>NW_027117422.1:0-4800000 GCF_038363985.1 Apiospora kogelbergensis
ATTTTAATTAATTTTATTATTAAGAAATTAAAAGTCTTTAATAACTACTTCTACTTTTTCTCTTATATATAAGTATTTATTTTTAAATTAATACCTTTAAATAATAAAAAGGTAAATCAGCCGTTTTATACCTTGAAACCTAAATAAAAGATATATATATTAAAATTAAGTTTTTATTTATAAATTTAAAGATAATAAAGAACTATTTTTCCTTTTCCTCTCTTTTAAAGGTATTTATTTTTAAAGTAATATTATTTAATATTTAAAAAGTGAATAGGTTATTTTATATATTAAAGTAAAAGGAATAGAAATATATTTATTTTAATTTTATATTAATTAAACTAAAGGTATTTAATAACTAATTCTATTTTATCTCCTATATAAAAGTATTTATTCTTTAATATAATACTTATTAATAGTTAAAAAGTGAATTAGCTATTCTATTTACTCTATTCTAAATAAAAGAAATATATTTATTTTAGTTTTATATTTATTAAATTAAAGGTACTAGATAACTATTTCTGCTTTTCCTCCTATATATAAATATTTATTCCTTAATATAATATTATAAATATTTTGAAAGTAAATTAACTATTTTATATAATAAAAAAAAAGAAAAAAGAAAATATTTAATTTAATTTTAAAATAAATAAATTTAAAGTATTATATAACTATTTTTAATTTCCCTCTTTTATATAGGTATTTATTCTCTAATATAGTTCTATTACATACTAGAAAATTAAATAAGCTATTTTATCTTTTAATAAAAAAGAGAAAAGAATATATTTAATTTATTTATATATTTAATAAATTGAAAGTATTATATAACTATTTCTACTTTCTCTTTTATAATAAAGTATTTATTCTTTATTATAATACCTTGAAATATTTTAAATATAAATTAATTATTCTTTTAATAAATATATTTAAAAAAGGAATATATTTTATATATTCCTTTATATAAAGATTTAAAGATATTATATAACTATTTTTACTTTTCCTCTTTTATATAAATATTTATTCTTTAATATAATAATATAAATAATAGAAAAGTAAGTAAGCTATTTTATTATATATATCTTAAATAAAAGAATTATATTTTAATTAATTTTAAATATATTAAATTAAGAATAATTAATAACTATTCTTATTTTTCTTTTTATATAGAGGTATTTATTCTTTAATATAAGATTATAAATAATAGAAAATTAAATAACCTATTTTATCCCTTAAAGTAAATGAGAAAGTAATATATTTATTTTAATATTTTATCTAATAAATTAAAGGTATTAAATAACTATTTTCACTTTTCCTCGATTATTTAGGTATATATTATTAGATATAAAAATATAAGTATTAAAAAAGTAAATTAATTATTTTATTCTTTTAACCTTAAATAAAAGATAAATATTTAATTTAATTTTAATATTAAAGATTTAAAAATATTAAGTAACTATTCTTACTTTTCCTCCTATATATAGGTATTTATTATTTAATATAATACCTTTAAATATCAAAAAAGTAAATTAGCTATTTTATATATTAAAGTAAAAGAAAAAGGAATATATTTTATTTTAATTTATATTTGTTAAATTAAAGGTATAAAATAACTATTTTTCCTTTTCCTCCTTTATATAAATATTTATTCTTTAATATAATAGCTTTTAATAATTAAAAAGTGAATTAGCTATTTTATTTAGTTTAATATAAATAAAAGAAATATATTTTATTTAATTTTTTATCTTTTAAATTAAAGGTATTATAGACCTATTTCTACTTTTCCTATTATATTAAAGTATTTATTCTTTAATATAATAAATTATAATATTAAAGTTATAAACTAGCTATTTTATATATAATATTTAAAATAAAAGAATTATATTTTATTTAATTTTATATCTATTAAATTAAAGGTATTTAATAACTATTTTTAATTTCTTATTAATTTCTAAGTATTTATTCTTTAATATAATAACTTAAATTATTAAAAATATAAACTAATTATTTTATTTATTATATTTTATTTAATTTTATATATATTAAATTAATAATAACTAATAATTATTTTTACTTTCCTCTGATATATAAGTTTTTATTCTTTAATATAATACCTCTAAATATTAAAATTATAAATTAGTTATTTTATTCTTTAAACTTTAAATAAAAGATATATATTTAAGTTAATGTTTTATTTAGAAATTTAAAGATAATAAATAATAACGGAATTAGCGAGAATTCGAGCGAGGCGTTAAAGGGCAGGAACATAGTGACTAGACGCCATAGAATGTCGAGCATTGCGTCACGTAGTCTGTCCGCGATTACTACCGGTAATTTGTAGACTACTTTTCGCGACTCCTTTCGCTGCAGTCGACCCTTGATGACGGTCCTGGGCCTGGAGTTCATGTCGCGAAGCTCTTGGTCGATGAGCGGGCTTGCAATTCTCAGCATGAGAAACCAGCAGGGGTCGAACCTCTTCTGCCATTTCCTCGGGTCATCCATGGTTGCATCAAATACGTTCTTGGTGATTGCGTAACGCCCAGGTTTGGTTTTCATAATGTATGTAGGAGTTGCCGATGTCGAATCGGATTACTCTAGCAACTTATTCAGCTTAGCCGAGACCAGCGTCAGCTTCGTCATCAAGAGACCAACACTGTCCATGGTCTCGAGAAGTTCACCGTTAATGGTCTTAGCGATCTTCCGCACGAAATCTAGCATGATCCTCGTCTGGGTCCAGTAGATGTTCAGTCTGGCCATCCTCTCTTCGACTTCGGTGTCGACATGCCTCCATGTCTGGCATCCTTTGACAATGTTTACGCCAAGTCTTCCATGAACTCGACAGCATCTTCCAAGTTGTTAAAGTTCTC
The DNA here is from genome assembly GCF_038363985.1 of Apiospora kogelbergensis. Lineage (NCBI taxonomy): Eukaryota > Fungi > Ascomycota > Sordariomycetes > Amphisphaeriales > Apiosporaceae > Apiospora > Apiospora kogelbergensis. Next base: position 2,865 of record NW_027117422.1, read on the forward strand.
CGGTTCTCTGGCTTGCTTACTTGACACATAGGTCGACCGCCGACAAGATAGTACTTGGTTTCGCCATGTTGTTTCCTGGGCATTTCTAGTGCGAGATAGTTTGTGGAAATGCTACCAGACGGGTGACAGGCCAGCCCACTGGCGTATTAGGGGCTGAGCAACCTGCCTGTACATTGTCGCCGGCACGCTGTCTGCGCCTCAGCCTTATGCTCACTTTTTCTGGTGATTAGACGTCTTCAGCTTTCCTACCTGGATGCTTTAACCATCATCAGCTCACTCCCCAAGTATCATTAAGCCCTTATTATTACAGTGTCTTAGGATTAAATACTATTATACTGTAATATTACAAAAAGGCAGCCACTTAGTTAGGTCCGCCCTTCAGCAGATTGTCCACGACGTAGTTGTAGTTGCAGATGTTGTCCTTGGGGTTGGCGGTGACGGCGACGTGGCTGGTCTTGGAGTAGAGCTGCTGGGTGCCGCCGTTGACGCTGCGCACGACCTCAACGTACTGGGGGCCGGCGACCATGTTCTCGACGCTGCCGTAGTTGAGACCGGGCTGGACGGGGCCGGAGTAGATCTGGTTGCCGCCGCTGTAGACCTGGACGCGGGCGCCGCTGATGTTGTCGGGCATGACGACGGCCCAGTTGACCGTGTCCTTGGCCCAGCCCCAGTTGTTGGGCTTGCCCCAGGGGTCCGACGCGCACGACGAGCTCTTCAGGAAGGCGCGGTGCCACAGGGCGCCCGTGATGTCGTCGCCGTTGACGGGGCGCATGCCCGACGCGGGCAGGCCGGCCTTGAAGGCGACGTTGAACGACTTGACCAGCGGCTGCCACGCCGTGTGGCGGTACTCGTCGTTGTTGGCGTAGCCCCAGAAGGCGCCGACGCCCTGCTTGTGTAGGGTGCCGATGTAGTGGCTCTCGCCGGCGTCGTTCCACGTGATGGTCTCGGCGAACTCGGCCTTGGGCGACATGCCCAGGATCTGCTCCATGCGCTTCGGGAGGGTGTCGAGGCCGCGACGGTAGCGGTGCTCATGCTCGTTGTTACCCTTGTCCCAGTGCTTGTACTGGAGCGACGAGAGCCCGACCATGTACGACTTGCTATGGTCAACAGCGCCCTGGGCGAGCTTGTTGTCGCGATCGATGGTGACCTCGCCGGCTGCCGAAGGCCACACCGTCTCCCAGGTGAACAGGCCATCCACCGTCTTGCCCCAGTAGTTCCACCAGTTGGCGTCGCTGCCGTAGTAGCCGTCGGTGTTGTCAAAGTTGGGCACAAAGTAGATCTGGTTGCGCTTCTTGCTCAGGGTGCTGAAGAAGCTGCTCCAGTACGTGTTGGTGGTCGAGCCTGCATTGAATGTGCTGAGGAAGTACTTGTTATCGTACTTGTAGTGGCAACCACGGTTCATGTACGTGTTCAAGAGCGGCTTGAAGGCGTCGGCGTTGTTCGAGTTCCAGATGTCCATGCTGAAAAAGATGGCAAAGTACTTGCCTGCGGTCTGCGAGTCCTCGGCCGCCTTGCACAGGTACTCAATGCTGTCTTTCGCCCAGGGCTGGTTGACGTCGCCTGAGTTGAGGTTGATGGCGAAGGCAGAGATGCCAGCGTACTGGGCATCTGCAACGTCCAATTTCGCATCTGCCTGGGACATGCCTTGGGCCTGCAATCGTTTACTTAGCAATGGATGCACTCGACCCGAAAAGTGTTGAAGTTGAGTGGGAACTACTCACCATGTAGTGCGCGAAGGCATCTCGGGCAGAGGCGAGAGGAGCCAAAGCCGCCGCGACGGCGAGAGCGTTGCGGAAGAACATCTTCAGATTGTGTTTGAGAGTAAGAAACACTGATGGATATTGATACTGCAGACAACACCGGCGGTATGGCCGTACTTATAGGCGGTTCGCACCTTTCAACAGACCATATTGGGGTTACCAACTCGGGCGTTCCACTAGAGTCTGCTGCCAGCCGACTGAAGGACGGATGTTTGGGAGCATGAGGCGAACAGAAGAATACGAAGCTGTTGATCCGCCAAAGGATTCAACGGACGCTATGGATTAGACTGCATCAATAGCATCGGCCGAAGGATGCAGCAGCCCGCTGTACAGGCTAGCGTTCTGCCTGAAAAAGCAGGTAGTGCGACGGCCCGGACCAGACGTGCCGGAATTCCATCTGATGTTAGATATCGTCCGATCCTTTTTTTATTTGCATTTTTGATCAGCATCGGGTAGTCTTGATATCGGACGAGATTTTAGTGGAAGTCTTATAACCTCCAATACATGGCCAAAGATTTGTTTCTGCTGGGTTATACTTTCATTGAACCGAAGAGCAAAGAAAGAAAAAAAGAAAATGGCCAAAGATTTCCACACAAGCATGTCAAGTACATAGACACTGATGTATTCACGAGTCGCTTAGCACAGTTACCATCGAATATACCGCAGCACAAGTCCCACATGACTTGGGGTGCTTGCTCAGGTTTCCGCGAGGGCGGTTCGTGTCCCAGATCGCTCATCGATTGCCACAAAGATCTGAAGTGGAAATTCAGCACGACAGCACGAAGCGACCCTATAGCATCCATGTCACGCTATCCTCTGTTGTCCACTTATGACCCGCTATCCGCTCCCGCTGCTGTCAGAACAGTAAGCAATGGGCTCGGATGGAACGGTGATGCATGGGAAGCTTGACCTGCATATGGTTCTAGTGCCGATGCCACCCGCACGCCGGCCGACAGGGCCACAGGGGAGGAAATCGTTTTCTACGTTACCGGACTGGCAGTAGCCCTTTCAGCTGGACCTTCCGCAACCCCAGCCTTGAACGGAGACCGTTTCAACCGAGGTCCAGCATATACCAATCATATCAATAGATGTATAAGATACAACCCAAAAACTGACACCGCACCATCTTGGTACGTTTGTAGCGGCTCCATAACGGTATCCACCAGTTGATTCGCCTCGTATCTGCGCTACGTTGTCGAGTTCCATATTGTCGGGGTCCATTTCGGGGAACTCGCGGGCTCCATCGACCGCACCGACTTCCGCGGCTGGCCATGTCGTAGGATCCTTAGCCGAAACTTGGCATTTCAGTGTGGGGGCGCCCGCTACACAACCATTGTCAGCCTTCTCGTTCGCACAGGCTCTGCCACACACATCGTAACCGACCGTTGGTCGGGAGCTGGTCGGGACAAAGTCTACCCAAGAAATACCGCGGCTAAATTAAGGGGGCTGAGGAAGCATGGGAAGATGTCAAGAATGAACCCCCATCCGTGGTTCATGGGAGCCGCCACCCAGTCTGCTGAAAGATGAAGAGCTGAGGGCCTTAAAAATCCCAAGAGAACGAACCACATTTGCCCTCCTTCCAGCCAAAGTGAGCCGTGTCCAGGTCATGTTGTCGCCGATTGACGACCGCGAGGAAGGTAATCCATCGGATGCCGAGGGGCGTCTTGTTCTCAATATGGACAAGGCATTGACTTCTCCTCCAGCACATCACCCTGAGGACAGCGAATCCGACGCACTAGACTTCCACAGGAGGTGTTCTGATTGCGAAGGGTTTCTGGACGCCTGCCAATGCGACTGGAGATAGCATATAGCGGCATCGACACCCATGAAGCGTAGCTTTGAGGCACCAGGCTATCTTTTCTCCCAGCACCAAGCAAAACGACACGCGCCGCTCACTCTTTCGATCCCACGGACACTACGCCCCTGATAAATCCGGGAGAGTAAGCAGTGAGAAAACCTTGGCGTCGAGCGTAGATGTCCGATTGTCTGAGCTTGGGAAGAAAGAGAAGCGGGTAGAACGTCGGTTGAAACAGCTATTTCAACAGTCGGAGGGTAGCGAAAGAGACCAAGAGTCGACGGAGAAAGCTTCTGCCACATTGGCATTGAGCTTGATATAAGCGCTGATAATCAGTCTTCCATACCGGAGACGTGATGTAGAGCACGTGTCGATTGATGAAGCTGAATAGAAAGTGAATGCTTGGAGGAGTTCATCGAGATGACGCGATATATGGTATTGCAAGAATGGATAGTGGTTTGAAGTGGCCGATGGGGGATTTCCGCGACATCGGATTTCGTCAACAGGCAGCGACTTAGCCGACTGGCCCCCTAAACTGGTTACTAGCCCACTAAGCCACAGGCGGCGCATCCCGTCAATCAGCCGCCCGACGTCCGCGACCTATTGCGCATTTCGCATTTCGCCGGCAAACGACCCGTTTGGTCGATAAAAAAGTAGGTTTCAGCGTCAGCAGTTCTCGTTCTACTCTACCTTACGCTTGCTCACTGCCGGAGGTTGTTGTTTCTCAGTGCAATTGCAAAGCCTGCAGTGGTGACCAGGCTGCGATGCTGCAAGCTGCTTCCTCCCAGGCAGGACGCGTAATCGCAGTCACATCCGGGATCAACGTAAGCAAGAAGAGCTGAGCCTCTTCGGAATATGGCCGTTCTTTATGAGGAATCGAGTGCGAAACTCGGCTTTGGGGGCGCGTAACAGAATGCGTACGTCAGCTCTGCACTGCATTGTCATGTCCTGAAGTGACAGCGAATCCTCTAGCGTTGAACCCCAGCACCAAATGAGCATGGCGCAGCCACTGAACTACAGGACCAACACACCATGTTCTCGCACTCGCATTTGCTGACCATGTCCTCCTCATCTTGGACCAATACGAGGCCGGCAACTCCTGAGCCGAATAGAATATCGACTGCCATGTCCTATAGCTGACAGTTTGAAAATGGGTATTCAAAAGCCCCTTCCGCCATTGCAGCCCGGGAGCACTTTTATCATACACATTGAAATGAATACGTCTGAACTGACGCACTCAAATTGAACAAGCTAGTGGCCACAACGGGTTCATTGCACAGAGCTTTTGAATAACACGCATTTCTATTACTGCAATGTCTACTGGTGGCTGCCATCCGAGCACACCTGGAGTGTCCGAGGCGCCGTCACTCCATCCAATACACGCGTCGCAAAGAGATGACGACGAGCATCTCACCCCATCCTGCAGCCGGCATTCCGAGTCTCCGCCCTCCTATGCACCGCATGCCGTTCTCGCCGAAGCAGCCGCGTCCGAGTTCTTTCTCGAAAGGCCCGTCGCCGTCCCACAGGAGAGACCATTCTCAGGCGCGCCCTTCTTTCCGGCCTATGCGCCGGTGCTGCAGCTCCATGGCCTCACACTTGAGACTTGGCACAAGTTCGTGGCAAAAATGGACGTGGCGGTCCTGAGCACATCCTCCGTCTCGGGCCAGGCGCTAGAACATGCCCGGTCACTCAGCCGCCGGATCCGGTCGGCATCAGGCGGCATGTGGAGTACGCTTGTGTCATTGCCCCCTGGCAACAACAGTGATAACGAGACTACTGCGAGAACTTCCAGCTTTGTCAGAGCAGCCCGGACCCTGCGCGAAGAGCGTATTATTGCCACTCTCGCCGCGGCCAATATCACATGGTTTCATCCCCAGGGCTTGCACGTCGCCATGATGGACACGGCGGCGCTCGCAGGGCGTCTGGGGGATAGCAGGGCGAAAAGTCTGCGGGGCACCTTGCCGAGCCGGCTGATCGAGGCCGCACGGCCACGGCGGGACGAGGGACCTGGGGCCCAGTTGGCGGCGCTGCGGCCTTGGATCGCTACACTCGAAGTGGATTCTTCAGCGACAGACCCATCCAGGATATTGGATCTGGCGCCGGACTCGTTGTGGCTTGTGGTCCAGCGGCATATTTCCGAAGGGCAGGATCCAGCTGGGTTATGATGTGGTTCATTGGGCACCTGACGGCGGTTCGGTCATAATGATCACGCTATTCCTGGCTGTGCGACTTCGTCATACCATGTGACATAGTCGGTGAGAGAATATAAGCTGTTCCGTGTACAGTAAGCCGCAGTTCATCTTTTGGACGCCAATCATTAGACGATAAACGAAAACTGTCTCGGATGACCCGGGTAGAATATCTATATTTTACTTGTCAACATCATTATCCCTTGCAGACTTTGTAGTACAGGCTACACCTCTGAAAGCCCGGGATCAGGAATCAGTTGTTGGAAGGGAGGTATATAATTCGGGAACAGGTCTATATAAGCCCAATCTCCCTCCCGGGTTTCATTATCGGCCAAAGCATTGCTATCGTCAAGTGCAAGCATATACATACACACAAACACACACACGATATCTATCCGTTTTTCAAACCTCACTTTAGTCGCAGCTTACTGAGAATTACTCACTATGGTCCAATTCGCCCATCTTGCCGCTGTTCTCGTCACAGCTCTCGCTGGTGTGACTACGGCGGACAATTGCCATGGCGGTCTCTACTACTGTGGCAGCGTCCTCAATACAAAGGGTAATCCCATCTGTCTCAAATATTTCAGTATTCCTATTCAGCTGACATTCTGATCCACGACCTCAGGAAACTACTATAATGACATCATCCAGTCACTTGAAAACGCCCACCAGGCAACGGACCAAGCCCATGTCAACGATTCCCTGTTCTACTGCAAAGGCCCAGACGACATTCCTTTCCAGAGATTTTGCGGATCAGGTAAATGTGTGAATGGCGGCCAGGACCATAACGACTCCTGTAAAGATTAAGGAGTGGAAGCCTGGTTCTCTCGGGGTAGAACATGATGGAATAAGGAGCGGGAAAGAAAGATTAGAAGCAGCACCTGAGTTGTTTGATTCTGACAATCTTGTATCATCGTTCGTTATCTGTGCAATTCACTCCTTAAGGAAACCGGTGTAATGTTTGGATATATTCCATGAGTGTCTTCATTAATCGTGAGCAAGCTGGTCTAGTCCTGGCTGAAGAGAGTGCATCTAGGTTCTGCGCCTTGGGTGAGAAGAATGCGGTAAGTCAAGTCGTTCTCGGTCCGGTTCTCCTCCTCTGTCCGCCTTCCGCCTTCTGCGCGCATCGGTGTATCGTGAACGGTATGTATGACAGCTATTTTGTCAGAGATGTGCATTGCCCCTTCCCTTTCTCATGCCCTTTCGCTCTCACCCAATTGCATGTATTCCTAGTCAGGTGTGTAAGTCTCAAGCTGATGACAGAACTGAGAGCAAGATATACCTTCAGTATGACCGTTTCTGCATTGACAAAGCCTCCCAATACGACTCCTCGTTTGTTAATACAGGCATCTCAAACCCACATGTTGTGGACGTCCTGTCGATGCTGGCAGTTGTTGCAGTCCTTCCACTTGTACCGCTTCACTGTCTGCTTCTGGACGGACTTTTTGCAGGTGCCAAAGCCCCCCAAGCGATAGGCGGTCCGACATTGCTCTTTGAAGTCTTTGTCGGTCTTGTCGCCGTGGTACTCGTTGCACTGGCCGCACTGCACCTGGCGGTACTCGTAGATGTGGCACATTGTTGGTTCTTTATAAGCCGGCGTTATAATCGGAGTTAGGGGATCAATGGAGTGTGGTGATGATGCGATTCGGTGGTGCCCTTTGTTCTCATGATTTCGTGTCGCGCTGTTCCATATCCTGAGCATGACACCCAGATGCGGGAAGAGATCAAGGCGTTATATATGAAGTAGCTGGAAAAACAGTGGCAAGTTGCCTCCCACCGGATGCGAACGCTATCACAAAAGCGACGGGAATGCGTCTTTCAACAATAGATGCGACGAGACCAGCAGTATATGGCTGGATGCCTCTACAGGCAATGTCATGTGCTAGGGGGTTCATTGTTCTCCCTGACAAAGACCGATGCCCGCCACAAGGCTGTTCTTTGTCCATTCTCTGCATTCCAATATGTAACATGGCAATGGTCGTCTGGGATATCAATTTGCTATATTCTTTACTTTGGAACTCCTTTCGGCTCACTTTCTCAAGTTCGCGCGTGCATTAAAAGGGGTGGAGAGGCGTTGCAGCAACCTGCAGCAATATCAACCAGGCAGATGGTTATTGACACTATGCATGTGACTTTCTTCGCCCTTTCATGCGTTGATTTCGTGCCTGGGGTTTTGTGCTGGGCGGAACAAGCGTACGATGTTGACAAGCCTCAGCTCAGGTAAACGAAGTATCCGTCGTGGCTAGCTCCGATGGTCGGAGTTACCTAGTTCCATTGGCAGATATATACACATGGTGGGCTCTCTACTCAACACAAGATGATGCGCCTCGATCGTGAGTCCATTTCCCTTGTACGTATCGTGGCATTTAACTTCGCGGCGAGTGGTCGGACGCGTTGGGGCGGATTGGACGTCCGTTGGTGAAGCGTACCGCTTGCGCCTCAATTAGCCGAGCTGTCTGGGGGAGGAAACGGCTATGGACGGTCCTAACGAATCAATAACGTCGTAATAAAGTAAGATCTTATCTGTGGGGTGTTGTGGGCGCGCATCCTCGGTGCATCTTGATTACTGGTCAAGACCAAATCCGTATTAGTAGAGGCAGGCGGATTGACGCTGCCAATCTGCACTGACGAGCTTCGGCTGGCGGCGCGCAAGATAAGCATCTCTGCTCAAGCGTCTGCTGGTTATCTGTACGCCCTGATTAGGCAATTGATTAGCTGATTCCGGATGCAATGGACGAACATCCCCAAGACCAAGGCCTTCTCGCATCATTTGGACCTATCATATATCAGCAGCTCACTGCAGGCTTGCATTAGTGTTGGTGGTACGCAACCTACACACCTTCGACAAAGCTTGTGTCACTGCATGTCGTGTCGTCGCTTGCATTGGATGTTACTCACCAAGCACCCTCCTGTCATATATGACAGACTTTCTCCTGTAGATACATACATTTGTGCCAAAGTCATTTGACTGCTGTGAGGATCGGGCCCGGTTTCCAACGGAGACAAGTTCAGCACTCACGCCCGGTTGTTGCCTGTGTCCTGTCATAACTGCCTCATCTGAAAGAAAACACCCCAAGCTTCCACCATTTCAATCGAGGCAGGGACGACGTGCTTTCCACCGGCGACCAGCCCCTCCAACAGCCCGCCCTGCATGTCTCGGATCTTATGGACGTGACTTGTGCACCTTGACTGGACGCCCACCACTCGCCATTCAATCCATCAACCACATCCGTCCTCGCACATATCACAGAATATATCACACAAGGCAGCCGCATACAAGATGGCTTCGGTCACAACCACCAATCCGCACGTCGACATTGACGTCTCGTCCATTCCTGGCACGGTCCATCTCGTCGACTTGGAACATGTACTTGCTGCCCGCCATGATGCCAACCAGAAGGACATCGTCCTTGTTCCCACTCCCTCGGCAGACCCCGACGATCCCCTGAACTGGTCCAAGTCGCGCAAGCACTTGGCCTTGACCTGCGCCCTGTTGTGAGTTGTTCCAGGAAACCATCATTCCAATCCCGACTAGATGCTGACTGCGACTAAGATACACCTGGTTCAATGGCATGGCCCTGTCTGTCGTCTACTCTGTCCTGGTTCCACTGTCTCAGGCCTTGGACGTGACCGAAAACGACTTGAACGCGGGGACGGGCTACATGTTCCTGCTCCTGGGATGGTCTCTGCTGTTCTGGCAGCCGTTTTCCTTGCAGTACGGCAAGCGCTTTACCTATCTCGTCTCTCTCGCCGGCTTGCTGGGGGTCACGGTTTGGGGGCCCTTCGCCCACGGAAACGGCCAGTGGATCGCGAAGAGCATCTTGACCGGCTTCTTCGGCTCGCCCATCGAAGCCCTCCCCGAGACCACCATCGCCGACCTCTTCTTCGCCCACGAACGGGCCACGTATATGGGCTGGTACGCCTTCGTCTTGGCCGGCAGCAACTACTTCGCACCCCTCGTCAGCGGCTTCATCAACGATGGCCTGGGGTTCAAGTGGGTCTTCTACTTCCCGGCCATCTTCTGTGGCGCCACACTGGTCTTCTTGTTCTTCTTCATGGAGGAGACGAATTATGACAGACACACGGTGGGTGTCGTGACCACCATGCCCCTTGGCCCCAGTGACGAGGAGAACAAGACGGCTGAGATGGGGCAATCTGGTCCAGCCGCCGTCCCCTACCACGCTACACACCCAGTCACGACAAAGAAGAAAGCTTTCTTCCAGAAACTGTCCCTGTTCGACAGCCCAAGGCCCTTCATGATGCACTACAGAGCTTGGCAGTCCCTCAAGTTGATTTCCTGGCCAGTGGTCTTCTACTCTGGCTTCAGCTATGGGACATATCTCATCTACTTCAACATTCTCAACGGTACCAGCTCCATCATCCTGGGCAGTCCCCCTTACAGCTTTTCACCCTCGATGGTTGGTCTCAGTTACGTTTCATGCATAATTGGAACTGCTATTGCGTAAGTCCCCATCACTATTCTTCCTGGACCGCGAGAGATGCTAACGGATGCGCAGTTCTGTATTGACCGGTGTTGTCTCGGATCGCTTCATAATACGTCTCGCCCGGAGAAACAACGGCATATCAGAGCCCGAGCATCGGTTGTGGCTCTTTACCATCTCGGCCATCGTGGTCCCCTTCTCGTTTATCCTGTGGGGTGTCGGGGCACATCACCATGTCCACTGGTTCGGCCTGGTGTTCGCCATGGGGGTTCTCGCCTATGCCAGCGCCACGGGCGTCACCCTCTCTGTCTCTTATCTCATCGATACATACCGAGATATCAGCGGCGACGCCTTGACAACCTGCATCCTGATCCGCAACACCATGAGCTTCGCCATTGGCTACGGAATCACGCCGTGGCTGGACAACCTCGGGTACCAGAACTGCTTCATCAGCGTCGCCTTCATCGGGTTGGCCATCTGCAGTGCCTTTCTGATCATGATCAACTGGGGCAAGATGTTCCGCGAGAAGAAGAGAGTTCAGTACTGGAACGAGGTGAGGGCTCGTGTCGAGCTGGGACTTGTACACTGAGGGTCTCATAATTGGTGGTCGTGTGTCATCAAGTGTATTACAAGTGTTTCCATTACAGAAGGGTCTGGCGTGTTCAGATAGTACATAGTAGACCAGTAGTTGTCCCATATATAATGGAAGAGAAATTATCCTAGCAGTATCACAATCTTGACATTTGAGATAGATACCGACGGTGCTTCAAAGTCGTTCAGGGACGCTAAGAAGCCAAATTATCTTTTTTCTCCTATCTATTGAGTTTATGTATTAATATTATCATTCATCATTCCCGTGCCCCATAATAGGTCACGATGTTACCCCTACTGTCCAGGGGAAATGACTATTATAGATTATTTACTGAAGTGTGTTAGCATAGGTTCAAGGGAATATTTCGAGCATCTTCCAAAGGATTTGAACTTACCACCTCAATCCATCGAGCCATCCACTTATCGACAGCCGCCTTTGCCTCGTCCACAAGACCGAGCTCTGTCACGCACAAAGTTAGACTTATCAACGCATGGATGTGGAAAGATCAGAACTTACCGAGCAACAGCTGGACAGCTCCTCGCACGCCAGACTCGAGTGCCGACGCAATCCACGCGTGGGTGTACGAGGTTTGCTCGCCAACAAAGATCATCTGTAACATCATGGGTCAATATAATCTCAACAAGCCCAAGGGAAAGATGAGGAAGAGTGGCGGCTTACGTTACTGTAGGTCTTGAAGTACTCGGGAATGTACAGCTGGTGCTGGCCGATGGTGGGTGCAGCCCAGGCGCCGCCCTCGTAGGGGTCGAGGTACCAGCAGCGGCGGTTGTAGTTGCCCGTGTACTGCTCGCGGGCGACCTCGCCGTGGATCTCGACCATGGCGTCGGCGATGTACTGGACGTGCTCCTCCTCGGTCTTGGACAGCCAGCGGACGGCCCAGTCGCCGCTCGCGTACGACGCCATAATCGACGCGGGGCCGGTGCCGTTTATGTTGTAGCTCGGGTAGCACACGGAGCCCACGCCCGGGATGTCGGTCGAGGTGCTGCAGCTGCCGTAGATGGGGCCCGAGGTGAGGTGCTCCCAGAACCGCGTCTTGTACTCCAGGGCTACCTTGCAGGCCGACGCCATGGGGACGTTGTTGATGGCGTTCTTGATGCTGGTGGGCAGCACTGCGAGTTTTGTGTCAGTCATCTTGCATCTTAGGAATAGGGGCTGATGAAAATTAGCAAGTAACGTTTCAACTTACTGGGAAGTCGCCAGAGTTTGACCTTGGAGAAGGGCATGGCGATGACTGCGTAGTCAAAGGTGGCATTCTGGTAAGTGCTTTCCTTGTTCTGCTTCCATGAGAGACGGACGCGCTGCTCCTCGTCCAGGTACTCGACCTTATCGATATGCGCGTCCATCGTCGTGATGTTGTCAACCAGCGGGTGGAAGGAAAGGGGCAGCCGGCTCAGACCACCGTTGATAGTAGACCAGGTGGTTGCCGAGAAATAGACGTTGTCGTACAGCTTGGATTTGTCAGTAAAAGGTTTGGGCCATAGTGAAGTATTGCACTACTGCTAGGGGTGGATAAGAATTCAACTTACAGAGTTCCAGAAAGATGAGTCGGCCGAGCTTCCGACCACCATGTCAGTTTGGTTCAGCGTGGCGTTCAAATAATTCACCATGTAGGCAAACTCGGACCAGACTTCGCCGCCCTTGCCGCCAAGGCCGTTGACTATATTTCGGATCTATGTTAGCATCGCAACTTTGTCGTTTCTTGTGGCTGAGCTCTGGGTTGTTACGCACCGATGAAATCCTTGTGTGCCTTGTGCATGTTGGTAGCGATCTCAATCATCATGGTTTCGTTGGATGTGATCTTGGTGATGGCGTCCTGGAGTTCTTGCGTGGCTGCATCGAGCACAGGCGCGGGTGCTGCGAGCGAGCTGTTCTGCTGGATCTGGGCCAGCGTCGGTGGAAGGCCCGTGTCGAGCTTGAAGCCGTTGTTGTACGACAGGCCGTTGGAGCTGGCCTGGTACCAGGGGATGAAGTCGACGCTCAGGTTCCGGTCGTAGTTGTTGAGGCGGTTCATCTCGTCGGCCAGCTGGAAGACCAGCTCGTGGTCCGTGATGTTGTACGTCTCGTTGGCCACGCTCACTGTCTTGGGGAATCTCATGGGCCCCATCTCTTGGTAGGAATAGTCGAAGGGCCCACCGGAGAGATACTCGGTGTGCACGCGACCGCCCAGCCGCTGCGAGGCCTCGAGGATCTTGATGTTGCTCATCCCAGACTGGCTGAGCACCAGGTACGTCATCAGGCCGGACATGCCGCCGCCCACGATGGCGACCTCCTTGGACTTGGCGGCTGCGGCGTCCACGGTGCTCAGGGCCTTGCTCTCGAGCAGCTTCACGCCGTCGAACCAGGGGCCCCAGGTGTCGATGCCCATCTCCTGTGTCATGGCGACGCCGCTGCGTTTCCGGAGGTCCCGCTTCTTCACAGTCTGGAAGCGCTGCGGCTCGCTGCGGCCGACCAGGACACCCTCGCTGTTCCAGGCCGAAAGGCAACCGCCGGATTCGGCATCTTTGGGCATCAGCCACACCAGCCTGGATGCGTTGGAGTCTGAGCTGCGCGCCACGACGTGGTGGGCATCGCGAACCTGGTGTGTACCCGTGCAGTGGCGTCCATAGGTGTAGGTCAGCTCTCCGTCGACGGGCTCGTTGAACGTCAGGTGGACGTTGGTGACCCGCGAGTCGATCTCGGAACGCGTCTCCAGATGCACGGGCAACGGCGCATACGGGGCGCAGGCGGCGCTACCGACGAGCAGCGATGCCGCCAGAGAGTATCTCATTGTGGATGGTGAGAGGTAGGAGATGTGATGAGAGAGAAGAATACCTGGTCAAGGGCAACCTATTTGCATTGGCAGATGCCGATCTTTCTTGAAGTTCCTCTTGAATATGCACTTGGCGTTGTCTTTATACCTCGAGACACGGCGGATAGATCCTCCTGGTAGCCCTCGGCGAAGACCGGCTGTGGGGGGTCGGTCATATCACCGGAGGCAGAAGTATGGGTGCGGGATTCGTATCTCTGCGTTGCGTATCTTACATGCCGTTATGTGACGTGGGGTATGGGGAGGGTGTGTCCTGAATTTTGTATGCTATGTTGCTTATCACACAAATGCAAGGTTACAGGGGCGTTCAGTTCATCGGGCACCTGTATATCTGTTGGCTATGATAGCCCCCGAATGTGCGGTGATCGAGATAACCAACGCCATCTCCGCCAAATAGGTAGCCCGGCGCTTGCTGTGCTTGGAGTAGTAACAGCAATTACATATTGGGCTGGCCAACGCCTCGTAGCAAACTGCTGCGTTATGGATGCAATTTCTAACCCGAGTCGCGCCCTGGTCAGCTTACGTCGTTGGGAAATGTACCAACCTTCCTGGCCTCGTGCTCGTTCTCAGATAATCGTATGCGTTTCTGGTGCATTTTCTATTGGTTGGCCGCTTTTGTGGCAGCAGTTGATAAGCGGGTGGCGGCCGCCATCGCTGGGATGCCGTTGGCTTCGGCTCCGCTCACGCCGACCCCTGTCCATGCCCAGGGTAGTATGCAGTTCCACCCCTATTGGATGGGGCATCTTATCTTCACTCGTTATCAGCAGCATGTTGGAATCGGTGCCCTCCGCGTGACATTTTGTGACCAACCGTCGCCATTCTTATCATGCTAGGGCTGATTCTTGCCCACCGCATGTGGGCGAATGTGCACGCCTTTCTGATAACGGAGTAGGCGGTCTGTCAACGAGGAGCCCGTGGGATCCCTGCAGGGCGAGATAGATAGCCTCTTTTCCAGATCCATGGGATCGGAATGGACATCAGGCACGCTGCTCGACAGAATCACGTGGTTGCATAAACTAATGTTGCAATACCCCCAAGAAACACGGCTGGCTAGCCGCAACAGGGCAACCGATAGTAAGCCAAGAAACTTGAACACAAAGCATTAGTAAGTTGTGACATTTTGAGCTATCACTGCCAAGAGTCCAAGTGCCGCGGGACGGGATATCACTGGGCGGTAAAGCTTGGCTTATCAAGACAACCAATATACGAGATGGATCTGGAACTCGAGTATAGCAAGTGTAGTAGCATCCACTATTATCAACGGAGTATACACAGATCGGAGAGATTACGAAAAAAAAGTACCCCGCGTCTTTACCGACAATATATACAGGGCCAGTATAACGAAGGAAACGGAACACGAGATGATTGCTCATTATTCATTTATTGTACTCATGATCTATCAGAGGTGGCGGGATATATAGCAACGAAATCGACCCAGATAAGAAAAGACTCGCCACAGCCGAGACCGGCTTTGAACACCTGTAGAATGCAACCGACTTGTGAAATCAAACCCAGAGCAATACGAACTCGTCTATGTCATCAATGCAATATGCTTGAGCTCCCTGTGTTCACAAAAGTTCAGTCAGTCCATGTTTCTTCTCGCGTCGGTGACTCGGGGGATGCGGTCAGAACTTACTCTTGCACCTGCTGCCCCACCTTCATGTTGAGGTAGGAGACCTCCTCGCCCTCGTCCTTGCCGAGGTTGAACTGCTCGGCGCGGATGGCGCGGGCGCGGTCGGCCAGGACGGGGTTGGGGGCGAGGTCGTAGTCGGAGGACAGGTGGCAGAAGAAGGTGGAGGAGATGCGGACGAGGGGCCGGTCGGGGAAGTCGGCCTTGCGGCGCTCGATGACGTCCAGCGTGGCCTGGGTCACGCCGACCTCGTGGTAGCCGGCCTTGATGAGGCCGCCCGTCAGGTGCTCGATCTGCTTGCCGGCCTGGACCAGCAGGTAGTTGCCCTGGGGGATCTTGACGGGGATGCGCTTGCCCGTGTTGCGCGCCCAGATGTGCAGGCCCGGGTACCGCGACCGGCCGTGGATGGTCAGGAAGTTCAGGTCCGTGTGGAAGCCGGCCAGGATGCTGTCCTTCTTGCCGTACTTGGACAGGTCCGACGCCGTCGGGGCCAGCAAGTGGGGGCTGAGAAAACGGGGGTCAGTCAGGGGATTTCTACGCGCAGGTGGACAGTCTCGTAACATACCCGTACTTGGTGGCGTCCATGAACGCTTCGGCCGGCAAACCTAAACCGACGGCAGTCATGCCTGCTAAAGATGTGACGCTGCAGATGCTCGTTAGCTGGCGGTTTCCCGACATGGTCGCGCTAGAGTTAGGGAGGTAGGCTAGACGTACGCGTTTTTCATCGAAGTTCCCCACTGGTCCATGGTGGGCGCCCACCTGCTCTGGATGTGCGGCGCCTCGGGGGTGATGTTCTCGGCGTTGAGGGAGGGGAACTTGGTCTCATAGGGCGGCGCGTCCATCATGCGCCAGAAGAAGCGGCATTTCGGATCGGGCTCGTGGGCCTTGATGTCCAGGGGCCGCTCGGCGGGGTCGAGGCGCTCGATGACCTGCAGGCACGGCTCGTCGACGGCGCACTTGGGCTTCTCGGTGTTCTCGAGCGTGACGCCGATCTGGTAGCCCAGCTCCGGGCGCTCGTCGCGACGGAGGGCGTCGGCGGGCTGCGCGAAGTAGTCCTCGAGCAGGTCCAGGAAGGTGGTGTTGTCGTCCTCGGACACGCGCGAGTCGTGCAGGACCAGGGCGCCGTAGGCGATGAGAGCATTGGCGGCCTTTTGGCACTCGGCCAAGACCTCGGGGGAGTCGCGGGGCTTCTGGAGGAAGACGTCCAGATCCACTATGGGCAGGTTCATGGGGGAGCTCGGCTTGCACCGTCGTCTTCTCCGGCTGCTGGGCGGCCACAGCCACGGTCTCGGTGGGTTGGATTGCCATGATGCTGTGATTGACGCTTCCTTTGGACATGCTGGGCGAGAAAGAGATCCAACAGGGGAAACGCTCGGGGGTTGGCTCCTATATAACTAGCTTGGACGTTCGTGCAGTTTCACGGGGATCCCCTCGTAAATTGAATTTTTTTTTCGTTTCCTCTTTCCCCCTAAGCTGCGGCATGCGCAACAAGCATTCATGTGAAGTCTGGGATTTTGGTCGGGCGACTAGGTGCCGCAATCGGTTTGACCCAGTGTGACCGCGTGTGGAGAGGGACAAGCCGTCGTAGTCCGGCGGCCTGGGCGCAATTCAGGGTCTTCAGGGTCCGCCCTCGACCCCTCAGCGCCGGTCTAAGACGGACTCCGCCATCTTGGCTTCCCATCTGCTTCCTATCTGGGCTTTCCCCCTCTGCATCTCGGAATCTTGAGGCTGCAACTCCCCTGCATACGACACCCTGGGAGAGCCCGCCAGCCGTTACAGGCAGGCGGCTGCTGCAAGCTAGGCGTGCAGAGCTTCCAGCCCGCCGGCACGCCTTCTAGGCCACTTCTGGCCGGTATTTGTCAACCCAATTCCCCAGACTTGTCAAGATTTGCATGCCGGGGCATCTCCGCTTAAACTCGTACGAAGATGGCCTGATGGAACACAATGCCGGGCTTCTGGTTGGTGTACCGATTTGATAGTCAGATAGCCGCGACCCGCACCAACCCTTCCATTGGCAGCTGGCCGAATTGCAATCTTACCCCGGCTGCGACTAGTCCCCTTTGACGGGAATGTGCAGATCCGGTTCCATCGAGTCCGGTCCCATTGTTTCCTCCTCCTGCCCCGAGAATAGCATCGTGCATCTTCGCGGCGCGGTGGGCTGATCAGGTGTACACGCGGCTATCGGCGGAAGATCGATGCGGAAACCAGTGGGGGTTCCCGCATATGATTCTCAGGTCAGTCACATCGGCGTGGTTAGGAGGCCTCATGCTGTCTCGTGATACTGGGAGCCGCGTCTTGGTAGCATGGCAAACCACCTCGCCAGACACGGAAACTTCGTTTGTTTCTTCCCCTTTCTAGATTCAACTTAATTTAGGTCTATGCAGCCGCAGCACGACGAAGTCGCAACTGCAGTGCGATATCTAATGCTGCCAAGTCGGTTGCAAATAAAAAGACATTCCACGAGCAATGTCTAACACGCCTGATCTGCCCTAAGAGACAGCTCTCGTCTTCTTTCACAGCCTGTGTTTCGATATGTGGCTTGTGGATGTGGCGCCGAGTCCAGTGTTGATCATCGGCGTTCGGCATTAGCAGGGGGTGATTTGGCGGGGTGAGACTCGAGATGGCGGTGGTGGGTGGCTGGGAGGAAGGAAGAGAGGAAGAGTGCACGGTTCAACGGAGAGCAGAGAGAGCAGAGAGAGCACATGACATGCAAGAACGTAAACACACTCGGGCGCAGTTCGTCCTGGGCCACCAACCAAAGCACCAGCACCAGCACCAGCAAGCACCAGCAAGCACCAGTAGGGGCGCTACGCAAGTTCCAGCCTGCCCAGTCGCTGTCGCTGTCGCCCTCGCCCATCCCCGAATCCACTCCGTGTCCTTCATCCATCGCATCGCATTCGCAATAGCAATTCCCTTGTTCGACAGTCTCGTCTCGTCCCGTCCCGCGCCTGTGTCTGCGCTCGTCGGCCCTCGTGCCAATTGAAAAGTCCCAAGCAATTGAGTGCCGCCGCTCATGTCCGTTGTTGGTTCGTCGCAACCAATCGCCCTTCCATGACCACATGGCTCCAATTCCAAAGCTTTGAACAGCAGCCCCCCAGCAGCCGCGGCTTCACTCTCACCCTCCCATCCCGGCATCCAAAGATGCACACAAATCCCCCGCAAAAGTGTCGATGGCTAGGCCGGAGCAAAAGCCCAAGCCCGATGGGAGACAGAAGCCCGCAAAGCCCCAAGGTGTAGTCAAGAGGAAACGCGATCCCGCCAAACCAGCCGCCGCCCCTCAATCCCGGAAATCCACCAAACACAAAACCACCACCACCACCACTCAACCCGAGTCGCCAGCCCCAGCTTCAGCCCCGGCTCTAGCTTCGGCTTTGGTCCCAGATATTACCCCGGCACCGGCGCTGGAACCTGGCCATGAGAAACCTGACCATGAACCTGACCATGAACCTGAACTTGCGCCTGAACCTGCGCCTGCATCTACGCCTGCGTCCTCGCCTGCAGCGGCCCCACCTGTTTTCAAACTCACAAAGGACCAGGAGTTCTCTCATGCCGTCGCCCGCCACCAGATGACGGCGCAGATCCGCGTCTTGCAGGCGAGGCAAGGCGTCAATAACCTTGTGGACAGATCACCCCAGGAGTCGTTGATGAGGATCAGCGGTCCCCGGTACATCCAACAGGTGCTGGACTCATGCGCCCGGAACACTGGGCTCGCCATCTCCGCCGAGAGATACGAGGAGATCATCAACTCCGACGGCCCGGGCTTCGTCGAGGGCCACTTCGCCGTCTGCCGCTTGGAGGAAGTCCGCCATATCGTCGACACCTACGGGGCCCCCAAGATCCCCCCTGCTCGTCCCCGCCGAGTGGAATCACGAGTTCCGGCGGCACCAGGACATCAAGCAGCTGTTCCAATCGCTCAGGTTCTTCGGCCAGAAGATCGAAGTCCAGTACGGCTACCGCCCTCTCATCTGCCCCCTGGAGAACATCACCCACAAGCTGGACCCCAAGGACGTGGAGCGATGCTTCACCGAGGAAGATGCAAAGTTGGGACCCATCAACCTGCTGGACCTGGACTCCAACGACGTCAACCCGGTGCCCGCGTGTCTCGCCGGGCTGCTGGACCTGGGGCTGTACAACGACCTTGCCAGGAAAGGAGGGTATAGCGGTGGAGGCGGCCTCGGGAGGATGAATCGAGGAGCCGCCCTCAAGGTTTCCACCAGCTTCAAAATCTGCGGCCAGGCCGGCGTCTTTTCGGAGCCGCACGGCGACCATCTCGGCAAGATCACGAGCGTTCTCGACCAGCAAGGGGATAAACTCTGGCCAGTATTCTCGTCCATGGTCGAGGACGCCTCGGTCAAGTGGTTCGCCCAGAACAACCCCCTGAAGCCCCCTCCACCTCCTGAAGATCAGGACAAATTAGGCATATGGATCCCCATCTTCCTGGAGCCCGGTTCTCTCCTGATCCAGCCTCCTGGGACCATCCACGCGCCGTATTCCTTGACGGATGTCTATTGCACGGGCACCATGCACATCGATACCCGCGGCCTCCTCACCAGCATCCGGCAGGCCCTTGTTGAACTAGACCATCCTGAGGTAACTAACGACGACCCTGAAGACTCGTATATGTCGTGTATGTACCACGCCGCAAAATTATGGAAGGAGAGAATGCAGCCGTATAGGTGGGGAACCGAGGACGAACGAGCTCAGTTTCTCGGAAAATTAAGAGTGAGATGGCCTCCTTCCCCCTGATTTGTTTGTTCCCGTCTCCGTTGACTGACGCGCCGGCCGTGTAGGAATACATAGACTTGACCGGCAGAGGCAAATGCTGTGGCGGAAAGAAGCTGCCCAAGGCGGATCCCAAGAAGAGCCAGACGCCCGTACCCAAGATGGACCCCACCAAGAGCCAAACACCACAGCCTGTTTTCGTGGGCCCCGAGCCGGCCAAGGCGGCGGCGGCGACCTGGTTTCACAGCCAGAACTGCCCCTTTAATAAGATGCTTGTATCAGAAGGCTACTAAGCAGCCTCATTTTGTAGATATAGTCAGACACTCATAGGTTAGGAGTCGGGGTTCCAAATGACGGTAGCATGGACGGTCAGCACGTCCGAATAAGAGATATTTGTTTAATCATGGGTTTGAGTGGAATCACAGCTTAAAAAATATCCCAGGAGAAAAAGCCGGATAGAACCACTTTCAATATCTTGTTCTGTTTTGCCAGTACACCCCTGGTTCCCTGGCAGCCTCTATTTTCGAATTGGCTATCTAATTTTGAGGGGAAAGGGGAAACGGCAGCTATGAACAATGCTGGGTTTGCGGCGTTCGCCTGTGGTTGATAAACGACTGCTGTCTCGTCCAGTCTAGATAGAGGCAGGTACGGACATCACGAATCAGGGGTGTAAGCTACTATACAGACCCACATCCAGCCTAGATGCACAGCCACCTTTATAGGTTGACCAACAAGCTAACACGTTCAGTCAGTACTTCAATCACAGCCTACATGCTCAGGAAGGCAGCAAGGTAGAAAGGGAATAAGGACGGACAGCGGAAGTGAATGAGAGTTGTGACGGATGCTTCATGTCCCAACAGGCCCGTTTCCTCAATGTTGGATCAAAACCTAGGGGTTGGAACTGCTGGTGAACGTTCTCATCAACATTCAAAGCAACCGAGTTCATATTCCAATATTGAGGCACTATAGACAGATAGGGATACACGTCATTCACCAAACAACAAAATCAGGTGAGGGCTTCCAAATTATTCTCACATTAATAGGTGTCAGGCGTCCTGAGCCCCTATTCTACAGTAGAAATCGTGATTCATCGAGGATATTTGTAGACGTCGAATGCTGTGTTCTGCAACGTCTCGACTGGCACTTAGTGGCTATGAAGACGTTCGTCTTTATGCTGAAGCTTGTATCGACTGCCCATAGATATTTCCAGCGTTGTATCCAACTTCTGTCTGCACATTTCTCCTGAGATGCCCTCAAGGACATTGTGTCGTTTGGTATGTAAGCTTGCTTATTTGCTTGTTTGCTTGATAACCCAGATAGTATACACAGTACATACCCCTATCGATGTGTTCCTTTCATTATCCCATCATGTCATATCGAACCGGCCCTGTCCTAAGGGGGTGGGTAGTAGCACCAATACTACGCGCCTGTTGGTTTTTGTGTTCTCCCACATATGCACCACCAGATGTCCGTTCCCAATTACTAAGTATGTATGCAGCCATTGACGACTTGAAATAATGTAACGTGTCCTTTCCGGGACTTAGAATAGTGTTCCGTCCGAATCGATCAAGATCGGCGGTTCTTTTGTGTTTGGCCGACTCACTTCGGCAATTTCTCGTCCACCCTGTAAGATGACCTGTTAGCTGCTGTCCGCAGAGGCATAATTCTAAAAAAAAACGGGGATGTGACATACCTTCCAACTACCAGCCTCGAGCAGCTGTGACAACGTGATCTCGCCTCCGTGCAGGTCGGCGCGCAGGGCGTAGTTGACGTCGTCGCACAGCTTGTCCAACAGGCCGACGGTGACGCCGCGCCACTCGACGATGACGTCGTCGCTCGGCTCGAACATGGGCGCGACCTCGTGGGAGCGCACGTTGTGGCGGCGGCAGTAGTCGGCGTAGTGCTCGAGCCCGCGGTCCTCGTCGTGTTTCCGGAGGTTGAGCACGCCCATGTCGACGAACAAGCCGCCGTTGCGGTACTCGGGCAGGCCCGTCAGCAGCTCGGAGCCGGCGAAGTTGACCTTGAGGAGGGACTGCATGGGCTGCATCAGCGAGTAGCAGAGCCACTGGGTCAGCTTGTGCAGCGGCACGATGGACTCCCACTCGCCGCGGCCGCCCGACGACTGCGTGGTGCTGGGGAAGGGCGAGAAGCTGGGCGACGTGGGCGAAGACGCCACCTGCGGCATGGACGAGCAGGGCCAGGCGTCGCCGATGGAAACGCCGTCAATGGCCGTCCGCGACGGCCAGATCGAGTTCAAGCCGGTCATGAGGACGTTCCAGAGGACGGGCAGGATGACGATGGGCGTGGACGAGGCCTGTGTGGTGGGGTGGGACAAGAGGTAGTCGACCATGTTGCCCGGCCGTCCCTCGTCGCCGAAGAAGATTCTCTGTTTTTGCAGGGCGCCTCCCAGGCGGATGAGCAGCTCGGCGCGGCCCTCGAGCCCGGCGATTTCGTTGCCGGGGCGGGACTGCATGCCCTTGGCCAGTTGCTCCACCGTGAGCTTGCTCAGGCCCTCCTTGTCCACCTGGAACTTGTTCCGCGCATCCCCGGAAAACATGCCCTGCATTGTCCGTCCATTAGCTTCCCACGCCAAAAATAGCACGTGCGACAACAAGGAAAACTCACCGTTTTGAACATCTCCAGGCTGGCTATGGCCAGACCTTCGGACCTCCTGTAGATTCGGCCGTTCTCGGCGCTCTTGAAGGTCCAGGACGTGCCGGCGCCGGCGTCCAACAGGGCACTGATCATGAACAGGTCAATTAACCGGCGGCATTTCTCCGTGGTGTCGACGGAATCGTCGAATGTGGACAAGAGGTTGGCGATGCGATCGCGGCCGCCGACGCAAAAGTGCGAGTACCGACTGTGCGGCGGAATCGAGTTGAAAGGCGCATCGTAGTCTCGCTGGGCACGTGCAAGTGTTAGCTGGCGGGTCTGCAGGCGGAATGCAGTGCATGCAATTGGGGACGCAAATCGACGGCTGCACCCACCTTGATGATGCCGCAGACGAATCTCACGACGTCTGGGAATTTGTTCATGTCCACGTCGAAATGGTGCAGCTTGTTGCGCATGGCCTTGTCGGTGATGATGCGGGACCGCTCGCGCACGGCGCCCAGACTCCGCAGGTAGGCGGCCGGGTCCAGGTTGGGGTCCGGCGGCTTGGGCAGGTCGGCGCGCGGGATCATGGTGGGCGAAAAGGGGGTCAGCGGCGTCGGCGGCAAGGTGCTGCCGCCAGACGACCGGTTGCCCATGCGCGACGACTGGATGGTGTGATGGGGGCTGGTGGGCGACTTCAGCGTGTCCTTGTCGGAATTGAAACTCGTCGTCGACTGCGCATCGCCGTTCAGCGGTTTGGCCACCGTCTTGGCCGGCCGGGGCTTTTTCGAAAACAGTCCCATGTTGGCGTTGGTGTTGGTGTTGGTCGGTCCAAGTCTCGTCTGATCTCTCTTCTTTATCCTGTTATTTCTTCTTCGTCTGGACTCTCGCCAGATGATTTGGGCCTTCTGGCACCGAATGCAAATGAATATTCGAAAATAGCAAGCTCGAGAAAGCTCAGATCCAGTTGCGATGCGACCAAAGGTTGGGCCGAGGAGCAAATGGTGGGATGTGGGTGTCCAGAAGGAGGATCGGCCGGTGGGGTTGGAAATTTTAATCGATAGTAAGACGAGCTCCAACTTTCCCGAATGGTCGTAGCAGTGGCAGTAGTGGTAGTAGTTGTACAGGCTCTCCAACTCTCTCCAAATGCAATGGACGGAGGGGTCGACAAAAGGTGAGAAAGAAGCTGCCGAGGCGGCCCTGCTGCGGGTATATATGTGTGTACGTATGTACACGCTCAAGCAAGTGTCAAGCGAAAACACAGGGCCGGGTTGGTGATCCTTGGGTATATCGCACCACTGTGTTCCTTCTCCAGGGCCAGGTTCCAAAATAGCGTTTGGGGCCAGCTGGTGATCGGTGTTTCGGCTCCAGACCCCCTCCAAAACACACCCGGGGAAGGAGAGTGTGTGGTCGTGGTCGGGCTTGTCTTAGCTGTCTGGTGTTACTTAGTCAAAATTTTATGGTCGACGGGCCGCCGGATGTCGGTTGGGACGAATATCTATCTTCTCGGCTTCTGATGGAAGAAGATGCGCGCGAGGAGGAGAAGGGGGGACAGGTCGAAAGAGACAGAGAAGAAAAATAAAAAGTGAGAGAGAGCGAATCCCAGGGTCTTGTGAGGGAAACGGAGAGAGCCCGCCACAGAAAGCGACTCGGGCGCGGGTTCCAATGCGAACAACCCCAAGTCAACAACCCCTAGCATGCCAATAGCTCGAGGGTCGGGGGATACAGTAGGCTGAGTGTAGACCGATCAACGAATGAGGCCAGATACGGAACCAGACTACTTCCATGGAACCCTCTTTCTCGAGTTAGGCTGGCACTCTTGGCTACTTACTTTATGGAAGCATGTACCTGCTTGGCTACACTTCGACTTCTACATACGACAGACAGACAGCAGATCTGTTGTCAGGATGGATGATGCGCCCGGAGATCCAGAAAAAAAATAGGCTCTCGCTCTAACCCAGCTGAGCAGTGAATTCCGGGGAGGTGGTTTGAGCTTGTCGCAACTCGTGCAATGGCCGTGATGATTTAGGGATTGCGTCCAGGGATTCGAGGGCCCGGGTAAGGAAACCGATGAGTCTGCAGGCTCCCACTATGGGCCGACTACTTGAAGTAGCTCTGCGCTCCGGCCCAGAATCCAAACACATCCCCCTCTCCAATCTCTCCTCGCACTTGATCCCTTGGGTCCCTTGGGTCTCTTGGCTGCTGATTCGTACAATACGACTACATGGCTACCTACTGGCGCTCTCACTGTCTGTCTCTCTCTCTCTCCCCATTCGACTGTCCAGGGTATCCCTCCCCTGTCATAAGGGCATCCGCTATACCTGCACGCGACTGGGTAGTCGAGTGGCCGACGAATCCCTGTGATCGCCAGGAACCGCATTTCTATTGGGGCCGTCCAGCCCCGCCCAGCCCCAGCGCCGTCCAGATTTTTTTCTTCCAATCGAGGATTCGACGGAGCTAATACCTAATAATACCACGCCTGTAATCAAAGATGCCCATCTCGCGATTCTGGTTCGGTCGGGCGACGAGAAAAAGTACGCCTGCGTAATTATTTGGTTTCTTCTTTTTAATAAAGTGCTGACGGGCTAATTGTTTGTGTGCACAGTGCTATTTCGTTCACGCCAACAGCCGCACCAAGAGCCGTGTGCCGCGTAGGTAGCGCATCCAATGTAGAAAGAGCTGAAGATGATGACCTGGAAGCCCAAGGGAGAGAGAGAGAGAGGCCATCGTATCCATGTCGCATGCCTTGCCAATGACGAATGATGTAACACACGACGATGCACTGTCTGAGTTTTCCAAAAGCAGCGACAGTAGCATCGATCCAATCGGGCTGTCAATCCGGCCCGACGGGTGAACACGATGGGTTGGATAATTGCAGGTGTCAATCTACCTACATACACACGTAAACGGGAGAGTAGGGAGTAGGGAGCAGGGAGCAGGCAAATATCCCTTCCCCTGGCTCGGCGCATTGCATGGGGGAAACATGACATCGGCCTACATCTACCTACATCATACAGCATATGGAGAAATGGGTTACTGCAGCCTGCAGGACACACAGTCCATCTTATGACATCAGCGCCCAAGGAGGCTTCTCCGGAGAAGTGAGATGCAGCACTTATAGGAACCCTTATTCAACATAAGGTAAGCAGGCTATTACATTCCAACGTGGGGCCCGCGGTAGGCAATGTGAGAAGCCGCCCAGCCGTAGTCTGGTTTTTTGATTGATGGGTATTTTAGTCTATTCCTATGTCGATTTCTATGGAGTTCGAGCTCGCCTTGACAGTACGTGCGAGACAAGTAGCAGGAGACTGGCTGGGGATGGGGGAATTGGAAACGTCAAGCCCTGCATGTCTTGGCTGCTGCATCCTCTCTAAAGTTGACACCTCGTAAAGAGATCATCACGGCTATGGGTGCTGCAGCAAACCTACCCTTCGCCCGGAAGCGGTGTGTGTGTGCGTGTTAGGTGTTAGAGATGCCTGCGCAATTTCGTGGGCTTCGGGAGAGGATCCCTGACAGTCCCTTTACCGAGATCCAAACGGCCAGGAAGACCGATGCGTATGTACCGTCTGTCTGTGACATGCAAGAAAGTACCGTACATAGCTAGCATGCGACGGCCAAGTCGTGTCCGCGCGCCCATCAGTCAATTATACCGCGGCCGTATCGAAACCATATCAGCGTGTATTATAAGAGGCATGGATGGCGTGCAATTTCTCCCAACCCACCAGCCATCAAATATATTCCCCTCTTCTTTTTTCTTCTTTGTTTTTGGCAAATAACCAGCAAACAAACAGGTAGCATGGCGCCGAGGAGCAGAACCACGACTCGACGACGGATGGATTGACAGGCCTAGGGATAAATAGAGCCTGGCGCGCACACCCGATTGACTGATGCCCTTCCATTGCCAATCAATGGCGCCGATGGTGGAGAAGGAGTCTAGAGCCTAGCCCTGGACAGGGTATCGGAGCAGGGTATCTGAAAATGATGCAAGGCGAGCCACAGTGCCACACTCGCTGTGGTGTCTGTAATAAAGGACGGACCAAGTAAAGGACGGGCGTGGACGGGGGATGGGTGTGGCCCTGACATGTGTCAGGAAACGACTCCGAATATCTTGAATGCTACCCAATAATCGATCGATAATATGATCATCTCCATAGCTCGGTCCATCCTCCATCCTGGCTACTATCTCTTACGTATTACGGCGGCACGACACGACACGACACGATGTTGGGAGCTGACTGACTTCTGACTGAGTGTCTGTCTTACCAGGAACACACAATGCAGTCAATGTAACTGTGCCATACAGACCATCCGTAGGCGAGTGGATGCGCGCCAACAATAGGATGGGCGCATCCGGTGCCGGTCGGGTCTGGAAGCGGTTGGCCAAGTTCCCCGTCCGTCCTATTAGGACGTCGGCCAGTCCAATCACCAGCCCGCAAAGGCGCGGATCGTGGACTACCGCCCCTCCCCATGGCGCGCGAACGCTAACAAAAAAGCTAGCTCGTGCAGCCGCGCTTGAGCAGAAAGCGATGGTCCAGTTGCTTCGATGGCGCGCCAAGCCCACCGGGCTGAAAAAGATGGCGCGAAGCAAAAAGTCAGGAAAAGTCATGTATGTAGATGTAGTAGGCTGGCCAAGCTGACTGACTGACTGACCCTGCTGGACCACAAGCTGATGCCACTTGTTGTGGGGGTGGACGGGGGGCTTATTCTTATTGGAAGTGCGCGGCGCACACACGCACACACGGACACCGATCAATACGATAGACACACAGACAGTGGACGAAGGGTCGATTATTGCATGGGGCAAGTGGGCAAGCGAGTACAGAATAGATATAGGCATGTAAATATAGGCCAGCATTCTCAATCCATTGATTTATCTGTCCACCCATATCGTACGATGCTTCCTCCCGCCAGGCAGAAGAAATGGCAGCTGTACACGGAGGCCAATAGGGATTGGAGCTTGTAGTATTGTGTCAGTTCTAAGTATGGTACATATTTACATGGCTTCCGCATCAGCTAGTCAGATAGCACGGCCTTCGAGTAGGAGGAGACGCAGCGCATGCCGACAGGAAACTCGTGGCTGGGCGTGTCTCTTAGTATACAGAGCATCTCATCATTGCCAACGGGCGGGACGAGACGGGGCAGTCGCCGGTATAGAAGGAAGCCTAGGCCTTGGGCTGCTTCCGGCGGCGGCGCTGCTCTTCGAGTCTCCGGAGAGACTTCTCCTTCTCCTCGGCCGCCCTCCTCGCCTCGTACTCGGCCGCCTTCTTGCGGGCGATGCCCTTCTCGCCGCCGCTGTAGTCCTTGATGGCATTCGTGAGACCGTCGGTGGCGCCCTGCATCTGCTTTGAGGCGCTGCTCATGAGACCCTTGAGTCCAGCCGGCGAGGCGGGCGCGGGTGCGTCGGTGGGCCGCGTGGGCGCTTGGTAGGCGATGCCCATCCGCTGCTGCTGGCTGACCGTCATGGGCTGGGCCGTCAGAGGGGGCAGGTCGCACATGGATCGAATGGCGGGCTGGAGCAAGACCCAGTTTTGCCCGGTAGACAGGGCGCTGAAGGCGAAGAAGAACAGCTGGAGGGCCGAGGGCAGCCACATGGTGCACAGGAACATGAAGGGCGTCATGCCCCACAGGAAGAACTTGGCCATGGACTCGGACTGCGGCGTCTTGTTCAGGGTGGTCTGTTGCTGGTACTTGAACATGAAGACGGTCATGAAGGCGGTGCTGAGGGGCAGCATGTAGGTGGGGTCGTAGACGCTCAGGTCGGTGATCCAGGACAGGCCTCCGGTCTCCAGGCTGGGCACGGGCAGGGCGGCCATGGCACGCAGCAGGCGGAACATGCCGTAACTGAGCGGGACGGCGATCATGGGCGGTAAGATGGCCTTGATGGTGGAGGTGCCTGCGGCTTTCTGGAGTTGCAGCATGGTGCCGCGGTGCTTCATGACGCCGGCCTGGTCCTGCTGGGACACGGCGAACTTGAACTCGTCCTGGGCCTGGATGAACTTGGGGTCCCGGGCCACGATCTGCATGCGCCCGCTGTACTTGGCACCGGCGATGCTGGGCCAGACCATGACGAGTCGGATGATAAGAGCGGCGGCCGTGATGGAGCCCCACCAGGGCAGGCCGGCCGTGACGTAGAGATGTTCGACCAGCCACTCGCACATGGCGGTCGGGCCCCAGCCGAAGTCCAGGCCCAGCTCCTTGAGGAAGCCGATCTGTTCGGGCATGTCGAGGATGCTCTGGATGCCGAGCTCGTCGAAGCCGTCGGGCAGGATGGAGGAGAAGGTAGAGTCGGGGGTGGCGGCGGCGGCGGGCAGTTCCGTCGTCGTGGCAGCGGACGTCGCGTCGGGGGCAGGGGCGACGGCCGGGGCGGCTGGCGTGGTCTCGGCGGGCGAGGGCTTCGGGGCGAAGGGAGCGTTCGCCGCGGAGGGGGCATCCCAGAAGGAAGTGGCCGAGGACGACGTCGGGGTGGCTTCGGACGCGGGCTGCTTGGAGCCCGAGGAGAAGGGCCACAGGGACAGCGCGCGTGCGGCGCCGGCTCGCTGGGAGAAGGCGTTGGGCGAGAGCTTCATCGAGGATAGGCGCGGCATGCCGCTGACCTGGCCGCGCAGGCTGCCGGAGGGCTTGGGCGACGCAGAGCCGAGTTTTCGCAATTGGGAGAATTGTCGGCTCGAGGATGCCAGGGAAGAAGCGAGCTAGATTGAAGAAAGGTTGCCAATGTCAGCCCATTGGCACAGCCAAAGGTGTCATGTCCGGAATTCACCTTCGTATTTCCATTCCTCGTAGCAGCCAGGCCGTGCCGCAGCATCAGAGCTGGGCTGGGGCTGGAGCCGGAAAGAGCTCGGGCGGGCAACATGTCGACTGACTACCGGTACACAGAAGAAGGGAGGGGATCAAAATGGTCGGCCGCCCGTGGTCGCCAGCGTGGTAGAAGTCTTGCAAAAGCTTCAATTGCGACACACGTCCGATTCATTTTCTTCCTTCTGTCTCTGCGCCTTTGGGGATTTTTTGGGGACCGCATTCTTTAGCGTATCAGCCCGGTCCGAAAGGTGGGGCAGCCACGACCACTACAATTCATTTTCACTTTCATGCACCAATGGAAATCAATTATCATCAATCATCAAAACTGTCGATAGATCATCTATATGTACCAGAAACCACTATATACAATGCTCTCATAAAAGAATGTCCCTTGGAGGTCTCGTTGCCACTAGCAGGTCATGACGGCCGGGCCGGGGTTGGTGTAGCTGGTCGGCAGAGGGTAGTACAGGTTGATCTCGATGCCGGGGTCGGTGGCCTTGTAGGCACCGGGCAGGGCGACGCCGGCGGGGGTCTTGGTGCCGCTGCTGGTGATGTTGAGCTGGGCGCAGGCCAGGTAGAACTGGGCGCCGCCGGCCTGGCCCGCCGAGTGCAGGCCGATGTGCTCGACGCGCAGCAGGTACGCGCCCTCGGCCACGCACGTCGGGATCTTGACCGTCGTCGTCGTCAGCTTGTCCGACGGCCACGACAGCCCGTTGACGTTGGTGCCGAACTTGGGCCCGTCCTGGTAGATCTTGAACCACACGTTGCCCTTGCCGTCGAACGACTCGGCCGTCTGGCCCGCCGGCGCCTTGGCCAGGTAGTACGCCATCGGGCCTGGGTGCTGGATGTCCGGGTCGATGGTGAAGCCGACCGTGTCGCCCGCGCTGACCGACATGGTCTTGGCGCCCTGGTTGCCGCTGGCGTAGCACGTCATCAGGGGCGACGTGACATCTTGCACGGGGCCGTGGGACTGGAAGTTCTCCGTCTTGCGCACGTACTCCCAGTCACCCGTCTTCTCGCCGTTGTGGATCAGGGCGGGGAAAGTGTCTGGTTGCGTGGACGGTGGTCAGTCATGGGACAAGACCCTTCAGTTTTCTTCTCTACGAGCAACTTACAGTGAGCGGAGGCGGCCGAGGCCAGGAGGATGGCAGCAGCGACGGACTTCATGGTGAGTGGATGAGGAACGATGGACTCGGGTAGAGAGGCGGAAGACAGTCGGTTGGTCGGACTGAGTGAGGAGCGAGGGAATCAAACCTCTAGTGAAGGGACATCACGCCCAGTTATATACTCGGATCCTGGGGAGCGACAATGCGTTACGACCCCTCCTGCCTCCCCCTTATCGACATGTCCCTCCTTGCAGCTCCCTGGCCGTTGGGCCGCGATCCGAAGCTTGGCTGTTCGTAGCATGGCCACGCGCCACCATGTCAGATTCATAGCATGCGATGCATTGCTGCGGTGTAGGCCCGAATGCTCAGACTGGATTAGATATCCAAGTGGCCACTGGGGACGCCCGCATCGAGTGAAGAATAGATTAACTCCCACGCTTAACCCCAGACCACGGTGGGGTGCGTTTGCGGCAAGACCGTCGTCAGGATTGGTCCAAAACCCGATTCTGATCTGGCAAAGCCAGCCGGATGGGCGAATCAGTCGATCCGGAGTCTTTTACTTGGCACACTCATCAGCTTTAAGGGGGTGCGCATACATTTGTGTGATCCATCACTCCCCAGCCTGGCAGGACCTTCTTCTTCTTCGGAGGTTCGCCCGGATCTCCATGTCGAGTTTACGGGCGAAGAACCAGAATAAGGAAACATACGATGGGTCTCTCCCGTTTCAACAGCCCAAGTCAGCCCAGGCGCGCATTCTGCAGTTTGTATGGTGACCATTCGACTGCGCGGCAGAGGCAGCATGGCGGCGGCCCCCCCAGGGGAAACGATCGGCAGTCCCAGGCGCTAACGGCACACGTGCATGAAAACAACGACGACCACCCTGGCCTTAGCGCCCATGATTATTTCCCTTTTGGGTAGACACGGAGGATGGCATCGCGAGCCATCCAAGAGCCAAGTTTAGATTCCGCCTATGGCGAGTTGTTAACCATGCTTTTTGTCGGTCCGTTTTGCCAAGACATCCCACCTGCGTTCTTCTTGCATTGAGCATCGAAGAACAAGGAAGAGATCGACGTCATTGAAGGCCCGTGGAGCTGGTTCTCCGAAAGTTCTATTCCCGGAGAAGAGATGCCAAGAATCCCATGCCCCTCGAGATCACAATCCTCTGATCTGCCCGGATGAGCCCTCGATTTCTCCCACTTGCTGAGACTGCCCAGGCCTGCAAGGGGTAGCTGGCGCTTATGGAGAAAAGATTGACCGTTCCATCGGCTTCCAGCAGTCACGGTTCATGGAGAGACGAGCCGTTGAGCCGCAAGTGCCCCTGCACCTTTTGTTTCACTCCACATTCCCATCTGATGACGGCGATATGCCGGTGACTTACATCGTGAACTCCATAGTGCACCTTTTCCCACGAACAGATTCGTAGTGGCCCAAGAAGCAGCATCGCCAACCAGCAGATACGTCTGGTGCCGTCTGCAACTGAAGACTTGGTAGCAATTATTTAGAAATTCCAACACCACGTGAAAAATCGATGTGTGTGACATATCTGGACGTAGTGTTCCATACCTCCCCGCTCCCAACCCGGTAATCCACGGACATATCTTCTGAACGCCGCGTCGGTTACGGCACGTCTTCGGGCCAGATAGACACGGAAGCTCCCCTAACGGATAGACTTTGCAATCTGCCATTACTAAGGGATCGAGACCAAGCCCAGGGCTTGGTACTGATCAACTATGGAAGTTACGTGCTACAGGACTTTCGTGCTTACTTGAGCCGAAACGATACCACACCTGATAACGAGCGGTTCTCCCAATGAGGAAATATCGCAAGAGGCAACTCAGAACCATAGAGATAGAGATATGCGAGTACCAGGCTGAGAGATAGGAAGACGGCGAAAATAATTCCCACGTAACAGAGTGCCTGAGGTGGCAAATACGTCTCACCACATTCTACTCAGAGTTGTACGGAAGGAAGCCGGAACAGCACGCGCTGATAGCCGATTTCGATATGCTACGATTCAAACCATGCGGAGTGTGTGATCGACGACCAAATGTCCAGTTGATACTTGATTACAAGTGAAGATCAATGATTGGATAACGAGTATGATATACCATTGTTACTGCAATGAAAGCTCCGTCGTGAGTGCTGGTATCTGGGTACAGTCCTCCGGGGACGCCCCTTCATCACACAAGCAGCAGGACTTCTCCAAGTTCAAGAAGAACATGAGTCCTGCTACAAAACGGCATTTGTAGTGAGTTGTTGAATTCCCCTCGGCCAGAAAATACCCCAGCATTATCACACCTGTAAGTCCGCTGTCAGCAATGCCGAGGGGAAGCATAGATCACACCAGCTGTTCTAAACATTCCGGGTTTGATGATATGGCCAGAGGCACCGCAGAAACAAGCTGGATAAACTCTTGACAAGTTCACACGTTTTATATCAGCCCTACCAATGTCACTCTAGTTTATAGGGCGTGGTGCACTGTCATCGCAAAAGTCGCAGCAGTAGTGTTTGCGTCCCCTTTGCCTAAACACCACACAGACACTGACGACTATGCCGGCCCTCCTATCAAACAACAATGAAAACACGGTCGAAGCCCGTGCGTCATGGAGAGCACGACAAATACACGAACCTGGTTGCATTTAGGACACAAGGAACTGGTAAGAACCGTGGTTTCAGAATAGAGTTGATCTTCCGAGTTTGGGGTTCTGCACACTCAGGGGCATGCCGTTAAGATCAGTAGTCAAGTCCGTTCGTTGGGGGCAGCGTGATTGAGTCCTACATAATGATCTGAACGGCCTCTGAGTTTGGGGTCATTCGCATCGAGGTGAAAAGTCTGCAACCGCGAGGCGCACTGTCCGCCATGACAAAGACCTCTTGGTGAATATGACAACAACGCAAAGCGAAACAGCTCGCGATGAAGGGGAGATGGACGGATCCATACCAACTACAACCTACTTGGCGGAGCCCAAAGTCAGGTACGGGGGAGGGAAGCTGGGCTGGGAGAGGCGCGAGGGCTTCCGCCAATCCCATGCAAAGAGAGACGACGACGTGTCGAAGGATGACATCGAGTTTGAAACTAGGCACCTCACGATATCGATTGATCGAAGCCAAACACCTCCCATCCCAGGCAGCATGTCTACGATACCTCTTCTACTAAGTTCCGCCGCCGTCTCTTCACCCAGGAGTACTACAACTCCTACCACCACGACCCAACACGCTCGATTCACCGTCACACCAACACCAGAAACGACGGCGGCGACGACGACGACGAGTTCAGGGAGGCCGCGCTTCTTCGCCAGCGGAAGACCGCATCCAGGGGGCAACCGAGGCAGCGCCAACAACTTCTTCCGAACCCACGGCCCTCCGTTCCGGCCGCCTCCGACCCTACCCGTATTCGCCATCACGTTGATCGTCATCGGCGCAGTCTTCGTGCTGCTCGGGGCGATCGCGACCATCTTTTGCTGCAGAGGTGCGTTTCGGCCTTTTGCACCCCCTTTTCTTTCCTCAGGGTTTCCTTGAATGGCGACGATCGGAGAATGGTGCTGACGTTACCCGTGTACAGCATCAGCTAGGCGAAGAAAGCAGAATAGCAGTCACGACACTAGGAACGCGAAGATGTCGTCGATTGACGACGATGGCGAGTCGCTGGCGCCGGTGTCGGTGAGAAAGCTTCCGATCACCAAGCTGCCGGAGCTCGAGGGGACGCCACGGACCGAGTCTCGTTACGGGCCGCTTGCGCCTGTCGTTCCCGAGCTCCACGGTCACCAGCGGCCGTCTGAACTGAGATAGCGTCGGCGTGGTCAATGGGAATTTGGGAAATTCCATGATGCTAACGAGTTTCGCGGAATGCCGGGACGTCCAGGTAGTCCGATGTCACCGTTGGACAGGATAATGCAGCGGCAGGGCACGGTAACGGACTTGGGACTTTCCAATGTGTATTTCAATACCGATGACAGACAGCTCTAGCGTTCTTACCCATGCTTGCTTCGAGATAGCCGTGTTTGCCATGTTCCCACAGGTGCAGGGCTTGATAGCAGGGCCCAACAGGCGAGCACCAAGCAGCACGAGTGTGCCGTCGCCAGTAGTCCATCCAGCCTTGGGTGCAGCTGCAA
Organism: Apiospora kogelbergensis; assembly: GCF_038363985.1. Lineage (NCBI taxonomy): Eukaryota > Fungi > Ascomycota > Sordariomycetes > Amphisphaeriales > Apiosporaceae > Apiospora > Apiospora kogelbergensis. Next base: position 37,424 of record NW_027117422.1, read on the forward strand.
TAATGTGGCACAGCCCGCGGGACTTGCAGCATGATGAAATGGGGGTATATACAGGCAGAGGACTTTGCTGACTCGAAGCCTTTCTATGATTTATATGTACATGATGCGCTTATGGTAATGTGGACCTCCCCGCGAACCAAGTCTCTGCGTCTGTTCTTCCAAGTATGTTTTTTCTTGCGGGTTGCTTCGGGGCTCATTCGAGGCTCGTCATGTCGTGCAAATCGGGGATCGGTCTCGGCTTGTCGCGAACCTCGACTCCGGGGCCAATGGAGTGCACCTGCCTCCTCGACAGGGGGAATACCTAGAGAAGAAGATTAGCACACAAATGACAGTTGGCGGGAATGCGACCAACCTTTGTGCCTCCCCAGCCCAGACGATAGGCGGCCTCGTGGGCAAACAGCTCTCCGAAGCCCAGCATCATGCCGTTGATGAAGGGCAGGACCAGGTTTATGGCGGCACCGCGGACCAGGCCCCAGACGGTGGGAGGCTTGTAGAGGATGAGGGGCGAGGAGGACGAGTTGGTTTCGGGCGACGGGGAGAGGTCGTCGCCGGCCGAATAGTGCTCGCTGTCCGAGTGGATGGTGACGCCGGACTCGGCCATGTGGGCGATGTGGTCTTCGGACGACATGGTGTGTGTGGGCGTGTGTTTGTGTTTGCTGGGACGGAAGAAGTGTGGTGGTTCTGGAGATGTTGACGTGCTGGATGTCGACTCATCCAAGTCACGACGACAGCTCTGACCTCACTTGTGGAAGCAGCTGGCAGGCTGGATGGATTGTGTGTGTCGGGCAAGCTGATTGGCTGGTGGTCCACTGCAGGTTGTTTAGTGGTCCACTGCAGCCAGCGCAGCAAGTACCTGTTCAACGTACCTAAGATTCCAGTGAGGACCCATTGCGGTGGGGTCGCTAGTCCGTTGACGTCGTCTGCTAGAGCTGCCTGGCAATGGCAATCGGGGCCTGGATTGGATTCCATCATCAGCTACGCCATTACCTGCGTATCAAACAATTAATTGCCCGACTGATTGATAGGTCTTCCCGAAGAAAAATCACTACCTCGTTTTGGCCCGGGTCGCACTTTCCGACTTTCCCCCAAGCTGCAAACTTCGTCTGTTTGCCTAAAGCTCACGTCTTCAGACAACCCCACCACCATTCCTCCCTTCACCTTCCTCGCCACCTCAACACCTCTCACAACCGCACCGACAACTCACTACCATCGCGACAACACCCATCATGGCCGACCACGACGCCCTGGCGCTCCAGCTGCTGGAGTTCGTGCCCAATGCCACACCCGAACAAGCTACCCAGTACCTGTCGGCTCACAACTGGGACCTGGACTCGGCCGCCGCCTCCTTGATGGCCGACATGGAAGAGGGCGAAGACAACGCCGCCGCCCCCGAATCCTCCTCCGCCTCCCAAGCTGCGCCCCCGGGCTACACGGGTCCGAGAACCCTCGACGGCCGGCCTGCACCCCAAGCCGCTTCGTCTTCGCGCTCGAAACCCGCTGCTAAGAAGAAGGGCCTGGCCACCCTCAGTTCTCTGGGCGGAGGTAACGATCACGACGACGACGATAGCGACGACGACGATGACGACGACGACCCGCGACGCACATATGCCGGTGGCGAGAAGAGTGGTTTGGCCCTCCAAGATCCCAACCAAGGACGCCCCGACCCCAAGAGCATCATCAACGACCTGCTCGCCAAGGCCAAATCGTGAGTAACGGCGCACCCAGCGTGTTTTCTCCTTCTTCTTATTTCTCGGCTGACCCTACTCTTTCTACCTAGACAAGCACGCCGACCCGAAGCAGAGTCGCCCGCCGGCCCCTCGACCCCCAGCACTTTCAGCGGCTCGGGCCAGACGCTGGGAGGCGAGGGCGTGGCCAGCCGCACCATCCCCGACCCGTCGGCCGCCGGCCGCTCCCCGCAGGAGGTGCCGCCGGCCGCAGCCAGCCCGCGGCCAGCAACGGCCCGGTCCAAGAGCGCGTGCTCCACCTGTGGCGCGACGGCTTCAGCATCGATGACGGCCCGCTGCGGCGCTTCGACGACCCCGAGAACGCCGACGCGCTGCGCATGATCCAGCAGGGCCGCGCCCCCGTCCACCTCATGAACGTCCGCTACGACGAGCCGCTCGACGTCAAGCTGCAGCAGCACGAGGAGAACTTCCGCCAGCTGCCCAAGGTGTACAAGCCCTTTGGCGGCGAGGGCCGACGGCTGGGCAGTCCCGTCCCCGGCGACGGCGGTGCTACAGCAACTGCGTCCGCCACGACTCCCGCTGCTGCTGCCGCTGCCTCCTCGTCCGCACCACCTACGTCGTCAAGCGCCGTCTCCGTCGACGACTCGCAGCCGACCATCTCGATCCGCATCCAGATGCCCGACGGCACGCGTCTGCCCGCCCGCTTCAACACGACCCACACGGTCAACGACGTGTACGACTTCATTGTCCGCTCCTCGCCCGAGCTGCAGGCCGGCGGATGGGTCCTGGCCACCACCTTCCCCAACAAGGACCACACCGACAAGTCGCTCGTCCTCGGCGACATGGCCGAGTTCAAGAAGGGCGGCACGGCCATGGTCAAGCGCAGTACTTGATTCTGTACCTGCTCGGATGGATGAGGATGACACATGTACAATTGCATGAAATGGGAAAATAATGATTGGCGACGAAGTGATGGTTACTCACTTCCTACATAGACAGTTTAGACAGCCCATGTTAGGCCAGTCCGGCATGGCTGTGCCTCTGCCCGAATACAGTGGTGGAATAAGCACAATAACTTACGTTGGTCTTCTGTATCGAGTGTATGTCATATCAGATGATCCGGCGAATAGATTACTCAGACCCCAGCTAATCAAACAAGCCACCGAATATACTCAATTGAACACCCAAGCCGGCTGATGAATAATGAGTTGAATATACTAGAAGTACTCGTTTGCAGAAGTACGGTACGGCAAGCATCGCTTTCGCCATCATGGGTATCCCCGCATCCCGAAAGCCAGCCGGATTGACCAGGCTGTTTGATCGCCACGCGCAAAGGGCCTCAACGTACGAGGAGCGAGTTGCACTTGTTTGCCATGATGATATTTCAATATTCAAATGCCGATGGGCCTTCTAGCTTAACGACTAATACGTGCTGACTCGGGGTCCAATCCCCAAATCTTGATAAATATTTACAGAAGAATTTGCACCAACGGAAGGAGGAGGAGGAGCCGAGAGTGCGAGGAGCCTAGCTGCTGCTTGGAGTCCGCGGCGCCGCTCTTCTTATCTTTGTCCTCTTTGCCGCCGTCTCCCCCCTTGCCCCCTCCCCCTGGCTTCAGCAGGTGTTGAGCATGGAGGTCAGGGCGGCCTTCTCGGCGCTGGTGACGGTGAGCTCCCAGTGGGCCTTGACCTGGACCCAGGAGCGGGCGTAGACGCAGTAGAAGGAGGCCAGCGGGGGCTTCCAGGCGTCGGGGGACTTGTCGCTCTTGGAGCTGTTGACGCTGTCGGTGACGGCCCAGAGCTGGGGGCGGTCGACGTCGTTGGCGAACTCGCGGCGCTTGTCCGTGGTCCACTGGTCGGCGCCCGAGATCCACGCGTTCTTGAGGGGCACCATGTGGTCGATGTCGAGGTCCGACGCCTGCGTCCACGAGCCGCCGTCGTAGGGGCTCTCCCCACTTCCCCGACGACGACGTGCAGTCGTCGTTCAGCTTGATGCTCGACGCGTCCCGCTTCAGCACGTACTCGCGCGTGTTGCACGTGCCGCTGATGGTGATCCAGGTGGGGAACAGGGTGCGCTTGTAGCCGGCGGGGTCGGCGCCGGTGCGCACCTTGAGGCCGGCGAGCTGCGTCTTGGCCGCCGAGGCGCTGGGGATGCCGGGCTGGTAGATGGGGGTTAGCGTAGCCCGCCTGACGACAGGGACGATTACTTACAGGAGAGGGCATGGGCATGGGGACGGGCTCCGCCACGGGGGAGGCGACGGGGGCGGCCAGGACGGCGCATCCCGACGACAGGAGGCCGGCGGCGATGGTGGAGAACTTCATGATGAAGATGGTGACGACGACGAAGATGTGGAAAAAGAGGGGATGTCAGGAGTTCCTAGAGAGCCGGAGGGTTCCTGGTTCTTCAACGAATGTAGACGGAAGGGCTTTATATATACTGTTTCTCATGTCAGCCAACGCCCAGTCATGTGCGTGTCCCGTCTTGTCTCTCATCGCCGTGTCCGGGGGTCCAGTGGTGGTGGAGGCTTGGAGAAAGCTTACTTGCTTTGGCACCTTCTCAGTTCAGCTCGGTATGCCGGGCGAAGATACGACGACCAATCACACTTCGGACGTGGAGGGTGGCTGTTCAGCTTAGGAGAGGCGGGAGAGTCTGACAAAAGCGAACGAACTGCCGAACGCTCTTCTGTTCTGCAGGGCCGGGCGCATCTCTACGTCTATATATATGTACATATTAGTATTCTATATTCTATATATGCGCGACAGGTGCCCAGGCGGCCAAGACGACGGGCGGGCTTATCGTATGGTACGGTAGTATCGGGTGCCCGGTAGTGGTTCTCGCAGCCCGCGCTTGCAGACGATAGGGAGATAGGGAGGGAAGGTGGGTTTGGTCTATTGGTGGTGTGCTGGTTTCACTTCGCCCGCCTTGCACACCACGTCCTCCACTGCCCAACCAAGTGCATTGAATCAGGAAATAAATAGTCCGGTGGTTTTACGTGTACATCGTTGCATCGTCTCGATTAGGAGGGTGTTTGTTACGGGGCCGTGACAACGTCTTCGCCTGCATTGCACGCCAATCTCTCGTGCGAGGGGCCGTAGTCGGCCGACGAGAGGTTGAGTGGCAGACAGGAACAGTGAAATGAAAGGAGGGCCGGGTGGGAATGGCAGACACAGCCAATAGCAGAGGCATTAAGCTAGTAAGTAGAGATCGACACAGCCCACAGCCCGGATCTCGGGCCACATCCATCCACATCTCTGCCAGTGTGTTGTCGAGTGGACACTCCCAAGACTCTTGCTGCCCATAACCTGCCTATTGGGGGAACCTACGCGATCCTGTCAAGGCCGAGAGTAGTAAGTCGTGTCTTCGCTACCCACCCCGTCCGCCAATCGCTCCCAAGCTTCCCTTCAATTGCCGACCTTGTACGGCGAATAAGCCAATGACGGGCTGCACTGGGGAAACGTTGCCTTGGCCGTCTTGTTGTTACCTACACTTGACAACCTATCACCAATGTAGAAACACAACCGGATTAATTGGTTGAACCTTATATTAGTAGTCTTCAATTACGTCCTCGTTAATATACGTATGTACCTATCACGGGGTTTTATCTGTCTTGAGACAACAATGTAGCCACCACAGCCAATCAACAGCATCGCCGCGGCGCTATTGCGTGACGACCTGCCCATCCGGGGCTCGGTCAAGGTCGCCAGTACAGTATCATGGTGTTGCTACATGTCGCCTGCACATTGAGACCTCGATCAAATTCCGAGCCCAGCAACCACCACGTGGGCTGGTTTGGGCCACGACCTGTAGACAGCGGACCACGAGGAACCTGAGCACGTGGACATTGCTGTTCGCCCGCCGCGATGCGCAGTAGCAGGGGCAGGCAGAGGGAAAAGAGACCCTTACTATGGGGCCGGGGGTATCCAGCGCTCCTCGGGAAGCTTCGCAGCAGTTATCAAAACACCCGCTTGTCCGCATGGCGACGTCTGTTCATCACATAGCACTGCTCTGCCCGGCGGCAGAGATGGGACCGTCCAGGAACTTGAAGCTCTCCCGCGCAATCTGGCAGTTCAGCTTGGCCGAGTTGAACCGCGCCTCGCCCGGCGGCAGGATGACCATCAAGTAGGTATTCGTGGTGAACTGTATGGTGATTAGGAGGTGTCTGCCCATGCCAAAAGAGGGTGTAAAACAAGAAGAACGTACCTTGAGGCAGAAGATGGAGAAGCGCCCGCCGGCCTTGTGCTCCATCAGGGTGAACTGCTCGGCGTTGCGCGGGGTGCCGGTGAAGCGGCTGATGCTCTGCTTGAAGTGCTTGAGGATGTTGGAGATGCGCTCCTGGCGGTCCGTGGTGGGGTTGTTCTGGCCCTCGTCCGAGGTCCAGCTGGAGACGACGAGGAAGCTGGTGCGCTCGAAGAGGAGCAGCTCCTCGGCCTCGACGAGGACGCCCAGGGCGGCCAGCTGCGACTCGATGACGGACAGGTTGGGCACGAGGTCGTGGATGATGCTGGCCCAGGCCTTGTAGAGGGACTGGTCCCAGATGGAGGTGGCGAAGGGCGTGAGGTCGACGTCGCCGGTGAAGTTGGAGCTCTGGATGAACTCGGCCGTCTTCTGGCGCACCAGCTTGACGCGGTCCATGAAGACGGCCTCGCGCACCTGCGTCATGATCAGGTCCATCTTGTGGATCAGCACGTAGACCTTGGCCGTGGGCGAGAACTGCGTCAGGGCCGCCATGATGGAGACGTAGGTGGCCATGTCGCGGTCGACGTCCCGAGACTCTATGTCGAAGACGTAGATCAGCACGCCGACGTTCGAAAAGACGTGGACGCGCTGCTGCGAGAGGTAGTTCTCCATGAAGGCCTCCTGGCCGCCGCAATCCCACAGATTAAGTGTAAGGTTGCCCAGGAACTTGACATGGGAAAGGTCGATGTCGATGGTCGCACCGCTGTGGCCCGGCTCGTGTGGTCAGCATGTTGGCAGCTCGTCTCTCTTTCTCTCCCTCCCTCCTCCACTTACAGTCGCCGCGTGTCTCTCGCAATGTAGTTGCTGAATATGATGCTCCGCATGCTGGACTTGCCGGAGCCGCTCTTGCCCATGAGGAGGACCTTCTTCTTCTTGGGCTTCTTGACCTCGTTCCGGACATCGCTCCCCGTGGCGCCCAACGTCGGGGTCGAGGCTTCGAGGTCTGCCATGGCGACAGCCTCTCGGTCTCTCGGTCTCTCCTGGTCCTGCGAGGTATCCCTTCCCGAAACCACTGCCTTTTTGTACGATTCAATGGGCGCAAAGGGGGGAGGGGTCGGGTGCGCAGCGCGGGGGATGCGGGCGCGTCGCTTGAGTCGGGGAGTGCTTAGTGAGCAAGGAGGGACCGGCCGTCGGGGAGGGTGGCGGGCGAGCTCGGTGTCGTCAATGGAGCAGTAGATATCGCCAATCACGTCCGCTTTGCCCAGGTGTGATCGCGCTCGTCGGATGGTCGGTCACCTTCGTCGTTGTCGTTGTCGCTGGCTGGGGGCAGAGGTTCATCCGTAATTGGAGCTGGTGCAATGAAGGCGATTGCGCTGGCTGGGCTGGGCTGGCTGGCGGGTGTGGCAGTTTAGATTACACACGCTACCCGGTCCCCTACCAACTAAACTTTAGTGCATCGACAACCCACTCACCACTGAGCCACTGAACCACTAACTAGCCTGTGAATGAAAACAAAATTCGGAGCAATTCCGCTCGCATGACGTCACGTGCTCTTTTAACAATTGAGATGCCTCGCTTTTTCGATGATGAGCCCGATGGTATGTTGGTTGGTTGGCACGCAAGTAAACAATGGCGGCGCTGAAGATACAGGCTGCCAGTATCTACCTGAAACATATCAACTTGGAAAACACGGGTAGAAAAGAAGCCAGGGCCTCAGCATCACACCGTTAGAGAAGAGCTGTCCAAAATCGAGAAAGCAGTTTGGTCTTTCTTCCCCTTGACTGCTTATGGTACACCAAGTCTTTCATATCCCATGCCGCCGTCGCCTATTGCCTAAGCTGAGTGCACCTAGATGGCGAGCCACTTGCAAAGCTTGGTTCCATACTCCTTGGTCGGGGTGTCGTACGGCACGCCTCTGTCCCTGAGCTCATCCAGCAAGGGCTTGACAAGGGTGTTTATCTCGGAGGACTCCGGTTGCTCTAGTTTCGGGTATCGTCTTGGATGTGGCCGCCAGAACTACCGCGAATGCCGGCGGCCCGCCACCCTTGAGAGCCTAGAAGAGATGGGGATTCGAGTCTGCACTCGCGGTTACGTATTTGCCGTTCGCCGCAATAGATTAAGTAAGTAAGTTGATAGTAATGGTATAAGATATAAATATTATACTAATTACTAAATGAGATTAACACCGCCTCGCTAGCAGCAACCGTGAATGTTCCACCTTGCAGCTTTGACGAAAGCTCATCTCCACGAATCTCTCCATCAGGGTGCACTGTCTTGCCCGCCCAGGTGATACCTTCTTTTGCCGTTATACTTGGCGCCGTCAGCCGCCGAATTTCTGCCTCCCCCGTTCGCGACAGGGTCTCGCCAGGGAATTCAAGTTGAGCCGTGATACTCGGCCGTGCCCCGGTGCCGTTGTACTGCTGCATGTTGACGACCACGACGTGCTCCAGCCGGGCAGGTCGGGCGCCGCTGGCCATCTGGTAGACGCCGTACGCGGATAAAACTGTCTCGGAATGCAGAAGGCGGACCTGCTTGTCCCCGCCCCGGATGGCCTCGGCTACAAACAGGTGGCCATAGTACAAAGGTCGGGGTCCAGGCGCCGTGGTCCCGTTCTGGCGCGGCTGCCAGGCCGAGTAGCGGTATCCGACGCCCGAGTGGTAATAGAGCCGGGAGACGTTCAGGCTGGCGGCGTATAACGAGTAGTCGACGGACCACAGGGCAGAAGCGAATACGTCAGACACGTTGGCCTGACCTTGGCACTGATGACGGGTCAGAAACCGTCAGTACGATGGACTGAATCTCTTCAAGGGTTACTATCAAGGAAGGCAGGCAACGAACCGCAATGGAATTGGTTTCCCCGATATGGAACTGGATCCCGAGTTCAGCTGCGTAAGCCGACTGGTCGGCGTAGAAGTCCATATATTCACCAATCACGGTGTGATTCAAAATATTATCCAGCGTCGGCGGGATATTGCGGCAAGCAGCGCCGAAGTACTAAGGAGGTGGCGATGGTCAGCGATGCATTCATGAAACAGATCAGAGGAGTAGCCACCAAAGACGGACCTGGTGACCAGAGTAGCTTTTGACTTTGCCCGACTTAAGGATGCCGCCGTCGGCCAGAGAACGAAACGTCCAGCTTGTGTCGTTGCGGATAGTCCCAGGCGCCACGAATGCGCCCACCTGGAATAGAGGGCCTGCTTCGTCTGCGGCTGCTGCGCCAATGCCCTCGGTGCTGATGGCGTCGGCGCGACTGAGCCACTCCTTGATGTATTCCTGGACATTCCAGGTGGATTCATTTCGGTCAACAGGGAACGCTGCGGTTCACGTGTTAGCGGGCGAAGCTGTTAGTGCAAAAATGCAGAGGCAGGATGTCCAACCATCAAATTCATTGCCTATCTCAAAGGCATACAAGCTCGAGTTCAGCTTGCTAAATATCTCGACGGCCTCGGATATGGTTTCGGAATTCCCAGACTCTCCCGAGTTGAAGGTCAATCCAACTGTGTACTGAGTACTGAGTGGGAAGTTTTTGAACAAGTCCAGCCACGAGGGCCCCCAAGTCAGAGAAGATGGCTGGTCTGCGCCCGGGGTCGTGAAATTCAGGACAATGGCCTCTGTCTGCGACGGCACGAATGTCGCGTGGTTAGCCGTCGTGCCGCCTATTCGCACTTCTGGGTACGCGCCCGTGATGTCGGCCAGATTCTGGAGCATGCGCGCCGACAGCGCGTTCGGCTTCCTGGTGGCAGGAGACGAGACCTTGAGTCAGCAGAGCAGACGGTAAGTAGATAGCGCGTCACATACGAGGCTTCTCCGGTAAAGTCATGGAAGTTCGCGAACTCAATCGAGTAGGAGACAAGCGCAGGATCTACAGTCCTGGCCCCTGGCGGTGGTGCCGGTGGTACATCCAATACCCAAGGCGCCGCCCCGGAATCCGCCTTAACGAGACATGGGGACAGCAGAAACGCGCATGGCAGACCTGAAAGGAGCTTCATGGCGCCGGATGAACAGCAGCGTAGCGGCGAGATGGCGGGTGAAGCCGAGTGGTCCACGTCCGCTACCCTCTTCTATATAACATTACGGCGAGACGGTGCGATGCTGGGGTGCCAAGATAGAGGAGCCGACAGGACAGAGGTCTGAGGAGAAATGGAAGGTGGAGGTCGGGAATAGCCCAATCCCTCCAAATTCCGTGTAAACAAGCAGGGCTCTCGGAAGCGGCATGAATGCGGAGGCGGGGCCGGGGGAAATGCATGCATGGCACATGGGTCACGGAGGAGCCGTAAGGAAAGTCTACCATCAATGCTAGTGTCCACGCCGGATTTCGCTGTTCTGTCTTTGCTCACAGTCACATCTGCGATTCCGAACGCTTCATATACTCGTCGCCCGTCTCTGCCTCGAGCGAGGTATCGGCACGCCAATTCGGATCAGTTCGCCGACAAAGAACCGCTCTTATTGGGAGCGAAGACTGTCTCTACTAGAACACTTATACGCCCTTCTTGACTTTTGCAGCAGGTGGGAAGCTCAAGCGAGTCATGCTCTACATCCACGGCGGTGAATATCCCAGTGCTTCGGGTTCAGACGTTGCATTCGACGGTGTATGGTAACACTCATTTGGTGGCGACCCGGATCACGTCACCGTATTTGGCCAGAGCGCTGGGGCGAAGGCATTCGAGCGCTTTTGCAGTCACTGTCCGCCACTTCCTCGAGTGTGGGCGCATTGGACTCTATCAGTGGCTGACCAAAAGCAACTTACCAAGACCGTGAAGTGTAGTCAGGCGCAGGTTCTTGTCGCGAGCGAAGTCAACGCCGGCTTGGACGTGTCACTCCGACCTGGCCAGTGTGCCATAGACGCCGTGGAAGCCCAGCGTCATGTTCAAGCTGGGCCACGCTGTGCAACATACTGCCATGTCTCGTTGGCGAACCGATTGAGAGCCACATTGCACCGGGAGGCATCGTACGTCGGGACAGAGCCTAGAGGCCCATCGAAGCTGTGGATGATGCATTACTTGTCGCCCATCTTGACACAATGATACCCGGGATTCCAACGGATCATAGCAGACTACTCCGGGGGGTATGTCGGCTGCAAGGTTTCCGCCAACACTTGTGTTGAGAGCTGCCCATTCGCATTCACGTGGATTCGGCGAGAAGATGAACGGCGTCCAAGTCGCAAGGTGCCGAGCCTCGGCAAGACTGCCATCTAGCTAGCACTTTGCGCTAGGAGGGAAATAACGTGAGGGGAGCGGAAGGCTCGGGTTCGCGTGAGCCACCCGCGCCACCGCGGCCCCCGGTCACGTGCCCGTACGTTTTCTTTATTATACTACTGGACTAGATTGAGTAGCAATCGCTAAGGGCTGCATCTCGAAGAACATTTATGAGACGATGAACATTCGCTGTATTAGGTAATGCCAATGCGATGGGCAATTCGGCAGCTCTTGGCGACGGATGGTGGCTAGTCTAGCTAGTCTATATTGAGGTAAAGTTAAGCATGTTTCTACCGCTGTTAGGCCCCGGCGTTGAAACTTGTTACAGGCACTCTGCACTGATGGTTGGTGGAGGAAGAGGCCCTGATCGCCCGGAGCTTTGGGCTTGGCGACAACTGCAGCCGGAACTCCCAAGCATTCTGAGCACCCGTCTTCGTTCCTAGTTTGCTAGTTTCACGATACCATGTTTTGGCACTTATAAAACCTCGAGGGCCGTCCATCCAAGCCTCCAGTTCGCCGTCTCCACCGATCCCGAAATTTACCAGCCCAACTTTAAATCCATTAGAGACGACATTTTCGCCACCCCGTCGCTGTTTCACCTTGTTGTAAAGATTTTGTCACTATAAAATGCTGAAGTTCTTCCCGCGATCACTTCGCTTCAGCCCATTATCCGTTCAAAAGCCCAGAACATCACCCTTTCACTCCGCCAGCATGTCTATACAATTCCGCGAGGGCACCGAGGCAGATGCCGGTGCCGTCACCAGTGTTTTCACCGACTCCTTCAGCGATGACGCCATCAACCAGCGGGTCTTCCCGGCCAACTCCAAGCAATCCCAGGCCAACGTGAAAGAATGGCTCGGCGCCGGCTTGAAGGATCCTCACTCTCGCTATATGCTGGCCATCAACGACTCCTTAACCGGCGACGATGCCGTCGTCGCCCTGGCCAAGTGGGTCGCCCCGTCTGCGCCGCCCAAGGCCCCGGAGGCCGCGGACTGGCCTTCCAAAACGGACTGGCCCGAGGGCGCCGATGCCGCGCTCGGCGTGGAGTTCTTCGGCACGCTCGAGAAGAAGCACAAGGAGCACATGGGCGCCCGGCCGCACTGGTACCTCGAGCTCCTGGCGGTGCGCAAAAGCTACCACGGCAAGGGCCTGGGCAAGCAGTTGCTGAACTGGGGGCTGGAGCGCGCCGACCAGGACGGCGTCGAGGCCTACCTCCAGGCCAGCCCGGCCGGTGCCCCTCTGTACCGGAAGTGCGGATTCGAGGACATCGAGTCCTACCACGTCAGCAAGGTGGATTACACCGAGATCTTCATGAAAAAGACAGCCCCGGCCAAAGCCCGCCGCTTCCCTGTGAGAAGCCACCGGATCGATGTCGACAGTTTGTCAAAACAAATTCTCTAGCGCAGCGCTGTCATCGAAGTCGGACCCTTCCCTCGACGTTCAACTGGGTTGTCAATCTCTGAACTGCGCTCCTTGCGCCATCCCAGATCAGAGCACGAGAGTACAGAAGATGAGCCATTAGGCAATCTCAAGCTTGGAAAAACTCCGACATGAACGCAGTAAACTCACTGTTTACTAGCATGTCTCCGTGAAAGCCACGTGGAGGTGATTTTATGTTTACCATGGGCTGTGTCAATCAAGACGCAGGGGGGATATCTGCACGCATGCTCTGACCGACAGACGCCCAGTCAGAGGATATGCACCATTGGGAGTCACACCCAAGATGATCTTGCCTGGTGGCGAAGGCCAGGGTCTATTCAATGCACATAACTATTATCAATGGGCTATAAATAGAAGGCTGGGATATATACATAGTTACTAAGCCTCTGATACAAAAGAAAACACCAATTATAGACCACAAGCTTGACAAAATCCGGCCCTCGGCAACTGCCTATTCCCCCTTTTGACCAGAATTACGCGCCAGGAAACAGCAAACGAACAAGCTGCTTTGACCCAAAACTTGAAAATCAGTAGTACAAATCCTCTGCAGTTCACAAGTCGACATGTCGAATACGTTCGCAATACTATCCCTTCTCGCCTCCTTTCGAGCGGTGTCAGCTGCCCCCGTCCGATGGCCGCCGAGATTCCCAACGCTTAGAGGAAACGACCCTTACTGGGAGGCGAAATTCGATCATAGGGCGCACTACGACTACACTCCCTTGAAGTCTTGCACAACCACGGTTACCGCGCAAGCGGCCGACGAGACCGTTTCGGCGCAAGCGGCCGGGATAACGCAACCGCCCGCCCTCCTCACCATCTCCCTCGTCAACTCGCACGCCGCCGCCATCTCGACCACCCACAACAGCAACGCGGGCGCGCCCTCGCCCGTCAGCGGGCCGACGACGCCGGGCACGCTGGCCGCGGGCGCCACGGCGGCCATCGCGGTGCCCACGGACTGGGCCGGCGTCATTTCGGTCAACGATGCCAGTCATGCGGCCTCAAACGGCAACAGCTTGATCGAGGCCAATTACCAGTATAGAACCATCGAGCAGTATGCGATAGCCGATCTCGACGTGAGCTATGTGTAAGTCTGGCAAATGCCGATTGGGCCCTCCCTTTTATCTGGCGCACAGACTAACAGTATCGTCACCACGACACCCAGCAATGGATTTACCCTACCCATCACTTGTTCATGCAACGGCCTTGGCGTGACGGGTTGCAACAAGGATCTATTTACGCTAGGGTCTTGTCCGGTATGTAGCGCGTCAACTGCGATTCTCAGAACTGGCAAAGCTGTGTTGGAACTTCCTCTGACTTACATGATTCTTTCTTTCCCAGGTCCCCATCCAGCACGGCGCTTGCCCCAACCCTCTGCGAAGCGACACGAACGCAACTACGGCGCACCCCTTTTTCGCCCCCTGCCAACATGCGGCGTATACCTACCCCAACGACAACACGGCAAACTCACAGAACGAGTGCCATGATGGGCAGATCGTATGCTGTGTCGGCGCCGCCTGCCCGCCTAGCTACAAACAGACGCAAGGCTGAGGGATAGTAAGGAGAAGAGAGTCTATTGGATATGACTGTTTGTACAGCTTAGGCCAGTGGTTTGTCGGGAGACATCTGTATATTATAACGAATACTATCACCGAGTACAGAAGCCGCTTCTAGCATTCCCACATGACGAACTTTATATGTCGGGAGGAATCTAGAACGCGACGTGAAATTGATTTTTGATACATGCCCTTGATGTTTGCTGGATACATAACGACTCGGCCTTTGCCGGCATTGGTGGAAATCTTTTGACGTGACATTCAGGCCCCTGAACCCCTGAAAGGCATAGCTAGACGAAAGCTACCATTACGATGATGATGGCCCAACTTTATATCGCCAGAAGTTTAAAGGTGCCAGTCCCTGAGCGCGGTCCTGTCAACAAGCCTCTATTAGGAGAATGTACATTGGCGAAATAAATGCAGGCTTGACCTCTACGAGTCGAGACATGACTGGTGCAGTGACATCTCTGTTGAAATCCTTCGCTTGGTATTTCGAAAGGTTCTGATTGTTGTGGTAGATACAAAATACTGCCGTTATTATCTAAACTTCCTGGCTCTTTAAGCCCTCCACCTTCTCTGTGTGAACCTTCTCCTGCTCCTCCATGACAACATCTGCTGGAATGCGGTCCGGCGTCGAGTTGACGAGGACAATCATGGGGCCGAGCGCAGCTGCCATCAGAGCGAAGGATACAATACTGGAGTAACGTGTGAGCAAGGTTCAAATTTAAAGTGAGGAGTCGGCGAAGACTTACAATCCGATCAAAGGGCTTGTTTCGATCTGCGTGTTCATGCCATACGAGATAGCTTGCCCGATCGCCTCAAGACATCGGAAGGCGGCACCGTTACGGACGTTGGCTAGATGACCGTCAGTAAAGGGATCGTTTATACGGGTATCGTTTTAGGCAGGTAATCCTGTGACTCACCCTGGGCATCCGTGGCAAAGGACGAAAGCAGCCAGTACATGTACGACTGTGACAAGGGACCCGTCGTCTGCACCAAGAAGTACGGAAGGAACGCCGTGGGGTATAGCGAGTCGTCCCAGTCGATGTGGCCCGGGTCGCGCTGGTTAAACCCGACCTGCATGATGATGGACCAGATATAGACTCCGGCGTTTAGGATGACCACGGTCCCGAGACCGATCTGGGCTCGTCGTCGCTGGCTGACGCCCTTCAGATCGAGGATGAATCCCAGGCCGAAGCACCCCACACTGTTCCGGGATTGTTAGCAACTATTTGACTGACTGGTATTAAAAAGCAAGCAATCACATGATTACTCTCTGGACCTGACTTACATGCAGAAAAAGGGGGAGATGAGAGAGGAAAGCGCTCGCGAACGGGTGGTGAAGTAGGTGCCGAGGTAGGTCGACCAAGTTCCGCTGTAAAAGAACGACCACAGTGCCCACAGGGCCGAAAGCAGGATGAGTCGAGATGACATTGTGAACTTGATGAGCTTGAACTCGCTGCGGGTGCTCAGCTTCTCCGAAACCAAGATGCGAGTTCCATCGGACCGAACCACATGCTCCAGCGGAGAAAGCAGAAAGGCGAAGGGCAGACTGCCACATTGTTAGAACCCGACGGATAGGATTAGCAAGGGATTGTCTTCGGTCACTTACGCCAGACACTGGATAATGATGAAGGCGACGTAGGTATCAGGTGTGATTCCCCCACTGGCGCCCTTCTCGTGATTCTTGGACAGGCTTCAGAGAAGATGGTTAGTGCCGATCGCAGTCCGCGAAGGGACGCAGATTCGGACTCACTTGATGGCACCCCCGACCAGCTGGCCGAGGTTTCGCGAGACGATCCACAGCGCCAAGTACTTGCCACGGGCGCCGGTGGGAGCCAGCGACATGATGGCGCCCGACTCGGCCACGTACCAACAGCCGGTACCGATGCCGGTGATGAAGCCGCCCAGGATCAGGTACCATTGGTTCCCGAACGCGCTGTTGCAGTAGTAGGAGGAGCCTTGGATCGGGAAGGACAAGGCGCCGATCACGAGAGCCCACTTGACGCCGAGCTTGTTGACCAACGGACCGCCGATCAGGCAGACTGTCACATCATCAGTCCTGGAACGTGGGATACATGACATGCTACAAAGGATACTCACCAAGTGCGAGCATAGTATAGTTGATTGCAGTGCTGTATGAACCATCGTTAGTCAGTTACCGTGGCTCTTCACGGCAATATCTTTGGGAATGGCTATCGGCTTACGCGATGTTGGACGTTTGTGGCGTCGCCAAACCACCACCGCCGAGGCCGGCGATCGCATCCGACATGGCCGGTCCGCAAAAGGCTTGCACGCTGAGCAACATCATCTGGGTCAGACTGTGCTTGTAGAAGCGCTTCCACCGCGGCACCGTCCGCCGGTACTCGTCCATATCGAGGGGCTCGACTACGACATCCGGGTTGGGATCGACCGGGATGTCGCCCTGCCCCCGAAGGGCATCGTCGTCGCCACCCGCGTGGGTGTTGGGGGGCGCCGCGTCAAACTTGGACATCTTTGGTGCAGTACTTGTTGGGGAACAAATAGGGGAAAGACTGCTCAGCAAAGGGCAAAGGGAAGATGAGAGCAGAGGCGATGGGAGAAGTCTGCGATACCATGATTCAAGGCGGCCACACAAGACAATTATATATTACCTGACTCTTAACGAATGCAGTCAGATCTCCCCCAGGAAAGTGGATGCCGAACTTATCTGCGGGCCACCCTGCTATCTGCGTTGCCATTCCTGGAGCTGGGGTAATTGGGGCCTGTTTTGGAGATGATCCGTGTGGATCTTGATGCTATCATTTGGTACGGGGTAGGATAGCTTAAACTTACTCTAACTTGAGGCAGGCGGCAGCTGACGCCGATAACCACCGTGGTATTGAAAGGCATGGGGTAATTCCAGTGGGGTTGGAGTGAAAGTTCTGGGCAAGGGTCACAGTCTGGAGTCTAGCATCAGATTACGAGATAGATTGTTTACCGGCCACACGGTATCAGAGGCTTGTCTCTTCCGAGTAACGATAGCAGTCTCGGCCTCGGGACGGGTGAGCTTCGAGCTTTGCTTGACTGCTTGACTTGGTCTGTTTCTGTGCTCCGGTAAACCGCCCGACGCGGGCGGAAACGTGGGTTAATCCTTAGAGGGGTAAGCCTGGAAGCGTTTGGCAGGGGTGGCAGCGAACATACATATGTACATCTGGGACTGTAGTAGTGGGAATCGTGCATATCACAAGGGCGTGGTCAGGCTAGACTGTAAGCGGTAACTTCAACAGTCGAAGGTAAGGGGAGACCAAAGTCATTGCAATTGACACATTCTTCCCCTTCCTCTTCCCCGGGTCTTGTTTTACGACTCCCTTCTGATAGATTCCGACTTGATGCAGGCTAGCTTCGGGAACTTGCCGACTTTTGTTCCAAAGAAACACAGGGCGCTGCTCCGTAACACGGCCCAAAGACAATAGAAGACATCACAATTGGCTCTCTTTACCTACCCATCCTGATTGCTTTGGAATCAAGATACGTTCACATCGGATGGTATCGGCAAAGGCCAGCGGAGTTTTGCGAATCCCAAGAGATTCTCTCGTCATCCAGGGTTCCCCGCCAAGTCCCACCGGCCAAGATCCACCACCGGTCCACGACGGATGCTGCAACATGATAGACCCTTGAGATAACTCCCATCAGTCAACAAACATCGTTTCTCTTTTCTTGAGGTTTACATTGTGGTTTGCCATTACCTGCTCAAATACAACGTGCCAAAGTGGTCAGCACTAGTCGTCTCGACAGAACCCAACCACCTCAACCGGCAAACCACCACTATCTGGGAAAGAGCTTATACCCGCACCCAACACCATGACTGCGTCACGAAAGACCACCAAGGTAATCGTCGTGGGCGGTGGTGGCACCATTGGCTCGTCCACTGCTCTGCACCTACTCAGGTCCGGATATACGGCCTCCAACATCACGGTCTTGGATACCTACTCCATCCCCTCGGCCCAGTCGGCCGGTAACGACTTGAACAAGATCATGGGGATTCAGCTGCGAAATCCGGTCGACAAGCAGCTCAGCCTGGAAGCCCAGGAAATGTGGCGCAATGATGAGCTCTTCAAGCCTTTCTTTCACAACACCGGCAGGCTAGACTGTGAAGGCACAAAGGAGGGTATTGCCGCCCTCAAACAGCAGTACCAAGCCTTGCTCGATGCCAACGTCGGCCTAGAGAAGACAAACGAGTGGCTTGACAATGAGGATGCCATACTGGCAAAGATGCCACTCCTGGAACGTGACCAGATCCAGGGGTGGAAAGCCATATTCAGCCAGGACGGTGGCTGGCTCGCCGCTGCCAATGCCATCAATGCCATCGGCGAGGAACTGAAGAGACAAGGGGTCAACTTTGGGTTTGGTGGCGCGGGTTCCTTCCGGAAGCCCCTCTTCGCCCAGGACGGATCGACCTGCATCGGCGTCGAGACGGTGGACGGCACCAAGTACTACGGCGACAAGGTCGTTCTGGCCGCGGGCGCATGGAGCCCCGCGCTCGTGGACCTGGAAGAGCAGTGCTGCTCCAAAGCCTGGGTGTACGCGCACATGCAGCTGACGCCGGAGGAGGCGGCCGAGTACGCGGGCTGCCCCGTCGTGTACCACGGCGACCTGGGCTTCTTCTTCGAGCCCAACGAGCACGGGGTCATCAAGGTGTGCGACGAGTTCCCGGGCTTCACGCGGTTCCTGGCGGGGCAGCAGCCGTACGGCGCGCCGGCGCCCACGCGCGTCTCGGTGCCGCGGTCGCACGCGCGGCACCCGACCGACACGTACCCGGACGCGTCGGAGCAGTCGATCGGGCGGGCCGTGGCGGCGCTGCTGCCGCGGTTCCGCGACAGGGAGCGGTTCAACCGCGCGCTGTGCTGGTGCGCCGACACGGCCGACGCGGCGCTGCTGGTGTGCGAGCACCCGCGCTGGCGCAATTTCGTCCTGGCCACGGGCGACAGCGGGCACTCGTTCAAGCTGCTGCCCAACATCGGCAGGCACGTCGTCGAGCTGCTCGAGGGCCGCCTGGCGGACGACTTGGCGCGGGCGTGGCGCTGGCGGCCGGGGCTGGGGGATGCGCTCAAGTCTAGGCGGGCGGCCCCGGCTAAGGATCTGGCGGATATGCCGGGGTGGAATCACGATGAAGAGCCTGCTGATACTGAGTCCGCTACAAGTTCCGAGTAAAAATTGTAGAGCTTCCCGCCACTCGTCGGGTTCAGATTTTGATGTACAATAGTTCATGGGCACAACCGATACAATGTTCATATAAGTAGTGTGTTTGAAAGAAGGCTTGCGACTCCCAACAGTATCCTTCATTTTTTATTCAAACATATTTGTCCTTGAAAGGAGTGTAATTGAGGAAACTTGTAACCTCTTACAAATGAGCTGGACACCAAATCTACACCACACTATCCAATGCCAGGCGAAAGACGAAGTGAAAAGATCAGATCCCTCATAGCTTTGAGAAACCGTGAACATTCTCGTTTCTGATCGCGTGTACGATAGCTTTTTAGCTCTCGAGCCAGGAAAAACAAGAGCGGGTACAGTCAATCCCAAGAAGAGTAAGACAGAGGTACTATAGACGTACACTGGAACGTGTCGGGTGTTACGGAGGCTTAGACAGCAGTGGTGGACGCAGGGTAAACATAGATGGTGCTGCAGGCCGGGGGAGGACACGGGTAGCCGCAGAAGTGGTCCTCGATAAGGGTCGGGACCGGGCTCGGGCAGCCGGGCAGGCCCTCGTAGATGGTGCTGAGCTTGGCGCAGGCGGGCTGGGTGCAGGTCGGGCAGATGCCCTTGTACGT
Source organism: Apiospora kogelbergensis (assembly GCF_038363985.1). Lineage (NCBI taxonomy): Eukaryota > Fungi > Ascomycota > Sordariomycetes > Amphisphaeriales > Apiosporaceae > Apiospora > Apiospora kogelbergensis. The sequence goes on from NW_027117422.1 coordinate 57,263, forward strand.
CACGGTGGGACAGGGCGTGGTTGTGGGCGAAGGCCCGGGCGGAGCGACCGTGATGGTGGTGAGCTGAGGCGGGTCGGCGGCGGGCGAGCCGAGGCCGAGGCCAACGGCGCTGGGGAATCACTGTAAGCAAATGCGTGGTTTCTCGTGCGGTGCTGAGGTAATATTAGTCGCTTACCAGGCGAGGACTGCCAAGACACGAGACGTCAACATTGTGCGTTATTATAAACTGTAGAGTATCTGTTTCTCAGTAATAGTAAGATGAGCTATGTTTCATGTGTGGTGGTCCGATGCTGGAAGGAAACCAGTACGCTTATATAGTATTGCACCGAATAGACATGCGTGAACGAATTCCATGTTGAACTAAACGTATACGGCAAATAGCCACCGAGAGAAGGTACGTCCACCAATAAGCGTGGGAAGCCCCGGACGCCATGGCTCTAAGCAATGAGATCTTACATGCATTCATGGGTAAGACCCCGCGTTCGTACCTATCACATCCCCCCATTCTTCGTATTGCGATGTCAGCACAATACTGCCTCGTATTATTAACCCTGCCAGAACCTGATGTTTGCAGTTCAGGCCTGGCCGCCAAGACACATGAGTACAGAAGCCAGACAGGTGGCTTGCTCTCATGCAGGGCGAGCAAGCATCCTCGCCCGGCCAGGTGCCGAGTAGACTGGGGTCACTACAACGAGGCCTCTGATACGAGAGCTCAAAGAAGATGCCCGGGCCGACTTCAGGTCAGAATTGGAAATACTACTTGATAAGGCATGACGATGATGATGTTGCATAAGAGGGGCTGGGATATAGATGTCGTAGATGATGGACTTCTCAGCAATGATTGACAGCCACCATTTATACCCTCAATTCTTAACCGTGCTTACAGAGTAAGTTAGTGGACGGGTCCCTTCCGGGCATTTTTCTTTTATGTGTCTTCAAACCCATTTTTACTGTAATCACCTTTACCCGAAAGACAGACTGCTATTTCAGGGTGTAATCCTGTAAGCCATTCAGTTCCGTTACTTTGCACCTGTTCATATTGCGGTGTGTCCGCAAGCGTTGAGAACAAAGCAGAGCGAAGCATGGCTTTACCGGAGTTTTATGATGGACTTGCCGCATCCGGCATTATAGAAGCGCTCATGAGACAGCCCGTGTTGTCTTTGTCGCCATTTATCTACAACCAGGCATGCATGTCTACATTTTTGTATCACGCCCACCTCTCGATGTCACACCTCGCTTAATGCAATAACACAACGGAAGATGGCACAGAGAAAACCACCCTCTTTAGGGCCCATGGGGGCCGAGAACACAATTCGCGTTCACGATATATCCAGACAGCTAGCTACCAGGAAAGCAGCCCGTATTCTTGACGCACACAGAAATCTTCGAGATGTTTTTCGGGAAAATTCAGCTAGAATCTGGAGAACATGGGATAATCTCGGAGTCAACAGGCGAAAATGGATGCTTCGACAACCAAGAGTCAACGGTCTACTCATCGCGGAACGCCGAAGACAGTATCTCGAGCCGCTGCGCCCGTGGATGAGCCAGGCGCCGGGGACAGTGAAAGCCTTGAGGGGTTCAAAGCCCAACGACTACCTCAAATCGGTGGCAGAAAATTTCAGCGAGAAAACACCTCAAGAAGTCCTTCATTTCCGGCACCCGGCTTTGTCTGTGGAAGGACTGAGCGAAGATCCTAGAGTACTGCTTACCTATCTACAAAGCCGATCCGATGAGCTCCCTGCCGATTATTCCTATTCTGACTTTTTTCTTGCAATACCCCGATCTCACCGTCGACTTCAAACTGATTGGCCAGCCGACCGAGGCCTATCTCTATGGACGGGGCGAAAGACAATGGGTCGACCCGTTCAATCGCCGTGAGGATTCATACCTGGCGTACTTCATGACCGACTCGACATCGAATGTTCCGGCGCAGCAATATGCTGATCACCAACGAAATCGACTGCAGGCACACAATGACAAACTGATTCCATATGGGTGCTTAGACCACCTTATGCAAAACCAGGAGAGGGAATATCGATTCCTGACAGATCTCTGCAATGTGATCATGGGAGAAGAAGACCTGGACGAAAGTCCCGAGACCGAGGCCGCAGGCTCAAGTCAAAGCCAGGGCGAACCTTGGAGGCGTTCCTTCTTTCGTGACTTAACCGTGTTTGGACGATGGTCAAAGGAGGAAGAAATAGATGAGGTGACTGGCACTATGTTGGGAGAGACGTTCGAAAGTATTTACGCTACTGTCTCATATGGCGAATTAACGCAGGGGTACCGCCCGCCTTCGCGCCCATGGACCGAGCTCTTGTACATGTGGATGTACAGGAACAGAGAAACATCATCATATACAATGTTACAACTTCGCCAGGATCCGTTGGTTTTCAAAGAGCGTGTGCGAGACGCATGGGAGCATCAGGCTACGCAAGTCAGCTTGGTAAGCAAGTCTGGGCGTACAGATGACGATATCGAGCTCGAGAACAAGCAACGCTGGGCGAAAGCCCTACGCGATACCGTCGTCGGTACCGCGGAGCGGTACACCCTATGGTCACCCGTTGACAGCATGGTGGCAGAAGTTTCAAGACAAGAGATTGCACCAGGCGCGAAGGCTATGTGGGATAACAACGAAAAGCGAGAACTTACAGAACTCCAGAAAAATGCCTACTGCTTTCTATACGATACAATATGTAAACGTCTTAAAAAGACAGTGGCAGAGTTATTACGGTACATCAAAGCCGGCCCGATCTTTCGACCTCACTACAGGCGGTACGATAAAAAAAACGGCGGTAGTTCCATTCAGGATAAGTTGAAACACACGATTGAGCGTCCTTTACTTAATTTGGTGGCCATAGTCAGGTGGCTGGAGAATAACGATACGACGAGCACGTTAGGGTACCAGGTCCTCCTAGACGACCTCGATAAGTACGCCAACGAGTGGGCCAAGGGGGAGGGAAATGACCGCAGTGACCTCTTTGGGCCGCTTGTTGAGGAGCTGCTGGAGCTGGCCAAGGTCCTCGCGGCCATACAAAGGGAGCTGGATAATGCCGCTTGCCAGCAGAAGTGGCTAACAATCGCAAAGCGTATCGTAAGCACCACTCTAGATATATCTGCACAATGTTTCTTACTCGGTATCTAACTCCTTGACAGCGAACGCAGGACGCTGATTATCAAAAGCATATCGCGCCGGCTTTAAAGGCCGACGAACCCAGGCGACAACGATATGCCAGGGAATTGAATGAATTGAATATAATCTCAAACGACAGTGATATAGAAGCTGGTATATCTCCATGGCTCGGCCATCTGCACACACTAGGAATGGAAATTGTAGAAACACCGTACTATCGCAACGATGAACTTCAGACAACAGCGCAGGCAGAATCCAATATCGCGGTTGAAGCGGCGCTCAGGTCTTTCTGGGAAGAGTTCGAGATGGATTTCCGAGGTCACATACCACCCATGTGGGCGCGAATATGGTCCTTTGCCAACCCTGACGCTACTGAGGCGCCGACAACTCAGGAGGGGAAGGGAAAAGGGAAAGATAAAGAGCCTGTCGGGGCAGGGAGTGGAAGTGGACAACAGCCTGTCACACCGCCAAGGGGGAAGAGGAAAGAGCCTATGTCGAGCCAAGAAGCCCCAACAATGAAAAAAGCAAAGCTTGCGCCCGCCAGAGACGTGAAGGGAAAAGGGAAAGAGCCAGCGCCGACCAAGGTCGCTGCATCGGAACCCTACGTAGTCCCCTACCAATCCTCCTCGCCACCCAACAAGAGGGCCGCGGTCCTCAGAAACTTACGGGAGATGCCGCAGAGTAAAAGAGGACGGCCGACGAGGACCCAGAGGCGGCGGGGATAGAAGATCCAATGGACGATCCGCCAATCGTGCGCAACCGCCGGCTGCCTCGTATCCCGGTGAGCGAGGATACATTTGACAAACTGGAGGTCATGCTCGGCACGGGGATTCATCAGCGGTTTGGTACGATGAGACTCACCGAGTGGCGCGCCGTTCTCACCGATATTGGCTACGAGATCCAATCAATTGGATCATCCATATCAGCCACGCCTAATGAGAACTTACTGAGGTACAGGGCAGCGGACCAGGGCCGGCTTATTAAGTCTTGGACTCAACATTACTATCACAAGGGGAACCCTACGATTCCCATGGACTTCCAAGCCAGAAATCAGTATTCGATACGGCTATTCATGCAAGGCAAGTACGGCTTCGGCTCCCAGGGTCTTGGGATAGAAGACTTCAAAGTCCAGGTCGAGGGCGAGCCAGATACCGATCCAGAGGACGATGCAGGCGGCGGCGCAAATGCATGACGAGGGTGCACCGATACTTTGATCTTAACACGGCTGATATGTGGCATTTATTGTTCGAAGGGGTTGGAGAGGGGATCTTAGGTGATGAAGTCGAGTTTGGATACGTTCATTCGTAAAATAGGGATATCTTGTCAAATAATTCGATATTCTTTTATGTAGTTGTGCCCAATTTGCTGTTGGCAAAGACACCACTCAATTAAACTGATCGCTAAAATACCTGCGCCACACCCGCGCCCCGCGCCACACCTAAGCGCCTCAGACGCCGCGGCTATCTCAGCAGGTGGCCCAAGCTTGGCTTAGCGCTTAGGCCCGCGCCTGCCAACCTCCAACCTCTCCAAATTCATTCCAATCTTCCATCATCACCTCTCCATTCATTTCAATCGACATCACTTCACAAACAACAACCCATGCATAACTTCTCGACCAACTAGCACTCGCACCCTCGATCATCTATTGACTGACTCCTACTCGTCAAGCGTGCGGACCAGCGCCCTTGTCGAAAGGATCGGGATCTTGGGCAAGGCGCCTGACCAGGTTTGCCGGTCGCGAGCCTGGGTTGCGTCAAGTCGTCTTGCGTCGCGCGTTGCTTCGAAGCCGACCCTCACTTTTTCCCGCCCGACCGCCTTCTGCCCGCCAAACAGACCCGACCAGAACTCGCGCCCTCGATCACCGTCGACACTGACTCCTACTCGTCGGACGCGCGGACCAGCGCCTTCGTCGAAAGGACCAGGATCTTGGGGAAGGCGCCTGACCCGGCTGCCGGTTGCGAGCCTGTGTCGCGTCTTGTTTGGTTTCGGCGAGGTGTCGCCCTGGTGTATCTGCATTTGCTAACTTGCAAGTCCAGGTGAGTCAATCATGTCGTCCACTAACGATAGGTCTTTCAGCCAAGAAGCGACAACCGTCGTTGTCAAATTCAAGCCAATCGACGGTGGACGAGGCCAGCACCAGAATGACGAAGGACAAGAAGAAGACGATCGCGACGCCAATCCCGACTCCGACCCCCCACACAAGTTGTGCCTGAGCTTCAAAACATGCTACAGCCCACCCGTCACCACATTCAGATTTCACGTCAACATTTTCGGTCATGACGACGCCGGCAAGAAGGAGAAGACGACGCTTTACTTTGATGTTCCTCCACGCCACATCACATCACTCGAAGAGACCTACGACGTCGACACCACCGAGCTTGAACCAGAGGATACTCAACTCCTCACGGGCGGCGTGACGCGCGTTCGGTTCTTGCTCAAACGCCCTGGCAACCTCGTCCAGCCCATTCACGCCCTTTCCCTCAAACCCGCCTCGCAGCGAACCTTCACAGCCATGACATTGCTGGCCGCCGCATCCGAGTTTGTCCTATTCATCCCGCACACGACACTGTCCAAGGAACACTTCAGATGCTTGCACCAAGTCGTCACATCACCGACCTCCCGCCATGACCGGCAACAGCAAACCAAGGAACATGATTGGTGGCTAGGTGCATTGTACGGCGGTGCAGGCGGCAAACTCTTCAACTCTTCTCCTGTTGACAGCATCGATGTGAGCACGGATTCCGAGTCGGATGAGTCGACTATTGCCACGGCAACTCCGCCGGCTTACAGGAGGTCGGGGCTAGACGATGAAGATGCTGCTGCTGCTGCTGCGTCTGAGCCCAGCAATGTCCCCAACGCAGACGACGCGTCAGATGTCGACAGTCCGCCTCCGTACGACCAGCTTGAGTCTGAGACTGGTGGTTCCGCCCCAGTAGATGACGTAAAAGGTTCGTACATACCTATTACCCCTCCATCGCGTCGACCAATTTACTAACATGCGTCTAGGCAAGCAACCAAAGAAACGATTACGTGACAGTGAAGACCTCGACGTTCGACTCTTCCGCAGGCGCTTGTTCAGTCCACCAAGACATTCAGACGATAAACACGCACAATCCGATCTCGTTGCCGACGCTTCGTGTTTCGAAAAGCTGGACCCGTTGCGGCACCCCGTCGCCGTGGTTCTCTCGAAACTGGAGCAAGTGCTCAAGAGGGCTGAAGACACGGAGGAGGAGAATAGGTCTTTGAGGGCTGAACTGGCTGCCATGCGGGAGAGGCAACACCAGTTGAATGCTAAGCTCGAAGAGGTGATGGACCAGAACCGCGAATACGTGAAGAGGACCGAGCATCTCGAGACCGAAAGTGCGGATCTCGACAGCCGGGTCAACACCCTCGAGGAGCGTCATGCCGAACTGGAAGACCGGCAGGGCAAGACCGAAGACAAGTGTGATACCATTGAGATAGAAATAGCGGATCAGGTTCATAGCGCGTTGCGGGAAAGGCTCATAGGGGCTTTGGAAACAATGTGATCATGTACAAACTACCAACAATTTTCCAATGACTGCTAGTCGTGTGCCTTGTGAACTGAGAACTAGCACCGAATTAATGAAAGTAGTTACGGAAATCTAAACTGAATACCGAAACCTTGCTCTCAAGATTCCTCCCATGGTGCTCTCTTGTCTTGTGGATGCCGCCTAACCGTTTCCACCGGTATCAATCTGGACGGCCGGCACGTCCTACCTCCATCTGCTATCGGCACCACTTTCCCTCGCATACTGCGCCGGATCTCCATAAGCCTCTTGCAGTAGTCAAATGAGGATTCGTCTTCGTTTCTTTCGTCGCTTTCCATGATGAGGTACTCGGCTTTGACACTGCCGCTCCAGGGCTTGCAAGCCTCCTCTTCTCTGTCTGTGGCTGCCGATGAGCACAGTTTTGGCTGCTCAGTGAATCGCGTGACTAGAAGCCACTGTGTCAGGCTTGACGAGGCTGATGCAGCTGCTAAAGCTGATCGACGCTGGCCAGCCGACGTCTCGTAGTATAGGGACGCCCCTCTGTAAACCAGGAGCTTGACCGCCGGCACAGCACATGCAGCGCACGCCAACATAAGAGCCGAACCGTATGGGGAGCCTTCGTAATCAATGACAGCGCCGAGATCAATGATACGACTCATTACTTGGAGATTTTTCTGCAAAACCATTCGGCAAAGGGGCTCCAACAATTGTCAGGTTGCAGGTTTGCTATCCTTATGAGGTCATGTTTTCCGATTTTGCGCTGATACATACGGAAGTGTCTGGTAAACAAGACAACAAATTTGTATCCATAAGTTTGCCATGGAATCGGAGCAGTTTCGCTAAGCTTGAGATCGTGATTGAGGATGGAAGCAGTGAACGTTTCCTTAGACATAGCGACATGAATTGGTGATATGCCGAGCATATCCTGATGATGTGGGGTGACGCCGAGCGAAAGAAACAAGCTGAACTTCTCCAGGGAGTCCACATCTATGGCTGTGAGCAGGACGGATTCGCCATATACGTTCAGTGTCTGATAATCAACACCATGACGCAGTAAAAATCGTATCACGTCGAGTGATAAATGTCGGCAGCTGACATGTATTGGCGTTTCTCCTTTGCCGTCTGGGCACGTCCACAGTGAGGCAGAGTGGAATTTGACGTCTTCCAAGCGAGTTTCCCAGCCGTGGAATAATATGGGAAGGGTAGCTGAAGGTGGGTAAGGCTCGCCGTCCTGTAAAGCATTGGCGATGTAATCAGCTATGATTGATTGATTGGCGTACCCCTCAGCTTTACTGTATGCTTTGACGAGCTGGTTGATTCCGCCCACTTTACGGAACATGTCCGATGTAGTCCCAGCGGTGTTGTCATCATTGACGCTGTTATATTCAGTATGCTGTGGTTTAGGTGGCAGGAGCGGCAGCTCACCTTCTGTTCCATGCTGATTTCAGCACGTTCAGCCATGCTCGGAGGTTCTCGGGAGACTCTGACTCTGTGGCGGAAATCAAAAGTTCGGTGTTGAATATATCCCCGCCATCTTCAACATACTTTCTCAAAATAACTTCGGTAGATTCCATATTGATGCATATGCATTTTAGACATAAGACGGGAACCGAATCTAGGTAACGGCGATGACATCTGTAGGTCCTTCGTCCCCTAGGAGGTATGTGGAGAGAGTGAGCAAAGCACTTGCGGCTAGACTTTATCATTGATGCGCCCTCTCTGACGAGCCATAATGCTATGTCAGACTCGCATAGTGCCAAAGCAAGTTGAAGCAACGAACATCCTCCGCAGGACAGATCTCCGTCAAGCGGACAGCCAAGTTGGCGTAAATTCATACAGAGAGCGAGATTTCCTTGTCTCACAGCTTGCTCGAAGACAGGAATAAGCCTATGGTTTGTCGGGGCCAAGTGAGATGAATGGACAAGGCTGGGATCTGATATGCTGTCTACTCCGTTCGAAGTTTGATCGAATGCAGCAACTATTTCGGGCGAGTCCAAGAGCAGTGCCAAAACCAAGGGTGTTCTTCCCTGTTGGTCCCCCGTGGATGTGGCACCTAATTGGATGAGCATCTTGACTGTCGAAATCTTTCGCTCTTCCACGGCAGCGTGTAAAGGTGTATATCCGTTCTTGGGGTTCCGAGCATTAATATCGAACCCTTGTTTGTGCATGAAGGTTATGATTCCATCGTGGCCCTTCATTGCGGCGAGATGTATCGCTTGCCATGCGTGATCTTTGTGTCTGAATTCATGCGCTTCGTCGTGCTTGAGAAGAAATTCCACGCAATCCAATTTACCTTCTAGTGCACTTATATGAAGTACATCTAGGAGCAAAATCTTATCCAAGTGGTTAAATTCGGCCCTGTACCATGATGGAAAGCTGAAATTGAGGAGTATAGACTCGAGGATGCCAACATTGCCAGTGATTATAGCAGCATGTAGTGCGTTGATTCCTCTAGTATCTGCGTCACCTGGTCTAGCGCCATTCTTCAATAGACACGCAGCAAGGTCTAGCCGGCGTCCCCAGATGTGGTGGACAAGGGCTGGGACATGTCCTTGATGTAGAGATGTTCGCATATTGGGGTTTGCGCCGCGGCGAATAAATTCTTCCATTATCCACGTCGAGCGAGAATAGTGGATAATCTCGCTGTCATAAGTCCAGACCACCTTGTTGAAATGGTCGAGAATTGTTTGTATACCAGGCTTGAGGGATTCGTCATTGCATTCTAGGATGCCTAAAGACCGAAGAACTTTATGTACGTCAAGAATGTATTTGAAATTACTCGTGAAAACATTCTTCTCCAAAAGAAACCGGATCAACGGAAGATGTAGTTTCGGGGAATAGGCCGAATGCAATAGGTCTAGGGCCATAGGTGACGTGCAGAACTGGTGCCAGTAACCCGTTTCTTTTGCCACGTCCATCAAAAACTCGGGGCTCACAGGCCAGGAGTCATGAGGCCGTCGCGCAGGGAGGTCGAGGACACGCAGAAGTGGAATCAATCCACATTCACTGTTGCGCTTCTCATGAGACCTCATGTATCCCAGCTGTACAATATAACCAAGACCAGCACAAATGATGTGCCGACTTTGGCTTGAAGGCCTGCCCATACGCATGCATGTAACAGCATAACTCCAAACAGACATGCCGTTTGTGTCGCGAGGCATCTGATTGCTGAGGTTCGAAAGTTCTTCAATAGCTTTGAAATGTCGGTCATGGTTATCGACACTTTGGTCCTGGTCAGCCTCGTTGGTCAAATTCGAAAACCACCCTCGGAGATAAATCTCTACAGGAAGTCTCTCTTCGAAGCGCCTGCTGCAGTGATCAGGAAGATATTCCTTAAGAGCCTTTATACAGTCCACGGGCGTCGTCCCTTTGACATGGTGAAGGGCACTGTCCCCATCGTCTGATATAATGGGAAATCCGACAGATATAAGTTCTTGCAACAGTGACGTTGAGTCGATTCCACCCATTAAAGACAGGAGTTTTGACTTGTCGAGCGTCTCAATAAAGTCCCGTCCGTTTCCCCCGTAGCGAAGTAGCAATTTTGCAGTGTCGACATGATTGCACTCAATTGCCCTCATTAAAGGAGTCGCACCCTCATCATCGGTCGTCTCTAAGGCAGACTCAGCATCATCTGCGCTGGCCACTCGAAGAACAGCTCTCAATGTGCGAATACTCCCTCTGCTTGCCCAGCAATGCAGAGCATTTGCACCGGATGCTATGTCTTTCGTTTGGATCGAGGGCCCCTTGTGGAAAAGACTTCGTGCGATGTCCTCAAGTTTCTGCTGCTGGGTTTCATCGGCATCTTCTCCCCAAGACCACACATGGAGGGGCGTTTGACCTTTGTTGTTGACAATGGTGGGCAGACAGCCGGCTTCCAACAGCCTACGCGTGACAGCGAGGTGGCTTTCGAAACCCCTGAACCCCGCGTGGGAACGTCCCAAAGCACAGTGTAATAGCGTACTCTCATATAGGCTCGTCTTACCACGAACCAGCGTATCAACTGAGGTCCGGGGATCGTCCAAGTACGCATTGAGTTTGGTGATATCCCCACCTGCTGCACCTGCGAATCCAAGTTCCTTCAGCGCCTCGTCATCGAGCGAAATTTGGGTGTTGACGATTGTAATATCGGATGTGAATGAGAGATCTTGCTCGACTGCCTCCTTCCAAGCAATAGAGCAAAGAGCGAGTGCACTTGGGAAGACATCTATCAGGTTGTTGAGAGACCTGATAAGCGTTTCTAGACGCATTTCCGGAGCAGATTTGACAAGTCGTTGTGCGTGAGAACCACTCTTAACGGGGTATTTACTGGCAATGTCCCGACACAGAATCGTTAACTGCACTCTGAAAGATTCGCTATCTTCACCCGAAGCTTCGATTCCATTTTGCAATAGCGTGGGAATCATCGAAAAGTCCGCAATAGCCCCACTGGTCGAAATCGCACTCCTCATCAATGTAGGGCTGCCAGCGATGGAGGAGACAGATGAACCGGATTTTTCAGCATTGATTATGCAGCTGACAGTCTTCGAGATATCATGGGGTAGTGATTGCTCGTCGTCTCTGTGAATAAGTCGTTTTATTTCGGGAAGCGCTGACACTGAATGAGCAACCACATCCGTCTGCAGAGCACCGATACTTGACACTGCACAACTCATTGGTGAGCCTAGACGGCATACAAGGCTTGCGTCCACCCCCTCTCCAATGAGCTTTTGGCAAATCTCGGGAATTCCCAATATGGCGGCAAGGTGCAAGGGTGTAAAGCTAGGATCTTGAACAATTGATGTCATGCTTAGTTCTCCGCTTTCAGTTGGTAAGAGCCGTGTATTTGTGACATCCTTAATGGTCATGCCATGCAGCCTGTCAAGCAAGTAGATTGCCCAAAAAAGAAACGTGGCAGTCTTTTGGCGATCAAAAAGCTTCTCCGCCAAGCCGCGGAACTCGCCATTGTGCTCCCATCCATGCCGTCCATGTCGCAACCAGGATATAGCTGCAACTTCGTAGAATGGGGGAATCCGATTGTTGGGAGGCACTTCTTCGTCATGGAACTGAGGAGTAGTATACCATCGATCGTGGGCGAAGTTATCCAGCTGAATATACTGAAGGCATTGGGAGGTGAATATCATAGAGCACCGTGATTGTGAGATCCGGAATCGGTCAAGGTTCACCCGGTTGAGGTTTTCGCTTTCCAGGAATTCTCGTACTGAGAAGTGGGCAAACTCAAAGTGGTTGCCATCGTTGGTCTTTCGGATCAGACTGCTACATGCCCGCGATATGGCTTCTTCATATATCACGTTTTGTGGGGAAACCCATCGTTGATCAGGACGGACTGATACTGCTTGTTGAAGCATGGGGATTGAAAGATCTTTGCTGATGTACCCAACAAAGTTCAACGTCATCTCGGCCAGTACTTGCTGGCTTTGCTTGATTCGTTGCAGAATTCGAACGTATGTTTCCTCGAGGTCGGGAGGCAGCGTATCGAGTGCTTCACGGCATGCCTGATCACTCTGGCATTCCCCTAGATGGTCAAGCTGGCAGGTAACCCATCGAAACCTGTCAAAATCAGTGCCGTGCGACAGAAAGACCAGCAGACATTTGAACTCACATTCCATGGGCCTTATTGACCAGCTTTTGTTGTATCTCTGCGAGTAGGTCCCCTCCGCCCACGCGGAGCCTTCCTGTCCGTACTCGCTCCTGTATTTCAGAAGACACATACTCGGCGACGTCCTCACTATGTGCCGCAATTTCCATATTCTGGAAATCGTCACCTAACCCGAATCGGATTTCGTCCTCATCACGGCTCAGAAGCGCTACGCACGTATTGTCATTATCGTTGGCGTACGATGTTAGTGTTTCTACCACGAAGGGGGTGTATTGGCCGCATTCGTCCAAAGCATCCACAATGATAAAGACCCTGTCGAACTTGCTGGTCATGGTTGAAAGTATCATCGACATCTCCAGGGCTCTTGGATTTCTTGGAAGGCCATTCGGAGGATGTAATCGTTCGTAAAAGCTCGCGAGTTCTTCATAGGCTTCTTCGCTCTGCAGCGCAAGTTGGGTTGCAATGACGCTCAAGATGTTGGCGGGGGTCCATGTCGCTTCTGTCTTGTAATCGCAGAAGTAGAAGCCAACTGCGATTTTGTCGCTGCTTCGGGTGAGAGCTGCTTCGATTATCGATGCAGCTAGCACAGTCTTTCCTGCGCCAGGTATTCCACTCAGCCAAAGCTTTGACCCAGGGATATCTAGCCATGTCTGGAAAGCTGGTAGACGAAGAAGCCACAGTCCTGTTCTGGGATGACGAAGGTTCAAGCTCATCTCATAACCCTCTTGGGGGTTGTTTTTAAGGAAAGCGTTGAGGATTTTGGTTCTCTCCGAGCTCTCCTCAATACGCCTGGTGATCTTGCGTGTTTCTCTTACTTCGCGACGTATATCTTCTGTTGTGTCAAGAATCTTGCGTTCGAACGAGAGGCAGTGTAAGAGTCCATTCATTGTGTCTGCTGACAATGCGAGGGAAATACTTTCTTGGTGGATGGACAGCTCCGTCATGTATTCCTTGATCTGTGATGTGGAAAATGGCCACTTCATTTTTCGCTGAAGCCTGTCAAGCTGACCAGGTTTCTCCAGATCCTTTTCGGCCTTTTGCAGCATCTTGTCGAGCTTGGTGAGAATGAAGCTGCAGGAATCAACATGTTGCATCCGCAGAGACACGTCGAAAAGCTCGTCATCAAGTGTTCTTGCGAGCCTTGCCAGGCTATTGTGGAGGCCTCCCAGCTGATTGACTTGGGCAGATAATTCTTTCACTTCCGCAGGAGCATCTTTGGCCTTTTTGGCGTATTTGTGAAGCCGTCCAAAGACAGCGTCTGCCAATGTGACAACCCCCGCTATGCTGGCGGAGATGGAGAGAGGGTCAGCCATGAGATGATGGAAATGATAACACACCAGATGCCTCTACAGACTTTGAAGTCCGGTAGAAAACAGGAAATGAGGTATGGGAAAAGCAAATAGGTAATAAACGAAGAACCTAGGCGGTGATGCTGCGTGACTCTGAGACTGGCATGAGCCTTAAGCTGAAATGGAGGAGCAGAAGCTCATGTACTTGCAGTCATGCCTTCTGCTCGACTAGAAAGGTAATATATGCAAGATGCGCACAGAGTGCCAGGGCAGACCAGAATGCCTATCGGGCTGGATTCTTTCGGGGGAAGTTTGCAAGATGACGGATACGAATGAAGAAAGGCAGAAAATTCTGCCTTTCTGATGCTGTGTTACTCCAGGACAGCCAATCCTTTGATGTTTTTCAACCCCGCCCGACACACTGCTACTACATTTGGGGAACTTGGGATTACGCCAATAAGACCATCGCTTTCAGCCTGCCCATCTGGAGTTGGTGGTCAGCAATGGTTCGGAACTGGGGAGTACACGGGTACAGCCTCTGCCCTAAGCCAAGTGGCAGCTCTTGCTTGGTCAAAGATGAAAGCCGCATCAAGTTCGCCATGTTGTCCGCCTCATTGATTCACCTACCTCCGTGTCCGATCACTAGGGCATTTCCCGTTGTCGCCAGAGATCATTATATGCCTTGGCAGCTCGGTTGATACTGGCGATAGAAATTTCAATAAGATTGATATTTTCAACTTGTTAGTCAGAATAAAGGCCATTTAGCATCGTTGTATAAGTATTCGGTAGCGGGCGATCGATCCATAAGGAGTGGAATCGGATTGCAATCGGAGCGCATGCATGTGCTGGGCTGTGTGTAACTTAGACTGCTGTAGTGGCTAATCAAATGCCAAGCAGTTGAGACGACCTGTTGCAGGCCACACCAAATACGCCGAGAATGAGGTACCCTAGCTAGACTCTTCAAACCCCCGATCTTATAGCGTGACAGGTCAGAAACCGACGTGTCAAGGGCTAGCTAGTAGGATAACATAGAATGAGAAATATATTCTGCGCACTCGCCTGTGAGCAAGTGAGGTAAGTATCTATAAGACCTTGATATGAAGCCTGGCAGACAAGATTGTCGCAGCGCTTTACGTGCTATCTACCCTAGAGCAAGGAACCAGACCTTCCAAGCTCTGATCCGATAACTTGAGGAGGTTGACTAACAAGATGTTTGGGTCTCCACAGTTTCTGATTTCGGCTGTGACCTGCAGGTCAATGACTCAGGCATGGCTGTGACTTGCTTTACGATGGGGTCTATACCTGATGGGATATTGGCACACGCACGTGGGATCTATTTCAGTAGAAGCAACATCCCTCCAACATCGGATGAACAGGAAGATTGTAAATCTAATGGGAGAAATGGAGTGCCCAAAATAAGCATCCGAGTGAGCAATTCTAGACTTGCTCGGTCTAGGGCATGGCGTGTCCTCTCAACTGCGGCTGGCGGTCTCGAGTCATGTGTCGTCAACTTGTAACACGATCTACGTTGCATCGCCGTAGCAGGGGGCAGATCATGGGTGGTTATGTCCAGCTACTTCCAAGGAATACTTGCAATCGTCTGAACATTCGCCTTACACATCTTCCGCCGCACGCCTTTGCTAGGCGGGCCGAGATCTTGGCTACCAACTCATACCATACACACACACATACATACATAGATGATCCTTGACCGCGGTGCCGCACTGGTCTCAACCTCTTGAGCCATCATGTCGTCTCGTGCGGCTAAGCGTACCGCAACCCCGACCCCAGCTCGTGGCATCTCTCGGATCTATCCTTCCCCGCGTCCTCTGCTCGCAAGACTCAGGCACAAGCTGTCTCCTCTTCGCATCACCTCATAACAGTCCTTTCTTCTTGAGAGCGTCGATTAGGAAAAGGGAAAGAGATATCACGTTTTAGCTCACCGGAGCGTCGTGGTTCGTGTTTTTCAGAGTCATCTTCACCCGACGCACGGTCATGTCGTCGATCAACTTGGCCGTGGCGATACCAACCCTCGTGGGATCGATACTGTCTCTGCTGGCCACCTCAATAGCTCTCGTCGCTCATGTCGTCGCGCCTCCTGGAAGACACTTCCGTCATGCCTTGATTCTGAATCTCCTGATTGCCGGTACGTAACCTTTTCATGGCAGCATCTTAGTATAGGTCACCCACTGACTCAGTTCTGACATACCAAATCAGACGGCATAAATTCGCTGAACAATTCGATATCGGGCATCTTTACCATGATCAATCTGAACAAGCCGGAGCCACTTTCCCCGGGCCCGGCGTGCAACGCCAATGCTTTCGTGGGGCAACTCTCGGTTCAGGCTGTCGACTTCAACATCCTGATCATGTCCATTACGGTCCTGTTCACGCTGCGCACCCGGAGACTGTCAGCGGAGCCGTCGCGTTTGACAATCATCTCACTATGCGCCCTGGCTTGGGTTCCATCCATCATCACCAGTACGTCCCTTGATCTCCCCTTCCCGTGCTGCTCCGCCCCTTGCTCCACCACAATGTTTACACTGAAGGACTAACCCCGGCCCCTTAACAAGGCTCCATCGGGATGGGCCTGGACGCCTATGGCCCCGTCAGTGGTAACTGGTGCTGGATCAGCTCCGAGAGGGCGTCTCTCCGCTACGCCCTCACTCACAGTTGGCGCATGGCCATCTTCCTGGCCACCTTTGTTATCTATACCTACATATATATCCACCTGAAGCGCACCTTTAATAGGTTTGCGTTGAGCACGACGCCAACCACCAACCACAATATTCCAGGAGATCACCAACACCAAGTTGGAGGGAAGGCCAATGACAGCCTGGACACCACGGACACCAGCGAGATTATCGTCAAGAAGACATTCTACATCGACACCGGTGACCATTCACCAGCCGCCGCCACCACCAACCCGGTCTCGTTCGCAAGCGCCACCCATGGGGAAGCCAGTATGCCCCTTCAGGATCTAGAATCGGCGAGGACGTCCAACGGAGCCGCCCTGGCGCGGCCCCTGAAAGCCGACGCCAACGACCGCCACGTCCACGGGGGGCGCCCGCCACGCGTCCAGGAACAACCTCCGCAGGATGCTCTTGTTGAACGGCTACCCCGTCCTGTACATCGTGCTCTGGATACCGGGCATCGCGACGCGGCTGACCGAGGCGGTGCGCGGGTCCTCGCCCACCTGGCTGTTGGTGATGCAGTCGTCGACGCAGTACATCGGCCTCGCCAACGCGGTGACGTATAGCTGGAACGAGAAGATGACCGACAGGTTCAAAAGGCTGGTGAGCTGAGCGGCTTGCTTAAGAATTTTTAACATAATAATAGCGTCAATAATATCTTTATTTTATTAGATCTTCTTCCAGTAGTTCCTGCACAACAGATACAAATGCGAGGCACAATATAGACGTCAATATTATCAATAACCTAAAAGTACATTCGGCCCCTTGTAGTAGTTAGTCATGTTGAGCACCGATAATCCACCCTAACTATTACTTAGTCAATCTCCAACCGCTTCTGCGCCAACCGCAAGAGCCAGTTCTTCCCGCCCACCCTGTTTTCGTACATGGTCAGCGTCTCGTTGATCGCCTCTTGCAGCCCCATGACTGTCTTCTTGGTGCTCTCGAGCCCGCCGGTCGCTATTATGTCCTCCAGGGCCAGCTTGCGCATCTCGTAGCTCAGCTCCCCGACGCCCATCGTCTTTCGCTGCTGCAGGATGCTGCGCAGCCGGCCCTGGTGCGGCGAGTTGGTGCCGAGGGCGTGGATGAGGGGCAGGGAGATCTTCCCTTCTCCTATGTCGTCGGCGAAGCCCTTCTGTTGCGTGTACTTTGGAAGAAAGGCGGGAAGTGTTAGCTGCTTGTGGTTTTAGAGGAAGGAAGTATTGGGGTTCAACGTACTTGGTCGCAGTTGAGATTTTGGTAATCGTCGCGTGCCTGGAAGAACCGGCCCACCAGCTTCATGAGCAGGCCGGCGTCGAGATCATGATGGGTTGTCGCTTCGGAACGCATCAACTCGGCCAAAAGGATAAAGAGACCTCCGGTTTCTGGGAGGCACAAGTACGTCAGTATAGAGGATTGGCTGGTTAAACCCGGACGAAGTTTACTCACTGCCGTCAACCATGGTAAAATACTCCTCCTCGGTCGGCATCTCGGTGTGGTGAGTCCAGTAGAGGTCGAGACCCTGGCCGATGTGCGCATCAATGAGCCTCTCGATCAGGATGTTGAGGGCGAGGGGTGAGAGCGATTCGGCGGCTTTCAATGCTTTCATGATGATCAGGTTGGCCGCGTTGATTGTCTGGTTGATTCCAAAGACCATATGCGTTGCCGGGAACCCGCGACGGAGCTGGGAGCCGTCCTGGATGTCATCTATCCTGTTGCGTGGGTTCTGGGTCAACAAAGGCTGTTGGAGGTCGTCTCCTAATCAGGGGGGCCACGTACTTACATGAGGGACGAGCTGTGCAGCATAGTGACGATGTCGCGGATGACACTGAGAGACTTCTCGGGGACGTGGTACCATGCCTCCAAGCCGTCGATGACGGCGTTCCGGATGTCTTTGGACGGCATCATTTCCAGGTACTGCTGAGGCTGTAGGATAAGCTAGAAGGGCAAGAGTCAGCTCTGTTCAATTATACACCAAGGGTTTCAGTCCGTCTCACCGCCTCGCTTTTCTGCAAAGAACAGCCGCCATTGACGTTCGACTTGGTAAACTCAGGCTGGGCGGGAACAAGCGCGCCTTGATCGACCACGGCCAGCTCGCGCCTTCGGGTAATCTGCTCAGGCTCCGGAGTGTTCTCGTCCAGGTACTTGCGGTCCCCCAAGACCGCGTCGGTCTCGTCGGCCAGATTCGCAGTGTTGAACGAAATGGAGTGCCCGAGGCTGTCGCGCGTTCCCGAGGTCGTCGAGGCGCTCCGTCGCAGCGCCGGGTAGCTATCCTCGGCGCCCAGCCGGTACCGCGCCGTCGTCATGCTCCAGGCGAAATTGCCGGCCGTGACCCAGTCGAGCAGCTCCAGCCACTGCGTCATCTTTTCCGAGCCGACGCCCGCGGCGACGAACTCGTCCTTGAGCCGGCAGTACGTCTCCTCGCGCGCCATGATTTCTTTCCGGAGCATCTGCTTGGCCTCGGCGTTGCCCACCGAGTGCCACTGACTGAAGAGGAAGACGGCATTGGCGATCTTGCCGGTACTGCCGTTGGCCTGGTGGTTCTCCCACTCTTTCTCCCAGGAGAAATAGTCGTTCACCAACACCCAACTGCCGTATGCTGCGGCGGTGATGGCCGAGGTCTTTTCGATTTCGTCGTCGGTCAAAGTGAAGTCCATAGAAAAGCACAGCAAGCTCATGGTCCAACTATCCAGTGTTGGTTAGTTAGTTGGGCAGATAGAATTACGTGGTTACCAGAGGGTAGCTACACTCACGGACACCCCGCATCGACGACACGGTATTTGAGATAGTCGTCCAAGACGGTAAACTTCAAGTCCCGGATCTGGACGAACACGTCCGACATCTCCCTCCAGAGGCGGAGGCATTCTTTTGCCTTCGTCTTGTCGACGTCCATGAGTTCCATGACCATCTTGGCCTGCAGTTGTCGCCGCCTGACGTCGTTTTTCGAGCCTCCTCTGGCGTCATTTGCCAGTGTGAGGCCCTCCATGAGTTGCTGGTTCGCCTCGGTGAGCTACACAAGGGTTAACACTGGCTCGGTTATCCCATGGCAAACATGCGTCTCTACCTCTGATTCGCCCTTGTTCTCGGCGTACTCGATAACTAAATGACAGTCAAAACCTTGGCCTCGTAGCAAGTTGTAAGAACATGGGGTAGTCATTACCATCATCGTGTATGTAGGCATACTCGACCATATACGTCGTGAGTGCCAGTCGGTCGCTCAAGGCCTCGCAGGCACACAGTGCCGTGAAGTTGCCAACGACCGGGTTGATGCAGCCCACGGCGTAGCTCACCACGTCCTTGTTGCGATTCGCGTCGGCCCGCGCCTCGGTGCTGGAGTCGAAGAAGTCGACCTGGCACTGCCAGGAGCCCGCGTCGGCGAGACGGGCATCGCGATGGATGCGCGGGGCGAATCTGCAGAAATACTCCTCTCCCTCGTATACGTGACGCGGGAGAGGGATGGAGTTGCGTATCAATGTTGTAGGCATAGTTGTAGTTGTGGGTGGCTGCGCTCGCCAATGTAGAGAATCGTACAGACTCGAACCCTTCCAAATTCTTCGTAGGATACAAAGGCAGAAGCGGATACGGATTTTGCAGGTGTGGACAAGGGCACTCAGGGTTGCTTGTAATATACACATGATACATGGTATATATGAGCTCTAGCATAGCGGCCTGAGTAGGGCCAATGCTCGGATCTATAGCGTGTTGCCATCAGCTCGAGCCGTAGACGCCACCACCGTCCGTATCTGTCTCGATAGTGTAGTTTTACTGTGGGTGAATGCTCAGCTCTGTGATGTGCGCCATCAGCGCGGCCCGCAGACGCCACCACCATCAATACCTGTGGCGTCCCAATAGTGCCACTGACTTTTGCGGGACCCGGGACCTGAAACAGGGTTTCCAATATCACAACAACGGGTTCATGCATGTCACAATCGCAGACCTAGGCTTACCACGGCAGCGGGATCACACATGAGTATTCCCATTGACTAGACGACGAGTACCACGGCAAATTTCCTATTATGGAATTCAGCCGTGACATAGCTCCCCCTCGGAAGACGCCTCTCCCGCGCGAAATTGTTGAGAATATGGACACTGGGCTTCTTCTTCTAAGTTGCTTTGCCTGAACACAAAAACGGACGCTAGAAACATCCTTGTGTCCCTCGAGATGCATATCGGCATCTTTCATCATCGTACGGGCAAACATTGGGAATCTCGATAGGTTGGACCATGTTCCGAGAGAAGAAAATGATCTGGCTGGTGCAGATCACGGTGAGACGGATGTTCCGCCGATCACACCGTCCAGGCCGTCTTTGTGGTGGCTGTATATATGGACGCTGATCTAGAACGCATTTGGGCATGTAGAAACAGGATAAGAGGAACAGTCGAATACCTTTTTCTCATGAATTATGACCTATAATCTTTTCTAAACGCTCTAGTAATTAAGCTCGGTAGTTGGCCTCGTCTCTTACTCGCCCCTATTGAACTTGATCTAGGTAATCTCGCTTCGTCGAAGTCCTACCCGGCCACTTTACTTTCCCAACTCAAGAAAGATAAGGTCACTCATGTTTCAGCCGTCACACCTCCCAAAATGGCGTTCAATACGGTCCGAAATCTTGTTGAGACGAGCTGCGCCCAACGTACCACTGAGACTATTGGCATCGTCCTCAGCCAGGTGGTAATGAAGACTCCGATGTCCATTCTGACCCCTGTCGCCAATACCAGCAAGACTTTAGGCAAAGGCCTCAAAATGGTTCCTGTGCTGGGTCGTGTGGACTTGACCCAGGCACCCGTCGTAGGTGAGAGAGCTTTGCAACCCAATCTATCGTGGAATCCTAGCCTAACTGTCGATATAGGACCGTTGCTGGTGAGCCTGCAGTTGGCTCTGGCCGCCAGAGGACTGGTCGAAAAAGCCGAGCACGCCATAGACCCATCGGCATTGACAGAAGGGCTCCTGGAAGAAACCAACGCCAGCTCCAAGGTAGCGTTGGAGGTGGCGGAAGGACTCATGGCTGAAACCAACGCTATGTCCAAGGCAGCGTTGGAGGCGTTGGGAGGGCGGCCTGAGATTCTAGGGATCACCGCTGGGGAGCGCATGCTGGCAGAACAGTTGGCAGCAAGTTCGCATCTGCTGGTTGGACAGCCGGCTGCTGCTGGAGCATCCCTGCCTGTGGCCGGAGTATCCCTCCCTGTGGCCCAGGGCGAACTGTTGGGTCACCAGATGAAGATCCCAGTCGATATATTATCTGGCCAAGTTGCGGCGAAGAGACGTCTCACGCCGCTGGGTGGACTCTTTTAGTCGAAGGACGGTCTACGTACGTAGCTAGCAGCGAGCTGGATAGGCCGGACGTGGGAAAGCTTCCCATGACTGTCCCGCCTCAACTGGACGAAACGACAGTACCGTGGTAGACCCTCAACTCGTCTCTCAGAATATCTGCCACTTTTCGTGCTACATCCGACTTCTTCCCCAAAAGCCACAAGCCCTTGACACATTCCTCTGCACGTCGTACCGTTTCTGCCAACTCCTCGCCACTAGCAGCCTCCAACGCGTGCTCTTGGCAATGATCTGCATGTGCCAAAAGGTGAACCGCGGCTCGCGAGAAGGCTTGGATCAAGATGATGGTCCAGGGATCTGTGAGGATCGTCGCCTCGCTCACGAAGGGATGGAAGTCCGGAAGTTGTGGTGGTACCGTGCACGCACCGCCGCCATGGACGTGCGAGGGAGTCGCAACTCTAGCCAGGTCCGATAACTCCTTAGCGCTAGTATCTCGTAGCGTAGCGACGGCCCTGCCCTTCAGACGCTGTCTTACGCCCTCGCTGGACCCGAGCCCTTGCTTATCTACGGTTTCCACCAGGTCGGCCAGCAGCATGGCCGCCAGATGCCAGTGCCCCGAAATGCACACGAACCAGCTCTGGATTCGCCCTGGCACGAGAGGAAAGTCTCGCACGAGCTCTCTGAAGAGTTTGCCGTACGTGATGTTCCAATACCGATGAAGGGTCATTGCGCTGAGAATAATCTCTTCAATCTTCTCACGTTTCTGGCCTCGTCGCAGAGAGTTCTGCAGCCAGGCGACGTGTCGATACAAGAGCACCTTGACAGGACCCGACCTGGTGACGGCCTCAGCAAGCTCCTCGTACGAGCAGGGCCATTGCGTGCGCTGCGTAGGGGAGTCCATCTGGTCCTGGATGAAAAGGTCCAATATCCATCGCGGGCTATCGGTGTCTTCGTCTGCACAGTCCTGGTGCTGGCATTCCTGGTCGGGCACAACCAGGGGCCGGTGGTGCACAGAGGAAGAGACGGTGTCGAACATGACGGCGAGCCAGTACAGGAGCCCGACAGAGGTCTGGTCGTCTTCGCTCATGAACAGGACCGGGTCCGTGACATTGTCGGCGCCGGAAGATCGAAGGGTGTTTTTCATGGCCGAGTCGTACTTGAACTTCAGCGTGTGCATCCTCCGAGCCGCCCGCTCCATGTACTTGCGAGGCCCGTCTTGGGAGATGACCTTCGAGATTTCTAACATCAAGTCGTCCGGTGCATGGTGCCCTCTTCTCCGCCTCTCTTCTCTGTCTTCCATGGACTCCACCACTTCGTTGTCGCGCTTGAAAGGCTTATGAACCAGACCAAGGATCGACTCAGCACAGGCGAGTCGGAACGACTCCACGTCTGACATCTCGTGCAAAGCCTTTTCGGCCTGCGTCCGGAAGTACCACTGGACCTCGCTGTCAAACGACTCGGCCAGTCCTCCAAGGCTGTCTCTGGTCATGACGTTTTCTGAAGTGACCGAGAACGGAGGATATCGCTTGTCCCGGTGATGGCTTCCCCGGGCCCACTGCGTGGCGAAGGCCATGATGGCAAGATGCAATGCCCGGCTGCACGCGCGATCCTCCGACGGGCTCAACTTTATCAGTCTGGCCTTCTTTGCAGCTTCTTCCAGTTTCAATGTGCGGTCGTACAGGCGGTTCGACCAGGAAGGGCCCCATTCCGCCAACTTGACTCTCTCCCGTAGAGACTTGGATCTGGGCCGGTACGGACAGGACACCTCGGTTAGCCAGCACGAGAGGTTGTGTTCAAGGACATCGTGATATACCCGAAGCAGGTTGGATGAGATCAGGCCCTCATTCGTGCTCGCTGCGAGTCTGTGGTCCGCGGCAAGCGAAGAAAGGAATATCGATTGTTCGCGTGAACTTGACTGTGACGTGCGACGCCGCTTGCGTGTTTTTCTCTCTCCACGAGCATGCGATTTGTCGTATGAAGGTGTTGGCGCATCGACACAAGTTGCGGTGACGGGACTACACGAGGTGTCTAGCCAGCTATTCGCATCCGTTTCCCATTGAAGTTGACCTTGCATCTGTCCCGGGAAGTCGAAGCCGCCCACAAAGTTTGAGCCTGGGATTGGATCACCACCTATGGCTTCAAGACTACCAATTTCCGGGGGCTCAGGGATTTTCCCATCTCCAGAAAGGCCGAAGATTGCCTCCCACTCCGCCAAGGACAGATCGTCTTCGACAGGTTGGTTCAAAGAGAGAAGATCATATGGTGTGTCAAGCACAGCCGGGCTTTGCAGTTGGCCAAACGGTGTGCCATCCGTACAATGGTTGAAGCTGTGCAGATCCCCTATCGAATTGGTGAGGTCAAAGTGGTGATCAGAAGAAAGAGGCCTCGTTGAAAATCGAGTATCCGTCGAATCCGATCTTGGGCGCTTAGCAGGAGACGAGGCATCTAAAGTAGTGCCTTCGCAAGATTCTGCTTCCAACGCTCTCCGAATCCGCATCTGCGTCCAGGCCCAATTGATCGTGCATTCCTTCTTGGTTCTGACGCAATATGAACATGGTTGCGTCTTTGGGGCTGTGCTTGGTCAGTCGACGGCCTCTTGAACGGTTACTGGGCAATGGAACGCACCTTGTCGATGATCCCCGGTCGAAAAGGCCGACTCGATGTCCTGAGAATCCTCCAGGGCGAGCGCATCACACGCCCGCTTGGACCTCCGGCATTGGTCGCACGAGTGGCCTTGACGCCGCATTGCTGTAGGTAGCTGAAGCAGATATCTTCCCGGCCGGGCTATGATCCGCCAATATGGTATGTTCGAACGTGGGATGCTGAGATGAAGAAGGAGAGACGCCCAAGGTTGGGAAGAAAGGGCGCTGCCTTCACGCTCACCCGCGCACGGAGATAGGACATACTACGGGGCCTGTTCACCTGGAACCTGCGGATTCCAAGAGCCGCTATTGTATAGTGGAGGGGCGGTCGGTCAGCGAATAGCAGAGGGCGGATACGGAACTCGATATCTAAGGGGCCAAGAGGATGCTCCGTTTCCCGGATTTCTCCACATCCCCGCACTCTACGACCCTGTCATAGACCTGGCTACTATTGCCAAGCTGCAAGACTGCTCCATCACGTTGGAGATTTGCCAACTTTTCCGCGTCATCTGCCCCTTCTAGGGCCGTTTTACCCACAGAAACAAGGGGTATTCAGCTGTTGCGGAATCGAAGCTGTCACGAGAAAGACTAGTGATTCAAACATGATTGCACACTTCCCTGCTAGTCGGCCGCCTATGAACCTAAAAACACTACGCTCTGACCTACTGGGGTACCCGTGTAGGGCAGTGTTGCTACCTCCCTGCCTTGAGCGCCTTGTACGCCTCGGTTTCCACCTGGAACCAAAGCCCCAGAACCGCCGGGTCCGCGAAGGGCAGGATTTGCGTGCACACCATGCCGGCCACGCCGTGCTCGCGGTCGCACCACCACCAGGTGTTGGCCATGCCCGCCCAGTGGCCCGTCCCGCCGGAGCGCCCGGTCGGCCCGCCGTTGCTCTGCATGAAGGTGAGCCCCCAGCCCTGCGGCGGCTTCCCTCGACCGGGTACAGGTCCGGGAGCGGGTTGGTCAGGTCGGGGTGGGCGGCCGGGATCCCCTGGCGGCCAAAGTCGGGGAAGTCGGGGATCTGATTGCGGAACATCTCCTCGACGGTGGCCTTGTCGAGGAGCTTGGCGCCGGTCCGGGGACACGTCCCGTCGTTGAGGAGCATGGCCAGGATCTCTGCGGAGCCCAGGTCAGTGCTTCGTCTTTATCTGCAGAGGGGCTGCTTACTGCAGTACTCCTGCGGCTTGGCAAACATGCCAGAGCCGCCGGCGTGGAAGATCTGGCGTCTTTGCGCCTCGTCGTCCGGATCGATTGTCAGCGGCTGCATGAGAAGGTGATCTCTGGTCTTCAAGATGCCGTCTGTGCCTCGCGCGTGCATATCCGCGACCCGAGACCGCATTTCGCGGCTTGGGATCATGGACATGTCCTTGATCCCAAGCGGAGCGAAGACAAATTTCTGCAAGTAGTCGCCCAGACGCAGACCGGTAGCCCGTTCGAGCGCGAGACCAGCCCAGTCAACCCCGACCTGATCCGGACTGTCAGTTAGCAGAAGTCGAACGTTGTAGCAGTCGGTCGAGTCAGGCTCACTCCGTACTCCCAACCCGTGCCCGGCTGGAACAGCAGGGGCAACGTGACGTCCTCCAGCGTCTCGGGGAACGCGCGCACGCCGGCGGCGAGACACCAGTCGCGCACGCGCTCGTTGAAGAAGGCGTAGCCGAAGCCGGCCGTGTGGCTGAGCAGCATCCGCAGCGTGATGGCGGCCTGCTTCTCCTCCAGGGCGCCGTCGGCGCGCAGCACCTGGAGAGCCCGGAGCTCCGGGCAGAGCGATTCGGTCTGCGCGGCGTCGTCCAGCGCCAGCGTGCCCTTTTCTACGAGCTGCATGACGGCGACGGCCGTGAGCAGCTTGGTGCAGGACGCGATGAAGTAGACGCTGTCGAGCGTCATGGGCTCCTCGGAGTCTACCCCTCGCTTGCCCGCCGCCTTGGCAAACAGCTCCTCGCCATCCTTGCCCACGACGACGACGGTGGTGCCGGGGATGCTAGCAGTCGGGTTCGAGCAGGCGTTGTTGACGATTTCGTCGAGCCGCTCGAGGGTGGAGGTGTCAAAGGGCATGGTGATTTATTGTGTATTAATATGCGGTGTTACCACCCACGGAGAAGAACAAATTATGTGCAGAAGTTTATGCAAGAGTGCAGAACAGGTCACATCACCGTCTTCCACAAAAATCAAATATATATTGATTCACTGCATATGTCCACCCCACCCCACCCCCCAGATCCGGGACTGTAGCCCCGCCTCAGTCCATTCTCATGACCCTTCCACAATAGATCGATAAGAGATCGATTACTGAGAGCGGAGGAGATGGTGGGAGGGGATATGCAGAGTGCTGACGGGAAGTTGGAGGGGGAACTGCGGGGGGCGGTTCCGCGGCCGCATTGGTATGATGGGTCAACAGAGTGTAGATCTCTTCGGGGTTGGAGTTACACAAGTGCCAAGGGGGGTAGCTATATTGCGATGCCAGCCCAGTGTCTTGTCAAAAGCACCAATGATGTAGGAACGATTTTGTCGGGTTGCTGCTGTCCGACCACCACGATGCAACCCACCTGCGGCTGCGGACCAGCGTCCGACTCTGAGACAAACAGAAAATCCTTGCAATGAGGAAAGAGGGGGCATTGATGGAGGCCTGGTGGCCACGTTCAGCAGATATGCAATGACCATGAGGGACGATATAAAGCCACCCAGTCTTGCCGACATGTGACTGCAGCCATAGAAACTCCCAAAGACAAGTTCACAAGTAGTCTCTTCGCCCTTTCTCCTCGAATCCGGTTTTTTCGCCTCTGATTTGTTACGTTGACGTTGCCACCATGGGCGAACCAATTCCCTCGCCCCCGAAGAAGTTCAATACTGAGCTCACGGACTATTCCGTGTCTCATAACGAGAAGTCAGGCCCTTATGCCGAGAATCTCGAAGTGGACGCTCTGGTTGTCGGGGCCGGTTTTGGTAAGTTAACCCCATAAAAGATACGAAGACCGGGAAAGCTCATAGTCCCCTACCGAACAGCCGGCATCTTCATGCTCAAGACGCTTCGTGAGCGGGGCTACAAGACGGTTATCTTCGAAGCGGGCAACGACACGGGCGGCACTTGGAGGTGGAACTGCTACCCGGGCGCGGGCGTCGACTCCGAGGTGCCCGAGTACGAGTTCTCGTGGCCCGAGGTCTGGCAGACGTGGGACTGGACCTCCAACTACCCCAACTACCAGGACCTGCGCGCCTACTTCGACCATGTGGACAAGGTGATTGGCGTCAAGAAGGACTGCGCCTTCAACACGGTCGTCGTGGGCGCCAAGTTTGACACGGCCGCCGGCAAGTGGACGGTCCGCACCGAGGACGGCCGCACCACCAAGGCCAAGTACCTGATTCTCGGCACCGGTTTCGTGAGTGATAGGCCTAGTATCCTGCGCAAATTCCAATATTGTGCTGACCGTTCCTCCAGGCTGCGAGGCGCTACATCCCGGACTGGCCGGGCATGGACAAGTTCAAGGGGTGATGCACCACTCGTCCTTCTGGCCGGACCACGAGGTCGACGTGAAGAACAAGCGCTGCGCGGTGATCGGCACGGGCGCGTCGGGCGTGCAGATCGTGCAAGCCTGGGGCCCGACGGCGGGGGAGGTGAAGGTGTTCCAGCGGACGCCGAACCTGGCGATCCCGATGCGGCGGCGGCCAATCGCGCCGGACGAGCGGGCGCGCACGCGGGCGCTCTACCCGGAGCTGTTCAAGCTGCGCGAGACGAGCTTCGCGGGGTTCCACTACGACTGGTCGGAGAAGAACACGGGCGACGACACGCCGGCGCAGCAGGAGGCCTTCTTCGAGCGGCTCTGGCGCGACGGCGGCTTCCGCTTCTGGGTCGCCGGCTACAAGGACTGCCTGTACGTGCCCGCGGCCAACGCGCGCGTCTACGACTTCTGGGCGCGCAAGACGCGCGACCGCGTCGGCGACCCGCGCAAGCGGGACCTCCTCGCGCCCCTGCAGGGGCCGCACTACTTCGGCATCAAGCGGCCCTGCCTCGAGTACAACTACTACGAGCAGTTCAACCGGCCCGGCGTCGACGTCGTCGACGTCAAGGACAACCCCATTCGCGAGTTCACCGAGACGGGCATCACCCTCGCCGACGGCACGCATCACGAGTTCGACGTGATTGCGGTGGCCACGGGCTTTGTAAGTTGCCGGCTGCCCCCGCAGGAGTTCTCCGAGACATGGGTGTGACGCTGACCAACTTGCTCTTTCCACAGGACGTCGTGACGGGAGGTATATTGAGACTCCGATCATCCTTTGCTTGATTTTGATATGAGAAGGTTACTGCTTATTTGCTAACACGGACTTCCTCCCACCACCACACAGTCATGACCCAGCTCGGCCTCGAGAGCATCCACCAGACCAAGCTGCAGGACGAGTGGACGGCGGGGGCGCAGACGTACCTCGGGACCAGCGTCAGCGGCTACCCCAACATGTTCCACATCTACGGCGCGCACGGGCCGACGCTGCTCAGCAACGGGCCGTCGACGGTCGAGGTGCAGGGCCGGTGGATCGCCGACCTGGTCGACAAGATGCAGCGGCAGGGCATCAAGTACGTGAACCCAAAGGCCGAGGCGGCGGCGCAGTGGAAGAAGCACATCGTGGAGCTCAACGACCGGTCGCTGTTCCCCACCACCCGCTCCACGTACATGGGCGGCAACGTGCCCGGCAGGGCCTACGAGCCCGTCTGCTACACGGGCGGCCTCCCCACCTACAAGGCCGAGATTCGGGAGGCGCTGGATTCGATGGAGGGCTTCGAGGTTGTTGCCAAATAGTTAACAGGTAGAGTGGGTGGATGGGATCGGCGAATGATAAACAGAAAGACTTGGTACAAAACAAATTGGATCACGGTTTTCACGAAGAGCAAGACAGCAAATGTACATGTACCGTGATATTGTATTATGTAAGTACGGTTGGTACATGGGGTTTGTAGTGATTATGTTGGTGAGCTGACTCGGATTTCGGAAGCAAGTCCTCGTTGCCAATTCTCCATCAAGCGGTATTGTTAGACACCATTATACGTATTATCAATAACTTCATATCTGGCTTCCTCCATAACGGCTCGTGAACGTCGTGGCCGACACCATTTACAGGTGAAGGTTGGCAGTGACGTCAGCGACCTGGTCGCAGATCATGGTCTCGGCACCACCGGCGCGGCAGTAGGTGGGGATCTCCACGTTAGCCTGGTAGCCGTAGCTGCAGTGGGAGTCATGTTAGTGTCTGTCTTTGGGTATAGAGAAGAGGATGTACTTACGCAGGGGCGACCTGGTGGATCATCAGGAGCTGGAAGGTGCTCTGGTCCTTGACGGCCTTGAGGGAGAAGGCGTAGTTCTTGGTGTCGGTGCCGCCGTTGCAGCGGTAGGAGTTGTTGCCGGTCTTGATGCCGGTCTCGCCCTCGGCGGCGTCGGCAGTGCACACGAAGCCCATGGTGCCCTCCTCGACGCTCTTGATGAGCTGGAAGTCGATGTGGCTGACGGGGCCGTCCAGGGTGCCCTTGAGGTCGGTCTTGCGGGCGCTGAACTTGGTGATGGTCAGAGACTCGTGGATCTCGTTGGCCTGGGGAGCCGGGGCGGCCATGGCAGCGCCGAACAGAGCGGCGGCGGCAACGAAGGTGAACTGCATCTTGATGGTGGTGGTGGTGGTGTCTGGGGGAAAGACGGAGAAAATACTGGTTGAAGTGGGTGGGGATTAAAAAGAAGGACTTCGTGTGTATTATTAATTGACAGCTGAGTGCTGAGGAAGGAAAGGGAAAAGAAGATGCTTAACGGGCGATGTCGAGCGTCTTTAATAGATGTCGTCTTGGTGTCTCTGTCTGTACGTGTCTCGACATGACGGCGGCGCCGGGGGACCGACGGGTGTGGCGGCCCACGGGGGGCATGAAGCAAATCCACTTGGGCAGATTGGCCCGTCTAAGCTCACCATGCGAGTTGCCGGTGCTAGCGAATGTGACCAGGGCCGGTCCAGGGCGGCCAGGGGGAGGTGGAGACGGGCTAGGCGAACGCGGACCACTAATGACACCCTGCACGGCCCATTCGAGGTGGGGTCGGGCCTGGCGATACGAGAAATCGATTGCCGGTGTTCATGCTGCATTTCGTAAAGGGCAAGGGGCCTCTGGCTAAAAGGCAACAAGTCCGAGGAGGAGGGAAACCGGCAGAGTCGCATAACGTCACATGACGGCATTTTCTCGCTGTTGTCGCTATATCCAGCCTCTAGCGCCCGTCAACACGAAGAAATACAACCCGTCGGCCGGTAGTAGCACCTCTTGGCACTGCCCAGCCTGCTAAACTGCCCTCAACGCTCAGGACACTGTCCAAATGCTGCCCACTGTGCAACTCGGCGGCCCCCCCTCCTCCTAAAAATAGCACACATACCTATTAAACAGCATTTCAGGGGAAGGGGGAAGGGGGACTTCACCGATTCTTCGCGATTCTTCGAGAAGTCACAGCGAGCGGTGAAGATGGCCCGTCCGAGAGTCAATTGTCAATTGTCAAGTAATAGAACTCTGGCTGCTAGGAATGGAATTGGTCTAGCCTGTACGCGGGGTCGCCTGGCTGGCAACCGGGGCTGGCTGGGCCGCAGAACAGAACGTAACAACAACACTTTCAATGCACGCATACTCCATTCAATATACGCAACTAGGACGTCCATCTCGTGATTGGCACATGATCTATCGGCGCAGGGGCGAATATGCTCTCATCAACTTGCGAACCCAATATTCTCAGACAACCTGGTAGAGCGTCAGGCCAGTTGACCAAATACGAGTTCATGCCGATGCACCCGGTGGGAAGGCGTGGAATATTGTTCCAAGGAGGTGGCCGCCGACGGGACTGTCGAAGAATACCAGTGCGCCAGCTGAGACAGGAGACGGGACTGTCTGTTCGTGTCAGGTCATACGAGAGGTGGAAAATGCTGCCTTGGCATTGAAGTCTGTCTTTTGTTATCTGCGATACCTAATACCGAGTACAATGCAGCAAGTTCAGGATGTGGCTGGTTCCAAAAGACCATACTGACCAATACCTACTGATGCCACCGGGCTGCTGTTCGGATTGCTCGTCGGTCTAGTTTCTCTTCTGTATTGACAGCAGACATGTCCCACGCCTGGGTTGACCGGATTCTTCCCGCCGCAGCACTAACCCCTTACTTTCTAGCACTCGTCTAGTGCCCGGCTGCTAAACTTTCTTCCGACTACATCTCCACCAGTCCAGCTGTTCCCCGGCGATAGCCTCGTGGCCACAACTCTTGCCCGGAATCATCAAAGTCCTGGTTGTGAGCGGCTCCCGCCAACTCAGGGGCCCGAGACAGCGAGCAAATCAGCAATCCCCCCGACCTCGCCAGCTTTGCCACCAAGAAGAACCGTACACGGGATTGATTCCAACTCCGCCTGTCCCTTGGCTACCATACACGTCCGCGTCGATCCCCTTGAGCCCCTGACCCTGGCATGCGTACAATGCTGCGCGCAGGAATCGGCACGGCGCGATGTTCGGGTCTGAAAAGGGCCTGCACAGCAAATCGTACACCATCTGCTTTTCTCCCAAGTGCAAAGACGTAGACGACAATGGATTTCTCAACTACGAAGAGAGGTCCTAGGCCTACCGCAAGATTCGCCCACGACACCATCTCGGATCGTAAAACAAACATGTATCTTGTCACAGGATATAGTACTTACTGATCACCTACATTGAATCGCCCTTTGTATTAACTCATGATAAGCCGAGGTTCAGCTCTATTTAGGCCTTTTAGCAGCAGGATTGTAGCATGAGATGACATTATGCGAAGGGTAGACGCTCAAGAAACGGATTTGGTACCAACGATCCCATTTGACCATTCGTTTCTTGATGACGGCACCCAAGATAATGAAGAACCCTCCAACCAACGCAGCAAAACCATGAGAGGCATGTTAAGGGAGAGGATGGTTTCATTCGTATTGGTTGCGCATTAGCTGCGATTTTTATTAAAATCCTGGTGCACCTAACGTGGGAATTTTAGCTATTGTTCTTTCTATTTCGGTTCCATGTCGAGCTGTCAACTGAACAGAAAAGAAGCGAAATCCAGCTACAGCATTGTACATCTATCTAGCTTTGAGCGGGTTAGTGTTGAATTTTACATAGAAGGTAACGCGCGAAAGTCCTCGGGGGCTTCGTGTGAATCAAAAGAAAAGAGTACTGCAGCTGAATAGCTCCTTCTAGACGGCCCATCAGCCCGTGTGGCTTGCATTTGCACTGCATGTGGCATGTCGACCATGGGATTTGTGTGAGACTATACCAACAAAGGTAAAATTAATGCTGGGTGGCTTGACTAGAGACCAATCGCCGTCGAAGATGGCGTTAAGCGCCCTCGATCTTGATAGGGCAGCATCAGTCTGGACTGCACGCTGAATGACTGCCCCTGGTCTCAGCCGCACGATGGTGGCCAACTAGGCCGCTCGAGTTCTGCGCTTGGGATGGGATTAATAGATTCGTATCCCCCCGTTTCTCTTCATTCTGAGGTCTCCCCTCTGCGCTGAACTTCAAGACGCATTTTGGCCAAGCATTCCGGCCAACAGCTACTCCTTCGCCGCGCAAAACATGAAATTCACAGCTGCATTCCTGGCCTTGGTGGCACAGAGCTATGCGCTGGAGAGCCTCTCGCAAGACGTGGAAGACATCCCAAGCTGCGCACATGCCGCTCTTGCCAGCGCCATGACGAAAGAAGGGTGCAAAATCACCGACATCAGCTCCGAAACGTTCGACTGCATGTGCCGGCACATGACTCCAATCGTCGTTGATATGGTGCACGCCGTCTCTACTGATTGCTCCACGGGTGAGTATCGAAGCCTCTGATTCCCCTATGCGTGATTTCATTCTGACGTCTCTTCGTCTTCCTTCTACGTAGAATTCGCTTCCGCCATCGGACATGTCTGCGGCGTGTGGAGATCCAATGGTTATTTATCGACAACGGCTTCCGATCTCCCGCAAGCAACCAGTATACTCGCCAAGGAGCTGGGTGCTGTGGCGACCGACACAGCAGCGTCTGGGTCTCCGACTGCAACCACGTCGAAAGCAGCAGCAGCGTCTGCCGTCGTCCGGCCTGCTGTTCAGTATCTGGGGGCGGCCATTGCCGCAGTGGTCGTGCTCTGAGGGGCAGTCTGACACCTGCTCGTGTGTTCCACAGATACAGAGCGGCTTCACCTTGTGGCATTACTGGGTGCGTGATGTGGACAGATGCAACGTTGCGTGCGGTGTTAAACGGAGAAGATTGGTGTCATTCTATTCTTACAATCCTGGGCGTCCAGGCATGCGCGTTCCATCGTCTTGTAGCTACTCTATACACGTCTCAATATGGGGTTGGTCTCCTAACTCCAGTATGAATCAAGAGTGATAATATCCACAACCGGCGTAGCAATCTCAAAGAAGCAAACAGCACCGAAAAGACCAAACGAGAAGGCAGTACATTCGTGACATCAACACCGCCACCCGTGACGACTTCTTACACACCACCGCCTGTCTCCTTGACTTTATCCACATCCAATCGTTCCCGACGTAGACACAGACTTGCAAGAGTAGCCAGCCCAATCGCCCCAGTGGCCACAGCAAAACTCACCCGTATGCCCGCCATGTAGCCGATCAAGACCGGAGGGAGGTTGGCCCCAAAGACCCTCCGGATATCCGACCCTCCGGTACCCAACACGAGCGGCGGCGGCAGGTTCGGGGCCAGAGACAGCACCTTCCGGCTCATGATGTTGAGGAAGCCCACCTGGGCCGCGCTCACCAAGAAGGAGCCCCCGATGATCTGGAAGAACAGGATGATGGCCGTCACCGAGGGGAGGTCGACGGTGCTGCACATCGCTTGGCCAATGGTGACGGGGATCTGGAAGGCTGTGCCGTACCCGATGCCGGCGATGACCTGCAACGTGATCCATCTGCCCGGGCCACTGTCCAGATCCAGCATATGAAGCAGTCCCGACGCGGCGGTGGCTACTGCGCAACCAATGACCAGGAACGGCATAGCTATGCCTGTCTTGGAAATAATTCCACCCATCACTACAGCCCCGAGACTAGTACTCAGGATAAAGGGCAAGTTGCGAACTGCGAAATGAGGGTTAGTGATTACCACGCGCGTAGAACGAAGCATCCTGTCAACTTACTGCCGGACTGGGTGGGGCTGACCCCATCGATGGCTTGGAAGTAGACGGGCAAATAGTAGATGAGTATGAAGTAGCTTCCGCCGAGGAAGAAGACAATGACGGACGGAACCCACACGTTGCGCTGCCGGATGAGACGGGGCGCCACCATGGCGTAATCGCTCTGGTACGTTTCCCATAGGGCGAAGGTAGCGACGATGCCTACAAAACCAGCAAGGAGGCCAACGACCTGTTTGTCGGACCACGACTTGGTGGTGCCGGCGTCCTGGAGCGCGAGCGTGAAGGAGACTGCCGCGCCCATGACGAGCATCACTCCAACAAGGTCCAGATGGCGCAGTTTGTCAACCAGGGAGGCCTTCAGGGGCCGAGCCCCCGCGGGGGTCGCGAAGAACAGCAAGATGACGGCGGCGGAGATGCCGCCGGCGGGGAGATTGATGTCTAGGGCGGCATCTTGTTAGTAACCCAGCATCGCCAAGTCCTCGCGGTTCCGGTACTGACAGAAACACCATCGCCACGACAGCTTGTCTGTAAGGACGCCACCGAGCAAAGGCCCGGCCACGCTGGCGACCCTGCGAAGCGTTAGCGAATGCTGTGGACAGACATCAATGAGATACATTGAGCAAGTATGAGAACGACTGCCGCGACGCGGAAGAAAACATACCCGAAGGAAGCCCCCAGCAGGCCCAGGAACAATGGTCGTTTTGCTGGTGGCGCAATGTACCCGATGATGATGAAGCAGCCCGACGATAAGCCGCCGGCCCCGACGCCTGCGACGGCGCGGCCGATCACAAGGGCCACCGAGGTTGGAGCCACTCCGCAGATGAGACTCCCTGCCTCAAAGATGCCTGGCGCCTTTTGTTAGTCTTTCACGGCATGAGTGACTGCGAGTGTGCCTACTACATGAGAAGTTAGCTAGATATTGCTAAGAATGATAGCACCATGACTAGCGTTAATAGAAGACGGGCGTCGGCCCACGTACCCGAGAGCAGATAGAAACCCAATCTTGAGGGGGAAATATCGGTAGATTTTACCCCAAGAGCTCTGAAAGCCCGCCGTGGTCATGAAGAAAGCCGACGAGTACCACGCGACGTCACGTAGACCAAACTGGTCGGTGATCTTGGGGATGGCCGTTGCAACAATAGTCTGAGATATAGCGTTAGTCTCTGGCTTTAGTTAGATCAAAGTTAGTGGGACGGCTAACCAGGTCAAGGGCCATTAGAAAGACGCAAAGCAGCAAAGACACGACGATCATGTAAAACCGTAAACCAGTTGGGAGCTCGTTGACCTCGTCGTCCGGGCGGACGGCATCGCTCATCAGCTCCTTGGAAGGGGGCGCGCCGTAAGCGGGCTTCTCGCTGGCCAAGGGCGACGACATCTCGTCAGCCCAGCGGGTCGTCGGCGACTTCTTGAGCTCGAGGGGCGGCAGCCACACCGAGTGTCGCGTCGGACACACGGACTGGTGGATGGACCCGTTGTGGAAGTAGCCCGTCGCCATGAGCTGGTGGTACGACGTGATGATGTCCGCCTGCGTCTGCGGCGACGGCACCCCGCCGTCCGTGATGGGGCTCCCGGAGTACCCGGGGCTCAGGGGCTGCTGGTGATGCCGGGGGCGAACGTCCTTTACGTGTTCGGGGGGTACAGATGCACACGGGGCGAGGCCGGACCGGCCCGCGGCGACCCCGCTGGCGCGCGCAGCGCGGGGGTCGTCCTCCTCCCCCGCCCCCGCAACGTCTCCGTCTGCGTCGAGCTGCTCTGGTAGACGTGCAAGCGGCGAGCCGGCGGCGGGCCCTCCTCGGCGGCGGCGCCATCGTCCCCATGCGGGGAGAGGGGCCGCGAACGCGAAGAAGGCTGCTCCTCCTCCTCGTCGTCGTCGTCGTCGTCGTCGTAGCTCTCGATCAGCGACAGCTCGTCGCCGCTCTCGAGGTCCAGCAGCGCGAGGTCCAGGTCGACGGGCGCGAAGTGGATGGCCGACTCGTCGCGCAGCCGGCGGCAGAACGAGCTGGCGCGCGAGAGGGACGGCGTCAGCAGCCGCGCGCGCGCCGGAAACGCGGGGGCCGCCGCTCGGGGCCTGCGGGGCCGGGGCGCGCTGCGGCCGCGCCTAGGGTGGCGGCTTTGACGCCGACGCCGTCGTGCTCGGCGGTGCCGCGGGCATGGCATGGGCTGGAGGGGCGTATGGGGGGGGGGGGCATCTTTGTATCGTCCGTAGTTCCGAGCTCCGGCCATTGGAGGAGAGGCGCGGTCGTTGCGCGAAAAGTTGGTGATAAGAGAAGCCATGGCCTTTGTGTGTGTCAGTGCAGGATCCTTCGAGCAGATTTAAAAACGATTTTGGACTCTATATTTGCAATGGCGATATTGCCATCTCTTCGAAATATGCGATGTACGCTATTGCTTCGAGAGATTCTAGATCACAGACATCATAGGAAAACATGTCCAAGGACAGATGCAGCGCACTTTCTGTAGCTGGAGCTTCGAGCGCCTCCTTTGGATGCCTCCATGAGGAGAGGAGCCCATAGCTTCGCACTGACACCTGTTTGCCCACTGTTCAACGCTATCCCGAGTCATCTGAATGCGGGCACACAGACGGGTTTCCGGCATCACCTCCCTCTCGACTGCGCGGGCTGCCCCCCCTCGTTCGTCTGATCACTCTGTACGCGGCGAGGAAGGTAAACTAGCTCGCCTTGAGGAGGGGAGCAAGGCGCGGCTCGCGAAGCTAAGAGACGCAGACCGACCTGGTCCAGATGTCTTGTCGTCGCTAGCAGTATTGTAGCCGTAATCGATTAGGAGAAGTTGTCGTAATGGTGTGAGGTCATCCCTTCCGTCAACAAGAGGTGCTGAATGCCTCGCGGGGACGGGCAAACTTCCCAGAACAGGCAGCTAAATTGGGTTTTGGCGTGTTTCATCCTGATGACTCGACATATCACTGTTCATCTGAGAAATTTGGATTGCGAGCACACGAAATCGCTCGGCAAAACTGACCGACTATCACTCATCGTGATTGATGGGATGACCAGCTGATACGGACGAGCAGGCCGAGGTCAAAAAGGAGATGGAATCCGGGGTCGCCCCTGGTAGAGAAACAGGTTTAGTTCGTCCGTTTCTGGTCGTTGACTTCAAAGATTCATATAGCGAGCCAGGATGGTGATCTGACAGCCAGCTCGTTCCTACTTGAGCAAAGTTAGATCTCACATTCGCAGTGTCTGTTCCTGTCAAATGAGCTAGCTTTTCACGAATCGCACGCAAGGGGTGGCGGGCACGGAAAAGTAGCAAAGAGCGAAAGCTGATGTAGGATTACTGCGCTCCAAGATAATATCAGTAGAAAACGAGTTCTGCACAGATCAGGGCGGTTACTGGGTGGTATATTATCATCAAAAGGAGGTAGAGCCGTGCACTGCACTGTCATTGATCGGATGAGAGACCCTTGAACGGCTGGCACCCGAGCTTGAATTAGTCGAGGCTTTCATAGCCCGTGGCCTTTTCAATGAGCACCCAAAGCACATGTTAATCAGAGGAGTGGGATGCTGAATGAAGAGGTGAATCCAAACCATCAGTAGGAGCAGGGAAGAAGGCCTTCAGGAATGCTGATATGAAGATAGATGTAGTATGATTGATCCATGACCTAGGGCGGATGCAACTATTTCGGTATGGAAGTGGGAAATATGTAGCTGTCAACAGTCGCACGGGCAGACATTTAGTATTCGCTCAAGCTCGGCAGGCAAATCCCCCAAAGGTGATCTGTTCCATCTTAAGTAATAGCTGGCCGTGTTAAGCCGCAAGGCCTCGAAAACAAACACATTTCATTGGTGTTCTAGGTACACCAAGCAGGCTTGCGGTCAGCCATGATGGGATGTTGTCGACGCTTGGCACTGGGCAGAAAGCTCCGGGCAGAGCTGCACTGCTGCAGTAGAAGTGCGGTTGGCCCAGCCGAAGCCACAGGGTCGCATGGGGGGTGGAGCCGGGGCGGCTATATGTTGGGGATATCTACAGGGATCGTCTACACCAACGTCATGGACGATCGATTGAAGGCCATGAAATCGATCAGAAAGGGGGTTTGGGACGTCACTGGCCAGCATTATTGGTCTGTTGTCTAAGCGAAGGGATATGGCAATTGGTGAAGTGCCATTATGGAATCGAAGACCTGTGGCTGGCCATTTCCCCCATCTGCCCACCTACTTTCTCATCCACCATCACCCAAGACAATGTGTAGAGATCGACAATAGCGTCCACGATGAGTGACCTCAACCCGCGAGTCAGCAACGGCACATGCTACACGGCCTCGGGCAAAAAGCTGGACTCGAGCTTCATCCCGTGCGGCAACGACGCTTTCGGCCGCCAGACATGCTGCGGCAAGGGTGACAACTGCCTCGCCGATGGCGCCTGTTTCGGGGTCCACGGCGAAGGCTACGGCGGCATGTTGACGTACTGGGCCGGCTGCAGCGACCCCGACTATAAAGACGAAAGTTGTCCCAAGAAGGTGGTGGGTGAGTGTTGCGCGCGCATGTCTCCTATCCGACGACGGCTATGTTTTGGGCGGATGGCTGGCTGACGCCCCGAGATCAACAGACCAGCCGTGGGTGGCCTTGACATACTGCAAAGACAGCGGCGAATGGGCCATCTGCTCACAGATCGGCAACCCCTCGACACTCCAGAACGGCGCGTACTGCGAATGCACCGACTCGGCCAAAGCCACGCCGGCGTTCAAGGACGCGCAAGATCTGGACCGGATCGTGTCGCTGCCGCAGAACACGGGCGACACCTTGAGCTTCTTCCAGGGGCACAGCCCGGCGGCCACAGTTCCCACGGCCGGCGCCACCGGAGGCGGAGGCGGAGGCCAAGCCACCAAGACCGGATCACGTACGTTAGAGACCAGTACCACCGCTCCCCCGCCAAGCCCACCAGCTGGCACCACCCCTTCCTCTTCGTCCCCCATGCGCTCAAGTGACTCATCATCTTCTGGCTCTTCAGCGACCACGGCAGCAACCACCTTTACCGACGCGAGCGGCCGAACCACGACCGCGACCGTCACCAGGACCGCCGTCTCGCCCGGTGATACCCACACGGGCAGCGGGGACGGGGGTTCCGACGCCTCCGGGTCCGAGTCGGGGCTCAACACGGGCGCCAGGATCGGCGTGGGCGTCGGCGTGGCCGTGGGCGGCGTGCTGCTCATCGCGCTGGTCCTGCTGCTCCTCCGGCGCCGCCGCCACCGCCCGGCCAAGAAGAGGATGGAGGAGGACGGCTTCACGCCGCCGGCGGAGCCCAAGGTGCCGCTGGCCGACAGCGCCGCCATCGTCGAGGCGGACGGCCGGCCGGCGAAGCCCCATAAGCTGCGCGGCGAGCTCGGAGAGGGGACGGCGGCGGCGGCGGCAGCGGCGGCGGGGAGACGGCCTTCGACGAAGTTGAAATCGAAGCACCAGCAACGCGCGTCGGGTGGTTCGACCGCTAGCGAGCTGGAAGGGTCGGTGGTCGGCGCTGGTGCTGGTGCTGGTGCTGGTGCTGGTGCTGCTGGGCATCAACCCTCGGCACAGCAGGCGGATGGCGAAGGGTTGACTCCGGTTGCCGAGCTGCCAGGGGCGGACGTGCAAAGCGGAAGTCAAGGCCGGCTAGCGAGTGATGATTCCCTGGTGCCTGCACCACTGCAACTCCACCGTGGCGAGGAGGGCACGCATACAGGTCCTCCGACGACTACTTCAGGGCCAGCAGGGGGTGACGGGAGACAAT
Source organism: Apiospora kogelbergensis (assembly GCF_038363985.1). Lineage (NCBI taxonomy): Eukaryota > Fungi > Ascomycota > Sordariomycetes > Amphisphaeriales > Apiosporaceae > Apiospora > Apiospora kogelbergensis. The sequence continues at coordinate 97,214 of NW_027117422.1, forward strand.
CAGCATGCTAATCAAGCACTGCACGACGGAGCTCAAGTGAAACCGTGGGGTGCGAGATGGAGGCAGACATAGCGATCTCGGGATATGACGAACGGGGATACCCTAATAACACGCAATACAAGAGTTATACGGCCCAAATTGCGTGCAAAATGAATTGGCGACATGAGCTTCGGATTGTGAAGAAGTTGGAATGTTCACAGTTCCACCTCGCTACTTGCAAGAAGAGGCCCCATTGAACAGCCCCAACTCAGCCCTGCTTAGCGGCATGTTGATTGACTGCTTACTGACTGACTCACCGTTGCGACCAAAACGACAAAACATTTATATATATATATATATATGCATGCATACTTACTTTAGTTGCTATCGAGTTTCTTCGGTCCATAAGGCGGTGTCCCCAATTGCACGCTTCAGTTGGAGACTATTCTCCCTGGGAAGAGAGGACGACATCGTCTGGAGCAGAATGTACCCAAGCCTTCAGCTGCCGTGGTCTTCGGAGCCCAGCGCCGAGGAGACGACGTACCGAAACGCCGGCTTAGTGCGCACCCAAGGCACCGTGTTCCTGCTGCCGCCCGACCGACAGACGCTCGTCGAGTCATTCAACGCCCCTCCGCGACCCAAGACACGCATGTCAGCGGGCGCCGTCGCTCTCTGCAGTAAGTGGTCCTTATTTGGGTGTTTCAGATCAGGGGCGCCTACAACTACTACTGCAGGTCCCTGACAGCTTGGGGAAGCTGGACGCGGGGTAATCAATTGCGAATGCTAACCGCTAATGACAGAACACTTTGAACGTGGCGGGGCTTCGTCCGAGCATGGTCGACCACATCCTTTCTGGCCCTTGCCCAAGGGGAGCAACGACCACAAAACGGAGCTCGCGGCCGGCGTGCTGGACACCGTCTTGGAGAATGTGCGCTGGGAGAACGTGCTCATGCTGCACTCCTGGGTCGCCATCTACGAGGTCAGGAACAGCCGGGGCTTCGGGCTGCGGTGGACCTTGAACCTCGAGGGCGCCACCAACGACAAAGACAACGCGCCCTCCACAGCAGAGGACAAGGCTGCCCCCGAAGTGGGTGCGGAGAACGGTCTGGAGGAGGAGGGAGGCACCAGGGAAGCGCCGACGCCCAAGTTGCGGATATCCAGCGTCGTCTTCCGCGGGTTTGTCGAGCCCATCTTGGACATGGATCATGAGCTGCCCGACGCGTGAGCCTCCGCCAAACAATCACAACATGCACAATTGCGCGACTATAGAGACTGCACCGGATAGAGGGTCATTGAATGATAAAAGGTTCGAAATGAAATTGAATATAAATCGCGTTGAGGGTATCTTAAATTACATAATGTGTGTTACAATGGGGAGGTTGGTCACCCATAAGGTTAGGTATGTTAAATACCAAGCTAGGCCAATATATAGTAAGGCCTGTTAGCTATTGACCACGCACGCCACTTCGGCGGGAGGGATATATGGTGTATACAGCCCACAGGCAGAATCTACCTAATGAGACTGGGAGAGACGACCCGACCAAAGGTCCATATCACGGGCTCGAATAAACTAGGAATCTGGTTAGCGCGTGTGTGTGGCTTGGCGGATGGGAGGAGAAGAACGAGGAGGCTCACCTTGGTCTTGTAGACGAGCTTCCAGATGATGATGGGTATCACGAAAATGGGGATGCCCACGTAGGAAGCGATGAAATCCGAGGCCGACCAGTTGCCCTGGAGGAAGACGGGGAAGCCGGTGATGAAGACGATGATGGTCGAGCCGACGAAGCCGACCCACGCCGCGTAGGGCTGGAAGGGCGCCTTCCACGGCAGGGTGTCGCGGCTGACGTTCTGCACCTGCATGGCCTTGTAGAAGCGGATGTAACAGAAGCAGAGCGTGGCCCAGGCGATGAGCCCGGCGACGGTGCTGAGGTTGAGCAGCCACGAGAAGGCCTGCGCGGCGCCGCCGGACCCCAGGCTCAAATAGGCCAGCGGGCCGAACAGCCAGGCGACGATGACGGCGACCCACGGCACGCCGTCCTTGGTGGTGCGGCCGAAGACCTGGGGCAGCTGGCCGTCCGTCGTCATGGCCACGATCATGCGCGACCCGACCCAGCAGTACGAGTTGCCGGCCGACCACGCCGAGATCATGATGCACGCGTTGACGATGCTCGGCAGCACGCTGATGCCGGCCTCGCGGATCGCGATGACCCAGGGCGAGCTGTTGGCGTTGCCGGTGCCCGAGACCAGGTCGGCGCTGCGCGGGTCCACGATCAGGCTGATGAACAGCGCGCCCAGGATGTAGAAGACGACGATGCGGTACGTCACGTTGCGCGCCGAGCTCGGGATCGTCTTGTGCGGGTTGACGGCCTCGGCCGCCGTGATGACGACCGTCTCGACGCCGATGAAGCTGAAGCTGGCGTTCACAAACGCCGACAGGAAGCCCAGGAAGTGGCCCGTCGAGCCCGTGATGCCCTGGAAGTCGTGCCAGGCGCCCGGCTCGCGCCAGTACTTGAAGCCGACCTTCTCGTGGTTGGGGGCGCCGCCGGCCGTGATGACGATGGACACGAGCAGCAGGCCGACGAAGCAGAGCACCTTGACGGCGCCGCTGAAGACCTCGGTCTCCCCGAACCACCGCACGCTCATCAGGTTGATGGCGAGGATCAGCGCGAGCGAGATGCTGATGACCACGGCCGGCGAGATGTCGGACCAGTACGAGACGAGGATGGCGGCGGCGGAGCATTCGGACGCGATGGCGATGGTGTAGCAGTAGCCGTACGAGATGGCCAGCGAGAAGCCGACGGCGGGGTCGATGAACCGGGTCGCCCAGTGAGGGAAGGATCCGGCCGTGGGGATCTGTTCGGTAGTTTCTGGTCAGGCCCGAGTCCCGTCGCATAGAGTATGCAATGTGCGATCAAGGGGGAGAGGTCGCGACTTACCAGAGTGGCCAGCTCGGCTATGCTCTGCATCACGCACCACAGCACGCCGCCGACGACGATGAAAGCCAGCAGGAGACCGGCGGGGCCGGCTTTCGCGTAGGCCGCGCCCGTGCCGATGAAGAGGCCGGTGCCGATGCCGCTGGTGATGCCGATCATGGTCACCTGGTAGTTGCGCAGCCGCCGCTGGGTGCCGCCGTGGCCGCCGACGCCGAGCTGCGGCTCGTACGGGTCCTTGTCCTCGTCCTGGCGGTGCTGCGCCTTCTCGGGGTCCTGGGCCTTGCTGATTCCGTCGTGGGATGCAGCAGCCGCCGGCGGCGGCGGCGGCACCCCGGTGAGGTGGTCCATGGGGGCGACGGCGGAAGTCATCGATCGTGTTGTTCCACACGGGGGAGGCGGAAGGGGCGCAAGGACGGGTTCGCTCGGTTCACAAACACACACACACGCGCGCGCCGTGTCCTGGGAGAGTAGGGGGGAGGGGGAAGCAACGGCAAAGACAGACACTACTGCAGGGACGCACGAAGCAAACGAGGTGAGGTTCTCCCGTGGGGACGGTGCGTTATAAAGAACAACATATTGGATATCGAGTGCACATACATACGCATGTTCCGCTATCGCTGCTCTCGGTGCTGCATCTACTTTCCCCGGCGTGCAGGCCCATTTCCGGATATCGGTGCACTAAATGGAAATTTTCAACTGGGCGGTGGATTCATCGCGTTGCGACGGGCTCGGAAGCGGGGCACGCGAGCTTGGCTGAAAAAGTCCCCTATTCAAGCCTATTCAAGGCCTTAGGCCCCCCCCGTCGGTTTTTTGGCAGCTATACAGTATGTAGGCAAGTTTCCCGAGAAATCTAGAAAATCCAGAAAAATCTGGATCTTCCGGGCTCGCCCCTCCACATCTCAATAGGCTTGGCCTGGGTGGGACCCCCCTCCCTACCTACGATGGCGTGCTGGGACTAGGGTGGGAGGCTGGGAGGGAGCCGTACATAGCTGACAGCTATAGGGCCTTATACGTGTTATTAGGGTGAGATGACGTGACGAGTCATTTGCACGTAGAGCCTGCTGGGAATTCCTGTCGAAGCTCGCTGATATCGGCGGCAGACGCCTTGCAGCACCCGCCAACTACATACGACTTGAAAATGCCCTGGTCCTGCGAGGCCCGGACGATTCTGGCCAGCTCCTTCGCCCAGGGTCCCTAGACGACGAGATCAAATAGCGAGTAAGCAGGGGTGTGGCGGAAACCTTAACAGGGTAGGGAGCTTGAGAGCAAAGCTTGAAAGAGAGAAAAGAAAGACAAAAGCCGGGAACGTCACGTACCTCGTCATGGTGGCCCGCCGCTCGCGTGCTCGGCTGCTTCTCCCACTTCTTGGTGGTTGTGTTGTAGACTTCGCCCTTGGTGCCGTCGGGGTATAATAACAGGGCCGGCGTGGTCACCAGTTCCGAAAAGGCCAGCATGCTCTGCACGGTTTCGCCGTAGCTATGCACGAGGCCGGGGAGCTTGTTGATCTTGGTGCAGTTGATCCCGATGCCCCACGGCTTGGAGCCGCCAGGTAGGGGGCCAGCATCCCCTTGACGGCGTGCTCGGTGCTGGTCCCGTCCGGCAGGCAATGGCCCTCGCCGGGGAAAACACAAGAAATCCAAAACTTGCCCCCGATGTTGGCGTCCTGGTAGGCCCGCCGGATGGCGCGTATCTCGTCCAGCCGCGGCACCGTCTCGAAGGCCACGAAGGCGATGCGGTCCATCAGGCCCTGGACGTTGGTGAACAGGCGCAGGCGCTCGAGGTGCCAGCGGTAGAGGGCGTCCTCGGAGCTGTGGCCGTCGTCGTAGCGGCCGCTGTACTCCTGGCCGGGCACCATGCACGCTCCATAGGGGCCTAGGCTCAGCGCCAGACTGGTCGAGCGGCTCTGGGCTTTGGCCTTCTCCGCTATGCCGACGGCGTTGGCCAGGTAGCGCCCCAGGGCGTACTTGGGGATGCCGTCGGGGTACTGGGGCACCTTGGTCCGCGCGAAGCCCTCGATTGAGACCTGGTAGGTGGCGGTGAGCAGCACGTCGGCGCCGGCCTCGACAAAGTCCCGTTGGCAGGCGACCAGCGTGTCCGGGTCGGAGACGATGGGATGCGAGGACCATAGCGGGGTTGAGTCGTCGAACTTCACGCCGTAGCGATCCTCCAATGACGTCCCCAGACCCCCGTCCAATATGCGCACACTATCCGGGTTGGTCATGACTGCTGGCTGCCTCTGGGGACCTCTGGGACCGAAGACAGCAAATAGGTTGAAATGGGATTGGGAAAGATGATATTGATATATAGGTGGTTTGGGACAGGTTTCAGCTTGACACCCAGGCGTTGGAATGTGTCGTTTCTTTTCGAGGGGGCAAATCGTAGTGGTAAATAGCTGGGTACTAGGGACTAAGGGAGTAGACGGCTAGCCCCCCTTGGCCTGTAACCTCGCATACCTGCGCGCTCAATTTATTAGGTCCGTCTCCGTCTCCTGCCTGCTCCCCTCCTCCTCTCCATGTGGGCACCCAAAAAGCAAAAAACTATATTGTAATAACACAAAACACAACACGACGCGACCGATCTTTCGACTGGCTGCTGCGCCCCCGGGCTTGGCAACTCCCGGCCATCGTGGGGCTTCCAATTAGGAAGGCATCGCGAAGAAGACCTGCCAATTGTCTGGCGACAGTGCGCGCCGCGTCTCGCATTGCTGCAATTGATTGATTGCCTCCGAGACAAGACGATGAAGAAAGAAGTAACGGGTGGAAGAGAAGGGCGGCCAACTCCGATACTCTTCCCCATTTTTACCAGAACGCCGCGTCAATGAGTGCGGAGCTCGAGGACGACACACGCAACCGAGTCCTGACAGTGGGATGACTGTGTTACCCAATTAAGGACCACCTTTTGCTTACCATTCAGCAATCTAGACTCTTTCGATGTCTACGTCTCTCACACACTTCTGGCGGCCTCTCAAGCGATGCACGAGCTGGCATTTACCACATCAAGCACATTGGTTTCTTACGTCCATGGCAGTGACGAAGAGCCGTGGGAAGATTGCTGCATTCTATGTCTTCGGCTAACCGGCCAATATGTACCGTGCCCGAATGTCTTGACATGACTTCGAAGCCAGCCTCATACTGACTTAAGGTACCCTCGACTCTAGACCAGCCCCCAACAACTGGTATAGAGTCAAGGATACCTCTAAACCAGTTTTTGGGGACTGGTGTAGAGTCAATGATACTTTCGCCCAGTATGAGGCAGCTCTTGAAGTCACCAAGCGACCAGAGACAACATATTGATAATGAACGTTCCCCCCCATGTTTTGTCTGATTCTTTTATTACTGAATGCTGTAACACCACCGAGAACAACGAAGGAAAAGGGGAGGAAACGAGCGGGTGTGGAAGAGCAACATCCCATCCAGCCTGACGACCGACGGAGCTGATAGTTAACACTTGGGGTTGGCGCAGGCCGTGTCGCAATGCGCGATGTTGTTGCTCGACGCCTCGTCGAGACACCGGCCGCTGCAGGCGCACATCAGCTGGATGCTCGCCGGGGCGTCGCTCATGCAGATGAAGACGGCCTGGTCGGGCGGGGTCTTGGGGGTGTTGTTGGGGCAGTAGTCCTTCAGCCCGTCGCAGTAGGTCTTGTTTATGGTCTGCGGGGAGAAGTCTGCGTGCGCGAGAGAGCGGGTTGTCAGTCAGTCCATCGGTGTGAAAGAGAAACGGCAAGGGGGCAGACATACTGTGGCCGTCTCCTTGGAGCATGTAGCCGCAATACGTGTAGCCTTTGCCGCACTTGGACCCCGTGCTGGTGGTCAGGGGTACCATGCCCGAACCCGTCAACGTGGGCAGGAAGCCATGGTGCTTCACGTGAGCCGTGCTCAGGCTTGCGAGGATAAGATTGCCCAGGACGGCGCAGCTCTTCATCGTGAATATCAGCAACAAAGTCGTATGGGGTTTACTAGGGGCTCAATGACAGGGTAGTGTATGGTTTGCTCGGATCATTGGTTGGATAAATCTTGGATAGAAGATGACTTTGGAATTGAGAGCTTTGGCTGAGTAGGTTGATGACCCAGTAGGTTTTTATAGACAAGAATGGCCAATACTGCGAGACCCAGTTCGTGTTATAGAACATTCCCCTTGATTTTGTAGCCGGGGCATACGATGCCCTCAGTACCACGCATGGATTGAGTGCTACTGCCATGCGCGGGAAGATCAAGCGAGGCATCGCTTTGCATCGAACCACGAGAAAGACTGGCATCTCAGGCTCGACACGGGAACACCGGGAGGCACTACGAATGATGTAAAAGCAACGATGGTTGGTATACATAGTGGTTGCCGAAGGTCCTAGTGAAATGTGTCACGACTATATCTCGATGGCTCCCAAATAGATTTATTAAGAATCGAAGAGTTGGCCAGTGACACGGCACAGAGCCTTGTATGTAGAAAAGCCGTGCCGTAGCGAATGGAATGGGACGTAGACCTTGGCGCTGGCAACGGAGCATGACATAGGAAAGGGGCACTGTGGCTCTGTTGAGCAAAGCTGGTATCCCCGCGACCGGCACACTTGTGATGGTCCAGCCTGTCCATGTGACCCGACGTGCAATCCGAACTCGTGTCTCCGACGGGACTTCGGGTGTTTTGGGGGCCTTTCTTCACGACAGTCTCGGCTACCAGAGGAATCGAAGCCCTGGCAAAGTCGATACGGCAGGCTACTAGGCGCCTGCATTAGTGACATTGTATCGAGGCTGGGTTCGTCCAGGGTTGATGCAAGGAGCCGCAAGAGTTGAAAGACGCTTCCGTGTAAATATGGTGTAAAGTACTTGTTTCCATATTGGGCAGTTGAGCACCTGAACGACTTGATGAATCCGTCTTCGCATCCCTGTAGGCGCATGCGTCACCGGCGCAAGTGGGTGTGTACTGAATGTTAGTGCGAAAGTCCCAGATTTACCCCTCCAAATGGAGATTCAGCGCTGACTGCCCCGCGGAAGAACAACAAGCTAATTCACATACATGCGCTGCAGTCAGTCTAGGGAGACATTTCAAAAACCAAAAACCCAATTGCCGTCAAATTGGCCAATTCGAAGCAAGATTTAGCATCACCGGCTTTCCAATCCCGCTCGAATCTCCTCTCCCTCCCCCAGCAAACCTAGCGTTGCCGCCGCCACCATGTCGACCGCCGCCACCCAGCCCGTCATAACGACGTCCGACTCCCAGTCGACGTCCAAGACCGCCGCCGTCCGCGTCGGCACCCGCAAGTCGGCGCTGGCCCTCAAGCAGGCCGACTTCGTCGTCAGCTCGCTGGCCAAGCTGCACCCGGACGTGCGCTTCGAGATCCGCGGCATGGAGTCGCTGGCCGACCGCGACAAGATCACGGCCCTGTACAACTTCGACAAGTCGGGCGGCAAGGGCCTGTGGACCAACGAGCTCGAGGCCGGGCTCGTCGCGGGCGAGCTCGACCTCATCGTCCACTCGCTCAAGGACATGCCCACCAGCCTGCCGGACGGCTGCCTGCTCGCCTGCATCCCCGAGCGCGAGGACCCGCGCGACGTCGTCGTCGTCAAGAAGAGCCTGCAGGACCGGTACCGGACCCTGAGCGACCTGCCCGCGGGGAGTGTGGTGGGCACCAGCAGCGTCCGCCGCATGGCCCAGATCCGCCGCCGCTACCCGGGGCTCGAGTTCCGCGACATGCGCGGCAACATCGACACGCGGCTGCGCAAGCTCGACGCCGTCGACGGCGAGTACACGGTGCTGATCCTGGCCGCGGCGGGGCTGTCGCGCATGGGCAACCTGGGGCGCGCCAGCCAGTTCCTCGAGAGCGGCTCGGGCGGCATGCTGCACGCCGTGGGCCAGGGCGGGCTGGGCATCGAGGCGCGCGCCGACGACGCGGCGACGCTCGCGCTGCTGCGGCCGTTCGAGGACCGGCGCGTCATGCTCGAGGCCGAGGCCGAGCGCAGCGTCATGCGCACCCTCGAGGGCGGCTGCAGCATCCCCATTGGCGTCGAGACGCGGTGGCTCGAGGAGGGCCGCACGCTGCGCATGGTGGCCACCGTCGTCAGCGTCGACGGCAAGGAGGGCGCCGACGCCGAGATGGAGGAGCCGGTCACGACGCGGGAGGAGGCCGTGGCCTTCGGCAAGAAGATCGCCCAGGCGCTGACGGAGAAGGGGGCCCAGAAGATCCTCGATGTCATCAACGCCGAGCGGGAAGCCAACCAGCAGGGCGCCGAGAAGTGGGTTCCCGCCTAAGCACGAATGCATGGCTGGGTCGATGGAGGTCATACACGGAACAGAATAGATACCACGTGCAATAGCCCCAGGGAGAGAATCAAAAAGGAACAAAAGTCATAGAATCTGATGCTTGTCGAGCTTGCGCATTCCGATGAGGGATACTCCCTATCCTAGTTTTTCGTCTATGATACAAGGTTGAGCCAGTTCGACGACTTCTGCCCCCGGTATGTGACCGTATGCACCGCGTCCATTTATGTTGAACATGTGTCCCCTCCCTTCCTTCATTCCTTCCTTCCTAGCCAAACGCCAGTGATTCCCCGTAGTCTTCTTCTTCTTTCTTTCTTTTGTCTCTCTACTCGTCGTTGCCGGTGAAGGCCCTGTACTCCTCGGCGTCCATGAGGTTCTCGAAGTCCTTGACGCCCTGCTCGTCGATGGCAACCTTGGCGATCCAGCCGCCGCCGTGGGAGTCGTCCTCGGGGACCTGGTTGATGGTGCCGGGCTTCTCCTCGAGCAGCATGTTGGTCGAGGTGACGCGGCAGGCGATGGGGGCGTTGATGTCGGCGGCGCTCTTGACCGACTCGACGGCGCCGATGGCGTCGCCCGCCTGCACCGCCTTGCCCTCCTCGGGCAGCTCCACGTACACGACGTCGCCCAGCTCCTGCGCCGCGTACTCGGAGATGCCGATGACCCCGCTCGTCTTATCCGCGCTCATGTCCACCCACTCGTGGTCCTTGGTGTACTTGCGCACCTCCCCTGGAAAGAAATGACGTAGGCCAGTTAGTGATTTTGTCCTTCGCGTTCTTTGTCCTTTCAGCCTCATATCTTCCTGGGGGAGATAGGGCGTGGTGAGGGGGTCGGTCGGGCCAGGCGAACTTACGGAGGGGAGTGGTCGAGAAAGTCCGAAAAGCGGATGAAGGGATGCGGGTGCTGGGCCTGGCGATGGGAGCTTGGGCAAGCTTCCACAGGCTGCAGGGCGCACGGGTTGCGCGCAGGCATCGCGAGGCAATTGAGGCGGCCATTGTATGTAGATTGGGTGGGAGGAGGCAGTGGTAGAGATGGCAATGGCAATGGCAATGCAATGGTAAACGGGCAATCAAGGTTCCCGTATCAGTCAATCGATTATTATTATCACCAAATGATGGAGCTCTGACCTGATTAGCCAAGCGTGGTGCGTGGGGAGAGAAGGTAAGAACCTCCAAGCTAGCTTTTGCAATGCTCGGGGTCGGGTTCGGTCGGCTTTGGGCCACCAATCGCATGCGCTGGTTACTGTCATCACAGCCGGTTACATCAAGTGCCAATTCCTTATCAACTGACTGATACCTACTGATACCTACTGATTCAATCCACGACGATGCCCCGATTCCAGTGCAATGCATGTGGGCGGGCGGGTCTTGGCAGCTTCTGGTTTTCGGTGGAGTGAGGGTGGCTTGACTTTGAGGGGACAAGAAATACTGAGGAGGTTCTACATGGACTGTGTTTATTTGTTCGCATACTGTCACACCTGGCACTGTCCGGGCTGCCATCGGAAGCACGTCTGCACGTCTCGTCTCGCTGGACTTTCAGGTCGAATCAACAGAAGACACCAATGAGGAGCCATGAGCTAGCCCCGCGTCAATCACCCTCTAGTTGGTCAGGGGATGTTCCTTGCAAGTCAACACGGCCTACCGGACTGGTGGTTCGAGAAGCCTTCTTCCATCTTCATGCAAACAATGCTGCCCGCATGGACGCTCCGATGGCCATTCCAGGATGACTCTCAGTGAAACCCGAGGAAGGGAAAGAGAGAGGGAGAGAGAGACAGCGAGTTGACGAAAGCCTGGTTTACGGGGCACTGGTGGCCGTCTTAGACAAATTGCGCGAGCCTACTTCTACCAGTTCTCTTTTCCCAAACCTAGCTGCCACCTAGCCTGCCACCCGTTCGCTGCCAAGTAAGTAAGCACGCCATGCAGCAGCACATGGTCGCGACGCGTCTGTTTCTCATTATGGCCTCGTCGGCTTTGATTCGCTGCCCGGCATCGCTGGTCAACAGATGGATGTCGAGACTACGATGCTTGATTGGCACTACCAGTTTTCTTTTCCTTCGCCTTGTCTGGTGTGTTGTGCTGTGTTGTTTCGTTTCCAAGGCACCGACCGAGGCAGGCATTTATCCGTGTTTCCTTGCACCCCGTTCTTTGTTCTATGTTCCAGTTCCGGCGGAGTAGGAGGGAGTGTGTGTTCGGGATCTCCCCCTCCCCATCCCGCCTGATCTGCGCTGCACTGGGCACGGGCAAGGGAGGGAAAAACGAGCGTGCAGACTAAAGGACGTACGCTCCATCAACACCATCCAGCGCCGGTCCGTAGGTAATGATATGCAATATAGACCTGCCACTGCAATATGTGTCTTTGTAATTCCCGTTGCGACTAGCCACGGACGACGCACGTTACTTGTGTGCTTAGTGGCAGTGAGCAGGCACCTAGCAGTGAGATTAGAGGGGGGCGAGTACCTAACCTAGTAGCACGTCCAGGCCTGCAAATGCAAAGCCTGGTGGTACCTGTCAATCGATACACACACAACAAGGCCGCGTCCGACCAACCAGAGCGCCGGACCATGAAGCGAACTGGGCGGTTGTTTGGGTGCGCATCCATCAACTTCAGAATCCAGCAGAGAGACGCCAGCAGCAGCAGCAGCAGCCGAAGAAGTAGAAGCAGCATTGCATTTGCCAGAAGCAGCACTGCATTTGCTTTTCTCTGCATTCCCACACATCCCACCAGTATTGACATCAATTGAATCCTTTGCTTGACCTTTACTCCAACATCCATAGCCATCCGCGTCGTTCCCATTTGGTAGTGGCAGCAAGCACAGTCCAAGTCTCAGACTCAGACTCTCCGCGCATACATACTACATACCAGCATTGAACAACAGTCGCATCGCCGGGATCTGAGACCCGCCCCGGCTGGGACAAGATCCATTTCGATCTGACCTCACCAATCGTCCTCCCATCGAATCCTCCCTTTTACATTCTGGCCTCTCCGCATCCCTCTCTGCCCCCCCTCCGTCTGACCGACCCGCGACAACTGGCATTCCGTTCATTCGGCATTGCATCTTCAGTCCACTGCATCTTCGAAGCCCGCCTCGAAACCCGCCGCGACTTGGGCCGCCCGCCTTTCTGGTTTGCCTTCCCACCCCACCGCTGGGCTATCCTGCCTGTCCAGCACACACCGACCCAGACCCAGACCCGCGCGCACGCATACAAGATGGACCAAGAGATACCGCTGGCACCGCAGCACGAGGTGATGCACGAGATGGTGCCCGACGCTGTACCCGAGCCTGTCCCCGTCGCTGCACCCGAGCCTGCGCTTGCACCTGTGTTTGCCCCTGCTTTTGCACCCGCACCCGCACCTGCAACCGAGCCCATGCCCGACATGAATATGATGCCCGACGATACTTTGGGCGGCATCGAGGGCTCACCCCATCTGGCGCCCGCCCAGAACGGCCACGAGCGAAGACACAGATCGCTAGACCAGACCCGGCCACAGAGCTCCCCGCTGCCGGGCGACGAGATGAACATGAACGGCCGATACTCGACACCACCCACCCCGTCACAACCCCAGCCGTCCGTCTCGAGGCCAGCCTCGGGCCTCTCGAGCGCCGGCGGCGAACGCCACTACAGCGACCACGCCTCCCGCGGGAGCAACGGCGCCGCCTCCAACCCGGCCGAGCCGCAAAACGGCCGCAACCACGTCGTCATCAAGGTCGGCATGGTCGGCGACGCGCAGATCGGCAAGACGTCGCTGATGGTCAAGTACGTCGAGGGGAGCTGGGACGAGGACTACATCCAGACCCTGGGCGTCAACTTCATGGAGAAGACCATCAGCATCCGCAACACCGAGATCACCTTCAGCATCTGGGACCTGGGCGGCCAGCGCGAGTTCGTCAACATGCTGCCGCTCGTCTGCAACGACGCCGTCGCCATCCTCTTCATGTTCGACCTGACCCGGAAAAGCACGCTGAACAGCATCAAGGAGTGGTACCGCCAGGGCCGCGGCTTCAACAAGACGGCCATCCCGATCCTGGTGGGCACCAAGTACGATCACTTCGTCAACTTCCCGCGGGAGGACCAGGAGGAGATATCCAACCAGGTGAGTCCCATGATCCGGAGAAGCAAAAGCTCATGCATCCTGAACCTGCTGTAATTTTTGTACTGATGTTGGATACACAGGCTCGCCGATTTGCGAAGGCGATGCGTGCTGCTCTGATTTTCAGCAGCACCAGCCACAGCATTAATGTCCAGAAGGTATGTCCAACCTCCAACCACCAACCACCCCCATTTTGCTCCATCCAATCGCGCACCCATGTAGACTGACTCCCTTCCCCAGATATTCAAGATTGTCTTGTCCAAGGCCTTCGATCTGAAATGCACCATCCCCGAAATCGAGAATGTCGGCGAGCCACTTCTGTTATACCAATCCTGCTGATAGACCGAACACAACACCCTTCGGCCGCTACTGCCCCGGCCAATCCTGCGACACGTCGATGAGCGCCCGAGGTGTTGCTGGGCATCTTGTCTTATGAATTGACGGCCTATGACGACAAACATACAATGTCCACACAATTTAGATTTCTTGCTCCCCACGGCCTCTTCATCTGGCCGGCTGGAACCGTCGTATCACGGCCTGGGGCTTTATCACACACACCACTCCCCATCGAATCTACGCCTCGGTGGGGAACCCACATTCTCTGTGCGCTGCCAAACGTGTACAAACCGAAGCCACTTCAGTCTTGTGGCTAGCTACTTTCCTTTGTCCAAGTCATCCTTGACACACGCAACCACATATATACACACAATATCTGGGGGTTTCACCGCGCGTCACGCAACTGCAGCGTAGCGTTGCATACGGCCACCACAGATGGGGGAACAGACGCGCGTTGGGTGTAAGCAGTGTCAATATCACGGCACCCGACGGCACACTTGCGTCCCCCCTCTTTATCAGCATCATATCTCTCGGCAAGGGAACACGGAAGTTCAGGCGTGCATAAGAGAAAACGGCCATTGGCAAGCAGGGACTGCTTGTATTGATTTTTACTGGAGAATGCAAAACTCCAAAAAGGGAGGGAAGTTCGGATTTGTCAAGAGTACTACCAACACAGCTGTAATTACTAACTATATTCCTGCCAAGTTTGTTCGGCAATTTTCCTGTCTCTCGGTCTTGGAAGATTGGTCTGGTCCCTCATCAGAGAAGAAAGAAAGAAAGAAAGAAAGAGGGTTATGCGTTTGCATTATGGGCACATACAGGGGAGAGCGGAGAGCATCGTCCTAATGTGTATCTTAAAGGCGGCATGGCGGTGGTGCAATGAAGTACCTGCGAGCGTAGAGGTATCAATAACATTGGATCTTGAACTTGGTGATCGATGAGCAGCAAGCATTGCGCAACCCGAATGGGCAAGATCCGACGCGATTCCTTCCCGTTCGTCTGACATGGACCGCGCGCTACTGCTGCTTATGATTAGGCCGGTATTTGCACTGCACCATTGCATGGAGATCGATGGGCAGCCGGAAGAATGGCCAATGGTGTATTTGCACCACGAGAGGGATGCCGACTCCCGTACTTTTGCCCTTTCTGTGTGATGGGGGATTTTTCAATCTATGTCCAATATCTTATCTACGTGTAAGCCCAGACGCAGTCGCTCCAGCGGTTCATCATATCCGACCTTCCGCATGGCACATTGCATGGCGTTACCGGGTACCGCCGATCTCAGGCCTGCTGCTGTGAGTAACGGCCATGCTGCTCGGCACTTGGCCCTTGAATCATGCCGTAGCGTACTTGTCGCCGATAAGGCTTGCTCGGTAAGGCAGATAGATGGCGGAGAGATGTCGTTTTCCCGCGTCCAGACGTCGCGAGATGCCGAAAAGACCCGTTTTCCGGGGTTTATGTTGATATCGATATGCTCTGGAGCAGAGGGAAGACCACCAACCAAGGCCTGGCTGCTGTAGGTAGTGAATGATGGCTCACATTTGAGATGGGATTCGAGTTGCCATCTGTCGGTATGGGAAGAAGTCTATTTTGACTGCTGTCGATGACCGGTTAAAGGGACATGCATGCGCGGGGTGCAGCTGTCTCAATGGGCAATTGTGCATGTCGCAGCTGACATGCAGCATGGCTCGTTCGTCTTGCCGTATCTCGACCCCGATCGTCGCGAGGGCATGCAGCAGATAATGAATGAGTTCTAGATACCAGAATGGTGCCTGCTAGTTGAAGGTGTGTCTGAACAGTCGCCGTCATCCCAACGGGGAGGGAGGGGGGCGACATCACTCCCACGTAAGGGGGAGCAGCAAATCCCGGGTCGCCACGAAACCTGGAGGAAGTGTGGTCCATGGCATGACACCCAAGACACCGAAACGATGGCGGAAGTCTTGTCCGTCAAACAAACGGCACTCAAGACGCGCAGTGGTGCTATCCCGTCGCATCTAACAGCGCATGAGATGACGTGAAAATCTGGTGTGTATATATATCGATGGTCTGCCACGTACCAGCAACAATATCCGCCGAGAAACGAACACCGGCTTCTTATATCCCAACAATTCTCTTCTCCCTCAAAACCGAAGCGCCAAGACGTACACCCCATTTCCAAACCCCCTGTAGCCGTTATGCCTCTGACCAAGTACAAGGCTGCTGCTGTAAGTGGCTATGCACTCAACACCCAACCAGAACGCGAGAGCTGACTTGGGCGTTAGGTCACCTCCGAGCCCGCGTGGTTCGATCTGGAGGGAGGTGTCCAGAAGACCATCGGCTTCATCAACGAAGCCGGAAAGGCGGGATGCAAGCTCGTTGCCTTCCCCGAAGTTTGTGAGTCTCCCCTGGCGCAGTAACAGCTCACGTTAGAGGCTGACCGTTATTCCCCGCCAGGGATCCCCGGGTACCCCTACTGGATGTGGAAGGTCAACTACCTGCAGTCGCTGCCGATGCTGAAGCGCTACCGCGAGAACTCGCTGGCCGTGGACTCGGAGGAGATGCGGCGGATCCGCCGGGCCGCCCGGGACAACCAGCTCTTCGTGTCGCTGGGCTTCTCGGAAATCGACCACGCCACGCTGTACCTGGCGCAGGTGCTGATCGCGCCGACGGGCGAGGTGCTCAACCACCGGCGCAAGATCAAGCCGACGCACGTGGAGAAGCTCGTCTACGGCGACGGCGCGGGCGACGCGTTCCTGAGCGTGACGGCGACCGACATCGGCCGGCTCGGCCACCTCAACTGCTGGGAGAACATGAACCCCTTCCTCAAGGGCCTCAACGCCAGCCAGGGCGAGCAGATCCACGTCGCCGCCTGGCCCGTGTACCCGGGCCTCGAGCGCCGCGTCGCCCCCGACCCGGCGACCAACTACGCCGACACGGCGAGCGACCTGGTGACGCCCGCGTACGCGCTCGAGACGGGCGCCTGGACGCTGGCGCCGTTCCAGCGGCTGTCGGCGGCGGGGCTGGCGGCCAACACGCCCGCGGGCGTGGCGCCCGAGACGGACCCGGCGCCGTACAACGGACATGCACGCATTTATAAGCCGGACGGCAGCCTCGCGGTGCCCAAGCCCGCCAAGGACTTCGACGGCCTGCTGTTGGTCGATATCGACCTGGGCGAGAGCCACCTGACCAAGACGCTCGCCGACTTCGCGGGGCACTACATGCGGCCCGACCTGATCCGGCTGCTGGTCGACACGCGCCGCAAGGAGCTCGTCACCGAGGCCGACCCCCCGCGGGGGGTCGCGACGTACAGCACGCGGCAGCGGCTCGGGCTGGATCGGCCGCTCGACGCTCAACCGGGGCGGGATGGGCGCGGGAGCGCGGAGGGGAAGGGGGAGCTTGTGGACGAGACGGCGGCGCTGTGAGGATGAAGAGTCCTTGGGCAAAATGCTTGGATTTGATTAGCGGGAACCAAAACTTACCTATGTACATACATTTAGGCTTGGTAGCATCGGCACTCTCCACTCGGTCATGGAAATCAAATACATCAACCGTTGTTATTATTATACTGTACAGGGTGTATGGCTGGTAAAAGTAGTAGGGGGGATACTTGTTGCGTTTCGTCCTCCAACCCTCTGTCTTGACAAATTCTCGACCCACTTGACAATAAGGTTGCTGACTCTAGTCCTTGGATGAGCCTTTCTTCTTCTCGGACTCTCCGTCGCCTTTTTGAGAATCATTGGAGTCTTTGGAGTCCTTGGCGTCCTTAGCGTCCTTGGAGTCCTTAGAATCCTTGGATCCATCAGAAGAATCTCCGCCGGAGTCTTTCTTGGAGGGCAGTTCCGAACTGTTGCTTGCCGTCTTGGTGGCTCGCTTCTCCATCTGGAACATGTGATCAGTCGTGATCTTGATAGCGTATGGCACTACGCCTTGGTCAATGAACTCACTATCTTTTTGTCCTCTTCTTTGGCCTCCTTCTTGTCGCCCTTGGTGTCAGAGCCAGCACCATCGTCGGTAGATGTAGATTTGGCCGAGTCACCCTTCTGGCTGGATTTGGAGGCCGATTTTGAATCATCGGAGGTAGATTCGTCTCCTTCTTTGCTGGGCTTATCCTTGCTGGGGTTCTCCTTCTTGGCATCGGCCTTCTCGGGTTCTTGCTTCTCGGGTTCCCCCTTCTTGGTCTTTTCCTTCTCGGAAGTTGATTCCTCCTTGTCCTCTTCCTGCTTGCTGGGAGACGGAGCGGGCGTGTGGGCCTCGTCCTTCTCACCGTGGTGGCCGCTGCCCTTCGTCTTCTCCGAGCCGGACATCAAGTAGGCAAGACCGGCCACAGTGAAGGTGCCTGAGGCAATGGCGCTGTTGTTTTCATATCTGTCAGTCCAATTGGGGCCAAACGTGCGGTACGGGTGAAGGTCGATGCTTACAAAGGCAAGTCACTCGATTGATTGGGGCCATGCTGGCTGGCGTAGCCTCTCCGGGCCGCGAGGGTGTTCGGCGTGGAGCGGCGGGTGAGGGCGCGAAGGGAAGCGCGCACGGCGGAGGTTCGGAATGCCGACATGGTAGGATGGCTGGAGAGGAGGCGTTGACGCGGTGGGTGTAGTATTTCGGTAGAGATTGTCACCAGACGCAAGGGAAGAGAATGAGTCTTATGATGGACGGCGGACGGGTCGATGGATGGACAGGACAGACGGTTGCGAGGTCATTTCAGCAAAGTCAAATTGGTTGGGTAACACGTTGAATCCAAGACCTCGGGACAAAAACATGCTCGTATAAGGAAGTAAAGCCACCAATCAATTGGGCGATTGGCCAATCAGGTCTCCCGCCCTTCCCTCCGTCCTACATGCAGTCATCCATCCATCCCTCTTTAGCTGACGTCGATGCCGGCTGACCTCTGTCTGTCTGTCGGCGGCGGCATTCACTGACTTACACTTACACATCTTATTAGCTGTGCATGCCTCGCGTTGATCCAGAAGAGCTCCTGTGGGGCGGGATGGGTTCAGTGTTCGGCATTAGCAACGGGGGTACGTCACTTCCACAGGTAACTGCAAAGTGTAGATAGGTACTCCGTAACTGCAGTCAATTGAGTGGCTGATGTGCTGGGGATTGATTGACTGACACTGACTTGCTGAGTGCTGAATGACCCCGCGGCCAGCTTCCAGCTTGGGTGGAGAAGGACCTTCCTTGACCCATCAACCCCACCAAAAGTGTGGCTTGCATTGCACCTGTCCTTCCAAAGGCGACAACCACAAGCAACATCATCCAGTGCATTCAGCCTCCCAATTGGTCTTGAGATCATTTTCCAACAACTCTGTTTGTTTCAACCCGCATTCTTTTCAAGTGATTGTTTTTCTATTTGCATCCTCAAAACAGCAGATTACGAGGTAAGGTGACGAGGACAAGACTTGATTGCACTGCTTCATAATCCAGGTAAGTGAGCTTGCTGGACTCTCCCATGCTTCGTTGATCCACCTTCTGCCTGGAGTATGGTTGACTGCCTGCGCAACGCGAAAGAAAATCAACCTACTTTGCTACCATAGCAAGCCGTAACTTTCCATCGTTGGCCTTCACCAGACTTTCCCATTCTCCAAACCGCAAGCCGACTTGTCTGGGACAGGCAGTTTTCTAACCTATCTACTTGTACCAGGCAACGAGCCCAACGACCGACCCCTCCTCCCTTCATCCATCCACCCTCCCGTTATTTCCATGTCATAGACTACAACACCGACCGAAAGTGAGGGAAGAAGGACTCGCCACCACCCAACACCCATCATGGCGACCTCGATCAACAACCCGAACCCCAGCACCATTAACGCCCTGCTGGGGAAGCTGACCGACCCCGATCCCGACTTGCGCTTCATGTCCCTCGAGGACCTGAGCCAGATCCTCGCCAAGCACAAGACCGACTTCCTCAACCATGACTACGGCCTCGCCTCCCGCGCCGTCGACGCCGTCGTCAAGGCTCTCGACGACCAGAACGGCGAAGTCCAGAACCTCGCCATAAAGTGCCTGGGTCCTCTCGTCTCGCGCGTCCCCATCACCGTCGTCGGCCCTACCCTCGAGAAGCTCACCTCCGTCAAGATGCAGAATGCCGTCGACAACTCACTCCCTTCTCTCGCCCTCCGCAACGTCATATCCGCCTTACCCAAGCCTGTCCGTGGAGTCGCTCCCTCCCGCGAGGTCATAGACACGTATACTATCATTAGCCGTGTCCTCATACCCCGCATCATAGGCGTCTCCGGCACCGCCGCCTCCGGCCGCCAGCCCGCCTCGGACACCCACGGCCTTTTGGACGAGAAGAGCGAGCCCACCTCCGAGGCAGTTGACGTGCTTATCGAGGTCGTCCGCTGCTTTGGCCCCCTCCTGCAGGTCCTCGAGGTCGAGAAGTTGCAAGAAATAGTCGTACAGGTCCTCGAGCGAAAGACCACCCCCTTCCCCCGTCAAGAAGCGCGCTGTCGTGGCCCTGGCCATCCTCGCCCCCTACCTCTCCGACGACGTGCTTACCAGTCTCGTCGCCAAGATGGACGCTAGCTTGAAGCAGCCCAAGCTGAGCCCCGTCATGCGCAGGCTCTACATCACCATCATGGGCTCCCTGTCTCGCTCCATTCCTCACCAATTCGGCGAGCATCTGGCCAGCCTCCTTCCGCACATCTTCCAGGTTCTGAGCCAAGTCGAGTTACAAGCCCAGCTCGACGCCGTTAGTGAAGGCGATGATCGTGCCATGGCCGAGTTCAACGAGGTCCGAGAGGCCGCCCTGATTGCTCTGGAGGCTTTCTTGTCGTCCTGCGGTACGAAGATGCGCCCTTACACAGAGGAAGTCATTTCCGCCAGTCTGCGCTACCTCAAATACGACCCCAACTACGCCATGGACGAAGACGAGAGCATGGACGAGGAGGAAGACGCTGAAGAGGACGACGGTCTCAGTGATGACGACGATTTCGAGGACGATGGAGGCTTCGACGATGACGACGATGACGCCAGCTGGAAGGTCCGACGCTGTGCGGCCAAGGCGCTGTATACCCTGATTTCCACACGAAGCACCGATTTGCTGGGCGAAGGCACTTTGTATTCCGAAGTGGCCGCTCCTCTGATTAAGCGTTTCGACGAGCGCGAGGAAAGCGTACGTCTGGAGGTTATCAGCACCATGGCTCTGTTGATCCGCAAGACGGGCGAAGGTATCATACGAACAGCCAGCGCAGACGACGAGCTGCTGCAATCCCTCCCCGAGAGCCGCAAGCGTCGACGCCAGGACAGCGGCGGCTTTGCCTACATGAACAAAGCTCCGTATGGAGCCAGCGGGTTGATGTCACCGATGCGCGAGGAAGTACCGTCTACTGGACCTCGTGCCGATCTGTCCAATCTGACACCGCAGCTCATCAAGATCTCCACCAAGCTTCTCAAAGGAAAGCAGATCCCCACCAAGCAAGCCATCGTCCAGCTCTTGGACGACCTTATCTCGGTGCAACATGGCGGTCTCTCAGCATACTTTGACCAAGTCATGCAGCCCATCATTGATGCCACCAAGGTCACAACGGGCAGCAGCATCTCGACCTCGGTGGCCTTGTCGGGAGGTGCCGCGTCGGCAACCATGACCACGCTGCGAGTGGCCGTCTTGAAATTCATTAGTGGCATTGCCAAAACCCACTCGTCCAGTCTCTTCCAAGCTTACCTGTCCAAGATTGTGGCCGGCGTCGTTGCGGCTGTCCAGGATCGCTTCTATAAGGTGTCCAGCGAGGCCATCCGCACTGCCGAGGAACTGGTGAAAGCTATTACACCTCCACGTGCCCGGCTGACGTCCCAGAAGTACAAGCCGGACTTGGAGACGCTGTACGATACCATCTTCGATCGCACTGCTGCTAACGATGCCGATGTCGAAGTTCGCCAAAAAGCCATCCAGGCACTGGGCACCCTGCTCTCTCGGACATCAGCCACTGACGGGCAATCGCTTCTGGATACCGCCAAGCGCCAAGCTGCTCTCGAACTTCTGCTAGACCGGTTGCGTAACGAAACTACACGACTCTATGCTGTGCGAGCTATTGATAACGTAGCAGCCCATACCATCTCCGGCGGTTCGTTGCAACCCAGTTGGATTCAGCCTGTTGCGCTCGAGCTGTGTGGCCAACTGCGCAAGTCCAACCGCGCCCTCCGCGGTGCCAGCATCCAGGCCTTGCAGCATCTGGTCATGTCGCCCACTTCCAAGGGCAACTTGGAGCCCAGCACTGTGGATGGCATCGTGGCGGCTATCCTGCCCGTCATCACCGCTAACGACAGTCACTTGCTCGGCCCTGCTCTCTTGGTCCTGGCCCAACTGCAGCAAGAGGACTCGAACCTGATTTCTACCCCTGGTCTTATTGACGCCATTTGCGCACTGCTTAAGCACACTATCACCGGCTCCGCTCTGGAAGCCTTGATTTCCCTGGTAGTGAGCGTTGGCCAAGTCGGCACGGCCACACCTTTGATGAGCGGCGTGTTGCAAGTTGGCGTGGGGGGAGATCCTGCTGTGGTGGGCAAGGTGGCCGGTGCTCTTTTTGTGGCTAGTGAAGGCAAGGCCGGAGTCGAGATCGGCAGCTTCATTCGCGAGCTTGAGTCTGCTAACCAAGCCTCGGATAACGCCCGGCAAAGTTTGGCGCTGGCCATTCTCGGCGAGATCGGTCTGCGTATGGGTCCCAGCTCGGAAATGAAGCCCGACTTGTTCCTCAAGCAGTTCCACCAGGAGCCCGACAAGGTCTCCATGTCCGCTGCTGTGGCCTTGGGTCGCGCTGGTGCCGGAAACGTGGCCGAGTTCCTGCCCGTCATTTTACAATCCGTGCAGACCCAGGGCGCCCACCAATATCTCCTGCTGCAGGCCATTCGTGAAATCCTTCAGCAGGTGGTAAACTCTTCTATCGACGTCGGCCAGTATCAGACCACCATCTGGGAACTGCTCTTCAGCGCTTCTCAGGCCGAGGACAACAAAGCCATCTGTGCCGAGTGTATCGGTCGTCTTGCCATTATTGAACCCAAGACTTACATTCCCAAGCTGCAGGTATGGCACATTCTCCAACATGTTTGGCTCTATTGGTTACAATTACTGACTGAAAGCAGGAACTCTTACAAAGCCCGTCCCCCGCCTACCGCGCTGTTGCTATCCAAGCTCTGCGTTACACCCTCCCCGACAGCGATGAGGCTTTCGATGCAATGCTGAAGCCTGTCCTGGTCGAGATGCTGCTTACCGTACTCAAATCACCGGATATGGAGATCCGTCGCATAGGAATGACGACGTTGAACTCGGCCACCCACAACAAACCTGACCTGATCCTGCCTCACTTGGGCGAATTGGTCCCCTTTGTCATGGTCGAGTCGATTATTAAGCCGGAGCTCATCAGGGAAGTTCAGATGGGACCGTTCAAGCACCAAGTCGATGATGGCCTGGAAGTCCGCAAGGTATGTTCCCCCTTCCATCTTTATCCCGGATACAATAACGGTACTAATGTTGCTGCGAAATCCAGAGCGCATACGAGACGCTGTACGCTCTCATGGAAAACGCCTTCTCTCGCATCAGCTCTCTCGAGTTCTACGACCGTGTCATTGCCGGTCTACGGGACGAGAATGACATCCGGTCTTTGTGTAACCTCATGTTGAGCAAGCTCATTGTGATTGACCCCGAGGAGACGACACGCCGCCTCGACACCATCGCCGAGTGCTACCGTAAGACGCTCAGTACCAAGTTGAAGGAGGGCTCCGTCAAGCAAGAGGTGGAGAAGCAGGACGAGGCCAACAAGAGCGTGCTGCGCGTCACGCTGCTGCTGGCAGACCGGACCAAGACGACGTTGCCCTCGGCCAACGGCGCCGGCGCGGCCCCGAGCCAGCAAACGCAGCAGGTCAGCAACCCCGTCTGGCAACAGTACTGGGAGTGGGTCAACAAGGACTTTGAGCGCCAGATCAAGATCTTGAGGGACGAAAACAAGGATATGGCCTAGATCACCCATCTTGATGAGGAGGCGATTTCCCTGCGTTGGAACGAGTTGAAGGTTCTGGAAACCAAGGCCCAGGAAGCCTCAAGAGAACAAGACTGGGTAAAGAGGATGTTTAAGCCTGGGTAAGCGCCGTCCAACCTGAGCATTGCGCATGGCTAGCAGTTTTCAGCATCGATTCCCACCCGTAGATGACGAGTAATGAAATCATTTCGCTACAATTCTTTGTTATGATGCAGAAGAGCCCTTCTGGTTTGAGATTTTGGTGTGCAACTGATCGTATACCGAATTAGTTACACTTGGATGCATAGCTAACATGATGGTGAATGAATCATTCTGAGTTCAATTGAAATGCGACGTCAAATGCAATGCTGATGCTGTAGTTCAGTCTTCAGCTGTGAGTCACCAAGTTTTAACCAGTCAGAGGCGACTCACTGAGTGGCATGTCTGCTTTGGTATTGCCACTGGGAGAACACCTATTCGACCAGCTATCCGACTAATGCAGGTGAGCATTACAGGGTCGGTTTCTTCGTCATTATCAGGATCTTCAATTGGATTCCGAAGCAACGATCTTCCTTCAAGCTGGTGAGATGGATATAAATACGGGTGCGATGGTCGTAGGAATCCTGAATGTGATGTCTCGACAAGCAACCGCAATTTACTTGGTTATTAAATCACCGTCCTTCACAACTTACCATCCATCAATCTATCCTCAGTTACTCAATCAATCAATCAACTGATTGATTCCCGTCAGACCGACTGACCATGGCCGAAACCACCACAACCACCACTGCTGCTGCTGCTTCTGATCAGCAACCGCCCCCGTTCCAGGTCACCGGCCGAACCTTCGACCCCTTCCACTCGCCCCGCCTGACCTACCGTTCCCTCGAGGAGACGCCCGAAGACGAGGCCATCGTCCGCACCATGCTCAGCGACCTCGAGGCGCGCACGGGGGCCTCGTACATGCTCACGCGGCCCGCGTCCAAGGCGCAGGCGCAGAAGTACCTGGAGGAGGCGCAGGACGACCTGATCTGCGTCGTCATCTGTCTGAAGCCGTCGTTGGCCTCGGACGATGCCACCAAGGCGGAACCGGCACCGGCGTCGCCGGTCCCCGTCGGCGTCGTCAGCCTGTCGACCACGGGCAGCGGGTCCAGGACGCAGCTCTTCGCGCAGCACCGGGGGTGCTACCTGGGCGTCGACGTGCTGCGGGCCCACCGGGGCAAGGGGTACGGGGCCGAGGCGATCGAGTGGGTGACGGGCTACGCGTTCCAGATGGCCAACATGCACCGCGTCATGGTCAACACGCTGTCGTACAACGGCGGCGCGATGCGGCTGTACCGGCGGCTGGGGTTCGTGGAGGAGGGGAGGCAGCGCGAGGATGCTTGGTTCGACGGGGGGTGGCACGACTCGGTGTACTACTCGATGCTGGAGGGGGAGTGGAGGGGGCGGCAGGAGGAGGGGAGGGGGTGGAAGTGGGGGGGAGGGATGTAGGGACTGAGGGCGGATGGGGGAGGGTGTAGAGCAGTGAGATAGGATTCTGATGGATCGAACAATTGAGCTGAATGTTCGTACAGCCCTCGGTGACTAAAATCGTGTTTTCGAGTAGGGGCTTCTTCGTCTTCTCTTGCAGTCCGCAGAAGGAAAGTTCCTTTGTCAGGGGCTAGGGGGTAAGTCCTGACTTTGACCGGTATGTAATTTTTGGATCATTTTTACAACCCTTTTCGGTATAGTTGCCGTACTCTAAACCTGCTACAATATTTGGTGTTGTCCTTTTCTTTGTTAACCGCCTGCTGGGGGGTGAGGAGAATCCGCAAGTATGAGTTTCAACATGTTTCTAACCCATACTTTTGTCGATGTCCGCCAATGATTGGTACATATCATGCAGGGCGACAAGGATGTGGCGGGGTTGCCAGGTTGCATATGGGCTGATGACAGAACCTGAAAGGATAACACCCAACTCGTCTCCAGGCTACCACCACCTCCACCACATTTCTTCTCCCGGATTATATCAACTATTGATGGCAGATCCCTTATCCGTGGCCGGGCTGGCTGCCGGCTTGGTGTCACTAAGTCTTGAAGTTACGTCGGGCATTACGCAGTATCTCGATGCACTGAAGAGTCGGACGGAGGAACTGGACTCCGCCCGGAAGCACAACGAATACCTTGGAGCATCCATCATCGCCATCCAGGCCTCGGTGGCCAGGGCGCAGCCCCATCACCAAGCAGCATCGCAGGTAGTCATCGACGCCATCAAGCAATGCGAATGCGAGATCAAGTCTCTGGAAGACCTTGTGGCAGAGCTCACGGGATGTGACTCGAGCACTTGGCAACGGGTGCGACTCAAGGGCAAAAAGCTGCGGTATGCGTTCGATCGGCCCAAAGTCCACCAGCTTACCAGCCGACTGGCAGACGCAAACGCGACAATCGGAACGGCGCTGCAGATCCTGGCAATGTAAGCTCCCCCTCGTTACCCCCAACCCATAACAAAGAGCGACGATACACTCTTCTTCTGTCACAATAGTCAATTGCTGAAGCAAGAACAGCGATGTGACACAATCATCTTTCGATAAGTTGGCCGGCATCGAAACCGTTTCTCGCGACGTCCAGTTGACCCAGAATCTCATCTCCATGTCTTCACGTCAGCAACAAACTTATCTGGAACAGATTACCGGCCAGAATTCCAGACAAGGCCAGCATATACAAGATATTGCACATACACTGCAAGGACTAGTCAGTCACCTCGGCATAAGTGACGACGTAGGGTTGCGACGGCCCGGAACGCAGGCACGTACGTTTCATCGTCTTATGGACAAGCCGTCCAAGACGAGGGAAATCTACGATGCCCTTGGCGGACGAGACGGGATCCAGGGATCATCATTTGACCTGGTATCGCAAGCGCAGGTGGCCCAAATAAACCCTGGGAATGGAGCCATTTATCCTGTTTGCATCTGTAACAAGGTCCAGCATCGCACCAATTTCTTTTCCGTGGCCACAACCGGGGCTTTCGTCTGGCGCAACGAAAAGATGCATCACGGACACTGGCCCTCGTGTCCACTTGCTGGCATGGCAAATGGCGAGCACCGCAGAGTATACGGCGTGAAATACAATGGACTGGCCTGGATGTTGAAGTTTGCCGTCGAAGTCTCTTTCTCGTCGAGCCACGGGGCCGGTGGGTGGAGCTTAAGTCCGCATATCAGCTTCCGTCCTACCGTTGACGAGCATACTGATCCTGTCTTCCGGATACTGGGACTACTTCGTGAGGCAGTTATTGCCCTCCTCGAGGAACAAAGGCTAGGCATACGCACGAGAGCAAGTGTGGAATTCATCTCGGAATGCCAAGCTAGAATCTTAGGATTATTCCAGGACAAAAAAACAACACACTTGGCGACAAACTCACGGAATAAAACCTTTGCGCATGAACTCGCCGAAATTACATTTATTCTGAGATTGGTTTGGGTCAGTACCTACTCCTAGCTCTTTTCATCTTTGTGCACACTGCAAAAGTTAGTGACACAGGACTCTGATATATACTGTTAGAACTCTACTTTCAGTAGGCCGGACGATGTCATCTTAGGGTTTTGGCAACTGTTTGTTTCCGTGGGGGTCCCGGTCAATACGTACGACTTGGGGGGTGAGTTTGAACACACGGAATTCTGCCCAATAGCCTACTGATATGGACTTCAACAGGGACTTCGCCCATCGGTATACTGTTAAGATTGCCCGATTCGGAGTATCCGGAACGAAGCCTTGTCCTACAGGCGGATACAGAACGCGTCCCTGCTTCAAGCGGGTCGTACGGGTCGCCAATTAACGCGTACAGATTCATAAATCTCCTGGGTCGCAGTCCAAGCCTTGCCGAGAGTAGGGCTCCTAATGGTACTTCACTCTCAGATAGGGGGGCTGACCTTTCTTTAGGATTCGAATGCGGGCCATTGAGTCTTGCTGTGCTTTCGGGTGACTTGGACCAGGTGACTGGTCTTCTTGATCGGTTCCCAGAAACCATCAACGAACGAAACCTGCTGGGCCACACGCCATTCCATTTGGCTTTACACAAACCAGATTGTCTACTCCGATTGACTAAAGCTGTGCCGAAATCGAGCGAGATTATGCACCTGCAAGACAACTATTCACGCACTCCCCTCGACTTAGCAATGTCCTTGAGCGGCGGACTTTGCCGCAGTAGGGACCGCCATCGACAATGTCGCCGATGCGGATGTGCCAGAAGCGTTTCAATTTTGCTGAAAGCCGACTGTGCCGTTCCCCGGCCTGGCCCGGAATCGTCACCGGACAATGACAGCATTTTCCAGATGTCATCCAACCGGGCCGTGAGAAGATATGCTCGTCACATGGCGGACCGCCGTTCACGTCTCAGACAGCTCGCAATGAACCACACGGTGATCCTCCGATCCCACGGTTTTGTGATGGGAGCCGACGAAATGCTCGACACCCGTGCAGGAGAGTTGAGCAACATATTGACCAAGCACAATATACACATACCCAACGCATTACGATTATCGCAGGGGCATGATCCGGATTATTATCCGATCTTCGGCGGATCAATATACCAAAGCCTGAGAACTCGGTGGAAAGCCGACATATTCTGGCGCTTGATGTTTCGAGACCTGGATTCCCCTGATCTCAAATGGAACTCACTACCCTTGCTAGCCGCCTGCACCGGAACCATGTTGCCTTTTGACTATATAGAATGGCTGCTGGAACATGGGGCAGATCCTTTGCAGCCGATTCAAACACAAGCAATCGGCAACGGACAATCGTCGGACACTGATGTGGCAGAAAGAACGTGCGCACATGCAGTGACCTTCGCAATCGGCGCCACAATCAGACTCCAGAGATGGGACACGAAGGAGGCCGGCATCGAATACGTCAAAGGAGCGAAGGCTCTGAACCGCCGTTTTCTTCATTTGGGGCTCGCTGATGCCTGCACCTGTGCGTGCTCGATCGAGGGCTGTACGCTGCAGGTGTATCAACTCAAGGGTCTCTTGGATTTCCGATACGCGGACAGTAACCGTCTAGCCGACCCGGCTCATCTGTCCAGCTCCGTTACCGCGTATTACGAGCACTTCGCCGCGACGCTCTCCCCCGGCGGCCACAGGGACACGATCCGTTTCCTCACCTTTTCGGCGCTGGGGGCTACCCATACGTGCTGCTTCTTCAACTTGATGGGATGTCACTACAAAGTCTCCCCGGAGGACATAGGCGACGTCCAAGACGAGGAAGAGGCGGTTTTGGAGAGACTGGAGCAACTGGTCTTGTACTTTGAGGCAGAGCTTTTTGCCCTCCTCGAACAGTGGCCGGACAGTCCCGAACGGCTCGCGGAGTTTTGGCCGGGTTGTTGGCTGCCAAAGATGCAGGAGGTGTTGGCGGAGCTTAACGGGAGCGATTTGTCCAAGGAAGTCAAGGCTGGGGCAGAGGAAGCTGGTGTCGTCTGGCAGGAGTCGAACAGTTCACCGCGTGTGGAAGAGATTGACGTATATGACGAGCGTATATGGGAACATTTGATGAAAGAGCTTGATGGTATCGCGCCTAGGAGATAACGGCGATATCATGAAGAAAAAGGGGGATTTAGGCCAGTGCGTCGACTGAAGTATCAGAAAGTGTGCTCCCCGGTTTTTGGAGAGACAGCCGGAAACAATTTCAATACCGAAGCATGGTAGTCGGGTTGTGTTTTATACATAACTCGGGTGTCCCCTGATGTTTCTCTATGGGCTTGGTTACTTGCTTATATCATAATTCCAAGCCACCTTCAAACTGTCTGGTATACTGCTCAGCTGACCACCTTCCCCGGTAACATACACAGTAGCTTCACTCTGCGAAATAGATCCCCCGGTTTCCACCACGTCCTCGCTACCTCTCTCGTCACAACCAACCGAGACCGTCGTCCAACTGTCGTCTTCCACACCTTGAAGTCTTTCTACAAAGTCCCAATCCGCTTCTGCCAGACCCGCATGACCGAGTCCATCCGGAGGTCCTTCTGCATCTGTGATCCCCCAAAGTCGTCTGGGTATGTTGGTACGCCGTGGCACTCCGTGACCATCACTGATCACTTCCCATCCCGAGTAGCTTGCCAACTCCAAGAGTACCGCCAAGATCGTCGGCGCGCCCAGGAGCTCCAGCAGCCGTCCCTCAACACCAACGGCGACGTAGACGTCCAGATTTCGGTCGAGATCCAGGGCGGCGGCATTGGGATATAGATCAGGATCTCTGGCAGCCGACGAGACGTTGGCAACCCCGCGGCCCGAACACGCTGGCCTCCGCCAAAAGCTGCGGTCGTCGGCGGCCAGGTACAAGCGGTACCCCTCAAGTAGGTAATGGAGCACTCGGTCTGCGGCCCTGCCAGTTTCGCTTGGGGGATGGGCGCCCATGGCGGTGGACAGTTGCTGGATATCTGCCAAATGGTCCCTTCCATCCGTTAGGAAATACTCAATGCTTTCCACCATGATTTGTTGGATCGCGACCAGCTGGTGCGCAGCCAACTTGATAGCTGGGCACATGCTGTGGTCTACGTCTTGAGAGTCCTGCCACTTTGCCAATAGTATCTCTCTCCATGATCTCTTCGTGCGGCCTTTCCTAGCTTTGATGATCTCGCACCGGATCTCCTCCACGGCAACTCTGGCATTCCTGTTCAGCTTCAGCGAGTTTACCGGATCCAGGTTGCATGCGGGTTCGTGGATCGACTTCATAGACCGCCACAACTCAGCCGTGGTGAGGAGGTGGTCAGACTGAGTGCTGGACAGCACCAACGAGAACCGCGAGCAGAAGAGTTCCGCGAAGTAAGGGGGTTATCACGTCCTCCGCCAAATCGATCTCCATGTGTTCAGAAATGGAAGCCTCCTGACCCTTATCCAGGAAGCAATGTTTGGCATGTCGGAGAGCGATATTCGTAGAATCAAACGGCCCGCTAAACTCCCCCGGACATCCGCGTAGATTGACAAACCCAGGGGTGGCTGTAAGGGAGGGACTACTTATGTTTGCCCCTTTCCCGCTCGAAGCCTCGAAAGAGTATTCCACGTCAGCGCCCAGCCCGGCCAGGATGGCGCGGTTCCCCTCTGGTGTCACGAAAGGGAAATGGGCGTAGACGCTGCTCGAAGCGAAGTGCCCCGGGAACGCGCGGAGAAACAGCTTGTGCATCACACAGCCATAGCTGACATTTACATCAGGAGCAGGCTCATGCAACCTGTATTAGCCGCCCTCAAGTTAGCCTCTCTCCATTGTAATCTGAGACATGAAGCAAAAAAGATATTACTTACCCCCAATTGGTAACGCTACTCGAGCTCCATCCTTCATCCGAGTAGAACGGATCCCTCTCGATCAAAGCCATAGCGTCACGTAAAACTGTGTGAATGACTGTCGACCCTGCCCGCCACTTTTTCCGGCGATGGCTGTAGCGCACATGAACCCAGACGGTGGTTCTTCGGCAACAACGCCCGGGTACAGTTCGACCTTGTCCGGGTGTGCGTACAAGGCCCTCAGCTTTGCTACGATGAGAGGGCTGGAGTGGATGTCTTCAAGCCTCCGGTGTGCCGGCAGGCCCAGGGACAATCGAAATTCGTTAAGTGAGGGCGCTTGTTGTTCCTGGGCTATTATAATGGTCCTGATCTGTGAGCTGCGGAGCGAGACGGGAACGCGGTTTGGACTCAGGGCACTTGCCACGTTTTGGACGACTGACTCGAGATTCTTCGCCATATTTTCGTCTCGTGAAAGGGGATCCGAATCCAAACTTTGTGAAAGCCCTTGATTTGTGCTTTGCGTCCGCTTGCGCGAGTAATCGTCGGTGTCCTCTTCCGACATAGCATTCTTCCACCAGTTCTCCACGATGAGGGCTCTGGCGAGCTCAGAGACTTCGTTTTGCCCAGCTCCGGACCATATGCTGATTTTGGAGTGAAGGCCTTGACGGAGGGTGCCAGGCTGCATAGCATCGCCTCTATCCTGACCTAACAAGGTTTTGAGGTAATCGTTCAAAATGATGTTGATATAGAGACGGCATGTGATTCGATGGGCTACTTGGTAAACGCATTCGTCTTTATCTCTCGGTGTCATTGGTCCGGAGAACCGGCTCGACTCGTTGATCCTAAGGCAATACCATCAGAACTTGCCCCAACAAGCCAGCTGATTTTGATGAATCCCATACGCTAGAAGTCCAGTGGCCACATAGTTATGAAAGCGACTGAACATTACAAGGAGTAATTGAACGCCCTTGGGCAAGAGTGCTGCTTCGGAAGAAGCGAACACGTCGTCCTTCAGCATTCCATTGGTGAATCTTCTCACGCCGGCCTCTTCTGTGGGTATCTTTCCGTAGAGGGGGGATAGGCGCAGACTTCGCATGCCATTTTGGTTGGTTTCTTTGAGACCATACTGGATGTCAATTAGTATCATTCCCCCTACTATAGCAACAACAAACATGGAACCCATCTTAACTTACTGATGCATCGATGCTTATCAAAGCGGCGAAATGCAGAAATAAACTCGATATCTGGCTTGGGTTGTCTCTTACGGCGACGCTCCTTGCCAGAAGGTTGTCGAATACCAAATCAGGGTCAGGACAGGGGGCTCTAGGGCGAAAGCTTTGACTGGTCGTTGAGGGCTTGCGTATACAGTGCCGTATATCTGACAGTTGTTTGAGGAGACGAAATTGTGAAGTGGTGAGGTTGTCAGCAGCAAGGTAGAGCAACCCTTCAACCACGGCATACCTGGAGGACCGAAGGAGGAAATGAATCAACATGATAATGATGCAACATAGTTCCCACCGCAAAGTTTCCACCGGACTGAAGGCCCGTTGCATGTTGCCTGAGAGCTCCAACCACGAATGGATTAGTGCGTGGGAGTGTGAAAGATACCGTAATAGTAGGGCCATCTTCTGCTATATCCTATATGCTGGAAAAGGCTTTCCGATGATAAAAGGCTAAGTTACGAGCAGACCAAGTGGGTGGCTCCATCGGGAGGATTTAGTCAGATATATATTGCGCCGTTAGGTGGCGTTTCGTGACACCCTCTGGCCTCAACACAGAACGACATGATCAAGACGGAAAAGAACCAGCTACCCCTTTTACTCGCCACGTGCTCGCCCCCTTATCCTTGTCATGGAGTGACGGTGACTGATCCATCACTCTTCATGATCAAGACTGGCACCAAACAACAAAATGGAACGCAAACCTATTCCCAAGCAAACAGAAGGTGCTGACGCAACAACATGATTCTGGGGCATGGCTTTGGAAGTCCAAGAGCCACATGGCCTAGCGAGGCCAACCATGGCGAATAACCGCCTCCTCGGGAGCTGACGCCCCCACCCCTCACCCACATCCACGTAAGAGAAGTGGCTTTTCTTCCTTCATGATCTAGACCTCCAAGTTTAGACGTCACCTCCTCCCCAAATGAAGCACACCCAGAGTCAGGTACCAGATCCTCGTGAAACCTTCGGGACCAAAAAGTTCGGGTTGGCAGGTTGAAGGCCCAGGTTCTGTACGGACTCTCGCGACACTGATTGAATGCGGTGAAGGATCTTCCATGCGCAAGCCACGATGTAAGGAACAAATGGAGTTGTGCGACCCTCGTGGCTACCTAGCGTTGCCTCAAGTCATTTGAATGAAGCATGGAATGGGCCTGGATATCAGGCCTCGGAGATGGGAGTTCGTACAGGCAGACAAGAAGGATGGCATGTCACGAGATGGAATCAGGGGTGAGGTGACTTCACGGAGGCGGAGGCGTTGCGCCGGAGGCTGCAGGAGGTGGAAGGAAAGAGAATTCGGGTTGTTCCTTGGTCTAAAAGGGGAGATTTGGGAAAGAGTTGGGGTAACATTGAAACGTGTTCGTGAGACCACTACATACCCTTTTCTGAAATCAGCTGGCTTGCAGTCGCATATGTCAAATGGTCTGATCTGGCTTTCGGGTTCTCGATGGGAGAGGGTCGGAAGGTATACTGATTGGACGCCACAACGAAGCCCCTGTCGGATCCCCCCAAAAAGCACTTTGCCGGACAGCTGCAGCCACTCGCTCGGAATAGATACTGCCTACCGCTACAGTAAGCGACTGTGCATATACACCCACCCAATAATACACGCAAGCAAGCAAAACTGCACGATGATGTCTGTCTAACATGAATAGACACGCGGAGGGGGAAAGGGGGTGGGGGGTGGGGGCCCCTTTTTGTTTCTTGCAAACCTGTTTTCCTCGGCGACGCTATCCGCCTGTGCGACAGATGCATCTATATACTACCCGTGAATTTTGCATTGATAGGACAGGACATCGTCGCAGTTAGAATAAAAAAGTCACGTGTGTTCGCCGAGGTCGGCGACCGACCTTTTCTTTCGGTATGCGATGTCGCCAACCACTCAAAACCGGAACCCGGTGGGTCGCGAAGGGGAAGTTTATAGTTGGTTGCCTGGCTACTTCCGGGACTGTGAAGCTGATAGTCAACTGGAATGTAAGACGCTCACCATCCGGCGTTGTTGCACCATCGGCTTTGCGACTGCGAAAATAGAATCAGTGGAGGCTGTTCGTGATGAGGATGCGATTGGGCGGTCCAATGGAGCCGCAGTTCTGCGCTGCACCGCCTCATCTGGGCTGAAATTCAGATCCCCCTGTCATGGAATTGCTAGCCTGGCACTTGCTGATCACCTAAGTCAAAACCATCTTTGGTACAACCTTAAAACAACCACAATGCTTCATGCAGATGGCGACCATGAGTGGACCGTCGTCGGCTCAGGAGTGGGAGATGGCCAATGTGAACCTAGTCCCTTGACACAGAGCAGCACCAGTGGCCCCGCAGCCACACCCGCAGCAGCGCAGTTCCAGGTCCTTCACACGCCCGAGCTCCTGGAGAGCATCCTGGCGAGCTGCGGGGACATGCGCGCCGTCCTGCTCGCGCAGCGCGTCAGCCGGTTCTGGCGCGACGTGATCCGCGACTCGTCGCTGCTGCAGTGCATGCTCTTCTTCGAGGCGGTGCCGCCCTTCGCGCCCGACGAGGGGCTCTCGCCCGAGGAGCTGCGCGCCGGCTTCGCCATCAACCCGCTGCTGCGCCACCACTTCCCCCACTGGCTGCAGTACCACGGCCACTGGCCGCGCCGCGCGGGCCCGCCGTCGTCGTGCGTTTCGGAATTTGGCGCCGTCGTTTTCGCGCCGCCGGCCGGCGGCGACGAGAGGGAGGTGGCTGACGCCGAAGAGGCGACCGGAGACGACGGCAGATACCGGTTCGAGGAGGACAGCGACGACCCGCGGGACCGGCCGGACCGGCCGCTGTTCCCGCCCGCGCGGCACGACGCCTTCACGCGCGCCGGCGCCAGCTGGCGCCGCATGCTGGTCTGCCAGCCCGCCTCGCGGGGGCTGGCCTTCCGGATCCGCCCCTACGACCCGGGCGAGTGGCGGGACGTGCCCGGGCTGCTGGCGCCGGCGGCGTGCGAGACGGACGAGGACGAGGAAAGCCAACGGCGGCGGCAGAAGCAGCACAGCGGCCTGCGCATGGGCTTGCTGTACGACGCCGCCCTGCAGATGTACTGGAGGAGATACGCGCTGCATCTGGAGGGGACGGGCGAGCTCACGGCCCCGTCGTGCTTCAACCTGTACTGGGTGCCGCCCGGCTGCGCCGGGCTCTGGCCGTTCCACGCCCATCAGCTCAATTTCGGACCTTCGGTGGCGGGCCTGGGGGTCACCGTGTTCGCCGTGCTCGAGGAAGACCCCGTGCCCCATCCGATGAATCGGCGCCAAAGGCCGCCCATCGTGTTTGCGGAGCCTTCGAGGTGCGAGGAACACGTCGACTATCATCTGCCCCGGTTCGTAGGATCGCGACTTGATTAAGGACT
The DNA here is from genome assembly GCF_038363985.1 of Apiospora kogelbergensis. NCBI lineage: Eukaryota > Fungi > Ascomycota > Sordariomycetes > Amphisphaeriales > Apiosporaceae > Apiospora > Apiospora kogelbergensis. The sequence continues at coordinate 132,533 of NW_027117422.1, forward strand.
TGCACATGGACGTTGACTTCGACCCAATTAACTCTATTGAAATTCTATGTCTTCGTGGTTTAATTCATGCCCAGGTAGTCGCAATATAATCCAGCAAGTGAATCCATCCATGCCCCATCTATATCTTAGCCAGCGTCTCCTCGATCTCGATCTCGGAGCTCGTCGGCGCGTAGCCGCCGGCCGCCGCGACGTTCTCGCGCTGGAACAGGTAGGCCTCGTCCGAGTCGACGAACTGGGGGTCGAACTCGAAGACGCGGACCTCGGCGTTCTTCCACATGTAGTCGCTCTTGCCCTGCCCGGGGCTGGCGGTGATCTGGCGCAGGATGTCGCCGTGCGCGACGAGCACGATGGTCTTCTCGGGCCGCCCCCGAAGAAAGCGGCGGACCCAGCGGGCGCGGTTTGCGAGGCTGTCGTCGTCGGCGGCCCAGAAGCCCTGCTTGCTGGTCCACTCGGGGGTCAGCATCTCGAGGTCGAAGCGGGCGAACTCCGGGTCGGCCTCGAGGGCGGCGCGCGGGGGAGCCCGTGTCGCACGGCAGCGCGTTGCACTCCTGGGCCTGGGGCAGGCAGAGGACGCGCTTCAGGCCGCCGAGGCGCTCGACCGCGGGCGCCCAGCCCAGCGCCGTCGTCTGCAGGGTGCGGCGCAGCGGCGACGAGACGACGAGGTCGGCCTCGGCCTGCAGGGCCGGGACCAGGCGCGCCAGGGACTCGGCTTGCTTCTTGCCGAGCGGGGTGAGGGGCGCGTCGAGGACTGGAAGGGGTCGCGGAGTCAGTTCTCTCTCTCGGTTTGGATTCCCTGCCAGGCAATTCGCCGGGACACGTGGCTTGGTTTCACATACTGCTGTAGTCCAGGTCCACGTTGTGCTCGGCCTGCGCGTGGCGGGTGAGGATGATGCGGGAGTTGGGCGCCATGGTGATGAGCGAATGACGTCAGCGGTAAATCTGACGGTGGAAAGCCAAGTTGACAAGTCGAAAGAGTTTCTAGGATCGGGTGCAATACACTTGCAAAGTCAAAAGTCTAATCGAGGAAAAAGAAAGTCTACAAAGGACAAAGCAATTCTCTGGTGTTTTCTAGAATGTTGCTGTATGGAGACAAATATCATTGGCAATGCACCGAAAAGAACGGTCATTCAAAATGACGCACTCACCCGAAATATCCGCCAACGGGGGCCCACAGCCTGACAACGTGCATCCACCCATTTGACAACCGGAAAAGAGCGGATAATAGTCCCGGCAGCTACAACCAGAAAAGGGGATCAGTGGTTGCATACTGGTCATCGTGCCTTGGGATTATTATATCCTCATGCAAGTACCGATTCATGTGCTCGAAGATACAGAGTGACATCGCGTATGATGCAAGGGAGCCAAACCCCTTCCGTTCCAGGAGAGCAGAGCCTTTGAAGCTCTCTCATGGGCTTTCTTGGTCGATTCCAGAGCATATCTCGGATCCACCATCGTTCCCAGGAACAGTATCGGCTTGGCCGTCTTGATAGGCGGGTAGGAAGGAAAGTGCCTAGGGTGGAAGTTGTGGGTTGTCGGGATCGACCACGAAGCCTGCTTGAAGGTGGTGTTGGTGATTGGGGCGGTTTCACAAGAACAGAGAAGGAGTGAGGCAGGCCTCTCCATACAGGTTGCCCTGAATTGTCAGGAAAGCCCTTCACCGGCACCAGAAGCTGCCACGGTCGTTTCAGCCCATTTGGGTTCATTTTATGTTGGATGTATCTAAAGACGTGGACTAGAATGTCGGTTCCTTCCTCTTCTTCGGTGCTTTAGGAGCCCCGCAGGGTGTTTCCAGATGGTAGGCGCCAGCCGTTGCGAATGCACACATTCTGAGAGGAACAGTTTATAAGGTTTCGTCACCGTTGGGTCGACCGCTCGACATTGGCCCGCCAAAGAATCAAAGAATACAAGACCAGCTTCTGTCCCTCTGGGCGTCGAGAACAGAACTTCAACCATCTTCTTCCCCCATCAACACCAAAAAACATCATCACCAAACATCACCAAACATCACTCAACCCACACTCATACAACATGCAGTTCACCACATTCTTCTTGACCGTTGCCACCGCCGCCATGGCCACGTCCACACTCGACTCCCTCGCCAAGCTGCGAGAGGGCAAGTGCACCGGCGCCGGCGGGGACTGCCGCGTGCGCATCAAGGGCTTCCCGATGAAGAAGGCCTGCGAGATGGGCAGCCGCTGCAGCTCGAACGGCAGCCCGTGCTTCTTGAAGGGACACTCGTGGACCAAGTACCATGTCGCATGCACCTAGACACGAGAAGGACAGATTCGATCAAATCTCTGGAGGCTCATGCGGTGGAGGACGCGTGTGGAACGACCTGAGAGGAACTGGACTCGTGGCATACATGGAGGACGCTGGACATACTGGGAACTGACTCGTGGGGCATCCGATGGAGGATCGTGGTTGCAGTAATGGATTGAACAGACCCTAATTGACACACATTCTCACTGTCATCGTGATTGTTCGCCTGCACCAGTAGTACTGTGACGTCCGCTACCATTGGTGCCTGGAAGCAAGAGTCTCTATCTCAACTGTTGTGACCTGTCCTGAACATATGTATTCCGCCTAGTTATTCTTAACTGGAGTTTTCTACGCCACAAGGCATGATCAAGTGATGCTAATTGGTCTCACACTGCCATAGTGTGCGCGCGTTTGGAAGACAATATTAAGAGAAATCGAGATGGATTGTCTGCATGCATGCCCAGAAAGCAGTCAATCATGCCGCCTCCTTCCCCAGGGCAGCCACGAGCTCCTTCTGCTGCCGCTTCCACTCCAAAGCCGCGTCCCGCACCAATTCATCGCCCTGCAGCCACGTGCCCACCATATCCAGCAGGCGCCGAGCCAGCAGACGCGCCTCGGCGGCCCGCCGTTTCGAAGGCTCGTCCTTGTCCATGTTGTTGTTGTTGTTGGCCCCAACCTTTGGGGTAGCGAGGCGGCTCTTGCCGTTCACAAGGAGATGGGACGCGACGGACATCAGCAGGAGGTTGAGGGCAGACAGGTGGAGGGGGGAAGTCGCGTCGGTTTCCAGCTGCCCGAGGTACCCCGCCACGCGCAGCGTGCACTCGCTGGGGGTGGTGTGACTGACGGCTTCCTTGGCCTCTTGGGCGAGCTGGGCCCATTGCGGTGGGTTGCTCTCCAGCAGCGACCGCAGCGTCTGTCGCAGTGACGTCGTGTACTCGTCGCAAAGCTTGTCCGCCTCCTCGTCGTCCTTGGGAACCCTGGGGAAGGGGTGCAGCACCAGACGAATGGTCGTCAGAGGCGGCAGGGGCGATTGCCTGCCTAGCTTCCTGTTTGCCTCCTTCTTGTCCGCGACCATGGCCGCCATCCTCTCTAGGACGACGCGGCCCTTGCTGTCCCACGCCGCGAGTGGCGACTTGCCAGCCTTCGACGCCTCGGCTCCCATTGCTTGCACCACAGGCGGTCGGTGCCTAGCTATGGCCGCCTTCCAGCCGTCGATGTTGCTCTCGTAGTCCTCCAGCATGGCCGAACACTGCTCCGTCGCCATGTCGACAAGCCTTGGAAGCTGTGCATCGGCCTGGCCTGCACTTTCCAGCACCTTGACTATGGGGTTCAGGGGAGTAGCTCCGTAGTGGCCGCGGGAATCGTAGACGTCGAGGAAATGCACGACGTCCGCCTGCTTTCGCATCTTCGCGTCTGCTCGAAGCGACGCGATGAATGCACGCTGCGCTTCCGGGCGGTTGAGGCTCCACACTGTGTACGCGTGACATGTCTCCATGGCCGTGAACGGCATCCGCTTCCAGTGTCGGCTCAACGGATGCTCCCACGCGTTCGAGTAGGTGGGCACGTCCGGAAGCTCAAAGGCGTCCAAGGGCGCGCCGTGCCTACGCAAGAAGAACGCGGTCCAGCGCCGATGCTCCGCGATCGAGTCTCGCCAAAGCGGCCGCACGATGCGCTCGACATAGGCCGCGGCCAGCCCGTCGTACTTCTTGTCGTCCCAGGTGCGCGTCAGGAGCGTCGCGAGCAGTGTCGAGTTGTCGTCCGAGAACTCGGGCAGCTCGTTCTGCCGGGACATGGCGTCCCAGTCCGTGACGGCGCGGCAGCTGACGCTGGCCGCGACGGGCACGATGCTCTCGACGGCGGCCAGCACGCGCTCGACCAGCGGGTTGCTCAGCCAGTCCCCATCCGCGCCGGGGCTCAGCTGGAGCAGCACGTTCCACAGGCTGTGCAGGGTGGCGATGCGGATGTCGCGGTGCGTGGCGGCCTGGAGGAGCTCGGCCAGCACCTCGACGGCGGCCTCGGTCGAGATGAAGTCGGCGTCGTCCAGCAGCTGCGCCAGGTGCTTGACCGTCGTCACCTTGACCAGCGAATGCGGCGGCGCGTGTTTGGCGGGCTCAGCCTCGCCCACCTTGACGAAGGACTGCTCCTCGAGCTTCTCCCCGACGCCCCGCGCCAGCCCCAAGAGCACGGCTTGGGCGTCCTTGGGCGGCAGCCGTTTCAAGTACCCCGTCGACAAGAACTGCCTGTGCCAGGAGCTGGCGTCGGGACGCTCGAGAATCGTCTGGACTATCAACTCGTGGGCCAACCCTGGATTGTCGGACTCGGCCAGTCGCAGCAGGGCGGAGTAGGACAGAGACTCCAAGATGCGGTCTTCCTTCTGACGGTCCTTGCGCGCCCGCCTCTTGATGTCGGTTTCGAGCAACGTCGACGCAGCAGAACGCAGCGAAGAAAGCGGAAGCCTGGAAAGGTAAAAACTGATCGACCCCTGATATGCCCGAGGAAGTCGGCCCCCAGCGCCTCGACCATCTTCAGGGTCCGGCCCCACACCACGGCGAACAGATCGACGTCGGCGACCCCCAGGCGTTTCGGCACCTTCCGCAAGTACCAGTAGCGGTGCCTGAAGGCGCTGTCGAACAAGCACTGTACGGACAGCCAGTCCCGCTCGACGAAGGACGGCTCCGCCTTCGCCGTTTTGTGGCAGTCCGTCAGGGTGAGGAGGATTTTGTCGGCGGCGTCCATTCTCTCCACCAGGCCGTCCAACGTGCAACCCGCTGGCAGATCCCCGGGGACGCCGGCGAGCAGCTCGATGCCCTCCTTGGTCCCCACCATGTCGTTCGCGAAGATCACCTTGACCGTCAAAGGGTCGCGCACAAATCGCTGTTGCCACTCGATCGTCTCCGCGTAGAGACGCAGATCTCCGGTGGCTAGGGCCATGGCCGCCGCCCCTTTGGCATACTGCGCTCGGTTTGGCTGGTCCCTGGCCGTGGCCGACGACTTGCGCAGTTTGTCAACCGCCGCCGCGGCGCTTTTCTGGGTGTCGGGGTCGTCACGGTGGAGCATGGTGAGCAGAAGATCGACGTTGAAGTTCTTCTGCTTGACGAGGTTGGACATGCTCAGGATCGATGGCGCGTCGGTGGAGCCGTACGAGTAGTCGCCGGGGCTGCGGTAGCCAATCCGAGAATTGGTGGGTGGGCTGAGGAAGCTGTACTCTGGGTTGGCGTCAAGCAGGCCCTGGAGCAGCCGCTTGACCTTCTCCGGCACGACTGGCAGCAGGTACTCGAACAGCTCGTACGGCCACATCTGCTTGCCAAGCCCCGTGAGATCCTGGGCTGTGTCGATATCGACCCCCTTGTCGGGTACGTGGAGACAGTAGAGCCGCAGCAAGGGCCAGTTGAGTTCGCGTTTGGGTTCAACGGCCGTCATGTGGTTGCAACAGTCTTTCCCAATCGTCCTTTGACTACCGCCGATTCCCCATCGCAGTCCCTTGGCCACCAGACTCTCGAGGTGCTGAGTAGGATCTTTCTTCCACATGGCGAAGACCCTGCCCCACATGTCTTTCATTTGGGAGGTCGTTCGGAGCCTCGGTATGGCCTCGGCCAGCTCAAAGGCGAAGATGGCGAGGTCATTGACTTTCCCCTTGGCCGTCCGACCTCTCTTTTGCAACTTTTTGACAACGATTTGGAGAACCTGGAGTTCATTTTGCCCCGTCTCCGGCCAATACTGATCCGGAAATGTCCCGTCGAGGCGGCCGCGCAAAATGCGCATGGCGAAGGCCATGGATGCCGACATATGCCGGTCCTCGGTGGCCTCGCCCGGCTCCCTGGTGACGCATATCCTGAAGAGGGTCCGGAGTTGGAGGTGGCCGCTCTGTCGGATCTGGCCCGACAGCATGCCGACGACCTGCTGCTGCATCCAGGCCCCGTGCCGCTTCGCGAGCCGCTCCGGACTGGAGCCGGTGTAGAGCGGGTTCGACGTGTCCCGGGCCCGGATGAGCGCGTCGAGGAACTCGAGGGAGCTGGCGCGGACCATGCGGGCGTAGTGGTGCTGGATCGGCCGCCTGTCCCGGCTCTGTCCTCCGCTTGGCTCGCCGGGGTAATGCGCCGGCACCAGGGCCCGCAGCAGGTCGTCGACGGCGGCGGCGTGCGCGGCCGGCTTGTGCATCTTGCGGCTGCCGTAGCCGATGGCGCCCGCCAGCGCCTTCACGTCCTCGACGGAGCTGCGGGCGAACAGGTCCACGATGCCCGCCGTGCCGCCCAGCGCCGCCCACACCTGCTCCCACGCCGCGGGGTCCGCGAGGCGCCGGCCCAGCGCTTGGAGGGTGACGCCTCGCAGCTCCCGCGACCTCGACGCTTCCTCGCCCAGCAGACAGCGCGCCAGCAGCTCGGGGGACCGGGACCACGGGAGGACGACGCGGAACAGATGCGGGGGAGGGCGCCGGACTGGACATGGCGCAGCAGTTGGTCGCCGATTTCGACGACGGATTGGCCCTGTTGCCGGAGTTCGTGGAGGTAGGCGACGACCTTGTCGTCCTTGACGTCCTTCAGACGTAGAGGATCCATGGTCGATGGAATGAGGACGTGATATATTCTGTTCGTAGGAGATTCAAGAACAGATTCGAGGATCCTGGAGGAGGAAGAAGAGGTGGGTATTATAGGTGATGGTGGTACTACGGTAATCGGTTGGCTGTTGGCTGGTGGCTGCTGCCTGGCCGGCCCAGGCCTTGTTGGTTGACGCACCCGGCGAGCCCAAATGGGACGCTACAGGGGTTGCGAGACTGGGCGGCGTGGGAGGCTTAGCGAACCTCCCCGCACCGCTAAGACTAGGTAGAGGGGGCCGGCGTAGATGCAAGTGGTTTGAGGCGTCTCGTCGCCAGAATGGTGGGTTGGACAGTGACTCAGCAGATGCGAGAGGTGGTAATGGGTTTTGACTTGTAACAAATAGGAAATAGAAAAGACATTCAAATGGATTGCAGTTTTTGACATCTGGGGGCTGTACGAAGTTTTCGTTTGCGTTGGGCTGACAGCTCGAGTTGGAACCAAATAAAGGGACTAAAAGAACAGTAAGTCAAAAGCGACTTGGATAACAATCAAATGCAAGGTGTTTTGGACAGTATTCTTGCAACTTGCAAGTAGTATCGTCGCATTGAATTGGCAATGATCTCAAATTACGGCGCTAAAAGTACAGGCTTGGTTTGGCCCCCAAGTTTCTCCAGTACAAACAACTCAAGGTCTGGCGGCCTACTGCACCTTGCCGCGTGAGTCAACGGGCCAGATCTCCTCGACGACGCCGTTGCGGTGCGCGTAGTAGAAGTCGTGCAGGTTGATGGTGGGGTCGATGTGGCTCGGGATCATGTCGACGACGTCGCCGACCTGCAGGTCGGGCGTGCCCTCGTCCCAGACGAGCGAGCCCTGCTCGTCGCCCAGCACGCCGTACGCGTACCGCGCGTCGCGGCACTTGGCGAGCCCGCTGTCCGTCGTCAGCGACTTGAGCCCGGCGTCGATGGTGGCGGCGCGGGGGCCCTGCCGGCTGACGACCGTCGACCGCACCGTCAGGCTGTTGGCGTAGGCGCCCCGCCCCACGGCGTCGCGGTAGTCCGTGTCCATGAAGATGAAGGAGCCCGGCTGCACCTCGGTGACGCCCGGCACCGCGGCGCAGAACTCGGCCGTGCCCGTGCCGCCCGTCGTGACGACCCGGATGTCGAAGCCGGCGGCCCGCAGCGCCGCCGCCGTGTCCGTCAGCGTCCGCATCGACGCCAGGCACTGCCGCTCGCGCTCCGCGCCGTCGTGCAGGTGCTGCAGGTGGCCCTCGTAGCCCTGCACGCCGACGACGCGCAGGTGCTTCAGGGCGCCCACGTGGCGCGCCAGGGCGAGCGCGGGCGCCCCCGCCGCCACGCCCGTGCGGTGCAGGCCGACGTCGAGGTCGATCAGGGTCGCGAGGGGCTCGGCGATGCCCGAGGCGGCCAGGGCGGCGTCGATGGCGTCGGCGGCGGCGGCGCTGTCGACGACGATGCGGAGGCGGCGGTGCTCCTGGAACAGGGCGACCAGGCGCCGCACCTTGACGGGGCCGACGATCTCGCAGGTGATGAGCAGGTCGTCGAAGCCCTTGGCGGCCAGGACCTCGGCCTCGCTCAGCTTGGCGACGCAGCCGCCCTTGGCGCCCGCGGCGACGAGCTTCTGCGCCAGGACGGCGCTCTTGGTGGTCTTGAGGTGCGGGCGGACGTCGACGCCCATGGGGAGCAGCTTGTCCATGAGCTTCTTGATGTTGGCCTCCATGAGGTCGAGGTCCACGATCATCGAGGGCGTGTCGAGGTCCGAGACCTTGTCGCCAACGCGTGGGTTGTACATGGTTGCCATGTTGCTCGAGTGAATGCCAATTTGGTGTTGTTCTTGTCAAGAAGCGGCCGAAGATGGCAAGTAAACGGTAGGTGCTTTGGCTTCCACGGGTTTGCTACACCTTGTTTGCCTTCTCCTCGAATCTCCAAGCTACAGGCCTATCACATAGCGAGCGGGCCCATGTGAATTAGTCAATTGCCTCTGTAATGGCCTCAATCATGGCTCCGATAGACGCAGGACGCAAGCGAGAAAGTGGGGGATATTCCCGAGAGATACCAAGCAGCTAAGGTAAGATGATGGAGTTGCTGCGCACCACCGTTACCCCTCCACATCGTGACCCCACACATGTCGGATCTTATGCGACTCTGTCGGATTGCCCGATAAGGCATCCCTCAGGAAATCGCGGCGCTTACATAAACAACATCACAACATCGCAAAGGTTTCTATTTTGGACAAGCGACCGACTAATCGATTCGCTGACCAGCTGTTCCATTGGATGACTAGCTATTCCATTCAACAATCAACTACTTCCTGTCGCTGTTGAGAAAGCGACGAATAGGCATCTCTTGGTGGTGGCGGGTTTGGGTCTGACGAATTCCGTGTCGATATGGGTGCCCGTGTAGTTTGCAGCTGTCTAGAATACATCCGCTCCGAAAGGCCGCCACGATTAACTATGCCCACACTGCTTGTCTGCCGTCTAGGTTGAACATCCGAAGGAGCACGAGGTTCGTGCCTGTCTCCTGGTTGACGTCGCCGGTGTATCCCACATAGCCATCTCCCACTCGAGCAAAGGCCACGGGCGTCTCCGAGAGGTTGGTAATACGGCTAATAAGGTCAGGTGCAGGGATAAGAGACTCGAGGCGTGAGTGGGATGTCGGCATGTACCAGCGATTCTCGGGGTAGACCTGGCTCAAGTGGACAGCCTTCTGGCTGTACTGCGGCAATAACATACACTCCTGAATTTCGGCATCAAAGACGCTGCTGCTGCTGCTGTTTTTGCCCAGGGTCATGACGGTACAGATTGCCGTTTCGTTGAACTCAAAGGTGGTGCGATGGTACTGGCCGGCCTTCCAGGGGAGTTTCCACGTATGATCCCAGTGCTGGCCCATGACGCCGGGGCGGATGCTGGTGGCAAAGCAGAAGCTGTAGACAACGGTGCCGCCAGACTTGGCAAATGCGGTGAGTCTTCCGAGGATTTCGCGATTCTCCTGGGCGACGACTCCGGAATCGGCGATGAGGATGCCGTCTGGTCTGTTCTCATACAAGAACTTCAGGGCTGCGCTGAGGTTTTGGCGCGTTTGAGTCGAGCCTTTTTCAAGAGCAAGTCAATGCCTGTGACGAAGGTCTCCGTCTTGTCCATGACGTTGGTCCACAAGTCTCCGCCGAGGCAAAGGGGGCAGGATGGTGGGCTTCTCTGAGCTTGAGTCGGCCATGATACGGACGATCTAGTGATGAATGTTTTGATGGTCAGAGTAGGTGAGGAGCTGTTCAGAATAAGCGTTATTTCTGGTTGTTTGTTTAGCCATAGGCTTCTGCTTTTGCATCAATTTACAAACGGAAGTTGCGCGATTGCCTAGCCGCGTACCTAATGTTTCGAGTTACTTCAAGCCTCACCATTATGACCATTTGCCTGAGGTGTATCCCTGATTGCCTTCTGTTTCACTGAGAAGGAAATATTTCCCTTTTACCATTTCTAAGGTGACTTTCTTTAAGAGGCTACGCAACATCTACCAGGTTTCAAACTATATAATGTATTTATGTGCTGTAACCGACGGTTCCTCCACGTCTACAGAAACCACCTGAACTCAGGAACGCTGGGACCGTCCCTTAGTTTATGCGTAGGCACATCGCGCGCCGTAGTGCGGACGCCCGCGCGGCGATTGCGGCGGCGGTTGTCGAACAGCATGTAGGCGCCCAGCAGCCCGGCGATCAGCGCGCCGGTGGCTCCAAAACCGCCGTCGTGACCAGGGCCGTCTGGTACTTGGGCTTCTCGCGGGCGAGGAAGATGTTGCTGGAGACGAGGCCCATGACGTTGGCGAGCGGGACGCCGACCGAGGTCAGCACGACGCGGCGGCCCTCGTGCGCGATGTTGTTGTTGTACCAGGCCGACAGCAGCACCGAGGGCGCGCTCGTGCCCCACACCATCATGAAGGTGGCGAAGTAGGCCGCCTGGATGTGCGTCTGCACGTCCGGGAGCGCCGCGTACACGACGAAGCCGGTGCACGTCAGCGCGAAGCCGAGCATGATGAACGGGAACCGGATGCGCAGCAGGTCGGAGCTGAAGGCCAGGATCAGCAGCATCACGGCGCCGCCCACGTTCGGGGCGACCGTGTACAGGTTGGTCTTGACGGTGCTGTAGCCGAGCCGCTGGATGATCTGCGGCATGAACAGGGCGACCGACTGGATCGGCACACCGAGGCAGATCTCGATCATGAGGAAACAGTACGTCGTAGGGTATCGGAAGATCTTGATCGAGTCCTTGAAGTTGAACTTCTCTGAGACGATGGACGAGGAGTCGACGACCATCCGGTGGTACGCCAATGCCTTCTCTTCTTCGCCGAGAAAGCGGGCGGAAGCCGCATCGCGTGGCAGATACCAGAACGCGAAAATGGCAAACAGGACGGACGCAGCGCCCTCGATGATGAAGAGATAGCGCCACGGCTCCATGTGCGACTGGATGTGGAAGACGCCGAAGGCGAGCAGGCCGCTGAAAGCGTTGGCGATGTTGGACGCGGCGTAGAAGAGGGCCAAGCGCCTCGCCAGCTCGCCGCGCCGGTAGAAGGTCGTGAGGTAGTAGATGACCAGCGGGAAGAAGCCGCTCTCGGCGATGCCGAGGAAGAAGCGCAGGGCGAAGATGCCGCCGAAGTTGGTGGCCGCGGCCGAGCACAGCGTCATGGTGCCGAAGGTGAACATGAGGAGGGGCAGCACGCGCGAGGGGCCGAAGCGCTTCCCAAGCATGGCGACGGGCGGCGCGAAGACGACGTACGGCACGAAGAAGATGGACACCAGGAGGTTGTACTTTTCCTCGGGGAAGCCGAGATCTGGGCGCGCGCGGGTTAGTCGAGCCGAGCCTATTCGAGCATTTCGACGGGGACGGGGCCAGCCGCACCTCTACTCAAGCCGTTGGTTTGGGCATTTCCGATGTTGCCTTTGTCGAGCGCATTGAAAAGGTCTGGAAGATAAAACCTAGCGTCAGTGAGACTCGAGATGGAATGATCCGGCCAATACTAACACATGATGGCGAGCACAGGCATCAGCCGGACATCAAACTTGCGACATAGCTGTCGCTCGGCGATGTGGTCGACGATGCGGGCCGACTCGGCTGGCGGGTCGTTGGACGGGCGCCCACGACATCGGCTTCATCCCTCCTCCTCGAGGTGCTTGGCGGGTAAAGGGGCGGCCATGGTGTTCCTTGTGTCTCAAGTATGGCGGCGGTGGCAATTGATGTTCATCCCATCTTGTTGTTTGAGAAAAATGCAAAAGGAAAAGATGGAAGAGTCGTCTCGTCCCTCCATATGTAAGATCCGTATGGGGAACCCTGTCGCAAGCACGGGGAGCAAGCGACAGGTGACGGTCTTGTTGCATGATGACGGATTGCTGTAGATACTACGTAGCACCCGTCCGTCTCACCGCATCTACACGCGATCGAATGCGAGCATCTCTTTTTCTTCATCAGTATTGGCGCCCTGCAGACGGCAGTCTACACCCTGCATCTGTCCATTCTACCCCAGGAAGGTGTCCACTGAAGTGTGCCCACAGTCAGTGCTAGCTTTGCGGGGTAATCCGGTGATGCTCGGTTGCTTTCCCTGCCCTGGTTCAGCACCTGGCCCGACCGATAAGGACAGCCACTTCAAATGCCATTATGTATACGGACTATCCTATCGCCAATGACTCCACTTCCCATCAAGAGGAGGCCGACTTCCGGAGCTCCTAAGTCGGCCTCATTGCCGGTTTAGCGCGCAATGAATTAAGCCGTTTCAGACAAGACCTGGGCGATCCGAGAGTCACAAAAGCCGCCAAGGTCACCCGTACTCGACATCTCGGACACACACTTCAAGCAAATACCTTGACTACTGCGAGCATGGCCGATCAGACACTACCACCCTACTCTATCCATGAGTCGGTCGCCGACCGCATAGACCCCGAATATGCCGATTTCTACAACAAGCACATCTTCGACAAGCAGCAGGTTCATCTGCAGCCCATAGAGGCGTCCAGGGCAAGCGGCATCCTCATCCCCGGCGCCGGTCCCTTGCACCCGGTGGGCAGTACTGCCGACTACGCCATCCCGCGGAAGGAGAGTGAGGGGCCCGACGTCAAGGTGCGGTGTTTTACCCCCGCGGGAGAGAGGCCGGAAGCCGGCTGGCCCGTGTGCATCTACTTCCACGGCGGCGGTTGGGTCCTGGGCACCATCGACACGGAGAACGTCATTGCATCCCACCTCTGTGCCCGGGCCAAGTGCGTCGTCATTTCCGCCGACTACAGGTAAGAAAGAACCAACGATCGGAAACGAGATCGGGAAGCAGCCATCATCTGACCTTGCGTGTCCAAAGACTCGCCCCCGAGAACCCCTATCCCGCCGCGGTGCACGACTGCTGGGAGGCCGTGCTCTGGGCGCTCGGCGACGGCAAGCAGACCCTCAATCTGGACACGACGAAGCTCGGCACCGGCGGGTCGTCGGCCGGCGCCAACCTGGCCGCCGTCATGTGCCAGCGGGCGGCCGACCGCGGCGGCCCCCGGTTCTCTGTGCAGCTGCTCTCGGTGCCGGTCATGGACAACGCGGCCGACGAGAGCAACAACGAGTCGTGGCGGCAGAACCGGTTCACGCCGGCCCTGCCGGCCCAGAAGATGCTCTGGTACCGGCGCCACTACCTGCCCAACCGGGACGACTGGACGCACCCCGAGGCGAGCCCGCTCTTCTGGACGGGCGACTGGTCCAAGCTGCCGCCGGCCTGCTTCGTGCTGGGCGAGCTGGACGTGCTGCGGTCCGAGGGCGAGCAGTTCGGCCAGAAGCTGACCGAGGCGGGCGTCAGGGCGGATGTCCACGTCATGAAGGGGCAGCCGCATCCTTTCATCGCCATGGACGCCGTGTTGGAGGCCGGGTCCCGCGCCATTACGTTGTTCTGCGATGCCCTCCGCGACGCCTTTTACGGAAAGGCCGCGTAAAATGCGGTGCGACGGCTTAAGTCATCATGATAAAAGTTGCAGGTACCCCGTTCAAATGTATCAATCAATCAATCAAGTGCAGCAAACAGGCTCTCCAACCAAACAATCTTTTACCCTTGTACTGTGAGAAAGAACGCCATGCAGATGAACCAGTCGGAGACTTTATTCGCCCAGATGCATCAATCGTCACGAAACCGTCTTGAAATTTCCATGAGGATCGGCCACTACCCGAGACGTGCAGCGAGGTCTTGACCGCAAAGGGAAGAATTACTGTGATCTAATGAAAAGCGGTGGTGCCACGACACTTTGGCTCAGGGCCCAACTGGCTGCGCCGCAAATCACAGGGCGAAGAGGCCTGGAGCTAAGGGAGAGTTGGGCCTTTGGGCCTTTTTTAGACAGCCCGTCAGCACTAACTAATCCGGCGCCTCTAGTCAACAAATTGGTTCAAAACCAATTCTACCACCGGCTCCGTTCCTGCGGAAACCGACCGACGAGATGATGGGGATGGGGGTTTGTAAAAACGCAGTCACGGCGCACATGATGTTGGCGGCTCTGCCCTTCAATTCCTACATCCTGTGTCGCCATGGTCAACATGAGACGCTCGGCGATAGTGTCGAGCCTCCTCCTCTTCGGAGGCGTATCGAGTACGGATCCCTACAGTGCCAAAAACTTCATACGGAGGACAGGCCATTCACGTGAGTCCAGCTACGAACCACCCACGACAAGTCGGGCATTGCTGATCCAAGTTTTTGGGAGAGGACAGTTGCGGTGATTGGGAACAATCTCTACGTCGATGGCGGCGAGGTGGCACAGTATATATCGCCCGGAAAGGCCGAGCAGAAAGCTACGCGACAGTGTATGATCATGACGCCTCCCTGCGCACCATCATCCTCGGCCTGAATTGGGTTCTAACCGGGTCTACCAATAGTCAACGATACGCTCGTCATACCGCTGGATCAAAGCTGGAGCAATGCAACCGTCCCGATCAAGGTCATCCCCAAGAATGCGCCCGTGTTCGACGAAGCCGCGCTATGGGTAGACGAGGAGCAAAACGCCATGTACATGTGGGGAGGCCAGGGCCCCTGGGGAAACGTCAGCAAGGAAAAGACGTTGTGGGGGTTCGACGCCGGCAGCCAACAGTGGGCGAAGAAGACGCCGTCCAACGTCGACGTCTTCATGAACCTGGCGCGCACCAGCCTGGCGGCGCGCACGACGTGCCGCGGCCTCGGCTTCTACCTCGGCGGCTTCGTGTCGAGCTGGACGGACCCGGCGGCCAAGACGGGCGACAACAACTTCCCGGCCCCGGGCCTGCTGACGTACGACCTGGCGCGCGGCGGCTGGGCCAACCGGTCGACGGCGGCGCTGAACGCGTACGGCACCCTCGTGGGCGGCGCGCTCGCGTGCCTGCCGCGCTTCGGCACCGGCGCCCGCGGGCTGGTCCTCGCGCTGGGCGGCGAGGTCGCCCGCCCCGACGACTACAGCCCCGTCAAGGCCGACGCGCTCGTCTCGCTCAGCAACCTCACCTTCTGGGACTTGGCGACCGAGACGTGGCACGCGCAGCTGGCCACGGGCGACGTCCCGGCGCCGCGCAGCCGCGCTTGCGTCGTCGCGGCCGCGGGGGCCACGGCCGGGTCCTACGAGCTGTTTCTGTACGGCGGCTACGACGCCGCCGCCAACAAGACCTTCACCGACGTCTACGTCCTCTCGCTCCCGGGCTTCGTATGGTTCAAGACGGGCGTCGACGTCGGCGGCGCCCCGCGCCTCGGCCAGGCCTGCGCCCTCGCCGGCGGCAGCAGCAGCCGCCAGATGATCGTGGTGGGCGGCGCCAACGAGGACTTGCCCTACTTCAACAAGTTCCGCGACCCCGACCCCTGGGCCAACGGCATCAACGTGCTCGACCTGACCGACCTAGCTTGGAAGTCGCAGTACGACGCGGCGGCGCCTTCGTACGAGCCGCCGGCTGTGATCAAAGACTGGTACAATGCCGGGTACGTATTGCGACGTCGCCAAGTTTCGTACTCTTTGAAAACTCACTGACTCTTTTTTTTGGGCACAGAAACCAAGACAAGGTGGCCTGGCAGTCGGACGCCGTCATGAAGCTGTTCCAGGGCGGTGGGAACAGCACCACCGCGCGCGCCCCCGACAACTCGCGCTCGGCGTCGGCCCACACCGGCGCTATCGTCGGCGGCGCCGTGGGCGGCACCGTGGCCGTCGCCCTGCTCGCGCTGGCGTTCCTGCTGGTGCGGCGGCGGCGGTCCAAGAACCAGTGGGCGGCGGCGCAGCAACAAAAACCGACGGCCACCGCGCCTTCGGAGAGCCACCTCCCGTCCCCGGCCGCGGCGACGGACGGCAGCTACAAATACCAGCCGTACGCGCCATCCAGCGCGGCGCCCGGGTTCTACGAGGCGCCAGGCGACGCTTCGCCGCCCTTGGAGCTGCCGGCGCAGTACGGCCAACCTGCTGCTACCCCTCCTCAGGGGTTTCCCGTGGTGCACCCGCACGGGCACAGTAGTCAGCAGCCCGGACGACAGTCGCATTTCTATGAGATGTCTTAGCTGGCTGATGTGTGACGATAGCGTATAATACTAATATATAGAAAAAGATTTAGATATAGACTATATAGATACCAGTACTGGAGAGTTCACTTCTGTATCTCTTATGTATACTCGCAAGTTTACCCTTGTGACTTATTCCTAGTCCTCTCCGCTGCCCATCCACACCGGGCGCGTGAAGTAACCTGCCATTAAAGCAGTTCCGGAAGGTCCTCACGCTCACTACGATCCACATAATGACCATGACGACACTCATAGCGGTCCCTAGGCTCTTGAAGGGGAGCGATCCTTGGCCAGCGTCGTGGTGGCAACCAACTTTGACCACGTGTGGGTAGGCAATGAAAGAAAGGCTCGTAACTCTAGAGTCTCGAGATTGATCAAATAAAGCCCATGTAGATGTGAGTAGTTATTAACATCACTGACCTCTGTCCATGTGTTACGTAAGTACTTCAAGGCAAAGAAAACCGAACTGTGTGCTTTTTTTTGCAGGCCGCACCAAAGTCGACCAGGGCATGTTTGTTCCCCATGTCTCCGCCTGCTCGTTCGTGCCGGAGTGGGTGCAACACCGTTTTGAGACGGTGGCGAAACGGTACAAACATCTGATGGCGAATATATGCTTTAAGATGAGTAATTAACAATCTTTGGGGTCGGCGGAGTAATTGTTCGCAGGGATCAGCAGCATAAATACCGAATCTGTATTTGCAAAATGCATATAACTAGCTGAGCCCAGTACTGAATTAATCACTTCTAATGCGGTTCTCGAAATGGAAGGTATTATGTTAGCACAGGAACAGAGAGTCGTAGTCGCCACTGAAGATGGGCATCGTCGCCCACTTGGTCAGGGTGTTGAGACGATAACTGCACAGCGAGGGGACAGGAATCTCTACTAATACAATGTAAACCCTTGGTCGTGTCCAACTCCGGGATTGTCGATAATCAAAAGGAGGACAGGGAACTCAACACCAGCAAACATGACATGGAAAAGGAGTTGATGGACGGAAGATCCAAGCAGCGGAGTGCTGGTATTGGACGATGGATGATAGAAAACAGAGCAGCGTATTCTGCTCGGCCGAGGTTCTTCAGCTGGTTCAAATAGATGTGGCAAAAAGGGGGATGTAGAGAAGAAAGAGAAGGCAGTGATACACATGTTATAGAACAACATCAGCTCCTTCCACTCTCTACTTTCTTGTACATAATACACAACCTAATGGAATCGGCTCCTACAGACCAGCAAAAAATTGATTCCAGCCTCCGGCGTCGCCCACGACTACCGACCAGGACTCTATCACCGTAGGTTCAGTTGCTATATACTGCGGGAGCTGTTTGTGTACCACGTCTCTTCCCCATAAGCTAGATGGGTCTGTTGTCTAGTCCGGCGTGGATTGCTCGAAGCTTCTCCCATCCCTGACAGTTCTCGAAGCCCACCAAACTTATTGGTGATCCACCCGTCACCTACCAACCCGGAGAACCCCCTACCACCCTAGTCTGTAGCTTCACGATATATTTTATCGTAACGAACAAATTTTCAACAGCGGCCTGACATGTGGGACAGTGACAACACTGTCTCATCACAACAGCGGACATAGCTCAGTTGGGAGAGCGCCAGACTGAAGATCCAAACTTCATCAGAATATCTGGAGGTCGTGTGTTCAATCCACACTGGCCGCATCATTACTTTTTGCCTCTGTAGCCAGCAGCAAGCAGCTCTTCTTGAACCTGAGAGAAAGAATCTTTGCTGAATATCTGAGAGAGATCATGAACAAATAAACGTGTGTGTGTGGTAGTCCTATTTTTGTTAAACCATCTCTCTAGACGATGGGTTCGTTTGTTAGTTAGCTTTATACTCTCAAGACACTCACCAGAAAGCTCACTTTTTGCTTTTTGCTTTTTGCTTCGTAGTTTTGCTCTTCCTAAACTAATTCCCCCGGCGTACACGTGTATGCTCTGCCTATGCCAATGCCGTGCATAGGCCCACGACACCACCAACCATGCAAAACGCCGCCCGCACCGCGTTCATCCTGGCGAACTTCCCCAGCAATCGTCGCACCTCCTCGTCCTCGGCCTGGGAAGAGCCGAGAGGCGTCTTTTCCTGAGGCCCGCTGAGGTCGGTAAACTGGTTGCCCTCGCCCTTGCCGGCGACACTGTCGTCCGCCGATCGCTGGCCCGGCCTGTACTTGTTGGCCGCCGCGGCCCGCACGCTCCGCACGCCCCCGTGCGCCTCGTTCTTCTGGATCAGGGCGAAGTTGGTGGGCAGCATGAGGCCCGTCACGGGGCCGATGGCGAAGTTGCAGGCCGCGGCCGCCAGGTAGCCCTGCGTCCCGGTCCCGGCCAGGATCCGGGCCACGAGACCCCGCCGACTGCCGCGGCGGGAGGCAGGGCGAGGACGCCTAGCACCGCGAAGCCGGTCCCCGCCGCGAAGGCGGCCGTGGGCATGAGGTGGGAGCCCCGGCTGAAGAGCCAGCGGACCGAGGGCAGCGAGCGCGACGCGGGCTGCGCCTGCAGCGTGGGGACGTCGAAGAGCGACAGGGTCGCGATGCCGCCGGCGACCATGAGCGAGGACGTGATGCTCAGGGTCTGCAGGACGGTGACGGTGGCGTTGCCCATGCTGAATGGAGTGTTGGATGTTGTAGGGATGATGGTTCTACGAATGAAGGGTAAAGTACTTGGGGGGCTCCGGAGTTTGTCAATCTTCCCGAACGGTGATGAACAGGCACAGGAGGCAACTGTGTATATATATTCTACATGCGCAGGCAATGCCACCAAGGCTTGAGTTATACGGCAATACAAAATGCCTATTGGCCTCTCGCAGTTTTCGGAATGGGCGAAGCCCGACAATGGAAACACAATCTCATCGTGGCTTTTGACGTCATCGACTTTGGGTGTTATGCTAAACAAAATAGACGTGCATCGCTTCAGACTACTACGAACTAAAAAAACGTTACCAGTGTATCTGGACGTAAACCTGACCTGGTTGTGGTGATATGCGCAGAACACCGTGGAGGAATACAGGCGCCTCAGATTGATTCGGTTTCCCCAGACGGAGTACCAGTGCCCCTTCATCGCGAGCGCCCGAAAGATTTCAGATTTGGACCAGATCTCGTTGATCACCTAAAACAATGGCGACAACCACTGAACCATAAGCTTTGCGGCGGACTTAGCTCCGGGATGGTACGTCATAGGGCGCAGTGTTAGTGCTTAGGGAAGCTGACGGGTTGCCGAATTTGTCCCGGTACAGACAAGACCCCAAGATTTGGCAACCAGCAGATCGACATCTCAATTTGGAGTAACCCGGGGAAAGCAGAAGGAGATGCTCTAGCTGTGCCAAAAAAGGATCCAGGTCACTCTTCTGTCCGTAAGCAGCCTTCCGGAATTATTGAAGAAATACGGGGGAAATCCGTGATTGATGGCCATGTGGTGTCAGGTGGGTCTCTGGGTCTCTGGGTCTCTGGGTCTCTGCCGACCGTCCACGCACCAAAAACCGCAAACTTGGAATCTAACGGGAATGACTCTCGCGCGTGAGGCTCTCTTTCCCCTGCAGAACACCGACATCCATTTGGTGATTCCGCTGCTTCTGGTCAGAAATCGGCCGGGAACCTGCCAGAAACCAACAACTCACTTTCAACATGGCGAACCCATGCAATGTCCGGTGAACCCGAAGAATGTCTTCCAACCGAAGAATGTCTTCCACCCCCAAATCCCCAGCACCCGCTGGGAACACCTGCGACTGCAGCAACCATGGCTTCGCAGGACCCCATCTCCGTCGAAACGGTCGACGCCACCGCCGAGGAACTCTCAGCCCTCGTGATCCATCCGCACGAGGAATCCGTCACCAAGTGGGCCAAAGTCTCCAAGACTCCGGCCTCTGGCTTCGGCGTTTTTGCTATCCAGGACATCCCCAGAGGGACGCTGATTGCTGTCGAGACTGCCGTCCTTTCCATACCCAACGTGCCCGACGAGGAAGCTGCTATTGAGTTCTGCGCAGCGCTGCACAAGAGCACTAAGCCCAATCTGGACCGGCTGGAAAGTCTCAGTCTTGACCCCCTTGCCTGGAAATCCGTCAGCGGGGACGCCGTCCGCTCGAGGATCTGGCAGTGGTGTCAGGACAACCTCGGCACCGGCGTGGACGGACAGCGAATGTCCCACCACGAACTCAGCGTCGCCGTGGACTATACCTGCCGGTGCTACGGTATCTTTCTCACCAACAACCTGGAAACCGGCAGTGACTCTGGACGCGGTGTCTATGCCTTCTTCAGCCGAATGAACCACTCGTGCCGACCCGACATCTTCGAGTACTTCAACACGAAAACCGGGGAGTTGAGCATCCGCGCCATCCACGATATCAAGGCCGGAGACCAGATCCACTCCACCTACGTCGATCTTCTGCAGCCCCGGAAGAAACGCCAAAAGACCTTGGAAGCCTGGGGCTTCATGTGCCAGTGCCCGGCCTGCGCAAACCCGGCTTTCGATGCACTGAGTGACCGCGCCGTCGAGCTGGACGATATGCTAGAGGAGTATATGTATTACCATGAGGACTTCTCGTCCGATACCGACGACGACCATGAGCCCTTTCTGAAAGGGCCGGACGAGGCGTTGGGAGTGGCCCAGGAGCTCATCCAGATCATAAGGGATCAGGGAATTTATGGCGAGTCCCTCTTTCACACGTACGTGGTCACAGGAAGTCCCATTCCGGTCTCCGGTGTGGGTCCCAACATGCATGGCAGAGTATCATTACTGACACCCGAAGCAGATACTGGAACGCCTCTAAGCTTGGTGTCGAGGTGGATGATCTGCAGCTCGCCCTCGATTACGCCCGGGAAGCGCGCGAGATTGAGGTTTGCTGCGTCGGGGCCGACGGCAAAATGTCCGACGAGGACCCGGTCGAATGGATCGGCTATCTGGAAAGCCAAATCGCACACGCCAACGAGGAAGGGTTGCTCACTGCCAAATTGGCCCATCAAGGCCCTTCGGTCCCTTGAAGTGTCCAAATCCCGGGGCTGCAAACGATGATGAGATCAGCAGGAGGTGGATTGGGAAGGTGGGCAGGTGGGAAGAATGTTCAGCCTCGATCGACGAGAAGAGTCATCCAACGCTACGAGCGGCGTAGCACCAAGAGCATGACCAATACGCGTCCTGCTACGCCGCCTGCGCAGTGTGCCATGGAAGCCTGGGGCCTACCTAGGGTCTTCACGAGGAGCGCTAAAGCCGAATGCTACGGCACTTGTTTTATGGGGCATGAAAAACAGGGCTGACCACCACGGCAGCCGGCCGAGGACCCTGAATTTATCCCGGCAAGCGAGTCAGTACTACTGTAACCCAATCATTAAACTTGTTTGGTTCACGTATCGATATCAAGATGAGATCATGCTTATGTGGCGGTTTGGTCCCCTACATGATTGAGTTGGCCTCGCGGTTTGGCCTCACTCGCAGGCAATGGGTAACCGAAATCAGGTTCCGAACACGTTGGGGTAACGGGTTCTTGATATCAAAATCCGTGTTTAGCTGAGAGACCAAATCGAGCATCTGACCTCGCTGTAAACCTATAAATCCCCGGTGCACTCGCTCACATGGGGTGTAACAACAACCATGCTAATATCGCAACCAAACTTCGTATCTCTCCCACTCCGAACTTGAATTATACCGAAATCCCTTGTATAATACATTCCCCGTGATTTATAGTGAGATATTTACTCCTCACGCCACGCCGAAAGCAAGATAACCAAAAAAACCCACAAAACCGAAAAGAATGGAGTACGGCCGGCGGCGCTCCGCCCGCTACAGCGACGAAAGCCCCCGCGGCACCGGTCCTCGTCCTCGGCGGCCACGGAAAGCACCCGCGCCCACGACGGCAAAGAGCACTACTACCCCTACACCACCACGACCCACCGCCGCCCCGTCAGCAGCAGCGACAGCAGCGACGGCGACCGCCCCGCATCCGCGAGGAGCGGTACTACTACGAGCTGCCCCGGCCGTCGCCGCCCAAGGACGACGGCTGCTACGTCCACTACAGCGGAGACCAGCACGCCGTCGCGCGGCGGCGGCCGGCCCCACATGCCGCGGCAGCCCTCGTACGCGGCGGAGCCGGCGGTCCGCGTGCGGCGGCAGAAAAGCGATCGGCGCGGGACGGGCGACGAGGACAAGAAGATCAAGCGGCGCGCGATGGAGAGCGCGATGGGGGGGTTGGTGATTGATCGGGTGGTGAACGGGTCTAGTAGCAATAGTCGTAGCAGCAAAAAGCGGGGATGAAATGCGAAAGGCGGGAATCGAAACGAGATAGGACGGACTAGACTTAACGAGCAACTGGAATTGTGACTGTGATCGCTGGGGGTTTGCGGGTGACGATCGGCCATGGCAAGATGTGCGTATAGAGAGAGCAAGCAGCATAATCGCGTGTAATATAATGCCCGTTAAAGGCTTGAGACTATAACACAGTGCGACAAGCACCAGGACCGGTGGCGCAGCGGTAGCGCGTCTGATTCCAGTCCAGAAGGTCATCCGTTCAAATCGGGTCCGGTTCAGCTTTTTGCTGTTTTCGGGGTCGGCGACGATTCTCTTCATTCTTTGCCAAGCGAACTAGCACTCAACGTCGCCGACCATCTGTAACATGGGAAATGGGCCCTGTTTTCAGCTCCGCGGCTCTGCGGGTTCTGCTGCGGGACGGACGAGAGCAGAGGGGCAAATTGCTTACTGTATCACGAAGACTGCCATGCTGCATGAAGTTTGTCTCTGGCGGAGAGTCTCTCGACAGTCAAACAGTGGAAGACTTGCAATGCAGATGCGCCGTTGAAACAAGATGCAAGATGCTTTTCGCTCGCTCAATTCTGCCGTTGCCACTCTACTGTACAAGTGGCTATGTGCGTGTCCAGCCGCCGACTGGTTGTCGAATTTTCCCTGTCAGAGTCGAGGACCCAAGTTCTAGCCGCATCTGCCCCTTACCGTCCGCTGCCAATGCCGCTACTGATCCAAGTCTCCACTGCTGGTCCAACGCTCGGAAGCGATGCCCGTGTTGCCGCTTGCTCTAGTCTGGAGTGATCGTAAGTGAAAGAGACTGGATAATGGGTAATGGAGGGAGCGATTTTGAACGACGGTCATGATGCTCTTCCGGCCCAGTGGCGTTATCAATGCCGGCAGTGATGACTGTAGACGATCGGTACTTCATAAAGGGTGCTGTCTTTATGGCGTCGGTAGCCTGGTCGCTAATGTCTAATGCGACTTCGGTGGTTTGGATGCCATGCCTTCATTGGTGCATCGCATCACCACAGGGGGTTCACTGCATCGTGCCGGCCCTTTTGTTCCCCAATCAAGTGAAACTGCGTGGACGTGCTGATGGAAACACCAAGCTATGCTGCTGGCTGCACAGTAATCTGGATTCCTCTTTTTGCCTTCTAGCGAAAAAGCAAATGCGACAACACCTGCAAGTACGGGACCCTTTGGGGGCGATCGCAACCCTATCTAGACCCCATCGAGACATCCCCGGCAGCCGGCTGCTGGCATAGCTCTGATCCCAGCACTCATATACGAACCCCGCATGGGTTCCAAGACATTCGGGAGCTTCTGCGTTACCCACAGAGCAAATCTAGAATCTGCACAGGCTCCGACGTCTAGTGGCTTCAGGCGGAACTCGCTGCGGGTTCCAGCAATTCCATGTCGGGTGCTATAAAGCTCTCATCATGGCCGCGGCGTGCGCTGCTGCTGCGAGCCAGGCGCGACCAATGTTTGCCAAAGACGACCACTCGACACCCCCATCAAACCCCTCTGGCCAGGGCGACTTCGACATAACCTCGCGTCGAACGAATTGATTGCGCCCCTCAACATGGACCAAGAAGTCAAGAAGACCGGCGGCGTCGGCGCCAACGAGGCCGAGATGCTGGCCTCGCCCACGCAATCGGCCAGCCCGTCCGAGGAGAACCTCGCCATCCTGCAGACGCGCACGCAGAGGCTGTTCAACAAATGGCAGCTCTTCGCCCTGTCGCTCATGTACATGAGCACCTGGAGCGCCGTACCCACGTAAGTCAGCAGCCGCAGCCGCAGCAGCAAGCCACTTTCTCTCCGGGGACAGGGACTAACGACTCGTCGCGTCATCGCTCCAGCAACATGTACTACGCCATGTACAACGGCGGCCCGTCGGCCTACTTCTTCAGCTACATCGTCATCGCCGTCGGCGCCGGGTGCCAGGTGGCGTCGTTCAGCGAGCTGGCGTCGATCCAGCCCATCGCGGGCGCGCAGTACTACTGGACGTACCACTTCGCGCCGCCCGGCAGCCGGCGGTTCCTGACGTGGATCCAGGGCTGGGTGACGTGGACGGGCTACGTGGCGACGTTCGCGAGCAGCGTCAACTTCGGCACCGCGGTGCTCGAGGGCATCGTCGAGCTCAACTACCCGGACTCGTACGTCGTCGAGGGCTGGCGCACCACCGTCATCAGCCTCGCCACCCTGGCCCTCATCACCCTGATCAACCTGTACGCCTTCCGCGCCGTGCCCTGGATCGACCTCTTCAGCGGCGTGCTCAACATCCTGCTCTTCGTCGTCTTCATGGTCATCTTCCTCGTCATGGCCCCGAAGAACGGCGGCGAGATCTTGACGCAGACCAACGTCTCGTCCGGTTGGTCCAACTACTATGCGTCCAGCCAGATAGGCTCGCTGTCCAACGTTTGGCTCTTCATCGGTAAGTTCACTTTTCCCAACCCCCGTCATGGAGTTAATCCACCGCCACCACACACAGTAAGCAAGTTGAGAGTGTGCTGATCCACCGCCGAATCGACGTAGGTTTCGAAGCCGTGATCCACATGGGCGAGGAGACCAAGAACGCCAAGAAGATCGTGCCGCAGTCGCTGTTCTGGTCCATCACGGCGGGCATCGCCATGGGCTTCGTGACGCTGGTGGTGACCATCTTCTGCATGCCGCCCGTCGAAGTGATCCTGGACGCGGCGAGCCCCGTCATCGCGGTGCTGCTGCACGTGACGCGGTCGCAGACCATGACGACGGCGCTGGGCGGGTTCCTGTACTTCTTCAACGTGGCCGCGTCCATGGGCAACATGACGTCCGTGTCGCGCCTCACGTGGGCCTGGGCCCGCGACGGCGCCCTGCCGCGCTGGCTGGGCCACGTCGACGGCCGCTACCGCATCCCCTTCCGCGCCGTCTGGGTCACCAGCCTGCTCGTGGCGCTGCTGACGCTGCTCAACCTCGGCAGCGCCACCTACGTGGCCCTCGGCGCCATCACGTCGCTGTCGAGCATGGCCATGTACCTGAGCTACGCCGTCGTGTTCGCCGTCGTGCTCCACGCGCGCTGCCGGGGCGCGGGGATCGAGCGGGGGCCCTGGAACCTCGGCCGCTGGGGCCTGCCCGTCAACGTCGCCGCCCTCGTCTACACCGTCTACGTCATCGTCTGGCTGCCGTTCCCCCAGACCACCCCCGTCGACGCCTCCACCATGAACTACAGCGGGCCCATGCTGGCCGCGGTGCTCGTCCTCGCCGGCTCGCTGTGGATCTTCCGGAGGAACCGCTGGCCGGGGCCCAATCGGGCCGTCGTGGACATTGCGCTGAGGGCAGAGGACTGATCATGATGGGTATTTATTTGGATAGTTAGTAAATAAAACTTTGGAAATTGTCCGTATATACTCTTTTGGATTGATATCTCCCCCTCTCCTTTCTTATGATCAAAACTCCGCACCAAAATTCCAATGCCAGTAGTCCCAATGCTGGAGGCAAATAGGAGAAAGAAAAGCTTTAACTCGGGATCTAAAGAAGGGCCGTTTATCTTTCGTCCGGTAGTTTACTAAGAATGGACGAGGAAAGTGTTGTTAGCTATCAGGATCCCCTCGTTCTTTTGTTTTCTGTTTTATCACATGAGCCGTTTTGGCATTCGGTGCGGTAGCGGATCGGGGACACTGTATCTGCTAGAAGCGTACGACTCAATGAAATGGGTATTTCGCCACTCGTCGGGCGACGACGATCCGACCATGGTGGTCCGGCCGCTTTCTCCTTCCTCTTCCATCGAGATGGCCGAGTGGCCGGTGCTGCTGCTTGTGCTCTTCGTCTTGATCGCCTCCAGTGTCCTTACCTTCAGGGAGTGGTGCGCGACGTCCTCCAGCGGGATCCCGACCGTCTCGTCGCGCCCGCGGTGCTGCTCGGGCGGCGTCGGCGGCCGCCGCACCCCGTCCAGGTGGCGGCGGCCGCGCTCGCTCTTGGGCTCCAGCGAGGGCGCGGCCCCGGGGTCCCGGCGCTTGTCGGCGTACGTCGCGATGGCCTCGGAGATGCGGCGCGCCAGCTGCGGCAGGAGCAGCGACTGCCCGTGGTCGCGGTCCGGCAGGTACAGCAGCTCGATGTCGCCGCGGCCCGTCCAGCCCGTCCACGTGTGCTCGAGCGCCGCCAGGTCGTTGCGCGACGTCTGGTCCGCGCGCCCGTAGTGCATGTAGCTCGCGACGGCGGGCCCGTTGAGCACGCAGTCGCGCCCCGCGACCACGGCCGTCGTGCGCCGGCCCGCCAGGTCCTCGCGGAACAGGATGTGCTCGGGCCAGTGGAAGCGGCGGCACACGGTGTAGGCGATCATGGGGTCGCGGCCGGCGCCGAAGTCGATCTCGATCTCGGGCGTGACGCGCCCGCGGCGCCGCGTGATGTTGTACGCCACGTCGGGCAGGTGCAGCAGCACGGCGACGGGGTCGCACAGCACCAGCGAGTTGATGCGCGGCCCCACCTCGGGGTGCTCCAGCAGCGGCCGCGCCATGAAGGTGCCGTACGAGTGGCCCACCAGCACGAAGTCGTCCATGCCCTGCTGTTGGACGATCTGCGCCACGGCGCGCGCGAACGCGGCGGGCGGCACGGCTTCCGGGCAGATGCGGTTCGAGGCCGGCAGGATCTCGACGGCCACGACGCCGATGTCGGCGGGGATCGACGGCAGCCACGTCGCGTACGTCGGCACGCCGATCCCGATGCCGTGGATGAAGAGCACGGGCCGGTGCGTCTTGGAGCGGTGGGGGCGGCAGAAGTAGCTGATGTCTTCGGACGCCGACGCGCGGGGGGCGAGCAGCGTCATCGGCCGGAAGGGGAAGACGGAGAAGAAGGTCCGGCGCGGCTGCCGATAGAATGTGAAGCCCTTGATCGCCAAGTAGGCCCAGCTGGCGACCTCGGTGAAGCTCATGAAGAGGTACCAGAGCAGGGGGCGGTGGTACATGACGACGGGGTCGAGGTTGAGGCGCATGGGCATGGCCTCGGCGCGGCCGGGGGCAGGTCGATGCCCGCGCGCTCAGCGGCCTCGTCGACGTACTCGTCGAGCTCGGCCCACTCGTCGGGGGCGAGGTCGCGGCCCTCGGCGGCGAAGAGGGCCCAGGCCAGCCAGTCCTTGACGTTGTCGCGGTGGATCTGGTCGAGGTGCGCCATGCAGAACCACTTGCGTATGAAGAGGCGCACGTCGGGCACGTTGCGGAGGATGTCGGCGACGAGCTTCCGCCGCTGCGCCCGCGTCATGGGCGTCATGGGCATGCCCGGCCGCTGCAGGCGCGCCTTGAAGGGCAGGAACCAGACGAAATACCACAGGATCTCGACGGCCCCGTAGGCTTCGATGGCGATGGAGACCGGGTGCGCGATGCCCGCGCGCCCGAAGGCGAAGGCGACGAGGAAGAAGTAGACCAGGCAGCCCAGACCGACGTAGGTGACGGAGTACTTCATGCCCACGACGGCCATGTAGGTCCACCGGTTGTGGTCGAGCAGCATGTTGACGATGATCTTCTTTGTTTGTTTCCAATTAAGGCTCGACGGTGAGATGGGAAATTAATGCCAAACCAATCAAAAGGGACCAGAATTTTGGAGTCCCCGCGACGGAAGGGTGCATCATGTTTTTAATAGCTCGCCGCAATGCTGCGAGGCGACTTCACAACTTGACAGGGGCGTATGAGACGACCCTTGGCCACCGAAACCTCTGTGCTCTGCATTCCCCGTGCGTGGGAAGCAGGGCCGAGGTTTAACGTTGTGATGGAATCCGGGTTAAACTCCCGATAGAACAAAAGAAACAAATTACATACGCGTAACTTTACGAATGTGGTATCTGACAACGACCCCTGGGTCTGATCGCAGGACCGTTGGTTTTGGCCCCAAATTGTATTCGAAACGGCGCTCACGAGCCATTCGGAACACTCCCTCAGAGGCAGGCGACGTAAACCCTGTTGGTGATCCGATCCGTGGATTACCACCAAGTGTGGGGAAATTCGGATAAGGGGCCGTGCCTACTCCCCAATATCGATATCCTGTAGCACTAGATGTGATATGATACCACCATATTCCAGTATGGGTAGATCCACAATGCGTACTCGGCTGCTCGGGAGCGGAGAGTCACAATGTGCAGAAGGATATCGACCCGTGGCGGATATGGCACTGCCTGTTGGCCCCAGTTTTCGAGGCCATCGTAGCGCACTGCCCAGATAAAGAAGAGATCAGATGCCAGCAATTATCGGCCGAAAGGGAAACGTAACTATTCTGAAACGGGAAAGACAGCACAGCCGAGCCCACTCGAAAGCCTTCTTCCCAGTGGGCGGTAGGGAATCTGGCAGCTGCGAATACGCCAGTTCGGAATCGGTTCCATCCAATAGTCACACATTGCTTGATTCGTGACTCGAAGTACACGTATGTTACTATTGGTCGAGTGATTGCCGTTCTTGTCTTTTGTGGTCTGTTGCACGCGTCAGTCATGAACCTCGGCAATAGATGTGAGCTGCGCAGCCATTGACTGCGTTTGACTTACGCGAAAGCCTTGACGAGCAGCAATGAGGTACGGATACTGGGAGTCAGCTGTAAGTAATGTCGCTGTAAGAAAGACCGACCTTAATGAGAATTTGCGACGCCAAAAGTTGACATGAAACATGTTACGCTTGACATTTCGTCCGAACCCACTTGCGGCTGGCATTCTGGAGTCCATTGGGCTCGAGAAGTATTGTGCGAGGTCATGATGCTGCGACATGGTTACACCCGCTCCCTTGTGGGCAAGTGTTTCTAGCTGTCAACTGTTGCGCCAGCAATATCACATTCATAGAGCCGTAGCTACTGCCGATATCAATAAACAGCTTACGTCCCCTCTGTGAATATGTGTAAGGGGCAACTGAAGGAAACTTACCATGACAATAGCGTATTACCCGATGCTCACAATGTCTTACGCATCAAGGTGAATCTGTAGGTAAGATACCTGATTCTGTTAGACTTGTACAGTCCCAAACATCAAGTTGTTTAGAACCAGCCGTACTATCGGCGTCCGGATCTTGTTAGTGTTATCATCATGAGTCTAGTGAGTTGTGCGAGAGGCAGTGTTCAAATCTGACTTGTCCTTGCGACCACAATCGCAGGTAAGCTACACTAGGCGAATTACGATTGATGGCGTTCTGATGGTTTGTTCAGTACCTGGAAGTACAGAACCCACAGCGGTAAACCTAGAGGCTCTTCAGCGGGGGAACCCTTCTGACAAACTTTGCCCTCGCCCAAACGACGCCCCAAGCCACAGCGAGGCCCGCTGAAAACGCAAAGTACAAAAGCCCAGGCCCACGACTGCGTTTCGAATTGCTTCTGTACTTCTGCCTCACCCCATCCCACATCATCTCCCCCAACAGGCGTCGGCAATGACGGTGATACCAAGCCGATTCATTTGTCTGGTATGGCAAATGACTGGGAATCCCCTACAAAAACTACAGGCAGTGACGAGTCATCTCGAACTCCGAGCCACCGGTTGCACAAAACCACATACCGCCATATTTTAATCTTCCACCCATCTTGTGCGAATGGCGATCTCTTCACCGAAGACGGTGACGTCCAAGGGGCTGCACTGGGCTCGATGTTACTTCTTCCCCCTGAACGCAGATGGCCCCCAAAGATCTCTTCTTCACGCCCTGAGCGAACCGAAGAACGCAGTGAAAAGAAAGGGTTCGGCGTCGTCTGGAGGCAGTGTAATACCAGAGACACCGGGGATGCCCAAGCCGAAGAGCAAGCTCAAAGACTCGGCCCCATGAGAAAAAAGAATGTTGGAATTGTCCTCGGAAAACCACGGTGTGGCATCCTTGAACGTATCCGTCAATCTCCCACCTTTCGATGAGACTACCGACCATGGAAGTAAGGCCGGAGCCTGTTCATCTTCCTTGGTTGTTCGTTGGGATTGTTTATGAAGAAGAAAAGAAGAAGACAGGAAGAGATCTGAGGGCCGGGGAGATTAAATACTCGAGACTTCCTTCAAAGGCTGCATTGGTAGTTACTCGAAAACGCGTTGGATTGTTCATGTTTCGGGGAACAGGCCCAGAGGGGATGACGTGCGGAGGGTATGTTGGCGAGGAAGTCGCAAGAGAAGCCGATGATGCGGCGCTTGATCTGACCCTCCCAGTGGGAAACCGCGCCATTGGGTTTTGTGGATGATGACACGACAGGACACCGCGGCCAGAGTTGGTTTTTCTCTGCGAGAAGGAAGCCCGAGTGCGAAGTCTTGACTGACACAATATCACACCCTTCTACTTGCGTCACTGCCGTGCGTGCTAAAGTGGGCGACCGGAATGGCTTTCTTTTGGTTGTCTCCTTCCCGGACCATTATACGATGCCCAAACACCCACTGCGAGCATATGCGAGCATTCCACTTGGCTGCGACAAAGTAGCCGCGTCCCTTCGGTACATTTGAACGCGAAGTCGCAGCTGATTTGACCTCTCACGAAGCTCGAGCCCCTGTGAAAGTGTACGGACCCCCTATTCTGGCCAGCCTGTATGGTTGGCAACATCATAGAATGAATAGAGTAAGAGACGATGAAGGGCGGTGTTGATGATTATAGACATATATACGTATGCAAGTTCATTGCTACCATCTACGGATCGATATAATGATATAATGAAATCAGGGCTATGAATTTTTGTCGAGGTCCTTTCTCGTTGAAAACGACGATTGCAGGGGTTCCGGGGCAGGTAGAAGCGTAGGTAATCTATCAGGGGTTTATTTGTACAACACTTTGTCCAACCAAGTAGTAACCTCCTCCCACGTCTCGTCTTGCGACTGTAGTTGCCTTTTCCTCCATTCCTCCACCTTAATCCGCACCCAGAAGTGCGTCCACCCGTGGGGCATGTCCTTGGCGCACCAGTACTTGACCCCCCCCTCCTCCCAAGGCTCGGCCATCCGGCCCTCGTCCGCCGGCCGGCCCGCGAGCTTGCACGCCGTCAGGTAGCCCTCGCGGCACAGCATGTCGGCGCCGCCGGTGACGAGGCACAGCGGCTGCGGGATGTGCGCGCGGGTCGCGTAGTAGGGGCTCAGCAGGCGGTCGCGCAGGTCCTGGCCGGGCGCGGGGAAGCCCCACTCGGCCAGCGTCTGCGTCGGCTTCATGTCGTCGGGCCCGCCCCACGGCATGGCGGCCGGGTAGGCGCCCTTGGCCTCGCCGGCGCGGTCGGCCAGGGGCTGGAAGGCGACGAGCGCCGCGATGCGGCCCTGCAGGGCGGGCAGCTGCGCCACCGCCAGCGCGATGCCCGCGCCCGCCGAGAAGCCGCCCACGACGACGCGCGCCGCGTCCACGGGCAGCGAGCCGTCGCCGAGCGCGTCCGCGACGGCGGCCGCGACGTCGTGGATCGCCGTCGGGAAGCGGTGCTCGGGCGCGCGCCGGTAGCTCACGGCGACGACGACGTAATTGTGCCGGTCGGCCAGGAAGCGGGCCTGCGCGTGGTCCATGTGCGGCGTGCCGACGATGAAGGCGACGCCATGGATCAAAACGAAGAGGGGGTGCTTCTGCCCTTCTTGGTGGCCGGCGGGGATGAAGACGTGGTGGCGCAGCATCGGCCGCGACGGGTACGCTTTGATGCGGTCCGGCTGCTGGGCCGCCCAGAACTTGCGGTCGCGGATCTTGAACTGGAAAAATAGGATCTCGCAGAGGTAGCGGTAGGCTATGGCACACATGAACCGCCATATCCCCTGCAGTGTCCCAACCCGTGGCTGGTGGGTCAGGATGACGGGGGAATTCTTGTTCGATGACATCTTGTCGTTTTCGTCTCTTTCAGCTTATGCGATCAATCACCAAATCTCAATCATGAGAACTGTAGCATGCCTCGTCTGATATCACCAGATCTATCCATCAACAAGTTGATACTTGAATAGTGCTTTGGGGCCTTTTGGAAGTCGAGTTTTGCTACAGATCCTTCAATCCTTCAATTACATTGTTTGATTATATGCATGAGATGGCGCCACCCCTTGCCAAGATGCTGACATAATACCTCAACAGCATATACGACTATAGTGTGTGGGCACTCAGGGAATATTCACATCATCTATCCGGCAATGCGAGCTTGAAACCCAAGATACGTGCAATACGCCAAGCCTAGATACCAGAGCAAAATATGATTCGAGAAGTCATTGTCGGCGTTGCGGCGGTTGTGTTACTGGCCTATGGTATCGAGTTTGTTTTCGCCTGGTTTGACGACCCGCGAGAGCCACCGCGAGTAAAGCCAACCATCCCCATTCCGATCCTCGGCCATGTCATAGGTTTCTTTCAGCATGGGTTTGCGTATTACGATATCCTCAGGTAAGTTGTCTCCTACATTCGAAATGAGCAGTTTTTGAAACCGGGGTGGCGAATATAGCAAGCAGAACCCCAATGTAGAGTTTTACACCATTGGTGTTCTGAACTTCAAATTCTACATCACCCATTCCCCGAGAATCACAAATCAGTTGGCCAAGTCGAAGGTCGTGTCCGTGAGGCCATTTCTGCGGAGTGCGGGCAGGATCCATGGAACGATCAGTGAGGAGGCGTACGCCACTTTCGATGGCCATCTGGCCGATCATTTCAGTGACCGCACCAAAGATGCCATGGCCCCTGGACCGCACATGGACGAACAGAACTTGCGCATGGGACAGGAGTCCGTGGTGGAAGTCGACACCCTCTTGAGTGGCAATCGAAAGGAAATGAAGCTCTGGGAATGGTCTAAAAACGTCATCATGCAGGCCATGGGTGTCGGTCTGTTTGGACGCGAACATCCGTTCAAGGACAAGGAAATCGCAGACGCCATGTGGTACGTCCTCAGACTTAGGAAGCTGGACTTTGTCGCAACTGACACGATAGTAGGACCTGGGACGAACATAGGTCTGGGCACATCTTTGGATTTGATCCCACTGGAAAAGGCTATGCCGCACGGGCGAAAGTGATGGAGGCCATGAAAAAATATTTGCAAAATGTCCCCGAAGATGCGTCACAAATGCTCCGAGAACGCCAGAGAGTTGTGCTCGAAGGTGGCATCGGCGAAGAGGACGCGTATAAGCTACAGGCCACGCTGAGCAACGCCTACTTCAACACCATCCCAACTTTGTACTGGACCATCTACGAGATCTACTCCAGGCCAGCGCTTCTGGAGGCGATTCGCGAAGAGATACGAAACAAGGCCTTGACCCAGGTGGGTGAGGACTTCCATCTAAACATCGCCGCGCTCCAGACCACCTGTTCCCTGCTCCTGTCGGCGATGCAGGAGACACAGCGGATCAGGCACGCCCAAGTCGCATTCCGCATGGTCCTCGAGGACGTCACCATCGACCGCTACCGGCTGAAGAAGGGCTATCACCTGCACATGCCCGCCAAGCCGGTGCATTGGGATCCCTCGATCTGGGGCGCCCACGTCAACCACTTTGACCCGTACCGGTTTGTCCCCGAGATCGAGAAGCGACCCGCAAGGACCCAGAAGATCCTCCCCAGCAGCTTCCTCCCTTGGGGCGCGGCCCCTTGGCTGTGTCCGGCCCGGCAGTTTGCCGCCACGGAGATCATGATCATCATGGCGTTGCTGGCGCTCCGGGTCGATCTGGCGCCGGCCGATGGCAGCGGTTGGGACCACGAGCCGCCGCTGAAGAAGGTGGAGATCTCGTCCTTGGCCCATCCCAAGCTGGACGCCCCTTTGCGCATGAATCCCCGGCAGGATGGCGTGGGGAACTGGAAGGTTGAAATAGGAAAGAGCAAGGCTCGGATTGTGCTGACGTCTGGCTGAGAAAGGCAGAACAACCATAGTGAACGGATGTTTCCGTGAAGAATGCGATAGAAAAGTCATGATATGATTCAAGTGCAGATTTCTTAGAATCCGTCTGTTATTCTCAGCATATACGAAGAAGAGAGAAAACCAATACCATCTTCAGTGACACATGAAAGCTATAAAATGCTTGACCGGTAGCATACATACTGATCTACAATGGTGTTTTTACGCAGTGATATTTACATCGCCTCTCTGCTAAAATCGGGCTGGACAAGTTTCTTTCTGAAACAGACACGTTATGCATATTATGTAAAGATTCACAATATAAATCATCATCCCTATGCGTCTTGAGTATGCTAGTGCCACATCCCTCGCTAGGCTCTTCCGTCCGTCGCCAACTCAACCCGACGCCAGTGGGATTCGCGCACCACCCTGCCCCAGCGCGACCCGCCACCGTCCCGCGCCCTCTCGCGCCGTGACGCGGACCCGCACCTCCCGCTTCGGCCGCGGTACGGTGGCCTTCTCGAACGTGCGCGTCTCCGGGTCGCGCTCCCAGCGCCCCTCGGCGTTGGCCACAGCGCCCCCTTCGCCGCGACCGGCGTCAGATCGGCCTGCAGGACCAGCAGCGCCGCGACGACCAGCACCTCGGTCGACGCGAACTGGCGCCCCGGGCACGTGTACGGCGCCGTGCCCCACGGGAGGAAGCTGTTGGGCCGGATCTTGCCGCTGCTGTTGGTGTAGCCGCCGCCGCCCTCGGTCGTCCCCGCTGCTGCTGCCGCCTTCTCGTCGACCGACGACTTCGCCGCCGCCGGGGGCGGCAGGAAGCGGTACGGGTCGAACGCGGCGGCGTTGGGGCCCCACAGCGACGCGTCCATGTGCACCGACTGCACGGGCATCTGCAGATAGTGGCCCTTCTTGAGGAGGAAGCGGCCGTCGAGCAGGGTGTCCTCGGTGACGAAGCGCGACGCGGAGCGCGCGTGGCGGTGGCGCTGCGTCTCCTGGAACGTGGCGAGGAGCAGGGGGCAGGACATCTTGAGCGCCGCCAAGTCCAAGACCCTCGGCGCGTTTGCCTTGTTGTCGTTGGCTTCCGCGCCGTCGTGTCGCACCACGGCGTTCGAGAGGATCTCCTGGCGGATCGCTGCCAAGAGCGCCGGCCGCGAGAAGGCTTCGTACAGGGTCCAGAAGAGCTGCGGCAGGATGTTGTGGTACGTGTCGCTGAAGAAGGCCTGCATCTTGGCGATGTCGGGCTCGGCGAGCCCGGCCTCGCGGAGCGTTTCCTGCCGCTCCCGGATTATGAGCGACACGTCGTCGGGCATGTTGCGGAAGTACTCCTGAAACGCTTTGCCGACTTTCGCACGCGCCCTGAGGCCGGTACCGAGAACATCGGCGCCGACTTGGTGGTACGGACGGTATTCATCCCAGGTCCTGTGATGAGTGATTTCCATCGGTTAGCCCGACGACAATCTCCTTCACGATTATCAATTACGCAATCCACTCACCACATAGCGTCGACCAACTCCGGGTCTCGGAAGGGGTGCTGTGTGCCAAACATGGCGATGCTCGTGACCTGGACGGCGACGTGCTTCGCCCATCCTAGCAAGCCGGTCTCTCCCTGGCGCAGCAGAGCCGAGACCTCGCGGTTCGACTCCTCGGCCATGCGCAAGCTGATGACATCAATGGCGGGCCCCGGGGCCAGGGCCAGCTTGCTCCGGGTCA
The DNA here is from genome assembly GCF_038363985.1 of Apiospora kogelbergensis. Taxonomy (NCBI): domain Eukaryota; kingdom Fungi; phylum Ascomycota; class Sordariomycetes; order Amphisphaeriales; family Apiosporaceae; genus Apiospora; species Apiospora kogelbergensis. The sequence goes on from NW_027117422.1 coordinate 168,495, forward strand.
GCCAGGGCCCCAAGGCATCGGGGAACAAGGCGTGGGCCTCTTCGCTGGCACCGGTGTGGATCCTGTTTTCGATTGCCCAGAACGGCTTGGTGGAAAGCGATCGCGTCTTCTGGATGATGTTGGTGAGTCGGACCACATGGGTAATGTAGATCTTGAACCCCAGAACCCCGATACTCCAGACTTCGTCGTCGGTCTGTTGGCTGCCAAGCACGGATGTCAGTGTGCCCCCATTCCTTGGCCCTTTCCCCGGCTGTCTTACCTTAGAATGTCTATGTAGTCGAAACCATAATACATAAAGCCCAAGACATGGCCTATGATGGGGATCTTGGGTGATATCCTGCGAGGCTCACGCGGGTCGTCGCGGAAGGCGAAGAATCTGTCCACGCCGTAGGCGGCGACGACGACGCATGCGACGCCCACCAATATCGCTTGTAACATCTTGAGTATCTTGTTCTTTGATGGTGGTTGATTCGTATGCAACTCGTAGCAAGCTTACCTTTGCTGGTGGCATTGAGAAGCTCATGTGGAAGTTCAAATCTCCACCGGGCGGGACTTGCAGGTAGCAGCACGGAGATGGTACCCCTCTCCGCCTGTCTCCTGAGATGGAAGGATTGAAGGATCCTATATAAGAAACCCATCACTTCTCAGATTATGGCAGTCACCGCTTCAATTCTTTCACGAATGACCTTGATTAGGTTTCAACGGGCCAATCATATACAAGACGTCAAATATCTATTGATATTGTCTTTAAGATACTGAATTTCCAAATCGGCAGCAGCATAGCTTTCTTTCACTATATCGTATGAGGACTACATAGAAATATAAAGCAACACATATCATATGAGCTCAGAAAAAGAGTGTGTGCTCTGGCCACGCCTACTCATTTATGTGATTCGTGACCCAGGACCTCGATACACTTGCCAGCTGCATGGGCTTGGTCTCCGCTCCCCATCACAATTGCACCGGGCTCACCCTTTCCAACGCCGCCGCATCGTCGAGCCACAGCTGCAGCTTCCGCCGCAGCAGATCCTGCTGCGACTCGTACTGCTCGTACGTCGCCACGAGGTGGTTGATGTAGTGGACGGCCCGATCCAAGACGACCGGTTTCGTCTCAGGTTTGCCCGGCGGCCCCGGCGGCGGCGCTTGGGAGGCCGACGATGTTCCCGGCGGCGGCGGTGGCGGCGGCGAAGACGAAGACGAAGAAGAGGCGGCGTGGGAGAGTGGTGCTGCTGTGCCCCCGCCGAGGGATCGAACGTGTTGGAGGCGGGCATCGAGGCCGACAGCTGCTGGATCTTGCTGTTGAGCACCGATCGGTAGCGCTTCTCCACGGCGGCGTGGGGGCGCGGCCAGCGGTTCGGAGGCGGCGGCTGGCGTGGCTGGCGTCCTGGCTGCTGCGGCTGTGGCGGCGGCAGTGGACGTCTCTCGCCCCCTTCGCGGTGAAGGCATTGGTCCTGCTTTTGTTGGTCTGGTCTCCGTCGCCGTTCTTCTTCTCGGGTCGGTTGTTCGTGTTGCCTCGGTTGCTGCTGCTGCTGTTGACGCTGGCGTTGAGCGCTGGATCGCGTGTTCACTGATGGCGGCCTTCTCGTCTCCTCGTAAGAATCCTCCTCTTCGCCCCCTACCATGTCATCGTCTTCATCATCTTCGTCGTAGCCACCATCAAAATCGACGTCATGGCTTTGATCAGCCCCCGTGGAAGCAGATGGATCAATACTAGAGGGGGTGCGGGTTCTGCTGTTCGTGACGGGTACGCTTTGCTCCAACCCTGGATGGCGGTGGTTCTGTTGGGATAAGGCGGGGTCTGAGTGATAGTGTCAATATGTAGCCGTGGCTTTGCTATTGTGGATGTGGTTACACGCACCAATGTGGACGCTTTGGTCTTGCAACAGGCGTGCCACTCGCAAAAAACGCTGCAACAATTCGAAATCTTCTCGTGACACTGCATCTCCAGACTGGGATTGGGAAAGACGTCGTGTAGCGGAAGACATCTTACTGTATTACCGGTGGGTTGAGCTAGTACAAGCAGATTATTGGAAACTTCTAAGAACAATGAGCAACGAGGAAAAAGATTAGGTTGTGGAAACACCTATGATCTCTTGGCTCCGGCAGGGTCTGGCGGGAGGTGGGGGTGGAGGTAGATCAAGTCATACCAACAGGGGATGCGGATGGGGAGTGTGTGTGGACCAGGGATTGGGGATTGCCAATTTTAGAAGCCGCTGACAGAATATCGGAAGGGAAGAGCCGGTGGGTGTTAGACCTAGTATCTTACGTGAGACGGCTGATGGGCAGGTGGTGTCACTGTTGCGTGTATGATCCTTCAATCCCTCGACAAGGATGGCCGTTATTGACCTGGATCTCTGTTTCAGTTTTGAGCAGTAGGTTGCCAGCATACTCGTGTGTGACTTCAGTAAAAATGACTGGCTGACATCAATCACTATGGCTTTTCTCGAGAAAGGCCAGTTCCCCCAGGTCATTGGCCACCGGGGCCTCAGAGGCGCGCATCCCGAAAACTCCATGGCGGCCTTCCGTAGTGCTATCGACGTCGGGGCCCACGCCATCGAGACGGACTTGCATTTGTCCAAAGATGGGGTGGTAGTCTTGTCCCATGTTTGTCTAGACCACCCACCCCCTTTTCCCGACCAGACTACTACAGGAAACCATCTAACGTGTGACGCAAACCCAAGGATGCTACGCTCCGTCGCTGTTTCGGTGACCCTCGCAAGGTCGCCGACTGCGACTGGAGTGAACTATCCATGCTTCGTACGTTAAGCGAGCCACAACAACATATGTGCCGCCTTGTTGAGTTGCTGGAATACGTAACCCAACCAGAACTTGGGCATGTTTGGTTGCTGCTTGATATAAAGGTGGGTTATATGTCTCAAGATCATGCCACAATGATGTTTGCTGAAAGCTGTGTTGCGTTCTGTCTACCTACAGCGAGATGATGCCGCCGACGAGCTGCTTAAAAGACTTTCCGCGGCGTTTGCACATGTCCCTTCGCCATCAAGGCCATGGGAGCAACGGGTCATACTCGCTATCTGGGATGTGAGTCGAGTAGGGGCCCGTAAACCACCCACATTATCTGACCTGGTTGGCTAGGCACCATGGCTAGCTGCTTGTACTCAGTATCTCCCGGGCTTTCCCCTGGCTTTGACCACACCCTCACCAGTCTATGCTTCTGCAATGCTTCCCATCCCTGGATTGCATATGAGTCTACTGAACTACTCGTTCAGCACGAGGCGAGGCGCGAATTTTCGCGACGAAGCCACGAGCCTGGGGAGAAAGGTCTTCTCGTGGACTGATACTGCCCCGGAGTGGATGGCATTGAGTGTGGAAAACAAAGTAGATGGGGTGATTACTGACGACCCAGAAGGGTTCATCAGGCTATGTGCACAATGGAAAGATGAGGAAAAGAGACGGAAAGCACGCAAATGGACGATGTGGGAGGCGGTGTTTTGGTTGGGAATCAATGCCAATGTTTGGATTACAGAAACGATGTCTCATCTCACGAGCAACTCCCTGTAAGCACGAGTGGCCGAGTTACTAGGAATATGAAGTTTGTTTTGTCAATAGATAGATAATATACAGCATTGCACATACAAATCCAACTTCTACGACGTCGTCTTGTCACTGACCCGCAGATGAGGCCGGATGCGCCCATTCGAGTACCGCCGGATGCGCCCGCAGCTCCCCCTCGCCACGTGTGTGTTCCGCGCCGTGGTGCGGCTGAAGACGGCGCCGCAGTGGGGGCAGCAGCAGGAAGGCCGGGCGTGGGACTTCTCGCGCAGGTGCCGGCGCAGGTTGCTGCGCGTGGTGAACTTGCGGCCGTTGCATCCGTGTTTCCAGCAGCGCAGACCCCCGTCCCCGTCGCCGCAGCCGTCTGCTTCTTCAACCGCGGATTGCTTCGGGGCTACCATCGGCACAGATGATAGCGGAGCGGTGGAGGATGGGCTGGCGGGTGGTTGGAGAGGGAATGGCGGCTCTTGGGGATTCGAATAGGGTGGCGGGGCCTCGTCTGGGTAGACAAACGTGTCACTGCTGTCGCTGCTGTCGTAGTCTCCGTCCATTTCGTTATACAGCCGTACTTTGTCTTGAAGATTCCCAACCTCATCGTTGCGGCCGTCATTGTAATGACCATGGCCAGAATAAACAGCTTTGCGTTCATCGATGGAGGTTCCTTGGCCATGCGATGCCTCGCTTTCATATTCATCCGTAATCATATCCTCGTTATCGCCATCTGATGTTTCGGCATCATATTCGAACTCATCATCACTCTCTTCGTCCTCGTCGTAACTTTCAAAATCAACCGTATCGGGTAAAATCTCCACGTATGGACCTCTCGGTGCCTGGGAGTCACTTGGAGCCGACGGCGGGTCAACAAGAACTCGAGATTGGAGAAGCTGCATGGTTCGCATAACGCGTTGGAAGAGCTCCAGGTCCTCAGGAGAGGCGACCCCCATTGCCAGATTGGTTTGGCCGTCCATGTCTGGGATGGCGTTCAAGCAGGAAAGGGCTTCGAGAGGAAGAAATAGATAGTATCAATTGAAAACCCTCGTATCTAATTGCACTTGGTCCTTTGGCGGTTAGAGCTACCCCGGAAGATGTGGTGCCACCCATGCATTAAGGAGGATGTAACCTTGACGCCACTGCTTACTATCAGCTACGGTGCACCGAGGCAGCCGGCACTTACCTTGGAAAAGAAGAGTGATCGAAGGACAGCCAACATTAGGAGAAAAGAGAACCGAAATATGCATGAACCCGAGAGGAATTGGAACACCAGCCTGAGCCATGTTCCAGCAGCGACAACAACCATCTCTCCCCCCTTGCTCCATCGAGGTCGAGAACGCCTGGGGTCCTCAAGTTCATGGTTGCGGGGCAGATTTCGACTTAACACTGCTTTTCCAGGAGGTCCTGCTGTTCGTTTCACCCCTGTCCGTTGCCCTCTGTCTTTGCTGTCTACGGATTTGGCAGCTGGTGCGGGCCGATGTTATCGTTGCTTCTGACGCACTGCATTGGATCAAACGGGTGAGTGATGGTGGCTCTGCTTGGCTTCTGTTTGCATGACCTAACCCTATGCAACTGTCTGTCTGGGATTTAGGGCATTTATGGACTCTTCATTCTTTTACATGCAGCCGTTCTGGCAGTCCAGGCTGCGCCCGGTGCGCAGCTGACCCGCGCGACCCTTGCATCGTCTGCCGTCGCTCTCGCCGGGTCCCTTGTGCTGGCATTTGCTTCACACCTAGAGCACACACGGTCGGTCCGAGCTTCGACAGTCTTGGTCCTCTACTTTGGCTATTCCTTGGTTGCCGATGTTCTCCGAAGCCGCACGTTGTGGTCGATGCCACCGGCCAATGCGCCCGTGGCCGCCGCCCAGACTGCCCTGTGTGCCTGTAAGCTGCTTCTGCTGGTTGTGGAGCGACAGGACAAGTCGGTGCGGAATGGGGTACGGCCGCCTACCCCGGATGAAAAGGCCGACATCCTATCACGTCTCTTTCTCTGGTGGGTGATACCGCTGTTCAAGACGGGGAAAGAGACGTCGAGCTTGACAGCCGAGTCCCTACCCGATGTCGAGTTCGGCCTGACCGTCGCGGGCCATCGGCGCCCCAGTAGCAAGGGTGCAATATCACCACCTATCGACGCCGGAGAACTGCATAAGTCTTCCATATTCCTTCACATTTTGTCCATACGGGGCTGGCTGATCTTGACCGCCGTTCCGCCACGGCTCTGCTACACGGGATTCCTCTTCGCTCAGCCCTTCCTCATTCGGAGAGCCACGAACTGGCTGGCGGAGCCTCTTCACGTCAACACGTATAACATTGGTGGCAGTCTTGTCGCAGCTTACCTGATCGTGTACGTGGGCCTCGGGGTAATGACAATTTCTATTTTGGCCCCTTCAAAATTAACCTCTCCCAAAAGAGCATGGAGTGAAATGACATGATGACTTATTCCAGCACGGCAAAATGCCGTCATGTAGGCTACCCAAGCATTCTACCGCCAATGCACCGCTCGCTCCATCACAGCCGTCCGAGCCGATCTCGTCAGCTTGATCCACGCCCACAGCTTGCGGCTCAGTGCGTCGTCGTCGGCGCAGGACTCGGCGTCCACCCTGATGAGCGCCGACGTCGAGCGCTTCGTGACGGGCACGCGCAACATGCACGAGTGCTGGGCGTGCGTCCTGGAGCTCGCCTTGTCGCTGTACATCCTGCAGACGCAGCTCGGCGTCGCCACGGCCGCCGCCGGCGGCCTGAGCGTTACTTTCATCGGCCTTACGTCGCTCGTGGTCGGGGCGGCGGGCCGGCGGCAGAATGCGTGGCTGAAGGGTATGGAGACGCGTATCGCCGCTACTACGCGGGCGCTCAAGGCCATGAAAGGCATCAAGATGACGGGCGTCGCCGCTTTCGTACGGAGAGACTTGGTTGCCCTGCGCAAGGATGAGATCCGGAAGATGCGAGGATTTCGACAGATCCTGATGCTGGTCTTGTGGGCTATGTGGATTCCTGTCATCATGGCCCCTATCGTCGCTTTCACAGTTTACAATTTCGCCGTCGGTCCCCGGTCAGGCAATGCGTTGACCCCGGCCTTGGTGTACCAGTGCTTGACCATACTCAACATATTTGGGAACAACGTCGCTACGCTACTTGATAGCTCGGTCAACCTGGGTACGGCAGGTGCATCTCTCCTGCGAATCCAGGAGTTCATCGTAGGCGAGAACACGCGTTGGGACCAGAGGATCATTCTTCCCTCACCCGGCGACGACGCCGACGACGACGGTATCCCTCTGCTCCCGGCGTCCCCCCGGGCGCCCTCCAACGCCGCGATCCGGCTGCAGCGCCTGCGGAGGAGCCTGGGGCCAAGGGGGCAAGCCGCCACGACGACGACGACGCTGCGCCTCACGCGCGCCTGCGCCGGATGGAGCGCCGACGGCCCGCTGGTGGTGAACGGCGCGGACCTGGAGGTGTCGTCGCCCAGCATCGTGGCCGTGGTGGGCCCCACGGGCAGCGGCAAGACGACGCTGCTGCAGATGCTGCTGGGCGAGACGCGCCAGACGCAGGGCGAAGTCGGCATATCGACGCGCCACATCGGCTACTGCAGCCAGACGCCCTGGCTCACGCACGCCACCGTCCGGGAGAACGTGGTCGGCTCTCCCGACGACGGCTTCGACGCCGCGTGGTACGAAACCGTCATCCGCGCCACCGCCTTGCAGAAGGACCTGCGGTGGATGGCGCACGGCGACGAGACCGTCGTGGGGAACGAGGGAAGCGGCTTGAGCGGCGGGCAAAAGAAGCGGATCGCGCTCGCCCGTGCCCTGTACGCCCGGGCTCCCGTGCTCATTCTTGACGACCCCTTTAACGGCCTGGATGGGCGGACGGAATCGCGGGTGTTGGAAGCCTTGCTCGGTCCCCGAGGGTTGCTGCGCCAATACCCGGTCCTTGTCGTTTGGGCCACAAGTACAGGTAATTAGTTGACAGATGGTGTTGATCGTGTGAAGAGGAGTAGGGAATGAAAAGGATACTGACCAGGAAATATTGCAGCCCAGCAAGCTCGACTAGCAGATCGCGTGATCTCTCTCACGGACTCTGGAGACATCCGGAAAAGGGATTCTTTGCTCATACGCAGTAACCGGAATAGCCTCCAACGACTCAGCATACTCTCGACGAATGAGGAAGCGATCACCGACATGGACCCCCGCCCCTTGAGCGTCATTGAGGTTATGGAGGGCATCGTAGTAGACCAAGACGAAGTTTCGAAAGATGAGATCCAGAAACCAGCCAAAGACCCGGCAGCGTACAGGTACTACATTGGAGGAGGCGGAAAGCGGAAGTTTCTGCTCTTCCTGCTCATCATCTCCATATTCGTGGGTGTCGCAATGTTCAGCCGTTGAGTCTTACTCCTGTATGTCGACACCGTGGTACGTATCAACTAACCTTTGCTCTTGCAGAAATTTGGGTTGTCCGGTGGGCGGAGAACAATGTCGTGGATGCCAACCGTCTTCAAGGGCTTTACATCGGTATATACTTCGCGGCTGGGGCCATTCAGCTCATATCTTGGACAGCAGCAGGTCTGTAAGTATCGCGTCTGGCTGTTCTCGCGTCGAGATGAGTTGTTTTGATCTTTTCTCACATTCAGCTGTTGTCTACAGGTTCTTTATGCTAGCCATAGCAGAAAAGGCGGCTGATCGCTGTCACATAGCACTGCTTGATACCGTCTTATGGTGAGTCTGGAAGGAAGCTCACTCCTGTCAATCACGCAATTACTCACCAAGAGGAATACAGTGCCCCCATGTCCTTTTTCGACTCCACAGCGGCAGGGAACACCATCAACCGCTTCAGCCAGGACCTGCAACTGATCGACACGGAGCTGCCCTACAACCTGATGGGCACCATCACGCAGTTCCTGATGGCCGTGGGCCAGTGCGTAGTCATCGTCTACGGCTCGCCGTGGTCGGGCGTGGCCATCCCGTTCGTCGGCCTGGCCGTCTACTGGACGCAGCGGACGTACCTGCCGACGTCGCGGCAGCTGCGCCTGCTCGAGATCGCGGCCAAGGCGCCGCTGTTCTCGCACTTCCTCGAGACGCTGAGCGGGCTGGCCACGATCCGCGCCATGGGCTGGACGGGCGCCTACGCGCGCAAGACGCGCGCCGCCGTCGCCGCGGCCCAGAAGCCCTTCTACCTGCTCTTCGCCGCCCAGAACTGGCTCAACCTCGTCCTCGACCTCGTCACCGCCGGGCTCGCCGTCGCCGTCATGGCCGTGGGCGTCGCCACCCGCGCCAGCGCCGGCTCGTCGCTGGGCCTCGCCCTGTTCGCCGCCTCGAGCTTCGGCGGCTCGGCCAAGAACGTCGTGCAGCATTGGACGCAGCTGGAAATCAGCATGGGGGCCATCGAGCGCGTGCGCGCCTTCACTATCGAGACGGCGTCGGAGAGGCAGGGAGGGGCCGGGAACAAATCACCTGGCCCGGTAGACGATACGAAGGCGTGGCATGGAGAGGGGAGCATTGTCTTTCGTAATGTGTCTGCTCGTTACCGGTGAGTTTGACCGTTCTTTCGGTCCCCATCCTTATCATTCCATCATCTAATTAGTTTCACTGGCAAAGGCAAGAGCTGCCACTGGTCGTTCGGGATATATCTTTCGAGATCCGACCCCGCCAACGCTACGCCATTTGTGGCAGAACCGGAAGGTAATGATACGGTCCCCCTTTTCCTCCACGGTCACGATGAGAGACTAAAATGTTCTTGATCAGTGGAAAAAGTACTTTAATATCGGCACTGCTGCGCCTCATTACTTTGGAGTCTGGCGTCATTGTTGTCGATGGCGTTGACATTGCCACTCTGAACCCAGACCAAGAGCGGTCGCGTTTCATCACCTTGCCCCAGGACCCCGTGCTCATCCCAGGCTCGGTACGCCACAACCTGCAGATGTACGGGAGCGAGAGCTCCGACGAGGACCTAGTGACTGCGCTCGAAGGGTTTGGGCTGTGGGACATAATCCTCCCAAAAGGCGGTCTCGACGCCGAAATGGGCGAGGAGTTGCTGTCCCACGGACAGAGGCAGCTCTTCTGCTTCGCCCGGTCCACGCTCCAGAGGGGCAACATCGTCCTGCTGGACGAGCCCTCGAGCCAGGCGGACCGAGAGACGGAGCAGAAGATCGAGGCGGCCATCCGCGAGCGCTTCCACGACCATACGGTGCTCTGCGTGGCCCACCGCTTGAGCACCGTCATGAGCTTCGACGTGGTCGTTGTCATGGATGCCGGGGCCGTGGCGGAGATTGGCAGTCCCGAGACGTTGCTGCACGACCGCACTTCGCTGTTCTCCTCGTTGATGCAAAGTCAAAACGAACAGGACGAGCAAGTATGAGGCCCAGCTTTAGGGGTTGGGGGGATCACGTCTAGGACTAGAATATAATTGAATTTAATAGTTTCTCAGTGTACCTCGGCCGTCATACCAGCCGAGATATCAAATAAATTTGAGAGATGGTTGTGAATATTCATAAACTGTATATCTTCGGTTCAATGAAGGTATAACCCAACAGAAACGAAACCTTATAATAATGACTCTTTAAATCTGCGCACGCAACCAAGTGGCCATTATACCCAATGGCCTCAAAACTCTTATATAACAGGAAACTGTATATAATAAAACCATTTTAGTGTCAATAAAGACGTTTATTACCAGGGGTGTGTCGTGGATGTGGGATATGTGCTCAACTATAAATAGATAATCTGATCAGTGTAGGTAGGATAGTTTGTTCTGCGCTGTCTCTGAAGATATTTTTGCCTGGGGGCATTGTATCTTTGTGAAATTGCGCTTCAACACATGTCAGACTGAAAGAATCCAAAAGGCGGCTACCACGGCAGGTTTTTGTCTAATATCAACAAAGCTTTTGCTCAATATAGCACCCTCCTTACCAAATTATTCTATTCAATCTCGGTCAATACGATCGTCTGTGTCATATCCGGCATCAAGTTCGCATCCATCTCGGTACCAGGCTTGAGCGTTTGGCCCTTGGGTAGCGAAATGTCGTACTTGAGCAAGAGACCGGCGATGATGATCTTGCTCAAGGCGCTGGCGTAGTGGCGTCCCGGGCAGGTGAGGCGGCCACTCCCCCACATGCCGTTGCCGGGCTCGATGCCGTGGAACTCACGATCCGGGGATAGCGGCAGACCATCCGGGCCCAGAAACCGCCGGCCGTCGAACCTTTCGGGGTCCGGGTAGAATTCCGGATCCCGAGACATGGCCTCGCCGGCCACGGCTATGTACGTGCCCTTGGGGACCCACGTACCGTCCGAGAGGCCGAAAGATGATCTTGCTTTGCGCGTGATAGCCACTTCTCATGGAGAGAGCGTGATTGGGTCAGTAGCTATGAATGTTTTTGCTAGGGTGGGTGTGCCCAATACTCAGAAGGTAGGGTCAAACTTACGGCCTTCGGGAGCGAACACGCGCAGAGATTCCTTGAGGAAACTGTCGAGAAGATGGAGCTTCTTGCTAACCTCGTAGGTCCACTGCATATTCTCGCTTGCCAGGGCTGCTCTGGCCTCGGCCCGGATCTCGGGGATATACTCGGGATGCGCACAAAGGTGGTAGATGGCTTCCATGAGTGCATGCGTAGATGTGTTCAACTTGAGCAGCGTGTTAGAAGTTCAATGTCGTCCTGAGCAGGAAAAGAACAACAAAACGGAAACTTATTATACTGCTAGTAGGGAGCAGGCTGAGACTTACCGCTCCAGTGATGATGCCCACAACCTGCAGAGCCACCTTGCGCGGCGATTCGTTGTACTCGGCCAGGAACTTGAGAATATCGACATCCTCGTTGTCAGGGCTCCGTCGCTTCTTGATAGGATCGTCGAGATAGCGCTCCGCCTTGGCGAGGATCGCCTCCAGCTTGTTGTCCTTCACCACGAAGGGCTTCACGAGCGGTCGCAGCGCGTACGGCCAGGGCTTGAGCGCGTTGCGGATGCGCCAGGCCTCGGGGAAGTACTCCATCACGATGTTGCCCCAACCGCCGGCGTGGGTCAGCTCTTCGCCGATGAACACGGTCGAGGTCATGCTGGAGACGGTTGCGTAGCAAAACTGGTAGACGCTCATCTCCACTGTGGATTCCTGTCAGCAACCCCTCCGAAAGACAAGCCGCCCCGGATTTGCGGTTTGCATTTCCAACCTACTCGTGTCTTTAGGAATCTGACTAAAGAGAAACTCGCTAGTGCGCCGGTACTCGCGATGCATCATCGGAACCGTCGTCTCTGTGCAACGAGGAGCATCAGCAAGTCGGCTCTCGAAGTAAATACCCGACTAGGGACTTCTGTACTCACTCAAACTCCGCGTCAGCGGCCCGCGAACCGCATCGATATGCTGGGCACCGCCCATAGCGACGTCGGCGCCGATGTGCTCGCCGACCCAGTAGTCCATCAGGACCTGGGCGTGGCTGATTTTGGACTCGGGCAGCATGCGGATCTCGGGCAAGAACCTGGGCGCGATGATCAGCTGGTCCTTCTCGGCCGTGTAGACGACGAAGTTCCGGCCCTTGTGCCGGTTGTACCCGTGGCGCACCAGGGCGCGGCCGTGCTGCTGGAAGTCTTGCACCGCGGCCTTCTTGTTGCGGCCAAACAGGCCCGGCGCGCGGCCGACCCTTATCCACGCCCGCCGCCTCCTGGACGCGGCGCTGCGGCCCACGGTCAGGAGGACGGCGACCAGCAGGACGCCCAGGGTCGACAGTGTGACACTGGACTTGAAAGCTTCCAGCTGCGCGGGGAAACGAATCTCAAGTGTACTCATTTTTACCGATAAAATGACTGATTTACTATGGAAAAGGGTGGGGGAAAGGGGTGAATCATGAGACACCGATGAGAGAGACGCCTATGATGCTGCACTTCCAGTCGTCGTCAATTGAGTACATCTGTCTGGCCTTCAGCGCTGCTCCGTCGGCGTTACAGGGGGCTACAGGGGACTTTAGGGGGTAATGTCGATGGCTACAGCGTGGCGATCCCGAAATCCTTCATTAGCCCCACCACAGTGGCACCACGAATGGCCCCCAATCGAGTCGAGTGTACGACTGGACCAAAAGAAGTTCAATTGCGTCGCAATAGCACTGGCGACAGCGAAAGTGATAGCATGCTATGCAAAGTTCTTGAGCCATGAAAGACGACCGAGGAATTTCGTTGCTGACGGTGCTGCCGACCTCGGCCGTGGCCGTGGCCGTGTGGCTGGCGTTGCGGCAACTCGCGAAGCTGTTCCGCAAGCCGAAGCTCGACATGCCGCATCTCTGCTTTACGGACGGGGACAATTCACCGCAACGGTACGCGCAGCAGTCGGGAGGCCTGCTCGAGCGGGGATACGAGCAGTATTCCAAAAAGGGGCTGCCGTTTTCCATGTACAACCACGCGGACCGGTCGCGGCCCATTGCCGTGCTCCCTGTCAAGTACCTCGCCGAGATTCGAAATGCAGCATCTGCCGAGCTGAGCTTCTCGAGCTATCTGAACACGACTACTATCGCCCATGACATTGGCGCTCCGTTGGTGACCGATCGCGTCATTCACCTCGTTCGCCATGACTTGAATAAGTCGCTGAGTGGGTGTCCATGTTTTTTCTAGGAGTAAAGGGGTGGTGTGGTTGCTGGGTGTTTGCATCTGGGCTAACGTGCGTCTCTGTAGACGACCTGATCCAGCCGCTTCAGCAGGTCTGTGAGAAACTTGTCCCGGAGCTGGTCTCTCCATGCCCGGACTGGACTCCGCACAATGCGTTTTATCTCCTGATGCCTCTGGTGTCGCGCCTCATGGCCCGCGTTCTGGTGGGCCCGGAGCTCTGGGACAACGACGAGTGGCACGGCGTCATCATGGCCTACTTCCAAGCCGGCGGCGAGGCCTCGAGGCACGTGCGCGACACCTACCCCCCGTGGCTTCGCTGGACGTCCCGGTATCTCGACAAGAACGTGAAAGCCATTTACGCCACCCGTCGTAGGGGCCAGGAGATCCTCAAGCCCGTCATCGAGGCCCGTCTGGCCGAGGCGACGGGGAGTGGCTCGGCGCCGGCCCGCGGTCATGGGCCACGGTTTCAGGACGGCATCGGCTGGCTGGTGGATTCGTACATGACAGACAACCATTTTGTGCAAACCGATCACATCATGCAGGATCAGGCTTTTCTCGTGGCGGCTTCTATCCACAGCATTTCCCTCACTGCATTGTCGGCCCTGCTGGATCTTGTGGACCACGCCGATGCCATCGCGGAGATCAGAGAAGAGATCGCTACCGTCTTCGCCGAGCACGGGGGCTGGACACGACAGTCTCTGGCGGCCCTTCGGCTGTTGGACAGTTTCATGAAGGAGAGCCAGCGGTTCAACAACTTCCAATACAGTTTGTGACCCCCTCATTGTTCCCCACCCCTCTCTCCGCTTGTACCAGAGCACTGACTCCGTGAGCCCGGCAGACACGATGCAGCGCCTGGCGGTCGTGGACTACACCTTCAAAGACGGCCTGCGCATCCCCGCCGGGACGTCCATCGTCGTGCCCAGCCGGCTGCTCGGGCGGGACCCGGACCTGCACGGCCGCGACGCGGAAAAGTTCGACGCGAAGCGCTGGCTGCGCAGGCGAGAGCAGGGCGACGCCACCAAGTTCCACTTCGCCTCGCTGCAGGACGACATGCTGCCCTGGGGGAGCGGCCCGCACGCCTGTCCCGGCCGCTTCCTGGCCCAAGACATGATCAAGCTCGTGTTGGTTCACCTGCTGACCCAGTATGACCTGAAGTTCCCAGAAGGCGTCGAAGGACGCCCCGCGGACATTCCGGAGAACACCAACTCCAACCCGAACATGATGGCGCAGATTCTTTTCAAGGGGCGATAGTGCTACCTGTATTAGATTCTACTCGATGGCAGGCGTTCTACTTGAACTTGAGACATGTTTTTGCGACAGGAAGGCATGGGCGAACGTATATAGGCAAATGCAATACATCATTTTGATTAAAGCATATTTTGTATAATTCACGATTTTTGAAGTCTCATGACTAGAAAAGTATAACACAAGAAGCATAATGCTTAGCTGTTGTAGTCTACAGGATATATAAAGAAAACATTGGAGTGTATTTTGTGGTGAACTGAATCTTGCTATTTTGGATATATTGAGATATAATTCGTAAACGACTTTGGTGACGAGGAGGTTTTTGCTGTATCCGCTACCCGTATGCGTATTCGTATTAAGAAATACAGCCAATAATTGAAGTTTGTTGTACGGCAAAAGAAGTTTATATTAACATCCTTCGAATTTTGGCCTTGGCCAGTCCTATAGAGTACTAGTTTCTACTTGATTCAGCCCATCTGCACCGCCAAATTTGATAAAAGCACGATATTATGATAACTTCACTTTCTTCCATGTGAGAATCCGGGTACTATATTCGTGTATCTGCTAATAAAATGTACTTATAAAGTAGGCGCCTTAGCTCCGAAGCTACCCGGCGCGCGCATGTCGTTTGGAGAAGATGTGATTGGGACTGAATAAGGGATCGCGCGCAAAACTCTCGGTGCCGAGGACGAGGGTGGCACTTTTCCCTCAGGATGCCGCCATGCGAGACCTGCATGAAGGGAACCTGGAGTCATCTCAGGTCGTCGATTTAGCGTCGTAACAGGCTATCTGTCCCCATATGTCTTACAAAACTCACGTCGTCGCCTCTGGAGTTTCTGCGACACAGGAAAAGACGTATTCTACGCGAGTTTCAAAGATGTTTCTGGTATCTTTCCATGGCGTCACTGAGCTTTGCCAGCAAACAACAGGGGTTAGCATTATGCCCTGGCTGGCTTTCGGTGCGATGTTCATGTGTTGGCGGGTCTGGAAATTCACCATTTCCCCAATATTCCGACCGACAGAGCCTAGAGAGCTTCCCTACTGGATCCCCTGTACGTTCCCTGCAGCCCCCTGAATGCCACGGCGTGGTAGATAGTGAAGTGTTGATTGACAGTTGTTTGACAAAGTTCTCGGTATGATGGCATTTATGAGTGAGGCTTCGAATATGGCGACGGCGACTAATCTAGTTACATGTGTCCCCAGGACATGCCATCTCGTTTTCTACTGACTACTATAAGACACTGGAAAATGGAAGGTAGGCAGCCCCCTGTCCTTTCACATAAGCACCTAGCATAAGGAGCGTAACAGGCCTTACTCACGCCGACGATCAGGCGGTACTTTGGAGATGGCCGCGAGTCTTACAGTCTCTGCATAGCTGGAACACGCATCTACATCTGCTCCTCCCCCGAAGGCGTGGCCAGCCTCCTTGGAAACACCACAACCGTCGCCAATCAAAACATCATCAACTTGATTAGATGGATAGGGGTCTCTGAAGAGAGCGTGAACAGGTTTTTTCAGATAGATCCCGCAGCAAAACATAACACCGGCATGGGGAAACCGCAAGCCCCGGCCTCGATGATGGATGAGTTCCACCGACGTCAACTGAAGTCGGGGGAGCAGGTAGAAAAGCTTTTCCACGAGGGACTGCTTCCGGAAGTGGATCAGATCTTGCAGGGCATATTAGAAGATGGCGCAAAGTCAGTTGATGGAACCAGTATGTCGCTACTCGGCATATGCAGCGCCATGTTCATCGGGGGCACCATCACGGCCTTCCTGGGGGACCAGGTTCGGGAATCCCGCCCCGCCCTGGTCGATTCCTTTGCTACCTGGGAACGCACCTGCTGGAAATGGGCCTTCCAAATGCCCGCGGTGCTAAGCCGCGACATGCTGCAGGCGCGCGATGGTATGGTTGCTGCCTTCATCGACTATCTCGACATCCCAGCAGACGATCGCCAAGACGCTGCCTACTTCACCAAAGCCACCGAGGCTATGCTGCGTGACGTCGGGATATGCAATAACGAGGATATCGCGCGCATTTTTGTGGTGCAGTTCTTCAAGTGAGCCATCACCCTTTTCCCACCTAAACTCAGGTCTGACACTTTCGATAACAAGCTAACTTGGGATTTCGCAGTATCTTGAGCAATGTATACAAGGCGGCCTTCTGGACCATCGCCTACATGGTGTACGAGCCCTCGCTCATAGGAAGTATACGCAGCGAGATTGCACCCGCCGTCCAGAACGGCCAAGTCCAAGACGAGTCGTTTCTCTCCAAATCCTGCCCCCTGTTGGACGCGTTGATGAGCGAAACGTTCCGCCTCACCGTGGCGAGCTCTCTCGGACGCGACGTCATAGGCCCGACCCCAGTGGGAGGCAAGATACTCCAGCCCGGGAGCGTGTTGATGGTGAGTCAATCCTCTGATAGCCAAACCTTTCCACCGTCGTCAAACTGAATCGCAGCACTGCACTAGTTGCCGGTCCACCAACTGCACTTTGACCACTCGGTTTGGGGCCCGAACGCGCGCGCCATGGACCTGGGCCGCCTCGCCCGGGATCCGAAGCTCTACGCCTCGCGATCGTACCGGCCCTTTGGGGGTGGACACAGCCTCTGTCCCGCACGGTTTTTCGTGAAGAGAGCCATTGGGTACGCGGTCGCGTCCCTGGTCACCAAGTTCGATGTGCACGTCGACATCGAGCGGATGAGGCAGAAGGTGGGCACCAGACCCTCGTCGAGAAAACAGGGCCAGTCTGTCCGCGACGCCAGAGGTATCGACTCGATCAACTTCCCCAGGGTGGATCTGAGCAAGCCCAGTCCCGGGGCGAGTCTTCCGGTCGTGCAGGGCGAAGATGTTTATGTGGTCCTGAAGCAGAGATCGCGATAGCTTGGGAATCAATGCAAATGGGTCGAGTACTGTTTCTGATTCGTGTGCCTTCGTAAGGAGGCTCTGAAATCCCTTTTCACGCGCTGGTATGTATATAAAGACCTCACGTTCTCACTGGGGAGTGTTTAGTGCCCGAGCATCTTGCCACATTCCTACGCCGAGTAGAACTTTTCATCAATGATATTCGCATGCCACACTTAGTACTACAAACTATCCATGTTTAGTTGTCGTAGGCTTCACAAGCCCTAGGTAGCTACGCACATTTAAAGGTACAAATTGGCTTGTTTCATTTTTACATTCACGCCCAAATACATATTGGATACGACCAACTTGACATGGAGGAAACGAGATTCACTCTACAGGCTATTGGCGAAGCGATCTAACTTGACTGCTTGGCATTTCCTTCAACTCCTTGCACGTAGCACCCCCTTTGATATCTTTCCCGATGGGGTTCGAGGCAGGACGTCGAGTATCTCGTACTTGCCACGAACCCAATGAGGTTCCGTCAGGGTTGCCTCGAGGTGATCATCCAACTCGTCGAAGAGCATTTCCTGGTCCACTGGTTCCACTGCCCCTAGCTCGGTGGGCGGCTTCTTGGTTGGGACGATGAAGGCTTTTGGTCGCTCGCCCGCCAGCTCATCCGGTACGCCAATGACAGCCACCTCAGCTACAGCTTGGTGCTTTTTGATGCATTCCTCAATTGCAACCGGGGAAACTTGAAGACCCTATATTACGGCGAGGAACCACGTGTGTCAGTTTAGTCAAAAGTAAAATAGTTTGCCCAACTTTTCTTCTCCCCGTACTTTGTGGATCGGCTCATCACGTACCTTGACCTTGATCATGTCTCTCAGCCTATCCACAATGCACAAGTGGGAGTCCCCATTCGGGCTCTTGCGAAACAGCGCCACATCGCCGGTGTGCAGCCAGCCGTCCCGGAACGTCGCCGCCGTGCCTTCCTCGTCCCCCAAGTAGCCAATCGCTTGGTTCGGCGAGGAGACGACCAGCTCGCCCGGTTCGTCAAACGACTGCACCTCGCTCCCGTCCGCCGCGCGGACCAGGCGGGCCTGGTAGGACGCAAGCAAGACGCCGACGGCGCCGGGGACATACTCGTGCGGGCTGCTCATGGCGATGGCGGCCGGACACTCGGTCATGCCGTAGCCCGTGACGATGCTCCAACCGGGCTGTAGTGCCTTCGTCTTGGCGTGCAGCTCCGGGGACACGTTGCCAGCGCCAATATAGAGAGTATCGACGGACGACAAGTCAAACAGCTTGAACAGGAAGGGATTGCCAATCATCGCGGCCAGCACCGAAGGAACCTAAGTAGATATCGAGTGTCAGTATATACAGCTGCCCGTTGACTGTATCTCGCCATCTCCCCAAAGCAAGGCGTGGCAGCAAGAACTCATCGATGAAAAAAATGATTACCAAGTAGAGCCGGTTGATGCGATGGACCTGAATAGACTTCATGGCCTGTGTCATGTCGAACTTAGTATGCAGGATGAATCGGTCCCGCATGTAGACAGACGTGTGCGACGAGACGATGCCCTGCACGTGGCTCAGGGGCATGACCCCCAGCACCACCTCGGTGTCGCGGCGCCGCGTGATCTGCTCCAGCTCGACGAGCTGCAAGATGTTTGCGATGACGGCCGTGTGCGTCAGGCACGCTAATTTCTACACGGCGCAGAGGGACTGTTAGCGCACAGCTCACTCAGGGCATAGTTGCTATGGTGATGGATGCGCGCGCTCGAGCAGCAACTTTACCTGGATACCAGAGGTGCCGCTGGTCGGGCAGAGGTACGCCACCTCGGCTTGGGTCTCGAGCGGCGGCAGGCGATCTAGGGACTTTCCGACTTGGAATAATGACGCGATGGTCTTGAGTTCGCGACGGGTGCCGTTGCCCTCGCCACCGGCCGCCAGAGGAGTCGTCAAGTAGACGCGCGCGTCGGACACGCCCGCAGCGGCTAGGGCAGCCGTAGCCGACTCCAACAATGCCGAGGAGGTGATAATGACATTGCAGCCGCTGACTTTCAGATGCTTGCCATTTTCTGCGGGAGAGCTACTTCCGTGGAGCAGAAGACACGTAGCCCGGAGCCGGTGGATTGCCCAGGAGCAGGTCAGATAGTCCAGCTGTTGTCACGTTTTTCACGGTTGTCGTCAGCCTATTTGTTTCCCCTGTCCGAGAGACTGTAACCATAAAGCCTTTCCTCTCCCCCCAGGGTTGGCTTACCGTATTCTCCGACAAGAGCGCAATGACGCTGCTATTCCCTGCCGATGCGCTGGCAGGAGCGGCCCATGCCAGATCCCGCGCAAGCGCGGCCGCCAAGTTTTCGACGTCTTCTGCCAGCTGCTTCGGTGTTTTGACGTCTTTCTCGTCGTCGGCTGAAATGAGAATCGCCGGGTTGGACGCTTCTACATCTTGTTTTCCACGGAGCACAAAGTCTCCAATGGACCCTAGGCCGGAAAGATCCTTGGGTATTGCAGTTAACCACGACGGCGGGTAGAACTTCATCTTGCCTTGTTCGATTTTTCAATCATCAACACTTTGGTCAAGTCAATAGTATCCCATCTGCATCTCGTACTTTCATGCTCAATCATGTCGTCTTCTTGTAGCGACAATTGCCAAGCAGGCATCGGAGTTGTGTGTTGATCCTTCAATCCTGCGCACGATTTGGTAAAAGAAGAGGGCCCCACATCCCCCTTTTTCCCCCTTTCGGATTCTTTATGACGGGAGCCGGGGCGATAGACACAGGCCTAGAGGACAGCACATACACGCATTTCGAAATTTTAAAATGTACGAATCTTTACTTTTCATTCTTGTCGGTGTTGTCGTCATTGCGTACGGCATTGATTTCATTCTGGGCCAGCTTGACGATCCGCGAGAACCCCGCCGCATTAGGCCCAAGATACGAGTACCTATAATTGGCCATATTCTCGGGGTCTTGCATTACGGATTCAATTACTACGAGTTGTTGAGGTATGGCTACTTTCCAAAGTACTGGATTCCGGCCGCTAATCTAGGGACGCAGTCAGGACGCAGACGCCGAGATATTTGCTCTTGGCATTTTGAATTTCAAAGTTTACATCACTCGAGGCAGCAGGATACGGCAACTGGTTCAAAAGTGCAAAACCCTCTCGTTTACTCCTTTTTGAAAATACCAGCCGATGTCATCGGCAGTGATGCTCATGCCTTGTTTGATGGAGTTCTCCTCGAGAGCTTCAGCCACCGCACCAAGGAGGCTCTGACACCAGGCCCTCATCTGGACGTGCAAAATCTCCGAATGGGCCAGCAAATCCTTCTTCACGTGACGGAAATGCTCCGAGAAGACCATGTGGACTTGTTTGAGTGGGCAAAGCACTCCATCGTACAAGCCACAGCCGCCGGCTTGTATGGGGCGCACCACCCGTTTCGAGATCGTAAAGTCGAAAATGCTCTTTGGTAAGGCAATCTTGCATACCATTTGATCCCTGGACTGACAGATCGGTAGGACCTGGGAGGAGCACAGGCCCAGCCACATGTTGGGAACTGATTTCCTCCGTACGGGGTACAAAGCGCGTGACACTGTATTCGAGGCATTCCGGGAGTACTTTCAGCGCATACCAGACGACGCGTCGTTCTTGGTGCAGCAGCGGCAAAATGTCATGCGCGAAGGCGGCATAGCGGAAGAGGACACCTACAAGATCCAAGCCACTCTCAGCAATGCCGCGTACCCCAACACGGTTCCCACCCTGTTCTGGACCATCTTTGAGATTTACTCCCGGCCGCAGCTACTCGACGACATCCGCCAAGAGCTGCACGACAACGCTGTAAGCCGGGCCTCCGAGAAGGGCACTAACGAATTCGTCCTGGATGTTGCCGCACTGCAGACGGCGTGCCCGGTGCTCTTGTCGACGTACCAGGAGACGCAGCGGACGCGGCACGCGCAGGTGGCCTGGCGCATGGTCACCGAGGACACGCTGCTGGACGGGCACGTGCTGAAGAAGGGGAACTACCTGCAGATCCCCGTGCGGCCGACGCACGAGAGCCGCGAGGTCTGGGGGCCGCGGGCCGCCGCCTTCGACCCGTACCGGTTCGTGCCCGGGAAGAACAAGCCCAAGATCGCGCCGAGCTCGTTCATGCCGTGGGGGTCGCCGCCCCACCTGTGCCCCGCCCGCCAGTTCGCGTCGGCCGAGATCCTCATCGCCGCCGCGCTCCTCGTCCTGCGCGTGCAGCTGACCCCGGTGGGGGGCCGCCGTGGCGGCGGCGGCTGGGAACAGCCGGCGTTGCGGTCCGGCACGCCGGCGCTGCCGCGGCCGAGGCGGGATATACGGGCTAAGGTGACGCCCAGGGAAGGAGCTCGAGGGAATTGGAGCGTGGTTATAGGCAGGGCCAAGGCGAGGATCTCGCTTGCATCGGGATAGGACTGGCTCAAGATTATGTCGATATAGATGCCGAACAACTGATATCCTAAGGCGAATACTCGAGCAATCAATTTACATTACATAATTATTCCATGTGGCGTACGTAGAGATTACAAATTCCTAATTATGTATATCTAGAGATGTAAATTTGTCTCTTTTAGGTTAGGTATTATGTAAACTTTATAATTCTAATTATTAGTATTATATTTAAAGCAGGCATTAGCATGAACACGAGAAACACTTGATTTTAGGAAAAGCTTTTCCCAACCCTAATAAAAGATTGCTCAATCTCATTTTCACTCTATCCTCATTTCGTCTTTCTTTGATTCATCCAGAGCTACTTCGCATTGTCGTGCTTTGACAAGGTATCAAATGGCCTCCTTGCCCTATATTGGTCGTCTCTGGCGTCAGCACTTGCAAGGAAGGATTTGGCTGCCTGGTTCGAATGACGTGGTGCCGCTGGCCACGCGCCACTGATAGATGGAGGAATGAAGGATTTCAGTAATTTAGGAAGGTTACTTCCTGAAATAACCAGTAGAGCATGTGGAATGGACCTATCACAAGGAATTGCTGGCTTAAAGGAATTCATTTTGCTTCGCCGCCAAGGAGGCGAAAATTGATAATCGTGGCAACAGACTTGGAGACAATCGACGGGAACTGCACTGACTCCATTCGGAATATTATTGAAATTGTCGTAGAATAGATAATACAGTTAGTATTTACTGGTTTGACGGCACTCATTTCCGGCTAGGAGAAATTATTCGTTCTAACTAAGCATTTTCATAGATAGCTAATACCTTCCATATGAACCACTTGTAGACTTAGTTAATTTGTCTATTCTCACGAATGGCTCCATTTCGATGAACAAAACCTATCTCCGTTAACCACCTTGTTGCTGCCCAAGATCCAGCATTGAAGCACTGTTTTCTACTGAAGCGAGATTATATCTCGGCATTCCGCCATGCTGCCCCAGCGACTGTGGAGTTTGCAAATGCTGCTGCTGTGAATGTGGCCGCTGTGAAGGGGAAAGCAGTTGTCGTGGCCCCTGTTCTCGCTGCTGCTGTCGTTCCTCGGGTGACGATTCAGAGCGAGTGGGTGGATTGGATTCCAAGACCTGCTGCATGCGATGACGCATCTCCTGCACACTGCGCTGCAACTGCTCCAACTTGGCCGCCTCCCTGCGACAGCACCTGCACAAGACCTCCATCGTGTCAATGGCCGACGAGAGCGTGGCTGTTTTGCGCTGTAAAGTCCCCGCGACCGCGGGCGGATGGCTTTTGACCGCCCAGTCTGCAGAGTCCGTCCGACAAATCCTCTGCGTGGCCTCGCTCGACAGAGCTCGGGCGAGAGCGGCGTACTTGCCGTTCAACGTGGACCGATAGCGCTTTTCCACGGCGTAGTGCCGCCGCTGGCTGCCGCCTCCCTTTCTCTGTTCTGGTGCACCTGACTGCTGCTAAATACGATGAATCAAATTGAGTATCCGTGGCAATAATGGAGAAACTGGCTTGGGACGCAACAGGGAAAGGCTAACAGGAGGGGGAAACCTACTCTGGGCATGCTCGAGTCGTTGACTTCTGGTAGTATACCATATCCTGACACAGGCTCGGAGAATTCTTCGTGCAGCAAATTGGAATCGGCATAACTACTATCTGAGCACGGCCAGAAGTTAATTTTAGCATCCATCAAGATTTGGAGGTAACGTGCCTGTGGTTGTGCGCAAGATCGATTCTGGACTCAACATAGTCCACTGCGATTCGTCCAATGCAAAGTCACAGTCGAGTAGATGGCTTGGCACTTGCGACCCACCACCGGCAGAATCCAAGTTACCGGCGGTGCCGTATCCAGTCATGCCGTCGAGATGGTGCATGTCGGCGACGGAATTGTGGGCCAACAGAGGGTGCATTGTGGCATCGTCAAACATATTTGCTGCTTGTCCTGATGTTCTGGAACAGGCCGTTCCTCGAATCGAGGTGTCACGGTGAGGATTATACCTAACGCTATTGCACGAGTCGATTCGATTCCCCCCGCCGATCAGACCAGCGAAAACCGAGGACACCAACTTTCTATTTAAACCAGCGTTTCCTCAGCTAGGTTGATCCTGCTGCGATATTCGTCTGGCCGTGTATAGTAGCTGGTCAGCAATACCAGAATGTGGCGTAGCTAGGCACGCCAGCCCAGTGGAATCCCCCCATTGGCTCGGACTTAGATTATGACCGAGTGTCGCCTTGACAGACGGAAGTCGGCCCCCTCTACAAAAGGGCGTACTGTGCGACCATGGGGATAATTCGGTTTCTAGCCATCCGGGGGATGCTCCGGGGATGCTCCTACTATGTTTCCAAATGTCTCTCTGCCTGCTTACTATACGGCGTATGTGGGGAATAGAATCCTGTAGGACTCTAGATGCATACTAAACGCTGTCGCAGCAGGAGGACCTAGATGCTTACGTACGTCCAATAGTACGAGGACAGGGTGAATTGCATTCATGTGAGTGGTGGGTCAGCATCAAGTCAGCATTCACTTACCCCGACCTCCATCGGGGTGAGATCTTGGCATCCTCCACTCTGACTCGGTGACACAGCGGAAACCTGGCATACGTACCCCTCCGGGACGGTAGGATTGGACCTACATAAAAACAAACATAACATGGCAAGGCCAAATTGCAGTAGGACGCATGGCAGCATGAGTGTCCTCATTTCTATGTAGGGATCGCGAAGGCACGTGGCGTACAGGTTTGCGTGGTATTGTCTTACATCTCCCAGGGATCAGCTGTCTTAGTTCCGTGCTAGACGAATCTTATAACTGGATGAAGCAAGGGTGATTCAGGCACAAGTTGCAGGACCGTTGCATGCTAACCCAGAATGAAAATAATGTGGCGAGCAGCATCTCTACTATAGTACATGTCGTGTTACCTTACTGCTCACCTGAACCCTTACTTTCACACCTAAATCTTCTCAGCTTCCGGACTTGTATATATTTCCAAGAGCCTTACATGCAGAGCTGAGGTGAGGACACGCCGTATAAGTGAAACTCACCGATTCGTGCGCCACTGCCAGTTAGCTACTCTGACATTTGTATTTCTGTTCTTTTCTTTCGGTTGGATGTTGAGCTGTAGCTGTCAATCACTTCAACATGACTGGCAATACCGCGAATCGGCAAGACTGTGGCCGACAGCTGGGGGGAAGAAGAATGAGCCGGGATTAGGGAATTGTAGGGATATTTCCTGCTTACCCCAGCATCCGCCTCTCGGCCGACAGGCACCCGGCCGAATTTAATTCTTTCGCAATGAGGTGACATCTTCAATGAGAGGCAGTGGTATTGTGTCCAAGGGATACTGCGACGGTGATAAGATTGAATTTACCATGATAGTCTGAAGAACAGAATGGACAGTCAGCTGGTATATTGGGTTATTAGTACTGTGCAAGTATACACAGCGGTCTTTCGCAATTCATGGGACCGCTGGAATCATTGTTGAATGTTCATGGAACCATTTCGGATCTAAGTTGTCCCAAAGATAGCTTTCTTCATTAGCCTCGTTCAACGTTCCGTTCAGGCCTGCTTACCTATTTGTCAACATAATATTCGAGTTGTATGGCCTTACGTACACCAGAATCCTTAAATCCTATCAGGGGCCTTCTTAACCGACGTAAGCCTGCTACCCCGCCCTAGGTTAGAATCCTTGGACCAAGGACAAGGTATTATGACTAACATGGATGGATGATGGGTCAGTACGCTGGCAAAATCGTCGACGTGGAACAAGAGGAAATGGGATTATGCCTGGGAAAACACGTACGACAAAAGGAAAATCGCAATTTGTTTAATTGGGAGATTAGAGATAGAAATGATAATCAACCAAAACAAGGAGAAGAGAAATATGAGTGTGTACGAAAGAGGCGCTATCTGTACACGAATGAGACCCCTGTCCGCCCATTTCTAGTGCTAAGCATTGCACCCACACCTAGCCTGCAACATGCATCAGCCCCATCCAAACGACAACGGCATTGTCACCGTTAGTGCTCACTCATGAGCTGGTCGTCCAGTAGATCATCAGGCGACGCCAATATGCGCTCGACCGTGTAGGCCAGCCCATCGTACAGGCGGCGCGCCGCGTCGGGCGCCAGCCGGTCCGTCGCGTAGACGAGGTGGAACTCGAGCGCGCCGCGGGCGTTCTGCGTCCAGGACACGCGCACCTCGCTGAAGGTCCAGCGCTTCTCGGCCTGGTGCCCGGGCTGGCCGAGCGCGTACGTCACGTCTTTCATTTGCAGTGTTGCTGCGCCGCCGCCGTCGCCCCCCCGTCCCGTCCACCCGCGTCGGCACGTGGTTGATCCACGACGTCGCCGCCGCCATGGCGCCGGGCCATGGTGTGGTTGTCGGCGGCGCGCAGTCCCGCGCGATGCGCCCGAAGCCGTGCGTCTCGTGCGCCATGCTGGCGAGCTGCTGCCGCTGAACGGCCTGCACGAGGTCGCGGTACGTCGTGGTGTGCGGCGGCAGCGGCAGCGCCACGCGCACGGGGATCGGCGTCGAGCAGCAGCCCAAGGCGTCCGCGGCGGACGCGTCGATGCCGGCGCGGCCCGAGACGAGGTCGGCGAAGACGACGTCGCGGCGGCCTGTGTGGCGGGCTAGGGTCAGCGACCAGGCTGCTTTGACGAGGTGGGCGCAGGTCGCGTCCTTCAGCAGCCCAACTAGCGGGATGGTCTTGGGTCCCAGCACGCCCGCCGGGTAGACGTAGTCGTCGGGCCGCGGGAGACCTTGATGGCCAATAGGGGTCGGAGCCGCGCCCTCCAGAAGCTTGGTCCAATAACGGGCGGACTCCGGGGTGCGCTGTCTCTCGACCTCGTCGACGTACTCGGAGAACGTCGACACCTTTCTTGGCTCCCCTGTTTCGTATATGTCTTTGAGCATTGCCCAGAACACGGGCATGCACATACCGTCCCAGATGGCGTGCGAGAGACGCATGAGGATGCGATGACGACTCTTCTCCCGCGACGATGTGCCATCGGTGGTGACTAATGTGATATCCGCCAAAGGTTGGCCCTGCGTCATGGGCGTGGACCCTTCGCGCTCCATGAAGTCGACAGTCCACTCGTCAATGTCCTGTTCGGTTACGTAGGTCCGCACTTCGGGCACAAATGGTGAGATGACGACGCGCTTCCAAGTGCCGGCTTCTTGCACGAAGCCCGTGTGCAAGATTTCGACAGAGGCGAGCAGCTTTCTGCATGCATCGGCCATGCGCTCATCCACCAATGCCCCGGCACCGTCCAGGGAGAAGTAGGTCATGCCGACGTCGGGGCGGGCAACGTGGTAGTTTAACATCCATTCTTGGATATCCGTCACGGCTGACGAGTGTGTTTTGCCCTGACTATGTTCAGGACTATTGCGGTGTGGCGATTGACTGTCGTCATGTCCAGCACTCCGCACTAGTGTGGACACGGCAGCGATGCTCTGCTTTTGCAGCAGATCCCGCACGCCGAGAAGCAAGCCACGCTGTCGACATGATGCCACCAAGTGCATGGCTGCCACCGAGTCGCCTCCCAGTTCGATGAAGTGGTCATCCGGCCCGATTTCATGCGCTGGTCGTTTCAAGACCTTGGCAAAAGCCTCTCGAAGCTGCTCCTCGATCGGTGTCAATACTCGGCCACTGCTCTTCTGGACCCTGCCTGCCACTTCCAATTGTTGCCGTTTCAACCCGGCCAGAAGGTCGTGAGTAGCACGTCGGTCAAGCTTTCCAGAAGCATTAACGGGCAAGTGGCCCGATAGAACCACGAAATAGCTTGGGATCATGTAGGGCGGTAGGTCGTTAACCAACTTGGCTCTCAAGTGGCGTATGAGAGCAGTAATATGACTCGTGGGGGCTCGTATCACCGTTGATAGGCCTTCCTGCTCGTATTGATCCCCTTTCGCCAAATCCGTCTCTGGCTCACGGAACTCAATAGCGGCCACGAGCACCGGGCTGGTAGATAGATCCGCATCCACCGGCCTGATCAAGTCAACGCAAGCATGAGAGATGTCGTGATCAAGTTGAACGATGCGACTTTCGATCTCCCCCGATTCAACCCGCTGGCCGCGGACTTTGAGTTGGGAATCGGAACGTCCCAAGTAAACCAACGAGCCGTCGGGCCTCTGCCTCACGAGGTCGCCCGTGCGGTACATGCGATGGCCGCCCCCGCGCCAGAAGCCCAGCCGGCGTAGGAACGCCGGGTCCGTGACGAACGAGGCGGCCGTTTTGGCGGCGTCGTGGAGGTAGCCACGCGCCAGGAGCGGGCCGTGGATCAGGAGCTCGCCCGGCGCCCCGACGGGCACGAGCCGGTCCCCGTCGGCCGGGTCGACGACCCAGGCGGCGCACCCGCCGATGGGGAAGCCGATGGTGGCCGCGTCGCGCCCCCCGGCGCACCTCGCCGACGACCGACTCGACGGCGCACTCGCTCTGGCCGTAGGCGTTCAGGACGCGCGCGTGCCGCACCCAGACGTCGGCCACGGCGGCGCGCACGGCTTCGCCGCCGAGCACCACCGTCTCGATGCCGGGGACCTTGGTCGGGTCCAGCATGGACGCCGTTGTCGAGGTGAGATTGATAAAGTTGACGCGCATGCGCCCTATTTCTTGCTGCAGACGGCTCGTGTCGAGTCGTTGGTCTTCGGACGGGATGCAGGTACAGCCGCCGAAGATGAGGGTCGTGAAGAAATCCTCGATGACGACGCCGAAGGTATGTGAGGCAAACTGCAGAGCACGGGAGTTCCTTGTGTTGCCAAATAAAGTACCATGGCTTATGATACCAGTGCAGAGGGCCTGGTGGGACAAGACGACACCCTTGGGCGTTCCGGTGCTGCCAGAGGTGTAGACGATCCACGCAGCGTTGTCGGGTGTCAGGTGCGGCACCACCGGGGCTTTTGGGTGCGTAGGGAGGCTGTCGATCAGGATGGAATCGACTACGATGGATTGGTATGGCAATGGTGCCTCGCGCCATCGCCTCGCTTGTGCATCATCGAGTAGAGTAATGTGGATGTGTGCGTCGGAGACGATGGTCTTGATGCGTGTCAAAGGGTGTTGTGTCCCTAATGCCACGACCACGCCTCCGGCTTGAAGCACTGCAAACATGGATACCAACGCCCATAGCGACTTTTCCATGCACACACCTACAGCAACTTCAGGACCAACACCGAGCCCAACGAGATGGTGAGCCAGAAGGGACGCAGTATGACTTAGTATCTCGTACGTCATCTCACCATCCCAAGCCATCACCGCAGGTGCGTTCGGCTGCTGGTCGACCATCTGCTGCACGAGCTCATGAATGCATGACCGCACAGGCTCGGCGCTCAGGACTGGTTTATTCCACTTCTTGATCATCTCTACATCCGCGGGCTTTAGGAGGTCCAGGTCATAAAGAGCTGCGTCTGGATGGCTCTCGAGCTGCTGCATCGTATGGTCGAACTGCATAAGAATCGATTCTGCTTCCGCCTTGGCCAGTATCGTGTTATCATAGAGCATCTCGACGTCAACAGCGCCATCCGGATGAGCGCTACACTGGACGGCGAGGGCGTATCCGCTGAAGTCCGGCCTGTTTGTGGGAAGCTCCTCGAGGCCCATGGCATACACCGGATCGTCCTCTGAGTTCCCAGCACCGAGCGTGGGCTGTACGATGAGCAGGTGGCCGGGGTCGAAGTCGACGCCAAGCTGGCCCGGCATGGCGGCGCGGATGTGCTGCATACCCGTGTGCAGGTACGGAACCATTTCCTCGGCTTGTCGGTCCATGGAAACGAGGAGGTCAGCAACGAGTTGTGTTCCGTCATCGAACCTGGTGCGCATAGGCACCGTCGTTAACGTGGGCACGGCCATATTGCCGATGTCGGGCACGGGGACGTTTCTTCCCGCCAAGGCTATGGCGGTGGTTGCCTCGGTACTTCCGGTGTATGCTCCAACCGTCAGAGCCCATGCCGCGCGAAGCAGGGTGGATATAGGGGCACTTGTCTGGGACTGTGCGATGCGTTGGAGACGTCGCTTCGACGAGTCGTTGGCCTGAGGTCGATAGTTTGCATGTGGCAATGGAGGGAAGCGAGTTAGATGGGCGTCTCCAAGTTGACCCCTCCAGTAGGAAGCCACTTGTGAATTATCCTTTTGCTGGCAATATCGGATGAAGCGCGTGACAGGAGGGGGTACCGGGTGAAGCTCCTCCCTCTTGGTACAATCTGGCCAGCATGTTGAGCATCAAACCGATCTGGTAACCATCGTAGACACTATGATGCATGCTCCAGACAAAGTAATCAGGTTTCTTGCCGTCTGTCTCGATCAAAGCCAGGCGATGGAGAGGCGTTCCATATGCAAAATGCAGCTGCCTGTCCCTGGCAAGATAATCATCGAGGTCGCTCTCTTCGGTCCAAACCAGATTTTTGCGTGTGACTACCTGTACCGACGTCTCTTGGATGACGTCGAAGACGATGCGAGTGCGTAGTATTGTGAGAGAGTCCATCAATCTTCCCCACGCCGCTTTGAAACGTTTCATATCCATGTCGTGCATATGAAACTGGAACTGGGCAAAGTATGCATCTGGTTGTTCAGCTGTCACCGCCATGAGGCCCTCTTGAAGGGCTGTCGCAGGATAAACATCTTCGATGTCATCCAGAGTCACTCCACATTTGTTTGCGATCTCAGAAAGCCGTTGTGTCCGCCTTTGTTGATCAGACTCATTGAATCCAGGCCAAAGCTCGAATGCTGCAGCGTCATCGATAGAGACTGACGTCGTACCGTACCCGTCGGCCACGCGAGCCAAATCAGACAAACGGGGGTTCTTCAGGATGTCCGCTACACCGATGCGGATGCCTACTCCCTGGGCGGCAGCGACGATACGCATGGCGGTGACCGAGTCTCCGCCGAGTTGGACGAAATGGGCATTGGCGCCTATTTTGGCCGAGCATCCGAGCATCTCGACCCAGATGTGGCGTAGTTGGTCTTCCAGCGGGGACAAGTCGCCGTCTTCCAACCCCTCGTCATTCCCTTCAAACGATGTTATCTGCTGACGGCTGAGACCAGCGACGATAGCTTGCGTGGCCCGCCGGTCCAGTTTCCCCGATGCGTTTTGGGGGAGACTTGTCATGGGCACGATATGAGGCACCATGTACCGCGGAAGCAGATGGAATAGCTCGGCCCGCAAGCTCTGTGCCAGTTCACCTAAGGCCTTGGTCGGCTGCCGTACGGTCTGACCTGGCATATGAGTGCGGTTCTGCTCGTTCTCGCCAAAGTCTCCAACATCAATCGCTGCGACAAGAAGTTTGTCGCCACCGCTGGCGACGTCAAAAGGCTTTACAAGGTCGACACATGCCATGCGGACCTCTTTTTGGATGCGGATGATATTGCTCTCGATTTCGCCCGTCTCTACTCTTTGGCCGCGGATCTTGATTTGCGTATCGATTCGCCCGAGGTGAGCCAGGGACCCTTCCGGATTCTGCTGAACCAGGTCCCCAGTCCGATACATGCGGCGGCCGGCCGACACACCCAGCTTGGAGACGAAAACCGGGTCCCATAAGAAACCTGTCGCCGTCTTTACGGGGTCATTGATGTAGCCTCGGCCGAGGTGAGGTCCCTCTACTAGGAGCTCGCCAGGCATGCCGATGGGAACCAGTTGGTTGAAGTCGGATGGATTGGTAACCCAGAAGTTGACTCCAAGGGGTAGTCCGATAGTACTGGCATCACGAGCCTGCTTCATAGGTGCAGAGCAGGCCACGTCAACAGAGCACTCGGCTGGACCGTATGTGTTGATGATCTTCGCATGCCCTAGCCACTGTGCTACTACTGCAGGGCCGACTGATTCTCCTCCTAGTAGTCTAAAAGCAATTGAAATATGTCATGTCAGTTCACTATAATTGTACTTCTGGAGAAAGGGTTGATACTCACAATGTCTTTACGAGGGGTACATCCGTGGGTTGAAGTAGAGAAGCCATGGTTGGTGTGGCGTTCACCAGATCGACCTGGAGACTGCGAATCGTCTTGGCAAGGGAGTTCAGGCGCTGATCTTCGGACGGGACACAAATACACCCCCAAATGACAATATGGAAAGGATATCCTCTATGGCGTTGTCGAAAGTGTATGCCGAAAACTGGAAAGCCCTCGTATGGGGCCCGAAGCCGACCCGCGGACCGTGAGCTGCGAAGCTACTGCACAAAGCTCTGTGTTCCAGGACTATGCCCTTAGGAACCCCCGTGCTCCCAGAAGTGTACACTACCCATGCCGCGTTGTCGGGCCCAACCCTGGGAGAGACAGGCCCAGGCGTCGTAGGTTCCGGTAGGCTGTCCACAAACGCCCCGTCTACCGTAATGAAACTTGGTGGAACTTCCCTTCCTAAGCCCTCGAGCCGTTGCGCATGGGTAGCATCGACCAAAATGACGGAAAGTCCCGCATCTCTGGTGATCGTTTCCACTCGCATGACAGGCAGCTGGATCCCGAGGGGCACAACGGCCCCGCCAGCCATCAATATGGCCAGGATCGACACGATTGCCCAACGCGACTTGTCCATGCACAGACCCACGGTGACTTCTGGTCCGACTGCGTGTTCGGTGGCAAGGTGCGAGGCCAGACGGCCAGCTGCGGCATGGAGGGCGCGGTAGGTGAAATGGCCGTCCCACGAGTCGACAGCGGGCGCGTCAGGACGCTGGGCAACTCGGTCGGCGAAGGTATGGTGTATGCAGGCCTCGGTGGTCGGGGGTACAGCGAGGTTCCATGTCCGAATGGCCGCGGCGTCGGCGGGGCTAAGGAGATCCAGGCCCGAGAGGGGGGTGCTCGCTGGGCGGGTCTCGAGCTGTCGAATGGTGTGTTCGAATTGCGACAACAGGGCGGCGGCGCGGGGCGAGCTAGGACCTCGCTGTCATAACGCATCTCGATCAGTACCGAGTCGTTGTCGACGGTGCAATCCACAGCCAACGCGTAGCCGCCAAAGTCACGTGTCTCGGCCCTGTCCGCTACGGTCGAGTCCAGCTCCAGGCCGATGCTCTCCAGTCCGGTGCCTTCGGCATCGGTGGGGGCGGGCTGGATGATGAACAGGTGTCCGGCGTCAAAATCCGAGCCTAGACCCGGAACGGCATTTCGTATTTCGTGTAGGCCGACATGCACAAAGGGGGCCATATCCTTGGCTTGCCGATCAACCATGTCGAGGAATTCCCTATCGACTGCGACGGATCTAGCTTGATGCGGACCGGTACTGTCGTAATGGTGGGCGCCACGACGTTTCCGATATCCTCCACTGGGACATCACGACCACTAAGTGATATGTTGATCGTGGCTTCGCTGCTCCCCGTATAGGTTGATACCGTCGCAGCCCAAGCAGCTCGCAGCAGAAGGCCGAGGGACATCGGCGCAGTGGGGCTGGAACTGCGGTTCCGCAAGCTTTCAGAAAAGCCAACAAGACGAGCTTCGATCAGGCTAGCAGCACACGGCTGATAATTAACGGATGGGAGAGCGGGGAACTTGGTCAGTTGGGCACCGTCCAGCTGATTCTTCCAGAACGTATCCGCCGCGGATTTATCGATATGCTGGAGGTATTTGATGAACCGTGGGATGGGTGCCGCTGTCATTACCCCCTCGACGCCGCGATATATCTGTACGAGTAGGCGCAGAGCAAGTGAGAGTGACCATCCATCATAGGCAGCATGGTGGACAGTCCACACGAAGTACCTGTCCGATTTATCCTCGATGACTGCTAACCGATGCAAAGGCGTCCCGTAGGAAAATGGTCGGGACTGGTCCTGTTCGAGGTAACCTCGAAGACCCGAAGCACGAATCCAGCCAGGCGTATCTTTCGTGACGACTTGTAAAGACCCCTTGGCTGTGTAAACAATTCGCGTACGGAGTATGGCGAGTTTGCTGCTCATAGTGTCCCAAGCCGTGTGGAGCCGCGAGATATCGATGTCAGCACCCATACGGAAGACCTGCTGGGCCACGTATGTACCGGTCTGCCTGGAAGTAATAGCCATCAGACCTTCTTGTAAAGAGGTAGCAGAGTAAACGTCGAGGATGTCTTGCGGCTCCTCCAGCCCTTCGCATTGCTCGCAAAGTGTGTTCAATAGGGACGACCTCTGTTCTTCATCCGCTTCCTGGAACTCATTCCACAGTTCAAAAGGCTTGGGGTCAGCCACAGGCAACTTAGCTGTCGCCTTTGCTCTGTTTTCTTCAGCCACCAGAGCCATGTCAGCCAATCGAGGGCTCTGGAGAATCTGTCGGACGCCGAGTTGAAGGGGCAATGGTGCGGCTCTTGCCGCAGCTACCAACCTCATCGCCGCGACTGAGTCGCCGCCCAGCTGGAAGAAGTCATATTTTATGCTCTCGTGCTTTTCGATATCGAGACCCAGTACTTGACCCCAGAGAAGACGAAGCTGTTCCTCGGATGGTGTGAGCTTTCGGTCTTCTTTCTGGCCATTTTCATCGACCGAGAAGGCTAGGGATTGTTCACGGTTTAGGCCCTCAAGAACCATCTTGACAGCTCGCCGGTCTAGCTTTCCGGAGGCCGTGATTGGAAGTTCCATGGGTATGAAGCGCGCTGGTACCATGTAAAGGGGGGAGGAGCTGGGACAGGTCTGTGCGGAGTTTACTCAGGAACTCATTCACCTGCAGCGACGGGGGGGTAACGGCCACTGGTAGCCCAAGCTCCTCCTGACAAGTGTCGTGAGGCGATCTGCTATCATGGATATACATATCCCGGGGAAGTTCTACCGCAGCCAGGAGCGTGGGGTCCAGATCATCTCGCAACGAGACGAGGTCAACGCAGGTGTGATGGATTGATGGCTGGAGTCGCATTATGTGGCTCTCGATCTCACCAGTCTCTACCCTTTGGCCGCGGATCTTGATCTGTGAGTCCAAACGGCCCAGACAAATAAAGTACCCCGAGTCTAGATCTTGCCGTACAAGGTCGCCAGTGCGATACATTCGCCGTCCAGTCGGGAGGTTGAGCAGAGTAGAAAACCCGGGATCCACCAAGATGGAAGCCGCCGTCTTCGCGGGGTTGTGCAAGTAATGCCGAGCTACTGCAGGGCCTTCGATAATCAGCTCTCCTGGAGAACCGATAGGAACAAGCGAATTGTAGTCCTCAGGATGCGTCACCCATAGACGGTTGGCGACGTTGGACCCAATAAAAGGGGCATCCTCTGGGCGAGCGATGGGTCCGTTAGTGACGGAGATGATGGAGCACTCCGTAGGACCGTAACCGTTGAATACCTTGAGCCGACTTGTCCATGGACTCACATCTGCCGGCTTGAGTGGCTCGCCTATGAAGACGATCGTTTCCAAGGAGTCAGGCATTGTCTTGGGCTCCAGCAGGGATACGACACTAGGTGTCAACATGGCGTAGGTGATGGAAAAGTCGTTCATAGCAGCGACCAGACCATCTGTACGATCCTTCTCTGTCGGCATGCATACGCAAGCACCATGAATCAGGGTAGCGAATATGTCACTGATACTGGCGTCAAAGGTAAAGGCGGAGAACTGGAATGTTCTCGTGGAAGTTGACAGTCCGTACCTGGAGCCCAGGGCAAGTATACCGTGACAAAGGGATCGGTGTTCCAACACGACGCCCTTTGGAACCCCTGTGCTGCCTGAAGTGAAGATAACCCAAGCAGTGTTGTCTGGGCGAGCTTTTGAGACGGTCTTGTTGAAGCCTTCGTGTTTCGGAAGAGACTCAACAGTTGCGGCGTTGACAATGACAGCACGGGCTCCCAGGCTCTCGAAGCGCTTCTCGTTCTCCGGGTCAACTATCACCACCGAGATGGCTGCATCCGAAACCAGAGCCTGCATCCGTGAGGGAGTATTCTGTACCCCAAGTGGTACTACACCACCACCCGCTCTTAAGATGGCGAGCATGGATATGACGGCGTATACTGATTTATCCATGCATACCCCTACCAGAACCTCGGGACCGACATCAAGCCCTATCAAGAACAGAGCGAGTCGTTCTGCCGCATCATCGAGCTCAGCGAACGTCAAGTTGCGAGCCCTTGAGCATAGCGCCAATGCACTGGGGGATCGGGACACCTGTTGAGCCAACAGCTGCTCTAAGGTAGTCTCAAGGGGTTCAGGAATGGGCCTGTTCCACTCCAGAATCTTTTCCTTCTCCTCTGCAGTGAGAAGATCGAGGCTTCCAACATTCATGGTCAGACCAGAGTCGATGGCGGCTTCAGAGAGGTTATAGCGCTGCAATTGGTGTGCGATGTGTTCAAGTCGGGACAATAACGCATCCACTCGCTCTGAGCTAAGGACTTGGCTGTCAAAGTGCGCTTCGACAGCGACATCAGTCCCTTTGTCGTCCAATGAGCACTCAACAACGAGGTTGTACCCCTCGAAGTTCTGTCTCTCCCCCGTCATTCTCTCCAGACCAATAGAACTGGCCAAGGCCGCGTCGTCCAGGGGTAATTCAACGTGCACCACGAACAAGTGGCCAGGATCAAAGTCGTGACCTAGACCGGGAACCTCTCGGCGAATGTTGCCAAGCCCGAACTGTGTGTGCGGCGCCATCACCTTACTCTGTCTGTCCACTTCTGCCAGGAAATCGATTATGGATGTGCTCCGATCAACGCGCACCCTAGCGGGGACCGTAGTAATGGTGGGCGCCACCAGATCCTCGATACCAAAGACGGGCATATCACGGCCGGATAGCACGACGGCCAGCATGGCCTCGTCACTGCTAGTGCTTGCGGAGACGACCAAGGCCCACGCTGCCCGCAGCAGAATCGCCATGGAGACGCGGCCGCCATGCCCGTCCAGTGTTTGTCGCGCGCCGAAAGGCTGGAAGCGACGTCGCAGCACGCTGTCAGCGAATGGCCGGTGGGTTGGACTGGGTGGCTCGGGGAAGCGTGTCAACTGCGCTCCACCAAGCTCATTCTGCCAGTATTCTTTGGACCGCTGCCATGTTTCTCCCTCGCTGCTACTTTCAAGGGAGCGGACAAATCGAGGGATAGGGGTGACGGTATCGACAGCGCCGCCCTTGCAAACTTGGGCGACCATTTTGAGTGTCCGGGAAACTGTTTGGCCATCGTATGCCGCATGATGCGCCGTCCATATGAAATATCTCTCGCCTTTTGCGTCTCCTATCGTGGCAAAACGATGAAGCGGGGCCCCATAGCCAAAAGAAGCGTTACGGTCCTTCTCGAGGAATGCGGCCAAGTCACTTGCCAAAGTCCACGGAGGCAGGCTGCGTAAAA
Source organism: Apiospora kogelbergensis (assembly GCF_038363985.1). Lineage (NCBI taxonomy): Eukaryota > Fungi > Ascomycota > Sordariomycetes > Amphisphaeriales > Apiosporaceae > Apiospora > Apiospora kogelbergensis. The sequence goes on from NW_027117422.1 coordinate 205,257, forward strand.
CTGCCTGGACTGACCCGGCAGCGGGAGTGTACACGATGCGCGTGCGCAGGATGGCGAGCGAGGACGCCACGGTGGCCCATGCATCCTGGAAATGCTTCATGTCCACCGCAGCGTCAAGGCGAAAGACCTGCTGAGCCACATACGTGCCCTGGAACTGCGAGGTCATGGCCATCAGCCCTTCCTGGAGCGGCGTGGCTGGGTACACGTCCTCGATCTGACCTGGGGGACCCCACACTGGTCCGCGACAACGACGAGACGTCGCTCCTGTTCAGCCACACTGCTTGAGAGAAACTTGTCCCACAGCGCAAACGGCCCCGGATCGTCTTCGGCTGCTTTCTCAGCCATGTTCTCGTAGCCGTCGACGACGCGCGCCATGTCCGCCAATCGCGGGTTCTGCACGACGTCGGCCACGGAAAACAACACGCCCTGTTGCCGTGCGATGCCCACCATCCGCATCGCCACGACCGAGTCGCCTCCCAGCTGTAGGAAGTGGTCGCCGTTGCCGATTTCCTCTTCGGGGCGACCCAGAACCGAAGCCCAGATGCTACGAAGCCGTTTCTCTGTTGATGTCGACACGGTGCGCGCGGTGTTTGGATGTCTAAATCGTCGGAGGTCTTTCTCCGTCAGCTGGTTGAGCAGTGCCCTGGTAGCTCGCCTATCCAGCTTGGCCGACGCGTTCGTGGGCAACGTGGTGAACGGTATGATGTGGCTCGGCACCATGTGTAGCGGAAGGTCGTCGACGAGCTTCGCAGACAGCTCCTGGAGCGTGTCTAACAAACCTTTATTGGCCTCGCACAGAGTACCCGGTTCCAAATCCTTGGCATTCAGTGACGTTACGTCGGGCATTTCCACCGCCGCCATCAGCATTGACGACTGGAGAACACTGTTGCCTGCGTCGACCAACTCTACGCAGACCAGTGGGTTGCAGGGCAAGAACTGTGAAATGCGGCTCTCGATCTCGCCGACCTCGACGCGCTGACCCCTGATTTTGATCTGCGTGTCTCTCCGGCCCAGGTAAGCCAGCCTGTCGTCTTTGGCTTGGCGGACGAGATCGCCGGTACGATACATGCGCCGGCCCGGCGCCAGACCCAGCATGCGCACGAAGCCGGGATCTGTGACGAAGGCGGCCGCCGTGTTCTCCGGATCGTGGAGATACTCGCGTGCGATAGCCCCTTCGATCAAGAGCTCGCCGACCGCCCCGACGGGGCTGAGTCGATTGCAATCGAGCGGGTCCACGACCCAGAGACGGTTCGCGGCGGGCAGGCCGATGACGGAGGCCTCGGCGGCGCGTTGGATGGGGCCGTGGATGGTGGACACGTGAGAGCACTCCGGAGGGGCCGTAGCCGTTGAACCACCGCACGCGCCCGTGGTCCAGCCAAGGCTGCAGGACGGCGGGGCTTAGGGCCTCGCCTGTGGACACGATGGTGTCGAGGGTGGGGACGTCGCGCGGGGACAGGAGGGAGGCGACCGTGGGGGTCAGGGTGGCAAAGTTGACCTTCATGGAGTGGATGGCGGCGCCCAGGTCGTTGAGCCGTTGCGCCTCCGAGGGGATGCACACGCAGCCGCCAACGCTCAGGGTCGTGAAGATGTCTTTGACGACCACGTCAAAGGTATGCGCCGAGAACTGCAGCGCTCGGGTTGACGGGCCCATGTCGTAGCGAGCGGCTTGGATCTTCATTGGCGCGCAGAGGGTTTTGTGCTCCAGTACTACTGCTTTCGGGACCCCCGTACTGCCGGAAGTAAAGACGATCCATGCGGCATTATCTGGCGACAGATCCGGCCAAGAAGCGTCGGAGGCCGGTGGTAGCTGACTGATCACCTCGCCATCTATCGCCACGATGTGTGGTACAATGCCTTGCAGCCGTTTCGCATGCGTCTGGTCCGCGAGAAGCATTGATATCCTCGCACTTTCGCTGACCACGCGTACACGATTCAGTGGATATTGGTTTCCCAAGGGCACAACTATGCCGCCAGCTTGGAGGATAGCCAACATAACCACAGGCGCCCAGCGTGACTTGTCCATGCAGACGCCGACTGTCTCTTCGGGCTGTAAGCCTTCCCGGAGCAGATGAGCAGCAAGGCGACGTGAGGTCGTTTCGAGTTCCGAGTATGTCAGTTCTCCATCCCAGGCGTGGATTGCGGTCCGGTCCGGCTGTCTCCCCACCATACGCACCACCTGATCGTGCACACAGCTACGGGTCACGTTATAGGGTTGTCCATTTGCTAGGAGGATTTTGGCTTGGTCTGATTTCGTGATCCCCGAAAAAGCAGAACAGGGCAGCGACGCGCTGTTCAGCACGAAATTCAAGCCATCCCGGAATAGCTCTACCAGGCTGTGCGCGTCACCTTTTGACGTGATGGACTCCCACACACTCAGCCGTATTCCGAGGCGATTCTTATCAAGGGATATCGACAGCGTGTAGTTGTACTAATCCGTTGTGAGTCATATGTTAGCCTCCTTCGCGTTTTATGTAGGGTCACGATCACCAAGGAAGGAATAGAACTGCACTTACGTCGGATGGTGCCTCCCAGGATACGACATCCACAGCGAGTCCCAACTGCGCAAGTTCCGCTTCGGGCATACCACGCTGAAAAGAGATAAGCGAGTCACCGAGCTGCCGTCCGGATAAAACTGCCTCTTCTTGCTGGCCTGTCAAGTCCGCCCCCTGGAAAGGCACACTTTCTAGGAACTCATTTTGCACACGGGCCAAAGCCTCCGACACTGTCGGATCCCCTGTGAGATCGACGCGACAGGGAAGGGTGCTCACGAAGTTGCCCACGGTCTCTTGGAGGCCCCGGAAGCGCTTCTGCCGGCCCGAAGCCGTGTACGAAAAGGAGACGTTGCGCGCCCCCGTGTAGCTGCGGAGGACCAGTGCATAGGCGACCTGGCATGCGTTGGCCAAGGTGGCGTTGTGAGACTGCGAAAGCTCATCGGCCACCTCGGCGGGTAGCGACACCTCGTCGTCGACGACGTAAAGGTTGCCCCTCGCCCTGTCCTTCTTCTGCAGGTTCTCGCTCTCCAGAAAGCTGCTTTCCATGCCCTCGGTGTACTGTCGCCAGTAGGCGAGCGCTTCTGGGGACGTGTCGGGCTGCTGCGCCTGCAGAAAGTCGTGGCAAGTCATCGAGGGTCCCGGAGATAGTGTTTTGGTCAGTGCTCGAATCAGATCCCGGAACAGCACCTCGACCGAGACGCCGTCGACCAGCGCATGGGATACGATTAATCGTACGAAGAGCTCGTCATCCGACAGCTCGGCCAAGATGAGTCGGTGGTGAAACTGCGTCTCGTATTCCCCCACATCCGTGGCATTCTCAGCGTCAGGGAGGGACAAGACGCTGATTTGGGGGTTGCCGTCGTGCCATATAACCTGATCAATCCGCCCCGGACGGTCTATGCTTTCCATAAACGTGGTACGGAGAGCCGCATGCCTCCTGACCACTTCTCTCCAAGCTTGTGCCACAGTTTCAATGCTGATTCGAATACGCTGATTCGTCGAGGCTATTTTGAGGGCGAGCTGAAGCTGATATGCCTTGGGGTCCAGACTCTGCAATGCGATCAAGTTCTCTTGCATGGGGGAGCAGGGCCCCACGGCCTCCACCTGGTCGACCGAGCCGTTCAGCAGCTCCCGTAACTCATTGGACATGGGCCGCTCGGGTGGACCACGTTCGCTTTGGTCCCCGTTTGTGCTATGTTTCCTATCGATGTTCTTGACAGCGATCCGCTCAAGAAGATCCCCAAGGCTGGCAGCCTGCACTACGTCGGGGAGGTCGATGTCCAGGCCTGCTTCATGGCATGCTCCCATAAAGTTGACGGCGGTGAGTGAATCGCCTCCCAAGGCCAGCCAGGTCTTGTGAACCCTGGCTCGTAGTTTTCGAGGGCTAATACTCAGTGCTGTCGCTGCCAAATTCTCGAGCTCGAACTTCAACGATGCCAAGTCCTCCAGCTCGCGCATTCTGTCCATCTCGTCGCCGATCGGTTGCATTATGCTTTCTTTGAGGCGTTTCCTGTGATAGGTAATGATATGGTATTATTGCAAGTCAATGCACGTTTGTAAGCGTCTACTACAATGCACGTCATTATACCGATGTTCAGTATTAAGAGCAGAAGGCCCAAATTGGCTTAGTGAACCGAGTCACATCTACATACCACTGGGGAGCCACGCAGTGACTGTCAGACCTGCCATGCTCATGCCCAAGAAGTGGACCAACCAAATTCGCCACTCCTTAAGGAATACTCAATGTCGACAGCAGGTCGCCTGTGAGACGACAGTGGCACCACCCATTTCTGACGTAAGCAGACCAGTGTCTTGCCCTCCTTCTGGTGCACACTATCCAGTCAGCGTAGAGGAAATGAAGGATTGAGGTCTGAATCCTGCAGCCGCTTATCTTGGCAATGGTCTCTGGCCCCATATTTCCTCGTCCGGACTAGTAACGGCGGCGCACGCGAGCTGTTTATCGCCGCGTAATGACAAGACCAGCAATCGTAGAACGTGGATATCGTAATTTTGAGCCACATAGCTTCCTAATTGTAAGATAATCAAGTCGGCGGAAAGTCAAAAATCAACAAAGCCAGATTCATTGGTACGATATCAATGATCCTCTTAAATGTCCTTCATTTTTAAATAAGTAAATAGTAGGGCAAAGTTCGCTGTGCGCTGTCACCAGTATCGGAGAAGAAAGTCACAACCTTCTGCGATCCACGGTTCGTGCATGCTTAAAGCAGCATCAAAGTTGTGTTCGCCAGGCTTCAATGACAGAATCATTGGTACATGGGGAGCGGATTCCTTGACCCTTCTGACAAACTCAGTCGCACAAGCCGGTGGGACCTAACAGTGGAAGAGATGTCGTGGGTTAGGAACAAGTCACTACTTGAACGAGACAAGGAGGTCCACTCACCACGGAGTCGTTTTCCCCATGGATCAGCCAGATCGGGGGAGACCGCCTGTACTTGGCAATGGTAGCAATAGCATTAAGCCGAGGGTCGGGCCGCTGTGTCAACATGCGAGGCAGCCGACCCTGCTGCATGATGCAGGTGACGAGCTCCCACATCTCCACAGGGTCCCCGTCGGTCCGGACAGTGCCTCTCGTTTGCTTTAGGTACAACCGAATGGCGGCCTCGGCCTGTCTGGGAGGTGGCGGCCAGGCGCCCAGGATCTTTCGGGGCCGCGACATCTTGAGTTCGGGGACACTGTCGTCGAGGGCCGCGTACAGGGAGAGAATGGCCTTGATCTGGGCATCCGGACGTTCGAGGGCGGACAGCAGAGCAAAGGTGCCGCCGGCGCTGTGTCCCGCGCAGATGATCCGGGCGGGATCGGGACGCAGTCTCCACGACTCTTGCGCGGCGATGAGGGGGAGTTCGTCGAGCATCCAAGTCCAGAACTCGTGCATGTCGTCTACCATGTCGGCCCCGGTGGCTTCAGGCAGTAGGCGGTAGTCGGGTGCGATGATCATGGCGCCCTGGGAATGGGCGAGCTCGAGGAGCCAGCTCGGCCACCAAGGCTCGTACAGGCGATTTCCGACTATGAAGCCACCCCCGTGCCAGAATACTAGGACCGGCGTATATTTGATGCCATAGTCACCGCGCGGCTCATGCTGGCGTCCATCGCAGTCTGTAGGAGTGAATACGGATGTCCAAATATCATGATCTGCAACGGTGCTGTAGATGTAGTCTTTCCTGTTGAATCTGTCGAATTTACTCCGACTAATAGACCCCATCTTGTCGTACTCTTGGATCGGGTGTAATCAATCTTCGTGTCTCTCAGGCGCAGCGATCGTGGCGACGGGCGTGCCACAAGTCAGTAATTGGTTTGGCTTGATCCAAGCCAATTGTCAAAGCTCAGGTTTTCCTCATGGCGATTGATGCATCTGGTTGCAGGTACTTCGGTACTTGTTACAATCGGAAGGATTAATTTAAGGATTCAGGAGGTGGTGCCACCTTCTATATACACAGAAACGGTTGTATCTTGCAAGGGGTCGCGTGTACCTGGCACATCACTGAACTATCTGCACCCTTCGTGCATGCATTTTTATGCCCGCTCTAATTATACCCCTGACAAGCTCTCTGGCACGCATCGTTACCAAAACAGGAAACATATTTTGATACACATGTCTCTCATTACATAGAAATGATCTAAGAGCCGCACAAAATCTATCTATTATTGGGTTACAGCACACTCGGACTATCCATTTTCACCCGACTCCTCTTCCGTTCTCAATGTTTTATCGAAATGTCGCAAAATATGGACCCGAATAACACCCCTATTGCCATTTGCGGCATGGGCGTCAGGTTACCTGGCGGAATCCGTAGCTCATCGGACCTCTTTGAGTTCCTCGTCAACAAGGGCGATGCGAGGAATGTCGTCCCCAAAGACCGCTACAACGTGGAAGCTTACCATGATCCGTCTGGCAAAGCCGGCTCCATCGCCACCAAATACGGATACTATCTGGACATTGATCTGGCCGAGTTTGACGGGTCAATGTTCCGGATATCGAATGCAGAGCTAGCTGCCATGGACCCCAGTCAGCGTTTACTTCTTGAAGTGACGCGCGAGGCGTTCGAGAGCGCTGGCGAGGCCGACTTCAGGGGGAAGAACATCGGGACGTTTGTTGGCGATTTCACAGAGGACTGGCAAGACCTACAGAACGTGGATCTGCTCAATGCGGCACCGTACCAGATGACGGGAAAAGGCGACTTTGCGCTGGCAAATCGTCTCGCGTTTGAGTATGATCTCCTGGGTCCCAGCGTCTCCACCAAGACGGCCTGCTCGGCCACGGCCGAGGCGGTCCACCAAGCCGTCCTGGCCATACGCTCGGGCTCGTGTCCCTCGGCGATAGTCGGCGGCGCCAACATCATCATCACGCCGCGCGTCAGCATCGCCATGACGCAATTCGGGCTGCTGGCCGCCGACGGCAACTGCAAGACCTTCGACGCCGGCGCCGACGGCTTCGCGCGCGGCGAGTCGGTCTGCGCGCTGTACCTCAAGCGCCTCGACCTCGCGGTGCGCGACGGCAACCCGATCCGCGCCGTCATCCGCGCCTGCGACAGCAACGCCGACGGCGACGACGGCTCGCGGACGTTTGGCACGCCCAACGCCGTCGCACAGGAGGCGCTGATTCGCCAAACCTATCGCCTGGCGGGGCTGCCGCTGCACGAAACCAAGGTGGTGGAGCTTCACGGCACGGGGACCCCGGTGGGCGATCCTCTGGAAACGACTGCGATCGCGGCTTGTTTTGGCGGCCATGAAGAGGTCTTCATTGGGTCGGTGAAACCGAACCTTGGGCACGGCGAAGGTGGCTCTGCCATGGCGAGTATCATCAAGTCCGTCGTTGCGCTGGAGAACCGGACCATCCTTCCCAATATCAAATTCCAACGACCAAACCCCAAAAGTGAGTACCTGGATGTCGGCGTCTCTTGGTAGAACTGCATGCTAATCAATCAACTCCGTCGTCATTATAGTTCCATGGGATCGCAATCTTACAGTGCCGATAGAAGCTCGCCCATGGCCAAAAGGAACTCACGAACGAATGAGCATCAATTCGTTTGGCTTGGGTGGTTCCAATGTTCATGTCCGTGCATACCCCTTATCTCTTTCCCCTGAAACCTTGCACTTTTGGATGCTAATGTCAGTATCGCGTTCAGATAGTAATTGATTCCGCCGCGTCCATGAACCTCCACAGTATTCAGAAGACAGGAGATGGAATCCAGCGCCTAAATGGCAGTAGCAACTTGGAGTCTGGTGTTTGTTCATCGTTAACCACAAGCAATGAACACGGTCATGTTATTACCGAAAGTCAGCCCAACAGAAACGGCCATCATAGTGCTTATGGTAAAACTGACGATGAGACCAATGGTTTCCATAACGGTGCAACAAGCGACACAATGGCTGGTGCAAAGTCTGACATTCCAAATGGGACGTTGAACGGCACCTCAAATGGTAGTTCTCACAGCAGCACATACAGCCTGACGCATGGCGGCTTAGATAACAACGACAATCTTCATGACGGCCATGAACACGCGCACGAACATACGAATGGTTACAGACCATCTCGTGGCCATGTCAACGGGAATGGAGCGCCCCTCAATGGCAGCACCACCACCAACGGACATCATCATGACGATAACGACAAACAAACAATTACTTCTTCGCCACAAGCCAAGTTTGAAAATGGAAATGCGACTTCGACGCAACTTGAGGCCAAGGGACTGCTGCTCTTTTCTGGTAATAGCGCTCCTGCCGTCAAGAAGCTAGCAAGCAGCCATCGAGAATACCTTGAGAAAAGTCCTGAGAAGCTCGATGCTATGGTGTACACTCTGGCGTCCCGAAGGGAACGATTGAAGCTTGCTACATATTCCATTGCTCAAGGCACGACCATCACTGAGCCTCCAGCGCCAGCCGAGAACCTGGGTGTTGATCAAGTCGCCTTTATCTTCACAGGCCAAGGTGCCCAATGGGTAGGGATGGGTCGTGAGATGATGCTGGAGGACTCTGTCTTTGCCACAAGTATTCGACAGATGGATAAGGTGCTAAGGTCGCTTGAGCATGCCCCTCAATGGTCTCTAGAAGAGTTGCTGCTCAGCGGCTCAACGGACAAGGATGCATTGAGTCCAGTCGACATTGCGCAGCCCATTTGTACGGCGATTCAGGTTGCCTATGTCGACACTCTGGCCACCTGGAACGTCCGGCCTTCGGCAGTAGCAGGGCACTCGAGTGGAGAGATTGCTGCCGCCTACGCGGCGGGTATATTGACCAGCAGCGAGGCCATCATCACTGCCTACTACCGCGGTTACGCCTGCGTCCAAAACAAAACGCCTGGCGGCATGGCGGCAGTGGGCCTGGGTCGTGACAAGATCGAGCCGCTCCTGAAGCCCGGGGTGGTTCTTGCTTGCGAGAACAGCAACGCCAGCGTCACCATCTCGGGCGACCTGGACGTTTTAGACGCCACCATCGACAAGTTGAAAGCGGCCTTTCCCGATGTCTTCGTTCGTAAGCTTCGGGTGGCGACGGCGTACCACTCGCACCATATGGCCACTGTTGGAGACTCGTACAAGGCTCTTCTTGCTCCGCACCTCGCCCCCAGGTCACCTCAGGTCCCCTTCTACTCGACCGTCTATGGCCGCCAAGTGAGCGAGGCCAAGGTGTTTGGTCCGCATTATTGGCAATTGAACCTTGTCAGCCCCGTGCTCTTCCGTACGGCCGGGGTGCAAATGGCGACAGAAATGCGCGGCACGGCGCATCTGGAGATTGGCCCCCACAGCGCACTGGCTGGACCGCTGCGACAGATATACAAGCAAGCAGGGTCTACGACTCCCTATGCCGCTCTAGCAGAACGCGGCCAGGATGCCTCTCGTACATTCCTCGCAGCCATCGGCAAGCTGTTCTGCTTCGGTATCACACCTCGGGTACCAAGCTCTAAAAATGCATACACGCTACCCGATCTACCCCCGTACCCTTGGAACTACGAGATGAGGCACTGGTCTGAGACGCGCGTCATGGCCGGTCTCCGGTTCCGCAAGCACCGTAAACACGAGCTGCTCGGGCTCCGCATCCTCGAGAGCAGCGAGACGGAGCCGGCCTGGCGGAACGTCCTGCGCCTGAGCGACGTCGCCTGGCTGGCGGACCACTGCGTCGACAGCGACGTCGTGTTTCCGGCGGCCGGATACGTGTCCATCGCTGGCGCCGCCATGGCGCAGCTGTCAGGGTCGGTCAGCTATACGGTGCAGGACGTCAATATCGCCAGCGCCATGCTGCTGACCGAGGGCAAGGGGACCGAGATCATCACCACACTGCGCCGACAAGCCCTGACCGTCGACAAGGACAGCCGCTGGTGGGAGTTTTCGATCACGTCCGAGAGTAACGGCGCCTGGACACGGCACTGCTGGGGTCTGGTGACGGAGGGATGCGCCGCGGCGCTGCCCGCGTCGACGGAAGTGGCGCCGTACAGGCGCGCGGTCGATCCTAGGCGGTGGTACTCCGCTCTGGCACGCGTCGGCCTCCACTACAGTAACCGCTTCGTTGGCATGCGCGACATCACCGCCAGCCCCGTCGAACAGAGCGCGTCTGTCTCTGTCACCGACCACCAAGACGCCGGCGAGCCCTACGCCCTGCACCCGTCTACCCTGGACCTGGTCCTTCAGTCCTGGTCCGTGGCTGTCACGCGCGGTCAGTACCACAAGCTGGATAGGTTGTTCTTGCCCACTTATCTGGAACAATGCTACGTAGGAACTGCTGGTACCAAGTCGGCGATGTGCGTGCGCACTACCTCCCACAGCCGCATCGGTGTCGAGGTGGGCAGTTCCTACGGCATTTCGGCCGAGTCGGGGCAGGTCACGTTCCTTCTCAAGGGCTTCGAGGCCTCGCTTCTGGAGAGCGCCTCGTCGCACAAGGCCCGCGAGCTCAAGTACATGTCATTACAGTGGCATCCCGCCATTAACTTTGCGGCTCCCGAGACCTTGATGAGACCAACGAGAGATGTAACGGCTGACATTACGTTCTCGGAACAGTTTGGTCTCCTCTGCGCCGCCGAAATCCACGACGAAGCAGCCACCGTCACATCACTGGCCCAGCCATGGTTCCGAAACTTTCTGGACGGGGTGGCGAAGCACATGGAGCAGGTCGACCATGGCTTGTCCAACATACCCGAAGCCCAAGCCCTGAAGGGATTGAGCCGAGAGGCCCGTCAAGAGAGACTGGTGCAGCTGCGGCAGCAGAGCATAGGTCGTTCCGTCGAGGTCATCATCGAAACGCTGTGGCGTGTCTATTATAACATTCGAGACCTCCTCGAAGGTCGCGAGACGCTCATTGACGTTCTTCTCGTTGGCAATCTGCTGCCCAAATTCTACGACGAAACCAACTCGTGGTCCGACATTTCCGATTTCTTCCGGGTTCTGGGACTCAACAAGCCGCAGATACGTGTCCTGGAGATTGGCGCCGGGACAGGCAGCACCACATCGGTCGTGTTGGCGGCAATGCAGTCGGACCAGGGCGAGCAGCTGTACGAGGACTACACGATTACTGATGTCTCGGCCGGGTTCGTCAACCAGACGAAAGAGCGCTTCAGTGAATACCCGAGCCTCAAGTTCGGCGTATGCGACATCACCAAAGATCCTCTTCAGCAAGGCTTTGAAGCTGCCTCGTATGATTTGATTATCGCGTCCAATGTAAGTCGGCATGATGGCCTCAACATTGGGTGGCGTGCGAAACACTAGATTGACGACATTCATGAAACACAGGTCCTACACGCGACTCCCAATCTGGTCGAGACATTGACGAGATGCCGGACGTTACTCAAGCCAGATGGTCACATCTTCATGCAAGAATTCTGTGGATGTAAGTAATATTGAACGGTGATACATATGTTCCTCTGCGGGAGACTAATCATAATATTTGCACGTAGACACACGATATGCCGATCTCATCATGGGCCTCTTCGATGGCTGGTGGGCCGGAGTCGACGACGGTCGAGTCGAGCGGCCTGTGTTACAAGAAGACGGCTGGGATGCCAAGTTGCGGCAAAGCGGATTCGAGGGCATCAAGTCCGCCGTTCGTGATAACAAGCACCCTCAGTTCTTCAACACTAGCAATATTCTAGCCAAGGCTAGGGCAGACGCGCCGGTGGAGACTGGCACTCGTGTGATCACGCTGTTGAAGCCGGCGGATGAGCTGACCGCGTTCGGTCTCAAGGTCAAGAACTCGCTAATCAGCTCAGGCTACACTGTAGACGAGTACGTATGGGGTGCGAGTCTGCCCGATGGCCAAGACATCGTGTCCCTGATGGACGTCGACGACATTCGCCCACCGGTTTTGGCTGATATCGGTGCCGATAGACTGTCAACCTTTATTGACCTCATCGGCGATGCCGCAGGACAGCTTTTGTTGTGGCTCATGAAGCCCGCACAGACACAATGCTCCAACCCCGAGTACGGTCAGATGCCCGGCGTGGCTCGCTGCGTACGTGCCGAGCTCGCGATGGACCTCGTCACCCTGGAGCTGGACCAGCTCGACAGCGACGCCAGCGGGGCCGTGTCGCGCGTCCTGGGCAAGGTGCAAGAGGCGCGCGGACAGGCATCGGAGGCCGACAGTCTCGACATCGACTCCGAGTACGTCTGGCGCGACGGCCAGGTGCTCCTCTGCCGCATCCACACCTCGCCCGTGCGCGAGGCCCTGGCCGACGCGGCGCCGGCGCCCGACGCCCGCCACCTCGCCATCCGCCAGCCGGGCATGCTGCAGACGATGCGCTGGACGGGCCACGCCCTCCCGGCGCCGCTGGCGGCCGGCGCGGTGCAGCTCCGCCTCCGGGTCGCGGGCCTCAACTTCCACGACGTGGCCGTCGCCATGGGCATCATGGAGCCCGACGGCCGGATGGACGAGGACGGCTACCACGGCCTCGGCTGCGAGGGCGTCGCCGTCGTCACGGCCGTGGGCCCCGGCGTGCGCCACGTCGCCGTCGGCGACCGCGTCGTATTCATGGAGATCGAGACGGCCTGCTTCGCGACCGAGATGCAGATCCCCGCGGAGCTGGTCGTGCGGGCCCCCGCGTGCGTGGGCGACGAGGACGCCGCCGCCCTCCTGATCCCCTACGTCACCGTGCTGTGGAGCTTCCTCGAGAAAGCGCACCTCAAGGCGGGCCAGTCGGTCCTGATCCAGAGCGCCGCCGGTGGCGTGGGCATCGCTGCCATCCACCTCGCGCGCTGGATCGGGGCCGAGTTCTACTGCACCGTCGGCAGCCCGGCCAAGGTCGAGTTTCTGACGAACGAGCTGGGCGTGCCGCGGGAGCGCATCTTTCAGTCCCGCGGTGACAGCTTCGTCGACGACGTGATGCGAGCCACGGGGGGACGGGGTGTGGACGTGGTCCTCAACTCGCTCTCGGGTGAGCTGCTGCATGCCTCGTGGAAGTGTGTCGCCCCGTACGGCTGCATGGTTGATATCGGGAAACGCGACTTCCTCGGCCGCGGCCGCTTAGCAATGAACCCTTTCGCCGGAAATCGGGCCTTCTTCGGTGTCGATCTGGCCATTTTAATTATCGAGGCCAAGCATCGTCTTGTCCCGTTTCTGCGGCAATGCATGGATTTGTTCGAGGCGGGCAAGGCCTTCCCTATTCACCCTACCACCGTATTTACAGCCGACAAGATCCAGGATGCGTTCCGATACATGCAAAAGGGCGTCCATATGGGCCGTATCGTTGTCCAGATGCCAGATGACGTGGCCTCCCTGCCTCTTGTATTGCCTACCCCTAAGCCTGTCTTCAGCTCTGATGGTGTGTACCTCCTTGCCGGTGGTATGGGAGGATTGGGTAGGTCTATCCTAACTTGGATGGCATACCACGGCGCGCAGCACCTGGTAGTCTTCTCGCCTTCAGCCGGAACGCTGCCCGAGCACCAGCAATTCGTCGAAGAGCTAGCCGAGATGGGCTGCGAACTGCTCTGTTTTGCCGGCGATGTGGGAGATCGCAACTTCGTAAGCGACATACTGACTGCAATCGCTGGTATTGGGCCTATCAAAGGGGTTCTGCAACTAGCAATGGTGCTACGCGACACTGGCTTCCTCAACATGGACCATGACGCTTGGACCGCTGCGACCCGGCCAAAGATCCAGGGCACCATGAACCTCCACGAGCTGCTGCCTCGGGACCTCGAGTTCTTCATCATGTGCGGGTCTACCGGCGGTACGCTGGGTGCCTATGGACAGTCCAACTATGCCGCGGCCAACGCCTACCTCGACGCCTTCCTCCATTTCCGACATGCCCAGGGCCTGCCGGCGACGGTACTCGACATCGCCGCCATCGGTGACATCGGCTACGTCGCCGCCAACAAGAACGTCGCCGAGCGGCTCGGGCGCGCCGTGGCAGGGTTCATGGTCGAAGCCGAGTTCCTGCAGTGTCTGCAGCTGGCCGTGGAGCGGTCGTCGGCGCGGTACGTCGGGGCCGCATCGGCCGCCACGAAATCCACGACGGTGGCCTTCGTGGAGCCGTCGCAGCTCGTGCTCTACAACGACACGGCGCTGGCGCTGGCGGACCCCCGCAACACGGCCTCGTTCCGCCGCGACCCGCGCCTCGCCGTCTTCCGCCACAGCCAGGGCGCGGCGGGGCTGCTGGGCGGCGGCGCGGGCGGCGGCGCGGGCAGCGAGGGCCTGCGCAGCTTCCTGGGCTCGCTGGCCGGCGAGCCCGAGCGGCTCGACGCGCCCGCGGCCGCGGCGTTCCTGGCCGAGGAGATCGCCCGGCGCGTCTTTGCCTTCCTGATGCGCGACGACGCCGTCATCGACACCAGCCAGACGCTGAGCGCCATGGGCGCCGACTCGCTCGTCGCCATCGAGATCCGCAACTGGTGGAAGCAGACGCTCAACATCGAAATCACCGTCTTGGAGCTTTCCGAGGCGAGCCATACCATGGAGCGCCTGGGCGAGTTGGCGGTGCACCGTCTCAAGGAGAAGCTGATGCCTTCGGCTTAGATGATAATTTAGCTGGGATTCATGGTCACTATGTCATTTCTTTATTCATAAGCAAATTAGTTATTTCTCATTTCCTACCCGGTCTTACATGGCTATCAATTAGGAGATGAAAACAACGCCTTAGACCAGATAAAAAACTTAGCCAAATTATCACGAATTCGGGATAACACCTGGCGTGATCCTCTCCAGCTGGGCATCCAAGTGATTTTGCTCCCTTGGTAACAGGGCCCGGTTGAAACAATAGACCCAGCTGCAGGGTTTCTACGCTCTCTAAGGTTTCGTTCGGTCACTTGCTCCCAACCGTGGATGAGTTCTTGGTAAGCTGCAACATCAAATCTCACCACTAGCAAAAACCACCTCGTACATAAATGTAGTCGCAAGCCCAACCGTGCTTCCGCGATAGAATTAAGACACCACCTGAAGAGCTGGTAAGCAGGGAAACCGAAAAGACTAGCCGCCACAGGGCGGATTACTCACCTCCTAACAGGATCGGGAACTAAGTAGTAGCCGTGTAGCTAATGTTAACTCCCTGCTGTAATACATGCCTGTGTAGTGAGTGACAAGTGCAGTTGGGACACTCTCGTTCAGGTACAAGCCTGTACTTGCCGGTTGCGGCTGTACATACACCGGGTAATTAATCGGTTTGTAAGTTCCAACCGGGGAAGGGCCAAATTGTCTTGGCATCTTGTGTAACTCCTCTCTCCGGGCCGCCCCTTGTCGGTGTAAGTTAATCCAATGCTTATAAATCAGTTGGCTGTTTTCGTTCAAGTTACACAAACGCGAATGTCATTATTCCTGGCTTCAAGAGAACTTTGGATTTCCCATGCTTCCTCGGGAAACAAATACACTTGTTTAAAAGAGGTTTCAGGTCATTGCGTCTAATGGCCACTTGGTTATGTGCGACGATTAAAGAGCCAGATTAGAAATGGTTCTTTGAAGTTCTCCGCCCAGGTGTGCGTTGCTGCCCGATCCTTAGTTTATTGTTCGTCGGATTTATTGATATCCATATGACCTTTATCATGTGGCGTGGTGCACTTGTCATCAACCATCTTCTCATGAGAATTAAAAGCGGCTCCAAGTAAAAGCGAATGGACTCAATCTGTATCCCAACGAAGGAGGGTTCCTGGATCTTGTAATATGGACAATCGAGCGGGCGTCCAGGGGGCTCGTCACGTTCAAAGGATCTGGCCTTAAAGGGGTACATAGGCACGGGGGGAACTGCAGATCTCATTGAGTCGGACGAGTATAAAATATCTATATAGTGTTTAGGGCTGTGTGCGAGAGTGATATGGGCTCGAATGCCTATTATTAATGAGTAACGAAAAAAATAGGGTTCTGTTATCTCTAGCTTTATAAATTCGACACAACACCCGGCGCAATCTTCTCTAGCTTCTCCACCAACTCCACGTAAAGACGCTTTTGGGCTTCGGCGCCCCCACGACCCACGACAACGGTCGCGGGCGTGGTCACTTTGCCCATGTCCAAGTACTGACCGTGGGTATCCACCCCGCCCACGGCGCCAGCGATGAGGTTGCGCGACCCCTCCTCGGCGGTTCTGGCCAACAGGAACTTGGCGGCACGGACCTGGAGGCCGTCGAGCTCGCGCGCGAGCTCGCTCTTGCACAGGCCCGGGTTGGTGCAGTTGATGATGACGGGGGGCAAAGGCTTGGTGTTGTCGGCGCCGCCCGCGCTCTGGCTCTGGAGGAGCCGCGCCGCCATCTCGCGCACGACGAAGACCTGCATCAGCTTGGTGGTCGGGTAGCGCTCGCTCCGCGTCGGACGCGACTTGGCCTCGTCGTTCAGCCGGGCGAAGATGCCCTCGGGCGCGTCCTTCTCGGCGAAGTCGACGAGGAAGTGCGTGTCGCTCGTCACGAACGTCAGGCGGGGCATCGTGCGGAACCGGGACGCCGTCGCTTTGAGCTTGGGGAGCAGGAGGAAGGCGAGGAGAAAGGTCGCGACCACGTTCACCGTCACCATCCGCTCGTTGTCCAGGACCCAGTTCCACTCGACCGAGGCGACCGCGGCGTTCTCCAGCAGCACGTCGATGCGTTCCAGCTCCCGGTCGGCGCGTGCGGCGAAGGCTTTGACACTATCGTAGCTGGAAAGGTCCATAGCCCAGACCTGCGTATATATATCAGTTTGAATAGGTAGGGAAATGTATCCAGTGAGTGCTTACTTCAATGGCTTTAGGGTCGCAGCGGGTTGCCTTGATAATAGAGTCTTTTGCCGCTTCTCCTTTCTCGATGGAGCGGACTGCCATGATAAGCTTAGCACATCCCAATCCCACGACATGCTTGGCTGCTTCGAACCCGAGTCCTGTATTAGACCCCGTTATAATAATGGTCTGGCCGGCGAAAGACGTGGTCGGTTTAGGGGCATTTCCAAATAGCTGGGCACCAATGAACTTGGCCATATGCCCTGGAGTGCCGTCCCCTTTCGGCATGGCGGCGGAGATAGAATACAGATAAGCAGTTGGTGTTCTTTCTTTTCTTTTCGGTTCAATATCAAGGCGTGAACCCAATGGAAACAAAAAAGCAGCTGGTACGGCAGGCAGTATTGTACATTGCAGGGGAGCCACCGAAGAACATCCCATTAAATAGGACAAATGATACCTGGGGCCACCTGATATTGAGATACTCAGAGCTACTGTTTTCTGTAACTAGACGCGATTTCATCGGACGTCGGGTTTCTGTAAGGTTGAGACGAAGTGCGAATTGATCGAATTGAAAGCTGGGCGCTTCGGCAATTGCGGACAACAAGAGAATACCTTAAGTCCGGCATGCTCTGCTCGCATATAGTCGATTCTATTGGTGGCCTTCCGAGTCGCTTGCGGCGCAGATCCCTAGCTCAAAGGCCCTGTCTCAGTTCTTTCGCTACCTGACAGGTCCGGAGGATCTGCGTTGTCCGAATTCAGATAATGTAGCAACCTCAGCTAACCCTTCAGCGTGGGGTTTGAATGATCAGGCTTCTCACATACGGCAAAGTGCCGGCCGCCTTGATTAGCGATGATTTTCTGCAGGTTCCCGTACTTCAGGGGCTTGGTGCTGTAGTTATTCAGCTGCGTCTGATCGGCGCCGTTGACAACGGCGATGGGGACGTCGGTCTCAACGGCCAGCTTCTATTGATCCGGGCAGTCGTCACGCCCGAGTTTGGTGGTTAAAACGACCCTGACGGCTGTTACGGCATAAAAGACGTCTCGTTCATCAACGTAACGAGAAGCGCCAAGTTCTCAACAGGTCTGCTGCTGATAGCCTCGAGCGGATTGATTCAATTATTGTTTCCCTTGATGTACCAGTACCTCCCGTATTTCGGGTTGATGTGGCCATACGCTGAAAAGGAAGCATGCATACTTTGTTCGGTGGACTATACCGAGGATTTAGATCATATTATATCATGAAACATGAATGTGACGTCTTATTTTTCCGGGGAAAGAGGGTTAATAAGACGGGAAATAGTGTCGGCCGAAAACAGTGGGGCTGTCGGTGAATTGGGAAGAAGATGTACCTGCACCTCCTGTTTCTATGTCAGCAACGACATCAGCAACATCAACCAGGTCAACGGCTTCGAAGGCGCCAAAGGCGAAACCCCATCAACCACTGGCAACTGGCAATGGAGAGCACCCCGCCCGAGTCCGAGGTTCGGGCCTCGCCACATGCGCGTCTTCACACCATGCGCCAGCGACGTGGTCGGCCAATATTGTCGTGTCGCGAATGCCGGCGACGCAAGATCCGCTGTGACCACAAAAGCCCGTGTGTACACTGTGTACACCATCAGAGGAGGTGTACCTACCAGCGCTCCGACGTAGAGCGGTCTTCCCCATTGGCTTCTGCGCCAATGGTCCCGGGAGACGAAGGGGCACCTACGCTGCAGGAGGATGCTGCCAAGACCCCGCCCGCGCAGTCTCATAGTCTTGCAACACCCGCCGCCTCGCTGAGTCGGGCTAGTGATGCCACTCTTCCAGAGCGACCGGCGCAGCCTTTGGGGACCCAACGCGATGGGGACGGCGCCCGGCGACCGTTGCCTAGCATCAGACAAATCACGGGAGCCACCTCCAACACAAGGAACCAGAACAGTCACGGGCCACCAACAAACCAAGTGACCCAGGAATGGCAGGTCGTCTCGAACAAGTCCAGAGACCAAGGGAAACGCCGCAAAACCGACACGGCATCGGAATTTGCTTGCATCATTGCTTGCTTCAGCGAGATTGCTGGTATGAACAGCGGGATTGCTTCTTTCCGGGAGCCTGAGGTAGCACAGCTGATTGCAGAAGCTTCCAATTTCCTCAAGCAATGCAAGAGCAGAGCAAAGGAGCTCAAGACTCGTCGACCCACTCGGGGTCTCCCGTTCGCCGAGTCCGGACTTGCGTTCCCATATCGCGACACGGTGGATGTCAAAGTCGCTATGTACTTCGCGGCATTCGAGTCAACTCATCGCATACTTCACATCCCGTCATTCTGGAGGGACTATCGCGCATTTTGGGATGACCCTGAGGGCGTTTCGACCGATCTGCGCTTGAAGGTGCTCTTGGTTATGAGCATCGGATCGAGTGTCTACGATCACGGATCCACGGACGCCACGCTTCGAAACACCGAGTTGGCCCACCAGTGCATCTACGATGCCGAGACCTGGCTCAGCGGTCCGCTAGAAAAAGATCGCATCTGCATCACGGGGCTTCAGATATCATGCCTAACCATACTAGCGCGACAGATATTCTCCATCGGCGGAGACACAGTATGGGTGACAATGGGATCGCTCATACACGCGGCCATGCAGCTGGGCCTGCACCGCGATCCTGAACATCTCACCCTGGAAATATCGTGCTTGGAAGCGGAAGTGCGTCGGAGGCTGTGGGCCACCATTCTTGATCTCGCGGTCCAGGCCTCCCTAGACTCGGCGATGCCTCCGCGGATCTCTATGAATGATTTCGACACGCAACCGCCCGCCAACATCAACGATGACGAGATAGACGAGTCCACGAAGGAAGTAGTGCCGAGTCCACGAGGCGACCCCACCTCGACCTTTGTGCAAATCACGCTGCTGGAGTCACTGCCAGTGCGTCTCCGCATCGTCCAGCAGCTCAACAGCCTACATTCCGAACTCAACTACACAGCAACCCTAGCACTGAGCCGGCAGCTGACCGAAGCCGTGCGCTCCGCCCACAACGCCACGTACGGCCTTCCCGGCGTGACCGCGTTCCACCGCAGCATACTGGACTACCTGATCCGGCGGTTCCTGATCCCGCTGCATTACAGCTTCAGCAACCGGGCGCGCGCGGATTCCATGTTCAGCTACTCGCTCACGCTGAGCGCCGAGACGGCGGTGGCGCTGCTGCGGCCCGCCGAGACGGACGAGTCGCACGTCTTCTTCGCGCGCCTCATGGCCCTCGGCGGCGGCCTGTTCCGCGCGGGCGTGCGCGGCGCCCTCACGGCCCTGACCCTGGATTTGCTGACGCGCGTGCAGGAGCAGCGGCTGGACGGCACCCTGGAGAAGCACGCGCAGCACCGCGCGCCGGCCACGCGCGCCGTGCGCGACCTCGTCGCCCTCTCGGACCGCCGCATCCGCCTCGGCGAGACCAACGTCAAGGGCTACATGTTCCTCTGCATGATCCTCGCGCAGGTCGAGGCCGTCGAGGACGGCGACGACGCGCGCGTCGAGGAGCGCGTGGCGCGCGCGGCGCGCGATAGCTTGGAGCACTGTCTTGGGCTGCTCAAGGCGCGGGGAGGGGGGATCAGGCGGTGGCGGCGACGGTCGGGGACAACGGGGGGGGAGGAGGAGGAGGAGGATCGGGGGCTGGATCTTGGGGTGGGGTTTGGGGGTGCGGACGGATTCGACTTGGATTGGGATTCGCTGTTGCCGGATATGGGCTTCGGGTAAAAATCAATGTCGTGGAACTTGATGTTCGCTCAATTGCAAAAATCCATTGTCAAAATTCCGATGCCCCTTGTCTCAGGTTAGATATTTCGAGCGGTGCTTGAAACTGGGTATGGGAACTTCTAAGACATAGTAGAGGGGATCTCAATCATATATTATGTACACTGCACACGCCCACTACAAATGATCAATGCTTCCCTGCTTCTATCTACTAGCAAAAGTTACAGGAATTGAACAGACTGAAATTCTCGTTATTGTTCAAGTCTATTAGTGCACTATTGAAGTCTCTACTGGATGGACATGGGGTTACTTTAAGGCGCTAGAAGCTTGTTTGATGGGAAATCCGAATGTTTTGACAGGGACGTAGTGCGACGGATGGGTCTTCCCTTTGGCCCAAGTTTGGACGCCAAGCAGCCAAGGTCCTCGGCAAGGGCACCTGCAGCATCGGGCCGCCGCTACCAATGGTTTGTTTTGGCAGCTTGGTGGAGTGGGAATAGATGGTCTATTTTGGGTCGATCTTGGACGCATCTGATTGCTGGTGCACATAGTCAGTCGTTCCGCGGTGTAACTAGACCAAGAGATGCGCCGCTGGAAGAGGCTTGAAAGCGTACGCGTCCCCCATTGCAACAACCGTGGCGGCGCGCCGAGTATGGAAAGGTCCCAAAGAGTTCCCCTCCGACAAGCTTCCCCCAAACTTGGCACCTGGGCATGAGATAAGGAGCCGAAGCTTCCGATTCGAACACGCCTTCTCCCACGAGAGGCGCGAGAGTCACAACTCTGCGCAAAACTACTTTCGGATGGTTGAAATGAAACATCAATTTGGCTTTATTATTGATAGGAATCAAATGAAATGACAGACTTGAGGTTATTAGATCATGGTTTTGCTTTTGCTTAGGAGCGCGGGGTTAAGCTCCCAAGCTTAGCACCTGGGATTAGCGTGTTCTGGGTCTTTCGTTAGTGGCAGAACAGACTCCGATCCAGTTGGTTGGGTTCCTCGAAATGCCATATGATATGCAGAGTGAGCAAAGTGCACTGCACATCTGCACGTCAGCGCGGTCACTTCGGACTTCGGGCTGCAGCAGTCAGCAGTCGTCCACGTTATCCCGATCGCATCATCTATTCGTATTTCTTTATTTTCCCTCCTCTTGCTGATCGGATTCCAGACGCATCCGAGCTCACGATTTCTGCCATTTGGCAATCCGTAACAACCTGCGACGAGCTATCCAAGCGTTTCCAGAAGTGTTTCGCTCGCCGGCCTCGCTTCCATCCACTCACACGCCGTCGTGGCCCCCAGCACGCCCCGCACGCCTACCACGACGAAACACGGGGGAGAAAGGACAGGGACAGGGACCAGCAGAGCGTCCCATCTTGGCTTTCGACGCTCCAGACCGCAACCGACGAGACCCCCAGCTTCTGGGGGATCCGGTCGTACGATGGCTTCCATTTCCTGCCAATCCAAGTGCCGACTTTCCCTTTCTCACGTCCCATCTACTACATCATTACCAAGATTAAGCTTATTGCTATTGCTGGGCCTCGCGACCGCTCCAATGGCGCTGGGACACGACCACAGTTCCTCCCACATCCCCGAAGGCAAGCAAGTCTCGGACGACCCTATTGTACGTGCAACCGCATCCCTCCGGTTCGGTGATCCATTCATTTCAATCGCAATGCATTCAATTGCAATTGCAGATCGATCGAACAGCCCAACCCGCCTAGCCAGCGTGGGCGCTCTAGCGGGGACGGGACCGGCGGCGCAACTACCAGCACTCGATTACTGACTGGCGATGCAATGCAGGACACGACACTATGGGTTCACATCTTCATTCAGATGGTCGCCTGGGGCGTCATCTTTCCCGTCGGCATGGTCCTCGGCGTAAGCTGTTCTTTTTTTCTCCCGCCTTTTACTCCCCTCCCTGCATGGCAATTCTAACGTCCGCGCCCACCCCGACAGATCGTTAAAAGTCGATGGCACGTCCCCGTACAATCGCTTGGCGGCGTCCTCGCCCTGCTCGGGTACGCCCTGGGCCACATGCACGGCGGCCGCGAGTTCCGGTCCAACGTCCACTCCGTCTTCGCCACGCCTCTGATGTTTATGCTGCTCGGCCAGGCCGTCATGGGAATATACCTGAAGTTGCATCTCGAGAAGGGATTCCACGGCAAAGTGCGGCGCTGGGCGAAGCTGGGACACGGCATCTTGGGAAAGGCCATGCCGGTGCTCGCCTGGGTCCAGATGTTGCTGGGCGGAATCGCGGGGCTGGGTTTCTGCCACAACGACCATCTCGGCCAATGCCTCGCCCACTTCATCATGGGCAGCTCCTTCATCGCCTACGGCATCATCTCCACCATCCTGCTCCTGGTGGGCCAGGTCTGGCTACGACGCACCGGCCGCTCCCAGGAATTCTTCGACTCGGCCGTGATTGCCGCCTGGGGATGCATCAACACCTTCACCGAACACCGCTGGGGGACAGCGTGGGCCGGGAATGACTGGCAGCACACGACGATGGGCATCATTTGGTGGTGCGCCGGCCTGGCGGGCGTCTGGCTGTCGAGGGACCGCGACGGCCGCCCGCAGCGCAACTTCATCCCCGGCTTTGTCCTGATCCTCACCGGCTGGGCCATGAGCTCGCATCCCCAGGCGCTGATGGTCAGCGCCCAGCTCCACAAGGTCTTCGGCTACACCCTGATGGCCGCCGGCCTGTCGCGCATCATCGAGATCTCGTTCGTGGCGACGGACGGCGTGCCCGAGGCCGGCCGCCCCGTCAAGAACTTCGAGTACATCTCCGTCTTCCTGCTGTACGCGTCCGGCTTCCTCTTCATGTCGGCCACCGAGGAGCAGATGGACGTCATCGAGAGCTCCGCCATGGACCACGTCGCCTACATCCTCATCATCTACTCCGTCGCCTTCCTGGCCTTCCTCTTCACCATGATGCTCGTCGCCCTGTACGACCAGAAGGCGAACCAGACGGCCGCGCCGGCGGCCAAGGTCCTGGCGGCCAGCCACGCGGTGCCCGTGCGCGACGCCCAGGAGTTCGAGCTGGAGGGGCTGATGAGCGACGACGAGGACGCCGAGGGGAACCGGCTGCTGCGCGACGAGGATCTGCCGCTGGACAGCCCGAGCACGGTCGGCAAGAACAGCGATCGGGTGGCAAACTGACGACGGAATTGCGCTCGGATGGTTCCTGGGAGGGGATGAGCGAAGAAAGAGAAATCTCGGGGTTGCGAGACGAAAAAGACGGGGCGCGATGGGGTAATAGAGAGAGTGCGTTCATTTCAAGAGAGCGATAAGGCGTACGTGTCCGGGAAAGCATTGCATAAATCACGGTGTTCTGGAAACTGGGTCCGGGACTGGGAATTCATCACACAGTCGTTTTGGGTATTGTTTAAACTTGTAATAGGTACATTGCATCATTAAACCTATGGGATATCGCATAATATGCGCTTCTAGCCTTGAAAGGGGGTACACCATAGCTCCATTCGTGTCAGTAAGAATGCGAGATGTCACATATATATTTAGCATTGCCATCTCAACCGTTTGTCTCCTCCTATCGACGCGTAGTGTGGGAGGGCTAATTACTTTGCGTTTTCTATTCCCGCGGCCGTAGCCCAGTTCGTTTCCGCCCTTGCGAGTCTTGGATCGAGATGTAAAGAGAAAGTCGTTGCTTCGGACGTCATTCGCTTCGGACGTCGTTCGCTGTCGTGGTTGTATTCGGATCATCGCCATACATGCAGTCGACGTTGTGGGCACGGCATGAGCCGCAGGAGGGACGATGGCCATCGCATTTGGTCCTATGAGAGCGGCATTTTGTGTACTCGAGGAGTACGACCTTACGCTTCTTGTTCGGTTCGAAAGGCTCGTTGGTGACTGTGCTTATCTAGACTTTTAGCAGGAGGCGACGGAGCGGCAGGGATATGTGGCTAGCTATGTACTCTACATAGGCTGGCTTGGCGAACGTCAGATCTTGTCATTGTTCCATGTGTGTGTGGGGGCTAGGGGGGCGAGGGTTGTTACTTGGTTTTTGGACGAAGCCAGAATACGTCCGATAGGTCACTTAGAGTCATCATCGTCATTGTGGGTAATTAATACAGTGTATCCAATCGACCCCAGCGCTGGATGTTAATTTCGGATTCTGGGACGACGGCAACGTAGGCTGACAATCGAGCAGCAGTTCTCTATCCAGCAGCAGGAAGATTGGATAGTTGCCCTAATGGCGGGAGGGCACGATCCGATTCTACGCTAATAATGGCGTGTACTGGGGTCGCGCTAGTGAACCGTTGTGCCGCCAGGAGTATCACTAGAACAGTATGCCCTGTAGTATTGCATACAATGGTCGCAGCTAGCGCACTCATTGCCCTACCATGTATTAATGTGTCCATCTCCATAACTAGACCCTGCTTAGCTTCGACATCTAAAGAAGTATCGTACACCAAACCACAACTCGTACTGTAGTCGATTTGCATGTATTTGAGCTTCGACATGAATCCGCAACGAACCCTGCTCCCCAAAGAGGCGCATCCGGGGGACAGCGCTAGCGAGTCGACGAAAACTCAATCCGCGAAGACTAGCAGACAGAGGCTTACGTCAGTCGCCTGTTTGACCTGCCGCCAGAAGAAGACCAGGGTAGCTAGACACTAAGCATCAAAGATGTGTGCGATTAATTCCGCTAACATGGGATGGGCCAGTGTGATGGACAGCGGCCCAGCTGCCAACCTTGTCTGGGGAAGAACATAGAATGTGCCTACCCGGATAGCGATTATATTCGAATGTGTCGTCTCCAACAGGCCAGCTGTCGGTGTATCTTCGACATACTTAGCGGCGAATGTGAGGGGGGACGCTACAACCATCGTCCGACGCTTGCGGCAGGCCGTCAGCTCGCCAGAAGATTCAAGTAACAAGTACGAGCTAGAAGCCATCGAAGGGGTCCTCCTGCGGCTGCAGAATGCCCCGGAAGAAGAAATACCGAGTTTGGTTACGCTAGTTAAATCTGACAAGGTGCTTCCTGAGGTAGACAGCCGCCGGAACGAAATCGACCTACTACGACGCCGGCTCTACCACAACGAATCCATCATATCGGCTCTTTCGAAATCACAATACAAGGAGGAAGTGCTGGCCAGGCTGGATGCTGGCCAGGCTGTCGATGCGATATCGCAGTGGCTAGAACATGCAGTGCCCCCAGAGGAAGGTGCTACATCCGACGTTGTCAATACCGGGGTCCCACTCCCCGAACAACGAGCTCCGCAGAATTCAGGTACAGTTCTTCCCTCTGTTTCTGAATGGTTCCCCGACAAGGTGACAGGATCAAGCGGCGATGAAAAGTCGGATCAGCAAAACTTAGCCTCACCTGGCAATAAGAAGCAGAGCCAATCGACCAGGACCGACTTTCCTCCGAAGGTATTGATGTGGACTGCGACTATGGCATCGTACTTCAGAGTCAGCCCTCAGATACTCTCCCAGCAAATTCTTAGCGGGCCGGCAGATCAGAACTTCATGGATCACATGTCTACTCCTCTGCAAATGTCCGATATGACCCCTAGGACGTGGACCAGCGTAACGCAAGACATGAATCTAGTACAGCACTTGCTTGCCCTGTACTTCTGCTGGGAGTATCCGATATTTGCTACAATACACAAAGAGTACTTCCTTGCCGACTTCCTGAGCGGAAGGCAGGAATACTGCTCTGCCGGGCTGGTTAATGCGATACTTGCCCTCGGGTGCCTGTTTTCCTCCGAGGCTGGGAGCGACCGCAATCCAGATGATTTTCGTATTTTAAGCGACCATTTTTTCAAAGAATCACTTCGACTCGCCGCCCAGGCCAGCACTCAATACAGCCTAGTCAACATACAAGCATTGGGGATTTTGTCGCTGCGGGAGCTGAGGTGTGGTAGGAACACAGAAAGCCGGTATTACGCCGGACAGAGTATACGGTTGGCTGTCGAAATGGGCTTGAACAAGGTCGGTCACGGCGGCGAGGATGGGCACGTGGCTGTATCAACCACCACATTCTGGGGGCATTGGCCCTGGACGATACATGGGCATTGGTGATGGACTTGTTGCCACTGACCTCACGTGCACCTCTGCTCCCTCCCAGACCGCGCATGCATCTCGATATTGAGGCGTCACCGTGGGCCCCGTATCCAACCGAAGGTAAGCCAGACGATAAATTTTGAGGCTTGCTATGCGCGTACTACTAACCCGTCTGAGCAGATGCCAATCCTATGCAACATCGCTTTGAGCAGATTTCCAACACACAGTCTGTGTTTAGGTCCTTTTGCGATATTAGCCAGCTGGCTCATAATGCCGCGTACCTTACACGAACGTCAAATCATCCCGTCAGAAGCTACATGCTCCTGTACACGTATAACCAGTATCTTGCCTGGTATGGCAATATCCCAGAAGCACTCCGGCTGGGGACCAATTTCACACCATCGGTCTTCCTTGTCCACATATATTATCACTGTGCCCTTCTGCTTCTGTTCCGTCCATTCATTCGATTGCGCATCGATGGATCATCTGTCATACCGCGAGATGTCTGCACCGAGGCCACGGACGCCGTTAGGAGACTGACACACTCGTATGCCCAGCTCTACGGTCTTCAGCGATCGCCGTCGTTCTTGCCCTATTTCACTCTGATATCTGCTACCACGCATCTGACGATTGCCACCATCGAGGGAGATGAAAGCTTGGCCACGACTGCTACTGCACCGTCACCCATGCTCATTGATGACGTCCAGCACGAGATCATGACCGTCCCGCTCAACCTCCAAGAACTGGCCCGCACTGTCGCCAGGCAGGCTGCTCAAGGCAAGATATTGCGGTCCGAACTCGCCCCGGATGTCACCGACGCCCTCTGCCAGGGCATTAGCGACCTGACGGATATGATGCAGTATAACCGCTCCGCCAAAGAAGCACTGGGAATGCTCCAGCATCTCTATGCGTTATGGACCGACGGCGGCGGCCCCACGGAAGCGCAGCAGGAGTAATCCCAGAGCCTTCTATCCTTCTCGTTTCACGTGTAGCGGAAGTTCAATGTCGCTTCTGGGATATCATTGCGAGAGGCTAATTTTATCATGTTTTAAGAGACAAGTGAAGAGGCTTTAGGCGTCTGCGGCATCGAGATACTCTAATTACCCTAGGTTCGAGGATACATATACGTCTCTATCGTTTCCGCCCCGCGTAGTTGAAACACGCCATTTTTGTGGTGAGGTCCGCTCAAGTTTTCCCTCGGATCGTACTCGACCCTCTCAGCATTTTCCTGGAGACGTCCGTTCTCGCCTTCGAAGGGTTTGAACCCGCTCCATTCGCGGAAGAGTCATTCATGTTCAACTTTATTCTTGTCTCTCATTTTCGTCTTGTTTATCTAGTTGAGCTTGGCTTCTACTGGCGTCTGGCAAGTGCGCAAGCTAATATTGGGATCGTGTATAGAGCTGGGCGAAGTGTATGTTGCTTGAGGGGACGCGGAAGGCTTTCACGCGACGGAATGGCACCGGCTCGGGGCTGGAAATGCAGGTGAGCTTCCTACTTAAAGGACGAGATCCTGTTACATGCCCGAGAGTGTGGCATGTTTTCACATTTGCTTGCTTCTGTTGTTTCCTCCCTTACCTTGCCCCAAACAAACAGAGTATTTTGCCGGGATAGGGTTGGTTGGGTGCGTATGTGGATCATCCGGATTGAACAAACACCCGAGGAATGACTCTAGTAACGGGATTGCAGAGGTACGGTGCCATCACAGCAGGGCGACGTCTGGTCTGGAGAATTTCATTGGGACTGGTGAGTTGTTTGCAATACATAGCCCAATAATTTTCTAAACAGCATTCCAGTCGACTGGGAACGCGACGGGCGCGATGGCAGAGTGGTCTAATGCGATAGACTTGAATGAGTTACCTTGTTCCACAATATCTATTTCCTTCGGGAGCGCAGGTTCGAACCCTGCTCGCGTCGTTCCTTTTGCTTTTTTTATTCTCAGTTTTATCTCGCTCTCTTCGTTCCTAATGCCATTAATTATTCTTCGTCGCGATGATGCATCGTTTTGCGAGCCTTTTCCACCCCATTTTACCTTGGTTCCTTCCATTTACGTGTTTGTCCTACGATATCGACAACAACTCTCCCCGCATAAGCACTTCTTGTCCAGCCCCTTCCAATACTTGTCTAGATAGTCCACCGTGACCTCAGATCCTGCCTCGATGCCCTTGCTGACCAGAATGAGGCGCTGCGTGTTCATCCAGGTGAAGCGCTGGTACTGCGCGTTGGCCTTGCAGCTGTGGTTCACGAAGCGCGTGAAGTTGCCCTGGCGGCCCTGCCAGATCTGATATTTCACTGTCGCCTCGGTGTGATGGCCGTTATGACCAGTCCCGCCAATGTGGCCACTGCCACCGCCGCTACCTCCACCACCGCCCGCGCCGCCGACGCTGGTGCTCCGGCTGCTCTCCATGACGTCGACGTCCTGGTAGCCGCGCGTCACGAGCCCGACGAACTCGCCGATGGGCGCGCCGCGCTCGAACGCGCACAGGGCCAGCAGGCCGTTGTTGCGGCCGTCCGGGGTGCGGAAGACGAGGACGGGGCTGGGGTTGGTCTTGGCACCGCCGAACAGGGTCGGGAAGCAGTAGCAGGCGTTGCGGTTCGGGTCGTCCGACTGCTCCTTGGCGCACGTCTCGCAGCGGCTGGGCGGCAGCGCGTCGTCCCCCTGCTGTTCCGCCGCCGCCAGCGCGCCGCCGTTATTGCTGCTGCCGCCGCCGGACTGCGGCGACGGCGGCGTCCAGCGCGGGTCGTCGCAGCCCCACGCCGCGTGGTCGATGACGCACTCGTCGAGCTGCCGGAACGAGAAGTCCGGGTCCCAGCGCAGGTACGTGTGGCGCAGCGGCACGGGCGCCGAGCCGTCGAGGGACACGACCCAGTCGTGCGGGTGGCCGTCGTAGACGCGGTCGGGCGACTCGCCGACGACGGCGAGCAGCTGGCGCCAGTGCGGGTGCAGGGTGTCGGCGGCGACCTCGAGGGCGGGCCGCAGGCTGCGCAGGCGGCCGAGGCTGTCCGGGTCGAAGCCGATGCGGTACTTGCAGAAGCGGTAGATGCCCATGCCCGAGAAGATGAGCGTCGTCCAGCCGCCGGCGTCCTTGATCTCCTTGTAGCCCCGCCAGATGTACATCTTGTTGCGCAGCTCCTTCTCCGACCACCCGAAGTCGGCGCACGCCTGCACCAGCGCCGCCTTGTTGTGCTTGGTCCGCGTCATGGTTGGCTGCGCTGCCGCGCAGCTGTCCACGTACTCCTCGAAGTGCTCGACCCAGCGCGCCTGCACGATGACCTCGAGCGACCGGCACGCCCGGCTCGCCTGCGTCACCTGCCGGCAGAACGCGTTGCTCTGGCTGAAGGAGCCATCGGGGCGGCTCGCCGTCGTTCGGTCCACATCGCCACCACCACCACCACCACGTGACCCGCCCTGGGGCAAGCTGGGCGTGACGGTCAGTTGATTGCCGCCGCCGCCGTGGCCCTGCCCGTCCTGGCCCTCGACCTGCCAGGGGCCTTGAAGATGCCGCGGGCTCAGGTCGATGTCCCCGTGGATCTGCTCCCAGATGCCGCCGATGAGCTTGTCCAGGGTCGAGGGCTTCAGGAAGTGCCCGACCGGCTTGAGCTTGCGGCGCTTGGGGAACTTGTCGTCGCTGTGCATCTGCCGCTGGCTGTTGGCCTCGGCCTCGACGGCGCCCGCGTTGACCTTGGCGGGCCGCAGCCCGCTCAGGTCCTTGCGCTGGTTGGTTTCGGGTGAGGGCGGCTCGGGGGTCGCGTTGCGTGAGTTGCCTGCCGTTGACAACTCCCCGTCAGGAACCACGGCGACGGCGGCGGTAACATGCTCCGGGTCTGCTGCCACCGGAGTCGAGACATCTGATGAATGGCGAGTGTCTGCGCGTGATGGCTGTGTAATGACCTCCGGTTTTGTCGAGGTTGGCGAGGCTGGATTGCTCGGCTGCACGCCCGGGGTGAAGGCGTTCACGGGCGAGGGCGGAATGCTCGCGATGCCCGAAAGATCGACGAAGTGCTGTGCAGGTGTGAGTAGAAAAGGTCCGGTCCGTCCAAAAGTGTACCGCGTCAATTGGGACTTGGGTGGTGTACACAGATGGATGATACACAACATACCGAAACCACCATGCCCGGCGTTGATTGGCGGAGGACGTGTGTGGGACGTTCCTCGAGACATGCCTCGATGCGCAGGACGGGGTTCTGCAGGCTCTGGAGGACGGTCCAGTCAAAACTCGAGTTCCTCAGCTGCTCCACCAGCGACCGGCTGATGTGCTCCCGGAGCAGCTCCTCCTGCTGGCTGAGGTCGCTGTCGGCCGGAGACGCCATGGCTAAGAGGGGGGCGGGGCTTTTGGGGGGTCGATCGATACTGGTTCTAGTACAGGAGGGCGCATCCCGCCAGGAGGTAGGTGGTGGTGGTGGTGTGTGGGTGAGAAAGCAAAAAGGGCGGGCGGAGGTGACGAGTCGCTTGTTGGCTTTGCTGCCCGATGTTTTTCCCTGCGACCCCTGGGCATGGGCATGGCCCCGCCGGCAATTAGAATCCTGCCCGGGCAGAACGCGCCCGGGCCTTCGGGGTGCTAGAGCTAGACCCTGAAACGACTGCACACGCAAGTCATGACGACATGACTGCTTATCTTCTTTTCTTTTCCAGATATACATCATGTATAGATAGGCAATTTGCTCGCAATTGGTCAAATGGAACATCCAATCTTCTCCAAGGGTTTGCTTCGAGCTAGTAAAGCACATGTTGATAATGAGCAAGACGAAGAATGAGAACATATCGTAATGGAAAGGCCCGGTTCCCTTGGCCCATTCGCGTGAGGCAAGGTCAAAAAATGCCCTCTTGGGAAACGGTGATAGTAGCTCACTGCGATAGCCAGATATATCCGGTTTTCTAATTGGTACCTTTCTAGGGTCATTTAACAGCCTTACTTACGACTGTCGGCTTGCCACTTATATGTTATATACAAGATAGTTTTATATTAAAACTATTTAAATTTAAAGACTTATTATTATTAAGTTTCATTTCTATTAAATTATTCCTATATTAAATTGAAGGATAACAAAAAGAAATAGAATAGTAATAGACGAGAACCTATGTAACCATCTTAAAAATCCGCGGTCAGGTGCACGCCCATATGCAGTGGAAAAGATTTGCCAAACAAGAAAAAAAGCGTGCGCATAGTGGCTGAAGATCCCAACGGTGCCAATCTCCAATCACCCAAGAAGCCCAAAGGCCTACAACACCACTGATTGGAATACTCGTTGTCCTTAACAGACCGGATGATCGTGGCCAGAAAATTGAAAAGATAGGAAGCCGGGAGTGAACCGCTATTGCAGAAGCAGCAATCGCCGAGGAGGCGGAAACGGTTGCACTGTGGCCTCCTAGAATTTGCTCGCTATCTTTAATGATAGGTTTCAGATAGATAAAAATAAGGAAGGAACCACCCAAGGGCAAGAAAGTCATGCTCGAAAGTTCGAATAATAGTAGTCGATAAAACCTAGTGGTGCAAATACGAAGCACTCGATTCCAGGTCTTAAGGCATAATAGGAACTTGCGTACCATAGCCTTGAAGTCAGCCAGCATCAGGATTAGGGTGGTGGCCGGACCATAGCCTCGCCGTGAAACATCTAGAGCATATAATGGCTCGCCCACGATAAGCTCGCGACTCAGGCTTACGAAAAGAACGTCACTGCGTCGCCGGTGGTACCGGACGAAAGGCATATTGTTCTGTGGCCGGATACTATTGGTCCCGAGAAGACCCTCCGGTTGCTGAGAAAGATCGACGATACCCCAGGCCAACCAGAACGGGCGGAGTAGTACGGGTAAGGATGACGGTACTTCTTCGATTGAGACTCTAACATGGTAGTATTCGTCTTTTTCCACATCCACAAGTCCAAAAACGAGGGTTCCGATCCTATACGTTGGGGAAAGCCGGTCCATCGGAATCAGGTCGAACATGGTGGCGATGAGTTGTTTCTGTGGATGCTCAGGTCTTTTGACGTCAAATACGCGGAAACCTGGACTCAAGTTCCGCACCCAGACCTCTTGTGGTGCGTGTGGACATAATACCCGGATTTTTCGGTTCAGCCCTGGCATGCTTGCATCCGGCACCTCTGTTCGTGTCTGAATAAAAGTGTGGCTCTCGGTAACGATTTCGAGCCGCCTTCGTCGCCACTGGTACCACCGACAGTGGTCGACAAGCATCGGGGCCATTCCCGTCACGCCGTACGCCCCAGAGGGAAGACGTTGGAGTGCCAGAGATACCAGCAGATGTGGGTGGCCTTCGGGGTAACACGGCAAAACGATTCGTGGGTGCTCGTCCTCTGATGCCGGTAGGAGGAGAGATATGCCAACCGTGGTGAGCGAGTACTCGAACGGGACCTTGCGGAACATGACATTCTGGTATCCATCGAAGCAGCCGGGATGCCACGCTAAGCACTCTCGGGGAAAACCTTTGGCACGTGGGTGGTACCAGGGATGATCCACGCCAAGCAACAACTTCAAGGCCGACATCCAAATTCCAGAATGCTTTTCTATGCACAGTTTCAGCCCATCGGCGGCAGGAGAGTCCCAGACAAGTATTGTTGGGTCAAATCGGCGCCGTATAATCTCCTCTTGAAGCCGGACAAACGCCTTGCGACCTTCGCCGTAGATTAAGGGAAGGTGAACGTCGAAGAGCCCAAATAAACAGTAGGCGCCATCTTCGCTCCTCGTGGTCACCCTCTTGGCCGCCCAAGACATTTTCTGCGCAATAGGGGTCGCACTCAGCTCCCTTCTCAAGTCCCGTGCTGGATTGTGTTGCAAGTAACTTCTCCCGATTCCGGTCAGCGTAGATATCTGGGCTGCGAGCTGGCTGCGTTTGTTGATAGAAGACCAGTCCGAGGCCAAGAATTGCACTTCAGAAGGTGCCAAAAGCTCTTGCAGCGTCCAGCCACGGCTAAACCATAGACTAGATGTGAAGCCAAAGGGGGATCGCCGGTCGTCGGCCAGGGATCTGGATCCACGTCATCGAGGTAGGCGAAACAAATGGCGGCGTTCTCATACCAGCTAAACATGGAGTTTATGGCCTCGGACAGCTCGGCGCTGTTGGTCTTATCGATACAGCACGTATCGACCCATGCATAGTTCAGTTCCTGGTCTAAGGCACGGCGGCAGGTCTGTTGGATTTTGTAGAGCCCCACCTTCGCAGTACCGGCATTGTATTCCTGGAGTGTTACTTCATCGCGGCCCCATCGGTGTGAAAGGATGGCATAAGGCGGTACCGCATTGTTTGAGGGGCTCCCTATAAATTCTTCGATTTCCCCTGTTCTTGCATTGAGCAAACGCATCTTGGGGGAGGCGTT
Organism: Apiospora kogelbergensis; assembly: GCF_038363985.1. Lineage (NCBI taxonomy): Eukaryota > Fungi > Ascomycota > Sordariomycetes > Amphisphaeriales > Apiosporaceae > Apiospora > Apiospora kogelbergensis. The sequence continues at coordinate 238,917 of NW_027117422.1, forward strand.
GAGTCAAATGTGTTTGTCCTAAAGAATTGAATATAGAGCTTGTTCGTTTGGTAGCTTCTGTCCCCTTGCGGATCCTGGCATAGAAAATATGCCACAATCACACATAAAAAAGGACCTGCTCGTTGGTGGTTTTATGGTTTTTCAGATCAACTTAGTAAGAGACGAGGAACAGAGAAAGAGAATGGAAAGGGTCAGGAATTGAGGAGGGCCAGTCCGTTTGGAAGATTGCTGACACACGTGACGTGGCTCCAACCACTGACAGGGGTTTCCGGACGCCCGAATTAAATTGAGAAGGGGGTAAACCCGGGAGGCGCGACAGCGTGTTCCCGCCTACTGGCTTAAGCATTCGCCACAAGAAGGCAGTGTCCAATCCAACACCAGCAGTTGGCCACTCGTCATTTGATAGATCATCTAGACCACAAGCGCTTCCGCATTCGCTTTTTTGGCTGTCAAGAAGTGTTCCGAGGCCGGCCTGTCACCTCCCAGAGTACTTCGAGTACTCCCTCACCAGAAACTTCATGCTCATGTCCATTATTACATCCGTTACCTCTTACTTCTCCATCATGGTGTTTCTTCCCCCATGATTCTCGTGAGTTCGCGTTATGGCGTGGACGACTCCTAGCCAAAACATGGTGCCGGCGGCCATTCCAGCTTCCGGGCGCCCGAATTGAGGATTGATGGGCCACCTATCGCCAAAGGCGTATTTCGCCGCCTAATGCCGTGCGAGGAGAGCTACCGCCATTGTAGCAGGGCCAGTGCGGCGACTATAGTGTCACAAGGTCACGTGCATCCAAGGAGTACAAAGCCTCTTTTCGGCTGCCGCACAGCCATAGCCAGAATAGCTCCAATCCACGCCTCTTTTCTCTCTTTATTTGAGTCCTTTAAGTAGTATATTACGAGTTATTTCGATTTAAGGCCGCGTCAGCTTCGCTCTTGATTGGGAGAGCTGGCACCAGCAATGATCGATGGTCTTGTCTGTCGTGCTGTGTGTTTTTACTATGTCAACCCAAGCCAACCCCAGTGTACAATGGCTACTTGGTTATATGCGTTGATTTAAAGAATCATAATTGTAAGGTTTCGTGTCTGTGTAAGGTTTCGTCTCTGTTGGGCTCATACTTTGACATTGAACCGAAGAGTAAGAAAAAAGAAGTCGACCCCAGTCACCCGCCATAGAATCAAGGAAGGACTTCATTATGTACGACATTTGAACAGTTTTGGTTTTCTAAGGGAGCACTACTGCATTCTCTTTTCTTTTGCTCTTCGGTTCAATTAAGGTATGATCCCAACAGAAACGAGCACGACTGCATGAAAAGAGTAATCCTTCTTTGCTTTTCTATTCAATGCCAAGGCGTCAACCCAACAGAAACGAAACCATATACTGAAAAGATAATGTTTTAAAAATATCAACTTCTATAGCGCAGCCGCACTGGTATGAATGGCAGCTGGACTCAGAAACTTGGCCTAGTTTTGCGCCCTGAAGGTGGCCATTCCTGGACTTAAACGGGGGAGGCATCGGCGTGCGCAACTACGAGAGTGGCGAAGATGATGGTGAGTTGCACGTCGATACCAGCAACTGATCCAAAAGACCTAGTCTTTGATCGGTTCTGTGTGAACATCGGCCGTAGTCAAAGAAGGTCTGGGGTTCAGTTCTCAGCTCGGAAGTCACAACTACGAGTGTCACAATTCTTTCATTGGCATTCGGTCCAAGCTATGCAGTTCCAGGGTGCACATAGTTCCATTATTAGCTTATCCTACGGCCCAATATAACTTCAATATCCAAAAACGGCTGTCCAAGCTCCATTAATATCCTTTCTATTTCTCGCGGCAGAACTCGCGGCCACGCTCCGTGCGGTTAGGATCGCAGACCAGGTTCTGCTGAGCGACGCAAGTCAAGCGGTCACCGCCTGTTGGGTATCACCATGTCAGTGTTTTCCGGCCATCGAGAGAAAGACGATAGTGAGCTACTTACAGTTGGCGCTGCCCGAGGGGGACGCACTTGCCCTGCTGGCCGTTCACGTTGCAGAAGTCTTGCTTCAGGCTGGTGTTGGCGACGCAGCAGGCGCCCGAGGGCACGGGGCGGTTGGCGTTGGACTGGCGGCGGGCGAGGTTGGCGGCCTGGTCCTCCATGAGGGTGGTGGCGCTGGCGAAGCCGGCCAGGGCGACGATGACGGTGGTGAGGGAGAACTGCATTTTGGCGTTGGTTGGTTTGGTTGGTTTCTTGGAGAAGATTAAAGAAGTTGTTGATTGGTTCGTATTAGGAATGGAAAGAGGCCGGCCCTGGAAAGATCAAACTTATGTCGAATAAGTTGGTTGGAGAGAATGGGATGCTTCTTTCCAAATCCGAGGATACTGGAGGCGGCCGGCTTGGGTCTTTATACCGATATCTCGAGTGCATCGTAGCGCCCGGGTATCGCGGCCAAGCTCGGCTGCCCTTGCTGTTACATGGGGTCAATAACGCGGTGGGTGTCCAGCAAGGCCGCCAGACAGCCGGAATTGGCAAGGGAACCCGCGAACCAAGCGCTTTGATTGGCGGCTTGTCCTCCTGTCAGTGTCGCTTGCCGTCGCCAAGGGATGCCATGGCAGGCGAAAGATCGGATCGAGGTTGAAATTGGGTAGGATTAGCCCCTAAGCTAAGATTTGAGACGGGTTTCATTCAGGGGCCAGCCCACTGGAACTTTCCAGCGCGCTGGGTCTGTCTCGCCCGCCAAGCACCGACTGCGACGTTTCTTTCCTATCCTCTTCATTGGTCATTTATCCTCATTGGTTCTTGTTTTAATGTAGCAGTCAAGCAATTTGCACAGGTTGCTGGTCTGGCTAATCCAATCTCTCCGCACATAACACGGCACCTGCACAGCCACGACATATCTGGGTAGACGGAGATACGAATGGCAGGTCCACCTTCACCGTATCTTCCCCATAACTTACTGCCGCTTATGCATATCTCAGAATCTCCAGTGTCTCCATGGGCGTGATGGAACTTTGATGCAATCCCTTGTCGCCCACGAGATGAAGGCGGTTTAGCTTGCGAGCTGGCCTTCAGCAGGCCCACTTGGGGCGCGACCGTTAAAGAAGCATATTAACCCTGTCAAGTTTCAGCTCGCGGTGCTGCAACCAGCTAAATTGTCTTCAGCTGCTTCTTCTCAACACTCAATACTCCGTACCTGCTTCATCATGTACTCGCATTTGCCGCTCGTGGTAAGCCATCGGGTCACCAGACCGACACGGTGCTAATGCAGGTGCGCGCTGGTGTCGCTACTGGCGTTAGTGCTGGTGGCCTGGCCATTGACGCCAGATTCTGTTGCGGCTTAATCGGGGGCGTTTTCACGGTGGCTGTCAAAGAACAATGCCTGCCCAAAAGGTTGGACTTCCAAATGGGAATCATGATTGGATGTGAGGGGGACGAACACCCATCTTGGCATATGCAAATATTGACGAGCACTGCAGCGATGTTCAATCCGGCGAGACTAATTGAGAAGGTCGCACTTGAAAGTACCAAAGTACCCGAGCAGCCATTCACGGCCTGACTCACGGTAAAAAGACCAATAAGGACGCTGAACTGGATGGGAAACACAATGCTTGCTTTGGCATTTCCCTTTCGCCTCAACGACAGGTCATTACACTTGGATAAACAGAACTTTCTGTTTCTCACATCGTGTTCTTTCGTGACATTCCTGCGTGACTGGGTGTTGTTTAAGCAAAGCTGAAGATGGGGCCAGACAGCAGCGTCAAGGACATCCTGGACCGCCAAGTCCACGGTCTCGCGCCGGACCCTTCTAACAAGAAGAGCCTTTACAGCTATTCGACGCCGAGGGACAAGATCATACTCTTGCTCAGCTTCATCTGCGCCATACTCGGGGGCGTTCTCAACCCGCTCATTTCGGTATAGTGACAATGTTTTTCTTAACAGGTCAATGACTGCGGTGGGCCGGGTCCTTCAATTGACCACCAACGCATTGCGCAGGTCATCTACGGTCAAACCGTGGGCGTCTTCGGCGACCACAGCACGTCCACGACCCCCACCGAAGAAGCGCGGCGGGAGCTCGTCAGATACACGTTGTACTGGATTTACCTGGCCGTCGCCATCTTCGTTTTGATCTACATCGCGACGGTGGGCTTTTACTATGTCGGGGAGCGCATCGCCCGCGCTCTGCGCAATGCCTATCTCAAGTCCATCATCCGGCAAAACATGGCCTTTTTCGACACGCACGAGCCCGGCGAAGTCGCAAAGCGCATCATGTCCGACATGACGCACGTGCAGGAAGGCATCACCAGCAAGCTGGCTATCGCTGTCACGGCAATGGCCACGTTCTGTTCCGCTTTCATCGTGGCCATAGTCGTGAATTGGAAGACGGCCCTCGTGCTAAGCCCAACCTACGTCCTCATGGCTCTATTCGGGTCGCTCAGTGGCGCCCGCGTGGTCAAGTACCACAAGCAGGAAAGGGTGGCCAGCGAGAAAGCCTCAAGTCTGGCGCAGGAGGCCATCTCGTCGGTGCGCCAGGTATACGCGCTTGGGATCCAGCACGCTCTCGCCAAGCGCTACGACGCTTTCTTGATAGAGGCAGGTCGCCCCCACCGAAGAGCGCTCTATGTCCTCGGCCTGTTCACGGCGTGGTGCCAGTTCCTCCCGCCTACCATCCACGCCCTGACCTTCTGGGCCGGCTCTCAGTTCTTGTTGCAAGGAACCGCGTCCGTCGCCCAAATTACCACCATTGCCATCGTGGCCGTGATTGGCGCGTTTGCCATCGTGCGGATCGCGCCTGCTGCCCAGGCCCTTGCTGCCACTGTGTCGAGCGCTAGCGTCATTTTCAAGGAGATGTCGCGACGCTCTCCCCAGGACCCCTTTGATCCCTCGGGTGCCGTGATCGAAGATGTTGCAGGAAACATCGAGCTTCGTGGGGTCAGTTTGGTTTACCCGAAGCGCCCAGATGCCCGGGTTTTGAATGATGTTTCCTTCAGCTGCCCTGCCATGAAGACGACTGCAATCGTGGGAACCTCGGGAAGCGGGAAAAGTAGCATCGTCAACCTCTTGGAAAGATTTTATGAGCCTACTGGTGGCGAGATATGTAAGAATTCCATCCTGTTATGAACACAATCGCTTGAGAAGCCTCGATGCTCATTCATAGTTGCTATCTGGAAGACATGGACGGCGTCGACATCCAGTCGCTAAATTTGCGATGGCTGCGCGGACAGATTGGGCTTGTCCGGCAACAGCCAGTTTTGTTTGACACCACGGTACACGAAAACATCCGCTATGGCGCGGCCGCTCATGCCTCTGATGGGCCACAGGCCTCAGGAGACGCGCTCGAGGAGCAGATCATCGCGGCAGCCAAGATGGCAAACGCCCATGAATTCATCATGGCGTTGCCCGACGGCTACCAAACGAGGGTTGGCGAGAACGCCACCCAGATCTCGGGGGGCCAGAAACAGCGAATCGCCATCGCGCGAGCCCTGATGCGAGATCCCAAGATCCTGCTGCTCGACGAAGCTACCTCGGCCCTAGATGCAATATCGGAGTCGGTTGTACAGGGGGCCCTGGAGAAAGCAGCCAAACACCGGACTACGATTGTTATTGCGCACCGGCTGAGCACTATCCATAATGCCGACAATATCGTCGTCATGTCGCACGGCTCGGTGGTCGAACAGGGGACCCACGGCGACCTGATCGCGCTGGATGGTCACTACGCCCGCCTGGTCAGCGCCCAGCAGATTGGAAGTCGCATTCAAGGCGACCAAGCTGAGAATGAAGATGAGTATGGAGATGATTTGTTGAACCATGCAATAGTCCCTGCCGATGTGGACGAGAACACACCCCTTCTAGGATCGCACAGTAGACACGCGACCAGCCACGAACATGAAGTGCCCCCTACAACTGCAGAAAAAGCCAAATCTTGGGGTTTGGGTAAGACCCTTGCTCTAATCATACGTATGAACAGCGGCGAGCGTTGGTACTTAGTGTTTGGTCTCCTATGCTCCATTTTTGCCGGCCTGTGTCTACCGGCGCAATCCATCATCTTCGCGAAGTCTCTCGAAGCCCTGTCTTTGCCGCCATCAGAGTACGACACGCTCCGAAGCCGGGTGAATCTGTTAGCAGGCATCTTCTGCGCACTAGCAATCGGGATCGCCATCTTCTACACCGGCCTAGGAATGGCCTTTGCCTACTCCACCGAGCGCCTAGCCCGCGTCGTCCGGGACGCCTGTTTCCGCGCCATCGTGGCGCAAGACGTCGAGTTCTTCGACGAGGCGGCCGTCTCGACCGGCTGGCTGCTGTCGGTGCTGACGACGAGCACGGACGCGCTGACGGGCCTGAGCGGGCCCATCCTCGGCGGCGTGCTGTCGTTCCTGAGCATCATCGCCGGGGGCGTCGTCCTGTCGCTGGCGCTGAGCTGGAAGCTGGCGCTGGTCTGCACCGCGACCATGCCGCTGGTGGTGGCGTGCGGCTGGGTGCGCCTGCAGATGCTGGCCGTGTTCGACGCGCAGACGCGGCGCAGCGGCGTCGCCGCCGCGTCCTTCGCCGCCGAGGTCGTGGGGGCGGCGGGCACGGTCGCGGGCCTGGGGCTCGAGGACGTGGTGCTGGCGCGCTACGACGGGTTTCTGGACAAGCAGGCCGAGCGGTCGCTGGGCTCCATCCTGCGCGCATCCGGCCTCTACGCCGCGTCGTCCTCCGTCGTCTACCTCGCCAGCGCGCTGGCGTTCTGGTACGGCGGCACCCTGCTGCTCGACGGCGAATACTCCCTCTTCCAGGTCTACATCTGCTACACGGCGCTGATCTCGGGCGCGCAGATCGCGGGGTCCATCTTCGCGTTTGCGCCCGACGCGAGCAAGGCTATCGCGGCCAGCCAGGAAATTGACGGCATTCTCCAGCGAAGACCTGGTGGTGGGCACGTACTTGCCGCATGTCATTCTGGTAACGGCAAGCAGAAGGCTTATTCCGCTGGAGGAGGGCGCGCTCGCAATGTCCATATACAGTTTCGAGATGTCACGTTCGCCTATCCCTCCAGGAAGACCCGTCCGGCTCTGCAGAACTTTAGCCTGGATGTTGGCGTTGGCCAGTTCGTTGCCCTGGTAGGCCCAAGCGGCTGTGGCAAGAGCACAGCCCTGTCGCTGATCGAACAATTCTATCGCCCCGACGCCGGCTCCATCCTCGTCGACGGCCAAGACCTCGCCTCGCTCGACCTAGCCGAGCACCGCCGCACCGTCTCGCTCGTCAGCCAAGACGCCATGCTATTCTCCGCGTCGATCCGGGAGAACATCGCCCTAGGCCTCGCGGGCGACGCCGACGCCGCCCCCGACGACGCCGCGATCTGGGCCGCGTGCCGCCAAGCCCACCTGGCCGACTTCGTCGCGTCGCTGCCCGAGGGGCTGGCGACGCGGGTCGGGCCCGGCGGCGGGATGCTGAGCGGCGGGCAGCGGCAGCGCGTCGCGATCGCGCGGGCGCTGCTGCGGGACCCCGCGGTCCTGCTGCTGGACGAGGCCACGTCGGCGCTCGACGCCGCGTCGGAGCGCGTCGTGCAGGCGGCGCTGGACGCGCTCGCGGCCGGGCGGCGCAGGACGACGGTCGCGGTGGCGCATCGGCTGAGCACCGTCCGGAGGGCCGACTTGATCTGCGTGCTGGACCGCGGGAGGATCGTGGAGGCGGGGTCGCACGAGGAGCTGGTCCGGGCGAGGGGGCGGTACTGGGGGCTGTTGGAGATGCAGGATTTGCAGTAATCAGGGCTTGGGCTCGGGCTCGTGATGCAAGAGTTATTGTCCTCTTCTTTTCATGTTTACAACGGGGCTGAAGCTGTTCAGCAAAAGAACATGCTGCGTAAGGAATTATCCTTCTAGATGCCAACAAAGCGATATCAAGTTCGTGTTTTACTGATCATTGAAACCCCCTGGCTAGAATACATGATGATCTTGCTGTGGATGCTCGGCGATTACCTTGATATCAGCTGTCATGGATTTTAGCGATGCCAATGCCTCTGAGATAAGTATGGCCAGATATGGAACCGAAAATGGCATAAGTTCATGCTGGTCAAGTTGTTTAGCTCAACGATTCAAAGCAAGGTACACTTGCTTGATACAGTCAATCAAGTGAATCTTATATATTGGGGCTACGATTGTTGGTTACGTCTTTTATTGACAAAGAGGACACTATATCGTCTCATGGCCTGAAGCGAGGATTTTGTGATGCTGAATGCATCTTTGTATGGACGTCGTCGTGTATTGTACCAGCTACTCATGTTTGGTCTGGGGGTTTCGCGGCGGTGACGACTTGCCAGTGGTAGCGAGATCTTGCAGACGTTTATCGGAGCCGGGGCCCCTGAGGCAATCGATAAGATCCACACTCGCAAATTCTCGTCCAATTACCGGGGTTGCAATAGATTACCCATGTCGATCGAGAAGGGCACCGAGCGTCAACCATCCATATGATCCGATCGTAGTGCCGGGAGGGAGTTCGTCATCTACGGCTTGGCCAGCAAAGGGCCAGGGGAGAGAGCGTTTTTCACCGGGAATCTCATCAGAGAAGACCAGCGTGCCCTGTATTCCGCCAACCCGACCGAACTAGCAACAACCTAGGAGAATAACGGCAATGGCGTTACCACCGGGTGGTGTGGCAGCTTGGCGTTGCACGAGACAACGGCTTCCAGAGAAGGGAGTCCCGATACGTCGCGGATCCGCATCCCAGGCCGAGGATGCGACTATACCTGCAGCTTTGGACGAAACGAAACCTAAACCAGTGGGGTGGGTGCTGGTAGATACATATTAGTATTAGTACTAATAGATAGAGAGCAAACACCGTCGGCATGCGGCCGCATGTTGGAGTCAATGTCCTGGCAGTCGACCGAGATGACAGCGCGCATCTTCTGCGCATCCTTATTTCTCGTCGGCCTTGAAAAATGCGCCCTGCACCGCAAGGATGAGGAAGAGGTCAATCCGCAACTTCTCCCCACTTGGCGTACCCCAGCTGACGCTATCCAGACAGGGGCAGGGAAAGCTGACTCGCCATCGCCGGGGCTTTCGTGGACTGTTTAGCGTCGCCGTTGTATTTGCAATAGCGGACAATCCACTTGCTGCGGGCGCGGGGGGTTTCAACTCGACGCAAGTTTGGGCGCAGTCGGGGGCACTGTAACGACAGAACTGGATTTGCCATCCATTAACACAACTCAAGTATACCACTGCCGAGTCCGAAAATGGCATGCACGACGGCTATGTGATCTCCGCGCCACTGCAGCATATCCCACGAAAAGGAAGACATGCTGCGAGGTGTTTTGTTGACTAGTGATAGCAATGCCAAATGGGAAGGTGTGAAGATAGTTACGAGTCAAGTTCGCGATCAGTATATATAGATTTCTGAGACTGGTCAAGAGAAGCTCCCGTTCGGCCCGTAACCCAAATAGTTTAACTTAAAACCGAACTTTATCTGAAAGGGGGAAATGATCTGTTATCGTCCCCCAAAACTGGGTTGTACTGGGCAGCTGATATGCAGAACATCTGGGTCGAGGGCTGAGAAATGGTTGATTGGTCATCCCAGCACACGTGGGATAGTGACCGAGGCCTGATGAAGCAGTTCGCATGGTGGCCAACCTTGTCGAAACCGCCTACACATACCCGTTCCAAGGACAAGATGCAAGGGGTCCATCGCCGCCATCGAAAAAAACGTACCACGGACGGTGTCCGTTCGCAGCCTTGCTACATACATCGCTAGAACCATGGAATCTGGGAATGAACTCGTGGAGGGGTGGAGTATGCATGTACTAATATACATAGTATTCCAAAAGAAAACTGGTCCTTTTACAGGGATATCATTCAGATAGCCCAAGCCATATCACCTAAAAGATCGGGGCCGAGACTACCCAATGCGGATGAAAGCTGATGATCTACACCCGAGCGCCGTGCCAAGCAACGGTGGCGCGCATAGTCGTTGCCATAAGACTTGCGCCGTTCGTTCGTCTCAGCTTTGTTCCCCATTTACACTTCCGTGATCTGCTGCTGTCTGTCGCGAATACGAAAAACGATATACGGACCGCTGCTCCTGCTGCTGCTGCTGCTGCTGCTGGACCAGCCCGCCTCGTCTCGACGGCGCCGCCAAGATGGATATCAATCCCGTCGACAACCCCGAACTCTTCACCGATGAATCGAGGGCGGGCGTCATCTACGCCGTGGCCTCCAGCCTCATGGCCCTCGCGACCGCGGCCGTCGGCCTTCGATTCTACACGCGCGTCGTGGTGCTGGGCATAGTCGGGTTCGACGACTGGCTCTGCTTGACCTCCTTGGTTATCTTTCTGGCCTTGGGCGGCATGGGAATGAGTTGTGAGTAGTCCTGCTTGCGCCCCAGAAGGAGAACGGAGACAGTCGAGCTGATCTGTGTGAAAACCAAAATAGTGGTTGACAAGGGTCTGGGTCGCCACATCGGAACGTTACCCCAGCCCAACGGCTTCCGCGACTACATGCAGGTTCGTCGTCGACCACGCTTCCCGTCCGCAAGGCCGAAACCGTCATCTAACTGCTCTTCGGGACCAGACATTCTATATCACGATCATCTTTTACAACTTGGCCATTGCGTCGTTTAAGCTTTGTTTTCTGGCCCAATACTACCGCATCATGACCTCCAAGAGGATGAGGACCATGATCTACGTCGCGGCCGGCTTCGTAGGTGCCTGGACATTGTGAATACTACTCGATCACAAAATACTTCATGCGGTCTCACACAGCTGATCCTGACGTCGCAGGTCACAATTATGTCTGAACATCTTCCAGTGCCGACCCATCTCGGGATTCTGGGAGCCGGGGCCAGGCGTGGAATGTTTGGCGATACTGCCTGGATGTTCGTATCTCTTACTCTCAGACACATTATACATTATAATTAACTATCGGAGTCATTCGTACTGACTTCAATTTTAGGGTACATTAATGCTGCGGGTAACATTATCGCAGATATCCTTATACTTCTGCTTCCTTTACCTATGATCAGAGGTTTGAACCTGCCTCGAGCCCAGAAACTGGCTCTGATAGGCATCTTCTGTCTTGGCTTCTTGTAAGTTGTCTTCACTTGCATATGCAAACATCCTACTTTGGTTCTGGAACTCGAAGCTAACTTCGCGATCAGAACATGTGCAATAAGCTTGGTCCGCCTCAGGTACCTCCCACAGGGATTTGACGCGACGTGGGATAATGTGGACGCATTGGTAAGCGGAGAGACAAGAGAAAGAGAGAGAGAAACAGGGCGTTCCGCCTTTCTCCCTGGACGAACGCAAGCAGCTGACACGTGATCCCGCATGTAGTGTTGGTCCTTGAGCGAAGCATGCACCGGCCTCATCTGCGTCACGCTTCCCACCCTACGACCCCTAGCCATCCGGTTCTTCCCGAGCGTATTCAAGTCATCCTCCGCAAGGACCGGCAGCAGCGGACCCCTCGGCGGGTCGCAATGGCAGCCGCGAGACGTCGAGACCGGGCGCAAGATCCGCAGCACCGTGACGACCGGCACCACCACCACCAACCGACGGACGACGAAGCGATGGACCGCCACCGGGGGCGGGGCCGGAGGCGGAGGCGGCGGCGGCGGCGATCAGGAAACGCTGGTGGTCCGGCCCGGCGGCGAGGTGTGGGACAACGACAACGTCCGGAATCACGAGAGCGAGAACGAGAACGAGCCGCACGCGGTGAGCCATCATGTGGCGGTGACCGCCGGCAGCAGACGGTCGAGGAACGCCACGTACCTCGACATGTCGTCGCGGTCGTCGTCGGAAGCAGACGGAGACATCGAGTTGCGCGACGTCAGCCCCCGGGGCCGCGGCAGTTCGCACCTGACCCGCCCGGAGGCCGTCTACAGCGGGGGCAGGGCTCGGACGACGAGCATAGGCAACGCGGTAGAGATCAGTTCGGGTGAGGACGTATCCAAGCCGGAGAAGAACCTGTTTATAAAGGTCGAGCGTGAAATCTCCATTGAAGGGAGTTCTAGATAGGATACTATTAATACCAGGATGTGAGGTCAACTCCTTTCACCCCGATAATGAATTTACACACACTGCTCAAACTAATGTGATATGAATGATATGGCCCCGGTGGAGCTGATTGTTGAACAAAGAAATACAGGACATGGTGTCGTCTAGTAGACTCCGGATCCTGTCGTGTTACATGAAGATATCGTTTGATAGTGACAGGTCACGTTAACGATGTACTTGCCGGTGGGTTCCTTAGCATTGAGTGATATCAATATTCACATGGTCGCTATAACGCGGGCCTCTATGGCCGATTGTATTAGACTGAGAGGGCGTGGGGTGAAACATATACTATAGCTGAAACATGGAAGGAGCAATTGGTATGCATAACATAAATCATGGTTGGCTCTCAGACACCATTATATCTTTGTATTTCAATGTCAAATGAACAACACTGTACTATAACGCCTATATAGAGTTTTCTATCAAAATCAAAAGGAAAAACCCTTTCTAAACAGACAGAATTTGCTGTCTGAGAACCTCGAGGTTATCCGCAGCGACGATGGCCTTCAGAGCGAGGTCCACTCCGAACTCTCGCTTGATCCAGTTCCGGAACTCGACCGAAACCAGACTGTCGATTCCGTAATCGTCCAAGCTCCGCGTCGGCGTGATCTCCTCGAGCTCTATCATGGTGATGGCCGAGATCTTCTCGCAGAGGATGCGCATCATATCGGCCTCGGTCCGCTCGGCGCCATTCGCCAGCGCCGCCCCCTCGTGCGCAGCGCCCGCGGCGCCGCCGACGCCCACCCGGCTGGTGTCGATGCGCATCGCCGCCAGCCAGTGGAACTTGTCCCAGGGGAACTCGACGTCGACGGGCCGCGTGGGCGGGTTCAGGAACGAGAAGCTCCGGCCGTCGACGGCGTTGTTGATGCCCGACGAGGGGCCGATGATGGCCGCTTCGACCAGCGTGTGGACGTGGGATTCGTTGATGACGATGCCAAGAGACTCCTTCAGGCGCTCGAGGATGCCGCGGTCGGCGACGTAGCCCACGTCCTCCACGACGGGAAGACTGATGGTGACGGCGGGGAGCCCTCTCTTGATACGGTATGCGGAGAAAGCATCCAGGAAGGTCTGCGCAGGCAAGTTAGACTCTGGTGGTGACTGAATGCTGAATGGGGAAGTGTAGGGAGACTTACAGATGTACCAGAGTAGATGGACTGCCCGACATGGCAGCCGATTGCTTCAACGGAAGATAGCGACACGAAGAAGTCGAGGTCGGTGAAAAGCTCATGCAAGTTCCACGCGCCATTGAGCTTCGGCCCCATAATCTTCTTCCAGTCTTCATAGGTGGCGTTAGCGAAGAAGGAGTCCTAAAATGACGAAAGGTCAGTGTCCACTCGATAGTACCATGAGAGGAGCTTTGCTTACACTTAGAGTCAAAGCACCGTGCATAACACCACGAACTCTGGGAAGATCTTGGATTTGTCGTACAACACGCTCCATCGCGCCACGGTCTCCGATGTCGCAAGGCAGGGCACGAATTTGGATGTCGGTGCCCTGAAACTTTTGCAACAGCTCGGCGACCTCGGGGTTGGAGGCTGCGCTGCGCCCGAGCAGAACGATGTTTTTGGCACCCTTCGTGGTCATCCATTGGGCGACGGACCGCCCGATGCCGCCGGTTCCTCCGCTGATCACGTAGGTCGCATCTGGGCGGAGATTGCATCGTAGGCGCGGCTGTTCTGCCAAGACTCGTTCGTCGGCACCTAGCGAGACGACCACCTTGCCGATATTCTGGCCCGATCTCAGCTTACGGAGCCCGGAAATAACGTCCGAGATGCCGAAATGGCTAATGCCATGGATGGGCTGGACAGCGCCGACTGCGGCCAGCTCGGTCATGCGGGAGAACCAAGACCGACTCATCTCAGGCCGGGACAACATAGTCCGTCGCACCTCGACGCCGGCGAAGGTGATGTTCTTGTCAAACTGCCGCATAGGGAGGAAGTTGTTTTTCAGGATATCCTTCTTCCCGATCTCCACGAAGGTACCGTGTTCGGCAACGACCTCCCAGCTGTGCTGCAGCAAATGATCCGACAGCGAATTAACCACGACGTCAACACCGCGTCCGCTGGTTGCTAGAAGAACCGCGCTCTTGAAGCTCGAGTTCCGGCTGGAGAAAACGTGATCGGTTGCAATGCCGAACGTGCGCGAGAGGAATTCCCTCTTCTCGGGCGTCCCCGCCGTCGCGAAGACCTCGGCGCCGAGGTGCTGCGCCATCATGATGCAGGCCTGGCCGACGCCGCCGGTGGCGGCGTGGACCAGCACGCTCTCCCCGCGGCGCAGCCGGGCGACGTCCTCGAGGCAGTGGATGGCGGTGCTGTAGGCGACGGGCATGGTGGCGGCGGCGGCCGAGGCCAGGCCGTCGGGGACGCGGTGCGCGTAGTGGGCGGGCACGCGGGCGAAGTTGGCCAGGCCGGCCCCCGGCGTGATGTAGAGGACGCGGTCACCGACGGCCAGGCCGCGCACGTCGCGCCCGACGCGCACCACCTCGCCCACGCCCTCCTCACCGGGCGCGTGCCACGGGATGGCGCCCATGAGCAGCTGCAGGTCGCGGGCGCTCACGCCCACGTGTGACACGCGGACCACGATGTCGCCGCCGGCGAGCTCGTCCCGCAGCGCGTCGCCGTGGCGGAAGTAGATGGCTTCCAGGCTTCCCACGGCGTCGACGGTCATCTCCAGCGCGCCCGCGGAGTCCCCGAGACGCTGTTCCGCCTTGACCAGGTTCCCGGCTTGGATGGAGAAGGCTTCCTTGGCCGTCTTGCTGGCCACGAGGCGGGGGACGTGGACCATGCCGTCCACCACCAAGAACTCTTGCTCTCGCCGCATGTCTGAGTGCGGGTCCTGCATGAGACGCACCACGTCCGAGATGGCCTTGGCGCCCTTCTCGTCGAAGGAGACATTGTCCAGCAGGACAAAGTTGGTCTGGCTGTCCTCTAACCGCAGGGTTCTCAACAGCCCTTTGATCAGGGCCGTGTCGGGATGAGCATCTTCTGCGAAAACCCAGAGTAGACTTGACGCATTGATGAGTGCGGCTTTGAGCGCGTCGAACTCTTCCCGTGTGGGGTTGGTAAGCATGCTACGCTGGGGGCCGTCGATAAACACGCAAAGGGGTTTCTGCTCTGTGCGTATGTCCAGGACGCTTTGAACTGGGGGACGGTGGCCGGGGGATCGCTCGAGGCTGCTGGATACGCGATCTGCGAACTCGACACTACCGCGTTCCGATGACCCGAGGCAGATGCTGATTTGGGCATCAATTTGTTGAGGCTCGCTTGATTCATCTTCGCGCCGGGTTGACCAAAGGGCAGTCAGAAACTGAGCAGGATGGTCCGGATAGTCGTCCGAGGTCATTTCCAAGCCCGAGAACCCAGTGGCACTCAGCACGCGGTTCCAGGTATCTTTGGACATCAACGGGCCATCTGTGAGCGTCCTGTATTCATCGACCGAAAGCCACCAGCCCGGGAGCGTAGCGAAGTGCATGGCACAGGGGGCGGTCGGTCTCGTGATCTCGACCAGGCCAAGCTTTCCGTTCGGCTTCAGCAGGGAGCGCGTATTCTTCAATGTTGCAGTGATGTCTTGGGTCGCGTGGAGTACGTTAGAGGCGATGATCAGGTCATACGACCCAAGCTGGAATCCTTGGGCGACGGGGTCCTGCGAGATGTCCAGCTTCTTGTACGTCATTCGATGCGACCATCGCTGGAGCTTCTTGCCGGTGTTCTCAAAGAAGCCGGAACTGATATCCGTAAAAGTATATTTGAAAAAGGACGTGGAACCCTCAGTAGCTTCATCAATCGCTAGCAGCGATGGCAAGGTGGCGCTGCCGGTGCCGCCGCCAATTTCGAGAATATTCATGTCAGGTTTGCACGCAGCAAGAGCTCCCACATATCTGGCCAGGGCATCGTTGCAGATGATAGTCCCCGGGTCTTGTTCATAGGAACGCTCGAGCATGTGGTCGGTCAGCATGATCTCGAGCACACCCACTTCCCCTCGCACAACCGAGGTGAGTCGCTCGCCGACGGCGCACAACAGTCTGCCCGACACCCTGTCGGATATCCTCTCTATCAAGCTTTGCTCATCCAAAGAAGGCAAAAGATGGCTATGGTGGGATACATAGGATTTGGCCCATGCACGAAACTTAACGATGTTGAATGGCATTTTGGACATGTCGTCACTGTCGGTATCTTGCAGCATGCGCGCAAGGAAACACAGGCCAGCGCTATCCATGTCGAGGCGGTTTTGAGCACCAACCTGGTCGACGGTACGTTCTTGCAATTCCATGATGTTTCCCGGGTAGAGGCCCACATAGGGAACATGGCGAAGGAAGCAAGTCTGTGGCAAGTGCTGCGCCGGTTGGACATCTTCAGGCCAGATTATTGCCTTGAGCTCCATAGTGTCGATCTCGACAACCGGCACCAGCGACCCGCTCGAGCGGTCAAACACGATGATGTCCATTTTGAAGGTTCTCATTTTGTCGTCTTTATCCGAGAGGCGAGAGACGATCTCATATTCACGCTGCATACCCTTAGAGAAGCTTTTGGACATCCTCCATTGCCGTACCGAGATGGGGACGAAGGTCGGTCGGGGCCCGGTACGGCCTTGCACAATCCCAAGCGCGTGGAAGAGGCTGTCCAAAAGCGGTGCATCCAGCGTGAGTTGCGAAGCACCTGACTCTGTGCATTCGTTGACGTCTAGGTCTTGTCGCACGGTGTGCACACACAAACCTCCTGGCGCTTCTCGCAAACGAGTCATGATTCGAAATGATGGGCCGTATTTGGTGCCATTGCTCTCCAACATGTCGTATTCCCCTGTAACATCACGTTCCTGTAGTTCTGGGCTGCTTAGGCCACCCATTGCTGACGAGATCTTGCTAGTCATGCACAGAGCCTCCTCCTCGTCTGCTTCCAGGATGCCGCAAGAGTGAACGACCCAAGTTTGGTTCTTCGACCAGGACAAGATCTCAAACTTCCATGCAACCGTGGAAGCCTCTAGTGTTCCCTGGCTATGGGGTCGTAGTTTCGTCGTGACGTCAACCGGCTGGTCCTCTTCAACTACCAAACTCTTGAAAACATGGAACTCTCGAAGTACCACGGTATGGCTGTTCGGCGGGCCCCCTTGCTGCTGCAGAATGGAGTTGAAGGCCTCGACAGCCATAGAAAGGAACCCAGCCATGGGGAAAATGGAATCGCCATCAATGCAATGATCTCTGATCCATGGCTTCTCGTCCAGCGTAAAGACGTTTCTGAACGCGTGCTCGCTGCCTTCGGAGTAGGGGCTTTTCCAACCTATCACATCGTTGTAAGGGCGACCACCTTTGATCTTTTGCTGCATGAAACGATTGGTATGTTCGAATCTGGCAGACTTGTTCCATTCATACGCTGGAAAATCTCTAACAACCTGACCAGGTGTTTGATGCAAGCGACTGTTGCTGTTGACGTTGCCCAGATTGACATCCACTCCGGATGAGAACAGTTTGCCGGCCAGGGCAAGAACGCAGGGTATGGTCTCCTTATCCCGAACCAGAGAAGGGAAATAGGTTGGTTTGGTGGTGCGAGGCTGCTGATCCGTATTGGCCAGGGCCTGTTCTACCACCTGCATTATCGGTGTTTTCAACGCCGAATGTGGTCCCAACTCAACAATGATATCCGGGGAGGCACCACTTCTGACCAACTGCTCAACGGCCTTCATGAACTCCACTGGTTGCACTAGGTTTCGTGCCCAGTAGGAGGCGTCCAAGTTTTTCGTTTGAATCCCTGTCACCGAGGATATGAAAACAGGAGACTCGGTGCGTTTGGGGTCATGAGAAGGAGCGGTGTCACAACGTGGCGAGATGTCATCAATGTACTCGTCGGCCACCAGCTCCATGTGGCGTGAGTGGTACGCCACGCGTACCTTCAGACGTCGAACAAAGAAGCCTTGCTCTCGAGCCTGGTTTTCGATACGATCAATCACCGATACGTCGCCGGAAATGGTGACGCTCCCTGGGCTGTTGACGGCCGCGATAGTAGCGTAACCTCTGCCGAGCTTTAGAAGACTGGCAGCCTCATCCGGGCCCGCACCGACCGCCAACATGGCGCCCTGGATAGTGTCATCTTCGATCAATTTGTTGGCCGCTACGCCTCGGAAGTATGCAATGGCCATCGCGGACTCGAACGTGACTAGGTCGGCGCTAAATGCGGCAGCGATCTCCCCGCTCGAGTGACCGAGGACGGCCATGGGTACGATTCGCCAGGAGCGTAGCAGGAGAACCAAGGCGAGCTGGATGGCGGTGCATGCCGGCTGGCTGATTTCGGCCGTGTCGATGCGCGAAGCCGACTTGGGTGCCGCCAGCTCGTCTTTCAAGCTCCAGGTGGCCCCCAGTTCATGGAGAACCTTCTCGGCACGCCGAAGTGCGTCCGAGAAAACGAGGTACTGGCCAAGTCCTGACGCCATTTGGGCGTACTGGGCGCCCTGGCCGGTAAATATGAACGCCACCTTGGGGCGGTCAGATCGCAAGGTGCTGGGGCTTGGCGACAAGGATGAAAGCTCACTTTTCAAGGATGCAATCGAGTTGGCCACTACTGAAAAGGAATGGGGGAAGTGGGTTCGTCGCTGACCAAGCGTGTAGCTGATGTCGGTAGCGGAATAGTTTGTAGTGTCGAGGTATTGCATAACTGAAGTTGTATAATGACTCAGGCTTTGTAATGACTTGGAAGAGAAGACGAATAGTTGGTCTGGCGACTTGTCCAGTTGACCTGCAGACGAAGGGGGATGATCATGACTGGCATTTGTCCCGTTGGCGGTTTTGTATCCATTCAGACCGTTGGAACCACTGGTACCGTTGGTACCGTTGGTACCATTCTGACTATGTGTGGTAGATGTATGATTGTGAGCAGTGCCGTTATCTGCCGCTTTCTTGGGCTCTTCATCGAGAAGTACTGCCGCATTGCTGCCTCCAAAACCTAGACATCCAGAGATTAGCTCATCTTTAAGCCGGTGTATGGACTACTATAACTTACCGAAGTTGGTCACAACGACTCTTCGAGGGGCTTCAAGGGGCCACGGAATGGCCTTCGTCAATACCTTCAGCCTTTCCGGGTGTTCGATCTTGGGGTTCATTTCGATGAAGTCAGCATTAGGGAGCAACATCTTGCGCTCGAGCATCATGATAGCTTTAACTACCGAGATTGCTCCGCTCGCACCTTCCAAGTGCCTGCCCATTGATGAAGTAAGTCAGCATTGGTTAAGCAAACATGAAACTGTTGTTGTATTGGATTGTGGAGAGACCTTACCCAAAGTTTGATTTGATAGAGCCGATATATACTGGGTTGGACGATGATCTTCGGCTTCCTATCACTGTGGACACGGCGCCGGCATCGATTGGATCTCTATCGCCACCATATCAGTTAGCCTCTAGAAATCATCTCGTTTTACCTTTTGGGCAAATGTGCAGACAACGCACCCAACCTCTGTTCCCGTTCCATGGCCCTATGTAACCAGTGCTGTCAGTCTACGTTCTTGTCGCACAAGGGACAACAGAAGGGAAATTCGGCGGCAAGAGTTTGGTACATACC
The DNA here is from genome assembly GCF_038363985.1 of Apiospora kogelbergensis. Lineage (NCBI taxonomy): Eukaryota > Fungi > Ascomycota > Sordariomycetes > Amphisphaeriales > Apiosporaceae > Apiospora > Apiospora kogelbergensis. The sequence goes on from NW_027117422.1 coordinate 258,442, forward strand.
TCGACGAAGCCCGTGTCGTTCGGGTCGAGTCCGACTTCGCGGTGGAGGCGCAGTAGCAGGTCCTCTTGAGCGGTCCTTGAAGGCATGGTAATCCCATTGCTGCGCCCCGAATGGCTAACGGCAGTGTTGCGAATCACTGCTCGCACAGGGTCGCCGCAAGCCCGGGCGTCGGAGAGGCGCTTGATGATAAGGCACGCACCACCCTCTCCTTTTCCAAAGCCTGAAGCTCTACTGTCATACGAGAAGCTTTTTTCCTTCTGGCGCGAGTGCACTGGGAGCGAGAAGATTAGACCACGATGCATCAAGGGAGGGATGTGTTTCTAACTTACCCCATTGAACCAAGCAAGGACCACATGCCAGGCCCGGTCAGCAGCTTGGCGGCATTGACAAAAGCAACAGAGCAATCCCCTTCCAGCAGGCTTTTGCAGGCCACGTGGATTGCGTAGGCACTGCCAGCACAGGCAGCATCGAGAGTGACACTGGGGCCGGTGAGATCAAAGAAATAAGAGAGCCGATTGGCGGCCATGACAGGGGCGACGCCAGTAGCGCTATACTTGGTTGTGGTTGGGAGATCCTCCAGCATGCCCAACGTGGTGTCGGCAATGTCGTGCGCGGTGAAGACCCCAGTGCGCGAGCCCGCAAGCTCGGGAAGGGTCAGGCCGGCGCTCTCCATGGCCTCGAAGGCCATTTCCAAGAGGAGGCGATGCTGTGGGTCCATGGCCTTCGCCTCTTCTGTCTTGATGCTGAAGAAGGCCGAGTCAAAGGCGTATATATCATCGGGGAGGAAGTGGCCGCCATTGGACGAAAAGAAGCCGGCCTTGCTGGGGTGGTGTATCGCCTCTGCGTTCATGCGATCCTTGGGGATTTGGGACCATGCTCACTTTGCTTCGGCCAAGAACTCCCACAATGCTTTCCTGCCTACGCCCGGTGCTCGGTAGGCATAGCCCACAACGGCAAATGGCTCATGACTGTCCATAGCTCTTCAAGTGCAATGGAGATGGTTACTATAGTGTGGAGGGCAGTTGCTAGCTGTGAGGTAGGTATTGAAGAATGCAGGTGACTGTATAACACTGTATGAATGATATGTGTTTCCTAGAAATTGTATAAGAAAAAAGCGAAATTAAGAATCTCCATCGATATAGGCTGTGAGGCATATATAGCAAACGTCTAACCATTACCAACTAGGAAACCAAATGAAGATGCTAAGCCCTCCTGTACTTGGTATCAATTCTAACAATTCATTCTTCTCTCCAATAGCCTATCATATTCATCCATCAAAGCGTCATATGATTTGTTGTGTTAGTTCCTCTGAGAATGTTTCAACATCCCAACTCAACTGTTGGTCATTTTCCGACCGGAGTTGCTCCACCGTCGGGGACCTGGCTTGTACCATCCTACGTGATATCATTCAGTATGAACCGCAGCGAAAGCCTGTATCTATTTTCTTCACCGCATCTGAGAGTTGCAGCCGCCTTGCATGTCGCAATATCTGAGACACGGGCCATGTCGAGAGATCGCCGTCGGTTGGCCTGCCGTGGCGGCAAGAAACATGCAGTAGCGTCTGGGACTTCCCGGTTTTTTAGACAATTGATGCGTTGGAGATCAAATCTACGAGATCAGTTTCACACAGCCCTGAGGGATCTGCGGCCCGACCGGCATGTGATCGTTCATACGTTGAAACCGAACGAATCAAGCAATTGCTCTCAGCTTTCACCCTCTAGATGGAGTTCAGCCAGAAAGTCCCAGCAAACAGAGTCCCGGGCAATCCCATCAGTGTAAGAGTTATTATGCCTCATTCTGTTCACGCACCACGCAAGCGCTCATCTCATAGATCCAAGCAGATAGATCCTAGCGACGATATTCCACAACGAACCCTACCTGTTTCGCATACGACATTGTAGCCCCCTGATACCTCAACCGGCAGAGGATGTCGTCAAAGACTCAAACGCATGACAGAGGCATTTGGAGGGGAGGCTTCGAAGCTCTGCCAAGTCGACCTGGATAACATCGAAGATGTGTACCCTCTGACGCCCCTTCAGGAGGCCTTGATGATACATGCCAACGTTCTCACGTATAATAACTGCGGCACGGTTGACTTGGCGGAGTGGGTAGAAGGCAACAGGCTAGCTGAAGCATTGAAGAAGATGGTGGCCCAAAGTCCAATTCTACGTACTCGTATCGTCGACTGCGCATCCGGTTTGATGCAGGTTGCTTTGAAGGAAGAGAAGCAACAAGACGACCTCCATCGAGTCATAGAGCAATCTACCATCGATCTGGAGACTCTACTGGCTCAAGAAAAGGCGAGTCCAATGGGCTTGGGCACGCCACTATTCCGCACTGTCGTATGGGGCCAAAAGCTGGTCCTGACGATTCATCACGCGATTTCCGACCACAGAACCATCGACGCGCTGTTTGGCGATATTGTGCGACTGTACAAAGGAGAAGAGGTGGAGGCACGCCAAGACTACAGGCTGTTTGTGGAATACTGTCGCTCCATCGACGACGAGAGCGCCAAAGCATTCTGGGCCTCGCAGTTCACCCAAGGAGCAAGCGCGTTTCCTCGAGTGAAAGCAGGATACGTTGCGGATGCGACGAAGGCAACCCGAAAAGTGATTCAGCTGCCGGAATCCACCGATGGCCACCTCAACAATGCTGTTTTCATCGAGATGGCCTGGGCCATGACGAGTGCACTATACGCCCAGGCCGACAAGGTCGACTTCGGCTTTATTTTCTCTGGTCGCACCCGGCATCTGGGCCTTGTTCAAAACGTCCTCGGCCCTACTATTAGCAGTGTTCCTGTTCAGGTTGATGTCGCCCCACACTCCACCATACGAGACCAGTTCAAGGCACGATTGCGCCAGCGCCAAGAGTTATCGAACAACCCTGCGCTACATTGGGGATTGGCCAGCATCGGAACTGCCAGCAAGGAAGCGGCAGCTGCTTCGCGCTTCACAACCTTAGTCAACATCCTATCGCCACAAGAGAGCCTGCCAGTGGACGGGGTCCTTGGCGAGAGCCGCGAATTTGATCGCCATGGGCAATACGCACTGAGTCTTAATTTTACATCGGGTACCAAGGATGTCGCCATAGATGCTTTGTTCGACTCGGAAGTGATCCATGAGCAACAGATGGACCGCGTCCTCCGCCAGTTCGAGCATTACCTATGTGCCTTGATGCTGGCGCGTCCGGGGGATCGATTGGACAGCATCCCGCCCATCTCCAAACATGACCATGCCGAGATGCTCGACTGGAACCAAGAACTGCCGGCGGCGCCCCACTGGTGCCTTCACGAGCTCTTCGCCCAGCGAGCGAAGCGACTGCCTGGACACGCCGCCGTCGAAGCCGCCGATGGATCCCTGACGTACAAAATGCTCAACGCCCTTTCCGATCAGGTGGCCCGCGATCTGCAGCGGCGCGGGCTTCTCCGTGAAGAGTCGGTGGCCCTTGTTTTCGAGAAGTCCACGTGGGCGGTGGTGGCCATGCTGTCGGTGCTCAAGGCGGGCGGCGTCTGCGTCCCGATCGACCCCGCCTATCCGCCTGCCCAGCAGGAAGCGGTCCTCCAACACTCCAAAGCCAAGTTCCTGCTCACGAGCCCGGCCCACGGCCCCTCGATGCAGACGTTCCCGTCGTCCACGGTAATCGTGCTCGACGCGCAATACGTGTCACAGCTACCCGACATGGACGACTACGGACTGGACGGCAGCGGATCTCCGGACCAGGCGGCTTTCATACTGTTCACTAGCGGCAGCACCGGCAAGCCGAAGGGTGTGGTCATAGAGCACTGCAACCTGGCCACCGTCTTCAAGGCGTTCGGCCAACGTGCCGGCTGGAGGCCGGGCACAAGGTTCCTGCAATTCGCGTCCTTCGTTTGGGGCGCGAGCGTTCTGGAGACAATTGGAGCTCTGATCACAGGTGGTGTTGTTTGTATGCCGTCAGCCGAGGCACGCGATGGTGACTTGGAGGGCTTCATCAACGAAGCCAGAGTCGAGTTTGCCCTCTTGACCCCAACGGTTATCCGTATGCTTTCCCCCGGGAATGTACCGACCCTGAAAACACTTGTGTCGGGTGGTGAGGCCATCGATCCCGAGTCCATCCGCATCTGGTCAGACAGTTGCCACTTTTTCAACGCTTGGGGCCAGAGCGAGACAGGGGTGGTGGCCACCCTCGGTCGCGTCGTCTCGGGTAGCCCCTTTGCCTCCAGTGTCGGAAAGCCGGTTGGCTGCGCCATCTGGATCGCCGCTCAGGACGATGTTAGCAGGATGGCTCCGATTGGGGTTCCGGGTGAAATCGTCATAGAAGGTCCAAGCGTTTCCAGGGGCTATCTGGAAGACGAAGAGAGGACCGCGGCTGCGTTCATCAGCCCACCCGGCTGGGCGCCGAGCCGAGGTCGCGCCGCGTATGCCGCGTCGCGCATGTACCGCACGGGCGACCTGGGCATGTTTTACCCGGACGGGAGCATATGCTACGTGGGAAGACGCGACAATCAAATCAAAATGCATGGCCAGAAACTGGACCTGGGCGAAGTCGAAAACGCACTCAACATGTGTGAAGGTGTTTGCAACTCGACGGTGGCAGCTCATCCTACCGAAGATGGTCAAAAGCTCCTGGTGGCGGTGGTCAGTCTCAGGGACAGCCGCTTGCCTGCGGGAGAGGCATTGAAGGAGTACGCCGGCCCCGAAGCAGAGGTGGCCCACGAGCATATCATGGAAATTCGCCGTCAGATGTCTTGCAAGATGCCTGCATACATGATACCCACCATATTTCTTGCTATCGAGCGGCTTCCACGGACAGTCTCATCCAAGATCGACCGGCGTTCCATCAAGCAGTGGCTGGGCGAGCAGAACCTCTCCAGGGCGAGGATCACCACGAGCATCGGCGTCACCAACAAGAAGTCGGCGTCGCCACCAGAATCCGAAATTGAAAAGGTACTGCAGACAGTTTGGGCCAAAGTCCTCTCGTTATCCGAAAGCGATATTGGCCGCGACAGTTGTTTTGTACGGATAGGGGGCGACTCGATGCTTGGCATGCAAGTCGCCGGCCATTGCCGAAAGCTGGGAGTGCAAGTCACGGTCGCTAGTCTGCTACGCAGTGCGAACTTGGCCGAGACAGCAGAAAGGTCGTCCATGATACACGGCACGACCGCAGAGACGTCCTTGGTGGAAGATGCCGACGCTGTCGAGCTCCCACTTGAGAGCGTTACCAGCTTTCTGTCCGATGCAGGACTGGATCCAGCCAACGTGGAAACGATTCTCCCATGCTCGCCATTGCAGGAGGGCATTCTCATGGCCCAGCTTCGTAGCCCGGGGCGGGCATACTGGGATAAAGTCACGTTGGAGTTGACTCAGCGGACAGCTGGCACATCGGTGGACATGGCAAAATTGTCAGCGGCATGGCGGGATGTATGTCAGGCCCAGCCCATTCTCCGAACAGTCTTTACAGATTCCGCGTCCTCTTCCGCCAGTAGGTTCCAGCAAGTCATCCTGAAGCACTCCGAACCACGATTGAATCTAGTTACGAACGAGTCTGAAATCGGGAATGGTGACGCGAACGCCACCGATGCAATCATCTCTGGGCCCCAGCACTGTTTGTATCTGTACGCAGCCCCCCAACAAGTTATTCGTCTTACATTCCATTTCAACCACGCACTGTTGGATGAAAGATCGCTATTCATCCTCTTCCACCAGCTGGCACAAGTTTATACGAATGCATCTCACATTTGCCGCGGCCCCAACTTGAGCACCTACATCCAGTGGACGCGGCGTGCCATCAAAGTCGCTCAACCCTACTGGAACTCGTTCCTCTCCGGTGCAAGGCCATGCCTCATGCCTACCCTCTCCCCAGCCGAGCAGAAACTATTAAAGGCCGGCCACCCCAAGCAGAGCTCACAAACGGTTCTACTCCAGGATATTCAGAGTATTCACAAGCTCTGCCGCAGTTTAGGCATCACCGTGGCCAATCTGTTCCAGGTGGCTTGGGGCGTCGTGATCCATCACATCCTACAGGAGCCCAGCACCTCCTTTGGCTGCATCCTCTCCCAGGCCCAGTCGGTGGAGATGGCCGACACGACCCTCGGGCCACTCATCACGATGGTCACATGTAGAGTCGACGCGGCTAGTGAAGACCCCTTACGCAACTTGCTAGCAACGGCCAAGGAGCATGCGAACGTTGCCACTGAGAATCCAATTTGCGATCTGGGAGCTGTTCACGACGCTCTGGGCCTTGGTCAATTGCCCCTCTTCAACACCATCATGACCATTGTCCGCAAAAGGCACGACGAGCTAGCAAGCGACACTAGTCTCAAAATCGTGCCTGTTCCAATAGAAGAGAACCCAACCGAGGTGAGAATATCTCGTTATCTCTCTCGTTCCTTCCCTTTATTTTTTGCTCCGTTTCGAACGAATCGCTGACATTACGCTCTAGTACGCAATCAACGTCGGAGTTATGTACAACAACGAAGAAATCGAATCCACCTTGTGGTGTGACGGTGACAAGATATCATCGTCCTTCGCTTCCCGTACAGCCGACATGCTGGCCAGAGTTGTCGCCAGGATAGTGGCAGATCCTAACCAGACGGTTGCAGCCGTCTGCGACTCGCTGCAGGAGCCTCCTGCTAGCCTCTCGGCGGGCGACGTGTCTCCTGATATCTACCGTAAAGTGGCAACCCTGTGCGAGTGCTCCCCTTCGATGCTGGAAGAGATATACCCATGCACTGGTCTGCAACAACAACAGGCGACCCTGTCAGTAGAGGGGAAGATACCCTCAGGAGGTATGGACCAATTTGTCTACACCTTTGGCCCGAAAGAGCCACTCGATAAATTGAGGGCGGCAGTCGAGGACGCGGTTAAGGAGGTGCCCGCTCTCCGAACCCGCCTTGTTTCTTTGAGCGGATGCGGCGTGTATCAAACCACAATGCGATCTGCGCCCTATTGCGTGGAAGCCGAATCTCTGGAAGAGCACTTGCTATTTGACCAGTCCCTACCCATCCGGTACGGCGGTCCTCTGGCCCGTTTCGGGCTTATCGAAGAGAAAGGCGGCGATCGTTATCTCGTCATCTCTCTACACCGAACTATATACGATGACAGAACACTAGAGTTGGTCATACAGGCGATAGAGACGCTGTACCACGGCGGATCAGCGCCTAAAGTCCAGTCCTTCGGAAGGTTTATCCAGTTACTGCCACAAACCAAGCCCACAGACCAAGCAACGCGGTGGAACTCAATTCTGTCGCGGTGTACAAAGGCACTGCCTTTACCGATAATGGCTCCGAGCCTGCCGGACACAACTCGCCCAAGGACTCGGACGCTCCAGGTTGACATTTCTGCTGTTACGCAAGGCCCATTGAACGCACATCTTCTGCACGCGGCGTGGGCGGTGTGCCTCATGAAGTGGACTGGAGGGCGATACATCTGCTACGGAATCAGCGGCGCAGCTATTCCCGGCTCGGCAATAGGCGCTCTGCCGGTTTCCGGGCCAGTGGATGTCTTATTACCCCTTGCGACGGAACTCACAGACGAGACTTCTGCAGAATCATGCGAGAGGAGGTTGCGAGCTGAACACGATACGCTGGCATCCGTGATGCACGCTGCCATACCCGACGACGGTATCGCCGCTCACCACCCCGAGTCGGCCAGTCTTTTCGACAATGCTCTTTTCTATCGCAGCGAGTTGCAAGAAAACTTAAAGTCGGTACTCGGCAAACTATTGCACCGCCTTCCGGCGTTGGGGGCGTGCAGTCGATCGATTCATGCGCCACGACTAGTTGCCCGCTGTACGCTCGGGAAACATACTGTAGGACTGGAGCTACAGGCTCACGACGATCTCGGTGGAGATGAAGATGTCGATCTCATGCTCCATCAGTTCAAGCACGCTATACTCCAAGTCTGTCTACACCCTTCTACGCCGCTGTCAAAATTGGAAGAGCTGAGCGAGTACGAGATCTCGATGATCAGCCGATGGCATCAAACGACTCTTGCTCCCGTCCACACTCCCGTGCATACTCGGATCAGCCAGACAGCAAGAACGCAGTGGCCGAACGCACCGGCACTGTGGTCATGGGACGGCGAGTTAGATTACACCCAGCTCGATGACCTGTCTGATCGAGTTGCAACTTTCCTACAAAGCCGAGGCGTGGGCCGTGGTGCCGTGGTCCCGTATTTCCTAGAGAAAAGCTCGGCGGCAGTGGTAATCCAACTCGGCATTCTGAAGGCAGGGGGGTGTCTCCTCGCTATGGAGGTCAGCCATCCTCGGAACAGGGTGCTCTCCATCATGAAGGAAACCAACCCACGCTGCGTTATATGCTCCCCCTGCTACCTGGGACAGTTGGAGTACCTCAAGGACACCAATATGTACCAGTTCGATCTAGAATCGCTCTCGAAACTCCAAGGGGGTCCATGCCTGCCAGCTGAGGTTAGAGGTGAGGATCCATGCTACATCATCTACACCTCGGGGAGCAGTGGCGTCCCAAAGGGCGTTATTATGACGCATGCCAGCCTTGCCGCCGGCGTAAACTACCAAAGCACGTCCATAGGCTTGACCCCCACATCGAGATGCTTGCAATTTGCCAGCTTCGTGTTCGATGTGTCCATGATCGACACGTTCGAGACGCTCGTGTTGGGTGCTTGCCTCTGCTTGCCCTCCGAGGCGGAGCGCATCAACGACCTCCACGGCGTGATCCGGCGCTCTCGGTGCGACTACATCTGCATCACGCCGTCCCTGGCCCAGGCCCTCGAGCCTTCGGAATTGCCAGGCCTGCGTGTGCTGGCGCTGGCCGGCGAGGCCGTCCCGAAAGGCATGGTGCAGAAGTGGCAGCACATCCGTCTGCTCAACTTGTACGGTCCATCCGAGAATTCCATGATCACCTCTAGCAGCGACATCTCGAGCGGGTCCGGCAGATCCCGTCTCAACATAGGGGCAGGTTTAGGTTGTCGCTTTTGGGTGGTAGATCCCACGTGTCACGACCGCCTAGTGTCCCCCGGCTCGCAGGGCGAGCTGTTGATTCAGGGGCCTGCAGTGGCCCGGGGGTACTTGAACAGGCCAGAACTCACGAAGGCTGCCTTCATTGAACCGCCTGCTTGGGCTCGTCGATTCAAATCCTTGAGCATGTCACATGGGTGGTATAAGACAGGAGACATTGTGATTCAGCGCGCAGATGGCACCGCTATATACATAGGCCGGAAGGATGGCCAGGTCAAGCTCAGGGGTCAAAGAGTGGAGCTTGGAGAAATCGAACACCACCTTCGAAACTCGACCAAGTCCGGTTGGAGCACTTCCGTCGATGTGATCCGGCCATCGGGACACAATCAAGAGCAGGTGCTTTGTGTCTTCTACACGGTACGTGGGGTTGATACCGCGATGGCGTCAAAGACGGATACGAAGGATGAAAAAGGGCTGCTGCCCCCGCTGTCGGAGGAAATATCGAGGCTTAAGGTCGCCCTGGCAGAGCTCATGCCGCCATACATGCAACCCGACTTCTATGTACGGCTCGATTCTCTGCCGTTCACCAGCTCAGGTAAACTAGACAAGAAAGCCCTTCGGCACCTCGGCTCAACTCTCTCATCTGCAGATTGGAGTATATACCGTGCCCCTTCCGCACCCAAACAGAACAACACCTCACAAGGTGGCGAAGCGACGCCACCAACTCCAAAAGAGCCTGCCTCGGAAAGCGAAAAGAAATTGATGCAGGTATGGTCTGAAGTGCTGGGGATCGATATAGAAACCATCGGTGAAGGCGACGACTTTTTCAGCAAGGGGGAAACTCGATCCGTGCCATGCGCTTAGTGGAGGGTGCGCGAAAGGTTGGCCTGTCTTTGTCTGTTGCCGGTGTCTTCAAGTCGCCCACGCTCTCCGCCATGGCATTGTTGGCAGGGGTCTCTGAATCCGCCAGCCCGGACCCTGTCGTGACGAACCAGGGGGCTTTCCCCATAACGATTGGTACCGCCGCGCCGCCTCCACCACTGGAAAGATTGCGACAGAGGTCCCCGCCCCTGGCAAATGTTGTCGTGGAAACCATCCTCCCAGCTACGGATGTACAGTCTTATTTGCTCGCAGTTGGCGAGATCGACGGTCAGGGCTTCCATAACGAAATGACCATTGAGTGCAAAGAGGGTCTCGACACTCAACGACTTGCAAAGGCCTGCCGCCAGCTGGTCTCCCGCCACTCTTTGTTTCGAACAATATTTCTTCAGTATGAGGCTACCCTCTACCAGCTCACTGTAGAATCGGCACCAGTCCAGCAAGTTCTTTTGGGTAGCAAAGACACGGGAGAGCCCGCGACGACGAGCGGCGAAGGACCCGTAGCTTTCTGGAAGCACCTACCCCGGTTCCACCTCCTGTCACTGTCGCAAGATGGTGCTCGATGTCATCAAATACGCCTCGACATACACCACGCGTTCTACGACGCCTTCACTATCGATGTCTTAATGCAAGATCTGAGCGTGGCCTACCAAGGCCACAGACCGTTCCTCGAGAACCCCAGATACAGCGATTGGTTTTCCCATGCCAGTAGCCTCGACCCCTCGCCCTCGCTCGAATTCTGGCGCGACCACCTTCGAGGCTCATCCATGACTCGCCTCGCGGAGCAGCCCTCCTCTGGCACGCCGGGCGACCACCCGCTGGTCGACAAGAAGGTCTTCCAAGTCCCAGCCGCCTCGGTGCCGGCCGCGTCCCTCTCGAGCGCGGTGCACGCCGCGTGGGCCCTGACGCTGTCCCACCTGACCGGATCGCGGGACGTCGTCTTCGCCACCACGACGGCGAACCGCAACCTGCCCTTCCCCGGCATCGACCGCGTCGCCGGCTGCTGTCTGAACTTCCTTCCCGTGCGCGTGCGTCTGGGCGCTCTGTCCGACGCCTCGCTGGGACGGGTGATGGACCAGGTGCAGCACGACACCGCCGCCGCCGTGCCGCACCACCACGTGGGCTTCCGCTCCGTCATGCGGCACTGCACCGACTGGCCCGCTCGCGCGCGCTTTGGCTCCATCCTCACCTACCAGATCCACGAGGCGGTGAACGACGACGTGCTCATTGGAGATACTGCGTGCACCTTCGGCGGGGTTGGCCGGGCGGGCGATTCGGCTGACGCGTGGATCATTGTCACTCCATGCTCGTCCCCGGCGGGCACGGCGCTGAAATTCGAGCTGATGTATTCCAACCACGTCATTTCCGATCGAAAAGCCGAATGGATCGGTAAATGTTACACTTCGGTATTCGAAAGTATGGAATCAGGGGTAATTGAGCAGCTACCCTACCGAGGAGACGACAAGGAGATATTGGAAGAGGACGGCGGTGATCTTGCTTCAACACCAAACGGAAGTACAATACCTGCGGGCAGTGAACTTCTTCCTCTTGTCACCAAAGCTTGGCGAGAGGTCGACCTGGAGGTAGCTGACCTGAATTCTTCACTACTTGATCAGGCTGATCTCGTCACCGCTTTGCTGCTCTCTTGCTCTTACGACAAATTTGGGTATTGCGTGACCTTGAAAGAAATCCTTCAACACTCGACGATTACGGACCAAACCCACCTGCTTGCCTCGAGAGCTCAAATTATGGATTAGAAGGAGAGTCGGGCAGGATTCAAGGCTTAAGTACCGTTTTCAAATTTTCACATGCTTGTCGAGTTAGTAATGTTCCATGAATTTGTTAGATAGTCCTATTGATTTCCTTTGTCAAACTTCTTAGTACTACTATTTCTAAGCAGATATATAAAATAATCAAAACACAACGCATAATTATTTAGGATCACGCATTATTAATTTCCTATCGTCCTTCACATGAGCCGCTGTAATGGCGCTTAGGGTAAACTTTGGCCGTGTTCCCAGTCCTGACTAGTGGTTGAATATTTTCCAAATTCCTGCGAAGGCGGCACGAGGAATGCTCTGGTTGGCAACTCGATTCCTCGGACATGCATAGCTTTCAATGCGGGCGATGCCTGGGCAATGCAGTATAGTGAAGCTCCAGCAAAGAAGCCCACCTCCAAGCCTTGTCTACTCCAATACAAATGGCTGCAATCCCCTGAAGATAGGATTGTGTATGCCCAGTTTGTAGTCTACTTTCGATGTTGCTATGGAGACCTGCAAATTGACTTGGGCCGTGGCAAACCATTTCTCTTCACTGTATGCATCCTTTGACATCATCATTATCTTGTATTATCTGAGTACGGACGCATCTCGTGATCGGAGTAGACAGTATAGGGTGCCCGGAACAAAGGCATCTTGGCCTAAGACAGCTGATGTGGCTTCAGGCTGGGATACCCGAGTGACAGGGGTCTGATTGACTTGGATAGTATTAAGTAATGCCAGTTACACGTGGGCATATCGAGTTCCAATTATGTTGCAGATCGCTGACGATTGCAGAACACGGCATGCGAGGCGAAAATTCATTGGTATCGCCTGAGCGACCCATGAAGAAATAGGGCCGATGATCTGCAGAAAGATCAGAGACAAGGCTCATGTGCGCTACATATAGGCATGGTTATCTTCAGCTGGCATTGATAGGTGAGTCATGTAACACAAGATTGTTTTTCACGTGCTCGAGCATTTGTATGCAGGCCATTGTCCAATACATTCCCATGTCTTAGACTACAAAGCCATGTGCAAAATTTGCCGCTGCGCGTGCCGCTGCATGTGCCGTTGCATGTGCCGCTGCGTGTACCGCTGCGTGGCCTGCTGCGTACACCGCTGCAGGTGGCGCACATACCGGAGCTGATCAACTCCGCTTGATGGTCTTTGCCCTGTTTTTGAGACTTTCGAGCAGGAGCCAAGATGCCCTACCTGCAACACGGGCCGCCTGCTTGTTTTAGGGTGTCGTCAAATCTCACAGGCAGACAAAACCTGACCTAGAAACTATGAGATCGCTCACTCACATGATGCTTGACACTTTTGTTGAATGGATAATGATGTCATGTCGGGGCCTTTCATTTTGATGGCTGAATGCTGCGAGAGATACTACCTACTCTAATACTACAAATGCCTAATCCGGGATTATGATCAATTGGTTCTACCACAGTTTCCACTTTACATGATGACTGGAACCACATAGTTGTACGAGTAGCATCTTGAATCGAGTGCAAGTCCAAAACGATAGAAGTCTTCCAAGCTATAGGCATGAAATCAATTGCAACCCTGCCTTCCACAGTGCAGATTATGATGAATACCATATTCAAATTCTAAACATGCATTATGCCGCCTCACTCCATCGTGTCAGCGAATCTCAGAATGTAATGGTGATATCCTTCGACTTCTGCCTCTTCCCATCAATATAAATGTTGAACTCGAGTGTTGCCCCTGACGGGACCATCTCCACATCATACGAAAGCTTCTTGAAGGACTCTCCTTTGTCGTTGGTCCAATTTGGCAATGCCTGAAACGGGACATCAAGAATACTCACGATATCGCAAAGCTTGTTCACAGATGGCGTCTTGCGAGGCGCTGGCTGTTCGGCCTCGCTGGTCTGGAGATCGACCTTCATCACCCCACCAAAGTCCGTCTTGTGGATTTCGTAATAGGAGTAGCGGACCTGGTTCTTTTTGGAAACGTTCTCCCCCTTGAATGGATCACGTCAGTGCGATTCCATGCTGGCGCCCGCTTCTCGAACATACCTTTTTGAGGAACCACGTTATTTGGTTATTTGCCTTCCATCGCAGCTCGTATTCGTCCCACGTCTTGTCTTCCCTCAGGTGCGTATTTTCGTCGAAGTCAGCCCGGAAGGTAATTCCATAGCTCGCTCTTGCAATCGTAGACGTGATGGCGACAGGCATGCTCCTTGCGAGCGACTGTGGCGCCTCTATGCCGTCCAGAAAACCCTTCCATACCGCGCCCCGGCAGATAGCCGAGCGGCTGTTAGATTTGAAACAAAATGGGAAGTCAGCCAAATTAGGGTGCTAAGCTGATAAACCTCAGGTTAATACGTACGGTTTGATCCCACTTGACTGCACAAGATTTATGTTGTCTTTTTGATATCGACGTTTGAGGTGTTCATATAAACGAGGGCTGCAGCCTAGTCCGCCAACCAAGATGATTCCCTGCAGCGTCGTTTTAGATGTATCAAACAATTCATAAGATGGAAAGGGTTGGTCAGCTTACCGACACTCTCATCCCTGCCTGTCTCGACTTGCGTATCTGCCCGTCCACCAGTTTGTTGATGTCCGCGAAAACACCAGCAAATGCCTTCTCAATGTCTTCTCTGTTTCACTTATTAGTATCATTATACCCACTCAGGAAATGGGGGAAGATGCCAATAGCTTACTCTCTGAATTGTATACGTCCATGGCGAATTATGGGCTCCCGGGACGAATCGTTGTTGCTGGACCCTACGAAGGCCTCGGCTGGGATCGATGCTATGTACCTCTTCGATCTTCCCTGCAATTTGAATTGGGGTTTGATGCCGTTCTCCCACTCGCGCTTCATCACTTCGTTGATGCCAGCCTTGCTCAGCTTGTCCCATTTCCGGCCCAGTCGCGACTTACAGAGACGCTCGAACACTTCGTCGACGAAGATGCCACCGCAGAGCCCACCCGTCCCCTCCACTGCTTCGGCTAGCTGGAGAGGCTCGATAGACTCAACTCTGTAGCTGATCAAATCCTGTACGAACTCGGGTTAACTAGGTATGCCTCTATCAAACAGCAAGGGGTGGGGACCAAATATTCGGAATGACACGAAACGTACCACTGTGCCGCCACCGGCATCACAGACGACGAATACGTCGTTCGGCTGGACCTTGCGCCCCGGCTCGCTCAAGGTAGCCAGGGCCGCGGCTTCTGGTTCCGGCACGAAACTCAATGTGGTCTGGCCAGCAGCGCGATGATCCAGGATCCCCGATTGCTTTGCCGCCTTCTTCATCCCTTGGCGCGCATAGCCTTTCCAGATTGCGGGGACCGTGATGACGACATGAAAGCGCAGTTCGTCGACGATGGTCTTGCCGCGGTCTTGTGCCATGACGGCTAGTACGTGTTGCCACAGCTTGTGGAGGTAATCGGCGATCAAATCGGTCTCCGACTTGCCGTTCTCCTTGAGCATCTTGCGCGCACGCAGCAGAGGCTCCGAGACCCTGGTGTCCGGGTCGAGATCTTCCTCTTTCAGCAGCAAGAGCTTGAACCAGCGCACCGGGTCGGCGTCGTTGGGCACTTCGAAACCCCACAGAAGCTTGTCATCCTCGTAGAACAGCTCCGTGGGGGCTTTGGCCTCTTCCCGGTTGCAGCCAGGCCATCGCGTGACGGGGTACACCTGGCCCTCTTTGATGTCTTCCAGTGTTGCCCATGCCGCGCCAGAGTTTCTGCAATAATGGCAATACTTAGCGGTCGTCTTTCAAGCAATAGGTATCTGTCTGGGTATGTCTTTTCCTGAACTTACGTCGTTCCAAAGTCAATCCCGATGACCAGAGTATCATCCGATACACTGAGACTACCTGTCCCACGATCAACGTAACCATCTCCTGCCCCAGAAAGCACACTGTAAGGTGCCAGACCTTCCATTATTACTTGAAGATGCGGGCAGTCTTTTTGAAATTCTCCTTCGCTCGGGCCTCTTGGGTATGCACGAGACTGGTCAGAAGATAGTATCAAAGATTAAGACAGATCAATGAAACGAACCAGGAAAATGTCATGGAAACAGCATATACCCCGAATGTTGAGTGGCCCCGACAGCGCTGCGATGATTCCATGAATGGATTAGAAATTTGATTATGCAATTACAGTATGTTCTAAGCTGGCACCTATGTCATCGTGTGGGCGCATTGTCTCATCCTTGGACTGATTACGGCGAGGCTAGCCAATTATGATCACGTCGATTCATGCGCCACACACTCTCTGGATGTGATCAGACCATGCCTGCATTACAAGGTCACACTGATCATATGCACGCCGGAACAGCACGGTGATGTCGGTAAATGGAGGCGGGGGTTGAATGGTGGCGATGTGGGTGTCGTAGGCAACCAGAATAGCTATTTTATCGTGGCTGCAGAAGACAAAGGTTCCTCGATGAGGCTATGAGAAGTGTGTGTGTTGCACAATTGTTACCAGGCTCCGGTTATCAACGAGGAGGCCAATCATTCCACCGCGGCTAAATCCGCTCACACGCTGCATGATTTATTGATTATGTACAACTTGGGCTTTGAGGCTATGAGCGCCACTTCCGATTGAGTGGGAGCTTGGCTTACTTACATGAAGGAGGGTGTGTGGGCGGGGATATGCTGGGTAAGAGGAGGTGATGGGGGGTCAGCCAGAGCCTCATCTCCTAATACCTAGCTATGCCCGTAACCTCGAAGTATATCATTTTCCCGTCGGACTCTCGGGACTACCATGTCACTTCATATGTTTATCAATCACCAGTCTCTGATCCTTGGTATATTAGACCCTTTTGCTGCTGAGTCGTTCTCGCCGGCGACATGGAAATAACTGCGCAGCACAATCCAAATTGAATTCAAAGGTAGCTCAAAGATCCGTTCCTCACCATGTTCGTCTTGCAGACTCAAGCTTCCGCCCGGGTCGCTGGCTCTCCTTTGGCCTGGGGCTATCAACAACCACTCTGCCTTTACATAGGATGGTCGCCTGGTCAAAGTCTTGTCCCGTCGACTTCCCCGTCTTCCTGAGCCCAGGGGTTACTACCAGTAAGTTTGCGGGGGCTCTGCCATGTTCGCCTCGTTGGTGTCCTCGAGTTCCATCAATTCGTGACGCATAGATGTCTTGGGTATGTAGCCTGGATGAGCGATCCACTTCCATTTTGCCACTTGCTTCTGAAAGAGTTTATCCAGATTGATTGCCTCCTGGACAATCTCGAAAGTCTCGGTCGAAAGACCTTTCTTGTCTCCCCGGAGAATGGTATCAGGATGGAGTCAAGATCATCTGCAATCCTTTTGCAACGCCGCGCCTCGACGCCGTTTTGGCTGTCTCCTGAACCCGAGTCCAATGCATCAAGGACCACAATTGACGTATTGGCTCTCCATAGATTGCATCGTCGAAGTGATTCCGTGTACGCTTCCAGATCTCGGCTGCGTGCGTTGCTTGACTCGGGGCCTGTGCTGTTATGAGTAATCTCGAGGGCGCTGTTATACTCAAGGGCTGATGACTTACAAAGAAACTCCTGAATTTGGCTTATTGCACTGTGTACATCATTATTTACCCACTTGTTCTGTTCAAACACACGATCAAAGATCGTGGCCCATATCAGAGCCTGCGTCAGCGAAGGTCGAATCTTTGACTGGACCTGCATCGAGTTTGAGAATTGTTCCCAGTCCATATTCAGAGACTTGGCAACCGATGTAGAGTGACGGTGTCTCAGTCGGCTATCCGTGGTATGAGAAATGGGCCGAGGGTCATTGTCGAGATACTGAAACGTGAAGTTTCGGACACGAAAGCGCAGTTGCCCGACTTTCTCCTCTATCTCCTTGTCCGTAATTTGATGCCCCAGGTGGGTTTGGCTCTTGACCTTGACTCGGTTGAGCTCCTTCACGAGGCTCTTGAAGCGTTCTTTCTGTGTATCAAGTTCTTGTTGTTTGAGTTGAAGATCCTCCCTGGCCTTGATGTACATAGCTTCATAGTTCCTAGGCTCGTTATCCGCTGGAACTGTGCGGCTATCGAATGGCTTCTGAAGCATAGCATCGTGCTCTGTGCCAATCTGGGCTTGAGGCATAGAAGCGGATCCCGGGAGAGAAATGGAAAGCGCTGTATACGCTGCTGCAGAGTCTTCCGCCTGGTTAGCTAACGTAGGAGTATTTGAAAAGATCTCATTCTCTACCTTTGTGGCCAGCATATGGGTCATGTCGCATGTCAGCAGCCACTCCGCCAGATGCAGCCTCCTTCCCCTCATCATGGGCAGGTGTGGCCTTTTCCATTGGAAATTTTTGGAGACGAAGGATAAGCCGATAGGGAGTACAGAAGCAACTCTCCACGGCCCTGAACAATAGAACCAAGGTTTAAGGGGAACTCCGGAAGACGTATTAGATGGACAGGATAGTAATTCATTCCAGCCTTGACTTCATTGTTCAACCGCTATGGCACTCCGCTGAACCTTCCCCTAACCAACCATTTCATACGGGCTATATGCATGAGAGCCTACATGGATGTTTGGAGCAGTCTTCGGCAAACCATTATCCCCACACCCTCTTCGGCGACCTCATGCATTAGTGTCAGCCACCCTGAATTGCAATATTTAATGTGACCTTTCGGGGTGTAACATAAGCAAGGCTGCATATGCATGGAAAAGAACAACTCACCGACTCACAACAACCCATCCTTTTGGGTGACATGGAGGGGGGAGGCAGGGGGTTCCCTCCCAATCAGCTCCTAATAATAGCGTTTTTTTTCACCAGTACTTCAACGATACGGCGGCAGATAGCTAATTTGAATATTTACAATAAGCGCCCGAAAAGATAGGATAGCCCGTCAACCCCCACTAGCATTGGACCACGTCTTTACCTTCATTTCCAGTAACGCAACAGTTTATCTACACCAGAGTCCTACAACAAAGATTACTACGCCTGGCTGACGTTCATGCATTATGGGGAACGTTCGAGATGCGTTTAACATGAGCAGAATGACGGAAAGCATCAAAGTCAACAGTGATTTCAACATTGAGGACCTTCTGGTTATTGGCGTTGATTTTGGAACCACGTAAGTACGATAGCATTACGCTTCTGTCACCTTGCAACTCTCTGCTGACACTTCGAGCGAATTTAGGTACTCGGGAGCAGCTTGGGCGACGTTCGAGGATTTTAAGGCTGATATAATCAACTTGATCCTCTCATGGCCTGGCCATGGTCGAGAGGAGGGCAAAGCGCCTACAGCCATCTACTACGACGATGGCATAGGTGAGACCAGTTGGGGATACGACATCTCAGATGACGTCTCTGCCATGCAATGGTTCAAGCTACTTGTGCTACGACCAGACGATGTCCCAGTTGATGTCAGGCAATCCAGTGCCTTCATGAATGCCAAGCGCATGCTGAAGGACAGCGGGAAGTCCGCAGTCGATGTGATCGCGGACTACCTCAGAGTGTTCTGGAAGCATGTCATGGATACGATTGTCAGAGAAAGAGGCGAGTTCGTGGTAGATGCATTGAAGATACATGTCGTCCTCACCGTTCCGGCCATTTGGAAGGGCTACGCCCGTCAACGTATGAAGAAGGCGGCTCTCCAGGCCGGAATCCTTACTCCCCGAGAAGCTGGACCCACGACGCTCAGCTTTGCACCCGAGCCTGAGGCAGCGGCGTTGGCTACACTTTGCGAGCCGGGAAGATCGATCGCAAAAGACGATGTGTACATACTCTGCGACGCTGGAGGTGGCACTGTCGTGAGTCAATCGAGTTAGACAGATGAAGAGCTAAGTTGCTGATACCTCTATGATAGGACCTGGTAATCTACAAGATTGCCAACACTAATCCAATCCAGCTTTACGAGGTGGGGATTGGTACAGGTACGTACACTAATTACCCCTGATCACTCTGGACGCCTATTCAAGATCCCATGAAAACTGACTTGTCTTCATAGGCGGTCTCTGTGGTGGCATCTTTCTTGACGAAGCCTTCCGAGACATTGTCAAGGATAGACTGGGACGGGTGTGGAACAATCTCAGTCGCAAAGGTGAAAATGAGATAATGAATAAGGAATGGGAGGAGGGGATCAAATCAAAATTCAACACTGACAACAGGAACCGAGAATACATTGTCTCGATTCCGGCCGAGGCCGTGGGAAAGTCCGGCCTAAATGATCACAGCAGACGGCCTATCATCAAAGATGGGCGGATTCACTTTTCGAGGTGAGTGCATCGTATGGAACCTCTATGGAGCCCTAACCTAATTAAATGATAGTTCGGATATCAACAAGGCATTCACGGGGGTATTCTCCAGTATTGAAGGACTCATTGATGACCAAGTTGGGCAAGCCAGAAAAGCAAACCTTTCGGTCACGGTATGTCACAGCTATCCTTCATACAATCAATCGTCTTGGTTATTGCCACTCTTACGTTTCTGTATACCTCTTCATGACTAGAGTGCACGCTCACTGTCCTTAGGGAATCATACTGGTGGGGGGCTGGGCACCAATTCATACCTGCACCAGCATCTGAGATCAAGGTACAAACCCAAGGGGATAGGAGTCCTCCAATCTGCCGGCATGAAACCGTTCGTAGCCCTTCTCCATACTGCAGAATATGCCCACTCTTAGAGGTCAGTTTACTAACATTAATACTGGTTCGCTAGCCGTACTGCCATTAGCCGGGGCGCCGTCTTCAAGGGCTTCATCGATGGGCCCCAGGCCAACACCATGGACGCTCGATCTACCAACGTGCCACCCTCCATCTCCGTCATATCGAGTGTGGCTCGGGAAAGTATTGGCGTAGTGGTTCGGAAACCCTTCATCAACGGCGTCCACAGGAGGGAAGACAGAATGTGGAACCACATCACGGGTGAACACATGGCCGACCATCAAATGCGCTGGCTCGTCAAAAAGGTATGATGATCGCAAGTTGCCCAGTCTTTGGTCGTCTTCGACTACTATGAAAAAGAAATGCTGACTTTTGCTGGCCGGGCCGAACCCAGGGCGACCATGTCGAGCACACCAAAGCAATCAATTACCCCTGCCAGATGTCATGGAACTCGCCGAGCGACTACAAGGGGACTCAGAAGATATGGTTCTGCCACTGCGACGCCGATAACCCCCTGAGGAGGAAAGATCGCCCCTAGTGAACCGCCTGTGTGATTTGGACTGCAACCTTGGGGTTCCATATGAATCCTTAGAACCCTTCCAGATACCCGGGACTAATAAGTGGGGGAAGCGAGCACAGTACGATATCAAGATGGTCCTCTCGGGCGCCACGGTGGAGTTCTCTGCGTCCTATGGCGGGAAGCTTATGAAGTCGGAGGATGTCAGTATTGAGTATGCGTAGGCTTTCTACTCCATGGAATCACTAAGATAGTCTCATAACCTTTTTTGGGGGTGATAACCTGATAGGTTCTAATGGCCTCTCTCGGTGGATTTGAGGGGCTTAGTGGGCATGTTTAAAGATATATATAACTAAAAAACTTACTAGAATTTAAGACCAAGCTAGCTATTTAATCTGATTAGACTTATACCTCGACATAAAACTAAAGATAAAAAAAAGAGAGAGAGAGAGAAGCTATTCAATCTATCGAAGGACCCGTCATTCGTGCAGCACACCTCGCCAGTGATCCCACCTCTGTTAGTTCCAAAATGCTAGGAAAGTAGATCGGTTCCAGTCCTCCAGGTTTGAGAAGTATCTAGCGCATGCGTCCTCGGCCACTGTGATATCATAATGAATGTCATTGCCGTCTTGATCCTCAAGTAAAACGAAATGGCCACAAATGCAATGCCTATTCATCTTTCCTATCAGCGGCATCGATATCAAATTCCGGCCACGTTTAAAGTCCTCAAGGATTAATGACATGGAGAAATTCCCAGAAATCCAAGGATCCTGTTCAGTAAGCCTCCGATATGTCAGAAGCTAGGTCTGGATACTGGCCCAAAGATCTCCGACGGGTTTATACGAGACTGGATCTGATGCATTCGGGTGTTTGCAGTCCAAGATGTCTTGATAATTGCCATGTTCTTCGTCGGGCCACACCTTTTCTTGGGCTAGATGCAAGACAGCGAGGAATACCTTCCAGCCTAGTTGCACACCCTCAGCCCAAGTTTCCATGACCGTTTCAGGCACATATCTCGCAAGCTGAAGTGGGTCAAGCGCTTCGTGTGTGCAGCAATCTCCATCATCGGCCCTCAGGAGGGCCTTGACGGAGATTTCAGCAGTCATCAGTGGATCTGCCCCAACGTCAAGAAGGCATACTAGACAGGCAAGAGACCCAAAGAGTGTTTCGCCTTCACAGGAGTTGCTTGCCAAGTGGAATGTGGTCAACACCAGCGTATGCAACGGCAAAGGCTCAAGTCGCTCGCCGCAGTGGCCACATGATCTAACGAAGAGACCACTGCGACTATGAATGTCCGGCGCCTCGCGGAACCCGTAGATGTCGCTGATTGTATGACATAGCGCCTGGACCGAAGTATGACAGAACATATGCTTCTATGACGGCGGGGTACAAACCCGCAGAGAGCTATCTGCGTGACGAATGCAGGGAGAATCGGCATCCCAGCGTCCACATGCATCTATCTCTCCACCAACAAATTGGTGCAACCCCCGAAACTGTTCATCAACAACTTCGGGAAGGCATGAAGAGTGCGCCTTGAGGATGTGCATCATCAGGGTATCCAGAACGGTATGCCCCATGTCATTGACGAACAAGCTCTTGATCTCATTGCCTGCCCTGGTCAGGAGTATCAGCGTGCGCATGACGCCACAGCATGACTTGGCACCATCAAGGTAACTGGCTGCCAGGTGAAATGGGTATAGCTTCTTGAGTTGGAAGTTATCTGACACTAAATTCACTGCCAGCAAGCCGGACAACAGCTCAACATTGCGAGCCATGATGGCGAAACCGACGGATTCGATGAGTACCTCGCCGGGACACTGTACGGCTGCCCTCGCGACCTTCGAGGAAGAAAGTGGGAGTATATCAGTCCCGATACTACTGAACTGGTTTGTACTCAGAGCTTTTTGTAGGTGCTCCACTGGGTCGGGAGGGTTCGGCCCTTGAGGCCACGACGGCCAAGCGTCTGGGTTGTCGATATCGCAAAGGTCGAATGGCTCTGCAGGAAGGGATGACGCTTCGTCGTATACAAGATCATCTTCAGTGATATGGATACTCCATCGACACAAGCCAATTGGTTCAAGAAGGAGTTGTCGGTTGCTTGGGGTAAGCTGCGGGCTTTGGGAGGTTCTTAGCAGATCGCCAAATTGCATGATATCTGCTGTCCATAGCTTGGGACCCTTCCCCCAATACTTAAATGTCTTGAAGGAGAAGTATCAAAACTGGTCTATCCATGCAATCGAGATCCTAAAAGGGGGCAATTAGTCTATAGTAGTCGTTTTGAAGCCGGAGGAATGGCCGACCTTCTGTTTTCCACTGACATACTCCCGAGGAGGTCATCATAGTGTCCGCTGAGAAGGCTCGCTGCTCGATTGTGCAGGATCTTGCCTTGGATGTCCAGCGCCATCGAATTAGAAGCATTGATGGGAGATGGAGCCGTCGAAGGGGATGATCGCGGTCGCATTGTTATTGAGATCAGCCCGGATGTGGCACTTGACGTCGACTCATCGATACCAGCTGAAGAGCGATGATTGGGCCTATTTTGGATAGCATGAAGTGCTTGATGAGGAAAGTCCCAACGAGCGAAGCTTTGAGCGGATGGGTTAGCACGCCTGTCACTAAATCGGGGCGCGGCAGGCTTACACGACGGCGTCACGGGATAGCTTCGGCTCGACACAAGGCGCCCACAAATACCTCCTGAAATTCTTCTCGTCGACGGGTTTGCCTTTGTACCAAAATTGACCATTGACTGTGCCCGTGCACTGCTTCTCGACAGCCTTAACAATTTGGTCTTTAACAGTAGACGAGATACTCTTGCTGAGTCCCCATTTCCTGAATTGGTACTTGTACTGCCGTGGGCTGTCACGATTCGCAATTCGTCAGTAGCTACCAGGAGAGAAGGTGCATGAAACCCAGGGATGCAAGGCATTTTGATGTCAAAGACACTTTTGGAATGCAGAACGAATGTTTGCCCACCTTGCGTCGAACCCGTATTCGTCCTTCATCTTCGAGGCAATAGTCTCAATGTGAAGTCCATCGTTGATATACAGCTTCTCAATTGTCGCATGGTGACATTCCCATCTTTTGTTGAAGGGAACATGTAGATACTGAGGATTCGGGGCATTGGAGGCTGTGAGGTTCATGGTGGAATGCGGGTGGTTATGAACCGCCTAGGAGAGTGGTGATTTGAACAGAAAATCGATGGGATAGATGCTTGGTGCTCACTTGGCCAAACGGAACGGAAAGTGTGGAAGTCGACCTCCATTTGAACTGTTCCAGTCCCTCTTCCGAACCTCAATGTGACTTGTCAAAACCCCAGGTATCTCCACCAGGCTGACTTGCAGCGGCTTGTCAGGCAGCAACTTGGGGACGGTGATCAGACTAGACCATGGGTGCGCCCAAATTGTGATGGGCATTAGGACACTGGCGAATGGGATGCATTGGGGTACCGCTGTATCTGCTGTTTGATGCCCTGTATCACGATGCACCCTGCCCCTCGACTGGCCATTGAGCAGCTTGACGAAAAGACACCAGCGAATGGGACACGTCGAGGGCAACTTCAGATGCAGTGAGATTTACTAGTCTGTGGAATGGTTACACAAATTGGACAAGGCAACATTGAATCCTTCCATGAAGCAAATTCTTACATGCAGCAGGCTGTGATCGGCACTCATTTCACCGAACTCGTGGCGAACACAAGTACAAAACCCAATCGGCTTGTTAGCTCAAGAGCCGCAGTGGGTCCGGTAGCTGTGAGCCAGAGAATGACGTGCCAGCTTGCCAGCTCGGTGCCGGCCGCGAAGACCAGCTCTTGCAGGTGGGTGAGAGGCCTTGACTCGGCAAGACTTACGAAAAGACAATACCCAATCAGAGCCCGCTTCATGGCCCGAACAGATTATGCCATCGCAGTGATGCGAGCCATTTGTCTTCCATGTCGAGCATATTAGTTGAGATGCCTGAAGTGGCCATGCCAAGGGCAAAAGAACACTGGCCAATCGCAGCAGGCGATGTCCAGGGAGTCGCAGAAATTGTTGAACGCCCCTTGGCATCTTGGCCGTGTTGGCAGGTAATCTGATGCTATCTTTCTGTGGTTGCCTGTCTGAATCTATGCATGTTCGAGCAGTGAGGTTCGTTCGGTGGCTACTTGACAGCATTGATACACAACACAGGTACTTGAATTAGATGAGTGAGGCCGACACGCCCTCAGTTTTCTTTAGTTCGCCTGGGAATCACTACCATCTTTCGTGTGATAACAATCTTCTCTCAGGTATATAATTTCTTCAAGGGACCCACGAGTTCTGACATCTTCTGTAGACCAGACCAAACACCTTGGTTCTTAACTCCTTCCCATTCTTAAGACAAACTACTTCAACTTATAACAACCATATCTATACCCATAAGCTAGAGGGTCGAGGTAACTCGTCCTGATACAAGAAACCAGATGCCGAACACGACCAAGAAGTCATCTTCCGCTCAGGAGAAGCGGACTGGACACAAGAAGAAACAGTTGGTACATCCATTTTATGACACCCTTAACAGCGCCTGAAATTTCACAATTGCCCAATTGTGACTTAAGTACATCCAAGGCTAACTTTGACCCTCCCTCTTCACTAAAAGGTCCTCGAAGCGGAGCACAACCTCCAGCATGATTGTCAACACGACTGACGAATCCCCGCCAGCTTCATCGTCGGATGCTCAGGGCCACACTGCCGACCAGGGACCCGATGATGGGGGCGACAGCTCTCATCACGATACCCAGTACTATCTGCAAGGGGTGGGAAGCCAGTTCGACTAATAGAAGAGCATTCCTCGGTAGAGCGTACCAGCACATACCATCTTGTGAGCTGGGACATGGGACCCTTCACTACTGTGGAATCATAAAACTTTGCAAGCGCTGGTCATACGTGAGAGGGGAGAAAACCTATCAAGGGGGTTCGCGTCTATGTATTTAAATCATAATAATATAGACAATTGAGCCACGAAACTCTTTGAAGGTGCTTATCTCGAGAAAATACCGCTTTTACTAACTTATTTTATAAGCATATTATAAGAATAACGGTATAATGAACTACCAGGAGATAGAAGCTACTTTTAACTAGGAACGAAGATGTGTAGAATGATACCCCACCTAAATGAGACCGATGGCATATTTCTGTTCCGGAAACTCATGGTTATTGACGACCTCCGAGCAGACGCCTTTCGCTGTCGTATCTGGAATTAGGTCCAGCATCCACCAACGAGCGATTATATCATCACTAAGATCCTGCATTCGCCGCGACCAGGGCTCATAGAAATCAAAAACTCCGATCCTGCAGAATTCCCCAGGGGCATTGTTTGTTTTTCTCACCACAATACCAAGGATATTTCTGGGTGCTGTAATAGGCAAAAATTCATCTCCCAATAGTGGTATCAGATAGACCGTCTTGCCGTCTTACACCTCGCAATCATCTATTCAATCTATCCTGGTGGGAAATAGTTCCGTACCATTCGGGAATTCGATAGCCACACTTTCAGTGAATTCTGGAATGCGATGTGACGCTGCGTGTTTTCGTAGTTGACTAGACATGATAGCTGAGCACTTTAAATAAAGGACTTCGCGACGAGGCTGGCCAAAAGGCTGAGGCTCCGAAAAGTTTATCTCCGTTTTAAACACATCGGCATGCTTGATATAGCCCGTGCAATCCATGATGCCAACCGGGCTGTCTTTGAGGCCCATAACCAGGTTGGAGCGACCCAGTCCGGTTGGTGACAGAACTGTTGTTTTCCAATTCTCTTGCTGCCAGTTGAGTACCAACAAAGTTAACAAAGTTGAGTCTCAATATCTCGTTTCCACAGGCCAGCAAGGTATTTGTCCCCGTTGACGTTGGCGACTGCTCGCACAATGCCGGCCAAAGCAGGAATCTTGTCCCGTATATATGTCAGGTTCGCAGCGCTGTAGGCTTCCACATTTTCATACCAGACATCACGAATGTTCAACTCTTTTCCGTACGCGAGGCATTGTTCATTCAAGGGTGGAGTGTTCCTGGGAAAGCATTCGGACACGACCATGTCCTTGCACTCCCAAATGGCACCGCGTTTCCCGAAATGGATCGTGCGAGGTGCTAATAGCTTTTCCTTAATTGCCCAACCTCGCGTCATTAAATGTGAGTCGATGATGGAAAGTCTGTAGGCTTCGGGAAACGTAAACTCCTTGGCCTCTCGGATACCTTCAGTAATTGCGTTTACCTGCACACCATCATTAAAATATGGTGCTTTGACGAAGCATCCTCCATACACATCTGTCGTAGAGGCAGCTGCTATGTTGACATGGGAGCCACTCTAGAGCGATTGCATGAGGTCCGATTCCTTCCGCCAGTCATCATCATCATCTTGCACAATGAACAGCGAGTCTATCCATATATAGGATATCCCAAGCGCCTTTGCAATCTGGAAACTCTCGGTGAATGTTCTTGGAAGAGACCCCATGGGGATACCCGTTGTCAAGTCTAAAAAGTTGCGCTTTGTCAGCTGTATGAAAGGGCGACTCCCCCAACAATAACTTAGTGTCGCATATCTCAATGGGGCGCCTAAATCTCCCCAGTCTGCGGTGATCTCCACTCGAGGGGCCTTATTGGCAATGGATACCAATCGTGTAGGATACCCGTGGTTCTTCATGACAGACTTGCAGGAATCGTGAGACTCCAAACACGTCAGCAGCCATGAATTTGATACATCCAAGATATCCTCGTTCTGACTGGGACGTAACTCTTCCTCGACAGAACAGCAATCGAATGTTGTTAAGGCACGCCCGGAATGAAGTGCGATAGATGTCTTACTTGGAAGATTCACCCACATCTTATACTGACTTCTAAGGTCCCAATGCTTAAACAACAGAGAGGTTTCCGCCACCTCGCTTAGCTGGTCCAGCCGGACCTCTATGCGGCGGAATACATCGAGGAGATGGTTGTATTTCAAAAACTGTAATAGGAATGCGCAGAACTTGCATCCGCATCGAGTCGACGCTTCCATTGCCACGATATGGTGAGATCCGGTACGCCCGGATGCTTGGGCGGGATGACAGTTTCGTAAGGGCCAGTTGTCAAACATATTCTAACATTTGTCGCAAAATCCGTTCGCCACATGCATGTCTGATGCCAGCTCGCAAATTCGTTGCTCAATGCTGGCCTCGTCAAGAGTGTCGGAGGTCACAATCTGAATGAGTGGATCTTCTTCGGTGAGTAGATCCCCATCTACTACCATATAATTATCGTACCACCCGCGCAGAGCTTGAGTTTCTGAGTCCATCGTGTCACCTTCGACTTCATTTGGGGATCCAGACACGACGCCATTAGGTCCAGACATTTCGAAGTTTGGTGGGCGATGGTGAGAAGGATCCGAGATGCGGTAAAGAGGAATTACCCCGCTGTCAGATTTTCCCGCGAGTGGTCTCTTCAGAGGCAGCTGACTGATAAGCGAACATTCAGGCACTTCTCTTGTACCAACCTTTCTTTGGTTGGAGGTAAGCTATTGGCTCGGCTCTACAGTAGCCCACATATTCCTCGGTAGTTGCGTGTTTGGTGACAGTCCCATGGGCAGTTACTTCATTCGCAAGAATAACACCACGAACACCAAAATTTCTGGCCTCTTTTTCGGTTCATTCGCTGGTATATGACCTGCTCTCAGATAATGTTGTTTTACCCGACAAGGCTGTTGCTTGTCCTGGAGACTTAATGAGAATAGGGATCTGGTCGGATGGCAAGGTGGCTTTGCAAACCCCGGCTCAAGTAAGCATGCGTTTTGATATTCGCTATGATGAATTCAACAGCGGTAATGGCTCCGGGCCAGTTTTTAGAATCACATCTTTTGACAGTTTCTTTTGAACAGACCCAACGCTGGCACACAGTGCGGGACGAGAGCCTCGTACCACTGGCCACTGAAAATAGTCGTGGATTACCAAATTAAGCCTCTGCAACTCGCGGATGTCTTTCTTTGGCGATTTCTTGGTACATCGAGTATCGTGTTTGCTTGCTTGCTTGGCGTTTTCTTAAATAGTGTCATGGGTCCTTTGACTCCTTTGTGGTTTATAAGAGACAGATGTAAATCTTAATTAGGCAGCACAAAAGGGGCATCTTTAATCTTGTTTTCTTCCAGGCTGGCTATTACGAACATGTACACTCGAACGGTGAAATGTTCCAAAGCGTCCCATCAGCTCAGTTAAATACTTAAGCCTCAAAAAGATTATGTTAGCCAGTGCATGGAGCAGATCGAAAAGAAGTTGGAAAACTCAGAACAGATTTGACATCCTAGTGTCTTCGTGCAATAATCGTCCTGGATTTGGTCATTACGCCCGATCAGCAGCTTGCGTATAATTATAGCTTCCATGCCCCAACTGCCAACCACCCAACCTCCCAGCACAGAGGTGGAGTCAAGTTGGAGAGACAGCCCCGCCTGGCTGCAAAGCTAGCCAGACATCATGCAGTTGGAGGAAAGAAATGAATTGGCCGGAGACTGCAGGTCGGCCCAGTACCTTGATATAGGTTAGTGACGCCTGGGCGGCTGTGGTACTTTCGGTGGACGAAGCATATAGCCCGCAGATATATATTATCACCGTTTGAGACCCGGGGAAGTGGATATGTAAGTGGAGTGATTGTTCAATATCACCCTGTTGGGGGGAAGCGTCTTCGCCATTGACGATACAAGTCTTTGCTGTCATGGGCCATGCCACATTGCTTTCACTCCCATTGCCGTTCTTGTGGAACTGAAGACTCGGAGATGCTGAAATTACAGCATCCAGGGATCCACTTGAGAATGGGATTAATGTCTCGAGTATACTAGCCCACCTTTGGTGGCGGAAGTGCTGGATGTTGAGTTACTCCGGGACTTGCTTAGAGGCTGCCCAATGGCCTTGAAGTTCAACCCCTGTCAACGTAACATTCTCTCTAATTCTTACCCCCTCACAGCTCAGGAGTCATAATACGTGGGGGCATCATAGCCGTAGCCAAGTGTTGGGACCGGCGGCTCCTTTCAATAAAACCCGAGCTTCCTTCCGAGGTAGTGGGTTTCCTTGGCACGGGGTCGGCGCTGGAGCGGTATTTTCAAGCGAAGGCCCCAGATGTGAATGGCAGACGCCTCTTCATTGGTAATAAAAGTTCCCGTGTGGTGGTTGCATTGGGGTTCAGGCCATCATAGCTGGGTCTGATCAGTTGCTTCACCCTCTGTCAAGACGCGTATTGCCAAGCGAGTGTGTTTCGTCAAACGTTTGTCATGATTACAAAGCCATACAGTGAGCACGAGTACAATTCTGAAAAAAGAAATGAACAAACACCCCCCTCGCATATCATATCACCCCGTCGCTGGAAATTGACGGCATAACACCTTACGGGAAAAGGTAGGTGGAAACGGTGGGCATGATCAGACTCCGCAATACCCGCGGGGGTAATCAAGAGGCATCGATCTCGGATTTGTGGTTATGAAGCTGTGTTTTCTCCTCGGGTAATTTTGCTGAGCCGCCGTGCACAGAAGCCGCTGATCGGAGGTCTGGATCCCCTCATGGTACGCTGCGTTCTTTGCTTATGCACTTGGCCCAAAAGCGACTGCCGGGTGGCGGTGTTGTGCATGAAACTGGGAAACATCGGCCCATTTCACAGACCAATAGTTCGAGAGATGCAGGATGACTTGCATCTCCCACTCATCCGGATCCGACGATATGACATTGTCGTAATTATACATACGGGACGGAAGAATACCGTCCTCTCGTGTTATTCTTTCTGCTGCATGACGGGCGGGACTTTTGGAAATGCCGCCGCCTAAATCAGCGAGTTTTTCGGCGACAAACTACAGCCCCCCCGCCACCCTTGAGGGACTGGATGAAATCGTAGCTAAGTATGCAGACCTGCCGATACGGACGTTGCTGCATCACGTGTCATGATGTCCATATTGCCAAGGTAATTGTTGAGAGGTCCGAGGAACGATTCAATTATGGCCATGTGTCGGTGTCGTTGCCGATCCTGGTGAGGAAGCGTCCAGACCTCTCCCTCCTCCTCTGGATGCGGGGTCTAATTAGGGATCCCCATTGCATCTCCACAGTGTCGGGACAACAACATCATAAGAGCACCAATCCTCTGAGCTTCTTTCGTCTTGCTTGATTCATGTCGTGGGGGTCCAGCCTACCATAAATTCTCGTAACCTCATGATGGGGTAATAGTCCCAGCATTGGGTAGCTATCCAAATTTTCAGTCGTGTGACCGTTTTTACAAGGACTTCGGCTTCGTCAGGCTGACCCCCAAAACCTCACTACCCCCACCGATCAAGCAACGCCAGAGACCTAATTTTGGACACCACCACCAACCACCCCTTGCTTGTTGAAGTGCGCATTGGTGTCGCTGATCACGAGGATCATGTTGAACGGTCAATTGGGTCGAGCCGGAATCAATGTCATATCTCACAGGCTGCGGCTCTGGGAAACGACTGGCTACAAACCCGACCGGCGGCCAGGGCTTCTGCAATCCACGTAAGCAGAGGATGTCTGCCACGTCCCCTCTGTCAGTCCAAGTTGGGGGTCAACACAAATGACAAAAGAACCAAGCATCACGAGACGTGTCATAATCTTGATTGGCTTCGGCCAGGTTGGTGGAACAAGCGCCCGACAGTTTCCGTCAATCGAACAGTTCAGGGCTTTCATGGAGGG
The DNA here is from genome assembly GCF_038363985.1 of Apiospora kogelbergensis. Lineage (NCBI taxonomy): Eukaryota > Fungi > Ascomycota > Sordariomycetes > Amphisphaeriales > Apiosporaceae > Apiospora > Apiospora kogelbergensis. The sequence goes on from NW_027117422.1 coordinate 289,751, forward strand.
TCAATATGTAAGCAATGACCCCCACGTTTTTCTTCCTTGCCATGTTCAGTCTGGCCACTGCCCGAGGGCACTGCAAGGTACAGCCTAGGTTAATTATAGGGGGTCAGGTCAGCAGGGAGGGGTTGTGCTGGATGGGATGGAGACCAGAGCCTTGGCGTGGGGTAGCACCGTCTAACACCTGGGTTGGGGTTCCAACTTCACGCAACGCAGAACTCCTGGACCTCCTACAACCGGTTTAGATCACGGGCGAAGTCGGGCGAAGAACGGCGATTCGAGCCTTGTGTCGCGAACAAGTGCTTACATGTCACGCAATTGAGGTGGTATAGGCCACTTCGTGTGTTCGGAAGAGTATTTTGGCTAGGTGTCAATCGCCCAACAGCCAACAAGCTGGAGCCGCATTGGCCTGCATGTCGATTTCACCCCGCTTACCCACCCAATCCATCGGGCGTCGTCCGGGGCGTCCCTCGGCATCCAATATCCAACAAAGGAACATGGCCCAATCCATACCGACTCGATTGGCGTCAGTGCTGGCAGCCGTCGGCCTGTCTCCGGTCGAGCCACCACACCTCATGACCAGGAAGAGGGTGGGAGGCTACACAAGCACAACGTGGGCCAACGCATCCCGCCTGCATACCAAGGGCGTCGCTCCTCCCACTGATCCCGGCTCCAGGGCTCTGGCCCATCGCCCTCGCTTCCCTCAGAGCTCCATAGTAAAGTTCATTATATATATTAATACTTAATTCCCTGAAACAAAAAAAAACCCAAAATCGAAAGATCGGTGACCTAATCTTTTAGAAATTCTTTGAACACGATCTAAACGTGAAGACGATATTCAGTCCCCGCTGCTTGACCAAACTCTATTTGCATCTAGCTCAACCCCATCCCTCTGAGGGCCCGTTTTCTGCTCTTCATAACAGTCATGCCTCCCTCGGCAGACTTTGGCACTGATCGTATAGTCAACCATTCCTCCCATCACAGCAGGATGTCTCCCATCACCCGTCCCTTAGTACCGGGCATCTACGTGCCCACTGTCCTCTTCTTTGACGACGAAAACGAAGACATCGATACCGACACTGTCCAACGTCACGCCGTCCATCTCGCCCGCGAAGGCGTGGCCGGTATCGCTGTACAAGGATCTAATGGAGAGGCCGTTCATTTGACCTCCCAGGAGCGAGGCCTTGTCACTCGAACCACGAGAGACGCTCTGGACTCGGCAGGCTTCACGCACATGCCCTTGATTGTCGGGTGCGGAGCCCAGTCCACCCGTGAGGCCATACAGCTCTGCAACGAAGCCGCCCATTCGGGCGGGGACTATGCCCTCGTCCTACCTCCTTCATACTACCAGGGCCTGTTCAAGCCGGAGACCATGAAGAGCTTCTTCACAGACCTCGCAGATGCCTCACCCATCCCCATCATCCTCTACAACTACCCACCCGCTGTGGGGGAATCGATCTGAACAGCGATCTGCTTATCGCCTTAGGACGCCACCCCAACATTGTCGGCTGCAAGTTCACCTGCGCCAACACCGGAAAGCTCGCCCGCGTAGCCGCTGCCTTCAGAGGCCCCTCCGCCAATGGAAAGCAGAACGGTTCTGCTGCTGCCGGCAACAGCCAATTCATCTGCTTTGGCGGCTCGGGCGACTTCACGCTACAGACCCTGATCAGTGGCGGGCAGGGCATCATCGGCGGCATCGCCAACCTGGCGCCCAAGACGTGCATCCAGACGATGGAACTCTACCAGCAGGGCAACATCAAGGAGGCCCAGCGCCTGCAGGAGATCCTCGCCCGTGGGGACTGGGCCGCCATCCAGACGGGCCTCGTGGGGACCAAGGTGGCCATGCAGGAGTGCATGGGCTACGGGGGATGGGCACGCAAGCCTCTGCCCCGGCCCGAGGGCGAGGAGAGACGCAAGATGGTGGAAGGCTTCGCTGAGCTGATGGAGCTCGAGAAGAAGCTAGGTGGTTCGACTGCATGAGAGGGGTATGGAAAAGCACTGGAGTTACTGTATTCATTGATTTGATGGTTTCACTGGGCCGATTCGTCAGGTGCCGTCAAAAGCTGTCCCATAAGGGCTATCAAGTTATTCATGCGGCTTTACTACGTGGCCATCCATGCAGTCATACAAGTGTCCCGGTGCTTTATTCTTGATAGAATGGTACCCACCGAATCGTGATGCTGCAATAATTGTTTCTCTTTTTTATGCTCTTCGGTTCAATGTCAAGACATGAGCCCGACAGCAACGATGCTGCAATAAATTGCACTGTACATTTGGGCTGTTGAGCAGCCCTGGTCCTGGGTGACCTAAGCGTGTGTGCGACGATTCGGCAACCGACCGATCCGATTGGGCTGACAGGTCAGTTGGAAGAATGGTAGCTAATTGAGCCATTAAACAGCCTGACGGATACGAGACGTCAAAATATCAAACTATCCTCCGACCGTGGGGGTCGTTCCTTGACTGCCGCGGTTGTAGGGCTTGTCGTCCAGAACAATCAGCAGCCGATCTTTGAACGCCTAGGCCTTGGCAAAGCAACCTTATTTTCCCCTCGCCCGTATCTTGGATGTTTCAAGTAGGAGCCCTAAAAACGAACAGGTCGTTTCCGTTCGTTCCATATCTTTCGATTCTTCCTTCTGTAGCACGCCACAATCAGTCCGTCGGAAATGCGGGTTGCCGTCTGGCGCAGGAGGAGCAAGGGAGGGGATCGGCTGGCAAGGGAATGCGAGCCTCACGGTAGCATTTGCGTGGGGTGGGTGGCAGGCGGGTGGTTTGCCAAACGTGACGCGGATGAGCAGACGACCCAAAGTCAAAGTATAAAGTCCGTGGGGGGATGGATGGATATGCAAGGCCTACATACGCCGTGCGACCGCTATCCGAGTAATTGGTTGGGGTTCCGACGCGAAAAAGTGCAACGATGGAACGATGCGACGATGTGACGATGTGACCGGATACACGGAAATGCATGCCTGCCCCTCCGTACGTACGTACGTACGTATGCTAGCTAGCGCAGTCGGTTTCCTACTCTGCTGTAGGTACATCAATCGCATCTTCAAATGGCGCACTGCTGAGATAGTATTTTTCGAAGGCGACGAGCTCGGCGCCTGAATGCGTGGGTGTGCGTCCATGCGGGCTTCCGACGGAGAAACCGCCCCCAGCCAATCCAAGTGCTTTCCGACCTCCCCTCATCGTCGCTCATCCGCATCTCAATCGATCCCAGCAGTGCTCGATTGGATCAAGAAACCCCCTCCCCCCCGACAGACACCCTGCGACAAACAACCCAGCAAACATGCGCAGATCTCATAAAACCCCCACGGGCGGTAGGCGGCTGGCGGAATGTGACTCTTTCAATGCGTGCACGTACTGACATAGTTCTCTCGGAAACTGCCTTGGTTTCATTGCTGCACTTGTGCCTGGACTTTACAAAAGTGCGGTTCGTGTAGGCAGGGGATGCGGCCATGCGCGCAAAAAACAAGCTTTGCCATATCGAACGAGCCTGTCAATGGAGGAAATGCGATAGCGACAATCGACCCCATCAAGTAACTGAAATGACTACAGCGCCGCCCCAGACAGCACTACCCGACGATACGGTAATACCGCTCACGGCATATGGTGCTTATCAGCAGCCGTCACCAGGGGGGTTCCTGGGCGGGCTGCCTGACTCGGACGACCAAGAGATAACACGGCACGGCCAGCGACCAATGGGGTGGCAGCGAGAGCCTAGAGCAGCAAGCTAGAGGGCCACACTGATAACAACCCCGGAAATGACGGTCTCTCGGATCAGCGGTGGAGCCGCGATAAAGAGTCTGGGAGTCTGGGGATTCATCGAGCCGACTAATACATACCACGCCCTTATCAAACCCGCCCCGCGTCGGGCTATCTGCCGGTGCCGCAGCGCAGGCGGTTGGTTCGTCATATATAGTTGAGTTTGCATGCGCGCATTCTCGCAACTTTATAATTCAATCACACTTTTCGACTTGACTGCTTGCGAAGGGGATTCCGAGGGGCCGCCTTGCAGGAAACCACATACGTCATGGGCGCCACTATCACAACTACACCGACGGCGGACGGCGGCGCCATGCGGCCCGAAGACGACGTTTCGGTCGCCAAGAGCTCCCTGGGCGGCGACAAGGCCCACGACGCCGAGAGCGCCCGCGTGGGTGGCGATGTCGACATCGGAGAGACGGCGAGGGTCGTCGACACCCAGGCGGAGAGGGCTTTGTGTCGCAAATTCGATTTCCGATTATTGCCGGTGTTGGCCGTCATGGTACGTTTTACGCTACCGCCACCACACCATGTACTCACAAGAAGATCAAGACGAAACTGACCTCAATGCGCTTCATCAGTACCTCTTCAACTCTCTCGACAAGGGAAATCTGGGAAATGCACAGACTGATGGAATGTCAGATGGTTAGCCAGCCCCTCCTCGACGACCACCCACATCCTGACTATTTGCATATGCTAATCTGCTGTGCTCAACAGATCTGGGGTTCGCGCCCGGCCAGTACAACCTGATTCTCGGCATCTTCTTCGTGCCCTATGTCTTGTTCGCGCCGCCACTTGCCATGCTTGGCAAGAAGTTTGGGCCTGCCCGAGTCTTGCCAATCCTGATGTGCGCGTTTGGAAGCATGACGCTACTCACGGCGGCCGCCAAGAACTTCAGTGGCATCTTCGCTCTCAGATGGTTTCTCGGTATGGGCTTCCTTTCTTACTAGCTGGAATCGATTCCAGGGAGCAAGTCCTATCGGATCCCCGGCTAACACGTTTTATGTTCTAGGCATGTCCGAAAGCGCCTTCTTCCCCTTGGTCATCTACTACCTGACCACCTTCTACCGCCGAGGCGAGCTCGCCCGCCGCCTGGCCATCTTCTACGCCGCCTCCAACATCGCCAGCGCCTTCAGCGGCCTGCTGGCCTTCGGCGTCTTCCAGATCCACTCGCACCTGATCGACTACCCGTGGCGCTGGCTGTTCATCGTCGAGGGCACGGCGACGGTGCTGTTCTCGCTGTTCGCCTTCTGGTACCTGCCCGCGAGCGCGGCCGAGGCCGGGTTCCTGAACGCCGACGAGAAGGCCCTGGCCTACCACCGCATCCTGGTCGACAGCTCGTCGGTCGTCAACGAGAAGTTCAACCTGCGCGAGTCCCTGAAGGTTTTCAGGCGGCCCACCACCTACGGCTTCCTGCTCATCGAGATCTGCCTCGGCGTGCCCCTGCAGGGCGTCCAGCTCTTCCTGCCGCAGATCGTGCAGCGGCTCAACTACGACAAGGTCAAGACGAACCTGTTCACGGTGGCGCCCAACATCACGGTAGGTTTGCCACGACACCCGATTCTCGTGCCGTAATCGGAGACGTCCACTAACTTGTGGCTTAGGGAGCGGTTATGTTACTGCTGTTGGCTTTCAGCTCTGATCTCTCGAGGATCCGGTTCCCCTTCATCGCCCTGGGCTTCGCCTTCACCTTCATTGGCTTCGTCATCTACGCCACGATCCAAGACGTGTCATCCCAGATCCAAGTGGCCTATTTCGCGACATTCATGATGTGCTGGGGCACCAGCGCCCCTCCGTGATTCTCAGCACCGTAAGCTGCGCCTCTTGCAACATATCTATCTATCCCCCTCTCTTTAGAGAAAGGCGATACTAACCCAAGTGCCTTCTGTCATAGTGGTACAACAACAACGTCGCGCACGAAGGCGAGCGCCTGACCCTGACGTCGGTCGGCGTGCCCCTGGCCAACCTCATGGGCCTCGTGGCCAGCAACGTGTTCCAGACGAAGGACGCGCCCAAGTACGAGCCCGCGCTCATCACCACGGCCGTCTTCGGCGCCGTCGGCTGCCTGGCCTCAGTCTGCCTCGGCGCGTTTATGATGTTCGACAACAAGCGCCGCAACCGCCGGCAGGGTGTCAACCTAACTGCTCGCGACGTTCCGACGCTGAAGCTGAGAGACGGGCCGAGGGTGCCCGAGTTCAGGTGGTTCCTGTAGATAGAAGAGTAGTCTCGAGTCATGGTTATACGACGGCATTTATACCACTTTCACCTTTATGATTGTTCATTCGTCTCGTGTTGGTCCGCATGGGAGCAGGGCAGTCGACGCTGGCTGATGATGCTGTGTATGTGCATGGCGGCGCTAATACAGCCGGTGGGGTATTGGAGTGTCGGGAATGACTGGACTTTCGAGTAGGCCATCGGACATGTTCTGGTGCGGGGGGCTGGGGATTCTTGCGGCAATCCTTTCCCCTTGATCAGCGGAGGTCATACACGGCCAGTGTGCAGTGGTCGATATGGCGACGCAACGAGACTACGGCATAGCCCATCGGGAAAGCATAGTCCGACAGCAACCTCCAGGCGAGAATCTCGGGGGATTCTAATCTGAGACGGATCCACGAGACGCCTTCGTTGTCTGAAGATTTGGAACGCTCTCCAACCAAACGGGCGTCATGGGTCAGTCTACTTCATTGAACCGAAGAGCAAAGAAAGAAATAATGGATCAGTGTACCACTGCTGGATCGACCATCACCGCCTCCCAGGCCGGTCCTCACCTACTCAGGTAGGAAGCCACAGCGTCTATTGGGTGTGAGGTACCCTCAGGACTCGAACAACTCACGAGTCCACTCCAGCTCTGCAAGCGCTCCGCCAAGTCTTCCAATTCGTCAATGGCGTCAGCCGGTGTCCCCAGGCGGTCATATGAGTAAGGCCTTATTGCTCGGAATGGCAGTGATGGACAACGGGGCTGGTGGCGGCGAACTGCAGGACACAAGAACACGAATGGCCTCGTTTCGACACCTGTCGGCTCCGGTGGACCTTGGCATGTCCTGTCGCCGACTACCAAGCCAGATATGACTGTCCAGTTAGGTACTTGAGTAAGGCGTCCCAGCCGGGCATCGTCTGAGCAGCTCTGGACTAGAGACAACTGCTTGGGTCTCCTGCCTACGGTATCACATTTGCGTGTTTTTTTCGGAAGATCTGTACGCAATATCGTGTTGTTCATAAGATCGACATATATCATATCAAACACCCCATGACTGCTGGTGGTCTAAGCACAGCCTCCGCCGCCAAGTAAACTTCCATAGTGGCAAAAGTCTTGGCTTGCAGAGCCCAAACTCCAGTCTAATTCGTTCACTATTGAAAACACCCAACCCGACGGTGCCGGCGCTCCGGAGCAAGAGCGAAGGTCTTGAGTTGACGCGGCCTTCCATTGGAAAGCCAAGAGAGAAAAGGGTGAACTGGGTGACGCTCTAGCTATGGCTGTACGGAAGTCGATTTGAGCCTTTATACCCTTGAATATACGCAGCCGTTATGACGCGCCGGCCTTGCCACACTATCATCTCGAGTGTACATCAATACTGACACTGAGCGTCCCGTATCATAAGGTAGAGTCTAAGAGACATGCAGGGGGTAAGGGGACGTGGTCAGCTCTCATCCTTGGAGCGTGTAAGCCTTAAGTGGGTCAGATCCGAGAGCGATGCTTACCCGAGGTGTCACACGAAGTGTGGGCTCGTCTAATAGAAGGATTTGAGGGGTTTCTATTCTCTTCCGACTGGTCGACTGAGGTTGTTCTCGATAATGCTGCCAAGGGCTCGCGGTGTGTTTTGCCAAGGCTGACATAGTGCTGTCATTTGGGTCAACCAATGCCGAGCATAGCCTGGAATCCGGCGAGCTAGCTACTTGCCACTCGTATTGGGTAAGCGAGTGCGATGGACTAATGTTTGAGTTTGACCATTCAACCTTAAGCATACTTGGCCCCCGATACTACTTAGTACGTGTGTTACACGAGATGTGCAGAAGCGGGATGTAGCCCCGTGGGAGGTCCGGAACTCCCAAATCCACAAGAGGAAGGTGGGCTCATAACAAGGGGCCGCTAAGCGCGGCACAGATGAATTAAGCGCATAAGTACGGTTGTGCAGGCATGGATGCGGCTACCGTATACTCCTGTCAAAATTACATAAGCAGAAAAGCAATATAGTCAAGTAGGTATATGCCCAGTAGCAATTAGTCGTCATAGATACAGGTGCTGGGAACGCATTGAAGAGTGGCAATCTGTGTCACTCTACCACTGCTGTGGCATACGGCAGCGACAGCTCACTGCATGGACGTGGTCAGAAGGGAAGGTTGATACAATTTGAAATTCCCTTGTTGCATCCAAGACGTTGTTGGAATGTAGTCCCTATATAATACTTCTTGATGCATTTAACATCGAGGGTCACCATTGTTCTATCTAACGCTTGCTCAAGACGCTGGTAGCATCACGTTCCACCACATTTCATACACCCTTCTTCGAATTCCCAGCAACATGCACTTTACTTCGATCAGCTTGGTGGTGGCCTTCCTCGTGGGACAGAGTTCTCAAGGCTGGCCACCACCAACCGGCGGCGATTGCTGCATTTCCGCAGTCTGTGATATTGCAAATAATGCCTGGTACAGAATCGGGGATCGTAAGTAATGAACTGTGCGTGATATCATGATATGTAACTAACACTGAGATTTCTCGCCAACAGTTAATGTCCATGAAGCATGTACCGTTCAAAATACCGTGGAGATCCATTACGGCGTGTGCAAGTACTGCCTTAACGGCCTTGGTGAATATTTCACGGGGAGTAAGTTTGCTCATACCCATGCTTCTCCGGGATACCATATACTCACGAATCGCCATAGCTTGCCAGAAGATAGGGGACGATAGTGTTGGTTGCGTTTAATGCTGCACAGCACAAGGCAGCGGTGTGAACACTCTAACGGAATGGCCTCGCTTCATGGTACCTCTGTTGACACCGTGAGCTAAGAAAGGAGATCTGAGATGGAGAAGCTGTTTAGGTCACGGCTCTTGGATAATGTTCATGATACGAGGGACATGGTTGTTGTAAACAGATAGTCCCAATCCAGCAAAATGAATTGCTGGCATAAATCACCTAAAGCCTACTATCGTAAACCTCAAAGCTCAATGTCATCACCGCCGTTAGTATGAAATAAACTCTTCGTAGACTCTCTTTTGTCCATCTAATAAGTCGCAATAGTGTCAATCACCATCCATTGCGATCCGCAACTGGACATCTGCTAGACGCTAGTCCCACATACAAGCTTTGCCACGAATACTAGAGTGGAGGCGAAGTCTGAATAAGCCCCGACAAGGCGAAGCGAATAGGCCAAGGAGCTCCGATGGTGAGTCGGGGTTGGTTAGTCGGACAGGGCAGGTGGATGCAGTTCCCGTATACCCTAGAAAGTGTCACCGTTTTCGAGACGGGGGAGGGAGGACATTACTTAATGCCAAGGCAAGCGATAGGGGTCCAAGACAGACAGTGGGGAGGATCGGGCTTGGCTGGCCACGTACATGGGGCGGGAATCGAAAGACAGACAGGGCAGACATAGATTTAGTGCACAGGTAAGACAGTTGTCCGTTGCTTTTCAGCTGAGCAGGCTTTTCTCCAGTGCGGGGACGGTGAGATGCCAAGGCCCGAGCCGAGAACGAGATTGGATATAGTTAGATGGTCAGCTTACTTGTGGATCGCCAATTGTGGCGCTACTTACTTATTGGTCTTTGGCAACTTGTGATTGGCAAGATCCTGTGCAACTCACCGTCAGCGGCAAAAGCCTTTTTATAGTTGAGGTTGGAAGAATCCTTCGATCATGCATCGCTCGTCTATAGAGTCAATACTCGGTGTTTGCGGACCCCAGGTGCCGTAAACCTTTCGTTGTGATAGCCAACCGGATAAGCTAGGCTAGGCACGTCGCCAAGAAGCATCCACTGCGGTTAAAGGGGTTGGCATTGGGTCTGATGGGGCAGGGCCATGACATATCCCGGAAGCTCAGCCTCCCAACTCCTGGAAAACACAATCCCATCATGATTATATGGCAATTTGAGTGTTAATCAACATCGGCATTGCTCAAAACATGCCTTTGGAAAGCCTGCATCTAGAGTGTCAGTATTCAGGCCACTGGTATCATGTGAGTAAAGGTTGACATATCTTCACTGAATGACTACGATGCGCAGAAGAAACGCAGAGAAAAGGTGACGTATATGGGTCTTCGCACATATACTATTTCACTATACTCCACTCGGAGCATGACTAAGATTGAATATATCGCCAGATTCGTGCTGATCCTTCCTTGGCATATTGCTTATTATGCGTGCTTCGTTTGCGACCAGCTCATGGTATAGACTTTGACGGTAAACAAAGTCCGATTACACGATACCTGCAGCTTGATCTTCTCACGGGCCTTCAGAGGCTACTCTTCGCCACTGCTTCAAAGGCATCTACATCGTATTGTATAGGGGCTCAAGGGGTATATAAGTCGCACCTCGTCGCTCCATCTAACAGTTTTTCCAGACACCAACTCATCACATTCTACAATCCTCACATCCAACCCACCAGACTCAAACACATCCCTCTTCAGTCTTCTTCAGACCAACCAGCCAAAATGCAGTTCACCAGCACCATCATCGCCGCCGCCCTGGCCTTCGCCACCGGCTCTGCCGCTTGGGCCCAGGACCAGAACGGTGTCTGGGTCGCCAACAACACCTGGTACACCATCCGCGGTGGTAAGTAGCCTTCCTCGCCCAATATCTAGCTAGGTCATACATACTGACAATTCGGCCATTCGATTAGCCCCCGTTCACGAGGCTTGCACCCGCATGAACTCTGAGGACATCCACTTTGAGGGTTGCGCCTACTGGACCGACGGCATTGGCAGCATTTTCAACGGTCGTACGTATTCCCATTCCTGTCTGCCTGGTCTACCAGACCGTCAACACATGTACTGACGAAGCCTTGCAGAGTGCCAGAACCGCGGCGGAAGCCTGGGCTGCTGGTAAGACTCTTGCCTCAGCAAGCGCCGCTGCAGCAGCGATCGATGGTTGTGAGAATTGTTGGGTGATGCCGACAGCTCAAGGTGGAAATATCAGAATCTGAGGCCTAGTCACTCATTCGGGCAAACATTCTCTCCATTTCTTGCTAGTACTCTTCCAAATATGGGAGTGCTAGCCTATTTGATCTAGAACTATGTGGTTGAATAAAACACACTTTCACCGGTGCAATGTTTCCCTATTGTGCATGCGTGACGACTAGCTATATTACGAATGGCTTCCTCATCTCGCTCACATCCTCCATTTCGAAATTTACTGTAGGCATTGATGCTTTCCGATATAATCCTCATTTAAAATATAACCAAGTTTCAACTCTTTCCCCGCAACTCTCAGCCGTCCTAACTCATATGCGCACGCAAGCAATAGGCAGACGTGTCATCAGATGTCGCAGCCACCAGCTACTTTCATGCGTTGGAGGGCAGAACCGCCGTCTCCTTCCAGTTGGTTCCCGTCCACTCGGTGACTTTGGATGGGTTCTCCGCGGTTTGCACGTAGCTATAGACAACCCCATCGCGGCGCCAGCTCGTGAACTTGGAACCCTCTGCAATCTTTTTGTTGAGAGATCCAGCATTCCAATTGCCGTGCCCTGTCGCCATGTGCCACGCAATGGTGTGCTCTTCCGGTCGCACGTAGAATAGGTTCGGCTTGAGGCTCTCGACCTGATACGAAGCAATCGCGGAGCCGGCCGGTGCCTTTGGGATGATTGTGGTTGTAGTCCACGCGCCAGTACTGGACGGTGGAGTCATTTCAACGATACGGAGATCGGGTGCCTGGTAGAACACACTATTGCGGTCAATAACAAAGTTTGCAGCCGCGAAGAGTGACAAGAGAGCGTCGTACCGATTCTCGTATTTGTGTTCACAAACCGTGAGACAAGTGCCGGGATGGCCTTTCCCAAAGTCCCATCCCTTAACCAAAGACCATTCTCCGCCACGGTATACTGTTGTTGAACCTGGTCAGCACTCTGATGTATACATAGAAAGTAGTAGCGGGATAGTGGAGAGACCTACGGTATGCTTGGATCGTACCGTCTTCCATCTGGCCTACGACGAACATGCGCAGATCGGTCTTATGAGTCCTGCTCATCTGTTGAATCTTGGCCGAGATTTGGGATGTAGGATACAACTTCCAGCCCTTGTTCACCAATCCCCCATCATACCACTTGTTTTCCTTGTACAAGTCGAGGTTCTTCTCGCAGAGGACGAAATCCTTGTTCAAGTAATAGAGACAAATCTACATCAGGCGGCGAATATAGACACCTGCTTGTCAGTCCATCAAAGCCTCTAATAGGTAGAGAGCCGGCTGATACGCACCCCACTGGAAGCCCGTCCGAGCTGGTCCCACCACACAGCTGCAATGCCTGCGCCTGGCGCTGCTTGCACTATCTGCGTTCCGCTGTTCCATTGGCCGTCTTTGTAGATGAACTCGATGATGTAGTCGTCCTCGTCCTGCATATAGACGCGGCGGTCCTCGGATGTCACACAGCCATCAAGTGCAGTGCCTGGTGGATCGTTAGTACGTATGAGTAATCACCGAGGATGAATGGGAATTAAAAGACGTACCGGCTCGGATTTTGTAAGTCATATTGTTTGGAGGGAGCTTAGGGAGGGAAAGTTTGTGTTCTGGAAACCACCGAAAATATGGAAATGGGACATGGGGTTATGAAGGAGGAAAAACTGTCCGAAGGTGTGACTTGGAGGCATATTTGTAGCAATTACTTCTTGGAAGACTAGCTATGTCTCGGCCTCTAGATATGGGGCAACGCTGATCATCGCGTTGCCGTGCCGTGTTCAAGCCTCGCGAATCCCAGCTCACAGACGGGCTTGGTTTTTGATATGCATTGCACCATCATAATGTCTCAAAGCGATTGTAAGAATCAAGGTGCATGGCGGACCAAATTTGCATAAAAAGCAAGCTTGCATGCATATTCATACATCGCAGTTTGGGCATCTACCTCATTGATAAGCACAGTTACGTCAAAGATAGTTACGAATCAAGCTTTCGACCCAGCCACCACCGTCAGGGTCGTCCTTATGGGGCCCGCTATCACCAGGTCAATCTGGTTAACTAAAACTTCCGGCCTGCATAAGTCTGGTACTTCTTGACTGGGCCGAAATAGTGGCTACACTGGACCGCTTCATCGCTGAGGGATGTGTGGTATTGTAGAGCCACTGGCGATGTCTTTCGGTGCCACCGAGTTGGAAACAGCAAGTCCGTCTTCTGTTTTTATGGCGCTCAGGTATCTTCCTAACACCGTCATCGGAAAGTAATGTCGGTATAAGCTGAACCCCATATAGAAGTGATTCGGGAAGCCAGTCCCAGTGAATTTCCACTCCAGCCAGCTGGCGCCGCTCCCCTGGACATCAGACTGCGTGTTTACCAGGTGGGCAATGCCGTCTGCAACCTCCTTTTCATGGGGGCCACACGTTGCCAGAAGTGCCATTAATGCCCATGAAGTTTGGGAAGGTGTCGATGAACCTTTGCCAGCTCGTGAAGCGTCTTGTTAGGAGAGCAGGTCTTCACCCCATCCACCATCGGAATTCTGCATCTGTCGGAGCCACGTGGAGGCAGCCGATAGCATATCCTGAACTTGCTCATCCCCTTCGCTGAAGTATACAAGGCCACAGACGACGTTGCTTGTGCCGTAAAGGTAGTTTGCGCCCCACCTACCATACCAGGCCCCAACGTTGTTCTGCTGTTGGCTCAGATATTGAATAGCCTTCATGCATGCTACTGATATCTTTTCCGTCATGCTTGGCTCGATGTATTCGCTTTCCGAGAGCTTCAACATGAGCCCAAAGGCTTCTAGAACACGGCCTGTAACGTCTGCAGACGACGGGTCGCAAAGGCCGTCCATATCTGAAAATGGTACCTTGTTCAGCCATAGCTTATCGTTCCCCATATCGAACGCAGCCCATCCGCCGTCTTTGTTCTGCATACCGCAGACCCAGGCGGCTGCTTTCATGACTGTCGAGGAGCCAATAGCCACTGGATCTTGGCTGATCAGAGCAAGGATCGTGGCCGCGGTGTCATCAACGTCTGGATACCACGTATTGTGGTACTCAAAGCAAAAACCGCCAGGATCGAGAGAAGGACCGTAAACACGCCAATCACCCTTTCTGCCAAGGACTTGTCTTGATTTGATCCATCTAATCGCCTGGCATATGCGCTGATCATTCTTATCCATGCTAGTGCTGCATAGAGCACGCACCATTAACACCGTGTCCCAGACTGGCGAGACGGAAAACTGGAGGCGTTTGCCCTGGTCGTCGTGCCAAATAAATCGCTCTATAGCCTCTATTCCGCGGCGAACGCAATCGTCTTTGAGGGTGTATCCCTCCAAAACCAGAGCCTGTATGCTCGCATGCATAAGCGTTGCGATACCTCCCCAGTCCCCTTCGTTTTCCTGGTGATCTAAAATCCAATCGATGCACTTTCTCCGGGCGACGCCACGTAAAATCCACAGCGGCCGAAATTTTCCCAGAAGAGCCAGGGCTGTGTCCGCGGCGCTAAATGCCATGGAGATAGGGTCGGACTTCCACAAGCTCAGGATTGATGGACTGTAGGGGATATCTTTATCCTCTGGTCTCAACCAAAGCTCGTCAATGAACGTATTCTTTGGATCGATGCCGTTGGGTAACGCGTACACCCTTTCATGGTGACGAATGATGAACAAGGGCACGAGCGTTGACCTGGCCCACGATGACAGCCGGTATATGTTAATGGGCAAAGCCGCGGGCAGGAAGATGAACTCGGCCGGAAGCTGCGGGATAGAGGTCCAGGGAAACAAGCCAAATTGCGCGAAGAAGATACGGGTGAAAACCCTGACTTGAGCTATGCCCCCGCACCTTCTGATGAATGCCCTCCCTTTCCGCATAGCAGGCTCGTTTGAGGAAGCCCCAAGGATCCGCAGGGCTAGATATGCCTCTGCACTCATGCTGACGTCACCAGGATAATCGGGAGCAATGGACCAGGAGCCATCGCTTTGCTGTTGGGATAGGAGGTATTGACGGTACGCATCGGCGTCTGGGATGGCAATTCCGAGAGACTGATAAAAGAATATCTGCTGCGCGGTGATAGCCGGGTTGGCCTTGAGCTCGCCAAGCCAGTGGTGATCTGGTCTGTATATGTCCCAGGCGTATTGAATAGCGAGATTGGTAGATTCCCTTGCTCGTGTATACAATTCCCGGGTTTCGTTTTCAACGTTTCTGGTCGAAGAAGATGAGTCCATGCTGAACGCTACGACACTTCAACACTTCTTGTAATTGTTGTGTTCCAAGAGGTTTATGAGCAAAAGACGCGAATAACAACGATGAGGGATGATTTTATCCAAAGGTATATCTCTATATCCAATCTGAATATACAACTGTTACACATGTTCGAGAGCTAGCTACAGGTACTTCATCAGCTGGCCCATAAGAGTGGTAACGGAGGGTTCTATGTATGTCTTGATTCAAATAAAGCTCCGGTTGCATGCATAAGAAGTCAGCTGATACATTCTGACGCACCTGAAGACCGGATTGTTCTCATCTACCAGAGTCTGAGAACGTGCTGCAGAAGCGGATTTAGATATGACGTGCATAGCAACCCTTATAAGGTTTCGTTTGTGTTAGGTTGACAACATGACGTCGAATCATTGGTAAAGTTTCAGTTTTTGCGACACTCTATGTCCCGTCTTTTAGCGTCCAACCTCGAGCAGGATCTCTTTCAGGGGGCAGAGATGTACAATAAACTTGATTTTGGATTTTATCGTGTTCAGCGCCACAATGTCTTACAATCATGCTTCAAGAGTTGTGGTCTTTAGACGACTGGTGCTCATATTTGGAGACAACTCCTAATTAGCCCTCAATCTAACGAGGTATTCCTTTGCAAAATTATTCGTCCATTCCTGGCATTACTACGCCACCCGCCGACTCATATTACAAGCTTGTGACAACCTACTAGCAACCCACTTTCCCTTTCTACAACACCGCCACACAGGCATACGTGTTCGCCCAGAGTCCCGTACACCCCGACCCCGCGGCGGGGTTCCAGCTGACGAACTGGCTCGTGGTGATGCGGTACCTGGCCGCGATGGTTGCGCAGTTCTCGTTGGCCGCGACGAAGTGGAACGTCTTGCAGTTGGGCGTCATGCCGCTCTGCGTCGGCGTCGGCGTCGCCACCCCGTTCCCGGGCTTCGTCGTCGTGGGCGGCGGGGTGTGGCCGACGACGGAGACGCACACGTAGACGTCCAGCCACAGGCCCGGACACCCTGCGCCGCCGACGTCGTTCCACGCCGCGAGCTGCGCCACCGTGATGCCGTACTTGGACGCGATGGTCGCGCACCCATCGCCGCTGGCGACCTTGTGGAACGCGTCGCAGTCGGACACCATGCCCGGCTGCGTCGGCGTCGGCGTCGCGATGCCGTTGCCGGGCTTCGTGGTCGTCGCCGGGGGCGTGTGGCCGATGATGGAGACGCACACGTAGACGTCCAGCCAGAGGCCGGGACAACTGGCTCCGCCGACGTCGTTCCACTCCGCCAGCTGGGCGACCGTGATGCCGTACTTAGACGCAATAGTCGCGCACCCGTCACCGCTGACGACGTGGTGGAACGCGTCACAGTTGGATACCATGCCCGGCTGCGTCGGTGTGGGCGTGGCGATGCCGTTGCTCGGCGGCTTGGTCGTGGTGGTGGTGGGCGGCGTGGGCGTGTGGCCAATGACAGAGACGCAGACGTAAGCGTCCAGCCACAGTCCGTTGCATGCGGCGCCACCGATGGCGGTGTTCCAGGTGATGAACTGCGCGATGGAGATGCCGTGCTTGGACGCGATGACCTCACAGGTGTCTTTCGATTGGACGAGGTAGAAGGCGTCGCAGTTGTCTACCATCCCGGGCTGAATAGGGGTTGGGGTAGCGATGCCACTACAAGCGTGTCAGTGGGGAGGTCGTTGTGGGGATTGAGAAATGTAGTGGTTGAACTTACTTGCCCGGGTTGGTCGTAGTGGTGGTGGGAATGGTGCTGGTCGGACGAGTGGTGGACGTCACCATAGTAGTCGTGCTCGTTGGCACGGCGAGTGACGTCGTCGTCGTGGGACCCTTGGTAGAGGTGGCCGTTGTTGTTCTGGCAGTAGTAGTGACTGGGGGTTCGCCACTGGCCTCAATACCTAAGCGTCTGGTCAGCCCTGGACTACACTACAAGTTCGACCAATGTTTCTGTTGTAGGAGTGCCCGTCTTACAGTATGAGAAGAACTTCTTGTAGGCACCACACCCGGCGGAGAGGGACGGGTTCTAGAGATACTGTCAGAGATAAAGACCATTAGTGCAAGCTTCCTAACTTACCCATCGCACAAAGGCGTCCATGGTGATATCGAAAGCTTCAGGAATGTCCGCGCAAGGGACGGAGTCGTCGTTATCCCACCACCATGAGCAGTAGGGCGTCGTGTTCGGGTCAGAGGGGTAGTTGGGCTTGGCATCCATGATTGTCACGTCCTTGGACGGAGCGGCCAGAACAGTGAAACTGACATGGCTGCTGCTGATGAGAGCAGCAGCGAGGATTGACAGAGCTCGAATAGCCATTTTTGCGAATGCGAAGAGGCCTTGCAAAATCTCAGTGTGGTATGTCTTAGTGCTTAGAGAGACCAGTCTGATCGGCGTGCTTAGGCGACCATGATAGTTATATCATCATGCCATAGTGTTGAAACCTTTGCCTATAGTTGACCCCTGTTGCTGGACAGCTTTGACCATAGAAGTACAGTGAACGACCTCCCGGAGGTACCCGACATTGCACCAATATCCCGGAGACCGCGATACGGGATTCTAGACTTTGTCAGCTCGTATGGCAAAGCACCATATCACATTAAGCCTAAATCACGCAATCAGACAGAGTGACGATGTCGAATGATGGTCTGACTTAACTCTCTAGCTATATCTCTGAAGCCAAAAATAGGTACTGAAATGGTATAGTGAATTGGGTCTTGGTATTTGTGCCAAGGTGGCACAATGAATTAGAAAAAGAAAGCTTTGCAAAGCTTGGAGAATCCCTGCCATACCAAGCCAATATCACATCGGGACCCTGGTATTTAGGTCAGCAACGGAGGAACTTTTCTGATCCAGAACCCTCCCACAAAAGAGATAATGTCATATGTTTGTGCCTTGCATACACTGTAAGCACTAGCTGAAGAACCCTTTCCACTTTGCGATGTCCGCCCGGGGCATTTTGCAATCGCATTCGTTTCTCTATCGTCCCATCCCTCCTCTCCTGACAGACCCTCCCCTGACAGACCCGCCTCTGACGGGCATTCGGGCGGACCTCCACGCGCTGGACCCGCACATTGTGTTGCAATGACGGAACATTAGGGCCGGTGTGAAGCGCGGCCTCTTCTGGATTTGTTCCTGTACCCATGGGTGCTCCCTATTGAGACTCCTCGTTGCCCATAGATTGGTCCCGTAACGTATCAGGGGTGGGGGTGACCCAGAGGAAACTCTATCGAGCTTGTAGGATCAAAATGCCAATCTTGGCCGGGCCAGATCTCCATGCGGTCTTTTTGCGCGACGTTCTCGACCTTGCACCTGTGCCACACCCACACCATCTCGAGCTGCCGCAGCCATTCTTTGACGCTTGTGGCAAATTCCTCGGCCGACTCGATGACGGTGGAGAAGAATTGGTCGAGCTCTGGTTCAACCGAGGGCTGACGGATCCTCCAGGCGTCTCGGAACTTGACCAAAGTAGCTGTATCCCCCGGATCGACCAATCTGCAAGGTTGCTCTCCAAGCGCACCAAACACATGGGTCCGGGCAGCGGCGTCATGATTGGACAAATGGATCTCAACCATAGCCAAGACAACATGGTAGCGGCGATTCGAGCAAAACGTCCTGAAATAACTATCTGCTTCATAAGCAATGCTGCCGGGTCCGGAATGGACCTGTCCCCAAGGTGCGAAATTGAAGGGATGTAACAGCTCAGCACTGACAGACCCTACCCCGGCATGGCTGACCAGCCGCTGAAAAGAAGGCAGGGGATTAGGGATATCAGGCAGATAGTCGTGGTTGTCATAACCGCTATGCCAGTTGAGATGGACGATGTCGATGCCACGGCGTAACGGGATGGGTACAGCTGAATCCTTGTCGTTTGCGTAGTGTTGGGTTCGTAGGACCGTTTGGCGTGCTTCGCTACAAACGTAGGAGATTACTGGCGGCGTTCCTGTCCTGTCAGGGTAAAGCGAAACTTGGTGCGGGAACGTGTTATGATCCTCTTTTCGTGCCACTATTCCCATCTCGTAGACGCGAGGGCCTGGAGCACATAATGACCATATCTGGAGTCGAATCTCCATTGGCAAATCTCGAAATTGGGGGAACTCTTTCGCGCACATCACGGTGACAGGTGGGAAGCGTTGGATTTCGGTTGAGAATGTTTATGTCAATCGTAGTTGATGCGATTGAATTGGATCAAGCCACGGGTGAGAGATAATCGGCCATATGTACTTAAATACGTATGTGCAATATATACATATATACTTATATAGCGGGGCTCACTGATAGACGCATATTTCACTAAGTAGAGTAAGATATAAATAATTAATAATTTATGTAAAAGAAGCCCAAGAAGGAGCGGGGAAAAGGCGTGAAGGATAAGAAGAAAGAAGAAATACAACAAAATGCCAGAAGCGCCCCAGGCCGTCTGCTCTCAAGGGGAGCAAGGGGGGACAATGGTGACATCAAGTCCTCTTTAAAGGCTTTGAGGTCAAGAATAGCTGTCGTATGCTTAAGTGGCTTGTCGCCTGAGGTATCATAGTTGGCGACATAATTCTCGATATATTGCTCCCACTGCGCCCCCATATTCGGGGTCTTCTTGAAGGTTCCGTCGACGTCGATCTCGTCATACGTCTGTCCGTTGGGCAGTGTGGGCTTGGGATCCTTATACGCTAGGTGTTGGGGAGTGAATCCAGTCCCTGCCGTTGCTGCTTTGAAGTCCGCGATGAGATTATCCGCCTGGTCCGCCTTCCTAAACTCTATGCACTTTTCTAGAGATTCTCCAGCGTTCTTCACGAATTTATCGATGTCGTCGTAGCTTTTGCCGGGTTTGCTGGGAATGTCGCGTCTTGCCTGTTGGATGGCTTGGAAGCTCTCATCCAGAAGCCCTTTGAGGGTCGGCTGATCCTGTTTTGTGAATTTGTGAGGGTTCAATTTCACTGGATCGACATTCGAAGTGTAACCGGATGTCTTCAGGTTCTCGGCTGTCTGGAGCACAGGAAGGTCTCGCGCGTTGCCAACTCCGGTGTTTCCTGGCCAACCTGGCCTGTTCCTAGTCATCTCGATGAACTTGATGAACTGGTCAAAGTTGCAGGGGTTCGGCTGTCCTTTGTTGCATCCTGGCGCCGTCCAAGTTTGTCCATGTCCATATGTTTCGATTTCGATATTGTAGGCGTTCCACAGGTACATGACTACAGCCCAAACACCCATCAGCAAGTTTACCCTCCAGTAAGTAGATAGAAGTAGGGCTGGTAAATCGTACTTTGGTAAGCGCCCGCTCTAACGGACGCCTCGACACAGGCTGTAAAGCCAATGATGACCAGAGCGACGATTGCGCGAACAGATCTCATAGTGACGGGAGAGGCAGCCAACGAAGTGCAGAGCAATGAGAGCAAGAGCGACGAGGGAAGACACCAGGAGGTAATGAGCGACGAAGAAACGAGCGACTGGAACTCGACGGGCAATGTGAAAAGGGGTAAGAGAAAAGGCCACTTCGGACATGTCGCGATCGGAAAACTTCAGAGGCAGCGAAGTGCAGCCGCGGGACTGATGAAGACGACACTCGGGGAATACGCCACTTCCAGGCACGCCAAGCATCCGGTCGCGAGCAATGAGAATTCTAGAAATATTGCGCGCCCGCTTCTGTGTACATGCACTACCAATTCGCTTCAACATAAGATGGTAGATGGCGTGACAGGATCGATCGAAATTGCAAAGAAGGCACATAAATCCTACATGGAATCATCTGGACCGCACTAGGGACTATATCGCGTCGTGTATCTCGTCAGCATGACCACATGATGGAATGAGAAAAAAGACGGGGGATATAATACAACAACCAACAAAATGAGTGTGATTAATCCGGTTGCATGCTGTGGTCTAATGACTGCTGCTTATGTTCTCCAACGGACCGGACTTGGCATCGCCAAATTTGACTTCTTCAATGTTACTCCAACAGGGCCAGGTAGTAACATGCATATAAGCGAAGTATTAATTGGAATAACCGTGCCGCTGGTGAGGGGAAACCCTGATTAGCGCCTTGTTCCTTTGGTATGACCCCTGAGGCTTCTGGACCTACTATAGACCTTGGCCAAAATGGAACTTTTCGTCAGGGACGTTCGATGACACACCATCGCTTCTCTCAGTCGAGGAACACCAGTTCATCTCTAGCTAATAAGCGATGCTAAGCTATGGTTTGCTCATTTGCCGCCAGCTGGACATGATATTTGTATGATACACAACCTCTTTTACATTCTTTTCTGTACCTTGTGACTATCAAATCATCTACACGTTCTTTTCGCCCCTTCAATCGAATTACAAGGTGTTTGTCCTTGAGCCATTCCTTTTTCATTGAATCTCTTGGGACTCTGTTCTACAGCTTCAGAATGAGGGCACTCTGGAGATACTCGGCCATTTCTTTGGCTGTTGCCCTGATGCCCACAGCCCTGGCTGACAACCTATACTGGGCCAACTACCTGAACTGTCCACAAGCATGCAGTATCAGTGGTCCAAGCCCCAGCAACTGGACACACTACCACGCTGTTAGCGATCTTGAGTGGTGTAAGAAACCCATGCTGTTTGATACGGGACTGCATATTCCTGTCAATCAGCCCGATGCCCATATCACTATCAGGGCCTGCACAGTGTCCGACTTCGGACACACAGCTGTGCGAAGTCTCGGTCTCTTGTCGAGGCAAGAGACATTCCAGAATGAGACGAAACCCATCACCTTCAGCAACTCTTCCCAGACGGTCATTTGCGGAACGTCGGCAGCAGCTGCGGAGCACAGTTCCAAGGATGTCCGCGTCAATTGGGGCGGTTCTGCCGATAGTGACGGCAACGACGCTATGTTGGCCACCGACAACCTGATCCGATATATCGGCAAGGCCGCCACCGGCTGTGCGGAGCCTACCATCCTTTTCGCCAAGTCGGGCAAAACGGTCGTGGGACTGTACATCGGTTCGCAGATCGCCAAGTCCAGCGCTGCTACCATCATGCAAGACCAGTTCGCCTCCCGGGCCAAGGCTGCCAAGGTCCCCAGCCGCATCGGTGCTCAGATCTGTGGCGAGCAGCCTTTTTAGCTCCCAGACGTTTGGCATCTACGCCGATACCAAGGGCAATGTCACGGCGGTCCAGAGCGTGGTTCGGGGCTGGAACGAGGGCAGATGCCTAACGGAGTACGACCAAGAAGAAGTGACGAAGAGCACATCTGTCGGCATCACTTCTGCCCTGATGGACGCGAGCACTCCCGGCGGTGAGGTTCATAAGAGAAACCTTCATCGTCGCGCCACATGCAAATACGTCCAAGCTGACGCCGGCGATGGCTGCTGGGCCCTCGAACAAAAGTGCAAGATATCCAATTCCGACTTGGTCAAGTACAACGGAGGCAAGTCTGACTTCTGTGATACCCTCAAGTCTGGACAGTATGTCTGTTGCGGCAGCGGCGATCTTCCGGACTTTTCGCCACAGCCAGATGCGGACGGAAATTGCAAGCCGTACACGGTCCAGGAGAGGGACCTCTGCAGCATCATCGCTGCGGCGAAGCAGATCTCGAACTGGACCAAGATCGAGGACTACAACAAGAAGTCCTGGGGGTGGACGGGCTGCGGCAACCTCCAGCCTGGGCAGAACATATGCATCAGCAAGGGCAAGCCACCCATGCCGAACCCCATTGTGGGCGCCACTTGCGGGCCTCAGGTGCCGGGGACCGAGAGGCCCACCAACGGCACGGAGCTTGCCGACCTCAACCCTTGTCCTCTCAACGTCTGCTGTAACATCTGGGGCAACTGCGGCCTGAGTGACGACTTCTGCATCGAGTCGCCCGCCGACTCCGGAGCGCCAGGCGCCGCCAAGCCTGGTAGCAACGGGTGCATCTCCCACTGCGGGTCCGAGATTGTCCACTCGGACAAGGGGCCCGACAAGTTCCGCGTCGTCGGCTACTTTGAGTCGTGGAACAAGGAGCGCGAGTGTTTGAACATGGACGTGTCCAAGCTGCCCCAAGTATACCCCATTGGCTGGAGCTTCACGGGCTACACGCACATCCACTTTGCCTTCCCCGATATCACGTCGTCGCTGACGGTCGACGTGAGCAAGGTCCAAGATCAGTTCGACGGTTTCAAGAAGCTCGACTTTGGAGCTAAGAAGATTGTCTCGTTTGGTGGCTGGGCCTTCAGCAATGACGGTCCTACTTATGCTGTGTTCCGCGCCATGGTCGCGTCCGAGGTCAACCGACAGAAAGCCGCCAGGAACTTGATTCGATTCATGACTGACAACAACCTGGATGGTCTCGACTTTGACTGGGAATACCCTGGTGTAAGTTTAATAGACTATCTTCATACCCTCTTCCTCTTAACTAACCAATATGCAGGCCACGGATATCGACGGCACACCTGGGGGTACGCCCGACGAGGGAGAGAACTACCTCAAGTTCTTGAAAACGGTCCGCAATTCGATGCCGCAGGGTAAATCGCTTTCTATCGCGGCGCCCACTTCGTTCTGGTACCTCAAGAACTTCCCCATTAAGGCCATGTCGGAGATTCTCGACTACATCATCTACATGACGTACGACCTACACGGACAGTGGGATGCTGGCAACAAGTGGAGCAGCCCGGGCTGTCCGACTGGCAACTGTCTCCGTCACCACGTCAATGAGACCGAGGTGAACCTATCGCTGTCCATGGTCACCAAGGCCGGCGTGCCCTCCAACAAGATCGTGGTGGGCATGCCTCTGTACGGGCGCAGTTTCAAGATGGCCGAGAAGGGGTGCGCCGGCCCCGGCTGCCTGTTCACGGGCGACCGGCTCAACTCGCAGGCAGCCAAGGGCGTCTGCACCGACACGGCGGGCTACATCTCCAACGTCGAGATCCGCGGCGTCCAGGGCAGCAACAGCAACCCGGACCTGTACGGGTCGCGCGCCATCGAGGAGTTCTTCGACGAGGGCGACATCATCGTCTACGACGACACCGAGTGGGTCTCGTGGCTGAAGCCCGCCAACTACCTCTTGCGCGCGGCGCGCTACCTCGGCGGCAACTTCGGCGGCACGTCCGACTGGGCCATCGACCTCGACGCCGACTTCGGCAAGGGCGGCGATGGCGACCAGCAGGAGCCCCTGACGGGCGCCGATGAGCCCGCCTGCGACTACAGCCGCACCTTTAAGGACCTCGACGTCCTCAAGGACAGCGCTGGCGGTCTGAGTCTCTTCTGCCGCCAGATCTACGCCTTGAACACGTTGGAGAAGATGTTGGATGACCTCTATGAGGAGTATAAACGCGTTGACAACGGCTACGATACTAAGTTCGAGGCTTACACTCGCTATATTGATCGTATCACGCCGTATGGCATCAAGAACTACATGTCGGAGGGAATGGAATGTAGGTTCTCATTTCCCTTAGGTCTCCCCCTTTCCCCCTTTCATTCCATGTTGTCCTGCTTCACGTCGTGGTTCAGGTAGATTGTGATGTGACACTAGCTAATGTTGGTCATGAATGTAGTTTTCGATTGCTTCAAAGACCCTGTGCTCGCGCTCTCAGAAACGCGACACTGCCTCGACTTCAGCGAAGAGGAGCGAAGCCAGGGCTCATTCGACATGACGCTGACGCTGCGGGACCGCGAGGGCTTCTTCACGGGCCTGCTCAAGAAGACGGGCATCATCGAGGAGTGGGTGAACTTCAACGGACACGAGCGCGACATCGGGTACTGTAACGTCGAGGGGTTGGGCACGTGCCCGCCGGACACGGGGGTGCGCGACTGGTTCGGGCTTCCGCAGAAGAACGACAAGATCGAGGTGTCAGACCCCAAGGACATCGTGACCGAGGGCATCGGCAACCTGGACGAGGTGAAGCACAACCTGCGGTCGACGCGGCTCGAGATCATGCTCGGCGTCTGGGACGGCCCCGTCGACGACGTGCTGCAGGTCCTGTCGGTGCCCGTCTTCATGCTCGGCGAGGCCGTCGAGGGCATGCGCGACGCCAAGGAGCTCGGCGAGGACCAGGAGGAGTGGGAGGAGGAGCAGGCCCGCGACAAGGCCAAGCAGCTCATCCTCACCATCGTCGGCGCCGTCCTGTTCGTCGTGCCCTTTGTCGGCGAGATCGGCGCCGCCCTCGCCGGCGCCGCCACCCTGGCGCGCATCGCGCTCATCGCCGGGGAGACGGCCAACCTCGCGTTCGGCATCTACGGTATGGTGGATGACCCGAACTCGGCACTCATGGGGGTCCTCGGCATGATGTTTGGCTTGGGAGGTATTACCAGGGTTGGCAGGACCCCCAAGGGTTTCAAGGCTATGGCGGCCAAACGGGCTGATTTGAGAACTAGTGGCGGTGTCAGCAAGATTGGAGGCAAATTCCAGTTGAGGGATGATGCGCTCCAAGAAATTATTAAGGCGTGTCGAAAGTAATAGCTAATCCGTGTTTATATAATGTAATATATTTCATTCTTGAAAGACGATCACTAATTAGTGTTGTTGTTGCAGACACTTCGGCGCAGTAATATGGGTAACGCTGGATGATATCAAAGACGGCCAAGTCTACCCAGTTATTCTTCGATAGGCTTTCGCATAATGTGGAGATAGTCCTGTCAGGGGCAACATTCGAGTTAAACAATTATATTAATGACAAGAAGCAGAACTCCACAGATATTACCATGACCGTCTTAGACGAACTGCTTTGACAGGGTGGGTGCATAAGATTCAGGATCTGATATTGAATCTTTAATAGGTAGTTCACTTTGATTCTGTAGGTTGTCTTGCCCTGGCGACTACCGACAATTTCAAGTTGTATATCCAATCCTGCTCGAGCATTAGCATTCCCATCGTACAAACTGTAGCTGCCACGCGAACTGATATCAAAACATACCATGGTAGTCTCAGGCAGCCAACTCAGCAACCACACAGCCGTCGTCATACCTCCATGCCACACCATCGCCTTGACAGAAGGCCTCAGCAAGTCCGTCACCACCCCTCGCGCGTAAGCCTCGGGCTCCATGTATCGAAACGGCCCCGCGTCCGAGAGCTGGCGGGTGTCGAGGAACTCGCGCAAAGCCCCGTACCAGCTATCCGCCGGCAGCGGCAGCGGCGCCGCGTTGGCGAACAGGTCCGTGCGGACGAGCCCCGTCTTCAGCACGACGACGCGCACCCCCAGCGGCGCCAGCTCGGCGCGCATGGACGCCGAGAGGGCCTCGACGGCGGCCTTGGCCGCGTTGTAGACCGAGACGAACGGCGGGCGCAGGATCGTGTTGACGCTGCCCAGGTTGGCCACGACGGCGTCGCCCCGCCCGGCGGACGCCGACGCGACGAGGAGCGGCAGGAAGGCGTGCGTCACGGCGATGGTGCCGTGCACGTTGACGTCGAAGACGCGGCGCGCGTCGGCGGGCGCCGTGTCGGCGAAGGGCATGATGTGCAGGAGCCCCGCGTTGTTGATCAAGATTTCCAGCTTCCCGCCCGTGAGCTTGGCGACGTGCGCGACGGTTTCGTGGACAGAAGAATCTGAGGTCACGTCCATGACCATGGTCTCCAATCCGAGATCCCGCAGCGGCTCCAGCAGAGACTCGGTCAAGCCAGTGGCGATAACCCGGTGCCCGCGCAGGTGGAACTCGGAAGCGAGTGCCTGGCCAATTCCATGAGGGCCGCAGCCCGTAATCAAGACGGTCTTGGGCGGCATCGTTGCTTCGAGAAGGGTATCGCGATGTTGAGGTGAGTTTATGGTTATCTCGATGACGTAATCGTATTTGCGTAACGCAAATGGAAGGTTTCAGACGCGATCCTTTAGATTCGACGAACTTTGCATTAGATCGAATGTTTTATGCGTAAAGGTAAATCTAACCACATCTGATCAACCACCACTGTCATTTGATTGAATCAAGTCATTGTAAGCAGGGGGTTGCTATACGAAGCGTGCCACCAAACTAGCTCATAGCCACTCAATAGTACCACTGGTAGCTCGTTGATATTCGCAAACTTAAGCGGGGGACGGGCAGCGCAAGCCCCATCCGATGTCACACAATACCAAAATCAGAGCACGTCAAGTCCTGCTTTGAGATTTTCAATGTATTTCATTCTTACTA
The DNA here is from genome assembly GCF_038363985.1 of Apiospora kogelbergensis. Classification (NCBI taxonomy): domain Eukaryota; kingdom Fungi; phylum Ascomycota; class Sordariomycetes; order Amphisphaeriales; family Apiosporaceae; genus Apiospora; species Apiospora kogelbergensis. The sequence goes on from NW_027117422.1 coordinate 316,876, forward strand.
CTCTAGGGGCATCCCTTAATCATGAAGTAGAATACCGTTTCTGTCTCCAAGCCATCCCTTTTAGCCCCTAGTCAAGCTCACGCACGCGCCAGCACTCATTGCAGTGAAGATGGCGAATATGGTGAAATACCAACCCCGACCAACAGCCTCCACAAGAGGCTCTAGTATGGCTGCCGAGGCAGCACTCAATCCGCAACGCATCAGCTGACCAGCCGCATAGGATGAACTTGATTGAGTAGGGAAGATGTCCACAAGCAAGGCGCTGGCTGTGTGACTCAACAAGGTAGAGGATGCGCAGATGAAGAATTGCATGATAAGCAAGCCGGCAGGGTGGGCATGACGGGACACGGCCCATCCGTAGCCAGCGACCAGGATGACCTCCATGGCCGCAAAAGGCAGTATATATCGATATCTGGCGGTCTCAATCGGAAAGTCCTTCATCTCCTGGGCTTTCTTGCGGTTGATGGGGAAGCCGTGCTTCCGAGCAACTATCGCGAAGTTCCTATCAAGCAGCTTGCCAGCTATTATGCCACCGACGGTCATACCAACGAGGCCAGGTAGGAAAGTCAGGCCGACCTCGAGATCATTATAACCGTAGACATCGTGATAAATGACCGGTATAGCGACTTGGAAAGTGTAGTAAACGCAATACGAGGTCGCAATCATCCACAATACGGCGGCAGCATCGGGGTACAGAATGATGCGCAGAGATTGGAGTAACATGATTGGGCGCCACCTGGCCATGGGTCTCGGCTTCTTCTCTGTAGAACTAGGGGCTTTCGATGTGTCATGGCAGTATCGACTGACAAAGCCTCCAGTCAGCCATAGACCCGACACTTGTGGTGGTGGCACTGAGCCGTCGTCAACGATATTCCTCGAAGTTTCAGGCAGCGTGAATCCGATGAGGACGAAGCAAACGGCTGCAACAACGAATAGGGAATAGAAGACCCATGTATAAGCACCAGTACTCTGAGCCACGACTCCCCTATTACCGGTCCAATAGCCGATATCCCATTGCAGAAGGACAGCATCCGGCCAAGCATCCGGCCCCGCTCCGATACGACAGCGACATCTGCCACAATCCCGTAGGCAATGGCTGGGGTCGCGGAGCCGCCAATGCTCTGCAGCGCACGAAGCGCAAGGAGCACTGCGTAGCTACCGCGGTTCACGGCGAGCCCCAAGCTCGCGCAGGCGTACAAGATCACCAAGGCGAGCAGCACGAGACGCCGGCCGAAGACGTCGGCGAGAGATGCGAACAGAGGTGGGGTAACTCCTTGGCAGATGGCGTAGAGCGTGACCGTGAGATTGATCGCCTGGATTGACACAGCAAATTCCTCACTCAACATGGGAATCAGAGGGAAGTAGATGGTGGCCGTCAATGTCGATAAGATGATGACGAATCCAAGAAGATATGTCAGATAGACGCGCATAGCACCAGAGAAAACTGAATAGTTTCCTGGCTCGGTAGGGCTTGATGCATCTTGGGGGATGCCGGTCTCAAGCGTTTCCAATGGTTGCTCGCCGTGTCTTTCGAGTGTGCCATTCATAGTCACTATTGACGGTTAGTGGAAGACAGCGTTTGGATGGCATTGGGGAGGGTTGGAAAAGAGGGGGTGTGACATTCCGGAGCTTGAATGTGGTAACCCATCTTATTGGTCAGCTATGACCCGAAGGCCGAAATCGCAAGTGTCCTGGATGCTAGAGAAAAACGATCTAAATGTGAAATGTAGCTTTTGCTTAGGTGAAGATGTCGTTGATTAAGAACATGAGACAGCTGATTGTCTAGATTGACCCTGTTCCTTGATATTCCCAAGCCAGGGACGATTGGTGACTGGGATATAATGGATAAGTCGAGAAGGCGGAGTTCTAGAGGCCGGTTTAACAAGCATGAGATCCCGTTTTCTGATGGCACGACGCCGAGGAAGCCAAGTCGGTTTGAAATTGCTTTCAGTGAGTGAATAGAGATAGAGTCTCAACTAATGAATATACAAAACAGCAAGCGACCCATAGCGAATGTTAAATACCTACCTATACAACCTTCCCAGTACGCGCCATACCTTTGAATTCTTTTCCGCTCCATACCTCACCCTGGGTTCTTGTTAGACGTAGTGCCCTAAACCATCCTAACAATCTGCGTCCAGTTGCCGTTCGACCACACCTTCGTCCCGACGGCGTCGGCCTCCCGGATGTCGGGATTAAGGGACAGCAGCAGCTCTCCGTGCTCATTCTCGAACTGGCAGAGCTGGCGGGGCTTGTCGGACCCCCGGGCTTCGGCGTCCACGAATCTAATGGCGTCGTCGGGGTCAGATAAGTCGGAGACAGCACTGTCAGTAAACCAGATGTTTTCTTTTGTGGTTGGCCCACTTTCCCCCTTTTACTCCTTTCTCCGGGCCAGAGTCTTCTTGAGATTACGTACCGCGGCGAAGCTTGGCGTCCTTGAAAGTACTACCGCTCAACTTGAATTCGCTGCCGTCGTTCTTCGCATTATGGTCGTCGCAGAATCTCCTATCCAAGTAACGGTGACAGTTAGCACGGTATCTTAGGTACGTCCGGTGTCTCCCATGCAAGTATAAGGAGAGTACAACGAAAAATGACTTACGCCCCCTTATAGTTCTTGACGAAGATGTCGAACTTGTCCCCGTTCTTCAACTTCTTGTAGAAGTTGCCAAGCTGTCCTCCTTCGCCTTACCATGCAAACAAAAAGGAGCTCGGTTAATCAAGCTTTTTTCTCATGACGGCGCTAGCGCTATAGTGTCTACTCACTGCTGTTCTCGGTGCTGTCTACGCAGCTGAGGATAGCGCCCTTACCTCCCTCCTTGGTACTCGCAAAGGGAAACTCGTCGCAAGAGTTCCCCCACTTCGTGTAGTTCGTGTTGGTGCAAGGTGTCTTGTTACAGACCGAGGCCGTGCGGCGTGGGTTTCGGTTAGCTTCGTTGCTGTCGTAGGTCAGGGACCCCTGAGCTAAGTTGTGGTAAATGGCATAGCAGGCGTTGTTGCAGGTACCCAGGGACTTGGTACAGTCCCATTCGAAGGAAACGGCGGCAACCGCCGTGATGGCGAAGACGTGGAGCGGGTGGAAGAGCATGTTGGACTGATGGATAATGTGATTAAAATTGGGCAGCGTACTACTGCTAGAACTGGATAGCTCTTAGTATCAGGACCTCTATTATGACTACGGTGAGATATCAGAGGCCTTTATACTTATGATATCCCCTTACAAAAAAACTGCACGATTTTACAGAGTCGTTGAATAAAGCGTCAGTAGCATGAGAACCTGAGGCCACTACTACAAGGCTTCATGAAATCAGCCTTGACGACCATGACGACCACTCGTGATGGTGGTGTTACAAAATGCAGACAATCCTAAAGAAGAGGTTTGCTTACTTTCACATACACCCTTTTCTGCGGGTCATTACTGATGCGATCCAATTCCGCTCCCTTTTGATTACTTTATGTAGTACAAGTGGCTGGCGTACCAACGGTCACATGAGCTATGCATTTTAGTTACTGGTTATTTGAGCGAAAGTTAAGACTGTCAGGTTCCGTCTTGTGTATATTGATGTAAAGCTTTCGAACAATCGTGATTAGCTCTCCGTCCTCCAGAGTAAGAGCTAATGCCGGACAGTTACAGGAATAGTGCAAACGCAGTCCTTTTGGCCTTAGGAGCTCGTGAAGTCCTGCATGCACATCGAAGATTCAGCTGACACAGAACCAGCCTTCCATGAAGTTCTGCATAGCAAGTATTCTGCTGAAGCAGGATCGTCCTTCTCTTTTGTAGAAGTTCGGGAAATCGTGCGCAGCCTGTACTGTGCTGACGCCGAACCAGCCTTCTAAGCCGTAACAACTCGCGAAGTCTTGCATAGCTAATGATATTCAGCTGACGCAGGATCAGCCCTGGCTCCTGACTCAGGTACACCACACCGAATCCTAATCGAGAACGGGATCAGCGCCTACAATAATGCGACTGAGATGCCATGGCCCGTAAAAAGAGATCCAAAGTTACAAATTGGCATGGAGACGACCGGGATAATGAAGGTGTTCTAGCCTCTGATACGAGCAAACGTATTCATAAAGGACTGTACTTATGGTGTAGCTAAATCTACGATTGCTTGAAACTGATCATGCGTTATATTTATAGACCACTCAAACGGATATACTCAGATGAGAAGTAAACTTGGCTTTATTCAGGGGGAAGATCTAGCTAGCAAGTGCGATCACTTCCAGTGGTCAGTCTCGAAGCTGTTTCACCGAGATACGTGTACCGCTCCAATCAAGTTGGGGCCATGAAGACTCCCTCAATTACCCCCAAGTTTCATCCGAGGAGCAGGCTCTCCCCTCTTGGGTGACTCGGTAGGCTTGCCGTAGATGCCGCCCTGGGAGTCCGCAATGCCCTGAACCTCGGCAAACCCCAGGGTGGCCATGGCCAGCGAGACTAGCACTGCTTGGACGGAGTCGAACGTTAGGCGGGCCACACCGTCAACGGTGCCGTCATCCTGGTTGCGGGAAACCAGGAGGGCGGTGTCATCGTTGCTGGACTGCTCGTCCAGCACGACGAAGTGGGAAGCCTTGGCCACGTGATTGGCGGCGGCTTCGTCGACGGAGGCGGCAATGTAGGCCGTGAAGGACTCGTCCAGCGGTGGAATCGAGGCCTGGTCAGAAATGCGGCTCGCGCCGTCGCGGGCTTCGACGATGACGAGCTCGTGATCGCTGCCCGGTACCAACTCGTTGCTGCCGTCAAGGGCTTCTGTGAGCAGCTTATTCAATGTCTTCGGATGCCACCACGGGTTAGCTGCATACATTCGTGATTGGTAGGTATGGGGTACTGACAGAGGTGGACACCTGAGTGATGCAACAAACGGGGTATGGAGCCATTCTGACGAACTTGCTGTCGCTCGGGAATCTCGTCGGCAGAATGATATTTCGGTGTAGGCTGCAACAGGTTGGGGTACGTGGTCTTGATGGTGGCTGGAAAGAATTCACCTGCTAACTGAAAGACCAATAGATTAAATTGTCGGAGCGGGCGGCGAATGAACAGCTTGTCTTATTTAGCTTTGGTAATTTGTTTGACAGGCAGCTGTATGTGATCTGACAAATGACGTCATATTAAAACAGCTGTTACACACACACACACACACTGTGAGCTTGTCACCGATACGGGCAGCCGCAAGGAGGGCGTAAGGCTTTCACGGCAGACTTGAGACTGATACAGAAATATGCCACAGGACGAATTATAGGATTCGAAGATGAGAAAGGACACAATGTGTTAGCTTGAGCGCAGGGCATTGACTGACATACATCACTGTCATATTTCTCTGTCGACTAGTTGGCAGACGCCAGACACTCAGATCTACCCTGTCACCCTCTATTACTCTTTATCATCCTCTTTCACCTCCTTGCACTGAATTCTCAATTACGACAGGCTTCATAGAAAACCATTTGCTAAATGGGGGGTAATTCTTTTGCCTGTGATCGCAGGGTCGACGCTCGGGTCATACTTATCGATACCTTCGATTGGTGCGTACTTCTCGCAAAGATAGCACATGTTGTTGTATGCTCTAACTCGAGAGTGTGGATGTTAGTTATTGAAGTTATTTCCGGCAGCATCAGCACGAATGGGGTTGCTAACGTATTTCTTAGATCGCTTTGCGGATGGCCAGCACTGTAGTTGATAGCCCCTGGAGTGAGTAAAGTCGATTTCGGTCATCGAACTGCTCAGCAGGCTCTGCAGGTGGGTAGTTCTCCTGGTAAGCATCCGTGTATTCCTTTTCGGAAAAAACGGACGAAAACTCGCAGCGCCAATGGCCGAGCTCCATCTCGTTGTGCGCATAGTAAGACCCTACGTCAAAGAGGATGCTTTTTCTCGTCTTCTTGACGATCCCCATGTTGCCTTCCCACAGGTCGCCGTGGATGATGCAAGGTTTCAGCTTCTTTCCGTTCTCCTGAAGTGGCCCCAAGAGCCCCGGGATCACGAAGTCTGCTATCTGTGTGGTTGCACGCTCCATTTCCGGCCACGGGCCATTCGTTTCCACGTCTCGTCGACAAGTTTCCAACAACAGTTTGCGGAAGAAGACAGCCCAGCTCTCTTCCCAATCGACTGTCCGCGCAACTTGACCGTCACATGTTGGAACAGCAAAGCCAAATTTGCCTGTGGGTGACTTACTCAGCTTGTGCAGCTGCGCAAGTCGCTGGGTGAACTCGACAGGGTTGGGCTCCTTGCTGGACTCGACCGGGCTGCGTTCCTTGGTGAACTCGATCGAGCCGGGCTTCTTGATGACATCCATATCGACAAATTCAGACAAATAAAAGTAAGTTGGCGGGTCTTGGACCTTATATCTGCCAAAGCCGTATGGCTTAGGCAAGAAGTCGTTCATGACGCCATAGACGACCTTGGATGACTCGTACTCGCCGCGTAACATAATCATCCCTTGGTCTTCAAACGCTACCTGTACATCGACGTTGTAAATACAACTTATTCCTAACGTTATATAGACGTATAGAAGAGGTTTCATACCTTCAAAAAATAGCTCTGCTCTTCTCCGTCTGCAATATTCGCCCTGACTCGTCCAGTGATTGTCCAGGCACTATGGCCAAAGTGTTCCACAGACTGGAAGGTAGATCCTTCAGGTAGAGCTATCGACATCAATTACTATAAGTCATTGTTTAGAGGGGCTATTGGTTTCAAGGGCTTTCAACCATCAACAACAGCTTCATCCATTGGAAAAACACCGTTCAGTAACGCCAGCCGTTTCTTTATGGTGAGGTGCTTTCTTCCATCCATCTCGTCAACATGACGCATGCCATTGACTAAAGTCTCGTTATCGTCAGATGTGAGCCGGCTCGCATTCATGGCAGTTTCCATCTCGACAGAGTATGCTTTCGGGTATGTCAGTCAGTTATGGGAGTAAAAGCAGGCTAAATGAAAGTGCAGGAGCTTGGAACCACCTAGGAAGCGCAACGGGCAAGATTGAGGAGCCACGGTGCTCGGTTGGAGCTATGTTGGTTGTTGGGCCTTGGCGGCCAACTTCATGCGACCTTTCTATCAACCCCTCATCTACGTTGATGCTGGACAGAACCAACCAAACGATTCAATTGGGCGTTCCGTCATTTCACCCTTGTTCGTGCATATTAACCGTCTCAGACCGGAGTATGACCAACCAATCGGATTTTCTAAGCCCTAAACTGATTAGCTGCTTTGCCGTAATTTTTCATGGAGCGAGACTCGGGCAGGTTCGGGGAGTGATTGCTTCCCGACACGATCCTCAGCTTCAGATCCTGCAAACTCTTAACCAGAAAATCGAATCGTATCAATTCACTCTCAGATCACACGCTATATTCGACGTCTAATAACATCATTAGTCATTGCCCACTCTAGATGAAGCACTTCAGACTAGGAAGAAGGAAACGTGGCGAGCTGGACAACAGTCTAGAACCCACCGACTCCTCATTGAACGTTGTCAACAATGAAGCGTCCTTCAGAGAAAACCAGAACTTAACGGGCGCCAACTCTAGCTCACGGGGTTCCGCACCGCGGCAACTTCAGGACACCCCTGGACGGATTGTCGATGGTCGTTCAAGCGACCCGTTGGGTCTGAAGGTCATCCACAGACCGGTTGCTGAGCGACGTGTTGATATAATCTTCGTACACGGCCTGGGAGGAAGCAGTAGGATGACCTGGTCTTTTAACCGAAATCTGGAATTCTTCTGGCCCATGAAGTTTCTTCCGCATGAGACGGATATTCAAGACGCACGCATATCAACCTTCGGATACAATTCTAACTTCCGCCCTGGGAGTGGGAAAACTAAGGTCTCGATTCTCGATTTCTCCAAGGACCTGCTCTACGACCTCAAGTATGCACAAGATGAATTTGGATCTAGGACGGAGGAGCTTAGGATGGGCGAGGTCAGTGCTCGTGGGCTCAATAATAACGTGCGAGCCAGCTGGTATCCATGTCTATTGCTGACCGTAAAATAGAAGCCAATCATTTTCGTTGTGCATTCGATGGGCGGGCTGATAGTGAAAGAGGTACGTCTGATGTCAATAATCGTTTGACTTAAAAGACTGACCTCGGTTACAGGCATACTTACAGGGCCAGATTGACCCGATGTACCAGGATATCGTCAAGTCTATCTCATCGATAGTGTTTCTATCAACCCCACATCGGGGCACTCACTTGGCCGAGACCTTGAATCGAATATTACAGGTTTCATTTCTTGCCAGTCCCATGCAGTTCATATCCGAGCTAGCAGAAGGATCCCAGACTCTCCAGAATTTGAATGAACAATTTCGACACGTTGCTCCTAAGCTTCGTATCATGTCATTCTACGAGACTCGTCCCACATCACTGGTCAAGAAAGTTCAACTAGTAAGTCCGCTCCCTTTTCGAGGTTCGATTCGCAATGGATGGCTCACTGTATTCGCTTTTTCAAGATGGTCCTCGAGAAGGACTCCTCGGTGCTAGGCTATCCTGGCGAGATATCCAAACCCCTGGACGCCGATCATCACGGAGTTTGCAAATACGAAAGTCGTGAAGACCCAAAGTATATCACAGTTAGGAACGCGTTAAAGTTTTTGATCGGCAAAGCAGAACCGTTACGTATGAATCTTTTTTCACTATAGGAAACCCCGCCTTTACAAATGCTGATACCCATGCAGATAACAACAAACAAGATGAAGACACAAAGGCCGATATAAAGGCATACCTGGATATTATCGAGTCCCCGGAAAGGGATTACAACTTCTTCCGAGATCGTTGGGTTACTGGGACTTGCACCTGGCTCTTGAATCATGAAATCTTCTCTTCATGGGTCGACGACGGCCATAGCGAGCCGTTCATCTTATGGATCAACGGCAGTGCCGCTTCCGGAAAGTCGGTACTCTCGTCTTTTGTCATTGACCACCTAGTCAATTTGGGCCTCGATTGCAATTACTTTTTCGTACGCTATAACGATTTCAAGAAACGGTCTCTGAGTTTTATACTTCGCTCGCTAGCCTTTCAAATCGCTGATAAGATTCCAACTTATGCCACTAAAATCAGGCAATTAGTGGCAGTCGCAGCCGAGCTCAAGACCTCGCACTTTCGAATGATATGGCAATGTCTCTTCAAGGAAACCCTATTTCACCTCACGGGCAATGAACCTGTCTATCTCGTGGTTGATGGTCTGGACGAAGCGGAAAATCCGGGCGATTTACTCAAATTGTTCTCTGATTTGCAGATGAACTCTTGGCCCTTGCGTATCCTTGTCGTCAGCCGAAAGACGCACGAGATCTCATCTGCATGGATGAAGCTTAGCCGAAAGGTCCGTGCCAAAGCCATAACTTTCGAAGGCAGCCGGGATGACTTTCGCTCATATATTGACCAAGAACTGGACCTGACGGACGACGGAACATACGGCAAGGAGGTCACCCAGAGGCTTATAGACCGCGCAAGGGGGAATTTCCTTTGGGTCCACCTAGCCGTTCAGAAAATCAATAGGTGTTATACCCTTAAGGATGTCGAAGAGACTCTGACAAACCTCCTCCCTGGTATGGAAGTCCTCTACGATCGTATGGCAGCCTCAGTACAGGCACAAGCAAACACATACCAGCAAAGTCTGGGGATAAGAATCCTGGGCTGGGCAGTATGTACTCAACGCGTGCTCAGCGTGGAAGAGCTAGGAGATGCGTTGAGCAACGAAGGGTTGATCGAAATACACAGGACTATCGGAGATCTCTGCGGTGGATTTCTTGTCGTTGATTTCGAAGGCACAGTGTCCATGGTCCATGAAACGGCCCGTGAGTACTTGATCAACAAAGGTCCCGAACAGTCTTTATTCGTGGATATGAGATCCATTCACCTCATGCTCTTCCAGCGCTGCATACAGAGTTTGACAATGCCCATCCTTCGAAAGGTCGTGGCAAGAAACAAGACACCAGGACTGCTCGACTATGCAATGAGGTATTGGTTCATCCACCTTTCTCATTGCAACTTGAAAAATCCTCAAGTACTTTCCATCACAGCAAAGCTTTTCAAAGGACCCCATATCCTCACATGGATCAGCATAACTGTGGCAAAGCAGGAACTGCAAACACTGGCTGTTGCATCACGCTATTTGGCCAATGTCGTCCAAAGCCTACGACGGTCTGAAACAGACATACCACTCGAATCCCGACAAGTCGTTGATTTGATCGACGGATGGGCTACGGACTTGGTCAATGTCGTGGGGAGGTTTGTCGATCGCCTACTCGAATGCCCCGACTCTATATTCAAGCTGATACCGCCTTTCTGCCCCAAGACGTCCAAGATCTATCAGCAGTTTGGGCGCAAGGAGAGCGATACACTGCAAGTGGGAGTCCCTGAAAACGAGGTTTGGGACGACTACCTTTCTCGATTTTCAATGGACGAAGGACTCCATGCTTCTTCTGTTATAACAGGAGGCAGCCTTATTGCGATCCTTGCCACTCAGTGGAAGTCCACTTATATTCTCATTTACAACTCTCACACGTTTGAGAAGCAACAGCACATTTCGCATCCTGAGGAGGTCTATGACTTTCAGCTTAGTCACTCCGGCAAATTCCTCGTCACTTACGGATACAAATCAGTCAGGCTGTGGGATTCAGGAACGGGTGAGTGTTATAAGACACTGAACAACCCAAATCGAAACTACAATCCCCAGACTATGGTATTGGTAGATGATGATACCAGATTCATTGTTGGTTACAAGGATAACTCAGTCTGGTCTTTCTCTTTGGGCGATGAAGACGATAATGGATGGACAGCGGTAGCAAAGTTGGCTACATATATCACTCCTCAGTGTTCTGCGCTCAGTCCCGATGGCACGATGATTGCCTATGGATATCGCGCATTCCCGATGACTGTATGGGAACTAGAGCCTGTCAACCTGGTCGGCCAATGCGATCGGGAGCCCGGCACCGTCGACAGAAAAGAACCATCAACTTGGTTCATGAATGAGGTATTTCACCTGGCATGGCATCCGCTCAGCGACGACCGGGAGGTGTTTGGACTTACCCTGACGGGGACGCTGTTCAAATGGAGCCCATATGAGGATGCCCCCAGAGTGGTAGTCGAGACTCGAGCAAACATGATGACAGTCAGCGATGACGGACTGCTTATCGCTACCGGGGACGTCAGGGGGGTCGTCAAGATACTCGCTACGTCAAACTTTGCCGTTATTCTTCGTCTGTCCTCCCAGCAATCTGTGCACAACATCAATTTCAGCACAGATTCGAGACGAATCTATGATCTACGGGAGAGCTATTGCAACGTGTGGCAGCCGAACAAACTGGCCCGGCTAGTTGACACTTGCGCAAATTCTGACTACAACGAGAATTCCATCAGCATGATTGAGAGTTTTGCTGATCTCTCACTTAATCCCGGACACTACCCCTACAGTATGGACACCGTTGAGGCTATAGCAGGCCAGCCTCACGGTTTGTTATACTGTTATGTCACCGGATGTGGCGTTGCGGTACTTTGCGACATTGCCCATGGAAGGATTGGGGATTTTGAGCGACTTCAAGAAAACTTCATGTCTATTACACATGTGGCATGGTCAGCAGATGGGGAATTTATCTGCACTGCCGACTCACATTGGAAGCTGCGCATCAAAAGGGTGATACGGACAGACACGAAATGGAATTCCATCAAAACAAAGAGAAAGACAGAGGTGCAGCTTCCAATGGAGGAAGGATACATCACGCAGCTTTTCTATCATCCCACTAGGAACCAGCTCTTCATATCCACACCCAAAACACTATTCTCACTAGACCAAGAGTCCGGTGAGCTGAAACGTGCGGGTATATCGAATATCTGCGTTCGTTGGGTTTCTCACTCAGCATTCCCAGATTATGTACTTGGTTTTGGCGCTACCAAGTTGCACGTGTTCAAATGGGACAGTTTAGAGGAGCTGACGTCTGAAGTATGGACTTACTTCCCACCCCGAATCGGAGACCGTGATTGTACCTTGTCGTTGGGTCGAGGGTTTGGCTGGGGTGCCGCCGGTTACAAGCAAGAGCACGATATTCTAGGCAGACTCGTCGTCTCCGACTCGGACTCTTCCAACATACTGCTACAGCTTTGGTCATCAGATGATTCAGGTCTAGTCAAGATTGACTTTCTGATTTTCGACGTGGACGAGATTGTCAATTCCTGTAATCATATTGGGGACGGTATGCCCCAGACCGCAAAATATCTGCACTACACCGCTATCCCACACACGATAGCATCGAGCATCAGAGAACCTATTGCCTTATTACCAAGAAGAGGCCTGGTCTACCTCGACTATCATCGCTGGGTCTGTACATGGAGGTTGCCATCGAAGTCTTCCGCATCAGATCAACAACCGATTGGTATGGTACAGAGAGATGGCGGGTTCCAAGCGGTTGCTGGCGACGCGTCAGATTTGAGTGCTTCTGAAAACAGCGATGTTGAGCGACATTACTTTTTGCCGGGCGACTGGGTCTCAACCGACCAAATACACCTTTGTGTTACAATGAGTGATGGAACACTGCTATTCCCTAGGAGTGGGGATATTGCATCAGTACGATATACGAAACTGCTTCGGTATTAGGTAAACTCCTAAAGGTTCCAGGAAGAAGCGAGAATGCACAAATAAACCCCATCAAAGCAATTTCATTAATTATACGAGGGTGAAATCTAAGCGCGCGGTCTGTCATAGCTCAAATTACAAGTGTTGGCGTTCAGGTCGATTTGTGCTACATACACTGAATCTACATGAAAAACCCCTAGCATAGCGCGTGCCCTCTGCGGCGTCAAATCTGATCAAGATAGTACTATCCCATATCGAAGCATCCTTCGCGAGCTCGCGGCTATCGAGATTCGGAGACATAGCTGGAATCGATAACGCCACCAACATTGATGCTGCGATGGAGGCCATCGGGGGAGGGGGAGTTCGGTTTCGCCGTTGTGGAGCACGGATGGGAGCTGCCCGTAACAGAAGTACTTTTGCAACTGGGAGCGCTTGGACGGTAGTGACGCTATCGGCATGTCGGATATCACGGGCCCGGGACACGACGGCCATGTGGATTGTTATTCATCCCACTTGTTCCACTTATTTGTGCTACATAAGGGGCGTGTCTCGGTCCGTCAGGGGCTACGGAAGCCACAACAGAATTTTAAAAGACTGTTTTTATTAGTATAAGTATTCAAAGGCGTGGCGTTTCTGGAGGGGCGGTGGTAAATGGTGATTGCTTTATAAAGACCGCGCTTATTCCCCAGAGAATCAATCCTGGATTGACTGTCGCAGAGCGATTGCGACCTACACAATGATTCACCTACAAAGGGCACAAGTCGCGCTTCATTACCTGGCACCCGTTGCCACCGCCCTCTACTTCCTCATTTCCAGGGCGGTCGCATCATGCTTCCTCCAACAGGGGCCGACAAGCAACCTAAGCGCAGGTGGCGCTTAGTTGTTACCATCTCTGCTGGGGTGATACTAACATTTGTTGCCGGGGGTATCACAGCTGCTCGAGAGACCTTAACCGAACCGTCAGCATATCTCCCACAAGACTTCGTTGCATATCTCGTCCTGATGTTGGTTGTGCTGGGCGCTTTGGCTCTTAACCTGTCAGACGACGCGAAGCCGCTTTGGCACACCTACGCTGGAAGCTGGGCGATCGCCTTGGGGTCCGAAATCGCCTTGCTCGTATGTTATCTGGTCTCGGCAGCACCTTCCGGTGTGTTCACAAAGATCCACCTGGTGTTACAGAGCCTGCGTATAGGACTCCTTCTCTGCGCGGCAACAACCGGGGCCTACTTCGCGTGGTCGGATAGTCGGCGCCGTATTATGCTCGAGGAGGAGAACGAAACGGAAGAAAGCGACTCCTTACTTGCGAGTGACGAAGAGTCGGATGAATCTGATGACGAAAATGCCTATGGCTTTGACGAAGATACCAGTCCTGACGAAGTGGAGGACCTACGGGCCCTACGGAAGCAACAGCTCCGCCGCGTGAAGGAAGCCGGCAGTTGGTTCAACTATCTCAAGGCCTACAAAATTTTCATTCCCATTTTATGGCCCAGCGATAACCGCATGGTCCAGGCGTCTCTCGTCGTGTCAGTACTCACGATTGCAGCCGAGCGGGCTTTGCAGGTTCTGGTACCGATGCAACTGGGCGCGCTCAGCGAAGAGCTGGCGGTCGGGGCGGGCAATGGACAAATGCCATGGAGGTCTATCGGGCTATGGATGTTGTTCGCCGCCCTGAATTCGCAGGCGGGTCTTCCGATGGTACAGGAGATTATCAAGGTACCGATCATGCACTACACCCGACAGCGCATCATGACTGCGTCTTTCAGCCACATCATGAACCTTTCCATGGACTATCACAACCAGAAAAGCTCGGGCGAGCTGATTCGAGTCGTCGAACTGGGTTCTGAGCTTCAGGAGCTCCTCGACTTCCTCTGCTTTAACGTCCTACCTGTTTTCGCCGACCTGCTCGTGGCACTGGTCTACGTCTATTTCCTGTTCGATATCTACATGGCCCTCATCGTCTTCATTACGTGTTTAACGTACGCATGGATTGGGGCCAAAGTCAGTGTTTGGACCGCCCGGCTGCTACGGGACTACAACACCACCATGATCAACGAGAGCCGGATTCAGAACGAGGCCATCAGTTGCTGGGCCGCAGTCTCGCAGTTCAACAGGACGAAACTGGAGTCTGAGCGGTATTCCACGGCTGCCGCGGACCACCGCAGAGCCGCCATCAAGTACTACCTCGCCTGGAGTTTCGGCGGAGGCGCGCAGTCATTTGCCATGAACGCCGGCCACCTAGCTGCCACGACACTGGCCGCGTACCGAGTGGCGCAGGGCTACGCCCCTGTGAGGAAATTCGTCACGTTCGCAGCCTATTGGCTGACCATCGAGATACCCATGTACGAAGTGACGTACTCGGTGCGCAAGATCACCCAGATGCTGATCAACTCGGAACGCCTCCTGGAGCTAATGACGACCCAGCCCAGCGTCGTTGACGCTGAAGACGCGACCCAGCTCGTCGTCACGCACGGCGAAGTGACCTTTGACAACGTGGATTTCGCCTACGACCCGCGCAAGCCGACGATCCAGGGCATGACCTTCACGGCCCAGCCCGGGCAGACCATCGCGCTCGTGGGCGAGACGGGCGGCGGCAAGTCGACGACGCTGAAGCTGCTGTACCGCTACTTCGACGTCGGCGCGGGGCAGATCCGCATCGACGGCCAGGACATCAGCGCCGTCACGCTCGAGAGCCTGCGGTCGGCCTTCGCCTTCGTGCCGCAGGACCCGGTGCTGTTCAACTACAGCATCCGCGAGAACCTGCTGTACGCGCGGCTGGACGCGTCGGACGCCGACGTCGAGGCCGCCTGCCGCGCCGCCGCGCTGCACGACAAGATCGCGCGCATGCCCGCGGGCTACGCCACCGTCGTCGGCGAGCGCGGCGTCAAGCTGTCGGGCGGCGAGCTGCAGCGGCTGGCCATCGCGCGCGCCATCCTGCGCGACGCGCCCGTCGTGCTGCTCGACGAGGCCACCAGCATGATCGACGCCGAGACCGAGGCCCTGGTGCAGGCGGCGCTCGGGAACTTGACGCGGGGGCGCACGACGTTCGTGGTGGCGCACAGGCTTTCGACGATTCGGCACGCCGACTGCATCTTGGTCATCAAGGACGGGCGGATTGTGGAACGGGGGAGCCATGACGAGCTGCTCCGGGTGGGTGGGGCGTATACGAGTTTGTGCAGGAAACAGTACATGGAGGTGAAAGAGGAGCCTTTGGTGGATTTATAGGGTAATGATAATAGCAGGACAATCACGGTTGTCTAATACTGTAACAAAGCACTGAGATAGATAACTGGAATTTATAAAAAGGGTTACAAGATAAAGTACGATGCATCAGCCCCTATCTTTTCTTTGGCCCTGAACGAGTAACCGATCCAAGCCCAGGTCCTGAAAATTATATCCTTCACAGCCAAAGCTGTTTTTCCATCCCACGAGAGATACTTTTCTCCTTGGCAAAAGACATGAGAAGCGAAGGGTTCAATTTACAAATATCCGAAACTTTCTTGTTGGACTAACGCATCACACGCCTCTTCCTCCTTCTCGCAATCTGGGTTAAGGTGGGTGTCCTGGGGTATCATGTTTAAAATCGAATTGTGAATACCAAGCTTTTCTGGCTAGGCAAAGTGCTCTTCCCGGGATCTTGCTTGAAATATCATCAGACCGTTATTCTTTTCCTCGTCGGTTCAATGTGAAGTGGTATATGGCGAGGGGTAAGAGGAGGCTGATTTGATTACAGGGAAACCCGGCATCCCGTAGGGTTGCTGAGAACACTGTTGAAAACGTACATCCCGTAGCTGAGAGTCACTGTGAAAGTGAACGTCATCTCGGTGCAAGGCGTCGAAATCCAATTTAGATAGCATAACGCTTACTGGAATGGTGGCATGGGCAGGGAGCGCCTCTGGCTGTCCGGATAAAGTTCTGCATTCCAAGTTGAAACCCCTGGAGGTCAGGGTAACAACTGGCATACGACAGATAACCCACTGGTTCAAGAGACGAAAGTATCCCAGTCCGCCCGCAGCAATGGCTTATCAGTAGGGACGTGGATGGACACATCGTGTTTAATCGCCAGAGCCTTGATGCTTTGCCGTAATTCCAGGCCCTCGGCGTGATTGAATAGAATCGGTATGATGGCGTGGTAGTCGACGGATAGTTTGCGAATGAGCGACTCCGATCCCATCAGGGGGTTTCGGCGACGAGTGCCGGTATCACACTCGTATAGCTGCGTTCGCGGTAATTGGTGTGTATGTAGTAGAGCATTGTACCGAAGTCAGATGGATCCATCCTTGTCTCACCGTCTATAGGCATAGGATAGTCTGTAGGCACACATTGTTCGAGGTCCCGGCAGAAGCTTACACGTTCGTCCGTGTCCATGGCCGACCAGTAGTGGCAGAAATGGTTGGCAAACTCGACAAGGAACTTCGCAAACATCTTGATCTCACGGCGGTCTTGGGTCACCCGCAAAGTTAGTGGCCCTAATGTAGTTTCGGGGGCACAATAGTCAATGATGAGCATTTCCTTGAATGCTTCACTCAGTGAGATGCTCATGCCACCAAGTTGGTGATATCTTGGACCCCATTTCTCGGAATCTCCGGATACGTGTCTAAATTTTTGATAGCCCTCAAAGAAGCGTGGGAAGGATAACGCCGGATTAGGTGTCGATTGACGGATCGGTGGTTGTGAGTCGCATAGTCGAGCATGCAGGATGCCTGAGACGATGTCGGTCACGGGAGAGCCTACGTGGAGATCACGCGTAGTCATGCCTTGACGATGCATGTCGTCTCGAAGACTTACTAGGACCGAAGTCCATCTGGGATTCGGTCGAAAGCCCATGACGGTTGCGTATTCTGGTCGTTCGGGGCGCGCGACATGGCGGCCATGAACAGAGTGCACGTCAATCCGATCGCGCCACAGAGGAAAGCATCTCTCGCTAATTTCCTTCAGCTCGGCATCGTCCTTGATCTTTGCATCGTGGATCAACACGTAACTCGATGCAGTGGGGGCATCAATGGTAGAAGGTGCTGGTGAGGAGGCTGAGTGTTCTTGAGCCATGTTGCTGGAAGTATTGGAGTGTAAGTAATGAATGAATGGGTGGTTTGAACATTTCAGCCGAGCAAAAGCTGCGGCTGCCTTCGTTCTTTTATAAGTGCCCTACCCCGTACCGGAGATAACCATTTTCTTCTCAGTAAAAGTTGAAAAGCTTAAGTACGCCATTTGAGGTAATAACGTGGCTATCTCCGGAGTCATCATATATGAGAATGCTTTTCCGTATGTCTCGACCTCCTGAGCCTGGCGCAAGATCGAAGAGAAGCAACCGTTTGATATACTGACATAAACAGACCACTGCTGCTCCACGTCCCCATAGGGATTAGTTTGAGCCGTTCAGTTCCGTGGACAAACAAGAACGGGGGTTTGGAGCCGCTTGGTCTCGGCCGAGTTGAGAACTAAGTCCGGGAGCACGATCCTAATCAAAATGATTTTCTGTTCTTTTGTTTTTGGTTCAATGTCGAGCTGTCAACCCAGCAGAAACAAAAACCTTATACACCATGTAATCCGGTGGCTTTGGGCCAACCAGCGATAGGAACTGCATGGCTTGGCAAGGCAGCTGCTATGCCGGCGGCAGGAAAGCCAATACAGCGCTTTCGAAAATGAGGATGTTCTGAAGATCGGTTTTGGTGGTGGGCCGCTGAAAACGTAACAAGGCCATTAGCTGGTTTAAACCCCACCATGCCCCCCAAAAGTCCCCTGGAGACCCCCAAGAGCCGGTCAATTATCTGGACCGAAGTCAGCAGGCAATTGGAATACAACGAGCCTGCATTATAGACAATTGGCTATCAGAATACTGTAGATGGGCTGGGTATCTAAAAATAGAGACTCCCTGAAATGGCGGCCATGACGCATGAAGTTGCACAATCAATTCGCTACCAGCTCGTGCTTTTCAATCCCTGCGCAAGGCGCCTTTCGCAACGAAATGGATCTCGGAAACCCCGTTCTCTGCCAGGCAAAGGCTGATCGGCCTAAACGGCTGGGGATACGAGATGTTGCTGCCAAACAAGTCTAGGTCGGCCCTTAGCGGCTCCGGTTTAGCTCCCCCGGTTTCTTTCCAATCCATATATTGGGCTGGCTAGCTCCTCTTCTGCGCGGCCGGAGGACGCTTCTCGTCGCTTCGCACCTCGCTGGCCACGTGCTCCTTCTCGCCAGCTGCTGCAACCACCAAATTCCAACCGCCAACCACCATGACCGCCACGCCAGCGACGGAGAAGCCCATTGTGCTGATGTGCAGCACGCCGGTGTCGGGCCACATCATACCCATGCTGGCCATTGCGAAACATCTCGTTGACACTGGCTATGACGTATGCTTCGTGTCCGGATCGGGTTATCGACGGGAAGTCGAAGCGCTGGGAGCTTCCTTCGTCGCGGTGAAAGGATACGGCGATTTCTGCGATCTCACATCGTGGGACTTGGATCAAGAATGTGGGTCTCCAGTCATTGCATACATGCTGCTTTCGCTTCCCCAAAGCTCACCCCGTACCTGCAGGGCCCGAAGGGAAAAGGCGTCTGGAAGGTCCGGAATGCTTCATCCACGACCTGGTGCACATTTTCTGCAAATCGCTTCCTTCGCAACATGAGGCAATACAGAAGGCCCTGAAGATGCTCAATGACGAGTACCCTAATCGATCTGTCATCCTCATGACGGAGACCTTGAACTTCGGCGGCCTACCAACAATATTAGGAGCCCCAGGGATCCGTCCTCAAGGGTCCATAGTGATTGGGCTCAATCCAATTCTGCTGACCAGCGTGGACCATCCGCCATTCGGTTCAGGCATGCCGCCAGACAGCTCCCCGGAGAGCAGAAAGCAGAACAAGCTGGCCAACGAAGCTCAGAGAAAGGTGTTCGCTCCGGCGCAAGCCGCGTATGTAGAGGCGCTGATGAGCGTGGGCGCCGAGAGGCCCGAAGCCTTCTTGCTGGACGCAATCTACACCCTGCCCGACCGGTTCGTGCAGATGTGCACCCCCAGCGTGGAGTATTCGCGGAGCGACGCGCCCAAGACGCTGCGCTTCGCCGGCGGCTACCCCACCACGCGGCAGCAGAAAGAGCCGGTGAGGCCGGCGTGGTGGAACAGAGTGGTTCTGCACAAGACCAAGAAGATCGTCTTCGTCTGCCAGGGCACCGCGTCCATGGACTTCGACCAGCTGGTGCTGCCCATCATGGCCGCGTTCCAAGAGCGCACAGACATCACCGTCGTCATCGCACTGGGGCGCAAGTACGCGGCGCTGCCGTCGGACGCGCGCGTCCCCGAGAACTGCATCGTGGAGGAGTACATCCCGTACGACGACATCCTGCCCTACTGCGACGTCTTCGTCACGACGGGCGGCTACGGCAGCTTCCAGCGCGCCCTGATCCACGGGACGCCGCTCGTCATGGCGGGCACGACCGAGGCCAAGCCGGAGACGGCGGCCCGCGGCGGTTGGGCCGGCGTGGGGCTCAACCTGCAGACCAGCTACCCCACCGTGCGCCAGCTGGGGACGCCGTCGACGACGTCCTCCACGATGCGAAGTACAAGCGCAGGGCGTTGGAGATCCAGGCGGAGATGTCGGCTCAGGATCCCATGGGCGTGGTCATGGATACCATCCAGGAGCTGGTGGAAGACCAGCACAAGGGCGGCCGGGTCGCTGCGTCTGGCGGCATAAATGGCCATTGGGCGTTAAATACAAATAAATGATGGCTAATGGATGCGAACATTTGAGTTCCCCCAGTGCCCAATTTTCAGAGATCAAAACAGTTGACTACGCAGACTCGGGAGATGAGATGATGCGATGCGATCTGATGTTTCCGTCGCGATTCACATTAGCGTCCCCCCGCAGACTTGCTAATCCCGATGCTCCCGCAGGAGGAATACCGGTTGTCCGCAGCTATAATATCACCGCGAGCCCGCAAGCAGCGATTCCGGTGTTTGCTATTCCCATTGTCGGTTATCCATTTCAGAGGAGTCAACTACCCAGGTCGCTTGAACGAAGAACGCTCATTGCTGTAGTACCCACGAGCGTGAGCATAAAACGCCCCAAGCCTGAAAATCGATCGCGCTGGGAGATACAAGCTGCTTTCTTACTTGCCCCTGCCAATCTACCAACGCATTTCCCTACGACGTACGGCCTAGGCAGCAATTTTTAATACAGAAATGCTTGATTACTGCTCACTGCCACTCTAGCAAGCAAAGTCCTCCGTGACCAACCGAAGCACCTCGCCCCTAAGTTCAAGGAGAAGCCGGCCATGGTCCACACCCCACCCCCACCAACCCCTAATCCGTAGCTGCCTGCCCGCTAGTGCGAGCAAACTCTAGTAAAAACTCTGCTCGATGTCCCACAACAACACGATATAGGATCTCATACCGCCAATTTTCTCAACAAACAGTCCCAGTCGGGATTGATCTTCAGCATTGGTTTGGTGGTGTAGTTGGTTATCACGTCAGTCTAACACACTGAAGGTCCTGGGATCGAGCCCCAGCCGAATCATGTATACAAGAGGTCCATAGCAGGTCGTCTCTCTTTTTGCGCCTTCTCCCTTCCCGGGAATGCACTTGTTTTTGTTACCAATCAGCGTGTTTAGTGGTCGGGCTTTACAGGGAAATTCTTATACTCATTAGCTTTCCTACGGTATAAGGGGAAGGTGTAAAGAGTGAATTGACCGACATTGATTTATATTATAGAAAAATAACACATCTCCTATTTTGCCAATCTAAGCACGTTAAACTAAAGCGTACAGAGTCCGATTGACATAATTGTGAACGACACGGACCTCGACGAAGGGTAGGCGAGGGGGGGATGGCTGGCTAGCGCTGTAGGTCCTGCCCGCCAGGGCCCTAGCGATTCGATACGAGGCGATTCGCGCTGGGCGGGCAGGCACACACACATGCCAAGCAGGAAATATATAACATTAAAGTATAGATGAACTAGCTAGCTAGCTAGGAGCAAAGAAAAGATTAATAAATCTTTGAGTGAAAGATTGTGTGCAGAGGCAAAAAGATATCATGACCCGAGCGAGTTTCGATCTCGCGACCTTTTGCGTTCTACATATAGCAAGCTGCTGCATGTAAAGCAAACATGATTCCACTACACCATCAGGCCAATGGTTTTGATTGAAGGAAACCTGTATTATCAGTTCCCATTATCCAAACTCAGCACTCGCAATCAACCGAACTGGATTTGTCCTCTTTCAACTGTTCCGACAATTCACGTCCTTTTTCTCAGAAGAGATTGCAGTCCTACAGATGCGCCTCTTAGCTTAATTAGAACAGGCAGGCAATCTTTTTCCTGTAATCTTGTTTCACAGCTGTTGAGCTCAGGTATCAAAAGATGGCGGACGACCCATGTCCCCCATCGAGGGCGATGGCGATGCGTTTTATTGTCCTTGCGTAAATAGTTGATCAGTTTGTCCGGTCAGTTAATTAATTCTTCATTTAGCCTGACAAGGAGCTATATTTCTCAAAGGGGTAAAGTAAGCATTTCAGGGCATCACCTCGTCAGTCGTATTGAAATGTCTCTCGTCTAGACAGTAGGTGTTGATGGTGGAAGCAACGTCTTCGACATCATAACGGGCACTCGGCGCATGTATCAGTTCGGCAGCGGGTCAACGTGTAATTTGGAGAAGCTGCGACAGTTGCAATCATGTGATCAATGAGCATAAGTACTTTAGGTTATTGCCCCGGTGTAGTGGTGATGCCGCCGTCGGAAGTAGGAAGCTCCAGTAGTGAGGCCTAGTCGAATGCGATCCAGTAGGGCTGCGAAAGACTGCTCGCCAGTCACGATATCCAAGACATCTGTTAAAAAATAATTCAAATGTTATGCATGGTATATTTATCTATCCTCAACCCGACCGTGTTTGTCCGTTCTACGTCCTGGGATGCGGGCTAGCCTTGATCTCCCGAACCACGTCCCTGGTGCGCGCATTGTCCACAAAGCTGAGCCCGATCAGCTCCACCACCTCGTCGACGGTGAAGTACAAGCTCAAGTCGCTCTCGAGCCAGAGGAACTTGACGTCGGGCAGGTTGCTCTGCAGGACCTCGGACAGGTACTTGAGCCGCAGCCAGTGCGCGGCGTACTGGGCCGTCGCCGGGACATCGTCTTTGCCGGCGCCGGGCTGCACGAAGAGGTCGTCCAGCTCCGTGACGGTGGCGATCATGCTCGCGATGTTGTACGCCTCGTCCTGCCCGATGCCCGCGAGGTCCATGACGTCGGCCACCAGCTTGGCCGCGATCGTGTCCACCAGCGACCCGACCGCCTGGCACCACGCCGAGCGCGACAGGATGTCGGACCACGTCGCCGCCATGGCCCGGACCCGCCCCGTCGCCGCCTCGATCTGCGCCGTCAGGTCCGACGCGTCGGCCGCCTGCTGCAGCAGGTTCTGCGCGCCGCCCAGCAGGTCGCGCAGGATCGTGCGCTGCGTCGACATCTCCGCGGCGTAGGCGCGCGCCGCGAAGGAGCGCAGGCTCTTGATCTCGTTGTCGAGACGCAGCATCGTGACGGCGCGCGGCTCTATGTCGCCGCGGGCTTTCCACGCCGTGACAAAGTCCGCCAGCCGCTCGGCGAGATACGTCGCGTCGTTATATAGGTACATGTTGCCTCCGCCGCTGGTGTCGAGCGAGTAGTAGTAGGGGGCGACGGCACGGAACATGGCCAGAACCAGGGTGGGCAAACCAAACAGACCGGCGGCTGCGGGTGCTACAGGGCTGCTTTGGGATCTGGGAAAGTAAAGTTAGTCAAGGCTGGAAATCAATTGAGGGCGAGAGACTTACCCGACCAGCGATGCACCGTCCTCAAGGATCGCCGTTATCAGATCAAGGACGGGCTCGGGCAACGAAGATATATGATACGACTCCTTGAGTGTCATCTCGCGCGTTTCCCACTTCTTCGAGTTTTGGCTGGGGTTAGATGCCACGGCTTTGGGTTGGGATGGTGCCGGTGCTGGATCGACGGTCTCGTCGTCTCCCCAACCCCATGCGTCAGCAGGGTCATCGTCCACGTTTGCGTCCGTGGCTGCCGGCTCTACCGGCTTGTCTTCTACTGGTTCTTCCTCGCCCCAGCCCCACGCATCTGCATCGTCCTCGGTAATGTTGGGCACGCTCTGGCTCGCATTTGTTTCCTGTGCGGTAGCAGGAGCCTCAGCCGCATTTCCGTCTCCTTCATCATCCCATGCGCCCCAATCATCTTCGTCATTCGTAGCAGGAGCTCCGTTGGCTGCGAGTTCCTTCCCCTCAGAGCGCGATACGGTCTGAGTCTCAACACGCTCAACGGCTTTCGGAGATCCCAAGCCATTGCCCATCTTGTTCCGTACCGAGTCCAGGGCGCTCTCTCTGCATTTGGCCAACCAGACTCTAGGTGCGTTATCAACCCAGTCTTGCAACTCGGCGAACCCGTTATACTTGAGATCCTCCAAAGATTGGCAGAATGACCTGACAGAAGCTATTACCTCTTGAAACTGGTCCATATCCTTCAATGTAGCCGGTACTGCCGAATCTAGCCATGCGCTGATGATTCTGGGAACCAGGACAGGCATCATCACATTCGACAATGCTTGTAGTAGCTCCGCCGGCAGCAGATTTGCAAAGTATCCCATCACAAGGCCTAGGTCAGAGAATAGAGATGAGATGCTTTGATCCGAATTTCCTTGTAGAGACAGAATGTGCTAGACTTTGTTAGTAGTGGCCTCTTCTGATGGACTCGCCGACTTACATCTTGGCAACTAATGCCTGGTAGGCTCCCGTGGTTAACAGATGTCCGTGGGGCAACAACAGCTGCATCCACCTTGTGCCAAAACAAAGCCATCCGTTGCTGGACTTCCTTATACGCCTGCAGACCAATGAAAGCCTCGGAAAGAGTCATTTGCTCATCTGCTCTGTGTTAGCGCAGACATGGGATCTCCAGATAAGTGGCATGCTCACCTTCCCTGCTTTGGTGAACCTCAACTCTATGTGCGTCGACATCGACCGTCACAAGAGCATTCCAGACATGTTCAAAGACTTCGTGAACTGCCGACTTGAGTTCAAAGGCGCGCATGTCCAGGATCTTCATGACCCGACATGATTTGCCCACGCGTACTGCATCCAATGCGGTCCAAGACTCTGCTCACTAGTCAGCCAAAGCCATCCTCGGATGCGCTCATGGTGCAATGTCCTTACTTTCGAGAAGATGTAAAGAATCCAGGACTCGTCGCTCGTTCCGAGCTTGCTCGACCTGGTCCAGCACCCCATTGACATGTTTTATACTGGCCAAAGCCTCGCGCACTTGTTGGTTGTAGACGACTTCACGTTGGAGGAAGTCGGCCTTCTCTTCGGTTTCCCTGATGGTCTGCCCCGACACCTCTGGCGCCTCTGCTCGTCGCACAATCTCGTTCGCGAGCGCCCGGGATCGGTTGATGTCGTCTTCGACCGTCTTCGCATTGGCGACCCATGATTGGACGTCGGGGGCGGTTTCTTCGTTGATCGTGTGTACCTCGGCCTGCGGCAACAGCCCATTGTCAGTCTAGCTTCGCTGCAGTCGTGGGTTCGCGCGCGCAGGATGACGAACCTCTAGCTTGGACTTCGCAACCGCAAGAGCCGCCAAAGCAGGCCCGAAGTCCTGTTGGTCGACCCTTTTGGACGAGATGGCGTCCTCCGGGAAATTTCCATGCAATGCGAAGTCGACCAGAGCTTGGCCGACGAGGGCAGGGTTAGCTGTCGCCATGTTGATGCATACGATCGGTCTGGGCGCGGGAGCCGAGGGCGCAGTCGCTAGCTGTTGTGCAATGAGATGATGTGCAGTCCGCCTAGCAGGACCCGAAATATGTGTTCTCTTCTTCTTCGCCGAGGAGGGCCCTATAAGTGACGTTGGGTCGCAATTCGCGGGACGAGTTATAGTCTGGTTGAGGTGATGGGCGCAATTGCAACTGTGGCTGCTCGTGCTTGGTGCCAACTCAACAGCTCAGCGATTATGACGGAGTGAGCTTGAACTGCGCGCCGTGGTTTTGGCGCCTAAACCGCTGGCAGCAGACGAGCTCCAGGCGTGACAGGCCCCTGTACAGCCAAACAGGCCACCCAGCAGCCCACCATTTATCCGATCGCTTAGCGCTTACTAGCGTCAACGAGAGCTGGCTAGTGCTTATCGGACGCTTATCGGCAGTTTCCAATGGCGATCGCAGCAGTGCGGGGGAGGGGAAGAAGGTGGGAAAGACGAGAGAGCTCTTCAAAGAAAGACCCGACAACCCAAGCTGACCAGACCAGGTTATATCGTTGGTGCCGATACAGCACAATCCACCCCATCACATCAGCTTCAGCACTCATTCCAGTGTCTTTGCGTGTGGAAAATTGGTGCCGCGACATTCCCTTCCCAGTCCTAGTTCGTTTGGTGAAAAAGCGCCACAATCGCTCTCTATCCTGCCCAGGAGGATCACACCGCTCGCTGTCTGCTTCGACCAATCTATGCCTCTTTGACAAACTTTCTGGAGGCCACACGCTTGCTTCGGACGAACTGAGGCTCATCGCAAACCATACGTGCACCGGATCTGATCTTACGAAAATTTATTTCCCTCTGATCAGGCCCCTCGCACCAGCATCACGGCTTCGTTGGCCTTCTGCTGTGCGCCCACGCTACTGCTGGTAAGTCGTCCCTTATCACAAGCCAAGCAAACGTCACCTCCTTCTCCCGCCGATCCACACACCGTCGCACAAAACCTCTGGCGATTGGATACCTCAAGCTTTGGTCGCGTCGTTTCCGTGCCATCCCGTCCCTCCTAGGCATTGCTGCACGAGGTGGTTTCCTCCAGGGCAGCGATGATCGCAGGATGACCACGGCACCATTGCAATATTCCAGAGCACTCCTACTCGGTATTCTCGTCGCTGTTCTGGGTGTGGCTCTGCACCGGTATCCCATTCACACTTGGTATGCAAGGCGGTCGCTGAAGTCTCCTGTGCATTCACTTCAATAAGAAGCCGGCCAACCCTCACTGTTTCAGTGTACTCTCATTGCAATCTTGAGTGCGAGCCTCAATGAGGCGGATAGGTGCCTTGTCATCGTCGGCATCAGAACTGTTTCACTTTCTTTCATATCACCTCGCTTGGAGCTGTTTATTGTAACCTCACCGTACCAAACCTACACATAACCCTTGATTTCAACCCTGGAAATTTTATTACCTTACCATCATAAACTGATCTCACCATAGGCAATCCCTGGATTTCACTACACGCTACATTCGTACTAAGATGACCTCACCACGTTTCAAGAAGCTACAAAGCTTCGGACTTGAATATGCAAAGTCCACTACCATCACCCAGTACGAGTCGGAGAGGAGCGGAATGCGTGTCGTAGTCGTTGACCGCATTGGTCCTAAGGTCTACGGCTACTTCACCCTTGCGACTGAAATCTTCGACGATTCCGGAGCCCCTCACACCCTGGAACATCTCGTGTTCACGGGATCAAAGACCTACGCATACAAGGGCTTGCTGGATAAGCTGGCATCAAGAGCTTATGGTTACACTAACGCGTGGACCGCGATTGATCACACAGCTTATACCCTGGAGACAGCTGGTTGGGCAGGGTTTGCTCAGACACTGCCTGTCTACCTTGAGCATCTGCTTAAGCCAACTCTCAGAGACGAAGCTTGCCTAACAGAGGTTCACCACATAGACGGCGAAGGAAACGATGCGGGTGTGGTCTATTCGGAAATGCAGGCCCTCCAGAACACCAGCGGGGAGCTGATGAACAAGAAGACACGTGCTTTGCTGTACCCTCCTGGCGTGGGCTTCCGTTACGAGACTGGCGGTATGATGGACCCATTGCGGGTGCTCACCCCGGAGCGAATCAGAGAGTTTCACCGGGAAATGTACACATCGAAGAACTTATGTCTTCTGATCATCGGCCAGGTCGACCACGCCGACCTTCTAAAGACCCTCGACACATTCGAGACGACTATCGAGGACGACCTTTCGCCTCCCAGCGAGCCGTTCAAGCGCCCTTGGGTGGATTCCGAGCAGCCCCCTCCCATCAAGGAAACTGTCGTCGAGACTGTTGAGTTCCCCGAGGAGGATGAGTCGTCAGGTGACTGCGTCATCGCATTCTTCGGTCCACCTTTCCACGACTCAATTTCTGCGACTGCCCTCGAGTGCCTGTTGACGTATCTCTGCGGCTCCTCAGTCTCCGTGCTAGAGAACATCATGGTCGAAAGGGAGGAACTGGCCAGTTCCATCAGCTACTACATCGACAACCGTCCTAATAGTATTATCTGGTTCCAGCCGACAGGCGTCTCAACCGAGAAGCTGGAGTTTGTCGAGAAGCGCCTGCATTCACTACTTGAGGAAACCGCGTCCAAGCCCTTGGATATGACCTACATGAAGGAGTGCATCTTGCGCTCGCAGCGGCAAATCCGGTATTACGCCGAGAGCCGCGAAGACTTCTATTCCGACAACATCATCCAGGATTACCTCTTCGGAAATAGGAATGGCTCGACCTTGGAGGAGATGAAGACATTGCAAGAGCACGATGTCATTGAAGCCTGGAGTGATGAGCAATGGCGGGCGTTCATGAAGAAGTGGATGGTGGATGCACCTCATATTTCGGTCTTGGGCAAGCCGTCCCAGAAGCTTGCCGACAAGCTTAAGGAAGATGAAACTGCAAGAATCCAGAAGCGCAAAGAAGAACTCGGGGCCGATGGCCTTGCCGAGAAGAAACGCCTGGTGGAGGAAGCCAAGAAGAAGAATGATGTCGATATTCCCGATTCCGTCTTGCAGCAATGGCCTATCCCGCCGGCCGAGTCCATCCCTTTCATTCAATCCTTGACGGCACGGTCCGGGCTGGCCCGCAAAGTGGGAGAGAAGGACAACGCTGCCCAGAAAGCCATTGACGAGGCCGAGCCTGGATCGCAGTTGTTTATCCAATTCGAGAGCGTGCCAACCAACTTCGTGCAAGTTGTTTTGCATTTGGGCACAACCGACATACCAGTCAAGTACAAGCCTCTTGTGAGCTTGTTCAATGATTACTTCTTTAACACGCCTATTCTCCGCGATGGAAAGCGCGTGGAGTTCGAGGAGGTTGTCATGGAACTGGAGAAGGACACGGTCGACTACTCGATTGAGGTTGCCTCCCGTTACGGCGACACAGAAGGCGTTGTCATCAAGATGCAGATCGAGCCGGAGAACTACAACAAAGCGATTGACTGGTTGAAGACGCTGATGTTCGACAGCGTCTTTGACGTTACCCGACTCCGGGCCACCATCAGCAAGCAACTGGCCGATATCCCCTACGAGAAGCGTGATGGTAGAGCCATGGCTAGCGAGGTCGAGATGGCAATCCATAACGAGCCAACATCTCTTCTGGTATCCAAGCGAGCTCTCGTCAAGGCCGTCTACTTGCGTCGACTTAAGAAGCTCCTCGAACATGAGCCTGATACCGTCGTCTCTTGGTTCGAAGCCCTGCGCAAGTCGCTCTTCACATTTGCCAACATCCGCGCCCTGGTCACTGCCGACATTGTGAACGGAAAGCTCCCTCAGCCTGTCAAGGCTTGGGACAGGTTGACTCAGATGCTTGAGCCAGCACCACTCACCAACACCCCGATCGTCAAGCCGTACAGCCTTCTTAACGACGAGGGCAAGCAGCCGGGATCTGTCGGTGCAGTGCTGCTGCCAATGACATCGATTGACTCGTCCTTCTCCGTCAGTACGGCTCGTGGGTTGACATCGTGGTCAGACCCTGCCGTCCCCGCTCTCTTAGTGGCTATTCAATATCTCGAGACAGTGGAGGGCCCACTTTGGAATGCCGTGAGAGGCAACGGTCTTGCTTACGGCGTTTTCATCGCCAAGGAGGTTGATGGTGGTTACATCCATTTCAAGACTTACCGCTCACCCAACGCTGCCAAGGCCATTACTGCGGCCAAGGACGCCATCTCGGCTCTAGCGGATGGGGCGGTGCCTTTTGAGAAGCCCATGATTGAGGGGGCCATTAGCCAAATCATCTCGCTCCAGGCCGATGAGCAGGCGACATTATGGGCAGCTGCGGCGCAGAACTTTGTTGTGGGAGTTGTGCGTGGACTTGAGCCCGACTTCAACCAGAAGCTACTGGCCAAGATTCGCAACGTCACCGAGAGTCAGATCAGGGACGCCCTCAAGCAATTCATTCTGCCCTGTTTCAACCCGGCGACGAGCAATGTCATCGTCACTTGCGCTCCCATCATGGTGGAGAACCAAGAGAGCGAGTTCAGTGCCATGGGCTACAAGACGCAGACCAAGCAGCTCTCGGACTACTACGAGGCATACGGCCTCGAGGCGCGAGAGGGCGAGGAGGACGAGGAGGATGACGACGAAGACGACGAGGGCGACTCAGAGGACGAATTGGATTCCGATGAAAACTAGTGGTTTGCTCGGCAGAAGCGACGTGCGGCTCGCAAATACTGACGGACGGAATGATGACCAGTGGACGACTCATAACTACGGAGTTCGGAAGAGGATCTTGAAGTGGAGTTTGCATTTTTGAGCTAGATGAGTTGATACGTCACATTTTTGCTATGGGGGAGGAGGAGGAAAGAATTAGCTGTGGTCCTAGGATATCGACTTCATTCTTTTTTTTTGAGATGCCAACACATGAATGAGCGGGTTGATTTAAACTTGCTAGATAGTGAATGCACATCTCAATTGCTTCTAGAGAGAAAGTGTGGGACGATTCAGTGGAAATGTCGTATTGATGTCCCATGCATCTGCCATGCATTACGCAGAAGCAGCTGGAATCCGTTAAAGTCAATTGCTGGGGGGATTGAGATCTGACAGGTCCCAGTCTGCAGAGTCTGTAGGACTCAAGGTGTGTGTTTGGATGAATGAACCACCGTCGACTGATAAGCCGTCCCTATCTACCCGTCGCCATCGGCGCCGTATTACTGGCCGTATCCCCTTGCCCCTTAGCTAGCAGTGCACTGCCCCCTGCGATCGTGTATGCAAAGGGAGCAGGAGGGAAATTTGACTCAAAAGCGCTGACAACCCTTCGACGCCCGATCCTTCTGCTGCTAGTAGGTTAGTTCCCATGCAAGCCGAGCAGAGGGGAAGGCCGCGTATTTGCCATTCCCAAAACCAAACATCCCCCCTCTTAGAACGGACTCTGGTTTGTTTCAATCTTCACTTATTTTTGGAGGCTTGCTCAATTGTTGATTCTCCACGGCGAAGGGACTGATTTCTGCATCCGCACAATGCAACCGTCGTCGTGATAGAGACCCCACGAAAGCTGCCATGATCCTTCGCTCACGCCATCTTGGCGCCTTTGCCAAATCCACCCAACTGACGTCAGGCATCGAACACGCCCTCACCAAGCCCGGCATCCGCGCCGCCCTCGTCCTCTTCGTCTTCGTGTCGCTCTACACCCTCTACGGCTTCCGCTTCTTCTACCGGGACCCGCTGTCCATCTTCTTCTCGACCGAGCACGGCTACGACCGCTTCTACTCCCAGACCCGCGAGGCCGAGGCCCTGACCTTTCTCGACCATGCAGCTGCCGCCCGATCCGACACCCCACAGCTTGGCGGCAAGGCGGGAGACGACCCCAGCATCTGCGCGACCTTCATCACCGTGGGTCGCAACATGTCGGTGGCGGGGCGCCGCGAGTACGTCGACGCCGCCGTGGGGTCCGCCCTCGCCAAGCTGTCGCGCGCCGAGCGGGCCGCCCTGCACCTGAAGGTCTTCTTCGCCGACGTGCCCGACGCCGCGGCCGCCCACGACAGTTTCCGCACGTTCCGCGACCGCCTCGCCGCCCGCGACGCAGGCGTCCTCGACGACGTCTACACGTACGACGACACGCTGCCCGAGCTGGTCAAGGACCAGCGCCTCGACGTGCTCGAGATGCTCGCGTCCGACCGCGCCAACAAGCACGCCCTCGAGAGGAAAAGCCTGTACGATTACGGCTACGCCCTCGACCGCTGCGTCGAGACGACCAACGCGTCGTACATCGCCGTCTTCGAGGACGACATCGTGCTCGCCGACGGCTGGGTCGCGCGCACGCTCGCGCACCTGCGCGGCGTCGAGGAGATGATGCGGGACCCGCGGCGCAAGGACCCGACCAAGGGCGTGCCGGCGCCGGGCCAGGCCAACGACTGGATCTACCTGCGGCTGTTCAACCAGGACCGCAGCGTCGGGTGGGCGGGGGGCACGGGGTTCCGCGACAACAACGCGCACGTCATCTCGGCGGCCGTCGCGGTGCCGCTGCTGGCGCTGCTGGTGGCGGGGCGGCGCTGGTGCCTGCCGCGCGCCGCGGCGCGCCACCTCGACGGCTGGACGCTGCTGGTCGTGTGCGGGATCGCGACGCCGCTGTGCGTGTGGCTGTTCTTCGCGTCGGGCAAGGCGTCGCTGGTGCCGCAGCTGGCGGGCGTGCGCGAGGAGTGGTTCGGCTGCTGCAACCAGGCGCTCGTCTACAACCGCGCGCACGCGCCCAAGCTGTCGACCTTCTTCATGCGGCGCTCGCGCGACAAGCAGGGCGGCCGCGGCGACATGCTCAGCAAGGACTTCGCCTGGGACCACGGGCTCTCGCGGCTGAGCGCGTACCCCATGCTGGCGCAGCACGTCGGCGTCGTGAGCGCCACCAACACCACGGCCGAGGAGGCGCAGCAGATCTGGAACCTCGCGTTCGAGAACTTCCGGCCCGCGAAGCTGGCGAAGCAGCACGTCCGGGATGTGCGGGAGATCTTTGGGGAGGAGGCGGCGAGGGAGCTGCTGGAGCAACAGCGACACGGGACGTGACAATGATTGGGTATGGGTATTCCCTTGGATATGGGCTTGGATTTAGGGAATTGGGAATACAGCGATGTCACTGGGAGTTAATGTTTAATGGCGCGATACGGACGTCACGCTTTCTCAGGATCTTCTGGTACCAACTGAGTATTGGTATTTCTCATGACGTCTGATCTATGTTGGATCTTTTTCTATCCGATTTCTTGTACAAACGCTATTTGACATATCCACGGAATTGAAGAATATATGAACAGCTCCTGGTCCTTTGACTTCCTGAAGACATGTGGTGAATAGTCTGGGCTTACGCTGTTGGTAAAGATAGCCAAGTCACTGGCCTGGAGTCCAATCTCGAGCACGCCGCAAAAGTGGTCAGCAGCTTTGCCTTCATGCTGTGAACAACATTCTGTAGAGCTCCCCGGCCTCTGATGCAGTGGCCAATAAATAATGTCTCTTGTGTAATACCCAACAGACCGAGAAAACCGCGAGGGACAAGATCGTCATCAACTCTCGGACCGGACAAGGACACCAGGAGGCAAAGCGAGAGAAACCAAGCGCAACGAAGCCAACCCCAGCCATATCGGTGACGAGCGCAAATCCTAGAGCGACAGAAGACCCAATCCGCACAATCGTCCACGAAGAGGTCGCAATAATAGAGCGACGATTATCCGAGGAAACGAAATAGCGAATGTTAAGCCACACAACAGTTCTCAGACGAATTATACAAGACCGAATAGAATCTAAGGTCGA
Source organism: Apiospora kogelbergensis (assembly GCF_038363985.1). Lineage (NCBI taxonomy): Eukaryota > Fungi > Ascomycota > Sordariomycetes > Amphisphaeriales > Apiosporaceae > Apiospora > Apiospora kogelbergensis. Next base: position 349,887 of record NW_027117422.1, read on the forward strand.
CAACTTTTCGGCTACGTTCGACAAGCTCAAGGATGGATTCAAGAGCGATATAGACGTCACGATCAAAAACATATTATACACAATCGACAACAGGGCGTCAGGCACCAACACGCGGGTAGGCAATCTAGAGACCAAGCCTCCTGTGTTCCTCCATCCATGACGAGCTATGGGTGTGGATAAGGGGGCTTATCCAGCAGGTGTTCCCTTAATGGTTAGTCGTAGTTGCCCTCGTAGGAAAGGTAGATTGTTTAACTGAAAGCTTTGAGTATTATAGGTCATTTTGCAACTTCTCTTCATGGCGTAGTACACATGACTATGGTCTACAAGCTCCCAGTTCCACACTCTTGGCTGTCGTATCATGTAAAAGTCTACTGATATAACCACGCACCTCATCTTCTGCGTTAAAGACGAGTGGATAAAAGCCGGAAACCAGTCAACAGCAGATGTCGCTCTCTTAGACGAAGGACTTCGCTTTGGGGTTAAGTGTATAGTGGTAGAAAAGATCCATATGGACAGCTATTGGATGAAGGCAAGACACAGAAATTCGATAATTCAGTGGCACTTCCCTTGGGAGGCACAAACCTCCAAGTCTCTTGTTGGTCAGCCCATTCTGTTCTTCCTTTTGTTTACTCGATTCCACGCTATCAGGCCTAGCAGAAACGAAACCTTCTTCACTATCTGACTCTTGAAATGTACACGCACAACTAAAGGGCTATTTTACCCAATAGTTTTGAAACCTCTAGAAGATATAATTAGCCAGTACCTCGGCATTGGAAAACTACTCTGCGACCGGCTATACCACTATGAGGAGGTTGAATCGATGGCAATTATAAACTTTTGGATATTGATGAATAGAGCTCTTTAACGTTAAATATCAAAACCTTGATTATTTCTTAAATGGATCAAAACAGAAACTTTAATAAGAGCTATCTCTGGTGACTCAGGCTGCCCATCTAAAAGGCTTGCCTCGTTCCCTTTCTTGCTTTTGCCTGGTCGAACTGAGTAACCAATACCACATCCAACAACACTCCACCCACGTCACTAACAGATTCAAGTCCGTGGAGCTCAAGTTGAATAACTCATGATAAGCCAATCGTCCGGTAAATATCAAAACACTAGACAATTACGACACAAGCCAGGGCTCATCTATCCATCATTCCTACTCTTTCTCTTCCTCCTCGCTCTTGTCTCAAGATCAATCTCAGCTAAAGGAAGAATAAGTTGCAAAGGCCGAGGCCGGTGTGCCCGGTCAATCATACCACAACGCAACGAACTCCTCTACATGTGGAGATTGTGCTTCACATCGTCAAGTGTTGCTTTATTGAAGACCAGGCAGCATTGGCCCAGGTGGGCAATTGGCTCAGTAACATCGCCAGCCATGTCGTCTATCAGACAATACGTAAAAACAAGGACCCATCTATCCTCTTCTGGCCGCCGAGCGTGGCCACACCGGCTTTATTCAGAAAATCGACGGCCTTGATCGATCTTTTCACGCCGCCACCTGCAACCCCAATGGCTCCCTTCTCACCGTCATCAATTGAAACATTTACCGGGGGGGACACGTATTCTAGTGACTTTGGATACCTCACGAGTACTCCTCGAACCCTGCACTCATTGTTCTTTTGGTCTCGTGGCATGATATACACACTGTTGCACCTCGCGGTTTTTAACGGCCATCTGGACACCGTCCGCTTCCTTCTGGACCGTGGATTAAATATCGAGGCCCCTGTCGAAGCATGGTGATAATATAGGAATGTCGCACAACCCTAGATAAGTATCTTAGGATAATACAAGTATTACAAATAAGAACAATGTTATTATATTGCTGTTTCATGTACAGATCTACAAGTATCGCTATCAATCAAAAGACCCTCTGGGCCTCCTACCGCCGTCCACGCCCGTCTCCGTCTTCTGCCGACGCAGCGGCTCCGTGTCCTCGTACTGCACCTTGACGTCCATGGTGCGCATGATGCCGTTGTACGTCATGATGGCCTCGTCGGAGCCCGTGGGCGTCGACCCGCGCACCTCGACGTGGCCCGAGTGCTGCGCCGAGTCGAAGCCGCGCAGGGGCTTCATGGCGATGCCGCCGCCGCCGCCGTGCGGGTTCTGGCGGTGCGAGCGCGTGCGCGACATGTCGTTGCTGCCGTACATTTTCTTGCTGAAGTTGCGGCCGCTGCCCTGGCCGTACGGGTTGTTGGCGGTGCCGTCGCCGCCGGACGCGCCGTGCTTGTGGTAGTAGTCGTCTTCGCTCGCCACCGAGAACAGCGAGGGGAAGAAGTGGCGCAGCAGGGGCCGGAGGACGGGCGCGCAGGCCGTGACGATGGCCGTGTTCACTTCGACGACCGAGAGCACCATCTTGATGTCGTAGAAGGTGTCGCCGTTGGGGTCGGGATAGTAGAAGAGCTGGATCACGCCCCAGATACGGACGATGCCGACCACTGTGACACTGTCCAAGGTCGTCGGGTTAGTCTCGGACCATGCGTGGGAAAGGGGGTTTCGGCTTACACTCCACCGAGGGCGAAGACGCAGATGACGGCGATCTTGGTCGCCCTGCGCATCTTGAGACCCAGGAATACGTAGAAAGGCAGCGCCACGACCAAGATGTCGGTCAGGATGGTGATGCTCGAGATGGTGACGTGGAAGGCGACGTCGATGCACTTGGCGTCGGCCCGGGCCGCCATGTCCCAGTTGGCCTCGATGGGCACGCACTGCAGCAGCACGGCGAAGAAGATGGCGACGGCCTGCAGCGCCGTGAAGGTGATCAGGCCGAAGCACGCCCACCGCACGCCCGACCGCAGCCCGCCCACGCGCAGGATGAAGACGAGCACCGAGCATTTCACGAGGGCCAGGATCGGGTTGTAGAAGATCTGGGACAAGTAGAACCACCACAGCCCGGGTGACGGGTCGAAGTCTGCAGGGACGTCCTCTTTGTGCCAGCCGAAGTATCCCAGTTTTGCGTCTATGTTTCTCTAGTTAGATGCTGTGGTTGGATGCAAGGTAGAAATAGCACTATACTTACACAGGTAAAACGGAGCGGCCATGAGTATGGAGCATAACTAGTCATAAGTCAGCCAGTGCACAACGCGTAGCAGCATCCAGATAAAACATACCTCAGCCGGGACCATCAGTGTATCATCTGCATAAAACGAGACACAATACGAATTAGCATATTCCTTCACCATCCAACCTCGTGGCGTAAATGACGTACCGATTCCCCATTGTCGCGTGACCCGTAGCCGCGTCCAGACCCTAAGTGAAAAGGCGATGAAAGCGAGCGCGGTGAAGAAAACGATGATGAACAGAGCGACGGCCTGCTTGGGCGGCGTGGGCATGGCCGAGATATCTGGCGTCGCGGGAATGGCCATGATGGCGACGGGGGCGGGATCGGCGCTCGCGCTCGGAAGATGGAATGGATAAAACGAGCGATATCCTTCCTCTCTGGCGTTCCGCTTCGTCAGACGAGTCCTTTCCTTTCCTGACGGAGAATCCAAAAAGGAACGGGGCGGCTGCCGATTATTAAAAAGAAATGGGATAGGGTGTGGCCGCCAAGAAGGAGATATGGGGCTGCCGGTCTCTTAAGAGCTCTGAGCTGCATATGTATGAAATACCCCTGGCAGACCCGATTGTTGCCAGGTTCAGTCATGAATGAAGAAGATGGAGCGAGATTGCAATCCGAATGCCCGGCAAAGCATCAATAAGAGAAACAATATTCTCCAGCGCCCGCCAATTGCCGCCGTCTTGCTACTGTCATGCTCTTTCCCGCGTTAAGTTGGGGGAATCTGTGGGTGTTACATTGCCTGTAGGATTGGGGGAGCATGTCGTGGCCCAGGCTGCCGATCAGCGCGGCAAAGACAAGGAGTTCACACGCAAGCCATTAGCCTCCATGCTCGCTAGACAAAGTATGTGCTCCATGTAATAATCCGGGTTCTGCGCCGGAGTCGAGCTGCGATTGGTGAGAACCGACCAAACCATTAGCCATGTTGTGCCTTCTCAGTAAAGGGTCACTACGGATATCACCTCACAACGACACTACCATTGTTAGCAGTTTCACATCGCTCGGCTTTCGTAGGCGATGGAGAGGGGGAATTACAGAAACCTGATGTGACGGATGCTGCCCCGGTGCATTTGTTGTCGTTGCCAAGGTTGCATTGGATGTTCATATGGGAGGCCCGCATTGGCAGAGTTGCATCGCTCGGGCTGTCAACCTTACCTGTTCGGACCTTTGTGGGGAGATGGCGCCCAATCGCGACAGCCAGTTCGTTTCCCGTCAGCAGTTTATGTTTCGACTTATGCAGAGGCACCTTCTTTCTCGACGGATTCGTCATATTGCTTGTTTAATGGGACTCTGCGGTAATCGACTATCACCTGGAAGTATGTAAACCCATTCTGCTGATCCGGGGACATGCCAGGTCCACGATCGCAGCAATCCTCGAGCTTTTCCGATATGGAGCATGCTGCATGTTGCATCATTTTGTGATTGCGACAGCGGCGAGAGTTGCAACGGGCGGCCGGGTGAGCGTGTCGGTCCAATGTGCTGGATCGGGTTCCTGGATCAACACATCACTTCCCCTTCTCTGCTGTGCGATGCGACCCTGCTAGTGATCATTTTGCCCCGCCGGTCCTGCCCGGGCTGAAGTGGCAAAGATCTTCATCAGAACCGGGGTTGGCAACGCCGGCAAAAACAAGATTGCACATGGTCCAGGTCAGAAGGTCCCAATTAGCATTGCCAATATATGTAGTCCTGTCTCTGGACAAGAAGCAGCTATGGGAATAATGCATATTTTATTTGATTCTGCATTCATTATTATCGACATTAGAGCCATGCCCGGCCGACTTCTGGATAGCCAGATCATTATTTCTGACCCATTTATTGTCCATCGGCTCTCGGCCGGCCTTTTTCTCCTCCCCTGTCCCCCTCGTGGGGCCCCTTTTGGGCCTGGCAGGGGGCGTCGTCATGAACCCGGTCAACTTCACGGTCCGTGGGTCTCGTTCACACCACCCATCTTCTTGGGTCACTGTAAAGTTCCTGTCGCTCGGATTCACTCCCCTTCATGGTCATCTTGCAGCTTGGTAGCTATATGACATGCATAATATAGCCTGCGCAAGGTAACTAACCCAACGCGCCGCACACTGCGCCGCAACAACACGGGAAATGAGCTGGCCGACAACTGCTGAATGCCTGTACGTGTGGGTGCTTGGTAGTGGCCTGATATCGCGAGTTGGCAGTTTCCGGGCTACCGTTGCGCAGGTAATGTCATTGCCGACCGCCGAGCACTGCTTTCGCTTCTTCCCAGAGTGGCATATGCACCCGTCTCAACTGGGCCGACTTCCCCTGCGTCCGGTACTCAATCCGGGTCGTCTCCGGGACCACCATTCTTTCGTTGCCGTTTCCGATCGAGACTAGGAGTTCTCCACCAGGCCAGAGAGAGCGTTGATATCTCTTTAGTGTCCCGCCGCCTGGACATTGTTCTGCCTTGACCTCGCTTTCTCTAGTCCAGCTGATCGTCCTGAGTCAGTCAGTTGAGAGAGCTAGCTGACAAGTGACTGCTATCACCAAAGGGCAACTAACTCCCTATCCATTCGTTTATTCGCCGATCAGGCAACAGTCATTCTTTTAGCTCAACAGCCTGTGACCAGGTAGTATTCTGTCTAATGTCTCGTTCAACGCCCCGTGCGTTCTTGGCGATCGCCGCATTACTATCACCACTCGTTTCCTCGCAGAGCTTTCTTCTCCGTGGCGGCCTCAAAGGTAAGCTGCCTTCCCATTTATTTACAGATCCTTTTATGTATACTGCGACTAGCTGCACCTGACTAACGCTGAAATCAGTGGCTACATCGCTCAACATTGGTCCAGCCTTCGAGACAGTCTTGCCTGGGTCTACCAGCCCGGAAGCCTTCCAGCTCACCGACGCCGTTCTTTCCAACCTGACTTCCCTGGATCTCGACAATGTCACACTCTTTCGGTTCGACGACGGTTCGCAACCTGGCACCCCTAAGTGTAAAGCGTTTCCCGGTGAGAATGCGTGGCCCACCGCTGAGACGTGGGACACCCTCGACCTGCTCACCGGGGGCAAGCTGATCACGACGGTGCCCATTGGAGCTGTCTGCTATCAGGGGGAACATTATGATGCCGCCAAATGCGAGAACTTGCTGGACAAATGGGATGATTCGGAAATCCAGTGAGTATACGTCAATCGCCCCCTTTTCTCCCTCCCGATCAACAGTCTCACCGATATGACTTGACATAACTGAATGGGTCTCACTAATTACTGTTACAGTACCTTGGACCCTACTTCGATGATGTGGCCCCTATTCCAGGGCCTCACCTGCCTGCCCCAGAACGCCGGCGTCGCCGGGAAGACCTGCGAGCTCGGCGGCTCTCCGGTGCATGTCATCAACGTCACCACGGTGGCCGACGTGCAGCTCGCCGTGAACTTTGCGCGCAACACGGGCGTGCGTCTCGTCGTGCGGAACACGGGCCACGACTACATCGGCAAGTCCACAGGTGCAGGCTCCCTATCCATCTGGACCCACCACCTCAAAGACCTCGACTTCATCCCCGCGTACAGCTCGCCATCTACGTCCTACACGGGCCCCGCGATCAAGATGGGCGCCGGCATCGAGGGATACGAGCTATACCAGGCCGCCGACAAGTTCGGCGTGACCGCCATGAGTGGCGAAGGCAGAGTGAGTTATTACACTTTATAATCGGGTATATGGGTCCAAGTAAGAAACTACGAAGCTGACAGTCGAAACCCCCCAAACAGACAGTCGGCGTAGCGGGAGGTTACACGGCCGGCGGCGGCTTCGGCCCGATGACGGGCAAGTACGGCCTGTCGGCGGACCAAGTGCTGAGCATCGACGTGGTGCGGCCGGACGGGCGGTTCGTGACGGCGGACGAGCAGAAGCACGCGGACCTGTTCTGGGCGCTGCGCGGCGGCGGCGGCGGCACCTTCGGCGTCGTGACGTCCATGACGGTGCGCGTGCACCCGCGCATGGCATTCTCGGGCATGACCTTCACCGTGACGTCGGGCACGGGCGCCGACGCGGCCCTCAGCAACGAGCGGCTGTACGCGGCCCTGGCGGCGTACATGCGCCGCTTCCCCGCCTTCGCCGACGCCGGCACCTACGCGTACGGGACCCTGCTGCCGTCGCCCGACGGCACGGGGCACACGTGGGCCATGCAGCCGTGGCTGGTGCCGGACATGGGGCTGGACGAGTACCGGGAGCTGGTGGCGCCGTTGCTCGCGGACTGGAAGACGCTTGGGTTCCCCGTCGAGCCGAAGTTCTTCACCACCGACAGCTTCCTTGAGGCCTACGAGAACCACTTCCCCTCGGACATGGTCGGCATGCCCACCGTGCGCACGGCGTCGCGGCTGATCCCCAAAGAGAACTGGGCGAACCCGAGCCTGCTCAACGACACCGTGTCGACGCTGCTCGACCTCGTGGCGCAGGGCTCGTCGCTGATCTTCTACTGCATCAACGGCGGCCGCACCCCCGCGGGCGCGGCGGCGAGCGCGGTGCAGCCGGCGTGGCGCGACGCGTACATGTTCGCGATCGTGGGGACCATCTGGGACGCGGCGGCGCCCGCCGCCGAGGTGGAGCGCGTCAACGTGCGCATCTCGCAGGACTGGATGGCGCGGCTGCGGGCGCTGACGCCCGGCGGCGGCACCTACCTCAACGAGGCCGACGTCATGGAGCCGGCGTACCAGGAGGCGTTCTACGGGTACGACAACTACCAGCGGCTGCTGCGCATCAAGCGCGACCTCGACCCGCGCTCCGTGTTCTGGGCGCCCACCGCCGTCGGCAGCGAGGGCTGGTACGTCAAGGGGCAGGAGAGCTGGTTGACGCTGCAGACGGGGCAGCTTTGCCCGAGGGCTTAGGGGGAGGGGGGCAAGGTGGTTTTTCCAACTACCATTCTGAGCTTTTCTTGCATTTGGTTGCCACCACTAATTTCCATAATGTATACTAGCTAAATCATGTGTCTATCTAAAGACAACTTTCACATAAATCATTGGGTACCTACCCCTTTCTTTTAAGGGGCTAATCAATAGCGCTTTGTGTGAACGTGAGCCGCCACCCTTTCATGGCCTTGACCCCTTTATGTGCCTTTGTTTTAGCCCGCGAGGAATAGCATCTTACGACTGAGATTTAATAGTTCATACGGGGTTTCCCATCTTTTCTTGTTTCTTCATCGAACTGCAAGTTCATCCCTTCCTCGAGATGAAATTAATCACAATTGCCCCCTGGGTTCTGTCACTCGCAGCCAGGACAGCCCTAGCCGACGAAAAGAACGAGACTTGGCCCGACAAATGCAAAGTCCTCCAGTTCTCGAACGCCGTTTCCGAATCCGCGCTGCTCAAGGTGCACTGCGAGGGCGGACCTCCCTGCGTACAACTGGACCTGAACCAGTGTCTCGGAGTTAAAGACGACAAGCTAGTCGGTCTCAAAGAGTAAGCACTTACGCCGCTCCAGGTTGTTCCTTCACTTCGTTCTGTGCACTCCACTTACATAGGCATAAATACATTTAGTGGCGCAATCTCTGGTGCTGTCGACAAGTGTGCCATGTCTCCCCGGACTGGCATGCTAAAGTGCAAGAAGAAAGGTGGCGATGTACTCAGCCTCGAGACAAGTAAGTACTGCACATTCATCAGGAAGCCTGAATCTGACTGATACAATGTGTAGACGCTTTGATCGAGCTTACGGGTGGAGGAATCAAGTGCTTCGATCATTCCAGCGTGCCATGCACTGCAGAAATCTAAGCAAAGTTCCTGATAGGATATATTGACCAGGCCAACTACTCTTGTCTGACATACCATCATCGGGTTCGGTGGGTTCAATTGCCGAATAGATACCAAATGTAATTTTAGTCTATCCTTCCTCACTAGTCTATAGTCTCAAAACCATCTCTTCCTTTCTATACCTGTTTTTATGACAGCTTCTCCCGTTGCACCGTTTTGAAGCCTTGCCTCAAAGCAACATTTTGCTTGCTCTTCGTCCCTTGAAAGAAAGAAAACCACGCTCTAGAACACCATAATCCTATGTACTGTAAGTTAGGACTATCCAGTCCCCGAATTCATTCTATTAAGAATCCCAAGGACTCGGCCGTCTGCCACTCGAGGAAGATCAGGTTGAACCAACGCTTGCCGTCCCAGTAGATGCACTTCCAGTCCCCACTGGGCTGGAGGACCATCAAAGCCCCACGGACCGGCCCCCCTGGGCCTCCAGCGAGCGGGCGAAGGCCTCGAAGGGCGGCATGAGGGCCTCGGCGGCGTCGTTGTTCATGCTGCCGTGGGTCGAGACGTAGAGCTCGGGCTCGTCGTCGCTCGCGAACACGCCCTGGCACAGGAGCAGCGTGCCGCCCTTGACCTCCGGGTCCGGCGCCGTCGTGACCCAGCTCTGCAGCTCGCCCGTCATCTGCGACTCGGGCGACACGGCGAAGCCGTCGTGGGCCTGCAGCTGCTCCGGCACCAGGCCCGAGAAGGCGGCGAGCAGCGCCACGCCCGTCAGCATGAACTCGGCCTTCCGCTCCTCGTACGTGGCCAGTCGCAACACGGCCTGCACTGTCTCGATGCCCAACGCGCAGCGCGCGTCCCAGCTCAGCGACTCGTCCGTCACGAGCAGGGCGATGGACAGGTAGAGGGTGCCGTAGACGTGAGCTAGGAGCATGGTGGGCTTGCGGGGCTTGCTGCCGTCATGGCGTGAGTGGCCACGACTTTGATGCACTTTGGGGGCTACTCCAGTAGGTCGGGCATGTTGTTGTTGATGCTGCTGCAGCTGTATTGTGGAGCTAAATGAGAATGGCCGGTGTCGAATTTGACTGGCGCGCAGGTGAAGGGATGGAGCGCAGCTTCTCCAGCCGGTACACATTCGGCGAGACATTTTGCGAACAAGCTGAAGCAGATGGGCAGTGGGAGAGACAGGTAGTCTCGACCCTCGTCATCAACTTTGTGTCGCGGTGGGAGCTCTGATCTGAGATGTGCAGGACATGACAACCCGAAGTTGTGATGTCTATCTCGTGGGGGGCTGGAGAGCGATGATGACGGTGGCCGGATGAGTTTTGCAAGGATTCGTCGATGATTGGCGGCATCCTGGGCAGGAGCTGGCCGCTGGATTCGGGTTGGGCCCGTGCGCTGGCCGGTGTCATGGCCCTGAAGCCCCTGTAAGCATGGCCTGAAAGTGCTCGCTAACCTACTGTACCATTCACTACAATGCTGAGCCACAATGGCCACAATGACGTCCACCGCTCGAAAAAGGAAGCAATGGCGAGCAGCACGAGGCATTCGTAGGCGTCTAGCAGTCGCTACCATCCGTATTGCACGAGGCCGCCAGCAGTCCTTACCATCCAAGTCATATCTATTTACACCTTAGCACAAGCCAAGTTTATCTTTGTGGCTTCGGCGCCAGCAACCGCCACACGGCCGACCCACTTAGTCGCTTCTTTAATCAGACCTCTTCCCAAGTCGCCCGAGACATTTTATCACTCGGCGAGAGCAGAAACAGGAACCGGGTTTTGGATTGAGGTGGAGACGAAGCGGAGATGGAACCGCTGATTGGGATCTCCGTTGTGAGACTTGTATCGCTCGATAGATTTCGTTATCTTTCTGTCATGTTCAAGCTGTGCACATCTGTCTATTTGCATGATCCCCGAAGAAATTTTGGATGTAGCAGAAAGAAGTATCATGAGTGTATTCCATCGTGTTCCATATCCCTATTTACACTACTAACCTCGCAACATTCTGCCATTATCGATATGTAAGGAAATTGATCCGCGAGGTCTGTAAGGACAGTAACAACGGTAGACCTTGATCACACTAAGCAAGGCGAAGCAACCTGGGAAAACCAACAAGCGCATATGCCGAAGGAACGAATGACCCGATACGCACAATGGCACGGGAAGAAGGCCGAAAGATGGAACAACGATTGTCCCATACGACAATCCTCAGACCCAGCATTCAGGAACGAGTGGAAAGTGAACTCGACAACTTTTGGGCCGCAGTCAATAAGCAGCCCTTATCCTCATCCTAATCATCACTATTCGATCCACGCCCCCTTTGCGTATAATCTGTGCCGGAGCCATCATCGTCATCATCGTCATCATCGTCATCATCGTCATCATCGTCATCGTCGTCATTGTCGTTGGAATCGTCGTCCGAGTCGCCCGAAGCGTTCGAGTTGTCGTTGGTTTTGCTAGTATATTCTTCATCCATGAAGATGGTCCCCGACTGCGAATTAGACGCGTGTGACTTGGATCCTTTGTGGTTCTTTTTGCCGTAACCCACAACTCGCTCGTGCCTGGAATCATACAACTGAACATTCGCCCGTTGGCCGTTCCTTTTTCCACTCCAGCCATGAGCGGTTTGCCGCGGTCGAGTATCATCGTCGATGTAGTCGTTCCATGTGGCCGAATTTCTGGGGTAGGCCGATTGTTGCTGTTGAGACCGTCCATCCCAGGTGTCGTTCCGCATGCCGCGTAGCTTTGAACGCACATGATCCGGAGGGTGGAAGCTGTTTACTGTACAAGCTATCAGTTCTGGTTCATTTGACGGATGTGAGATAGTCTTCTTACGGTAGCGCTGGAAATCCCCAACAACCCCTTCAACTTGCTTGAAGTGCGATGGTTTCAGTTCGATCTTGCGCCACTTTACTTTCTTCAAGGCCTGTTCTGGAGTCTTGTTGTGCTTCTTGATGTCTTCCAGCCTTTCGTAAGCGGCTAGCGCGATGGCAGTCTGGAAAGCATTCCGAATCTGTCTGCCATTCCAGGTGCCTGATGCCTTTGGATCTTCGCTGCTGTCTAGATCGTGCTTGTCGAAATGCCTCTTCGCCCAGGCGATCAATTTCTCACGGTCAAACTTGATCGGCAGCCTCTTGTCGCTCCCGTTATTGTTCTCCTCTATACGAGTAAGCATGTTTTCCCAAATTTTCACGTTGCCTTGTTTGTTGATCCGCTTGTAATGGAAGGCCATATGTATCCGGGACTTGAAGGCTTCGTCGATGGAGCCCTCTCTATTCGACGTCAAGAAGAGGATACCGGAGTAGTATTCCAGCGTTCGTAGAAAGACTGTCAAATAAGCAGTCAGCGAACTCGGTGTTTGTTAAATTCAGCTTTGTAAGAAAAAGGGGGCGTACCAGAAACAATTCCATTCCGTTTCAAGTCGGTAATGTCTCTCGTGACGAGATAGACGTCTGCTTCATCAAGCAGTAACACGCAATTCCAGCGGTGTGCAAGTCGGAAGTGACTTTCAAGGTTAGCCTGAATCTGTTCAGGGGTTGTCCCAAGATCTCCACATGTCTATCTGCGGTTAGCAAAGGCACTTCAAAAAGAATAATTTAAATTTGTCTTGAGTACTAACTATCGGGTAAAGAGGCCGCGGGGGCGTTGTGTAAGCCGCGATGGTTTCGGCCGTGCTGGTCTTGGGGGTGAAGTTAGCAGACGTTTCCTTCGTTGTTTTTGGCATATACAAACCTTTCCAACACCAGGAGGCCCATACAGGAGAATTATCAATCCCTTGCCCTTTCCACTGACAAGGTCAAGGTCTCTTCCGTATGCAGAATCCTGGTTCGACTGGCAGGCCGCATGGTTCTCGACCACGGCTTTCAACATCTGCTTGTACTTTGACGGAATGACCAAGCTTTCAAAGGACTTCTCCCGTTGGAGATTAGGTAGCGAAAGCATCCGGACATCGTTGACCTTGAGCTTGTCTGAAAACATCGTTAGTGCGCACATAACTAACAGGATCTGAAAGCTTACACCATTTCTTAACACGAAGGCTGTACCCAACGACATACGGGGGCAGAAGTAGTAAGATGTGCTCATCTTTCAGCCTATCGACCCCGTTTTCTGGTATTGACTTCGGAAAGAGATCACTTTTCATGAACTTCTCGCATCGTAAGACATCAATTTTATCATCGCGAAAGAGGATCAAAGGGAACTTTGAAACAACTCTTTCAACGAACATTGGCATATGCGGGGGTGTTTCCGATGGTGTAGTAATCAGACCAATTTTCGGAGGCTCCAACGTTCCTGTATCGGGCTCATAGGCGCTCTTGAAATCCACGAAGAACTCGCCTTCCACGAATTTATCGTCGTAGCTGAGAGATCCTTCGTACGTGGCGTGTCCGTAGCGTGAGTTGATGAACTTACGTCCAAGGACAAGCAATTCATTGGTGTAGCCGTCACCCTGGATAAATTGCTTGGGGAAGTAAAGAAGGTCTTGAATCAGTTTCTCGCCCTGAAAAGGCGAGATTTCCAGCTTGTGCTCCACAGGGCCAAGCGTGGTACCATCATACTCCATACGTAGGCAGAGGAGCTGTAGTGGATCCAGCCTATGGCTAGACGTCTTGGTAGTCACATGCTCCGTTTCGCCAAGGTCCGATTTCCCACGACTGGGGTGATCTAGGGTGAGAGGTCTCTTGCAACCCCTCACGCAAATCACTAGATAAGCACGACGGATAGAGGTAGCCGAGGAATTCTGACTGATGACCATGTCTCCAGGGTTGAAAAGATGCCAAAGATCACTATACCTGATCTTCTCCAATTGCTTGTCCCGAATGTTACGCCGTAGCGTGATGGTTTCGGACAAGCAAGTTTGGATGGTGGTGATGAACAGCTCCATATGATTGATGGTCTCGCGGTCATTATTGGTAGTTCTTGACTTTCGTTGAAACTGTTTGTTGTCCTTACCTTCACTTTTGCGTGATTGTTGATCATGAACCTGCTTAAGGTCTTTAACTCTCTGTTGGAGCTTGTCCCAATAGGCCATAAAGAGCTACATGATGTTAGAAGAAGCCTTACGGTGGAACGGAGATGCATATTTACCTTGAAAGGCGGCAAGAAGCTGAACTCGGTTGTAGTTTGGTTAGTTGGTATACTATAAGATACTGGGCATACTAACACATTTCGACCCCTAGGGAGTCTCTGGCCAGTAACCTCGCTCAGCACACTCAATATGATGGGTGACTGGATCACAATGCAACAAGGCAAACTCTCGTGTTTTGCATTATGATCTGGCTCGGCTGAGCCATTGCGAGCGCCCTTATCAAAGTTGCTGTCCTCATAGAAAGCAACGATGGCAAATGGTCCAATACCCTCACTTTCAGATGCAGAAATGATGGATGTGAACCCGTCGTCTGGGAGTGATTGGGAGTATGCTTTGCATTCCAATCCAATACCACTGCTTTCGAGGGCATGCTTATCATTCCGTTCGATCGTGGAATTCGTTGTCGGAGGTTTCTTGTTCGTGTCGCCTGTTTTAGTCCCTGGAGGGTTCCCTTCGTCTCTGATAATACTTCAGATAAGTCACGAATCCCAGGAGCGGTCATCTTACTTCTTGCTTTTGATGAGGTTCTCCAATTCGATGATGCGTTCTGTCAATTTCCTGAGCTGTTCTTGGCCTGACTGGTCAGACAAAAACTCAGTGGGTCTAGGATGGGGAGGCACTAAGCCTGCCGGCTCATCCATTGTGACTCAGTGAGAGGAGTGAGGGAAACAAAGGGTTTTGAAGTTGTGTTTGAGTGATGATAAGTGCGATTAGATTACCGGACAGTCCCTGGCAAGACTGACTTGGAGAGGATAGGAGGGGCAAGAAGGGACAAGCGTGGGACGCGATCGATAGTTCAATGAAGTGTCCGTCCCTAGAGGAGACTCAACGGCCTAGAGATCCTTTGGTTAATATTTTCTGGTTTCGCCAAACTGTTTATCTATTTGCCGAGTGGCTATATTAACTGCCTTGTAAAGAATCCTGATGTCTCACGGGCACTACCCGACGCTTATGGAATGTTCATTGGGTGGACTTTACTAGAAGGTAAATCATTGGCCCGCATAAACGCCACCACAGTTTCGTGTGGGTGATAATTACCACTGGAGAAGGCTCGCTCATCAACCCCGCGATGGGCTCGAAAGCTGAAAGTCTCATTGCATTCCACCGGAACAACATGTCCGGACCGGTCACGATGGATTGATTAATATTATTGGGCACTCGGGAGACAGATAAGGTAAAGGAAAGATATTGGCGAGAGGAACCGTGTCTGAGAAGTGCTGACGTGCGACTCCAACAGCTGCCGCTCAGCCTGCTTCTAGAAAATGGCCCATTGGAGGAGGCAATAGCGCCCGGCGTCATTTGTGTGCATAAGCAGCGCTTGCCAACTCACCATATGTCTCAAATGATGTTTCCAGTCCAGTTGATACGGGGTGGCCACCCACATTGTGCAACCCAAGCGGGGACGAGATCGGAAAGAGGTTACCGGGGGCGTTTCCGATGCAGAAAAGCTGAAAAACGTGGCTTCCGATAATATTACTCAGCCTCAGCCTGCTTCGAGAATGATGGTCATGGTGGGGAGTTGGATGTTATCAGAGCAGAGCCTCACCTCTGAGGGATTTCGGGTAGTCCAATACGCCCCAACTATTTCCAGGAAAGAGAGATTCAGTTCTCAAACTTAATCTTTCAAAGACAATCCACCCCTGTATCAGACTCTTGATAAATCTTTGCCAAGTCAAATAACATACTCCTTCTGTCTGCCCTTACAGTACTTATTCGCACCGTGGATTCGATGGCCGACGCCCGTGGTGTCAGCTGCAGCTCCGATGCCGAACTCAAGTCTAATGTCGTTCAGTTGACTGTCGGGGGAATGAAGCTTACACCGACCAGTAGAAAGGCACTGAAGTTTATCAAGGAGCGTGGCAGTTCAAGCCATGGGGCGTGGGACTTCTCGGAAGCATCTGGTGTCAGGTTTGATGAACACGGTGATTACAGTCGTCTAAGAGCCGCACCTGACAGCGATAAGGAAGTTGAGAAGCTGTAAGGTCGTCCAAATCCAGCCATCAACCCTTCGGGTATGCCACTAACTAACCCGACATGAGCAAAGCGACTTTAACGAGCTTTACCAAGAATGCAAGGAGGCACAGGCCCAGCTGGTGTCCACGCAGAAACGACTCCTTAAGGACCACAAGACTGCGAAAGAATTAGGAACTGTTATGGATATTAATGCGGACGAGATTCACTATGAAGGGCCCCCCCAAGACTTGGGGAACGTTGTCGAGAACGCTTGCGGAACGATCAACCAGAAACTGTCAACAGCCAAGCCTGAGGCGGAGGGCAAGTTTCGAAAAATCGCACAGAAACTTCGTCAGGGATTGCGTGGGTTTTGCCGGAATGCAGATAATATCGAGCCCTTTCTTGAATTCATCCCTGAAGCCTCAGGGTGTGGGTCGGTGATGTTCGGTGCTCTCACTATTGTCATTAAAGTGGCTGTCGCATACCGGAGCCTGGACGACCTCGTTTGCAACGCACTGAGCAATATCCGCTCAATTGCAGATTCACCTACTAATCTGGTCCTTGGAGCAATGCGAAACAATGAGAATCTGCATAAGCAGATGTCGGGCCTGTATACGTGTATCTTTAACGTGCTACGGCTGGTATCCAAACGAGTCTTTGTTACAAGGCTGAGTATGTTATGTCAAAAGTCCTTTTATGGAAATTCACTGCCTAACACATAATAGAAAAATTTGGACGGGCGATCACCCATTCCAAGACCGACCAGAACGAGCTCAACAATCTCCGCCTAGACATGTTGAAAAAGCATGAGATCCTGGACAGAAGTTTGATCATTGTCAAGGTGGACCGGATCGACAAACCGGCAGATACGCTGTCAAGGTCCGAGTTGGAAAAGATAGTTAACCGACTACGCCTTGGCAAAGAACTCCACGATACTCTCATCGCCGTCTTGGAGGAGAGCAAAAGCCTCAATAGTAAGACCCCTGCCTGCCTCAGTCTTCACGCAACTAACTATACCAGGGTCACTCAAAAAGAGAGACGGAAGAAACTAGGCACTGGACTGAGCTCAAAGGAACCGCCTAGAGTTATTGTTGATGACCTTCTTGTGAGCAAGCTCTTCCCAACAACAATGGTCGAAGATGATTGCCTCGAGCTTTCCAGCAGCGAAAGCTTGTCGGACAGGCGTGATCACCACAGAGTGAAGGCCGTCACTGGAAACAACCAACTCCAGGCATTCATCACACTAGAAAATGAGAAGATACTCATGATCATGGGAGGGATGGGGGGCCGAGACGACCAATTGTCGCCGGTCTCGCACGCAGTTGCGAAGCTTGTCACTGCGCTGCGAGTGGTTCAACAGCGAAACCAATTCATGCTCACAGTCACATTCTTCTGTGGCCAACACCAATATGATGGGTATTCGAGCTGTCGGGATATGATGATCACGCTCATCCTGCAACTCATCGACCAATACCGGGACTTCAGCAACGAGATCCTGAATGAGTGCATGCAGTCTCTCGAGGCCAGAGATGTCACCGGCCTTTGCGATCTTTACGAGGCTCTATGCTTTGAGCTTCCCGAAACCGCGATTCTTTACTGCACCATCGACGGACTGAGCTTCTTCGGCTACCCCAACACGCGACTGAGTGAGACCCGAATGATCATTGGGCGGCTTCTTGATCTGTCACGCGACATAGAGAAGAGCCCGAAGGCTTGCATCAAGTTTCTGTGTGCGACGCCTGCGCTGTATCCTGATATGGCCGACCTCTTCGAGTTGTGGGAGACCCTTGATCTTGATGCCTGCATTGAGAACTCGGAGCAGGACTTGATAGATTTGGAAGAAACTGACTTTACTAGCATGTCATTGTATTAGTGTGTTGGTGGAATGGAA
This sequence comes from Apiospora kogelbergensis, assembly GCF_038363985.1. NCBI lineage: Eukaryota > Fungi > Ascomycota > Sordariomycetes > Amphisphaeriales > Apiosporaceae > Apiospora > Apiospora kogelbergensis. Next base: position 367,551 of record NW_027117422.1, read on the forward strand.
TGTACTTGATTGTTTCTTTTTCGGGTCAGTGTCAAGTTGTCAACTCAACAGGAAACAGAATGTATTCAAAGTGGCAGTTTTATTAACTCTGATGAACTTGGTATCTCTTACTCATGTTGGTTGCAACCCTTGACGTTTCTGTTGACGGTCAGACGGTCTGAAAGGATCTGCAGCCCTAACATGGCCATGGGGCGGTGCTTTTCCAACCAGGGTCCCTACAGAGCACATCCACCATGCTAGTTGTTACCTACCATGTCCTAGAATGCACCCCATCGCTGCGTAAACGGATAAACCGACTACGAACTGTAAACTATCACGCCGGACAGGCGCCCAAGAGTTACTTGGCTCGCAGCGTCTCTCGCCTAACTTCTCACATGGCACTTCGCCCTGTGGCGCAGGATCCGTACTTGGTCTGGATGTATGGGTCGCTGGCCGTCGTCAGCTCTGTGACTGGATGTACCTTCCATGCCTAGTTCTTTAGGAACAGCAGGAAAAACCCCTGAAGCAGTGATTAGAGGGCATCGGATGAGTCACTGGTGGGTTTTGCCAATGTTAACATTACAACTATCTTATATTTCACCAAATTCTAATTAGCTGTCGCGACGAACATGTTCTTCGCCGGTGTCATCAGGTGTCGACAGGTCCATGTCCAGAACGCCTGCGCTTCGTCCCCGGCATGGGCGTCACGGAGGTATAGTTGCAAGTCGGGCAGGAGGTCTTAGTGTTTGGCGTGGCAGGGTATTTATCCTGGCCGTACGTGGCGTTGAGCGAAACACGGCCGACGACGCTGCCAGACTCGAGCCGGATCCACGTATCGACCGCCTTTTCCTCGCGCAGTTTGTCCCGCGTCACGAGCACCTGCCGCGCGCCGCGCTCCCAGCTACCGTAGCCGCCGTAGCCCGTGTGCTGCCCAAAGCAGACGTTGAGCCCGCGGCCCGCGACCGTCATGCCCGGAAGCACGCCGTCCCACTTGTAGCACCACGTGTCGCCGTGGTCGTGGCCCGAGAAGACGGCCAGCAGCCCGGGCGTCGTCGTGAGGGCCTGCATAAACGGCACGTCTTGGCCGCCGTAGGAACAGGCGTCGCCGTCGTCTCGGCCGTCGGGACACCAGCCTTGGGCCTGCTGCGCTAGCGGCGCGTCGTCGTCGATGCCGGGCTGCTTGTGTCCGTCGACACCGGCTTCTTGTAGCGCGAGCGACGCGTTAGTGGGGATGTGGACGAAGGCCAGCGAGGGGATCGTCTTCTGGTGCTTGTTCGTCAGTTCGGCGTTAGTCTGCGTGAACCAGTTGACCACGCCGACGTCGACCCAGTCCGGCTGCCCGACCTTGTTGCCGTTAGCATCCTTTTGCTGGTAGCGCCAGCCGCCGCGGCTGTCGAAGAACCATAGGATCAATTCGGGTGGGCAGTCACTGCTAGTGCACGCCGGATCGTGCACCGGTAAGTAGTAGTTGGAGATGCCCGCGTCGTCGCCCGTGACCATCTGCCTCGTGCGCGCATTGGGCCAGCGGCGCTCTCTCGCCAGGATGGTGGCACCCGTGACGTTGAAGCTGTGGTCGTGGTTGCCGTACGTCGAGGCCCACGACAAGCCGCGCTTGACCAAGGGGCCGACGATCTGGTCGACGTACTTAGTGCTGTTCTCCAGGAACGTGTTCTCGCCGGTGATGAGGTCGCCGTTGAGCACAACAAGCTCGGGATGCTCGGCGTCGAGAACCTTGTTTATGACCTTGACGGAATTGATGTCCTGCTGGGGGCCCCAAGTGTCCCACGCATCTGCAGGCAAACTGATTAGCGACGAGCGGGGAATTACCTAACCGACCGGCATCGAGGATAGGGTTTGGCTGATACGTACTCTCGCCAAAATGCAGGTCTTCCAAGATTGAGATCTGGAATGTGCCATCTTTTCTGAATTGCAACGGCGCGGTAAAGTCTGTCGATTCGTTTCTAGCGTATCTTACACTGCGCTGGAGTGAAAGTGTCGCAAAGAAAGCCACAGCCAGAAGCACAAACTTCATGGTGGGTGAACAGCGCCACCAAGCGGTAGATTGGGCGAGGGGAGGTTCGGGGCGTTTGCGACAATGCTGGACGGCAGCGCCATCTTCCACGGGCGCCCTAGCAGCAAGCGGGCCATCCTCCAGTCTTATAATCCTGTCTGCCGCTCCCTCATCGTTTCCTTCCAAGAGCCGATAAGAGTGCATTGGGGTGATTTCTGGTCATTGGGCGACGCAAGCTCGGTAGGAATGTCACCCTCCAGCGTGAGTAGTTGATGTTAATTGCTGAGTCAAGGATCAAACGCGGGACATTGTTGGCATGTGCCGTGGGGGACGACCGCTACTGGCTCCAGGGCACCCCCACTAAATCTCAAGGTTGTTGGGAGCCCGGATTCTGGACGGCCATTTCCCCATCTACCTTCCCTTTGTAGCCAAGCCCCCAATCCATGACGGTTATTGCATTGCAAAACTGATGCAGCCAGAATATGCATTTATGTGTCTACCGCCGTATTAGACGGCAAGTCAACTCCAATCGTCCGAGACCCATAGAACCCCTTGTGCCGGCCTGACTGCATGTTCGGGGCCTACCTGCCTTTGATGTTCCTAGTGAACTGGGTGTAACGTACACTTGTATGTTCTTGCCAAACAGGTATCCAACTGGCCATTTCACGTCGCTGCCAATTGTCAAGCAGTGGGGGCTTTGGCGCAGGCAACATCTGATGTTGCATGGAAGTAATTGCTATTCCTTGCCTTCATGCCAATATCATCAATTATCTGTGTGGATATGTTTCGTGTCTTCTAGGAGTTGCAGTCTTGCCATACCAAGCTGCTCTGTGCTTGCTTTGCCACTTGCCATCTCGAAGCAATTGAACGCCTGTGAACTTACACGCCATATGATAGGTACTTGCCAGGCAGAATCCAATCGCATAAGACCTCCATATCCTGTAGATACGTGCAGCCACGTCGAGCTGGGAGGAGGCAACAGACGCTTCAGGTAGCCACGCCATGCAACCTCTCCTTTCAATATCACGTAGAAGGAGGCTCTTGCTCGCAACCGAATCTGTGGCACTGACTTCAGGGACAAGATGGCAAGGGGCTCGTTCCCGAAGAAGCACTTTCTTCGTCGTCTTTGGCGAGCACTGCGACACTTGGTCTTGCCACGACTCATCAGGGGTATCGCACTTTATATGAGTAGAACGCCATGCCTTCTCTCCACGTTCGACAAGGGGGCTCGTTAGGCATGAGGCAGTCGAGCTGCAGACACGAGGTACTTGCTCATGACCTTCTCTAGAAAGTAAGTCATGAAAGCCCTCCTCAAGATGTATAAATACGGCAGCCCTTACACATTGGGTCTTCCATCTTCCATCTTCCATATTCTGAACTATCATACTCAACACTACTACGATGTTCTCATCCATCCATACACTACCTTTCCTTGACTCGAGATGGAGTTGGCCAGCCATCGCTTGATGGCGAAGTGGCAGGTGGGCACACTGTGGTAGGAACTATTATGTACATAGAGGTAGTGAATTGACGAATAGATTTCTGCAACCATGCCTCCTCCACGTCCACGACTCCATTCGTGTGATCTCAGACCTGATTGAACACATTTTGTGCTGCCCTGCTGCAAGAAGATCATCTTACAAGCTGCAGTATGTGTGATTGTCATCACCGATCATGAGCGCTGTGGTAACCCAGGCTTGAATCCCCCGCCCTCTTTGTAGCCAGCTCCTTGCTTCCAAGTGGAGTGTGGTAACTCTGACGATATAAAAGAAAAAGAAGAGGAAGGAAAGGAGAGGGGAGCAGTGGGAATCTATTTATGCACCTTCCGAACTGTGTGGTGGGGTTCGCCTGCCAGGTAAATTCAGCTTGAGGCCTCAAGTAACCATGGTAGGGAGACACCTACAATACCAGCCCACCAACAAGCCACGACAATTTGCTCACATGTCTGGTCGAAAGCGCTGCATTCTGATAATTCACAGCTATTGTGCCAGTTTGGTTGAAGGTGAAGCTATGTGCATCAATCGTATGCATCACAAGCCTTGGGTCCACGCCTCATTACGATTATCTAAGTGGTCCGGACCCCGGATTCTGGACGACCATTTCTTCTATCTACCTTCCATTTGGGGACAACCCTCCAATGCACAACGAATATTGCGTTGCATGAGTGGTGCGTCTAATATATGCACAACGGTAATCCAGTGCTTGACTGAACTCTCTTCCGATACAAGTGCTGATGTGTTCTCCAATACGGTTCTCTCGGATGCAGACAGGTAAAAGTTACTATTGCCAATATTAATATCCAAGCTGTTATATTACGAACAAAAAGGTGTCCTGCACACCCAGTCATATGTGCCAGGTGCGCCTTTGTCGATCGATTGGGTCACACACTCAATGTCTCAAATTGTCCGCTCGGTAGGGCATACATATGCTTCCTTTCTTTGCATTGGCATCGCGCTATCATTAACCCCGAGACAGAAGCTAGCACAATGCACGGCGGGAATCTGTCTTACCTTTCACCCAGAGACGGGACGGGCACGCTGTACGGCAAGCCACGGCCCAGAAAGTTTCCAACGTCTTCGATGTTGCTAGGGGCAACACCAATATCGCAGTAGCTTGGCCGCGGCCCACCTCACGTCAATTGTGAACTGCTTTCCAGGAGAGAGTGAGAAATGCAGTTCTCCCCTCACCCGCCGCCATTGTATTACGCATAGGGATTAGGCAGATTGAATTGGCCAATCCCAGCTGCACAATTCCGACTTTTCAGCTATCACAGTAATATCATCCTGCCATCATGCAGGGCGGCATATGTCATAGCTGCGCCAAGACGAGTAACCAAGGCATCAGCTGAGACATGTTACCCGTCCACTACATTCCCGGAGTTGTGGCTTGCTGAGACTAATCGCATTGAACATAGATATCTCCCTATATAAAGGAGGACGTCAAGACTATTTGCAACAGTTAGACCTTTGATTCCATGACATCTCCAGAGAAGAAAGTTACCGTACAGGACATCCACCACCATGCCTTTCACCCACTACAAGCTCGGAGGCATCTTGACGTTGGTGAGTCTACTCGCACGTCAGTCCCTCCTCGAGACTATTCCTGGTGCAGACGCTGTCTCCATACCCACGGCACAACACGCACGCCGCCAGTCTGGCACTTGCCAGAAGACCAAAGTGGCCATCCTGTGAGGGAAATCCAAGTCTATCTGAAGCTACAAAAGCCCCTACTAATGGTTCTGATGCATAGCGGCGCAGGAATCACCGGAATCACAGCTGCAGTAAGCGATAATATCCTATGCATTCATAAGCTATACATCGATCTGACAACAATCTTTAGCAAACCCTAGCTAACGCTGGTGTGACCGACTTCATCATCGTTGAGTATAAGGATGAGATAGGCGGAAGACTGCACCACGAGAACTTTGGCATGGGACCGGATGGGAAGCCACTCCTTGTCGAGTATGGTGCCAACTGGGCCCAAGGTTTGGGAGTACCCGGTGGTAAAGGTATGTTCCTCGACCCGAAGCTCCAATAAAACAAGACAAGACCTTGCTAACACCGATTGAAGAGAACCCTATCTGGACACTGGTACGTCCTGCTCCGTCGCTGAGGCGCATGCCCCTCGCAATGAGAATAGACGCTGACGGAACCATTCATTACAGGAGAAGAAGTGGAACATTAGCAACACACAGTCGGACTACACCAAGATTCTGACGTACAACGAGACGGGCCAAGTGAACTTCACGTCGGAGATTGACGAGTTCGAGGATGCCGTCAGCCGCATGGCTGCCGAAGCAGGTGAACTCCTTGTCGACAACATCCAAGACCGGACGCTCCGCGAGGGCCTGACGCATGTAGGATGGAAGCCCAACCAGCGAGAGTACCCCCAGGCGGCCGACGCCGTGGAGTGGTGGCTATACGGTATGTTGAAATCTGCGATGCTCCCGCTCTATCCACATCGCTAACCTTGCCATGTGCAGATGGCGAACAAGCGTATACCCCTGAGGAAACCTCGCTGGTGTTCAACACGGCCGTCTCCAACTTCACCTTCCTGCAGTTCAGCAACGAGAACAACTTCGTCGTCGACCAGCGCGGCCACAACACGTGGGTGAAAGGTGAGGCCTCCGAGTTCCTGGCCGCGAACGACGCGCGCCTGCGCCTCAGTACCGTGGTGGAGCGCATCGGCCATTCGGACGAGGGTGTCATCGTCGTCAATAAAGACGGCTCCTGTATCGAGGCCGACTACGCCGTGGCTACCTTCTCGCTGGGGGTGCTGCAGCACGAGGAGGCCGTAACCTTCGAGCCGGCCCTGCCCGACTGGAAGAACGTGTCGATCCAGTCCTTTTTGTTGGGCACCTACACCAAGATCTTCCTGCAATTCAACGAGACCTGGTGGCCCACCGACACCGAGTACTTCCTGTACGCGGACCCGGTGCAGCGCGGCTGGTACCCGATCTGGCAGTCGCTGGACAAGCCGGGGTTCTTCCCGGGGTCGCACGCCATTTTTGTGACGGTGACGGAGCGGGAGTCGCGGCGGGTGGAGCGGATGACGGACGCGGAAACGCAGGCCGAGGTCATGGCGGTGCTGCGCTCCATGTTTCCCGACGTCGCGGTGCCGGAGCCCGTGGCGTTCCAGTACCCGCGCTGGGGCCAGACGCCGTGGGCGTACGGGTCCTTCTCGTGCTGGCCCGCCGGCACCACGCTCGAGCAGCACCAGAACCTGCGCGCCAACGTGGGCCGGCTGTGGTTCGCGGGCGAGCACACCAGCGCCTCGTACTTCGGCTACATGCAGGGCGCCTGGTACGAGGGCCGCGACGTCGGCGGGCGGCTGGCGCGGCTGGTCAGGGGCGAGTGCGGCGGGGATAAGCAGGGCGACGGGGTTTGCGGCGAGATGGTGCGCTACGAGGTCTTGCATGGCACGACGGAGGAGGACGAGTACAACATCCAGAACGGATGGGATGGAACGAGTTTCCAGACAAACGGTTTAGAGAAAGAGGAATGATGGATTGCATAGACCCCATTGTTGGACAATCACTTCCGCACCGGTAAAGTTGATATAATTTGTCGCTACGCTAAAAATCATTCGCTGTTCAGAGAGTAGTACAGTTCGATTCAAGTCGTAATCCAGTTTGAAATCAATTTAGTTCTCAAAAGGTGCTGTCATATTATGTATGCTAATAAACAATAGAAACAGTGCTAGACGCTCAGATACAGAAGAACAACTGTTTATAACACCGCCACAGCCCCAACTCGTCCCATTTACTCATTTACTCAGGAGAGAGAGCTATTCCTGTCACTGCTGTCTGACAGTGCGCAGTTATATCTTGTCCTCGTTGAGTATTCTAGCCAATCCCTCGACGCTTGTGATGACCTCGCGGCTTCTGAACCAGCTCACAAGGTTCGTGTCGTCTTTGCCAGATGACTTTTTCATAACCAAATCAAGCTGGGCCTTGACCTTTTCCCACACTCTTCCCGATACCCGTGACCTGCTTTCTTGCTGTTTGAATCTCTGGCCGAAAGGCGTCTATCAGCTTAATACCTTTTTCATATTCCGAAGCTGGCAGTGCGAAGATGTTGAGCCGATATAGCCAACCGCTGTCCCGTGCCGTCGCGTAGTTCATCTCGGTCTTTTCTTGGGTGATACCCATTTCCCCGTCGATAACTTGCAAGGATTCCTCGATGCTTCGCAGTTCGCTGTCTATTTCTTGAGATTTCACTGATAGTTGGGATAGTGTATCTGTTAGACTGTTGGCGAATTCGTTCCACTCCTTACGAAGCTGCTCCTTTGTGGGCGGTTTCTGGCCGACCTTGTATCGATTCCAGGCAAAGATGGAACCTTGGGCTCGCTGTTCAGCTTCCCTGAGAGTGCGTGCGTGCCCAAATAAGAGTTTCCAGGTCATTTTTCGAACGTTACTCCTGAAAGTCTCCAGCTTTCCTGACACGGTATGCAAATCGTCGGCTGTGGCGCCAATGTGCTCATAAAGCTCGCCCTTTCCAGGCAAATGGCTGTCGCCAATGCGGATAGCGATGGAGTGAGCGCTGTATGCCTTGTGCCGAACCACCTCAGATATACCTCCAGTCGACTTTGTGGCATCGAGAAGCTGGACCATCTCGTGGTGTATTTCCAATTTATGTTCGAGTTCTTTATCTTCCGGGAGCTGCTTCATCAATACCACAAAAGCGACAAGCAGTAAGAACAGGCAAGCGAGAATCTTGAACATGGAAGTTCTGTAACTCGAGGCCAGCGTCGCGATAGGCTCAGTGTTACGAGACTCTGTGTTCCTGCTCTTTTCGGGTCGATTACCGAATATACCCTCAAGCCCATGGAAACGAGACTCTGAGTCTGGATTTATAGCGGGTTTCGGTTTACGGGACTCTGCGTTCAACTTCGCGACCATCATGTCGTGATCCTCTGTCCACTTTTTTATTGGGATCCGATATTCAGCTTGCCGCTTAAAAACATTTGCAGTCCACTCCTCAAAAGAAGGCTCTGCGTCCAGCTTTACAATAGGTTCCGGGTTTTGGAACTCAACATCGAGCTGCGCAACAGATCCCGCTTTATATGACTCCGCATGCAGGTTTGCGACGGGTTCTACGTCACGAGGCTCTACGTCGAGCTGCGCAACGGGTTTCGGTTCGCGTGACTCTGCCTCTAGCTTCGCGATAGGTTCCTGTTCGCGGCACTCTATATCGAGTCGCTTTTCATTTTGCGCCGGGGACTGGGGTTTGACCATTGCAAAGAGCGGAGCCCAAGGGTCTGGGACACGATACTCTACATCCTGTCGTCCTTCATTCTGCGCCGCCAACTCGGACTGCTTGAGGAGCTCCCACGAGGGTACAGCGTACTCTTGGTCAAGCTGCTTGATCGTTGTAGTTCCATGCATTAGAATGGAGGATACCAGGCATTGCCGCGGCCCAGACTTCCCTTTCACCCAGCTCGAAGAGCAAGTCTGGCTGAGAAGCTTGTGATCAGGAGCGACAGTCTCGGTTATTCTTTTGGTTGATCCGTCTATAACCTTGATATCTTCGTCATATACAAACTTGTAGGTATACACTTTCCATTGTCCGTCCCACCTGTTGGGTTCATTTTCAGCCTTGCTGATGGTTTCGGATGTGATATCTTCCATTGTAGCCACTGTGATTGGTTTCTTCATGGCGTCCGTGAATGCTTTGTTCGCAGTGGTCGCCATCACGAATCAGTTTGTAGCCTCCGTGAATGATTCTCTTGTGATAGTACTCAATCTGTTCGTTAGCCAATGATAGCATGAGTAAGATAATTCTTGATCGTTACATCATATTTATAGAAATGGATACTAGACAAAGACATGTAACAGAACATTATTTGCATAAAGACTTCTATGCCCTATACACATCATGCCTTATACTCCAACAAGGAAGAATATTAGTTGAAAGGAGCTGTTTATTTTGTGGCGCTATCTACCCATACACGACTCGCTTTCTTTTCACCTCTAGCCGATCTATACACCTGTCTCTCTGCTTCAAGCAGGGCCATCATAGCAAGTATTGGAAACACCAGGTATTGTATAACCGATCGCGAGTTTCGCACAATCGATCGACTGCGACAAGTATCGCACCATATGAACAGCCATATTCTGGTAACGACGCCCGAAAGGTAGATATGAATCTAAAAGGTATCTTTCAGTCCATTCACTTGCCTGGGCCTGGGCAAAGCTCTGCGAGGCGGCCACGAGTATATCGCGGCGGACTGTGACACCTGGTATCAACGTTCGAAGCTGCCGCAGGCAGGTGCCAATTCTCTTGATGTGCTTCTCCCAGTCTTCCTCCTTGTCGACGGGACGTGGAAAGATGTTGTACCGGTAATACCACCGGCTTCTCAGTCGCTTCAAATCCTCCCGATAGTGCCAGTGAACGGTGACCATTTTGACCACATGGCCGTCCATGGCCCGCTCGAGTCTCAGAAGCTCGTCCCTGATGCTACCTATTTCTTCGGCCAACTCTGCTATTTCTGCTGATGAATTCGCTGCTGTAGCTATCCACTTCTGACGTAAGAATGAACTGGTTGGCAACTTATACCACGATAAGAGTGGCTTGTGACGTAAACCGCGAAGAATGTCCTTGTAATCCCACATAAGCCCGGTAGGGGTATTTATGGAGTTTTTGCCGTGCTTGGATAAGTGTCTCTTCACTTCGCGCATAGCGGTCCTACTCTCGTATAGTGAAGCACGAATCTCATATGTTCCATGGATTCTGCTATATAGAAGCCTGTGTCTTATGTTGGAGATCTCTGAGTCCATCTTGTTAATGAAATCCTCTATGTGCTCTGGTGCCGGCCTCGTGCTGTTGAGCAGCTCGGATATGTCGTAATTTGGTTGGAATGTAGCCTCGAGTCGGTAGTCTCGAAAGGGTTGTAGATCTGTTACTCGAGGAAGGAGTAGTGCCGCTGTTAAGAAGCCCACTATCACTAGGAGGACCGGCACTACAAGGAGTGCAGCCACGACCTTGAATACAGTAATGGAAGTTCGTCGTGATCTCTCTTCCGCAAAGTAATCCTCCCTTAGTACATAGACACAGGAACCTCCTCGTCGCATGCCAGCGTGTCGCTCCTCTATTTCGTTGACAATAGAATTTCGTCGTGGTCTCTTTTCCTCAATGTGTTCCTCCTTTGGTACATTGGCAATGGAATCTCGTGGTGATTCCATTATCCTCTTAAAGTCCTTCTTGACCGACGCCAAGGCCAGTCCCCAGAATTCCCCTTCATCGAGCTGGGCCGTTTGGGTTACGCCAGTCGAGGCCTGAAAATCTCTCAATTTTCTGTAATCACCAAGCACCTCTTCAAAAGATGCAGTGATCGTGTGTACCACGGCGTCGAATGCACTCTTGTACTCGATATCCGTAAATTGGTCCGCCATTGCCTTCACGGCTGCCGTATATTCGTCCTTTGTGCAGGCCATGTTCGAATTGCATCTGTCGATATCGCTTGTTCTGGTATGTCAAGATCCTTGCGGAGGAAGATTGATCTACGGCGTTTCAAGGCTGAAGATTATCGGAGACGCTGAGGAACAAAGACCTTTGAACACAGCACCTGCTATACTAAATGCGGAAGTAGACCATGAAGGATGTCAAATAAAGGGATGTGGCATTACTAAGACCATATGGATCGTTGCACATTTTGTTAAAGCCCGTTCACTTGTAAAGCTCTTTCTGCCGCTCCAAAACCACAGGGTGTGAGATGGAGCCTGGCTGCATACTAGCAAAACCCAAGTTTGAGTCCGCTTCTACATCAGGGAAGGGGCCGAGTGGTGTGATTGCAAGTGGGTTGATATCAGCGTGGCTTTTGGTATACTATTGTCGCCAGTCAGTACAGTGAGCCAGTAAAGTGCAATACGGACAATCGCGGAGAGAAATCAATGGTGGCTCACGTTTTCTTTGATGTGTTTGAAGTCCGTCGTCTCCTTGAAGCCGGGCACGTTCCAGTACAGGTTCTTCATCCAGTTGTGGATGACGGGGTAGTTGCCTCGAATGGTGCCCAGGTTGCACTTGAAGTGCTGCACGTATATGGCATCGAATCGGATGATGGTCGCAAAAGCTCGGAGGTCGAGTTCCGTCATCTCCTTCCCCAGTATGAATAGGCCGGCGTTTTTGTGGATGGTGGATTCGAGATGATTGAGAGCCGCAAAGACGGTGGGCACATTCTTGTCGTAATCTCTTTGAGTATGCGCAAAGCCGGCCTTGTACACACCGGTGTTCAAGTCGCGCTGCATCCACTCGCTCATCTCATCAATCTTGCCTCTCAAGTGCTCGGGGTACAGATCCAGCTCCCTCTCGGGACTCCCCTTCGGGCAGAATGCTGTTGAAGGCGGTGGGCATCCAGCGGAGGAGCTCGTGGCTCTCGTTGTTGACGATGGTGCCCGTCTTGGTGTCCCATAGCACTGGCACAGAGTAGCGGCCCTTGTAGTCCGGGTCGGCCTTGAAGTAGACCTCGTGCATGAACTTGGACCCGAACAGCTTGTCGGCCGTCGCGCCGTCGTACGTGTCATCGGGCCCATTGGCCCCGGGAAACTGCCAGCCGGGCCAGCCCTGGTCGTTGCCTTTCGGGTAGGGCTTCACGACTGAGACACCAATGGCATGTTGCAGACCTTTCAAGTGTCTCACGAGGTAGGCGCGGTGGGCGAACGGGCAGAACAGCCCGATGTAGAGATGATAGCGTCCGGGTTCGGGCTGGAAAGGGCCGTCGGGGCTCACGACTCCATGCCAACCGTCCTCGGGCCCTGCATGGATGGTTTTGTTGGCAGCGGAAGACATGTTTTGTTTTGGTTGGTCGAGCTTTTTGATTGAATCCCGTCGAAGGAATCAACAAGTCAATCAATCCCGCGGGGTAACCCCTCCTTTTTCGGCGGGACATCAGAAACACACGTGGGGGTCCCAAAACCTTAATCTGCCCTGTAACCGGGTCTGAAGAAGCCCCAGGCAACCGCTGCAACTTCCACTTCAACCCATCAATTCCTTGTCGCCTACAAGCTGTCTTTCAGGTCATGGACGGAACGCCAACTCAAGCCTCTTCTGAGGCGGCTGCTCGAACGCTTATCCACAAGGAAAGCCGCCGCCTCACCCGCTTTCACCTCTTCACCAAGTTGCCCATCGAGCTCCAATTGATCATCTGGTCGTTCTGGCGTGAAGACCAGCCCGTACTCCGTCACTACATGGTTCTCACCCGTCACACTCGGGCCTACGCTGCCCTCGATTTTATCGCCGGAAAATTCGTCCCCACCGCTGCTCACAGCACCGACAGTACCAAGGATGATCCGCTCGATCCCATGGAATTCAAGATCCGCTTCTCGAACAGTGTCTTGACGACAAAGGGCAGTTACGACGACCCTCTGAGTGTGATCCTGAATCCTTCAAGTGACGTTCCAAGTGATAGCCGAGAAGTCTTTACCCGACTGTCGCCTGCCTTTGCCTGGGTCAACTTCGAGAAAGATATATTCTGCATTGAGAATCTGGGCCACCGCTTTGGTGGCCGTTTTCGATTCTTGTCGCCCAACATCGGTGCTAAGGTTCCAAAGCCACTGGCCGCCGATCACTGGGCATCCCGAATCTAAACTTTGACTCTTCAAACTAGCTGCGAGTCTATGCATTCCCTAGATATCCCTACCTTGAATCGTTTACCATATAATACAATCCCGTACATGGATAGGAGGCTTCCAATGAACATAATAAAGTATCACCTCGATCCAGCACCGATAGTTGACATCGATGTCCAAGCGCTGGAGGTCATGTCGAGTCTCAAGCGTGTGCTTCTTGTGTTGCGAAGATTTACGCTATGCGAATTGTTATGGCATCTCATCGACGCGGGAGACATCTCTAGAGGCTACGTCGAATACGGGTTTATCCGAGCGATCCATAAGCCAGGACACGTCCTCTGGGATGGAGGAGTCAAGTGCAATGGGGAATGCTGCCCTGCAGAGATCTCACACTCAGAGGTTGTAAGCGACATGCATCAGAAGCTCGATGGTATGGGAAACAAAAGCGTGGAGCTGAAGGTGGTTGCAGACACATTGAACATTCTGGATGGAGAGATTAGACAGCTTAGACAGCTAACTGGTTACGAAGATGAATGGTATTATTATTAGGAATGGATGGCAGCAATGGATGTCCCTCCCCTCTTATGGACACGACTGAGCATATTTCATTTGATTTCAATGAGTACAAATTGATCGCAGCAGCAACTTTTCAAATTGAATCAAATGTGACACAGCATCAACTGGACTTGGCTGATTGGCGCCTGCCTGCCTGCTGATTTATGTGTGACCACTGATCTGACTCGACCGCCTAAAACCAAGCATGTTCCTCGTCAATTGCCCATCTACTTCGCTTTCAAAAAGCACAATCGCAACCAGTGATAGCAGCCATCAGTCTCAATTGACTATGCCTCCCGACATCAACTTCGTCTCCTGGGCATGCTCGTCCTCGACGAGCTGCATCTGCCCGGCGGTCAAGTACTGCGCGACGGCGTCGGCGGCTCCGGCGCCTGGAGCATGCTAGGCGCCCGCCTCGCCGCGGGTCCCAAAGCCGCCCAACAAGTCGGCAGCTTCGTCGTCGCCGGCCGCGACTTTCCCGAGTCGGCCGCGCAGGCCGTGCGCGAGCTGGGCGTCACGCTCGAGATGCTGGTCGACGAGACGCGCGAGTCCACCCGGGGCCGGCTGGTTTACCACGATGAGACATTCAACAGTCAGTAAATGGGGTGTGTCTGACATGGCATTTCTTTTCTTTTTTGCTGACTACGAAGCGTCCCAGACAAGACATTCAACTATCTGACCACTCCGCTGCAACCCACACCTGACCAGCTACCCCTCAATCTCCTGGCGTCCAAGTCCTTCCACATGCTCCTTCCCCCGAGGCCATCGCCATCCAGGTCCCGCAGCTCCTGCGCCGGCGCAGGGAGGCCGGGATCCTCGACGACCCTCTGATCGTCTGGGAACCGCTGCCCTGGAAGTGCACCCCCGAGCACCTGGCGGCGCACAGGGACGCGTGCAAGCTCGTCAGCGTCTTCTCGCCCAACCACCTCGAGCTGCTCGGCCTGTACGGGCTCGCCGAAGCGAACAAGGCCGCCGAGGCGCTGGCGGCGTCGCCGCCGGCGCCGCACACGCAGCCGCGCACCCACGAGGGGGCCGCTGGTTCGCCGCCAGCGAGAAGCAGGTCGTGCGGGACTGCGCCGCGTCGCTGCACGCCGACGTCGTCGCTGACGGCGACGCGGGCTGGGAAGGGATAGTCGCGGTGCGCTACGCCGAAAAGGGCTGTGTCGTGGGTTTTTGCGACGACGCCACCACCGACACCGCTCAGAAGCCACATGTGGCCACTTTCCCGCCGTATCACGTCTACCAGGACCGGGTGGTGGACGCTACGGGGGCCGGGAACGCTTTCCTTGGCGCCCTGGCCGTGACGCTGGCGGCGGCTGATGCTTCGCAGAGCACAGGGGAAGAACGCACCCAGCGAGGAATGGCGGCGGCTGCACTGCCGGCTCGCGGCGACACTAGGGCGGTGCTCACCGAGGCGATCGTGTGGGCTAGCGTAGTGGCCAGTTTCGCTATTGAGCAGATTGGATTCCCACGTCGGGTCATGGTCGGGAACGGAGACGACGAGGAGCGCAAGGAGCAATGGAATGGAGACACTGTCTCCAAACGATATGTGGCTTTAGCAGAGCGCGCAGCGGAGTTTACCTATGCTCTGTAATTTATGTTCTTTCAGCGACTTTAGTATCTATAAACTTTTACTCCATAGGTTTATTTGTTTTGATTTTGTATTGACGTTGTCCTGTCAAGCCAACAGAAACCTATGCATTTATTCATAGGTACATGTTAATAACGGGGTACATCTACCTCACTGGTAATTCAGATGCCTATCCTTTGAACCATCACCCTTTCTTCTCCATGGCCGCATTCAGTATAGCATGGATTGTAATTAAGACGTTTACTACAAGTCGCACACCGTGAAGGGTCTTTGTTTGGTGATTCTTCTAATACTTCCGGATTACAATTTCCAAGCAGTCCCTGCTCTACATAATTATATCAGTACTACTAGCATTCTTGAGTGTTGTCAAAACGAGACGACCATGGACGACGAAGCTAGGCAAATGGCCACTGTGGCCAAGACTTCAGCGCCCGAGCACGTAGAGAAGAGAAGGGCGCAGAACGAAATGGTCTTCACGGCTGTCGTGAAGGAACTGCGTCTCGAGGCTCTCAAGGCCACAGTGCAGCTCCTGGAGAAGGAGACGTTGGAAACCCCTATCGATCTCAAGAGCGTACCGCTTGACGTCACGTGGCTACCGATCCCGGAGACCCACGTATACCACGGCGAAAAGCCGGTCAAACAGTCGCTTTGGATGCTAGACATGTCAACTAGGATCGACGAGCTTGACAACTGGCTGCAAACATGGTATACGGCCGATCAGGCGATCCGGAAGTATGAGACAACCCAAAAGGTTTTGGAGAACCGACACGTCATGGCAGCGGACGCGGAGTTGTTCGCGGTGCTCGCAGCTATTGATTCAGCCTACGAAAGGAAGCTGGGGTCGCAAGACGCTGCTAAGAGAGATATTGAATATTTGGCGTCTCGTGAAAGTAATAAGGCGGCCTTCAAGGAGCGAGAGGAGACACGCGCTTGTGAGGCAGCCAAAGAGATGCGGGCGGATTTCGAGGCATTTGAAACCGCCAGAGGGATGCGGGTCGAGCGCAACGATCTTGAGGCGACCAGGGAGATGCGAGAGATCCAAGAGTCCCGATGCGCTTGCGAGAGTCAACACGCGTCTGACGGTCATTGCGACCCCATGGGCGCTGTAACAGCGCCGGAGAGTCGCGACTTGGCCAAGGAGCACGAACGAAAAAGAAAACTCCAGGGTGCGCGTTGAAGGTCCTTTTCTTGGTTGTGGCAGCACTCTTCGCGTCATTACTTGTTACTTATACAGCCAGCTTGGCGCCTCGCCCAGACCACCTACTCCAGTCCACATTCCATCCGAATCACGATATCGCCGATATGATGAATTGGACTAGGCCTGACTTGGGTGACCTGAGACGCCTGATGTTCTATTCTAGCTACCAAGGATATACCGTGGGCTCCCTTATGGGCGAGAAAGGCATCCCGGGCAAAGAAGCCATTGCTAAGGACATGGAGGATGCCGCCAAAGCAATGAAACATACGGCACTCCAGATTATGGTTTTTGTAGACGAGACACGAAGAATGGTCTTGTTGAATCTCAAACCGCCCTACAGATATATTCTCAACGATTTGAGATCCAAATCGAAGCTGCCCTGGTACGATATCGAGGCACTCAAATTACCAAGCTATACAAGACTTCGCCAGGAGTGGTTATCCGCCGCAAGAAACTCCCGTGGCCCGATCACAAAATTGGCTGCACTCGCGGATAGACATATACGTGAGCTCTCGGGAATTTCAGACGCTCTCAGCAATATCGAGCAACGGATGGCCCAAATGCAACAGGGCCATATCGAAGAGAATGCCAAATCGAAATCCAAGTGGGTGTACCGGTTGAAAATACTTCCAGAGCCGATCCCCAAAGACACTTGCGAAGATTTGATCGTGTTCGTGGAAAGCTATCATGGAGCGGTGGACGAGGTGATCAAGGGACTCACCGCGCGGAGGGATGCATTGCTAGCTGCTGCAAAGAGCCTGGATTTACCGCCGACAACATGCGATGATAATCATATCTTTGGCAACCGGTACGGTTTCGAGGAGCCTTACCAAACCAGGGCCAATGAAATGGTGCGGCACTTGACTCAGGCGGCGAAGGGGCTGTGAACCTATAGCCGGCCGTGTATAACAGTTTGTTGATGCTTGTTACAAGGGCTTTGTCTCTTATTAAACACATAAATTCGTCAATGGTGAAAGGGGGTTATGTTGTAGCTGAGAGTACCTCAATGACACCAAATTCTTTGATTCGTTTGTCATCGCCTCGGCTTAGTATTTGATACTCGAGAACACCTTTGTTACATTGACAGCTTATCGAGATCTTTGTACGCTTAGCGTTTCATCTATATTAGATGACACAACCCGGAAGGCTATTGTGCCCAAGCTACACCTGATCGTAAGCATCATTAGCATCATCAGCATCTTCTGGCAAGGCGGAGTTATTAAGAATGGCAACCAACCCGGAGAAATGGATGGTCCTGACCATCATGCATGAGCGTGGTGCTGATGGAACCCTTATTCAAGTGGATAGCATAAAAGAAGAAGTCGCTGCTGACCACAAGCTCCTTGAACAGTCCTGTTCCCCGACCTTCATTGGGAGAGAGGGACCTGTGGAGCCTGGGACACCAGAATACACTGTCATATCTGTCAAGTGTGATTCCAACGGCGGCGGGGGTTCGTCTATGACGCGAGCGTTGACGACCGTGCCAGAGTACAAAATTGTGAGTCAGGCCCTCTTGTCAAAGCACCACGAAGAACAATTGGGCGATACGCCGGATGTTGTCCTACCGCAGCAGGGCGGCGAGCTCGTACTGGCGCAGCAGGGCGGCGAACTAGTACTGGTGCAGCAGGGCGGCCACCTCGTCGTCGCCCGTCTCGGCCACGAGGTCGCGGACCTCGGCCAAGCCATCGACAAGCCACGCGTCGCGTTCGAGCAGCATCCCGGCGACGGCGTAGATGGCGCAGCCGCCAGATTCCGTCAGCCGTTGAGTCTCCATGGGAAACCAAAAGCCATCGAGTGGTTGGATTACCCGGAAGCAAAACCAGCCGTGGACAGTGGGGATGGAACCAGGGCTGGGCATGCCGAGTTCACCACGAGCTACTCCACATCCACAACCAGGGCTCGGGTCACCACCTCCAGCCATCTCTCGGGGAAAGGAAAGTGGTGGAATATCATCTCCGCACTCCTCTTCTCTGTACTCCTCATAGCGTCCTTGCTCGTTGGATTTGTGCTCATGGCCGTCCGCCTTCCGGAGGACGGGCTGGAGAGAACATACGAGACACACCGCGACTTCGCCAAGATGCTCAACACGACCAGATTGCTCGGGGGCGTGGCCGATAGCCTCAGCGCAAAGACTGTCCGTACTCATTCCATAGGGTTGGAAATCGGCGCTAGCCAACTCCCTGGAAAGGACGAACTAGCCGCTCTAGTCACCACGACAGCCACGTCTATGAGCGATGTGCCGCTCAGTCTTCACGCGTTCACACACAGCGTGCGGCGGATGGTTGTAAGACTGCAGGACGAACACGCATCAACCCTTCGGGACCTAGAAAAGCGAGCCAAAAGGTCGATTTTGTCGTGGGACAGCGTCAAGTATGGCATGCCACCCTCGACGAACGAGTTACGCCGGCAGTGGGTTCGCATCACCCTAACTTTACGTGGCATATTGAGGGCTTTAGCAATGGAGGCAGATGACTTAATTGTCATGCTCAACGAAATCGAGACTTCTTTGGGGAAAATCGAGGGGAAAATGATTGCAAGCCGTGCAACTCAGGTTGCTAACCAAAGGGAATTAAATAGCGGCTGGCTTGGTGCATTTTTCAGTAGTCAGGCTTCAGCCTACGACACCGATATTGGGTTGCTAAGTTCTTTCGTCCAAGATGTCCAGGCAGCGAGGAAATACGTTGACAACATAAAATTTGATGTCGCGAGGGCTAACGGAGCAATAGCCGCACTAGACTCATCGTCGTGGGTTGATGAGTCGGTTGGCTTCGTAAAGTGGTTCACAGGTCACCAGTTAGACACTCATGAGTCTCTGACAAAACTCGTGTCAGTGCTACACTCTGAGTTGCGCATAAGCCTAGACCCGGAATCGCCCCAGTCGCAGTGAGAGCATCACCACTCCTACAAAGCGTTCAGGACAAAAGGAGAAGGGAGGATTGACCGAATCTTGATATGTTTGGGCATGTCTCCTAACGAAGAGGAGGAAAATGGATGTAGTTGTTGTTTCTATTGTTTATAGCGAGTAATATCAGCATATTTCCAAATAGCATGTCTCCCAAGCTATTTTGCCGCGATCATGATTGCTAGTGAGATGCCCAAGCGCCATGTGAGGCCAGTCAAGATCTTGGTCGTCGTCATTCTCATCCTTCTCAAGTCGCTTAGTAGTAATTTCAATCGTTCAGTTATTTCCAGCTTTGTTCAATGCACTTTTGGGATTGAGTGAGTCTATAGTTGTGACAAGTCCGAAGCATGTCCCCACACCTCGTCCGGTCCCCAAACCCGCCGGCGGAATAATCTCCGACGTCATCGATTTACAATGGGTCCGGGCCGTTCTGCAACGACATCCCATCTCAAATATACAGGCAATATCGATACGCAGTTGTCCCAAAAACATATTCGTAGATCCCTTATGCACCGCCAAAGCAAGGTTGATTGAACCCCATCAGCCTCCATGCTGCAGCCAATCCGCCGCCGAATCAAACTCGCCTCCGCCAGCAGTGTGCTGTCCGCCACGTTCCTGACAACCCAACAACATCACCAGCGGAAGCCGTACTCCAACATGCCCGCATCCCAGACGGAAACGCCATCACCTCCCGGCCCAACCTGGAAGACCCGGCCTACGCGCCGCGGCACGCCACGTGGCCGTACGGCGCCGCCGACTTCGCGCGACAGGACCCCAGGTCGGACGCGTCGTTCTACGACACGCCGCGATTCGTGACCCACATCGACGACGCCGCCATCGCGTCGCTGCGCGCGTACTACGACGCCGTGCTGCCCCGCCGCGGCCGCATTCTGGATCTGTGCAGCTCGTGGGTCAGCCACTACCCTGCCGATGTCGAGAAAGCGGCCGCCGCGCAGGCGGGCGGAGAAGACGGCGTTCGGGTGACGGGCTTGGGGATGAATTGGGCAGAGCTGGCGGCGAATGCGGTCCTCAATAACGGGCGGGTTGTGGTGGACTTGAACGAGCAGTCGGATGTCGGGCGCGCACTCGTGGAGGACTCATCGGTTGGTGGCACATCCCAAGAGCACAAGTTCGATGCTTGTACCCTGGTCGTATCTATCGACTATCTGACCCGCCCGGTCGAGGTGTTGAAGAGCTTGCGGACGGTGATGAAGGGCGGGGGCGTGGTCCATCTCACCATCAGCAACCGTTGTTTCCCGACCAAGGCCATCGCCCGGTGGTTAAAGATCAGCGAGGAGGAGAGACTGCAGATGGTTGGCGACTATCTGTATTTTGCGGGCTGGAAGGAAATCGAGATCATGGAGTTGAGTGACGGAAAGGCACAGCAGACGGCGACCGCTTCTCAGGGGCAGGGAGGGTTGCTGGACAGTATCTTTGGTGTTATGGGTATGGGCCACACTGATCCGCTGTGGGTGGTGCGAGGAGTCAATGTGGTCGTATAGATTGAAGCCTTCTAAGGTGGCTGTTCGAGCTGATGTTAGGATCATGGTTAGCCGACTTGTAATGAATAAACAATAATATCATTTATGATCCATGAGAAGACAGGCAGTTCGACCATACCTAAATGTGCTTCATTCGTGTAAGCCCAGTAAACAATGAGGAGCTTGGGTAGTGAAGTCGGATCGTGATACCTCAAGAACTCCATCTCCAGTGGATGAATGAGGGTTGGGCGTAATCTCATCTACTGGTAGTCGTGGTACACATCAGATATAACGGTGTTACGTGTGTATGAGTTTGGTGTGGGAGCTGGGTAGGCCTTCAGGCATTCTTGGTTAGTACCTAGGCAATATGTTCAAGCCTGAGGGAGGGAGTGGTGACTGTGTACATGTTCCTGAGGTTTTCCAATTCTGAACTATTGAAAACAGACCTACACAACAGCCAACTGAGCCATCAGGCCAAAACAGCATTCCCACCGGAGGGTTCGAATCCGACCCGGAGCACGCCTTTTTCGATGATCGCATCACCGAGAAGTGCATCAACATAAGAAAAACAAATTGCCAAAGAAAAAAAAATAAACAGCTACAGTCTTTCAGCCAGTGCAGAGCATACTTAACTGCGCCTGTGGCATAGGCGGGACGCGGTACGCAGTCAACAGTATAACCACAGGCAGCGCTGAGTAGCCTCCAGTCCTCAGGACGGTCACCACCGGCTCCAAGCGGAGTAGCGACAGTGTTCCAGTCAGGACCTTCGACAAGAAATCCTTCCGTCATTAGGACTTATAACCTCTCCCTCCTCTTCCCTCAACCACAACAATCAGATGGGGGCTGAAGGCAGCTAGCTCGCCATCCCAGCCTGAGGCACCACCCTCGGCTAGCCACTACAAGCTGCTGGCTTACACACAGCGCGTGAACACAGTTGTTTCAACAATTGCAGGTATTTACAAGAAGGAATTTTCCCGTACTATCAACCACGATGTTTTGAATAACGTTGTGATGCTCGGATTGTAACTACCATATCTAGACAATCACCCTCACGAGTATAAGAAGAGCATCCCTTCACTGTACCTTGCACCCCTCGAGCAACCAACCACTTCATTCCATGTTTGAATAAATAAATGCATCATGATTTCCATATGTCATACTAATCAGTAACCAGCAGTCCCGCGGTGTCAGTTTGTAAGCTTCAAATACGCGTAGGTAAACCTGCCAAAGCAGAGGCATATATGTATGGGGCATGTTGCCCTGGGAACCTACCTACCCACCTGGAGCCATACAGCAGGCCACCAAAACAGGTACGTACATCAGTTTATTCCATTTCATCAGCCTAATCGCGTATGGTTACTTCAAACCCCAAAATTGACAACCTGTGGTGCAGGCATTTTAGCTGTTGGAGTCACCTGGGATAACGAGCCTGGGGATCAGCGCGGGCGTCAGCGGCGTGATTGGCAACATGGCCGACCAACTGGCCGACCTATCTCGAACCAAAAAGGGACGGCTGGAGCTCGCTTGACCGACGAGGACGGACGGTTGGTAGACAACTACGACATCGTCTTCCGCGAGCCTTTTTTGCCTCGCGGCGCAGGGACTGGCGGAGAGGACAAGATAACACATTGACTCGCCCGCCAAATGAAGACCTTTTTCCACTGAGAGCCCGCTGCTGCATCACCTGAGCGGTGAGACTGGCGCCGCAACACTCACGCACAATGTTTACGAATAAGTTACTTGAGGATTTGGTGCGGCAGGTTCTTCGATGATTGTCACAATTGCATGTCATGATATTCCCTCTCCAGGACTAGCTTAGCCTACATCAATGTACATCCTAGAAAATCATGTCCCGTAATCCTGTCCAACGCTCTCCGGTAGTTCAATGTCGACGATCCAAGGTGGCTGCATGGGCACCTCGTCGTTCTTTCCTTCGATGGAGGCATTGACAAACAGAGTCTGCGAACCTGGAATCAGTGGGTTCGTATTGTCAAAGCAATGGCTTGTGATGCAATAGCCTTGGGAGGAATATGCTTGCGCTTTCTCGGCTTTGAGCCTGGCCATATCAGCATCATCAAACCCACCCGTCGTAATGTTAGATAGCTTCTCGATGACTACCGACCGCTCGTTGTCAATGTGGGTGAAGTGAGAGGGATTTTCGCTGGCAGGACCCGAATTCCTCCAGGACACTAGCTTCACGCCCCAAGCCTCGTGGATGTGGCCGAAGCAATGGAGTAGCGGCTTCGCTCGGGCAACGGCTGCAAAGAGCTGGGGACAGCCGGCTCTCTGCTTCGAGTCGGTGTAGTCCATTATTCCATGGGGAGGACCGTGGGTGATGACGACCTGGGTATCGTCAGCGATGTCGAAGTCGTGCATATCTTCAGGGGGATACTGAAATGCCCATCCGCCACGGGAGGCAGTGAAGGGACTGGCATAAACGCGCAGGAACGCTCCATTGCTCAGCTCGAATGTGTGATTGCCCTCGTCAAGTAGCACGATTACTGCGTCTTCCTTGGCCTGCTCAAAGAGCTGCCTGGGCTCGCCGGGGGGCCGAAGTTCTTCGTCACCAGCTCTGGCTCAATGGGTTGTGTTGCTTCCGCGAGTCGCTGCTGGAAGGTCGGCTCATCAAGCGTTAGGTCGTGATTACCCGAGATAACGAGCTTCAAGGGGGCGGGGAGCTGACTCAACAGATTGATTGTTGTGCGGAACTCGTCGATTTTGGACTCATCGGTCAAGTCCCCACAGTGAATCACGACATCAGGGTTGGCCTGCTGTGCCTTCTTCAAGTCGAATGTTCGACCGTGGGTATCGGAAATGATCAGGAATCGGGTCTTGACAGCCATGATGACTGATGATACTTATGTCTCCAAGGTGATTCCGAGTTGTGAGGAGAATAGGTGGTCAGTGATGTTTTGTCTCAACAGTTGTGCCGGTAATCTGTTTTGTACCTGTTGTTCGTTCTTGCTGAATTGGCTCGATATAGGGACGGGGACGGGATTGATGATTGGAATAATAGGCCGAAGGATACCCCAGGGGATATGTATACGTAATTGCTGATTGTTTACCGGAGATGGGTCGTGTTGATCCCCTTGTAACTGAAAAGCTATGAACAGAATGATTTGGCACCGAGCACTTTGTGGGGAAAACTTTAATTGTTAGAACCTGATATCGGGTCAGTAAGATAAGCATTGAAATTCTTATCAAATATTTTTGGTATGGGCGACTTAAGGGGATGTACATGCCCCATTTGCAGCTTTATTGTACCACCCCCCTCATTTCCAGTGACTGAAATATATTACTCTTAGTTCACCACCGTTTCTGTTGGTCGGCCAACGTGCCGACATCCGACGCCCCCATAAGCGCTAAGCCATGATCGTGTCTGGTCTGTTGGAGCGCTTCCTCCAAGAGAAGTGGATGAACCCTTGGAGAGCTACACAATTGCGACGCGTGATACTAGCATCGTCTCGCCTGTAAGGCAGTTTTAGTAAGGAAGTTCCTCTCCCTTACATAGAAGGCGTCGCAGTTAAAACGTGGCTTCATTCCACAGTCTCTCCGTTATCTGGATAGGTCGCTTTCTGGCGCATGCAATGGCCTTTAAGCCACTCGGCAGCCTCGGGCCACAGGCCGCTCCCCGGACTCACTTGCGATGGTTATTTCGGGTTGAATGGTCATCGCTTGATTGGTCGGGTCGCATTATGATGTGAGCGCGATATTGCATTTGCCTACACGAAACACCGGCAACCATGCGCCCGGCTGCCTGCGCATGCTGGGAAGTCGGAGTACTGTTCTCGCCGAGAGAGAGAGAGAGAGAGAGCAAAGCGGCTGAGCCATGCAGCTCCGGTTAGATGTAGATCGTTGCTTCCCGTTGGTATGGACCGGGCTCTAACAACATCCGCGTAAGCCTATAAATAGGATGGCAACATCGACAAGGCTAACAGCGAACAACGCGAGCCACTAAGACTGGGGTATCGGAGAGTTTCAAAAGAATGAATGGCGAACAAGGACTTTACTGACGTGAGACGGGATTCCTGTCTGCATCTTCTATGAGTGGTTTCCATTGCTCACGGCGGGGCAGATACTGCATGTTGCTTGGTCGGGCTGGGCTGGTTTGGTTGCACAATGACGCCGTGGCGCGGTACGTATGCGCGTTTATATGTGAATGGTTGCATGATTTGCCAATCTAGACGGATGCTTCCATGTCTGTTAGATTGGTATTCAGCCTTCTCCTGCCAAGAGAAGTTTTCAAGGAAGAAGAAATACTTTCGGGTGGGTAGTATGTCCAAAGCCTTTGCTGGTATGCTTCTCCATGTTTCTTGTAAATCACTGTATTGGGGATGAATATGTTATCAATCTAGTGGTCTTCGTACCTTGTAAATAGGATGATCATGCGCTTAATAAAGTTATCACCTCCCATCATCCACCAACGTGGATGCCCCGGATACTACGGCTTACTTTGCCTTTGGGTTAGATTGGATATAGACGCGAAGCTCATCGGGCATTGGATCCAGACTTTGAACATTTACTCGATAATCGATCAAGCCAAGTTGAGTACTCCGCCAGATATTCCTTCCTACAGGATGATTTGAAGTTTCATGGCGTGCCTCCACCATCGTACATTCAACGAATTAGGTGTAAGTGTCTCAGCGTTGAGATGACGATCTCCACTCCCTACGTGTTGGCAACGGTTCAAAGTGCAATTCTTTGCTTTTTACATGTATTTTCAATGCATTGATGACCCTGAAGCTCACAAGGATACATCGGGGATATTACTAACGCCACAAGTAACAAGAATAGTGACTGGTTATCACCTCCTCCTATTGTATTGTCGTCACTTACATATTTTGGGGTCCGTTGATGGTCAATATGGGCTATAAAAGAAGCCTTCCTGGCACGTTCCAAATACCAACTTCTCTCTGCACCTCATCAGCAACTCAATCATTCCATCTCCTGCTTCAAACCCGCCATTACTTAACAAAAAACAACTTTCATTCGAAATGTTGTTCAAAGCTACCCTCGCCTCTGCCGCCACGCTGCTCTTTGCAGCCCAGGCAATGGGCGCCACGATGAACACCGGCTCCGACTTGGACGCCCGAGCTGTCCTTGTAGCCACGGACAAGGGTAAGAGGATATCCGTCTTACTGTCCAATACTTTTCGGGATAGGTTTTATGTGCTAACTTGTTTGCTTACAGTCTCCGCCTGCAACTGCCCGAACAACTGCAGCCACAAGGCCGGCTCGAGCTGCAAGTACAGAAAGGACGGCACTAACGGCTCACCTACTATCAAAGGGAGTAAGTACCGAGCTGTGTTTAGAGTCTCATATTTACCTAATACCCTGAGTCACCGCCTTTCTTCTATCCTTCCAATCGTCTAGAACAGAGCAGAGACAACAGGAACTAACATAATCCTCCCACTGACAGAATGCTCGGATATCAATGGCAAGCTTGTGTGCGAATAGGGATTGAAACACAGTGAAACTTGTTTGCCAAGGTAGATGACGGGTGTGGGTTTTCCCCCTCCTGCTAGGGGGTAGGGTTTTTTCTCCCGCGCCCGGTACTGCCTGAAGAGAATAGTTGTTTTGTTAGATGTTATGTAACTTGAAAACATTGCTATTCATAAAACTCCTTGGATAACCTGATTTTCCTCTCTACCACACCTTGTGTATCATGCCAAGCCCGCCAGTTCTCAATTATAAGTATTATCAATTGTAATAGCCCCTATTACTGCATACCTGTAATGCACCTTCGCAATTTTTCTAAGAAACGAGCTCTTTTTAGCCTTATTCGTAGGTAAGTAGTTTACACTGAACTTCTAGCACATCTTGACTCCAACTGCTGCCCTTGCGCTTGTGCATAGCTCCTTTGGTTCGTATGCCTCGAAACCTAACGTAACAGGTAGACATTGGCTATTCACAGACTTCTGACGCCTTAACTTCTAATACCTACAATCGCTTACAACGAGTGTTCTGTATGCTGCTGCTCATGTTTTCACATCATCGCTTTAGTGGCGACCACCCTTCCAAGCCCGATCCGCCCGAAACGGCTCCGGGAACCACGCGGGCGCGGCCCCCTCGACCATCATCTCGACGAGCGCCTCCGCGCTGCGAAACGCCCAAGCCATGCCGTGGCCGTTCATGCAGACGGCGGCCCACAGCCCGGCCTCGCGCGGCACGGCGCCGACGACGGGCAGCCCGTCGGGCGTGCGGCAGACGATGCCCGTCCAGTCGGCGGCGGGCGCCGCCGCCGCCTCGCCCCAGTGGCGGTGCCCGTACGTCACGCGGCCGACGCCGCGCAGGTACGCGGCGATGCGTCCGTCGACAACCGAGTCGTCCGTCAGGTTCCGCTCCCCCGTCGGCGACAGCCCCTGCCCCCCGCCGTACACCACCGTCCCCGCGCCCGCGTCGCCCGGCTGCCGCACCGTCACGTAGTCGCCGCTGGCGCCGGGGAAGTCGGAGTAGCCCTGGCTGCGCCGGAACACGGGGTTCTGCGACGTGTCGGCTGCGGGGCGCACGGCGGTGGCTTGGTTCCGCACGGGCTCTAGGAACCTGGTGGCGGCGAAGCCCGGGTGGAGAGCGGGGGTGAAGCCGTTCGTGGCCAGGACTACCTTGCTGCCCTTGACGGTGCCGCGGTCTGTCTTGACTTCCCATTTGGTGTCAGATGGCCCAGATACCTGGGTGAGCTGCAGAGCCATGGTGTTGGTCTGTAGGTTAAGGCCCTTCTCGAGGCTGAGCTCCAGCATCGCACACACGGTCAGGTACGGGTTCTGCGTGTGGCCGGCATAGGTGACGGCGCCCGAGATCTCGGGCCAGCGCCAGTGGTCCCTCGCCTCCTGGCCACGGAAGACGGTCCTGGCGTTGTTTTGGGGGGCATGGTCTGGTCGACGCCGCCTCAGCTCGTCTTGGAACTCGACGACCGCGGCTGCCTTCTCAAACTCGTCTTGCGTATAGTAGAGGTCTGCCGTCTCGACGTCGCGCCACCCGCTGGAGACGTTGTATCTGTGAACAAAGTCGCGCACGTCGCTCACACAGTCTTGCTCCAGCTTTCCGATTTTCAGGGCCTCGTCCTCGCCGTACAGGTCGACCCACTGCTTGATCTTCTTGTAGCCGCCCGTCTTGCAGTGCCCGCCGTTGCGCCCGGATGCACCAGAGGCTGCGGTGCGGGCCTCAAGCATGAGAACGGACAGGTCGGGGTTGCGGCTCAGCAGCTTGAAAGCGGTGGCGGCGCCTGTCACCCCGGAGCCGATGATGACATAGTCGAACAACTGGTCGGTAGGGAGGTCTGGAGTGGAGCGAAGATTGGTGATACGATGCGGCGGATCCTGCCAATACGACTTGGTTGGGTTTGGGTGAGGAAATCCATCAAGATGGACTGATACGTTATTGCCTGAAGGTGAGTATGACTCGGTTGGTATGGTGGCAGCCCAGGCAGTCGGCGTAATCAGAGATCCTACCGCCAGTGCCTCGACAAATGATGGTGATCGCATAATGCAGCCGGGCGTAAAGTCTCTTCTTGTTTAATCTTTAAGCTGAGATCGGATTACACGATGCTCATTGTCTCATGCACGAAATGAGACGGACTCCAGTACTTATATTAAGCCCAAGATGGATTCCATGCAGCATTATATCGGGTGTCCCTATCTTCGGATACCCCTCGTGTTGCGGGTCTTGATTGCAGCGTATGATATATCTCCAATTCAGGACGTCTTGGCCAGCGAGATCGCTCAAGGAAGAGCCCGTCACATTGGTGAGAAGACGTTGTATACGACTCCACTCGGAGACCTTTACAGCCTTGGTTGCTTGGCCCCCTTTTCATTGACTACTTACCCCGCGAAGCTTCGACATAGCTGCTGTAAGGTGGTGGAGACATAGCCAGCCCGGCAATGCTCCGGGGTATCTGCACATACGAACCTTTGCCTCCCCCGCTCCTTGAACGGCCGGCAGTACTTCTGTGGGTTCCCGGATATCTGGTGTACAAGTGTCGACATCAGTGGCCTCTCTGGGAATGGAATAAGCACATCACTAGGATAAATGAGGGAGTCTCTCATTTTAGCGGATACTCGTCCACGAAACCTTTGTCTGAGAATCAATCAGATCAAAACACTCATAGCTACCTTGAATCAAACTTCTTATCTTCAAGCTCCCCAACAGCCCGAAGTCTCATATTACTAATAAGCAAGGAGGCCAAGTAATATAATGCAATGCACTTTATAAATGATATGGACGATGTTGCACTACTTGCTCCGTACGTTCGTCTCTATTAAAGGAACAAGCCGGCACAAGATAAACAAATTCCAAAATGACAACAGGGGGGGACGGGATCTAAGCCACTTACCCCTGCACACTTTTCACCCAACTGCATATTCTCGGCCCCCACGTCACGGAAAGTCGGAGTAATTCACCAGCGCTGTTTGCCGGTACTCCGTATTATATTCTTAGCAAATAGTAACTAGATTTTGGTGCTGGATTGGCCTTGCATCTCCAGCCTCCCAGGAAGCTTAGCCGGCTATCATTGGCGCACCCTCCCGTTGAGGCATAGCGGCAGCGGCAACAACTCGGCTGCCATTGGCCAGCACACGCCGAGCGACGCCAGTCCTGGGAGCTAGGCAGCCCGGGAACCCGATGGCTTGGTGTTGGTTTGCCCACTACTGCACGTCGACGCACGTTTCCCTTGCCGAGTGCATTTAGTTCCTTGGAACTCCCTGCCTGCTATAATCTCGATAAGTAGGACCCTTGCTTCTGCGTCGCGGGGGATTGGTCAATTCGCATTTCTCGTTTGATCATGATGTGACCAAACAAACAAAATGCGATGAGGCTTCGGGCGGGCGCGTTGGCCCTAGTCAAGTGGTGTCAGCTCCGCTGAGGTGCAGGGCGAATGGGGAATATGTTCTTTAAAAGGGTTCCTGCCCGACTGCGAAGGCTGGTGTTCATTTGGAGGGGACATTCCTATCTTCGCAGACTCCCAAGATGCAGCTCCTCCTTGTTGAGGCGTTACTGGCCCTTGCGTCTTTGATCTCTGCATCCCCTGCCTCGAGACGCTACGCGCATCATGTAGTCCACGAGAAGCGTCACCAATTGCCGGAGGGATGGGCAAAGCGGGATAAAGTCGACGGTCGCGCGGTGCTGCCTCTGCGCATCGGACTGAAGCAGCGCAACCTTGGCCGGGCCGACGAGCTGTTGGACGAGGTATCCAATCCCATGAGCGGCAATTACGCCCAGCACTGGAGCGCTCGCAAAATCGCCGACATGTTCGCGCCCAGCCAGGAGTCCATCGACTCGGTCAACGCTTGGCTCGCTGAGTCGGGCATCGACCCGAGCCGCATCGCTGTCTCTGCGAGCAAATCGTGGATCACCGTCAACGCCACCGTGTCCGAGGTCGAGTCCCTGATCAAGACCAATTACCATGTCTATGAGCATACTTCCGGTCATCTCCATGTCGCCTCGGACACGTATAGTCTGCCTGCCTACCTGAGCGCCGAGCATGTCGACATCGTCATGCCTACCCTGCATTTCGACGTCAAGGTCCAGCCAGGCAACCAAGACAGTGGCAACGAGCTACGAAAGAGGCCGCTGAGAACTCGTAACATACACCCCGTCAGCGGTGTCAAGGCGGTTGGCATTGATACCGGCATCGGGCCGCAGATGGGCCCGCAGATTGGGATGTCCAAGATCATCTCGGCGCTCGACGATTGCGATAAGCAGATCATACCGGACTGCCTTCGTGCCCTTTACCACATACCGCATGGCTCCTCCGCCCAGCCCGGCAACTCCTACGGCATCGCTGCATACATGTCGAACTCATACCACCCCAGCGACCTGGACCTCTTCTTTGCCAATTTCTCCAAGACCAAGGTGGGCGACCGCCCCATACTCGAGTCGATCGTCGGCGGCACCCCTTTGCAGAATCTGACGGATCGAAACCTGTACATCGAATCGTCTCTGGACCTCGAATACGCCATGGCTCTGGTCCACCCCCAGACCGTGACGCTGTACCAAGTCGGCGACAACCTGGGAACCGGCACATTCAACAACTTCCTCGACGCGCTGGACGGCTCCTACTGCGACTACGAGGGTGGCGACGACCCCGCCACAGACGGCATCTTCCCGAACCCCGACCCCAGCGGCTACCAGGGCCCGGCGGACTGCGGCACCTCCAAGGCCACCAACGTCATCTCCACGTCGTATGGGTACAACGAGGCCGCTCTCACTCCAGCATACCAGCAGCGTCAGTGCTACGAGTACATGAAGCTGGGCCTACAGGGCGTGACTGTTCTGTACGCCTCGGGCGACGGTGGTAAGGCATCTTGATCATGTTTCTCTCGAGCACGCAATGACTGACGATACGCAAAACTGCAGGTGTCGCCGGAAACCGCGACAGATGTCTCGCTCCCGATGGAAAGTTTGTGAACGGCACCTCCGGGCGGTTTAACCCGAGCTTTCCCGCGACCTGCCCCTACGTGACTGCGGTGGGTGCGACGCAAGTCCTCAACGGGACAAACATCCTCCGGGACCTCGACAGGAAGGTGCAGCCCGAGGTCGCTTGCGAGACGAGGATCCTCAGTGGCGGGGGCTTTAGCAACGTAAGTCTTAACTTCCCCTCCTTTCAAAAGCCCCGAGCACTCTAGTAAACAAAACTCACCATCCTCCCAGGTCTTCCCCATGCCATCCTACCAAGCCGACGCCGTGTCCCACTACCTCTCGATCCACAAGCCGCCCTACGGCGCCGACAAGTACAACAACACCGGCCGCGCGCGCGGGGTTCCCGGACGTGTCGGCCAACGGCGCCGCCTACGTGGTGGCGGTGAAGGGCGGGTTCCACCAGGTGTACGGGACCAGCGCGTCAAGCCCGACGTTCGGCGCCGTCATCACCCTGATCAACGAGCGGCGCCTGGCCAAGGGCAAGGGGCCCGTCGGGTTCCTGAACCCGGCCCTGTACGCGCACGCGCACGTCCTCAACGACGTCACCCGCGGCAACAACCCGGGCTGCGGCACTAAGGGGTTCGCGGCCGCGCCGGGCTGGGATCCCGTCACGGGGCTGGGGACGCCGAACTTTCCGAAGATGTTGGAACTGTTTTTGGGGTTGCCGTGAGGGGGTGGTTGATATTCAGTATTATGAGCTTGGGAAGTGATGTACCTTTTAACTCTCTATCCTTCACTATCAAGGAATGGCAAAACTTGAATAAATCGTCGATTTGGATTGAAATCACCTTTTGTTGGCGGACCAAAGTGGTTAGTCTTGCAAATAGCCCAGAGACCAGGCAGCATAGCCCCTGGAACAAATTCCGTTCGGCTCTACGGAGATACTAGAACGGAGATAACACCACAGCGTCCGGGTCAGACTAAACAGGCTCGCACCGCCAAATCTGAGGATTCCTACTCGCCTTCCCTTTTTTCTTCTCATATTCCCATAGTCACTGACAATCCATACTACTAGAAAAGCCACTTTTGGTATCCCAAAGATTGACCATGTCAGGGGTTTCAGCATTTGTCAGAGCCTTAAACCAGAAGATCCGGTCTAACAAGGTCCTGGATTACTTCTGCTCTACCCGTACGTCCCTCTGCCTTTCGATGCTTAAGTAATTTTATGTTAAACGACAGATTGCTGCAGATTTTTGGGGACCAATATCCAACTTCGGAATCCCGATCGCCGCCATCCTAGACACCCGGAAAAGCCCCGACCTGTAAGTCACCAGCTCGAAGAAGCCCTATGCTAAGTCTCATATCAGATACTGACAGGCAGGATCCGACTTCCACAGGATTTCCGGCCCCATGACTGGCGCTCTCACAGTCTATGCCTTCACGTTCATGCGTTACTCGCTGGCAGTCACACCCAAGAACTACCTGCTCTTCGCGTGCCATTGTCTGAATGCGGGTGCTCAGCTGACCCAGGGTTACCGATGGACGCAGTACCACTATGCTGATGGCAAGGAGAAGGGGGAGGCGAAGCTCCTGACAGGGGCTGCTAAAGGCTGATATCAAACCCAACCTGGATAGGCAAGTTCAGGGTAGCCAGCCAATGACGATGAGCAACAATATTTTATGCCCTTTTGATGCGCTTCAATTCGAGTACGAATCGCTGTTACCAGCGCCAGATAAGAACCCGGGGTGCCGGATCACCAGCCTTACGGTCGCCGATGGCGGGTGGTGCACCCTCCAGCCAGCACTCCGCCCCGACACTCATATGTATCCTAGTAGTGTCATCATCTGTGAGAAGTAATCTTGCCAATAAAAAATGAAAAAGGATGGACAAAAAAGGATTCCGATGCGGGGAATCGAACCCCGGGCTAGACGGTGAGAGCGTCTAATGTTAACCACTACACCACATCGGACTCTGTTGAAACCATATTGAAGTGGCATAACAGTGGTCTACTATGGATTATGTGGTTAGTGTTGGTAATCCATAGATGCTTATCGACTGGTCGTAAAAAGGGGTCGGCCACTAATGTTGGCTGCTCTTTGCTGGAGTAAAATGACTAGATAAGTAATCATCATAGCCCGCACACTGCCGGGTCTAGGGCGATAATATAGAGGATGGCAAATTCTTACAAGAGCCGACTGGACAGGTAAGATCTGAAGGCAGTGAGACATGTCATGGGATATAAACGATTAGGTGTGATAGGTAAGTTCCAGGCCCCTTATTATGTATAATTATCAGTGCGCTCGCAGATGCTTGACTGTAATTAGATTCAGCCAGCGCGTTATACAGGAGGTTTATACTGAGTTGTACGTAGTTTATGCAAATCTAGCCCGTGTACGGTCAATATGGGTGCCGTTATTTCGGCCTCCAACCGCGTAGATTTTGCATTTAACCGAGAGTGTCTTACTGGTAGCTTACTGGGCAAGCGTAAGCCGAGGGACACGCAGCAGTGGCGGTGTCTTGTGCATGCAGCCAATACAGCTGGGCCATTGGGCACCAAGCGACAGGGAAATGTATCATAAGCAAGTGCGGGGATTGGAGTTTGCCAATTCGCGTGACTCCCATTAATACTGCACAACGTCAGTTTCAGGATTTCTTTACCGGGACTCACTGAGACGATCCTACGACAAAAGCTTCTTGCTTGACGTGCAGGGCGTAGCCTATGCCGTTACTGCATCAATGTCCGCCCCAACAAGCCTGGCGCTCGATACTGTGACACACATGGAGTCAACGGACCAACCGCATCTCTGCAAAGCCTGCACGAAGGCCTTGCTATCGGCTAGAGGCGAATCGTGGCGAAATTTCTATGATATCGTGGAATCTACATGGTTACGAAGGCTAGCAATCAAGGTCTTGAGGCCACCATGGGAATGGAAAACAGAGTATGCCTGCCGGCCATTGCTAGACGAGGGTTGCTTTCTCTGTTGGCGTGTTGCCCAGTCATACAGGGAACCGCGCGGTCTAGACTTTCAGACCATTGTAAGCGTGTGCATTGACTGGATTCATCCAAGAGACGACGACACGGGGAAATTATTTGTGGATATAGGAGATCACAGGGAGACGTTGTGGTGGGGGAGAGATCAGGGTAAGGTCCTGTTTCAACTGCATTCAGGCACTGAACGGCATGATTAACGATTCTGTGAACTATACAGACATCTGGAAAGGCAGGCCGAATGGAATTACGCTTATCCCACCCAATAACTGGTCTCCGGAAGCAGCCAAACTTGCTCGAAGCTGGCTTAACTCATGTCTGGATTTGCATGATTCATGTGCTATAACACACAGCCATGGTGGAATGAAACATGTTCCGACAAGACTCATCAGAGTTGAGAACGACACGGCCCATGGGATGAGAGCTAAGTTGGTGCTAGGTGCAAATGCGCCTCCTGGCGTCCAGTATCTGACCTTGAGCCATTGTTGGGGCAATCAACCTGATTTCCTGACTTTGAAGATGGATAACTACGACTCGTTTCTCCAACAGATCCCGATCTTTGATCCGAAGTTCAATCAAACGTTTCGTGATGCTTTCGGCGTTACGTTGGACCTCGGGCATGGGTATATATGGATCGACAGCCTATGCATCATCCAGGATACACCAGGAGCCGCAGATTGGAACAAAGAGTGTCCCCAAGTCGGGTATATTTATGCGGGTGGCGTTTGCAACATTTCAGCTACCGACTTTGCGAATGGAGCTGCAGGGATGTTCACCAAGAGGAACGTCGGACTTCTGGCGCCATGCCCAATCCAAGTTCCTCGCCTGTCTCCAAGATATATTGCGGCAAATACTAAGCCCTTTGACTACCCAGAAACAGAACATCCCTTGCTTTCACGGGGTTGGGTACTCCAGGAACATGCATTGGTGAGTGTTGATAGTGTATTTCAGAAGATCGATCAATAAAGCTTACCAATATACAGTCTCCCAGAACCTTGCACTTTCTTAAAACTCAAATATGCTGGGTATGTCGTAACACGCTAAGTTATGAATTGGACTTTCCGATTGTGCGTCCGCATTGGGAATATTTTCGCTATAAATTATGGCCCGAATTCATTTCTACCGGCCCGGGCTATTTCGATCCAGACGATGTATACATCAACCTTCGGAGATCCAAGGGGATATTTGATTCAATCACAGCTGGGCCAACTGAGAGGATAGACGATTCCGTCAATGAGGTTGATCGTATATTCAAGCAATGGGCCAGTTTTACCGAAACAGCTTCAAGAACGTGCCTCACATTCAGCTCGGATAAGCTCCCGTCGTTATCTGGGATTGTTTCCCTACTACAACCCTCACTGCAGACGCGCTATATCGCTGGCCATTGGGAATCAAATCTGCTCCAGAGTCTGATATGGTGTTGTGATGCCGGGGAAGATGAAATAGCGGGTGGGGGCTATGTTGCTCCGAGCTGGTCATGGGCGTCTGCTCCTCGGGCTGTGCGACGCTGGGACCTAAACTCTGGCAATGCGCCGTGCACAATACTTTCTACGATACTCAGTATACATGTCACGCACACGGGAACGGATAAGTTCGGAGCCGTCCAGGATGGCCATCTTCGAATACGAGGAACCCAGCTGGTGGGAACGGTGAACCACACAAGGATGGAGGTGGATCATTATCTTGGGGATTTCGAATTACCTTGGGGCGTGAGCGAACGAATTCCGATCCAAGTTTTTCCAGACAAGAGATACTGGTCGCAAGTGGAGGGAATACCCGACACTTCACCTCGGACACTGTCTTTTTCATCGACAACGTCAATCCGATTGTTGCTACTCTTCACTGACCAACACCACCGAGCTCATGGGCTCATGCTGAGACAGTTAGATGACCGTTCTGGCGGTGGCTTTAAAAGGATAGGGTATTTTGTTTCACGGGTACACCGTCGCCATGATTTTGAGGCATTGCTTAGGAAGTTCGGAAGAACAGCTACGGATTTATTAACGGAGGACTTCACTATTTTTTAAAACTGATATGGGTTATTACAGTAGGGGTTTTACCTTCTTTTGAGAACGGAGATAGGTGATAATTTTCATTCTCGGGTAGTACTCGTCAAAATAAAGTTTGCGAGTCCCGGTGAAATCTGGTTTCTGAAGGAACCAGTTCAATGGAATGGAGATAGGTATGGATTAATGCATATTAGTATATTATTCTAGGAATGGACTCTGCTGTTCTCTAAATTTTCAACTTATAAGGAAACTTCAATTGTCACACCAGAGCCGTTACCCCCCTAGTGCTTAACCACCACAGAACTTAATATTTGACTTCAACGTCTGCTTAGAGCGAGACACTCCTTTATCAAGGGGCACACCGGGGCACCAACATCCCGAAGAATAGGACGGTGTATTAGTCCAACATCACATATGCCCAGCGGGGCCATGGGCAGCAGCAACGACAAGATGAAAGGGCTAGATGAACGAGCAATAGCAGAGATCGAACGTATCCAAGGCAACTTCGAAATAATGGCAAGAAACTGGGTCCAGGCTGAGAAGAAGAACCTTGCTCTGCAGCGAATGATCAAAGAGATCGAGGCCCAAAAACCTTCGTCTTCGGTTGTTGTTGAGCCCCCCGAAGCGACCAGACCCCGAGGAAAAGCTATAAGCACGGCCGAGCACACCCGGCAACGTAATATCAGCCACTGGGCCAAAGGCTACCGGATCTTGAGAAATGCGTCACGTTCGCCCCCGCCGTCGCCCCGCGAGTTATTGTCATCAATCGAAAGCGAAAACAACTCGTCAGCCACCGACAGCACCATAGCGCTCAGCGACAGCGGCAGCGACGGTTATCAAGGCGACTCGGAAGCTTCATCACGAAAATTCGTGCTCCGACCCAGTCCTGTTCCGCGAACGAAGATCAGAAGTCCTCGTGGGCTGAGTCTCAAGACGCTAGCAACACCGTCCCGAGCCAGGGCACGGCGTCGGTCTGCTCGCGAGGTCTGCAAACAGAGAAAAGAGGAGCGACGACCAAAACGCACAAGAACATCACCCACCCCGCCTGAGGACATTAAGACCCGTTTCCCCTCTCGCTCATCTGTTTCATCATTACCTTCCACACCGGCTAGCCAATATCCCCAACTCCCACCGTTCTCAGGGGACACAAGGACCCCGAACCCATTACTAGTACGCCCCCCTTCCCATTTCAACATCGAACGACTCCCCGCTCATGTCGCGCAAGAAATCCTCCTCCGCATCCACATCCCCTCGCGCGACGGCCTGTCGATCCTGTGGGAAGCCATCACGATCGCTCAACACGCCTTCTACGACGCCGCGCTCGAGTGGTCGCCCAAGTGGACCCACGACCTGTTCCCGCAGGGCGCGCACGAGGTGTCATTCAGCATGAGTGACATCGAGGCCTATTTCGCCGGCTACAGCATTGGGGAGGGCGACTTCGCGCCCCGCGGCGCCGACTCGCACAAAGTCTTCCGGGCCGTCCGGGCCATGTCGCATCTGCGGAACCGGACGTGCCACTTCCCGCCGCGCAGCGACGCCCGGCACCACGACCTGGACAAGATGCCGGCCGCGCAGGCGGGGCACGACGGCTACCGCGACGCGCTGCGGGAGGGCTTCTCCTGGCCGTTCGGGCCGGGCTGCGCGGGCTGGTACTACGAGGCGACGAGCGTGGCGTGGCGGCTGGCCAAGGCGCTGGCCGACGACGGCGCCCTGGCCGCCCTCGACCGCCTCCACGACCGCATCGAGGTCCTGGCTTGGTCCATGCTGCGGGCCGTCGAGGAGGTCGCGGCGCTCCGGGCGGCGGAGGGCGGCAGGGGGCGCGCGGAGACTCGGGAGGAGCGGCGCGAGGTCGCCCGGGCGAGGGTGCGGGCGTTGCCGCAGGGGCTGCGCGTGCCGCTGGACATGTTCTTCAAGGACGTGAAGCAGAACGACCATTCTTGGCCGTTGATGATCCGGGATACGGCTTGGTGGGCAAATGCCGAGTCAAAATGAACGAGCGTGCACGAGCATGAAGGCGGTTGGTTACTGGACGGTGCAGTTTGAATATGATTTTGGTATTTTTGAAGTTAAACATTAAAATGTGAGAATATGTGTGGATATCTATAGAAGTGATGCAATGCTACCCAAAATAGTGAGGCGCCGAGCATAATGCGTTACTGTTTGTCATAGCATAAAACCATAAGATGGAAGTTACCCAGTCCCTGTTGACCTGTTCCCCTTCCCGTGTTTTCGTTTTCCTTTTCCTTTTTATTTCTTCATCGAAGCCTTGGACTTGGACCGCTTCATGCTGAACTGCGACTGGTTGGTGTGCACCCGGTCGATATCGAATGGGTTGTCGTCGTACGCCACCACGGAGTGGTGTGTCGGGACGCGCGCCAACGAAGACCGCCGCGAGTTTGCGCGCGATACCGGCCGCGAGTTGCCCGTGCGGATGGCGGCAAAGGCGGGCTCGCTGCGATCGTCGTCGTCTTCCTCGGCGGGGGTGTTGATGGCGCCCTCGGTGAGGGTGCGCTCCGAGGCCTTCTCGTCCTCCTCGGCGTCGGCGGCCTGCTGCTCGGCCTTGAGGCGCTTCATGAAGGCGAGGGACTCGGCGGCGAAGTGGCACTTGGCGCGCACGGTGGGGCCGTACTTGTAGAACAGGAAGGGGAAGGGCACGCAGGCCAGGGCCAGGAAGGCCGGGATGCTCGAGGCCCAGTGGATGCCCAGGTCCTTGTACATGTAGCTGGTGAAGAGCGGGAAGGCGAAGCCGAACAGCGAGCGCAGCACCGAGTTGGCCGCCAGCACCGACGCCGCGAAGATGGTGTAGGCGTCGATCAGGTAGTTCATGATGCTCAGGAACACGAGCACCATGCCGAAGCCGAAGGGCACGCCCGCCGCGATGCTGACGACCCAGTGGATCGACGCCGAGTTGGTCCACGCGAACCAGAACAGCCCGATGGGCAGCGCCACGGAGCCGACCATGGCGGGCGGCAGGCGCGCCTCGGGCGGCGCGAACCCCTCGTTGTCCTCCTCGGCCTTGACGTAGCGGCTGTTGTCCCAGATGCTGTAGGCCACGGCGAAGACCATGCCGACCATGATGCCCAGGAAGGCCAGGCCGCTGATGCCCTGGCTCCAGCCGCGCTGGCCCTGGTAGACGATGGGGAAGGCGCCGAAGAGCATGTACAGGGTGCCGTAGATGATGGCCATGTAGACGGACAGCAGCAGCACGATGGGCTCGCGGAAGAGCAAGATCCAGGGCCGCGACAGGGCCGTCTTGAGCGACTGGCCGAGCGTGACGCGGCCGCGGTCGTTGTCGACTTTGCTGACGTAGCTGTGGCCGGTGCGCTTGGAGAGGGCGGCGGCGCGCTTGCGGAGCAGGACGGGCGCGTAGGTCTCGGGGACGAGCAGCCCACCGACGATCCAGAAGAAGCCCGAGAAGGCGGCGAGGAAGCCCATGACCCAGCGCCAGCCCGCGGCCTGGCCCAGGAAACCACCGATGATGGGGCCCAGGACGGGGCCGAGGAAGGGCGCGGCGGCGAACAGGCTCATGGCCAGGCCGCGCTGCGAGGCGGGGAACATGTCGGCGATGACGCCGCCGGCGTTGGTCAGCGGCGACGAACCGAAGGCGCCGGCGAAGAAGCGCAGCACCAGCAGCGTCGTCGGGCCGTTGGCGCCGGCCGTGCCCGCGTTGAAGGCGGTGAGCGCGGCGTACGTGCCGAGGAACAGGACCTGGCGGCCGAACACTTCACTCAGGGGCGCCCACAACAGGGGGCCGACGGCGAAGCCCAACACGAAGAGCGAGACGCCCAGCGTGGCGACCTCCTGGTTGATGCCGAACTCCATGATGATCTGGCGGATGCCGCCCGAGTAGGCCGACGAGACCAGGGCGACGGCGAGGGTGGCCAGGGCGACGGTGAAGGTGATGAACCATTTCGTGACGGTGCTGAAGTTGAAGGGGTTGCGGGGGTCGTGCGGGATCCAATTGATCACGTAGGGGTCCTCGGGCGTGCCGGAGCCGGGATAGGGGTGGTTGAGGACGGAGTCGGTGATGCCCGTCTGGTCGAAGACTATGCGCCAATACGGGATCTTGTGCGGTGCTGTGGGTTCGAGGTCGTGGTTGTGTTGTTGTTTGCCGTCGCCAGGTTGTTGCTGGTGAGGCTTGGTATCCGTTTCGGACGCCATTGCGCCGGGTGCGTTGCTTGGCAGGCTTGTTTTTTTCTTCCTCTTTTGTGTGACCTCAATCAGTGCAGAACAAAATGTTTGCTTCGTTATTACCCGACGGTTAGGTTCGGGAATGTCGCAACGGGCGGGAAGTGGATCTTTGTGTCACGATGAGAGACAGCAGCGACAGGACAAGAGACAGAAACTATAGTCTCTAAATCTGTTATGTGTGTAAGTAAAAAGCAGGGGTGTCGTAGATCTCAGGATGCCAAGTATGAATCTGAGTCGAATGGGGTGAAAGGGGGGAGGCGGGATGGCAGGTGTTATAAAGGAAGGGAATGGTTCATCGGCCGCAGTCTGCGTAAATACGGGCGCCGAGGCAGGGAAAGAAAACACTTTTTTTTCGACGGCGAGACGGACAGCGCGACCAAAAATCCTTCTTTCTCGCTCGCTGATGACAAGGATGAGTAAAAAAAGATCCACCCAGTCGCACGCTCTCCACGCCTTTCGGTCACGAATGTCACGGTCAATCTCAGGTGGTTCAAGGCCTAGAGCGGATTTAGTAAGTGGCCGCAGAGAAACGGGATTAAACACCGGGCTTTAACTGCGCTTTCAGGGATCGTGAACGTCATGTCGCCCCCGGTCTGCCTGCCATCCGAAGGCGCCTGGGCGCTGTCTTGTGCATTTGCATAAAGTCGACGCTAATCCCACCGCCGAACCCTCTTTGGCGAGTCAGACCTTCTGGCTATGCCGATTCGACTGAGTCTGACCATGTGTCGGACAAAGTATATTCGAGCCTCCTGCGACTATCGTTTACAAATCCGCCTGAACCCCCGGTCGGGATCCCCTTTTGCACTGCCAGCCAAACTCATCAGAACACGACAGCTATTATAAACGCGGCTCGTACCATAATCGTTGTCTGCTGGCAATTGTTCATATCCAGGTAGTACGACTGGCAGATGCAGCACTCGTAAGCCTCGGCTTCTGCTCGGCTCACTAGTCATTACGATTAGTATCAGTTGGATAAGTTTTCCACATTGCTGTGTGGTGGTGGACCGGCCATTGTGTATGACAGACCAGACGGGCATGGCAACGGCACTACTGACGGGACCCAACACCGAGGCGCTGGAACA
The DNA here is from genome assembly GCF_038363985.1 of Apiospora kogelbergensis. NCBI lineage: Eukaryota > Fungi > Ascomycota > Sordariomycetes > Amphisphaeriales > Apiosporaceae > Apiospora > Apiospora kogelbergensis. The sequence goes on from NW_027117422.1 coordinate 408,957, forward strand.
CACTAGACAATTGTACAGACTGCGCTTAGGTAACACGCTAGAAAGGGAGCGCCGACGAGCGTCCAAACCCGGATCCGATACCAGTGATTATTAATAGCGGTATATTACCAATAAACGAAACCGAGAGGACAAAATGACGCAAGTGAGGTCCGCACCTCTGCATACCTGGATGGCTGATCCCACGTTCTATGCTTACCCAATGGATGGAGTAGATGCCGTTATGAAGCATTGCTGCAGCCAAGAAGCCAAGATAAAACGTCGAACGGGATTGGCAATTGGTTGTTCTCCTTGGTCGGCATCGGAGGATATTTCTGCTCCTGAACTCCGTCCCCACTAGCGCCGCGTCCAACTTCGGATTTTCGCTCTTAAGCTTACTTATGCATCTCGCATCCAAGATCTCACCGTAGTCGAGCCGGTCCCCCCACTAGTGTCAATAATGGCAGATAGAATGCCAGTGGAAGATGAAATGGAAGTTTATCAGATCATTGCATCTATGCATGCGACCTTCTTTCTTGCATTCGACCCTTAATGCCGTGACTCAGGTGCAGGACGAAGCATAATTAACTAATCTTGCTCAGCTCAACCGTCGTATGAGGGGTCCTTCTGGCAAATGCCATCTGCTGCTACTGTTTGTGCGAGCTCTCTCGGACTAGCCCGCAAGACGTCAGCAACGGCAGCACCTTGTGATGCCAAGCACTTAGTCCTGCTACCTCGTGTCCTGTCTTACCTAAGCTACCCTCACTGTGAGAAAGATGCCGCCGCCGTCGTCAGCCCAGCCCGCCACCTAACCCCCAAGGGATCGCCGGCATGGTATGCATGTATGTAACATCAAGGGTCCGTCACTTATGTAAGGTAAGATAAGATCGAGTACATAGAGTTGGGGGACTGGCCACGGGGCTTGGGAGTCGGACCGGGTGCCACGAGAACCTTCCGACACTGGTGGCTTTTTTTATGCAAGCCAGCGGGCGGAGAGATCTGCGAATCTCCCCCTTCCGTTCATCCAACGTGACCTTCTCACATACATGACCCGAGCGCCGAACCCGACATGATTCTTTATATATCTATAAGCATATGTTCATGTCAGACGGCACTTTGAATTTGCCGTAACTATTTTGCGCCTTAAAAAACAAATCCACCACCGGGGCCGAGACGCACAGGTCGGACTTACAAGGCCGGATAAGCCCAGTGACACACGCCTCCATGTCGACGCCTGACTCTTGACATCTTTTCTAGAACAAATCCGAGAAACCCACGCCCTATTCAAAACGTGAAGGCGCGACGACTCGTGGGCAAAGGCCCAGACCCCAAAGGAACAGGAACGAACCGGCAAGCGTCCGGATCCATACATCACGGCAGATGTTAGGCGGGCCGTTGACCCCACACATCATACCTACGTGCAGAAGAAAACTCCCGATTGGAGAGAGCATTGAAAAGAATGACCGCGGCGGTGTTCGCGGTACCAAGAGAATTTTTTAGGGCGGAAGAAAAGATCAAACATCCGCTGGTAGCTTCTTGGGCAAGTGGTGTGTGTGGGTGGACAGAGTCGCCCGGCTCAAGACATAGTGACAGGATGACCCTCATTGGCCAATAGTATACTCATCAAGTTAACATTACGTATCGTCCTAATCGTAGAGTATTACCATGCAACAGGCGACCTAGCCCTACCGGGCGTGTTTAGTAATTACATCTCATCGCGTAGCTGTCTAGTCTTTCTTGTTCTGTCCATCCGCACCCGTCCGTCGAGCCGCATCGCCGTCGCCCCCCGCCATCCGCCGCCTCGTCCCAAGCCACGACCGTCATGTCGGACTTGACGCGGAACTTCTCGCCGCGCCACGAGACGCTGGTGCCCAGCAGCACGGCCCAGGCCCAGATGGGGAAGGCGAGAAACTCGCGCCCGAGCCAGGCGAGGAACCACTCCCCAAAACGCCGGCGCTCGGTGCCGCCGCGCGCCGTGCCGCGCGCGAAGGTCGGCGTGTGCTCGTCGATCTGGACGCTGTGGCCCGCGTGCAGCCGGCCGAAGAGGACGCGGTCGTGGGCGATCCAGAAGGCGATGGCGCCCGTCCAGCACATGGCCCAGCTCGCCCAGGTCTGCGGGATGCCCAGGTACGTATGAACCCAGGGCACGGTGGTGAGGCCGTAGGCGATCGACGTGCAGCAGATCAGCGATTGGATGCCCGGCTCGACGAGCGTCGCCGCCAGCACCGTCCACTTCCGCACGCGCAGCCACCGCTTGCGCCGCGCGATGTACCCGGCCACCGACATGCCGGCCATGGGCTGGACGGCCAGGTCGCCCCAGGCCAGGCCGTGGTTCTGGAAGCCGGGGATCTCGGTCCGCCACAGCAGGTCGCCGATCAGATGGTCCTCGCAGATGTAGGCCGAGAAGTGGTCCAGCCCCGACGGCAGGTGCGCGACGGACGCGGGCAGGATGGGGTTTCTGCTCGAGTCCGTGACCATGTCCAGGTGCGACTTGCGGAACATGTTGCTCTTGCCCAGGGCGCAAGGTGCAACCCCAACCGTGTTGATGGCGCTGTAGAACTTGGCGTGCTCGGTGGCCATGAACATTTCCTCCAGCCTGCCTCCGCCCTGGGACAGGAGCGACGTCGGGACCTCGCGGTCGTGCGCCGCGCCGGGGTCGCCCGCCAGGAGACGCCGCGTCTCGGGGGAGTCGGGCTTGATCGACGAGACGGTGTCGACCACGATGGGCATCTGGTGCACGAACTTGCGCGGGACGCGGTCGTCGCCCGCAAGCCCGCAGAGCCGGTCGACCATGTGTCCCGCCGCGCCGCTGGCGATCCAGACATTGGAGTCGACGATCCAGACGAGGTCGCCCTTGGCCTCGCGGTAGGCGTGGCTGAGGTTGCGGATCTTGGGGTTCGGGCCCAGCGGCTTATCGGCGCGGCGCAGCAGGGGGTCCTCGTCCTCGACGAAGACGCGGGCGTCGTAGTCGGGGAAGTCGGCGAGCAGCTGGCGCATCACCGCGTAGGCGGCGTCGTCCTTTGAGGACACGCAGAAGTAGACGGTGAAGCGGTCGCGCGGGTAGGCCTGGCGGAACGTCGAGGCCAGGCACTCGTACAGGAAGGGCTCGAGGCCCTTCGCGGGGCGCAGGACGGTGACGTGGGGGACCTTGTCTTTCGGCAGGGTCGGGGAGACCGACTTCTTCGGGACGGCGGCATAGTTTCTGAAGCTACAGTTGATTGGGCCGCAGGTCAGAAAAAGGTACAGTAGAAGGGAGGAGGTTGCATAACGACGCACATTTGGTAGCTACCAATCGCTTGCACGCCTATGACGAAGACGCCCCAGACAAGCGAGACGTATCCCAGAGCCTCCACAGCAGATGGCATTGCTGTTTGCTGCACTGGATGCCAAGCCCAAGGCAAAAGGGGGAAAAACAACGTGTTCGGCTAAAGCAGCCTATGGTAACGGAAAGTCGGGGTGTCAGTCTCGGCCGGTCATACGGAAATCCGGCCAGGTCGCCCAAACACGAATTCGTTGAGATGTTGCGGGACGGCACACATAACGAAATGGAGTTTCATAGCGATTTGACGGTTTGTCCTATTGTGTTTGGTAATCTCGGGGCCGTTGAGACTCCGGGTCCATCAGATCCGCCTTTACGAATATTGGGTCTCGGTGGGTGGTGAATTGCTAGGATGCTTGGATGGTGGTTGAGGCCTTGCGCTTTGGGCCCGTCAGTGATTAGTCTGCTGAAAGCTTAGCTTGTTAGCACCCAGCGCCAGAAGCCAGGCGTGCACGAGGAAAAGAAAAAGAGCTCCCCACCAAAGCTCTGCAAAGCCGGGCTGCCCCACCAGCAGCTCGCTAGCCGAGATTTTCCGAGTCGCCCATAAAATCTCGTCGGTGGGATTTTTTTTGCAAGTCAGCATCGTGCATCACCTCCAGTATCTTTCTACACCGGCATATTTACGAGACTCAGGATACAGGATTATCCTTGAGCTCCGACCCAATGGCTTAGAGCGTCTTCGATTGAATGGCCTCTCCAATTGTGTAATTGCTATCGCATCGGGGGCAGTGTCTCTCATCTGAGTAAGTTGTTTCCTCCGTCTTCCATTTTCTTGCATCTCCGAATGCAAACGGCCCATAACACGTCAATCACGGTGATGAGAATCATTTATTTTACATGGCATTAGAGGCGTCATATCCTAGGAGTCAAACCCTCAGGTGTCAGACCCTCGATGAGTGTACCAAATGACTACAACGGTATCTGAGTTATTGGCTATGGTCCCAATCATTTCTTCAAATGGTGCTTAAATACATACCCCAACTACTTGCTAACTTCTCCGCGCAAGATAGACTACAATGATGTGAAATCATCTTTCAATGAAACAAACTCAAGAATCTTTCCCGGCCTTGCCAGTCTCCGCGGCTGGCTTGCCTGCCGGTGCAACTCGTGAGACGAATGCGTCGCAGCCTGCGAAGGGGCCAAGCTCAGCTGTAGTGCCTCCAGCCCCAAAGCCGACGCCCTTATGGAAGATCCACGAGCTTCCGATTCCCATTCGCACATTTCCCCTGCCCAGCTTCTATCCGAGTAACCCTCTGTCACTGCTCCATGTCGTCTACACATGGATCACACAGGCCTTGACCCTGCCGCACGAGCCCTCGATTGTCCATGAAGGAATATGGTCGGCCAAGACGCGAAGTGTGCACATCGTGGATGCGAAATCAATCCGTGCGTTGTGGGAGCAAGGCTTCTATGGGAAAGGTTCTCTCAGTCGCAGTGAACCCAACTGGTTGAAGCGCGAGCAAGCCCGCAGCGGCACCCAGAAACAGCATGTTGCTGAAGAGTATACTCGCCAGCGACGTGAAGAGCGACAACAGATGAAGTGGGATCGTGCCCGCCTACAGCAAGAAGAAATTCGCCGCGTCCGCTATCTCGAGTCTCTCGTTGCCCCGGTAGGACCGATGGAGCTTCTGCGCCTACCCAATTCGCCCAGTGATCTTGCAGCACTCCTCACCCCCAGTGACGCTATCGGGGAATCTGCCGGACTCCTTACCAACGGACAGGCTCATAGTAGCGATGTTAGTGCATCAACGGCCGGCCCGGATCTGCGTTTGGATGACCTGCCCAAGCTACAGACTAGTAGTAGTGCCGACACTTTGGTAGAACGTCTGGTGAACGGCGACGGTGAGCGACCTGCTACACCCAAAGCAAATGCATACCCGACGCCTCCACCAGATTCGCCCTTGGAGAGCGTGGCTCAAATCAAGAGACGAAAAAGTGTTCGATTTTCCCCCAAAGTTGAGTCGACCACTTTCATGCACTCAGACCCGCCAAGTCCTGGCCTTGGTACAGCCATGAATGGAAATGGACTTGCGAGAGGGATGGACGGGATTCTCGCCAATGGAGTACCTCCCCAGGAGCCTTCCATTCTGCCCCTCAGCAAACTCACATCGTCGATTGATGCCACTCCGGAGCCTGCACAACAGGCGATGGTAGACAAGGAACATCTGCAACTCACACGTGAGGAAACTTTCTTTCTCGCTTTTGGACTTGGGGTCCTCAAGGTTCGCGATGAGAAGTCTGGGGAGCTGCTTTCGACGCAGGACCTGTTCAACACATGCCGAGGCTCTTCGTACTTCCCGCCGAGGAAAGTCGACCTCCAGCCCGATGATCCGTTCCTGGTCCAGTACGCTGTGTACCACCACTTCCGGTCTCTCGGCTGGGTGGTGAGGCCCGGCATCAAATTTGGCTGCGATTGGCTTCTGTACAATCGCGGCCCAGCATTCTCCCATGCTGAGTTCGCCATCTCGGTCATGCCCTCTTACTCGGACGCTGGCTGGAAGAGCCAAGGCCGCAAGGCGCCGGCTCATAACTGGCATTGGCTACATTCGGTGAACCGCGTGCAGTCAACAGCCGTCAAGACTCTTGTTTTGGTTTATGTCGACATACCACCACCTGGGACAAGTGATGGTGATGTCGCTTCCCTGTTGAAACAGTACAGGATTCGGGAGTTCATGTTGAAGAGGTGGCCAATCAACCGGCGACGGGACTGATCTGGAATGTTGTACGAGATATGAGACATGTTACTATATGATTGCATTGGTTGGCGTTGGGGGATTCTTGAAAATATGTCAGCTCTCAAATGGGGGAGTTTAGGCCTGTACAGTTAGCTACGCTCAATCCCAGCTGTTCTTGGACATGATATCCACCTTCACGATGCATCTTGCAGAATCCACTTGACACGGCTCGCTTAGTGGTACAAGATGTGTCACACAATCTGCGTCGGAAAGACAACGGACGACGGCTGATCCCCTGAAGAAGCCCCAGCTGGCCAGCCTGGTGCCTCCTGCCCAATCCGGCAGGGCACCGTGTAATTGCCCGCCGCCATGCAATGCAAATGCAATGCAGTGTATTTCGCAGTGGATTCCCCGCGTGGAAGTAGCACAGGCGCTTGTAGACCGACCGCTGACTAGCGCTATTGCTGATTCCATCATCTTATCGTCCGTTGCTTACGTTGGATCGTGCCTCGTTGCCTTCTTATTTCTTTTTTAAAAATCCTTCGTCTTGGTCTTGTAATCCCCCGCAGTCTTTGCTTGACCTTATGCTGACCGGCAGTGACGGCGTCAATCCCCTGGATCTTTTTAAGTCATGACAGCCGTACTCAATGGCGGCCCGAAAGCCAACGGCAATGGAAACAACCGGCCCGAGTTGCACAACGAGCTAGCTGCGAGCGAGCAGACACCCTTACTGGCTACGGCCTCAATTGCGCCCGCCCAGGACCCGGACGTCGCTGAAGCCATTGTGGACGATGTATTCGTCATGGGTCGCCAAAACGGCAATGACAAGCCGCTGCCCAGGACGCAGATCTTCCTGCTCTGCTACGCGCGCCTGGTCGAGCCCGTCGCCTTCTTCTCCATCTTCCCCTACATCAACGACATGATCCTGCACGTGTCGCCCGACATCCGCGAGGCCGACGTGGGCTTCTACTCGGGCCTGATCGAGTCCCTCTTCAGCCTGACGCAGATGCTGGTCATGCTGGTCTGGGGCCGCGCCGCGGACCGCGTCGGCCGCAAGCCCGTGCTGGTGGCGAGCCTGGTGGGCGTGACGTGCGCGACGAGCATCTTCGGGCTGGCGACGTCGCTGTGGCAGATGATGCTGTTCCGCTGCCTCGCGGGCGTCTTCGCCGGCACCATCGTCACCATCCGCACCATGATCAGCGAGCACTCGACGCCGCGCACCCAGGCCCGCAGCTTCAGCTTCTTCGCCTTCGCGGGCAACGCCGGCATCACCGTCGGCCCCCTGCTCGGCGGTGTTTTGGCTAACCCCGCCAAGCTGTACCCGCGCGTCTTCGCCGGCGTCCCCTTCTTCGAGCAGTACCCCTACGCCCTGCCTAGCTTCGCCGTCGGCGTCGTCGGGCTGACGGCCGTCCTCTCGAGCACCTTCTTCGTCGAGGAGACGCTCGTCCGGAAACCAAAAGCGGCGGCGGCGGCGTCGCAGGAGGAAGGAGCGGCGCGCAATGGTGCTGTCAAGGAATACGGCACGCGGGAGCTGCTCGGCGCGCCCGGCGTGTCCATCGTGCTCTACGTCTACGCGCACGTCATGCTGCTGGCCTTCGCCTACACGGCCATCATCCCCGTCTTCTGGTTCACCAAGGTCAAGCTGGGCGGCTTCGAGTTCAGCGAGTTCCAGATCGGCATGTTCATGGCGCTTACGGGGGTCTCGCAGGCCTTCTGGCTGCTCGTCGTGTTCCCGCCGCTGCAGCACCGGCTGGGGACCAACGGCGTGATGCGGCTGTGCGCTAACTTCTACCCCTTCTTCCTGGGCTCCAACATCTTGCTCAACGCGCTGCGGCGCGCGGGCCTGCACGGCGTTTTCTGGGTCGCGGCGCCCACCATCCTCGCCGTGGGGCCCGGCGTCTCGATGAGCTTCACGGCCGTCCAGCTCGCGCTCAACGACGTCAGCCCCAGCCCGGCCATGCTGGGCACGCTCAACGCGCTCGCCCTGACGGGGCTGAGCGGGCTGCGCGCCTTCACCCCGGCCCTGTTCACGAGCATCTTCGCCGTCGGCGCCAACTCGCAGTTCCTGGGCGGCTACTTCGTCTGGGTCCTCCTCGTCCTGCTCGCGGCCGGCTTCACCGTCGCGGCGCGCTATCTTCCCGAGGCTAGTGAGAAGGACTTTCCCGCGTCGCCACCTGCCGAGGCAGAGGCTGACCATGGGGAGGGTGAGACGCGATAACTGGTGTGGTTGGTTCAGGTATATACATCGTGCGACTTGGCACTCGTGGGCACTGCATGGAATCAGGTTGAGGGGGTATGGTCACTTGGGACGGGGTGCATATTCATTACAGAGCATCGGATAATATGAAACAAACCTAGATGAGCATCCGTAAAACAAATTATTAATGCAAAAAGACTTGGGGGTTTTCTTCACATGCCCTCATAAATCTCCTCAAGTTGTAGACACAATGCCCGACATGCCAACGAGAATATTAATGTCCTCTTCGACAAAGCTAGCATCATAGCCATGCCCAACGCTCAGACGAGCCACCTGAACTACTTCCTCTTCAACAAATTGATTGGACGCAATCCTGGGTACCGGACCAGCTCCCAGACCTTCAACGTCGGCAGCTAGGGGTGTCAAGTGGGCAGGATGCGGTACTGTGGCTGCAACTTCTAATCGGGGCGTCAGATATAAACTCAAAAGCATCGAAGAACTTGACTGGAACTTACGTGGATTGCGTTACGTTTCCTGTAAACTGATACTTCCCATAGAGACACCCAACTCGTCCATCCCAAGTCCTGCCGATGGCAAACTTCCTCCCGATCCTTTCACTGTCTTCTTTTGCTTGGCCTGCCTCTGGCTCCTGGCCATCGCGGCACGAGCTTCGATCATCTGTCCATATGAGGCAAGGGATGATCTGCACGACGAGCCCAGTACTGGGTTTAGACTGTAGTTTTTCACACCCACACTACGACGTGGCACTGAGCGTGGCAGGGCTAAAGGCGGCATAACTTGTTCCGACGAGAACGTGCCTCCACCAGCAGTGCTGCCTGCACGACGCTCCTGCTGGGAAATTCCTTGTGGTCGTGCTAATTGAGGTCCAGGCTTGGCGCTGTTTGCCATGGAGGACAAGAAACTACCAAGCTTTTCCAGCAGTTCGTCTGCAGTGTGCTCGAAAGGGTGCTGTGTTAAGGTGTTGCGAGTCCAGTAGGATAGCATAAATTCCGAATGGAGGTCCCAATCCTTCATTTGATCCACGAAATGGATGAGTCCAGCAACACGAAAGCTCTGACGACCATTCAGGAGATCGCTGATACCGCCTCCCTGTTGATAGATCATTATTATACGCGCAAGGAAGCCATAGCATGTGCCCACAAAGTCTGGCAGCGGAACCTTCAACTTCTTTTGGATGCTGAAGAGATTTTCCTCCTTTCCCAGCGCAGAGGGTTGAGGCTTCTTTGATTGCATATGCCAAAGAATTTGAAAGATTCTGCTGGAAAGGGAGCCCTCTCCACCTTCTTTTCCCTCTGATCCAGTCGTATGGTAATCCATTGTGTCTTGCGCATTCTCCTTGAGGACCTTCAAGGTGTTGATCAACCCTGATTTCAGTAACACCGTGAAATCAAATAATTGAGAGTGCCAATATCGGGCTGTGGAGATGGTACTCCATGGTGACATTGACTCGAGCGTCTCTCTAGCATGTTTCCAATACAAATTCTGAATCGATTTCAGAATGCTCTCTCGAACTCCATCCATGTCTGTAAGCGGTAGTGGGTGATTGTATCGCCTCAGATAGTATGCCTTCTTTTTGCAATATTTTTCGTTGTCGTGCAGTCCATACCGTATGAATTTCTCCATTAATATTAGATGTGTTAGTTGTGAAACATCGCAAGCGACAGAAGGTGCCAATGGCCTTGTGTTGTACTTCATGAGTAGCGATAAGACCCATTGGCAGGTTTCTGGGCCGTCGGCAGATTGCGCACAATACAACAACGTTTCCACGTCTTCCTCCATACTGTGGGAGTCGCCTGTTTCGAGCATCAAGGCATAGAGGTCGAACGCGTCTTCTCCCCGCTTGACGCCCCAAAGGTAGTCCCCTATATCATTCAGGTAGGCCTTCATGTCGTCGGAGATGTTATGGCTCACTGGGTTTTTCGATGGTTGTGTTCGGTAAATCCGGGCAAGGCGAGAGACTTCGAATGCTATCCGAAAGTTTCCTTTGCCGGCGGTCCAATAAGACTTAGAACTGTACAAGAAGGCCCAGAACTCATCCGCCGCACTCTTGGAAGATTCGGGGGATCCTGAGTTGAATTCTGAGACTTCTCCCGCTATAGCAGTGTCTTTAGTCCCTATGGTGGCAAGTGATTGTTCAAGGCGATCGATCATAGGCTCCTCAGCCGCGTTTCCATCTGGACCGAACGCCCGTTCGACAGCAACTCTAAGTCTTTTGCTAGAAGACAAAGGGCATGAGGGCGATGTTGATGAAGGTGTGTCGTCTTGGTCATCACCCGACATGACTCCTTTAATGACGTGTTTGCGCTTGCCATTTACCACGTCGTCGGCGTTGGACGTCTTGCCCTGGCTGGCCTTGTACTTGGTGATCCCCCATTGCCCGAGCCGGTGGATATACTGCCGGCGGCTTCAAGCCGAGTTAGCGTCTGAAGAATAGATCATCCCATTAGTTGCCAATAGGCACGCCATACCTTGCTTTGAAACCATCCTCCGCCATCTTCTCGATGACTTCGCTCAGTGTATTATTTTCGAACAAGCTGATTATTTGGGCTTTCCTGTCTTCCCAGAGCGTCTGTGGGATACGTGCTGACTGCAGCCGCACCGGCTCACCGGTGTATTGAACAATAGCTAAATCAGCCATGGCTAAATTCGAAGACAGAGAGCCTGTGAACTCAAAATGCAGTTGGTGGGAGAGGAATGAGCCGAGAGTGAAGAAAGTTGAAGAAAGCACGAAACGATGGAAATGGTCCCCTCCAGTCGACAGTCTTATTCTGAGCTTCGTCAAGCTATTGTGACCAATCAAGAGCCAATTGGTCCAATGTCCTGCATGGCATGTGCATGCAGGTCTCAGCTAGAGGGACGAAATTCCAAAACCTCAAAGAGGTTAGCTCCGGCTGGCTATGCTGATACCCCTGAGATCATAATGATCGGCTACCTGCCCATTGACCAGTCGCTAGCCCAAAACGGGATTTGGAAGTTCGGTCTGGTATGTTGAGGCAACTACATCTTGGTTGACACGTGAGTCCCCGACGAGGCGCCTTTCTGCAGAGACCATACCGTTCTGGGGAATTGGAATTGACAACACCGGATCGAATGTAGCCCGGCTGCAGCTAACGTCCGAGGAGGTGGGGTGTTATTGAGGATAGGAGAATCTTGCTTGCTGCTGCTGTGTAATAATGGATAGCCGTAAATGGCAATTGTAAATTTTGGTCTAGGTTGACTCAGGGGATGTTGGACAAGAGTTGCAAACATCAACAAGCCAACTATGATTATTCATCTGGTGAGCAGCAGTGAGTTTTCTTGGTATAAAGGTCACCACAACACGATATTCACAACCCGGGTCTCCTCAGACCGGAATGTTTATGTTTCTTCCTGGGAAGACATCGTTCTCGTGGGACGATCCTCATTTCCCCCCTGGAAACCCTTCTTGAACCATCGTTGTGCATCTAATTCTGCCTCCATATCTTCGCCAGACACACATTTGGTGCAGTACCTCTCTATAAGCTATTCTGTCTTGTCGTCGTGTACACACTCCAAGAGCATTGTTTCAAGCTACTCACCATGTCCTCTTCACACCCCACTCAACAGCAGAGCCCGTGTCCCAAAAGCCAATTCCCTACGGCTTCCCAGGACCGGATGCTCACTCACATCGGGTCTTGGGTCCAGCAGCCTCCAGCTACGCTTCCAAATGTAAGTACATATTTACGTATGTGACTGATTCCATGAGCTAACGGGATTAAGGGGCATGATGGGTCAGTCCATGGAGCACCACCACGTCAGTATTCACAGGCTCAGCGGCCTGTCACATCGGCAGCACAAGCTGGACAAGGCTATCATATGTGTCGATGGTTCCAGGAGGGCAGGGAAGAAGGACCTTGGGCTCCATTTGGGACTGAGAACAAGAGAGAATGAGAGACGGTGGCCTCCTACATGAGAATTATGCAACGGGAAATTGATAGCAATACTAAAGAAGATAAATATATGATCCAAGCATGCAGCCCTCTCATCTATGATGTATGCATCAGTCTATGTTGATGTATGACGCCTTGACCCTAAGCAAGAACTCATAATCCAGATTGCTGGGGAAACGACTGTAACGTGAGTGTTCGGCCAATCGATCATAAAATGGTTGGGAAAGTAATCCATTTATATCCTAACTCTTAGCTGTATATGGAAAACTCCTCTTTACTCTCGTGGCCCCGAGTCTCATCTGATGCCCGGCCGTCTTCGAGCCCGCGCTTGGTGCGCCGTTTCGATCGGAGCTTTGCAATATCGGATTTAATAGATACTTGTTTGGCGAGTTTTTCCATGTCCATGATGTGACGTGGTATGTCCTCGCCGTGTGCATCGTGCATTTCTGAGCCGAAAAGGAGAAGAGGCAGTGTCGAAGACTTCCAGACGGGCAACGAGCCTTGGGACTTCCAGCTGGCCACATAACACAGCAACAGAAACATGAAAAGCTCCAACGTAGCAGGGAGCGTGATCCACGCCCAGCGCACGCGAAGGACAGCTAGTAGTCGGGTAGGAGCCGTATCATTGGGTTGCCATTGGGTAGGAAAATCCCAGCTATCGTCGCTCGGTCTATAGCCGTCAGGCGAGACGGTATAGTTGGCTACCATCGCTCGTTCCTGGCCCGGGGTGCGAAGTGCGCTCGTCATGCTCAAGGCCATTGCCTCGAACGTTGGGCTCATATCGAAATATCGCGTGCGAGAGCCATTCTTAAACCCCCCCAAGATTTGCCGTGTAAAGTCGCCGTACGTTGGGCATTTCAGAATGATCTCCTTTGGCATTTGTGTCATATGACGTTGCGTATCCTTCTAACTGGTCTTTCAAGTATGCCGACACTAGGTCCGTAGCTTGACGATGGACCGAAAATCTGCCACTGTACAAACCGGTTGTGATGTTTTGATAGCCGGGAACGCTCTCAGGCTCAATTGGAGCTGAGTTGAGGATGACCTGATAGGAGACAGACTTATTTTGCGGGCTGAAGTCGTACATGAAACCCGGTGCGTAATCTCCCCGGTCGATAGAAGATATTACCTTCTCCTGTAACACGCCATTGGTCATCTCAGACTTATACTTATTAATGCACCATCGTAAAGAGCACTCTTGGGCCTGCGCGGTTTTCCATCCATCTGAGCCTCCACAAGTCTGGTGCGGGTGATTCCGGTCGGTATCAGTATCACCCGAGCGCCAGCAAGGAGCTATTGCAGTCAGGTTGAGAATCGACAGCCCTGTTTCGAGCAAGATCGGGTGCCTCGATGTGCTCGTGTTCAATAAAACTCCAGAGGTACTGTTCATCCAACCGGAGTTGTGGCCATTTGGCAAGGTTATCCGAGCGCAGTCTTTGTTATTAGGGGTCCCGCACTCTTGCCCATCCGAGCTCATTTGTACTCGGATGAACTGGCCGATGTCCCTGCACTCACTGCAGATGGCCAAACTCTCGAATACATCAAAAGAACAATTGCCGGTTTGGCATTGCGGTCGAGGGCGGAGAGCGTTCAGTGAGAATGGGTCACTGAAATTCCCGTCGAAGAACAGCCCTCGGTTGATAGCCATTACCATGTTATCTTTGATACGCGGAATCCCGTACTCGGTTCTCAAGCCTTCAGCCCACCAATTCAGTCCGTGGAGTGTCGCGAAGGCGTTTTCGACTGGTCTTTTCTCAAGCACGACTGCAGTAGTCTGTTGCACCAAAGGTGCAATTGGTAGAGTAAAGATGGTGATCAGCGCGCCGAATGCGACCGGGCCCCTATTTATCTTACAGTCAGCACCATAAGGACAATCAAGAAGTTTATGTATGGCAGAGAAAATCGGTGTGAATCGTACCGGAACCCTTTCCGCTGCAGGAAAACCAGCGAGCCCCAAGGGCCTCTACTCGCATCGTCGTATATCGCAATGTCTTCAAGCTTGCGGCGATCCTTCTGAATCCAAGACCACTTCGATTGACCAATGGCGTTGGACACGGGAACCAGTAATGCAGAGCCCATAACAGTTGACAAGGCCGAGACCAGTGCGTTGATGGTGATATTGAAAGGCCATTCGGGTATAGGCTGATCTCGGTGAACCATCAAAGTAATGACAATTCCAGCAAAGCAGTAGCAGCTGATTAACCATGCGCAGAAGTCGTAGAACCACATTTCAGTGGCCCAGTACGAGAAGTTGTGCCATAATCCGGTATCGTAACCGTCCCTGACCTGGAGTGAGGAAGCGATGGAATTGGAGCGCTTGGACTTTTGCAAGCGCTTCAAAGACAGTAGCTCTGTCGTGGACGCAGGTTCAGTCTGTGTATTGATCTCATCCGATGGAGGACGTGAGGGCGAAGTACCAAGGATCGGGTCTCGAGAGCCGGTTCCTGCTTGTTCTATAGTTGTGTCTTCGATAGAGCTGGTTGATATATTGTCATGGAGTGTGTTCACAGAAAGGTTGATAGTCTGATGTGGCCGTATGCCTGTATCCATGATGAAGACTAAGTCTGATTCTGTAGTTAATACCTCTAGCGGTCTTGTTTGTTCGTGGATAAGTCACATAAATACAATGCGCAAGACCTTGACACATCGCGCCGACATGAAGTTGAAGGAGATTTATCAGGATAATCATGACTGCCCCATATGCATTCTATGCAAGATTTGTATCCCATGAAGCTGAGCATTGCATGCGCTTAGCCACCTATTAATAGGCTTGGGGGGCTGAAATTGGAGTAAAGTAAGCCAAATTGGTGCTCGAGAGCTGATACAACCAATCAGGGCTCGTTTACTTGCCGTGCCATCTGCAGTCAGTCCAGTAATTTCTCGAGGAACCGTAATGATCGGCCGTAAGACATATTAGAAATATGGCTTGGTTGATGCCTAGTTTGAGCCGGTGAAGCCGTATGTTGCCTTGCTGATTAATATGCCGACGGCTTTCTCACCGGGTTTTTCCGTCGCAGTCTTGTACTCCTTTCCTTTGTATAGGTAGCTTCTGTCCCCTTACTGGTGTACATAGAGAATACCCCAATCATCATCATGTTGCCTTATTGATATCTATATTTAAGCTAGTTGCTCACTGTCCTGCCACCATGTCGCTGTTGTGATACGGGAGTTTCTAATCAAGGGTCCGTTTTGCTGCCTATGGTGTCGATGGTGCATATGCATTGACGTCGATCTTCGAGTGAAAGTGTCAAGATCATCAATGTGCCTGGCAAGAGAAACACTGGCTCGTATTCCTACAAATTGAGGGTATAATATGGAGGACGACGCCGGTGACGACAATCTGGCTGCAGATGTTTGGGGGTGAATAAATAGCCTAAAGAGACTCAAGAACGGTAGACTTACAAGTGAAAACCCCTTTGCGTCACTGCCCCCACTTCAGCGTACGTATGACTTCTGGAAGCTTTTAATAGACTGGCCAGTTTTGATTTATCAAATACCGATGGTATTATTATATTTATAACACGGTATAAACCAATGAAGCCAAGCATGGAAGCAGATGTAAGTAACCAACTCACCCCGGTGAGTAAGTACAATGCGGAAATGCGGGATTCGAACTGGATCTTCTTATCTTAATAATACCACCGATGGGCGATTGGGTGCACAATGAGTGTGACATAAGCTAACTCCGTTGAAAGTCGGAGTTGAACCCCCCTGACTGCCATAACGAGATGCATTGCTTTTAAACGGGACTTTCCAGTGATTCGGGGCGCATTAAAACGAGTTTTTGTTGACACAGAGTGACTCCTTTCTTTCGAGAGCTCGACAATATGTCTTCCACTTTCAAGACCCCCCTTACAATCACCCACGTGGGCACCGCAACGGCAATACTGGAGGTGGCCGGCGTAACCTTTATTACAGACCCCTATCTCTCGCCCGCGGAGACCTCCTTCCCCGTGGGACCTGGCGTGGTCCTCACCAGCCACTACCAGCCCTCGCACACACTAGACAGCCTACCGCCCGTCGACGCCGTGCTCCTAAGCCACGAGGACCACGCCGACAACCTGGACCCCGTGGGCCGGCGCCTGCTCGACGGTCGCCGAGTCCTGACCACCGAGGACGGCGCCCAAAAGCTGGCGCCGCGACCGGGCGTTGTGGGGCTGAAGCACTGGGAGTCGGTACCCCTGACCATCGGCGGGCGCCGCTTCGAGGTGACGGCGACGCCGTGCCAGCACTTGCCCGGCGGCGAGTGCAATGGCTTCATCCTGACAGCACCTGAATTCGGCACAACCACCAGCGACGACGGTGTGGCGCGGCCCAATGCAATCTACTTCTCGGGCGACACGGTCTATCTCGAGGAGCTGGCGCGAATGCGCGAGCGTTTCCACATCTCGATCGCCCTGCTCAACATTGGCGCCGCCGCAGTCGCGCCCCCGGGAGGTGGAGATCCGTTTCTTATTACCATGGACGGGCGGCAGGCGGCGAGGCTGTTCCGCGAGATCGGGGCGGACGTTCTGGTGCCGATGCACTTTGAGTCTTGGGACCACTTTACGGAGGGGAGAGACGGGCTTGAGGCAGCATTCAAATCCGAGGGTGTTTTGGATAAGGCCGTTTGGCTAGAGCTTGGGGTTCCGCGAAGAGTGTTGTAGATTTTGAGTGGTATTATTTGTGAAATATATCTATGGCAAAAGGTGAAGTGCCGTTATGCGCGGTAGTTACGTTGGATGCTGTATCCGAAACTACCATGACTTACAGTTATTGAGGCGCCATGTTGTTGATGCATTTGAATGATTCGACGCATGGAATGTATCTCGGGTTCGAGACTAACGAGACATGGGACCCGACTACAGTAGAGTTCCGTCATCAATTGACCGATGCGGGAGTGGTAGCGTCGATGATGTTCCATTGTTCAGCCAAGACAGGCTCTGGGTCCGACTCCCCGGTGATTACTGGATCCCAAACCGTCTCTTCTCCAGAATTCTCTCCAAGATGTCTGGTCTTGAACGAACAACGACACTCTGGGGTACATGCGGGTGCATGAGAATTTACGTGGCTCATATTCATTATGTCGCGATGTGTCACGATTGAGACGATGACGATCTCGATCCTTGCAAGTGTTGCTGCTTCTTTGCGAGCCGGCTTGCCGGTACTGCCTGTTCCTGTTTTTTTTAAGGGGCATCGATGCCGAGACTTCCGCCGGGGTTAGTGGCCCTCGTAACATTTCTAGCGCCCCCACAGGGCAGCTAGAAGGCGATGGTCACATCGACGACTGCATCAACCCGGGGCTAGCAGCCAGTCGAGCGATCACCAAGAAGGCTTAAAACCATAGTTCCCTTTTGCACCTTCGCAAGCACAACTTCCCAAAACCAAGGCTAGCTTTGCAGATTCGAATCTAGGAACAGAGATGGGCTTTGTGTCAGATTGACTCGTCGACATCAAGCATCCACCCAGCAGTTTGTGCCGGTTCCTTGTCGGCCCAAGCTTCTGGAGTAAGCTTGGGCGGGAATTGGGAATTGGCATGCTTGATGATATCATCATCGCCAGGGTTTCTGCGACCGCGACCGCGTGCTGTTTGCTTGCCCGGCAGCCAGCTCCAAGTTGCCAACTCCATTGGGGAATTATGTATTTTCTTTTGGCACGCAGACAGCAGAGTATGACCAGTCCGCCATTTCCAGATTTCTTATTAGTGTCTGCCTCTCTCGTGAAACGTTGTTGTGCATCATTTCGCAACTTCTTGATTTGACTTCTACACCAACACCCGCGGCCCCAGCAGCTCTAGAATCTCTTATTCGCTGGAAGGACCCGTCCCGACCTGTTGACCAACTCGACCATGCCCGCCGCACGACGCCACCTCCTCCCGAACGGGAACGCTGCCAAAAACAATCGAAGGCGGGACGACCTGGAGTCGGGCTACCTGGACTCGCGCCAGTACCGGTTCAAGGACATCGTCAATGCCACCATCAACCGCAACCGCGCCCAGGACATCAAGAAGCAGCTGCTGTCCGGCACCGACCACCGGGCCTTCGAGACGTACCGCAAGAGCGACGAGGAGATCAAGGCGCTGCCCAGCAAGAAGCTGCGCAAGTTCTACGACGACCAGAACGACAAGATCGACGACTGGGTCGAGGTCGACGCCCTCGTCCTCGCCCTCGCCGACGATGTCATCGACTCGATGCACCCGCTCGACCTGGACCACGACGGCGTCCACGAGAACGGCGGGCCCCTGCAGGGCACCAACGAGAGCATCGAGCCGTTTCTCCCACAAGAGGAAAGGGAGAAGAGGATCAAAAGCAGACGGCGCGCAAAATGGGCAATCAACATTAACGTGATCGCAAACATTCTCCTCCTGATCGCCAAGATTGTCGCCATTGCCTACACAGATTCGCTCTCGCTGCTCGCTTCGCTTGTCGACTCGGCGCTGGACTTGCTCTGCACCATGATCGTCTGGTCCACGAACAGGTTGGTCAACTGGCGCCTGAGCAAGCTGCAAGCGAAATTCCCCGTCGGCCGAAAGAGACTTGAACCCATCGGCATCCTGGTGTTCTCCGTCATTATGGTCATCTCGTTTATGCAAGTAGCCAAAGAGTCGATTGACAAGATCACGCCGCATTTGCCTACCGAAGCGACGTCGCTGCCCATGGTCGCGATTGGCAGCATGGCCGCGACTATCGGCCTAAAGGGTGTCATTTGGTTCGGATGCATCCCCATCAAGTCTACCCAGGTGCAGGCGCTGGCCCAAGGTAAGCTTATATGACCCTCGCAAACAGTGTTTCAAACCCGACTGACCCGACCCTCTTTTCTAGACTGCAAGACTGATGTGTTCTTCAACACGCTGTCGCTTCTCTTCCCGCTCATCGGCGCCCACATTCCGTACCCGGTCGGGCCCCTGCTCGATCCCGTCGGCGCTCTGCTGTTGTCGCTCTTCATCATCTACGACTGGGGCCACACGTGTCTTATGACTATCCTGGCTCTTACGGGGATCCAAGCTAGCGACCGCACCTGGTCTCGTATCATCTTTTTGGCCTACCGATTCAGCGTCATTGACAGCATCAAGGGCTTCAAGTCTATCAAGTCGTACCAAGCAGGCGACGGTACCTGGGTGGAGATTGACCTGATCATGGATGAAGAGCAGAAGGTCCGCACCGCCCACGATGTCGCCGAGACGCTTCAGTATGTCTGTGAGGGTCTTCCAGAGGTCGATCGAGCATTCGTAACAGTAGACTGTAAGTTCTCAGTTGAATCTTCACCCAATTCCCTGTTATTAACTGTGATGGCAGACATGTCTCAGGGACCCGCCGGTCACTCCCTCGAAAGCACGTAAGCGACCAACTAGGGGAGAGTTAGCCTGGACTACACTAGGCCTTGGGTCCAACCTTTTGTAAATTTAACACGCCATAAGCCTATTTAATCCGATATGCTTCTTAATCACGATACCGTTCGGTTCATCACGACTGCCGACGGATCCTCCGTGACATCGTCTCCCCAATTGGCCTCCCATCCATTCTCTTGCAGGTACTGCTTCCAAGCCTGGTCATCGTCGTCCAGGCGCCGCGACACTTCTGGGATGACGAACAGGGCGATGAGTGCGCCGAGGACTGCGAAGCCCGAGCCAATGAGGAACGCGACCTGGTTGCCCTTCGTGACATCTTTGGAGTATGAGTTCAGAATGGCCGTGAAAACCTGAGTTCCAATGGCTGCACCCGCTTTCGAGAAGGCCGAGATCAGACCCATCATCTGGCCGCGGATCGACGTTGGGAAACATTCGGACGCGGCAAGAACAACCGTGCTGTTTGAAACAATGTCAGTGGTGACGTGGTTTTCAAAAGGGGCAATGCAGACAGCAACAAACCTTCCAGGTCCCACCTCGCCAAGGGTTAAGAAAACGCCATAGAGGACGACGAAGAGCGGGAATACACTCTGGATGGGCACCATGGCACCCCCGAGCACGAACCCCAGAACGGCCTGCAACGTGAAGCCCAGCGCCATAGTCTTGCGCCGGCCGATCTTGTCGGACAAGTAGCCGCCGACGAAGGGGCCCGGGATGTAGAAGCAGTTGATGACAACGCCCCAGCCCAGGCTCTTGACGAGGCTTCCCCCGGCGTTGGACCGCGAGATGATGGTGCTGCTGAAGATGCCGAACGGGATGGAGATCCAGTTGTACAGGAACCACGTCGCGGCGCAGCCGAGCAAGGGGCGCCAGTACCGCTTCAGCGCGAGCCAGTACGGCACGCGCTGCCGCCGCATCGCCGACTTGCGGTACGCCGTCGAGACGGCCATGCGCAGGCGGAACCAGAAGATGGCGAGGGGCGGGATCAAACCCACGGCGAACGAGGTGCGCCAGACGACGTCGTACTTGTCGCGGCGCTGCTCCCCGCCGACGCACAGCAGCAGCAGCAGCGGCACCAGCCCGCCCCACACGTACCCCAGCGACGCCGACAGGTCCGCCAGCATGGCGAACATGAAGCCGCGGCGCCTGCGGTAGGCGCTGCTCTCGTCGGTCGCCTCGGCGGCCCCCGCGCCGCTGACGGGGTACTCGCCGCCGGCGCCGACGCCCGCGACGCCGCGCGCCACGATCAGCATCCAGAACAGGCCCGTGTCGGTCGCGCCGTGCGCCGCGGCCGACAGGGCGATGCCCGCCACCAGCAGCACCGTCGTGGCGACGGCGCCCGTCTTGCGGCCCAGCTGGTCCGCCACGACGCCGAACAGCAGCATGCCCACGATCATGCCGATCAGGAACGCGTTGGACAGCCGCTGGTAGATGGCCGTCGTCAGGGACTCGGGGTACAGGATCGCGAGGAGGAGCTCCACGTTGCCGATGACGGCGGCGTTGCTGTGGGTGTCATGTGAGCTTTGGAGCCGGGGAAGGGGTGCTTGTATGCGATGGAGGGGAAACCGGTGTGAGGAAATTGTGCTTCTTACTAGCCGTCGGAGCCGATCGCCAGCCCGGAGAATAGGATCATGAGCCATACCGAGGCTTTGCTGAAGTAGGTCTTCTCTGGCGCGTCGGCGGGCTGGATCTCAACACTCTCCGCGGGGCGAAGATCTGGCTCCTTTTTCTTCTCAGGCGACGCCATGGTTTCGGCCTTTGATGGAGTAGACTCAATTTCCATGTTGTCGTGGGTACCTGGAAAGGGAGGTGTCCCCATCAATTCTTAAGGTAATATGGTCGATGGCTCAATTGGTACGTCGTGATCAATACACCAACATTCTTAAGTAACCAAGTATTGAGATATTTCACTCGTGTTCTTCCATTTGCCTTTTGATGCTCACTCGGACAGCAGGCGAACGCCAATGCTTGGATTAAATGAGCTGCCAACCTACCTACAAGTGCCAAGGTTCTTCGCGTGTCCGCTGAGCCGATAGCCGCAATGATAAGACTCGGGCTTCGAGCCGAGCAGAGGCAGCGGCACAGCGCCGGCGTTGGAGATGATAGGCAGCAGTTGGTCTCCTTCGCGTTAGGGGGATTGGGGTAAGCTAGACTTGATCCCTGGCCTGCTGGTAGGGTAGGGCGGGGTAGCCTGGTATGTCGGCGCTGTCTGTACTGACAACCGCCGGCTCAAGGTTGGGAAGGGGTTTAGTCGGTCTCCACAGAGTCGGGGTTGCCCGGTCCGGGTAACAAAGTGCACCCACTGCATCGCCCACCACGCAGACATTGCGCAAGGGCTATCTCAAGCGAGCCGTCCGAGGGTTCGCTTACTTCTTCATCGAATCTCTCCTCTTGGGGGTACTGTTGTATGGATGAGAAGTCTGGCAACGACTATGACATTCGAAAAGCAACATCACGCGGCACGCCCGGCGGCGCCATCGCAGCAGCCAGGCGTGTTGATATCCAAGGCGACGAATGACCGGCGGCAAACTCTTCATCGCTTTTTCAAAGCGTTCTTACTTTCTACGGCGTTCTTTGCCTTCATCTGGACCTTGCCAGCCTGGGCACCACTCCGTCGCCAGCAACAGCCGAGCCAGGGCCCGGACGTGGCGAAGGTGCAGCAATGCGCCATCGACAACTTCCAGGCGGACCTGTCCTTCCTGGACGCGGCGGTCCCCATCCAGGCGGACGAGTTCCTCGCGCGCCGGGACCGGCTGGCGCGGGCGCTGGTGGCGTCGGGCGCCGACGCCTTCGTCCTCGAGCCCGGCTACACGTTCCAGTACTACGGCAACGTCTCGCAGGCCGACTGGGAGCCGTGGGAGCCCGAGGAGCGGCCCTTCCTGATGCTGGTGCTGCCGCAGACGGACGCGGCGACGGGCGAGACGGTCGCCCGGACCGCCTTCCTCGCCCCGCACTTCGAGGAGGGCCGCGTCCGCATGCTGGGCATCCCGTCGCGCGACGACGCGGCGCTCGACATCGTCGTCTGGGAGGAGCACTGGGACCCGTACGCCACGCTGCTGGGGTCCCGTCTGTTCCGGGATGGCGCCTCCCCCCAAAGCTGATGATGGACGAGGAGATCCGCGACTTCATCGCCCGCGGCCTGGCCGACACGGGCTTCGAGACGGTCGGGCTCCGCCCCGAGGCCGAGCTCGTGCGCCAGCTCAAGAGCCCCGCCGAGGTCGAGCTGCTCCGCGCCGTCAACACGGGCACCGTGGCCGCCGTGCGCGCCATGCGGCCCTGCCTGGTGCCGGGGCTGACCGAGGACGAGGTGCGCGACGTCCTGGATGCGGCGCTGGTGTCGATCGGCTTCGGGCTCTTTTTCGACATCGTCTTGTTCGAGGAGCACGGCGCTCTGCCCCATGGAGGCTTCGTCACGGGCGGCAAGAAATTGACCGAGGAGAGCATGGTGGTCATTGATGTCGGGTAAGCACGCAAAACCACGCGGGGTCTCACTTCAGGAAATACAGGCGACCGCTTACTGACCGACCTGCTTCTCAGCGCGCATTATCTCGGATACTCGTCCGACATCTGCCGGAGCTTCTTTATTGACCCGCCCAAACAGCGGCAGCATCCGTCTTCATGGCTCACGTGGCTGGCCAGCTTCCTGCCGAGATGTACCCGGTCGGCATCCTCTGCCTACGAGCACGGCCATGACGCTGCGTCGGCGTCTTCCGAGCTCTGGGCCGAGAAGCTGAAGGTATGGGACATCGTGCTGCAAGCGCAGACGGCCGCCGCCGCCGCCTTCCTGCCGAACCATACCGCGGCGGGCGTCGACATCGCGGCGCGAACCGTCATCGAGGACGCGGGCTACGGCCACGGATTCACGCATCGGCTGGGCCACGGCATCGGGATCAAAGGTCGGTCTATCTTTCTATATATATGCATCCTCCTGTCTGACATGTTGTTATAATATGGGAGTGTGGACTGATTGATGGTTTGCCTGCAGCGCATGAGTCTCCGTACCTGAACAAGTGGAACAAGAAGGTCCTGCTAAGGCCGGGGATGACGTTCACCAACGAGCCGGGCATCTACCTGGAGGGCAAGTTCGGGGTTCGCCACGAGGATATCTACCTGGTCAAGGAAGACGGCGAGGCGGAATTGCTTACTGGTCGGAGGGCGAGAGGGCCTTATGACCCCTGAAGCATGCATTGCATATCCTGTATCGGTAAGTCTGTCTGACAACCGTCTGTAGGTGGAAATAGGTCTCTTCGACTGTCTATCCAAGCGCAGCATGTCCGATCAGATCTTCATGCATTTCAATATCAATAGAACTGCCGGGACGTTTATGTATGTTGTGTTGTTAGCAGAAGTGTTCATCAACAATTGGACGTCTTTGCCATGCTTGCTTGTAGAGCAGCTACTAATGAAAGAGTTTTTGCCCTGGCAACAATCATTAGTGGTGTGACGTCGTATAAGAGCCCCGCGCCAGCGCCTCCTACAGGGGACAGACGTTACTACTAATCCATGCCGCAACACGGATCACCATTCTAACTTCTCAACAGCGCATTGTAAATTAGTAACAAGATGAATCAGATCCCAAGACTACTAAGGTGAACTTATCCTACTCATGCGAAAGTAAATCGAGATGCTATATCCAAGGACCCTCGGCACAAATAACTTACTCTGGTGGCGCGGGAAGCAATTATGTCATTGCACCTGTCTAGCGTCGCAATTTTCTAGCCATGCAAAAAGCGAGCGATGGCAGCAGGCCGTTGCGATCGCTTAGAGGAAAAGCCCCCTGCTCACCAGCGCATCTGCACCTGATCCGGGATAAGTCACCCCCACCTACAGTAGTCAAGGTCGATAAAGAGAGGGAGAGGCCTCGAGAGGGATGGTGTCGAGAATTCCTGCCACCCTCTTCCTTCCTCTCTGCCAATTGGGTTTTCTGGAGGCATTCCGATTCGCTTCCTTTCCGTCTTACTCGGAAGTATATGTGTGGTGGTCTTATCGAAAAAGGTCTGAGCGGATAAGCGACAATACTTTTCACAGCAGGACAAGCAAGCCACATTGGCTTCGTAACACACGCATGCGTTTTTCTGAATTATTCCCTCTTAACGTAGCTAATCATGCCCTTCCCGCCGCCAGAGCCTGCCGAGGGCGTCGAGGCCAAGCCTGTCATCTCCAAAAAGAATGAGATTGTTCTGTTCAGCAGCACGGCCATGTAAGTGATACTGCGAATGCGGCCACCCTTTGGGGTCCTCCGGTCATCCGTGTGGTTGCACAACAGAAACATGGGCTAACGACTAGTGGGAAATGCCGCAGCGCGCTGTACGGCTACGACCAGGGGATGATGTCGATGGTGAACACCAACCGCTCGTACCTGAAGACGATGCAGATCGCCGAGACGTCGCCCGTCGTCGGCATCATTGTGAGCGTCTACTACCTGGGGTGCGCCGTCGGCGCCGTGGCCGCCTCGGACTGGGCCGACCGGAAGGGGCGCAAGCCGTCCATTTTCGCGTGTCTGGTGACGGCCGTCGTGGGGAACCTGCTCATGTTCGTGGCGGGCCTGGGCCCGCACGGCGCGACCCCGTGGGGCGGCGGCGGCGCCCTCGCGTGCATGCTCGCGGGCCGCGTCGTGCTCGGGCTGGCGGTCGGCGGCATCGACGCCACCATCCCCGTGTACAGCGCGGAGCTGGCCAAGGACGAGGCGCGCGGCCGCGCGCTGGCCCAGGAGTTCCAGATGAACATCTTCGGGCTGCTGCTGGCCTTCGCCATCAACCTGGGCGCCACGTCGGCGCTCGGCAAGGACAGCGAGTGGGCGTGGCGCGTCCCCATCGTCGCCATGCAGGCCTTCCCCCTGCTGCTGCTGTCGCTGATCTCGCGCCTGCCCGAGACGCCGCGCTGGTACATGAGCAAGTGGCGCAAGCAGGAGGCCCGGGAGGCGCTCGTCGAGCTGCACGGCGACGACAAGGCCGCGGAGATGCTGCAGGAGCTGAGCGCGGCGCAGCGCGACGAGGACGACAACAACGAGAAGATCGGCTACACGGACATGCTGCTTCCGAGCGGCAGCCAGTTCCACCCCAGCATGGTCACCGTCATGGGCCAGATCAACCAGGCCCTGACCGGGTACGGGGCCGTCAGCGTGTACGGCCCGCAGGTGTTCGAGCTGCTCGGCTTCGGCGTGCGCGAGGCCGAGTACGTGACGCTGGGCAACTTCATCAGCTACTTCCTGTTCATGACGGTGGCGTGGCTGTGGATCGACCGGTACGGCCGACGCAAGCTGATGGTCTGGGGCTCGGCGGGGCTGTCGGCGTGCTTCGCGCTGCTGACGGCGTTCGGCGCGCTGTCGCTCGACGTGCCCGCCGTGAGCCGGCTCGCGGCCGAGGTGCCCGGCGCCGTCGTCATGTTCGCGGCGACGGCCGTCTTCGGTATATGCTGGCTGGCGACCGTGTGGCTGATCCCGACCGAGATCTACCCGAGCAGCGCGCGGGCGCAGGGCAGCGCCATCAGCGTCATCGTGTGGGGGCTGGCCAACTTCGCCGTCACGCTGCTGACGCCCATCGTCTTCAACAACCTGAAGTACTGGCTCTTCCTGGTCTTCGCCGCCTCCAACGCCTTCGCCGGCTGGTGGACCTGGCGCTACTCGCCCGAGAGCGGCGGCCGCAGCTTCGAGGAGAACCAGGCGTTCTTCGACGCGGCCCGGGACGAGGATAGCTGGGTCGTCCGCAAGGTCGACGGGGGCAGGTTCTTGCGCATGCCGCCCCCGCCAACAAGGACGATGCGGTCGAGGAGGCTACGCCGCTTTTGAGATCACGCCATTGATTTAGTAGGCGGTCTGCCATTTGACTGTGCCGTATGCTAGTTATACTAGGAGATCCCCAAAGCCCAAAATCCCAGAAGGACCATGCAGCGCTAGGAGCCGATCGCTGTAGGGGTGGTCTACGTCTTAAACCTCCATTAATAATCAAGTAATATAGTATAGAGTCCCGCTGCAAACTAGATGGGATTAGGGAGGTAGCGAATGAATGATGAAGACATGCATGCGGCTGATTGCCGAGCGAATCGTTTCCCGGCGTCAGTGCCCTGAAGTAGGAGCTGCCTAGGATGCGGGCAGTCGTCCTACTGTGGGCAGCTTCTTCTCGGGCCAACCCCACTGCCGAGAGATTAGGAATCGAGCTAAAATGGCGGCTCAGCTCCCACCTGCCTGTTCCGTCCCTTGACTCAACCTTCATGACCGTTTGTTGTTGATTCAGTCCAGTCCGGGTTAATGCCTCGTATCATCTGGCTGGTGGCGACTGCTCCTCTTGACAAGATGCCGCAAGGGTGTCTCCCTCATCCGAACCGGATCTGCCGGTGCAAGGGATTCTGCAAAGGGAGTCCAGGTTGTTTGATTAGATCCTCCAGCATCCGCCGACCTGGGCCAACAAACACGCGTTCGTTTGTGCCCCGTGCCGCAGCGGGTTTGCTTGATAGATAAAAGCGCCCGGCTCCCGCTCGTCCCCAACGAATGACCCATCCCGTTAATATTCTTAGCCCGAGATCAACTGTATCCGACACGGGGGCATCTCCATTTCACTTCCGTCGTCTTTCACAACATGGTTCGCGTCAATTACTTGGCGACCTTGTTGTCGCTCCCGTTGGCGGCCGTAGCTCTGTCCAAGACGCCTCTCACTTTACAGGAGTTGCGTAAACAAGTAGGTGAACCACTAATTATTGTTTTGTTTGGATCTAACGCTGCCGCCTCCTACAGATTCGACCTCAGGGAGCCCAGACGCTGAGCGAGCGCCAAACTGAGACCACCGCCAAGTATCCTGCGTTCAACATCTCCGTTCCGATCGACCATTTCCACAATGACACCATCTACGAGCCTCATTCCGATGGCTTCTATAACATGAGATATTGGTTCGATGCCCAAAATTATAAGCCTGGAGGACCTGTGATTGTGCTATGCGCCGGTGAGACTTCAGGGGTGGGTAGATTGCCATTCTTGGAGAAGGGCATCGTCGCGCAGCTCACTCAAGCGACCAACGGGATCGGCGTCATCCTCGAGCACCGCTACTATGGCGAGAGCTGGCCGGTCAAGGACCTCAACACCCCCAACATGCGCTTCCTGACGACCGACCAGGCTTTGGCCGACACAGCCTACTTCGCCCAGCACGTCAAGTTCCCTGGGTTAGAGCATCTCGACCTTACCTCCGCCACCACGGCTTACATCGCATACGGCGGTTCCTACGCCGGCGCCTTTGTCGCTTTCCTGCGCAAGCTGTACCCCGAGACGTACTGGGGCGCCATCTCGTCGTCCGGAGTCACGGAAGCCATCTGGGACTATTGGAAGTACTTCGAGGCCGCGGCTGTATTCGCCCCCACCGGCTGCGCGGAGACCACCCAGAAGCTGACCAATGTCGTCGACAACATCCTACTTGCCAAGAAGAAGGATACCAAGCTCGTGTCCCAGGTCAAGCAGGCGTTCGGACTGCCCAATGTGACGGCGGATGCCGACTTCGCCAGCTCCATTAACTCGGGCATCTACTCGTTGCAGGGCTACAACTGGGACCCCGAGGCGGGCAGCACAGAGTTCTTCGTGTACTGCGCTAATGTCACCTCCGATTCGGTTCTATATCCTGCGACAGAGCCTTTGCGAGAGCGAGTCGGGGAGCTGATTGAGGCTGGTGGTTGGGGCAACGAGTCGAAGACGCTTACGAACCGCATGCTGAACTACATTGGTTATGTCCGCGGCGAGACTGTAGCGACCTGCGACAATGAGGACCAAGATCAGTGTTTTGGGACAGCGAACAGCGCGGCCGGCGGTGAGGACTTTGCAGCGACCGATATATCCCAGACCTGGAGATCGTGGCCCTATCAATATTGCACACAATGGGGTTACATCCAGACGGGCGACACCCCGAAGGTGTCCTGCCGCTGATCTCGCGCACCATCGACCTCGAGTACGGCTCGGCCATCTGCAAGACGGCCTTCAACCTGACCAAACCGGCCGACATCGATGCTATCAACAAGCACGGTGGCTTTGGCATCTCGTACCCGCGCCTGGCCATCGTGGACGGCGAGTGGGACCCCTGGCGAGCGGCGACGCCGCACGCGCTCGGGCTGGCGGACCGGGTCGACACCCTCGACGAGCCGTTCAAGCTCATCGCCAAGGCCGTCCACCACTGGGACGAGAACGGGCTCTTCCCGAATGAGACAACGGCTGAGCTGCCCCCCACCGCCGTGGTCGAGGTCCAGAAGGCCGAGGCGCACTTTGTACAGAAGTGGATGCAGGAGTGGAAGCTCGAGCAGGCCCGGCGGTCAATCGCTTCGCTTTCTTAAGGCCCCCTAGATGTGAATCCTTCGTTTTCGGTAGGATAAGAGGTAAACAAGAAGAGGACGCAAGTTATCGTTAAATGCCATAAATTATTACAACATTGAAATATGCTCGTTGTAATTGACGTAAGCTGGACATGTCTGTCAAAATAGGATGCTTATCCAAATGCCCAATGCTAAACATGGTGTTATTGCCGGCCGGGTGTGGCGGGCACCAGCAGCAAACGCGGCAGGTTATCTACCAATACCTTGAACCCAATTCCACCAACCGACTGGTCTAGACCTCGCAATCAGTCATCCGCGACCTGACGAGTCTTGCTACCGCCGTACCACCGACACTGCTGGGGCTCACGAAAGATCAGTAAGCAAGAAGCAGCCGACTGAATCTTTGTCGCGTGGGGTTCGGCAAAGGCTTCCCGCAAGACTGCGCGAATCCTGTATTTTCCTTCGGCCTAAACGGTCCGATCCAGGGAAGACTGCTCGAGGATAGTAGACCCCCAACCCAAGCCCCGACGAGGTCGGATAAATGGGATGAACTTGCAGATACTGGCTCGTCGGACACCAATGGCAATGGCGCTCTTGACGCCAAGGATGCAAGCTGATGGTCGCACGGCACCCAAGACGCCTGCGGGGTGTGGTTGGACGAGGTCGGTACGTTGGAGGGGTGGACGCGTTGTCGTACATTCTTTTTCCCCTTCTCATTTTTTTCTGCGGCTGAAACAGAACGAGACTTGGGGAAGTGGTTTGTCTGTCTGTCTCTTCCCCCAACCATCGTCCCCCATCTTTCCCCGTCTTCCTAACCCCCCATGCGCCCTCCCCCAAATCCGTTATACTCGCGCGCTCCACTCCGCGGCGATCCTGTTACTTGATGAAAATGACTAGTGCCTCTCTCTATAGGAGCAAGCAGCAGCAGCACAACGGCCTCTTCGTCGACGAGGATTAATATATACATACATAAACCTTGGGGGCTGCAGCCTTGCTGGATGCACCATGTCGGAGGTGCTGCCGTCCTGGAAACCTTGCCAGACGTGCGGCACGACGGCCATCAAGACCTATACATGCATCCAATGCAATAACCTGGCCTTCTGCGATGCATGCTGGCCGCGATGGGTTCTTCACGTGCCGGGAGCTGTAGGATGGTTCGTTTCATGTCTTTTCCAGTTCTACTTCTTTTTTTACCCCCTCTCCCACTGAGCTAAAACGACTAGAACATTGTTCAATCGCGATGCGTTACGGAGTCGGAGGGAGACATGTGTTCGAGAACGGTCACTGACTGCGAGCATCAGGGACGGGAAGCCGCACGAGAAGGCCGACCCGACGGTGATCCATCGCCTTCGCCAGATCTTGGAGCCGCTCCGCACCGAGGAGGAGCATGAAGCGGAGCTGCTCGAGGACGAAGACACGACGTGGCTGGGCTTCGGCCGCGACGCGACGGGCCGCTCGGTCCTGCACGACTATGGTCGCTTCGCCGCCATCATGGGCGAGACGCTGATGGAGGACACGACGGAGCGGTTCCCTCAGTTGGTCTCCTTCATTGGCGAGACAGGTATGGATGACATTTGCTTGACGCTTGAAGTGCAGATTGGATGCGCTCACGTTATGCGAGTGCATGCTTGTATTCAGCCATACTGACAGTGCCGTAGGCGCCGGTAAGAGCACACTGATCAAACTCTTGATCGACAGTCAGGACCTTACTTCGCCCGATGGGCCCCGATATTACAGTCCCGTGACTTCGTCTAACCATGACCGTATTCCCACCACGGGTGATGTGCATATGTATGCAGACCCGTCCACGCTGTACAGCAACACGCCAGCGCTCTTCGTGGACTGCGAAGGGCTTAGCGGCGGGGAGGCGATGCCCAAGCAGCTGCGGCACAGGTCGGCCGACGGCGTCGCCCACGACGACGAGGGCCAGCAGCAGCAGCCGAAGAAGAAGCTCAGCACGCCGCGGCCGCTGGCGTGGGCCAAGACGCCGCAGACGCGGAAGCGCGAGTTCGCCGTGTCGCAGCTGTACCCGCGGATCCTGTACACCTTCTCGGACGTCGTCGTCTTCGTGCTGCGCAACCCGCGCGCCTTCGAGTCGACGGTGCTGGGCCGGCTGCTGCACTGGGGCGCCGCGTCCATCGACAAGTCGCTCAACCAGCCGGCGCTGCCGCACGCCGTGCTCGTGCTCAACGCGACCGACGCCGGCGTCGACGCGCGCGAGTGGGACGTCGCGCAGGCGACGGCGCTGCTGCTGGCCGACGTCCGCGACGCCGTCCGCCGCGAGCCCGCGCTGCAGGAGCACGTGCGCGCCTGGGCCGCGCGCGGCAAGACGATCAAGACCACCCAGGACCTGCTCGAGTGCTACTACGCCTCGGTCAGCGTCGTGCGCGTCCCCTACAAGGGCTCCTACATGCTCATGCACGAGCAGGCCGGCAAGCTCTCGGCCCTCATCAAGGACCGCTGCGCCCGCTCACACCTGCGCAAGAAGGAGGTCCGCATGCTGGCGTCGACGGAGCGCCTCCAGTTCTACCTGCACGCTGCCTGCGACCACTTCACGCGCGACCTCGACACCCCGTTCGACTTCGTGCGGGAGACGCTCCGTCATAGTCCGGTGTCCCGCAATTTCGAAGGGAACATACTCAATCTGGCCTTGCTTATCAAGGATCAGACAAGTAACGTCTCGCTGACGAACCGCGCCGAGGCCATCTTCCGGGCCATGGCACCCATGATTGCGAGTTGTGTTATGTTTGACACAGTCCGGCAAAACCTACTTGGTATCTCTCAGCTCTTTTCTTTCCTTTGCGCTTCACTCTGTTCTCGCCGCCCGGACTTTTTCTTTTGCTTGCCACGCAACCCTCTCTCCTCGGCTGCCTATACTATACTCTGTAAATGGCTGACCAGCATATACAGGGTCTGCATCACAGCTTCTCAACGACCGCTACGCGAAACCCTGCGCTGCGGCGCTGGAGCAGTTCGCGAATCTGTACTGGCCGTGCAGCTACGCCAACCCCAACTACGGCGAGCTGGGCCGCTGCTGCAACGTCAGGTCCGGGCACAACCCCAAGGGCCACCAAAACAAGCAGGGCAAGATCATCGGGAACGGCGACTACGAGTCGGAGCTGGACGTCGCGACGTTCGGCCCGGCGTGGACGCAGCTCATCCGCACCAGCCTGCGGCAGATCCAGTCGTCGCTGTTCCGGCTGGGCCAGGAGCTCACCGACCGGACCGAGCTCCAGACGGCTTCGCTGCTGCACCGCGAGCGGCTCAACGAGCTGTACTCCAACACCCTGGGCAACGCGAGGGACTTTACCAGCTACTCGGCCTGTCTCTGCTGCTTGCGGGAACTGCCCGAGTGCGTTCTCCCCCTGCGGCCACATCCTATGCTACTCTTGTATCCAGATCTACGGGCAGAGGACGTCGAGGACGACGATCGAGATCAGCAGATGTCCCTTGCACGTCCGCGACGTGATATCGACGCCGCCGTGGGTCATTACGACCAAGCCACCCCAAGCGGGTGTTCGCATTCTGTGCTTGGATGGGTATGGTGACTGTAGTCCAGCTGTTGGGAAGCGGTGCTGACGATATTGTAGTGGCGGCATTCGAGGTGTTGTACAACTCCAGGTGCTGAAGGAGATTGAGAGGATACTAGGTCCAGACCTCCCTATTCAGCTATTTTTCGACTTGATGGTCGGATCTAAGTAGGTCATGTTTCTTCGATTTACCTTGTCTTTACTGGGGCAGTCGTGCACTACGCTAACGCATTTTGCTCACGTCAAGCTTCGGAGGCATTATCGCAACCGGGCTGGGGGTGAAGAAGTGGACGACGAGCGCCGCCCTAGAGAAGTTCAAGGACTTGTCCAGGGAGGCCTTTGCCCCACGCGAGCTGAACAACGTACCCCTTTTCGGCGCCTTGACCAGTCTCTATCACGGCAGCCTCTACAAGACACAACCGTTCGCGAAGGCCTTGAAGCGATACTTCTCCGACCAACCGTTCTTCGGCGGCGCGTCGCATCGCTCGGCTCACAACACTTCCACCAGGGTCGCCATCACCGCCACCACCGTGCCCGACAAGCAGCCCGTGCTGTTTGCCAACTACAATCGTCCGGACCCTCCGGGGAGAAGTGAGTCGTGCTTTGGGAATCCATCATGGTCAATTTTTTACTTCATGCTAATATATCCTAGAAGTACCATACCAGTTCGTGCGCTCAGACGTGCCGTCGAAGGAGATCAAGATATGGGAAGCGTAAGCGTTGTTGCAACTTTAATAACACAACTAGGATACTAATCGCTATTTGGTCAACGGTAGAGCTCGAGCCACGTCAGCCACTTCCCCTTTCTTCAAACCATTCCGGCAAGAAGAGACAGGTAGTGAGTATGGCGATGGTGGCTACAAACACACCTGTCCCGTATGGGTCGCCCATCACGAGGGGAGGTCAATCTGGAGCGACGTGTCCGACACGGCGCCCGACATCATGCTGTCGCTAGGCATGGGCCGCAACATCGGCGAGGGCGGCGAGGACTCGGGCTCCGCGGGCGACCAGTCCTCGCGGTCCCTGACCGACACGTCGCTGTCGAGCCCGACGCCCAATAGCGCCATCGTCAAGCAGGGCCGCGGCGGGGCGGGGAACTACAAGCGACAGAACCCGGGCCGCGGCGGCACGTCGGACCTGACGGCGCAGGCGTCGGCCAGCGGCGGCTACCTGGTGCGCAACCCGCAGGCGCCGCTGCTGGTGTCGTTCAACAACCCGCAGGCGGGCGCGCAGCGGCTGATCACCAACGCGGGCCGCGGCGACCGGGCGTGGGCCCAGTTCCTCCGGTCGGGCCACGCCGCCGTCGAGGAGCGCGACCGCCGCCGCTACGTGCGCGTCTGCCCCGAGTTCCTGGCCCGGCTGCCCAAGTTCGACGAGGTCCGCCGCATGGACGAGCTCGAGCGCGAGACGGAGCGGCTGCTGCGCCAGAACCCCGGCGAGGTCACCGAGGTGGCGCATCGCCTGGTGGCTAGCACCTTTTTCTTCGAGAAGGACGCGGGGTCCGTCAAGCAGACGGCGTCGGGCTTTCAATGTACAGGTAGTTTTCACCTCTTCGATTTCCATGCTAATACCTACCTACACCGCACAGAAGAAGAACCTTGTCCAACTGACGAAATCTCTGTAGGTTCGATATACTGCCGCTTCCGCATGGGATCGCTCGAGCTCAGAGCCCTGGGGTGGTTCCTGATCTCGTTCCTCGTCGACGACTTCGAGCCCTACTTCCTGCTCGAGGAGCAATGGCCCGCCGGCGCGAGCGGCGAGAGTCTCCCCCGGGACGTGCAGGAGGAGCGACGGCAGCGCGTCACGCTGACGAACCAGGTCCTGCAGGACATCCACCAGCACGGGGCCTTCAACCTCGGGCCGCTGCGCATCGACGCCGAGTCGGAGCAGTCCGAGATCGGCATCTCGCTGTGTCTGCTACCAGACCGGCTGAGCACCACGGCCGCATCGTCCGACCCCTACTACGGCAAGCGCGCCCGCAAGGTTTCGTACGCCTCGACGGGCGCCGGCGGCTCCAAGACGGGTCTTCACGGCCGGGACAACTTGTTCTTGCCCATCAGTGGGTTTCCCCGCCGCTTGATGGCAGAAGACGGCATCGGTATGAGAATTTCCTATTCACCCCTTCATCCTCTTGAGAGCACAGTGTATAAGAAATCAAGAAAGTAAACCCCTAAAAAAGAACAAATGCTGAGATGCCCTTATCGTATTTTCATGAAATAGCTCCTCTGCCTTCGCACTCCGCCGTGGAGAAGCAGAAGAAACCCCCACGAGCAGCGGGAGCGGCAGCAGCAGCGGTAGGTTTACCCCGTCCAGCCAAGGCGGGGCGTCGCCGCCCCCGCCGCTACCGCAGAGGAGCGTCCAGCGGCTGAGCGTGGGCTCCATCACGAGCCCGCTGGTGAGCCCGGTGTCGTCGCAGTCGACGGGGACGGGGACGGGGACGGGGCTGGGGCTGGACACGCTCCACGAGGTCAAGAGGGGGCGGCTGAGCGAGCTGGAGGGCGACTTCCCAATGGCGGAACTGTCGGGGGGCGAGGTGCGGGTGAGTGGGGGACGGGGCGAGGAGAACAAGGAGGAGGGGAGGGAGAGCAGTGGCTGTGATGATACACGATGGGTGTAATTAACATTGGGTGAGTGAGGGAATTTGCAGCGACTCAAATGCTGGTGGGTTGTCACTTGGTCGGCGCGTGTACGGATATAATGCCATTGGGAACATGGGGGCTGGGGAAAACTGGATATGACCTGCCCGAAAGGGGGCTGATAGATAATTATGACCAACTTTGTTCAGCTAGTATATATACATTTTCGTTATAATCAATTATGTACTTGGTATATATGCATATTGTCTTTCCGCCACAGACGCATTTCGCTCCAGTAGCTGGTCTACTCGTACCAAACAACCGCGCTCAGTCCATCCTCGCCCCCATAAGTGCCGCGAGGAGGCAAGTTGACATTAGCCACCAGGGGACCCAGCTTGCCGGTCGCAGCATCGCGCGCCACGACGGCGACGTTGGCCGTCGTCTGCCCGCCGATGGCGACGAGGGTGCCCGCCTTGTTGACCTCGAAGGGCCGCGGGTAGTAGCCGTGGCTGTTGGTGAGCTCCTGGAACGCGAGCTTGCCGTCGGCGCCGTCGATCTTGAAGACGGCGAGCGAGTCCTGCTCCTTGCCGAACGTCTGGTCGTTGCGGTTGGACGCGTACAGGTACCCGCCCGCGACGCGCAGCTCCGCCGCCTTCTCCGTCGTCTTGCCCGCGCGGTCGCCGAGCGTCGACAGCGTCTGCGTCAAATCCAAAGCCAGGCAGTCGCCCGCGTACGTCGCGTTGTAGACGCCGACCGACGACGCGACCTCGTTGAGCGAGTAGTAGCGCAGCCCCGCGGCCGTCTCGACGAACTCGCCGTGGCGCGGGCCGTCGCCGGGGTGCGACGCGGCGACGGGGCAGGGCGTCAGCTCGCCGCTGGCCTTGTTGATCTTGAAGATGCGCGTCACGTCGGCGCCCAGGTCCGGCACCACCATGAACTTCTTGCTCGGGTCCATGAAGGCCGAGTGCGGGTGCGGCTTGTCCTGCCGGTCCGGCCGCGGGCCCGGCTTCGCCATGGTCCACTCCAGCTTCTGCAGGGGCTTGCTGCTCGCGCTGAGCGGCAGCTTGTACGTCGTGATGGTGGACGGGGAGCTGTTGGGTGGGAGGGAAAACAAGGTTCCGCAACGGTTAGCGTCACGTCACTTTCTTGGCGGGGTCTCTCTCGTCATTTGCGTTTTCGTTTCCCACTTTGGAGGGTGGGTTCATTCCCGCATCCCCACCGCGTGGTTTTTGGTTGTGCCATGGGGTCATTTTTCCGTCCCATGGGGTCATGATGGGGATATCCATCGTACGAGGAACGCAGAAGAAAAGCTAAAAGAAAACAACGCGGGGGAAAACCACTCACTATTCCGCAGTAATCACGAAGCTCTTGTCGTCGCTTCCGCCGTAGAGCGACCCGTAGACGCTGTTGCCCAGGGTGGGCGCCGAGGACTTGAGCGTCAGCTTGGCGTCAGCGTCGGCCGAGAACTGGGCCAAGACGCCAGAGCCGTACCAGCTCTCGTCGAAGCAGTAGACGCTGTTGCTGGCCTTGTCGACCGTCAGCCAGGCCGGGATGCGGCCGCACCCGCTCGTCTGCCCCGCGACCTTCAGCGTGCCGCTCGTCGCGTTGGTCAGCGTCAGGTCGAGCGTGTAGACGGGGCCGGAGAAGTGCGAGGCGATGAGCTTGGCGCCCAGGGCGTGCGAGGCAAGCCCCGAGGCGAGAACGAATCCAGTAGTCCACATGGCGGCGGCGGGCGGGAATTGAACAGAGATTGGATGTGAAGAAGAAGGGCGAGAAGCTGAGCAGCCAGTTTGGCAGCGGGAAACTCCCCCTTCATATAGACGGGCGCATTGCCCACCTCGGAGCGCCTGGGTCGTTAGTCCCGGAACAGGAACGACTTAGACGGCTTGGCATGGCTCCGTGGGGACGTAGGTTTGCGCTCATCTACCCAAAGCATGACGCGCCCGACTAGGCAATAAAAGGAGACGTGTCGGTGGCTTTCTCCGCGAAGCTTGGCAAAACCGTTGTTTGCGGAGGGTGCCCGCCGAGCAAGCGAGCCAGTGCAGCGCCGGATAAATCAGAGCATGAGGGGATGCCTACATATATGGAGAATCCCAGTCCCGACGCCCCCTGTCCCGTCAGGGGTACAGCGCCGGCTAGCAGGGGTTGCCTCTCTAGCGGCATTTCGCATAGAGCATCTTCATCTCCAGAACGCCACACCACACGGCTCACTTCCCGAAAGGCCCTTCCCTATATTGGAGTGGAGTGGCGCATGACAAGCCGAGGACATTATCTGATTCCCATCGTCTGACGACATCTTACAGTCGGCAAGCAGCTATTAGGAGCGAATAAGCAGTCGAAACACTGATTACTTATTATTTTCAAACAAATGTCATATTGCGATTTGTTTTCCATGCACAGATGGGCGTGGTAGACTGCCAGCAGCACCCCAGCCTATAACGAAGGACAGGATACCGTTTACCGTCTTTAGCATCAAGCGCGAGCGGTAAATAGCTCGCGTGGCGCTTTTTTTCTCACTCGCTGCCCCTGGCGCTTCCTCTTGAAGCAGCCTGCACTTCGCCGGCAGCAGCGCCGAAACCACAGCTACAAGCAGCCAGAGGAAGTTGACCCAGAGCACGACGTGAGCAGCGAGGAACACGACGACGCCGGGTCGCCGCAGCCGGCACGGAGCCCCGAAAGGATATCCTTGCTATTGTTGAGGAGGTCTTCGACGCCGCCACCTCCGCCACCACCACACAAGATCACCACGATTCAAACGTCGATGGCGATGTTGATGAATCAGTACCAGTGTCAGGGGTCACGGTACTAGTGTCCGGAGTCTCCGTATCAGCTTCGGGAGTCTCCGTGCCGGAGCCGAGGACCTGCAGGACGGCCTCGACCATGGCCCGTCGCAAGAGCTCATTCTCTGCCGACAGCACCGGACCCGGCGCGGTAAAGGCCCAAGACTTACTCTCACGGTGGCGCACGCCCATGTCCGTGTAGGCGCATTTCAACATGTGGTCGAGGAGCCACTTGAAATCGAGCAGCATGCGCGAGGTTCCCGCGCCGCCGGCCCCGTCCTCCGTCGCCGCGCCCTCGTCCCCCACCAAGAAGGGCAGCCAACCGCCGGGCCGGATCATGACCCCGTTGGATGCATCGGCGCTGAAGTGGGCCTTGTCGTCCGCAAAGAGCATCGTCGTCAGGGGCTGGACCACGGTCGTCTCGCGCGCAACCAGGCCGCGGCCGCCGGCCGTGGCCAGGCGCTCAAGTTCGCTAAAAGCAATGAGGGTTGCAGGGACGCTTCTATGAAGGTGCGCCGCCGAAGGCGAGAGCTGTCTAGCCTTATCAAGCATGTTGAAGTTCTCTGATGCAGCATGAATCCGAACCGTGTCTGCGTCCCTGCATATGAACGACTGGCCAACTTGGCCGGCTGCCAGGTTGGGATACAGGCTCGCGACGAGAAGGCCGCGTACGAGCTCCATGTTTTGTGAATTTTCATCCGTAAATCCAGGACCATAGTCGAAATTAGAAGACTTTCTGTCCCGCTTGTAGTGAGGCACCAGTCCACTGTCGAGGAGGATGTCGAGGATAGACTTGGCGTTCTTGCGGATGGCACAGTACGAATCCCAATTGAGAAACAAGTCCATTGCGATGCGCTTGGACACGCCGTCGCTGAACTCGTCGTCCAAAGCCCTGAGCTCCCTATATGCTTTAAGTACCGCTATATGATCGCTGGAGTGCCCTTGGAAGTTCTGGCGGCTTTCGTTGGCGGCACTAATGTCCTCGGCCTTGGTGGGAGCAATGAATAAAGGCGGCACCCCTTCAGCGGACGCCAGGATGATCAGCGGATCCAAGCAGCGGAATATTACGCCCAGTAAGACCATCTTGGCCAGTCTAGGATGAACCGGAAAGTCGGCCAGCAAAGACCCAAGTGGCGTGAGATGCTTACTGCGGGTTAAGGCGTGGATGCGTTTCAGGTTTTGCAAAGCAGCAATTACGGCGACTCCAGACGGCGGTTCAATGAACTCTGCCAGAGTCTCGTCGACTGGCTCTGCGTATTGCTGTTTCGCAATGGCGAGACAAGTCTCCTGGAGGTCGCTTCGCAACACCTCGGGCTTGCCAGCCGCTGCCATTTGAGCGTGGCGATC
The DNA here is from genome assembly GCF_038363985.1 of Apiospora kogelbergensis. NCBI lineage: Eukaryota > Fungi > Ascomycota > Sordariomycetes > Amphisphaeriales > Apiosporaceae > Apiospora > Apiospora kogelbergensis. Next base: position 447,892 of record NW_027117422.1, read on the forward strand.
GCGGGAGAAGAGGGCATAATAGAAGCCGTTTTGAACGCGACCGGCACGGCCGGCGCGCTGCCTTGCATTTGATTTGCTCTCCCAGACGTACTGCAGGCAGCTGATTCGTGTTAACTGGTCATACCTCTTCTCTCGTAACTTGCCCGCGTCAACTACATACTGGACATCAGGCACCGTCACAGATGTCTCGGCAATGTTTGTCGATAGTATGATATTGCGGCAGCCGTGTGGCGTCTTTTCAAAGATGGCCATTTGCTTTTCGCGAGGCAACGAGGAGTGTAAGATATGAATGCAATATCTTGATTTGTCGTAAACGTTAGCTTTCAGCATGTTGTCATCGACAAGAGCCTTTTCCGTACGTTGGATATCCTTTAGACCCGGAAGAAAGACCAGAATAGCGCCTGTTTGAGTCGTCTTGCAGATGTGCGCAACGGTCGCCGCGACAAGTCGAATTGGTACGCAGTCCTCTTGATGCTCGGCAGTCCACCCCTCGTTCAAAGACTCTTCATAATGTTCTTGAAGGGACGTCTCTTCCAACACCTCAAAAGGATTTTCAAAAGAATCTTCGAAAGACTCTTCGAGAGACCCATCCGCAGAGTCATTTCCAATAGCCTGGTTAGGCGGTGATCTAAGTGTTGTTGAGTGATTTTCTTCCTCAGTCTTCTTAGTCTCTTCTGTATCGTGCCACACAGATAGTTCGTGCTTGAGGTAACTACACAACTTGTTGTCGGTCTTGATTAAGCCTTTCATATCATCCCGGTGGTGTTTGTTGAGATCGGCCATGATGTCGTCTATATATCGAGTTTCAACCGGAAACGTGCGGCCGGGGACGCTGATACAGGGTGCTGGAACCAGTCCATCGCGGGTACTGAGGGAAGAAAAGTAATTGGCAAACAGCTCAGGATCCAGAGTAGCACTCATGAGCACGACCTTGGGCACATGAAGACCATCCGTGCTGCGTTGATTTAGTATTTTCTTGATCGTGGCCATGAGAAAGTCGGTTGTCAAGTCGCGCTCATGAACCTCATCAATCAGAATATGGGAGGCGTAGCTTAGAAGATTCTGCGCATCTGTTTTGAGTTGGTTCAACAGCAAGCCAGTAGTACAAAACGTTATACTGCCATGCTCTCTCGCCCGCAAGGTCTCGTGACGAATCTGGAAGCCCACGCTGTCGCCAAGCGGTTCCCCTCTCTCAGCCGCAACCCGGGCGGCAACCGAGGTAGCCGCAATTCGGCGTGGTTGCGTGCATATGATGTGGCAATCAGCCCCAACGCCACGCATAATAGCATCGTCCAAGAGGAACTGGGGGATTTGCGTAGACTTCCCTGACCCCGTTGCACCCGCAACGATGGAAAAGGGGTTGCGTGCATCCTGAATCATTTCCAAAATCTGCTCGCGTTGATGGCTCGTTGGCAACGAGGCTTGCTTCTGCCGCATATCCTCGAACTCGGGGGCAGTTCTGAATTCATGTAGACGCCGTAGCATTGCTTCATTCAGTTTGTCCTTTTCAGGCCCATCGACCAAACAAGAACGACGGAATGGTCGGCCATCGCAGTCGTTCGAGGCCGAGATACCCCCAGTGTAAGGTTTCAGCTCTCCAGCCGGAACTGTGTTGCTGACAGTTTTCAATACACCACGTACAGCCGGTCCGAGCTGAAGAGGAATTGGTGAAATGTACCTGGGAGTCCTCCGCCTCTGGCTAGTATTCTCCATTGCGAGTACGGTAACCAAGTCTGGGTTCTCTTTGGCCACCCGGAAAGCAACCACCAATTTCGCAAGCCTCACACCCGACCTTCGCAATGCCATCGGGATTATTGCGGCACAAACATTGTCGCCCATCTGGATACGCGTCTTCCTAAGGTTAGAATGACCCAGGGGCTCGTGGAACAATTGAAAATCAACTCGGCGACGTAGCGTCCGCTCAAATAATTGAATGAAATCAGGAGCAGTATCGAAAGAGAGGAGTGTAGTTTTGGCCGTCAAGGTGCCTGTTCGTAACATTTGTTGAATCTCTGTCATGAAAATGGCACATGCCGCTTTTCCTGCCCATAACACATTTTCGGATGATGCGCTGGAAACGTTGATGTCGAGCTCCGGGACGGATATGGTAACCTCGGTGACAGGAATGCCCCCGGGCCACGACTCAAATAACTGATTCTCTTTAAAAAACCTGGACAGAAACGAAGGCTGCACATTAACTGTAGCACACTTGAATTCGGGGATAGCCCCAAGACGGACGCAGAGATTGTACACCTCTTTCTGTGCGTCTTCGAAGCTTTGCTTCGCATGCCATGTATCAACATCAGTCATGTGCATTCGGCAATCCTCCAGAGCTTTATGAAGATCTGACAAGACCTCACGGTCATGGAAGTCAGCCAGTAGCTGCGCCATAGCCTGGCTACTGGCTTGGGCACTATCCTGGGCCTCGGCATTGGTCGTGCCAACAATGCTGGGGGTAACTTCAAACTGCAGCGAACAGCGCGTCACGTCATTCGTGGTTGAACACTTTGGGCTTAACTTCAGGGCGAAGCATATCCGTAGGAGGGCCTTGGACGCGTCTTCGAAGTTTTGATGCCACAGGCTTAAGGGAAACCTGGGAAAGAGCATGGGGCCAATCTTGGGATTTTTGAATGATAATTCGCTACGGGGCAAAATTCGGCCATAGTCGTGATTTGCCTGTCCTGCTGGGAGCGCGCCCCAGGTGGGTGTGACGGAGAAGGACCGCCAGGGCCGGCAGGCTGAGTAGCGTAGACAGCGACGACGGCTGTGGGTTGCATTGCTGATGGCTGGCCACGACAAAAGCAGGTTGTTGGTGTTGCAGTAGCCGCCTTCCACAGCCGCTCGCGACTGGATACATCGGTACATAGCAGCCGATTGGAGAAACACGCGAAAACGGAGGAGGGGAGAAGATCACATTGAACCAAGAGCCGCAGAGAGACGAGCGGGATGATATAAGGGTGTGGTGGTGCTCATTGAACTGGATGGGGGATGGAAATATTATGAGACGCACCGCACAACCTCCAGGCGGGTGCATGGGTGGTTTAGCCGAAGCTGCCCCGGCCCATCTACCCCAAGAAATCTACTTCTGGTCAAAAGATGAATTGATGCTGGAACCAGTCCCATCTATGCATCGTCTATTCTTATTTCTTGATATTTTAGTTAAGAGAAGTAAAAAGAACAAAAGAACAAAAGAACAAGAGAAGCGAGGAAAATAGCTTCGCTAGACAGAGACTATCGGTGGGTGGACACAGTGGGAAGACCCCAGGATCTTAAGCACCTATTGCGGGGTGCCAGGGCCCTGAAAACACCTAAGCCCCTCCCCAGCTACCTGTGGCGGACCTTGCTGCTTGCCTATCTGCTAGCGGTATCGCACGGCACGGGAAAAGCAGAAAACACATACATCGAGGGTTGTAATTTGGTAAACGAATGAATTAAAAATATTCTAAGCCCTCCCTCACCCAAAATCAAATCGCTTGCTCTTTATCCTAAGCAGGGCTGCCCGCTTCTCTAGAAATCTATGCCCAGTAGCCCATAGCCTCGCACCTGTACATAACGTCACGTCGTTACTTTTATAAGGGGATATATATGTGAAAAGTTTCATCTTCGCTGGTGGATGGAAACGAAGGAAAAGAAAGAATGGAAGGACAAAAGGCAGTGAGTGAGATGGATCACTTCCTCTTCCACTTGGCCACGCGGAACACGTAGTACACCAGCACGGTGACGAAGATGTTGAAGACGACGTACGCCCAGACGATGCCGAAGTTGCGCCAGCGGTCGTCCCAGCGGATGCCGACGCCCTCCATGAACTGGTCGGCGACGGTCAGGCTGCAGTAGTTGCAGTCCGCCGTGGCGTTGGGGTTCTGCAGCCGCCCCGGCGCCACGGCCAGGTACTGCTGCATGTAGGCGCCGCAGGTCTGGCCCGCGGGCGGGCTGAAGATGGAGACCTCGGACGGCGCGCACTCGATGGCGCGGCCGTGCAGCTCTGTGGCGACGATGCCGCCGATCCAGTAGGTGAAGGGCGACGCGCGGTACATGAAGATCCAGAACCCGGTCGCCTCGAGGTTGGCGGGCGACTGCAGGACGCCGCAGAACATCAGCGACATCATGACCAGCAGCGTGACGATGGCGCCGGCCGACTGCGTGTCGGGCATGGCCGCCACCGTCATCTGCGCGACGGTGCCGGCGTAGATGAAGAACTGGATGATGTACAGCAGCACCAGGATCTGGCGGTCCGAGCTCTGGATCGACGCGACGGGGTAGTAGACGCACGCGAACAGCAGCAGCCCCGCGAAAACCTGGTACGGGATCTCGACCAGGATGTTGGCCGCGATGAAGGCCTTCCACGAGTAGGCCTTGCTCGGCTTCTCGCGCACCTCGTACAGGGAGCGCTGCGTGACGAAGAAGGGCTGGATCTGGCCGACGAGGGTCTGGAAGATGGTGGTGATCATGAAGACGCCGAAGAGCAGCACCGACATGCCGGCCAGCGTGTTGGGCGGCCGCCAGAAGGAGAAGCCGATGAACAGGCCCGCCGCGACGCTGAGGGCGCACTTGGCGAAGACGTGCTCGGGCGTGCGCCAGTACTGCTGGAAGACGCGGACCGTGACGGCCTTGACCTGCGTGGACAGGGGCGCCGCGAACTCGCTGTAGAGGTGGGCGTCGGCGCGGTCCTCGTCGCTGCGCTGCCACTGCGCCGTCTCGGCGTGGATCTCGCCGAGGTGGCGCAGGACCTGGGCGGCCTCGGGGCTGCCGTTCCACGTGGCGTGCCAGTCGACGCCCATGTTGTTGACGACGTCGAGCATGTACTCGGCCGGGTTCTCCGTGTCGGCGCACGTGCGCGCGCCGTTGCCCTCGAAGTAGTCGAGCAGCGTGCGCGAGTTGGCGCCGATGTCGCCGAAGTAGACCGTCTTGCCGCCCTTGGCCAGGAACAGCAGCCGGTCGAACTCCTGGAACAGCACGGCGCTCGGCTGGTGGATGGTGCAGAGCACGGCCTGGCCGGCGTCGGCGAGCTTGCGGAGGAAGGCGCAGATGGCCCACGCGCTTTGGGAGTCGAGACCGGACGTGGGTTCGTCCAGGAAGAGCAGGAGCTTGGGCTTGGCCGCCAGTTCCACGCCGATGGTAAGCAGCTTGCGCTGCTCGACGTTCAGACCGTCACCGGGGACACCGACGACGGCGTTGGCGAAGTCGCGCATGTTCAACATGTCAATGACGCTTTCCACGTAGGCGAACTTCTCCTCCTGGCTCACGCTTTGCGGTTGTCGGAGAGTGGCACTGAATCGCAGACTTTCTCGTACGGTGGCGGTTTCCAGATGAAGATCTATCGTCGCGTTAGCTCGAGTTTCCACGCAGGGCGGATTGGTTAGTTAAAGGGGCTCTTACCTTGTTGCTGAACGTATCCGGTCTTTCTCTGGAAACTGGCATCTAGAGGCTTTCCATTCACTAGCATGTCGCCACTAATGACACCCATGGTGGTTCGCTTGGCCAAAACATCAAGCAGCGTCGTCTTACCAGCTCCCGAGACACCCATAAGCGCGGTGAGAGTTCCGGGCTTGACCCATCCGTTAACATGGTCCAACAATTGACGGTCTGCGTTCTTGACTTTGACGGTGTAGGTGACATCCTGCCAGGTGAAGATGTCTCGCTGGGCTTCGAGCTGCTTAACCTCAGATCCCTCTTGGGGCTGTGTATTGGAGACCGTGCGCTTGGCTGCTACCTTGGAATTGCCAGATTCTTCGTCATCTTCCTTCAAGAGATAGGTGGGGATATGGCCGCGCTGGAAGACGAGGGTCTCGGCGGTGCTGTCGGTCGCCGAGTTGATCTCGGTGGCTACGGCGTACATGACGAGGAAGGCGATCCAGAAGGCGACCAAAATACCGAAGTTGCGCCAGAGGTGCGAGTAGTAGTAGCTGTAGTTGGTCGCGATGTAGGCGTCACCGCTAACATAGTCCTGGCCAGGCTCAGCGCCCACCACGGAGCAGATCCATGAATCACCCTGGCGACCAATGGAAGGAATGGTGGTAGAGCACGGAATCTTGCGGTTGTGGAACTCGTTGGCGATCAGAGCCTCGAAACCATAATAGATAGGGTTGATGAAGCGGATCCACGAAAACCAGGGATGCATCTGCGGCACCGCGATGACGTAACCGGTGTAGATGACAAGGGCTAGCACGAGCACACCAGCCAAACTCATGGCCTGCGACACGGTCTTGGTGACGGCGGCCATGGTGCGGAAGACGGTACTCATAGCAAGGGACGAAAAGAAGGTGAACAGGAGGAAGATGAAGAAGGGTCCCACCTCATACCGCAGACCGGAGAAGAAGTACAGGACGATGTCAAAAGCGGTGATAGTGACGAGCTTTAAGGGAATGTCGGCAAGAATACCCGCGATGGCTTCAGCGAAGGGGTGGTAAAAGGTGTAAGAGGTGTGCTTTTCGACGATGGGCCGTTGCGAGTACAGTGTGTTGATTTCGTTGATGGAACTGAGGGCGCTGAGCAGGATACCGGTGAAGATGACGGCACCCTTAGAGCTAAGGTTGTCGCTGTTGTTAGGAGAGCCGTAGTAGATGGAACCAATGATGAGGGCGATAATCATATTCATGATGGGACCCGAGGCCGTAGCCGTCATGTCGTTCCACATGCGTTGGTAGGCGCGAATGGTCGTGAGGCGGATCTGGGTCATAACGTTGACGAGGTAAGGCGATGCTTTGCGGACGTATTTGGCCTGGCTCTGGTGCTTCTCCTCGCGGAGAAGTTTCACCGTGATGTTGCCATCGGGCCCATGCCGGCTTCGCAGCTCGTGGCGGGCGATATCCCTCTCCAGCTCCTTGTATTCGTCCGACTCGAGCCAGTACTTCTCGAAGTCGGCCGGTGTGCGGGGCACCCTGTTCTCCATGCCCTCGCGGGCCTTGCGCTCCGAGGGGTTGGTCACCGATGTGAGGAAGTCGCCCGTCGTCTGTCGCGGGTCGCACCACCATCCTTGCCTCTCGAAGAAGGCCTTGGCCCGGTCGGCAGGACCGAAGTAGATCTGGTGGCCCTCGTACAGCACGGTGGCCTTGTCGAACAGCTCGTAGATGGACTGACTGGCCTGGTAGATGGCGACGGCGTTGGCCGCTCCCATCAGGTCGGAGCTGAGACGAAGAGCTTGGACGAATTTGAGGGCGGTGGCGGAATCCAATCCTCGGGTACTGTTGTCCCATGCACCAAGCGACGACGATGCCACCATCATCTCGGCGATACTCACACGCTTCCTCTCACCACCGGAAACACCCCCTGATGAAGTCGTTTCCGACCCTTGTGTTGACAGTGTGACTGAGACCGCACATGGCCATGACTACTTGAGCGATGAACTTGACCGAATCCTCTGGCGACAAGCCAGTGATTTCCGAGATGTTGGCGGGAGCTCGCGACGCGGCCGCGAACCGGAGTGTCTGTCCGACCGTCAGATGCGGGAAGTGCTTGTCGACCTCTTGGTTGTACTGGAGCTCGCCCTTGAACTCCTTCAGCATCTGCGTCTGCGAGACGCCCGAGTAGTCGATCTTGCTGGCGCCGCCCAGCTTGAGGCCGTGCAGCTCGCCACAGAGGGTCTTTAGTAAGGTACTGCATCCAGAGCCCGGGCGGCCGAGGACGATGAGGAGCTCGTGGTTCTCGAGCAGGCCGTTGAAGTTGCGCAGGATCTTCTTCTGCGACGAGCCGCCGCGGCCCGTGGCCAGGTTCTTGGCGGCGCGGAAGGGGCCCAGCACGATGTCGGAGACGGTGCCCTGGGTCTGGACGGCGTCGCCCGAGCCCAGGACGTCGAGGTGCTGGAAGCGGACGCCGGTGTGCTTGGGGCCGAAGCCGGCGACCTCGAACTTGCGGGCGACGATCTTGAGCCAGCGGCCGACGTCGAACTCGCTCTTCTCCGGGTCCAGGCGCGGGTCGCTCTCAGCCATGGTGTTGAAGCCGTGCAGGTGTGTGAGGGCGCCCGGCGTCGAGGCGCGCGACATGCGGCTGGCCACCCGGCCCAGCTCCCGCCGCTCATTCTCGTCGACCAGGTAGGATAGTTGCGGGGTGGACGCGTTGGATACTTGGTCGCTGTCGCCGAAATCTGTGGTGCTGGCGTACCAGGTATCAGGGCCCGCCTGGATCGGGCGCAGCTCGTGTTGACTCCCGGTTTCGGGCATCGTGACGGCTAGGCGCGATGCCTGTGGCCTCGAAAGCGTTCCGTTGGGGGGTCGAGTTCTGGAATGCTGCCAATATATTCTGGAAGAAAACGGAGCTGGTGGATATGGTATTGTAGGGGTGAGGTTAGGGTCTAAGAACGGCGATTGGCAGGTGATGGAAGAATCCTGGCCAAACCCAATGTCACATATGAGGATCAGACAAGGTGAAGTATGTCTGGGAAAAGACCCCTAGTCTCAGCTATCACCGACTTGGTGTACGACTCTATGCAAGGAAAGTTCGAAAAGGTCTTTATCTTTCTTCCAGGCTAGCATCTGATTTTCCCCGGGGCAGATTGACTTTTATTATACATACATGCCAATGCCATGTGGATTCATTCGGACTCGTGGGCATTGGAACTCTCCGTGTTGGGTGTGTTCCACAGATCTGACCTGACGGGAGACCGAGGACTCCGTTCTGGGCACTGCGCCTACACAATGCCGTATGTACATAAGAGAGAGCGAGAGATTCAATGCGCTGCCAGGTTTCCATAATTCGTCAGATAGTGCCGGCTTTAGGACTGCTACTGGACAGTTTGCAAGTCCGGGCCAATCTGCAGACGGATTAGAAAGCGGCTCTACCAGGTTGCTAGAACTTCTAGCGGTTCCACCTCGTCTTGCGGCTAGATTTCCCTCCGGAACCTGCCCGGAGACTTGTTTGCCTGCACGCGACACTAGCAGCCTGAGCAAGTCGCGCCAGTTGCGCAGTAAGTGGCCGAACGTGATGATTCATTGTGAGCGAGATGGGCAAGTCTTGTATAGTCAGCACTAGCACGCACACCTATACGGGCGGTACGGTCGTCGGGTTCGAGTAACTGTCCGTCGCTGCGAATCTTTTCTATTTTCCACGTCTGAAACATGCAGTTGGGTTGAATCAGCCTGCTGTACGACACACCAAGATCACAGACAAGTAAGCCGGACCCGAGTGCGGTCGGCCACAAAAATGTACTTAACTCCGTGTCTCCTCGGCGACGAAAAGCCCAGCGTTGGCTAGCTGCAACACACGGCCGTGTTCAGAATGGCTAATCAAGTCCATCTTGGATTCTGATTGAGAAAGCGCTGAGCGCCATCAAAAAGGTGCCGTTGCAAGTACAGTTTGGAAAGTGGAAGGCTCCAAGAAGGAAAAATAAGGGAAGCAGAGGAAGAGGTGACATCATCACAAATGCTCGGCACGGCCGACCAGCAAAGTCAGATTAGTTGCACGTGGACAACGGGAACGGGTTCTGAACGGGTTGGAAAATGAGAAGGGTTTTCTCAGCGTTTTCCCTAACAGGCGACTACAGCCAGCAGCGTTGCAGGCGTGTCAGCACAAGGCTTCCAGACCTGCCAGGCTTCTAGTTTCTTTCAGCTCCAGGGGGGCTAGCGGGGAATGCGCAGCGAGTTTAGTGATTGACTGGTCAGGTATGCCCGAGCTAGGCCCACTGTCATGACAGGGGAATGAGATAAGTTTCCGCTGTTCAGCCCGCTCTGACAAAGCGAACAAGATTAGAAAGTCGGCCATCGGGGTGATGCAAGAACCCGGGACCAGATTAAATAATCAACCTTCATGGAATGCAGTGCAAGCAATCACAATCGAGGTGTGTACTCAACACAGAACTTGAAAGCCCTGAGAATTAAACAACTGGATGATCACAGATGCGTGGGGTTGCATTTGCTCAACACGCAGTGATTCTGCAGGCGGCAAGACATGAGGATTATATACTTAGTGATAATTGCAATTTATCATATTCCAGTATCAGTTTCCTGGTAGTCCGATGTGGTGTAGTGGCTAACATTACACGCTCTCATTGCAGATCCGTGTAGCCCGGGGTTCGATTCCCCGCATCGGAGTAAAATTCTCTTTTTTTGCCTTTTTTCTAGTTGCCATGCCATGGGCAGATCCGAACCGAAGATAACGTTGAGATGACTCCAGCCAGGATGCGACGATCCATCCCACCTAAACTCGGAGTTCGGGCACAGGAGGTAAGCGCAAGCTAGAAGAAGCATGCATGCAGGTGCAGGTGCAGGGGCTAGCACCAATGCCGTTGCAGCATCGGATTTCTGATCTGATGGCTTCCACCGGCCCTCGGCAACCCAAATGTCCATGTCCCTGGCCATGCTTCTGCCCATGCCATACCATCTCTCAGCTTGACACCTTCCTGCAGGCAGCTCCCTATGGGCGGGGTACATGGATTATGGATTCCCTGAAGGAAAGATCCATCCCATCCCTACGGAGTACATTCTACATCCTACATCCTACCCAGCTTGCCAGTTGCATGGCCGCTGCCTGCTGGGAATAAGGCTGACTTGGCATGAAGTGACATGAGATGGGACGGCAAACACCCCTGCCACCATCTCAAGTCCAACCTCCACCACCATCGTCCATCATCCACCAACCATCATCCAGCTAGGACTGCATCCATCATCTTATGAATATCCAACCAGCATTATTTATAAATGTCAAGATGGCCAATCCGCCGGGTCGTCCAAACACTGCGCGCACTGCTTCTGAGGCCCCGACCGAACTTCTTTCACCCGACCAGGTTCCTGCACTCAAGTTGGCCAATCCGTCGGATTCGTCGGATGATGCAGGCGCTGCGGCCCCTGCCCCTCATGTCCCCCAGTCGCCGGCTTCTCGCCAACTAGACGAGGAACACTCCGTCAGGTTCAAGCCAGACTCCCCAGACACCATTCGCCAACTCGACGAGGAACGCTCCGTCAGGTTCAGGCCAGACTCTCCAAACACCATCTTGTTTCTCTACAGTGACAGCGACGGCGATGACTCCTCGTCTTCCAATAGCTCAGTGGCTCCTCCTCAGCACACCCCTGATGCTCATACTGCTCCTTCTCCGTTCGTTCAGCCATACCGTTTTAAAAAGGACACGCTATACTACATTGACAAGCGCCTTAACGACCCGGTTAGACTAGAGCGACACATACGAGACTGGTTTAAAGTAATGCCGCAGCCTCGGCTCACTATTACAGGAACCCACAAGGAGATGGATTATTACGCCGCTGTTTATTATGGCGGAGTAAGTTACCAACCGGAGTACTATACAGTGATCGACTTCAAAATCTACATTGACATGACTCCCTACCTTTCCCTTCCGGGCACACATGACAATCCCTAGAAGAAAATCATGTTTCACCCCCACAAGAGCAGCAAGGAGAGTCTCGACCCAGACGTGACCTTACCGCGTTGGTGTGAGCAATTCTGCGCAGACCGAAGCAGGCTGAAGTCCTTTGCTATCAAGCGTGAGGTGGCAGGCCTCGATGAGACGTACCTCAAGCTAGAGATAATGCGCCTGGTGCGTGGGCTAGGATACAAGGGCACGGTCGAAGTCGGCATCGAGAGCCCTGGATCCAAAGTCAAGTTCTACAACGGCGCCAGAGAGAATCGCTGGAGGCTCAAGGGATGGGTGAAAATTCTGCTTGGCATATCGTTCCTGTGGACGGTCGCTGCCCCATACTTGAGTTTGCGAACGAAGAAGTTCGGAACCTACTTTGTGGAGTGGCCATTCACGCGGCCGGAGGATGAGACATGGCTCCATAGCAACCCGAAACGGTTCCTTGAGTATTGGGCGCCGGCGATACGCCGTGTGGTGGCCGGGAAGAGGTTCCGAGGCTTTCTCACATCCGCCGACAGGGACCGGGCGGTTCTTGCCGAGCGAGCAGCTTCTGGCGTACAGGAGCAGGGATGGTTTGGTCCGACTCACACAGCCCTATAGCAGTCATGCAACCCTATAGCATCCAGACCTAGAGACTCTTAATAGAAATAAACGACGTCCATTCCGTCAGTTACTTGCTCAAGCTGCTATCTCTAGCTGTTACCCCGCCCCCAAGCTACGATCCTACTCTAGTTGCTGTCCCAATCCACCAATTATGACGTCGGGGCGCGCCACCACAGCGGGGACTCTTCCAGGCAACCAAGTGTGCCAACGACTTGAAATCGTCTTTGTGTCGGTGACAGAGGCAGACAATCAATCTCGACAAACTTCGATATCATCATCCAGCCATGCAAGACCAGATCACCCCGATTTCTGTTCGAGGTCGCTACCTCTGGCGCAATGAGGACCGGGTCAGTACCGTTGAAACCTATTTGACACCAAGGGCACGTGAATTGACTGCATGTAGTTTATTATCAAAGGGGCGGTTTACCAGAACAACTATATTCGAGCAATCACGGCTCTGGAGCGGGAGAAGAACAGGGAACACCCTCGTTTCACTCCGTCGGACCCGATTGCCGATGACCAGCTCGAGGTGCTCAGCTGCAGCATCCCCTTGCTCCAGGAGCTTGGCATCAATACCCTGCTCGTCTGTATGTCGTTGCTCTCCCAGCCTCATATCGCGTATTTCTGACACACGAATTGCGGGATCCACAGACACCATCGACAACACCAAGAGCCACGATGTGGCTATGGACATGCTCGCCAAAGCCGGAATCTACGTGATAGCAGTCAGTCCCACCCCGCCTTTGGACCAACCATCACCTGCACTTTCGGCCGCCTCAATCCACGCCATGTGTCTATCTATCTGACCTGGGTTGAATCTCTCTCTACCCCCTCTCAAGGGCCTATCCACGAAGCACCAGTGCGTCAACCGCGCCGCCCCGTTCGACTCGTACACGCCCGACCTGGTGCAGCACTACTTCGCCACCCTCGACCGCATGGCCGTCTACCCCAACACCCTGGGCGTCGTCGTCGCCAACGAGGTGCTCAATAGCCCGGGCGCCACGGCGGGCGCCCCCGTCGTCCGCGCCCTCGTCCGCGACGTCAAGCGCTACATGGCCCTCCATGCCGCCGCCGCCAAGTCGGAGGGCGCCGGCGCCGGCGCACATCAGCAGTACCGCGTCCTGCCCGTCGGCGTCAGCTCGAGCGGGATTCGCAACGTCTTTCTCGACGAGTTTCGGTATCTCACTGGCGGGGCGCCGGAGGAGGCTGTTGACTTCTTCTCGGTAAGCTACTCAACAAGTGTTTCTTCTCCCACTTCGTTTTTGGCAACAGGTTGCTGATGGGGGAATGTGCGGCTGGCAGTGGAACGAGTGGTCGTGGGTTGGCCGGTCCAGCATGCAGGTGTCTGGCTGGAACCGATTGGTAAGTTCTCTTTCGCTTTCTCCTCGAAACACCCCCTCCCCCTCCAACACAACCAGTTCTCATCAATCGTGATGCCATCTAGTTGGAATGGTTCGAGAACACACACGTGCCCGTCTTCTTCTCCGAGTACGGCACGACCACGGGCGAGAGCACGCCGCGCAAGTTCCACGAGACGACGGCCATCTACTCGCCCGAGATGACGCGCGTCTTCTCGGGCGCCTGCGTCTACGAGCTCTACGAGGGCCCCAACCACTACGGCCTCGTCGTCGTGCGCGCCGACGGCACCTTGGAGAAGCAGCGCGACTTCGGCTACCTCCAGGAGCGACTCCGGGACGCGGCCGACAACGAGCTGGCGACCCAGCCCGAGTGGGCGTCGTCCGACAGCGAGCTCGTGGCCGCCAGCAGGCCGGAGCTGCCGGCGCAGAGCACGAATTGGAGGGCGTCGGCCGACTTGCCGGTGTGCCCCTGGACTGGGACGACGTCCAGGCGCAGATCGAGGATAAGCAGTGGATTGATGTGGCGGATGAAGTGGAAAGGAGCCTCCGTATAGATGATGGCGAATCACTCTAGTCGACCAGCGCACAAGGTGCTGCTGTCTTCTGGCCTGGCATGACTGCTATAGAGTTATAGATGCACGTTTTTGAAGTACAGTATGTAGCTGTATAACTTAACTCTACGATTACAACACACCATCTGGCAAGACATTTTGTGTGATGTACTCGATTCCCTCTTCACGGTACGTGCCCTGCTATACCCATGATACATGGCCGTTGAAGACAATAATGTTCGCCTCCTTTCCATATTCTGGCCAATGTGGTAATGTAGAGTCTACGTGGGGAGGTTTCCGTCAGCGATATGAAACGCAATGAGAACACCAAGGAAGAAGCGTAAATGCAACTTACGGCTTCCGGGATTAGGATCCAAACCGTGCGCAAAACTGACCCAAGTGCTCGCCATCTCGTACGCCAGCGCCCGATCCCACGCCGACGCTCCGAGGTCCAAGTTGGAGAAAACGTTAGCCTGCTCCACGCCCGTCGAGACGCCCCTCGCGGGCGCGGCACTTGCGGGTGGCAGTTTGAAGCGGTAGCAGTAGACGGACACACCGCCGGCGGCGAGGGTAGCGGCGTGCTGCTGGGCTGGCGCGACTATGACGAGGTCCCCGAAGATGGAGCAGGCCTTCTTGTCGAGGCCGCCGGGGGTCAGTCGGGTGTCGCCCGTGTTGTAGGGGCAGCCGAGGCGCGAGGCCGTGGGGTAGAGTCCTGGAAGTTTGGAGACGGTGGTGTTGGGGAGGGGTTGGGGTGGAAATATCCTCGGGCTTTGTTTTGGGAGAGTACGGTTATTTTTGGCTTCGTTCGACTAGGGACTGGAAGACAAGAGATCGATAACGTACCCAGGGACTCGGAAAGCTGCTCGGTCGTGTTGAACCCTTTCGGGGCCGAGTTTGTGAGCAGGGCGTTGAGGGTCTGCTGGAACAGGCGGTCGTCGCGGCCGCCGTAGGCCATCATGTGCGAGTACATGGACACAGCGCCCGTGCTGGTTCTTGGGATGTCAGCAGACAGACATGCTGGATAGGTTTTGGTATGACAGGGAAGTGTGCGAAGTTCACGAATCGCCGAACAGTGTCACCTTGCTCGGACTTTCCCCGAAAGCGGCGATGCTCTCCTGGATCCAATGCAGGGCGAGTCTCTGGTCGAGCATGCCGGTGTTGAGAAGACCGAGCTCAGCCATCTGCTTTCCGTTTAGGAAGCCGAGAGCGTCTAGCCTGTACTCGAGAACTCGCTGTCACAACTCCCGGGTTTAGCACCCCTTTCCGATTAGGCATCGCGTGGTTATATAACCTTATCTCCAGACAAAGATTGTAGTCCATCACAGGAGGCACTCTGGTTGCTTGACGAAGTAGCCTAGAAATCCTCTTCGTCTCCAATTTATCTTGGATAGCGATTGTTTTATGTCAACAATACAAGTGCGTCAGAAAGAATTTGAAAAACATAATCTACATCATAATCTACCGGTAATAGTAATGATATTTCCGCCCTGGGAAAGTGACTTAATAGTAGGCTGAAAAAGCAACCAAAATGATTCATGTGACCTCCTTATTGTTACACCAGACTACCTATTGTACTGGCACGCGAGAATTAGGCACCCAAGTACCTTCAGCGCCATCAGCGACACACACTGACCTCCCCTCGTGTCAGCCCTTGCTCGGCATACACGTAGTATTGATCCGATCGTAACTGTGGCAAATTTCAGCAATTAGACAAGGAGACTAGTAGCCACATACTGCCATGGGTGAAGAAATGAGAGAAGTACTTCGAGCCTGTAGCCGCCGCGGTTTTTCCGGCGCAGGGTGTCCTTCAGCTTGTTTCCGTCAATAGCCGAACCTGACAGGATCTGGACGGGACCCTGGCCGGTCGAGCTGGCACTGTATCCTGAGGTGGTAGAGGACCGCCGGCTTTTGGTGGTGAAAAGCGGGAAATGGAAGGAGGACATAGTCTCTCTGTGCGTGTGACTGTTAACCAATAGGCTTCGTATGTTCGTGACTGGGAAGGAACTCTTGAAACATTGGGATTCAGGGAGTACGCCTGGTGGAACAAAGCGGCCAAGTCAGCCCAACCGGGATTTCATCGGTGAGATGGCGACCATCCGGGCTTTATCTTAACCTGCTTCTTCATCGGAAACCAGGCAGAACCTTTCCAAATCCATGAGGCTCTCAATTTGATGTCATCAGCGAACACTGCCGGTAGAACTGAGCCGCAGGCATCCTCACCGGCTTCGATAAGCGTGCGGGGTAGTCCGGCAACAAATCGCAATTGTGTAGATGGCTTATTAGATCAGGCTAGGTATCCCGAATGGATTACGTGCAGGAAGGCAGCCTCCAGGTGGGCTGATCATTTGCATATTGCTGCATCGCCTCCTCAAGTGGCTGCATGAAAACAAGGACGAACGCCGTCCTATCAATACTAGCCAAGCCTCAGAGCACCGTCTGGGCTTAGCTTCAGCCCAGTCCATATACATAAGATAAGACTCGCCGAGCTGAAACGAACTTCACCGCGGTCCTTTGGGAAGGTTGAGGGCTGAGTGGGCACTGAAAATTTTTCTCACGGCTGTCAAGGAGCCGTCAGAGGCGGTGAATATTTGGGGTCCGAGACTCTGATTTATAAGAATCAAGGTAGTGACTATCATTTGTTTGCTCGTCTAATCTTTACATCCGCCTACTGCACCTTTCCGAACAGCCCAGGGGGGGTAAGCCACGATGTCATCCAAATCCCCTATCTCTCACAACATGATGCAAGACACCGAACCATCTTCCTCGGAATGCGCCCACGATGGCGACTGTCAGTGTGCCATCGAGGCTCTACGAGATAAGTGCAGGCAGGCGCTTTTCAATGCATCCCAAGCCGACGTCAGCGACGAGCGCCTCCGATTCATACCGCGAGATACGATTGTCCAAGAGATCAGCCCCGAATTCACATTGGAAGTTCTCCAACGAGTCTCCAAAAACCATGTCGCTATTGCAGAAATTATGCAGCAGGCGGCCAATCGTATCAGCCCACGTCAACCAGATGTCTGCCACTGCATGAAGCCTTTCTGCACTGGCAGCCGAGTCATTTTCGCTGCACTCCTCTTTACGGGGCTACACGGCATGCTTGAGGACTTTATCCGTGAGGCTCCGCCCGAGAAGTGCGACAGCTCGCTGTGGGAGTTGAACAGTAAGGATGCCCCAGCAGTATTGGGCGACTCGGACCCGGTGCTCCGACAGATCCAGCTCCTGCGTGGCACCCAAAGGGATCTTTTCTTTCATTGGATGTATCAGCTCCGTCCGCTGTGCTTCACCACGAAAAGAGGTGGGGAGCCAATCAAGAAGCTGGGGCTCGAAGATGGGTTGGAAGATAACATCCGCCTACCATGGACGTCGATAGAGGATGCAGCTAAGCCCTCCGAAGACGAGCCCCAAGACGCCGAGAACCGACCTCAGAAGATTGAGATGCAGTCATCAAAGGTCAGGAAGGTTCACATCCATCCAAGCCATCACAAACTAGTAGGTAGTCTTGCCTCTCTATCCTTCGGCTTCGCCAAGTCGGTCTTCTAACCTGTTTGGGCCCAGGACGGTCCAGACAACGCATTCGCCCTCAAAACATTCACAGGCGACTTTGGGCCAGAGATATCCAGGTCTGATTTCAAGAAGGAACTCAAAGCCAACCGCTGTATCTCTCGCAACGACCACATTCATCCTCTACTACTTGCATTCGAGCACAGGGGGAGCCTTTCTTTGCTATTCCCATGGACGGAACTAGGTGACCTTCGAGCGATCTGGGGAAAACACCCCAGTCCTCGTCACGAGGGGCCGTCAAGACAACAAATTTCTCATGAGGAGCTGCATTCACCCCAATGGATTCTACGGGAGTGTCTCGGCATTGCGAGTGCTGTCGCTTACATCCATGGCCTCGATCCAGAATGTCTCTTGCATGCCGACATCAAGGCGGAGAACATCCTCGGGTTTCCCGCCCACGGTTCCGTCATCCTGAAACTCGCTGACTTTGGAAATTCGAAAGTGCTGCCATCAGCCTCATCCAGTACTAAAGTAAGAGGCATGGCCCACACGAAGACATATCGAGCACCGGAATTCGACATACAGGACACTGTCACCATCAAATTTGATGTGTGGTCTCTCGGGTGTCTGTATTTGGACTTCGTCACATGGGCTCTGGTGGGCCTGGATGAGATAGGAGAGTTTCAAAAGAGGCGTCTGCATGAAGAGAAAGACCTTGCGGCAAATTACGAGAACGAGTCAGAAGATACGTTCTTCAAGAGGGTGGCTATACCTGAAAGTCGCCCCTCTCAAAGTCGCCCGTCTCGGTCTCGGTTTCAATCCGCCTACAAGTGGATAAGGCACAGGAAAGATTCGAGAAACAGCTCCATAACGGATCAGAACCTTGTCACGGAAGAGTTCAGCCGCCCTGTCGAGACACAGGTTCGAGACCCAGTTACTAAGGTGAGTCCTGTTTATTAATCCTTCACCCACGAACCTATTCTGATATTCTGAAAGCAATTTGATACCCTACGCAATCAGCAAGGATGCGACGACGGTATTAGGCGGCTGTTAGATGTAATCCAAACCCGGATGCTCGTGTTAGACTGCAATGAGCGAGCCTCATCGAATGAGGTACACCAGACTCTTTTTGCAAATTGTATCACAAAGATCGTAGCCGCGAGGTACTACTTAGAATGACTGGATTAGATGTAATCGCTGCATCGTAACAGGGTTTATCTAGATATAATTTCAATCATGAAGTTGCATTCCTTAATTGCGAAGCTAACCCCTATGCGAGAATGTTTCCCCTGATATTCCTTCCTTTAGTCCTGTCCCTCCTGCTTCTCGCAAGCATTATCCTCTTTATTCTTTTCTTCAGCCTCTGTGAAGAGTTGGTAGATGGCTTTGATTTGTTCCTACTGCGGATTAGCTCATCCCATACGATACAACCAATCAATACAAATGAGACTTACCTCCTCGAGCTTCACCGTCTCGTCGGTTATCTCAAGCTGAAGATTGTTGCCTTTAGTCTGGTTATTAGTCAGTATTTGAGGGTTCTCATGAACTGATAGTACGAAGCTTACTTGCATGCGAAACTGCTCTGTGGTTAGTTTTGCAGTGTCGATAAGATATTTGCGTAGTATGTGCTCCCTGGTATATTTATGGGTGAACGTATGAGTTGCTTTGAAGGGCTTCTGATTGTCGGCCATCTTGCTTGATCGGAGATTCTGCACCCAGCGAGTAAGTCTGTCGAGGGGAGACATGGGTCGGTCAAGTTTCAAATTCGCAAGTAATTCTGGTGACTGGGTCAGTATTTATTTCTCTTATGTAGTTGGAGCCTTGCGCAAGGCACCCATCCTCAAGGCAACGAACCTTTGCGTGAAACGAGTTTTTACACTTCGTGAACGGGCTGTGTGAATCGCCAGTGGCACTGCTTCGGTCTTTTCTGTTGCCTCCGGGCACAATCAATACTGCCACTGGCGCCTCGATCTCACACCGGTAGAGGCTGACTGACGGAAATGAAGTACAATGAAGGTCTAGAATATTCCGCAGTGTAGATAATGATACTCAAGTGTGTGGGTGTTCAAAAGGGATACAGTGAAGCAGCAAGTAAGCCGGAGACTTCCAGGAGATGCTCATCCGAGTCAACCTTTGCAGCAGACTTTGCCCAATTAAATAAATGCCGCAAACGCACACCGAACAGCCGCAGTAGTACTGCATAACATATTAGGGGGTGGGCTCAAAGGCGTCATTGGCCGCCACACCCAGTAGCATCGCCGAAGCTGGGAGAAATTGTACGCCCAGGCTGTGCAGTCAGCATGTCTTCGTGAGGGGCTCTCAGCAGCTCCCCTCATGTAATTAGCCCATATCCCCCCCGAGTCACACTGGCGAGAGTGTCCGATTCAGTACTACCAGCAGATGCGAGACCTAATATTGAGTTGAAACTCATATGAACGACCACATCAGTACATTCTTGGACATATCTTCAACAAACAACACAGCAACTGGGTCGCTCATGCAATATGGATTGGTTGAGCCAAAATGAACTCTTTGGAGTGACTGACTTGAACCGTTTTTACTGCAACACGGACGGCCCATCCGGGGTCCAGACTGTGGTAATTAGGAACGAAAAGGTAACCATATCATATATGTCCTTTATTGATGAACCGAACTGTCTCAGTCCAAGTGATTAACACATGATGCAGGGAAAGACGGAGGTGTCCGACGAGTCAATGTCCATGACGTTGGAACAGGAGTACCTAGATTGGATCAACAGAGTACGTCGCTCCGTCATTGCTTTTCCAGAAACTTAACTGACTATTCTCGCCGAGTGTCAGCCATTGATTAAACCTGGTGCTCCTACAACCATTGTCGTGATGCATCAACGGCCTCCCGAGGGGCATGTGTTCTCTCTACCGTATGGGAAAGAGACTCTCAAGAACGCTTGCAAATCTCTCTTCCAGCACAAGTCGTTAGCGTTGACGATGCCCCGAAAATCTCACGCCGTCTTCAACAGTCGCAAGGTGAAATGGAAGGATCCAAGGTCACTTGGACCATCAATCGGTATGAAAGCTACACAGATAATCAATTATCATATTTTCTCCCTCTGACCTACGCCCTAGTCTACAACTGCATGTCCGATACTATCTGCGAGTTTAAGAAAAATGACGGCATCGCGATGAGCGTAACCTCTTTCCCGGACGTCCCCGTTACCTTTGCCGTCATGTACGGATGTACCGATGCCACCATCAAGTATGTGTCGCAGAGGCTCAAGTCATACAAGCGTACTGCACTCCACCCCCTGATGCTCCCCATGATGTTTGTGGAACTGGAACGCACACGACTGCTCGATGCGCTGCAGTCGGAGACTTCGATCCTGGATCAGCGAATCCTGGAAATGCAAACCAGACTAAGCACCTTCACGCAGACTGAGGCTGAAAAGTCCGACAAAACCAAGGCAATCAAAGAGGCCGAGTCGACTGAGTCAACTGAGATGAGCGAGTCAACCGAGGGGATCGAGATGGTAGCGACGGCCGGGAGGGTGGCGGACAGGGTAAAGGTCAAGACGAATAAGGAGACCGAAGAAAACACCGAGAACATGCTCCAAAAGGACTGCAAAGCCACCAAGAATTGGCTGATGGTCAGTAAGCTGAAGAACGGCGTGCAGAGCCTCATCACAATCCTCGACGCCATGGCCACACAATCTCGGCAGTTCTCCGAGGATGCCGAGAAAACTGAGGCGGGTACAAGCCCATCACCGGGCAACCGGGGGATATACACGAGCAACACGGCGCAGTTCCAGGATCGATTGACAGAGATGAAGATTGAGCTCAACAGCGAGGTCCAGAACTGCGACAGCCTCCCTTGGTGGCATGTCCATGGCCACGCAGATGGTGAGCAAATCGAAGCACCTTGTCGGGATGAATGCCAATTCTGGCCATGCAAGTCAAAGAACTGACAGCTAACATCCGGGATTGCAGGAATGGAACTTCTACACCAGGCGCGATGCCAAGGCAAACATCATCATCGCCTTCGCCTCCAAAAAGGACAGCAACCAGATGAGAGCCATATCGTACATGGGCATGGTCTTCCTCCCCGGGACGTTCTTGGCGGTAAGCATGCATTCCTTTACCTCTGAAAGTCCTCGCTGCAGCCCCCTACTCGAAGCTGACTTTGGAGCCGAAAACAAAGACCTTGTTTTCCATGACGTTCTTCAACTGGATCCCAGACGAGAGCCACCGGATGGTGTCACCTTGGCTGGGGCTCTACTGCGGCTCGGCGGTAGTGCTGACGCTTCTCACCTGGCAGTTCTCCAGAAAGTACATCGCCAAGGGGGATGAGGCAGCCAAGACGGAGTTCCAACAACAACTGCTGAGAGACGATGATGCAAACATTTTTCTTGTCTGAGAAGCGGCATTCAAATTGCCCTATTCCTTCAGTGCCGGTCTACGGAAAGGAGGACTTTCATTACGACGTAACGGATTTATGATCACGTAGTTTATGAATATTTGATACCCACCTTGTAGACCCAGGCTTGTAGTAGTTCATTTCGGGGTTTGGTGCCCATCTCTGAAAGCGGCGATGCTCGCCTGGATCCAATGCCGGGCGAGTCTCTGGTCGACATCTGCTTTCCATTAGGAAGCCGAGAGAGCCGAGCCTGTAGTTCTGCGCAAATGTTAGTCAAGTTGCATAAGGGTATTCATAGGTGATCGATACTGGCTGTTTGGCGCTACATCCGACGGCGGGGAGAGCTTTACTGAAATGAACTGAAATTACCTCATTGTAGCTTCTGCATCTCCCCTATATGGGAGCAGCATCGAGAATGTTTTGAAGACATTGACAAAACCTGGTAGCGTCTCTTCGATAAACCAGAAATATATGTAGAACACTTGTATCCAATAATGGCCCTGGTCATAGCCGTCGCCACAAAACTCTTTTCATCCGACAACATGGGGTCCGAGAAGGCATCGGTGCAACCACCGACATACGATGCCTCCGAGCGCAAGTCGCCTCGTACCTGCAAGCTCGTGGAAGATTCAGACATTGCGACGGACCCTGAGCTTAGAGAGCTGAACGAGACGAAGGGGCAAAGGGTCCGAGTCTGGCGCTCCATGACGTACGTCGCAGCTCGAAACGTCGACCCTTCCGACCTAGGAGCCATGTTGTACTATTTCGACAAAAATACGTGCGCAGACACGCTCGCATTGGGGGGCTCCGTTTGGGACCTGGTCGAACGCATCCCCGCCAATGGGAAAGAGGCGCTGACTCGCGGACTCTCGGTCGATTACCACTACTCGGCAATATACAGATTCCCGGACGTGAATTCGTGGGAAACATTTGAGATGATGGCCGCCATCAGCAGCATAGCGAAAACTCACGGCATTACTTTGCGCGTGCCAACCGATAAGACAGTGCAACGGGCGGATCATCAACTAAAGGATACCAAAAAGGGCATTCCGCTATCAATCCGGCTGAAGCTGGCCTTTGGGCACACAACTCACACTACTAAACTAAGCCTTGGCACTTTTTCGGTAGGAAGTGGACAGATTTCCGTAGCCCATCAAGTAGATTAGTCCTCTACATACACGTTAATAAATTCCCCTCTAGTATTGACCCACGAATGGTTAAAATATGATTCATATGTTGCCGCGTGATATTCGGCGTGAACTTTCTGTTAGGTTGACGCCTTCCCATTGAAACAATAAGAAGAAAAGAAAGGAATTCACCGTGAATGGACATGCATGAGAAGATTCCTGTTTGGCTGGATATTACGATGACAGGAGCAAAAGAGAAAGAGTAAAAAGAAAAGTTGTTACTCCGATACGGGGAATCGAACCCCGAGCTTCGCGGATCTTTTCGACGTCTGTGAAAGACGCCTAGATGAAAACGCGATATGTTGACCGTTACACTATATCGGATTGGATTGAGAGGCGTCGAGTGATGCGGAAAACAGATGCTACTACGCCTCATGACTCATTAAAGCACTAGATCCCAAATTTTGCAAAGAGGGTCACCTTTTTAAAAACTCCATCTTATCCACTAAAGTGCATCCGAAGCTTGGCTAGCCGGAAGTATATAAAGAATAAGCATGAAATCTTGGTTGGGAACGGCCAGAATAGGGGCCAGCTTTGTCTCCGTCAGAGTTCAGGTTGGCGACGTTTTAGCCTGTAATCATCCTCGATGTGCCCCACCCGGTTGCGGCTCGCACCCCAGAAGACTGTGGAGGTTTGGGGACGACGACTGTTCACGAATATCAACAGCCAGAACGCTTCAACTGTTTCATACCTGCATTTCCGGGCGCCATTGAAATCTATTTCCGCCTATTGCCAATTGTGAGAACTGAACCCCTGCGCGCTCATCACCATTGACCTCTTTCTTCTCTGGTTCAAGGATGGTGCAACATAAGATCATCCATCGCCACCCCAGAGGTCGTGCATGCAAACATGGCAGTCAAGCCCCACACGTGCGTTCCGGCAACCGCAGGTACTGCCCTGTCGAGCAAGTTGAGATACGATAGATGCAGGTCGGCAAGTGCTGGTGGCCAGGGGACGAGGTGGTGCAACCCCCAGAGGTCCTCATCTGAAGAGGGCTAACAATTTGCAGTGCAGACCATGCTGCCAGTCGCAAGTTACCTTAGGATACTCCCCATTTTCACATGACATTTGGGAGTACATTGGCATGTATCATAGATATCCAAAAGTTAACCAGGCAAGTAATAGTGCTTCGGTTTGCCTTGCCAGGAGTAGTAGACATGCGGTCCTCCAAAAATAGATAGGATCTCCCTCAAAAGCATAATATACCAGATATTACATGTTTAGAGGAACCGATAGGAGTCTAGATAGTTTCATTTGTATTAACACAAAGTCCTCGTAAGAAGTGCACTCTTTCAACCACGTTTGGTTCAGGCCATGTAGCTATCGGCGCACTGGATAACTTATAATTTTTTTGTAAATCTCGCAACTGTGTACATTCTATGTTATAACGCCTCACATTGCGATACTGGCCAGGGCCACAGTCAGGGTAAGTACCAAGACACCAACGCTGTAGCCCAGCCTCTCCACCCCACTGCTGCTACCCCGGATGTTCTCCCCCAGCCTCGCCACGCCGTCCTTATCCCCGTCCTTCTCCGGCAGCTTGGTCGCGTTGACGCGCGCGCAGAGCAGCTGGGGCGAGCCCACAAACTGGCCGCTGCCGCGGCCCGAGGGGACGCGCGCGTCGAGCATGAGGATGTGGAGCTGGTTGACGGACCAGAGGTACGTGTCGCTGGCGGTGCCGTTGACGGCCGACGACACGTTGACGTAGAACTCGTTGCCGGCCTCCCAGGGCTTGTCGGCGGTCGCGTTGTTGCGCGGGTTGCGCCCGTCGAGCGGCCAGCCGCTGTAGAGCAGGCCGTAGTCCTTCACGGCGCCGAGCGAGTCGCGACAGCTGGGGATCTCGCTCCACGCCTTGGCGGGGCTGATGCATTGGCCGCCGTTCTCGTTCGTGACCCACACCGCGCCCTCTTTCGTCGAGAGCAGCGACTTGACGCACTCTTCGCCCAGGAGGGGCGTGCAGTCGGCGCCGGCGTGCTCGTCCGTGTACTTGTTCAGGACGCTGACGGGAAGGTTGAAGGAGGCGAGGGTCGTCGCGCAGAAGGTTCCGTTGGCGCCGTCGAGGGCGTCGGAGAGGTTGGTCCCCTTGGGCCAGGAGAGGTCGTACGACGTGCCGACGACGTGGGGATCCTGGAGCTTGTATCCGGGGCCGTCGTTGTTTGGCACGGCAATCTCGCTTGTGTTTATGCCTAAAACGAAATGATTAGCACGTTGTAGGGGTCTGAAAGGGCGGGGCTGGAGCCTGCTTACGCCAAGTCCACTCTGAGTTCCGCAACACCGAATCTTTCCGGAGAGACTCCCAGTCTCCCTTGAACGGACTGAACTTCACCGATCGACTTGCTGTTGGTTCGGAAAGCCCCTTCCTGATCAGGGCTTCGTACTCGGTGTTGTTGCCGACCACATCATGCAGACTGGCGAGGCCCAGAAGTCTGCCAGGGCTGAACGCTGCGACGCCAGGGAGAAAGGGCAAGATCTCCGTGTGCGACAATAACTTCATCTTCGCGAGACGAGTATGTGGTGTGACTGTATTTATAAAAAGGTGGATAAAGGCGATCAAGTAAAAGACGCACTGCGCTGGAAGGAAAAAGAAAAAGATACGCCGGTCACGGAAGGAAAGACGTTTATTTATATAAGTAATGTAAGAATGGTAGGAAAGGCATCTTTGGGCTTGGCATTATCCCAATAGAGTAGGCCAAGTCTAATGAAATGCAGTTGGTTATGTAGTAAATGGGTCGCAGCAAAGCCTAGCCAGTGAGAATAATCCGCATTAAGGCTGGTTTCAGGGTCCACGGGGCGTAGCCATTCGTGGAGCGCGAATCCTGGGGTCTCGGAGGAATTTAACGGGTGCTTGGCATACCAAGAAACCCACAGCCCCAATACAGCGTGTACAATACGCAAGTATACGGCGTATACGTACGAACGGCCCGCCATACCCGTATATAAGGAGTCGATATTCCGATGAGCGGTTATTCGCTCTCGATCGATTGCAATTTGGACGATAGTGGCATATTCTCAAGACGGCTGAAATACTCTCATTCCCCCTTTCCCTCAGAAGTCTGATTTTCACTGCTCCACTCGGAGGTTATAGCCAGCAAGTCCAATTGCTATCCACGAGCTTTCCTGACTTGGTCGACCCCGTGGACTTCTCCCAGACCGGATCGTCTGCGAAGAACAGCGCTGCCCCGAAAGGGAGGAAAGACTTGCAGTCGCCGCCCCACTCGGATATGCTTCGGCCTGGGGACCTCGGGCGATGCCATGGTGCAATAACCCTTGCAAGCTATGCCACCGCACCTTCTAAGTACGTCGTCCGTGAACCAAGCCTATGCTAAGCAACTTTCGCAAGCCTAAGGATGGTATTGATTTCCGGTGCAGCTCGCAGGCTTGGGATTTCGCCTAGGCATGTCGTCGGGGAATGTGGAGAAAACAGAAAACCTAATTTCTTCGCACGGGCATGGACCGGAACCCAATAACCGGTGCACGGTGATGATGATGCCCGAGCGCGGGCTTGACGGGCAACATATTCTGGCATCCTAAGAAAGGTAAGAGACATCATGCAACAAAATGCGATGTATTGTTCCCAAAAAGGCAAGCCATCTAGGAGCACGACCCTGTCGCAAACTCCCGTATGAAATCGTGTATCTCTCTGGCACTGTAGGAAGGAACTCGCTGCAGATACCGCGAGGAACCTGCCTTGGAACTCACGGCAACCTCCACGATATGCCTTGACAGGTGTTCGACGTCAGGTATGTTTTTTGCTATACCCAGGTAACTGCGGTGTTCGGGCGGGAGTGAATCCATGCCTCGCTCCCAAAGACGACGCCATCTAGCGCAGGTCTGTAGCAGCTTACTCGACTGTTGTGGCAGAGACAGGCTGACGTGCAGGTTGAATATCATGGGCTGCAATGCTGTGGAGAGTTTCTGTCAGCATCAGGGAGGAATACGTCGATCGACAGGACATGAGGACTTACCGCACATGATGATATGCAAATGAAATAGGGTGAGATTCTCCCACTCTTCTTGTCCCCGGGCTTGGTCATCGAGAAACCACGACATGAGGGTTTTCAAGCAATACGTTTTTCCACGCCATTTTTGGGAGGACACTACTAACTCAAATGCTGACTCAGAGTCAGCATCCCATATTTTAGGGTCACATGGTAGATCCCCCGACATTTCCAGTAGAGAGAATATTGGGGGGGTTATTGCAGGCCAAAGTAGCCAAACAGTCGACACAGAATGCCCAAGTGACAAGGCGAACAACTTGTTCACGGCGTATGAAGGAATGCCAGTCTTCTGAAGGGTCATGTCGACAGCCAATAAATTCTAGCCTTCTCATGGCAGAGATCAACGATGGTAGCCTCTCCGTCATAGATATACGCTGCATAGTTGAGTCACCCGCCAAAAGGGTGCTCAAACCATACATAAGCAGCGCGGCCTGGCACAATTGGATGGCCTCAGTCAAGTCGATTTCTGAAGGTTGGGGCAGGCGGTCGAGAAATATCCGCAACTGGTGAAAGACATAGGAGTCGGCGAGATAGTAGAGTTTCCTGGCTTCCGTAATATGTTCGGGTCCATGTCCCGGTCGGTATGAGTAAGTAGCCCCTGTCAGAGCAACGACCATAAGTAACGGGAGAGACGCTTCATCGAGAGTGAATGTGGGCCAGTGTATAACCGGGTAACGATAGTGCCGCTTGCGACAAAACAGCATAGCAAAGCTTTGCACGTTGGAAGCACTGAAGAAGCGGCGGAAGACAGGTGGGTCGAATGGAGGGCCCCCATAGCGGTCGTTGGAGCTGGTGTGGGCGGCAACTTCCAACCCTAATAAATCGAGACGAGCTTTGAGACGGTCCTCTTGGGACCAGAGTGGTTGAGAAAGAAAGGCGCCGAGAAGGTTCTGCTCCTCGGTGCTATAGAGCTCGCCTATCCCAGTGGGCTCGAGATCCGTTTGACTATCGTCGAATGGCAGCAGCAGCGTAGGATTTATGTAGTCCACTGCTGTGTCCCTGGAAGCTTGGATTTGCGGCGTCATTGGTGTCAATGTCGCACACGTCGGCCCGAGAAGGGCACCGTCTGGCTCTTCACCTACTGCCCTCTCTGCGACAAAGTCCTGCTTTTCGTCGGTATAATTGAGCAGAAACGACAAGGGGACGCGGCTGCGACTAGTGGTAATTTGTGAGTCGGATAGACTTCCATGTCCAGTGGTAGGTTGCCGGTGACTGGCGTCGGTGCAGTACCGACTGAAGGTACAGTCCAGTTTCCGAGACACGCAGCGATCGCATGGGCTTTGGGCGTCACAGTGCACTTTGATGCGCGAGCACTGGTCACAAGATTTCGTCTTCCGGCCGCGCTTCTCGACGCGCAGTGCACGACTCCCTCTTTGGGGGCAGCATTTGGCGTGTCGTCGAGCGCCATCGGGGCGAGAAAAGACGGCTGAGCAGAAAGGGCATTCTCGGGTGATTCCGGGGCGGGGAGCTGGTCCGGCGATTGGCAGCTGGCATACTGTACAGGACATCATGTCTTACACGTGAATCTTCGCCGAGCAGAGGAGTTGTCGTGCATGGGGAGGGTGTTTGGTGGAATGGGGTTACTGGTGCAGGTTCATGAGTGAATTTCCCGAGGCCAGAATTGCGGCGCTACGTTAGTGGTGTCCTCAAGAGTGCGATGTACTGTCTAGTGGCGTGGTTCGCACTGTAGATTCAGTACTCCTCAGGTGCATCTACACAGTGTTTGTATGCTGACACCAGTGGACTAGGCCTCTAGTGCTGGCGGGTGTGGGTGGGTCTGAATGTGTGAATATCCCGATGGCTCTGATATGGGCATCTCTTGTAGGTCCCCATGACAGAATGCCACTCATATTCTTTTCGCAATCTTGATTCTTCATTCGCCTGCCGTTATTGCTGATATATATTATCGAAAAATCACCCACGATGAGACCTACCGGAGTATCAATGCGTTCGTGGCCCCTGATCGATAACAACTGTTGCTTTATTACTAACGGTCCATGACCACCTAGTATGTCGTTCACTTGCTAAGGCAGCACCTTCTTCTTTTTTACCAAATCAGTTCTTACCGATTATATGCGTGAGGAATATTTCCCATGCGAGACAACTTCGGCAACACGCGGTCAAACCAGCGAGACCCAGTCGACTTCCTTCAAATACAGCACTTGCATCAGAGTCGAAACCTACCAGCGTCGTTGAATATGCCCTGTAAGTCGACCCCCATCTAGCACATTGTTGGCCCTTAGATGGAAGAGTCTCAGCTAATCCACCAATGAAGAACCACCATGGACCAGCTCCTAAACTGGGCGCGCAACGGCTCCCTGCACCCGCTGACTTTCGCGCTTGCGTGCTGCGGCATCGAGATGATGCACACGTCGATGCCGCGGTACGACCAGGACCGACTGGGCATCATTTTCCGGGCCTCACCGCGGCAGGCCGACGTCATGATCGTCGCGGGCACCGTGACCAACAAGATGGCGTCGGCGGTGCGGCAGTGCTACGACCAGATGCCCGACCCCAAGTGGGTCATCAGCATGGGCTCCTGCGCCAACGGTGGCGGCTATTACCACTACAGCTACAGCGTCGTCCGCGGCGTCGACCGCATCCTGCCCGTCGACATCTTTGTCCCCGGCTGCCCGCCGACGGCCGAGGCGCTGCTGTACGGCATCTTCCAGCTGCAGCGGAAGATCAGGAATACTAAGACGACGAGAATGTGGTACCGGAAATAGGTGTACATTAGTTGGTTCTTGCGATCAATGGCGGGACAGCTGTGCATACCATCGTGGGTAGTGTAAGAGGGTATCAAACGTGGGATGATGTCGATGGATTATGTTGAACTAACCGCTCGACATCAAATTGTGAAAAAAAGAACCAAAAAGTCTTGTTAATCAGAGCTAGAAGGCCAATATCTTATACTGCAGATAGATCGTAGATTGCGTACACCCACTTAGTCAACTTCCTTGTGTGCGTCAGCAGCCCCTGTCAACTACAACGTAGCATCCATAAGCTAGCCGGCTCCTTCGGGACTGGGGTATTGTCCGAGTTTGGAAGACCCGCCTGCGATGACACTAGCTGTAGCGTACCCAAGATAACAATCTTTTCTTCCATTTGCCTGTCTTTGACCGTTATCGTTCTTATGTCAGCCCCCTTGCTCTAGCGGCTTCGTCTCTCCTTTCTGTTGCAAGTCCCCCGCATTATCTCTTCACATCTCGTCTTTGGCTAGTCAACAACATTGGATAACATCTCTTTACCAACTCTTCAACCTATACTAGTCCGACTACCACCAAGATGGCGGATTCACGATCAGCTCAGGATGTCATCAAGGCCTTGAACCTGAGTCCGCACCCCGAAAAAGGCTACTACATCGAGACCTTCCGGGACAGCCAAGGGACAGCAGAGCACGCATCCGACAGCACTTGCATCTACTACCTCTTGGAGGGCGAGTCCGGTCTCTCGCACTGGCATCGGGTGCTCAACGCCGTCGAAGTGTGGCACCATTATGCCGGTGCCCCCATGCGACTTTCACTGTCCTGGAATGACGGGGAGCCGGTGCGACACGTGGTGTTGGGCAAGGACATCTGGGCCGGAGAGAGGCCCCAGGTCGTGGTGCAACGCAAGGAATGGCAGCACGCCGAGAGCTTGGGGGCGTGGACGTTGGTCGGATGCACGGTGGCGCCCGCTTTCACCATGGAGAACTTCGAGATGGCAGAGGAAGGATGGGAGCCGCGAGCGGTGCAAAAGACAGATGGCCCCAACTAATTAGAGGCTGTCTGTCTTACGAACTGATCCCATCGTACTGTTTGCCTCCCACCCCGGATATACCTCCAGCCTTTACCATTTGTTTTGAAAGTAGTCTTAAAGTATTCTTCAATACGAGTCAGTTATGTCTTTGCTTTTTTTACCTTGGTCTTGGAGAAGTGACAGGAGGCTGCATATATGATATGTCATCTTAGACTTGATCCCTGCAAATGACAGTTCCTACTTTGCCGAGCAAACACTTGTTCCAATCGACATGAAACAACTAAGGCAGCGGCTTGCCGTGGCTATTCGTTGACCCCGCCGTTTGGTGGCTGAAAGGTTGAAGGTTGACGGCGACCAGTGGACCAAGCCCGGGGGTGCTTGGTGGTGCACATACCTAATTACTCCGTACTCCCCACCAACTGGCCTGTGCTTGTCTCTAGTATTGAGATAAGGATTGGGATCCACCTATGAAGTTGCATCCTGTTCCATCTTCATCACATCCTGCTGAACAGTCTGCTTGCTCATCATCAGACACATCGATTATTTCATATTGTTCATTTGATCAAGCCATCTCTCTCACACCACGGACGCAGGCGGGTAGCTGCATGACACCGGTTCGACGCCGACGAGGCCTAGCGCTTCCTATGCCGAAAACCTCACCGATTTCGTTTGTACTGTGTTGATATCGCAGTTACACCGTTGACCACCTTCACCCACCTTCTCTTCTTCCCATCTTCCCATCTTCCATACTCCCTCATGTTTATGTCGTCTCATTTTTGTTCTGCCTGATTTCTGGAAGTAAACCTCCTTCTGTCTAGTCACAATGGACAGGGACAAGGCGAAAAGCTCGCAATTGCGACTTTTCAGGTCACTGTTCAACCATGTGGCCTTCCCCATCCAGCTGCCGCAAGAAGAAGATCCCAACATCCCACGGCTCGAGGCTGCTGTCATGGATCGTCTGATTATTTCAACACGCCGAATGCAGGCCACAGAGCGGGATGAGTCTATACGTGCTATCTGGGATAGTATCCACCACACCTTGCAGACGGCAACCAAAGTCACCAATCCGGCTGGGCGACTCGAGCGATCTCGGCTTCACTCGCAGCTTTTTCAATTTGCCACAGGGGATGGGCAGTTCCTCATCCTTCACGTCGCAGCTCAGAATGCTGCTATCATGATCCGCAAGTCCGATGAGCAATCTGTTGTCTTTGAGATGTTCGAAGCATCGGCCAAACGAGAGGATGTGCTCGCGTCCATAGGCGCGCTTCAATGGGATTTTCCCGGCATTGCTGTTCAAGTGCCCAAGTCCCTTCTAGCGAACGAGGCCTTTCTTGATCAAATCTGCCTTTTCCTTGAGCAAGCTTCAATGGAGTCCACCAAAAATTTCGAATTCGCAACCAAGGCAGGAGCAGCAGTATGGGAAAACCGCGAAACCCGTGACCCGTCCGTCATCACCTCCCTTCTTGCCGCTATCCTGGAGGCCAATGGAACCCGGATAGCACCCAAGCCTCTGCGAAAACGAGTTCGTGATGATGTCTGCTGGCACAACACCGAAATACCCTTCCGTCGACTGCCGTATCTGCTGGTCTTGAAAGTGGCCTTGGCACGATATCTGTCCATGGCCCTTGGTGACGAACTTGGAAGATTGCACTATAAGCTCCTGATCGCAACTCTGACGGAATACGTCCTTGAAGAGTGTAGTGATGCAGTGAGCTACGAGAGCCAGTCATTCCTTGTCACCAAGATTTGCCGGCGCATGTTCAAATTGGAGGGCGACATGGCAAGAGCTCCGCCAGATGTTCAAGGACGGACGCACTCGACTCTGAGAGATGTGTCGGCGCGGATTCTCAACACGACCCAAGCAGCAACGCGCCGAATTGGCCTCGTCTGGCACAAAGATAAGGGCGACTGGGTCAAGCGGATTCTGCCGGTTCCTCGGAGGGCCAACCCCTCCCAAGATCTTGTAATGCGCATGTATTGCAGCCGGGAACACCTACAGCAAGCGTGTGGCAAACTTCCAATCACAAATACGACTCCACAGCAAGGTTCACACAAAGCTGATGCGTCGCGCAAGCCCATAGAGTCTATGGCTAAGCACCACTTTCCTCTCTTTCAGAGCGAGAAACGGTTGAGCCACACACATGGCATTTTTGATCTATTCGTGCTCATCAAGGATCATATAGAAAAGGCTTGCGGGCTTTACGACGACAATACGGAACAGAAATCCCTGATGCTGCTGAGTGTAATGCAAGCATGGATGGAGCTGGATAAGGCAGCTTGCCTCGAGTATCCGTTGTTGAGAGACTACCGTCCTATCTTTCCCTCTCGTATGCTCGAAGTTCTTCATCTTCCTATGGCCGACGACATGCGACGCGCGCGGAGAATCGAGCTTTATCTTCAGCAACGGTTTAAGATGAGCAGCAGCCATATGACGATTTTCGATGATCCAGTCAAGGGTTGTTTTGCTGAAAGATACTACGACGAATCGCCTGAACTACACGATTTGATGTTTGACATTGAGTCTGAAGCCGACGTGAAGCGCCAAGAGAAGTCCGAAGAGTGGGCTGAGAAAACCGAGACATACCACAGTTTATCTCGGGAGATTGACGAGACGTCTTGTGTCTGCGTCCATGACGATTATGGTAATCAGACGATACACAATCGCCATTGCTTCAAGTGCTATAAGACCCGAGAGAGAATGCGTCTAAGAATCCGCGCATTCGAAGAGCCACTGCCGTCAGGGGAAGTGATGAAGAAGGTCGTGGTCTTTGAACTTGGTTGTCCCGAAACCTTTGTGGCATACAGAGATACAACTTGGTTCATCGCAGCTAAATTGGGCGTCGAACGTCTGGAGACAGGTGTCGATCCCAGAAAGCAACTTACGGATTATAGCGAACTTAAGGACCATATTAGCACCTCGACTGGGAGTTTGTCGCTTGCATCAACATCGAAATCCTTCCTCAACACGCACTTCGCGAACCAGAGATTCCCAGTAGACCAAAGCCAGATATTTCAACCAAATGCGTTGTCATATGCCTATTACGACTCCACTACAAAATGCTGGCCGGGACGAATGCGACCGAAACCGAGTTTTGCACACCATTGTCGCCTGGCCGTCCCAAAAGAATCTCAATACGCTTCACTCTTGTCATTGCCGAGCTTTGAAGCTGACAGGGGAGGCCCAACATCTTACGAGATCGTAGCCAGTCAGTCCTCCTGTCCGCCGGGGATCAACGTACATGAGTACATGGCCTTCCAGTCCTTGATGTCCGGAAAGGCTAGAAGATGGGTTACGCTCTTGACGGAGCTGGCGTCATCCAATCTCAACTTTTCGACCGAGTCAGCCGTATTGTTAGTCGGCCATATCACTTCACAACTGGGCCCATGCGGGAATGAAACCAACGACTGTTGGCCTCATGGCACTCTGCATTCCATTTTCTCCGACTCCTCGTTTTGCGATGGTCTTTTGACCCAGCTACAGCTGAAGCTAGAATCCATCGCATCGAACTGGAGAGAAACGAATGTGATGGAAATAATCTTGACAATCGCGCTACGCTTGATTACCCTGACGCACAGTCTGTCCGGCTCCTCGTTCTATCTCGTGGAACAAACGAGGAGATCCCTTGTCATCCTTGACAGAATACGAGAGGTCACAATACTATGGATTCGGAAATTGAGGACAGAGACACTGCAGGCATCGGACTCCAAATCAGCCAAGAATTGTCAATTTTACCTCCTGTTGGCCGCCCTGCTCTGCAAACGCGCCTGTTCAAAGCTGCTCGAGGTCGAGCAGCCGCCGGAGCTTGTAGTGACAGCCTTTCTTGAAGCTTGTATTGTCCTTCATGACAACATGCCAGAGAAGGTTCAGGAGCTCCCTAGACTGGTTCGGGGTCACTTGATCAGGGACTTAAGACTCATGTATGGTATCCGAGATCAATTGCGAGATCTACTTGATTCGGACAAGGGAAAAGCTCTGCTTCAATCCCTCCACACCACTTGGCCCGCATCGGAAACCAAAGAGATCATTGTGTTCTCCATCGAAGATAAAGAACGTGTTACGCTAATCCTCCGAAATATACACCTGAATAGGGAAAGTGTACAGACGGTCGAATACAACTTGGTCCACGGATCTTTGTTGGTTGAAGGCCTGCCATTGGGGGTAAGCTACAATTGTACTTTTGCGGTTGTGTCACAAACTAACACCTGTTTTAGAGATTATCCATCGACGAGAAAAGCTCAACGATTCTAAACTATCTGTTTGGAAATCAAAGCCTTATGAAGTTTCCATCCAATGAGCCGGGGATGTCGCACAGTAAGTGACATTTGCCATTTCGCGATCTAACGAACTAATCCTCCCCCAGCACTATGCGTCCAAGTCAACGGCTGGCAGACTCACATAGGTTACCATGGCCGGGAAACCATCATTCGAATCACCAAGCAAAAGGTGGTCTTGCAATACATCCCACCTGAGGTCTTTCAGCATGGTACTAGCTTTGACCTTCCATCGTCACTGTTGGATGACTGTATCCACTGGTTGTAAGTCCTCCCTCCCAGATAATCCAAGCGTCTTCTCGGTCGATTAACCCATGTTAGAAACGTAAACACTGGCAAGATGGAAATGCGACCACATACCAGTCCATGGTCCCACGAAGATCGCAACTGGGTCCTTGATATGAAAGACTGGACCTGCAGCCGGATGATCCCAGCAACTGGAAGATTCAATCAACCCACCAAGGAGACTTTGGTAGATCCATACTCTGATCTATTTGGTCGAGTTACTCGTATTTTTTATATGTTCGAGCAGCGAAGGTTCCTCACTGTTTACCAACCCGAAGCCCATCCTCTAACAGTCGACCTGAAACGAATGAATATGAGATTCTACGTCAACAAGGCCCTAAGATTTCAATCTCGACAACTTCGAATCGAGATTGATACCAACCAGGATGCAGGAACCTGGTACGGCTTTGACAGCAAGCTTGTCTGCAGAGACACTCAAGACCCGGCCCAAAGATCGATTCTCATACCATTGGGAGATCTGGAGGTCTTGAACCGCGGATGCCATGTTCAAGTATTTGTGAAACCACCCAGCACACCCACCTGGCTTTATCTGAAGTACAACATTAACGACACGTTGGGCCGTCTTGATTGCGCTTGCGAGCCAATCATGGTATACAAAAAAGCCGAAATCCACGCATTCACCTCCTGTGGCTTTCAACCGGACCCCCTCACAGGCAGAACCGGCACAGAAGAGGCGCTGAATCTCCTGGCCTCGGGTATCAGTCAACCTTGGACTCCACTTGGAATGAAGCCCCTTTCTATTCTACAATCACTAGCGAAATTATCGCCAAGGCGCGAGTGGTACCCCGAAGATAGAAGGTCGATGAAACGTGAGCATTGGGACGCACGACATCCAGTCTCAAATCAACATGAAGCTTTCCGACCACTTGTTGAGGCTATAATCCAAAAGTCAGCGAACCTGGCAGTCTTTGGGTCCATCAATAACATGGATCTGCCCGAACCAGGCTCCAACGATCCTGACTTAGCAAAGCGTTCTCTATTTCGCCGACAGCTTCATCATCGATCGATCGAGTCTCTGCCCCAACTCGAAGAAGCAGAGGATCTGAGATATAAGTCCCGCGATACCCCAAGTGATACTAGCGTCAAGCACAATAACGTCTATGGGATAGTGGACTTGGTCAGGGCAAGACGTCCTACGATGGCTACTGTGCGAAACCTTCCCGAGGCCTTGGCACAATGCGCTTCTATACAGGGCTATTCGGAGGTGTCCGAGCAGCTGACGCTTATTGAACGCCTCGAAATCGATGTCTGCCGGCTGTGGGGGCCATTGGTCAACCATGTTCGACAATCAGCAAGCGAATATGAAGTTATGTTTCTGTTGGCAACACTCTCTTTCAGATTCAACGCACCTATGGCGCTGTTGCGCACAATCGCTGCCTTTTATCTGTACGAAGAGATACAATGTCTCGACTACCCATGTGCTTTGGAATACCAGAACCTGCGCCCCGGACAGACTCCCACAGTTGGAAGCCTGTTGAAATTGATTGAGTCGTTTCGTGCGCCTGGCCCAGAAGATCTACCTTTGATGAACCTCCAACCCGCAAAGGAAAAGAAAAAGCTTTTCCGAGCTCGACTTGCCCACGAGGCGAAGACGGACCAAGAATGCACAACATTTGCCGAGCACCTTCTACGACAATGGCCATGTCAAGCACCCACGCTCGAAGGGCTCAAGGAGTTGACTCTGTTAGACGTAGAGCCCGCTCTGAAGACAGTTCTCCCCGAATGGCAAAGGTTACACGACAACCATCTTTTCGTCGAGCATCTAGAGATTGTACAGAGTCTGCTGGGCGTGAGATTTGCCGACATCGCCGTGTCGAGACGATGCTTTGTGGTAAATGATGACGTGGTCATTAGACCGCCGGGGCGATACGCCATGCCACGACTCGACAAAGATCTGATGAAAACAGCTGCATTTGGTCCATCTGTCCATGCTGATAATATCATCCAATCTGTCTTGTGCTCCGCGAAAAAGAGTAACAAACACAGTTGGCCTGTTATGGAGCGACATCCAACTATCAACAAGGAATTGGAGCAAATTGTTCAACGCATCGATGACCCCGACTCAGCCATCTCGAGAGCTTATGCAAACGACCTACGAGGTAGCGTCAAGGCCTTGAGATCTCACAGAGACACAGACGCCACTATGGACATCCAAGCACTACCGGGAATGATTGACATAAGAGACTGCATCAGCCAGCGATTCCACGCCATCGACCTTATGCTACGCCAGCCTAACTGCTCAATAAATGCAGATCAGATCCAATGGCTTACAGCCGGCCGACTTTGGCCGATTGTGACGCTCACCACTCTGCTCGAGCAGTTGCGCTCACAAGCCGGTGTGCCATTCGGCATTGGGATGAAAGAATCCATTGTCAATATAGGACTTGCGATAACTGCTCTACAACGAGGCAAACGTATCGAGAAATATGGCCGAGCCAATCAATTCTCTCGTATACAAGAAGAGTCCAGGAACTTTGGCCATACGAATTGGTCCCCTTTCGAGTACCCCGACTGGCTTCTACTCGAGATCGAGTCAGAGATCTTGATTCGAGAGACACAAGTCGATGTTGCTCGAGCAATTGCTACCCCAAAGGATGGGAACAGCGTTTTGCAAATGAACATGGGCCAAGGAAAGACATCCTGTGTGATTCCCATGGTTGCGACAATGCTTGCTGATACGAAGAATTTGGTGAGAGTTATTGTACCTAAGGCTCTCCTCCAACAAACCGCCCAGCTTCTGTCGACCAGTGTTGGCGGTCTTCTTGGTCGACAAGTCCGCCATATTCCATTTTCTCGTCGAACCTCGACGAAAGAAGATGTGATCAAGCTTTACCGCTCCCTGCATCGCGAAATACAACGGCAGAGTGGTATAATGCTGTGCGTCCCTGAACACAATCTCTCATTCATGTTGAGCGGGCAGCAACGGTTGCTGGACCAGCGGGTTCCAGAGGCGAATCTCATGCTGAGAACACAAGAATGGCTGAATTCAACGTCACGAGATATCATGGATGAGAGCGACCATATCCTCGCAGTGAGGACACAGCTGATCTATCCATCTGGCAGCCTTTGTTCAGTTGACGGCCATCCAACACGGTGGTTGGTGATAGAAGCTGTTCTTGCTCTGGTGGACATGCACCTCTATAATCTCGCCAAGACCTTCCATCATTCCGTGCAAGTCGTCAGACGGCCGGAAGGTGGCTTTCCTCTGCGAATCTACCTGCTACGATCGGATATTGAGGAAGAGCTTGTTTCTCGCTTACGCAACGATATTCTACAAGGAATCATGAGTATCTTGCCTGTGGAGTCACTCGCGCCGGAGGACAGACTTGCAATCAGAGAATTCCTCTCAGGCGGCAAGATGCGACCAAAGTCAATCGACCGCATCAATAAACTTTGTCCCGATCAAATTCATATCCGGCAAACCGTCTACCTTCTCAGAGGATTACTTTGCCAACGAATACTGATCTCGACGCTAAGAAAGCGATGGAACGTTGAATATGGACTCTACCCAGCAAGAGATCCCATTGCAGTTCCATATCTTGCTAAAGGTGTACCAAGTGAGCAATCGGAGTACGGCCATTGTGATGTCGCGATACTACGTAAGTTGTTCATTGAAACCTGATATTTCATTCAATTGCCCATGCTGGCTCCAGCTTACCTTTACTGACATTTTGATCTCTCTCACAGTCACATGTTTGTCCTTTTACCACGGCGGACTCACCCAGGCCCAAACCCGCGAGGCCATCGAGCAAGTTCTGAAGTCTGACGACCCCGCCAGCCTGTACGAGAGATGGGTTGATGAAACTTTGCCAGAATATCTACGCGATTGGCAGAGCCTCAATGTCGACGACCCTCAACAGCTTGCACAGATCTGGTCGTGCGTGCGCTACCGTGTTGCCGTCATAGACTACTACCTGAATAGGTTCGTGTTCTTTCTCTTTTCGGTTCCCCTTTCGTTAATGGTACTGATCTTCTGGTTATCTTAATAGTTTTGTATTCCCCCGACATGCCAAACAGTTCAAGGTCAAGATCCAGAGCAATGGATGGGATCTTCCACTCGCAGCATCCCGATCTGGCGTAGGAAAAGATGTCCGGTTCAAGGGCACGACTGGATTCTCAGGAACAAACGACAACAAGAAGCTTCTCCCGCTGAACATCAAACAGGAGGATCTGGTACCGCTTTCTCACACCAACGCGGAAGTTCTTACCTACCTTTTGCAGCCAAGGTCGAGGAAGTACTACCCAATCGCAGATTGGAATGGAAATCGCCTGCAAGAAGTCGAGTTCCTGCGGATGCTGAGCAAGCATGGATACCGGATTCTTATCGATGCTGGTGCCAGCATCCTCGAAATGGACAACTACACTTTGGCAACCACATGGTTGAGGGTTGACGGTGTCGCAAGCGCCGCCTTATACTTTGAAGGCGACAGGCCAATGATCGTCTCGAAGCAGGGCGCCAAGACGCCACTACTTGCAACACCATACGCCGAAAACCTCGATGACGTGCTTGTTTACTTGGACGAAGTTCATACTCGTGGCACAGATCTCAAGTTTGGCCCCCACGCTCGCGGCGCTGTCACTCTTGGTCTTTC
Source organism: Apiospora kogelbergensis (assembly GCF_038363985.1). Lineage (NCBI taxonomy): Eukaryota > Fungi > Ascomycota > Sordariomycetes > Amphisphaeriales > Apiosporaceae > Apiospora > Apiospora kogelbergensis. The sequence continues at coordinate 487,689 of NW_027117422.1, forward strand.
ACAAACCAAAGACAAAACGGTCCAAGCTGCCATGAGACTACGCCAGCTTGGTACAACTCAGCTTGTGACGTTTTACGCCCCGCCAGAGGTCGATCGCAGCATCCGCGATGTATGCAGAAAGAAGGACAACGAGTGGATCACCTCTCCCGATGTGCTAGAGTGGCTTATGAGGAACACTTGTGATGGCATAGAACAGTTACAACCACTGTACTATGCTCAGGGAACAGACTACTGCCGTCGAAAACAGGCAGAGGTGGAGTTTCCCCGTTTCATGGGTGATGAGGATCAACGAAATGCGTATGTGGCTGCCATCAAGCAGAATGAGCGCCAAACGCTGCAGCACCTGTATGGGCCGCAGAAGAAGGGCAAATTGTCGGCAGCAGAGATCCGAGGAGATTCTCGCCTCGCATCGTACGGTAGAGAGTTGGAAGCCCGCCGGAAAGACTTCCAAGATACGGGTGCTGCTGTGCACGCTTCTGCTTTGCAGGAGGTCGAGCAGGAGAGAGAAACTGAGTATGAGATCGAGCTCGTCCGCCAGGTGAAGCGACCACCGCCGCACGATCCTCACAAGTTTCCGGGACTCCATCGGGACTTGGACACCTTCGCCCGAACAGGTCGTTTCCCGGGAGCCTCTGATTGGTTTGTGCCCATGTTCCGCGCCCTCTCTCGAACTGGGCTTGGACGGAAGTACCGATTGCGTCGAGACCATGTCGGCTTTCCACTGTACCTGTCTGGAGAATTCGAGAAAACGGTCAAGGTTATCATTGAGTCCTATGTCGACCAGTTCATGAGACCCGTCCAGTGGGTTCTCTACTCGCCGTCGCCTCCCACAGCTGTCGTGGTCGCGCCCGAAGAGGCCGAGGAGCTTATACCTATGCTGATGGGCGCGGAGTACCCTACCTACCTGCTAACTTATGCTGCCCCGGTCACTCGACGTATGGCTTGCTTCAACTCGCTCAAGTTCTTCAGCATCCCATCGCTTCCCGAGCTCTGGCAAGCGCCCCCGCAACTGGTGGTGGAGCTGGGTCTATTTGCTGGCAGGCTTTACTTTGACTGGCACGAGTATCCAGCCGTTTGCAATGTGCTGGGGATTGACGAAAGCATGGCCATCACGGAGGAGCTTGACTCCCCGAATGAGCAGGAGACGACGTCTGCCGCCGATAGCTCCACCGAAGCATCGATCCCAGCTCTCGACGGAACTGTCGCAGCCAAAACCAACCGCAACGGCCACAAGGAGCAAGACCCGAGCGGGTTCACCACCAAGCCCTTCACCTTCACGCGCGAGTGGCTTTCGATCCGCCGACGCGGCCAAGACATCGCCTACAGCCCCATGGGCTTCATCGCCAGCGGCAAGCCGCTGCACGCCGACCTGCCCTTCTTCCAGCGGGCGCGGGAGGGCGCCGGCGTGGCGCAGTCGCTGTTCGCGCCCGTGCCTGTCGTCGCGCCCGCCGGTCCGGAGGGCCCTGCGGGACACGAAGAGCAGATGGATGTGGGCAACTACGACGCCGAGGCGGAGTTGCTCGACGATGAGGTGCATGAGGAGATCGAGTATGACGACCAGGACAAGTATCAGGAGGATGACTGAGCTTGTCGTGGCTGCTGGGGGAGATACGGGTTTTGGAGGGGGTTGGAATATTGTATGTGTAGCGTAATTCAATAGGGTTAATAGCGAACAGCGCTTGGATTTTGAAAGAGTCTTTGAACTACATGCGCTTGATGGTGATGTTGTTGGTATTCGATGACGCTTCCCTTGTCGGGATAGAGCAGCAGGTGCCTACTTTAGACTCGTGTCTTCCCGATGTATCATTGATCTTTGTGGGAGCATGAACATAAAGATACGATGCTGGTTTGCTCGAGACCGTCGGAGGCCTGGAGGATTGCTCCCTTATAAAACAGTTAACTCCTCAAATTTGCGCAAGCTAATATAAGCCATTATAATCAATGGCTTTGGAACTCCCACTCAAAGATATACTCATCGAATAGACTCGGCTGGACTGAACTGTTCGATAAGATTGTGTCGATCGATGCCCTTCTCCTTGATCTTCTTGCAAGGCTGGCTTCTAAGATATTAGCACGATGTAACGGAAAGGGGGTGGAAGCTGCACATGCCAAAGGCTCGACGCTGCTATTCCAAGTTCATCACCAAAGAGCGTTCCCAGCTAAAGGTCCACATAGACGTGGTGTTTGCCGTCGGGGGTCATAAGGGCGTATGCTGTGGTCAGCCATCTTGCTATAGTCGGATGCTAAAAGTCCGGGTGTGGTGGTTTTCCAATGTTTGGTATAAGGGAAGAAAGAGTGCGAGTGCGAGTGCGAGTGCGAGTCGAGTACGTAGGTAGAACAATTTGAACCTCAACTAACATTCGGAAGTAGATGGGGAATTTGGGGATTTTCAAGTGGTACTTATGTTTTGGAGTGAGCCGATGGCTACCTCCATTTCAGTTCACCCAACAACTGATAAGTACAGCTCGACCCCGAACCGGAAGAGAAAGAACGAACAAAGCAACTACCAAATTTCAGACTACCCTCTACACCTTCCAACTCACCACAAGTCAAAGATCCCCAATGCAACGCCCATCAGTCACCCATCTATTTTCAACAGCGCCATCACAGAAAGTGTCATCCAACATGAAGGTATATGCCAGTTGAAACTTTCGAATTAATTAAATTCCAGCTGACATACATGTCGACAGGTCGAGAACTTCCAGGCCAAGCCTGCTCTATTCCGCCAGATGAGAAAGCCTTGCTCCAGCTTTGGCCGTGGACGCGGCGTCCACTTGACCAAGGTGCCGGCAAGTGCAACGGATAACGACATCGGACTTGTTGACCTCGGCTGGCATTGAAATCCAACATTTTCCGACTTTGAGGAAACTCATCCCCACCTTCTAAGACGCCAAGAAGGCACAAGAAGACCTCAAAAATCAAATTGTTCACGGTGTAGGTAGCCATCGCTGTCGATACCGATTGGGCAATTTTATATATATATATGAAACTAACCACTGAGTGCTAGTGAAGTCCTCTCTTCGGAAAACGTCGGAACCAAGTCTGCACCATCCTGGAGCTGTACCATTCGAGGAAATCGAGGTCTGGGAGGAGTGGCCATCCTGCATCCCCGCCACCGTCTCCGCCTCCGCCGCCACAGAGACGATTCTCTGGGCGCCACGGACCAGGGCGCCAACGGTGTCAACGTCGTCTTCGAGTATCTGGGCAAGTTAGAAAGGACCCACTTAACCACTAGGTGGCATTTCTGGGTGGACTTCTGCCTTCAGTTTGTTAGCTTTCTGGTGATGATGACCTAGACTACTTCATCTTTTTACCCAATGAGAGACACATAGAACCAATTTTCTGCAGCTTGTTGGCGGTGGACCGTGCGGAACGGTCATTTGGTGGCCGGCAACCACTAGTTTCGATAGTAATAAACCATGGTTCTCCCATCTTTTTGTTCGTCTTTTTCGAGTAAATCCTAGACTAGCTTCAACTGCATCAATTCATGAGAGATTGACCGTACATTCTGCTTTTCCTTTTGGCACAGTCGGCCTTTGGGCTGTTTGGACACCATTTTTGCTGGGTTTCCTTGCCACTACTCTAATGTCAACGTGGTTCTTCAAATTTCTCACAGCCTTTTTACCAAAACAATTTGAGTTTGCTACACTTTTTACGTTGGTGTACTCTTGGTTGAGGCAAAACTTGTTATTACTGTATCCGTTAGACTCGCCACTGACAAGCTCGTTGGGCAAGTGCATGTCTAACAGGCGCAGCCCTTTGGCGCATACAGCGCAGAGTTCCTGAACTTTCGCCAGGTCTCGCTCTGCGATAGGCGTTTCCATCTCTTCAATGCCCTACTTGGTGTTGTACTGAACGCTAAAGGCGTCCAGGAACTTGTCAATGATTTCAGACATGGGTGTCGGTTGAGGTAGTGAAGGGGGAGGAAACATTTGCCGTCACCACTAGCTGACATCAAGGCCTCTTCAAGGAAGTAAGCCTACACAACCATCGATCATTGGTAGTTCAAGCACGCTAACGTTAGCAGGGTATACCTAAGAGTGCTATGAGAAACGAGCTGTGATTCCGATCATAGCAGGACGTTGATAGCCAAGATCAACAACAAGCCGTCCTGGACAACCATTACCGGAAAGGAGGTGCCTATGCCTATAGGCGTGACAGAGTGAGTAAATCTATTGGTACTGTCATCACCGAGCATCTGTACGACAAGTCGAGATGAGTGACAGCAGACCTCATAGAATCTGAAGACCGTATCCAGTCGAACGCGGCTACGACCGCGGGGGCTATGCAAGTTCAGGAAGCCCGCCATAAAAAAAGTATAGCTATTCAAGGATCGTCTCGCTTAGTCTTATAACCAATTTCTTACCTCGGGCTTGGCCCAACTTCAATGTCTGAAGACCCTTGAGCGCACCATCCCCTGCTCCCTGGACCTCTTGGGTCGGATGAGGGTGGATCAGACCACGGTCCAAGAGGCCCTGTATTCGACGGGCCTACGCGACCGTTGCCACCAACTTTGTCATTTGTCACGCTCGCGGGTCGCGAGTACACCGTTTCCCCCGCCCCCAGGTCGGCCTGGTCAGATCACATCTCGTAGCCCAGGACGGTCTCGGCGTGGACGGTGCGACGGGTGCGCAGCGACGCATCGAGTGCCTCGAGGCACGCTTAGCCTGACAGTCGCAGGACCTGGCAGACCATGCATCTCCCAGGGGCCATAGGCCTGTATACCGTCCACATCAACTATATATATAAGCTATCTTTTAAAATTAAACACGCCCTTTATCTATTTATATCAACATTTCAAGTACTTTATAGCAACTGATATAATTAGCTCGGTTATCTATGTTAGGAATTAAATCAGTTATCTAGGTAAAATGGTGTAGCACACATGAGAGAAAAGCGAAGCCTGGTTGCCATTCTATCATGATTCCTCTTGATATCTATGAGGAAGATACTTTGACCGTTTGAGAAGCTAAGGTCTTATAGAACAGATCCGCCAGTACCTCTAAGGAGCGCGTGTTCATTCAAAGAACCAATGGTGCTTCCCGGATCAAGCATTGACCTTGATCGAGCGAGCGTCTGGCGTGGTTGCACCAGGGCCCTTTTCAGGTGACACAACTACTCCCTTCGTGCCAGAAGCTTCCATGTCCTCTGATTTCCCATTGCCCTCCATGCCAAACTCCGTGTCAAGCTCAGTCCGAAGCTTGATCTCCTTCTCGATGAACACCAGTAAGAACGAAACGGCAGAAAAGACAATGCCGATCTCCCAAACCTGCTTCAGAGCATCCGTATAAACCCCAATGACCTCATTCCTCGTGCCCTCTGGGAAAGAGTTGATGAAGTTGGCGACGGCGTACTGGTACGCATCTCCGTGGTTGAAGATGGCCGCTGCGGCCGGGTCAGTAATACGGTGGGCCAGTTGGTTGAATCGGTTGTTAAAGACGGCGGCGGGGATGGCCACGCCCCAAATGGCGCCAAAGCTACGGATAAAGGACCAAGTGGCAGTAATGGCTGCCTGGTCCTTCTCATCGAGCTGTGCTTGGCATGCGGGAAGCAGGGTGTTCAGGACAAACCCAGAACCGCCCGCCGCAATCATTTGGAAGACAACGATTTGAGCCAGTGGAGTGTCCTTGTCGAAAAGAACGAAGAGCCCTACGCCAAGCGTGAAGATGGCAAAGCCGATAAGGTGGAGTGGTTTGTACCGTCCATATCTGGCGAGAAGAAGAACTGCGACGGCGGCACCTGGCACAGCGATAACGATTGCGGGAAGAAGTAGAACGCCAGATCTGGCGGGAGATGCTGCAGTTTTGCGGTTAGCCGCGGTGAGCGGTACTGAGAGAGGAAGCATTACCTACATCCTAGCACAGCTTGGAAATAGACCGGGAGGAAGAAGACGATCCAGTACAAAAGGGCCGAGTTGAGAAAGGTAACGGCGAACACAGTCGACGATGTTCGGTTGCCGAAGAGACGAGGCGGAACAACAGGCTCCTTGGCGCCCCCGAACGCCTCGTAAAGCATGAACAATGTGAGACCCACGAGTCCAGCAACGAGGGGGCCAATGATCTTCCCCGAGTTCCAGGGATCTTTGGCTCCTCCGTAGGTCAAAGCATAAAGAATAGATACCGTAGAGGCGACCAAGATCGAGTTTCCGATGTAGTCCACACGGCGGAGCTTCTGAATGAACGTCATCTCCTTGTTGTACTTGACATGGAGGAAGAGAAATATCATTACCATGGAAACGCCTCCAACCTGCCATCTCCATGTATTAGCCGAAGCCCACGGGACAAGCGCGTAGCAGAAAGGGTACTCACGGGAAGATTGATCCAGAAAACCCAGCGCCACGTGGTCGTCACGACAAAAGCGCCCCCGACATATGGGCCGATAGCCATACCGACGAAGTAAACAATGAGCACAAACGCCATGTAGTTTCCGCGCTCTCTCAGGGGGACAAGGTCGGACACGATGACATCGACAATCAGGTTGATGCCACCGCTTCCCATGCCTTGAACGGCTCTCCCGGCGATGAGCATGGCGCCGTTCCTGGCTCCTCCGGCGAGGCCGCTGCCCAAGGTGAACAGCGCGACGATCAACATGGTGACCCAGCGACGGCCGAAGATGTTGGCCATCTGCCCGAAGAGGGGTTGAACCGCGGCGCTGGGTGAGTATACAAGTGGTCAGCCCCGCTACCCGAGAGGAAAGAAGGAGTGCCTACCTAGTGAGGAAGAAGACATTGGTCACCCAGATGTAGTTCTCGCCGAGGTTGAGCTCAGTGATGATGTAGGGGAGCGAAGTCGTCACGACCGTGTTTTCCAAGGCGCTCAAGAGACTGACAACACACTGCAGCTCTCGTTCAAAAGCATTAGTAACGGTTAGGCCATCTGATCTTGTTATGTGCAGGTATGCTGACAAGGGTAGCTATGATGGCCCAAAATCGAAAGCCGCGTTCGAAGCTGGGGCCACTAGACTTCTTGGTATCCTCTTCTGTCTGTTTCAGCTCTGAGCTGTCACTGGGAACGACACTCTGATTCAGTTCGGGCTGTTCTGCGTTGGTGGTAGCTGTAGCCATGTCGGAGGAATGGAGATAATTGGTTCGAGCCGATTCTAAGACACCCTCCAATGTGATGAGCGAATGCAATGAGAGATGGATGTTATGTATGGTCCAAATCTTCTTGGAGAGGAATGTTCTTCCTGTTTTTATCGCTTTTTGACTGTGTGGCATTCCATTCGGAGGATAATAGAGTCTCCCTCTATGGCGGCGCCGAATCGGAGGGTATCACGGTTCGGATGGTTTTGCTGTGTGATCGGAAGGTTTGGATGGAGTGCAATTACGGTCAGCTGTTGTCAGCAATCGTTTCCAAACACTGTTCAACAAGCCACTGAAATGCGGCATTCTATTGATCGCAAGCTTCTAAGGACTTTCTGGCCATATCCATAGACTGGTTGAGTCGCTGTCGCTTCCCGCTGCCCCCCGACGCATTGGTCTTCATTGAGCTCCGCCTGGAGAAGTTCCATATGCCGGGGAGAAAGGAGAGGCTCATTAACCCGGACCAGACTGGGCAACTGATCGCTCGATGCTAGGCCCAAGTGGCGGTCAATCTGCGCGAGTAATCGTATCACCATCTGCGTATAGACCAAGGCTTGCATCGTTCCGTCTTTGCTGGCGAACGCCCCGAGCCGCAGTGCATGTGCTGTCGCCGCGGTCGCGTCACCTCTGCCTGCGCCTGCGTACATCTCGCTCATGACCACGGAGAACATGAGGTCGAACATGCTGGCTAACTGGACATAGATAGAAACCACGAGTAGTGCCGTGGCCGATTCCAAGCGACCAATGGGCGCCTGTTGTGGGGGAAACAGGCTATTGAGCGAAAGATCCAGGCCGTGTAACTCATCGCCGTCCGAGTGTATAAATCCTGAATCCAATCCGAAGTCGATTGTGCTGCTAGACGGAAACGTGAGGTTGTCGGAATGGCATCGACGTCCCACAACTCCCTTCAGTTCAATCAAATTGTCGAGGAAGCTCTGGCCCAGAATGAGTAGTGACTCGGCCAAAGTCACATTCTTGTCGAGAACCAGAGGAGACTCGTTGTGCTTGAAGTGGTGTAGTTCGAGAGGTGTGGCCAAACCTTGGATCCTGCTGTTGCAAGATTGTAACTTGTTGTTGATTTCCGAAAGCCCCACGAATTGTTTAGGGTCTACGATTCCGGTAGAGCCGGGGCCCGTGGCAGTCTGCGCCAAATAGCCAAGATCTGGCAGGGGGGCTGACATCGGCCAGTGCCATGTCCTCAGTAGGAGGAAACAGATCCAGAGCAGAATCATTAATGGGCTCTGCCATTTCCGTGGAAGCTGAAAGTGCGTCGTGCGAATCGTGCGATTCCATTACTTCGTCGGACGCCAATGCCGACGTCGAGGCAGGCGTCGCCGTGGTGGACGAGGTAGGCGATTCCCTGCGGGGTCTACCCGACCTGCCGGGTCTCGAATAGTTGCAGACCTTGTTTAATCGCAAGCACCGCCTACACTTTTCATGGGTGTTGTCGCGGAGGCATTTTAGCTTTTGGTGTCGGCAGTTGTCGCACGATGCGCGTAATCCAGGAAATGTCATTTCTTCTTCTTCGGTGGGATAATATGATAGGGAGGATGAAGATGGAAGATAAATTGTGTTTCAATGCATTATTCGTCCGTTGGATGCCTTGATTTAGCGCCCGCTTACTCAGCTTCAGCTGACGTGCCCTTCGTCTTCATGTTAATTACACTGCAGTTTCAAGGACTGCTCCGGTTGGAAAAACATCTGATGGCGAGCTCTGTTTAGATGAAACCTTTTTCTTTACAGCTGCCAGGCCTACTAAGCACCAAACTCACAAGATTCCAACGATATCTGATAGTAGCCAACTCCTCCCATCCCACACATCTCTTCACAGACGCCACAGCCATTTCTCAAACCCCTCTTCCCCAATCGCCTCCTTGCCCGGCTGCGCTGTCTTGGACGTTTTCCACTTCATGCCACATTGTCCAAAGGATGGAATAGCCGACGGCTCCTGCATGAGTCGCTTGACCCGCCGCGTGTCCGGGCTGTCTTCGCCCTCGCACTCGAGGCGCGCGCGGTATCCGCGCTCGGCAAAGACGCGGGCCCGGGCCTGGTCGCCGTGTGCCGCGGCGACCTGCATGGCGTCGCAGTAGACGCGGGAGATGAGTGGCGCAGCCGCCGCGGGTCCTTCATTGCCGGCGGCGGCGTCGTTGTTGTCCGGGTATTCCTCGCGCACAACACGGAGAAACTCGCGGCACGCGTGGAGGACGGAGAGGGGCCGGGCAATCATGGCCCCGGGGTTGGCGATCTGCTCGTCGAGCGACGCGATCTTGCGGAGGCGCGCGTCGCTGGCTGCGAGCTCGGCGGCTAGGAGCGAACACAGCTCGCACTTGCAGTCGAAGCCGAACCCGGCTTTGAGCTCGGGCTGCCGGACGCTCGAGGAGCTGCCCGGGCGGTAGGAGATGGTAAGCTCCTCCCCTGCGAAGATGTCGCGGAGGGCATGGATGGTCTCCTGGCCGACCGCCTCGTTCCAAGAGTGGTAGCAGTTGGGCCGGCAGCTGTTGTTGATGCGACATATCTCGGGGTAGATGCCGCACTGGTCGGGGCCACGGGGCAGGGCGTTGGTGTGGACGAGGCCGGCGAGTGCACGCTTGCCGGGGAAGTTGTTGTGCAGAGATAGGAACTTCGACTGCTGTTCTCGAGACAGTGGCTTCAGTTTGGCGGCAACAATGATATTGAGTGTATCGGTCTTGACATTTTGCACCACAAAGAGAGGTTTCTCGCTCAAGATCCGGGTCCCGCGTTTGATGTTGCACCGAGCCACCAGGCCTTTTCCTTTTGCCGGAATCTCGAGCGTCTCGTACAGGTTACTATTGCCTCGATTCATTGGATAATCGCTGTTCTCGTCGTTGGTATTGGCGAATTGCGAGGCAGTCACTCTTAAATTTCCCTGTTGAGTGGTCGCCAATTAGCTTCTCTCCTGTATTCCGTTGCATTGTGAAGGTGTTCCCACCACACAGAAGTTTCTTGATGACTCATGGACATCTCGCCAGTCATAAAAGCCGTGCGCGTCGTTTTCTGCCTCCCAGAAACGGATTCGCGATCCATAAAGATGGACTGCGAAAAGATGGACTCTCCGAATGTAATCGAGAATGGGAGTGTTTGCATCACCTTGGCCAACAATCTTGGAGCTGAAACGCAAGAATTGTGGTCCGTAGAGGGGAAGAGCAGGGCCATCTCCGGCTTCAAAGAGAAGATGGTGATCTTTCACCTTCACCTGCTCATCGTTCTTATAATACTCTTTGACAGCAGCAATGAACAGGATCCAGCTTCTAGTGTCGTCTTCGCCAGGTCCAAGGCGAGGAACCATGTCAAACCCTACATAAACACCCATGGCGGAAATATGTCAGCGAGACAATGATGAAGCAAAATGGAAATGGGATGTCACAATAAGGGTCTAGAACTGTAGTGTCGGATACTTATAGCTCGTGGAGGAAGGAGGAAAAGAAACCCATTTGCTTTTCTTTTTTTCGCAAACAGAGCATGTCGCCAAAACTGTTCGCAGCCGGGGCAAACTGCAAACTGCGGTGTAACATGCAAACAAGCATTCAGTCATCTGTGAGGTTTCACTTATTGCTTTAACCAGTTTATTAAATGTTCTTATCTGCATCACATGGTCTGCCTATCCTGTCTGATAGATGCCGTCTCTGGGAGTAGAAATCGTGTTACTCTAAGAGTTCGCAACCAGGCTGCTGTACTAAATTGTCATGGGAAGGATCTTATGGCTCTCAATTGAGCAGGCCTGGGATCTTGGTTAGCGTGTGTCAAGTAAGTGTGTATCATTTGGCACTTACTATAAATCAATCTTCTCACGAAGAAAAGAAACGAGCAGCAGCATTGCTCTTAACATCCTTCGAGGCGACGATGGAGAGGTTGATGATCTCGTTGATCATGTGCTCGCGCTCCGCCTCGATATGCTCCTCGGTGACGCCGCTCTGGTACCAGATGGTCGAGAAGACCTCGAAGCCCTTGCCGTACTTGGCGTCGTTGACATCCTTGACGGCCAGGTGCAGCACGCCGAAGGTGGTGCCGTCCTTGAGGACCTTGGGACCGGCGGCTTGGACGGGGTAGTCGGGCAGCGTGCGCAGGAAGGGGTACTTGGTGTGATCGGGGGCCGTGAAGTTCATAATGTCGAAGTGAGTGGTCACGCCACCCCAGCCCTCAAGGATGTTGGACGTAGGGAGGCCATTGGAGCCGGTCGAAGTCTGCTTGATGTAGTGCTCGGGGTTGACATCGTTGTTGGCGGCATCGGCGGCGGGAGAGGTAGACCAGAGACCGAAGGAAGCGGTAGACAGGCTCGGGATGTAGCAAATGCAGTGCCCGTCGGTTGGGTTCCAGGTGGTTCCGTCAGAGTCGGCAATGGCATCGTGCCAGTACTCGTCGGCATCAGCGATGTCTTTCTTGAAAAGATCGAGAAGTCCGTCAGGTCCGAGATTAGCCTTGGTGGTGTGCAGCTGGGCTAGGGCGGCGGGAAGGTCGGCTGTGGTCTCGGGGACCGTCAGGTTGTCGCCTTTGGCGCCGAGGTGATCCTTGAACAGGTCGATGGCCTCCTTAGCCATGGTAAGCTCGTAGTCGAACTTGGAGGCATCCCAGGTCGGACCCCAGTGGGTGAAGGTGTAGTTGGATACGTACTCGGTGTAATTGGCGGCGACGGTGGCAGCCAAGCCCGAGACGACGGTCAAAAGCAATGTGCTGGCGTACATTGTGACGGAATTTGGATGGTGTAGCTCGTGAAATGTTCACGGTAAGAAGTGGGAGAAAAATGAGCAAGGTTGAGTGGGTGGTGAAGGGTGTTCGGATGCTTTGACTGCAAAAGATTGAGAGCTCGAATGATCACTGAAGATGACTGGTGTGCTATGATGTTGACGTTGTGTGTCAGTTGGTTGGTGGGAAAGGAAAAAAGCAAGTAGTCGGTGATTCATGGCCACTTTATAAGAAATTGAGCTGGATGGAATTGAATTGACTGCAATGTGCAAGTTGAATATAATCGTGCGTTCAGTACGTCCAGCGTATTCAATGTAAGGATTGAATATGTACGTCCGATGTGGTTCTGTAAGCAGGGATACAGACGGCCTAACCAGAACCGGGAAACGACGATGTCACTCTGCAACGTGATTGGTCAGTATCCGCCTCTCACCAGCAGTTTCCGTCGACATGGACTTGGCATCCTGCAAGGTCGCCGTCAAGCCGTTAGAAGTAAAAAACCGTTGGCACGCCGTGCATCAACATCATCCTAGCCGATTCACTTTTCTATTGCCTACTCCTGAGAAAAACCTCCCTCCTCTCAATGTTACTTTCTTTTGTATGTCAATCAACAATTCGGGCATGGCTGGAAAACTGCGCTGCTAGCTGTGATTTGCGAACAAGCATACCGGCAAGGCCCACCCTGCGTCGTACCTGGTCAAATCGCGACGCGGCAATCCCGATTACGTTAACATTCTTGCTGTTCTTGGCGACCGGGGGTCTTGCATGGCATGTACATATTCAAGCCGATGTGAATTTGGGCCATCTACCCACCTATCAGACTGGGATATTGGAAACTCTGGCCGCGAGCTCAGCAGCTTGTTGCTCGGCAGGCGTGGTAGCTATACATCCACAATACCAATCGCTTCAATATCTACCTAACTGAATATGCACTTCAAAGTGCTGACAATTGAACGGCATTAGTCACACGTGGCTTACGGAAACGGAGCCTGGGGTGAATGACAATAAATGGACGGGTGACCCTCCCATTTCTTATCGGACGTACGATCCTTCAGGAAATTCACCCCTGTCTAGCGTCATGATTCCTTCCGCCCCTGGCGCGCGGGCTGGCCCGACTCCGCATCAGTGCCGCCGCACTCCAGACGAACCTCATCAAGAGGTAAGTAAATCTTTCTAAATAAACTTGTGCTCCGAGTTACAGCTCTCTTGCCACCCCTGTTAGGTTATGTCGCATATCTACCATGACCCTATGAAGATGAACCTCATTGTGTCCCTCGGCCCTGTTCAGGTAATGCTGTGGCTTGGCCAGCCTTCGATATGTGCTCATTGGCATCAAGCTCAGAGATTCCGTGCGCATCATAGCTACCCCCATCTCCCACCGATAGCTTGGGTTGGGTCTGTCAGAACCTTGGTTATCCCATATCTCTGTTGTTGTAGGGTGGCCGTGTAGCTCGTGATGATCCGGCCCGGATTGAACACCCTCTCCAGGCTCCGCGGCCTCGTCTTTGACGGGTGCTGCATTGTCGAGTCGTTGGTCCACCGCGTGCATGACCTTGTTGAGTTGTCGCCTAATGATCCAGACGGCCAAGGCGATGACCAAGAGGAAGCCAACAACGCCTGCAACGATCCCCCCAATGTGTTTGGGGGAAATGCCGGTGTCGCTCGGCGAGTTGGGAATAGCTGGAATGGCAACGACAGTCACGAGCGATGTCGTGGCCGGCGCAGCCGATAGGTTGGTGGCGTTTGTAATTATCGTCGTCCCCTCAGCCGACGTTATCGTCACCTTAGTGGACGATGGCTTGCATTCATTGGCAGTACATTTGTAGCCCACGGGACAGCATTGACCGGGCACTAAGGCTTAATTAGATTTTGAATCATTGAGCTAGGCCAAGGTATTGCTCCATTGGGAACCTACTTGCAGCGCGATAGTTGAAATAGCCTGGCGTGCCATAGGCGATATCGAATTGCACCGATCGACAACCGCCAGATACGCACTCGAAGTCAGTTGAACAGCATCCATTTCCGAGAGATGCAGGACATGCTTTTTAGTCGGTGGGGCATCCATGTTGACGTCGTATCAACTTCGTCAGTACGTGGCGCTCTTCCACATAGTGGAACGGTGGGATTAGAGCGTCAACTCCATATAAACAAAGGAGGTATTCCATTTTATGTGTTCCAGATTATTTACCATATATCGACAATGTATCGTTATCCGTGAAGTGTGGAGACATGAATTGGGTTTATGGGGGTTCAGGAGCTCGACGGAAAGCTCAGGCAAAGTGTCAAACAGGAGGAAGGGAAATCACATTGAGCGGGGTCTGGCAAAGGATAGCCGTCTTTGCAGCGATTCTAACACTGCCGTATAGAAAGTGAGTGGCGATGTCACCCTTCCACAGCGATACGGGCAAATAGCATGATGTAAAAATTGTTGTGCGACAGAAAACGCTGCACGTAATATGTTCGAAAGTATGCTGGCTAGTCATGAAAGGGGCTGGATCCGGTGATCAGATAAGCCTGATGGGGGCCATCATCGAGATACTCCAGAACTATAGGGCAAAGCAATTGGAATCTTGTACTGGTCTCTCTAGTGGGGGCGATGTGATGCAATGCATCTTGTCCTCCAATAAGGTCAACGCGAGCTGTCTAAGTAGCATTTCACGGAAATGGCCGGCGGAGATCTTGCCTATCAACATGAGGGGCTTGCACAATCCGGCTGGCCTGCTGGCTATTGAGCCCCCGGGGAAGGCTGGGATCCATGACCTGATAGGACCTGGCAAGCTTTTCTGGGCTTTCTCAGCAGATGGTTCTATTTCATCCCAGCCTTATATGCTGGTTACGGTATTTCAAGTCAATAGGGACGGGTCTCACGACCCTGAATCTGCCGCTTGGCAGAACTGTCGGACAGCAGCTTCAGTACATCCCTCTTTGTATGCGTTCGAAATGTTTCTTTCTTTATATTCAACCCGGCTCAAAGCAGCAGCACCTGAGATGAGCAGCCTTGAAGAATATTTTTCGAAAGGTGAAGTGGCGGTATTGAATGGCATTTGTAAAGACGTTAGAGGATAGCTGGAAGGCCCGTGAGTAGGACTTGGGCCGGTACTCACATGAATCGTACAGGGCGCGTCCATTCATCAGGCGCGAGATCACCTGCTAGTCCATCGCCGCGAATATTCACAGAACAGGATTATAGAGAAGGGGTTCAAGAAACTCTGGATGTCGAGCCTGCTGATCATCGTGATTATTCACTTGCGGATCGATGGGCCAATCTACACCAAAGGGAGCAAACTTCCACAAACATCTACCACGCCTACGCAAAGAGCAAGTTCGGAGAACACAATGGTACAGCTCCCCCAGTAGTCGTGGAAGATTCGCAGCATGATGGCCATAACCTGCATAGTCCACGATGCAATTTACATGTGATTTTATCAGCTTCTCGGATCGCCTTTAGACTATAAGCTGCGAGCTCGTCGAGGTCCCTTGAAAGCCGTGTTTTCTGCTAGCTTACGGGCCATTTTCTACACCTAGTACTTACTAGCAGAGATATTTCACGTCGGTAAGGTCGGGATTATATTCGAGCCTATCATGGCTTGAGAATGATTTGGCGATACTTACTTGGGATACATTCGTCTTCCGGGGTTAGGTAAGTAGCATAAAGGTTGACTGGTTCTCAGCCTAGATGTTTGCTGTAGCCAAATAGCAACAGCAAACCAAGCCGGTGCCGGTAATGATACATTGTTCAGACATCATTGCAAACTAGAATCATAGTGACTTATCACTGAGTGAGAGGCAGATATGTTGGGTAACTGCCTTGATCGTGGCGAAAGGGCAAGCAAGCGTTCTGAAGGATGATATACATTATAATTGTAGTTGTGTCCACTGGGATAACGGTGTTAAGCTTCCCATGACTTATACAACAGATACCGACGGCGACAAGATGGCATTCTGTGTACTTTGAAATACATCTGTGACATACCCCTTCCCATCCCAAGACGAGTTTCATGTGCTCTTGAAGACCTGAAAACCATAAGCATACCAGGTAGTATTAAATTAAAATGGGTTAACACTTTGTATATACGCTTATAGTCTATAAGTGAGCTTGCGGCACCGTAGGTGAACCGAAACTGAATGGCAAGTGTTTCGCAGCATTAAATAGGTCTTCAAGCATTCAATAGCACTTCATACACCCAAAAGGTCTTCATACATTCAACATGGCTTCATACATTCAACGAACCTTCATGCATTCAATGTTTCTCTGCCCTATATAAGGACCAGTTCCTCCACCATTACTTCCATCATCTCATTCTCATCCTCAACATCAACTCGCATCCTGATCAAGATCGTCAACAAACCCAATTTCAGCAATAAACATCTTCTGCAATAACCACTTTCAGCTACCAACAACTTGCGCTGCCAACACCTTGCTCTACAAACATCTTCCGTCCAACACCTTGTGCTTTCATCCAGTTCTCTTTCCCAACCTAGTAAGCTCAAGACCATACTCACACGTCGTCGTGCATTCAGCTAACAGTCCCCATCAATAGCCGCCACAATGTGTCAAGAGGTTAAGGAGGATCAGATCTGCGCCACATGCGGCATATGCTTTGACACAATCCGGATGATTGAGAAATGCAGCGAGGCGACACGCCGCGGCAATGCCGGTCGCTGCAGCCGGCGCATCGTCGCTCATAGAGGCAGCCACTTGCGCGATGAGAGAGTCTCCTGTGAAAGTTGCGTTGCGGCATACCATCAGCAGATGGTCAACAGCAACGACAACTACCAGAACGATTACACCTGGTAGAGATAGGCCGGCGATTCATCAATCTGATCCTCAAGCCAAGGCATGCTACAGATCAAGGGATCGGATGGCTTACTCCGGAGATTGAGACCCTCAGGCTTGCGAAATCGACGACAGAAAATTGAAAAGAAAAAAAAAGGGAATAAAAAGGGTAAAGGGAAAAAAAGAGCATCTTGGAATGCTATCAAGCAATGGATTTGTACCCTCAGGCCAACGGATAAAACGGTTAAATAGCTACATCCATCGCTTCTGGTAGTAGCTTAGCAATGACAACCCGGTTCGCTTGAGCATGACACACTAATGATGGCCCGTTTGATACAACTTGTGATATGGTATGCGCCGCCTTGCTTCCGTGATACTGGTACAAGGCACCACTTGCAGAGGTGGGCTTGACGTGTTATGTCCTCAAAAACCCGAGTTTCGGGTTTAAAAAGGTACCGATGTAAGAAACCCAGGCAGAGAAGTATTTATCCTCATGACTTTTGTCAACTAGGTCATTAGGTTACACATATGATACCTGACGCCAAGGCTGCACTACTAAACAAGAATAATATGTCCAAAGCACCACATTATATGAGGTCGCAGCTAATCGTGGTTGTTCCGGAGCGAAGAGATATTCGAGATGCAACGAGACCCCTGGATAAACACCAGGTTCATCGCGTAGAAGACGCGTTATGGTCTACTGTGCTGAGAAATGGCACAACCACTCAATCAACGGTGACATAATGACATTCAATACCAAGAGGGACGGCATGTCTAGGTAACCGACAGTGCGAAGAATATAGCGGAGTGTCGGAGATAGAGCAGATGAATACACGTTGTAAAGCAGAAGCAGCGAGTTGATGACACTAGAGGATAGGACTAAGGGCACGTAAACCTGGTAGAGTAGCCACTAATTGTCAAAGACATGGAATGAACCAGCTGTGTCAGCTGCTAGTGAGGTTGTATCCCTTACCAGTGTCCTCGTCCAAAGTGTCCAGTAGCTGTTGATGTTTCGCTTCCCAGGTCTCCCAGGTTCCGCGGCACCACAAGCCCTTCTTGAAATCCTCAAGGTCGTAACTCTTCTACCAGACGGGTTCTGTCCCGTATTTATTCCGGCTCCCGTCCGCAATCCGCCAGCACAAGCTCCCGTTTTAACAGGTCCCGATGTCCTCGCCCCAGACACGGCCGTTCTCCTGCTGCAGCAGCCACGTCATCCACCGCTCCATGAAGCTGAAACCCCAGCCCGCGACGTCGGCGGCGCCGAGGCAGCCGGTTTGGTCGGTGTCGTAGCGCGCGAACGTCTTGTCGAATATGTGCGCGTGCAACTCGCCGTCGATGTCGTAGACGCCCGTGTCGCTGCCGTGCTTGGCCTTGTGGATGCTGTCGACGGGGATGCGGAGGCGCGAGTCGGGTACGAGAAGAAGAGCGGGATCAGCAGCGCCCCCGTCGGGAACAGGGCCGAGAACTCGAGCGCTGGGGTCCCTGCGACATGGGCTGTGGGTTGGTCGATGTCGGGCTTGGTATGGACGGAATGGACGTGCTTCGAGGCGCGACTGCTCGACGGCCGGCTTCGCAGTTTCTGCTCAGTTGCCAATCTGCGATCTCGTTCGGATCTGTTGGGGGAGAAGCGACATGTCAATACGGTGTGATACATGGCGGGACATTACCTCCGACACGCGCATAGTAAGAACATCCCAATGCGATGCAATGGTCGCGCTATCAACGCAGCGAGTTTGCGGTTCTGTGCCTGACATCATCAGACCTGCGTGGCTGCCTATTTTTCAGCCCACGGTACTTCTATGCGATGTTTCTTTTGCCGTCGTCGGTCCATTCTAAAACACTAGGAACCCAGAATGAGCCGCCTTCAGAAGTGCTGTCCGAACTGGCGGAGTAGTTGTATCATATAGCAAAGATGTAGATATTAGACGTCAATCAACAGACACAATTCGCCTTTGGTCAGCTCGAAGATTCAAGAAATAAGCTCCAGGTTGAACCGCGAGCAAGCTCAATCTTGCGCTCCACGACATACACCATTATCGTTCATTTATAAAACCTTAATACATTGACAGGCACTGGAGAAGCAAATTTGTTTCCCATCTGGTGAAATTAAAAATTGAATAATTGACAAGCAAGTTGGTTATTCTGTATTCATCCGCCTGTCATAGCTAAGATTCAACAGCAATCATGTGTCAAACAACAACCGTCTCTCTCCTGGAATCCCTTCCAGATGATATTTTGCTACACTTCCAATCGTTCTGTCACTCATTGGTAGACCTTTACGCCTTTATCCGAGCTTCGCCAGATCTGTACAGAGTCTTTCGGACAGCGAAGAGGACTATCCTGTACCGGATTGCCAGGAGAGACGTTGGCCCAGTCATACGAGACTACATCGCCTTGGCTTCGTTGTCACTACATCCCCTCAATGTAGACAACCACGATATCGACGTCGCCAGGTTCCTAGGCCGGTACCGGAGGCTGCTGGCTAACGAGGAGTTGGCAGTGCACACCCATACGGTGTGCAGCGTCGAAATCATCCGGGCTAAGCGCACAGTGCAGTTCTTCGTCGACATGTATGCTCGGAGTCGAATTCCAGTTCTTGGCCTTCAAGTACCGGAGGCAGGGACGCCTTTAACGGCACATGAGTTTCAGCGTCTGTCCCAGGCCTTCGTTCGGTATCAAATCTTTACCATCTTGTTCCCCAGGCATAGTTGGCACGTGAGGCAGATGGGGAATCGCAGCGTATTTGCCGCCCTGTTCAAGCCCTGGGAGATGGAGCAGCTTTCGACGGCCCACGGCTTCCTGTTGTCGGTATCCTTCATTCAGAGACTGGGCGACAATTTTGCCGAGCACGCTGACTTCCGTGGAGGCTGGGAAAAAGAGGCGGACAACTTCGAGGATCTAAACGACTTCCAGCGCGGCATTGAAGCGGTCGATGGTGCCGACAAGGAGGTAACAATCGACTTGCATTTCGGTCCCGATAGTATTCGATATGAATGCTATTGGGCCATGATCAGAAGCAGCCACTTGTACCCTGTTCATCATTCCTTGCCTTTGCACAGACCAGAAAAGATCGCTATGGTACAAACTCAGCACCTGCTAAGAAGCAACGAGGCCGCGAGGCCGGGCCTTTCCGCGGGGCCGTCAGTTGTGTCACCGCCTTTTGGCTGGGTCGATGCCATGGGAGGACTGGATTGTTTGCGTTGGGGAGCTGCTCTGTTACCTTGCAGATGCGACGGCATAGTCGCAAGTGACTGTTCCGACTTGTGGAAAGATTTCAGGAGGTGGAGAAGTCTTGGCTTCTTATTCTGGGACAAGGAGCGTGTTGAACATCTCAAGGGGCATTACAGGTGGTACAAAAGCGACTGGATTACAGAGGCGTGTAGGAACATAATCGTGCACTGAGAGGGAGTATTTGGGGGATACCATTTAAGACAAATCACACCACGTCTGTAGCGAAGCCTATTGACAACGTCCTCGTTTTATTTTCGTAGTCGCTCGGGCGATGTGTTACAACGGTTTCAAAATTGCCCAGTTCGATGGTGATGAAGTGCTACACTAGAAGGAGAGAAGTAACAAGGCAAAGCAGCACTGGTCGTGCTGTAGGTAGGGGAAAGCCGGGTTAACACTCGCGTGCTAAGCTACCCCTGTTGTAAATTGTGACAGGTGATACAGGTGTTACCGTCGATAAGGGGAATCAGAGCGACGCCAAGGTCAGTGACAATGACAATACTGACGATGAAGACGCTACAACAATGTATCCAATGAGATAGTCTATTCCAATTCCGTATTGATTAGGTGACTTCTGTGTGGCGGAATAGATTAGGTCTCTGTACTGGCCTCTCATGCCGCTGGAATGGAATTACCGTGGTGGTCCATGTGAATGAATTAATTACAATCGGCTTAGGTGAATTGAACAATCAAATTTGGTCTTTTTGAATGGAATAACCATAGCTGGTCCATCCATCCAAAAAAACTCAACCAACTGACCACGCAAACATTATTTTCCCTTCATGCTCAACCCAACACAACCGACAAGATGGATCTTACCAACCGCCGCCCGAGCGACATCCCTTCATTGCTTGGAGTCCCTCGAGAGATCCGCAACGAGATCTACAGTTATTTCCTCTTCATCGATGAGGTCTTCGACGCCGTGGAGAAAAACCACGAGTTCTCTGGTCAGGTTGGCATCAATTTCAACAATGTCTACAGATTCCGTGTCAATCGCCAGATTTGGGCGGAGGCTTGGGAGTACCTATTCTCAACCAATATATGGATTCAGGTGGAAGAAGCCGATCCTCGAGTGGACGTAAGCGATCGAGCCTTTGCAGGTAACGCCCGTGTGATTGAGAAGTGGTACTCATACCTACGATTTCCTTCCCGTTGGCTCCCATTGGAGTACCAAACGCGCTTGGCTTCTGAAGTCGCAATGAACTTTCGCCTCTGTGAAACCCAGCAGTACAGAAATACCGGCAGCGCAACCAACAAGTCCAAGCCTTTGGTATTTGCATACCACCCTCTAGCATATGGGGACCTTATGTGGGACCTGTTCTGCGTGAACCAATATGCGGTGTTGTCTACCCAAGTCAACCCTCTCGTTATGGTGTGCCATCGCAGGTTTGAGAAGCTGATCAAGCCTTTGTGGCCTATCCGCGGATTCGAAAAGGTCGAATTCATAGGTGTGGACGATTACTCCGTACTGCGGATGCTCGCGGGCACGATGGAACGCGGATTCCCGACCAAACACGATGAAAATGATGACCTCGAGCTGAAGGGACGATATCATTCTATGGGTCGTATCGCAGAGAGCGAGTGTCGCTACTCGGATGCCATGTGCCAGTACTTGCTTGGGTTCACCAAGCCATGGAATCTCGGACGGTTCGGATTTCGCACCTCTGAGCTGAAAATATTGTACACGGACCTCAACATCAGCTTCAGTCGCTGCGCTCACAAGTACTTGACGCACCTGAAGAAGCGATTTGGCGCCAGTGGAATCTCGGCGTCACACGTACGTTATATCATCTGGATGGGGGTGAAGATGGCGAATGAGGCACTCGGGGTGTTGAAAGATCAGACAGGCCCACATCGGCGTGATGCGCATCTATACCTTGCCTTCCACAGAGTTCACATCGCCGAGCATCATCACGTTATGTTCAGTCGCAGTGGGGCCGTCGACGAGGCGTTGGGCCGTGTCTACTTGACAGCCGGCCGCGGTGTCTACTATGCAACACAAATGGACTCACCAACATTGTCGCGCGATATTATCCGAGCAACCCTGGATGAAGATGACCGAGCCGTTTACAACAAAGTCTGGCACCTCCCCGGGCCCCAGGCATTCGAGATTCTCAAATGAGAATGGACTGGATTCGGATAGAGTAGTCGGTGGCCGCATGGAGTAACTGGCCATCCATAGGATAGCTAGTCATCGAATAGAGTAGTTGGTTGTCGGGCTAAAATACATCCGTTCCGAAAATATGATACGATCCCACGCTCATGGAAGGCCTAAACAAGGAAATAAGTCAGGGCAAGCGGCAATAATTAGTCAATGCCAATGTGGTGATGATAAGCAGTGTCAACCGTAGTTGATTAGATGGAACAGGGCACGGGCGAAAGGGAGGAAGCGTAGTGCAGCGACGATCACATGCCAGATCAGTTCTAGACGGTTCGCACAAACTGACCGGCCCGTTTCCGCTCTCTTGCCAAAGCGATTCGGGAATCGGAGCTTGAGCCAAGACCGGACGACTCAAGCGCCTGGCGCTGAGCGGCGACCGAGTCAGAACACTGAGAAACGTACGATCTGCGCTGGGAACGTACGATGGGGCGCTGCAGCTGCAGGTGCCACACTCAGTCCGCCGCAGAAAGATGCCCACAAGGCTCCGAGGGGCGTTTCCCGTCGACGTCGGCGTTTACGAAGGGGGTGGAGAGAGCCGTTCGCACTATTCCGAGACGGTGCAAAGACGCACTTGGGTCAAACGCAGAGGCTCCATTCTGCAGCAGAATCTGACTTCGACGCGGCGTTGCCATGACCGCTGGGCCTAGCGAATGATTTGCATTCCTGTAGACCTGTTCTCGAAACCCAATATGCTACAGAAGGGCGAAGTCAGATTGCACAAGAGAGGAAAACCGTACACGCATTCGCATTAGACCCAAGCCTAGAAGGACATAACATCAGCTAGCGCCCTGAGGCTGAAGTCAAAAAACGAAGAGGCTCGTAGAAGCTCGGATAGGTTTGAACGAACGCCTAGCGAGCTGCTTCTAAGCGCCCGTGAAGTGCGGCAGGCATACCCCGGACAGGGACGTCAGTAGTGTGGCGAAATGGGCCGGTCCTGGGTCACGAATCAGTTATTATCTCACCGGTGCCCCACGCCGGCGCCGTGTCCCGAGTCCCCCTTGGCTAGCGAATTCGATTTCGCGATGCTGCTAGGTCTAATCCCATGTTTTCGATCGATTTTATCTCCGAACCATGTGGGATACCGATCATCCAGGGGTGGGACTGGAGCCGCTGCAGATCACTGTCGTGGCGAGCTCTGTGATTATCCGACCTTTCTACATACGACCCGATCGAAGATCTGCAAGAAGAACACGAGGAAGAATAATTGAAATCAAAAGAAGGCCCGAGCTCGGTGTAAAACATCTTCTGTCTTGATACACTAAGGCACAAGCCTCCTCTGTCATATTTCTGTATCGACAGACACTGAGTTTCTTTTGTTGGGAAGTAATACTAAACGGGGGTTTAAAACACTGCATCAGGACGGATCCCACAGCAGCCCAACCACCGCATTCCCCTCGTACTCATGCGGGCTGAATCAGAGCCGCAAATTGTTGGCGACTAAAGCCCAGGCGTTGTTATGAGTCGGTGGGCGGGTGGTGCCAAGATGGTTCCAACATGGTGCCACTTCCGGCCTTCCCAACATCGGGACACGCGGATTCGCCATGTTGGGTTTTCGGCTTGGCAAAAGAGTACGCCAGCCGTTATATCTTGTTGGCCTCCCATCGTGTATTTCACACTTTATAAGGTTGAAGGTTGAGCATCTCTGTGCGGTATTACCTTATCCAGCCTGGTCAAAGAAAACACCCTCCTCAAGACACATACCAGCCTAGCCCTCCTATCTCCTGTGCACCCAGAGCAAGACCACCCTATACCCCTTTATCTTTTATGTCCCTTGACCTTTTTCTGCTGTTCCGGTCTCAGCAAAAGGCGTCGTCGCTACCCTCCCACGTGTGCCTGTCTTCGGCGTGACCACGGCCAACGTTGGTAAACATGGCGATTTTGTCGGTACTGAAGCGGGATGAGAAGGATAGACCAGTGGTGCGCACGAACACGGCGAGCACGAACAGCGGCGATGTCGAGGCCGGCGCCCAGCAGCCGGAAGTTCTCGCGGAATGGAGTCCGACGCGGCACGAGTGGCTCATCATGCTCACGCTCTCCGTCATCTCCCTGATGGTAGCACTGGACGCCTGCATCATCGTCACCTCTCTCAGTGTAAGTCGGCAAGCCAAACACAAGACGGATATGATATACTGACATTGTATGTGTGACCTCTCAGGCCATGGTGACCGACCTCGGCGGCAATACGACCCAGGGCTTCTGGATCGGGACGTCGTATCTGCTGGTTAACGCGGTGACGATGCCTTTCATCGCGTCGCTGAGCGACATCTTCGGGCGGCCGATCTGTCTCACCGCAGCCCTGGTCTTCTTCACGGCCGGCACTCTGGTCTGCAGCCTTGCGCACAATGTCGGTGTCATGCTGGTTGGACGGTCC
This sequence comes from Apiospora kogelbergensis, assembly GCF_038363985.1. NCBI lineage: Eukaryota > Fungi > Ascomycota > Sordariomycetes > Amphisphaeriales > Apiosporaceae > Apiospora > Apiospora kogelbergensis. The sequence goes on from NW_027117422.1 coordinate 512,008, forward strand.
ATCCAAGGCATTGGAGGCGGCGGTATCGTCGTGCTGAGCTTGGTCCTTTTCACGGACCTGGTCCCGCTGCGATGGCGTCCTAAGTACTATGGTACCGTGTTGGGTGCCTGGTCTCTGGGCACCTGTTTGGGACCCATATGCGGCGGGCTCATCGCCGAACACACCACGTGGCGCTGGGTCTTTTACATCATGTTCCCCTTCTGTGCGTTCGGCCTCATCGCAGTGCCCACTTTGTTAACACTTGCGCCTCGTACGGCGACAATGGCCGAGAAGCTCGCCCGTGTCGATTGGATCGGATCCGCTCTCTTCACCGGCTCGGCCACTTCCTTCCTCGTTTCTATCTCTTGGGGCGGCAGTCAGCATCCTTGGGATTCGGTCGCCACATTGGTACCGCTTTGTGTTGGTTTGGCCGGGCTTGTCGGCACATACGTGTGGGAGGCATACTTTGCCAAAGAGCCGTTCCTGCGTCGCAGTCTCTTCTGGCAGTCGAGTTCTATCGCGACATACTTTTGTGGGGCCATTCAGGGGCTGGTTGTAAGTGGCCACCCCAACCTTGTGATGTGTATCTAGCAAATGGAGTTGATATACTAATATGACCACTTTAACAGATCTACGGTCAGCTGTACTACGGCCCCTTATACTTCCTCTCGGTAAAGGGGTACAGCCCCACCCACGCCGGCCTCGCCCTGTTCCCTGTCATGTTCACCCTGGTTCCGGGCTCCATCGTCACCGGGGCCCTGGTCACGCGGTTCAACAACTACCAGTACGCCATCTGGATCGGCTGGGTCCTGTGCGCCGTGGGCTCGGGTCTCACGGTGCTGTGGGACCTCGACACGCCGGTGTGGCAGTGGGTCATCACGCTGATCATCGTCGGCCTGGGCCACGGCGCCATCCTCAACGCGCAGAACTTCGCGACCCAGGCCATGTGCCAGCCCGGCGAGGAGGGCGCGGCGGCGGGCATGTACGGCTTCGTGCGGCAGTTCGGCACGGCCGTGGGCGTGGGGATCGGCGGCTCCGCGTTCCAGAACGTCATGGCGCGCAAGCTGGAGTGGGAGGGTCTCCCCTCGGCGCTCGCCGACAACGCCGAGGCCTTTGTCGAGACGCTGCGCACCATGCCCGACGGCCTCGCCGAAAAGACGCGCATCCTCGGCGCCTACGTCTACGGCTTCCACGGCGTGCTGGGCGTCTACGTCGCCGCCGCCGGCGTCGCCTTCTTCGTCAGCCTTTTGGTCAGGCACCGCGACATGAACAAGGCCATCGACACGGAGCACCGCTTGCACCAGAACCGCGCGTCGCGGCTCCTGGCGGGCGGTGCTAATCATGACAGCGACATGACGGCTGCGGGGGGCCACGCTGATCATCCGGCGCGGAAGGAGTCGGCGACTACGACGTCGGGGACCCGGACCGGCACGACTACGGCGGCAGGCTCGCAAACTTCGATAGCAGAAGGGATCGAAAGGCCGGACTCAACTACCTAGAGTCTAGGTATTGTAAAGTGATGAGAGCTCATCCATTGTCTTGAGTTTGGCTGGTAGAAGGCTACTTTGTTGCATTTCGGAATGGAGGCGAGCAATCTCGAGGTAATATTTAGCATTTCCATGGGAGTTTGGAGAAAACGTATGCGGCGGAAACATGTGTGGAATATGTTATTATAGACTAAAAATGGTGAATGCTATGATGGATCAATGCCTAGTTAAATTGAACTTGACCGCATCTGAAGAGAAGGCCACTGATGTTTGACAATCTGATCTACCCTTGCCGTCTCTTCATTAAAAGCTGTGAAATAACGCAAATCTCTCGGAATATCCGGTGTGCAAGTCCGCATCATGTCTCCTACTGGCCAGTCGCGACCAGTTCTTGTCCCATTCAACGCATTCTTAGGCCGCTATACAGTCACACTCAACGTCCCGACACCTTGCCGGATCGTAACTGCACATAACGCTGCCATTGAATTCACAGTGGCAATATGCTGCATTGGAACACATTCGTCAGCCAGCTCCTGGAATCTTCCATGTAGGAGACTTACTGTTGCAGATGTCCTGACCGCATTTCTTGAGCCATCGGGTAGGCTCAGGGGGTGGTACTAGTGAGGCCGTCGTGGAAGCGGTAGTCGAGGTGAAAGAGGTGAAGGTGGTGAAGGTTGAGATTGAACTTGTTGAGCTGGTCGTTTGAGCTAATGCAGGGGTGAAGTTGACCACGGCCACTAGACCAGCGTTGATCAGGAGGTTGGTGATCTAGACCAAATGTTAGATAGGCGAATTGGAAAGCATATGCATTTGGGCATTAGTGAAATGTTGAAGTAAGGTGCCGGGCTGTTTACGCCACCTACTCACCTTCATATTCGCGACTGACGAGTGAAAGCTGGAGTTGGAGTGGGAGAGTTAGTAGCGAGAGAGTTCCATCTTGTCGATTTCTTATCTGCTCGCATTTATATCACGTACGGCCCTCCAGTTGGTATCAGAAGTCATGATTGCTATCTGCACGTAACCATTCGACGAAGGACATGGTGGGGTTCTTGGAACGGCATTTCCAGACCGGGCCAGCCTTACATGTCCGGATACGCCTTGAGCAATCAAAAGATAGATTGCAATACATAGCCGAGTTATTTAGTGTATGCAAGGGCCCATGGTGTGCGTCCGGTAGATTGGGCTTCGGCAAGCGACTTGAACGTATATTAGTACCGATTTCGAGACATCTTCGACGAAGCTTGCCTCCCGTCGTCCCACGGCGTGCACTTTCTCTTGGCATCGGGGTAAGCATGCGATGGTCGGGCTGCGTCAGATATAGCCGGGTCCTTTAGATTAATATGTGTTTCCTGCTACGACAGGGATCGGCATCAGTATTCAGCCGGAGGGTCGCAGCCGGTGTGGGCCCCTGTCCATCCATTGCGACACCATATTGACTATCTAGGCGATCAACTCGGTATAAGGGTATACTGGAATTTCTTTTTCCCTACAGTATGTAGGCTAAGCCAGCGTCACACTGATCGTAGGATGTACTGGATCAAATTAGATGCTCCTCAGCATCGCTCACCATCGTTTACCATAGGCATCAATACAAACATGACACAGTCAAGCACTAACCGGGTGTAAGATGGTTCTATCCAGGCTAGCAAAAGGGTGTTTCGGTCTAGGATTGCTCTGGCTGCGAGACGCCATCTTATCTGAGGGATTCTACTTTTCAGGGTATCCCATACATCGATGTTGGCGCCCCCGAGCTACCGAACATTGGAAGTCAGGGCCGGTGTATCTTACGAGTGGAATCTTTGGAGATTATGTACTTCGATCATGTAATACGAACTATGCGCTTCTTCCGCTATAATAAAAAATAATCCTGGTTTTTAAACGCTTGATCCTAGCAATTAGTCTAACCGAATCAATATCTCCTCCCGGTTGGATTTCATGAACTCCCCATCCATGACTCCATGGAGGTACACCTCGCCCATTAGTCGATAGTCCTCATCATCCACGCGTCTCACAGCAAAAGGGACAGAAGAGCCATACGGTATGACAATGACGTCATCGCACGCCAGGTTGGATGATGCCAGACCGAGATACCTGATCTCGGTCATAAACGGTCGCCATCCTACCATGCGATCAACAGCGGCCAGGTAGTCGATGGAGTCTGAAATCCTTTGCGGGTTGGTGAGTGATGAGCTTGCGGCGGAGGGGTAAGTGGAAGGTGGACGAATTGTTTCATCGGAATCCTCGCTCCCTGTCTGGGAGAGTTCCTCCAAAGCGCCCTCGTACAGGGACACGATAGCCTCGCCAGCTCCAGAGGCTGCATCAACCTGCAAGTCGGCAACGGGGATCCTGGCCAAGGTCTCCAGGGTCATCTCCCCTTTGTATGGTGACGTCTTAAGCCCGAGTGACTTGCTCCAGAGGAGTTTAATATTTTTCAGGAAAGATCGTTGTTGGTCTTGCTTGCTGTTACCCTTCAACAGGAATAACCTCAAAATCTTCACTTTATCGACGAAGCCAGCCCTTAACACCAGTTGGCCCAAGGGGTTTACTTCGGCTTTGTAAAAACGTTCATCCGCCGGGCCGCAGGCAGCAAAAGGCTTATTGTGCGGCAAATGCAGGGGCGATCGTCTTGCTTTCTTCCAGTGAATGACCCATGACGGGATGCTGGAAGGGCTGTTGCATAATCGCAAGGGGTCTGCTCTTCGCTTGAGCAGTACCGCGCTCACGTCTAGGCACAAGCCCTTATAGTCCCTCTCATAGTCCAAGGCCAGTCCGAGGTCCTCAAGATCGGTGGCCAAACCCATGAGACCGCGGATAGCATCACGGGGATCGTCGTCCTCGCCCATCCATAGTGCGCTATTGGTGTCGACAGGATGAACTAGGTGGCGCTGCAGCACCGTCCAAAGCGGGCGCTTTGCTGGCCTCAGTGCGCTCATATTGTTTCTGTATCTGTTTCGCTCTACCAAGATCTTTACGGCTGGCAAACGAGAGAATGAGGACGGTGCCATGCCTTCTAGTCCGTCTCCTGCGCTCGGGGCTGTGTTGGCTTCGCCGGATGCCAGCCACTTCGATATTGTTGAGTCGTTGGTAAGTCTGTCCAATGAGATAGCCGCTTTGAAGAAACGGCTTGAGTCCATCTCATGTTGGCCACAAGCAACACCGCATTTGGCAGAATACGCAAGCTCTTGTAATGACCAGGAGCGTGACCAATACCGCCTTTTCAGGAGTGAGGTGAAAGATGTCTTGAGCTGGGGCAAAAGTTTGCTAAGGGCCATCTTCGGTGTTGATGACAACGTGTTGTCCCAACTCCCGGTCGGAAGGTGGACAGTCTGCTGCTGGGATTCGACGTAGATACGCGACAAGGCCTCCATTGCAGCATCGCTCCCATGGTCGGCTGCACCAAGCCAAACGAGCGTCCTCTTCGATGCTGTGAATATGTCTGGCAGCAGGGACATTTGGGCGGATGTCTCCTCGAGGTTGGCGGTGTTGACGCATAGTGCATCAATCCAAATGGTCACGTTCTTGTCTTTGTGCTGCACGTGTTGCAAGGCCAGTACTATCTCGTTCGAGACGGGCACCTTAACACCGTTGATGTAAACGACTCTGTAATCCCCTTGAGTGCTGCAAGCGTGAGAAACGGTATAGAAAGACGGTGACTTGTTCAAGTTTGTATGTTTCAGGATGCAATGCAGGCCGGGGACGGTAGCGGTGGCGTCGGGCGGTTTGATGGTGAGAAGTCGGAAGTCGCGATCAAAGCTCAGCTGACCCTGTTGGTACACACGTGACCTCCATTCTTGGAATCCAGAAGGCAGAGCCATTGTGATAAGTCGATGTAAGTATGATGAAGATGAAGAATGGAGATGTATCAGCAACCAGGCACAAAGCGAATGCGATGCAGGACTTCGTTTGGGAGCCAGAAAGTCGACAACGACCTCAACTTGGCGTGTCGATCCCAGCTTCCGTCCATGTTATGCAATTGCATCGAATCCCTTACAGCAGTGGCGACGGAAAAGTGAAATGGCCTTGCCTTAGTTGGAGTAATGGAATGTCTCGATGTTAGAGACCTCATCGCGACAGCGACAGCGATTGAGCGTCCCAAGGGCGCATAAGTCTTGGCAACTGCTGCCTACGGAGTGTGCCTAAACAGTGGCCCAGGGTGCCTAATTAGTGGCTCCGGTCCGACACTTAGCGATGTGTGCTAAGGTAGTTGGCGTCTTCGCTAATGAAACATTTCATTCATTCATAAATAACAACAAATCCCCCGACGATTCCTTCTTCTCAAACCACCCATTTCATTCAGGCCGACTCTCAATTGGTCTCTCCCTCTATCTCCTCACGATTATTTCGCTCCTGCAATGAGTGGCACGAGGAGAAGCGCCCGTCTGCAGGGCCTTGATTCAGTTCAACCCCCGGCTAATGCATCAACATCAACCAAGCAAACTACCAAAGCCCCAGCCAAGGCCTCAGCCGCGACCTCAACCACTGCACCACCCAAAAAGAAAGCCACTACATCGCGCCCTGCAGTCAAGAAGCCCACCAAAGCTGCATCCATCATCCCAGCTGTTTCCTCTTCAGCTGTTGGTCCCCTGCTGTCTCTACCGCCCGAGCTCCTGAATATGGTGCTGGCAAACATCAAGGGCGACAGACCAAGTCTGAGTGCACTGGCACGCGCGAGCAAGGCGCTTTACTCTACCATAACGCCCTACTTATACGCGCGCGTCTCTGTGCACGCCACGTACCACGCCCATATCGCCAAGCTGATCCGTGCTCTGGAGCCCCTGCTGACGGTCGCCCAAAAGAGACAGCTCAAGACGGAGGGCAGATACAAGGGTCAGCAGGAGCGCTACTCCACGAAGGTCGACCAGAACCTCAAGCCCATCTGCACCAACTACGTGCGACAGCTCGTTGTCGGGAACTCGGATCCTGGCCGAAAGCACAAGTACATCGTGGACCGCTACGTCGAAGAGACGTTCAAAAACTTGGACAACCTTGACGTGGTCGAAACGCAGGTCATGACGGCGTCCATCGCCAAGAGCCTCGCGGCATGCAAGAAGCTCCAAGCCCTAGCCATCCTGGGCCATGGCCTCGAAGTGTGCGCGGGAAAAGACGAAGACGCGCTGAAGCCTTTGGAAAAGATAAAGGGCCTCAGGCACTTGTGCCTTCACACGCTTGGGTGGAGTCACAATAGCCCCAAAAACGTTGCTGCTCATGCCCTGTTGCGCAATTCCGCCTCAACACTGCGGACTCTGTCCCTCAGCACAGGCTATCCTGGAACAATGTTTTTGTAGGCGATAGGTGGGAAAAGCTGGAAGCTATTCCTCGCCTAACTGAGCTGCGATCTCTTGAAATCTGCAGCATCGATGTCGGCTCGGATGACAAAAATCTTGATGCCATATTGACATCCATCGATTTTGTCCGGCTGCACCACCTCGCAATCCGCAGGCTTTATACGGGGCGCGATGACCGAGTTCACGCTGCTCGCCTCTTTGAGCGTCTTGCTGTGCGGTTTGCCGAAGCATCCCAGACTAAATCAAACCCCAATGTTCGTTCCCTCGATATGAACATGAGCGAGGACTCAGAAGCCAGATGCCGATTCCTTGCTTCCTTCGATACCTTGACGGAGCTGACTCTGTTCGACCACGCTCGATATCCAGAGGGTGGTCAAAATCCCGGCCTCTCGAGCGCCCTGCTTGAAGCAATTCTGAAGCACAAAACGCTGAGGACACTCAAGCTTACTCACTCCGGCATAGCGAGTCGTGAACGAATTCCACAGGTTCTGACCCCACAAGTTCGAGCCCTTATCAATGGCCTGCCCGAGCTGTGCGAGCTCAATATTGTCGTCGATGACCATGATATTGTAAGTATATACCCCTAGGGTAAGCTGAATCCAAGGTCGAGGTTTGGGCTGACATTATGGTCTTCTTTTCCCAGGTCAACGTGGCACGGGAACTGGCGGCAGCACGGAATCTCACGTCTCTCACATTTGGGTGGGATGGAGGGAATCATGCGAGCTTGGAAGTTGCCGAGCGCCTTATCCGCGCCCATTTGGACTCGAAAGACATCGATCAAGGCAAGAAGGGCGGCGACTTTGTCTGGGAGGACCACTACAACCTCAAACGATTTGCTGGGGCTACTGTATGGGAGATTACGTCTAAGCCACCCCGGGCCGCCCGGAAGACCAGCAAGCAGTCTACACCCGCGAGTTCTCCAGCTTACGTGAGAGGGATAGCCCACGATCTGGCGGGGGTCTGGCTAAAGCCGCAGCCATTCAGATATACTAGGGATGACTTGTATGGCCCCAGCTCGGAATGGGTCGACTTGGTGGAAAAGGACCTGGTTTGATCTCAGGTTTCGAAGCTGTACGACTACAAACACACAGCGCGAGGGGTTTGGGTATCTTAACTTCGACGTTTTGTGTAATGAATAAATACACGCCACAACAACGGAGACATATGATTTGATGACATCACAGTGTCTTAATAAACTTTCAGGGGTGCGGGTAGTGAGAAGGGATGGTCAGTTCACCTCTTCTTATACGGCTGAAACTACTCTGTGGGGTATCTGATTCAGCCTGTCTCAGTCTCCGAAACGCTGCTGAGTCTTTACTCCCTTTGGCACAGTCTTGAGGTCTCTAACACGTCCCTCACGCATAGCCTTATGACGCTTGCGTTCGCCGCCATCGGCGAAAAGAAGCTTCTGTGTGTACCGTCGGTCGATGCGACAAGCACCAGGTGCGAGTGGCTGCAGAACACCATGGTCCTGGAAGCCAAAGGACTAAGCGACCAAGGCAAGGATTTCTACGTCTCCCTCGACATTCTTAACGTGGCTCGGAACACCATGGGACCGGCCGACGTCGCTGCGCTAGACCGCCATATCGGTGGTCCCAACCGGAACGATGAGGGGTCGGCGCAGCTGCGCACGCGGAATATACAGGCGCGATACCCGTTGAACATCGTCCGGACCACGGACCATCAGGATGAGCGACGGTTGGGTGCACTCATCAAGCACTACACGGGCCTCTCGATCGAGGTGCACTCGACGGGGCCGGAGAGATTTGATAGTCCGCCTGATAGCGGCTGAAACATGGCAGTTGGCGGAAAAGATCTAGGTGTGGTAGCATTGGCTTTGGAAGTCGACGTTCGCTACACGAGCAAAACCGAGCGACTTTGGAAGAGATACGGGAGACTACTATGGTTGCCCATCATAAAACGGTATTTCATGGAGACGTTGGGACTAAGTCCGTTGAAGATTCGATAAGGACACCTCCCGAGAGGAGCGTTCCAACGAGAGTATTCAACTGCGCACGAAGGCTCTATCCGACAGGCCATCGAAAACGGCACATTCGAACTCCCAAAGGAGGACATGAGGTACGAGCTGTCATTTCCTCCTCATACTATGTCCACCAAGGGCCGACATGGTGATAGCCAAAGGATTTAACAGCTTGCGTGAACAACACCTCGAAGTGGGAGATAAGGGCCAGTCCTTGGCGGCAGCATCGCACGATGGGCGGCGGAGGAATACCGAATGCTTCAGCTAGTGGAATGTGGAGAAAACGCCTATATGCCGCCGCCACTATCCCGTTAATCATGTATATCGGCTATCCGCGAGGATACAGTATCGGTGTCAGAGACCTCACGGCGATAGTGACTGCGGCTGGGACCGCCCGGGTCAAATTGATTCTTTCTATAGCCATGTTTTACGAGGGTGACTGACACATCAAAGGGCCGGGAATAGGACAGCTCTCGACCGCGGGGGTGGGATAAGGAGGGCTCTTGGCGACGCGCTGCAGCGGGGGCTCTGGGGCTTTCTATCTCGAGGAAGAAGCCCAATCTCGCGGAACAGCTTCAATCTCGACCTGCAGCAATTGCATCGAAGATCGTTCGCTCAAAGAAAGAGGAGACAGTCCCGCTCGGGGAGGATGGCATCGCGTATCTGAAACAGACAGGATCGAAGCGAAGGGGTTGAATCGAACTTCCTGTCAACCTTTTCCGTCTTGCATGACGCCTGCGACATGAGGTTCGCATTAGATTTAAGCATGGAAGCGAACAAGAAGCGCCCGAAAGCCTAACATTACTCGTCGTCCCACGTTGAGTTGGGGTCGGGGGGCCCGTGATTTGGCTCTCAGCCGCAGGCTGCATGAGACGACAAGAAGACCAATGCATTCATTCTCTTCCGCCCACCTTATCATCCTGAGTTTGCCGCCACCAAACCTACATCGCAGGCAGTCCGAGTGGCTTGGCCAATGTCATTCCACGGAGCATCTCGCGCGCGCGAAAGATAACGTGAGGTCATCCCGACCCGAGGTTTCAGAACAAGAAGATGCCGATCTCCTTGTGCCGCCCGGGATGACGCAGCTGGACTCTCCAAGTGCTTCTCCTCGAGTCGGCGGGCGCAATATATCCAGCCGTGCGCCTTTGCGATGCAGCGTTTTCGGCTGGAAGCGGGGGTATTTAGCTTGCTGCAACCTCAACCACGTCCGTACCTTATCAAACACCCTGAACCAAAGTTGTGTTATCTCCGGACCAGAGGCAAACGTCACATGCGCCAGAAGAAACACCGACCTCTTCGTATATAAAAAATAGCAAGGCTCAAGAGGTTGAACGAATGGAAGACTCTGATGTATTGCACATCAGAAGATTATCACCATCCCTTCCGTATAGCGATTCACAATCATGCCCTTCAATACTCACCGCGAACCCAATGAGACTGCATCATTGCTGTCGCCAAAAATCCCACGAGGTTAGCTACAGCCAGCGGGTGGAGGTCATTCTCGGCCTCTGACTGACCACGGTGAAAACAAATGTAGACATCGAGCAAGCCCCGGATGACTATTATGCGCAGTCTCGGCTGCCATCGTCGGCTACGGTGTTCAAGATAGTCCTGGTCCTCTTGGTCGGCACCGTCACCTCCAATGCCGACAGTTCGCTGGTCTTGGCGACGCACCCCACCATCGCGTCCGAGTTCAATGCTCTTTCCTCGTCCAGCTGGCTGTTCGTGTCCTTCAGTCTTGCTGGTGCAGCAACACAGACTCTGGTATATTTATTCTCTCTCTTTCCAACCCATTGATCCTCTGGATAGACGTCATAGACTGACTCCGCCCATAGTATGGCAAGTTCAGTGACATCTACGGCCGACGGCTAATCCTGGTCATTGCGTACATTTTGTTCGCAGTCGGATGGTAAGTCAGACTTCCCATCGTGGAAGGCACGGGCCTAACCGACGAGCAACAGCGCCTTGGTTGGGTCTGGGAAGTCGATGGGAATGGTGATACTGGGCCGAGTCATCTCCGGCTGCGGTGGCTCTGCGTTGAACGTGCTAGCTGTACTCATCATCACAGGTATACTATTACACTTTCAAAACCCCCTGCAACACTGGGTACTAACATAAATCAGATCTCGTGTGTCTTCGCGACGCAGCCACCTGGCAATCGTACATCAACCTCGCCGCGACAACGGGTCGAAGTCTCGGCGGGCCCGTAGGCGGCTGGCTCGCCGACACCGTCGGATGGCGGTGGTCGTTCCTGGGTCAAGTCCCGCTCTTCGTGCTGGCCATCGCGCTCTGCCTGATCTTCATCCCCAAGCGCGCCGGGACGCCGCCGCCCGCCGCCTCGCCCGCGACGAAGCTCGACACGGAGGAGTCCGAAGCCCCCGACGGCGGCAGCAGGCCGCCGGCCCCCGGCGCGAGCCTCGCCAACATCGACATGCTGGGCGCCACGCTGCTCGCCCTGGCCATCCTGACGCTGCTGCTGCCCGTCGAGATCGGCGGCAGCCAGGTCCCGTGGACGCACCCCGTCGTCTTCGGCCTCGTCGCCGCCACGCTGCTGCTCGGCGGCCTGTTCCTCGCCACCGAGGCCTGGTGGGCCGCCGACCCCATCTTCCCCGTCGAGCTGCTGCGGCACCGCGACGTGCTGCTGGGCTACTTCGTGACGGCCGCGCAGGGCGGCGCGCAGCTCGGGCTCATGTACGCGGTGCCCCTGTACTTCCAGGTGACCAAGCGGGTGTCGAACGCCGTGGCTGGCTCCTACCTGGTCCCCGCCGTCGTGGGCAATGCGCTCGGGGCCATCCTCGCTGGGATCGTGATCAAAAGGTCGGTAACCTCTCGCGGTTGAACTATACTTACTGAAAGTTGCCATTCGTTATCTAACCTCGATCAGAACCGGCCGCTACAAGCCCGTGCTGGTCTTCGCGACCCTGGCCTCTTCCACATCCTACCTGCTGCTGCTGCTCCGGTGGCACGGTCACACCAACATCTGGGAGTCCCTGTACATCCTGCCCAGCGGCCTGGGCACCGGCATCGTGCAGACGACCACATTCATCGCCGTCCAGGCGGCCATCGACCCCGCCCACAAGGCACCGGCCATGTCGGGCATCTTCCTGGTTGTCACCATCGGCGGCATCATCGGCATGGTCGCCGTCAACGCCGTGACCATCGCGACCATGGCCGAGACGCTGGACACGGTCCTTAATGCTATGGGTATTGGGGAGGCTGCTCGTCACCATGTGAGCTCATGCTTATTCTGTCCAGCAAAGCCTCCAAAAGGGGGGAACCAGCAACTAACGCGGATTTAGATTATCGAGCAAGCCGCATCTAACATCGCCTACATCGACACGGCAGATAAAGATATATCTGCGGCAGTTGTTCGCGCATATGTCAACGGTCTATCTGCCAGTCATGGTGTGTCACTGGCCGGATCGATTTCGGCCATCGTTGCTTCGCTCCTAATGAGAGAACACAACCTATAGAGTGAGTAGGATAAACCTGACGAAGATGAGTACTACGGTTCTTTTCTTATCATTTTCTATACATCGAAAACCACCGAAACCATTGTTCGATCACTGGAGTAATTTCCGTGATTAGCCATCTCAGAAAACAAAACAATTTACTCCAGGGCGACAATACACCGAGGCAGGGTCAAAATTCGTGTTGCTCAGATCACGATTCGCGCAACTTGATTATATGCCAAGTTCAATATATAAATTGGCCGATGACGTCTTTTATTTTCTCTCTCTATAGCATCAAGTAGATAGCTGTAAACAATATTTGTAAAGAACAGCCCAGAATCATACATATGAAACAAAACGAAACTCTAGTTGAAAACGTTGAGTATATGTATAATGCGTATTGGGATTGGTATTGATATGCTGATAAAGAATGTGTCTGTCGATCTCGATACATAGTCTTTATATCACAGCAATCACAGCACCCAAAACTATGTTGGTAGTTTCATGTACTCTATTCATAGACAACAGGTAAATACAACTAGGACCATCAATCTCACAGGAAGAAAGAGTTGACATTTGAGCCCCCTGATAAACCGAAACAAGTACAAAAGGGGAAAAAACAAAAGAAACCAAAAGCACCACCCAAAACCTACCGAAGCCCAAGTCCACCAAGTTCGCCAGAATCGCCGCAATTTACCATTTTGCAACCATATCCCCCGGTCACCTCGTGAGTCTAACTATCCCAAATAGCCCCATAAGCCGGCATCCCCCGCGTCTCCAGCCCGTAGACGACCTTCTTAGTAATCTTCTCGTTGGCGATGATGATAACCGCCTCCGCGCCAAAGCCGCGCGCCAAGTTGTACCCCATACGGACGAGGTCGGGCCGGCCGAGGACCTTGGTGTCGTGGATGACGGCGTCGGGGATCTTTTCGCGGATGGTGTCGAGCAGGGGCTTGCCGAACGTGTCCTCGGGGTTGGGCGTCGACCAGATGAGCTGCGTCGGGCACGAGGCGTCCTGGATGTGGCCCAGCAACGGGCCGATGCCCGACCCCGTCGCGATGACGACGACACGCCGGAACAGCGTCGCGATGCGCATCACGCCGCACGTCGGCACCCCGCGAACCCACAAGTGCGTCGGCGGGTTCTGGATCGCGCTCTTGGTCCAGTCGCCCGCGTTGGACACGACGAGCGAGTAGCCCTTGCTGCGGCCGTTGGCCGGCTGCGGCGCGGGGATCGTGGCGAAGGAGTGCCACTCCACCAGAGGTCGCCGCGAAATGCGCGTGAAACTGCCGTTGACGGGGACCGTGTAGTCGAAGTGAAGGCGCACCGCGTGGTTGGATAGCACCTCGGCATCGACGGGAACCTTGCGCAGGAAGAGCCATGAGGAGGCGATGCAGCAGGTGGCAAGAACCAAGAGCCATAGGGCCGGAACTCGAAGACAAGCGGTGCTGAGGCTTTGGCCCGGGGTCTTGGTGTCGTTGGTGGACAGAACGACCTGAACCCAGAAGAGCCCGAGCATGGTCCAGCCAACGAAGCGATGTGATCTCTCGAAGAGGTCGTGGTATCGCTTGCGCATAGTCGGATAAGCGATAAGGAACATAAAGAAAAAAGTCCAATGAGTATACGAGAGATGATTGTCGTAGCCAATGACTGACGTAGGTGCGTTCCCACACAAGTGTCTGGGTTTATTGAACAGTTGGTACTGGCAATACTAGAGGCCAGAAGCCAAATCCCGGCACAAACCGCGGCGCTGGAGTGCATGCCACCAAAGTGGTAGACTTTGGCGCAATGACGGCGAATAAACAAAGGCCATGATTTGGGGACAGAGCAGCAGACAGTATAAATGGCGTTGATAACGAAGTCTTGACGCATCATTACAGCCAAGGCCAGGTTGATTGCCGTCATGTTGCTGAACCACTGACGGTCAACACCGGTGACAACAATGGCGATCAGAGCACCGACATTGAGGAGCCCAATGATTGAAAACAAGAAGCGGTAGACGATGAAAATTCGATAGACGACACCTCGGAACGGCTTCGGAATCTTCTTGTCGGGGATGTCGCCGGTGAGATCCAGTTGCGAGGGCTTTTCTTCAAAAACAGTGCTGCCATGGCTGCTGACAGACGTGGATGGTGACCTGCTGCTGTGGCTTTTGACGGAGGCACGCGACGACCTCGTGACCGAAGAATCATTGGCAGTGGTGTCAGACATGCCACTACTAGATGGGCTGGAGCGGAGTATAATCTCATCGGTAGGCAGAATAGGGTCAGCCATGCGGCGTAGGGCCTTCTTGTCCAGCTTGCCATTCCCGGTTTCTGGGAGAGCGTCAAGCCTATGGAAGTGGGATGGTACGGCATAGTATGGTTGGCGGGCTGCAAGGTGCTCGCGTAAAGCGTCGGGGTTGACGGAAGCAGGCTCTAGGAAGCCATGGATTTCGCCCAACACCAGCAAGGCCGTAGCTCGGTTAACGCCGGGAAAGCTGTTCATCGATGCAGAGATGCCGTCAAGCTCGACCCGGAAGCCTTTGACTTTGACTTGGTCGTCGACACGGCCAAGGATATCGAGGGTCCCATCCGGCCTCCAGCGGCCCAGGTCGCCAGTGTTGTACATGAGACTGCCGTCGTTGGCAAAGATGTCGGGCTTATACTTGGCGAGAGTAACAGCAGGCAGTCCAACATAGCCTCGAGAGATCCCATGACCACCAGCCCACATCACACCTGGCTCCCCAATGGCAACAGGATTGAGGTCTTCGTCTAGGACGTAGACGGAATTGTTGGGGGTGGGTGCGCCAATGGTCAGATCGGCACCCGGTCGGTGCTTCTGCATCGTGTTCACGATGGTGGTCTCCGTGGGACCGCAGCAGTTGTAGTAGGTTCCGTGTGTGGCCCAGATGTCAGCGATTCTCTGGCCACTTGGCTCTCCAGCTGTGGCAACCACCTTGATGGAGGGGTATACCTCCGGACTGTACTTGGCTAGAATGCTTGGCGTGCAGATGAGAACGTCAACTTGTTCCAGAGCAGGCTCCCATTTGGAACCTCGCATGACGAGAGTTCCTCCGTTGCATAGGCAACCAAGAACCTCCCACGCGGCCATGTCGAAGCTGATGTTAAGTACAGACCCTACTCGAGTACCTGGCTGGATCCCAAGGTTGCCGGGTGCAAGGCAAACAAGGTTGGTCACATTTTTGTGAGTGATATTAACGCCCTTAGGCGTTCCGGTAGTGCCACTAGTGTAGATAACATAGCAGCCGTGGTCCTCTCTTGCAAGATCGACGAAGCCGTCTTCGAAAGGGTAGCTCTCGTGCTCATTTGAGAAATCATTGGAGTTGCCCTCGTCGCTGATGATGACAACTTTGCAGGAGAGACCGTCCAGACCGGCAATTCGGTGCTCTGTAGAAGAGAGACAGAGTGCGAGGCCGCCGCCGCTTTGCTGCAGCACGACTCTGAGCACCGAGTCTGGTACCACTCCCCCATCGAGGGGGACGTATTGTGCACCGCAAGCCAAGACAGCAAAGATACCGACTAGCATTTCAATGCTGCGCTTGACGACTAGTGGGACCCGATCACCGGGTTTGACACCCAAATTGCGGAGCTGAAGGGCGAGGCGGCGGCTGCGGGAGGCTAAGTCGGAATAGGTAATCTCGCGCGGAGACGTACCAGACAAGTCCCGAGCCGCAACATCAGCCGGCCTCGATTCGGCATGGTAGAAAAAGGCCGAGGTGACAGTTGGGAAAGCGGAGTGTTCACTCGTCCCGAAACTGAAGCAGAGAGGATCCGAAAGATCGGCATTGGCCACAGCGGCTTGCCCAACCGGGACAGGCCGGAGCTCTTGGTCCGACGTTGACGCCATAGACTTTGGAGGAAGTGTGTGAGATTGGCGAAGCCACGGGAAAATGGGGAAGATAGATTAAAATGCGGTTGGAGGCTATGGTAAAAGCGATCGATAGTGGTTCGCTAAGAGGATGAATACCAAACCTTCTAAGACACCTCGCTTGAGGGTCAGGACGTCCAGTGGTATAAATATGTCCTATGGTTACCCAGCATGGGTCAGGCGGGAGACTGTTTCTGCCCAGCATGAGACATGCCACCATTCTTTTGGTAAAGCCTGAACACACATCCTAACTCAGACCGTTTTCCTCACATGAGGGTATCTGGTTGGCAAGGTCGAGGACGCTTTGATACCTTCCTAAGTTGTCCAAGATGTCCGGTGGCTACCCTCCGTATCATCGAACATTAATTTATCCAGAAGATCATTCTTCTTCCGCTCGGATGCAGATGGTGTAGGTCCATCGCCGTCGTGGCGTCTCGTCCGACGGAGAGGGGACGGGCCAGAAAAGAGGACCAAGGTGGTCCCGTCTTATCCAGCATCTGCACATGTCGAAGCCGGGCGCCTCAGACTTGCCTGTCCTGGCAAACGATGTGATTGCATCGAAGACGATCCGTATGGCCTCATTCGCATGACGTCATAAGATGAGGCCCTATCGAGGGTTGGGTGGTGGAGGCTTGCATACTCTTGCAAAGGATATATGCAGAAGAGTTGGGGGTAGATTGATGCCACCATCGCTTGAGGCGCATCAGGTCTGCGTCGACGTCCAATGTGGAAGGAAGCGCCGACAAATGTGTGAGGGCAGTCTGGGATGAGGTTAGCGAACAGGTTGCCACGTTGTATCTCAAGCGCGGTCGAGATCGCCGCCATATCAGAAAGACAAGCCTCCGTATTCCCTATCGTGGAAGAGCGACACGGCCCGCAGCAGTGAAGAAGTGGGGAAGAAGATTGAGTTTGGACATTCGAGATGCATTGCGTCCGGCGACTGCTTGCTTGACGAATCTTGCTCCCAGCCCCCGTCAGTCAGCTCACGCGAGTTGGCTGTTGCTTGGGTGGAAAGAAGGCTGACTTAGGGACTGAGGACAGATTGCACCGGGATGGCGGAGCGATGTTTACAGCTCACCAGCCGGACTGGGGTTCGGTTAGTACCTTGGACCGCTTGGGCACAAGACGGAAGAATGACGACTGAGGAGCGCTGGCTGTGTGCCCAGACGGAAACAGTATGTCAAGCATCGATATGGTTGATGTCTATTCCGGGACGCTCATGCAAGGTGCGACAACTCCGAATCCCAAAATGCGAGATGGTCGTTAACAGACGGCCGACGCGGCTTTCGCGGAATGAATGCAACCTGCGAGACGGCAGAATTGAGGACCACAGGATCATTGGATCGATCCGAAGCTGTGTTGGTTGTCGATTCTGGGGAACCTCGTTCGTGCAGGCCAAGAAAGCTGGCCAGCCCGATTCATAAGCACTTGGTAAGCAGAAGTCGCTGGATAACAAAGAGGGCCCCCGCTCCCCGTCCCTGAGATCTTTCACCTTGGCGAAGTGTTACCAGCACGTGGGAATCAAGAAAACCCGCATCTTTCAGCACTGCAGACTGGTTTGCGGACGAATGTTTGCTTGCTACGCGAGACGGGCAACATGCCATCAGCCAGGAGCGATCTGCGTCATGTTCGTGGACGTGCGACAAGCAGCACCGCGACGGTAGAAACAAAGCCGACGAGAGCAACATGGAAAGCATGTGAATCTATGCAGATTGACTGCGCGACAAGAGGACGATCATCGATTCCGTGATCGTGATGCACCCTGTCCCTGTCCATGTCCCTGTCGGCCGGGGTAAGGGCGTTGGCGCAAACCTCCGGCCAGCATGGTCTGCTCGCTTGCTAGAGATTTTCTTGTTCCAGGGGGTCTGCAGCATCACAAGCATGGGGTTGCGTTCATACACACGAATGATTTGAGGAAAGAGGGAAGACTGCCAAGACGGCGTTAATGATTTAGGCATCGTGCAGGCAGGCGTCTTGATCTGGCCACTCCGACGCAGAAACGGATCGTGTGAAGCGACAAACCTTGGAATGCCAGGAACGTGGCACGGCATCGTATGGCTGGGAGGAAATGGAGACGGGGATGGAGATGGAGATGGGAGAGGGAAAAGGGAAAAGGACAGACGACGCGAACATCCACATCGAACGCTACCCAGACCAGGCCCCCAGCGATTCCTTCCAAACCTAAATTCAGCCTGTATTCGAGACAGGACTCATCAGCAGCACCGACTCTTAACACGGCCAGGCTGCAGCTTGCAAAAGTTCCAAGTTCTCTGGTCATTTGGACCCTGCGACGTCTTGACAGCTCGAACGTCCTGCTTGTTTTGGTATCCGATACAGCAACAGAGATAGGTACGAACGTTACCACTGGACGCAGCAGACACGACTTCGCGTCTCAAATCCAGGTCCCCTGCGGCACGATTGAGAGCCTCTGCCTAGCAGGGAAGGTGCGGGATGTTTTGGGTATCGCCCTATCTCAAATGCTGATCGGATAACGCTGACAGAACAGCAACCTCACCTGTGCCGAGTTTGGCTGCTTGTGTATGTCTGTCGTCATTCCAGCTTCGGGCGCTTGAGGAAATGCAACTTCGATGAGGAGGAAATAGATGATGGGCGTCGTCATCTATCTGCAACCCCAAAGAGGGCGCACTGGAGTTGCTGTTACCAAAACATTGTTGCGATCGATGCTCGGCACCAACGTACATTGGAGAGAAAACCGGTTATGGTTGCAAAGGGAAAAGGCACAGTCACAGCGAGTGGTAGGTCGCAATTGAGGTCCCCGGTCCAAGCGCTAAGGATGAGTGGCAGGTGGGTTACAGGGGTATTGGCGCCCCCATCTGCCCCCAGACCACCCTAGTCGCCTGTCAAAAACGCCCCTGTCCGGTGACTCGGCCGAAGCTTTAGAGGGTTGCATCTCGAGCAGTTCACCTGCCTATTCGTGATCTGAAGTGACTACCACTCTCAAGACATGCATACACCATTTTTAGATCCCACATCGAGTATTCACAGTTCTTTCCGCCTGGTTCGCCATATCGAATCGTTTTCAATATCTTTTTCCCAGAGATGATGAGTTTGGGCTGAAACGTAGTGCCGACTGTACCGGGTTGACGATTGCATGGGGGTCACGCAATTTGTCCCCTCCAATCCCCTCTCAGGCCGTAAGAGTCAGCAACACGGGGGGCGCAAGACGAGGACCCTCATGCCGGGATTAACATGTCGTTACTCAATATTGCCCATCGCAAGTTCAATATAGCTGAAAAGGTCGCTGAGAGCTGGACATTACAGTCTTCTGTGTTTGTCTCTCTGTTCACACACTACAGAGTGACGCTTGCTCTTGTGGTATCGTCCAAGGTGGGGGAAAGGGGCTTGCTATTGGACTCAATTTTGATGTAAATGATATACCCTCATGCGACTAACATATTCAATTCATTGTAGCAACTCATCATGACCATCGACTACACATCGAAAGACAGACCAAATGGAGTCATTGGTAATTATTTCAAATGATTCTGGATTGTACTATTGGATGCTATAAGCGAAGCTTTGGTGAAATGGGCTGCATTATGATGTACGTCAATACCTGAAAAGAGTATTAACATCATTATAGGAAGTGGTATTTGCTATCACATCGAGGAGAAACAACGTAAATCGTGATGTTGATGTTGGAGTCGAGATTGGCTTATCAAAGGCCATGCGTCATACTATACTGCAAGGGAAGAAGATGTCAAGGCGAACCACCGCTACAGCCCATGGACGCAGCATTTCACTAAACACCATCGACACGGATGCAGCCGAAAGCTTAAAATGGAAGGGAGCCTATTGCTGGAATAGGAAAGTAGTATCCATCTGCCGACATGCAGAATGGCGGCGGCCTTACCTTCTTCACCCAAGATCGCCCCTCATGCATATGCCTCATGGTCGCACACACGTATCTCCCTTCCTTGATCTAGAAGGTACTACCCTAAGCAGACGTCCCCCGCTCGTGGAGGTTGCGTTAAGCTTTGGTCATAATCGGCTCTACATCCGTGGGCGCAGACGCGTGGCGCTGATCACGCATTCGTCGCTTGTCATTGCGAGTGCTACTACGTGTCTTCGTTTATCATGATGGATAAGCATATCACCTTCGTACAACATCATCTTGCATCCAAGCCCTCGGTGTAGTCGAGCCTCGGAGCCCGTGGTATGTTTCATCTGAAATGTGCAACAACTATGTCGCCAATCATTTGATCCCCAGGTACACCCATTCATTATAGGCATGCCCTTTTAGACGTTGAGCCTCTCTCAGCCACCAACTCGGTACCAAGGACTGCGGCCCTTGGTCCTGCTGGCAAAGTATTTGACAACAACTATTGGCAAATAGGAATAAAAGTACCATGCTTCTTCCCTTCAGGTTGAGTTGTGATCTTCAGGACTTTAGCCTGTTGACGTCACCGTTGAACAATCTACATCGGCGATTGACTTGCATTCAGAAGTGCCCTGGTATCTCCAATCGGCTATGTGGTATAGGCACAGTTAATGATATACTGAATTCAACTTGCTCCCTGCGTAGTCTCGTCAATCGTGATGCAGACTTTGAGGCTTGTTCTGCTCCATGTACAGAATCTTCGATAACATTGTATGGATGCCCGGGTCCCTCAGATGATACTTGATTATGCAGAATTTGGTTCGGATGTAACACGCTGCACTATACACTCTTCCTATTGCGCCGGACTAAGGATTGTAAACGTAATTGCTGTGGGATATATGCAGACCCTCTGGTGCAGCGATTGTATCAAACTAAGCAGATACATCTGCACTATACAACCGAGAACACAGTTTCTCCGAGGCAGGTTCAACGTTCAATACTAGCTTATGTTATTCTTTCCTTCTTGCCGTCAGTGCAAAGACTCGTGAACTATTTAGCAACTGAAGCAAGAACTAAATTCAACACATAATTCAGTGAAATCGGTGCCAATACACGGAAGTCATTAAGTACGAGCGAGAAATAATATATAGATCATGACTTGACAATAAAAGCATTAGCGATGAAGAAAATGCGAGCAAAAGAACTCGGGAAATGCTATATATTTCCTTTGCTTTGAAGCGTGCTAGGTATGATTGCTGAGCAGCCATGGTAGCACCACATTGTGGATTGCTCTCTGCCCCGAATTTGCATTTCTTGTGAAGCATGAAAGAAACAGAGCTGTCAGGAGTCAACAGTCAGCGCTGAAATTAGTCGCGTGATGCAACTGATAATTGCCATTTCCAAGACTGAATGATCCAGTTGTCGTCAGTTGAGAGATGGTGGATGGCTTTGAGATGTGAATGCGATGCGATGTACCTCCGTACCCCTAAACTGGAAGATGTCGGCTGTCGGAGAAACGTTACCTCCACGGACCCCACCAGCCTACAGCCCACGGCGAGCTCCAGGCACTTTAGGGACCCATCCAGCTTAGGTAAGTAGACACTTTACCCCACGAGCGCCATCACCCACGTTTAGCGAAGCAGCACAAAGAAGAGTGGCACCTGGACTGACTGACTGACTCCCACAGCGACATCATCACCTAGAAAGACCCCTTCGTCGCAACGGCTGCATAGCCGCCCACATCTAACATGGTTCTTCAAGATCTCGGTCGCCGAATCAGCACGGCCTTGCACGATGTCACTCGTGCGCCAAACCTCGACGAAAAGGTAAGCTCGCTGGCAGCTGCTCGGCATCATTCGCCCCTCCGCATATCTGGTCGCTAACCGGTTCAATTTTCCTGCCAGGCCTTCAAGGCAATGCTCAACGAGATCTCCCATGCCCTCCTCGAAGCCGATGTGAACGTCAAACTGGTCGGAAAGCTCACCAATTCGATAAAAACCACCGTCAACTTCAAGGACCTCCCGCCCGCCGTCAATAAGAAGCGACTGATCCAAAAGGCCGTCTTCGACGAGCTGGTCAAACTCGTCGATCCCCATGCCGAGCCCTTCAAGCCCAAGAAGGGCAAGTCCAATGTCATCATGTTCGTCGGTCTCCAGGGTGCCGGTAAAACAACGACATGTACCAAGCTGGCGCGACACTACCAAGCGAGGGG
The DNA here is from genome assembly GCF_038363985.1 of Apiospora kogelbergensis. NCBI lineage: Eukaryota > Fungi > Ascomycota > Sordariomycetes > Amphisphaeriales > Apiosporaceae > Apiospora > Apiospora kogelbergensis. The sequence goes on from NW_027117422.1 coordinate 534,115, forward strand.
CCTCAAGGCCTGTCTGGTTTGCGCCGATACCTTCCGTGCCGGTGCCTTCGATCAGCTGAAGCAGAACGCCGTCAAGGCGAAGATCCCCTACTATGGTTCCCTCACCGAAACCGATCCGGCCGTGGTCGCGAAGGAAGGTGTCGAGAAGTTCAAGAAGGAGCGCTTCGATATCATTATCGTCGATACGTCCGGTCGCCACAGGCAAGAGTCGGCCCTGTTCCAAGAAATGACAGATATTCAAACCGCTATCAAGCCCGACGAAACGATTATGGTGCTCGATTCCTCGATTGGTCAACAAGCCGAGTCGCAAGCAAAGGCCTTTAAAGACGCCGCCGATTTCGGTGCTATCATCATCACGAAGACCGACGGCCATGCCAGCGGTGGTGGTGCCATTTCCGCCGTCGCAGCGACGCATACGCCCATCGTCTTCATTGGTACCGGAGAGCACATGCTCGATTTCGAGAAGTTTGCCCCGCAACAATTCGTGAACAAGCTCCTCGGCATGGGCGATATGGCTGGCTTGGTTGAGCACGTTCAATCGTTGAAGCTGGATCAAAAGGACACAATCAAACACATCACCGAGGGAATCTTCACAGTGCGAGACTTAAGAGACCAACTCAACAACATAATGAAGATGGGGCCTCTTTCCAAGATCTCCGGTATGATCCCTGGTATGGCGAACCTGCCCGGCATGGACCAAATGGACAACGAAGAGTCGAGCGCAAAGCTCAAGCGCATGATCTATGTCTGCGACAGCATGACAGAGAAAGAGCTGGACAGCGATGGTAAGATGTTCGTCGACCAGCCGACGCGCGTGATCCGCGTTGCCCGTGGTAGCGGTGCCAGCGTGAGAGAGGTCGAGGATCTTCTGTCTCAGCAGCGCATGATGGCCGGCATGGCCAAGAAGATGGGCGGCAACATGAAGAACATGCAACGTGCGCAACAAGCGATGGGTGGCGGCAACAAGAACCAGCAAATGGCTGCGATGCAGAAGCGCCTGCAATCCATGGGCGGCGGAGCTGGAGGCATGCCGGACATGGCGAGCTTGGCCAAGATGTTCGGCGGGGCCGGAGGCGGTGGCATGCCCGGTGGCATGGACATGAACGCCATGATGAAGCAGATGGGCGGCATGATGGGTGGAGGCGGAGGCCGTGGAGGACGGAGGTAAATCTCCGTCCACACTCCAGTGGGACTTGCGTCTTTATATATGCCCTTTGATGCTAGAAGCACCGCGATAAGCTGGTCGCCGAACCACTTACCTGCGATATCCATCTTTGTTTGAGTTCTCCACGGCAGCCTGGAGCAAGAAGTCGGACCGGGCAACCCCTTGTAATGAGAGCTTTTAAGTACGACGGAAATGAAAAAGGGGAGGCATGGCACTGGCGTTCGGGTTACAACACTCCCAGCATACCATTATCTGATTACGTATTTCCATCCATCTTCCAATGCTATTGGCTAGCAATTGCCATTATTCAGATTATAAAGTCATGCCTCGAGCGTCGACGGCAGCGTGTCGCTGTCATATGTACCTCGGCAGATGCACCAATCCCAGCAAACGTTAATACTTTCCATAACGGGACAGTACTGTGATCAATATTATTGACTTTATTACTGGGTTATATCTCTTATGTCTCTTGTTCCATGCTACTTATTCACCGTCCTCTGCTCCTATAATCCTCATCCCCGGGCATTTCAAACACCTGTCTCTGCGGCTGCTCTTCGTGGGCAATGTTCTCGGGTATTGACGACGCCGTCTCAGTTGGACTGGAAATCATAATATCGGGTAGCTGCGCTGGGACTTCGTTGAGCGGCAGCTCGTGCGGATAGTATTGTTGGCCTGGTTGCTTGTAGGCCTCCTCCTGTCGCTGCTGATGTTGTGGATGTTGTTCGGGATTCGGTGATCTGGGCGTCGTCGGCACGTAGTCGCCCGCCTGCTCCTTATCCTTCATGACGCGCAGCCCACAGCACGCGAACCCCTTCCCGCTCTTGTTACGGCGGCGCATGACGAAAGTGATCAGCGCCAGCAGCGAGACGCCGCCGCCAATGCCGACGGCCAACGCGACAATGAGCCCCACGTTGTGCGAGACACCACCGCCGCTTTCGCCGTCGGCGGACTTGGTGGTGGGATCGTTCTCCTCGCCGCCGCCGCCCGGCAGCGGCGTCCACACCCCGTCCCAGCTGGTCTTCCAGTCGTTGTTGCTCGCGGCGAGCGTGCGCGCCGTCTTGGCGATGGCGGCCGGGTTCTCGGCGGCGACGGCGATGTTGGGGCCGGGCGCCTGCGCGAGGAAGAAGACGGCGCTGTCGAAGCTGGCGCCGAAGAAGGCGTCCTGCAGGAACGCGCGGCCGAGGGCGTAGCGCCCGCCCGACGCCGCGGCGTTGCACGGGAAGTAGGGCGTCGGCGTCTCGGCCAGGGGCGCGTCCAGCGTCAGGTTCAGGTGCGCGAACGGCACCGACACGTTGACGCGCCGCGCGTTGTTGTCCGGGTCCAGGAACGTGAAGGTCAGCGCCGTGGCCGAGGACACGATGCGCGCGTGGTCGGGCGAGGCTATGTCCCACGTGTACAGGCCCAGCTTGGGCTGGTACGTGACGGGCAGGTCGGCCGCCAGCGCGTCGCACGTGCTCTTGGGCAGGTTGAGGTACGGGGCGCAGCCGTCGAGGCGGACGTTGAGCTGTGAGCCCATGGTGGCGTTGCCCGCGGCCAAGTAACCGCTCTTGGACCGCCAACCTGCGCCACTGCTCTTTTCGCCGTCGGTGCCGAATGGCGAGCCCCCCCTTGACCACGTTGATGGAGATGTCCACCAGCGGCAGCCCGTCGAAGAGCACATACGGCTGCGGGATCGGGACGGCCAACACCTCGCCGATGACGCGGTTCTTGTCGTAGCCGCCGAACCACAGCGAGCCCTCCATCATCTTCTTCTTCGGCGACGATGCGGATGCCACTGCGGACCCGATGTGCATGCCGAACGAGTTGGTGTCGGTGTACCCCTGCTTCGCGTACGTGCCCGCCACCAAGCCCAGGCTGACGCTGCCGTTGTTGTCGGCGTCGCTCTTGCTGCTGCTGCTGCTGCTGCTTCCCGATGATGACTTGATATTGTACGTGTGATTCACGATGCCCGGCGCCGCACCGAGCCCCAGGCAGCCCGCGAATAGCGGGAACAGGTCGCCGCCCGGGTACTTCAGCTGCGTCTCGCTCAGCAGCACCATGTCGAGATTGGGCACCGTATCCGCCCCCCACTGCGTCGTATCGCGGCCGAGATGAAACTCGTCCCGGTACCGGTCCGGCCCGTTGCTCTTGCTCCCCGGCGACGTGTCCATGGCTCCGCTGAAGTACGATCCCGGGCTGGAGGAGACTGCGGGCAGCATCGACCCCGTCTTCGTCGTCTCGTTGTATATGGCGCCCGCCTGTTTTGCGTAGCACGGCTGCGGCTTCCCGTTTGCCCCCTGGCTTGCCGTCGCGTTGCAGTACCCGCTATCCAGGAAGAAGGACTCCCACATCTTGCCGGCGTACGTCGTGACGGTCTGGCCCTTGCCCATGGTGATCTCGAGGGCGTTCCACGGCCCGTCGGGCCCTAGTGACTTTGTGCTCCATCGTGCTGCGCGGGGCACGGCGTGTACCGGTGGTGGTGCGGCGGCAAGCAAGAGAGCTGCGGCAAGCAGCGTACGAACAGTTATTGATGTTGCCGGGAAACTGGTGCCAGCTGTGTTGGTCGTCATGGTCGTGGCAGAAGTGGCTCCCCGCCGTGTTCCGCCGGCCGAGGAGGAAGCCAAGGGGATGTTATTAGGTTACTAGAGACCTTTATGTCGGCGGACTGCACAGTCGGGCTTTCTGTATCGATGATGATGCTCTCAGATTTGACGTCCCAGAACCCATTAGCTTTAGAGATGCGATCAAGAGCATTTGCCCGCTATAGGCTGTTTGGCCACATTACAGCCAGTTCCCTGGACCAAGAAGCTGACAAGAGCAGCCAACACCAAAGGCCAACATCATGCCCGTGGTCGTTTCAGCTAGTGCTGCTAGTCCACGCTGTCTCCAATCCACGATTGAGTTGTTCATGGCTGTGTTTGTCGCGTTTCCCGACTTACTATGCTGAACGCCCTGGGGCCGACGAGATGCCGATTGTCGTCGTCTCAAGTTGAGACAGGCACCATCTTGGACTGTGCCTCCCTTCATCAAGCCAATCGGCAATTGCTTCCGGGTGTTGCGATGGGGCTTAAAGGTGGAATCTGCAGATGCACCTGCCTAATAACAATCACGTGCGAGTGCGGCACAGCACATTGCGGAAACCAGTCCCGCAGCAAAAGGCGAGGGAGAAATCTCTTGTTGCAATCTTCAAACTCTGTCACCATGTCATCGTCTGAGCAGTCTCGTAGCAGTTCCCAGAATGGCGTCCGCGAATTTACACGATGACGCTGCTGTTGTCCATGATTGTGAGAAGGAGAAAGCCTCGACTGACAAGAAGAGACCCCCAAAACCCAAGCGTGGACGAGACAAGCTGCCAAGGAAGCGCGAGCGCACAGGCCAGTTGACGCTAGGTAAGTGCTTACTTTCCCTCCCCTAGCTCGGTCTCTAGCATCCAGTCACCAGTCGTCTCGATCCCGTATCCCTGAAATGAGTAATCGGACTCGCTGACAAGTCGCTGTATGGGCATGGGTAGAGTTCAAAAAGCGGCCAGCCAAAGCGCCACCAACACCTCCACAGTCGGAGCCTGACGATACGGAAAACCGCTGTACCAGCCTTGTCACCGTTGATGCCGCGCGAGATGAAGACCTTCTCGCCTCTGTCCCTCGGGGTCTTGACGAACTTCCACTTCACAGCGATTCGCTGCGGACCCCAGGAACCCGTCGCTTGTTTCATATGGGTTAGTACATTTCGGATAGTCCGAACAGAGGACGGGAGAGAGATGATCAGGTGTTAACGTTGTGATAGTCGTGACACACCGATGGATCCCCTCACTTTCCGGCAAGACGGTCAACCCCATGTACGAGGCCGCGGGGCAGTGGCACATGCAGCGGACGTACCAAGACGACGCCATGCTCGAGGCCGACCTGTGCCGGGCGCTGCGGACGCGCTCCGACCACACCCGCAGCCCCGCGGACTACACCGCCTTCCTGGCGGTCCTGACCCGCTGCATCGGCCGGCTGCGCCGCGAGATCAGCGCCGTCGGCGAGGGCCGCGCGGGGCCCATGCTGTCCGACGCCGCGCTGGTCACCACCTTCGCCCTCAGCACGGCCGACTACCTCGAGACGCAGAGCGTCGGGCTCTTCGGCGACGCCCTCTACCCGCGCCACGACTACATGGACGGCCAGCTCCGGTCGTACTTCCGCAGCGACCACTGGCCTCACATTTACGCCCTCGCTTTGGACATGGCGCGCCGCGCCAAGGGTCAAGGCAAAGGCAAAGGCGGGGATCCGGGTGGAAACTCGGTATTGTCGCAATGTTCCATCATCTTCTACCACGTCATGACCATGTACGCCTCGTACAACCTCATTCCCCACGCCTTTGACCTCTACGGGCCCTACCTTATGTTCGCGCAAGACCTGGACGCCTGGCAGGCCCTGTCTGCCCTTCCCACCGACGACACGCTGCTGCCGCCGGACGACGAGGATGTCCAGGGCCCGAGGCTGCGGCACTTGTACCGCTGCATGCGCATCGTCTGCCACATCGTGCCGCAGGTCACACACGTGGACGAGGGCGCGACCGAGGGCGCCGCCACGTTCGTCTCGGTGGCGTGCTACCTCGAGGTGATCCAGCACCGGCTGCTCGCGTTGCCCCGCGCCGACCCCGCCATAGAGATCTACCGGCTGGGCGCTCTCGTGTACGCGTTCGGCGTCATCGCCTTCGTCAAAGCCGACGACACCCTGCTGCTGCTGGTCGAAAACCTCACTGTCGCGCTTCAGGCGTCGCGGTACACCGAGGGGCAGCCGCCCGAGCTCCTCTTCTGGGCCGCGATGCTCGGCGCCATGGCGACGGCGCCGCATCCGGGATCCGTCGTCGACGGCTCGGACCAGGTCGTGGTGGATTGCTGGCGCAGGATGCGGTATCTGGTGGGGGAGTTGAAGCGTCTGGCGCGGGTGCTTGGCTTGGGGAGCTGGGAAGAGGCGGAGGCGGTGTTGCAGTGCTTCATCTGGACAAACTCTTCCTGCGATGCGGGGGCGAAGTGCATATGGGACGTCTCTCAAGCTGAGTCGGAGGCGGAGCAGATGAAGATACTGCAAGTTGTGCGACGAGCCAAGCCCGTGGAAGATTGAAAGCAGTTTGGATGGCGGCGGTGAATGGTGTACACAAACAATGAATGTGTACCTTTTGCAGATTGGATGTACAATCCGTACGGATTTGAAACATGTAAATAATAACACAAATGTATATAGACTCAGATCACACATATTCAATGTTAGATGAGCAATCAAATGGGATTTAAAAGAAAAGGGGTATCATGAAAATGTCACTCGTTGATTGTCTGACTAAGATACTGTAATGGTGAGTCACAGCCGTTTGCGTGTAATATTCAAGCCTCAACATTATCAATCACTACTAGGTTTCCCACGCAGTTCAAAAGGTCCATTTGGCCCAGGGGCTCCAACATGTGCACTTTACTTTGCCTACATCCTTCGACAATGAGGAGCCCAGCCACATAGCAAAATACATAAGGACCAGACCCCAGAGAATGAGTACCAATACCTCGACTGCGACGGACGACGGTCTGGTGGCTGAGATTGAGCAAATCAGCACCGAAATTCGACGTCTCCGAAAAGAGTTAGCCGAGAAGGAGAAACTGCTGGCTGTAACCCGCATCAAACTTGATTGCGTCCATCATCGCCGGATCGACTTGCAAGACACCGCGGCGACCTGTGACCATCATGTGCGGCGGCTAGCAATGTTCCTCAAGTTCAAGGATAATATCATCGCGCAACAGCAGCACTCCCAGAAGCAGAGCTGCAACTCTTGCGAACACCACAACTCCGGCGGCGGCTAAAAGACCATACAATCTAAAGTTATTAGCTGAATCGCAATAGCTCTTGACCCATGTCTGCCATTGCCTTGGAACCTTTACCTCGGTTTGCCAAACCAATTTGTTCTTATGAGTCTTCATTGAAAGTAGATGACAAGTTTTGGAGTTTGCCCTATAATAATTGTTCATGAACGATGAAGTATTAGCTATGTCTTATATAGTTTCAGGGGTCAGCCGCACATAATGGCCCAACCAATCAAGGGACCAGCCCGAATGACCATGGATATTCCCTTGTTCTGATTGGCCACATAAATCGCACGAGAAGGCGGCCTGTTACCCTCGATACTCGATACTTTGGCTTCTTGCGGCGTCCAACGTCATCTCACAGCACTAATGCATCATCTACCCCTGTCCGATATTGGTCTTACATAACGTTGATTTGTAATCTCCGAACCCCAGTCTTCATTTCACTTATCAGCGCCAAGAACATGTACTGCAATCCCTTCCTTCACTGATCTAGGTCCCTACAGGATAGGATAATGGCGGCCGACGACGGCCGCTCTTGCGCTTTGCACGTGTGCACGCTGTGCAAAGCCCGCAAGAAGAAATGCGACAAGCAGCTTCCACGTTGTAGCTACTGTGTTAAGTAAGTGGCATCCTAGTCCGAGGAATCCGTCAGTTCTAACCCAGCTGGCGTAATTTCAGGAATGACCTCCGTTGCGTCTATGAGCCCATATCACGGATACGGGCCGGGCAGCAGCCACCGCAGCAACGGCTGCCTCCCACACTTGCGACTACGACTCCGCCATCCTCAGACGACTCGCCTGCTCTTACCGTCCCCTCTGGTGTATCCTTAGGGGCAGCGAATCTGCACCAGCAGGTTTACCAGCTCATCCGTGCGTCGGGCTACTTCGTGGACGATGTCAGCTCCCGCTACTTCCACACCCTCCATCTGTACATCCCCATCATCTCACGGCCGCGCTTCCACGATAAACTTGTCACCCTTGGCGCCACACCGTCGGCCGACCTTTCGGTGCTGCTTCTGAGCATGCACTTGGCCACCTTAGTCCCTCCTACCCAAGATCAACAGGACTCTTTTTCTAATCGTTATCTTCATGGCGGTATTGGCGACAGTGTCTCGACGGAAACCAACTCTCAGTCCTTGTATCTCACCGCCAAATATCTCTTTGCACAAGTACAGTGTACACTTCCGCCCTCGGTTCACCTGATCCAGGCCGGCCTGCTTATTGCCATTTACGAGTATACGCGAGGTCAGCCAGACCAGGCACTCATTACCATTTCACTCTGTGCCCGCTTAGCCTATGCGGCCCGCATATACCAGTCGGCTGGCGTTCATGCGAATAGTCTAGATGGCCGCAGGACCCGGTCCGAAGCCAGGGAAGAAGCCAACACATGGTGGGGCATCGTGATCTACGAACGGTATGGCTTCCATATATGTATATGCACGAGCTTTGCTAATATGTGTCGGCACATGCCTGCTAGAGCAGCGTTATGTGAAGCCACTGTCCCCGACCAGCCGCTAGTTACGTCCATGCTGGACCCCGATGGTCCACTCCCCAGCGAGTCCGCCGTCCTCGACCTCAGCGATACCGAGCCATATCTCAGCTTCCCGATCCCTGAGGGAGAGGAGTACCCACTGTGCTCTCGTCTTTCCGCATTGAAAGAAGCTGACACTGGTGAATTTGGCCGTGTCGCGCAGGCATCTTGGCTCCTGGGCCAGGTTTTGAGTGCGCTTCATATTCCCGATCTCGAGACCCGACTGGCCTGCCTTCGTAGACTGGACGGAGAGCTGCAGATGTTCCTCTCCGACTTGGTCCAGCAGACAAGTGGGAAGCGAGGGGCCCTTCTGCGGGTCAGTGTCCCTTTCCATCAGGTTCGTTTCCCGTTTCATTTTCTCAAGTTATTGTTTTCCTTTGAGCTGACCAAGGGCTCGTTTCAGAGCACTATTTGCCTTGCACTTTCACATTCTGGACCAGCAGGCTCAGGCTTTCATCAACCCCAAAGACCAGCTGGTCCTTGAACACAGCCAGAGGTCGCATGCGGCTCTGAGAAGCGTTACAGTCATGGTGGTAGACGTTACCGATGCCCATGTTTCTTCAGAGGCTGCCTTCGGCTTGCCGCCGACATACCCGTACAATGTCAAGGCGGCACTCACGTACATACGGGAGAGGCGGGCAATTGACAATGATGACGTACTGCTCGGCGCCGAGGCGAAACTTCATTGCGTCAGTCGAGATTGCGACCAAAGACCAGAGAGGTGTTGAAAATAGCGAGCTCGGCCTTGGAGAGTAAAATGCAATGTCCTTCTCCCAGGTGGGAAAACAAACATTCTCACATTTTGACTTTTGTACTGATAGCTCTATGTGGATTGTTCTGGTTGCCCCGACTGAGGGTAGTCCGACTTTCTCATCCCCGTCTTCTTTCGGTTCGAGTGCTCGTTCTCTCTTCCCTCCCGCATCGTCGATAACCCGAACACGGCAATTCCACCCAAGCTCCAACACCGCCTATTAGCCAAATTCTATCACCCAAGAAAAACAACAAACACGCTCTGTCACGAGAATATTGCGCAACATGAATGCAAGTTTGAAAATCCCTTGTAACAATCCCAACTTGACTCACATCTTCTCCAGTGTCTGTTGGGTTGACGCCTTCACATTGAACCGAAAAGAAAAGAAAACAATCTTCTCCAGTGTGTGCAAAACAAACCGACGCGGAAAGACTGGCTTGAGCTGTGACAAAGCTCCCAGCACTTTCGTTTTTTCTTTCTTTTCGGCTCAATGTCAAGGTATGAGCCCAACAGAAACGAGACCTGACAAATGTGACTCTTTAAATCAGCGCACACAACCAAGTCGTCGAACATTCTTGAAGTCCCACTGACCAGTGAGAGTGAGTTCCTTCTATATTTCCTCTACTCCTAACATATCGTTTTCACTCTATTTTTTACTGACGGGTGATTGCTCTAGCCTCTCTGCTCCGACCATGTCATCCAACTTCGACCGTACCGCTTCAGCAGGCGACAATTTTACCCTCTCCAAGCTCTCTTCCAATACGACTGCCGCAGCTATCTCGAAGCTGCTGGGCGGATGTTAGCATTGTAAATTGCAAGATTTCTCATATATTTCATGTGAAGCCAAATTAATGCTTCTGGACTATGACCTAGTCTACGTAATGGCAATGACGTCGCACTGCTCGACGCGGAGGCGAGGCTACATTGGGCCAGCTAAGGTTGCGATCAGAGGTGTTGAATATAGCGAGTTCAGCCTCGAGAGCAAAGTGCAAATCTATAGACGTTACCGGCATGTAGTTGGAATGGTCAAGAGGGCTTTTAAATACTGGCGAGGAATCCCCATGAAGACATCTCGCTCTGCAGGATGGGAAAAGAAACTGTGTTCAAGTTATATGATTTCTGGTAAACTCTCATTATCGCACCCCTAGAGTGAAACATAATTTATATAATTACTTAACCAGAAATTGTGATGTTCTGCATTGGAAGAAAAAGCATTATGCTTCATATTCGTTACCTGTGGCTACACATAAAGCGTTCTAGTTGGCCTTACCGATAACTGCTCGACTTTGTTAACCACCTCCCCCCAATCACCCGCATTTCAGCCCTAGTCAATTCACCCAAAACTTCAACACCACAAACCAATATTCTCTCAACCAAGAAAAACAACAAACACGCAAACCAACTCGACCTTGGAAGACCGATACAAAATGCATCCGAGCCACCTGTGCAGCCAACAAGGCACAGGTGTGCATCTTACAAATCTGCCCGCTAATGCCACAGCCGAACACATCTTCAAGCTGCTAGGTGCTGCTGGCATCGGAAGATGTACGATAGTACACGTCCAACGCGAAGCGTTCCTAGTCTTCCCGGATCATAAGAAGGCCCAAGGGGCTGTTACAGACTTACAAAGCAGTCAACTGCACTGTCAACTTGTCAATATCGGACCAGTGCTCGACTCCAAGCAGAATGATATTTCCTTGGCCGGCTCTGATAAAGTAAGTTCTCTTTTTCTTCATTCTTATTTTATTTATATTTCCTTCTTACTATTTTCTTCTTTTCTTCTAAGCTGATCTTTGCTTTCTAACCTTTATAATATTGGCTAATATCCAGTTGAATACAGGCGAGCCAAGCCCTTCCGCGAGCAGAATGTCTCACCATCTCACCAATACCCAGATCACTGGTTACTCTCGATCGATGGGCTGAAGCCGTTGACTTTGAATCGAGATACATGTGCAACTTGACGTCAATGAAAGCGCAATACAAGAAGCCAGCTGTCCAATTTCATTTCAAGCGACGAAAGGGCCAGCTAGTTCTCACACAACACATTCCGCCACCTAAACCCCCCAAGCACAGCGTCGAGGGAAACCTCCTAATATACGTCGGGAAACATGAGAATAAGAGGCTCTTCATAAAGACGATCCCCATCGAACATCTCAACGCTATGATGGAAGAAGGCTTTTACATCTGGGCGTTTCCAAAGCACATTGTCGATAAGTCGCGTAATATGGAAAGCTTCTCGAAGATTGATATCTTGGAATGCTTTTTTGTACCCCAAGTCAAAGTCAAGAGGATAAGGGCTCCGAAGAAGAGCATATCTGGAATGCCAGGAGGTTTATCTCCATGTTGGAACTGCTAGATCTTCGGCTGCTAGCATTGAGTGGCTTCGTTCTTGAGGCAACATCCTTACCACCGTGGGTCTGGACTGGGGAGGCTTTGGCGAATTCTATGCTTGGTTTTGGATGGTCCCTTGAAGGAACATCTAAAGATCTGCGCAGCCGAAGCACCACTAGGGCTGCGACCAACACTGTACAATATGTTGAAGGGACATTATCAAAACGCGACTGGGACCAAGGCTGGTGCGTAGAGCAAGAAGATGCAGGGAGAGCCGCACTTTTAGTGTATTGCAGGGCATTCTATCATTGCGCGTCGCAAGACCAAATAGCATGGAGCCGAAAGCTTTACTCGATATGGGCAGCATGCGGTAATATTTTCTGGTTATATGTGTGAGTGATAGATACCAGTGAGTGTCTGGTTTGAGACCAAGTAGGGCAAAGCTCGTAATGATATTCAATACGCTCGATTGGTTGCATCCTCTGGACATCCAAACATGTAAAGCATCCCAGTCTACACAGGTTTTAGACTGTTGGACTCTCACACTCGGCTTGAGACTACTGTGCGGCGTCTACTGGGTAGTAATGACGCTCACGTCAGCTTTGCACAAGATGACCCGGCGGAGAGATTCCGGACAGTGATCCGCGTGCATGTACGGTTCAATGGCATGGCAGGTGTGTTTTTGTGTGTACTGTGACCCCTCCCGTGGCTCATAGAAGGATCATGGTCCAACAAGTTAAAGTCGTGTGCAACATGTCGTTCCTGGCATCCCTTCAAGCACCCGGTGTTTGCTCGGGATATACAATGTGCCCCTTGCATATTGACATATGGTTACATGTAACAGTACATAGAGCGGGGTGAAATCGCTCCCTTACTTCCCGTGAGGCACACTCTCGCTTCCAAGGCCTCTGAGAAAGTCTCAGGCTGTTTTCCATTTCTCGTCGCAAGGACTCGGAAGCATCGGGTCCCCTACCCAAAGGAGAAAACTCCAACGTTTTCTTCCATCACTCATCATTCACCAAGTATCCTGTTTTCCATTTGATCATAACTCCTTTACGAAATGAGGATTACTCTTCGCTGTGCAGAAGCACTCTTGGCACTGGCCTTCCGTATCACCGCAGCGCTCAACGATCCCGTTGTCGTCGCTGTGGAGAGTTTAGGAGTGCAATATCGTGGCTTAGTCCGCGAGGCAGTCGAGGAATTCAACAGCGTCAGATTCGGCCTGGATACATCAGGCTCCAGGCGATTCGCACCCCCAGAACCCTACGTACCCCTAAAGGTAGCGAGATTGACACAACTGCCCCTGCCCCGGCCTGCCCTCAAATACGCGATGCTATCCCACCATTCTTCAGCGCTACCCCGGACCAGAGCGAGGATTGCCTTTACCTCCGTATAACCCGTCCTACAGGAACGAAATCGGATAGCAAACTACCTGTTGTCGTCCATCTTATAGGTGGAGGCGTTGTGAAAGGGCACTCCCAAGAAGCTTCGATCGATCCGACGCACCTTATAACGCAGTCGGCGCGAATTGGCCAACCGGTAATCCACGTAGTGCTGAACTATCGGGTTACGATTTTCGGCTTCGCGCGACTGCAGGTCCTTAAAGACGAGCAGTCGTTGAACGTAGGTATGTATGCTCTGTGGTCTTTTTCGGTTCGATGTCAGGCTTTCAACCCAGCAGAAACGATACACAAGGGCCTTGAAACACTATGAACCCAAATGGACTGAAATAACCTCATGGTACCTAGGTATGCGCGATCAACGCGCCGGCTTCCAATGGGTTAGAGACCATATTGCCGCTTTCGGCGGCGACCAGAACAGGATTACCGCGTTCGGACTTAGTTCCGGCGGTACTTTTACCTCTTTGCATTTGCTATCATACGGTGGCGAGCGTGGCGTACCCTTCGACCGCGCTTGGTGCATGTCTGGCCCTCCAGGGACGGCACTGGACATGACGTCGGATGCGGTGGAGCTACACACCCGCGCCGTTGCGAAAGAGTTGGGCTGTGGCCCCCGTCCGGCGATGATTTGGAGGTCCTGCAATGTCTCCGCGACGTGCCCATGGACAAGCTGACCGAAGCGGCCATAGCATACGCCATGAAGAACCACCCGCCACTCGGGCTCTTCACCTTCATCCCCTCTGTAGACGGCGATTTCCTGCCCGACCGCCAGTCAGTTCTCTACCGAGCTGGCCGTGTCGTGGCAATGCCCATGGTCCACGGCTGGACGCAGGACGACGGCGGCACGAACGCGGGGCCAGCTACCGACTTCCAAACCGAGGCCGACATCATCACGGCGCTCCGCCGCTTCCCCCAATCACTCACGGACGACGACTACGCCGGGCTCTTAGCTCTATACCCAGCGTCAGACTTTGAAAACGAGGTGCACAACTACGAGTCGCGCCGGGCCGCGAGCGATCCCGCCGTCTCGGTGCACTATTTCCGCGCGGCGCGCATCCTCCGCGACGTGCTCTTCACCTGCTCCGCGCTCGACTTCGCATCCGCAGCCAGCAAGCGGTCCACCGACACGTCGCTGCCGTTGGCCTCGGGCGCGGGCGTCCGCCTGTACAACTTCAACCAGAGCACGCTGACGCCCATGTTTCGCGCCGCGGGCATGCCGTGGCTCGGCGCCGTGCACGGCAGCGACTTGGAGTATCTTTACAACAACTTGCTCCCGCGGGAGACGCTGGCGGACGCGGATCTCGTGCTGGCAGACCGCTTTCTCGCCGCTTTCCTGAAATTTGCCTATACGGCCGATCCGAACGGGGTGGATGCTGATGCCCCTTCTTGGCCCGAGGCGTTCCCGAAAAGGGGCTGATACGGCATCTTCTGCTTCCACACCCGCAGTCAACGTCCAGCTTATTGGCGGTCCATGGGGCACGGGTAGCTGTCACTTGGCGGCCGATGCCGGTGCTGAGGAAGGGTTCCTCGCTGCTGACCAGATGGAAATGCAGCATCCTATGGTGGACAGCACTAAGTACGGCGAAGTGGGGGGCGAACAGCTTCGACAGGGTCAAAGGGAACTACAGGGGGACAGGTCACTAGAGCGTTGTGGCTTCATTAACACACTGACAGAGCGGCTTGGCAATTAGGCGCGCGTGGAGTACGATATATTGTGGAATGTACGAAGAGTGAGAATCTCTGCAAGCCTCCTTTTTGGGCCTGTGTTCCGCTCTTAGCCTCGCGTATAGTTGGATGAAAAAGCATGGAGACAAGAGTTTCAATCAAAATGGGCATCGTATGGTTGTTAATGGCTTTCTTTTGGATCTCTTCTAGAAGAGTATCTGAAATGAATGGACAGCAGGCAATTTACCAGCCCACCTCACGCTCCCTCCCAACGATACAACAAACAAAATATCAACGTCACGACTCCCGTTACCCCTCAGCCTCCTCCTCATCCCCTCCAAGTTGGCCGGCGCTCCCTAGAATCGCCATCTCCTCATGTCCCTGCGGAATAGGTTTTTCAAGCTTATCAATCTCGTCCTCGGGATCCCCCTCCTTCCTCTCTGGTGAAGCAATGTAAAAACCCTGGTGGACGAGACAAAGGCGATACCCATTCTGGGGCCCGTGCTTTTCGGTCTCGTAGATGGCGAAGAGGATGGATTTCTGCGTCTTCCCGGTCTTTTTGTGGCGCATGCTGAAGTGGAAGATGTGGTGGCGAACACAGTTTGTGTCGTTGGCGATTTCGTGGAAGGCGCCCGAATTGACCATATCGCGCACCATGGAGGTTGGGAGGGGACTACCCTCGGAAAAGATTTGGAAAGACATGATGATAGTGAGGATGGTAGGAAGAAGAACTTGTAGAGAAATAGGGAGCGGGTCGACGCGTGCTTTCTATTTGAAGCACTCTCCGCTGAAGAACTCCTTGCTGAGGGCGTCCTTGATGTTCTGTTCGTTTCTCGTGTCAATAAGTATTCCCAAGACGCTAGATAAGTAGGTACATTGGGTATGGGCGGGAACTTACGTAGCAGGCGGCCTTGTTGTTCACAACGCAGAGGTACGACTTGCCGCCTTCCTTGTCCTTGCAGTTGTGGGCGTCGCGGATGCCCTTGCTGTCCTTGGGAGCGCACTTGCCCTTGTACTCCTTCTTGACCCGCTTGATCAGGCCCTTGTTCTCGCACCGTGTCTTGCGTGCGACCAGCTCCTCGAAGTCGTCGGCGTTCAGGTCAACGTCAACGACGTCAAGAGCTTCGTCGTCGCGGGCGATGAGGTTGTCGAAAGAGTCGGCCTGGGGGAAGGCAAGTGCGGTGGTCGCACAGAAGAGGATGACAGCGGTGGGGAGAGAGAACTGCATTTTGGCTGATGGGTGGGGGAGCTTTGGTTTTATAGGTATAAGCAGGGGAGGTCACGTGTTATGACGTAAGGGGTAATGTCTCAGGTGTTGATTGTTTGTGTTGCGTTGTCTGCTGGTGAGTAGTTTCTTTCTACAGGGCGCGATGATTCTCCATATTTATACTTCTCTAGACTCTACTTTACGAAGAATGAGAGCTTCTATACTGCGCGTGAGAACATAGCTGATTAGAAGATGTCGTAAAACATCGATTGAGCTGACACTATCCGAGGTGCATATTACTACACAGAAAAGGGCATTAGGAATGATCGGCGGATCATCTTCGATTAGACTTCAGCTAGGACTATCCCCATGTTCTGTTTATCCGTCGAATCCTGATTGGATCTATGTCGCCGATCCCCTGACAGCTTCCCCAGACCGTGGTCTAGACCGTGTACGTTTGTTTTGGGTACCGAGCGCCAATGTCATAACACCACTATTGGCTTACTCAGACGCCACGGAGCTCCTTCCGGATGATGCGGGCGGCGTATTGGGGCTTGAGATAGTATGCCGTAGCATGCAGTCAGGGCGTCTCAGCTTACATCGTCATCACGGCATTGGAGCTCAGCTTCATGCATGTCAGCTCTTAGTAGCATATGCTGTCTTAGAAATAATATAAACCGACATAAAACTATGTATTGTCCTTTGGCCTTCCTTTTTCAATTAGATTTAGAGCCGTTAACACAACAGGTGCAACTAGTATGTATAGGTATGTTCGTCGCGCATACACGCCGTATTCTATTTATAGCCAGATCAAAGCATACACACAGTAACAGCACCAGTATATGATGAGCCAGCGCAGTGGATTATTCATCAAATGAGTTCGGTATTAGGTGGCGGCCCTGTCGTGTTATGCTCACGTAAGAGCGGAGGAATAATGCTCGCATCTACAGACACCCACGGCTGTTTCCATTATGTAACAAGCTTTTCTAGTCAGGCTAGTCCGACTGATACGGCATAGACTGTCAGTATATCCTTGCCTTCATGGCCGTAAAAGGGCTTCATCTTTGGCAATAAGCGCTAGAAGAGACCGTAACGGGGCGGTAAGAAGGCGGGAAAGAGAGGTAAGGCAGGTAGACGAGTTGAACTACGACACATCCAAAAGAACGGGATTAGTGATGGGCACAGTAAGCGTAATATAACCCTGAAGCCTATGGCTGCAGAGTATGTCTTAGAGAGTTGGAACAGAAAGTGACCATGGCGTCACCAGGATATCCGACAGGATCAGTAGTATCTCAATATGAAGAAGGCATCAATAAACTTTAATATACTAATATTATCGTGACAAAATCTGGACTTTCTTGGCACGATGAATTTGCAATTCATTGGGCCCTTGTTTTGCAGCACTATCCTGAGCGCTGTCGAATAATCTCATTGTGTTCGTATCGTATTATTGGACAACGTGTTCAAAAGAGCGCCACAGAGCTCCTAGGTACCCAAGAATAGATAATATACCCGGATCATCATCCCGTCCCAGTTCAGGGGCTCATTAGCCTGAAAACACACAACATAAGCACGCAAGCTCTTGCCGTGTCATACTCTAGGCAGTGATTAACGGATCATATGTGCCGATCCAGCGCTCGTTTCCAATCGGCCATGGAATAGCAATTCTTTCACATCATCTCCTGTCGCTGAGCGGAAGTTTGCTAAAAATATTGCCTCAGCTCATCCTTCCCCTTTCACAGCATGCGGACTCCACAAAGATGTATATGATCCTTACTGCTCGGTGTAGATTCTGGACGAAAGCGGCATTACGGTGTTCGGAGCTCGCAGTGAAGGATGCTCATATACAATGAGGTGTCAATTCTGCCTCGTCCACAATTCGAAGCAATTCAACTTTCTAATGTCTCTCAATCATCATGATGTCCCACAAGCCGTCAGGGGATGGGGTGATGTGTAGGATATATTCCACCAACATATCCATATTAATCCGATTACTCTGCACAAACATGGACGGAAACGGTTTGCAAGCAAAGGTAATGTCACTTAACATCTTGACAGGCTACTACCAGCTCAGTAACTCCGTGGCATGTTCTTGTATGATGGTGGGCGCTTCTGGCGAGGTGTATTGAGGGCCTGGATTTGGCTCTTGATTCTGACCTTTTCTCAAGAATAGCCTCGTCATGGCCCATCCCCGATGCCTCGGTGACGATTGGTTGCTCATAGCTAGCGCCTAGGCTGTTTGTGCTGCACCCCTCTATGGCCTTGCCGGGCCTCCTGGAGACGGACAAGACTCGTGCCATCCACAGTCCTGGTCTCAGTAACGAAGTCGTGTTAGCCAATAGAGCTGGAGAGGTTGCACAATGAGAAAAACACTGCATATGCCCCGCCAGAGTGAAGTTTGCTTCCAAGTGTCTCCTGCAAGGGATGAGACCACCCTCCGTACAGGTTTTTAAATCAAGTTCCGTTCACCTAATACTATTTCATTCCCAGCACTTTCTCTTTAAAAAGAAGCAGCCATACAGCCCTTCAGCTATGGCTGCAACTTATCACCTACCGCGCGCCGGTGGCGGACTGAGTTTCATGCAGAAGCTGCCCCCCGTGTTTACCTCTTGCGCCCGTCATCCGACAATATGACAACCACTTCCAGGACTAATGACCCTGCTTTGATCATCGTCTTTGGCTGGATGAACGCGGGCGGTGGGCCAATCGCCAAGTACGTCCGCCAATACCAGGCCCTCTTCCCAACCTCGCCCCTCCTCCTTGTTGGCTGCACCTTCACTGGCATGACCATCCCATGGCTGGGCTTACGAGAAGCTCGCATTGCCGCTGTCACTGCCCGGACCATCCTCGACCAGGACCGTGAACAGGAACGTAATCGCAGCGACGTAGATGCGCCCGCGCGCCCGCGCCTGCTAATCCACGCCTTCTCCAACGCTGGCTCGACGATGTTGTACCACCTCTACACAGCCTTCGCGGCCACCAGCTCCCCTGATATACCCAAAAACACCATTCTCCCCCTGCATGTTACCGTCTTTGACTCCACGCCGGCGCCCTTCACCTACCAGACCCTGATGCAAGGCATCCTCGACGGCGCCCCTTCGGCCGCCGCTCGCGTCGCCGTCATGCCCATTGCGTACCTCTACGTCGCCCTCGTGTGGCTGGTGGTCACAGTCCTGCGGGTGCCCGACCACATCGGCGACCTGGGCCCGCGTGCGCACAATGACCCGGCCCGTGTGCGCGAGGCCCTCCGCGTCTACATCTACGGTCCGGCGGATCGCATCACGCCCGTGGCGGCCGTGGAGAAACATGCCGACGAGGCCGAGGCGCGCGGCTTTCGCGTGTGGCGCAAGGTCTTTGAGGGGTCGGGACATGTGGCGCATGCGAGGAAGGATGCGGATCGCTACTGGCGCATCGTCCGTCAGACTTGGGAGGCAGGTCTGGGGGCGCGGATTGAGGCGCGGCTTTAGAAGTAAGGAGCCCTTTCTACGTATTATCCTAGGCTGGGTATCTACTGATGTAAAGCAATGGGATAAGCAGTAATGCAGCATTCCTTCGCTAGTTTGACTAAAGACGGTAACCAAGGCTCACTTTAACGAGCAAAGTCGACGCAAACCAACTATTTGGGAGGGTATGGACCAGTTTCTGTCGAAGTGATCGAAACGAATCGGTGTTGCAGAGTGCTGACATGATCAAACACATGATTTTACTGGAAGCTGCTAGCCAGTGCTGATGATAAGACGATCCAATGTATACACGTCCCTGTAGGGCATAGGGGGGTGGGGTAGTAGCCGATTCACGGGTTCCACAATAGCGGCCGCCGTTTGCACCCTGTCAAATCTGGATCAGGGGTAACAACAGCGTATATACCCCTGTAATAAAAGTAAGCTACGTCGTTTCCAGTGTAGTGGCGGCCGCCGTCGGCCGCTCGCTTGCGATATACCACCTTGTCGGATAGCACTCCAAGATAACTTTGAGTATCAATCAGGAGACACAAGGCTACTACAACCCTGCTCAATTCATCCCCTCGTCAAATGGCCCTTTGATAACCACAGAGTTATAACGAGAAACGACTGACTAAGAAGTTATGTCAAACTTGTATATAACATGCAGGATACGACGCGAAAAGATGATGTTGTTTTTACCAACAAGTCTACATTCATCATCTGCACCTCGCATCCTACTTTTGATCCTAACAAGTAAAGATGGCGGCTGCCTTTGACTCAAGCAAACTCTTCCGTGTTGACGGTATGGTGGCAGTCATCACGGGAGGAGGATCAGGTTAGCCCCAACCCCTTGTGAAATGCTGCCAGGCACGATGACTCCGAGAACACTTCAGCTCACAACGTCCCCTAGGCATCGGTCTCACCATGGCCCGCGCCCTCGCCTTCAACGGTGCCGCCAAGGTCTACCTCCTAGGCCGCCGCCTCGAGGTCCTCGAAGCCGCTGCCTCGGAGCACCCGAGCCTAGTCCCCTTCCAGTGCGACGTGACCTCGAAGCAGGATCTACAGGCCGCCGTCGACTTCGTGCGCGCCGACGCCCCCGGCGGCGGCGTGAACCTGGTCGTGGCCAACTCGGGCGCCATCGGGCCCGCCGTGCGCTTCCCGCCCTCGGACAGCCAGTCGTCCGTCTCAGATATCCGCGAGACCATGTTCGCCAACTTCGACATGGGCGAGATGAACGACACGCTGGCGGTCAACGTCACGGGCGCCTTCTTCACCATGACGGCGTTTCTTGAACTCCTCGACGCGGGCAACCAGAATGCGCTCAAGGGCGGCTGGGGCAAGCCCATTGCCGGCGGCAGTAGTGATGTGCCCGCCATCCAGAGCCAGGTCATCTTCACCACCAGCGTCTCGGCTTTCAGTCGCCACTGGTCGTCTTCGCCTCCTTACTTGACCAGCAAGGTCGCCATCATGCAAGTAGCCAAACACGCCAGCACTCAGCTGGCTCGGTTCGGCATTCGCGTCAACGCCATTGCTCCAGGATGTACGTTTCGTGACTTGCGCCCCGCTACGTGGTATTGGTATAGAAACTGACCTTTCTGTGACAGTATACCCCTCGGAACTAGCGTCGGTCTTGCTCAACAGTCGTAAACCCGCCGAAGAGTCGTCTGATGACCAACGATTCATCCCGGCCCGGCGTTGGGGCACAGACGAGGAGATGAGTGGTGCGATTCTGTATCTTGCCAGCCGTGCGGGCAGTTATTCGAACGGCCTCATCCTCACGACTGATGGGGGCCGGCTTGCTGTGATGGGTAGCACATACTAGTAGCGAGATGGGACAGGTTGAAAGAGAAATCGCGCATCGGCCTCACGAGGATCCCCAGATCCTCAGATGCCTCTTACTACAACCCAGGGCAGCTGTTACCGCCCCGAGATAAGTGATTAGGGCGGTGGATAATATGTCCTTCAACGGCCATGTCTTGTGAAAAGTAAGCTTGGCATCAAATCACTTGTCATACTAAATTGGTAAATCATATATTCGATCGTTCAACATAGTACCCGGTACCGGTACATTTAAAGCTGCCATCTCGTCTCACTCCCTTATCGTTGACGTCCTTATCATTGGCGGCGGTCCTGCAGGCTTCACTCAAGAACTTAACCGTTGAATGATGCTCTGATCCTCTTCTGCTACTGCTAGCAAGTGTTTAATTCCAACTCCAAAAGGGCCGTCGTCACAGAAGCGAGGTTCCTATCCTTATGTAAGACAAGAAGATGGCTCTGGGCTGCTGTGGTGTACTTACTAATCAAATTGGCTGCCCATTCCGAAAAGTTCCTCCTCTTGCTGCTTCTTCTTCTCCGCGTCAGTCTTCTTGGACTTCTTCTTGTCTGACTTGTGCTTGGTCTTCCCCGAAGACTTAGAGGACTTATGGTGTCCACCGCTTCTGTGACTTGTCTCAGAGGGTGAAGCGCCTCGACAGGAGTTCGAGTCGTAGACGGCGTCGGTCGTGTTTACGGAAGACCTGTGTGTAATTAGTACTGCGTCTTTGAAGGGTCTCAGGTATCATACATTTTGGTGGGCAAGGAGTCCAAACGTGAAATGCTATAATGATCAAATGTTCAGGCGTGTTAAAGGTGAAGTGTCTTGAGAAGATAGAGTGGTGGCTTCGTGCCGGATAACTGTTTTGGAGTCGGCCATGATCCAGTCTTTATATCATCGAAATCAGGACAGGAATCGGGGGTCACTTGTCAAGGAACTCATCAACTACAACAATGTCACTATGCCGAAGGCCGCCATGGTCTGAGGTTGACCGAACTGGCATTTGTGAACAACGTCCAATTGGTAAGGCTGCCGATTTTGATTGGGTAGATTTAAGACCTGCTCTGTTGTTTACCCCTATGATTGGTGAGATTTTCGACAAAGCCTAGGCCCGATGCATCAAGGAGGGCATGCCATGAGTAAGATTGCGGTTCGGCCCGGAAGCCTTATCCTTTGCGATGAAACTCTCAACCTACTGCAAGAGCATCCATAGCTCGGGGAAATGTTCGACAACGCGCCGATCTGGTACTTAGTCAGGCGATATGTCCATTCTTATTGGATAGATATCGGCGCTGGGAAGACGCCTTGGGCTCGGCAGTTTGCTGTGAGACATCCTTATCGGGTGAGCTGAACCCCCGTCCTGCAATTCACTGCCGCCTCCACCCTGCCTGGGTCGTGTTGGTGAGGGGGCGCGCGGACGCGAATATGATTGGTGAGATATTGGACGGCGGGCGCTCGTGACGTATACAGAAAAGGGTACATGCCACCTGCGACGAGGGACATTGGTGTGTAGGTGGCACGAAGCACGACGTTATAATTGGCCAGATATTGGACGTCCAGGGCGTCGACCCATGCATGGTGGCGTGGAGGGATTATGATCGCGGTTCGCTACAGGCTTGATTTCACCTGGAGATGCATCATCGACGTAACCTCCTACCACCGGCCAGCATGAAATCCCAAATTGGCCTGCTATTGGTCAGACTTCGGCCATCTTGAAGCAGGCTGCGCTGCTACCACCGGCATTCGGAAGGAGGTGTGATGCCTCGCGCACCATGTCAGCCCGTCCTTCTTCAAGTCTTTTGGCAAGTACGCCCGGCTATATTAAGGCATCTCCCACGCCGGTTTGAATCACTCAACTCGACCAAGACCAGCCCATCGATTCCCCTCCCTACCAAGTCAAGTCCATCCCCAGAGAACCTTGTACAGATTCTGTCGCAATTTTGCAATACGCGCCAACCTGGTGCAAAGCTACTCTGCCCCGCATCTTATTCCTTTGGGTCATACCAGCCTCAAGCGGGAGTCCTCGATACCATGGCATCCTCATTAACAATTCGAACCGCCAACGATCCCAAAGACTTCAGCCTTTGGGATCCCCATAAAGACACATTCCGACAACTGTTTTTAGCCGATGGATTGAGCCTGGCTGCAGTCAAGGCCAAGATGGAGAGTGAATACAGCTTCCCTACCACCAAGTAAGTCTCCCTAACTTTTAAGGGGCCTATCTTACCGTCTCTGACTTCCCATTTCAGCGTCAAGACCTACGAATGGGTGCTCCGTGAGCATTTCAAGTTTCGCAAAAAGCTCGAAGCAGGCCAATGGCTCCTTGTTGACCGAGAACTAGGGAGATTGAAGCAGCACGGACTGGATGGTGACGTATACGTATCTGGAAAGCTGCAGGATAAGAAACATGTTTTGAAGAACATTCAACGAGAGCGCAGAGAAACCACCAGTAGGAGACCAAAACCAAGTAAGTTTTCATCGCTATCGGCCCAAGAGCAGTTGCTCGTTAAGCCTCGAAAACCACCTGAGACACTCACACTAACCATTCACCAGACAAACCTACGGAACTTCCTACCCATGTCGAAATCAAACCAAAGACGGGCCTCAATCGCCCCGCTACTCAAGTACTCAGAGACTTTGTGGCCGATCGTGAAGGCGATACCAGTTTGATGCTTCTCCCTGGTTCAACGACGACAGAAGCAAATGCTCTAGCGCCGCTCCTCGAACAACCTGCCAGCCACCACCAAGTACTCACAGACAACTACATCATGGATGAAGCAATTCTTCAGCAGATTATGGACAATCCCATTGGAACAGTATACGAAAGGCTCAAAGAGAATGTGCCTTCTAAATCGTTTATACGGTTCTTCCGTAGCTTGTGTAAGTTCATATACTATCTTCAGGGCGACAGCACTGTTTACTAACTCAAAGGGACAGGGGAAAGCGGCAGACTGTCTGCAGATGAAAAGACACGTCTTTCTAGAGCTATGTATGGTCTGCTCTTCATGATCACCAGCTACAAACCATCACGCGACTTCCTGGAGTGTTTCCTTGGTGGCCAATCACTTTCCCAACCTCGGGTATTTGGCGTGAACGATTCTGTTGCGTTTTTGGAAACAGCCTGTGTTCAATTTTCCAATGGCGAATATTCCATCGACGTCTTTCAACAGCCCATCGTACGTTGGATCTTAGATGTTGCCGACTTGAAACTATTGCGAGACTTCTTCCAGTTGGAAAACCCAACTGTAGCAGCGCTTTGGTCAAATATCTACAAGAATTGTATATTAGCCAACAACAAAGCAGCTCAGATTCTTCTGAGAGTGGCGTTGGACATTCACCGCGGCAATTGGCTCCGCAGTGGATCTATGCGTCACCTCGCAGCGGCGATCCTCACAGGAGACGAAGACACTGCAGAGCGTATAATGGTGACATGGCAAACAGCGATTGGCCATAAAAAACTTACAAACCTGACAGAGATCGTCACGCGGTGCCTAGCCTCACAATACAGTCAGCAGTATTCATGTCTGACCCATATACGGGTTATATTGCGACTATCCGCAAGACACAAGATCCCCCTTCAGGATTTGGACGATGCCCTTGGCCGCTTGATATCTAACAGTAATAGACATCACGTCGCGGCCATAGATTGGCTCCTACGAGTAGGTGTGCATCTATATCCTGCCATATCTCTCTGGATCCCTTCGTGCGTCCAGCTGCTGCCTGACAACTGGGCTCATATTTGTGGCCCAACATCTTTTTATAAAGATGAGATGTGTTCCTTCCTCGATTACAACAATTTTCAGATTATCACGACCTGCAGCAAACTCATGAGTATCTTCGTACCAGCCTGGGGTTGTGTCATTGCTGCGAGGAGTGGCAAGGTGGCCCTGCAACAGTTTATAAATTCGTTGGACGACTATACGCCACAAGAACTGAACCGATTACAACAAGTGGCATTGTCGGAAGTTGCTGGACAAGGTGACACCGAAACGACATCAATCCTCATGAATGCCGGTGTGGACCCCGAAACGAAGCTTCTCCCAAGGGTCGAGTGGGATGCGAATGACACATCTAAACCCCGCTGGTGCTATTTGGATCCATTAAGTCGAGCATCTATGACCGGCAACCTGGATATCCTCAATGTCCTTATCAATTATGGATTCTACCGATTGCGGCATATAGTTGATGCACTGGTTGCTGCGGCGCGTAGCTGGGTACAATTGGTCCACTTCAAAAACAGACCACCAGCCGGCAAGAAGCAGGCCGCAACAGTCGCCTTTCTCCTGAAGCAAGACCCCAAAGCTATATGGGATAAACTGACAGATATGAAAGCAATACCATGCCAGAGTCTTATTTTGCGGTGGTGCCCGCAGCAACTCGACGCACAAGTGTTGGCTTCCCATTCTCAACCGTCTGGTCCACTATACAGCATCTTTCCGCATGACACGCTCAGGACAGCCGTCAAGCATGGTTGTAGCCAGTCAGTTATTGAGTCGCTGATCTCTGCAGATGAGACGATACATTCAAATATTGACGAAAGTGGGAACACCCTGCTTATCGACGCTCTTCTATCTGAATCTCATGATAGATATCAAACGGTACATTTTCTTCTTCAAAAAGGAGCAGATCCTTGTGTTAATGGCCTGCGGCTCACCACTCTGGAGGCTACGCTTCGGAGATATGCCAATGGCTTCCCTACTAAGGAATACTATCGCCCTCACGATTTACCGATGAATAATAGAGAAGATCGCAATGTCAGTCTGGATTTATTCCAAGAACTCCTTGGTCTGGGAGCACCTGTCAATCGAGATACAACGCACCAGGAACCGTGTCCAAAGACTCTGCTTGAACTCCTAATCGAGTACAACGCGGGGTTATCCCTGATACAGCGGGTAGTGTCTGCTGGGACCAACATCAACGAGCGCCATGCTGAGCAAATTTCAACCCCTCTCAACACTGCCGTCATAACAGGACAGCTGGAAGTCGCTACATGGCTGGTCAAACAAGGCGCGGAAGTGAACACCAAAGGGACCTCTGGTTGTTACATCGCCGAATCAATCGAGAGCGAGACTATACTCACCAACGCTTGCGGGGAGAAGACAAACCTATCTTTCGTTCGGCTTCTTCTCGAGGCAGGGGCTGACGTCAACCCCAAAGATGCAATTCACTCAACTCCTCTGTCAAAGGCTATCTTCCAAGGTAATATGGATATTGTCATTTTGCTTCTCGCCCATGGGGCCAACGTCAATCATCCAATTGAAGAGTTCGATTCAGCCTACCCTGTCGACTTAGCTGCGTTGTTTGGCGAGCTAGATATCTTGAAGGTTCTTCTTGACAGTGGGGGTGGCAGCATTTACCCAGGAAACAGTGGGTTTGACAAGGCATTCTACAATGCCTACGTGGAAGGGCATAACGGCATTCTCATGTTCTTGGAACAACATGCGGGACATTCGGCGTCTACTGTGATTTCAAATTTGAATGCCTTGGGAGTTCCGAAAGAACACAAATGGTGGTATAACTCAAACTGGCGAAGTGATTGCTGATCGCCGAAGACTAGGGTCACGAATGTCGATAAGGTAAGGTGTATATAGCTATCTCATTATGTAGTGCTAGACGTAAGCAATGCGATCAAATCATCCGGACACCTGTTAAGCCTCGCCAAAGACTCCGCCGTCTCCCCTTAACCGACCTAGCCGTCCTGTCCGCCCCCATCCCCAGCAACCATCGCACGACCTCGGTCTGGCCATGCGCGCTTGCGTAGTGAAGCGGCCTCCACTTCCCCTCCCCCTCTTGGTTGACGTCCCCGCCGTCCATGGCCAGCAGGTAGATGGCACAGTGCAGGTGCCCGCGACAGACGGCTCGCAGGAAGGGGGACGAAGGATAGGCTTTCGATTTCGGACCGCGCTGGTTGGCCCCGTTTCGGCACAGGAGATGCACCATACGCAGGCTGCCGGCCTCGGTGGCCCGGCCCAGCACCGTGTCATTTTGGTAGGAGGATGACGGGATCTCCAAATCGGCTCCGCTCTTCACCAGGAGCTCCGCGGCCTCGGCTTGGTCCGCCAGGACCGCTTTCACTAGCGGGGTGTTCTCCCACTTGTCCAGAATGTCGATGGACGCTTTGTACTTCAGCAGACACTCCAGGGCCTTGATGTCGCCAATCTTGGCGGCGTGGTGTAGCGGCGTCATGGCATCGAATTCCTGGTCCAGGCGGCAATCAGGATCTGCCCCTTTCTCTAGAAGCTTCTTCATGGAGCCGTACTTCCTCTGGTCCAGGGCAGCGAAGAGTGCCATGGGGAAAGTGCTCGCATACGGGGAGCGTGCATTAGGATCGGCGCCGCACTCCAAAAGCTTCTGCACGGAAATGTGGTTGCCGTGGTATGCAGCAAGCAGCAACGGTGTCGCGCCTGGCAGGTCGTGAGACGAGGCCAAGAAAACATCCAGCGTTCGTGCTTTCTTGGCCAGGCGCTCCAGGTCGCTTGACTTGCCTGCCTCTGCAAGTATATGAAGGGGGGTAAGGCCGGTCGTTTCCAGGCCCAGTGTTGGATCAGCTCCGTGTCGTAGGAGTGCTTCGAGTACTTTGCTGTTAAGGCTGATACTCTTGCCGTTCTTCACCGGCTGGACTGCCATATGCAATGGCGTCTTGCCCTCGCTATCGCGTGCGTTCACCTCCGCATTAACTGCCAGGAGCCTCTCCAGAGGTTGTAGCAGATTACCCCATGCGGCATAGTGAAGTGTCGTGCTTCCCTTCCGGGTCCGTGCGTGAGGGTCTGCTTCGGCGGCGAGTAAGGCCAGGGAGGTTTCGACCTGATGGTTATCAAGCGCGGCGATCAAGGGTGTTGCGTTGTTTTCGTTTGGCTCGTTCACCGAAACGCGATGCTACAGCAACACCTGGAGGGCTTTTATGTTGCCTTTGCGGGCCACATAATGGAGAGGCCGGTCTTGGCGACTGTTGAGGATGCATTCAGCTGATGCTCCTTCTTCCAGCAGCTGTGCGAGTCCGTCGGCGTTATCATCTTCAAGTATGACCAGAAGTTCTCTTTTGAGCTCCTGGTCTGTTTTCGAAGATTTCGTCTTTCTAGGCAATGGATCTGTCACTTGATTCTCACGTCTGACCGTATCGATACTCTTTCTGGTATTCTCATGTACCTTGATGAGTAAATGCCTGTCCTTTTGTAAGTATTTTCAGTTAGCCATTTAGTAATGAGACTTGCTCACTGTGTCAAGAAAGAATTAACCATCGTGACGCTATCTCGTTCCTTCCTCATTACGTCTAACAAAGGCTGAAAAGACGATTCCTTCCTCCACATGAACTTCATTCTGTCGAACCGATCCTTCTTTGTGACTTTGGCAATCTCCGCCTGGGTGTCTTCAAATGCAGTTGTGAGATTCTCCAGGACCGTCTGGAGCATGGCCATAGTGTGCTTTTGAGTGGCCGAGGTGTCCTTTTGGAATACTTCCAAGTTATCCTTGATATGCGCTTCGAGTGTTTTCAGTAAAGTCTGGACCCTCTCGCATTCGGTAACGATGTTCTGGAAGACTCTTGGGGCTTCATTGAAGTCATCCCACAGTCGTTTCACCTTCCAGGCAGACTCGAAGAGGCCTATGACCGTACTTATGGACGCTATTGCCTCCATGACTGGTTGGGGATACGACCGTTCTAGGCGGCAAGGTTTTCTGTACGATATGACAGACTGGAAAGTCGATAACAAATTTTCTTGGCGGGGGATAGATTGTTAATACGTGAACTACTACCATCGGGGTGGATGTCAGCCATGTCAGCAGAGCGGGGGGCTGTCCAATAACGTGGCTACGATTAGCAACTTATCATTGATGCAAACTATTCACTGCCACAAATACCACAAATATGGGTCCAAGACCCGAGCCAATAAAGTAGGGTCTATGTATTGGCGTCGGTGACCAGCACCGCTCGAATACGTGGGCTCTGCCCGGGCATCACGACCAGCAAACCAGTTGTCGTCTTCATGCTCGACGTCTGGTGCCAGAGACGTAATGGCAGCCAAAACTAGCAATGGCACGATTGTGTTGAGGGAGCGGGAAGCCGCGGTCCTCGTGTCGGGCTTGCGAGGCTCCTCCCTGACTACCAAGTCGTAGTTGCGGTAGATGATATCGACTGTGGCGTCTGATAGTGTGCTGAAGTTGATGGCTCTCTGGAGCGGTGTTGCTAAGTGGGAGTGGAATGCAGGGCCCGAGTGGATTCGCTTGTGAGAAGTTACAGCCGAAGCCTGCTATAGAAGTATGGGGACCTGGAGGTTGATCGGCAAATGCTCAGGCCTTGTTGGCAGATCGGTCATATTCCTGCTTGGGGTTGACATGGTGCAAAAGCACAACTACCCTGCAGATCAAAGGTAAGGGAAGGGCAGCGGCGAGAGCGAAAAGGAAGTAGAATAAACACTGGTAGTAGTGGAAGGTCTTAGTTAGGAGGTGCAATCCCGAACTATAGTTTAAAGACGAGAGCGATACAAGACGAACTTCAATCTTAGCAGAATCGAAGGAGGATGAGAGATGTTAAGTTATAAAGTCAAATCAAAATTGCTGGAGATAAATGGGGTCTCAATCCGCACGAGTGCTCACACGGCACTACCACAAGCGTCTTCACGTATTCTTGATGATCATGTTAACGTAAACTGACCATCCACGATGGCCACAGCCAGACGGAGCACCGCCGAAAAGCTTATTCTACCTGTGACATCGTATCATCCTTGCCTGCCTGCCTCTCTTAGATATGATCGTAATGAGCGCTGCACCCCTGAAATAGTCGAAATGTGTTTTTCCTTTTATATACAAGCATTCATGATGTTATCCAGGTAAGATAGCCATAAACTTCATGATAGCAGGTAATGATATAATGGCCAGGAGTGAGAGTAACGATTCCTTGATATTAAACCAAAAGTTCTTGAGATGAAGTTTATGGAAACACAACTACAATGTTTTCTTCTAGATCAAATACAAGCCATCATCAGATTGTTTGTGATTCAAGCATTTCCAATACCGATAGGCAGCCATGAATCATAGCTTTCCTTCCCAAGATGATCAATATAAATCGTACATAAGACGTATTTTTACCTAACGCACCAGCCGCTTCGTGATCTTCTATTTCCCCATTTTCTTCGTGTATGTTACTGGTTTTACCTCACTGATGCCCATAGGTACCTGGTTGATACCTGAAGCTCGCGTGAGCCGATGGTAAGTCAATGAGCACTACATTCCAAGACGCTCCAGGAGCAAATCTGATCTCCTTGTTTGTTTGCCTTGCTGGCCTGGTAGTGAAAAAACATATTGACATGAGTTGACTTTTATAATAAATTTCAGAATCCTCGCACCATACCAGAAAGCAAAATCTTTGATCTGAAAGTTCCATTTCTTTACCACTCCGCAAACACCAATTACTTTATCGCTTCCCTTCTCACAACAACTCTCGGCCCATCGAGCAGCAACAACAACTTGAATTGACGATGTCGCAATCATACAACGCTTACTCAGGTCCGCGAGGTCCGCTTCAACACCGCTGCGGCCTCTGCGAAACCATGCGTCCCGATCTCCTGCGATGTGCAGGCTGCCGCATCGTGCGCTATTGCAGTCGCGAGCATCAGATTCAAGACCGCAGCGAACACAAGGAGCTCTGCAAGGAAATCGGCGGGCTACGCGCAGGTCTCGAACGAGAAGATCACATCGTTCGCAATGCGACCACAGACAACGGGGCGCCGTTGAATGCATTCGAGTCTCTCTCGGGCCGCTTCCACATCAGTCTACCTACTCGGGAGTACATCGAGGCACGTTACGCTATCGCCTTCCAGGCAAGACGCGCCGGAACCTTGGACGGCATCACGGAAGCACTGGAGCATTTTCAGGACATCGTCTGGCTCTGCCGTGTTTACAGCCTTACCACGAGCAACGACGTACCTGCATTGTTGATGCGACTTGGTCAGGACCAGGAGTGCTACGACTTCATTGTTTGGACCGCGAAGTCGCGCGACATCTCATATGACTCCGGAAATACCGATCTCCCGTTTCTCGATATTAAGGACGCAGACGTTCTCGGGCTCGATACATTGAAGACAGTAATCAGCTGTTTCGACAACATCGACTTCCTCGCCATCATTCTCTTAATAAAGGTCAAACTTCTCATCGACATCCGCAACCTCAAGGTCGCCCGAAAGGTGCTGCATGGACTGCCTGTCGACCTGTGTTTGGAGGTGGAAAGACACGCAGTACAAAGCCCAATATCACTTCGACTCGTGGGTCAATCTTACGGCTATCTGTTGAGCACTGAAGTCAAACTTATGAAGCATTGTCATCTAATCAAATGCAAGATTAGTGAAAAGTATCCTGAATTCATGGCTGAGTTGGCAGATCTCAGGATTGAAACGAAAGTGGCCTGGCTTTGGCCGCGTAATAACAACCCTTTCGGATTGATGTCCAAGGCCATGGAGGGAGTGTATCCTGCCTGGTGGGAGACGCCGAACGCATTGGAGCTAGTGCGGGCAGCATTCCACGCTGTCCAATATCGTAACTTCAATGTCCTTCACGAGTATCTAGGACATCAGGGGACACGGCTGCCATCAATGCCTCAGGAGGTCCACAAGCGCAAGCGAAGGGATCCCGCACCTTACGATCCTGACACTTTGGAACCGTATGAGTTCATCTTGATAAGGATCATTAAGAATAGCTCATATCTGGGTCCAAAGATGGACATTGAAACGAAGAAGAGAAAGAACAAAAGTAAGACTGAGAAGAAGGACAAGAAGAGGCATAAATCTGGGTCCACCAGATGATCAGTCGTGGCGACCCTTTTGGGATACGGCTGTGCATTTGCTGGGGGTATTGGAGGGTGGCGGTGATTCTACTCGATAATTCTACTCGATAATTCTACTCGATAATTCTACTCGATAATTCTACTCAATGATTCCATATGGCGATACGTAGGATCATGAAGCAATGAGAAAACGTCAACTGTGACTACCAGAATACCACCCTTTCTTGGTGAGGTCGTTGCTTGAAATATTCCTGGGCTATTTCCCCAAACTACCCCGAACCTCCTGACGTCGACCTTCTGGCGGGGTGAATTGGGACTTTAGCCGGGGCTAATCTAACGCATCCCGGTTCCCGGGAGAGTTTGCTAGGAACTGATCCGATTGAGCGCCCATGGAAGCTATGTATGTAAGAGAGTCATGCTCTGCAGATATCCGAGGAACGAAGGTCTAACGATTCTTCGCCCAGCCGGCTAAAGAGGGGGGTTAGGAGCGGCAGCACTTCTTATCCTTTGGCTGATCGAGCAATCAGATCAGCAATGATCTGCTAGCAACAACAATATATATCTACATGAAGCATAAAGTATTGCATCTTCTATCATGTAATATTAGTCAATACTCAGTGTTCTTCCTTTTCGTGGCCCTTTATCGGTCTTTACAATTAAAACCCAAACCATCCTTTAGCGATACAATGCATCTCAAGCAAGGTCTTGTCCTCGCCCTCTATGGGTTGGCGACGACAGTCAAAAGCACAAACGCGAACTCAACCAAGCCAGAACCGTTCGGCCTCTTCGGCGACAACCCCATCTACTGGCCCGACGCAAACCACACTATGTTCTACCCGCGCATTACGGAGCTCTCTGACGGCATCATCTTGGCCACGGCCGGCTTGAACAGTAGCCCCGAGCCCGTGTTCCCCATATTCAGTTCGAGCGATGGCGGCGCCTCGTGGGAGTGGATCAGCAACATGACGGACCAGGTCAATGGGCTCGGCATGAATGCGCAGCCGGCGTTAGCAGAGCTCACATTCGACTTGAGCGATTCATTCCCGGCGGGAACTGTGCTGGCAAGCGGCAACAGCTGGTCACCTATCAGCGACAAGAACAGTACCAACATCGATATCTATGCCAGTCGCGATAAGGGACAAACTTGGGAGTTTGTAAGCAACGTGGCCAGGGGCAGTGGACCTAATACGACCAATGGGACCCCGTGTATATGGGAACCCTACATCCTGTAAGTTCCCTAGACAGACACATCATACTGTGGCATGGCGATAGTCGGCACCCGGGAACCCAGATCACCGATTAACATAGTTATTAGACCCTATGAGGAGGACCAAACTATCGGTGTGTTCTACTCAGACCAGCGAGACCCCCTCCACGGCCAAAAGCTTGCACACCAAGTATCGAAGGACCTCAAGACTTGGGGACCCGTCGTCAACGACGTTGCCTACAAGACCTACACGGACCGTCCCGGCATGACAGTCATGGCCTACCTCCCGCCCCTGAAGAAGTGGATACTGGTGTACGAATACCCCGGCACGCCGCCCGACTTCCCCGGCGGCGACTCCTGGAACGGCCAATCCTACCCGGTATATTACCGGTTCGCGTCGAGCCCGTTCGAGTTTGACAACGACCGCGGCTACCCCATCGTCGTCGACGGCATGCAGCCGGGCTCCAGCCCCTATGTCGTCTGGAGCCCCTCGGGCGGGCCCAACGGCACCATCATCGTCAGCGACAACGACCACTCTGACGTCTTCACCAACAGCCATGCCGGCGCCCCGGATAAGTGGGAGGTCCACGCCACCCCGCAGCCCAACGCGTACAGCCGCGCTCTACATGTGCCAGGGGGATACCCGGATTACCTTATGATTTTGGGCGCGGCAAGGTACTCGCGGAAGGTGCCGAGGCCGCTGTCGATGAGCGTTGTTAGCGTCGAAAACCTGTTGACTCGACCTCCTGGCGATGCTGGCAGCTGATGTTTCCGGTGAATATGGGAGCCTGAAACCAGAATAGATGGTTGTTCGATTTGCTGGTTTTGAAGAAGCGTGCTATAGTTGACAAAGGATGATAAATATGGGGTGGAATGAACGAAGTAGGAAAACACATTGAAAGATCATCGACGTCACTGACTGGCTAGATCATTTTGGACTAGTGATGACGCCGTGGAGTGAATCATAAATGAACAGTATACAAAAGCGTCCTCCTGCCCCCCCAGCGCCACAACAACATCCCATGGCCGCGAGTCCATCCCACTATATGGCCAATTTTGCACTTGGGGTGGGCAAGGACCATAAGATACCGTGTGACAAGCTCAGGGGACTATGGGCCGATAATAGAAGAGAAGTTGGAGGAGGAAGTGGTGGGTGTCGCTCGTGAGATCAACACAGCTGAGGACGGGCATAGGCTGCCCTGATAGGAAATCAACACATATTGTCTCGACAGTCTAGGACATGGTGGTATAAATTAAATCCACGCCGGAATCAACCCGGGCTGGACGAAAGGAAAGAAGCACGGCAGTAAGACGTCGATGTCCAAGTTAACAAGTCTCTTCTTGCTGCTCTTACTCTGTTCGTTCACATTGTTTTAGAGCTGGACAATCAAGCATGTCGGCCAGGGTCCAATTGACAATCCACCACAGAACAACCATCCAAATTGCCTACCTATTCTACAGTTAATTTGAGCTGGGTTATTTATTTCTGGCAGGCCGGTACCAACATCTAAAATTCAATCACTCCATCCTGTGGCACATCAGATTCTCCATCTTCCTTCATCTGCACACTGCAAAGCCCCGATCAAAGGCAACTAACCATCACAACTACCCACGCAGCCTGCCAAATAACGATTCGCTGTCTCTTTTTCGGCATCACTCTCTCAATTGGCTTTCTCTTCACTTACCATAACATCATCCACCCGATACCAGTCATTCACAATGGACTCCTTGATTGTCAAGTTGCGTATTCCTACCAAGCGCAAGCGCTCCGAACAAGATGACCCAGCAAACATAGCCAAGAGACGTTACAATGATAGTAGCATCAACGCTGGCAGCGGCAGTGTCAGCAATAGCAGCCACGACAATGCCACGACGGACAACGGCTCGGGTTCTGGTCCTGACACGGACAGCACCAACAGCAGTGTCAAAAGTAACAGCACCGCTGACCCCAATGTCAAGGACATCGCCATCAAGGATGCTGCTCTCGATGTGGCTCGGGTTTGCAAGGGTAAAACTCTCCCGCAGGCGGCCACAGACGTAGCGCCCAGCATCGGCCCGCTGTCTCACCCAGCCATCTGGAAGTCATACCAGTACTTCCGCCAAGCCTTCCCACACGGTCCCGAGATATTTTATCATCCCTTCACCCACCACAACCTCGGAGGGTTCCGAGCCATCATCCAGAGCATGGCGGCGCAGCATCCCGGTCTCCGTAGGCCCACGTTGCGCGAGTTCGCAAAGGTCGTTTGTGCGTTCACAAGACCGCGGAACTCAGCTGAGCGCAAAACACCGCTTCCCTACATGTACGAAGCGCTTAGCGCTTCTAAGGTGGACGGCCACAACAAGTGGGAGCCGGATTGCTTTAACGACGACACCCATTTCGTCCTTCAGGACCATCTTGCAGCCCTCTTGGGCATTTGGGGATCCAACTCAAACATCAATCTAAACCTCACGCTTGCCATCTGGACCAATGGCGTGCCGTGGGCATACAAAGTCTGGGACCGTCATGACGTACAGTCAACCAAAGTCGTCTGGATCTACCACGATGGAAACCACTCGTACGCGGGCTTAGGACCTTTGGGTAGCAGTATTGATCCTTCTATCAAGGCTATGACGACCAATGATTTCAGTGACCAAGAGCTCGAAGACTACGAGCGGATGGTTGATGGGTTTGGATCCTGCACTGCGCAGCACTCCAGTAACCGTCCCGCCGAGCAGCCGACCCCTGTTGCGCAGCCACGTACTGTCAAGCAGCCAATCCCTACTACACAGTCGACTCTTGTCGAGCAGTCGGCCTCTGCTGAACAGCCAGTCACTGACGAGGATCCAGCCCATGTTGCAGAGTCGACTACTGCTGAGCCGTCAGCCCCTGTTGGACAGTCGCCTATTGTCAAGCAATCGGCCACTGCAGCGCAGTCGACTCCTGCTGAAGAGTCTGTTACTGAAGAGCTGATTACTGCTGAAGAGCCGGGCCCTGCTACACAGTCAACTACCGTCGAGCAGCCGACCCCTGATATACAGTCGACTGCTGCTGAGCCGTCGGCCCCTAATACACAGCCACCTATTGTCGAGCAATCGGCCACTGCTGCAAATTCTACTACTCCCGAGCAGCTGGTTACTGCCGAGGAGCCGGTCTCTGTTGAAAATACATTCCCTTCAGAGTATTCGATGGCTGCTGCATTTCGGACTCCACTGATGTACCCGGCTGCTGAACTGCCGACCCCATCGACGAGCCCGTTGAGCAAATGAACAGAAGGAACGTAGCTATGAATCGACATGCTCAGCTACTATCGCAACACTGGTTGGGAGTCTGGGTATGAGAAACGACAAGGAAAGCTATGATGATATGGGAAAGAGCATGGGTTGATGACAACCATGCCCTGGGAATGGAGCCCTGGCGGCACATACGTCTGGAACACAGCTTGATATGGGCTTGGCAGCACATCAATCGCTTGATCGATGAGCCTACTACCTCTTACTGCATGCAGGTAGTAACTAGACACCAGCGTGGTGTCTCATCAAATAGGAATATGATGAGTACCTAAAAACAGTGACTTTGACGTAACGTGATAGCTCCCGTAGAACACGAAAAGAATTGAGTGGCTGGTGCTTACTTGCTTTTCAACACCAGCGCCATGGAGCAGCGCATGGTTCTGGGAGAACGACATGATAGAATGGCGTATGGGTGTCAGGGTGGCGACGCCCAAAGAAGCTCGCCAGGCGCAATTGGTCAGGAGATACAGAACTGACTCTGGGCTAGAGACTTGACACCGAAGCATGTCGGGGAGAAAGACTTTTCTTAGTCGAGTGGCGCACCCGAAAGTTCCTTCTACTTTGTGCCCCGAAGGACGGCGGCGTCGCAGGTGGTTGGGAGACGGGACTTTGAAACCTCGATGATCTTGGACTGCATCACAAAGCGACCAACTTCGACGGACACTAATTCTAATTTTGCAACAGCGAATTGCTTCTTATCAATTGATCGAACTACTTACCTACCGACTGCCAGCCCGCCAGTTGCGGAACGGTGGTACAAGAGCCTCTCCACCTAGCCCGCTCATATATCCAATAGCTGCGGCACGCAGAAGAAGCCATCCGGTGGCCTAGGCGCCTTGCCCCCAACCGAGCAACCGTTGGCACATGCTGACCAGCCATTCGACGAGAACCATCGAGGACCATTGCCGAGGATGATGTCCTTACTTATCAAGAAGGCATCAATAGCATGAAGAAATCGCGCACCCAAGACAGACACGCCTGGTCTGGCCTGTGGTCGGAGGGCCAGGGCTCATTCAGCCCATCCCAACTGGCTGGGAAAAGGTCGCGACGTCTGCGGCCAGGCATGTCGTCAACTTTTAGGATCAATGCTTGGGGGGCGAAGACCCCCATGGCTGGTGGCCCATCGCGTTCTCCATTGGCTGTCCATCAACTTTGATGCGCTCATTCAAGACGAGCCACGTCTTCCTATGTCTGGCAAGTTGCCAGCCTCTCGGCCGAAGCACCACCGAGAGAGTCTCACTTGGGCTGTGTCAAGGCCTTGAGCAACGAGAGTGCCTAGAGACCCCATCTGCAGGCAACACTGCCTCTGTCAAAAGAGGCTCTGTCAAGTTCGTAGACTTGCTCGATCCGCCAAGATAGTGGGATAAGCATCCTGCAAGACAACGGGATGCCCAGCCCATAAGAGTGAACTGCGGTTTCCTTAGCCATGATCCTAAGAAGTCCTCCATGTTTAAATTGAAATGGGCGAACACAGTCAGTCTGGCCAATGGGCCGAACACTTGTTCAATTCGGAGAAAGCGGTTGCAGGATAAAGCCCAAATGAGGCCCTGAACTCGAAACTGTTCGCGTGTTCCCAGATGACGATTGGCGCGGCATCACGGATTGCGCCAGCACGGGCAATTAAAGCCGTACGACGGGGCATATCCTCCCTTTAAGAACGCGAAAAGCGTGTGATCCTGGGCGTGCTTTACGCGTGGAAACATGACTGTCTCCCCCTGGTCTCCCTTGGAGCGCGCCCGAAGCGTGGGTTGTGGTTCTGGTTTAATGGTGTGGCCCGTTCCTTCGACCCCCTGGCCCGCCCTCATTAATGGCAGGAATCGTGACGCGATAATTGGCACTCAATACCTAGACTAGAGGAATCAGAATGGAGACTGGGGAACTGCAACCTGCTTGATTCATTATGCCCCTCCGAGACTCAGCTATTACTACGACGGATTCGTATATGATGATTATAAGACCTGCATGGCTCTAGCGAGAGTGAGACCGGATTTGACGCCCTGTCAGCAAATCAGGTGTCGTAGACGGAGATATGGCCAATGCATGAGGTTCCTGGCCGTAGCTGAATTGCTACGACCACCCTGGTTTGGCAGCATTCGGCGTCCTTGGCTGCTTGCCCGCTGCTTGCTTGAAGCTCGGTAGTCCAGCATTGAGCCAACTGCAAGTGCCTACTGGTGCCGCAACACAGCCCGGATTTGCGTGACCAGCGAGTTGCAGCAGCGACTAGCGGTACTGAAAAAAAGCCCACACCCCACTAACCACCAAAACCACTGCTGTAACTCCACGCTAAAGTGGCACCCCCTTAGGACCTGGACCCCTCCCTGGCCCGGCATTCTGACCGCCTGATTGGATTGAAGGGATTGAGCGAGAGTGGAAAAACACGCATCGTATTAAAGATACACCAACACCACGCGTCGGCTACACGATTTCCCATTGCCCATTTCTTCTGATCTTAGCTGGGTGTCTCGTCTCGTCGCTGTCGATTCAACTTTAACCTGCAGGAAGCCAACCCGGGTGTTTGAGGCCTGAGCGTATCATAACCATTTGATTGACCTGATTCCTTCCTTTTCTACACCACCCAGAACGGCTTGCTACTCCATTTCCCGCCTTTGGCTTGCAGTCTGCATATCGTCTAGAGCCCATTCGTTCAGCGTTTTTTAATTGACTGCAGTTCCCTCTTGCCAATCCCTTCTCGACCTGCTTACCAGCTCCGCGCCTATTGCAACAGCTGCGGCCCTGCTAGTCTCGACGTGCAGCTTTTGAGACAGCGACAGCTCACTGTGGACAATCCGATCCAATCTCCTCCATCCCGGGCCTCACCTGTCGCGACCACCCCTCCCCTCACTTCACCTCACACGCCCTCGTCTTCCGCGCCCTCTCTCTCCTCTCCTCTCCACACACACGGGACGATCGCTTGCTTGCCTGGTTGCAATAAGACCGTTTGATTCCCTCTTCACACCATTTCGCCACTTTTCCTCCTGCTGCTTTCTCCCCTCACTGCTTCGATATATATCATTTCGAAACACAGCACAACACGCTGGCATCCAAACGTGAGAGGAGATAAACAAACACAACGTCAAAGGATTGGAACTCATTGATCTAAATCGAACCTCGCCCACTATCCACTGCTGAGTTACAGCCTTGTTCGACACCTAGTAACCATTCGGACTGCTTTTTGTTCAATTGTGAGAGAGCTTGCAGGCATTCAGAGCTTCGTTTTGGGAGCTTGGTTGGGCATCTGTTTTGGGAGCCCATCGTCATCGCCTGTCTACGCACGGTCGCCGACATACACTCCACCCACAACAACAATCGAACACACATCACAATGGCCGCTGTCTATCGCCAACCATTTGCGCCTCTGGACGGCACACGCCTACAAACGCTGACAAGCCTCAAGAACCGTCAAAATGGTAAGTCGCTTCAAATGCATTGCACGTTCCCCCGTTTCGCACCCAAGGGGATTGCCCAGCCCAGTTGTGACATGCCCCTCAAATCGTACCACACACATGTCAGCAAACACAACTGGGTTTCGCTGCATGCACTCAACTCAATACCACATTCGTGTTTTTGGTCGTTTCTTTTGTACGATTAACGCACAAAACAAAATGATGCACACCAATCGCAACAGGTCAATTTTGCTAAACATCAGACAGCTGCTTCAACGGCTTCTCCAGTAAAGCGCAAGGCTTCCGATGTGGTCGAAGATAATGACGCCGAAAACGTCGACCCAATTATGTTTACGAAGCGAGTTAAGGGCTCCTCCGACACTTCTTTCCCTGCCAAGGACTTCGTCAAGCCCGCCACTTTCCTGCTTACCAAGTCAGCTTCGACCAGCAACATCGCCAGCAACACTGTTAGCACCCCCAAACTAGCTGCCCCTCGCGCCCCCGTAGTGTGCTGCACCCCAAATCGCCCGCTGCCAGGTTGAACACTGGCGGTATTGTGAAATCTTCTCCACTGTCGGCCCCGGCCGGTCGATCTCCCACCCGTGGCAAGCGAGCCGGCCTTCTGTCGTCGCGTCGTCGCACTGCTGGTCCCTACTCTCGAATCGATCCTCCCAGTTTCGGCCTCGGTGCATCATCCTCGTCGGGTGCTCCTTTCTCCCTGGACGCTGCTCTCAAGGGTACCATCCCCAGCTATACCAGCCGCGATGCATCGGCTGCTCCTGCTGCACCGGCATCTTCTATCGCTCCTGTGACTTCTTCTCGCTCCTCGGACTTTCCCAGCCTTTTGGAGGCTGACCTGAAGTCATCCTGGTTCTTTGAAATCCACGAAGACACAGCCGATCAGGAGATGACCAACCTTCTGCAACACAGCACTTGCACATTGGACATCAGCTCCGATGAGGAAAGCGAGCGCCGCCAGCAGCGAGAGCGTGCAGAGGGCAAGGAGAACGTTCCTCCCATCGACGATGTGTCCCAGACCGCTCGTCCTCGCGCCGCGAGGCTTGCTGCCGATGCCGACGATATGTTCGTCGAGAAGGAGCGAAGCCCGCTTGGTGAGATGGACGTCAAGAGCTACTTCGCCGACGGCTGCGACGAGTCTAGCGTGGTAATCATCCCCGGCGACGATGAAGAGGAGCAGCAGCCAGTCAAGACGGATTTCGAGTCTGTTCCCGAAATCAAGATCGACGCGAGCGCAGTTCCTGGACCCGTCGTCGCGGATGGCACCAAGTCCATCGACGAGTTGATGCAAAAGGCGGATGAGCCTGCACCCGCCGCGGCATTGCTCCAACCCATCGAAGGCACAGGCGAGAGCTTCGAGGTGTGGGAAAGCAGCAGTGCGAAAGACGAGACAGAAGCAGTCTCGTCGTGCTAAGGAGGAGCTTGGTTTGAATCTTTGTCTTGCGTCTGATGCTTAGATGACTGAGATGACCTGAGATGATGTCGAATGAGTGATGATGTTCTAGTAACCTGACCTAATACAGTCGCTAATAACGAGGTGGAAGAGAGCCATGATTGGAAAAGGCGTCTTGGGGAGTTTCTGTTCTGCCGAGTAGCATGGCAACGGTTATTGCCACGGCAGTTGATGTTGGGATTACTGTTCTACTGGCTTCTAGGGATTTTGTTTATACCAGCGAGGTTTTGGCGTTGGGATTGGTTGAGCTTTGGTTTCCTCTGAATACAAACTGCTATTTTGGCATCCTTCAACAGTAATCTGATTCATCGCATTGCAGTGTTTCTTATGGGTGTGCTTGGGGGAACTACTATTTGCTTTGCGATGGTGCTAGATGCAGTATCAAAGTGCCTGGCACTCTATGTCCAGACTGGTGGGCTTCCTACAATGCCCAGCCAGACTCAAGACATCTCGGCCAACTTGCATTATGGCCGCCTGCATATAGGCGCCATAAGCCATCAATGCAGGGTACGCGCTTGAATAGACCCGAGTTTGCTCAAATCATTCCTGGAGTCTGAGAATAAGGAGATCTCCTTGTTTGCGCGCGTAGTGACGGCCAGTTGCATCAGCGGAACGCAAGAAGCGGGAAGCGGGGGAACAGCACGTGATGGAGCCACCACCACTTAACGCGTTCCCATCGCGAGAAAGAAGGTCGCGATGCCGCCATGGCCCGTCCCACATTCGAGAGTGACTTCTCAAATCTACACTTGGAATTCTAAGCCATTGACAAGCTGGACCCAAGTCTCAAAACGCTACGATATATTTCCACTTACTCAATACCGACCTGCCGGCTGCCAGTAAAGCCAATCATAGCTTTTTACACTTCCATTGGAGCTGCAACCGCCCGCCACTCCCTGCATCTGCGCTGCAGCTATCCAGATTGCATACGAAGGTAGCTCGTCTGAGACCATCGTTGACGTCTGCCATTTTCTTGCCCGTCTGATTTTTGCATTGCATCATGGCATCCATCAATGACCTGGCCGCCGCGGCCACCATAGCCTCCTCGGCCGTGGCCATGCAGTCTTCTCCCACCCAGAAGTCGTCTCAGCCCGCCGCCGGCTCCAGCAGCAGCAACACCCAATCATCCCCGCCGCCCCCTCTCAAAGCAGAACCACCCTCTCCCTCTACAGCTGCTTCTGCCGCCACCACAGCGCGGCCTACCACTCCTGCGGCCCCTGACACGCCCCCTTCGATCGTTGTGGCTACCCAGACTCAAACGCCAGCCCAGCCACCGCAACCGCAGCCTCCGTCACAGCCGTCGCCGGCAGCGGCAGCATCCTCGGCCGCAGCGGCAGAGCCCCCAGCCTCGCCGCAGCAAGCGCCCACGGCCCCGGTGCTGGCCGCCCCGCAGATCTCTCCCGAAGACGCGGCGTCGGCCCAGATCCCTGCGCCCCCGCCCCCGCCGGCTCCGGCCGTGGACGTCGCCGGGGATGGCGATGACGCGACGATGTGGGACGCTGCCGACGAGGAGGGAAGAGCGACGAGGAGGAGAAGGCGCGGCCGAAGCCCGTGCGCGGCGCCTTCATCGTTTTCGAGGGCATGGACCGCGCCGGCAAGACGACGCAGGCCAAGCTACTGCAGCAGCGCTTCTTCGAGGAAGGGCGCGATGTCAAGTTTATGCGGTTTCCTGGTTAGTTTTTTCCCTCGCCCTATCATCAGGCAGACATTTTCTTGGGTTGTCTTGGGGGAACACTTTATGCATAAACTGTGAGAAGTGACTGACACGACTTGTAGATCGCACGACGCCCATCGGTCAGATGATCGACGCTTATCTTAAGGGTCAGACAGAGATTGAGGATCACGTCATACATTTGCTCTTCAGCGCCAATCGCTGGGAGGCATTGTAAGTTTTGAATTATCTACTTCATTAATATCCCTCCTTCCTTGGCCTTGTTATCCTGTCCGGAAGACCCCCTCACGAAGCATGCCCATGAAGCTACCTGTGCACTTTTCATCGCCCCCCCTTCAGCGTTCCAACTCGAGCTAATCACCCACAACAAATTAGAAAAACCATCCAAACCACCCTGGCAGCCGGCGTCTCCATCGTGTGCGACCGCTACTACCACAGCGGCATCGTGTACAGCGCGGCCAAGCAGAACCCAACGCTCCCGCTGTCGTGGGCGAAAGCGCCCGAGGCCGGGCTGCCGCGGCCGGACCTGGTGCTGTTCCTCGACCTCGACGAGGCCGTGGCGCGCGAGCGCGGCGGCTGGGGCGGCGAGGTCTACGAGAAGGGCGAGATGCAGCGCCGCGTGCGCGAGCTCTTCTGGGGCCTCAGCATGGGCGACCTCGGCAGCACGTACCGCCACCAACGCCGCGAATCGACGTCGGCAGCGACAGCCGCGGCTGCTGCTGCTGCGGCGGCGGCAGCGGTCAAGGTCAATGGCGGTGCGGCGGCGGATATGGATACGGTGGTGGTGGGGGCGGGGCCGACAACAGCGTGGGTTCGGGCCATGCGGGGGCTACGAACAAGGGGCCGTCGTCGGCGTCCATGATGCATGCGCCCGAGGGCGAGAGGGGCGAGTTCCGGCAGGAGGAGGAGGACTTGCAGATCGTGGATGCCAGTCTGGACATCGAGGAGCTTCATTACAAGGTGTGGAGCTTCGTCCAGCCGCGACTCGAGGCCGTGGAGAGGGGCGAAGTTGGGGACAAGGTCAGGGTCGTGCGATAGGGGGCACGTACACAATCACCTATACCTACTAAGCATTCTCCCGCTCTTCCGATAAGAGGCAAGATTGACGCAAGGAAGGGGAAAAGCTTTTATGCTTAATAAACTTGGGGCGGCCATTAAAGGAGGTCCCTTACGAATGTATTGTACATAGTAGTCACTACATGTCGCATTGCAAGCCCCTTTTACTTGATCCCTATCGCCGCTCTGTGTGTATGTGCGGCCGTTGTTCTGGCATAGCTCTCTGGTCATATTCACGGTTATAACATACTATTCGACGACGGTTGCAAGATGCGAAGTTTCTCATCGAAATGTGTATCCTCTCATTGCTGTACTATGGTTTCACA
Source organism: Apiospora kogelbergensis (assembly GCF_038363985.1). Taxonomy (NCBI): domain Eukaryota; kingdom Fungi; phylum Ascomycota; class Sordariomycetes; order Amphisphaeriales; family Apiosporaceae; genus Apiospora; species Apiospora kogelbergensis. The sequence continues at coordinate 578,388 of NW_027117422.1, forward strand.
GGTCATCGAGCATGTCACAGCCACCCACAAAGTTACACCTGGCATCATCCAAGCCACCACTCTGGAAGCGGTGTGTCAGCTATATTACGTGGTGCATCCCGACGTGCATCGTAGGCTGGAGGCGTTGCCATATGGCGTGTTCTGCTAGATGACGAAGTCAGCCATGTACGTAGGTACGGCAAACAGTGCTACCAAACGCACTTGCGCTCAAGATCCGGGCAACATGGCTGGGTAGGTAAAAATAACAGAACGTGAATGGTTTGAGCTCGGCATATCCCTATTTTCAGCCTGTCGTCTACCTTCGTCACTCTTGGAGTCATTCCCAACCCCTCTTCAAGCCTCCAACTCACCCTTTTCTGTCTACATCGCTGCGCAGTGGCGATATATTACTGAACACGAACGGAAACCTAAGCTGCACAAGTATTGCAAGCATCAACCATGAGTGAGTCGACGAAAGCACGTCCCTTTTCGACTTAGCGCTCGCCTGACCGCGAGTGGTACGGGAAATATGAGTCTATGAACGAAGTATCACAGCCTAGCTCACCACACTCGCCAACCTCCAATTCTAGCCCAAAAGCCCCCAACGCATAGATTGAAGCGTGGCGGTGGTGACCATTCTTCCTTGGACGGACAGTTCTACTAGCCTTCCTTGTGAAGTGGATGTAACTAAGACAGCGCTGTCGTACCTCCTAAACTTAGCTCTTATTTTTGTACACCTAAGTCGATCAGAAGGGGGTTTATACTCTGGACAATGTTCTGCCTTTTAGGTAAATACCAAATGCTGTCTCATTGAACCAGTGCTTGCTTACGAATTCTCCTAATATATGATCGCAAGTTGCGTTTGAATCACAGACTTACTGGCATCTGTTACCTCGCCGTACATAATCCCATAAACAAAGCAGTCTCCTATAAGTTCCCATCGTCTTAAACCTCCTTCCTCCGACGTGTTGGAGCGGAGTAGAAAAGGGTGGTTTCCACCTGAAAGAATCCAAATGTCGTCTTCCGGCTTCAAACTGGGCGGGCCAACCCCGATCCGATTATCGCAGGTCAAAAATAGGACTTGGGCTCGGAGCATCCTATCTACCCACCAACTGTTCCCCCAGCCGGGATCAAAGACTCGTGGATGGCGTTCATCAAGCCTTCCCTGGATGAGATTGTCGAACTGGCCGAGAAGTTCCTCCCGGCTCATGCCCTCGCCGATGACCCTTTCCAATATCTCCCTCCACTCGGAGCTTTCGTTGTATCTTGAGTCGGCCACAATGCGAGCCACCTGATCTACCCGGATTCCATCCAACTCAAGAAATAAGTCACTGTTGTCGGAATCTCTGTGAAGCCGGAATTGCGGCAGACCACGGCTGGAATCAAACTTATCCCAGGCAATCTCGTGTGTCCAGAAATCACTCACACACTCAAGAGGATCTCGCTGAACCAAATCCAAAACCCAGCTTGGTAGGCCGTCAGTGACTCGCTCACCTCGCCACCCGATAAGGGGCTTCAGACTGTTCAGTGACCTCAACAGATCAACCGTAACCTTTCTAAACAGAATCGCAACATCTAAGCTGTAATCACTGGGCTTGGTACTGGCCAACGACCCCTCTTTGATGAGTGCCCACATGCCGAACAGCTTGTCCTTTGAGTTGGTAGCCTTGCGATCGCGGAATCGCCACAGTCGGGTCAACGGGTCAACATCCCATTCATCCCAGTGCTTCGCTTGCAGAACGCTCATGACAGGCACTGAAAAGGGGCCCAAGTATTCGGGTGGGTACATGGCGGTGCCGGCTCGAAACAGGTCAAAGACGTCGTTGGGTTCTGGACGTTTGGCGGGATCCATCATATTTTCTGCAGCTTTCATAATGGTTGCGAAAGAGATGTGAAGCCGACCCCAGAGAATAGTCGCTTCGGGGGGCAGTACAATTTCTTGAACAGTCCATATACGCTGCCACCAGGCGCAGTCCATCAAGGCCTGCAAGGCGGCACCAGCCGTGATACACTCACCGCCAGCGCTCACTGCGACGGGGTCTTGCCCAGGCCAGCCGATCAATGCATCGTGGGGCTCATCGGCACTGATGCGTAAGGCGTTTAGGGCCGCCCTCGCGGCCTTCACAGCTGCCTCTCCGGTGTCACCCTTCACCGAAATGTCGCCCATCCAAACCAACGAATTTGAGCATTGGCTGTAGATCTTTTGCATTAGGCCGATCTGATGCGCTTTCTCGGCTGGGTCCCTCTGGTTGATACAGACAGCGTCTGCCCAGATGGCCACTGCCTCATGCGGAAGGGGAATCCGGCTCAATGCAGCTGCAAGGCTGTTCGTGATCTTGATCCGTGCGCCTTCCAACATCAGGTTCGCCTTATTCCGAGCGTCGCCCCACACATATGAGAGGGCGTTGAAGACCGGACGGTCATCAAGGTCGACAATATAGCAACGACAGTTTACCACTTCGTCCTTCTGCCCTGGGAGAATGGAAAGAAGACGAATTTGGGACTTCGAGTAATCCAACTTGTGTATGAGATATAGAGGGATGTGCTGAATGCCGGTGGTTTCATGGGAATCTGAATTTGCTTCCATGATGCATAACGGATGCGTGGACGTGCTGTAGGCAACTTCAGTGCTAGGATAAATGAGGATAACCAACACCACTCAATGATCTGAACTGGTAGAAGCTGAAACTCTTCAGGATACTGCGTTATTCTGCTTTACTTTAATAGCTATGAACGTGCGAGTGTCATTTCGGTGAGACTGGGCTGGACATGCTTGTTAGATAATGTGGTGGCGAAGCTCATGCCATACATATATTAATTAAATGCATGTCTATCAACTTTACCGCACGCGACTGGTCACAGTCTTCTCGACTTTGCGCCCGGCTGGAGAGAAGTTTTGTCGGTCCCGTACGTGATTGGAGAGATACCTATCTTGGGCATCAAGGGGATAGATATGGCATTGCAGAGCCTCAAGCCTCGATTTGCATTACCAATATCTTCCCAGTATTACTGTTCACACGCCCCAGATCTGCACTAGGGCCGACGCGCTCTTCAGCGTCAGCTCGTAGGCGATCGCAGTCAGTCCTACTCGATGTAGCAATCCGGGCTCGCACTGCGTCATCTTCGTCGCCCTCGCGGCATCGGACGTTTGACGTTCCACTGCAGGGTTGTCATCTCGTTCCTACTCTCCATGGTACATATTTCAATTTGGGTGATAAAAGTGATGTTAGCCTCCTCACGCAGCCACATGAGACATGAGTAACCATCATCCATTTTTTTATCTCGGCTGCCTCGCAGCAACATCACGAGTATCGCGTCGGTGGCGGCGCTCATCGCGGGCGGCGACTTGCTCTCACGCCTGCCGCACGACGTGCAGCGGCTGAGATCAGAGGCGGAGATTGCGAATGCCTTGCGAGGCGGCGAGGGGCTGCGGTTATGGATGGGCTGGGGCTTGGTCCCAGATTACGAAGGCAGAATGCATGGCAACGAGAACGAGGCGGGAACGAGCCAGTTTGGGATATTCGTCATGGATGAAGAGGAGGAAGGGCAGGATGCTGGGGACGAGGCTACATTGGCGGAACTTGAAACCAGTAACATGGCGCTCCAGCCGGTGGGCTACCATGGTGTTTCAGCTGAAGAGCAAAACAATAACGTGAGTTCAATCGTGGACAATAGGACAAACCTGGCAGAGTAGATGACGTTGAAGTTGTAGTTTAGCACACTGGAAGACTGGGAGCATGTGCTAGGAGTTTTTGAGCAATCCCCCTTTTCGCCCCTTTGGCGTGTCGATGATACGGCCACAACTTTGTTACGGCTCAAACACGTCTTGCCAGATTCACGGTTCATAGATATCAAGAGTAATGGTCGCGAGATGATAACTGATGCATGTAAATGCAAGGTGGAGTGACTCCTATATAGACAGCAATTGACAAAAATATATACAAGAAAATGGAATTTTGCTGGCTGACGCCATCATTTTACCACGACGGGAGACAGTGTAGACCGTAGCTATCAAATCGTAGGCTTGTCCTCGTCATCGACTACTCTAGCAAGCTCTCTCAAGGAGCGTACGCCTTCAACATGGCGTTGTAGTACTTGTAGGCGGTGCCGCTCGGGGGCTCGAAGCTGAAGATGTAGTCGGCCCACCACGGGCCGCCGGCCCACCAGACGGCGCCCATCCAGACGTCGCTGTTGGCCTCCATGTGGTCGAGCATGCCCTTGATGGCGGTCTGGCACTGCGTGTTGGCGCCGCCGGCGAACTCGCCGATGATGCCCTTCTTGCCGTTCTGCTTCAGCCACTCGGTCGCGCCCACGATGCGCTGCACGCCGATGTCGGCCGACACGCAGTCGGCCGACGTGCCCGAGCCGTCCGAGTCCAGGTACTGGTGCATCTCGTAGGCCAGCTTGTCCTGCGGGTCCTTGAGCGCCTTCAGGTTGTCGTTGGTCGTGTTCCAGTGCCACGCCCCCGTCCACGAGTTACCCTCGGCGAAGATCCACTGCGACGTGGCGCCGGCGCCGCGGATGGCGTCGATGGCGGCCTGGTTCAGGCTCAGCACGACGGACTGGTCCACGTCGTGCCACTCGTTGTTGGTGTCGAAGACGACCTTGTCGTTGCCCTTGAAGGCGGTCGCCAGCGTCGTCCAGTACGCCTTGAATTGGCTGGCGTCGGTGATGATGTTGCCGTAGTAGCGGCCGTAGTTGTGCGAGTCCAGGATCGCGTAGGCCCCGCCCTTGGTGATGGTGTCAACCGTGTGCGTCAGGTTGGCCAGGTACGCCGCGTTAGCGGGTCCCGTCATCTTGTCGGGGACGAGTCGCTCCATGAGGAAGGCGACGCGGAAGGCGTTGTAGCCATCCTTGATGAGAGTCTTTGCATGACGTTAGTTATTTTTCCACCGTATACATTGTGCTTCTAGAGGATGTGATAATGGGTGTACTTACGGCAATGGTGTCGTCGGAGGGAAAGTAGAATTCCTTGCCCCAAACACCGGGGAGGGTCTTCTCGCCGAACTCGGCGACAGACTGGTTGATGCCGAACCACTTGAGCTTGCCCTTGCCCGACGTGGACGTGGGGGCAGCCGCCGTGGAAGTGGCGGCCTTGGTGGACGTTACCAAGGTGGTCGTGGGGGCAGGCTCCGGGGCCGGGGCCGGAGCAGCGCTGCCAGGCAGGCACTGCGAGTACCACTCGTTGGAGACGGTGCAGGTGTAACCATCGACGCAAGTCGACTCACCCGCCCAGCCGTTGCCGCCACACTGGGCCCAGGGGCCGTTGGCCGCAGCGACCGCGGCACCGGCGAAAGCGCCGCTCAAAACGAAGGCTCTCATCCTGACTGTTCTGTTGGGATTGGAGATGGTGAAGTAAGTACGAGGCTGGTGCAGACAACAAACAAGAGACGTCTGTAGTGACAGCGATGCTCCCTGGGTTTTATACCTGGACGTGCTCCGGGCTGGTCGGCGCTAACAGCACGGCAGGGATGGATTCAGCCTAGCTGGGCAGGGGGAAAGCCAAGTTCAGACTCCACCGTCTCCCCTTGGAAATATTAGATCAAGATTGCGCCAGGCCTAACTAGACCTCGAATCGTCCAGCGGAAGAATTCTGGGAACTTCCCATGGCAAGACATCGTCCTATGTCAGGCTCCAACCGGATGGGCGGGATGGCGCTGGTGGTCCCGCCTGGCGCAGAATCAGGCAATCCGCGAGGAATGTCCCGCCTAGGTCATCGGCGTTTTTGTCTCTGCATGACGTGCGTGTGCCCTGGGACCGCATCGTACAACAGAGGTCGGTCCACGGGCACGCGAGTCATTGCACGATGCCCAGCCAGATACGTCAATTGAGCTCAGGTCTTGCTTGTCGGCTTGTTTATCCCTTGCCCCTGTCGCTAAAAACAACAGTGCACAGAGTAGAAGTTCATCCCAAGTTCAAATGACGGACGGACGTTCTCCGTAGGCGGTGGGTCGACGCGGAGTCCAGGATGCAACGAGGACTCGATTCCCACCAATCAGCAGAGACGCGGCGACGAGATCCCCGCGACACATCACGGCTCCACAAGGTGACATTCCTGATTCCTCGTCTCTGGACCCGGAAAAGAAGGGAGCATATTCTCGAAACTTCGGCAATCCAGCCGTTTGGCTGATGGTGGTGGTGATCCAAGTAGAAACGTCACATGATCATAGCGTTCCTCTGATTTCCCGGGGGTCTTGGAAAGCTTGATATCCAGAGTCGGCAGGTACTGATCTATGGAACTACGAGACCGCAAGAGGTCGTCCCATCGTAAGCCTGGTTCGGCCCCCTGGAGTGACTCGCTAACGGAAAAGTCGAGTGTGATGCCGTATCCCTTCATTAGATCCTAGCGCCTGGCAGGTTCAGCTGAAACTCCAGAGGATTTACTCAGCATTAATTAGCGTGAAATACCTTTTCCACCTCTTGCACCGTTACTCAGACACCACGTGGGAGCCTCGCTTGGCTTTGCTATTGGGAAAACAACAGACGCAAACATGAAGAACCGACTTTTCATAGAAGCCGTGACCGTATAGACGGTCAAAGACAAATTTGAAAATCAGTGAAAGATTTGTTAGAGGAATAGATAGGGGATTGCGGAAATGCAGCAGAGGATTATCAAGTCTGGATGGAAGGATCAATGGGGAAAGGGGACAGAGACGAGAAGGAGCTACAGCGCAGCTCTCCATTGGACAGGTAGACCTGGGAAAGAGTGATGAGAGTGAAGGAACCCAGCCCAAGTTGAAAAGAAACAGAAACTCTATCCGTATGCAGCAGTGGACATATCTGTATCGATGGTCCTGAAAGTAGAGCAGCCTGAGTACAATATGTTATATGTATCAATCTAGTCAGCCAATAACCATGTCATCCCCTTCGTCCTGTTCCTAAAATTCACAAAGCCAGTTTGCTGTTGGGTAATTGCGATTAGAGACAAAAGGGGCGTGATACCAACAGCAAGCCAATAGCAGCGATCTCAAGAGGCACACAACTGGCAATCCGCTACACCGAATTCCTTGACCGATGAATATATAGCTATTGGAGCACAATATAATTGGAAGTTGAGAGATCGAACAAAGTTTACGAGAAGACGGGGCCCTATAATGAGGCGCGAGGCCAGCGGCTCGAGTCTCACCCCGTACAACATTCCAGGCATTCTCTGGAACCCGAAGTTGTCAAGCCGACAGGTCACGAGAGTGCTCCCTTTACGGTATTTTCTGCGTCATCATTTATGACACACTATGCCGCAGACCTTCACTTATTGGTTATCCTCTAGCCAGCAAAGCGGGTGGTGGTGCATTTTCAACACATTGACAAGGTGCTGGTGCTGATGTCAAGAAAAGTGGATTGCGTGAATGCCCAGGGTGGAAGAATGTGTCTAGAAATGAGTACAATTGATCGATGAGGTCTGTTGGTGGTAGAAAAAGGCAAAAAGCAACCCGCCTGAGGCGGATGATAGCATTGATTGGCAACTCTCCCGAGCCGGATTTGAACCGGCGACCTGTGGATTACAAGTGTAACAATTACAGTCCATCGCTCTGCCAACTGAGCTATCGAGAGCTGGTGATTAGATAGGTGAAGGTTTCTTATGGAAACTTATGTAAATGCCCCGCACTACCCCAACCGCAGGCTCACGACACTGTCCTCAACATCTGTAAAGGCATCAATTGGATTCATTACCCTTCCAGTTACTATATGAGACGGGCTCCTATCTAGTCTAGTTATCAGAGAGGTTACGTTAAAAAATCGTTCACGTAACACCCCTCTAATTACCTGTAGTAGGATAATAGCTGGAGTAGGGAGCGTAAGCTAGCCAGCATGTGAATTAGTGTGTATTGAAGCGCTTTAACGTGAGTGTGTATACCGTTGATGGTATCTAATATGCAATGCAATGCTGTATGTTGAAGAACGCCCCCTTGGACTTTTCCACAGTGTATTCTCGGCTGCCTTAAAACGACATGTATGTTTTTGGAGCGGCGTTGAGACCTTAATGCAGTTACCCTCTAAATGCAACCCATAACCCCCTATGCATCTGTGTGACAATAAACCGGGCTTTGAGCCGATGTTGAAATCTCATGCTCCACGCCAAAACGCCTGTTCGAAAGAAAGAAAATAATAAGAGAAAGCGAAATGCGCATATGGCTGGACCCAGTTCGATCAAAGATGAGCCTGCGTGTAGCGTGCATGTGCAGAGACAGCAACTGCCATTCACCTGTTCAACCCAATCAGACTGAGGAACTCGTTGCGAGTCTTCTCCCGGTTCTCGAAGCAGCCCAGAACACAACTAGTAATCGTGGTCGCCGAGGTTTTCTGGACGCCACGCATGACCATGCACAGATGGGCTGACTCCATGACCACACCGACGCCCTGTGGCTGCAGGACCTCCATGATGGCATTCGCGACCTCTCGGGTCAGTCGCTCCTGGACTTGCAGCCTGCGGCTAAACATCTCAGCAATACGCGGCAGCTTGGAGATGCCGATAACGTTGTTGTTGGGGATGTACCCGATGTGCATCTGCAGCCAGTTGGTTAGTCATCAAGTCAGACATTGTGGGCGGGTGTAACCCAGACGGCTTCCTCCAATCAATGGCTTACCTTGCCCGTAAATGGCACCATGTGGTGTTCGCACATGCTGAAGATCTCGATGTCCTTGACGATGACCATTTCGTTGTGCCCCTCGTGGAAGATGGCGTTGTTAACGATGTCCTTGATGTTCTCCTGGTAGCCCTTGGTGAAGTACAGCAGCGCCTCGGCGTAGCGCTTGGGTGTGGCCAGAACGCCTTCGCGGTCCGGGTCTTCGCCGACGCACTCCAGTATCGTCCGGACCGCGCCTTGCATCTTCTCGAGCCTCTTGGCCGCATCCTCCTTGCTCTCCTCGAGTCGCAGGCGAGTGCCGCGAGTCGGTCGGCTCAGTCCGTCGAAATCGATCACCGGCGTCGGCGAGCGCGTGAAGGGGACCTCTTCGACATCCTTCGCTCCGTTCTTGGGTTCCTTTCTCCGTTTCTTCTTCTTCTTGCCCTCGGGCTCGTCGCGGGGATCTCGGGCGGCTTGGCTCAGGCTATTCTTTCTCTTGCCGGCGTGGGCGTGATGCTCGCTGTCCACCACGTCGCCGTTCGCGTTCTCGGTCTTCCGCTTCTTGTGCCGCGTTTTCCTGCTCGGTTTCCTGCCATGGCCGGCGGATTCGTCGGCTTCTGAGGACTAGCGGCAGAGTTGGCCGAGCTCTGCCCTTCTGGCTTCTCGCTACGGGGTTCGGCGAATTCGACCATTGCGCCGGTGATGGAGGTGATACTGATGGCTTCGAGATACTGATGGCTTCAAGAGCGATATTTATAGTCGAGAGCTGCAGACTCCGTGCGTGTTACTGGTGAGCTCGGATGATTCGATGTTCGACTACTTACGTCTTTTTGACACCCCCAATTGCCAATTTGCTAGAAAACCCAATCGCGCGGCTGACGAACTATGACAGTCTAGCAATGGTACTGATGAGGGAACCTTTCAGGATATCGCAAGCTAGAGATGATGGTTTACAAAACAATTGGTTGAATTGAAACTCCGTATTAAGTAAGATGAAGATGCAAAGTTGAATCTGACAGACCCTGCGCTCTCTCTTGGATGTTCTGGCTCGGTTCCCCGCGATCGGATGATGGCTCCAGTCTGCCAGTCGCTAATAAGAGCGAATATCAACCCAAATTTGTTTGACGAGAGACCCTGCTGCTGGAGAGCCGCTACTAGCCAGACTCGCGCCCAAATTTGACGTCAAGTGGGAAGTTCCTAGACTTACCTATCGCATATCACCGCCTTGCGCCTTCCCTTCTGACTAGACCCCGCCAAAAACTTTCCCAAGCTCTGGAGTTTGATTCCTTTTTAGGCTCTGATTGCCCCACGTGCTGCCGCTGACAGTGGATGCTTGGTGCTTGGTGCTTGGTGCAGGGGGGAAAAACACTGCTGAGCCACTAATCCCTGGCTCAGCGCCTCAGCCTGTCCACTGTCAGCCATCGCACGGGCGGTGAGTTCCCTAACACCTTGACAGGTCCAGTAAGTAAGTGCCAGTGGATGCGCTGGACGTAGCTGGCAATCCGGCAGAATTACGCTTCGCTTCGAATTCACGACGTCAATCGTCAATCGTCCATCCTCAAGGCCGAGTGTCGCATCCGTCACGACAAAAGCATCAGATAACCCGGCATTTCAACAACCATTTCAAACTTCTCACTCAACATCAAATTACGACGCTCGCTAAAGCAATTTCGAATTCCGCGATCAAGAGCATTCCACCACAGTTCGAACTCTGGTTGCATAACCTGCTTTCTGTCAACTTCCGGACCTCGCGCGTCGACCTCTTGCCTTCCGGCAACCTTCATTCATTATTCGCCAGTCACGCACCCACATCATCAGGAAAACATGGCATCGCCGCCTCCATCATACACGCCCGCGGGGTCTCCTCCCCATATGGGGCATACGCAAATCCCATCGAAAAAGCGTCCGGCAGGAGCTCCCGAGCTGTCTTCAGCCAAGCGCCGCAAGGCCTCGACCATGTCCATCACATCCGCCACGTCGGCGCATCCTCTGCGGCAAACATCCTTCCCGCCCGACGAGTCGCAAGGCCGAGCCTTCTCCCCCTCACACCGACGGTCGCCTAGTATCGACAACATGAGCCTGGTTAGTGGCAGCCAGGTCAGCGCCGCGCCTGCTAAGAAGAAGCGCGGCCGCAAGTCCAAGGCGGAACGCGCACGGGAGGCCGAGGAAGCCGCGCGCGGAGGGTCCCCCAGCGTCGTCGGTGGAGCGACCGCCAGCGTCGTTAGTACGGGTAGCGGCAACCGCAAGCAAGGCGGCGGCGGCGGCGGAGGGGACGGAGGTGGTGGCGACGAGGAAGGGGACGGCGGACGCGACGACGGCGGGGCGGGCGCCTTTGACATTCCCGAGAACATGGCCAGTAAGGCTGCGGCACGTTCGAAGGAGCAGATCAAGGAGGACGACCGGCTGCGCGCCCTGCTGAAGCAGCGCATGACGGACGACCAGTTCCACCGCTACGAGGTCTGGCATCAGTCCAAGATTACTTTGGCTAATATCCGCAAGTACATCAACTCGGTCACGTCGCAGTCCGTTCAGCCCTCGATCCCGCAGGCTATGCAGGTCGTCTGCAAGCTCTTCGTGGGCGATATTGTTGAGGAGGCGCGCCGCGTCCAGGAGGAGTGGATCCAGGCGGGCGAGAAGCAGGTCGACCCGGAAGCGCCCGGCTTGGAGGAGCCGAAAGGGGAACTCAGCGAGGAATCCAAGCATCGACGCCAGGCGCCTCTGAGACCCGACCACATGCAGGAGGCATATCGACGCTGGAAGAAGTCGAACGGAGGCGGAGGCTCGGGGGGCAGTCTAATGATATGGAACCAACAGACACGCAACGGTTCTGAACGATTTGGGCCGCGGACTGGAGGGCGTCGTATCTTCCGGTAGAGGGGCTACAGAAGAGGGCCAACAGCGAGATTGGAGTTCAGGGAAATTGACTCAGCATTTACTTTTGCAGCATTATTAGGCAAGTCTGCTGGGGAGTCATTCGGTTACAGTTGCATTTTGATACCCAATACAATATAATTGACCACACCTTGGAGGTGCATGTGGTGTGGCGACTTCGAATTGACGTTGAAATCAACAGTGAACATTCACCCGGCAAGAATTGGTGACTCACACCGGATAGGCTAGGCAACAGGCTCCAATTGTACCTTCAACCTCAACAGCAACCCCGTACAGACAAGCCCAATTGTATTGATATTGGCATAGCATTCTGAGCTCTCTTTCCTTCTCTCCAACAACTGCCGTGACTCAAGGATTTGCGTATAAGACCACTCTCTTCCCCATTCTCATTTACTTGAAAGTCATCTGCCCATCGCAAATACATCGTCTTATGAATTACTCGCTCTTATACCATAGTATCAATTCAATTAGTCCCATGCTATACACCCACCATGGCTCCCATCTCATTTAAAGGCTTCGACGGAAGCGCGTCGGTAACAGCCGACTCCCCCGTGGTGTTCTTCTGGAGAACAGCGGATAAGTACGGCGCGTTCTGCCAATGGTACAAGTCGGCGTTTTTCTGCGACGGAAACCAGTTCACCACGGCCGAGCAGTACATGATGTACCGCAAGGCCGAGACGTTCGGGGACGCCAGCACCGCGGCCGCCATCCTCAAAAGCCCGAAGAAGTCACCGCGCCAACACAAGGCCATGGGCCGGGCTGTGAAGAACTTCAGCGACGACGTCTGGGACACGGCCGGCGTCGACGCGGTCGTGGAGGGGAACCTTTGCAAGTTCACGCAGATCCCGGCACTGACCAAGATGCTCATGGGCACGACTGGCAGTGTCTTGGCCGAGGCGAGCCCGTACGACTACATCTGGGGCATCGGATTCAAGGAGGAATATGCCATGGAGAGCAGACAGGCTTGGGGCGCAAACAAGCTAGGCAAGTGCTTGATGATTGTGAGAGACATTATTCAACACATGAACAACTCCCAAGGGCTCAACAAAATCACAAGTACCGGTGCCATTGCCCAAATCAGCTCCGAAGAACATACACATGCCAGTGACGATGACGCCGTTACCGAGAAGACATCGGTATCTGACGTCAACCAAGACAGCACCGCCGCCGAAGAACAGCCGTAACCTTATTCATCCGACACGGAACGTCGAGGGTGGGTTGGCTTGAAATCACGTCAGGCCATCCTCGACATAACATAGAGAAATCTCGAGGGTCTCTCAACTACATCCCGATGGACTTCAAGCTATACGAAGAAGTCTTGCAACGTATAACACAATCTGTAGGCCATCGCTCGTTGCTGGCCAGTGTCCGCCGCTGATCTAATGGTTGTTGCCGACTGGCTGAACCATTTTTCGACAACTTCCTGACCCTCTCCGTTCGGCTCTCCCATGATTGGCCTCCACTCGATGATCGGGTCTTGATAAAACCTCTGGTATGGGGCTTAATTAAATATCTTCATCTATGCTTCCCGCCATAGATGCCCAAGGTCTACAACAAAAAGCCCCGAGACACCAAGCCATTAGTCGTCACGGGTAGCTATCATCAAGGTCTTCGCTTCTATTATGCTGATGACTCGATTTCGACTTGAACAAGAAGAGTTGAAAACAAGGAAAGAAGAAGGTCTACAACAATGCGAGAGAGTCGCTCCGGCATTCCCTCCACCAGGACGTCCTTTCAGCTTGCCGGCAACTCGCTGCTTCCGGAGCCGCTGTTTACGCCTCTGCCGCCGCACCTGGTCGCCCTCCCTTCGACGAGACCCCTTGTGTCGCCTTTGTGCGCGTAAACACGCGTGGGTGAGTTTACGAGTCGGCGGCGGTTGAAACTCTGGATCAAGTTTCTGGGATATGGGAGATGGGTGCTGAGGATTTGGATTGCTGTAAACCTTTGCCAAAGGTTGGAAAGATAACCGAGTTCATGCCCTCTTCTTCTGAAATAAAAGACAAATTCTCAAGGGAAAATGGAAGAAAAAAGAATGAATGTGCCAGACGAAATTGCAGACTATCATTCAGCAAATCAACGGCGGGTATACACTAGACGAAGACATTAGAAATATACACATATTTCGCTCTAACTTGTTCCTTATATTGAGCAATCTCTACGCATAGGTACAGACGCCTTGAAGGACGGTATAAAAGCCTTTAAGCGATTACCTCAACTACAACACGCTGCATAGTCTCTCATGGTGGAACTTTTACTACAAACGACAGCCGAAGATTCAACTAAACGCATTCGCCCCCTATAAGGCCCAGCATTTTCTTGGAAATGGAAAGCTGGAGCCCGCCAACCTCCTAGCTTGTCTTACAACTGGCGCGACATCGAGCATCTCATGATATCCCTCCCCTCAATGAGTCGCTAGTGACATATCCGTCCAATCTGGAACGGCGGCACCCGCAACATTGTTTGGAACTTCGATTGCTGGAACGCGAATATGAAGCTTTGCGCTCGCTAGATGCAGCTGTCGGCTTTCTCCCCCTTCTACCGGAACCACACGACGCTGGGTACTAGTAGCCAAGAGCCTTGCGTCTGGCCTACCGTAACCGAGGACAGTCGTATCGCCATACGCATCCGCTACGCCCTGCTGCCTTACCTCTACACTATGTGTGTTCTTTGGTGTCTTTGTGTACGTTCGTCTTACATACTCAGGCGGGAAGAGCGACTGGAATGGCTGGGGATGATGCATACAATTCAGGATAATTTAGCTAGCGACCCCTCTGATCACTCCAGTCACTCCAGTCACTCCAGTTGCTCCAACCACTCTGGCTATTACAGCTATTTCAATTATCGCATTTATCCCATGTATCCCAGCCCTCAAGCTACTCTACTTACCCCAACCATCCGATCACTCCAGCCCCCTGAACCTCGCGCAACTTCTTCTGCTCCTCCTGCCTCTGCCGCACCGCCAGCGTCGCCTCGGGGTCCTCGTCCTTGTTGCGGCTGCCGTGGAACTCGGAGTCGGGCAGGGCGTTGAGCGCCTCCTCCTCGGCGTCGAGGGCGCGGAACGTGTACCAGAAGCCGACGCCGCCGACGGCGGCGATGACGGAGATGGTGGTGTAGAGCCAGACCAGCAGCGGGTCCTTGGCGAGCGGCACGAAGGCCTGCGCGATGGCCGACGAGATGGCCTGCGCGAACCAGAAGACGGCCGTGACGAGCGCGCGCATGTTGCGCGGCGCCTTGGTGAAGGCGTACTCGAGCCCCGTGATGGACGCCGCGATCTCGGCGAAGGCGATGAGCACGTACGCCGGCGTCTGGATCCACACGCTCATGTGCGGCGGCGGGCCCGCCGCGCACTTGGTCGGGTGGTCGCCGCAGGGCGAGTCGACGTAGATGTAGTGCTGCACCACCGTCGTCGCGACCATGGCCAGCGTGCCGAACGCGAACCCCGCTGTGATCTTCTTGATGGGCGTCAGCTTGAACCCAGTCCGTGCGATGGCCGGGTACACGAATTTGTCGACGATGGGGATGAAGATGAGCAGCGCGATGGGATCCAGGTTGTTGACGATGTCGTTGGGGACGCCGCCAAGCTTCATGGTGGCGGCCTGGGAGACCAGGTTGTTGTACAGTTGGTTGTACTTGGAGGGTTATATCGGTTAGCAACTGGAGAGGCAAGAGCATACCCCCATGATAGCAGGAAGTTTGCGCGAAAAGGGGTAACATACAGGAAGCCAGTAGATAGGATAGTAAAGGAAGACGGTGCAGGCCTTGAAGCCACGGCGCACCTCGTCGACCCAGGCGTCGTCAAATGTCATCCAGGAAGGCCTGTTCTCGATCTTACTCGGCTTCGACCTGTCCCAGAAGTCGTCGGAAGCCATATGGCGGAAGGTCGTGATCGGGTTGAGGGACCAGCGTCCCTTCATGCCCAGGCGGATGATGCCCAGCGACTTGCCCAAGACGGAGCCCGTCGGCGGGTGGCGGACGTACTTGTGTCTGCACCAGTACATGACGATAGGGCAGATGAGGAACATGATTGTCGGTAGCGTAAAGGCCAGCCAAAACCCGACATATTTCTCAGCATAGACCATGGAGATCTGGCCGACTAGGCTTCCAACGTTGATGAAGAAATAGTAGCGCATGTAGATGATAGAGATGGTCAAGATAGGATCTTCGATGACACGTTCACCGCTAGCTAGAGTCTTAACGGTAGCGCGCGGATGAGTTGATTCATACTAGATAAGCAGATTAGAAAACTGACAAGCAGGATGCGAATTTCGGGCGGTGAGGTTCATACCTGTTCCGCGATCAGGGGCGAGATGTTCGTCTTGAAGAACCCAACGCCCATGCCGAAGAAGATTAGTCCGATGATGAACGGCGCCATGGCGGCATTGTTTGGGGATTTGATGACGACCGGAATAGCCGAGATGATGATCAGGATGTGGCCGAACGTTGCAAGGCCTCTAGAATAAGACCTCAAATCAGCCATGACCAAACCTCAAGAATGATGACAGCGATGACATGCAGGAACAAGTAGTCACAGCCCGTCATGAACCCACTTACATAGCCACGTTGATAGTCTTGAACTTGCCCCAGAAGGTGTCTGCCATGTAGGCCCCGAAGAGCGGCATCAGGTACGCCCAGAAGCTGTTGAAGAGGGTGATGCCGGTCGAGGCCTGCTGGCCCATGCCGAGGGCGCCCGGCTGGCCGTAGGTGCCGGCGGCGCCCGTGTCGGAGCCGCCGTCCTGCGGAAGCGGCAGCGGCTCGGCGATGAAGTTGACGAAGACCTGGACGACGCCGTAGTACGCGAAGCGCTCGCACAGCTCGCAGAAGGCCACTGTGTAGATGAGCCAGTGGATCGTGCCCTTGACGCGCCGCAGCGTCGCCAGCTCGTCCTTGGTCGGGTACTCCTCGCCGTTGGGGCCCCGCAGGATCTCCTCGACCACCTTTGAAGGGTCGGAAAGGGCGGCGACGCCCTTCTCGCCCGCTGGATTTTCGGCCACGATGTCGTCGGGCGGCGGCGGCGTCCCGCTGGAAACCGGGGTTTCCTTCTTGATGTCGCTAGGCGGCGGCGCTGGTGGGGTTGCTGCGGTCGTCCCCGCGGGGGCAGCGCCGCAGTGTCCACCTTGTCTCCCGTCGTCGACATTGTTGTTGTGCTCGTGCGACGGTAACGAATTGAACACGGCTCCGAGTGAAGGGAGTTTCAGATGCGCGCACGTGTGTAACTTGACAGTCCTGTGGCCACCCGATTTCTCGAACAAGTTCCGAAACGTGACCAGAGGGCGCGACGAACCTTGAGGAGCCTAGAACTACAAACGAGCCTGAAATCGACCAGTGCCGCTGGCGCATATTAAGTGAGATTTGAGTTTGGGGGAATGTGCCAATGGAACGTTTCCCCCGCACGTCATTCATGGACTAGAGGAGTGATCATCGGTTGCATCCAATACGGCCAAGGCTGCACTTAATGATTACCCCGATAGCAGATAGATAGATAGCTGGGTAGAGAGGGCATGACTGACATCAGTAATCCGCTGTCTCGTGATGCTCCAGGGGTCGCGGTTTCGTGCGGCTTCGGCTTCGGCCTGAGAGCGGTTCTTTTCCCGGATAGGTATCATATTGCTAACGAATGCGCTCGTGTGGTGCCTTGTAGCCCGGCTCTCAATTGGCGAAAGCTTCTCGTCGAGTTTCTCGTAAGTAAGCGTGATCTGCAACCGATGCCGAGCTCTTGGTGAATCGTACCCTGTTGGTTTTGTGGAAAGCGGGCATATCTTCCTTGGCGCAGGGCTGGGCAAAATGCCGCCTGCCTTTCGGGGTAAACATCGCATCGCTGAGCCGCTTGCTGCGACCGTCGTCTAGAAATATGGGTAACGAGCGGTTGACCTCGCTCAACCAGGCAGGTGGGAGATACCGGTGGTGTGTTTGCATAGGGGCAAATTACCTGTACCGCTCATAACCATTGCATCCGTAAGCAGTAGTAACATGGGAAAATGTGCATTCATGAGATTCATCTATCTGCGCGCGCAAGAGCGAAACCAGTGATTCGCACCAAGCCAGAAGAAGCCCTTCTTCTGTCCAAGTACCGACCACCGAGAGACACGCGCACAAACCACGCTGCTGCTGCGACTCCTCTCCCCGACCGAAACCCCTGGATTGCCCTATAAAGCTCCGCCCCTCGTTACCCCTCATGCCTCCCTGCTCCGCTGAGAAGGGTAAAAAGATGAAAAAGCAAATTGCCCAGCCCGACATCGACGACTCATGCTTCATAAGGAATTACTATAAGTGCCCATCATCCTCCCCAACCGTAAAAGATCAAATAATACATTGAAGCCTCCGGACCAGCCGTAACTCCCGTTTCCCATTGTCAATGTTAAACACCAGACTATGTCGGTCGCCGTCCGTGTCAAGACGAGCGGCTGTCATGTCCAATGTGGTATCGTCCGAGGTGGCACCAACAAGGATAGCTTGGTGATTAGAAAGCACAGGTCGACAAGAGCTGTCCGACGTAGCTTCGCCAAGAGGCCATGAAGGTAAAGTATTAGAAGAAATATACAGGCATCGCCGGTGTAAGACGTGTATGCCCGGTAGCCACATGAACCGGCGGTCGTGCCGGTAATAGGGAAAATCGTAAGTCGCTAGTGAAAACGTGGGATGCATAAACAAAGCTGCCCTCCGCGAAAGATTCGGTAGTAGTAGTACAGGCGAGATCGTGGTCGGTCCGAGAAGCCGGCAAGCCATCTCCAGGGATAGGTGGAGGAGGAAATCGGTGGTCGTATATCAAAAGTATTGGTATCACGTCGAAATGACCCGCCAGAACGCCAAGCCATAGGAAGGAGAGAGACAGTGCGAACGGCGTTGACGTCCAGAGTAACGGCAAGCTGTTGCGTATTGAGAAAGAAAATCGGTAAAAATCCGTAAGCTGCAAATACTGTGGTCCCGCTCACCACCCCTTCTTCCTTGCGAATCTTTTGTTCAGCAGTGCTAACACTTTCGGGACGTTGAACTGTACGTATTCCAGGTCGAGGTCGTCCTGGTTATCTTTCTGCATCTCGAGCAGATCATCGAGCTTCAGGTCAAGCTCGAGAAGTCCCCGGTTTCGACCTGTGGGTTGCGTTAGAAACTTGTCACTACATGGTATCATCCTTTCGGGGAGGGACTCACCCTTGTAGTGAAGCGAAATGACAAAGGTACCAGGCAGGGGACTAGTGAAGTTGAAGTATATGTTGGCTCTCCTATTGTCCGGAACATTGCTCTTCTGAATGACACCTTCCTTCTCGAGCTGCTGGTGGGTGAATTTGTAGGGACCGAGGACCTGTTGCTTTTGCTGTTTGCGGCGGGTGCCCTCCGATTGACTCCGGACGTTGTGAAGATAGCTTTTGTATGTCTCGAGCTGGCCGACCAAGTACGAGTTATGATCTCGGATCGTCTTAAACACCTCTTCGAGCTTCTGTGTCTCTGTGAGCACACCTTCTTTCAATGAACCAAGATGCTGCAGTTCCTGCTCCACCTCGTCTCTGAGGAGACCAAACTGGTCCGACTTGTCGATAACCTTCATTTCCTGGAGCTGACTCAGAAGTTCCATGGCCCGAATACCCTTGCGCACCATGACAGCGTCGTTCTTGGAGGTGGCAGCGGCGTCGGCAATCCGCTCAAGGCGGAGGGGTCTGCGAGAAACCGAGTTATTAGGCGGAATGGATCGCATGACCTGGACGAAGATCGATTTGGCCTCCATGAAGAACACTTCCTCCTGGGTGATATCTAGAGCGGCGGTAAGGTCGTCGATGGCGGTCTCCCATCGGCTGAAGAGAGGCAGGTTGATGGCTCGGTTTTCTTTCCTAGGCACCTGAGGCGGAGCCGGGCCGAGCTCGTTGATGATCAACGCCAAGTGGGAGTTCTCGTCCTTGCAAAGCTCTCCGGTGTGCTTGTCGAGGAGTCCGTGCATGGCGTAGACTTCATTGAGTGTAATCGACAGCTCGAGGTCTTTCTTGGATAGAGCTACGTAGTTGTCCATCTCCAAGCTCTCGTAGAAGTCTTGCACTTCACAGAGGTCGAGCATGAACTTGTTGACACGGTCCTTGTTCTGCTGGATGAAGGGCTGCAGGTTGGCCATGTACGGCTCCTTGGCATACGATGGCTTGTTGGCCAGGTTTTGCAACATCTTGGCGATCAGGGTCAGAGTTCTCCGCGGGCGTTCGGCCGGCGCACCGTCAATGAGCATGTATGATTTTGGCGTCACGATAGCGGGGTTGATGAAGCGCAGGAAGAAGAAACCTCCGATCAGTGTGCAGATAATCTGGTCGGTAGCGTCTGGGTACTTTCTCTTCGTTAAACTCCGAATCTGCTTGCAGATCCACCGGATTCCGTAAGGCGCCTCGTCCAAGCCCTCGATGATGGTGTTGAGAAAGCCGTTAGCAATCTCAGTCAACATGGTCAGCCGGGGCTCGATAATGGCCTGGACTTGTGTTCTCGGCAGCTTGTTCCGCAGTGACGCCCCGCGGCAAAGAGGCAGGCAGGCTGCCGGTGTCCTCCTCGATCTGCTCGCACATGCGCTCGTACACCTTGAGCGGGTTGATCTCCAAATCAAGATCCTTAAGCTCAATGAGGCTGTTGATGCGGTCGGCCAATACAGTCCGCAAGAAGCTTTGGCCTGGGCCACGGCGGGTATAGGTTGTCATCATGCGGGAGACCGGCGTGTTTGCCCTCAGAAGCGAGGAGTATTCTGGGGTCGTATCGAACTGGTATGTTAAGACAGACTGGAACATGGTCAAGAGCAGATGCTCTTCACGGCTCTCGTACTGGTTTCCGTAGATTGTGAACATGACGGTTTGTAATAACGAGTCAATTTCGGACATAGAGACGAGACGACAGAGATGGGCGATATGTCTGGGTTCGGACTGCAGGAGGAACAGCAGGTTGCCGTATTTTTGCGTCTTGTCGTCGTTCGGGAAGGCACCCTCCTGCAGCTCGGTAGCATCTTCCAAATGGCTCGCAACTTCGTTCTGTTCTTCCAACGCCATGCGGTTCTGGATGAGCAGAGCAATCCGGGAGTCGAGGTACCGCACATCCTTCTCGAGCACGAAGTTCTTCTTGGACTGCGACGAGATCTTGGACTTGAGTTCGCGTAGAATCTTTTGGGCCTTTGCCAAGTCATCTTCGATTTCTAACTCGCTCTCGTTGGCCGACATGGACATGTACAGGGCCGACATGGAGTATCGCTTCGACTGGCGGGCTGATCGCGAGCCATCGTAGGAAGACATGGTGTTCTGGCGGGATATGGGCTGAAATGAAGATGACGAGGCTGTCGACGCCCGTGACGGAGTTTGTAACATGACAGACATGTTGGAATTGGTTCTGGGCGGCATTAAGGAGGTGGATCGACCTAGAGGTCTCGCGTGACTGGCGAATGCAGTCCCGGTTGGAGGCAGAGGCGGCGGTAGATCGCTCTGGTGTTAATTAGAACGGTCGACTGAGCACTCTTGTTTTTGCTGGATTGGCAAGCACCGAGGGCGACCTGCTGGCAAGAAAGAGTTGGCGCCAAAGCGCGGCGAGGTATGCGTGGCTTCGCAAGGTAAGTCGATTCGGGATTTGATTGCCTCGTTTACAGCAAGAGCTGAAATGAGAGCACTGGAATGTGAGAGAGTGTAAGGGGTTTTGAGGGTCGGCTACCAGGCCGGTTGTGCGCCACGGAATGTCAATAGGAACGCCGCGAATGTCCCTTCTGGCGTCGGGCGTCGAGGTTACACGCCTTCTTCGTCTTGTTAGGGTCGCGTCAATTGAAAACGCCTTTCAAGGGGTTCTCTCGGAAGTTTAGGTTTCCTTCGGATGACTCGTGTGTGGGCGTGGTGTGTTGCCCGAATTTTCTAGGTAGGTAATAGTGAGAAGCTACCCCCTTATGACCAGCAGTTGCCAGGCGCTGCACTAATTTGCAATATGGGGGGTCCGCGAGTACTGCTCCCTGGTGGCAGTGTAGACTTTCCGGGCGTATATGCTAGGTCGGACAGAACAGCCTTTTGGCCGGCGCGTTGGGTCAATAGGGCAGGTTAAGTATAATTATGAGCAGCAGGTTCGAAATTGGTGTTTGACAACATAAAGTGCGAGCGGTTGCCGGTCGAAGTGCGACGAATAGGGAGGGCGGGTATGTCCTTCCTTCAGGTAAGACAAGACGACCGTTCTTGTTCGAGACACGCAGGATGCAGCTGAAATGTTGCACGACTTTTCTACGTGTTTGATTTGGCTGAGACGATATGGGAGGACTTGGAAGATGGGGTCGGTATCGTCGCTTCTTCTTCGATTTACTGTACGTGATGTGCTTGTGCTGTACGGTCTGCAGTTTTGTCGCACGTGGAAATGCAAGCACAGACAGGAGGTCCCGGGTCGAACGCAAAGAGTTGAAGGCAGCCGAGTTTACTACGGGGAGGGTGGGTGAGAGAGGGCGAATTGATTCAATTGAATTGGTTTTCTGAAAGGGGAGAGAAAGACGAGAAGATGGACAGTCTCCAATCAACTACTACCACAGTCGACAAACAGAGAGAGCGAGAAAGCAGCCAGCCAGACAGACACCGACACACACTTTTGAAATCCAGTTCGTTATGGGTAAAGGTAGGACGAGGAGGGGCCGAGGTGTCTGATGGAGGTGATAGGGTGATGGGGGGGACGAAATGGATGGCGGGAGGGGGCTTCTGAGGGTAGGGGGCATGTACATGCGTACCGTACTGGCTAGGCTAGCCTAACAGCATGGGCAGAAGGGGTCGCTGATAGCGCATCTGCAGCTAGAAAGGGTGCAGCAGCAGTTCGTGCAGTAGCGCAGAGAGTCGGCCAGGCCCCAAGCAGCCCCAAGTGGGATACCCGCGATTGATTTGATACTCGCAACTAATTCGCCGTTTCAGAGGTCAGGCACATCGAGGGGCGGTGCCAGGGGTGCTAGGCATGCTAGGGGTGCTAAAAGAAAACCGGAGCCTGCAAAAAACACTGGAACCTGCTGGGCCTGCCCATGCCCACCTTATTAAAAGGGGACAAGGGGAATCGGGGGAAACAGCTGGACAAGCAATGTGCAGTTGCGTGCATCGAGGAGAGAAACAGCCGGAAGAAAAAACTTAAGCGGATCGATCTGCAGTGCAATTGCCCATCTCACCGGCATGTATGGTGTGCACAAGCACATCCGTATATACTGTATGTACATCATACCCGGGAACGCTCGCAGTCCGTATCTCTGTTCAAGATTTTTCTTCTCATTCCAGTCTAGCACGACGATGCCGTTTCCCAGTCTAGTCTAGGGAAGGTTGCAGCATTAGCTGGTCGCTCAATTGGCCGATGGTTGCCAGAGCCGAGAGAGTGGAGATAACTTTCTGGTATTGGCAACGCAGCCCGCTACTTATCCAAGTTATCTTCAAATGAGATGGACGAGTGCTGGCCGGTATACTAACCTACTACAGGCAAATATTGCTTATGATGTAGCAGTGATGGGATGGATGGGTTGCAGCAGTAGATGATGGTATGGTAGTCGGCCGGCCAAACTTGTTTTCCTCCGCCGAGTCATAAAAGAAAGGGAAACTCAGGTATCAATCAATTCGACTATCGGTCGGCCGGTTTGCTCTAGCACCGAGATATCGCCATGCAGTATACCGTCTTGTTAACAGACGGTCAAACTGTGACCTTGTCCTGTGTCTTCTACCATCAGGGGCTTACTGTTGCTCACGGTTCCTGCGTGCCGCGTTGTCTTGGAACCCGGCCTTGGCGGCCCCAGGTTATGCCCAGGTTTCCAGCAGAGATAGATTCGCTTCTGGAGTCTGGTGATAGTGCGAGCAAAATGTCTTGGGCTTGGGGGAGTTAAAAAGATCGGCCAGGAACGTCGATCGAGAGGGGGGGTCTAGCTTATCCCAATGGGGCAATGGGTCGTTCAATTTTGATCTTAGTCCTGTTAGGGCCTTTTAGGGGATACAGCAGGGGGTACTTCGCAGATAGCGCGTACATGGAGACACAGAAATGTCCAGATCCCACTTGGGGCCTCAACTTTGATACCACACGCAACACGCAACTGCCAGTAGTCAGCATGGCATGAATGATGGTGTGGGAGATGCGCAGTTCCTGTTCGACAATCGAAACACCTGGTCACATCCAGGACCACCCGAGGCCGCGATGCATCTCTTCCATTTGTTCCCTCTCGGGTTATTGTTAGCTCTGAAACAAAGTCCAGCGTGCCGGCGGGCCACATGCAGCATAAGGCATATCATCACACCTATTTG
The DNA here is from genome assembly GCF_038363985.1 of Apiospora kogelbergensis. Lineage (NCBI taxonomy): Eukaryota > Fungi > Ascomycota > Sordariomycetes > Amphisphaeriales > Apiosporaceae > Apiospora > Apiospora kogelbergensis. The sequence goes on from NW_027117422.1 coordinate 602,050, forward strand.
AAAAATGTCGGAGACCCTGCTACCCTCCCGATAATTAAATCCAAATATGCATGCTGCAGGGACGTCGCTCTTCATCTTCACGCAGAACAGAGCAGGCGGCACGCGAGTGGCAATGGAGACTCACTGAACTCACAATAGCCAGCCAGCACCTCTAGTCCCGAGACAGGAGCATTTGTTGCGGAAGGAAGGAATGGACCAATAATATGTATTCAGCAGTATACGCATGGATTCTTTCGTATCGCTCCTTTGGTCATGTCATTCAGCCCCGACCCCAAGAGTCTGGTAGGTGATCTAATAGGGGGTATTCTCGCCGACGCTAGACCTTGTCTGAGAATACCATCTAACAACCTCAATCGCAATCGACGTTGCCGTTGCTCATTCCTTTTTGCATCTCGGCAAGGGTCCGGCGAGCATCACGTCAAGTGGAGTTCGGGCTCTGTTCGGGGACGCCAGCAGAAAAGCCGCCCAAGCCCATGCCATGCGACTTGCATGCATGCACGCAGCGGTACTGAAGATTATTAACCTACTGATAAAGTGCTCACATGCATTTGCTAAGTATTCGCTTGATTGTTCTCTGTATCGAACCTTCCCGGTTGAGTCTGACCGATATAACCCCTGGAAAGCTACAGGCAAAGAAAAGACATGCCTGGCCCAACATCGGATACATCGTGATGTGACCTCTCGGTACATTCTGTGGAATCACGAATGAAAATAGTCCCGTACGATGATGTCCTTTACCCAGCTCGGTGGATTGAGGTTGGCTGCATGCATACCCAACCTACGTACATATGCAGGTCAGCTTTGTTTCGAATCAAGCGAGCGCTTCGAGACGCGGCGTCTTACACGATGGAATCCCACGCGCACAGTCGACGGGGCGCAAGGGATCCCAGCCAAACGAAACAATCAATGAATTTCACTTGCCGAGAATGCTACATACACTCGAACCTGTTGACGTGTTGACGAAAAGTACAGTAGTACTGTAGTATTGCAGGTAGGTATCGGCAGATTGACGGCTGCAAGGATCCGGAGCACCTTGCGAAGTTGCTACATGAAACAAACCTTCAATGGCTATTTTGGGGGGGAGCAGCAGCGCGCGCTCGTAATAAATTAGCCTGCCGATTCGACGAGCCTAAGGAGGAGGCTGAGTGTTGCCCAGCATGCAATCAACGTTCCACCCCATCCCACGACGACGCAATGGCTACCAGCTACTGCACCCTTTCGCAGGCAGTGGGAATTGTTAATTTCAAGCACACAAACCATACGAGGGGCACGGAAACATCACGACGAGTGATGAGAGGACGGAGACGTTCAGGGACAGGGCCGCCGGAATGCCGTCGGCCTTGGGCTTCCCAAAAGTCATGTTCCCGGTACGGTACACACGGATCCTGCGCGCCATGGCTGCAGCAGAGCTGGGGATGTCTTATCGCCAACCCTGACTAGCTCAGCCTTGGTGAGATTGATTTGCAGAGATACATGCGCACACTATTGTACATTTTATTGGTTTTATTTCTCCATGTACCAATCTTTCCAACCATCGACAAACATGGTTCAGTCCCGCGAGGACACAATCAGACGGGGAGATCGTCTGGCTAAATCTCGCCGCAAGTCCAGACCCAAGATCCTCTCAACGCGCACCCCTAACCCCCGGGCGCGACTGTTCCGGTGGCAGTGGCATGTTGCCGTATCCTCCACGGAACGATAGCCCTATCGAATGGGAAAGCCACTAGGCAGACAGGCTTCCCTTTTCGGCCGGCCGTGCTGAGCTGTTCTTTGTTGATGTTTGGGTTTGCTCAAGCCTCCCCGCCACGTCACTGTCGTCGTAACATTGTGATAGAAAATTGGCCCATCTTTTGCGGCTGACTCCTCGGCATCCCGGGGGCAATGATTCATGACGTATGGAGCCTACTAGGCTTGCTGAAGAAGAAGGAACAGATTCCGGCTCCATCGTTGCCATGTGTGCCCTGCGTGCATATTTTGGCTGGATATGGACTGGTGCAGCCGCCGTTGATAACCCAACGCGGGGTACATGGGACGATCTCTTGTTGCAAAATGACTCATGTTGCAGGCCAAGATGTAGAGACAAAGGTAGATAGGCACTTTGCCACCTGTGGCCTTCATTCCCCCTTCGGACGGCGTGTGCTGGTGGTGGCTGCGATGATCTAGAGGCCATTGAAGACGCCATGCCAATTATTCGGTTTCTTCAAGCCATGTCGCCTCCTACAGTACTTTTCAAGCAGTCTCATCAAGCCACGGCCCGCGGCTAGAGACACGGGCACATGGTCTAGGAGAAAGCCCAGGCGAAAATGAGCACTTTCCTATCAGCTTGTGGGTTGCCAACAAGCATGTCAAAAGTACATAGGCGCAGACTGGAAGGAATGAGAAGACGGCAAGTCGCAAGATCAACTCGAATGTACAAAAATAACTACAATCTTCCCGCTAGACGAGGTGCAGATTTGCCCGAGTTATTACATGTACACAGGTTAGACACATATGATGAGACTCGTTAGAGACTTCTGTCGTCAGACGTGGATTGGCATATTTTGACATGTGTAGTGCAACCTGCAACCTGACTACAATACGGCTTGGCAAGCAGTCAATGGAATGGACGCGACTCCCAGATGAACTTCTGTTTCCATCTCGCTTTTTCTTTCCGTAGCGGTCCCGATGAATTATGTATATTCGTATTCCGATAGGTAGTAAGTAGGGCGATATCCCACACCATCTCACACTGAATCGTCAGTCTAGGCTGAGGTGTGTTTCTTAGTCTTGTTCCTTGCAGTTGTGCCCGTCTACCGTCAGTCAGGTTGCTTTTGTACCTGACTAGCCGCCTAGGTTTGTGGGGGAGGGAGGAGCCTAGACAAGGGGCAACAGGTGACCCGGTGCCTTTTTGGGGGGAAGTGGGAGTGCTCGGACACTTTTCCACCCTCTTTTTTCAGCTTCATCTCGGCAAGGTCGGCGATCCGCAGTCTCGTACATACAGACATACAGACATACTTCTGGACATACTCCATACTCCATACTCCGTACATACATCCAAGTACGGGATGTGGTTACCCGCGCGTGCGCCTCAGCCCTCTTCTCGGGTGTCTTTGGGAATCCCACGGATCAATAAGTAGCTATTAAGATTAGATGGCTGAGCAGCTGACATCTCAACCCGGCCATCCGACCACTTCGGGGCGCCCGCCCTCCTGCTCATCCTCTTCTAAAATCTGACTGACACTGACACACATCCACTTCAACCCCAACGTTGGACCCAGGCATCCGGTTGTGCGCTTTTGGCCGCCTCTTGCCAGACAGGCCTTCACAGGGATGTGCGCGACTGTGCCGCTTTCTCTCTCTCTCAGGGATATCTTTCCCCCAGTTGCCAGTGATGTCAGATGATGGGCTGCTGCACGGATGCTGGCACGGACGCCGTTGGGCTCTCTGCCCCTGCTGCTGATCGACTCCCTAGGAGAATACGAGTCAATATCCCTAAGAACGAACCACAACTCTATGAATCACTCGCATGACCGCGCATTGCAATTCCAAGGCAGTCGTTTTGTTCTTCATCTTCTTTCTCCATCCGTCACGTCCTACGACTGGGGTCAAACAAGCATGGCAATTCCTTGTGCAGGTTTTGCCCAAGATTACAGTAACGGTGGACAACCACTTTACGGCCGGTTTGAGCGAGATGGGTTTGTTTACAATCGAGCTTGGATAGTTAGTCGGCCGCCAGGATCTGTCTCGAGCCTGCCGTCGCTGTCTCGTTTGAGAGTCGAACACCGGCTCGGTTGGTGTCTCTGAATTATTTATATCACAGTCACGTCGGGCTTGCAAGTTTGGCGAGCCACAAGTCATCCGATTGGCATAGAAAATAAATGTATGGTCTACGCTGTCTCACACGAGCCGGCGGTGAGCTCTCTTATCCCTCCTATCACTTACCTCTTCTCTTTCAAGCGGGAGTCGAGTATCGACATCACCCTCCTCGTGGCTTCATCCTTCTTCTCGGCAATCGACTCAGTAAGCCTAATGGCCTCGGCTGTCTTTTTCCGCCACTCCTTGTCCCCCATCATCCTCCTTGCGATATCAGGTAGCCCGCACTTTCGGGCGGCTAGGTCGTCGTCCAGATCCTTCCGGACAGCGTCGTACTGCTCCTTATAGTACTTCCGCACTCGTCGGCGAGCCTCGATAACAATTAGCCCGGAACTCATGTTCTGGACCATCGTCTCATCCCAGATGCAAGAGGACTTTGACTGGCCAAGCGGCTCCCATATCGCCGTGCCGCTTCTGTTCTGCTTGTACTTCTCGATATCCTTATGCTCTAGCCCCTTACTACCGTCGGGGTCTGCATCCCGGTGAAACGCCAACTTGGTGGACAGAGGAGATGCCTCAATCCACGTGGGGCTGTCTTCAGGGCCACAGCTGGGATTAGTTGCCATGGCTCGGTCGATGCTGTCTCTTCGCACTAGGTTTGGGGGCACGATGAGTCTAAGGCCTCTCGAGTGGCTGCTGTTAGAGATCGATCGTTGTGGCACCTGACCGTCCGAGGTGTGCTGGTGGTCGTCTGCAGGCCTGGGCTCGCATCGGGGCAGAGACCTGGACTCTGCCTCGCATACAGCCGACTCCCCATCACTGAAGCATGAGAAGCACAGTCCCATGGCCATTTTTTCGTGAACGTTCCTTTGGAGAGGACGCTGCTTAGACTCTCCCAGCGGGTAATCCGAGACTGGCCCGGACTTGTTTCCCGTGTGTGCTACCTGGCCAATATTTGTATCAGTACTGATGGATATGTCAACTTAGTTAGATGACGAGTGTTTGCAATACGGTTCTTCGATGACATATCAATCCAGTGTGGCGATCGGTATACATTTATAGCTAAATGTGGCGGTGCTTGTATAATTCTCAAAGTTGTAGCTCGAGGTCAAATATTCACAAAGCCAATGTCATCTGTCTCACGCCGAAAATAAACATATCTTTTGTATTAACAATGACATTTAAGAGGAATCGATATAGGTACAAAGGAAACCACGTGTCGTGCTTTGTTGCCCTTTGTCACCTGTGTTTCCCCCATTTGATACCAAGGAATCAGCTTGTTTCGCCCACCACGTCATTGGCGTCACTGTAGTAGCCCCTATTTTCCTTCTCTTCGATCGCCTCTTCTTCACTATAGCATTCGTCCTGCGAATCCGTCTCGGACAGGCTCTCAACTGAATCAACACCCAGCTCTTCTCTGTAGTAATCGAGGTATTCATCGCTTTGCGCATCGTCGTCGTCGTCGCCACCAGCAGCCGAGTATACTTCTCCTTCCTCCTCTTCCTCCGTCTCAAGCATGCCGAACTCCTCCATGAGATGGTGCAACGACTCCGTGTGGACCCCCTGGTACAGCCCCAGATCCAGAAGAACCTCCCCGATGAGCGGGTCGTCGTCGTCGAGCTGCAGGTACTCGTCGATCTCGTCCTCGTCGTATACGGACCAGAGCTTCTTCAGGGCCATCTCGCGCCGGAAGCCGAAATCCGCCTCGCGTTCTCGCGCATTCTGCTCCTCGAACCAGTCCGGCTGGTAGATGGTGAGCTTGGGGAGGTGGCTGGGCACCATAACCCGCTCCGTGGGTAGAGGTAGAGATATCATGGCCGTCCGTTAGCTTGTTAGTGAGTTACGACGGATTAGTTTGTAAGGTACAGGGAACTCAGGTGAGCTCTTTAAGTACCGGGATGGTGGTTTGATTGTGCTGTATAGCCTTTTCACACAAGCAACCTGGACTGGGGGCACGAAGAGACAGGGGCTTTTCACTTATTCCCTCCTCATTGTTAGCCCCAGAGGCTAATAAAATTGTCGTCATTCCGAAACATTGTTCTCTGGCAAAGAAACATAAGACAATATCATTCACTTCATTCTTTGATCAGGAGGTGGCCAACTGCGTTTGTCTGGTTTTTGCCACGTTTCTTTCCTACGTCGGCCTAGACCTGGTACAAAGTCATCCACCCAGTAGCAATGAGAAACTCACATCATGTAGATTTGTATCCCGATAGTCATTGTAACCAATCAAGGCCTGTCTTTATCCAAACATGGCATAGTCTTGGTATTTCATAGATGGATGCATACAATTCAAATGACGCATGACCGTAACTAGGCATAGAAAGGTTTTGGGACATGGTCCGAAATGGAAAACCTCGCAGGGTTTGTTGTTGATATTGGAGACCAGTCTGTAGGCCCTTCCGTATAATAAGCCCCGGAAAGTCGACGATGCCGGCGTATGTCTCCGAGTGCTTTGTCAAAAGTGCCCGACGCCAAGAATGTGGGCCCTCGGAGACTAGAATGTCAAACAGGGGTAGTAAGAGTCGTTCTGTGACATATCTCAAGTAAAGAAACGAAAATGTCTTGATATATAAGACATGTCGATGACCGCTCTGTACTGGAGATCAAAATCACCATCAAACTTCACATCCAGCTTCACTCTACCTCTTTCCCGCTAAAGATTCATTTTTACACTTGGCTCAACTGACCCAACTCTACTACACGAACTAAAAATGGCTTCCGACCTTCAGCATACGCTTTGGCTATGGCTCGAGGGGTTCTTTCCCCGAAGAGTCTGGTATTATCTCCTCACCAAAGGCCTAGTCGCCTCGTCAGCCGACCTCCTTGAAGGCAGGACCACGGAATCCAACCTGCGCATCAACCGCATGCACATGGACATGTCCAAGGGCGGCTGGACCTTCGCCGATCCCAGTAACCCAGCACCCCCAGGGGCGTCCACTCCATGCCTTGGAATCTCCGACCCGGCGACCGGCGAGACGCGGTATATCTACGAGAGCGCCTCCATCCTGGTCTATCTGGAGACCGTGTACGGCGGTCGCGGCTCTCCTCCGGCCATGCCCACCGACCCCATCGACGTCGCCACCATGCAAGACATCATCGGCATCACGAATCTCGCCACGCTCGACGCCGGGTACTACACACGCCACGCCGTTCCCGCACTGGCGGCGTGGTCCGGCCTGGCTAACGAGGACCGCAGCCGGGCCGCGGGACTGAACGCGCGCGCTGGCATGGCCAGGAACCTGGGCAAGATCCAGTCATGGGCGGCAGCGTCCCTGAAGACTACGGGCTGGCTCACTCCGGGGAGAGGGGGCGGCCCGGGGCTTGCCGACTTCTGCCTTGCGGCGGGTCGGAGGTACTTGGAGTTGACGTTCGGGTGGGACATGTTCGAGGGAGAAGGGGAGGAGCTGAAGGAGCTCGCGGCGTGGTATGAGCGATTCAAGGGGCTGGAGTGGTGGGAGGCGGCTGAGGAGAATGCTGTTGTCCACCCCCGCAACTGAAAATGGGGAAGGAGTCCCGCGAATTCTGATGGATTGTTTGATGCGGAATTTGAAAACCCTGTCCATGTCATCTCTATACCACTATACTGGCGATACTATTATACTAGCTATACCAGCTATACTAATGATTCTAAGCTTCAATATACCACCAAGTCCAAAGCCAGATTCCGTTCGTACTGTGGGTTATGTTCGGAGCTGCCATCGCAACTGTTGGGTACGGTCTCTACTCAACCTTGGGTCTTAGCACCACGACCGCGCAATGGATTGGATACAAAGTTCTCTATAGTCAGCATAGCAACAGAGGGAGATAGCGAATCAAGTAGTAACAAGGTGCTATATTCTATAAAGAAACGAACAAAGGAAACAGCACCTGCTATTCTATATACACATAAGGAATGGCTTAGCACTCTAGTGCTAAGCCCCAAGGTCTACCCCTATTATTTGTTGCGGCATCCAAAAGGGCAATCCTCCTTCCAATGGTATAATCGGCAAGGTGTCATTGTTACCAAGGCCAACCGCATTCTTCCCCTGCTCGATTGCCGCCTCACCGAAATTTTTAAAGACACCAATATCATTTGGATCCGTCAATGCAACATCTCGCCTCGTGCAGCCAGTCGCATTTAGAGGTACGCCGTTGAGGCGGTCTGCGATCCAATCGTAAGCCCCGGGGAGACCGAAGACAAACTCTGCGATGTGCCCCGTGAGCAAGTTTCGAACGTACTCGACCGTGGCTCCTGCGGGACAGTAGAACTCGTTCACCAACTGATCCGTGTCGGCTATGGGGGAGATGTCATCTAGCACACCCTTGAATAGATAGAGCGGTCGATTCGGCGTTCCGTGGACGCCCATCTGGAAGGCACCCGACAACACCGTCTGGAAGACGTCGTTGTAGAGGATGGCCGAGCCGCTTTTGAAATAGGAATAGATGTTCTGGAATATGCCCCGCGCCGCGATGACATCCGCACAATGGTCGCCAATGAATTCGAACACCACCCTTCTCGGGCCCAGCTCGCTGTCCAACAGGTCGCTGAAGTTCTTGTAGCCGTGGGCTAGGCCGAGCATGCTAGCCATGAGGATGCCCGCCGGAAGGCGCGCGTTGTCCGTCTCGAAGATGTGCGTGCCGTTGGCAATGGTGCCGCCGAGGGCGGTCCCCACGGTAAACTGTCCTTTCAGACCTCCGTGGTCCGGTAGGAGGACGTACCAGCCCCTGTTGAGCGCGGCGTGGATCTGGTCGGCCAATGTTAAAATATTACTACGCGACTGCGCCGCGGGACTGGGAAAATTCTCACGGTTAGGCTCTCTATGTTGACAAAGCCAACGGTAGCTAGGGAGCCGAGCTGGACAGCGTAGCTGGGTGCGCAGTTTGGATTAGGCGAGTCATAAGCGACCGCGTACGAGACGAGCTTCGTGTTATCGGCTTTGTTTCCATCAGGGACAAGAATCGTAGCAACATCGGCCACCGCATTGTCGTTGGCATCGGTACTCCGATACATGAACTCGGTTGCCGAGGCAACGTTAAAATAGCCCAAGACACCTTTGATCTTGTTGTCGATTGGTCGACTGCGTATTGTCTCCCCTAGGCTGTACTCGGAGATGTTGTCAGGCTCGTGGTAAAAGGGGTCCAGGAGAGGAAGAATCGGTGGAAAGGTCAGCGCCCAGCAAATGTTCGTGAACGGGGTTATAAACACAGGAATGTAGAGACTCAATTTGGAATACATTATGAAATCCAGTAAGTTCCTTTTCACGATTCCTGGTACAACGGAGAAGTATAAGCCTCCCCACAGCTCTATCAAGCTGCGTGGCTAGGTATATATATTTAGGCTGTGTAACACAGCCACACAGCCTCCTTGCGCTATTGTACGCACGTGAATCTAGAGTCATCTGTCCTCTCATGCCTGTTGGAATCTTGAATTTCCGGTACGTCGAAAAACATCTATGAAGTCGCTATACCAAATCATTTTCGCAGCGCGTTGTCAAGTTTCTTCAGCGATTACCGGAATCTTAGAAGCAGACATGCATCATCCCGAAGAAGTGTCATATGCATGTTTGACAAAGGAGATGTAGCGGCAGGGTCTGAAACAAATCTTTCAAAGAATCCTGATATAATTGCAAGAAATCTCAGAAAGGTCTCGCTTGGGCAAATCATTCCCCGAGAATGGCCAACGGATTCATGACACGTTCCTGTCAATGAGGCATAATGACTTACAAATGAGTCTGTTGACGAGCGATCTCAGATTCTGGCTTAGACATGACGGATGGAACGCGCCTTTTGAAATATGTTTCAAACAATCATTCCGTGCTTACCGACAGCCTTACGTACGTCTCAGACACCTAGAACGGAAGAACTACAGATATATGTGTGAAGTAATCGGCGAGTCGAGTCTCGTGACCTGATCGTTTCGAATTATATCTTGGGAGATCTCGATTCAGGGGACTCGCAATGGATAAAGTTGGCCAAGGACGGGGAAGGGGTAAATCCATAGTAGTTTCACTTTTCCGTACGGAATGAGACTATGATACACAACACACGTGCGCAAAATATTGTCTTCAGTGGCATGCAATCCGTGAAAGAATTATCATCGGGTTAATATTGAGTCTGGATGAGACGCAAAGCTAGCTACGAGGATACCATAGTTTTCTGAGCCGATAATCCCTTCATTTGGATATCCATGACCTCCTGAACCTTGTCCAACCCCTTCCCAGCCACTTTGGGATCCGGTGCCGTCACCAAGCTCTTCGCCGCCAGCGCGCGGGACATATATCCCTTGTAGATACGTGCGACATGACCGTCGGGCTCGCACGCATCTTTGAGGTCGATAAGCTTGATCGTGACCCCTATGAAGTGCGACATGACGATTTGCTTAAGAACAAACCACAGCAGGGCGACGAAGAGGATGGCCTTAGCAAAGAACGACTGTAACTTGTCGCCAACGGGGAAGGCCACCCGCCCTCCCCCTGACCATGGCGATGAACTTGCGCGTGGTGTGAGGGTGCTGGCTTAGCACTGTCGTGCACAGAAAGCATCAACGGGATCACGTACGCCTGCTCGTGGCTAACGTAGTCTGGCAGCGGCGATGCCATGTGCTCGTTCACGAGGGTGTGATGCTGGAGCGCGCCCCCGATGGGGTTTTCCTCGGCGACGACGCGATCGTTAACCTGGATACGCTTGACGTCCGGGCTGAATTCGACGATGGTGCCGGACAAGTCACTTCCCATGATCAAGGGGTAGTTGATGTAGCCCAGCAGGAAATCGCCAATGATCTGCTTCTGCCAATCGATGGGGGTTGATGGCGACGGCATGGCTATTCACCACGATCTGGCCGGGGCCCAGTGGCGTGTGTAAGGGGCTGACGCCGCTAGAGATACATGACTCTTCCATTACCAGACTGAGCACTGTCTATAACGCGGAATCATCCAACCTTGCGCTCTGCTCCTTACCATGGCCCAGCAAGGTACATTGCATCGGCTCAGTGAGATGGCTCCTTCGACAAACGCCTCTTTCCTACCCCCACCTTACGTTTAAAAGGGAGTTCCCATGATGGTGGGAAGCCGGGGTCGTACTGGATTACAAGCAAACTCAAGCCAAAATCCATAGACCCCTGGCTCATTATCAGTGGGGTTGGCTGTCGACATAGCCTGCGAGAGCAACGGCCGGTCACGACACAGCCGCTCGACTGTCAAGTCCGTGGGGAAATGGGCAAAAGGGAAATGGGGTAGCATGGACGTGCGGAAGCGATCAAAGGACGTCGGGGAAAGGCTTGTTGCCTTCGACGTCGTCGTAGATGGCGAGGTAACAGGGTTGCTGTGGAGCGACGGGGCGGCGATCGTCTCTGACGAGCTGGCAAAGGTATCAACCTCTGCTAGCAGGTCGACATCATCAACAGCTTCGATGCTACTATCCACAGTGATATGGCCAAGATTATGGCGTGCTTGGAACAACGAGTTTAGGCCTTCAAGTCGGCCCTCCAACAGGGCGACCCGGGCCGTATCGTCCGTTGCCGCACGCCGGCGATGGGGTTCGGACGGTTGGCACTGTTTCTTGAGGCGGTGGCACCTGCGATTCGCGGAAACGCGGGAGCCGCTCCGATAATTGAGCAGGTAGCGGTCTACGAACCTCTCACATCTATCACTATCAGAGCAGGGCATGCATCGACACTTGGTCTTGGAACAGATAATACAAGCTTGGCCGTACTGGGCCGAGCGAGCCAAGCCCCTTCATCTCATACTGCAGGGTATATAGTCTAAACGGGTCGTACCTATGTTCGCTTATTTGATCGCACCTTTTGCATCGCTCGGGGGCGAGAAACTGCGCGCGCAGGAAGGGGACGGCAGTAGACTGGGAGGATGGATGTGCCCAGTGCGGAGGGGAAGGGGATTGAAACAGTGAGACACCAGCATTGCCACCTCATCTGACGCCTTTTAGCTGGCCAGGTCTCAGCCTGACAGGCCAGTCGGGGTACGTATTGCTATGCAAACAAGGGGGAGGAATGTCAGAGCACGTGACGATATATTCCAAGACACGGGCGGAATTACGAACTCTCCGATTTGAGGTTGCACAAGCAATTGGAATTCGTACATCGTTACGAAGAGAGATAGGGGGCTGGCTTTGGCTATCGTAAAGAGGTTCTTGCGGACAGGGGTGCTGGTAATATCAGGAGACGAACAGTTACCATTTTGACAAGTTGTCCCGTTCTTGCGCGATACAAAATTACATATGTCAAAGTCGCGTCGAGGTTCGTTTGTGAAAGCCGGCTGGAGCGAACGGGAAGGGCTGTGAGAGCCAGCTTTTACTACGAAGCCTCTAAGAGCCGCACACTATGAGACGGACTTTTTCAAGACATGCGACGATGTGTTGCCTTCCAAACTCAGCACCGCAGCTCGGCCTGTTCTACAACAAGATGACGGACTCTCCTTCTTTGTAGGTGTCCCTGCGCGACTCGATCCTTGGGCAGGTGAAGTATGAAGACTGGCAGGCATGTATCGGGCCTAATGTCTACGGAACGTGAACTCTCCACGTGAAGTGGAGTATAAAGAGGCTCTAGGCTTCTTTACCATGCTCTCGTTCTTCTCAGGTATCATTAGCATAGTGAGTCAGGACAACTACCTGCAGGCAGTGCCTATCAGGACGTGTGTCACCTACTTGTTCCTGTGAGCATGCGCCGACCCCATCCTGCATATCCCGCTTGTGATTTGGATATGGGGGCCATCCACCTCGTAGTCCTACCACTGTATAAGCTCTCTGGATGTCTTCCGGCTCTCGTAAGCCTTTGCACCTTTCTTCCCCTTCTTCTCATTCCAGGTGGACATGAACAAAGACTACACAGGATACACCCTTTCAATATAGCGCCGTAGTTTGATACCTTCTACCATGTTGTTTGACCTACCATATTTTTCGCCTCCGAGCTCGGAATCGGATGATCGTAGCGCGGCGTCCCGCATTTTGTTGCCGTCATGACCGCCTTGACTGTCATCTCCATGGCCCTTCGCTTCTGGTCACGAAGTCTGGGGCAAGCGAGTACCCCAGGGGTTAACAAGACAAATGGTCGCCGGCACCGTTTCTAGTGGGATGACTGGGCAGCTCTGGTAGCAGTGGTATGTTTTTGCACCTTTGGCAGCCGTTCTACTACACGACACAGTCTATTCTTTCCTAACCGATGCTTCTTGCCAATTCTAGCCCTTCATCCTCGCCATGCACTGCATTTCGTTCCGAATGGTTGACCTTGGATGGGGTCGCCATATACGGACAGTAGACCCAGATGACTCCTCTATGTCGCTGAAGCTCCTCTTCATTGTGTATCTCGTCAACGATTTCGCCCTGTTCTTCAGCAAAGCTTCTGGACTTTTGTTCATATCTCGAATCTTCCCCTCCTTCGCGAATCCTGCCTGGTTCAACTACATGGTGGTAGTGACTCACGGCTTGAACATAGCATGGCTGATTGGTATCGTTTTCGGCACTGTTTTCATATGTACACCAGTCGAAAAGGCATGGAACTCCACGATGTCAGGCCACTGCGGAGCGTCGAGCGACCTATGGATTGGTTGTGCAATCCCCAGTGTGACAATTGATCTATTCATACTTGCACTGCCGATGCCTAAGGTCTGGGGTCTGCACATGACCAAAGGCCGGAGATGGGGACTCTTTGTCGTCTTCGTACTTGGATATAGGTAAGACACCCATATTAATGCTCCTTCTGATGTTTCAGTGCCGCGTAGCTAACACGATCTGTGTCCAGCGTCATTATTGTATCTCTTGGTCGCCTGATTACAATCCTTGTTATGGGCACAGACCCGAACCAAGACATCACTTGTAAGCAACGGCACAACATGCAGTAACATGATATGAGTCTGACCAAAGCTGACGGTCCACCACTTAGGGATCCGTACATCTGTCGGGATGTGGATTATGGTCGAGGCTCCCATCACCGTTCTTTGTGTGTGCCTCCCCCTATGCTGCCGCTCGGCCGTCGACTCGCAAAGAGGGTGTTGTCCATAGGCGGATTTCGCAAACTGTAAAGCGGCTCGTGGAAGAGCCGCGACGGCAATTTCGCGTCAGCCTCCAGGCCGGGAGGCCCCAATGCGTCTTTGTTTGCAAAGGAGAGGTACTGTTTTCAAGGGATGCATAACAACACGAGACCCGAGAGCATTCAGTCTGTCGGCAGCGGCCGAGCAATGGTCTCGCTGCATGTTGTACCTCCACAAAAGACGATTCGGGTGCAGAAGGATGTCTACGTTTCGTGATGATGGCGCTGGTGCGTCTTTCCCAGAAGTTCTTTGCTGGTATTATCAAATAGGGGCTTGGCTTCAGTTGTGGGCCTTATTAGCCTAGCAACCTAGCCAGGATTCCAGGGGGCGTTTTTGCGTTTTGGTTGCTGGGAACCCCCGCCAAACCCCACCAATATTTTGGACAGGCGGCCAGATAAATCAATTACAGCATCATCATTATCATTTGCTTAGCTCCAAGCGACGAGCACCGCGTCCACCCTTCCTTCTGCCAATGCAACATCCAGTGTGAAATGCGGCAATCTACCATGGAATTGTTATTCCTGTCAGCCAAATACGCGGTCCCAATGCCAATCACAGTATAACCATGACGGTTCCCAGCAAGCCCATCCCGGCGCTGTACGTTGTCTACATTCTCCGCTCGTCTGTCCGCCGCGCATCGTTCTACATCGGATCGACGCCTCATCCGCCCAGGCGACTCAAGCAACACAATGGACTCGTGAAGGGCGGCGCTACTCGCACCTCGCGGGCGTCGCTGCGACCGTGGGAGATGGTCGCAGTCGTCTCTGGCTTTCCCAGCAAGATAGCCGCTCTCAAGTTCGAGTACGATTCCCCCATACTTTGCGACCAGTGCCGACATACGGGTACCATGTAGCTAACAAGACGGCAGATGGGCTTTTGCCAACCCTCATTTGTCATTGCACATCCCTTCGTCCTCCCGAATCACCATCGCGACCCAGAAGAAGCGCAACGGCCATCCGAAACGTCCACCCTACAGTCTGACCTCGATCATCTCGAACCTCCACCTCTTACTACGAGTCCCCAGCTTTGTGCGCTGGCCACTCAAGCTCCATTTCTTCGATCGCGACGTGCACAACGCCTGGCTTAAACTGTGTAGCACTGCCAACGAGCAGTTGCGCAGCACCATGGAGATCGTTACGGATTTCGAGCCGCACGCGGAGACTCGTGTCGCCGCGGAAAACGTTGATCCCGGGGTGGAAGGAGAGGACGAGGAATCTGCTGCTTCACCGCCGGTCTGGGGCATCCATGCCCTACCGCTGGATTATGCGCCGATGCGAGAAATCGTCACGAAGACCGAGTCTATCTTCTCTTTCGAAAGAGAGGGTAAATGCGTGGTCTGCAACGAACACCTGCCGACCGGCGAGGGAATCTATGCAGCGTGTACCAACACGGGCTGCGAGGGCGTGGGGCATCTATCTTGTTGGAGCGGCCATCTCCTTGGCTCGGGCAGGACGGACGAGGTCCTGCCCATCGGTGGCCATTGTCCAAAGTGCAAGGGACCCGTGACGTGGGGAGAGATGATGACCGAGATGACATTACGCATGCATGGCAGGAAGGAAGTGGAAAAACTGCTCAAGGCGCCGCGGAAGAAGCGAGCTCCAGCCAAGGCTACGGCGAAGTCCGCAGCCAAGTGAAGGACAACGTGCTCTGTTGGGTTGTGCTTATTTTGGCTAGGCTATGTGCGTCAGTTGTTGTGATACAGTCGCAAATGTTGGACACAGCTCTTTCCTATCAATCTGCTTTTCTAATAGCCGTGCCCATGGCATTGCAGCTGGCGAGTACCGTGCGGTACTCTCGTTGTTCTGCCCGTATCGTCCCCGTACCCTCATCCAAGATGCTCAGTCGTCAGCTGTGCCTTCCTTCGTCGTTGGTGGAACGAGAAGACTGCTGGAGAGGTCGAGACTAATCAAGAGCAGTTTCGTCAATTCGACAGCATTTTAACTTCGCTCCTTCCTGTCATTAGACGTTAGTGGCTTGACCGGGTTATGGTTCTCCCCCAAGTGGTTGGCCTGCCTGTCCATAAAATTCAATCCAGAAGAATAGAACATCCCGTATTTTTCTCTTGCTACTTCATTATTTGCACTCCATTCTTCATCACATTGGAACCATCAGATATCCTGACTTCACACAATGGTGGCCCTAAAGGTCGTGGAACGCCACCGTGTCGGTGTAGACAGATTTTACGGATTGGACTTTTCCCTCGTCTATGATCCCACAACTGGATGCTTGTCCAGAAGAGATGGGCTACCAATGCTGCCAGGACAGCCATGGGCCTCCCCTTTCCTCCAACGACGAGCTGCTAAGTAATGTTGAGCGGGATCATAAGGTCTCCAGCCTGGAGAGGCTGAAGTCCTCAATGTACATTGTGCGTATCTTTTGTGTGGCCAACGCCAATGCACACACACATTATGTGTCCATCATCTACTGACAACGTGCCGGTTCAGCCTTCGACTCCCAATAGCAAAGCGGTCACGCCTCTTCACGCTTACGACTGCATTATTGCCACGCAACACCCGGATCTTCACCTCACCCTGACCGGCAACAGTGTCTACCTCAAACCTATCCCTGTCTACATGCTCTGCGTGGACTTCTGGCGTTGGCTTGCGGTCGCACCCAACGACAAGAACCAAGCCACCTACAAGGCCGCGATGGGCTTCATGCGCACCTACTGTCTGTTGATCCGATATGCATCCGACTTCCGAAAGGCGGCCTTGATTCACGAACTGATACCGCGCGACCTGAAAGTCAAGATCACCTACGAGTCCTTCGTGGGATTTATCTCGCAGTTCGCCAACGTTCCTGACTCAGACGTCGCGCCGCGCTATACGCACGGCGAATTGGCACTCAGAAGTTTCGTCAGTCCTCATAGGCTCTTCCTTGAAGCTCCCGAGGAGGACGAAACCGAAGATGGGGACAATGAGAAGGAAAGGACAGAAAACCAGCCAGCGTCCGCTTCAAGCTATAAGTCCTGGTCAGTTTCCTCGGGTCCCGTAACGACAGCAAAGGCAGATGACCCGTCAACGCTCGCTCCGTCGCTATTTGAACTATCTTCCATGTTATTCCTTCTCTTTTTTGGGGGCCATGCTGATATGGTCCTGGACGGACGCTTCGGGGACGGTGAGATGGCTCGTTATCGTACCTCTAGGCCTGGTCTTTGTGTTGGTCATGTTGACAGTGATAGTGGTGATTGGCATTTATGTAGAGGAGTTTTGGGTTGCAAGGAAGAAGAGGACAAAGAAAATGTCGCTGGAAGGAGGAGACTGGGGAAAGGGTGGAACTGTCGAAAGATGACGGCGACATGGTTTAACTAAATCCCTTGGATGGTGGGATGAGATCGTTGTTGTTCCCTAATTCGGTATTACATAAAGAGACTTCGTATTCCTAGAAACGCTTTCTGCTCGTTGCATTAACTTAGAGAAAACAAACCGAAAGAATATAAATCCATGATCAACCTGAAGCACTAGTCAGGCCAAGCCAGAGGGAGAAGAACTGCGGTGTGGATAGCTATCCGAACAAGCATATTTGAATCAGTTCCACCAGGTCAGCCCATCTGTACCTTATCAGCCTCGAGCCAATTCCGCACCATCTTGGGCACCAGTCCAGCCTCGACAACCTTGGGACAGGTCCGCATAGTCCTGCTGTGTCCGCAAGCTCTGCCGACGTCCCAGGCGAGGCCCCCCGCGCCCCTTTCTGCGTCGCCGCTCTCCCTCTCTTCCGCGTCGACGTACTTTTCCTCGTAATACTCAGCCAGTTGAATGGCGGGGAGCAGCGCCTCAGCCCCAGCGCCGAGCTCGATCGCTCGCGCTCGCAGACGCGCCAGCCACTCCGGGAGGTCCACGACGTCGAAGCGCAGCAGACCGCTTGCCCGCACGGCGGGGAGGAAGTGGTCGTTCCAGGAGAAGTGGTGCGGCGCCACCAGATTGTAGAACGTGGCCGCAGCCGACTCACTGGCGCAGCTGTCATTCATTTGGTTGGCCACTGGGGTTCGCCCCTTTTCCAAGTCAATTTCACTGCCTTCTTTCGTCTTGAAGCCACCCCACCAGTGGGAGTAGTAGGATGGCGAAAAGGGGGAAGTGGGAGATGCTGGTGAGGAGGGAGCTGAGATAGGTAGTATCCTGGTAAGGGATTCGTTCCTGCTGGGCCAGCCTAGTATCGAGCGGACTACAGTGATGAGGAGTGAAGAGGTGGGGGCAGAATACTGCCGAGGTTCAGACGACACAGGGGAGTTGTGCTTCATATGCGCTGCAAGCTCCAGTATAGCCCGCGCTGCCGTGTCCACGGGCATCCACTCGCACCGCCCCTGCATCTGTCCCTGCCGCTCCTCTAGGCGCGGCAAGGCTCCCACCTGAGCGGCGCTCCGCACCATCATCGGGATCGCCTCCTTGGCATTCCAGATGCCGTGCTCGGTATCGGCGGAGATCTGGCCGACGCGGAGAACGGCGACGTGGGAGAGAGTATCCGTGGCAGAACGAGCATCGGCGACAGCATTCGGAGGGTTAACACCCCACCCCAACATGAACCGGAACACGGAGAGGAACGAATTTGCGGCAACCCCACCAGCTTCATTCCCACTGTCCGTGGGCTCTGTAACCTCGCTGCCGACGCCTACTATCGTCTCGGCTACCGCCGCCGCCGCCGCCGCCGCCGCCGCCGCGCGCTCGCAAATGCGCTCGCCGACCAGTTTCGACCGCGCGTAGCCCGTCGGCGCCGCATAACCTAGCTCCGCGATGGGCCCCTCAGGGACGGTCGACCCGGCCGGCATACCGAACGCCGCCGAGATGCTGGATGTGAAGAGCAAGCGAGCGGGGCGACGGAAGGGCACGTCGGCGGCCAAGTCCAAGAGCCGGCGCAGCCCCGCCAGCTGGGGCCGGAAGCTCGCGAGGCCGATGTTGAAGTTGACGGGCCACGCGGCGTGCACGATGAGCGTGGTGGTGGCCTGCAGGATGGCGAAGAGCGCCGGCGACGACAGGCCTAGATTGGGAGCGCTTAGGTCGTTGGTTGGGAGGGCTACGAGCTTTTGTGACTGGACAAATAGGGGGAAAGACGTCGTGGTGGAGAGACGTCGTTCACGCAGGGAGGCTTGGACGCGATTAGCGGCATCGGTGGGAGAGTTGCTGCTGCTGCGTACGAGGCAGTAGATCTTCTCTACTTGGGGGTCTTGTAGGAGCTGGTGAAGGATGTGGGCGCCTAGGGCACCAGTGGCACCTGTGAGAATCTAAGGATCGCCGTCAGTATGAGATGAATGTGTGATGATGGCTTTGGCCCAACTTGATAGAAAATGCCCCTTACCACTGTCTCCTTTTTTGGTTGAGGCAATATCCCTGGCTTGCGCCTCTTGAAAGTGCCGTACTCATCGATCAACTTCCTCATAAGCGGGATATCATGGCTCTCATTTGGCTTTTGATATGCAGGGCCACTGCAGCCGGTGATATGGCTATTGGTTAACTCGCTGCCCGACGACATGACGTGCAACCTACGCGCGAGTACCGAAATGTTGCCAGCGTCGTACACGGCATTAGTGGGAAGCGAGTGGCCAGCCAGATCCACTTTCTGCAACAGCAGACGTCGGATTTGGGCGGCGCGAAGACTGTCCAGACCTGCGCCAAAGAAGTCTGCGTGGACATCCTGTATGTCGATACCAGCCTGGTCGCGAAGTGCGTCCTGAATTAACCCCTCCAATTCCAAGACACTTAGCCCTTTCTTGAGCGGCATCTTGCGGCCGTCTCCCTGTGGCTGAGGTTTCTCCGAATACATCGCGTCGATGTAATTCTGAAACTGCGCATAAGCTGCGCCGCGGATGATGTTATTCTTGTCCGTGGCCGGGTAATCAATATCAGCAGGCACGGGGACAATCATGTCCCGCGTGATGCGAGCGAACTCGTCCGCGAGCCGGTTGCCCGCCTGCACGTGCGACCAGATGGCATCGACGAGCTGTTCGTCGGACAAAAGGGGTACCTCGGCGGCGGGGGCTCGGAACACCAGCACCCCCGGCATCAGCCGGTCGTTGCCGACGACCAGCGCGTCGCGCACGAGCGGGCTCTCGCGGATGGCGCCCTCGATGCCCAGCGGCAGGATCTTCTCGCCGCTCAGCAGCGTCACCGTGTCGTCGTCGCGGGCGACGTACTTCCAGGCGTCGGGCAGGGTGGGGTGCGGACGCCAGAGGTCCCGGGAGTGGAACGAGCCCGGCGGGTCGTCGGAGTTGGACATCTTGAGGGCGGGGTGGGACTTGAGGTACACGGCTTCGTAGACGCCATTGGTGCTGTCACCGTCGTTGACGTTGCCGTTGCCGCTCCGTCGCTTGAAAATCATGTGCGGCCGTAGATTGGCGTAGGGGCGCACGTAGACCCAGCTGTCATCGCCGGGCTCGCGGTAGATGGAGTCCCCCACGTGGCCGACCTCGGTCCTGGTCTTGGGGTTAGCCCTATAACTTTTTCCGCGCATTCAGGAGACTTGGTTGTTGTCCTGCTGTCATCACTATTGATGCAAGGGATAAAGCAGGAACTCACATTCCATAGATGACCCCTAGCTTCACCCTGGCCTTGACGAGTTTATCTCCCAGGTCATCGGGCGTTCTCGCTCCAGTCGACGTAACATATCTGCACCTCCTGAGCACGTTGATGCCATCCTCGCGCTCCGCCATTAGCTTGAGGGTGTAAGGCACGCAGTGGCAGATGTCCGGTCGAGCCTCCTTGAGCGCCAGAATGAGGTTTTCTGCCGTGAGTGGGAGGAGGGCATTAAACATGTGCGCCGGCTGGCGCATCCACATGGCCATGAGAGAGGTGAAGAGGCCGTGGATATGATACCATGGCAATGCGTTGAAGGCCCGAAGCCCGGTTCCCGTGGGCACGGTGCTGATGATGCTGCGGTGCGACAGAAAAAGCGGCTTGGGAAGTCCTGTAGATCCCGAAGAGTGTGCGATGAGGGACACTTGGATGTGCTCGACTTCCTTGTCTGCGATGGGTCGAAAGAAGGGTTCCGGGGGTGATTGATTCGGCCTGTCGAAGGTATCTCTACCTGGGATTACCATGAAGTTGAGACTCGAATTGACCCTCTTCAAGTCCGCAATAGTTGCCTTGATGCGGGCCGTGGTACCATAGAGAATGGTATCACATTCCGCTGTAGCCAGAAGGTTCAGGCAGGCGGGTTCTCCCAGGCGGATTGACATGATCAAGACCTTGCACCCCAGTCGGAAAAGGGCGAAGAAGGTGACGATGAAGGACAGATCTGACTGCGCAAAAAGAGCGACCGTCTCGTAGGAGTTCATCTTGAAGCCGGCTCGTACCAACAGGTGGCACGTCTCATCAACCATTCGATCCAGGTCCTTCCCTGTAAAGTACTCATAGTCGGTAGGCTTGCTAGCATGCCTCGGGTAGCCAAGGATGGGAGACTGGACTTTGTCTTGTGCTCGCACCCGGATCAGGTCGTCAATGGTCCACAGCCTGCCATACTTCTTGATGCGCGCTTCCACCACCTCGGCTGATATGGTAGCCATTCTGCTTATTTGTTAAACCAATATCCACGAAAGAAGTTAATGAGGTGTTCCACGCCATTGAAAAACCATGAATGCCAGGGAAACAAACCTTTATGATATTTTGGGCCTTGGATATGGCTCAGTCGGGGCTTCTGGGGCTCATGTTTGACTGCACAATGAATGCCGCAATAAGGGGGCGAGATGAATAGATGGCGTCGCTGGTGGCGGAAAGCTGAAAAGCATGCGGACTGATGAGCCTTCTCTTATATTTAGGGAAGGGATAGTTACTCCGGCAGGCTGATATCACCCTGCATAAGTACCAAGTATAGGGTTGTCTCGATTGCACATCCAGTATCCCTTCAAGAAACTAGAACAGAGTATCGAAACTCAGGTCTGGGGTCTCATCTAGGGACGCTCACAAATACGTGTTACCCTTTCGGGTCATAGGTCACGTATGCAATACATTGGTGGGTGAGTGAGGACAAGTCTTCTGATTGGATGGCACTCCGGCCGAAATGCAGAATATAGGTTCAAACATGATCTCGACTCCATAGATTGCGCATGATCAAGCTTTTTCCTCCATTTGACTGATACAACACGATGAGATTCCATGATTATCCATAAGCACGAAACTGGGAGATGGTGAGGTACAAAGTCATATCGCATGCTTGCAAATGTACGATACCAAAGCCGGACAAGGGATATATTGGTAGGCAGACTATAGAGGCCCGCGATGACATCTTAACCCCTATTCCCGAGGGAAAATCGTACTACCGGTATTTCCAGTTCCGGTAAAAAGACTTCTTACGTCAGAATTCAAGATCGAATAAGCTTCCATTATACCCTGTCTTCCTGATGATTGTCTATCCACATTTTGGGGTATGAAAAAAGGGGAACGTTGCAATTGGATGGGAGTCACACCCAATGAGGGGAATCCCCGGTACACCCACAATTATGCACCATAGGCTATGTAATAGACATATTGATCAGGGAGAAACCCTCGATATCTCATTCTCCTTGTGGCGTCGCCGACATGCGAGGATCTCTGTTGACTGAAGCCCTTCGGAGGGAGTTGCGAGAAGCGTCTAGCACGCAGCTGAAGACTGACGTTGATAACCCTTACATTATCTACAACGGTCTACTTGATCTTGCAGATGCAAGGAACCGAAAGCATCCTACGAACTCTGTCTGTGCGTGCACAGCTAGGGATCCAGGGGCCAGTAAGGGCGAATCAGCCGCCATGAGTTTCACGATGCCATGCATCAGCCCTGCGCTTTGACGATATCTATGGGGTGCTCGAAAACCACGTGGAAGTGGAAACTGTTTTCCTTCGAATTGCCGCGCCGTCCTGCTTAATGGAGCACATTGCTTACGTTACTCAAAATAAGCAACGAGCAAAGATGATGTTCATTCTAGGTTTTGACTTTCTGTCCGTCAGACGATGGTCGAACATAAAGCTTCAGCTAGCGTCACATATGGGATGGGAAGGCATGAAATCATCTCCAAAGTGGCGCTGGCCGTGCCGAGGTTCGCGAATCCTAATGCGGAGAACCCAGGCTTGCCCGCGTCATGACCTTTCGGAGATCGATTGTGTAAATTAACTGGGAACTATCAAGTTCGACTTCGGATTATGATATTTCATCTGCAATGGTAGATGGAAGCTATTCATTGTCGCTTTTCGGTTTACATCCATAGCGTTCGTCCCGTGCCGGCATTCCAACAAGACCAAAGCAAACATGGCTTCACCTCGACGGCCGGTCCGTATAGGGAATTGCAGCGGGGCCTCTGTGGACCCCGGCGACATCATGTACGAGCAAGCCGTGTCGGGCCCCATCGACGTCATCACCGGAGACTACCTGGCCGAGGCCAATCTCGCCCAAGCCGCCGACGCCTACGCCGAAGGGCGGCACCCGGGCTGGGTTGCTAGCGCCTGGGACGGGTTGCAGAAGTCCCTCAAGGTGGTCGCCGAGCGCCGCATCAAAGTCGTCATCAACGGCGGCGGGCTGAACCCCAAGGGCCTGGCAGTCAAATGCGCAGAGGAAGCCCGCCGACTCGGAGGTCTTACTGCGAAGCTCCAAATCGCTTGGGTCGAGGGCGACAACCTGCTACCGGATGTCAGGGAGCTCCTGCGGCCCGACGCACAGGGCCGCCTACCCCACCTGGACGCAGAGAATGCCGAGGTCAAGTTCGCAGACGGCACGGCCAGCTTCCTCGACGACCCCCGCAAGAAGATTGTTGCGGCTAACGCGTACCTTGGCTGCCGCGCCATCCGGGCCGGCCTCGACGCCGGCGCCGACATCATCATCTGCGGGCGCGTGGCCGACGCATCACCAGTCATGGGCGCCGCGGCGTGGTGGCACGGCTGGTGCGACGGGGACTTCGACCGGCTCGCGGGCGCGCTGGTGGCCGGCCACCTGATCGAGTGCAGCTACTACGTGACGGGCGGCAACTTCGCGGGCTTCGACGAGCACGACGTCGGGCGCGACCTGCTGGGCATCGCCTGTCCCATCGCCGAGGTCGACGCGGGCGGCGCGTGCGTCGTCACCAAGCACGGGCGCTGCGCGGCGTCGTCACCGAGGAGACGGTCAAGTGCCAGCTGCTGTACGAGCTGCAGGGCAACGTGTACCTCAACAGCGACGTCAAGGCCGACTTGGCCCATGTCGCGGTCCGCCGGGTCGGCGACAGCCGCGTGCACGTCTCGGGGGTCAAAGGCTACCCGCCACCCCCGACCACCAAGCTCGCTGTGTTCTATCGGGGCGGCTACCAGGGCGAGCATACGGTTAACGCCGTGGGGTACGCGACGCCGCAGAAGTATGACCTGCTCGAGGCGCAGGTGCGGAGCCAACTGAGGAAGTGGAAGTGTGAGAAGGATATTGACGTCCTCGACTTCCAGTGTGTCGGTGTGCCACAGACTAACCCCCAGAGCCAACTTCAAGCCACGACATACCTGCGAATCTTCGTCCAGGCCGCAACCGCGGAGGCCGTGCGCCGGGTCTTTGCGGCCTGGACCTACAATTTCATGCAGCATTCTCCTGGAATGGGAGGCACACTAGATTGGCGGCTCATTATGAACCCGATTCCCTTTCTAGGTTTCTTCCCTGCCCTCGTGCGGCAGGACCGCCTTCGAGAAAGCGTTAACCTTCTGAAGATGGACAGTGATGCCACTGTTTCGCCTTCTATACAGAAGATAGAAGTTGGCAGCCCCAAGACCACGGAGCCCCTGGCGCCGCGGTCAAGTTACGACCCGGTCAACCCTCGCTCCCTCGATACCTTTGGACCCGCGAAGGCAGTTCCGCTAGGGGACGTGTTGCTGGCTCGGTCCGGCGACAAGGGCGCGAACGTGAACGTGGGCTTCACGCCACGCGCCCGTCTTAACAACGACGAGACGTGGCAGTGGATGCGCAGCTTCCTGACCCGGGACCGGATCAAGCAGATGATGGGGAATGACTGGGATGCGGCCTACCACATTGAACGCATCGAGCTTCCTGAGATTCGTGCCGTGCATTTCGTGGTTTATGGGGCGCTTGGGCGCGGGGTGAGCAGCTCGGCCAGGCTGGATTGCTTGGGAAAGGGGTTTGCTGAGTTCTTGCGTGCGGTTCATGTACCGGTGCCGCAGCGATTCCTTGACGCGAAGGGAGTCAGGAGCCGGTTATAATAAATCCACTTAAGTAAGGGAACCTGTCCAGCAATGGTTTTTATCTCCTTTTTGCCCCTTACCTTCTGACTCCTTAAATTAGGCAAGTACCCAAGGAGGTTTGTGCATTCACGCACTCCGATTCTTAAGCAAGGGATACGGACCGCTGCCACAACATGTAGTGTTACACGGCTTCAATGCCACACTGTTGGGAAGGACTTTGGATTCAATCTAGTAACACCAACACATAGGGAGGTTTGGTCGTCCCACAACAAGGGCAGCAATTATTGTCCCTCGACCATCTTTGTCAATCTTGCTCCCAAAATATTATCAAAACACGGTTGATCACACTGCCACGCTATTTTCTCTTCCTATAACTGCGTTAATACATATGGAAGTCCGAAAATGGCCACTGCACTCACATTAGTCCTTGGTTTCCTGAGCGTCACCTACACATTCTTTGCTATCCTGCTCCGGCTCACCCAACATATCCAGGAGCCGCCGGCGGTCGCCAAGACAATTCCCTTCATCAGTCCACTGTTCGGTTTCATCCATGGCATGCAGAACTTCATGGTAAACCTAAGGTCAGTTGTTGACATTTATCATATCCGTCTAAACCAACCAAACATGGTTTTAGTCCTGTAAAAGAGGCCATTGCTCACAGTTAATATCCAAATAGGGACCGGTATGACCTTCCGATATACACCCTAAGAATGCCCGGCCAACGCGTTTACGTCGTCAATTCTCTCCATTTTATATCACAGATCCAGAGACAGATCAAGACCATCGCCTTTGCGCCAATCGAGGCGCAAGCTGCGGACGCGGTAATGGGCGTAGGTCCCGCTGGGAATGCTATTATCGGTTCGAAACGGATGTTCGAAAGTGATTCCTACCTCTCAACCTTCATCCTGTCAACTCATCCGGCCCTTGCTCCTGGCCCGGGGCTTGATTCCCTGAACGGTGCGGCGATCCGATACCTTTCGAATGCGACCAAGAGGTTGGCTCAAGGTGGTCCAACTACAGTTGATCTGTTTTCATGGGTCCGCAGGGAGTTCTTCATGGCTACAACCGAGTCCATATATGGGCCGAAGAACCCCTTTCGTGATCCCAAGCTCGAGCAAGCATGGTAGTGAGTTTTGCCTTCTGGTCTTCTGAAACTACCGACTGTGTGTCCCGCGGCCAAGTTGACATCAGGCTAACCACCCTCTAGTGATTTTGAGCCAACCATCATGGTACACATGCTCAAAGTATGGCCACACATGTTTGCTCGCAAGGGCCATAATGCTCGTGAACAGCTTCTCATCCCGGCCTTTGAGAGATACTTCGAAGAAAACGGGTATCTGCAAGGATCAGTTCTCGTTCGTTGCCGTCATGAACACAACACGGTTCATGGCCTGCGCGATAGAGACCTTGCTGCCACGGAAATTGGGCAGATGGCAGCTCAGCTGGCCAACAGCATACCGGCCGCATTCTGGATGATCTACCACATCTTCTCTGACCCGGCTGTCCTTGGCGACTGTAGGGAGGAGGTAGAACGGTTAATGCAAGTCGATGGAGACGGCAGACATGTCGACCTGGCGAATGTTAAGACCTTGTGCCCTGTTCTCCTTTCGACTTGGCAGGAAACCCTTCGCTACGAGCACGTCGGCATCAGCGCCCGGGTGGTTATGCAGGATATCACCATCGACAAATACCTCCTGAAGAAGGGCGCCACCGTCATGACAGCCGTCCCGGTGCAGCACAGTGACCCCTCACTATGGGGACCAACGGTAGGGATTTTCAACCACCGCCGTTTCCTGCGTACCCCCGGCGCAAGGGAGAAGCGGACGAACCCTGCGGCGTTTCGGTCCTTCGGTGGTGGGACAGTGCTCTGCCCTGGGCGCCATTTTGTCACCACCGAGGTCCTGTCATTTGCGGCATTACTGCTCCTCCGGTTTGACATTGAGCCAGCCGGAGGCGACAAGTGGGTCATGCCACGGAAGTCAGCTCCGATGACTACGACGATGCCAGTCCCCAGAGATGTGGTACAGGTTCGGATCACGCCAAGAGACGATCAGAATTACCATGTGTGCTTTTCTGAATCAAACAGGGGCTTCGACCTTGTTGCGGAGGATAGCCCCGGGGGTGGCCATTGATGATGCAAAGACCGTGTAACAGGGGAAGTTTCAATCGCGTATGTAGAGTAAACTTAGCTGAACATGTTCCCAGTCTCCTAGATGTTGAATTGATAAGAAGCGCTTATTAGACATACAAGGGGTGCCTACTAAACCTTGAGATCCCTGTTTTCGATCGCTCTAGAGTTTGGTTTCAAAATCCATTGCCTGTGCTGATTGGCTCCGTGGTACACACCCTGCAAAGGAGGGGAGATTGTAGCACCTCGAGCCGTCTGACACGATTGCCGCAGAAGAATTGTAAGCAGCTGGATGGGTGGATAGCGAGAACGGAGGTATTTTCCCCACCCCATTCTGACATCAGACTCGGCTGGGTATGAACCAAACCATGATAGTTCACGGGTCAGTCTAGTATCAAGACGTTTATGTGTCTCTTTAACGCAGCAACACTATTTGAGGATGATGAGACGACTATTTACCACAGTGGCCGTGGTGGTTGTCGTGTTCGCAGCCCTGTTTGCCGACTTGAAGCTACGCGTACTGTCGAACAACAAACCAATTCATTCTAACTATGCATATGGATTCAACAATACCGTCTTGTTCCTGACCAACTCCCAATCTGGCCTTAGCAATGTGCATTTGGCGACAGCTCAATCGCTCATCGAGAGGCACCCGTCGGTCCATGTCCACTACGCGTCCTTCCCCGAGATGTCGGCCAAGATCGACCGCGTATCCTCTCTTGCCAGACTGCACGATACCTCTGCTCCCGGAATCACCTTCCACACGATCAGTGGGCAGAGCTACATGGAGGCCACCGCGAGGGCAATTGGTCTCGAGAATCTCGTTACGGGATGGGCCGAGCACAAGCCCGGCTTCAAAGGGCATGCCAGACGGGACGACATCCTTCGGACCGCTATCTCGCCATGGGTGGGCGAGGCATTCCAGTATCTTCACAGAGAAATCCAGACGCTGATAAGTGAGGTGCATCCGGCCGTCATTGTGCTCGACACCATCTTCAGGCCAGCCATAGACGCCACGCGCGTTGGAAGCCGACGGCATGTATTCATTGCCCCTGGCAGTCTGTCCGATGACCTGGCTTTTGAACAGCCCAATGGCCAGGGCTTCTGGAAATACCCCAGGTAAGCTCCGCTGTTGTAGTGGTACGTAAGCCGCTAGCGCTAACCTTCGCCACCTGATCAGCGTAGGCAGCGATGCCCCGTTTCCTGTACCATGGCATCGCATTCCGGAGAACATATATCTCGGGCTGCGTCAGACATACATCGTGGATATGTTGCCTCAGTGGTGGAGACGAGCGACTTCGCTTCTCCCGAACCCAGGGGTGTATACGTCAAAGGCATTCCTAGACGGCAGAGAACTTTGGATCGCGCCCCATATACCAGGCGCCACCCTGCCTCTCGATGTCATACCCGAAGGATTCGTGGGCACGAATTCTATCGTCCTCAGGTCGGCTGCGGCAGCACAGCAAGATCCAGAACTTGCTGAATGGCTTCAAAGGGCACCCACGTTGCTCGTCAATATGGGTAGCATGTACACATACACCCAAGACAGGGCGAGTGTAATGGCTCAAGCCATCCAGGTAGTGCTTGCCCAGACAAAGGTCAGTGGTACACCGATCCCAAGATCCTTCCTCGCGATGCGACGAAGCCCCCTGAATATCACCTACTTCCCCTCACTGACTGATATTTCCAATGCAGGTCCAGGTACTCTGGAAGCTCTCCCCCTGTCTCCTTTGGATGACGATTTCAGAGCCCCTCTGGAGAAATATGTGAAGGAGGGCAGATTACGGATCTCCCCAGTAGGTATAGCCCAAGTCATCAAAATTAGAAACATCACTAATTGTAGCATGGCAGTGGCTGACAATTGACTCCACGGCCATGTTCGAAACGGGGCAGATCATAGCCTCGGTTCACCACGGAGGGGCCAACTCCTACCACGAGGCTTTGGCGTAAGACAGCCCTTAGTCTTCTCTATTAACACAAGGCAGATGTACTAATCGAAAGCTAGTGGAGGTGTACCTCACGTTATTGCGCCGATGTGGGTGGATCTGTACAACTATGCAATGCTTGCAGAATTGACGGGCGTTGGGATTTACGCCACGCGTGGTACGGCGCCTGAATGGAGCGTCCAGGGCTTAAGCAAGGCATTTTTGGACGTTGTGGATGGACCAAACAGTGCGGAAATGCGAGAAAAGGCCCAGAGTATCGGGAGGCTCATTCTGAGGGAGCCGGGGAGCCACCAAGCAGCGGCGGTGATTGCTTGTTTGGCGGCTCAAAAGCCTGTCGAAGTTTGTCGTCCGAGTCAGTCCCCCGAATAGAGCAAGTGTAGATGTCACGCCCCTGATGTGATTGGTCGGCCGGACTCTCAGAACGTGGAGTCGACCTTGTTCTAGGGCCCACCCTTCTAGAAAAGGGGGGCCGTGTAAGACCAACGCCAATAGAACTTTCACTCCCTCTCATTTACATCGACTTACTTGGTTGTCAAATTTTATAGCTGGGTCTTAAACTTTGCCTTGTTTGGGAACACGCCTTCACAAGTCTCTAGAGAAACTGGCGAGATACGCGTTGAAAGAAACATGTCTGACCAACTCCCATGTATATGTCTTTCTCCGGATCAAGACGATGCTGATATCAGAGCCAAGTACCGACCATTCTTACAGCATCCCCAACCAGAGGTCCCCGACTGGGTCACGGACCTGGAGCTGGACACTGCAACGGCTATGGTTCGAGATGACTTGGCAAAGACCGGGTCAAGACTCAAAGTCCTCGTCTTGTATGGGAGCCTGAGGAAAAGGTCAGAGATCATCAGCTTTGAGACAGGCCATGACCATGAGGACCAGCAACTGACGCAACCATAACAGGTCGTATTCGAAGCTTGCCGCCTTCGAAGCAGCCCGCATCCTCCACCGACTGGGCTGCGACGTGCGCATCTACGACCCCTCCAACCTCCCGATCCGGGACTCGGTGCCGGCGGAGCACGCGGCCGTGCAGGAGCTGCGGGAGCTGTCGCGCTGGAGCGACGGCCACGTCTGGTGCTCGCCCGAGCAGCACGGCAACCTGACGGCCGTCTTCAAGAACCAGATCGACTGGATCCCGCTCGCCACGGGGTCCGTCCGCCCCACCCAGGGCCGCACGCTGGCCCTCGTGCAGGTCAACGGCGGCAGCCAGTCGTTCAACACGGTCAACAGCCTGCGCGTCCTGGGCCGCTGGATGCGCATGTTCCTCATCCCCAACCAGTCCAGCATCCCCGCCGCGTACCGGCAGTTCGAAGACGAGGGCGGCAGCGGCGATGGGGAGGCGAGGCTTTTGCCGAGCGGCAACCGCGATCGCTTGGTCGACTGCATGGAGGAGTTCGTCAAGTACACCATCATCATGCGTCAACACTTCGATCTGTTTGCGGACCGTTACAGTGAGCGGAAGGAAAGGGCTGAAAAGGAAGGGAATTCGATTGCTGCCAACGCATTAACGTAGTATCTCCTCAATTTCCAGCATATGATGTTTTAAAGGCAAGACAGACGAGATAGGTTATTTCCTCCCGCACATTTGCAGCTTCCACGCCGGGCTCCTGCAGCAATTCGCAACCGCTCGGGGGATCTGGGTCAATGGACCCCGAGCCTCGGATTTGTCAGTAACACGTGAAGTCTTGTTTGATTGCTGCGCCGCTCGCCCCCTTATTTGTGTCCGCCAAGCCGGCAGCCGCGACGGCAATGTCGCATTACTTGATGCCAGCAGCATTCCGTGTTGGTTTAAGTAACACCGGCCTTCCTATGTAGGAAAAGGAAGACCGCCGCTGGGATTGTTTAACCAACACCAACTCCAACCGTCTTCCAGTATTTTACGGCCTGCCACTTCTACATGTCTTATTCTTCTCCCTCTTTGAAATACGACATCCCAACTACTGCATTCGCCACGGCTCAGTCGTAATAGTCACCTGATAATGGCACTAGATTTAACAGACCAACAATCACAAGGTGTTTTAGGCCAAAGTAGGGTGGAGGGGAACTATTTCTAGTCGGACAACCAATCTGAGCGGCAATACTGCGCAGCCCATTGGCGCTGATTTATCGGAGCGCCGCCGGCATCCGAACCGGCGCAGGATGAGCGGTGACAGCGAAATGGGCTCCTTCGTACGGATTGATAATCAACCAAAAGATCAGCATTCGGTGGAGCTGTTCAAAGTCCCTGGCCTCGCTAGGTGAAGTGATAGAAGGGTGTCTTTGCCTTCGTGGCATCAGTGACACAGTTCTTGAGATAATGTTTAGTTCAGATAAGAGATTCTTTTTTTTCAGTTCGATGTCAAGCTGTCAACCCAAAGGAAACAAAACCATCTGAATATTGAAATCTTAAATTGTGTGTTTTGGTTCTTCAGTACTGCATCTGCCGGAAATATATGTTGCAAGATTTGGTTCGAATCACTAATATTTTATAGCTTCGTACCCCCTTTTTCCTTTTCTCCTTTCGGTTTGAGTTGGATCTGCCAACTTAAAAGAGATGAAAAGCTTTTTATCTTTTATCATATAACTGTCTGTAGGTAAGCAGAATTCCCGTTGAGTTGTTCTTGGTCTCTCGGCGTATAAGCCATTCTTTAACTCTTCTCCATTTTCCATCCATCTTTCCCCATTCATATCAAAAGTTGGCCCAGCAGAAATAACGAGCCCTGCGTAGCACACAGCCATGACTTCCATCCGAATTCTCGATCGCGTGTGGGTACCGACCTACATATCCGTGGGAACCATCTCTTTCCTTCTGCAAGACCTTTTCCATCCTCGGACTCTTCCCCGCCCCCCTGCACAATCTCGACTAGAGCATCTACCAGACGAGCTGTTATTCGAAATATGCGATCTACTCCGTTTCGACAGCTTCCATTGCCTCTCCCAATGTTCGCGACGTCTCCGAGACTTTTGTGAAGATGGTTTCTTCAAGCAAAGACAGGAGCTGAGGGTGGAGTTTTGGAAAATGTTGAACCCCCTCCAGCCGTTTGTATCCCCACCACTACACGAACTGTCTAGCCTGCTTCAAAGGGATCAGTTCTGTGAAGAATGCCTCACGTTGAGATTTTACAATCAAGGAGCACGTGTGTCAAAGTTGGAGGAGAAGCACTATTGCTTCACGTGCCAATCGTTCCACGGAATTGTCCTGTTCAACAAGTGTCCCGTCTTCGCAAAGAGTGCCTCCTGTCTTGGCTGGACCGGTCAAGTCCGGCTGTGCCCGCACTTCACTCTGGACTGGTATGAGCTCGTGTCCACCTATTTCACCCGGTGGGCGCCGCCTGGGAAGTACAAGTACCCCTACTTTCCATGCCCCACGTGCGAAGACGACAAGACAAGCTACGGCACCGGCCTCCACTACACCTACGACGGGTCCAAGGTAATACTCCAACACAGCCGGACGCTGCCCAGATTATCCCGCCACCATCTGGAGATGGGCAACGAACTCTACTTCGACAGGGTACGCGAGTTTTGCAACAACGCCGAGTACCAGTATCTGTGCCCACACTTGCGGCTCGACAACCCGGAAGTGGTGAGAGCTCTCACCCGGGCCCTCTCCCGCTACTGTGGCCTGGTGACCTTCAAAACCTACAATAAGCTGAACAGGAGACTCTACTCGGTATTCAATTGCGGCTCATGTGACTGCCAAATCGCAGTGGGCCTCAACCGCGATATTCGGCCCAGCTCTACTTGCCTCACACCCAAGTGTCCAGTACTCGTTGTCAGGCAGATTGTCAGAATTCCATACTCACAGACCCCGACTCGCGAGTTCTTAACCAAGCTGGACCCGGCCACTTATGGTGACGACGCTTTCATCCGGAGCCCGGTCAGCGAGGGCGTTTCTTGGTGCAAGACCCCAGACTGTGCCACCACACGCCTGGGGAGGCGAGAGGCCATGCTTCTGCAGGATTGTTGGTAGGAGCCAATCCTTCATGCACAAGAAAATAAATAATGGGTGGCATTTCACATCTACCACATCTGCCAGAAGCGGTACAAAATATCACAGGAATAATACCAAGGGTAATGCAAACTTACCGATTCCATTTGTGTAAATTGAGTGGCTCTTTTGGTGGTTTCCAAAACTAAAAGAGTCAAAGCTTGGTACAAGTCCTGCCTGCCGCTTATTGACTTTCAATGATTCAAGTAGAGAAGCTACTTCTGTCAAAAGGTGACGTTTTCTAGCTGGTATTGGGGCTCTTCTCCATTTTCCCATTGCGATTGTTTTCCTTCAACCTACAGGTAGTAATTTAAAGCCACTTCCCCCTATTAACTATTAATATGAACCGCATGTCGCAAGCCGCTAGACGGCTGGGCTGGCGGCCACGCCACTCTGTTGTTTGTGTTGCCCTCTGGATATTGATCGGTCTAGTCTTTTTCCATTCTAGCCATAAAACATACTTCTCGGGGTCAGAGACGTTAGACAGGAACAGCATCATCATATCACCTATTGGCTCCTCGCCCCGTCTATCGACGCTCCCGACACCACAATCATCAATGGTCTCGACGCCACGACCTCTCCCAATTCCAACCGAATATGGCAACGCCCCCAGACAGGAGCCGTATTGCGACCAACGCTACACTACTCGGTACCTGGAGATGTTCCGCGACGGGGAGTTCAGCTACTGCTCGCCGAACTCTCCGTCGAAAATCACTTGCTTCCATACACATCCAAATTTCCATGACGGCAACAGAGACTCGTTTTGCATTGTCCAAGGCTCAAATTTCAATACTTCGACGAACAAATTTCAGCTGGGCTGTGCCTTGCAGCCGGATATCGAAGTGCCGCTCTCGACATTGTACTGGTATTGGTACGAAACTGGCCCGCGGGATCTTCTCGACCGCTACTTCAGCATTGTTACCAGAAAAGGAGAGTCCACTGGATGGGGCCTTGGTACCATTGCACCGTCCACTGGGAAGCGTACATTTACCATTCTGGTCAAGCGTGAGGGATCAGACAATATTTTTCACTGCCTCCATGAGATCATGAGCTTGACGTACACCATGGATGTACTTCGCATGAGCCGCGATCCCCAGACAGGTATGCCCCGGTTCTCCCCGGAGGACGTGGCTAACACGCATATTGTCATCCTGGATGACCACGATGACGGGGCTTACTTCGATCTGTGGAAACTCGTTTCGGACCGGCCTATCAAGCGGCTGGCCGAACTGGTCAAGGACGATCCGGAGTGGCTGATGAACCCTGGCAACACCGTAATCCTTCCGTTGGCGGGCGGCGCCAATCCCGTGTGGCATCCCAACCCGCATCACCACGACTGCCTCAATCAGTTACGAGAAGTCTTCGTTAGACGGGTGCTGGATTTTTATCAAATGCCGACGGAGAGGCCGTGGGATCCCACCCAAAGCGAGAGCGCCCCGCTGGTTCTGACCTTCGTGAACCGCACCGCCACCCGTGCACTGGAAAATGCACATGGTCTTCTAAGCGCGCTGCGCGCGCGTTACAGCCAGGATGGCGTACAGGTGCAATCGGTCGATTTCGCAGGCCTGGCGTTCGCAGAGCAGATCAAAGTCGCGCGCGGGACGGACGTCCTCGTTGGCGTGCACGGAGCCGGTCTGACGCACGCCCTGTTCATGAACAGCAGCAGGGGTGCCGTCGTCGAGATGTTCCCGCCCGGCTTGGAGATGGACGCGTTGCGGGCCATTGCGCTCGAGCGCGGGCTGGGGTACTATCGAACGCACAACACTACCAGCCTCGGACATAGGCCGTGGCAGGATGAGAGCTTGCATGTGGAGGAGAAGGTGTTTGCGGATCTGGTCGACCACGCGGTCAAGTCCTTGTACAATCGGGTTGGGTCTTTCAAAGATGCAGAGTAGATGTGGCCCTCACTTCCATGTTTGAAGAATGACGGATACCTTTTCTTCGATATACATTTTATGTCGTCACGTACCTGGTGTCAAGACATGCGTGAGAAGACAACGAAATAGGTACTTTCACTTGTATCCCTAAATTGGTTATCATATCCGCTTATACACATGTAATCTGTTAATAAGAGTGAGTTATGATCAATGGGAGAGCTTTGCCAAATATCATTCACCTTAATTGCCAGTCTTGTTCTGACCAGGATTGACATTAAATGCACTTCATTGCAAGATCGTCATGCCATCTGAAGCCTAGGTTGAGCGGCCAGCGAGAGGTAGATAGACCAGCACTTGACTAAACCTGGAGATCAAGATCCTTACAGACTTCAGCGCGAGGCGTGAAGACCAGATTTGGGCCGTCGTGCTCAGCGACGAAGGTGTCGTACAGTTGAGACTCATCAGGCCGCCCCCTACCGTCATTCCTGTCCTGTGCCCCGGCCCTTATTCCAAGAGCAAATAGAGGTCCGGTCAACTCGTACAGATTTTACTCGTGCTCTAGAGGAAGATGGGCGACATGAGTTGACTTTTGGTATTGACTCGTATTAAGTGGGAGAGGCCAGGTTCGGCATGTATCAAGGGATAGCGCGCAAGACGTAAGGGGCCAACATCCCCCGGACCAACCAACAATTCATCCGGCTCCCATTTGGATGAGTGTACGACATAGAAAGCGGTCCCAGATTACAGGAAACATGCGTAACCAACTCCGACCTGGTGACAAGCCCTCGTAGCAACATTGTGTGGAAAGTGCAAACCGGTAGAATCAATAACCGATCTGGCCCTGGATGTTCCTTCTTCATTCACCTTTGCGGAATCTTGAAACCCCCCGGGCAGTAGAGCCCTAAGCCTGTGTCGGGAATCGAACTTCTCCTCCACCCGTCGCAGTGGATCCTTACTTTGGTCACTAGCTAAGCAGAACAACCAGACAAAGCATAGCCGCCACAATAAGGGCCCAGTGCTGATCTTCGCCGTGAGTCTCGGTGACCTGCACAGCGGCGACCTGCGCGGTGGCGACCTGCGCGGCAGCGACGAGCCCTGCATAGCGCTCGGAGGCTTGCTCATGATGGTGGGGGTTTTCGACATGTACCCATTCGTGCATCTCGTTGGTCAACAGATTGGGATGATCACGGGCCACGTGACGTCTAATCACGATCCTGATGTTTGCCATGGTTTGGATGGTGATGTGGGCTGCTTGATGTTGTGTAGCGTGTGGATCGGGAAGGTGGGACGGACGTGGTGATTGGCGACGTGCAGGAGGTCTTGTCGAAGGTGGCTTAGTGATGGTGAATGCGAGAGGGAGCGAGGAGGGCCTCTTTATATAATCTGATGCCCCGAGTTACCGGAGAAAGGAAGATGTTATTCTCTTTTGCTCTTCGGTTCAATGAAGGTATGATCCCGACAGGAACGAAACCTTATAAATGTGACTTTTTAAATATACGCACGTAACCAAGTGGCCATTATACCCAATGGCCTGAAAAAGGGAAACTGTTTTAAGGCTATTGTAGCCGATTTAAGTTTATTTAAAAGATTTATCTTAAAAGAATTTCTTTACAATAGCTACTTGGTTATATGTATCGATTTTCAGAGTCTCCTTTATAAGGTTTCGTTTCTGTTAGGTTGACAGCTTGAAATCGAACCGAAAAGAAAAGAAACAGCCCGCGGCGCTGTTCCGGCTAGCGGGAGACGTCCGATCGCTTTTGTGGCGGTGGCCGGAGGACGACATCCACCGGCAGCAGCCGCTGGCCGAGTCCGGCATCGACTCACCCATGGCTATCGAGCTGCGCAACTGTTTCAAACACGGCTTTGGCGCTGTGATGGCAACATTTGAGACCATGAATAGTGTGATACCGATCACGGCGGTTGGGGCTGTTTCGGGCTGAACAATTTGTTACGTAGCATCAGTGGTTTGCCGAGGTTGTAATGATCCTAAGTAGTCATTCTGCTTCGCAAGCAAACTGTCGTGTAACTAGCACACTAGAAAACATTCGTCGTCACTCAGCCGCAGCATGTAGCCCCCTTGATTGTTCAACCACTCTGGACCACCCCCTGAATGGGAAGTGACCATATTGGCCTTCGCGAGTAACTCCTGTTCTTCTGCCATGAAAAGCGTAGCAAGCATAGTTGATCCGAGGCGTCTCGAAGCTAGGCTCGGCCTCCTCTTCATCTTCGACAAACGCGATGAATTCACGAGCTCTTTCGACAGTTCTCGCCTGCCAGATTTTATCACAGCCCTGTGCCTGGATTGTGGCTACAGACTGGGTTAGGGCATCCACCTTCGTGGTCCCTTGCCGTTTCCTGCTGACTCTGTCTTTTGCGGACTCGGACCAGTTGCCATATATCACTATGTTCGTGTCACCAACATTGTAGTGATGGCAGATGACTCTGGCTACTTCATCAACGGCGTTGAGCTAGCAGCCTGCGATTGGTAGTGTCCTAGGGGAGTCAGTCATTCCCTTGAATTCAATGGCCGGTTTCAAAGATGTACAAACGCCGCTTTTAGAGTGCTTGAGAAGCAGGTGTGGCTGACTAGGCCCATGCCCTGACGCCCATGATGGTAGGTTGGGTTTGTGTTCCGGCGTCCATATTGCCATAGATAGACAAGCATTTCCCAAAACCCCAAAAACAGGAGTAGATATCTCATAAAGGGGAAGACCATATTCGACCATTAAGAGACTGTCCAAAGCCTCACGTGGTGAAGAGATCGTGGCTGCTGTAGAAGACATCGAGTATCGATATAAGAGAAACAAAGCCGCTCCGACCGCCGAGCATAACGATTCCCATGTCATCACCTCCGCTGAGGTTTCGGCAACAAGTCTTTAGCGGCTTTCAAGGGGTCGCACCATCCAACCCCTATACCATACGTCGAACATCAATATTAAGATCAAATGTTCAGAAATCAGCAGGTGATGTTTCTTTTCCTTGTGAACTATATTTCTTTATACATGTAGAACTACCATTCTATCGAGTCCTGCTCGAGTCCGCAGTGTTGAAGCCATCTACCGCTGTGGGAGCTCTTGTGGAGTCTTGTGAGTCATGGTGAAAACCGACCTGGGACTCATCCATTTGATAGTATTCCTCCGTCCCCGTCTGCGTCAGAGACGACCACCACGACCTACCTTTTCTTTTTTGATTGGCCCCTGAGCTGTCCCGAGGCTCTCCGGCGGCGCGAGGGGGGCTTTGTTGAGCTGCGCTATCCCATGTCGGAACGCAGGTAGCGATGTCGCGATGATGGCGAGGGTGGGCTCGAGTGTCGAGGGAATCCAGAACGTCTCCCCATATACATCGTACTGCCCCGGGACAATGTAGTACATCTGATATTTGCGAACTGCATTTGATGAGCGCGGTCAGTGGCTGTGTGGAAACCCAGGGAAAGGGGGTCTCAACGGAGGAACGGGGTGTACAAACATGGATCATCAGCGCTCAGGGGGTGCGCCCATTCCTTGACGGAGACCGCGAGCTTGTAAGCCGCCGGTACAGTCGTACTGCCCTCCATGTCAGCATATTCCAAAGATACAACCGACGGTGAGAGCGACGCACATTATACCACACATGAATATGAAGAGCACCTTCACCCGATGCTGTTTGTTCATCTGCAGTTTGAACATGGGGTAGACGGGGAGACTAAACAGCACGACGTCGAATGCAAGACTGAAGGTGTACATGGCGGTCTGAATGTTGGCGAAGTATTTCTGCGAGCAATGGGTGCCGAAGTCGAAGAAGGTCACGCTATCGCCGAAGTTTTTGCAGATGAACGCCGGCGTGATGGAGAAGGTGATGATGTATGCCGCCTGAAGCCCGAGCAGCACCAAGATAATCTTGTTGGTCGTCCGATCGATTCCGAATATGCGTCGGAAGAACAAGAGGACGGATATCCTGATGGAACCGGACATTGCTGGATAAAGCCATAAGGAAGCGCTTTGGCCCTAGAATAGGTGAGGTGAGGAGCTACCTGTTAGCTGGCGACTGTGAAGCAATCCCTTCGCTCCGCCAAGTTGGGACGGGGCTCTCGTGCCTTACCCTAATCCACATCGAGAACTGGTCCACCGTGATCTCCCACAGGGGCTTCCCGACTCCTGCGTTGAGGCACAGATAGCTGGCCATGATGCACCAAGCAAGGAAGAGAACCTAGAGAGGGTCGGTAGAAGTCAGCAGGCGCTATCTCGAGATGCCGCGGGGTGATGGTAGATTACGGTCGCGGGTATGATCGCATAATCATCTGGTCCAAAGCTCCTGGACCGGTACCTGATGGACAGTCGAACCAAGACGCAGACGGTGCCGATGGAGCCCATCATGGCCGTCGTGGCGCCGAATGTGTAGTTCTTGTGCGCATCGTTGATTTCGGTTGGCGGTGGAATGAGCTTATCGAAATCTGGAGGGAGCGACATTGTTGGAGAATCTGGGAAGCTTCTCCAAAAAGGCAGTATGTGCAGCGTCGCTTGCACCAGGTCTTAAGGTGAACAGGATCCTCACTGGAGAAAGCCCCGGCTTCCGAGGCCTGTCTTTGTCGAGTTCGAGTTGCGATCTGGGCGCGTAGCCGCTGCGATCGATTCAGCGAGAATCTTCGCCTTCATCTCTTATCGGATGCTACGGTAAGCGCAGCAGTGCCAACGGAATAATTTGTTTGAGGGGGAGGCCGGTGTGGTGGTCAGCTTCGACATGCAGTGTGATGTTACACTCCATTTACAACAGGTGGGCGAGTTCATTTGGGGTCGGCGTCAATATGCCCTAAATGGCTCTTCTATTGGGCAATCATGCAGTCGCGGTTGGGGTGGCGGGCATGACGGCAGTTTGCCTCCCAGGTTTGGGGGCCACACTTGTAAGCAATCTCCAACGGATGCATACTAGGACTTTTACCCTTGCCTCCCGTCTCTTAGGACGGTGCGTAAGGCTCGTTCGCCATACTGGCTGTGTACATAGCGTATCTGAAGGGGTCTCGATGTTTCGCCAGGAGAAGAGCTTGAATTATACGAAGTTTGGGAATAGCACGTGTACCTCATCAACACGTTGCAAGTAAAAGGGCGCCGAATGTGGATTTTGAACATTGCAGATCTCGCCACACGCTTGAGCCACCATAGCATGACCTTAATTGTTTCCGTCGATGTTGCCAGCTTGTCGGATGATATCCTCAACATTCGCGAACGAAAGTTCCAACATGGTCTCTCGCCATAAACGCTCGGAAATCAGTTTCCCCTTCGGCTGGTATACAATCGGGGGAAGGCTAAAACGCAGTAGAGTTTAGTCAGAAACTGTGCAAGTGAGAGATATAAAGGACAAACTTACGGTTTCGGCCTTTGTGAACAGAGATATTGTCCGTGTATATCAGTTCCATGCTTTACAGACGCATCGACAAGCTGGCGTGCGCCCACTTCTGGGGAGTACCCTATCAGCCGGAGGGCTATCCGGGAGAAAAAGCCCGCTACGGTGCCCTGAAGATCCCGCGTCGACATAGTGGAGTGCACTAATCCAGGGGTTGTTGCAGTGATAATAGCGGTGGTAGGCGGCACACGATTGGCTAGCTCTTGCAAGAAGAACAGCTGCATGAGTTTGGATGTGAAGTGACGATTGGTCATATCGATCTTTCCTGGTTTGTCTAACGCTGGCAACAGGGGGTCCTCGTCTTGCTCTGGGAACGTAGTCCATGCTGCGGCATCGCTGGTGACAATGACCAGCCGACTGGGTCCCGCCTGGACAGGTATTTTGGACTTTAAGACGGGTAGAAGCTGCGTAGTCAGTAGCATCGTGGAGAGGTAATTGACTTGTATGTTCTCCTCGTGCCCTGTCGCTTGGTTACAAGTCCAATTGAGCCTGGTGATGGCGGCGTTCAAAACGACGATGTCGATGCGGTCGAGAGACTTGGCGCGCTCTACCAATAAACCGATCGACTCGTAAGAGGACATGTCGAGCTTCCAGACCTCCATGGTGGAATGCGGATGCGGCGCCTTCGCGAGGTCGTCGACGGCCCTCTGGCCCTTGGCCGTGTCGCGGACGGCCAGGATCAACCGGCTCAGTCCCAGAGCACGCAGCTGACGGCAGCATTCCAGGCCAACGCCGCCGTTGCAGCCGGTGACAAGGGCCGTCTTGCCGGTCAAATCGACTTCGCCCGGCTTGACGGGTTTGGGTGTTTCCAGGAATTGACGACGGAAGAATTGGAGTTTGCTCCCCTCCTTCTCGGGAGAGATATCGTACTTCTGAGCCATGATGGAGAAGTAATGTGAGGTGGCGGCCCAGTGGAGGAGGTCTGGGGAGTAACGGAGAGAGAAGATGAAAACAAGACCCAAGGTAGATGTGGACGTCGACAAGCGGAGACGGCGGCAAGGCAGTTGGAGTATTGTGACACATTACATGCTGTGTATGCACGTTGCCTAACCATCCCTTGCATGTCTTTGTTTGAGTGAATTTGGATGCAACACCACATTTCGGCCCCCAAACGGTAAGCGTCAACCCCCAAAATACGTTGCACCAAGTACCGGCCATAGCTTCCTTAATAAATAACCGCTTTTAAGGCACAGGGCTTCATTCCTTGCGTCCAAGAGAAATGAAGGACATATCGGGCTGTATTATCAACTCGCAATAATGAATCTCCACGGCCTCAAAGCCTGCACGCTGACTTGTCTTCTTCTCTCCAATGCTGCTGTTGCCCGCTCAGAATCAGTCACCACGGACCTTGACGTCCAGGTGCCATCTTTACCAAAAGGTTCGGCAAGCTCTAAAGCACCCAGAAACAACGCCGATGCATCGGTCGAGGCTGCATGCAAGGCAGCCCGGGTTGCCTTAGGGCCCGATTTCGTTGAGCTTTCTCCTGTGAACCAGACCGTCGTCCATGAGAATTGGTATGTGACAAGGAACCCTTTCGTATGATGTCTCTGGTGTAACTCACCTTTCGCGATTGAATTGCACCCATCAGGTCTCAGGCTTGCACTTCCACGCCCGGTTGTATAATACAGCCAGCCGATGCAAATGCCGTCTCAACTTCTCTTGGGCTCTTTGCCACCTATCGAGTCAAGTTTGCAGTTCGCAGTGGCGGGCATTCGCCCAATCCCGGTGCGTCTAGCGTCGACGACACCGGGATCCTGCTAGACATGCAAAGGTTGAACCAGATACAACTCAGCCAAGACGGCTCTGTCGTGAGTCTAGGGCCTGGTGCGCGCTGGGGCGAGGTCACGAACTTCCTGGCCGCAAAAGGACTCGCTGCCGTGGGTGGGCGCGTCAATAGCATCGGCGTGGGCGGCCTTCTTGTGGGTGGTGAGTGCATCACCGCCGCTTTACCCCCGACGCTTTACCCCCGATACCTGAGCTGAAGGCTGATTTGCCACGCTAAGGGGGTATGCATTTTACCTCTGGCGAGTACGGTACTGGTGCTGATAATGTTAAGAACTTCGAGGTACGCAATATCACACTCTGAAACTTCAGGCATCAAAACGGAGAATGGGTAGCTGACACCAGAAGGGACAACCCGCCGAGCTATGCAGATCGTATTGTCCAACGGTAGCATTGTAAACGCAAGTGCAAACACCCATGAGGATCTTTTCTGGGCCCTGAAAGGGGGCGGCCCAAACTTCGGGGTAGTAACTCGGTATGATGTATACACAACTGAGATCCCGGCCATCTGGATTCAAGCCTCTGTCTACCAAATCAACCAGTCCGATATGGTTTTGGATGCTTTTTATGAATGGCAGACCGGAGGCGGCGCGAGAGACCTGAAGTCCACGGTGAGCCTGTATCTCAGCATCGATACTATCGCAGTTACCCTCGTCTACACCGAGCCGTCCCTTCGTACCCCTGCCGCCTTCGCCCCTTTTGAAAACCTTCATCCACTGCAAGTTGCCCTGCCCGCGACGAACAGTACCTTTGGTTTCCTGCAGCAGCTCCAAGACTCAGCTTTCTCAAGTGCCCCTCGCAGGTATGTCAATACTTCCACTCAAGTCTCTCAATGTACCCCCACAGGCTGATCTGATGACTTGTGCGCCCTTTAGGCATGACTACAGGACTGCTACGTCACGTATGGACGCACAGCTATACAAGGACACATTTCGATTTTGGCACCAGAGAGCAGTCCGAGTTCATGAAGAGACCGGGGCGAATCAATCGTACACCCTCGAACATGTATCGGCAAACATAGCGGAGCAGGGTGTTCTGAAAGGCGGGAACGCTATGAACATCCCAGCCGAGGACCATACCTGTCAGTTCCCGTGCTAGGTTTCTCCCCAATCCGTTCTCTCCTTCCTCTCCACGGCACACTAACAGCAACTTCACGAGCTAGGGTGGGAGACACTGGTCGATTGGGATAATGCCCGGGACGACGAGACCGTGCGGTCCGTCGCCGTAGAGACCACGGCGGAGTGGGACGCGCTCGCCAAGGCGCGTGGGCTACATCTTCCGTTCCTCTACATGAATCACGCGGCGCGAGATCAGGACCCCCTGGCGTCGTACGGACCGGAGAACCTGGCCAGGCTCCGGGACGTCGCGCGCAAGTATGACCCTGTCCAGATGTTCCAAACGCTGCAGAATGGTGGCTTTCTCCTATCTCGCACACCTGCTTAGATAATTACATATTAGATAAGGCTCCCTACTGATAACCTATACTAGACCACGCCACAGTGTACGTTTACTTGTTGATA
Source organism: Apiospora kogelbergensis (assembly GCF_038363985.1). Lineage (NCBI taxonomy): Eukaryota > Fungi > Ascomycota > Sordariomycetes > Amphisphaeriales > Apiosporaceae > Apiospora > Apiospora kogelbergensis. The sequence continues at coordinate 645,577 of NW_027117422.1, forward strand.
ACTACCAAAAATCGGACGCGGGGAAGTAATCCTTCCGCGTGTATGTTACATGGTTACAGTCTGCGCCCTCCCCAGCCGTCCAAGGGAGGATGGGAGGGTACCCCGCACTGATACAGACAGTAGACAGGCAGTAGACAGGCTCGTCGGGTAGGCCGGGATCTTTGGATTGGCAAGGGCTGTAGAGGATGGCAAGGTTATTGGGCCAGGGTTCCGGTAACACAGCATTCAATAAATGCAGCCTAGTTTCGCCTTGTAGGGAAAGCACATCGAGATGCAGCTAATTTTAGCAGTATGTATGAAGATGAATATGTACGCAGCGTATCGCCGGACTCCACTAGCTGGTAGAGCTGTCTGTCACACAGAATCACTCGCTTATCAAATCCCACTGCATGCATAAATGGATGGAAGAATGACACTCGCCAAAGACAATCCTTCTACTTACCGAGTCCAGGCCGCAGTATCGAAAACGCCACTGCAAGTACTCCTTACTTAGTGCTGACGAAGGATCCGTCCCTTATCGCCCATGCTGTCCGTACCGGAACCTACAAGAATCGGACTAAGACAATCTATATCAATATCGAGACTGCGCAACAGATAGGTCCTGTCCTACTTTTCTCCGTTTTCGTATCAGACCTCATGGCAGTCCCGGGTTACATCATGTCAGCCGGCCTTAGCTCTGTGTTTGACAGCATAACGGCAGGCCTGGGCGTCGCCCAGGCTTGCCTGCAGATCCAGACGTCACTTCCCAACAACACGCTTATGCCGTCGGATGTTGCATTCGAAGCTGCAGCCCAGGACAACTGGTAAGTCGGCACCGAGTCAGGCTTTCTTCTTCCCGCTTTCTTCGTCATTAACGTTGCAATACATCCTGACACCCAGCATTGTTGGTGATTCTGTAGGGCTACTAACGCACGACTGACACCAGCCTGCATCGTCCAGCCCACTTCGGCTCGTGACGTGCAGAAGGTGGTCGCCATTGCCAACCAACAAGATGCACCCTTTGCGGTTCGTTCCGGCGGCCATAATCCCGCACCTGGCTTTTCCAATATCGATGATGGTGTTCTGATCGACCTGGCCAAGCTAAAAGATCTGCGCTTCGACCAGAAGAAGAACGTCGCCGTGATTGGCTCGGGGAACCGCTGGGGCGAGGTCTATACCTATCTCGACCAATTTGGTGTAACGATGGCGGGTGGTAGGACCGGCACATTCGGAGTCGGCGGCTTCACCCTTGGCTGTAAGTCGGGATTGTTTTTCCATCTTCACATGTCGATACGTGATACGTCGCCCAACGAGACAGCTGGCTAATGACTGGTTGTGCTACGTTGCTCAAAGGCGGGCTCTCTTGGCTGACAGACCTTTATGGCCTGGTTTGTGACAACGTTATCAATTACGAAGTCGTGCTAGCGGATGGATCTCTCGTTCACGCTAATGCCGACGACAACGAGGATCTCTTCTGGGCTCTCAAAGGCGGCGGTAACAACTTTGGTGAGTACCCGTCAATCTTGTTCCGGTACATACATAGAGCGCGTATCCTCATGGTAACTTTAGGTATTGTGACATGCTTCACCTTTGCTACGTACCCTATCCCGGAGATATGGGGTGGCGTAAAGATATACGCCTGGGATCAACTGCCGGGTCTTCTCACTGCCATGAACGAGTACCAGAGCGCGCCGAACAAAGACCCCTATGCGAATGCGTATCTACAAGGCTTCCCGAGCAACAAGGATATGGGCCTAATACTGACGCTGGTATATTTCAAACCCGAGGCTAATCCTGCCGTCTTCGCGCCATTCGCGAACTTCACCCCTCAGATGGACCAGACGAAATTCCAAACTACTGGCCAATTGATCGCTAGCTACCCCCAGATCCCTGTGGCACGGTAAGTAGCCTCCTCCTCTCAAGGACCCAGGGCTAAGGGCCAAAACTCGGCTAACATGCATACTGCCGCGCAGAGTCGACTGGCACGTGACGAGCTACAAGCCCAGCAAGTCGATGACGGCGAAGGTGGCAGACCTGCTGCTGAACGCGTCGTCTCTGAGCTCGCTGCCGGGCGTCGAGGGGGAGGGACCGCCTTCGGCCTGCAGCCCATCTCGGCGAGCGCCGTGGAGAGAGGCATCAGGGCCGGCGGCAACGCTTTGGGGCTCACCGCCGTCAACCAGACCTGGCTGCACATCGACGTGGGGTGGACCGAAGCGACCGAGGACGCGGCGGCGCGCGCGGTGCCCCGCGACGTCGTCGGCGAGCTCGAGCGCGACGCCAGGGACGAGGGCGCGTACCTACCCTACCAGTTCATGAACGACGCCAGCTTCGAGCAGGACGTCATTGCCCACTACGGCAGCGCCAACGTCGCCAGGCTGAGACGGGTGCAGGACAAGTACGATCCCAAACACAGGCTTCGGACGCTGCTGCCAGGAGGTTTCAAGATTCCACGAGGGTGAATGGAGAGGGACCGGACTATCCAGGGCCAGGTCGTTGGTTGTTTCCGCTGGTATGCACGCGTTGTTGCTGTATCTATAGATTTGAGTCTTCGCCACGTACGGTCACTTCTCTTGGCCAATGACATTTATTATGTTTGCTTTCGGAATATTCGTAAAGGGTGGCCGAATGAGATGATCTTGTATTTGATCCAATCGGACACAATCAATGTGTAACGTGTGACATTGCTAACCATACAAGGTGCAGCGATGATGCATCTGCACGCACGTCGCAATTTGGAGATGTTGGTCCGTCACGGCGTATTCCTAGGTGCAGAAAGACCTTCTGGGAGGGTGTATTAGCGAGCTGGGAAGATCAGATCGTTGCTTCGCATTTAGGCTACAACTACCCCAAAGCTCCCACACACTCCCCCATCTGCGACAGTTGACTTCCCACCGTGAGCAGCTGAGATATTCTCGGACACAAGTAGATTATTAAACACATTTCAACTTTGACGTGATGGAGAGTTATTCATATGGCTTTTCGAGCTGGCTGGCTCGTCTTGCTGGCCTGACGTTTGCCTTGGCTGTTTACCTGGCTCTGCATCGACGCTTTTGGTCGCCGCTAGCCCTTGTCCCAGGCCCCCGGCTTGCATCAATTACCCGTCTATGCCATGCTTACCACATCTTCAAAGGAGACAACAGTACTTGGACAAGAGCGCTCCATAAACAATACGGACATTTTGTCAGAATTGCACCCAACGAGGTCAGCGTTAGCCATCCGGATGGCCCTGCGCTGATTCTACAAGCTTCTTTGCGTAAGGTTAGTTATTACGAAACACACACTCCCATCCATTTTGTGAGCTTGGCTGATCATGGCATTCAAAGGGGAACTGGTACCGCGTCTTTTCCTTGCCAGACTATCGATATGTCAACACCCCGTCCATCCTCGACCCCAAGGAGCGGGCGCAGCGCACGAGACTGTTCGCCCCGGCCTTCCTGAGCTCGAACCTGCTGCAGTCCGAGCCGCGCTTCGACGCCGTGCTCGGCCAGCTGTTCGGGCGCCTGGACGCGCACGCCGCGGCGGGCCGCCCGCTGCACCTGGACCGGCAGCTGTCGTTCGCGGCGCTGGACGTGGCGGGCGAGGCGCTGTTCGCGCGCCCCTTCGGCTTCGCCGCCGCCGGCCGCGACCTCGACGGCCACCTCGCCAAGGGCCGCGCCGCCAACTGCTACGCCGCCGTCGCCGGCAACTTCTGGACCCTGCACCGCCTGCTCGCCGCCAACCCCCTCATCACCCGCACCGGGCTCCTCGCCGGCGGCCACGTCATGCGCTCCACCTTCGCCGCCCTGCGGCGCGCCGAGGCCAAGGCGACCGACGCCGACGCCCCCTCCTCCTCCTCCGTCGTGGACCACTGGACCAAGGCAGGCCGCGACAACCCCGAAGTGCTCCGGCCTGTTGATGTCGAGGCGCAAATCATTATCACTGTGGGCGCCGCTTCCGATACTGTTTCGTGTATGTCCGAATGCTTTCCTCTTGGGTCGCTTACCTGGAAAGGCCCTTATTCTTTTTCTTTTCTTCTTGTCCTTCTACAATGCGCAATATGAAAGCGCTCTCCTCGTGAATTATAGTACTTACATAATGGCCATGACTTATAGGCGCTATTCAATCGTTTGTTTACCACATGATCGCCAACCCCACGTCGTGGGCCCGCGCGCGAGAAGAGATTGAGTCCCAGCGTGCTCAGGGCTTCTGTAAAGACCCTGTGGTTTCCTACCAAGACTCCCAGACACTGCCCTACCTGCGGGCGTGCCTGCACGAATCGATCCGTATGTTTGGACCGAGTCCAATGGGACTGGCCAGGGTCGCCCCTGCGGGCGGGCTCTCGATTGGGGGCCAGCATTTCCCCGAAGGGACGACACTGTCCATCAATCCAAAGTGAGCCATTTCATCTCCCTCACACGACTTAGACCTTCGGTTCAGATGCTTACGGCTCCCTTATAGTGTGATGCAGCAGTCCAAGGAATGCTGGGGGGAAGACGCGGAAGAGTGGAATCCAGACAGATGGTTCGCCGAGGACATCTCATCGAAGTTGAAGTACTGGATGGCGGTAAGATGGCATCCCACCCCCCTCATTCCCAAATGGCGGGATACTTGCGAGCTGACACGTATTTTATGGCTGTCAGTTTGGGCTTGGTGGCAACAAGTGCCCTGGAGAGAACCTAGCACGGATAGAGCTTTTCAAGGTCGCCGCCACCCTCGTGCGAGATTACTCAATCCGCCAGGTGGACCCGGAGAACAAGTGGCAGTGGGAAGGGTATATCACCCGTGTTCCTCACTCCTGGCCAGTCTATGTCGAGAAAAGGGGTGTCTGAGGAGAAAAGCAGAATACGTAGGTCACTTCCAGCAAAGCGCATCGCTTTCCTGCGTGACCTGCTAGTCAATAGAGTATTATAATCTATATTTACTAGCAAACACTTCGCCGCTCCGCGAGTACGTTCTTGCTCTAGCAGCTTTGCGTTAGAGGATATTACGTCCGGGGAGGGAAATAACGTGAGGGGAGCGGAAGGTTTGGGTTCGCGTGAGCCACCCTGCCCCCCCGCGCCACCACCGCCTCGTCACGTGTGTGTACGTTTTCTTTATTAGTATAATAGATTCATGTTATCATGAGTAGATCTAGAATCTTGTGTCTTCGCCAAAGTGCTCTAGTATTGAAGAACTTGTGCGGGTCTAGAACTCCATCGGAGATGCTGCCAGTTCCAGTCCTAACCCAACCGTAATTGCGAGTGCAGGCAGCCAAAACCCTCTGGAGAACCAACGATAGCAGCTCTTGGTGCTGTCCAAGTCCACCTGGTATATCATCCACCCAATCGACGCGCAACTCCCGCCCACCGCGACCAGATAGTAACAAAGTCCCATGTCCGACACGAAGCCGCAGTACCAGAGCGAGACGCCCATAGCCCCCAGAAGCCAGCCGAGAAAGGGCTTCGTGCGGCGCCGGAACAGCACCGCCGTGCTCCCCAGCCCCAGCCGCAGGTCCTCGGCGACGTCGATGCGCGCGTAGATGGTGTCGTAGACGACGGTCCACAGCGCGCAGGCCGCGACGAGCGCCAGCCGCGCCGCGTCGGCCCACGCCTCGCGCGCCGGCCCGCCCGCCAGCCCGGCGCTGCCCGTCACCACGCCCCAGCCCATCCCGAGGCCCAACACCAGCTGCGGCAGGTGCGTGTGCCGCTTCGCCAGCGGGTAGTAGACGCAGACGGCGGCCGACGGCAGCGCGCACACGGCGGCCCCGCGCGGCAGCAGCAGCAGCAGCACCAGCGCCGCCGCCAGCGCCTGTGCCGCCGCGAACGCCAGCGCCGCCCGCACGCCGACCGCGCCCCGCGCCACCGGGCGGTTGCGCGACCGCGCCATCTGCCGGTCGAGCGGCGCGTCGACGATGTCGTCCCAGGCGTGCGCCGCCGTCGACGAGGCGGCGTTGACGCCCAGCAGCAGGATGCACACGCGCACGACGTCTCGCAGGGCGAAGGGGCCGTGCTGGTCGTCGTGGCGGTTCTGCTGGACGATGGCGGTTTGGAGAACACCCCACATGTGGGGGAAGTAGGGCAGAAGCACGGGGGCGGCGAAGTTGGTGCGGGTGAGCTGGATGAACGGGCGCCACGACAGGGGCACATGGTCGATCCAGAAGGGACGGTCTCCCCGGCGTACAGGGCAGGCGAGTCGCCGTGCTTTGCGCCTTCTCGAGCCATAACTTTCTTCGGGCCTGGTCTGCTGGCTTGTTGGAGAAATGCTGGGTGCCGGATGGTGGGCTGCCAGAGCGGAACAGCAGCCCTTTGCGACCATGCGAATTAATACTTTACGTTACTCTGCTCCTTTACTCGGAACCCCGAAGGTGTGGTTCCTCGGAATATGGCAAATCGAAGCAAACATGCTCGAAATGCTGCTGCATGGATACCCTCCGGGTAAATGGAGTAGATCTTGGATCATCCTGCGTTTCGCTGTTTCGGTAAGCATCACAGTTGGAGGCCAGCCATTCTGCGAGGTGTAACCTTCTGGTGTAACCACAGAAATGCGGATGCAATGGAAAAGTGCCAGCAATGTTGCTTATGCAGTCGGGGCTGGATCAGTCTATGCGCTTATGTTTGTGTTACATACAATGCATGCAAGGTAACCATGCAGCCTTCACACAGCCACGGAGGGTGCCATTCAACATCGAAACTAGACCCCAATCATTTCTCACACCGGATACCTCAGGCGCAGATCATCAAGTTGGCTTCACGGGTTTTGTGCCCCGACGATAGAGCCAACAGGTATCCATCTTCTCGCATGCTAGCTCCCAGTCTGTCGTCCATTCACGGTAATACGGTCGGTATCCCAACAGGCCGCCTAGCCACCGCCCTATCACAATGCCCAACACCACCGCGGTGCTTCGGCCTAGCGGTACCCATCCTGGAAGAGAAAGATACGATCCTCCTGCGTCATACATCTGACCACGGCATGTTTCTGTGAGTGACTTTGACGTATTTTTCCGCGGGATAATTGTGTATTAAAGTGGCAGGGGAGATAATTGACGGAAGAACTTACACACATGACTTGAATCAAATCAATCGCGCGCCCCTTTTTGAAGCATGCGTCTTGGTATGAATACCAGTTCTCGAAAAATGCCCAGTCGAGGCGAAGCAGCTCGGGCGTGGTGTCCCCTGACACGACGACTCGCGATACGCCGTAGTCACGGCGCGACGAGATGTCATTCGTGCTGTCGTTCCTCTCCCTACCGTCTTCGACTTGAGCGATGGACGGGTACCAGGTATGATGGGCGCCGGCGGGGACGCAAAACTCGCTGTCGTCCGCCACGCCCTGGCGGCCGGCCTGTAGGCGATGCATCCCCGCGCGGCCCCCGATCTCGGCCTCGACGACGGCTTGGCCCTGCATCACCTGGAAGTACTCGGCCTGGTGTGGGTGGAAGTGGCGCGGCGGCTTCTGCGGCGGGTCGGCCTGGAGAGCCGCCCTTACGGCCGGGTGGTCCAGGTCGCACGTCACTTCAAAGGCGAAGGCGCGGTGCGGATGACGGAGCGAGCGCAGGCTCAGTGCGCCGTCAAAGCTATGAACATGTAAGCCACTGCGCGCCTGTATCGGATATGGTGGGCTGTTCGGTCAACACCACTTACGCTGTAATGATCCTACCTTCCGTAGAGCGCGGCATGTCGTGAGAATGAGCAGATACACCGAGATAGAAGACAAGGTAAGTCGTACACCCACGCCCATGCGGGAGAAGAAATACTCAGCCCTACGCGTGATTGTAATATATGGTAGTGTACGAAGGGTGTGATGCGCTTTTCCTGTTAAGGCGGCACGGTATCCGAGACGATGGAAGGCAACCTGAAGTCATGGCTTAGAAGTAACAATTTGTACTCAGAAGCCGTTTAATGCGGGGTAATAAGTCAGCCACGCGGTTCCTTCCTCCTTCCTGGAGTGATCGCTTGCAGATTGGCCGAGGTGCAGCAGCCGACGAGAGCGGGTGAAACAGTAATACTCTTGAGGATAGGTCGTCCGATCGTTAGAGATGTCGCATCACGGCATAGCAGCAGAAGGGGATTGCAATGAAGTCGTAATAAAATGCTACCTTCTGGAAGGGAATTAATAGAGGAAATAACACATATGGTGTTATATATATACATAAAGGCTAGCACACCAGATGCTAAGCCCCAGGTCTACCCCTATCACTTCGCGCCACAAGGGACTGTCAACAAATCTTGCCAATAACCCCCAAGAGATACAAGGAAGCTGATACCCACTATAGAAACACAGTCTTCTGGCGATTTTGAGGGAAATATATAATATTGTCAACTGACGGCTTGGATGAGTACTACAATAAACCAAACGCTATGGTGGAACTTACCAGAGCTCTGAGATCCCTTACTGGTATTAAGCATTTTTCTTTCCAGTCGAAAATGGAACGAATTTGAGCATGAGTTTGGCAAAGAAGGGATTCGAAAACTGCACATGCAGGTATTCAACTGGGAAGACATGGTTACCTAAGTTCAGGGTACTTTCGCCGCCGACGAGAACTACTAGTGCCTAGAGGATAGAGATACTGCTGGAAAAGCGTTCCTAGACGAGATTGTCAAGTCTGCAAATGGTGTTTTGCTATGGTTGTTTCTGAGGGGGACTCCTAGGTGAAGACAGCATCGCAAGCCTGAAGGAGGCTCGACAGCCTTCCCAGAGACCTCAACCAGTAATATGAGTGGATCGTTCTTGAGGATGTTGACGGGTTCTGCCATGGGCGGTGTGCTGAGATGTTTTCGGCCACCCTGGAGGGAGCAGAAAATATTCCAATCTTTGCATACTGGTTCATGGGCGAAAAGGATCAGGACTATCTTCTGAAGTTGGATGTGAAGCCTTCATCGCCACAACAGATCAAGACATCAGCGGAAGAGCCGTAGTACTAAGCTGTCGACTCGCCCGTCTCACGGCTCTATCGTCTCTTTAGTTATCACTGCAAGGTCGTTGAATATCAAGGACAGCTCCAGTCGTCTCAAGCTCTTCAGGAAGAGCTGGGGGAAATATTGGCGCTGCGGCCTGCACAATTCGACTTGACGCTGGAGACCAAGAGCCTCGATGAATCTTCATCAGGCGAAAAGGTGATAGAACACATGGCCAAATTGAAAAAAGACTGATAGGTCTCTGGGGGGACTTCGAGGCAGCAAATGGATGAGGAGAAACAATAACCTGGCGTATTCGGCTTCATGAAAATTTCTTGTAATAGGTGGCATTCAGCTCTTAACAGATTTTTGGTACCGTTGCAAGTGTATAGGTTTTAGTATACGAATCAACTAGTTCGCTTCTCTGCCAACTCAAGACACTCCTTAGTAGCATCCCCATCACGCGGGGTGAGCTTGACCTTGAACTCACGCGGTATGGCGACCAGGGCCGCCTTGGACTGGTTGTAGTCGACGTAGTCCGTGTTGGGCGGGCTCGTCTCGCTCGCCACGATCTTGTACGAGGCCAGGATGCGGACCAGCGCCGTGTAGAGCAACCGGGGCGCAATGTGCTGGCCCGAGCAGGCGCGCGAGCCGGCGCCAAAGCTCAGGTGGCCCAGGCCGGCTGCTGCGGCCTCGGTGGGCGGGTTGATGCTCTCCAACCACCGCTCCGGGTCGAACTTGTGGGCATCTGGGCCAAAGTGGCCCGTGTCTGTGGGGAGGTGCAAGGTTAACCTACGATGCAGGGTTTCGCTCAAGGTCGGGTTACGTACCGTGATTGCCCGCTTGTGCGTTGATTAGTATCATGGTCCTGGGCGGGATGACGGCGCCGTTCCAGTGGACTTCGGTCACCGTCTTCCGCGGCAAGCTCATGGCGCTGACAGTGTAGTACCGCCCCGCCTCCTTGACGATGGCGTTGATGTACGGAACCTTCTCTTCGGTGAAGGAGCTGGTCCAGGCATCGCGCACGTCCGGATAGTAGCGTTTGATGTCCTCGTACGCACGATCCTGCCATTTCTGTCCGTCGGGGGTAGATAGGGAGCCGAGGCATGATGTCAGTGTGCCGGGGATGGTCTCAAAGCCGCCAGACACCAGCGACAGGCAGATCGACGAGACTTCGACCCCAGTCAGCTTGGTCTCCTCGTCTTTCAGGATGGCGGCGGCGATACAGGGCTTGTCGACGCCCCGCTCGATCATGTCGCGGACCTTGCCTAGGAGCAGGCTGAGATAGGCGTCCCGACGGTCCCGCAGCTCCTTGGAACGCCGGGTCTTCTCGTTGTTGGGCATGTACCGCAGTATTGGCACATAGTCCTGCAGGTTCTCCGAAGCACTTCGCAGCAGTGAGATGGCCGATCCCACATGCAGGATCTCGCGGAGTAGGTCGTCATAGACGGCGTCCATGCGAATACCGTAGCACAGAGTGAGGGTAGTGTTCAGGGCGAATCGTTGGATGTAAGGCCGGACATCGATCTCGGCGTTCCCTGAATGGCTGTCTTTCTGTAGGTCACGAACGATGCAGTAGCTCTCCAAGTCGAACATGGGGTAGTAGTTCCTTAGAGCCGGCCTGCTCAAAGCCGTGCCCGCCGCTTTTCGCTTCTTGTTGCACGACTCATCCCAAGGGGAGGAGCCGATGGTGAACCCCTGAGTGCTACTGATGACGCCGTGGAACGTGTATAACTTTGGGCGATCGATGAGGGCATTCTGGTTACCTAGAAGCATCTTCTTGCAGTCCTCGAACGAGTTGACCACCACGGCCCTGGTGTTGCCGAGCTTAATCTGGAAGACGGAATGGCCGTACTGGCGCCACCATTTCTCGCAAGTCGTGGCATGGTCCTCACCAAGCTTCAGCAGATGGCCAAACACCGGCACAGCGCCAGGTATTTCTGGTAAACCCTTTATAGAAGCGATATCAGTATCATATGCTCCCTGATTAAAGGAAAGTCAGTACCTCAGGGGCATGTGATGGGAAAAGGGGTACTTGATACTAACATAGTATAGCAGAGATAAAACTCCAATAGCAATGGTAGTTAAGATGGTGAGACCGGCATTGGTTTGTGTCATCAACTTGAGCGACTGCTCTATGTGGTACTCTATTGAAGTAATCCAGTCCACGAAGTTGAAGCCCATGGTGAGCAACCCCTATTTGCGTAGTAACGTGAAGCCTCTGGTGCGTTCTGTCAAGGCTTTAATCATGTAGGTGTTTCGGTGATCAAATTGTACATCCTGGAAGTTATGCTATTTAACAAGAGTCCTCGAGAAGTAATCAGATATGCGATCATCGAAACTTCCCATGGCAGCAAGATACTGTTGAGTGAAACCGGATTACTTGGATGCAGAAGATATCAGTCGACGCATCTACCCCGCACTGCGCTTTGCAGCGACACGACGTGATTGGCATGGTCTTATCACAGGGTTGGGTTCATTGTGATGCTCGTATCAAGGCTGGGTAACTTCTAAGTAAGTCCTCAAATACAACTTCAAGGCTTGCATGTCTCGTCGCCCGTGGTGCTTCACCCCCATGCCTCGAGATATTCCACGAGGCGGGGTGGGAACTGGAGGCAATCGTGACCAGCAATATATACGTAAGGCCTGACCATCGGCTATTACGAGTTGAATAAGGTGGGACTTGATATTTGGCGACTGCTGCCCGGTTTAGTCACGTAGAATGAATGGGTGCTGCTCAGGGGCAGTTTGCTCTCCAATGCTGATCAATGCAAGGTCGCGCCCACCATGCAAAAAGCAGCGGGGGTCTCGGTGACGACGGGTGTTTTGATACAGTTAGCTTTGACCACGGTGCGTCTGGCAGTTTCCTGTAACGTGAGGTTCAAAGTGTCGCTGAAACGCGAGAATGGATCACAGATACTGTGGTTAGCCATCGAGAAGACGTTTTGCGGGAACTGGCTAAAACATCGCTTCATTTGGAGGCATCCGAAGCAATAGGTACCATAATGAAGTTGGGGGGAATCATTGTAATTTTATTCAAAAGGAGACCGTTCTAACACTGGTCTTCCTAACCTGTTTAAATAAACCGCCATCATGTAACATGCCATGCAACTCGTAACCTCGTATCCTGCTCTTTTGCCGACCAATACTGAAATAGTCCGTGGTGTCCACCATGTCTTTGTTGCGCCACGAGCTCCCATAAAGAGCCTACTACCGCCAATTGCTGCACCTTGCATCAAGTGCACACTTTCGGCGTTCCATATGTACGCAACGTTAAATCATTGCTGACAGACTAACCTGTAGCAGCCACATATTGAGCACCCAAATTGTGAATCCCCTTCTAATGGGCCATGACTGTTTGGGGCTTGTCATCCACTTCCATGGCATCGTCACCGCCAGCAGCCTCACCCTCGGCGATCTCTTCTTCCTCTTCAAGGTCATCTTCGCTCTCGTTCTCGAGGTCGACGCTTCCGTCCTCGGACATCTCTTCCTCACCGGCAGGCTCAGCGCCCTCAACACCACCCATCGCGTCATCTTCCCCAGCGGCGGCAGCGACGGCCTCGCCATTGGCTTCACCTGCAGCGGCAACGTCCTCTTCTTCAGCTTCTTCGGCAAGCTCTTCAGCGCCGTATTCCTCATCGTCGGGCTGCACATCGGCTTCGGGTTGCTCAGGGGGAACTCGGCGGGCGCAGAAGCTTCAGAATCCCTACAGGCTGTTAATAATCAAACTCGGTCAGGAAGGTAAGAAGCCATAACTTACCACTTGATAGCGAACCGAGTCACACGAGGCTTGTCGGCCAGAACATTTCTTCGGATCTTCTCGATAATGGGCTTGGCCGGGGGATCGGCGTTCAGCTCGTCTGTCTCGTACTCATTGTTCACGTAGTAGCCAACTCGGATGAACTCGCGGCCGTCGTACGAGCATGTCAGGAGGACGACGGTAACACCCAAGATATCGGCATCGGGGATTCGCTTGGTGTCTGGTGCCTCTGCTTCGAAAACGAACTTGTTGACTCCGACGGGGATCGGGCCGACTAGAAGGGAGTCGAGCTCTTGGTCATACTGGTCACTTGTTGCGGAACCAACGTAGGTCAGCTTCCACTCGAGGTCTGGATGGGCGCACAAATTAGTATGATTGGCTACACGCTAGGCAATGGCTGGTATGCGTACCCTTCTCGAGCTGCTCAAGACACTCGAACGTGATCTCGAATTCGTACTTGTCGCCAAACTTGGCCGGGTTGTTGAGGATGTTCACCCCGAGAAGCGACACGACAGACATGTTGGCGGTTTGTGGTGAGGGGGTATTTGAGAAGAATGTGGTTTAGCAGATGAGAGAGAAGGTGGGTTATTTGCAGTGAAGGGAGAAAAGGAAAGAAAGAGAGGTAGAGTCAACAGCAATGCAGAACTTGAAAATGAGGGTTCTTCGAGTCTAAGAAACGATACTGGACAGAGAGGAGAGAAGTAGGCTGGTCCACTTTGCGACTCTGGTTGGTGGAGGGATGGGCGACAAATGGATTTGTTTTTACGACGTGGGAAAGCGGTATGGACTATGGGCTTGCCAGCTCGCCAGGTCGCCAGCTTCCTTCCCACTTCCCTGTTTCCAGTGGGTCTCTGAAATTGGACGCGACTTTCCCACGCACTCACGCGTCTGGCGTTAAGTGCTTGCAGATGGGGGAAGACGTGCGTGCGTTGGTGCTTGCAGCCAGCTAAGCTTCCAGCGCTAAAGGGGTTTATGGACCACTGATTGGACGTCGCAAGGGTCTGCTAGGCCTGGTAGGCGTCGAAAGTGCTGACGTGCACTGATCAGGGACTAGGGCCCATACAGAAAGAGATAGATGACAGTGCTAAGTTCTGTACTTATTTGTGTGAATGCTTCTCTATATTTATGACAGCTGGCCCAGTATGTAGAAGATCTGGTGGACGGAAGGTTTGGCCAAGAATAGGCCTCAATTGAGCTCGGAAGTGAAGGTGAATGGCACGTAAGTGAGTGCATGTGCTTTCGCTGTCAAGTGCCAACCAGTGCCATCCAGAAGGTCGCTGATTGATTGCTCCATCGGATAAACCCTCGCCCATGCCCGATCAGCGTGCACGCAATTCGCTAGGTACCACGACATCAAAAGTCCATGCATCCGTGCAGCTCCATGGCTAATGGCTGGCATGTACCTAGATCCTTGTCCAAATCGAGTCTGAAAACGCTTTAATCCACGCTTTGCCTTTTTAGAGAATTCGCAGTCAAGAGTCAAGGCTGGGCTTGATTCTTCACTTCGCATCGCATTGCACCGTGACAGTCGCCGAACTCGTCATCCTCTCCTCGGTGCTTTACTTTACCAGTCCTCTCTTTGCTTGTAATTATCCCACCATCTTCAGACGTTCTGATCTTTTAGGGCCGGGTTTGTGACAGCGCGATTTCTATTTCCAATAGCTGTATCTTGCGCAAGTCCATTCCTGCAACGAGCTTTGTCCGGCGCACTCTGTTATCCGACCAACACGCGACAAAGACTCCACGATCGCCGAGAAATAATCACTGCAAACACAGCAAATCCTACCGCAGCACGCGATCCTTAATTACCAACGGTTCTTCGTCCTCCGATCCTGTCGCCGACGATGGCATCTGAGAACCCCGAGGATGGGTTTGCCCAACACGGCGAGGAGACTGACAATACATGGGGAACTGGCGATGGAGTTGGGACTTCAGAAGATCAACAACATACTGAGCATGATAGCCATGAACAAGCACAAGAACCTGCCTCTGCTGATCCATCAATCAATGCTTCTGGTGACCCTACTTCGGATGCCGATGAAGATGGCGGAGAGTACGACCCTGAATCTATCAGCATTACCACTACTGTCCCAGTCTTGCCCCCCGCCTCCCACACACCGATCCCGGCTGCAGGCCACGACGATGTTGTCGCATCTCCTCGTCCGTCCAAGAAACCCAAGAAGGCCGGCGGATTCATAGTTGGATCCTCGGATGATGAAGATGATTCTGCAACCCCGCCGCCTGCGGTTGCTGCCCCCTCGGCGAACAGTCTCAACCCTGCTTCTGTCGATGCGCAGCCCCGTGCCTTCTCACATTCCCCCTTACAGCAGTCGACCACTTCAGCCGAGGTCACCAACGCCCCTCCCGTGGCTGGTTCGGCAGCTCAAGTGAGCAGTGGACTGGGCCTTGTAACAGCTACCCCGAGCATGGGCGAAGCCAAGTCGCGCCCCCAACCGACATGATCGGTGTCCTGGAGGATCGCATCAGGGACGATCCCCGTGGCGACATGGATGCTTGGCTATCTTTGATCGAAGAGTACCGCAGACGTAACGTGATTCAAGACATTCGGGCTATCTACGAGCGCTTCTTGAAAGTGTTTCCCCAATCGGTTAGTTTCCCACTCTCACCAAACAGGTTGCTGAAACTGACCACCACAGGCGGAGATGTGGGTGCAATATCTCCAACAGGAACTCAGCCTGGACAACTTCGCCGAAGCCGAGCAAATTTTCCAGCGTACACTCATGACGATACCTAGCGTACAGCTTTGGACGGCCTACTTAGACTATATCCGACGACGAAACGATCTACACGACGGCACTGGCCAGGCGCGCCAGGTCGTTAACCAATCTTACGAATTCGTACTCGATAACATTGGCCATGACCGGGACTCGGGCAAGATGTGGCACGACTACATCCAGTTCATCAAGAGTGGCCCAGGCCAGATCGATGGGAAAGGCTGGCAAGACATGCAGAAGATGGATGTGTTGCGCAAGGCATACCAGCGAGCCATTTGTATCCCAATGTCGAACCTGAACATTCTTTGGAAAGAGTATGATCAGTTCGAGCTCGGAATCAACAAAGTAGCTGTAAGTCTTACAACCACACAACGCAATCTAGCGGGATACTAATTGTGTACAGGGTCGAAAATTCCTGCAGGAAAGGTCTCCTTCGTACATGTCTGCACGAAGCGCCAACACACATCTTGAAAACTTCACCCGTGGTTTGCAGAGGACTACTCTTCCCCGACTTCCCCCGGCAACAGGCTTCGAGGGCGATCAGGAGTATCTTGAGCAAGTCGACCTGTGGAAGAGGTGGATAGCTTGGGAGAAGGACGACCCGCTTGCGCTCAAGACAGACGAGCCGGAGACTTACAAATCTCGCGTCATCCATGTCTACAAGCAGGCACTGATGGCTTTGCGTTTCTGGGCAGAGTTATGGGTCGATGCTGCAGAGTGGTGCTTTGACAACAATGTTCTTGGCAAAGACGGGTCAGATCTGGGGCTTCAATTCCTTATTGATGGCATCTCTGCCAATCCTGAGAGCGCGCTTCTCGCTTTGAAGCATGCGGATCGTATCGAGTCCACGCATCCTTCAGGAGAGGGCGAGGCCGGGAAGCTGGCCCTCAGTCAGGCCGTCCGCGCGCCGTTTGACACGGTATTGGGCGCCCTTTATGACATGGTGAAGAAGCTGAAGGACCGTGAGGCAACGGCTGTGGGCTATATCGAGAATGACCCTTCGCTGGCCGACTCAGACGAGCCTCAGATGGAGACTGATGATGGGGAAGTGGCCGAGAAATCGGCCAAGGCCAGCATTCGGGAAGAACGTATCAAGGCAGTACGAGAAGGATTTGCTGTCCAGATCCAGATGCTTTCGCAGCAGATTTCGTACCTCTGGATTGCTCTTACACGTGCATTCCGCCGTATCCAGGGCCAGGGCAAGGGCAACCCGACTTCTGGAGTACGAGCCATTTTCACTGAGGCACGTGCTAAAGGTCGGCTCACCAGCGACGTCTATGTTGCAGTCGCGCATATTGAATGGGACATCTACCAAGACCCCGTTGCTACAAAGATCTTCGAACGTGGCGCCAAGTTATTCCCTGAAGACGAACACTTTATGGTTGCTTATCTCAAGCACTTGCACTCGCGACATGATACCACCAGTAAGTTCATATTGCCGTTGCTTCTTCATTCGTGCAACATATACTAACAAGGTTTCTAGATGCGCGAGTCGTGTTTTCTCAATCTGTGAAGCGCTTCAAAGAGAAGACTGAGCTTACTTCCAAGCTCAAGCCTTTGTATGCTTACTTCCACAGCTATGAGGCAAAATTTGGCGAGCTCGCCCAGATTAAGGAGTTAGAGAAACAGATGGCCGAGTCTTTCCCTGAAGATCCTAGCCTCGCCCATTTCGCTGCTCGATTCTCCTCCGAACGGTTTAACCCAATCAGTGCCCGTATCATAATCTCGCCCGGTGCGCAGATGAGGCCAAAGAATATCATGCCGTCCGTCGAGCAAATAAACACCTCGGCGCGTGTCAGCCCTCACCCGTCCGTCATGGCGGACCGAAGCCCAAGGCAACAGTTCTTGCCTGCAGTCAACTCGCCCAAGCGTCCATACCAACCAGACGAAGATGATTATCCACCTCGCAAGGTGCAGCGGGGCGTTTCTCCGCTCAAAGGTGCTGCGGGCCGCAGAATGGATCAACAACGACGAGCGCAGGGCCAAGGCGTCACATATAGCAGTACGCCTGCACCCATCAACCGGGATATCACGTTTCTCCTGAGCCTCATTCCACCTGCACATCAATGCGATGCGCAGCGCTTCCGGCCCGATGCCATGGTGCGTGTCATTAGAGACACAAACATTCCAGACCACAACGAATGGAGATCCTCGCAAAACCAGGGCCTGCGAAGTGATCAATCCGCACGTATGCACCACCACTAAGCCACAAGAGTATCACATACAATTATAACTGACAATATTCAGGGCCCTCTGGTCGTCCCGAAAGCCCCTACTCGAGGGGGCTTACTCGACTCCCCCCTCAACCGGCCGCACAATACACTCAAAGGCCCCCATCCAGTGACGATTACGAGCCTACGCCCTCCGACTGGTCGCAACCCCCTCAGGCAGCTAACTTCGGCCAACAGGGCTTTGCACCATCGCAGCTCGCTAATCCTTACATGGTTCCGGGGGCGTCGGCCCCTCTTCCAGGATACCCAGCTCAGCCAAACCAATACTATGGCGCTCCGTATTAGGTCAATGGGGTTGTGTCGCGCCGACGGTGGTCGCGGTATAGCCAAATTGGTTGGCATTAGATAGAGTAAGGCAGTTGTGATGAAGAAAGCACGACATGTTCTTGTATTAATAGTCAGCAGAGGAAGGGGAATTCTGCTTGCACCGGGCACTTAGGCATATCAACCCACTCGGAGTAGGGTGCTGCATTATGGAAGTACGCTTGAGAATTAAGGAGGGATCTACTGACTCGATTCACGCGATGGGCCTCTTGTTACTGTCGTCTATCTTTATGAAGCAGTATACAGATAGTCATAGGAAGTACCTAGACTGCTAAATGACTTATACCAACGCCAAATTGTCCCTCACTTGCCACGGTTGGTGCCCTTAACAAGCTCAAGTCCCTGCAGATTGTTGTGTCGGAAGCTACGATGCCCAGCATTCAATGGGTTCTCACGAAACAATTTTCCTCGTCTACCAATGCATGGTCCAATGTCAGAATATCACTTGGCGATTGTGGACCCGTCAAATAGGGGCTATTCTATGAAAACATCAACATCGCCAATCATTTGGCATTGCAGGCTGTACCCCTTGAGTACAGGATGTCGCTGAGGTCCCTCTACTCAAGAAGTTCGCTAGGCTATGGTGTCTTGCCGCTCTCTTACATTGATTAGCCTGAATTGATAGGAGCAGGAATGATCAACTGCATCATACTTATTATGACAAGATTAAATCGATTAGTTGGAGATTTATTTAATGAGGATCGTGGTACCAGAAGAACAAGACTATTAGAAACACGCCAGAAGCCTACCCACCGCCGAGATAACTGCCTTCAGACCAAGCAGCTGACAAAAGAGGATGGCCCTGTGAACACACAATCTTCAAGTTCCTGAAGTTGGGCTTCTTGGACATGCAATATGCGTGTTCTATATTACCTTAAGGGACAGAATCTTGATCGGCCAAGCCTATACTTTGGGAAGGGTGCTTGTCGTTCCTGGAGACAGGTTATTGTGGGATTCAGGGGCGACTGTGCATCATTTGCAACCCGTTGTCGGCTTCTCAACTTCTGATTACTATCCTCACCCCAAGCTATTCCAGATGTCGGTTCAGTAATTGAGATGAATCCGGCTTGCATAATTCCGATTTATGTGAGGTCCTCGTTTTCCTAACTTCTGTTGTCCGCCATATTTTACCTACCCCCTCTCCTTTGATATGCCGTATCGGAGCAAAAACTGTAAATATAATCGATCTCCGGTCGGTCCATAAGCTGTTTGAAGTGCCTGGGCAATAGCTTTCTGCCAAATTAATGGGTTAGGCCACGAGACCATTGGGCTCAAGGTGTGGCGAATACTCACTCCCAGCTATCCCAGATGACTGTCGACGCCCCTCCATTTCAAGCACATTTGATGGCCATTGGTCTCCAACTTATTAGTTATGGGAAAGAATAGCTTGGACTTTCTACGAGGTAATTCACATGACTTCGACTAGCAATCCCACTGTTGTTGTAATTATGATAAACTCGACTACTTTTGCGGCCTTTGTCTTCTGCAATAAACACAAGTCTTCGTATTTATCATTAGCATTAGTAAGATGTTCATAATATGTCCTTTCTTTCATGTAGGAGCCACGGCTGGTAATGTCTGACTGCTCTTTCTCTCATCCCAGGGGCAACCTGGTGAAGAGATCCACCTGCCTGTAGCTAGCCGCCCACACTGTAGCTTCCGTTTGTAGTGGCGTCCATGCCGTTTGATATGTCTGACGCGGGAATACTTGAGGTCGAGACATATACGGTTCATGACATACGTGTGCACGATCGATCCAAGAGCAGTCCTCGCCTCCCGCCGCCTGCACCCCTGGGGCGATCTAATACTCCCTCGTAAGCATTGTACCCCAGTTGGACAATTGCCATGCCCCTCCATAGAATATATACCGAGGGGTGAAACACCACAACGGGTCTGGATACGTTTTGCACCCCGCCGCCGCCGCTGTAAGGTACCTAGATTTCCGATGCTCTGCTGAACTCCTTCTTTGTTGGTTCGTGCCTGTTAGTATTCGGCTGATCTCCTGTGACTCCAAAATACAAATCCAACCCTGCATCTCTTTTTCTCCGTCACCCAATAACATCACCAACGCCGTTGTCCTCACTTCCAGCACCCATCTTACCAAAAGCCAACATTCAATCTTTGGATGTTGGCAAACTCGTCAATATTCAAAATCAAGGTAAGTGCGATTTTATATTAAATCACATGAGACTATTCACAGACCACTGCCGGCTATAAAAGCCACCCTTCCATCCTACTCCATTCCACACTTCGGCGACTACTCCCACGCTCCTCCATTGTTCCCTCACACACCACATTATCATCTCGCCTTGAGCCAGGTAAGTCCGTGACGAGGCCATCCAACGCCACTACCGTTTGCTGAAGGGATCCCTGCCTGCCCTGCGGCTTCCTGCATAACGTCTTCCTTCGTACTTCTGCATCGAAGCATCCTCGACTCCTGTCATATTTACTCTTTCCGTACTGACCAGCCTTCCCTTTCTTTTAGGTACGTTATCCAAGTCAAGCATCCCATCTTCCCAAGAAGCCCTCATCAGCTTCCTACTTCACGCCAACCACCGGTGATTCTCGTTTCCCTCTCCCGACAGCGCCATCACTGGTTACCTATAATGTCATATCCTTGATCATCAATATATTCCAGCGGACCTCCTCTCCCAGTTTCCCAAATTCACTCTTACCATCAACATCCAGAAGCTTGGTTTTCCCTCCACCCATACTCACCTCCCACTACCTCCCTCAACCCTTCGACTGCATCGTCAAACATTCATTTGAGCGTTTGTAGCACTGTCAACCCTGAACCAAACAGATCATATGTATGGTTCTTGGTTGCGTTGCACAGTAAGTTATTAGCAAGACGTCATCTGGCATTCCTTCTGGCCTGTTAGAAGCAGTCGCTAGCAGTACAAACCCCTTCCTGTATCCCAGACTTTGACTGTCATATTCTTTCTTACCTCTCATCCACTTCAAGTTTCCCCAGTCCTACATCATCCATCTACTGTCACATCAAGAGCCCAAACTTCGATCCAGGTACTATTTACAAAACCCCACCCTTCACCTTCTTTCATCTTGGCTGTTTCTCATCAAGACGTTCTTCGTAAACAAGCGCTAACCCCCAAAAAGATCTCTAACATCAGAAATCCAGATTTGATCTCCACTCGTCACCAAGGCTCCTGGAACATCAAGTAAGTTTATATTTCATTTTGTAGAAATCGGTCTTGGCACTGCCATCTCGTTTCTTTCTGTCCATTCTCCCCTGCTACATTTTACGCAAATTGAGGATTCACTTTTACTCTTTTCCCAAATTACACTATACGTATCCTTGCCTGCAGTTTGCGTTTCCCATCCTGCTTTTACCTTCATCTGTCACTTGTTCAACCAGGCTGTGACTCATACATCTCTCTACAGCCTATCTGCACTTCTTTCCCGTCAAGCAGTAAGTCTTGCAGAACCCCAAGACTCATATAACATGACATGAATCATCTCGTTTTTCATCTGCCTCCACAAACCTTGGAAACTCCAATACCTTCATATCACCGTGGTTGATTAGTTTGTTCTATACATTCAAAATCTTCACCGTCACCCATAGACGAGCCATCAACTGGTTTAAATATCAAGTTAGTGATATCTCGTCCTTTCGATCCCTCCATACCTCATAAACTCCTATCCACACCACTCTTCGGTTCCTTACTCTGTCAAGTTGGCAAGTAAGTACCGCTCCACTGCTATCCATACCATCGACATAAAGCATCTAAGTCGACCTTTCACCATCATACTGCGTGGGCTATTACCATATACATCGATACAAAGTTACTGACATACATCATAGCCACCAACCTTAACTTGATCGACATCTGCTCGAATCTACAACGTAAGTATCATTTCCTGGATTTGCCATAACACATTTACTTCTCTCTCTCCTAGTCGTTTACTCTATCCTTACAAAGCTACCTAGAGTCATTCGATATATCCCACTTACCTCCCATATCCTCCCTGATGCATTTCACCATCTCCAATTTCCTTCGACAGTAACTTCCTGTCAACACATCTGTCTTTCTCGATCCACCGACCAATCCCACCCTTCCCGAGTCTCTCAACCTTATTCAAGAAGACATTGCTAGACTGGTAGCCATTTGGCATTGCCTATATGTCTATGTGCCTTCTTCAACCAGGTTTCTTGACTTCATTCGTATCAACCATCCTAGATTCCCGTCTTAAATCATTCACTGCAGAGTTGTCTTGTTCCACGCAATCAACATTCAACTAACTCTTGGCATTCAGACCCTTCAACCGGATTCAACATCACCTACAAGATGTCCGGATCCAACCTGCAAGGCCAGGGCCCGCGTAACCGCGCCATTGAGCGTGTTGCCGGCATGAACCTTGACGGGTCTTCCGACCGCGGTTCCGTTAGCGGCAGCCCTTCGCGTGGTTCTCAGCACTCACGCTCTGGTTCCAATACTGGCAGCCAGGCTGGCGAGGGTTCACGCTCCCGTTCCGGTTCCACTGCTGGCGAGGGCTCAGGCTCCCGATCCGGTTCTGCCGCTGGTGGTCCCGCCCCCCAGCAGTCTCCCTTTGGACCTGGACTTGGTCATGATCCCGCTCGCATGGGTGGCAGAGACGGCCGCCCCCCGCTCTCTGAGGAGGCTATCATTGGAAAGAGAATCGATCTTCCCGCCGAGGCTTACAAGAAGGTTCGTAATTTGTCGTGGCCACATAACAATCCCAGCTCATCAATTCTATGTCCTACAATATGTTTGCTTGAGTTACTAACTGACCTTTTAATAGGAGGAGGGCTCGTTCACTCAGTATGCCACACGTCCTGGATTCAGCTCTGAGGGCAAGGCCATCAAGATCCAGGTGAACATCTTTCCGGTCCAGAAGTGGCCTACCGGAGATATCTTCCAGTATGATGTAAGTATTAATTTTCATCGTTAAATCTAGATCATGACTAACCAGATCACCCCAGGTTAACATCAGCCCCAACCCGAATGACTCTCGTGCCCTTGTCCGAAAGGTTTGGGAGAGTGCCCCTGTTCAGAGCTGGTTGAAGACAACTAACACCAAGTGGCTTTTCGACGGCCACAAGATTGCTTGGTGAGTTTGACATGGCCCCCTATACTAGGATACATTAGTCTGACAATGAGTGTAGGGCCCCCATCAAGATCCCTCGTGCCGAGCACAGAATTGCTGTGGATCTGGACCGACTGGCAGGCAAAGAGCCCAGACCTGGCAAAAACGGTGTCTACTACTTCCAGATTCGACAGGCAGCCCAGATTCGCATGCAGGTTCTGCAGGCCTATCTTCAGCGCAAATGCGACTGGGACAAGTCCGTACTGCAATGCATGAGTAAGTCATATCCCTGATCTTTGGAACAATACTCTAGCTGACCAATCTGATCTAGACTTCCTTGACCATCTCTTGCGCCAGTACCCAAGCGAGAATATGATTGCCATCAAGCGGAACTTCTACAACAAGCAGGACAACCCAATGCGTCTTGACCTTTACACCGATGTTCGCAAGGGTACCTACTCTGCTTTCCGTCTTAGTGAGGTTTGTTATCACATCAGACTCCCCCGTTTGGAACACTTTTTTACTAATCTTGACAAAGATGAGCAATCTGAGCAACGGCAGTGGCCTCGGCGTCAACGTGGATGTGGCCAACACTGCGTTCTGGAACACCATGGGTACACTGGCCGAGACGGCACGAACTATGTTGAGCGATCCTCGCTGTGGAACAAATGAGAAGAATTGGGGTAAGATATCACGAGACCCTCCTTCGAACCTATCAACTGACATACACTACAGTAACATACCCCAAAATGGCCGAGCTCCTTCGTCCTGTCAAGTCGCAGGACAAGAATGGCAACGTGGTCTGGAAGCAGTCAGAGCCTTTCCAGAAGCTCCGTAAACTGGCCAAGTTGAAGATCACGGTGAACCATCGCGGAAAGGACCAGAGCGACAAGATTTACACCATCAAGCGGGTTATCTTCGAGCAGTGCATGGGCAACTGGGGTGCAGATGCTCAGCATTTCACGTTCCAGAAGAAGACCAAGGATGGAAAGCTCGAGCCGCCGATCACCATCCACAATTACTTCATGCAGAAGTACAAGTCTCGCATTCAGTACCCCGATCTGCCTCTGATCGAGACTATGCGCGATGGCGTTTACCCAATGGAGGCTTGTCGTCTTCAGCCGTTCCAGCGTTACACTTACAAGCTGGATCCGGAGCAGGTAAGTTAGAAGCCAGTCACATTTACGTCCAGCGAAGCTAACAGTGGCATCTAGACATCCAAGATGATCAAGTTCGCTGTCACCCGGCCTGCCCAGCGAAGCCAAGCTATCAATACCTGCATGAAAGGTCTTCACTGGGATTCGGATCCGTACTTCCAACAGTACGGTCTGAAGGTGAGCAACCAGATGCTTGTTACGCCCGCACGCCTTCTGCCGAACCCCGAGATCCATTTCGGTGGTTCGAAGCTTAATCCTGGAACGACCGGCCGCTGGGATCTCAGAGGCAGGAAGTTCCTGGAGCCCAACCCTGTCCCCATTCAGTCATGGGCTTTCATTGGCGTTGGTTCCAATGACGGTTTCGCTGTTCAAATGGATGCGCTGAAGAACTTCGCCCAGACGTTCAAGAGAGCATATGTCCAACACGGTGGTGTCATCAAGAAGGATCCGTACGTCCAGATTTACCCTTTCAATGTTGCCTACCCCGACATGTGTGAGAAGGCGTACAAGGAGTGCGGCAACTTTTTCAAGGCCACCCCGCAAGTCATCTTCTTTGTGCTCAGTACCCGCAACTCACTGGTGTATGAGCGTATCAAGAAGAACATGGACTGTCGCTTCTGCACAGTCAGCCAGATCATGTTGGCAGACCATGTTCGAAAGGCGAACCTCCAATACTGCGGAAATGTCGCAATGAAGGTCAACGCTAAGCTTGGCGGTGTTACCTGCCGTGCTGCTCCCGTGGGAGTGACCTCCGCAACGCCTTACTACAGTGTGCCAACCATGATCATTGGTTTGGATGTCTCGCACGCTGCCCCTGGTAGCGGCAAACCTTCTACGGCAGCCATGACTGTTTCCACTGACAAGTCGGCTACTCGCTACGCTGCCTCTGTTCAGACGAACAGTTACCGGCGTGAGATTGTGGGCAGTGTCAACATGCGATACCTGCTCGGCCGCCTGTTGAATTACTGGGTCAGTACCAACAAATGCTACCCCAAGCATGTCTACTTCTTCCGTGACGGAGTCGCAGAGGGCCAGTTTGGCCAAGTCATTGACACAGAGGTCAAAGAGATCAAGCGTATCTTCAGAGACGCCAAGTACGAGATCCCTCGCGTCACTGCACTGATTGCGACCAAGCGACACCACATCCGCTTCTTCCCCAGTCCCCAGGACAAGGCTGCAGCCGACAAGAATGCCAACGCTCTTCCTGGTACCTTGGTCGAGCACGACGCCACCCATCCCTTCCACTGGGACTTCTACCTGGCCTCGCACGTGGCCATCCAGGGCACTGCTCGACCTGTTCATTACCAGGTTATCATGGATGAAGCCAAGTGCAACCCGCATGACCTGCAGCGTATGCTCTACCATCACTGTTACCAGTACCAGCGATCGACAACTCCTGTTTCTCTGCACCCTGCTGTCTACTATTCTCACCTGGCATCGCAGCGTGCTGCAGCCCATGAGGATATTGCTGCCAGTCAGAAGGAAACCCCCTCTGGCAAGGCTGGCTTCCCCTTGGCCAAGGCGCCTTCGACCATTTACGGATCCGGAGGACCGAGCCAGGAAGCTCCCCTCTGCTGGCTATGGAGAGCCCCGTCGCGGACAAGGCCAATGTTGGCCACATCAACACCACCATGTGGTACATCTAAGCGGTTCCTCCACGTCGCAATTCTCGGTAACTCACACACGTTCATTCTCGGTTTCGGCTCTCTGGTACACGGTTGCACCAATCTGCATTGGTTGGTGCTAGGTCATTCGTCATCTCCTCTGGTCTCTCTAGGCTCCGATTAGTGATGTTCATTCGGTGGTTTCTCCCCAGTTTCCCATACGGGACAGCGGGTCATGATATTTTTGGCGGTTGTCATGCGATGTTATCTTCGGCACTGATTGCATATGGCACTAATGATAGCCAAGTAGTTAAAATAGTCCGAAATGACATTCGCAATGGCACAATACGTTGATGACTACTAGATGCGGTGATAATGATTTCGAATAAGTGACAAGGTGACTGACTGGCTGACCATGAGATAATAACATTGCCGGCAATAGGGGATCTCCAGCGTGTGCAGCCAGCTACGAGTTAACGACGGTCGCGGCAAATGTCAATTGATTGACCCAAGTATTCGATTCGTCAGATGGATGAGAATGACATGGACAAAATTGGAGTGCTCAATGCCGTGTGCGATTTCTAATAGGTCAGAAGCAGCGGCGATGGATGCTTTACCAATGCATTACCGATGTGACGGGGAGACGGGGAGACGAAAGCCTAACCTCCATGTGGTTTAGCACAACCTTCAACTTCCGATCGCGTCACTCTTCAAGTCATCAGCGACGACTGGCAACCTCGATCTCCCACCCGGAAGAGAGGCATATTTCCATGTGTCTCTATGACAGCCTCCGCAAGCCAGAACCGCGCATCTCACGGGGACCATCGGCTCTTACCAGTCCGTGCCCCTGCACAGTCGCGAGCGCCAGCTGGGCCGCCTACTTCACGTTCGCGAAACGGCTGCGTCACTTGCAAGAAGCGTCATGTGCGCTGCGATGAGCGAAAGCCCGCCTGTCTCCGCTGCGAAAAGGCCGGCGTAACCTGCAATGGCTACTCTTGGAATCCAAAGTCGGCGGTACGGACGGCCCGGCCAGCCACAACACGCCCCATCTTGCCTGCAGCCCGCGATGGCCGTGGGCGGCCGACGCCCGTCCTGCTCGCGCCGCCCTCCAACTGTCCGTTTCAAGGCGTCGAGGTCACCTACTTCGACGTCTTCCGCCACGAGGTCATCTACGACATCCTGTCCACCGGCTATAAGGACTTCTGGAACCGCGCCCTGGTCCGGGAAGGCCTCGAGATCGACTACATCCGGCATTCCATCCTTGCGCTAGGGGCCTTGTCGCTTTGCGTCAATGAAAACGCCAACAACCAAACCTACCCGTCTAGGGACTGGACTTCGACGCCATCGCCCGGCCTGCATTACAACGCCGCCTTGCAACACCATGTCAAAGCGCTGGCCCTGTACGGCCGCAGCATGTCTCGGAAGGAGAACGCTGTCCATCCAAGGATCATCCTCCTCGTCACCAGCCTGTTCGTGGCCTTCGAGTATCTTCATGGGAACAACATGGCCGCCATCGGCTTGATCGATCGCGGCTTTCTCCTTCTGGCTCAGCAATCGCCCGCACCCGAAACCGGGTCGCGACTCGCCAACGCGGCGAGCGGTGATTCCGAATACATAGATTTCATCGAAGATGCACCCGGGACGTTCGCACAGTTCGGTATCGTCGGGCTACTAACCCCCTTCGTGCCCCTCGAGACGCGGTTTTCTGTTTTTGGCAGGGGCAAGCTACGACCGAGGATTCCTGGCCTCGACGTCAATCCGGAGGAGGTATTTGGGCTGTGGCGAGAATTCCTGCTTTCCTTGACCAAACTCTCGGCCGACTTGGAGTTCGTTTCCTCACATCCAGGCAATGAAAACGGTGCGTACATAATCAGTTTCGTCAAGGCTTGGACTGGCTTCGTAAGGCTAATTGATACTTGCAGAAATCCTTCCGGCAACACGAGAACCTATTAAAAGCGAAGATATCCCGCAGAGGCTAATTGACGAAGTGACCGACATTTCTATGTGGAAGGAGGTCATTAACCACTATTGCCGTACACAGACCGACCCCGGCGTGTGCCGCTGGCTCAACATCGCCAGAGTCCAGTTGCTGGGGATTGAGTGCATCACCAAAGACGTCACGGGCATAGGGGGCCGCCGGATTACTGGACCTTCCTGGAGGAGTGCGAAGCGCTGCAGGACAAGTTCCCGCCCAACCTGCAGTCGCGGCTCACGTACGACGGCATCATCAACCTGCTCATGAACACAGTCTTCTGGAGCCAGGACCGCGCCGTTTGCCGCCGCGCCCTCGAGACGGCCCAGCGCTACACGCGCGCTCACATGGACCGCGAGCGCGTCGCCTGGATCCGGCGCAACCTCCACCACCTGCTCGACAGCCCCGAGACGTGGCAGCCCCGAAGCGACTGGATCGGGGCCGGCTGCCAGAGCCCCGATGTACCCCTGAAAACGGCCGCGGTCTACTCACTGACTAGGATTATGAGTAAGAGGGGCTAAATGAGGTAAGGGGTGGTGGCAGCCACTGCTGCTGCTACTCGTAGAAGGCGGTTGGTTGCCTCCCCCTTCTACGGGCCACACATCCGTTCAAGCAGGAGGCAGTTGTGTCAACTGGGTGCAATCCTCGTGGGTAAACGACATGGATCCCATGCGCGGCACAGACCGGTGACAGCGACCCTAGCATACAAGAAGAACTGGAGGGAACTTGCCAACAGCTTGGTACAAAGAGTCCGTGCCAAGTCAAATTGGGATGGGTTGGGTGGTGCGCCACCGTTCGTCACGATGCAGCTATCGGTTTTTCACATCACTAGACCAACAGGGACCAGGATCGCTCATACTATTAGCGATACTCTCACAGCAAATTTGACGGTTACAAATTGCAAGATTGACGATCGCCCAGTAACTGACTGCTATCGACTTATCGTCGATATTTCTGGAGAACTGAAAGCCGGTTACGATTCGATCCGCGAGCTAAGTGGGACGGAAATCGATGACACCCCTCACTAGCTGATGACGGGTTCATGGCCAACAAGTGCAAAACCCATGTGGGTTGGTGGTTAGTTACTGCGGCCCCAATTCCGCCTCTCGCGTGTGAAATGCATGACTAGCTGGCTAGCTGGCTGGCTGCGTGGCTCGCTGGTTGTATGGTCTCTTGATACTCGTTTCGCAGCCCGACGTCGGAATGCCTGGTTGTTGTTTTATTACCGCAACGTTGTGGCTGGGTTTGGGGGGGGATTTGACCAGGCCCGCCCTATGAATCACAATCACACACGGGATCGAGAGTGCATCCTTGGCCAATATGTGCTGGCAGTCGCAGCCAGGAAGGGGGATCACTCAATGATCTACACTCCCAGGGCGGCCGAAAAAGAAGTTATATTGCCAAGAATTCGGCTCGCTTAGTTCCAGTTCCCAGGTTTGTGGCCGGCGTGCTGCCGAGACACACTTGAACACTGGATGCATACACTACACGACGCACCGCGCAACCACGACTCGGCACTTTTTGGCCTCAAACCTTGTTGTGCTTGCCCGGTCCACGCCAGCGCTTGTCACACGGCGGGAGGCGTTGTTCCGGTTGAGCGGAAAACTGCCAACCGTTGATGTCGGTGGGACGCTGGGCTGGCTGTTTTGCTTCTTCACCCCGGACGCGACATGCTTTGGAGGAAAAGGTTTCGTCACGGTTAAAACAACATATGCATGCACACCTATTGTATGTGTTGTTTCCATGCTTCCCGCCCATGGCCCTATATTCGTTTTTCTTCCTCAGCTGAGAAGCCCCCTCTGGCCAGTGCTGCCCTGGCGGCTGCGGGCGGGAGAGCAGGGATGTCGCTCACTGTGTGATTGGCGGGGTCGAGGGCCCGGGCACGCCTAACAAACACTTTGACAGGGGAAATTCAGATGCGCCGGTCCACTGATCGGCAGTGATCTGCCCCGTCAATCTCAGATCATCTCAACTTTGGCGACTTGGATCAGGCGGGTCGCCTTTAAATCCTGAACGGACGTGCGGACCAGTTCATGTATGTATCGCAATTGGCAGGTTTGACTGATCGACACTGTCGCTGTTGGCTAACGGGCTGCTATTACCTCAGTAATTCCAAGCCACGGGATCATGGAGCTCTGCTGCAGGTACTGCCGCTACAGTTGCTGCTGGTGCCGCTGATACTGCTGCCACTACCGCTGCCGCTGGTCGCTGGCCTGGCTGCGTGGCCACTGGCCACCACATCTGTCCGTTTCGATCCTGCCTGATCCTGCCTATCCCTTCTGGATGGCGTCTAGTCCAGATGGCTGGCGCGCGTTTTCCTCAATTTTCTTTTCCCAATAGTCGTCGTTCAGCGTGGCCGGTCATCCCTGCCTTTCCCCCATCTTTGTCTTAGATGGCTACTGCATCTCTCGACATTGGGTCATCTAGTGGCATTTCATGTGATGGATCCCCTTCGTTACTGTTTGCATCCAGGGGGAACCCTAACAAACCGTCCCTGCTGCTATATCTCCTCTAGATATACAGCCTGTGTCCGGCCTCAGAGAGATTTCCTCGTTGTCTGAATCAATGCTCCAACTTTGATTCGATTCGCAACCACAGCAGTATTCCAACGACATGGCGGACCCACGGATAGTCTACTCGCCGCTCGGCTGGGCCTACATTGGCATCATGATCGGCTGGACGCTCCTCGTCCTCGCCGCCATCGCCTTCCTCTTCCACCACCGCCGGCTGCCCTTCCTCCAGCTCCGGCGCCTACCGCTCGTCTTCAGCGCCATCGTGATGCTGCACATCTACGCGGCGTCGTGCTTGCTGGCCTACACTATCGGCCCCCTCGTGCCCTGCGACGCCCAGTTCTGGGTCATGAGCATCTACTTACCCTGCGGCATGGCCCTGCTCCAAGCCGCCAACAGCCAGTTC
This sequence comes from Apiospora kogelbergensis, assembly GCF_038363985.1. Lineage (NCBI taxonomy): Eukaryota > Fungi > Ascomycota > Sordariomycetes > Amphisphaeriales > Apiosporaceae > Apiospora > Apiospora kogelbergensis. Next base: position 676,174 of record NW_027117422.1, read on the forward strand.
CAGAGCGTCGCCACCCGCCAGCGGAAATACGCCCAGTTCAGCACCCTCGAAGACCGCCACATCTTCGACCGGCAAGTCGAGGTCGACCCGACCCTGCCCTGGTGGAAGCGTAGTTGGCAACGGGTTCAGAAGGCCAACGAGGTCGACCGGGTGCTGATCTACATCGGTATCGGGATGGGTGTCCAGGTAAGATTTACCGGAGCATCTTGGCAGACAAGATGAGATCATGGGCTAACATCGCCGTCTTCATTAGGTTGCACTGACCTTCTTTATCTATTTTGGGTCCGAGATGTTCCATCCGAGCTACGGATTCTTCCACCTTCAGGTGCCGGGCACCGAGTCAGCGCGAGCTACACTTTGCTTTACCGGTTGGGAATGGTATGACATTCACGCGACGCCCCTATAAGTACACGAGATGTTGAGTTAATATGTTACAGGTGGTTATCCATCGTTTGGCAGTTCTTCTGGGCTTGGTTCTACGCCCCCTATACTTTGTGGAAGACGAGACACATCCATGATACCCATGGCTGGCGTATCCAGACCATATGTTGCTGCATCGCTGGGTATGTTCCAACCATTCGGGGGAGTCTTTGCTGAATCATGCCGCTAACTGATCGAACAGCCTACCAGCTTCTCCTTTGTGGCTAATCGGTCTCTACGTTCCGCAAATGGAGCCGGTCAACAAGGTCTTCGTTCCGTATCAATGGTAAGCTGGCTTAATTCCAACCTTGAATTACCGACTAAGCTAACATGGGTGCGCGAACAGGTTTTCCTTTTCTATCCTCTTTATTGAGATCTTCACGCTCGGCTTCCCCTGCTTGCAGGTCTATAGAACCCACAACCTCAAACAAGAGACCATCGATACGATCGCGGCCTGGGAAAAGAGGAATCAGATCCTCGGCGGGGACCCTGAATCTATCTCCACTAGTAGCGCCGGCTTTAGCGGTTCGACCCTGTCGGGCGGACGCTCGACGGCCGGGAGCAAGAGCGGCAAGTCGGCGCGCACAATGTCATCGTCGCACTCGCGCGACTCCACCCTGACCATGGGCGCGCTCGAGAATGCGCTGCGGACAAACCCGCAGCCCTTGCTCGAGTTCGCGTCGCTCAAGGATTTCTCGGGCGAGAACGTCAGCTTCCTTTCCCACGTGGGCGACTGGAGGCGCGCCTGGAACATGTCCACGAGCGGGCCCTCGGCGTTAGCAGACAAGACGCGCGAGCAGTTCGTCCGCGCCGTCCGCATCTACTCGCACTTTGTGAGCCTCGAGCAGTCCGAGTTCCCCGTCAACATCTCGTCGCGCACAGCGAAGGCCTTGCACCAGATCTTCAACGAAACGGCCCAGATCCTCAACCGGCGGCGGCGGCAATCGGACTCAGCGACGCCGTTCAACAACGCCGGGGCGGTGCCCGGTGGTTTCGACGATGACGGCCATCCCGGCGATCTGGAGGCGACGCTGGGCAAGGCGAACCTCGAGTCAGTGACGCAGATGGCGGAGCTGTCTACTTATAACCATCACAACTTCCCCGAGCTCGAGGTGCCCGACGCTTTCAACCCGCAGGTCTTCGAGGCCGCCGAGGGCGAAATCAAGTACCTGGTGCTCACCAACACCTGGCCCAAGTTCGTGCACGCCGGCTTCGAGCAGGCGAGCCAGGCGTCCCGGGACAGGGACGAGCATGACGATAGGAGTCCACGCAACTTCCTCCACCGGAAACTGCTCTGTGTATAGGGCTTCTTTGTTCAGTCTGTCGACAATAATAGCGCATATATACACACTTGATCAGAGTGTATTTTGGTCAGTGGTTGACAAGATTAGAAATAGTAATGATAATCTACACATACATACATATATGACTACCTATAACGAGTTGTGAGAAAAACAAATGAAAATAGGAGAAAGAAGTTCCCTAATCTACCACCACCATTACACCAAGCATCTCAACATCGTCGTCGTCGTCGTCATCGTCGTCGTCCTCATCGGTGACACCGCCCAAGCCGCCGAAGAGGATGCCTTCACGACGATTCTTCAGATAGTTTTGGTACGCCTCGCTGTTGATATCGAAATCGTCGTCGTCGCTCCGGTCGTCGATGTCCAGGCCCCAAACGCTCCGCTGGAAGGCGTCCAGCGCCGCTTTGCAGTCGTTGGCCTGCACGCCCACCTCCAGCGCCATGGCCTGCAGCACCGCCTGCACCTGCGTCAGCCGCGCGAGCCGCGCAGCGTCGGTCTCGGGCGCGTCGGGCTGCGCCTTGCCGAGCTGCCCGATCTCGGCGCAGAGCTGCTCGAGCGACGTGGGCGTCGTCTGAGTAGCTGGGGCTGGGGCAGACGTCGGGGCAGAAGAAGGATTGGGCGGGCGGGTAAAGATGTCAGTCGAACCAGAAGAAGGGCCCGCCGTGGGTTGACCGGTAGAAGGAGGGAAAATAATGCGGCCAGGCCCCTTGTCTCCAGGCGGCCCCTTGTCTGGCTGCGGCGGTGAAGATTCGTCCGACGGTGTGCCTTGGGTTCCCGGCAAGACTTGGGTCGCGGATCCTCCACCCTCCGGCCTCGTGGGCGATACGGTGAACCCCGGCAGTAGTGCTGCTTTTGGTGGTGGCTTTGGCGCGTTGGTTTCCGGCGGCGTCGGTAAGCCTGTCTGCTGCTTCCCAGCACGGCTATCCTTACGTGATGATCCCTTCATCCCGCCCCAAAGCCTGCGTAGGCTGTTCCGCACTCCCGACGACGATTCCGGCGGTGACAACTGACCGCCTTGCTGCTGTGGCGTGAACGGCCTCGTGGTTCCGCTCGGCGTCGGCTGTGTCCCACCCCTAAGCCCCCTTACCGCGCGGACTGCTCCATTCTTGATCCTGCTTCTGAAGCCAGGTTTTGCTTCGGCTGAGTCTCCCGGCGACGAGTTCTCCGACGTATCGGTCCAGTTCGTCGTCGGCGCCGGCGCCGGCGCCGTCGACATAGGCGGCTGCTCCTGCGTCCACTGGGGATCAGGGGGCTGCTATTAGCGTCAGCGTCGGTCGCGCCGGCGATGACCGCCGCGATGAGATCGTTGCTGTCCAGGTCGTGATAGACGTCTGTGCGGGTTCGGTTGGTTAGTTCCTTTTGTCAGAAGAGGGGAAAGGGGGAGGGTGGGATCACCGTACCTTGGAATTTGTCGAACAGCAGAAGAAGCTTCTCTCCCGTGTTGACGGGACCTTCGGGCCAGGGCCACGCGTCGCCGACGTTGGTCGCTCCTCTCCTTATGTTGGTAGCTAGGTCGCCGTACACTCCACGGTTCGCTGCTGGTCCTTCTCCGCCGTCCGTTTCTCCCCGTCCTCCTCTAACTCTCCAGCTGTCTCTTGTTACAACAACTCCTCCTCCTCCTACTCCTCCTCCTCTACCCCCTCCTCCGCCTCCGCCTCCGCCTCCTCTTCCATTAGCCATCCCCCCTCCGCCAGCTCCTCCCCTTCTTGCATTAGCCATCCCCCCCCTCCTCCGGCTCCTCCCCTTCTTGCGTTAGCCATCCCTAATCCCCCCTCCTCCCCCCTCCCCCTCCCCCTCCCCATCTCCCTCCTCCTCCAAAGCCCCCCCTCCTCCTCCTCCTCCAAAGCCCCCCTCCTCCTCCTCCAAAGCCCTCTCCTCCTCCGCCTCCTCCTCCCTCCTCCTCCTCCGCCTCCTCCATTCCCGGGAGGTGCCGGAGGAGGAGGAGGTGGTCGTATTCTGTCTATGTCTAAGTCTTGGCCTGGTAGCCCTATGTCTTCTAGATCTGCCTGTTCGTTAAAGCCGGCTGGAAGAGGCCTTTGCGGTTCACGTCCATCAAGAAGACCCACTCCCTTGTCAACATTGGTGGATTAGGCGTCCTTATAGCGTTACCAGGGAAGAAGCGGAGTCTGTCTACGTCAAGACACACGTCCTGAGTTCTTGCCAAATTAAGGTCTTCGGGGTGAAATCTCTTAGCTGCGTGGTTAGGTTGTCCACAGCTCCACGGAAAAGGTTGTTGTCTGTTTGGTCTATTTTCATGCCCGTCCCGTATGTCGCATTATCCTGAAACACACCGGCCCTGGCGCACAGCCGGCGGAGCGCCCGGATCATCTCTACGTGCCTGTCCGCCATATTGGTGACCCTTTCCTCGTAGACCGGCATGGCCTCCCCGACTGGTAGTAAATCCGTCCGCAGCGCTCCCTAAGGTACCTCAATGTGCCTTCCCTTTGCTTCATGCATGAGCCGACGAGTTCGTGGTGGGTGGTCACCGCTCTCACGTAATCCAACACCCACGCAAAAAAACACTCTTTTCGCCTGTTTCGTTGTCGCGGGCCTTGAGTATCCAGCGCATCTCCCTCGCGCTCATTTTGTAGCAGAGGAAGAACCGGAAACCGGCCATGTCCGCGGTCTCGGTGCCAGTCGTCATGGTAGACCTCTGGAGGATTCTTCTGTTTTCCGTGGGGAACCAGCCCACGAGGTTCAGCAGAGCATCGCCGTCCGGGTCGGGCGCATGGATGGTGCCGCGGTTGATGTTACTCTGCACAGCCAACTGGGCCGTGTGAAAAGGATCTGCCAAGAAGTAGCCCAGCTGGTGGCGATGCGGGAAATGCTCGGCCACCATGACCTGGTAGCGGAAACGCACCGAGGCCCATTTGTTGGCCCAGTCCAGCACCCGGTCGAGCAGCTCCGGCATGCGATCCGGCCAATACAACTCCACCAGCTGGACGCTGAGCCTCTTCTCGAGCTTTTCCTTGAGCCATTGCGGCTGATACTCTCCTTCCACAATCCTCTGGAGCAGGTCCCTGCCCTCGTCATTCACTATCAGGGCCTGCCCCTCGAGTGTCTCATTGCTTGGTTCAAGATCGCTCGCTATGGTCCATTCGAGTACTGGGTTGACTTCGGGATGAAAATTCTCCTGATTTTCGAGAAATACAAGATATGAGTAGACTTGGACGGCAACGTCAGCAGAATCCTTGCTCGTTTCAATGCATATTCGCCGCCTGTTGAGCATAGAAATGCCCTTCTGGCAGACGTTCTCCCGCTGGCAGCAACCGTTCAGGATCTTACTCACCATCTGTTCTCTCTGGCTCTTCCCCTGCTGGGATGACGGCTGGCCAGCTCCGTCACTTTCGCTACCTCCGCCACTGCCATCCTTGCCTAATGCTGCATACGGATTATTGGTCAGAGTAGCCATGGTATTCTCCTAAAGCCCCTCCAAAAGACCACAGCAGTTGTTATCTTGTTGAATACAAATTTGCTATACACTTGGGTGGCTATTAGTCGGAAGGGGGTAGACCCGGCTCTTGGGGTTCAACAGTAAATCATAAAAAGGGGGTAGCTATAGGGTCTCCCTGTTCTTCCACGGATTCGAATGCCTCGAAATCTTTCATTCATGTTGAAGACTCAACCTGGAAACAATTTGATCCTTCTATTTCCCGAAGACAGAGGCACTTCTCGTGCATGCATTGTCTGCGTTTCTTCTTTGTTGCTGCAAATCATGACAACAAAGGGGGGGCATCATGCCATATTAGCCATCACTCCTAATACAGCATATCCCCCTTTGTGGCCAGTTGGAAACAAAGAGCAATTCACACATTAACACATCTCTGCTTCCGGGACCAGTGTTAAACCGTCTTAGGGTATTGTGCATACCCAAAATTGACACTTTTGCATGCGGTCTCATAGCAGGTAGTGTCTACACACTAATAGTGTAGATAAAGAAGCACGAAGGATTCTACCGTAATAGAATAGTTGTTATGTCTCAGACACAGGATGCCAGCCCAGCATATGACAGGAAACCCGTGGCCAGCACCATACTTATGAATAGGCCAGAATGCATCCTATACCAAAAATGTATAAACTATTGTTGTTCACTTCAACCGTCAGCTCAAATTCAACTTTTACAAATGACACAACGGTCATGGTTTAGTCTTACGGGGATTTACGTAGTTTTTACCTTGTTTCATAGTTATTACCTCTGTCTATTTAAGGGGAAGGGGCATGGTCGTCCACTAGGTCCAACTTTGGAAGTCAGCAACCTGAACAAAATTAAATATCACTACCAATATTTTGCATGGTCTGGTCTCCTTTCGACTCTAACTGAATGCCAAGTTAGGCACCCAATCCAAGTCAAGCACTCGCGGGTCGCCAGCGACGCTCTGCCGGCTCCCTCCCAACCCCAGATGACTCTTATTCGGCGCCGGACCACGCCCTTCTGCGAACTTGAAGCCGCAAAGTAGTCTTCTGAGCGGGCGGCCTCGCTGACTTATTAGAAATGACCTATAGGGCTGAGGGATGCGGCAATTTCTCTAGATCCCGTAAGCCGTGATTACCTCATCCGTGTCATCGGGACCAGGACATTACGACGACCCAGTTGCTGTCAGACCGGGCACCATCATGCTTTGTCTTACTCCATTCAGCAGCCCGGCTGGCAAATGGCAGTTATCGTGGCTTGCAGAAACAAGATCAAGAGCTTATGCCAAGTCCGTTCTCGTATTGTTTCGTTGGGGCTTTCGGGTCACTTGCTGTCGTTCTTACGCCATGTAGGTCGTAAATCACGCCAACATGAGTCTATCTTTTCTCTCTTTCTCTGAGCCCGGCTGATGGCCGGAAATATTCAGCCGTACGAGTGTGGATTGTGTGTTGGTCGCACGCGCTGTAAAGCCAATGGCGTCGCAGCCACCATTCAGCTGGGTCGCCAACACCGGCTATTTTGAGCATCGCCAACATGCCGTGCTCGGAGTTCAAGTTTGTCCGCGCAATGAACGCCCTTGCAGCCCAAAAATAGAATTCCGGCTCATTGATCCCGGGTGAAATTTATGCTGTAACGGCAGACTGCCCTCTTCTTCAATTTTAGCAGCAGTACGACTACGCCTGCATCAAGGTCACAAGCAGCCGATGGAAATTCCCCGACGCAGTGTGGTGTCAGATACAACATCTCGCACATATGACGAAGGAGTCTAGCCTTCTGTCTGGTCAAATGCCGCTGCCGGCCTTTACCCCATATATTACACTCCAACTATCCGGGCTGATCGACACAGCCCTGTGAGGCGTCAGCCCTAATAGCTGCAGGTCTAGCCTTAGCTATTATCGTCAGCCCACCATCACGATGATGATATGCCCGACAGAGAGGTCGTTAGGGCGTCGCCGCTAAGCCACGGCCTCGTACTGCTCGAGGCTGCGATGCAGGTGCAAGCCCCGTCCAACAATACTTCGTCGAGACCCAGGGCTCGCAATGGAAACTCCGAGGCATAGCCTCCTTCAACAGATGGACTCGACATGCCTAATAACTTGAAAGCAGAGGAGAAGATGAGAAACCGAGAAGATGGTGAGATGGGAAAAGCTATATTAAGGGGGTAGATCTCCCAGAATCAGGGGAATAGAAACTCACCATCATCAGCATCAGGCGCCACAGTCACCCAAACAGCTCCCGCTACACTCACTCTCCCTTCCATACCAAAGAATACCATAATCCTCCCTTATAATACCATAACATCTTCACCATGCACTTCGCCACCATTCTGCTCGTCGCAGCCACTGCGTTGGCCCTGCCGACCACGAAGCCAGCAAACGACGGCTCATGGAAACCGGGCATGTACGAAGGTAAGAAGCCATCTCAGACATCTCATATACAGACTCCTTTGATAATATATCGCTAACGTTTTCCTCTCCGCTACAGGTGAAGGCACTAAGTACGACGACGGCAAGTGGCACGAGGGCAAGTACGAGGGTCCCGGCACCCCTTACGACGACGGAAAATATCACCCTCCCACCCCCGCCAAGCGCAACGACGACGGGTCTTGGTATGAGGGCAAGTACGAGGGCCCCGGCACCCTTACGATGACGGGAAATATCATCCTCCCAACCCCGCCAAGCGTACCGACGATGGATCTTGGCATGAGGGCAAGTATGAGGGCCCCGGCACTCCCTACGACGACGGCAAGTGGCACGAGGGCAAGTACGAAGGACCCGGCACCCCTTACGACGACGGCAAGTGGCACGAGGGCAAGTACGAGGGCCCTGGCACCCCTTACGACGATGGGAAATACCACCCCAAGGGCGCTCGCGCTGACGACGGCGAGTTGGCCGACTCCTGAGACGCACGACCAATCTGGTTGGCGTTATTCTCTTTGGTTCATGATTCGGCACTATCGTTTCTGGTTGGGCGGGGGCGGCGTTTGGACATGCATTCCATAGTTTCATCATTTTACTAGTAGTTAATACACCGGGTTGATATTGTCCTCATCTGTACCGCCTCTCATTTTGCACATTGATGCCTCTTGTGTATGATGCTTTTTTCTGTGTGACCATAAGATGGTCGACGACCCCCTTGGTTTGAGTAAGAAACCTATAATCGGGCGAGAAAGAATAGGCTCTTCCGAGGCCTCGTCTAGTCGAGTCCGACAAATTGAGACAGCCGTTACGCCGGGCAGCCCCGGAGGAATTGACCAGGCTCGTTGAGCAGGAAAGGGGTTGGGGATGTTGGCGCGTCAGTTTCCGAGTGAAACTTGCTCAAAGCAACTTGTAACGGAGCGGCACCAATCGATGCGGCAACCAACTCTTGTAAGTAATACTTCTTCTTTTCGAAAGGACGGCAGGATAAGTATTTCTCGAGCCCCGTAGGATCTAGGTAGACCATCGACAGCATGCCGCTGAGGTTGATGCGAGGATGCGGAGGTATTCCATTGCCCACTGCACCATATGCTCGCAGATTGAGGCAACTTGCATCTTAACACACTGCCGAAAGAAAAGAAGTATGACATACTACATAACACCAATGTCATGGTATCGTGGTGTCATACGCATGGTCGCTACATTCGCCAAAACTCATCTCACCCGCTCAAAACAAACTCCAACTCCTTATGTACAGACATCATATTACTCTCTCGCGCCCTTGCAAACATCGTAAACGGACTATCATGTGTATAAACTCGCTCGAACGCCCAGATCAACCCTCACAGCCCCGGCCCGCGCCCAACAAACGGCCCCTTCTCGTCCCGCCGCGGCAGCCCCCGGCCCCCTTCAGCTTCCCGAACAGCCCGTCGAGCTTGCTGCTCCAGGCGAGCGGCAGGCTCTTCTGTATGCCGCGGATCTGGCGCTCGCCCGCCTTGCCGATGATCCAGATGTGCTCGTAGTCGAGCCAGAGCGACATGAAGTGCGCCAGCACCACCATGGCCCGCGGCCGCCGCTCGATCAGGAACTGCGTGAAGTCGGTCGCCACGAGCACCGCGAAGCCCCCGAACCGCCGCCCCACCGAGTCCTCGGGCTCGCCCTCCTCGATCGCCCGCGCCACGCTGCACGTGTACCCCAGCGCCTCCTCGTACACCCGGCGCGTCTCCGGGTCGTCGAGCTCCGTCGCGTAGTCGTCGTCGGCCGCCGCGGGGGTGATGAGGATGCTCCGCCAGCGTCCGCTATCGTGGCGCCGCCGCCGCCCCCCGCCGACGGCCCCGGGTGCTCGAGCAGCCAGTCGAGCGCGCTGTGGTCGCTGCCGATGGTGGTCTTGGGGTCGACCATGGCGGGCGGGTGCTTGAGGAACGTGATGATGCGGGCGTCCTCGTCGATGAGCTCGATGGCCGTCTTGAAGACGGCCCCGGCCCCCTTGCCCATGCGCAGCCACTCGACGGGCGGCTGCCAGGGGTCCATGGGCAGGGTCTGGACGAGGGCGAGGGCGTGCGCGAGGATCTTGAGGCTCGAGAAGCACAGCGCGTCGGCGTTGCGCGACGTCAGGTGCACCACCTCGCGCGCCTGCTCGCGCAGCATCAGGCTCTTGTACGTCTGCTGGAGGATGACGAGCTGGTCGCGCTCCTCGGGCGGCGCCGCCGCCGCCCGCGTCCACATGTGCAGCGCCGAGTGCGCCATGATGCCGTACAGCAGCACGTCCCAGCCGTCGCGCAGCGCCATGTTGGGCACGTCGATCTGGAAGAGCTGCGTCAGCTCCGGCGTCTGCGGCACGTTGAACGGGTGGCCCATGGTCAGGTTGTTGTGCAGCAGGCGCAGCTCCCACAGCCGCCGCTCCCGCGTCTCGGGCACATCGTTCCGGCCCTGGTCGGGGTCGAAGCCGCTGTCCTCGGACGAGGGCGAGGGCTGTCCGCTGTCGTTGCTCTGCGGCGTGTGCCCGTCGGGGACGACGCTGGTCGAGGGGCTCAGAGACGACGCGCCGGCGTTCGCGTGTAGCCCGGGGCCATTCGCGTCGGGGCTATCGGTGCTTGTCGTGGGAGTCGGGGCAGAGGCGGCGGCGGCGGCGGCTTTGTGGTGCGCACTGGCTCGGGTCTTTGCGCGCGAAGCGATCAAGGGGGCCGTGGGGGATGCGATTTGCGCGGGGTAGAGGCAATCGACATTATGTCGGGTGCAACCACCGCATTTCGGGTGTCCTTCGTCACATTTCACTCGCCGTTGTTTGCCTACCGGAAACGGCGCGCTTCATTAGCATTTGCGTAACTTACTAAGACATGCTCTCTTTTCTTCGCTTTACAGCCCACGTTTGCGACAGACGGCAGAGAGAGGCGGTGGAAACGGCAAGGTCTCTGTACTCACAACGTATACAGCCAGTCCTGCTCTTTTTATGGTATAGCCTTGGACCTCGGGGTCGAGACGATTGATCTTGGGATTGTTCCATTGACTGATGGTAGCACTTCGGTATCGGGTTCGTAAAATTAAATTGTCTCGGACGAGCGATCGAGTTGCAAGCGTAAGCTTGGGGAAACCGATGGGGCGCTTCTAGTGTAAGCTCTCCGCGTCAGCCCATCCTGCCGAGTGGCAGGCCGTCAGCCCAGCCTCATGGAGACGAACGGGGGATGAACTGCACAGGCGACGAGGTAAATGTCGGTCAACGCTTTGCGGTTGAAGCGGGGATAATCACAGCATCCTGATTGGTCAGACACGTGCTTGGAGAAGGATCCGGGAACGATCGCGAAACCGGGCACAAATCGGTCAACGTGTTTGGGTATTTCTATTGTACAGACAGAGTTGAGGCTGCGGGCTTTCCTTCGACGCCCTCTTCCCCTTTTCCGGCCCCTGGCTAGAGAGTATGTAGAACTCTACCCAAACCAAATGCTCCTCTTTCGTAACGTCGTCCTATATAGAGAGAGATACAATACAAGCCGGACGTGTACATTACATAACGGCGATGGTGGTGGCATTCTTCTGAAGATGCCCAGATAGTGTACATAGCTTTACACATTTGACAGGAACCAGGGCAAAGTGCAAAGACAAGCCAGTCAGTCACTCCCCTTCTAAATCTCTTCTTTCGGCGTCTCCGCCGCCTCGGCATCTTGCTCAGATGCCTTGTCTTCTCAAACGTCTCTTCGTAAGATCGAGCCTCCCGTCCCACAACGTGGACGGGCCGTTTGCGGGCCGCCGCGTCCTCCTCCTCCCGGAACTTGCGCCCGGCATTGGTGTGTGTCTCCAGGGACCCCGAGAACATCTCGTACCACGCCGCATCCCGCGTCCCGTCCGACTCGAGGGTGTTGCGGCGTCGCTTCATGAGAGCTTCGTACAGGGTCGAGGCCCGGGCCGCCGGCATCTCCTGGATGTTGTACTCGATATCCCACTTGTCTTTCGCGTCGAGCTGTTCGGGCCGCGTCACGTAGCTACCATTCACCTTGTTGCGAACCGTCAAAACCATACCAAGGAGCTCATTTTCTCCCCAAACCTTCGTTTCCGTTTCGCTGGAGGCTTTTGCAGCTTCCGCGAATGGTTCGGTGGAGGCATCGCTTGATTCCTTATCTCCATCAACTTCGGCATCGCCGGCCTGGCCTGTTATGGGAGTGCCTCTTGAGGTGGCCATCATTTTACCCAGTATACGCTCAAACTCCTTCAGCTTCGAGTCGTCTTCCTCATCCAAATCATTTTCAGAAACTTCTCTCTCATCGATGCTCTGAGCCATACGAACAATCAGATTTTTCAGGTTAGAGAGACCGGAAGTATCCGGAGTTTCCTTTAGATCTTCTTCCTGTGCTTGCTCATCAGGCTTCAGGCCATCACGGTCTAGTTCTGAAGCGGGGATAGAGGTTTCTGATGTGGGCTCCTCGGTCGAACTGCTGATGCTGGGTTCGGATATGGCCTCACGTGATTCTATAACCAACTCGGCATTGATATCGTCCCGAGACTCCTGGGTCGAGATGTCTTGGTTTTCGTGCTCGGCCGTATCTGTCGTCTCGTCTGGTTTCTCCTCGGCCATGGTGTTTACCTCAGCTGCATTCTCACCAGCCGCCGACGAAGATGCGGGGCTCTCTTCGGACGTCTCCATTTCGTCAACGTCATCGGATGTAGAGGGCTCGTCCTCGATGTGATCTTCGGCGTCCGCCGCATCGTCTGGGTCAGCAATAGTGCCCTCAATTTGCTCGGGCAGCGTATCGGGTGACAGGGCGTTTAGGAGCGCTTCGACATAACTGCGTGTCTCCTCTGTCGATTGGTCGTTGAGTAAGCCGCTCTGCTCGAGGGCATCTTCGATGGCTTCTTTGACAGCAGCGACGCCAAGCTCATCATCCTCCATGGCATCTTCAACATACGCCCGCACGGCTTCCCAGACGTCTGCGTCCGGGACGTCCTTAGTCGGAACGGCTTCTGTAGGCTCAGTCAATGCTGCTTCAAGCTCATCTTCCTCAAGAGGAACGTCTTCCGCAGCAACCTCACTGTCCGGTAAGGGACTTGTGTCTGCGTCGGCAACACCCAGGCCGAGAACCTTTCTCTCAAATGCTTCGACCGCGGCCTTGTTAGCCTCCTGAACTTTCTTGATGTCCTCGGTCCCGACAGGCGTGGCGAATATGTACATAAAGGGGGCGACTCCAGAAGGCCTCGTTTCGAAGTGCAGTCGTAGAGACTGCTCCGGAAACCTCTTGCTTGCGCGATCCATTAGATTGTTCAACAGGGCCAAACTGAGCTTAAACTCCTTATCTCCCAAAGTGGTATCGCTAGTTCCATGCAGTGACAAGTCCATCTCGGGAAGTGGGATGTACTGGAAACCAAATATCCTTTCCGTGTTGTGGAACGCAACGAAGATTCCGTCCATGCGTCCCATCCGGACTTGTAGCGAATACTTCAAGAATGCGGACCGAATCATGTCGTAATACTCTCTCTCGAATGATTGCCAATCGCCGAAGCGGTCGCGTATCTCGTAGCCAAGGCCCTTGTGGAAACCTTCGGCGTCCATACGAATGGAGATGACCGCCCTCGTCTTAAGGTCAAACATGCCAGTGCCGGGGACTCTGGGGTCGTGGGCATCCAACTGAGATCGCATCATGAAATCTCCCAGGCCAGTGTAATGATAAGCCTCGTCGGCGTTGCGCTCCTCTTCCGAGATCTGGTCCGAGTTGATCGTCCGGTATCGCTCGTAGTCCTCTCGAGAGAGAGTCAGGAGCTTCTCCATGGATTTTCCGAGCATACTCAAGATATTGGCCGTGTCAAATTCCTTGTCGGCGTCAATGGCGTAAACGCCATCTTTCCAATGGAGGAACACTGCCGCAGGACATGTCAATATTTTGGTGAAGTTTTTTGAGGGGACGTTGAAGCCTTTTGACAACATTTCGGGATTGAGCTCTCTCCAGGATGACAGAAGATAGTGGAAGTGAGCCAGCATAGATGTCATGCTAGAAGTCGAGCCAGTGTAGCGCTTGTTGTTCTCGCGCGCGATGTTAATCAACGTGTCGTCCTTGGAAGAGGTAATATACTGCTTGAGGGCGTTGAAATCAAACTCCTGGATCGGCATGATCTTGGATAGATATGGGTCGAAATTGAAAACCCTGGACCGAGGGTCTTGGAGTTGGTACACACCCGGGTTGAACAATACCCTGTCAAGACCGTACGAGACTGGCGGTACTGCCGGTTGGGCTTTCTCGATGGGGACGAGATTCAGATCGTCCGAGTATATGTGTTCGATCTCGATGTTGACTTTTCCAAGGGGCTTCTTCATCCCCTTTATTGGGGCAGTTGGTTTTCCTCCAGATTCGGCATCTGGCTTCGGTTTCGTAGGAATAGGATTGGTTGATTTAGCTATGAATTTCCTGATACTGGGGGGTTTCTTGCCAGCGACGGGGGGGCGTTCCATTTCTTCTGTCCCTTAGCACCAGTCGGTGTATTCGATATTTTCGACTGAGACGCTGCAGCTTTAGCAGCCGCCTTCTTCTTCTTCTTCGGACTGCCAGTCGATTCTTGCGCCGTTTTCTGGTCATCAGCAGCGCCATCAGGTTGTTCCACAGACTGCTTGGGCTTTTTCGGGGGCTTCGCCTTTGCCGAGCCGGGCACGCTGATATTCTGGGCGTCGAGGACATTCTTCAGCGCCGTCAAAGCACCCTGCAGCACCTTGGCATCCCGTGGCGTCTGCGCATCATTCTTCTTTTTCTTCTTCTTCTTCTTCTCGGGTTTGGTTTTAGATGAAGAATTCGCCTGCGCTTCTGCAGTGGCCACCTGGTTCTCTTCCGGGGTCCTCTTCTTTTTTTCTTTCTTCACCTGCTGAGGAGGGGTCGGTTTCGAATCGGCGGCGGCATCTTTGCTGGGCTCGGGTGCATTGTCGTCGGTTCGAGCCGGCGTGGCCGAGAAGAGCCTAGAGTGGCCATATGGGAAGTGCAGGGCAGGGCTTGCAGAGGCGGCACTGCGGCTACGAGATGCGATGCGGCATGTTGCAAAAATGTGATGGGGGGCTCTGAAGCGGCGTGCGGCCAGGCTTGCTAGTGGTAGCATTGGAACAGCCTGTTGCGGTTTGGACTGATGCAGGAAGGGAAAGACACATCGAAGGCCTCAGAGAAGTCAGATGAACTCCAATTGACTATTTTCCGAAGGTCGGAGAGGGCGCGGGAGAGGTCGCATTGGCATGGACTGGAGTCTTCACGTAGTTGAAAAAGCTGATCTACCTAAAATTTTAATGGATTGAGGGACCGATAGTGGAAAATCACATCCCTGTCCAGATTTTCTCAGTGCCAATATACAATACGTCAACGCTAGCCCAAATCACAGCTAGCAGGTGCCCGTCGCCGCTGGCCAATCAAATCCCTCTCACATACCTGCTCGCCCTACGGAGTACATGCTGCACTGTTATACACCACTCGCGAGGTCTTGGAACCCGAAGACATATTCGCTCTCAGTCGGTGCTGGTATTCCCGAGCAATCATCTTAGACATAGATGGCGGCCAAAGACACATAAGCAATGACCATAATACTCTTTTCGCAACCATGGCTTTCCCGGACAAGCCTATAGCCCATCTCTTGGGCTCAACTGGTGAGTATATCTCCTATCTCCTGAGAGCCCGTAGTGCGTGTGCTAACAAAGAACACTAGGCCCTGTAAACGCCGTGAGCTATTCCGCCTCGCCAGGGACCTACATCCTGACCGGCTCCTCAGACCGGACCATCAGGCTTTACAACCCAGCATCAACTTCAAGCACATCTACTTCTGCCTCCTCTTACATCACAGGCAAGGGCACCGCTCCCGCACCAGACGTACCTCAGGGCCGCCTGATCCAAACCTACGCAGCCCACGGCTACGAGGTCCTCTCTCTGCGCGTGTCGCACGACAACGCGCGCTTCGTGTCCGGCGGCGGCGACCGCTCCGTCTTCCTGTGGGACGTGGCGACGGCGCAGACGCTGCGGCGGTTCGGGGGCAACGCAGCGTCGCACAGCGCGCGGATCAACGCCGTGTGTTTCGGCGGCGAGGACGACGCGCTGGTCGTGTCGGGCAGCCTCGACACCACGGTGCGCGTCTGGGACACGCGCAACAACTCGGGCTTCAAGCCGGTGCAGGTGCTGGCGGACGCCAAGGACGCCGTGACGTCGGTCGTGGTGCTCCCCGACAGCGCCGAGATCGTCGCGGGCAGCGTCGACGGCCGCGTGCGCAGCTACGACGTGCGCATGGGCCGCTGCCTGACCGACGTCGTCAGCCCGCGCCACGGCGTCACGAGCCTGTGCGCGACGCGCGACGGCAAGGCGCTGCTCGTCGGCTCACTCGACTCCAAGGTCCGCCTCATGGACCGCGAGTCCGGCGGCTGCCTCAAGACGTACGCGGACCCAGCACTGCGCAACGCGGAGCTGAGGGTCCAGTCCATCCTGGGCGGCAAGGAGCAGTACGTCCTAACAGGCGATGAGATGACGAGGTCGGGGACGGAGACGGGGACGGAAACAGGAACGGAGACCGGGGCGACGACAACGAAGCACGGCGAGGGTAGGGTCTGGGCCTGGGACGTCATGACGGGCGAGGTCAAGGCCAAGATCCAAGTCCCCTGGGGACCCGCAGGCACGGAACCCAGAAAGAAACTCATCGGCAAAGACGGGAAGGAGAAGGAACGCAGCAACATCATCAGCTGCCTGGCCTGGAGAGAGGAGGGATTTGGCGACCAGTTTTGCGTGGGAGGAACTTCAGGCACAGTCACGGTCTTCGGCTACCATTGATATCCCCAAGAAAGTCAACGTTGGTTTTACGATTTTATTTTGTTGGCTCCACCAAGGATGTATGCATCAAGTCATAGCCAATCTACTGTCTTATGATGGCGTTGAATTCATACAAAACACTGTCCCGCCATATGCTACAGCGCTGAAAAGAGCCCCATCTATCATATCATGCCATGGAGAGACGCCGAAACACCCGAATGCCCCAACACTAGCCTATGTCATTTCCGACTACCCAGACGTTATTACAGCCATAAAAACATCGTGAAAATCCTCCCCTATACCAAGTCGTCGTCGTCGTTTACTCAGTCCATGTGAGCATACTTGAACCAGTTGGGGCGGCAATCTTCCTTCTGAAGGAAAGGCTCTCCGTCGTAGAACTTGCCCTTGGTGCAGCCACTGCACTTAGGGGAGTTGGGGCAGTTGAAGAAGGGGATATGCTGGTAGCCGATATCTCGGAACCTAATAATCAGGGGTTAGCAAACTGGCACATAGCGAATCTTATGCGGACGTTGTTACTTACCAATGGATTTTGCTCTTGTCCTCAAACAAGCCCAAGGCGATACTGTGGACAGGCGCATCGCCCCATCGTTCATAGAAAAAGCCTCCAGCTCTGTCAAGGTGGTTGAAGTAATCCTCGTACACCTTGCTCCTCCAGAACGACATGTCGGCAATCTCGAAATTGGTCCAGAAGTGGCAGGTCGAATAACCATTGGCCTGTTCCCAGTGCTCGGGGCGGCGCGTCTTGTCTGTCAACCACTGCTGAGCGTTGTTCGGGTGCAGGTATTCGGGGTGCTGCGCAATGAACTTTTCGGTTTCGGGCCACAGGGTCGGAATGGACTTGGGAGCGTCGTAGATAGTAACAGTGAAGCCGTAGGTCTTGTTGCGATCCTGCATGTAGCGGAAGACGTCATAGTCAACGTCGCAGAAGAAGTGAACCTTGGGTTCGACTCTCCAGTAATATTGCATGTTCTCCATCGCCGGGTGCTTGTAGAATAGACCACTGTTCCATCGGCACATTTGGTGGTAAGACAGCATGTCGGCGTACTGGATATCGTTCTCCTTCAGAATCTTGACGGACTCCTTGTAAAGGTCGTTGTTGATCCATGACGGGACCGCCCAGTGTTCTTTCGGGATAACCTCTGCATTCACACAAAATAAGTCAGCCGCTTTTCTCCCGTTATCATAGCCAACATTCGGGCATACCGTATCTGCATTCGGCCTTGGTCGCGGCTTGCGTCTTCTTCTTGAACTCAGCGGAGAAGGGGACGTCATTGAAGAAAGTCCAGGGGTAGTTGAATTTGGAGTTCCATGTCCTCTCGAGGTCGTGCATGGACTGCAACATGCCCTCGAGCTCTTCGTTCCTTACAAGGGCTAACAGAGTCGCATTAATCCGCGCGGGGTTCTTCGCGTCCGGCGCATAGTCTTCCGTCGCTCGCCATAGCTTGCCTTCGGGTTCTTCGAGGGCTAGAAACAAGGTCGGTCAGTTCCTGAAAGGGGCGTGGTAGGATCGCATTTGGGAGCGGCATACGATCTAATTGGGGATCCCTCTCAAAGGTCTTGTATTTGTCGGGTCCTACCAGTCCTGGCGAAGGCTTGAGTATAGTGTAGAGGAAGAAAATCCACATCATCAAAGCAGCGAGCCCAAGGGCGCGCACCGGCCTCGCTATAGCCATGATGTCGTCGCGTGTTGAGCTGTCATGAACTGCTCGGTATTTTTGGTGTGGTAAAGACCTGAGACACCACTTCTGCCGACCGGAGGCAGCACGAGTGGTCTTTGATAGACGCTAATTGAATAATCGATAAGAGCTGCTTGTGCAACCACAAGTAAGTAGCGCGTCGTCGCAGACACTTGATACAATTCAGTGTTTGTCGTAATCCAGTCGGATCCCAAAGTCTGCGGTCGGGGCAGATCACAGAGTTGTTGGACTGACTTTCTGGCCAACTATTTCCAAACGGCGCCTTGACGAATGGACGGAGCTTTCTGTCGACCAGGGACGAGGCCTAGAATTTTTGGAGAAATAGGAGGCGTTGAATCGGCACTGTCCGAAGGCTAATGAGATTGCTGCGTTATGCCGTCATGCTGCCAGCAGATGCCTTGCAGCAACAAAGTCTTGCGCACTGTACCTCCGCCAATGCATGAAGCTTATCGGCAACAAGCAGCCCCTGGCCCCGACCTTGGCAAGCTGCGCGTCGGGGAAGTTGGAGGCGCGTTGGCCAAGCATCCGGTTTGTTTAATTGAAGTCCCAATATCAGGCCAAGGAGAGCGCTCAACACCGTGATAGCGTCCAAGGGAAATCGTGAAACACGCGATAGGCATCGATTAGTTCCTTGTTCCAGCGATAGGGTCGTTTTCTTCCCTGTCTACTACATTGTGCACCATGCCATAAGTGAATCCACATGTGGTCAATTCAACCTCACACAGATCACCTCGCACTGCGATCCAGTAGCTGTGAGGGGCCCTGCCAATTCTCTTCAACATGGCGTATGCAGCCACTTTGAGCTCGTTGACTCAAGAACTCGTTGAAGTGATCTTGAACCAAGTAAGTCGGCGACGGATGATGGTGATTTGCGATGCGGGCTTGCAACTGACAACTCGTTGTAGCCAGAGCCCGCGAGAGTAACTACTCTGAGGGAGTCCAGTTTACGTAGTCTTCGGTACCACAACCATCTGCGTACCAACCAATTCGATGTAGAGAAACATGTCAATGGCATTGAGGAACGCTTCCGTGTGCTCAATCGGGATGGGCTCGCTGACGCACTCCGGGGCCGCTTGGATGCGCTTTCTGCCGTGTCCAACAAGTTCACACCAGAGATGCTTCACTTCCTGCTGCAACTATCAGACCAGCCCGTGAACAAGACCAAACTCGAAGATGTCCTTCCCCACAAAGAACTTGATGTCGACCCCGGCGAGCAGCTCAAGTGGGAAGACATCATCAACGAGGGCGGGTCATCGGACGATGATCTATGGAAGAAACCTGAGTTCAATGATGAGAGCTCTGAAGACGAACCTTTTGAGGACGACGAAAAAGCGTCAAATGCTTCACTCGAGTCCGGGCAGACGTCTCTTTCGAGCATTGAAGCCCAGTACAGGCGACGACCACAAGACTACGTGATCGCCTCCCAGGACGACGAGTCATTGTCACGAGTACAGCAGACGCAAGCGTGGAGGTCCCCTCATTCGAAGTCTTTGGGACAGCACAATGCAGACTCTACAAGGTCTGAGTTTCAACTCGTCCGCGAGACTCTCTTCATGTTGACAGGTCTGGACAGCGACTTGTTTGACAACCGAGGCGAACCTTCCGACAAGTATTTGCTGCACCATGCCTCATCTTATTCTTTACATTCCGTGTTGAAGTCCTTTGGAAACATCTCCCGCAACCTTCTAGTGCTTCGAGCCCTGGCACAAAAACGTCAGCCAATACCCCTTTTAGAAGTGTTCCGGGATGGCGTAGCGAAGCGGCTACAAGCGTTCAACACCATAGTGTCCACGATTGAGCGGCGTCTCGTCGATATCAAGGAAGACACAGTGGTTAGCCTATTGGGTTTGCTAAATGAGATCGACTTGCATGCTCGTCCCCTCCTTGGCCTGTCGGTTATTGTCCAGCAGCTCGCCCGGGAGGCGGAACCGGAGCCCTTTCGTTATCTGGAACTTCTTTTCGACGCAGCCAGCACTGCACAGCTAGAGGGACAAGAAAGTCGTTATGATTTCTTTGGTAAGCTATTCTTCGAATGCTTCCAAGTCTATTTGCGGCCTATCCGTCGTTGGATGGATGAAGGCGAGCTCCGGGAGGGTGATGAGACGTTCTTTGTCACGAAGGCACAACCCGAAGTATCCCTAAGCCAGGTCTGGGAGAATCAGTTCGCGTTACGACAAGCAGCGGATGGCTCGCTGTACGCGCCGCGTTTCCTGCAGCCAGCTGCCGTTAAGATCTTCATCACGGGAAAAAGCGTCGTTGTCCTAAAGAACATGGGAAGGCTTGGTCGAACCGGCCTGCAAGCCTCAGAACCGATGCTGAGCTTCGAGACGCTCACAGCGTCGGATCTGGGAAGCCTTGCACCATTCCCTGAGATCTTCAACGTGGCCTTTGAAAGGTGGATGCAAAGTAAACACCACGCGGCATCGAGCACACTCCGGCGTGTTCTTTCTGAAAGCTGTGGCCTCGATCACGTCGTTGCTACGCTTCATCGTTTATACCTTATGGCTGATGGGTACCGATCCGACATATTTACTCTTGCTTTGTTCAATAATCTTGACTTGCTAAACCCTAAGTGGCACGATCGGTTCGTGCTGACGGAGCTGGCCCACGATGCGTTCAACGAGTTTGGAGACATTCACCGCATCATCATCACTGCGTCGGATGGTGAATCCCAGGGTGATATACGTACATCTAGAAGATCCGTACGAAAGTGCCTCCCTGCCGTCGGGGTGACCTACCGCATGGCCTGGCCCATTCGCATTGTCGTTTCTGGCGAAAGTATCACCCATTACCAGTCTGTCTTCACATTCCTGCTGCAACTTCGACGGGCAAGTCACATGCTCCAAGCATCTCACAAGACCATGAAGGCGGTGGGGACGGATGACGAACAGGCGCTATACTATGGCCTTCGCAGCAAGATTCTCTGGCTCTGCGGCTCACTACAGTCCTATCTCTCCAATCTTGTCATTGCGCCTTTAACAGGGAAACTCCGCAAGGATCTCGACGAGGCCATCGACGTAGACTCGATGATTGCACTACATGCGGCCTTCACCAAGCGTCTACTCGCCGAGGCTTGTCTCGGCAGCAAACTAGACCCCATCTACCAGTGCATCCTCGACGTCTTCGACCTCGCGATCCGACTTGAGGATGCGCGCCGGACAGAACACGAACAACGAGCAGCGGCTGAAATAGACAACAACAACAGCAGCAACAGCCCAGCACCGGAAGATCACAGCACCCTCTTCGTGCCGGTGAGCGAGGAAGAGGATGAGTCCTTCTTGGAGGAGCAAGACAAGAGCGCGCTGGTGTTGCAAGACGACGGGACGTATGCCGAGGTACTGCGAGAGATCCGGTCAGGCTTCGATAGGCATTTGCGGTTCATTGCGGGCGGGCTGAGGGGAGTCGCGAGGGCTAGTAGTGATCCAGCAGCGGCGAAGTGGGATACGTTGGCCGAGATGCTGGAGGCTGGTGTTCAGCAAAGTGCATGGTAGTTACCCGAACGTAGTACTCATACGATAATCACAATAAAATCTAATTATTTGGCTATAATTTATGGTACTGGGATAATTGTTACCATGAAACAGTTGCTACTGCGGGATAGTCGCCACTACATAGTAGTTGTGAGGATAGGATATTTACTACCAGGTGAATCACGAACTGCAGAATTGTGTTTTCCCAGTGGCATGATTGGTGTCATATTATTGTAACCTCGGCCGTCGTTTATCAGGATGATCACTACACCACTCCTGGGCCAGTCTACGCGAAACCACCATGGACCCTGAACGACAATGGATATTTCGCCAGTTACTGCGTAATGCAGCGACTGGAGCCCTTCGAGGCGAGCGAGAGATCGGCGGAGGATAATGCTATCGAGGTCCGAGATCTCTACTACACTATACTCTTAATATAGTCGTCAATATTGATGATTTTGCCAACACAGCTCGAACAACCATTCAAGTCGTGGCCACAAGCCCTTATAGCTCAGTGGTAGAGCGCGTCACTCGTAAGGAGTCTCTAACCCAATTCTGGGAAGCGGCGACCGATAAGATATGACGAGGTCCGTCGTTCAATCCGGCGTGAGGGCAACCATAACTTTTTGGGGAAGTGACGGCCCGCAAGCTTTTTGGAAGGTCGCTTCCTTTTTGTAACTTGTCTCTCTTACTCAACTATGGGAAGTGTGCAGGCAGGCGGTGGGCAGAAACGAAAGTATTGCAAATGAAGCTATACTACCTAATGACAGGAAGGAGCGTTCAATAATCAACATTGAAGTATTCATCAGATTCATGAGGAAGGCGGAACTGTCCGTCGGTAGCTAGTGGGACCAGTATAGCCGCCCCACCGAGCCTGTACCAGCGCAAACAAAGTGACTTGCGTTTGGCGCAATCGAAGAGACCGCTCGCTTATCGACTACCAACCACCGTCAAACGGACAAATATCCTCCTAACCAGTTACCCCTTGACAAGGCGCAAAGGCAGACGGCAAAGACAGCTTGCAGTGATCAGTATTGGACTTTCTCCATTCTCCGTTGCATATTCGATAGCGTCGTCTTCTTTTCTACTACTCAAACCACCGCCAATCAACCACCAAATTCTCTGTCGCGATGTCCGAACGAAAGGTCTTGACCAAATACTACCCGCCGGACTTTGATCCGAGTGCCTTGGGTCGCCAGCGGAAGCCCAAGCAAGCAGGCCCCCGAGTCATAACTGTCAGATTGATGGCGCCCTTCTCCATGCGCTGCCTGACATGCGGTAAGTTTATTCTCCTCTCTCTCTTTACCTGCCGTTTCCTGAAGAGAAGACAAGAGCAAGCATTTCTAACCTGTGATTCCGATGAATAGGTGAATACTTGCCCAAGGGTCGAAAGTTCAACGCGCGCAAAGAGACCAACCAGGAGGAGAAGTACCTTGGCATCCAGATCTTCCGGTTTTACATCCGATGCACGCGGTGCTCGGCCGAGATCACGTTCAAGACGGACCCGCGCGTCAACGACTATGTGTGCGAGCGGGGCGCGAAGCGCAACACGGAGCCCTGGCGGCCGCTGAAGGAAGAGACGGATGAGGAGCGACTCGACCGCCTGGAAAAGGAAGAGGAGGAGCGCAACGCCATGGAGGAGCTCGAGGCCAAAACGGTTGACGCCAAGCGCGAAATGGCGGTGGCTGACATGCTCGACGAGATCCGCACCAGCAACGCCCGTCGCGACCGTACGGGGGTGGTGACATGATCCCTGACGCGCCCCCTGTCGACGAGGATGCCGAAAGACAGGAGAGGGGAGGATCTCGAGGCGGCGCGTCGAGCCTTCTCGAAACACAAAGAACAAACCCTCGAGGAGCTCATCGGGGAGGAGGAGATCGTTATGGAGGATTTGTCAGACATGCCCCCACCACCTGTACCTTTCAAGCGGGAAAAGCCGGTGAAGAGGGTAGAGCGAATCCCTGGCCTGAAGAAGAAAGTGCCATCGACGACAGCAACACCAACAACAACCCCTGCTGCTGGTCCTGCTGCTGGTGCGGCAGCACCCGCACCGCCATCTCAACCGACGCTGCCCGGGCAGATAAAAGCAGGCTTGGTCGATTACGGCTCGGACTCGGATTAATATCTAACATGGCAGGGGAAACGGCTTAAGATCAATTACAGTAATAGCCCCGTCTGTACTATTCACCCCTTGTGCCTCACGAATCAGTATGCTTGACAATATCTATGTCTTATGCTGCGCCGGCTATAATGTACTGAGTGCAATCACCGGTCATTCCGCAGAAAGCAGGTATTCAGGGACGGAGTTCTGGTTTGGTCGCCTTTTCTAACATACCCCTGAACTCCTTCGTCTGTGTCATGAGTCACAACTCCGATAAGTGCCCAACCAAACGCTTGGTGTCTTCAGGAACAATCATGCGTGCCCAAAGCAAGACCGCAAAACAGGGACAGAGTCTCTTCCGACTCTCTTAAAGAGCAGTCTAGACCCGATCGCGGGGGAGGACGCGTCGCGTTTACGGATCGCCCCGACGGGTATCGCCTTTTCTCCCTTCCCCATCTCCCACGGTTCGTCACCTGGTCAACATTCTACAAGCATCTTATTACATATTTGGTATGGATGTGCGGCATCTGCGCGTCCGGGGTTGACAACGGTCGACTTTATAAATATCCATTCCCATGATCACTTGACCTTGGAGGCTCCTGAGTCAAGAAAAAGTCCCGCAAAATAAGGGGGGCAGGGGGGCTTATGGGATGGGGGGCGTGGGGATAGAAGAAAGAAGGGTTCAATCGTTACGGTACGATACAGTTACATTGACATATCTTTACACATATGCACCGGTAATGTTTTGTTTCCTACCGTAAATAACGAACCATAGCGGTCAAGTCAATGAGGGGACAATACCAATTAATTTTAATTGCCTTGGTTTCCTCCCCTAATTCTTGGGCAGTGGTGACAATGTCACCGTGACACTTACATCCTGCGCATTGAAACATGGCCAGAACATGGCGAGCGGCTTACACGATACGAAATTGGAAAGAAGGCCAAAATTCAATGCTTTTATTCATCGCTCAAGCTTTTACCGCAAGTCAATGGAAGCAATACCCAACTGCCCTACAAAAGCCACCTTGAAGTTGCGGGTAAGCGGCGGCGAGTGATTTTCTCTCGGATCTGAAGGCACGTGAGGAGGCATACGCGGCTCGGATGATGGGTCTCTCCGCCGCAGCCCAGACGGCTACTGGACGGCCCACGAAGGAATCAAAGGCAAAGTCACGACACTATATCGAACAACACATGTCAACCAGACGAAATCAATGCATGGTCACCTCGGAATGATACCTAACAGGCAGGCAAATCTGAAGAACAGCTTGATTCTGGCCCCCTTGGCGTGTGACAGGCCCCTTTTCCCTCTCTCTGCCTCTCTTTCTCTCTCGGCCTCTGTGTAAGGCCGAAGGAAACGGAAATATGCAAGGCGGGAGTGCGGCTCCTCCGCCTTGAATTTATCGTGAGATTTTCCCTGAAAATCAAGGTCTCGTACCCTGAACCAAGGCGCTGGACTCGGCCGGGCCAAGGGGGGGAAGAGAGAGGGTCCAGTTTGGCCGACTACCATGCTTTGGATATATGGGAAAAAAGATGATACGCCTTCATTTCATGGTCAAACTCTATTTCTCCGCATAAACCTGATTTACTATGGATGCCGGCTGGCGAGCGCGACTGGGATTATACCCACACTGCGCAGGATCAGCATCCTGACTTTCCCAAAAAGCAGGACCAGTACCTCGGACTTAATACGGAGAATGTTGCGGAAGAACTGGAGACGTTGCGGAGAACGGTATGGAGAACGGAATGGAGAACACGGTGCCCGATCTATTGGTCGTCGACATGATGGGAAATAAGTATGCAAATTTGTGGTAAAGCTTGATAGCAGTATTGTATAGTATTCATTCATAGATATTGTATCGTAAGCTCATGGGACATGAGCCAGTAGCTTGACAGAATCGCTCGCTTGCTCCAGCCATTCCCCCAAATGGAGTCAATGACTCCCGCACCGTTGTAAATAATCCCAAAATTCATAACGCCTTCGCTGATGCAATTGTAATTTTCCATCAAGTTTGTTGTACATCCATGTGCACCACTCCTCGCGATAGAGTGGTGTATGTAAAAGTTGTGCGGCAGATTCCGCGGCTAAGTTGGTGGTCGATTGGTCGAGGTCCAGAGCCGAATCCAAATGCGGAAATGGATTAGACCAAGATCATCGAAAAGATAAAAGTGTCGTGTGAGGAAGCTTAGTCGTGGTATTCGACGCTGTTGGGGCTCGAAGCCTCATCGGTCGAAGAGTTTGAGACACCGTTGGGCAACGCCGACACGTGGGAGTTTTGGCTGGATCGACCACCGCGGCGGTGGGAGGATCGAGAAGCAGCCTCCATCTGTCTCTTGGTGTGCTGGTGCATGAACCGCGAGTAGGAAGAGATATCCTGAGGCGGGGGAGGAGAGGAAGAGGGCATAGACATGCTGCCGTAAGAATCCTGAGAAGACATGGTTGAGGATGTGGTTGTTGGTGTAGATAAGACTATAGGCCGAAGCGGGAAGTAGTTGTGAAGTAGTTGATGATACTGTTCAGTTGTTGTGGCCGGGAGGTTGAGTGTCGGTTGGAGAAGTTATTGGAGAGCGGCGATAGTAATATAATATTGTTGGAGAGATGGAAGAGGCTCTTGGAAGATTGGACTGTGATGTTCTGATGAGGAGTGAATCGAAGACGGATTTTGAAACGGACTCTGGGCTGTCTTTATGGACGAAGACAACAGCCTGGAAAGACAGGGTCTAGACTCTAGGCTCAGTCTAAGAGGTCCAAGAGGGTATGATGCGTTGCGGCAAACAAAGTCTGACTTCAGAGGTTATGGGGAGGGGAGTGGTAGTCTGCCTCTGCCGTATGGGTGTGGGTAAAACGTAAGTGATCCCTACCTCCACCGTTTTCTTTGCCATCAACCCTCTGTCGTAACTCCTCTTTTTTCCCCCATCTACTACCTGCGTATGTACTCTCTCGCTTCCCGCAAGCTTGCAACCGGGTGCCGGGGGGGTGTGGTGCGAGCGGCGCAGGGTGTTACTTGCACACTACCTTCTTTGCCTTTGCATGCATCCAGTTTCGCTGATCAGCAACGACGGGCACCGTTTCTGGCGCGGCGGAGAACGTCAGGGTCGAGTACAGTGACATGGCCATCCCATGCACTAGGGTACCTGATGGCGTAGTCTGTGTGGGACGCAAGCCAATCGCCGTGCTAGCGGTCACTTTAGCTTTGTCGCCACGCCACGAAAGACAAGGCTGATGATGCGGTTTGTCTCTCAAGCTCGTTGGGGCGGAAGGCTAGAGATTGGCTAGAATCCTTTGTTTTGCTGGTCGGGGGGCCGGGGGTGCTTTCTGGCGAATATCCATCCAATGACAGGTGCGACAGGCACTGGAAAAGGGTGGGTTTTCTCTGGTTCTCTGGCTGAGATGATGATCGTTAGGCGAGAGGTGTGTCGCGGTAACAGGCAATGATTGTCGCTTGCCGGCTGCGTCAGGAAATCTATGCTGCAGATCCCACGTCTGAAGTCATAGGATATGTCATCTTATTGGCCCCAGCTTTCTCGCTCGCCCGCAGAAACGAAAGAAACAGAGGATAACCAGAGAGAGCCCTCAAGCCCGTTCACTGTACGTACAGTACAGTACGTTCCATCATTCTTCTGTGACACACAATCCAAGCAACTCACAAGCTTTCTGCTCGGCACTCGCACTGCTACTTGTTCATCACTTGATGTTCATGCCCTGGATTTTCAGGGTCCAGAGGGTGCGCGTGATTTGGAAAACCAGGCAGGCACCAGGGGCTGCGCTAGGAGGTCGGGCAGAAGTCGGGGGGCTGTGGACGCTGCAAATAACGCCCTGCGCGAACGGGCTGGAATGTCAAGTGTAGTGTCAAGTGTCAAGTGATGTCATGCCATCCTGGTCGGGTGAAATCGCATTCATGAGATTACCGAGCAACATAACCGCATTTCGCAACCGTCGCCTGCAATTCCGCATACGCAAATTCCCCGCGACAATTAAATGACGGTGCCGGGTCGTATGGATGCCCCGTACGCGATGTCCTCGAGTGGAAGGGATCGGCCACAATATCTCTCGCGTTGGTGTGCCAATGTGCTTCGTGTGCAAATGCAAGACCTTCACAGTGGTGTCAGAAATCCCCACCACAGCTTTGGCTGTACAAATTTTAGAGCGCCTTCTGCCAAGGTCACCTTCGAAACCCCTCCCTATCTGCACTAAAAAGATAGATCGGCGCTTTAGAAAGATTGCAATAGCGTACCGATACCTGGCGTGCTGTCCATCATACCATCAATACGGAATATCACAGCGTAGGCGAATGGGCCTCGGGGAAATCCAGAAGAGCTTCCCGTAATTAGATGAAACTTGAGCATTTGCTTGTATTCGAAAGGTACACTCAGCACCTCAAGCTACTGCAGCCAGAAATGCAGAGGGCCCAAGCTAGAGATCAGATTAGCCGGACACCCTAGATTTTCATGCCACATGGTTGGCTCGATACACGCGGTGAAAGATATTAGTCCGCATCGAGGCAGGGGGGTTCATAGGGGTCCTTCTGAGGGGTCCTCAAGCCCCATTTTGGTCAAAACAAAAAAAGTCCCTCGACGACGATGGCGGCATGGGGCCCAGAACCTCGTGATGGGGTCGCCAGGCATGTGCGTTCAGGCGCTGGCTGTCTTGTCTCGAAATTACGGTGTTTCTGGTTTGGCCCGATTAGAAATGGGATTCTCGTCCATCTGCCATCCTGAATTGCCACTCTCCCACCCCCAAGTCTCAACAATTCCCTATCGTCTCGTCTTTTCGCTGGCTTCTGCCGGGGCATGACTTGCATTGCCAGCTATTCCCGGCCAACACCACCACATCACGTCCACACCGACAATTCTAGAAGATTTGCGACTTGCAGCGACGCGGTCAATTAAGCTCGTCAAATAAACTCGTACGCGCCTATTCTAAGGTTAGCCAGCTGCTAGTTTCATCCTGTGTCCATTGTTTGAAGTATGGTATGCACAGCTCCTTTACCCCTACAGAAAAAACGTCACAGCTCTTTCTTTTCAGCGTTGGTGACGCTCAAAGGCTGACTGTATTTTGGTCTGCAGTCATTGTGATGAGTGCAGCCAGCCGCAGAACAAGGGTCCAGTACGGAGTAGGGGTCCAACCATCATCACCGGACCGCAATTGAGAGACAAGGGGGGGAGGGGGGAGACGCCAAGACTAAAGGGGGGTTGGTTCAGAGGCCGGGGGCAACCCCCTCCCTGGTACGCTGTCGCACATTCAGAGGCAACATGATATCAATAATGCGACCCCCTCCCCGATGATGTCAGCCGTCGGCGCTCCCAAAATCAGCCCTGCCAGAACACCAACAACAGCCAGGCATACACGCTCTGACACTTCCCCCGGAAAGAGGCGGACACGATATCGCAGATCGGAGTTATCCAACGGCTCTGCCTAATTCCCATCCATAATCCTAATCTAATCCTGGCCAATTGACACCAGAGCCGGCGGGAAGGATGCATTCCCAATTTGCTCTATGGGGCCCGTTCTCCGTCATAATGTCGCCGCTGACGATCGTCTCGAACATCCACTTCACCGAAGCTTCCAATCGCTCGCACGTGATGACGAAAGCAGCCTCATCATCTCTCAACACCCTCAGCTCCAGGCTCCAACAAAAATGATTTCATCCCCTATCATCTATCACCTATCACGGATGCAGCAGCGATCAAGCTGATAATGTTGCAGACTCTGGAGACAAGCTTCGGGACCTAGAGTATACGCTTATACTGTCCCTCAACACTGACATCAGCTTCTCTCCATCTCGGTCATAACCCCAAAACAAAGAGACAAGCTCCGCCGAGAATGACGACGTGGCATCTATGAAGAAGCCCTCGATGTCTTCGTTGCAGTCGATGTCTTTTCGATGTTGTCGATGATCCCGATGCCCCGCACCGGATGCATGCGACCAGGTATGACCCGCGAGACGAGTTTCGGTGCGTTCAGCATACTCTGGTGAACCACCAGTCTGTTCGGGTGGTTGCCCCCGGTGATCATACTTAGACCGGGCAATCAGTATTCTTCGATGTCGTCTGAGTCGGACACCGGAAGCCACCGCCGGACCAGTTTAAGGCCCCGAAATCACGATACCATGTTTCGATCCGATTGCTTCTGTGTCCTCGGTCCACCAGGGCCTATGAAATTATGGGTAGTTCCCGAAAATGTGTTTTTGCTTTGTCCGGACTAACTTAGCGGCACGGTGGCCTGAGAGAAATTGAAGCTTAACATACCCAGACAGCCAGATTCTTCCTGACACGCTGCACGGTCAGATGGGGATGCTCCCTGGCAAACAGGGGTGTTCCCATCGCGATCTGCCCTTTCTACTCCAATAAATTTCGCGTCATGGCCTATCCCGTTGCGAACCAGGACGTAGGCGGATTTTTACATCACTTTGGGGCACCCTCTATTGGGGATTATGGGCCGGGGCCTTAGCCGACCGTTGTCTTTTCCTTCCCCTGGCAAATGGAATGACCGGGTGACAGCCGTCGCAGCGCTCCATCTGTCGAGTTCCAGACCCTCGAAGTTCACCCACTGTTCAGGTAGGGCACCCAAGCAGGTAGGTATTGATATCATATCATATTGAGGAAACATTGATGATCTAATTCGATGAGACTATTCCCTTGCGTTTGAAGGGTTTCTGACGTCATGCGCTACGTGACGGTGACAGTCGAGAAAACTAAACCATGGGTCCGGAACACTGTGTGCTGCGTCACAGCGCGTTCTTACCCCAGACACAGTATCCGATGGCTCATCGCCGTTCATACGAAGATATGACGTTGCGTATTCATCGCGATGGGGACACGACATTTGGTCTCACCCACCGTGTATCATGTCATTTGGTGTGGGCTGAGAGAGGTCCAACCATTTGGCTCAAACTTCTCAATAAGCATCAATTCTCATCCCAAGGCAGATCTTTGACAGTCGTCGGGCCTTCCAAAGCCACTCTACTGTCACGTTTTAGAACTCAATGCCGGTTTCGGTGAGCGGTCGTCGATGAGCAAGGTGGCATTTTTGCGTGAATTCGGATAACTATGAAAACAGTAGGATCGCAGCAACAACTCCTCGTCGACACGAAACCCGTGGCACGTGGTTTTTCATCATTGCAAACTTTTTGAATGCAGTGCCGTATTGTTTGCTGCAGCCATTCCCAAAGCTTATAACGCGTGAGGTGGCGATCTCGATGAGATTTGATCTTGATGGGATCAAATTGGGGTTCTCGATCCAAAGGGAGTAAGACCAACCAGGCTAATAATATACTACTACGAATATTTCTGTATCCTGTGTTTATCTTTATTGTCGGTTAGCTGTCCTATACAAATGAAAAGAAAAATAGGTTGCGCCACAAGTGACGAGATTTTGTCGGCGTAGGCAGAATGATGTCGGTTCAATTGATGATATCGACGTCAAATGCTATGTCATATCCACGATTATGTAACCAGGGGGAGTGAAGAAGTGCAAATTGCAATTGCGGGAGCTAACCGATGACATGGATTGCCCCACAGTCTTGGTTGGACCTGGACGAACTGATTTGATAAGGTTGTTTGGTTTGCTCGATAGACGCGGGTCGCAGCAATCCACCGTTTCGCGACGCTGTTGGTGTTGGTGTCGGTGTCGCGCAGACTGCAGTTGACCACAACCACCCGCCACACACACACGCCCATACATCCACACGGCTCGCTAGCCTCGCGACAACCCAATCCACCACGCGAACCACGCGAGAGTGGCACATGTTGCTCTGACCAGCGGCACTGCCAGCTCCGACATGGAGAAGTTCTTGAGGGAATGGAGGCAGGATGCCCTCAACAAGGCCCAATACGAATCCGCCATCTTCATCGGCGATAAGCTCCTAGCCCTGACAAGTCAGTCGGTCAAGTCCAACCCAAGCCCCTGGAAGTTGTCGCAGCCTGTCTAACCTATCTTGCTACCTTTCAGACCACGATAACGATGCCTTCTGGCTAGCCCAGGTTCATTTTGCTACGGGAAACTACACTCGCGCCCAGGCCTTCCTCTCGAAACAAGACCTCATCAGCCGCAGTCCAGCATGTCGCTACCTGGCCGGCCACTGCTACATCCGCCAGTCGCGATACGACGATGCCCTCGCCGTGCTGGGCGAGCGGAACCCGACACACCTCATCACGAATCCCGCCCACAAGCGAAAAGTCCAGCACAACGGCGGCCACGCCAAGGGCGCCGCCGCCAAGGCCCTCAAGGGCTCCGAGTCCAGCGGCTCCGACGAAGACGTGGCTAACCGCCGCTTCGAGGCCGCCATGTGCTTCCTACGCGGCATCTGCTACGCCAAGCAGAACGCCTTCGACCGCGCCAAAGAGTGCTACAAGGACGCCGTCCGCATCGACGTGCAGTGCTTCGAGGCCTTCCAACAGCTCATGAAGAACTCGCTGATGTCGCCTGACGAGGAGTGGCAGTTCCTCGAGTCGCTCGACTTCGACGCCATCACCGTATCCGGCGACCCTTCATCATCGCAGGAGGCCGCCGAGTTCACCAAGATGCTGTACACCACAAGATTATCCAAATACCGGCACCCGGGCGCCTTCACGACCGCCGCTGAGACACTATCGACGCACTACAACCTGGCAAACAACCCGGATCTCCTCCTTGCCCGGGCAGATCTTCTATACACACAGTGCAGATACAAGGATGCATATGCCATCACAGATGCCGTCTTGCGCGGAGACAAGTACAATTTCAGTATATATCCTCTGCACCTGGCCTGTCTCTACGAGCTAAAGGAGAAAAATATACTATTTCTGGTCTCACACGACCTTGCCGACAGCCACCCTGAAGAGCCTTGCACATGGCTTGCTGTAGGCATCTACTATTTCTCCATCGACAAGATAGCTGAGGCGCGCCGTTATTTCAGCAAAGCCAGCATGATGGATGCCCACTTCGGCCCAGCCTGGATTGGGTTTGCCCATACGTTTGCTGCGGAAGGGGAGCATGACCAGGCCATATCAGCCTATTCCACTGCGGCACGGCTCTTCATGGGGACACATTTGCCTCAGGTGTTCCTGGGTATGCAAAACCACGCCCTCAACAACATGACCTTGGCCGATGAGTTCCTAAAGACCGCCTACGGCCTGTGCAAGACGGACCCGTTGCTGCTGAACGAAATGGGCGTGGTGTATTACCACCAGGACCGACCTCAGGATGCTGCAACGCTGTTCCTTAAAGCGCTCGAAATCGCCGAGGATATCGACTCGGAGCCGTCGGCCTGGCTGGCGGCGCGCACCAATCTGGCACAGGCCTACCGCCGCGCCAAGCGCTTCGAGGAGGCGCTCGACCAATTCGACGAGGTTCTGCGGCTCGGCGGTAAGGACGTCGCCGTGTTCTCGGCGAAGGGCCTGATCTACCTCGAGCAGGGCCAGCCCGAGGAGGCCGTCGTCGTGCTGCACCGGGCGTTGGCCATCAGCCCGCAGGACCCCATCGCGACGGAGCTGCTGAACAAGGCCCTCGAGGAGTCGGCTGGTATCGAGCCGGCCTCGGACGACGCCCAGGCGGAAGCGCTGGAGGGGCTGGAAAGGGCGGTCACCAAATTGAAGGGACCACCGACCGTGCGCGTGCCGGGACAGCAACAACCAAGAGGGGTCTTGTCGCACGGCAAGGGACGACTGGCGAGGGGCAATCGTAGGATCATGGGCCTACGGGATGATGATGGTGCCATGGAAATGGCTGATGACTATTAATGACTTGCCAAGACATTGTGGAAGACCCATGTTATTTGGCGTTTCTTCTGACCACTGTCTATCTTCAGCAAGCTGGCGTCACGGAAGCATACTCGGGTTTAGGGATTCATACGGAAAGGCAGCATCATCATGGACCGGCGTGGTTAGATAAGTCTGTACATGCATATATGCATTGAAGGCAATGGAACTATTCAAGCAACGAAGGCCGATATTCAACCTCATGATGCTCAGCATTATGGTCGCATCCAATGAAGTTTATCCTGCGGAGGTTACCACGATGGAGTCAGCCGTGGTTTCCAGGAACGCTACAAGTCAGTGAGGCGACCAAGCCCGTCTTGGCACTTATTGGAGTGCCATTATAGCGTATAGCCTCAGCCGTTTACTGGTGGGATTTCCGGCATATAAACAACGTGGAGACGCACGGAGGCCGATGTCCACCTGCCCATTTGGGGAAGGAGGTTAAGTTACGGGGGTATGCGAGCCGGACGGGGGCCAGCTTTGTTGTCGTGAATTGTGCCGAATATACTAAAGCGCTGCAACAGGATATTACCTTAAAAAGATGGTCGCTCTCCCGCCTGCCTTACCGAGAAGATCTCCAGATCGTCCCGCCTTGCCTCGTTCTCGATTCGGGTCGCTTGTTTGCTGTGTTTTCGCACACATCTATTGACGCTATCGAACAGACACTACTGCGATCCAGGCTTGTCATCAGCCAAGAAGGACTCGAGTCTACCGGAGATTCTTCTGACAGCGTACCCAGCCATCATGCAGATCACGTCCATCCTCGCTGTAGCGGCGGCCGCCACCGGCGTGGCCGCGGCGCCCACTGTTTACCTGTGCGGCGACTCGACGATGGCGGCGCGGGGCGCCAACGACGGCGCCACGGACGGCTGGGGCCAGTACCTGGCCAAGTACGTGACGGGCACAGCGGGCGTGGTCAACAAGGCCATGGGCGGGCGGTCGGCGCGCAGCTACACCAACGAGGGCCGCTTCACCGAGGTGGCCAACCTGGTCAAGACGGGCGACGTCGTCGTCATCGAGTTCGGCCACAACGACGGCGGGTCGCCCAACAAGAACGACAACGGCCGGTCCGACTGCCCCGGCACGGGCACCGAGGTCTGCCGCTCCGACAAGACGGGCGAGGCCGTCTACACGTTCGTCTTCTACGTCGTCCAGGCCGCCAAGCTGTTCACCAGCCGCGGCGCCACCGTCGTCCTCAGCTCGCAGACCCCCAACAACCTGTGGGAGGGCGGCAAGTTCGGCGACGGCGCGCCCCGGTTCGTGGGGTACCAGGCCACGGCGGCCCGCAACCTCGGCATGTCCAGCGTCACCTTCGTCGACCACTTCCAGGCCGTCGCCAACTCGTACAAGCGCCTCGGCAACCAGGGCACCAACGCCCTCTACCCCAAGGACCACACGCACACCAGCCCCGCGGGCGCCGACCTCAGCGCCCAGGCCTTCGCGCAGGCCATCGCCACGTCCATGAACGGGACCACGAGCTTGAAGAACTACATCGTCGCGAACTACCCGCGGCCGTACTGAGGGGCGGGTAGGGGAATCACAACAGCACCACGGCGACCTTCGTCTTGTAGCAGAGTTTGGAAGGGGCGATAGGGGGCTTGGTTCTACGTCATCCATTTGCCTCGCCGTCATAGTTGTCGAGATCTGTAATTTGATATATCTATGTGCTAACAGTATATAAACCAGCCTCTTATGATCAGCTTGAGCCCAACTTACCTTCGTTGTGTCTATATTCTACTGTGCGCTCCTGGCTTCCCATTAACAGTAGCATCACCTCTCATAATTCTCTTTCTCTACGCAGTACAAGTGCCGCAGGGGTCGCGTACAAATACGGTACATTTCGTCCGTCAACGGTGGCTCAAGAATTCCCTGTATTCTTGGAGCCCCATGGCCTAGCAACATCGAAGCATTGCTTACAGAATTATTATCTTTGTGAAGCCAAGCTAGAACACTCACTCGCTAGTCATCTAGGTTGGTTCTCATGCCCACACACCCCAACGCAACCAAAAACGTTCGTTTGCGCGGTAATAATTCCGAGTGATCGTCGTTCCGTGGGTCTTTCCGTCATCCTTAGTGAAGTCATAAAACATGAGTCGTTAAGCACCGCGCTTCGGGTGCTGCTCTGCTGGGTTGGGGTGAACTAGCCCCAGCCCTTCCGCCCGGCTACCACTTGGACATCTTCCCTCGGGCCCTTAACCTCCCTCCTTATTGCCGGTTCGGGGAGCCCGATCTGCATATAGTTCAGGTCTAGAAGATCAGGAAGAGGTGATCGCTCCGCGTCCCTTGTTTGTTCCAGAAGGCCAGGCACGTGAGTAGCCATGGTTGTAGCGAACCTTGGATGACGATTTACCCTCCACGGCGGCCCCGATGTTGCTAGCCGTCAACGGAGATGTGGGAGATGCAGTAGCGGCGGGTAGAGATGTTCGCGGAAGGCATAAAAGGTGGCGGTCGAAACTTTATATTGCCAACCATCACAACCTCCCCGCGGAAGCCTCCGGTGAGGCGTCAACGATTCACAATCATGTGGTAGTGCGATGCCTACCAGATCGCCTATCAGTGTGTCTACCTGATCTGGGTAGGCCCCATCATTGTTAAGGCCTCGGTGCAGCTCAGCTCAGCTCAGCTCAGGTTCATGTTGCCGCTGAGCCAGCTAACTCGCTAGGATGAACTCTACACCGTGGGGGGTAGTTCATTTGGGTTGCTCACTTTTTACAGTTTCCTAGTGTGAGTTGGAAGAATTTCTCATTGGATATCTTTTCTTCCCTTTCTGTTTTCTGCCCCTGCGCCCGCATATTCGTTTCCCCCGTCGACAAGCTGGGGAGGCCGTCGCTTGCAAGCGAGTCATCTCCGACGTAATCCCAAAATCTAGAGGCCATACTTACAAAGGGCCATTCGGGTTCGATTGCCGACATGGGCATTTTGGCTGGCGCTATCAGCGCAACGTTGCCTCGCTCTATCCGTAGTAGGGCTGTCCGAATTCGTGGGGTTCCGGGTCCGGCGCCGGCGCCGTCAGTAAGGCTGATCCTACCGCCGGAAAGGGGGTGTGGGGGACCCAGAGGCAAGCTGAACCAGCTTGGCCCCGGAGGACGGCGACTGCCGTGGTAGGCAGATAGAGCTTCAAGCGGTCGACGTCAATGTTGTCTTCTTCCGTACATGGTCGGGAGAAGTAGATCTGCTAGCTTCCAAGACCAAGAATGCACATCATACCATGCGGTACACGCAGTCTACCCCGTCCGAGGATCATGCATTATCACTACGAAGAGTATATCTCCTCGTTTAGATCTCCTTTCTCAAAGTCATCATCCAACAGACTCAGATAGCAACGCATTAACTGCCCTACTCGGAACCACAAAGTGTGTTTGTCCCGCTTGACTCGCCATGCCATCAAAACCCCCGCACAGGAGAAATCGAAAGTAGCAAAAATATCCGAATCTCGCCCCTTCCGTCCTATTCCCCAGGAATCCGGGTCGTCTAGTACGTGGTACTACGTAGGATAGTAGACCCCATCGATCGGTTAAAGGTTAAATGTATCACAGCAGCGCCGCCGGCCTGCCGTCACAGCGAAGCGAAGCACCGCGCTCCCTTTTTCTCTCGGATCGCCTCCGGGCCCAGATATATGCTGTACTTTGCTTACGGAACTGACTCGAGAAGGTCTCAATAACCGCACGGAGGAGGGCACCACCCACGCTTGACACATTTACAGGTAAGGAACGCGGGATGTATTATTAATAGCGCCAGCTAGAAGTAGAAGCTCCGACGTGGACAGCCAGAGCTACAAGCATAGAGCTTGACTTAACCGCTATGCCAGGTGCACAACTATGTAAGTCATACCAACTTTGCGCAATTGCGCCTTACAGAGCCTCGTCGGCTCTTTTGCCCCATTCGAGCCAAGTGTACATGCTCGAATCAACAACTTGTCCTGTCCTTTATTCACTAGGGAGCTTCTGGAAGATGTTGAGTAACTAACAAAAGATGATTAAACGCAAGGGGGTTTTGGAGGGCTTGTTCTTAAGTAACTCCATCCAGTGACGGCTCCTTATTAATATTGAACATTCACGGATCCGCTGATATGGCATGTAGACATGATATTGAGACTCAGTAAGGAGACCCAGTATCACAGTCCTTTGCGGCTATGGCAAGTATGCTGAGCAGCCTATCCACACATAGAACTCGGCCGACGCCTTGGCATATGCAACGCCTTAGCGAGCATACTCAGCCATAGCATGCAATCTCCCACGTGCATGGCATGAACTCTCAGGTACGAAGAGCTGCTTCGTTGATAGCTCCAACAGCATTTGCGCCTTAAGAACTGTCGTCTTAGAGGACTGAGGCAATTACTGTCCCTCCCTTGTTGGCCAAGGGGGTTTCACCTACATAGCTCCGCCAGTTCTGCATATTCCACGTGCTTCGACCTGCATGCATGGAGTTTCTTGACAAAATGGCATGGCCATAATGTCCACGATAACTATCTGCTAGGCCCGACGGTAAGGCAGGTTGAACTAGCATTGAGGGGCTGGTTGCACCATCCCGCGCTATGGCAGGCGATAGACAAGGACAAGGCACGTTGAGACCGCATACAGAGGCAAGAGGTCGTTTGGCCTTTCGCACAGATAGGTACCGAGGTTGAATGGGCCGCCGCCGCTGGTGTAGCTTTAGAGAAGAGGCTCCTCTTTTGCCGGCTGCGGATCCCATCAGCATGAGTCGCGATCGCGAATTTTCCCGCTTACCTGTATGTAGATCCAAGCACCGTCAGGTAGATCTATCTACCAAGTCACTGCGATGGAGACGTACTCGCTCGCCTATAGTCCCTGCTAGCTTGCTGAAGATGCCGCATGCCACATGCCCCTTCCCTAACACCAAGCAAGATAGCAATGCTGCCCAAGTTCGAACCGCGGGGGACATCCTCGCTGGACAGGCGTACCAACCCACGCCTGCACGTAAGTGGACGATATCTCAGGTACATGCTGAATTCGGCGAGAGTCTTCGCATAACGGACCTATCTCCGCTTCGGAGCATCGTGGGGACGGACGGCTGATGCCGACACGATGAGATTTCCAAAAAGCGACATGCAGCCGCCGGCTGTCATGCAAGATATGACAGGATTCGCGACGGCGGTGGTCCCTATCGTCGTCATAGATAAATTGTAACCAATTGAGTAGCCATTGTTGCTTGTAACCTCAGCAAAGCAGCACATGTCGTCGATCATTGGTGTGGGGGGGTAGTACCATACATCTCACCACGCAACACTACCTTACAGGTGCGCCGTGACACATACGAGTAGGTAAACCAGTCTTTGCTTCAGGCGCATTTTGAAAACACCCGAATCTTGAGGAAGCGGAGCTGAGAAGGAACCTACCCTGGTGATCCAAGTCGCCCGGTGTCCAGACTAACCAGTAGCTCTGGGCGAATACGCCGGCGTGTATAGTAAACCGCATACTCGTACGATATGATGCGCTGCTGATTGGATAGAGGGGCCCGACGAACCGAGGTTTTGATGCAAATACCGGCAAGTGTATGTATCTTCCTGTCTCCCGGGTAGCTTTGCAGAATCTGTGACACCCTTGGCGGCTCGCATCTCCAACAAGACAGGGTCTCTCTAGTCTAGCAGATCAACCGGCCGATCAAGAACAGATGGTATCGAGCGAGACTACCCAGCAACTCAACTCGCCCAAGGAAAGCAAGAGTTCGCTGTTTCCAACCGCAGGCCAACTGCCCAAGATAGGCAAGCGACCGAACGGCCGCGAGGTTGGGGGCCGGCAACCCGTCGCGAATGTAACGAAAGGTCACGACCCCCCACCACATCCGACTTCAGTTTGAAGATGGGCGGGAAGATACAATGCCGAAGGGGGAAAACTGCTGTTGATGCAGCTGCTTCCATCGCTAGCATGGCCATGCTGCATGCCCTCACTCCTCCTCAACAGAGGGTGGGCAGGAATGGGCGTGCAATGAAGAGACTAGGAAAATACTAAAGCGGAACAGGCCCGCCGGGCGAAGTGGAGAGATTCATTTTGCGATGCAGGTGCTGGGATAACCCATGTGTTGGGTGTGAAGGTGAGCAACAGTCGACGAGACGGTTGGGTTGCATGCGTGAGATAGGATATTATCTTGTCAGATGGGCGAGCTTGCGGTCGTTGCTTTTCCATCAGAGTGCGTTTCTGCAGCTTCCCCGCGGCTGTCGAAGATGGGTGGCACAACGGTCAACGACCAATCACCCCAAACCTGGAGGAGGTGATGCGTGATGTTTTCTTCGATTGCGGTAGCAGATGTGATTTCTTTTCCGTCTTTCCGTCCGGCTGTCGCAGCAACTGTCGGCCGAGTTGCAGTTCATGCTCGGATTTCAGTTCAGTCGCACGAAGGGAGGGCGTCGAGACCCGAGACTTTCAAGAGCGGCAGGATTGACTGAGACAGAGCATCTGGAAAATGAATCAATACCAATGCGGAACATACAAATCCGGATGCAATTCTGATCTGATCGGGTCCTATACTGCAGGTCACAAACTCAATTGGTGGGAGATCCATTGTACTGGAGCTATGTGCAGGCATGACTTTGATATACCCATGTACTCAGTGGTAGTAGCAGAAGTAGTCGGAGGGAAAATGGGGTCCGAACGACGGCGAGCCATGTACGCCGTGTTGTATGTACATCTGTTCAAGTGAGTGTTTCAGGCGTTGCCGGTTCGGCTCTACCCGCAGCGAACAAACCGCCATCCTGGGTATCTCCCATCCATTTCATGATACGAGCTTCTAATACATATATATATGTATGTTCTTGATCGAGATAGACTTGGCAAGGTGTAGCCAAGGTGTGCACTTAAGGACGGCATCGCTTCTCATGCAGGGGCGTTGATGCGCCTCATATTTGTGGAGACTGTCTGTGTCTCTGCATTGGGATCACGATCAAAGCTCGTCAGATGATATATTTTCCGAACGAGGGAGGCACAGAAGTAAGCATTGCAATCTATAAGTAACAACTCTATACGTATTGGGCATGGGCTGTGGGCTTCGCATCAGATAGTAATATATCATCTGCGCATCCACGATTCCGAGGCCGAACCCCAGCAACTATGTGCAATAACCGACAGTCTGCTTTTGGCATAACGGTGATGATCAGGGGTAGATAGTACATAGATATGCAGAACGGGGAGAGATATGTCCTGATCCTCCCCTCGGTCATTGGCTCGCGGCGCCCTGGGCACGATTATGCATGCAGTGTTGGACTTCGCTACCGAAAGGTTTGGGCCCTGCGCCTCTTCCTTCAACGGCATTATGTTTGTCCAACATGTTAAATCGGCCAGCAATGCGACTTTTCGTGTTGTTGGTGTTTCAAGTCCTTCCCGTGGGCGAGATGAGATTGACATGGGCCGCAAGCCGTTTGCCTTCATTCCAAGACACATACACACACACCGCCACCCCTTTCGGAGAGTGCATAACCTTCTGCTCTGCTGCGTGACCTTGCGAGGAACAGTCGAGCCCGAGAATGAGATTGCAAAAGATGCGTTGATTGAAGACCGTTCCAGCTCCATCCACCAGCCTCAGCCGCACTTTTGAATTCTCAGGCTACTGTGTAGCGATGCGCCCCCTGAACCAATAGCAAACAGCAGAGCAGTTTAGCATGAATGTCGGGGGTTGATGAGAATGTGATGGCCGACCTCTTCACCGCATGTCAGACGAGCAACGTGACTTGGCGTGTGTTTGATGCTGACATAGCAAAATGTTTCAACGGCCGGACCCTCGTGCCATTTCCTTTTTCTTCTAAGGTGAGAGACCGACGTGACATTGAGATTGGCATCTGACGTAAGGACCTTTGGCGCCAAGAACCGTACCCTTTCTATTCTCTTTACGGTTCGGCGGCCGTACCCAGGCACGGGCAGTACACGGGCGCGGATTCAGACTCGTATCTTTCCTGGTACGACAATTAGAAACTCGGATGTCATTCGGATATGTAGAATATCAAAATAGCGATGTCATCATGTTAAAGGCTCTACATACAAACAATCCAAGAAGGAAATTTCATGCTCAAGGCTCCACGAAGCGAAGGCGTGACAACCCTTGACCCTTGCCGAGATCGACCACGTCGGCTATCTTCCAAAACAGAACAGTGCTAAAAGATCAGATGATAGCGTACCTAGTGTTTTTATTCTTTGCTTTTTCTTCTTTTCTGCTGTGCGCAAGCGCAGCATCGCCAAAGCTTCCTGAGACAGTGGAGTCGTGGCTTGCTCACGGAATCTGGGGTATTACTAAGAGGAAGGTGTCAGTGCTGGGAGATCGGGTCAGTCAGTATGTATCTAATGTATCTTATCCTGAGTGAGTGGGCAATGCACCATTCACAAGCAATACCCCAGCTTTGGGAGAGCCCAATCAGTTCCGGAAGCAGGTCTTTTACTCCGTACGCACTTCTTGTTTCGACGTTGGAAATGCGCGTGTGTTGTGCTTCGAATGTTCGACTGACTGACTTGAGTAGCAGTGCAGTGACAAAAGCAAGCACTGTAGTTCCCTGCAGCTCTAGCGCACAGAGACCCGAAATTGCTGGATTCAAAGTGCTGCTTGCAACCCCAGGCTTACGGCCCCGCTGACTTCATTAACTGCTCACTGCCCAGGGAGGAACAAATGTTCCCAACGGAGAATGCCGTATATCAACGGGACTGGTCAGGGCAGAAGCCAGGCAGTAGTCAGGGACCTGCTCCGTATAGACCCGCCTGCTATTACATTGTGCCCCTTCCTCCTTCCTTCCATCGTCGAAAGGGACCGGATTTCTACGTATCGCATTTCTTCCCATGTAGATGAGACAGAACAAGCTCCACTTGCGTATCGACTTCGGTGATGGTCAAAGAAGAAAATACAGCTGAACATCGGGAGCCTGTGCGGTCTGTCGACGGCGCCCAGTGGTTTGGTTGTGTTGGTATCAATAAGTTCAACTGGATCTTCGAGGTAGCAGACCAAGTGAGGAATGCCGGCCCACGATAGGCCGGCCCTGGAAATTATTTGATGATCGCGAAGCAAAGCAGCAGTCGAAGTCCATCATGCGATGGTGACACAAGACAAAAGAAAAAGGGTGAAAAGGCGGTGGACACTACACAACAAACCTGGTGACCCAACTCGATCGTGTTGTTGTCTTGGTTGGGGCACCTGATACTTTGATTCCCATGTCGTCCTTAGGCCTTGTCGGTTTTTTCGTCCTCTCTGGAATCTTTGATCTGGAGCTTTTTGACCTGGAGCTCCCCCAACGGCGCTAGAACGAAAACAGTTCTACTAGCAGCGCGGATTGCCTCCCCCTTTTGTAAATCTCGTTCGTCTCTTTGTTACCCGCGGACTGCAAAAGCTCACTAGCTCACTGGAGCTGGTTGATGGTTGGTGGTGGTGGTGTCGTTGTGGCAAAGGAGGCGATCCGTCCATCGGCGCCCGTTGAACCTGTTGTTGCACATGGAAGCTGGCCGACGCGGACTAGGCGATGGATGGAACGAGACACAAAAAAGCAAAAGGCACCTAGTGTATGCACGCTGGGAATAAATCCTGCCCGCCGCCATGCGTTCACATGGCTTGTTCGCGAATACACCTTATCTAGTAACCTTATCCAGTAGCGCGGCCCACGGTCGTTGAAGGGGATAGTTGTGGTTA
Source organism: Apiospora kogelbergensis (assembly GCF_038363985.1). NCBI lineage: Eukaryota > Fungi > Ascomycota > Sordariomycetes > Amphisphaeriales > Apiosporaceae > Apiospora > Apiospora kogelbergensis. The sequence goes on from NW_027117422.1 coordinate 719,110, forward strand.
TTCTCTCAGGAACAGAACCTAAACAAAGAGCCCCTTTTCCAGGTGTTGGGCGATGCATATGACGGTGACATATGTTTGTAGCGACGAAGAATGCAGGCAGTAAGGATCCCGGATGTAGGTACCAGGCACACACAGCACACCCACCAGGCATACATACAGGGACAGAAGCTTTCAATGGAGCTGGGAGCAATCCAATATCCTTCCTCCAGCCGTGTTTGGTCCCCTATTACCAGTCTGTCCACTGCTGGGTGGACCGGCCTGCGGTTGGCTCTCAATGTACCTACATACCCTGTTGGGTAAATACATAGGCCCCAACCCCTAGAACCCTTGCGCTGACGGCCACTCGCCGAAGCCTGCCACCTGCTTAAACCAGAATAAGACAAGCTTGAGGGGCCAAATCTTCACCTCACATCATGTACAACACAGCAAGATACACTCCATACGTACATACATACACGTGTATTTTCAAACAGCTCCTGCTGCCACGTACATGCATACATACATACACCTCAAATGCTCGCAAAACACGCTCGCCGATTAGGGAGTAGATGGGATGCGAACAATGCGACGGCTCAATTGGAAGCTCGCAATTAACCAATCAACCAATTAATCCGAAGGGGCTGCCAACAAGAGAAGGGAAGACCTGACCTGAGAAAAGATGCTCCGTACAGCTTATCCTTACCCACACCAGATCCTCGGCCCCATCTGCGTGCATCCACAGGCAGGCCAACCACATCCCATTCCACATGGATGCATTGCATCGTGCATACACACAAACTACGACACCAATACAACGTTAGTGCGAAGCCCGGCTTTTTCGGCCGGGGTCCAGTCCCTGGTTTCCCACGGTTTGCCTTTCAGGGTTGGGCTTGCTGGCTAGCTGGTCGCTTCGTCTAGAAGCCAGCGGCGAAGGAAGTCAGCTGTGAAGGGAACCACGTCCAGAATTCCCATTGACGATGTTGGCTTCCCGGGCCCTAGCCGCCTGGTCCAATCATGGGCTCTCGCTACTGTCTTGCCCCTCCCCTTCCTTCCCACAACGGACAAGTAAGGTACTGGGCAAGGTATCCCGTCCTATGGAACTTTCTTTGGAAACAGATGAACCCGACTGAAATGCTACCTTGCCTTCGCTACAGCTTTAATTCTTTTTGGTTAACGTGATGTACATGGCACCTGCTACCGCGACCACTATATTTTTCTCTGGTTTCCGCTCCCTCCACACCCCCTCCGCTTCTTGCCAGGCCAGGAGAATTGGAATTCCCACACCAGACAAGCACACCAGACACCGAGGGGGTGTACCGCCCGTGCGATCCGTTATTAATCTCTTTTGGGGTCTAAAACTTCAAGAACTTCTGCTTCTGCGGGCTTGTACTTGTATACCTACTTTAGCACCATAGCAGGGGGGTTCCTCAAGTCTGGTACCTTGAAGCGTCCGAAGACCCTTCCCATACATACATACCTCGCCTCCATAGCCTCCATGATTCATCCGGCCAGTGGCAGATACATACACCACCTTTCCCTCCCCCATTGTTATATGTTCTGAAAGAGCTTCTTCGATTTGGTCCTGGGTCCATTCTTTTCGTAATCGTCTCTTTTTGGTTTCGATCCGGACGGGAGCCTCATCTTCCCTAGTTTTCTTTCTCTTCTCTTACACCCGACCAGCACCAATTAGAGAGAAGAACTGGACACGACTGGAGCACCTTTCTTTGCCTAATCGTTTGACGAATATGTATCTTAATTCATAATACACCACACCCGCTCGTCCTTTCGACTTCAGTCGCCGGGGCCGCAAGCGACTTCGGTCGACTACCGCGAACCTACTCACATTCTTTCATCTTGGACACACATCACCACCCCCAGAGAATGGAAGGCACTCTACTCATCCCCCCTGATCGGGGCAACATCCTGGGACGAGCCCTTTGGAAGGTATAACTTGAATCAAATTGACTTCTGTGCAATCATTTTATTAACGCTGGTGTAGTCTCGATACGTCGTGGTGGGCACCCCGTCAAGAGAGGGCAATGCCGATTCAAATCAGCCAAACAACCTCAGTTTATCCCAGGTTCTCTCGGCCACTCGGATTAAAGACTCGCGGGAGAAGAGCATCAAGATCCCGCCACGGTTCTCTCCTGACGCTGTCTATCTCTCGTTGTATAAAAATAAGGTAATGAATGCTGTGCCGCACACCATGCCCCTTTAGCTTGATTATCTAACCGTGCGCCTTCTATAGGATGACTGGGACCCCGTACAACAATACTCGATGGCCTCCATCGCGGACTGCCAGGTTCAAATGGTTGCCCATCGAAAGCAAGGGCCGCCCACACCGACATTATTGTTGCAGATAAAACCAGACCCAGCCACAGACAAGCTCCGAAAGCGACGTTCGAGTCGAACCGCCGGCTTGACCAGTACGAAAGAGTCTGGCCCGACGACGTTATGGTTCCGCCCCAGTGAAGAAGGCGGGTACACCCTGCAAGACTGGGCACGGTGCATTTCCTCACTAATCCAACCGAGCGTCCCCGACACCTACCCAATGAGTCCTGTAACGCCTGCCTCCCCGACCTTCGTGAATCCTTTCTCGCCCCGGCGAGACGGAGGGCAGTATCGTCCGGGCAGCAGTGGTCAGGAGCCCGCCCGCCCTGCCATGCAGCACAAGAAGTCGGGCCAGACTCATTATACCCGCGAACGCCCGCATACGTTCTCTTCGGAATCGCCCAGCTTGCGCTCCCGCAGAAGCGATATCTCATCACACGCAAGCTCTCTGAATGCAATGGGGATGGGATACGTCATGCATGGTAATCAGTATACTACAGTGTTGCCAACCGATTTGCCTTCGCCAGCCACTACTATTGGCGATATCCCAGCTGAGTACACTCTGGGCTGGACTTCTGCTCAGGGGCGGTCATCGACATTGAGCTCGCCCGTTCGAGCTAGGGGAAGTGTGGGCTCCCAAGGCCATGCAACTGGCAGCCAGACGTCAGGCTCACCACCGCCGGCACGGGAGTCCATATTGGATAGGGCTTTCCAGCTGAGGTGCATCCCTGGCGTAGACACCGAGGTTCCTGGCGAGTACAATCTTAGCTCCCTGGCGAGGTTCGATGCGTTGATGCGCGAGGCGGAAGAGCGACGGAAGAAGGAGAGGCTGCAGAATCCTCCCATCACTCCCATGACCAGTACCTTTGAGGAAGACGAGGATACCGATGAGCAAGACACCGCCAAGAACGAGAAAACGATCGAAAAGGTGGAGGAACCGGTGGAGTCCGAGTTGGAGGAAGAAGACGACGAAGACGAGGAGTCCAGTGACGATGATATCTTTGATCACCACGTCACCCGGGATAGGTCGTCAATTGGGCCGACAGCCCAGCGGGCCTTGGCATTTATTGCTAATCGTCACAGCTCGATGGCTCAGGGCGGTCGTGCTACTCAAAGTTACCATCCGGACAGCGGCTATTCCATACTGCGACCTCACACGGCCCATTCGAAGATGAGGCCTGCTCCACTGCAGCGAGGAACCAGTTCGCCTTATGTGCCTGCGTCAGCTGCCGCTATGGAAAACCAGCGAGCGTCGATGCGAGAGAACCTGACTCGTCATGAAAAGCGTCATTCAACTTCGAGCGTGAAGCGACTTAGCTTCAACGAGTTCACCAAGCGATTAAGCAGTACCAGCAGTCTCTTACTCGCGCCCAACAACGGAGGTGGTCCCGGAAGCCGGGGCAGCAGCGAGAGCGAGGCCACACAACAACCTACCACCCGAACCGGGCTTCACCACCCGCGAGGAACCCCCTCGCAGAGCTCTCAGAGTTCGAAGGATTCGGATCGATGTGGCTGGCGCGGCAGTGTTGGTGTATTTGGAGCCGGTGAGGGTTCCTTCATCTGATGTCGACCAATTTCTGAGAGATACCCTTTTTACGAATTTTCTTCCTTCTCTTTGCTTTATTTACACATCTCGATTCTCTGGATTTCACGAGAACATAGGTTTCGCATCAGCCACGGCCAGTCTTTTTGTACGATTATCAAGATTTTTGTATTTGCAAACCATGACCCGCCACGAAAAACCACCCACACACATCAAGAGAGGCGTCAAAACACCGCGAAGGGTTCTAGGTTTCAGGGGTGGACATGCATATTTTGGCCCGTCTTATTAGCGACTTTCTGGGGCGTCAACATATTTATGGATGGATGATACGGCAATATGGCAGAGCATTGAAGAACACAACATCGCGAGACCTACTACGCACCGCTGCACCACCTCCTTCTACGAGAGGCGCGGTCGCCATTTCCACCCTTTCCGCATACTTTGAGGCAGACCGTCACTGCTCGTCGCTCGAAAGAAAACTTAGCCAGCATTCATGATAGATACAGAACAGAATAAAAACTTTTCACCATCGACTTCTTCAAATTGTACCCGTGACAGCACCTCAAACAGCTTCCCTGAGTAACGGGCCATAGCGACCATTCCGGGTGCTTCTGCACTTCCTTCCTACTTGCATATCCCTTGCCTGCATCACGCACCTATAAACGCAGGGGCCAGTCCCGAGGCGGGATGCCACCACGCTTGGTACCAGCACGGAGGGCCTGCGCACACACAGTAAGCTGTCACATTCTAGTGCCGTGGTAGTGCAGTTACATCTGGTGGGCCCTACCTATAATATCCGGGCTGAAAGTACATGGTCAGGGTGCGGTGATTAGGCCAAGACCAAGACCAAGAAGGAAGCAGCAGCAGCCCAGGAGAGCCCAATGCTTCAGAGTTGACTTACGTCAAAAGTATGCTAGTATAGTATAGATAGATAATTATCATGTCATGCCATGTCGTATAGCGGCCCGGACCCAACGACACCCCCGCTAGCTATGTATGTAGAAGGCGGTGCAGACCAGGGCCTGATCCCGGCATTTGCTTTCTGTCTGGTCTGTCCTCGGTAACATAGACCGAGGAAGGGAAAAGCGTCTGACAGCTCCAGTTCCATGGTTGGGTCGGACAAGAGACAGAAAAGAGAGGGGCAATGCATGGGACATACACCTAGGTGAAGAGATATACGGAGTATGGAGGTTACATGCTCCATGTCACAGGCCAGCCAGCTACATGCCAAGTGAGGTGCATAGCGACAAGGGCAGCAGCAGGTCCGTGTCACAAATGGCACTATACTAGGTCTTATCACGACCTTTCCGCCCTCGCCTCTCTCTCTCTCTTCATTCAGACTATTCACGTTCCGCACTCAGCTATTTTAGTAGTTCTATTCGATTTCTAAGCACCCTATGCCGCGTACACGTATTGTGTCTCCCTTCACTTGGCCCTTTTCGGCCACTAGCCGCGTGGCTCAGCACGAGACACCACGTGCGCTCTTCGTTCTGCCGCCTGAACTATCGTGGAGCCAAGGTGGATAGTCGCTATACTAGAAACCGAATAGACGGCTAGCTATCAAGCTATGTAACCTAGCTCTTATTTCCCATAAAAACACGGCATATATATGGAATTCACACCTTGTCTATCTACGGAGTAGTGAGCTTCCTTGATGCATCGCCCACTTTGTGTGGTGTGTGTTGGGACGTTGGGACGCAAAACCCCACACACGGTACACCGTGAGGTCTGGTGGCAGTCTGTCAATAGCGTATATCTTCGTTGTGCTTGGACGAGATGTCCAACCCATCATCATTGGTCAAGATGCGAGCCGTAGCGTGGGATGCGTAACGGACTTGCGTGCTAGCGTTGGACTCATGTCACAGGGAGGCCGGTGGGTAGGCAGTAGTTACAGAGCTAGCAGCTGATGGATGATGCGGATGTCGCCATCACCATTGGGAGATATCGACTTCGTTACTTACCCATATAAATTGTACGGGCCGGGATGCTCTTTATCCTCATCCCATTCTTGTCGATCCCTGAGCTCTTGACACCTCCTGGTGGGTGCTGTTTCAAATCCCAATGGCGTGCTATGGGGGCATTATCTAGTAGATTGCATATTAAGAATCTTCCAATATAACACCAGATAGCTGGGTTTTAAGACAAGTATCGCATGAAAGACCACTACCATACGAGGGCCCCTGTTGCCTGTAGTCGATCATTAATGTACAATATGGCAGTCCAAGGATCAGGCAGCGCTTTGATCCTAGCTGCTGGCCATTCTGCTCCGGGAAGCCGAAGGCAGTCTCCATGATCTTCTTCAGCTCCGTGGTGGCGCTCCCCCGAGCCCTCCTCCCTATCCGTGGGCCCCTCTTATTGCGAGACGGTGGAGAGGGCTCTCTCCCATTCCGCGCGCGCGCAGCCTCACTCGCTCGTTGGCATTGGGCCATGTCTTCTCGCATTGTCGCCTGTCACGGAGAAATCAAGCGTGCGGAGAAAAAGATGGCGAACCCATGTCGAGGCCAACTATTCTATGCCGGTATGGGGCTTTGGATGACATGGTAGGAGGCGAACTGGGCGGGGACGAGAGAGGGCGTGAGAGTAAAGAAACAGAGATTTCCTTCTCTCTCTCTCTCTCTCTCGCTTCTTTGCAATATCGAGAGACAGAGCCGCTTACCCTGTTTTCCAAATACATTTATCCACTAGCAGGCCATTGGACACTACTGGCTCTAGCCTGACGAGGATGGGGGAGGAGGAGGAGGCAAAAAAGACGACAGCAGAAGAACACAGACCCAGAAAGCCTTTGCATACAAGTACATACATACACACTACTCCACACGGACGCTACTGTGAACAGAGAGATAGAAGATGGAAATCTTTTTTAAGGCTGGACGCCAAGCAAAATTCAAAAGCTATCAAGGAACTCCCTGTACAAAAATCCTTTGCAGGAAGAGCTAGCTTGGGGTCACTGACTGTGCGTAGGGAGATCGAGGTACTCCGAGAACTCGGTTGTCGACCAATAAACCTGCCATCTTACCCGGCCGGAGACTGCATATACTATTTTTCAATTGTTCCCAGTAACTCGGCCCGGCTAGCGGTCTGAGCCTCGGATGATAGACGGCGGTACGGCGTTTGACTATGTATGTGCGTGTCGGGCCGGAGAACTAACTCCTTTACGCGGATAGTGCCAGAGAGATGACTAGAGGAATCTCTTCGATCGCTAGTTTTTATGGAGCGCCGAGGAGTACGGCAGTCAAGTCGGTCGACGCTGAAACCGTCTCGGTCCTGGGCCGTAAGCAAGTACATACAGCCTTGAGTGCCGTGACTAGACAAGCAGCCAACAACCTAAAGACACAGAAGACAAAGAATTCGTAGATCACATAAGCAACACGTTCATCTCAAGAGGCAAAGTGATCGTACAAAATCAGTCCGCCGAGATTTTATTCTGGACCACCTCCTTTCTACATGCAAATCCCAGGTATCATCAACTCCCAGCTAGTCGGCATTAAAAGACCCCTTCAAGCCCCAAGGAAACCCTTCCTTTCCTCCCCCTCCTTAGTTCGAGTTCATAAAGACTATAAAATTCTGCTTGCCCTCCGGAGACGGGATTCTCTCAGCCGACCACTGCGAGATCACACCTCCCTTAGCCGCATTGGCCTGCGTCAGATAGGCGCGCACCCACTGGGCCGCGTCCTGGATATCGGCAAGGTCGTCGCGGGCCGGCTTCTTGCAGGTGCTGAGAGCGGTGAAGCCCATGCCAAAGCCAATGTCATCCACATCGGCTTCCTGGACCACGTCATCGCCACCTGCCGCCGCCACCTGGACCACGTTGGCAAGGATGGGCAGCAAGGCCTCGCATGTGAATCCCCATCCCTTCTGGTATCTCTCTGCAAAAGCTTGGCTCTGAGCAAGAGTCTTGGCGAACGAGACAACAGCGAGCTTCCGGTCGATCGGGCGAATAAGTTGCTGCGACACGGGCAGGATCGTCTTCAGGTAGATAGGCACGAAAAGGTTGCTCTGGATTGAATCGACCTGTGCGATGAAGAAGTCGGCTCCCAATCCGGCCTCGAGCTTGGCCGAGACGAGGTGGTAGAATGTCACGAATCGCTTCTTGTATGATTCCTGAGGGTCAAGATCAAGCTTCTTCAACAACAACGTCAGAATCTGGACGAAGTATTTCTCGATTTGGGCCCTGGAAAGGTGTTAGTTGCAATGTTCTGCAAACTCTTGAATGCTTTTCTAAGCTTTGAGACTTACCTTGGAATGGATGTGATGACAGCTTCAAGGATGTCAAACGCGTTTTGCTCAGTCTTCTTTCCGCTTAGCAGCTTCTGGAATATACCGAGGATAGGCTCGACCTGGTTCTCTGCGACGATCATATCGGTCGCTCGGGGAATGATGGCGGCCAGCAAGCGTGTGCAACCGGGAACATTGCCTCTCGTTTCCCACATTGTGAACTGCAGCAGAGGCGGCAGAAGCGCCTTAAAGTGGTTTGGCAGCGCACCGGACGGGTTCGGCTCCAATAGCGCGGCGAAAAGCTGGAACACATAGGGGATGAACTCGTTGACCTCCTCAACCAAGATCTTGTGGAAAGGCTCCCCAGAGAGCCTCCTCTAGCTTGGCACTTGCACCAGAGGAGCCGTTCCTGACCAAAGCTCCAAGGGCTTCGAAGTGGTAGTAATAGAAGCGAGGGTTGCTGGGGTTCTCCTTGATGATATTTGTGATGCCCACCAAATGCTGCAGGACCATATCAGCGAAGGGCAAAACACCATCCTTCATGACGATGAGAACCCGCATGATGCAGCGCATCAAGAACTCATTCTCTTGCATCTTTGCGGGGGCCTGTTCCCTCTCAACGAGTTGGAACAAATGCTGAAGGAGGTCCTTTGCAAAGGGTTCGATATCGGCTCGAGAGAAGACGTGAACGCCGGTATCGTTGGTCAGGTACAAAACACGCTCGACGGCAATAGCAGCGTACGTGTAAACGACATAGTTAGAGGACCCTAGGTTCTGGATGAGCGGCTGGAATGCGCCTTGCCATTGCTCCTTCGTCAGCTGACTGCGGAAGGTGTATAGGTATTTGATGGCGTCGACCTTGGCGATCGGTTCAGCGTCGGCGTTGATCAGATCGGCGGCGATGTGCTGCTGGAAGAAGTCGACAACGTTAACGAGCGAGTTGACAGTCTTCACACCCTGGCTTGCAGTGACGGCACCCTTAGCAGCAATGGCCAAGAATAACGAGACAGCCGTATCCTTGTGCTTCCAATCCGACTTGCCTTGCTCCAGGTAGTGGTTGATGTACTTGCCGGCCACCTTGGTCACCAGCTGCTCAAACTTCTCCTGTAATGTCCGCAGGAAGTCGGTTGCTGCTCTCCGTCGGGAATCGGTGTCGGAGCCTTCCAGATCGCGCCGAATGAACTCGATAGGCTCATCCTCAAATAGCTCGATGTCTGTCTCTCGCAAGGCAACATTCTGCAGGACGACCTTCTCCACAACTTCATTGAGTACGTTTTCGTCGTTGAAGTTTTGGGCATGTCGGTCCGTGCCAGCCACCGCAGTCAGGAAGTGTAGAGCCTTGCTCACGAGGCCATCATACTTTTGCTCCGGGCCGATAGAAGATAACAAGTTCCAAGCACTGGTGATGAATGTCTGTGTGTACTTTCCAAATTCTTCATCAAACTTGCTGGTGTAAAGCTCGAGGGCCTCGCAGATGTCTGCCTTGACATTTTCCAGGACACCAGCCTCCGAATCATCGTCAGTAGCGAGCAAAGGGTTTTCGTATGTCAGGTATTTGTGAAGGAACACCGAGATCTGCTCCAGATGCTCTTCAAATTGGGGTGGCATATCTTGGCAGGACAGATCGTAGAAGACCTTGATCAGAAGGCTCATAGTATCGAAATATCCCTTCAGAGCATCCTTGTTGTTCGCATTGGCAGCGATTTGTTGGTCGGTGGCCTGTAGGTCGAATTTTCATGTCAGCGAGAAATACCACGCTATGATAATCTCGGGGGAGAGGCATACATTCAGAAGTGTGAGGAAAGGACCCGCGAATGTCCCCAACACATGGTTAATCTCGGTGAAGAGATCATCTGACCTGTACAGCGGTCGCCATCGCTGAAAGATGGAGTGTGCGACCTCGAGCACACCGTTGTTGACCTTGGCGTTGTCGGGGGACAGGCGCGACACCAGGTCGGGCACGAGCGTATCCCATCTCTCCCAGAAGTCGGAGTCGGCAATCAAGCTGATAGCATCGCCTAGCTGAGTCTGGATTGTGGGAGGGCAGGAGATCATAAGACCGATGAGCTCCTGCTTGATGGTCGAAACGACGTCCTGGCCCAGCAGGTAGTTGCCATTGCTGTCTACGTAGTTCAAGCGGATGAAGTTCTTGAAGTACAGGGCAGCGGCCAGACGCGTCTTGAGGGGGAGGTTCGCTTCGTGGACGATCTGGAGGAGTGACAGAGAGAATCTCGGGTTAACCTTCTCGGCGGCAAGGCTCTTCTCGGCTACACAATTTCAAGGTAGGCAGCAGTCAGTATCTGGAGGATGTGCCAAAAACCATACCGTGGATGCGGGGCAGTGACGAAGTGAATCTGGCATACCTTTCTTTTGTTTGGAGGGATCCAAAGTGGCGTCCAAAAGCTGGACAAGCTGACCGAGATCGCTAGCCATGATTGCAATACAAAAGTCTATTGGCAGGCACCGTGATGACTTCAGTATCAGGTCAAGTAGACTAGCAAAAGATGAGGCATCAAAATTAATGGATGGTGGTAGGACAGGAAGCTGGTTTGTTAGTCCAGTACAAAACACAAGCTCCAAGCGGGTGGGCTGGTGGGTTTGTTGCTTTTCTAGGTCCGCCCGAGCCAACCACAGCAACGGGCGGGCTCTTGGGGCTCTCTTGTTGGATAGTGGGGTTGAAGACACCAGCAGCTTCCAGCCTACAGCCAGCAGCCTAGCAGCTTACCTCATAGCAGGCTTTCGGTGGTTGTTCCGCCTGGCAATGGGAGGCTGCCAGCTATGTGCTACTGGTGCACCGGAATAAAGTACACACCGATGGCAGCCTTCAGCCAGATCAATGGAGGACCCCGCCATCCAACGTTCTGGCTTCATTTGATCAAAATAGCCTGGAGAGCCTGGTGCCTGGCTATGCGCTTCCCATGATCGATGATTGAATACAGGAAGAAACCCCCACAGCCTGTGCAAGACATTGACCCATGGATGACACTCGGGCATTAGGTAAAAGCGTCCGTGGTTTATTTTGCTACTAACTATATGCATAGCCAAGACTGTAATGTTGTTTCTCCAGGCATACTATATTGTAGTGAATAGTGTTGTTCCATACTGGCTGTCACCTGTGTGTGCTCTAGACATGTTGCAACAAAGAACCCCGAGTCCTGGTCTCTGTCCTACTTCCCATCAACAATAGAGGACGAGGCAAACAAGGATCAAGCTCTTTTCGTAGACAGGCACAGCAAACTCCAAACGCAGGCACACATTCGCCCGGTATGAATGTCTCTTTTCCTCCCCCTACAGTGGGGGTTCTCCCCCAATCCCACCTGCTCAAGAGGCACGCTTGAACCAAAGTATGCTAGCGGGAACATAGATGATGCGATGCGATAGGCTCACAGTGGAGATGAGCATGCAAATCTTGGGGTAGGTACTGCAGCCAGAGGCAGAGATGACTATCCTTTCCCTGCTTTTGTCTTGCTTTGACTTCAGCTCAGCTGCAGCTTGTTTCAATCCGACGAGGTTAATTTTTTCCCTCCCTCTCACGAGCAGACCCTCCGTGTATATACTTCCAGACTTCCGTACATCTTCCCTATACGCATTCTCGAATTCCTGCATCTGACAAGGCAACACCCGACTGCTTCTTACAACTCCCACGTGTAACAGCGCCCCTGTGCTTGAACCACTTCGACCCACCCAACACCACCATCGTATCGCGACCCGGAGAATCAAATATCGCATACACCTATTTTACAGAGGCCCTGAGGGGTAATGCGTGGGCGTGGACTTGTGCGCCGTGTTTGTAGGACAGCGCAAGTAGGTAGGTAGCGGCGGCCAAGAGGGAAAACACGATTCGACGGGGCCAGGAGAGGAGACGACGCCCATCTAATGCACCACGGCTTGCTGCACCTGATGGAGGCTTGATATCGTGTGGCTGTTGTCTGTAACTTGTGATTCCCACCCTTATGCAAGTGACAGTTTGTCTGTAAGTGAACCCTCTTTCTCTGAAACCCTTGTACTCGCCAATATCTGCCCATATTCGCATCCACCCCCCATCTTCTTTAGCCGAGGAGCGGCCCATGCTTCTTCCAGCATAGCATACGCGCGGGTCTTGTTGTAGCTCTGCAGCCTTTCACGATACCAGGTTCACTCGCTATTTATGGGGCATTCGGAGTACATGGACCCTGGATTTGGCATGGGACGATGTCATCGGCCCCAGAAACATAAACTACCTCTGTTTCTCCCGTACCTTTGCATCGAGTCGACCTTTATCATCCGCCTTCCGCTTTGCACAGTGTGTTTTGCAGCAGACAGGGTGGCAATGATATCCTTCGTCACCTAAGCAGCCCGCTAACATGTTGCGCCGCCTAGTGTCCCTCGGCCAGGAGGCCGGTGAAGGGCAAGCCAACGACGACAACATGCCGCAGCCCCTACCTGGAGACGAGACCTCGTCTCCCCAAGAGTCCAAGATAAATACTGGCACCATTGCCAGCGTCTTCAAGGGCCTTGCTGGAGCCGCCAAGCTGACCAAATCGCCCCCTGCCCCCCTGACGACCACCGGTTCAGTAGCCCGAGCCCATATCACCGAACAGATTCACGACTCGGCCAGCCACGGACTACCCCAGCATCACCTGGAGGCTTTTGACCTTCTGAAAAATGGGAGCACTGTTGAGCGTGTCGCGGCAGCAAACCAGCTTCGCTATGCCGTTGAGGACTATCCGCTGAACCCTGTAGGTTGCAACCTCGAGGGACCGAAATATAAGTAGTATGTTGCTGACTTTCCACCAAAACCAGGTTCTGAACATTTGGTATGCTGCCAAAGATCTCATCGATCCGAACAATGCCGGCAATACTAGGTCTGCCGTCTGGGCCCTCCTTACCGCCTGTGTAAAGCATCCTGCATCAACCGACCTCGAGCGCAAAGAATATTTCCAGACGATAACCGCCCCTGCGAACCCAGAGGATTTCCACCTGCAGCTTGCTGCCCTCGTCGATCTTACGAAGCGTGGTCGTTCTCTTTCGGGATTCGAATACGACATTTTCCCTATCGTTACCAAATGGCTGAGCGCCAAGTTCGCATCGGTTCGCGCAGCCCGCAAACAGGCGTCGCGCTCCAAAGGGAAGGCTACTGTGGTCGGCGAAGACAAGGATTTTGCCGATATATTCACTTTGACGATGGACCTCATCAAGTTCAACTCTGGCGTCCTCGACAAGAACGCCACACAATGTTTGCTAAATACATTGGTCGACATTTGCATGATGACGGGCAACACAGACGACCTCCGAGCCTGCATTGGAGTTATGGACGCCATCGTGACGTTTGGAGCCATTCCCGACGAGAAGTTGAAGGACTTTGTGCAAGTGCTCTGCTCCATCCACAGCATGGTGCCCATGTTGCAAAAGGGCGCTTGGCACACACTGAGCATGCTGTGTAGGTCGCATAATGGCCATGCCGTTGTACGACTGTTACTTGGTACCTTGATCGATCTGCCCATGGACCAAGAAAAAGGCAGCTCCGACAAGCAAAAGAATGTCATTCGAGAGGTTCGGGGGTCTCTTTCGGTTCTCAACAAGTTGGTTTCCAAGTCCACCGAGAAGGGGTACCCTGCAGTACCCTTCACTACACTCCTCGATGGACTATCGGCCGTTCTGAAAGTCACGAATGCCTGGAAAGTCCAGCTTGATATTATCAGGCTGGCTAACACATTACTGGGAACTCCGCAAAGCAAAGTTAACCCCTTGATTGTGGACGAGGACTGGGTTTCACTTCTTGACATCGTCGCCACTTGCCTTGAGGGTGTGACCAATACAGTGCCAGGGTTAAAGGAGCCCATAAAGCCTCCTTCCACCGAATCCATGATCCCATCAGATACGGCGATTGTGTCCGAGGAAGTAGCAAGGCTCATCAGCCGTATTGAGCAATTGCTCACTGAGCCATCGGGATCTTTGCTGCAGCGTCAAGATTGTATTGCGTTTCTCGCTAGAATGCATAGAATCCTGCCCGATTCGGCTGCGACACTGGTCTTGAGCTATTTTCAGGAGTTCAGATGTTGCTTCCCCTCCGATACTCAATGGGAGACCAACCTACAGTTAGTCCTCGAGGCACTATTTGCCAACCGTCATCGCTCTTCTCAGCTTCGAGTCATGGCTGTGCAAGCCATCACAGAGGTTTACGAGATGATTGAACTGATTCACGATCAATTGGACCAAGATTTTGTCCCGAGCTTGATGAAGAGTCTTCTCGCTGGGGTAACGGAGGAGATCGACATTGAGGTATTGCAAGAGATCGTCTCGTTCACGACATCTATCGCGTGTAATGCAGACTATGCTTTATTTGAGCATATAATCGAGAAGCTTCAGACGGTGCTCCAAACCCCGCCGCAGGCCTCCTCGGCACCCACCGGCGACCTTCAGGCTCCGGCACCACCGTCTTCGCCTGACCTTAACAGAACAAGTCAAAGCCTTTCGGACGTCGTCGTACGAGGTTACGTATGGGTCTTCCTGAAAACAATGAACACCGATGTTGCCAAAACGCAACGTCTATTCGACATTCTGATATCAGTAGCAAAGTCAAACTCGGCGGAGATTGACGCTCGGCTCAGTGCAATGAAGCTTCTGTTTCGCCTCAGAGCTGATTGGGCTAACCGTATATTTGTCACTGAGCACACTGACACCGCACACGTTGCTGCTATTCTTTACCGCACGGAGGCATCGCTTGCCAGAAAAATGGCCGAAGAAGCTGCTCATCTCACCCGGACTTCAAGATCTGACCAGGGTGGCCTCGGGCGCACGTCACGGGGCAGATCCTTCACCCAAAACCAACCGACCGACAAGCCCCTTTCTTCGATTGCCTCTATCCGATCCGGAAACTCTGCCAAAGCAGCAGCGGCGAAATACCAGCAGTCATGGTCTGCATCCGAAACCGATGTGCTTCCTGAACAAACATCGCGAATTGCGAGCTCGGTTGTGTACTCGTACGCCCAAGAGTGTGAATCCGATGGTGACAGTAGATCAATTTGCAATGCTGTGCTTCCCATGAGTGATTGGCTCACTACTGTGGTAGCTTTGTTGCAGCAGTACTGTGATTGGGAGATCTACAGCTACATCCTGGTGTACTTACCATCCCAACTAAGCAACCACAGCATCTTTAAGAGTGCAGTGCCTCAGATACAAGAACTGCGCCGGCTGCTGTGCGAGCAGATCAAGACTACTGGCTTCCTGGAGCCACACACTTCCACGGGACTGCGCCGGTCTGACGTCGCAACATGTCTCTTCCACACGTTGACGATGATTCTGAGCTACCACAAACACTTCCAGAAGACAGAAGAGGACGAGATCGTGGCATGTTTCACTCGTGGCATTGGGCATTGGGATAGGAGTACCAAGGTCTGCCTCCATGCGCTCTCCATATGCTGCTATGAGCTTCCTATGTCAACAAGCAAAGCCCTGGTCACCATTCTACAGAAAATGTCTCAGATCGTCACCCAGTCCTCGAACGCTATCCATATTCTGGAGTTCCTGGCTTGTCTTGCGCGACTCCCCTCGTTGTACTCGAACTTCCGCCAGGATGAGTACCGCATCGTGTTTGGTATCTGCTTTCGGTACCTCCAATACGTGAGGGAGAAAAAGGCCTCGCAGCGAATGAGTACGGCAAGTGACCCGAACGCCCAGGGAATATCGTCAACTTCTGGCGATAGTCTGATACACCCTAATGCGTCCGACGACCTGCCTCAATATGTATATGCTCTGGCCTACCATGTGACCACCTTCTGGTTTCTTGCGTTGAAGCTGCCAGATCGTGCCAAAGAGGTGTCCTTCATATCTAAGAACCTCTTCACCGATCACGATGGTAATCAGGTTTCAGAAGAGCAGGCTCAGATTACGATAGATTTCATGCAACGAGCGGCCTATGCGGATGTGGACGAATCGATGCCCGATCCCCATTTTACGGCCGAGCGTTTCGGCGAGATTCTGAAGAGGCGCTGGCTGATCGGCAACAGCATAGTTACAATCGAGCAAGCCACGGGTGCCGGGTATGCTCAGATCACCAAGCGCCAGCCGTCGGGCACTTCATCTTACATGATTCACGAGTCGTTCAATGCGCCGCCTTCTCACCAGGAGCGGATCGCCAATGATATCAAAGGAGACGGTACGCAGGCCCAGGGCAATACTGTCCTCCCCAGTCACTTATTGGTTCACCTGTTCTCGACATTGCCCCTGTCCGACCAGGCTCGCCCCATTCCTCTTCCACAAGACGAAGCTCTTGACAGAGCGATGCGCACGTTTGATCGCAGTCCTACTGTTGATGGCCACAAGGTGGGTGTCATCTACATCGGCGAGGGGCAAACCAAAGAGACGGAGATATTGGCAAACGTCTCTGGGAGCAGCGAGTATTTGGAGTTCCTCAACGGTCTCGGTACCCTTACGAGACTGAAAGATGCCACGAACAACATGCAGGGCCTGGACCGCCAGTACGACACAGACGGGGAGTATACTTTCTGCTGGCGAGATCGTGTGTCGGAGGTTGTTTTCCACGTAACTACGCAGATGCCGACGAACCTGGAACACGATCCTCAATGTACCCTCAAGAAGCGGCATATCGGCAACGACTTTGTCAACATCATCTTCAACGATTCTGGACTGCCGTTTAGGTTCGATACCTTCCCCTCGCAGTTCAACTATGTCAACATTGTGATCACTCCGGAATCGCGGGCTTCGTTTGTCGCTACGAGACAGCGAACACCGATCGACGTAAAGGAATCATTCTACCAGGTCCAGGTCATGAGCAAGCCCGGGTTCCCAGAAGTCTCACCTGCAGCGGACATGAAAATAGTCAGCTTGAGGGCACTCCCAGACTTTATCCGCCTGCTAGCTCTGAATGCGTCGGTGTTTTCCATGGTCTGGTCGAGCCGCGATGTGGGCGAGTACATCTCGCCGTGGCGAAACCGTCTCCGGGAGATCACCCGCCTGCGGGAGAGATATGGCCCCAAGTACAGCATGGCACCGTCGCCGCCAGGCACCTCTCTCGGCTTGATGCCCGGCGGCGGCGCAGGCCAGATGTTGGACGCAAACAAGGCGACAAGCGCGGTGCGCGATAGCTTCAGCAGCCTCCGCCGGTCGTCGGTGGCGACCTTCTTCTCCACGAACAGCGAACAGAACTCGCATTCCCACCGGTCATCGATGCTCTCGACTACTCCTACCGAGAATACCGAGATCAACCAAGGCACCGATTCACTGGTCGACACTGTCGACTTTTCCAAGTGGGGTTGATAATATAACATCGAAACACGTGCGACAAATCAAGAAGAAAAAATACGAAAAAGCACTTTACCCAGATTCTACGCCTCGACATGCGAGTCGGGATATACGAGGCCTAATGTGTGTACTGGGCATTCTACGCGAAAGGCGTCTGGATAGGAAGGATACCACAAAAGTTTTTCTGCTTTAAATTTGATTTTCCTTTGTTTCTTGTCTACTACGAGGACGAATCTACTCTCACTCGGGGAAGCTTCTCCCCCCTGGCTCATTGGATGCAACTCGCCTCCCCTCCTGTCAATACTGCTCCTAGGTATCTAGAACTCTGGAACATTTCACTTGGCATCATTGCGGAAGCAATAGCCATTCATGGTGGCAAAAGGTCCGGGAAGAGGTTGGGATGGAGAAGCCCCCAAAATAGGGGGTGGCTACTTGAATGTATAGTATACGTGCTTAGTCTTCTGACTTGGGTCTTCAATCCATAATCAGGCGACCCAGCATTTTAACGAGCTTCATGTAGAAAATGACACAGACTATAAGAAAGCACATACGCTTCCCATCTTTTAAGCGAGTGATGATGCCATGTACTTTTGCCGAACTGTGATGTTTGTGTGTCTATACACCTCTTCTTAGCAGCTGCAAAAGATCATGATGGCGATGAATAATGACCTAAGATGGACGGGTCGTAAGGGCGGTTGACGTCCTCTGCAGCGAGGAAAAGAAACATAGAGCAGTGACCAGCTGAGTAAGCGCGAATTTACAGTCTGTCTGACTAACGACGGTAAACTTGGAATTTCCGGAGATGCCTTTGTCAGCCAGGATCGACGCGGCTTTCGACACGGAGGTGGCAGGCAGGCAGGTAGGCAAAATACGTAGACAGACAGGCAAGCAAGCAAGCAAGCAAGCAAATGCCAAGTGCTGACTGCTTGTTACTCACGCATAGGGTCAGTCACATGGTCACATGCCTGGTCCCTTTTGGGTATGTTTGGGATGACATGCATGCAGGCATGCATGGATATCAAGTTTTGATGTAGGAGAAAACAGACAGGTAGGGATCTTTCTTTTCGGAAAAGTACCAACCTACCCACCTACCTACCTCTCGAGTTCATCTCGAAAGGAAGTTCAGATTACTACATACTTCTATCATCGTCCCCCAGTGGATGAATAGATGGATGATGAATGGGAAAGCGGTGACACCTGCTGCTGCAGCAGACTCAGGGATGGAACTGGGGGAAAGGGAGAGAAAGCTAAAAAGTGTCTGCCGACATGTATTCATGCAAGAAGTGCACTTTCGTCAGACGGCGTCCGAAGTAGGAAAGCGCACCCGCTGTACATCTAGCAAATACTGGTTACACAGATGGAGGATGAATTGAGAACAATGCAATATTGCCTGTAGATAGCGCTTTCTACCTCTCTTTGTTTCTTTCTTTCTTCCTCTTTTGGGAGAAGAGGCACATGTAACACATTTGGCTCGGCGGACAGGCGGATGGATGGCTGGACTGAATGGGTAAACCGATATCGTATGTGCACACACATTCTAGATCGCCGGCATCGCGGACCCGAAAACGACAATTCATGTCTGCCCCCCAACTTTGGAGTTGAAAGAAGATAGAGAAGCCGGCGTTCTCCGCCCAGGGCTAATCACCTTGAGTGACACAACATCAACACGAGGGGGAGGCCTTTTTCCCTTCTTGAGTCATCACGATTGTCGTTGGTATTTTCGGAAGCAGCCGCGACATAGTGTATCAAACCCCTACTATGACATAGCCCGGTCACCAAAAATGGGTGAAGGTGAAGGGCGTAAGCAAGTCCAGCATTCCCGGCCAGTCACCTGTTGGGCTTCCACGTTATGGGCGACGACCCCCCGAGAAAGACGTGATTGTTATCAATCACACAACAAGATAGCCGTTATCAGATATAACCAACCCAACAGCACCTCCAACTCCAAGTAGCAGCAGCAGCCCGTTTTGGGCGGCCCGTCCCTGGGCGGAAGTGGACACAAAAAGAAAGGAAACACATGGCTTGGCCCCCAACCAGGGAACGATGAGTTCCATCCTTGCTACCGAACATGGGAATTGGGTGGTATTCCGCAGACCAATGACACCCTCCACAAGTGAAAGGAGGGGAAGTAATCCTGAGCTGCTTGCGGAATATGTCGGCTGCGTCAAGACGTATAATAGTCCAAACCCTATCCATTAAAGGGGAAAGGGGGACTTTTGTCGTTTTTGGCCCATATGGGAAGGAATTCCACAAAGAGCGATTCGCCGAATTGAGTGCCCTGGAATAAGCATGGTTTGTTGTTCGTTTCGTAACCCAGGTTGTATGTTGCACAGAAATCAACCCATGGTGTATGGATGCGGGATGTGGTCCAATGGGCCACGCGCTGGTTACACAACATCATGGGACCGTCAGGGTGTATTCAACCTGCATCTGGCCCCCATGCAGCCATGTGTAGATGTAGCGCAAGGATGGGTTTCCCCGAGGCAGTACCCCCAGAGCTAAACAGAGCTTCCCATGTTTGTCACACCGGAGGAACTGATGCTTCCTACCAAGACCTGATCAGATTGGTCCGGACGCGGCCCAGCCTTGATCGGCTTGGGGTTTTGCTCCCTAGCTACACCGACCGACTTGTGCCCAACAAATAACTGTAAGCAGCAGTCGACGTATCAGGAGATAGCAGTCTTATGTGCAGAAAGCTGCATGATCCATGTGTCAAGCTGCAGGCCGCGCTATCTGCTGATCAGCTACTTTTTGCATGATATATAGCCGTAATAAGCCTTACAGTAGCACAACATACCGCTAGGAGCCCAATCCGAGCCTGGCGCATGCGGTACTCGGGTCGGGTATGACGAGTCAAGAATAACCTTATGGCCTTTGGTGCGGCTGCTAATCATATGTAGTGTAACTACAGCTTTCCTGTCTTGTCAGACTGACCGCTGCTTCTTACTCGGAACTTCCGGTGCTACCGACGCCCGACTGCCATTTGTTGTTGCTGGCACAAGGGCCGCCGTCCGCCTTCGTCATCCGTCATATCCAAGGCGCAACGCAACCCCTGCTTCTGTGGACGAATAGCCAGAAGGGCACTGTAGTGGACGTCAGGCTTCAACAAGCCGATCTTGCATAATGGTTCGGTACGCCAGTGCCGAACCTGGGGACATAACATACGGCCACAATGCCCGATTAAGGAGAACCCACGATTTTGCGCCCGATATGCTGTTCCAGACAAACTGGGTATCGAATCTAGTGATAAGGCCATCACCTCTTAGCGTGGAAGGCAGGCATAATGCCGCAGAAGGTAAGCATTTTATTAATTGGGCAGCTTGCTGGGCGATTCAAGTGTTTGTACATCCCATGGCCGCCCTTGTCGGCCAAATTCCATAAAGAGCCTTCCTCAAACCTCCAGTCGGGGCCAGCAATTGGCAATGCCCGTGTAGGGGATGAACGAACCATTGTGATTCCATAACTCGAGATGGTAAGCGAGTGGCTGTTGCCAAGGCGAACCCTCAGTAACCTGACTTCGAAACGACATGCGTGTCTGCTTGCGTCGACGCATGACGAATCTCGTTCTTTGCTCATTTGGGAGATGGCAGGTCTGTGGATGCGCAGAAATGTCGACAGGATAGTCGCCTGTCAAGAAGCGGTAGCTTGATCTCGACAGCTTCATACTGGCTGCCAGACCTCGCAGTAACTAGCCCACTTACGCCAACCTGTTACACACGTTAGACCTGGCGGCAACCACCACGGATTTTGCTTACCTGTGGACTGAAACCCTTCTTGCCCCCCTTTTATACCATCTAGGAACACTCGTTTCGCGCCCTGCCTCTCTAGAGACCTGATGCAAGTGTCCAATAGTCTAAACATGATTGCGTCTTTGCGGCTCGCGACTGCTGCATTGTCGCCTGTAGCTGTTAGATATGTCTTGTGCCAATACCATATACTACTCACTTGCGATGCATATGCAACTGGCTCCGCCAACATCGGGGCCTATAGCACGTGCCCAGGGCAAATCCTGCTCCGTCTGCGAGCCTGAGCGCGGTAGATATGTCAGAGCCGCTGCCACGACAGTGGATTCCCATAGTCCAACAACGACATCGAAGCATTCGCTGGCGGCGTATTGGTCGCACAACCCCATTGCCTCATTACGGAAGGACTCTCTCCGCACAAATGCTTTGACCGAGTCCAGCTCGTCCATATCGCAAACTCGGAAACTGAAGCCTGACATGGCAGCTGCGAAGTTGCCACTGGGCCAATCTTGTATATCCAAAACCCAATCGCAAATTTCCCGACCGAGGCCATCTGACCTAAAATCCATTCTCCACCCTCGACGTTGGAACCATCTGATGGCAGAAGATCCCTGGGGGATACCACACAGTAGACGTGGGAAAGTGCTGCCCAGTTGTAATCTCCGAACCCCGCGTACTCTCTTTAACTGGAAGAGAGCCTCGTCGTGTAACATCTTCCCAATTCCCCTTTGTCTGTACGCTGGCTCAACCAGAATCGCGGCAATGGAACCGACAAGATCCGCGTCACCCCCATTAAGGAAAGTCGTATATGTTGCACAGAATCCTACAACCTCTCCCGAGTTCGGCAACTTCACCACGTAGTGCCGACAATAACCAACTCTGTCAAGCAGAGTTCGCAGAGAATGCCTGTCAAGCTGAAACTGCTCAGGTAGACATTTGTTCCAAAGCCGTTCGAATGGCGACACATCCATTGCCATCAACCCATCTGGCAATGCTTCAACTACCCATTTCTGCAGTGGGGTCGTGTCAACAGGATTCCGAGTGAGTGGTTCGCCAAACAATACCGCGGCGGCTTGTTGCAATAAGTGTGGTGAGTAGCTGGGTAGCTGGATAATAGCAGGGAAGTCTGCCTTTATAAGCCCCATGGCTTGCACATCGTAACAGGCGAGAACAATCTGCGGCCGGGTGTTGCCTACCATCCATGCCACCTCTGCAATATCGGCTTGTGAAGGCTGACTGGCAATTGGCTTGCCCGAGATCACAAAGATGATGGCCTTGGCTCTGTGTATATGAGCAACATGGTATTCGGTTATGCCGTCACGTGGCGTGTACGGGACGTGGCGTATTCGAGGGTGCCTCAATGCGAGTGCTCGCCCAAGGCTCTCGAACGGATCTATCCCAGGATCTGCTTCTCTCCGAAGAGGAACGACCAAAGGAGTCAGGAGAACAATAACATCGTCCTCGTTCAGAAAGGTCGACAGCGGGATATACTCTTCCTGGTCTCGCAGGATGACGATATCTGCGGAACCTGACGGTGTATCGTAGTGCGACATTCCAGTTTGGTTGACACCAGGCCAGTGCTCCTCTTGAAACTGAGCTGTGGTGCCGAACGTTGGCTTACACGGGATCGGCTTCGTTTTGTAGCAGCCGCGAACTAAGTGCCTGCGCTAAAAATGATTATACTTGGCCGCTTTTGTGAAGGTGCCGTGAGCATCGTGGGTAGAAGGATCGCTCAGCCTGTCCGTGTTACCACAGGAGCCCCTTGTCCTACGTCGTAAAGAAATCGCCTTTGGTCTATATAATGTCAGATGATCCAAGCTCGGGTTTGGTTCAGCTTGGATGCCATCAGAGGTAAGCAAGAATGCGGCGATGCAAACAGGGGGTTGGCGAGCGAAGTGCCGCAAACGATAACGACAGCAAAATCCAGCACTTTCGAGGCTGAAACCAGGATGTTAGTTGCTGACTGGGATTGCGTAATTGTAGCGTTTTTCAAGGCTTCAAGGTCCAATAATGTATTTTCTGGTCTATGTCCGGAGAGGGGGTATTTGGTGTAAGGCAAGATGAATTCTGGTGGGCTTAATGGGTGCTGCTGTATCTGATATAGCCGGATGTGGTGGTTGTTCCCTCGGATGCTCGCCAAGGGTAAAACAAGCAGTGCTAGCTAGAATGGTGAGATTTGCCTACCTTATGTACTTATACTATTTCCGAGTCGCTTGTGCCCCCCGCCCCGCAGCCGCGTTGGCGAGAGTTCTGGCATGTTACCCTCCTCGTAATCGGCATAGAAAGGGCACTCCTGTGTCGCACAGGCACCAAAGTTGCCCAATAGCCTTGATGATGAGTTCGCAGGTGTTGCCCCGTTTCGCAACCTGTTCAATTTCTTTCATGTTCCACCGGCTCTGAGAAAAGATCTTATGGATGGTTGTTGGGTGGTGAGATTGGAGTGCTATTGGCTCCTAGAATCCCAACACACTCCGCAACTTATATGCAGTCGATAAAGCGAGTTGCTACCAATGGGTTTTGGGGTGGTACAAGCCGAGTAACTATGCAAGGCCGTGACTGTTGTGGCGTGGTGAGGGCAAAAGTCACGGAAATTGCGACCGCCGGGGATAAAGGTAATGGAAAGTAAGACCCGATACAGGCAGCAGGCATACTTTGGTCATGTCCCGGCAATTGAGGCCAGTGCAGCAATCGACATGGCATGCATTATTGGGGGGAGTCAGCCACCATCCTGTCGCCCCATGGTGCCGCAAACTGGACGACCTTTCTGGAGGCAACATGGATGATGAGCGGAGCCTAGTCGTATAGTAGC
The DNA here is from genome assembly GCF_038363985.1 of Apiospora kogelbergensis. NCBI lineage: Eukaryota > Fungi > Ascomycota > Sordariomycetes > Amphisphaeriales > Apiosporaceae > Apiospora > Apiospora kogelbergensis. The sequence goes on from NW_027117422.1 coordinate 742,973, forward strand.
ATCGCCTTGGCCGTAGCCGACGAAGACAGTGAAGTCTTGAGCTGGGAACCTGCGCTGGTGGAGGACATCTAGACGGAGGCTGACATTGGCATAGCTTGTGGTCAGACTTGATCCATGACTTGGTTGTCTAGGATGCGGCCGATACGGTGAAGCTGCTGTCAGCAGCCCAGGTCGAGCGAGATCCGGGCCACTCTCAAACGGATATGTCGTACATGCGGTGCATATGATATGACCAAGGCCGTGAGGTGGCAAGGCAGAAGGGATTCGTGTAGGGACAGCAGATCAATTAAATACCCACAAGCTAGGTAGGAGGTAGGTGGTACAAGTAGGTTGCACTTTCCTCCCTTTGGTGACTGACACTTTCCTCCAGAAAGCTTGGGGTGCAATGGTAGGCTTGACTAAATGCGTAAGAAAAGGAACGATCGGTTCCCAATTCCATCCTGTCACCCAGGCTCGGAATGTAATGATACTGGTCTCGTTGCTATGAGTGTGCAAGCTGTAGGAAATTGGTTGGCATCGGACAATTGATTTGATTGGCCAGAGCTCGTTGATGCTAGGCGCGTCAAAACTACAGCGTTTAACACTTAACGCGTCGCCACAACTCTTGGAGCAAGGGATTCAGCGATTTATGGAAGCAAATGTACCTCTCTGCTGATTCGTTGCTGCATAATGTCCGGTCATGATGACCTCAAGGAAAGCCTTGCCGAGGTGCTTCAAGGTAGACGGCCCCGTTTACCATCATCGCGACTATTCACCAACCGTTTTCTAACTTGATATCATAGGCGCAAAGCTACCCGCCAAGAGTCGCGGTGCCAGCATCAAGCCCGCCGTCGAGACTCTGGGGTCGGCATGCTACGAAAATGGAGTCTTGCCGGATGACCTGAAAGAACTCATCGACCTGGTCACCACCTCCAACGGCAACTATCTGGACCAAGCCAGCCTCAACGGCATCATACGAAACCTCTACCCGGCAACCAAGGTGGCCAGCGACATCGTCATCAAGGTCGTCGCTTGTCTAGGCCATGGCGTCCTGAAGCCTTCCCTAGCCATCCAGGCCGCCCTCCTCCGGTGGGTCATCATGATCAACCACGTCGTCGAGGGCAGCGCGCTGTCCCAGGCCTACCCGGTCCTGTTCAACCTTCTCGACACGGCGGCGCTGCGGCCGTCCCTGTGCCAGCTGCTCGCCATGATCACGCGGCGCCGGCACGTGCGTCCGCACCGCATCCAGACGCTCCTGTCCCTGGGCCGGCAGACGGGCGGCGACCCGGCCCTCACGGGCCTGCTGCGCGTCTTCAAGGACTACTACCCCGAGATCATCGTCGGGGAGGCGACGCGCGGCAAGGCGTCCGCCTTTAAGCACCCGGACCCCGCGTGGCGCGAGCGGCTGGACGAGATCCAGAACGCGCACGCGCAGACGTCCCGCCACGAGAGCGCGGTGCAGGACGCGTTCCACGTCGCGCGCCACGGCGGGGGCGGCGGCAGCAGCCGGAGAGCGGCGCTGGTACCCGAGGTGCACACGTCGCACGCCAACGAGAGCTCCGTCACCCTCGAGGAGATCGAGACCGCCGACGGGTTGGTCCGGGCCCTCGAGACCATCGAGATGCCCAACCAGCTCATCTCGGTCCTTGCCGACCCCCTGCTCCAGAAGCTTCTGCTGCTCCGGCCCGACGCCAATTCGCTGCAGCGCGCCAGCAACTGGATCGTCTCGTGTGCGCAAGACCTAGTGAGCGGGGACGGGGATTCGGAGCTCGAGGGCGTCTTGGAGATCATGCGCGACTACGCGAAAGCCACTAGGAACTTACCCCCTGTGTTTCTCAGCCTGCTGAGCGAGGTACTGGAGACGTGGAATGGCCGAGGGCGAGCTTCCATGTTTGAGCTGCTCTCCTACGCGCCGCTGCCCTCCACCGATTTCTCAGGTCTCTACGCAGCCGTATTTCAGCCTCTTGAAACCAGGGTTCTCGACGGCACCCCCGGGATCCCAGCTCGCCGTTCTTCGCTGTTACACTGCGCTGCTGCGAAACTGGGCCGCCTTCCTACTGGCACAACAGCAGGGCCGGGACTCTACCTCGTCGGCCATCCCGGACCTCGTGACCCACGTCAACAAGCTAGCCCTGACCGTTGTCCAGACCGCCTCGGCCGGCCACGATAACAACAGCAGCACCATCGCCACGCACTCGGCCGTCCTCGATTTTTACGAAGAAGCGTCGCGCTTCGCGTCGAATCCGCAACTGCTGCGCCACGCCCACGTCGTGATCCCGCCCTCGCCCCTGGTGTACCTGCTGCACTTCAGCGCGAGCCCGGCGGTGGTGTCGCGGCTCTGCGGCGTCCTGGCGCGCTACAAGGCCGGCTTCCAGACGGCCATGGCCGGCACCGTGGTGTCGCAGAGGATGTCGGACACGTACTCGGTCGAGTACATCAACGAGTTCAACGGCTTCCTCATGGACATCTGCAACTGCCTGTGGCGGTCGCGCGCCTTCAACGCCAAGGACGCCAACGCGCACGCCTGTCTACTTTCCGCGGGCCTGGTCGGGGACCTGACCGCGTACGTCCGCGGCTTCAACCTCAATGTCGGCCTGCCCGCCCTGTTCACGCTGTCGGCGTCGCCCGCGTTCGGCGCTTTCGCGACCGCGCACATGCGCGACCTCGAGGAGGCCGAGCAGGGGCTCGGCGACCTGGACGTCAGGCATGCCGGGCCTGTCACCAAGTCCACGTTGGCCCGGCTCGCTAGGGACGGCGGGGTCAATCTGAGCTGGGACGACTACAGGCTGGGCGTCTTGGGTCATCTCGAGGATCATGGCATGAACGGCGTGCCGGAACTGATGAACTCTACCATGACCACGCTTATGAAGAGACCTTGAGAAGGTGGTTAGCGGTTCCGAAATGGCCAACTCATGCAACCAGATGCCATAGCTAAAGTATAGTAGTCAGTCCGCGAAATCAAGTTGCTCATTTGGCAGTGTATTGTTTTCTATAGAACGAGCAAGTGTCTACACTTGATGTATCTCCCGTGTTGAAAAGGGGGTATCTGAAATGTATATAAAACCCTCAACCAGGAAATTCTACCCTTTAGTCCGGTGATGAGACCGCACTGACATGCCGCTCTACCGTAGAAAGCAGCCCAAACGCCGTTCCTATCCTCTTTCCTTTCGTTGAGACTCCTCGAAAATGCCCAGGGGTCATAAAAGAACCCAAACCATTCATTGTAAACGCCAAGAATGCAAGTTAAGTGCACCTTTTCTTCGTCCTCCTCCTCCTCTTCTTCCGCCCGATACGTTGCCTGCCGATCATCAATTCGTCCTCGACAGCTTGGTCATCGTACCGACTCTCTACTCGTCCACCCTCTTCTCCAGCCCGTACCCTCCCAGCCCGCCGGCTTCGTACGACTTCCCCTCGGCGCCGCGCTTCACCTCGCTCCGCGGGCCGCGGGACTTGAGGTCATCCTTCAGCCAGCCCAGCACCAGCTCGCCCAGCTGGCTGTTGCCGGTGCGGGAGGCCGAGGCGTCGCCGAGGAACTGGGCGGCGGGCCCCCACTCGCGGATGGTGCCGAGGTGCATGTGGACGAGGTGCGTCGGCCAGCCGGCCAGGTTGTCGAGGATGTGGGTGGCGTAGACGACGGTGCACTCGCGGGCCTCGGTCTCGCGCTTCAGCCAGCCCAGGAACTCGGCCCGCGACAGCACGTCGAGGTCCACCGTGATCTCGTCGAGCAGCAGCACCGTCCACGGCCGGATCAGGCCCATGGCCAGCTGGACGCGGCGCCGCTCGCCGTCCGACACGGCGTGCATGCGCCACCGCACGTCGATGTCCAGCACCCCCACCAGCTCGTCGCGCCGCGCCGGGTACGCGTCGCCGCCCACCGACCGCAGCAGCTCCGCGACGCCCATGTCGGTCCGCACGATGGGGTTGAGCACCCACTCCAGGCCGAGGTACGTGACGCCCTCGAGCCCGTCGGTGAAGGGGTCCAGGCCGGACACGTTGATGGCGCCGCTGGGCGCCAGGCGCTTGCCCGCCAGCAGGCGCAGCAGCGTCGTCTTGCCCGCGCCGTTGGCGCCGATCAGCAGGGTGCGGCTACGCGGGGGCACGGCCAGGGTCAGGCCCGTCACGCCGGTCGAATAGTCCGGGAAGGTGTAGGTCAGGTTGTTGACCTTGATATCAGGTGCGTTAACCATCTTGAATGTAGTGAGTTGCTTTGCTTTGCTTGCTTGGGTTCTTCTTCTCGGCTTTTCTTAATGGTAGTGGGGGGTGGTGGGGTGAAAAAAGGTATGAGTCGATGATGCGGGTGGCGTAGTGATGCTGCCGGCGTGATGAAAAGTGCCGTAAGTTTGTGTCGGGTGTGAGATTGCTTCGAGGACTAGAAATACCTTCAAGTCGAGATTCCAGTGACACAAGCACGCAATATATTATGTTGGGGTGGGATGTCGAGGCCGACGATTTCAAAGCCGAAGCCGACGGACGAATTGGACGACGTCAGGATTCTGTGGGGCAGCAACAACTGCTTCTTAGCCTGGCGGGCGCCTACTTTCGAACAATGCCGTTCTCATGTGCGTCACCAATTGACATCCTATACCCCTTCGTCTTGCATACACATGATAGCCAATAGGACAATTAACCCAGAAGGAGCAGATATAGACTGCACGGAATGGGGAACTGGAGAAGGCTTGGCAAGCAGGTGAAATTACCGGTTTATGATCTGTGCAGGGAGGGTGATATATGCCGCAGCGGGGGGACTTGGGACAAAGTGTATAGATACAAGAGCGTAGTCTCCCCGAAGGAAGTCTTCCTAAGAATCAATCGGTGATCTGGGAACGATTCGATATTCCAAAATGCACTACTCCAAAGTCCTCGCCGCCGCCACCGCAGCGGCCGCAGCGACTATTAATGATACCACCTGCAACTCCATCCAGATATTCCTAGTCCGCGGCCACGGGGAGGCCATCCCGGGCCTCCAGACGAGCATCAGCGACGCCATCTGCCGATCCCAAGCCTCGTCGTCGTCGTCGTCGTCGTCGTGCGGCTTCCAGTCCATCGCGTACAACGCGACCAGCGACGCGCAGACCATCTGCCAGGACCAACACGACGGGATCCAGATGCTGCGCGGGAACCTCACGGCGTACGCGACGGCGTGCCCGCGCGCGCGCCTCGTCGTGTCGGGCTGGTCGCGGGGCGGCGCGCTCGTCACGGACCTGCTCGCGGGCGGCGGCGGCGGCCTCGAGCTCACGGGCACGTGCGCAGCCCGCGAGCCCGGCCCTGGCGCCGGACGAGTTCCCAGGGCCCCGCGTCGCCGCCGTCGTGACGTTTGGCGAGCTGCACCACAACGCCGGCATGCCGTGGAATGTCGGGAACGGGTCTGCTGCCGACGGTGTAAGTGCCCTTCTCCCCCTCCTTTTACGTCTGTATAGCTTGACCCCCCATCTCACAACATGAGACAGATGGGGGAGGCAATTAGGTCTTTTTCCCAGTATGACACGGCATTCTGGGGGAAAACATAACTAAGGAGGGGGCTTCGCTAACGGACATTCTACAGCAATACCCCCGGACCGAAGCTATGCTCCAGAGTCTGAGTCTCTGGGCAGACCGCTTCCGCGACTATTGCGTCGTGGACGATCCGCTGTGCGCGAGAGGGACTGATGCCGCGGCACACTCAAGCTACTTCCAATCGGCGTACTGGCCGGAGCTGGTGGCCAAGTTCGTGGGGAGTAAACTGTGAAGCGTGCAACATAGAGTTATGGCCTTATGGCCAAGACGTCCAATAGGAACACTATCGCAAATCGGTAACATAAACCCATGGTGGCTAGTTAAATGTCGATAGCAGACTTGAAACAAGACTGCGTAACTTATTATAGGCATGAGAAGATACATAATATCGATATCACGGCGTTCTCTCTACCCCGGACGGAACATGACTAAAAAAGGCATGTGCTCCCCTAACACCCCACTTCCACTTTGCCAGGAACGGCGCGCATTCCGCAGTGGGGTTATTATCTTTCATCGCCGTCACCAGTTAGGCCTGGCAGATTCCGCACGCTACACTCTCGACACTGGAAATACCACTTACACTTACACACCTACGTACTTCCTCTGCCGACCGATTTGCCTCCCCCGCGGTCGCATACACATCGCCTACAGAAGCAATGGTAAGCGCACACCGATCCTTGTCACCACAACAAGAAAAAAGAAAGAAAGCTGAAGCCCTATACCTTATTCAACGTGCAGCCCGCGAAACGAAAACCCGCCGCCGCCGCAGCGGCCCTCAAGGAGCGCCAGTCGAAACTGGCCAAGGAGCACAGCATCACGGCGCGCGAAGAGGCCGAGATCAAAGAAGCCTTCGCGCTCTTCTCGGAGCCCATGGACGGCGAGAAGGAGGGCGTGATCCCCACGAGCGACGTGCGGCGAGCCATGGTGTACGTCGCGTCACCCGTTCCATACTCTCTCTCTCTCTCTGTCTAAGTATAAGTAGTGACTGACCCTTCTTGCAACCCCGAACAAACAGCGCCCTGAACCTAACCCCCACGAAGCCCGAGCTCCGCGAATTCCTGTCCATCCTCGACCCGGACGACGAGGGCCACGCCGCGTACGAGCCCTTCGTCGCCATCTGCGCGCTGAAGCTGCACGCGCGCGACGACGAGACGGACGAGACGCACGCGGCCGAGGTCGACGAGGCCTTCCGTCTCTTTGTCGGCGGTAGCGCGGGAGCAGCAGCAGCAGCAGAAGACGAAGGCCCTCCCACTCTGACCTTGGGACACCTGAAGCGCGTGGCCCGGACGCTCAAGCAGGACGTCGACGACCAACTTCTCAAGGACATGATCCTCGAGGCCAACGGCGGCGCGGGCGTCGGCCGGGGCGTCGGCCGTGCCGAGTTCGAGGAGGTGATGCGCAGGGCCGGCGTGTGGAAGTGAAAAGGGAAAGGGGGGAACTGACAGAACGGGGGAAAGGAAAGAAGCTTTTTTCAACAGGGCCAAGGGAGAACAGGGTTGCCTTGCCATGTCGTACCCGCAGTGCATGCTACCTTCCTTTGCGGAGGTCAGTATTAGCCCTAGCATTGGATTCACGTTGGGAAGAGCAGTTTCCTGCAAGCCCATGCCTGAGCTGCCTACTCCGATTATGTGTAGGCTGGCCGGAGGTGGGCGCAAGTATAACGGATCTAACTGGGCAGATGCCGAGAGGAATGAACTTCACGACCGATAACACATGCACGACGACCGGGATGGAGGCTTTAGACAAGAAGACAGATGGCGGTGGGAAGGCGAAATATGATACCCTGTCTACACGATGGTATATAGAGCAAGACTCAATATAGTTTTGGTAGCCCCCTTTTTGAGTTTTTTATTCTTACTTTCTTTTTTGGGGGTGTCGCGAGAGAGCAATGTGAATATTCAACCAACGCCCGTCCATGCAACTCATAGTCATGAAAAAGCGAGGATATTTCAGCAACCAACGCATGAAACTTCAACCCTTCCGATTTATGACCAAAGATTCCTGCTAACAATGCAATGCTCGCGGAACAACCCCTTGTTTCCAAGTTCTGTCCTCGTCGATCCTCTCCCCACATTGTCCACTTTCCTGACTACCCGCGAGTGCTGCCACCACACTCGCTCATCATCCCATTTCAATGCTTCCGGGTAAACATTGTTAAGATGCTGCCTCGGTCGTCTCCTCGGCCGGCGTGACCTTGACGTTCTCGTTGGCGTTGGCCTTGTTGGCTATCTCGTTGGCCTTCTTCTGCGAGTCGAGGACCGCCTGGAGCTCCGGGGGCGCCTTGAAGCCGGCGTGGTCCGAGTGCTTCTTGTAGAAGTAGTTGTCGGCTTTCGGCCGCAGGTTCTCGGGCAGCTGCTCGAGCACGCACTCGAGCATGCCGTCTATCGACTTCTGTTTCGAGGCGTCGCGGTGCCAGATGGTGATCAGGTGCGAGTTGAAGCGCACCGAGAGGCCGACACCACAGAGTTGGTCACCTGTTCGAAACATACGAGTTAAAGTTAGTCACTTGCTCGCTTGTTTGCTGGGAAAATAAAGGGAGCCTCCACGAAGTTCCGATGGATGCTGCGGCATCTCTCCCCCCCTTGCTCTCCCCTGTATTTATTTGTATAAAACGTACCTTCCTCGAGAACGCTCTGCAGCGCCTCGGAGATGGCCATGAGCTGGATGCGATCCCAGAACTCGGAGCCGTTGGCCTTGGGGACGCGGAACGTCCAGCTGCCGCCGAGGATGTTACGGCGGTCCTCCCAGACGGGCTTGAAGCCGCTCTTGAACAGGTAGACGGACTCGCGCATCTTGATCTGGTCGACGGGGAAGTTGTTGTTGTAGCGCCAAAAGTCTTGCACCGACTCGATCTTGGTGTCCAGCTTCTCGAACGAAACCTGGTAGGCGCCGTCCTCCGGGGGCTTCTGGTCCTTGGTTTGCCTGTGTATTTAAGAGATCCATTGTCAGCCAACCTGGCCAAAGAGAAGAGTGGTCCGGGAAGCAGAAAAGCCTCGCTCACCTATCAAAGTAGACATCCCAGACGTGGTGGGTGTGGGGGGCGCATCGTCTTCTGGAAATTCCGGAGAGCATCGCTGCGCTGTTCGGCGGGCGAACTGACGTTGGGCGAGCCCGTGTCGGAGCTCTGAGAGAGCGAGGACAGGCCCCGGGTGAAGAGAGTAGGACGGGTCGCCATTGTTGTGGGTAGAAGAAAGGTCGACTTTGGCTCAAGTAGCGTTTTGTTCCTGATACCAGAAGCCGAAATAACCGTTGGAGGGGCACTCGGGCTTAAGCCACCTAAGAAAGAGTGTGTGTATGATAGATCGAATCGAGCTGCTGCCACTGATGACAAAGTAGCTGGCTGGTTCAGATGCACGCAGAAACCGAGAGGGCGGGCCGGACCGTGGGGCTTCTTATTAGGAGTCGTAAAAGGTAAGGAGTAATGATGGTATTTTGGGAAGGGACCGGAGGGTGAAGAAGGGAAGGAGAGAAGAAGAAAGGGATTCCCTCGAACAAGAGAGAAAGCGTTTATTATCACCAAAGGAGCCCAGCGCTGTAGTACCACGTATGTAGTAGAGTAGCACAGGCGTCATAAGTTTCAGAAAGATATAACATAACCATTGGGCAGGTAAGCATGGCCCGCAAACCCATGTCCCGCGGGACCGGAGCTGAAGAACACAACACACACACACACAGAGCTTGAGAGCCAGTGCTTCTCGATTTGCATCCAGGCAGTTTTGGCCGCCAACTGCCCTGAACCAAGCCTGGACCCCCCTTCCAAACCGGCCAACTAAAACCCCTAGGGGGCTTCGTGGCGTAGCTGGCAGCGACAAATCACCTGGTTAGGCACCCTGGTGCCTGCAATCTTCACGTTACAGCGCACACGCTTAGCTCTTAGCTCCCTGATCATAACCGGGCGATCAGGGACGGTGGGACACGAACCTAGAAAATGGCCCCAGGGCCCCCTCCATCCACCTCGTCAGTGGCCCCCCCTATCTGTTATCGCTAGCTACCAAGGCCAGCTAGCAGAGCCGACAACCAACGAATGCGATTTGACGATGCACAACGTTGTGGCTGCCATGATTCTCTGTTTCTCTTTGGTTGGTAATTATCCCCTTTTATTTGGCTACTTGTCGTTTGTGCAAGTGGGCTAAGACCAACCAGCACGCTGGGACGCGAACAGACAATGAGACAATGTTGATAGGTGCCGAACAGCCTGGGGGAGCGAGTGCGCAGAGGCAATAGGCATTTGGCATGTACCGTGCAGGTGCTTCCATTTCTAAAGTTGGAGGACGTTGGGGTTCAGTCTCAGGTTTCGTAGCGCGCCCGCGGCACCGTTCAGCCCCCACCAAACAGTGGGCTTAGGCGGCTTTCCATTCCCGAACCGCAATTTGATACCACGTCCACGTCCCACGGACGGGCTTTGTAGGCCGGAGATCACCATAGGGACGTGTCGCTACTTTGGATGCGGTACGGAGTAGACAGACAGACACCCCTTTACGAACAAGCAAACAGTTTGTAAGTATGTTGGTGTTCCGCCTCGCGAAAAGAGATGGTCGTGGATACACTCATGCAAATGCCGAAAGATGCGACGGGACAGAGAGAGAGAGACTTGGGACGATCTAAGCCTTTTCCGCACCGTCGCATAAGAGGAATCACTTTGACAGGTTTCACTCCTAAAACCCCACGGCCGGCCGCAGTCCGATCGAGGACGGTTTAGGTTTGCGCCAGAGCCAGACAAGCTTAAAACCGCGTTCAAAGACCTGCCCATCCGAAACATTATGTACCTCGTCCATGCTACTGCTATGAAGTATCGCTGCTGGGCGAAAATAGCGAGCCGCTAGACTGGTCCCGTTTACCGGCGCAGTTCAGATGAAATACCGTATAGTCGAGGAGCTTTGTCGTGATAAGAGATACATTAGTATCATCGTTGCTGCCAGGACTTCTCAAGACTCTCCCCCTTAGCTGCCCGTTGTTGTCTCTGAAAGAGGAAGAGGGGGATCAAATAGAAGGTGCGCGCTAGCAGACGATCAAACAAGGCAGCACGATACCGAAAACGCAGCCTGTATGTGTGTAACTCATCGAGGTCCTTGGGGAAAGGGGCCATGAAATCGCTTAGGATCGCCATGCACTCTGCTCTTGGCTATACGAGAGAGAGAACTCATGAGGGGAAATGGATATCTCATTTCTGCGAAGGCTCGTTGCAGTATATATAACTCCCTCTCGAGTAACTCTAGACGCAGTCTATATATGTACGTGTGCAGGCATGCGAAAAGGGGGAGATGCATCCCGAGTCATTCAACCTCTAAACTCCACCAGCACTGGCTTGAGACAAGAGAAGAAGGTGTAATCTTCAGACTGCATGGGTGACAATACATAGCATCAACTCGTGTTCAACACCCCCTTTATCCTAGCGTGCGTAGAAGCCGCGAGGGGATTGGAAACATCAGCAGCAAAATGCATTTTCACAAGCGATTTTGGGCACATGACTATCTGATTGGAACATCATGATCTTTTTTTATTGGATTGTTGGATAAAAGATACAGTTGCTGAACGAGCAACCTCTCCCGGAAGCCCATTCCACTACTATTCAAACCAAACTCCCCGAAGCGTCAATCTCTCCAACCTGAGGACCGAAGCTCACAATTGACTCCGATTGTGACCTTAGAAGCACCTGACTTCATTATAGCCAGAGTAGATCGGATGCCCATATCCAGGCATTTATGACCCAAGGCCTAGCTGCCGCAGACTCAGTCCCGATTTCCTGGCGGCTCTGCGTGGATCTCCTCGCCATCTATTTCGCAGCATAGTGAGAGAAAATCAAGGTCGAGGGCAGCACGGCTCGCAGGAGCAATGGTGCTACGAGCTGCGAGCAAGCCCTCTCCCCTCCTCTCCTCTCCACCAGGCGTCGTGGGTTGTGCAGGAACATTAAAAGATAAAAAAAAGAAAAGAAAAAGGCCCACTGTCAGTAGCAGGCGGGTATACTGCTGCACGTCGAAGCGATTCTGTTCGGGACTGTGTAAACGCCGTCTTGCGCGGCGTAGTGAGTGAAGTATTGTAGGACTGTCAAGTCTCGTAATAATCACTGAGCTGCCACCAATGGATATCGCAGCCCGCACACGCCTTGCGGCTTCTGTCCCGGCGAATGTGGGACGCTCCAAGAGAAGTATAACACAAAAGAAACCCGTTGTACAGAGGGAAATCAGTGGTATCAGAGCGTGGACGCCAAAGTGTGAAATGCTTGCTTCGCCATGCAGTTCGATCGAGGAACAAACTCGATGAAATAGACATTATGCTGAGAACGCCTGGAGCAAAGCAATGCGTGATCCGTGAAGTGTGTATATCTGTGTTTTGTGCTGAAAATTTCGTCAAAGTCGTTGCGTTGGGGTCATCATTGCGAAGCTGCTACACACCAGTGACGGTGGAATGCCCAGGCGCTCTTTTGACACTCCTTGCTGCAGTACTTGGTACGGCGGCACCGACGGCACTTAGCAAACTGGCGCGTGAATTCTTCCCATTTGCCGCACTGATAGTAGGCGCATTGTCGAATACCACCCCGAGTATCATCCTTCCGGCAAAGGTTACGCATAACAACGCCAGCCCAGTATTGCATGTCGGTGCTGTGGTATCGAACCGTGAACTTCTCCACCAAGGGGAAGATGTTGAAGTCGTTTTCCAACAAGTGCTCCTCCTCGTATTCCTGGGGCCCAAGAGACTCCATGGTCACATGGTCACCGTCAAGTAGCTGCAATTCTTTTCCGATCTTGAGTCGCGGAACCAAGTGGCTCTTCTGGAAATACGACCTCAAGTTGCAGTACTTCGAAACGTATGCAAGCAGTTGTAGAGACATCAACACGTCTTCTTCCCGGGGCATGGCGGCCAGCATCTGCGGGTTGGGCGGCAAGGGGCGATCCAGCAGATAGCGAGGCACACTCGAATGGTTAGGCATCGTCGGCTGAGGGGTAGGCACAATAGGCCGGTTTGGTGACAGCCCGATCGCTGGTACGGGCGTGGGCGCCACGTTCGGGATGCTTCCATCCACAGGTGCGCGGTGGGTGATGTTGAACGTGCCGGCATCGGGCATTTCGGACACAGTGGGAGTCGTCAGCTCAAGGGCGGTGCCAGCCAAGGTGCTATCGCCCTCTTCCATGGCAATATCCTGGAAGTTGACAGTGGTCTGCACCTCGGCGGTGCCAGACATCTCCGCATCTCCGGCGGATTCATCTGATTGAACACTATCCGTTTGTAAATCATCGGTATCGGCAGTCGAGTTTTGGTGCCGTATCGAGGGGCGTCTCCGGAGAACGAGCATTGGGTCCCAAGGCTGAGGCGGGTCGCACTGAAGGAGATCGGATCTGAGGCGGTGGGAGAGGTGTTGTCGGCGACGTTGGTTGCGAAGTCAGGCTGATGTTAGGAAGTACGGGCACCATCGAGGGCAGGCGATCGGCATCGCGGACAGGGCGAATAAAGCCCTCAGGACCGTCTACGTTGGGAACCGCGGTCGCTAATGGCTGAACGACTGGGCGCGAGGGAGACGCAAAACTCTGTCCCTGGCGACTCTCATGACGGTGATGGTGGTGATGATGATGTCTGTGATTGGACACTGCGGCCCGATCTGGCGGGGAGCTCACTGGGAATTGTGAAGCTGAGGTGGAAGCCTCAGCGGTTGCGGACTGCTCAGCGGCGGGAGCAGCAGTAGAAGCAGAAGATGAAGCGCCACTGTACGCGGCGGCCGAGATATCGATGGATGGCGGAGGAGCCTGTCGGCGGAAGGGTCGCTGCTCAAATTCCAGACGCCCTGATCTGTTGGCAAACGACGAGGAAGGTTTTGACGAAGACTCTCTGTGGGAATGACTCCTGTGACGGTGGTGGTGGTCCTGCAGCTGCTTCTGCTTGGCCTCCTCGGCCTTTTCGCGACACTTCTCAATCACTTTGATGTAGTTGTCGAGGATTGTGGCAATGACGGGCACCATGTCAGCCTCGACGACTCGCGTCCGGACACCTTCAGTGCCGCGGACTCCAATGTTCACGACGCATTGGAAAGCCAAGTTCCATTTCCACATGTCCATCATGTCTTTGCTGCGGCCCTGCTTCAAAATGCAGACCAATCGCTCGATGCCGCCATCGACTGTGAGAATGTCTCGGATGCGGGCTGAGGATGTAGTGAGGTATGCGAGATGGTTGAGCGAGTTGATCAGCGGCAGTGTCGACGTGCAATCGAGCGCCCGGCGGTCATAAAGGGCCGTGGTGATGCCCACCGACGCCTTGTTGACGTTGGGGATACTGAAGTTGACCTCCCTCATCTTGTCGGCAGGCTCTGAGCCGGGTCAGGAAAAGTGATGGAAAGATGGACGAGCCAATCTAGGGGGGTGATTGATGGGCAAAGGGCGGACTCGGGTATAGTATATAAAAATACAATGAGACCACCGATTACCAGGCAAAGCCGTTTAATGGAAAAGCAGGCGATGCTTGGTTGGTCGGAAAGGCGGTGTTTGAGGGTTAATGAGGAGTGTTCATGCACTCTCGAGAGAAAGGGAAAAGTGGTCTTGTGTGCCGAGAGTATTCGTTTTGATACGGTGCGACTACTCCGATTTAGGGAACCTGACGATTGTCGTTGGAGATGATACACCACAACAATCAGGTGCCTGGTTCCTGGGGTTTGCTTCTTGAATTCAATAAGCGCGACAATGTCGGCAGTCCAGAACGTAAGACGAGGCAACAATAGGGAACAATAAGTCCTCGATCCAGTTGATGTCGGTTGGCGGCCGAAACTCGGGTAGAGGGCGATCAGATTATGCAGATGAGGCCCGACGAAGAATGCGGAATTATCTTTCTTTCTCTTTCCAGTTGATCTGTTTCAGACGTTGGATGGCTTAAAAGGGCGTTCGGCCGTGGCTCGATGCTTCGGGTCGGTCGTGTAGTTGTTGGTTCGTAATAGTTATCGACAGAGGCGAGGGTGGGAGAAGAGCGCCTTCGACTCGAGAGAAGGATCAGGTCTCCTTGATGGAATCACAACGAGGAGCGGAAACCGGGCAGGATAAGCGAACCCAACGTTCCCAACTACCAAAAGACTCAGAAAAGCAGAACGAGTAAACCCTCCATCAAGCTTTCTCGTGACGATCAGACAGACACGAACATGCAGAGAGTACAGATACGACAGCACACTACACGGACTATGGTAGAAGAGGTGATAGTGACGGCCGTATCGTTAGGATGGGGGTGGTGAAGCGAATTGGTGGAAGAGGTTGGAATGAATCAATTGTTGAAGACGGACGGGATGATTACAGATGGAGCGAAAAGGGACTACTGCTTGTCTGGTCTACTGGTTAGGTGCAAATGGATTTAGGTAATCAGCACCAGCACTGTTGCACCTGGCATTTGCGATGGGGTCTCTAGCACCTATTGCAGGTTAGGAGGCGTGCTCCAGTAAGCTCCAGCAGGTACTTCAATTGACTGGGCAGTGTTTGGGGTTTTGCGCCCAAAAGGAGGGGGGACGGCAAGTACTGGCCGGGGACGCCTTTTTTTTTCTTTCTTCTTTCTCTTCCCAGTGCCCAGTGCCCAGTGTCGAGTGGCCAGTGTCCCCCAAATTGGCTGTTAGGAGAGCCTTCCACTACTGTGGTTTTTTTAGGTGCTTCTCTTTGTGACGAACAGGAGCCTGGAGAACCTTAAAGCCGCCGGCTGGGATTGGCTCGAAATGGCAGGGAACAGGCTGGAGGGGGTGGGAGCTAGCGGCGAAAAAGAAAGAAAAGAGAAAAAAGGGACTGTCTGACTGACTGACTGGGATGATGGGTTTCGGGTCTTGCATGTCGGCCCCAACTGGCCTCTCTCTGCCTGCTGTGACCGAGATGGCCGTGCCACTGTAGATGCGGTTCCCTCACTGGTAGTACAGATGAGGAAGAAAAGGACCATGTAGGTTAGCAGATCAGTCGCCCTACTGGTTTACAGTGTCGGGGCACCATGGAAGGGATTGTAGAGGGTTTCCAACGTTGTCTAGCATAAAAGCATGCCCTCCAAGTGTGTACATCTTACCATGGCCTCGGGTGTGTGCGCGCATGGCAGGTGGCAGGTCTCCCCCGAAAAGGGAAAGAGAATTTACCACCAAAACAGCGGTGGAGGCCGACTCGCCAGGCTGGTTTGAGCGGTCCCAGTGCTAAAATGCCAATGGGCCTGGACTAATGAGATTGCCATGCACCTTGAATCAAGCAGCGCACTTGGCCCAAATTACCTACTCTGACCACTTACTCGTTCTTTTTCGTTGGCAAGGAGGCAAGGCAGAGATGGATGCATAAACATACGAAAGAAAGCTTAACATGGCACAACAGAGTTATCTTTACCGCTGTCGACGAAACGCGGGTGCCTCTCGTCGCTCCACTTCGTCTTTGCGATGTGTTCCGTCATAATCCTTCGAGGTCGAGGGGTGGCTCAGTTCGGGTTGGGTCGAGAGCTCGAGGTCGGACGTCGGGCAGCACCAAGAACGACTGACTGCATGCAAACAGCTATTTTTGCCTTTAATGAGAGGACGGGGGGCGAAAGCCTCAACTCTGCGAGGAGCCGTCTATCATTCATTTGGGAACATGCCTAGCAGCTAGCAGCAGGTCACAAAATGTCCTTCATATATTGCATTGCATATAATACGTAGTAGCAGATCGTCCTCCCATATACATATGTCAAAGGGGGTTGGGTTCACCATGAGGTCTGTCCTGGCACACAACACGAGAATAAGCAATTAGACCGAGAATCGGCTCGCTTTACGGGATTACCTAAGCCTGCGCTCCCCTCTTCTCCGGGCGCCTACTAGCGGAGGTTTGCCCCGGCATGAAGGATGTTGAGGCTCGAAAGCATCTTGGTCGCAACCTTCAGCTTTAGGACCTGACAGGTCCCGAGCCCCCTTATCGCTGAGCACAGCATCCAGCAGCTAAAGCTTCCCATGTAAGGCGAGGAGGGTGCATGTATTGATATATGTAAGTCAACGGTTTCTAGACATGGAGATAGATGGGAAGGAAAAGAAATAACACCCTGTCTCAGACCCGAACACCTGCCAAATGTTGCGTTGTTTGGAATAATAAGATCTCAGGGACCGGACCGGGCTAAGAACAACCGACTATGTGCATTCTGGATTTTTCTAGACGCAGCACTACAGACAGACTATGCCCAATAACCATGCCCGATCTTCTTCATGCTCGACTCTGCTTCGTGGTAGTCGGGTATGGTATGCAACGAGTAATTCGAGGTAGGGTTCCCGCCTTCACTGAAAGGTCCGTCCCCTTTCTGGCACACTATGTAGACCAACCAGACCCTTCGGCCTCGGGGGTCTTCTTCCTCGTCTCTCTTTCTCCCTTTTATTGCAAGCCCATAGCCCAACGTGGTCTCGGCCGATGACCGTTGAAAGATCTTCGCTTTCTCTCCTCCTCCACTTGGCCGTGAAGGGAGCAGGGAGCACGAAAATCACCCCACACCACCACCCAGCTTTCGCCAAGCCCGTCTGTGGGCGAGCCTGTCCCCAACCAGAACCCCAACCGCACACCCGACACGTCGAATCACTCGAAAGAACGAACGCCGCCCTCAAGGTGTGTGTGTGTGATATGCATCCGGCGGCCAATCGCAAGCCGCCATGCTTGGTAGTCTACAGTAGAGTCCAAAGACAATAAGGAATAAGAAATGCAACAAGCGGATATAATCCTTTCTTCTTTCAGTCTTATTTCCTCGTGGCAGCCAGAACAGGTGCCGATATACATATGGATGTACACCAAGTACATATTTCCATTTCGAGCCGCATTAGGCGTCGTCTTTTGTCATTGCCACTAGGAAACTGCTAACGGTTCCGTGACAAGTTCGGTGCCCACCGACGATGGGGCTGTCCTATCAGGGGCCACATTGCTTTCCCTGGCCTCTTGTCCCCTGCACCTTGGTGGGAGGTGGCTGGGTCGCTCCCTCCAGCTGGGGCTGATACATCCTGGTAGCAGTTGTGTAGTAATAGAAGATAGTAGACAGTAGACGACAATATCCAGCTGCGGTTAAAATAAATAACTTGACAGAGTGGGAGAGTTCTCCTTGCACATAGCGGGTACGGCTCGTGGCCCAATTGTCGAGAGATTCCAGTATAATAAGCCCCCGTTTCTCGTGTGACCTCATCGTGGCTACCCTATTTCCACCGTCGAACCATTTCCCGACCAAGCGCGGCACTAGACCAAACTCCCTCTCGTGTATCGTGTGTGTCGTGTGTGTCTTGCGTGTAATCCAATCTTTCCAGCTCCCGATTTCTGCTTTGGCAATCTATGTACGTGTGAAGCGGTCTAGCGGTGAAGGGCTACAGGACCTTGAGGACCCTTCATTTCATGCCTCGCCTTAAGGACCGACTCATGTTCCTGCATTGCCCTTTTGCTTCTCACGTGGTAGACGCATCCCGATACCATGGATGGGATATCTTACCATAACCCACATCGTCATCAACCCCTGACGCACAAAGAACCGGCCTCTCGGTCCCAGAACCGTGGTCGAATGCCAATCAAACAGTAAGGCATCATCATCCTACTCTTTCTTTTTCTCCTGCAATATTGCAATATGCGGCCTGAGAGGCAGCCTACTTATTTGCTCCCTTGCTGCCAAACACGCGCGGCTGAGTGTGTATGAATCCTTGCAAATCCCTCCAGACAGCCAAGCCAGTTGGTAAGCGAAAACACATAGGCGCGATGTTGGTGTTTCACTCGACTCGCTTCGCCTTCTGTTTACTGTATATGCATGCTCCTGTGACATCTCTCTTTGTCTCCCACACGTTGGCGCTTATTTGTTTACGTCCCTCCATGGCAGCTGTGAGCAAAAGGGGGAGAAGGGTTCAATAGCGTAGCATGGCAGCGGCGCTTAACTTTCGACTTTGCCTTGTCTTGTAACGCCCGCGGCAGGCTTAATCGCTGTTGTTGGTAATCTTTCAGTCCCTATTGGCCCATCTGGCTAAATAGACCCTAGCGCTTCGGTATAGTAGTAGCCACTCAGGTTTAATAATACATACTTATATCGAAAACTCCCAAGTAACACACAGACGCAGACTTGACTGTTCAAAGACGGAGAGAACAAAAAGGGGTCGTGCGAGAGCTGCCAGATCTCCCGCGCGCGCGCACAAGTTCGGAAGCCGGCCCATGACCATTGCCCAGGGAGGGACGCAAGGACACAAAATGCATACACGTAGTTCGCATGGCTGGGATCCGTCTGCCATGTTACATACTACCTACATTGCCGAGTAGGGTCCGTGCTATGCACTTAATGTGTCTTCACCCCTCCACTCTGCCCGCTTCCCGCCAGCCACCATCGAAGGCAGTGGCGAATAGGCGGTTAGGATCTCGGCCTGGCTTTGGTAGAGGAAGCCCGCCTGGCTGACTGACAGAATACTCCGTAAGCAGCGCCCAAACCCGGCAAAAGAAGACCTGTATGTCTCGCATCAATCCCAACCTTCCATTGCGTCGGGCAGGATGAGAAAAGGAAGGCTGGATGGAAGGATGGCGTGGAACATATGTCTAATCCTCCCGGGCTTTGGTGCAGGTGTGTCTCTGCCCGCATCGCATAGTCATCATCAGCACGCACGCTCCCCAAGCCTTGTCAGCAACGCTGAAACGTCACTCGTCTCGCCTTGAGGGGTGATGGCGTCAGCCAGCTCGCAGTTGACCGTACAATAGGCCACCGAGGTTTAGTCACGTATATAACACCATTCGTCTTCGAAGAGCTTCGGGTTCACCGTGATTAACAGGAAATGACGTTTCATCTGCACCTTCGGTGAGAAAACCCTAACGTCCAACCATATCTCAATGCCCCAAGTCCGTCCTCATATGCGGTCGCATGAACAAACAGCAGCTTGGCCAAGAGCCATCGCGAACACAAGTAGTACATCTTTCTCTATTTTCCGATAATTATGGCATGCGCTCTTGCCGTGGACTTATTGGTAAAGTCCAACTGCGGTCAAGCTCAGGTAAATAGCCACTTCGATACTGGAAGGACACCGCCTTGGCGCTATCCTAGTAGATGTCTAGGGGAAGGGAAACCCCATTATGAGCTTGCTAGTTCCGCTTGTGTCCGCTCCTCCCCACGATGCTAGCCTCGGCCGCCTCGAGGAAGCTAGGCGGTCGAGTGACTGCATACTGGCCCGTGAACTTGGCGTTCATGCGCATCGTCGTTCATGCCGTGGTGCGTGACATCGTCCCGTCTCCGGGCCGGCTGAAGTGACCAGTTACATGTATAGTCGTCATCGTGAACAGCGACAGGATAAATCTTCAATGTGTAGCCCACCACGTTTCCTGGAAGCGGGAGGTTGGATAGCCAATAAGCAGCAGCTTGCGAAGTTGGTCTAGCACTCTCCTCCACAGCCCAAACATCTACACCGAGGATACAGTAGTCTGGCCTATTACGAAGCCCATCTTACAGCAATTGATCCTAGTGCCGGTTTACCATCTCTTGCAGTACCACATAAGGCTACTACGAAGAGTTCAAAGGGCATAACAACCATGATAATTCGTAGCATAACGAGGTCTTGGAAAACGTACTTGGAATATGGGAGATAACCGCTGCGATTGGGAAAGCCTAGTGAAGCGTCCAATACTTATGTTCATTATGCCACAAGGAACCAAGGAACTTCTGATAGGGGCACGCCAGTAGACGAGCACCATAACAAGTCTCCAAGGACCAACATCGTGACTACGGTAGCCAGTGCATCAGCCTTGCCAGAAACGTACACTATGTTCACAACACAAGGATTGATAGGTTCGATGAAATGTATTCCAGGATGTATCTTGATCGTTCCACGCCGATGCTATACAGAACCATACACAGCACGCATGTGTACCCCCTCCTCGCCTTGGAAATTATACTGATGGCCGTCTGCAATGGCTCCCCGTATGCGTGCGAAACCCGATCCCGCCGCTTCCTCCTTCATCCCCCAACATCAGTTATGATACTTGCGTGATGCCTTCGGGTCACTGCTCCTGAATGCCCCGGTTAGGTGCTGCACTACCACCGGCAGGCATGGCAGGGCCAGCATCTTGAATTCCTTGGGTTCCTTGGTTTCCTTGACCTCCCTGTAGGTTCATTGCCCCGATTCGAGAAACGATGGACGTTCCTACCATGTCAATAGCACCTCGAGGGCTGGAGAGACTCGGTCCTTGGGGCGCTGTGCCTTGCACTCGGAACAGCTTGATCGCCGTCCCGTTCCAGACACCCGCGGTCCCCTTGGCGATCTGCATCTCGCTGGCAAAGGCAAAACTCCAGACCAGCGACTCGTACCAGCCAAGGGCGAGCGGTGACCACTCGAAGGAATGAACCCGGATGGGCGAAGGGTCGATGCCCACAAGATCCGCATCTCGAATCTTCTGTAGATTAGGCCCGGACGGCGTATCTCCTGTCAGTTCCTGGCGGTTGATCAGCACCGTGAGTTGCTGGATGACAGTCAGAACGGTGTGGAGAGGCAGTTCCGGAAGCCAGCTCTCGATCCAGTGTGCCGATGGCTCAAACATGCCGGATGACTGGCCACCGGCTTGGGCAGAGAAGCCGCTCAAGCTAGTAACACTGTTCTGTCTCGAGAATGAGGGCGTGCCTGCAGGCATCTTGCCTCGGGCCTTCTCCGACATCCCTCTAAGTTGCGTTGGGACGGCATCTTCTGGATCGGCAATCGACGAGGCTCGAGATGGAGGCTCCCTAGGACTTGATTGAGCAGGGGTTGGACGCTCGTCATCTTCGTCGTCACTGTCGTCTTCGTCGTCGCCAATAGCAAATGTGCTGTCCTCCTCTGGCACATCACTCAGCGTCGGCGTCCGGGGTTGTGCTGTTGTTGGGCTCCGCAGGCTATCCGTAGAGTTTCGTGAACTCAGATCAAATGGATCAGCCGGTTGACCCGACTCTTTTCGCTGACGATTCCGTCTCTCGACCTCTGCTTGGCCACTCTCAAGCGTGAAAGAACGCAAAGCTTCGAAGCGTTTCTTATGTCTCAGAATTGCGTAGACAAAAAGAGGGTTGCCTATAACGTGTTAGTCAACGAAATGTTCAAACGGCATGTTCATGCGACTCACTCTTGTATTGGTGCTCAATAATAGCGTTCATTGACTCCAGTAATGATCTCAGAAGATCATGGTTGCTATCATTGGCTAGGAGGAACGAAGGGGATGACATAGACGAAAACAGCTGCAGTAGTCGAGAACTTGTAGTTCCGTTGATGCCCTCCAGGTACGCTGATATGTTGTTGATCACAGCTAGCAAAGCAGGGTATATAACCGAGAGCTTGCCCTGGCTCGTAGTTATGAGGCTGTAGATGGACTGGGACTGTTAGTATACGTGGGGGCGCACAAGGGGAACTATCCAGAATGCTTACTTGTATCAGGAAATCGGCATAGCTTCCCCTGAATCCCATAATCCTGATGACAAGCGGTAGAGTGTTTTGACCATCGAAAGATTTGTTGAGCTTCATCCCGAATTTCGGTTCTACACTCAGCGTCTGCAGGAGGAAAGCGCACATGCGGACAACACCTTGCTTTGAAGCGTCCAACTTGTACTCAGTTGCGTAGAAAATTATCGAAATAAGGAAGTCGTGTGCTCTCTCGGTGTCAATCATGTACGATCTGAAACGCTTATTACACTGCGTGATCTCCCAGAAGAGCATGATAATTTCGGGCGAGAATTTGGTTGCCGCCTGTGTTCCAGGTATATAGGAGGTGGTGTTTGCGTGGAAGGGCTGGTTCAGAATCCGTGTCATACCATCCACGATGAACTGAAAGTCCTGAGGCCGGTGTAATCTGCCAAGGAAATGCCGGTAGAAATTCTTCTGGGATGTGCCGGGCTGTGTCTCAGGGATAGGATAAAGTACCGTCACTAGCAAGAGCTGCAATGTGTATGTCACCAGTATCTCTTTCGGATCCTTGAATTGCAAGGCATTGTATGGTACCCGCCAGCTCGCAGGGTTGTACTTGAGTGTCTAGATAGGGTCAGAACCGGCTGGACAGATACTAGTAGGGGGAAACGTACCGTATTCAGCAAAGAGCATAGCACTGACAGCACCACTTGCTTGTCCGGGCATGTGCAGAGATAAGTCAACGCCCTGGTGCCCTTGGTAGGTAAGACACTGGGCGACTCGTACATGCTCTGGCCGGCCAAGGTCAACAGCAATCGAAGGATTTCGCTGCGGTTGTTCTCATGTTCCTTCGTTGTCGCTACCGCCGTATTACAGCCCACTCCGCTCTGCCAAATGGCATATGTGACTTTGGGCTTGCCATGTGGTTGTCGGGGCACCGTCAGATCCGAGAAGAATAGCAGGTCGATGAGGGTGTCTATCAGTTCCTCGGCCAGGGGTTTCGCTTCCTCGAAATCGTCCGCTGTGGGTTTTGCTTCGGTCTCGTCGGCCTGCGCTTCGTCAAACAGCACTTCGTTCTGCAAAGCCGCTCGTCTTGTGCGTTTCCGCCTCGTGCCCCAGAAGAACTGGTCTTCCCAGCCCTGCAGGCTCTCTACCTCGTAAATGTATGGCAGTATGCGGGTCAGAACCCGCACGCAGTTCAACGCATCTCGTTCGGGTGCAAGCTCGGGGTCGGGGAACGAAGGATGATGACGCAATATGAACAACCGCGAGGTGACGGCCAATATCAGCGTTTCTAGATTCTCTATAGCATTGTCTCGCGTTCGGCGTATGTCGGCTGGCGCGAAGAGGCTGAAGATGTCTTCTGAGGATTCCGGGAGCTCCCAAAACTAGAGAACGGGGGAATTAGCCTGTGTAGTACATGCGACATGCAAAGCGGCATACCTGGGTCCAGTACTCATCGTCGGCAGCTATGTGTCTCTCCTCCGAGAGCCTGAAGATGCCCTTCTTAAATACTAGCTTGGAGTCGCTGGCGCCCATGGTGGCAGCGTCGTCATAGCATGGCACAGCAGCCTAGGGCAATGGGCCAGACTTGGATGGATGTTCCGTAGGGTAGATTATACGGCAGTTGGTGATTATTTACGATTCAATGTTGCCAACGGGTTGCGGCGCAATATGACGTTGATTCTCGGATTCAATGGACGGACGTTGGATACGAACAGGCTGTGGACACTCTGCATTGAATTCATTGATGGCAGCCAGATAACGGTCTCGTTAGCGTCATTTACGGACAGGCCAGCTCATTCTCCCTCGTCAGCTCTCGTCAGCTCCCAAGTAAAGAAGAATAATGAGCTCCCGTGAAACGCAGAAGTGTCACAATAGAACCCAAAATGGACATAGAGAGAACTGTAAAACGACTGTATCGAACACAACAAGTCTTGCTGCCTACATGACTAGAAAACGATGCATGCCTAGAAACTGGGATTGGGTGCGGTAACGGTTCTTGAAAGATACGGATTGCTGCCTGCCTCAGACACCTACCAATCAGCCACGCGCTATCTCCATACGGTGGGTAAATGCAATCGATACGCTGGACCCACTCCAGAATTGGTATAAAATCTCGCTTCCCCACCGGCCTTCTCCCTTCTTCTCTTCTTCCTTTCTTCTCCATCCTGGTGCACGGGCTTTACGCATATCAGTGAGGATTCGTCCGAGATTGCGTTTTTGCTAGTTGAAAACTAAACTAAGACCGCTCCTACTTGGCCTCGGCCGGGTAGGGAATTTTTGTAGCCCTTATGCTGAGTATTCTCAACTCTTGCTATTTTTTCTTTTTCATCGCAGCCGGTCCTTCGCGGGTCGATGTGAGGAAGAAGACGACAACGCGTACGGGGCCCAACAACCAGCACATGGTTCGGAGGATCGGGACATCAACATCAAGCGGACAAAATGGAGGAGGCAAGGGTGTTTTTCACTGGTTTCTTGACTTGACAAGCCGTCAACGAATTCACTTCATACGATTGCGATCGAATGGCCCGCTGACACCGGTCAACATGATCGTCAACTGGGTGTCGCAAACGTGATGATATCCTGCATTGGGATCGGAATGTACAAAAAGAGTACACAATAGGCATCTCTCACTCGTATTTTTGGCAAGCCTTACCTTCCATATGTTACCGCCGAAGCACAGGGAACATATAATTGTTGTCGAAACCTTCTATCGATCAGCCTTTCTTTCTCTCCTGAGCAAGTCCCTCGCGAGGTAGTAGCAAACGACACATCACTGGAAAGAGCACGATTTCTCACCTGCAAGGCTCACCTAGAAATAATGACAGAGTAAACGAAATCCATCTTGAGGGCTGAGTGATTCTTGACCCCAGTATCGTATCACATCACGTCGCGCTCTTTCTGCGGTACAGTGTTTCTCGAATATTCGTGTATAATATCCACACAGTACACTTGGTCCACTTTTCCTGACTACTTGAAATTTTCTACGAACATCCAATCTCAAGCAAGACTTTCGTCCTTCCCAACACACAATTCGACAAAACTTCCAGAGAAGGCTCTTCAGCAGACACTTCAAGTCACAATGCTGGACATAATATGGGCTGGGCTATAGATTGGCTGGATCTTCCGTATCCTGTACGGGAAAACAATACGCTGTCTATTGCCGGTTGAACAGCCAGCACTCATCACAGGTAACCATCGATTTGCAAGCCGGCCGCTAGCCGTTCCAAACATCTCCTTGCCCGTTTTCTTCTTTATTTGTCTTCTTGTCACGGTCATACTCGTTTGTCAACACGACAAGTACGATGCATACCAAACAAACAAACCGCTTCTTCAATTGCTAGAGCTTACCGTTTCGAACTATCTATACTCTACAACGGTCAAGTGTGGACACTGAAGCAAGATCAGACGCCCGGGCTGGTCAATCTTCAAACGACCAGTTCTCCCTTGGGTCCCTAAAGTTATCTCGCTCGATAGTTGAGCTGGTGCTTGGGGCTTGTGGGATACATTCCTTATATGTAGATCAATATCGTCAATAATGAAAACTTCCAAAGTCACATATGCTCGTCACGATTTCATGAGTACGGAAGTGCTCGCATGTCACCGATATCAGTGAAGAGCTATCGAGGAATTGGTTTTATTTAGACAGGTCCGAAGCAGCCCATATGCTATGTTATTCCCGTATGACTCGGGGCCGAAGCAGAAATCCATCACGACATGGTCTCACAAGCTGTTCCTCTGATTCTCCACGTCTTGCCTTACCGATCAACTGACTGGCACCCCCTCCCCGTACAACCCGCATAAACTAGCAAGGAGCAGTAACAACAGCAGCTACACACTTGGCCATGTAAGCATCTCTTCTTCTCGGGTCTTAGGTCTGGACTTTCCGCAGCCACCACTGGACCGTCGTCTGCTGTGGGCCGCACGCGAACGAGCCCTGGAACTCGGCCTTCTGGCCCTTGGCGCGGTCCTTGTCGAACTCGATGTAGCGGAGGATGGTCAGGGCGTCGTTGTTGCCGACGGGCGGGCTGCCGTCGTGGTTCTTGACGACGAGCTCGCACCTGTCCGTCTTGGCGTTCTCCAGGCGCCACCAGTCGTCCGAGCCGGCCGACAGCGTCCACTCGCCGTTGTTCTGGTCCACCCAGCCCACGATGGCGTCGCACCACCACCAGTACGGCGACGTGTCGTCGTTGGTCAGGTCCGTGTACGTCGAGTTGCCGCACACGGTGGAGGGCCCGGAGCCGGGGGTCCAGGGCGCCGTCTCGGAGGCGCCGTCGCGGCCGTGGAGAATCGTCTCCTTGGCCTTGGAGATGGCGGACGAGATGAACTTGGCAGCACCGGTAGCGGGCTTCTCCGTGGCCGGGGCTGCGTTATGGATCCACCAGCTGGGGGTTGATGATGAGCCGTCACCGCCGCACCACCAGCTGCCCTTGCCCTCGACCGTGTCGCCGGCCCCGTCGAGTACGTGGTCCAGGATCCGAAGCACGTCCAAGTTGCCGATGCGGGTCAGGCCATCGCTTCTGAGGTTGGGGTTCTCGATGGCGACGGTACAGCTGCCTGTGGTGTTGAGGATCCAGGTGTAATCGGTGGAGACAGCATCAAGGGTCCAAAGCTTGGTGGTTTTTGTCTCATGTTAGCAAAAGTAGTAGGCGGTCTGTCTTCTTTGGGCTGGCACAGTATGCGAGGAGGGAAAGGAACCCGAAGGGAATGGGGGAGAACATGAGACTTACGCCGTTGTTGCTGTAAACCGCATCTCTGAGAGCTTGGCAGTCAGCCGTAAGAGCAGCAGAATTGCCAGTGGCCTCGGCGTAGCTCGAACCCTTGCACATATTCGAAGGCGTGATGGTAGGGGCCCATGATGCCTGAGTGTCGGCAGCAGTATTGGTGAAGGTAGCCGGCAGGGCTAGGGCCTGGGCAGGCAGTGCTGCCAACAGGCAAGCACCAAGGAGAGAAGACATCATCTTGAAGATCGAGGTGATGGAGACTCGATCAGGTGGCAATGGTGTTGGCTTGTGTGAGGGATTGATGAAGTATTGGTGGTTGAGGATGTAGAAGAGGTTGCGGAAAGGAGAGCTTGGTTGGAGGATCTGTTCCTCGAATTTATAGACATTAGCTACTGTGATGTATTGAATTCATATTTGGAGCTTTTCGGTGAATGTTGCGGCTCGATATTCACTGTAGTTGAACCATTCGCCTGATTATAATATTTATATTCAATATCCAATGGCGCCAAGCCTGTCTGGTCCTTACTCTGTCATTGCCCCGTCACCCATGCACCATCCACAACTAGCTCCTGACGGCCGTAGTGATTATACTGATGGTTAATACCGTAGAAAGAGTGGATGAGTGAAGCAATAGTAATCATCGATACCACCCATGCGAACGTCCCTTATCCATACCCATGCGAATTGACCCCTTACTTGGCCTGAAACTATCACTCCTCATCACAACATATGGCAACAGCGATTCTATGCACACTATGTTGTACTTGAAACCACTTGGTCATGTCTTCATATTGTTTGTTGGTGGATTCAATGGATCCATATTGTACAACTTCGGTAACTAGAGCTTGCTATCACTTGGGGGGCTTTCGGATATCAATCAGTTGCCGCCAGTCTCAGGGGCAGCCCCCGAAGCATCAAATTATATACACTCACTTGAAGTTGTTCTTCATCTCACGAAGCTTGGCCATAACTTCGACGGGATCTGTCTGTCCGGTGGCCTTCTGAATTTCGGGATCCTAGAGATATTCTGTCAGCAAGAGTGTTGTCTCAGTAGGCTTTTGAATCAATAACTTACATCGACTCGCATGAAGACATTGTGTTTCTAGTGGATTGCCCAAACAAGTCAGTAGAGGTATATAGACCGGTCAAGATGGTGAATACGTACCTTCTCGTCCCCGATAGTAAACTGTCCTTGTGTCTCCTTGTTGTTCTCCGCGAACGACTCGAGAGCCTTGATTGCTTCGTTCTGTAAGACTGAGACGCCAAACTTTACGTTGGCCTTGGTGTACTCATGACCGGGCTGCTAGAAGTCAGCGATGTTGATCAAATATCATATCCAACGTAGTCCAGACTAACATAGACCTTGGTATCATCTGGCAGGGCAGCCAGCGTCTTGTTCAGAGCCTTGTGCATCTCAGTCGCCGTGCCCTCGAAGAATCGACCACAACCTGAAGGACCGGCTCGTTAGCAAGAGTAAGCCACCACCCGAAGAGCCGCCGAAACTCACCACCGTGGAACAGAGTGTCACCAGTGAAGACAACCTTTTGGTCGCCATCCTCCATGTACCAGCAGATCGAGTCCTGGGTATGGCAAGGGGTGTAGAGACCCTTCACCTTGATGTTGCCAAGCTTGAAGCCGTCGCCATTGGATGGCGTGGATGTCACACCCTCGCATTCCTTACCGCCGTATATGGGCAGCTTGCCGAGCTCAGAAAGCTACCATCAGTCAGTATTTCGTCCTTCCGGAGGGGGAGGCGAGGTGGCACGAGTACTGACCATCTGTTTGTTACCTCCTGCATGGTCCCAGTGGCTGCAAAGCAAAGTCAGAACCAACAGCCAGCCAGCAATACGAAGCAAGGTGCTGGGTAATAAGATCGCAAGCACCTACTGGTGGGTGTTGACAATTGCCGTCAAGTTGATCTCGCCGTCCTGGATCGCCTTCTTGAGCACCGGGACAACCCTGCCGCCCATCAATACTATCAGTAAACATGTCTATTGCCTGCTATTGGAGCTGTGAGCTTACTCTTCAGGGTGTGCCGGGTCGATGATGACGGCATCGTTGGACTTGTCGTCTTTCACCAAGTAGGCGTAGTTATTGCTACTACCCACCCCTATGTTCGATCAATTGATTAGCTCCCGGTCGACTAGGCACCCGATATCATGTCGAAGGGACTGGCCGTACACATGGGGATTGACTGAATATGCATGGCGCGAGAGAAGGCAAGCTATATTTGGGCGATCATTTGCCCTCGGCATTAGTCTATTGCTCATTGGTTTAGATGATACATCATCGTACACCAGCCTTCTGGGAACTTACAGATGCTGCAAAAGTGTTAAGTTTACTCGAAGCTAGCGGCCGCGCAGAAGACAGAATTCGACTCATAGGGAATTGATAGTTGGCGGATGCAATTGATGAGTATCTCCGTACTGGGATCGGATGTTTGTCTCGTCAACTGACTGGAGCTTCAAGTACGCTTGACAAACACATGGCTTCCGATTGGTAATGCCGCTTTCAAGGATGACGTCGACTGGCAGTTTCCTAACTGCGGAGCCGCCAGCCGGCAAAGGCAGGTCGCAGCTGCGACTCTCCCTTCTGCTTTCACCTTACATCACGACATTACTATAGCTTCCTCATGGAAGCGCATGATTGAAAGAAGTAAGTCGCAGTCGTAGTGGGTTGCACTACAAGGCAGTGGTGCATTTCATATTTCTTTAGTTGTGAATTATTAGGTGATATCCGGTTACGCGACTCCTATGGGTTTTGCCTTCCACGTCCCTTTGTAACTAGACCACACGTTGGTCAAACCTGGCGACTCTTCCAGTGCGGCAGCATTGACGCCCTCTTTCGAGATCTGCTGCATTGCTTCAAGCTGACTAGTTGTTTGCGCAAGCTCGGCTTGTACGTCTCCCATGTCTCTACCGCTGCTCGATGACTCGTGCTCGCCCGTCGAGCCCATGCCGCCGTCTACGATGTGCATATACAGTTGCAAAGACCGCCTGAGCATCATAGGGTCCGTAGAGGATGATTCGATCTCCGAGAGAGCCTGAAGGAGAAGTACCTCATCGTATGGCTTCATCCGCTCCTCCAAACTACTCTTCTTCGCCGCATCCGTCTCTTGCAAGTAGCTTAATATCAGCTCCCGGCAGGCGTCTTGAGCCGAGGCACCCTGACTGCCCCGAGCCTCATTATCAGGCACATGGCGCCAGTAGTAGTCCCAGATCCATACCAAAGACTTTTGAGCCGCGGACCGGAGCTTCAGTAGCGGCGGAAGCTGCTCGTGCGTGCATTGATGTCTGAGCTCGACGAAAGTCGCTGGCAGGCCGATGAGTTTCGCAATTGACCACATGCTCTGCTTCTGCTGCTTTTCCTGCTGCCCATCCAGAAGTCCCGTGACGAAACTGTGATCATTTGGTTAGTTTTCCTCGGCAGTATCCAATGGCTGCATCATCAGGGTAGAGTTCTAAAGTTGGCCCAAACAATAATATCTCTGGGTTTGTGATCCGCCTGGCACATTTGCGCTACTCCCCATGGTCTGGTGAACTCTCAAGGGGCACCAGGCGGCATGAGTAGTTGCAAGCTGACAAGCCCCTAAGCGAGGGAAAGATTGCAAGCCTCGACTTGGTGGCAACACAAACAATGCGAAAACGAAATAGGGTTCGAACGGCAGAGGGCGCAACGAAACAGGGTATTCATGACACTGGTCGGTGGTTGAGGTTTCAGATCGGGCATTGGGTCAGATTGAACTTAGAGTAGCCAGAAAGCCCGCCGCCTCGCCTCGCTTGGAAGGGATCTCATGTATCATGTAGCCCAAGCCCACCGTACTTCAAAAGTTTCAAACACCCACAAAGACAGCACACATACATAGCATATGTGCAGCACATGCGCAGCAAGAGCTCATGCATGCATCTCTGTCTGAAAGAAGAAAGAGGGGTGACAGAACGAATCCACATATATATGGAGGGGCGGCGGGGGAAGAGAGATGTGCAAAAGAGGAGAGGAGAGGATATCCAAGAAAAAAACCCAAAAAATCCAAAACCTACCGACTGAAAGCAGCAGCGTAGGCCAGTCGAACGGGCTCGTACAGGCCGCTGCCTGCCCCATTTCTGACCTCCTGGAGATCGAGGAGAATGGCGGCCGTCAGGAGGCTCGTAGATTCGACCATGTGGGGGCAGCTGCCGCGCTGCATCCACATGGAGACTCGCCAGACGGCATGGCGCTTTTGCTCCTCTTCGCTGCTGGTACTGGACGATGACTGCAGCTGCAGCGGAGCCGCCGCCGCCGCAGATGAAGTATCAGCAGTAGCTTCGGCCTTGGTCGGCGGCTGCGATGGTGACGAAGGATAGAACTCCTGCCGGACCTTCAATAGTTCTGCCCGGTCCCGCCAGGGCGAGTGGATGTACTGAACCATTCTTGGGGTGAGCAGCGCGTGGGAGACAAGAGAACAGTGCAGTCAAGCGAACAAAAGAAGAAAACCCCTGCAGGTAATTGCCCGAGAGGAGAAATGAACAATGTTGGTCTGCGCGGAGCCCCTTAACAAGATTAACTTGCCTATCCCACCTTGAGGCTTCAAAGTGGGAGGCTGGTTCTTTAAATGGCGATCTTGGCTTTTGGGAGAGAAAATTTGTCACTGACCCAAGCGCTTTGAGGCTACCTTCTACCTAAAATACCCACCAACTCAAGACCATGCATGTACACTACCATTTTCACAATCATACTGTTTCTGTTTCTTACCAAGGTTGTTAGTAGATTTCTCTAGCATTCGCATTGAATGTGGTCGATCGTGACAATCTCTGCAGATTTCATTATCTCAACCGTGAAGACCTGCTGCATGCCTGGGAAATAGACATAAGGTTTCCGTGCCAAAAAGCGAGGTAGTTTTGAAGGAGCCAAATCCAGTCGTAAGTGGCCATTGAAGACGCTCACTGGAACTCTGTGATGAACCTCACACGATAGGCAGCATCTTCGAAGTTCAACATGGTCCGTCACGACCGTTATGTCATAGCATAGACCCTACCATCGGGCCCGAGACATTTCCGTCGTTTCACGTAACCTCTATCAGAAATGTGCCGAGTGTGATAGTTGTTTGTTCGTACACACATATCGACACGCAGTCCCTGATTCGTAGTTCACAGGATATGCCAGACGCCAGCCGGGGCCCTTCTCGGTTGATCGTTCGAGCCCAAAGCCGTCGCACTGCAGCCAACATGCCCTGTTTACCTCTTGTGACTCTGGACGGTTCAGGGTCGCCGATTTAGCGATGTTGTGCCAGTAGCATTGAAGCATGGGTGATGTTGGAACAGCCTCAGTAGGCTGAGCGTGGCACACTCTGGCGGCATACTTCCCAAACTTTCCTGTTTCCTCTCCGCACTGCAGCCGATGGTTTTGTCCAGTGAGCCAGCCGACCAAGCACATTGTACAACTGTGGCCATCTACCTTTGCGCCCCCTTTAGAGCAAGTAGTGCCCTCGTTATTGTTGCTCTCGGCGGCACTTGCATCACTGGCCCAAGCCGAAGGCACACCCGATGTGTGTGTGTGTGTGTGTGTGCGTGTGCAAGGAGAAGTGGTCGTTTGTTGGTACACCGCACCTACAATAGCAGACAGAGCATAAAGACCTCTTGCGATACTCTCTGAGCATCTAGTCCAAGATAATCCTGCTCCTAAAAAGAGAGCATCGGGAAGGAGGGTAGGCGGGCTATCGCTCGAAATCTGCTGGTGTCCATGGCTGTCCCCTCGAAAGATTCAGTATTGAGTTTGGCCGATGGCGCCTTTGGAAGATCAGCCGGGTAGTCAAACAGCCTACTCTCTGCTACTAAAGCTGGAGATCCCTATGTCCCGCCACCTTATCCGCAACGGATCCAGGCAAGAAACCAGGTTACCGCCATTGGGGCCTTCGCGCCATAGATACTCCGGCCAAGGGGAGATAGAGAAGGACAGCACGGAGTAGGGTCGGGCGTCCGTGTGGTGAGGGGAGGAGAAAGAAATCGAAGAGGAGTGTCGATGGGACCGCAAAGTTTGCTCGAGTCAAGAAGCTGCTATTCCTATGGCGGTTGTTCGTTGCCTGTTTGTCACCACCGCCTCAGAGGGGAGATATTCGAACTCCGCCTGCCCTACCACCACCCCCGCCAGCCTCGGCCCTCCTTGCTCCTTGCATACCCTGGATCCTTACAGTAAGCTGCTTATTGCCCAAACGATAATTTCGGATACGGCGGTATCGGTTTATACCGTTTCGCGCGTCTGTGTAAGATTCTTGCGAGTGGGCCACCGACCAACGACACACGACAACAGCGCCCATTGACCGCCCCCCAGGCGGAGGAGGTTCGGTGGGCGCGCGAATGAAACCTAGAAAATTCCGGGGCTGCATGCGAAGTGGTGACTGACCAGACCAAAATCTTCTTCCTTCACGCACTCACTATCACTAGCATGTACACTGCCACATACCTGCAACCAGGTGAGTAGAGAAAAAGTTCGCAAGCAAGCAAGCAGGGTGGGATGTCGGACAACGCAAGCGATGAAACTCTAAATATTTAAAAAAAAGTACTCAAAAGGGCACTGGAGATGTTATTGTACCACTCACTCACCACAAGTATGGAGTGTATGTGGTGTCTGCCTCACCTTACTCGCAGGATTTCACATTGTTGTTGAAACTAGGAGGAATGACGCCCCTAACCTAGACGTCGGCGTTACCTTACATTGTACTGGGAGTCCGCACATCCGGCCAACGATGGTTGCATTCATTTGGGCAGCCGTGTTCTGCCTTTTGCTAGCAGGCAGGGCAGTACAAGTACTATATTATGCAGACAGACGCGAGTTTAGGCCAGAGCAGGCTAGCGAGAGGCGTAGAGATGGCCCACCAAGCCGATTTGACACACCCGGAATGGATACCGACCTAGACTGTCCTGGTCTTTATGCAACGCATAGTTTCACAATAACGAGAAGAACAAGCAAGCGAGGTGACGAGAAGAGAGTCAAACAGCGTTGTACTGTTTCTCAGCTACCCCAACCTTGTCTGTTCCTCCTCGTCTTCGTCAATCAGCCGGAGCCAAGCCGGATGTCATGTGCTTTTGCTCAAATGAGTCTCCTTTAAGAGCCGTGGACTACCGCAAGCATCTCCTGAGTGCCTCCCTATTCCTTACTTTGCAAGCCTGCAGGTATGCATGTATTACGTAGCGTGGTAGAGTGTCCTCGACGCACAGACCGCCAATTCCTCCCTGCCCTGCCCGGAGTACTGCGGACAAAGTTGAGGATTTTCAGTTCACCTGAAGATGGAGCTGGCTCGTGGAGTCCAAGAAAGAAATGGACCACAGTGAGTCGAAAGAGCGAAAAAGAACGAGGGAAAAAAACAGTGGGTAGCGAGCGAATGCCCTGGTTAATAGTTGTAAGATGCCTAATGCCAAAAAGATACGAGGATACAATCTGAGCGACCCCCACATTCCCGCTCGACAAGCAACCGTGTGCGTCTCCCCACATGGGAACAAGGGGGAAGGGGGGACCGACTGTTCTAGCGCCACGCTAAAATTGGAAATGCCCGTCCTGCTGGGGACTGGGAAAGTACGTACCGTTGAAGGTTTCTGGAAACCGTGCCCGGCCTGTGTGAGGGGGCAATATACTACATAGTACCGGGCACGGCAATTTCATCATCACCAACGGCTGCAAGTCAGTCAGTCAGTCGTATCCCACGCTTACTCTTACGATACAGTCGTACGTACGCTGCTTAACCCGTTTCAGTTGATCCCCTCTCGGATTTACCTGGCTTAGCACATTCATAGTACAAGGCTCTTGACATTATTGAAAATTGCTTTCTGAATTTTTTGGTCTTTGTGACTTCTTGGGTTAAATCGTGGTAGATGCTAGATCCGACCAGATTCTCCAGATTATTGTTTATATACATGTGACTCCCTGTTGTGGCCCAACAGAAAAAGAGCGGAATGCGAGAACGCTATCGCATAACCCAAGGACATCTCGGGACCCAACACAGTTGAGGAGATGTCGCGGTTGGGCTGTTGTGCTCGAAAGTACTCAGCCAGATTACTGTCTGACATATGCGTTCGAATGTTTCGTAAATCGTAGGCCATTGCCCGTCCAGGCTGCCACGCTATTCATCATCTTCCTCGCTCTCGGCGTCCTCCTCCTCGTCATCCTTGGGAGGCTCCCAGGCTTCTTCTAGTTTTAGCCCGGCTCCCTTTCTGTAGGTCGAGCCCAGCAGGCTCGAAGTTGACGCCCTATAGTGATCCAGTTGGGGATCCATATCTGACTTGTCTGGAGCGTCGTAGAGACCCATTCCTATCAGGATCTCGCCCTCCTCCTCGGACTCCTCCTCAGCTTGGTACACGACGGGCTCCTCAGCTTGCACTGCGGGCTCTGGTTGAACAACTGACTGGAAGTTCTCTGGGGTGGGGGGTGTGGTGGATGGGTTGTACCCAGCCGAAGAGTTGTCCCAAGAGAAAGTAGATTGGCCCGTGTATGATGGGAATGGCTCTGTGGCGACTGGGCTTCCGCTTGATTCGTATGATGATCCGTATGAAGATCCATATGAGGCTGTGTTGAAGTGTGCTGGTGTGGCCCAAGTGTCGGCGGCTGTGATATATTGCGGCTGTACTTGTTCTTGGGCCGTGGTTGTGTATGGCAATGATACTGGTGATAATGTGGCAGCTGGTGATGTTTGTCCGGAATAGACTGCTGGAGTGGGAGGTAGTTGCTGGTAAGCTGCGTAGATATCGGCTTCCGTGTATGGCGTAGGGTTGGGCATCATATATTGTGAGTAGTCCAGCTGTTGCGGGTATTGTTGATACATGACAGCCTGTGGTTGTTCGAAATGTGTGCTGGGGTGCCAGCTCACTGGCCGACTGGACCGCTTGGTAGGTTCCTGATAGGACTCGTAAGACGGCCCTGCCATCTGCATTTGCTGCATAGCATATTGTCGACGCTTTGCCATGTTGTTTTCGTTCACCAGAGTCCTCCTCCTCGCCATCAATGACTGTGGGCTGCTGCTGGCACTTCCGGGCTTGGTGACGCGCATGGCGTTGGTAGGGCGATATCCATTGGAGGCCCGGGATAAACGGCGTGTTGACTCGGCCATCATTAACTGTCTAGTGTATTCATCGACAGCCGTGTTGGCGGCGTAGAACTGAGGTGCATGATTGGGAATGCCTCCCATAAGAGACTGCATCATAATGACGGAGAGCAGTAGGTTGAAGACGGGTTTGAGAGACGAGATGGTGTTGGCGTAGCTAAGAAGTAGACTGCGACTCGAGAGATAGGTTGTGGTGATGTGGTTTAGTTGTTGCTGGTGTCGAGATAGAGATTCAAGGACTTCGATATCCGGGAGACTGAATGGTTTTGTAGATATGG
This sequence comes from Apiospora kogelbergensis, assembly GCF_038363985.1. Lineage (NCBI taxonomy): Eukaryota > Fungi > Ascomycota > Sordariomycetes > Amphisphaeriales > Apiosporaceae > Apiospora > Apiospora kogelbergensis. The sequence continues at coordinate 778,820 of NW_027117422.1, forward strand.
AAGGGGATATATGAGAACGATGCACCTAGGCTACCAAGTGGCCCGAGACCCAGGAATGTTAAACAGTAGCAGTAACCTAGAGGGGAAAGGCCTGATCAAGAAAATAGATCAGACCTAAGATGACCGGGCTTGCTTGCTGGCATATGGATTATATTGGATGCTGGAACCGAGAAACAGTACTTCAGAGACATAGACATGGGGCCCGTTTTTCGACAAGTGTCGTTGTATGTATGCACGCAAAGGAGTATGTGCGCCTGCACCCCTAGCTTCTTTTTCCACAAGTTTGGCAGTCATTCTTAGTAGACTTTTAGTCCTGCGTCATATGGTTGTGACAGGGATCCCGCGGGTCTGGGAAGGGGTTTCTTTATTGTATTGATATCAGGCTGGGGCCGGGCGGCGGATGATGATGGTAGGGAAGGTGGAAGGTAGCGTTGCGTTGGTGTAGTGGATCGGACCAGGTTGCAAAAGTCTTTGATCTCAAGTAAGTACTAGCGGCAGCATGGCCGTCTGCAAGGTATATTCTAATTAGGTGGGCGGTCAAGGAACGGGTTTCGAAAGAGGTCAAAGGGACAGAAGCCACAAGGCCACGCCTTGCTACCGGTACGTACTCTTCTTGGATCGCCTTGCTGTTCTCAGTTGCTGGCCTGCCTGTTCCGTACGGTTTTGTGCCCGCGCACGCAGCAGGCCGTGTCCGTGGAGAATAAAGAGGTCGTCTGTCTAGGATGCGGTGCGTGGCTTGTGGGTGTCAACTGTTACTTTGTGCAACGTGAGTACTAACGCAGATTCCAGAGATTCATCCCCAGTTCCCAAAAGGAAATGGAAAAGGGGGTGTGAACCTATTCGGCCGTGGGGACACTGCCACCCAGAAATGAACGGTTTTCGATGGGGCGGCGCAGGTATCCCGCTAAGGATGACTGGCTCAGAGGGTGTGCGCCGAGGAAAGAGAGCCCTGCAGAGTCGCAGACAGCAAGTATGTACAAGGATACCAATCAAACCCACGCACTGACGAGGAAAGGAAAGAAGCACGCCGCCGCGAATGCGATGCCAGGCAATTCCAGGTGCAGGTCCAGGGTCCATGTACTTGTAAGCGTGTGCTACCCATGCGCTAGTGTGGGCTGAGGTCTTGAGGTTTGTCTAACTGACTGTCGAACCGCCGCTATACTCTTCCCCACATGCTAAAAGCCAGCCAGTAGCCAGCTTCGCAGCCAGACAGGGTACCGTCGGGAAGTAGCGCACCATCGAACGCTTGCTCAAGGTGCTGATTCCTTGCAGGACAAATCTGGAGTGGCTTTCCGCTGACAAGGGGCCCAAGATTCAGCGGGGCGAGCTTGGTCATATTACACGCACCCATGGGGGTCTCTCGTGACCAGCAGGATTTGGTGGCTTTCGCTCGGCGGCTCTTTCTTTTTCGCCTGTGAGTCCACCACCCCCTGGCGCAAATGTAGGTTCCAGATTATCCTTGCCTGCCCTCCCGCATGGTTTACGGGAAACACTTGTTTGGGACAAGCAGATGGGGATTTAGAAAGAAGAGGGGGATGTCCATTTCTAGTCGTAGATGCACGAGGAGTGTACCGAGTGGCCCCATGTGTGCCAGTTGAAAGAAGTCCATCGGTCTTTAGTGGATTCATGTGCATCCTTTTCTTGTTGATCCTTGACGATGGATAATGATGATGATGATGATGATATAGGTAATGGGCTCGTATGTATCCATTGGCCGAAGGCTCGAGTTTGTTTGCCGTATCCTCATTTTTCATGAGTCTGGAATAATCTCTTAGACTAAGGCGTGTGCAGTCTACTGTGCGGCCATTCTATTTCGAGGAGCGCGAGCCACCTGGATAGCCTCAAGGTCATGTCAAATAGGAGTAGATCGATGAGTAATAAATACATACATCTGATTCCCGTTGGGTCCGCTTCGGATTGAGGGCCTCATCATGGCTTGCCCTTGTTGTGCAGATGACGAGTCGCATTGAGAGGGCGTAATCAGGCATGCCTTTTCTGATACAGACTGTACTCTATTGGCTGTCTTGGTAACAACACCATCAAACATTGATCGTATGTATGTAGCGATTGCTGCGGCACGCGAATCTTTGCACCCTCAGAGTCAAGAGACCAGACAAGACAAGGAGAGCCGTGGCCCCATAATTACCGGCTTGGGTACGAGCCAGACTGGCACGGAACGAGCCCCCAATGGAAGGAGGTCCTTGTCCAGTTCATCGATATGTGAGACGGGCGGTCCAGGTGAGATTTGATCGAATCGGGGTTGGAGGATCGGCACCGATGTGAAAACAAAGGGATCTTTTGGAAATTTGGCCGCGAGCCAAGTTTGAACCACCAATCGCGGGTTGCGCCCGGTCCTGTTTAATTTTTGTAGGGTAAGGTAAGCTTGCTAAGGTGTCGTAAGTACCTTGTCTAGGGCCCTGCTGTAAGCCAGGACAGGGGGCGCTGGGGTTGTTGATGGTGGGACATGCCAGCAGGTAGTCGGAGCAGAGGTGAGTGCGACAGTGAGCAAGGTACCGAAGTGACAAGGACGCCAACCGCTTACTCGGAGTCCCACTCCTGCAGATGGAACGGTGCTTGCATGAAAAGCCTGGCTCAGGGCCTGTCTGGTCCAATGTGTATCATATGCCACTGGCACACAGAGGAAAAGGAAGGGAAAACGAATGGATCGCTAAGAAGAAATCCAATTTGATAGGCTGTGGATCACCGAATATGCATTTGGGAGAGTTGGTGGTTGGCCATGGACAGCCAGGGATTTCCTCCACCTACCACCTACTGCCTCCAAGAGCGTCTTGTCGTTTCGTGGGAGCGTGGGATGTCAGCAGCGGTACTTGATGATAGCCACCTTCCACTTAACCCATGTAACTTGACACCTACACGGCATCATGATAAGTAGCACACAGATTTGGGCACTCTGGGGATCAAGGGGGAGGACAAGTACTAGGTATGTATGTATCACAGGTTCTAGGTTCCAGCGGATACTGCACCACTCCGTTAACTCGAAAAGCATGATGCTGTGCTGTGCTGGTGCTGGTGCTGGTGCTGGCGCTGGCGCTGCTGTTGTGCTTTACTTTAGTGGTGCACGCAATCATGATAGTTGGTACATACAACTGCAACCCCATCTCATCTCAACCAGGAAGCTCAAGTTGTAGGTGGTCCACCGCCACAAAAAGCTAGGCGTCTGGGAGACACCTGGAAACCTGAACGTTTTGGCTGTCGCAGCTAATGCGCCTTTCGTCCAACCCCTTTGAGCTTCCTGAAGAGTCACGATACCTGTCCTTGATTGGTGGGGGAAGCCAGACAATCCCAGAATCTAATTGCGTCTTAGCTGTAGGATGCCATTCGGCTGGCCCAGTTTCACCGATAGTGGATGGATGGCCCAACAACGCATTGCAAACTGCTGGAATCTCCTGGTACCCAAAGCCCCAGCAGCAGCCGACATACCCACCTGTCCTGTCTGGCGATTACTTATTGCCAGCCAGTCCGCAGTTGTGATGGTTCGAGTCACCAATATGTACGCATGTACATAACATACCTTGCAGGGCGGATTGGCGCGCAACTGCACATAATTCCGTGTTTGACGGAATTGCATAGCTCCCCTCTCCGGAACCCTCTCCTTCCTCCACATGTGTGTAGATGCTTGCATATGGCGAGTCGTGCATCTTATTTGCCTGGAGGAGTAATGATGGCCGTGACGGCATCCATTCAGGTAAGGTTGTAGGCATGCCAGGAGGCGACAAATGGACGGGTAATCTCAGAGTCAGTCAGACAGGAAGTCTTTCCGGTATGCAGCAATCAAACAAGTACGACACATTATCGTACTTGTACCTTGTGTTGGCACAGATGAGTCCGGTCTTGCACTACCATACCTGAGGAGGAACACTGGCACACGACGGGAGCGATGGATGCATACATGTGTGTACGTACACGCAAATGTGCCGCCAAATTTACAGGTGAGGGAGAAGCAAAGGGAATAGGGCATAGTAGATGCATACATACCCGGAGCACATGCCAGCCAGTAGTTAGTCTCTCACATCATATCGTGGCTGAATGCACTTGGTCAAGACCACTAGGTTACTCACTGTGCTTCAATCTATTCATTGACCCGGCCAGCAGAAGCCCTTGTAACTCCCCTAGAATTAGCCTGCCCCCTGCGACCCTGCTGACCTGTAACTTTAGCAGGGGTGAGCCCTTTCCAGCGGCTCAGGGCTTCTTGCGCCCCGAAAAACAAATTCACGAGGCCCTGTCGAGCGTCCTTGTCATCCTGACGAGAGAATAACCATCCCAACCAAACCAAAAGAAAGAGGCTACCTGGCGGTACCCAATACTGGGAGTAGCGATGGACCCGTGCCACGACACAGCAGCAGTCTGCCGTGTCGTTTGCCTCAGCGCTTCCGTGTCTGGCTTTCTTCCATCCAAGAAGGGGGTTGCTTAGGCTCCGTGGCTAAGTCAGTGAGTACGGCTGCAGTAGACATGAGACGCTGACTACTATCATACGCGGCGTCACGGCAGTCAATTCATCAATCACGATATTGGCACGCCATGCTATGCGTGCCCATCGGAATTATTGTGCACTATCCGTCCGTCCGTTCACATCGTAGAAGGAAAGGACGAACTGATCTGGATATCATTCCGAGTGGACGCGAGGCAAAGTAGGCGATTCTCACCGTCGGCATCCCATGCCCTTTCTTCGCCCGTACAGAGACCCAGTAGCAAGCAGTACATACTTACAATCCACGACGACAATGGGGTATCAAGAGACAAGGCCGCGGGGCACACTCATTTACTGCCGCGTCACTGGGAGCAGATTAGCCTAGAGGCTCTTGAGCTCGTAATAGATCAGCATTGCTGGCTTCCGGTCTGATATCTTCTCTGGGATGAAGCAACGCTGTGCCAATCTATCGAACTCTCTCACCCACATGTACGACTTGGAGAAAAGCCTCATATTGCAGCCCGTTTTACAGCGCACGTTGGAGGGACCAGGCATGCGACTGACCTCGGTTCTGCAAAGCCCCCGCGCCCGCGGGCCTTCACATACCCTGTCTCATCAACCCCGGCTGACGGCCAAAGGATGGGGGAAAAGCAAACAGTAACCCAGCTAACAGAATCATTCATTTCGGCGGTGGCCATCACTAACGGAGCACGCTCTGCCCCTCCTCGTCCATGCCGTATGCCCGCTATGGATCCACCCTCGACCAGCGCAAGTCGGTCTAATACACCATCATGCGATGTGCCATACTCGGAGACTCCTCCTACTGCGGTTTCTCGGCATCCTAAGTCAGATGCTTGGTTGCGCCGGACTTATTAGAGTGCAGCTCCCAGGCTTTGGAGACAGTAGTCGTTTCTCTGGCGGCAAGGCCCCCTCCTGTTGGCCACTACGTATGCAATGGAGTGTTCGTCTCTTTTCCTCGGGCAGCTAAAATCATACCCTGCTGCTCCGGGTCATCGATATTACGACTTCGGGGTTGCTTTACTGGGCCTTTTGCCCACCACTACTGGGTGATACTCGACACGTCACGGATTCAACTGAACAAGCCTGGTGATAGTCTACCTACCACAGCTAATTAAAGAAAGAAGGTGCGTGGTAGATACGCCACACACTTTTTTACCCCCGAACGCTCTAGCGGGTTGCAGACTATGGATACCTGCATGGGCCTTGGAAGGTACTTTAGGCTTGTAGAAGGCTTAGGGTCAAGGCTCCTGCAGACATCACGGCCACGTACATGGCTGATATTTGCTTGGTACTGCCCCCCAAGGACCAAGACCCCAACCCAAGAGTTAGCAACGGCGTACCCACACGGAGGGCCCCTCTGTCACGTTTTGTCCGACAACCGATAGGAATACCGATGTTATGGGTACGTACATAGTTCCATGGATATCTTCCAAGCCGCCATGGGTGGCGTTCGGAGCATCGCAATCACAAACAAATTGTATACTGACACAGGTATCATAGGCTAGCTTCGCTTCAGGTGAGATGGTGATTGATCATGTCTTTTTTTCATTCTGTGTGCTCATACCTACTTTGCTTGTCTGAGCAGACAGGCCTTATGAGTGTCCATCGGTCATGATACTCGTGGCAGTGAAATCTCGCGGCCAGGAACTGCTCTAAACGAACAGCAGCAATCAGGCTGAAGCAGATTGTACCCTGCTCCATGTTTAGCCCTGTCAGCTCGCCAACCAAGCTATAGCCATGCTAAGAAATTCTGGAAGATTTCTATCCCAACTAGCAACTTCCTGCAGGTAACGAGCAGGGGTGCCTGGGTTTTAGGTTCCATGACTCGCAAGAGACGTCTTCCTCTGGCTCACGTACGGAATAACACCGCAAAACGACCTCTGGCCTGGAGAAAGCCTTGTCAGTTAGGGTTCCTCCATCGTAAGCACGGGCGTGCTCAAAACAATGCATCATTCGCCGATGAGGGAGCCTTGTCAGCGAGCAAAGCGCGCGATGCTACGGTACGAGTACGTAACGCATGATTAGACACGAGGGTTTCCACGCTTTCGTCACTTGTTGTCGAGCCGGGCGAGCCTCGGACAATAAGTGAATCGAATATGGCGTTGTATTGGGCGATCCGATAGGGGGTTGGCAGAAAAACCCCAATCTCCAGCCAGCGCCAAGCCTGTATACTTTTGCTTTCCCATGTGTGTTCCACCGAGGCAGTGTTTCGTTTTTCTTCTCCTTTCTCGGCGCAGATCTGCACAACTGTCCATCGTCTTCCTTCGACTAAGACTTATTTTACTAACAGTGAAGCACAACGACCGGCAATCAGGGGGCTCTGTTCCGAATTTGAGCCAGGTGGCGAAACATTTTAACCCCCAATCAACGTTCGCACTGCAAGGATATCGAGACTCCTCACATACTCACACACTGTTTGTCTTTGTTTATGTACGGTCACATTGAATCGAACAGCGCTTTTGGATTGGATGTAAGCAGCTAACTCTGATTGGCGTCACGGAGGGGGAAAGGGGTTCAGAAATAGCAAGCAGAATGTTTACATTAGTACTACGCAGATGCGCACATACATATATATGTTTATATGTATGTATGTAGTATGCACGTCTGTAGGTGGAAGGTAGCTTAGGTCATTTACTAGTTCTAGTGTCGTATTGTCGTTCTGCCAGCCGGAATGAAACCCTGAAGCCATATCGACTATCGGTGAAAGTACGTACCAGAGGCGCCGGCCCTCTGGATCTGCATTTTTACCTTGTTCTATATCCAAACGGGTCCGAGCCAGTCAGACCTCAAGGGGCTAAGGAGATAGGTGGAGTGTAGTCACATTTCGCTTTCACTGGCCTGCAGGCTCAGCACCCAGACTTCCAGACACCAAAGCCCCCCTGTCCCCAGGCAGCGCTGGGAAGCGGCCCTGTCCAGGCAGGCGCCCACCATACTACCACGATACTAGCTGTTAGGCATACTGGCTGTACATAGCCATCATATGGTTTCGTCGGCATACGGGTCTGAAAAGGAATTGCTATGCCGTACTGCCCTTGTGCAGTGTGATACGACAGGGGGGATGCAATCGTCAGAGAACAGCAGCGCCGCCTCCGCCAACCAACCTAACCTAACACAAAGCGAACCTGATTGCCTTTTCCATTCCCAGACTTGGGCGTTGTAATAGCTTCCATCCACCACCACCCTTTTAACATGAAACCACTTTTATGCCAAGCGGCACGACTCGGCGTCGGCCTCGCCTTTTCAAGATGATGGTTTTGGTCCGCGCCTTCTTTCACATCACGGTGATCACTCGGTCAGGCAGGCAAGCCATGACCAGGGCCATGGCCGCATTGCAGCATTCTCGGACTAGCGGTACATGATGTAGTGGTATGCCGCAATCCCAAGTTCTTATAGTAGCTACAACTATACTACTCAAATAAGAAGGCGGACGGCGTGGTTAATATTAGAACCTTGGCCGTCACGAAACAACAACGCACCAGTGGTAAGCTGCAGCATCATTCATGCCGCAGTGAGCGAGCGAGTGACCAGCGACACAGGCACGCCTCATGTCCTGACAATCATCGTTTGTCACCAGTCTTCATCCAACGACGAACCTAGAGTGTACTCGCAAATGGAAGAGGGTAATGTCCCTGCTCATCTGGCCTGGCAAATACCGTGCAACCAAACAACCCGCATCGACCGCGTTCGTTACGACGCAGCAGGATCTGGGAACAAATACGGAGTACCAGACCGAGCAAAAGATCTCCGTGGACGGGGGGTGGTGGTGGGGGGTGGTATCACCGGCCGTGGCCGACTACAATCCCAAATGTATTGGATATTACATTACTGCGCTATTTTTTTCCTTGGTTAGGATGATGATCGAAGATAGCCGCATGAAGACACAAACCGAGTACCACAACGGAACACGATGATCCAGCTCAGCTATCAATCTCTCTCTTGCACGGAAGCTACAGCCGTTGCATACTTGTTGTGATATGCAATACGTACTTGCATAGCTGGTACTTCCGACCCTCTTCGGACCCTTGTCTCCCTCTTCTCCCATCCACCACTCCTCCCGATATTAGTAAGTTAAGTGAGGGTTGCTGGGCTGGTAGGGATCGCAATCCACTGCCAGTGATATCTTACCTGAGACTGGGTAACGTGCCTAACCTACTGCGGATGGAAACGGTGGTCCCCCGCAGCAGAACAAGCCCTCCAAGTTAGCAGGCCCCGACTGGAATCGTTGCTGCGCATGGGGGGCCATGCCATGGGCTATTATTGCGCTGTACACGTAGCGCTGCTGCGGCACCCGGGCTTGTGATGGGATGGGATAGGTGGGCGGGCGTCGTTTCTTGTCGCTTGCTCTGCTCGCTGTCAGCACACAATAGCCAAGCAGCATCCGCCCGCGGAGCCAAGAAAGGTTGATATTTCGGGTGCCAGTGGTACATCCTAACATCCTTGATCAATCAATGCCTTAGGTTAAAACCACCTGCCCTTAACCTACCTAGCCTTTAGCGAAGAAGACGGACGGACGACGACCAGGCCCCGGGAGATATGTACAACCTTGGATCTTGAAACGGACATCCCGACAACCGCAGGCGTGGGCCGCTTCCTTCCGCGTGAGACAGACTAACTAGCGAAGGCAGCTAACTGGAAGTTTTCGAGCTGCGTGATCGTCCCAAGAACTTTGCTTCTTGGCTCCTCCTTTTAGAGCGGTGGTGGGTGGCTTGGGTCTCCTATTCAAAGTGAAGGTCAAACAACAGCATGTCCCGGTATGTACATCAACATCCTACGGGATTGATGTACCTCCCTCCGAAGAAGGACGTACGGACGTTTCGTTTCTTGCGTCATTGCGAGCGTTAGCGTCCGACGACTCGAGATGCAAGCTGGACCTGACTCAGACACGATCATCTATTCCTACTTGCTCCTCCTCCTAAACGCTTGACGCTATTATTGATTGGCGCCAGAGTCGCCGTATCGTCATGCAAAGCTTCGTTCGCGTTGCCTCCTTCATGATGAAGCTCCCTGTGTGTCGTCGTATGTCGGCTTGGCCTGGTTGGTCGGCAGTCTAACCAGCAACGACGATAAAGCCGAATATGGTCTATGGGCCCATGTTCCGCGAAAGACGCGCAATCCAAACGTCAAACACGATAGTCCGGCCCTTCACCAATCCAACCGCAGACGAGGGCTACAACGGGTAACATCATCATCATCACCACAATCATCGCCATCACAAGCAAGGCGAAGCGAACAGGCAGACACCTTAACTAAACCCACATGTCGCGCTTCCCCGGCCCTGCTCATGCTATGGCTACTACTGCATCTTAACTTGCATGCCATCTACCAACAATCTCCTACTATGAAACCTAGAATGCATGTACGCCATGTACTTGCATACATACAGACATGCATGCCGGCCTGCCTGATTTGCCTACTTTAACCTACCACCTACGGCACGGCACCACACACATACGCACGCAGATGCGTAGGTCAGTCAGTGCAGGGTAAAGGACGTACGGGGTGCACAGCTGAGGCACGGAGGTCAGAATCGACGCCGGGTCGCATTACCTGCCTTGCGTCTCCATGCAGGCATGCGCATGCATGACGATAAGTGTACAATGGCTAACCGGCCATGCAGCTTGCATTTGGAAGGAGGGGTGGGTGAGTGGGTGGATGGGTGATAGAGAGAGCCAAAAGCCAAGAACCCAAAAGTCCCCAAGGAACTTGACCGAATCATATACTGGTACATGTCTTATTAGCATATTGCTACTGGCACCATCCACCGTCCAGCCCAGCCAGCCGCATATGAGATTATCAGATTGCGTGTGTCCACTGTCGTCCACCTCCTCCCACCTTAGGCAGTCTCACCGCTCCTTTTCCCCCTTCTCTCGCACACAAACACAGCCAACAAGGACATTCGCTCTTGACCTATTGACCTCGCCCTGCGCTCCGGCCCATTAATAGCATGCATTGGATGTCCGTTTTTCTTCCTTCTTCGACACACTTGATGCTTGACGCTCTAGAAGGAAGCAGCAGCAACACCCAATGCGGGGATCGGCATCCACTTCGAGAAGTTCTCGGCCGGCCCTCCTGCGCTTCGAGACGAGACGACTCCCCTCTCCTACTCTGACTCTCCGTCTCCGGCTACGACGTAGTAGCGTAGCGCCGCCCGCCTTCGTGTGTCGATTCTTGCCATCTTGGCAAGGGGAAGGGGGCGACCATTCGTTCAAGCATCACGTTACTTGCTCATCCAATCGCATACCGGTTTTCACAAGACGGTTTGCATGTTCTGGTCCCCGTCCCAGCTCCCCTACATATTCCTGTGTACACGCTCGCACGCCACACACACGCGCGCGAGCGCGGAACACGCACCCCTAGTGAGATACAAATTACAATCTGTTCATGCCACATAGCCGGCTCGATAGGGTAGGTGCAGCCGCCGCCGGCCAATCCAGAGGAGGCAGGCAGAGGATCTAATAATCCCGAAAGGTCATATGGCAAACATGGCCTGCAGCCTTTCACAGGCGGAGATTGTTGTCAGCTTCACTACACATTGGCGGAGCAGCAGTTGCTTTTTGCTCCATCACCCCCTTCCCATCTGCCATCACATGTGTACCGACGCCGCTAAAGCCCTCCATTTGCACCTTGCTTGTCGCCAACTGCACGGCAAATCTCACCTTAGTCTCCGCATCCCAGTCCTCCTGGTGACACAGCAGCCCGTACAACATCCCAGCGATGAACGTGTCACCAGCGCCAACGGTGCTACAGGCAGGGATTTCGTCAGTCATATATTCTGATGTGCTCTCTCGCACCAGGCGTGCTTAAGACACTTGTATGCTTGCGTCGTGGGGTGTGCGGGTTGATGTGGGTGTGATTTGTGTGCTGACATACTCTACTACGCGAACACTTTGCCCATGTCGTAACGCAGGGCAAGACACGCAACTCTGGCTCGGAAGCGACAGGCTTGCCGCTCCCTCTGAACCCCATGTGCACAGAAGAAGAGACCTGCATTTCGGCATGATCGCGTCAGTAATGTGTGCTGGGTTTGTCGAAAAAGGAACATCATTGCGTCCTGCAACACTTACGCTCGGCGTGCCACCTCTGATTGGGCCATCAGACATTCATGGGCACTTTGGTATCCGTTACTCTGCACCATCGTCAGCTTCGCTTCCCCTCTAGCCGCTCACGGGTGGCATCCGTCAGGCAGTGCTCGAATCATCGGCAACACGAGCAGTCACTGTCGCCCAACTACACTAACCTCAGCCCAACCCTTCGAATAAAAAACCACGTCCGCTTCAGCCGCCAGCTGCTCCAGCCCCTCGCGGCCCGGTTTTTCGACTTCGACACTGATGCTGGCCTTCGGCAAGGCCTGCCGGAGATATTGGATGCAGCTCAACGTTGTCTCCGGGATGCGACCCTGCAACACGGCCAGAAAGTACTTGTCGTCAGGATTGCGGCTTTTCATGCGTTCGGCAAGGGTGAAGCCAATGAAGAGAGGCAAGAGCGACGCACCTCGAAATGCACCCACATATCATCCTGGGGGTCCAGCCCTTCGATGGCGGTCTGGAACTCGTCTAATGTCATCTCCGGTAGGTCGTTGTAGTTCACTAGGGTCCGCGAGCCCGTCGCCTCGCTTCGAATGATATAGCTACTGGCCGGCTGATCGTGCCCTCGGCGGTAGATGCACCTCGTGAAGTCGACGGTCGAATCAGACCCGAAGGAGTCCCTGACCCTTGCTGTGGCCGGAGCCTCCGCCGAGGGGAGGCATGAGATTAGATACGGCGTGACCTTGTGACTTTGCTGCTGCTGTGCCAGGAGTTGCTGCAACACTTCAAGCGAATTGGGGCAGTTGCCGCCCCGTCTCACGCTGAGACTAGTCGCTCTCAGCTTGGAATCCTCGTCTGGGAAACAAGGAACGCTGTAAGAAAATCCTCCTGGTCAGACACATCATGTTTACGGAAGTGTAGTCCGGCGGTCAGTTCCCCCGTGTTGGCTCTGACAGCAGGTAAGCATGTAAGCTCTAGGTGTGGCTTGCTTACCTGAGGATTGTGTCTAGATAGCATGCCCCTACACAGACCAAATTGAGCATGGTGTCGAAGCCAAGGGACAGATCCACAGCAGACTGTTTTCGAATATGCCGGTATGTACGTAGTTGGAGTAAGCTGCGGTTGTTCTCTTGATGGTATGAAGTATCTGGGACTGGACGCCGGTCTTGTCACCGGTGTGGGCTGTGACGTAGTTAGTTGCAGGAATGATAACATCGGTTGGATGTCGGGCTTTTACTTGACCCGCCTGCTAGCCCGACTATATCAATGCATTCAACTCAACCTCACTGGACATCTTGCTTTAGATCCCGTATCAGGGAATGAGGCTGGGAATTTGCGACCCTTTTTCACCTCCAGTTTGTCAGAGATGCTGACCGATCAAGTCATTATCATGACCAAACTATCACACATACCAGAACTGCATACTACGTACTGGCTACGTCGGATTAACCGGTGATTTAGGCTGTTTGAAATGCAATACTTTCTTTTGCATATACTCGGCCCCTTCCCCCAAGCCAAACTGTGGCGCTTCCACCGTAACCCTCCAGCTTATTCTCGGCGACAGGATGATTACTCGATGTGAGATGAGACCTTCAGCACTGTATCACCAGCAAGATAAGTTACATACGATGAGAACCAGCTGGAGTAGTACCTCTACACCCGCGACGTCCGCTGCTGGCAGCCCGGTCACCGACGGGAAGATAGTACCGCCAGACTGGGGCGAGAGCGCCAACCCTGGATCCTGCGAAGCCATCCCACCGTGCTCGCCCGTGACGCCCTGGGGCATCCTTGGGAAGCAACTGACATGCTCTGTTACGTGATAGACACCGAATACCAGCACGGATGAGTCAGTATTGGAGGATCCGCCGGCAACCCACGTGCTTCGTGATAACGGTGTGTGCCAAATGTGTGCCAAACGTAGGCAGGTAGGTCGACAATGCGTTGACCGTAACGAGGGGGCGACCAAGAGAGGCACCCTACCAGTCTGGACGCAGCCACGCCTGCGACGGTGCCAGTCTTGCTGCGGCCAGAAGACGGGCTGCGGCGCGGCATTTACAGCGCTGACGGCTGGGATACCGGTTTTCTTGAAGGCTCCTGCGTGGGACGCCCCACCTTCCAGAGGCTGTCACCGGGAAGTTATGTTGGTCATATCCAGAATGTCGATACCTAACAGGGCGAGATGGTCGCCCCCTTCAGCTGTCCTTTGCCACCGCAGTACTAGTGGCATCGGATGCTTCCGTTGGCGAGGTGGTGGTATTGGCGAGGAACGTCGAAACCAGCGGCTCCGAAAGCAGCCATGCGCGTAGCATGTGTGGATGAAGCTGCGCCAGCGAGATGATACACTGGGGAGGCCGCTCATTTCCATGATTGTTACCTCGCCCGTTTCGATACAAGACATGTCGACAATATACCGATTCAGGGAGACCAGTACACTGCCGTTGACGTCGGCGCAGAAGTAAGATATTGCTATGGCGTGATGTATATCCGCAGGCCCAATGCCGACAGTGTACACTGCCGCCTCACGACCCTTGAGTATACCTACTACACAGCAATATACACTCTTAACAAGTATACTCGAGGCCGTAGACCTCCGGCAATATGTTTGTGTAGTTCTTATACTAGCACGTTCTTCCTGATCGCAGCAGCTTTTGGGGCTACCTTGAACGCTCTACTAAACTTGGGAGGGTGGGAAATGGCCTGCATAAGACGTGGTCGGCTGATAGGCATATTGTGCAGTACCATTCGTAGTCTTGAATGCCAAAGATATACTCAAGACATATTTTGGCTTGCCAGTTGATTTCCATTCATACGAATCTAAATAGAAAGACCGACATTTGTTAACGTAGGTATATAACTCTTTACCCTTAAAGATTTGGCTTGCCCTCCGTGGTCATCTGCAAGCTGACCTCCCACCGCAAGCTGTTCCCCTTACCATACCCTTCGCCCAGCCGATTCTGCACCAAAGTAGAAATGCGCGTTCGTAATCGACCCAGAGTGCCGTCGTCGGCCCCCTCGCGACACAGAGCTTCAGGTTGGCCATGCACAACCCATAGTGGACCTGCCAGAACTGAGCCTCCTCCACCCGTTCCACGTTGGGCTCCGCCGCGATCTCACTGACAACATCTGCCACGCCGATATCTCGGTTCTTGCCCGAGGAGGAAGAGACCGAGCGCCCGCCATACGACATAAGCAACATCAGCCCCTGAGCCACGGCCAGCCGGACTCCGAGGCCAAACATAGCAACAGCCACAAGCCCGCACAACGCACTATCCAACAAGATAGACAGGGGTATCGACAGCAGCGGTAACATCAGCATGAGAAACGAGGTCGACAAGGTCAGGAAGTGGAAAGGATTCGACAGCACGCTGGGCAGACTGGACAAGTAGCTGACGCGCATTATCCTGCTGATCCTTCCATGGTTCCTCAAGCCGTAAGCGCTCACCAAAGTCGCAACAATGGCGGCCAAACTGGTCAAATCGACACTACCGTTTTCGACGCGGGGTGATTCGCCGGCGCCATGCGGGTCGGGGTGATGCGACTCGTGGTCGCCAAGCCCCCCCCAGGACGTGCTTCAGGTTGTGGCTGACGAGGTCGAAGCCGCCAAAGATGAGGAAGACGCTCATGGCGAAGCCAGCCAGAACCTCGGCGCGCTCAAGCCCGAACGGGTGTCGGATGCTGCTGCGCTTCCAGACCTCGAAGTTGCCCAGCACCTCGACGACGACGCAGACGGCGGCGCTGCCGACGTCGAAGAAGACCAGGTGCGACAGGGCCGTCATGGCCAGCGAGCCGTGCGCCGAGAGGAAGACGCCGACGGCCACGACGAAGTGGCAGAGGCACCAGTACAGGCGGCCCCGCTGGTCCTTGGACGTCGACTTCCACGCCTCGCGCAGGGTGGGGATGGGCAGGTCGCGCGGCAGCGCCAGCGGCGGGCGCGGCGGGGGCTCCTGGAAGATTTGGTGCTGGGTGGAGATGGAGCTGTGCTTGTACCTGTGCCCGCGTCGCTGGCCGACGTTCGGCTTCACCGGCGAGGTGGAGATGACTTGGGTCTGGAAGTTGAACGGGTTGTTGGCGGCGGCCGCAGACGAAGGAACGGGGATGTCGACGGGCGGCGTGTTCTCCTTCATGAAGGGCGAGTTGGTCGCCGAGGACGACGGGCGCGACGACATGCTGCCGAGGGAAAACGTCGGCGAGAGCAGCGACGTGCTCTGGTGGAACGTGGGGGCGACGGGCGATAGTCGATTGGGGTCGTAGAAGGAAAGCCTCGAGTCGTCGTGATGATCGTCGCCGTGGTGAGGAACGCGTAGCAGCGGGGCGCTGGTGTTGCTCTGATGGTGGTGGTGGTCGTGACGGTGGTCGTGCTCGCCGAAGGAGTAGTCGTCGTCAGAAGCGGCACTGTTGCTGCGGCGATGTTCGGGCGACGGCGGCGGCGGCGGCGATGCCCTGATGGTAGGAGTGGCGGAATGGAGGTCCAGAGGTTTGGGACGGCTACCAGGAGCCATTGATAAAGGCGTGCTGCAGCGCGCTCATATCATGGATAGCGATAGCGAGGATAGGACGGGTCACGGAGCGGGAATGTCACAATTACTGTGGTCACTGGTCATTCATTCCCCAGCTCCAAGGTGGATGGACATGGGCCGTTGGTCGACTCCGGCTACGTAACGTTCCTGGCGCTTGACCTGATTCGGGCGGGTGGGTGTGCTAATCTCCAGGCGAGCAGCTGTCTCACCCTCGTTTTCTGGTAGTTGTATTTAAGTATACCGAGATCAATGATCAATTGGTGTTTTCTTCCGTAGAACATCATCATCACCACCATCTTCTTCTTCTTCTAGGCCAATGGAAGCGTCACTCCTTCTTCGTGGCCGTCCGCCAGTCGGTGTTATGGCGCATGGGCTTGCTACAGTTGAGGGGATTAGGGGTTGTTTACTGCAACCTTAACCTCCCAATTGGTGCTGCAATTGAGCCATCATTAGCGCACCCCCTGCGGTTGCGTTAGAGTCTCCCCACTAGCCTCTGTCGGAAAACCAATGAACAGCAGCGACTTGCTGGATTGCTGCATGCGAATTGTGGTCATTTCATTAATCAAGATTCATGTCCGAACCGTAATCGCAGCAAAGGCATACGGCGTGTTATGCGGCTCGACATCTCCGGTCCAGAAACCATCAGCATGTAACCGACTCTCGTTTTTATTCCCATCTATTCTTGCAAGACACAGGCCATCGACTCCTTGTACCTACCTGCGCAAATGACCTCAGGTCCGCCCAAGCCTCTCTCGTCTGATGGGCGCCACGACCCCAACCTAAAGTCAAGGTTTCAACAAGACAATCCGCGAAACCAACAGAATGGAGAACCAACCGCCAAGTACTAGTCCGACTCAGGCCTCCGCCGCTCAGATAATCAACCGCAAGAGGAGCGGCTCGTCCGGCGGCGGCATCCTGTCCAAGCTGCCCAACTTCTTGCGCTCCTCCGACAGCAGAACCAGCCTGAAAGAGTCGCGACACATCGACATCGCCGATGACGCCCTGAGTCGCCCGCCCCGTGCCTTGGCGCCTATATCGCAGCAGTCGGCACAGCAGCAGATCAAGACGCGCAGGCGTAAGGGTTCCCTGAGGAAGGTTGCTTTGCTGGGCCGCGGCGCACAGCGCGAACGGAGTCCGCTGAACATCAACACCAACACCAACACCAACACTACGATTGCTATTCCCCGAGCCCAGCCGCCCGAGGTCATCGTGACTTCTGGCCCCATGTCAGAAACTCTAGTGGCGTCCCCCGTATCACTATCGCCCATGGATTCCGCTCTCGGCCTGGGGATTTCCGACATCACGCCGCGTCCCTCCATGGATGGGTATGCTCACCGAGCCGATGTGGCGGGCCGTCCTCCGCTACCTAGAACCGACACCACTACGCAATTACCTAGTCCTACCATCTCGTCATACACATCAACGACCGACGAAGAGGATGTCCTCTCCCTAAAGACTCGATCCGTGTCGCCCTTACGCCCCACCGTGTCGTCCGTATCTTCGGGCTCCGAGTCGTACTTCTCCAAAGCTCTCCGCGCCCCGTCTGTGTCTATCCAGCGCCGCAGGTCGATAAAACATGCCAAGTCGCCACTGTCCCTACAAGGCTTGACCGCCTCACCGCTCCCGCCGTCCGACTCCGAGTACGACTATAGCGAGACGGAATGGTGGGGCTGGGTGATCTTGATTGTGACCTGGACCGTCTTCGTCATTGGCATGGGAAGCTGTCTCGGGGTCTGGAGCTGGGCATGGGATGTCGGAACAACGCCGTATGCGCCGCCCGAGTTCGAAGACGACCCTACACTACCTATAGTAGGGTATTACCCGTCTTTGATGATCTTGACCTGTATCATGGCTTGGGTCTGGGTTGTGACGGCGTGGGTAGGCATGAAATACTTCAGGCATGCGAAAATTACGGGCGACTGAACTACCCGAGGACTACGACCGACACCGGCTCCCAAATGCGCCCGTGAGAAAATGCCTCGGCTGCAGTCTGGTGCGCTACAATCATCATATATACCAGTCGCCTTTGCCTCCAGTCGGCAGGCTCGCCAGCGGGAGATGCTGGCCAGTTCCCTGACATATACTGCCAGGTGTTGCGCCCACGTCCCGGAAGTAGCCAGCTTGCTCTTTTGAGACATGGGTGCGCTCGACATGCGACAAGGTTCTCATGCGGCTTCCCCCGTCAGCAGCTCTGACATGCCTGCTGATATATGTTGCGATTCCTTTCAGGGCCAAGCGACTGCGAAAGCTGCAGACCTCATATGCAGATGCAGTATACATGCACCTTACCGGACTTCACATTTATAAGTCAATCGGTACCTGGACGTTATCATACATGATATTTACGCCTGCACGATCACGCTATGGGGCTCCATGGAGGAACCCGGTCAACGCCCTTTCATTCCCAATGTGCGGGATTGTCCATCAAATGAACCGGCTTAGGGGGATGACCCCTACTGAAACTTCATGAGCAGTGGCGACTGATTTTCATGGATCAGGGAATGATGCGAGGAATAGCACTATGTTTTATGAAGACATCGCTGAAGCCGTTTGTTCTGCAGCACTTACGTGAATGAGTGATGAGAAAGGGCAACCCTACTGGATATAGACGACGAGAAGACAAGAGGTGTCATCAAGTAATAGTAATAGAAAGCAGACAATGCAAATTACTGGGACTTAATTAGTCTGGCCTAGATCTCATTCCCCTCAGCAGCACCCCAACCTCGCTGATAAAAGCAATGGTGGCTGAATCCTGCAATGTGTGATATAAATAAACCAACAAAACCGCTTACGACTCCTTCTTGGACGTTGCCGCCTTGAACTTGGCCCGCAGCGGGCCCATCCCCCACAGCCACTCGATGATCTTGTCGTTGATCCAGTCCCAACCAAAGCGCGAGGCCAGCCAGACGATGGTGGACATTGTGCCCTTCCAGACCGACGTGGGCGGGTTCGCCCTGAGCGTCTGTGCGACCACGCGGCGCGCGTAGTCCTCGA
This sequence comes from Apiospora kogelbergensis, assembly GCF_038363985.1. Classification (NCBI taxonomy): domain Eukaryota; kingdom Fungi; phylum Ascomycota; class Sordariomycetes; order Amphisphaeriales; family Apiosporaceae; genus Apiospora; species Apiospora kogelbergensis. The sequence goes on from NW_027117422.1 coordinate 797,806, forward strand.
CGGAGCAGCCCTGCGTCTCTCGGGCCCGGGTCCCGTCGGTATTGCGCTCGATGTCCGCCGCGATGGGCGTGTAGAGGCTGTCCCGCGGCAGCCTGGTAGCTGCCGCGTTGTCGAAGAATTTGGTCGCGATGCCGCCCGTGACGATGTGGACGACGTCGATGCCCAGCGGCCGGAACTCAAGACGCATGGTGTCGTTGATGCCGGCTAGGGCGCCTTTGGAGGCGTTGTCTAGTGGAAAGGACGTCAGTGAGTCGCGGCAAAGGAAGGCTAGGAGGCCAATGATAGAGAATTGCACAAGTGTATAGTATATATGTATATAGCTAACTTACAGATGCCTTGCCACGGGATTGGCACAACGCCCACCACGCTCCCAATATTCACCACGCGCGGCCGCCGTCCGGCCGAGGCGGAGGCGACGAGGAGCGGCGCGAAGGCCTGCGTCACGGCGAGCACGCCCCAGACGTTGACGTCGAAGAGGCGGCGTGCCTCGTCCAGGTCGGCGTCCAGCAGCGGGGCCTGGTAGCCGCCGCCCGCGTTGTTGACCAAGATATCCAGGGAAGAACAGCCGTCCTTCGCGGCGGCCAGAAGGTCCGTGACGGCCTGCACCGCTCCCTCGATCGACGTTGGGTCCGCCACGTCGAGGGGTAGCAAGGTCAGGTCGGCGTCGCGGCCTGGCTGCTGGCAGAGGAGGGCCTGCATCTTGGCCGGGTTGCGCGCCGTTGCGATCACATGGCAGCCGCGCCGCCGGTACTCCTGCGCCAGGGCGAAGCCGATGCCGCCTTCGGAGCAGCCGGTCAGGAGGACCGTCGTCTTCGTCTTCGGCGGCGGCTGCTGGGCTGGGGGTTTTGGTGGACCGCTCATGATGGTGCGATGGCCGTCTTTCTCCCACTGGGTATCAATTTCTTGTCCAAGTTGGTGGAGCCTATTGAGATCCTCCAGCATCCGCTATCACACACTTGCTCATGATGGTTCATCTGGAACTAGACAGGGACTTGGGACCTGGCTCCCGCGCAGTACCCGGGGGTCGTCTATCACTAAAAGGAAGCTAATAAGTTGGATACCGAGGCACCGCCCCCCCGCATCGCACCACCCACCTCCCCGTCCGACTAGGGTGCATCCCCCGACCTCCCTTTCTTTAACCGTCAACTAACACATGTTTGTCGTGAGTCGTACCGACGAGAGGCACCACGAACTCCGTAAGCAGGATCCGGTACAAAACAACATGTCAAGATACATACGAACTCATGTTTCCGGGGCTGAAACTTGTGTAGCCATTGCCAGAGCTGTTACCGAATGGGGTTCATTTCGAAGGCGGGTAACTTGCATTTCGGTCCAAACCAAAATTCAGGAAGTTGCATTGGCAAGAGGCCGCCGAGCCACTTTTCCGAGTATTGATCTTCGCAGCAACATGAGACGGGATGATGAATACATACGTAAATATCCCTTTCTACAATGGATTGAGGCTTTTTCGTTTTCTCTCACCATGGCATGTTGAGAAGTATGGACCCCACGGTTTCACCAACCCTGACGATAGTGTCAGTCCCCCTCGCGGCAGAGGCCGGCAGGCGGTGTAGCAGATTTATTCGGGGCCCCAAATATCTATAACCCGTTATGCAACTAATGTTACGATATTCATGCATCCACGATATCGTCTCTGGAAAGGAGACAGCATAGTGGGCATCCACCGACGTAATGCCATCTGGCGAGGATCAAGATGGCGTCGGCCAGAAGTCGGCTACCCCCTTTCTAAGAGACACGAGCCAAGCTGGGGTACTTCGTCTTTCGTCTTTCGTCTTTCGTTTATCAGTATTATTAAACCAATAGTGATTCTCGTGACAGGAGAGTTGACACCTAGTATAAATCGTTGGTTCGCTGAAAAGACGCCACTGATATTGTATTAATTACTTCAGATATTGGCAGATGAGTCTGAACCTATGGGTCAATACTGAGGAAAGTAAAGGTGCTTAGCGATCCAGAGGCCTCCATACTGATGCCCACGATCTCATCGAATCGTCTAGGATGGTGTTATACATTTACTATGTGCATATGGCCTTGTCTGCCATATATTAGCATCCACGTCTCGCCCGCCTTAAGAACGGGACCATGCTGCACCCTGAACATTCTGGGAGAAAGAGCGTGCTCCTCTTGGCGTCCTGCGGGACCAGTGAATAGACTCAAAGTGCGTCAAGCGATGCATAGAGCTCGGGGTGTCCGCGTCTACTTTTATCAGGCGACCAACACGCTGTACCAGACCCCACGCGCGTCGATAGCGACGTTGACGCGGTGAAGATCGATATTGGACCTCTACAGCTGGTCCACCGCCCCGGCGCCACCGAGCGAGTCATCAGGGAGATGCTCGTGGACGACAACTGCGTCATCAGCATATAGGTATGCGTCCCGCCAAAGTGAGCCAGTAAGAACGAGGAAATTCTCCAGAATGTTAGTCGTGAGGTGACCGTTGACATAAGTCATCGCGTCGCATAGCACATAGCAGTATACTGAGGCGAAGCGTCGCTGGATGAGAAACAATGATGATGATGATGATTCCAAGTTCTTTTGGTAGATGTTGAATTAGTAAGTATAAGCCTATTAAGTATACTCACACATCGACTATGCCTTACAAGCCGACAACAGCATTCTCACATACCACCGTCTGGGCGTGGGGCAGTCGCCCAACCCCGACGATTACGCTTTCCCCGTTCTCCAGATAGCCGCACAGGCCGAGGTGATCAAGGAGCTCATGCGGCTGGCGTCGGTGGGCGATCTGCTGAAGCCCGCCAGGGTCACGGGCGTGCGACCCCTCGCTCGCATTTTCTTGGTATCAGCCCACCACGATCGTGCACGTCGGTCACCAGCCACGACTCCATCGCGACCCAGCTACTTCATGGCGTGCAACCCCCAAAACGTCGACGTGCAGAGCAGAACGACGCCGCGCTGCGGGCAGGGTTCATGATCGGGCCCAAGGTTGCTCTCGACCCAAGCTCTGAGGCCGCCGACGCCCGCTCATGCCGCGGGCTTCAACCCCCTCGCGTTCGGAGACCGCGCTGCGCGGCAGTGGCTACCTGGTGATGGGTCCGCTGGCGGCGGCCCAGGTGGTTGGCTTCCGCAAATCGACGATCGAGTCCACTCTTCTCAACCGCATACAGCAGAAAGAAGATCAGGCAGACCGTCGCTGCCGGCGAGCTTCTATCGCTGGGGGTCGGGGTTGGGGGTCTGTGGTTCGTGGATACATACATACATACAAGGGACCCGTAATGGTGCGTGCAGTGCAGATGGGCAGATGGAGACGGATTTTGAAAGCTGTCACTGAGTCATATCAATCTTCACATGCGAGTTGGCCGACTGGCTGGCTGGCTGACCTGTTCGTTGTTGCGCGCCGCGCCCTAGATCTTTGCAAGCGAGCGCGATTGCCTCTTCTGCGCTGGCGGCTGCGACGAAGCGTGTCATCTGGTGCAGACCAAGGGTCTGTATCCGGACAGCGCCCAGAGTGGAAGTGGCTCTTCAGCTGTCTTGACCCTATCAGTCAACGCAACCGCGGGGTAGGCGGATATGTTCGCATATCTCGAGTCCCATGGCCTACGATCAACGTCACAATCGGGCACCGACGCGACGGTAGAGCAAACTTTTTCTTTGATATCTCGATGGATGGAGTACATGATGATGTTTACATTAGCGCGGAGGTTGGACAGGAGACGGTGGGAGCTTTTACATCTCGCGCCCATGGTCCTCCCAGGAATGGTAAGGGGTAGCATGCAAGCCGTCGATAGTGGATGCATCGCGGTCTAGAGCGGCAAGCTTGGTCCGATCTGCTAGTACGAGTTGGTGCCCGTCTGTCAGGCATGGATAGCTTGTCATCACAGTCAAACAGTAGACAGCTGTGTATATTGATGCCGTTTTTTTGCTTCTTTGCTGACACCGAATCTACGTACGACCTTCTGCTCTCTCCCTCCCTCGGACGTGGTGCAGATGCGAAAGGGCTGACCGAAGATCATCTCCGCGAGGGAACAGGGGGTCCCCAGAAGGGAGCATGCCAATGTGATGCGCGTATGCACCGCCACTTGTACAACTCAGCTATGGAGACGGATCCTCGACGGGGACGGATCTGACTTTTGCTCCCTCGTCGAGTTAGAGCTCGTCCAGTCCTCGTCGTCGACGTCGAGTAGCACCGAATCGTCGGGCTCTGCTGCAACGACCGACAGCATCCACCTGCCCACCGCTGCCCACCGCAAACCAACCTCCAACCAGAATCCAACGAGATGCTGCTGGGCTGATTATCGCGAAACAGCTCACACTCTGCCGTGGGTCTCCCCCGTTGGGCTAAGAATAAGCGTCTGTCCAGTGTGACCTCTGCAGTCACCACTTTAACGTGTGCTGGCCATCTGGGCCAGGCCATACGGCGCCTGAGCGCGCGTTCCCCGTTCCCAAAGGTGCCAGGCATGGGTTCACCGCTTCTGTGGTAGAGCCGCTCTCTGCGCAGACGATAGGCAACGAAACAGCCTTTCGCCCTTTTCATTTGCTGGGCTGGGCTGATCTACGCAGCTGCATGAACCTGTCGAGACCGTCCAGATAATGCAGACACCGCCACTCCTTGCCGCCACATCCTGCCTGCCTGCTAGCCTGCCGATTTCCCTTTTTTCCCTCGCAACCGGCCTTCAAGGGTCCTTGGGTAGCAAGAGCAGCACAGGGGTCTAGCCGTCGGACAAGGGTTCTGCATGTAAAATCCTGTTTCAAGCGCCGGTCTAACACCCTTTAGGCCAAGGCAGGCCAGCGGAGGGAACATCACTTGCCACACTCCGGTCTCTGTCGAGCTTGTCAAGCCACACCGCATGCTTGATTCCCAGATATAATTAAATGGGTTTGCGCGCGAGGTAAAGAACGGGGGACTGCCCGCGGAACGTGTGTTGTTCTGTCGACACATTCTCACAGCTGTTCTGCTTCATCCTCATCCATCATGTACGGAACATTCACCGATACGACGTCGATTGCGCGGATAATGGCTGGCGACGCCGACCAACAGCCAGCCGACGACGCTACCGCTGCTGGCCAGACTGGTAGCTCCCCTCCAGATGAGGAAGTCAAGCCATACCAATTGCATGTAAGTAGAGCGCCAAGACGTTGCCGATCAATCACATTTAGGTGAAGCTCTGTGGCTCACGCCTGCTGACTCTGAACACCAGGTATCAACGAAATATATCGATCTCACGCAGCAGAAGCTCGAGATCACCAGATTGCCTCACGAGCAGTCGGAGCCAAACTCGGTGGACTGGTGGGAGCCCAAACCTTTGGTCGAGCCCTTGATTGATTTCTGGTGAGTCCTCTTCTGAAAAGCTTCTGAAAAGCCACCCCCGCGCGACATTTGATAGTTACGACGGACTAACAGACCTGTCAGGGTTGAGCAATACGAATGGCGCTCGGAAGAGGCAGCTCTCAATGAATTACCACAGTTCCGCACTGGCTTCACGATACCGAATGCTGAAGCGCCTATTCGCGTTCACTTTATCCACGTCCGCTCTGCGCACACGGAGGACGCCATTCCCCTTCTTCTGATACCCCCCTTCCCCCTTACCTGCCTGTCATTCGGGCACATCCTCAAGTCCTTCACGGAGCCTGAGAATGGCGCGCAAGCGTTCCACCTCGTCATCCCCTCGCTGCCAGGACTTGGTTTCAGCGATGCGCTGCCGAACAACACCCCGGTCATCTCCACGACTGGAGAAATCCTCAACTCCCTGATGCACCGGCTGGAGTATCCGCACTACCTCGTCACCAACGCTGGCTCCGGGGCGGCGTCCCCTGCTCAAATCGATTGGAAGCTGGCAAGCTACCTGGCAACCCAGCATCCCGACGCTTGCGTGGGCGCGCACTTCATCTCGCCGCCTCTGGCGCAGCCGAGATTGCAGGAGACGCCGATCGCGTGGGCGAAGTGGTCCATCGCGAAGCTCTTCTCCGCGCCCATCTTCGCCTACCATAAGGATGATTTTTCGGCCCTCAAGAGAAACGAAGTTGCTAAGGGCGCCGCCGACAAGAACTCGTCAACGCCCGTGCAAATCGGACTGAACCACCAACTGGCAATGCAGGAGCCCAACACCCTCGCTTATGCCCTGTGCGACTCGCCGACAGGTCTGCTCGTCTTCGTCCTCAAGTACCTGAAGCTTCTGGCCCCCCACAAGGAATTCACCCCCACGGAGGTCGTCAACTTCACGCAGCTGGCCTGGCTGCCGGGCCCTGAAGCGGCCATGAGGTTCTGGGCCCACAGCTTACACCACCCCGAAATATCCACCCAGAAGAAGGCTGTGGCCAAGAAGTGGCGGCCCAGAGTGGCCATCACCGTGTTCCTGGGAGACGAGGTGGCGGCGGCGGAAGCAGCTGGCGAGTCCTACCAAGAAGATGCGCCAGCGCAGATCCGGCCACAGCACGAGACCAAGGAAGACTACGCGTGCCCCGCCTGGGCCAAGACCAAGTACAAGGTCCTCCACACGCATAGAGCCTCTGGAAAGGCCGGTCTGCTAGCCTGGGAGCGTCCAGAGCTCATCGCATCAGGCGTGCGGAGCCTGGCCCAGGAAGTCTTGAAGCTCGATTCGAGGCTCAAGCCCAGCACTGCTCCGGCCACGGCACCGCTCGAGCGAGTCGTGACGGGAGACGACGGCGGCAACGCCGAAGTCCAATTCGATGATACAGCCGCTGCCGCCGCCGCCTTGCGGGCTGCGGCCATGTCGCCCGAAATTGGCCCTCAGCTTGAAACCCCGGGCGGCGAGATACCCCCTCTGGTGTCAAGGAGTCTCAGCAGTGAGTCCGCGCTTCTGGCGCCCATCCCCGAGTCCGAGGAGCGGGCGCACCCCCGGACGGAAACCCGGACGGAAGACCGGACAGAAACCCGAAGGGAAGACAGCAGCGACACGCGGGTGGCCTCGGACAACGAGGATAAGAAAGACGTCGAAGACAACACCAGGGAAACCCCTAATGAGACGAACCACCTGCTTGCAAAGAAGAACGACGAACACCTGGCTGGACGGCCCAGCCCGAGGCCGATGTATCCCCTACATTGATTAAAGAACAGATTGTGACAACATATACACACCACCAAAACGATTTCCGAGGTTATTTGCAATGAGATACCACTTTTGTTTTTTCCATATTGAGTTTGGGTTTTCGGCCAGGGATTGGGGGATACAGTACCGATTGAAATGTAGCATTTGAAAGCTTTACAGCACCTTTTCCTTATTTACCAGTACGATATAGCATAAAGAATGAAGCGTCATGAGTTTAGATGAGTTTAGATTAGATGAATTGCAACTTTGCCGCTGGAGGCACACTTTCGTTCCCGATATCAGGGGTATATATGTGTTTCATTGGCATTTTACAAGCGAAACTTCGGTGCTTTTGATGGTTGAGACGTTAACATACAGACAGCTCAGGAACAGTGAGGCATCTGGGAGAAAAAGACCACTAATCCTCTATTCTCGTTTCCATTTCTCAAACTCCTCTGCCAGGTGCTCCTTGAGCTTCTGGAACTTGTTGGTAAAGTTTTTCCCACATCGCCAACAGACCATATCCTGGCTCGACCAATTTGAGTGCTTCCGCGCGTACACCTCGTTATCGTCCATGGGGAACGCGTCCAGGTCCGCGAAGAAGTTCGTGGTGAACGAGTTGTAGTGCTTCTTGTGCTTGAGGGACTCCGACGACATGTCGCGCGACAGCACGTGGATGTGCAAGTGGTTCATAGACGGGTTCGAGTGCAGGCCGATTTTGACCTCCTTCGCCCAGTCCCGGCCCGGCGGCAGCTTGCCGTCCTTCTTTCCTTCCCACTCTTCCTCCTCCTCTCCGGCCTCGAGTTGATCGCCGCCGCCGCCGTCCAGAACTCGCTGGCGTAGCGCGCTGCTCCGGCTCCCACTACCGAACTTCCGCTCCAGCTCCTTGGCCACCAGCTGCTTGAGCTTGGCGGCCTCGGCCTGCGCCGCGGCGAGGAAAGCCGGGTCCGAGCGGACGGCCTCGAACATCTCGACGTCCGCCGGGACCTTGCGCGGCAGCAGCAGGCAGTGCACCGCCGACTTGGGGTACAGGTCGCGGATGGCCACGAAGTCGTCGTTGTAGTAGATGACCCGGCTCGGCGGGAAGGCGGCGGGGTCCGCGATGTACGCGCCCAGGCCGTCCCGGCCCGCAAAGGACCGCTTCTTGTTCTTGTTAGTGGCGGACGCGGTGAAGGAAGTGGCCGGTCCGGGCGATGACGGCGACGATGCGCGCCGTTTGTGGCCCTGGGTTGATAACGACTGGCCCTTGTTTGGCTTCGTACTCATGAGTTCTGCGACTTGGTTTGTTAGGCTATCTGCGTACGCAGACTGGACTTGTCGAAATACGATTCTAAGCTACTTACATGCGTTTCGAGGCGGTTTGGTCGTAGTGGTGTTGACCTCGGTGGCAGCGCCGGATGACGACTCAATCACAGTGCCGGTAATCTCACCGCCGGTGATGGCTTCCTCGCCCTCTGATCCTGTGGTTGACATGATATATCTTGGTTGCAATGCTGCTTCCTTTATATGCTACTGTGTGATAATGAGGTGAAGAGAAGGTACATGGTTAACAGATACTTATTATAAGTACTCCGTAGGCAAAGATGACATCAAGTGTGAAACCAAAAGGTAGGCGCTCGTAGCTTCCAACTAATTGCAAACACTGTGTTTCGAGGTCATCTAGTTCCCCAAAAGACGTTTGAAACAGCCTGAAGACCCCCTGTAGCTTTTCGCTAATATCTCTGCGTTAGTGCGAATCATCCAATTCGCGCTGTGTTCTAGCGTTGGAAAACCCCGGTTTTTTACTTGACCTCACTGGAAACATCTTCGCAGATTGAACATTGAAAGACAACGCAGCAACAACTGCACATCTTTCTCTAACTTCCCGACATCTCCCTTTCCAATTGCCGCGACGATGGTAAAGAAGGGCAAGGAAAAGGCCGCCAAGCCAGCGCCAGCGCCAGCGGCGTCCGCTGCTTCGTCTTCGTCCAAGAAGCCGGCAAAGGCCCCCGCCCCCAAACCCCCGAGAGAGGATGACTTTATCGTCTTCACAAACTCTGACAAAGACCCCAAGCCCAGACGTCCTAAGCCGGCAAAGCCAGCTGAAGATGAACCAACAGGCCCCCCGAAGCCTACGGTGAAGCAGATCATCGGTGGTTCTAGCTGGACAGGAAAACTGCCAGTCAATCTTCTGTCAGAGCACTGCCAGAAGCAAAAATGGGAGAAGCCTAGTTATGATAACGTGAGCATCTCCGGATTGTACCTGATAAAGCCAATGTATTGATAGTTGTATTAGATGAACAAAAGCGCAGATGGCTATTCTTGCTTTGTGACCATGCGTGCCAAGCACCCCAAAACCCATGAGATGCAGGCCGTGCCGCCCTTCAAGCTGCCTCCCACTCACAAGCACCTAGTTACCAGAGAGACGGCGCTGGAGGCTCGCCATGCGGCCGCTACATATGCCTTGTTCCGGGTTTGTAGTATGAAAAACATTCACACCATGTTGCCCCCGGACTACAGGGACTTGTGGAAGGAGTTTGGAAACCTCAAGAAGGAAGATGCGAAAGAGGGCCAAGGGGTGGATGTACGATGCTGATCCGTTCGCCACCCAGAAGCAACGCGAAGACGAAAAGGTGGCCAAGGAAAAGAAGCGCAAGGAGCAAGAAGCTATCAGGGAGAAGGCAAGGACTATGCCGGGCGCCTCTGGGCTGGTCCTCAGAAGCAACGCGGCGGGCCACTCGGCAGGGGTTGGCTCGAATCCCATGAAAGGCTGGACCTCGGTGCCGAAGATTGAGATGGGTAGGAAGACCCGTTCGCAGCTGGAAGATCTGCTTCGGCGCGAGGTCATATGGAACCCCCACGGTGTCAAGATGACAGCAGCACAGAAACAAAGCATCATTAAGGAGTTCACGGTCGCGGACTTCCGGGTCAGCCACATAGAGGAGGCTGTTGAAGAATGCAAGGACCGAGAGGAAACCCTGGAGTGGCTGCTGATCCACGTACCAGAGGATGACCTGCCCAAGTGGGCGCTGCCTGGAAACTACAGCGCTGGCGTGTCGGTAGCTGCAACATCCGATCTGAAGCGGGAAGCAGCGATAAAACGGCTTTCTCAATCCGGATATTCTATCGAGCTCTGCAGGAAAGTCTACAACGACAGCGGCATGGACGAGGATGCGACTGCAGACGCGTTGCAAACCATCCTTCTCGCTAGTGGTGATGGCTCTGCGAACCCTCCTGGATCCCCGGAAGAGCCACTCATTCTCGGCACACCCGAGGAATGCTGGGAGGAAGAGATGGAGAGTCTCGAATCCGTGTTTGGCGAGCAATACCAGCGCATATCAGATACGGTATGCCAAATCGCCATCGAGTCAGTCGAAAATGGACCAAATAAGAACATTGCTACGGCAATTCAAGTCCGCAGATCGCCACGGTACCCTACCGAGTTGATAGTCGCGATGGTGTCGGAGCTCCCGTCCTACATCAAACTCAGCATCATCAAGAAGACCCTTTCCTATGTCAGAGAGTCTTTGGGCGGCGAGCCTATGAAAATCTACTTCGCCATAGATTGGGTCCAGCAGAACATCAACGACATCATCCAGCGGCCTGGCAAGCTCAAGGAGATTTCAGGGGTGGCGTCGACCGCATCGGAAGTACGGACTGTCAATGCCCGGCGCAAGACGGCCAGGCACCCGAAGCCCCTGAAATGGATTACCGACCCCAAGAGTAAAGAGTCGTGGCAGAGAAGGCAAGAAGATCCTGCTGTCAAGAAGATGATAGCGCAACGGCAGAAACTACCAGCTTGGCAAGTAAGAGATACGGTCGTCGATACTGTGTTGAGCAACCAGGTGACTATCATTGCTGGTGAAACCGGTAGTGGTAAATCAACCCAGTCCGTTCAGTTCATCCTGGATGATCTTTACAGCAAGGGTTACGGTAGTGTGGCAAACCTTATATGCACACAGCCTCGCCGAATCTCCGCCCTGGGCCTAGCAGACCGTGTAAGCGAGGAGCGGTGCTACAAGATCGGAGAAGAAGTGGGCTATTCAATCAGAGGAGAGCACAAGTCAAGCGCTCAGACGAGGATCACCTTTGTCACCACTGGTGTGCTGCTGAGGCGTTTACAGACTTCAGGTGGACGGACCGAAGATGTCATTGCTTCACTTGCTGATGTAACTCACATCGTGATCGACGAGGTTCACGAGCGCAGTCTTGATACCGACTTCCTGCTGTCTATCATCCGCGATGTGCTCAAGCGCAGAAGAGACCTCAAGCTTGTCCTCATGAGTGCCACTTTGGATGCGGCGACATTCAAAGATTATTTCACCATGGAGGGCCTCAGCGTTGGTCTGGTCGAGATCAGTGGTAGAACCTACCCCGTGGATGACTACTACCTGGACGACATCATTCGTATGACGGACTTCAAGTTGGGATATGACCGATACCACGACGATGGCCCAGCTGATTCGGACAAGACACTGGACCCGGTCAACAAGATTATCCAGAAACTTGGTTCGCGTATCAACTATTCCTTGCTCGCAGAGACGACGAAGGCCATTGACGCGTCTTTGTACGACAGCAACAAGAAGGGCGGCATCTTGATCTTCCTCCCAGGTGTTGCTGAGATCAACCGGACCGTGAACGAGCTCAGAGCTGAGTCAAATCTACACGTCCTGCCGTTGCATGCCTCGCTCGATACACGGGAGCAACGGCGAGTCTTCACTAGCCCACCTCCTGGGAAGCGTAAAGTCGTGGTTGCAACCAACGTTGCCGAGACATCCATCACCATCGATGACATTGTTGCTGTTATCGACACGGGAAGGGTCAAGGAGACAAGCTACGACCCGCAGAACAACATGCGAAAGCTGGAGGAGACTTGGGCTTCGCGCGCAGCTTGTAAGCAGCGACGTGGTCGCGCTGGTCGTGTGCAAGCCGGCATCTGTTACAAAATGTACACCGCAAAGCTGGAGCAACAAATGGCGGAGAGGCCTGAACCTGAAATTCGGCGTGTTGCTCTCGAACAGCTTTGTCTATCCGTAAGGGCTATGGGTACTATCGACGTAGCCGGCTTCTTAGCGAGAACACCCACACCCCCTACCACATCTGCTGTGGAGGGAGCTATCAAGCTACTGCAGAGAATGGGTGCACTCGACGGCGAAGAACTTACATCGCTCGGTCAGCAATTGGCTATGATCCCTGCCGACTTGCGATGCGGAAAGCTAATGGTTTACGGATCCATATTCGGATGCCTGGATGAAGCCGTTACTATCGCCGCAATTCTGAGCTCCAAGAGCCCCTTCCTCTCCCCGCCTGATAAACGTGACCTGGCCAAGGAGGCACGAATGCGGTTCGCCAAGGGCGACGGTGATCTCCTGACCGACCTTCGAGGATTCCAGCAGTGGAGCGCGATGATGGACGAGAGGCTGCCACAGCGACAGGTACGCAGCTTCTGCGACGAGAACTTCATGTCTTACAACACGCTCTCGGACATCGCTGCGTCAAGGACGCAGTTCTACTCGGCGTTGGTGGAGATGGGCATCGCCTCCCCTTCGGTCTTCAACAAGAGCATCGAGGGCGGAGGCAGGCGCGGCGGCTCCGCTGCCGCGCCAGCCTCGGCGTCGTCCATGTCGCTGATCCGGGCCCTGACGGCGTCGGCTTTCGCACCACAAATTGCGCGCATCCAGTTCCCGGACAAGAAGTTTGCGGCCTCGATGGCGGGCGCCGTCGAGCTCGACCCCCGAGGCCAAGACGATCCGCTACTACACGCAGGAGAACGGCCGGGTTTTCATCCATCCCAGCAGCACGCTGTTCGACCACCAGGGGTTCGCGGGCAATGCTGCGTTCGTGTCGTACTTCACCATGATCTCAACGAGCAAGATCTTTGTGCGCGACTTGACTCGTAAGTTTCGTCTCCATTTCCCTTGTCTTTGAAAAAAAAACACCCAAATCAGATTCGGTTGGAAGATGCAGATACACAAGCATGCTAACCCGTGACAGCTTTCAACGCGTTCACCCTCCTACTCTTCTCCGGCGCCATTGAGCTAGATACCATGGGCAGGGGATTGGTCGTCGATGGATGGCTCAAGTACGTTATCACCAATAATTCCCAGTCCAATATGGATATTCACTAACGGTCGTCTGATCAGGTTACGCGGATGGGCGAGAATCGGTGTATTGGTCTCCAGACTACGCGGCATGGTCGATAACATGATCGCGCTGAAGGTCAACAACCCGCAGTCGGATGTGCACGAGAACGAAGTCATCAAAATAGTTACGAAACTCATAGAGCTAGACGGGCTGGACGCATAAGTAAGTTATATAGACAGCCGAGTTATGGCAGGCATACATTCCATTTAGAGGCATTAAAATTCAAAGAATAAGAAGAGAAAACACCATATCGGCCAATGTCCTGGAAATGTTATGTTGCCTATTATAGAATGTACATGAAGGTTATGAACGTGGCTTGGTTGAATATTGAGGCCAGTATTTCATAGTGAATGTTCTATCTGGGGCGATTGGCCACTGATTTATGGAGGGGCAAAGCGACATATGATGTATGCCCGTGTCGTGGCCTGACTAGGTAGAAGCCGCGTCAAGTTGCCACCTCTCTGTTTCGCATCATAATTTCATCAATATCAATCGACGTATATCAGTCTCTTCTTTTTTCTGTCAGCCTTCCATTTCATCACTTGAGTTCCTGCAAGAGTAAAGAGACAGCAAGACGAGAAAAATGACGCCCATTGACAATGCCATGAAGTCCAAGGTACGCTAAGGTTGAACCGCACTGAACCGAACCGTACTTTCCTTTGCACCCGCCGCCTCGTTTTCTAACGCCGTGTGTGTCCATTATAGAACGCCTTCCTGGGTTTCGCCGCCCTCGTCGTCGCTGCCAGTACCTACATCATCTGGGGCAGCGATCTGCTTCCGGCAGAAGGCGACCCTACGGGCAACCCCGAGGACTGGACAAGGGAGGAGCTGCGGAGGTGGCTAGCCAACGTGAGTCACATTTTCGCTCTCTATATGCCTTTCTCTCTCGACCTCCCCCTCTATGAGATGAGACGTCAGAGAGCTAACAAGAGGAACGCTTACACCAAAAACAGCGGGATCTCCATCCGCAGTCGAGCGACACGAGGGAACAGCTGCTGGGGAGAGTCAAGGCGAATATGCGACATATGCCCTAAGCAGTTTCACTGGCGGCGATGGATGGACCCAGGCGGGAACGATTCAAGACGATTTCACTAAGAGACCGTAGCCGTTGGTTGGTGTAGGTATATATAAATTCAGTAGCAATCGATACTCCCACACAATGTTGTATGGGGTTTATAGTTTCAGGGGTTGCGGATAGAAACCCAGTCACAAATCATGTATGTAGATGCGCTTATGGTCTAAACTTTGATTGCACCGGCGACGTGATCCACGGGGTAGGAAAGACAAGTCCACCACATCAGCGAGCGCTCTACTCAGTTCTCGCGATCGAGTACATATCTAGTAGGCATCCATGATACGCCCCCAACTAAATTTTCAATATACCAGGACTATGTCATCTGGGTCTGCCGCCCTGCCCCCTGCTACTATTGCGGGTTCCTATGCCACGACCAATTGAAGGTAGGAGGCACCGGGATACAACTACCAATCCGGCTATCTTGATTGCCCATGGTAAGAAAGGGGGAAACGCGAAACGGCATTTCATATAGTACAAGCGGAGACTGCTCAGCCCAAATACGGCATCTTGCCGCCGCTATTCAAGGGAACACGGTAGTGCTCGATCACAACTCCACCCCCGAAGCCTTCTCAGCAGTGGTCTCCTCAGACTTCTCCTCGGTAATCTTGCCGCTGGGAGTCCAGTCAAGCGCCTTGAGCCTCTCAGACAGAATGGGATGCGAGAAGTGGTAGCTAGCGTACATCCAGTCGGCATCCATCGTGCTGAGGTTCTGGATCTGCAGCTTGATCAACGAAGCGGCCAGCTCCTGCTGGTAACCAAGCTTGCGGGCGAACTCGTCCGCCTGGAACTCGAAGCGTCGGCTGATGATGTTCATCAACAGCTTGATGACTGTGTCCATGGGGGCCAGAGCGTCGGAGAAGAGGATGAAACCAATGATAATGGGGTGCTCCTTGATGAAACCGAAGTCGTGGTAAAGCGAGGCGTTGTTGATGAAGACGGAGAAGAGGGTGAAGATGTAGAAGACGTGAATCTGGGAGATACCAAACAGCCTGGTGGTGTGACCCAGGCTCCAGTGGCCAAGTTCGTGAGCCAAGACAGCGGTAACCTCCTCAGACTTGCTCTTCTCAATGAGGGTATCGTAGATGACAATGTGCTTCTTCCAGGGCAGACCGAAGAAGTAGGCATTGCTGTGGGCGCTACGCTTGCTACCATCGATGACGAATAGCTCCTGAAGGGGGAACTTGAGCTTCTTGGCCAGGGATTCGACGTCGGTCTTCAGCTTGCCGTCCTCCAAAGGAGAGAGCTTGTTGAACAGAGGAAGGATGGTGATGGGGTAGACGGTGATCATGAAGACCTGGAGACCAGCAACAAACAACCAGAGGTAGTAGAAGAACTGGTTTCCAGTCCTCTGCACAATGCTGAGGAAACCGGCGAGGACAGGCGGGGCAATGATGAAGGCCAACATGTTCGACTTGAGCATATCCGTGATGAAGAGCTTGGGTGTCTGCTTGTTAAAGCCGAACTTCTCCTCGAGGACAAACGTGTGGTAGATGGATGTCGGGAGCGACAGGGCTTGCTGGATCAGGATGAAGGACAGGACGAAGACGATAGAGTGCGAGATCTCGCCGGTGAAGCGAGCCGGGGCGACATTGAGGAGGAGCTTTCCGGTCCAGGCCCAGAGCTTGGGGAGGACGTCGAAGTGGATGAAGGCAATGTTCTGAAGCTGACCGTAGAGACCGCGGACCCAACCAAACTTGGCCTTGGCGCGACCGTAATCCTGAGACTTATCGTAGACCTCTTGGGACACCTCGGCCTCCAGGACCTTGGGCACCTTTGTCTTCTTCAACACTTGGTACTGGCGCCATGACAGGAACTCTTCGAAGAGGTACTGGCCGACGGAGAAGCCGATGATGAGTTTCTTCCACGGGAACATGGGTCGGTCGAGCGTCTGCGAGAGGCGCTAGGAGCAAAAGAAGGTCAGTCAGCTTTGCTTCTCGCGAGATGCTTCCAATTGATCAATTGACGAGGCTGTCGGTCGTTGTCTTACCTGGAGCAGATCCATCTTGAGTGGCGCGCCGGGGGTTCCCCGATGCCAAACAAGCGATGCCAAAAGGCGCAAAGTACGCAAAAGAAGAGTAGTCGTCCAGTCGTCGCTAAAAGATTCTCCTATGCGCCGTTGGAGGAGATGGTGGTTGTCGGAGTTGGAAAGGTCAAGCCAGCTGTGATGTAGGCAGTGGGTCTGGCTACCTAGTTATGCCTTTGCTAGAAGATGGGAATCACGAACAGCAAGCTACGTGTCTCGATGCACCGGGCTGACTGTACCTGATTGCTGACTGTTCTGACTGTGCTAAATGTACTCTGCAGTGCGCCGCCGATGGTGGGGCTTCGCTGTGGCTAGGTGGCTTTTACCCATTCAATTGCACTGCATCATGCGGCTTGGCGGAATGCTCTAGGCTACTACGGCATTATCCCAATGCGACATGAACCCCGTTTCTAGGGGATAGGCTGATGGTATATGCTTGGGGTTCTGTTCCCACAGGCTCATTCTTAATGCCCTGGGCGAGCCTTAGTTTGGGATACGCTTGCAGTATCCGTATGATAGCGTAGCTCACCTCCATCAAAGCGAAGTCCTCTGCGTATCATTAGCTAGCCGGGGAATAGATTCAGGAAAAGGATCGAAAGGCAAAGCAACGTACTTCCGAGGCAGATGCGAGGACCAGCATTGAAGTCCACATAGCCAGATCCTGGGCGGGCTTTCTTGGCCAGATCGCCATTCTCCCATCGTTGTGGGCGATAGGTTTTCGAGTCTGGGCCATAGATATCTTCTCGTCTGTGAAGATGATACACAGAATAGACAATTCCAGCGCCTTGACCCAAGAGGACCGGATATTTGCCACCAGGTCCTCCTCCTCGTGGCAAAACTGTGGGTTTGTTGGCGAAACGAATATTCATAGGCAGTGTTGGATAAAGTCTCAAGGCTTGAGTACGTGAGTTCGTCGGAACATATTAGTCTAGTCTGCCGTGGTAATCTTACTTTCATTGATACAACACCTCAGAAATGGCAGTCTCTGTATTTGTTCTCGGTTGATCTCGATATCAACAGGCACTGAGGCGACTTCCTCCTGTAGCCGTTCCAAGACGTCTCGGTTGCGGACAAGGTGAAAGCTACTGCTGGGTTAGCAACAGGTACAAGAGACGGGGGCGCGTGCACGAACAACGTCCAGGAGAGCAGACTCGCCGTCGAGTCTCTTCCGGCTACCAGAACGTGGAGGAGCTGGTCGCGGACGAGCTCGAAGTCTTTTATTTCTTTCCAAAGATCAACGATGAAGGTGTACTTCTCCGAAGCTGCATCTTCGCCGAAGTCTTCGTAATGCTTGATGGCCTTCTTTGCAAAGAAGGACGCCCACGCATGTACAGCCCTACACGCTTTCCTAAAGCTCGGCGGGTCGTAGAGAATGGCAGCTTCAGCAAGGCGGACGCGAATGCCACAACCGAATGTAGCGTAATCGAAATTCTCCTGACTGCTTCTCGTTCTGCCTTGTCCATACTGCTGTGCGGCTCTCCAAAAAGGAGCATCGTGGTAGTGTCAAGGGTGTACTCAAACATAAGTGGTTTCAAATCCACCACTCCATTGACAGCTGCTTCAGAGATACCCGAAATTAGATAGTCAACATGGCTTGTGAAAGCTTGAGGAGTCTGCTTCTGGACGCGGGCGAACTGGCGTCGGATAAGCTCTCGGGAGCGTTTCCATGCCGGACCATCCTGTGAGAATATACCCTCGCCAAGAAGAGGAAAGCCGGCTAGGCGCCGTGTTCCAAGGCCATAATCTTCAAAGTTTGTGGAGAGGATCGTTTCGATGTTATCGGGGTCAGTGGTGAAGTAGCCTGTTAAGCCGAAGAGATGGATGCAGCAGGTTTCTGCTAGGTCAAAGTACGGCGTCATACGTTCAAAGGTATGGTCGCCAAATAGAATATCATATTGGCGCTTGACGAGATCTAGAGCAAGGGGCCATTTATACGGCACGTATGGCTCAACCGGCTTGCAATTGTGTTGCGCGGCGATTTTCCGTTCGACCTGACAGCGATTGGTAGCCTGTCAATATTTGCCCAGACTGAAGCATCATTCATTTATTTAGACTGAGTACTCACCTGTTTCTGATTCCACCATCGAACCGACATGTATACGCAGAGAACAATGGTCAATGTCGCAACCACCCATCGTATTCCACCGATGAAACTCGCGAAGGACTGTACACTATTCCAGAACGCAGCCATGGCGATTCCATAACCCTCCATGTTCAATCCTGGGGTGGAGGAGGGGGCAGCAAGATGTGAGGCACGAAAAAGGAACATGCAGGGTGGAATGGGGATCGAGAGGGGTTTTGGCTGTTGGGACTTACTACACAACCCAACTCATGCCGACAGGACTCTACGAACCAGACGTCATGCAACTTACCCGAATATTCCCATGACGTTTGGCGGTGAGTACAGGATGTGAAATTCCCCAAGGTTACACTGATCACTCTCCTTTTCAGCTACATGCATATCAACATGTATGCTCGTATTGTATGAAATGCGTGTGACAGCCTCCCGGCATACCGGTAACCAATTATAGTAAACAAAGGGACCGACTGAACCAAGCAACTGAGTATCCCTTGCAACAGACGGGGGTCAGTCAGCTCCTAAGTCTGTCTCCTCAATCCGATTTTCTCACTTTTGACAGAGCTTCCGGGCCGTAAAAGGTTTCCCAGTTGTCAAGCTTGTGGTCCGAACCACCTCAGAACTATTGATCTACCCATCCTACCTTTCGATTCGTGCATCCCGCAGTCTCGTTGCGAAGAAAAGCTGGTTCATCGATACGTTGATGAGTTCGATCCTATCCTTCGTGATGCTATACGTCACCTGGGATATGAACAAGACGGTCTCTTCGTGGGCAAAGAAAAACAAACAGTCATAGGGCAATGAATGGCTCTGGATCGAGTGACAGAAGCACATGTTGGTAAGATACTCGGTAATGCTTAATGTGCTGAAGATTGAACACACGTAAATGTACGCCTGCCGTAGGTAGACTAATCTTAGGCTTCCATGCTGCTGAGTGCTAGAAGGACGAAGCACGATGGGGCCTTCGCCTACTCACTGCCGAGACGTATATGCCAAGTACAGCTCACGAAATGCCGAATCCCGGGCAAGCAGGGACTCTGGCGCGTCGTGCTCAATGATCCGGCCTGCCTGGAGGAGCAACACACGGTCAAATGTATGGATGAATGCGAAGCGATGGAGGACCGAGATGACGGTATGATCCTTGAATTCCGTCTCAATGACCTTGTGCATAGCGGCCTCAGTCTCCCCATCAACACTGAGATGGCAATTAGTTAGTCTGTTGGTATAATTTGCATCCGTATTTCTCAAATGGGATACTTTTTCTTACCTACTCGTAGCCTCGTCCAAGACTAAGATTCTCCCAGGAACTAAGAGGGCGCGGGATAGGCAGAGGAGTTGCCTTGAACCCTGGGACCACTCTGACGGAATTAGCTCCGCGTCGAGGCCGCTGCCGTCATTAATCTGTTCCCACAAAGAAGTCGATACTTTGCGAACTGCTTGCTCTACCTCATCAGCAGAACACCGCCCATGGGGATCGAGGTTGAATCTGATCGTGCCGGGTAGAAAGAAAGGCTCCTGAGGCACAACATTGATACATGAGCGTGCGTCGCTTGGCGAAAGAGTTGCGATGTTCCTGCCATTAACATGAATCCGTCCTTTTCTGACTTCTATCATTCTCAGCAGTGCCATAATCAGAGACGTCTTTCCGCTGCCGGAGGCGCCGACGATGGCGACCTTTTGTCCTGGGGTGATGCTAAAGCTCAAACCAGCAAGGGCTGGGGTGTCATTGGACCTGCATGATGAGTAAAATACAGAATTAGCACGGATCGAATATCCTTCGCCATAGAGGCAAGGCAGATTTTGGTGTTCTTTACCCGTAGTAAGTTAAGACGTCCTCGAAGTCTATAGCTCCCTGCGTTAGGCAATCCTGCTCGGAGTCTGGCGCGGCACATGCGGTCCCTTGCGTGGGTTCCGAAGGTGTGTCTCGCACATATATTTGGACCCGCATCACGGCTCCTATCGAGGTCTCTAGCTTAGTCCAGGCCTGTATACTTTGCGAGAGTAATGCATTGAACTGCAGGATCAGGGACAATGAAACCCCGAGAGACCCGGCGCTCATGATGTTTCGGGACAGCAGCGAGGTCAGGACAATGATAACAGCCAGGGCACCGACTACCAAGTCCAGCACCAGTACAAGCCACTGCTGGATGCAGAATAGCATGTAGTATGGTGCCTGGGACATATCGAGAACATTCGTCAACTTCCTCTGGAAGAACGAGTCCCAGCCAAAGGCTCGGATTGTTGTGAGACCCGAACCAGTTTCAATAAAGTGTTTGAATAGAGGGGCTTTTGCTTCGATATCCAGGAGGCGGATTTGGCGCGACGTCCTGAGATAGTATCTTTGTAGGATAAACACTGTACCAATAAGAGCTGGAATAGTCGCGGCAAGATATTTACCAAGGACGCAAATGATAACGAGTTGCACAAGACATGAAAACGCTCCTGCGGGGTGAAAACTCATCAGCTTTGATTGAATATGCAGCGCGGAGAGCATACGGAATGATGAAGGGGGAGGTGGGGGTGATACCGGTAACAAACTGTGCGGCCTGTAACGGGAGGGCAAAGTCGATAAGTTCCATATCTTGACTGAATCTGTTTATAATGGTGCCGGTATCTGTCTCTTGGAAGAAGTTGAATGTTGCGCTACAATGTCGCCGTTCGAAATTAGCAATATACCTCGGTAATCGTGGTGCGATCCCCTCGAAAGCTTGGTCACATACCCTAAAGTAGCATTCAAGAGGTCATCGTGGAGTTTCATAGCAGTATCGCGAATGATATCGATGAAAAGAAACCTAGAGGCTGGGTATCAATACAAGTTGTGTTAAACGAAGGTCAGAGGCGGATATGCAGACTTACCACAGCTCAGCTACAAATGCCAAATTCCCAACTACGACGAAGGCGGCGAATACGCCGACATAAAGACCCAGCTGCTGATTCGGATCTTTTTGATTCGCCTCTGTCCATCTTTCCAGCCATATATCTAACAACTCGTCAGTACAAATGCATCAGTCTCAAGACCAAATACTTACACGAAACATTCGCACAAGCTGCCGCAACAAACGAGGCGAGTAGATACCGAAGTACCGCGAAAAGTCCAGCGCTGCGCCCGTAATATGAATATACCGACCAGTCCCCTTGTTGTCTTTCTAAGTTCAGGTCTTCGGTGGGGGGTGTCGATGAGGACTGAGGCGTCTGCGTTTGCAGCCCTCACCTCAGAGTCGACTACCCCGTCAACCTGGTAAGCTCCGTTCTCGCCTTTATCCTGCTTTGCCACAGAAGCGTCCTTATCTTCGTTTTCCTCGAGGGCGGCGTCTTCGGCATACACTTCGTCGGGCCTGCCACACTGGACAAGTACGCCATCTTTGAGGACAACAACGGTGTCCATGTGCTGGAGTAGACGTTCTGAGCAGCATGTGTCAGTTTTAGAAAAGAAAGCCCCCGATAGACCCCGCCCTCTCCGGCGTCACTTACTGCTGTGTGTTGCTATGATAACCGATATGCCAGCTCGTCGGAAGTGTCCGTCGCCGCTGAATAGTTGGGTCAAGATAAGGTTGACCATTGAAGCATCTAACCCGCTCGTCACATCATCTAGAATGACCACAGGCAGCCTAGAATACACCGCACGAGCGAGGGCCTACGCGGCTCGTCAACTAAGTGCCTCTAAGAGCTGTAGGATGTGACGGAATGTTTAGTTTGCGAAGCCACTTACCACTCGCTGACGCTGTCCCCCGCTCAAGCACGATCCATCGCTTCCCGCTCTTGTTTTGTCTCCGCGGGGCATCCTGCGAATGTCTTCTTCGAGGCCGCAACTAGAGAGAGAAAACTGATACCAGGCTTCATCATATTCTGCGCCTCCAACTATGTTGGACTGTATCGTATCGTCCAAGATCCAGGGAGTCTGACTGCAATACGCCATCTTCTGAAAAGGAGATACTATGGATCCCTTATTCAATATTGTTTCTCCGAATATTGTAGAGAGTAATGTGGACTTTCCGGATGCGACCGGTCCGATAATGGCTGTAAACTCCCGGCGAATCGTCAATGACAAGCCTCTTAGGGCGGGCTTAAGAGCTTCTGGTGACCATGAGATATCGGCATCCTCAAGGCGAATAATTGCCTCCATCGGTGGTGCAGTGAGGGCCCCGAGAGTCTTGAGCATGACGGATTCCTCACGCACCTCAGGAGGAGTGGGTGGTGTCTGCAATAGTGCATCTTTTTGGCAGAATTCTTCAATGCGAGTGAAACACGCAGCTGCCTGGACACATTGGGGTAACGCATCGCAGAAACGAACCACCGGGTGAGTCATGAGAGATATCAATGATATGGATGTGAATGCCTTCTCCCCGAGTAGAGTTTCGTCCTTGCTTGTTGCAGCGATTATCGCGTAGAAGGCAAACGTAGCGAATGGAGCGACAACCTCTGGCACATTGCCTGCCCGAAAAGATCAGCCAACGCTTCCGCTTAAACGAGCAATAAGCAAGGGGCGAACACATACCTAGAAGAACCTGCCAAACGAGCAGTTTACGGAATTCTTTGGATGTATCTAACTCGATCTCGCGTGCTTTGCGGATAAGAGTCTCAATAACTCCAGTGAGACCAAGCATTTTTATGACCTTCATACCGCCTAGCATGATGGTTGTGACAGCAACTCTCTTTTGTACACGTTCAACCCAGGCTCTTTGTGCAGATCCGAAAGAAGCAGCGATCCGGCTCGTCCAAACCACACAAACTGACATTCACGACACTCGTTAGCGTATGGATACGTCGGTGCCATTTGAGGATCGTCAATTTACCTAGAGATATGACTAGCGGTACAGCAGAGGCCCACGATAGCTGACGTGCCAACAGCCAAACTGCCAGGCTGACCTCGATCACAGAGGCCCATACTTCATGGATCGTCCTCAATGCTTGCACGATTCTTTCCACATCGGTTCCCATCAAAGTCAAGGCTGCGGAATCTTTCATGTCACTGTCCCGCAGGCGAGTAGTCTGCCGGTAAATTATAGAGATCAGGCTAGGCCGAACTCGGGCAACCATGCGGTACGTCTGGCGCCAGTAAAGCGAGCGAGACAGCTATCATCGTTTAGTTTCTGTAGTAGCGATGTGAACAAGTCGTGGGCTACTTACAGAAATACCAAGATAGATCAAAACGCAAGCGCCTATAAGGCCAGCGCGATATGAGTCGGCCAATCCTCCACTTGGTTGTTGGTTGTTCAAGTACGATACCGATGTCCCGATGAAGAAGGGCTGGCAGAAGGTGAATGCTGACAAAGCCAGACGTGGAGGAACTGCAGAAAGAAAGCTCCATCGATTAGCGGAAAAGGCAGCTCGGAGTAGACCATGACGATGCCCTCGAACGCTGCGCCATGCCTTATCCAGATTGTTCCACGTCGACTCTTCCCGAAGATCAGTGTCGACCCTGGGAACATTATCGAGACATATTATTTTGTTGTAACATATTCTGAGTAGAGGGATGACCCACGTCCAGAGACTTCGGCCCCAGATGCCTGAGACTTGCTCCTTGCTTGTTTTGGCATCGAGATGGGCCAACGATGATGCCTTGCGAGATGACTCAGTCAAGGTGACAAGTATGGTAAGCAACAAGATGAGTGTCCAAAGTATTCTTGGCTTCTCATCGTTATCAGACATCAACCAGAGTGTGCGCAGAGCTGGAATGTACAAGACAGTTGTGGCAGAGAAATAAAGGACTAGGAGATCTGAAGGCCGGATTGACCGTGTGTCTTCCAGGAAAGATGAAACTGCAGCCAAGAAGACAGCGACCATGGTAACCACGGCAGAGGGGATGGAAAGGCTGGTGTGAAGATCCAAGACGCCATGTCTAAAAACCGAAAACAGCAGTAGAGAGCAGAGCAATGCGAAATATAGAAGCTTCCAGCGCGGTATGGAGTTAGCACGAACAAAACTACTGGCAAGGTGAACATCTAGTCCCCAAAACATACCAATTTGCAGATCAACAGAGGACGGAAGTTGAGGATAACCGGCGTCTTCCAGAGTGTCGATAATCGGAACGGCAGTGCCACCAATAACACAGACGCTGGCAGGAGAGTGAAGAATGCATCTTCCCAGAGTAGGGTGAAGTCGAAATTCCGGCAAGACGGATCCACGCGAGGAGCGAATTGATTGTCTATGCCCCGAGGGCATCTCGCGTTGCTCGACATCCCCTCCTAGAGTTGGTTATCGAAGGAGTAATGACAATGTAGCGGCGACTTGTGGGAGGGTGGGGCAAGGTGCTGGCGATGCGACCACCCCTGGCTACTTATGTGTTCTGCTACAGCCCCTGTAAGCGATCGGGGTTGTTGGTTGCTGGTACATACATAATAGGAATCACACCTATCCCGAACTCCGATCCGCTGGGAGCGCTGCTGCCTGAGTTCCGCCCTCCCCCTTCAGATCGACTCTGTCAATTGATTGATTCTCCAACATTCAAGAAGAGCAGTCAGCATTATCACCATGGACGAAACGACCAGGCTTCTCGATGCCCCAACACGCCACCAAGAACAGGATGGTGTAGCCGAATCGGCCGTCAATGTCGCCAACACTACTGCCAGAAGCATCTGGCTCACCCTGCTCCCGTCCCTGGCTGTTTATTTTCTTTTGAATGCTTCCAACGACTTGAGCTTGGGACCACAGACTGCCGTCCTGGAGGATATTGTCTGTCGCAAATATCACGGAGCTGCAAATTGGCTCCCGAGAGAATGCAAAATCGAGCCCGTTCAGAGCGAGGTGGCTTACATCCTCGGTTGGAGGGATGTCTTTGAGACACTGCCCGGTGAGCCGAAATCCATTGTCGCAGGCCATGCTTTTGTCATTGTGCTAATGTGTGTTCCTGCCCGTACATAGCATGTTTGGTGGCTGTCCCGTTTGGCACCTTGGCTGACAAGGTCGGCCGCAAAAGAATCCTCGTTCTCGCGGTTTTTGGTGTGCTGATGAATGATGTTTGGGTTCGGCTCATTTGTGAGTTGGCGCGGCATTTCACAATATGTGTATCTGATATATGCTGACTGACTGGACCGACAGACTGGTTTAACGCTACCTTCCCGTTGTATTTGGTCTGGCTTTCTGGTATTTGGCAGATTATTGGTGCTGGTAGTCCGGGTGTTGCGTCCCTTGTGTACGCACAGGTTGCCGACGTTTGTCCTGCCGAGAAAAGAACCACCGTATTCTCATTCATCGTCGCAATTCCTTTGGTCACCCAACTTACCTTCATGCCACTCGGAGCAGTCTTATCATCTATCGATCCTTGGATTCCCATGCTCTGCACCAGCCTGCTTGAGCTTATTGCTTTGTCCGTCGCAGGTTTCCTAGTCTCGGAAACACTTCCTTCGTCCAAGGCAGCACTCCAGGCTGCAGCTGTTACGGTGCAGAGTGAGAATGAAGAGAACAGAGACGACACCCTCCGTGAGCAGATGGTACGCAAAGTGGTTCAATGGATGAAGAGCCACTCGAGAACACTGCCCGTCCTTATTTGCCTGTTCTTGTTCTACTTCGGCCAACAATCGGACGGCACACTTCTGCTACAATACACGTCTAAGCAGTTTGGATGGTCCTACGGCCAAGTGCGTCCGCAAATTATCCTGATGTCCTACATCCGTCACCCTGGCTAATATACCTTTTAGGCATCTTTCCTCCTCTCCTTAAGGGCTGCTGCCACTCTGTTCATCCTATTGATCCTACTCCCGTGGGCATCCGTCTATTTAGTGCGACACAGACAACTGGAAGAGGGCCTCAGAGATAAGCGTCTTACCCAAGCCTGTGGCATGCTGATGACTCTAGGAATGGTTCTTATTTTTATGTCCAAATCTTGGATCTTCCTAGTGGCGGGTCAGTTTATTTTCTCCATAGGGAGCTGCTTTGGTGTTCCAGCAAGAAGCCTCGTCGCGAGTATGGTAGAACGGGAACACCTAGGCGCCGTGTTTACGCTTGTAACGGTTCTGACTATGACGGGCGCACTTGCCGCTGGTCCTCTTCTGGCCAGCGCGTTTGCTTGGGGTTTAAGAGCGGGAGAGTTCTGGTACGGGATCGCATTTCTTATTTCTGCAGGGTGCTTTGCTATGGCTTCTCTCTTCGTGTCTTTGGCTACTCCTAGCCAGAGCGCAAGCCAAAATGAGGATGGCGTTCAAGATCATATGTCTTGACTCAGCAAACATTTCTATACAACTAGATTAGAAGCTCTCCTTGGGAACGATCCATTTCATGCGATGCTGTAGCCAATAGATATCTATTTAGACGGTTTCTCAAATCGTGCTACCCACACATCCATATTTCTCACAGCGTCAACACCCCCCTCTAACAGCTTTGTACTGGCTTCGACCGCCTTCACCATAGCGTGCAGCATAGTGCCGACTTTGGTATCCACACGGCTAACGACGTCGTCCAAGTCTCTGCGAAACAAGCGAGGCTGGACTACCATGCGCACTTCGCGTCTTCCTTCAACCTGCTTCTCCCCGGGGGTGATGGTTTCCTCCTTAAGCAACGCCCAGCCGGCTTGGGCAGCTGAGGCTGCAATCTGAGCAGGGCTTAGCGCACAGCGTATGTTTCTGTCCGACTCCTCGCCGCGAAAGCTCTCAAGAGCATTGTCGGTGAGGGCAGTCAAGAGGTGGGGCACCTGGGCTGGGATCGAAGCCGACAGACTGTACTCGACGATAAGGACAGCTTTGGCGTGTCGATGAGCCTTCTCGAGCATCTTGCCAAGGAGCTCCGGATGAGCGAAGAACCAGATACAGTAGCCAAATATGATGAAGTCAAAGGGCTGCCCTATGCCATCTCCTGAGAGGTAGGAGACAGGGTCCTCTTGAACGAAAGTGACACGAGGACCGATGGGCGAGGCGAGTACGTGGGCATGGGCCGTCTTGTAGTCTGGGGTGCCTAGTTTACAGAAATGGTAGTCAGTATCCAACACGCATCAGTAGTTGAAAACACCAAGAGGCTAGAAAAGCGAAACAGTCTACAGCAGACGAACCCCAATCCGGTGGTGCAGGGTCAACAGCAACCACACGGCCTGCTGCTCCTACGGCGTCGGCCAAAACAACGGTAAAGTCGCCCTGGCCGCAGCCAATCTCCAAAATTGATGACCCCGGAGGAATGCCCCAGGCTTTAGTGACCTGTTGACGGTGTTGAATGGCGGCGATGTTGTGTTCGTGGTCAAAATCGTAGACGAGGAAGGTCGCCAATTCTTGCGGTGAGAAAGAGGTCATTTTGGTCTTGTCGTCTCTTCGTCTCGTACAAAGCGTGGTGAGTCTAGGAAGCTACAATGTTTGCCCTTTCTCGAAGCTGTGTTGTGTATTCAGCAGAGATGCCTCGGCGTCTCGAGGCCAGCTACTCCAAGCCTGAGCCTGCTTCTATCCACTTGTGAGACCTCGGCTTCAGCTTTCTGCAATGGAAATTCATCCCCATCTGCATCCCAGAACTGTGACGTGTCTGACAGGGCTGCGTTTACCCCGACGTATACGTGCGCAAAGCCAGACAAGAGCGCAGCCCGTACGAGCAGGCTGCAGGCTTCCCCATACGAGCCGGAGGATCTGGCCGCCTCCGTAACGGGTTCTAATTTAGCTTCTTTCGCGCCGTCTGGGTCTCCCCGCGGGATCCGCTATCACAGGGTACTCAAGAGGAGATGCTCAGGGTAAGATCCGCAGGCAAGCCCCGCCGGGGAAGAGCTGCCGCCGGTAGCCAAGCGGCGCAGAATGTCTCAACCAGAAGGATGACTGGATAGCTCGTATTGGATAGGGCAACAGCAGGCTGCAACTTGTCTTGAAGAAAATATTGGGACTCGGCCAGACGGAAGAGATCAGAGGAGATGCGTCAAGACTCGGCGGCCGACGGCGATAAATGCTTGGTCGCAAGCCCGCCGCTCTCCCGCATAACCAGTCCCAAACCAGAAAAGTTCCCTCCTGACGCTTATCGCATCTAGATAGGGGAGAGCTGTCATCACGGCCGAGATCTGCATCTTCGTCCAATAGGGATTCCGCCGCGGCGCAACTAATCTATAGGTCTGCATCACGCATTATCTGCGTCCTATAGACCTATACAGAATGCCTATTAAATGAGCCTCGATATGTGCATCTCTGGAGACTGCATACACCCGTCATAAGCATAGGCCCTGTTGTTAGGGATTCATATGAGGGAGTTTCATCGTCGACGTGATAGTTCCTATTCCCCTTGATTGAAACAGTCGTTCTTCTCCGAGTCAGCAGTCCTTATCTTGCTTCTCTCATCTCAAGCCTCAGTACCTTCTCTTGAAACTGTATCATGCTTAATCGCTTCCATCGGTTCGACTTGACCAAGTACTGGCCCCTTCACCGACCTAACACTATGGGATACAACAAGCCTGAGGATGACTCCTCTTCCGAGCACAGCGATGAAGCTGAGCTCTTCATGGACTCCAAGTACCAAAACAAGAGGTTCGCCCAGGCCTCATGGCTCAGACAGCACTCTCGGTCCATCACCGTACATGTCATCCTCTTATTGTTCAACATATCATTCTTTGTTATCATACTCTATAGCACGACTGGAGTAAGAGACATGCAACACTCTGAAAGTAAGTCATTTGATCTTCAATTAGCCCGCTATTGGAAAGCTAACAGTGAGAAATAGCTCCATTTGGCCCTCAGATTCGGTATGAGCAGCGTGAATTCAACCGCCAATCCGTCTATCTGCATGACGGAAGCTTGAACCACAAGAAGCCCACCTTGAATTTCAATGGCCCCCCGAGACCAGCGCTTGAAGCAGCATGGGAAAGGCTCAAGGATAGTTGGTGCTCCCCTTTCCCCGTTTGCCCCGTCTCTACCTCTCTTGAATCCTCGCATGTCGTGTACTAATCTTACAACTTTGACATAGATGACAGTGTTCGTGTCAGTGCAGAAGAGCTTGGCCAGTTCGCTGGAGATGATACAATCATCAGTCTTACTGACGGCAGTGGCTACTACACCACTGTGGCCGTTTACCATGGCCTTCACTGCGTCCAGAGGCTCCATCACTACCTGTACCCGGACCATTACTACCCGGACCTGGACGAAGACGAGAGATTCACCTTGTTGCGCCACACAGGTATGTGCCTTTTCACATCCCGCAGACCGTGCGAGATGATATCTGCGACTAACTGTAATTTTACGTACAGAACATTGCCTTGATTGGCTGAGAGAGTATCTGACTTGCAACGCGGACACCACACTGATTCCCGTCCACTGGCAGGCCAAGTAAGTACACACCTCACAACTCGCACCTACACTTGGCTGACAGCATGTTGGAAAGTCATGCTTCGCCCACTGCCCTTGACTGGGGCAAGCACCAGTGTGTAGACTGGACGTCGATCGAGGATTGGATGGCAACCCACGCATTCGACCCTTACACTCCTGGTCTGCTCATGCACCCGGAATTTGGTATGTACATAACTCACCTTGACATACTTTAGACTCTCCCACGACTAACCTGACCCAGGATCACCTTACAACCAGTCCGCAGAGGCTACCCACCACAATCTTGGAGCTATTCCGGTGGGGAAGAACGGCTTGCAGCTGTTGTCTGGTGGTGGTTCCGGACATTGAGCTATATACTGCCGGTAGAAGCCCATTTGTGTTTCTACAGGCTTTGAACAGAATAAAGCATGTCATCTAGTAATAGCGCAAGGAGCTAAATTCTACGTGACTACAGAGTGATTGGTGGGGAATCAGCGAGTGTGTCGTCGATAGTAACCAGCTCAATACACAACTGTTGATTATGATATTTTTCGGTATCCCGCGCATTGAAATTGTTATATTGTGCCAATTAAGAACCCTATCTCAACTAATAACGACTTGCTCCAATCCTGATACCTAGCAATCAATATACTGCCCTAAACTCTTCCGACTTGCTCAACGATAGTATGAGGCTGGCTCGAAATGATTCGATGTTCAGGGTGTATACATCATGGAGCCGGTATATGGAAGAGAGAAATCAATCACGGTAAACGGAAAATGGGTGTTCTGGGGCTATTGTCTTCTTCTGGAGCCCTGATTTCAACAAGGCCCTCGTGAATTGATGCCATGAATCACGTACTGAACACCATCACTACCATGGTTAAGGTTTGTTGATGAACATAGATTCAATTTCTTATATCCTAATTCTCCTTGGTGCTATTTGACACCAACTTCACGGCTTTCCGCAATGAGTCGTTTCCAGCGATCAGACTTGAGTTCAATGTGACGGGCACTGGAATGAGTTCGGCGTGATCAGGTACAGAGTTGAGAATAAGCCCCGAGCAGTGGACGCTGTGGTGAAGCTCATCATAACGCTCCTCCATGACCAGCCCCGTCATGCGGATGCGGCGGTATTTCTGCCAGTAGAAAACGCAGTGGGCGACGTGCCAGAAGCGCGACGTCCAGAACACCCCGTCATGGTCCCCGAGCGCCGCCACCTGCTCTATAGTGAGCAGAACGGTGCCCTCCTTGTCGGCAAAGTATTTCCAGTCTCCCGCAGCCTCGAACTTCTTGGTGAGCTCGTCATCCCGACAGTGAGGCGGAAGCCAGGCGGTGGCTAGTGCGTCGTAGACGCAGTCCTTGGTTTTGGCCTCGGCTATGGATCGCCCACAGTCGCATAGATTGAGACCGGACTCAAGTGTTTCGGGGTGGTATGGATCGGGCTGGAATTGACTATCAATCAAGAGCGAAGGGGCATGGCATGTTAAGGATGGCGATGGTGGTGAAGATAGTCCGAATCGCGCTCCTTTGTTCTCAAGCCCCAAGGCAAAGTAGATGAAAGATATGAATCCCCATACAGATGAGATATAGAGCAAGGATTGAAGTGCTATGCTGAACAATTCATTCCTTCTCGTAAACATCTCTTTCCGAACGGGATTTGCCTCTCGGTCTGGGGTTGGGTCCAAAAGAGGAACTATGTTGAGTCAGCCTTTTCTTTCATATGTATAAGTTGGTTAAATTGAAAGACAGAATCCTACTTTCTGTAACCGCTTTTGGTTCTGTGGCTACTTCTGACGTTGAGGACATGATTGTTTCTGTTCGTCTGACAACTATTTCGGAGCTCTAAGAGGGTTTCCGTGTGTAAGTATGAGAACGAAGAGATAGGAACAAGGCACTGGAAGTTGGAGGGAAGGTACCCAGTGTCCAGAAGCAGATGATACGAGTTAGTCTGTGGGAAAGTCTCCCCAGTGAGCCCCTATGGTAATATCTCAGATTTTGGTAGAGCACTAAGTTGCTTAATTGCATATGCATGCTGCCCAACACAACACCAACATATATTGTCACCTTCCTTTCTCGTACTATAGAAACATCACGCACGTTTCGTCATGAAGGATTCGCCAAGAGAGTCGCAGCAGACTTCGTGAATATAGAAAACCGATATCAGACCCACGTTCGCGGGGCATGTTACCACTTTGATACCAACACGCATCAACACCTTCCTTTCTTGCAGGTCAACAACATCACATGAGTGGATTCGCATGCCTTAAGGCCGATCGTTTGGCAAAAGGCTCGCATTTGGCTCTGCCAAGATTCATAGTCGATCCAACCTTTTTCATCGGCGTCCGCGGTTGTGTCGAAAATTAATGATCTTTGGTCTTGGCTGATAGCGGGCATACAGGAGACATGGAGGTTATGTGACGAATAGGCCGGGTTCTCCGCCTGTTCATACACACAAGATGAAGATACTTGGTCAAGAATGCAGATGAACTGGCGGGAACGCGAGGAGGGGGGCAACGGGAGAGACAGATGAAAGGGGCGAGAAAAGGGTAAAGGGATGAAGGGAGACAGGTGCAAGAGCGAGGGAGCCGCGGTGAGAGATACAGGTGATAGAGGCAGGCGAGAAGAGATGGCGTGAGGACCAGTAAACGAGATTAGAGGAGTAACTTGCATCATAGTATTCTAATCTTGTCAACTCAGCCCGTGGAATATAAATAATGTCCCAATCGGCAGTCTTGTTGGTGGTATAGCTCACCAGTTTCTCTCATATTCTCCTGAAAACAGTCCGAGTTTCCTCAGATTTCAACATATCAAAACATTGCCCCGTCTATTCCGTTTCTCCAACCCCTTTTATCATTCTCTCCAGCACATAGTTCAAAATGCAGACCCAGTCAATCACCTACCTCGTTGCCCTCATGGCCATCGGAGCCGCTGCACTTCCAACTGTACAGCA
The DNA here is from genome assembly GCF_038363985.1 of Apiospora kogelbergensis. NCBI lineage: Eukaryota > Fungi > Ascomycota > Sordariomycetes > Amphisphaeriales > Apiosporaceae > Apiospora > Apiospora kogelbergensis. The sequence goes on from NW_027117422.1 coordinate 830,271, forward strand.
GCGTGATGCTGCCGATGAGGCCTGGAAGATCAGCGCGGTAGAGAAGCGCGACGCTGCCGATGAGGCCTGGAAGATCAGCGCGGTAGAGCAGCGCGACGCTGCCGATGAGGCCTGGAAGATCAGCGCGGTAGAGCAGCGCGACGCTGCCGATGAGGCCTGGAAGATTAGCGCGGTAGAGCAGCGCGACGCTGCCGATGAGGCCTGGAAGATTAGCGCGGTAGAGCAGCGCGACGCTGCCGATGAGGCCTGGAAGATTAGCGCGGTAGAGAAGCGCGACGCTGCCGATGAGGCCTGGAAGATCAGCGCGGTTGAATAAGAGACGCCACGGCGCTGCTGAAACATCAAATGGTAAGTATTTCAATCCTTCATCCAGTGAAAACATACTCATTCGATGCAGTAGTAGCAATAGACTTCTAGAACCACAAGGCCAGTTCTCGCTGAATAGCATGAGTCAAGCACATACTCATGGGGTCAATACAGCTGATCAGCGCGGGCTGGTTGTACGCTCACTTAGTTCTCCTGTCATATGGGCTGCTGTTTTGAGAGGGGAGGGTGATTATATTGTCTGGGCCTTTTTAAATATACAACTACGCGAAAGTCGATGAATAGATGCCTCAGTCAACCAATTTCCCAGCGAAGTGGTCGTTCCCCAGGGCATATTCACACACTATCATAGTAGTCTACTTTACGCTCGTTCACATATATAATATATGTATACCCCTTCAAACCACTATTATGCCAGGTCTCATCTATCGTGGCAAACCATAGTCCTGTAATTTGACAAGCAGATGCTGATTCTCTACTTTTGTAACATGATAGAAAACTGGGAACCGGCCAACTTTTCATTTAACCTAACTGTGGCGACGTCTTGGAATCTACATTAAGCTCGAATGAAAGCACGAGAAACGCCCTCGGTCGTGTAGCATCGCCAGGATTTAGAGGGGCTGTGAGATCGATTATCACTTGGCTGGACTTGCTCAATCCTAGAATAACTCTTGAAAACGGCTCCAACGTCTCGGTAATTGCTCAGTTAACCCATAACTTCATCGAAACGGAAATGGACTCAGTTGGTTTCAATAAAACTCTGAAGGTCGTGAAGTCAGTACCATGGAGTGCCAGTACGAATATAGACAAGTTTGTAGCCAACGTGTTCGGGGTGTACCTAACCGAGGGACTGGCAAGGACTTCGCTCAACAGACAGACCCTGATCAAAATAAGCAAGACCGCCGAAAGTCTGCTCTACACCGATCTGGTTTACCAGGAACACGCTGACTTGGATGTGAACAACATCACAGTTGTCAATACGACACATGCCCAAATGAACGGGAAAGACGCCCTTCAACATCAGCCTGGATTTGTGCAACCAGCAGTTTGACCGGGAGCTCCTCCCCATTGTGATAGAAGTGCAGCGCTACGGCTATGAGACGGGCCAGCAGCGCGACACGCCGTGGTTCGCCCAGACCATCATGTGCATCTACCTCGGTACCGTGCTCGTGTACGTGATGGCGATGACAATGGCGATCGGCCACGTCCTCGCGCTCTTCAGGGTGCGGACCCCGGGGCCGAACGGACACCCCGTCCGCGTCCTGAGCGTCGCGGCATGGTCCGACTTGCAGGATCTGATGATTCGCGCGCTCAAGACGCCCGCACCCGGCGGGGACTTGGCCGACGCGGGCGGGGGCGTCAAGTCGGACAGCGTCTGGAAGAAGATTGTGCGGGCGCGGGCCGACGAGCGCGACCATGTGCAGCTCGTCCTGGATGGCGAAGGGGAGGGCGAGATGAGAAAACTCGGTGAGACAGGCAAGGATACATACTACTGAAGGGTATATGCAGGGCGGTTTTGAAGGTATAAAGTGGTGCTCGCATCGTTGTCTCTGGTCAGATTTGACAGTTTCTCAATGGCCGCCGAGCGGTCATTGTAGATGTCGAAAAAGTGCGACTGGTTCTTGATGACACGGTCCTCCCTGGCCACCAGCTTGCCACCCCAGCCCTAGTGAATGTGTTCAAGTAGTAAGTGCCCATGATGATAACATGTTTTATTGATTGCTGTTCAAAATTCGAGGGCAGGAACGGCCTGGTTCCCTAATAATTGAGGATTAACTCATACGCCCTCCCCCTTTCTCCAACAGATGCCCCCCTTACTCAAGCTTCCTCCCTACATAAACTTCTTCATTGCCTGAATCAATGCGCCTGGAGCTTGTATCTCTTCCCTATTCAACACCTCTGAATGAATGCAGCGAACTAGCATTTCCAACACCATACTGTCTGGCAGGCGCAGCCCGAGCTGATACTCCTATCTAAGGTCACCTCTGAATTGCTATCAAGCCTGGGTGTTGTCTATTGGTGCTGTGGTTGTCCTGAACCACCTCGTTCGAGGCCTCTGAGGGTTGTAGATAAGGGATGAGAGGAATTCTATGCAGTTGGTAGGTTACCAAGTCGTTGACTGGCGACGGAGGCGTCTTAGGGGGTATCCATTTTCTTGATCTTCTCTCGCACTTTCGACATCATGGCTCTGTTTTTGCTGTTGATCGATAATGTTAGTTCCTCGAACCACACTATCAGACCACCCCTGGCCATGACATAGGCTATGGCTGTATTGGTAGGGGGCACTTGCCTGAGCTGTTGGACGAAAGGCCATGAAAATATGGTACATCGCAGGTGGCAGGGCCAGCACGATGGCTGCAATTCCCAAGATAGCTTGCGCTGGAAGCTCCATGGGTTCGAAGTGGGTCTGTTGTGGTATGTAAGTGAGGATGATGGTCGCCAATGTCAAAGATTTATATCGTCATGTAAGTGCGCAACGGATAGTGACTGAGGACTAGCTCTCTAAAATCTAATAGCTGGTGATCTATCTTGAATCTATATACAGTTTCCACAATACTATATGGTATTTCCTGTGATCTTGAACTGATACGCATGTACATCTCATGAGGAGTGTAGCCCATCGAGACTCATCGTGGATCAGCCTCAGCTGCTTATTGTCTCCACTTCTTTTTGAACTGTCCAATAGGGTGTTAAGCATTGACGAGGTCCAAAAAGGATTCTTGAACTCGAGTATGAGAACCGGAGAGACATGCAATCGTCACGCGGCAGTCAGTTGGGATGGGAGTAGCCGTTGGCAGACGGAGCAATTCTCCACTTCTTTTGTGAAATCCAATGAAAATAGTCCTCGAATCTCCTTACCCGGCATCCAAACTTCAAGCCTGTAAGACGCCCCCAGGGAAAGCCTCCACTACTTTTGAAATAACCCAATTGCAAGGAGACCAGGTCGGAGATCAGGCTGTGGTACACAGCCTCAGCACTATATGACGCGACCCCCAAGAGCCTGCAGATTCCTTGGTGAGCGACCTCCTTGAATCCCAATCAGAAGTCTTTCGGAGCGCCATGCATATGTAGTCGTTCCACTTCTTTTGCAAAACGCCAATGAGAAATCGGTCTATCGAGCAAGCACAGCCAGATAGCAGTGGCATTGGGCGTTTCGGCTCCCGAGTCCTTTCATGGCGCACAAAGCCTGGCCAAGGCCTCACATAACCCAACGCCCTGCCTGCTAGATGATGTGGTCTGAACGGATACACAACATACCATAGTGTAATCTGGATAATTAGATAGGGCGAGGGAGGCCAAGGTGACTGGCGCCAGCCACTTGAATATCAATTGCTTTCACCAATCCAGCCCTTCTATCATGCATTGCGACCATCATTCTGCTCGAATCAAAAGGTTTTCGCTGTTGAGCGAGCTCCACGTTGATTCGTGAGCTGTCCCAATACCGGGCACCTCCATCAGACGCAGATTTACAGAGAAGCAGTCGCGAGGCTCGCTCTGCTGCATATTTCCCCTCTTACCACCCCTGTTCCTCTCATTGCCACTTCTCTTCATTCTTCAGATTGTCTGGCATCGATATCTACTTCAATCCCAGGAATATCAAATTCGCAGTAACAACACAGTGTTCTTCTTACCTATTAGAGTTGTTTTCCATCTATTGAACGAACTCCTTATCAAGATGTCTGAGGCGCATTCCGCAGTCGTTCTTCGAAAGATGAGCGCAAAGAACTGGGATGATTACAGAGAGTTGATCAGCCGCTGGTATATCAGTGAGAAAAAGACAGCTCCCTGTATCATCGAGGAGCTACAGAAGCCTGAACATGGCTTCAATGTCGCGTAAGTTGCTTTCTTGCTCGTTCTCAACAGCACTAACATCCCGATTAGTCTCTACGAATTGAAGGATCGATTCGCTACCTGGAGGCTGCGCAAGAACCTCTCACGTCCGGAACAAAAATGTGTGGTCGCTGTCAGGAAGCGAAAGCGAGAAGAAGTAGGAGCCAGCATACAAGAGTACACATTCGGAGGCCAAGACCTACCGGAAGAGAAAATGAAACGGCTGGAGTACAGACTCGACCATCCAGTCATGAGTTGGGGCAGGTATACCCACAGTAAGCATAAAAGGCCTAAGTTATTCATTTAGATGTATTCAGTATGGCTCATTCCTTGACTTGTTTTAGGTCCTGTCGTACCCGATTCCTGTTCGAGTGTTGATATAGTGAATATATCTTCAATGCCTCCATCAATAGACCTGGTTATCTCCCGACCCACGCTCCTTGCCTTGCAACACAATCAGATATACGAGTGGAAGCCATGGAAGGAGACCCCCCACGAACTTCCGTGGATCAGCTTCAGTCGGAATACCGCATTACTTAACTCTATCAATCACAATCTGTTTGGGGAAAGCTCGCGCCCTCGCATGGCATCATCCGACTCGAAATTTCTGCTCCAATCCAGTCCTAGTCAGCTAGGGTTCGGGTCATCGGCCATTGACAAGCTCTCCGTAAGCTTCAGCAGCCTCATGCCAGAATCACGGGAGGGTGAAAACTTGGCCAGAGCCAAGTCTCTGATCAGAACCCGGGGTGAGTTGGATATGGAGATGCTCAAATTGGTACTTTTCCAACTATCCAACAACTTCATCACAACGAACGACTATGAAAATGTTGTTTGCTTGACTGAAAGACTAGGGCTCGGCAGTCCGTCAGTCATCCGAGCCCTTTTCGGAGTGGCTACGAGGGACCTTACTATCGCGGCAATCCTCGACAAGCTCTTCATCGCAGCTTGTAAAACCTACTCCCTCAAACTAGTGGAAGTACTGGTCAAAGAAAATAAAGAGGTCCTTGCCTTCGACATGATGCATGCCTTGAATGTCTCAATCAAGAAGCGAAGCATTAGAGTTGCAAAAACTATTATCGCCGCAGACACTGAATCAACTATTGGCCAGGCTTTGTGGAATAAAACACTTGGGATCACGCATTGGAGGAATATATTTTTGGAGGAGCTCGTAAAGTGCAAAAATGATCAATTCACGAGTGCACTGGTCGAGCTGCTTATACCAAAGATCACATTGCTCCAGGATTTCTTGGAGTGCCTGTTATTCGGAGCACTTGAAGCTGGAAACGCTTCACTTGCGATCAAATCTATTGAATGCGGTGCCGATACCTGTGCTAAGGGAATTTCACCTGTGTTCAGACCATTACCAGATTGGACATATGTTGATTCTGTGATAAAGGCTACTTCCTTGAGATTGATTGTGATCCTTGATTTTCACACAGTCTATACTGCCTGTATTGCTCCATTTTGTTAGTATCACTCTGAGCCCCAAATGTTTGTTATATATTAACGGATTACTCAAGCAACTACCAGAAACACTTGGAGGCAGTGGTCTCCGGAGTTTGAGGATATTGCGTTAGAAACCTGGGAACATATGACTGCTTCTCTTGGATCCCACTGGTCCGTACAGATAGGAGAAGAATCTGTGCCTATCGATGTCTTACTTAGCGCTGCATTTCTGGGATATTCTAGTATCCTGAAGAAATTCACCCGCGGCCCTCAGGACTTGAACCGTACGAATGGTCGAGGGATGTCACCTTTAATCGCTGCAGTTTTAGGGGGCTCTGCAGATGCATGTTCCTGTCTACTCAAGCTGGGGGCCGATCCGAACTTTACTCACTCAAATTCACTTGACTCTGGTCTCTCACAGAGTGAGCCCGCAACCGGCCGTCATCCAGCAGCACTCCACCATGCGATCTTTTTGGGACAGCGGCAAATCGTGGAGCTTCTAATCAAGTCTGGAGCTGATATAAACCAGTCATGTGATCATTCCACGATGCACCATTGCCCTTGGGAAGTATATGAAAGATGTTGGTGGTGCACTGCTCACGCTCATAAGGCAGGCTTCATTTGCTCAATGAACAGTAAAGTCATTAATGCCCTCAGCATTGCCACCAAACGTGGCTACCAAGAGGTCAGTGGGGTGTTGCCACGACCAGATACCACTGACACTGAGTGCGATTACCTAGAGGTTAGCAAGCTATTACTACAAAAAGGTGTTCACTCTGGGTGCTTGGAGCTACATCTTGCAATTGATTTTGGACATCGCTGTCTAGTGGAGGAAATACTGTCCAAATCAGCCACTGTGGAACATTTGGATGCCCCTCTAAGTGGCATAACACCCTTCCAAGCGGCTCTGCAGACTAGGAATGGGCCGGTGTGTGAGGCGCTTCTTGCTGCAGGATTCAATATTGACGCAAAGCCTGAAAACCTATCACTTGCAGCCGGGGGCGGAAGTGCACAGGTGGTGCGTCGTTTACTGAGGATGCTGAAAACCACAAGCAATTCATGCACCTCGGAATCGACGAAAGCACTACAAGTTGCAGTTAAATCAGGATTTCCAGATATCGCCGAAATTCTGATTGGTGAAGGCGTTCCCCTTCCTTCAAACTGGTGGCATGATGTTTTTGGCACATACCAGCTAGAGAGTCTTCTCAGCACCTTGGAACGCATACAGTGTACCCAGGACGTGGTGGAACATGCACCGCAAGACGGCTGCTCTGTTCTCGAGGCAGCCATGCAAAATCCTCATGCAGGCGTTGCAGGTTTCGCTCTGGATCATTTTCCGCAGGCATATGACTCTGGTGCTTTGCTTGCGAGGTTGTGCACAGGTCTAAGTGCGAATGAATCAAGCCCAGATGCTCTACTTGATGAGCTGATCAGAAGGCGTGATGCAGCCCAAGATGAAGATCTTACTCCTGTCCTAGAAAATGCAGCTATCGCACTGGCTGCATATTTTCAGAAGAACGACCTGCTTCGCGCGCTGCTTGAAAGACCACAGCCACACGCACCTGCTTTGGTTCCAGGGCCAGATTTGTGGGATATTCGATTAATCCATGGGGAAAAGCCGTGTACTTTTCCGAACTGCTTCTGCTACATGGCCTGTAGGAACGCCACCCTCGTAAGAGAACGCTTGGGGGGTGGGATGTGGTGGCACCTTGAAGACCCAATGTGCAGTCCAAGGAAAACTTGTCCCCTATTCATGGCCGTGAAAGGCTGTGACCCCAAGGCCATCCATCAACTTATTTCCAAAGGGTACAAACCGGACTTACCAACACTTCTAGCAACAATAGACTGGAATGAGCCTACTCCCACCATGCAAAGGCTATTGGAAACAGCGATAAAAAACGGCCTCGGATCAGGCTTATGGGAAAGATGTCCCCAAATTGTGGGATATATCTTGACAAACGGCTGTCTCGAGACTCTTCAATTGCTTACAGGCCATAAAGAAAAGGTTAGGAACCTCTACTACGATACTGCTCGACCGTATAGTGGATGTTTCAACGGTCCCAAAACCGCTCTTCAATTAGCTATCCACGCCCACAGAGCCTGTGATGAGATGGCTTATTACCTCGTTGGGAAAGGTGCAGACGTCACAGCACCCGCTAATCACAAATTTGGGGGAACTGCCCTCCAAATTGCGGCCGGGCAAGGGAAGATCACACTTGCTCGATATCTCATTGGGAAGGGAGCCCAGATTGATGCGCCCAGAGCAGTTGTGCAGGGCAGAACATGTCTCGAGGCAGCGGCAGAGGCTGGGCGACTTGATATGATCCAATTCCTTCTCAATGAAGGGACAGAGACTGAGGGGAAGGGTAGAGTGCAATATATCCGTGCCATACACTTTGCCAGGAGACGAAACCATGCAGCGGTGGAAAAGCTTCTTCGGAGGCACCGGCATTGGGACATCCCGGATCATATTTTGGATTCTCAAGAATTTTTGACAGGAAGTGATTCGTTCCTACACCCAGACGAGGCTTCTTTCGAAAAGAGACGTGATGTACGACAGTGGTGCATTGAAAATGGATTCAAGCCTCCTTTCGACGCCGAGCTAGATCTCCTTTCTAGCGAGGAATCAGAGTTGCCTTTGCGGGAGAGGATGAAAACACTAGCCATTATTATGGACAATAATAGGGAGATAAGCAGAAAAATGCTGCCAGTTGTTAATAGGTGGCGTGGGCGGGAGGTCGCTTACAAACGTGAGGAAGCTGGTTACAGGTACCTAGTTGCTACGGAGGTGGAGATCATGCGACGGGCAATGTCAACTACCAAGTTTTCGACCGAGTCTCCCAACTCAAGCGATGCGGGCGAGGTTGATGATTCTTGGGTCCCCTGCCCCGATGAGGACATATCAGATGTCTACTCCCATGCGGAAGCCGTTCAGGAGAACGGAAGTTTGTCAGTGCATGAAACTGTTGGGGCGGATGAGGATAACAGACCCAGGATACACTTCCATCCCGAATTCAACAAGCGGCGGGACTCGGTGGACTTCCATGAGACAATGCACGAAGAATTCCTCATTTGACCTACATATCCTGTGTAGCTTCCTGGAGCGTCTATGGTGCTGAAGCAACTCGGTACTCATTTGCGGGATTCACACGAGCGAAGAAAAAGCACCTAGCACATTGAGGAGCACCTAATCTGCCAGGTCAAGCGTACCTAACATCCCATAATTGCCCGACCGTCTGCCGTCTACCGAGATTGCAATACAGACACGCAGGTTTCCATCACCAGGTCCGCCGACTATGGCATTTCCAAGATGCACATCCGGCGTGTGACGGTCAGCATTCTGAGCACGCATATAGCTGCCGTCAACACCAGCAACCTGGACCATGCGGGTGTTCACGAACGTCTTGAACAGCAGCCCGGCCATGCGGCCTGAGTTTGCGTTGCGGGTCAGTCCCAAGCCGGATGGGAGGGGTGTACTGGGCCTTCGCGGTACCGGTGATCCTATTGACGACTGCGCGATAGTACGACTGGCAGAAGGGGTTCAGTCAGACACTGGTTCGTGGGAAGCAGACGTTTCGAAGTGAGAGGCGGCAACTGCTAGAAGCGAAACATGCTCTGGATGTAGCAGTAAACACTTGCTCGTTAACATTCTCTGCGCCCGATGAGTGAAAGCAGAGTGCTTTCATCTTCTCAAGGGGGGTTTTCTGTGTTGTGCTGCTTTTAGCGGCCCCGCCCCCGCCCCCTTTTTGTGGTGGGTGTCGCTATGTGCACTAGGATGTCTTCATACCAGTAACCGTACCACGATGCACTGTACATCTCTTCCAAGTTACCTCTCCATATTGAGAAAACCAGACTTTAGCCCTCATGCTCCGTACTCCTGGGGGTTTACTATCGACCGCGCCTCGCCGCCGGGCGAGAGCAAGATGCCCGCTTCACCGTGGGCGTCAGACGGCTGAACGAGTGGATGCGATGGATGGTCCGCAACCGCCGTTACATCGACGAAGATCTCAGGCTCCGGCGCTACTGTCCCGAACTGATGCCGCAGCCCCACGAACACGACCTCTGGGACGAGGTGGCGGCGCACGTGTGGAACGAGGTCGTGGAGGAGTACCCGGACGCGGACCAGGTGGACGCCGCGGTGCTGGGCGAGGAGAATCCCCCCCCCCGCGTAGGCGAGGCCTTCGCGGCCTGGGTCGCCGGGATCGAAGGCGTCGACGCCATTGAAGCCGAAGGCCCGATATGACTGAATGCGCGCTACGAACAATGCTTCATCATTGACGAGACGGTTTTGCAGATGCTATTGGACCTGCCGGCCGAAATACCACCCCTGGAGGCGCCTGAGATGGGACACAAGCCGCCGCCTCGAAGCTTGGGCGACTATAGCCAGCCTCCATTACCTCCCGTAACGCCAGGGCAACAACGCGCTAAAGAGCTGTGCCGGGTTACCTGGGTCTGGATACTAGATCGCGAGACGAGTAAGTATTCCCTGTATGTCTTATGTTTAATGTAGACATATTCTCGTTCAAGTTTGGCACTCGTGAGTTATACGTCGCTATCTCTCCGTCCGTCCTTCCCTACCTCTCCTTCGCGGTGGGGGCCGCCTGACAGTGGAACGATGTGAAGATGGAGACGAGAGACTCACTTGTCCACCATGGGCCAAGATACAATTGCAATGGTTACACAGAGCGTGGTTTTAACGGGCACGAGAAGAGATCCCGTTGGATTGGCAAGGAGTTATCGAAGAATATCCGGTGCAGTGGGACAAGATTCGGTGGTGGATCCCCGGTGGCGCCCGTATGAGGAACGAAATTCGACGAAGACGTCGCGCGGAAGCAGCAGGCGCAGCCAATAATGCCTGAGCATACTCATTGGGATGTTCGGGTTGCTGCAGAAGGATAACACTACGATATCCTACAAATACCATAAGCAATCGACGAGGTTTTCGTTCAGACATTTGTTGAGTAAGAGAGCATCGAGGTCGGTGTTACGAAAAGTTGAATGTTGGCTGAGCTGCAATACATTTCAATAGCCGTTGTTTGGCAATATGCTACGCGTAATGATCTGTCGTTCTTGCTGGTTTAATCAACTTTCGATAGCGCAGACATGTGCATGGCCCCCTATTCCCTAAGAAGCTACAACAGTCATGTCCCCTTACCACTCAGCCCATTCGTCTTGACTGCCGCCATCTTGGCCTCCAGAGCCGAGTAGTTCCGCTTCATCGCCGCCTCGGTGAACTGCGACCCTGTTACCAAGGGGTACTTCTTCAGCGGGCCCTGGACCTGGCAATCGGTGTTGGGCTGGTTGAAGTACGCCATCGAGTACCGCGGGCCAAAGCAGTCGACGGCGGGGTCTGAAGGGGTCTTGACCCGGTGGAAGGTCGACTTGAAGCGGTCGTCGGACCACGACATGAGCAAGTCGCCGATGTTGCACACAATCTCGTTGGAGCCAGCGGGCCCGGGCTCGACTTTGGTCCAGACGTCGCCAAGGCCAAACGCCGTGAAGGCCTCGCGGCCGGGACAGATCTCGAGGCCGCTCTGGCCGGGGCGCTGGAACAGCAACGTCAGGAAGTCCCAGTCGGCATGGGCGCCGGCGCGGTAGTAATCCGCAGGCGCCGGCTGTGTCGGGTCGAGGGCGAAATAGTGCAGGAGACGAAGCACCGTCTGGATGTTCGGTTTGGTCACGTCGTGATACTCGACGAAGTACCAATCGGGGAACCCGAGACCCCGCGCGAAGCAGACCATCAGCCGCTCCGAGACGACCTGCACCTTGCGCATGAACCGCAGGCTCTGCTCGCGGAACCCGGCGAGCGTCTCCTCGGGCAGCCACATGCCCTCCATGTTGGCGCCGTACTGCATCTGGTACGACTCCTTCTGGTCGGGCGCGCCCGTGCTGGGCCGGATCTGGGCCGCCTTCTCCCAGCCGACGTTGCGGCGCGAGAAGGGGACGGTGGCTTTGACGTCGTCGGGCAGGGCGAAGAAGCGCTCGGCGTTCTCGAACTGGGCCTCGATCTCCTCGCAGGAGATGCCGTGGTCGACAATCACGAAGAAGCCGTCCGTCTCCGCCGCTGCGACGAGTTCTTTGGTGATCTCGTCGATCCTGCTGTCGAAGCTCGCTAGGGAGATCTTGGGGATGCTACGATCGGCGTATTTCGTGGTAGCCATGGTGAAATGCGTGGCTGGTAGCAGTTATTATCAAGATTGAGTACTGCCCGAATGCATAAAAAGTCGTTACCCCTTATAATGGTTTGAAGTTCCCATGAAAGTCGCGAACAGCTTAGAACTTTATGTAAGCCTGTAAGCTTGCCGGGTTGGTGGATCTGACATCCCCTAGATTTGGCTTGTGTAGCCTATAGACGCCGTCGACTAGCGCCCTGTGTCATACAGGCGTTTAATCATTCCCTGGCATATCGTGAAAATTGGAGGCTTCGTGATAACAGGAGGGGAAGTTCTGAAGATATTGGCTATCAGCCCGGAGGTGGCCGTTGTGGATAAACGGTAGTGGATAAAGTCTGACAATCTGCGGAGATGATACTCCTCAGGCGGAAGGGGCCGCTCGGCATATATACCCCGAAATATTATGATGCTATGCAGGTAAGAGGGAGCTGCAGCTAGCAATGCAGCTCGACCGACGTGTTGGTTTGTTGGAATGTGGTTTGTCGGTTTGATTATAAGGTTCAGTCTGGACATTGCTGTTAGTATGTGTATTACTTGACTTGAATTCTTTTGGTCACACACAGTCAACGACATTTGCTGTAGCCATGTCAGACTCACCTGGGAGTATTCTGCTGCGAGATGTGACAGTCATCACAGTAGACGCACGGCGACGTGTTATACTCAACGGTTTTATTCTAATCCAAGATGGCCGCATAACCCATGTCTCCTCCAAGCCTCCAGACCAAATACCCGAGGGGGTTCGGGTGTTGTCTTTACCAGGCCGGATAGTCATCCCGGGTCTTATCAATAGCCATGCGCATCTGGCTCAGTCTCTGCTGCGTGGGTTGGCGGAAGACCTTCCCCTGCACTCTTGGCTCTGTGATCGAATATGGCCGCTCGAGGCAGCATACGGTGGCGAAGGAGACGCGGCGGATGGCTACATAGCAGCCAGATTGACAATCGCCGAAATGCTCCTAAGCGGCACCACGTGCTTTCTCGAGGCCATGCTTACGCACGGTAGCGGGTTCGCCAACGTTGCGCGAGCTGTCTCCGAGATGGGCATCCGAGCATGTCTTGTGAGTAATCTCGAGAGCCGACACTTCTAGCGGTCATTGCATGCAAAACACATAGCTGATGAAAATAACCAAAGGGGAAACTTGTCAAGTTTGTAGAGACGAACCCGGCGCTCGAGATCGGGGATGCAAGGGACAAGGACGTGGATCATATGAGCATACCTTCCCTGCTCACCGCCCACTCGGAGTTCCACGGCACCTGTAACGACCGCATCCACGTGTGGGCGGCCTGCGGCACGCCGCGCGGCGCACCCCTATCATCGTTCGCGGCGGTGGGCAAAGCGTGCAAGCAGCGCGACATCGGCATCACCATGCACTGCGCCGAAGCCCCGCGCGATCTGCCCATCCTCCGAGAGGTGTACGGTCAGACGCCGATGCAGTTCTGTCGGGCAGCCGAGCTCACAGGTCCCAAGACGGTGTTGGCGCATATGTGCCACTTGGACATGGACATCGACTTGCCTATGCTGAGAGAATCGCAGACCACAGTGGCGCACAACCCGACGAGCAACCTCAAGCTTGCATCGGGCATAGCGAAGGCGCCTCGGATGCTCAAAGAGGGTGTGAATGTGGCCTTGGGTACGGACGGCGCGCCCTGCAACAACTCCTACGATATGCTCAGAGAGATGCATCTCGCGTCAATCTTGCACAAGGGAAGCCTGCACGACGCCAGCTCCATAGGCGCCCATGAGGCACTGGAGATGGCTACGATACGCGGCGCGAAGGCGCTGGGCTTAGAGGCTGAGGTTGGCAGTCTCGAGCCCGGAAAGAAGGCAGACTTGGCCGTATTGGATGTGAGAGGGAGCTGGGCCGCACCCTGGACACCCGATCTGTTTTCTCAGGGCGGCGCGGATCCTGTCAGCCTGGTCGTGGGAAGCTGCACAGGCAGAGATGTAACGCATGTCATGGTCGATGGCCGAATGCTCGTGGAAGACGGCAGGTTGCTCGTCGCAGATGAGCGCACGATTATTCAGTCGGCCAGGCAAGCAGTGGCCGGTATCCAGGAGCGGAGCGGAGTGAAAGCTAGTCGAAAGAGGGCTGGGAATACGAGTAGATATGCCCAGTAACTGCTATGTACTTGACAGCAGGTAGTTAAGAAATGGTGACATGAACGGCTGAGGGCACAGTCTACTACTCATGACTGTGCACCAGACGCATGCCTTCCACTACATCCACTCAAAATATACTAGATCTTCAGGAACGACGTGCTTGCTCTGGACTGAATGTCGGTGAACAGTTTTGCGCCGAGGTGTGATTTCCCCCACGCTTTCCTTGCAGGCCAGCAGCGTTCGTGAAGTTTATTACGCACAACATTGAAAGACCAGGGTGTGCTGCGGTGTGACTGGCTGTACGATGTCCAGGCAGAGGCCTACACAGGTCAAGAGCCGTCGTAGCAAGGGACGGTCTTTTACCAGCAAGATAAGCAGACGATTACCAATGCTGCTCAAGTAGCATCCTGTACCAAACGGACAACCGACTTGCCATTGTTACAGAGTATTGTTAATCACTGCTTCCCCGCCCCGGCCAGCTCCGGGTTGATAGGAAGATACTGAAGTAGACCAATCAGAGGCGATCCTGACTTGGTGACATGGCTGGCGGCAAGAACCCCAGCTCCGTAAGCGGGTTGGGCAGGCCGGCGCCAACTTGTCGGGACCCGATAGCAACGTAGCTTAGTAGGCTGATTTTGAGAATACAATAGCATGGAGCTGCTGGTATCTCTAGCCTAAGTCGCATCCCCCTCGACTCGAAATCAGTAAATATCGGGCAAGTCTTAACACCGTGTGCTGTGCAGCAACCCACGATGTCTGTTTCAAGCCCACCATCGTTGGAACATGAGTCCAAAATCATAAACGAGTCGGAACCCCGCAAACCAATCGGACTGGGCTCCATCTCCGAACGCAGCGCCATCAACCCAAGCCCCGATTCCCCTTGGTCCTATCTCAAATGGTATTTGACAAGCAAAGAGGGTTGGTTGGGAAATTATGTGAGTGAAGATGCTCTCCGAGTGCGAATTATGAGCTCGACCCCTGACTTGTGAAAACAGGATTACCTATATCTTGTGACTCCCAATATTTGGCCACTGAATCGGAAGTACAAGCACCACAAAACACCATTTTACGGGCTCCATGATGAAGTTCCCATACTGCTAACCATAATCCTGGGACTTCAGCACGCGCTATGCATGGTTGGGTCCATTGTATCGCCTCCGTTGGCCATCGCGGGTGGCGCCTTCTATCTAGACTCCGCGACGACGCAGTACTTGGTTTCGGCGGCATTCATCACGACTGGTATCGCGACTGCATTGCAGGTGACGAGGGTGCATCTGACCAAGACCCCCTTCTTCATCGGCACCGGCCTCTTGTCCGTGGTGGGGCCGACGTTTGACATCCTGCCCATCGCGTTCAACTACACCCGCATGAGGTATAAAGATGGCACATGTCCTACTGCTGCCGATGGTACGCCGCTGCCGTGTCCAGACGCTTGGGGAGCCATCCTAGGATCCATACTTTGTACAGTCTGGATACAGGTTGTGATGAGCTTCGTACCACCCAAGACTTTGAATAGGATCTTTCCAAAGGTCGTCACCGGCAGTTTGTTATTACTGGTTGGCATTTACCTCGTCGGCAACGGCATGCAGAACTGGGGCGGGAGTAGTAGCTGCCACGGTGGCGAGGGCTTTTATGCGCTGTGTCCCAACACGGCAGCTCCCAGACCATTGCGTTGGTAAGTCAAGCCACCTGCACCACAGAACTTAGGAAAAACAAGAGACTCATGCCTAGCGGGCAATAGGGGTCATCCAAAGTTAATAGGGCTCGGGTTTAGTGTCTTCGTCTCCATCGTCTTGGTGGAGCAATTCGGGTCGCCCCTGATGAAGTCTTCGTCAGTCATCATCGGCCTCTTCGTCGGCTGTCTCGTCTCGGGCGTGGCAGGCTATTGGTCCATGTCGAACATCCGGGAGGCACCCGCTGTGACATTTCTCTGGGTCCATACCTTCAAGTTGTCTGTAGATGGCGCATTGATACTGCCTCTACTGATCATGTTCATCTGTGAGGCGGTTTCATGCATGCCAGACATCCTCGCCACGGCAGAGATCAGCAATGTTGATATTGAGGACACCGAGTTCAATTCCCGTGTCCAAGGAGGCATTCTCTGTGATGGCCTCGGCAGCTTGCTCAGCGCTTTGGGGACTGGGCCTCCTATGGTTAGGTATGATCTGTATTACCAGTCCTGAGATTTGAAATGGCGCAAGTTCTGAGATCCCACAAGTCAAGCAGGAAATAATGGGGTCATATCTTTGACGGGCTGTGCCTCGAGGAGGGCAGGCTGGTGCGCTGCGGTTTTCCTCGTCCTGATGGTGAGCTTAGTGAAACCGAATCGTCTCTACATAGGTTCGCATAAGCTGACAAAATCGCCATAGGGAATCTTTGGAAAATTTGGAGCGGTCTTCGGTTCGATGCCTCCATCAGTCCTTGGAGGCATGCAAGTCTTTCTATATGCCACAATAGCTGTAGGTTAATCCAAGCCAGCCGCTGCCATGTGAGCACTCATTAACACGACAATACATAGGTTGCTGGATTGCGTGTGCTCGGTTTGGTAAGATACACGAGGCGCAATCGCTTCATCTTGACAGTAGCTCTGGGCGTTGGCTTCCTAGACATTGTGCAGCCAGACTGGTTTTCCCAGATGTTGACCTACGATGGTGACAGCATGGCCTTGGCCGGATTCGAACAAGGTGTTAACTTGATTGTCGAAACGCCGTTCATTGTTGCGGCTGTCGTTGGGGTCTTACTCAATCTAGTACTCCCACAAGACGCAAGCCAGATGGATGACTTGATTCAAGATCAGGCAGGCCATGCAATGATGGAGAAGCAGAGTTGATTTGTGTGTCTGGAGCAAGTTGAGCGACTGCTATGGATGCTTTGTCTCTGTTCGATCTGGAAATAGGACGGAAGTCCGGCTAGCATCAGATTACACTTTGGTCAAGCGGGCGGCTTAGACAGAACCCAAAGTCTTAATAATTCGAGTAACTGCGTAGTTGACGATGTAATGCCCTTTGATACGAGTGAGCGACTAGACTCGGATACAGCGCCAAGGTGATTTGTATCGACAATAAAATCAAGGAACTTGGAAGCACTACCACTTCGATATTTCTTTTGGCCTGTAACATGTAAGAACGGCAGGCTATTGCAGTCACTTTAGGTAATATGAGCTACCCCTGTCTGCGCCCGTAGAAACACGAGCCTAGAACTGCCGGGGAAGCAGGGCAGGTACATGACGCTAAACCGATTGTGACATAATAGAAGAAGTACCCCGTACCGACGCGAACAGCGAACAGCCAGAGCTGGTGGAAGCGCGTCTCATCAATCAATCAGTACCGAGTATCTGCGATCAAAGCTGCAACCACGCCCTCCTGCCCCCAGCTTTCCCGATTTTCTCCCATTTAATTTTTTATTTTACTCCCGTCATAAACAACTTCCAACCCGTTTTCGAGACTTGCAATTCCAAATCTACCATTTTTTCTGATATTATCAGAAAATCTTCCTTGCAATTGCCAAATTCGCAATGGCCCCTAGCAAACCTACTCGCGGCCGTCCTGCGGGACGCGAACCTCGCGCGGCCGCAGCCGGCACCCCCAAGAAGACGGAGCCTATCACTGCCGCCGAGTCTGGCGAGCCCGTGGTCAAGCGTGGCCGCGGTAGACCCCCTAAGAACGGCGTGAGCAAGATCGTCAAGCCTGCCCCTTCCGGACGTCCTCGCGGCCGCCCCCCGATGGACCCTTCCAAGAAGAAGGCCCCGCCACCCCCAAGGAGCCCTCGGGCAGGGGCCGTGGCCGCCCTCGCAAGTCGGACGCCGCCGCTACGCCCAAGAAGGCCGGCGCCACCCCCAAGAAGGGATCCGCTGAGAAGGCCGACACCGCCAGCGCCAACAACGCCCGGACGGCGCGCGCGAGCCGCCGCAAGAGCAGCGACGTCGCCGATGACCTCCCTGCTAGCGGCGAGGAGGACGAGCAAGACGACGACGCCGAGGAGGAGGTTGCGGCCGACGACGACGATGACGCGCAAGCTGGTGAGTCTGAGTCCAACGCGTAAAAAATTGGACGCGTTCGTTCCTTGCGGCCACAGATGTACAATATATCCCCCTTTCCTGTGGGTGCGCGGACGCGTCGCCAACCCCCCCATGGTGACCGCTCACCAACCAATCACCTCCGAAACAGATAGTGATGTGGATCTCGGGGCCGAGGCTGATGTACACGCTGGCATCGCTCTAGACGACGATGACGACGAAGACAACGATGCGCCGGGGTTCGTGTCTGGCGACATTGATCCTGAGGTATGACCCCCATTTATCCCTGTCTGGTTTCGGCAGATTGGACATGTTCTGACCAGAGTCCTCAATAGGACGTTTAGAACAACACCCCCAAACCACAATACTTCAGAGGCTTGTTTGCCAGTGCTTTTCGGAGGATCAGTGGCGTTCAAGGCGGTCCGTAACACCTCGAGTATGTGTTATGATAATTGTTTTTTCTTGGTCAACAAACACCGAGGAGCGAGTGGATATGTATTCACCGGTACGGATTAAAGCGTTTGTTTTCGTGGTTTGCTTATGGGAAAGGAAGGGGAATACGGGGAACAGCCGCTTCTTACTCGTTCCAAGACACCTGCTGTCGTGATTTCATAAATGGAATGTACTATCATGTTCTGATTTCTGCCTGCTACCATCATGCCTTTGTGTTTGATGGCCGTGAAAACGGCATGATGCTGACCCCACAGGATGGGCTTCTCAGCCTCCAGAGCTGCATGTTTAGTGCTGCAAGCGTACGTACATATGGATTGCCCGCTTCTACCAAGTTCATGCAGCATCCTCGTCAAGCTTCCTCAAGTTTTCTACTGCTACAAGTAAAGGCCTATCACGATCAACCTGTTGCACCCTCACACGATCCAGATCTGTCAAGCAACTTTGCCGTCTTGACCGTTACACGAGAGCTTCTTCCTACCGTTGAATATACTACAATACCTGCAATCACCACCATCGCTGCCAACAGGGCCGCCGCGGTAACCTTGGCGAGATAGCGCGGTCGCAAGTTCAGCGCCACCGTACTCAGTGGATGCTATGTGAAATCGAAAGGAGCAGGGCACTTCATGGCGTTCAATATCTCTGCCGGTGATATGTATTATTCGCATATTTTTGGATGCTGTTGGTCACCCCTTTGTTCCATTGTGTAGACGAGACATTTCCAACGTCAACACGGACGAGAATTAAACAAAAATATCTCTTAGATTCAGGCCTTAGATTCAGGTTCATCCTAGGTTTTGTAATTCATGGGGCTACGAAACAAGTCCTTGGTCAAATACAAACAAGGCCGCGACTATCGCTACAAAGTAATACAGACGCATATTGAAGCAGAGCGGCTCTAGAAAAGCGGTCCCTCAATGTACATCAAGTTATCTCCATGTCGAAGCCGAAATCGTGCCGGTGGCCTTGACCTGGCCGAGAGTCCGGCATGTTTGCGGTATGGGCAATAGCAAGTGGTTATGGGCAATGTCCCTAGCCACACAGCACTACGTCTCAATTCAATTGATCGCACATGATCAATCCTCAGTACCCTCGATCTCTATGCCCATTGCGTTGGGCATACCAACAAGAATCTTTCCCTTGGGTACTCGTACGTCCTTCAACTTCATGCATCCAAAGACGTTGAGGTTTTTAAGCTTAGGGCACGTGCGGAAGATGCATCCGACTACAAAGTCCGTCACCTCTTCGCAGAAACTAATCTCCAAGTTCTCCAACTCGGGATATTCCTTGTCGAGCGAGAAGACATCCTCAAAGGCCTCCCGCTTAATATGTCGACAAGCGTGGACATTGAGGTTTCTCAATGACTTCCCTGAGTGGCTCATCAGAGCACGGAAGCCATCGGAACAGAGACCGTGCAGGTGTGCGTTCTCTCGAGGCTTGGCCGAGTCGATATGGCGGCATTTCTCGAAGTCGATGAACGTGAGGGGCTTGTTTGCCCAGTCTTTGAACAATCTCACGAATCCCACATCCGTCATCATTTCACTATGCGTAATGCGAAGCTTGCGAAGCGAAGTGCAAGTATCGTGAATTGCATCGAGCACGCGGTCATCCAAGTCTGCAAGACTTTCACCAGTGAGTGACAGAGTCTGTAGCGTATTTCCAATGCTGTTGATGACCTTCACGTAAGGCTCTGTTGAGGTGGGCGTAATCAGCTGGATGCCGAGTTGCTCCAGGCCTTCGAGAGCAGCTATATGCTCAATCCCTGCGTCTGTGACTTGTTGATTGTGGGCGATCTTGAGACATTTGAGGACAGGGCAGGTCTCCTTCAGTGAAGCGGTGAAATTGTCGTTGACATGCTTGTCCGTGAAGTACACCCGAAGAGACTTTAAATTCTTTCCTTTGGCCACTAGAAACCTTTTCCAACACTCTTCCGAGACCAGATTGGAGCCGTGAAGATAAAGGCTGTCGAGTGATGTTTGGCGGGTGATGAGGTAATCCATGACCTCGTCCTTGAACTGAATGGCGTTTTTGAGCTTGAGGTTGGTCAGCTTCGGGACCATCTGAATGATGCGAATCAGATCATCAGACCCCAACCGCGCTGCATCGTAGACTGTGACATCCTCATAGCTAGATTGCAAAAACAAGTTTAGACTGATCGGAGTCAGAATGCGGCGCTTGGCAACCTGGCGAGCAACACGATCGACAATCGAGGCTGGCATGTCGCCCAGATCATCGGCGAGGTCGATGTTGTTCACCAGGGTTTGAATGCACATGGTCATCAGATTCTTGCATCCAATCACACCATCCAGTCGGTTGCTTGCCATCTGCCGTCTGGTAGCACCTCGAGGTGCTACCCTCTTCTTCTTTTGGTCTTTTCCATTGTTGTTGTCTTGGGCGAGGTCCTTCCCACACTTATTGCATAAAAGGCCCCCGTCAGGACCGGCTCGTGAGTATGGCGTGACAGTAAAGCGCTTCTCGCAAATCTCGCAGTTCGCCATCTGGCCCGGCAGCGGTGCTGCCCTCTCAGCGAAGATGGCTTCGGCTATGCCGTCTGAATCGGAATCGTTTTCCTCGCGCTTCCGCTTCTTGAACGCTTTGCTTTTCTTGATCTTATCAATAGCAGCAGCCTGTGCCTTACGCTTCTTCTCCGATGCCTTGCTTGCAGCAGTATCAGCCTGAGCTGCTTCTTCCTCCGCGACTAGTTCATCGGCTTCTTCATTTGCAGCAGTGGTAGAAGCACCTGCCGTTTCACTTTGGGGATTGGAGGCATTGGCCGCATTGCGACGAGCCTCTGCGTCTTCCCGAATTCTTGCAGCAGAGATGTTCTGAGACTAGAAGCATATAGTCAGCACAATCCGGATAGACGGGTGATTCTACCATCGTACTTACAGCCAAAAAGTCCGTCAACGCAGATTGGCTATGACGATAGTTAACATACAACACTCGGTGTGGACGGGTGAGTAACAAATTAGGTCAACCTACGGGCCTCTTATGGCGCGACCAGCTCGCTGTTGGCGGTTGCTCCTTTTGGCGAGAAGTCAGTATGGGAAATGTGTAGTGAGAATGTGTTTGGTTTGTGTCAACGACTTACATGATGAAGGCGATGAAAAGTCTGGACTGAAACTTCTCAATATGACCGAGGCGGATGTATGAAAGTTGGATGTGAAAGACACGGAGGATCTGCGGAAAGACAGTAGAGTTTCAGAAGAAACCGCTCTTCTTCAGCTTAGGATAGGAAGCCCAGGGAGCGTTGTGAGTGAGAGTGCTGTGTTATGGCTTAATGCACGGAACCTTCACCAACTTGCTTGAATGAATGAATGACGGAACCAACGATTTGATGGGTTGATCATGTCAAGAACAAATTGCAGAGAGGCTGTTAGCTGTCACTCAAAGCATTTAGCTGGAGAAGTCTCAGAATAATTTGAACAATCAGTTAAGACCCCTGCTGTCTGAACAATGAAAATCCTTAGGTTAGGAAGTCGCGGAATTGCCACTGCTGAAT
Source organism: Apiospora kogelbergensis (assembly GCF_038363985.1). Taxonomy (NCBI): domain Eukaryota; kingdom Fungi; phylum Ascomycota; class Sordariomycetes; order Amphisphaeriales; family Apiosporaceae; genus Apiospora; species Apiospora kogelbergensis. Next base: position 852,110 of record NW_027117422.1, read on the forward strand.
GCGCCGGGGGCCTAGGACGCGTTAAGTGAAGGCATTAAAGCACTCAGCACCGGCTGGGCAGTAGCTGGGGGCGAGCTGGCAACTGGATGGCGGGCACTAGCTCAGGGAGATTTCAGCGGGGTACATGTAGCCTAGAATAAACTGGATACATAAGGGAAGGTATCGGTACCTTGAATGCCTTCTAGAAGCGCGTGTCGCAGCAATGATTGGGTGAAACAAAGAAGTAGATCAACTAAAGAGATTCCCTAGATCCCAGTACCCCATCCAGCCCGTCTCGCCGTCTCGCAGTAGTGGAGTCGATGACTGCCTGGAGCCTAGAGTCTACAGGGGACCAGCGACTTCTTTAATTGAAAGGAGGCCAAAAACAGCTTCCCAGCTTGCCCAGGTCACCTGCTCTCGCGGTATGAGCGCGCGAATTGCCCCCTCCATTGCTTCTTCCCATCCGTTTCTCGCCACCTTCTAAGGTCAATCGAGTTGGCGCCATCTCAGATTTTCCTTCCCAGCTCAATTGATCCCTCATCTACCCATCTCACAGATTTGTCATGTTGGCCTGGGTTTTCCAGTCGCTACAAGATTGATTGGTCCTCTCCAACTCAGGTCAACGGATCGGTCAACCCCCAAGTCCCTTCATCTCACAATCAACTGTTCAAGTGTCTGTCAATTCCTTCACTTTTGTTTTTTTGATTGGGCTGGGCTCTTTGTCGATTGGATGCTTGATCTTTCATTAAGCCCCCACCATCACTTTCTCACTTCTCTCTCACTATCATTATTACATGAAGGTTCTGATCGCGAGAAAGCGTTCCGCCCCGTTGCGCCTCACCTCCATACCTTCACTTCTCGCATCCTTCTCTTGCGATATCCAAGTCCCATCTTTTACGTAAAGACAGTCAAAGATGGCACCTCGCACAAGACGCTCTTTGGCCTTGCGCGTTCAGGATGGCCTAGATAGCACCCCATCGGCGCCGACACCCCCAAGCGAAGTCGTGGTAGACCCTCAAAGGTGAAGACTCTCGCAGTCGAATCTGAGTCTGTCTCGCCGGCTCTTAGTCCCGCTGGCTCAACCTCGGAGAGCGTTGGATATTCAACGCCTGCTACGAGTAATGCCGTAACTCCAGCACCGTCGGTTTCGACGAAACAGACTACTTCCCAGCCCGCAAGAAGCTCGCTTGTTGTGCAAATCCCAAGTCTTCCCACTGGTAGGGAACCTGTCTCGGATGAAGATGATGACGAGGACAAAAGCCCAAGGGCTTTGGTACACTCTCTTCGAGAGCCCGAAGAGCCCGGAAGCCTACTTCATACGTTATTGGCGATTCAGAAGACGATGACGGGTTCGGAACCAATGACGATAACTCTTCAGACATGGCCTTGGCGCGACGTCTTCAGCGTGAAGAAGACATGAAAGCTACCAATCGCAACTCTCCCGACGAGTCTCTAGCGGTAAGTCTTCAACTTGAAGAGGACATGAAAGCTGCCGACGAAATCATTGCACAGCCCTCAAGCTCGAAACCCCTTCCTCGGAGAAGTGCTAGGAACTCAACCGTGATGTGGGAGGATGACGAGGACGAACTCGTAATGAAAAAAATCTCCTGTAGCACCTGATGTCAAGGGCAAAGGCAAGGGCAAGGCGCCTGTTGGTACGAAACGGAGGTTTCCCGGCAGTCCCCTCTCTGCAGTTGTCGGAGATTCTGCCGAGGAACAAGACGACGATGACGAGGAGGAGCCATTGTGGAACACGGCACCCGCGCGGAAGAAGACCAAAATTACCAAAACGCCGTCCGCGGCTGCCGCTCCCGATAGTGAAGATGAGATCATGGCTGCGGCCTCTCGCCGACGCGGACGTCGGTCGTCGCTCCCAACTAGTGATGAGGAGAACTACTCTGACGCTTTCGAGGAAGATAGTGTGTTGAGTGATGGAGACGACGTCGACGAGGGAGATGGTCTGGCGCACCCCCAAACCGAAATGCGACGACAATACAGGCCCCATTCCAGCCAAAAAGGCAGCACGGAGCTCGGAAACAACTCGAGGGTCATCATCCAGTGCTGTTGACGATGTGGGAGGATCTCAAAAAACATGCCGGTGGTCAAAGCTGGCAAGGCTGACCAGCCCATGTCGATTTCGCGACAACTCAAGCCCTTCCAGCTTGAGGGCCTTGCTTGGATGAAGGCCATGGAAGGCCAAAAGTGGAGAGGAGGCCTTCTCGGTGATGAAATGGGACTAGGAAAAACAATCCAGGCCGTTTCGCTCATCATGTCAGATTACCCGGCAAAGAAGCCCACGCTCGTCTTAGTCCCACCGGTTGCTCTGATGCAGTGGACGGCTGAAATCGATTCATACACGGACGGGAAGCTGAAGACGCTGGTTTTCCACGGCACTAACTCGAAAGCCAAGAATATGACAAGTGCCCAGCTCAAGAAATTCGACGTCCTCCTTATGTCCTACAACAGCTTGGAGTCTATTTATCGCAAGCAGGAGAAGGGCTTCAAACGCAAAGACGGTCTTTACAAAGAGAAGAGCGCTATCCATTCGATCCAGTTTCATCGTGTCATTTTGGACGAGGCCCATTGCATCAAGGTTGGTGTGATTCTCTCCCCAGTCTTTATCGAACGGTGGCAGCTAATATGTTTCCAGACACGAAGCACGATGACCGCAAAGGCATGTTTTGCTCTCAAAGTCGATTACCGTTGGTGCTTGACGGGTACCCCTTTGCAGAATCGGATTGGAGAATTCTTCTCTCTAATCCGGTTCCTTAATGTCAAGCCTTTCGCCTCGTATCTCTGCAAGACCTGCGACTGCTCGAAGCTGGAGTGGTCTATGGACGATAACGGTAGATGCAAACACTGTATGTCACACACCATTCATAATGACTGTTTGCTTTGACTGATGAATTCCAGGTACTCATAATGCGATGCGGCACGTGTCTGTGTTCAACCAAGAACTCCTGAATCCTATACAGAAGTACGGCAATAGAGGCGAAGGCGCAGAGGCTTTTAAAAAGCTGCGCCTGCTGACAGACAGAATCATGCTACGACGTCTGAAGAAAGACCACACTGATTCGATGGAGCTTCCTGTGAAGGAGATTTACGTTGATCGCCAGTTCTTCGGTGAAGAAGAGAATGATTTTGCCAACAGCATCATGTCCAGTGGCCAACGCAAGTTCGATACTTACGTGGCACAGGGTGTGCTCCTTAACAACTACGCCAACATCTTCGGTCTAATCATGCAAATGCGTCAGGTCGCCGACCATCCCGACTTAATATTGAAGAAGTCTAGCGAGGGCGGACAGAATATCCTGGAGTGCTGCATCTGCGACGAACCTGCCGAGGAAGCGATTCGATCCCAATGCAAGCACGACTTTTGCCGCTCCTGTGCCAAGAGCTATGTCAACTACCAGGACCAACCTTCTTGCCCCAAGTGCCACATACCCCTCTCCATCGATCTGGAGCAGCCAGAGATGGAGCAGGACGATGCGCTTGTCAAGAAATCATCGATCATCAACCGCATCAAGATGGAGAACTGGACTTCGTCATCTAAAATAGAGCTTCTGGTGCATGAGATCCATCGCATGCGGAAGGACAATGGAACCCACAAGTCGATCATCTTCTCGCAATTCACCACCATGTTGCAGTTGATAGAGTGGCGTCTTCGCCGGGCAGGTATCACTACGGTCATGCTAGACGGAAGCATGACGCCAGCTCAGCGACAGGCGTCTATCACTCATTTCATGAACAATGTGGATGTCGAGTGTTTCCTTGTGTCTTTGAAGGCAGGTGGTGTGGCTCTCAACCTGACTGAGGCTTCCCGTGTATTCATTGTTGATCCGTAAGTACTTACCTACCCATCCTAATGTGTCTTGGGACGAATGCTAAACGAATTGTAGTTGGTGGAATCCTGCCGCCGAATGGCAGTCAGCCGACCGATGCCATCGTATTGGCCAGACCCGACCTTGTATCATCACACGTCTCTGCATTGAGGACTCGGTCGAAAGTCGTATGGTCCTTCTTCAAGAGAAGAAGACAAACATGATCAACTCGACAATCAACTCGGACGATGCCGCCATGGAGTCTTTGACCCCTGAAGATCTTCAGTTCCTTTTCAGAGGAAGTTAGTTGACGGTCGAAATCCTTTCCGTGTATCTAGGATGGCAAACGGAAACAATCTCGGAAGACGACCAGGCACTCTTCACAGCCTAATCAGAAGAGCTTGGTGGCTTACCCATGACACTGACCCACGCCTGCGGTTACATGAAGAAGTTATGTTGCGATGGTGTTAAGACATGCGATTCGGACGGTTCTTTGCATCATTTGCTTCTTGCCGTCAGATAGAATATTCCTGTCCTTGGTCTCCATAGGTGGATATGGACGGAAGATAGACGAGGGCTAGTACTGTATGAGATATGCGGTCGCTTTTGATGTGTGTATTATATGAGTTCACGGACCGAGATACCCGATTTGGCCCGGACGAGAAACGGAATACTGTTGTAATTATACCCCAGATTCTCATGGGCATTGTATGTAGCATAGCATAGACCCCGTGAACGAGAAGAAATCAATTAATTGCTCATTGTCAAACCCACTACTCCTCTAGATATGCCATGTTTTTGACACTTTTTAGCTGCTTCCCGTCTGATTGATTTCAGCAAGTGCAACTTCAGGCCTTATAAGTTCCCACTACGCTATCTCTTTTTTTCTTTAGTGGGGTTCAAGCATCGCATTAGTGCATACCTCAACTCCAAGCTCAAGATCGGAATTATCTTATACATCCACAGTACCTGACATTCGACTCAACCCACACGAAACAGCCACCATGTCACAGCAACAGCCAAGTCATGCGATCCAGGCCAAAGTCGCCAGCGAAGGTAAGCAGAAATACCAATGAGTTACGGAGCAGGATAGTCCTTTCCCATCCCCGACGGCTTCTGCTTTTGAGTTCACGTTTGGGTGCCCAAGTATCGGACTGGAGCTAATCATGCAATGCGCGAGCACAGCGGCGCAAAACTTTGTGGACAACTTCTACGAGACGCTGAACCGCGGCAAGAGCCCCGCGCAGTACTACGTGTCGTCGTCGACCAAGCTGACGGCGGTGGGCGGCCTCACGCCCGACATCAGCGTCAACGGGCGCGTCTGCAACGGCGGCGGCGGTGAGGGCGGCAGCGTCGTGGCCGAGTACGAGAAGCTGCTGGCGGCGCAGGGCACGCCCGTCCACTACGAGATCCACTCGTTCGACGCGCAACCGCTCAACCCCAACTACGTCATCGGCCTCACGCCGGCGGAGCAGCAGCAGCCCGTCAGCACCACGCGGGAGCGCGACGTCGCCGAGCGCCTGAGCTTCGCGGTCCAGGTCTCGGGCGCGCTCAAGCTCGGCAAGGGCGAGGATGTCACTGACAAGGACTTTAATGAGGCTTTCGTCCTCGTGCCTCACTGGGAGTCGCAGGGCCGGAGTGCGGCCAGGAACGCGCGGAGGTATCTGGTCGTCAGCCAGAACTTCCGCTCGTTCTGAGGAGATAAGTGAGGGAAAGGGGAGGAGATTGAGGAGTGCTAGACTTTGGCGCGGCGGAGAAGGAAGTGCCAGCCGAGAGAGATTTCGAGGGACTATTGACATCTAGAGCGAGATGACGAATTCAACGCCAAAACCCTTGCCATGATAATGTACGCCGACTAGAGCCTGAGAGAAGGAAGGCATAAAGAAACTACTTCTAGCCCAAAAGAGCATATTCCCCCATTGTCCGGTCCATGTATACATGATATGTGTATAGGGTAATTCTAGGGTAAGAGAAAGTGAAAGGAAAGCTTCACCTGACAGCTATAGACTAGTTGCCTGACCTGAGGTGTAGGGTAATTCTAGGGTAATGAAAACGCCGGCGGTTGAGCCCCGGGAACCTGGATGGGGAAGCTCTCAAGGACCTTGAGCGTCCGGACCACGGCTTCTTGCGGAAAGCAGCGGGTGCTAACGCTGATCTTGGAGCAAAATCCTGGGGAAGTGCAAACTAAGACCCTCCCGATGGCCGTTAGCTTTCCTGCAGCAGAAGACGATAGTTTGATATCATATCACGATAGCTATCAAGGCAGCGTGTGGTGTTGATAGGTCGACTGGATCCTTAGACGGCGGCGGCATGGAGCGACATGATGGCGGAGACTGCCTACGCCCTGCGCCCAACCTGCAACTGTGGGGTCAAGCCCGAAAACCGGAAGTCTGCCCTCTTCCTCCCTCGACGTAAAACCCACTCACGCTCCATGTGTACTACTCGGAGCCGTCCATCGTCGACGAAAACCATGTCTGAGCAGCACGGACTAAGCAAGCCAGTCAGTCAGAAGGGATGCGCGCATGGCTCCCCCATCTGATGATGAAGGAATGAATACCCCGAACCGGAGCCCGGAGAAGAGCTAACAGGCTCGGTTGGTCCACTTTGCTTGCTATCTGATTCGATTCTTAGGCCGCGCTGCACTTCTGCAAATGACATAAAGGGCAAACACGCGCACCTGAGCCTAGCGATCGATAACCATACTTCTTCCTTCTACCGTCTTGCAGTCGCCGAATAAGAGTCAACTTGTGTTCTCCCCAAAGTAGGCCCAATCCCCCACAAAGACGATATGGGTTCGTATTCTTCAGAGCCGGAGCCTCAGAAGCTCTGGATAGAGACGCCATGCATTCCATCGGCCCCGATGTCACAAGCAGCCGGCTGGTAAGTCACTCATCCACTATCCCCGTGTCTTTCCATTCTCGAGAAAAGGGGTTCCGCTAACACCAAAAACAGCAACATATTCCTCAAGCTTGAGAACATACAGCCGTCGGGCTCCTTCAAGTCCCGCGGCATCGGCAACATGATGTACAAAGCCATGCTGTCACAGAAGCAGCACCCGACAGGCAAGCCCGCGCACTTCTACTGCTCCTCGGGCGGCAACGCAGGCCTCGCGTGCGCCACGGCCGCCGTCACCCTGGCCCGGCCCTGCACCATCGTCGTGCCCCTCAGCTGTTCGGCCTTCATGATCGGCAAGATGCGCCAGCTCGGCGCCGAGGTCGTCCAGACCGGCGAGCACTGGGCCGCCGCCGACGGGCACATGCGGGAGCACCTGCTGAGCGCCGACCCCGCCGGCGTCTACGTCCCGCCCTTCGACCACCCGGACATCTGGGCGGGGACCTCGTCCATGGTCGACGAGCTCGCCGCGCAGCTGCCCGCCCTCCTGCCTGGCACCGGCGGCGTGCCCGACGCCATCGTGTGCAACTGCGGCGGCGGCGGCTTGATGAGCGGCGTCATGGAGGGCGTCGAGCGGCAGGCCAAGAAGAAGTGGGCCGCGAGGAGGAGGCCGCGGGTGCTGGTGGCCGAGACGGTCGGGGCGCACAGCCTCTACGCGAGCGCGCAGGCCGGCGAGCACGTCACCCTGCCCAAGATCACGAGCATCGCGAACACCCTGGGCGCGACGCGGGTGTCGGCCAAGGCGTGGGAGTGGTATAGCAAGTCGGCGGCAGCTCGTAATCAGACTTCTTCTTCTTCTTCCCCTTCCCCTTCCCCACCCGCCGAGGCAGCTACGGATGTGACCAGCGTCACGGTCACGGACGCCGAGGCCGTCATGGGCTCGGCGCGGCTCGCCGACGACGCGCGCATCCTGGCCGAGGTCGCGTGCGGCGCCACCATCGCCGCCGTCTACAATGGGGAGTTGCGGCGGTCCTTGGGCAAGGGGCTCAGCGACGAGGAGTGGGCGGCGATGAATGTCGTGGTTATCGTGTGCGGGGGCAGTAACATCAGCTTGGAGATGTTGAAGGGGTACCGAGAGGAATACGGGGTTTAATTTTGGGCTATTAAATTTGTTTAGTCGTCTCATAAAGTATAGATGTAATGTAACCTGAGACTTGCTTCTTCTTATGTATAGAGTGTTCGAATGAACGTCTATCTATTTAATCATGGTCTGCCTCTTTTGTGTATCATGACGTGAGTCTATGTAGGTGTACGCCCTATGATATTCTAGCTGGCCTCCGTCGGCAGTCCAGATCTGTCGTACTTCGCTTCTCTATACCCGTCCACTACTTCGCTCTTACCCCCTCAACAGCAGCAGAAGGCGGCAGCACCATCTCAACCTCGCCAAAGTAGTTCACCTCCCCCCTCTGCCGGAACCCGAACCCCGTAAACAGCGCGATGCTCCCCGCGTTAGACGCTTTGATGCGCACCACGAACTCGCGGATCTCCAGGCTGGTATCGTTCTTCTTCTCCTCTATCGATGCCGCATATTCATGCAAGATGGCCTCGCGGTTCCGCGACACGAACTCCAGCAGTGCGCCCACAGCCGCCTTGCCGAGTCCCTTGCCACGGTCCGTGGCGCCAGCGATCATGACGTCGACTTCGGCCTTGACGAACTCAGCTTCGTTCTCCTTTGCCTCTGGCGCAGCGTCTTCATGCTCGTTTTCGTCATCCCACGGCGTTAGGAACATGTTGATGTCGCCGAGCATGCGCCCGGGCACATCATCCCGGCCGGCCACGACTGTCCCGCCCGCCGCAGCCGGCTCCAGCGGGCGGCACAGGATGAACGTCAGCTTGTCGGCCGAGGTGCGCCAGGAGATCTGGTTCTCATATTCCTCCTGGAGCGTGAGGCGGTCCGACGCTGTGGCTTCCCGGATGGCCTTTATGTGTCACCGTGTCAGAATTTTCGTGGTTTGCTTATCATATCTACTCAAAAGAGGAGGTTTCTCGACACCCAAAGACAGAGAGGAACTAGAATGCTTACCTCGTCTTCCATCCATGTGTGGTACTGTGGGACGTGATGTGCATCGTACGGGACGAGCAGCACTCGCGAGGTCGAGACCGCTGCGTCGGAATTCCCTCTCAGTTAGCACTCCGTTTTTTCCGACATGGCGAGACTTTGCGGTGGAAATTTCGTTACCTATGCTCTCGTTGTATTTCATGGCGTTGACTAATGCTGACACAATAGATCAAACTTTCGCCAGTTTATATTCGCCGGTCAATTGTGTTGTTCATGTAGATGAAATTTGAAGATGTGTGAATTTTCTATTGGGCGGAGTCGTACGAGAAAAGCCGCAAGTATCTACTCATTTCCCACTTTCGAGCTGCCGCTACAGCAGCCCCCTTCCACGTACAGGCCTTGATCTGGGTATCTACCGCTTCCGTTTTGAATTTGTATGATGATACATGAGTATACATATGCGCACCAAATTTGGTACAACATCTCTTATCCAGGCATTCCATCAACCTTTAATTTTCAGCTGGGATAGGTGGGAACAGACTACTCTGTGCGCCTTCGCCAAGGGGTACGGTAGAGACACCATATGTAGAATCACTGCCAAATCGAGCATGATCAAACGTCCTCTGTCCTTGGTCGACACCCAGTCGGTCAAGGAGACGACCCGACTTCTCAGGCATGAAGGGCTGCAGCAAAATGCCAGCAATGCGACAAGACTCTGCGGCATGGTAGATGATTTGGTGGGCAGCCTCAACTTCCCCTTGCTTCACCAAGTTCCAAGGCTCGGTATGCTGCAGGAGTCGATTTGCCTTGAAAACAGCGTAAGTAATTGGTAAAAACGGCTGAGTAATTCAAGAACTCACCTGGAACACGACTTCCATGATTTCCTTCAGTGCACGACCTGGATTTAGCTCGTTTTCAAAGAAATCAGCCGTGTTTTGGCTGAGGCACTCAGTTGCCCGTCGGAGTTCTGTGATCTCCGCTTGCATGTGTTGCAGTTTCCAATCGGCTGGCTTGAGAACTTGTCCATGGGCTTGTTCGATTATGCTTCTAAAGTTCCAGGCCTTGGAGCGCGTGACACGGTTCAGCAGCCCTCCCAGACCGCCCTGCAAACCTTTCTTGTACCTGTCGACGATGAAGGAGTTGTCGTAATCCGAATCCTGGGAGACACCACCGTTATAGATCATAAAATAGCGCATGGTATCGACGCCCCAACGATCAATGGCGAAAAAGGGGTTCACCACATTGCCAATCGACTTCGACATCTTTCTGGAATTCATCAACCAGTGCCCATGGCTTAGGATCCGCTTCGGGAGCGGCAAGTCGAGGGCAAGCAGCAATGCTGGCCAGTACACGCAATGGAAGCGCACAATATCCTTACCGATAATGTGGACATCCGCTGGCCAACCGAGCGCATTCTCCGATCCAGGCGTCCACATGGGGTACCCGGCTTTAGTGATGTAGTTGATGAGCGCATCAACCCAGACATAAATCGTCTGGCTTGGATCGTCGGGAACCGGAATGCCCCAGCTCAATCGACTCGCTGGCCGCGACACCGAGAGATCCTCGAGGTTGTTCTGCACCCAGCTGACCACGTCAGCCATGCGGGTAGCTGGTACCACCCATTGCGGGTTCTCCTTGTAGAACTGGAGCAGCCTGTCTTTCAGGTCGGTCATCCGAAAGTGGTAGTTTCTTTCTTCTGTCCATTCGACCTCATTTCCTGTCTCGATCGAGGCTATGAAGGGCTTTCCGGTCATGGAGTCGACCCGTTTCTCCACCATGTTCTCGGGGTAGAAGGCCTCGTCGCTCACGCAGTACCAGCCCTCGTGTTTTGATTCGTAGATGTAGCCGCGCTCGCGCAAGCGGCCCCAGAAGAATTCGACGGCCTCGCGATGGTCCGGGTCGGTCGTGCGTACGAAGTAGTCGTTGGACATGTTGACCTTCTGGGCCAGGTCCATGAAGGTTTCGGCATTGCTGTCGCAGAAGATCTTGGGCGGGACTTCCTGGAGCTCAGCGGCGCGCTGGACCTTCATCCCGTGCTCGTCGGTGCCTGTGCACAGGTAGGCCTGGCGGCCCTTGAGCACCTCCCAGCGCTTGAAGACATCGGCCATGACCATGCTATAGAGGTGGCCGACGTGCGGGGCTGATGCAAGTTAGTCGGCAACGTCAGCTTTCCCCCGCAGTCCACGGCATGTGTGAAAGCGTGTTCACAGCTTACCGGCATTGACGTAGAATATGGGTGTCGTCACATAATACGGCTTCGGAGCAGCAGCAGCAGTCGTTCGAGCCGGGCTACTGCTAAAGCTCCTCTGGTAGCTGGACAAGGCGGGTAGCCTTGATGCGCCATGGCGTTTACAAGAAGAACACACCCAGCCCGCACGAATAGCTGTGTACAATGGCGATCTGGGCAGCTTTGCAGCCGAAGCTGTCAAGAAGCCCTGCATTATTGCGATGGTGGCTTGGTTATTAAGGTAGCTTCCCCAGTTCCAAGCACTCCAGAATTCAAGCTCGAAATTGTTCAATATCGGAGCTGATGATAGCTCTTTCCCCGACACGCACCTCGCGCTAGCGATTTAGAAGGTACAGCCGCTGTATGTACTAATAGGCACTGTGTAACGCAGTGAAGGCTTCTGTGGGGCTGCATCTTCGTCCAGAACGTTTTGTTTTTCGGGGAACCGCTATGTAATCGGGGACCGACCCGCCCGCAGCAAAACAGTGACGGGAGGGGTTCATTGCTACATATGTATGGACTTTCAAACCCCCTTTCTCCCCTTGGGTAATTGGCAATTGGGCAATTCAGGAAGTGCAAGACCATGCGACAGCTTTCACTGAGCTCTCCGGACCAGCCGGGTGTCTGTGGCCTTGTCTCATGCTACCAGATTACCTATTGCTTGGCTGTAACCTCGACTCCAACACAAACCTACATAATTCAACGAAGCCATGGCATGTTCACCGTCTGCGGTGCTTCCCTTCAAAACAGTGAGTTGGGATAGATCCGATTGGAAAGATATAGTAGTATGTGCTCTTTTCATGACTCATGGTATCCTCTGATTGGGTTGAGGTATTGATCAAGGCGGGAATGTCCACCAGGGCCTCGCGACTAAGCTCACGGTTGGCTAGAGGTCGTTCGAGATGCAGCTGTGTTGTACAACGGTTATGGGAATGAAAGCACTGAAGCCCCCATGAGATGACTTACACCACGATGTGATGACTGCAGGGGTCCATGATTTTGTGTTGATGGTAGTGGGGTGGCCTCCCGCCCATGGGTTTTCCAATTGGCCAATTCTGACTGGCTGGGAGGACGAGACTCGCGTTCCGCGACGCCGGTACTATTGATGCACTGGGTAATTTACGGAATTGCCCATTTGGAGAAACGGCCGAGGATTGGAAAGTTGTCCAGAAGTCGCATAGGGGGCTTGCTTACCTACCTTCCACTGTTGAAGTCAACAAACAAACGACTAACAAACGATAAACGTCGCAGTAACTTTCTCTCGTTGATATACTACTACCTCACTATTACTTTATTAAACTTTACTTCATTCGCTGCGCCAGAGCCAGTTGCTGTTCAGTCTCTACTATTAATACTTCCGACAACTCTCGGCGAATTCTAGAGCTTGGCTGTTGGGCGCATTCACATCATCACCTCACCCACCCTCTACGACCAGGCCCTTGACTCGCGAAAAAGAACCGACTGTCGATTGTGTAACACCAATACCAGCCGTTTCAATCTTCCGCCTATTCTATTTAATACATTGCGTGTTACATAGACCTGCTGCTTTCTCCTTTACTTCGCAGGATATCGCTGTCGTCCGAGGTCGCCCTTCGCGTTTGACTTTGCTAGAGCGAGATCTAGAACACAACAAGGTCCTGTCACATCTGTCACCCGAGTCTACGTATTATCAGTCGTCTTAAGGTTTGCTTGACCCAAGGGAAAGCCATAAAGGCACAGTCACACCACCGGATCCCAAGACGGTACTCACTTCTGGCTATTTGTCGTACGAATCTTGCGAATGACTTGCGTCCCCACCACGCCTGAGAGCGAGACTTCGGATATGTCGAACGGCACCAACGGCACCAACGGTACCAATGGCATCGAGAGTATAGAAAACCTGCGTCTCGACGGACGCTTCACCGGCAATGGTGCAGGAATTGGCATTGTGCCTTCGAGCGACCCCGTGAGAGTAAAGATGGCCCGCAAACAATCAAGTCCCATGATGCCCGCCTTCATGGTGTCAGCCCCTGGCAAAGTCATCGTGTTTGGTGAGCATGCAGTGGTGCACGGAAAGGTAAGGCCTACACTACGCAGAAGTCTGCCGGCGCATCTGCGATGCACGGCCTTCTCTCTTCTGGCGATCGGAACTTTGCTGACACATTCTGCTTCATAGGCTGCCGTGGCCGCCTCGATATCTCTGCGATCATACCTTCTTGTCACGACTCTATCCAAATCCAGGCGTACATTGATCTTGCGCTTTCCCGATATCGACTTGAACCACGAATGGAATATCGACGAGCTTCCATGGGATGCATTCCAGCACCCGTCCAAGAAGAAGTACTACTACGACTTAGTGACGAGCCTTGATGACGATCTACTGGCAGCACTTCAGCCGCACCTTGCCAACCTTTCGCCTGACAAGTCAGAGTCAGACAGGAAGGTGCATCATAATGCGGCCTTGGCCTTCTTATACCTCTTCCTCTCTTTGGGCTCGCCCAAGTTTCCAGGATGCATGTACACTCTGCGATCAACAATACCGATTGGCGCAGGGCTTGGAAGTAGTGCGTCTATCGCTGTGTGCATTTCGGGGGCTTTGTTGCTGCAACTGCGCACACTCTCCGGACCACACCCCGACCAGCCACCTGAGGAAGCGCGGCTACAGGTGGAGCGCGTAAACCGGTGGGCATTCGTTTTTGAGATGTGCATCCATGGCAATCCATCAGGCGTGGACAATACATGCTCTACGCAGGGCAAAGGTGTCGTCTTCCAAAGGCCAGATTACCAAAAGCCTTCCTTGGTGAAGCCGCTCTGGGACTTCCCGGAGCTGCCCCTTCTGCTAGTAAACACCAAACAAGCCAAATCCACAGCCGCCGAGGTGAGCAAGGTCCAGAAACTCAAGGACGCCCACCCGAAACTGGTGGGATCGATCCTGGACGCGATCGACAAGGTTACGCGCAGTGCGAACGAAGTGATCGACGGCGATGAGTTTGATAGTGAAGAGGAAGAGAGTCTCCGTCGTATTGGGGAGCTGATGACGATCAATCACGGTCTTCTGGTCTCCCTGGGAGTCTCGCATCCTCGTCTCGAGAGGATAAGAGAACTGGTGGATCATGAAGGTATAGGGTGGACCAAGCTCACAGGTGCAGGAGGCGGAGGCTGCTCTATAACATTGATGCGGCCTGGCGTTCCGAGGGAGAAAATTGCGCGTTTGGAGGAACAGCTCGAGGAGGAGGGCTACGAGAAGTTCGAGACGACACTGGGAGGCGATGGTATCGGTGTTCTCTGGCCAGCTGTTCTCAAGAATGGCCTCGATGAAGACGAAGAAGGTGGCATGGAGATTGGTCTCGAGAAGTTCCTCAGCGCCGAAGGTAATGAAGGAGTCGAGAAACTGGTGGGTGTCCATAGCGGCGGCGCTGAGCGGGAAGGCTGGAAGTTCTGGCGAGTCGAGAGCCGCTAATGAATAGATGCAAAGGCCATGACTTGCAAGACAGGAAGCTATCGCGTACTGTTTGAGAGTGTCTCTATAGCTTCTGTCTTGACTTGGTCATGTACCTGCGCTGATCGTATTGATGCCCATGATTAGCTACGTCGCTTTGAGTGCTTGAGTTATATGGAAGCGGTAATTTGGATCCATACCTTAATGTGTTGTACGTTTTATTATCTAGAACTATTATTATTTAGAATTTGAACCTCGCGGTACAACAGCTTTTTTTCCCTTTTTCTCCCTAGCAGACTCCCCAACCAAGGCGTAGATAGCAAATCTATCGCAAGTTACAAGAAGCCATGCAGCTGTTAGTATATACTTCTTGTGACTCGAAATAGAAAGCGCGGGCAAATGCGTGCGGTGGTTAACTACGTTCGAGATTATCTGGATCACTGTGCGCACCAAAACAGTCCATCCCACCCACATGCCACCATCATCATAACCCCACCATAGAACTCAACTCGCAGCAAGGGAAGCTCCAACCCGCCGAACCTCCAACAGGCTATGTCTCCTGGTCAAAATGCCACCTAAGAACAACAAAGGCGGCGTCAACGCCAAGGGATCCAGTGGTGAGTGGCCATTTGAGGCAGTTAATTATCCGCAAAGTGCGGGATTGGAACAGGTTTGGCTGACATGCGCAAGCAGCAAAGCAAGAAGACCTTACGAAGACCCAGACCGTTTACGAGCGCGCCCAAGCCGTCTACGACCTGACTCGGCCACCTTACGACAAAGAACGCGAAGAGCTCGGTGGTCTGCACAACCTCTCGACAGTAGAAAAGACGGCATACGCCAACTGGTTCTGCACCGCGCCCGAAGAGTACAGCTACCTGCCCAAGAAGGCGCAGAAGGAGCTGTGGAAGCAGGTCAACGAGTCGAACCGCCCGCTGCGCCGCGGTCAGATCGACAAACCCAGGCCCGACCAGTGGGGTAGGGACAAGAACGGCCGGAACATCGGCGACTACACGGTCCAGCAGTACGAGCAGCGCATCGAGACGCAGGCTCAGCTCACCTGCGTGAAGGCCCTCGGACGGTCTTTCGCCAGCAAACGGCTCTTTGCCAGCAAGGGCCTTGTGGACAGCAGCACAGGCGAGAAATATACGTTGACGGAAGAGGACATTAAGGCCGAGAAGGAACGACGGAAGGAGATGGCGGCCCTCACCAGAGCACTCTACGGCGTGAAGATGGGTCCATACTCGTCGGACCCGGAATGGGATGATGTGGTGCCCATACCCCAGATGGAGCCGGAAGGCGCCTTGGCCGCTATAGCATACCCAGAGGACTATGATGAGGGTATGGGAATTACAACCAGGCTCCCCTCCCCCCTCTCCCATGCCCAATGAAGAACACCCGTCTGCTAACACATGACTTCGTTGTAGCGATGTCCTATCTGCGGGCAGTCATGGCCGCGAAGGAATACAGCCCGCGCTGCCTCAAGCTGACGGAGCATGTCATCTCCATGAACCCGGCACACTACACCGTCTGGCTGTATCGCTTCGCCAACATCCAGCACCTCGACATGCCGTTGCTGGACGAGCTCGAGTGGCTCAACGAGGTCGCCCTCGACTACCTCAAGAACTACCAGATCTGGCACCACCGTCAGCTCCTGCTCGACCACTACTACCCCACCATTGCCGACACGCCCGATGAGGTGAAGCGGTTCGCGCGGAGCGAGCGCGCCTTCGTCATGCAGATGTTCGCCGAGGACGCCAAGAATTACCACGTGTGGAGCTACCGCCAGTACCTGACGCGCAAGCTGGGCATGTGGGAGAACGAGGCGCACGGCGAGCTCGACAGCCTCGAGGGCATGATCGACGACGACGTCCGCAACAACTCGGCCTGGTCCCACCGCTTCTTCCTCGTCTTCTCCAACCCGCGCTACGCCACTCCGGACTCCCACGCTACCGAGCCCGACCCCCAGGTCCCCGCCGACATCATCGACCGCGAGGTCGCCTACGCCCAGGCCAAGATCGCCCTGGCGCCCCAGAACCAGAGCCCCTGGAATTACCTGCGAGGTGTGCTAGTGAAGGGCGGCCGGAAGCTCGGGTCGGTGCAGGTCTTCGTCGAGCAGTACGTGGACAACTTAGGCGACGTGGAGAAGGAACAGGTTCGCAGTTCCCACGCCCTGGAGCACCTGGCGGATATTTACGAGGAGGCTGGCGACAAGGAGAAGGCGGATTTGTGCTGGAAGCGGCTGGGCGAGAAGTGGGATCGTATACGCCTCGGGTACTGGGAGTGGAAGCGGAGATCCATGAAGGCTGCCAGCAGCTAAGAACGCCGAGTGACAGCGTGCATACGCCATGCTATTATCGGGACATAGAGCCAGCTCCTGGTATGGCTATATATTTTGCTTCACGGGGCAGACCTCATCCACATTGCTAGGCATTCGCTAGCAAGTGGCGACGCGGTATATATGGCTTTTAAGTGTGTACCTATCCGAATTGATTCTGGCAGATTAAGAAGTGAAGTATGCCAAAGCACCTTTCACGATCACCGGCTAGCTATTGGGTCGATCAGTTGGCTTAGCCGTTGCGGGGTGTATATGAGATATGAAATGTCACTTGCTGCTGATAAATGGATAAATGTCGTGGACAGCGGAATGATTAGCATCAAGGCAGACCCTTATTTCCATCGTATACATTTGCCTGTTCCGTGTCGCAGGTCTAAAGAAATTGACTGACTGGATGAATGAGTGAGACTGCGATTACCCCTGAAATCAGAAAATAAGAACGCCAGCCAATATTGTTGTACAAGGTGCTGCCCCCCCCCCCCCCTCCTCCCAACAACGTCTCATCTCTCGTCAGATCAGCAGCCCGCACCATTCCCAGACAAGTTTGCCAGGAACGAAGCCATCACGGCGACAAAAGCGCATACTCCAACCAGCGCACGGCCGTAATTGGTCTCGAGGCTTATGATAACAGCGAGGAAGATAACGGTCGACAGGCAGGTGATGAGAAACGACACCCGCTTGCCACGGTCCCTATCGCAGCCGTCGGCATAGAAGTGCATCAAGCCCACGGGGATCAGCAGCATCACTGCACTGGCAAACGCAATGACTATCTCTTGCAGGAGTTCCAGACGCCGCGCCCGGATTCGGTACTCGAACTTGCCGGTAGACCGCCTACGGACTTTCTCTCGCTTGTAGAAGTAGGGCAAAAGCACACATAGTGCCCTCTGGTATTGTTTAGTTTTGTTTTTTTAGTAGAAGCAGAAACGTGAAAGAGTTGGAAAAAGAAGGTGGATAGGCAGTAGGAAAACAGAGCAGGTGGTTTGGGGTCCTCTTGAGTTCAACAAAAGAGGGTTTCATTCGATCCATGATTTGGTGTTCGATAGAGACTCACCTGCACCAAGGGCCCCGTAATGTACAAGGCGCTCTCGAACCACCGATGAACCGTATTGCGGTCGGTGTTGACAAAGTCGTCGCGCGCCCAGAGGTACTGGTGCGCGGCCTTGCTCGGTAGCTGGTCCTTGATGATGGCTAGGTAGTGTACGAGGTGCTGTGTGCGGGAGACACGCTGCATGGACTGGAAGTCTTTGTTCATGCCGATGAAGTGATCTATAGGTAGGGGGTCCGAAGTTTTATGGTTAGCAAATTAGATAGTTTCTCATAGATTCGCCAATCAATAAGAGAGTTCTCAAGCTTAATAGACCCGACGTACGGTATTCTTTGAAGATAGCCCTGGCACTATCCATCAGGTGCGCCCTCTCTTCCCTTTGCCCAGTATTGCGACTCGTGTGGTTATTCGTGGTCGAGACTAGATTCCGAGATTGTTGGATAGGGGCTGTTGTAAGCTGGGCCCGTTGGTTCTGGGGCCTTTGTTGGATTTGCCGTTCTGGAGCCGTTCGTGGTCGAGATGGCTGTTCGGTTGCTCCGTTCAGGGACTGCTGAATAGGGGCATTTGACTGCTGTTTCTGCTTCTGGTCGGTTTCGCCGCCACAGCATCGGGCGAGAAACTTGTGACGGTCAAAAGGTAGGGTTCGAAGTATACCGTTGTGCTCGTCTGCGTGGTCCAGCTCTAGGAATCTGTGGTCGATACAGTCCAGTTCCACTTCAAAGCTGACCAAAATGCGCTGCATGAGGTTGCTGAACTTTCGATGGATGCCAGCGTTGGGGTAGAACATCTGCCGTGAGGCAGTTGCAGGCCAACCTTCAGGCGCGCAGTTCACTGCAAGTCAACATTAATAGGGGCTGTTATCTCTCCAATATCTTCATACGAGAGCTCTGTGAACTTACTGACGTCTTCGTCTGTGTATAGATCTGGGTGGTCGGCGTCTCTCTCGCTTTCTTTCTCTGTGGAGTGTACCCCTGAATCAGTGTCCGGCTGTCAGTAAGATACGTGTAGATGATACCTACTATAATAACTAGGAGTAATCATTGGATCCAGCTCGTCCTGTGGTGCTATGGGGAAGTGGCTCGCCCCTGAGGGGCTGCTCGGGTTGGATTCGAGATCTCTCATTGTCTTGCTGGTGCGTCTTGTATTGGTGGTCTGGAGGCCTTCGTCTCCCTGGACATACCGACAAAGTGAGGGATTGGGGAGCTAGATATAGTTCTGTCTCAAGACGGCCTGTAGCTCGAGGCTGAGGATGATCGTCTGATAAGCGCCGACAAGAAGTAGAGCGGTCTTGGTTGGTATCGCCATGTCCAAGCATGATGAGGCTCAAAAGCAGGAAAGGGTGTACGAGGAATGGATAAGATTAACGCTGGCACTTTATGAAAACCAACAACAATTGTCTTCAAGGCATCCAGTTGGATAGATGAAATGTGTCTTCGTTTCACGCCGACTCTTTGCAGATGGCCCGGACCGAAGTATTACGGGGGCGATATCGTGTCGCCAATGACGATGCGGAAAGTTCGGGAGGGTGTGCAGAACGCAGCAGACCTGACCAATTCGGATCCCCAACATGGAACTAAGATAGAGCGCCAATATGATCAGCTTCGACGAGGCTGGCGCCCTCGGTCTTTCACTTGACACTACCGTTGGCGATGGCGTTTAAGGAACCGCGTAGGGGCCTTACGCCCTCTTCAGGTGAGGATCGAAACGGAAATAGATGATTATGAATCCCGATACAAACTTCACATTCATCTATGATGCAAATAATATGGCTTGCGGCTTCGTTTCCTATTTTAGCGTCATGCCTCTGTGATGGTTCGAGTCTCCCCGATCAAGATTCTATACCTTTTTGCCTACGCGTCTGTGGACATAGATGCTGACTTGTATTGTCAATGGAAGTAAGGAGGCTTGGACCACCGGCGACCGCCCTCGTGTCTCCTGTTATTCTTGTAATGGGTGATTTGTGTATGTGTAAGGCCGTTGTCCCATACATCAAGTTGTCAATTCGTCTGGTGGTCACAAGGCATTTTTGAACGGGATTAGGCGGGATAGCCCCAACGTAGACCAGTTGGGTTCTCCTAAGAACGTCTCGCTTAGCTTCTACGGCCAAGTTCTACTCGACAAACACGTGGCTGCTCTGAACCTCTGTCGCAGTGGATAAAAACAGCGACGATACGATAACGCTCCATTGGTCATCTAAGGACGAGATCTCTGGTCCGACATCGAAGTTCAAAGATCGTGTGAGGACGAACTGATTGAAGAGCAAAACATTTGAAAGACAAGGTAGTCGTAAAGACGACCCGTGCCGAAGGAACCGCAGCTTACGGTTAAATATAGAGATATTACTACACCTGTGGAAGCGTGGCAGCTACCGGCTTGAGAAAAGGAGGCAATGGGTGTGAGAGACACTCATGTAAAGTGAGATTCAAGTCAACGGGATGGCCTATCATCTCTTCGCTTGCTTCCAATTGCTATCAATCACTTTGATGGTTGATTAACCAAGATGATTATGATCAAGCATAGAACGGGGCATCCTGGTCATTGCACGCCGTCTAGCTTGATCCCACCCCAACCAAATCTGAGGCGCAATGAGGCGGCGGTAGATGTTATTGGCGTTCCCTGAACCTTTATAGCCATGGGATGAACCGATAACTGGCAATATGCTGCATGCTCGATGTCCATAAATATAGATAGGTCCCCCCTCATGTTTCCATGGACTCTCCTGCTGCAACTCAATGCTCTCCTCTCTGCGTTCTTTCCATGTTCGTTTGATTCCCTCGAGCGGAAATCGATGATCACATCCCGTCACATTTATTAGTCCTCTTGGCGTGGGGATATCCCCCAAGCCGGATAGTCCCTGTCATTCATCCGACGACGAACGAACGTAATCGGATGGCGCCCCGTGATGTCACCGGCTAGCGAAGCCAGCAGACAAGAGGAGTCAATGGATGGGGTCCTGTTGGTCAACAGTGGGGGCCACATGACCTTTACTGCAGCAAAGGTGTTTCCATTTGGGCTGCCGTTACTG
Organism: Apiospora kogelbergensis; assembly: GCF_038363985.1. Lineage (NCBI taxonomy): Eukaryota > Fungi > Ascomycota > Sordariomycetes > Amphisphaeriales > Apiosporaceae > Apiospora > Apiospora kogelbergensis. Next base: position 872,851 of record NW_027117422.1, read on the forward strand.
AGGCGCACCCAATCCAGGGGGAGCCCCAGTGGGGTTCATGCGTAACACCGGAAGCGGAAGGCCAGCAAAGACATCATCCTGATTCCACGACCGACATCCCGTGCCGTTTCGTATTCATCATTCGGGTCCCGTAAATGGAACTCTCTCGCTTATCTCCGTCCTGGCCCGGCCCACCTGCGGATCTCGCTCGCCCTTTCGCACCGAAGAAAAGGGGGTGAGCGACCACCAACTACCTTCTGAATCCAAGCATCTCTCCTGAGAGCGCCTCAGCCAAAGCTATTTCGTGAGGCGAGGAGTTCCTCAGAGCCAACAGCTGTGATTGCGAGTCCCGTCAGTATTGTTTCGACTATCAGGGTTCCTTCTCGCCTTGGGCTCTCAAACACAACACCGCGCCCTCGCACGTATCGACGGGTATGGGGCGAAAATCAAGAAACTCGACTCACAACTCGTTTTTGGATTGATTGATTGCGATATTGGTAGCTCGGCTTATTCAATCCTCAATTTTGTGCCATCTTGCAGGGTCGAGATACTCTTGGGCAATTAATGGCTTGCAGGCCCTGAACCTTGCGAAAAACGGGCGCCAATCTGCAAAATCGGGCATCTGGAATGATATGGGCAGCCCAAACAAGAACAAGAAGAATGTCCCAGGGGAAGGGAAGGGTCTAGGAAAGACCCTAACTCTTAATCGATCTAGGGGGCTGGGGCTCATGGGTCTCTTTGTTCCTGGGGTCGCCTGGGCCGGCACGTTACTGGGGCCCTCCCTCCCCGTAGGGCGCCGTGTCTGGGGTCAACGGCGGGGGTTGTCCCTAGCAAGATACACTGCGGCAGCTATCTTTATTAGGGACGCCCACCTCTAGGGCACCTCAACGACGAATGTCCAATAGCGACATCCACGCCAACACGAAAGTCGATACCTGGTTTCAGGGTACAACATCTCTCAGCCAAAGGAATACTACCTGCTGTGTAGTTTGCCACCGATGCGACATCATCTTATCCACGCTATGTCCTGAGATGCAGCGCAAATGATGGCTAGGCTTTCGGGTCGAGCTACAAGGGTATCACCCTGGATGACGGGCCGTTCAATCGCCTAGACAACCATAAAGGAAGAGCGAGGCCTAACCGACCACATAGCTATGGGGTTTGGTTTCGGACCCTCCGAGCTTCACGTCCTAGCAGCTCGGGGATCCATTCGATTGGCCTGTACATGGTTGAAATGACTGTACTTCTTCAACAGTGCCGGTCACGGTCAAGGGAAATAAGAATCTGCATGCCAGAATGGCACTTGATTATTATTCAGTCGCCGTCTGTGCTGCTGCTGGCTAGCAGAACCCCCTGGTCACACCGAACGAGCTCAGGTCGCTATCAGTCCATCTCCATCAAAAGGCGTGTAGCTCTGCCAGTCATTCATCTACTCTGCCGCGAAGTAATCAGCTTTGCTTCATTTTGACCCAGATGTCTTTCTCAACTACGAAACTTGCTCATGCAACGACCTGTACTATGGCTTGATGACTCGGCAAAGAAAGGCATGCTTTATACAGAGCCATCTGCTTCCGAGTGCGATGCCACCCCCCTTGTCCCGCCGTCCAAGTCCCGCTCAGCTACATAACCGAACACAGCACAGCCTGATGACTAGCTGATGCCAACGCGTTTGCACGTTGAATCCGTGACTTTCTGGCCGCTTCTTCTTTCGCATCTGCGTCCTTCCCGCAGGGCACAGCCAGCCCTAAGGATAAACAAACGACAAGGGGCAAGATAGTGAATGTAATGGCAATCATATACAAGTCGAAGCACCATTGGCCCTCATCATCTGGCGCAGATGGACAAGCCTTCCACAGGTTCGAAATCGGAACACACAAATTGGCGATTGCGAGGGAAGACCCCAAAATCCCCATTATAAAAGAGACCACTTGCACTTCTGCTTTTGTTCTTGTATCTAACTATAGCAAACATAGTCGGCTACTATTAATCTATCCTGTTTCCTCGTTCCTGCTGTCTGTGCCAAACTCGTGGCTGTAAGTAGAACCCGCCCCCGTATCCTTCTCCGGCAACCTAGCAAGTATCCATGAATATTAACCGGCCTATAGGTTGACACGTCTCTCTTCCCTTCAACTAGTTGTCCGTCTCAAGACCATGCTCTCCATCAAAGACATCGCAATGAATCTCCCATGGTCGTCACGCAAGCCGAAGCAGAAAGCGCGATCTGGTACTTACCTCCAAGTGCATCCAACACCTAGCGCAAGTCCCAAGCCCTCCTGTATACCAACACAGGTGCCAAAACTAGCACCGGCACCAGCACCGGCACCAACAACGACACGAGCAACGACACGAGCAACGAAACGAGCAACGGCACTGGCACCAGAAACAACACCGCCACCGGCACCACGTCAACACATACCGAGCACCAACCTTTCCAGGTCGCGTAACTGAATGGCAACGTACATACTGGAGGTTTCTCGAGGATAATGCATCTTAGATAGGTGGACGGGAAAGGTCACGTCGCATGGTGTAAAGACTTAGGGCTTTACGAGTCACCAAGACGGCAGCACGTCTTTATCGGCCAGATAGAATACGGAACAAGAACAGCTCCTCCTTCACTACGACTTGAAATGAGCATACACCTTTATACCGTGATTCTGCCAGTACATGCTTTTGGTCATGGATTCGCCGAGATGCTACGGTTACGGCTGTGATTGCCTGCTTTGAATTGATACGTTGTCGATCCAGTAGTAACCCGCTCATGTAGTATTGGTCTGTAAATCTCGTAGTTCTCTGGCATTTTATCTTTAGATGACCAATCCCATGAGGATGAGAGCGACCTCGTCACTCAGGATGTGTTCGACGACACATCAACATATCTGGCTCGAAATACTTCGGATCCGCACTCAGCTTTGACCCAAAACAAGATTTAGAAGGCGGAGAAGAGACGATGGAAGTACGAAATTCATTGTCTAAAGACGACTGGTGATATGACGCGTATAGAGAGTATTTCTAAAGCCGTCTGAGTCTGAAGTCCACAGGTTGCCGTTGATCTGTTACATGTTCCGGTGGTGACATTGTGCACCGCAACAGGGCGCGCTCCCCGAAAGGTAGCACACTTACTGCAACAAAGGCATACGTACTGTTTACGAATATTTAGTTGTCGGACTTTTAGCATCTTAACTCACTATTCGGGTGTGACTCTGGGGGCCTTCGGGTCTGGTTTCTCTTGTGTTCCTCTTCCTTTGGCTGGTGGAAGTGGAGGGGTTCTGTTCAATAGGGGCAGGCCTGACCACTTGATCGTTGATGGTGTGTGTACACCCAAACCGATACCCCCTACATCAAAGCGCGTCCGCTTCTGAATAATGTCTTACTTAGGAGATGATATATGACAATACCCTACTGCGTAAGACCCATGCTTCCTTGTCCACAAGCTCTGAATGAAAAGAACCATTCGGGACTCTTCCAATCTCCGCGTATCCCCACTGCCGCCCAGCTTCTGCGAGGAAGGAAAATCTTGACCCTGTATTAGTGTTACACAGTGGCAGGTCCATCCATGTTGGCAGATTCTGCCTTTCGCTTCGCTTAACTACCTAGGCGACTTGCGTCCGGAAACAGTGAATATATTCGTTGAGCTACATACATGGCATGGCACCAGCCATTCGAGTCGCCCTAATCCCAGAACTGTATCCTGAATGCAGTAATTTAATATGCCAATCTCGCATGAGATAACGTGGTGGCTGTACCTTGTTTCCCATTGTACGTACCTCCTGCGTACCAGTATATCTTGCGCAATGCCACACCAGATGTATTCATGCAGATGCCAATTTTCGATAATCTTCAATGAACCCCTGCACTCTTGACAAGGCTTCTAACGTGGCCTACCGGGGAAGCGTAGCGAAGAACCAACCGAAGGAGCGGTGAGTGGGCTAGGCCGGTTGGCCAACAAGCTGACAGCCTGATTTTCGTCGGTTGCCTTTGAGCCAGGCTCTTTACCCTGTGAGCACATGTACTGACCCTGCACGGGAGATACTGTTGTCCTACAACGACTAGGGGGTGCTTGTCGAAGAAGTATACGGTACGCGGAGAGCGCGCCATCATCTAGCCACATGGCCCCCATCCCAAGGCCCGGTCCAGCAAAGCGACCCGGTCGGCAAGAGCCCCTTACCACGAATTCTGAAGTCATGTTTCCTCATCAAGCGAGAAAGCTGATTCGCTCCAGATTACCGAGTGCGGCTCAAAATCCAACGACATGCCATGATCTCTGGCCTTGCTACATATATGGATCTGTATATACACCCTTCCACCAAGCAACAACGGCCTCGAGCAGCGGTTTTTTTCAAAGATAAAACAAGACTATGGAATTGACTAGAAGGAATTGACCTGTCATGACATAACGTTAAACATAGTTGCTGCAGTACAATTGAGCAGTCCAGGATTCTCATTTAGCAAGAAACGCAGCCAGAACAGCTATGAACGCGCAGACCCCGATGATAATCTTGACGGTGCTCCTCTCGAAGCACGATATTGCGAGAACGAAGAGAGAAACAAAAGCCAGTACGACGCCAAACTCAGCAGCCTTGGTGAGGTTGCCAAAGAACAAGATGGCTACAGGGACAAGTAGGAAGACAGCAACTGTGGGCGCTAGGATGAACCTGCTCAGCCACTTCAAGACCCGGGCGTCGTAGTCGTGCTCCCGGTTTCCATTCTCTCTGCCGGGCCTGGGCGCTGGCGTGCTCGGAGTATTGAAACATCGACAAAAGGAACAGAGGTACCGACGGCAGAACCCAGAGACCTGCTGCAGTCCGAAAGACAGTTGTCAATATGTTTCCACGAACCCCTTAAATAGCATCAACAGAAGGGAGGCTGGACTTACCCATAAGAGTGGCTTGGTAGTGTACAAGAGACCCTCGAACCGCTGGTGGAGCAGGTCAGGATTCGGGGTGACGAAGTCGTCTTTGTTGCATAAAAATTGCGAGGCGGATGGGGTCAGTATGCGGCGGCGGGCAATCCTCTCGTATGCAGCGTAGTGTTGTTTGTGGGAGATCTGGGACATGGCTTGAATGTCCCTGTCATTTTTCAGGAAATCATCTTTGATAGAGTCAATTTTTGGATTTGACTATAAGGAAAAGGGGGCCAGCTCGCTCTGCCGTCATACACCCACCGTATTCTTTCTTCAGCAACCTAATATGATACAGAAGACTTTCTCTCTCTGCCATGCGCTTTCGTCTGTCTTGTTCCTCCTGAGTCGGCTGATGGCTGTTATTGGCGGCAATAGGATTGGGTAGTCCCTTGCAGTGTGCCAAGTACGCATCGCGGTCGAAGGGTAACTGGCGTAAGGTCTCTTCATCTTCTTCGTGCTCTAGTCGTAGAAGCTCAAGTTCAAGGCAACCGAGGCGTTGTGCGAGGTCCAGCAACACGCGTTTGCTCAAGTATCCGAACTCTCGGTGGCTGTCTTCGTTGGGGTAGAACCTCATCCCCGCTGCAATCCACGAAGGCCCTGCGCTAGCATAGGCAACTTGTGTTTTAATTAATATATAAAAAGTCGTCAGACTGTAACGCAAGAGTGCAAAATCGTCTACTTACTGACGTCGTCGTCTGAGTACAATTCGGGGAACTCGTTGAGTTTCTTGGGCTGCGACTCTAAAGGGAAAGACCTATCAGTTCCTAAACCCTTCTGGCCAAGGAAGACCACATACCAATTCTCTTGGGGGTTGGAAGTAACGCATAGTTATCCCCAGCAATAATCCCTAATGGGCGCGTTCCGGTCGCTTGTGTCGCGTTTGCCATGATGTATGAAGAGCGCTATCGACTAAGGTCGCACCGAGCAGGTCAATGAAGCCTCCAGAGAAGCGGTGACACCCCATATTAATATACGTGCCATATTCACAAGTTCTCTAGTGACTCTCATCAGGCTGAATCTGTCAAGAGTGTTGCGGCGAGGCAACATAAACCTTCGAGTCTGGCGTGGGCGTTTATCTGCCTCAGAACGTCTTGTGGAAAAGGGGTGTAAGACGAATGGTCGTCAAGGCGCATGCGTTTTTAGGATACAGATACCAACTTGATGGTAACTGTCAATTAGCGGTCAATTGAAAGCATCGATGGGATAGGTTGGACAAAGCATACCAATGCCGTAAATCATGGGGGCCGGCCCGTCGGCTCACCAATGATCTTGTCTTCTACTGTGAGATGGTGTGAAGATATGGCACACCGGTTTATCTGGTCGAGTGCGGTCGAGGCCAAATGGATGTATGCCCAACGGCGAGGCTACGGATGACTACCCCTGAGCCGGGCTGAGCTTACCTTTAGCCACTGTCATGAAGCTGAAGAGGTGAATCGCAAACTATGCTTATGCTTATAAGAACCGTAGATTAGTAGTACTTGGGACGGAATGTTATCAATGCCGGCGAAAATCAAAGATGCCAGACGGAAAAGTAAAAGAAGCACAAGACTGCTGATAATGTGAGATCGATATCATGGGAAATGGCCCCATCTACCACCCTTCGGATAATGGACTGGAAGATTTTGGCTGCACGTAAGACGAAAAGCACCAAGCCTGTTGGTGCAAGAAAGGTAAGGCATCGGCACCATGCATGTAACGGCTATTTTGAGATTCTTATCAGGTTGCGATGCTCTCGGTCTAGAGACTGGGCCGTTTCTTCTGCGCTGCGCCTAAAGTCCAAGCCATGATGCTTCAGATATAACCGTAGTAGATCGATGTCGAGGGTTTCTAGCAATATGCTCCAAATTCCAGTTGAATATTGTGTAGAGGTTCGTTGGCGACGTTGGAGGCAGTATGGAGCTATGGCTGCCAATTGTCGAACTCGATCGCCCATTCAGCGGGTTCAAACATACTATACCAATCTGATGATGTAGAGTACTATTATCTGGGGGTTTTGGTTGATGAAACCGATGGTGCAATTGATGATCTCATTGCTTGAGCTGATCAAGGGTCTGCCCGCTCATCTTGTCGACTCCAACTCTGACTACCATGGGGACAAGTAGCCAAGGAGGGCAGACCGATTGCGCTTACCGCTTTAATTGAAATCATCCTAATCAAGGGAATGAGTAAAAGAATGCCTACGTAGAATCCGTGTATCTCGAGGCACGAAGACACACATGTTTCTAGTGCCGAAGCCGCGGTATCTTTTACACGTGTATCGTGCTAGAGAAGATCGTGGACAGACAAATATCCGGTATCGCGATTGGCACTTTGTTCTCTATGAGTCCAGCGGCACAGCCAGTTGACAAATAGAGTGAGAGCTCCTTCAAAACCGCATCCTGATGATACCTTGGGAGACTGGCTAGGAGACTGGGGATAGGGGCGAATAAATCGGGCAAAAGCATACGCCAGTAATTCTTCGTGAATACAGAGATCGTATCACGTCCTTCTACGAGATTCGCTCGGAAAAGGAGCTGGGCAAGTATAATAAATGAATGAGATGGCCCATCAAGTCGAATGGATCCGTGTTCAAAACACCTGTTAGCCTACGGAACGGCGCTACTACCAAGTACTCCAAACAGTCAGGCCCCTAGTGCAACGTATGTTGCACTATCGTCAAGCCCCTCAATCGGGTTTCCCTCCTTCACCAACACTTACCTACGCCAATGTATTTGGTAGCATGAACTCCCATCCAGACTCATTGCTTGCTGCGCAGAAAGACAATCAGTTTGAGCCTCGGACAAGCACTGCCTTGGGTACCAATGGCTTTTAAAGGGATATGGGAAAAGGGGTCAGTTACAACCTGGCCATTCAACCAATACCCATCAACAGGTTCAACATCGAGTGCTCAAGTCCGCTACAGCCAGGGAGAATGGTGCGCGCACCCCATCCCCAGCGTCGCAGCAAGCCTTGCTCCAGAAACCCTGTCATGTGGCACTGATGAGGGATTGCTCATTCGCTCATCCAACGAAGGAGGGTCGGTTAAGCAAAGCATAGCTGTCAGTCAGGGCACGAGCACTGGTTGAGTAACGTGATCAACACGCTTATGCGGCCTCCGACGAATTATCCCAGCAGGCGTTTGAGGCGAACGCCGGCGAGCTCTGTGGGCGCACCGCGCCGTGTTGATACACCTAAGGCCGGCTTTTGGCCGTCCGGTGTCAACGTCGTCCGTCCGCAAAGGCTGTCATCAGTCCCGCGGCTTTCCCTCGTGCTGGTACGCAACCTGAAATGGCCAGACATTCCAAGGCGCAAATGAGAGCACAGCCACCCGCGATCAGTCACCAGCCACGCGGGGCAAGCCCCTGAGTGGTAGTGGTGACACACCACAGTCGTTGCCCCCCCTGGTTCAGTACCCATCATTTGTACGATTGATAGGGGGAATAACAACATGAAAGAATTACCATGAATATCTTTCTAGGTCCGCAGGCTACTGATTGCGTTGTTGAAGGTTGAAAGAGCGCAAGGGGAAAACCGATGCACAATGGTTGGGGTCGCTACTGGAAGCTCACCCATATCGGCTCTCACTGAGTACCAAAGGAACGACAGGGGAGGGCTCGATTGGCGGGGTTCGCTTTGCAGGCTGGCCTTCCAAAGAAAGTAAGAGAAAGGAGTGCTGGACACCGATTAAGGTCGAAATGACGTGGAAGTCCTATTCGGCACTGCGCCTTTCATTTCCGGACGTTTCAGCACGGTATCTGGTACCTCAGGCCCTCGACGCGACACTTTCAATGTTCACCGGGAAACCGCGTAAGGTAGGGTAGGGGATGGAGCGCGGGACTTAGCGACCTTAATCGCGCGGTCGTGTTCTCGCGACCCCTGACACCAGATCACCGCGGCGGCGGATGCAGCTTTTGCGAAAAGCCCAGCGAATCAGCCCTTCTTTCCCCAACCCGGTTACTGCCATCAGGCGAATTTGCTACAAAGCAAAGCTGTCGATCTTTTTCTGTCCTACTTCTGTTTGCGAAGTTTCCTCGCGTCGATCCATGCTACACTACAAAAGGTTTCTTTCTATCCCTGCGCCAGAACCTGCTCCCCTATCTCGCTCTCACTCTACGCGGCTCTCTTCCTATTCGCTGTTTACATTTATCAACTATCATATTAGAAGATGCATAAGTCCACAGCTTATTCAAACGCCTTATTGAAAGTCTCGCGTTGGTACTATCAGGTACATCTTGGGGACTATACGCCTCCGATCGTTGTACCTCTGTCATGGGTTCCATCACCAGACTTGGGCTTCTGGTGGACTATAAGTAAGTCATGGGCGGAACACTAGCAAAGTGAGTATTTCTTCATTACCCTGAACAACCCTCAAGAGTCCCTCTCAATTTGAGCTTGTCAATCTACTCGGTCGATCAAAGCACAGGCTTTACATTCTGGTAAGTGTCCTTGCACTGATATTGGCTCCTTCAATTGTTGCTGAAGATAAGAGTTTGAGCTTGGGGTTACTGCTTACATCAAAGCCTGTCCAGCCTTTATACCTTTGTACCTTTGTACAACTGCAATTTCTAGCAGCTGTGCTGTATCGCCCACTCCCTTCTACCTGCTTCACGACCCCTCAACGACACCACCAACAACGATAATGGGCAAATGCCAAAGTAAGGAAGAGGAACGAAGGTCCAAGAGGAGATATAGTTCTAGGAACGGAAATACGCCAAACAATGAAAAGGAGAAAACGAAGAAAACGAAGCAGTCGCCTGAAAATGACAAAAATCGGACACCTAGCCCGGACAAATCTCAGCACAAGTAGCAGCCAGGTGGAGGAAACAGGCCAACCAAGTAGCGAATTAGTCAAGGAGAAAGGGAACCCTACAGAGCTACTTGTGATTGATTGATAGCAAATCCAGACCAAGGTTACCCAACTGGCGTGTCGGTGCTACTACTCAGTGAACTTGGTGTACATCTCGTCCATTTCAAGAAGCAAGACGGTCCGTTCATAGGCCACTAAACATAACCTGGTGCTCCTTATACGGAACAAAGTCATTGAGCCACGGTGAGTCAGTTGGTCCGCCCCTGTAAAACTGCCATGCCTGTAGTGGCACTTATCACCGAAGCACAAGGCTTCGGCAAATACACGTCACGGGCCGACCCTTGTGTATTTTCTGTCGCCAGGTGCAGGTAAAAGATTTCGTGAAGCAAGGGAAATGTCCTTCATGCAGTGAATTTTGCTGAAGAGCCCACATCCTTGCATTACGGCTATTGATTTCATCTTCCCATGCGCCACCCAGTTGTTACGGGACTCTGCTAGCATCTTCTTGGCCCTTGATGAGTACTCTTTAGCGGTGCAGAACTAGAGCCGCCTCAGAGATGCTCGCACCGGGCTCCAGGAACATCATACCCGCTGCAAGACAGCGTGTCAAGACTCCAGCCCCTTTTGAAATGCAACCGATGCCAGCCCCTCTTCTGCCCGAGGGCTATGGAAACAGTCTCTTAGCATCCTATTTGTGTTTCATCCTCAATCAATGGCGCATCCTAGTCTCAACGTACATGCAGTCGCCGGGCCCCTCACATCCCAGCAAGAACCTAGACGAGGCGAGCACATCACTATCCCTGAGCTGTGTAACCAGGTCAAAGCAAAATGGTAGTTTGTTCGTTTGCCTGCTGTATTAATTTACTAGTGATGTAGCATCAAACTGCTTGGTATCGCAGAGGTAGAGCAATGTAGCATCAAACGTCCTTTGCAGATGCCTCCACTTCGTGCTCATGAACCGCTGCCGGTCAATTTACCAACATCTTACTGGCCCAGCATGCGATACCAAAGAGAAATAAGCCATCATCGGGCGAAATTGTGAGTGGTCATCTTTTTTTTCTTCGCCTTAGCTCTTTTTATTCTCTCTCGGTCGATTACCATGCATGAGCAGTACAGGAGACTGAAGGCTGTGTTGACGAGGGTCGCACCTGGAGACCACCCAGGTAACTGAAAGCTTCGAAAACACGTGAACCATAGGCTGAGAATGCGCCGGAGCAGACGGCGACTCGTGAGCCGCATCATTCCCAACCTCTGCAGGGGCTTCGTCACTATCGCAAAGGTTTTGGCATGAGTAGATGCTTACCACATATGATATGAAATGGACTGGTAGCCAGGGTACCTACGGCGAGGACAGAGCACAAGGTCGATACTAAGCGAGTTCCTTCAAGAGCGCTAATAGAAAGCGAAGAGACACCACTCATGTGCTGCTCCGCGTCTGGGGCAGAGTATTCTGCCTTGCCACCCGTCTGTGCTTCGCGGTTCTAGCAAGAACCATGGCCAACTCCCGCATCAGATGGCAGGCTCCTATGACGAGGGCCGTGTGGATCTCTCGGCTAACGTGCTACCCTTTCTACGTGTGTAGACAGGTACAGCACCGTCAGATCTGCCCTTCTCATAGACTGTGGGAAATAATCAAGAACACCATTGACCTGAGCAATGCAAGTGCTTCGCCACGCCTCTTCCGCATGACTGGGGAGAGACTCGAGCCTCTGACGTTATGGTTGCCGCTGATTAGTACTTGAAACTATAGTAATTCGGCAAGCTGCTGACCGTCGCGGCTCTCCTACCATATTTTTAACCCTTCCAGGTTTCAGCTTTCTATGCCTTTTAACACATTGGAGTGGCTTGGGCACCTAAACAGCTCACAGGAGCATAGCTGTCTTCAAACATCCTCGGCACTAGTATATCGGGAGTACGGGATACCAGTGGTGCTTTATAGATGGTATTGTTTCCTTGTGATACCTATGCCTGAGCTCGCGCTGCATCATGAAGCTAAGCGTCAGCTATGTGACATTGTTCGTTATAGCCAAGCATAAAGCACACCCGCTGAGCTTGCACCATCGATCAAGCCTATACAGTCGCATATAGCCGTGTCTTGTGCCATCCTCCATAGCCGATATTAGGCAGCTTGAATGGTTCTAGAGAGCCTTTCCGACGGTTTATTACCATTACCATAGGTATGGATCGCCTGCTTAGCGATTTTACTAAGGCCTCGAGCATTGGCATCTGATAACGCGACCAGCGACGGATCTTCGAGGATTTCGACCATTACCCACATGATCCAACTTTACCATCTCGCTTTTATGCTGCCGGAGTGTTCGGTGAGACGTTCGCAAGTCGAACTGACACCTCTAGAAGCCTGGGCGACGGAGCGATGGAGATGGAAAGGGGCAGCATTGCCGCTCACTGATCTGTGCATATGCCAATACCATGCAGCAGCAGCCGTCCAGCGCCATGCATGTGCTTGACCAAATACCAGTACTCGATAGGAGCTCAATTCGATCGGAGCTCAACTCTGGCTCCTTTTAGATCATGCCCATTGACGTTGATCACCGGGGCGGTGCTCTTGGAGACTAGGAATAATATTAGAACTAATTGGCGGCGGGCCACTTCCACGGTTTCCCATCCCATAAGAAGCACACCGGACCTTGCCCCTTTCAAACACCCCCAAACTTCAACATGTTATACGGCCGTATCTACCTCATCGATAGACTGGGCGCCGTACGAAATCATCATACCATTTTCGTGGTAACCCAACAAGACGGCTCTGGTACTCTCTTTCACGTCACAGGCGACATCCAGAACGGCATGATATTGGAAACCAAAGAAACGCCGAAAATTCCTGACTTGTCCGCCTCTTTTGTATCGAAGTCGCAATCGGGTTTGGTTAGGGTTGAGGAGGTTTCTCGTGTCGACTCCATCTGCCGCGCCAACCCTCCTCCCGCGAAGCAGTTCAACGGACCTAGAAGGATCAACCCTATGCAGTCTCTGCGACGCTGCCAGGAGTGGACAAGCGAGGCCATTGCCATTCTCAGGGCTAGAGGCGTTCTGCTGGCAGTTAACTCGTAGAGTGTCGGTAGAAGCTTTGATACGGGCTAAGCTCAGAGACGGCGAAAGCAACGAGGGGATCTTAATTGGTACTGGAATAGGGATTACTTGAGACGGTACTATGGTACGACGACACTACATATGATTGTCCCGGTCAGATTTAGTATTTCGTAAAAGTACGCGTTCGCAAGTCTTTATATAACATCATGTTTATTTGTACACTTCCCAGAGACCAGTATTCGCCGCCTAGTATCTTCCTTTTCTTCAGTCATGCCATCATTGCCAAAGTTGCACTAAATGCAAAAAGCGCACCCCCTTTGTCTATGTTCCGTCTCCCACCGTGTCTTTACCCTCGCCATTTCATCTAATTTCTCCTGCTTGGCTAAGCCTGTCAAGCGATCGATATCTTCTTCCATTAGGGATAGTCGATACAAGTGAGCGTGCTGTTCGTTTTCATGGTCTTGCCTGGTGGGCACTCTCTTCTTGGAGGAATCCCTTGTCCATCTCAACTTTATGACGATATTGAAACATGCCATATTCCTCTTTTGTTTGAATCTATGGTCAAATGACGCAAGTTGGATGTCCCGTTGACTGAAGGCGTCAGTGGCCTCGAGCAACGGGCGGCCCAGAATGATGTCGCAGGGCAGGTCTGGCAGTACGTGGAAAACAACCTGATCCAGCACAAAGATTTCATCCGTAACATCCCCGTCGCCGTATTGTGGCTTCTCGTCAGATGTAATTTTGTCGTTCGCCAATCCCGACGTGATTGGTGGGCATCTCCAGTCAAGGCTGAAGTTGTTGACGTGGACTTGACCCATAGTCTCTGCTGTACTGCCATCGCCAAATTGCAGAAGACGCTTCATCTCCGGCCTGTCGTCGATGCAGTAACCATTTCGCTTAGTGTACTCAAGCGACATAAGATTGAGGTCGGATCCCGTGTCAGCCGTAGCGACCGCTCTCTGGCCATCCAAAGAACATCGCATCTGGTTTCGGGGTGTTCCGATCCAAAGTACCGAGTCGATATCACTGTAGGCCTTTGGGCAATCTTCCAGAAGATGCTTATTTGTCGTGAATATGGATGCGCAGTCGAGGAAACGCAAACCCAGAACAATGGGCACGGGGCAATTCTCAAAAATGTAGAACCACTCCTTCCTTCTGGATTGAGACAGCGACTGGGCCCGCGATATTCTGACGTGGGCACGCACCCGTCCCATAGCCCTGATGCTTTTTCCGTTGCCGAGTTGGAAGAGCATCCGGTCACGGGAAGTCCGCCGGATCTTAAGCTTGTGTTCACGTGCCCAGTCTTCACGCATAATGTTCTGGGAGGATCCAGAATCCGGACACGCCTTTTCTTCATGGCTATTAATGGTGACTGCGAGAAGCTTTCGTACATTCTTGACGTTGTCCCGTTTTGCCCATGATAAACCTTTCCTGACGGGTAGTGCTGTTGCCCGGTACCCCTGGGATGTCGATCTGCCGTTTTCATAGAGGCGGGCAAGCTTGCGTCTACTATAGAGCAACTCCCAGTCAGTATGATGATTTCAGGTTTCGTTACGGGCTCTTTCATGGGATGGCATACACTTGGCTTAATTTTAACCCTATGATGTTCTGGGGCTTCATATCTCCAGGTCGACGAAAGGGCCGCTTCTGCTCTTCTTCGATGCGAGTAGACGTGAAAGCTACATGGGGTTCATTGGACATAATGGCTATGGGTGGTCGAAGAAACTGATGGGATATCGTTTTGGTACTGTGCCTGACCCTCTCTTGTTCTTGCGTGGCTATTATTCGTTCTTGTTTATCTAAGTCCCACGTCTTAGACCGCGGGTTAAACGGGAGTATTGGTATATTGCGTGGCGGCGATGTAATATTGTGTATTGACGGAAAAGATCTGTGTAGCCTAGAGACTACTTTTCTGTAGAGAAAGAGAGTATATGGAAGTGTCTGAGAGGTGTCGGTTGGTGCCCAGTAGATGAACCCACCAAGGTCAAGTAATTTGGTACCGGGGAAAAGAGCACAGCGGGATGAGCTCCGTTGAGGCATCCTACCCATGTGCGGGGAAACAAGGCAGACTGTTGCGCCTTTTCGTGTAACTGGTAGTGACGTGGCTGGCGGCGCCTCTATACTTCGCCACTGTATTCATTGGCTCGAGGCGCCGAGGTATGCAGCTTCAGCCTTATGTTAGGCGTATTTGTTCTCACCGCACACGGCTGGGGGCACTGTATCCATGTATGTAATGAGGATTTCTAGTCGCTATGGACTCCCCAGAGCCACACCCAGCACCCACACCTTGCTCCCCATTGAATAAGGTCGTCATAAACACGGAATGAATGGGAATTCTTCATACCAGAAGCCAGAGCCAATCAATGGCTTTCCGAAATTCGCTTATGCCGTCACGGAAGATCCGGACCGGACGGGCACCATATACAGGCGATTTGATCGATTATCGTCGCGCAACCTGCTGCTCATGGAATCAGAGATTGCGGAGCTAGAGTATTTGCAAGACAAGTACGATGAAGAAGATCGAGTTAGATATACCCCAGCTACTGCCAAAAGCTACAGCGACTGGGCAACTTTCGAAAAGTTAGCGAAGGAGAAGAATCCAGCGGGCGAACCCCTTAATCCTCAAGTCCATGAAAGAATTGCAGCTCTCATTATTGATCAGGCAAAGATTGGAGAAGTACCGTTCGTTGGAGCGCATATCAACCCCTTTTTGTCGCCATACACACACTAACGGAGTGACTGCGCAGATGAAGCCCTGGCCAGACACCAACAACTCTTGAACTTTACTAAGCCAGCTCCCACCACCGTAAGGGGTATGAAGATCAGGTTCTGGGGTGGTCAAAGCCACCCGGGGCAAGAGCAGCAGCGGCCACAGCTGTGGGGACGCAGTGCGCAACGATTCGAAGACGTCGACGACCTTGTTGCCTTGAAGGTGATGGCGAATCAAGACCGACTTTCGACTTTCGTGCTGAACCATTTCGGGTGGGCATTCCAAGCAAGTACTATCTGCTTCTCCCTTTTGTCAGTTCACACCTTTAATGCCAAAGCAGAAACAGAATAGACACGGCACCTCGGCGGTAATATCGGAGAGGTCAGTGGACAAGGCCACCACGGTGCTGGGCTCAATCCTCTCGGCTATTTTCCTGTCTGGCTCCATCGCGTCGCTGTACTTCGTCCAGAACCCATACGCTCTGCTAGGGATGGTGGGCGGGTGGACGATTCTGTTCGCGGTATGTGTGGGCGTGCTGACGAACGCGAAGCGGGACCAGGTCTTCGCGGCGACGGCGGCGTTCGCGGCAGTGTTGGTAGTCTTCGTCGGGGAGTCGTTGGATAAAGGCCGGGGAGAAGCGGGAGGCTCAGGGGGAATCGTTGGCAATTGCACCTGTACGCCGGCATGAAGGGCATACGAGGCGGTATCTACATAACCCGTTCGATATGATACACGGATTCTCCTAGGTCAACATACATGCTAGCTTGGCCCGAACTGTGCCAACACATATTGCGAGTATAGATGGCTACGGTTTGATGGTTTCGGCCCCAGAGACATACTGACCAGCAAACGATCACCGGGACACCAAAACTTGACGCCGTCGCTCTTCGCCGACGAGAATAAGAGTACCACGTAAGGGAACACCGAGAACCGGCCTGGCGTGGAGTCGTCGCTCACGGGCGTTGTTCTCATGTCTTTACTACCTGCTGTACACACTGTCGGGGGACACCAACCACATCCGGCAGTGGGACTCGTCCGATGCCGGGACAAACGCTATTCGCTCTACTAAGAGGGCCTTGTAATTGATGATGATATGATCTAACGCGGGAGAGAAGAAGATCTTCAATATATGCATTCTATTTTTAACCTGTATGACTTAGCTAGGATGAAAGGGTGACAAGGAGGGGCAGTGTATAAGTATCGAGCTAGAGCGTCATGCTCCGCAGATGTCTCAATTGTCTAACCCGCCTAGTATTTAGCTTCTGCAAAGGATTTAGCATGCTTACTGCCGGGTCGTCATTGGCCGGAGACGGGATTGTATAGAATATCAGGGTCGTACAGCTACGTCAGGCCGGCCCGAGGAGCTTGCTTCCCTTTGAGAAAAATTGCAAATGGCATTCCTTTCGCGATGAAGAAACCCGACCTCGACAACACATCAAGTAATAAACAGGTGTGCCTGTGATTTTAAAAAAGCAATCTGGTGGCTATCCCACTAGTGCCGACTTCCCGGGCGACGGCTCGTTTGGCTAATGGCCGCCAACACCCCCAATAGCTCAAGAGGCAACCAACCACGCTCTGTGAGTGGCCGCCAGACCCCCGGGGCCTCGCGTAGAGTCTTGCGTGGAGGCCCAATCGAGACGGCGCCAAAGGATAGAAAGCCCGTGACTGGGGGCGCATAGGTTGCATTAGCCAAGGCCTCCTCGCCTAATGGGTGATGGGGGACCCAGCCCCCCGGGTACTATCTGTCTGTCGCGCTCTCTCTTATCGCATAATGAATCACAGGCAAGGCGTTTCGACTTGTTTTGCTGTTTCCCTTTCGAGTCGTCCGAAAAGATAGTGAATCTGCCGTCGCCCCATACTTGCCCGCTCACTCGTTTCTGGCTCCCAGGGTGACAGTTCGACTATAGGCGCGATAATACACATCTCTCTCATGATTGTTTCCTACTGTTAAGAAAAGAGGGAACGAGGAAAATTAATAACAGTTATACCTTTTTTTCCCTTTCTTTACCTACCATGACGGCCCACTCCTCGCCCCGGTGCTCCCCCAGCGCCCTCCTTGCCGCATGGCTCTACCTGAACCTCGCCGCGCGGGCCGGGGCCCTCGAGAACGACTTCAGCTCGTACCCGTCGGGCGCGCAGCGGTGCCTGACGCAGTCGGCCGACGGCAGCAAGTGCAGCGGCAGCACGGGCGCGCAGCTCAACGCGTGCCTCTGCACCAACAAGGGCAACTTCGTCTACAACACGGCGTCGTGCGTCGCCAGGGACAGCCCCGCCGACCTCGACGCCGTCTACTCGACCCTCGAGACCAACTGCGCGGGCACCGGCGTCACGCTCACCGTCTCCCGCGACGCCTTCATGGCCAAGGCCAAGGCCGCCACCGCCGCCACCACCACATCCGCGAAGCCGACCAAGACCAAGAGCCCGACGGCGACGACGGATGATGGAGGTAGCTCTACCCCGGCGACGACGACGGCTACGACGACGACGTCAGACGAGGAGCCGAATTCGAGCACGACCGGTAGCGCGATAGCCGATAAGGGTACTTGGTCGTCGACCGCCAAAGTGGGGGGTGGGCGTGGGCATCGGTGTCGGCCTCAGCGCCATAGTATTGTTGGCCGTCTTACTCTGCAAGCGATATCGAAGAGGACAGCTGTATAAGCGACAGCAGCAGCAGCAAGGCGGCGTGGCAGGTGGGAACGTTGGGCCTGGGCCAGCGGGCGGCCCTATGAACGGGAGCGGATACCACCAACCAGGAGGGCCCCATCCGTCGTACATGGGCAGCACGTATGGAGGCGACGGGTCGACGGTGGCCGGATCCATTCCGATGCAACACACGGGCGGCTCGAACAGCTGGAACAAGCCTTCGCCCGTGAGCCCGATGGCGACGCCGGCGTCGACAGGGGGCTACTGGGTACCCGGCCATGACGGCAGCAACCGGAACAGTCTGATGCCCCCGCAGCAGTACGCCCACGCCCAGCAGGGCCAGCCGTTGCTGGCGGAGCTTGGAGGCGGCCAAGGCCACCAGGACCACCATCCTTCTTCGCCGCCCGTTGAACTTCCCGCGCAGGATTATCAGCCGCCGCCGGCTGAATTGCAATCGACGTCGCCTCGTCCACATCAATCCGCACAGGCGCCACACCAACAACAGCATACATTCTCGCAACCATTCTCACCGCATGACTTTGGGCGGGCCCATTAACCGAGTAATGGGTTTCGGAGCAAGCACATTGTTTATAGTAATAGGTATCTATTTTTGACTAAGTTGTCTCACTTGGGGAGAAGCACCCAGGGAGACGGTAAACTTCCAATAAAGGCTCTGGCACTAGATAGCTTAATTTATTAGTATATGAGACGGCATCTTGGAAGGAAAAAAAAGGATTATACATCAAGACCTCCGTGGTCGTGTGATGCTGCTGTCTAACGTTCAGTCGCATCCTAATATTGAGAGCATTCATCGGTAGTCGTACATTGCGCATCGCATTGCAAGTAGTGAAATTATTCTCCAATGGAGTCAGGAGTCATAGCTCGTCGTTGGGGTAGTAATACCTAGCATTTAGTTACACTTGTTTATACAAATACAGCCACGGCCCGCTTGATGAAATCGTCTGGGCATCATATGTGCTTTTGTTTATCCCAATCATGCCGTTTCTGCCAACACCTCTGATGGCTATGTAAAATAGATGAGGTGACCCGGCAAAGGAAAAAGAGTTGCCAACAAGGGGCATTGTTCCGTCGCTCAAAAGTCCAGATGGATCGCGACGCCCCTTTACATCCGCTTTCGCGCCGGCTTTTGCGGTTTTTGAGCTCGAGTGGATGGCTGTCGGCTCTACTCGTCGGCCATCTTCTTCTTGCTGGCGCCGCTCTTGACGCGACGGGCAGTGGGTCGGTTGATGTGGTCCTGAGGGATCCAGCTCTCGTCGTAGGTCTTGACGTCGACACCAGAGCCCTCGCCACCGGAAAGCGGCTCCTTCTCGATGACCACGGCCTTGGGGGCACGGGGCTTTTTGGTCTGGGGGAAGAAAGAGGCAAACCAGGTGTTGTAGACGAAGTAGCAGGTACCGGCGAAGGCGGCGCTAAGGACCAGGTAGAGGAAGATGCTACAAAACCAGGTTAGTATGAGTCTAGCTATCCAAACATTATGCGATAACCTACATCTGGGGGTCAAGGATGCTGGTAGGGGCCTCAACAATGCTGACGGTCTGGTCGGCGACATTAACCTGGAAGATCTGGTTCGCGCCGTTGGTGATGACGGCCATGAGGTTGAGGCGCACATCCTGGGGGTTCATGTCGAGGGCGAAGGAGTAGGGGGAGGGACTGCTTCTCGCCGGCGGGGATGGTGGCCTCGTAGCGGACGGAGCTCAGGTTGCGGAGGATGCCAGCAGAGGGGTGCGCGCCTTCGGCGAGCTCCTGCAGGGTGTACAAGGCGCCGCCCATGAAGGTAACCTGGATCGGCTCGGCCTCGTTGTTGGTGATGTCCACGACGGCCTTGGTCGGGCGGCCGTTGACGAGCTTCACGCCGAAAATGTCGGCCTCGGGGAAGGTGGCGACGACATCGGCCTTGAGCTCGGCGGCCGGCGGGCTACCGGCGTTGGCATCGAGAGGCTACAAATCAGGGAAGAAACCATTAGCGAGCTGTTTGCATGTCTCCCTGTGTAGATAGAAATCATGATGGCATCACACGAGCTCCATGCGACACAAGCTCGGAAGCTGTGGCGCTCGGCGAGGTGGGGAGTAGCTGGAGGATGACTTACAGAACCATCTTGGGCGAAAACGGAAACAACACGGAGAGCCAATGCGGCGAGAAGCGAGTACTGGAGGGCAACCATGGTGGGCGAGTGACCTGTGATAAAGGGGATGAAGAGTGGTGGAAGAGACAATTGGGATAGAGAGAGTGCGGAGAGGCTTCTTGTCCAACGACACGACCAACTGTTGGAGCTCGTCTAGGAAATTGATTGTGCGAACGTGGCAGTTACAAGCTCCAGGCTCTTGGCTTGCTCGGGGTAGCTGAGAGCTCACTGGCCAATAGCGGGGTCGAATTCAGCTTCAGGTCCACCTTTCCACCAAACCCTCGTCATTGTTCGCTACAGCTGTACCTATTGCAGTACGTACTCCTAACCACGGTGATAACAGAGGTGGCCATCTATCTACAACTCACACCGACCGGGACGGCGTGATGAAACCCGTGCAGTCGCCGAAACCTACTCCCTTACCGCAGTACGCCGTCATCCTGATCCCATCACCATCCTGGAGGTATGTGGTTTGCGACCCGTCAGCCAGCTCGATTTGCACCTTGCCGCCCTTCGTCATCTCCGCAAGGCAGCCGTGCGCATCGTCGCCGGCGCCCGACACAGTCCCGGTCGCCAGCAAGTCGCCCGTATTGAGGTTGCAGCCGTTGACCGTGTGCTGAGCGACCAGGTCCCGGAACGTCCAGTACATCCAGGACACATTCGATTTGCAGATCGTTGTAGATTTCTCGCCCCTGACCAACTCGGCCTCCAGTTGGATGTCGTAGCTTGGCTTCTCTTTGGTCTCGCTCAAGAAGCTACTCACCGCGAGCTCTTTGGCTGGTGCCACTGTCTCAAACGGCTCGAGGGCTTCCAAGGGCACTACCCATGGCGAGATGGACGTGCAGAAGCTCTTGCCGTTCATGGGGCCCAGGGGCTTCATCTCAAACCCTTGGATATCTCGAGCTACACCGTGCAAAGAATCAGCAATGTAAACCTGTATAGGTAAGGAATAGCATGGTCTTACCGCTCCAATAATTTAGCAAAACCAACCCGAAGATGTGGTCGTCCGCGTCTTCCAGCGCGACACTGTCTCCCAAGTTGGTTGGCTTTCCAATAATGGCGGCCAATTCGAGCTCATAGTCCATGGCCTTGGTTGGCCCGAAGCTGACCGAGCCGCCTGCCATGGAAACACCAAGTGGCCGTTGCACCTTTGTGCCAGAGACCACGATCGACGATGATGTACCAGTGTAGCCCACCGGGTAATGCAGAAACGATGGAGGCATCCCTTTCTTGCCGAAGATGGCCTCTTCCATATTCTGGACATGGTCCTTGGAGCACGAGAAGTCGAAGAACCCTGCTACAGAAATAGGCAGGTGAAGCGAGACATTGCTCACTGTGTAGCCGAACTTCTTGATCAACGAATCGTCTTCGAGGGCCTTTTTCAAGCTGCCTCGAAGCTGCTGTAGCTCTGACTTGCTGGCGGCTGCCAGATCGTTTAGAGTTGGCTTTCTCAAAATCAATGATGGATCCCTTCTCATTCTCAGGAGTAACATACCTTGGTAAGTGCCGATTTCACGTTCTCTGCACACTCTAGAGGCAGGTCTGCCAGGAATATGACGAGGTCATGGAGACGAGTAGCCACGGCCTTCTCGGGGTGCTCTTTACAGCTTGCAATACCATAGGGAAGGTTTGCAAGCGAGAAATGGTCTGTGTACGCCATGATATCGTGTACTAGAGTTTCAACGAGTAGTGTGTGGTATTCTTCGAAGCTGGCGAGTTGTCTACTTGAGCGATGGCACCAACGATAATAGGGACATGAAAGAGAGCCAAACCGGCAGCGTTTCTGCACCCGATACGTACCCCGCCCCCACCGTGCCGGAGGGATGAGCTAGCATTATTGTATGGGAGATATGAGTCGTCTCCTTCGGGTTCGGACGACGGTAACGAAGTTTTTAGATAGTGGAAGCAAGGCCAGAGCTGTATCAAAGACGCACTCGAGACGCCCTCTTGGACATACTTCTAATCCCACATTATTCTTAAGACATGGGTTTGCAATAATTAGATTACAGGCGAGATACATGGAAATGGCCTCCTGGCCATATATGATATCGATATTCAAGACTCGTTATTGATACTATGTCAACTTCATTACAGGTCTATACGGGTCTGCAGAAGCTAAAAATAGGCCCCCTTTTTTACGACTTATTTCTGCGGGATCACAGGCAGTGTTACGTAGTTCTCCAACCCTTCTCCAAAGTGAATATGATTCTGCCCAGCGAATTTCGAAGCCGGCCTATTAAAAAGGGGAGTATTAGTTAGTAATGAGAATGAGAATGAGAAGAAGTTTGGGAAGAAGATAATCTGGGAAAGGATAAAGCTTACCTGTCCGTCGGAGAGTTATGCTGGAAAATGCCCGAACCTTGCGTATCGCCACTCGCGACCTCGAAGACGATGCGGTTCCCCTTGTCGACGACGACGTTGGTCGGCCAGATCTCGACGTCGACGCCGTAGACCTCGCCGCCGCGGACGGGCAGGACGTCGGTCGAGAAGTACTCGCGGTAGGGCAGGTAGGGCCGGTGCTTGGGGTGCTCCTCGTGCGTCTTGCGCATGCTCACCCGCAGCCAGCCCTTGCACAGCGGCACCGGGTCGCCCGCCGTGCCCGTGTAGAAGATCTCCCGCGACTCGGCGTCGAGATGTCGCAGCGTCACGAACAGGTCGATGTCCTTGTCGCCCGCGGCCTCCTCGGGCGTCAGCGACACGTTGAGGTGCGCCGTCACGTGGCCCGTGATCTCGGTCTCCTGCTCGAAGGGCGCGCTGGTGAACTGCACCGCCTGCTGGTTTTCCAGCGTGCCCAGCGCCTTGTAGGAGACGCTCTTCGACTCGGCAGTGGCGGTGGGCTTGCTGGCGGCGAGGCCCTGGTCGGCCGTGAGGTAGAAGTTGGTGTACTGCGTCCGGGGGATGGGCCAGGCCTCCTCCTGCCGCTTGGGGTACGTCTTCTCCTTCTCCGCATCATTGAAGCCGACGTTGCCCTTGCGCAGCGTCACGGTGACGGGTGGGACCTTGCCGGGCACGCTCCAGCCGACGCGGTCCTCGCCCTTGAGGAAGGCGTCCAGGAAGCTCTGCTGGAGCTCGGCCTCCTCCTTGTAGTAGAACGGCAGGTCGTGCCGGCCCGTGATGAAGCGCAGGTACTTGAACTTGGACCCGGCGTGGTTGTAGCCCTCGACGTTGCCGCGCAGGTGCAGCAGGATGCCGCCCCAGTTGGCCACGCTCAGCAGCGGCACCTCGATGTCTTCGGGCCGGAACTCCTTGCTGGCGTAGTAGGGCTCGTCGCGGTACTTGTGCGTCGCGTTGTCGACCGTTTGGTCTTGTCGGTTGGCCACGAGCACGTCCTCGGGGAGGTCGCCTTCGATGGTGTCCTCCTGCCCCCGCGCCCCTGGGCCGTCGGGCGGGAATTTCAGTTGGGACCGCCCGGCTTTGCCGTACTGGTTCACCAGCACCTGCCGGTTCCACCAGACTCCGATGAACTTATCCGAGAGGATCCCGCCGTGCTGGCAGCGGTCACGGTAGTAGTCCGACATGCCCTCCCTAATCACTTCCTATTAGCATGGATCTACATACACGGCCGGAAAGTCACATACCAAGGGATAATAGCCGCCAGCCCTTTGGGCCTCCGCGCCGCAACGCGCCACTGCGTGCCGGCGTAGTACGAGATGCCCAGCAGCCCGACCTTGCCGGTAGACCAAGGCTGGTCGGCGGCCCACTCGACAACGTCAAAAAAGCACTCGGAAGTGCCCTTGCTCATCGTGTCCAAGAAGCCGGGGCTCTGGCCCAGGCCCTCTCGTCGGCCCGCACAACAGCGTACCCCCGCGACGTCCAGAAGACCGGGTCGGGCGTCTCCCAGGCCGAGTACTTGGAGCGGTGCTCCGGGTTCACCTCGCCGAAGGAGCCCGCGAAGAAGGTCGCGTAGGGGATGTCCTTGCCGTAGGGCCCGTAGGTGCACAGCACGGGGAACTTGGCGTTCGCATCGTCGCTCAAAGGTAGGTAGACGTTGGCCCGGATCGGCAGCTTGGAGGCTTTGAGTGGGATAGAGACGTTCTTCATGAAACGGAGGTTGTTCTCGCCGTCGTCGACGGTCGTCTGCAGATCCCGGATGGGAGGGGTTTGGACTTCCATGATGAAGGATGCAATGGCCTTTCTATTCCCTCTGTGGCTTGCTCACGGCACGATCTTGGCGATAGATGGGATAGAGGTGGCAATTGGACGAATCTCTACTTTTGCCAGTTGCCAGGATAAAGTAGGATGTCCAAAGTTATTTACTTGTCTCAATTGACACCAACAAAAGGGAATGTCTACCCCCTCGGCAGTCCGTCTTCAGCATCGTACTTAGTCGGGGCTTTGGACGAACGCCACTTGCACCGGGAAGTGGAGGAGGGGAAGCCCGGCCGCCAGGCACAGCAGCAATGCCGTTCCACGCTTCGGCATCCTAATCTCTAGGCTGGGGGTAACTGTATGTACTGCAAAGAGATTATTGGTCCTTATCTCGCCAGCCCAAATTTACGGTCAATACGAATGGGCTCGACTCTTGAGCGGCGCCCCATAGAATCTCGAATAAGCCATTAGAACTCATGAAGTCACGAAGTATTATTGTGTTTAGACGTTGATACCCAAAACTAATTCTCCCAATTCTATAATGTACCTGAAATACGTAATCTAGTACTCGCCGCCCACCTTCCACCTGAAATACGTGTTGTTGAATCGCCCGCCTGTCTTCGCCCAGGCCCAGCGTGTGAACTGGCCAAGGTGCATTAGTTAGTCGACCAAAGACAAGGGCCCTGATAACAAAGTTGCGACTTACAGCAGTGAGCCAAACGCCGTGGAACATGTGCAGCACAAACGCCGTCTCGATCGGATTCGAGCCCCAGGGCCGCACCTCGCGGTTCAAGTTGTAGTTGATGGGCCGGTATCGCGGGACGCCGCGGTGCTCCGTGTCCCAGTCCGGCGGGTTCTCGACGCCGACGGGCGCGGCGTGGTCGGTCAGCGGGACCCAATCGGGAAACTGTTGCTGCTGCTGCTCTTGTGATAGGAGGGGCGCATTTTCGTCTTGTCGCTGTGCAGCCGCAGGTAAGTCTTGTGCGCCCGTGAGCCGGATCTCGTAGTCTTGCAGCGTGTCGGCCAAGGTGCTGGTTATGGGGTTGTCTGTGGTAGTGACAGACATCTTCACATATGATCTGATAGCTAGCTGCTGTTCGACAACAGTGCTGCGAAATGAGAGGGAAATAGTTGATGAACTATTCGTTATACGAAACGAGCGAACAATCAAGACTCCAGAGTTTTTGCCTGGAATCGAAGGTTCAATGAAGTCTGTAAGTACATGGCACCGGGAAGTCTCGTGTTGCGAATTGGAGACGTGCACGCGCATCTCTCCCCGGCGAAGGATCTGGGGTATGGCGGGCATCGCATAGACGACCCTCGCTCCCCCACTTACCGGTCGCACAACCCCTGGTTTCTGGGCTAAGGTGGGCGGATGGACAGACGGGGTCTTCCGCGGGCATGTGAGACCAAGCAATACACAAGATATTCCAACCAGAGGTGGGATCTGATTGTTTGATTGAAGATAATCTATATCTCGTCCGAACTAGGGGCCGAATTGACGCACACTCGCTCCCAAAGTCAAGCACTTTTCACACGCAACAGGATGTCGTCGTCTCCAGGCACTATCGCCATTGAGCGGCTCCAAGATTCCGTAGTTGACGGTCGAGCTGAGAACATCCGTTACCGCCAAAACCAGCTCCAGAGTCTCCATGCCAGCTTGCGCGACGAGGCCGGCGGCATCTGTGCCGCTCTGGCGAAAGATGCGCAGTCGTCCAGCGCCGACGTCGAGGTCGAATACTATCTGGCGATGGATGCGGTCCGTCATTTCTACGACTCGCTCAACTTCGCAGAAGAACACAGCAAAGAGTATGCCGTCACTCACGGCAAGGACAATGCGACGCGAAGACTGGGCGCCGGATTGGTCGTGATCCGGCCGACGAGCCACACGAGGTTCTACTCCATCATCACGCCTCTGGCTGCAGCCATCTCGGCCGGCAACTGTGTGGTAGTTGAGGTAAGTGGAACGTCGTTGAATCATGGGTTTCAGCTGCTTACAAAGAGGTGTACATATAGCTCCAAGACACTATACTCCAGCTTGACTCTGTCCTACGAAAACTGCTTCCGGCTACGTTGGACATCAATACGTTCTGTCTCACTAAGACTATAACCGATTCGTCAATTCTCGAGACAGCCCTGCTGGTAGACCAGACGAGCACAATATCCAACTCAAAAAGCAGTCTCGCGAACCAGCTGCTCTCTTCCACTACCACTCGCGCCGTAGCCATTGTGGACCGGACGGCCGATATCCAGGCGGCAGCTAAGGCAATCACCAACGCGAGGTTCAGCTTCGGCGGCACGTCTCCCTATGCGCCAGATCTCGTCCTCGTCAACGAGTATGTGAAGCAAGAATTCTTTGAGGCCTGCTCCAAGTACGCGACACTCGCATTTGCGAAAGAGTCCGCCGCCAGGAAAGTCAGCGGCAACCAGAGCGAGGAGACCCGTAAAGCGGTCAAGGATGCCGAGGACAGGAAGCAAGTCTCAAGCTTTGGGTCTAACGAATTTAAGCTCATCGATATACTCGATAGGTGAGTAGTCTCGGACACTGGAATTCCTCGATGGCAATGACCTAATTTGGCTGTTACAGATCGACACCTCTTATGGACATGAAAATTAATGGTCGATATCTGCCCATTGCCACCTGCTCTGGGCTTGTAGATGCTATATTTACTCAGCAGTTCGAGTAGGATTCCTGGCCCCCTTATCTACTAGGCAATTATTAACAAGAACCACAGAAACCCCCTTCTTGCAGGCTACTTCTTCGCCGACCCGGGCTCCGCCAAGTACCTGGCGCACCATCTGCCCTGCCACATCTCCTCTCTGAACCAGATCCCCGTGCAGCTTCTTGTGGGCCCTGCGGCGCCCCTTGCCCACGACGCGGACTATCTGTACCGGTACAGCAAGGCCATGTTCTCGGTCGCGCGACCGCAGTACATCGAGCCGCTGCCAGCGGCCTTCGTCATGGCTGGTGACCTACTAAGCGGCGTTGGGGGTAAGAAGATAACCCCCTCGGCCATCCGGGCCCTGGCCGTCCAGCCGCTCAAGCCCACAGGACAGCCCAAAAATGAGCAACTCGGCTTCTTCGAGGCCGGCTTCCTGACTATGGCGAGCATCACGCTGTTCGGCTTCCTCCCGATCATGGGGTACACCACTTGGATCACGTCGAGGAAGGTTGTTGAGTTGGCAATGCGCTGGAGGCATCCATAAGTATCTAGTTGACCGTATGGAAGATACAAGTGTATTAAACATGAAAAATATCTTTGTCAAAAGTTTATGGAAGCATCGATAGCAGTAGACTTGAATGTACCCGCATAGATGACGACGTGAATAACCAATTGACATGGAACATTGTCGAATCGGAGCCCGAGGGAACCGATATTCGTCGGTAATCAATTTGGAGTCTGCTTCTTTCCCCTTTCTTTAGTTTGGCGCCTTGGTTGAGTTTCTTGTCGAAACCTTCTCTAATTGCCCCCAACCTCGTGTTTTGGATTCGGAGGTCAGGCCGGCAAGGTGGAGGGAGGGACATGGTTCGCTACCTGCAAGTGTGGTCGTATCACCTCTCTTTTCGCTACCAACTCGACGAGATTAACGAGGGTAGATCTAATCTCATATCGGACTTACGATATGGCATGATATTGTACCTATATCATGGCAGATAAAGTCAGGTAATTCGTGCAGCCAACTGTCGCCGGGGTTCGTGGGGTTTGGGGTCCGACCAACCGAGCCGCCCGCTACGGAAGGGGGTGGAGGGACAAAAAGGTCTTGGGATTTGGGGAATCCCAGTCGGAATCCGCCCCTCACCTGTGACCTCCGTGTGCCGCCCCCACCCGGCAGCCGGAAGATGCAAATGCATGCCTGACTTGCATCTGATCCTGTAGAGACATGCCTACCTAGGCAAGATAAGCAGTGATAGTAGCAATAACCACTAATGTATCGTGTTGCCTTTCGACTTGAATCCCATCTCACACAAGCAGCAGCAAAGTCTCGGCCATTTCACTTAGCTAGCCCATCACTTACCCAGGAGAGTGAATGAAAGGGACGAGCAACCGAGAGGGAAACTAAGAAAGACAAACCATGGCGGTCGGCAAGAGAAACACAGAAGAGCCGATGGCACCCGTCCATCTCTTCTCCCACGGCTCGACCATGATGCTGGGCGAGGAGTCGGCGTCGGCAGACTACTGGAAGAAGTGCGGCGACGAGGCGCTGGCGCACGGCGTCGAGCACGTCGTCATGATGGTGAGTTGCCAACGACTTATCTTTACATCTTCCTACCTCTCACCAAGCAAGCGACTGACGAGCACCACCCACAGGGCGCGCACTGGG
Organism: Apiospora kogelbergensis; assembly: GCF_038363985.1. Taxonomy (NCBI): domain Eukaryota; kingdom Fungi; phylum Ascomycota; class Sordariomycetes; order Amphisphaeriales; family Apiosporaceae; genus Apiospora; species Apiospora kogelbergensis. The sequence goes on from NW_027117422.1 coordinate 901,473, forward strand.
CCACCTCCCTCCCCCGGGGTTCTCATCTCGGCGCACCCGAAGCCGGGCAAGTCGCCCGTCGCCTACGTGGACCCGAGCAAGTACCAGTCGTACGCGCTGAACCCGGACCTGGCCTACGTGCCCGTGCTGCAGGAGGCCCTCGCCGCGGCGGGGATCCCGAGCGCGCCCGACGCCACCTTCGACTGGATCCACGACACGTACCTGGTGCTGATCCGCATGTTCCCGGGCGGCTGCCCGCCGACGACCATCGTCAGCATGAACCAGACGTACGACCCGCACTTCCACATGAGCGTGGGCGCGGCGCTGCGGCCGCTGCGGGCCTGGCCCCGCCACCGCACCCTGTTCGTCGGCTCCGGCGGCGCCGTCCACAACCTCTACCGCAACGTCTGGGGCCCCATGCTGCGCTACCGCGACAACTTCGCCCAGCCCACGCCGCCCGAGCCGTGGGCCCTCGACTTCCGCCAGGAGGTCGTCGCCGCCTTCTGCCCGGGCCACGAGGAGGCCGTCCCCGCCGACGAGGCCGTCAGCGGACGCGTCATCCGCTCCAACCGGAAGCAGGGACGAGGGGCCGGAGGGCCCCTGCTGCGCCGCAAGATTACGAGCTTGATGAAGCATCCCAAGTACCGCGATGCCCACGGCACCGACGACCATTTCATGGCTACCATGTTCGTGGCCGGTCTCTGCGGCGGACGGGGCGACGAGAACATGGTGGGCGAGATGGGGGCCGAGGACTGGGAGCTGACCAACATGTGTAATTCGCAGTTCACCCTGGGGTTGTGGGCTGATGTGAAGGAGTAAAGTGAGTTTCTGTATGCAGTTGATCGGGGGCAATGCACTACGAAGTAAACAAGGCACATCACCGTTCTTTGTTGTTGCTCATAAGCCAGCCCAGCCAGTGATCCAGTAGCGAGCAGCTTAGGGAACTCGCCCGGGCATACAGGTAGGCAAGGCAAGATAGGGCGTGGTTGGGGTGAGGTTAGGGGGCCAGCTGTGAGCTTCAGGCATGCCCCGGGGAACAACCACCACCGAAACACGAAAGCAGCCGAGCAGCAATCCCAATTAGGGACAAGTACCTACCATAAATACAATATTTACCTGTTTTCTTTTCAACAATAGACATCAGGGATTCGTCACCCTGATTATTGTGAGGCTTTGGAATACGATGCACACCCTCTAGGGGCGGTGATGGCTTTCACTCAGGTCAACCTAGAGGAGTGCAGTTCGATTCCCTGGCCGACTTTTTTGTACTTTCTTTTTTTTTTCTTTTTTTTTATACCAATTCCTTGTATATTTTCCAATAGCCAATGGTGCTAGCAGTTGTTTAAGAGGTAAACTCAAACAACTAAGTCAAGTCCATGCTGTCCCAACCGTCCATACCGTCCATGATGTCAGCACCGCCTCCAAGGCTGCCCAAGTTGCCAAAGATGTCATCGTCACCGACTCCAAGCCCGCCACTACCCGTAGACGTCATATCCAAATTCATGTCTCCCGGGCCTCCCAAATCCAAGTCCATGCCCGTGTTGCCATCGTCTGTGACCAGCCCATCGTTGCCAGCGGCCGCGAGGGCGTCGCCCAGGGAAGCCGCCGCACTTTCGTCAATGCCGAGGGAGAGATCGTTCTGTAGCATCTGGGGCGGCTCGGGCATCACCATCTGCGTCTCGACCCGCCTGTAAAGACGAACCACGATCTCTGCCATGACGGGGTCGGATTTCTGGATCTTTTTGAAGTCCTCGGCCTCCCACCGCAGGGCCTGTCGCAGCGAGACGCGAGCCTGCGGAGGTGTGACCTGCTGCGTGGGGTCTCCAAGCATGGTCGGGGGCGGTGGTGGCGGGATGTTTGTTACGTCGGGCGCGCAGACCAGAGCGGTCGCTACGTCGTAGACGATGCTAGCACTGCCAGCCTCGGTCTGCTGCTTGACCTCTTCCAAAAGCACCTGTAAAAATCTCTTGGGCCCCAGGACCTTGAGTGCAACAAGCATCTGGCGGTGCGTGTAAGACGTGGGCATGATGTTCATACCAGGGTTTATGCCCCATTGCACGAAACCTTGCAATGCTTGCCTCAAGGATGAAACTAGTGACACGTTCTGAGTGCTGCTAGTCCACTGCTCGATCTCCTTGTGGCCTGCGCCGCCAGTCCGTCGTGAGACTTTGACATTATCCTTGATAGCCTTGAGGAGAGGATCGACCTCTTGGCTGCTGGGATTTTGGCGTTGATATGATCTAAGTGAATGGTCTAATGGTTTGGCCACCAAGTTCAAAACTGCGGATAGGAGGCTCTGCGCCTCGTTCGAACCTTGCTTTGTAAGAATGATGAGGTTCAGAATGCTGATAACCGCTTTCTGCTCCTGGCTTCGCGTTGTCCGGAGTTGGTTGGACATATAGGCGATGGCCGGCACAAGGGACGGGAGAAGAAACGTGTCGACCAAGAACTCGACGCCGCTCTTGAGGCTCTCCTCGCTCAAGCGATCCGTACTGAGCGCCAGGACCGTCTGGTAGAACAGAGTCGACACCAATAGGTAGAAGTCCTGAGGAGGACATGACGACATCAGCTCGTCGCCCAGGCCGCCGCTCTCATTGTCGAAGAGACCCTGAATCCAGCCTTTCAGGTGGCCCTGTTGCTGCTCCGACAGGTCCTCAAGCGGTTTGCTGATGGTTCCGTTGCTTAAGAGCTTCGCGATGAAAGAGTCTGGCGAACGAATACCAAGGTCCGCGACCGTTAGGTCGTACCTGGTAGCAAAGGCCAGAACGAGCAACAATATTGATCCGAATTCCTCGTACACGGGCTGGTACTCGCCCTGGTCATCATCGTATCGCCAGCCGTCGAGTAACTCACATAGTGGATGCAAGAACACGATAGGTTTTTCAAACAGTAGAATGACATCCAGTGCTAAAGGCTTCTTGGCCAATTGAGCGCACAGTTGTTTCAAAGACATGGTCTCTTTACTGTGACATAAGCGTACAATAACCTTGAAGCTTGCAGTTAGTACCAACTCAGAATCCCGCCTGGCCAATGGCTATGGCAGTAGACTTACTTCGGTTAGGGCTTGGCAAACAGCACCAACATTGCCATCCATATTATCCAACTCGGCTACGAGGCTCTGCACTCTCTCGGGGTCAGTCATGCACTGCTGGACCAGCGTCTCCTTATTATAGCGACCCCCGGCCGGTAGAGTCTGATACGTGATTTCGCCCAGGAGGCCTTCTATGGCCGACTCGGGGATAAGACCATGCAAGCAACAGGCAAAACAGAAATCTTGCCGGACATTGTCCGTAAAGGTGTTGTTATTATTGGTCACCTCAAACATGGCTGAGAGGGTGGGAAATGCGTTTGTGTCGACGTGAGCCAGCGCCTCCGTAATACAAAACTGTGGTGTCGCGGGTGGGAACATTGACGTTGCCAGAGTTGCGAGCAGTACGGGCAGCTTGTTGGTTAGGTAGGATCTCATAAGATATGTAGTTCTCTGGCCCTCATTGCGAAATACTGCGTTGGCGAGAACGTCAAAGGAGGCCAAGATAAGGTCGATGGTAGTAGTCTGTATATCGCCGTGGTAGCGATTGTGTAAGTAGCTGTAAAAGACCACATCGTCTATGAGTGGCCGTCCAACGAGGCATGCATTCAGGTAGATGTATAGCCCGGCACGGGAATTGTTAATGGGTAGTTCGGGGATAACCAAGTTATCCAGCCCCATTGTGGAGTCCAGGATGTCGTCTATTTCATTACTGGCAGCCTCCTTTTTCTTGTCGGCCGGCTCGAAGCTGGCCAGGGTCTCGGTCCGGAAGAACTCCAAGCGGGCCGCGATCTGCGACGCATTCTGCATGATGGATGGCACAAAGCTGCTTAGGCTTTCCGAGAGGGCCTTTCGCGCGTCCTGCGCGTATGGCCGACTGAGCGCCTTGAGCACAATCTGGTTCTCGCACACGCCCAGGAGCAGCATGACGAACGCGGCGCGGGACGTCTCCATGTCGTCGCGGGATTCGGCCAGGTGCAGCTGCCCCAGCACGTCCTGCGAGAAGGCGGCGGCGGCCGAGGTGAACAGGACCATCCACTTCGCGATGGATTTGCAAACCTCCAGGCTCTCCCTCGCGGACCGGACGCAGGTTCCCAGCCCGTTCGCCTTGGTGAGACGGTAAAATATGGTCTCCTCCTGGCCGTACGAGCTCTTCCAGCGCATGTCGGCCGGCGCATGTTGTTGTTGTTCGGCACTCAGGGCCGCCGTCAGGTGCTGCTGCCCCGTCGCCTCGGACAGGTTGTGCGAGGTCGAGTATTTGTACAGCGCGTTCAGCAGCGACGGCGTGTCGATCAGCCTCTTCTCGATGAGGACGTGCATGTAGCGGGGGACGCGCGGGTCGAGGCTTTCGCGGTTCGCAGGCTGTGGTCGCAGGAGGATGTCGGCGGCGGCGGCAGGCGAGATCGGGCTCCGGGCGGACAGGATCGAGACCCTGGACGCGAAAACGTCTTCGTCGATGCGCTGCGTCAAGCACTGGTCCAGGAACTTCGCCCAAACGTCCGCCGCCTGACTGTGGTTATTGCGGCTTTGCCCGCCAGCCGGGGCGCCTTCGAGCTGCAGCCCGAGATCCATGGCCATGTTCGACATGTTCGTTCTGTTGTTTGTAGTATTCTCCTCCCTCCACCTTGGAGAAACCAAGAAACTATGCTGCGATAGCCTAGGGGCGTGTTGACGTATCCATTGAAAGTGTCTGTATAGCACAGCACGCGTGCAATACCCCTAAATCGTCTGCGACCGCTGTCACCTTCCAAGAAAGAAAACTAAATGTCAAGAAAAGTTTAACTGGTGATATAGTTCGTGATAGACGCAGTTCTCGGTGCCTGTGAGGCTGGAATAGAGCTGATTATGGGCCGAGAGCTAAAGTGATGTTTTTGGTTGGTCAATTTTGGCCAATCCCAGGTCCCGAATCGCAAGTTCCGCCTAGTCAATCAATTGGCTCATCAGCGCCTGGACCATCAAGTATATCCCAGCCAGTGAGGATCGACATACATCTCAACGGATCTTCACCACTACTACGATCGCTCTTTTGTTTGAATATTGATCTAAGATCCAAAGCAATGGTAGCACCGGGCTTCAGTATGACGCCTTCTCATGCACGTGTTTGTAGCTACAAGTATATTGGTTCCGGTGTGGATTTGCGATCGACAGCGATAGACTAACAAAGTACTGCGCATGTGCGTCAACACCAGTCATATCACGTCAACTGCGTTTTACAAGTAGATAAGTGTGTCTTCCGCTCGAGAGCTGAACACATAGACTACTGCCGGTAAAGATGGATGTAATTTTCTTTTTCAAATCCCAGCTGACCAACCGCATGCAGTGCTGTTTTCCCTGCCACAGAGGTCGATGCATTGGGTCAAACTCTCTTCCTCCCATGCTGTCTCCGGCTTCAAGGGCAATGTCATGCGCCCGCCCCCTTATGCGGCGCCAGATGCGGCATGCCGCTTTCCAGTGCACACCACCACTTGCTGCTGCAGATCCAGCCGGACGGTACTCTCGTCCTCCTCTGTCAGCAGAGCCCCGTTTTGGAAAGATGGCCAAGCAACCACAAGAACAACAACTTAGCCCAATATCCAATCTGATGCTTCTGCACGCCAATCAGCCTCTGACCGGAGGCTGTCTCTGGACCACCCAACCAAGAATGCACTGAAGCCGTCCCAAACTGGATCGTACAAGATAGGATAGAAAATCGCTTGCTCAGAAAGAAAGAAATAAGAATTCACAAAATTGTTAATAAAAAGGGGAATGATCTAATAGTAGTCGTCGTCGTTCGTCTATCCCCGTCGTTCCCCCATTTCGCTGGTCGGTACACATTCTTTTCTTTTGTCGCCAGAATGCATATTATTTTGACTCGACCGGAAAGCATTCACTGTGGAGCTGGTCAGGCATCTTCCATTTTGATATGTTGGACAGGAGAGTTTCTCTCAACCTCTGGGGACCGCGGCCCGACCATCCAGTCCTGCATCGCCAGCCACTCGCTCCAGTTGGATTCGGCGCTGACGATCTCCTTCTCCGTCACGTTCTGCAGCGGCCGCAGGAACGGGATGTTCTGCTCCTCGCCCATGTCGTAGTGCGACTTCACGTCGAGCCAGCTCGCGCTCTTGGCCGCAAACAGATAGTTGCGACGCTCCACCTCGTGCATGGGGCCGATGCCCACGGCCCAGTTGTCGCCAAAGAATCCGTGCAGCACCGCGGGGAAATCGAAACCCGTCACCACCAGGCGTCGTATGTAGGGGTTGAGGGTCACGGCGCTGGGGTTTTGCTGGCTGCTAGGGCTCGGCATGGGCGGCATGGGGAGCTTTCCCGCCGCGCGCGAGGTGGGTGACGGCATGGCGGAGGGCGAGCCGCCGCTCATCCTCGAGGTGAGCACGGGGTTTTGCGTTTTCTGGAAGGGGAGCTGAATGTTGATAAAAGCCGCTACGGCCTGCACGGGCGGCGAGTGTTGCGCATGGTCCAGGAAGTAGCGGACGCACGACTGAAAGTGGGGGTACCACTCGAGTATGTCGAACTGGTTGTGATTCTCTTCCATTGGGAAGAAGCTCGACGGAGGTATCTCCGGGCCGCCGCCCCGTGCTCCAGTGGCCGATCCTGACGGCTGCGACGAGGGATGGGCGGCCTGGGGGTAATGGAACATGGGAAACGAGGAGGGCCCACCGCCTCCATGCGGATGAAAGGCCATGACTCTGTTGGGTTGATATGGTATAGATAGTCGATCTCCAAGAGTCGGGCGGGGATTATTATCATCGAGTTGTCGAATAGGCTATACGGGCACGTAGGGTAGAATTCGCGGGCAACCGTGGCGAACTTTAAAGGACAACCCGCACCCCGATGGTGTCTAATAACACGGATTGGGTATGGCCTCTATGGTCGCCTGGCTGGGTAAAGTGGCTACCCGAACGGCAGGTGGCTGGAACGCAGCAGTGGTCCAGGGACAAGGTTTGGTGGGAGCAGTAGCAGCGAGCGGCGTGGTAGTCTAGTATATGTGTATTGTGTGGTGTTAGCCGCATTGATTAGATGTTTGGTACACCAAATCAGTGTCGAGCAAGTTGGCCTGACTCGGGGACGCCTGGTGGAGTGCTAGGTGTCGAGTAAGTGGGTGGAGAGAAGCGGCCGAGTCCTATTTAATAACTGACGGCAGAGCTGGATGTTGCCGACAGTGTAGGAGGGAATGCTCCCGACGATGGACGGGGGTTCACTCATGTATATACTGGGTACAACAACATCGACAAGTGGCTATTTCGGAGAAGGACGAAAACGCAGGACCGTATACTCTTGGCGGATGGTGGCAAGCCCGACACACGTCAACAAGAATCACTTTCGAACGAAAACAATAGTAGTAGGAAGGGAGAGGAAGAAAGGAAGATGGACCGAAAAGCGAAAGAAAAACAGGGCCACGATAATGGTTGGAGGGAGGAGCCGTCACTTTGGTCTAGTAGCTGAATTCCAGACGAACATCCGGGTTACTCTATGAGAGGTCAGGTACAAAAGCAGCAGTAGATAGATCTGGCGCCACTGAGGAGCCGCGCCGCGTAGCTAAGCTACTAGAACGGACGGCAATAGTATTGGCTTGTATGGTATGTAGGTGGGTAGTGGAGCGGCCGGTCACGCTTGTGTGCCGAGCGAGGGAGCGAGGGAGCGAGTGAGCGAACATATTCCGTAACTTACAGTAAACCGTGATATGCTATAGAGGTACTTAGCAGACGGAGTAGGTAGCTTGTATGACAGTAGCTAGTAGGTAAGACGGGAGAGAGAGGGGAGACGCATCTAAAGCTAGCCAGGAAAAGCCACCACTCGGAGTTCATCATGTATGAAGTATACAACGTGCCCCTGGTCGCAGCATTATAGGATCATATATGCTGGCCCATGCCATGAGGTACGGACGCATTGGGAAGGAAGCAAGTCGATGGATACACACTTGCATAGCTGAATGTATTTCTTCTTTCCAAATGCTGTCGAGCCAGACGTTGACAAAGCTGCGGGTCATCGGGAAGTGTCCGTAGCAGGATGTCATTGATTGCTGCAGCTACATGACCCAGTCAAATTTGGCGCAGGGATCATGACGGCTGGCGCAAATCAGTTTGTTCGCCTTGCAAACGGGGGGGGTGAACGAACCGGGTTGTGTAGGGTATGTGTACATACATACATACACACATACAGTGGCAGGCAGAGAGCAGAGAGGCAGCAGGGTGGGCAGTGGGTGAGCGAGCATTCAACCTCAAAGTGGTAAGGGCACTGCATGTAAGACGAGCAGAGAAAGACTGAGAAGAAGATTCATTCCACCTGCAGATAAAAACCGGAGATGCAAGGCCGCAAAGAAATCAGGGCGAATAGATTACCGTAACGAGCATATGGTCATAATCGTAAAGAAATGGCGAAAAGGGATACCTGACTGAAAGGAGCAGATTTGAAGGGTCCAGACTTCTGTGCCGACGTCCAAATGCCCAATTGTTGTCCTGTATCGACCGGGGGTGAATGCAGGGTCGGAGGAGACCTGCTTGGTCCGAGCTGTCACGTCACGACTCTTGTTGTTCATTTTTCCAGGGGTCCTGCTGTTGATGATGTTCTTTTCAACTGTCAGAGTGTACAAAGATCGATCAGCACGCCCGCTATGTTCGATGACTGCATGCGGTTACAGTGCCACCAGCGGGTGGGTGTTGGGTGTCTGGAACCTCACTACCGGAGGTGCATAGGTGCGCCAGACGCAATTTACCACCTGGCCACTCATCAGCAGCATAGTCAACTGGAAGCCTTCCGGGAGGGTTTCGGGCCCCGATTGAGGTGCCGTCCAAGTCGTGGTATTTGTGGTTGTTGAGTACGACCTGCTACTAGTAGGCAGGTACTTCCCTAGTTCCCAAGCACCCCTAGCCACTAGCACTAGCCCACTTTCCTTCAATTGGCGATGGGTGTGTCCATGTTCTGGTCAATGGACCGCAGATCGCACAGGGCCCCCTTCCATTCTGTCCAGGGTCCAGAGCAGGGTCGTCCTCACCCAAAATGACTGAATGGCAGGCCAGGGCTTGGACTTGGTGAGACTGAGATCTCTTTGCCATTCCTTCTCCCCATGGATCTGGCCTGGAGCGATTCCCATCGGCTGCCCTGCGCAAATACAATCCCATCAGCCGATTCTTATGTCATCACATGCTGTCAGACTGCACCGTTTCTCATCTCCCATGACGATGCAGGCCTTCAAGTCAAACAGGTTACATACTCGCTCACACCACACAGCACTACTAGACTGCAACACGGGCGAACCGCACTCGGCACCTATCAGCCACGATGGGCTGTTCAGAGAGACATTGAAGATCTGGTCGAAGCATTCTCGAATAGCATCTCGGCCCGCTGTATTGGATATGATGCATCATCTGCCCTACTTCCAGCCCTCGGCTCGACTGTGGCGCTGACTAGCTTACTTCCAAAGCCTTTAATCTGGGTAAGTACTAAAGGTAACATTGGCCCTATGCAACTTGGAGATTCTTGGATATCCATGTATCCAATTGCCAATGGAGGCTCGCCGCGGCGCCGTTGCTTGACTGGGCTAATGTAGGGAGCATGTCTTACTCTGAAATCACATTCTGGGCAACCCGATACGCCGAGGGAACCGCAATTACCAGACACATCTCACATTGCAGACCTCGGCAGAAGCTGAAGGTCGGGGTAAGGCAACCACGATGTGGCTAACAAACAAAACTAACCCCCATTGACAGCCATGACAGGTCCGCACCGAACACCCGCATGCTTCGTTTTTCCAATATCTCAATATCCTATGGGCGAATTGGCGTTCTTCTTCAGAATATTTCACCATCTACTGGGAGACTCCCTCTCGGCGCATTTGTACCACTCAAAATGAAGAGATCGTCGAACGGGTTTTTATTCGCTACTTTATCGGTGCTATGCCCGCCGTTTTCTGCACTGGTAATGAGAGGGGCCGCACCAGATCCGCCTCTCGACAGGGATCGCCAAGGACCCTGAAAAGACGCAGCCACGCGCGAGTGGTGCCCAGCTGCCCGGTAGCACAAGCGTGATCGTGTTGCTGTACTGGCTTCAAAAAGGGAGTCGCTGCTGCCCGCGGCAGTACCACCTCAAATCCAAAACGAGGCTCCTCAATATGAAATCATCCACTCATTTGGCTTGAATATATGAGGCCAGGGCTGGGCTCTCTTGTATTTGAGTGAGCAACCAACGGAGGGGATCCTCGCAACCACGGCATAGCGCAGCGATGATAACGCGGCCGATTAGCGACGTCGCTCAGCATATCGCACCTTCTAGGACTCCATTTCCAGGGCTTTCTGGTGATGATGTATTGTCATGTCGAGCCTCGACCAAAACCTGCAGTATGCTGTAAACGAGTATGTGCATTCGGAAAATACGCACGTGGTGGTGCGGACATATTCGATGTGGAGGTTAACATGATGTTATGTTGTTGGCCAGAGCCTAGACCGCCAAATGGTTGCAATGAGCTTCGATTCGAAGCATACCCATTGTATACTTATGCGTAGCAGCCGCCCCTTGCGGCCCGTGGGAACCCCTTAGTGGGTGATGGGTCGAAATAGGGAACATGAGAACGGGCTGTGCTGGGGAAGCCTACCGACTTCCGAAAAACAGCTGATTGACCGCCAAACCCTGGACCAGATCTTGGGGATAGCTCTTAGTGCCCCGCGTCAATACTCCTGCATAGGCGGCCTTGCCTGTCTCATTCTTGTATCACGAAGGAGTGCTGGCCTTCGTGATGCGAAAGCGAAAACCTTTATGCGGCAGCCTCGGTCAGCGAGCGGGACCTGTACCGGTCCTGTACTTTCGGGCAATTTCATGAGCATGGCTGTAGTGAGCGGCCGACTACTGAAGTGGCAAAGATATCTATTGCTGACGATAGTGTTTGGCCTGCCGACCTCGCAGAAGGATTTCACGATGTGGTGTGCGACGGCACGCACCAAGAGCTACATGGGCTTAAGTATATCGGACATAAGGCGGGAAACTGATGGACGGTGCAACACACTCTCAACGGCGTAATAAGAGACACTCGCCTGTGTCACCGAAGTAAGAGGCGTGTGTGTTATTTTAACCCATCGCCTCCATGAGGTTTAGCTCTCGAAAACAGGTATCTGAGATAATCTAACGATGACAGAGCTTGTCAGCAGCTATGTGAGAGCTCCTTACTCCACGTACTTATAGACCAAGGATCGACAATGTTGCATGATGCTGGTGCTCAACATGCAAACGACACACGGTTCATGCAATGCCACCCGTTCAAGAAGGCCATATGGTCTTCTCCCTTTCTTAAGCAGCATCAGGTTAATAGAGCTTGGCCGCAATGGGCGAGCGGCATACTACTATACTACATGGGTTACTAACGGAGTTTCGCTTGGAAGTCAACATGGAAAGGAGAGCCGCATCCCGTACCGACTCCGTAATGTAACGTCCCCGGCCGATTGAAGAAGAGAGCCGGGGTCCTGTCAATCGAGGCGCGCTCAGCAGAGTAGGATTAACGCCCTCAGCCTCACTTGCCGATCTTCTCCGACGCTTGACTGGATTCAACTTGTTCTGCTCAGACCGCCCACCACCCAGCACCGGGGGACCGGATTGGGAGGAAACCCTGCCTCGAACATTATAGGCAGACCACAGCTTATTTCGGATTCTACATTTCCTTTTCTCCTCGGAACTACTCACTGATCTGCACGCCGAAGCTTTGTCAACTATCGTGAGAGAAACTCCCGGAATTTATGACGGCTGTTACGATCAAGGCAAATAGACGCGCGTCAGGCCAGAACGGACAATCAAAGAGGCCGCCACGTTACTGGGTAGCCTGGGTTCTAAACACGAACAAAAATGCAGGCGACCTTTAGGGAGGTTTGAGAATTGCCCCCATTCACTGACATGCCTGTGTGGCTGAGAGAAATCAGGATTCTTTCGGTCAGTTGTGATACAAATCGCGCACCCTTCTCTCGTTGATGAAAAATATTTCCTACTTCCCTTCTTTTCTCCGTCATGATGTCAAACACAGGCTGTCGCACCCTTCAGCCCGTCTTAACGAATTGCGTTGCATGAGGAGGGGCAACCCGTATAATAGGGTTGCATTGGGAGGGCGATCCGGAGGGTCGGTACTGCGCGACGGCTCCATCAAATGCAGGCGCTTGCTTACGTCGTGGGTTAAGTGAATATGCAATGCGACCTGCTCAACCACAATTTACCTTGATGTACGTATGGAGTTTTAGCTATGTGATGATGTATGTACAATACATCCATGTCAGATGCATATTGACTGACTTACATGCGTCGCCAAGTCAAGCGGTTGATCGGCATCATATCATTCATATCCTTCGTTACATGACGGCGGCGGCGGCATACGAACACACACACGCACACAACCCGAATGGACGGGTAGCGTGGGAAAACGGCCATGATCTTCACGGGCACTACGTCCGCCCCATTCTGGCCGTTAGTATAAGGCCCAAGCAAGCAAGATGATGTGCCGGGGGTCCGGGCAAAGGTCCATTATACTCAGTCAGTCCCTCTTTATGTGCGACAACCGGGATTGGGTGGGCAGTGGCCAGAACGGCCGGTGGGCCGCCTTATTCTTGTCAGCCACGCGGCGAACTGCCGTGGTCAGAACCGTGGTGGTTGGTCTGCGAAGACCCCGTAAGACGCCATGTGTCTTTTCTTCCCTGCTGTCTCGCCCTGGGTAACGGAATATCCCGTACTTGACCGCCAGAGTCGCGTGGTACCTCTTGACATTACATTTACTTACCTGGGAAAGGGAGGATAGCAACTTGGCACCAGCTTCGCTTGGGGACACGGAGACGTAAGCAACCGGCAGCGTTGCCCCTTCCGCACCGACTGGACTGGCACCTAGATTTACGAGACCCGAATTGGATCGTGCCTTGGCCAGGGCGTAAATCAAAGGAAATCAAAAATCGGTTGGTAAGCGTCGTTGACGCCGTTTGTTTTGGTTGAAGCCTCGAAGGTAGATAGGCGTTTGGTCTTAGTCAGGGCCGCTTTGGTGCGAACTAACAGAATGCCCTAGAGGCCTTCGTTTCATTAGTACGAACGCCTCCCTTCTCCGCCTGGCCGCTGTGGAAAGTGATTCCTAGTGGTGCTGGATTCCATCCTCGAAAAGCCCAAAAGGGAGAAGAAGCATGAAACCCGTTGAGGGAGCAGTTCGCCTTGAGATGATGTCGTGTTCGATGTGACTCGGCCAGAATGCTTACTCTGTGCGAGGGATTGCCACTCCTACTTCAGCCTCGAGATCGATGGTGTAGGTAACTCACTCCTGCTCGAGTTTATGGGATCTTCTTGAGCTTGTAGACTGTGCAGTAGTTTCAGGTACAGCATCTTGCAGTGTGTTGATGGCACTGTTGATATCGAAGATCGACTTGAAGGCATGAGGTTATAGTGGGCCGTGCAGGATGGCCCCGGTATCATTGCTGTTATTTGTTATTGCTCTGGGACGCTTCTAGCCAGAGTCGTCATTTCGAAGTCGTGATATTGGCAGAGAAGGCGTGGTCAAGATGCCACCACATCATGCTGAAATCTCCCAGCAAGCGTTTAGCGGAATCGACTGCGCGAAACCTTGACTTCGGTATGATAGGGCTTGGGCCGCATATCAAAGGACAAGAATCTTACTGGATTGATGGAATAAGTCTAGCCGAAGTCAAAGTCGAGCTGGATGCCGGGAGTGCGTAATAACAATAATGAAACTACTCATTGCCAACAGCCTAAGTAAAGGATGCTTCGCCTTCCTATCCCACCGTTGTTGTTTCTCGAGAAGTTTTACCCTCCTGGATCCGTCCAGTCGTTCTTTTGTTTTCTTTTCTCTTTGTCGACAATGTTAGAGATTAAACAGCGCAGCACAATATGAAACGGGTGGCTCTCCTCGGCGCAGCAGCAGCGACAGCAGTACCTACCGCCAACGCTGAATGGTTCAGGGGAAGAAGCGGTGGTCATGAGCAAAAATGGGAGCCGGCAAGGGCGACAACAGTCACCAGCTCCGAAGTCACCGGCACACTGGGGTGGACACCCAAGCCGACCCCGGGTCCTGCTGAGGATGCTCTCCGGCGCGAGCTGTGGAAGAGAGGAGGCACAAGCACCTGTGCCTATTTCCAAGGAACCACATCTCGTAAGTGCCCAAGAGACACCCCAAGATACTATTGGTTTGCCGCGTTTCTGACCAGTTTCGTGCAGCGTCTGCGGCCATAGTCTGCAACAACGGAGCGCAATGTATCGTCAATGATGTGAACAGGGCAATGGGCTGCTGCAGCTCCAGCAACATACAAGCCTGCAATGTCGCCACGGCCTGCATCGATTCTACCGATGCTCAATCCATCGCGTCGTCCACGGCGCCGTACACGCTACTATGCCAGGCGTCGACAGCCCCCAGCTGCGTCATGTACACGTACGCGAGCGACTCGCCTTACTCTGGGTTCCGGGCATTTTCGTGCGCGGCCAGCAAGGGCGTCTTAACAGTGGCATACACCGCCCCCGGGGCGCCGAGCACGAGCATCACGAGCGCAAGCGTCGTGACGACCACGACGGCGCAGAACTCGCTGCCGTCGGAGGGAGGTAACGAACCACCGATCACGATTTCCTCCTCCTCGTCCTCCTCCAACACCAATACCGGGCCTTCTTCCAGTACTAACCCTGCCTCAGCTGGCTCACCTACAGGCACTTCAACGACGGGGGCCGGTGGGGGCGGCGCTACTTCATCTCCTACGTCGGCACCAAACAACAACAGCAATAATAATACGCCCACGATTCTGGCCGGCGTTATCGGGGGCGTGGGCGGTCTCGTCATCATCTTAGCGGGCTTACTCTCATCCATCTTCTATGCCCGCAAGAAGAAGAAGGAGGCTAATAATTCCGGAAGCCGCCCGCACATCGAGAAGGTCAAGCGGCCCTACATGCCCGCGGCATTCCCCAACTCGTTCGACTATATCGCGGCCTATCGAGCGTCGCGCCGACAGTCCGAGCGACCGCAGTCGGGTATGTCGTTCAGGAGACAGTCTTTCGTGCGGTCATTTCGGAGACGCTCCTCCATGTTGCCTTTCTGGAGACAATCCCAGCAGCGGCAGCAGCAACAGAACCAGCTATACCCACAACATACAGCCGACCCTCCAAGAAGGTCTGGAGACCTCAAGAGGATCAACTCGTCGCGCTTCGCCCATCCCCCTATGCCGGGGCCTCCTCCACGTACTGTCCGCGATGTACGGCAGGACCAGTTCGACTTCGGCCCGCGCCCGTCGCCCACCGTCAGCGTCCCCGTCAACCGCAACAACCGCGGCGTGGGACCGGTGCCGGCGACGGCGGGCTCGGTGCTCGGGCGGCCGCCCATGACGCGGTTCTACTCGGGCAGCACCAGCACCCTCGACCGGCCGAGCAGCATGTCGGTCGAGACGTCGCCGCAGCGTCCAGAAGGGAGAGGAGCAGGGGTAGGGGTAGGAGGGGTAGGAGGGGGAGGGGCAGCCGGACTAAGAGAAATACGAGCAGTACGCTTCAGTAATGCCGACACCAACGACGAACCGCCGAGCGCGCACACCGACTTCGATTCCCGGTTCACGCCGCCCTTCGTCCACTCGCCGACGACTGCACAGAACCGTCCTGGCGCTATAGGCATCGCCACTGTTCTTGCCCCGCCTGTCGCCAGCGGCTCGGGGATTAATGACCGCATTATTTCGACGACGAATGCGACGGCGGGCTCGATGAGCAGGCACAACTCGCACGCGGTGCCCCCGTCGCCGTGCTCTCCGCGCTCTCCTCGCTCACCACGCCATCCCCATCAATACATGCTATACAATCCCATATACGGGCAGCCAACCAAAGAATCGCCGGTCAAACGGCCGGTCGGCCATCTTAACAAGATGCAGTGAAAAAGGGGTTTCTTCAGAGGGGGCAAACGCATCGAGTTTCCTTTAGTTTGGATAATGTTTCAGGTGTAATAGTGAGATTGTATGATACGATGTTATTTGTAATGTAGAGAGGAGTGTCATGGTATAGTTGGAAACCCCCCACATTGGATTGGTTCTGACTAAAAGTAGCACCACTTTTTCATAGCACGGTTATGAGTCGTCTTATCTTCACTTCGTCTTTGGCCTCCAAGTCTGCTTAACTTCATCATTGTGAACAAAATCTGACACAGCTATTATACATCTCGGAATTTCAAGATGGCTCACCTGCCAGAGCTCCCCGGCAACTATGCCACGGGTCTGCGCCTGATAGACGAGGCGCACGCGGAGGATCCCAAGCGGACATCCCCATCCGGTGCGGGCACTGGAGAGGAGTCTATCCCGTACGAGCTCCACTATGCTCGCAAGATGACGCGCTGGCTGGGTGAGCGCTGTCCGGACGCCTCGCCGAGTTTGCAGCTAGCATGCCGTGCTCAGCACTTCAAGAGGTGAGCCTCCCCAGAGGCCGATGAGAAAGAAGGAAAGGGGACCTGATAGGATGCTGACGATGATACATCGCCCAGATGGGAGATACCGCGGGACACATACCCCATGACCCGCCCGGGCTACCTGTCCTGGCGGGCCAAGCAGAAATCGCAGGCCGCCGCCACCGTGGCCGAGCTCCTGCGGTCCCCCGCCGTGCAGCCGCCGCTGCCGGACGCGGAGATCGAGCGGGTGGCCGCGCTGATCCGGAAGGAGAACCTGAAGGGCGACGCGGAGACGCAGGCGCTCGAGGACGTCGCGTGCCTGGTGTTTCTGGACGACCAGTTCGACGACTTCGAGCAGAAGGACGACATCGATGAGGACAAGGTCGTCGGCATCCTGCGGAAGACGTGGGCCAAGATGAGCGCCCCGGGCCAGGAGCTGGCCCTGGCGATGCAGCATAGCGAGCGGGCCAAGATGCTGCTCGGGAAGGCGTTAGGGGGTCTTGAGGTGGTCAGGACTTGATGAGTTAGGTATTAGAAAGCACAAGAGGCGATTAATATGGACACGGAATTTCCCCTTAGTTTCGAATACGAGATCCAGGCCTCCTCACGGGTAAACTCGACAGTGAATCCAATAACGAGAGACACCGATGGCTCGGAAATCAGACACAAACACTTCCTTGTTGTTAGTTCAGCAGTTCACCTCGAGACGCATAAAAGCCATATCAAAGAAGAGGTTCGGTTCAAAACAGCATGCATCAGCAGGTGTGAAATCCGGAACGAACGTGGCTTGTCCCGACGATGGCGGGCTATCGGGCCTCCTTTCCATCGCCGAGTTACGTCACCTGCCCGTCGACTCGATGCCGCCTGGCGGACCCGCTGCGGACTCGGGGGCACGGCGGGCATAACACGACAACGATAGACATCGCCGGGGCGACAGTGAGCCAGGACCCGCCGCCATCGCAGGTGTGTGCCCTCCATCCCATCATTGTTCTTTGCTTGACCATCTTCTTTCACGCTTCTTGCAAGAACAAAAAAGACGCGACCCTCAACAACACTGAATCAGTCCTCCTGTTCCTTAAGAAACTTGCCGAACTGAAACCAACACTTGCTTTCATCGCACTCCACCAGCCAGCTGGAACAGCCTGAAATGATGGGTTCGATGCCAGGCCAACATCATCGAGCAGAACTGGACGGGGCCGACTACTATGCTGGGCAGGAATCATCGCAGTACACCCAGAGCATGTTTCCGGGCCTCGCTCTGATGCAGCTGCCCGAATTGACCTTGGAGGAGACTAACGAGATGAACCAAGGTCTGGCGCGGCTCGCTACTGCGGCTGGTGGTGGCGGCAACGACGACGGCGATCGCGATCGCGATGGCGGCGGCGAAGAGGCAAGGAGCCATGGCGAACACAATGAGACCTCGGCCTCCGAAGTCGAAGCCTCTGGGTCGACGCCGATATTGGAAAATTACTCGTGGGGCTCGCCCTTCTACTCTTCGTCCCCTGTGGCTTCTGCGGCTTCTGCGGCTTCGCCGAGCAGCCACCCGAGCTACACTGTTAGGCACCCGAGAATCACCAGCCTACAGAGCTCACCTCGGCGCTCTCTCTGGGGCTCTCTACGGGGCTCCCACCGTGGCTCGCCGTCCTGCCCCTCCCCCCCAGCTCTCCCTGGCTTATCCGGACTCGACGACTACCAGTAACTCAAACCTCGTCGACCATTGTGCCTCACTCTCGCTCTCACTCTCACCCTCACCTCACTACTCCACCCCACCTTCCACTCACATACCAAGTGACGACGGCAACAATAGTAATTTTGGCAAGTTTGGTGGTTGTGGCAGAATAATTCGTCCAACCAACCAACAACAAAACCCTCCCACGATGAAGAACTCTCAAAACTTCATCCCCTACACACCTCCCCATCAGACCGAAGGTTATTCTCCCAACCGCCCTGCTCCCCCTCCCAACACGTTGCGTCAACAGTATTCATCGTACTCGCAATACCCTCAGCAGGACCAGCGACTCCAGCCCACAATGTTGCCTCCTCTTCGTCCTTCGGGTCAGCAGAAGCAATCAAGCCCGATGAGGGCGTGGTACGACACCATCCCGGAGCCGGAGCCCGGCCCATTTACGCCACCCATGCCGCTCATGCGCGGCACTCAATACTTGCCCGGCCTCGCTGGCATGCACCCAGTAAGTGGTTTTTCTTTCTTTCTTGAGTCCCTTTCCTCTTGTTTCTCTTCTTCGTCTCTCTCACGCGTCATTGTTGTCTCTCACCCTTGACGGCTCGCTCCCAGGCGACAATCCTTACTTGCCCTTCAACAATTTATTTCCTTCTATCCAAGTCCCCTCTCCCCTTCCCAATGATCCACACGCGACTATTTTGAACATCCCCCCCTCTTACTCAAGTACCAGCATCACAATGTGAACACTTGAGAAGAAAGCATCCCCAAAGAAAATATGAAAGATGATAGATGAATTGCTAACCCTCATAACACAGGTCCAGGCTCAGTACTACATGTATATTGCAACAAAGCGTTGGCAATCATCCCAGTACGCTCAAAGCACGTTTCCGGACTTCGCTCTGATGCCGCTCCCCGAATTGACCTTGGAGGAGACCAACGAGATGAACCAACTCATCGAGAGTTTCAATAAGGATCGTTCCTCCAACGACGTGTCGAACGCTGATCCACGTGCTGTTGCTGGCACTGATGGCGCAGCAGACCACCCCGTTGAGTCCCCCAACGTTGCCGCCGCTGCAGCTTCTACTGCCGCCGAGTGGACCTCCTGCTATAACTGTGGCACCAGTTACTGGTTGTCTCATACGCCCAACTTTTGCAGCGGCTGCGGTATTGCGATTGCTGCCCCTCGCGACAACAACCATGGCAACCAGGCCGCCCCGATCCCTGCTGCCTACGAAGCCTCCCTTGCTGGACCGCCGAACACCGAGCCGGCGCTGCGAGCCTACGAGACCCCTGAGCAGGCCCTCGCCCGGCAGGAGCACGCGTGGGACAACTACGCTTGGTTCACTGTGTTCCGCGAGAAGTACCCTCCTCGACGCCGTTTCACGGCCAATCAGACGTGGAGCCGCCGCGACTGCAAGATCCTCGCCATCATCGAGACCAAATGGGAAGGCACCAAGTGGGACGAGATGGCGGCTCAGTTCTGCAACGCCACCGGCCGCTACGTCGACCCAGAGCATCTAAGATACAAGATGGAGCACGACGGCGAGCCCCTCCCCAGCGACGATGATGGTGATTACATCAGCAGCGGCGACGAGGACGAGGACTCCGAGTACGACAGCTCTTCTTCAGACGAGAATGATGATGAGAATGGGGATGATGAGTAGAACGGCTCGAATGCCAGGTGAACTCTTCATCTTCTTCTTCGGAAAAGAACAATGCATGTTCTAAGCAGTCAGATGGGTTAGTTCCCATAACTCACCTTGTACCATTTCCCCTCTTCGCCTTTTCTTCGGTTTGCTTGGTTTTTTTCTTCTCGCACCCCACCAGGAATACCTGCAAGATTCGCATTTGCAACGTTGCCCACACGGCCAACCGGGCAGTTCTGGACTACGGAGCAACGATCTGCTTTTCGCTATGCGGCTGGAATCTGGGGAGTCTAATCATTGCTGTATTGTATAAGTACGTTTCATTGCGAAAGAGAGCACGTCGTGGATGGTTCACGACGAAAGAGCTTTTGCACCAACGCAGGTTTCAGGCATAATGAGTCTCATCTCATTGGATTGTGTGATCCGCTGTACCCAGGGAAATGCCCAAGGTCTCTTCATTCTTGGCACCAGTCAGTTAGGTAGGATCGAGCGGCTATCATGAGTTGCCGATCAACAGACAATACCCAAAGTACGAGACGAATCATCAGCCTGTCCAAGGTTCTGGGTGAACTTGAGTGATTGTGTAAGAATACCGTTGGCATACCTTGTGAGCTCGTAGCAGGAGGATGATGAAATCAGAGTGTCTCCTTCTTGAACCACATATAATGAAGAGAGAGAAATTTGTAATTTGTAGATGGTAGTGGCTATTACAGTCATCAAATACATATGCTAGATAAAACATGTCAAAGAAGTGTGTGTCCCTGAACCTATGGTCCAAGGGATCATCGGGGTATCATCAAACAGAAAACCGCTGTCGGTTGAAGCCTTCCCTATGTCGGAGCACCTCAACATGCAAACGCTTCGTCAGATAGAAATTAAATCTCCTTTCGGCATAGACACTATCCAGATTCTCCAAAGACCACCGATGTTGCTCGCAACTTCCGATGATATGGATCGGTGTGTCGAGTCAAATTGCCTTTCGCCCCAGCACAATTGTTCGTCAAAGGGCGACTGGAAAACGGCATAACCCCTTCGCCGAAGAGTATAATCTTTCCTAAATCCTCCATCAAGCGTGGCTCACCAGACAGCCAGCTACATCTGCATCTCCCACTCGAGAATCCGATTTAGTTGACACGATTCAGGAGTGTCGAGTGCCATTCGTCTGCTCAGTTTGACGAACACCACTCTGCCAGGCCCTGGAGCCATAGCAGACCGGGTAAAATGGGCTCTATGGATTCGATTGGTCAAAAGCCATGGGCCTGGTATACAATAGCGGCAGCTGCCGCCGGGATAAATGGCTTTCTGCAACATCACCGTGCGCCATGTTGCCTTCATATCGGATTCTCCATGCCGGTCGCAGGTATCGCTGTCGCTACGCTATCGTTCTGAGATGTCGCCACCGTTGCCGGACTTTGACCCCGACTCCTAGATGGATTGCTCGAACCCAGGCCCCGCTTCATCATTCTGCCAAGGACTGTGACAAGTTCACAAGCGTCGTTGAACATGTCGTCGTCCATGCCTTCGCTCGCTTGGTACACTTCGGCAATCGTATCTTTTGCCAGTTTTCTGCTGCCTTCCGCGTCGTGTACGCATTCGTAAAGGAATGCTGCATATTCCGTTCTCACAGACAGTCGTAAGGAATGCGATCCCCATAAGAGGCCATCTGCCAATGTAACCGCTTCTTTGAAATACTGATGGGCGGTTGGCAAATAGTCCACGGATGGTAACAAAAATGAAGCGACTGCTTCTGGTGTCGGATGCCCAAAGCCAGGTGGAGGATTGACGGGCCCTCCTTCCATGGGGTGAGTTGGCTGCAGAGAAGAGCGAGTTGTTTCAGGTACGTCATCTCGCGCAATCTCCTTCCCCTTGTCCATCTTTGATCCAGCCATTGTAGCAGCAGCAACCAAAGCTTCAGGGGTCATGGTCGAGACCGAAGGATGATTATGGAACAGGACAAAGATATGATAAAACGAGGCCCGAAGTTTATAAGCGAGCACCTTGAGCTCTACGTAGTCTCCCACCATGGGCAGAACATACTGTTCTAACATGACTAAACCCTCCCGGGATAGCCATATTATGTGAAAATAGAGCTCGAGTGATTGTGTCGGTCTCGTCGTGTCTAAGCGTCGCTGCTTTCGAGCTTTAACAAGCTGGCCGGCAAGATTGATCGATAGGCCTAGTATCTTGAACAACATGGACGCCAGCAAAGCATTATTAGGTTCCACAGCTCTTGCAAGCTTGCCTAGGAATTTCTGGTCGACCTCTGAGGAAGCCATCGAGACCGACCAGAGAGGTTATGGATTGACGCTTTCCTATGAGAAGGTTAGTATTTCCCCGACACGTTGATGTTGGTATTGCATCACATGGCGCAAAGTCATGCATTGGCTATCATAGCGCGTAAATGCATTACTGGACAATAACCAATACCGGGTTGCTCGCAAGACGGCTCCAAAACAAGGGTTTTCTGGCTGTGAAGAGGTAGGTATCGCTTACCTGGTTGGACGGCGCTTTCAAAGCTCAATGATATTATGAGATTCAAGAAGTAGCCCAGTTTCGCCTGTGAATGCCGTTCTCATAGACCACAAAAGCGGAATTAAATGTGCGTTGCGCTCGAAGAGGTTCCTGAGCGTCGCAATGCAAACACGATTTGCCAAAGACCTGAGCGCACACTTGTTGTGAAAGGCCGTGGCGTAGTACCCAGGAAATGGTTTTCGACTGGTAAACTAGAGATTTTCCAAGAGTGATAGCCGTCTTTTAAGCCACTGAGGGAATATGGCCGGTTGTCGCTGGGGAATCTGCAACGAGAGCTTTCCTGTGAGTGCTGAGGCTGGGCTAACCGCGGAACTTCTGGCTCCCTCGTAGTAATCCCAAACCCAATCCAATGGGAAAGATGCAATTAAATTTAATGATAAACTGAGATTACAGATGACTGTAGATACAATGGTTAGCCCAATTGCAAGCTTGGTGACATTCAGCTCTGTGGGTAACGGGGCTTCATGACGCCAGATCATTGGAGCAGTACTGACCAATATGATACAACGAATGCGAAGTAAAACCAATATTGGGTCTCGACAGACAAGCGGCCAAACGAGAAATTGGCCGAAATCCAATGGTAACGAGCGTTCTTTTTTAGGATCAGCAGCCGAGGGAAATGGCGAGAGAACAGTCCTAGTGAAGGCTGCTGCTGCTGGGTGAGGTGAGGGCGGCGGATGGTGTGTCACGTCGTCGACAATGAAGCATCTCGACGTCGAGTAACAGGGCGCTGTGACGGGTTATCGTGAGTACTGGGGGGTGGTTTTGTTAATAGGCAGGCGGTATATATATGATCGCCCCTACGCGGGGATAGCCTGGGTAACTCGATGATGGGCTATCGGGAGGCCAATGGCGGTGTGAGGTCAACCCGGAAGCGTGGGCGCTTTCAGGCTTTTGAGATGGCACTATGTGGAGCGGCCGTTTTTTCGAGGGTCCGAGGCTCGAGTGACAAGCGACGGGAGCGGGCGATGGCCTACTTTTTCCTGGACTGACACTTGGTCCGTGATGGCAAACGTCCACGAGCTCTGGCGATCGTGTGGTCTTGTTTGTTTAGCCCGGCCCAGCTTGACGTCAAGGAACAAGGCTCAGCCCAGATGGGAGGGGACAAGAGTATAAAGGATGGGGGAAGCAAGGCGAAAAGCGAATCGGATATGCATGCAGAAGTGGCCAGCGTATGAAGGCAGTAGGCAGGCAGTATGGTATGATATATGTAGGCGTGTATGCATGTACAGGTGAGCGTAGTAAGTGGGCCTGGAGGGCTGGTGACGAGCCAGTCGGGCGCTTGTATAGGTATGTTGTATGTATGTACGATGCTGGATCAACCAATACGCATATTAAAGGAGAGCTGCAGGTCGCAGCGTTTTGCATGAACGCGCAGTGGACCGCCCCCTTCCTAAGAGCAGCTTGGTGCAGTCAGATGGCGCTGCAGGAGGAAATAGACGAGACGCCAGGCGCGTGAGGGTGAGCGAGGGTGAGCAATATGGTGACCGGATGCGCGTCTCTCTCTCTGCAGCTGTGTGACCTCTGGAAAAAACTGTGACGCGGAGACGGGTCTGGTAACGCGCGCGTAGTATTGGCGAAAATGTGAACAAATCAGAAAATGGCAATAAAAGCGCAAATGGCAATTGGCAGAGACCCTGACTACCTGATATGAGTGAGCGTAAAAAGTAGGTTCAAACAGGTATCGAGGATTACAGACTACTGCAACCGTGGCGATCAGGGTTGCAGCGCACAGCAAGAAAAACGAATGGTGGCAGGTGGCCGTTGATTGTGATGCAGATGCCCCGATTTCTGGCCCCCGATACGATGCAAGGCAGTCAGCAATTCACTCGGCCTCGAACCACTCACTCCAGTCCGTCCCCGTAACTGATCGATCAAAATGGAGGAAGAGAGAAGAGAGAAGATCCAAGGATCCCCGAGAACAGGTGAACGAGATGGAGTAAAGTGGAGCAGATACTGAGGAGCTGGCCTAGCCTGGGAGCCGCCCATTACAACCTTGCACCCTTCACCCTTGCGATACAACTACATGGATGCGGTATTAGTACAATGCAGTCCTGGACGCAGCATACCAGACCTCGCCAATTCTAGGTTTGCCTCCTCCGGTAGGTAAGCGCGAAGTGCCTAAGTTCGGAAGAGGAAACCGATCGAGACCCTGTGTATGTATCCTTGGTATCTTCGTGAACAAGCTAAAGGCCATGGAAATCCAACTTGGATAACAACTCAATTGATGCGCCAGAAAGGCTGGCTTCTGGTTTGCCGAGCTTGACCAATTACCTCATACCTAAACTAAATCTCCGAGAGCGCCACCTAACTTTACCAGATACTACCAGGCATTCGGTATTCTGCCTACTTTCCCTTCGAAAGGGCGAGGGAAAGGCGGTTTCTTTTTTAACATGTAAGGTTAAGTGCTTGGTGCTTGGCCCGAGACAGGAGGAGTTCGGTCGAGGTCGACGCTGTCTTAGACATCTTGGGGTGATGGCTTATGATATCCATCAATGGCATGTTTATGTAACTTCCTCAGCCGCAGAGTCGCCCTCGGCTTCAGTACCTAAAAGGTGAGTAAGCTAAGCAACCTACTAAATTGACCCGGCTCTCCAAGTGGCTCGGCGGACTGAAGCTTGCGCATTCGGCCTACTGTCTCAACTCGGACTCTTCTCGACCTCGTGGTGTATTCACCGAGAAGACAAGACAGAACTTGGACAGGAGCTTCGAGCGTTACACAACGGTTCCCAAGCGGTGGGTTTCAAAATTTGATGGGTGTCGCCCACAGCTCATCCATCTCGAGGCCCGAGGCGCATGTCATCAAAGCAGCTAGCCGGCGTGGTGAAAAGCTGGTGTCGTCTTGTCTCATCGTCTTGTCAAACCTTACCTGCTGCTACAAGACACCAAATCGTTAACCTACTTCTTTGGGAAGCTTCCACGCCAACCACCCTTCTCCCAGCCACCCCATATTATCTTTCTCTCAGTGCATCAATTGCGGCCTGCCACTACACATTATTCCCACTGCGGGAGCTAATCTAGTAAGACCAAGCCTTCTCAAGTAACGACCGATTACCTACGCCGCCAGCATCAAACAGAATCGCCGGAATAACCAGGTAGTCTGAATGGTGCCAGCGCATGAATAGACATGATCCCAATGACCTCACCGGGATGCATTTAACGGCAGAGCCCCCCCATTCTCATTCGCGCACGTCAAGTCGGCGTTGCCTTCTCGCCCTGCGGCCGCGCCGCTAGTCTACGCGATGCGGCCTTGTCGTATGCGGCCATCTCTCTCCCCTCGTTGTCTACTACGGCGCAGGACAGCAAGGCAGGGAAGTAGGCAAGCCCGCCCGTTCTCGTCCCGCGTCGCTGCTTCTGCCATCTTTTACCTCTCTTCTTGGGATTTCGGCCGCCGTTCTCTCATCCTTTCCGACCTGCGGAGGCAGCCACACCTTTGACGGCTATGCGGAAGATCCCAGAGGAAAAGAGACTGGCGGTGAAGAGCTTTCGGCTTGAACCTGACTTTTGCCTCTCTTTAAATCAGCCACGGCGGATTTCACAACCCAGCCCGCAGCCCGCGTGTAATGTAACAACAGCTGCATATCAGTGCAGCAAGCAGCCTCCCCGGACGGAAGCAATGCCTGCCTGGCTTGCCTGTCTTTCACCCTACACTACCACGTTTTCCCTTCCGACTCCGACGACACACAAGGACAACGTGTTGCCTGTTATCAACCGCTTTTTCTAGAAGTTGGGCGCAGAGCAAAAGGGAAAGAAGGTAGGACGACAGCGACGCATTACAGGCAGGACACAGACAAGACGGCTACACACTTATCGCTTTTTGCCAGCAGCCTTAACCGGGGGTCGGCTTTAACAACAACGTTGACGGCAGCATTACCCTTTTCCTGCATACGTATGGATTCCTTCAATCTTCCAGCAAGACTCGACCTTCCACATTTCACTGTAAGTAAGGGGGCGACAGGGCGGGGAAATAAGGTAAAATAAAGTTCTTATTCTTCTTCTTCTTCCATGATTGCCTTGTTTGCTCCGAATTCGACCACACCAACGAAGGGCGGACGGAATCTCATACTGCCAGTCCCGTCGGGTAGACACATTTGCTTTTAGGCTTACGCGCAACCCTCCAACACATCAAAAGAAACGAGATGTTCTTCAGCAGGATCCGACCTGGCTTGCTGAGCGAAGCATTGACGCCCTGTCAGATCTAATTTTCTGATATAGGGTTCCTGCATATTACAGGATAAGTCTTAACTTCCTGTCGTGTTTTATCCTGAGTGAGAAAGGCTCCTCGACATGACGATTCCTGGCCAGTAAAGGGTCCCCACTCCCGAAGATCCCCGCAAACCTTCACGTCTCCTTTCCCCATGATCATTAGGCTATTAGCTCCGAAATTGTCAAGGGAGAGGCCGTAAGCATCTTTCGTTCTTTCTCTCGTGGCAGCGTGCATTCGATGCCTGCCTACTGGATCTGGGCTAGAATAGGCTTGCTACATATCCCCGTCATACTCATCCAATGAATATGATAGGCCGGATCTCCCCAGCCGACTATCGAGTCTAACCCCAAGGGATGAAGGAGAAATGATAATGATGTGCGCCATGCCAT
Source organism: Apiospora kogelbergensis (assembly GCF_038363985.1). Lineage (NCBI taxonomy): Eukaryota > Fungi > Ascomycota > Sordariomycetes > Amphisphaeriales > Apiosporaceae > Apiospora > Apiospora kogelbergensis. The sequence goes on from NW_027117422.1 coordinate 928,295, forward strand.
GTGCGTTGTGTTTGCCAAACAAAAAAACTAGGGCACATGCGTTTCTATATATAAACTCAGCCATGATAACTTCATGACGGCAGTGGTGGTGGTGGTTGCTTTGCACAGATCGCCCTTTGTGACCTGTAACTTGGGCCGTGAGATGGGCAGGGCAAACTTCCCAGTCGAGCATATGTGTGTCTCTGTCTGAAATCCGTTCATTGCGACAGCATGTAGAGGTCATCGTGTACAAAAAGGGACGACACTTCCCTCTCCGAAACTGATGCCTTCCAAACGTTTTGACTTTATCCCTACAGTCTATACTGTTATAGCTTCGCACCGGACAGGTTCCTCCATTCTTCATTTCGGGTCTAAAGGCACCTCTCGTCCTTCATTGATTTTCTTGGCAAGATATACATCCCATCATTATCACCGTCGCTTACACGCTGCGCATACACATGCATATATATACACGATAGTCACGTACACGCAGACTTGCATTCAAACCCAAACCCAAATCCACAAGCGCACCTATACTATACATACATACATACATACATATCATATCATATACTTGGGTTACACACTCGCAAAAGGAGACACGCTCGCTGCTCCCCCTCGTTGAGAACATACATTCCATACCTACGCCACTCGCATCCCGAGGACGCAAAGATGTGTAAATACTACGCCCACGCCTTCGTCTGCCACCACACAACTTTCACCTTCGCGCGGTACTGCACGTCGGCCAACTTCACGCAGAAGCCCTGCGAGCAGCGGCAGATCTGGCACACCATCGGGCTCGATGAGGCCTGCGACGAATGCCAAATGTGGTACGTGAAACTCTCAGGACCACTTTGCATTATTACTCCTCCACGCCACATTTCCTCTCGTCAAAGACATCTGGAATCTTATTTCTATTTTCTCTTCTTCTCCTTCCGAGAGTTAACATACTAACACCGTAATAATCGAACAGGTTCCCAGACCAGTACGGCTCTGTCATGCCCAGGTCTAAATCCCAAGGGGTGGCTGCCGCTGGTGCACCGCCAGCGGCAGGAGCCCCGACAGGTCCGGCTGCTGTCGCCGCTGCCGTGGCCAAGGCTAGCAGCCGCCCGAGAAAACGATGCTCCTGAGAGAGAGAAAGAAGAACAATAAGAAATGGCAGAAAAGAAAAGAAAAGATAAGGGTCGAGTGGAGACTCTTTGCCATGTGTTGTGGTGTGATCGCCAGGGACCCTTGATGATGAGCTGGGATGGTGATAAGAGCTGGCATATGCTGCAGTCTCTTGGGCTTGTTGTGCGGATATGTTCTAGGCCGTATTTTGAGCGATCAGCCTGTTTTTGTTTTTCTTCTTTTCTTTTCCCCTTTTGTTTTTGGCGAAAAAAGGGATATATACCAACGAGGCGTGTAAGACTTGGGCAACCAACGACACCCTCTTCCTCATTCAATTCTCAGCGCCGGGCGCTTTCACCTTGGTTAGGCGGCTCCGTCCATTCTTGTTATTATGTGGTTGCAGCTGGAAAAGAAAGATACAGTGTACAGTTTATCATGGGGGCCTTTTACCCAAATATGTATGTGTACGTACAGAAGATAGTTATAGCCCCAAGGCATTGGAAGTCTGCATTGTACTGTATCAGTAGGGTTTTTGCTTTCTTCTTCTCTTCATCGGAAGCTATCAATCGGTGAACGTCTACGGTAACGCCGATTCAGCTTGCATCAAATACATGAGCCAAACAAGCCCAGACATACCCCCGTCCCTTATGCTCTCTCATAATCATACCAAGAAAGAAGCAACTTAGACACCCGCCGAACATGGGTGTAAAACCAGAAGGGATATCATATCATGCAACTCCAGACTCGCTCGCCAACCAACCCTCATTTATATAATAATGATACTCTTCCCCTTTTTGTGTACATGCGCCGTTATGTTGTTGTTGCCCATATGGAAGCGAAATCCCCCTCCCACCAAGACCGGAAACCGTCTATGTATACCGTGTTTTTCTCTTTCCCATCTCCTACTTGCCTTCTCTCCCGGTTCATAATCTCATACATGAATTTATGGATTCGTTTTGGGCCGCCTTCTTCAATGTCGTGCCCCTGTTGCGCCGCCGGTTGGTCACTGTTCGTAAGGGGTCATTCAAGGTAGAGTTCTCGTCGCTTGCTTCGAACCGTTCATGTCCCACCCTGATGACCTTAATCACGTTGCTCAACCCCAACGCCACGCTTCCTCGTCCGATACGCGTCATCGGTCCCAGTTGAGAGACGAACAAGTGCTGGGAGCCCGACCCGTCTGATACTAGTGGCATTGACTCCCATTGTTCTCCTCTGCCGATTTGTGATAGCATCCAAACTTCCCAGTCATCATCGTTATTGTTTTTAGGTGTGGTCGGCCGGCTATGGTTATGGCTGTTGCGGCGCCGACGAAGTGTGGTGTGGCCTTGCGACGGTGGATACCCGTTGGGAACAACTTGCTTGACCACAGTTCTCTTCCGAGCACCAACGAGCATCCCGGACGGCAAAGCTTCCCAGGCACCGGGATCTGTGACCACGCGTCGTGTTTCGCGCGTTCGGGGCCATTGACAGCACGTCTTGCTGACCGGCTGGCCAGGGGTACGAAAACAGATGGATTCGCCGTCATGTTGAGGTGTGTAGCTTTGTACGACCAGGTCTCTCGTGAAAGCGTTCAAGTATGCGAACGTAAGAAACTTCAAACCAACTGAGCCACATTGCATCTGACGCCGCTTGGAGTGAAAGCATTTCAGTGACCGTGGTTGAATGGGGTCGGTTCTGAAACAGTGCAGTGTGACATAGTCCGCGGCATCAACAAGATCGACAGACTGGCTTCGCACAACCAGGAGATATCCAAGTTCTGGCAAGGTAACAATGGACATGAACTCTTTCTCCAGCGGTCGCGCAATGTTTACAGAGTTGGCAGACCACCCACCCGGATCTTGCGTCAAGCAAAAAACTTCCCCTTCTCGAGAGGAACTGATTAGCTTGGTTGTGCTTTTTGCTGCAAAGTTGTTAGTATGTTTTTACGCAATACAAAAAGAAAAGGCCTGAACGAACGTTTATCTACGAGAGCATCGACTGACACGATAACACTCTCCCCAGAAATTACAAAACTGCCGGACTCCCCTGATCGGGCCGTATTTCGATCATGGTACCGTCGCGGCGAACCAGGAGTAGACGAGGCAGCCCGTGAGTATCGTCGGCAGTGAAAAAGAAGGCCTCAGGCTTATATCTGCAGGCTTTGACCGTGATAGAAGGGCCCCAGCATTGCTCATGGAGATCCCATAACAATACAGTATCAGTCGTCAATAACGCCAGCCAGTGAGAATCATTGATACACATGGCCTTGGGAAATGTCGTGTCGAGGATGTCGTTGCCTGAAAGTACATAACTAGCGCCGTCGGCTTTCATATCCCAGACTCGGATGACTCTGTCAAGTCCGACGGACACAATCATGCCATCGGCAGAAGCGGCGAGCATGGCGATGTCCAATGAATGTCCGCCGCTGAGCGTATCGATTATTAGCGGAGGCTCATCTGCATTGTCTGAGTTGTTATGAGACTCCGCAAGCTCATCCCATAGCAAATAGTTCATGAGCAGCCGTACCGCGGCTGCAATGATAAGAACCGAGACTATGAACGGCGCGGACTGGTGACGCGCGAAGTCATAAACGGCGGGTAGAAAAGGGCGCTCGTGCACGTTAGGCTTCCGGTCTGCACCCTTCGCGACGAATACAAGCGGGTCATACACTTCTGCCAGATAGCTGTGCGCGTCAGGCTTAATGACGTGAATAACTTCCCTTGCGGTCTCGTGGTCCTGAAGTCGAAGCCACGAGGTCGGACTCCTAGCTTGATGAACGTCGACGGAGAGCTGCGAAGGTGGGAATTCGGGAAACTCATGCCTCCGGCCGAAGGTCAGTAATCGTCCCAGCGATATTATCAAACTCCCGTTCTCGAAAAAATGCCATTGTGCTATCAAGACGAAGCCAATCATAACCACTGTACCGGCTACGCGCGTCGACATGGCAATCTTGCCTTGAAGCATAGCGTCTGTCCAGGATTGGCGAGCCTGTATCTCGGCCTGGGATCGGTTGTTTCGGATCGAAGCCTTGTTTAATGCGTCGCTAAGTTCGGTTCGACGCACATCGACGCTGAGAACCGAGAGGAAGAACGTAGATAAATAGAAGAAGTCGAACACAATCGCTATAGCGGCGAACGTGCAAAAGGCGGCGACTCCGGGAGAGACGAGTCGGGACAGACCCCATAGAATCAAGAGGTTCTGAGCCACACTCGCAAGGGCGACATGTGTCGTTTCGCCAAACGCATAACCGATCCGGTTGCTTGTACTGTCTTCCGAAGGAGTGAGGATGACGGCATTAATGAGCCGGAAAACGTTTTCGAGGCTCATTGAGAAAATGACCACAGGGTATGCAAAACTCGGAATCCTCGACAAGTCGATCTTGAGGATCGCGCACACGGTAAAACTCGACATGATAGAGACGGCAAGCTGCGCGATGACCGTCACAATCAAGCCCATCTTGGACTTGACAGCTCTCAGCTTGGACAGACTGACCACGAAGTAGGCAAGCGTCAGCGAATAAGCGATTCCGAGGGCCAAGATATCCTGCACCGACAAAGGCCGGAACTGAAACTCATAGAGCTGACTCGGCATGCTGACGCCGTCGCGGGGATATACGTCGTACCGGTCCGACATCTTGGTGGCAAGTTCCCGGGCCTTGGTTTGCCAGATGCGCCCGATAGGGGAGTTGCGACGATGAATTAGGGTGATGACGAGCGCATCGGCGGCAACCAAGTGGCGATCCTCAAAGCGCTTGCCACTGAAGACGATGGAATGGCGGAGAGTAACGTTGACGGAGGTTGGCTGAGTCTTCTTCTCGTTCACGGTGGCCAGAATGTTCAGGTCGTTGTCTATCTTCTGCGGGTCGCAAGCCCAGTACTGCAGCGGGGAGTGAAAGAACCAAGACTCGTCCGTGACGCCGTTAATGATATGAAAGGCGTCGCGTTGTTCTTTGCTTAGGTGCATGGCTGTAGAGGCGTCGGCGGCTTCCAGTGGGCTTGTCTGGAGCGGGTTGAAGTTGGTGGTCGGCCCAAGTAGCTCGTCCTGCAACTCGAGGGCGCCGAGAAGCAGGTCGCGATCCAGAGCCTCGAAGTAGTTGCCATGCACCCAGATGTATCGCATTATGACATCGGGTTCAATCGGGCCCTTGCCCTCGAGGGGCTGCGCATCCGTCCAGACATGATGCGGTAGGTTGGAGGCTCCGTTGGTGAAATCGCTGGTGTAGAGGAAGGGAAACGGATATACTAGAATCGAAGCAACGGCGACGGATATGAGTAGGGTCGTGACCACATGGCGGGACGCATATCGGCCATATCGCGTGAAGACGCTCCGCAAGGGATGACTGGGAGCTAGTATAGGAGCTTCAGTCGTTCTTTTGCCGAGTGAGTGGTAAGACGTTAGTTATTTTCCTCGTCTGTCTACCTCATGCGGCCGTGGGGGTCAGGGTTCCAAATACACACCCTCTGAAGGGGTAAAGTAGGTACCAAATCATCCTCCGACGCAGGTGATGGTATTTTCCACTTCAACTTGGGTCGGTGATTGGACAAGAGGCTGTCTATCTCGGTGAGCAGCGCATATGGAACTGCGCAAAACTGGCCATTCGCTATTACGGAACGTGGGGGCGGTCATGATATTGAAGCTGGGATCTTGCGCAAAGAGAGCATCAGCTACGCGGTAGCTGAGGTTGACGGGGCAGTCGACGGGGGAGGGTTTCCAAGCAGTTGGGATCGTCAATCGGTAATTTTAGTAGGGCATAGCCTCTGCGCCAGCGGGTTGACTCGAGAAACAGCAGTCGAAGGCGTACATGAAGTCGATAGTTCCGTTGAAATGTGGCAAGCTAGACGAGACTCGGGAGCCGAGGGGGAAAAGAAAAGTGTACGGTGTCCATTTATTAGCAACCGGCACGGTAGGTTGGGTATTTCTTAAGGCGCATCTGGTACGCTAGAACGGCGCGCAGCAATAGACTGCAGGTACTTGGGGGGTACTTGGTCGCTAAGGTTATGCACCTTCTGCTGGGATGGGACGTAGCTAGTTGGGAGAGCTAGTTGAGTCTTGTCCTGTCTGTCTGTCCTTTCGTGCCATCTTGAAACCACTTTTTAGCTCAGCATTGCATCGAACGCAATCCGCATCAAACGATGGCGAGTGGCTTTAGGTTGGGTGCTGGCTGTACTTGATGGGTATTCAAATTCAATATACCTACGTCACACGTCAAGTGCCCAGCAGATTGAATGTACTTGCTGCTGCCCTCCTCCTCCTGTTCTTCTTCCTCCGCCTCCTCTTCCTCCTTCTGTCTTCCTTGTGTCCCCATGTTTGTGATCCATCAAGTTGATCTCACACACACACCCAGCCCAGAATCTGTGAAGATCTGAGAGCTGAGCCGCACGGAGGGGGAGGGGGCTTGGGGGGTTCGAGGAGATACTTGGGAAGGCTATTCCGCCAGTCCGCCAAAGGACGATCCTCGGGCCAATTTCCGTCACAGACCAAGTGAGATGGTGGGGGCTGCACTAACGCCTACGCACTAACGGGTGCGTCCAGCCAGCCTAGCCAGCCAGCGCAGCGTCAGGGTTGCTTGCCGGGTTGGCTGCAATTCTGTAGATCAACGAACTCGGCGACTGTCAGGTTTCCGTGGACCCGCCCCGCCTGCCGAAGCCCGCCAACCGCGCGAGCAGCAAGCCTGTTAGGGGTTAGGGATGCATAAGTCGAGTGCAAATCCGTTACATTCTAGAAGGGACCAAGTATGTAGGCAAGGAGGCCAAGAGGATAGGGGAGGATACCCTTTCAACAGAGACTTTGCGTAGATGGCACGATGGACGACAACAAGGGGATTCCGATCCGAACTTGAGAGGGCGATTGGTGCGGTTGGCCCCTTTACGAGATATCTTGGCCTTGCCCGAGTGCTGTTGTGTATTTGTAATTTCAACGTAAGCACCATAGCATCGGTCTGGAACGTATTCTAGATAGCCCAGAACCTTGGGGCTGTTTGTTTTATTAGGTTTGTGTGTTCCTGAACGTTGTCTGATGGGGAAACTAAGCTACGAGCTGTCACGCCAAACAATGACGGGGAAGTATCGCGATGATCATGCCCTTGATGTGCCCAACTTACATGAACCACAACGTACGTTCGCGGCGCAGAGAATGTCCACGCACGTATTCGCTAGGGCAGAAACGCAGAAACAAGCAAGTTCTGGGAGATGATGATGACTTGTGCGTGCATCGAGCGGAGTGGGTGCGAATACTCATTAGCCAACCCGCAGCACGCCGGGTAGCCAAGAGGAACGAGGCGTGTGGACTAATTCCCGGTCGAGTGTAAAAGCCACGAGCACCTTAACCTACTTACCACTACTTCCCAGCACCCACGTTCGTGCGGGCGAAAGGAAAACACTGACAATCCGAGCCGAACCATCCAATGTGTTGGAAAACATCCCCGTGGGGAACGGACGAATTCAAAAAGAACAGCGTTTCGGTTAATCTTGGCCGACGGGCTGAGCTGACAATACGGTACTAATAGATACTGCGCATGTCCGCGGAAGCTGCACTGGGATCAAAGCAGATTTGATCTGATTGGAATTGGGTTGGCTCGATTTGGGGCAAACCTGTGAATAGGATACGGTGGGGAGAGGTTGGCAGTCACGTCGCGATATCGAGCCATGGCGATTGTGTATAGTGTGTACCCCAACATGGCTATCGCCGAATCAATCCATCACATGTAAGAGATGGAAGAAGAGAAAGAAAAAGGAGAAGAAGACTATTTCCAATCTAGATGATGATGTGCTGTCCAATGCATGTACGATGCAGGTATGCAGGTATGCAGGCAGAATTCTAATAGCTTGGGCCTATCAGTCCCGGATCCGGATGTGGGACCCGAGGCGCCCGAGGCTCCAATGACAAGTTTTCGCCGCAACACCACAGAACGGACGATACACAAACCACACACCTTGGACACACCCTGTTCCGATCCAAGCACCTAAGGCGACTCTAAGAAGGACTGCTTCTAGGCTGCGTCACCATCGTACGATAATAAGCACTTCTAGCCCATCAATAAAGGCCCGGGAGACGCTTAACAACCCCCTCGTCGCCCATAGGGCAGAGGGCCCTCTTCTTTCCGGTTCGCCGGCGACAAATGTTAATTGCAGTGCAGTAGCGAGGTACGGACCAGAATTCGTTTCTTTCTTTCCTTCGGCAGTACCCGAACAATTTCCCGCCCACCAATCCCGAGCGTCCGTGGTCGACGATTCGGATCCACTACCGAGACGAGGGACGAAGGGAGAGATTCCAAAGTACACCCTGCAGGCTGACAGCATCGGAAGGAAATTCCTTTCCACCCCTCCTCCCCCTCCTCCTTGGTCCCTTGTCCCCCTCCCCTTTTCGGAAAGAGGGGGCAGATAGGTAAACGACACGACACACGACATGACGCCAATGATGGCGGCAGCGGCGGCGCAACGAGATGATGGGAATGCTGCCCCCATCGCCGAACTGATCACCACGTACCACGAGCTGAACTCGTCCCTGATAGAGGAGTTGAGCGAGGAGCCCAGCCCCTTGGAGTTCATGCGCTATGTCGCCCGCAACACACCCTTCGTGGTTCGTGGTGGTGCGCGTGACTGGCAAGCGACCAAGACGTGGGACGTCCAGTATCTGACTCATTTTCTACGAGATCACCAAGTCAATGTTGCCGTGACGCCTCTCGGGTTAGTTGTTATATTCCTATGTAGTGAACGAAAAGAAAAAGAAAACGTAGAAGAACTTGTCCCTGATGATTCGGCCCAATGACAGAAATGCAGATGCTCCCACCCTGGATAAAAGGGGCAACACTGTTTTCGCAAAACCGCACGAAGAAGACCAATCCTTCCCGGAATTCATCGAGTACCTCACGAAGCAAGAGACAGATCCCAACTTCCAAGGATCCGAGATTAGATATGCCCAGACACGTATGTACATACATTTATCGTCCCCTTTTAGTACTCACCGCCTGAATCATCTTTTGGAGGTGGCAAATGCCTGCATCCCCGAACACCCCTGAATTCCTGGCTATCTTGTCCCCAAGCCAAGCCAGAAGAGGCATGACTAGAAGAAGCCGAGTCTTGGGATCATTGTTCCTAGCGCAGCGTTTCAACGGGCGGGATTTAGTGATCCATGACCATAACACTCTGTCAAACGAATCGAACACGTTGGGACCCCTTGGGCCCCCAAGACCACATACGGAGTTTTGATCCGGAGTCCACGCTAGGTGCTTGGAGCTATGAACCCGGAGAACTGTCCTTCTTCGGTTTCTTTCCCCTCAAGCCCCCTTTTTCTCTTATCTTCCCTCTCCCTTCTCCATAGCCTAGCCGAACAAGCCTGTCCGTGCCTCTATCTCCATATCTCCTCCCTAACCGAAGCAAAACCCCACAAACCAGAAAACGACAACCTGCGGCACGAGTACCGCGCCCTCTTCTCGCAGGTCCAGCGCTCCGTGCCCTTTGCGCGGATCGCCCTGCAGCAGGACCCTGACGCCATCAACTTGTGGATCGGCAACTCGCGGTCCGTGACGGCGCTGCACCGGGACAACTACGAGAACATCTACGTCCAGGTCCGCGGGCGCAAGCACTTCGTGCTGCTGCCGCCGCTGTGCCAGCCCTGCGTCAACGAGCAGCCGCTCCGCCCCGCGCACTATGCCCGCCAAGAAGACGGTGGCGGCGGCGACGACGACGAGACCCTCGAGCTGGTCATGGAGGAGGATGCCGACGACGTTCCCTTCGCCACCTGGGATCCGGATAATGACGAGGTCAACACGACTAAATACTCACATCTCGCGAGCCCGATGCGCGTGACGCTGGAGCCTGGAGACATGTTCTACCTGCCGGCCATGTGGTAAGTCCCTCTTCTTCGGGGTGGGCTGTGATGATTTCCACGTGCTTAGGTGGCCTACTCACACCCGGATTCTTTCTTGCAGGTATCACAAGGTGTCGCAGTCGTGCAGCGAAGAAGGGGTATGCGTTGCTGTGAATTACTGGTAAGTCGCGTTGTTGGTTATCTGGCTTCGTAATTAGGCATCAATGCTGATCAGTTCCGCCGCAGGTATGATATGGAGTTCAGCGGGCCATTGTATCCCCTGGTCTCTTTCGTTCGCGGCATAAACTCAGTACCTGACAAGCCGAAGGCCTAGACTATAGACAAATATGCTGAAGAATAGCAGTCTACGCACGGGAGAAAGGCACTGAAAACCGGTCAGATGTTGAGAAAGAGCTTGGTCGCGAAAAGAAAAGGAATGAGCAAGTATTCATAAGTATCATCTATCCTAAAGCTCGTATATCATTCCCCTGTTGAACGTCCGAGGACCACCCAACAAGGGGAAAACTAACTATCATCATCGCAAGCGTGCCCTTTCTCCACCTCCTTGTCTGACTGACGGATATATACCTACCTACTCCAGAACACCATACGCGCTATCCAACAATACAAATATGATGCAATGCTTGCTTCCGTCGGGCCCTCGAAACCTCATGCCATTATGCCCCAGCCCACAACTAAATGCACCTCTTTCACAAATCGGTTCACACTTGAAGTGGATTCCGGGAATTTTCGGTCAAGAATCGACCCTTGTCGTCGCCAATCTTACGCCTGAATAGCGACAGGTCCTGGAGGAGCTCTTGCATATAGTCCTGCATGTCGTTGGCCTTGTCCTCCTGGATCTCGGACGAGTAGCCGTCGTCCGATTCGTCATAGTAGGCCTCGTCCACCAGCGAATCATCGTCTTTCGTGTCGTCTGCTTCTTCTCCACCATCGGGGGATGCGTTCTCCTTGTCGGCCTCGCCTTCCTCGGCCGGTTTGTCATCAACCAGCACTTCGGGAATCGGGTTCTTCAGGCTCTCAAGCGCAAGCTTAAGGTGAAGTCGCAAGGCCTCGTTCTCAGTTTGCAGACTGCGGATCTTGCCTTCGGATACCATACTGCGTTCCTCCATGAGACGTTGCATAGCAACGACGTGGTTCTGGTACTCCTCTAGGCGCTCCTCGCTGTCCTTGTGATCTTTTTCGCGCCGGCGCGTGTCCGCGACGCTGAGCTGCAAGACCCGGATCTCCTCGGCCATGGCAGCAATCTGGGCATCACGCTCCGCAGTAGAGATGTGGTCCTGATTGACGATGGCACGGGTACGGATGCGCTTGGCCTGGTCGGCATAGCGAAGGGTAGACAGTGTTTCGTCGTAGTCCGCTGGCGCAATGCAGGCGATCATGGCTGTCTTGCTGTTGCCGCCAAGAGAATCCTTGAGTAGCCATGTCAAGATCGAGTCTCGGTACGGCACAATGTCCTTGCTTCGCTTGCCGTTACTCCGTGGCTTCGGGTTATCTGCCAAGGCTGCGATGACACGTCCCAGCGTTGTGAGAGACTTGTTGATGTTGCTTCCTTCCCTCAGGCGCGCGCCCGTCGCCTGGGTTGACTTGGCACGCTCGCTCCCGGCCAGATCCACCAGGCGGATTCTCGAACTGCGCTCTGTGGTCTCATCGGTCTCCATATCGTGGTGGATCTGCTTGAGCATAATGGTGAAAACCGCGTGACTACGACTACTTGTGTCGTTCATTTTGGTGCTTGCGACCGTTCGCGACGAATCACCCATTTTCATATACCGTAAAATCTCCCCGATGTTTCTAACAGGCACATCCGTCAAGTCCTTTACGTAAGGACCTTCGGTTGGCGATTCGCGGATCTTCAGGTAGTAAGGTGGCTGGTTAGGGTGAACGGGGACCAGGAGGTCGCGGACGTGTTCGTTGTAGACCTCAAAGTACGACGCACGGACATGGTAGGAAATGTTAGGCGTTTCCTGCTGTGCGGCCTCGATGCGCTGGAATAGATCTTCGCAAGTTCTGGGGATCAGCCCGGGCTGGTCCGGTGTCCCCATCATGGTGTAAGACTTTCCGGATCCAGTTTGACCATAGGCGAAGATGCATGTGTGGTAGCCCTCGAAATTGTGGTCCAGGAACTCCTCGCCCAGGCAATTGTAGACGTCCTCCTGTTCCGCATAGTGCCTATCCTTGCGGTCGTGACTCCAGAACGAGTTGTCGAAAGTGAACGACTTCTCCTCGATGACCTTCCTGCTCTTCGCCTGGCTGTTCCCAGGGTCATTGTCGAAAGGCACGTGGAGCGTGGTCATCTGCGTGATGGGGTCCATGCTTATCAAGCAATCCGTCTCCTTCTCAATCTCTGGAATAGTACTTCAATCAGCTTCATTATTCTCTTGGCCGCCGTTCATATGAGCGAGCTACATGCTAACATACCTCGAGGCAGGAAAGCCCTCACTCTCACCACCACCTTTACATTGCCACCGCCGTCCACCATCTTCATATGCGGCGGAAGTGTCCCATCGCGTGAGCGCAGCGAAGGAGTCGAGGCGGACGACTGCGCAAACAGCGAATTCCGGTGGTGGGGAGCCATGCTGCTGGTGCTGGAGTGGGCGATGCTATTGTTATTCTCGATCTTTCTCTTTCTCTGTTGGATTGTGGGAGAGACAATGGCATCCAGCATTCCAGTCTCGCGCAAGACCTCAGATAGCGATTCGCAAATGTCGTCGATGGTGTCGCGATATCGCAAAGTTAGGAATGCGCCGTACATTGGGTGCTTCTAGAGCCCACCGCCCAAAGGAAGTGGGTTGATTTGGGGGACCCGCTTTGTTGATTTCTGGTTTGGTGGTTGCCCGGGGCAGCTGCAGCTCGCGCTCCTGTTTTTCCTGACGTGGCATATGCCTGCACCAACGATCTGATCTACACTGGGGTCATCAAGTACTTACCCCAAGCTAAAACTTGGATGTTAAGCATATGCAGGTGTCTGCTTTACTCCTGGAGAGATGCAGATATGGATGCTTCATGCCAAGAAAAAACCATGATAATGGTGTACTCGGTTTGTTGTCGAGCTGATTGCTTGAGCTCCGGTCTGGTCTTGGCTTGTTTTTGGGGGCGCGTTGCGGCCATATTAAGAGCTTCGGGTGAGACAGAAGACACAAGGGTTGTTGATCTGAATATCGATTTAGCCACTCGCTTAGAAGGGGACGGGAGGGAAATCAGCGCGACCGGGTCAAGAGTGTCTGGAATAATGGTAATTCCATAAGGCAGAAGAAAGGTCAAACTGATCGCAGCCCAAACAGAACACCGATTTCTAGCCTGTCTAATCTATAGAAGTTGGCATCGTAGCCCAAGTCTACTCGCTCTACCGTCTATTTCCTTTTCAGCCCTTTACCGAGCAATTCGGAACCGATCTCATTGATCAAGTCCTTCTCCTTCGGGAACTTGCCCGCCTTCGACGACACTGTGCCTTGAGCATCCATCGTCCTGAGGAGATCAACAAGCTCTCCCTCCAATGGCATGCAGTAGCCGAGATACCCCAGAGCTAGGAGCATCCCGTGCAGCGCTTCAGCCGACTCCTCCTCTTGTGAAATAGCCTCTAGCATGGAGGCTGCCAACTCCACCTGATCACCCTCCGGTAGTACATCTTCCAGCGTTTGCCTCCGTCTCATGCTATTGGCTGAGGCGAGGTTGAAAAGCAATGAGGCGGCAGCCACCCGTACGCTGTTGTGCTTTTCATCGAGAAAACTTGTTGATACCAGTTGCGTAAGGGGGTTTCGTAGAGACGCTTGGGTTAAGATCTGATCAACAAATAACGGGCTTGAGAACAAGTTGCAAGCCATTTGTAGGGTTACAAGGCGTAACGCATACGGGCATGCCGCTTGGCTGTTGACATAATCGAGGATGCTCCTGATAGACTTATAGTCAGTTTCTTCAGCGAAGAACCCGCTCACACGCTGATCGGCGATCGCAATGCGGAAGAGATCCACCACAGCAAACATAGCATCTACGGGCAACTCTTTCAGGGCGTGGTCAAGATAGTCGGCGAATCCGTGCAAGTTGGAAACCGTCGCTGCAGCCGCACCTCGGCCTTTCTTGTTTCGATGAAATGTTTCAACCCAAGGACAGCCGGATCATCGGAGCCCATCTTTGCCATGAGCTTGTCTAGCGGCGGTATTTTCTCGTATAAGACTGGGCGAGCCTCTGGATCGGCAAAGCGAGACAGGTTAAGCATCTGGTGGGGATGCGATGGTGTCGCCATTTGGGCCAGCAGTCCCACATTTCCCCGGAGTCTGCTGGCGTCGGCGCCCATCCAGCGCTCCTGTTGCTCGCCCTTCAAGAAAGTGATGAATGTCGGGGTCGCGCTAATGCTGTATTGCTGACCAATGTCGAATGCCAGAGACGTATCGACTTTGATCAGAGTTGCTTTGTCGCCAAGCTCGGCAGCTAGCTGATCGTAGAGAGGATACAGTGTTTTGCAAGGCGGGCATGTTGCTGACGTGAAAAATATGACGGCGCACGTCTTCTTAGCGCCCTCAAGTAACGAGTCGAGCTGGCGCATAGTCGAAACGCTTCTTACGGTACCCATTGCATGTCCAAGATGGTGGCCTCCATTTGTTTCGACCACTGGCCGCGGCGCTGATGATGATGCAGCTCCTGCTGGGCCGGCCCGCGGATCAGTTTGGATACCTAGAAGACCACCCTGCTGCGCCTTCTTGGCCTGCACCATCTGTTCCAGTTGCGGCAACATCATCTTGCCGAAAGGAGATTCGAGCACGGCATTGGGCATATTGCTGATATGCTCTGGGATCCCTTTGCCTACCAGGAAAGTAGCGAAGTCGTTGCTGAAGTTGTTGCAGTTGTGTTTAAATAAATCGTAGGCCTGCGCCGTGAAAATATCCCTTAACGAGTCCACGTACTCTATGATAACTTCCATGGGCAGTTGAGTCTTGCCGAGGTGTATGCGTTGCAAGGGTTGTCCCAGATGCGATGTGCCGGGCCGAATGGTGTTGATGCCGCCATCATAAACCCATTCCGTGCCGTCCAGCTCTATCGACGTGTGATAAACAGCATCGAGTTGAAACCCTAGTAAAGCCATAGACATCTGACGGGCCATCCCGTTCGACAGGTCGTACACCAGCAGATGGACATCCATTGCGGCGGGTGGTGCCAAGAAGATGCACGGAGGCTTGCTTGCGTGTAATCAAAGAAGGCAAAGCGACTTACACCCCACGAAGAGAGAGAGAGAGAGAGAGAGAGGGAGAGAAAACACGCGAAATGCGATCGCTGAGTATGAAAACGAATAAAGCGATGGGAAGTTTGGTTGTGGCCAATCTCGAAAAGAATGAGGACGAAGAGGTCAGCGTTGCGTGAAACGGTCAAGATGTCTGAAATCATAAGTCCCAAGGTGGCATAAAAGGCAGCGGCTTCTTGTACGTCACGTCAGCGACGGGCTTCTAGAATCCATTCATCGCTGGAAGCTTCGCCGGAGGACAATTGAGGCTAAATGTGGGCCCCGCCCGTGCCCGTCAAGGCGAAGACTGGACAGATTCCAGGACGATAGATGCTGGTGTGGCTAACGAATCACTGGGCACTGGGCTTAACAACGACTTACGGGCTTGGACTAGACAGTGGCTTGGCCTTGGCTTAGCGATTCAGCTGTCACCCCTTTAGCGGTCATATGTACTTTGTACAGTACTCTGGTTGCGCGTCCCAGGGGCAAGAATGAAGTACAAAAAAGGGCAAAGGGGGAGATTCCCACTTTTCAGCTTACCTGGCACCTGGAGAGGACGACGACAAATGGCCAAGCACTAAAGCATGCCAGATTAACCTTGGACTGCCCAGCAAGCCCAGGAGGGAACAGACAGATGAGGAAATTCCTCGAGATTGCATACTCCATCCAACATATGCACTCCCACCCACGCGCTTTCTCTCTCCCTATTTGCTATCATACTAGTACAGCCAGTTAGTACTTCGTAAATGTGTGCCAATCCGACGTCGATTCTTTCCCTTATTTAGAATTGGAAGCGTGTCCTAGTACTTGTTCTAGTTCTCGTTTCTCATCTCTCGCCCTGCACCTTCCCGCCTTGTCTTACGTTCCCCTAAGGTTTTAATCAACTCGAGTCGCAGTCAACTTTCTGCCAATCGTTACTTTTCTTCTTTTTCCTCCACGCTCGTTCCTATCCCTCCTCAGCCTTAATCCCACGTCCCTTCGGCAAAGGGGCGATCGTTTTTGGTCCAGCTGTCTACATGCGACGAACATCCGTCTCGTTACCGACGAAGCAGGTTGCTCGCGACCCTCACGAGAAACCCGGCCGCTACGACACCAGTTACGGACAGCACCCGCACCGCGGTGAAACCGGCATCCTGGAGAAACTACCACCGGCCAGCATGAATTCAGCACAAAAGGCGCGGTGGTTGAAGACCACTGCGATCGTTGTGTTTCTGATTTTCCTCTTCTACTACTTCTCCCCGCGGGGCGCAGACATCTACACCGGCGTCGCCCCTTCGACATCCAAAGGCGGCCAGGCTCCTTCCGACTCGTCCTACGGCACCGATAAATGCACAAAGTCTTTCTCCAAGGAGAAGCCCATCGTCCAATATGTCCTCATGATCGATGCCGGCAGCACTGGATCCCGTATCCACGTCTACAAGTTCAACAACTGCGGCCCGACTCCTGAGCTGGAGAAGGAGGAGTTCAAGATGACTGAAAAGAGCGTTGGTGGCTTGAGCAAGTATAAGGACGACCCCATTGCCGCCGCGAAGACCTTGGATGATCTGATGACCGTGGCCATGACCACCGTTCCCGATAAGCTCAAGGGATGCAGCCCTGTTGCTGTCAAGGCGACCGCTGGCCTGCGCATGATTGGCGCCGAAGCCAGTGACAAAATCTTGGAGTCTGTCCGAAACCACTTGGAGAAGGACTACCCCTTCCCCGTGGTTTCCCGTGAGGAGAACGGTGTCGCTATCATGGACGGTTCTGACGAGGGTGTCTACGCTTGGATCACGACAAACTACCTGCTCGGCAAGATTGGCGGCCCTGACCAGAGCCCTACTGCTGCCATCTTCGACCTTGGTGGTGGTTCTACCCAGATCGTCTTCGAGCCTACCTTTAAGGGAACGGCTAATGGCGGTATGCCTGAGAAGATGGCTGAGGGTGATCACAAGTACAAGCTTGCCTTCGGTGGTCGGGACTTTGAGCTGTACCAGCACTCTCACTTGGGTTACGGTCTGATGGCTGCCCGCAACTCTATTCATCTCACCCTTATCGAGGACATTGCCAAGGGCCAGACTGACAACGCGTGGCTCAGCAAGCCCATTGTCAACCCCTGCATAAACGCTGGCCAGTTTGATACGATCAAGGTCGATTTGGGCGACAACCATGGTGCTCTGGGCAAGGGCAAGATTGAAGTGAACATGACTGGCCCTGCGTCCCCGGCTCCAGCTCAATGCCGCAGCTTGGCCGAGCGCATTCTGAAGAAGGATTCCTCTTGCACACTTGCGCCCTGCTCTTTCAACGGTGTTCACCAGCCCTCGCTCGCCAAGACGTTCGCCAAGGAGGACGTCTTCGTCTTCTCTTTCTTCTATGACCGCCTCAAGCCCCTCAACATGCCCGAATCCTTCACCCTGCGCGAGCTCCACGACCTTACCAACACGGTGTGCGGCGGCGAGAAGGCCTGGGAGGTTTTCAGCAACATCCCCGATGCTATGGATGAGCTCCGTGGCCGCGGCGAGTACTGCCTCGACCTGAACTTCATGATCGGTCTCCTGCACACCGGCTACGACATGCCCATTGACCGCGAGGTCCGCATTGCCAAGAAGATCAAGGACAATGAGTTGGGCTGGTGCCTCGGTGCTAGGTAAGCTATTATATCCCCCCTCCTGGCAATGGTGATGAGTTAATGCTAATACAATGTTTTCAACAGTCTGCCTCTGCTGGCTAAGAACTCGGGATGGACCTGCAAGGTGTCTGAGATTCACTAGGAGCGTCTCGAGCACGATACACTAAGGTTAGGATGACTTATCTGCGTGCAGACAACATGTTCATCTCTTAGAATTCAAGAATAATGACACTGGGAAGGACGGATTGATACGGATTGAACGAAAAAGATCATAAGCCATACTCGTTTCGAAGATGTTACGTTGTGGCCGGCGTTGTTGGGTTTCATCATTGTATAAAATACGGTGCACACCCAATGTGGTGGTTTCTGGGTTAGATGAGGTCTACGATGTACAGAAGAAGTTTATTCATGACCCTACCAAGACCAACATGAAAGAAGTATATACCACGTCCTAGTAGAGTGATGGTGAACCGTGGCCTCATGTAAATAAATGTTGCTACGAAAAGCAAGTACTTACGTACCGCGTCTGTAGAAGTATTGCAAGTGATTTTGGCATGTATAATACTATTAATTCCGACTACGAAGATGTATTCTTCTACAATGCGGCGGCTACCATTCCTATAACATCCTCGACGACGTCCTCGGGCCCGACCCCCTCAAGCAGCTGCTCGACGGCTGCGCCGTCGCTGCCCCACTGCATGCTGCGCTCCTTGGCGGGCGCAACGATGCGGACGCGGTGCAGGTAGATCTTCTTGGCGGCGAGCACGACGAGCGCGGGCGTGACGTAGTCGAGCCCGTGGAGCGCCGCGAGGCTCTGCATGAGATGGCCGAAGTGCTGGGTCGCGAAGGGCGTGACGCCGCTGCCGCGCCCGCCGCCGACGGCCCGGTGCATCCGCAGGTGCGACACCATGTTCATCTGGTACCGCAGGACCTCGATGTCGATGTGCACTTGGCGGCTCGCCGTGGACAGGGCGGCAATCTCACTTTCGGTGAAGGAGGGGAAGGGGGAGGGTGGGGAGGCGGTGAAGTCGGTATGTATCGGTTGCGGCTGCATTCGGGTCGTTGCTGTGGCCGACTTCGTTGGTGCTGATGCGGGTGCTTTGGGCAGAGGTGGCTCGTAGGCGCTGCTGGATGCGGCGAAGTACTGGGCCGACGACATGCTACCCCGTAGACTACGCCTGCGGACGACGCTCTCGCCGCTTAGGCTTTCACTGCTGCTGTGATACCTGTCCCCATCAAGATCTATCACGCTGTCGTCGTCGTTCGTGTCTCGGCGGCGGAGGCCCCCGGCACCAGCACCATATTGCTCGTCCCGCTCCTCCAGCCGGGCGAAGCCGTCCTCCGGGTCGTGCCAGTGCGCTATGTAGAGGAAGTCGTTGAGGTGCTCGGTGACGCGGGCCTGGCCGGCGCTGTCGGCGCCCAGGACGGCCACGAACAGGAACTGCTTGGGCGCCGCCTGCACGCTCGTGCGCGTGAAGATGCGCCGCGTCCGCAGCAGCTCCAGCGCCTGGATCTGCACGGCCTTGGGCGCCCGGTCCAGGTCGCGCGCCAGCACCAGGTTGGCGATCTGCGGACTGTGGTGCGTGTAGGAGCCGCCCCCTCCGGACCGGTGGTGGTGGTGGGAGTACGGTGTAGACGATAGGGGCGTAAGGGCCCGGAGGGCGCCGTTGTTGTGGTTGTGGTTGTTGTTGTTGTTGTGGTTCGCGTGCGAGGGGCGCAGCTTGTTGTTGAAGTAGGATTCGCCGGGGTGGCCGCGTGTGAGTACGGGCGAGGACGAGCGCGAGTTGGCCGATGCTGTCGGGGATTGCGGGAGGAGGATGGCGGCGGCGAAGTCGTCGAGGGTTGTTTGCGCAGTGCAGTTCACGACGGCGGATTTGAGGTTGAAGGTTTGGGCAGCGACCTAGTTCATAGCGGCAGATGTTAGCTCTGCCCATCGATGCGCTCCTGGTTTGTGGTGTTGACGGAAATCGCAGCCTACCAATTGCAGTTCGTCGACGAGATCGTCCAGGGATTCCGGCTCGGTGCTGATGATGCAGTGTTCGCGACTCATGAGGCAGAGTAGTGCCGCCAGATCCAGGTCGCCCAGGCCTTGGACCTTCTGCAGCAGTTCCTCATCCGCCATTGAAATACTGGCCAAGGCCTCTCAATGCCATTGGCGTTTGCTGGAGAAGTCGGAGGCGGCAGTAGACGGTGAAGATGGTTTTATTAAATATTAAATGCATAAGGTTGGTCTGGTCCCATTCGGAATGACGTTGGGAACTTGAGGCCCCTTGCAGGCCCGCGGGTAGTCCCGGTCCAAGCCCACCTGCCACCCCCCAATCGGTACTACAATACTCGACTTATGAATTGACAACACCACCACTAAGATGAACTGTTCCCACGTATGTAACTAATTGTAGCGGATGGCTTCTCAACCAATATCTCCCCTGAGATGTTCCGGTCCTAAAATTTCTTCATGTTGCTGGAGAAAGGTGGTAGTTGTTTTGCTGTCCCCATCTTTCTGGCCAAGACGATTCTGACTGCGGCAACGAAACGGTCGTGTGCAAAACAACGACTTCATGGATGCTCGCGACCTCAATCTCGAATGTGTGCTGCGTTTTTCCTGTTCGAAGAGGTGTAGTTTCTCTGTCACGAAATATAGCGAATCGATGCGGTTCTTCAACCTTGGCAGCAAGGTCTCGAACGCGGCTCTGTCTTTCAGCGCCCATCGAAAGGCACCCAAGACGCCGGCCTGTTTCTTCGTCTGCTTGATACGGTCGAGGTACAAGCCTTTCTCGACGAAGTTTGTAGTGGCACCCAGAGTAGTAATCAGGTTGGTACCCTGTGCTATTTGGTATCTTCGTACAATTTTGCTTGCATCCTCGAGCAGGAGGGCGATTGCTTCCAACTGGATCTGGACCATGGCTTTTACTCGGACATCGTCTAGGCGGCGGTCAGGTCCACCTTTGTCGAAGAAGCCCGACATCCTGGCCCATACATGAACCCGGAATTGTTGGCTTGAGTATTCTTTCTGAAGGAGAGTGAAGTCTTTTCCGACGGAGCATCCAGCCTGAATGAGGTCGAAGCCCTGGAGGCAAACGGACAATACACCAACTACCCCCAGAACGCCGAGGGTAGTACCCAACGGGTCGGCCATTATTCAGCTATGGGAAGTCGTTAGAATTGAATCGTTTAAGAGGGTTATTGAAAAATCTGAGAAGAAAGAATAGGCGGCCAGGGAACCGTCACCGGATTCTATTCTGATGAGCGAGTGATGAAATGCTGAGAAACTCAGGGGGCATTGGGAGTACATAAAGATTTTAGATCTCAGTAGGCCTCGGTTGGGACACTCTGCAAGTATATGTGCCTGTAGTCCCTCAACACCGACAAGCAGCAACAGGCTATTCTAAGTGACATGTTGCTTATGGCTGACCGAAGACCAAAAATGTGCTGTCCCACTCAGCGAGTGAGGTACACTGGTGGTGGCAGGGAACACAGCCTCAGCCTCAGTGCAAGCACACAGATAAGGTGCTTCCTGCATTTTGTATTTGGTAATACACATATCAGTCGAGACCCACAAACAGACAGTAAAAACAGAATACATGTCTTCGCCGGTGTATGGTGATAATATGATGGTGGATAACTGGGTATTGATACAAGGCCGTGACCCTCTAGCTTTCGACCTCCCTTTTCTCTCCCTCGCCACTCTCATGACAAACGTACACAAGGAGAGCTATTGTACAAGATAGCCGTGAAGTAGACACAACGAGAAATAATCAAAAGTCACAGCTCAATTTGTTGTACGACTAGTCCCTCGTACAACCTAGGCATTCCAATCATTTTCCTTCCCAGTTCGTCCACCGCTATGAGACAGAAATCAGCAAAAGTGGTTCTCGTACTCGCCTGCCTGCTCAAGGAGTACGCAAGTACGTCATCAAGATCAAGCCGAAGTACCAAGATTTCCAAACGAAAACAGTGATTACTTACGAATTCCAGAACTTCTTGTCCACCTTGTCGTCGGCCGCGGAGGCGGCGCGATCGTGCCGCTTGTCGAAGTCGACGTTATGCTGCTCGACCTCCCGTTTCTGCTCCTCGCTCAGCCCCGACTTTGCAGCTGGTGTCATGCTTTGATTGAGGATCTTGGGCTGGGGGCTGCCCTCGCCTTGGGGTCCCTTCAGTGCCTCACCTCCCTTGTTGGACGCCTGCCCGCCAACGCTGCCACCCGTAGGGCTGGATCCGGTCTCCTTTGCCTCCTTGGACCGCGCGCCGCCCGACTGCGCGCTAGCGTCCTCGGGACTCTTGCCGCCGCCGCCGCCGCCGCCGCTCTCGTTCGCCTTGGTCGGCCCGCCGCCGGTGCCCTTGCCGACGTCCGGCGGCGAGGGGCCGGGGTGCTCCGACTTCTCCTGCGCTTTGGAGGCGCCCGGCTGGCCTTGCGGGTCCTTGCTGCCGTCGCCATAGCCTTGGGCCATCACTCGGGGAGTAGTCGCGATGCTGCGACGGTAGACCACTGATTGCGTGGCGGCGGTTGCACTGGGTGCTGCTGTACGAGCTGCCCGGAGGGCGTTGCTGATGCGAATTGCAACCATTTTGAAGTCTTTGTCTGTGTATTCTTGGGATGATTTTGGAACCAATTCGTCTGGTAAGTGCTGGTATTTGGAATTGGGGTGATGTAGACCTGGTTAAAGTTGTTTGGGATAAATGAGCAGCGAGATGTCGTGTAAGTGATGTCTGCCGAAGTAACTGTCTATGATGATGGTGTATGACATCATGGGCTGGACATGTAAGGAGCTTGAGCTGCACGCGTGCTCACATTTCACTCGATGCAGTCATGACCGCTACAGGCCCGGAAATTCGTATGCAGATCTAGGATCAGTCCCTCCGGGTAGCTGTCTTTGTGACGCTTGCTATGCAGAGTTTCTGGCGTTATGCTGATAGATACATCCTACTTAACCGTGAGTATTGGCCTACAACCCGAGCTACTTGAGGTAGGCGGCCGGTCTACCAATGCATAACAAATGGCATTAAACCTATCATAACTTCCAATGATTTGTTCTTCCGTTGTTCGACCTAGTAATTGGGAATGCTCACCGCGAAGCCAGGTGGTCTGGCAAGCTGCTCGTGGTTGTGCAATCACGATATATATCACAAGCCCGCCAACATGATAGACAGTATCGAATTGGCCAAAACCCAGTTTTAGGTCAATTGTCGGGGGTGTTTTCACTGCAATTTTAGATCTGCTGAGGACATGAATATTCGATTACACTGCATACGGAAGAAGATGAGGGGATTGGTTTCATCCCCAAGCATATGTCGAAGAGTATGCAGTGCGTTTTCAAGCTTTGTCAAAGAACAGCCACCAGCATGAGCTCCTACAAACATAATTGCTCAGGCCGGGATCTGTCGGATTGGCACAGCAGTGGCTCCTTAGGCACAGACTGACGGACTCACTTGGGATCGTGCAATATAGTTATGTGTCTCGCAGTAACTACCTGCCCATACAATGCGGTGTAAGGAAATCAAGTGGTTGGAGAGTAGTATGTATGTTAGGCAACTATGAAGGAACCCGCCTGCCCGCCTGTCACAGCATGATTGGATTGTGCCTGACTTGGGGGGCGCTTGGGCCATTCGTTGTCCTGTGGTAACGTGCTGGCATTTTATGCTAGCAGCTAGCAGCTAGCATGCTGTACCCCAATGCAGTGGCCGCTGATGAATGGTTAGTACTGGCTCTGGCTACTGGATGGATGGATGGCGGATGGAGCACTGGAGCACTGGAGCACACCTGGGAGCGATAAGCCACCGCTGCTACCCATGATTGCGCATTGTATCAGCCGCCCAGCAGGGTTTAGAGCTCCCGACCGGCCTTCAATTTATTAGATAACCGCCTTCTCTCAACCTCTACCTACAACCCATCAACAACAAAACAATCACCGCCACCCTCCCTCTCCCATCCCAAGCGGCTTACGACAAAGCCAACACGAGCGCATATCACTTGCGCGCCATATAAACGCACTCCGCCCACTGCAAGTGCACCGCTACGGCCATTAGACCGCCCGCAATACCAGAACGAAGGACTTAACCGCCGACTTCGATCCTCATCATGGCTTCTAGGAAGAAGGTTCTCTTGAAGGCATGTCAACACCCAAATACACCGGACCTTCGGAGGCATTCCATATCTGACCATTTACTTGCAGGTTATCATCCTCGGCGACAGCGGTGTTGGCAAGACGAGCTTGATGAACCAATATGTCCGTCCCCCCCATCCAGCATCTCGCTCCCAAACCCGCCAGTCCGACTCCATGGTTTGAGGAATACAATCCAAAGCAGTCATGCTGACTGGACCTTAATGAATACAGGTCAACAAGAAGTTCAGCGCCAGCTACAAGGCTACCATCGGTGCCGATTTCCTGACTCGGGAAGTTCTGGTCGATGATCGTCAGGTGACTATGCAGGTAAGAAAGGCCCAAGCGGAGACACGAGGGGGAGACATAAACATCCGAAACACATGGCGTACAGGACTGACGTGCGGGAAACAGCTCTGGGATACGGCCGGCCAAGAACGATTCCAATCTTTGGGTGTTGCATTCTACAGAGGTGCCGACTGCTGCGTGCTTGTCTTTGACGTCAACAACTCCAAGAGTTTTGAGGCATTAGACAGCTGGCGGGACGAGTTCTTAATCCAGGCTTCGCCTCGTGACCCCGAAAACTTCCCATTTGTAAGACCCCCTTTTAGCCCGTTGGGATAGGGACCATCTACTTATGCAAATAACAGGTTGTGCTAGGTAACAAGATCGATGTTGAGGAAAGCAAGCGGGTGGTGAGTATCCCGTCCTATTTGTGTGGATTCCGGCATGGCGTCTAACCCTCAAGTAGATCTCCAGTAAGAGAGCGGCAACCTTCTGCGCCTCGAAGGGTGACATCCCTTATTTCGAGACCAGTGCGAAAGAGGCCATTAACGTCGAACAAGCTTTTGAAGGTATGCTTTTGTGTTTGTGTTCCACTATTCTCTCTCCAAACCATGCTGATATGTTACAGTTATTGCACGCAACGCGTTGGCGCAGGAGGAGTCGGAAGAGTTCAGTGGTGATTTCCAGGATCCCATCAACATTCACATCGAGAATGATCGGGATGGATGCTCCTGCTAAGGGAGCCCTAGACGAGGTGGTATTGACATACTTTCTGGGACCTCGTTGGGATGTGTACGGCGTAATTGGCTTTTTCTAGGCGTTCATAGCATCGCAGCTACGCTTAAGATGACCTCACACGGTTCATCCGACGTTGTGGTGTAGCATATATCTCTGCATCTGAACAGCATTGCTCTTTCACCCCCGGTTTGGTGCAAGAAAGTGTCCCCTGACAAGATGAATCCTACAATATATACGAACCCACTCTACAATTATTTCCACCTGATACTTGGCCCGGGTCCGAAAAAATGAGTGCATGTCGAGAAGGAAATATAGAAGTAACCCCTGGCCCTGCTGCTTGACGTTCGTGGCACTTGGTGTAACATCTTCCCCATGTAAACGGGCCCAGAGGACTTCGGCGAGTCAGGTCCCTCCCCCGTACCAACCTTGCGAATACCAAATGCCGTATATATCGGTGTGATTTCTGCGTCGGAATTGCCCAGCGTTGGCGCTGTCAGGAACACGGCCCGCCCTGTTGTACGGCCCGCATGACATGGTGGACCGGACCTTGGTGGCGCTGGTGCCCGTGCCGCTTTCTCGTGGGGGAGAGTTCCAAGATGGTTCGTGAGATCTGGGATACGATAGTAGATGGATGGCTGACCTACACAATACACGATAGCATATTCGCTTTTGCCAACTCCTGAGCAATTCATCGTAGCATTCACCATCTCCCTTACCATCAACCGGATTTCACATTACAGGCTTACGTGATCTGGTATCCTGCCATTCATAACCTATCCATCAAAGTGAAGGTAGCAGAACCAACCCGAATAGAGCAACGTGCATTGCTATGTAGCTATACCCAGGTATGAGTTTACCCGAGTTAGGCGTTGCGCGTCCATGGCCCCAAGGGTCTCAAGGGTCTCGAGATTTAGTGGGTCTTCTGAACGGGCGCTGATGCAATTGATGCTGTGGGCCAATCGCCCTGTAAGCCCACCCCCAATGGCGCCCAGGGGAACGATCCAATTAACACCGAACTGCGAACATCTGCATTGAACATCTGTACATCTGTGAAACTTTACCCTCAAAGACGACCGGCAACTGGCGTCATTTGTTGACTATCTTCTTTCATCAAATCCTATCGATTCAGTGTGACCGACGGCGAGTCAACGAGATCTGCTCCATCTCCAGTTTCAAGCCGTAATCGGATTTTTCCACCAAGGAGCGACACATTTTGCGATTCGCCTGAGCCGATGTTGCCGATGTTGCCGCTACACCCGCTGTCATCCTTATCTACGGCCATCCACCAGACGAATCCCGAGCGATAGTTTCAGCGCCGCGAGCCTGACACTTTGTTTCCCCTCTTGCCGGCTCACTTTCTAGCAAGCTAGCGAGTGCTTCCTCCGGTTTATCTTCAACAACAGCATCATGGCTCCGGCAGAGCCCTTGATGCCCGAAAGCCCGGGTTTCGACGGGGATTTCGCGAGGCAGAGGACATCAAACTCGTTCGAGCTCTTGGAGGAGGACATACCATCGACGCCCAACCCAATGAAGAGGAACAGCTCGCCCCCGGCGAAACGGAAATCAGGGCTCGCCAAGGTCGCGAGGAGGACACTGGGCCTCGCGTGCCTACTGGTGACTGTCTTCCTCTGGACAGCCTCCAACTTTCTTGCTAGTGTGAGTTGCCATTGCTCAATCCGCCCGAAGCGATCAGAAACGAAGCATGCCTTCCGGGCAGAAAGCAACAAGCTAACAAGGTGTTTCCGGTGTTGCAGTACATCTTCTCAGATCATACCTACGACAAACCGTTTTTCGTCGTCTACATTAATACATCGATATTTGCCCTTTCTATGATACCCATAACAATTAAATACATTATACAGAATGGCGGGTTCGGTCATGCGAAGGCCGTAGCGCAGCAGTGCTGGGACGAGCGGTCGTTCGCGCCGCTCGACGGGCCCCGAGGGAAGACGCAGGCGGACGAGGACGACGCGACGGTTGGCGAGCGGCTCCTGGCGGACGAAGAGGGCGGCTTCGAGCAGCAGTACGACGTGCCCGAGCCCGAGCCCGAGGAGCAGCTCACCTTCCGGCAGACGGCGCGGCTGAGCCTCGAGTTCTGCATGATCTGGTTCTTCTCCAACTACTTCGCGTCGGCCTGCCTCGAGTACACGAGCGTGGGCAGCGTCACCATCCTGACGTCGACGAGCAGCGTCTGGACTCTCGTCCTGTGCGCCCTCATGAAGGTTGAGAGCTTCACCGTGCGCAAGCTGGTCGGTGTCCTGGCCTCTCTGGCGGGCATCGTGCTCATCTCCACCGTCGACCTGTCCGGCCAGGACAACGACGAGGACCGTGGCAACTTCCCGCACAAGAGTCAGCGACAGATCGCCATCGGCGATGCCATGGCCTTGTTCAGTGCGCTGGTTTATGGCCTCTACGTGACGGTCATGAAGGTGCGGGTGGGCAACGAAGATCGCGTCAGCATGCCACTTTTCTTCGGGATGGTGGGTGTCTTCAACATCATATTCCTATGGCCGCTTTTCATCATATTGCATGTGACCGGAATAGAAACGGTAAGTTGTTTTATTGTCCCGAATGGATGGAGGGAAGGAGATCGCTAACAAAGCTATTCTAGTTTGAACTGCCACCCACCAGTAAGGTGTTGATCATTATTATACTGAACTCGATATCGTCCTTTATCAGCGATATGTCGTGGGCGTATGCTATGCTGCTCACGACACCACTTCTTGTGACAGTGGGTTTGTCGCTCACCATCCCTCTCTCGCTTATCGGAGAGATGATCCAGTACCAGCAGTTCTCTAGCTTCCTGTATTGGGTGGGTGCCGGCATTGTACTGCTCTCATTCTTGTTTATTAATCACGAAAGTGTGGACGAGGAGAAGCAAGACAAGCCTATTGCTCTGGAAGGTAGTGTTAGAGCGGCAGAAGTCTAGAGCGGTGTGCGAATGTATTTTTGTTTTATGAAACTGAAGGCTAGTTGGGTTAACCAATGGTACCCTAGACATCTCGGCGGTATTGTATGGGGGATATAACGGCGTTCAGACGGCTTGGATCTATGTAGATATCAGATGTGTGAACAGTCTAGAGTATATACATGGAACTGAACTTAACAACCCATATCCAGGAGGATATATCATTGTGATTACCTAACAAGAACCTGCAAAACGGCCAGCTCTCGGTACGATCTTCGTGCTGCATGTCGCCTATCTATATCGAGTTTCCTGTACGTATGAACACGCCGGTTAATTGGATAGACCAGTCTCGTCCGACCAGCCATGGCCTCAATTGGACGACTAGATCCCGGGACTATGTCTGCACAGGCTAGATGGTCCGAGATGCATCTGCTTTCAATCTATTGGATCTTTGAATAATATTCCGAACACACGATTGTGCTAGCCTTCCTGTCATTCGATCGACAGGGGCTCTCTCCACGCATGGTTCTAGATGGCTCCCCCCGCTTCTTTCGTACAGCAACTTCTGAGGAGATCGAGGTGAGGAGAGATACTATGAGAGTTTGACTCATACTTGGACATAAGACAGGAATGGTGGTAATTGCCTGTTGGTTCTCGTAGCATACTGTCACGACTGTCCTTGTGATAGACGCCAATTGCGCACACTGTCGGCCTATATTTCCTCCCTCCCATACCCCATCCGAAACGGGAATGCAGATCGCTGTTACTGAGGCAGATCGAAGGATTGAAACGGGCGGCCCCCTTTGGCTAAGCTAGTTACGTGCTGCTACATGTCTAAAGACGAACGGTCTAGAACCTAGGGGTGGACTAGGGAGCTGGGAGGTGCGGTAGGGGGCATGAAGACAGCCGCCCCCAGCTACGGAGGGAAAGGAAGAAAGAGAGAATGAGGACTGCGCATCTATAATATGGTCACGATATAGTGGCATGTTCTGTTATGGACCGCTTGGATGAACAGACAGGATTGCTCACTCAAATATACACGTATTTTCCTGCGTATTTCCTACGTATTATCCGCTGATCAATTGCGGGTTATCTGGCGGGAATATTGAGTTATCGTCGATAACCAGACTGTCGGGGCGGGTAGCCGCCACCGATGACATCGAAAGTGGGGCCACAGTGACGAAGGGGGTGAAATGGCGAATTTACTAGTCGTGGGATGGGCTTTCCGGATAGTCCATCGCCCCGGCTCCAAATCCCATCCCTCCTGCCAGCCTGCCTCCTGTCTGCTGGCCTGTCTCCCCCAAGCCCCTCATCCGATGAACAAGCCAGTCAGCTTCTGGTTTGATGTCACAGGATCAGATTGGGGGCACAAGGTTGTGTTATCCCAGGCAGTAGGCAGGAGGGGGAGAAGGGAGGAAGACGATGCCCTGGGCACCGGCGATATGATGTAACTTGTGCATGCTTGTTTCTCCAGGTCTCCTTCCGGCAACGGGTCTGTAGGGGCCCAGTAGTCCGCTTATTCGAACTGAAGTGGCCAAGGGCCATCGGCCGCCGTCCTGAATCAGAAGTCGCCCCTGCTCGTCCTTGGGCGGTTCCGGATCCCGGGGAGTGGGCTATGCCAATCTAATGCATCTCAGGTCCGTCTTGCTTCTTTCCTTAAAAAGAAAGAGGCGCGGTGCGTGGCAGATGTTTCTTCTTCCTAGCCTTACATGCCCATCGCTGATTCACTTGTAAGGCTGCGATCGCCGTCCCTCTCTGGTCCCTCAGTCACTCTCCCCTGTCTGTCCATCGCCTACCACCACTTCTGCCACTACCACCTACCAACCGTGGTTGGTCTGATCTCTAACACACAACACACGTTTGCTGGTACCGATCCACGGGCAGCCGTGGCACCTTCCACCAACTTATCTCGTTGGTCAACGCAACTGCTACTGCTAGCCTTTGCTGACGGAGCCAAGCATAAGGCGGTCGCCTGTCACGTCCCACGCGCCCATTCACTTTCTGGCAGATGAGCAAACCGAAGCCCGTGTGACATTAAAGCACACTGCCCACCCTGAACTTCAAACCTCATCGCGACTTGGAACCACAACGCTCTCTCTTTGGCTTCTATCTCCCTACGGACTCCTCTGCTACATGTTTTATAACCCGGCGACATCCAACAAATCTACCATGTTCTGATCAAGAAGCTCTTGTTCTCTCTTGTACGCAACTACTATCAGACCTCCCCCTGCTCAGTACAGCACTTTTCATCTGCTGCGGTTGGATTTCTCACCTATCATGCCATCCAAAATCGAAGAGACGGGCCGGCCTCTCTCTGAAGCTATTAATATTGCAACGAGACCGGTACATACACAGCTGAACAAGCTAGTCATCTACCGGTTACCTCTGGCCGTCCCCCCTCAAGCACAGGACCCGTCGAACTACGTTTCCGGACTATTACACCTTACGCCTATATACAACAGCTTCGAGGCGTTATGGCGGGAGGTTCTGGATTCGCCTGAACCATCTTGGACCGGCATCGTTCCGGACGAGCATTCTTGCGAAGTGTGCGAACCCTCGGCCGCGGTTCACCACAGCCCGCATGTGCTCGACGCACCCCACAAACCCACGGTCTGCTCTCGTATCCACTCACTCTTACACCATGTCCACACCCCGGACCTGGAGCGGACAGACGCCCTCGCCGCTGACATTATGTCCTTAACTGGCTGGTCCACCGAGCTCCTCGAGGAGCAGCTAAACGGCGCGGCGGAATCCCCCGTTCTTGCCGCCTTCCTGCAGCGCATACGCCAGTCCGTACGCGCGAGGCCTCACGTGCTGTTGGCATACGCCTGGGTCCTCTACATGGCGCTCTTCAGCGGCGGGCGCTTTATCCGAGCGTCCCTGGCCCAGATTGAGCCCTCGTTCTGGAACACCGACTGTCTGTCTCTCAACCCGGACCTGCCCCTGCGCTTCTTCACGTTCGACTCGCCCCAGGACGGCGACGAGATCAAGGCTTCCTTCAAGGAGCGTTTCGCGCAGTCGTCGGGGAGCCTTCTGACCGAGGGCGAGAAGGCCGACGTCGTCGAGGAGGCTAAGAAGATATTCGAGTTCATGATCGAGATCGTGGGCGAGCTGGACGGTGTCTGCGGCACCGGGCCTACGCCGGCCCAGGACGCCAAGACCGACGAGGCCGGCGGCGGCATAATGAGCCGCGTGAGCAAGCTGCTTGGCCTCCGGACGCGCGACAGCGTGGTCATCACCAAAGAGCGCCGCGCGTGGGCCAAGCTGTTGGATGCGAAAAGAAAGGTGGATGAAAGCGATGGCGGTAGCGGTGGTAGCGAGAGTGAGCAAGCTGAGCCTACTACTCCCACTGGTGGACACGCTCCTACGTATGGCATGAAGAACCAATCAAATGGCGAGCATGTCCACTTCGCGGGCAGCACTCGCTCCGAGTAAAGGAGTGGAGGATAAACATTCTGAGTGATGACGCATCAGAAACTTCTGCTTATATGTTCACCAGCGCTGTTTGTGTGCTGGGTGGAAGAGATCACAGGAAGCGCATCGAGAGAAAGATGGCGTTCAGGAGTTTTGACGATTTGCATACCTACGATACCCCTATGTACCCTTGAATACAGCTTGCATCAATAGATACCTAGACAGATCTTATTGAATATCATTACAATATTATTGAATTTTCCGCGCCATGGTACACCACCTGTGATCTTTTCTCTCCCCATTTGGGACAAGTTGACGAATGTAAACATTCCCCTGCTAGAGTCTGACATGCTGAGCACTTGAAGGAGTTAAATTGTACCTAAGGGGTGGCAATTTCAGTACAGCTGTTTGTTACGAATAAAAAAGGAAAAAGTAGGAAGAAATACTAATATAATATTTCTTTATGCTATAATCGCATTAGATATATGCTGAATGCTATATGTACAGACTGTCTGGGTATCCTGAATACTATGCTGCAAAACCACCCTGCCCGTCAAAAGGCAAAACAAAAACAAAAAAGAACGCCGCCAGCGCCTTGCAATGCATGAGCCTTGGCCCCCAGGCTAAAAAGAAGAAGACGCTAGAAGAAATAGAGGCGAGTTACTACTACCCTCTCTCCTATTACCACTCCAACCCCCGCATGACCCTCGAGCGCTTCGCATTCCTGTAAGCCGGAAGCTTAGGATCCACGATAGGCCCGTCGTCGCCACCGCCGCCCGGACACTCGTTGAACCAAGTATAAGCGCGGTTCGTGATGGGCAGGACCTGGACCAAGTCGGCGCGGCCCTTGCCGCCGAGGTTGGCGAAGTGCAGGTTGGCGCCGCGCTCGCCGACGCTCGGGTAGAGGACGCCGCGGTTCTCCCAGGTGAAGGAGCTGCCGCCCGTCTGCTGGCGGCCCTTGTTCTTCATGACGGTGCCCTGCCCGCTGTACTTGTCGACCCAGATCAGGTCGGCGCGCCCGGAGCCCTCGACGTCGGCGAAGCGCAGGTTCGCCCGGTCCCAGCCCTCGCTGAACTTGATCTGCCCCACGTCCGCGATGCCCGTCTTCGTGTTGAGGAATCCCGTCGTGCGCCCGTCCTTCTCGAGGCAGAGGTAGTCGGCGCGCCCGTCGCCGTCGATGTCGGCCAGCCGCAGGCCGCGGTCGAACAGGTTGACGCCCCAGCCCTGGTTGCACTTGTTGGAGCCGTCGATGAAGCCCTTGTACTCGAAGGTGAACTTGCCCGTGGCCTTGTCGTAGCCGTTGCGCCACCACTCGAGCGCGCCGTCCGACTTGCGCTGTGACAGGACGTCGCATTTGCCGTCGCCATCCCAGTCAGCAAGGTGGATGGAGCGCCGGTTGCGGCCGATATTAAACAGGGTCTTGGTGTCCTCCTTCCAGTTGGGCGGGCTGTGGTTGTTGAGGTACAGCTCGGCCTTGTCGCCGGCCGACCACACCCAAAGGTAGTCGTCGGACCCGCTGCCTGTCATGTCGCAGTAATAGACACCGTCGCCCTTGCGTCGCAGGCCGCCCTCGCCGAGGTTTTGGTAGACCGTGACCTCGATGTTGTTGCCGGCGGGCTTCATCCAGATGTAGTCCAGGCGTCCAGAGCCGTAGACGCGGCCAAGCTTGATCTCGGAACCGCGGCCAATGCCCGCGTGAGTTTGTCCCGCCGAAACCCAGTCCGGGACCATACCGGTACCCCAGCCGCGCTGGTTGATCCAGGTCTCGACCTGGCCCTGGTCGCCGATGTACATCCAGTCGGATCGGAAGTTGCCGTTCATGTCACCCATGCGAACCATGTTCTTGTTGGGCTTGCCCTTGCCAGTGAAGACGACGTCGCCGCCGCCTTCGGCCTTCGCGAAACTCTGCCAGAACGAGGGTTTGTCTCCGGAGCCGGCGTTGCGCCAGCAGCGAATGTCGCCATTGTTTTCTTGAATGCAATAGTCGGCACGGCCGTCTCCATCGATATCGGCAACCAGGATATCGCCAGGACCGTAAGGCCCAGGAGAAGCCATGATCTCGCCGACGCTCTCGAAGCGGGGCGGGTTTCCGCCTCGGTTAAGAGCCACTGACGCTTGCCCCTGAGCGCCAATGCACCACAGATCGTCCAAACCGTCATTGTTCAGATCACCCCACACATGCGCAACGTTGCCGTCGCATCGGAAGGGCAGGCCGAAGTCGATCGTTGAAGTGGAATACTTGCCTCCGCTGTTGAGGTAGTACGAGTACCTATTGGAACCATCGCCCTGTCGCTCAATCTTGACGAGCTCGTCCGTCTCGCCGCCTCGGTCAGCGCCGCCAAGGTTAACAAGCTGCGCGAACTGGTATTGAATTGAGGACGAGCTGGGCACGGTGAAAGTAATGCCGGGTGCAGAGCGATGTCGGTAGTTTCCATCGTCGGCACCGGTACCCTCGAGCTGGGTCTGAACGGGGCCGCGACCTGCAACATCCTTGGATTTAGCACACGTTTTGCCTCCAGAGCCGCCTTCCGTCTCTTTCTTGTCATCGATGTGGCTACTTGGTGCCTTTAGCTTGCCCTCGGCTCTTTGGAAAGCTGCCCACCAAGCTGCGGCCATCTTTCTATAACCGTCATCGGTAGGGTGGACACCTGCAAAACACCGTTTAGCACGCTTTTCGCAAGGGATCCAGGGGTAGCTAGTAGGGCTCATTGGCATCCTCTTCGCATCGGGATGTTACCTACCATCGCTGGTAATGTCGCTCATCGTCAGTTGCATTTCTGCGATATACACTCCATTGGCCTCATCCTTGAGGCCTTTGAACTGCCTGTTGACATTATCAACGCAAGACTGGCGAGTGGCAGACGGCACTAGTGTGGACAAAAGAATGGTGGTCTCCGGGATCTCCTTCTTCAGAAGGTCAAGCATCGCCTTCATTCTCTTGCCGGCGTTATCCACATCGATGTTTTGTATGCAGTCGTTGGTACCCGCGTTGATCGTGACGAGATTGGGGCGCAGGTGGGCGTTATCCTTGGCAGCCCCCGTAACTTGAGAGATGACCCAGCCCGGATGGCCTTCATTCTCCTATACATGAGGAAAGTTTCAAGTTTAGTAAAGCCATCTATGCATGATAATATGGATGTGATCGTATGAAACGTACCTTGTCATTCATGTTTCCATCCTGTTTGGAACCCACCATGTTCACATTCCATCCGGCGAAACGAAGCTGGTCCCGAATGTGCTTCCGGTAGCCGTTGCCATCGGTGGACCGGATGCCTTGTGTGATAGATGCGCCGAGTGGCATGACTCTCAGGAAGAACTTGTCGGCCCTCGTGTTCAGGTCGTTTTCCCTTTCGTCGTTCACGTACGGAGAGGTGGCGTTGATGTCCTGTGTCGATTCCAACACCGATAGCGTCGCGGGTGCCACCACATCGGGGCCGAATTCCTCGGCAACCCATGGCGAGGGCCCGTCAAGAGTTGCTGCTACACCTTGAAGGACGGCGCTGGCAGCCAGGAAGGCTCCGCCAAGCATCTTCATGGTCGCCGAAGAAGCCATGGCGCGAGGTCGAGTCGTGTGTTAGTGAGGAGCACCGATAAGTAAACGAGAGTGGCCGGTTTTCATATAGTCTCTTGAGCCATGATAGCAAGTGAGAGCGGATCATGACCCTTCAGGGCTACCCTCCATCTTATACAGAAACCCATGGTGAGCTTGCTTATTGCGGGAGAGACTGCGCCGGAAGGATCCAGGAATCCAGGGTGGTGCATGTGGATCTTCATTTTGAGTCGCGCATACCATGTGCCATACGAAGAAACGGACGATACCACCTACACGGGCGCCGAGCCTCCAATTCTGCCGGCGCAGTCCTGACCAGGGGGTCCCCATGAAAAACCCAGGCTACCCTGCGCTAAGAGGCAGCGTATACAGCGTATACTCGCGCACGAGGCAAGCGAGACCCCGAAGTGTTGTCCCAGTTTCCGCAAACAGTCGGGTGACCCACTTGAGAGCTCAGACTATTAGGAGCGACCTGCGCCGTGCCCGCACTTCGGGCCAGGCTAGAACGCATCGTGAAGACTCGCCCTCACCCACGTGCAGGTCGAGAAAAGTTCGACCGGTCCAGAGTCCGTAGACCATCAAGAGTTTGCCTGCAGGAGAGAGTCACGAGCCAGACGTATACGAGAGACAGACGGGAAAGAAAAACAGGCTATGTTCGGACCTCACCGCACGTTCTTGCGAGCTATACAGAGTAAGCAAGTGGTGAGCCATCGTGAGATAGTCGGGCGGGGTTCATATGGAGTTTGGTCAGCATAAGCAGGCTATGTGGTCTCAGCCCTTCCCATGAATGTTTACTGCAAGCAAGCAATCAGATTGGGACTGCTGAAAGGCGGCAGGCCGTATGACCGTGTAAACACAGACGTGCGGCAGACACATCTCGCATGAGTGTCGCATACACGGACCGTTGATAGTCGCACAACATCGAGGGACGGGACCTCGTAACAAGGCAGAGAGGTAGGCTCTGGATTAGAGCGAGCTAGCAAGCGATGCCAAAACATCGAGAATCCATGTGAGAACCAAGTCGGAGCCGGAGCCGCTTGGCATGTGCAATTTGTGTGTGTAAATATGTGTGCCCTGTTAAGATTAAAAGTGCATGCAAGGGTAAGAGAGAGGGACGGGGTGTCCATCTTTGCCAAGATCGGATGTGATATTATTTTTGGCATCGTGGGTGAGGCCACTAGTTCGCACCTGGGGCGAAGCTTCTTTTTAGGGGTGGTTCAAGAGGTTTCCCCCATGCTGCCCTGTCAATCGCTGCCTAATGGGGTAAGCAAGCTAGACGAAAAGCCCTGTTGTGTTTTCTCGGCATCAGCATCCTGGCGTGGCATCCTTCCCATTGATCCCCTGCCATCTCTGAGAGAGAGGAAGAGAAGGAAAGAGAGGGAAAAGACGGGAAAAATGTGTCAGAACTTTGGTTCGTCTGATTACCCCAAGCCGAAAGGATCAGACGCGGTTGATTGATGACCATCCATCACAGTAAGCTTACAATAAACTAAGTACTCCATCTATCATACATTGTGACATTGCAATTGAGCAGGAACATCTGCCAATTGCTTGGTGCAATTGGCATCATCCTGTGGGACAGCACATTTTTCGCATCTCATACTTGTTGATTACATCGTACGTTCATAAGCGACGCCGTAGCTCAACCAAAACTTGCACCCTTTCGGCATTGATCAGCCGTCTGATCGGTCTAGTGTTGGGCCATAACTGACAGTGCTGCTCAGCTGTTGCGTTGCACCTCGAGTTTTAGAGTCATGATGGTGCTGGTAAGTAGTAGGGGCTGAGATGGACCCTAATTTCCAATGGCGTCGGCAAAGAACAGCAGATTCGGCATGCGTCCGGTTCTATTGTGTTGACTGCTTCAGGTCTGGACCAGCGCATGCACACATTACATAAAACCTGCAAATACGGAGTATATTTTAATCAATTGGTTTGACGCGATTGGGGCATGTTATGCAACTGTCTATATATTGTATAACGACGAGCCGCGGGCTGACCTGAACGGTCTATACATACCTCAGCCAAGAGAACCCGTCTGTCGGACCATCATGCAGCCAGCGCATCCGCCTCACGTAAGAATCCACGACCTGCAGCATCGTCATTTTCTAGCCAAGAAGCCTAGAACCATGGGCTGACCAAATCGCGCACGGCACCATGTTGGAAGAAAAGACGCCACCTTGGAAGCTATCCAATGCCCGTGCAGTCGCCCGGTCTGGCCACTGGCGATGCATCAGAAACACCAAGCGGCAGCCGGCTTCGGCAGCGAGCGTGTAGAGTTTGAAAGGATGTGCTGAACTGAGATCATCATGAATCATATAGGCAAAACACACCTGACTTCTATCTATACGATCTAGTGTCGAGGGCATCCAGCCCAACTCCGTCGCTAAACAAAATACAGCGCAGAGCTGTACATGCAAGTCCAATCAAGATAGTCCTAATACGAATGCTCAAAGGGGTATCATGCATTCCAACCAATCGCACACTTAGCCCCAAGTTGCCTCCCGAAGCCTCTTTCCGACGGTATCAACCCACTAACCGACCCATCACTCCTCACTGTCGTCACTTTCATCCCCGGTCCAGTTCTCAATCTGGGCCCATCCACAACCCCATCGTCGTCCGCCACTTTCGCCATTGACCCGAAGATCCCGTGCTTGCTCCCGTCCCTCGTTCCAGCACCGGACCATGTAGTCATCCCCGACTGTCACAAGCTTTCCCTTGTTCGTCCAGGACAGAGCGCCGACCTCGCGATCGTGGCCACGCACCAGTGGCGTACCATTGCGGATGATGGGGATATCATCCTTTTCACCCCTAGACGCCAGGTTGGTACTGCTACTGCTTCGTTGAAACAAAGCCCGACGAAGTGGTTCGGGCTGAGAAGGTGGCAATGTCTTCGGCATATCCGAAGAGCTAGCAATCGTCGAGTCTGAGAGCGAGAGCGACGAGGTAAGCTCGGCCAGATTGTGTTCAAAATACCGCTCCTCTGTAGGGAAGACGACCGCGCAGGCATCACTACTACCAACCGCAAGCATTTCCGAACGACCATGTGCGGCAGGGCGCACCGCGGCTTTGACGTAGAAGCTCGTCGCATGGAGCGAAGAGTGGCGGAACCCGTATAGAGGACCCAGCCCACTATGCGTTGCGCCATGCCGTCTTCTCGAGACTTGAGATGACAGTTCAGGTGCGTGTCCCAGGATAAGGTGTGCTGTCGAGTAAGCGTAGACGGTGTTATCTTTGCTCAGGGCATACAAACGCGTGCTGTTTGTGTTCAGCGACAACGACGAAACACCAAACGGTCTCCAGCGTGAGTGTGACGTTGGCGGTGCTGTAGTTGAAATAGCAGTCGCAGCTTTCCGTGACGAACACCGGATATCCCAAAGCTTGATTGACGCATCCGCTTCGCAGGCCGTGAGGAGAAGATGCTCCCGTCCTTCTGGTAGAAACTGCATAGCGGTCACAGACACATCTCCTATCCGACCAGGCAGTTCACCTCGCGAGGGCGTATCACCGGGTCCAGCGTTTGCGGCCTGTTGGACTTGTCTTTGTGTTCTGGCATGCGCGTGATAAATGCTGTTTACTGCACATCCATTCTTCGGCTGCCGCAGACGATAAGCCAAGGTGTTGTCATGTTTGACTGCTGCAGGAATATCTTGAACTGGCCCTCGGCATCGAAGATCCCAGATCTGCACACTGCCATCGCGAGATGACGTCGCTAGAACTGAATTGTTAGATTGGCCTGGTTGAAAGCGGACCTGTTTCAATGAGGCCGTATGATTCAGGAGCACGGCGATAGTTGATTGTGTCATCATGTCGATGACCCGGCCCGTCTGATCACCGGATGCGGTGGCAATAAGGGAGTCATCCGCGGAGAAATCCAAGTCGATGATCGCGTTGCTGTGAGCCTGGAATGTCAGGTGGACCTTGCTAAATGGCTCTGAAGAGGAGTCCCCTGAAGAGTCCAAAAGACGAATTTGACCTTCTTCATCACCGACCGCCACTAGGCTATTGGCTACAATGACGTTAGTTTTGAATATGAGAATACAGGCGATGAGCATTTATACTTACTGTGACATGAGGCGGTGCAGAAAGGTATGCAACGGCCTACACCGTCTTGGCTTGTGCAGCTGTGGACGTCTTCTGGGTGACTGTAGAAGGTGCTCGTCTCAGTTCTCCAATCCGTAGCAGGACACGAAAATATTGATCTAGAATGACCAGCCCTAGGACGGGCACCCAACTCGCGCTGCAACATTTGGCCACCCAACCCACGAACTGTCAAAGGTGCAAGGCGCTTGATAGGTTCAACTGTAGGCAAATCATCATCATCATCACTTTCCTGAGAGCCCAGGAAGTCCTGACTCGACCGAATTGAATTAATTGGACTGAGAAGTGCTGTCTTGTTGGTGGGTGAAGGCTTGATGGGGCCATGATCGGGAAGCTCGAGCCGGCAAGGTGATGATTCAGGGGTATGGTGGAATTTGCGTCGTTTCGTGGCTCGATCGTTGGAGGTAAGATTCTCGTCTATAAGCCGATCCTCGTCCTCCTCGTTAGGGGGTTGAAGAGGGCTAGAAGGCGCTGGTGTTTGATAACGGTTGTTGATCTGAGGGCCAGCTAGATCCCTCAGCGCCTTCCGGGCCGGGCTGATATGAGTTGTCTGAGAACGCAGGTTGGACCTCGGGGTAAAGAATCGTTTGAACTTCCTAGGAGTAACGGACGGGTTTCTTCGTTCCTTGGCATTATTGCGTCTCGGGGGTGATGATAGAAGTCTTGAATTCTCCTTGGTAGGAGTGTTTGATGTCATGACGTTATCCGAATAGCGAGTCTTGCCAGGCATGCTTCCCACGGCACTTCGAGCTATCAGATCGATTAAATCAAATACAGCCGCGGGGACCTCTCTCTCTCTTCCTCACTTTCGCAAAGAGTAAACAGAAGAGTGGGTTTATAAAACAAAGGTTGACATATTAGAATTGGACTGGGGAACGATTGTAGGGCAACATTCGAGGTCCGACAGAATTAGATGAGATGGCAGAAGCGCAGTGGGGGGCAGAAGCGTTTCCGGGCTACGCTCTTTTAATGGGGTTTGAACCACGAAAGCGGCGCGACGCGTTGGGATCACGTCCCGCGATGGACGCTGCAGGTCAAGCAGAGTGAGAGGCGTGCACAAGGCACTTTACACGAAGACGGAGAAATGCGGGTCGTGCTAGCGGAGAGGCGCTTGGACTTGAGAGTGGCCCCTCATTGGCCGTCCCCTGCGAGATCCCCAAATCGCAGCCCACCAAGTGCCAAGACCAGTGAAGAGATAAGATTGAAACTTTCTTTATCTTATCGCCTCGAAAAAAATAATGGCCGCTGGAGAAGAAGCAGGGTGGGACGGTAGAACAGCGTTGGAGGCTGCTTTCTGACAAGACAACCCACCTTCACTCGTGTATCTTCAACACGATTAGTTCGACGTGCATCACCCAACAGCGGTGATAACTCGTCAATATGCCGTTCCAGAAGAAGACCGGAAAAGGTCGTCTGGATAAGTGGTACAAACTTGCGGTTAGTACCTGCGCGCGAAGCCACCCATTGAACACTCCTAAGAGGAATGCTAATCGTCAATCGTACAGAAAGAGAAAGGTTTCAGAGCCAGAGCTGCTTTCAAGCTGATTCAGCTCAACAAGAAATATGGCTTCCTCGAAAAGAGTCGTGTGTGTTTGGATCTGTGTGCTGCGCCCGGTGTAGGTCAACTCTTGAGGCTCCCGCCTTGACCCCTGTGTCGCCATCTGTTAACCGTCAAAACAGTCATGGTGTCAAGTAGCTGCGCAGACTATGCCTCAGGGTAGCATGATTATTGGTTGCGATTTGTCCCCGATCAAGCCCATTCCCAATGTCATCACCTTCCAGTCAGATATTACGACCGATAAATGTCGAGCTACAATTCGCCAATACCTCAAGACCTTGAAGGTGGATGTGGTGCTTCACGATGGTGCGCCCAACGTCGGTACTGCCTGGGTTCAGGATTCCTTCAACCAGGCCGAGCTCACGCTCCAGTCTATGAAGTTGGCGACGGAATTCCTGAACGAGGGAGGCACTTTCGTCACCAAGGTCTTCCGATCAAAGGACTACAACTCTCTTCTTTGGGTCTTCAACCAGCTGTTCACCAAGGTTGAGGCAACCAAGCCCCCTTCTTCCCGAAATGTCTCCGCCGAGATCTTCGTGGTTTGCCGCGGTTTCAAGGCTCCCAAGAAGATTGACCCCCGGTTCCTCGATCCCAAGACGGTATTCGCTGAATTGGCCGCCGCGGCTCCCAACAACGAGGCTAAGGTGTTCAACCCCGAAATCAAGAAGCGCAAGAGAGAGGGTTATGAGGAGGGAGACTACACCCAGTTCAAGGAGATGCGCGCCAGCGAGTTCATTCAAACCCTGGATCCGATTGCTATCCTCGGAGGATACAACAAGCTCTCTTTCGACCAACCACCCAATGGCGATGTGGCACTAGCCGCGTTAGACAAAATGCCGGAAACCACCGAGGAGATCCGACTATGCTGCGCTGATCTGAGGGTTCTCGGAAGAAAGGAGTTCAAGCTTCTGCTCCGGTGGCGTTTGAAAGTCCGCGAGTTGTTTGGGTTCCCCACCAGGAAGACAGCAGCGCAAGCTGCCGAGTCGGCCAAGCAAGAGGCAGGCGAAGTCGCCGCGGTCGAGCCCATGGATGAAGAGTTGAAGATGCTTGAAGAAATTGAGGATCTGAAAGACAGAGACAACACCAAGAAAAGGCGTGAAAAGCGCAAGGAGAACGAAAAGAAGCAGAAAGAGATTGTTCGCATGCAAATGAACATGATGGCACCCATGGACATTGGTTTGGAGCAAGACGGCCCCATCGGCAGAGACTCACTGTTCGCCCTCAAAAATGTGGACAAGAAGAACGCTGCTGCCAAGATCGCCAAAGGCAGGATGGCAGTCTTGAAAGAGAGCGAGAAGAGAGACCACGATAGCGGAATTGGAGAGACCGAGGAAGACTCGAATGATGATGACGAAGAAGATAGGCTGGAACGAGAACTCGACGGCATGTACGAACAGTATCAGGACCGCAAGTCTGCAGCCGACGCCAAATTCCGAGCAAAGAAGGCGCGGAAAGAGCATGACGATGGCGAATGGGGCGGTGTCTCTGCCGATGAGCATTCAAGTGACGATGGAGAACTCGAGCAGGATAGCGACAGTGACGACGACTCAGACGATGAGGATGCGGCGCCAGCGAAGAAACTCTTAACGGATCTTGACAATACCCCCGAAGAGGAAGGCGGCCTGTCTAAACGGGCGAAGAGTTTCTTCAACCGTGACATCTTTGATGGCATCTTGGACGGCGACGAGGATATGGAGGAAGAGGAGGAGGTTGTTAAAGTGGCAAATGGTGCAGAAGAGGAGGATGATTCGGATGCCGAACTCAACGCTATCATCAAGAAACAAGCTGAGAGGAAGAAGAGCAAGGCGGACAAAAATAAGGGTCAGGAGAAGGAGAAGGATGGCTTCGAGATTGTCAAGTCTGACTATAAAGAAGATGACGATTGGGAGGCTGAAGACAATCGTCGTTCAGATGGACAACCTGGTAAGTCGCAACCCATACCCAATTCAAGTGACATCTGACTAACTAGCTACAGACATCGATATTATCACAGCCGAGGCCATGACGCTTGCTCATCAGCTGGCGACTGGTCAAAGGACCTCGTATGATGTCGTCGACGATGGCTTCAACAAGCACGCCTTCCGTGACCGCGACGGCCTGCCGGATTGGTTCATGGACGATGAAATGAAACACGACAAGCCACACAAGCCCATCACCAAGGCGGCTGCCAACGCGCTCAAAGAGAAGATGCGCGCCTACAACGCACGCCCCATCAAGAAGGTGCGCGAGGCTAAGGCGCGTAAGAAGTTCAAGACGGCGCAGCGCCTGGAGAAGCTCAAGAAGAAGTCCGACATGCTCGCCAACGACGAGAACATGACGGAGAAGGAGAAGGCCGAGAGCATCGGCAAGCTCATGAGCAAGGCCGCCAAGAAGAAGCCCAAGGAGAACGTCCGCGTCGTCGTCGCTAAGGGCGTCAACAGGGGTATCCAGGGCCGTCCCCAGGGCGTCAAGGGTCGCTACAAGATTGTAGATCCCAGGATGAAGAAGGAGATGAGGGCGGAGAGAAGAGTTGCCAAGAAGCGGAAATAGATCCTGAGCTAGCTGTAGTCCAGTACATAGATAGTCTCCTGTATATACCTTTCCCTCGTACACCCTTTATAGACCGCGATGCCGTGAACTTGCATTTCCGGTCTTTCGTTAATTACAAGACTATTAATTTGTCTCACTTTGAACTTGACGCCCAAGCGACTTGTCACGAGAATGCGATTGGACATATTTTGAAACCATGTAACTCCTTTTCACTGTATTTTGGTGGTATCTACAAAGTACAGTCCTGAAGACCGTACGCAAGGTAAGATTCGGAGGCTCGACAGGCTCAGAGCAAACGAAAAGACACAAACGGCATGCATAAAGCAGCAGCAACCTATTATTCTAGAACAGTCCCCGATCACCGCTTACCGGCATTCCGCCTGCTCTTTCCGAGCCTGGCGGTTTTCGGCGGCTTGCCCTTGGTGCC
The DNA here is from genome assembly GCF_038363985.1 of Apiospora kogelbergensis. Lineage (NCBI taxonomy): Eukaryota > Fungi > Ascomycota > Sordariomycetes > Amphisphaeriales > Apiosporaceae > Apiospora > Apiospora kogelbergensis. The sequence goes on from NW_027117422.1 coordinate 971,617, forward strand.
CTGCTTCATCCCCTTTTGGCTGAAGCCGCTCAGGTCGCCAGAGCTGATGGCGTCGCCCGACTTGGAGTGGCGCTTCTTGCCGCCGAAGCCGTACTTTTGGTCCTTCTTCATCCGCTTGTTGTTGCGCTGGTCGCCGCCACGGTCGCCGCCGCGCTTCTTCGAGTCCTTCAGCTCCTCCTCGACGCCGACGTCGAACAGATCGGCCTCGTGCGTGCCAAGGTCGCCGGAGTTCTCGGCGCGTTCTATAGGGTTGTTGTGTTAGTTACGGAATGTCAAGACAGAAAAAGGTTGCAGGAGGATTAGGGGGCTTGAGTTGGGATTATGGACTTACTCCTCTTTAGGGTCTTGATCTTGTCAAGAGTCTCCTTCTTGGCCTTCTGGCGCTCCTGCAACTTGTTGACCTGGACCTGCTTGCCGAACTTTTTGAGGTCGCGCAGCTTGCGGGCCTCGGCCGAGGCCTTCTTGGCGCTGGCCTCCTCGACGAGGCGGGCCTTGACCTTCTCCATCTGGCCGTCGTCCTTGACCATCTCGGCGAAGTAGTCCTTGGGCCGCGAGAAGGGCACATTCTCGGCGCGGAGCAGCGAGCGCGCCTGCTTGACGTGCTCGAGGGCCTGGCCGTAGAAGGCCAGCTCGCGCTTCAGGTCGTCCATGACGTCGGGGATGTTGTTCGACGTCGGCTCCGCGCCCGCCAGGCTCATGTGCGACTTAAACGGAACCGACTTTTCGGTGGCGATGGAGATGCGCTTCAGCGCCGCCTCGAGCGCGGTCGTGTTGTTGATGGTGAGGCGCTGGTGCGGCATCAGGTCTTCCTTGTCCTCATCGTCCAAGTCCTCGAGATCCTCTAGGGCAATATCCTCCTCGGGGTCTTCCTCGGAGTCATCTTCCTCCTCTTCGACAGGGGCGGCCTTCTTTTTGTTCTGCTTCTTTTGGAGTTTGTTCTGCTCCTTTTGGAGGGCGGTCATTTTGGGTTGTCGCACGCGCTCGATCTTCTCCTCCATCTCGACTTCCGAGTCGGAGCTGGCGCTGTCATCCAAGTAGGCGGCCACATCGACTTGCTCGTCGTCATCGTCTTCGGAGTCATCCTCGTCGTCATCAACTGGCGCGCCGCCCTTGATTTCTTCCTCGGCGTCTTCCCATTCCTCTCCCTCGCTGTCGCTATCGTCCTTGGCCCCACCAGTCTTGGTCTTGGGTTGCTTCTTCTTTGCGGCCAGCTTGGCCACCTTCTTTTGGTGCAGCTTCTGGAAATCTACACCCTTCTCGTGCGCAAGCGCCATCTTGAGGCGGCCTTTGGTAACCATGGTTGCGGCTGTGGGGGTGGAATTATTCGGTGTTTGGACGGGTTGAATAGGCTGTCTGTTGGTTTTCCAGGTCTTCTCTCTACACTCTACAGTTGCCCAAAATTTTGGACTGCATCCCCCGATAAGGTATTTTTTCTGCCGTTATCACCCCCACTCCCATGGGTTTTAGTATACTTAGGTACTTCCCTGACAGTAGGCGGTATGCGTTCCAATTGCCCAATTGCTCCCAAACGACCAAGGGCATTTCATGCTATTTATGACAACAACTCCATCGTGCATTTCGTTGGTATTAATCTACAGGTGCATGGCGCATACTTCTTTTCCCCCGTCTCATTGCGTTATTGTCAATTACATGTGTGCCTGTATAATCCTCTCCATTTTTAAAGTCGTCGATGTTGATGCAGTATCATCTCCTGTTATGTTGTCATGCACCCATCGATTGAACTCAGGTTCCGGCCCTCGACGAACCAGAGCAATCACGTTCTGATAAGTGACAACCACTAACAAGCAACTGCCCAGTCACCAAGAGGATGGGGCATAACAACATATTTATTTGGTGTCCCTATCGTTTACCGGCTTTGGTTATCACCCAGTCGCCAGAATCCGATTGGGATTTTGACTATGATGCTCGGTACCGCCTGCTTGGAGATCCGACTGCCAAACAACCTTGGCACAAGTCATCATTATTTCCGTTTCCGTGATGGCTGCATGGCTGCTGTTCAATCCGCCCGCCTGGCCGCCCGGGAAAGGAACTTGGCAAACCGGCGCCATGTTGGCATTCCCACGGCTTGGAGCCGTCTATCTTTAGGATACGAGGTCGTGTTCTATTTAACCCACAAGAACTGACCAAACCCCACAAAGCTTCCTTCTGATCGACGGAACCTGCATGACAACGACACGATACGATATAGTTATATCGGGGTGCCCAATCAGAGTTTGGTAAATTCTGTTGCCTTGTCCATGGCATCCTTTATTCTGCTGCCTGATGTGACCACTATACACACGGGTGTGTTCCACAATAGTTACCAATAGCTAGATCCCCCTATCAGAAAACGCACCAACGGCTCCTGGTTGCTTCTCGCGCGCAGATCTTCAACATGTTTGCTATAGTCACTCGGTTGCAGATTATGGAGACGAACTAACTCGTGTTTCATCAAGACGTCCACATCTCGCGCGTAGGGCTGTTGGTATTGGCCAATCCCATGATAGGGATGCCGTCAACCAGTGTTAGGTATAAGCTTCGCCCTATGTATAAGCTCTGTGATTCATTACTTAAGGCTGGCCTCCTCGTCCCTGGAATGTCATGGCAAACACTTGCTCTATGTATCGTACCGTACCTTGAGCAACACAGTCAAAGTCGTTCCCAATTCCTACACTCGTTTTACCATCCAACATTTTGGTGAGTCTCCTCCAATGCATCGGCTGCTTAACTCCATAGCGCGCCCTCCCTGACCTGAGTCAAAGCAGATTCCATCATGTCGAACAAAGAAGCCCAGAGTTTCTATGCCAGGGGACAGGCCGAGGCCCCAGCTCCGAGCCCTATCGAGGCATCGGCCGCCTCACGCCATAGAGGTGCTGATACCCCGGAAGCTCCTAGCCACCACGGGTCCCCGGAAGCCGCCGCCTGTCACGCCGCCTGCTGCTGCCATCATGTTCGTCATCCGGCAGGACACCACTCTTATCGCGAACCGAACACGGCCAACGTCGTTCCAGTTCCGCTACTTCAGCGCTGGCCAGCCCTGGCGCAATGCCCTGGATGCCACGAGATCGCTCCAACAGTCGTCAAATACAAGTCTGGGAAAGGGACTCAGTAAGTTGGTGGTGACGACTCGCCTTCCAGGTTTTGCACAACTCCTTTTCAGCCATATCCGCTCTTTCTCCTTTTTCCTTTGTTTTTCCCCTACCCTGCAATTATACGGAGTCCCCTGGAAGGAGAGATGGGTTGCTTATGGTTCTCTGTGCGCTATTCGTCAAACATATTCAGGCTAACCAGACTTCAATTGTGCCTGTAGCTGGATGGCCACCTTCTTCCTCTTTACGACCGGCATCTTCGTATGGGTACCGTACTCCATGAAGCACTTCAAGAACGCCCGGCATTCGTGTGTGCACTGTGGAAGAAAGCTGGCCACCTATCGCTTTGGCAGTGGGCCCAGAGCACATGCTGTCTGAAATTCGGACGGTCGGAAGGACTCGAGTTTTTGCGGCGATGATTACTGTTTATTATCAGAAAGCGGGGATGTATATGCGATCGCAGATCGTTGCAATAATTAAAAGGGCAGGACAGGAAGTGGCTTCATGAACGAAAACAGTGTTCCTCCGAAGGTTAGTGGATCAGTGAACGTATCCTTCCCATATGCCAAGGTCACGCTGAAAAGAGTCTTGTCCACGGAGTTCCGCTCTAACAAGTGCCACTATTGCTTCTACAGCGTTGGGGGATGCTATACCACATAGATATAATCTTAATCTTATAAACTATGAAAAAAAGCCTTGTTGATTGCCGATATAAGATGAGCAAAGGGAGCACAGAGGTTGCATTATTGGCCAATTCATCAGCACTCAACCCTGCTCCGGAAAGACTACCCTTCTTCGCAGTCCCCCTTACTGGATGGATTCCATTGGAGCCAACGTGCATGCGTTATGCAATTAATCTATTGTCATACTGCGCCGGGGTGGCGGGGTAATCTGCCACGGCACAGTCGGATACCTTTGTTGATAAGTGATAAAGCGCTGGGAAGTCCTCGACTCGAGGACCAGGAATGCCCTTTACAATTGCAAAACAATCGCGATACCGTTGTTTGGTAGTCAATCGGTGGTAGCAAACATGGGCGCCATCAACGAAACCGCCACCCAAGCGCAGGGGTTGCTACAGGGTCTCATCAACCCGTGGTATTCCGCTGTCTTACTTCCGCTTACCATTCTGTTGATATTGCAGCCATGGAGCACATCAAAAGAGCCGCCAAGCATGAGAGCTGTTGTGCCGTATATCAGCAACGGCTACCAGTACCTAGCAAATAAGCCCGTCTTCTTCAAGCGGCTTGAGTAAGAACATCCCTCCGTCACCTTGCATGTCTTCGACCGCAAATCTCATAACTTATGCAGGAAGGCATTTCGAAAAACGAACATCATCAAATTTAACATCGGCCCTAAGATTGTCTACATGGTTTCTGGTGCTAGCAACGTCCAGAACCTGTTCAGATCGGGGACTGGGATCGTCGACGACACCATGTTGCGCACTGCGGCAGAGTTCGTGTGGGATCTGCCAAAGGAAGACTGGGCCAAGTTGAATAATGACAAGAGCGGACGTTCGAAAGTACCTTTTCCAGGATATGAAGATATGCCACAGCACCAGCGGTACTGGTGAGTAACGCAAGCCTGTAAAACCCTTAATGGTAGATGCTGATGGACAACCTTGTGTCCCTAAGGGCGGGCCATCATGAGATCTACGAGAAATTCCTTTCGAATAAGGAGTTCTCGAACGCCTCGGCGAGCAAGTACTGCGAAGTCTTCTCCGAGAGGTTGGACAGCAAGTTCCCGGTCAACGGCGAGTGGACGACGCTCTCCCTCAGCAACATGTTCCGGACCGACATGACGCACTGCGCCATGCAGACGCTCATGGGCGACCGGTTCCTGGAGCTGAACCCGGGCCTCGTCGACAAGTACTGGGTTTTTGAGCGGTACCTGGCCGAGTTCCTCGTGGGCCTGCCCAAGTGGCTGAACCCACGCCCCTACCGGGCTCGCGACGACTTCATGGTTATGACGCTGCGGTGGGCCCGGTCGGCGTGGGAGAAGTTCGACTGGAACGGCCCGGACGCGGACTCGGCCTGGGATCCGCACTTTGGGTCTCGTATTATGCGCGAGGTCTCACGGTGGTGGACCGAGAATTTTGCCTTCGAGGGGCAAGCTGGACTCTTTGCGACCCTTTTGTTGGCGTAAGTTGGATGAGAAACCCCTGATAGGCGTCCCTCGTCACGCGCTTCCCCTTTTACCCCTCCATCTTGCCTAACAATGCTGATAACCTCGCCCGCCCTTGCGTGGGCAACATGCCTATACAGACAAAACTCCAATACGATCCCCGCGAGCATGTGGTCGATGCTGCACCTGATCGAGGACCCGGAGCTCTACCGGGCCATCCGGGAAGAAGTGGCCACCACCCTCAAGGTCGACGCGGCGACGGGCACGCACACGCTCGATCCGCTGGCGGTCGGCACCCTGCCGCTCCTCAATGCGCTGCATATGGAGACGCTGCGGTACCACGTCACCTTCAACATCATGCGCGAGGTCTCGGACAACACCCAGATGGACGGGTACGACCTGAAAAGAGGCGCGTGGATCCAGGCGTCCTCGCAGATCGCGCATTTCGACGAGTCCGTGTGGGCGCGCGACGGCCACCCGGCCTCCGAGTTCTGGATCGGCCGCTTCCTGGAGTACGAGGACACGGTCGTGGTTGACGAGGCGAGCGGGGAGAGGAAGACAACGCGCGTGCCCAGATTCAACGGCACTACTCGGCCAGGATCCTGGATCCCATACGGTAAGCAACAAGACCCGGTGTCTCATCCCATCCACCGTTTATCTTCTCCTCTCTTCATCCTCGCAACACTGGAGCCGTTCTTCTGTTGATCAAGACTAATGTGAAATCCCCTGAATGCTAGGCGGTGGGGCGGCCATGTGTCCAGGTCGTCAGTTCGCCAAACTGGAGATTCTAATCACGGTGGCCCTGCTCGTCTCCAAATTCGACATCGAGTTCCTCGAGTGGACATTCAAGGACGGACGCAAATCGGATCGGCCGGGTCGACCTGACGATGCAGAGATGGGGTCCGGCGTCATCAAGCCGGATCGGGATATGAAGGTTCGGTGGAAGAGACTCTGGTAGAGGCGGCGCACGACTAAAACTTGGGAAATGCCGGAGGGATTAGTACAGTCCGTAGACTAAGGGCTTGGCTATGTTAAGTACCTATGGTCGGTGAATACGAAACATTCCAACACAACTATGCGTACACCAACGAAAACCCTTACATTACGCTGCGTAGACGTCGCGCGTACATTTTTAGTACGGACAATTGCAAAGGCATCAAGAAGGCGTCAAACAAACAGGCCACGGTTCATCAACCACACATTGGTCATCATGAAGTCTTATTATGTATTTGAAGTAACTGGTTTGCGCCTCGTATAACTTAAAAGCGGGTGAAAGGCAACCACTTGCCCCTGAGAGTGATGTTCACCCAGCTATAGTAGTAAGTAGTTAGCGTTACGATCGGCTGAAGCCGACAATGGCCGACGGAAAGGGGTGCAGGGCATAAAACGTACGCAACACCGTCCTGATCGACCTCCTTCTCGACCTTGGACGAGAAGGCAATGGCGCTCATGATGCCGTCGCCGAACTTCTCGTTCATGACGGCCTTGAAGGCGTAGCCGTAGTTCTGGACGATCTCGTAGAGGCGGTAGATGAGGGGCTCGACGGGCGGCATGGGCCCGGCGCGGCCGCGGTCCGGGAAGCCGCCCATGGACTTCTCGAGCTCGGCGCGCTCCACGCCCAGCAGCGCCGACAGGCGCGTGATGTCCTCGGCCGACGCCTGCGCCTGCCCGTAGAACAGCGCCGCCACCGCCACCTCGCCGCGGCCCAGCTCCTGCGCGATGCGCTCGAACGAGAGCTGCTTCGTCGCTTTGGCGTCGAAGAGCGTCTTGGAGTAGACGGGGAGCCGATCGACGATGGTCGACTGTTTTTCATGGTAAGCTTCGGCCATTCTTGTTTCTTCCCCCTTTCCCTCATACTTCGTCTCTTTCTCTCTCTCTCGGAGGCCAGAAGAGGAGTGGTCGGCTGACAGAGGCAGAAGCAGTGAGGAGCGGGGCACTTACATCGAGAGTTGCGATCTTCGAAGTATCAGACATTGTGGCGTACGCGATGGTAACAAGTGGCGGAGTATATACAACAAGTATTCAAGGGATTTTGTTTTAAACACACGAGAGCAGTATATCAAGTTGAAATAGAGTAGATTCGATCTGATCTTATAGAGAATGCACAGATCCATCATCCATGCTTGGTCTCCAGTGTTTCCGTCCCCCACAGCGCGGCATTTGACCCAGCTGAACGTCATGCATCTTCCTTCCCCGCCTTTATGTGCGGAGATAGGCCGGGATCTCGGGATTGGCGAGATCTACTACTAAAAATCGATAGTCAATATAATAGGTAGCTTGGTGTGACTTTAGCATCACCGTGACACAGCCTATATGCACAGCGTCGGCGTAATGGGATTCTATTCAGAGGCGGCTTAGTCATGAAACAGACCCCGAGTCCAACGACTCGACACCACGCTCACAGCACCATATTCCACCTGACTGCCTTGCTCCTCATCATGGTTAAGATCCCGAGCGTGAGATACTTCTCGTCCACCAGATTCAGCCCGCCGTAGGTATCGCGAAGCTCGTCGCAGAACATCTGCAGCGCCCAGCGGGTCTCGGCGGCGGCCGCCTGGGGCTTGTCGTCCAGGCCGAGCTTCATCAGGGCGCAGCGCACATCCATGTCGAGCTCGGGCTCAATCATCTTGGGCGTGCTGGCGAGCTTGCGGTACAGGTGGGACATGAGCCGGCTCGTCGTCTCCGGGCGGCTCCGGTACTCGTCGAACGAGAAGAAGGTCGCCAGCTCCTCGTCGCTCAGGGCGGCCCGCGTGGCGTCCTTCGCGGCCGTGTAGTCGTCGGTCGTGTCGCTGCGGTGGCGGAGGCGCCGGAGGCGGTCCTCGACCGTCTGGAGTTCGTAGAAGGCCTTCCGGTCGTCGGCGAACTGCTGTTCCTCGGCTGCGAGCCAATTCTTGATTTGGCCGTGGGGAGACTCACACAAGCTCAAATCTCTGCGGAACATCTGTAAAGACACGATGGGGTTGCGCACGCCCAGTCCGCCAAGCTGGGATGGGAGGAACACGAAGGCATTAGGGATGTCGGTGATACCGAATCGCTCTTCCATCTTAGCTTTCAAGTACTGGACGACATTGCCGGGCTCGGCAGCGTTGCCGGACCCTCCGTTGTTGTGCCCATTTGACGGACTGAACAGGAATGCTTGCATCCGCTGATATGTCTCGAGGATGCTGTCTATATGCTTGGTCCCAAAGCAGAAGGCAGGCTCGCCAAATGTGTGGCTGAAGAACCGCCCGATGCAGCTATTCCACGTTTGAACCCAGGTCAGAATGCTATCACAGGCAGCAAGTTGCTTCTCCAACTGAGTGATGTGGATATCGACTTGTTTTTGATCAATGATCCATTCGCCGCTCTTGGGATCGAGTAGCAGATGGCCGATCTCGACAGGACCTTTCGGCAAAATGGACTCAATGCCAGGATCCCGAGACTTTTCCTCGTTCACCAGATATACGGATCCCGTCTTGTGTTCATTGAACTCGAGCCCCATGACTTTGGCGAATTCTTGCATCGCTTTCCACGCCTTGGTGCAATCGGAAGGACGCCCGGCGAGGAAGAGGTCGTCGTGGAGTCGGTATAAAAGCAACCCTGATGCCTTGTTGACCACAATATCCATAGCAAACAGGATGAGCTCGCCTATGAACTTCTCGGTCGCATGAGCCATGGGCACACCGCGCCGGCGGATCTTAGGACCCTTGGGCTCGACTCCATCAGTGGCCGGGCTTATGTTCAGAGGAGCCTCCAAGACCTTTTTATAGAAGTTGATGAGCTTCGTGGAGAACCCAAAGAAGCGCATCACGGCAAAAATGGTCGAGTGCGAAAGCCCGGTGGCGTACCATTGTAGGTCCGATTGCAAAACCACAACCTCCCCATGCTGGGCCTGGCTGAGGAGCGTTTCAGTGGCAATTGTGCGGAGTAACGCCTGCTTGATGTTCTTGAAAGGGGCCTTCCCCATCCCATCGTCGTCTGGGACACCATCGTATGACCCTGCGTGAAGCGACTGGACCGTCTTCGGCAGCTGCGACAATAGAAAGTGCTGTAGATAAAGCTGCTTGCGCTCAAGATAGACATTGTCGCGTCCGTGGTATTCTTTCTGCACGTAATAATCCCGTCGTATTTGTTCGGTTTTGCTTGGCGTGGTTTCTGATGTCCATTTCCAATTAGGCGCAAACTCCACGAAGTTTGTGAGATGCTTTCTCGCCAGGTTGCAACAGCGAATTCCCACGAACTCGACGAAGATGGCCTGGAGCACGTCCTCATCCATCCAGATCCGGTATTTGCCGTTCAGCTGCTGGCGAGGAAGTACCGGGATGCCATCTTCTCCGGCTTGCCACTCCCACGAGTCGAAATCGGCATAGCGCATGTTGAGAACGTCGCCGATCTCCTTGAGGGCTGCTTCGTTATCAAGGAAGTCCCGCAGGGTGGCCTGCTTTTCTTCGGAAAGAAGATCCTCGGCGAGAAGCCCGCGTAGGCACCACTTGAGACAGTCGGAAGTAAAGGGGTTCTTCTCGGTCATGACGCTGTCCCCGTATTGCTCCAGCCGCGTTCGCAATCCTTGTAAGCTTTTTGTTGCTTCGTCACCGTCGAAGAGGTCTGCCAAGAACATGTCGATCTCCACCTCGTCCGTCTCAAGGGGCTCGAAGACGACACGTTCGAACTTGTCGCATAGCTCTTGCAGTCGTTCCTTTTGGCGATCAACGACTTCGAACGAGTCCTCCTCGTCGGCGACAGGAGCCACTTGGCGGCTCATTGGTGCGGTCGGGTTCATCCACTCGGTCACCAACCGTGTGTACAAATAGGCCAGGCCGAGTTTGCGGGATTGGACTTGGAGCTTGGATCTTACCAGCTCCTCCCAGCCTTTCAACATGTCGGCCGGCACCGACGCATCGTATATAGCTTGTTGAAGCCAATGCTTGATGTTATTGACTTTGTTATCATAGAGAGCTTCTTGGTAAACATCGCCCAAACCCTTTAATAGCACGGCGATGCGCTTCCGAGGGTCATTTGGGAACTGATCTGCCTTGGCCAGAATGTCTTGTTTGGACTTCTCATATCGGACACGCTGTTTTTCTATCTCTCGGATCTTGGTGATGGAAATGGACTGCAAGGTGCGTGACAGAACCGAGGCCGGTGGAGTCATCTTCTCCTTTGTAGGCCTTGCAATTTCTCGTAGAGCTGAAGCTGAAATGGAGAAGCAGCGGTGACTACAGCAAAGGACGACTCCTGGATTTATATACTCACATCAGTCATGTTTTCTGTCCCACCCGTGCTCTGCTCAAGTCTGACCAACATCCCTATTCACTCTGCTCAAGAGAGCTGATTGGCCAATGCCCAGGGGACACGCGAACTTGGAGGTGGGGGTGCCGGTTCTGCCTAGAACATCCCGACTTGCTGCCTGCTGTCGTTGTGGCCATGTGGGCGAAGCTACCGTGATTGTAGTAAGCAAGACTTTTGGCCCATTTGACTGCGGCTGATTGGATACGGCTCAAACATGGGATTGTGGTTGCACCCCATCGAATGTCTTACGAAGATAACGTGAAGCTGAGGCTAAATGGAGGGGTAGAGTTTCATTGCCCCGCCTAAAGTCTAGTATTGTCGACTTCGTGACGTTCGCTTCCCAGTTTCTCCAGCAGCGGCGCATTTTCCGTCGCCAATGTTTCCTTGCTTGTCATTGGCGAACCATCTTCTGTTCCCAAGAAGTTCTTACTCAGCGCCCGCGAGAAAGGAATTGACGACGAGGCAATTGCCAATACATATTGAGCGCAATAGAGAGCGTTCTGCCAACTCACCATTGGACTTTTCGCAGTAGATGCGCCTGTAGCACCATGTCAAACTCGCATAACCCGGCCGCGCCGGCCGAAGCCCATGAAGGCGACACTCTTTCCTTTTCCAGCGACGACGACATGAGAGCGGTCGAGGTGTGTCCTTCCTCTTGATTTCACCCGCTGGCTGCGTCCAAGCTCCCGAAAAGCAGGCAGTCGCCTTACACAAGTCCTCTCTTTCTCTATTTTAGGTGTCCTTCGATTCGACCAGCCCATATCGGAGGAAAAGCTCCATGGCGCACGGCGAAACCTCGCGGCCGCGCCTGAATCCGGCTCTGAAGAAGACACAATGCCTCGTCCACCAATTTCTCGAAAATGAAAGGTCGGGCCAGCGGCAGGCTGACAGCCCCGAGGACGTCTCGCGGGAGAACGGGTTGGATCGCATGGTCGAACCCAAGGGGCAACAACCGCGCCAACACAACCACCACCACCACAAAAACAAGAAGTCAGCATTCATCGAACCAGACAGTGCCGAGTGCTCGGATGCAGGTCAGGCGGACGAGCAGTCCTGGAAAATGGCTGTCACCACACCGCATGAAGAGCTCGACCTTTCCGCCGAGAACCACGAAACCCACAGCAGCCGTCTGCTTACGAAGAAGCAATTGGGGGAGATGGCTTGGGGTGTAAGGGAATTGAGTCGGCGACTAGGAAGCGTCCGGCTCAAGTTTGAGGCCCGCTCCATCTTCATATTGACTAAAGTCTTCGACGCCGAATTGGTCCCCAAGACGCGAGACATTACCAAGTGGCTCTTGAGCAAAGAAAGGGGCGTTCAGTATACAGTCTGGCTACAGGACAGCTTAAAAGAAAACAAAAGGTTCGATCTCAAAGGATTGTTTGAGGAACTCAGGCAAGAATATATCGAGGCTGGGGAGTTGGCACCGGACGCGCCGATCAGTGTGATAGAGAAGCGGGTCCGGTTCTGGAACGAAAATATGTGCCGGACGAGGCCGCACACGTTTGACCTTGTCATCACGCTGGGAGGTGACGGGACAGTCCTCTACGCCAGCTGGCTGTTCCAGAGGATCGTGCCTCCGGTTATCAGTTTCGCTCTGGGCAGTCTAGGGTTCCTCACAAAATTTGATTTTGCCGAGTATGAAACGACCCTTACGACAGCACTTAAGCATGGCGTCACGGTCAGCCTCCGTTTGCGCTTCGAAGGCACTATTATGAGAAGTCAGAAACGACGCACTCCGGAAGGCAAAGAACAAGACTCAACAAGCGAATCAGAGACCCTCGCGCAGAGGGACCTTGTTGAAGAGCTCATTGGCGAAGAAAAAGATGACGACCACACACATCGACCTGATGGCACGTACGAGATCCTCAATGAGATTGTTGTTGACCGAGGTCCCAACCCGAGTAAGTGCAAGCGCTTTTAGTGCTGGGTGATAGATTGGTTAACATATCACAGCCATGTCGTATACCGAAGTATTCGCAGACGACGAGCATTTTACGTCGATCTTAGCCGATGGAGTCTGCATTTCCACGCCCACAGGATCAACGGCGTACAATTTAGCAGCGGGAGGCTCACTGTGCCACCCGGAGAATCCCGTGATGCTACTGACCTCCATCTGTGCGCATACGCTGTCGTTCCGGCCCGTCATCCTGCCCGACACCATCGTACTGCGCATAGGAGTACCGTACGATGCGCGGACGAACTCGTGGGCCAGTTTCGACGGGCGTGAGCGGCTCGAGCTCTTCCCCGGAGACTACGTGACGATCAGCGCGAGCAGATTCCCGTTCGCCTCGTGTATGCCTCAGGGGCGTAGGGGCGAGGATTGGGTGAATAGCATCAGCGGGAAGCTTGGCTGGAATACGCGTCAGAAACAGAAGAATGAGGGCTACCAGAAGTGGGACAAATCATGATCATGAGAAACGACTCAGAGGATGATCTCTACTGGGATAAAGTCTTATCTCTAGGCGCGTCAACGTAAACGCAACAATGTTATAGTCACATCCTCGCAGGCGAGGTAATCTAAACTCCCGGGTCTATCCGATATTGTGTCATACTATTTCCTTGGAGAAAGACGAATGATGGTTTAAGAGATCGCTGACGCGTATGCAGCAGTGTCTACTGCTACATTTCGATTCAAGGATTAGATTACAGACACAAAATCATGTGCAATTGATCGAGTCAAAAGGAAACCTGTGGTCATAGACATTCGACATACTAACTGCCTAGTTTCAAGGCGAACGTCGGCGCGAACCTAATCCTGACTTGACAGCAGCTGAACTTCAGCTGAGCAAAGGAGCACGTTCGTGACTAGCATGCAACACCGTAGCCATGTCGTACTACTACGAGCTGAGAACGGGAGCGGCCGGCTAGTTCGACTCGTACATCGTCTTCGGTCGGTCGGCCGGGCGTCCGGCCAGCTGGGCTTATGCGCCATGAATGTGTGTGGACGCGCCCATCACAGAACAGCCCAAAAGAGGAAGCCCAACTACACCGTCATTGGCCCCGCTCCCGCACCCCCTTGCTCGCGATGTTTCAGTTTCACATTGCCAGAAAAACGTCGCTCTCTCGCCGTCGATCAATCACAAGTGCATTGAACACGACCCCGGTTGACGTTTCCACGAGTCTTTTTTTACACTCATATGTATGCAGAGCATCGGTTTTTGTTTTAGTGGCATTTTTCTTTTTTTTTTTCTTCTTCTCTCCTTTTCGTCTCATACTGGAGTGGCAAGGTCTGGGCACTGGGTGGAGGATACCAATAATGTTTCCCCCGACTCACCTCGGTCGAGTCGTCGGGGTTTTCGGTGCGCAATCCGATCCGAAGTTTCATAACGACCATGTTCTATACGGATCTTGGCGCCCGTCTGAGTCGAGTCTCATGGCATGCTACTTTTGCGCAAGGGAGGCGTTATTCCTATCGGCGGTGGGCGAGTGTTTTCTCCATACTGTACACCTCCGGCCTTGCAATCATTGTGTTCTCTATAGCTGTCTACTTGAGCTTTCCCAGCAGTCTTTTACGCATTTCTAGTCCCAGTTATGGCGTTACCCTCCAGCCTTTTTTCTTTTTTCTTTCTTTTTTTTGAGTAATTTGTTGATGTACAGTGCACAGAAGAATAGCCTGTATCTACTTCGTCCGATTTATGAAACAGTATCCTCTGAATAACAGCATGCCAATATCAAAGGTGTAGAGAGATATGTATTCCCCCTTAGGTGACGTAGGACAAGCCAGCGCTCCTTGGTGTTTCGAAGCATTAACAGAGGTTGAGGGAGCAAGCAATAAAAGCGAGTGAGTCTTCCAGAAAGATCGTTGATTTTGTCAAAGAATGTGATGAAAAATAGGCGCCGAAGCTCGTCTGTACTATTGTAGTAGGAAATAATCGCTCTATGTAAACAAATGGCTGTAGCCCCAAAATTGCACGCCTCAAATTAACTTAACCGCCACCCCGGAATTGCCTCTGCTTTTTCCTGTTGGGTGAGGTGCTCGTAATGTCTTTTCGAATGCTGCAACTCCTTTTGCCCATGTGTGTGATGCGATATCTCCCAGTCCCTTCTCCCGTCGCGCAAGGCCGTTTCCCTTCCTTTTTGCTCAAAATTCCCGGAGTTTTCCTTTCCTCCAAGTGGTATCATCGGACAATGTTGTAGTACACAATTCGCTAGGCTCGCAGTCGGACGGTTCGTTGGGGACGGACCGGAAGGGGGTTGTTTTGGAGTGATTAATCGAATGTAGTAAAGAATTCATATTATCCATAATAAGGTTCCCGTTCCCAAATCCATTTTTCTTTTATTCTTGGTCTTCGGAGGTCTCGACAAAGGTCATGGTAAGGCCCTGAGGGTCATCGACGTTGAGGTTGATCGAGTCGATGCTCGTTGATGTCGTGGTCTCGCGCTTGTTGTCCTCGTCCCTCTTCAGCATGGAGGCAGCGACAGCCGGGATCGACTTGATGTCACGCGTCTCAGACTTGGTCGTCTGTAACTCTGTTAGAAAAAACGCACTTGTCAGCGAGGCTGTTGCTTTCACTCGTGCTCGAGTGGGCGTTGCGGAAGGGATCTTGAACTTACCAGCAGGGACGCCACGGCGGACGTACATGGTGGTGACCTTCGTGCGGCGACGAGGCTGGGTGGACTCCTCCTCGCTGCGCTTGCCCATAGCCTGGGCGGTAGAGGCATCAGCGGCAGCGGCTGAAACACCAGCAGAAGCAGCACCTTGGGCCTTGGCGGCAGCACCCTCAGCCTTGGCAGCGGCACCACCAGCAGGGCGGTTGTCGACGATGATACCAACACCAGCACCCTCCTTGCCGGTACCGAGCTGGACGATGGGACCCTTGACGAGGGCAGCCTCGGCGTACTTCAGAGCACGGTCGAATCCGGCAAGGTCGCGCTTCTCAGGGGCGACATCTCTAGGGGCGATCTCCTTGCCCATTCCTTGGAGGGTTGAGACGGAAGAAGCTGGAGATACAGGGTTAGTACCTGATGGGAAAGACTGTTGAAGATATGCATTCTACGACGTACCTTGATCTTGGAGAGTAGCATCGCTGGTTGCGATGGTAGTGTCCTGAGCAGCAACCTCGGGAGCAGGGGTGCTGGGCTTAGCAGCAGGGGGAGCGGCAGCAGCGGCGCTCTGGCCCTCGGTCTTGGAGGACGAGGCTGGCACAGAAGCAGCTTGGGAGCCAGCTTGCGAGGCGGGAGCCGCAGCACCAGCAGTCTTGGCAGCACCGCCACCGGCAGCGTTCTGCTGAGCAGCGCCCTCCAGAGTCGTGAAGAGCTTGGATACATCTTGACCACCACCGAAGCTTATCTCACCATCACCGACTACCCTGTTATTGAGTTAGCTGGAGTCGAAGACGAAAACGGGGGTTAGTTCGGCAGGGCCACGTACAAAGCAGGCGAATAGGCACCAAGGTTGATGTTCAAGGGAAGGGCGTAGACCGAGGCGAAAAAGCCGGCGGCGGCGACGAGACGGTAGCTGACCATGTTGGCGGTTGGATGTGGGGGATGTTGTAGAGGGGTGAAATTTTGTTTGGGTAGATTAATAGAGTGACTAATAGTATAAACAAGCGACCAGCGGCGACCAGCGTAGATAGAAACGGGTGAAAGAAAGAAACGGAATGGAGTATTGATTTTCTGGGACCTGAGCACAGCTGGTTGAAGAGGAGAGAGTAAAAAGTTGAGATGCCGAGCTGCCCTTCATATATACCAATGGGTCACCTCACGGAGGGCAGCGAGCTTCTC
This sequence comes from Apiospora kogelbergensis, assembly GCF_038363985.1. NCBI lineage: Eukaryota > Fungi > Ascomycota > Sordariomycetes > Amphisphaeriales > Apiosporaceae > Apiospora > Apiospora kogelbergensis. The sequence goes on from NW_027117422.1 coordinate 987,819, forward strand.
CATCTCGTCCCTCCCTCCCCCCTGTGATGAAGCTAGAACCTCGCAGGCCAGGTATACCATGCTCAACACGGAAGGCACATGATCCCGACTGCCAAGACGTTTCTATCGCGAGATAAAAATATCTACAAGCGGACGCGGACAGGCAGCGAGACTGGAAGGCAGAGCCTAGACGTCGAGGTGATGGAGAAGTTGGAGCCAACGACCCTAGTAGACGACCCCTGTCCATCAGCCAGGCCAAGCAAGTCAAACGGTGCTTAACCGTGAAACAGCGAGTCATCGTCGAGAGCCTCGTAGAGAGTCAAGATTTTCGCGAGATAGTCAAGATGAGGGCGGGCCTAGTGCAGCTGAGGTTACCGTGAGGCTCTTGGCTGAAGATGCCAAGCCAGCCAGGTCCCGTCGAAGCGTCAATGCGGCGGGCGTAATCACAGCAGAAAATAGCTCGAATAGCCCGAAGACCCTTAGCAACGATGGCAGCAGCAGGAGAAAGCAGTGCTGCGAGGTGTGTGAGACACGTTCCATGGACCATGTGGGTCAAGCACTACTGTAACCTGCCAAGGCCGACGACGCCTGGTCAAGGGCTTGTAGAGGGGTGGGAACCATCCTGGCCACACGGCCCAGTCCTGTCCCCCGCGCCCAGAAAGAACAAGCAAGATGCGAAGCTTTCTTCTTTCTAGGCAAGCCCCATAGTCTCGACCGCCATTGCTGCGCTATCAGCCAGTCTCCGCAAACAAACAGTGTGCCCCTACAGCAGCTGGGGATATCGGCCATAAGTCGCAGTGGTATAGCTCTGCCAAGACCAGTAGAGGGACGCTGATGTTTTAGGTGAGGAAACTTATTAGAACCTCTGCTATCGGCCTAGCTTGAGGTATCAGACGAGACGGGGTTCTTAGAGGAGGCGACTCTTGCCATTGGCCAATGCGACAACAATGTCGCTCGAGAGGAACACCGAGCGGGATTGTGCCTGGTAAAACGGCCTAGTCTGGTCAACATAGGTCAGTTCCAGTTATTAGTGTCGTTTTGGGTCAACTTCTGCACTTCCAAGTCAAATGAGCAACTCCATGCCGACAGGTACACCCTGACGGAGGCGAGGGCGCTGAGCCCGCGTGCGGCTTCTCTCGAACATCAAACAAGGCATGTTGTCAGCGGCGTGGCTGAACAGAGTCTTCGGACGACACTAAATTGACGACAAACGCGGCAGATATTGCTTAATCGCGCGCTCTCATTTTGCGTGCGCCTAAAGTAGCATCTTGCAGTTTGCCCAGCAATGGGATGGCGGGTAAGAAGAGATTGATGACTTGGCGATCCTACATAAGATCGTTGTTAGACTTTGTTGTCATAAGCTTGAGAAGCTTGAGAAGCTTATCAATCATTGACGTTAGGTATATGCTTGAAGAACTATGCAGCCAAGCAAATCCGTCGATACAAGGCGAGCCACTCAAGATGTGACCCAGCAGAGAGGCACACACAACACATTCCATCCACTGGTATGTGGTCTATGATTCGTGATACCAGTGCCAGTATGGTCTACCATGACGTTTCAAGAGGGCCGTGTGCCAAGATGGAAACGAGATGACCCGGCGGCCACCAACACTGACAATCGGTGAGAAACTTCAAATAATAGAAATTGCACTCGATACCACGTATGTAGTAGCCCTGTTGGTAAACCTTAGACTGCCAACTGTAGCTGCTTGCGCCTCCACTCCCCTCATTTTGATCTGTGACCGTTTGCCTCTTGGCAGAGCCAGGGAGGCGGACGATGGAGCATCAGAACATTGAGTAGCGCAGTGCTGCCAAGCAAGTAGAAATAATGTGCCCTCGTGCGCAGTTGGCGAGAGGCAAAAAGGGGGCGAGAATGTGAGAAAGTCGAAATGTTTCGAGTCCAATGCGTCAGATTGGTATGGGGAAACGCTTTGGGTGCAATGTGACGGTGACATGGGGCCGGGACTAGAGCTAGTTGGTGCACCATCTCCGAGAGAGCGATGGCGTTGAGGCTTGTCTTTGCCCACCCAGGGAATGGTCTCTGGGACCCTTAGGTCCGCGTCCCCGGGCGGCTGAGAGGTTGCCTAGTCAGGAACTGCCGAAGGTGGGAGGCTTACAATCGGGTATGTATGCATGTATGCAGGTCGAGGAGTTGTCTTGACTTGCGCCGTTGATCCCAATTGGCAATTGCTGGCTTCAGCTCGATCTAGCGCCAAACGTCGAGTTCGATCTTGGCGAAAGAGACATGTCCTGGAAGGGAAGGACGTACTTTGCCAAGGGAAAAAGGGAAAACACCAAACTGAGGGCGGTGACGTTAGTCTTCAATGGCTGTAAAACAAACATGAACGGTTCGGTTTGCTTCTGCTGCCATCTGCCAACTGCCCTCTGCGAATAAGCAATACGCAATGGTCAATCGGGCCCGAGCACGAGGCCCGTGGCGTTGGGAGCTTGGCCTCGTGCTTGGCCGACATCACTTCATCGCATCACCTCACATATCAGCACTAGCGGGGGAGCTTTAGGCAGAAAGGAAAGGGCGCATCAGCACGAACACAACGTGACGAGTGATATCTGCACATGCCATCAGATTTCCCCCTCTACTTTCCATCAATACATCGATCGCATTCGATTAATTGCATGTCATTTGTCTTTGATTCACGTGTCTTGACCTTCAACCTGATTCGGGGCTGCATCTCGAAACAATGGCGGGCATCTCTGGGGAGAAGTACGCGCCTGTCGACGTCGACGCTAGTCCAACGGCGCCTGGACGCCTGTCTGAACGCCCCCAGGCCGCGACTACAGGAACCACCGCCTCGTGGTTACTGAAGTCGTTGATTGCATTTGGTGCAATCTGGTATTTCGTAGCGTGGCCTCATGCAGCATTGCCAGGTGATACTGGCAAATCGTCAAGTTCGAACACAAAGGACGGCATCTGGAGCCAAGTAAGCACAACAAGCTCTTTTGCTGCGGGTTCTCGGATCCTTCCCCTTCCTGTGCCCAATGTCCCCATCGTATAGGTTGCTAAGTGCCGATATGCATGCATGTAGATTAAGCCCAGTGAAAAGCTTGAATGGCATCCATGCTTCTCTGCCGGGCAGCGATGCGCTCGACTGACGGTGCCGATGGACTACCATCGCCCGCTGAACGAATCGGCCAGCCACCCCAAGGTCCATATCGCCATGGTCATGATCCCTGGCCACAACCGCACCGATGATCCCATGTCGTACAGCGAGTCACCTCTTATTTTGAATCCAGTAGGTCTTCGCGGGATGCTACCCTGAGTGTTACCGAATGTGAACTTAAAACGCAAACTAGGGAGGGCCTGGCGGCAGCGGCGCCATGTTTGCGCTCCTCGAAGGCCAGTTGATCCAAGGCGTCGTCGGGACGGAACACGATGTGATCGGTTTTGACCCAAGAGGAATCGGTAAGTGATCTCCTACCCCAAATACCGAGGGGGTAGTCCACGGGTCGATCACCTTCGTGCTGATAGCTTGCTAACTCCTGATTAGGTGCAACCACCCCTAAAGCCGACTGTTTCGCTGCTAAAGGCTGGAATGGCGTCGATGGCCAGAATATGGGCCTCATGAACAGGCTCACGTGGGACATTTCCGGGCATGACGTTGGCCTGATCAACTCGAGTAATGTAGCTTTGTCCAAGCTTGATGTTCGCGCCCGCGCTCTCGCCAAGCTCTGCCAGCGGGTATCCGACGAAAGCGGCGATGGCAGTATATTCGAATACAGCAGCACGCCCAACGTAGCCAGGGACCTGCTGTCCATCGTCCACGCCTGGGACGCATGGAGAGATGCGACTGCTGAGACTGCCAAGCCTGCCCAGCCCCATCTGGAGTCGGATGAGATGAACTCTAATCAGAACCACTCACCTCAGAGTACCAAGGGCAAGCTGGTCTACTGGGGGTTCAGCTACGGCACCCTGCTCGGCGCAACATTTGCCGCCATGTTTCCGGACTCAGTTGGCCGAGTTATGCTGGATGGTGTTGTAGACGCCGATCACTATGGTAAGCGTTAGACTCTCGCCCCCTCGTCGTGTCCGATCTGGGCTTCCCGACTGACCTGAACCCTTCTTAGTGGGGCCCGTCTGGAGGGACTCCATTATCGATTCCGATGCCATCTTCGATAAGTTCTTCGGCTATTGTGTTGAAGCCGAGGAAAAGTGTGCCTTCTACGAAAAAGGCGACACGCTAAATGATATCCAAAACCGCTACCAAGATATTATAGCAAACCTCCTGAAGGAGCCCAGGATTGTGACTAGCGCAGAAGGTAACATACCCGTGATACTGACCACCGGCGATGTACGAATGGTCCTTTTCCAGGCGTTATACACGCCGAACCTAGCGTACCCTTCGGTCGCGGAGTTCCTACATGCAGTCCATACGGACCAAGGGCTGTCGAGATTCGTCCATCCCTTGATCGTGGGCAGCTTGTGCAAGGACGTGAGGCTGCCCGTCTGGCCCGATGATGCCCAGAAAGCCGTCATGTGCAGCGACAAGCGCTACAAACTCAACGAGACCGTCCCCGAGCTCGAGAAGGTTTTCAAGGACCTGTCCTCGATCTCGTCCTTCTCCGACATCTGGATGGGCCTGATGATGGGCTGCAACGACTGGGCCATCGAGGCCAAAGACCCCCCAATGGACTGGGACGACCACCCGGCGCGCAAGCCCGCGCCCATCAACACTAGCTTCCCCCTCCTGTTCCTGACCAACCATCTGGACCCCGTCACGCCGCTCTACGCGGCCCTGAAGATGACGCGCCGGTTCGCGGGCGCGAGCGTCGTCGAGCAGACGGACGGCATGGGCCACTGCTCCTCGGCCTGCACCTCCATGTGCACCATCCGACACATCCGCGCGTACATCAATGAGGGCAAAGTTCCCCGCGTGCCTGATTTTGACAGTTCGGAAGACGGTAACAAGTGGGAGACGTGTAAGTGCCAGGAGAAGCCCTGGGATTCTATCCTTCCCCTTAACGCCGCCGAGCTCGTCGGGCAGAAGCTAGAGAACGAGAAGATGGCCAGTGACAAACGTCTACTGCAGGGCCTCTCGGTTGAGGAAGTAAACATGATGCGCAGCTGGAGCCAGTTCGGCCACAGCTTGGCGGAGCATAAGATGAACGCCCAGTTTGGGCAATACCAGAAGTTGAAGCGGTCGGCTTTGGGGTTGCCTGAGTGGACGCCAACAATGCAGCACGAGAAGTGTTCTGCTGGACAAAACGCTTAGTGATTAAAGCATATAGCTCGCGATAGCAATGGGTCCTCCCTCTTCGCAACTTACAACAGTGGCTAGTATAGCACAGCATCTGCGGGATGCTGAGGCCTGCGATTACACAATAGATAAACTACCACTGTCATGCCATGCAGTCCTCTTCTTTCGTCACGTCGTGCCACTGCCATCGCATACCGAGTATAGATATAATAATTGGTAGGCCCCTTCAATACCACGCCCACTATGTACTCGCGATGCAACCTTAGAAGGAACCGAATCCATCAGAGGTGTGAAATATAAGTAAGGGGTTTGCTTGGAGCAGCCCAGATGACGTCTCATCTGCCAAGCGCCCAATACTTAAGCAACGCTCTCGACGGGGCTCAACCCTCCTAATTTGGGCAGAACCTTGACCAATACCAACAACAGCCCCCCCTCTCTGAAGTTGAAGCTCTTGTTCTGGAGCCCTTCTTCTACGCGATCATTGCCCAATCACCCGAACTACATCGCTTGCTCTCTATTGGGATGTGTCTTCCGTCAAGGCCCAGAGCATTATCAAGCTGAAGTGATTTGATCAATTTCACCAGGGTTCATATTTCAGACGCTAAATGAAGTCATCATAGGTACTGTTCTAAAACGTTTCCGGTCCCTCATTTGGACCTTGTGAGCCGGCACCCGGACCTGATACTCCCCCACTTTCTTGCGTCTCCATGCCATGCCCTGCCGGCGCAAGACCCACGCTAAAGGAACACACATCATGAGCAAGATCGCGTAGATAGCAAAACACCAACCGGGCCCAAGAGACTGAACCAGAGCCTCCATAGCTGCAATAGCGCCCGCCGCAGTGAGGCATCTGACAAGATTGGAGGCAGCCTGGGCCGTTGCAGACCGTTGGATATTGAGGTCTGTTAGAAGTGTACCGCATAACTATGCCCGGACTCATCTCAGTACTGGTACTCTCGCTTTCATACAGAAAATGAGAATGTGCCTTGAAAGACTTACCACAAATGTGCTCGCTGTTGTAGCCCCAGTCAGGAATTGCATGATGAGCATGGCAGATATATGCTATTCCCTTGTTAGCTATGCCACTCATCAATATCTCAGCCCGTGAAATGTCTTGCCGTCTGGGTCATAAGGACTAGACCGTATCCAACAGCCCCCAACGATCCTATAATAGAGAGTGTGTACACTCCTCGAAGCCGGGCCGACTCTAGGGGGAAATCGAGCGAAAGTTTGTCGACCTGCTCTCCATTTTCTGCCTTGAGACGTGCTTTTGTCTTCTCGTAATTTAGATCAAGTAACTTCCCTAGTAGGTACCCAAATCAGTATTCTAGCCGGTGAACCAGCATGTACGTGAAGTAAAGTAGAGAGGTCAGTCGTCTTACCGGTAATGAAAGATCCAATTCCGCCTCCTATTCCTGATGGGAGGTACGTCAAACCGGATTGCAAGTAGGATAAGCTGTAAGTCTCGACACCAAGCGTCCCCAATGACGTCTGAAGCGTCATCTTCACTGCGTAGTTTACGGCAGTTATTAGAATAGTGAGCAGCGATGCCTTATCCAGAAGAATAGGTAGGCAGGTAAAGGGGTTTGGGAGATGGCACACCCGTTTGGGTGTGACCCCCTCGGCTTGATGGGCAGTTGCTCTTGGTCTTAGGGAAGGCAGAAAGGTCTTGTAAATTCCTCCGGCTTTCCAAGAGCCGTTGCCGACAACTCGTCTTTGAGTTTCCGGGAGCAAAAAAAGGATCACGAGAAAGTGTGACCCAGTCAGGATTATCAAAAACCAAAAGATCCATCTCCAGCCCGCTTGTTGGACCAAAACACCACCGATTACTGGGCCCAAACTTGGAGCAACATCTGTCCTGTAAGTAGGAGTAAGTGACGTGCTTGATCGGGAAGGGTACCGGATTGGGCTTACATCAGTAGCAGGATTCCTACATACGACCCTCGATCCTCGATCCTTGAAATATCAGCGATAACTCCATATGCAGCCCCGTATAATCCTGTATTTGATATTGCTTTTAGTCACTCTCGGCCACAAGGGATGGTGATATGTTACCTGAAGATCCGGCGCTTTGGACCATACGGAGAACCAGTAACGCTGGGAAAGAAGTCTGCAGCGCCATGCCAACATTTGCCGCAATCATCAACGAGAACATAAGTATATAGACTGGTCTTCTCCCGTTCTGATCCGCCATGTCTCCCATGAACGCGGGTGCGACCCCTGCAACAACCAGATATGAGGTGACGGTGAGGTTGATGAGAAACAAGGAGACGTTCAGATCTGCCGATATCGGTACAAGCGCAGGGAGATAAACGAAACTACTCATCGTCGAGAACATGGCTGCGAAAGACGTAATTAGACTGATCCAAAGTTTCTGTGATGGTTTGGAGACGGTGTAGGGTTCTGAAAGTGACTGGGACGTCGGCAACCGATCAGTCTTGTGTAAGTCTGTCTCTGTATTTGTAGTTCCCGCACCCGCGCCCGGGTCTGAATACATCGCGTCAGCCGAATTGCCAGATGGCAAGTGTGTAGTGAGAGATGCCATCGTATGTATCAAAACGCCTTTCTGTGTAATGTGTCGAGAGAGGGACCATGTGGCGGCCGTGGTATCTTGGCTTTGCGAAGTAATAGAGATGAATGAGGGGGTGCCGAGTTCCAACCACCCAACATGTAGGAGGTGGAAGCGATGGCTCGTCGCCACCGGCGGAAGAACGAAAGAGGACTAGCTACATGTGTACACCTTTATGCATGTACCCTGTACAGGGGGACATCAAAGTCCCTTGCTCGGCTAGATAAAGAGAAAGTCATTGAAAGGGGAAAGAGTCTTCTTCTTCAGTGTGAAGAGCAATACACTCAGCACGAGCTACGCACTCTGTAAACTCACGGATATCTACAATCAACTAGCTCCTTGGCCACCCCTTTATGTCCTTACTGGATTCTTGTCAAACTATCTAGTCGGCCAAAAGAGCAAGGTGGTTCTAGTTGAGATTCTTCAGCCAAGACCGCCTTATATTCTGACAAATCTGGCCATCTTCTGTTCTTCCTCCATGACGGTGTCCACTAAGTGCCGCATGCTCGCAGCCCAGCTAAGTCGCGTGGTAAATACATTAGACTCATATGGATAGGGAAATATCGAAGGACCATGGTAACTTACACCTCGCGAAGTTTGGGTTGTGTTGGATACAGTGTAGCCAGCAGGACTTGGTTGCGAATCATGTACATACTGCTGCGATTATCTGCGTCCTCTTGAGGTGCTGAAATGGGTATATTCTTCCAATATTCCTGCAGGTAGAGTTGTCCAAGAGGATACCGAGGGTTGCGGAACACACCAAGATCCACTGAAACAGAGGTGTTCAGTATGAGTATATTTAGTAAAATACGATTACGAACCTTCGTTATGACCCCAGAAGGCACTTGCATCGTACACGCAAACAGTCTCCTTATCCAGCCTGTATCGGCAGTTTCCAGGCCAAAGATCAGCATGTACTATACAGGGCGTGACTGACCTGCCGTCAGACTCCAGAGGTCGCAAATATCGTGGAAGGACTTTGTCAAAGTAGGCCTGCCGAAGTTTAGCAAGGTCCTCTGGGTGCTGCCCCCTATCCGCTGCTCTCGGTCGACGATTTCCCTCATTTGGTTCGTCCAAAAGGCCTCCCAGGAACCAGTCCAGAGGTTGCTCTGTTCCAGGTCTCCAAACCTAGTGGGTATCGGGAACCCGAACTGCCCGTCAGGAGACTTACCAAAGCTCCGGTTATGCAGAGCAACCACAGCAGCCATGTAAGACTCAGGGCTGGGGATGCCATCCTCGCTCATTTCAATGAAATCAGAGAGAAAAAAGTGTAAATTCTTGTCTGATTTGTAAGTTCCTAGGATGATAGGCTTTGGGCTGAATTCTGGTATGAATTTGTGCAGTGTTGATGCAGCCTGGAAGCTAGCTTGCATCATATCATAACCGTACTGCCCCTTGCACTCCTTTAAAGTCCGATGGTTAGCCCTCAGTCAAAGATGATAACGGCAGAGAGACCCCTACCTTTTGGAAGAAGACCCAGGAGGTGAAATCTGCAAGCATCACCTCAATCCTGTAAGTGTTGCACCACTCGCTGAGCCCCGCCGGAGTGACCGATGTGACTTCCGCCCCGTCCGGCAAAGCTATAATTGTCAGTAGGTTTCGAATAGCCTTGCGCGACGTGGATACTGGACATTAATGGCATACCGGCAAGAAGATTAGCATCCAGCTCTGCATCAACACCTCGTGCATCGATAGCCATGGTGTACGAGGCACAGTCCAGCCGTCATGAATCTAGAGTTGATACTTGCTTATCACCTAGTTGAACGAGACAAAATGTGATTTAATAAACAGGCAAACTCGAGATATATTGGTCGTGGTGGACGATTGGAAGAATCTCAGAGTTATATGATGAAGGAAACTGTCGAGACCAGATCGACTTACCAGAGGCTCGGGTTCACTGGACCAATGAAATGCGAGCGTTACTTATGTTGGTTCAACAGCCCCGGCTAGGTTGGACACACAGGGCCATTGACAGGGGGCGCCGGTGTGCTCGGGTAGGAGTCGCCCGACTTGGCCGGCGCTTGTGGCCGGTTTCTCTATATGATCGTCTCGCCTACTGCTGAACCAGGCATGGATGATACGGTCCCATACCACCCTAAGGCGGGGGACCGCGATTGCTATCATCGTACAAGCCGGCGGCTCGAACCATCTGTTCTGTGCCCGCGAGGACGGCAGTATCACCCACGACATAGGAACAGGGAGACTCGAGAGGTTTCAGTACCATGAACGGCTCACTGCAACCACGCAGCTGGAATGGCAAGCCCGGACACAGACACTTCTGGTCAACATTGGTACTCAAATCTCTGCATCGCCATCAGGCCGAATACAGTTGAGGCCTCATGTGTTCGATCATCGGGTGGGACACACAACACAGCAGACACTAGTTAATGCGGATATAACTGCCTTTCTGCTCTCCACATCCGCTTTTGAGGAACTCTGGCATTCCGAGTCGAGGTTATTCATGTCTTCGAAACACTCAAAGGATGGCGGACAGTGGCATGTTCACCCTGATAGCGAGCTCCCAGCTGTTTCTTGTGGAAGATGCGAATGTAAAGGTGTTAAGTTGGGCAACACTGGATGTGCCAGACACGACGAGATGAGGATCCGTCTTATCCCTGTTGGACCTCTCAAGCACTCATAAAGAGGGGGCTGAGAAGCTGGCGCTCGAGGTGTCAAGCACTGGCTTACCAGAAGTGAAGTTCACGATTGGTTTCCACCGTTTTGACTTATACTTCCTGACGAGACGTGGCTGGGTCTGTTCCTTGAATGTGAAGCATTTGCCTTCCGTCAAGTCATATACACGACACTTCTTCATTCCCCCATTGTGGCAAGTAGGCAATGATTTTGCCGGCCGTGTGCTTTCTTCGAAAAGCCTTGCTTTTGTATATAAAGATGAGCTGGTCATCTTCAACAGGTTTCTGGAGTTTGAGGAGAAAGCCGACTTGAGAACGGAGGAGCGGGAGAAATCAATAAAGTGACAGACAGTGCAAATACATCTAATATATACTCTCTAAACAGCAGTTTCTTCCACATACGACCACATCCTGCTGAATACTAGGGATCCCGTCCGCTCTCCCATATATAAGCAGCAGAGAGCCGAATTAGTACTAGGGTCGGTGACGACCTGGGAATCCTCGGTGTTGTATGTATTTTGCCATTTTTTTGCCCAGGTTGCTGCTGGCATTGAGTCTGTGCTTCTATTTGGTGACGCATCATCTTTTTGACGAGCTCTCCAATTGCTCTGGTGGGGCAGCAGCTCATTTGGAGCCAATCCAATGGAAATCCAGCGCACTCGCAATTGATTGGCCCGACCGGGGTGCGCTACGAAAATATTTCTTAGCAGTGCGAGCTTCACGGCAATCGGTAGGAAGAGACGCAGGACGCAGCTATTCTGTCCCTCTTCTACCTCCGTTCCCCATCCCCAACGACGTTTGACCCAATCCATCAACCACTCTCCTCTCTTTCCCCGTCGTAGATCGAACCATCTTGGTATTGGGTGCCTTTGGTCCAGTCGTCCTTTCAAGATGTCGGCCGCTTTCAGAACACTTGCGCCCTTCTTGCGCGCATCCCGCCTCTCTCTCAGAACTGGTAGCACCGCCAATCCTTTGCAGTCAATAAAGTCCCAGAATGTCTCTGCCGCCCTCAACATCTACCGCTCATACGCCGTCTACGAGCGATCAAAGCCTCACGTGAACATTGGTACCATTGGTCACGTCGATCACGGAAAGACCACCCTGTCTGCCGCCATCACCAAGCGACAGGCCGAGAAGGGCATGGCCAGCTACCTCGAGTACGGCGCCATTGACAAGGCTCCCGAAGAGCGAAAGCGTGGTATCACCATCTCTACTGCCCACATCGAGTACGCCACCGAAAACCGCCACTACTCCCACGTCGACTGCCCCGGTCACGCCGATTACATCAAGAACATGATTACTGGTGCCGCCAACATGGATGGTGCCATCATTGTCGTCGCTGCTTCCGACGGTCAGATGCCCCAGACCCGAGAGCACTTGCTCCTGGCCCGCCAGGTCGGTGTCCAGAAGATTGTCGTCTTCGTGAACAAGGTTGATGCCATTGACGACCCCGAGATGTTGGAGCTCGTCGAGATGGAGATGCGTGAGCTGCTGAGCCACTACGGCTTCGAGGGTGACGAGACCCCCGTCATCATGGGCTCCGCCCTGATGGCCATGGAAGGCAAGCGACCCGAGATCGGTGTGGAAAAGATTGACGAGCTTCTCGAGGCCGTCGATTCGTGGATCCCCACACCCGTGCGTGATACCGAGAAGCCTTTCTTGATGTCTGTTGAGGATGTCTTTTCCATTGCTGGTCGTGGAACCGTTGCCTCGGGCCGTGTTGAGCGAGGTGTCCTCAAGAAGGACTCCGAAGTCGAGCTGGTCGGCAAGGGCGGCGAGATCATCAAGACCAAGGTCACCGATATCGAGACCTTCAAGAAGTCTTGCGACGAGTCCCGCGCCGGTGACAACTCCGGTCTCCTCCTCCGTGGTATCCGCCGCGAGGATGTCCGCCGCGGTATGGTCGTCGTCAGGCCCGGCACCGTCAAGGCCCACACCCAGTTCATGATCTCTCTTTACGTTCTGACCAAGGATGAGGGTGGCCGCCACACCGGTTTCCACGAGAACTACCGCCCTCAGATGTTCTTGCGTACTGCCGATGAGTCCTGCGCGCTTTTCTTCCCCGAGGACTACGAGGACAAGACCCGCATGATCATGCCTGGTGACAACGTCGAGATGGTTGCCCACTTGCACCAGCCCATTGCCATCGAGGCTGGTCAGCGTGTCAACGTCCGTGAGGGTGGCCGCACCGTTGCCACTGGTATCATTACCCGAATCATCAAGTAAACTAGAAAAGACGATCTACTGGTATCACGAATTTACCTATACCTAATGTGTACGAGGGATGGAGCGAGCAAACTCGGTGGGCGGCTTGCTACGACTGCGGGTATGGGGGGCAAGGAGTTTTATTGAGATGACCCGTATATGGACATGACATGTATAAATGTACAACACCCACCGCTGATTTTGAGATGAATTCTCGTGTACATTTTATTTGGCTCCATGAAGCTCAGACATCATGTCATCTCCCCTCTGTTCCTGTCTATGACTTTTCCTCTTGTACTTTGGTTTACAACGAGGAAGGCCTGGCAAAACCCACAAAAATGAAACAAATTACAATAAACCAAACCAAACCAAACCGTCTCTCGCTCGTGTTCTGGAAGTGCAACAATATGGTTGACAGCGGCAGGCCCAGCCGCGGTCCATCGGGGCTTGTGAACCGTTGACAGGTGACACTTGGTACGTGGTAGGTCTCGCCAACGGTTTTCAACGAGAGGGAAAGGGTTCCGCCAATCTCGTATGTGTTACACCCAGCAACGTTACGCCTTGGCCGAGAATCGAATCACCAATGCCCAATCTACTCAAGACGTGATGGCAGCGAGCGTTCGCTTGTATATACCTCGTAGGTCGTCTGATATTCGACGTGGCCACTTCTCCCTCCCCTTTCCCCGTTAGGTTACCTGAGAGCCAGCCTGGACATCGATGTGTTTATCCCCCTTATCACCACTTTATTTTCGAGCTGAGGTCGTCATCATCAGCGTTCTCGGGGGCTTTTTCTGCTCGGTAGAAGAGCAAGTGAAGCGAAGGGTCCCCCTGGTCCCTGACAATTGCACGAAAGAGTGCTCTATCGATACATGGCCCCCATGGAAATAAGACGTACTCGAGTTGCGAACGCTAAGGAGACGGTATTGGCCAGTTTAGTAACCCCCGGAAGGCTTTGGTGTCGAGGCACGACTTGGTCGATTATGCGAAGCTGTCTGGGTTCACATCCGTCTGCGAAGAGTAAGTGGCAAATTATGTCCTTTCAAACGTGGCTCAAGTGCCTAGTACCTCTCCGCCCCCTTTTTGAACGGAACCGCCATTAGTTAACTCTCCGATGGATGAAAATAGATACGAGGCACTAGGAGAAGACTTCTGCGCTTGGTCAGACCGTCCAAATCAACTTCAGGGTGGCGGGTCGCCCATGGCTATCGATGCCGAGTTCCTCGAGCCTCTATATCCGGAGTGGCGGCCGGTACATACCTTACTCGTGCTTGCAGTGGTACTCTGCTTCTTGATGGGGGTTTTGAAGTCCACCTCTTCTTCTTTAATAAGATATCATACGTTGTCGAACCGGTGCCGGGGATGTTTGAGAGGGAAGACTCAACCCATCAAGCATACGAAAAACAAGGCGAAGGATCACCAGGGGCCAGTAGCAACTGCTTCGGCCAATGCAATGCGGGAACAGATTGTAGTCGGCACGAAGCCTTATACGGGGTGTTGCGATAGGAACGGCGGGTTTATGTAATGATGACCGTTCAGATGTAGCTTGACGGTGGTATTTGGATATACGCCAGCTCTTGACAACGTCAAGATCATTAGCTTTCCAATAGTACATCCAACTCCTAGATTCCTCAAACTTATGTTTAAACTTCAGTTCTAAGAATGTACAGCCTTTGAACCAATTTCTCCAGGTACACGTCCTCCAACCATCTTGTACCATCCCCTTTCTAGCCCGATTCCCTGTGCACCTGTCCCTTCGGTCTTGAGCTTGCTGACTGATATTCCACGTTCGAGATCGATCTCATCGTCAAGCTGAGCAGCTGTTCCGGTAGACATGAACTTAGCAGCTGCGTTTGTGTTACCACGGTGCCCTCCAGGGATTCGGCGAATAAGAAAGCGCAAGACAGTACGGAATACAACATGATGGGTTGGGACCGAGCTGAAGGAGAAAAGCCACCCATGCGCTGACTCTGTTTACAAGCTATCAGGTTGGCAAACAAAAGATAAATACCGACTACTAGATATAGGTCGCAAATGCCATCTCGGCCAAGGGTCACCACAATCTGTTACCAATCCCGAACTCCTCTACAGCTTTCCACAATGGCACAATCCTGATCCCTGGCCACAGTGGCCTCGCCCGAGTATACTCAAGTTGACGGGACACACTTTAGTCTTCTAGATCCAAATCTCCTAGGCAGGTCTTTCCCGATAGCATTTACAATTCCTGCTCCTGTGGCTCTCGTACATGGACCAGAAAATCACTTTCGGTGAACAGCTTTTTCCTGCCCTGAAGGTTAAAGACTGAAACTTGTCTCTCTGTGCCTGCCTCAATGTACTGTGGCCAACTCTTGAGCAAACAGGCCTCGGGAAAGACCCATGGACGTAGTTGCTGTAACACAAGTCTCATGGCGTTTGCACGAACAAACGCAACTCCCGGTCATTTTCGCCTACCAAGGCTCTCTCGGCTTTCTCCCCACGAAGAAGCCCTCTCCGGCATGGTTTTGCATCCATCGTGGACAAGGTCGATATCTTGAAACCGAACGTGCCATCTTCAACGTCGTCTTTGCCTTTCTTCTCCTCTGTAATTGAGCTCACCAACTATACCACAACAGTAAGGGAAACGCAAGCACTTGCTTATCATGGGCAATCCTTATGGCTGGCGGTGTTGGACGTGCTGGGGATACTTCGGTACCAAATTGGCGAGGCAGCATCATACTACATTGACAGGACATGAGCCGCCCGTCTTCGAGTGTAACAAGTGCTCGCACTACTTCGGATCCGAGGCGACACAATTCAAGCACATGGAAGACATGAACCACTTCGCCTTCGATTGCTGCCGCTGTAGCTTGACCTGGCCAACCGAGGACCAACTGACCAGTCACCAACATGAGAAGCACAATTACTGTGCCGAGTGCGACAGGGTGTTCATGAGCTACAACAATTTGAAGCAGGTCAGTCAGTCAATCATCAATCCCCCAATTGCTAGCAAGGGAGCGTGACTGGTCTAGTATGATAATTCAAGCCATAGCTCACACCCTATAGCATCTTCACTCCCGCCGACACCTGGGCCAGAGTATTGGGTGCCCCTTCTGTGGGAGCTGTTGGGTCACAGCCGCGGGGATGACGCACCACCTCGAATCCGGCGCCTGCCCAAAGGCCAGCAAAGTGAACCGCGATACGCTGTACAAGTTCGTACGCAGCAAGGATCCGGGAGGTGTCTTCACCAAGAATCTGGTCGGCTACCAAGGTTCGACCTACTACGAGGCCAACGAGCAGTCGTATAACCCCTATCGGGGCGGTTACCAGTGCTATCTCTGCCATTCGCTCTTTAGCTCGCTGCAGGGGCTGACCCAGCATCTGAACTCTCCCACTCGTAAGTCATTGGGTGCCCATTCCTCACAAAACGTCAGTCTGGGAAGAGAGAGAGTGTGTGTAACTGATTCAACATTGAAATATATGGCTAACGCCGTAAACGCCGGGTGTAGATCAGCAACCCTGTACCATTGCCCCAACCGAATTACGTGCGACAAAGAGTTCAAGTCGCTCGCGTCCATAATCAACCACCTCGAAAGTGAGAGTTGTGGCTTTGTTCGCTTCGAGAAAGTGCAACGTGGTTTCCAGGACCTTCTAAACATGGGAAGACAAATCAAGTTTCAAGGCTGATATATGTATCCATGTAGACCTGCAATAGCCATGTGTCTGCGGGGCGAATCGTATTGATATAGCTGGGGTTGCACGATATGAACACTAAAGACTGACTTCAGTCACAGTCAGACGCAGTTAGGTACCATCTTCAGAAAGGTGTATCAAGTTGACGAAGCATGGCATGGGAGTCGAATGGTTGGTTGATATCTCATAACGGCGAGCAAAAAACTTGCCCTGGCTCCAGTAACTCCCATCTAGAGCAGTTGATAAAAAAGCCACCACAAGATTGGAGCCGCAGGAAATCCGAGCGAGCCTTGACACAAAGCTGAACGTCCGTAGCCGATTGATACATTAGCACGCGTAATTGATAAGTCTGTGGCCAGCATCGCAATTGTGACAAGCACGGAGCAGTTTTGGGGTAAAACATTCTCATCAATCTCTCTCAGTGAACACGATAACGAAGCCCGGATAAGTGGTCTTTTGCCGTAGCCGATCTTCAACCTTTCATAGTTGCAGTCCCATCAAGCGCGGCTCGAGACTCGAGAGGGTAAAATCGGATGATCGGTAGGTTGTCATCAAAAATCCATATGCATTGTCGTGGTGTACTAGCTTGACCCTATCGCAGTCCTGGCTATTCCTTTCCACGAAGCCCAACCTCTCCAATGTTTGTGAGGTGAATGCACCAGGGGAAACCGTGAGCCCTTTTTTATTCCCCTTGCGAGATCATGAACCGACCAACTCCATATCCGCGAACGTTGTTCGCATCGTAGATGACAAGATGCAAGAGAGATTATGGAATGGGACGAGTAAAGACATGTCGGTCTTTTTTGGTCGTTTAACGGTGCTGTGTATGGTATTAGTATTTCGTGGTCTTTCTGGAAAGTCCCCCGTAGACCAAGGGATAGTGTGCGCAGGTGTTTCGCGTCTCGAATTATTCGTACCTTGACGAAGCCAATGTCGGCAGCCTTCTCACGGAAGCACTGACGGCAGATGTTGAGGCCGTACTTGCGGATCAGACCAGCCTTGTGGGTGCAGACACGGCTGTAGTGAAGGACAATATGTTAGTGCAAGTTCCCTTTCCTTGGACAGCATGGCTGGCAGCAGTCCATCATCGGCGTGGCCAATTCTGTATTTCTTCAACCTCCTCCCATCTTTAACAGGAAACGTACCAGGCACGGGCGCCCTTGCCGTAGGTGCGGGGACGAGAGTTCCAGACGGTTTCGTGAGACATGATGGCGGTTTGTTGTCGATGCAGCTGGTCACGTAGACTAAGCTTGCTTGGGTGGGAGTGTGCGGTTGCGGATTGGCGAGGTCTGGCGTTGGTCGGTCGTCGATGTACAAGATCAGAGTGGAAAGTCGAAATGTTCGCGCGAATGGCCTTTTTTTGCAAAATTGGGTTGTGGGAAGCCACCAGCGGGAAAGTGTCTGGTCAGTGCTTTGCCGGTAGGGGGCTGATACTGGTGGGGGCTTGAGGACGTGTGGCTAGTAAGTAATCCGATTGATGGCGGTGCACAAATCCAACAATCTCTCACATCTTATCTTATCAGCCAGGTTGGCTATTTGGAGGAGGGGAAGTAACGCCACTTGCCCCTGCTGTTGCTAACTGCTTAGTACGGTAGACGGGCAGTTACGGGGGCTGGGCCGTCATTCATTCAAGGTAGGAGCTGCTTTGGAGCTTGGGCCCGACAAGTTGACAGCTTGCCTTGAGGGACTGCATTTCTCAGCAGTTGTCAAGAGCCGGCTCTTTTTTTATATCCCTCCCAAACACCGCCGCTTTATAAGACGTGGCATCTCTTTGATCCTGATCGCATTGCTGAATCGATATCTTTTGCACATCAATCCATTGGACTTTTTGTGTCCATCACATCAATATGGTTCTCCTCAAGAGCCTCGTGCTCTCCGGCCTTGCGGCCGTCGTAGCAGCCAAGTCTGCCGTCATTGACCTCGTCCCCGACAACTTCGATAAGGTCGTGCTCAAGTCGGGCAAGCCCACTCTGGTCGAGTTCTTCGCTCCGTGGTGTGGCCACTGCAAGAACCTCGCACCCGTCTACGAGGAGCTCGCTGGTGTTTATGCGGCCTCTAAGGATGTCCAGATCGCCAAGGTGGACGCTGATGCCGAGAAGTCCCTTGGCAAGCGATTCGGTATCCAAGGTTTCCCTACCCTCAAGTGGTTCGATGGAAAGAGCGACAAGCCCGAGGATTACAATGGCGGACGCGATCTGGAGAGCTTGACCAAGTTCATCACCGAGAAGACTGGTGTTAAGGCCAAGAGAAAGCTCGAGATGCCCAGCCAGGTCAACATGTTGACGGATGCTTCTTTTAAGGAGATCATTGGCAGCGACAAGAACGTCCTTGTTGCCTTCACTGCTCCCTGGTGTGGCCGTACGTGCATCACATCCCTCCGATTATCTTGCTGTTTGGTGCGCTAACTGTGTGAATAGACTGCAAGAGTTTGGCTCCTGTTTGGGAGACCTTGGCTGAGGACTTCATCCTCGAGACCAAGGTCGTCGTTGCCAAGGTCGATGCTGAGGCTGAGAACAGCAAGGCCACTGCTGAAGAGCAGGGCGTTACCTCGTACCCGACTATCAAGTACTTCCCCGCCGGCTCCAAGGATGGCGAGGCCTACAACGGTGGCCGAAGCGAAGCCGACCTCATCGCTTTCCTGAACGAGAAGACCGGCACCCACCGTGTTGCTGGCGGCGGTCTCGATGCCACTGCTGGTACCATCGGTCTTCTCAACGAGGTTGCCATGAAGTTCGCTGCTGGTGGTTCTGCACTGGCTGACCTGACTGAGGAGGCTAAGAAGGCTGCCGCTGGTCTCTCCAAGGATGCCCAGTACAAGTACGCCGAGTACTACGTCCGTGTCTTCGACAAGCTGTCCAAGAGCGATACCTACGTTGCCAAGGAGCTTGCTCGTCTGGACGGTATCCTTAAGAAGGGAGGCCTGGCCCCGGCCAAGGCGGATGAGCTCCAAAGCAAGACTAACGTCCTGCGCCAGTTCCTTAAGGATGTGGCCGGTAAGGTCACTGGTGAGAAGGACGAGTTGTAGTAAACGAAGGTTCAAAACACCTATGGGTCGGACACCTTCTAACGATACGACCATGACGAGAAATGCATTAGGCATGATACCTATTCTTGACACAAAGCCAACACAATAGAATCATATCCATATTTATCGCACTCTAAGCACACAAAGCAACCCTCCGTGATCTAAACTCCCCAACGCCCTGTTGACCGCCAACCTCCCTACAATGTGCCTTTAGACAAGTGTATTGAGTAATTCACGGTTTTGATGCCGAGGCCGAATCACTTGCTTGGCTGGCTTTTTAGTGCGGATTCAAGGTTATCTAGTCGCCGCGACATTTCGTCCACTGTCCTTCGGGTTAGATCTCGTCCTCGTAGTTTTCATCCGCTTGGGCAATTGGGCGGGTAGTGCATACTCTTTGCGAATATTTCGCTGGACACACCGGCGAACTTGTTGGAAAGAGAGTTGAGTAACTCTTCGACTACGACCGTCAATTCATCGGAAGGCTAAAATGTATATCCTTTCGTAAGTAGTTGACCTAAAAACCACGGATCCTTTTATAAACCACGACGTACGGTTCCCTCCTCTTTGTTGTTCGGGGCGTTCGTGTTGTTGGGTTCCGGTTTCTTGGACGACATATTGGCGCGATCGGTCGCAGGGCGTGTGATTTGGAAGTCCGATTAGCCGAGCGGATATGCGTTTTTCGTTTGTTGCGTGCAATGGTCGTTCTTTTCGTGGGCAGTCGTGGTCTCGTGTCGTGGGCGGTTTGGCGTGATGTTTGGGCGATATAGGAAGAATACGCAGTTGATTGAATAACCTAGACGCGGGCGGGTTGCTACTGGATCTGTAGGTATGCGCCTCACTCTTTAAACCCCTGCTGTTCCGATTTAGCTGCTGCGAGACCCCTGAAGACCAGGGTGGGCCGGGGGCTCTCCTAGCTCGGGCAGGTGCACCGACAAGCCGGTGACTTCACTTAGACTTCAGGGTGCAGTACGGAGTACACCACGCGACACAATCACTCTATTCTTATCTTTGCTTCTAATCCCTACAAGTTATCGCATTACTGTCTATTGTCTAGTCTCTAGGAAAGCTACGATGCCCACCACCCGGTGATCCAACCTCCCTCTCCCGTCCGTGTGGCCATGCCTCCTCCGCAAGACAATGCCCGCGTTGTCTTCCTCATCATCCTCCTCTTCTGGGTTGCGACGAGCCCCGACAACGGCCCGGGCTTCGTCGCCGCGCCCTCTCTGACACGCGCCCGGCTCGCGCGCCAGCGACATGCGCACGGCGTGCTGAACACGACGGACTGGGGTACCTTCGCCCCCACCTCCACCTCGACGACGACAAAGAAGACCCGCCGCCGCCCGACCTCGATTCTGGGAAGAACATCACGATACCTACAGGCTACCTCAACTTGACGGGGTTTCGCAAAGAAGACGGGCTGGCATGGGACGACCTGGGCCGGTTCAAGAGCCGCTGCGAGGCGTGGAGCCGCAATGCCGTCGGTGACCCGGAATCGCAGTCGCCCGTCTGGCAGAATGTGTCGGGCGTGGTCAAGGGGCCCTGGATCCGGCGCAACGCCTCGGTCAGCCGAGTGCATGGAAGTTACAACCTGACGGCCATGACGCCGGGCATCGATTGGGTGGGCCGGCAGGCCGACTGGCTCCGCAACGCCACGGGATCCGAGGGGATGATGATGCTCCGGATCGAAGACGAGGAGGAAGCGGGCACCGAACCGGAAAGGCCGCGTCATAGCAAAGGCCTCCTGTTGCCGGCCGCCGAGGTGATTGCGCGCGAAGTCTCCGCTACGGTTACGATAGACGACGATGAGGGCACGGGTGCTAGCTTCGACATGCGACTGCATGGTGTGCACTGGCCCCGGCAAGGAGCGCTGCTCTTGACGACCACCAGCGAGAAGTTTGCGGGCATTTTCGGCTTGCCTCACCTGACGACCCGGCCGGACTTCTACGAATCTAGCAAATCTCTGCTAAACAGGACTCTGGACGAAGTGTTGCAAAGGAAAGAGAAGCGTACGTTCAGCGATCCTATAAACCCTTGGGCCGCTAGCCTCGACTCTCCGGGCGAAGGTTGGACCCCGGCACCTCACTGCGAGTATGTGGCATACATACAGATTCACCCGCCGGACAAGGATATTTTACAGGTCGACCCCATGCTCACCGGCCCGGAAGACGTGGCCAAGGCTATCGAGGACCTGGAATATGAACTTCGCTTCCCCCGGGGAGCTCCCCAGCAGCGTCACCCAAAACTACAGATGTCCGCTGTCATGTTCTCTCCCGACTGCGCCTTCTTCCTCGAGACCAGGGGCCCTCCAGAGTTCACGCAAGCTGAGGGGCTACACCTCGTAGGCTGGAAGCAGGAGTTCTGGCTACATAGCGTGAGCACCTGGCTGTTGGGCTTCGCCCTGGTCATCTTTTGCCAAGTTCAGCTGCTCAAAATGCAGATCAAAGAGACATCGACACCATCAACATTGGGTCGTGTCAGTTTCTACACCACGAGTATCATACTACTAGCGGACGGTGTCACCTTCCTCGGGTCCTCGGCTTGGAGCCTGTCGGCATCAACCACTATGCTGCCATCGCTGGTCGTCACAGTTGCATCATTCCTGGCAATGATTGTGTCCGTCGCCTTTCTGATCGAGATATTCAAAGTCCAAGAACCCGAGTGGAGGAGGCAAGAAAGAGAGAGGCAGCGCACATCTGCCGCAAATACACCAAGACCCCCAGAGACGCCCGCCAATACCACCACGACTACGCCGCCTGACGCGAACGCAGACGCTGTTTCGAACACCATCTTGTCCACTGCCGCTCGGCGCGCAAACCCGAGGCCGCCATCACCACCTATCATCATCCCGTCCGATCAGGACATTGATGCCGAGATCGAAGAGGTCACGGGGGGTACAACGGCAGCTGGGTTACCTGCGCCTGCAACGGCTGCTAATGCTACTGCCGCACCGCCGGCGGGTCCGACAGTGAGCACCATTTTCGGCCGGTTCATCCTGATCGGTATCGGCATCCTCTTCCTGTCCCTGGCCGCGATCACTTGGCGGCCTCATATCCGTACCACCTACTTCAACCTGCTCGCCTTCAGCTACCTGTCCCTCTGGGTGCCGCAGATCTACCGCAACATCTACCGCAACTGTCGGCGGGCCTTCTCGTGGCGCTTCGTCGTGGGCCAGAGCGTGCTGCGGCTGCTGCCCATCTCCTATTTCTACACGGCCAAGGACAACTTCGCGTTCGCGGAGCCCGATTGGACCGCCTTTGCCGTCCTCGCCGGCTGG
This sequence comes from Apiospora kogelbergensis, assembly GCF_038363985.1. Taxonomy (NCBI): domain Eukaryota; kingdom Fungi; phylum Ascomycota; class Sordariomycetes; order Amphisphaeriales; family Apiosporaceae; genus Apiospora; species Apiospora kogelbergensis. The sequence goes on from NW_027117422.1 coordinate 1,010,383, forward strand.
CTCTGGGTCCAGATCTGGGTCCTCGTGGGGCAGAACGTGCTGGGCCCCCGCTTCGGCCTGCCCAAGGACTGGATGCCCGAGGCCTGGGAGTACCACCCCATCCTGCGCGAGGACAACGTCGAGAGCGGCGGGTTGCCTATTGGGCTGGTCTCGGTCTCCGCGCCCGGCAGTCCCTCGCTAGAGAGGAGGAAGAGCGGAGGCGGAGACGAAGGCAGCGGTGCAGGAGCCAAGCCCACGACAAAGATTCACGTCATCGACTGCGCCATCTGTCGCGAGGTCCTCGAGGTCCCCGTCATCAAGTCGGGCGAGGCGGATCCCACGGCCGTCGGGGGCGTGGCGGGCGTCTTCGCGAGGAGGGTGTACATGGTCACGCCGTGTCGACACATATTCCACTCGGAATGTCTAGAGGGTTGGATGCGGTTTCGCTTGCAGTGTCCTATCTGTCGCGAGGAGTTGCCGCCGCTGTAGCTCGGTTGATGTTCAATCTTCACGATGGAGGGAAGAATGCCCTCGGTCGTTTACATGACGTGTTACCTTACTTAGCTAGCGGGAATGATATTGAAAGAAATGCATACAATGTGTTACTTGAAAGAAAAACTGCATCGTGACAAAGCTGAATCAGTTGCGTACTCCTCGAGCTTGGTGCGACTAGTATGAATTTGAGTGGTGTCTCTCGTTGGTTCAGCGCACTACTCACGCTTCTGTGCGACTGCGAAAAGTCCTGATGTGTATGGTTATCCAAGATTTGTAAAATCTAAGTCGAAATGCAAAGCAAACATGCCGAAAAGAAAATTGAGGCGTGAGTGTTATGCAGCAAAAATCATTCAGCAAGATAGAATACTTCACGGCATGTGATGATCGGTATGTATGAATTCTGTCAAGGCTTCAGATCACGACAAACACAGATTGGCAACCAGCGACAGACAGGCAATTGCAAATCTTAGTCAAGAGACGAGTCTGTGAAAGACAGCTGATAGCTGTCCCGTTGATGCTCACATTACATCGTGATTCCTTCTATCACTACAACAACAGAGGCGGCAACGAATGCAATATATGATGCTACCATTAAGTAGGACACTGGTAAAGATTCTCTTCTTCACTGCCACGGGCGAACCGCAGCAAGTAATGAAAAGATAAAAAGAAAAACGCCTGTCAGACGTCCACTACCACCCACCCCGGCCGCGCGCCCGAAGGCAGACCGCAGCAAATCGGGGTTGAGATCATCAAAAACTCTCTATACAGCAGTCCTCGTGAAAGGAAAGCCGCCATCCTTGCGGACAGTGCGAAAGTGGGAGCGGTCTTGCGACCACCTTTTGAGAAAAAGGCTTCACTCTTGAGTGGCAGGGATTGATCTCATCAACCAGGGTCGGATCTGTAGCTGTTTTGGAGAAAACAGAGATTGGGACAAAAACTATAGAAATGATTCTTTAGAGTATTGTCGACATGAAGAGAAAAAGAGAAAAGAAATCCCAAGACGGAGGGAGGGAAGACGCCCTTTTATACAAAGGAATTCAGGCTGGGCGGGTCCCCAGCTTGGTGGGATCAGCCAATCCCAGCCTTCCTGTTTTTTGGGTGGAGGCTGGTCCTCAGGGTGCCTGGAAATGCCCTAGGAAAAATTGAATTTTACTGCAGGTGTTCCGTACCCGCTATTGAATGGATCACAAAGTGAAATGCAGCTGCTAACATGGCACTTGCCTCACTTACAACTGACATCCGTTACCTAACACATCACTCAAGCCTCAAGTTGTTCCTGAATATCACGATATTTGATGATTGCATCTGTTTGAACTGGATGATGCTGAATTGAATAAGTGCCAACGATTATTTACTAATTCACATGTGCTCTTTCCAGCGCAAAGCTGCCACGTCCAACTAACCAGTCGCCAGTCAAACCCTCGTTGCCGTACCTACTGCTTGTCCCAATGCTCACCCATTCGGCTTTGGCAAGTTGCTCGAGCTCAGCTGTAAATCAACAGATAGTGCTCACTGGTATGCAGAATCTTCTCAATTGCTCCATAACGATGGCAGGCCTGACCCAGTAGTCTTGTCCTAGGTTTTGGTGTAATAACGTAATAGAAGCAGTTCAACCTCGGTACATACTCCAGCATAGGTGTGGTTTTTGGACATGATGAAGTTTGTATATCCACGCAGCATTTGAAGGGTACGAGATAAGAGCACTGCTGATCAGGTAATCCCGTGGAAGTCTGAAGCCCGGAACCGCAAAAGTACCAACTCGCATCAGCCGTATCATAGTCTGCTCGGTGCCTTATCACCCAAGTAGTATCCGGACGGATCCTCTTCTTCTCCAGAGCCACCTCGTTAGGTAAGCGAGTTGGTCTTCTCGCTCCAACCACATGTGTTTCTCCCGGCATATTCACGCCCGAAGGCACCGGAGACAGTGGACCGTCACCGCTCCCGAAGTAGATAACCCCCGGCTTCCCCGACATAGCTCCCTGTCACCCTCTTTGCCGTTATGGGGCCTGTGGATGAGATTCCGATCAGACATGCGTATAGACAGTACAACTAGATGTAATCACAGGGATACTATGACACCCTATTGCGGCTCGCCGATTGATCAAGTCGATGTAGATGGTTGATGTATGACATTATGTTAATAGCCCGTATTCTTAAATTTTACGCCAGACTCCTTGATAAGATTAAAGCAAACAAGAGACAGGTATTGTGCCGTGATTGTCATCCTTGAAAACCGTACCCTTTATCGCCTTTTGTCAGCTGCCCCCTTGGCCGGCTTCCACTCGTGGTGGTGCTGCCCCTTAGTAGTCCCGCCCACAGGATCGTCCTGGCGGTCGTACATGTGCTGGCCGAAGTAATCGAGCTGGGCCTCCATGAACTGGGTAGGCAAGGCCGTCGAGGTCTCGTACTTGTAGTACTCGAGGCACTGGCTCATGCTGGGCACGAAGCCGTCGGCTTCGACGGCCTTCAGGACGACGCTCTTGAGGGCCGGGTAGTGCTTGGTGAGCTCGCGCGCCACCTCGGGGTTGCCCAGCACGTCGTCGACGTCGTGGTCGGGCCGCGCGTACGCCCGGTCCAGCACGATGTCGGTGATGTGCTCGGCCTTGATGATGCAGCCGCCCCTCCAGAGCTGCAGGATGTTGCGGTAATCCAGCCCCCACTTCTGCTCCTTGTCTTTGGCCCGGATCAGGTCCAGGCCTTGCGCGAAGCACGTCAGGAAGCAGAAATATGTCGCCATGTGCAGCTGCTCAACAAACGCCTGCTTCGATCCCACGGACAATTTTTGTGCCTCCACCCCGCCGCCCGCTGCTTTCTTATTCTTCCGCCGCCGGCCTAGGTCCGCGGACGCGCAGCGGAAGAGGTGTGCGGCAAGGATCGAGGAGGCCGGTACGTGCATCGTCACTGCCTGCTCACATGTCCAGACGCCTGTGCCCTCTTCCTCATCCACGTCTTGGACCACCTTGTCCCGCACCGTGCCGAGTACTCGGTTTCCGTTCTTGTCCTTGGCCTCCTGGATGTCCACGCCGATGGCGACGAGGAAGCAGTGGGAGAGCGGGCCTTCCGCGTTCCACGCCTTGAAAACATCGCGGATCTCGTCCTCCCTGAGCCCGAGCCCCCTGCTCAGCATCAGCCACACCTCCGCCAGTACCGACATCATTCCCTGCTCGATGCCGTTATGTACCATCTTGACATAGTGGCCGCTGCCGCCCGGGCCGACGGGCGCCACACAGGGCCGCCCTTTGCTGTCCTTGGCCGCCAGTTTTTTAAAGAAAGGCATCATCAGCTTGAGCGCCTCGGGGCTGCCGCCGGGGGACATGGAGGGCCCCGCGCGGGCGGCCTGGTAGCCGCCCGAGACGCCGCAGCCGATGTAGTGGACGCCCAGGGGCTTCAGGTCCCGTTGCCGCCGCTCCGTGTTGGTCCAGTGCTCGTTGCCGCAGTCGACGATGATGTCGCCCTTCTTCAGGTAAGGCTTGAGGCCCTCGACGCACTTGTCGGCGGGCCCGCCGTGCGGGGTGCTGAAGACGAAGACCTTGGGCTCCCCCGGGTCTCGATGGCCCGGCAGACGCCCTCGTAGCTCTTCTCACGCACCACCATCTTGTCCATCTTGATGTCTCTGGCCTGCTTCGCCAACGTATCCATGTTCTTCTCGCCTGGTTGGTAGCGTCAGTACCAACTGATCCGGCCCTTACTTGCTGGCAAGTCATGTCGAATATGGCAGGGCCAAACTTACTCGGGTCAAAAAAATGCACCTCGGCGCCGTTTTCGGCGTACAGCAGCGACATCATCGCGCCCATACTCCCTACTCCGAGCATTCCCAACTATTGCGCATGCGTAAGTTTGGTTCTCCAGGAACTCTTGGGGGCGAGTTGATGCTTACTTTCTTCACTTCCAACCCCATCGTGTTGCTTGCCATAGTGGTGGTCCTTCTGTAGTATATCTTAGGTTATGTTTATATCAACGAATGCACGACGTAACAGATCATTCAGAGTACAATAGATGAGATGGTTGGTTAGCAAGTGTAAGATGTAAGAGGGGCGTTCGAATGATGAACGAAAAGGCCAAATATATTATCTATAAACCTCCATGCAGATGACTGTAAGTCGCTCTGAAATAATACCTACCTGTCTGTCCTGTTTCCTAGTTGTTGTTACGTACGGTCGCTGGCTGATGGGCGGCAGTGACGGAGCAGTCTAGACTCTTGACGTCAAAGAGGGGCCCCCTAGCTGTGCACAGTTCAGATTTGCCCACCCTTTCTTATTAATCGGATGGAGAGTTTCCCCCTTCAGGAGGTGAGCTGCTGTCAAGCCGCGCGAACCCCAAATGCATAGGTCGGCAATGGAACTAAGCACGGAACATTCGGTCCTTTCGAGTCGCGGGACACAAAACCTGGACGTCCGGCTTCTATATGATATGACATCGGAGGGGCGCGGCGGGCCCGCTTTCTCGTAGCGGCTGACGTGAATATGCCAACCGTTGGTCCGGCTCTCACAAAAGGCCCTCTGCACGTCTTTTAGGCGCGAAACAACGCACACTTGCAGTATTTTAGGCCGTAGGATATGCACCTGGCGTAAGACCATTGGAGAGTTATGCCGAACTCCCCTGATATAACAGACATATTATGAAAGGCACGAAATGTATCCGGAAAGGCTGGCCGGTCCAAGAAGCCCGAGAAGCGCACCGAGTCGGCAGCCGGAAGACAGTGGTGGACTCAGTCGTACGTTGACGCCAGACGCGTTGCATGCTGGGTTTCTGACTCGTTGCACGGCGCAAGCACCTCTCCAGCTGCCAGCTGCCAGCGCCCCATGTTCTCGCATCGGCCCTACTACGCGAGCCATTCCCGCAAGCTTTCTTAAGCGAACAGCTAACTAAGCCTCTGGAGGTTAAGATTCGTCCAATGAGGATTCTAGCAGCAGTCCCGAAAGAGTAGTTGTATGTGCATGGCTCAGGGACTGCCGACTGGTTAGATGCGGATATGCCCAACGCGCCATGCCCAAAATGGCTTTACATCACGACATCGGGCGGGATGACGACCGTTTTGCCTAGCAGAGAGATCTCCATTCGTATTGAAGGCAGGCGCTATTCGCTTCCCGTGGCGCCTTCCGTGGGAGAGGCGCTTGGGGTACATAAGGCTCACCAGCACTCCAATCGCACCTGCGTCTTCTTTCCCAATTGGCACATCGGACCGGTCATGATGCAATCGTGATTGCATCAACTAAACGTTTTGGGACCAATTCACCGTCTGGCACAAGACGACGTCGACGCCTTTGTACGCCACGGCCACGGCTCGGTATCGGCTGTTCGGAGAAAGTCCTTGGGTTTTAGCGAAAAGAAATGTTGACTTTTTTTCTTTGCTTCCTTCGGATGGCCCGCCTCTCACTTGGTGTTGTCTAATCTACTTAGCCAAGAAAGTATCATGAGTATCAAGGATTGATATCGAGGTCGATGTCATCAATCGTTGGTCTACTTCCAAACAATCACGCAGCTAACACACTAAGATTGGAAGCTAAGAGTCGGCAGCATCGGTCTGACTTGATAAGTAGACTGCGACTGTGACGCGGAGGCATAACTTGGCCGAGGTGCGAGCCGCCTGTGCCTACCTATGGTATTGCCGATCTTCATCCTGCCCACGCGCTATTCTGGGACACATTTGATGACAACAATACATACAGCACACAGCACCCCAAGGGCGCCTCCCATTGGATCTCCGGCCCACGACCCGCTACTGGGACAAACAGCGAATTGATATGAGTACAACTTGGCTTGTCATCGGCTTGGCCATGGCCGTGGCGCGTCTTTCGAGTAAGACGTATCGACTTCAGCTTCTGGGCTGGAACAATAACATTGGGCAAGGTTGTTTATGGTTGACTCTTCGCCCCTGAGCCCACACCCTCACGCGCGCGCACATCAACAGTACCACACCTCCGCCTGTATGATGGTGCCGTTTTAAACTTTCTTGGCTGCGTTCTGCGGGCTCAGCTATATTTCTAGTAGGTATAGCTTCGTCCCGTCCTGTGAATGCGGATTCCCAATAGTACCCAATGGCTTGGTTCGGCCCATGCGGCCTGGCGGTTCTGTCGATCAACAGTTCCCGTCCAGCGCGCTGGCTTTAGGCTCGAAGTATGCCATCTCAGCCATCTCGCTCATGGGAGTCTGCACGCAAACCTATCCAGCCGTTCAGCCTTGGCTCATGATTCCATGAGCTCATCTCACGGCACGACCAATCTCCTAGTCTCGGTGGTGCGGCTTGGCCTGGCCTGTCCAAAATGCTGTGGCTCGACGTGTTCGCTGTGGACTGTCTCAAGTCTATAAGATAAATGTGCTTCCTGCCGATCAATAAGGCTTTGATTTGCTCTCTACACATTTATTAGAAGTTAACTCCCATCCTTCTTCCCCGAATCATCTTCTCCAAATAATAATATCATCAACAATGGGTGCGAAATACCTTCTTCGCGCATGTGCGCTGGCTTCACTAGGCGCCATTGCCCTCTCTAAGCCTGTCGCACCCGTCAGGAGCGCTGCTTTTCTCGAAGCGCAGAAGCTGGCTGACCCTTCGTATGGACCTGTGCCGGGCCAAGATCCCATATTCAACACCTATTGGGGCAAAGCACCGACGTGGCCCGGCAACCTGACAGACCCCATCCTGCCTACCAAGAAGGGCCCCCGGGAGTTGACGACCAAGTCTGGCAGAACCTGTTGGCGGCCGAGTGGATTATCTTCGAATTCTACCAGCAGGCTGTCGAGATGTTCAACGAGTCATCGTTCATTGCGGCCGGCATGCCCAATACCACCTACGAGCGCGTCAAGGAGATCCGGAATAACGAAGCCGGCCATCTCCGCATCTTCCAGAACCAGATCTCCGAGACCTCGGTCAAGCCGGGCGCTTGCAAATACCAATTCCCTTACAAGGACCCCCAGTCTTTCCTGGCTCTGGGCACCGTCTTGGAGATTTCTAGCATGGCCTTCCTTACTGGTTTGGTGCAGCAGGTTAAGCTCAACACGGCCAAGGGCGCGATGCTCGCCATCGCCGAGACGGAGACGCGCCACGAGGTGTGGGCGTTGATGGACATTTGGAAGGTGAACCCACTGGGCGGCCCGTCAGACACCGTCTTCCCCTATGCCAATGAGGTGCTCGGCAGCACGGGTAGCCTCGTGGTTCCCGGCAGCTGCCCCAAGGAGAACCCCGAGTACCCCTCCCCCAACCAGCACCTACCCAACCTCGGCGCTAGTAAGAACACCAAATCGCTGGCACCCGGCTCGACCATCGATCTCGCCTTTGGCGATCCCACGAACCAGCCCAAGTTTGCCAAGGGAAAGCAGTACTACGCTGTCTTCTTCCACGGCGTGGCCAACATCTCCGTCCCCATCGAGACGTGCGACTGGCCCCAGAAGAACATCACGGTTACCATTCCGCCCCAATTTGAGGAGAAAGGCGTCATTGCTGCCGTCGTCGCCGACACGCCCGGTGCACCGACCAAGGAGACTGTGATTGCGGGACCGGGTATCATCCTTGAGCAGCCCGAGCCGCTCGGAGTCAAGTTGCTTTAGAGCTGTGATCACGTATGTGCTTCGGATGGAGGATAGATATATTACTTTTATTGCACATTATATGGAGTTGTACTATATACCCTACATTAATGCTCCGGCACTATTTCTATTACGCATTTGCACGCCCAACTTAAGCCCTCCCACACGTAATACTTTTTGGTGATTATGGATATCCATCATAGTATTTGATTCTTGAAAGCCAACAGAGATTGGTCTTCCTCATCGGCTTCGGTCTCTCACCATTTTCTAATTAGCGAAGAAGATGAAGAAGAGGATGTTGGGGAATAGGAACAGGTGAGACCCGAAGCGAAGTCTCTTGCCGAATCTAAGATTAGCCAAGGACTATATTCGGGCTGCGAGCGTGAGACAGGAGGGGGAGAAGCAGTTTTTAAGTTTTGCGCCACGCGCCCGAGATCGTCTGAGATCGAAGAAAGACCTTTTTCTTCTTCCGTCGTCCTGGAAGTACCCATTCGACGTTATGTTCTACGTGGCAGGCTATCCGTTCTTACATGCACGCCATGTTTCTGGGGGCACCGCGTTTTGTTTTGTTTAGTTGTATCCTATATTACTTTATTTCTCTTGTCTTGTCAAATGTCACTCCAACCTTATTTTCGCTTCTAATCTCCTTTCTCAGATTATGCCAAGGGGCAGTGCTTCAGTCGGAACGCAGAGCACCAGAAATTGTCTTCCTTGTTGGCTATGTCTGACGGGAATGTTGATGTGGGTGTGCCTGTGGGGGTCTATGGGGCACATGTGTTTTGTGGTTGGAAGTCATTATGGTGATGGTAACTCGAACTTCAAGGTTTTCAATCCGCCAAAGTCGGGACCAAACTTGAGCCATCCATGACGAGTGGATTCTAAAAATAATAGTCACTGGTCTCTTTGCTACTTTTCCTTCGTCCCTCGGCTCTTTGTCGCTGACCTGGTTCTAAGCGAGGGTAAACTGTAGGTTGAGACATTGTCGTATTTCATCCCAGCGAGTCAATGTTCTTGTTCCGGTGTCATCCCACATGACTCGTCAATTCATTCATGGCATTTCGAATGAAGGCTAGACCTCTATTTTTGGATTAGCTGGATCGGAATGTCTGGGTAGGTGAATACGTGGGCGAGGATGACAGTTGCCTACTCGATAGCCGCCGAATGACGGACCCCCTTGCTTTCGGGAAGAGCTTTCGACGAAGTGTGCTTCCACATGTATGCTTCGCCTCCATTACTGAGGAATTGGCGAAGAACACATGGTAGCAGCAGTAGCAGTGCGGAAAGGGGTGAAGTCATAGCTCCTCTTCTCCTATACTTGATAGTAGAGAAAAGAGGCAGTAGACTAACAGGAACATCAGGCTTTCCCCAGCTCATGCTTGAGTCCAGTGGTACTATTCGTTCTCTTCCCCTAGGCGGCCAGCAAAAGGGATCATGATGGCGCCAAGCTGACCCTGCTCTGGAGCACGAGTGGCGAGTCAGCCTCCACATCAAGATAGGTGGTTGGACATGCTGGATCATCTCGTACGGAGCCATGCCGCAGCCTGACTCTGAGTAGATACGCAGACCCAACTCTGGGTGGCTCGTAGTTGTTTGATCGAAAGGGGAGTTGAAGGTGAGCCCCCTTATAGCAGGTTCTCCCCGAGTGGTCCAGGCAGGGTATAGCAATCATGAGTGGCGCATTTGGACATGGTCGTTATGGATCTCGCCGGTTCGATCACTCCCGCACGGGATTGATGAGACCCGACGTATCTTCAAAATCGAAATATTTACGCTCTTTAACGCGGTGACCCCTGAAATATGAGAGCTGCCCCTATCCTGGCTTGGAAAGGGGTAGCTCGTATTTTTCCAGGGGCTACTGCCAAACCACAGCGCTGGGGTAGCTCACACATTGAATTGATATTGTAGGATCCTCTTGCAGTCTTTGTCAGTATTAATTGCACGGAAAAGCAGCTTGTTCTTCTCAGAGGCGCAGGCCTCCAAACCTAGGAGACAGCTACCACATTAAGTGCTCAATTATCCGAGGCATACTGTTGTAGGCTGGCGTCGTCTACGACGAGAAACAAGGCTCCGTATAACTCATCACCCAGAAAGACACGGCTATCTTTCTAGGCAGGTATTTTGAAAATCATGATCACGACACTCAGGATACATCGACGGAATACCATGCAAAACCAGGATCATCAGCATTGGGTGCATTTACACGAGATATTATCACCCAAAACTAGTCTCGAGAACAGAATAGAAATCTTCATCCTAGCCATCTTGAAAGATTCAGTCTTTTGCTCGTATTATTTCTTCAGATCCCGAATGGGTCGTCGGATCTCATGAAGCGGTACATGAATCCCCTATCTGTGTCACTTCGAGAATACAAGGCACGGCTGGAGCCTTAACTACTGCCATTTACCTCAGTCCAAACACGGAAGTTGAAATTCTCCATTCGATATGCCTGAAGAGGACGAATCTTCTCACAGAACAGTGAGTGGCCCTACTTTGACTCACTCCTATCCTCTCTTATCGCAAAAAAGCAGGGCGAGCCAGAGCGACATGAGCAATTCCCCTCCGGCCAACGAAACATCGACACACCGAAGGCTACGGAGTAGGCTAAACACGCCCGCACGTCTGATATACAAGGGTGGCAGCGGCGGCGTTCCCGAGTATAGTCCATCTCGGTTCACAACCGCACTACCCAGCTCTGGGTGGCTAAACGATGGCATTCCCTGAATTCCCATTGCGACGAAGACCTGAAATCCCATTCACCACCCACCGCGTGCGCCCGTTGACTAACACTAGCGACGCAGGCCCGCTCGTATTCCAGCCAGCCCACCACCAGCTGAGTTTCAACGTCTGTCAGTCGCGTAGTAGCTGGGCGGGTCTCTTCGAGCTTCTGTCTGATGTATATTGCGGCACGCACATAGCCACATTCTCATCATACATGTCAACAACCAGCCCGTGCCTCGACGGCCGGGCTATTTGCTCTCATCTCGAGCCGTGTCCCAGTCAGTGCACCTAGTCGATGAGGCTCCGTGTGGGCGTTATTCATGCAGGAATACGTAGCGGCCGGGCACGGGTCCTTGCTATGCGTGACATAGATTGTTACGAACGGGACGGGGTGGGAAAAGTCGGGATAATGACTCCTTCTCATCTCAATATAAGCTAACGACCAAGTTCCTTCCTTCCCGCCCCGCGATGGCGGCAACGGACTAGAATTTTCCTTGGTTCTTCTATGTCTTCCCTAACTAGCCTCACCGCTCGGTCCGGCCAACTCGGAAACCCCCTTTCATCACGGCTATATCGATAGGCACGCAATCCACGGGGCTAAATATCGACCTCTTTCTCCATACGTACTAATACGACCCTGGCTCAAGATACTATGTGGATACCTTCTATACTGCACTGGGAGGAGACGAAGATCGTAGCGCGTCCCCAACCCTCTGGAATGGGTTTTATGTATCCTAAGCCTGAGTTATGGACGTAGGCTAGCCGGTTAGCACGGCCCTTACTGTGATACTATGTATCAGTACCACAGGACCGGAATTTACAGGATATCTCATGTATCCCACTTATAATCGTAGTATGTCCGTGTAGTTAATTCCCACATTCTGGGCAATCTCAATGGACGGATCAGCCAGAGGACCCAGAGATAATTATAGCGTCTGGTGGGCTCTGAGTAAGAGCGCCACCAAGCACTATATTAGCACGACTCAAGATGCAAGCTGGATCTACAATCGGAGGATCCTCCGTCCACTTCTCATTCAACATGTAGTTAGCTCGATTGCCAATACGGCAGATTGATCGCCAAGTCGGTCTTTATGTCCTGACCGAAGGGACCGGGGGGAGAAAGTGAAGACGAGAAATCATGCAGCACCCAAGGAAGAACACGTGCAGCAAAACTGCCCCCTAATATCCGAATGTTTTCCCAAAGGAGCAAGATGGGAAAAAGGCGCATCGCCAGCCTGAGCCAATCAAGTAATCCGGGGTTAAAAGACAAGGATGAAATAGGCTCAAGGAACCCCCCTTACCCAGTAGGGAATCTTCACCGCAACCCCCCAAAAGCCCCCCAATCTTGCAACAGTCGATAAGATCCTGGTTCGGGGCTCGCTTCGCTAAAGGTCACTTAGCAACCACGCCGTTCATTTCCTTCTTACTGTATTTACGTGCACCCTTGCCCTACCTTGACAGCAGTAGTTTTAGCGGTGGCGCCGCAGAAGAATTTTGAGTAACGAACGGCCGGCCCCATGGCTAATGAGTGACACAGTAATTCATCGGGTCCGGCTGGCCATTGGCAGAATATGGTACGATTGCGGGCAGAGTTGGTATGGGCAGCAACCCTTGGTGGAGAGAAAGCCGTGCTATCTTTTTTAACATGCAGTGCCTGTCGATATTGTCATCGGCGGCTCGCGCTACATGGATGGCATGCATACAGACAGACAGACCAAGACGGCCTACACAGTCAAGTACTGCTGGCGAGCCACACTGTGCTGTGACCAGGCACATCCACATCAACGCACATCAACGTACATCAACGTGGACCCCGTAGCGCGTGCCGTCACTCTGGGAGAAGTCGGTGCTTCCTGTCGGTGCGTTGCGGTTTCATTAAATCTTCATTACCATCTGCAGACCCCAATTACTACACTCCTAGACTCGCAATCAATGCAAATGAAGCACTCGGTAGGGTCGGTAGCAGTTATGCGCTGTAGCGTCCCAGATCTTCAGGAACAGAAACACTTTGCATGCACGCGTCTTACCCAACGGAGAGGTTCATTGGGTGGAGGACGTGTCAGAACCAATTCAAAACTCACCCGAATGCCGGTTATGTAATACTGGCTGCAGTCTGAGTGCAGCAGTCTAAGTGCAGCAGCCAGTAGCCAGTAGCCAGTAGCCAGTCTGGCATTCGAAGGCTAGAAGGGCAGAAGGCTTCTAGGGAGAAGTGTTTGGCAGCTGCTACAGAGCTGGTCCTTGTCTGACGCACCATACTTCCTAGTTGCTAACATCCAATAGTTGAGCACTATCCGGCCAGGGCGGTATAAATCTGTTGCTCTCACAAGAGGGGGCTTCAACACAATGCAAAGTAGCGCCGCACCTTGCCGCCGCCGCCACCACCACCACGATGGCAAATGGATAGATAACGTTGGGAGAAGCCAGGAGTTGTGTGGTTGGTTTCAGGACGGGGTTCAATCAATCGATGGACGGATCTCGGGTTGATGAGGGGCACAAACCTCCTGGCGGGCTGTGTCGCGTTTCGAGGAACTTTGGTCTGAACATTGTTTCGAAAGAATACCAGATCCCCTCCTGCCCCTCCGCCCCGGGTGTTACTCAGCCCAAGACAGGCTTGCTGGCCGTCGGCTGTACGATAAGATCCGCGCCTATAAGTCATGGTGAAGGCTACATCGGTGATGGCAGGATTGCCAATGGTGAACATCAAGGCTCTGGTGCCCTTTACACAAGCCCTGTATTGCGCCGCCACATGCGGCGTTTCAATTGGGTCTTGGTCGCGGTTTGACCAATATACCGCCGACGTAATGATCAACACTTGGCTGGTTGTCTCTGGAGAATAAATGATGCAATCCCGTTTCGACTCCGTTGGCAGGATAAGTGAAGCTGCCCTGTAGCGGATTGACGAGGCGACGACGCCAGGCCCCTCGGCCCCAGGCCCTTCGAGCTGGAGGTATCCTCCTTCCCTTTTCTCTTGGGCTGTGCAGTCGAGTATAGATTGGACAAGATGCCTGTTGGACGCAGGTTCATGGTTCGTGGTTTATGCGTTGATCCAACTTCTTCATGCAAACCCGCGTGCTCAGAGGCGAGCCCGGGCCAAAAGATCTCGAGGTAACGTGGGGGGCCTTTTGGGCGAAGCACGCGTTGGAAGTCCCGCAACCTTAATCAGTAGTTCTTAAGCAGGGGAAACAGAGGTTGTTGCATAAGTAACAAGCACGGGTAACAAGTAACAAATGGTGATAGCACCAAGCATGTATACTCGGCTGTAATGCTACAAGTCACGGCAGACTGCATGCACATATACAATTCTGCATGAGAAAAGCCACCAGGCCAACAAAGGTCTCTCTGAAGACCAGCGGCCTGACCATCTCGTAGGGGCCCAACCCAACACAGCGGCATCTTCAACCGCACATCCACCACTCCTGCCATAGTGAGGCCGCTGCAGCCCACTCCAGGCTCTATCTGGCTGGCCATCACCAACGAACATCGGGGTCTTCCGTAGCAAGAGGGGCATGCGGAACAACAAGAAGAAGAAAGAAGCACGCCGGCGCACCCCTCCTCGTCTTGCCTCCTTGCCTCCCCCACCGCCACCAATGCGATAACGCTTGTGCCCGTTCGACCTTCTCCGTTGGGTGGAGACAAAGGCCAAGAGAGACGGCAGAGCAAACACCAAAGAAGCAACTATCGCAACGGTTTCCCGACAATTGGTGGATCTTGGGGCTGGCTGCTGCACACACTGCACCTGCATAGCATGTGAGAAGGAAGAAAAAAAGTAAAATCGGCGGAGCTTTTAATAACAAGCCGTACTATAGGTTGTCTTTCCCCTTACCCGTTCTCTACCCAGCGTAGAAATGGGGACAAGCTATTGGAGGAGAGGACCATGGCGCTTTTCGACTCCTCCCCCTCGTGCCGAGTTGCCAGCGATTGGTTGGGTATCGCGTGTGCCTTTGTGTGTGCCTGCCGTCGATGCCGCCACGTTTTCACCTATGATCCGCAACTCTTCATGTACGCTCCTTACTACTGGCCAGCAGTGAAGAGAGGACTTTGCGATGGAGGGTGCTACCTTCTGCATGAGGTGGCTATGGTTTGCAACCGAGTCAGTCAGGCCCGCAACCGTTGCCTCTTATTCCACTGTATCGCGATAAATATAGGCCGTCGTTCGGTATAGACAGACGTGCTATAAACAGAACCTGAATGTTTGATAGATATAGACTTCAATATGTTAGAGTTCTGACTCGGTGGATTCGAAGTTAGGTAAGCATATTTCTATCAACTTTCTGCGTGTGGATCACAGCTATTTTTACGTGAACAAGAAAGCATTAGACAGAGGCGCAGAAAAGCAAGACGTCCCGTGGCGGTGACGACGAATCCTGTTCCTTGTTCCCCATGCACTGCGGCAGCAAGCAGCGGCAGCAGCAGCATTGCCCACATTACCACCACCACGCATGTATGTATGCCCGTTGGCGCATCTACCATCTACCATTTCAGCATTAGCACCGGCAAAAGCACGCACACAGGCCAGCCGGTAGGGTAACCTGCTACAACGGTTGATCGAGACCGGAGGCGATGACGCCGTGCATGTAACCGGTGTCCATGCAAGAAACCGCAACAAGCCCTCTGTTCAGAGCGTGCATAAACGCGCTACGGCCTCAAATTTTTGTTTTTCATTTATTGGCGTCCAAGCTATCGTTGACGTTGATATTGTTTGTTGTGATACTGAAGATGCGACTTGGACGAGCCGCCCGCCAGCTTGGGTCGCGGCCAGTTCGCGGGCCCCCAGTGGGGTAAAAGGTTGCCAATTTCTAGGGGCCCGTTCGTCTGTCTGGGGGCCTGGCTGGCTGCTGCACGCACGTACGAAACCCGGGAGAGATACAGTAGCTGATCATTGAAACGCGGCCGTTCCTCAGCCGAAACGCAGAACGAACAAGAAAACGTTACTCACACACGTACGACCAAGTTGAAGCAAGATTCTTTGCCATGAGTGAAGCAAGGAAGGATAGCAAAGCCATACGCGGCCTCGAGGTTGCGTCTCCCCTTTTGCCCACCCTCCCAACCTCAAGATCTACATTTTGTAATCTAATCAGTGGTCATCTGCCACTGAGATCTTCCAGGCCACTAGATTGGTGTTATCCATTCCGGCCCACAGATTAGACAACTAGCAGATCTGGCGTATTGATGTCAACAACACCAGGCACCTGGAGGGGCAGGGAATCATACAGTGCAGGTTTAATCGTCACTCAAGATGGCGCACACGTTTGCAAGTGGAGATGTGATATGGAAAGATGGTTGTGGAGGAGATTTGCTTCATTCTCGAGGCACATCACTGAACCCGTGTGGCTTCTACCCTAACCTGTGACTCTTCGCTGCTGTTCCCGTTCCAGCGCTTCCTTTTTTCCCTACCTAGCCCTGGCTTTCCCAGTACCTGGGCCGATGCCATGCTCTTCGTCAACTCCGCGGTAATTATCATTCCCATCCATAGTTGTCCCAAAAAGTTCATTAGGTATCATCAAGTTGCCCCTCCCATAAGTAAACAGTAGAAAACAAAGCACAAAACACAAATAGACAGCGGACAGATCCCCAAATCATGTCCGATGACGTGTGGTATCGCTAAAACGCCATGCCGTGGGCGGTCCCATGTAACGCCCGCTTCGATGCCACCGTGAGAGAAAGTCTCACCAGTCCACAATAATAAAGATGATTGTTTTTTTGTTGCTTTGTTCTTGTCTTTTTATAACCGTAAGCTCTTGCGCTTGTTAAGGTGCAGAGTGCCAAGTATTGCTTTCTTTGCAGCGGCGGGGCTTAACGGTGACATGGGTTGCGAATTACCCGAAGGTGCGATCTTCTTCCATGCAGAGGAATACCGACGGGGCGTGGTGGCCTGTTGGGGCGACACAGTCGAGGCGGCTTCCACTGGCGTGGTTGCCGTCCGGTCCAGCAGGCTTGGGCGGGGCTCCGGTGACACGTTGGTGGTCAGGTTGAGTGTCGACGACGTACGCAGGGAGAAGAAGCTATCCCTCGAGCTCGTGGCCTTGCTGTTGGTCTCGTGGAGCATGGGCCGGCTGCGCCTGCGGTGTAGGCCCAGGGTCTGCTGCACCCGGTTGAAAACAGCGGTGGGCGTCCGCGGTGTCCGCGGCGTGCTGGGCTCTGCCTTGCTGCCAATGGAGTAATCGCTGCCGTGTGCAAAAGGGTCGATGCTCAGGAAAGAAGGAGGCCGACGGCTCGCCGAGTCGGTCGAGTATAGGCTACTCCGTCGAGTAAAGCTGGTCGAGCCCGACCTGCTTCGCGGCGCCGACTCCACCGAGTAAAAGCTGCTGTTCCTGGAAGAAGTGAAGGGTGCAGGTCGTCGAGCCGAATCGTCAAAGCGGTCGACGTTGGGGCTTGTTTGTGGCCGGCTGATGTTGCTGTTGCTGTTGCTACTCTTATCCGATGCTGCGGGAGACGTTGCCCTCTTGGACCCTGTCAGGTTTACTATGCATGGCTTCCCCGAGAAGATAACCGACACGACGCGGGCTGTGTCTTCGTGGCTATTCCGCCCAACCGGAGACGCTTGGGATTTTTCGCTGGAGGAGTCGTAGTCATAGTCCGAGGAGTCGCCGGCAGAGGACGATGCATCCTCCTCGGAAGAAAGATATAAGTCGTGGGGGGGTGTTGACCAGAGTCTGGTTGGGATCGACCGTGTTGATCTTCAAGTCGCTGAGGAGGAGCCTGGAGGCTCGCCGGGAGCTCTTCCGCGGAAGCTGTGGTGTGTTTACGTCCATGTCCTTCTTCTGGACCATCTTGACGGTTGCCTGTTCGATCAGGGTAGTCTCGTCCATCTCGACAAAGTCGTCCAGTATGGGCTCGTCGTAAGGTGTCGATTTAGCTGAGTAGGAATCGCAGGCTCGTTCTGTAGAAGATGACTTCCTCTCAATGTTACAAAGAGATGAGTTACGAGGAGGCATCTCTTTCTCCCGGATTGCATGTGGTCTCTCGGCCAGAGACATGGCTAATGACCGCTATATGGTGTAAGTGGTGTGTGTTGGAAGGTGCTGGTGGGTCTTTGTTCAAGATTGAGGAATGTTCCCCTGTGAGACCTGATTCAATGTTTGTGAGTGTTTGCAAAATAGGCAATTTCCATACGCGAGACGGCTATGTGGAAATGGGTTTATGAAAAAAAGGAGGCCCGGTGGTCTTTAACAGAAAGTCCTTCCACCAGAATGGAAAGGAAGTCGAGACAGGCGGCGGAAGGGCCATACATGTATATCTATGGGATAGCGATGGATGGATGGGGGGACGTACCTACACCACCACACCAAGGGTACGGTATTAAGTCGAGCTTAGTTCAAGTGGCCAGGGGGCCTGTCAAGAGACAACCCCTGAACCTTGGCAAGACGGTTGCAGGGTGACGCTGCGCGCGCAGCGAGGGTAAAGAGAAAAAAAAGAGTGGGAGGAGGTCACTCTTGCACGGAGTACACGACCAGGGTGGAAAGAGGTACCCTTTTCCCTCCGGAGTCTGCTTTATCAGGTGTGAGAACGCCCTGGCTTGATTTGGGGGCTGTTTCAAATTGAGCATGGGAATTGCGAAAGCACGCTACGCGACCAGCTACTTACTTGTATGTAAGCCGTGGCAGCGCAGTGGGCGTCGAGAGTCAGTGTTGGGGCTGTTCGACGACACACACACATCTACTCATACAGACAAGATGTTTCGAGAGAAAGAAAGAGAGAGAGAGACAGAGGGCGGCAGGACAGAGGCTGGAATCTGGAATGCATCGCCTAATAAACAGGAAAAGCCATCGTTCGGGTCCCATTGGGCATTGACTCCGATTGCGAGCTTGTTGAGTGCTGTATGTATTCTTGCTGGCGGCTATGCTCTGTTTGCTTCTAGTTCAAATCATCATGCAGCGAGCTTGCGATGGGATGGGAACCTTCCTGGTTTTCTGATTTCCCTAACCTTCGCCGCCATTACCTCACACGCTTGGCCGTACTCGGTACCGGTACATTCTCTGCGACTGCGACCGCGAGGGACCAGTGGGTTTCTAGCTAGGCTACTTAGTGCATGTCTGCCCTTGACGATTCACCCGACCACGGGCCTAGTGCCTAGTGCCTAGGGCCTTGCAGTGGTGGCCCTTCTTGGCCTAGCTGGCAACTGGCTCGCTGGTGGCCCCAGGAAGGATGTGACTAGGGGCGTCGAGGATTCCCACTTTTGGGGGCCCTCCTGAGCAAAGGGTGTTCTTAAGATCAACTGGGGTCCTGATTGGGTCATCTGCGTTTTTGCACGCCAAGCTTGGCATCATTGGGTGGCCTTTCAAAATCCAACGTTTACTCTATTACTACTCCGTACAACGCATGAGGATCTAATAACTCAGTAACGTAACGGTGACAAGGCGACGCCGACGATAGTGCTGATGTGGAATGCCCATACCCATGCCCATGCCCGCAGATGATCTGAGCCAAGAGAGGACAGACGAAATGGATCTCAGGCTGTGTGTCCTGGCTCCTGAATCCCTTCGTATGGGGATATTAGTACAACTTGCTTGCACTCGCACCGCACCGAACGCTGCTGGGTAGTCTTTATTGTGGTGCTCGTCGCCAAATTTTTTCCCTCCTTCCTCAACTCACTAGCAAACCAAATCGTACTATGTTTAGACAGGATTCTCCGCCTCTCTCCCCTCTATCTCTCTCTAGCTACCAGGTTTAAAAGGCAGCCGGACCGGGTTTTGTGGGAACCGGGATCCAAATGATCCAAAAGGAAGCAACCAAGCTCACCTTTCGATTATCGTGAGAAGTGGACAATCAATGACTAGAGCAGCTGCTGTCTGACTACTGCTGCTGCTGCTCTGCTGTTTTAAGCGCGTGTCTTGACGGAGGACCTTTTTTCATGTGAGGTGTGTGTATGAATCGGCAAGCAAACACTGGCCCGACCTGTCTGTCTCACCGGAAAGGGGAGCCTCGGAGCTATGCTCCTGCTACGGAAGCGGTCGTGGTCGTGGGATATGTCGGACTCGGGTCATGGCCACCACCACCACATCCTTACCTCCCCTCAAGCGATCCATGGCTACACTTTTTTCTTCCTCAGATGCCCTAGCAACGCATCTGAGCACTGGTCCTGGACGTTCACCTGCGTAAAAAATGCAACATGGTTCTGACCGCTGAAATTTCCCCTTTTGACGTACATATCGGACGGGGGGGGACGGTGCTTTTTACTGGAGCAAAGCGCAGAAGGAAGAAAGAAAGAGAATACTAATACATACAAAATAGACAGGCGTGATGCGGTGTTGTACGCAGTGTGGGGCTTCGAAATTCGGTTAGACGGCTTGGAGATCTACTGGCGTCGTTGGCCCTGAATCCATCAGTCACGATTGCAATAAAGTTGCGACAAGTCTCCCAGGCGGCCATCCTCGAATTTCCATGTAATGAGATTGGCGGGACAAATGGGATAATTCGGTTCCGCCAGCATCATATGATATTCCACCCATTACTTTTAGTCGCAGCCACCACGGACCAGACACGGACAGTCCAGCTTGTCAATGTCAGTGTCAATGTCAAATACGTTCGTGCCATGTATGTAGTTTATTCTCTGCTGCTAGGGCCGACGTGACAAAAGACAAGTCCTTGGCCTCCTTTGACAAGAGCACACACGGACAGCGCCTAATCAGGAGTCGAACGGTATTCCGTCTGGCCAATCAAGGACAGCTGCTCTCCAGCTCCGTCACCACCGCTGTGCCTACCTTAGGTAGATCACTCACATCCCCCCCACCCCACACCCTGTCTTTGGGCATGCATTGCATAGCGTCAGAAGCTGTCGACGAATGATTGATGGAGTTGACGATCTGAACTCTGTCTTTGCTGGACAGATGTCAGACCGACTACTGCTCGCTGCTGGCATGTATGGATACATTCTTCTTCTTTTTTTTCTTTCTTTCTTTTCCTCTTTACCCCTCCAACCCCACGTGCCAGCTTTGATACAATGCCAACTGTGCCGCTCTCCCCTTTATTCCCACCAGGATCGGAATCCATTCCATACCTCTCTCTGACTGGCTTCGCTCTCTACTTCCACCGCTGCGCGCGCGCTGCTCCCAATATCCTGCGCGTTTTTTTTCACATCCCCGTCCTGTGATGAGCTGGAGGGGAGGGGCGAAAAGTGTGGAAATCGTGCCATTAAACTTCCGATGCGCATTCTCGAACCTGATTGTGTGCATAGTGAGGCCCATCCTATACTGGTTGGTTTATTAGTTCCCTGCCCTGGATGATGATGACAGCTTGTTGAATGTGGGCTGGGGAGATCTACAGTACGACTGGACATGCCCAACCACCTGCCACTAGCCACCCACTCGCTCCCCCCGTCTGGCCCTGCTTTGTCTTTCGTCTGAACTTCACAAGATTTGACGTCGACCGGCAATTGCCATAGCGGGTAACCTTAAAGCATCGCAAGGGCTCACTCGCAATAGTTCCTGGTAGAGAACATTTCCTCAAACTCAAATGGCCTCTCGTACTCCGTACTCAACTAAGTGGTATGTACTGTAACATTCTATCTATAGAAGCATTGTTGTCGGGTGCTCGTTCATGAATATCAGCCTTTAGCGCTCTGATCGATCTGGGCCCTCTCGCCGAATGCCATATGCATCGGTTTTTCTTCACCATGTGTCTCTGGGTCTCTACATACCCCCAAAGCCGACCCGAAACCCCGGCCATGGCGTTTTCCGAGGCGCGTAACCTTAGGCATGTTCTGTTCCAACCTGCAACATCGTAAGGTATGCATGCAAGCAGCTAGAAAGTCAATCTACAAAAGCATTTCGCCCTGCCTGCGGTGAGAAAGTAGTAGGTAGGCTGTTGGTTGCTGCTCTTTACGTGTACTGTGTGCCATCATACACGTACACACACCACCACCAACCTGCCAGGAATCCATCCTGGCACGGCCACATAGTCTCCTTACGACATCGCGCAGCAGCCATGATGAAGGCTGAAATCATAAGTCGCAAAAGCCTGCCGGATAGTCGAGTGTCTGTTGTTGGATTGGATTATCTTGCTTTCGCGGTTTGTCCCATCGGCAGTGCAGTGGCGTCATCAGGGTTGCAGTGAGGTAGTAACCTAGTTCCTGGTTTGCATCCATCTTGCCATTGGGGATTTGCATCCTCTCTGCGCTATTCTGGTTGGGGCTTAGTGTATATCTCCACTCACGTCCTGTCCTCTGCCTTTTCTAATAATATGCGCTGCGCTGTGCAATTGCATAAGCAGAACAGACAGATAACTGAAGTCATCGGGATTCGAGAATCGCCGCCGCCAGGCTTATGGGTGCGCAGCCAAGCAGCCACCAGCTCGAGTACTAAGTTCTTTTTTGCTGCATGCTGCCGCTGCAGGTGGGCGGGCTCCTCTAGCTTGTCCTCCACGGCAACGCAACATCCCAGACGGGGGATGTCAAACGCCGTGCACGTCAGCATGTATACTCCGAGCCGGGTACCGATTCAAACGTTGCTTCGCTGCGCTGTCAAAAAGAAGACATAGTCTAGATAGTGCGATGAGTAAGTAAAACAGTCTGTGCAACCAGCGACCTGCAACACAGCCGAAAAGCACGGGTGACTCGTAACTCGGACATGATGGCCGAGGCTGAATCGATGTGTGTGTCCTGGGTGTTTGTTCTCTTGGCGCAATTGGCTCTCCAGTCTGGTTTGATCGGCCGGGCCCGCGAACGAGAAACCCCTGGCAGAAACGGCCTGAGCCTCGGGATACGATCTCGAAAGATGGTCTTCTTCCTGAAACCCTTCCACCTCCTCCGCAAACAATCTCCCATTGCACGAGCGCGCCGGGGACGACAATGACATCCTGGCCTCTACCACATGGCTAAAGTGGTTCCCGGAGTTTTGTGGTGACATGACGGACATTGTATTTTCCCGTCACATACTAATACACACACATTCACAGCAAGGGTTCCACGGGCGTGCATGCGAGCCTCACCGTTTGGCAGGATGGCTCTGCAATCTACCGTATCGCATCGAGTCTGGGATGAACGTGTAACCACGGCGTTTACTAGGCTGTCGCTTGAAAGCAAAGCAGATGTAGCTTGCACAGTGCCTGGTGCAAAGTCGCTCTCGGCTCCTTTTCGCGATCTTGCTCTTACTTTCTCTCGCGCAGGCAGGGCAGAGACAGAAGCATAGCTAAAAGGGCACGACGAGCTTACAATAAGCCTGAAGCGTATTTCTGGCTCGGCTGACAGTCCAGCTTCAGCCTTGTTCCCTGATGACTGGATCAAGCGCGGCTCAGCCGACAGTCCAACACAGGCACGGGGGGCTGAGGCTGGTCCCTTACTGATAACGTGACTGGTCATTTACATAATAAGTATAATCATAAAATTAAAGCCTTTATTTACATCAGCAGAAAACGGCGAAGCGAAAAGAGCCAGCCAGTTGTGGCACTGAACAGTTGCCGGTGGTGTGTGGCTGGTGGCAAATCCATCCATCGGGAGGGTCGCCGGGGTCGGCTTTTCTAAGAATAGACGATATCGAAAATCCCCCAGGATCCCAACCTAGGCTGCTTGTAGCCCAGGAATAAGCAGCTCATAACGATGTCGTGTTCCTGTTAGCCTTCCATGTTCGTTAAGACATGGGAAATGGCATATCCTTCTTCTACCCCATATTATCATTCTATGTCATAAATTCTATCGGCATGATCTACGGCGCAGGATGCAAGACCCTACATATCTACTCTTGTTTCTTACTTCTCACCACCTACAAGCTACGTATGCATGACAATGTGGACACGGACGCGGTGTTAACCTGCACGAGTTCTGCTGCTGACGGCTGGTTGCCTATTCTATTCCTCTAGACGGAAAGCCAGCCAGCCGAGCAAAATCGACGACGATCTTGTTCCTCATGACATAAGAAGGCGAAGAAGGATCACGCCAGTACGGCGCAGCAGCCGGTTGCCAGCCGCAAAAGTGTCATCTGGCTTACTAGGCTGTTGGCCGTTTTCTCATGTAAGCCCTTCTTCCGCTATGGACGAACTAGATTGATCACCCAAAGCCAACGGGCCAGTAATCACCGCTCTCTCAACATACGGAGACTCATTTCGTTGGTGCCTCCGTTACGGTGGTCCCCAAAGGAATATCCTTCCGACGGCACAATTTTTCTTCCTTCGCGTTACCCACGTGAGGTGAGGGGGTCATGTCCGTCAGGCAGATCCGCTCCACTGTACGAGATAACGGCCATATATTGCTCGGCGTAAGCATCCATCAGCGACACCACCGCCTTCACTGACACATATCATCCATAGCAGCCTGCTGGGCCGGTATTGGTGGTGGGGTCTAGGCGAATCCTGAAGGACTCTATATCTCAGACACGCAGAGGGGACGGGTCTGAACTCTACTGGCATTCCAAATATAGATTCCTCCCCCCATTTTCCGTCGTTTCCTCTGCCATAGAGTCAGAAAGAGATGACGAAATCAAAGGAAGAGCTAGGAAATGAATCAATTGTTCAGATGTGAGCGGGGTTAGCTGACTCGACCGAGAAGTATGACATACTGCCGTGAACAAACAAATAAACCCAATTGATCCCATCAACAGACAGTATGGCCCCTTTTCCTTGGGAGAGACGGCCTGCTTAGGTGGATGGGCCGGTGATGGCCGAGCGAGCCGCGGAAGGCTGATCGAAAGCCTTCGCTTCTCACTCTCCCGGACTGCGGGCCGAGCAAGTCTTGGCCTGCTGGTTTTCGTCATGAGGTGTGGTGAGCTTGGCGGGCTGCAAGCCTGCACATGTTCGGTGAACAAATGTCACTTGCAGACCGGGGGCCGCCCCCTTTACATGAACAGCAGCCATTGTAAAGGTAGCAGTAAGCTGGGTATCACGCAGTTCTATCACGGGTAGGAGAAGTATGGGTGGTATCGTATTCATCGATTGTTGGATATCGTGTGAGGCGTCCTCGGAAGCCCTCAGAAAACTAGAATATACATATTACGAACAGACCTGGCCGCCAGCCTCGACCAGCTATGCATATACAAAGCGTTGCTTCACTTTCGCTTTCCCTCAAAACACCATGAGCTGTATCCGCCTTGTCTATGCAACTTATCCCTTCCCCTGATTAGTGACCCCATGTCCCATGTACACGAAAGGGCTGACCATGCCTCCAAAATCCACCCTGACGCCATGCCCCTATATATGCAATAAAACCGCCCGCCAGTGACCTTGGGGAAAGCCTATGGCTTCCCCTTATACATACAAAGGAAAAGAAGAAGAAAGTAAAATTGGGAATTCGTCTAGGGATGATCCCATAGAGCAATAGCAGAAACCCCCAAAAAAGAAATTCAAACTGTGCCAACTCCATGCTGTATGTAACTCCTTCCCTGGGTATCTTCAGTTCAACTTCACCCCGCTTTTCACACATATTAATTGTCGTCTTGTTCGACGACGACGGGATTTACGATATGACAACTTCCTGTGTCACTAAACCGTAAATCCATCCAGCCTCGGTCACACTGGCGCACTGGAAGCACCACTTGTTGACCTGGCCGATGTTCGTTCCTCCCTTGTCTGCCACTGTGGCCTCTCCCTTCTTGTTGAGGAGTTCCTCCCACACGTTCAGTAAAATTCCTCGGCTACCTAGCCGAGTGAAACATCTGCTGCCCAAGACTACGTCGAGGAGCACGGTGGGTGTTTCGTCTTTGGATGATTTTTTCGGGATGCTTGTAACAATGATGCGCTTCTCCAGACCCTGGTATTTCTTGAGGTTTTGTCGGGTTCCCTGGTCGGGTCTGGTGACTTCGAGAGTGCAGTTGCCATGATCTTCCCATTTACTTGCCGACACCATGAGATGCAGGCGAATTTTGAGGTTGTTAGTTGTCAGGCTCCTCTTCGCGTTACCGCTCTGGGCAGCGCTGATGGATGGTGAGCGAGGTGGGGTGCCTGATCCTGACGAGGATGTGTATAGGCTCGGATCAGCGCTGTGGCGATGGTTTTGCTTGTCAATCGATGACATGCCGATGTCAAACGACGTGTTGCCGGCGCCCATAAGTCTCTTGAGGAACGACGAGGCAGACACGCTCGAATGTAGAGAAGCGCTGCCGCCCGATTGGGATGGGGCGCGGGTTGATGCGCGGTAGCTGTTCTTACGACCAAACCAGCTGCGGCGTCGGGATGATCCATCGTCATCAACAGCCATAGCTGCTTGGTTCTGGCCAAAGGCCCTGACACGTGCTTCTTCCTCCAGGGCTTTGTACTTAGCATTGTCCATTCGGGCCTTGTGCACGGACATGTAGAGTGCCTCGCAGTCATTGTAAGAGGCGGTGCGGAATCGGAAAAACGTCGATTCCACCTTCATCACCTTCATGTAGAGCCTGGCATAGCTGAGGACCGGAGATCTTATCTCAAGGTCGACAACTGTGCTGTTTCGCAGCATGACCATAGGAGTAAGGTCCAGCGCAATAAGCGGGCGCTCATCTTCTCGTGGCGCCGTGTCGCCACGGATGGGGTACGCTTCAATGAGACCAGGCGTTGTGATGATCGAGCAGGTGTCAGGCCACAAGTCCTTCCAACATCCTCTCTTGTTATCCCAATACGAGATTGAAGCCGCCGATTGATAAACATATGATGGTGTCTTGCCCCCCAGCTGGCTCAACCCAGCTTGAGAGGCCGAAGCAGACGGTGTAAGACTTGGGAGGTTGTCTTCGCCTGTCGAGTCACTAGGTGATTCGTCTTGTGGTTTGATGCTGATGGCGGGAGTCGTATCAGGCATGTCAGCAGCCTCCAGCTCGTCGTCCGAAGATTCATAGTCAGAAGACTCGTCGTCGTCCTCTTCTTCGGATTCTGTTGCAGATTCTGATCCCTGTGAGGAGATGTCAGAGGGATGATACTCATGTTTGAGCGGGGACGAGCCCCGTCGCTTAATTTTATTCGACGTTGGTTCGGGTGGAGGAAGTGCCGGTGTCTTTTGCGACAGAGGAGTCCGGTGAGCTGGCGGAGGTGGTGGGCAATCTTCACGACGACTAGGTCTATTCGAGTCCGACTTTTCAGTAATGACGAGATCGTCGGGCCGCATCTCCTCGCGCAGAGGATGGGATCGGTCCTCACGCAGTTTGGGCGACGATGCCGACCTATGGTGAGATCTAGAATACGAATCCTGAGTTGGTGTTTTCTCCAGGGACGGGCTGCGTCGGGAAGGAGAGGTGGGAGTCGTGGGAGCACTGCCTGTTCTTGAGTGATAGCGTGGCGGTGTTGTAGTCTTTACATCAGGGCTCGAATCGGACCTGATAGGCGCGTGTATAGAGGATACCCTCCGCTGCTTTGTTTCTCCCAGCGGTGTGTCGCCCCTTGTGGCTTGCGGTATCAAGATGAGGGATTCGGGGCCCGCTGCCTCCGCTTTGAATACTGCAGGGGGTACAGGATTCGTACCGAGAATGTCCAGCCACTCTTCCACTTGCTCGTCGTTATCTGTTGTAAGTGTGATGACCTGGTACCATTCATCTCTGTTGCCTCTGATCATAACGACAAGTTCACCTGGAGCGTCTCCCTTCCGTGCGGAGCAGTACCCGCCTGAGACAGGCGCGAAAAGTAGCCAGGTCCGTCCCCGGCTGCCAGTCTCTCTAATCAAAATATCACCAGGATCTGATTTGAATAGCTGGTTGTCCCGGGAGATGAGCTCGACCTGGCAGTCAAGACGTTGCCCGTTGGTATGGCGAAGATCCAAGGCGAAGGAATCTTTGGCATATACTTGCCTGAAGCGGTCAATTCGAACGTTGTCGAGAGCTTCCAACGTTCCTAGGTCTCGCACGCGGGTCACGTCGGTGTTGATGGCATCTTCATCTACAATTCTGGCACTCTCTTCTTTGTGCCTGCGACGGACCTTCCCTTCTAGTTTCTCCCAGAACTTTTCGTGCTCCTGATATCTTTCAGTGCCAGTCGTTTGTCGGTAACCCTGTATTATGTTAGCGTAGTTCATCTACCAGTCCGCCGACGGCGTTCAGCTTACCTTGATAAACTTCGAAATGTACTTAACACGAATGAGGGGTTTCTTGAGAAGATGCGCTACGTCCACACGCTCTCCGTCCTCGTTAAGTACATCTCCTTGCTCATTGCGAGGAAGGGCATTGATGAGCGAGTCCTCGTCGTCAGGGGAACGGGGTGCGAGGTTCACGATCAAGTCTTCGAAACCAAGTCGCCATGCATCTAGATACTGGTCGTAGATCGAGTAAACGGAGTCAAGCCATTGAGGAAGGCGATGCGCGTCATGCATTGGGCATCTCTTGTGGCTATTTCGAAGCTTTTCCAGGGCAATGCCCATCTGAATCACAGACTTGGCGCTGCTGTCGACTTTCTCCTTGCCAGAAGATGATGATGCAAACAAGTCGGCATGAGAAGGGTCGTTGCCTTGTGCCACTTGTGTCAGGAGGACTGGGATAACTCCGTCTACTAGAGTCTTCAATTCCCGTAGATATAGATCTTCGTCTCGAGCAAACTCTTGGAGCAGCGCGTCGACGGTCGCGGAACTGGGATGGCTTGTCGGTCGACGCACACTACGTCTTGACTTCAAACTGCTGCTCCTGCCTGGTCTAGGTTTTTCATCCGGCAATGACAGGACAGAAACCAAATCGGAATGTTTCGTGAGGCGCCGCTTGAGACCAGATCTGTTGCTTCTATGTCGAGAGAGGTTTGACCGAGAGATGTTTGACTCGGTGCCTCCCGTAAAAGCAGTGTTTGTTTGAGTTACTGTCGAATCAGACAACATGGAAGACAAATCGGATCCACCAGTGTTTCCAGTCTTTTCTGATAGAATAGTCGACAGTTCGTGTATGCCTTTGGTGGGAGGTCGACGTTTCGGGTACGTAGCAGTTGATGCGGACCTACTTGACTCTGTGAGGTATGATCTACTTGACCCTGTAAGATACGAGGACTCATCATCGAGATATGACAGGTTTGTGCGGGAGCCAGACGTCTTGCGTGGGTGCTCGCTCTCATCAAATTGGTGATCATCAATCTCGATCTCCTCGGAACAGCTCGGGTAGGTTGTGGGTATTGGCTTAGGTGCAGCGGACTCGCCACGGAATGCCTCCTTGAAAAGGTCCTTGAAGCCTTTCCTCGAGGCGGGCTTGCTGATGGGAGACGAAGGACTTCTAGTCGCTCGGCTTCGCCTGAGCCCGCTCGACGATGGCACTGACGTTGGTGCATCTATGGAAGCCGTTTCTTCCGATAAGACCGTCTCTGTCTCCTCACTGGCGGTAGTTGCAGTTTCTCTTGTGAGTGTGGTATTCGTGTCTTCCGCAGTACTGGAAGTTAGTCCTGTGAGTTCCGATTCTGTTTCGGCCAACGATCTTGTTTCAGCTGCTGGTTTGTCTGCGGGTTTGCGTTTATATGTCGAAGTAGAACGCCTCGTGTGACTCTCATTGGTAGGCACCTTTTCAAGAGAGTTTCGTTTAGTCTCGGGTATCGAGCTTGGCGCAGTAGTAGAGGTAGTTGTTGATTTAGTGGCTTCCACGAATGGGTCAACGGTTTTGTTAAGCCATGATTCGATGCTTCTAGGCTGGTTGGCAACCGGCTTTGGAGGCGGGTCAACCTTCTCCGTGATGATTTTCTTGCCCTGGGTCAGAGCTTGCTTGAGGACGTTAGTAGCGCCCTTGAAGCTGGGGTTTCTCTTCGCTGGCTTGGGTCTCTTCGGCTGCCCGCTGGCCGGCAGGTTGAGTTCACTGAATGCAGAATAGCCCACAGGTATCTCTGCTAGCTTGGACGGAAGGCTGGACGGTACATCTGAGTCTACACGAGAGTCCTCGGCCGAGTCCTCGGACCCGCTTGACCAGGAGTCCTCATCCGAATAATCTTCGGTGATGGTGGTACCAGTATCTGCGTGGCTTCTGGCTGCTGATTTGCCTGGCAGCTTAGTGGATTTCTTCCCACTACTGCGTCGTGTGGGGGTGTTCGGGACTTCGGATTCGGCGTCCTCGATGACCTCGATTCTCTCTGAAGAGGGCTCTCGACGTGCTGAAGAGGCCTCTCGGCGTGAGCTGCTTGCACGGGTGCTAGGCCCCCGTGATCTATGGCTCGAAGGCGCGCGAACTGTACTAGCACCCTCGGACGTCCCTCTCTCGCTAGAATACACTCGGATACCATCATCCCGAAGTATAGGTTTTTGGGGCCGAATCCTGATGCCATCATCTTGACTTGTTGGCTTTTTCGCGGGAGTGACTCGTATTCCATCGTCGTGTGCAGACTTGGTTTTGCGATGTCTTCTGTGTTGCTCAACAACAATCTCTGGGTCCTCGGTTCTCTCGCTGGCATCGTCATCGCCAGACATCATAGATCTGACCCTTATGCCATCGCCGCTACCCACTGACCGCGAGACACTGTAGCGCTTGATCCGGGGCTCGTCCGGAATCTCAACCTTTTCGGCCCAGGCCTTGATCTTATTTTTGACGGCGGGGTTGGGTGTTGACCGAGTCAAGAAATCCTTGGGAAGTGGTGATCCTTTGCCCAGGTCCGCTTTTGGTTTTGGTGATGCCTTCCTCGAAGGGCTCCTCTTCCTGTTCTTCATCCAGTTGGTGTCACTAACAACTCGCTTTTTAGGCGGGCAGCCAACGCTGGAGGAGCCATGGTTTTCCTTCTCTGTCTCATCGCCATCGTTGCCATGCTCCACGACTATCACTGGCTTCGTGGCTGACTTCCTCTTTTCACCCTTCTTAATTCTCATACGGTCCGCTTCCGTCACACTCTGCTCGTCAACTTGAAGGGCAATATCACTGGGTTCGCTTGGCGCAGCAAGCGGGTCGGCATTTTCCATGGCTGCAGCATTCTTCTTTTGCCATAGTTTCACCCGGTCATGCACACCGCCCGGAGCTTGTACTTTGCGCACCACCTCTGCGCGCATTTCTTGCTTGACTTGCTCCAACGTCATGCGCCGCTGCCGAGCTGCCTCTCTGTCCGCTGCAACTCGAGCCGGGGAAGGCCGCCCCAGGAGGAAGTCGGTCAGCAGGGTCGGCTGCTGTTTCGTAGTGGCAGACCTCGGACGTGTTCCTCCAGCAGCGGGCGCGCTCTTGGGGGTGGCGCCAGCGCTGCCGGGCGCCGGCCCCTTGCTCTTCGAGGTAGCATGGGGAGTTGTTGGGTCTGCCGGCTGGTCTTGGTCTTTATCATCGTCGAGCGTCATTGTCTACTGGGTAAGATGAGTGTTAATCGTACATTCCTAAAGCTCTGTTGGGAAAGTGCGTAACCAGGTGGGTTGGGTTTGCCGATCTGCATGTGGCCGTTGCGTCGGCCGATCAAATTGGGCATTTAGTGGGAAGGCCTTGCATTCCCAGCCCAAGCAGAAGGGCAAACGCAAACTCAGTCCGAGCTGGACCTGCTGTAGAAGAAGTGACTGACCTTCTTCTGTACTACCTAAGTAGCATACTGTCAGTTGGAGCGAGTATCGCAATGCTGCCATGCGCAGTAAGCAGTGTTTGCTGGCCGTCAAGTGTCGAGATCAGGGTTGACCGAGCTGCCCGAAGCGTGTACATTGGGAAGGAACCGAGATCGCACGTCCCAGATCGGAATGTAAGGCAAAGAAAAGAAAGGAGTTGGGAATTGAATCTTGATGAGTGACGAGTTTCAGTTGGCGGTGTTGACGATATGGTGGGGGATTCTCACTCGTCAGCCCGGACTGGTCCTGTCCTTGTTGGCGAGGTGGTTTTCGTGCGGCAGGTCTGGGCTGGCCGTTGTCTATTGATACCAGAAACGTAAACATTCAATTCACCTGGGTTTGGGGAGGTGGGAGGTGGAGGTGGCAGGTGGGTCATCCTTGATGGTTTGGCTGATGGCTGGGCTTCTGCTTGTCGCAAGCTTCGAGGGAGCTGCAGCGGGGCTTCGGAGGCCAGAGAGGGACATCTGCGACTCCCGGGCAAATCAGCAAATCAGCAGGTCCTGCCAGTCAGCCCGAGTGACCCCTGCCAATGCCCTGCATCCTTGTTTGTGAAAAGCGCCCGACAGGCCTGGGCCTTGTTTTAGTTCCCAGCCTAAGGGGACAGATCCCATCCGCCATGTAAACACTGGCACGATTTGCACACGATTGGCCCTTTTGCGCCCATCCGACAGAGTTACATGGCTCGCAGATAGATAGAGCCTTTCCAGATATCGATTCCCTCCGATGGGAGATTTCGGATGGACAAAATAAACCTGCTGTTCTCAATCTAATAGACTTCCACTTCATTTGCCAGGCATTGCTGATACGGAGGGCCAGCTGATGCATCAGTCAATCATCAGGATCGTGTGCATGGCCTGCATATGATCAGCTTGCCATACCTCCAACCAGGACAACCATCCTCTTAGCTTCCCCTGCCGATGTGGCTTCTATTGTTTTTCGCACAATGTCTTAGTTGCCGCTGCAGCCACGCCAAACAGGAAATGAAAGCCGCCTTCAACTTCTGATCCCATCGGATCATGAAGGCCGGTGGCATTGAAAATGTACGGCAATATGGGGGTTTCTCTGTTCAATTCCTGAACGCGATGTTACCCAGGGTATGCTTCAATCTTCTTCTGGCCTTGATTTTGTTGTCATATTCGCCGGGTCTTAAGACATGGCTGACATCATTAACACCCACTACTAAGATGGCAGGGATTTGATATCACTAGCCGGATTAATACCCTTGTTACACCTCAAACACATCACCAAGCAAGCAAAGCAAAGGTGTCAGATCCCCTCCAAGGCATTCTATTTACCTCTTAAGGCTCTCTCCTGACTCCAAAGACTTAATCACATCCATAGACATTCTCACATATTCCAGACTGTGAACTCTAGGAGTTTGAGAAAATGAAATCTTCACTGTAACTTGATAAATTCTCGTGTATAACAATATAAATCATGCCCAGGTAGAAGAAGAAATAATACTCCGGTTTGCCTACCTCATGCCTGGTCTTTCTAATTAATAATGCGTCTTCTGTCTACTAATAGGTCCATGGCAAAGGGGTGGTATGGGATATCTGTTTCCTGCCGGCACCTCATTGGGTTTGTTTGACCGCCGTGCAACAACACACCTGTGTACTGAGACTCGAGGTGTTCAGAAGAGAACACCAGGTAAACATTGGGAATAAGGGACAAGTGTTCGCCACGGTTGTTGTAGAACGCGAAAGTAGTTGGTTCAATATGTTTGCTTCTATTTTGGAGCGCAAACAACGAGGTTTATTCTCGTGCGCATCGCAAGTATGCCTGTTTACAGACGCACTTCACCTGCCTCAAAACATAGCTCAGTAAACCGATAGGCAGCAGAGTCATGATAGGAAACAATTATTTACAGGCCCCGAATGAATGCAGGACCTCCTCCCCAGTTGACGATGACCCAAACGCCAACCAGCTTGGGCGAGGTTTGACCAGCGGAGCACCACCAATTCTCAACATCGGAAACATTTCACAAAGCAAGCTGTCAGTATTGGACTACAGAAACCTTTATCAAAATTGCATGACTGGGTGGCTTCTGTTCCATCTCACCACCATGTGGTGATCGCAGTCCGTCGCCCCCTTGTCAGTTCTTCTTGGCCTTCGTTGATTCCATTTTCTTTTGGCTTGTAACACCACGAACATTTGTTTGCCTTCACTTCACGTAATCGCCATGGCCGAGTTCACATACGTCTCTTCGACAAGATCCGCAGACTTTGGCTTCAAGCCTTCGCCAGCCCGCGGCAACAACGAAATCCCGAGCTCGCCCATGCCGGAACCTCAGTATCATCCCCCTATTGCTAAGGACTTCTCTTTCTCTCTCGCCAACATCTGGCGGTCCGAAAACAATGTCTTGAGATGGATTTTTGACGTTCCGGAGGTTACTCGTGAGGAGCTCGTCAGTCCATCGGACACTATTAGAGAGAAGCGCTACTTGGTACGTTGCATTCCTTTGATAGAAAGACCAGCTCACGCCTTCCTCACCTATACATGACAACGAGTGATAGCAATAAATCTCAAATCATTAGACGAATTTCATGTACATGCCCTTTCTTTTTCTCCAAAGCTAACTTTACAAATACAAGTCATCTAACAATTCTCAAGCTGGGCATGACGGAGGTCAGCATCGCAACAAGAGAGCCAAGCATCACCATTCCACCCACAACCACCAACAGCCCGTCAAGCAGCGACGTCGCGATCGCCTCCTCCAGTTCACCCGCAACATCCCCGGCGGCATCTTAGACGGGATCAACCGCACCATGAATCCAGATCGCGACTTCAGCAGCGAGCTTGGTGGTTCAACCATCCAGGGTAGCGCCACACCTCCTGGCTCCCCGGTCCCCGTCTTTCCCAGTCGCCCTCACCTTCGATTCCTCTTTGTAGGGGACCAGAACTCTGGCAAGTCGAACATGCTCCTGTAAGTATTAATTCCCCCACTACCCAATTCACCTGGCTGGCAGACGTTCTCTAGCTGACTCTGAGGATCCCTACAGCCGCTTCTGTCGGGACATGTTCAACGAGACATGGTCCCCCACCAAGTTCGAGATGTACGAGCAGCCCGTCATGCTGGACGGCCAAGCTATCGACCTTGAGCTCTGGGATACCTCGGGAAAGCTCGAACTGCACCAACTCCAACGCCTCTCCTATCTTTCCTGGGATGCCGTCTTCATCTGCTTCAGCGTCAACAATGACAAGAAGTTCACCCACGCCCAAGGCAGAGTAAGCGATCAGTTAACAACCCCATTTCCAATGTGAAAACGCCGATTTGATTCCCGAAGTGCATTGACTAACTTGAGCTACCTCCCGATTAACAGTGGATGTTGGAGGTTCACAGATACTGCCACGGCGCCCCTGTCTTCCTAGTGGGTCTCAAGACGGACACCCGCATCGGCTCGGGGCTGTGGGCCCCCTATTCCCGGTCTTTGACACTCGCATCGGAGCCACTGAGGTGAGTGCAACCCACGGTGTTTTTCCAACGTTACCTATCACTTGAGCTACCTACCTGTTGGGTATACACGATACTAATGCTACTTACACCAGGGCGCCATGGCAGCCCACGGCATGGGCGCCGTCAAGTACTTGGAGTGCTCGGCCAAGACCGGCGACGGAGTCATCCACGTCTTCGAGGAGAGCCTTCGCCACCTGCAGGCCATCCGCAACGATCTCGGCAGCCCGGAGCCCAAGAAGAGCTCTGGCCTGAGCCAGCTCCTGTGCTTCAAGTAAAGGAAACGCTTGAACACTCTATTCATCATCACGGAAGAAGGCAACCGACCACATATGACCCTTCTAATCGGGAAGAGTTGATATTTTTTGACACGGCTGACTTTGCCGTCGGGTTGCGGTTCCTCTTCTTTTCTCTTTCTTCGGTCAGGTTTGCTCTGGGTTGTGTGTATTTTTCTTCTTTCCGCTGCACCTATTTGCAACAGCAGCGACGAAGAAGCAGTCCCAACGTTCACGGGATACACTACGAGTGTGTGTACAAAATATGGGGGTTTTCACTTAGATCGTCAATCAGGCACATGGCAGCCAAGACGGCAAGCATGCGCTGCGCCGCCTGAGAAGTACGCAATAAATCAAATCACGTTTAGATGTTTGATTGATGTTGGTGATCTGTTGACGCGAGTATCTTAGCCGTTGTTGTTCGAGAACGTCAAGCTTGACTCGGGACAGCTTGTGTGGGGCCATGACAGTAGCATGAGAAGTGAAGCTAGCAGCCGGGCCAGCATCCATCGCCAATCAAACCGCCTGAAATCATTGGCTCCCCATTGTCCGATCTAGCATAGCTGTTGCCAAGCCAAACAAGGGGGCCATGACGAAAATGTAAGGCGCGTTTTCCCTTCGCTTTTTGAAGGGTTTCCGTTTCCGTTTCCTCGCATTCACCATTGTTTGCATTCTTGACCGGTCAACACCCCGACCCCATCACTTTCATCGCATATTCCTCCTCTCCGACATCCAGTCTTCCCCGACTATTATCTGTCGTGACTCAAGCAATACTACCATACAAACATATTCACACACACACAAACATCCCATCACTCTTGCGCGCATCTGCCAGTCGCGCATCCCGTCATAATGGCAGACTACAACACCTTCAAGGTTCCCGAGCTCAAGAAGCTTCTGCAGGAAAAGTCGCTTCCCGTCGCCGGGAACAAGGCCGACTTGGTCGCCCGTTTACAAAAGCACGACGAGGAGAACGCGCCTGCCAAACCCGGTCAGTAAATCAATCCCATCCGCACTTCTATGCGCCGCCGCCCGGAACAACGACGGACTACCATCTCGTATCGAGGCAACCATCGTCGTTCGATTACTATCCCACCAGCCGACTAACAGTACTTAGCCGCTGCTGCCGCCGCTCCTGCGCCTGCTGCTGCATCAACTGCTGAAGACGAGATTGATTGGGACGATGACGAGCCCGCGCCCGCGCCTGCCGCTGCTGTCCCTCCTCCTACTGTGGAGGCCCCCAAAGAAGCAAGCGTGCCTGCGCCTGTAACAGAAGCGCCTGCAGCCGCTGTGGAGGAAGAGAAGAAAGAAGAGAAAGCAGCACCGGCTGAGGGCAACGCAACTGGAGAAGCCGCAGCAACAACAGAAGCGACGGAGGAGAAGAAGCCGGAAGCGCCCAAGCCCGATTTCTCTGCTCACCTTCCTGCCTCGGCAGCCGATGAGGAGGCCAAGAAGCGCGCCGAACGCGCCAAGCGCTTCGGCATCGTGGAAGAGACCCCCGAGGAAGATAAGAAGAAGGCCGAGCGCGCAAAGCGTTTCGGTGCTGGTGCTGACGACACCGCCGCTGTTGTCAAGGGTCTGGATGAGGCTCTGCCGGAGCGCCGGCCCAAGCGCGGTCGCGAGGGCGGCGCCGAAGCCGAGCGTGGCCAGAACAAGAGATCCAACAACGACTCTCGGCGGGGTGGTGATCGTGGTGGCCGTCGTGATGATGGCGGTCGCCCTCGCGGCGGACGTGGTGGTCGTGATGGCGGTCGCCGAGGTGGCAACGATCGTGATCGCAAGCCGAACGCTGGCGGCATCTCCAAGCCGAGTCGTGTCCTCGATAACCCCGAGGAGAAGAGGAAGGCAGAGGAACGGGCCAAGAGGTTCGCCAGCAACAACTAGGGTGCTCCCACGCGCGACTCCTAGGGAACCTCTTTGCGACACGAGACACTGGGTTGGCCGGGCTCTACGTTAATTACGAGAGTCGCTGGACACAACCGTTTGTAATATTATAAGACGACCATGGTGGTCAAGGGGTGGGTGAATGAAACCCCCCTTCCCCGTGCTTTTTTTCAGGGATATCCACCACCACGATAGGATGCAGTATCATCGCTCGAGCGTCGACAAAAAACAAGAATCGGAGAGCAACTGCTAGAAATGTATATCAATTTTCTTTACCAAATACGCAGAGCATATGCCTTTGTGGCTCCATGGTGCTCCCTCCTCGGTGCACATTAAACTGTCTCCATCATACGACCAATTCACATTCTCGTACCTTTCGAATTTTCCGAAAGTCCTTACGTGACGACCAAATAATATGCGACTGACTCAAGTTGGTATACTCGACAGGGAAACCCGCCAAACCAGCTTCTGATCATACCCGTAGCAAGCAGACAAGGGCAGACCTAACTAGTTCCCTTCTCATCTACTCAAGTCACTTGTTAGGCAGAGAAGATGATTGCCAGGGGAAACACTGCTTTGCAGACCGCCTGTGCCACTTTTACCTCCTAGCTGCCTCGATTCGAAATTCTCATCGTGGCTGCTCACTTCGCAAATGAGTATACATGCAATGGTGGCCTCATGTGCATTGCTCTCTTGTGGCCAATACAAGCAATGTCCTCCTTCCCGGATTTCCGCTTGGGTAATGGCAACTGTAAACAGTAGTTGTTGTTGGTGCAGAGATTATAAGATTAGCGGGTGTCAGGCGAGGCCCTTCACATTTAAAAAGACGATGTGGAAATAGAATATGGGGGATAATAGCTAAGAGATACGTATCTAGGACACGCTTCGGCACAGATCTAATCAGAAATTAATAACTACACGTTACACTCATAGGATATAACAGCCTCGAGCCACACTGTCTATTATATGCTTGCTTCGGCGTGTGGTCGCCTCGGTCCAACTGAAAGCTTGATGATTTTGCCTCAACAACGCCAAGGCACGCTCCTGGATTATGAGTACAGTTGTGCGGCGATATCTTCACGACAGGATGGTCGAGAGGCTGACCACCGCGGACATATACCGTCAACCTTGCAAGCGAAATGGCCGTAGCCTACAGCCCTAAGCACGTGTCCCCTTCAGCAATGGACATCTCCCCCTTTTCTCGGGTCTGCTCAAGACGCAATAACCCTATGCTGGGGTTGAGAACGTTGTCGAATGACACCCGACAGGCAGCCAACCATACACCAATGCATGAACTTAGACCGGCTCACGACCAAGACAAAAACAGGGATGGTGTTATTTGACATATCATCAGTATGCCTAGGGTCGGTTCTCGGAATGTCTTGGATGACACAAACTGAGACAGACAGATACTCAGCCAGCATCGTTTCCGTATTCCCCGTCATATTCAGCTTACTTACCATGGCATACCATGCCATACAGTGCAGCTACGTGTGGGTGGATGTGGCTTGTTCTAGACCACACAGTCCCAGAGCCACTTTGCTCACTTGATGTGGGCCGCCGTCGCCGCCAACGACTAAAGTAGACAGTCTATCCTTGTATACCAGATATCGCCGCCTCCAGTTTCTTATGTAAACCCCCTCTCCATATACCGTAATCGCGCGGAGTCGTTTCCGGTTGCGCCATGGGAGCATATGTGCCCACCAAGCCTCGTGGCATTCGCAGTCGTGTTCCCCGGCCGGGAGACCCTGACATCAAACGGGAGATCTTCCCAA
The DNA here is from genome assembly GCF_038363985.1 of Apiospora kogelbergensis. Lineage (NCBI taxonomy): Eukaryota > Fungi > Ascomycota > Sordariomycetes > Amphisphaeriales > Apiosporaceae > Apiospora > Apiospora kogelbergensis. Next base: position 1,048,828 of record NW_027117422.1, read on the forward strand.
AACTAGATCGCAGGGTAACCCTTGGGTATATCCGGAGCGTGACCGACCAATCAAGCGCCGGGACAGAGCATCGGTATCATTCCATGTACGAAATTAGATTAAAGATGCTGTAATTGAAAGAATGAAGAAAAAAGGAAGATTTTACAATACCTGGAAAGAATTAGTGTCGAGGTGGTTTCGAACTGAGGAACTGTATGTACAACAAGGTCTACGTCTCCCAAGGGAGTCACATATCTAAGGCTTGGACGTCCCAATCTATCCTCACTCAGCGATGACACCCTCTTTTTCTTTCCACACTGAAAATTAGGGATTCTTTCTTGCCTCAAAGAGGCTGCGAAGCAGAGGTGAGTAATCGCCGGCGAAGTGGAAGTCCTTATATTGCTGAGCTTCCAAGGTTGAAAGCTCTAACTGTTCTTGATTTGGCCACGAGGCAATAATGAAGAACACACTTACTTCAGGTATCAAATTTCCCAGCCTAGCACCGTCTGGCGGGTTGTGTGGAGCAAGGACAAGTTCTACTGAGCCTCTCTCACATCTGTCTTGGTTTGGTGTTTCTGTGTTCTTGGTACTGCATACGGGGGAGTCAAGTTGGGGGGCTACACTAGACTGTATGGTTCTAGTGAAAAGGGGCGGATTCAGGTCAAGTGCTGCTGAGTTTTCTCCTTTTCGTTGTTCAGCTGCTCCTGTTACATACACATGGTGCATCTGTGAACCAAACAGCCCAGGCATATGTAGTAGCAGGATAACCAATATCAGGTCACGATCTGACCAGGTTACACCAAAGCTTGCGCCGTCGTCATAAGAGGTCGGAAAGCCGTCGTGTCACGTTTCCAGTCGAAGTCGGCGGCACACCCGGGAGAGGCGTTTCTGGGCTGCTTACGTCCGAATCCTGTACGACCACTGACTGACCAGTACCGAAGAAGTCTCGAAGAATCAGCAGACCCAGCGCGTAACATGACGCTAGTAAACCTGTTATTGTTCTCCAGAAAGGAACATCTGCAGAATATGGCTTGCACGTGGCTAAGCATGTATCGCACATGCAAGCCAGCACGTTGTAGCGACGCTCGTCATTTGGCGAAGAGAGACGAATCCCTTCGACATACCGGCTTCCCAATCCGGCAAACCGTACTAAAGAGACTCAAGCGTCGGCCAGAGCATGATTTATTAGGACAATCGGCAATATAGCTAGCAAGCCGCGGGTAGCGGATTTCCTCTTCGAGAGACCGTCGATTACCAATTTCTCTTCCGAGCAAGGAGGTGCAATGAAGACTGGATGAGGTGGGCCATGCAGAAAGTAGGCTGGTCATTAGAATTGAGATTGAAGTAGTAAGTAGTCGGTCGCAGCTAATAAAACGGCACAGAGTAGGAGAGGGTCCCAGGAGTCTGGCGGCTATTTGTTAGCTCCGGCCACTGAAAGGCACTAGATTCGGTCCAGCGCCGTCGACCTTGTCTATCATGCACTACCTCGTTAGAGGCTAGCAGCAGCTCGGAGGTTTTATTTAGCAAGTGTCCTACAAAGACGGTCAGCAATCCAATGATATAATGAACATGGATCCAGACTCTTGCAATATGCACTTGATCACGCGCAATTCGCGGCTGCCAGCCGAGGAAAAGAAATACTGAAAAGCATGCTATTCGAAGCTGGGACAAACTGACAAGTGCCTATTTACATGGATCCCCGTGGGGTTGAGAGCCAGTAGGAGCAAATCAAAAGCAATAGGTGTTGGTAGTAAGCTTCTGTTTGATCCCTGCTCAGCTGACATAGCTGAAGTGGGATGTTTGTTAGCAAGGCGATCTGAATGTCTCAGTCTGTCTAAGACATGCATGCAGTAGACCAATGCTTGGCGGTCTGGAAGGCATATGATGGAATTCCGAGCGAGGTCGCACGTTGGCTACCAACCGTCGCCCACTGCAGACATGACACTCAAACAGCCGTCATAGATATGATCACTTGACCCGGCACGGGATGTTATAGGGAAACGAGGCACCGTATGAGAAGAAGGAGAGACCTGCAACTGGCGCCCTTCGCCGTACGGCAACCTACATACTACCAAGTTCTTTGGTGATACCCTTCCTTGGCTTCGAATTCGACAACACCGCAGGTTATGTATGTTGGTGATTTCGATGATGGCTCATCGAGTCGCTTATTCCAACATTGACGCGGGAGTGTGCCCCTATCCGCGCGTCAATCCCGCACTGCTCTCGAACTTGCTGAGATGTGCCACCAAGTGTTGGATCACACATCTATCAGGAACTGATATTACGTTGGATGGTCGAAGAAAAGAGAGGGTGTGGTGGCTGAGTCGTCCGAACCAGTCCCTTGGGACGTAGTGATAACGAACCGTGAGATGCGGTTGGGCGCCCCTGAAAGCAGGATCTGCAGTGTTCAGTGTTGCGAAGCTGCGATAGATTGGACTTCGTTGCTGGTTGCTGGGTGCTCGTCGCACGCAACTGGATCACGTTACTTTGGGGACTTCTTCGGATCAAAATGACGCTAGACTTAGTGCTGGAATGGCGAGGCCCAATCAGATCTTGGAGAACCCTGCTCGCCTGGAGGTGGTCCTCGGCATGCCTGCTCGCGGCTAAACAAGCGACAGCAATTGGGAGACAGGGCAGTACAGGGGGTCTTGGGGCGGGCCACAAAACCAGACCCCCTGCAACTGGAGAGAGGGTAGAGGGCTATCAGCTATCCTCAGTCCGTCCGGCCAGATTTCAGACTTTTGCGAAGATCCGTGGACACGGTGAATCGACGAGGCCTGCTTGCAAATTCTCCTGCCTAGCTTGCGTGTATAATCGACGTTTGTGAGGCCTCAATTGCCCAGAGAGTCAACGAGAGCATGCCACGTCAGTACAACAAGGAAGCTTTCGGGAGCTAAGCCACGGCCGACCCACTGCCGCGCCGTAGGTCGTGCCGGTTCGCCCAAGATACGGTGTCGTTGTGGCAGTGCCTTAGGTGCCGAGGGTGCTGCATCGGGGCGGCACTCGCCACACAAGCGATACATACTTACTGCGTACTAGTAGGAGACGTTGCACTGCAGGCCTACGACAGGTGGAAAATGACGGTAAGGGTAGTAAGTATGTAGTGCAGGGCAAAAATTCGGACGCCGTTGTGGGAGCCGTCGCCATTGACAGCTCACTAGCTCTTGCCACTGTTATGCAACCTTCAGCTTATTACTACGTTTGCCTAGATCGAGAAGTATTCGGATTCGAGGAAACTCTTGATTCTGATTCTTGGTGGAGTACGTACCCCGTTACGCACACAAGAATAGTAAGTGGGACGGACTTGTCGATGTAGGTTAGATCCATAGAGAGGTATGCCTATCGACCCGGGCGGCCAGGCCACAGGCCATCTGGTTGACCGATGTATGATGCTATTGCGCTCGCCCTGAAGCCAGACATATGGGCCAGTGACCTAACTTGCAAGGTATGTGCATACTGTATGCTATTCTCGGAATCCTGATTTTCTCGTCTGTTGGGCCGGGGTTTCGACGACGGCATTGGCGGGTCGACGGTGATTGATAGGCCCATTGATGAACATGGGCGCGTCGGTTCTATGGAAAGGGATGCGCAAACACGCAAATCGGCTTGCTTTGACAAAAGAAGCGAAGGAAGCAAAGGATCAGGTGGCTACGGGGAAGATATCAACCGTCGTCGTCGGATTGCCTACGGATAAGGAGAGACATGCAGAGATCAAACCGTAGCCCCTCCATCAATCATGTCAGGAAGACGGTTCGGCGAATAGGTTCTCGGGCTGTTGATTGGCCAGAAACTGTGCTAGCCGAACCAATCACAAAATTCAAATCACATAGTTGGAGTTGTAATATCCCAGCAAAACATATTGCAATCAGTTCCCCTGTCGTGCGCTTCTATGATCAAGGGGTAATGCAATCTGTACTACTCTCTCTATCTGTTCGGATGGGTACGTGTGATACCCTCCTTGGGCGGTACATGGAGGGGGGTTTATTCAGTGAGGGTTTGTGTTTTATCTCTATCTCTCTCTCTCAGGAATCTTACCAAGAAGCTGGAAAGCACGCTTGAGGTTTGTTGCACAAGACTGACGGTACTGGCAAGCTCACATGCTGCTGGTGGCTGGCGTGCAAAATGTTACGCGAACCCAGCGGTTGCGAGATACGTCCCTCTCTTATGGAAGTCTACAACTAGCAGGGGTTGCCGGGAAAGAGTGGCCCGCATCTTGAGATGGACTACTCAGAGAAGTGCAAAGTGAGACGTGCAGTAAGACATGCAGCATATGTAAGACCTGCAGAGATGCAGAGAACTGCAGTACATAATCCCGCGGCCTTCTGATTTGCGCAGATTCGGTGCTTGGAGTGATAGTCGGACGTGATTCTCAGGTTCTTTTCCGTAGCCGACCACGTGAGCGGGGTGAATGCCTACTTCCAGCAAACCTGTCTCGGGGGTTTCTGCTGATCTCGAGCGCTGCGGATCCGACGACAGCGATTGGCCGCATTGCCAAACGGGGCGGTTTCGCAGCGTCGACGCAGCGTTACGGAGTCTCTGGATCTGTACTACCCCTTCGCGCGATCTTGTCATTCACACCCGAAGTAAGGATGCCCTTTGTTGTCTATTGAAAGTACAGTGCTGACACGTAACATGGTGTCGTTGTGGTCATGTTGAGATGGGCCAGGCCGCTTTTGCTGCGTGTCCAGTGCCCAGCGCAGTGTAGAGGGCTCCACTGATCTAGATACATACGTACATACAGGGGCCCTACGTAGGCTACCTCGTTGGGAGAGCTTGACCAAGGCTGTGGCGGGGGTTGAGAAAGTGGCAGGCGGCAGACAGAGTGGCAGGTTCCCTCCGAAGGCGAAGGGGCTATGCAACTACACCGACGGCGATTGCCAACGCATCGTGTGCATGCCAGAAGATCAACATCGGGAAGAGATGTGGCCTTCTCAACGTGCACAGAGACGAGGTCATAGTGGAATACAGCGAGGAATTGGCTGGCTGAAATCGACTGCGACTGATGTTCATGGTGATTCCAGCTGTGCCAGTCGACCTAGCTGCGAGCCAGCGAGCATAGGCTGGGAGTGCAAGCGCGCAGTGAGCTCCGTTGGTACCCGCTCCCCGTCAGTAGCGGCCGCCCCTCGTATCGAATTCTGAAAATCTCTGGTCAAATCCTCCCAGGATCCCGTCCTCATATGATGGGTGATCCGATTTTTCGATTGCAACCACCAGCTGCGCTATAAAAAATCTTTTCGTTATTTGGTCGGTGATATTACCAGGGAGTTTCGGGAAAGTATAGTCTTAGCCCACCGGCGCGCCATTTGTCGCATTTGTCTTCTGTCGCTCTCTGGGTCGCCCCAAGCGGGAATAGTTTCGGCAGACATGGCGGGGCTTCTCAGCGAATGACAGGGGCCAGAATGCTGCTCAGCCCTCCCATAGGACGTCTCGATATGCACGATCGAACCCAAGGCACTTTGACTCGCAGGCTTGCAAATCATTCCAAACCCATTTCCCCATGCGCAAACCGCCCAGGGACACACTCGTCAGTTCGTGTTCCTGCTGACCCACGGTTTCTCGCTTCTCTCCTTATGGCTGCACGCTCCTGGGAAGTCAATGGGTCGCTAGTTGTCCACCCGTTGATCAGGACTCATCATCGCCGCATACACGGCTCACGCTTGTGGAGGACAAGTCTCCTAGCTATCTAGCTATGTATCCCAGTTGCCAGTCCCCTTCATGGAACCGACATTTGGTGACTCAGCGTCTCGACTGGGTTATGGGGGCTCAGGTAGTATAGAGTCTCCGCAGCGTCTGTGCAGGCCGCCGCCAACCAGACCGCGTTTTCGGCGAGTCCAGCTTTCTACACAGACACCTGACCCGGCGAGGTGATCCAGACGGCCTCTTGGCCGTTGGCAGGGGTCTAAACGCCACACCTACTAATACCCAAAATTCAACCCATGCTCTGCTGCGATCTCCATGTCACCCTTGGGGTGGAACAAGACAGTGTATCTAAGTAGATACCTTGTCCACCCTCAGGATGCACGGCCAAAGGGTGCCCTTGCACTCACTTCGTAGGTATCTTACCTATGTATATGCCATCATTCTCTCTTATCTTCTTACAGTCTTGAGCTTGTGCTACTCTCACTCTTCTAAGCTTCCTCGCCTTGCTTACCTCTTGATCGTCTTTCGTCCCTGTACGACTACCTCGATACTCTCTTGCCTAGTCCACCTTACCCGGACTGGCTCCGTCGGTCGATTATTTGTATAGGTTGCCAACCCTCCCAGAGCCGGTTCTCGAATGTTACACAGTTGAGCCGCTCTATTAATGTGCTGAAATTTGCCGTCATCCACCTCATCACATAGACGCCGACAACTCCCCACCATCACCAAGGGTATAATACACACTAGTCAGATTTGGATCTCCAGCACACCTTTGTCACTCCTGTCCACACACCACCACGACCTTGCTAGTTATTCCGGATACAGTTCCCCAGACCAACCCACCCACCACTTCCCTGCCGGCCTTTCTGCTTTGGGTAGTTTGGTCTTCTCGTCACATTTCTTTCTGTTCAGTCCTCACATCTGTCTGTGGCATTTTTCTTTTCATATACCCATTCAACCGTTTTGGTTTTTCCTTCTTTTCCTAAGGCCCGGCTCCTTGGAACATAAGATACTGGTTAGGTTCCCCCATAACTGGATTGAAGAGGAAGCCCCGAATTATACTCCTCAGTGGCAGGAATACCAGGACAGGTCTTTCACCATCCCGCCGGTACGCAAAAGATCGAGGAGGATATTGTGATATACGACTACCAGCGAGCACTCGGAAAGTCCCAACAACAGATCCCGCGCAAAACTACATTGGAGGATGGTGTATTGATTTGCTGGTACTATGATATTCGGTTCGAACATCATTGCTATAAGTCAAGGGTCATCATGGCAACAGTCAGAGCGCGGTCGAGCTCAAGGGGTAGAACCAACGATGATTTCAGATCTAAGAGGATGGGAGGTGTCATGGAAACGAGCCGAGAGGAGTTCTCCCCAGCCCTAACAAGGAACGCACGGAAGGAAGCAAGCAGCCTCACTCCGGCATATCCATCGAACCTCCAACAAAAGATACCGAGCCGGATACCACAAACATCTTCCAGCCGGAGACCCTCTACATCCGCAAGGAGGCCACCACTGACGCACGAATCTCAGTCCTGGAGCAGCAACTCTAATAGCAACTATATCCCTACTACGACATATGTCTCCAATGGGTCAGCATCTTCTGAAGACCTCAATGCTGAGCCCCAGCAGCCGCGGAGAACACTACGTCGAAAGCAATCAAGCGTGTCACGGGGCAGACCTAGTCGTCCTGACAACCCTAGAGCTGACTCAGGAAGGGCCAGCTCATCGTCTTCCATTCCGATGGTGCCTCATCCACCGGTTCCCCATACGCTTCATCTGGATCGCGGTGTTACGGAGAGTCCCGCGGATATGGATGTCGTACAAGCAACCGAGGTACCCAGAACCGTTGTACAGAACACAGCAATTTATCCTGAGTTGGACAGGTATCGGGGCATACGAATTCCCGTGGATGGCCCTGCAGGAGATATTCTGTTCAGGCTCGCGACCCATGATCTTCCACCGCCCACGCCCCTTTTCTCGGGAGCCAGTAGCCACAGCCAATTGAGTTCGTTTAGCGGCAGCCCGTCAACACGATTCTCGGAGTCACCCGGCACAGGTCCATACAGTCGGGACACGACACCGACTTCAATGTCCTCAGCTTCGCCGGGACTCGTTGCACCGTATCGCAATGTCACCCAAGGCTGAGACACGCAAGTCCAGCCGAGACAAGACCACCGGTATCCCACAGAAGAGCCGGTAGTCTATCAGTTGACAAAACTGCAATTGGTGCCGAGGCCGAAGGTCTTGCACCGGTTCGAGAAACCTTGACTTCGTCCTCGTCCAACTCGACAGTGCGAGATGCGGATGACAAAGAGGATAAGTTGAGGAGGTTGTTGCCTCCCGCTCCCCCGTACTCAAACCCGCCGCCCAGACAATCACCGCAAAAGCTCAGGAAAGTTCGGGACCCTGTGGTTTCGCCATCTAGACAGTCTCAAGACAAGAAGCGGCCCGTTATGAGATCTCCATCGCCATCGAAGAGCCCTCCCGTCTCGCGTGAAGGTCAGAGGCAGTTTGTTGCATCGCCACCACGGGGCCCACCGCCAGCCAGGCCAAGTCGGGAGGGAACCCCTGATCTCGCTGCACAATTTGGCGGGCCACTCCCCGTGATTCAGAGCAACCTTTCTACGGCGAATGTCAATGAGAGACGGCAAAGCGCCCAGTTGCCGCCAAGTTCCTTGCCTCGATCTGCTACTCCGTCTGACCGTACAGCTGGTATCAAGGCTCCCGCCAGCCGCGAACCAACTCCAGCTCCGCGCTCCGCATCCTCTACTGGCTTTCTTCCTACGACAGCAGATAATGCGAAGCCTTCCAGAACGCCAAGCCCTGGCGTTTCCGCCTTCCGAAGCCGGTTCGGGTTGTTCGGAAGGCGAACAAAGACCGAGACGAGCGTACCGCAAGTAGACAAGAAAGACAAACCGGCTCGAAAAGGACCCGCAGCAGGCACCGGACATGAAGGCTACGGTAGGCTGGGACACATGAGGAGACGTAGCAGCAATACGGTGAATCCTCCCCGTGGACTCGCGTCGTCGTCAGAAAGCCTGGCTAGCGCTCAATCTACAGACCCCTTTCTCCTTGAGCGCATGAACCCAGTGGTTATTGCCGGAGGCGAGATCATCGAGAACAGGAATGCCAGTTCGGAAATCATCCGCTCGGAGAGCAATCAGAGCCTGCCAATCTATCGACCAAGCATCGATTCCCGCAACCCGTCTTCGGCGTCCCTGGCCTCCAAGGAGGATACTAGGCATACACTTTGGCCGTCTGCATTCCCCAGCGGCTCCGTCCAATCCCGCCGACCTTCGGACAGCAGTGATTCGGAAGCTTTGGCAATGAAATCAACCCTTGCTTATCGACGATCGGTACAGCGACTGCGCTCCTCGCCCGATCAAGAGCCTATTAGACTGCCCAAACCTATCGTGACCCAGCGTGCTGCGCCTACCCCACTTGGTAGCATCGATACGACAATCTTGACGGATGATTCCTTGGCAGACTCGCAGCCAGACTCGGTTCGTGGACGCATCGAAGCCCCAGTCGGGCCCAAGAAACTGGTCAAACGTCCCAAGTCTCCGCGCAAATGGAACCTGTTCAGCCGATCACAGGACAAGGCCAGTTCGAGTACAAAGAAGAAAGACGAGGCTGCTAAGGTCTCTGCTACAGTCAAGCCAGTCCAAAGCAAACCGGTTCCCTTCTATGCCATTATAGACGCATCAGAGCAGGAAGATGTTGGCGAGCGAGATATGACTGCAATCCTTAGAGAAGCAGAAGTTCTGCCTCCTCCGCCTTCAATGGTGAAGGTGCATGAAAGGAAACCATCGACAAGCAGTCAGATGGGTGACCGTCCGCCCAGACCAAGCGCAGAGTTACGAACAAGAGCCGAATCTCGCCCACGAGTCGAGTCTCGAACAAGAGCAGAATCCCGAACAAGGGCGGAATCCCAAACGAGAGCGGAACCCAGGACAAGAACAGAATCCAGGACAAGAGCGGAGTCTCGAGGGCCGGCGCAAGAGAAGACCAAGGCTGTCATGGAAGTCAAGACTCGTGCCGAACCAGTTGCCTCTACACGAAGACCTTCAGAGACAGTCACAACCCGACCCAGCCGGTTGCCGCAAGTTGGCCGCATACCAAAGGTAGTCAACACCCGACCGGAGCAGACTTCCCCAAAGAGTTTCTCTCGTCCGTTTCACAGAGTCAGCATGCAACATCCCCCCTTGGAAGTGATGTTGTAGACCAGGAGTCGGTTGCCAAAGGTCCCAGCCCACCAAGGCCAGCGACACCTGAACTCATGCCTGATGAATCGACCACAGCCACGGCCGAGAGCGCATCTCCTAAACATCAGCCGCCTTCTGAGGCCTCGGAATTTCTGGTTTTCCCGCCTCGCAATAACTCCGACTTTACCACGAGTACAGTTTCTAGCGGTTCTGGAATCATGGCCTATGCATACCAGGGTGCTGTAGCCTCGGATACAAGGGCCTCTCTTGCCGAAGACGAGATTTGGGATGAGTACAACGACCTACTGGGAGATGTTCCACCTTCGGCTACGTCTTCTCGGGGCATCCCATTCCATCTGGAGACATACGAATCGAGATTGGCAAAGAGGATGACCAAGCCTCTGGAGTCACCTACCATTAACCTGCAAGGACCCAGCCAGCCAGGGAAACCCAACCGAGACTCAGTCGATACTTGCAACGCTGGAACGAACTCGAGCCATTTCAGTGCCGACATGACTGCGAGACTCAATGCGGCGTTCCGATTCCCCGCGGATCCTCCAGCTACGCCGTTTTCGGTTTCCGAATTTGTGTCAGGCTATGGCGATCGCCACAACAGCGTGGAGCCAAGCCAACCTGCGGCAGATGCACCCGAGCGTGTCAGTACTTCGTCAAACAAGAGCGATCTGGCACGAGCGGCAGTTCGGATATCGAACAGCAGTTGCTCGAGTGAAGAGACGCCCCTTTCCCAGGTTAACCTTCGCGTTGGCTCCATGACTGTCAGCAAATGGCTTTCGTTTGGCCATGTTCTCTTCAGCCCCGCCCGCGACGAGCTCATTCCCGTGGTAGGGTCGCTCAAGCGGCACTCCATCCTCGTGCTCGATGGGCTCGGCAACGACGACTGGTCTTTCTATGCGGCTGAGACGTACCCGGCAGCTACGTTCTTCAACCTATCTCCCAGAGCCCCAATCTCCGAGGAGGCTCGGTCACCTACGTCGTTCCCCATGTCCCCACCAAACCACCACCAGATTCAGTATCTCTCGCATAAAGAGAAGCTCCCCTTCGGACCCGACAGCTTCACCACGGTAGTGTTCCGCTTCCCGGCCGCAGCCCCCGAATCACACTACCGGAATATCATCTCCGAGGCGCGGCGAGTTCTGAAGCCCGGCGGCTACATCGAACTGTCCATTCTCGACGTCGATTTGAACAACATGGGTAACCGCACCAGACGCTCTGTCAGACGCCTGAAGGAGAAGGTCAACATGCAGCATCCGGACTTCAACTTGAGCAGCACTGCCGATCTCATTCTCCGTCTGCTGGCCAAGAAGGGTTTTGGCGAAGTCAAGACCTGTCGCGTCGGTGTTCCGGTCGCCAGTGCCGTCTCCTCCAATGCTGCGCCGCAGCCACCTACCGAGGAAGGCGGCAAGCGCCCAAAGAAGACGAAGGACGAGCGCAGCCTCGCGGAGATGATGAATGACGAGACGGACATGGGCGACGAGAACATCACCAAGATGGTGGCCAAAGTCGGCCGGTGGTGGTACAACCGACTTTACGAGTCGGCGGCGGGAGCGAAAAACAGCATCTGGAACGACAAGGCCTTGCTCGCAGAGTGCGAGGAATGGGGCACCAGCTTGAAGCTCATGGTCTGCCACGCGAGGATCCCCGAGACGCGAACCCGTGTCTCTAGCATTTGATCGGTTGCTTTCTTGGCTCTTTTCATCATAGCTATGAAAGGATCTTATTCTTTGATTTCTTGCATCACATCTTGTACAACATCAACCCCCTACCCCCTACCCCCTGGGTGTGGTCATTTAACCCACTTGGGTTTCTTTTTTATTGGCATAGCATTGCGCAGAAACCTCACAATTAGGCATACACGTCCCCAGACGATTACAGCCAAGATTTCACCAAGGGCGCGAGCCCGCATTAAGTCATATATCATCTCATCATTTACAAAGGCCATCGTTACACCTACCACCCCTCTTTAGAACGGGCAGGTATCAAGAAGACAAATTACAACAACAAACTTCTCGAGAAGCAAAAGAGAGGGACTCGGAATCCCTACAAATGGCACTCTTCAGAGAGTCCAAAGCATCGCGGGCTCGGCTTACGATCTTTTGGTTTTCCGCCGACCCCAACGGCCATACATTTTTCGATTCAGCACATACATACATTTTCATACTTTTCTTTAGCGATTTCACCGGTTGGCAACGCTCTTATTTAATTGATGGGTATACACACGTACTGGGACTATACCGCGGGACGGGCCTCCAACTTCGACATGGGCGTTGCCCTTTCCCTTCTTCTTGCCTTGCGTGAGGAAGGAGAAGAGGCAACAGCATGGCCTGTCGATGTTCTTTCCTAAGGATTGGGTTATTTGGGAGGCTCAGGGTTTTAATGTTATTTCAAGGGGATGGATGGGAAGAGTAGTGGGTGTGCGGAGGGCTCTGGAAGCGACGGAAATGAGAAAACAAAAAGTGTCTTTCTTCAACCAAACACAACCAAGGATACGCTGGACGGACACTTCTTATGGGATTATGACATTTGCTATGAGGCATGATGATTGCATTTATTTTGGACGATCTTTGAACAAAAGGCCAAGAGGAAGGTCCCTACGCGATGTACCGGGACGCTCACCTACTCCTGCTTATACTTTTACCATTCTGCGAGCGCTTTTGCGTTACTAGAGATACCCCCAGTCTTTCCCGCATGATAATGGAAATACTCACATCGCAAGAAGCCTGTTTGCTCACATGTTTTTTTGAAATTACGTAGCACGGAGTGGCGGTGGTGATCATTTGCGAAGATGGCTATAATTATAATATTTTTGTTTTCGTTTTGATTGTGTAGATACGTTTCGGGGTAGGCACGTATCCTAGCCTCGCTTTCCCTAATCCTTTGTCAAGAAACGCCGTCGAGTAATGCTAATTGTATGCAATGTCCAGAATGTTCCTGCGTTATGTTGTGTGTAATATGTACGTCGTCGACGCCGCCAACCCTAGTCCTATATATGTACAAGGGGTTTGCCAACCCCAGAAGAGCCCCAAAGCGAAGGCTCATCGTCAACTATGATAGTGTGATTATCGTCGAGTAATATGTGCAGTGGGGTTTCTTTTCCCCATCTCCTTTCCATCATGTGGCCTTTAGTTTTCTCTCGTAGCCTCTTTCGTCCTCATGTCTCCGTATCAAAGTCATAACACCGGAAAGCTCCAGGCCCCCCGAAGGTTGACAATGATCGTTCGACCGCGCGACCTCTATATTGGTGGGTATCATGGTATGCGATTTCGCTCGTATCTCTTTGTTTCCTTTCAGGTCTCTAATTCTGTTCCAAACAAGACGTATCGGGTCAGGGTCAGGTCCAAGTCATGCTTTTACCACATGATGAAGACTGACTGGCGACTGACACTTCTCGCTGTACTTTGCTGTTGTCGTTCACGACCGCCGCCGGAACATGATCTCTGCCTTCTGGTTCGGGCTCTTGCTCATCATGAACATCATGGGCTCGGGCCGGCTCTCGCCGTCCTTGAGCTTGATGTCGTAGTTGAGTATAAAGTCGGCCAGGATGAGCTTGATCTCGTTGCCGGCCAGGAAGCGGCCGGGGCAGGCGTGCTTGCCCAGCCCAAAATCGAGGTTCGACTGCGTGATGCTGGTGTATTGCCAGCGATTGGCCGCGTCGGCGGACTGCTGGCGCAGCTTCCAGAATCGGAGGCCGTCGAACTGTTCGGGGTCGGGGAAGTAGCGCTCGTCGCGGCTAATGCCGCAGAGCGGCGCCAGCAGGTTCGTGCCCGCGGGCAGGTGGGTGCCGTCGGAGAGATCGATGGGCCTGACGACCTTGCGGATGAAGGTTGTCACGTTGCCGGCCAGGCGCTGCGACTCTTTCATGAAGCTGTCGAGCTTCTGGAGCTTCGCCATGCTGTCCTTCTTGTCCCAGCCGCCGTCCCGCACGAGCACCTCGTGCGCCTCCTCGCGCAGGATCTCCTGGTACTCCGGGTGCGCCGCGAGGTCGTAGAAGCAGTCCGTCACGGCGTTGCTGGTTGTGTGGATGGAGGCGGCGCTGAGGGCGAGCTGGACTTGTACCTGCGCGCGGTAGTCTCGCTTTTGGTCTTCCGGGAGCGAGTCGAGCAGCCACTGGGTGAAGTCATCCGGTTGCTCGCATCCCGGGCTCATCTCTTCGTTCTGTAGTCTCTCCTCGATGATAGGCTTCAGCATGGCCTCGCCCCTGGCAATATCCCGCGAACTTTGACCCAGCTCCGAGATCAGGTGTTTGGCGACGGGCCGCATCCAAGTCGGAAAGAATTGCAGCTTGACCACGGCGATGAACACTTTGATGGCGTAAGTGACGCTCGTATCCATCCATTCTTCCGTGCGGCTGAGCTCCGATCCAACGAAGATGCTGCCACTCAGACGCGCAATCACTCGCAACATGAAGGGCTGGAGCTTCATCGGCGTCCAATCTGCGATCCTTGTAAGTACTGCACACAGCGGATATCGCTTTCAGAGTATAAGGCGTACCTTGGCATTCCGGGAACTCTTGTCCAACAATGTAGTCGAGTTCTGACTTTTGGCGAGGAATGAATCGTGTAAGCTTCTGGCTTAATTTCGTCTTCATCAAGAACAGAAAGGTATTGGTGTGATCTCCAGGGCCGAAGTTGGTGTAGTCGAGTAGCATTGCCTGGAAATATTTAATAACGTGGTGGAAACATCTTTGACTGTAAAGCTTGTACCTCTTTAATGGCTTCCTGGGCACTCAAATGGTCCTCAGGGAGTCCTTTCAGTTCGCTGATCAGAGAAACCGGTATCAAAGTTCTCAGTCCCTCCGTGGCCTTGATGTTGTATACGCTATCCCGAAACTGCGGTTTGTTAGCATGAGGCAAGTCCAGGAAAATTGTGCGCCGATCCGCACCTTGCCATAGCTATCCCGGACTAAAGTGTCTGCACTGAACATCCATTTCGTCCGCGAAGCCTTATAGAATGGTGCCGAGACAGATTGTTGTGATTTAGGGCGCATCAGATATGCGATCAGTAGCGCCACCAGGAGAGCGAGGTAGTAGCTAAGGCGGCTGCCAACCGGCTCCGGTGACTGAAGCAGAACTTCCGGGCCGGTGACGTTATTGGAAAGACGCATCTCCTCCATGATTTCCGGAGATGGTCGTAGAGATTGCATTTTGGATGTCGAGTAGAAAGTCCGAGTCCAGGAAAGATATATAACCCCAGGATATCTAGGATCCAGTCACTATGTGCTGCTCGTGCCGATAATATATAACACAGACAGCGGCGGGTTGTGCTTGTTGTTATCGACCTCGCTAGTCCGTCACTAGGTCACCCGGCTGCTGGCTAAGGAATGTCGATCCGAGAATGAGGAAGCGCACCGCGATACGCGCCGCTTGAAATTTTGAGACTATCTCCTGTATGCCATCTGACATGTGTCGAACAACTGTACCCAATGCGATGGTTGCTGGTCGTTCTAGCTGAACAATAAGTCGATCGGGTGTTTAGACCACGCTGGTAGCTGATCTGTGGATGCGACTATAGCGGTCACTCCACCCCGGCAAGAAGGCCTTCCGGATCTAGAGGCTTTTCTGGGAAATGATTGGCTGTGTATATGGGTGTTGCCGTGTGTCGTTTATAGCAAGCGTAGGCGAGTCGGTAAGATGATGGGAGGGGGAGGAAAAGAAGTGAAAGAAAATGCCCCAAAGACGAGCAGTTGGAAACATCACTCATATGAATGGCCCAGTCCCAGTCCCAGTCCCTGTCGATCACGATTGAAGAAATCCATCCATCCATCACGGCTTGAACGTTGCCCAAACGCCCAAACGCCCAAGCTGCCCTCGGAATGCACACCCATCGAGGGCCATGGAGGAGCCGTCCAACGCAGCAGCCCCGTACCCATTGGTTTTGAGAGACCATGGCTTCGGTTTCTGGTGTTGCCGTTACGGCGTAGCTCTGAAACACGGGACAGGCAGGGGTGCTAAGACCCGGATTGCTTGTTCTCCGAAATCCTAGCTTCGCGGCCTGCCAGCTCGAGCGCATTCCAATCCCTCCAATTGCCTAAAACGTCGGGCAAAACCTGTCACTCGGCGAGAGCTAGCGACGGCAATGCAAGTTTCCTTGCGCTAGTGGACGGCTGGGAAAGACGATCTTTAGACTAGACGAAAACACGGCCCAGAGCAGTGACAGACGGGCGCTTCACTATCTGGCCTTAGAGTTCAGCTTCCATCTAATCGCTGTTTTCCGTCAAGGGAACCAACAATCGAGGATACATAGCTCTTCTTCGTCTTCTTCCGTAACCTGTTACCCGTCCACTTCTTTCTCTACCGGGTCCTATCTGGTCGATGTTTCGTTCGGCTGAGGCTCTTGCGCCAGAAGCCCGTCTTGAATCTCTTGGCATGTCTCTAGACAGGGTTTAACAGAGATCATCGCCCAGAATAGTTGCATCGTGACTGCACGCAACCCACCCAGGGTCGGGACTTATGGGCCTGTCGAGTGTCACCTTCGAGCCTTCTTTGCCGTGATCTTGCCAGATTAAGCATTCAAGTCCGTAACCCCGTGAGCAAATTCATGTTGCAGGCCGCGTCCCCGACGACGAGACGGAAATAAGCATTGCAAGCCGTCAATGGCCAAGCTTCGACGTGGGAAAGCCAAGTTTGCGGAGAGCCCTGACGCGAACTGGGGCTGTTGGCTCCTCTATTTCTGGGCAAGACAGCAACTATTGCCGCGCTCGTTTGTTTGCCTGTCTCAAATTCCCCTCTCCGTCGAATTGGCTCCGACTTGCCACTTTCCTCTTTCTCGACAACATAGCCTGACAGGTCATGTCCCAGCTCACCCACAAGACTATACGCAGTGCTGTACCAAGAAAGGAAACCCGTTCATGGTGGAGGAGTTGGCCTGATATCGGAACTGAAGCGGTTGGTTTCGTCATGTTCCTTTGATGTTTCTGATGACCGTGCTGCGTGGCCCAGTGCAATTATGGGATTCGGGCTGAGTATAGTAGGCTAGGCCCCTGCGCAGAAGCGAAACCATTCGTCCCAAATCGCGATAAAAGGTAAGCTGTTGCCCGTCTGCCCCTTTGAACTGCCGAACATTATCCAGTTCCATCGCGACGGGCCTTCGGGCAGAACAAGCCTCGGGACCCGAGCTGAGAAAAGGACATGGTTTTACATAGACCCCGCGGTCCAGGCTGAAGAGGCGGATGTTTCAATTGACGCTACATACGAGGGATATATTCCGGGATTTCGATGCAACCTGCGATCGTGACGATGTTCATCATTATTGCCAATTCGGCATCGGTACCGACGATTCTTCTTTTATGTACACCTTCCGCCTTTGAGAAGTCTCAGCAGCACAGATTCTGATAATCTGCGCGAAACTGCCACCTAAGGCAAAGGTTTGAAATGCGGCGTACAAGCCGATTAAGGCAATGGAAGTCTCTGGAGGGGTCTAAAACGCTTTCTTTGGTCCTCTTCTCATGCTGAAGGCCTTGACATGGTTGTAATACGTTGGGACTAGCTATCAGTGTCCGCGCAGCACACAATCAGCGGCATGCAAGGCCATTGAAATTGAATCATCGAACCAAAACGATGTAAACTTACAAATACGTGGAGCTATTAGCACTCCAGATGGCTGGCAGCTGTGGTAATGGCCTAATCATATCGCATATATCGGCGTCAATGATATACCACATAGTAAGGACAGATACCCTTAGGTACTTGACATATGATCCCGGCAACTGAATTATGTATCGGACAAGGCCTTTCGGGACGTAGCGGTGTACGTGTATAGCCCGTTCATCAATGTCGTGGGGTTCAATACGAGTACTTGGCGTGATTCCTACATTGGTGCTCGAAAGGCTCAATGGCGTTTTCGTGAATGTATGGGTTTTGGCATCGGTCATGTGGTTTGAGTCACCGATGGGTGCTTCTCATAAGTATGGGTGACTAGTAGATGCTTTCCACACAGCTTTCCTAACAGCATGGATCACTGGATAGGCCGAGCCGTTTGCTGTTGTGAGCAATGTAGCATGAGCATCTCTCGCTGGAGGCTTACTGCGCTTTTGCCGATGGCACCTCAAGTCTTACTCCCACACCAACCCTGTACGGGGAATAGGGACAGTTGGGCAGCATCAGCTGACGAAGGGGCTTAGGCTTGAACCTGTAGGCATCACGACCGCAAACCTGCCAACCAAGCAACATCGCCGCCGGTGGGTGGGTTGTCAGCATCTACCAGCTAATCATCAGCTATTTGGCGGTGTGCCGGAATGATGATAGTCCAGTCGGAGGGAACCATTATTGCCTGGAGGCTGATCAGCCAAGATGATTAATTGCAAACAAGAATCCGATAAACCCCTTGAGCTAATTCTTTCGGGCGGCTGCCGCGGAATGAGGCTTGGCCCGAGAAGCTGGGAGCATAACACACTGAGCAGGGATACTTTTTCAGTCGACGCAGCCACTGCTGAGTGAGTGATGAGCTCGTAGGGACGGCCAAAGAAGATGCGTAGGCGACAGTTCTGTTGCTTAGGTAGTTTAACAAACCCTCTCCAGGCTACGAGGCCATAAAGCTGGGTAGTCTTCCCAACAAATCCTCAACAAGTAGATAGCCAAGAGAATGCACTTACTCTGACCATCTCCTGCAATGCTGTGCTGTGCTGCAAGGACACCGTGCCGGTGCATCCAGGACATCAAGAACGACCCAATCCTGTGAGACATGTCTTGTAGAATGAAGGGAGGGCCATTAGACAAGTCCACTTTAGAGTTATCAGATCCGTGAAGACGGGGTCCAACCCCGGTCAATCCCCATTGAGTGGCTGCGTTTGGTGCCATGAGGGTTTATCTGATGGACAGCAAAGCATACCAACGTGTGGGGGCAGGCCGGTGTCGGAGATTGTTTCTCATCTTATCAATCTAATCAATCAGCAATGCATCGAAGAAGGCATGGACCCATCCATACCTACAGTGTGCGAGTCAGACTGGAATAGGTATTTGATACGAGAGATGTTGGCATAGCCCATGGCTTCAGCTAAATCAAGAGGTTGGCAATAATAAGAGAATAAATCCACCCTTCAGGTGACCATGGTCATTTAAAGGACGGCTGGGCGGAAGTGTCCCTAGTCAGGGACGCGCATGAGATCGCATCGCGATAATTAACGGGGTGCATTTTTAGCAATTGCCAAGCTGGGGAGGTCGGGGACGTCCTATCTCTCGGGGTCATGGGGATTTCAATTGGGAGCCAAGCATAGGCTCCTCCTTCGATGGTCGAAGGGATCAGTAGACTAGAAGCCCAACAGAAAAGCAGAGTGGTGCCATGTCATGCTATCGTGCGATTGGCCTCTTCCCCAGGGCGATTAGGCAGATTCCGATATCGTCCGATGTTTGGCGCGAAGAACATTGTTTGCTTTCGAGAACGTTGCCCTAATCAGGCGACACTTGGTTAGCAGCGCCGACGGCGGCCTACGGGCCATTGGCGAATTTTGGTAGCCGGTGGCAAGATTGCCCTGCATGGGCAGTCATTCACCCCAGAGATTGTCCCCGCTTGTTGTTCATTATTGAATGAGCCGTCGACACAGTATACGGCCCCAACGAGCCGAGGAAGTTGGAAGGCTCCCAACCGAGAAATCCTAGGCGCAATGGTGCAATTGGCTGCTTGCACCAGTCAACACACTTCCGTAAACGGTCACGCGAACGATATGACGACTCTATGCAGTCTTTCAGTTCACGCGAAAAGGGGGGTGGTTGAGCGGTGGAGGCAATCGGTTCGGTTCGGGATGTATGTAATGATGCATGCCGTATCAGACATAATACCGACGTGGGCAGATGATACATATGCACCTGTCTGGGGGCTTGCCGGAACTAAATGTTTGGCCACAAACACTGACGCTCCCTCCGATGGGTCGGCAACACCTTTAGCGGTTTGGATCAGATACTTACTAGTCCCTTCCTCGTCTCGCGAAAAGTTGCATTGTAGCATTGGATGGAGGACGTTTCGTCGTGAATCAGTCCCCGAGAGCGAGGGTGATGCCTGACAGCGTACAAAACATAAAAAAGAGAATGTGGTGTACAATATCATCATGCATAGCGATCTGATAACGCTCTCCGGTGGAAAGTTCAGGTCGTACCCAGTAAAGAAAAAGGAAAGGAGTAAATAGTGGGGGATGCTAGTGGAGTTGGAAATTTCCAGGCCTCCTCTCAGAGCCCCGGTTAGGTCCCGGGTCTGTCATCATTGTTCAGCAAGCCCGCCATTATTATCTGATCAGTCCCGCCATTCACTTGCTTAGAGACCAACCAGTCTCGCATCACAAATCAAGAACACAAATCAAATTGTCATTCAGTCCCAATATCGAGACTCTTCTCGTCCAGAAAGTCGGCCTCGTTTTCAAACTGAATTCGGCTTCCATCTACACTCCTCATAACCCAAGACACCCCACTACAAAGACTTCAATCCTTGATACAACCAACCCTACCATTGTTCGGATTGAGCTAATCACAGCCGAGAGCGGCCGATCTGGTTGGTGTTCGCCCGTGGGGATAAATCTCGAATTTCATAAACCAACTTCCCTCCTACCAACACCCACACCAGTACTTACTGGTGCAAAAGGCAATCAGGAGAGGGTTCAGGAATAAAAGGGTCTCTAGTAACCTAGTGACCGCTCACATTCGTTTCGCTGCAAACAAGCAATTGCTTGTGGTACCCGACTCCTCGAACTCACTCTGCGTCGATCATCCAAACTCCAATCGATATCGAATCCTATAACAAAGTCGCATACCTCTTACGCAAAGATGGCCGCCCCAGCCGATCAGTTGCTGGTCAGCAACGCACAGGACAGTGTTCCATGCGAGCCTCGTGTGCCGTCCATTGCCCCATCACTTACATACTCGGAAGACTCCGCATCAGAGGATCAAGAGGAGCCGGTTCAGCAACCTGAACCTCCGCGCCGGCGGCGGGCCTCCACGAGGCTCATTGCCCAAAGCGCAGCCGACATTCAGCGCATTACCGGCGAGACGACTACTGAGCTGATCAGCCGATGCTGCGGTGGCGGCTGCTGCATGAAGTTGAGCAAGAAAAAGGACGATGGTCTCGAGTACGAAAAGATCACACTTCCAGACAATGAGGCCTTCCAGTCCCTTTGCCTGAAGATTGGTGATATCCCCACAGTCTTGTCCAATGTTGCCGAATTACCGGAACAAACGACATTCCTGCAACCGATGCGACGTACTTCCAGCACCCCTTCACCTACCGACTCGGCCATCTCGCTGGGCAGTGAGGCCAGCAGTGTCGCGCGCCAGGCTACTCAGAAGCTGACTCTCGAGAACCTGGATACTTCTATTCAACCTCCATCTTTCGTCCAGCCTCACCCTCCCTACCATGTCTTTCCTGCCAAGATTCACAACACTCGAGAGCTGACGAGGCCTGGTGCTGAAAAGCGCACTTATCACTTCGACCTCGATATGACCGACTACCCTGATGAGGGCGGTCTGGATTTCAAGGTCGGAGGTGCCATCGGTGTCTCTGCTCCTAACGATGCCGAGATGGTAGAGGAAGTCCTCGACATTTTGTCCATCCCCCGCTTCCTGAGAGACCGCCCGGTCCTGCTGAAGACCACCACGGGACGATGGCCTACCGTTTGGGGTGACGACCAGCCTCGTGAGCTCGTCACCACTCGACGGGATCTGCTCACCTGGTGCTCCGATATCCAGTCGTACGCACCCACCAAATCACTGTTGCGAGTGTTGGCCGAGCATGCAGACGACCCAACCGAGAAGAAGGTGCTGATGTTCCTATGTTCTGGTGAAGGCCAGGGCGTGTTCTGTGACCTTCGTACTGGGCCTCATGTTTCAGTGTCCCAGATTCTTCATGCATTCCCGTCATCCAAGCCCCCTCTGGACGCATTGCTGTCGGTGCTTCAACCATTGATGCCCCGTTTCTACTCGTTATCCAGCGACCCCCACGAGAACTTTGAGATCCGTGACGGCAAGCAGCACCGCCTTATTGAGATTGCAGTCACTGTTCACGAGTCAACCGACTGGAAGAAGGGTTGTCGTACTGGTGTCGGCTCGGGTTTCTTTGAGCGCCAATCGCGAAAATTCACCGAACTGCAGCGTAATGGTGAAGCTGCGCCGCAGCTCTATATTCCCATGTTCAAAGGACTCATGGCTAACCCCCTCGCCAAACAATTCATTTCGGACGGTCCAATGCTCCTTATTGGGGCCGGCGTTGGCATCGCTCCTTTCCGTGGCTTTGTGCAACGGCGGTTGAAGAATGCCAGCTGCGCGAACAAGGTGTGGGTTCTTCAAGGTATCCGCGACTCCCTGGTGGATGAGATCTATGGTGGTGAATGGGGTGTCCACGAGAGCGACGTCAAGCGCATAGTAGAGAGTCGCAGTGGCGAGGGACGATACGTCCAGGAGGAGGTTCTTAATCAGGCCGACCTTGTTTGGTATGTTATCAACTCGGTCGACGGTCGCTGCTTTGTCTGCGGAAGCTCCAAGGGCATGGGCGAGGGAGTCGAGGAGGCTTTGATCCAAGTGGCGATGCAGAAGGGCAACTTGGAGAAGGAGGAAGCTCGACGATTCTGGGACTTGAAGAAGGAGGCCGGTCAGTACATTGCTGAGACATGGTAAACGGGGTGACCCCGCTTCAAGACTGTGCAGCGATCCGGTTGCTTCAGTCGAGTTTGGTCTTCCTTACCACCAAGACTACCACAGAAGGATGGAGAGACATCTACCGCCTCAGGAAGATTGGCTGTCATGATGATTTAGTAGTAGACATTTCAGCGTTTGCGCGAGCTTGGACGGCATCTTTGGGGGTTTCGAGGCGCATGGTTTGGGGGTGCATATTCCGGCATTTGCATTGAGTGGGTTGGGAAATACGACGACTACACCTGCTCTCAGGCTAGCGAATTGATTGCGCCATCTGTATATAAAATAGACGCAACGTATATAGTGATCTACAGGATCCAATAAGGAATATTAGATCTAAAGAAATGTGCAAACGGGAGAGTGATGCATCGGAGATTAGTCGGGGGACACTGTTGAAACTCGGTGCATCAGCTCTACGACTCGGACTCGGATCCGACCTTATGTGCGTCAGCCTCGCTCAGGACGCAACTAAGGCCAAGAGAGGCTAACTCCCGCTTGGCGGCTGCGACTGGTACCCCGGATCAGCCGTCAAAGTCGGAAAGCCTGGCCTGCCATTCTGCCTGTTGTCTCGCCTGTCCCCGTCAACGCCTGTCAGGGATGTCTCCAAGAAGTTTCCACTTGCGGCGCATGGAAAGCAATTCTTCGAACACCGAACACGGCCTTTCTCCTATTTCCCACTGCGCTCCATATTCTGCCAAACGATCGACTTACAATTGGAAGAAGAATTGCTTGGCTTATTTTCTTTCTTGAATGAACACCTACTGGCCCTGCTCCTGGGTTGAAGATGCTGCATAGGACGCCACATCGGACGACAACTCCGCATCCCGTCACCACGCTCTCGCTAGCTGCCCTGCCCGCCAGGTGCTGATCCCGGATCGCTTGTGATAGCTCAGAGCTGTTGGTCGGTGACTTTTGTATCATCGGCCACCACGCGCTTCCAAGCCACAATAAGTAGTCATGACGCGACGAATAGTAAGTGGTAGCAGTTGTCGCAGTCTTCGTTGTCTCTGTGGCTCTTCTGCCTGCGCGCCCGCCCGCACCAATCCAATGCCTGTGCAGATGTCCATGGCCAGATCGCTGACGCACGACACTTTCGCGCATTAGGTCCGTACCATTAGCCAGCTGTCGGCCGCTGCGCTCTTCACATTCCTCGTCGTCTTCTTCATCGATCGCAACTTCCGCGTCCTCCCTAATGCGATCCACGAATACATGCCCCAGCACCACCCGGGGCTGGTCGTCACCGACGTCACCATCACCACCTGCTCCTCCGTCAACCTCTTCTCGTCGTGCAAGCTCGACAAGGACCTGTGGCACCGCGTCGAGAAGGACCTGTACCTGGGCAAGGGGGTGGGTGACGAGCGCCTACGTCCACATCCGGCGGCAGAAGGAGGAGGAGCTGGTCTCGGGCGACCAGGTCGTCATGGACATAAAGGTCGGGCGGCTGGACCCCTCCTCGGGCGTCAAGGGCCAGGCCGACGCGAAATGGGAGAAGCGGCCCGGCGGTCTGTGGATCCAGCGGTCCAAGAAGGCACACGCGAGCGACTCTAAGAAGGCCGTCACCGCCGTGGACGTCCTCTTTGGCGACGACGCCGTCGAAGCGAGAGAGGGATGGGAAATCACGGGCACGCCCTTGCTGCTGGACGCTGATGTTTCGATCCCCGCAGCGCACATCACCATTCGCCGGGGCAAACACATCGAGCCGGTGCGGCCGCAACCGCGCGTTAAGGATAGCGGCCGGTTCAAGATTATGCAGCTGGCGGACCTACACTTGAGCACTGGCACCGGCGCTTGCCGCGATCCTGTGCCCGACGAGTACAATGGAGGAAAATGCATGGCCGACCCGAGGACCATGGATTTCGTCCTCAAATTGCTGGATGAGGAGAAGCCCGACTTGGTTGTCCTGAGCGGAGATCAAGTGAATGGAGATACAGCCCCTGATGCGACTTCGGTATGACTGCAATATGACCCTATGAGAGCTGCTACTAACTGTATCTAGGCGATTTTCAAGTACGCCCAACCCCTCATCAAGCGCAAGATTCCCTATGTCTCCATTTTCGGCAATCACGACGATGAAGGAGCCCTAGGGCGCCGAGGCCAGATGGCCCTAGTCGAGTCCTTGCCGTACTCGCTATCTCGGGCAGGGCCAGATGACATTGACGGCGTGGGCAACTACTTTGTCGAAGTCCTTGCTCGCGGAGGTTCGAAGCACTCGGCCTTAACCTTATGGCTCTTGGATTCGCATTCATATTCGCCGGACGAGCGGCAGTGGCAAGGCTACGATTGGATCAAGAAGAATCAGATCGACTGGTTCAAGCGATCAGCTTCGAGCTTGAAGAAGAAGCACAAGGAGTACAGCGGCATTCATATGAAT
This sequence comes from Apiospora kogelbergensis, assembly GCF_038363985.1. NCBI lineage: Eukaryota > Fungi > Ascomycota > Sordariomycetes > Amphisphaeriales > Apiosporaceae > Apiospora > Apiospora kogelbergensis. The sequence continues at coordinate 1,073,655 of NW_027117422.1, forward strand.
GCTGCCTTTATCCACATCCCCCTACCGGAATACCGGGATGTAGAAGCTGCCCGGGTGGGCGAGTGGAGGGAAGGCGTGACGGCGCCTGTGTATAACTCGGGGTTCCGCGATGCCCTGGTTGAGCAAGGCGTCGTCATGTTAGGCTGCGGACAGTATGTGACCATCCCTTTTCTCGTCATAACATGAATCGCGCTGTGTGCAATTCTGGTGTTTAAAGCTAACATGAATACCCAGTGACCACGCAAATGATTATTGCAGCTTGTCCGTCGACGAAAACGAAAACCCCAAGTTGTGGATGTGCTACGGTGGCGGCACCGGGTTTGGGGGGGTACGGAGGCTACGAACAATACATTCGCCGCGTGCGGTTCTTCGATTTCGACATGAACGAAGGAAGCATCGTGACATACAAACGAATGGAGTGGAACCATACGGAAGAACAAATCGACAGGCAGGTCATCTACAAGGGAGGGGACGTCATGGGGCCTAGCACGGAATAGGCAAGCACACACACATAAACTTACATACACACACACAGCCAGCATCGATTATTAGATATCTTTGAGTCCGACGACTGGCCATGGCATTAAGGGCATTCGCCACTCGCCGGATACGATACCCTGTTTATTGGATAGCTTCTAGGCATGCATGACTCTAGACGCCACGGGAGAAGCTTTTGGGGATTGTTATATGATGGGAAGGGGCCAGTGAATTGCATAGGTGCTTGGTTAGCTACATGTCATGGGCGGGGGATGAAGTCTACCGTCCGTATCACTCGGGGTAAGAAACAGCTGGGCTGGTGATGATGGTTCCAAAATGACAAACGCACGACGAGAGGGGGGATTCCTGGAGTGCAGCTGGGCTGAAGTGCACGAATTAGGTGTCACAGGCAGCGTTGCAGCATGTCTTCACTGTGACGTATCAAAATTAAAATTAGGAAGTTTGTATAAAGAAGAAAATAAGCACGTAAAACCAGAAGGCCTGGCAATAGCTTGATTGGTCAACTCGTAGTTTTTGATCCCAAAGACATGAGTAAATAGCAACAACGTTTGAAGACACTATCACTACCCCGTTATACACATACAACACTATATTTCCAGCCTCTTCGGTTCTATACTATGTAGGCCATCTCACCCAAACATTCTTTGCGTGAAACACGTGGTAGAAAAGCTAGGCAACAGACATCCGCATAGTGAACAACCTTACGCAGGCATTTGCTTTTTGGAAGGAACGCCACCTACCTCATGCACCTTACCTGCATGGGAAGCTTTTCGTTTTATTATTTCTTACATAAGTTGTCCTAGACCAATCACAGACAAGCAAGGGGCAGGCTTTAACTTGACGTCGCGTGTGCCTCTCTCCTACTCACTTGCCTACGTTGTACACTGTTATTGTCTTCTTAATCGCATTGATTTCATTTGATTCGCTTCAACAGATCTAGGTTTGTGATTCGTCTATGTCTAGAACAACCTCTTCTCGGAGTCTGTCTTCGCTGAAAAAGAAATATATATATTCTATCCAACAAGGTATCTATTGCGATCCTTTCCTCTTTAATCATGTCATATCATAAGTTTAGTCGCTGTGAACTCCGTTATTGTTGTTTTCCCATATGCAGTCATCATCAATTCTGTCAAACCAGGCCCAGTGCAGATTTAAGCACCGAAGGTCTTGACACGCTCGTCGATGGGGATCTGGTCCTTAGGGCCGGCCTCGCCGGTCTTGCCACCGAAGACGAGCTGGGCGTTGAGCTTCCAGTCCGAGGGGACCTTCCACTCAGCGGCAACCTTCTCGTTGATCAGGGGGTTGTAGTGCTGGAGGTTGGCGCCGATGGCGCCCTCGGCCTCGAGCGCGGTCCAGATGACGAACTGGAGCATGGCGTCCGACTGCGTCGCCCAGCCGGGGAACTTGTCGGCGTACATGGGGAAGTCGGCCTGCTGCTTCTGGACGGTCTTCTCATCCTCGAAGAAGAGAACCTGTTGAAAGACGAGTGTCAACAATATTGCCAGAAAAAGGAATGTGGCGGCATTGTGATAGGGGTAGGGGGCAGAGCAGAATGGAGGGGTAGCAGCAAGGTGTATGTATCATGTAGTGGGGGACCAGCTTGGACCCCCTTCTGGCACTACTCTTCCCAAACTCCAAGGTGGGGGTGGAGGGGGAGGGGAGGGGGGTGATGCAGAGCAAGCGAGCGAGAACTTACGGTACCGGCGGCGCCCTTGAACATGTTCATCTTGTCGGCGGTGGCCTGGAAGGCATCGGCGGGGACGATGGCCTTGAGGATCTCGGTGGCAATGTCCCAGAGCTTCTCGTGGTCGGCGCCGAAGAGGACGACGACGCGGTTGGACTGGGCGTTGAAGGAGGACGGGGTGTGGAGGACGGCCTCCTTCACGATCTCGGAGACGCGCTCCTTGCTGATGGGCAGGTCCTTGGACAGGGGGTAGTAGGTGCGGCGGTTCTTGATGAGGTCGAGGACCGAGTTGGCGCTGATGGCAGACATGTTGGCGGTGGTTTGCTGGGAGTAGAGAAACTGCTGTTGTTGGAGTTGCGGTTGGGCTTTTACGGCGGCGTATGGGTGGGCAAGAAGAAGGCCGGGAAGAGTGAAGGAGGATGCGGGAAATAGTCGAGAAGTAGTGGATCGGAGAAGGGAGGAAGTGACAGCGAGGAGTTGGGGGCGCATCGCGAAGGTATTTATTTCACACGGATAGTACTGGAGACGACACGAGCAAGCTTGCCTGGGTGGAGCTGGAGCTGGACAACAACGAGGTGTGTTTTAGGATGCTGAGCGGATGCACGCGGGGCCTGCACTTGTACAGCCGCGTACGTATAGCGCAATGCCGTGGAAGAGGATGGAACGGGAATATACTCGAAGGTTGGTTGGTGGTTCCTGAATCGCTGTCGCCAGGGTGGCATGGCTAGGCATGGGCATGGGCGATGGCATTGGCATTGGCATTGGCGACGCTATATGCTCCACTCGGAGGATTTCAAGGGGGGTCCCGCAATTCCGCTGCCAGCGGTGCTTACTTTTCGATTATGCAAGCAGGCCGGCCGGATTAGTAGCACGATGCTATGCATACTTGAGTCAAGACGTGCTGCGTGCCCTTTCGCTGGTAAGCTAGCGAAGAAGCCAGGCACCAGGCCATCGTGCCATCGTGCTATCTATCGGCTTCTCGGAGCAGCCGGATTTACGAGTTTGCACATGTCATGTACTTCCGGTCCACGATCAATTGATTAATAAGTCTTGATAATCCTGGCTGGTAAGTAAGTAAGTGAGCACCCCCACATTCACTCACAATGAGGGGTCTATGTATGACAAACATGCTGCTTGTTATGCTGCGTTGTTCGTCTCAACGGAGCCCCAATGCGGCCATAGGTTCGCTCGAGTGAAACACCCTTGGGTACGAGCATGCCCAGCTCGCTACTGGCCGGCCGAGTTGAAAATCGACCACCCCGCGACTGCCTGCCGGATTTAGGACCAATCCAGCCACCTTTATCATATCGGTGAAGGGCCTGGTAGTGGGCTAAGATGCCTAGCTTGCAGTAGTCGTTCTGTATCTACCCAGCCAAAGAAGAGGTGAAGAGGCTCAAAGGGATGGGCACCAACAATGGCTCGAATAGTATACTCTCTCCGCTGCTTTGATTGCTATTCAGACCTCAGCCGTAGCCCTGGGCTTTCCCGGCCGTCTCATCTTTTCTAGCACTATTGACCTTAAGGGGGTTACGCGTAATGAACGCATTGGAAAAGCCAAAGCTCGCCATATCCGCCGTAACCACTTGGAGTTGGATTAAAGATTGGCAATTATCCTATGCATACATCTAATTGGGAACTATCACATAAGCCAAGCTGCTTCCTCCCTCTTCTTTCCTTCCACCAAGGCATAGCCCAACTACGTGAAGTTGGCTCGCCTGGAAGCGAGATGCCGCCATCCGCTATTAACCTGACCCTCCAAGGATGTAAGATCCTTCTCCTACGACCGGGTGGCTGTCCATCTCATCCTGCATATCAAGCAGTTCCTCGGCCGCCGCCCATAGTTCTTCTTTACCACGCCAGGTCAGGGGCACGTATTCTGTGCTCTCGGTAAATATCTCCGCATCTGGGCCCATTGGGTAGGCCTCTCCATCCATAAGCTTGCTCATGGCACCATCTTCTGCAGGTCGTGTGCTCTGTTGTCCCAAGCTTCTCCGTATCCGGTTGTTGAAAACCTCGCAGTCTTCTGTATGTCCAGTTACGTCCGACTCCTCACTTCCCAAGTTGGCTCGCGGCGTGTTCTGACTTGCTTGTTTGCTGCTGTTGCCCAGACCAATATCGTCCTGGTTCCTTCCCTCTTGCGTCTCCTTGTTGTCGACAGAAGTGCCGCTTCTAAGCGCTCGTGCTTTGGCTGCGAACTTTTCGAATACCGCGATCCTTCTCTCAGCAGCCTCGGCTCGGTCGCGCCACATCGCGCAATCGCGATTGGCTTCCCGCAGCCGCTCGCTCAGTGTACCGATGTCCATGTTCTCTCTCGTTTCGAGCTGGCGTCTCAGGTGTAGCACCTCCTCGCTCTTCGACTGCAGTTGTCTCTGTAAGTTACGTACCTGCGCGTGTAACAGCCCGTTTCCACTTCTCATTCGAGGGCTTCCAGAAGTCGGTAACGGGCTGTTATATCCCTGGTTGACTGAGGCATTGTCCCCTTCTCCAGGAGGATGGGGCTGGGCACTCAGATGGCTAAGAGAAGAAGCCGCTGATGGTGGCCGTGCAAGATTCAGGTGATGTGCCACAGGAGGCTCTTCACGAGGAGGAATCATGGTTCCAAGCGAGGGCGGACGGCTTAGCTCGCGATCACGAGAAGGAGCTTTGGAAGGCGACATCTTCGGCTCATCCCTCGAAGCAGAAAATACGAAGCCAGTGGGTCTCAAAGCGACCTTAGGGAATCTGGAGGGTGTATCTTGCGGGCTTTGGTCAGTCGTCGACTGCTTTCTGTGCCCGGCCGAGGTACGGTAAGTTTTGCTTGAGGCCAAGCCGATACCATGAGGATCATCGTTGAGCTTCTTGCTAGGGGTTTGCGGCGCGACAGGAGATGGAGCGATGACTGATTTCGTTGACTTCGCCGGCGACTGCATCTTGTTGTGCCCAGACGCGAAGCTAGCAGAACTCCTGAGGTCACTGTGAGATCTACTAGTCAGTGGAGGTTTAGGACCGTCAGGTGAGTCAATAGAAGCGCTGTCAAACATGGCTGCCATTGCTTTCACGGCGCCTCCAATTGGCCGCGAGCTCGATCTTTGCGAGATTGGACGATTGATCATATTCGTTGCTGCCTTGGCAGGCGAACCGGCGTTGCCCTTGGTTGGTGACCAGTTTGGCTTTTTCGGACTTGATTGTGGCGATTGCTCGAAGATGAGTCTTTTGTCCGGCGAAAGAGTGGTTGGCTTCTTCTGATCTTTCAACTTCCTGTTGAGAAGCTTTCGTTTCCAATCAGGCGGAGCAGCCTTTTTCTCGACGGTCTCGTTGGACTCGGCACTTTCATGGGGTGATTTACGACCTGTGCTGCGAAAAAGTCTCTTCTCCCTCAACGTTGCCAAAGGTGGTGTAGGGCTGTTCTTGACGAGTTCTCTCCATCGGGCTATGGGACTTGTCTTATTGGCCGGTGCGCCATCAGTAACCGGCTTAGGATTCTTATTCGCATGGCCAACTGAAGGAGACATTCTGCCCAGTATATGCCGCAAAGACCATGGACTGGACTTATCCGACGACATGTTCTTGTGCGGTTTTTTACCAGCTTGTTTCTTCGAAGTCTGAGCAGAATCTGGCAAGTGCTCGGGAGGGCTTTTTGAGTTCTCTACCACCGATTTATGAAAGCTGGGGAACGTCTCTAACCCCGATAGAGGTGATATCTCTTCGCTTTCTGAAGCTATAGGCTGGAGTGTGTCTGGGGCATATACTGCATGCATCAAATGCCTATCATCCATGCTATCTTCCCTTTTCCCAGATATGGGCTGCTGTACCGACGCGTGACCTTGGTCATCCGTTGGAGTTGGTGGGAGATCCGCAATATAATTCTGCACGGATGGAAGACGCTCATACTTCAAGGGTGTTTTTCCGGCTGAGGAAGCCCGAGGTTGAACTCTCGAGTCTCGACGTGATGTAAGTTCTCGCCCAGAATTTGCGCCGACCACCCGCTTCTTTTTAGGCTCATCACAGAGCGTAGCTGGGGGTCGAAATGTGCCACCGATTCGAGCTCATGGGGCATATCGTCAAAGGGATGCCGTTTCACACTACTCTCAACCTCAGTCAAGGTCTTTCTTTGAATGATGTATCTTAGGGCCTGGCCTGGCTGAACCCGAGGCCGATGCGACGCTTGCTGAGCCCCTGAGGAACTCACGAGACTGCATCTTCTTCAATCCTTCATTGCTTCTGGCGAACTCGACCTTTCCCAATCTATTCTCAGTTCTGCTTCTGTAGGACTTGGGGGTGGATGAGGCGACGGGATCAAATTCCTCGAGGTCGTCGAAATGTTGTTTTAACGGAGGACTTTCCTCGGCAGTGGGCGATAGCGCGTTGAGAGACTGCCCCCTCGGCAATCTCTGCGACACAGCAGAACTTAATGTGTGTACGCGTTGTCGCCTGGCCATCAACGGTTCCATCTGAGGGGCTGTATTCATCCGCGCTTTCGATGGGCCTACCTCTATTGGGCTCAGTATCAGTGATCTACGGGGGGCCGGAGTGACTTACTGGAGAATGGCGTCGGGCTGGCTTCGATAAACGTATTGGCTCTTGTTGTAAGCCGATCTGAATACTTATAAGCACTCCAATCAGCAGGCTTCCGCATAGAGAAATTTTCGGACGCAGAGGTGTTGAGCAAACTTCCTCTCGCCCTCGAGTGGGAGTACAGGGGATCCGTGTTGGAATGCAGCACGCCCATATTCTTCAGGTGACGCACTACTTCTCTCCAGTGGATAATGAGCATCTCCGTTATATCATTTGCGACATGTATGCGGTCGATATTTGGCATGGGTGGCATACGATCCTTTGGAGCTTTGGTCCGCTTCTGCTTCTTCGATTTGGGAGGGGTGATGGGCAAAAGAACAAGGCCGGCTGAGGGATCGGCAACCTTCATGCTGTAGATATTGATCAGGTCCCCAACTAGTAAGGGGCCAAATATGATTGCCAGGGAGTTATAACCCATCAAATCAAACGTCGGTAGCGGTCTGCCTTTGGCGTCTTCTCTTGGGGCGAGTTCTGCGATGCGACCGACGAAGCAAAGGATACCGAATACGGCGCATACCAGTTCTCGTCTATATCGTGACTTGACCGTTCCAATTGCAAGAGCAATAAGCCGTGCTCGTAATTTGCTATCTTTCGTTTGCGTCGATTCAGGGTCTGCGTGTAGTTGACTGTGTATGGCGACTAAAGCATCGAAAAGGCTCAGGGATCCCAGAATACCGCCTGGGAGACCAGACAAGAAACGTTTGAATGTAGATGCAACATCATGTACGCTGCAATTGAGATGTGTGGGCAGATTGGGACATCTAGTAGTCGTGGAAATCTCTTCGTTTCTTTCGTCTGCAAAGTAGTAGTCGTAAAGGGCATTAACAATTCGCACCGACCCTGGTATTCGAAACATGCCCTCGCTATCCGCTGCAATATACCATTCAGTATTTCTTGAGATTTAAGGGGAGATTGGTAATCACGAACCGTGTTGGATAAGATACTGGGCCGTCGCGCGGAAGCATGTCGGTAGGATCAACGATCCAGGCGCGTATTCAGGCGGTAGATAGAAAGTGCTCTTGCCACACAGCCGAATCAAGCCTCGGAGGTCTTCATGCCTCAGAGCAGCTTTTCTTTGGTTGTAGACGAAGTTGAGAGCAATATCACTGATACTACGGCGGTGCTGGAGGTGATCGGCTGGCTTCGTCGTATCCAGGACTGGTTGGCCGTTCGAGGTTTGTCGCAAGACTCGAGAAATCCAGTTATTCTTCCTTTCTGGGAGAGACTTGGAAGGAGGCTCCTGGCTCATATTCAGTTGGTGTCGTAGACATAGGCGCCTAGCAACTTACAGGAACTGGGGCAAAGTCTCCGGGTACGATCAACCGTATACCATGCTAACCAAAGATCAGACCAAGTCACAAATAGAGCAAATTGCAGAATGACGATATACCTTCTTGGCTAGCTTATTGTATTCATTTACAAATAAGCCTCGATCTTCATCTTCTTCGTCCTCGGAATTGGCGCAAAAGTCACCGCTTGATGATGTCCAGGTCGTGCTCGTTCGATAAGCCGCTGGATCCCGATCTTGAGACAATCCAAAATGGCCGGAAGTTCGGGGTCCTCCTAGAGCATCTTGTGGCCGGGAGAACGTGTTTCGAGAAATTCGCGGACGTGAAGCGGTGGCCTGCCTTGGAAAGGGAACGAACTGTGACGGTTGCGATTCTCCTGCGACCAAAACGGCCTTGCCCTTGTCCTTGGCCTTGGCCTTCAAAGATGGCTCCGTATCATGTCTGTAAGGCTGCATTTGAGCGTTTTTGGGGCGAGGAGCCTGCAGTGGGAAAGTGTTGGAAAGTTCGATGACATTGATATGCTGGAGGCCAAGATATAAGAAGTAGCAGCATGCAAACAGAGCGCTTCAATCCTGTCTCATGCGGGAGTGGAAGGGTTCATTAAAGAAACTGTGGTTTCGCTCCTTCCGGTGCAGACCACACATCTTGTCCTTCGTCTCAATTCGCTATGTGTGCCTTCCATTGCCAATTGAGCCTGTCCGTCTTGATATAATGAGAAAGCTCCATTGCCGCACATTCGTACTCCAGTACCTGCAAGGCAGACAGCACGGAGTGGAAGCAAGAAACTTGAGAATCGAATATATAGAAAACTCACCACCCCTGTAGATACTGGTGCAACGTGAAGAAGACATGTTCCAAGCATAAGCGACCGAAATAAAACGTCGTCAAAATATTAACAGATTGAGTTATTATTGGCTATTAAATCCAAGAGCGGTCTTCACATTCTATAGTGCTTGAAAAAAGTCAAGAGACACTCGCCCCTATCTGAAAAGCGACAACAGCATCGCAAAAGAAACAGGAAGAAAAACCGAGTTTCTATAACAAAGCAGATGAATTCCCAACTGAGATCCTGGTATTTCCCTTTCTCAATCGGAACACGCCTTACGCCATTGCAATGCCTCCTAGCCTGCCCATATCCCTCTCATTAAAACATGACAATCATGGTATAGCCCGACTCTTTGCTCCTATGTCATTGGGAAATATCCCTCCTCGCCATAGAACAAGACGTACTTCAGGATATCAGAAAGGGACAGTATGCCTTTCAGATGCCAGTTGTCGTCAATGACCACCAGCCTATGCACCCGAGACTGGCGTACTGTTTGGAAAATGGAGTCCAGTCGATCGTCCTCTTGGCATGTATAAATGCCAGGGAAGTCCTCAGGCCGTTGCGCAAGGGCCTCGCCCACCGTCGATTTGAGCTCCTCGTATGCGCCGCCCTTGATGCAGGGAATGACATCAACTGCCTCGAACACGTTCAACACCACATTGTTCTTGTCGATCACCGGCACGGCAGAGATGTTCCGAACCACCATCGAGTTGATAACGTCGAGTACCGAGTCCGTCATTTTGCACGTTGCGAGGTCATTGTAGGTTCCCACGTTGATTTCCCGGATCGTCTTCTTCATGAGGGAGGTGTGTTGCTCCGTGTTGACCGCAATGAACTTCAAGATGCGGTATTGAGTTATCACGCTCACTACGGTTTCGCGTCCAGTCTCATCATCGACGTCAACTAATGGTATGCGTCTGGCTCGACTCCTCAACATGCGACTGCATGCCTCGTATAGTGGGCGTCCGGGGTGGACCGAGACCGTCTCGAGTGTTTGGACGTTGATCGCTTTTTCGATATCTAGATAGTGACCCAGGTGTTAGCTCTCCAAAGGCACCTCTTGCGCCGCGCTTCTTGTCGTCGGATAGTACCTCGAAGACTACTGAGCCGGAACTTTTCGACGTTATCGATCTGTTCCGGGAACTGATTGTAGTATTGGATCACGTTGATGAAATCCGTGCTGGTGAGCAGGCCAGCAAACCGTCCGTTATGCGAATCCCAAAGGGGCGCGGACACGATGTCTGTAAAAGCCCAGTCAGCATTCGATTCGCTCCGACACAGATCGTGTCTGTCTCATCTGACGGGGAGGCATACTGTTCTGGATCAAGATGTTGAGACTCTTACGTATCAGCAGATCATTGTCTAAAACAATCAATCGGAACGAGAGGGGAAGGACGTCGTAGCTGGTCCGTATCCGAAGGAACTCGCGCACGCCTTGCTAAATGACGGCAGTCGATGTTAGCGATCTGGTGACTTCTGCGATTTGGTGTTACAAGACAAAGTAACCTCAAGCCATGGCATCGACTAGTCGGGATCTCCAAGGCGTCGCCAGCCACGCCGAAAAGCCCAGCACAATGGCTGGCAGGGGAGTGGGAAAGAGGGGTGGCAATGCAAGCTTACCAGGCCTTGCAGCTGTTCCTCGTCGATGGGACTCATTGGGGCCGCTTCGAAGGAGACGGTACGGGTTTGCGGTTTGGGTCGAAGATAACTGCTGGGTTGGACGACGCGGAAGGAAGCTGGAACTCGTGACCAGCTGAAGTGCTCCCGAAACTTTGACTCGGCATGGCGGGGTCATGCTCTCGCCCATCCGCAGCCGCCTTTGTAGCCGTGACCTCATCCATGGCTGGCTGACACCCGACTCTAGCTACTTGGGTAGTGCCCGAGGACGGCTGAATGGAGGGTCGTGGCTTGAGAAAACGGTGTCGAGAGGTGGTCTAAGTATAGGGGTTGTTTGTCGCTTCTGATTTTGAAGCCGAGTAAAGAGAATATGATTTTTGAGCAGTTGATAAGACGGGTTCATGTCGCGAAGAGAGGTCGTTGCTTCCCAACGCCGATCTTGGTGGGTTTCGCGCTTGATTTGATAAGACCTGGACATTGGAGCACTGAACCGGGGTTAGGAGGGGCTCAATTGCTGGGGCCGCTGCGGCATACTTCCAGATCATCATAAATGTTATCCATTTCTTGTCACCGCCCTCATCCGATATTTTTAGATACGCACATTACTCGGAATGTCTCTTATTCTTCGTCATTAAAGTGCATATATATATGCTATTCTACTTACTAAGGCGGCAGCATAGCCAGCTCTCTGAGAGGCTCCAGGACTCCAGATCATAGTGCTCGAACCACACACCGCCCAGCGTCTTGCCTGTGTCGTTTTCCAAGTCTTCCAGGACCGACTTCATCACAACACATTGTCCGTAGAAGTGCAAGTGGGCAGTGCAGTTGTTATCACGGCTAAGTAGTAGCTATCTGTACTCTACTGTGATTGAACAAAACATTCCTCGGGAGGTTAAAATGGTTTGGGTCGTGCCAATGCCGATCACTACCGTACTGTGTATAAAAATATACTGCATTGGTCCGTATCGGCTGGCTGTTGCCAAACATTGCGACAAGAACAGAGGTCTAGCTCGAGACCTGACCTCCATGTTGATATATCATAGATATATTTATCGTAATGAGTATAAAAAGGATGTTAAATAGGAGATGAATCCAATGCCCAAGAAGATTCCTTGATTGCAATATATGCGCCCGTTGTACTCCGCATCGCTCAGTGGAACACGAGGTGACGAGTATCGGCCACCACGGCGCACACGATGATTAATATACGTATGTATTCGCCATCGAATAACACCCGTAACAAGTGTCGGCAGCCAGTGTTCTGTTTAGTTGCCTGGACCACTTGCTTTTCCAATACTCATTCTCGGCCCTTCGGTGAGTGGATGGTCGCGCGAACTTCTCGATACTAAAAGTAGGTTCGTCATATGATGGAGAAAGTGGTGTGAAGTCGCATTACGCATCACTAGCTGTCAGAAAAGGAGGGTGACACCATCCCATTGGGGAATCAGGTAGGTGCTGACGAACTCGGCCACGGGAACATGGTTGGGTTCAGAAGCTCCCTAACAAGGGTATACCAAGGTGAAGAGTTGAATTGACGAGCGTCACAAAGCAAGTAGGAGGCGGTGGGCAAACACACCGCCATGCATGACTAGGCAGCATCTTCCAGACCAGGCAGACAGACAGTGCTTCCCTCAAGTGTCAAAAGCTAACACTAGAAAGTGAGGCCCAAGTTGGGATGATATTTGCTGTGCCGGATAGAAAATGCTCGTAATCAACCCTGACACATGCAGGTATATGTCTCTGCCCGGGCTAGTCGTTAGGGAATAAGATTGAAGAATATATGATCGTCTGCGCGCAGAATGCTTTGTGGAGATAGTAACTTTACATTATTACCTAAGTGTGGTTCAAGGCAAGACATAAAAAGCACGTAGCATCAGTATGCACTTACCTTAGCCAGTCCGAATGGCTTTGAGGCTAAAGCACCTATGATATATGCAGGAAGGGACCGTAGCACGTTGGTAGGCTACTAGGCTATCAAAATCTTTATCTCTACCTACACGTAGAAGCTTGGAATTGGAATGGAACGCTGCAGATCGCGTCGTTAGACTGGGCGAGTTGCGTCACTCGCCCCCGGAAGAAAGAGTAGGTGTATATCTGCAGTCCGATGGCGTTGCTTGTTGCAGATAATGCCAGTACATTGCGTGGTAGGTAGAAGGGAAAAGTTTATTGTCATTTGCGATTCACAACTGAGATACTGTAACCACAGCTACCCAACAACTACAACTACTACACACCAGCGCCTTCATTCATGCGCCTGTTCGCTCCCGCCCTGTTGTCCAGTTGATGCCGGGTTCATGCTGGTTGATATTAATCTTAGAAGATAAGCCATACAACCTTCTAGATGAAAACACACGGCTACCGTCAAGCTTGAACCCCCAAAATTACCGCGTATGCAGAGGGACCTGAGCTATGTCCTTTCTTACTTAAAGCAGTAATGACCCACTGGGCCAGCTGTACCGGGTGCCCACTTACCCACTAACTTCCCTATGCGTCCAGTGTTAGTGCAGCAGGTCGCGAGCAGGTTAGGTTGATAGGTTGAGTTAGCAACGGGAAGGGGAAAAAGCAGCTGGGCAGCTTCGACCTCGATCTGGAATTGGAGGTGGTCCCCGACTGGTCACTGGCGCCCCCCTCCCCATCCCATCCCATCCCAGCACTGACAACGCTGAGAAGGCACGCGCGCTTGTTTGTTTTATCATACCTTTAACCGCCAAAGCAACACCACTGCAGACTCTTGCGTTTCTCATTTTTTCATCTCACCCTCATCACCCACGACGTTGGCCGGAGCTTTGGGATAGGGAAACATCCGTCCGCCACCTAAACAAGCACCTTCTCACTCTTGCCGAGCAACCATAGGCCCTCGACGACGTCCTCGCCTGCCGTCCTCAGTGACCGCTTGGGCCTTTAGGCGGGCCCCCCAACAGCGGCCAAAACACAGTCATTCTCCTGCTTAAACCTCCGAACATCACATCCGGCAGTGCTCATCACGACAGCAACAAAATGGGGGCTGCGTGCAGCTCTTGCTGCGGAGGTCGCAGAGGCGATCAGCTTTATGTGAGCTATTTCCCTCAGCCCGTCGCCGTCTCGTTCCCGTCGGGGAATAAGGAGGCCGGCACAACGATCGCTACACCGTCAATACAACATCTTGGCTAACGATGCTGTATCTACAGGAGCCCTTACTTCAGGAGGCCGAACGCGAGGCAGTGGCCGATTTGCTGCAATATCTCGAGAACGTATGTGCATCGCATATCAATACGATGGTTTAATGATGATGCTAAAGCCTCACACGTAGCGCGGCGAGACCGATTTCTTCTCAGGCGAACCTCTCCGAGCCTTGAGCACTCTCGTCTTTTCCGATAACATAGACCTACAACGAAGCGCCAGCTTGACATTCGCTGAGATTACGGAGCGAGGTACACTAGCCCGACACATCCCCCAAAGCATACCTGTGGAGCTAACGTTTTGCTTCAGATGTTCGAGAGGTCGACCGCGATACGCTCGAGCCCATTCTCTTCCTCCTGCAGAGCCCCGACATCGAGGTCCAGAGGGCTGCAAGTGCGGCCCTGGGAAACCTAGCCGTCAATAGTATGTCACAAGCTGGAAGCCACGATGATGCGCCCATTATCTAACTATTATTTGCAGCTGAGAATAAGGTCCTGATTGTTCAGCTCGGTGGACTGACTCCTCTCATCCGCCAAATGCTATCACCAAATGTCGAGGTCCAATGTAATGCTGTTGGGTGCATCACCAACCTCGCTACGCACGAGGACAACAAGGCAAAGATTGCGCGATCGGGTGCGCTGGGTCCTCTCACACGCCTGGCCAAATCCCGAGACATGAGAGTGCAACGGAATGCGACGGGAGCCCTTTTGAACATGACACATTCCGGTGAGAACACCTGCATTTATTGCACCCCTTCATCGATCCAGGAGGTGCCGTAGCTGACCCCTAGCAGATGAAAACCGACAGCAGCTCGTAAGCGCCGGTGCCATCCCTGTGCTCGTGCAGCTCCTCTCATCTCCCGATGTCGACGTTCAGTATTACTGCACAACCGCCCTCAGTAACATCGCGGTTGACTCCAACAACCGCCGCAAGCTGGCACAGTCCGAGACCAAACTTGTCCAATCTCTAGTGAATTTGATGGACTCGTCCTCCCCTAAGGTTCAGTGTCAGGCTGCTTTGGCACTACGGAATCTGGCGTCGGACGAAAAATACCAACTTGATATTGTCCGGGCCCAAGGGTTAAGCCCACTCCTCCGCCTTCTGCAATCGTCGTACCTCCCGCTTATATTATCGGCGGTTGCTTGTATACGAAACATATCGATCCACCCGATGAACGAGTCGCCTATCATAGAGGCGGGCTTCTTGAAACCCTTGGTGGACCTTTTGGGATCGACAGATAATGAGGAGATCCAGTGTCATGCTATATCGACGCTTCGCAACCTCGCAGCAAGCTCAGACCGAAACAAGGCCCTCGTATTGGAAGCTGGAGCGGTCCAGAAATGCAAGCAGCTGGTCTTGGATGTCCCTGTTACCGTGCAGTCGGAGATGACGGCGGCAATTGCTGTGCTGGCTCTGTCGGACGACCTTAAGACTCATCTCTTGAATTTGGGGGTCTTTGATGTGCTCATCCCATTGACTCATTCGCCGAGTATAGAGGTGCAGGGCAACAGTGCTGCTGCTCTAGGAAACCTCTCTTCCAAAGGTACGTTCCTTACGATTTTGCTTTGTGAGTAATTCATTACTAACTTGGTTAGTTGGCGACTATTCCATCTTTATCCAGGACTGGTCCGAACCTAATGGCGGTATTCATGGCTACCTTAGCCGATTCTTGGCAAGCGGAGATGCCACATTCCAACACATCGCTATCTGGACGTTGCTCCAACTACTCGAATCCGAGGACAAGACGTTGATTGGTCAAATTGGAAAATCTGACGAAATCGTCGATATGATCAAGCAGATTGCCGAACGACAGGTCGAGTCGGAGGCCGAAGCTGTTGACGATGATGACGAAGGCGAGGTTGTCAATCTTGCCCAGCGATGCCTGGAACTGCTGGGCCAAAGCATGTCGAAAGCTCACATTGAGGGCTGAAAGACGACTTGATTGAGCGATTCGTTGACCCCCTTTTTACTACCCATTTCCAAGCCTCTTGGGCGCCCTTCCGGGCTTCAGCATCCGCGTGGGTATTGGGTTTTGGCCAGGCGTTTGAGGCGTATTTTATATACAGCGGCATTCATAAGGGTCTTGTTGGTTCTTACTTGTTTCTATAACGGTGCATATCCCCACTGGCCGTCTTTCAGGGAGGGGACGGCGTATTTTGCGTGGAATTGGTGTGCTATACGGGTACTCGCACTTGTACCGGGCCGCTTTCGAGCCCGCCAAGGTTTTCTTTTGTCCTACCATTCTGGTGGCCCAGTCCTATAAAAACAAGTTGTTTCATTCACCAGTGTACGTTGATTCACTATCGAGATTGGGGCTCGGAGGGATTTTGGAGGCTTCAAGAGCAAGCGACTTTCCGTGTAATCAAGTATCTAGTTTGCGCCTGGAAGAGATATCCATTCTACAGCTCGAGGTTCCCTATTGCTGTACTGATGTGAAACTGAGATTTATAGCGTGTGCAGGATTAATATAGGACATTTATGTAACGAGCAAAGTAAAGGTTGAATTCATGACGGCACATCTGTTGTTAAGCTATTTTCAAGCGGTTTGAACCACTTCCAAGGATGCCAACCACTTATCTGGCCTTTGGCAATAGCTTTGCCTTTTATGAGAGCCAAGGGCAGAGGTCCAAAATCGCGGCTATCTCTCGACCACGGCAAATTGTCCCCCACGATATAGCAGTGGCCCTTTGGCACCTATCCAAACGTGCGCAGTTAGTAAATGTACGGAGGGAGAGCCTTTTGAACATAATAGAAATAAACGGCAACAGCAACAAAGCTTCGTAGGGGGCGGCGAAGAAATTGACTACTCACTTGAAGCATCCTGTCACTACTGGCGCCAGGGCTGTTCATCAGGATGTAGTCGCCGGGCATGCCGATGACCCGCTTGACGCCGTCCTCGTCCGGGCTGACGGGGATGTGGTAGGCGACGCAGTCGCCGACCCGGACATCCCGGCCGCGGCGGTGGTGACGGTCGAAGATGATGATGTCGCCGTCGACCAGGAAGGTCGGCAGCATCGAGGGGCCGTAGCCCCAGCCGAAGCTGTACTGGTAATTGAAGAGGTAGTGTCCGAAGGCCAACGTCTGGAATGCATGCAGGCAGATGCGCCAGGGGTGGCCCCGAAATCCTCCCATAGGGTCCGTTTGTGCGCGGACTCTTTTGTTCTCAAGGGTTTTGGTTGATTAGTTGGGACTTTCTTGCGATGGTCTCCTCGGCATTTGGAGCCGACAGAGAGAGTGCAGTGAGAAATCGGATCAGCACTGTCAAAAGTGATTCCAGTGTGATGCTCTCTTGATAGAGGCTGAAGCGGCTCATTGGAGGAAGTACAGTACAGGGTACATATCTGGTAGCTAAGCTCCACGACGGCCTTTGATTGGCCGTGCGGCCGAAATATGAAAACCAAAGACCCAATTTCGGTCCCTCAATGGTCAATTGCAAAGCGCCATTCCCACGGCGTCAACCGAAGCTTCATACTCACTTTTCAAACCACGAAAAGCCCCAAAATGCAGCACACACGGTGCCTCTTTTCTCCCGCGAGGGCTCTGCAGAATGTTTTCCTCTCGTCTCCCGACCTCTCGGCCCGGAGAAGCATGGCGGCAGCGTCTTCATCAATCATCAGCCGGCCAGCGACATACCTGTACCCGCGTCTCTTCAGCACCAACGGCGGTGTCCGCATGAAGCAATACGTGCGCAGGCCCAACAACAACGCCAAGGGCGGCAATGATAAGGGCGGGCCCTCGAAGCCCCCCTCGCGCTTCCCGACCGACAACGCTATTCCCTACAAGTGGGTTAAGGTCGCCGACGAGACAGGTGCCCTGTCCGAGCCGCAGCGCACGTCGGATATACTCGCCGGGCTGGACCGCAAGAAATGGTCGCTAGTAATGGTGGCGCCGCCGCCGGAGTTGAAAGAGGAAGAAGAAGAAGAAGAAGGTGTCGAGGATAGCAACCTGTCGTTTCAGGACATGCCCCTCGCGGAGCCCAAGGCGGCCATCTGCCGCCTCATCGACAAGTATGCCTACGCCAAGGTGGCCGAGGAGAAGGAGAAAGAAGCCCGCCGCAAGAAGCTCAACACCAAGGAGATCGAGCTCAACTGGGCCATCGCGGCGCACGACCTGGGCCACAGGCTGACGCAGCTTGAGGGCTTCCTGTCCAAAGGCAAGACGGTCGAGGTCATGCTGGCCAAGAAGCGGGGTGGGCGCCTCGCCTCCAAGGCAGAGGGAGAGGCTATTATTGAGAAGATAGAAGAAACGGCAGCGAGCGCGGGTGCGGTCATCGCCAAGAGAGAGGGCGCATTCCCGGGGATCGTGAAGCTCAGGGTTGATGGGCCCCAGAAAGCACAAAAGTAAAGGTCTTGCTAGCTTCTTATGCATTGCGCTACCTGCATATTTGTCAGATGAAGCATGGCAAGGGAAAAGTGCGCCTGAGAAGGAGACACAGCATTGACAGCGTTGGGATTTGATTGAGACTAAATAGGTCTAGACATGTATAAAATCCGGTAGTCGTATAGATATAATCCAAAACATAAATGTAACATATCATATATGAAAGAGGCCTGCCAGTCATAAAAATCTTAGTGTCTTGCGTTTAACAGGACACGATCATTGTATATTTTATCAGGCTCTTTGGAACATGGGGACCGTTTTGAACGAGACTATCACCGCAGTCCACATACCAGAAGCTAGCTCTTCAATACTTTTCACTACGTTCCTTTGCTTGTGCCAAGGAAAAATACATTGGTATCAGTTCGGATATCCCAGGAGGGCAGGGTGCTGGCCCCAAGAAGTCTCTGCATGTAGCTCCCAAGGTATGATCTCATACCTCATTCTTCAACTGCAGTGAGACGTAACTGACGTAGATCACCGCTATGTTCCAACCACCTCATTAGCTTTCCAATTCTGGGTTGTGTGCAGTGTGAACGAGATGCACGCAAATAAGCAACCGGAACAACAATTGAAGCTTTCTTCTCTCCCGAAACACAGGCGCTTTCTTTGGACTGCTTGAGAAATTTCAATCCTGTCGGCCCTGTCCCACCTCTGCCATTGACCCCAGATTAGCGGATCCTGCTCGGAAGCCGCAGTGAGCTCATAGGGGACCTTGCAGGAGCTTATTGTCCAATTACAGCACTCGGCTTAAAGTACAGACCCCTGTGAAGAAAAAAAAGTCGACAATAAGTCGATCAACTAAATCAAGCTTGGATGTCTGTCACTTTGCATTGGCATACTTCAACATACCCCCCAGCCACTCACTCACTGTCGCTGTACTGTCGATTCATATTTCTTTTTGGCATCTGAGCAAAATCTGATTGCACAGTCCAAGTAACTTCTTTTGATCATCTAACTCAGTATCTTCCCAACCTACAGCCATCTATCGATAGCAAGCAACCATGGCGGCAAACATCGCTGAAGAGACCCTTAAGGTCAGCTACGAGCAACTGACGGATCTCGAGAAGGAGTTTGAGGATAATGAGGTTGAGATCAGTATGTCATATTCGCCATATCAATTAATTGCATGGGCCTCGCACTGACCGCGTACCTGGTATTTAGTCCGTCACCAAGTGGCTCTGAACAAGCCTCTGTATGAGAAGCGGGAGAAGATCCTGTCGCAGCTGCCTGGCTTCTGGCCGCTCGTGCTCGAGCAAGCCCCGCCGGATGTGGACCAATACATCCAGCCCAGCGACTCGGCCGTGCTGCTTGGGTCGCTCAAGAACCTTACCGTCTCGCACTTTGAGATCGAGAACGGCGGTAAGGGCGACCCCCGGAGCATCGCCATCCGGCTTGAGTTCCACGAGAACGAGTACTTTGAGGACGCCGTCCTGGAGAAGAAGTTCTGGCATCGCCGCGCCAAGAGCGGCTGGACCGGCCTCGTGAGTGAGCCTGTCCCCATCAAGTGGAAGAAGCCCAGCTTCGACCTCACCCAAGGCCTGCTCGACCTGGTGGTCAAGGTGTGGGAGGAGGACAAGAAGCGCGGCGCCGGCGCGGCCCCCATCACCAAGCCCAAGGACTACACGCCTGCGCAGAAGGAGCTCAAGAAGAAGATCGAGACGGTCGGCATGGGCGGCGTCAGCTTCTTCGGCTGGTTCGGCTTCCGCGGCTTCCCCATCTCCGAGGAGGAGAGCAAGACCGCGACCGAGAAGGACAAGGAGAACCGCCGCCTCCGTGCTGAGGGAAAGACCGTCACCGACGAGGACGAGGAGGAAGATGAGGACGAGGACGAGGATGATGACCCGTACGGCCTCGAGATCTTCCCCGATGGCGACGAGCTCGCCATCGCCATCAGCGAGGACCTTTGGCCCAGCGCCATCAAGTACTTCAGTAAGTGTGGTCCTAATCTGGGCGGCTCGCCTCCAAAGGCTACAAGAATTTCGGCTAACACATACTTGCGCAGCATCCGGCCAGGAGCAGGGCGACATGAGTGATATCGACTTCGAGGATGACATGGACGAGGATGACGAAGAGGAAGAGGAGGAGGAAGCCAAGGGCGGCAACGAGCCCCCCGCCAAGAAGCGTAAGGCTTAAGAGCCTGGGGAGACACCACAACTGCCGATTCAGCAGTCTCCGAAAATGTGCACGAAGTTGTTATGACACGATACCCTTCTATCTACTCAGCTAGACACGCCACAGAGCTGTGACGGAACTTAGCTGTACTAAATTGACCGATTGCTTGAGTCCATGTTATCTACTTGATGAACAAACAACCGATGCACATAGCACACGAACGATCAGTTCAGTCAAGCTGTTGCTTTAACGGGTGGGCGGAAACAAACCTCTGGGCATTGGAGCCAAGTCCTGGGTTCATTTGAGGAAGTCGGCAGATCGGCAGAGTTTCGTTTGGGTAGTGGTGACAGTTTTCTTGTCTTCTTTTTTTCCTGTCTGTCCAAGTCTCGAACTCGAGCGGAAGGAAGTGAAATAAGCTCTGACACGCTAACGACATGGGGTAAGCTCCCGAACCGGCAACGACAGCTTCCTTTCTACAGCGCCTCATTCGTGGATCGTGACAGGGGGCGATCGATGGCGCCGTTGACGAACGATATGCTGGGGGCTATCCATCCTGGTCACCTGCTTTTTTCTTTTCCTCCTTTCAATCCATTGGAGGCTTGAGGAAAAACTACGTCAGACGACAGAATCCATATGAAGCGAGCAATGGCGCCGAAAATAGCAGCGAACTGGTTATGGAACGTCGTTCCTGAGCTTATCTCATAACTATCGGTTCCCGAAGTTCCCTGGGGCTAGTTTGTTTGACAGGAGACGTGCGTTGCCCAAAACGCAGGGGTGCTGTCCTGATGTGTGGACGCCGAATCCGCATTGATTGAGACCAAACTCCGCCAAGATCCAACATGAACCGTTTCAGTCCGTGGTCCAGCTAGCTCTTCCCGTTCAGAGCCTCAACGCTACGCACATATCGAGCAACACACCACCGCCAAATAATGTCACGCAGGGCGGCTTGCGCAATGCGTTTGCGCGGGTGTGGCATTCGTAGTGGGAGACCTGTCAAAGATTTTCCACGACGCCCACCCCAATGCCGGCTTGGAACGGGGCAGTTCTGGCCTGCCCTGGAGCCGGCCATGGCCATGTTTGGTCGATCTGATGGTGCCCTGCTTGTATCTGATGTGATGTGCCTTGACCCAAGCAACTGTTGCTGTTGGCTGCTCCCCATGTCCCCGGGAAAAGACACGAGGCTTGCTCTCCACGTTCCAGGTCTGGTGTTCCAGACCCTGTGTATCGGTATCCATCTTCTCTCTGTTCTGTCTATTCTCGTTTGTGGGTTGACATTGATTGTTTCCTTTCCCTCTACTGTTCCTTTTCTCTCTCTATCACCTTCACTTGGTTGTCGTCGCTTCTAGATCGGAGCTTCTTTCCATTTCCTTTCCTACTTTCTATTCTTGTACTGTGTACATTGGCAACATCTTTACCGTTGCTCTTCCATTCACTATTGTTTGTTTGACTTCGCGTGACACTCCAGGCCGAGTCTTTTATTGATTATTTCTTTTCTTCCCGTCTTCATCTCCTTGTCCCGGTGACGTTAGTGGTTTTTATTAGCGACGCAATCTGTTGTGCAAGAAGGAAGATATTGCCTACGAGTCAAGAGGACGAAGATCGCTCCAAGACATGCTCGACGTCTAATCCAAGGATTCTTTTTCTCTCTTTCTTTTCCTTGCAACGGCCGACCAACTCCCGGTTGACCCGGACAAATCCTTACGTGATTCATACCTTCATTCGCTATTTCGATTTCAGTTATCAGTATGAGACTATCCCTTCCTGTGGCCGGCACCCTGGGCCTGCTGGCGGGTGTATCCAATGCTATTCAAGTAAACTTCAACAGTGATGGTAGGTCCCGAAGCATTTCCCTTTAGCATGGCACTGTCGTGAGCTGGACGGACAGAGGCTAACCAATAAACTCTATCAAGACTCGATTAAGTCAGCAGCCAGCACAATAGCATTTGGCTTACTAAAGTACTACACCGGAAACAACACCGGCGATGTGCCGGGAAACCTGCCGGACCCGTACTTCTGGTGGGAGGCGGGAGCTATGTTCGGCACCATGGTGGATTATTGGTTTTATACGGGGGACACGACGTACAACGAGGTGACGACCCAGGCACTGCTGCACCAGGCCGGCGACGACCGGGACTTCATGCCGACCAACCAGACCAGAACCGAGGGAAACGACGACCAGGGGTTCTGGGCCATGGCCGCCATGTCGGCGGCCGAGAACAAATACCCGGACCCTCCCGCTGACCAGCCGCAGTGGTTGGGGCTGGCGCAAGCCGTGTTTAACGAGTACGTCGGGCGGTGGGATGAGGCGACTTGCGGCGGCGGGCTGCGGTGGCAGATCTTCACCTTCAACAACGGCTTCAACTACAAGGTAAGCTCCAATGGCTAGGATATGTGCTATTGGTAAAGCTAACATCCCCGAAAGAACTCCATCTCCAACGGCTGCTTTTTCAACCTCGCCTCGCGACTGGCCCGCTTCACGGGCAACCAGACCTACGCCGACTGGGCCGACAAGATCTACGACTGGATGGAGAAGACAGACCTGATCTCGCCCGAGTTCCAGGTTTTCGACGGCGCCAGCACCGACCAGGGCTGCAAGGAGATCGACAAGGCCGAGTGGACGTACAACCTGGGCATCTTTCTGCACGGCGCAGCCGTCATGTACAACCACACCGAAGGCAGTGACAAGTGGAAGACGCGTGTCCAAGGGTTCCTGAACCACACGGAGCAGTTCCATTTTTTGGACGGCATCATCGTCGAGCGGCCCTGCGAGGAGGGCGGCCTGTGCGACTTCGACCAACGCAGCTTCAAGGGCTACCTCACTCGTTACATGGCGGCCACGACGCAGATGGCGCCTTTCACCTTCGACCAGGTCGCGCCCCTTTTGAAGTCGTCAGCCGCGGCGGCGGCGCAGCAGTGCTCCGGGTCGCCGCCCGCAGCCGAGTTCAAGGGGATCGCGGGGACGGCGTGCGGGTTCTCGTGGGCCAAGAAGTCGGCGTTCGACGGCCTGGCGGGTGTGGGCGAGCAGATGAGCGCGCTGCAGGTGATGCAGTACACGCTGGTCAAGAAGACAACGCCGGCCGCCGTGACGGCCAACACGGGCGGCACCTCCAAGGGCGACCCCAACGCCGGCACGCCCGTCAAGGACAAGATGCCGACGATGAACCCCATCACGACCCAGGACCAGGTCGCGGCCGGCTTCATCACGTCGGCTATGGCGCTCAGCGTGCTGGGCGCTTGCATCTTCGTGGTGAAGTAAGGCGAGGCGAGGCGAGCCGAGCCAGGTCAATGGACAGCGAGTTCTTTTCAAGCAGTATATAGGGTTTTTTACCTTGGGATGTGGCGGCTTGGGGGCGTTCCTGGGAGAGGGGTGAGAGGCGGATCTTGTGTAATTGCTTTTCTTTTGGCATAATAGGCGTTCAACGTGGTGGGTGGAAAGAAAGCGGCTTCGAAAGCCGCCATCCACACAAATATTAATGGCATGAAGTCGAGCGATAGCATGCGACAGTTATTGCTTTCATCTTCGAAAAATGGAAAGAATTTGCTGCCTGGTCCTCGAATTGATCCCAGGTTGACTTGCGATGCCAGCATTGTACCTTAGTTGGTCCGATTCAATAACGGACAGACGCAGTTTGTATATGACTAAATTCAGCCTTTCATTTTAAGATTATCCGCAGAGTGTATATTGTTTCTTTATCGTTGTTCGAGTAGCTCTTGCATCCCGTCCCGTCTTTAAGCTCACATGTCATGTCGTCTGAAGTCTAAGGAGAATGCTTAGACGTAATTATTTATAGGGTTAATAATGCGCAACTAGGTTATTCCAACCTTACTGGGCCAGTCTTGCTAGCCTTTGATTAGGATGAATCGCGGTGACAAGATGTTGTGAGAGTCTGATACTATACCAAGTGCTGACTAACTCGCTGTGATAATTCTTTCTTTCTTATCTATGCAGGTATGTATGATTGTTCATGGACACATCTGCTTGTTCTTTTCGCTTTCGATAACCCGACCTTAGCAAGCCGGCCGCCTCTTGGCTTCATCCGCAACATCCATGGGCCCAAGGGAAGTGGGCGGTGACCGTGTCTTCTTACTGCCGTCACCTCGATCATCATCTTTTCCATATCTAGAGATACTCCCCGTCTTTTCGTCTTCCATCTCGCCCCCAGCACCCGGGTCGGCGCGGCTGCTGTAGCCGTTATAACTACATGTCGAAGTCCCCTCTTTATTGGCAAGTCGTCGAGGGTTAGTGGCCATAATACTGACAACTCGTCAACTACGTGAGCGGTAAGAGGTTCGATTCAAGAAACCCTCTCGGAGCTTGAAGCGGAGATTGTTATTTGTTTCCAATTCGCCTTCGAGTTTCTAACTCCAATGGTGTTGTCGATGATTTCTCAGGCGTTCTCTGCCGGGTCCCGGTCATCATCAACCCTCTATGGGCAGGTGCACACTGCGGGTTTAGTCGCGGGAACTTCTTCGGACTTTCTCCAACTTCAGCGGCGTCAAACCCATAATAGATCTTTGGGGTAGGTTGATTCTTGCATCTGGTGGGCTCGGGGACTTTGTCCTCATACTCGATCGTGCTGTCGTCTTTGCCGCTAACGACAAACAAGTCATCACCTTCCCCTGGGTCATCAACGTCCAGACTGTCAATATTCTGGGCTGTGATTTCCTGTTGCAGTGCGAGATCGAAATTGAACGCCGAGGCGAGCTTCTCGACCTTGATCTTCTTGTTCGCGAAGAAGCGAAGAGACCCCGGGGCTTCTTCTGCTTCTCCATCCTCTCCCTCGATAGTCTCCGAAGAAAAATCGTCGCTTATACCTCCATCACCTTCTTCCGTTGCTGTTGCTGTTGTACCCGTGGTGCTGGGTGCACTACCCCTTTCCTCTTTGCGGCTGTCGAGGATGCGAAGGGAAGCTGGTGCAGGGCCCTGAGTTTCTTACACTCGTCGCAAAACAGGATTCCACGATAATGCTCGATAACGATGAATTCGACGCCGCTATCGCAGGACCCCAACCGGCGGGCGCCATGGCGGGCCGCGCAGCAGTATTTGTTACGACCCTTCTTCCCGACGGTGGAGTCGCAGTCGCGATTAAGACAGAGACTGAAGTACACGTACTGTTTACACATGGCGGCGGAGGTCGACCTGAGATGAGCTCAGATGAGAAGAAAAGGATGAGCGAGTCATCAACGACGACAGATGTGAGATGCCGGAGGAGTTGTGGGTGTTGGGTTGGGCTGTGGGTGGGACTCTGGACCGAGAGAAAGGGAATGAGTGTAAGGTATTCAATGAGACTAAGCAATTCCTGAATATGAAGGTATAATCTCGCTCCCCCAAGCAGTAGGAGTACTATGACGGTTCGCGTTCCTCCTCTCTGACTTATCGATACTCCGTTGGCGAGCGAGATGGCCAGGCAACTGACAACTGCGTTGCCTTAGAAATACGAGGAACGACCGCGTATAATCGTTTCCACCGAACCAGCCTCATGTATATTTTCCAAGAAAACAGGGCGTTCGAGACATGCGTCTACATCAAAGAATGGTTGAGACGCGGTAGATGAATGACCAGTAATTGCAACTTCAACTTATGCCGGGTTTCGAGCGACTGCACGCGTCCGGCGGACGACGGAGAACGTGGTCCATATGAAGAACCGCCAAACTCATGACATAAAGTGGTTGTTGCTATGCCATTGTCTGTATCCTGCTTCACCCACTCTCACTTGCACAATGTGATTGTCTTGGCGTGCCTAAGACGAATAACCAAGTCGTATGCATGCTTTGTTTAAGTTTCCTTGTACCCTCTCCTTTGTAATGCGACGCCATGACTTGGATAATATGAGATTGTTTGTGGTGATCCTCTTCTTCTCTCCTTCCTGGTGGAAGTAACTGGAATTATTGGAACGCCCTTCATTGGGATACCGGCTACGCATCATGACTAGAGGCTATGGCCCGGCCTCGTAACGAAACAGTACCAACAGGTAACCGAGGTCACTGCTTACCAAAGAGCCATCTTCGTGGCATGATGGGAGCTGCGAGGCAATGCAGCGAAAGGTCAAGAAAGCCTACACACTCGGAAATAGAAATTTCTTCTTGATTCTCGTCGTACTCGTGCTATCGTACCCCCATCAAAATGGGCAACGGCGCTGTAACGCTCTTGCAGTATTGTGATATTGTATCTACACCCTGCTCGCTGCAGGTAAAAAGCCCGTAGCCACGACACACCGGGCCTTCCAGAAAAAAAGAAATAAAGTTGGTCTGCGCTCACTGGTCTAAGTTGAGCACCACAGAAAACATATCTCTCTCGACACGCTTTTTGTATGAAATTAAATAGCAATCAGCGGCTCCTCAGCACCTCCAGGCCTGTTTTGGTTGCCCGCGTCTGCCTGTTGCTCTGGCCCTGCCTCGCTGCCCTGGCCCTCATCACCGACTGGATTATCATTCCCGTCTTGGCCTGCCTGCGCGTCTGTTGCTTCTTGACTCTCTTCCGCGGCTCGAAGAGCCTCGGCGGCAGCAGCTTCCGCTGCCTCATGTCGTTGCCGTTCAGCCCTGGCCTCGGCTTCTACGTTGGCGATGTGCCGCTCAGCAACTCCTGGGGCGATGCTTGCGAGGAAAAGTATGCTAGCCCGCTCCAGTCTCCGGACCTGGTTCATGAACCAATTGGCGTTCGCTTGTCGTCTCTCTTGCACCAACCGTTCCGCGGTATCAGCCGGGTTTGGTACTTGTTCCCCAGCATTGTTGTCTTCGGCTTGACCGTTTGCACGTCTTCTTACGACTGGGTTGCGGCCGTGATTATCAGCAAGAGGCATCAGGTTCTCAAGGTGTCTGCGCATGGGAACCCAGGCATGCTCAGCAAGGGGATTGAGTAGCCCTGCATTGAAAAGAAAAAGGGTGACAGCGATTGTGATGACAGTGAACCAACGCGACCAACTGGAAGTCGGCGACGTGAACCACCAAATGAAAAGTATAAGTCGAAGTATCATCCAGATATGCGGCCAGAGTTGGCCAAGGGCAATGGCTCGGATCTGAACGTTGGCGTGAGGGTGGCCGACATGATGACCAGGGGGCAGCTGAGCTTGGGGAGGATTTGGCAGACCGTGCGGGGCAGGCGCTGGTACTGGAGCATGACCTTGCTGGTGGTGCTGTTGATGCTGTTGATAATGTCCTTGCTGCTGATGTTGCTGCTGATTTCGAAGCTGGAATGCCGCATTCTCAGCGGGAGTCGGCGCCCAAATACCTCCCATAGGAGCTCGCTGAGGCGCTGGAGCGAATGGTTGAGGTCCCAGGATGGGAAGTTGAACTGGTTGTAGTGGTAACTGTTGGACAAAAGCCCGATTTATGAATGGGATCTGCGGTTGCTGCGGTGTCGTATACGTCCCGTGGTTTCCATTGACCAAGAGTGCCCGAGGGCCTTCAGGCGAGGACAGGATGTAAACCTCGGGCGAGCTGGGGGCCATTTGGGCGCGAGCAAGATCGTTCAACACACTGGAGCCACTACGACCAGCAGCTCTTGCTGGGTCCGGAGTGCCAGCAGCACTTGCAGATCGTGAAGGAATCAAAGGTGTCGTGACTCCAGGGGGAATCGGCTGACTGTGTGACGAGAGGCTGGCCAAGGACGAGGTACTAGCATTCCTTCGCATGGCATCAGCTATGACCCTCGTCGCCGCCTGGCCGGCATCCGCAGCTCGTGCGGCACTTTGAGCCTCCGGGCCGGGGACACCGCCGGGCTGAGTTCCATACGGGACCGATCGTGGATGGGGCGCCCCGGATGGTGGCCTCCAAAGGTTTTGCACATCAGCCATAGAGAAAGGAGAGCCTGTCCTTGGATTTCTCTGAAAATTCGGGTTCGTAGTGATAGACTCGTTCACTGTGATGCGCCATTGCTGACCATTAGGTCCTACCCCTTCACGTACCACGGTCCGGGTTCCGTCTGGTTGGAGAGATGAAGCGGTCCGTCCCGGTGTGTGGATCCCAGTTGCGCCAAGGGGGTTCGCCGCAGGATTGTTTGGATCCTGAGCACCGTTGAGACCTGCAGCAGCGCGCTCCCTCTGGGTCTGGTTGATAAGCTCCTGGATAC
Source organism: Apiospora kogelbergensis (assembly GCF_038363985.1). Taxonomy (NCBI): domain Eukaryota; kingdom Fungi; phylum Ascomycota; class Sordariomycetes; order Amphisphaeriales; family Apiosporaceae; genus Apiospora; species Apiospora kogelbergensis. The sequence continues at coordinate 1,101,842 of NW_027117422.1, forward strand.
GTTGGTTCTCATGCGCAACCATATGCTGTTGATTGATCGTCCTTTGCATATTTTGCAGATGAATCTGGTGTGGGGTGAGCTGTTGTTGTGGATTGTATCCAGGAGGCATATTTGGCGGTTGAGGGGTACCCATCATGCCAAAGGGGAGGTTCGGCCACGGCGCTGCTGGACGAACCTGGGGCTGAGCGCCGGGGAAAAACTGAGGATTGTGATGGACGTGTCCATGTTGCGGTCCATTGTGTGGTGGTGCTGGGTGATGGGCTTGAAGTTGCGGCGCTGCTCCAGGCTGGCTTGTCGGTTGCGACAGAATAGGTTGAGCCCCAAGAGTGGGTGGTGTCGGGGTGTTTGTCGGACGGCCATCAGACAGATCGCGTAGCACAAGATGGATCGCTTGGGGTTCTCCAGAACGAAGCTACAAGAACAAGTGGCATGTCAGCGATCTGGCTCTTTCTGGACCCCCTGTCCTGTGTATCCCAAACAGCCCAATTGGATTGGACTTACCGTGTCGTCGCCGAATATCTCAAGCAAGGTCTCGTTGTCTCTTGCTAGTAGGCGGCCTCGATGGATGAGGCGTTGGGCTGTGTCGGGCGGCTTGGCATCTAGAGCATCACGAACTCTCTGCTTTAACTGCTGAATCGTGGTGGATGCCGGCAGGTCGGAGAAGGAAAGCCGGCCACTAGGAACCCCAACAGACGGCGAGATGACTTGTACCGTGCATGTTGGTGCACCGTCTTCGGAAGCCATGGTGGGTATGGGTTTTGGTCCTTTGCGGGAAGACGGACCTGGCGGTTACTTTGCGGAAAGGATTGGTCGGATAAGCCAACCAGAGCTGCTGTGGCAGCGCAACCAGCCTCAAGTTCCTATGAAGCGAAGGAAAGCATGTCAGGCCGAGAAAGGCGGGAAGTCGGTTGGATATCGCGGAAGAGGCGTGGAGAAAGTAGGTAGAATACTAGGATGTAGAAATCAAAGAGTTGCCGCTGTCAGACCATGTGCCATGGGTACGACAGGCCTGCACGCTGGAAAGGAATGACAAGAAGTGAGGATGTGGTGATGTTGCAGAAGCAGTGGATTTATCAGCCGGGTTGACAGTCAATTGGGAGTAAGCTGTCATCACCAGATGATCCACGTATGGGTCAAACACTATGCGACCAGGTAATGACCAGCAAACACCTTTCAGGGCAGAATCGCGCTGCCGGGACGCTGTAAGTTCCACGTTGGCCTTAGCGCGACTCCAACTTGCACGATTCGATTCGACCCCTGCCAGGCTGAATCCTAGGCTGAACTCCCACATGCCACCACCCACCTTCAGTGACGTCTGCACAGCGATACATACAACTGCAACCGGCCTGGCCCTTTTCCAGTGCCATATTTGTCATGTAAGGCATGCACAAGGAGGCATGGGGGTGCATATCCCACAGAGCCGACAGTTTGGTTCCTGTCCACTTGCCTGTGACTGTAATCTGCCTTTTTTGACCGCCCAGAGATCCTGTGCATTGTGCTTCCTAGAAAGAGGATAGCTTTTGGCAGAACTTTGGACAAAAGCGTCTGATGCGTCATGGCCTTGGCTTATCCACAGCTCGGATAGGTGCATTAACCTACTGTGGAAAACCATGGGGAAAGAGCAGGCCCTGACTTGACATCACATCACCCAATGGCCATATTGTAGCATCGCTGCCAGCCGCAATTATCTTGTCTACTTCCCACATTTCGAGTTCCGCCACAACGTCGACACGACACGTCTTGGCTTTCTGGATATGAAGCTATCGTAGCGACTCTATAGTCAGTCAATTGGCGCGCAGCAATGGCCAGCCTTGCCGTATCGAGGATGTTGCCTCGCTCTGGCCCTTGCCCGGCCTCCATATTCCGACATTCCTGTTCGACTGGGTCCAGACGATCTGCGAGGAATTTCACAACCGGCCCTCGCCCCTCCTTCCGCCACACCTCGCAAAAGTGCCAGCAAAAAGAGCGCTTCAGCTCGAGGCTGGGAACGGCCCTGAAGAACACCAAAGTGCAATGGTACCCCATACCTGTTGGGTTGGGCATCGCATTCCTCGGCTTCGTCCAATTCTACAAGAAACAGGCTCGGGAGAGAGAGATAATAGAGCAGGAGAACGAAGAGTACGGAAAGCGACCAAAGAAAAGACCTCGGGTGCGACCTGAAGGGCCATGGTATGGAAATATCTCTGACAGGCATGAACCAAAATGGATCGCAAGCTAATCCAGGGTGTGGCTATAGGCAGGTCCAAGTCATGTCCACTCTTCCGCTGAAGGCTATTTCCAGAATTTGGGGGCAGTTCAACGAGCTCGTGATCCCTTACTATCTGCGAGTGCCTGGCTTCAAGCTGTACTCCTATATTTTCGGGGTCAACTTGGACGAGGTTTCGGAACCTGATCTTCATGTGTACCCTAATCTAGCTTCCTTTTTCTACCGGACACTAAAGCCCGGCGCACGTCCTCTTGACCCAACTCCGAATGCGCTCCTGTCTCCCTCCGATGGCCGTGTCTTGCAGTACGGCCGCATTGAAGGCGGAGATATTGAGCAGGTCAAGGGCATGACCTACAGTGTTGATGCTTTGCTGGGAAAGAACAGCCCTGCTCCAAGTATCGCCAGTGGGGATCAGCCGGCAGATGCTCATGTTGAGCAGGTCAAACTTGAGCGCGACGAGGAGCTCGTCAAACAGGACGAAGAGTTTGCCCGTGTCAATGGCATCTCCTACACCTTACCTAACCTTCTCTCTGGCCAGAGCAAGAAGGGTAACCCCGGTCTCGAAGACCAGTCTACACCGTCGAGCGCGAGCGCTGTGTTTAAGGTTGGCGCAGAGCTTGCTTTGGGAGAGAAGCCATGGTACGACGTCTTGTCGGCTGACAAGAAGACTGCACTCTACTATACTGTCATCTACCTTGCCCCAGGCGACTACCACCGATTCCACTCACCGGCCGACTGGGTTGTAGAACGCCGCCGGCATTTCGCTGGTGAACTCTACTCAGTCTCGCCCTACCTGCAACGGACCCTGCCTGGGCTATTCACACTGAACGAGAGAGTTGTGCTACTGGGACGATGGCGTTACGGCTTCTTCAGCTACGTTCCGGTCGGAGCCACCAACGTCGGATCAATCAAGATCAACTTTGATAGAGAACTGCGAACCAACTCGCTCACGACCGATACCGCGGCGGATCGTGCCGCAGATGAGGCGAGCGCACGAGGCGAGCCATACAGCGGGTTTGCTGAAGCGACGTATGCGGCAGCCAGTCCCATCCTCGGTGGCTATGCTTTGAGACGTGGCGATGAAATGGGCGGATTCCAGCTCGGAAGCACGGTTGTATTGATTTTTGAAGCACCATACAACCAGCAGGCCGAATCCGAAACTGGATTCCACTGGGCAGTCGAGAAGGGACAGACGGTGAAGATGGGCCAAGCTCTGGGCTACGTCAATGAGCAACCGTAGTCATCCGAAGCGATTTCTGAGCATGTATTTGTATGTATTCTGCAACTATGTATACAACTACCCTCTGTGCTACACGAACGTGAATATATATCTCTTGTTAAGCCTTGTTCAGGTTTGGCGGGGTACATCGGGTATCCTAGCCAGGTCCTGCCGTCTCAACTCAGTGCCCGTCCGTGTCAGGACCGACTGCATATGATTCAGTCTTTTCCAGGGATTGAAGCCTAAAGGCTCTTGGTTCTCGCCTACTGATATGATGCCCTTCGAAGAAAAGCATCAAGTGGAGCCCCTTTACCTCATTCTTCCTAATGAACCAACAGAATTTTATTCTTTTAACGTAATTATAGGGTGGACTCTGGGGAAGCAAGTCCGGCTCCATCCGCTATCGCTCCCACCGGCAATTCAGCCCAGGATATTGTTAAGTAAGCAGTCCAGAACCTGCCCTTTCTCCGCGAAACCTGCGACGAACTCATTACATACGCTATATGTTCTGCATACACTCGTTATTTGTCCATACACTTTAGATCTCCTTTTGGCTGTTTTAGACAAAACCCGGAAACATGGGCGGATTTACCGCTGTGGTCGGAGGCAACGAGACCTACCCCGAGTCCCGGGTCCTCATAATCATCACCGGAGGCACAATATGCATGCAACCCTCAGAAGGCGGCCTAGTGCCTGTCGATGGCTTCTTGGAGAGTGCCATGGCCCCGCGACCTTCCTTCAACGACAAATCCGAGAGAGGTAAGTTTATTGAACGAATGCGCTCGCTTGATGCGTCCCTTCTTGTCTGAATCTCTGAATGGCCAAATGCATGCATATTCGCCTGTTGGTCATACTTTTTCTCTCACTATTATTGTCCATCTTTTGAAAATCATCTGAACCCCCCCTTTTTTTTCCTGCGTCGGACTTGGCAACCCCCTTATTTCTTGTTCTTAACTAAGACCTCCCTATAGTCAAACTCACCGCCATCAAGGACGGCGAGAAAATATTGCTGGACAGTCTGCGGACGCCGCCTAGCTCATACTCCAAGCACATTCGCTATGGCGCCCTCGAGTTCAACCCGCTGCTTGACTCGTCCAGTATCAGCTCGGACGGCTGGACGCAAATCGCCACGGCCATCAAGGCCAACTACCACCTGTTTGACGGCTTCGTGGTGCTGCACGGAACCGATTCGCTGTCGTACTCGGCGTCGGCGCTGTCCTTCATGATGCAGGACCTGGGCAAACCGGTGGTGCTGACGGGCTCGCAGGCCTCCATCTTCGCGCTGCAGTCGGATGCCGTCGACAACCTGCTGGGCTCCCTCATCATCGCGGGTACCTTCGTCATTCCCGAGGTCTGCCTCTTCTTCCACCACACCCTGTTCCGCGGCAACCGCACCACCAAGGCCTCGGCCTCGTCCTTCGACGCCTTTGCCTCCCCCAACTGCGAACCCTTGGCCCGCGTCACCGGCATTGGTATTGACGTCAACTGGTCCCTGGTGCGCCGGCCCACGACCATCGCGCCCTTCGACGTGACCCCGTACCTCGACACGGCGCACGTGGCCTGCGTGCGCATCTTCCCCGGCATCAAGCCCGAGATGATCGACTCGATCCTGCGGGTGCCAGACCTGAGGGGCCTCATCCTCGAGACCTTCGGTATGGGCAACGCCCCCGCGGGCGTCGACGGCTCGCTGACGCGGACCATCAAGTCGGCCGTCGAGCGCGGCATCACCGTCGTCAACGTGTCGCAGTGCACCAACGGCTTCGTCTCGCCGCTGTACGCGCCGGGCTACCAGCTGGGCCAGGCGGGCGTCGTCTTCGGGCACGACCTGACGACCGAGGCGGCGCTCACCAAGCTGTCGTACCTGCTGGCGCTCGAGAAGGGCGGCAAGCCGATGACGACCCAGGACATCTCGCACCAGATGTCGCTCTCGCTGCGCGGGGAGCTGACCGAGTTCAAGTCGTCGGCGTTCGCGCACCCGCCGATCCTGGACCTCGAGGCCGAGAACGCGGCGGCCCTGCTCAGCCGGCTCAGCGGGGCCGAGGCGGCCTTCGCGCTGCTCGGCTACGCCGTGGAGCGGGGCGACGTGGCGGGCGTGCGCGAGCTGCTCGAGGGCGACGAGATCGGGCACCAGCTGCTCAAGAAGGCCGACTACGCGGGCAACACGGCGCTGCACCTGGCCGCCGTCGGGCCCGAGGTCGAGATCCTCAAGCTGCTGCTGCTCCGCGGCGCCGGCGTCCACGCCCGCAACCGCGCCAACAACACGCCCCTCTTCCTCGCCGTCAAGATGGGCCGCACCCAGTTCGTCGACCTGCTCAAGGAGGCCGGCGGCCTGCTGTGGGAGCAGGAGGAGGCCGGCATCGAGAAGGCCACGCAGGCTTGAGTTATGGACCTACGGTGGCGTTTCCTACTGGGGGAAGGTACGAAAATGATGATAAAGGATATGGGCAACGAAATTACTACAAAGCATTTAGATATGGCTTAGATTGGACGCAAGCCTACACAGGCCTGCGATGACGAGGTTCGAAACTGACGTTGGGGCACGAATACCGAGTGAATGCTATCTATAGGCAAAGGGGGCTCCCATCTTGAATAAACTATCGATCAACATTCAGTTTGTGTAATTTCCCAAGCGTACCTGCCTCGCCGTCGCCTGGATGCCGGGTGAACTTGTGACGTAGGGTTCAAATAGACCATCCACTTGCAAGAGCACTGTAAGTGTTTTCTTACGGACCCGTGAGTTGGAAGTGATGCAAAAGTCACGCCGTCACTTCAGGAAGACGCAGATTCCAGAAGCACTAATTCATTAAAGGCATTCAATCCAAGTCTTCTGGCCTTCTTTTCAACACTTCCGACTCGCATCCACACATCCTTCCTCTCCTTGCATCGCTTCCAGTACACATTTACGCGTTTTCCTCCTTGGTTCGTCGCTTCACCGAAGACCATCTTCCTACTGCAACATGGCTAGATTTGGTGGCACTATGGCTAGATGTGGTGAGATCATCATTGGCATCGTCGTCGTCTTGCTCGGATGCGGGGTCATCGCCGGCCCAATCGCTGCTATCGTAGTAGTCTGCAACAGACACCCCAACTACGGCATCTGCCTACCCTCCCGCAAATGCACCTACTTCCACACCTACAGCAGAACCGTCGGAATCAGCGACGACGACTCCGCCTCATCTCTCCGCCCGAGAGATGGCGTCCTGTCGACCGCCGGTGCCCAGTCGGACTTCAACGCGACCTTCCACGCGGAGAACATCACTATGAGTATGTGCCAGCACCCCGCCATCAATGACGGCAACCTTCCCTCGCCGGCCTTTTACTGTGACTGCAACGCCCTGCAGAACAAGCTGCGCAACCAGACCGGGTTCTGGGAGACGTCTGGCTGGGCGGCGGCCGTCGGCGACTAGAAGGAGATCCTGTTGCAAGCCGAATCGTGTGTGGTGACCCTGGACCGACCGGATGAAGGCACCGGATTTGTCTTGTAAGTCTTTTTCTATCGAGCATCTCTGGTTTTTCTTCCTCCTCACCACGCCCCTCGCCCGTCCCTTGGGATTCATGTACAACATGATTGGGGGAGACGACTAATTGTTTGATGGATGACAGGATCGGCAACGAAGACGTCGTGGCTTGGATCGACCTGTCTATGGCTTACTGGAGCTTCCCCGCCCAAGATGGGGAGATGGTCCTCTCAGCAGAAGGACAGACGAGCTGTGCAGGTGCCACTTTGGGTTTCAAGGTTTCCGGCACCGCCTGAGTTCTATCTAAGATAACTACGGCAACCGTGGATGGAATGGTGAAAACCTCGAGTGCGAGAGAAGGACCGGGGAGAGGGGTTACGGGACGTTAATGAGGATGGGGATCGAGAGACGGTCGCATCGATTTGAATACGCCCTACTTTCAGCACTACTCGGTATTGGTAATAGGGCCGCGATTCTACGTTGGGGTTCAAAGTTGCTGGCCCGGACTCCTGAGTCCTACCTAGTACAACTACGGCCTTCGTGAGTGGAATGAAGGACGCTGGAGGGATCGGAGGACATATCGAGGTTGGGGGACTAGAGATAATCGTATCGATTCGAGTATACACTAGTTTCAGCATCACTTGATAACAGGAACACGCAAGCACACACTCACATGTGTGATACTCTAGATCAAGTTCGAGCTGCCCAGGTGAGACTCATGCTTTTGCGAAACCAGCACTCTGGAAAACGAGGCTGGACGTTTTCAACTCGCGAACTCATTGTAGATTGCCTTTACGTGAGAATGGTCACCGGCCAGATATTCAGCATCAAGATATTTCCCCAGTGGACTCTGCTCCAGTCGAGTTCGCGTAGTACGATGAAACTAGCAACACTGGAGATGATTCCCATTAGCAGTAGTTGAAATACGCATATGGCAGCAGGATGGAATGTCTTCGATTTCCAGAATACATTGCTGCCCTCAAAAAGCTCTTTGACTTTTCTGACTCTCGCATCTGAGTGCTCCAACCCATCCCCCTGGGGGAGGCAGGTTTGTCCCACGAGGCTTGGCCAGTATGGTGTGGCTTGGTGCGTTTGGCTGGTTTCCTCGCTTGCCAAGAAGTCCGATGATGTTCCCGAGTAGTTGAGCTTGCGTTATCAGTGTTCATTCGTTCGGTGCTATCTCGACCTGTGGCTATCTTCGGCACTCTTAGTGGCCGATAGTGCATACATATTCTTGTATCATGATCATCCCGAGTGGGCTATCATCGATACTGTGTGGCCAACGCATAGGGGGAACATGGGTTCCATGCAAATATTGAGATGGGATTTGCCATTCCCAGCTGCAACAGCAACGCATTTTCCAGAGCGCCGGGCCCGGTTCTCGTGGTCCATAGAATTTGGAATCCCCATCTTCATCGATATCCTTTTCCCGTTAGACGGTTAGACGTGGGACGTCCAAGTCTCGCCCAAGGGTATCGTGGTGCTCGAGGCCATATTGAGGCACATGATTCGAACTATTGGTTAGTCGCATGGGGCCGTCGCCTTGTTGTCACGTATACACACACGCCCACGGTTCAATGTTGAGTTTTGACCTGACCAGAACCTACGGGCCAATGGGTCAATAAAGGTCAGGGGCCTGGCGCTGAGGAGAGGATCGGCATCACCTTGCATCGGCGGCTCAGTACAGTTTTCGTTAGGGGGTGGTGGTTGGTGCCAGAGACTTCTCTTGGTTTGTTGGCATTCTCCGTCGTCTTCAGGGAGGGAACCAGATAGGAGGGGCCCCTGAGCTCTGTCATCTCATTGCTCAGGACTTGTTCCCAGACCGAGTAGCGGTTTTCTCGGAAATCCCCTTGGGCAGACGACTCCTTTCTCTCATTTGCCCGAAAGGAATCCTTGAACTCCCCTCTATACGGCGTAACTGCATGTACCTTGGGTGATATCCCATGCCACATCACAAGTCCTCCCATCGAACTATGTACCACCCGCTAGGTTCTCGAGGGGCTCGATGGAGTACGAGGACAGCTGGGCTGCAAGGGTCGGAGTAGGGCCTTCGATGCCCGTACTCGCAGATTGCCCTTGGCTCTTCCCAACATTCTTCCTCAAGTGCCGAGGGTATTCTCGCTGTCACTCTCGGCATATATCGCAACGCTGGTCGAGAGAGGAGCCAACTACCAGGGCCCATGGCATGGCGAGCCACTGATGACTCTTCGATGGGTTCCGGCTCCAGACACTGTAAGAAAAGTAGTCTTCGAGGGCGAATAGGAGCATAGAGAACCACGTTTTGATACTGTGCGTGTGCAAGGCTCCAAGTGGAAAGAAGAAGCGCCCCCTGACAGACTGATGCCGACGAAACAAGGAACATCAGCTCACCTGCATGTCCATTGTCTCGTGTTCTCGCGAGGCCGCCCACCTCAATCGAGTACTCACTCACTCACTCGCTCACCTTGATCGGGAAACATCGTGGCAGTGTTTCCTCCCTCACCCGCAGCCGCGCTGGGCGAGTCTGGGGGAGGACGGTAAGCCATCACAGTGTCTCACAGCCTGCCGCCCCCATCATCGGCAGCACCGCAGTTGCCTCGTGTTGTGTAACCGTTTCCCGTGTGAGACAGCATATACACTGCCTTGTTTTCAGGTACCCGTCTCGTCTCCTCCCCCAGCGCCGCAGCAACAGTAGATAGACAGTGTCGTGCCCTATCGGGGCTGTGCTGCGCGTGTGCAGACCGAGCACACAGGCGCACGCGCGCGCCGCGCGAACGCTATAGCTACAGGTAACGGTAACCGGAGCACTAGCCAGCCACCCCCGTATTTGCATTATCGTGGCTAAGAAAAATAAATGTTTCGTGGGCGGTCCCCCGGAAGGGGGCTGAGCCAATCGAACAAATGGACGGCGATGCTGTCATGATAGATACGCATAGGCCAATTCACCGCCCTACACTGCCCTATGAGGTAGCCAAGCTCAGCAAATAACGTATGTGTGTATGGTTCAATATGGTCTGGGTAGCTGAAAGGACGGCTTTGCATTCTTACTGGTGGCCGGCGGGTGGTGCTCTTGAAGATTCCGACAGGGGCCCATGGGTGTGAACGGAGTCTAGCGAATACGAGGTTTTTGACCACCCGGCCTGATCGTCGCCACAAGAGCTACAGTAGCTCGACTGCCAAATACTCCACGCACGTTAGCGGTAAGTATCTCAACCTCTGCCAAAGAACGAAGAAGAATGGGTTTTCCGCCCTACAAATGGCTGGCCTTTTGGTTTTTTTTTTTTGAGTGCGTGCTTTGTTTGGTTTTCACCTGTTTCGGCGGTTGTGTGTTTTCTCCTCTTCCCCTGTCTCCCGCATCATGCCTGCCCCCATGTCGACGCCAGACTCCCTCCATGTTTTCTTGGCACGTGGGATACACCGCGTTCCTGCGCCGTCCTGTTCAGTAACGGAACCTCTCTGTGTCCAACCGGTTTGGGTCACACAAAGTGCGACATAATGGACCTTTGTCGAGAGCTCCCCAGCCTGTCAGATCCTTGATTTGCTGAAGCTGCGTCCAAGCCGTCTGCTGGACCTGACCGAACGGACCTAGGTGGACAGGCTGAGCTACACATGGGCTGCACGTGGCCCAGCCCCGTCGACCACGGTGCAACGGAGCACGGTACTACTTACCACCTGGCGTGCTGTACACATATATGGAGAGGCAAAGCTGCTGAAAGGTTCCTTACTGAGGGAACACAAGGGAAGCGTCGTTCCACGGTCTGGAACCTTCGAGACTTCTTCGATGGCTCCCAAGCAAGTCCAGCCATAGGTGGTGGCGGTTTGCTGCAAATGCCTGCCCCAGATCTTGCCTTGGGGATGTGACGATGGTGTCGGAGGTAGGCTGTGGCGTCGAGTATCAGACAGATAGATATGATATGTGCACTTCCTCAGCAGCAAGTCAATATCCAAGAGCCTAGCTCCTACATAATTCTTGGTTATGATCAACGGAGGGGAGATCTCAACCCCCCTAGATGAAAATTCTTAAATCCCGTTCTTCAGGGATCGGCAGACTTTATCAGCTTCGCTGCAGGTGCAAGGGGAAAGAAAGTCCCGCACATGGGAAGTTGACCAGCCAGTTGCCAGACAGGGGGTGTTGGTAGCTGCTACTTGTGCAAGTTTGAACATCCTATTCTTCTACGGAAGGTGCTAGGCACTAGATAGATAATCCTCCGGGCGGTAAGAACAGGACGGAAGTCGCTCAACAAACAGTACCTACTACCTACCTACATCACCCTGCATGTGGCCCCCCCTGGAGCTAACTCTTCTGTGCTACTACCTACATCACGACCCGGCTCTCACGGCAGAAATGTTGACGTAGGTTATGTACAGGTCAATATGTGATGGAGCCAAGAAGGGCAAGGGGGGATAACCCGACTGATGGTTTCGACCTCGGGCTAAGAAACAAGAATCTGACGGTCTCAGGGTTGGACAGTCTGGTTTACTAATGGTAATGCCATGCATATTTTTGCTGGGTAAAAAGGTGGATGGACGATGGGCTGATGTCCCGCCCCATTCCCCTCTCCGACGATGAGACGAGAGATGCGTCCACTTCCATCTCCATGTAGCTAGGCAACTCACACACACACACACGCTCTCTCTCTTCCTCGGTCTCCGGGTTTCCTCCCGGCATGCGTCCGGCATCGATGGGCCACATAGGTGTAGGACAAGGGTGCATGCCAGGACCAGGAACAAGCACCACACTGTCAAAACAGAGCCAAGTCCGTTGTCGGTCTTATCAAGAGAGGTGGGTAGGTAGGCTAGAGAGGAGAGAAGGGGCATTTCACATAAGTGCCACACGTATGATGGCAATAGCTGCTTGCTGGTAGGAGAGGAGGGGGTCCCCGAAGGTATCCCGTGTGGGCTACATTCCAAACGTATGCATCTATCCCCTATACTAACCCAATACATACTCCAGCCAGCGGCCCAGGGGATGTTGAAGGGGAGGACCAACACAGGGTTTTGGCATATATACTGGAGCCCGACGCTCTTCGCTCAGTCAGTCGGGGCACAGGCCTAGTCTATATGGTCTGGCCATACCCCCCTCCAGGCCGGCACTAATACCCAGGAAGGAAATTTGAAACGAGAAAACCCAGAAGAGTGTCCAGTTGGTTCACTTCATAAGGCCTGCTCGATGCTAGTGAGGTAGGGCAGGTGGGATCTCCAACACTAACTACTGTTTCAGTGGCCGTGAGGCACGAGCTCTGGCAGAACTCTGGCACGAGCTGCGTGAAGACGATGGAGATCTCAGGCCGGGATGAGCGAAAGAACCCTCGGTAAAGGTATGTGGCCTGCTCTGGTGGAGTAAAAGAGGAGGGAAGCCAGAGATGGAGTCCCTATCAACTGGGTATGTATGTAACTCAAACTCGGCGAACCGCGTGGTTTCAGAGCCGGTAGGTTACATGGCCGTGATAGATGATACCCAACTACCACCAGAGGAGGAGCCATCTCACCGTGTTGTGGTTGTCATTGTCTTCCTACGGGCCGTTTTCTTGCCAATACTAATACTACCGCAACTATTACTCGTGGGGTCCTTCAAGGGGCGGGCAGTGAGTTATACTGAGTATCCGTAGACAACTAGGCAGTGCAAGATATGCACATATGCGAATGACAGGCGACAAGAATATTTATCTAAGCGGCTTATAGGAAATGCCCATCTCGAATGTCATGTCACATGAACCAGAGCAACATGATGTGCTGGGGTGGTGGTGGTGGTGGTTCCTCCTTTTTGGGAAATTAACCCAATCGCCGGGAAACGAATAAATAGCTGTGCCTCCCCAAAATAGCATCATCATGTATGTATGTATGTATAAATGGCCATCCGAATGGTAACCAAGAACGAAATGCCGAAGAAAAACTGGAGTGAACGTTATTGGATGCAGAGCCAGAGAGAGGTCATAGTTCTTGGGCCCTCCGTTCCAGACTTGGGATTTGGGTGGGAGAGAGCCCATACAAAATCTGTACACCATAATGAGCATCGACAGTAATTCCGTCGATATACCCTGTCTCGTAGCGTAGCATCCATCGCTCGGCCTCAGGAGCCGGGTGCAAAGTCAGCAGTTGTTGGACAACTCGGCCATCTGCTGAACATTGTTTATGTACATTGTTTGCAGTTGGCACCGTGGCAGTCGCAGTGGATCAGGGCTCAGCGAAAAAGCAGCCTCTCCTCCTCTCCCGCTACCACTCCCCACTCCCCCCAGTCGATAATTTCATGAGCCATGACTTTATATTCAATACGGAGTCGCGCCGGACCAGAACAGTGCACACACGCTCACACGCGATACAAGAAGATAAGATTATGATCGTTTCTTAACCCCCGAGAGCGTATTCTAAGAATAGTTTGCTCGAGCGGCCGACGCACGCACGCACGCACTCACTCGCGCGCACGCACATTTGCCATTTGCTCCCCTCTCGGGATGAAGCGCCTTTTCGGCGGGCTATGTAACCCCCAGCCCCATCTCGTATACGAACTGAGACACCCCGGCTCATCCCGCTAAGACTTACTGCATCACCAAAGACCAAGGCTCGCTGCGTTGGTCGCGTCATGTGCCCGGGAAGCAGGACGGAGCAGTCGAATAGTACTCACTTTGCTCGGTCCGAGTAATTGCTTGTCGGCAATACATACAAACCGCGTCATCCAGGCAAGCTCCCAGGCTACCAGGCTACCAAGCAGTCATCAATCACATCGCGATAAGCACCAAAATAGAAATCCAAGTTGTGAAGTAAATCAGCGATCATCATCCCATTAAAATTAGTATTAGAGATCCTCTGGGGTAGGTGGTAGGACTTCCGACTGGCCCAGGCCACCAAGTGACCATCTAGCCAGCCTCGACACATCCCAGCCCGCCGCCCCAACATGTCCTGACTGCCTTCATCATGAAGCATCGATACATGCTTCCAAACCCCTCATGGGTTTTGCTTCGGTCGGATCCGCGATCAATACATGGTAGAACCCTTGCTGACATGGAAAAGCTCGAGCAACTCCTGTGAACGCCCTGGTTTTCCGATTTATTCCAAACCAGTTCTTACCCTCCCGTCGCAAGAGTCAATCTTGCTCCCAGATACCATTATGTGGAACATCCCGTTCCCATCCCAGTAAAGCAACTCAAATTCAAATTCTTGCCAAAATAAAACAGGAAAAGAAAAGAAAGAAAAAACGCCGCCCAATGCATCGATAGCCACCAGAAGGGCTATCGTTTTGTTTTCCCCAATCCGAAATTTGAAAACAGTCGCTATGCAATTTGGTGCTCTGGGTATCGCTAAAATCATGAACTGATTCTTGTCGCTAAAGGAGTGGATGCGTTTCTATGTTGCTGTGGATAGAAATCGTCGTAAATCGTGAAAGGAGTGTGGCTGTCTATAATGCAGATTCTTGTGTAAGGAGTGTCTATAATTGGGTATCTCGCAGGTCGTAAGGAATGACACGGTTCGGGGCAAGCTAATAATAATGCTTTTAACTGGTGCAAAAAAAGGAATGTGGTTGTCGTTGTGTCGATAAAGGCGTGTCGTTGGTATCGTTTGATCCTGTCAAAGGAATGTGCTGTACAATTGCGTCTGTTTTGAATTCGAAGTGGTATTAAATCGTGTAAGATGAATTTTCCTCGGGCACAGATCAGCTGTGGCCGAAGGGAGATCGATCCTGTCCTCTGGGCCAAACGGGTGCAGAGGAAGTCGAGGATGTGTGGCGATGATGTTGGCGGAATGGCTCGAACGTTTCGGGCGTTAAGAAGCGAGGGGACGGAGCAGAGACCGACAGTGGTGTGGTGGATCCATCGGGGTAGCCGTGCATGAGTTCGGGCTGCAAATATGGCGACGGCGCGTAGTTGATGGGCCGTGGGGAGGCTGTCGAGGACGGTGCCATGGGATCCCGCAGGGTAGGCGTCTCCATCGAGGTAAAGCTGGAGGGAGCGAAGTTGCTATTTGAGTTGGTCCTGGAGCGCCGGTCAATCACCCTGTCCTCAGGCTTTCACACGGGGTGCCGTAGTGGTAATCCAGGACTTCTTAGATCCACACGGTCTGAATTGGAGGCACGAACCCGACGCCAAAGTTGTTGGATCCCGCAATCCCGAGGGGCGGATATCCTGTAAAGCCACCGTCATACCCGTACTCTTCTGTGTCGCTATACACAATGGACCCTTCGCCGAATGTCGAAGATGCTGGGCTGTATCCGCCATAGGATGGAGACGGGATGTTCAGATACTGCTGGCTGACGAATGGCGAAGAAAGCGTCAATGGGCTCACAGCACTGACCGGCTCCTGCTGTTCGGGTGCCAGGGAGGAGAGGTCCTCGGTGCTCCAGCTGAAAGGTGGGTTGTCGCCGTAGGGCAGATATGAGGTCGTCGAAGGAGGCGAGTCACCTTGCGATAGATCGTCACTCACATAGAAATTAGGCGGGTCGAACTGCGGGAAGGACGGAGTGCGTGCCGGTTGAACCCATCCCATGCGATGGCGGAACTCCTTGACCGTATCGATGGGGAACTCCATAAGAGACAGCGGCGTCTGCGAGCTGCCTTCGAGGCTGCCGGAAACATTGAACGACATAAGTCGCCTGGCGATTTCCTCGACTGGACCAACCGATAGACTCCCAAAGTAGGCCGCACCGATCTCGGGGAAGAGTCGCTCCATTAACATGGCTGCCGTGTAGTAGTGTGCGATGACGACGAGGGCGCTGGGCGAAGGACCGTTCTGCTTCAGGCACATCAAAGGAAGCCAGAAGAGCCAGTGTCGGAGTGGCTGCAATCGATCGAATTGCTGGGACACAGATTGGATCGGGCTGACCTTCCTAGCACCCTTCAAGAACGACGCGAGTTGCTGGACGAGTTTGGTGTCCTCCTTGTTCTGCTTGAGGTGGGCTTCAACCTTGGCCAGCTGGTTGATGGTTCGCTGGAAGGCATCCAGGTCTTCCTTGCGAGGCTGGTTGGGCTTGTGGTCGGGAGTGGGCGAAGGGGGCGCCGTGGGGAACGTGCTGCTTTCGGCAATGAATTCACCAAACTGAGACTCGTGCTTCCAAGGATCCATGGCGTCAATCACCTGTAACGCATACATTAGAACCAGGCGACCAGGCTATTTGCAGTGTGACTTGTACTTACTGAAGAGGTTCCTTGCATCAACTGGGTCCAGCTCCGCCTATCATTTTGTCAGCTAACCAGTCCCTGAACGGAAAGCCGCATTATATTGCTTACCAGTCTGTGGCCTGCCACGACAGAACCAGCGAGGCTGCCAGAACAGCATCCGATGATTCCCGAGAAAATGTGCCAATACCCTCATGCAGTCCCTTGAGGGCAATGCCGCGGTGTTCGTAGGCCATGTTCCCGACGATTGGGCAATCCGTCAAGAATGCAATGTGCATGGCCGAGAAAGCAAGCAGAGCATGCATGACGTAGTTGTTGGTAGCACCGACCTTTAGGATACTATCCCCAAGAGTTAGTCTCTTCACCGTACCAAAGCGGTAGAATGTACTCACGTCGGGATATGGCGAGTCCACAAAGTGAAGCCGTTGGCATCGATGGTACCCAGTTCATGGCAAATAGCCGCGACATGGTAAATCAACCTCAGATCCTCCATCGAGTAGTACTGGGGAGCAGGCGCTGGGAAGATATTCAGGCTGGGGAACGGAAAGACGCCGGTTTGCTGCCAATGTTCGATGGCGGCCTCGATCTCTGGGGTCCACATGAGATCCGGCTTGTCGGGAGTTGCGGACCTGTCATCGGGCACGGGAACATCATTATACGGACAGCGGACCTTGTGCTTGGTGCAGTTCCGGCTAGAAATGATATCAGTTATGCCCCGAAAGTTGAGAGCTGGTCGTGGAGAAATTTACCATTGCGGGAAGTTTTCGTCACATCTGATGTGACGGCGCTTGCAGTTCTCGCATCCCTTGCGGGACTTGGTGTGACTGCGGCGTGGGGGACCACCACCAGGGCCAGCCATTGCGAAAGCTGTAAATTAAAAGTTGAAACGAGAGAACTGGACCCAGTTGTGTCAGTCATGAACCAGCATCGAAAAAAGAAACCATACGGTTGGCTGATTCCTTACATGAATCGAGGCACTATATAAAGTGCCAAGAGTAGCGAGCGTTTGGTTGTGGAGGGGATCTAGTTTAGATCTTCTCAGACACAGATGGGTTGTTGAGGTAGTGCACTACTCCTCTGCTTGGGCGAAGACTGCGCAGCTGCTAGCAATAGCTTATGGGCTACTACTGATACAATGCATGCGACCCTTGGGCGAAGAAGGGGCAATGCGGTCGACAGGATTTGGCGGAGGTGGTAGACGCAGAATGGGCGTGGAGAGGTTGAGAGGGGGTTTGTCTGGTGTCTGTTGAGTATTCCCTTCCAGGTGTTTTAAGCGACTGTATATGTTCTTGAGCTCGAGGCACAAGTCAACGAAGGGCAACTTGAGACTCCAAGTTGAGGGCGGTTGTCAAGTATATATAGATATGTATATATATACGTATATATATCTAGAGGAAGAGGCGACTGGTGGGCGAGCAGAGGCTTCTTCAACTTCTTCTTGTTCTTGCTGGTGAGTTGAGTTGAGTTGAGGTTGAGACAGATAGATAGATATATGACGATGCGGAGGAGAGTCAGGTATACGGGATTCGAGGGCGAGTGACGACGGGACCAAGTCTCTCCAAACACAAAAAAAGGAACAAGCGAATGACAGGAGTCAGCGAGGACTTCCTAAAGGGTGAGCGAATGTGTGG
This sequence comes from Apiospora kogelbergensis, assembly GCF_038363985.1. Classification (NCBI taxonomy): domain Eukaryota; kingdom Fungi; phylum Ascomycota; class Sordariomycetes; order Amphisphaeriales; family Apiosporaceae; genus Apiospora; species Apiospora kogelbergensis. The sequence continues at coordinate 1,119,442 of NW_027117422.1, forward strand.
TTGAAAAAGGTGGTTGCAGCGGGAGGCTACGATGATTTCTTCTGAGATGCTATAAAGATGGGGAAAGCGCAGATGGAGAGGGGAGCGCCAGTAGTTAAATAACAGGTGTGTCGATGTTGGGTGGGCGGGCGTGCACTAACAAGACAGCCACTAACCTGGGCTTGTGTCCATCCCCATGCCTAAAAGAGGAACTCTGGAGCGGGAGGGGGCGTGTGCAGGTTAGAGGTGCAGTGTGTGTTTTGGAGGTACCCGTACACTGGGCGGTGCCAAGTACTTGCTATACCTGATAGTTGAATATTCCCCTTCATCTTGTTGACTGGCTGGGGTCCCGACCTAGAGGCCCGACATTCGCTGTGGGTAAGAGGGCCTGGCATGGATCATCTTGTGAGCTATCAGGGCTGGGATGCTACATGACATGATAGTCCTCCCCCACTAAATACATATGTTTCTTCACTTTTTGATGTTGTTTCTATGAAGGGGATCAAATGTGAAATTGCCTGTGGTGGAATCTTGACTGGGCTGGATGGACTCAGTTGCCGGAATTCACACTGAGTGAACGAATAGCTACAGCCCAGCCTTGACCATGACCATAACCCTGGCCTTGACCTTTACCCTGGCGCGTGACACTGGGCTCCAGGGTGTGACGGCCAATCTTACCCGGAGCAAGCACTGGAATCCAGAGTAGCAGTATGTGAAAGTCCATCACGATGAGTGTGAGTGTGAAGTGTGTAATGGAAGGCCGTGCGGACAACGGGCTGGGAACTTGATTGACTTTCAAGGCCGAAGAAAGAACTGACTGACTGACGGCATGCATGGGATACTGTACAGTACGGTGGATGATGATGGTCCCTGGGTTATTGTCTAGCGCGAACTTGTCTACCAGAGCGGGCTCTCTTGTGTGTGAGGTTGTCTCTCATGCGATCGAAATGCTACCTAACCACCCTTCTAGCAGGCCTGGTCGTCCGAGATGTTTCGGTAGGGCGCCATGATATGCTGGGACGCAATAAACCCTAGGCGCATGTTGGGCAAGGAGCAGGTTAGTGCATACATCGTCCAATCTTTTGGGAACAGACCACGGAAGATTCAACTATCGAATCAGGGGATTTGTGGTATGTGTGAGTGTGTGTGTGGGTGACGGAGAGAACTGGATGGACACAGGCTTTGGGGCTTTGTGAGATGGGTTTGGATGGGGTCATGGACGGGGTGGAATCGTTCGGTTCTGTGCCTGTTCGTTGTCACCGTTGCTCCCCTACCTTCCTTAAACCCTGCGGGCTCTGGGAGTAACCCAGCTTAAGCCCCGTTGGGTTTGGGCTAGAGAGAATGAGGCGCAGTCCATCTGATCATGCTCACTGCAAATCAACTCATTGGACGGCCACTGGGACAGTCTTGCATTCCGTCAGCAACAGCAGCAGCAGCAGCGGTACAACAGACCGGAACAGCCTGGGGACGACGGCTCCTGATTGAATGCCTCTCAGGGTCCCCTTACTGCTTGCTTGCTGGCCGCCAAAAGAAACAACCCAATCGTGAATGTCTCCTTCGACGCCGTCGTGTGCGCTAATCGTTCAATTTCCAGCGCGAACAGCACAACGAATTTTTGAGTCCCCATTTTCCAATTCCATGTCCCGGGCGGAACGCTAGCAGTTAGTATGCCCGAGGCTGTGCTATTTTTACTGTCATGCTAGATCGTCATCTTTCTTTGGTTATCCAATGTGTTTAAATCCGGGCTCCGGACAAGTCGGGATCACTTACCACAACGGTACATTTTGTTGTACTGTCCCCCTTTTGGTCATTTTGCCAGTACGAGAAGCCATTGTGGCAGTGAAAGGGCAGTCTTACGAGCGCCATATCTTAACAACGTCACTATCAAATCCCCTTCGGGGGCTGGCTAGCAGGCAGGTGTCGCCAATTGGATGCACTGGAATGCATTTGGGATAACAACCGGCGAAATTGTTCTGGCTGGCAATGCAATGCATATTCGCACGCCCGTACGTCGGATCCTCGATGGCTCCCAGGCTTACCGTAGGCGAACAAGAAATGCACTCGCCCCCCTCCCAGTAGTCATGGTCCCTCAGCCGCCGGCCAGAGAGTCCTCAGGCCGTCCATTGGCCGTCCATCTCAGATGGTGTGGTGACATGCATTAGGTAGACCGAAAGGACATCTTCTTCCATGGTTTTCCTCAGTCGTGCACGAGGTGTCTCTATCCAGTCGGTCTGTCTCGGTTGGTGACACTGCCTTGTCAGGCAATGACGCTGTTTTGTCTATTAGTCTTCGTGGGCTTCCCATGAAGTGAGCTGCTCGCCCTTGAAGGCAATATCACTAACTTCAGCGCTGTTCATGCATCTCTGAAGGACATGTTCGAGTGATAGTTGATAGAGTTTTCAAACCCATGGATGCATTCTACCTTTCAATTGAAGTCATGTCAAATATGCATACGTGTGTACAGAATACCCGCGATTGTATTTCTAATGCAAGTATGGCATGGTGCATGACTAGGGCCTATTGTGCTGAGAACAGAACGAGCCCCCAAAGTGACGACTGATTTATTTACTTTGTTGCCTGGGGGTTGATTGGCTTACGTCTCTCTACTACCAGCACCGGAGAGAAGATGTGATCAGAATATATTTTGCCCTGCACTGCACGACGGATCTTGGAAATCGAGGTGGGTAGAATGCAGACATGGCAATGCTTTTTTATGTGCGTTTTTCCACGTCCACCACAAACAGTCGGTCGCATTTTGGAGCTATATCGATGCAAACGAACCCAATTGCCACGAGGAGGTCGTTATCTTAATTTTGCGATCTGCACCAGTTGAAGAAACAGAGCCTGAAGGGTCTTCCCCTCCGCAGAAAAAGGTTAACTCAAAGGAAAATAGATCGGTTAGATCAATGCCAAGACAGAATGTGGCCAATGACCAACCACCAGAATCCAGAGTTTCAGGTCGGCGGACAGGTTGAGGGGGCCTGTTCGTGGTAGTATTTGTGTGTTGGGGTTATTTGGCTATTTCTCTGCGATAACCATCTTGACTCGGTCGTGTTTTCCCCAAAAGGACTCTTACAAACTCACCTCGAGTCGGGGTCGGGGGCGGGATCGTCAATGATGTTTTGTCTACAGATCTGATTGATGTAAATTGACGTATGCTGCATCCAAAAATAGCTACACCGACCGCCGTTCAGCATTCGGAACTGCGCAGGTCCAGCAAAGCAGATGTTTCTCGCGTGAGATGCCGCGTTGTTGTCTACTGTACCACCGACGTGGCAGCTATGTATGCCTTGCATAACAGAGAGGAAGAGCAAAATAAAAGAGGCTGTAAACTCAATTGTACATAGTGTATGTACATGGAATATCTGCGCTGGGATTGGTCGGTGCAGGATTCATTTGGCTTTGTTTCCGTCTGAGCCATCCATGATACCTTTTCGAGCTGAGAAACTTCAGATGCTGGGCACTTCCGGTGCTGGGTGATGTACAGTAGTATTGGCTACTGCATGTCCAACAGGCAGGCTTAGGTACGAAGTACATTCGCATCATGTGCAGGCCGATGGACTGAATGCCAAAACAGAGCCGAAAGCCTGACAAATGAAAGCCGGTCCATTCCGTATGTACCTATGTCCGCGGGCGAGGACGGACCAAAAAGTTATGTCATAGTATCTTTGGTTCTTGACTCCGTACCGAGCCCGACGGTCTTCTTTGATGTCACATATGCTCCCCGGCCACTACTGAATATGACATGTACTTAGTAGAAGTAGTAGTGAGAGAGAAAGAAGACGCTAGGCATAGCAGTGCTCGGGGATGTCCAGCACTCCCATCCCCGCTACTCGACTGTTCCAAGGTTTACCCAGCGGGCTCCAGGGCCACGAAGAAAGAGGTTAAGCGTCGTTAGCATCGTTGCCTCTGTTCGCCGCGACTCGACTGACAATCCCTAGCCCAATCTGGAGTTATACATGTGCAAGGGCCAGGTCGGATAGTATTTCCACACAGAAGGAGGTGGTTAGTGAGCTGCACATAACTTAGTAATAATATAAACTTTCTTGGTTCCTCAGCTGCATGTACACATAGCCAAGTAGAGCCGAGTTTGATTTCAAGCTGCTAGGAGCCCCTCTATGTAATATGGGGAGACTAGCCTGCCAGAGGCTTGGAAGTCCTCCTCCGGCTTCTTTCTCCGCTCACGGTGAGGAGGTCGCCGTTGAAACCGGCCAGCCTCCGTCGTCACTCCTTATCATTAGTGCCAGGCATGACGGATTCGCGGCAAGAAGTAAGAGTCCGGCGGATGGCAGTGCCATATTTTATCATCTACCCGCCGAGGCATCTGGCGACTACTACTTCGACTAGCTACTTAGGTGAGTAGGCACTAGCATCATCATGGTAGCAACTTCGAGACCCTTTGCGAATGCTACACAGCTCCTACTATGTACATAGCTGCATTGTGTTTGCGTTGCGGGCCGTCTAATGTTTCTCCTGAAGTCTGCGCCAGCCGTTCCCAGCAATGCCTTTGAAACTACGGTTTCTCGTGTCCCATCCTGGCATTGTGATTGATGCCGGCCACAATGCCATGTTGCGGGTCTTCGGAAACGCACCTTTGTTGGAAAGAAGGCCATGGCGATCCTCGTCCGACCCCTGGAGAGATTGACAGGTACAGGACCTATAGCATCCCAGATGGAGACCAAATCTGTTTGTTCTTCGCTGCATCATTAGGCTGCGTGCACAGAGCTCTTTCCTGTGGTGGAACCTGGCCCGACGACATCCATGGCGAGCATGGGTGTGTGGTGATGGGTGGACCACAGCCCGCGGAGCACCTTCGCAAGGATGCGTGGGCATTGCAAAGTACATCATTTCAAGCTGGCAGGGCAGTTGGTCGTCTACCGAGACAGCACTGCACCACTGCCTCGCCTCTCATTACCTCGACATGCAAACTTTGAGACCTGTCTGAGGTCCATACTATTACATAAGGCAGAAGAGACGCTGCCAACGGTCCCCACCTATACCGGAGTAGGCTCTTCCTATGGCGGAATCGCTCCCGACACGCCTCGGAAGGTGCGGTAGTAGTCGCACGCTTGACTCTGTAGCAGAGCGACTATGATCTTAGTCGCTGCCGATGGCCTCTGTAACATGCATGCCACGTCGCTTCGAAGACCCGCTATGCGTGTATCCAACATATTCTCTACTTGAACCGAAGCCAGAGGGAAAAAAAGTTTTGACGATCACATGAATGATCAGCCATCAATTCTTTTTTCCCTATCTCACTTCCTCGGACAGATCGACAAGCTGAGAGCTGGTTAGTTTTGGATTTGCAGAGCCTGAACCAGAACCAGTGGCAAGGAGGAGCAGCTAGGGCATGTGCCAGTGACGAAAGCATCAGATAGCACCACTGGGTTGGGCAGTGGCATGACTTCACGATACTCTCCAATATTCCAGAGCCACCTGGCTGCCTGGTTACCATGCCCGCTATGCAGGTAAGGTAGCTGTAAAGTTCGGTGCCATCCATTGGTGGGATTCTGTTCACTGACGGTATAAGATGATAAATCTTGAGTTCAATAATGCCCTCGTTAGCTGGTATGATCGTGTGCTAGCGACAAGTCAAACGGTCTTGTCTTCACACGGATCTGGCGGCGGGCGGGGAGGCGAAGAAATCATTGGCTTGGATCGACTGGACAGATGGGCATGCACCGGACCAGGCTCAAAGGGCCTTACGGTGGTTTCTATTTTGGAGGGCTTGGGTTCACTTGCTGCGACATAGTCCCGTAGTATTGGGAAGTGTTGCAATCTTCCATACTAGCATCTAGTGCCTGCCCCTCCGTGCCACCGAAATCAGGACTCTGCACCGCTCCGTTGTAGTAGGCAGTAAGTAGGCTCTGCCTCCCCGCCCTTCGCTCGCTTCCTTTTCTTCCCGCGTGCCACTTCGCACGGCGGTCTTTGGACTGGGCGCATCAAATCCACCTTTCGGGTGTCTATGCTAGTATCCACCGATACAACGTTTCATTCAGGGCCTGCCTATCCTACCTATGTATCCATTCCAACAAACTCAAGGTCGATCAGTCCGCAGTCTGTTTCGTCCGTACTCCCCACGGGTAGCTAAGGTTGGTGACTCACGCCGTCTCTCAGCTCGACTCAGCTCATCATTTTTCTTTCGAGACAGCGCATACCTCCCCGAAGACAACGGATGAGCATGACATACTTGACCCACGATCGCTCACAATAATGACAGACATCCTCATCCTGTACTCAGTAGCAGCACGCCAGGGGCGACCTTTGGGACATGGCGAAAATGTATTCAGGGTTCTCCTGCACCACCCGGGCAGTTGATACTGGTTTCCTAGCCTGTCTATAATGAAATCCAAAATGATTAATTGTGGAAGTCGTTGGCCTCCCGCGGGACGAAAGAGAAAGAAAGAAAGGCCAGAAAAAGGCAAAATTTCGGACGCGGTCGCGGCTCCGATCAAGCATTGGTATTTTGCTTCTTTCGTCAATTAATGTGGGCTTGAACTCTCTAACCTAACAGCTGAAGACTTGGCCTCCTCGGCTGGACGTGTACGGCTTCATTCAATCAATCAGCGTCTTGCATCACCTCGAGTTGGACAGACTTGCGAGCGTGTCGTGCATCTGTTCGATAGCGAAGAAGGGGTCCTGTCCCTAGATGCTGCTGCATTCCGCGACAATGTGGACACATGATAAGCGGTGAGCATCCATTACCTGCAAGCAATGTACATGTGGCTGCTGCCGTAGCCCCGTATGGCTTGAAACAGTGCCTCAGCGAGCCCTCATGGGGGATTACGGGAAACTCATGTTGTTAGTAATTACAGTGCATGTTCTGCTGTTCTGTTACTGTCCCTCTACCGTCATTATATTGCATGGCGCATGCATACCAGTAAGTATAACACAGCCTAACGTGGCATGTGACAACCAAATAACAGAGAAGGGAGGGTGGCACTTAGATGGCCTGGGAACGTGCTCTACAGTATAAGTTGGCTGCAATTTTGCTTCCTATTCAGGAAGCGGTGGAAGCTAAGTCGGTGGGGGGTTAAAGGTTGTGCCGGACAAGCGCGACGGGCATCATCACGTTATCAAGAGTATTTGGTAATGGGCACAGGAAAGAAAGGCCCCCATCTGCCCATAGCATCACTCACTGTGTGAAAGAGTGAAGAAAGAGGAGGAGGAGAAGAAGAAGAAGAAGAAGAAATGTCGATGTGGACTGTGCCCTATTGCTGCACAGATTTGTAATAACCTGCCTGTTAGGATCGAGCGCGGGAAGTGGCAGGGCGAGAAAAAAAAGCCACTTTTCATAGAAGTCGTGGAAGATTGTTCTACACGGCTTAGACGCATGAAAACTGGCTCTCTTCAGCGCTTTTATGACGACAGAGAGATGGGAGATGCAAGGAGCCGATCTACCGGACCAATTTTCTAGGGCGACTTATGCAAGCGTGCTAGTGTCGTGACCCTACGGACTACCTTGGCGATGCTAAATATAGATTGTCTGCTCCATCAGCAAGCCAGTAAAGCCCGAGCAATCCAGAAACGGCCAAGGGTTCCCCATGCCAAGGAGAAACGACAAGACAGGTCAGATTGAACGTTGGTATGGTACGGTACGGTACATCCATATCATACCCAAAACACGCATGCATGCGCATCCAAATGCGCAGCACATGCAATTGCACTACTTGCTGCAGTTTGCTTTTCCTAAGGTGAGCGGTCAGGCAATCTGTTGTCTCTCTTTAGCAGAAAGCCTCTGGAAATTGTACGGAGTAGATGCGACCTCCAACAGCCGACAAGCCGAACAAGGGAAACAGGCTGGCTGGTGTAATGGCTAAATGGACTCGCATAGATTACCAACAATTTCCACCCCGTCAAGATGGATAGAGGCTGGGAAAATGCATTACCGACTAAGAAAAATTTCAAGACAGAGCACGGCCCTTCTCCATCTGATTCATTCCGATGTTTACATAACTTGACGGGCAGCTCCAGCCACCAGCCCCAACCTTGTTCGCCCGTCTTTTGCATATACATGTAGATTGGCTTGTATATCCGTATAAGCGAGGTGCGTTGCGGAGGCATCCCCTGCGAAGCTCAGCCCAAGACAAGCTAACCTTCAGGAAACACCCGACGCGGCGGTCATCATGTCATACGTCTGTAATCCCGATAAAATGCACTGCTGGACGGCCGGCTCACCTACTCTTGTAGGCTAGCCCCGGCCGACACAACAAACAAGCACCCGACTTCGATGTTGGCGAGATGGCGATAGGCGTTGCCAGTTGGCTGCGTGTGGTATCACGACCGACGAGCCTTTCAGCTGGTTGTGTTGCACGACAAATTCGGATCTCGTTGGCCGATCTCCTCGGCTCGCTGCTGACAAGAAATCTCCGATCATTGCGTCAATACGAATTCTTCCTCTCTCTCTCTCTCTGTCTCCCCAATCGCAAACTTCTACGAAACGTGTCGGGGTGGCTTACCGCTTCCCAACATGCCGCCAATTACGTCGGCGGTGCGCATTACGCACGATTCCGCTTGCAGGAGGAGCGCGGCCCCTGTTGGAATCCGTCAGGCTCGTGTGACTGCATAAGCTAACTCTTCGACAGCCTTCGCACGCCTCCTAGTCGCCGCGTGCGTGCCCGGGAGGAATTATTGGGGAGGCGGTGCACGTCGAAAATGCAGTTGTCGGTGCCGGGCAGGCACTGTGGTTCCTGTCCATGTTCCCTCGCAGGCCAGCGGGCCAACGGCTTCAGAGAGGCATCCCAGCTAGATGAATATGCAAATCCCAGGAGTAGTGGATGACGCACGTCTTCACTAAAGCGGAAACGAACCCTTGCCAAGACTCAAAATTGTTTGAATCTCCCAACGGGCAGGCATTGTGGCACATCGTTGCCGCGCCGTTTGATTGATTTCTACATGGCTGCAACTCGCCGGGCCATAAAGTGGGAAGGCTGATAAACGCCCCCTAAATCACAATTCGTTATCCCTTCTCGGCAGTTGACAGACCCATACACCTTGCGGCTCGCGTTATGCCGCTGATCTTTCCCTGTCCTGTCACTCGCGGGTCCTGAACAGCCCAGATTGAGGGTTCGTGTCTGGCAGGTGCCACTGCCTACTTATAGAGTTATCATCAAAGCAGCCGCCCAATAGCACGACATATTTGGGTCCTACGTCCCCAAACTCCCAGTCTAGCTATAGCTCCATTGCGGCAAAGCACATGGTTCACGGGGAGCCGGGGACGCGGGCGGCCCACATGCTCATCACATATCGAGTGGGCTTCAAGGCTCGAGAGACATTAGGCTCTTCTGCATTAGGTAAGACTGTCCAAGCAACGCCAACGAGGCTACATACTATACCCATGCGCAACAGCCAAGTCTCCACCGCCAGTGACGGGGATTCTTCGTCGAGTTCTGAATAGATTCAGCTTCCCAGGTAAAAACCCCTTGTGTCTTTGCAATTACAATAGGGCCCATTGGGGACGCCGCGGCAAGTGCCGATAACAGAGGCCATGTATACACAGGGTGCAATTGGGCGGGGCCGAGTATATGCTATTGCTAATCTTATAGGTTTTCGTTTGCTTCTGGTTTTTCTGAAGGGCTTGTTGCCACTTACATCAAGAAGAAATTTACACATGTTGTCAGGCAATAAGGGTACTAACAGGGGACATTTGTTGAGGTGAGATGAGGCTCGATATCTGATCCACCACCCGACTTGGGAGTTGACTCAAGACAAGTGGTTTCTCCATTCCATCTCTGCTACCCGGGCTGTCGGTATCATACGGGGCAACCAGGTCGCCGCTCTCTAGTTGGATGAGAAATGCAAACACAGACGCTGCTTGCTGTTCATCCCCAGTACTCGGCCATCCAGTGGTCTGTATGCATTTACTTGGTAGAGTTGGTGGGTAATCTGGGTCCATCTGTAAGTCGGAAAGTCTCCTGAGCTGTCGAAGGTCCTGTAAGATGCGGTGGCAGAAATTGGATGGCGATGCCTGGACGCTGTAAGGTAGCGACCGGGTAAACCCCGACAACTTTGCCGCCGGATTCCTGTGTTACAATGGATGCTGGTTTGAATGGACTTCATGTAGTAAAATTGTAAATGTAAGGACGAAGTCTGATAGGTCCGCCCTCTAACGAGTCCACAAACGACACGTTCCGTCCGTTTCCGCCTCTCCTTCCTCTTTCTTCAATACCGCTTCATGGACGGCCTAATCATCTCCCGATAATCGCGCGCGCGCATGACCTCTCCAACCTTTGTGCGAGCCTGCATCTGACATGCAGAGGCGGCGCCGATTGACAGCTGCGGACAGCATGGCATCCCCTCGCTATCGCAGACCGGCCAAACAAGGTGAACCCTGCCTGGCAGCATTCTGGACCCAAACCAAAAACAAAAGGAGACGCCAGGCAAACAAGTAAGCAAATCCAAAGGTGGGGGATTATCGCTGTCTTGAGGGGATCTGCATAGCTAGACGAAACTTTGATATAGGGAAAGTAATATACGCATACAAACACACACACCCCCTTTGGCACAAACCATAAGGCAAAGCCCGGAGTTGATGGCCGGAAGTGTGCCATGTCATTTCGAGAACGTATTAGATGTGAGCAGCAAACCTGCGACTGCGAACCCGAACGAGTCAGACCCCCTAGGCAGATGCCACACGCATTTGGGGATGCACTCGGAGGAGGAGGAAGCTGATTGGGCAAAAACACTTGGGATGACCGTCATGCCTCAATGAAGAAGAAGCCATGGCAGAGGATAGGCTTGGCCGCTACCAACTATTCAGCTGAGGGTTTTCGGGAGAGTTAGACAAGGGATCGCATCGCGTTGAGCAAAGATGACGCATGAATCGACTTGAAACCCCAGTCAAGCGGCGTTGAGAGGGGGAACGAAGGAGCGAATAAGGGCGACGGAGGCTTGTCAGCAGCATCAGCCTTACGAGATACCAAAATCACACCCTTCCCTCCAGCGACGTCTCTTTGGACGCCATCTTCAGCATCTTACACAAGGGACACGTCAGACATGATCAAGCCCAGCCATATCAGATGCGTCTATAGAATCACATATCGGACCGAAAACCCTCACCTCCTCGCTGCTTCGTGGCGATGAGGCAAAGCCAGCCCAATCAACGTAGCATCGAACATTGACCGACTGACTGCTGCACTCGCTTGCATGCCTGATTCTTACCGTGGCTTGGCCTCATATCTCACCCCGTTGATTATATGGGTCAGATCCGACCCAGACGAGCGGGCGAATGAATGCGTGTGACATGAGAGGCCGCGTACAGACCGGAGTTCAGTATCAGCGGTATATTCGGTATCAGTCATTGCCATTGGGCGGTGAGCAATGCCCGGCATCCCCTATAGTTGTCTTGTGCGACATGAGAATGTTGGTAATCATGATACAGCCATTCTATAGATAGCAGTCTCCACCGGCGGGAATACCATTATGCATGGCTTCCTCGTGGCATGACTGATGACTAGGGCCTCGATACCAATTTCTCTCTGTATATCGACACGCCCCCGGCGACGACGAGTACCGGCTACATGAGCTGATGTCCATCTCGCCATCTCAGTAACTCGATAACATCATAAAGTGCATCCATTCCACAGCTGACCCGCAGCGACAGCGAGATGGGTCGCGATGTATTGTACAGCGGCAGTTGAACGGCATCCATGCTGAAACGGCCATGGGATGTGCCCGGGGTGGTCCTGGATTGCAGGCGGCCTGTCCCAGGGGTTGTTGTTAGGAAGCTCCATTGGCAACGAAATCAAACACACCTGACGGCAAAGTAAATATCCTGTATGGAGAAGGCCGTCTTGGGCGAGTTGCTGTTTGTCATATAGACAGACAGGCAGACAGGCTAGTGGTGTTCTATGGCAGGGGGGTAACTCAGTATCAGTCTACTGCCTGTTTTCCCCCCCGGATCGTTCAAGTCCGTAAAGCCGATAGTCGGTACGCCCACTGTGCGCGGTTAACTCAGGACGCGTCCTTTCTCGAGGTGCTGCACAGGACCTCATCCAAAGGCGGTGCGTAGCATGGGAGGGCGATTACTCACGGTCGTACGATGACCGATTCTCACCACGTCTCTTTGCGTGGAGAGGCCGGCCAATGGGAAGCTCCAGACGTCCCCAGACCTTCTTGCTTACGGTTTAGTGTGCGACTGCAGCTACGACGGAGTGGGAAAGAATGGTGCTATAGAGTGTTACACAAAGCGGTCGAACCATTCCATTGGTAGAAGGAGAGGTCAATACTTGATGTTACCGCCAGGCCCTCTTTGCCTGCCTTGACTTTCACTGCCCGATTACCCGTTTCCGTGGCGCTGGGTGCCCTCGTAAGGCAAGGGTTGCAGTCGATGGGGAAAAGGGAAAAGAGGGGGACGATAACGGGTTGGTATTATGGAGCGACGTTGTAACGTTCCTTTGCCGCTTCGGAACAACAAACCAATAATTCGTGTTACGGGGTAACCGACGGGCTGCGAGGACTGCTTCTCAGGGTGGCTGAGGTGTTGGCATAATGGAGCGATTGGGATATGCTTTTGGACGAAGCAGTCGCCAGATATGCACTGGTGCCATTCAGGTTGCAGATCTTCCAGCCATTTCTGTCTCGTATGCCGTTGTGATTGGATATATTGATGTTTCCCATCCTGAACATCGTACAGTTGAAATGCGTCGCGGGTACCCTACTCGAAGCATCGGCGGCCAAAATGGCATTCGAGAACATGCTGTCGAAGCCAGCCGCCTCGTTATGATACCGAGGAGGGTACTCGCTGTTGCCCTTGGTGATGTGCTTAGAGATGTCGGCACGCTTGCTACAGACGCCCAAGAAGACGAATTCGCCAAAAGTGAAGTTGCCAGTCGGGCAGCTGACGGACGTGTCGATCTTTCGTGTTTGCATTTTGATCTGGAATCCGTTGTATACCGAGGCTGCCATGCCAAAGTCGGGTTGGGATACAGGCTGGGGCCATTGGGGACATTAAATTCACCCGTCCCGAGTCCAATCTCACACATAGACCAGTGAGAGAGCCTGGAGACTTGGATAACCACTGCCAAAAACGTCATATTGTGTGATAATAGTCTGCAGAAACCGTCGGTACTCGTTTGTGCGTATACATATAGGGGCGAGTATACCGTAACCATATAGACCCAAGCAGCTTGAAGCTACCCCAGAGCCCCTTGCTAGCCTGATAAAAGCGCACGAATACGAGAAGACTGTCCTGGCCTCGTCGATACCAATTCCATCTGGTTTGTGCGACGCAAGAGCTGACAGCAAAGGCCAGCGTTGTCTTGGAAATGGCGGCCAGGATGGAGACAACGGTGTTGGGCCCAGGGAAGTAGCCGTCTCAGCTGTCAAGGTTACTGCCACTGATCTTGTAGAGCATCCCCGCCGTGACCACAAGTAAGAGGATGCCTACTGCGAGCAGGAGGAGCTCCCATTTCCAATCAGCCCAGTAGCCCCTGACTGGCCGCCGGCGGGAATGGACAGAGTGTTCCTTGGTCGAGGAGGGTGGCACCATATAGTCGGCCCTCGATAATGAGTCCAGGTGAGCGATGGGCTGGTAGATTGCGTCTACTTGCATCCTGAGCATCCTGAGATCTTGAGGGACGAAGCAAGCGAAGCAAGTGAAGCCTGCCATTTATGGAACAATCTCAGCTTTCAGACGAAGTACCGACAGACTTTGGATTTAGGTAGGGAATACATTTCCCAAACCTCTAATACACATGTCATTGGGGGCTGCTGTCCAACGAGGAGTTCTTGATTGCTTGGTGTGGCCGTAAATCGCTTCTCAGTCCCAACAGAAGCACACCTGGGGGCGGCGCAGCCTTGTTCATGATTTTTGTTGTATTTGTCCTCCGATATTCGAGGAAGTCGCATAAATGCGTCGCAGCTTGGGAAATATGCTATCTAGGTATCTATCTACTATGAGCGAAGCAGTTAATCACCACTTTTCTTTTTCCACTGCCACGCTCGATCCAGGCATTATCATCATTTTGCCTGCCCCATGATTATCGTTCCATGTTTGTCATCACTCTTTCTTCCCTCATTAGAATCAGCGTCAAGTGCTTGATCCCCTTTGACAGTTCCCCCTTTTTCACGTCGCATGGTATTCCTTCTCCAATGAAGCACTGCGGCACTCACTACGTCCAACTGACTGGGCACTGCAGTGGCCAGCCAGCGTTATTGCTAGCCTGGTATGCCATGGTCCAACGCTCTTTCGCAGACAAACTTCGAGGTCCAAACAACTCCGATAACTCCCAAGACGACATATGGAAGCCATCCCCCGTCTGGAATGGAGGCCTGAGCCTCCGCCAGGATATGCAGGGACGATCAAAAACAATTGCGGCGTAGGGCGCGTAGAAGTGCTAGCGTGCAATAGCAGTCGATTTGATGTCGCAGGTTGCGACAGGTTATGACCGCTCTTGCAAGCCCATAGGTTGAGTAATTCACAATCATTGCTAAGCGCTCCCCTATATAGCAAAGTTGGTCCGGAGGGTTTGCTGATCCTCAGGCTGCATTTGGTTTACGAATGTCTCAAATTGAGGGATTAGTTGGCGGTAGAGACCGATCACCTAGTGCTGAGTTAGTATTGCTGTGATTCCAATGTATACTGGAGACGCGGTGTTTACCTTTTGGAAATCTTCGCTTAATCCGGTCTTTGTGTCACTCCGCAGCTTGATTTCTCTATAGCGGGCGATGGAAGTGAAGAAGTGGAGCAGAGACTTCTCCATGGCCATCGGGTTCTGTTCCACAATGACACAGAAACCCCGGAAAGCCGTTGCTTTCTCGTCTGAAGGATCAACCTCGTCCATCGATGTCAAGAACTCCTCTGCGAAAGAGGAAAGCTGCGGTGCCAGTTGCGCGCTGTTGCCTAGGCCAAGACGCCCCAAGGCGATCGCTGCGTTTTCAATGACGCTCTTAGGGATACCGGGGTTTGTCATGGTCTCAAGGAAGCGTTGGAATAGCTCAGGCACGTAAGGCGCCATGCCCTCCCTATGTTGGATAGCGATCTCGCCAGCCGACCAGCACGCGTTGTTGACGACGCTGAAACCACTGTCGATCTCTTCGTCCAAAATACTGTCCAGATCCAGCTGCTTCAACAAAATCGGGAAGACGTTGCCCAGAGAGCTCTGAAGCTCTCCGAACACGTAC
This sequence comes from Apiospora kogelbergensis, assembly GCF_038363985.1. Taxonomy (NCBI): domain Eukaryota; kingdom Fungi; phylum Ascomycota; class Sordariomycetes; order Amphisphaeriales; family Apiosporaceae; genus Apiospora; species Apiospora kogelbergensis. The sequence goes on from NW_027117422.1 coordinate 1,134,544, forward strand.
TTAGCACAGTCTCCTAGCAGAGCATAGGCTGACTGTCTAACCTCATCCGCAGGATCTTCCAAGCAGAAGGTCAACAACTCGAAGAATGGTAATTGTGACTCCCTAACCAGCTGAGCGGACTTCTGCTTTTCAAGGGCTTGGATGATCGCACTAAGAAGATCAAGACTAGTAACCAAGAAATCCTTATCAGGGGCATCCAGAGCTGGGTTGTTCGCAAGTTGCATGGACGCCTCCAGGTTCTGGTGGATGATGTTGACACATCTGCTGAATATGGGTTGCGCGAACGGGGTGAATGAGTCATTCAATGCCATGGACACGTACGAGAGGCATTCAAGCAACGGGAAGAGCTCTCTCGAATCGTCAGCAACTTTCTGCCAACGATCAATGAGGGCCGGCATGAGTTGGTTGACAAGGTCCGGACGGGCCAATGCGGGTCCGATGGCCTCTGCCAGTGTCTGGACACAGTCGTAGAGGATGTAGATGTTCCTGTCCTTATATTTACCGAAACAGCTTACAAATTGCTGAATGATCGGTAAGCTGTAGGGCTCGAGGCTCTTGCCGGCCTTCTCTTCGAGGTTAGCAAAGGCTGACGCGCCGGCTTCCTGGACTTTCTTGTTCTTGTCCAGCATCTTCATGAGAATGCCCTCCATCATGGGCTCGAAGAAAGCTTGCTTCTGGCTGGGGTCTGATAATTGAGCAGCCCAGGCAGAGTACCGCCCAAGTGTCCAACAAGTGATTTGCCGAACAACGGGCTCGGTGTCGTTGAGTAGAGTGATGAGGTACGGCACCAACTCAGGCAGATGCGGTGTGACCACATCAATGCATCCATCGGCTACAGCACCAAGGGCGAGCACGGCAGCTTCTCGGTGGGGCCAATCCTCGTGCTTCAGGTGCTTTGTCAGGTAGGGGAGAATGGACTCGAAAACCGGGGCACGGAAGTCTCGAGCAAACACGTCCAGTGCAGCGGCCGAGCACTTGCGCAGTGTCCATCGTTCATCGGGGTTGACGTCGTCGCCGTCGTCAAGATCCTCCAACTCACCCTCCTCGAGGTCGTCATCCATACTCGCAAGTTTCTCGTACGCATTTCCATTCTGGGTTGGATCCACCGACTCGCCGTTTGCCAATCTGGCGGCATTCTTCTTTGCAAATTGAGGTTTAATATCTTCCGCGCGATCATCCTCATCCTCATCATCCGACGCTCCACCAAGCATGGCAATGTCTTCGGGGCTGTACACCATGCACTGTAGCAGAACAGGGATGATCTTGGAGATGTAAGGTGTCAGCGACTGCCACAGGTGCTCGTGCTCCCCAACGGCCAGCCAGAATTCTGCAGCATCGCAAGCCAGCTCCTCGTCCTCGCTCTGCTGCTGAGTAATAATATAGTCGACCAAGCCAGACAAATGAGGCTGCAGCTTGTCCGGCCGGGTCTCCACCAGCTGGACGAAAGCACGGCAAACTTGACGGCGGACGTCAGTGTTCTGGTCACTGGCGAGTGTGAATAGATGTTGAAGTAGGTCGTCGATAGAGTTAAGCATGGCTTGTGACTTCCTCGGGGTAAAGACGTTGATGGCCGTCAGCGCCTGCGCGCGGACCTTGGGCAGGGAGCTCTTAGTAGCCTGGATTAACTTGGGCAGGATGAAATTCAGCGGGCGCTGACCATTGAGTTCCCGCTCCAGCATTTTGGTATTGTCTTCACAGATTTTCGCCATGGTCAGCATGGCGCCCTCTTGCGCCTCGGTTGAGTACTGGTTGGTCTCATTCCCAATCATCTCGAGCAACTTCGGCAGCAACTCAGGCCAGCTCATGAGACCACCGCGACGTATCAATTCGGTAGCGATATTTCCGGCATAGTTGCGCATTTGCGAGTTGGGATCTTCTAGGATCATGGTGATGCCTCGTTTAATGGGGGTCAAGTTGGACTCGGGGATTTGCTTGAAGCCCGTCTTGACGTTGTTCTTCAGCATGATAGCTGCGGAAGAGCGGATCAAGTGTAGATCCTCGACGGTACATTGGAGGCCAGCCGGGGGCGTTGTGCTCGAGAACAGGTAGATCAGATAGTTGTTAATGTCGGGCGAGGACTTCGCTTGCGCCAGCATCTGATTGGGGGCCTCAAATCAGTATAAAGTACACAGATATAACCACAATTTTTGGCCTCTTGCGAATTGCTTCCACGGCTCGTGAGAAGGATGTATACTGACCAATTCGGCCTGCTTCTGCGCAGCCTTGTCGAAGCCGCTCAGGGAGTCCTTGAGGCATGCTGCAAGCTGGCCCAAGGACTCGGGAGCGGGTTGCCAGTCCGATGCCATATTGTGTGGTGATGGCGGGGGCGGGACGGAGCGTGCGGTTGGAGATGATGCGCTCAGCCCTATATCAATAGGAAACGGCTGGTTGCTTTGAATAAGTAGACCGCAGCCCACCGGGGCGTAGTTGCGACTCTTCGCTCGACCGTAGAACAACTTCAAAGAGGGGACCTTGAAGTCAAGTGGTGAGAATGTGTGAGAAGTAGGAGAGGGGCAGAGATGTCAAGCACTGCTAGCCGCAACCTAAAAAAGATATGAGTGAGGGTTGCCAGGATGAGATGAGATCAATTCGCTTTTCTCCACTAGCAAGCAGCAGGTTGGCAGAATTGGGGGGGTCTAAAGGTGGTGTGGTATGTGGACGGCAATGCAGGGTATGTACCTTTTTGTTGTTGTTTCAATGGTACCTATATCGAATGGCCCAGACCGGTGTGAAGGAAGCCGATGACAGCTCGGCCTCAAAGGCGTTGAAGAATTATAGTAAGTCAAAATATAAGGGGTGGAATCTGCTATGTGAAGGAGATAGGGATTCCTCCACGTTGGTATTGGTGAGGTGATGGGGAGGGGTGTTGCTGGGTGTGTGCTTTCCTTCCTCAGTGCTGCTTGCTTCGACCAAGGCAAGCTGGGCCCTTTTTTTCTCTTCAACCGGTGCTGGTTGGACGTTGTAGGGTGGCCCTCACAACAGTGGGGTAAATGGGTAATGGGATTTTGCTTGGAAGGGTCAAAAGTGGATATCAAATCAAGAAGCCGTGAAGAAAGCTGGGAGAGGAGAGAGAGGGAGTTCTGGAGTTGGAGGGAGCTCACTCTCACACACTCTCTCCGACTGTCAGAGGGGAGAGGAGGGGGGAGGGAGAGGTGAAGGAAACAAGGCCCACTGCTGGTGGTGGGATGTGGTTGCATGTGGGATCTGATAACCTAGTGGCAGCAGCCCCTCCATTTCCCTCTACTAATACATACAATCAGCTCCCATCAAGAACCGTAGCATCCAAGAGCCATCTGATCATTGTATGTGTGTGTATGTCCATGTAAATGTATTGGCTGTGTTGATATAAACCGAATCATTGCAAAAGCTTGTCGGAACTTTTGCCTTGTTTTTCCCGCTCTCCGAAGTGTCTTCCAGGCCAATCACACGGCCAGTAAAGAGAGCCAAAGGGTTTCTTGTTCCAGGGCATCCATCTCCCTTCACCACACCTGATGGGCTGATGGCAAGCATGATGAGTTGACACATGACAATCTCATACATACATTGCACACGCACTACGCGCACGCACACACACACGCACACACACACTTATGCCTTTGCCCATTTCTTCCTCCCTGGTGACGGACGGACCTCGCAAGTGAGAGCAAGTGGGTAGGTTCAAAGCCTGGTTCCATGGTTGGCGTAGGAAAGCAAAAGGTACCTCCTTCATACCTACTGCTACATACACCCATTCGTAATCGTCGGTTCATAACCCACCACTAAGCCCAGTCAGGGGACACCAACCCTTTTGTGCACCCTCAAGCTTGGCTGCACACGAAACATTGACGACAGTTGTGTAAGTGCATTGTACTGCTGTTCTGCAGTGCGCGCACTTGCCGGCTGGCTTGGAGGCCCAACTCGATTGATAGAGAGCTCCCTCCTATCAATTTTCTGCCGACTTCTTCATCCCCAATGCTACCACTTGCTGCACTGAAATGATGAAAATAGCTGCAGATTTCTCTATTTCTTCCTCGCGATTGACGTTCGTGAAACTCTCCAACATCGGATGGCCTTCCTCTTCTCCGTTGCTCTGGTTTTGTGAACATTCCGAAAAGACAAGGCAATGGGAAAGGCATCGAGTCAGGTTTCGCACCCTTGGGGCTCATGGCAGCCCAATCAATCACCTGGGATCATTTCTGTGCAAGGGTTATCGATTGCGTCAAGGTATATGGTACAGTAAGTGCAGTGAATCAAACCAGGGGTTTCTGATGAATAGTAAGTAGGAGGGTATCATTCACTTTCAGAATCTGGATCATACATCACAACTGCCCATGTTCCGACCAGCAAACAAACAACAACCGCAACAATTTCGCCTCGCTTCCACGATACGAAATGGCATGACCGCGCCAACTTGTCTGCAAGTATTCTAGCTCAGGGAAGAACCCGAGATGAGATGCGGACACTAGGGGTATCTCATTCAAAATCTGGAATGGACTGTTTGCTTCTATCTGGTGAATTTAGGCTCAGTTGCCTGCGACAGTACCCGGCGTTGGAGCCTGCCAATTGACTATGATGGTATGTCGCTGGTATAACATCACACAGCAACCCGGAACACACTGGCTGCAGATCATTGCGTCCAAAAGCCTCATCTTCCAAGAGGCTCACTTGTTATGTGCACGTACACTATGGGACCCCGTACCGACATCGCTGATTTCCATGCATTATGCACCGTGAAGTATTGCTGAAGCCACCTTTTGACGTGTGTGTTGTGCGACTCGGCCATCTGAATAGGAGAATAGTTTTCCCCAACGGTTTCCTCGAAACTGCCCTGCAGGTCGTCCAACGAAATGCAGCTTGCCTTCTTCTGAGCCACCCTCCTACACGTGAGCAAGGTCCCTCATGCGCACACCCGGATCTGCTCGGCAGCTCGGGATACGACGTTGGCATGCCTTGGGCGAGAGGCGACTGTCACTGTGGCAGCTCAGAGTCACCAGCCTCGACCAAAGACCAGCTGGGGGAGTGAAGCATGCCAGTGCTTGGATTTATGGTATCGATTGATGATACTAAAACTGGTCGGCTTGTGACCCCTGAGCTCTCTTGATGTGGTGACTCTGATACAATAGGATAGATATCATGTACTTTTCCTGGTTTAGGCGTTGGTTGTGCCGTTTGGGGCATCGCTAGCGCCTGGTGTGAGATGGCGAAGCTTGACGTTGGCAACCTCGAGGACCTTCTTGAAAGCCTCCATCTCTTCCTCGAATGTGCCACCAAGCCCGGTACTGACGAGACTGACAGAATTGGACACATAGACATGCATCTGGGTCTTCTTGACTAGTATCTTGGCCAGGCGAGTAGTAAAATCGATGGTGGGCTCCTCATGATAGATGGGCGTGGACAGAGGCACGTCCGGGTTGAACCTCTGGTGTGGTTGTTAATCTCATGCCATCGATATGCTCAATTTGGTTTGACTCACATCGGGCAGGGCATAGACGAACGATCCCATAGGTGCTGGCGCAGCGGGCTCATCAACGGCGACCGTTGTGAGATGCATGATGATGACCTTGGGCTTGGTGATCAGCCGCATATGGATTCTCGTATCCATCGACCGAGGAAGGGGGAAGGACACCTGCTCATCCATGGCCTCTGAATGGGGTATCTGATATGCTGTTGTAAGAAGAGCCTGCAAGGTAGGTGAGGTAGGAGGTAGACAACATGTAAGCTGAAGTAGAGTATCGATATCGCCCATACAGATCGCCGTCGGTGGCCCGTGCGCCCATAGAGAGAGAGTGGGAGAGAGTGAGAGAGAAAGCATGATTGCAATTGACCCCTCCATCTTCCAGCTTCCATTGATGCGCGATCTACCCCACTGCCTGCCACATAAGTCAGAGCTAATAATACCTTGGTTGAGGACACCAGATATCAGCAACCGGCAACTTATTGAAAACATCAAATGCCGCCTTGTTTCAACTTCGATATATGATGGCCGACGGTCAGACCATCAAGGATGAGGGAGACGACACCCAATGGAATGGGGTCGAGGACACAGTCGAGGACCCCGAGGAACTCAAGGTTATCTTCCAGGCCCTGGACTCTTTTTCGTAAGTAAGGAGCATGCTGATCTGATCTGGTCCAACTCGTCTATCTGTTGTTACCTTGGGTCAAGGTCAGTCACCATATTATCGAGTGTTTGCCCGTTCTTTTGTTTCACGGCCTCTATGATGTACTTGACGCAAATATCGAGGCTCTCTACACCCGTTCCTTGTACTATATCTTTTTATCGTCCCCCATCAGCCTCACAACGTACTTCACCCCCCGTAAGACACCCGCAACAGCCCCGTTCAGCCACTGACAAATCCATAGCCAGTATGCCAAGACCTCTCACCTTAACTGCACTCACCTGCGGCGACGGGCTTTTTATGCCATGCCGCAAGCTCAATGGCAGATGCTAGCAAAACCCCCTTTCTCCTATCTGGAGACGTTGGATCGTACAGATGCTGCCATCGATAGCAATGCAAGCCTGGCCCGTGCCATTGTCCAGTACGGCCTGGAGTCTTTAGGAGTGTCCAACCCATCCACAGGTGGCGCGGAGGAGAATCAAATGATGATTCCCAAGGAGTGGATAGGCGTAGCAAAACCCAGTGAGTCACGACGAGGATGGCGACTTCTTGATTTGTTTTATATCGTGCTGGGGCTGCATAACCCCGTTATCCGTGACGGTGTTCCCCAGGAACCAATTATTGTTTGAGCTTGCTGGTCTTCGTGGACGCTGACCAAGTTGCCTTAGATGACACGGATAAGGCCAGAAGCACCATCCGTCAGTTTTACCGCGATTGGTCGGCCGAGGGAGCCGCGGAGCGAAACGTCTGCAACGACCGTGTGTTCCGCGCCCTGGATGCTGAGAAGGTGCGACAACCAGATCGCACCGAGCCCTGGAAGGTTCTTGTGCCTGGCGCTGGCCTGGGCCGCTTAGTGTTCGACCTGTGCCACAAGGGCTACCTTAGCGAGGGCAACGAAATATCGTATCACTCGCTCCTCGCTTCATCCTATATCCTCAACCACGCGAAGGAGGCCGGCCAGCACACTATCCACCCATGGATACACACATTTTCCAACCATCGCAATCGCGAGCAACAGTTTCAGAGCTACAAGATCCCGGACATCCAACCCCAGCAGACCTTGGCTCAGGCGGAGGGTATTGGCGCGATGCAGATGTGCGCCGCAGACTTCCTGTGCTTGTATGGCGATGCCGAGCATGAGAACGCTTATGACGCCGTGGCTGCCATCTTCTTCCTGGACACGGCACCCAACTTAATACGCTACCTCGATGTGATTCGGCACTGTCTGAAGCCGGGAGGCATTCTGATCCACGTCGGACCGCTTTTGTGGCACTGGGAGAACAACATCGCTTCCAATAATGGCTACGACGGCGAGGATGATGACAGCAGTGGTCGCGGTATCGCCGAACCGGGAAGCTTCGAGTTTACGGCCGACGAGGTCGTGGCTTTGGTGAAGGAGATGGGGTTCACCATTGATAAGTACGAGGACAACATCAGAGCTCCATATGTGCAGGATGAACAGAGTATGCTGCAAACCGTATACTCTGCGATGCATTTTGTTGCGCGAAAGGTGTAATTGAGCCAGCCCTCATTGGAGGAATCAGGTTGATCACCCAGGGGCAATTTATGTGCGGCATCACACGCATCCTCTTGACTTAATCAGGCGATAGAGTCATTGGAATGACCAAGGAGTATATGGTGGATGATATTGACGACCCTGCATACATACACGGAGCTGGAATCAATTTTGGCATTACCCCGTCGCGGGGTACAATTTCCTCAACAGATGGCTGCTGGTGCCCTGATATATCTCGTTTAGAGGCTGGATTATGAATATGCGTACGCCTTATACTTGAAGTAATGATGCCAGCGGTTTCCAGGTGATGTCGCGCGGGTGCGAGTGTACTATTTTCCTTGTAGATCTCATCCATCTAGCACCGCTATGACCGAGTTATATACAAAATGACCCCCAATCCACGCTTACAGCTTAGCAGAAGGCTCATCGCCCGCCGCATCCGCCAACGAACCCCGGGCCCACATGGCGCCTCCGTCCAACTCGATAGCCGCGCCGTTGACGTGCGAGCCGGCGCGCGAGCTGAGATAGACGACGATGCCGGCGATATCCTCGGGGCGGCCGAGGCGCTTCATGGGGTTGCCCTGGGCGTGCTTCTCGACGCCGCCCGACATCTCGAGCAAGCCGTTGGCCATCTTGGTGGGGAAGAAGCCGGGGCAGATGGAGTTGACGGTGATGTGGCGGGGCCCCAGCTCGACGGCCAGGTTGCGGCCGAGGTGCAGCACGGCGGCCTTGGAGGCCGAGTAGCCGAACGTGGCCTGCTGGCCCAGGGTGCCGATGCCCAGGCCCGCGACCGAGGCCGTGATGAGCACGCGGCTGGGGTCCTCGACGCTGGCGCGCTTCTGCAGCAGCGGCGCGAACAGCCGGATCGTGTTGAAGACGGCCTTGACGTTGAGGTCCATGACCTTGGCGAACGCCGAGTCCGGGTGCGTGTCGAACTTCTCGCCCCACGTCGCGCCCGCGTTGGCGAACAGCACGTCGACGTGCGACGTGTGCTGCTGCACCTGCGACAGCAGCGACTCGATCCCGGCCATGGTCGCGCTGTCGGCCGGCACGCTGATGGCGCGGGCCCCGGGGCCAGGTTCGGCAGCTTGTTGAGCTGGGCGACGGCCTGTTCGCAGGCCTTGGCTTTGCGGGACGTGATGAAGACTTTGGAGGCGCCGGCTTGGAGGAAGCTGTTGTTTGATCCGACAGTGTCGCACGTTAGCACATCCGTGTCGCCAAGTAAACTACCGAGCTCCCTTACGGGGAGGAGCCAATTGCGTAAGCATTATTAGAGTAATGGGACAAACGTACGCTGATGCTGCGTTCAGGCCGAGGCCTCTGGATCCGCCGGTCACTACAATCACCTTATCCTTGAGGGAAAAGAGCGAGGGGAAATCGTGGAGAGCTGTTTCGTCGGCCATGTTGGGCGGCTTGGAATATATCAGATTGGAGTACACAGAGTCGCTCTGGGAGAAGCCGCGTCGCGATATGGATTCTGGATTGCAACAAGTACGGTGCAATCGGGCAATGCGAGATTTCAATTCGAGAGTGTCGAAGATTGCAGAAAATATGCCGGCCTGTCTCAAAGATGGCACGGGGATTCTTTTAACGTGCTGTGTCGGGTATGTTGCTGTTTTGGACAGGGTAATGCCGTCACCTCAGCTCCCTCGGAAACTAAGGGGAATCAGAGCGAGCTGGAGCCAAGATTAGCGGGCTTTGGGCTTAGTTGCGGGGAGATGCCGAGGTTGAACAGGGGGTTGTCAAGTCGCTAGAGCTTCCCCGGATTTCGATCCGCCAAGGGGGTGAGATAGACAGGCGATAGGCTTGAAGCACCAGATTGCTTGTTATTTATTCAATAATTCGGCGGGCTTTCGCTGTCAACGATCCCTTTTTCCGTCTATCTACTCATCATATCATATCTCGTCATCTACCCTCTTGGTTAGGTACATGACTTTCTAGTTATCAAACGTTCAGCGCCCTTGCCCGAGAAGAGCGCCGTTTTCTTTCTTTTTTCTTCTCTCTTTCCAAATCCATTCAGTGGCAACACGAAGACTCTCACTCCCTCACTATAGTTGATTGGAGACCACCCTGGGCATCATCCGTTGGCCTGCCGATACTTGACGGCCATCTTCAAAAAAACCACTCGTGCTGTTGTGTCGCTTCTTTTTCAGATGCAGCGACACCTTCTTAAGCTGATTGCGTGCCTTGGCACCTCCGCTTGGCTCGTCACCGCTGCCTCCTTCTGATGACGCCAGCGGTAGCGGCCCGGACTCTTCTTCTAACGTCTCGTTTTCGACATTGGTTTCCTATTCCATGTGCCGGCTGGGACTACGGGAGAGTCCACGCTTGGGAGGATCTCGAAGCAAGCTTTTGCTGGTCGCCTCATCGTAGCCCAAGATATGCATAAGATAGTATAGCCTGCGTGTTCTTGTCAGTGTCCATGTGAGAGATGATATGCCATAGTCAAAACTTACTTCTCGTCGTTCGCCTCCCTTTCCCGCACGTCTTCGAAGCGCTGCTGGCAGTCCGCCCAAGTCATTGCACGATGCTTGGGCGAGATCTTCTTAATCGTGTAATTGAAGCTGCCGGTCACGGGTCTGTGATCTGAAACCCGGACCTCGTGTCGCCGGTAATCAAGCTGTTTGATCCTGCCGCAGCCTCGATGAAGGAGGCGGTCACACCAAGCAGGAGAGCGCTTCTTCTCGCTGGTGTCATAGTTGTCGGTGCCAACGTCGTACTTGTAGGTTGGGGCGAATTGGATTGGCATCTCGTCAAAGGCACGGAGCCTGAAGCCCGGGTTGCGCCGCCGCGCCACAAGCAGCTGATCTCGGTCCAAGAGCTTGGCCAGGTTGTTGCTCTTAACAGCAGCCACGACTGTGTCTCGAGACATAGTGTCGATACGGTAATTTAGATCGCCATTGAGGAGGACGAGCTCGTGGTCGAGGACCATGGTTCCATCCCCACCTCCCATATAACTGTCGATGCGTACACTTGGGTCACGCTCGGCTGGTAAAGTGGTGCTTTCAACGATGGCCGAGATATCCGCGTGTCGAGCATTTGCTTGAGATTGTCCCGCTGCAAGATGGCAGTTGATAAAGCACATGGATGTGTCTTCAACCATGAAACGCACAATGATGGCCCCTTTGTTTCCGTGTAGTCCTCCCATACCGCGCTTGATATCGGCGCTGCTGAGGTTAGTTATGCGATCTCGTATGGTCGATCGCACAAAAATGCAAGTAAACAGCCCGACTAGTGTGGAGGTATGTAGTAGATGGTAAAGGCAATCCGGAGGCATATAGTCATCTAAACTCCTAATGAGGAAGTCACGCCAATCTCTGTATTGATGGCTCATCCGTTCTTGGTCTGTGACGGCGTCCTTTTTCTTCGACTTGAATAGGCGCTTTGCAGTCGCCGTCTTGTCCTCGAGATCGACCAATTCTTGGAATCCAAAAACAAGAATGTCTGGACAATCACTCGACTCTAGGAGATTTTTGATGAACGTGGAATCTTGCTCCGAGTACCGAAGACTACTGGGTGTCGAAGCCCCAGCGTTCCACGTCATGCACATTGTTCTAATATCTTGGAACTCGCAATACTGTGTATCAAGCGCTTTCATCTCGGTCTCAAGGAAGTCGTCTTGAAGCAAACCGTCCCAAGACCTGATCATATTGTCTGCGCCCAAGGATATTACTTGTAGCCGGTCGAGTCTGTAGAAGCTTGCTTGGTCTGCGTGGAGTTTGATCACCGGGTTGCCGTGGCCTAGCCATTCCTTTTTGACCACCCACGGTGATTTCTCAATATCGTATGCGCAAATCTTGCCAGTGTTGTAGCCAGCCCATAGCTGATTACCCACCCCAGCAAGGGCATTGATCTTCCAAGTGCTGATGTTGAGGACTCCGAGACACGAGAAGTCCTTTTGTGACCAAATGCTGACTTTCCCGTCGCTGTGGCCGAAATACACCTTGCCTGGCTGGGTTTTGATAGTAGCCCCTGAGCTCACCTCACCGGCGCCTTCCGCGATCATCGGCCGTACCAACACCTGGACCTGGCTTCTGTTGTCGAGCGAGGGTGCGAAGACGCGAATCTCTCTGCCAGTGGAATGCCAGAGCTCGTCGCCTACGACCATGGAAAATGTGTGCCCTTTCGGTAGTCTATAGGTTTGATGTGGTGGATTGTGGAGATTCGGCAGGCCGTCGCTGTCAGGACCCCAGACATGCAGTGTGCCAGTTTCATCCAACGTCCACATCTGGTTGAAATACCGGTAGATTCTGATGATCTCACATCGGCCGTGCGCGGTTGATTTGTTGCCAATGATTGCCGAAGTTGCTACGTCGGCCTCCATGATCTCGCCGATATTGTTACCGATCCATACCCTGGAGCCCTCCTTATCCACGTGAAGTCCACACTTGAAGGCCACCGCCGTAGCTTTCACCCCTTCTCCGTGAGCAAAGCTCATCAGCAGTTCACCATCCAGGAGGCTCCACACTCGTGTGAGCTGTCCACTGGTGCAGACATATTGTCCACACACGTCGAACATTCGACTATCATATTTGGTGTAAACCTCGTGGACGCCCTTTTTAGTGAACGGGGGCCGCCGGTTAACATTCGAAGAATCAGGGTACGCCGTCGTGGCCTGGGCCGATGAAGCTGTAGGTCCAGCATTGTGCGTTTCGGCATGATGATTATGACGACTCCTGTCAGCGACGGTGTTCATCCTCCGAGGAAACTCGCGGAATTCTGCAGGCGCTCTGTCAGATGTCCGATCCACCGTCATCGACCTCCCATGGGTACGAGTTGGCGGTGGCGCGAACTGGGTCGTTGGGTTTGACGAAACGCGCTTTCCCTGCGAAGATGTCGCAGTGACTTCTGGTGTTAATGTCGTCGGAGGGATACCATTGCGAGGAGGGCGCGGGGGTGGTTTCATGGAGTTCGTCGCTGGTATACGTGGGTGCTGTGGGTCGAGGATTGTTTGGGGGCGCGAGGGGAGAGCGGGCGGATGCGGCTCCGGAGTAATAGCTGCTGCGGCTTTCCCAGGCACGACACCCTCGTGAACGGCTCGCTTGGCAGCGAGTGAAGGATGGACAGGTGGCGGGTCGAAGTGCAGCGGCAGCGTATTCGTCCTGGCAAGGGAGCCTGGCTTTAGGCCCGATGGTCGAGCTGGAGGCCGGCTCGGAAGCTCAGGGGGTTGATCACGCTCCGGGCTACTTGGCGGGCTATTAAATGGCGACCTTTCCGCAGCTAGATTAGGGATTCCTGCCGATCTCTGGCCATTCTCCAGATACTGTGATAGACGATTACTGGGTTTCTCAGCCCGGTTAATCGGCGGAGGGACTGGCGGCGCTGGTTTCGTCTCGCGCTCTTTCCTAAGTTCGACAGACCGTCGCGGCGGTGGAGGCGATGGGGGTTGAGAGGATGGACCTAGTCTCGGGGAGAGGCGAGGTTCGAGAGAAGGAGTATGGGGTCGGCTAGCAATTTGGAAGTTTCGGGGGGCTAGGAACCGTCGGCGTTGCTGGAGACTTGGTAGGATCCAAAGAAAGCTGGTTATTCCCTCCTGCCGCAGACACTGGGCTGAAAATCCTTCCCTTGGGAGGTGACTGCGGAGGGTCTATCAAGACAGAGGGCGGCGGTTTGATCGGCCTGGGGCTCAAGGGGGAGGGAGCCCCCAAACGGCCAGTCTCCGACTCTCCTCCTGCTTTCGGTATTTGCAGGTTTGCAGGTTTCGCTGGCGGTTTAGGCTCGTTTTGCGCAGCAGGTGTAGTCCGGACTGGTCTTGTATCGGGCACTGGAGGAGGCTTCGGGGAGGGCGATAGATTTCGAGGTGGTGGAGGAGTCGCGGCGGTGACGGGAGCGGTGGCGGCATCGGTAGCGGTAGCTGGAGCTGGAGCTGCAGAGTCGTTGGGCTTGTTCATGTTCTCCCATTGCGCCCGTAGCGAGGAGACCGGCTTCAAAGACGTGCCGTCAGGCCCGTCGCCGGTCTGTGACTCCATGGTAGCGAGAGTGGGATATATTTCGTTAGGCCTGGCTTCGATCCGCGGGGCATTTCGTGCCCAGGTTGCTGGACATCCACCCCCTGTTATGGAAGGCCTTCAGTTCATCTGTGCAAAGAGCGAGCGACCACACAAGTAGGAATAAACGAGCGTCGGGTATAAGAGTGAACACGTCTCGACGATAGGATGTAATGCTGCTAATGTTTAGTGGAATCACGAGGCGTGTCAGCTCTTTTAGGAGGCTGAGCCAGGAAATAGCAGGTTGTCGTAATAATACCCAACAAGGCGCGAAGGTAGCGGGGCACACTGGGCGTTAGTTATTCTTAGCATGCATTTGTATTTCGTCGGATCCGCTCAGTGAGGTGTCCAGACTCAGGCACGGTGTTAGTGTTGGTGTTGTCGGGCATTAGGCGAATTTCTTTCGTTGTTGCAGGTGAACAATCCCTGGAAGATACGTAGGCGGAATGGTCGTCTTGTCGAAAAGCTGTGGTCGCCGTATGGGTCTTCTGCCATGTGTGTTACGCGGCCACCGAGCATCCAGGGAAATTGAAGGATAACAAAGTCAATTGACGGACACCAGGTAGGTCTGCTCTAGGTCAAATGGCCATTCACTCACATCAATGGGATCTGCTTGTTTTAATATGTGCAAGCAGCCAGTGTGCAAGTATATAGAGAGAGAGAGAGAGCCCTGGTCTGCGTTGAATGTTGATCATGTCTTAGGTTTGCTTGGCATGCCAGACACGCTGGGCGCAAGTTGCTTTTTCTTTTGGAACCACTCCGTACCATGTGCCATAGGAGGGTTGAAAGATGCAACGTCGGAGATGTTTTACTTCAGCGCATTCCGGCCAGAAGCCCAAGGCTACTGCTAACCATGACTCCTATTTCCATGATGGACACTTCATCCTTTATTCTGGCAAGTGAGGCGCTAAAATTGCTCGCCAAATATAACATATTCTTAAGAGCGTACTGCACAAGCAGAGTTTTTCAAACATGATTCACTTGTTCGCCCTTGGGGTACAAACAAATATCCGATCCCGTTGCCCGGCGAAGAGCGATTATTGTCCCGATGTTGAGCATATCACAGCCCTAGATTTGGTGCTGTGACGTAGCCCAGGCAAGCACACAATGAACGCACATAAGATATAAGCACCGAACCTCATGATCAGCATGGACACAGCACGTGGCAAATCCTATCTTGGCATGATCTTGGGTAACTCGACATGGAGGCTGACGTGAAGGCCGGTTGTGCACTCGTGAATTCAAGCTTCCGTATCGGCCGCCGGCACTCATGGCCAGGCCAGGACCAAAAGGGCGGGCCGCTAGCGTTCAGAAAGAAGTACATACAGTAGATGGTAAAGTACGGCGCAGCGGCGGCTTTCGGGTGCAGGGGTCAAGTTAACATCGTACGACAATGTAAGTGCATTTTGTAGCTTAACCGTTAGTACCTCTCGCCGATTCGACGACAAGATTTGGTCCATTAATCACTTATTATTTCTCATTGACTGCACCTGATCGATCACAGCAGTCCTCTTGCGCAACCTACCCCGACAGCATCACCCACATATTCCCGTCTAATTCATCGCCATGAACAACGTAAGCCACCCCTCTGGATGCATATCAGCACCGTCGAGCAGATTGGAGCTAACGCACTTATAGGTCAAGTCTTTCTGGTCCGTTACCCCGTCGCTCTTTGCATGCGCCCCTCGTTTACTATCTTATTCTGATGTCCTAACGATCAATTCTACAGGCTCGGCTGGGGCTCTCTCTGCGTTGGTAAGAACCATTGACATATCGCATCACCTTCTTAGTCTGTGCTAATTGATTTCCACAGCCGGAGGGGGTGCTTATTACTTTGCGAAGAGGGAGATCAACGCCGGCAGAGCTGCTAAGCTTGAGGAGCAGCGCCGGAAGAAGCAGATGATCGAGTCCATGGAGTACGGTCAGAACGTCCCCAGCCACCCGATTTCCTCGTCTACGATGGGCGCCGGCAACTCTACATATGCCTCGACCTCACCACGAACCGATCCGACTGGCTCTCCCAGCCAAGAGGCCAGCGGCGACCCCGCCCCAACGAGACACGCCCCTAGCACAGAAGGCCAGCGAGTACTGGAGAAGAGCAAATATGAGAGTAGCGCACCCTTCAAAAGTCCAAAGGGCGACAGGTTCTCGTAACGAACTGTGGGACAATAGGATCGGGGACTTCGCGGAATCTTTCCCAGGCGTTTCTATAGCAAGTGCCCAAGATTGGCCATCAATCCTTGCCATGTTCTATGGCCACTGTACACTACCAAGCAACGGACTCTTTTCAGTTAACGATTACGACTCTGGGCTTTGAGAACAATAAAACATTCATCTCTCTAAGTTATGGCAATTGAGCGTGTTAGTTACGGGCAAAGGGGTGGATTCTGCTTTCATCATGCACTCCATACTAGCATTGGAGCCTTGCCATCAGCATGGTGCAAGAAAGGGATGTGTAGAGAATGGTTGCTCTTGTTTGGTTATTGCACGAGATAACGTCATCAAGCCCTTTTGCCATTTTGTCACAGCTCGAAGGGCAGCAAATTACAGTGGATCTCTTTCTGGGTTCTGCCGATTGATTGGTCGGCGATTTCCAGGGACCTACCTAGGGAAACTTAATGGCTAAAGGGCTAGAGGGCCAGTAATTCAGCCCGTTGCGACGAGGCTGGCTTGTTTCTGTTACTACTTCATATCAACAGTGGTCTTCAATTTACCTTCTACCACACCAAGACAACCAGGTTTCGCGACCAACCGCCTAGTCTGGTGTCTCCTCGCCCTTATACCCGCCAAAATGGCGTCGCCTCAACTTGCGATTGCCAAAGTCTCCTTCTCGGCTATCCTCCTCCGTCAGGACCCAATCTCCTGCCCTCGCAGTGAAATTGACGCCTTCTTCAGCCTCCTCGACGCGACATTGTCGCGGTGCTCTCCAGTCAATGTCCAGGTTTGAGCAACACAATCTTTGCGTCACTGGTGTTAGGTGCGACTGCTAAACAGTCGTCACAATTTATAGCAAAGCAAGCAATGGATGCTGAAGTATGTGGTGGCATCACCTGCTAGGGTCGCCGCCCTGGGCAAATATCTGATGGCCTTGTCCAAGTCCTTTACCGCAGATGTCGCGACTAGCAGAGCCGCTCGCGAGACTTCGTCCCGGCGAAAACGGCTGCATGTGCTGTATGTGTTGAGCGATATCATCCATCACGTAACCATACGGCAGCGCCAAGATGATTTCGCTTCCGGCCTCGAGCCCTTCATCCCTGGCTTGGTGGAGGCTGCGGCCGGCTATTCAAACAGCCCAAACCAAATGAAGAAAGTCCTAGAATTGATCACTTTGTGGAGTGAGAGGGACTATTTCATGCCATCCTTCATCAGCCAACTGGAGTCTGTGGCCAAGGAAGCACCTACTTCGCAAGCTTCTGCGACGAACGCCGGCGGCAACTCATATGGCACAACTACGAAGCTGGCTAAAGAAGCTCCTTTCATCATGCCATCAATGCATGGTGATCCGAGTGTGCCTTGGTACGATCTTCCTGCTGCCAACTGGCTGCCCGTTATTGAACCAAACTCGTCGAGGCCTATGAACCCGTCAATGATCAAGCCTTTACAGCTAGCCCCAGGACCCGCCGACAAGGCCCTAGCTAGGGCAGTGCAAGACCTACTTGATAGTGTGGACAAGATATATGGCGAAGATACACAATTGGGCGAAGATCACCCGGAGGACATCGATCAGTTAGGGCAGAGGATCGTTGTGGACGAGATCACAAGAGATGTCCTTGATGGCGAGACGTACTACGGCTGGTCACGCAACTTCTGTGACAAGATGAAGAAACGACGAAACCGGCCACAAAACGGGTCGAGTGAAGACAATCGCGGCCGGAGCCAATCTCGTTCACAGTCCAGGAGCATAAGTCGGAGTTCCTCGGGGCCAGCGTTCAAGAGGCGGCGCACGTCAGACAGTCCTCGCAGCCGAGGCGGGAGTCCCAATCGACGCCGAAGCTACAGCAGAGAACGACGCGCTTGTCGTTCATACAGCGATTCGCGGTCGCCTTCACCACGCCGCACCTCGCGATCTCCGTCGCCGCAACGAGGGCCCAGCGGCCTACCCGCTCGGCCTCCTGTCTATGATGCTGCCAATAACGGTAGCTTTCCAGGGCATATGCCACACCCGCTACCACCACAGCCGCATCCTGCTTTCCCCAACTTCCCTGCCACTTTTCCCGTACCGCCGCCGCCGCCGCCTAACTGGACTGGCCCGTGGCCTCCCCCGCCACCTCTGCCACCAGCAATGGGTGGTGGTCCTGGTGCTCCTCCTCGGCCCTGGATTCAAGGTGCTCCGGCTTGGAAAAACTCGGCATCACCACCTCCGCCTCCAATGGGCCAGAATCCGTATCCAAATCATGGTGGCGGCTTTCAGTATGGCCGTGGTGACGGAGGCTATAGAGGTGGAAGAGGTGGTTGGAGAGGTGGTCGGGGAAACTGGTGAGGGCCTACTTTGCACGGCAGCGCCAGACTCTGAAATATAGGAGTATGGCTACCTGCGGGTTGGCCATTCTAGTGTATTTTTAAGTACTTAAAATTTGTATTGTGGTCTATCGGGACTGTTTTCTACTGGGCCTCATAGATGCCACCCGGTAATCGAACAACGAACAGTTCAATCATTATATGAGGTTCCATTCCGATACGTGATTCGATTCCATGTACGAATCAACGTAAGGTCTGAAAACAAAAACGTGAATATACAGCTCGTTTGGGTAAATTCATGGAATCAGGTGGTATTTAAGGTAAAGGTGCCGCATTTTTCGTACCAATACACTACTTTCCGACCTCTTTAGTCCATATCTGCATCTTCTTGGCCTCCAGGTAACGGCCCGAGCCCGAGGTCAAATCTCGATCTGTCGTCGTCCATGGTGCTGTTATTATCCATCTCGTCGTCATCTCGATCCTCGTCGTCATCTCCACTAGCACCGTCACTTAAATCGGTATCGAGCACGAGCTGCCAAGGATCCTCGTCTTGGGCCAGCGGCGTCATATTTGCACTGTCGCCGCCGGCAGCGCTAGGTCCAGGCGACATGGTCTCCGCATCGTCGTCATATCCGAATTTGTCCTCTCTCGTCTTGCGTCGCTTTTCCGACCGCTCACTGAAGCCGAGGGCGGTATACGGGTCACGGTACTGGCTCAGGGGCGGTGCCTGTACCGCATGCCCTCAAGCCCGCTGATGTCCTCCATGCCGTACAGCAGCGATTGGATGGTGATGCCGGGGCGGACCCCGACAGCCTGTACGTCCGGGTACTCGTTCAGCTTCTTGAGGAGGTGCGCAGTGTATAGGAAGCCCTTCTTTTTGGGGTTGTCGTCGTCGTAGCCGTAACGGCCGGCCTGGATGGCGATCATGCGCGCCTTCATGTAGGCCTTGACCTTGTACCAGAACGCCATGGGCCAGAACCCGCCCTCGGTGATGTCACATTCGTCCAGAACGGGCGCCTTTTCAATCAGGTCGAGGAGGACCGGGTCCGTGATGTCGCAGACCTGCCAAAACTTGCCGTTCGTACAGAAGCTCTCGCCATTCCACTTGTGGCTGACTGCGATGTCCTCACCGGTCAGGCGGCTCGACTGTCCCTGCCGAATCTTGCTCATTTTGGGCAGCTGATGTAGCTTGAAGGCAAGTGTCTGGAATGGACGGTACTTGGGGTCCTTCCGGGGATCGACTCCATACTTGACAACGGCATCTCGCCACGGACCACCTTTGAATTGGTAGCCGACCGTGGCGATGGCGATCTTGAGATGAGTATCAACGGCCAGTGGCCCGACTCGGTTAGCCAGGGCACGCCGAGTCCAAATCGGCCGCTCCTCCAATGCCTCTTTGACTCTGACAACGAGTTCCGGAGGCACCTGCTCCAGGTCTTTCTCCATGGGTCTAAGGGGCTTATTGGGAACGGGGTACGCATTGTAAGCAATGTAGTGTCCATAGGCGATCCTCTTCCTATTGATGTTGAAAACTATGGGTTTGCCTGTTGCGTCTTGTCCCTCTGCACGGACGAAAGGGTTCTGGTCATAAAAGTAGTTGAAAGGAACTACCTTATCTGTAAAGTGAGGTGGTGGGATAATCTCTTGACCAGATTCTAGCTTGAGGTCAGGATCGAGCTTGAAGTCCTTTAATTTTGAGACTAGCATGGTGAAGTTAGCTGATGTAGCATGAAAAGTGGAAAGACAACATACGCTGTAAAGGCATAAGATGCTCTGCTAAATTTGACATGAAAGGGAAGTCCTCGGTTGCGAACTGGAAGTCAGCCAAACCACGATACCGATGGGTCACCTTGACTGAACCAACAGCTTCGACATGATACTGGTCTGCATTATCTTGCATCTTACGAAGCAGTATCCTCGGGTTGTCTTGGCGGGCTACTGAACGCACTTGTTGCGCCAGATCTACTACGTTGTGGTCCTGAGAGTCATCGTCGACAAAGGGCTGGTCAGTCCCACGCTTTCTCCTACGGCCTGTCCGTCTTGGCACCGTAATTTTCAGCAAAACGTTGTTAGTTGCCGCGCCATGGGAGATGATGGGCTTGGAGGTGAGCGACTCTGGACGAAGCCATAACGGTAAGATTGAACGCTCAGGGTCCGGCCGGTTGACAAGCTACAATTACCAGAGTTAGGAGACGTTAGCAGCCAGAAGATAGGGGCAACGACGATGGCTGCTGGAGCGAGATGCACAGCAGCCTTGCTTACCTTTTGGAATTTGGGATTCGATCCAAACGACTTGATACCTCTATCGAGGTCCTGGATTATACACGGATGCTCAATTGCGATGACTTTTCTTGTGGGAACCTCATATACAGGAGCGATATTGTCGTCTTCCGTGCGAGGTTGATTCGGAAACAAGTCCTCCAGGCCCAACATGTTTGCGGAGTGTAACAGAACTAGAAATGAGGCTGCAACGTTGAGGGTTTCCCTGGGTGTTGTCAACCTCGTGGGAGCCCTGATCTGCTGGAGAAATCTTTCAAGCTCTTGACCCCACTTGTCGATGTTTGTTTGCCTGCTGAAGTTACAGTCACCGATAATATCCCCAACACATCGGCAGATACTTCCAGTCAAGCACCCAAGCGATCAGATATGCCGACGGGTGTTGTAGCAGCTTGTCTAGAGATATCTTGTAAAGACCCCAAAGAGCACAAGGCACAAGTTCGTCGTCACAGAATATTCAAACTTATTCTCAGATGAATACAAGTGTAGATGTAATCTTATCAGGGCCACTACAATGATGTATAGGAGATGTTGGGCAGGATGATTGATGCAGTTGTACCAGTCAGATGCCAGTGCGCATTACTTATTGGATACCAACGGGTGGCAGGTGGGCGGTTCCCTTCAAGGGAAACAGTCACCGGTAGCTGACACCTGGCGGCAGCTGCCAAGATCTGGAAATCGAGAAAAGGAATAAACTCCAAGCCTTTGGTGATATATGTATAACCTGGCCTGTCTACGACAACTTAGCTTGTTCATGAGCGTCCCTGAGCGAGGACACTTACAACGAATCTACTTCACTAAGCAAGCAGCATGGGCTTGAACTACTTGAGCTTGGACAAGCACGTGCTATACATCCCCTGACCGCCATGTGGTTGGAATCCTGCAAAGAACATTAAAGCCTGACGCATAGGTACCCAAGTAGAGTGACAAGTTGCTAGAGTAGGTAGCTCATTTTCTAACCTAGCCCTCCACCAGATCCCGATTGATAGCGACGGTGCAAAGCATTTAACAAGTGAGGCTTCCAGAATCCAGGGACGACCCAACTGCGGATTCGATCGTGGAGGCTAACTAATTAGTCCACACGGAGCCCTTCCATCAGCCAAGCCGGGCATGCTTCTGCGCAGAGACTGTCAGACTTCGCAGCTATATGTATGAGTGAGTATGTAGCAAGAGGTCGGTGTAGACGACCTTGGTACAGACCTAACCAAGTGCTTTCCTTACCTTCGGGCCATGCAGTCTACAGTCCAAAGGGCGAATAAAGGCCCTGTTTGAACAAACACCGAAGGAAGGGCAACAACTCCTGAGTCCTGACTCCTGGGAGCATCTGGCCGTCCACCCCGAGATGCATACATAAGAGGTGCCATACTTGTACATATCGAATGGTGTTGTGCATATTGTGCATGTACATACGTCAACAAAGTGGAGTACTGGGGACTCGACGAAGGATAAGGACGGCACATGAGCTGGGTGCTTGGGCCACTGCGAAGACTCTCCTGCAAATTGACGAGTTTCTGCATCGTTAGCGTTGGCGGGCCTCACCTGTTGATTCTCGAGGCACGAAGGCACGCAGCCAAAGAGCCAGGGACAGGGCCATGCCCCGCAATACATCGCCCATGCCACCCCCCTCCCAGCCTTCAGTGCATCGAACTGGACCTCTCCCTCCAATTTGATGGGTGACCTGCCTGCCTGTATCAAGGAGTGTATGTAATCTGTAGGTAAAGGAGGTAAGATATGTCTGTGTTGATTGCCCCAAATGGCAAACAGGCTATGCATTCGTGTTTGAGGCGGCGATGGAAATCTGGCAATCTGAGAATATCGTTCGATTTTTTTTTTTTCCTTTTGATGCTACATCCATACCTTAATCTGATTGTACTGTACCTGGTTGGATAGATGCAGCGGCCTATGATCTGATTGATGCGCCCTCTAGCTGCATGGCCAAACAATAACCGATCAGTGCTGCTGGGTGCGGCACTGGCACTGGCACTGGCTACTACTGTGCAAGGTGTGCTTTGGATTTGCCCAACATTAGCACCATCCAGTCCAGCCTCGTTTACCACGGGCGGTAGCTTAGCTCGTAGCTCGAGGAGAGACTGAGCCGGACTGGACACTGGGACACTGGAAGACTGGAAGACTGGACGACGGCAGAAACAGAGTGCAGAGGGCGAGAGCCCGCGAGCCCGCGCAAAGCACCAAAGCACGGTGTACCCCTTCCACTTTCCCCTTCCCACATCAACATCATCCCGCTTGCCAATCCATCCCATCCCCTGGATCGCCAACTTCAACTGCTGCATTGCCCTTCTCCACACCACTTTCCAATCGTAAACCTCTCATCTCCGCAGGCGACACGTCTTGGTCTCGAAAGTTTTTGGTCTATTGGCGTGTCGGGTCTCATTGTCATGGTTTATCAGGCCTGACATTCAATTGGTCTCTTTTCTACAAACAACCATCGCCCGTCGACACAAGCCGGCTTGCCTCCCTCTTTCCCCATCGCAATAATTGGAGCTTAGGGTGCGACTGATCCTCGACACTGCCGCATTGAACCCCTTGTCCATCCCGCTACACCTGCTGCTGCGCTGCTACCACTTCCCATCGTCAACACGTCGCCCAGCACGCCGCAGATAATTTGTACAAAACCACGGGAGCGAGAAAGCGATCGGACGACCAATTCGACACGGAATTCTGCGATAGCTAGCAACCGAACTGCTGGGTCCAGACTGTTGTTATTGTGCACCACACACCGGCTCAGCCCCCGCTTTCATTTTACTTGACTAAACTTGGCGCACGTCGGCTTTCGCTGTGGAAGCAGCTTCCTCAACCACCAAGAGTCGACAAGTTGTTCACTGGGGCTACGAGCGAGTCCTGACAAAAGGGGCGGAGGCCATATATGGAGGCCAAGATGAAGCGATTCAGCCAGAGAGTGGTAAGTGGCCATCGACTTGATTTGTTTACCGCGTTGATTGCATCATCGACTCCTGCAAAACAACCACGTCCGTAAGGCCGCGAGTGCTAACCTTGTATCTCCGTCACGCAGTTGTCTCGGGGGAAAAGCGACAGCAAGTCATCCAAGAAGAATAAGGACTCCAAGGATGGCACTGCCTCGCCTTCGGGCAGTTCTAGGGAAACGCAGTCGCCAGTCCTCACGCCCACTTCTTCGACGTCGACCCTGAATGATATTCGCAACAAGCCCCTTCCACCCAACACCGCTGGCGACCACGGCAGCCCAGCAGGGGCCCAAGCAGCCGGCCAAGGAAATGGCGGTGATAGATTCAACAGCGGTCCTTCTCCCAATGGTGCTGGGACACCCAATAGACAAGGCGGACTACCACCCACAGTGGTTATTAGCCCCAGCGCACCTGTAAGTCTCATATAGATTGTGTTCGGTGCCTAACCGTAACTGACATGTCTTCGCGATACCAGCATGTTCCGCCGCCGGGCGCCGCTGAGACGATGCCTCACGATCTAGCACCCCCAAAGGCTGGTCAGAAGTCTCTCATGTTTGATCGCCTCCACCAGACCCCGAAGGATGTCCCCGAGGGCTTGCGCACACCGAAGAGACAGCATTCGTCCCGGTTCGATATCTCCCCCAGCGAGAGCTGGAAAAGCTCCCCGGCTTCCACGAAGTGCCGCCGAATCGCCGCCAAGAGTTGTTCATGCAAAAGATCGACCAATGCAACGTCATCTTCGACTTCAACGATGCTAGCGGTGATATGAAATCCAAGGAAATCAAGCGTCTCGCTCTGCACGAGCTGCTGGACTACGTGGCCAACAACCGCCAGGTCATTACGGAGCCTATGTATCCCCGTGTTGTCGAGATGTTCGCGAAGAACCTGTTTCGCCCTATCCCTCCGCCCATGAATCCCCAAGGGGAGGCATTCGACCCCGAGGAAGACGAGCCTGTTCTGGAGGTGGCTTGGCCGCATATCCAGGTTGTGTACGAGTTCTTCTTGCGATTCATCGAAAGTCAAGACTTCAACACCAACATCGCCAAGGCCTACATCGACCACAGCTTCGTCCTGCAGCTACTGGAGCTCTTCGATTCAGAAGACCCGCGCGAGCGCGACTTCCTCAAGACTACCCTGCATCGTATATATGGCAAATTCCTGAACCTTCGATCTTTCATTCGTCGATCCATCAACAACGTCTTCTTCCAATTTATCTATGAAACCGAGCGATTCAACGGAATTGCTGAGCTGCTCGAGATCTTGGGTTCCATCATCAACGGGTTTGCCCTGCCCTTAAAGGAGGAACACAAGCTGTTCCTTACCAGGGTCCTTCTTCCGCTCCACAAGGTCAAGAGCCTCAGCATGTACCATCCCCAGCTGGCCTACTGTATCGTCCAGTTCCTCGAGAAGGACGCATCGTTGACGGAGGAAGTGGTCCTGGGTCTGCTGCGATATTGGCCCAAGGTCAACAGTACAAAGGAGGTCATGTTCCTCAACGAAGTAGAAGACATCTTCGAGGTTATGGACCCTGCGGAGTTTGCCAAAGTCCAAGAGCCGTTGTTTCACCAACTTGCGAAGTCGGTGGCCAGCCCCCATTTCCAAGTGGCCGAGCGTGCGCTATACTTCTGGAACAACGAGTATTTCTGCAACCTCGTAAGCGACAACGTCGAGATTATTTTGCCTATCATGTTCGCTCCGTTATACGAGAACTCAAAAGGTCATTGGAACAGGTAAGACACCCAATCCCTCACTTTGTATGGTCAGATAACTAACCCGACCTTGACAGGACGATTCACGGCATGGTCTATAACGCCATGAAACTGTTTATGGAAATCAACCCTCAGCTCTTCGATGACTGTTCTCACGAATACACCGAGAACCAGAACAATGCTGCGGCAAGGGAGGCGATGCGGGACCGGAAGTGGGCTGCGCTTAAGGACCAAGCCAGTAAGAGGAAGCCCTCCAATGGCGTGGCGGAGGTTGACCCGCAAAGTGAGGATAACCAGAAACGACTTGACTCGTTGAAGCTCGACGGAGACAAAAGAGATCGGCTACCAGCTGGCCATGAGCGGCAGACCTCGGTAGGCTCATCCAGAAGCGGACGTTGATTTGGTGATTTCGGTCAATTTCTTCACGTGCCTTCTTCTACTTTCTTCTTCATGATAGACCTTTCTAAGCGATTATGACACTGGTCACGGCCGTGGTTCGGCTGGACCCTGGAGACACTACACATACAATCATGACTACTTGCATTTATGAAGCACCTCTCCCATCCGGCAGTCCTGTGCTGTGCCATGTTCGAGGGTCCAACTCTGTTAACCACCTCCCTCTCTACATAGGATTCTGCTGCGATGGTCACTGATACTGGCGACAATCCGGAAGACGCTTCGCCCGACGAAGCTCAAGCTACTGCAATAGCAGCGTAAGCCTTCACCGCGATTGATCGCATTTTTGCTTTTTGTTCTTTGTGTTTCCCCATTCGACAGGTGTTTCTATTTCCCGCTTATAATGCCCCTCGACCTCCAACCCTTCCCCTTCCCCTAAAACACGTGGCATTTCCTCGATTCAAGCTATTTACAGCTTTGGCCGGTCTCCCACATGGCTACCGGTTACAAACTACTGGGATTCGTGCAATTTAGGCACGAGGTCCCTCCTAGGCATTTAATAACCAAAAAGCTTCCGGGGAGTTATTCTTCCTACTTTTACTCTGAGTAGTATCACAACGTGTGCAGTACGCCCAGACTCGGTGTGTTTCGTTACCACGCGTCAACCATACATACAGATTTCATTTGGTGGAGATTCATCGCCGTACGCATCAGAGTATTGGGGAGAAAGGGGCAAGAGGGGACGCGTTTGTCGTACCGGCCTGTCTGCCGGGCGGTAAGGAGGAATAGGGAAATCTATTTGGGAGATGATGATAGGCGCGAGGGGATGCACCTGAGCAGATACTGTGTATGTCTCTGTGTCTTCTCGGAAGAGTCTTCGGGGTCATGATGATGATTGATAACTGAGAAGTCTGGAGAATGGCGTTTTTAACTCATTTCCCGCGGGTTGGCAGAGAGAAACAGAAAGAGAGAGGAATGGTGTTAGGCGGGGAATTCACTCTCATCCACATGATCAGGACCGGAGAACATGATACTTGCCTTGTCTGTCTATTGCTGGTGCATTTTCTGTGATTACGGTAGTGGTGAAGGCTGCTGATCTGTCTACCCACCATGGCAGTGCTTCTGACTTGTGAAAGCGAGACCAGCAATTTCTCACAGATTGACTACGGAGAACTATCACGCCTGACTAGGTGCTTACCTCAACCCCAGCTACCCATGAGCATATCGGATACGAAATGGTAAAGACTGGTGTTTTGCCACTCGAAGTAGATCCTACAAGCTGGCAATACGGCAGGGACTCGTTGCTAGAGTCGCATTAAAAAGGATTTGGCATCTACCTTTCGTTCATTGATCTGGATGGTAGTAATAGGGTGAAATCAACTCTGCGGTGCAAATAAGATCCTTGGGGCAACGAGGAAAAGGGGTTTTCACCAAGGTTTGTGTGTCCCTGGTCTCGGCCAACTTTCACTGCACAACACAAAGAACAGTATCAAAGCAAACCCTTCGGGCCATATATCGTAAAAACTCCATCTAGGCAATAGCATTTATGAATCACCGTGTGGGCAAAGTGGCGCGATGGGCAGATTTTCGTAAAATTCTGCAATCAGCTTCCGAATAGAGTTTCCAGCGGTAGAATATAAATACTTACCGAAGAGGACGCTCTTTTCCATTTCCTTTCTTCTTTTCTTTTCTTCACACACAGGCGTTCCCGATCATTGTGCTGGACTCTTAGTCCATCCTATACTACTTTCGAATACACTTACCCCTTTCCTACATATCCAACACCTCTATACAATACGCCGAGCATGTCGTGGTCAGTCTTCTGCCCATGATATGATCGTCGTGTTGGATAGAGGTGTTGGATATGTAGGAAAGGGATAAAGGTGTTTGAAGTGGCATAGTCTGGCCTAGAGTCTAGTATAACGATCGAGGGCGCTTGTGTGTTCGGGCCACCAAAATCCCAACCTGCCACCTCTACGCGGTGTGGCCTAGAAACGTCTGTTCTGCAGGCGGCTAGGAGCAGGCAATGGTACCGCTTACTGCTGGAGGGCCCATCTTGAGTGACATCGTCGAAGGCTTTGATGCTGCCCTCCCTTTCCCTCTATCTCCCCCCGTCGTAGGCTGCCTTCAAGGTGACGACAGGTTCACCATATGATGGTCCGGAGTCACGATACTGTATGGCACCTGCAAGAAACACTTCTTCGCATCTTCGCTTGCTCCGCGGCTGCTTACAATACTTTGGCAGTAATCGACCGGGTCAGATGTTCCAACCTTAAGTCAGTCTGTCCCTGTACGTAAATAGCCTATCCTATCACCACCAGGCATTTCGTGACGGAGCAGACAGGCCCAAACTACGGGTTGCTGTCAATTTCTTCATCAGAAATTTTGGGCTTGAACCTTGAGGTGGATCCTTATTGCCGAGTCTGACTTCGACGAGCTCGACGACGGCGAAAGAAGAGGGTTGCCAGTGTGTCGTGAGCAACGCGATGACAACCACGCCCGCCACCGTGCCATCTATAACAGCGTCTATACGCTGTCGCGTACTGTTAGACGCCCCGTTGGGAGTACTCGGACAAGACTCGCTATTGCTACTTCTATCCTGTTGTGTTCGAAATGTTCCACAATTGCATGTAGTCGAAAATGGTTATTGCAAGATGGAGAGGGTTGGGAGAGATTTGGGTCAAGCCGAGTGCGTTCATCCAGCAGAGTAGACCATTGGAATTATCATTGGAGCAGGTAATTAGTAAGTAGAGTAGCAATCTGCCTGTTGATCCAACACCACCTCGCCCGTATTGATACACTGGGATATACAGTCCCTCGCCCAATTCCATCTTCACTCCTCATCGCTTCACCCACACACAACCACCACCAGCGCCGTGGCCTGGCTTCCCCGGAAGGACTTGTCCATTTCCTTAGATTTTGGGAGTATCCTGCACGTCCTATAGCAGTAGATTCACTGTGAGTCTTACATGTCGAATGGGCAAAGGAGTAGGGAGGGCTTAAACTACCTTCCAGGCTTCCTCGAAGCCGGCATTCCGGACCCAGCGCGGGCCGGGCGCCTCGACAGAATCCACGATCAGGTGGGCTATTTGGTCCCAGAGCTTGTCGCCCTTGACCTGGAGCCAGTCTCGGTCCTCGTAGGGCTTGCTGAGCTTGCGACCGACGCCGACGGCCCTCCACAGCTTGATGACGTGGCCATCGTCTGAAAGGCTTTGCAAGCGAGGAAGAAGCTCTATATTATACCCTCGTCGATTAGTATTGGTCTGCGAACCCTGTGATTTGTATTTGCTTGGTCTGCAAAGGGGTAACAGGAAGCCTACGATGTGGTGAAAGACCCTCGTCCTTCGGCACATATTTCGCAATCTTCTCCGCCGAGAGCTTGGGGCTGCCCCTGGCGACGTATTGGACAATGTCCATCCGGATCTTCCACTCGAGCATGCGGACCTTGTGCTCGGTGGCGATCCAATCCTGCTTATTCAAGGTGACGAAGATTGGCGCCGAAGTGACGTGATGCCTATGGGAAAACGGTCAGCTTTCGACATATCTTGGAGGAGGCTGCTACGCCCCTATATCCAGCGAGCCTTGCTTACATCAAGAAGAACTCGTACTTGGGGTCCTTGCCCGGATGCAAGGCCGCGGCCGAAGCCTCGTAGATGGCCGTGTTGAACATCTCGGCCGTCTTCTCGGCCAGCTCGTCGGGGGGCAACCCGGACCCGGCCCGCGCACTCGACGGCCTCGTCCCGGGCACGGGCGAGCACGCCGTCGCGGATCTTGTTGCCATCGTCGAGGTGCGGGGAGGCTCGGAGCTTCTCGTTGCCCGCCGCCGCTTCCAGAAGGTCCGCGATGCGAGGCATCGGCATGCGGGCCGACTTGCGGGCCGTCTCCTCGGCGGCCAGGAGAAACGAGCCCATGTCGTCGCGGTGCACGCAGGCTTGGGCGAGGGCCATGGCGACGATGGCGGGTTGGTCCCATTCAACGCCGTACATCAACTGGATGAGGGGGTGCATGAACCCTTTTCCGTATGGGTTAGCCAACTATTGACACATCTCTCTCTTCCGGTCGGCAGTTTTCACTTCCTTACCTGCATACATCCTGATCAACATGTCCTGGCTCCGCTCGTCCTCCTTGAACATGTACTCAGCGAGGGTCTTCTGCCATCCGCCCAGCCTCTGAATCTCGTGCTCAAAGAAGAGGAGCCAGTCGCTGTAGTACTGCTCCTTCCCTAGGCGCTGCTTGGCCTTGTCCCAGTCCTGCAGCTCCTCGAAGAGGTTCTTGCGCGGCTTCATGGCGGGACGCTGGTAGCTTTCATTCTCGACGAAGGCCTTGCGGATATCCTCGGCCGAAGCTCCCGTGCCGTACAGAGCTAGGATGTGATGGCTGATACTATATTGAAGGTATAAGTACGTATTATAATCTTATATACCATATTATGCAAGTGCATTTACTGATCATGGAATCCTTCTTGATTGAAGAAGACGTGATGTTTGTCCAGGTCTTTCTGAAGTAGCTCGGTGGCGGTTCTGGCGGCATGGTCACTTTGCTGCATGCCCCAGAGGCCGGTATTGTCGGGAGCGATGTTGATCTTGTAGGCAGTAGCCATATTGCTGAATAGTCTTCTCTGTGTTGGTTTTGTATAAGAGGTAGTATAGCTGCGTAGCAGTCGTGGCAATACTATGGTGGGCTTGTTCATTGGATTGCCGTGAAGCTCCTTGATCGGGGCTTCATTCCCAGTCACAACTACGACGATCTGCGATTATTATATATGATGTGCTAGACGGACATGCACTCAATTGACTTTGCGACTTGCGCCCGCCATCTCGGTTTACGACGGCATCGTGAATCCTTTACCTCCGAGGCCGAGAAGCCTATTGGATTGGAGGGGAGATGACAAATGCAAGTGACGTTCAACGGGTAACGGGTTTGCGGGGGCGGCGAAGTCGTGCAGATGCGGCACGGCGGGTGGGTGACCAGCGGCCAATGTAAGGCCTATGTCATCCTTGGCGCTGATGACAACTGCTCGCGGGTTACTCCGTAGCGGCGACGATCTCCGAGATCCCTCCAACTTTGGGCGACGATGACTGGCCGAAAATAGACCTGGATTACCAATTAGGGCTTCCTTATTACTTGATCTCGAACAACTGCGTCGCGGCTCCCGGAAGTCGGATACGCGAGCTAGCATGCCAAGAAAGCGACTTTACACGCACACAACTTGCTGGCTTACGTATCACTCATGTTGAAACTGAAAAGAAAAGAGGTGGTGAACAAAGGAGGTTATCGCCAGCCAGCCAGCCAGCCAGCGACAACTCGGTAGGCATTTGCAGATGACATGGCACGTACTGATCTGAAATGTTTATTAGCCAGGCGATTGACAACAAGCAACAAGGCCACTTTGTATCCTCTCAAATTGCCTTGACGAGGGATGATCCCTTGCTTTCGCCTCGTATGAGTGGTCTAGCGCGAGCTGAATAAAGCATGCCTACAGGGCAATCAAGGTGAATCGCTGGGGTGAGGCATTGCCGTACCGTCATTAATGGGACCTCTATAACAAATACAACTGGCACCTGGGTTCTGCCTGGCTTGCTGGACACGAACAGAGGGAAAAACGCACAGCAAGTAGCACCAAGCTTGCAAGGCACGAATAAGGGGACCCGGTTTACTTGTCCGCATTCTTTCAAGGCCCAAGACTCACCAACCGTCTAGGGCCATTGGTGGCTTGTCTAGATTCCAATAGAAGCCGCGCAGCCGCGTACTCCATCATCCAGTATCAGAACAATACACACTGTAAGCCACAGTACATGATAGCTGCCCAAAATAACACGGATACGTTTGCCGACTGCTCCCCTCGATCAATCTGTTTTCCAGTGGTGCAGACTCGACCTCACGGAAAAACGGACTCCCTGTGAACCAGATGTCTCCACCCAGGCGCCAGGCGCATAGCATTGCTGGGATCGTGGACCATGCAATGGCGTCCCTGAGATAAACGAGATAAACAAGGAGCCCGTCCGCCCGGTGGCAGAACCCCGATGGTTGAGCAGAAGTTGAGGGACGTCCAACGTGGTGGTACCGACGAATGATTCAGTCTCATTTATGGAGCGACCAATCGACGAGCCCCAGGGAGATCCAGCAGGGCCCAGCTCGTATCAGATGCTGGGTCGCTGCCACAAATAGGCCCTGCCGCGTACTGGCTCGGGTCCACCGCCCTGAACGCCACTGTCACCAATGCACCACCAATGCACCGTTCCCCTGACATCTGCGCGTAACTGCAATGGGCGATTTTTCAGTTTCGGCCAGGAGCATGGCAGCCACGCCAGCACCAGTCGTTGGGACGGGAGGAAGCATTGGATGGACCTGCCTTTTTTCCTCTGGCTTCTCGTTTTTTGTTCTCTTCCATTGATCTGGCCATCAACATATCTTTTTTCCTTTTGCATATTTCTGTATAGAGCAGTCTTTGTATTGCAGCCATTCGCTTGTTCTTTATTCTCTGATACCGGATTCTCTTTCTCCAGTCGCTACTACCTTCGTTCCCTGCCTTCGTTTGACCCACAGTACGTTGGCGCCGGCATAGCCACCTGCGTTGTTGAGGAAAGTCTGAAGGCAAGAGTCAAAAGACGAAAGAGGCGAGCAGGAGAAATAACAACATATCTTTCGGGTCTTGTCTGCTGCCAGCGAAACCTACCTAATCCACCTGGAGTCGTCATCGAGAAGACCTCCGAGTCAGATCCGAACCTGGAAAACCTGGAGACGCGCGCATAGGGCCGCTATTATACATAGTTCCGGGTTAGGAACTTCGCTGCTCTTTGAGAGCTGGCAGGAGCCATTCTGTTCTTCATCGTTTTGTCTTGTGCTGTCTATACAGCCCTTCCTTTTCCTCTCATCGTATTACCATGGCGGGCTCATCGGTACCTGGGCTTCTGCCCCGTGACGGCGCCAAGACCTTCTTCAGTACCTTCAGAATCCTTTTAATACACAGGTGCGCAAGCCTATACCCGTCGGAATCTCTATACAATCCCCACTGACTCCTGGCCGCAGTTAACTACCAACGCGTTCTGGTCTTCTTTTGGTTATTCCATAGGCGCAGCGGTCCTGTTCGCTCTCCTATTTTGTCTTCTGCGGCCATACAATAAGACTGTCTACGCCCCTAGGCTGAAGCACTCTCAGGGCGAGAAAGCGCCCCCACCACTAACAAACGGTGTCTTTGGCTGGGTAAACCCGGTCGTCAAGACGAGAGACCAAGTGCTCGTGGAAAAGATCGGTCAGGATGCTACTATCTTTCTCCGCTTCATCAAGATGTCTCGCAACATCATGATCATTCTATCCATTATCGGCTGTGGCGTCTATATCCCCCTCAACATCACCCAGAACGAGAAAGCCGACAACAAGGACGCTACCAACGCCTTCATGAAATTCTCGCCCTACTCTATGGCTGGGCCGATTGTTTGGGTGCACGTCATCGTCTCGTATATCTTCGACATCATCATCTGCTTTTTCTTGTGGTTGAGCTATAGAGTGGTAACCCGTATACGCCGCGAGTACTTTGAGAGCTCTGACTACCAGAACAGTCTGTTCGCGCGAACACTCATGGTGCTTGACATTCCAAAATCGTACCGCAGTGATGGCGGTGTTGCGAAGCTGGTGGATGAGGTTGATACGACGGGAGACCCGACCGGTTTAATTGCTCGCAGCATTAAGGGGCTCCCGGAGCTCATTGAAAAACACGAAGAAGCGGTTCGGGAGTTGGAGGCGGTGCTTTCCAAGTACCTGAAGAACCCAGACAAATTGCCGGCTAAGCGACCAACGTGCAAGGCGCAGAAAGGTGACGAAGCATATACTCCTGGTTCTAAGGTTGATGCCATCGACTACCTAACCTCGCGGATCGAAAAACTCGCAGCCAAGATCCACGAAGCTAGGACGGCGGTTGGAAACCGGGAAGTGCTTCCGTATGGCTTTGCCAGCTTTCCCAATATCGACCAGGCTCACGAGCTGGCATACGCCGCCAGGAATAAGCATCCTCAAGGATCGACCCTTCGGCTTGCTCCTCGGCCCAGCGACTTGATTTGGAAGAACCTCCCACTTGACAAGAAAACTCGAAACTGGAGAAACCTGATGAACAATGTCTGGGTCGGGGCTCTAACAGTGGTGTGGACCGTTCCCAACGCCTTCATCGCCGTTTTCCTATCCGACTTTGCCAAGATTGCTGCCGTGTGGCCCGCCTTCCAGACTCAGCTCTCAGCTAATCCTAAAACCTGGGGCGCCCTCCAAGGTATCCTCGCACCTTTGGTCACGACACTGTTCTATCTGGTCCTGCCCGTTATCTTCCGTCGTCTCTCCATTTATGCTGGAGACTACTCCAAGACGGAACGAGAGAGACATGTCACTCACAAGCTTTACATCTTCTTCATTTTCAACAATCTCATCGTCTTCTCCCTCTTCTCGGCCGGATGGAAGTACGGCTCGGCCGTCGTAAATTACCAGGCAGCCAAGAACACGGACGCCTGGACCTCCATCGTGGAAACCCACCCGGGACAAAATCTGATGGCTGCCTTTTGCGACGTCTCGCCATTCTGGCTGAACTATTTGCTGCAACGTAATTTCGGTGCTGCACTGGACATATCACAGCTCACTAAATTGGCCAAGGGATGGCTGACTCGCAAGCTCACTAACCCAACTCCGCGGGAATTGATCGAGCTCACGGCGCCGCCTCCTTTCGACTACGCCTCGTACTACAACAACTTCCTCTTCTACATCACCATTGCGCTGATATTCGCCCCGTTTCAACCCCTGGTTCTCCCCGTGACGGCGTTTTACTTCACCATCGATGCTTATATGAAGAAGTACCTACTCATGTAAGTCTGCCTTTGCTCTTGCCCCTTCTCGCTACTATTGCGAAACGGTTGGCTGATTATGTTGCTGCAGGTACGTTTTCGTCACAAAGCACGAGTCTGGAGGTGAATTTTGGCGTATGATCTTTAACCGAGTCCTCTCTGCAACGCTGCTTGCCAACATTGTCTGCGCAATTTTCGTTTATGCCAGAGGAGAAGTGTCGAGGGTCCAGTTTTACATGATGATCCCGCTGCTTGTAGTTCTGGGTGGATTCAAGATTTACTGCATGAAGACGTTCGATGACAACCAGACCTACTACAGCAAGGGCGACAAGAAGAGAATGGCCGACGATGTGGTCCACGAGAGATCGAAACACGAGAAAGTGGGGGTTCGCTTTGGCCACCCGGCTCTGTACCGGAAGCTCATGGTCCCCATGGTTCATTCCAGAGCTCAGCATATTCTTAAGGATATTTACCGTGGCCGCTTGGATACTGGATTCGATGAGGATACTGGCTACGGTGATTCGTACAGAATGCAGAACATGGCCAAACCAAGGCCTGGGGTCGCCGCCACATCCGCCGCACCATTCGAGCTTGTTAGCGACTCCCAGATGGACTTCGAGAATTACCGCAACCGTGCCGACTTCGCCGATCAAGCAGGAGACGCTGGCAGCACGTACAGCAAGTCGGTGGCGGACATGTCACGCCCCGGCACGCCGGGCGGCTACCATAATGGATCGCGTTCGGGCTCTCCTGCACCTTCGTACCTCAAGCAACAGTCCGGCTACGACACAGACAAGACAGCCGCATCATCGCCCGACGGTGAATTGGGCGGTGTGACCTACCCAGCCGGCTACTTTGCCGCCCCCACGGGCCCAGCGGCACCCGGACGCAGCCCCCTTGCGCGGACGACATCGGAGGAGGATATGATGATGGGCATGAGCCACCCCACGCCTGATCAACCGCCGCATCTCGGACGCACCACATCCAACAGTCCGTTATTATAGAGCGAAGGGCGGATCAGGTTGATGTACCAATGTGTTTTGTTTAGCGGAATATAGGAAAGGAAAAAACCTACGCCCCATGGTCGGGCTTGCATTGGGTCTGGAGTTTATGACACAATATACAATCGTATCCCTAATGGACGTCAGCGTCATTAGCGATATACTTTTGAGTATAGGCATCACGGCATGATTATTTTACAGTATGCCAACCACACTTTGCGTCTCATCTCATCTTTCGTGCATGCTTTAATATAAATGAAGATAAGCATCATTCTTTTCTGCTCGTGACACCCCACGGCTTCTCTGCTGAGCCGCTGTACCTTTCAGGGGCGCCGCCGACTGCCAATTACCAAATATACCAGCTCTTGGATAAGGTGTACAGAGGAGGCTACTGCATTATATGAAGGTGAGATATTGCATACAAAGGGGGATGCGTTTCTCTCGCGAGACATGTCAGTCAAATGCCCACCCAATAGAACTTTGGTGCATCCTTCACATTTCACATGACACGTTCGAAAGGGGATAGTAGCAAGTTGTCAAACAATTAATTGAATCTCTAATGCTGCGGGTATCGCTGTTGCCAAATGAAAAAAAATAAACAGGAACTACGTACCCAAACACATGGGATTGTTCCCATGTCCCTTCAGGTATCAAACGCCGAAAGACGACGCTTTCCTTCGAATCCCGCCAACTTCTCAACAGGCCGCCCGTTAAGGGCAGGCGTCAAGTGATATCGGCGCCGTTCGTGCCGCACCGTGTTATAAACAGAAAAACGCTGGTCCCTTTCCTTCTTTTCCTTCTCTAAATGAAACTAAAAAACAACCGGCACTCGCTTTGGTCATTGACATCATTAGAACAATGCTCTATATACAATACACCCACAAAACCGCAAAACCACCTGTCGCCATATGAAGAAGCGACAGATAGATTGCATGTCATCCAAACCCCCAGCCCAGGGGAAAACGCCTTCCCAGAAGTCAGATGATGGCCAGCTTTGCGCCAACTACAGCTACATGCCCCCATCCATGTTTTTCCAGATATCGTTAGCGTCGTCGTCGCCTAGATGGCCGCCGAACGAGGAAAGCATGTGTGACATGGACGGCGGTGAGCTGGGCATGACGCCATCGGTGCTGAGGAACGTGCCAAAGTCGAATCGATGACCTCCCATCAAATGATGGCCGTCGCCTTCATGAGACAAGTGGCCCAGGTCAAGGTTGAACCCTTCATCAACGCCGGAAGCAGGAGCCATGAAATCATTAGCCTCGGAGAGCAGCTGGTTGATCGACTTGGTGAAGGGCGAGCTGAAGGGACCCAGCTCCTCGAGCATCAGGTGCGCGGGCACTGTGCCGGGTATCGGGTGCTTAGGCGAACGGCGTTGGGTAGACCGCGGGGTCCTCGTGGGGGTGCGCTGCAGTTGCAGCATCGAGTTTGCGACCACCTGGCTGGGCGACTGCATCGACCGATGCAACGACCTCGACGAGCGGATAGACTTAGTCACACTTCTAGTAATGGGTCGGTGGCTTGGCGTGGCAGCAGTGGGCGTCTTGAACGGGCCTTGGTTGCCTGACTTTGGCGGTGGTGTGGACGGACGAGC
This sequence comes from Apiospora kogelbergensis, assembly GCF_038363985.1. NCBI lineage: Eukaryota > Fungi > Ascomycota > Sordariomycetes > Amphisphaeriales > Apiosporaceae > Apiospora > Apiospora kogelbergensis. Next base: position 1,171,341 of record NW_027117422.1, read on the forward strand.
GGGTGTGCCGAAAAGGCCGACCATATCGTCATCGTGGTCGTTTGTTGTAAGTCCATTGTTCTCCTTGCCGGTCTCTCCTTCCCGCGTCTTGGAGGCTCCAGCCTCTGGTAGGGTTTGAACGATATTAACAGCAACCTCGCCCAACACCTTCTGTTGCCCATCCTTTCTAGGCGAAGGGAAGAGTAGGCGGCGGGTAGGGCCCATCTCACCATCGTCGACGGCTATGGGGCTACCGGGTGTACCGCGACCTTTAGAATGCGTAGATCCCTGCGAATGCGTAGAACCAGGGGCCTTCGAGTTCATCGTTTTTTGCGCTGCCCCGTTTGGCACATTCTGCTCGGCGATCAGGATCACAGTATCATCGGCGTCCTCGGAGGGTCCCAGCGGATCTGTTGGGAGACCAGCGTCAGACGTCAGGTTCATCTGACCGTCACTCTTAGTGCGCGATTTCTTGGACCGACCACCTTGACCGCCAGTAGGTCTCTTCTTCCGGACTTGGGACAAGCGATCCTGGTCCTTGTCCCACTTCTCCGCCGGTCTTGGTACTTTCCATTTCGAGAACCAGATGCCACATGGATTGCAAAGAAGCACCTCTCTCCAATGAGCCTTGATCTCGCTGGGAGCTAGTGCCTTCTTCACCATCTCGTAGCGAGTAGGCTTTCCATCCTGATCTCTCTTCAATATGTTGATTGCTGTGACACAGCCAGCTTTCTCCGAGTATTCATGGTACTCGGGCACACCTTCATGCTCCTGCTTCCAAATCTTGCGCCATGTTGGTGTTTGAACGGCCCCGCAGTTGGTGCAAAACGGTGGCGTCTGTCCTTTCGCAATTGCATCTTCCAGCTTTTGCTTGATAGCCTGTTTCTTCACGTAGTTCTTGTTTGAGCGGGAATCCAGGGGTCCCACCATGTCGGTTTGCGGGTGCGCCGGTTCAGACGGCACGATGGTCTGTGTCGATGATAGAGGGAACACGGGGTCGCTCGCTGGTACCGATGGTGGGGGAGTTCGGGCTCAGCCGTGCCCTCTACACTTGACCTAGGGAAAGAGGGTGGCTCCATTGAGCATCCGGCACGCTCTACTTTAACCGCCATTTCGCGTTCCTGAGAAACGTCCTTGACCCGGGGGTGAGATCCTCCAGGGGCCTTGGGGTGAGCTCCATGCTCATCGTCTCCATAAGATTGTGCTCGTCGTTCAAGTCGCACATTAACACTCGCTCGAGATCACTCATCTCGTGCGGTGTCGCAACAGAAGGCGAAACGGCATCTTCAGGAATCAGTGGTGCCTGAGTTGTAGGATGCTCCGTAGGCGTGGTAAGCTCCGCAGCTACCTGGGGCCCAATGGACTCGACACTTTCGGGATGAGATATGCTTAGTTGCTCGCGAAACTCCTGTCTCGCATAGCTCTGAGCCTGTTCTATACTTCCTCCTTGTGGCATATTGCAGCCTTGCTCTACCTCAGTAGGCATAGGAGTCAGTTCAGGGGGTGAAATTCGATTTGGTTCCGACATAGGTGCTTGCCGCGCACGCTTGGCTTTTGGAGCCTCAGAAGCTTTGCGATTTGCTAGATGGGGTGGATTGTATAGTGAGGTCTTGGGAAGGAGCTCGGGCGGTCCCGGAGTCTCGCTGAACATAACTAAGTTGTCGGATTGAGGCTGCTTCTTCTTAGCTCGACTTCTCTTCGGTTTTGGTTTTGCTACAGCAGGGGCTGGCGGTGCTTCAGTAGCCGGTTTAGTGGTTTGCTCCTCATCCAGACGAGGGTCTTCGAACCCACCACTCATAAATCCGGAGTCGGGCTGTGGTACTGGCATCGGTGGTAAAATCGGACTCGACGGAGCTGGACTGGACTGGGCACTGTAGAGACGAGACCGTGGCACAGGAGGAGATGATCCTATATCGGCAGGACTGGGCCCATCGCTGTAAGTCTGAGCTGGCGAAGGTGCAAGAGAATCAACTGGGGAACGAGCATCTAATGAGTGAGACACAGATCGATTTGACTCATTGAATGATGCCGAGAATGATCCAGCCTGGTCATGTGTCCCCATTGATTGCTGCCTCAAATTACTCTCGGTTACTGATCTCGATAGAGGAAAGCTCTTGCGATTTTCGGGTACTGGCGTAGGCGCTCTCGGGACTTCTTGCAAGTGCGATCCGTTCGCAGTATCTCCGCTTGCCCCAATGGGGCGGAAATTGCGGATTGATCCTGAAGTGCTGGCAGCAACGCGAAGAGAATCCGGCGCTGAGCCAAAGGTTGCGCTGTTGCTGCGTTCGACCTGTGTAATCTTGGCGCGCTTTCTGGGACCAGGTCCATCATCTGCATCGGTGCCATCTTCATAACCCGACGTACTGCCTTCAACGGCAGCAGGTTTCTTCCTTGGGCGGCCTCGTGGCCTACCAGTAGGAGCTTTGGAAGATGCTCTTGACGAGGGACGAGACGGGTTCTTGCTAACAATATTCACTGACTTCGGTGGGCCTGTAGAGTCGGGCGGCATCTGGGTTTGGGTTGACGTAACCGAAGGCGGTAACCCATCGCCAATCATGGGAATAGAACGCTGGAAGCCGGGTTCAGCTGAGCCCGTTCGGCTTCCAGGTCGGCTTCCGGGTTGACTGGCTGCGCTGTGGAAGCTCTGGCCGTGTCCTACGTAGTCATTCCTCGTTTCGTAAGACGAGTTGAAAGGCCGAGCTGGAACCAAAGCGGGAGATGAGGCCATTTGATTGTGTGCTTGTTGGTTGAAGCCGGTATTATGTTGCATGTATGAGTTCCACTCTGTATTTTCGGACATGGTCGATGCCGATCGGTGGAGGTGTGGCATCTGGTTGGGCATTTGGCTTTGGACGGGTGCTGGAGCCGGAGCTGGGGCTGGTTGGGGAGCTCTAGAGACGGCCGTGAGCCGGAGCTTGACCTCGAGGGTCTCGTTGATTCCATTGCCAAAAATTGCTAGCAAGTTCTTTGTGACACGGCCAGTCACCAATTGAGGATTTCCCTCCGGGTTGTTTTGCATGGCCCGACTGAGTAGCCCTTGGCCGACTAACGGAGTGTCCGGCTCCGAATAGTCGAAGGCGTAGATAGTGTAATCCCGGTCATGATCGTCAGCCAACTCTGGGCTATAGTGATAAACGGCCTTGAGGCATGTCTGCAGATCGACCAGGCCAATCCTATTCCTCTCATCGATTGGTATGGTCTGGATGTGCAGGATGGGGGCCCAGCGAGCTAGACAGTTGACTGAGCTGTCCTTATCGAAAGTGTAGTTTACTTTCACTGTGAGATAGTCAGCAATAGCCCCATACTCGATGAGAAAAGGTTATTCTCGTACAGCCCATTGCCTTGACTTGCATGCCTGATTCACCATTTTCGGTGGGCGTGGGAGCCCAGCCGGCATTATTGACGTTGGCCATGATATCGCAGGCGACCGAAATGAGGTCACTCGGTCAATTTGCAAGGGGCTCGTACGATTCCAAAGTCAGAAATTCACCAAAGAATTCCGCAAATTGGCGTGGATGGTTATAAATGTGTCCAATGGGTATCTGGATCCCTCATGGGCATGATCGTAAGTCGTGACGCGTGTTGGTATGGTATGTCCGTTTCCTCCTTGGGGGTTGGACACGCGGACGCGGAAAAGGCAGGAACCAGAGGATGAAATGGGCGAAAGTCCGTGTGGAAAATAAGACAAGAACCAACGAGAGAAGCCTTCTAATTGCGGTGCATTTGCCCTTGAGGACAAATGTCGCAGAACGAACAACTCTGGGTTCGAAGAGTGGGTGGAATAATATGAACTGGCCGAATGGAAATGGTTCGAGAAGCGAAAGAAAGAAGGTGAGGAAGATGCTCAAAGGGAATCAAATCGGTTGCTGGGTCGGAGGTACAAAGTGGGCAGCGCGAATCTTTAGTGAAGTGCAGGTACCGCGTCGGGCGACTAGAGCGTTAGAGGTACACGAGACGCGTCCGGGCCTTCCAAGGAACGAAAAGCCCGCGTTTTGGTGACGTCCAGCTTAATTGAAAAAAGGTACGTGAGGTACCTTGGGCCTGGCAGGCTCGGCCGATTCAATGACATGCCATTGGTCGGCTGGGCGGGCTCAGGCGGGGCCTGTATCAAGCTGGGGGATCGCATGAAAATCAAGGAGGCCCCCGCTCTGATACGTATGTGGGGCACGGGTCGAGAGCTGAGCTGGGTACGTACCGGCCATTCAAGATAAGGATCTCTTATCAATAACAGCCCTAGAATTGCCCACAACCACGCTTTTTTCCGACCGTTGGCCTGCAACTTCCGACCCACAGCTGCTCTTTTTTTATGAGCCTTTCCCCTACGATTTTAATTCCCTTCACTGATTCCCAACCCCGGAGCCGCCAACACAACACCAACCAGAATCCCCTTCCACAGCCGCAAAGATGGGTAGAGTTCGCACCAAGACCGTGAAGAAGTCCGCCAAGGTGCTGATTGAGAAGCACTACCCGAGACTGACAGTTGACTTCGAGGTCAACAAGCGTCTCTGCGATGAGGTTGCTATCATTGCCAGCAAGCGTCTCCGCAACAAGATCGCCGGATATGTCACTCACTTGTTCGTACCCCATTCTATAAATCAATCACCAGTTGGTTGGTTTGCTAACCCGCCACAGGATGAGACGTATTCAGCGTGGTCCCGTCCGCGGTATCTCCTTCAAGCTTCAGGAGGAGGAGCGCGACCGCAAGGATCAATACGTTCCCGAGATCTCTGCCCTCGACTTCGCTCAGCTGTCCGAGAGCGGCCAGCTCGACATCGACTCCGAGACCAAGGATATGCTGAAGCAACTTGGCGTAAGTTTTGGCATGTTCCAATCTTCAATGACATTCAGCTTCTAACAATGTTTTGCAGTTCGAGTCTCTGCCCGTCAACGTTGTCCCTGTGGTTCAGCAGCAGTCCGTCGACCGCCCCCGCCGCTTCAACGACCGCCGTTAAAAGCCGACCACTGCTCTTAAAAATTAAGTAGCAAGCCCACGACCACCCCCGTCGCTCAGCCGACGGCCGTTCTTGAAAAAAGACAAGACGGAAACAAACCAACTCGAGGTGGATATGGTCGCTTTCCTCGTGCCCTGATCAATGGACGAAAATCCTGATCAGCGGACAACAACTTCTTGCGAAAGGTGTCTCTACTAGTTTAGATTGATTGCCAATTTGAGAAGTGTCCCAAGACTCTCAGTCCCTCTGTGGGCGCAAGATGTTCCTCCCTTTTCACGTGGCGTCAAGTTCAGTGCTCAGCATCTATACTTGCCGTCACGTGAGTGACTTCTTTTGTGACACGCGAACCTGATCATGATTATGTTCGGTAGGTACATGACTTTGCTGTAAATCGTAATTCCCCTCAACAGACGACTCTACTGTGCGACCTCGAACTTGTAACAGTCGCTCCGTAAAATTTATTGGATGACATTGTCCGAAGAGGCCAAGGTTTGGCCTATCCTGTAAGTCCTGGCGTAATTGACATCAGGTGTTGCTTCGCCTCCCTATTACTATGCTGCCATGAATAAACTAGATAGCTATATTCGAAAACAGAAATATCAATTTAATCCAATGTATTTCGCTCAGATCAAAACCCATGAAAGAAGGCAATGTATAATTTGTGATATGCAGAGCAAGGTGATGACAGCATATCATGTGACTGCGTGTACAAGATGCTATCGTGACTTCATATGGTATTCGACATGTGAACATATTCTACAAGCATCCGACCGCTCTTCGGTGGCTTTTGTGGTAGTATACATGTATTGAATTACCCCTTATCGTACAAAGGATAATGCTTGCCCTCCGACTCCTCTATTCTTTGCTGGCCACCCATGATAAGACGCCCTCTGAATCTTTGGTCGTTTTCCGATCGAGTACCTCCTCGACAATGGTCTTGATGCCCTGTCGGCCCCTCTTCCTTTGCACAAACTCACCGACGACCTGCTTCCGGGTCGCCGTGTTGTCCTTCACGAAGAGCTCGATCTCCGTCTCCGACGGGGATCCGACGTAGGCGTGGGGGTACTCAAAATAGCTGTGACGATCGACCAACAGCCGCAGCTTCTGCGCGTCCGCCTCGCTGGTCTGGAAGAAGGGCTCCGAGATGGCACCGCCCGCGGGCACTTCTTCCAGCGAAGCGGGCTGCCAGACGGGCGTCCTCCGCGGCTTCTTGAGCTGGGCGTTGACGCCCTCGACGAAGTCGGGGTGCTGCATGAAGCGCGCGGCAATCTGGTGCTCGCGCTGGAACGTCTGATCGATGTTCCAGTCACGGCCAAGCTGCATCTGTCGCAGGGCCACGTGCACCGCGGTCGGGGAGCGCTGGTGGAGAGTGGCCAGCGTCTTCTCTGCCCACTCCTTGGTGAGACCCTCTTCCTGCTGCAGAGCAGCCATGATCTCGGGCACAGTCTGCTTGCTGAAGCAGCGGTCAATAGCATTACGGATCTCGCCGCCCAGCTTGATGGGCTCCCGGTCTAGAGGCGGCAAGCCGGTGGCGTACTCCTCGATGGTCATCTCGATAAGTTTCAGGCGGAACTCCATGCTGTCGTAGTCCCGGAACCGAAGCTCGGCTAGACGCGACTCGAGGATTGGCAAGCTTGTCGAGTGGAGGTAATGAGTGGCGATTCCGGAGTAGAAGACGTTTGCGCCCTTCAGCCTCTCACTCGTCAAGGCGAGATATGTGCCGACAAAGCCAGGCATCCTAGGGAGGAAGAACGAAGCTCCAACGTCGGGGAAGAAGCCTATCGTCGTCTCGGGCATGGCGAAGACAGTGTTTTCCGTAGCGACTCGGAAGGGGGCATGGATACTGAGACCAACACCGCCGCCCATAGTGATACCATCCATGAAGGAGATGTAGGGCTTCTGATATGTGGCGATGTAGTGGTCGAGCTTGTACTCGAGAGCGAAGTATTCCGTGGACTTTTGCTGGCCCTTGGCGCCTTGCGCATTCAAGTCGGCCAACGCAGCGACATCGCCGCCTGCGCAGAAAGCCTGCCCGGCGCCCTTCATGACCACGACATTGGCCATATCCGAACGCTCCCATTCTACTAAACGGGGAATGATCTTGCGGATCATCGATCCATTGAGGGCGTTGAACTTCTGCGGCCGGTTCAGCTCGACCGTCCGCAGGCCGAGCAGGTTGGTGAAGAGGACATCTTCGGGTTCGTCGCCAGGTAGCTCCTTGATAATCTCGTTCACCTTCGTAGACATCTGCACATCGGGGATAGAATTAGCAGCTGCTTTGTCTGCCACAGCACCAAAAAGCTACTGCGCCCGCGTACGTACCTGCGCCCTGGGTGCAATGCGCGGGTCGAGGATCTTAGCTTTCAGAGGCATTCTGCATCGGAAGGGGTGAGAGGCCGTCGTAGCGGCAGACCCAGCCCGGCTAAAGAGGACCCGGAAAGACATTTATAAAGGAATGGAGAGAGACCTCAGTGCGCATGGGAATGTGGTATGGCGTTGCGCATCAGGCGAGGAGGGGGGGTGACGGAGGTGGTCGGGCAACCGAGGTAAAGTCTTTGATTCTCAACTCGGCGAAGCGTGGTATCCCATAATATCCCGAATACCTTGGGGGGTCGTTTGGCCTGCATCGAAGCCTCACTAGCCCTCTCGGCCTAAATTCTTCCAATTGAGCTGCTGCTCCAGGATCTGACGGAGGTTCGGTCGGTCGCGAATGGGCGTTTGGACGCCCCACCCCAAAAAACCACGGATAGCTGGATACCTAGCTGGGCCCTCGGTGAGCCACCAATCAGACGCAAAGCCTCAGCGGCCCAGCCCAGTCCCTCCCCGAAGCTTTTCGAGATTTTGGTGCTGCAACTGGCAGTAGCTCCAGGCTCGCTCTCCTACCTCTCAGCCTTGCGAGTTCGCGATCAAGTCCCACGCTCAGCAACTCTTCCAAACCACCACCTACCCACACACCAGCACCACCACCTCAAGATGGCGGACGCTAAGATTCAGTGAGCATTACCATAACACGTCAATACAGCTTACGGAAAAGCTGATCCGTTCTCTCTAGGGACCTCCTCACCAAGCCTCGCAATGAGTTGACGTACGTACATCCACCGACCGCCAATCCAGCCCGAACCAGCTGTTGGATCGCTTCGCTCGACTGCCCTCGGGCTTGTACTGACACGACATGATAATCACAGGGAATACGAGATCCAGCAGCTCGAGGAGCACGAGTTCAGCGCGGGACCCCTATCGATCCTCCAGACGGCGGTGCGCAGCCACACACAGGTGCTGATCTCAATCCGCAACAACCGCAAGCTCCTGGCGCGCGTCAAGGCCTTCGACCGCCACTGCAACATGGTTCTCGAGAATGTCAAGGAAATGTGGACGGAGACGCCACGTCTCGCTAATGGCAAGAAGGGACGTCCCGTCAACAAGGATCGGTTTATCAGCAAAATGTACGTTTGTTTATATTCGTGTTATCCCACACCGTTGCGGGTAAACGAAAAGAGACGGCCCAGTTGCTTCTCTCTGGGATGCAATCTTGATCTGCCTGGTCGGGATTGCCGAAATACGCGTGAGAGAGCGGTTACAGCAGACGGCTAACTATCAAAACTACAGGTTCCTGAGAGGCGACTCTGTTATCCTGGTACTCCTCAGCTAAGGGACTAGTTGGAATATGGTCAGGATAACTCGCTTAAAGGAGAAGCGCGTATGAATGGGATGAACTCATTGGCACTCTGTATGCCAGGCGTTGGTATGTTGGATTTCCAGCGGAGACAAAAAAAAGACCACAGTTTGCAGAAAGCTCTCCGTCAGCCGACCAGGAGAAGAAGAAGAAGTGCATGGAAATCGTGCTTGACGTGATAGCAAGGCCGACAGAAGAAAGGCTAGAAGCGGGCATACAAAAGCTGCATTTACAGGAAGCCGCCGCTACGGGCGGTTGATTAAACCCAGAATAAATGGGGGATGAAGACATCGCTGCTGCTAAGATACCAATAACATCATTCGTGCTCAATAACCTACACATTCTTGCCATTTCTCCGGGACTAATTTATACATATGCTTGCTTGACGCTTCATTTCAGATCGTATCCCACCCTTCTTCGGAAGGCATCAATCCAGCCAGGCCGAGGAAGAAACACGCCAGGCCCCAAGCTCCAGGGTCCGGGACCTCCTCGTAGCCACTGCCTCCAATGTAGACTGTTCGGCCCAAACTAGCCTTCATACCTTTTGTGCCCAGAGCAGCATCCCTTGAGGCCTCAGCCGCCTTCTTCAGGTCGCCCGTCTTGCCCAGAACCTCGACGAAAGGGTATAGGGCATCAACGAGTGTGCGATCGCCAGGTCTAGCCGGAGTGTACTTGGACAAAGCCTCGCAGCTTTGCTTCAGGGCACCGGTCCAGATCTTAACGTCTGTTGCGTCTCCAGGAGCGAAGGTCTTGAGCGAGTGCACGAGCGCGTTCAGGAAGATGGAGTAGATGGCGCCTGAGGTGCCGTCCATGTCCATCTCTACCACAGAGACGATGTTGGCAAGATCAAGGATAACGTCGCCAGTCAGCTTTGTCTTGGAGAGATGGTTGAGAATGCCTTCGGGGGTTAAAAGTGTCAGCAAATTAGAAGAACAAGTAATCGATCGATGAGCTTACCTTCGGCGCCCCTCTTGAGGCCAATGCCGCAGTCTCCATCACCTACCACCGTGTCGTATCTTGTAACGTCCGGCTCGACGGAAATCACAGCCTGGAGACCGGCAGTCAAGGCCTCTTTCATGGGCTCCGCATTGATGTTCAATCCGCTCGACTTGGTTTCTCCTCCAAGAGCCGTATTATCATCTCTAGTCGCCTCATTCTTCGCCTCCCATGTTTCCTTCCGGATGGGGGCCGCCCATCCCGTCGCTTCGCAGGGGTCGTCCAGGAGCTGTATCATGCTAGGGCCGCCGATGTCCGTGTTCACCACGTTCAGGAGAGAAATGCTGAAGCCCAGGCCGTTGAGGCTGGTCATGTAAGTGCCGCTGAGGACGCGGACCGGTCGGATGCCCCACTGCGCGCCAAGCTGCCCTACGACCTCGGCCGTGATGCCGCCGAGCTCCAACGGGCTGACACCGCCAAGGTTGTTGACGAGCAGCACCACCTCGTTGGAATTGATGTTGAGGAAAGCGCGGTCGGCGTCGCTCTGGTCCAGCAGCTGCGACAGCATAGTCTTAACCAGCTCTGGGAGCTGCACTTTGGCGCGCCCCGAGCCGGGCTCGTTGTGAATACCCATACCGACCTCGACCTCGTCGAAGCCCAGACCGTCCTTGGACTTGGGGTCCGGAGGCGCGCGGCCGGGCACGTGGACGTGCTCGAGACTGGCGCCCACGCTCACGAGGTTATTTGCGACCAGGCGGGCTACCTTGGCGACCTCCTGCAGGCTGCGGCCCTGCGCCGCGAGTGCGCCGGCGATCTTCTGCACGAGCACGGTGCCGGCGATACCACGGCGGCCGACCTTACCGCCCCTTGGCGCGGCCCACACCCACATCGTCGGCGACGACGACCATGTCGACGTCGAGCCCCGCGGCCTTGGCCTTCTCGACGGCCATGCCGAAGTTGAGGATGTCGCCCGTGTAGTTCATGACGACGACGAGGGCGCCGCGGCCCGTGTCGACGCGGCCCATAATGGCCTTGCGCACCTGCTCGGCGCTGGGGCTGGCGAAGATGGTGCCCGACACGGCCGCGGACAGCAGGCCGGCGCCGACCATGGCGGCGAAGGAGGGCTCGTGGCCGGCGCCGCCGCCGCTGATCAGGGAGACCTGGTGCTCATCTCTGTTGTTGCTTCTGTCGCCGACGGGCCGGCGGTACAGGATCTTGTTCTCGGCGTCCAGCGCCACGGACGGGTTGGTGTAGGTGACGGACTGCAGCGCCGCGTTCACCAGCGCCGTGGGGTCGTTGATGAAGTGCCTGGCAGACATTGTGTGCGGTGTTGTTCTTGCCTATGCGGGGGAATCGTGCGGGGAGGGATGTTGGGGTAGCTAACAAGTCAGAACGAAACAACAGACGGAGTGCATGGAGATAGGAACGAGGAGGAGGAGGAAAAGGGCGAGGCTTGGTGCCCCGAAGTTAAATGGTCTGTCTGAAAATTCAAACACGGTGCGGAGATGGAGTCGCCTCCCTGGACGAAGGCAAGCCTGGGGCGAACCGGAGCCAAGGCTGTCCCATTGCTCAACGTTTGTTCGAGTGACGTTGAGGGCGCCCCCGTCATGGGGGGGAATGGGGAACTACGTCCGGGGGTGGGGTGGACGGATATGTGGGACGCCCGACCATCGGCAGACTATTGTGGGCTGCAGTCGCCATCCCCCGTATCCAACTATTGTTCTCGTGTTCTACATACAATGGGTCTCCTCGGCCTGACGGTTCATTTTCCTCGCTGCAGACATCGTGGCTTCAGCACCCATGTATTTTATTGCATAATGCCCGGTATCACGGAAGTGGACAGCCCGGAAATCGTCCGAGGATGCCGAGGGTGAAGGTTCGTGCCAGATAGCTGATCTCATTATCACCTCACAGTACTGGAACTCCGGCATTTGCCAACAGTGCCCATGGAGTCCCAACTGGGGAATTTTACCAGTTGAGTCGAATAATACCTAGGGTTTACCCCGTTTTGCCATCACAAGAAGACAATACTTGGTGGGCCAGATCAGCAATCTCCACGGCGGATAGCCGCTTTGTGGGATCGAGCTGCACCATACCGCCGACCAAATCCAGTGCTATGGTTTGCGTGTCTGCACCGTGGCCCTCTGCCACCAATCGATTCTCGATGCTTGATAGATATGAACCGTCCCCTTTTTGTAGGCTATTCAGCGTGTCAGCCCGCTCCATCACTGTCCCAAACGGACATAACATCTCCACCAGCACAACACCGAGAGCAAATATGTCGAGATGAACCCCGCTGTTGCGTATGTTGTCCCATTTTGGTGGTCGGTATAAGGCAGTGCCAACATCCTTGGAAATTCCGAGTGGTTCGTGGTCGGTGGAGTCGCGATATATTTCTTTCGAAAGTGGCGGTATCTCTCCGTGCGCAAGCTGTGTGACCAGGCCGAAGTCTCCTATCCGTGGATTCAACCACCTCCCGCAGCTTTGTTCTTGAGTTGGGCACGAGCAGCATGTGATGTCGCAATAACCCCCTATACATTCGGTTTCCAAGGCTGACAGGAAGATATTGCCCGGCTTGATATCCCGATGCACCATGCCCTTGCTGTGAATATACCGAATACCGGCGAGTATAGCGAGGAGAATGCGCAGTGACGGTACTAGGTGGAAGCAGTGTCTGGGACTTCCATTTCGGCTGGGTGATCGCGAAATGTACTGCGCCAATGACATTGGGTACAGTGACATCTGGATGCAAAGCGTATGTACGTTGGCATCGGATGTTTGACGTGCACTACTACCGTTGTTCATAGACCGTGATCTGTCATCTGTGAAGATGTCACTGTCGTTCGTAGCCGATTTGGTCTCAGTGAGTTCCTCCGTGGAATTATCAGACCATTCGGGGCCTGCGTTGTACTGTTGCACCTGACCACTGCCCAGTGATGGGGTATCTTCGCCGAAGACTACACCGTAGCTGGCCGACTGATCAGCATCGGTATCGCCATCGGCCTCGTCTTCGCCTAACGAGTCCAACCCCCGGTCGGTAGTCCAGTAGGAGTGGCCCATCAGGCCTATCATTTATTGAACGAATCTGCCCTTGGGAGCCTGCAAAACGTGTGGTTTACTTAGCTTGATTCAATGGCACATAAAGCGATCATGAGAGGGACTTACTTTGTGAGTCTGCGGTCACGGGGAACTGCTCTGGCTCGTCAAACCAAGCCTGATGATAGCGGACAACATTCGGATGATCAAGTTTCGCCAAGGCTTGGGCTTCCTTTAGAATATGGCTCAGCTTCTCATGATTTCCATCGCAAAAAGTCTTCCAAAGCCTATCAGACAGCGCGATCTTCTTCACCGCGTATGTGGACTGATCAAGGGGGCTGTAACACCGATAGACCTTGCCGAAGCCGCCTTTGCCGAGAAGAGAAACTTCTTGAAATGATGAGCTATAGTGACTTTTGCGTGGATGTGGCTGTGGCTGTGAAAGCTGAAGGGAATTAGTGGGAAATGGAAGGATGGCGCGCCCCTGGAATGGTTGAATGGTCAAGTCTCGGAACTGACTGACAAGGCCGGCCGGCGTGTTTGGGGCGCCGGCCAGACTGGTGAGGCTGTCAAGACCTGCAATGTACTGAGCCCGGGTATCTCGAGACGTATCGGATGCGGCCGGAGAGGGTAGAAGCTTGTTCGACGATAGCCTCTGGGTCGCCTCGTCATACAGTCGTCGTGCCAGTGGTTGTATCTCTGGAGAGTGCCGCGAGTAATTTGGACTGCCAGCAGGGGCGGTAGAGTTATATAGTTCGGCAGCCAAAGTCCGGAAGTGGTCTTCGAGTAAGCTGGCGATAATCAGGTCACGGTGCTCGCCTCGGGTAATACCAGCAGCGATACCTTGGCCCTCGGAGAAATTGTTCTCTGTCGCCCCGGATGAGACGCTCAAAACCTCCTCTTCATCTGTGGAGGTTGAGGACACCGAGGTATCCTTCACACGTCGGCTCATTGAACCACCGTCGGAATCCATCTGAGTAACTTTTGGAATGGTGGGCATGAGACAGTGTTGTCGCGGTGTCGCGAAAAAGCCACTTTCGATCCACCGGTTATAAAAGCCAAGCTGCACAGGAGTTCCAACTTCAGCATCAGCGATTTGTAATGTCGCCAAGTGAGCCACACCTCATGCTTAAAGAGGCGGGATCAAAAACTGATATAAGTAGACGAGATGCGGTCAGCAGTAATATGGAATACTCAACGACAAAGAGTACATCTGCCACACATTCATTAGCTTGGGATGCTCGACTTGGAATTGATAATTGTGATATTACTGGGCTGACCACTTCACCTCTGTTGCCTTGTTGTCCAGTTCTGAGCACCGTTAGCAACCTAAGTACAGGTGTCAAGCTTGTCCAGAGTTATCTTCCAACCCATAAACTTCCATCTCTTTCTATGGCCAGTCGTGTCGTTCTCATTTGGCCAACACCATCAATAGGCAGGCCTTTGCTGGGGCAACTACCGAGCAGCTTGAGTGTGACGTTTCCCTTTTGTGTGAGCCTGTATAACCTATGCTCTTGAGTAAAGAAAGAACAACCCAATCAGCCTCTTTGACAAGTCTAGAAGGGAATTGCACGGCATCATCTCGACAAATGGCAATCACTTGTCACATTGTCCTAAAATAGGCCTTAGTGGTCTGTGCGGGGACCACTAATGGAGTGAATTCAAGTTTAATCATAACTCGCTGTTTATATCACTTCAACCCTCGTGGACTAACAGTCTAGGTATTACGGCCTAGTTTGATGACTGCGTAATCAGTCACATATTCAAATGGAAGTTAACTAATTCGAAATACCTGGTTGGTGTTTCCAGAATATTGAGACTCTGGACGTCAATCACAGGCTATTGGAGGAAATACTATAAGCTGACCAGACTGGCCATCAAGACAAGAACTTCCGTGAACAATACGTGGCGTTTTAACCATGGGACTATACTATCCAGCCCCCCTAGCCTCAGACCTGCCAGCTTCATAGTACAGGCTCAGATCCCCAGGTTGCAAGTTCAATGAACCTTAGCTGTGATACCGTCTTCTTCGGCTGCTTCCGTCTTCCGTCCCATCTTATGGACTATGTACATACCCGGGCAGCGTTTATGGCAAGGAGGGGGGAGGGGACTGCATAAGCCAGCGACACATTTTTAGGCGCAAGCAACCCCACCCCCACCTTTAAATTCATTGATCGGAATATTGAGTCACTGGCTCACGTCAATCGGCCATTTCGCATCACCAGAATTAAAATAATCGTAGTGCACTACGCAACGTATCCGCGACATTCTTGCTTGTGATACTTCCTAGACCAGGCTAAAAAGCACCGTTGAATATTGCGAACATCGATCCAATACATCAGAGCCCCCGGTATGTCAACCGAACAAAACGGGGCGCCTGTCGAGGCTGCCCCCAAGCCTTCATCGGCTCCCAAGGAAATTCCCAAGGAAGCTCCCCTGAAGAAGCTGCGTCCGCCCAGAACGAGAAAGCGAACAAGGAAAAACCAGCTGGAACAGAGGCAAAGGCGAACACTGCAGAGTCAAAACCAGCCGACGCGACAGGGGACAAGAAGTTGACGGGCGCAGAGCTGAAGGCCAAGGCCAAGGCCGAAAAGGCAGCTAGACGTGCCCAGCAGAAGACGTCCAAGGAGGTTGCCAAAGGGGAGGCTGCTGTCTCTTCGTCGCCAGCTCAGTTGGGGCCATCGGCTAGCGAAGTCAAGGCAAAGGGCAAAGGAAAAGATGGCGCATCAGCAGCTGCCGGTACCGCCAGCAGACCCGGTTTGCTCAAGGCACCACCCTCCGCTATTGTCACAGAACAGAAGATCCAGATACCAGAATGCTTCAGCCACCTCTCCATGGCGCGGCGCATTCCGATGACACAGGCCGACAAGGACGTTCATCCGTCAGTTCTGATGCTCGGCCAGCAAATGGCAACATTCACAATTGATGAAAGCACTACACGATTAAAGGCTACTATGCTGGCTTTCAGAAAGGTATATGACTTGCCGGAACTTTTCGTACCATGTTCATCTGCTGACCTTCTAAGGTGATTGAATCGTACAACACACCTCCCGGAAATGTACTGGCACGCCACTTTACTCCCCATGTGCTCAACATTCAAATTGAGTACCTGACCGCATGCCGACCCATGTGTTTCTCCATGGGAAACGCAATCCGGTGGCTCAAGTTACAAGTCAGTAAGATAGATATGGATGCGAGCGAGGACGAGGCAAAGAAGGACCTTTGCCAGGCAATCGACATTTTCATCGCCGAGCGAATCACCGTTGCGGACGAGTACATTACAGAGCAGGGAGCGAAGCACATACAAGATGGCGACGTTGTTCTCGCCTATGGCCGCAACACGCTGGTAGAGAAGACCATTCTGTACGCTCACTCGACCGGCACAAAGTTCTCCGTAATGATTGTGGACGACCCGTATGAGCGGCTTGGGCAACAACTGGCCAAAACCCTGGCAGGCGAAGGCATCAAAGTCTCATACTCGGGAGACTTCGGTGGGTTGCGCAGTCACATCAGACAAGCAACAAAGGTGTTCTTTGCGCCTGAGGCCATGTTCAGCAACGGCTCTATGTACTCGAGAGCCGGGACTTGTGATGTTGCCATGGTAGCCCAAGAGCTTGGCAAGAGAGCCATTGCTCTTTGCGAGACCATCAACATCACAGAACGAGTCGCCACAGACTCGTTGACATATAACGAGATCGATCCCGAGAGATCATCAGCTGCCGCATTCCGTCTTATGTTTGATGCGACACCAGATAAGTACCTCAGCCTACTGGTTACGGAGCTAGGAAGTGTCCAGGCGAGATCAGCACCAGATCTGCTGCGGAAATTAGAAGAGTTCAACTAGGAGGCGACCCTTCTAAATTTACTTCAGGCGCAATCACGGCATTCGGGAAAAGGACGGCGTGTATCGAGGGCGTTCGAGTTGATTTTATCACCCAAGTATAGACAGGGCGATGCTTTGCTGGCTCGGAAATGACTAAACGAAGCCTTATGAATGGGATGCTTTCCTCCGGGCTAGACGCATAATTGATTGTTATAGAGGTTTGCATCACCCCTTATATCAATTACCTAGAGAGACAGTGCGGCCAGCGAAGAATACACATGATAAGGCACACATCACCCTATGATCGATGAACTGTCGCCTGCTTCAGTGCACATGTGATTGCCCAGTGGGCGCAAAGGAGTGATTTTAATACCTCGCGTAGTGAACCAACTCTGCATTCAGGCTTCGCCTCTTCACTCGACTATTTCAGTATACTGACGACGCCTGGCTTCTCCATGCAAGTACCAACGCCTGACACAGTCTTCTAGTCTCAAGCAATTGGCACGACTATATCAATTGTAATTCACGTAAAGCCGTGTCAGATTCCTTACGGAGCTTGCTATTTTGAGATATAACCTCTGCTGATTCCCGGAATCTCTTCGATGTTCAAAACGACATCTCAAAACCGGGCGCCCAGCAATGGGTCTGAATATTCAATCTTTGCCAGTGCGAAAACATCCACGTCCATGGGAAAAGATCGTGGATGTCGATATACGTCCGAAGACGTAATCTGGCATTAAGGGGAAGGGGGAAGAAGGGGAAGAATAAGCAAAGGAAATCAGCGTCGGAGTTGTCAAGCTAGATGAATGACACACCCAACCTACGACCACACTGCCAGAGCCACACGCCCGCAACTTGGAACGAGCTGCTTGCTTGCCGTGGAATGTGATATTCCACAATCTCATTGATTGCCACTTTCTCTCTCTTGATATGTACACCGTCGCAACCTGTAGCAACTTTCGTCATCATCGCGCATAGCAGAAACCATTCGTACCCTTCTTTCGCTCATGATTGCTCGGCCTCCCGCTGCGCCCGGCGCGCACGCTTCTCGAGGATGATCTGTTTCCGCTCGTTCAGGATGGCCTGCTGCCGCTCGTCGACGCCCTGTAGCCAGTAACCGAAGCTGGCACCCGCGCCGGCGAAGACGGGGTACGCCCAGAGCGAGCTGCGGTTGAAGAAAGGTCGCATCTCGAGACCGAGCTGCCAGACTCGGACGGCGACACCTGTGAGGGGCGAGGTGAGGTTAGATACGTTCTAGCGCCACGAAACTACAGCAATTGCGAACAGGAAACGGCAAGCGCTTTGCCATGCTGGAGCACTACGAGTTCAGGCCGAGAGCCGCGGATGGGGGGAGCATCATACCGAAGCCGGACCAGAAAAGAACTCTGTGAACCATTGTGAAGGAGTGGAGATGGTATGCGAAGCCTCCAATGGGCTGAGGATTGGGGTCGTTTTCAACTTTTGGCTGCTTGTTATCAAGGCCCTTCAAATGGCCTAGCAGCGTCGTGCGATTGGTGTTGCTCGACCTGACTCAATTGGACGTTGCTGGGAAGTCGAGCTCGGGTTGAAGCTTTCCGGACGTGATGAGGCTCATTCTAGTTCCATTACACTGGGAGGTCGAAGCTGCTTGCTGGTGATTATTAGCCGGAGTTCTGCCAGCTGGCTGCATAACTGAATAACTGATTAGGTACCTCACCTTAGGTACTCGGTAACAGAAACCCCACTACTCCGTACCCCCAAGATTAGATAGCAGGTCGCGCCTGGAACTCTGTAGCGTGTTTGAATCCTGGTCGCCTGGGAGTTCATTGCCAATCAACTGCCAAGCACATGCGGAATGGGAATTTCATCCCCAAGACTCAATAGGCTGTCAATCAGTTCATCGTCTCATCTCACATCACCCCACGACCTGTTCTTTCCTCACAACTAGTCGTTGCATGTTGATTTTCCTCACAAGATAGGTAGTTGGATCTCTTGCAACATCTCCATGGTACCAGCCAACTATTAAATGTTGACGGCTTCTGGCCTACTTTCGCCATAATTATGGCAGCATCCACGGAGCAGACGTCTCTTGCGGCCACATTGACCTCACCGGCAGTCGCGCGCAAGTTCAAGGCATCGGACTTGCCCCTCACGTCCGCTACGCGATCAGCCATAGAGGGTCTCGCACATGGCTTCAAGAAGAAGGGTGGCTACGATGCCATTCGCAAACAAGTCTGGGAGCAGTTCGAAGCTAGCGAGTACGAGAAACAAGTCACCAAATCCATTCTCGAGGTCGCCGAAAAAGAAGTCGAACGCAACCCTTCCCAGCTGCTCTCGCTTGACCGCCGCAAGGCGGCTGCCCTGATCGATGGTGCTCTGGACCGATCCGGCGTCTACCAGAAGGCCGAAGAGGTCATTGACCAATTGATCGATGCGAAAGCCATCGAGGAACGCATCCGCGACCTACGCAAGGCGGAAATCGGCGAAGAAGCCGCCCTGGCGGAGCAACAGCGCGGCGCCAAGACAGACGAGGACTACGCCGAAGATGCATCTCAGAAATTGGCCGAGCGCGAGAAACTGAGACGGGAGCTCAAGGAAAAGGAGGAGCAGATCCAGGAAGAGAAGCGCAAGATCGAGCGCGAGGAAAGAAAGAAGCGGGAGCGGGAGCTTGAGAAGCTCGAAGCTAAACGCATCGAAGAACGAGAAGCACGCCGGCTGGAGAGAGAAGCCAAGGAAGCCGAACGCGAAAAGCAACGCCAGAAAGAGCGCGACGAGCGCCGGGCCGCACGAGAGAAGGAGCGCGAGGAACGGGATAAAGAACGTGACAAGGAACGAGAGACCAGGAGACTCGAGCGAGCCAGAGAGGCCACCGACCGAGACAAGGACCGCGACCGGGAAAGAGAGAAGGCGAGAGATAGGCCAAGGGAGAAATCTCGAGATAGATCTCGTCATCGAGACCGCGATCGACGGGACCGTAGTCGCAGCCCGCGCCGGCGAGACAGCAGAGAGCGACGCAGGAGAGATTCGTCGCGCACGCCTAGAGACACAAAGGAACGCCGCAGGCCCGAGGAATCCAAGAAGCAACTATCAAAAGAGGAACTTGAGAGGATTGAGCGAGATGCCCTGGCTGATCTCTTACGCGAGAGCAATGGCAACACTGAGAAAGCACCCGAGATTGAAATCGACGAAGCCCTTGCGCCCCCGCCACGAAGGGTCAAGCCGGCCTCCGCCATCCAGCCACTCCGTCGGGATTCGCCCAAGACAGCAGTGGAAGGAAAGAAGGTACCGGAACTGATCAAGTCTGACTCTAAGGACTCAGTACATCTCCTCAGCAAAGAGACGTCTCAGATTCCAACCGAGACGAAGGATGCCAAGGAAGTCAAAAAGGAGATCAAGATCGATATCAAAGGGCTTAAGGAGCCACTGCCAGCAAAGGACAGCAGGAGCCACTTGGAATCAAAAGAGGCCAAGGCTTCAAATGAGACCAAGGTGCCAAAGTCTACGGATGATCGCCGCGGCAGCACTGCCACTTCTACCCGTGATAGGGACCATGCACGTACCCGTGTCGACGAGGATGACCGAAGGCGGGATCGCCCCAGAGAACGGAGTCGGTCACGGACTAGACCTGAGAGGCGAGAAAGGGAGAGAAGTAGGTCAAGGGATCGCCATGATAAAGATCGCAGAGAGCGCAGAGATCCCAGCCGTACAAGGGAACGATTTCCCTTTGAGAACAACTACCGTCCGGGTGAGAATAGAAATCGCAGTCGGAACCGGTCTCGATCTCGGTCTCGCCGCCGCACTGAGCGTGAAAGAGAACGAAGCAAACCCCGACGGGAGAGGAGCAGGTCTCATGATCGAACCAAAACCAGAGAGCGTAGCCGGTCACGAGTTCGTGAGGATCGTGACAAGCCGCGGGAGCCAAGCCGCTCCAAGACACGCACCGAGAGGCGTGAGCGGTCCCGGTCACCGCGTCCTCGTACGGAGAGGAAGGACAGAAGCCGCTCCAGAGTGCGCACCGATCGCCGCGAGCGCAGCCGCTCGGTAAAGCGAGACCGCAGTCGAGACAACAAAGATCACGATAGATCCCGTACTATAGGTGAGCTCCGTCGAGAAAACCGCGACGCCCGTCGCAGTCGGTCACGATCTCGTCCAGGAGGGACTTCGAACAAAACATATGAGGTGCAACTTACTGACGCTGAGGCATGGAAAGAAAATGAAATCAAGAGACGCGAGCAAGAAGCAAAAGCGTATTTGGCAGCCCAGCGTGAAGCCCGAGAAAAAGGTCTACCCGTTCCTGGACTGGAAGAGAGACGCAGCACCGATGACCGCTCCCCCGACGCCAAACGCAGCCGCGTCCCGGAAGAAATTGACCGCTACCGCCCTGCTGATCGCGAGCGAGATCGCGGCGACAGAGATCGGCCAGTGGAACGCGAGCGACGCGAGAAGGACAGCTACCGGGAACGAGACCGCAGTCGGGGGAGTCACGACGAGACGATCGGCGTGATAGGGACCGGGACAGAGATCGGGACCGGGACCGGGAACGAGATGCTCGACCAGAAAGGCGACGGAGCAGATCCCGGAGCCGCCGCCGGGACCGTGACAGAAGCAGGGACGGCCGGCGCGACCGAGACAGGGGAGATCGAGATCGCGACGAGAAAGAGGCGCCACGCAGTAGTCGCCGGGACCGGAGCACGGAGTCGTCTCGACGGGATACTGCCACCCGGCGGGCAAGAAGTCGCGACCCGGTGCATGACCGCAGACGCAGCCGGAGCCCGCGTTAGAAGCCGCGCCCTTTGCCGAGCTCTGCCGTCAGTGGTGGTGGCGGCGACTTCTTTCGACCCCCGGGTCGCAGACCTGCAGGAGAACAGCAACTCATTATTAAACACGGTGTCAAGCTTCGGCGTTTTCCAATCTAGCTAGCGACGGCGTTTCAATGTGTATGACTAGTACCCTTAGGGATAGGGAGGCATGTACTGTTGTTGCTGATGCTCATGACCTGGCATGGTTATCACTGAGACAACAGACTTTTAATTCTCGCTGGCAGCAGTTATGCCCGGCTGATCAATTCACCTTAATGCCCTGCTACCAACACTTCATCCCTATTACGGCATCCTGTTCCAGAGGGAGATAGATTTGTTGATCTTCCGTGTCTAAGTTACAAATCCTCCAGACCCTACCTCTTTTGCGTCAAATGACGGACCAATAAAAGATACCCCCTTTTATAAGCGAGACTTTTGTTATTCCCCATACTATACAGTATATTATTGTGTCTACCAGGCTTCTATACGTCACTCGTGGTCAGTCAGTTCAGAGGCCGATGACACTTAAATGTTTTGGTCCTAGAACATAGACAGGAAGTGTGCAAGGAAGCGAATTGAGAGAGCTAGAATGATATTGTATTGTCTGCCGTTCGTTGAGCATAACGATTTTGCTATGCTGACATAGAAAGGTGATCCCCCAAGGCTTGGTTGCATCGCAAACCGAGTGAGTCCGGGCATGTTTATAAACAAACCGCCCGCCCCTTCCCAATCTGATTCTTTTTCTCTTCGCCCCTTATAGTCTCTCAGGAGTTGCACCTCTTCACTCTATCACGCTAGAGAGGTTACAACCCGTATGAAGTGGTATCATGAGTAATGAGGTACAAAATTCGCCTAGTAGAACCCCCATTACCTTGCCCATCGGTTCCCTTGTCACTCCAAGACGAGGAAGCGGACGGGTTGCAAATCCAAATTTCGTTTATGCCCAATCCTTGACTCCGATCCCATGTTTTGGCGGAAAAAGCAAATGCTGTACTTTCAAAAAAAAAAAAAAAAAACTCTGCAAAATTGAAAATTCAACATGCCCTGGCTGTGAATCAATCCATCAAAGTCCTTATACAATCAACTAGCGACTTCGGCGCCCTGCCATATGGCTTTCGCTACGGCTTCGATCCCGGCCAGCCCCTTGGCGAAGTGCGTCGGTGTAACTGGGGATTGGTGGTTGGTTTGGCCTTAGCGTGGCTGCTGAAGCGCCACGACTCCGCGTATTTCTTATAAGGGGTCGCCGGTCGCTTTCTGAGCTGCTCCTTGGGCTCTCGTCCTCCGAGTGTTCGGGGCTTGTGTATTCCGGAGGAGGGTGTGCTTCCTGCCGAAGACCTAACCCAACCACATCCACCACATGGTCCCCTGAGCTTCCCTGTGCGCTGCTGGGCTCTCCCTGCTCATCTGTCGGCACAAGTTGAGCCAACGAGATATCGGTTGGGCTCCGTTGTGGACCTGGGCTCGTGGGAGGCAATATCCTATAGTTCCCGCTTCTTGTTCGTGCATGACCCGGGTCTAGTACTGGGCGGCTGCCATATTGCGAGTATGTAGGACCCCCAGCAGGCGAACCACTATATCCATCCTTACGGCCAGACTCCAGTAGGATGCTTCCTTGTTCGCTACCGTAGGGTGGTGGTGGTGCCAAGCTTCCAGTCATGGGAGCCAATCCCCATTTCTTAACATTTGCCTCGATAAAAACAAACCCAGCCTGACCAAAGTTTACGTGGACAGTGCAAGGGCCGTTAGCACCGACAGACGGGAAGAAGTTAGGTCCCTTGAGACCGTGAACAACATCCTCGAGTTTCTTGCCATTTCGAGTGAAGAAGATAGTGCCTGTGCGAGGTCGATATCCGATGCCAATAACATCGCCTTGAACGAAGGGTGGGCCATATTGTGTGCCATTAAATGGCTGGTTATATCGACGATGGCCCGTGGATGTGTACGCAACTGAGTATTTATGGAATCCTAACCAGATCAGTATCACGCTCCTGTTATCCATTTATGGTTACACATACCTGGAAGCCTGAACAGGGGGTACGGCTTCGTCGCCATGCCAATACTCAGCAATGTGTTGTCGGGCTTCTCGTAGATTTTGGCCTCCCAGTAGTAGACCTCGTTTTGTTTGGGGACAGGCAGGTTGCTCATGACGGTACACTCGGAATCAAAGAACTCGATCTCGGTCCTGGCTTCGACAAAACAGTTGGCGATCTCCAGTTCCGGCTCAAACTCCCATGCTGAGACTCCCTTCTCTTGGATAGCAAGATATTGCGACAGGGAAATATCCGTCTGAATGGACTCGGGCGGGTTGCCCTGGATGAATGCTACAACGAGACGTGTCAGTACGCGTATGCCATGCGAAGTGGGAGCTTGGTTTGCGCTGCATACCTTTTGCTCTCAGGTATTCTGTCCTTTGCATGTCATCCATTGTCTCCAAGGCCTCGGCCTCCTCCCTCGCGAAAGCCTGCTCATCGTCATATTCACCGGGACGGCCAAAGCGATCGAGAAGGATGCGACCCGACGGGGTGTATAAAACAAAGTAAACGATGAGAAACACGAGAGCGATCAGTATGGCCGAGCCAAAAGAGGAAAGCAGCCCTATTATGACGCCGTTCATCATTTCAGGTGGCAACATTGACGATACGGCTAGAAATTGGGGTTGGTCTATTCGCCGGTCGGGGCTTGCGTATCGACGGGTGTGAGGGAAACCCAAAGGGAGGCGAGAGTCGATGCGGTCACCGTCCGGGGTCACTCATTCGGCTGGCGTTTGGATCGAGGACGAAGAACCTCGATGCTTGAAAGTTGTGTGTATGTTGTTGTAGGAAAGTTGATTCGATGTACTCAAAAGCGAAACGTGGGGGGTATCGGAAAGGGAAGGACAAGGTCTCGCCTCGATAAACAGCAGCTAACAAGAAGTAAGAAAAGAAAGGGGAAGAAAAGATGATAAACACGTGTGTGGTGTGGTTTGCGAATTGAATTTGGTAGTCGGAAGAGCCGGTGAGAGATTGGAGAAGGACGAGACAGACAGACGGACAGACGACGTTGGTCCTGTGGTCGCTGGGCTCGCTAGAACAGCGGGTTTAGGATGTTACCTAGGATGGATGGGGTTGTGGTTGGGATCCCGGGCC
This sequence comes from Apiospora kogelbergensis, assembly GCF_038363985.1. Taxonomy (NCBI): domain Eukaryota; kingdom Fungi; phylum Ascomycota; class Sordariomycetes; order Amphisphaeriales; family Apiosporaceae; genus Apiospora; species Apiospora kogelbergensis. The sequence goes on from NW_027117422.1 coordinate 1,195,643, forward strand.
GGGTTGCTGGAGTGAATGGACTTTGGAATGAGGAGAGAGCAGCTGAACCACCTCAGAACTCTCTCTTTTTTTTCTTCTCTTTCTATTCCCGATCTGCTGGCCTCGCTTCTCTTCCTAGCGCACCTGTTTCCTTTTCCTCTGTTGGCCGCTCGGGCTATGTGCTTGTTTTGTGTCGTGCGTAGACAACCCCAGAATTTAGGCAGTAACCTTGGTGCTTGGTGCTTGGTGCTTGGTGCTTGGTGCTTGGTGCTGGGAGCTAGACTGCTAGAGCAGCGACAGTGCTAGGTTTTGACACAGGGCGCGTGGTGATATACGAAAAGAAAGCGTCCAATTGATGAAGCCCCAAAGATGAAAAGGAATTGGTAGGAGCGAGCCAACAACAACAAATGGTCGCCGAAACAAAAATCGATTTTGACTAGGTAGGTTTTAGAACATGTAAGTATGTATGTATGTATGTATGTACGGCTCGGCTTTGCTTCTAATGCTTCTCTGGAGTCGAAAGAGGAGGAGAGGAAACAAGGAGTCGACTCCCGAGCAGGTAGGCACTTGACTGCTTGAGGAGAGGCAAGATGACGAATGATGGCTTGTCGGGACTGGAGCCAAAACTGGAATGAACATGGGGACTTGGGGTCAGCACACCCAAAACTCAGGTACCTACATGTGTCAAGGTTCGGATGACTGGAGGAGTTGGAGTTGGACTTCGATGTCAGCTGTGTGGTGCTGTGCTGTGCTGTGCCGTGCCATGCATCGGTTACACCAGACACCATACGCAATACTATTCATTCCCTTGCGACGCTGGTGATCTTCCCTCCTCCGCTGGAGCTGGATCGCAGGCCTTGGGCCTTGTGCGGTTTCCGAAATCGTTACAGCGAGACGTCATGTACTTCCCTGTCAGCCGTCTCTACGCAGCTTAGCCTGCGATCCCTAACGGGCGGCGGGGACTTTAAAGTATATGCTATTACTGTTGTAACATCCAAAAGTAGCCCACTGCTGCCCACTTCCCTCATCCTCCCTCAGCCTTGATATCGCACGACCTGGCGCCTGATCCCGGAGAGCCCCCTTGATCGACCAATAACCAATGACGCCGGGCAGACTAGTAGGCGCCCTACCGCTCCTCTTTGCGATGCGCATTGCAATAATCTTTCCAAGGAGGGGGAATCCATAAAGTAGTTTCTGTCTGTCTTTTTGCCATGTCTTATGTATGTATGCATGCTTGCTTTGAACAGCGACTGTCGGCGGGGTGCTAGAGCAGAGGAGCAGAGGCGCATAGGCACGCACACGCAGCAGATCCAACAGCTGTCGAAACAGTCGCATTCTTTCCCCTCAAGATGATCATCGCTTGTCACCACCAACTTAGGTTTCGCGTTAGCTGAGCCCCCATCTCAGAATATCAATCAGCACCGCGCCGATCGTCGCCCATGTCGTGGCTGTCAAGATCCCGCTACACCGCATGCAGCACATGCTGGGACGGAAGTTCCGCCTGTCATGCACGCATACTTTTTCTTGAGGCTGTTGTCGCATGGTAGGATAATCTACGTACCATCTGGCTCTCTCTCTCCCTTTCATGCAATTGTTTCAACCAATGCACAGTACGCGGCCAAGGGTAGGTGGCTTGCTGACTTGTTTCAAGAGCCGCACATCCTCTGTTTCATGGCCTTTTATCTCCCGTCGTATTCTTGTTCTCCTTTTCTGGGGGGGCTATGCTCTCTAGCAGGGACGCAGCAATCAACTACATGGAAGAAGATATTCGTACTCCGTATAAGCCGAGGGTAGGCCGGTTTTACGCCGCGCCTCGTGGTATTCCGTGATGAGGAACATGACAACTCGTAATTTACGTTGACAACTTCCTTCTGCGCGGCATTTCAGCGAAATTGGTCCATCTGCCACGCGTGAACGTACCGGTACCTACCTGACCAGCTGAGCTAACCCCCACTTGCAGCCAAACAAGACTCAAGACTGAATCGATAGACAAGCTATCGTGGCGCATCAATCGTGAATGCATCCAGGCACGCATAAGCATAAACCCAAGCAATTTCCCACCAAACCGTAGAACTCCCTACCACCCGCCATCATGGTTTGTATCCCTCCTCTCGCATTTCACTCCTCCTACATCGGCGCGAGCATCCCGAAAAACAACAATACAGACTAAAACTAACCCGTGCCAAAACCACAGAACAAAGACGGCCACTTCACCCAAGTCCACATGACGCGGGCGCGGGACGCCGACCTGTTCGACGACTTCACGCACGACCAGCTGCCGGCCGACGACATCTACGTGCCGCCGCAGCACCAGCCCATCAACCCCGAGGACGAGGACGACGTGGTCCCGGACCAGCACGCCGCCTTCGGCATCGCCAAGGCCACGCAGAAGCAGCGCGAGCCCGCCTGGCGCGACCTCGGCCTGCACGAGCTCATGAAGAAGGGGCCCAGCTCCGCCCGCGTCGGCAAGGGATCTGTCGGGTCGGGCAGTGCGAGGCCGTCGGGCGCCAATAGTAACGGCGGTGGTCGGGGCATGCCTCGGTGAATAAGCATCTAGCTTTGGCAAGACGTGGGAGAGGCTGGCAGAGTCATGCAGCTGGCATAGACAGACGTTCACATGATTATGACGGGAAGAGAGACACGATATATGATACCCAGAGTTCTGTACGAGGAAATGACATCCATACGCGGTGTCCCAGGCGCGGCAGAACACCCATAGGCAACGCACAGGTTGCACATTATAGCAACGATATAAACTCGATGAACACAGCTGGTATAGCCTTGTGATGATGTGACCTACGTACTGGTCCCGCCCCTTCCGTTCTAAATCGGATATGTTCCACGCCAAAACTCCAACCCATTTATTTGCCAATCCGTAACTCCGGGCAATGAACCGCATCGTCAAAACCACTATATCTTTCAGTTCGCTCTCTCCGTTGTTCGGTATCAGCCTCCCCCTAGCCCTTCCCCAGAAAGCTCTCCCGCTCGAGCACCTCAGGCGCAAACTTGACCAGAAAGACAGTCCGACCAGGCCACATCTCTTTGCCCTCGCCGCCATCCTCGCCACCGCCGTCCGCCGCCGGCGTCGCCTGCTGCTTGCCCACACTGTGAGCCGTGACGCGGGCGGGGAACGCGGACCCGTCGCATACCCCTCGATGATGCCGGCGACGAACGCGGCGCAGTTGAGCTGCGACATGTCGCGCGGCACGCTGATGTAGCGGTTTACCAGCGGCTCGTTGTCGATGATCATGTACTCGTCCGGCCGCGAGGGGTCGCTGCTCTTCTCGAGCCCGTCCGCTGCCCGCCCGAATAGGTGCGTCCAGAGCTGCTGCTTGATCAGATGCAGCAGCGTGATGATGGTCAGGGGCCGCGTCTGCGTCCGAGCCGGCTCGCGGTGCAGGAGGAGGTCGAGGAGCTTGAGACCGATGGGGTGGCCTTGCGTGTTGAGCCTGGGTTTTAAAGAAACGTATAGTGTTAGTTTAAGGGTTCAGTAGTGGCAGCGGGACGGCAAGTCTTTCTTCTCGTCCGTCTCAATGACAGATGGGGGCCAGGCTAAATGGCCGGCTGGTTTCTCCGCGCACACACTCACCTCTTTTCAAGATCTTGTATACTCTCTATGCGCTTTGAGGCATAGCCTACCATCTCGGAGAAGAGGTAGGCAAAGCTGGCCTGGCTCAGCTCCGAGGTCTTGGCTCGGTTCAATGGCCGGTGGTAGATGGTCTTGCCGTTGGACGGGTAGCGCAGGCCGGGCTGCTCTTTACCCTTTGCGGGCGTAAGGTTGGACATGACGGCGGTTCTTGGTTTGCTGTTGCTGGACGATGCGCGAGAATCGGGGGCGGCGTCCAGTTGTAGGTCGTGAGGCTTTCAAGTTGCCGTTTGGATTGATCTCTCTTGGACGAGGTCGCAAGCAAGTGTGCTATTGGAGGTGGGTCCCACCTTCTTCAATGGTAACACACAAAGCTGCAAAAGTACCTGTACCTGGAGATCTTCGCAGGGGACGGACATGATCAGTCAACGCCAACTCATTCCATATCAAGCTTTTTAACACACGTCTGTACCGGGCCATTATGGTACTGCGAGGAGTTTGCCTTCGAAGTTATATAAACTAGACATGCACGTTATTTCGGGGTGTCGAATCTGGTTCATCTCATTGCCACAATCTACTAGTCTATTCAACGACGAGCCTCATCTGTCTATGTCTAGAGTAGTTTGATATGAGATGGGATGGGTAGCGTTGCTTTTATTTAGCCTCCTCGGCTTTATTCTCCTCGAGAACGACAGTCGGGGGTTCGTCAACCTTCAACTCCTTCAACTTCTCCGCAAGTGAGGCCGCATCGACGCCATCTTGCGCCGAGTCATCCACGGGTCCAGCAGATGGGGGAGCAATGCCCATGGGAATGCCCCCAGCAAGGTAGTCCTCCAACTCGCCTATGTGCTTTCCACCAAGCTCCCATTTCTCCTTGCGCTCTGCACGCCTCTCTTCGCACATTTTGGTCAGAGCCGGCCAGTAAGTGGCATGGTCGTACTCGAAATCGGCCTCACCGCCAAACTCCTTCCAGAGCTGGTCCTTAGGGACATATTGCGACATGTCCTCGTTGTACTTGGATCTTCTCTCGAGTGATGGGGTCAATGAAAGGTGTGATGAGTTTGAAGAAACCCCAGACCATGAACGGGACTGCCATCGGTATTAGTCGAGACTTCGAGAGATGCACGTGATCTTGGATGGGATGCTTACCGTTGATAATCAAAGCCCGGCCGAGTCTCTCGGGGTAGTGGGTCTGGAGGATACTCAGGACTTCACGTCCTTGGCTGATGCCCGGCGCCGTGTTGGAGCGGTTCTTGCTCGCCTTCATGTTGATCAGAAGGGCGACCTTTTCTTGGCCCGGGGGCATCAGCTCGAGAGAGCGCTCCAACATGTAGACCAGGTGCTGGGTCTGGCGAGGCGACACATCGGTGTTTTGGCGACCCGGGCTCAGGTACTGGCAGGTACGGCCGTGCTTATCCCAACCCAAGATGAGCTGCTTGCCTGTCTCGTTTTCCGGTGAGATGTGATCGGCGGTGAGCTCATCGACGCCGAATTCTCTTCGCCAGGTCAACGTCTCTATGAGGCGCTTCTCGGCATCCTTCAGGTTCCATTTTACGGCGCGTAAGAAGCGCAGGAGACACTCTTGGGTCAACCATTGCTTCTCATCATCAGTGAGAGGGCCGCCCTTGTCCTTGGTGGAAGGCACCTCGGTCCAGGTCTTGACCTGCGCCAGGAGCTCCGCATATTTCTTTTCCTGCTCTTCGGAGAGTATCAGTCTATCAATAGGCTTGCTGTCGGCTGTAACATGAGTAAAGGGGACCTTGACAGGTCCTGCAGCAGCCTTCTCCGCCATCGCCGATAGGGTTGGTTATGTATGGAGTGGTTACTGGGTATGCAGATTATAATGGGGACGTAGCAAGGAACGATGACGTGAAAGTGATCTCTCAGAAGGGACGAAAACGAAGGCAAGAGCTGATCGTTGACTAGATGGGGGTTCGAGAGTAGCAAAAGCTGTTTGTGAGTGGAAAGGGATGAATAAATCGACAACCTGGAAACAATCTAATGTTAGGCCGCCAATAATCAATAATCCCACGGCATGGACCCTGGCAAGGCGAAGGACACCGGTGTAGTAGATTTGCGTATTATGTCACACGTGGCTAGGCCATAAAATAAACAAGATAGGGGCCCTAGGCAGTGCCTACCAGGCCGACTAGGGGTCTGGAGGGCCTAAACATTCCGAGAAATCGGCTGATGGGTAGGCATGTACAGTGTACGAATACGGAGCTTAGTTCCATTAGTGCCGACAGACGCGGACCCCCACCACTTAACGCGGGCTGCTGCGTAGAAACGGCAAAAGCGCGTTCAGGCGCGTCTCCCTAGTAATCGTCCAATTGCTGTGCATTTACCAAGTATCGCTCCCTGGAGACAACCCAGACGGATGAAACCCACACAACCGCAACAGAGGCTGCATGAAAACTTGAACCCGAAAGACTGAAGGATACACATTGAAGGACAAATCGGACCAGACGCAAGCAACATGGCCGACGCTGATGTCCAGGAGCTGAACGAGCGTTTCGCCGTTGGCGACCAGCAGCTTGAGCCAGACATGCTTGCCGAGCTGCAATCCATCATGCGCATGCACTCCATCACCGCCCAGGACCTGTTTTTCAAATGGGAATCCTACTGCATTAAGATGGACATGGACGAAATGAAGCTCTCCGTGGAGAACCTGCGTTCTTTGAAACGCGATATTCAGGATGCCCTGGAGAGGGAGAACCGCGACCGCCAAGCCCATGTGGTCAAGACTGAGAGGAGGACTGGCGCCACACCGCGGACCACCATCAAGAACAACGCAGGAGACTATCTCGGCGGCATGTAAGCACAGTATTGAGTCCTGAGACATGGGTCGGGGGTACTGACTATATGTATGACTAGGCTGGATGGGCTTACCACCCCTTCTGCGACCAAACTCAACAGAAGTTCGGGTCCCAAGAGGAAAGTTGAAACGCCATCAGCTACCAGAGTGAAGAATGAGTTTCCCGGCAGCTCCCCTAATGTCAAATCGCCAGCAACGGTGGGCAGACACTTGGATGCTATGAACTTGAACACGTAAGTAATATGGCCAGCGAGTATCCTTCAGGGGCAGCCCCTTATTGATGATGAGTCACAGTGCGGCGTCTTTCAACGACCGTCAGAATGCTGGAGAAGTGATTGAGATTCTCAACGAGAATTTGCCAGCCCCTGAGGCGCCTATTGCGCCATATCCCGAGTCTCGTATCAAACTTACAGCGGCATCGGACCAAAAGAAATTGGCTTACAAGCCCTTGGCCATGAAGCTGTCAGAGGCCTCAGAGATCTTGGACGACCGGATAGACGAGTTCATTGGTCTTGTTAAGGACTACCACAAGCTCGAGGACACGGCTTTCGGCAGCGCAGCAACCCAAAGTACCTCGGAAATTTACGCTGTGGGAAGGATAGCGTCAGACTCTGCTGAGGGCAAACTCAACGTAGCCTCGCTTGTCCTGGAAACATCCCGGAAAACCGGTGGCGGACGCCGGGTACCTCTAGATCTCAAAAAACTGCCTTCCTATCAATTCTTCCCGGGCCAAATCATTGCCCTCAAGGGGATAAATACCTCCGGTACCGATTTCACCGTCAACGAGATCGTCAACATCCCCCTTCTTCCGAACGCCGCGTCGATACCCACCGCCATCGAAGGGCATCGGGAACGCCTCCGCGGCGGACCTGACGCCATGGAATCCGACGACGAGCCGGCCCCTCTGAACATCGTCATGGCCTCGGGCCCGTACACGGCCGAGGACAACCTCGATTTCGAGCCGCTCCACGCGCTCTGCTCACAGGCCGCCGAGACATACGCCGACGCTCTGATCCTCTGCGGGCCCTTCATCGACGTCGACCACCCGCTCATCGCGTCGGGCGATTTCGACCTGCCCGAAGACGCGCCCGTGGACCTGGACACGGCGACCATGGTGACCGTCTTCAAGTACCTCGTGGCGCCAGCCCTGAACCGGCTGGCGGCCGCCAACCCGGCCGTCACCATCCTACTCGTGCCGTCGACGCGCGACGTCATCGACAAGCACGTCTCGTGGCCGCAGGACCCCTTCCCGCGCAAGGAGCTCGGTCTGCCCAAGACGGCGCGCGTCATCGGCAACCCGATGACGCTGTCGCTCAACGAGGTCGTCCTCGGCGTCTCCTCGCAGGACGCCCTCTTCGAGCTGCGCCACGAGGAGCTCTGCGGCGGCGCCTCGCGCGCCACGGACCTGCTTAGCCGCCTGCCGCGCCATCTGATCGAGCAGCGCCACTACTGCCCCGTCTTCCCGCCCGTCGACCGCAGCAAGCTCCCCAAGGTCGGCACCGAGGACGGCCGCCCCGTCGGCGCCGCGCTCGACACGAGTTATCTGCGCCTGGGCGACATCGTCAACGTGAGGCCCGACATGATGATGGTTCCCAGCTCCTTGCCGCCTTTTGCCAGAGTAAGTTTGCCCCCTTATAGAACACTCTCGCTCTCTCTTTTCCCCCTTCTATCGTTGTACACATGCAAAGAACTTTCAACTGATGCGCTGTCTCCAGGTCGTCGAGAGTGTTCTCGTCGTCAACCCGGGATACCTGTCGAAACGCAGAGGCGCCGGTACCTACGCGAGGGTGAGTCTGTATCCGCCCAAGGCGGACGAGGAGGAGGTGGGCGCCGCCGGGATGGTTAGTCACAAGGTGTTCAGCCGCGCACGGGTGGAGATTACGAGGATATAATGTTTTACGCACGCACAATGTGTTATGGGAGCAAAAAGATAAGTCTATACGAAGTGAATATCACAGATGTATTTATGATATAAATTTACCCTCTATGGTCAGGATAAGCATGAAGTCATAGGTTCACCTTGTGTTGGTTCGCATTACAACAGGCTCACCCGTATCTGATGGGAATGATGCAATTTAATCTTCACCTCATCGAAAAGGACCATGGCTCTATAATTTGGACCAAGATCATCGTGAATCCACGCGTCTCCTCTTGTCACTCTCATAGCGATCGTCTTCCGGCGGCGAGCCCCTCTTTCTCCGACTGCTACTGCCGCCACCGTAGTCATCCCTATCCCTATCACGTCGGTCCTTGTCCCTCCGCGGCGACCTGGATCGCGACCTCCTACGTTCACGCCGCCGATCACCGTCATCATCACGATCACGACGGTCACCTCTAGGCCGGTAACTGTCTCGATCACCGTCCCTATCGCCCCGCGGCCCTGCCGGCGCGCCGGGCACGCCAGCCGCGGGAGGTGCCATATGCTTCCGGTCGCCCAGTGGTATAGCGTTGGCGCCACCCGGTCCGTTGTCGCGATCCCGCTCTCGGTCCGACTTGAAGCGGTCGTCCGTGATGCCAAAGTCGCGGTTCTCGCGCCCGGGGCGGTGGTCGCGGAACTCGCCCCAGCGGCCTGTGTCCTCGGCGCGCAGGTCTCGATACTTGGACGCGCCCTTCTTGCCGATCTTGGTCATGTCGCGGATCTGGAGCGACTTGGGCAGTAGGCTGCGGTCCGTGTCGTCCTGGAAGCGGGCGCCCATGACGTCGCGGCCCGCGAGCTCGGCGGCGGCGGCGTCGTCTTGGAAGAAGGCGCCCTTGTGGAAGTATTTGCCCATGAAGCCCATCTTGCCCTTGGACTCCTTCTCGGCGCGCTGCTTGGCCAGGTGCTCCTCGTCCTCAGCGCGGCGCTCCTCGTCCGTGAGGTTGCGCCGGCGCTCGATCTCGGCGAGCTCCTTCTCGCGCTCCTCCACGGCCTCGCGCTCGCGCTTGATGCGTTTCAGCTCCCGTACCTTCCACGCTGCGAGGTCGCCCTCTGGGTCAGCCTCGTCATCGGTGTCAACGTCTTCGTCCTCGTCCATGCTGTCGTCCCAGGCGTTCTTGCCCGCCGCCTTGGCCGCGAGGTCCTTGCGGATCTGTTCCTCAATCATGGCGTCTGCGTCGGCCTTCTTCCGTTTCTGCTCCTCCTCGTACTTTTTCTGCTCGTTGTCTTCTTCCTCTTTCTTGATGGCTTCGGCGCCGTTGCGCTGCGATCGCGGGACGTATTTGGGTCGCATCAGGAGGGCACGGCGGGGCACCTCATCCTCGCTGCTCTCCTCTTCTTCGGAGGATTCTTCCTCTCCATCGTCGTCGTCATCTTCCTCCTCTCCTTCGCTCTCTTCTTCTGTCACGAATCCCTCTTCTGCAGCGGCGCGTGCTGCCTTCTCGGCCGCTCTCCGCTGTTCTTCGGCCGCCTGTGCCTGCTTACGCCGCGCTTCGAGGTCGACCTTGCCTAGTGAGCCACTGCTTATGACTTTGCCAGCGCTCTGTTGCTTAGGCGGCGGTGGTGGTGCTGCTGCTACTTTCAACTCTTCTTCGTTGTCGGACGCCTCGGATTCGGATGACGACGAGTTTCCGGTAGCTTTTCCGGCGCGGTGGCGTACGATGGCCGGGCGCTTGGTGAGTTTCGTCGGCGGCATTTTTGAGAGATGCCAAAATAATAGGAACCTCCCTCTCTGCGCGTATTGGAAAATCGAAATGAAATTGTGTTATTCAGAGGCTCAATTGTCAAGAGCAGAGACAAAGGTACATAATGATAATACCTTATCGATTTACAGGGATCAATTGTTTAAAAAGGCGCCTGAAGGCCTGCAGCTCAAATGTGGGGAAGCTGGCAGTTGCTGGAGATACGAGGGTAACACATTACGAACATCTTCAGCTTACTGGGCACTATTCTGGAAGTGCAAACTCGAATAAGGGTAAAAGGGTATATGATTTACATGCATTTGGTTGTGTCTCCAAAAATATCCAAATTCGGACTGATTCAGCACCCGACAGCCTGTCTCCTGAACGCCAGTGCTATGCCCTTATGAAATGCAAATGTCCAACCCACAGACATGCTATGAGTTGGGTCGGCTAAGCAATGAAGAGACGAATGCATCCTCGGCTTCTCTCGGGGCGCGCTCGTCTTCATCCGACATATCATGATCTACCTCAGCGTCATCGGCATCGAGTTCGCCTTCCTCGCTGCACGAGGCCTGGTTGGTGAGTGCATAGTTCGAGTCCACGCAGTCGTAGAAGAGCATGAACACCCCGCCTTGGCTCAAGACCTGCTTCTCGGTGACTTCCCAAACACTCTCGTCGCTGAAACGCCACCACTTCTCTTCATCACCATCAGTCTCTTCATCAGCCAGCGTCTTCTCCTCTTCGTCCGACGGGGCTGATTTTGGGCTTGGTGCGTCTTCAACAAGGCTGGGGGTTGATGCGAGTGCTTTCGATAGCAAACGTAGTGGCCGTTATCATGGCGACCTTGGTGGGTGATCACGGCCCTTAGCTCATATATAGGGCCGGTTATCTTAGATGGTTTCATATCGCCGGCCACCATCGACTTGGTTGCGTCCAAAACCCACTGCTCCTTGTTAGCTAGGGGGTCAGGAAGTGTGTCCTTGTTATCCGAGGTGCCAGCACTTCCCAGGCACCATGGGCCCAGGTCAAGCGTCCCGGGGAATTGAACTTCGGCCGAGTTCTTGAACATCAAGCCAGTACGTTCGTCAAACACAGATCGGTTTATGTGGATGGCCAGACTTCGGGGTGGTCGTGCAATGACCGTTTGTTTCGTCTTTGTCGAGTTGACTCTATTTTGGTCTTTGATCTTGCACTTATCTCTCAATGTTTTCTCGTCAAAATTATCCTCCTCGAGGGCCAGGTTAGCAGCCTCGAGTCGTGACATCGGTTCCTTTAACAATGCTTCAGAAAGACCACTCTCTTGGCTTCTCTGCACCAGTAGCTGCAGCAGATGTTGTGCTTTGAGGAGACTGCATTTGGAGCATTGGACGCCATCGATGGGTTCGAGATGTGTATACGAGTCCAGTCCTGCAAATACGTCGTTATGCGCATTGTCCACTCCGAGGCTCAGAGTAAGGCAGTTGAAAGGGATAAGGGATAGACCCTCAGAATAACCACACTGAGTACAGGCTACCCGCTGAGCCGCCAAGCCCTCCAAAGGATTTCTCGACATATTCACCTCTGATCCAGTCTTAGACAGGGTCGAAAGTGACTGGTAGCCGCTATCATCGCTGTGCTGGCTCGATTCGCCATCATCCCTCACGCTCATCGACTCGAGTCCCGCACATTTGGAAGAAGCCTTGGTCGTTTTGGAGACTTCCTTGTCGATTTCGTCGAGCAACTTTGAAAAATATTCTTGGGCATCCTGCTGTTCCCATGTGTCGAGCGACTTCAACTTTTTCGGCGTCCATAGTGTGTTGCCATTGTTCTCTGGGTCTTGTAATTGGGCGAGCAGGCTCAGCAATGTGCCAGCCGATCCTTCATTCATTGCGGCCGTGTCCTCGTTCTCACTTTCCGGGGCAGGGATAGCTGCTTTCAGGTATTCCGGAAGAAACTGCAAGGACGAAAGGCCCTGAAGGATGCTGTTCTGAAAGCATGAGTTGTCATAGTTGCCCAAGCCTGCCGGGTGGTATGTATGTCGCTTTCGGAGGGTGCTGTTCGATAGGGTCGAAAGCCCCTTACGACCCGCACTCGCCACCGAGCTCATTATTCCTCTCGACTGATTCAGTCCTAAGAGCTTCTGAAGCAATTCTCTCTTGGCTGATTTGGTTGTAGACCGGGGAGTTCGCGCGATTTGGGCGTGGCTTAGCATTGGTGGGTTAACCCAGTCATCTATTGCGTATAGAAGCGCAGCAGGAGTAAGGGCGATAATGGTGTCCCAGAGAACCTGGCCCGGATGACGTCTCGTGGAGAAGGGCGACGAGGAATGAAGCGATTGGTAGAATAGGGCGAAGGCGATGAGGGCGACCGTGATGATGACAGAGGGCTGTTGCAGGCGCTCCAGCATGAAGTTTGATAGTAGTTCTCGAGGATGGACGTCGCCAGGGTGGTTGATTGCCTTCGACTGATGCAAGGAGCTCATCTTGAGGTTCGTCGGTGGGAATTGATTAAATATCGATCTTTGGTTTCGGAGATGCGTGTCATACGTTCGACGGACCAGTCAACAGACTACTAGCCATGGCTTTCACAGTGGCCCGGGAGCAACCCAAATTCGGGGTACCGGAGATCCCTGAATATAAACCTGGAGAAAGCAATGGATTAGGGTGAGAAAATCTTTTTTTTCTTCTTCCAAACTTGAGCCAGATCAATGTTGGAAGAAGAGGGCTAGTACAAGTTCAAGTGGAGAGCTTTTGTTTGTTGTTTTCGGTTGGTGAATGCAGGCGTTCAATCCTGCGCATTAATAGCATCTTACGCTCAATTTTAAAGGCCAGTCACCAGTAATCAATCCCTGCCTGTCAGGGCGGTTTGTCCATGGGCCATGTCTGAGCACGGGGGCACCAGAATATCATGGAAAGAAGGCCATCTGAGATCACTGAGCAGAATCCGGGGTTGAACAAGTTGATGACGCTTCTATTCAATTGCTTTGAGATCTCATCCGACCATAAGTGCATGATTCAAACAATGTCCAAAGACAGAAGAAGAATGGGCGAATGGCACGAACAAAGCCCTGCTTCGAACAGATGAAGCTAGAGGACCCCCGTTTCTGCATTGTGAGTATTTTGGGTGCAACAGTACCGGGCTAGCAGAGATGCTTATCGCTGGTTTTATCGGCCAACGAGGGGCCAAAAAGTTCCAACTTTATTCAAGGCGGGCAATTCTCCAAGGCCGTGCAGGGCTGGAAAGCCACTGCAGAACTCCTCCGAGACAACAACAATACCAAGTGACACCAATAAACCAAAGAAAATGGCTGGAATCGCAAAGAAGAAGAGTGGTTTGTTTGCCCCCTCCATTGCCCTTACCTTCAACCAAGGTCTGCGAAATAACCTGTTGCATTTAGCGCCATCGAAGCGTTCGCGCGAGGCGAGGAGAGCCACCTCTCCCGGCATTGACACCGACAAATCTCTGAAAAACGTCAAGGCGCCCGCAGGATCAGTCGACCACCGTCCTTCGGTGCTCGCGATACACCACGGCGCCGGTGTGACCAAGAAGTCCTCAAAGCCCAAGCCGCTGAGCTCCAAGGCCGCAAAGCGACGGGAGGAGGCGCAGGACCGCGCCATGGCCATCCTGGAGCGCACTCAGAAGAAGGTCGCCTTAAGCAAAGGGCGCGCCCGTACGATACAGACCCGTCGCAAGACCTGGGACGAGATCAACAAGGATGTCCCGACCTCCAACGCCTTCGCAGGCTTGGGAGACGAGGCCGACGACAGCGACGACGACGAAGAAGCAGATGCGAAAGTGCCGGAGTTGGATGACGAGATGGGCGGCACCGCAGCAGCTAGCGCCAAGGCCGTCGACTCGGCTGCTGCCGAGACGGGCGACATGGTTGATGACGACGGGATATTATAAAACCACATGGCTCTTACTTTCATACGGCATGTACGGCGTTAAGGGAAACCCGGTCAGGTTGCAAAGGGTGTGTGGATTTCCACATAGTAAAGAATGTGTTTTGCCTACGATTCCCAATTCGAATGATATAGTGGACGCGATCGTTATTTCGCATGATACCTTGCAACCAAATAAAGTATTCTTACAATTCAATTGGGAGGCATACAAATCTCACTTGATGGGCAGAATATTGACCGCCTACAGATGAGTATTTGACGATGCAGAGCTTGTGTAGGCTAATATGCATGTGCAAATGAATCACATCGGATGGGTTTGATGGGTAAAGTTCGATCCACTTTAATTGGGCTTGACTGCTGGACTGATTTCTGGACTGACCAGGGTCCCCCACGTTGCGCTTTAGCTTATTGGGCCTGGGCTTTTTGGCGCCACCGTTCGCCAGTATCGCGTTGAACTTCTTCGGCTTCAACCTTCTAGGCTTTCTCCATCATCATCACCACCATACTGCTTGCTCCGATTGCGTCACGTACAAGCAGCCGCCATTTACACCGCAGCACCCGCCCACCCGATCGATCCTCGAACAATAATACCAACACCGCCAAAATGGGCAAGGCAGAGGTCGGCTCGGCCAAGCACCTGAGCAATCAGATGCGGCGCAAGGGCCTGCAGCGCCTGCGGTGGTACTGCCAAGTCTGCGAGAAGCAGTGCTTCGACGACAACGGGTTCAAGATGCACACGCAGAGCGAGTCGCACGTGCGGCAGATGCTGGTGGTGGGCGAGGACTCGAAGAAGTTCATCAACGACTACAGCAAGCAGTTCCAGCGCGACTTCTTGCAGCTCCTCCGCACCAGCCACGGCGAGAAGGCCGTCCAGATCAACCAGTTCTACCAGTCCTACATCGCCAACAAGGAGCACGTCCACATGAACGCGACCAAGTGGCCCAGTCTTACCGAGTTCGCCAAGCACCTCGGCCGCGAGGGCATCTGTCGCGTCGAGGAGAAGGAAGACGGCAAGGGCATATTTGTGGCTTGGATCGACGACTCGCCCGAGGCCATGCGCCGTCGCGAGGCCGTCAAGAGGAAGGAGATGCAGGATAAGGGCGACGAGGAGCGTGAGCAGCGCATGATTAGGGAACAGATCAAGCGTGCGAACAGGGACGCTGCGGCACGAGGTGGTGGCGAAGCTGGGCCGGCTGGTACTGATGATCCAGCCGAGGGCGGAGTCCTGAAAAGGGACGAAGGCGAAAAAATCAAGCTGTCCTTCGGGGCGAAACCTGTTGCAGCACCTGCGGCAGAGGTCGCTAAAGAGCCCACCCCGGCGGAGAAACCATCAAGTGATTCTCCCAACGAAACATCCGACATCACGAGAGCAGAATCAGCAGAGGAGCAGGCCACCGAAAAGAAGTCCACGCCGGAGGTTCCTACGCCAGCCGCGACAACAGCAGCCGCCCCTGTCTCTTTGAAAATGACGGCGAAACCCCAAGCGAAGAACGTGTTTGCGACTGCCAAGAAGAACGCCCTCTCCGGGGGCTCGAAAAAGCCCTCGCCTTTCCAGCAGCCCAAAAAGATGAGCGAAGCCGAGCGCATCATGAAGGAAGAAATGGAGAAAAACAAAAAGCGTCCCAGCTCGGGCTCGGGCACGGGCTTTGGCGGTTTTGCCTTCAATAAAAAGCAGAGGACCAACTAAACCTTGGGATGGTGAGTGAGCTTATACACTTGAAGTGGATTCGCATTTGGTTAGGGGTTTTGATTCACTGCATTGCATTGCCAGGCGTTTAAGGGGGCAAGGTCACTTCATGGTCATACCAGGAGAAAGATAGATGGCCATAAATCAATATGATGTCTTTATTTTCATAATGTGCTGTAGCATGTGTCTACTCTATAATGTCATGCTATTTTTGGGTATCCTCTATGTTCCTACACTCCGTCTAACTCCATCCAAATCCAGGGCTCTAAACCACCTTCTTCACCGTCAACTCTCCCTTTTCGCCGTCCGCGAGCTGCAGGAAATCGCCCGTCTCCAGCTTCTTCTTCCAGTTGTTGCTTTGGTATCTGGCGAGGATCAGCGTCATGCGCAGCGTAGTGTCGTCGCTGGAGCTGTGTTCCTGGGCCTCGGCCGGGAGCGCCGTGAACGTCCAGCGTCCAAAAGCCCAGTTCAGGATATAGCGGTTGGACGGGTGCGGCGGCGTGGGGATCGAGTCGTCGTCCTGCGAGCTCTTCACCGTCGACGACGCCGTCAGGACCGACTTGATCCGGTACACCTCGTCTTTGGGCGCCGCCTTGAGCAACGCCATCAGCTTGGCCGAGTCCACGGCCGCGTCCTTGTGGGCGCCCTTGAGCGTGACGGACAGCACCTCGACCTCGGTCTGGTGGTCGTGGGCGTGGTCGGCGTGGGTCTCGCCCGCGGCGTGCGCGTGCGGCTTGACGTTGGTGAAGTCGGCGTCGTCGAGCGTCTGCGCCAGGGCGCGGTCGACGCCGAAGATGATGTCGGTGGGCACGCGGCCCTTGTCGCTCTTGACCCAGGCGATGTCGACCTCGAGCCCGCCGTGCACGGCGCCGCCGATCTCGCCGGCCAGGTCGAGCACGCGGTCGAAGCGGCGCTCGTCGCAGAGCTCCCACTTGTTGTAGACCATCAGGTCTGTGTAGCGGGCCTGCACCTTGGCCGTGTAGCTCGTGTCCTCGTAGCCCTGCCAGTTCTCGACGTCGATAACGTGGATGACGCCGTCGAGGGCGTAGGCGCCGCCCGTGACGCGGGCCAGGCGGTTGACCTCCATGGCGAGGGTGGCGGGGAAGGCGGAGCCGGACGTCTCGATGATGACGCGGTCGGGCGGCGAGTCGCCGCCGCAGAGCTCCTCGAGCGCCTTGGCCAGGTCGCCCACCAGGTTGCAGCAGATGCAGCCGTTCAGCATCTCCTGCACGCCCGAGATGGCCGACGACGAGGCCAGCTGGCTGTCGATGGCGACGTCGCCGAACTCGTTCTTCAGCAGGGCCAGGCGGTACGACGGGTTCGCGGCGCGCAGCTGGGGCACCAGGTTCAAGATCAGCGTGGTCTTGCCCGAGCCCAGGAAGCCGGTCACGATAGTGATAGGGATGGTTGGCGCCATAGTTGCGATGGAGATAGGTTCCCGTCTATAAGCGAGTGCGCGAGGCGAGGAGGGAAAAGTAAAAAAGCGAGACAGGGAGAAAAATCGAAGAAAGTCTACTATAAACAGCAAAGCGTCTTCTAATGCAGGTAAAATGACTCAAGAGATGGTCGTTGATTCGCAGTCGTGGTCGAGAATAAGTCGCATGTTTGGTCGAAATCATGCCACGCCGGTCCCGCCTTGCGCTGGCCAGATGGACACTGATGGAGGGGCAACTGGACGGTTGAAAATAGTTTATCTTATCGTCTTACATGCATGCGGCCAACAACCAACAGGCACTGCGAGGTTCCACCGCCAAGTCTTTTGTTTCGCCGGCCACCGGCATCCCGCAGATCCCTCAGGACTCGGCATCACGGCAAGGGATATGACGTAACGTCATCTATTGCAGACGCTTGCTGCCGGCATTGTGGCTTTTTAGGTTCTCGTCGCACCTGCTTTGCCTTGAAATCTCAGCTCCGAGATCCAATTATCTGCCCATCATCCCATGGGCAATCGTCCGTCCTCCACGCCAGGGGCCCAGGCCAGGGGGGCTCGTTGCTCGGCTTGGCCTGCCTTGAGCTGACCTCATAAGCTGGGGCAGGCACACGTATCGTGGCCCAGGCCCGGTAGCTGAAAACAAGCAAAAATAAGCAGCAGGTCTAGATTACTTACTTACGTGTAGTTTTCCAGATATATGGTGCATCGCTACTCTCGTCATTTCTTATGGTTTCCAGCAAGCACTGCCAACGTGTCGCTTCGAATTGTTCAGCTTAATCACCTATAACCCACTCACGCATCCATCAATCAAAAGATCGGATTGAACCAACTACCTTGTCCTACATACTCATCAAGATGTCTTCTTCAAAGGCCACCCAGGATCAAGGCCCCTCGAACTTCAAGGAGATCTTAGATAAGAAAGCATTCGAGGCCCGCCACCCTAATGCAGGGAAGGACGAGGAACCAACACTTGTCGAGAAAGGTAAAAGCAAAGAGTCGGATAATGCCGTTGTTGAGCACTGCATGCTGACATATGCGACAGTGACTGAAACGGTGACTGAATATATCCCAGCTGCGGCAAAGATTCTGGGAACAGAAAAAAAGGCGGCTGAAGAAAAGAAATCGGAACCAGAGTCGACTCCGGGCCCTCCCGAACGACCACATCACGATGTCAACATAGAAGAATTCGTGCGGGAGCAGCACAGGAGCAAGAAGGACCAGAATGGGCAGATCATCGACGCATGAGAATTGGGCAGTTGATGCACGGGCGTGTGGACTTTTTCTCGTCGATGAGGTTCACATTGGCGCAAGGCGTTTCATGGGTGACAAAAGGATACCACGACTTACATGATTACATGGCACTCTGGATTTTATGTTGATTAAACCCTTGGTGTTTGCTTCGATTGGGATGTTGCATTTGACACCTTGGCCGGCATAGCAGAGCGTCCCAGGTTGGGATCGAGGCAATAAATTGATACTATATTCACACCGCAAAACCAGTCGAATAGCGTAGTAACGATGTACGGATTGCATCGACGTAGGCAACGGCTTCTTCAGAGAGCGAGGAGTAGCTTCTTTCCCGCGCACTCAATAAAGGTCAGTGGGGCGGGCATACGACAGTAGTAGAGTAGAATTCCTATTTTTGGCCCTCCTCGCGTTGGATACATGTAGGCAATGTCGGCAGCCTCTTCAGTCAATCGGTGTTCGCGGGTGCTGTTAATTTGCATGGACGCAGGGACATATTGACCTGGTCTGAAGGTCATATCCCCCAGTGGCTTGTCTAGATACCAAGTGTTCACACTTGATCCTCGAGTTTCCGGACGTCTTCATGTGGCCCACGTTGCGAACCAAGGTCACCGGGGACCTCTTTCTCGGGGGTGGGGTGCAGCTTCCTTTCGTACAGACAGCAAACGCTTCATAACTGGTATACCAGATGCGGCATGACTTACCAATGTCGACATCACTGTTTGTATGGCGATGGACATTCCTCTCAAGGCACCGCCTCTCCTACCTCACATCTTATTTCCGAAGATACCGACGACTCCTTGGCTGGAGATACCCTCTGAAAACGCTTCGGTTAAATCAACGAGATTATATTCATCTTCTCTATCATTATGATCATAGGTAAACTCCCTATACTCCTGCATCCCCTGGGTATAATCCATAAAGCACGGAACGAAAGCCACAAGACCAATAATGGTTGCGCTTGGAAATAAGAACCATTTCCTCAAACGAACCCATTGTCACAGCCAGACACCTGCAAGGTCTGACCCATGGCTAAAGACATCTTTTGCAGCACATCTTAGATGATGCCACGTGGGAAACCCAGGTCGTTATTGTCGTCTGGGGCTTCGTCCTGCCCAGCCTGGAAAGCTGCATAGGAGAAGTCGGCATCTGTCAAATAATCACCTCCAGCATCATTCGAGGTACCGCCTTGGAGACGACTGGCGAAGTCATCACCGGAGTTGGCCTGGAATCCGGAAGCAGATGACACGTTGCTCTGGAAGAAATCTGGCGAGCTGGGCATTTCTGTGCTCTGTGGTTGCAAAAGGCTCGTTCGATATGTTGAAGAGTCGAAATGGCTCTTGTTGCCGGATGCTTCATACGCCGAGACAGGCATATTTCCTTGTGCCGATTCCAAGTTCGATGATGATTCAGCGCCTAGCATGGCATCGTATCGGTCACCAGTACCGAGCACAAACCGTTTGGCTTCGTTTTCGATCCACTTGTCGATGTTTGCATTATGGCAGCTGGCATGGGTCATGAGTTGGGCTCTGATTTCGCCAACCTCATTCACCAATGCCGAGTATTCCATCTTCAAGTGAGAATTTTGACTTTCCAGCCCAATCTTCGTTTCTTCCAGATCCTTCGTCCAATCCTTCTTCTTATCTCGACACTTGCTTGCGGCGACGCGATTTCGTTCCAGCGTCTTGTTTTTCCTCGCTTCTTCCTCCTCTACACTGAGCTGTGGTTTTGGCTTCGGCTTCCGAGGGCGTCTTTTTCTAGGCGGCAGCATCGGGCCTATTGGCGGAGGTGGCGGAAATACTGCGTCTCTCTTTGGCTGTATTGAAACATTCCTGGACTCTCGTCTGCTTTCTGGGGTGATAGCTTGAGAATGCCTGGTGTCGGGCGTTGTCGATGAGCCGCTGGACAGTCCTGGTGATGCGAGCATGGTTCCATAGGTCGATGGTACTCGAAGTTGCCCGCCATGGTCCTGGTTTGCGGCATTCCAGCTGGGCATATTTCCCTCTGACGGCGTGTAGGCAAGGGTTGGCACGGATGATGAGGAATCAGTCGATGCACCAACAGGACTGGCATAAGGTCGCATAGGGACCGTGAAATCATCTGACGGTGGAAACGTCGACACCGGGAAGTAGGGCTCATAGTCAAGGGCATCGGCTCCTGAGCCATCCAGCATATACTCCCCATCACTGTCGTCATTGTTGTTGAAACTAAAGAGATGCGGAGAGCCTTCCATCTCTGCGGCAGTGCGATGCCCAGCAGCCACAGCCCAGCCGAGACTATCGTTTTGCAATCTCAAGCGTTCCTCCGGTTGTCGAATAAGCCTATCCAGCGCTTAAATCCAAGCTGTTAGGACCACAGATTCCAGCAGTCCACTTGGTCCAGGAACGACACAGAGTGTTGATGGGTATAACGGAAGACTTATTTAGTGCCAAACTTCGGATGCTTTGATGCCCTTGAAGGCAATGGTGTGCTGGGAGCTCGGCGGGGAGATGGTGTGTAAGACGCTTTCGAGGAGCATACACCTTAGTGGCATAACCCTGGCTTGCCTTGTTGGTTTAAGAACCATGCATGGGCAGGCAGGCGCGGCGCAAACTTGCAGCAACGGCGTGGTTACTGACAGACCGGCTTCGTCAAATATCTGAACCCTGCTAATTCCCCAGCTCTTTCGCCCGATATTGTTTAGGCTTCGCAGGTATCGTTTAAGTTTGGTGATTATTCGCTATGCGTGGAAAGCCGTCGATGCCACATTGGGGTCGTCTTGGGGTCGGAATTATGTCGGGATGACCAAGTATCTGGCAGCCTCGGACTGTCACGCTCTGGTGTGATCGGTATCGCCTTCAAGTCGAGCCTGTCGTCGCCGGGCTTATCCTGGAGGAAGCGCCGCACACAGGAATGATGTACAGAGAAAACCAAGACGAATCTGGCGCAGAAACCCCATTAGAGGATGCTTTCGAGACATGGGATGATGCGATAAGATACCAACCGGAACTTTGATTATATGCAGGGAAATGAAAGAGAGAGGCATATTTACCTTCACAACTAACCTATGCACAGGGAGGTGATAACTGCAAGGGTTGAAGAGTAAGATGCATATACTTATGAGACCACGGACATTGGTCACACAAGAGACTCGGAAGGCGTGGGCAGGATATATTGGATATCTAGGTTCCCTGGATCTGGAGACGGTGCGCCTAACTTATGACCAAAGTGACTGGTGAGAATCGACGGTCTGAAATATGCAACGTCTATTGGCCCCGATCCGATCTCTGTCTGTCGTTGGACTACAGCCACCTCGATCCCGGAAGATGCATTAGGACGGCCTCCCTCTACCTGGAAGGCCTAGCAACTTACTCTGGGACAAGATTGCGGACCACCTGCATTAGCTCTCAGGGTACGCCGGAACCGAAATCCACAGACGAAGGCGCAGACAAGTGTCAGCGAAGTAACGGCCTGGGAGCTCCCCTGGTGCCTGGGCATGCAGACGGGTGGATGATGATGGTGTACCCATTCAAGGGGTTTGACTTTGGGCAATGCCCATCCAGGAGCTTAATTGGCCATCACTATGACAGTATCGAACCTCGCCGAGGGAACTATCGGCAGGGGCCTGCCAAGACAAGGAATCAGCCTTCGTCAAGAACTAGACACTAGGTTGTTGCATTGCTCCTCACTGGCCCAGGAACGACCGGACTCGGGCCCGGAAGGATATACGGCCTGGCGAGCAATGCCGCAAGGCGAGTTGCGTTGAGTGTGTCAGTCATCGGCCGTGTCGAGAATTTGCCATCGCAGGCGATAGGATGGAGCCATGTGCGTGCATTCTTGAGCGGTTTAACTGACAAGAAACATCATATTGATGCATCGATGTAAACCACCATGGCTCAGCCCGTCGTCTGACAGGTTGGCGGTTGGGGTTTAACTAACTTGTTCTGTTTTGGGATTTGCGACGGCATGCTGATTGGCTGCCCTATCAGGGGGTCTCTACTTTTTTATCCTTTGGGGGGCTCGGTTATCAGCACCGCCATCTCGTTCTAGCGTTCATTCGTCCGGTCTTCTGCGAGATCGACAGTAACGGCGTACCTGGATCGGCCGTTGAACCTTCTCGATGTGTTCGACCGTCTTGCATTATTCGCCTCCCGTTCGTTTCGCCAACGAATGGCCATCAGAGTTGCTGTCTTTCTCATGCAACGACTGTGGCTTTCAGACATGGCTTTGCAGCTACAAGCCACACCTAGCCTCTCCATAGAATGAATCCAGGGGTCTCATTTCGCCATTTACGGGCAGATGGGCGTCGGATATCTTAGTAGATCAGCTGACACACTCCAGACACATACGTGGTAAGCCAGCCAGCCAGCATGTTCTACAATCCCGGTCCCGTGTGATCCAGAACTCGAGATTCGCATTCTAGAATTCCATGATCGGATTCCCTTACAGCATTCTGATACATCATGGCCACAATCTGCCTTGCGAAGCCTCCATGAGACGCTCACGTGTATAAAGTGGGTGGTGGCGAAAGATGGTGAACTGATACCGGTGTGGCCGCTGTGCTGCTTTCCTTACCACCCCCTAATTCCTGTGAACATTTGTAAGTAAAAAATGCGGCAGATAGCTAATATAGAAGCGCTCATTTTGATAACGGACTTGGCTGGCTGGGCCAGTCTTTTGCCCATAAGGGGCATAGGTCGCAGGAAACCACGCACTTCAGCTAATCGAACAGACTGGCCATAACCAATAATCCGGGCTTCGGTACCGCCTGGTAGCAGGAAACAGTCGCGAGCACCTGCCCGTTGTTGCTTCATGTCGAAACCCGTGCGAACGTCATCGACGGCGTATCTCGAAGGCGATTGGTCAATGCCTACATATCGTATAATTTCTGAACGAGAGTGCATTTTTAAAGGAACGCATCGGATACTGAGATTGGCCAGAACGGCAAATTGAGAATGCAAATATCTAATTTCAAGAACCTTCTTGCATATTATTGTACTGCAGTAGTAGTCGCCGTTGCCAGGCAAATAGGGGTGTCCAGGTTAACGTTAACGAGATAAATAAATGGCAGTCGGGCAGTCAGGTGACCCCGCGGGCGCGTTTTACGCGCTAATCCTCTCTGATTTCGAAGGAACGGAGTAGGCGGGCGCCTGGAGACGCGCCCTCTCATTCTCAATTCCAAACCCCGTGATCCATCAACCACGAAACGTCAAGCCAAGAACGAAACCTGCCAACTACGATTGATAATCAGAAGTCCAATCTACCGCGCCTGCAAAATGGAATCAACCTCGACACCCCGCATCTCTAGCCCGCTCGTCGACTCGTACGTCGGCCAGAACGTCATGGTCATCGGCAAGGTGCAGCAGCTGCGAGGCGACACGGCCGTCATCGAGGCCGAGGGCCAAATCACGGCCAATCTGAACCGCGTAAGTCTTGCTGCAGCTGAGGAAGGACAGTAGCTGCGGGGTTTCTTATTGGGAATCTGTGGGCATGACAAGGACGAGGATGTTTCGGCTAATCGCAAGTGCTCTTGGGTTATAGGATGCGCATTTGGTGAACGGTAATGCTGCTCAGATCATCGGAAAGGTGCTTCCTGACCTTTCTATCAAGGTCCTGAGCTCACTTGACTTGGGCAACGGTGTTGGTGAGTAGCTCCATATTCTATGTCTCTGCAGGCTGCATACCTTTAATCATTAAAGTCTACATCTTATCTGACTCTGTGTAGACTTCAAAGTGGCCCAGGCCGTCGTGGATGCCACGCACCAATACCGAGACCTCTTCGTCTTCGATGCCGCCAAGGGTGGCATGATGGGTTGACGGGACACAGCGCGTCCTGCAACCCCGCGTACTGTCGTCCCTACCGTGGAGGGCATGGCCATGCGCTCTCCCGTTACATCTTCAACCGGACCAGTCGCCGTGGGCAGTCAACGACGCGCAGTGTCTCCTCCATCATCGCCTTCGCCAGCCGGAACACCAAATCAGGGTGGTAAGGAGCACTATACCACCACCAGTGCACTCAGAGTAGCACCATCGCCATTGCCATCAACCAGGAGAGAAGGCAATGTAACCAGCAGCAGAGGCGGACGAAGTCGGCGGGCGTTGTGTCAGGATGAGTCGTTGAATGCCGTGATAGATGGCATGGGCATGCTGTCCGTCACTATGGAGATGGACCACGCTGGGCGCTGGAGGGCCTCGAGACAGAGCCGTGGTTTTCATGCCAGGTAGACGTGACAGAGCAGTAATGACTTAACATGAACAAATTCACTTGAACAATCCGGTGCCGCCATTGCAAATTTCTAGTATAGCACTGGTTCAATCCTGCCAGATGGCTTCTCTTGGGTGATTTGGAGTCTGCGACGGGTGGGTACCATCCCAGTAAACCGAAATCAAAGAAACCCGGCAGCTAAAAAATATCTATATGAAATGGAATGGTATATATATAGGCAAAAGACAAAATAGACGCACCAGATACAAAATGAGAAAACACGCAAAAAAAGAATCGACGCCTGCAGGATTCGAACCTGCGCTCCCGAGGGAAATGCCTAACCTATGTATCTCAGGAGACCACATAGCAGGGCATCGCGTTAACCACTCCGCCAAAGCGCCTTGGAGAACCAGCCATTTATCAGCATACTAGTATACTCTCCACTAGGGGTGGGCTAGCGAGCAATACACAACCCAGCCATTATTCGCGAGTTACGCAGTAGGCGTGGTAAGTAGTGGCATGGCACGCAAGCGGCATCGATTGATCGGTTTGCATCTTCACGTACGGCTCCAATTGATCGGTGCAAAGCCCAGAGATCGCTCCGAGCAGCTTTTGGCTGGCTGCTGACCCTGTTTCACTAGATTCACTCATCACTGCGGTGAATCAAGTTGCATCGGGACACACATCACACTGGACTCGCCAGGATTGCCGATTGGCAACATTTCACTAGTCACACCTGGTCGTAAGGGGTTGATCAAAATAGGAGACTGGAATTAAAGTGTGTCCATTCATCGTAAAAGCGTCTTATTCAGTACAAAAGAGCAGTTTATTTCATTGCTCGTCGACCCGTGTCGGACAACTGTCTCGTCCGCCCGTCCCCTCCCATTTCATTCATCCTCCCTCTCCTTATCGTTCGTTACTAGCAAATAGCTATTATACGTACAACGCGCGCACATACACATTATTTCGTGGGAAGATATCAAAATGTGTGCGTGCGCGCGCGCGTGTGTTTGGTGTATGTGTATGTGTGATGTGATGGGCGCGACCTTGGTTCGAAGAATATGTAACGCCGCTAAACTCTCCGGAATGCAATTCGGGCTTCCTCGATGACTGGCGACTCGGCTTGGTCGTACCCCTAATCGTCCATAGGCGCGTCGACCAGTGTGACCCCCTGCTTCCCGGCCGCGGCGTCGTTCTCCTCGCCCACCGTGGGCTCCACGACGGGCGTCACCCGGCGGCCTCGCTCGAACCGCACGCTGTTTCGGCCTACGCTGTTGAGGCTGCTGCGCTTGGTGTCCGAGGGGCTGGTGATGACGCTGCTTCGCTTGGTATCGACGGGGCTGCCCTGGCTGCTCTCCTCCGAGGGAACCGATTCTCCACTGACGCCGTTGGGCTCAGCCGGTGCCGGCGCCGAGCCTGCACTATCGGGTACCTCCAAACTGTCGCGCTTGATGGCACCGCTCAGGCTGGCCATGCTGTTCCGGCCGCGGTCGGTTGTGGATGTCGGGCTCGTCTGGATGGGGAAGCGAGTCTCGGGGCCTCCGACACTGCGGTCACGTCGGTGGCGCGGGCTGGGTGCAGGGCTCGTTGCCCGGCTGCGACCACGGTCACCTGCTGTGCCAGCCTTTTCTAGCAGAGCGCGTTGCCTCTCTTCCATGTGGGCGCGGCGGTTGCTCTCGTCTGTGCTGATAGCACGCGGACGAGGCGCGCTGTTAGTGACCGATCCCGAATGGGAGAGTGACGACATGCGCTTCAGTTCAGAGAAGATGGCGGTTTTATGCGCAAACAGGTCGCGCACAAGTCGGTGCGAGTGCTTCTCCTCCAGAGTCAACGATGACTGGGTGCGAGGTCGAATGATGCATGTCGCGAGAGAGGCAGCCAGTGTCTGGACAAATTGGTCGTCTGCCGAGGTCAGGTCGATGAGGCGGGTGAAGTGGTTCATGCAGGCGTCGAGGGTCGCAATGTTAGTGAGCCGGAGCTGCGACAAAGTCTGCTGCAGAACGCCAACACGAGCATCCTCCGCAGTGTCTGCCGTGGGTGTTGTGTAGATGGTTCGCACGATCTCATACACATGAGACGAGATCAAGGAATCTGGACAAGTATTAGTATACAGTTTAGAATGCCGCACCCGCACAAAGACATACCAGGGAGTTCGAGCAGATAGAGTTTCAAGACGTTGGCAACGGTGGGGACATCAAACTCGGCAATATCTTCTTGGGTGAAGGGCTTGCCGTTGTTGATCTTGTTCCGCAGCTTGTGCGTCTGGGTCAACGGCACGTCGACCAGCCATACGCCCCTTCGTGACTCGTCGCCTTCAAGATCGGGGTAGTGGTGATCCAGGTAGGTCAACAGGGTGGTCACAATGATAGGCACACGCTTCTTGTCCGCCCGTGCGCGAGCCTCGAGATCGACACCGAAGGTTTGCTCGTCAACTCTGTTGTAGTAGTTCTCGTACGTAACAACCTTTGGAGCAAAGCTACCCGTGCGGTAGTTCTCCAGCAGATATCGCAGATCGCCCATCGGCTGTACCGTCTCCTGGTAAAGCACCATACGATCGACCGTGGACTGGAGACTGGGGATGACGTTACCAATCGTGCCCGAGAAGTCCAGAACGACCGTCTTGATCGCCTTCAGCCTGTCCAGCTCGCATCGCTCGAGGAACTTGAGGTGAATGAAGATGGCCTCTTCGAGATCACAGCGCATCTCGTCCAGCTTCTGCACACCGGCCTTGTACTTTTCGTCAGTTTCCCTGGCCTCGCGGCGCAACCGGTCGGCAGGGGTTTCGTTAGGGTACTGGCTACCGAGAACGTTCCATCCCTGGAGGTACTCGCTCACGGTTCCCATAGGGGAGTCATTGCCGTCCTGGGACGCTGGCAGCGAGAAGGTTCGCGCCACAGGCACCTTCTTCTCCGGAACACCAGAGATCTGGAAGGCCTTGGGCCGCCATTGGTAGAACAGTCTGGAGCTGTTGGCGAACGTGCTGCCAACGTTGCCCACCAGCCGCAGGAATCCGTTGGAGATCAGGTCCTGGCCGATGCGCTCGGCGTAGCTGACACTGGTGGTGCCCATGTGTCGTTGCAGATACTCGACGATGTCGGAACCGGCTGATGTGTTCTGGTAGGTTCCCAGAATGGGCACCTTGGTCTCGCCCATCTTGATGGTGTTGAGCATGTGTTCGATGATGCCCTTGACCTGTTCCGTCTGGTATGTCTCATCACCAATCTCGTAGATTTCGTCCTCATCCTCCCTGTCATCCTTTTGGGGGCTGACCTTGATCTCGGGGATGTTCTGGGCCTGCTTCGGGCTATTCTCGGCGTCCTGGAAGGCCATCTTGTTCTCTTCCTCCAGGTCTTCGACCAAGCGGCACTTGTTGAAGTAGTTGCTGCGCAGCTTCTTCACCACTTCGGCCTGGCGGTCGTGGGCCTTGACGCGCCCCTGGAGCTCGTCCTGGGAGTCCTGGAGTCGCGCTTCGTGCGCGTCGCACCACCTGGAGAAGGGGTTCACGACCAGGTCCCGGATGCTCTGGGCGATCTTCTTGTGGTTCTTGGAGGCATCCTCCATCTCGGTGCGCACGCCATCGTAGGCTTTCCGCACGCTGGCACCGTCGTCTTTTGAGAAACCTCCGGCAATCTTGTCGGCAGCAGGCGCAATATCTCCTAGTCGCTGACCGTAGGCTTCTTCGGCTTCGGCTCGCATGCGGGCAATGGTGAGAACTTGGCGGTCCTCCTGCACACCTTGCTGCAGTTTGCTGAACAAGACGCCCAGTCCTGTTGGGAGTTGTGGTAAGTAACAAGAGCTAGGATGCTTGGGTGCGGTTGGGAGCAGTGCATGCGGTGCGTCGAGACTTACCTGCAGCATAGTCTGGCGTCCAGAAGGAATCGGCGAAACTCGGCATGGTTGCGTTGTGGTGGTTGGACGTCGCGATTATCGAAGGGGTATTATGTTTCGGCGGTGTCGATGCATCACCCAGAGAAGGTCGGAATGCGATGTCGCTAGGCTAGGTGGGAAGGGCACAAAGAATCAAGAAAGCACTTGGGCGAACTAGCCGTGGCACAATGAATGTAACAAGGCGGGCGACGTCGGGTTGGTGGTGCCCAAGAATGAGAGAAAGTGGGAGAGTGTGACGAGAATTAACCGACGACAACAGAACGACAAGCGTCACTTCTCGAAACGAAGCTGTACAAAATAGAAAAGGGCGTAACGGCGTGAAATAGCAACGGGGGAGGGTTTATTGTGATATAGACCCAGGCGGTTTCTATGGAGAGAAGCCGGCCAAAATTAAACCATCAACAGAATACGAGGCTGTGCAATGCGCTGCTGTCTCCATTTCGGCAATCAATTTTCCCAAGATCCCTCCCACCTGCCACCTGTGCCAGCAGCACCTGTGCTACCCCTTCTGTGCTGCAGTAGCTCGGCGCCGCCGCCAGAATCGCGCAGGGCCGAACTCACACGCAGGCTGAGCATACAGGGCCTGAGCTACAGACAGTCCCTCGCCAACGGGAGGCCTTGTGATTGGCCGGTTAGGTCCCGTCTAAGGCAGGTTTCTGGCTGGCCTACTCCTGATGTGCATATCTCACGAAACCGAAACCACATGCCCCATCAATCATTACCTACATACACGTAGATGCTGCTAGAATTGCTCTGCTCTTTCGTTATGGGGGGTTGACGGAACGGAGTCGTGACAGACCGGCTCGACTGACAAGACAAGATCACCCATCAAAGGCTGATTAGAGGAGGGCAGGCTCCGTAGGGGGGTGTCGCCCTTCGATTGGCTTAGGCACCGAGAGGCGCTGAACGGGCCCTGAACTCAAAAAGTTTTTTCCCCAGAAGAGGGCGGCGTTTCATCTCATTTACTTGGCAGATCCCTGTGTTTTACTCTACTGCGACTCCTGCATGGGAGAGAATCCATCGCACCGCATAGGCGCGTATCAAAGCCCGGGCAGCCCAGGCAGCCGATAACCATTGAAACACTGAAACCTGTTAAATAACTTGACAGCCAGCCGAATCAATTACATAGACGACAACGACGACGACGGAATGTTGTGGAGATGACGTACATGGGCAGCGCCACGCACCACGGCCCATGATCCAATAACCCGTGAATCTGGGTTGCAGTGAATGAAGGCCTCGATCCGATGTAACCTCGTGGGAGCCATGATCTATGCCTGTTGTTGCTGGAATGGCTGAATGGCAGCATGATGCGTGCAAGACTTTGTCCGTCATAGGTCATTAAAATGCCATGATGTTCATGCAGTTTGGAATTGGAAAAAGCAAGTCGTGGCCCAGGGGAAGCCAGCGAGCAGGGTTGGGGGTTGTAGTCGTTCGTTGCCCGGGTAGAATGTGGCTCCCGGTATTCCTCTTGGGGTAGCGACTCAGGGGCTTGGCACTGGCACGCCGGCAAGTTGCGCAGCGTTGCGACAGCACGAACCAAGCAATCTCTCTTTTCTGGAGTTTTTCTGGAGTTGGTGGATATGTAGGCCACACGACTTGACGATAAATATAGACACTCGTAGGCCGGTGTCCCGGTAATGCGTTTGGTCTACATAACTAGCAGGTCCATCTGTCAATTAGGAGTAAGGTTGCATGTCTGTCAGATCAACATGACAGCTGCACGTCACGGCGCGGCCTATTCTATGCCGTCACTATCCAATGTTGTTCTTGAAATGTCGAGAAGCCGTTGAACATGGCCCAGAATTCCCCCAGATAGAAGCTGCTCACAACCACGACCATTTACCTGGGAAGCGTTCGGGGGTTAGTGGGCCGAGGTGGACCTTGCTCGCTTGTCGTAAGCTATTATTGCCTGGACACGGCTTACAAACCTAACAACACCGACGCAACATACGGTCCTTCAACAACAACCAACTGGCTTGATTGTACCATAAACCATAGATATTGTATATTGCCGCCGTCATGTCGGAGAAATTCTCAGGCAGGGACGCCGAACCGGAGGCTCCGCAGCCCACACGGCCTCGTCCTCACTCCCGGGGCGTGGTGGCTTTCTTCATAGCCTTGATATTCTTCGGAACTCTGTTGCATCCCGTAGCCCGCTCTCACCACCCGGCCTGCAAAGCCTACGGCCGCTTCCGGCCCAAGAGCATCGAGGAACGCGTCCGCAACATCCTGACCTCGACGCCATTGATAGGTGCGCTATCATGATCAAACGTACTTCAACCTACGTGACTAACTCGGTCCCGCAGATGGCCATGATGACTTCCCCCTGCTGGTCCGCTACATGTATGACAACCACATCTACAGTCCCAACTTCACCAAGCCCTTCAGCACGACGGGCCTGCCCATGCACGTCGACCTGCCGCGCCTGCGCGCCGGCATGAACGGCGGCGCCTTCTGGTCCGTCTACGCGCCGTGCCCGGCCAACGGCTCCGACTACTCCGAGGCCAACTACCTGCCCATCGTGCAGTTCACGCTGCAGCAGATCGACATGATGACGCGGCTGACGGCCGCCTTCCCGCGCGACTTCACCGCCCTGCCCGACGTCTCGTCGCGCTCCGCCCTGCAGGCCTTCCGCAAGGAGGGCAAGCTCATCAGCCCCCTCGGCGTCGAGGGCCTGCACCAGATCGGCAACAGCGCCGCCACCCTGCGCCGCTTCCACGCCCTGGGCGTCCGCTACGCCACCCTGACGCACAACTGCGGCAACGTCTTCGCCGACGCCGCCGTGCGCGAGTACCCCGAGTTCGGCAAGGCCCCGCCCGTCCACGGCGGCGTCTCCGCCCTCGGCCGCCGCCTCGTGCGCGAGATGAACCGCATGGGCATGCTGGTCGACCTGAGCCACGTGAGCGTCGACACCATGCTCGACGTGCTGGGCGGGCGCCCGGACAAGTGGGAGGGCAGCGCCGCGCCCGTCATGTTCAGCCACTCGTCGGCGTACGCGCTGTGCCCGCACCCGCGCAACGTGCCCGACGACGTGCTGGATCTGGTGCGGAAGACGAACTCGGTCGTCATGGTCAACTTCTCGCCCGACTTCATCTCGTGCCTCGACGAGAACAACCCCAACGGCATCCCGACGCACTACCCGCCCAACTCGACCCTGGCCCAGGTCGCCAACCACGTCACCTACATCGGCGAGCGCATCGGCTACGACCACGTCGGGCTCGGCAGCGACTTTGACGGCATCATGTCGACGCCCGAGGGCCTCCCCGACGTGTCCGCCTACCCGGACCTCTTTGCCGAGCTGCTGCGCCGGGGCGTCTCCGACAAGGACGCCGCCAAGATCGCCGGCGGCAACATCCTGCGTGTCTGGGCCGACGCCGAGGCTGTTGCCGAACGCATGCAGAGCGACGGCGTGCTGCCCATGGAGGACGACCTGCCGCATTTGAAGTTCGCATCCCAGGGGTGGATCAACGGGTTTGATGCTTGATTGGAGAGAAGCACCGGTTATCACCGACCTTGGACCTGAACGAAGTGAAGTGCACGGAAGATGATTCTGTTGGTCTATGTCACCAGTGTTGATTTATACATTTTTGTCAAAGAAATTGTGCTTGCTAAGTTTGCTTGAAATGTCGAGAAAATATCTTGACTTCGTATCTGAATACACTACTTATTCGTCTAGAGTAAATCGTATACCACATCTGAGCTCTTGGAGTCCATCTTCACAATGGAAATTTTGAACTTGAAACAGAGTCTTTGAATCTTACATCATGCGGCACTTTACAGTAGAACTGCGACTTAACAACATATCACATGCAAGAAGGCTCAACAACGTAACATAGCAAGTAGAACGCTCATATTAGTGAGAATCGGGTGGGAGTAGATGGGTAGGCGGACGGTAACGACTATCTGTTTCGTCTCGTCCACCCACACCGCACAGCCCACCTCCTCCAGAATCTATCAGTATCCCCTTAAGGGCGTAGCATATTCGTACAGTACAAGCTAAAGAAGCAAGAGGCTCGAAGAAACAAGCCACCTAGACGCCAAACGCCGCCCATTCTTTTGAGTCCTGGCCGGGAAAAACAAATTAGCAGCCCTCCCACTTCCCTCTCGTGAAGATGCACTCCCTTCCTCCTGATACAATGACACACAAAATAACCCCTGGGAAATTCAGGCCAGTTCGTTGAATGTCACTGCCCGCCCTCCGTAAAACCTTAGACAAGTCTTGCCCAGGGAACCGTCGTGTGTCGCCCGAAGCTAGCCGCCGTGACAAGGGAACCAATATCAAGACCCGAATCTACCACATCAGCGTCGTCGTCACTAGCGATAATAGGGTCTCTATTGACGGTGATCCGAAGCCTGGCAGAGTTTGGCGAAGACTGACCTCCCTACTAGCCTTCAGAATCCGTGTCATCATCTGCCAGACCGAGCAAAGTTTTATCAACGTCGTCAAGCTCTTCGTCATCATCATCGTCCTTGCCACCATCGCCCTCCTCGGCGCCACTAGCGAGGCCGAGGAGCTCCTTATCCATGTCGTCAAGATCGTCCGCGTCTTCCATGGTGACGTCGCCGTTAGCCGTACCATTCGTGCGGGACTTTGCTTTGTCGCCGAACTCGGCTCGCTCGCTTCCTTCGGCATATTCTCCGTTCATGTCCGGCGTGTCCCCGTCGTGCGCGCGGTGCACCCGGAAGGGTCGCAATGCGCCGCGATTGGAGTACTCGGGGGCTTCCCAGCGCAAGAGGCGCCGGCCTGAGCGCCGGAAAGCCGCGACGTGAGACACGTACTCCTCGCCGTAGTCATCCGCCTCCGATGTCAACTGACACAATCCACCAAATCCCCGGCCACGATAGGGTACAGACTTGTCCATGGAGTATCTGAACTCCTCCTCGTCGCTGTCGACAAAGGGGTCCGCCATGGTATCGAGGCGGTGTATTGCGCGAATGATGGCGCCCTCCTGCCGCCGCGCCTTGCGAGCCTTGTGGTGAGCCTTTCGTAATCCTCGATCCAGGATGTACTCGACACGCTGGTTCCGGTTGTGCTCCACGGCAAGTTGATGAGCAGTAGGCGGCCTAGGCTTACGTGGCACTACACCATCGAGTACTGCAGATCCGGGCCCGGCGGGAGAGGATGCATCATACTGATATTTAAGAGACCCTGCTCCCCGCCTGCTGGCAGCAGCGCCACCCAACCGAGCTAGGGCCCTAGGGGGTGGAGTTGATCTCGTACTGTCAAGGTCGGATTCGTGCTTGGAGGGTCTGATACGCGGCAGTATCGCGGCAGAAGGCCCGTCTTCGCCAAGCAGCTTGCCTCTTGCAACAGCGCGTTTGCTTGGCTGGTGATCTTGGGCATACTGAGCATCGGCTGCAATAATTTTGGCTCGATGAGCCTGCTTCTCGTGGCCAAAATCGATCTCGAGCTGTGTGTCGATGTTTTCCTGTTCCTCCTCCTCATTCGACATGGGAACCAGCTTAGGCACTCCTTGGTTTGATAGTTCCGAGTCGTACACTACGCCGGCTCCAAAGGGATTTTCGTCACAGCCTTCCTCGGTGAAGTCTGACTCGAGGTAGAACCACATGAGCCAAAGGAAAGCTCTGGCACGAGATTTGCTCGTGAAGTTGGTCTTCATGATGAGGTTGTGAAACTCGTCATCATTAGGGAAGTGTAGTTCGGCAATATGTGTTGCCTGTTGGCAGATGAGGAATATCAAGTTGACCGGGTTTGTTCGGGGGACATCTCGATCCTTAAACTCATTAAGATTATGAGGCTCGAGTCTGTCTTCGGCAGCACCCTTGAGAATGGACTTCAGGCGAGGAGCATCTTGCAGCTGTTTATACGCAGTAGCGTCCTGGTAGGCCTGGAGAGAGGGGATGGCATGGTAGGTGCGGAGCTGGGCTCGCATCTCAGGGAAGACTGGTAGCAGACAGGGGATTGTTAGCACAAGGAAGCGAGCAGTATCAAAAAAGCAGGGGGCGACGAGGAGACGTACAGTTCAAGGTGGTATTCATACGACCAACATTGACTAACAGACAGACCATAGCCATGCTCTTCGCGGCCTCCCGATCACTAAGCAGTTTGTCGCGAAGGACTTTACTAGTCTTGCTGCTCCTAGCCATTGTATCGATGTACAAGTCGGCAAAGGTTTGCTTCTCCGTCACATTAGCATCGTAGCTGTTGGTGAACTGCTTCTCTTCGTTATCGAAGACGGCGCGGAGGAAATCGTATTGGATGTCTTTGCGCCATAGTGGCTCGCCATCCTCCTTCTTGAGGTGTCGAATCTTGCCGATGGTCGGCTGGCCAGCGGCGGCACCAGCACCAGCACCAGCGGCATTGGACTGGGACTTGCGCGAGCGGCCGGCCTTTGTTGGACGAGCCATGGTGTCGACGATGCTCGTGTCGGCCACGCCGGTGTTGTCGTTTTCGTTGTCGCTGTCGTAGCGGTTTTTGGAGGAACGGTAGCGACCAGGACTGCTCGCGCGAGACGAGGCGGGGCTCTGGTCGCCATTATCTTCGCTGGCGTCCATGGCGAGTGAATAATAGTTGGGCGTAAAATGTTTGCGTGACGCCTTTGGTGTTTGCATTCACTGGAATGCTGCCAACAAGTGGAGCTAGACGCAGCTCCGTGACGGAATGGGACGATGGATGAGATCCAATGCGAGCCGCTATCGTGGGATTGTGTTTGCTGGTGTTCAGTGACGTGACATTGCTAGAAATGAAGAGAAAAGGGCGGTTGGGTGTAGAGAGAGAAAAGACACGAAACAAGGAAATAAAATGATCGGGATGGGATGGGTGGGAAAAATGCACCCTCACCCCAAATGCGTTGGTGGGAAGTTTGATGCTTATGTATTATTAGTCTCAGCCTGGCTCTATCAGCGCATCACGAAGCAAGCGACCCTCGAGCGCCCTGAAGAACGCGCGCGCTGGGGGCGCATCAAATTGGCAGGTACTCTCTATCTCCGTCCCGTCCAGCCAGCGACTTCTTGGTTTTGGGGGAACTCGTAGTACCCGGCATTCAATGGAGCTTGAGCCACAACTCCACACACACGCATCCAGTCATGGTGTGGCTTTATGTCAGTTGCACGGCCACGACGACATTACCTTTGAATAGTTCAGCATCACCATCAACTCCATCTTCTAGCGCTTGGTGCCGCAGATAGACCTTGGCAGCGGTGCCCTACCATTTCTGTTCTGAAGTTTCACGAAAGGCCACGAGAATTGCAAAGCCCGGAGAAAGAATACATCTCGAAGAAGCTCTAGGAGATAAACTTTCTACAGGTTGTATAGAATGTGATTCCGAACTCCGTTCCAGGCCTACCCAAAGTCTATATAGTGTGCCCAGTCTCAGAAGTCTTTTCTTCTCCGAATCAGCCGAGAATATAATTCTCCTCCGCCGTCGATTCTTCGTCGGCGTGGCAGCCCCTCTGCAGAGAGATATCCTTGAGGACAGCCCAAGATCTGGGGTCATCAAACCTACTGAACAGCAGCACTCTGTTCTTCCTAGCTCTATCTTCTGACTTATTGGAATCTATATCTGTCGTGAATAATGGATATTACTTAAGTCTTGAGGTTATACCGTAACTATTACATGTAAGTTAAGATACCTGCTTACTCGGTAAGGTAGTTAGTCCACCTACCTCGCCGATATGCAGCCATACGATTGTTATCACTAACACGATGTAGTCAAGATATCTATTATTGCTTGCCTATCGACCTGCCGCCCTCGAACTGCATGCCGACCAGCCACGTCGCATTAACTCGACCACTACGTCGTCCGGCCAAACAATACGTTGATTGCTGCCGTTCGCAACGTGGATGCGGCGCAGGGCCTGCTCAGCGTGCCGAGGGGGCCAATACCAAGGTCATTGTCGTCAAGATAGATTCGGCATCTAGAAAAGACCCGTTTGAGGCCGCAAAAGCAGTACAGGCGCAGAACATTGACCATATTGATGTCGTCATCTCCAGTGCGGGTATCGCCAAGCTCAATACGATCGAGGATATGCCGCTCGAGGAGTTCGAGGAGGTGCTCCAAGTCAACACGTTTTCAGTAATGCTCTTGTATAAGACATTCCTGGCCCTGATGCGGAAGGCAGCTTCGCCCGCTTTGCCTTTATCAGTGCCGCGGGGGTAGTTTGAACGACATGCCCAAGTACCCTTACCCGAACGCTAGTTATGCGGGCTCCAAGGCTCTGGCGAACGTCCTGGTTAAGTTAGTATTCGCGTTATTCCCGCGGGTGAGATATCGAGAGATTCTGGCCTTTGCTTACTGGCCAAATAAAAGCTGATGAAGACACCGCGCTCAGATGGTGGTGATATGTCTTGAATCACTCCATCGCCCAGGATCAGCGTGCAGGCGCCGCCAGCCTGGACCCCGCGAAAGAGCAGGAGTACGGCGAAATTAGGGGAATAACTGAGCGCGGTATTGGCTATCAGGTACAAGACCATGGCTATCAGATAGATCGGCCTGCGACCGATCGCGTCGGCAAAGGCGCCCCAGACAATGGAGGCTGACCCCTGGACTATCAAATAAGAGGTGACGGTCAGTTGCACCAAGGGCAGACTGAGTTTTAATTCCTTGAGACATAAATTGAGTCCTGTCAGTCCACTTGTTCAACGAAGCGTCGGCGAAAGGGGGAGGGGGCAGCCCTACTCGCGCAATCTCGTCTTGAGCAGGGAAGTAGATATTGGACGACAAGCCGGCCAAAAGAGCCGATATGCTGACCAGCATCACAGCTTGCCATTTCTGCCGGTGAGAGAAGATATGATATGGCTCCTTTGCGGGCTCCGGTGCCGTCTTCACGTGTTGTTGCTGTTGTACTTCTTCTTCCACTTTCTCGCAATGCGGCGGCGGCAGCCTGCGGGGAGAAAATGGGCCTCCCCTGCGGTGTCTGGTGGGACTCATCGGCGGAAGGGAAAAGGAGTTGGATCGGGCCGAGTACTGCCTCCTCTCGTCGTCAAGGTCCCGCGGAGAAGCAAGACTCGTGTCGGATAATCTCGGAGTGCTCTTCTTGGCCGCCCAAGTTCCATCTGTTTCGGCTATATCGTACACACTACCTGCGAGGCATTGCCACCCCGGCATGCTGCTGAGCGGACGTCGTTTGGCTGACGCCAGCTCGTAATCGCCGCTTCCAGACATCGTTGGTTCTCGTGGTGGGTCGGGATACACGGTATACACAGATTGCCTGGAAGGCGGAGGGGGATAACGATAAACACACATCGTTCTATCATGCGTGTCAGGTGCCGAACTGGGAAAGACCACCGCACTTGTGCCGACACGGGCACGCAAA
Source organism: Apiospora kogelbergensis (assembly GCF_038363985.1). Lineage (NCBI taxonomy): Eukaryota > Fungi > Ascomycota > Sordariomycetes > Amphisphaeriales > Apiosporaceae > Apiospora > Apiospora kogelbergensis. The sequence goes on from NW_027117422.1 coordinate 1,233,216, forward strand.
GTCAAAGTGGCAGCAGCCAAGGTTGGCGGTCCGCAGTGGTGATCCAGCTCTTCCAAGACCCTTGGCGACAGCGTCCTGCGTATGAAGAAAAAGGGCTAGGGGAGCCGTAGGGGAGCGACATATTATACCCGAGTCCACTCATTTGTTCTAGCCCCCAGCCTGTTCGAAGGATTCCGTCCGAAAGCCCCGGCCTCTGGGGTGGACTCGGGGCGGGGACCCCGGGGGGTACCCGTCATGGCCGCTCGCAGGGGCACAGGCATAGGGGTGGCCTCTTGACACGGATCGTAGATTCATCGAGTTTCTGTAGATAAGAGGCGGGATGTTAGTCTGAGCAGGCAGCCGGTGGTAGTTCCTCGACAGGTGTATCGCAGGTATAGATTCTCTTGGCCGTGTCCCGCGGTTTCAAGAAACCGCTTGGCCCCTCAGATCTACGGCCGGGACTATACCCAGCGGACAAGAACTCAAAAGACCGATTGAAACCATATCTGGTGTCTCATGTCAGAGCCGGATAAGATAGGGAGGGAGACTCTCGATGTTTTCTTTAAGACGAGTCGTGGATCCGCGTACATGACTATGACTGTCTCTGTATCACCTAATAATTCATCTCCCAAGGAACCGATATTCATTGGCAGTGTACATCATATACTTCGATCGGGCAATTACTGGCAACCGATGAGCGCCCTCAATGATGATGCAGCGACAACTCTGCTCTCTGCATACAAGCCCAAGGGGTCGTTGACCACCATCGTCATCTCGTACAGCCCTGTCAACACCACGACCGAGTATAGAACCATCACGACGACCGTTTCGAATGAGGGCATTCCCATTCCCACCGCGCCCGCCACTACGGTCACTGCGACCACCACTCCCAGCCCCGGCGCAGAAATGGACACCAGACCTGTGGACAACCTTGTTGCAGACCCAGCGTCACCACCGCGCAGACCGGCGGCAGCTCTTTCAGCCAATCCAGCCGTAGTTGGGGGAATCACGGGAACCTTTGGTAGGCATCGTCGTATACTCCCCCTATGGCTACTGAGTCAACCAGGCTAACCGCGCTGCTTGTTGCCGTCCAGCGGGTCTGTCAGTCATAGGTGTCCTCATATTCGTCGTATTACGAAGGAGGAAACGGAGAACAGGAGCGCACGACGAATGCATTCACGCTCGTATGTACGAAATCCCGGCATACGAGCCAAAGTTTTAGATTGAGCCCACATGAAGATACCGGACTCGAAAAATGTACAAGAGAGCGGACTTACATTACTCTGTCATTGCGGTTTAGAAAGCGTCCCTTATTACGATCGATTAATACATCTTAGACAACGAGACATGTTCATCTCTAGATAGAATCTAGACAGAGAAATCCCCCCAGCTGATTTCAACCCTGACTTGCAATCCAACTTGACATCGTGACCCAATGTCGAGGACTGCGTCATCAACAGAGTTGGTGGACCAGTGCGAGTTCAGATGAGATGATCCGATGCATGGGAATCTCCTTCTCGCATCTCTAACTCTATTTAGAAGACAGACTCCAGAATCGCCTCTCGCGTATCTCAGCTGATATCCGTGCACCAACCTAGAGCCGTCATCAGTCTAGATAGACCATCGATTCTCTCGAGCAAGGATCCTACTATTGGACGAGGGACAAAAGCGAACGCCGTCCCCCAAACCTGCGGAGTATCAGAGCTCTCTGCGAAGATGGTGAAGTTAACTGACTTCTTGTATGTCATACTCCTTGATGGGGCGCGCTTGGCCAGCTGAAGAGTTCGGATGATGTAGGAGCGTTATTGGAAATTTCCTATCGGCCGGACGGAACCTTCAGTTCTGAGGTTGGTCGAGATATTGAAAAGGGGGAATCCCTGCCACAATGCTTTGCTGAAACGCCCAATGATAAGCTTATTCTAACACCTTTCTGGATGGTAACTTTACTTACCAACACTTGCCTACCCGCCTCAGACACCATGTCAACGCTGTCACTGCACGAGTTGGAAACAAGACAGGCAAGAACACGCGCGTGTGCCTCACCTTGTAGACAATTGCATGCAAGGTCCCGCCATGTTCCTCGAGCATGTGAAAGGAATCCAGACCTGTCACGTGGGTGATTCGATAGGCTGCCTCGACTGGGGACGATTCAAGAGAGCGTTCCAACTGTTCGGCCAAAACATCAGATCTGCTAACTATCAGTCGAAACGTTTGCTACAGTTGGAGAATGCACGGGGAAATGATGGGAGTCATGATACCTGTTGGCAATGTTGCACGTTCCATGTCCGCTGGTCGAGAGGTGTAAGTTGACTGTAGCAGACTTACATAGATTACCTTGCCCACGACATCGGCTGACCTGCTGCCATTCATCACCAGCTCTGCCTGTATACTTCCAAGGTCACATGTCACCCATTAAGGTCAAGAAGCAGTAAGAGTGTATGAAGCAACGTTCTTTTTTTTATTTGGGAGTTCTCAGTCCATTCATGACGGAGCCTTTCCTTTGGACCACCATGACTAAAAAACCGAAAGGGCTGAAGAACGTCTCAGACGACATTTGCAAAGCCACACTGCCATCCATTTGCCAGTATTGCTGCCTGGGCAGGTCGGACTCTAGCCTATTCCATATGCTGCTGTTCGAAAGAGCAGGATCCCTAAACGCTGACCTGCCTAATCATCCCGATATTCTTTTGACCAAGTGACAAAGAATCCTGGAAGAGGTCCGAATCCACATGCCCTGCTCACCGAGACGCCGTTTTTGTTGTTGGTCATGAATCCATTATTCTCGACCTTGGTCGAAATTACCAGTTTCTATCATCATGAGCCCTCTAAAAGGTCCCCTCGCCATGGCGTTGCTCGCGCTCTCGAGCCTGCCTAGCAGAGAACCGAGAAATCCACTTTTGTCTATGAATATGCCATCGCACAAAATCAACTGCCAACCAGCAGAGCATAAAATCCTTTCTAGTGAGAATGCCATGGACGATCTCCATTCTCGTAAAGACCTCCTCTACGAAGGTGAAAGCAGGTCGCAAATGCGTCGATTGGACCGGGTGTCCAGGATCATCTGCCCTCAGATGTCCCTAGACCGACCCAGTCTCGGTGGTGAAGGCACGTATTTGACCTTCCAGAGTCTTTCTGATGCAGCTGCTCGCAAGTCGCCCGCTGAGGGGACTTCTATGGGTATCATAAATTGCGTATGCAGCCGTAAAAAAGACAAAATGCCGTATCATGTGCCAGAGTCCTATGTCATGGGACTCTACCCTGCCAGTCCTCAACGGAGGCTGAATATCAAGTCCGCCGGGGGAAGGATTTATGCCTCGCAAAATTTGGTGAAGAAAATGCCAATGGTGAAGCGTCAACGCAAAACAAATGTAAAACATGAGAAAGTGTATGTGCCGCGGGGGAAAAAAGGACCACCCGATCCTGTTGCGGCAAGAAATCCCGTGACAAAATATTGGGATGTGGAAAGGGTGTCGGATCAGTGGATGTTTACCACCAAGAGGCTTGGCCAGGTCCGCTGGGGTTGCCGTAGCCGCCGCCGCCGTAACCACCACCACCACCTCCGTAGGCACCGCCGCCGCCACCGTAACCGCCGCTGGGAGGACCGCCGAAGCCGCCACCACCGCCGCCGCTGAAGTTGCCTCCTTGGGGAGGGCCGTTGAAGCCGCCACCGCCGCCGCCAAAGCCGCCGCCGCCGTACTTGCGGAAATCGCTGTTGGCGCCACGGCCACGACCGCCGCCGCCACCGCGTCCACGGCCGCCGCGACCACCACCTCCGAATGAGCTCTCACGAGCGATGGTCTCAAGGAAGGCAGGAACCTCCTGGTTGGCCTCCTTCAGAAGCTCAAGAAGCTCGCGGACAACACCTCGGTTGCCACGGTTGAAGAAAGCAGTCGAGTGACCAGTGTTACCAGCACGACCAGTACGACCGATTCGGTGAACGTAGTCGTCAATGTCGGTAGGAAGGTCATAGTTGACAACGTGGGTGACGTTAGGGATATCCAGACCACGGGCAGCAACAGCAGTAGCGACAAGAATGGGGCATCGCGCGTTGCGGAACATCTCCAAAGCCCGCTCACGCTCGCGCTGAGTACGGTCACCGTGGATGGATGTGGCGGGGAAGTTCTGGTTGATGAGGAAGTCGGACAACGAGTCGGCCATACGCTTCGTCTCGACGAAGATCAGGGTCAAGCCTGCACCGTGGGTGTGGAGAATGTCGAGAAGAACAGAGCGCTTGTCAATGTCCTCGACGTACTCGACCTTCTGTGTAATGTTCTCGGAGGTGGAACCAACACGACCAACAGACAAGAAGATGTAATCCTTCAGGAAGTCGCGGGCGAGCATCTGGATGTCACGGGGGAAAGTGGCCGAGAACATGAGGGTCTGGCGGTTATCGACACCGGGCATATCCTCACCCTCAACAATCCGTCGAATCTGGGGCTCGAAACCCATGTCCAACATGCGATCAGCCTCATCGAGGACGAGGTACTTGATGTTCACCAGCGAGATGCGACCACGCTCTATGAGATCGACAAGACGACCGGGGGTGGCGACCAAGAGATCGCAGCCACGCTCAATCTGGCGGAGTTGCGAGCCAATATCTGCACCTCCGTACACCACACAGGGGCGGACCCAAGATCGGTAGGCGAACTTGCGGGACTCCTCGTAGATTTGCGAGACCAACTCACGAGTGGGCGCAAGGATCAGAGATGTGGGGTACGCCTTGCGCTGACGTCCAAAGCCGCCGCCAGCAGCGGGAGCAGGCGAAGGACCAGTCTGGAAAGCTTGCGACAGGATGGGGAAAAGGAAACCACCAGTCTTTCCTGAACCAGTCTGAGCGCAAGCCATCAAATCGCGGCCTCCCATCACGATAGGGATGGAGTACTTCTGGACAGGGGTGGGGACAGTGTAGCGGGCGAGCTTGATGTTCTGGATCAAGTGGTCATCCAGAGGGGGGTTTGTGAACTGGTTGACAGCCTCGGGGACATCGTGACCAGAGGCCTCGACAGGAATGTCGTCATATTTCTCGAAGTTGATACCGGTGTGCTGCTTAGTGGAGTCGTCGGCGGTACCGAAGAGCTCACGCTCGACACGAGGGTTGGCAGGGCCAGCAATGTGCTTTCCGTCGCGCCACTGACCATCGCCAGAGCCGCGAGCGTAACCACCGCCACCACCACCAGCATTGGGGTTGCCATAGCCGTTACGGTCGAAACCGCTGCCGCCATGACCACCGCGTTGGTAGCCACCACCGCCTCGAGGGTGAGGGGGAGCTTGCTGAGGAGGGGGGAAGTCATTGGGACCAGGGCCGCCAGGAAGAGGGTTGGCGCCAGCCCAGCCAGGAGCAGGACGGGCATCAAAATTCTGGTTGCTGTTGGGCCATCGGACGTTAGCTAGAGTTCTCAAGGCCATTGTAGAATGACGGGGACGCAGAAAAGCATATCCCCAAGAAAACCTAGGATAGCAGTAAAGCCAAGATGTCAATAGAGTGCGACTTACCCTGCCCAAGCGCTGTTGTTCAGGCCGCCGTTCATGGCGGGACCAGGACCAGGGGGGCCAGCCGGGGGACCACCACCACCACCGCCCATCTTACCGCGCATGTGAGGTGGGATGTAAGAGCGAGGACCGTTTTGTTGCTCGCTGAGGCTCAGGCCGCCCATGTTGATTTGATCAGCCATGTTGATTGCCGAGGGGGACGAAGTAAATCGTGGAGATTGATGTCGTTGATTGACAAGGTTTCTCGTGGCCAGCCGATTACGTTATCTCTGATGGAAAGAACGAGAGGGTGGGATGGAAAATAATGTTGAACTTCTCGACCGGTCGGTTGATGAGAAGCCAAAAAAGATCGTGAATGGGATGTTTGAGGGAAAAGCCTGGAAGCGCTCTTCTCCGTCGGAAAAAATGATTATGTAGGATGTGTGAAAAGCCTTTCTACTTGGGAAGGCTGCCGAAAATCACACGTCTATTGATGCAAAGTCTTCAAGCTCCTTCGAAAAGAAAACGAAATCTTTTTCAAAGGAAGGAGAAAACAACGATGACCAAACGCAGACTGCAAGTTTGTATGTGAGAAAGCTTCTTCTTCTTCTTCTCTCTCGTCCTGGGGCGGGTGGAGGGAAAAAAAGGAAAAAAAGAGGTTGATAGAGGGTGGTTGTGGGATGGGAAGAATGGGTCAGGCAGGGGAGGTTTTGGGTTTTAGTTGAATGGAGAGTGGGTGGCCTAGAAAAAAAAATTAGTCTGGAGATCCAACAGCGATGCAAGTACCGCCAGCGTTTGCAGGTACACACACCTTAGCACTTAGTACTGCACCATTTGCGAATGTCCAGGCGGGAAGCCCAGAGGGATGGCCGGGAAACTTCTTCCATTAAGAAAAAACTGTTTTAGTGCTTGCTATCTCCGTTGCTGCTTGCATTTGTCCATACGCTATTATCCATCTGACATACATGACATGACTCCCAGCATCCACAAGCGGCTGGCTGGTTGGACTGTTGAGTTTGTCGTAACCCGGTGCCAGTAGAAGGAAACCGCCCGTCAACCATCAGATCACGGAGTAAGGCATACACTAGTACTTGCAAAAGACAAAAGGTACTTGCTGAGCCAAAGTACAAGTTGCTAGGGGAGAAGGGGAGGCGACTGTATTGCGTTGTTGGTCACCCCTCTCACCCTCTCACCCTCTCAGCCTCTGCCCCCCTCCACCTGGCATCCGTTGAAGTGCACCCCTTATGATATCAGGATACTACTGCATGCCCTCTAGCTCTCTCCTTCTATCTCCATCCTCAGGAACTTACACACCCCAGGGACAGGCTTTATTTGCACTGTTCCCATAGCATACATGTTTATGGTCCCTATCGCGCGCTTGGAGATCGGAGTGAAGATTCTGTTAGCAACCACCTGTTCTACTTACAGCTGATGTCTGTACGGTGGCCATAGGGTGTTGGTTTCTACGTAGTGGAGTACCGCATGCGTACATGCAGTTCAACCATCCTCCCGAAAGTCTGGAGTAGTTGGGTGGCAGAGACGGGCAGAATTTTCCTTCTCGAGTCGTTCAGCGCAGTCGGGTGGCAACAACAAGAACAAGGGACTTGGGGACTGATGGTCGTATTGCGTAGTGGTATCAGGTATGTAGGTACATCACACATACTAGAACAGCGTACATAGGCGCAGGATAGGCTTAACCACACCTTCCCCAGAGTTTCAGGACGACTTCCACCCGCACGCAACATGCACTTGGACAAAACTCTAGATAAACCTGAGTAATGATTGGGTCCCGGCATCTCAAGCACGATTGTATTCATAACCTCCTGAGTATGCAGAAACGCGCCGTGCAGGTCTGCCTCTCTACGATTGTTGTTCAGTTGAAGCGCAGCACTTAGGTGTCAGCGCCATCCTCAAATACTTGGTGACTGGCGGTTGGCACCCCGGTCTGTTTGCCTGCTGGGGGGGCCGAATTGTGGTCTCAGCTACCTCCCCTTCCAGGTGTCAGAGACCCTTGACTCCGTCATAAGTCGACGCACCAGCGGGCCCTCTGTTGCCACTTCGCCAGCTCATCTCAACCCTTTGAAGGTGGGACACGGCCACAACTTTCCGGACCCTTCCCCGAGCGAACATACATCCTCGTCATTTCGACGAAGAATGTGAAAACCCTAGGCTTCTCTAGAACTAAAGCTCGAGGCCCCCGGCATGTACAATTACGGCATCTGGAAAAATGTCTCTTCCACACTAGACTTAGATATGATATTCGCCCAATAGGAATCTCCCATCTTGGCGCTTACCTCTAAGCCCGGCTGCTCCATTGGGTAGGTGTTGGTTGCAATACCAAGTAACCATTTTCACCGCCTGCAGATTGCAAACGAACATACGTAGTCGGCGAGCGTTGCTACTATATCACTCCAGAGACTGCTAACCTAGCGAGGTTGACAGGGGCCATGAGGGTACACCGCAAGAGGCCGCTGGAATAAACCGGTAGCCGGTTGGCATGATTCTTACATTATTCGATTAACAAAACACCACCACATAATTTTATCGATTCTTTCATAGGCTGTCCGGTTTATTCCTGCGGCCTCTAGACCGCTCGCCCTGCCCGGGCTGACCCCCATGCCACCAGCCCGACAAGAGCTGGGCAGCCACCTTGCCGAGTCACGCATGTTGGTATCCTAAAACTTGGCCCCTCTAGACCAAACTTAAATACAATATCTGAACAGCCGAGTAAAGCGATCTATCATGAATGCGTATTGCAAAAGACTAGTTGCAGATAGCCTCTCGGTATACTCGAGCACTGTCCATGGGCGAAACACAGGTACGATGTGGCGACTTCAAATAAAACGGTGGCGGATCTTCTTTGCAATCGATTGGTATCTGTCACACCATCTTAGTATGGAAGTCCTATGTTGCAGCAAGCTTCAGATAGAACACGGTGCAAATCGCAAAGAACAGTTCAGGTGTGTATTTGTGCAGTAAACATCGTGGATTAGCAGTCATGAGTGCTTTCGCATACGGATATAAACCCGCCCTAGTACTTCTGAATAGTGTACACAGTCATTTGGCCTTGATTGGCCTTCCCTTGCTCTTTAAGCACTCTTAACGATCTTGTCATCGTTGAACCCGATGTCCACTATGCCGTTCTTCGTAATCGCTTTGACCGTCATGCCCTTGAAGTCAATTGGCATGCGTCTCTTCAGCTCGTCCGTGCACTTCTCCAACAGCTTGATACCCTCTCCTAGGCTGATATCGGGGTGGTGGTGCTTGTCGAGGATGGAGAGACAGTAGTATTGGGCGTACCCGTGGGCAGCGTACGGGACGGGTGCTAACGAAGCAAGGTAGTCGAGCCAGAACAGCTTGGGCTTGTGGGTGATGGGGTCAACGCCTCCCAGCAGAAGGTTGACGTTGTAGGGTTTTCGTGAGCGCAGACTCGACGCCAGCTCGCCGCGGACGTAGTGTGCCAGTGCTGTTGGTGACAGCTCAGACTCGTTCCGCATCGAGTACAGCTGGGCATTGGCTTGGATGTATTCCGAGAATTGGACTGGAGAGGTATCCGGTCAGCAAGATGCAGTAATAAATCCCCCAAGAGCATCAGCTGCCAGTCCCAGGCCATCGCAAGTGCGGGTCATGTTCGTAGCCGCGGGGGTCCGTTAACGTACTTGTGTCTCCCGCTTCTCCAGAGAATGCTATCAGCGTGGACTTGTTCAGCTGTCTTGTCTTGTCGTCTGCGGCCTTGATAATGGTAGGTCCTCGCATAGCAGCTTTGGAAGCGGCAATCAAGGTAAAGTCCTTGCCCGTGATTCCTAGAAGCACCTCCCTGCGAGATAGATGGTTTGGTTAGCTTGCTGTTGCTGGAGCTTCAAGCGAGCTTCTGTTTCGGAAAGACCTACATGTTGGGCAAGTGTGCAAGGCGGTGACTGAATAGAGAGAGTTCGTAGTACGAGAGGTTGAGATTCGGCGATGCTTTGCGGTTGAAAGCTCTCGGGTCGTCAACTGGATAGGTCGTCTAGCTGTCGCAAGGCGATGATGGGTGCAATCACATACAGACGCGCAGTCAAGCTACAGCCTGGTTCAGTTAGCGGCCCACTCTACCTTGCCTGTGCTGCTGCTTTTGGCTGGATGTTGCTGGGGTTAGCCTGGGTAACACCTGAGCCTTCAATTCAGCCGCAATCGGGTTCCAGACAGACTCGGAGGGTCGGGGGTTGAGCCACATAGGCGGGGATTTCGATAAGGAGATAACGTGGGTCTAGCCACACTAGTATGCGCCCCACTGTAACTTTTTTTGCGATATGATCTACTGGGTTTGAGGACGAACTTTTTGGGAGAGTAGCATCTCGGTCTTGCTGCGTATTGCAAGAGAATCAGGACAACAGCCGCGACAACTCGCCAAAATGTCCTCCTTCTTCACGATACCTGGCGCCCAGAAGAAGCGGAAGAGAGCGCCTACTACAGAAAACCCCAAAAAAGAAACCCTATGGCTCCTCTGCCAAAGGCCCCGGGAAAGCGACGAAACCTGCTGCGCCCTCCAAGCGACCAGAACGGGACGACGAGTCGATATCCGGCAGTTCAGAAAGCGAAGATGGCGCCTTCGACGAACCTGAGGCCTCGGAAGAAGGATCCGACTCGGAAAACGAAGGAGAGACTGCTGCTGAGAAGAGATTGAGACTCGCCTCCCGCTATCTTGAGAATGTCAAGGAGCAAGTCGAAGTTGGCTTCAACGCCGAAGATGTGGACCGAGATATCCTACTCGAACGCAGGCTGCGAGAAGATGTCGCCGAGGCCAAGGGCAAAGTCTACCGTACCATCGCCGGCGAATTGGCCCCCGAAAAGGCTTCTCACACCTTGTTCCGAGGCAATACTCTGCCTACGACTTCGGTTGCAACATGCGCCCCCTTCGCCTACACAGTACACAAAGATCGAACCCTCGTCAAGTGGAGACTGCAGGACTTGCCTGCCGACCAATTCCCCCAGACGACCAAGAAGAAGCCGAAGAAGCAGGCTCCCCCGCGCAGACAGCCCGACAAGATACTCTCGCGACAAGGCGACAGGGCTAAAGCTGCTAAAAACAAGAACTACCAAGGCCACACTGGCGAAATCCTGTGTGTCGCCGCTTCAGAGGACGGGCAGTATGTAGTGACAGGGGGTAGCGACCGTCGCCTGATTATACACGATGCCAAGACACTCAAACCCCTTAGAGTCTTTACACATCACCGAGACGCTGTAACTGGACTGGCATTCCGGCGCGGAACCAACCAGCTTTATACTGCTTCCAAGGACAGAACGGTAAAAGTCTGGAGCTTAGAGGACGGGCCCCCTTTTGCTTATGTCGTAAGTGCCTTGTTCGGTCACACATTGCCTCAAGCCCAAGGTACTAATACTTGATTTTCCAGGAAACCTTATATGGACATGCCGATGAAGTTGTCGATATCGCGGCTTTATCCCAAGAAAGATGTGTTACCGTTGGCGCCCGTGACCGCACAGCGCGTTTATGGAAGGTGGTAGAGGAGTCCCAGCTGGTTTTCCGCGGCGGCGGCAGCGAGAAAAAGACTAAGGGCGATCACATAAATCCCAAGTCCCTGGCGGCTGAGAATAGCATGGACCGGGTTGCTATGCTAGACGACGAGCTGTTTGTCACAGGCTCGCAGAACGGCTCGATATCCCTGTGGAGTATCAGCAAGAAGAAACCCTTATTCATTCTCCCCCACGCCCATGGCTTCGAGCCGCCACTCCTCCCCGAGGAAGCATCTGCAGAAAAGGTGCCCGATCTCAAACAAATTTCCCCCGAACAGCCCCGGTGGATCACTGCTCTTCGCACACTGCCTTATTCCGACGTTATTATCTCTGGAAGCTGGGATGGCTGCGTGCGGCTATGGCGCTTAAGCGAGGACAAGAGGTCCATCGAGCCCGTGGGAGTCCTTGGACAGCCCAGTCCTATGGAAGCTTCGCCAGAGTTCAACGGGTTCTCTGGAGCTGAATCCCAGTCCCAATCCCAAGAAGTGAAGAGCAACGGCACTCAACCAAGTGAGGGCGAGCCCTGGTTCGTCAAGGGCGTCGTGAACGACATCTCTCTGTTCGAACGGGGCTACCGCGGCGCTGACGGACTGTGCGTGGTGGCGGCCGTGGGCAAGGAGCACCGCCTGGGCCGGTGGAAGACAGTCCAGGGCGGCAAGAACGGGGCCGTCGTGTTTGAGATCCCGAGGAGGGAAAAGGCTGCCGAGCCTACCAACGGAGTCGATGACGCTGACAAAGACGTCGAGATGGAGGGTTGAATATGTTATGTTTTATACAACAGGGAACATTTAGGAGCATAGCGGAGTGTGTATGTGTAAAAAGTGGATGATATACCTTATAGCTCACTCAGTTGAAATGTTTATTGCATGGCCAGCGGATTAAAACTGGCTGGGCTTCTCGCCGCTGTACAGAACTCATTTTTCCTCTGATGTGTATTCAACCGAGTTGTTGAATCGCTCGCCATATATTTTCCCATCAAATACTTTAGACCACATGCCGCCGCCCAATTCGACAGCTATATTCGATCAGAAGTAGAAGGATATGCGGTACTGCAATGGGAAGAGGCCGCTGGAGTGAACCGTATAGCATAATTATGACACATTATTCCGTTGATATAACGCTACAGCTAGTTATGAATTTTGGTGGTAAACTCAGGTTGTCCGATTCATCTCTACGGGTTGTAGAATGGCGAATACACAATTATAGTCGATTTGATATTTAGCACCAATTTCCAGGACTTGCAGTATCAGTGGTCTTCATCTGTTGGGCGCTCTTGGTATCTTGACATCTTATTCGATGCATACAATCTTCTACTTCTACTTCTTCTTCCTCTGCGCCCTCCTTTCTGAGTGAAATACATCCGAACATTATGCGATAGTTTGAACACGAAGGATCCAGTACCAAGCAATGTACCACCTAATTGGTAAAAATACTTTGTACTTTATTCCCGAATCTATACAAATACAATGCATGAACAAGTATGTCAACTATTCGTGAGTAGCAGCATCGCGTTAATTTACATCTGCATCCTCTCCGCAATCACCTTGTACTCCTTCCTCTGCTTGGGCTTGTTCGAAAGCGCCAGCCTCGCCTTGCCCAGCGCCCTCGACAGCCGCGGGAAGATGTAGTTCTCCGATACCCACGCGAGGACGAAGTAAATTATGCCGAGGCCGATGAGCGTTGTCTTGAACGAGTAGCTCATCTTGGTCAGCTGCATGAGCTTGCGCAGCCAGTGGGCCGGCTCTAAGACCATGTAGGTAATAAGCACGAGAGCGGCTATGATCGTACCGACAAAAGGCCCTGTACGACAAATGCTCAGATTAGCAGCTGTGGTAAGATAGCCAGGGGGCACGAGAGCAAGAGAGGGGAGGGAAGGACTTACAATTCTTATGCATGGGCTGTCGGAATGGATATCCGGCACTCATGACCACTCCGATGAAGGTGTATTCGAAGCAAGATACGAGGAAAAGAGCAGTATTCTCGGAATTTTTGATGTTGGACTTCTCGTGGTGAATAATAGGAGGGATAAACCAAGGTTGCTCTCTCACTAATAGGAATGCCGCTGCTTGAATGGAAATGCAAATGAGAATCTGTCCCAGCAGGGGCGTTAGGACTTTCCGAGATACCAAATCCGCGGTCGGTCTTTTGCGGCTAAGGACTGGATAAGGGCCGGCCCAACCCATAAATATGGCAATTGGTAGAATAAGCAAGACGTCGATGAATAAGAATTGGAAATCTCCAAGATTCGACGCCGATGCATATAGAAAGCTGACAGACGTAAACTGGATGGACGAGTAGAGGCTCATAAACTTGAAACAGCTGAAGCTCGTGACAAGAGCAGCCCTTCCCTCTCGTATAACATCGGGCACGCATCGAATGTCAAAGACACGAGATGTGAAAGGCGCCGCCACCGATGCTTCAGCTTCCGAAAGCGAGATGCCTACATCGGCAGCTTTCAGCGCGCCACAGTCGTTTGCACCATCGCCGCAGAAACCGGCGCAATAGCCTATGCTTTGTAGTTTCTCGACCAGCTCGTGCTTCTCATCGGGCGACATCCTGGCGTAGATTTTACCTCGAAGAAGCATCTGGAACATGTTAGCAGTGCAGATACAGGGAAGTCAGTTAGGATTCCACCTACTCTTTGAAGCACGTCGGCTGGCGCGTAGTCGACTATCCATCGGAACGCATCGCCACTGATTGCCAACGAGTAGTTTTTCAAGTTTGTGATGTCATACGGCAGCGAAACATCCTGTTCTGGGGAAACCGGCAGCGGCAGCAGGGTACGATTATCCAACTTCAGATTACCATCATCGATGCTCTCCCACTGGATGTCGGCATTTGGGTCTTGGAAGTTTCCTTCGACACAATGAGGCACAAAGCAATGCGCAGCCCTGTCGACTAGCCCGCAATTCCGCGAGACGCTGATAGCCGTTAGAATGTTGTCGCCGGTAACCATGATCGAGCCAATATTTGATTGCGTGAGCTCCTTCAGTACAGCTGCCGTAGTAGGCTTCAGCTTATTTTCGAAGATGATAAACCCAACGAATTCCAGATCGCTCTCAGCTTGCTCTCGCTTCATCTTCTGTGTCTTAACCCATGATAGTTTCTTCAGATGTTTCGTAGCACAAGCGATGACTCTGTAGCCCTTGTGTGTATAGTGAGACAGTAGCTCTTCGTAGTCCGATGGGAATGTATCTGGCCGGCAAATCTCTTTCATGCATTCTGGGGCGCCCTTGACGTAAATGTCGACACTTTGTTGCCCAAAAGCACGAACCAACACGCTTGCTCTTCGTAGGTGAGAGACGAACTCGAAGGACTTCAAGACACCGAGCTCGATAGGGGCATTCTGGCCTTGGGCAGTTCCATAATCATCTGTGTCGTAGAGAGTAACGGGAGGCGGGCGTGCAACCGATGGCGACAGGCCTCCTTGATCCTCGTCCTCGTGGTCGCCGCCGCCATGGTGGCCCTCCTCGAAGGTCCACTTTGTGAATTCGAACATCTTCAAATCTAAGGGGTCGCCAACAAGTTCGCCATCGACGGATCGTAGCGAATGGCAAGTGGCCATGGTGAAAAGAGCTGCATGGTGTGTATCGTATCGGCTCTCATCGTTGACTCCAAAGTTTGCTCGTGGCACGAGTGATTCAGCCTTTGACACCACATCTTCGAACGAGTTGGTGGATCTTGACACGAGCCTCACTCCAAGCACGTCTAGCCCTTCCTCTGTAAGCGTACCTGTTTTGTCGAAACACATGACGTCGAGCTTTCCACCGACATTAACCCTCTGCGGGCTTATGCAGAAAATCTGTTTCTTCCGTAAACGGCTGAGCGCGAAGTTGGTGCCAATGGTAAGAGTTGCAGGGAGTGCTGGAGGAACCACAATAGTGATCAGGTCCAGGGCCCGAACGACAATGAGATGCCAAGCAACACCGAGGCGTAGGAAGTTGACAAATGATACAATAAACCCAAGGATCGCGATACACCCCATGACAGCTATGTACCGGAAAGAATCGCGGTAGAACTTGAAGCCAGACGGCTTCGGGAAGAGCATCGAACGAACCAACGAACCCTTCGTGGTATTGAACCCTGTGCGCACAACCATCGCAAGCGCCACCGCTTGATCGTCCCTCTCGTCTTGAGGCCGACGTACTCGAACGATCTTCGTCCCACAGAACAAGAAGTGACGTGCGACCTCAGACGAGATGGTAGAAGCTCCGAGTTTCATTTCACTGAGTGTCTCATCAGTGGCAGGTATCTTAGAGACAGGTATAGATTCTCCAGTAAGCATGCTCTCGTTCACGATGCAATCTCCGCTTAGGAGTAAACTGTCGGCAGGGAACTGCGTTAGGCTAGGATCGCTAATTTCGTAGACGTCCCCAGGCACCAAGTCGGAAGAGGTAACAGTCGTCCCTTAATCACATTAGCTTATGACTTTGCATTTCCCTTCGTTGCCACTTACAGAATCCGCTGCGAATGACTCGAACATCACATTCAAACCGGGAAATATCCCTCAATCTTTTCATTGTCTGTACTGTGTTAGCTATATGTTCAAGAGGGGTGGCTCCAGAGGTACTGACTGAGCGGGTTTCAATGAGGGTAGTCACAATGCTACCAGCCGACATGACGAAAATGCAAATCGCGTAGTAGTAGTACTCATCCAAAGACCAGAGGACCAAGCTGGCGATTTGGAAAATGTAGAATGGGTGGAATACCTGAACCAAGTTAGTACAAATGAGCTCGGTATAGCTGGATTTTCCATATGCAGTTGTCGGACTGCACATCTACCAGATGAGCAGGGGTGGGTATCTGCTTACCTCGTCCACTAGCAACTGAAAGATTGATTTTTGCTCGATGTCGATGATATTCGCGCCGAAGACATTTTCTCTTTCGTCTTTCTCGTCCGTGTCTAATCCAGCGCGGACAGCCCTTACTCTCTTCCAGTTCGGATCTTCCCAGCCAGTAGATACGACAAACTTGTCTTTCAGGGGGTGGAAGAAGAACCGCACGTATCGATATACCAAGACACGGAGCTCAGGAAGAATAGGATCGGCGTCGTCTTCGAGATACTGCGCATAGATCTTATCAGGGGCTCCAAAGACTGTCGACAGTGACCGATCGTAAAGCCTGGCGGAGACTGGCAGTACCGACATCTCGTTCCATTGGTTTTCCAAAACAACCCATTCGCACTCCCTCAGCGGACATGACTTTCCTATCAACTTCACCTGCCACCTCGGAATCCAGCGCAGTAACAGATATGCCAATCCGAACGTTGCAATGCAGAGGAAGATATACGCGGCGTATCCAACGCGACTCGTACGAAAACCGGCAATGACGATTGTCAGATCCTCATTCACCATATAGAGCTTTTGGCTGGCTCGTCCGTAGCCGCGACCGCTCGCTTCTGTACGTCCACTATCCGTTCGGAGCAGCCTAGAGTGCACTGAGTTCCTGGAATAGGTAGAAGATCGCCGGCGCATTGCATAATGCTCGTGGTCGAGAGCGGTTTCCAGCAGCCCTTCGGAGCTCGCCTCTTCTTCATCCTGGCCTAGACCAAAAGGGATGTCGTCAATATCGATAATGACCGAGCCATCGTCGTATACATGGGATTCTCTATCGTCTTCGTCGATTCGTAGGGCTTCTTCTTCTTCCTCGTTATAGTAGGCGAAACTCGTGGTGGAATCGGCACGTCCTCGTCTATGCGCAAAGGCTGAAATGCTGGAAGGTAGACTCTCTGCGATGGGGCCGGAGAACAGCTGCAAGAACGTGAGTTAGCCATTGTTGAGTATTGCAGCAACATAGAGCGCATTCCATTCTCCTTGGATATAAGGTATTGAAAAGTCGTACCTCATCTTGCGCCATTTCGACGTCCTCGAAAACACTCGAGCTGCTTTGGTTGGAGCTCATCCGGTAGAAGGGCGCACGCCCATTGGGCGGCTGGCCCCCATTGGGCTCTCTGTCTCGTTCGTCGTTCATTTTCGGATATGTCAGTTGCCCTCGAAGAAATCGCAATGCATTTTGCGGATTTTCCACAGTAGGTTGCGGGTAAGTTGAACGCGGATGCTCTCAGCGACAGGGTATATCGAGCCAGTCGAACCCGAGGCGACTGTGAAAATTGGCCTAACCTAGTCGAATCACACGCGAACTTGGCGATGACGATGCTGGTGGTACCTGCGTTACGGCTTAATACAGCACGATGGGCCGGCTATCACGCGGTTCGGTTCCTATCAATCAATACCCCAGGCCAGGCCAGGCCGTCGAAAATAAAATGTCAATAAGCTCGAAGCCCCCACCAGCGACGGGAGATAAGCACCACGCACCTGCTATCAGCGATAAGCGGAAACGGGTCACCTGTATCAACTTCACGTGTCGCATGGATGTTTGATCGTGTAAGTGAGGCACTGTGGGCAATGGACTGACTCGACTTGCTTGCTTTTATATCCCTCCCGTCTCTTGTAAATACAACAGACATGTACGCGATCGCACAAGAGCCCGATGTTGCTGTATGACACACACACACTCTCTCTCCCTCTCTCTCTCTTGCGATGTGAATATAGCCTGCTGGGGTGGCTTGTAGTGATCTGATATTATATCCTCATTCTCATCACCATCTGTGTGCTTATTCTCGAGATATATCAATGAGCCAATCATTTCCCAAGCTTCAAGTGCGGACGAGCTATGGGAAGCCTTGTGCCGTCGACTGCGAGTAACAGTTGGTCACCGCTGTTCTGCGAACAAAATTAAAGCATGTTGGTGGTGGAGCTGTTGCTGTATGTGCATCTAAACCCCCCATGCCTCGACATTCGCACATATCACTTGCGAACCGGCTCAACGGGATCAACACATGAACTGATTGGTCTCGAGGGTTGCGAATTGCTGCGACATTCACTCACTCATACACACTGCTCTGATCCGAGGATGGTACTCCGGCCCAAATGATAACGCATTTCCCCTTCTACCACGGATACTGTACTGGGAAATGTAAGCAACTCGGAGCCGTCCCCAGAGGCCGGGATACCCACTTGGGTATAGTGTCGACGGGTGCTTGGCTTCCTACCTCGTACCTAAACAACAGGCGTGCGGTTTTAGCTGACATATCGGCGGCCAAATTATCGGCGGCTCCAAAGTCCAGTCGGCATCATCAGCGACTCATTGACTTAGTATTGCATTTCATGACTGAGTGCAGAGACGATGGGCCAGAAAGATCCCGGAGGAAAAGCGACATATGTTATATGACCGCATATGTCTCTTATACCTCTTTTAGGTTCTCACGTATAGGACTGACACATATATACCCAGTAGGGCTATCATCCCATAGCCGCAGTTATCGGGAATCATGGCTCATCGACTGACTGCCTGGAAACTCATATATCTCACATTGACGGACATCCATTTGGCATATGCGCATGTATAAGCGGGCAGTGGCCTGCCGTATGTAGCCGATAATCATGTCTGTGACTTCGAAATTTTTAAGTTGACCCGATGACAAAGTTAGGCTTTGTACGTCGCACACGCAGATAAAACAGTCGTGATACTAATGCGCGATAGACGATACCAGCACCAGCTCTTTAGATACGTCAAGTTTGCTCAAACCATCTCCAAAGTGTGGGTTGGACGGGGATATTCCTGCTCCTTACATACTCGAGAGTGAGCCAAGTAGGTATGGATGGTAAGGTAGAGGGAGAAATTTTGCTTTTGGCTACCCACTTCTTCCCTAGGTAAGAGGGAATAAACAACTTGCTGCTTTGCGTGGAAGTACAGATACCGATACTGAGAGACGGCTTTGCAGCGCGGGAGGGATGGCTTGTCTCGGGGAGCAGGTAGAAGCACATCAGCGAGGCAGATTGAATATTCTGCCATCTGCTTCTGTAGGCCCTCGACTGCACTGCGACCACTAAAAACTGGAGTGGGCCACGCCTTCTGGCCTCCCCCACCTTCGCCCCAGTAGAATCTTTCATCAACCATTTGTCCCTCCTCAACCCATTCACCAACTTGGCCACTCATCGGGTCCCAAGGTCCAACAACTGACAACCTCTCCCAGCAAGTCTCCCAGCAACTCCAGTGACTCCCAAGCAACAAGGGCTTGGTTAGGTCTAGCTCGTCACTCTACTTGTCTACATGCTATGAACATTCTCACTCCAGCCCAAGGCCATTCGTCTTCACACACTAACTCCACCTGAACTTGGGACTTTGTTCCGCCCTCCAACTTTTTTTCCCTTCTCTTTCCAACTCCCAGATTCGACTCCTACATATTTGATCCCCATTGTCGCCTTTGAACCTGACAACTTGAATTTCCTGGGGTGTGTCTTAGACCTCGCACCGAACCTCGTGCCTGTCTTGTCTTGTTGTTGATCTGCGACCCCCCCTGCTGGTCCAGTCTAAAAAATCAACATCTACTTACCTAGCGACTGCTGCACGGTCTTGCAGTTACCGCTACCCAACCCAAATCTTCCCCAACCAAAAATCCCATTTTTGGTCCACGACACCGCAAATTCATAATCACAATGGCCGAGCCCATCAAGAACCGCCGGGACGTGACTGCGCCGTGAGTCCTTCCGAGCTACCTCTGCTTCAGCTATTATCTCGCGAGGCCTCTTATCGCCTCGAGATTGGAAACTGACGTTTTATGCCATTTCAGGACCCCGCAGAACACCCCCGCCAACAATGCACCTATCTCTTCCCACGCTCAACAGCCCGGCGTGGCCAGCATCAAGGAGGGTAAGTTCGATTGCTCTGCGCGACAGACTCGCTTAGTATAGTAGGATGAGGTCATTAACATTGTGTGTCTTTCGCAGATGACGCTGAGCGTGCGGCTGCCGCATCCATTTTCGCTCAGAACCCCGCCCTTGTCCAGATGATCCAGGGTCGCCTAGGTTCTCTGGTTGGCCGTTCGTCTGGCTACATCGAGTCGCTCCCCGCTCCTGTTCGCCGCCGTGTTGCTGGCTTGAAGGGCATCCAGAAGGAGCACTCCAAGTTGGAAGCCGAATTCCAAGAAGAGGTTCTCCAGCTGGAGAAGAAATACTTCGCCAAGTTCACTCCTCTCTACCAGAAGCGTGCCAAGATTGTCAACGGTGGTACTGAGCCTTCTGAGGAAGAAATCGCGGCTGGTGAGAAGGACGATGACGAGGAGGCTGAAGCCGACGCTGCCGACAAGCCCAAGGAGGAGGAGAAGTCTGCTGAGACCGCCGAGACTGCCGAGGTTGTCTCAGGTATCCCCGAGTTCTGGCTCTCTGCCATGAAGAACCAGATCTCGCTTGCTGAGATGATCACGGACCGTGACGAGGGTGCTCTCAAGCACCTGATCGACATCCGCATGGAATACCTCGACAAGCCCGGTTTCCGCCTCATCTTCGAGTTCGACGACAACAAGTTCTTCACAAACAAGACCATCACCAAGACCTACTTCTACCAGAACGAAAGTGGCTATGGCGGCGACTTCATCTACGATCACGCCGAGGGTGACAAGATCAACTGGAAGGAGGGTGAGGATTTGACTGTCCGGGTGGAGAGCAAGAAGCAACGCAACAAGAGTAAGCGGCATCACCAAAGATTGTTCAACATTTGCATTGAGTGGTGATACACAAGCTAACACTTTGTAGACACGAAGCAAACCCGCATTGTCAAGAAGACAGTTCCTACTGAGTCTTTCTTCAACTTCTTCTCCCCTCCCAAGGCTCCCACTGAGGACGACGATTCCGCCGCCTCGGACATCGAGGAGCGCCTCGAGCTGGACTACCAGCTCGGCGAGGATATCAAGGAGAAGCTGATTCCCCGCGCCATCGACTGGTTCACCGGCGAGGCCTTGGCCTTCGAGGAGCTGGACGATTTCGAGGAGAACGATTACGATGAGGAGGACGATGAGGATGATGACGATCTCAGCGACGACCGTGATGAGGATGAGGAGGAGTCGGAGGAAGATGTACGTTTCCGCTAACCACCCAGTTTACCCCCTTCGGAGCTTGACCACGCGGTGCTAATCAGCAACAGGACGATGGCGCGAAGCCTAACAAGGAAGCTGCCGAGTGCAAGCAGAGCTAAATAGCCTGCCCTTAATCGACTCTCCGTTCCGGCGTTTCGTTGCCGATAAATACAGGCCATGTGGTACGTTGTTGGCCATATTTGCTGTTGGCGTGCGCAATGGAAATGCGGTCATTGGGCTTCTGCCCACCGCCCCAATAATGCACATGATGCAGCGATTGCTTTCATGACGCTGCAAGACCATTCCTCCCAAAAATAGACTGGCATTCCCTCATGTTATAGGGCTGTTTCGGAAATCTCATTATGCGTTCACTGGTAGTTTACAGGTTTTTCCTTCTCACCCTATGAGATTTGGCCAGGCAGGCGGGTGAGGCTGGCGGATTAAAGTGAAAGAAGGGTGCAGTATAACGCTAATAGAGGAATGACTTCTGATATGGGTTCTCGGTTATGAACATGGAAAGGCATCAGCTCGAGGTCCGTTGAGGAATACCAGCTGGGAAAGATATGCCAATGAAACCTTCGGTCACCTGTCTCAGGGGAGAGCTGTACATGTATCTAGCGCAGGGCCTTCTAATTGTTACTCACGTTCGGAAAACAAACATGTGGTTAATGCTTGTCCATGCTTTTGAGGGTGGGCAGGTTATTCTTGTCAAACGAATCGCCAAGTACTCCTTAAGGGTGAAAGATATAGACTTCGGGATGGTGTGTGACCTAGTGTGCAGTGTAAGCACATTCACCTATGCACGGGTTTAATGAGTGAAGCTCTGCTCTGCTGCGCATACAGATGCTCAGTGACGAGCTGCTGCTTGGTAATCAGCTCCAAGATGGGAAACATTGTCGGACATAGCAAACAACCGTCGTCACTGTGGAATGGGCATTTTTGGTTTTAGGTTCAGTTCACTCACTAAGGTGGAAAATATGAGCGATGATGCAATCCGATAACCGGAGGCCAACATGGCAGGCCCCAGATTCCAGCGTCTCTGGATACTAGCGAACCACTAGAAAAGCGCCGCCGCACCAATAAAGAGGGCTGATTCATGTAATAATTCAGCGTCGAATTGCGTGTCCAGGCTGCGTTGGTGATCAGGTTCCAGGTGTTCCTCTGTCACTGTACTTCGGTTACACTCTACCTAACCACCTGTTTGCCCAAAAACTTTTCCACTGCCAAGGTCCCGCCGGCCGGCCCTGTGTTAGTTAAGTCGAACGACTACTGTGACTGACACTGACTGACTGCATTGATTCTTGGATGAGTCAAATAAATACTACCTACTACTTACCTTTACTTTTATTTATACACTGAACTTTCCACGCGATAGACCCGGATTACTTTCTCTAATAAGCTGAACTCGCCTCGATAACCTGGGTTTTCCTTCTCGACGAACCTAAATTCGTCCTTGTCTGTAGACCGAACGGCCATTTCTTCTTACCATGTCGCAACCCCAGAATATTGCGATCCCTACGCGGGAGGAGCGTCATAGTGTGTCAACCTCACCCAACGCAACTTTCCACACACCCTCGCTCGGCACGGGCAGTCTCGCGGCCATGCATTCGCAACAGAGCGCACCCAAGCCTCTCAAGCCGTTCAACACCCAGGATATCAAGATCCTGCTGCTGGAGAACGTGAACCAGAGCGGCCGCGATATCCTAACTGGTCAGGGCTACCAGGTTGAGGCTCTCAAGACCTCCCTGCCTGAGGACCAACTGATTGAGAAGATCAAGTAAGCCAATTGCCGCCCCCTCTTTCACCCTGCTTCTTCCGGCTCTTTGTTTTCGTTGGGGCTCCTACAACGAACTCATATAGCCCAATTCCTGAATTATTGGGCATCCACGATCGTCCACAAGAGCTATGGTATGAGTTGTTTGTGCAACGCTGCTGCTCCGTTCGGCTGTTCGGTCATGCTATTCCAGTGTACCGTGGGCATACTTTATACTGGGATATTAACAATTCAGGAATTGGGCTGTATGTGGATGGGGGCGACCCTCGCATAGACTTGAGTCCATGTACGAGCGTTGTGGGCTCGCTGCCTGCCCCTGAGCCACGAATCGCAATTTCGGCTTGCAACTCATGAAGAGCTAGAAGAGGCTATAGCCTCTTATTTATCTTACATGTTGATACTTATCAGATATCTCTAGGGACGTCCACGTCATTGGTATTCGATCCAAGACAAAGCTGACGGCAAAGGTGCTTGAGCATGCCAAGAACCTTCTTGTCGTCGGCTGTTTCTGCATCGGTACTAACCAAGTCAACCTGGACTATGCGGCAGACCATGGTATTGCTGTTTTCAACTCACCTTTTGCAAACTCCCGCAGTGTGGCCGAGTTGGTCATTGCCGAGATCATCACTCTCGCCCGCCAACTGGGTGATCGCTCAAATGAGATGCACCGTGGTACATGGAACAAAGTCAGCAACAAGTGCTGGGAAATCCGTGGTAAGACCCTGGGAATTGTCGGCTACGGCCACATCGGCTCTCAGCTGTCGGTATTGGCCGAGGCTATGGGTATGACGGTCATCTACTTCGATGTCCTGAGCTTGATGGGTCTGGGTACCGCCCGACAGGTCCCGACTTTGAACGACCTCTTGAACGAGGCCGACTTTGTCACCCTCCACGTGCCGGAATTGCCCGAGACGAAGAACATGATGTCGACGGCCCAGTTCGCCCAGATGAAGGACGGTGCTTACCTGATCAACGCCAGCCGCGGAACCGTTGTCGACATCCCCGCCCTCATCAACGCCTCGCGAAGCGGAAAGGTGGCTGGCGCTGCCCTGGACGTCTACCCCAACGAGCCGGCGGCCAACGGCGACTACTTCAACAGCGAGCTCAACTCCTGGGGCGAGGACCTCCGAAGCTTGAACAACATCATCCTCACACCTCACATCGGTGGTAGCACCGAGGAAGCCCAGCGGGCTATCGGCGCTGAAGGTAAGAAACCACCCCGCCGTCGAGGAGAAGTCTGATTTACTAATGTTGTTGTGATATATAGTCGGTGACGCTTTGGTTCGGTACATCAACCAGGGTATTACTATTGGCAGTGTCAACATGCCCGAAGTCAACCTGCGTTCTCTGACGCTTGACGAGCCTAACCATGCTCGGGTACGTTCATCTCTACTGCTACTTGCACATTTATTTCTTTTGACGCAACTACGGTTTTGCTAACTGCCGAGTAGATCATCTACATCCACAAGAATGTCCCAGGTGTCCTCCGCAAAGTTAACGAGGTCCTTGGCAACCATAACGTACCGAAGCAGACCAGTGACAGCAGAGGTGATGTCGCTTATCTACTTGCCGACGTTAGCGACGTGAGCAAGGACGACATCAAGGAGATCACAGAGTCCCTGGAAGCTTTGAGCTCACGTATCCTGGTCCGCGTCCTTTACTAAGATGGCGGAGCTTCGTCGAGTCTCATGTCGAGGCTCATACTAACGACACATATCATATGAAACGACCCCGAAAGATAATCCAGATACGCCTAATCTTAGGAGGACGAACTTCCATTCCCCGAACTGGAATTCATGCATATGCAACCTATGAATCTGAACGGTGTATGTAGGGGATAATAGAAGGCGAAGTTCAGATAAACATCAGGCCCGCCAACCCGGGGGCATTGTAACATTCAACAGATTCAGAAGGGTACGGGAACAGGCCATGGCTCGTGACCCGACTGGCAGGCAGTGGACAGGTTCAACAATAAGAAAAGGAGCGAGTTTCACTGGGGGAAATAAACAAAAGCGTCTATAGATTGCCGCATCAAGATGCATATTCAAGCCAAGCTCGAGCCATTACACCGCGTGAAGGTGCCAACACTACCCCTGCATGGATCTTCGGGACTGCATTGCCGCACTAACGGTTCTCCCCTCACGAGTTTCTCTAGAAGATTACCCTAATGATACTAGCACGAGTGAAAGCTTCACTGCCGGGGGATTGAGCAAGTCGTTACGTGCTGCCACGACGGCGACCTGCTGCAACCTGACCTGACCTGCTGACATAGCTAGAGACGACGTGGAATGCTGCTCCTATGTATTCTTGTCTGTCTAGGGTGTCTATAGGGGTCTCTGGGTCCCTGGGACGGTATGCCGTTGGTGGCAGACCCGGGAGGCTAGGCTGACGACGAGCACGGTGCTGTTGGAATAGAGAGCCACTTTGAAACATGGGCCAAAGCGGGCAGTTCTCCAGTATGAATCGTGTCTTGTTGAAGAGGCTCCACCCGCACACAGACACCAGGCAATATCGACCACCGGTGGGCAGAATTCCCCAGCTGCCTCTGCATATGTCGAGAAGCAGCTTGTTGCTCCCACTGTACGAAGTGATGCATTGCAAGCAAGGGCTTACATGTTCTGGTAAGTGCGTATGCAGTGACAGGTACGAGGAAGTTGGAAGCAGCAACACAAGCCACGTACGTGTGTATTTTGAGACATGCTTGTCCCTAAGTTGAGGGTTGAGGGTTGAGGGTAGATTTGTCGGTGTGGCGTGCGTACCTGCTTTTAGGAGGTGGGAGGTGTGGCAGGCATTGGATGGGCTGGCTGCTGGACACACGCACGCACTTGTACCACCATACCTCGGTAGGCTAATCCATCCATCCCCATCCCATCTTGGCCTTCACGACGAATCAAAATAGTACGACCCTGACAGCGACGTCGAAGGTTCGTCTGCTTTGGAATCGGGTGCGGCGACGGCTACAGTCACACAACATCGGATAATGTGCCATCTCAAAACAGCAACATGACTATCAAAGCCACGGCGCTTCTCCATGGGTGTTTAGGCCCTGCTGAAGTGAAGAGGGGGGATGCTCATACCGCTTGTATCGAAGAACCCTGGGTTTTTATTATTTTACGCAAGCAACAAGCAACAAGCAGCCAGAAAGATGGGTTCGCAAGCTTCTACCGTACCCCCGCCGGATACTTAGTTAGTTAGTGCTGGGTTGGAAAAGGCCACCGTCTCTTTGTTGTCCCCCAACCTCTCCTCTTCCGCCTCGGAAATCATCAGGCGGTCTAGATATCATCCCTCCCCTCCTCTCCCCCTCGGCAAGTAAACAAAGGGACGCTCCGCCAGCAAGGTACACCACACCCGGCATGCCCTTTCGTTCCCAATACTGTCGTCTATGGCAATTTGACCATGTGGGTTGGTGGTCCCCGGGGAGAGCGCATTTGCCTGCCCAACGATGCCGGCCGTGATATAACAGGACTATTATTTGCCAGTTGACTTCCGACTTCATGCGTTGCACGGTGTAGCTGCGTACTCGTCGGTATTGGCGGCGTTTGGTGTGTGCAAGTTGCAGATACTCCCCTGTTCCTCCCAGCCTAGCCGTCCGTTGTGCGTAGCAGTGTGTTATGATGTACATAGTATAGCACTGGCGTGCTCAATTAAGCATACCTGCAATCGATCACTTCTGTCCAGATCACTTCAGCCATCCTGGAGTTTCCGATTTGATTCAGCGGCCAGCCCCCCCAAGCGAAGCTAGCGAATAACACGATAACGTACCAGCCTCATACTTAACGAAACATAAGTGGCATACCATCCCATACGGCCCAACTGCAAGCCCACATGATGCATACCTCCTATGCAGACCGGCCAGTCAAAGGTATTCTCAAGCTTTCGAGACGGGCTCAGTGAGATATGCAGGTACTTTACTTTGCTGGCTCATTGCCACACACGCCATTCATGTTGCTGCAGGCGGTAGGCAGGCCGACACAGCATGCAGGCTCGGAAAATGACAGCTAACAAAAGCGCCAAAGCTGGCACTAGTGCTTGGGGGCCACGAGGGGGGCTCAGTGGACTTTTTAGGGGAGAGAGTCGAGTCAAGATGTTGAAGCACCGCAACTCCAACAGTAGCAGCCCATGTCAGTGTACTGTATAGACAAGTACACTCTCGTAGTGTAGTGCAATCCATCCACGAGCGGACCCTTTTTCTTTCCCAGGAGCGAGCCCCTGTCAGGGATTAAGGATCCCTATCCCATCCCAAGTGATTGCTTGCTCCAGCTGCTGCTGCTCCCTATCCCCAATTTCTGGCATAGCGCTTCCTATCATACATACAATAACTCCGTGTGTGAATGCCAGCATCGACACAACTCTACCTGTCCAACTTTTTTTCCACAGAGGGCGAAAAGAGAGACAGCAACGCGTATTTGTTGTCGAGACCTCAACATCTCACACCCACTCACTACCACCTCTCCCCAAGTCCAGAGCATCCCACTACGAGGGCTCTTTCCCCCCCCACCTCTACTACTGCCCTGCTTTCTCTTTGACAGCAAGCTGTAGACGCAGCTTCGTTTCACCATAGTACATAGTTTGCGTGTTCTTTCCGGGTTGTCCTCCAACCAAATCCTTAATCTCTACCCACGCGAATGTCTTCTACTCTGGCTGCTGCTGCTTAACGACTGGCACCGTACCATCGGCCTGCTTCCCCTCACTGAATTGACGCGATACGATTTCACGACGACCTTTCGTTACTCCCAACCTGCTGCCGAGGCCCTCTCCTTCTCCCCCGTACCTAATCCAGTCGACGACCGAGTCGAGCTGCCGACCTAATGTCGTCCAACTACGATGTCGGAACACGAGCCTGGCAACCCGATGCCACCGAGGGCTGGGTGGCTTCCGAGGTGGTCAACAAGCAAATCGACGGCAACAAGGTGACGCTGGTGTTCAAGCTTGAAAATGACGAGGTGCGTACGAGTCCGCGAGCACGCCGCAGACCGGTTCTTCCCAAAACGATGATGAGAGATAGAGACTGACCCGCGTGTGGCCCTGCAGGAGAAAAAGTCGAGCTCTCGCTGGAGGGCCTAGAGAGCGGCAAGGACCCGTTATTACCGCCATTGATGAATCCTACGATGCTTGAAGCCAGTGATGACTTGACGAACTTGTCCCATCTCAACGAACCCGCCGGTATGCTGCCCCTCCATAATCCTAGTATCCTTCAGTAGCATGGCAGAGCGCCAGCTGGGAAACATTGGCCATGTGGTTCCTTTGCTGACTTCTGCTCCCCTCCAGTTCTCCAAGCGATTCGGCTCCGATATATACAGAAGGAGATTTACACATACAGTGGTATCGTCCTCATAGCTTCAAATCCCTTCGCTAGGGTGGACTCTCTCTATGTCCCGGGTATGGTGCAGGTTTACGCTGGCAAGCAGAGAGCGACCCAGGCGCCGCATCTGTTTGCCATTGCTGAGGAGGCTTTTGCGTGAATACACCCGCTTTACGCCCCCCTTT
Organism: Apiospora kogelbergensis; assembly: GCF_038363985.1. Taxonomy (NCBI): domain Eukaryota; kingdom Fungi; phylum Ascomycota; class Sordariomycetes; order Amphisphaeriales; family Apiosporaceae; genus Apiospora; species Apiospora kogelbergensis. The sequence goes on from NW_027117422.1 coordinate 1,261,349, forward strand.
CCAAAACGGTCCGGTTGACTGACAAATCTACAGGGACATGTTACGAGACAAGAAGAACCAGACCATTGTCGTCTCCGGAGAATCAGGAGCCGGAAAGACGGTCAGCGCAAAGTACATTATGCGGTATTTCGCTACCAGAGAATCCCCAGACAACCCAGGAGGCAAGTCAAAGAAGGGCGCCGAAGCCATGAGTGAGACGGAGGAGCAGATTTTGGCCACCAATCCTATCATGGAAGCCTTCGGTAACGCCAAAACGACACGAAACGACAACTCGTCCCGATTCGGAAAGTACATTGAGATTATGTTCGATGAGAACACCAACATTATCGGAGCTAAGATCCGCGTATACCTGCTCGAGCGCTCAAGATTGGTGTTCCAACCCCTGAAGGAGAGGAACTACCACATCTTCTACCAGCTTCTTGCTGGTGCCAGTGACGCTGAGCGAAAGGAGCTTAGCTTGCTGCCTGTTGATCAGTACGACTACATGAACCAGGGAGGTGCCCCTGTGATCGATGGCGTAGATGATAAGGCCGAGTTCGAGGCCACCAAGAAGTCTCTCACTACCATTGGAGTCGACGCCGGGCAACAGGAGGGTATCTTCAAGCTCTTGGCTGGTCTGTTGCACCTCGGTAACGTCAAGATTACTGCTTCGCGCAACGACAGTGTCCTGGCGCCGAATGAGCCGTCGTTGGAGATTGCCTGCAAGATCCTCGGCATCGATGCGACCAACTTCGCCAAATGGATTGTCAAGAAACAGCTCATTACTCGAGGAGAGAAGATCACGTCCAACCTCACGCAACAGCAAGCTATTGTCGTTCGAGACTCCGTCGCCAAGTACATCTACTCGAGCATGTTCGATTGGCTCGTTGAGGTCGTCAACAACAGTCTGGCCACGGAGGAAGTGATGAACAGAGTGGTCTCCTTCATTGGTGTCCTTGATATCTACGGTTTCGAGCATTTTGCCAAGAACTCGTTCGAGCAGTTCTGTATCAACTATGCCAACGAAAAGCTCCAGCAGGAGTTCAATGCCCACGTGTTCAAGCTGGAGCAGGAGGAGTACGTCAGGGAACAGATCGACTGGACCTTCATCGACTTTGCCGACAACCAGCCATGTATCGATCTGATCGAGAACAAGATGGGTATTCTGTCGCTCTTGGATGAAGAATCCCGTCTTCCCATGGGTTCAGATGAACAGTTCGTGACTAAGCTGCACAATAACTTCGCGGGCAGCGGCGACAAGCACAAGTTCTACAAGAAACCTCGATTTGGCAAATCCTCCTTCACTGTGTGTCATTACGCTGTGGATGTCACCTACGAATCCGAAGGCTTTATTGAGAAGAACAGAGACACTGTGCCGGATGAACACATGGAAGTTCTGCGAGCCAGTAGCAACAAGTTCCTGGGAGAGGTTCTCCAGGCTGCTGCTTCAGTTCGCGAGAAGGACCTGGCAGCGTCGACGTCGGTTGCTAAGCCTACTGCGGGTAGAAAGATCGGAGTTGCTGTTAACCGCAAGCCAACTCTCGGTGGTATCTTCCGTTCCTCGCTCATCGAGCTTATGAACACAATCAGCAACACCGATGTGCACTACATCCGTTGTATCAAGCCCAACGAGGCCAAGGCGGCCTGGGAATTTGATGGCCCCATGGTCCTCAGTCAGTTGAGGGCTTGTGGTGTCCTTGAGACAGTCCGCATTAGCTGTGCTGGTTACCCGACTCGATGGACTTACGAAGAGTTTGCGCTCCGTTACTACATGCTGGTCCCATCCACTCAGTGGACCGCCGAGATCCGCCAGATGGCGAACTCTATCTTGACCAAGGCCCTCGGTGAGAGCACCGGAAATGGGCAGGACAAGTACCAGTTGGGTCTGACCAAGATCTTCTTCCGCGCTGGTATGCTTGCGTTCATGGAGAACCTGCGAACCGAGCGCCTGAACTCTTGTGCCATCATGATCCAGAAGAACTTGAAGGCCAAGTACTACCGAACCAAATATCTCGAGGCGCGTAGCGCCATAATTCGTTTTCAGGCCCTCACCAGAGCCTACATCACCCGCCGGAAAGCTCAAGAGCTCCGAACTGTCAAAGCCGCCACGTCCATCCAACGAGTTTGGCGTGGGCAAAAGCAAAGGAAGAAGTACCTTCGCATCCGCAACAACGTCGTCCTCGCTCAAGCAGCGGCCAAGGGCTACCTTCGACGGAAAGAAATCATGGAAACCCGCGTAGGAAACGCGGTGCTCCTGATCCAGCGAGTCTGGCGACGGAGAATGCAGATGCGCGAGTGGAGAGATTACCGCCGAAAGGTGACTCTGATCCAGAGCAGGTGGCGCGGACGCATGGCCAGACAGGAGTACAAGAAGGTCCGCGAGGAGGCTCGCGATCTGAAGCAGATTTCGTACAAGCTGGAAAACAAGGTCGTCGAGTTGACGCAGTCCCTCGGAACCATGAAGAAGGAGAACAAGACGCTCATTGGCCAGGTCGAGAACTACGAGAACCAGATCAAGTCCTGGAAGAACCGTCACACCGCCCTGGAGACCCGGACCAAGGAGCTGCAGGCCGAAGCCAACCAGGCCGGTATTGCCGTCGCCAAGCTGCAGGCCATGGAGGAAGACATGAAGAAGCTGCAGCTCAACTACGACGAGTCCAACTCGAACGTCAAGCGAATGCAAGAGGAAGAGCGCGAGCTGAGGGAGTCCCTGAGGACTACCAACTCGGATCTCGAGCGAATACGCGAGGAGACGCAGGCTCACGAGAACGAGAAGCAAACCCTCCGACAGCAGCTCAACGAGCTTCAGGACCAGCTCGAGCTGGCCAGGCGCGCCGGACCTATCAACGGAGAGCTCATCAACGGCCACGCCGCTCCCCAACCTGCCAACGGCCTTATCAACCTGGTGTCGTCCAACTCCAAGAAGGCGACGAAGCGACGCAGTGTTGGCGAGGAGCCTCGGGGTATGGACCGCTTCAGTGCGGCCTTCAACCCGCGTCCCGTCTCTATGGCAGTCACGGGCGCCGGCCAGAGGCAGTACCAGCCCACCGGGTTCGTTCCCGGTGTCGACAGCATCGAGATGGAGCTGGAGAGCCTTCTGGCCGACGAGGATGGTCTGAACGAGGAGGTGACTATTGGCCTGATCCGCAACCTCAAGATCCCCTCTCCCAACAACAACCCCCCTCCTTCGGACAAGGAGGTCCTCTTCCCATCCTATCTCATTAACCTCGTTACTTCGGAGATGTGGAACAACGGCTTTGTCAAGGAGTCTGAGCGTTTCCTGGCCAACGTCATGCAGTCGATCCAACAGGAGGTGATGCAGCACGACGGCGACGAGGCCATCAACCCCGGCGCCTTCTGGCTGTCCAACGTTCACGAGATGCTCTCCTTCGTCTTCCTTGCCGAGGACTGGTACGAGGCTCAGAAGACGGACAACTATGAGTACGACCGCCTGCTCGAGATCGTCAAGCACGACCTGGAGAGCTTGGAATTCAACATCTACCACACCTGGATGAAGGTGCTGAAGAAGAAGCTCAGCAAGATGATCATTCCTGCCATCATCGAGTCCCAGTCCCTGCCCGGCTTTGTCACGAATGAAAGTAATAGATTCCTCGGCAAGCTGCTGCAGACGAACTCGCAGCCGGCCTACAGCATGGACAACCTGCTCAGCCTGCTGAACAACGTCTACCGGGCCATGAAGGCCTACTACCTCGAGGACACCATCATCCTCCAGACGGTGACTGAGCTACTCCGCCTGGTCGGTGTCACGGCATTCAACGATCTCCTGATGCGCCGCAACTTCCTGTCGTGGAAGCGTGGTCTCCAGATCAACTACAACATCACCCGTATCGAGGAGTGGTGCAAGAGCCACGACATGCCCGAGGGTACTCTGCAGCTCGAACACTTGATGGTAAGTCTTGCGCAACATCAATTCATGAACTTAACAGCAGCATACTGACAATGGCATTACAGCAAGCAACCAAGCTCCTGCAGCTCAAGAAGGCTACGCTGAACGATATCGAGATTATTCAAGACATCTGCTGGATGTGAGTATAGCCCTTTATTGGCCGTATAGACATATTTCGTTGCTAACCTTATCCACAGGCTGTCACCCAACCAAATCCAGAAACTCCTGAACCAGTACTTGGTCGCCGACTACGAGCAGCCTATTAACGGCGAGATCATGAAGGCGGTCGCTTCTCGTGTCACCGAGAAGAGCGACGTTCTCTTGCTGCAGGCCGTCGACATGGACGACTCGGGCCCGTACGAGATTGCCGAGCCTCGTGTCATTACGGCACTGGAGACATACACCCCATCTTGTGAGTATCCTCAATGACGACGCCCTTTGCACAAGAAGACGATATTGACTAACATGATTACCAGGGCTCCAAACCCCTAGGCTTAAGCGCTTGGCAGAGATTGTGTCTGCGCAGGCCATTGCCCAGCAGGAGAAGCTGGATGATGAGTACGAAGGTGATGGTGCGTTGACTGAAGACGTTGAGGGCGAGGCCGTTGAAGCATAGGAGCCCGGCACTCGAATCCCGCGTTTTTCGGTACCGCCGGCTATCTCGTTGCTGCTCCCGCCGTGACTACCAAGTCAATATGCTGTCCGTTAGCTGTTGTAGACGTGTGTAGTATTTATACATGCACAACTGGCTGCAATGGCTTCGGTGTTTTTTTTTGGGCAGGCATCCCACAGTCCGTCTCGCCATGCGAGACTGATGACGTGTTTACGCTAGCGATGAAGATGTCACTTGATGGATATCATGGGGGGTTGAATTAGACCAAGACTTTGCTCGGATTACAAAGGATGGCGTTTGTTGTTCGCTTGATTACACGATGCACGGGTGGAAACAAGACAAGGAAGGTGTGAGATAGGGTCAAACAAGCAGCAAGAGAGAAAGAGAGAAGGGAAAGGGGGAGAAAGAACTAAGGAGGGATATATGCATGTGTATCCAAGAAGGTCATGTAACATCGGGGACACAGGTGGATGTAGACAGACGACTGTACATGAAGTTATTGAGCATTGACGGAGATGAAAGCGAAGCATCTCGGGATTTTGAAGGCACATGAATGAACTGAACGATGGGTGTTGTTGTGTTGTTGGATATGTGACATCTTGGCCGTCACGAGGATACTTACTTACTGGAGGTGCCACGTGACCCCACTTAATCCAAGAAAGTGTATGGAGTTTTTGACATGTTCAAAAATCTTCACTTATAGACAAGTCTAGAACCGACTTTATCCCGGATTTATACTCAGCCCACCGTCTCTCTCTATCTCTCTCTCCCTCAGTTTTCGGATTGGATACCTGCAGTTGCGCCACCAATAGACTGTGCTTTTTTCTCCTTTCAGCACTTCTGAGACATACCTTGCCCACCTGAAAATTCGTGGTGTTGAGAGCAACCAGTGGGGCAAGTGTCGTTTGGATAAAGGGACGGAATAAGGGAGGATCAAACACAGGATGGCTCGCACCCAGCCCAACATCATCGTCACGGGCACGCCCGGCGTCGGCAAGACGACGCATTGCGAGATGTTGGCCGAGCGCACGGGGCTGCGCCACGTCTCGGTCAACCACATCGTCAAGGACAAGGAGTGCCACGAGGGGTGGGACGACGAGTTTGGGTGCTGGATCGTCGACGAGGACAAGGTAAGAAGGAGAAGGAGAAGAAGAAGAAGGGAAAAGACGATAGCGATCGATGACTAACCAACCGAAATGCAGCTCCTGGACGCCATGGAGGACGAGGCAAAGGCCGGCGGCTGCATCATAGACTGGCACGCGTGCGACCTATTCCCCGAGAGCTGGATCGATCTCGTCGTGGTGCTGCGGGTGGACTCCAGTACCCTGTACGATCGGTTGTCAGCGCGGTAAGTTTCGGGATTTCTTCCCATGTACAGGACTTTTCCCTCTAACATCCTCCTTTTCTTTCCAGAAAATACCCGGAGGCCAAGCTGCAGGAGAACTTGGACTCGGAGATCATGCAGGTCCTGCTCCAGGAGGCGCGCGACTCGTACGACGAGGAGATGGTCGTGGAGCTCCAGAGCAACACGTCCGACGAGATGGACAGCAACGTGGACAGAATCGAGCAGTGGCTCACGCAGTGGAGAAAGGACAACGCCGGAGAAGGCGCGGATGCTTGACTTGGTCGTCAAGGGGTGGCGGCTTTCTCTTAGAGGTAGAGATTGGGACTTTACTTGCATGAGGTTTACGGCGTTTACGATGGTGATCTGATCCGCGGGCACACTTTTGACGGCGGTCAGACGGCTTTTTTTCTACTTGTGATTTGAGAGAGGAAGATGATGATGAAGAATCTGGTCATGAATCTCTTTCGTGTCTTTTCATTTTACTTTTTGATTCGTGATATTCTATCATCTTTACTCTGGTTTCTTCTCCTCCATGCCCTCCTCGACCCAGGTTCGCACCTTGTCGAGCGCCCGGAAGCGATGCGAGATCTTGTTCTTGGCCGCAGGGTCCATCTCGGCGTAGCTGTGTGGGATATTAGAAAGAAAGAAAAGAAGAAGACGGGGAGAGTAGCGACAGGAGTCCTTCCTCCAGAAGAAAGAAGAAAGCAAGAAGAAGAAAAAACTTACGTCTCGCCCTCGTACTCAAAGATAGGATCCCAGCCGAAGTGGCCCGGCCCCCGCGCCGGGACGATCCTGCCCGGAGTCCGACCCTGGAACAGGATGGGCTCGTGGTCGGGCCCCTTGGAGAAGGCGAAGGTGCAGACGGCCTCGGCCGTCTTGTCCTCGTAAGCCGCGAGGAGGTTGTTCAGGCCTTCGTGGCCGATGCTCTTCATGAACCATTTTCTACCATTTTTTAGTATCAATATATATCAATATATCAATATTCAGGTGTGCACGTGACTGAAGAAAGTGAGTAGAGTTGGCCACTAACATGTAGACGCCCGGCAGACCGCCCAGGGCGTTGAAGCAGAGACAGGTATCCTCGACCAGCACGGGGCCTCCGACCTCGCGGGCGGCGACGCGGCACTTCTCGAGCGTCACGTCCTCGATCTCGCCCTGCAGCTCCGGCAGGTCGACGGCCTGGGAGCGGACGACGATGCCGGCCGGCTCCAGGATGGCCTTGACCTCGCGCAGCTTGTTGGCGTTGCCGGTGATGAAGTTGACCTCGGGGGAAGAAGCAGCCATGGCGATGGTGTGAAGGTGAAATTGGGGATTGGAGAAGAGGTAGGTAGGTAGGTATGTATGTATGTATGTATGTATGTATGTGTGGTTATTGTGTTGGACGTTGGGTGTTTTGCATTCCGATATTCACCGTCTCTTGTTAGCAGCTTGTAACTGCCTGCGCATCAATCAATACCCTTGAGATCGGCTTGCCTATTGGAAAGTTCCGGCTCCGCAGGCCTAGCTTCAAATTTTGTTGTGGCTACTTCTTGGAACTTGCTTGCGCGTACACTTACTATCTTGATCCTAGGTGTGGCGCAAGTCTATCTATCTATTTACCTATCTATAGTAGCCAAGGCAAGCTACCGCTGCAAACCGGCTTTGGCATGAAGCTGGCGTTACACGCACAAACGCTGGCAGAAATGTCATCGAGGAAGAAGGCTTGGAATGAGACAGAAATATACGAGGTCAATCACGCTATGCTGCAATGGCAATAACCCATCCCATAGATCCAGATCCAAATCCAGATCCAGATCCAGATCCATCCCTCCCCCCGAATGCCACCTTCCCAAAAGACATGTTGCGCCCAGGCGGGGCAAGACATATACAGTCAATAACCTGCGCCATCTATGTTATGCGAATTTCGTTAAGTCGTCACGCACCCATTCTACGCCAACACCTAATCGCCAACAGACCGTGTGCGTGCTGGCCGACGGGGAATCAGCCTGGGAAAAGGAATCAGTAATCGCCCTATAGATAGTCAAGGGGCCATAAATTGACCCAAAGTAGAATATAGTGGGAAAGCTTACTGCAAGAGCTCGAATTCATGGTACTTCTTAAGATACTTGTTTCCACGTCGGTAGAGCGATAATGATTTGTCCGGCGACGTCTTGTGACTTAATGCGCGCCCAACCAGCTTTGTGATGCTCTGGGGATCGCGGAACATGGGGTCGAAGACGAGAAGCTCTACTGAGCCGTTGGAACGCTTCTCCAGCCCGACTATCGTCAAGGAGTGGCCTTTTGCCATCTAGTGTCAGTAAGTGCTATTCTGGCTCCGTAGACGATGCGCATAGGAGACAAAGCGTGCCGGCTTACCACGATGCTGGAAATAGATGGGCGGGAGCGATGTCGTTCGGACTTTTCGGGCCGGGTCGAAATCTTGCGACTCGAAATAAGCCTGCACATGATCAAGCAATTTCCGTTCCGCCACAATAGGTTGCTGATCTTTGAACCCCTGTGCTTCGACACTGTATATTCAATGTTAGTCGGTCTGCAACATGCCCGTCCAAGTTCCCTAGGATATATACTTACGCCAGATCCAGACTGAGGAACATGGCTTGAGCCTTGAACGTTTATGTCAGTGATGATTTCGGGTGAACCAAGGTAACAAGCACATACCTCTGGCGTCCCGATATACTTGCGCGTGCCCTTCACACCACCCGTCTCGATGCGTCCTTGGGCATTGATGCCGAGATCCCACGCATGCTCTATCCAGTCTTGGATCTTGAAGATGCTAGGTAATCTGCCTCGGAAGTGCTCCGCACCCTGGGGTTTGGCACCAATGATGTAGGAAGACATCATCTGGATGTTTCGGTAGCCGCAGAACCCGCCTTCCTTCTTCAACTTAGAGACATGCTGGACGCAAGGGTGGCAAAGATAGGCATATTTCGTAGTTGGGTTTTGCTCGAGCAGCTGTTCAAGAACGCCAATCACCCCTGCGACTATTGGTTAGCAGCCGCCACGGGACTGCACGGAGCGTAACAAAGACGAACCTGTCTCGACGACCTGGCCTTCTTTCTTCAACAAAGCCACCAGCCAGTCGGGCATCTTGTCTTCATGGGCGTATTTCCCGAGCTCGGCTTTCTGCAGGCGGCTTTTGTCAGCTTCCGACTCTAGGACTACCTCATCGAGGTATTGTCACTTAATTGGGTGTCCACTTACCCCCAGACGTTTCCGCGGTCTCTCTTCCGCCGGCTCGAGCTCCGTACTCCGCCTCTTATGGCCGGTGGCGGCGGAGGGCATATGCAGGATCTGCTTCCACTGTTGGGTAGAGCTGCTGCGCTGCCTGCTGCTGCCGTCTCCGTGGTGGCGTCGCGTTGCGCTCGTGGGCGCTGGGATGGTGGTCTCCTGGTCCAGATACGGAGACTTGTATCCCTCTCGGTTCCCGGAGTGCTGATACGGAGACCGGCTGGCGCTCCGACTGCTGTCCCCGGCGGCCTCCTCGAGGTTGTGCAACTCGATGTGGTCATCGTACTCGGCCAAGGTGATGACCTCGCCGCAGCCCTCGATCGGGCATTCGGCAAACTGCTCTTCCTCCACGCTGTGCTCTACGGGCGACGACGCCGCACCATCGACACCGTCGTGCTCAATAGCTTGATGGTCGTGGCCATTATCCACGGTAAACGGGGATGTTCCTTCTGAGTGTTGTGTCTCCAAGTGCTATATATGTGTGGTGTCAGTAAGGCAGGCCCGAGGATGCTTATGTAGAGTAATTTGCGGTTGATTCTCTCACGAGCTAGTGGACTGACCAGGTATATGTCGTATTCATCGGGAGTGTGATACCCGCATAGGAACGGGCATTTTAACGTGTCTGCCATGCCGCCAAGCCTCTCCTGTCCGGGATGGAGGAGGAACAAGAAGAGGAAAAAGACCCAAGAGAGTGGAATGAGATGCAGGACCGGCGCGTTGTCGCTGCCGGGGCAGACTCTAATAAAACTTAAAGATGGGTGGTCCCGACGATGAGATGAGCGCTCCTGCCCAACCAGCCTGGAGGAGGTTACAGAGAGGCGCGCCCCTCCCTTCTCCTTCTCGCCGTACAAGTGCAGGGCGTGGAAATCAGGCGTGGGGAAGGTTACTGTTCAATAGGCACGGCGACAATAATAACGGAGGGGGGGTCAGGCAATAGATGATCCTCTTTTCCCTCCACTCTCAAGGCAAGCACCTCTGATGTTCATCCGATGCGCCGAAATGCCTATTAGGGAGGTTAGGGGTGGCTTGCGTTAGGCCTTGGGAAGGTTAAATAAGGTCAAGAAGGTAAAATCCGAGAAACCCGAAGGGCCGGGAATCAGGGTCCAAAGTTTCGGGTTGTTTTTTTAAAGATGCGGTTGTCACGGTTGGCAGGTCAGGTAGTATAGAGTAGCGTGTAGTGTAGCGTGGAAAGCGTGGTGCGGGTGTCACTGTATGCAAGTTTCTTCTTCAGGTGACGCATTCTTGTAGCAAACCGGCTGAGTAGGTTTCAATATGAGGGACAGAGCATAGAGAGTGTGAGGCTGCAAACCACCTTCGGCTAACCTTGAACGTGCTACTCTGGAATGACGGGGGCTCATTTGCATTGCCGTCTTCAGCTGCTTGCGTTGTTAGTGGCTGATGATCGCAAAAGTCGGGTCTGGACCCCTAAACTACTCCGTACATATTGCAAAGGGGCCAAGGAAGGCACCCAAGCAGGGGTGGCTTGGACAATTGCTTGAATTGATCCCCCGGATTATTGCGTATGGCCTGTATTTTCCTTGCACACAAAGGAGCCTGTAACAAAGACCCAACCAGCTTAACAGGCAAAGCAAGTTATTGGCGAAAGCACGAGTTCCCCCTGTTTATGCAATCATGCTTTCTTTTTATTGATGGGAAACATGAAAGATGGATAGCGACAGCACAGTTATCAATGCTATGACCGGTGATGGAATAGCTGGCGGTAAATAATGGAAGCCCCATTGCCTTCAAATGACATCATCTTTCCGAGTAATAGGCTTGATCGTCATCATATTTATTTCATGTATAGAAAGCTCGTCCGACTCATTGTAGTCTTTGTGGAATCATCATCGCCCCTTTTACCTGCCTCCATTTCATCTCCACTTACACGGCCGTCTTGGCCAGTTTTTCGGTGGCCTCCGCAACGGGGCCCGAGGTTGACGCACCGGCGGGGGCAGGGGTCACCTTAGGCTTCGCACCCTTATCCGCCTTGCCCTTGGCCTTCGCCGAGGTCGTATCCTTGGGCAACTCCTTGGTGAAGGGAATGAACTCGGGGTTGGTGGGGATGTACTTGCGGAGAACCTCGGGCACGACAAGACCCTCGGGGGTCTGGTAGTTCTCGAGGATACAGCAGAGAGCACGCTCTGTGGCCGTCAGAGTCGAGTTGAGGCAGTGCACGTACTTCTTCTTGGTCTCGGTCTGGGTCTTGGTACCGAAGCGCATTTCGAGGGCGCGGGACTGGTAGTCGGTGCAGTTGGAGCACGAGACGAGCTCCTTGTACTCGCCCTGGAAGGGGAACCAGGCCTCGAGATCGTACTTCTTGGCGGCGGCGTTGTTCAGCGCACCTGAGACGATGGCAACGACTTGGTAAGGAAGGCCAAGGGACTTGTAGAACTCTTCCGAGGTGTTGAACATCTGATCGAACATATCCCACGACTTCTCGGGGTCGGTGATGACAAACTGCTCGACCTTCTCGAACTGATGGACACGGAAAATGCCCCAGGCATCTCTTCCGTGAGAACCAGCCTCTCTGCGGTAGCAAGTGGAGAAACCGGCATACTTGATAGGCAGCTCCTTGGCCTGCAGCCACTCATCGGCGTGGAAGGCAGAGATGGGCTGTTCCGAAGTGGCGATCAGGTATTTGTCGTTTTGGGCCTCGCCGTCTATAACCTTGTACAGCTCCTCGTCGAACTGCTCTAGCTGGGCCGTCTTGGCCATGTAGTCCTTCAGCATGAACTGGGGCGTCTGCAGAGGTGTGTAGCCCTTGTTCATGAGGAACTCGAGGCCATAGTTGATGAGGGCCTGGTTCAGGAAGACGCCCCATTGCTTCAGGAAGTATCCACGGTGTCCCACCACCTTCACGCCACGCTCGGGGTCGTATCCATCCAGGCGCGTCAGCACCTCGTGGTGCGACAGAACATCCTTCTTCTCGACGGTGACACCTTCGGGCGCCCAAGTTCGGAGGACGTCGTTGTTGTCCTCGTTGTCGTGGATGGGTACAGACTCGTGGACGTAGTTGCCGATCGAGCCCACCTTTTTCCTCAGGGCGACATCCTTCTCGGCGGCGGACTCGAGGAGAGCCTTCTTCTCCTTCTCTAATTCGGCCTTCTTGGCGAGCTCCTCGGAGGCGTCTTCCTTGGCCTGCAACGATGCAGTGTTAGTGATCAGCCTCCTGATTAGACCCCGTGGATGCGACAAACCTTCTTCTTGGCGCCAATGGCCTTTTGGGTCTCGTTGATCTTGGTGTTGACTTGCGAGGCAGCGTAGTTTGTCTTACGGTGGTCCTCCCACATGGCAATCACCTCGTCAACGACCTCGACGGGGGCATATCGCCGGCGCTGCGACTCCCGAATCTTCTCGGGGTCGCCGCCCCTCTCCTTGATGAAATCGGTAACGTCGAGCATGTTGACGGACGGTGGGTGAAGAGTAAAAGGGAGAGACTTCAAGAGGAAAAGACAAACAGCAACAAGGCTGAATAGAGAGCGCGCGACAACGAAATTTCAGGATGACTCAAAAACGTGGTACGTTCTCGGTAGACTGCAAGTCGTCGGTATCAACAAGGAAGGTGGGGTTGAATTTTTGGTGAGGGGCAGCATATCAGCGTCGGGTGGTGGGGCAACTTTGGGCTTTTTCCATCTGCCATCTTTCCTGTGTCCCTGTGTCCAGCAGAAGTCGGGCAACTATGGGCAACCCACTGGTTGACTCGACACGCTTATCATAGCCGATGACTCGGCCACCGGCGTAGACTCACAACATCCAGCTTACTGCTACTTGATTATTTGGTGAGGGCATGGGTGCTTGGAGCATTTATGTATGGGATTGACCGCCAGCTTGGTGATCAATGGCTTGCACTCAACAACGCGTACCGTGTTGGGTTTCTAGCGCTATCCCAGGGACGCGATCAAATAGTATAGGGGTATGTTCAATTTTCAGTCTTCTTTGGATTCTGCTCGTAGAGTCCTCTGGATATTGATTGAAACCCTATATACAGGCCAGACAAGAATCTCGAGAGTAGACATCCATTCAGCTGGCCGGAGTTCGAGGCCTTTCAAAATAGACACGTGAAGTCCTCCGCAAAATAAACTACTCCAAACGACTATTTACCAAATAAAAACCCCTACATCCGGGCTGGAAAAAGCATGAATCCGTACATCGTGGCCCAACTCCAGGGGAAACCAGTTCACGTCTATGCCACAGACCCTCTCATGACTCCGGGATCCAGTATCCGGTGAAATCTCAAATGCCAGCCGGTCTCTCTGGCAACTAGGTAGGTACCTATCGTGCTCTTGTCGTGAATCATCGTAACAGCTGAGCCCAGCTCTGCCCGCAACCCGACTCTACATGATCTGACATTTGCCGCCATCCGGGGGCTCGTTGGGGTTCTGTCCCTTCTCGATCTGGGCGATGAGGATCTCGAACGCCTTAGCGACGCACTCGTTGTAACGGGCGCTGGCCTCGGTGAATGCGCAGTTGTACTTCTCCGCCAATTTTTGACCGTCCTCGGTGCTGACCTGGCGCTGCTCGGGACGAAGATCGCTCTTGTTGCCGACAATGACAATGGGTACCCAGTCGGTACCCAGGTGGTTGAGGATCTTGTCGCGGATGACGGTCACCATTTCGAAAGACGCCTTGGAGGAGACGGCGTAGACCAGCATGTAGCCATGGATGCCGATGAAGTGCTTCGAGTTCAAAATGCTGTACTCATCCTATGGTGTCGAGACGCCCCACGTTAGCTGGCCCGATTCCTTCTGCAGAGGCATGAATAGCTTGTGAGCCAGGCTCGTTCATACCTGTCCAGCTGTGTCGACAATCTCGGTAGCGTAATCCTGTCCCTTAAGCCGAATCAGCTTCGAGAAGGTGTTTTCGATGGTCGGGTAGTAGGACTCGACGAAGTGGCCATCGACAAATTGGACTGCAAGCGAGGATTTGCCTAAATGGTAGGGAGATGACACGGTCAGAAACGCGACATTTGCTGTGTGGGCCCCGCGCGTCGCCGAGGTTATAGAACTCTATAGCTAGTATACCGCGCGCATGGTGGAAGGTAGCAATTTTGGAGAGACTTACCGACAGAACGGCTGCCCACTATGGCAACCTTTCTTTGTTTAGACGGCACCGGCATCACACGCGACTGAGGGGGAGGACTTTGAAGTAGGTAGGTGTAGGGGGAGGGGAGGGGGATCGCCGGGGACCTTGGTGAACGTAGAACAAAGGTGTGCGATCGGCCGGATGGATCACAACAACTTTGGAGGGACGTATTACAATTATTAAGATTATGACGTAGGAATGTTGCCCAATACGTTCGAGGATGGAGGTCGGTGGATTAGGGACAATGCCAAAAAATGGAGGGCTGAGAATTTTAGCCGATAGTGAGGAAATGCAGGTAGGTTAGCGGTTGAGGCAGGCGATCCAAAGAGGCGACACGCGTCGGACAGGCAGAGCGGGATGTGCAATTATATTGAGCAGAGACCCTCTGCTCGTGTGTTTGCAAGGGCAATGGAACAGGGAAAAGAGGCTCAATGCTTTGCTTTGTTTGGTCTTGCTTTCCTGGTGAGACGTCTGGTGACTGCTCTGACTGCTCTGGCCAGAACTCTGACTGCCCCTCCCCTCCCTCTTTCTCAGGGCCCTATTTCATATTCCAGGTACAATGGAAATGGAGTCTTAACTTCTGCTTACCCCGCCAAACGAGAGAGATAGGGAGGGAGAGTCCAAGCACGTTGAGCCATCAATTCCCTCTCTTTTTCTACGACCACTGTGGGGCACTGAATCTAGGCCAACACTTATACAAGAGAGAGCTGCAAAGAGGAGCCATGATCGTTGATCATAGACTTCCGGGGTCGGATGAGCTACTGCTCTTCGTCTCTTGCTACTATCGCCCTATGCATATGTTTGCCAATTAGTTGCATATAACCCCCAACAAACATGTGATTGGAAGCGAAGAACAACGAATCGTTCGACTTTGCTTGCATGTGTCAAGTTCCCCTCTCATACATGCATCGCCCACAAAAACAACATAAATAATTACTTGCACCACTGGCAGCTCTTGACTAATGAGACCGAGCATGCGAGTTCACGCTTGTCATTCGTGTTGGCATTTGAGAGAGTAAATAGCAAGACGCTCTTATCTCCTGCCAATAGGCGACCGACTCTGCCTGGGCAGGTAGCAAGTAGTAGAAGGTAATACTTGGTCCAGGCCTGGACCTGGGCGCCCACTTGTCGCTCGGTTTGGCATTAGCATGCCCATTGACCAATCAAAGAACACCAGTGTCCTATATTTGGTCTTCGCCAAGGAGTATAACGCCTTCTACTAACTCTGCTGTTTAATATATGCACCGGGAGCTCAGAAGCTAGGCTCCATCTAGCAATGCTTCAGAATATGGTTCATCATCCTCTGTACGAGGCGGGTCTTTACTATATAATTATCTAATTAACAGGATATATTTAGGTACAATGTGTATATATATGTATAATTATAACGTCATGAGTTGGAGCCAAGTAGAAGGACAACCACACGGGCGGCTAGGAAGTCTAGACTATACCGGTGACAAAGGCAGGTAGGTTAGTATCCAGCACTATCCGCAGCAGGACTCAGCAGGCAGCAGCAACTTCATCACATAACTCTATGCCGGAGTCATTATTACATATGGACGCTGTATCATCCGAGACCTTGGCAGCCTCCGTCAGCTGCGCCTGAGTCTCCTTCCGCATGGCTGCGCAAGCGTTGAAAGTGCCCCGGCAGACTTCCGCTCGTCTTCTGCTGACGCATCGCGATGTTTCTGTCGCTGTCGTATTGTTGATCCCATTGCTGCCGTCGCCACTCTGCCAATCAAATATCTCCAATACGAGGTGCTGGGGCATCCACTGGGGCCTTTCCTTCAACGTGGCGGCGAGGCAGCCGTCAAGCAATTCGAGCTCGTACATTTGCTGCTCCTTTGTCGGATGCTGTGATAGTTGTGTTTCCTCTGCTGGAGACAGTGAAGTGGTGCTATCGCTACTCCCGGCTCGACGGTTTACGCAGTGGATCGATACCACAAGTGTTGCTCTCTCCGCCCTGACGCCCACACTATCCCTGATCCCCTCGATGCCCCTGAATACCGTGTCGTAGACCACGTGACTGAGGTGCGTTCCGAACAGCTGCCGCGCCTGTTCCATGCACTGCGCTTTCAGGAATACCCAGCGGAGCTCAAGGACTTCTTGGTATCGCGCGGCCACCTCTCTGTATCGTGCTTCGATCTCGATTTGGTGCGCCCTCAGTGCGTGGCTTAGCCTCTTGGCACGATCAGCCAGAGACTCCCGGCGTAGGAGTAATTTGAAGTCCTTGCGCGATACACCAATAACGGGTGTGGGCGAAGACTCGTTGCCCTTTTTATTGATATTCAGTCCCATATCTTAAGAATCCGTACGCAATGGTGAAAAAGATATACAGCAAATATTCTGCTAAAATGTTTTGATGGTATAAAGAAAGCAGGCAAGGCCCTTATGTATCCTCGATATGCATCGCGATGCCAATGGATTTCCACTATAGTCATTTCTCGCCGTCACGAGCAATACGTGAATGAGGCCGCTTGTGATTTAGCGAGTCACCGTCCTTTGTTTCTGGTGTCTTCAAATCTTGGCAAGCCAAAAAAATGAATAATGGGCGAACAATGGCATTACGAAGACTACCCCTGACTGAGGAAACAAGCAGACTGACATTACGTTGCATCCCTGATGGCATGCCCTCTTCTTAACAATGAAAAACAAAGTCGAAAGTCGGAAGTGTTACAGCAAATCTCACGAAGGAAGAATGATTGTGAATAAGTTTGTTTGAATTTCATGCTAGAGCAAACAACTCGAAATAATACGAAATAACCGAAAAAGTATTCTACAGCACTCGCTCCCAGCCCCTAAGTGTGTAGCTTGCTTCCCATGCCATTTTGCCCTCTTCTATGATTAAAACCAACAACAAGCTTCGATGAGTAAAAACGCGCATAAGTCATGAAACATGTTTTCCAAAAAGTATGAACCCTGAGAACCCCGTTACCTATCGCCGCCTTCAAGCGTATTCAAACCCTCTTCCCCCAAAACAACCCGGACATTACAGGAGGAGGAAAGGTGCGGCGGCAATAGCCAGGCCCGACAAGGCCACCGAGATCTTCTTCACGGAGGGGGCACCAGCTGTGACTGCGGCAGGCGGGCTGCTAATGGTTCCGTTGGAAACAGCGTTGCTGCCCTTGCCAACACCAGAGCCGGAGCCAGAGCCGGAGCCAGAGCCGGAGCCAGATCCTGAACCCGAGCCCGAGCCCGAGCCCGAACCGCTGCCGGAACCAGAACCGGAACCTGAGCCGCTGCCAGAGCCAGAGCCCGAACCTGAGCCGCTGCCAGATCCAGAGCCGGAGCCGGAACCGGAACCGGAACCAGCGCCAGTGCCAGTGCCAGTGCCAGTGCCAGTGCCAGTGCCAGTGCCGGAACCAGCACCCTTGGCAGGAGCGGCGACCGGGCTAGCGGTGATGGCAGCCGTGACACCGTTGCCCTGGATGGTGACGGTAGGCAACTGTCCCGGGGGCAGAGTGGGTTGGGCGCCGGGGCAAGTAATGACGACGTTGTTGGTGGGCTGGCAGGCGTCACACTTGACGGTGGTGACAACGAATCCCGGGGGCATGGGGGCCGGGGTCCAGGTGGCCTGGTTGCCCGTGCAGGTCTCGTAGATGGTGTAGGTGGCCATCCACTGGCTGGTGGGGCAGGCGGCGCGCAGGACCGTCTGGTAGACGGTGGTGAAGACGGTCTGCGTGCCCGTGACAGTGGCCATGCCGCCGGCGCCGGGGGGCGGCGTGGTGCACGACAGGAAGGCCGAGGTGGAAGTTCCGTTGATGAAAGACATCTTGCTGTATGGAGAAAGTGTATTACGTTTCTTGTGATGTGATGTACAGTAAGTGAGTAGTGGCGAATACTATAGTCCTGCGTGGGAGGAAGGCTGATAATGAGCGTGGTAGACCGAGAGGCCTGTTAACGAGTGACTGTTGGTTATTAGGGGGCTTTGCAAAGGACTGCTGCTGCTGCTGATGAAGACAGAAGAGAGACGTTGAAAGAAGTTCGGCCTGGCATCTTTATAACGAAGACGGAAGTCCACATCACGAACACAGCAAGTAGATGTCTCACCAACATCCTCCTACCTCTAGGCAAAGTAAACAACAGATGAGATGCCACGGCCGGCTCGGTGCGGTGATTACTTGCAGTGATGACTTCATCTGGTGAAGAATGGGCTTGGGATTACGGGGCATTCCTTCTTGGCAGCACACAAAGCAGTCGCAGCGAGAATGCTTAGGTCAGTCACTGCGACTGCTTGGGGTCTGGATTGTGGTCGGTAAAGAAGCGAGATTTCCACCAGTTGGGCGGAATTCTCTTGCAGAGACAGGCGTGAGACAGCGCATACCCGTTCCGTTGCCGCGGCGCTCGTCAACAACATGGGACCGCAAGCAAATGGCAAGCGAAGCCACGTGCATGCCAGTGAAGACAAGTAGGTATGTAGCTTATCAATTCATCAACATCCATATGAATGACTTGATATCGCCCAATGCCTGCTAAGCTTGTTGGCGCAGTACACACCGCGCTTATCAGTTGCGACGAATACGCACGACGTGCCTTCATCTCGGTGGGCTCATGCTGTACACGCAGCGTCAACTTGGAGGTAGCATGGCCTGGGATATTATGCGCGCGTACCTGCCGTAGCAACCGCTGGCATGCTCTACAAGATCTACGTCCGATCCGATAGAGATCGGTACTCGAATTAAGATATTTATTTGGGTGGAAATGTTTCCCGAAATTTCGACATTCCACGCGCATTGACTAGACGTCGCGCGAGAAACTTCCTATCAGGAGTTTGGTCTGCAAAGCGCTTCTCATAGGAATGAGAAAGGCAACACATCACTGTAGAAAGATCGAGGTGATGGTCGTGGCGGCTTTGGGTTACTTTTTGATCTAAGGAAGGAAAGAAGAGAAAGGGAAAAGATGAAGTCGGACGCGAAGGCCTTTTATTCTGTTTCAGAGTGGGTCCCTGGCCGCGGTCGGTCTCGAGCAATCAGCTATTAGCCGGTCCGTTAGAAAGCTTCTGCCAGTCGGCGAAGGCTGTTTCTGCCAGGCTTGGATGTACGCTTACCCAAGGGCTTCTTTATACTGGTGGGCGCAGTACGTTCATATCCTGGCGGCAGATATGGATACTCATTGCAAAATTCGCATAGGACCCTTCTCTCGAAGATATCATCTGTTATCTCAAAGCTTTTTGGGAGTATCGACGTAGGAGTCTGATACTGTGATTGGGTTGCTGGAAGGTGTGTCCTGGCATCCTGAATGCAGCGACTGCATAACTTTCAAGTAAAGGTTCATATGTGACTACCGATGAGACCTAGACGTTCCATCACAGCCCCTATATTCTTAAAATATGGCTTCTGCCGTGTCCATTGGACCCCAAATATAACCACGACATACATATATGTACAAATGGTCTCCAGTGGATGCCATGCAATTCATCCATATGGGAATATCCGCGTTGACTAAATTGCCCCACCTATAGCCGTCCAAGGCGGCAGCCAACCTCAGCCTCAATCGCCAATCTGCGAAAGATACCGATCAGAACCAACCACCTCTTTTAACCCCCAAACAACCATCCTCCCACCACCATGCCGTCCGACGACTACTCGTCTTTCGGCGGAGGGGGCGCCCTGAAGCTGAAAGGCGGCAAGGTGACCAAACACAAGAAAAAGAAGAAGGACCGGGGCACCGGCAGCGATCTCGAAAAGTCGCTGTCTACGGGCCAGAACGACAACACGGCGCTCGAAGAGAAGAAGAAAAAGAAGAAGAAGAGCAAAGAGTCTGGAAGCGACAACGACGACGAGAAAAAGAGGCGCGATGCCGAGGATGATGCCAGACCGGTAGAATACAAAACAGAAGCCGAAAGGCGACACGAGGAGTTCCAGAGGAAGAAGGTACGCGCAATTCACGACGATGAAAGAATCGAAGGAGCGATGCTAACATTTGGAATCTATAGTTACTCAAGTTATCCGAATCCTCGAGCTCGCGCCCGGAGCTCCTAAAGACACACAAGGAGAGAGTCGAGGAACTGAATACGTACCTATCCAAACTCAGCGAGCATCACGACATGCCCAAGATCGGACCCGGCTAGATTCTTAGTGCCAACACAGCTCGTAATACAATCTTAATCGTTTGGCGAACAGACGGCGTCTTCTGGTATTGAATGACTACAATATGTTCTGTTGCCGATGCTATTGGCACGTGCTTTGCTTTTTATATGCTGGGAAATTATACCCTCTTTGGCGTTCAACAAATTTGGCAGTAGAAATGACAATTAATAGACATGATCCGTCTTTTATCACAATCGCTTACCGCAGCTATGCCACTGGCATGTGGTGTTTATGTTACCGTCATCACCAAATTACGCTACTCTAGGGATATCATCTGTAACTAATCTTGAAGCTCCTGAGACCTCACCAGTCGGGTATTTGATGTAGTAAGGGCGGATATACGGAGAAGGTACATTATCGTATATTTGTTTATACTCTATGATTACTAAATGTCAACGTCGTAAAAGGACTGGACGGCGTTGTGATCGTATATCTCGTGATATGTATGTCCTTCTGTCTTCTGTCTCGTTGTCGCTCGCCTAGATCCAATCAGAATGGACGGGTCATAATGACTCTTTTCTGTATCCCAACTATATAACTCCCAGTGGACATTTCAAAGGAATGTGTATGCCATCAAATGCTCCATATGTAATGCAAATGCTGACGCTAGTGTAAATGCTCCTGGAAGTATGTATATGCCCTCTTTGAACGCCGTGATTAAAGTGAAATGTGGTTGTAACTTGTTGGCCGTGGAATCCTTAATGTGGTTGATGTGTTGTTGGCTGGTTGGTCGCCATCGTCTTGGTGTTTCCTCTCCTATTACACCAAGAATGCGCCGCCAAGAGCAACAGCTCCTGCCACGACCTTGTAGATGGGCGCCCCGACGTACGGTGCGGGGTTTCCGGACTGCAGTGCTCCGCCGCTACCGTCGCTGGTCGGGGTCGGCTTGGTGGCTTCGCCGACGCCAGTCACGACTTCCACGGTGGTGATGGTGGTCTGCGCACCGCCGGGCAACGTCGACACGAATGTGGATGTGCGGCTTGACGTGGTGCGGGGCGCGTCTGCAACCGTCCGTGTGGCCATTGTGGTTTCTTTAAATCCAGTTAGCAAATTGGTACGAATATGAGCATGGCAAACTGGCGCAGTGTCTTGTAAGGAGAGTGGGAAAGAAAAAAAGGGTACGTCGCGAAAGGACACATAAGACCAAAACAGCACAAGAACATCATGTGCGGTGTGTGACGTACCCTGAGCAGCAGTGGAGCTTTCTTCACTAGGAGAAGTACCAGGAGAAGTACTAGGAGAGGTAGTACCTGGAGCAGTACTAGGAGAAGTAGGGGGTGTTTGGGCAGCAGTAGAGACAGGAGGTGCATCTTGAGTGGTGGTGGTGGTAACAGGAGCAGCCGCCGTTGGAGTAGTGACAACCGTAGTCGTCGGCTGAGTCTGCGTGATGGGTTCGGCGGACGTACCAGGATTATCAACATTGCTAGTCTCGGTTGTCTTGGCGGTCTCGGTCGTCTTAGCAGTCATCGTCGTCTCGGGCTGGCTAGCGGGAGGTGGTGAGTTGGCTGTCGTGGTGGGGGCGTCCGCAGGCTTGGTGGTTGTGGGCGCCGCGGCAGGCGACTTTTCGATCGTGGTCGGCTTGTTGTCCGAGGGTGATGGCTGCTGCTGGGTGGTTGTGGGTTGCTGTGTCGTCGTTTCCGGAGCCTTGGTCGTGGTCGGAGCGGCTGCCGTCGTGGTTGGAGGAGCCGCCGTCGTAGTCGGACCACTGGTCTCTGGCTTAGTCTCTGGCTTAGTCTCTGGCTTGGTCTCCGGCGTGGTCTCGGCCTTCGATGTAGGAGAAGAATCCGCAGTCTGGGTAATCGTGGCTGTCTCCGTTGTTCCTTCTGTCACTACGGCGGTGCTGACCGAGCCGCTTTGGGCGCTCGCGGAGCTGTTGTCGCTCTGACGCTTCGCAAGCTCAACCACGGAGCTCGCCAGGGTGGCGTCTTGGGCCTGGGCGACTTCAAGGGCCTCTTCGTCCGACAAGAAGACGCCATGCTTGAAAGAGTCCGGGAAGTACGTGTGCAGAAGCTTGTGCAACGCATCGGATGACGCCGAGTCCGAAGCCCCCGAGATCCCAGAACCTTGTCCATCAACGACCGCTTGGCTCTCTGCCATGCCGCTGCAGCCCCTCTGAGAGCGGGCGCCAGGAATAGTAGCAGTTGCCAACCCCAGTGTCGTCACAGACAGGAGGAGCATCAGCCCAAGGCAACACTTGCGGGCGGACGACATTTTGTGTGTCTTGCAACAGTTAACGGAGGCCGATCTGGTGACTGGGCTCGTTGTCGCTTCGTGGGCCAGACAGGCCTTCTCGTCCCGGTACATGGGCAAATCCATGGAAGAAGCCATTGTAAGTGATGTTCGAAAGGGAAGAAGTGCTAAGAATTATTTTCTTCAGTCCGAGATATGCCGCGCGGGCTACTGCGAAACTATGGCTGCAGAAAGCGAAAGAAGAACGGAACGAATAACGAGTGGCTAAGTTGACTATCCCTATTGCATCATAGGAGGGTTGGACTTCGTGAGAAACTGTGGTTGTAGTGCAGGAATTAGGTCGATGATGAGGGGGAAGAATCGCAACTAGTATTAGTATGGAACGGGTGTATAAGCCGGTTCAACAGTCTGCACGAAGCTAATGCAAGAGGGAACCGATTTGCCGGTAGTGGCAAGAGATTAAGAGAGCGATTGAGAGCGAAGGGAAGAGGACGGTTGAGAGAGAGTCTTTTCAAATAGGTAGTCAACAGGACGAAAAACGAGCAGCTCGTTGGTGGATGCCACCCCCCAAAGTCAAATACGACAGGATAAACGGGATGGATAGGGAGATGGTCAAGTTCTGGTCAAGTTCAGCAGGCCAACCTGGAACCCCGAAACACACAGACAAAGCGCGGCAACGCCTAACAATCGTCACATAGCCCCTGCTTAGCAGAGTGGGAATTCTGGCAGCCTAGAGACTACGGAGTAGACCTGAAGAAAATCTCGTGGACTGTGGGCTCCTGGGCAGAACCTGGGCTACCTTGCTACATACATACAACATGCGCGCCTACTGTACGGTAGACGGTACGAAAAAAAGAGGTTGGGGCCGGGCATCAGTTCCGTGGAGCCAGGCGTCTGCCCAGGACAGGGGTCTTATGCAGGATAGCTATCCACATCTCACCGTGGCACCGTTCAGAACTGCTTCGCCGCTTTTCTCCGATACGACCTGTCTCTCGGTTCTGCTATTCTGGCGATTCCACAGCTACCCAGGGCTCCCACCCCTGACGCAGCTTTTGGGTCTCCAAGGGTATGTAGTGGGTGCACGTTCTGATATCGCTGAAGTACTGCTTCGAGAACATGTCAGCACATCACGGGCGTTCTGGTGGCTCGTCGCGACAAGCAATATTCGACACACTATGAAGTGAAGAAAGCACGGTACACACTAGCATGATCGCCACAGCGAATTTGCCAGGTTTTGAAAAAGGTATGATGGCATGTATGTATGCAACTGGATAGTGGCAGAGTGGTAGGTGGCTGCATCGCTGATCGACGATGGTCTGGCTCTGGCTGTGGCCCTGCTCAGCCTCAATGTCTAATGTGCATACGGCATGCGAGAGCCGGCCAAACTACGGAGTAGGCTGCTCCCTTTTAGCTTTGGCCAGACTCTGGTCAGAGAGATAGGAGTTCGTTAAATCATCATTGGTTTTTCTCCAGCGTCTAATCGAAGTAGGGGTAGTAACACTCCACATCGTGTCAGAGGAAACCAATTGAAAGTGTTGATCTTCTCCCAACGATGACGTCGGAATACGAGAATTTTCCCTTGCCGTGTACGGCCGGGCTTCACCTCGTCCGAGATGGAATCCCGTCTCCTGAGATTGCAGGGCCTTCCCTCAATGGGCTCTTCCCAGTCTGTGAACCAGCCGCAGAGCGAGCTGCGAGTCTTCGTATCGGCTTACGTATATTCGCTCGTGTGTCTACGGGATGATGACCTCGTTTCTGCTGCTGCGCTGCTCATCTCAAACGACAACGCATGATGGAGTGAGCTGACTGAGGCATCATAGGCCGCGATCTTTTTGCGCCACTCCACCATAAGATGCACGTTGTTATTCAGCGCGGCGTCTCGACAATTGGCTTCCCCCAAGCTCTGTGCAACCTGATCACGCATGCACCATGCACGCCAAGTCCCGTCGCTGTCCACTCAGCGCTGGGGGAGCAATTGGGAAGAATGCGCGTACAAGTCCATGAAACAGGATATTCAGAAGCCACAAAGCCCAGACCCAAGGTTATACTTCGCAGCGATAGCCTAGGAGGCCAAGCTTTCCGTCAACAAAAGACAAAACATGCATCCTACTCCCGACCGACTTCCAAGTACTATTTTCACACCCCGCATTCAGCAATTGGTTGGGGTTTGACCTGAGACTCTGCTTTGGTAACGAGGTTGCCGACTACGATATCGGATGTTTGATGATTGGCGATTGACAGAAAAGTGTTTAGGTACCTGAAACCAGGGTAAAAAAGATATGATAGATAAGCCGGCATTCTGCCTCAACCCGCTCCAGCTTGAGTATACAATCCGAGGCCCTGTTGCAGATCAATTCTCAGGTGAAGCTGAGAGCCTATCCTCTATTACATTATGTAATGAGCGCTGCCTGTTAAAGTAAGGCTGTCTGGCAACTGCCACTGGCATGGGAGCCAGCGACTAACTTCGTCGCTGATTTCCGTCGACGTCTATTTTTAGTGCGTCTAAATCTCAAGCCCCGGCCTTGATGAGTGATTGGCCAGGAACGAACGGCACCGGATGGAGCTCGCTGGCGAAGCTACTGCTGTCATCGTGCCACATATCACCAGAAGCAACGCTCTTATCCGTCCACTATATAAAAAAGCATGTTCAGGTTCAATATTGCCAAGTTGGCCAGAAATATAAGGAGTCTTTGATAGCTGCTACGTAGCCTGCGTCGACCGACCACAAAGGCTACAGCTTATATAACATGCAGTGAGCTCAATGTTGACGAAATATGTTGATCCAATGTAAATGTTGGGCCAGCGGTCGGAATCCGCGGCCTCGAGATGGCAAAGAGATCTCATGAATGAGTAACTATGTTCTTGACCTCTGCTGTGAGATATAGTCTGAGAAATTATGCAGTACAATTCCTGGGCTTTCCTTCCTCGAGTTTCCTTTATCTCCAGGCGCTGTAAGCAAAGAGGGAGATGCAAGCCCACATACCTGTAGCTTTGGGGCTCAGAGATCTGCCCAGGGTCTTCAGCCTCAGCCACAGGCACTGGCCCATGCTATTGGACCCAAGACCTAGTGTTCCTGTACTGACGACAGCTTGAGAGTGGCATTTGCATTTGCATGTGAATTCAATTCAAGCTTTCGCAACTTACGAATAACGAACCACGCACGAACCTTTACACCAAAGCCTCGATTGACCAGAGAATTGCACCTCCGCCATTGTTGTCCAAAACACGAGTCCAGTGATGTACCTGAGCATACATCTCATTGAATCTCACCAAATCCGAACTCACCCGATTGCGCTGCCGCCCTCTACCTAATAGCATCCCCCGGGGTCGATCCCGTCATGCCAAAGCAGCTTGATCCTTCCACAGCTGCCCAGAAACCTCGAGACGATTCGGACAAAGAGCAAGATACTCTCAGGCTTCTGTCAAGGTCGCCTCACCCATATGCTCGTCAGAAGTTCGAGCTGCTCGAGCCATCTGGCAGCTTCGCTTATCCACCCAACTCGGCAGCCAGCCTAGATGGCAACCACCCACAGAGGGCAACCACCTTCCCGTCTATCGTGCGAGATACGTCAGCTAGTAGCGACAGCGGCACCGAAGCCGACGATGAACACTTCCTCAAGGGCCTGCCAGCCCCGAGGGCAAGGCTACACAAAGGTCTACGGGGGCGCAACGAGCTAGCATCCGGCACATCCACCCCTCTCCCCTCGCCGGGCTCGTTCGACGATGATGACGGCCGGAGGCACTTGTCCACATCACACGCGCCGAAGAAGGAGGTGACAATGGGGAAACACATACGGACTGCAGCAGAAAGGTCGAGGCGCAACAAGGAGATTGTGCGACGACTCGCCGAGGTCCTGCTACTCAGCTTTCTGGGGGTTGCTGTATATACAAACGAACAGGCACGGCCGGCTCTGCGCCAATGGCGGCTAGGTAAAATCCCTTGACGCTCTACGAATAGTGACTTTTTGCAAGTTGCTGACCTACAGTAGAACTGATCGCAAGTCTCGGTATCATGGGTGCTCTCGTGCTGCTATACCCTTTGCGACTTGTTGTTTGGGGCTATAGACATAGATCGAGTACTGCTTCACGGCCGGCTTGGACAGCCATATCAATACCCACGGCATTCGACCCTGCGCCGCTCCTATACCCGCCTGCCGTCACCCTACTTGTATCCTCATTAATTTCTATGGATAACCAGGCTATCCTACTACCCAACATAATACTCTCTTTATGCTCACTCCCCTCTTCACTTTTCTTCGCCTCGTCTCAGGACTCCACATGCAACACCTGGCAGTGGCTGGTGACATGCATCCCGCTCTTCCTATCTAATAGAGCATCATCCTTCAGAGGAGCTGGTCCACCGCAGGGTTCGCCCAATGCGCAGCTCACAGCTTTGCTACCCGAGACTGCAGTCCTTCTCTATCCACTACATCAACACCTGTGCAGGACCCTGCATTCCCTGACGACTACGAGTCTTCTTACCGCAGAGCTTCAGCTTCTCTCTGTGGCCCTTATCAATGTGTTATTGACAACTTCGTCTCCCCAGGCAATCATCATCAAGGGAATGTTATGGGTTGGTGGGCTTGATTTGCTCGTCCTAGGCACAAACGTCATCACTTGGGGCATTTCTCTGGCGCGTGTCCCCAAGTGGCGTTTCAAGCGGGCTGTGAGCACATCGAAGCGATCATCATCATTGCTTGGGACATTCCTGCTTGCAATTCTGAGCTGGATGCCATGGGAACGAGTGCGACATGACCTGTTTCACGCACCAATGGACAGCTCATCATGTAGTTCTTGCGAAGCATTTGAAGAAGCTGAAGACAGCGAAAGCCGTCAAGCAAATGCGACGAAGTCTCGCAAGCGACGTCAAAGTGCTGGGCTCCATGAGGCAGTTATCGTGCAACTTAATGGCCCTGCCTTCGATGCGACATCGACGCAAGAAGTCCGATTTAGTTCCCTGGACGCCAAACGCGGTGCGAGTCATCTAAGAAGACACACTCTTTCTAGCGTTGAGCATCTACCTAGGAAGTCGTACACCCATACTCCATCGGGCCGAAAGAAACGATCCGCTTCTACATCCGTTCGCGCGTTCTTCTCTCTGACATATGAACAAGCCACATGGCGGAAGTGGCTGTACGCATTATATGTGTATACTCTGATTTTAGGCGCTGTCTTTATACCCCTTAGATGGGTAGGAGTCAAGGACTTCGTACAAACGAATGCATTACATAACTATGAGCCAGTGGGATGGGCTCTAGGTTACCTCTTTGGCGATCAGCCCAGATTCCGTTTTGAAGTCGTCAGCAGAAATCTGGAGTGGTGGGTTTGTCTGCCTACGCGTCCTGATATCGATGATATCGGCTCTCTTGATGGCGGGTGGGTTCAGCACTTGCGACATGCAGTTATCGGTGATGCCAATACCAGGCTGCTGATCAGCGCTTACTGCCTTGCCGTGATCGGTGTTGGCCTCACAGTCGTGTTTCGATTGTCGCCCGTTTACGAAGTGGATACACGTCGCAAGGTTTTCCACTTCATGATGGTAGCCATGTTTGCGCCATCCATTTACGTCGACCCAACCTTTGCCGGGCTGGCCTTGTCTATCGTGCTCGCCGTCTTCCTCTTACTTGACTTACTGCGAGCTAGCCAACTCCCGCCGCTCTCCAAACCATTGGCAGCCTTCCTCGCGCCTTATGTGGATGGTCGCGATCTTCGAGGCCCTGTGGTCATATCTCACATATTCCTCTTGATCGGATGTGCCATACCGCTGTGGCTTTCCCTCGGCTCGCTGCCTCGTAGCGGCACTGGCTACCTGGAGGGCTGGGAGGTGCCCACACGCGAAGTTAGCATGGTGGCTGGTGTCATATGCGTCGGGCTCGGCGACGCGGCTGCCTCTCTTATTGGCCGTCGCTACGGTCATCGAAAGTGGCTTTGGGGCGGCGGAAAGAGTTTGGAGGGAAGCGTGGCATTTGCGCTTGCCGTATTCGTGGGCTTGCTCGCAGCTCATGCTTGGCTTCGCGTCGGCGGCTGGCCCTCTTCGACGGAGCCCGACAGCATGGGCACGACAATGTCCAAGGCTGGATTCTGCGCCTCCATAGCCAGCCTTACGGAGGCCGTGCTGACGGGCGGCAACGACAATGTGGTTGTCCCTGTCGTATTGTGGACGTGCGTCAAGAGTCTGGCACTCTGAAAGGTATAACCCAGCGATGATGTGTAATAATTGAAAGGGGGGTGGTGATGTTGGCTGGTTTTTATACGCATGAATAGGCAAGCATGGCCTGTTTTTAGGGGGTTACTTGTGCGCCGAGTCGAACTTGAGAAGTAGTGAGCTTCTTGGCCCATTTTCGTTTCTGGACATGGTAATGCAGCAGATGTAAGGCGTCGACGGTGGACCAAAAAAAAGAACATCGCGATGCATACTATAGACGTGGGGATAAGACATGTGTTGAAACGACGGGACGATTACTCAAATGAACATACATACTTACATTCGAGAGCTCCGGATGAGAACTCACTTAACAGGGGCTCGTTACTTGCTGGCTCATACCACAAAAATATCACGTTGACAGGTTGTCAATCAGAGACTCTACACAAAGTATTTCCCTTACCTGCTACGCCTATGATCATGTTATAGACATCGTATTGTAAATATGATCCTCGCGATAATGGCAGAGAGGTATAGTAGCCACGACTACCCAACCAGCCGTCATCCTTACACCGCGAAGCGAAGCAGATGCCTAATCGGGCCAACACACGGTACTCGGCGCTGGAATTTTGCGTGGTTCTCCTAGGCCCAAGCCCAGACCAAGCGGGCAGGATTCAAGCCGACGGAACTGAGCAAGGAAGCCTCCCGGCTGCTCTAGCGATGCATTCGGAGGGTGGTGTCCATTTCGTATAACCCGTATTCGTCACCAATTCGATAGAAGTCAGGTACATTTGATATAATTGGTACTCTACTTCCTGTCTTGCAAGTGCAGAGTATTTGGTTCTGTCCTCATGGGGTGGTAAGATTGAGACCTCACCATAACCTAACCACGACATATGTGTCAGATTGTTTTCATGGAAAGCTGTTAATATATATATATAAATCGCGAGTATATATAATGGTAGCATGCGGGCTGCACAGGACGGACTTAGAGACATCAGAGTGTATGTAATTACATACAAATAGAGATAAGGTCTGCCTAGGCAAAATCACTGAAGACTTGTTAAGAATAAGGTCTGGCAAGACGAGATCTGCAGCACTCGATAGCCTTTTTTTCCGTTTTGCAGGGCTGGATGCCGGGGTGCTTCCGGGCTGTGTGCCTGTGCAGCACATCACCTGCAGAACACGGTTGACGGGTAGCTAATGTCTTTGGGAAGGTAAGCTGACGCCATCTTCTTACTTACTTTAGACCTCACGCATTCATACCAACTGCCTGTCACCCTTGCGCCTGGCGCTTCCATACATCTATCCACTTACTAATACGGCGAACAGCGAAGCGACGAGAATCTTTCGGCTCGCATCTATAATGTAGTGCGAGTGCGGGTGGACGTCAGTCACAGCTAGCGTACGGAGTTCGGGCACACGGGGTTTCCTACGTGAATGCATGTGCCCGTCGTACAGCAGCATGTATAGCAGTGACGTTACGCAACCGCTCTTGCCAAGCCACTCGTTGGTGTTGTTCATTTCCCATTCCCATGTTTCTCTATCCAGGCAACAGCTTTGCTTGTGCAGATAATGGGTGGTAACGTACAACCTGTCTGTGTACCTGTACTTAGGGGGCGGCTATGGCTATTGCAAGCCGCCCGGCTGGCTGGTAGGCTGGTGCTGGACGTTTTAGGCGGCATATCTGGCCTGGCTGGAGGGAACCTTTCCCCCACGTTACTTATGTTCCCGGGGCCTACATAAGAATAAGGTTGTGGTTGCCTGGTTTTAGTTGAACGGCGCTGAATTAAAGAAAGTCGCCGAGAACAGACAGACAGCTGGAAGGACTGCAATGATGACATTTGGGTTATGAGATTGATGCCGTCGTGCCCGCTTTCTCTTCCTCTCTCACACTCACTCACTCGCTCCGGTTTTCCTACTTTCCGACCAACGCACCCGCCATCTCTCCAAAGCTTTATTTACAGCGGCACGGGGCACGCAGCACGGGGGTATGACCAAGCAAAAAGCACCAAGCACAACCATCAACTGATTGACGCCATTTCAACCCGAGCCGCTGAGCTATCCATTCTCCTGCATACCTATCTATACCTGTTAAGTCTTGCAATCTCACAAGCGACAACGTCCACCCCGCGAGTCCGGCCCTACTGTTGCGCCATACAAAACTTTGACATCAGAACCTTCTGGCACTTCGTTTCAGAACAGCAGCGCTGGACCACCTCCCTCCCTCCTACCCACATGTGCACAAACACAAACACTTCCGGCTGCTATTGCACTACTTGCCTTTGATTTGTAAGGCCGCCCACGCCGTACGCGACACCAACACGCAACACCAATTCTTGTTCCAATAGGCATCGCGTGTGTATCCCTTGACATCTGCTGTGCTCGCCTCTCTACCGTGCATTCTACCGCCCGTCCCGAAGACGCCTCCGGTGCGACGGTCTACCACTCATATCCATTTGGCTCAGTTGTCACCTCCAAGCTGGGTCAGGTGGGGTTGATTCTGCGTGTGCCTCAAAGCAACCCGCACGCACGTCGTTGATGACCCAGGAAGCGGGGACAACATGACTTCGATGCCGTCCGGGAAAACACCCCGGGTCCTGTAAGTCTTTGCAGATATACCCGATCCATGGCTGTGTGCATGGGCATATTGTTAATGAGAATCCTGCTGTCACAGAGCATGTGTGCTTTGCCAAGTAAGACAGCCACGCTTTGCAGAACATGAAGCGCCCACCTTCTCCCGTTGCACCTGCTGACATGCTGCCCTTGGTCCCTTTATATAGCACAGGAAGATCAAGTGCGACCGCCATTCGCCGTGCTCCAACTGTACTAAGGTCTGTGTATCTGCCGTGCCCTCCGTCCGTGTCTCATTGATTAAGCGTGATTGATCCTAATGCTCACAAGCGAAAAAGGCTGGTGTGACGTGTACACCAAGTACGCCCGCACCCGCTCGGAAAAGAAGGCGGCCCAACCACGATTTGCAGCAGCGACTGGCAAGATGCGAGGAGCTGCTCCAAGAATATGCCACGGCTAAGCCCGCCGGTGCCCCCAGCGGGCCAGCCCCCGACGAGAAAGGGGTCGCGCCTATAGGAAAGCTCATCCACGGGGATAGTGGTCCGCGATTCATGAATAGCTTCATGTGGGCCGAAGTCTACGATGAGGTAAGTTATTCGCGCACTTGCACCCAGCCTCAAGTAGTATTCCTCACCAACACGGTTCACGGCTCCCTTTTCATTGGACTACGTTCAGCACTTGTGTCAGTTGACTAAATCGAGTTCAGCTCCGCGCAATGCGCGAGATTATGGATAATGATGTTGGAGATGACGACAGCTGCTCGACCCCGGCGGATGGGCAAACTCCTGATCACAACAACGGCTTGCTGTTCTCGGAAGGCACGGATGCCAGCTTGGAGGACCTGCACCCTGATCCCGCCCATGTATTCGGCTTGTGGCAGACCTTTTTGGACCGAGTCAACCCACTTACCAAAGTGATACATGTGCCTTCAGTTCAACCCTTCTTAGTAGAGGCTGCTACGAAGCGGGACACCTTGCCCAAGAAGGTCGAGGCGCTGATGTTTTCCATCTATGTCCTGGGAGCCACGGCATTATCTCCGCAAGAGAGTTTGGCACTCCTGGGCTACAGCAGAGATGAAGCCATGGCTCGGTTTTCCAGGGGCTGTCGGCTTGCGTTCATGCGGATTCAGATCTTCAAACAATACGACATGATAACCTTGCAGGCTCTTGTCTTATACCAGGTCAGCCGGTGGTTGCGAGGTTGCGTTCTTGTTGATGGGCATTTGCTGACGGTATACCCTAGCACTCTCTAAGTGGTCATTATGATCGACACGCGGCGTGGATTCTGAACGGCACCATTGTCAGAATCGCTCAGATGATGGGACTCCATCGAGACGGCGAGGCGCTCGGATTATCCCCATTCGACACGGAGATACGCCGTCGCATTTGGTGGCAGATCGTGCTACTAGATGCATCATATGCATTGTTGTCAGGCCTGGGACAGTCGATGGTACCGCGCTCATGGGACACCAAGAAGCCTTCCAACTTGCCAGATTCAGATCTGTTTCCAACCATGACCAAGATAGAGAGCCGGCCTGGTCCTACCGACATGGTATACTGTTTGAGCTGTTATGAAATCGCGCAGCTGCTTGTTGATTTCCCGAGCCTCGACGAGGTCATGTTCCAAAACGAAACGGGTGTGGAGACGTTACCGCCAGCGGCCTTCGAACTCGCCAGGAATCGTGTTGACCAACTGGACGAAAGGCTAGCCGAGATACTGGCCCAATACTGCGACGTTTCCATGGGCCCAGTGCACATACTGGCAAAGGAAACCAGACCCGAACTCATTGGGAAGCTGCGAGACACGATATGCCCTCCACAGTCGCAGCCAGAGTGGGGGACTGAGGTCTTCTCGGCCAAAGACAATCTCTTCAAGATTTCGGTCAGCTCTGCCGAACACACGCTGCGTTTATACAACATCATCGAGACGGTCGATATGGGGACCAACTTCCAGTGGTTCATCAAAGCTCATTTCCAGGTCGAAGTGTTTCAGTACATGATCGGCCAGCTGATGAGCCGAACGAGTGGCGTGCTCGTGGAGCGGGCATGGGTTGTGGTTGAGAGGTGCTATCATTTCCATGTGGAGCTGATGGACCTGAACATTAAATCGTCGGCAGATGTTGCCATCTTCCTACTGCGAGCATGGCGCAGGAGATCGGAGAAGATACATCAGTCAACAGGAATCCCGCCGGTGACGCCTTACTACATCTCGGCGCTGGAGAATCTCGTGGGCTCGCACGACGCCAAAAAAGAACACAACGAGCACGAAGTCGAGCCTGACAGCATCCACGTGCCATCGACTGGGATTGACATGCGATGGGATCAGTTGTTAGGATACGTG
Organism: Apiospora kogelbergensis; assembly: GCF_038363985.1. Lineage (NCBI taxonomy): Eukaryota > Fungi > Ascomycota > Sordariomycetes > Amphisphaeriales > Apiosporaceae > Apiospora > Apiospora kogelbergensis. The sequence goes on from NW_027117422.1 coordinate 1,294,838, forward strand.
GGCCCCCAGAACGAGGCGACTTGGGATATGTTTGGGGCCAGCACGGCCGAGGTGCCCGACTATAGGACGGCTGCACCGGGGTTTGGGGTTAATGTAATGAACATCAACGGTTGGTTCTGAGCGGGTGCTGGTTATAGAGCGGGCTCGAGGCTCCTTACTGTCTGAATTAGAATGGGCCTGGTTGTACAATAGATAGAACACGCATACGATATGCGGTACGGCGATGGACGAACTGGTATCTAGCCACACGTCTCACGAATTCAACGCTCGCCAATCTTCAAGAGGAATAATACTGGTTTCAAGTCATTAGTTGGCCTTTTGATACGCCAATCGGAACAACGTAGCGGTGGAGCATATTGGTCGCAATTTAACTAACTACTTGGTGTTGACAGAAGTTGATCTGATATTAAATGCGGCCATAATGTTGACCCGAGCCCCTGGAGACGCTTATTATCTCCATACGCTTCGGCCCCGAGGCCATCCATGGTCGGTTCCGCAGATCTTGTGTCGGCCAGTTCCGGAAACGAAACCAAGTATAGTATAGGCATTGGTGCCCCTGTGGTCAGCTTCCCGCTGGAAGAAAGAAGGGGGAAAAAATCAAAAACGCCAGACTTCCCCCTAGAATTGACCGTCTCGGAAATGCAGTTGTCGCACAATGCTAAACTCCGAGCCTCCCAAAGATTTGGTCGCACTCGGCTAGATCCCGACCGAGCTTACCTGGTCTAGTTCCCTTGGCCCCCTCAGTCTCGGCCTAGTTGGTGGGATTTCCACTTACATCACCATTTAACGAACTGCACCTGAGTCACTGGTGGTTTACTTGGGCGCAAGCGTTGTCTATTCGACCGTCTAGTGAACAGACTTGTTAGAAGAAGCATCTGACTATGCCCTGTGGGCTCTAGGCGGCTAAGCTGTCGTGCATGGTATGGGATTGAATGACTCCGCCAGCTTGGTCAGCGAGCGATACAATGTCCGTAAAATCCCGCCTGCATCGTGGTTCTCTATGACGGGATGGCTTAGGTGCCTTGTCAGTCCGAGACGGGAGGTGACGCCTTCCAATGGCCAATGGGAGCAGTGCTGGAAGGATGAGAGGAGTCATGTCGTTGGCAGTCAGTGTCCTGTTCCGGACCAGATATTTCGTCCGCGGTGCTCGGCATTTAGTGATGTCCGGTCAGGCTAAAGAATGCCACACCCACACCCCAGTGATTAGTTAAGGTATTTTCATGATAGGATGAAGCTGAGACACTGATGAGTACATGTTGGACAGAGATTGTGTGTATTGTTAGCCCTTCCCAGTCCGATAAAAGACGGGACGAGCCCCCCTCTTGCCTCTGTCATGCTGGAAGCTGCACATCTATCGCATCCCTTGGCAAGAACCCGTCTTCTTGGCAATTGATATCCTGTCTTTTTACATACCTCGATCTGATCTCCAAGCCTCCCTTCTTCCAATAGCAGTCCGGCGTGGCCACCCCTTCCTCAATCCGGCGTCTTGGCAGGGGTCCCTTCAACAACAACAACAAAAACATCCGACGTAGTAGCCCCCCCGCGCAACATGCTCTTCCGCAAGAGCAAAAACGCTTCGGATAATGTCGACGGCGCCTCGACAACAACGACGACCACGGCGGAGGAACACCAACACCAACCACAGCAGCCAGCAGAAGAGCAAAAAGATGGCGGCCAGGTCGCCAAGGCCATCTCGTCCGTCTCGACGAGAGCTGAGAGCGACTACCCTACCGGAGTCCGCCTGGCCCTGATCCTCCTCTCCATCTTCGTGTCCATGTTCCTTGTCGCGCTCGACCGACTGATCATATCTACGGTAAGTGAACATATCTCTATCCTGTTCATCTCTTGGCTTGAATAAATCAAGCTTTCTGTTGCTCGCTACTGTCTCAAACTTTACCTACCTTATTTCAGACATCCCACCCGCTCAACCTTACTTTACTCTAAAATAGACTGACACAATGAAAACAGGCCATTCCCCAGATTACGGATGATTTCCATTCGCTTCCGGATGTCGGCTGGTACGGCAGCGCTTACCTCCTGACAACGTGCTCGTTCCAGTTGATGTTCGGCAAGCTGTACACCTTCTTCTCCGTCCGGAACACCTTCCTGGCCACTGTCGTATTATTCGAAGTCGGTTCCGCCATTTGCGGTGCGGCCCCCAGCTCCGTCGTCTTCATTGTCGGTAGGGCCATCGCCGGTGTGGGTGCCGCCGGTATCTTCTCCGGAGTCATCATCATCATTGTCTACGCCGTTCCCTTGCATAAGCGTCCCTTGTACCAGGGTCTGTTTGGCGCCGTCTTCGGTCTGGCCTCGGTTGTCGGACCCCTGGTCGGCGGTGCCTTCACCTCCAATGTCTCGTGGCGCTGGTGTTTCTACATCAACCTGCCCTTTGGCGGCGTGGCCCTGGCTGTGGTCGCGTTCCTCTTGAAGATCCCCGACCGTGACACGACCAATGCCCCCCCTGAAGGAGAAGCTTTTACAGCTCGATGCCGTTGGCACCAGTGTCCTGATCCCAGGTGTCGTGTGTCTGCTGCTGGCCCTCCAGTGGGGAGGCCTGGAGTACCAAGTAAGTTAATTCCATGTCTGCATAATCCGGATTATACCACGGAACCAATATTAATATATCAACAGTGGAACAATGGTCGTATCATTGCGCTGCTGACTCTTGGCGCCGTGTTGCTCATTGGCTTCGTCCTATCCCAAATCTTCATGCCTAAGACGGCGACCGTGGCGCCGCGGATATTCAAGCAGCGAAGCATTGTCGCTGGTGTATGGGCCACCGTCTGCATCGGCTCGCAGATGATGATCTTTGGTGAGAACCCCCTCCCCTCCCCCTTTTGAAATTTCGAATGAATACTGACCGTTTCATAGTTTACTTTTTGCCCATCTGGTTCCAGGCTATCAAAGGTGCTTCCGCCGTCGACTCTGGCATTCGCCTCCTACCCCTGACGCTTTCCATGGTCGTCGCCTCCATGGCCAATGGCATTTTCGTGAACAAGATCGGATACTACACGCCCTCGATGATCGTAGGCACCTGCCTACTCGCCATCGGTGCCGGCCTCCTCACGACGCTCGAGATCGACACCCCCTCGCCCAAGTGGATCGGCTACCAGATCCTATACGGCTTCGGCATGGGCCTCACCTTTCAAGCCCCCAACCTGGCGGCCCAGACCGTCTTGCCCACCAAGGACGTGCCCACCGGCACGTCGCTGATGTTCTTCAGCCAGCTCCTGGGCGGCGCCGTCTTCATCTCGGTGGGGCAGAACGTGCTCAACAACCAGCTCCTCACGCGGCTGTCCGGCCTCCCCGGCTTCTCGCCCCAGATGATCTCGAACAGCGGCGCCACGACGCTGAGCAAGTCGCTGCCCCCGGAGCTGCTGGCCCCCGTGCTCTCGGCCTACAACGAGTCGCTGCGCGTCGTGTTCCGGGTCGGTCTCATCCTGACCTGCCTCACCGTCATCGGCACCCTCGCCATGGAGTTCAAGAGCGTCAAGAAGAACATGCCGAAGAAGGGCGGTGCGGCCGTCGACGCGGAGAAGGGCGACTCGGGAGTGGCGGGAGAGAAGGCCGCCGAGGCAGGCGTCCGGGAGAAGGCCACAGTCGCGGAGACGGCTGCGGCGGGTGAGCCTGTTCCTACGGGAAAGTCGTCGTAAAATAACGATTGATGATGAAGTCACTTCACATTGCCATATACCCGATGTCATTAGCTGGAGTTCAGGATATACTGCGAGCATTTACACACGCCGCAAAGGTTGGCCGGTTTGTTGCATTGCGCATCGCATTGCACCCAGGTGGGAAAAAAGTCATTTGATAAAGCTTATGAGATATATGCATAGCCTAGATTCCCCTCAATACTAATTCATACATAATATTATACTATATTCACACTTTCCATTCAGATCTCATGTGAAATGACAGGTGTTCATTCATGGCCCATCAACATGGGAAGCCAAGCCTTCCACACAACGATATCTGGTTGATGAATGGTGCCTATGACATAATGCTCGTGATAGCGATGCGATGCCAGCTGACCTGTTCCTTTGTCTACTGCAGCTTTCAAGCTGTTGCTATTTTGGTCATCCCAGATGAGACTCCGACAAAGGACATCCTTGGAAGCTGCCGGCCCTTCTATTGAGGACAACGCTTTGTTCCCCCGCGCTTTCTCGGGGGCCTTCAATCAAAGGCGATTTGTGTCAGCCGTTATAAAGCTATTCTGGTTCCCCCAGCGCGCACAGCGCGCACGCACACACACACAGGTGCTTCAAAGCATCTGCGAAATAGGGGTAGGTTATCCCAAACGACCAAATAACAACCACAACAGCGCCTTTGTGGAAAAGAAGAAAAGTCACTTCCCAACTTAGGGAGTTCCTCCGGTTAAGCGACCAGTGCTACGAAACTGCGAAACAGAGCGGCTGCCGTCATAGTGGGCAATGGATTCAAGGCAATAGCATCTGAACAAGAAAAAACACGAAAATAGTACGAGAAAAGTCTTACGAGATATATAATAAGCGATAGCTGCAGACAAAGCCGCAAGTAATGAAAGGAGGTGTTTTGGATCCTCGAGAAACACTGACAATAACCACGGCGACGTGGAAGAGAGCTGGCCACATCTACTTCTGGAAATAGCAGACCAAAATGGTGATGATTGTGGGCGTCACCATGGGCTCGCTCACGGTCGCGGCCGTGGTCGCCACGCTGATGGGGCACTGGTGGAGGAAGAAGAGACGAGGGCTAAGAGAGAAGAAGAAGAAGAAGCAGCAGCAGCAGGGGAATGGGGCGGAGGAGACGAGAGGGACTACTACCGGTAGGAGTGAAGTGGAAGAAAGAGAGGGAGCGGATGACGACAGTGACGACAACAATAGCATTCAAGGGGATGATGATGGTGATGGTGTTTTGGTGGAGGCCCCCGAGGAGGAGGACATTGGGTATACGAGTTTCCCCCCTTTCCTGCCGGGTCCTCCAAAGGGAGTCACGGGGAAGCTTTGGCCGCTTGTTCGCAGCGCTGCGCGGATACGAAGTTATACGAAGTAAAAGTGTAGATATCCAGACAAGAACTACAGGCTGGTCCCGACGGCCCTCTGTCTAAATTGAAGAGCATGTGTATTGCCTACTGGGATTCGTCGTCATTCGCCCTGCTCGTCGATCATAGTTTTCCATCTCATCAAGTCATCTAAGCAAGCCAGCCAACATCTGGCATGGACCATTCAACACCCAAGTTCGGCAAGCTGGGTCAGCGGTGATGGGATGTCGTTATACCATTGTTTCTTGTCTTGGAGACGGCGTCATGGAAGGCTTGTTGAAGACTCCGGCGCGAGTGAGTCCATGGATCTCCATCTCTCATCGTCCATGACAAGTGACCTGACCTGATGCACAGGACGCCACATTCCGCCGGGCCAGTTAGAGTGTAGATCTTTGACCAGAAGCAGCAGCATGTGTGTGTTGAGGATTAGGCGCTCCAGTTGGGTGGCTTGCGAGGCGCCGCCCTTAGTATTGGCCGTCAGGTACCTGCAGTTTGGAAGAGATCTGCAATGACATACCTGCCCGGGGTCGACTTACACCAACCAAAGCCTGGATTGTTCCCGACGTCACAAAGGCGAGAAAGTCCTTTCAGAGCAAAACAATTCCCATCTGGCTTATTGTATATTATTCTAGCATGGCCTGGACCATCCCCATTGTCCGTCCACACCAATTCAAATAACGCCACACGCCCTCTCCTCACCACAACGGCCACTATTTCGGGGCTTGGCATTGGTCTGTTACACAACAGTAACAGCAACTTCTACCTTCGTTTCATTTCACTACCACTGCTCTTGCACAACTCTAATTGTTGTCCTTCATTTCCTTCGCCTTGATCTCCTGGAGAGAAGGGCGACCCGAGCATATTAAGAGTTGACCTCTTCCGCTTTCTCTTTTGTTTACGGGCTCGTCTGTTTTGGGAGAGCAAAACTTTTACTCACTCTTTACTTCACATTCTGCTTCGATTCCAGCTGTGAATTGGTTTCGACTTTGGTACTTTTTGCAGGTCAAAAACATCAACCACACTCAACCGAGAGAACGAGAAGGGAGGGGAGAAAGGGAAGGAAGGGAAAGAGAAAACAGAACAAACCAAACCAAAACAGGAGCAGCAAGCACACAACATGGCAACAGAAGATATGGAGAACAACCCCTTCGGAGGCGACGGGAGCAATTGGACTCTGCTCTATGTCATCATTTTCTCCATCCCCTTTATATTCGTCGCCATCGCCATCTACTCGACATGGCACGACCGGCGTGCCGCGGCAGCCAAGGCGAAGAACGACCTCGAGACCGGCCGGGCCGCCAAGTTGGACAGGTACTGGCACCCCTGGAAATATGCAAACGAGGAGGCGGCGGCGGCGGCGGGCAGCAGTAGCAGCAGCAGTACGTCGTCGGCACGGAAGAAGGTGGCTAACCCTGGGAATCTCACAGTAGTCACTACCACCACGGCGGCTTCGCCGGCAGCAGGCGCCACCTCCCGTCATCCTTCTCATAACTATGGGGCGGCAGGACGGCTCACCTCTCCCCGAGGAGGCGGCCCCAAGACCAGTGCAGTGGTGGCGCCTATAACACCGTGGTTTGCACCGCCGTCGCAAGGGCCGGTGAACCCGTACCGACCTGCCCATTACCAGCAGCATCCACCTCGGCGGCAGCAGCAGAGCAAGAAGCAGAGTGCTGCCTCGCCTTATCTACCGCGTCCCACAGCAGCGATGCACGACGAGACCGAAATGTTTGGGGACGGCAGTGATCTGCGGTACGTCTAATCGACTGGGGGTTGCAGTGAGTGGATTTGGGGTAAAGAAAGAGCGAAGGGCCAAGGGAAGAGCATCGTCCGTCCGGCCCGGGTGGGCCCCGAGGGATAAAGAGAGATGCCGGCGGCACTTGACTCTCCCGAGAATAGAAAGCTTGGGTGTCTTGGGCTGCTTGGCCCCCCTAGGTGCATCCTAAGAATAGCAATTTGCAAGACAAATGACGCACAAGCGATCCTCCATCTTGATGAACCGTCCCTGCTTTGTGAGTGCCATGATAACCTTATCTGCGATATCAGCACAGCCCTTGCTCTGACCGCCGTGCCCCGGCCAACACGTGAGTCAAGTACATAGTTGTAGCCGCCATCTACAAGTGCCGGATACAGATCTCGGCATAGCCATTCCCCCTCGTTTATGCCCACGCCGATATTGTTTCATGCTCACCGCCGATCATCGCTTAGAAGCCTACACAACGTACTACGTAAACAGCCGTCATGATGTTTCGTCTCTCACCGTTTCTCAAACAGGTTGATCCCAGTTGCAGCTGGATTGAGGTATCATACAGAGTGGCTTTCCCACTTTTGCTGGCTTATGTTCCTGAATCGCGCGGGCGCCGCCGGTGCGGACGCCGGGGGGTCCCAGAGCCGCGACCGCCTCCACAGACAAAGTGGAAAAAGAGACCCGGATCAGGCAGGTGGACCTCGCCTTTTTCCCACGATGGACGGGGGAACCAACAAAAGGCCAGCATGGTTGACCCTGACACGTTCTGGCGACTAGCTCGGCAACCGACTGCGTGGAACGGGGATGGGATGGGCCATGGTCCTGAGCAATACGCGTTTTTTTTGAACATCCAGCTTTTTTCTTTCTTTTTCCCCCTTACACAGCCCGCCTGCCGCCCGTAGCCCACGGCACAGTCGAATACGAAGAAGAAGAAGTTCAATGCGTATTTAGTACTCCGTAAGTGTGCGCAAAGCCCTGAACTTATCGTACGAGTCCCGTCGTTCATGCACAATTGAGCCACTTGGTTGAACCCAGAGCCCCAGAGGGATCGCCAATGCACAGGTGTCTTTCTACCCTGTGTGCTTCTAAAGAAAAGCAATTGTTTTTTTTGTTTTTTTTTTTCAATGGGACGAGCCGCCGCCAGAGACGCCGTTGGTTGCCCAGAAGCAAGCTTCGAACTCGAACAACGGCGGTCCAAAATGGGTTCTGGTGGGGGTCCCGTGTTTCAGTTCTAATAGACAAACAGTTCATCGTATTCTTGTTCATCAGTTACAGTTTGGAATTTTTACGTGTTTACTGTAAGCTGTCGACCATATACATACATAGGCATACATATACATGGATATAAATGGCACACGTCGTTTCAAGTCGGGGCTATATCGGGCGCTATATCGGACGAATCCAGGAGGAATTGTGGGCGAAATATGCAGGTCGGAGGCTGCAGATGGACTTATGTAAGTTGGCCAATTAAGAGCCGCCTAACAGAACCGCAAAGCACAGCAGCAGCATGGCGCTTCTCATCCAATGCAGAAAGCTATCACAATCACAGGTCTGGGTCGACATGGAGAAACATGGGTAGTGTGTGTCATATGTCGACTTCTCTTTCAAAGTCGACCGTCTCTTATTCCAGTATGCTATTGCGCCTCAATGCCTCGCAAAACCAAATCGTCGGTTCGTACATGTATATGCCTATACTCAGTCGCTGTGAATGTTGGACCGGTGTTGATCCACGTAAATACTCTAAACCGTTGTGTTCCTGCGAAACCCAATCATAAACCCAACTCCCCAAACGCCGTTTCCGTAAGCCCTATTTTCTTCGCATGAATTCGGCAAGGCTGTTGTTGCTTGCCGTTTATGTGTCGATGGTGAAATATATACACGAAACATGTCCCCGACCGGTGCAGTAAATGTCTGGTGTCGCGCGCGTCGACTCAAACGAAGGCGTCCTGCACGCGAAGCCATGGTAATGAAGATAATTGATGAATGGGAGGCACAGCCTAGCTGCCCTGAGGCTTCCAGATGTCGGCCCCCAAGGGCTTGCTGATGCCGACGCCCACGCCCACGGCGATGCCGATGATCAGAAGAGCGATGAGGAGCTTGACGATTATGCGATTCCGCCGGCTGAGGTGGGCGAGGCAGTTGCACATGCGGTTCTCGCGCTTGGCCGCCTTGGCCTTGCGCTTCCAGTGGTCTTGGCCGGGCCAGACCGAGCAGTCTTGGTTGTGCGAGGGTTGCGCCGATATCGACTTGCGGTTGAGGTTGAGGTTGTCTGAGGATCGCGCCGCCTCGATATCGGCGTCGAAGGGGTTGAGGTGGTGCGCCGTGCTAGGCGTCGACACGCTCGAGTTCCGCCCGAGGTCCATGCTGGTTTCCACGACATCCTTCTCGTTGTTGGCGCCCAGCGTCGTCGTCTCGGAGACGCGGCTCGAGGGCACGAGGTCCGTGGTGTTCACCACCACGGGCGCCTTCTCGTTGTTGTTGGTAATTTGCGACGTCATGATGAATGTGTTGATTGAGTTCGGTCCTGGTTTTTGCGATTCGTTGAAGAGCCGACCTCGTCGAATTGCAGGCTTCGTCTGCCCCCAAAAATACAAAAATAAAATGGGATTGTCGTTCTTTCAGAGCATTGGGGCACACAAAAGGATGCTTGAATGCTTGATTGCTTGCTGGGTGGCGTTGGCTTATGACCTTTGATGAAACGGGGACAATTGATCACAATGTCAATCAAGGTAGGCAGGCAGGTTTCACAAAAGGCGAAACAAGGCAAATAAGAAGAAGAAACGACGAGTAATTGAATGGTTCGTTTGGTTGTCTGTTGGAAAGTGGCAGTAGACTCGTACTCGTGTAGCTTGCGTAATAAGGCGTTATGTAGGGAGGGAGCTCTTGCGAAAGAAGCTTGGGTGGTAGTAGATCGGCGGCCTGTTATGGGACGAGAATGGCAAGAAAGGAAGGAGTGGACGAGCGCAGGTCGAACGACTGACAAGACAAGACAAGAACGAGTGTAAGCCAAGGAAGTGCAAGACCTAGATGCTATGTATTACAGCCGTAGCAGATAGAGAGAGAGGGAGAGGGAGAGAGCAGTAGAGCGGGAGAGGGAATAAGAAGGAGGAGGGACATGCAACAACGCACGTATGTACATACTGTTGCTGCTGCTCCTGCTCCTGCTGCAGTGTCTTGTCTTTCTTGCCTTTCTAGCTTGTCTCGCACCGTTGCTCCCTCCTGCCTCCCAAGCAAACAACCCTGTACCTGAGCCCAGTACTGAGCCCCCCTGCTAGCCAAGCTAGCGCGTACAGGAGTGGATGGAAGATCCCGCCTGCTAGTTCATTGGAACCCAGCAATTTCGAGCTGGTCCTGGTGGGGGCCTGCTGGGATGACAGGGTCAATCAAGATCAAATCAACCGATGACAGGCGAGATTGGCCTGCAACTGCGCGTTAAAAGGGGTTTTGGGCTGTCTTCAGAAGGCACCATTCAACAACACCACCACATGCGACCACAAGCCGCCTACTCCTCTTTCGGGCTAGCTGAGCACTAGAACTGCAGCAGGCACGTTGTCTTGGGGTAGCTTGCACTAAGCTTAACCGGCCTAGAGAAGTACTGTAGTAGCGTGGCGTCAAGCACCAAGGTTTCTGGTCCTTTATCGCACCAGGACCTTTGTGCCCAGTAGTAGCGGTTACAGACATAGCAGCATGAACGGTCCTGCCCACGGTGGAAAGCAAATGACATAAATCTGGCAGTGAGCCGCCGCTACGGATTCCATGAATTCTTGTTTTTGGAGCTCTAATCGCGGACGGTCTGAGACAGTTCCGCTATATTGTGCCCCGGATTGATCTTGGGTTGATAGGGAGACCAGGGTTGGTCCGGTCCCCAAGCTCACAGCTCGAGCATTGAAGACACTCGGATATGATGATGACACAATTACCACTAGTTCTCACCCCGCATCCGCGCTCAAGAGGCCAGAAAACCCTATCATATGCGAGCGAGAGCGAGAGCGGCGGCGCGGCGAAGCTGCGGTTCGATAGCGAGAATTTGAAAAAGGCTCCTACATAGAGAGAGGGCCATGAGGGGGGTGCGGTTGGCCTGCTATCGCTAAGAGGGCTAGGGGAGCTAAGGAGCTAGGTCACGCCTGGCACTACGCGATCATGCACTATCACCGGACTTCCTCAATTCTAGGCCACGGTGGGGTTGCTTGGCACGTACCGCGACTCGGTCACTGCGAACATTCAGAGGAACAGTACCATTGACTGGAACGATGCAATTCGCACAAGATCAAGAGCCGTGTAGCCGGCATTTTACATGCATGTACTGATATCTGCTGATTCTTTTCTGCACGCGGCATGTAAAGAAGCCAGGGCGATCGAGCTAGGCAGTTGAAAATCAGCTCATACGCGAGGGTTATGTGACAACCGACTGACCAACTCTTTCCCGGTACTTTGCCAGACTCAACGAGGAGAGAGATACCACTTCCCGGCCGAAAAGGCAAGCAACTAGGCCGCGCGCCATATGAGGTTATATCGCCGCCTACATGCATGCGGCTAACGACTTCATCCCTCGTAGCAGGGTTCTCCATACCCTACTTACTGCCTGCATACTAAACGTACGTTATGTACATGCCTATTCCGGCCCAGTGCCTGAATTGCCCTGCTATCAGCAGCGGCAACATGTCTCTCAATTGGCATCCAGACGCGTCTGGTGCCAACTTCTCCAGGGCGGTAATGTTCAGCTCCGTCTTCCCATTGCGAAACCCCTCAACTGGTATCGCACGTAAATCCTGCACTTACATATGTGTATCGATTATCAATGACGTCCTGGCGTCCCATCGCTCGTACAAGCCCCGGAGGAAGGTGCTGATGGAAATTATCTAATAAGCGCGTTCCCATAGATCGTCTCACTGCCCCAATATATCCGCAAATCTATCTAAAGCATTTTTCTGCGCTTCATGCTACATAGACATGGGTTTAGCTCGAATAAGGGGGACAAAAGCCCCCATTTAATGTGGCTGCTTTCCTATCAATTGTGGCTTGCTTTCTCTCCGAGTGAACGTCCTTTGGGTTAACGGATCTCAACCTTGATTCCGCTATATTTAGTACAATTGGAACCTTCGACTAAACCTTCCGGCGCTGTCATCGAATGGCTTGCTTTTGCAGTGGTTTTATTCGTTCATGCCTCGCTCATCCTGAAGGAATGCGAGCCAGAGCCCAGCCGGAGCTGACGTTGCCATTTACAAGAGCAATTGCCATTTCTGGACTCCCTGTGGCGTCTGATTTGCTGTGCCGCTCCCTATCCGTGGTGGAACTACGTAACTCAGAATTATGAATCGAGAGAAGCACAGGCTGCAGAGACACACCTGTCACTCAACAACTTTACGGATAGAGCGATCAGAATGTGCCATTGCTGATCGCGTTACTCGTACGCCTTTTTAAATGCTGTGGAGCAGGATCATTCCACCAAAGTCCATGTTGATCGGAGCACGGCTTGGGCCACGAGCGATCGCCCTCTGATATCCAGGGTGCGGGTTTATGATCGTACCAAATGTGCGAGGTGCCAGTGTACACAATCCCAAGACAGCCCGCGCCCAACGAACCGCATGTGGCACGCCCAGATCGAAGCATATGCGTCCACCACGTGTTTTTCGGATCTCATCTTTGGTTTGGGAGATCGCATCGGGCGCCGCCATGCCGGCCACCCGGCCACCCCGGATTTTTGCGTTGCGGCTTGTAGTTCGCGGCTCGGGACCCGCGCGCTCGACTGCGTGTGACGATTTCTGTTTCTTTTCCCTTCTACCCACTTTTGCTGCCATGGACAGGCTCACTCGATAGTCGGGTTATTGACGAGACTGGTGAGTACGGTATCTCGATTTCTCGCCAATCCCAGTTGCCGAGCAGGTGCCCCTTATGGTTTGATTTCTTTGGCCGCGCTAGTATCGTCACATCAGATGAGATGGTCTGACAGAAGGCTTTGCCCTATTGAAGGGCATCAGCTGGGTTGGATGTGTCGATATAGTATTCTCTACCGACAAATGTAGAGTAGTAACTCAGGCCTCCTTCCCTTGACTCACGTGATTGATAGGTACCCATAATGAACTGCGACCTTACACCTTTAACCCCTATCTACCCACCAGGAAGAACAGCCAAGTTCCACCATATCACGCCCCCGTTCGACCTTGCCGTTTGCTTGTTTAATTCCCTGGAAGCCCCTCCTTCCCAGTGAACATCGTAACGTAGACGTGTCCCCCTTCATCCACGTTGTGTTCCAGTGCCAGGCGCCGCTCTGCGTATCGCCGTAGGGGTCGGGTGCGCACGCGCTCACGACGCTGCCCATGACCTGCGAGATAAGGGCGGGCGAGATGACCCAGTCTGCGATGCCCTCGGCGCACATGAAGGCTCGGCAGTCGCCCAGCTGTGCGTCCCAGCAGTAGCCCTCGTCCACGTGGTATTGGTCCGTTAGCCTCGCGCGTTTGTTGATCCAGGCGGTCAGATGGGTGCAGTCGGCTTCGGGGGCGCCCCAGAGCTAATTGCAGAGTGCTCTTGTTAGTCGAATAGATGGAAAGGTGTTTACAAATGGCTGGAAGGGAGATGGGGGGCAGACTTCGGTAAACGAGCACTTACAGGGTAACACTCGACGTAGCCGGTGTCATCATCGTTGGCATTCAGAACCTTGATGGTGGAGTGCTGGCTTTCCGGAATGGAAGCATACAGTCGCTTGAGAGCGGCGTCACTGAGACCAGCAGCCACGATGCTTTTGTTGGCCGCTGCGGAGGCCGCTGCGGAAACCATAGGGTTGGGTAGGATTGAAGTGGTAACAGCAGGAGGTCCTCCGCTAGCAGGGCCACCCCTAGCGAGGCATGCTTGAAGCAGGGTCACGAATAGAATGCAGAGGCGCAGCATGATTCTGAAGTCGGGGTGACTTGCTGTCAAGAATCTTTTAAGGAGATACACAGGGTTTGTGCTCGATGCAGTTGAGCAACGTCGCGAGGGAGATTTGGAAGCAGCGAGCAGAAGGACGCATATGATGGTGATCTTTATCGAACAAGGGGCTATTTGAGAAGCGATAAAGCTGGGCACCCATTGGTTATTCCACAGGAAAGCTCAGTTGCTAATAACATGTGAGTCGAGCAAGCGTGGACTCAACAACATTGAGTAACATTAGTCACATCTTGCATTCCGTGACTTAGACACTCTTTGACATGAGATGGTCTGCATTCGATCCCAACACACACGCATACATAGGTTATCATGGTGCCTCTCGTCCCTGATCCTCCAGTGAGTAGGTTGAAATACTAACTTGCAATGTACGCTATACTCTTCAAAACCCATACTTGAACCCGAATCCACAATTGATCTACTTCTTCTCAAAATCACAATACCAACTCTCAGCATTTCTCAGTTGCCAGATCCCGTAATGTTCAGCACATCTTGACCTCGGTGCTCCAAGTGCAGCCGGTAGAACCCGCAACCGCCGTTGAGGTCCAAGCAGTCGCCTTTAAGCCCATCCTGCCCACCGACGACACAGTCCTGGAACAAGTGGTCGAGCTGCTGCCCTACCCACTGGAAGGTCTGGTTGAGCCCTACTCTGGTGACCGAATCGGCGGCGCAGAAGCGAGCCTTGCAGGTCCCCTCCAGCCAGACCAGACAGAGCCCGGGGAGCAAGTTGAACCCGCCTGCGTGGCCTTTGACGCGCTCGACTATCTTCTGGCAGTCGTCGGGTATGACGGGGGAAGGCTAGAAAAGAAACCCTATTAAGCTCTGACGCAATCTCAAAGACGAAGGAAGGATGCCAGAAAATAAACACGGCACTTACAGAGGTTTGGTAACAGGCGTAGTAGTCTCGTTTCTTCAAAGGGTGATTCGCGCCGTCCTTAATGGTTCGACGCGCAGTAATCGCAGTGCAAGGCACTGCGGACATCGAAGCCGGAGCATTTGATGTAGCGTTGTGATCAAGACATTCCGATCGCCCCTGTAGAGCGGCAGCCAAGGCGGAGGTGACGGCAGCCAGAATCAGTAGTAAAAAGGCCCGCTTGGTGTCCATTATGTAGTCGATCGCGGAACGGAGAGGCAACGTTCCTCACAGAGTCGGTCGTATTGGGTGGGTATGTATTTGTGTGTGTTCGTGTATGTGTGTGCCTACGTGCAACAGGCCTGAAATAGCACATGAAGGCGGTGAAGCTGGTCCAAGATGAAAACTGTGTCACCACCTACCCTGGACAGGTCTACGAAGTACCACCAAAAGCCATCTGAAATGTCCCACTGTCTGTTCAAAGCAGTCATAAGTGTCATGTTGGCCATCAAGTATACGGTGAGTAAACTGGAGCTTCTGCCATCAGGCTAGATCTTGGAACCATGTATGCCGCTTCATGATGAGTAAGAGATTGCCCAAGCGATGCTTCAGCAGCAGAGTGAGTATGCTTTCCATAACCCCTCCCAGTGTCACTCGGGGCCTCCCCCGAATCACTGTTGGTCGGAAAGTACGATGGCGACATCTGCCGAGAAAAGTGACCAGAGCTGTAAAGTGTTATACCAGTCAAATAACTGTATCAAAACTGGACAAGAGCAAAAGGATGTGGGCCTTGAAAGCAAATCCCAGCTATGTCCACGATCCGCGTGATTGATGTCATATCTACACATGAAGGAGCCTACTTGGTGATTACAATCCCACGTTTCCATTTTCACACTGGCCACCCTTTTGCTCACTTGCCGCTCGATCCAAACCCGGCCATGTGCCACCCCTTGGATATGTCATCCGCTCGTTTTTGATCGGGTGGCGAGGACGCAGCGCTGTAGTCCAAGTAGTCGCTGGGTGAGTATCGGTAGACAACTAGCAATATCGATGCGGCCAACAGCAGCCCCAATACCCTTCGCGCCATGGGGCTTCGAATCTTCTCACCAAATCCTGGAGACATCCGGAGCCTCGCGGACCAAGACGTGTAGCCTGCCTTGAGGTCTGACCAAGTCGACTTGTAGAAGACGAAACCGGTCAAGGCGGTGCCGTAGCCGAATATTTGCAGAGGCGTAATGGCAGTGCCCCAGATGAAGACGGAAGCGACCACAAGTAATATGTTCTTCAGGATCCCCGTCAGATGGAGTACCAACCCTGACGTTTTCCCAATCTTTGAGTATTCATAAAGTCAGTGAATTGCTTATACGAGACAGATACTACTTTGGATCAAGTCTAATCGACCCAGGAGGCGAATATCCCGACTTACCAACATCACACTCGAGACATTCAGCAAGAAAGCGATAAGGCCGTTGAGCACCAGCATCCACGGACCCGCCCCCACGACGTGATTCCAGGAGAATGACGGCCACTCAGTGGCCCAGACGACGAAGGAGTTGACGACGGCGCACACGGGCGCATAGTAATACAGGCTGACGAGGGGGTCCATGTTTCGTCGACCCGAGTTGTCGTCGCCAGACATCAGGGCCTGGATCATGACGACGCGAATCGACTCGAAGACCAGCCCGCCCAGCTGGTAGAAGAAGCCGATCCAGGAGAAGTGGATCTCGCCCGCGCTCGCTATCAAGACGCCCATGACGATGACCATGATTTTCAGCACAATTGGCATGGTCAGGTGCTCTTGTCCCCATAACCAGGCTACGACTAGGGTCGAGAAGGGTGACGCAGCCTTTGTAGTTAGACCAGTCAGTCACTTGGCAGCTATAAGGGAACCAATGAAAGGGGGTTTCGGCTGGATTGTGAATAGTGGCTCACCTTCAGCATTTGTATGAATGCCACATTGAGATATAGATAGACTAAGTTACTGCACACCATGCTGCCACTGTATAGCAGACCGATGGGGACTACAGCTTTTAGATAGAATGGTCTTGTCATCTTGACGCTGTGGCGATTGTCAAGGAGGTGCGTCGTCCTGGCGAGGAATTGGGTTGCCAGGGTTGCGAACGTCATATGCCACCATGTCAGAATAACAGCTTTTTGTTGTATCAGTATAACGCATGCTTGATTTAAGTCTTAGTAGGAGCTTACGATATCCTATAAAGCGGTTATTACCAACGCCCTCTAGACAAGATCATGCAAGGAATACTTACGAAACCCGGCATTATCAATTAGCCACTTATTAAACAATATAGTCACGTTGGAGAAGAATATCCAGCTACTGTATATCGATCGCCCAATTAGTTACTTGGTTTCTGAAATCGAGTCCGGGGGCTCTTACGCAACGTAGAAAGCAGGATGTAGTGATGATCCAGCCCGTATACGTATGTCGGGCAGAGAAGACGTCGGAAGCATGGGTTTCGCCATGTTTAACATTGATCATTGGACTGAACTGCCAAGATATCGAACCAAGGCTTGTTGACTTAAAGGGAAGAAAAGACAGGCGAGGTGTGGTATAGTAGTCAATGTCACTTTAGAAACGGGAGGTGACTTTGGATAGCAAAGACACCTGGTGGATTCTGTATCACAGAAGTATCCGGCGGAACTGAACGAGAGTTGAGGCTATGCAAGAGAATTGGGTGCTTTCGTAGTGATGACACGGAAGCTGCAATATGTATGCATGTAAAGAACGTGCGGTTCTAAGAAAGGCGAATAATACATGGGTGGAAAGACAATTGATGTTCCACCACACGCGCTTCTCGCGTTGGCGCTGCTGTGTGGTTTGCTCGCTTGATACGACCGTCGCCTGTAATTACGAGGTCTCGATCGAGGGGGCTTGCCCATCCCTGGCTGGCACGAGGCACAGCCGAGCAGGCCAATGAAGCCACCTGGGTACATGACAGATGCTTACAGCAGGCGCGCGTGGTCTTATACATATGCATCAACTCTGCGTGTCGCATAGTTCCTGACTGCCTAACAGCATTGTTTCATTACACCGTGCTTATTACCAAAGACGGATGCTGGGTGTCTAGTGTGAAGGGAAGTCCCGTCAATTCGGCGTCCAGCTGCGGGCAGCTGATTGATTGATGCTGTATCCCAAAGGACCCTTGCTCCTTTATTCGGCCTTGGAACTGCTAACGTTACCCCCGGTTTGATTGTTGTAGCGGTTGCGCTGTCATTCCCCACTGCGACCGCCTAAACCACCTCGATAACATCAAGCCTTCCCGAAGGCCATCCCTTGAAATCCCACGAGCCTCTCTCCATGAAGCTCCTCGATTGTTCTGTGTGCACCGGTACACACAGGGCTTTCGCTGATCTTTGGAAATAACTTCCAGACGAAGCTGTATAATAGAGGCGTATTTTCGATTGACCGTTCACCATGTCGAACTTCAAAAAGAGCTTCGCAGCCGCCGCCTGGCAGGTCCAGCATCTTGAGTACGCTGCAGGCCACGACAATGCTCGATACCAAGCCTGTTCTACCAGCTGGTGAGTACCTCAACTGATCCAGCTCACAATGGCCAGGCTTGCTCACTCGTTGCAGAGATCCTGGTTTCTATCCTCGACTACCTGCCCGTTTCGGACCAGATTAGCTTCGCGAAGACCTCCCGCCGCATGAAGGAAATGGTGTATGATGATACGCGATGGATATCTCGACTGAGGAGTATGGGGTGTTGGGACGAAGCCGAAGCCCGAAGACGATTCGAGGAAGCTATTAAGCGGAAACGCGAAGCAGCCGAACGAAGCAATGCCGCCGCAGCCGGAAACACCCCTTTGGCTGCCAAACGGACTACACTATTCGATGCGGGACAGGAGGAGGAGCGCCGAAAGAAACTAGCTGAAGAAGCCGCCAGGGCTCCTGAAATACGGGTGGACGGATTTGAAACTCTAAGCTTACACGCCTCGACCAGGAACTCACAGGAAGACCCCTCGACAATCTTAGACATCTATAAAAACGTGCGGAGCATTCGTGGATACGCGAGGCAGGAGTACGGAAAGGTATACGGAGCACTCGCGCCCTTCTACTATGACCTCGCTCAAGCGAAAAGCCACACAGAACCGGCCGTGTTCAAGGCCTTCCGCGATCCCGAGAAGCAAGCGCAAATGCTTCGCAACCTTCAGCGATTCTTCCAAAATGATTGGGCTCAAGGTTGGAACGAGCGGGGCGAAGTGTTGACCAACATGTGCAACATCTTCGAAAACGCCGTTTTGAGGGAGTTTGAACAAGGTTACGAGTCCTGGGACGTGGATGGGAGAATGCGGAGATACGCACACGTTCTCCATGACCTGAATGGTGGCAACGCTGCCATGGATGTGTTTCTTTCCAAGCACCCAGTTCTCAACAACCGTGAGGCACTTGGAAACCCCATGGACTGTATCAACCAAGCGCCAGAAGACGGCATAACCCTCGAACCGTCTCGGGCGTTCTTCAAGGCTATGGCCATTAAAATCAATGAGCAGTCGGCGGTAATCACCCAGATCTTTCCAGATGCAGAGACTGTGTTCTGGTCATTGTTGGATAAGGTTAGGGAAGACATCATTGGCGAGTACATCACGACTATTTTGGACGAATCTCACGACCGTAACCTGGAGGCCTATCTTAAGGGGGCGTCAGGTCTTTTTGAGCAGTGCATGGCGTTTGTGGGGTCTCTCGATCCACCATCAAAGTCCAAAGAGAGTCTAGAGAAGCATGCGAAGGATTTCGGGCTCAAGACGTTCGACCCGCATCTAGACTTATACTTTCGAGAGGAGCTGGATTTCTTCGCCAAGTATGCCGAACGGGAAGTGCTCAACTGGGAGCAGAAGCTGTCGGAACAAGATGCCACCGTTGAGTCTTTTTACATGGGCAGTTTCAACCGAAGGGCGGACAAAAACGACTTCCTAAGCTCTTTCAAGAAAGTCGTCATGATGCCAGTGACAGTCCTGCCCACCATTCCGATTTCGTCTCCTTTCGGGTCTGGCAAGTCGACACAGGCAGTAGCCGCTAATGGAGCGACTTCACGCCCAGATAGCATCTCGGGCACACCCGGGGCTTCTCGGACCACCACCCCAGGGGTTGGTGGCAGCCTCGAGCCGAAGACAGGTCCGCTGCCATCCGAGGCACCTACCGACGAGCTGAAGGCCAAGGCGGCTCTCATGGCGAATCGACTGGAAGGAATCAAGTCTCTCTTCAGCATTGAAGTTGCGCTTGATATGGTGCACAATGCCAAAGAAGGCCTGGGCCGGGTTGCCGTTTTTATTCGGCTTGGCGGACAAGCCGGCGAAGAAGCACGGGAGCAATGCGAAGCAATCTTCATCACTTTACTCAAGGTATTGGGCCAAAACCACGTCAAGAACGGGTTCATCAAAGCAGTGGACCATCTGTCCAACTACAAGGCCCGCGAAGTGAGCGACCATGACCAAGCCGGTGTGGCCCCGCTCGTCACTTTCATCGAGTTGGTCAACGTAGGAGACCTCATCTCGCAGATGATCGATGTGTTCTATGAACAGCAACTGGCTGCTCCCAAGATATCTGATCGGAACGACTTCCTCGACCCTGCAGGGCTAGCCAAGAAGAAATGGGAACAGATGTTGGATGAAAGTGTCGCTGCAGGTCTGAACAAGGGCATCGACGTATTGATGGATGAAGTCGAGTACATATGCGCAACGACGCAACTGCCAACAGACTACAATCCGCCACCCGCTTCCCAGGAGAAGGGCACGCAGCAAGATAATGATATAGGGCCGACCCAAACTGCGAAGCGGGTCAAGGAGCTTGTGGCATCTCACACCAACATGCTGGTGGGGAGCACGGAGAAGACGATGCTCGATGTGTTTAACGGCGAGGTCGGCCTACGCCTGTTTACGGCGATATGCAAACATCTCAAACGTCAACGTATCAGCACCGAGGGTGCCATCAAACTCATCGCCGACACAACGCTCTACTTCGAGTACATTCGAGGTCTGAAAAACCAAGACCTACTGGCATACTTCAAGGCCCTGCGGGAGCTGAGTCAAATCTACCTGATCGACGCCAAACATGCCAAAGAAATGGCCACCATCATCGCGGACGGAGATCGGTTTGGAGGCATCTTCCGCGCTGAAGAAGTTTATGAATATGCGGAACGGCGGGCAGACTGGTACCAGGTGAAGCGCAATGTTGAACGCGCCATGTACGGGATGGACTGCGCTATCATGTAGCAACTCCCGTTCACTATTTACGTAGATAGCTCCCAGCAACTATTGGATATCAATACTACGGTTCACCTACACAACCATTGCCCCGTGGAATGCGCGATTTGTCTCTCTTCCATATGCGATGACCAGAACAAGAGATGCTACTCTTGGGTCAGGAAATAGTAGGTGGTCGGACAATGTCGGGCCAATCAGCGTTTCTTTCTCGTCCTCCTAGAATTCCCGTCCCGAAGCAGCGGGAATAGACCCAAACAGTGACGATACGAAGATGGGGAAGGAATCCTGATGCCTTAGGTTTCAGGGGACGGTCCATGGTAGCGCGTCAGTCATAGATCACGCGCGCCGGCCAACCTGCCTCTTTCGGGTTCCTGGCGCTGTCGCCCGGCGTTCTCTGTCTCTCTTCTTGGCTTCTCGGCAGCACCCGGAAGCTCCACTCAGCGCCAAATTGATCCGTTGCATTGACATCGGGGAACACACATACATGCCTACATACACACGTGAGCCACAACTGGTCTGGAAATAGCACAGTCGCTGACATAGCTTCGTACTCGATAATAATTTCCTGGAGAGGAAGATAAACCCGCAAGGAAATCAGATAAGATTACCCTGTACTGATACAACCGCGGCCCTTGCTCCTCCAGGGATAGTCTCCCGTCGATTTGATAGGTGCCACGGAATGTAACCTACGCGATAGGTGAGTCACTGCCTGAGCATCACAGGACCCTCCAAGGCAGCAAGCAATCGAGCTGGCTGTGGCTTGTGCTACGAAACCCCCTGACGAAGCGTTCATTTCGTTTCTGCCACTCGAGGCATCTCGCTGCCTGCCAGACAAGGCATAAGACACGCGGGCTGGCTCTAGTTGAAAAGGTACCAAGATGCAGATACACCTACATACCCTGATACCCTCCTTTTCCACACCGGCGGGTCATCGTCACCGTCTAAGCCCCAATGTTGGTTGCACAGCAGTGCACGCACATAAGTGACATTGTCCTTACTTTGCCAGTTAGACGAAGCTGAGCACAGCTCGTAAGGCGCATACGCAGGCAATGCGATGTGCCGAATGGTTATACTGCCATATCCCGGGGTAGATTGGAGTAAAGAGGCTGGCTTCATGGGTCTGTCTCAGCGTTATCTCGTTGTCGATGCTGCAAGGACATGCCGCAAAATACGCTTGAGGGAGAAGGATAACTCCAGCAGGGTCAAGATGCTTTGAGATGCAATCAATTATTCCTTTGGCCAAACCCACCAATCTTGGACTATGGAATTGGTCATGAGCAGGATGAGTCGTCGGCTGCGCAGCTACGTTGGTCTAATGCAAGCCACCGATGGCCCCTGTGGCCGCTGTAGGCTGTAAGCTGTAGGCTGTAGGTCACTAAGCTGTAGGTCGCTAACGGGTCGGACAGCACCTGGCCGCCGTTCAGCCCCTGGACGATCCGGACTATTCCCGTCTACCCACTCATTTTCACATCACCTCCAGGAAATGCCTCAGCTGTGACTTGACTAGGTAATCAAGTGTCTCTCCTTGGCTGATGATGAGTTCCACCCTCAGGGATCTATTTTCGTTTACATACCTAGACCTCCATACCTGCTGTACTGTAGACAAAGTATTGCTACTACTTGCTGACGTTCTCGACGGCGGCTGTGAACAGCCTCGTTAACCTAGCGCCCTCCACCAATGCCATCCAACCTTATTTTCCGCTGCGTTGGATTTCCGACCTTGGCTACCCTCCCTTCCCTCACCATGGCGCCCCATGTCTATGCAATGTCCCACGGGCAATACCACCACCCGGCCGGGAATGGCTCGCGTGCCTGGGCAGCCGTTCACGCGTCACCGCATGGGGGGCACATAGACCTTGGGATACTAAGCTCTCTTCCCTAGTCATGTTGACATCGAGAGTCACTGCTCCGTGCAGGGCTACGTCTCATCCTCCACCACATACCTTGCGCTTGCGTATCCTCCATGTCGTCAAGAACTGTACGCTTGATGGAGTCCGATCCAATGGGGTGCCACTCATAGGGAGGCTATAAGACATGACCAGTAGCGCACACTGGTTTTCTCACCTGCAGCCCATCTGTATCACCATCACCATCACAAGCTTCATGCTCACCTACTCTTCTGGGCAGCTGCTAAGTTATATTTTATCTTTGTCTCTGTATTATTCTGGTTTCTTATGACTATTCATAGACGCTTGCTTCGGAAAAGCCGTCAGTCTCACCGTCCAGCCTGACTTCTCTTACCGGAGGCTGTTTGTGGTTGGATCATCACCTAGGACTTTTTTGTTGGAATATCTACACCGGTGTAGATATCTGTTTACGTATAAAGGGGCTAGATGGACACCCTTGAAAACAAGGGTAAATCGTCCTCGTCGCAAGAAACTGTGATTCATCACCAGTCAGAAGCGTCAGCACCTCAAGCGCAAGCTGAAACATCCGCTACATATATTGGTCCCTTTACTACGGCGGCAACGACACCCGTAGACTCGCCACCTTCTTCCCCCTGGCTCGTAAACAGACCACGAGCTGCTACTGCTGCTACTTCTCTGGAATCCGGCTCTGATTCCGAGACCCAAGCGAGGACCGCCATGACTTCTGGCTCCACAAAGCACCGTGATTCGAGTGGCAAGAAACAGTCGACGCCTAAGTCCAAAACGACGACGACGACGGACGACTGGGCAGAAGTCACCGAGCCGGTAGTCAGGAGGCGTATCCAGAACAGAAACGCCCAGCGGAAGTTCCGTAAGTTCCCGCGTTCTTGACTTGTCTCTGACAAAACCCCTATTTCCATAAACAAATAGAGTTCTAAGCTGACTTTGAGTTACGTACAGGGGAAAAAACAAAAGAACAGAAGGAGAAAAGCGAGCGTGACGCCCTAAACCAGGAGCGCGCCGGCGGCAGCTACCATATCCACGACTCCACGGATCTGGCGGCTGATGAAGAAGTCTCTGGGCTACCGTGGGGCGGCATCAGCATGCGCCACGTCGTAGCCCGTGGCCACGAGAGTGAGAGCCGCCGGAGCGGCAGTGTCCCTGACGAGCACCATTACCATCATGATCGCCACGCCCATGGCGGCAGCGGCGATGACGGCAACCCGCAGTTCTACAGCAGCCCCACGATGGCCTACGGAGACGACGCCACGGCCACCCAAGACTACGGCGGCAGCTTCGACAGCAGCGGCGTGGCGGCTGCTGGTGGGGCCGGCGGTGACGACTTTTTCGATGACTCGGCGTATTACTACTACCCGGATGTCAACGATGATGCAGCTGGGGACGACCCTTTCTTCCACGCTTAGCGCGTGCGGCATCGTCACCCTTCCATGGCCATCTCTTCTCTCCTGGTTTCTGTTTACTTGTTTGTCTGAGTACTGGAATGATAACGGCTAATGACTTTAGACTTGGGGGCCTGGCGCAATTTCCCTTACTTACACCGGGTGTCCTTCGTATACCCACCTCTCCCCTATCGCACACATCGCAACCAACTCTCCTCTTAGATGTGGATGGACACCGCGTTCTTCATCCTGGTCTTCTTCCACCTCAACTTGTATTATCACTGCCCTATTTTCAATTTTCTGCCTGGCTGGGCCAGTGGAGGTCCCAGGGATTTCTGTTTCTTGCCTGTTGTTTTTCATCATTTTCTTCTTTCTCTGGATACCCCCTCCACGTTGGAGCTTTTCGTGTACTATACCATTATATTTTGTCGGGCCTGGCGTGGCTTTGACATGTTGGACTATTGCCCTCTCCCTCCGATAAATACAGACGGAGACGGGGTACAGATGATCCCTCGGCGAAGGTTCTTCATGATAATGAACTTTTAATTGCTTTCTGTTTTGGTGTAAGTCACGTACATGGAAATTGAGTATATGATTGTACCCAAGTACCACTTTAGCTAGCGCCTTCCAATTCCCGGGTGATGCGCATCGAAGAGCCCCACTGCCACCGCCGCTATCCCGCATATCGCAGGCGGTCAAATTTTCTGGCAGCAAGCCGGCCGGCAGAATTTGGTTTATTTGGTAACTCAATCCAATCTTCTCCCATGTGAGGTCCTCGTCGAATCCATTCCAATCCAGACTGAGCGATATCTCACTATCATACACACTTTCAGACAAAATGGAGGCCGGCGAAGCAGGTTGGGGCAAGAGCCTAGACGAGAAGAGGGGTATGTTCTCTCTTTCCATGT
The DNA here is from genome assembly GCF_038363985.1 of Apiospora kogelbergensis. NCBI lineage: Eukaryota > Fungi > Ascomycota > Sordariomycetes > Amphisphaeriales > Apiosporaceae > Apiospora > Apiospora kogelbergensis. The sequence continues at coordinate 1,319,774 of NW_027117422.1, forward strand.
CTACTAGCCCGGTAGCTGCTGGGGGCAGCAGCTAGTAAGTGAGATAGTAAAGTAAACATTTCACTGACCGTTTTTCTCTTTCTGCGTTTTGCAGAGATAGAGAAGAGGGAGAAGCGTCTGGAAAAGCGTTCGCTCAAGTTGAAGGCCAAGAAAGAACGCAAGGCCAAGAAGGGAAGCATGGCCGACGACAGGCGCACCGACAAGGGGGACGAGGAGCGTCTGGCGCATGTCAAGCTTAGAAAGCAGGCCAAGGAGAAGCGCCACTTCAACCGCCTCCTCGCCCGCGCCGAGAAGCTCGAGAAGCGGGCTAAAAATCTCATGAACGAGGCCAAGGTCGCCCGAGCCCGCCACGCCGTCATGGCCAAGAAGAGAGAGGTACGCATGCACTTTACCTAACTTACTTATCCGCCCATACCCTAATGGTGGTCTGTTGGAAGCGCTGGCTAATACTATCGATCCCCATGAGCAGGAAGAAGCTGCCAAGGAGGGAACTACGAAGGTCGAGGGTGGTGACGATGCATCGTCGTCGTCTTCTAGCGATTCGTCGAGCGACTCATCAAGCGATTCTTCCAGTGATTCTTCCAGCGGTTCCTCCAGCGACAGTGAAGCCGAAGACGTGGAGATGAGGGACCCCGAGCCCGTGGTAGAGAAGCTCTCCAAGAAATCGAAGAAATCGAAGAAGGACAAGGAGGAGCCAGTTGGAATTGCTGCTCCTGCAGCTGTCGAGGTGGCTGCCGAGGACACCAAGGATAAGAAAAAGAAGAAGTCCAAGAAGACTAAGGCTGTGGCCGAGGAGGAAGAGGTCACCGAGGAAGTCAAACCCGAGAAGAAGGAGAAAAAGGAGAGGAAAGAAAAGAAGGAGAAGAAGCGAAAGCGAGATACCGAGGGCGATGCCGCCGAGGTCGAGTCGGCTAAGAAGGCTGACGACGATGCCGGGGCTCCCAAAGAGAAGAAGCCCAAGAAGAAGTCGAAAAAGACAGAAGAGCAAGCGTCGGAATCCGCACCCAAGAATGTCGAGGGAGCCAACGCTGATGGTGCCGAGAGGTGGGACGTCCAAGCCCTCGAGGGTGACGATGCCCGTAAGAACAAGTTTCTGAGGCTTCTCGGAGGCAAGAAGGCTGGACTTAGCACCCAGGGAGGTGCTGGCGCACCGAAGCGCGACGTCAAGACCATCCAAAGCGACCTTGAGCGGCAATTCGAGGCCGGCATGCGCATGAAGAATGACAACCAGGGTCGCCACAAGGGACTTGGCGCTTGAAGATGTTTTATGTCAACTGTACGCATTTTATATGGAGTTCACTCGGAAGAAGAAAAGGAATTATTGTAGTTGTACCATACCATAGGGGTCCGTTTGCTTTCGCTCTATCAATTTGACAAGCGCATACTCATCAATCGTGCTTGCGCGAGACTCCTCAAGTTTCATCCAAGTAATTTCGAGGGAGGCATGAAATGAGCATCCAGCGGCGCATAGTTGAAGATTGTATATATTAAACATCATGCAAATGATACGCTCCGATGAGACTAGGTCTCTAAACCAGAATAAAAGAAATAGGTGGAATGCCAGGTAGATTCAATCCCCAGCCCCTGGGTGGCTGATCCCTGCTGCTCCGTGAACGGCGGCATGATCTTTTCCAGATGAATGTTTTCTGTCGTTTCTCCCCCTTTTCCAGGGCCGCCATGGCCGCCGAAATGGCATCTATAATCCACGCCGCTTTCCCGTGAAAGCTGGAGGCTGACGCTTCAGCCCAGGGCAGCAGATAATAGTAGGGGCCGACTGCCCATGGTCGGTTTATTTTCTACACATGCTTTCGACCCGGTAGATCGAGGTAGTATCTCCGAACTGAATAGATTGAGTGCTCGGTTCGCCCGCTTTTTATCGGAAGAAGACGCGCTGGATGAGCTCGAAGATCAGACCGCCGAAGACGACGAAGGCGAGGAGGACTGTATCGGCGCAAGGCGTGCTTCCGTTAGCCGTTTGCACAAGTAAGAGGAGACTGCAGAGAAAGCAAGCAGGATCATGACTTACTCAACCATATGGGCGAGATCGGGGCCTTGGAGACGGTCTTCTGGTGCTGGTGCTTCTTGATGGCGTCCTCGGACTTGCCCCGGCGGGCTTCCTGCTCTTTGGCGAACTTGGCGTTGCGGCGCCTTTGCTCTGGTGTTTGGGCCTGGGTTTTGGGGGGTTCGTGTTAGCTACAATTGCGCATTGCGTCGAGTCCCATGCCGGCAAAGAAAGGAGTCAAGATAGGTAGGTAGGTGGGTAGCCAGCCAGCCAGCCAGCCAGCCATTTCCCAGCTATAGGTGTGCGCAAGTTACATACCATTGTGGATGTGAGAGTGAGCGGTCGAGAGAAATATTCTTGTGTAGGTTGGGTTGCACACGCAAGACAACCTGGCTTGTGTCGTAGTCGGACGGGTTGCTCTTATACCGTCGCAATTGGATGTTCCAGTGGATTCGAAGGTGGTCGCAGGACAGATGGCCTCGAGGGGAGTTATGACTGTCGTAGAAAAGATGGGGAGAAAAGGAGCGAAGGAGGGATATGAGTAACAACAAAATCGAAGTTGGGGATATCTGGTCTCTATTCCCATGGGAAAGAATACCATGCGATTTAATTATTAGTAACCTTCCGTTATTAGCACCTGCTCCAAATGGGCAATGTGTACTCTCCGAGCCGCGCTGGTACCGACAGCCTACAATTGGTGGATCTCTGGCTGTCTTCCGCCAGGGTCCAGTTCAATCACACACTATGTATAGTATGTACAAGCGCTCCGCCCAAAATGCCAGGGGGGTAGCTTGAGTTGCGGTTGCTTCTTCTTCCCCCCCCCACAATTTGGAAGGAAGTAATGGACCGGGATCGAAGCTTGGGTTGGCGAACAGGCGAACAGGCAAACGAGAGGCTCTTTTTGCTCATGCGACCTCTGACGACATAGATTGAACCAACCCGGCAAATCAAGAACCACAGGCGCCATCAGTATAACAGCCAAAATGAACACCGTCACCCCTTTGCGCTTCGCCGCTGCTGCGCGCCCTCTGCGCAACCTGACACAGAGACTCCCAAGCCCCGCGGCCCTGACCCCGAGGGCAACGACGCAGTCCCTCGTCCCGCCCAGCCGCTTCTACTCCTCCTCCCCCGCCGAGCCAGAGCACAAATCCTTCATCAAAGTGTTCGGGCGGCCCATCTTCAAGGTGGCCCTGATGGCCATCTTCACGTATCAGCTGGCGTACTACGGCTGGTTGCGGCTGGAGCAGAACGAGACCCGGGAGGTGCTGAATGGTACGTAAACCCAACGCAGAGCGTAAGGGGGTCCGGTACAGTGGACGCTGACATGCGTTGAATGGGTAGATACCATTGCCGATCTGGAAACGAGGATAGCCGAACTCGAACGGGCCAAGGGCAATAAGAAGAAGATTTGAAACCCCGCAAACGATATGCGATAATGCGCCACGGACCGGCAACGCAGTCTGGAAAGGAACAAAACAAACGAGCTCGCCATTGTTTCAAGCAATATATGGGCTGCCGACCTCGGAGAGAGACGGGCCAGTGGACGGCGTCCGCCGACTCGTTGCCCCCAGGCCTTGCGCCTTTCAGCTCCCTGCGGTTTTGATCATGCTATAAAATGGACTCGCGCGGTTGATCATATGTATCCCAACTGCGCAATGGCAGCTTTTTGTGCGCGGCAGGAAGTCGAGACACGCACAAAGATGTCGGGGCGCAGCCAGGGGATATGTGGTCGAGCTACAGCCATGTACGTGCCCACCGACAATGGTATCAAACATATCAAAGAAACATGTGGTGATTTGGTTGGTGGGTGATAATAATAGTAGAAGTCTATTGTTGGATCAGACATGTCTTCTCATCCATTGTTGATGATGAACTGTACACTATCATTCCTGTACAATGTATCTAGAAACGATGCACACGCAATCGCAACGCTAATAACCGACTATCCAGCGATTTCTGGGATTCGCTAGGGAAAGCAATACAAAAACCCTCATCGCCCCTTTAAACGCCGTGTCCCATGTCCCCTGTCCATCCCGAGATAAACCAAAGGATGGTCGCTGTAATGGCATATTCAGCCACCAATAAACCAGCATTCCAAACTACTTCCCAACGCCCCCACGCATGATTCCAGTTTCGTACCTTCGCCATCATATTCTATAGGACTAGTCTTAGTATGCCGCCCAGCAGCACCGGTAATAGCATCCCCGACCAAGAACTCAGAACAGGCGCCGCGCCGCTCTTGTAGTGCGCCGACCCGGGGTAGTTGCAGGTCACCTCTGTGTTTCCTGACGTCTCGTTCCGCTGGCCGTAGCTGACGTTGAAGTTCAGCTTCCCCGGTAAGGGGCAGCTGAACCCCATGGACGACGCGCAGCTTTGCACGATGTCATAGCAGAGATAATCACAGGGAAGTACCTCCTTGTAGGGGCCCGGCGCTACCTCTTCGTCGATGCGAGGCAAGCGGGAGCCCGTGTATGCCTTCTGCTTGCCGAATGTGGCTATGATGTTGGGGTCCATCGCCGTCTGGCCGTCGGGGAAGGGCGCCCCGATGTTGCGCATCTGCAACCACGTCGCGTTGTTGGAAAACTCCTCACAGCGTGGGATGGATACCGTGCAGAGCCAGTTTTTATAGGCTTCCTTGCAGTCGTTGCAGTTGCGCGCCAATGAGTACCTGGACGTGCTCGGCGCGTCACATTGGACTTGTTGCAATGCTTTGTCGAAGTTGTCGTACATCTCTTTCGCGTAGTCGTCGTAGAATTTGCCCAGCACAGTCGCGTTGGCGAACTTGTCCTTGTTGCCCGGTACTCTGTACTGTGTCTGGTCGCAGAAAGCCAGGTTTTGAATCAGGTAACAAGAACCCCCAGCTGTGATAGTTTTTATGGTTAGCAAAAGTGACCAGGAGGAATGGTAGCGGCGCATAACCTACGCTCTGAGGTCTGAAAGGGCGTCTGGCGGAAGACGAAACCGCCACCTCCTGGGACATTGTCGTCGGCTCTCTTGCGGCCAGGGGCGGCGCTGGGGTCGCTAGCCAGCACCGCCGTGTAGTGCGTGCTGGAGTTGAGGCCGCTGAGGAAGAACTCTTGCTTGGTTATGCTTTCCGTGCCTCTCTTGGCCATGCGAGTGATCATCATGTCCGCGGGCATGCGTGACCGGGTGCCTCCAATTAAGGAGTACTCCTTCAAGCCGCAATATGAGTTACGAACCCCGTTCATGGCCATGTCGCCCTCCTTGAAGACAAACATGGTATAGGGAGGTTTTTCAAGCGCGGGATCACTTTCTGTCGGCTTCAGCTCTCCACTGGCCATCAGTGTTGCGCCAGAGTCGCTGTCGACCCAAAAGACGTTCGGTTCTGAGTCAGCGTCGTAGGAAAAATAAGACTTGTCGATCGAGGCAGCAACATTGACATTGTACGTTGTCGTAGCGAAAGCGTCGGACGCTACTTTGGGCGGGCCTGCTATCGTGAAATATACATCATCCCCGCCAAGGGTGGTGTTGTACATGACGGCGCCCTCATTGAAAACTAAAACGTCTTGTTTCTTCTTGTCGGCCATGGGACCAGGCGTAGTGTTGTCTTTTGACGTTGAAACGTACAGGGTCAACTGCGGCGGGTCCAAAGTAGTCTGGTCAGGCACTCGTTCGGGCTGTATGCAGGTGTTTCCCGAAATCCATAGCGTCTTAGTTGGCGATTGGCGTCGCTTGATCTCCGAATTTTCATCGGCATTCTCAGAACCAGTCGATCCTTGCGCCCCCTTGTGTACATCGCTGCGCAATTCCAACGGATTGTTGTTTCCTAGTTCGTCGCCCCTCCCGGCGACCGACTTGGCCTCGAAAACAAACGACGTCAGCGTCCCCGGGTCTATGTTTGTATTCTTGGGGGCATTGTTGGTCAGCGTGATGACGCCACTGGGTGCCCTGCCCATCACAGTCCTGTCGAAGAGGCCAAACTCGGGCTCGTACGTGGGAGGTGCCCTTGACTCAATCTCTTCGGCGGTCATCTTCGCCTCACCACTTCCATCTCCTATTGTCGGAGCTTCGTCCAAGCCAGGCATCCAGCCGGGCAGGACGCTGCTGAATGGAGTGGTACTAAGCTCGGCCGCAAATGCGAACTGTGGCGAGAACAAGAACAGATAGATTGCCAGGACAATGCATGATGCCACCACGGATGCAGCCAGGCGCGACTGCAGCGGGCTGAGTTGCATCATGTAGACGAAACCCCGAAGGGCGGCCTTTTGAACGTTGGCAACAGGAGTCTCTCTCTTTCTCTGTATCGTTTGTCGCAAAAGGGGCGTTTGCGCAGGCGGCTCGCTCCAGTCAATGGATGCTCGTCTGCGGTCACTGGCTGACCGTCGGCCGGGTTCGTCTAATCGTGTAATTCGTGGGAGATGGTCATGTGTACATATGCCGTTTTGTTATGAGAGACTGGTAAGAAGGAAAACCTTCTTCGGGGTGAGATGGGAGGCAGCAAAGCGATCGTCGTCCTGTTTAGCTAGTTCGCAGTCGTGGGGGAGTTTCATAAATCTGGGGACTGCGGCTTCCTTTGGCGCGTTTGGAACTGCCAGTCAATTGACGTTGGAGGGAGGGGTGGGGGACAAGGAAATGTACCCTCGAACCCGGCTATATTCTTGGAAAGATCAAATACTTCGGAGCAGCCAGCGCCTCAATCAAAAGGACAGACAAACATTAGAACATAATTACATGCTCAAATAATCGCCTGACATGTTCTGTCCGTGACTATTGTGCTATCTAGAGCACTCGCCTTCAAGTTGCTGCTGTCCCTACCAAAGTTACTGCCCGAGTTAGTTACCATCTGCGGCTTGTCACAGTGAGCCAACCTTTACCGAGTACCCCCTTATATTCTGTCTAGTGATGTTCACGTCTTCATGCAGTAATGCAGGTACCCAGCAGTAGATCAACATGTCAAAATAACAGATTTAACTGCGAAGTGCATACATAAGTTTAGCACTAGCAGTGTAAGTCAGAAATGCGTCTCACGTGATCTGGTACAGTCAGCTCCGGAATAGCTTCTTGGTGGTGTTGGGATACCTGGCACCTGGCGAGCAACCCGGGGCAATGAGATTGCTTACACTCAAGTCTGATATGTAGAGTGCACGTATTGATTGTACTGTCTCCTACAGGTCACGATCAATCGAACGAAGGTGTAGCAGCTGAACTTCAGGATGTACGTATCAACTTTATTGGCCAGAATGGCCCGACCAAGAACCTTAGTGCTTGGTCCTATATTGCACTGTCATGATATGAACCTAACCCTTCAACTTTTCCGACAAGTGACAATCCTCCTCAAATTCATTGTAACCATTTCGTTACTGTGACGCGGCTATCAATCATCGTCATAGACTAGCGCGGCATGAGCTTCGTCATCGCCGCACCCTGTCCGACCCCATAGTGGAATCGTTTTATCAGAGCTAGCCCTCAAGGCATATCATTAATTTGGCATGTGTGTATGCCTTGGTGCTGGTAGCTCTAGTGCCTCTTCAATTAGGCCACAAATTTACTCGCCCTTGCCGACGGAGTCGGCCTTGGCGCGGAGGTTAGCGGCAGTCGATCCGGACTCGGAGAAGTAACGGCCGAACATGGGCTGGAGGAAAGATCGGAAGATGAGGTTGGCGCCGCTGTAGAAGAGCGTTAGTCTAGTCGGGAATTTCCTTGGTACCGCGAGCAGCAGCAGTGGAGGACTTACGCGAACATGGGCAGAGAGAGCCACAGGAGGAAGATGAACTTGAAAGTGTAGTAGAAGGGGAACCAATAAACGACGCTGAGCAAGCTCTCAAGGACGGTGAAAAAGGCGAAAACGACCCAGTACTGCAATGCGTTAGTCATGCGATTATCATAAGTAAAAAGGACGGGAAATAAGGAAGGTCATAACATACAGTGAGCCATTGAGTGTCGTCGCTCTTGCTAACGGTGAACAGAGCTTGCATGGAGTAGTAGCCAGGAATGACGAAACCAGCTAGGTTGGTGAGCAGCTGGCCGCCGAGGTTAAAGATGATGAAGAAGAAGTAAAGAGTGGCAAAGCCAATCACGGCGTAGACCTTGGGGACCGAGGTCTGCTTCTCCAGGTTGTTAAGAGCCGGGTATTTGGAGAGCTGCAATCATTCGGGTCAGTCGGTGATCGAGGTATTGGTGGAAGCATGCGACATCCCCGAGAAGATCGCACACAACGGCGGGGAAGTAGTAGTAGGCGGGATTTTGGAGGGGCTTTTTTCAAGGGAGGATGGGATCACGTACCTCGCGGTCGAGCTGGCTCACATATTGCTGGACGCGATCTTGAGCAGACATTGTGAATTCGTTGTTAGAAAATCGATTTGTCTATGAATCTGATCTGAGTATGAGCATATGAATGTGATGTCTAGTAAGTGGGGGCGTTGTGATGTCAAGTAAGAAAGGTGTAGAAATCAAGAAGCAACTCAACGGAGAGAGTTGAGTGTTAGGGTTAGATTGGGCCACTTGTTAATTACGTCGATATGGAGGGAACGATACAAAGATAGCAGCAGCAGCGCAAGCGGCAAGCAAGGATACGGAAACATGAAACTAAAGAAGGGGGGCCAACAGGCAGGACGAGCCCCGAACGTACCTGTATGCAATTCTGGTGCTTCAGCGTCAGCAGCAAACGACTTCGCTAATTTTTTTCTTCTTCTTGCTCGTGAGGGGGAAGAGAGGAGGTAATGTCAAGAGTTGGAATGGGTGGTTGAATCTTGGAAGGGTTGGGCAGATAAAGGGCAATCGTCAGATGTAGATTGTGGAGGGTAGGAGGAGACGGGCGTATACTGGGCTGCTAGTATTGGCCGTGAGTTGACCGAAGTATTGGGACCTGGCTGGAGCCTATTAATAATACCTGGTGCTGGGCATGGACTGCATACCGCTGGCCGAGTCTCTGACTGCCAGACTGCAAGACTGCCTCCAGCTAGTCACCTAGTCACCTAGCCCGGCAAAGGAGCTTGAGCCACGATGACAGAGCTGCGCCTATGACGAACGAACCGTGGGGTTTCCGTTTTGTGAAAGTCGTGGCCGAGCGCACACTTTCCCAAGTCATACTCTGCCGACGTGGCCATCTCGGTACCGTCAATGGATTGCAATGATCCCTGATACCGTGACCGTATTTTCCCATCCAGCACCGGCTAAGCATTTAAGGGGCCCCTTATCCCAAGGGATCTTCCGGCTGGTGGAGGGAGTTCAGGTGGACAAAAATACCAATACGACGAGACGGGTACCGGCAACGACTCCGCGAGTGCGCGAGATATCCCACCAACCTCGCAATATTCCCATGTTTTACCTCGCTTTGCTCTGCGACAGGTCACAGCGCCCGTGCGGTCATTGGCTACGTTTTCTAGTGAGAAGTGAGAACGAACAATAGGCAGAGACATGCGGGTCGTTACATGGACTGCGTGCGGAAATGCAGTGTAAGTAGGTGCGGTGGGCAGCAGCAGCAGCAGCAGCAGCAGAAGTCCAACTCGGATCGAGTCGATCTCCTGTAGAACTACAATTCATTGTAACCCGCACGGCGGAATGCCATGTGGAAGAAGCACTTTCGTCTGCTCACCTTGATTATACACCATACTAGATGTGCGAGTTTGGAATTATGCATCGTCCATGCCGCGCAATGTCTCTGGGAGTAAACAGCGTGGGCAGAAGCGTGGGCTCCTTCACCTTCTCTTTCGGCCAAAGGCGGGGCAACGATCCAGAAGCCAGGAAGAGTAGGATCTGGCGCGGGTGGAAGCCTGCTGCCAATCACGTGAGTCCGACTGGGGGAGTCAAGAGTTTTGGCTGAGAAAGTCGCGACCGTTTTCTTGGGGGGGGCAGAGCCAATCGCGTTGCGAAGAGACACAGAGATTGGCTGAAATCCTGAGGGAGGAGTACCTCTGGCAAAGTACCTTTTTCCTTCTGCTGCTAATGCAGTGCTCACTCCCCCAACCGCAGCTTTGCATTCGCCGGGACAACCAAAACAAGAGCGAGGAAAACAAAGCTGGACAAATTCTCATTGCCAAATTACCAGCCACAAAACAAACCTACAACACCATCGCCCAGCAGCACGGTTTCCCACTGCACTGACGTCTCTTTTCTCCGACGATCATCTGCCCAGCCGAGCGAGGACCAAACTCTGCTGCTTCTGCGAGCCTATACTTTTGCACAGCAGACGGTAAGTAGCAAAGCAACAGACGACGGCCGTCCTGTTGTCGGTTGAATTGCCAGGCGCGCTTCACTTTGCTGGGCCTAGCTCCAAGCGAGCGTTGTTATCTCATCTCGCCGCATTGCTTGCCTGCTTGCTGGCGCCCCACCAGCCCGAGGGCCAGTGTTTATTCTGCCTTATCCAGTCCACTTGGAAGAATAAACATTGCAGCCAACCATGAACAGAGGTACGCTTCGCACCCGCCTCCCCCTTCCACCCTGGACTCTGAAGACCGAATTCGACAACTGCATGCATTCATTCGCTCTCCATCTCTTTCGTATTTCTCTATTGGCCGACAAGTCATGATGGACATCGGTCCCAAACGTCGCTTTCACGGCGCCTTTCCTAACTATCCTCGCGCAGATTCCCAGCCTCCGGACTCTGTTGCCATGGCACAGAACATGCCGATAAATAGAGCTCCCTCGAGGGCTTCGACAGCATCCATACACAGCAATCATACCCAATCTCAACAGCAGCAACATCTTGACCAGAGCTTCTCAGGTCCCCAGTCCATGCAGGCCGCTTATGGCGAGCAATGGGTCGCGAACGGCCACCCCCAGGGGCGTGAGATGTCCCAACCCGTCCACCAGATGCAATCGGGCGAGATGATAATGAGACCGAACTCCCAATTGCAGCAGATGCATCCCGGGCAATCCTTTTCCGTCGACTCGAGCATGCAGTCCGCAGTCGGTCCCCGATGCAGTATTCCCACCACGCCGTCGTGCATCATCACGGCCTTTCCGGAGACTCGTTCGGTGCAAACACCAGCTTCGGGGATGACAGCCAGTTGAACGAACGCGACGAGAACGAGGAGGTTGATTCACAAGGCGGCGTCGCCGCCAACTCCAAGCCATCCAACAAGACAAGTGCCAACAACGAGCTCGAGATGCGGTCCTTGTTCCAGGCGAACAGGCAACGCTCCCTGCAGGATGTCGCGACCGAACTGCACGGCAACGAGAGAGGGCCGAATTCCGAGCGCACCCGACAGGTCTTCGCTATGCTTTGGTATGTGAATGATACGAGATTTCCATGCTGACTGTGGATCTTGTTCGTAACTGACCATCGTATCTAGGATTAACCAAGTTTGCACAAAGGGAAAGGGGTCCGTCCCACGAGGAAGAGTATATGCAAACTATGCATCGCGTTGTGCCACGGAACGGATCACTGTACTCAACCCAGCAAGTTTCGGAAAGCTCGTTCGAGTGCTCTTCCCGGGCCTCAAGACGCGCAGGCTCGGCGTACGTGGAGAGTCCAAGTACCACTATGTTAACTTCATGCTGGGTGACGACACGCCCGACGTCCCTGAGCCCATACAGCCTGCTCTTCCCTTGCCGGAGCAACAAACAAGCTTTGCGCAGAGCTTCAAGTATGTCTTGCCGCATGAAATAACAACGTGCTTCATAGTACTGACAGCCATATTTTAGTACCATAAAAGCTCCATCAGTTGAAGCGAGCCAGTCCAAGGCACTGCTGCCCTCACCCGAACCTCCCCAGCGCCCCGAGACCAACGCGCCGCAGCAAGCCATCCACAGACGTTCCCACAGCCTCTATAACCAACCCGATGTTACTAGCCTCGATCAGCTCCAGTCGTCCACCGCGAAGACTCCCCTGCGGTTACACTTTGCCGTCGACAATGAGGATTTACTCTGTCAGAACAACTCGCTTGTATTACCCAAGATCGAGCCATTCCTACCGTCCAACACGGATCCAGATGCAGCCATGTCGTTATCGGCGCTCTACCGTTCCCACTGTACCTCACTAGTCGAGTGTATTCGTTACTGCCGAGAGAAGACCTTTTTCCATCTGTACACGTCTTTCCAGGGAACTCTCACAATGCCTGTACAGAAGCTCTTTTCCAATCCCAGTGTCGCCCCCTGGATTGAGCAATGCGACTTTATCCTTTACCAAAGAATGATAGCCATCGTGTCTGGGTTGACACTTCAGGTAGTACCTAAGCCAGTGCTGGACACGCTACGAAATATATCGGAGCGTTTAGTCCCACACATTCGCGAATCTTTCCAGGGCCAGCCGCGGCACGTCGTGCAGGCTAAAGAGGCACCGGCGACTATCTTTGCTGCTCTGCTAGATCGAGCATTGCGTGTTAACCTGACAGCCCACGCCGCAGCCAACATGCTGTCCAACCCAGCCAACCGTGATCAAATGTACCTGGACTGGATAACGATGGTCAGGATCCGCAAAATCGCCGAATGTGTGCCCACCCGAGGGATGGACGATGTTGTTAACCTTCTTCTTGGCGAGTTGCGTGAACTGCTAGATCCGCAGGGGATCCCTTGGGAGATGGAGGTTATGACATTGTATGGCGACATGACCGCTCGGAGCGGCCGTGTGCCTTCGACGAGCAACCCGGGCGAAGATAGCGCACAGAACGTCCTGGAGAGATGGGTTAACTTCCTACAATCTCTTCAAGGACGGTTTCCTTACGCCACTCCCGAGGACATCGTGTGGTGTGTACAGAGACTCGGCACCGAGGTAATGCGGGACCTCACTATTGCCCAGGGTAAGAGCTTCGGTTCATGGTGGGTCACCAAATGCTGGGTCGACGAGATGATCTCATTCCTGGCCGAGCAAGGAGGTTTCATGAGGCTTAAGTCTTCGCTGCCAATAGCAGCTAGCTCAGCAAGACCTTCTGTGCCGGCCAAGGAAAACAGTCGACAGGAGTCGCAAGTCAGCAACGCAAGCGAGGACTTCCACAACATGCCCAACATGTCCCAACAGCAGCCGAACCGCGCGCCTTTCCCTTCTCAGTTGGAAACTCAAGGCCGAGACTCGCTCGGCGTGGGCGACAACCCCGATGACAGTGGGATCGGCATGCGCACCCCCGACGAAGAATTTCCCCTGGAAAAGTTCGATCCGCCCAGCCAAGACCAATCCCTTCAACTGGATCAGGCCTACTAGTTGTGGAGAGAGCGTCCCGGCCGATCCACTTGGGTCGCATGCACTACAGCATCTTCGATTCTTGTCTATATAAACAGCATTTATTAAGGGGCGGCTGGTGTTTTTGAGCACTGGTGTTGGGGAGAGGTTTGGTATCACTTTCATCACGATCGATGACCACTTAAGTATGAGAGTACGACGGTATGACAACGAGAAAAACGACACGCGGCGCAGCAAAGCTGGGGATAACTTCTTAGACTGGGATGCGTTTTTCCTTTTCTGTTCTCATTTTCCGACGGAATGTATAAACGGTTTGTAATCTATGGCAGGCAAGGAGGCCTTCCTCTTTTTTCCCGGGGAGGGGATTCGTCTGATATAGCTGGGAAGGGGAAGATTTCACTTCATCGGGGAGAGAGAGTTACGACGGAGCCGATGGTCGGTGGGAAATCCTAGGTTGGATTTATTTGCGAACAACATTGTGTAAGCCCTATTTTCTTTGGGCTGTTGAGGGGCTCACACAACCCAACTATGACTTCTTTGATACCTTAGCGATTTGAGCCGAGTGCCTAATTAGGCCGGCGATGGGTCAGTTGTTGGCCATAAATCAATTGATATGCTTATTCCTCTTGATAATTATATCTTTCCCGTCTTGAGTGCCGTCGCATCCAGCATTGACGACGGATGGAGTGAAGGTCATGGGGACAAATAAGAGGATGTGGTGTTTGTGGCATTTATCTAAAAGGGAGGCGGCCTAAGTTTCAAAATCCATATACGATAAGGAAAAGGGGCTCCGAATATTCATTAGTTTTTGGTATATTCAACACCGAAACGTGCATCACCGAACAGCAGCATAATTGATAGAACAACACGACAGAAAGACGGGTAGGGGCATGAATGTATACGTTCGTTTCGTACTTCTAAGCTTCGCGTGAAAGAAAGCAACAACAAAGAGAGGTAAGTAATAATAGCAGGAAAACAAGTTGTGCTAGATGCTCGATTATGGCTTTCGGCCTGGCGGTAGATGCCACAAGCCGGTAAGGCAGGGCCACTCGATAATCCCCCAATGTCTAGACAGAAAAACCCTCCCAAAAATGATGCTGCTGTTTCGGGTCTTTCTCTCTTTCTCTGGCCGACCTCTCCCTTGAATAAATATCAACAATGCAACGCCTCGAGGTTCCCCTTTTTGTACTTGGTACAGTTACACATGTTTGGTACATCATCAACCATTTCCACCCCTCCTTCTTCCACCCCACCATTAGTTGTCTCTGATGTGTGGTGTATATGGTGGTGGATGGGTGTGGCTTTGATATACCAACAGACGAGAAAGCGCGCTCTCACTGGGAGTGGGAGAGCCCATTTGCACGTATAATATCGCCAGGACACACATCCTCTTGTGTGCCCCTTTCCCAGCCTCCCTTTAATCAATACAATAGGATCAGATATCCATCTCGCCGTCTGCGAGAGCGAGCCTCTGTTTTGCGGTCTTCGCTTTCTTGCTGCCGCCGCCACGACGCTTCTTGCTCGCAGGTGCCGGAACTTCTTCGGCCGGTGTGGCGGTACCGGTGGCCGTGCCCGATTGCTTGTTACCGTCATCGAAATGTCCCTCGCCTGATAGGATGTTAGCAAAATGAAAATGTAGGGAGGGGGGTCCCGTTGCTGGCAAAACTCACCTTCATGGTACATGTCATCCAGACTGACAGCCTCTCTCTTCCGCTTGGTAGCAGCACCACCACGCTTCTTGGTCTGCTTCTCGATCTCGCCGCTCTCGAGAAGCTCCTTCTCTCTACGCTCGATCATCTCGGCCTCGTCATCATCCGCAAGCCACATCGCGATATCCTTGTTCCTGTTTTCTGTAGGACGACGACCACTGAAGTCGACGCCACGAGAGCCACCACCGGAAATGACCACACGCTGCACCTCTTCCTTCTGCATAGCGCGCTTCCGGATGCGTTCCTCGATAGTGCCGCGCGTGATGAGTCGGTACACAGTGACCTGGCGGGTCTGGCCCAGTCGATGGGCACGATCCATGGCCTGCGAGTCGATTGTAGGGTTCCAATCACTATCGTAGAAGATGACGGTGTCGGCCGTAGTTAAATTGATACCCAGGCCACCAGCGCGTGTAGAAAGAAGGAAGATGAAGATCTCAGGTCGAGTCTGGAAGTCGTGCACAGTATCTCGGCGGTCCTCCAACTTGGTAGAGCCATCCAATCTGCAGTACTTATAGTTGCGGTAGGTCAAGTACTCCTCCATCAAGTCGATCATGCGTGTCATCTGGAAGTAAAGCAATACACGGTGACCCTCCTCCTTGAGTTTGAACAGCAGCTGATCCAGCTTCGCAAGCTTGCCACTATCGGTGACGAACCGGCGCATGCTGGGCACAGTGATGTTGGTGAACTTGGTCTTCTCGTTGTCGGGGCGTGGTATCAGAGCCGTGGACGGATATTGCTCTACGGGTATGTTTTGGGTGATCAAGGCCTTCTCCTCGACGCTGCTAGGACCGTACAGAGCCCTGCGCATCGGTATGTTGAAGAAGGTCTCGTCCCGCTCTGTAAGAGGAGCACGGGTGCCCTCGCAGGATACCTCGATTGGCGGCGCAAGTGCACCGGGCAGAGCTGCCTGCTCGACTCGGCTCAAGCCAGAATTCCGCCACTTGGTGCGAGAAAGGTTCATGAGTTTGTCGAGGATACCCTCACTTGTTACCTCTGCTAAGGCGCGGCGATCGTTCCGGGCAGATACCTGGAAGAGAGCGTGGGCCGGCGTAAACTTCTTATCCTCAGGCTCGTCGTAGAGGACATTGAGGTGCCCCAGTCGGTTTCCTTTCTTGACAAGACCAGCAGCACGTGTGAACACATCGGCGTGGCTAGCCTTGTAGGCCTCTTGTGGGCTTGTATCAGCGAACCGAAGGAAGGAGAAGGTGTCATTCCCCTCTGCGTTATCGCGAATATTGTCGGGAGTCCAGATGTTCATCATGTGGTTCAGGTATTTATTCCTAAACCCGGCCTTCTCATTGTCTTTGCCAGCCTTGTAAAGCCGACCTCCTTCTGTCCATACTCGGCGCGGCAGGCTATAGTCGATAAGACTGCGCGTCGAGTATCCGACCGTGACGTTAGTCCCCTCTCGGACAAAAGAAGCTGTCTCGGCAAAGTAGGTACTGCAGAAGGGACTGGTCGTTTCGGCACGTTCGAAAAGATCCGGGTGGTTACAGACCTTTCGGAACTGCATGACCAGGTTCATCAGGGTACCCGAGTCTTGATCGTCACCCAACGTAGCCTTCTCGATCAGGTCCATGATGCTGATCTGGTTGCGCAGGTTACGGTAGTAGGCGCGTTGGCGGTATGTAAGATTGCAGAAGACGTCGAGCTCGATTTTGTCACCAAGCTCCTTCTGCACGTGTTTCTTCACACGCCGCAACATGAACGGTTTGAGGATCATGTGCAGCCGCTTAAGCTGGTCCTCGTTGAGCGTCGTGTTGCTCTGTGCGTGCGACTCGATGTCCTTTGAAAACCACTCGCTGAATTCGTCGTGGGAATCGAACAGCGAAGGCATGATGAAATGAAGCAACGCCCACAGTTCTTGCATGTTGTTCTGGATCGGAGTTCCGGTCAACAGCAGTCGGTTACGGCAGTGGAAGCTGAGCAGGCACTTCCAACGCGAACTATTCGAGCTCTTGATGGCTTGAGCCTCGTCCAAAATCATATACTGCCACTTCATCTTCTGGAAATAGGCAACATCAGACACGACAAGCTGGTACGACGTGACGAGCACATGGAATGGCGCATCCTTCTTGTACGTGTGGTGCTTGCGGTCCCAGAATTTTCGCAGTACCTTTCGGTCGCCTGCGGTTCCCCAGTAAGGGAGAATCTTGAACTCGGGGACGAATCTTGCAATCTCCTGCTGCCAGTTGTGCAAGGTCGACGCAGGTGCCACGACCAGGTAAGGGCCCCAGATATCGTGCACCTCGGCTAGATACGCCATGACAGAGATGGACTGGACAGTTTTGCCGAGACCCATTTCGTCGGCCAGAATTCCGTTGATACCTTGCTCGTAGAGATTGGCAAGCCAGTTGAGACCCTTCAGCTGGTACTCCTTGAGCTGGCAGTTCAGGAGCTTGGGTTGCTCGATATCGACGTCGCCCAGTCCTGTGGGGTTCTGGAAGTTCATCTCGCCATCCTCGTCCATATCTGTGTCTTGCTTGTTGAATGCTCGTGCCTTCGCCTGAGCCTCGGCAATGGCGTTTTGCGCGTTGGCCACAGCAGCAGCTTGCAGAGCTTCTTCATCCTCTTCTTCGAAATTGAGTGCATCGAAATTAGTGACCTTGGAACCGACTGGGCCAGTGGGCTCGGCAACGTTCAGCTTCTTCTCGGCCGACGCAGCATCCGTAGCAGGTGCAATCTCGGGGTTGTCAGTACTCCTCTCCACCTCATCGGTCTTGATCTTTTTGCCAATGAAATGAGAGTACAGCTCGGTCTGCGAGATCAAGAAGTTGAGCTTCCTCTTCTGCCGCGCGGCTTCTCGGTCGGCTTCCTCCTTCCGGGCGTTTTCGATCTCCTGCCTCTCGGCCGCCTTGCGTAGATCTCGTTCCTCGCGTTCGTTACGCTTCCAAAAGCTCATCATATCACGCATACAACGCTTGGCCCTTGCCTGAAGGTCTTTGGTCCCCTTGTTGGTTCGTAGCTGCCAGCGCTTGGCCTCTTTGGAGGCAAGAATGGCCGTCTTCTTCAGGTTGGATGCTTTCGTTGCGTAGGAGTCGCCCGCAAGTTTGTACGTCTTAGGAACATCTTTACGAGCGAGATCGCGCCAGATCTGGTCATAAATCTGGTTGTAGCCCTTGGATTGGAATTTGGTCTCCAAGGGGTTAGCAGGAGGTTCCTCGATTGCCTTCTCCTTTTCTTTGGGCTCCTTCGTGCTGTCTCGCCCTTCGCGATCCTTGTCTTTGGAGTCCTTAGAGGAGCCCTTGTTAAGCTTGATGCGAATCTTGGTCTCCTCTCTGCTCGGTAGCTCCTCGCCAGCATCGATGGCAGCTTGCGCTGCTTCAGCAGAGTCCTTCTCGGCTTGTTTCTGCTCCTTGGACTTCTTGGGTCGAGTTCCAGATCGCTTCGACTTCTTGGTGCTGGTTGGCTCGGCATCGCTAGTGCCCATGATGAAGCTAGACATGGTGCCGCCCTCCAGATTGGGCTCATATGGCGCAAGGTTACGTGCCGGACCCTTGATGCCCTTTTGTAGGACCATCTTGGTGGCTTCGACTTTCTTGTTAGCCCTCTCGGCCTCACGAAGGAGCTTTTGTCGTTCGGTCTCGTTCGCAGTGGCGAGAGCCTTGGCCAGCGCGGCCTCTCTCTGCTCGATGGTGACCTGCATCGACTTTTCGCGGCGACGCTTGCGTTGCATGTCCTTCTTGCGCTCCTTCTCGGCGAAGATCTCGCGCTCTCGAACTTCTTGCAGAGCTTCCTCATAGTAAATCTCGTCGTATCGTCGTTTGCCTAGGGCAGCGTGACTGTTAAGCCTCCTGCCCATAGAGGACACTAGTTCGAGACGGCGGCTCTTTCTATCTCCGGTCTCGTCCCTCTCCAAGTTGAGCTTGCGCCTCTTGCTTCGGTCGAGGTAGAAGTCATGCTCCATGTCGAGATCAGACAGATCGATGTCGTCTGCTTCAGTATCCAACCGTTCCAAGAGCTTTTCAATCTTCTTCTCCTTGTCGGCCGAGAGCGTCCGGGCTTTTGCCTGGCCATTAGACTGTCGCTTACTGGCAGATTTGGCAGGAGGGTCCCTAGACGCGCTAGATGACCTTCGCGACTTGGATTTGGAGGCGCCGCCTTCCGAGTCTCGAAGCTGGGCCTCTCGTCCCTTGCTCTTTCGAGCAGGCTTCTCCCGTTTCTCGGTCATGATCGGCGGCCTTGCAGGCTTCGGCAGAGGATCGGTACTGGACAGGATATTGGAGAAGGACATGAGTTCAGCTGCACGGCTCGGTGTCTAGTTATGAAAGTTAGCTGGAATGCTTATTGACGTGGACGGTCGGCCACGATGCTATATTGAAGGTTGATGACACGAGGTCGTGTCGATCATGGATATCGATATGTAGTGGGTAATTAGAAAAATGAACTTACACTGGCCGGGGCTGCCGCGGTAATAGAAGATGCAACGGGTTCGGGGTTCAGGATCGATGGTAACGAGGCGGCAGGTGTAGAGGCAGGAAGGCTGGTAGTTGATGCAGGCTCTGGCTGGGTGCGATGACGCGAGGGAGATACTGCCAGATTTAATGCTTTGTTGGTTGGGCTGGGCGGATCAGCGCTTGCACCATTGGTGGTTTTGGAGTGCGAGCGAGGGCTGCGGCTTCGCGCTGGGAAATTTGCATTCACAGGCGATGGCGAACCATATCCGTTGGATTTCGGTCGCTGCGAATAACCGGCACTGTAAGGGTCGTTGCGTGACGACTGTTGATGGAGGTGAGAGAAGGTTAGCCGTTGTGTTGATGCGAAATCGACTTTGTCCATTGAAAAAAAGGAAATACAATTTGGTGTTGCAATTAGAGATGTAGGCCATTCATTGTCATCGGCGAAAACCCCCCTTCAGACAAGGCCGATGCTTCACCATGGTTCACCTTTTATCTGACGCAGAGCAAACTCTGGTGGAACGCGAATAAGGTCTGCACCTCCAAGCAGCCACATCCACTTCACCAAGGGAGCTATGCTACAACATAAAAAACCGGGGGAGGAGCAGAGGCAGTTCTCGCTTGAGTACAATTATCTCCAATAATACACGATGGAGTTTACACAAGTAGTACAAGATACAGTATACTATGCGACACTGCCGCGCTGTTCTAAGGGGGAGTGTCTGGTAGGGAGGGTCTTGACCAAAAAAGTTATATGGGACTCGATGTCAGCTCACCTGCTTATTGTTGGACCACGAGTCGGACGGCCGTCTTTCTTTGGTCGTATCCGTCAAGGGATCGTAAAAGCTACCAGACTTCTTTTCGCGCGCAGTTGCCTGGTGGCGATCGGGCTGTGGCGGTTGTAGCGGCGATGCACCGTTCTTTGCGCCGGGTGAAGCCATGGCGATTGATGAGCCAGAGGCCCCTGGCGGCGGAGCCAGAGGAGGCAATGCGGTGGTATGGGTCGTGTACGGCGACGATGATGTTGACGATGAAGTGGGCGGGAGATGCGAGGACGCGTAGGGGTCAAATGAGTGTTGTGGTGGTGATGGGTGGTGGTCGTTGTGATTAAGAAGAGGTGGCGGGCGTCGCGTCGTGATGGTGGCCTCGGCCGAGGATAATGGTGTTGAGATTAATGGGGCAGCATTTGATGGATGAAGGGGGAGGTGGTTGTGGGTGGGAATGGAAAGGGAATTGGTTGTGGGCGAAGAAGAAGAGGTAGCAGAAGGAGAAGGGTGTGGACGATGCTGCGGTGGATGGAATGGCGCGGGCTGGTGAAAATCTGATTGCAGCAGCAATTGCTGCGTTGACGCTTTTGTCGGAGATCTCACCACGGTTACGTTGGCGTTGGCCGTATTAGTAGCGGTGGTATTCAACTCATTAGCATTGGCGTCTTTGGGTCCAACTGCCTTCCAGGTCAAAGTCTGAGCTTCTTCTCCAATTGCTCCAACGTGCTGCTGCCCGTGGAGTCCACCAGCTCCAGCACCACCGGCATTAGTGCTGTGTCTTGAGCTTGCCGTAGATCCCCTTTCGGTTTCACTTCGTCGAACTCCTCCAACTTCATTCATCACCCCTTCGAGAAAGGAGGATTGGCGAGGTGGTCCTGGCGCAGTGGGAAGTCCCGGCGATGTCGCGCTGGCGAATGCGCTTTGCCCGGGAGCGGCTTGCTGCTGGTGGAATGGTGTGTATGCACCATGCGATCTCCTCCTCGATCTATCGTGGCCGCCGTCTTCCGTCTGTTGCAGTACTGTCGCATGGAAATCCATCTCTCGCTAGTGTTCTGGTCTCTTGCATTGGTCTTTTGGAGCATAAGTATTTGCTTTCCCCTCTCTACTTCTCTTCCCAAGCACCGGATGCTTTTGCTGTTCGGCGATCTTGACGCTGTTCCGGGTCCGTACAGTGTTCTTTTTAGCGCATCGACACCATTCTTCGGCCAGGCGTATGGATGTGAGACATATAACCCACGCTACTCGGAGGGCGAGGTGCAGGAAGACGAAGAATCAACCAAGATCGCGGAATCGAAAACCAGAAGAAGTCTCTTGGCCTGCTCTGGTTCCTCGAGCCGGGCTTTGATATTTTGCTACGCCGTGTAGATATGCATGTAACTGGTAGTGGTTGGGGGATCACAGCGTGTCGGTCGATTATAAGTCCTTCACCGGGGCAATAGTCGACTGAAAAACGTGTGCGCAATAGAACGGTAGTATAGCACCTGGAGTGAAGATATGAAATACGACGTGCTTGGAGTATTGAAGTCTACACCGGGGTGGGTTAACTCGAAAGGGGCCTGGTTCTAATCTAGATTGCCACAGATGTACAGGAATGCGACAAAAGTGCAACTCCCAGGCGAAGAGCGATGAGAGAGAAACGGAGGCGAAGGAGCAACGGAGAGGGTATTGACGATGGGCGATATGTGTGGTGTGGTGCGGGAAGGACGGATGCTGTCGAGGTTGAGCAGCTTCTAATGATTTGCCTCCACGACCTTCCATGATTGCGAGAAGTCCAGCCCAATAATAGACACATTCATTCCCCTTCCTGCACGAGACGCAGACCCATCGAAGTTTGGTAGCCAGCAGCCTGGTGATGTGACGGGACAGTTCCCCACGCTGGACCAGCAGCTCTCTCTCCCTCTCCCTCTCTCTCTCTCTCGCTTCCTGCTCGCCAAATTCTCGCCGAAAGGGTCGAACCCGGGTGCCAGAACAGGTGCGTCTGATGGGATGGGATGGGAATGGGGAGTCTTGATGATCGATCCGTCCAGACAACCCACCTCCACACCTACGCCATCCCTGCTCGAGCCGCCCAATAGGACGCTGGTATGCAGCTACCCTAACAATGCAACCCGAATCCCCCGGCCAGGCCAAGCCCCAGCCATTACCCAGTCAATTACATTTGGCAATGACACCCAGCCGGCGATGGATGTACACGGCTATATTTATCCCTGGGAATGCCCTCTCCAAACCAACCTTTTCCGAGAGCGGAAGGAAGTGTGCAAAAGCGCGGCTTGAGTGAGCAATCTGCACAAGAATCTAAAGGGTGGTTGTTTTTCTTTGCCATGGAAGCATTGGGTCTGCGGTGTAACCTCTTTACAGGCACGTTGCGACACGACACGACACGATGCCCATGCAGAGCAGATAGACACACTTACGCGCAAACCCACGCGGAGGCGTCGCGACTTTTCCAAGTATGCGCCCCTGCCTGCCCTGTGGATCTCGATTAAACAGGGCCCCCAGTTGATGTTTCCAGACTGGGCCGAGCTGAGGCGTCTCAGCGACTCGTGCGTTGCTTGCTACTCCACCTTCCAGGTGGGGCCCGTGATAGCACAAGGAAGCATGCATCTCCATACTCGCGATAGCTTCATCATCATCCTGCCGGATATTTTGCTCAAGCAACTCGATACTTGAATACGAAGACAGCATCAAGGACATAATATAGACTTGCACGCACCAAAGTACCTATAACATGATGAAATATGTATCCGCGCTGCCTATGATGCATAAATGTTTTCTGATTAGCTCCATCGCAACCCTCATGTTCGTAAGGGCGTGGGAAGGGCGCGTGAATCTGTTATATGTGCTAGATATCGACATATCAGCCTAAGATCTAAATGAGATAGCGCGTCTGTCTTGCGAAAACAGCAGATTTGGATTCCATGCCCCGGCCCCCAAGATAGCCATTGTTATCCTATACCAGGCCTTACTTACAATACGTTTGACTTCCGCTCTGCATCCCAATATCGGCGGGCTTGAACCGTTTCAGCTGGTCCGAAGATATCGTAGGCTGAGCTTAAGGACGTTCACCCCCATCTGTAATTATATCTGGATATAGGAATCATTATCTAGGAGGTATCGTTATGAATTTCGATATTATCTACCAACGTCATTGCTGCCGGTTGGAAATAGCATGGCAATTATCCATCAAGGTGCGCAATCATTGGTGGTACGCACATACCCTTATGGTCGTCGTCACAACGATGCTGCATGATCGTGGCCGTAAGCCCGTGGTTCTTACTACGTGAACATTGGGGCACTGATTGTAGGAAAATCGCAAGGACAAAATCACACCAGTTCAAGCAACTCCGGGCTCATTGTTCTGTATGGTAAGCTTGGTTGATTTCAAGTAGGATTAAACCCAGTATTTCCCGGATGTGAGTGTACTATCTGGAGCGCGATGTTACGCAAGCGACATGAAAACAAAGCAGCCCAGCTGTACACACCTGTCGTACACAGATTGGCTATAAGAGGGCCTACAAGAACTGATCATGCCCTACCAACATACTAGTGTCATATAACCCCTATATATACTAAACAACCTCATTTGTCACTCTGAATGGATTAGCCCCCGAGGTGAAGGTCTCCTTCCTAGAGGTGGCGTTCCCTCGCCCCGACGTTGACTCCGGGGCATGCCTCACGCAATGGATGCGAGTACCTCTCAAAGTCTAGTTCGAGCAACACGATATTACACTCCACGCTGTCGGTTCAGTAGATCGTATTGGTTGGGTTGTCTTCATTGGCCTCTGCCACCGTCACGGAGAACGACCTAGCTCCATACTTGACCAGAGAGGATATTATGCCAGTCAGTCCCGATTATTGACCTTGCGCGGTAATTGTGGTCCGAGTCGAACAATGCTTCTCCTTTTCCAGATGAACCCAACGTCCTAGTCGAACACATGGTCAACGATAGCAATGAGACAAGGCATTCACTGCAGGCAATGGCGTTACGACAGACCCGAATCGCGATGGGAGCCTCGATATGTGTTCATCAACGTCTATTCCCGACCAAATATAGCTTTTTGTCATACCCGGGGCTCCTGACTAGGAAGCCCTCATGATTCCTAGAGTGCGACTACTCTTCCCAATCTATAATGAGCCGCATCCTAAAATGCATGCTAACAGACCTCTCTATGAATCAAGCCCAAAAGTAAACGACCGAAATGCGCCAAGAAAACGGGCCACCTTAAACAGCACCGGCAGCCAACATCTTCTTCCGCAGGTAGTTCTTGTAGTCACCAATTGAGCCATCCCACTGGGTGATGGTCTTGTTCTCACACACCAGAATCTGCTTGGCGATCTTGTCCAACAGTCTGTACGAATTATTAGCTTTACGAACACGTTAAAGTGGCAAATCTGGAGTTTGGTTGACTTACCGGAAGTCGTGAGAGACGACAATCACACCACCATCGAAGTGGTTAATGGCATCGGCGAGAGCGTCGATGGTAGGGATATCGAGACCGTTTGTAGGCTCGTCGAGCAACAACATGTTGGGTGCGTCAATAGCCAGGAGAGCGAATACGATTCTGCTCTTCTGACCCTCGGACAGGGTGCCCATCAAAGCGGTCTGGGAGTTACCCGAGACACCGTACTTGCCGAGCTGCTGTCTCCAGTATTGGTAGTCTTGTGTCTTCTCACGGTACTTGTCGCGGACGAAGTCGAGAGCACTCTTGGTCAGGTCAAGCTGCTCAGCACTGTGTTGAGAGTACATGCCGAGCTTCAAGTGAGTG
Source organism: Apiospora kogelbergensis (assembly GCF_038363985.1). Classification (NCBI taxonomy): domain Eukaryota; kingdom Fungi; phylum Ascomycota; class Sordariomycetes; order Amphisphaeriales; family Apiosporaceae; genus Apiospora; species Apiospora kogelbergensis. The sequence continues at coordinate 1,344,492 of NW_027117422.1, forward strand.
TGTCGTCCTACGGTACCACCAGTAGGGCTGATCTTGTTGGTCATTAACCGCAGCAGAGTAGACTTGCCAACACCGTTGGGGCCCACCAGCGCAGCACGAGAGTCCATGTCGAAACCGAGATCGACGTTACGGTACAGGTCATCCTCGGACTTTCCTGAGTAGGAGAAGGTGACGTCATCGAAAGACAACACTGGCGGAGGCAGCTTCTCGGCATCAGCGAAGCGGAACTTGAACTCTCTGTCATCGACGACCTTCTCGATGAGGCCGGCTTCAATCATCTTCTGCTTTTGCTTCTCACGAGACTTGGCCTGTCTGACCAAGTTGGCGTAAGTACCGGCACTGGCAATGAACTTGTCAATGTGAGCAATTTCAGCCTGCTGCTTCTCGTAGGCCTTCATCTGGTTGATCTCCTGCTCAGCACGGGTCTTGGTGTAAGAATCGAAGTTACCACCGAAGTACATGAGCTGCTGCTTGCGCATATCGATCATGTTGTTGCAGACACCGTTCAAGAAATCCTGGGAGTGAGAGATGAGGACAAGTGTACGATCCCACTTCTTCAGGTACTCTTCCAGCCACACACAGGCCTCGAGATCCAAATGAGCAGTGGGGTCATCAAGCAGAAGGAGAGTGGGCTTGACGAAAAGAGCCTTGCCGAGGGCAACTCGCATACGCCATCCTCCGGACATATCCTTGGTCTTCTTGTGGATGGTCTTCTTGTCGAAACCCAGACCGGTCAAGATGAGAGAGGCTCGGGTGGCGAAGGTAGAGGGGTCCATCTTGTCCATGTGGTCGTAGAGGTCGAGGAGCATAGGGCTTTCGGGGCCGTCCTCCTCGAGCATCTTCTCGGAGAGCTCCTCCAGTCTCTTCATCTCGTTCTCGGCCTCGGTGACGACCCACTCGAGGGCGCCGAGTTCTGAGGGCGGGGCACCCTGGTTGAGAAGGTAGATATCGACATGCTCGGGGATGGGGTACTCGCGAGCAGCGATGGCCTTGAGCAGAGTAGACTTTCCGCAGCCGTTCTCACCGAGGAGACCGTAGCGGCGACCGAGGGTAAGCTCGAGGGTGGTCTCGTTGAGAAGGACGCGACCGTGGAAGGTCAAGGTGGCGGTGATGATTTTGACGTCCTTGCTTGTAGGAGTAGATGCCAGGACGCCAGTGGTGATACGATCACTCAGGCCTTCCTTGTCTGCTTGTGCTGCGAGAGCATCAATCTTGGACTGCTTCTGGTCATCGTCGTCACCGGCAACAGAGCTGGCCTTGGAGCCGGCCTTGGAGTTGGCCTTGGATCTGGAAACGAGCGTCTTCTTCTCGCCACCCTCGGCGGCCTTCTTGGCGAGTCTCTTCTCCTTGGACGAGGAAACCATGGTGATGGTGGTTATGGGTGGTTGATGGAAGACCTTTTGTCGATGGACAGAAAGGCAGGCGACGATGACGAAATCGTCGGTTGGGTATAAAGAGCGTCGAAAAAAGATTACCCCGCTTCGATAGAAAATGCGAAGAGTCGAGAGGCTCGGAAGTCAATCACAAGCGAATGTGACTGGTTTTAGTATGGGTGGAAAATATTCAGAATTTTCCAAATCTACAGTCTTGTCGAAAGTCGAATGCAGAGACTTTGCGAAAAACTAGAAGATGCTGGGTGCCAGGGAGGGAAAAATTAATTGGCTTCGAGTTTCGGGCTGACTTGGTCATTCAAAGGGGACTGGGACAATCAAGTGTTGCGACTCAGCCCCTCACACTCACACACACTTTGGCCACTGCCAATTATGATGGAGGGGCAACCACTTCCAGGGATCATTTTGGTGGGGTTGAACAATTTTCGCCCGATAACAGATAAGAGACTAACTAAGGTTAAGTACCGCAACCGCGCAGCCAGCAACCAAGGCAATGGCAATGGTACGTGCTTGCGGGGGCATGACGATGTAGTCAGGAATATTGCATAGAGGTGAGTGGTGAGTTTGGTTGCCCCCAATGTGTATCCTCCCTACATACATCCATGCAATCGTGTTTTCTCTGGCGCTTTCATGACTTGCATCGCGTAGTGCGTAGTGTAAACACACGCCGGGTCGCTGCTCCCCTTGGGGTTTCTCTCGGACCAATAGCCGCAGGGCCCGTCAGCATGTCTCATATCTGTGCAAAGAAATAAGACATGCTATATCTGGGCCCTGGATGCCATCGCTTGTCCCATCTGTGTTGCAGCACGTTGGGGAGACCTAGCTTTCCGTTTCGGAGCAACTACAGCGTCGATGGGGGTCTGCCTGGCCTGCACACCAAGCCAACTCATCTGTTCAAGTTGCGAACTAGAGGCCAGACAGGGCATACTCAACGCAACGCAGCTGTCGAGTTATTGGTGCTTCGAGAGAACCCGCCGTCTGTGAACATCCTGTTTTCCCCGTAATGTCTGCTCAATTGTCATCATACTCCAGCGAGAGTCAATAACAAGTGCGGCGCCCTTCAGCCAGCAGCTCGTGGCAAGTGCTGCAGCTGTGACAGCGGGATAGCCTGTGGCTGCATGTCTCCCTTGCTCGCCATGTGCTCGTTCGTTTCCTCGCCCGGCTGGGGCCATGACTGAGTACCGCACTTCGGACATGTGTTCTGAACATAATGGACGACAATTTGGGCCGGCGGCGGCGGCGCCGCTGGATACGTCGGCATGGCCGACTCGCCTCCGCCTGCTGCCGCCCAGTCCTGGTTATGTTTATGTTCGTGTTCAACCCATGATCGTCGAAACAGTATAGACTGGGCAACACTGTTGATCCATCCTAGTTAGCACGGCATGAAAACATCCAGCCCTGGGAAATGAAGGCGATGGAGGAGAAACAACATACCCAACGACGAGTGAAATTATGGCCAAAATCACTCCACGGGACTGTTGCGAAGCATACCCCCAGTCCTCGTTATACCCTCTTCTTTGAATGCCCCCATCTATCAACTTCCACATGAGCAAAGCAATGCAGATTACCACTACTGCCACTAGCAACCCGTCAATGACCAAGCTCGTCGGCGTTATGATCTCGGTGCCTTTATTCTTTAGGACACGAACCAGTCTCCACGTGTGCCAGGAAGCAAATAGTAAACCCTGCGAGTATTTGTTAACGCGTCCGAATCATCGAGTGGAGAGAGGGAGGGGGAAAGTGGTGAAGAATGGTGTTCTTACCCAGACGACACCTAACGCGGTATCCAGGTTGGCGGTTTGGGTCATGGCGATAATGAATTCGGCGACAACAATACCCACGCTAACCAGGAGAATTGTGTAACGCAAGAAGTACTTGGCCAAGTTCCAGGCCGACCGGTTCTTCTTCTCCTTCCGTGAGCGGGAGGCAGGGTCCGGGTTTGTTGCGGCTAGCGCGGCCTTGATACCTTCCTCCATCTCCGGCGTCAAGTGGAATGTCTGCTGCTGCTGCGGCGGCGGCGGCGGCGGCGGCATGGCGTGAAAGCCGGCAGCCTGTTGATGTTGACCGGCGGCCGGCGGGGCCGACGCGGTAACTGAGGAGCTAAATGTAGAAGCAGAAGTGGAGGCCATTGATGGGTTCTGACTTGGGCTGCAGTCTACAGGCTATCTAGACTCTAGGTAGGCAGCAGCAATTCTGTAAGCCGGGGGCAGGAGGGGTACACACAAGGAGGAGGTAGCCAGCAGTATTCAGGATCCGATCATGAAAAGGTTGCATGCGGACGCTGTGTCGCCCCTTAGCCGTCCATTCTCACTCTTGTGCTCGTACGATCTAAAATTAGGCAGTCGTTTTTCGACCCTGTTCAATGATCGACGACAATCTCCACTGTCGCCCGTACATACGGTGTATTAAGTCGCAGGTCGTCAATCCACTGGGGTTTACTGCACCTTCTTTTGTTCTTCCCTACCAATAAGACGATATTCCTACGCACAATGGAAAAGAAGAACAATCTTGATTGTACGTCAATCGCCGAGGAATCTTATGTAGGGAACGCGGGCGGTTTGTTTGATCGTCTTATTGGAACTCCATATAGTGAAGAGTGATGGGTTGAGGCTGCAAGCTGGCAGGCCGAAAATATTGGGTCTGCCTAACGCAAACTACCAACCACTAGCTGCTCGGGCAACCCGCGTCGTCGCCGTATAACCGACATTCGGTCAGCCTTGAAATTCGAGACAAGATTGTGGGTGGCTATTGATTTGTACATGGTGTTTCTAGAGTACCTCCCATTACCTTCTAAGCAGCCCCGTCTCCTCGCTGTTGTACCGTCCCCGTCTTCTTTTGTCGCGTGTCCTTCCACCCCACGCCCCAAGCCGCAACAAACGTCATGACGGCGCAGGCCGTCACGAGGTAAAAGACGCGATCGAAGCTATCGGCGTACGACTGCAGCACCCCTTCCAGGACCTCGGGCAGGCTGTCGGGCGGGACCAGGGCATGCACCGCCGCACCGCTCGCGCCCGCGGCGGAGACGGCCTCGGGCGAGATGGACGGGGCGCGAACGGCGATCTCCGCCCCGAGGTTGTGGGTGAAGATGGTGGCGGACACGACGGTCAGAATCGCGGCCGAAAAGTTCTGCGCGAAGATCATGGCGCTCATGCCGACGGGGATCTGCGCTGGCTGCAGCGCGTGCTGGATGGCGATGATGCACTGATAGAGACAGACAGACAAGGTTAGTGGAGAAGAAGTAGAAGAAACGATACAAGAGAAGAAGAAAGGGGTATAGGACGAACAATTTGCATGGCAGCACCTCTGCCAGCACCGGTTATGATTTGGTACCCAACCCACTTGGCCGTCTCCGTGCCGGGCGCAAGGGTAGATAGCAATCCGCTGCCGATGGAGTTAAAGACGCCGCCAAAGACAGCAAAGGGGAGATAATATCCGATTTTGGAGACTGGGATTTGTCAGCAGCGCATCTGGGCAACACTAGATGCTGCCTGGTGCAAGCAGAGTGATACTAACTCAAAGCCCCCGAAACCACGACGAGGAGAAGCTGAGTAAGAATACTCGGCAACATGTACACGCCACTGAGCGTCGGCCCGACACCCTTCACCCCCTGAAAGTAAATGGGCAAGTAGAAGCTGGCCACGGTGGTGCTGGCCATGACAAACATGCCCTGGACGACGCTCATGAGCACGACGCGCTGCCTCAGCAGGTGGCCGGGCAGCATGGCGCGGTCGCCCATGACGCGCCACTCCCAACCGACGAAGACGGCGGCCGTCGCGGCGGCGCCGCAGAAGAGCCCGACGATCTGCGCGCTGCCCCAGGCGTACGCCTGCCCGCCGAGCTGGAGCGCCAGCAGGAACATGACGGCGGCAGGCACGAAGAGGACAAAGCCCACGAGGTCGAGCTCGGGTACGACGCGGCGCAGCAGGGCGAGCGTGAAGGGCGGCTTCTCGGTGATGTCGGGGACGTGGGTCATGACGAGGAATGCGGCCGTGACACCGCCTATGGGTAGGTTGATGTAAAAGCCTGTTGTTATTGATTATACACCATGAGCCACGGTCAAAGGGAGCCAGGTCGGGAAGACGGGACGTTGGGGGTGAAGCGGACTTACACCATCGCCAACTCGAGTATTCTGTTAAAGCTCCGCCGATCAGAGGCCCGCACACAAGGCCCACTTGTGCGACTATAGACATGATAACTGGTCAGTACTCGCGGCATCTTCAGGGGTACGGGATTGTTTACTCACTTCCTATCACGAGGCCCGTGTATACTATTGCAATATATGAATCAGCAGGTGGTCACTCGCCCGTTTGCCACAGAGTCGAAGGGATTCTCTTGAATATAATCACATATTAAAGCCACTTACGGGGCCGTTTCGCCAAAGGAACAGCGCCGGCAACGAGCGTCATGGCTCCATTCATGAGACCCGATGATCCCAGGCCTATTGGCTCCCAACGTTAGTATTGCACTTTCAGGAGAAGCAACAACATGTCCCAAGAGGATTATGGAGGCACGGGTCCCAAATTGGAATCGCTTACCGGCAATAACCCTACCACCAATAAACATGGGCGAAGACGTGGCCACACCACATATCAACGAGCCGACTTCAAACACTAAGAAGAAGATGAGAAACGTCCACTGAAGTTATCGTTATTAGAAAAAACATCGAAATATGCGTGTGTTCAAATCATCGGTACATACTTTGGCGCTGAACTCGGTGTAAATCCTCCCCGTCAGGGGCTGCAAGCACGAACTGTTGTAAGGGGAGGCCGCCAACTAGTCAGCAAAATCACCAAAAACAAAACGACAACGAGAGCTAAAACCCCATGCTCGCATATATGTACGCATAAAATGGAATACATGGAAAAGAAATGATCGGGTTGCTCGCTCACCTGGCCAACTGATATGCTCCAGCATACCATCCCACATCCGGTAGACTGTGGAAGTCGCTCGTTATACGAGGGACGGCCTGTTCTCGTTTTTAGTTAGAAAGACAGACTTTCACAGCAAACCAGTACGCCGGCTGTTCCTCCTACTAATCAGGGTGAGTACTCACGGTGCTTATGATGGATATATCCAAGAGCATGAGGAAAGCGGCAAGGACAACAGCGACCATGACGGCCAACAGCTTGAGTCCCGTGATGTACTCGAGAACCTCGGCCGTCTTCTCTTGCGCCAGGTCACGGTCACCGCATGTTTCGGCAGTTGCTGCCGGAGATGGTGCGCAGGAACCCTTCTCTTGAACCGGTACTGGAGTTGTTGTCCCAGCCACAGCAGGGGTGGTGGCAGCGGCGGCCACAGGTGTCGGTTCCATTGCCTTGCTGTTGTAGGTTCTGGGGAGACTGCTTGTTGTTGTTAAACTTGTAGCAGGGGTAGTCTAGCAGGGACCAAATGCGAAGGGAAACTGGCGAAGATATCTAATCTCAACCAGTACTGCCGAGTTTGTTTCTTCTCCTCGCTATCGTTGGTGCAAGCAAGTAGAACACGGGGAGAAAAGAGCTGGCAAACGAAACGAGGGAGATAAACCCAGGGAAACGGAGAGAGCAGAGATGAGAGAGGACTATGGCCTGTGTCGTGGTCGTAATACGAAATCTGAATCAAGGCCGGTTCATTGCAGATGCGGTACTCATCCAAGTGTCTTTGATTCATGTTTCTGCGGTTTTCTTCTCTATCTCTTTGGAGCGAGCTGACGGATATAGGCTTTATATAGCAATGTGAATACAGCAGGAGTAGCAAGTAGGTACTATCATTCAATTGGATGTATTGAAGGAGGTGTGCTGCGCACGTCTCTCTGCCATGCGGAAAGCGTAACACCCAATCCCGAACGCCGCATCAGCAGATTTCCTAATTGGGATGCTTATATCGGGAACAACGCAGCGCCCGTGGCTCTCGAACCAGCAGCCCCCCCAGACGCCACGTCTAACGGCCCTTTGCAGTTGGATATCCTTGTGCACCTGGAATTTGCGATCGGATTTGACTTTGTCGATTCCCTCAAGGTGGTTGGTCTATGATGCTGCCAACGTACGTAGTTAGTGATCACGCCAACGGGCTATCTCGTTTACTGTAAGGAATGATGTTGCTGATCCCTTCTGAAACCAATCCCGGAAGCGAGCAGTGGACATCAAATTCCGACAGCAAAGCCTTCCGTGCGTTGTATTTTGGCCTTCTCCCTTGAGAGGGAGGGGCGGAAAGAACAACAATTGCGCCCAGCATCCCGGATTAAAAGAAGGTGGGAAATGCAACAATCTGATCTTACAACTCTAAGGGGCCTACCAGCTACTTTTTTTATTTTTACGAAAATCCACAAAATCTCTCAGCTTCCTTCCCAAGTGAGGAACATCTCGGACAGCCAATTCTCCTCCATCGACTCTGTCAGAACCGTGTCGACCGGATGATGCCCGTTCCACGAGCCTCCTACTCCCCCGGGGTGCCCGCCATTGCCTCCGTCGCCAAGCGACGTATCGCCACGTCCCGTCTCTCCTCCCGTGATCTGGTCCAGCGCAGCTCGCCATATGGGCACCGTCAGCCGCAGCGCGGCCGCGCCTCGCTTGAAGATGTCTCCCCTCCGAGTCTGAGTTGTCGATCCCGGCGGCCATGTGGGCCCGCTCGAACTTGTCCACGACCTGCTCGAGGTGGTGGACGATGTCGACCTCCTTCCGGGCCTCCACCCGGTCCCAGCCGGGGTCCTCGAGGAGCAGGAGGCGGTAGAGCACCTTCATCGCGCAGGCGAAGTGGAACATGACCGACGAACAGCACACGGCGATGGCGGCGGCATCTAACTTGTGGAAGCGCTCCAGGTACGCCTTCGTGACTTGTAGGCACATGTGTAGGTATTCGATGCGCTTGTATTCGAAACCGGAATATACTGACGGGGGCTGGTGGTAGGTAGCCAGCTCATATATCAATATTGTCGTGCTTTGTATGTTTGTTGTTACCACATCTGCTCATCTGGATCAGCAACATCTTGAATATGGAAATGGTCAACAGATACTCACCATGTTGCAGGACCCCGGGAGAAAGCCCCTGCTTCACTTGCTCAAGCGAGTTTAGAAACGCCTTTACAAACATAGACGGCGAAGAAGGCGCCCTTTCTCGGTCTTCGGGTCCTTTGCAATTGCGGGCCACGTCTTCTGATACACGTGCGATCTTTGCTAGAGCGATGAGTATCTCATCGGCAGGAGTCTCGTGGCTCTCCGCCAGCTTCGCCATGCAATCCGACAGGGGTGGCGACCATTGGATGACATCAAACTTCATGAACGAACAGATACTGGAGAAATTAGCCGAGCCTCGGTCCGAGTGTTTTGGGTGCTTACTTTGTGCAAATGATGAAGCATGCGAGTAGTGCTCGACGAGTCTCATTGCTAGGAGGCGGGATGTTGAGACCCTTTGGCACATTGCGATAGGTATAGGCCGTGAAACAGTTCATGTTAGAGTTCACTATGTTATCGTCTCGCTCACATCTGGTAATGCGAAGGTCAAAGGCTACTGATATTGCCATGCTGCACAGAGCTATGAACAACAATGGTCAGTTATTTCAAACAAGACTCAGCTTACCAAGCCACTGATCTACATATACCGCTGGGGAGCCGAATGGTACTTACTACAGAGAAATGGCCTCCCATATGAGAAATACGCACACCTTGAACGTGTCAATAGCCAGTCTTCCGCTACCTCTGTGTTGGGTAGCACTTACCATCCAAGAAACACCAGCATACCCTGGAGCAAATCAAGGTCACGACCACAATCGACAACCACTTTCTTGGCAATTATCTGCCGCACCTTGTCCGCAAGAGCATTCTGCTCATTGACGGATCGAGAACATACAGCCCTGATGCACAGCCACAGGAAGGGGCGGTCGCGCTGAAGGGCCTGGGCATTCATCTCCGGAGGGATATAGAGGATCGGGAAGTGGCGGAGCCTCTTCGTGCGAAATTCATGGAGAATGGCCTCAGCCTCAGCGTACGAGGCCCCGCCGACGTCAGTCGCATCCGTGAGCGACTCAGGGGTTTCGTAGGAGGCATTGGCAAGCGGTGGCAATGCCGGGCCCCGCAAGCTTTGGACCTCCGGTCGGGGTATGGTACCAGACGGAAGGATTGCGGCGGGAAAACCACTGGCAGGACAACCAAGCTCCCCGTCTCCTTGCAGGGACTCGGACGCCCAAGGCTGGGAGGCTGGAGAGCTTACATTGGTCCGACCACTGCCGCCCAGGTCGGTCAGAGCTTTGGCGGCATTTTGCGACTGGAGCAGGGAGACCAGGTCGTCCAGCTTCTCTTCAATGCGAGCTCGCTTTGAGGTGGAAGTCGGGGTCTTGGGTTTGCGTTTCCGTACATTTGGGGCCGGGATACATTCTTTCCTCAGTCGCTGACATCTAAAAAAAAAGCCATGCTATTAGATCTTGTCCGGACTGTACAGGAGAAACAACAGCGATTGTGGCCTACCTCTCACAGATACCGTTGATCTGGGGTATACAACGGCACTTGGCGTGCGAACAGTTGCTACAGGCTTGGCCATACGGTACGGACTGTGGTTGTTTGCCAGACTGAGGCTGCACCTGCACAGGGTCCATGCTGCACAACGGCGTGGCCTGGCGGGCTGGTCAGCAAGCTCAAAGCCGTCTGGCCGGGGTCCAAAGCCCATTACTCAGCGGTATGCACTGTTAGTACCGAAAGGGAATAATAGACAGCCAGAAGGGGATGGGGTGTCTGTTCGAAGCTGTCCTGTCACACGGAGTTGGGTAGATTTGTGGTTGAAATCCGGCCGCGTCGGGATTCACATCAGCCAAGACCCCGGTCGGCAATAAGGCTGAGATTAGCCTCTTGGCAGACCGACCCCTCGTCCACTGCAAAGTGCATCATCGACAATGGAATGGCAAAGCCTCCTACTTCATAAGAGATTCTAACTGTCGCGCGTCATAATGCACGGCTCTTCCAGCTCGGTAAGTATTTATATCGTGAATACTCAGTACGCTTACATGTACCAACCGGTATGCCCGCATCGGATCTAGTAGATATAGCACAATAGTAGTTCGGCGTCAACCGCTTTCCACAGGGAATACCTGGCAGGTCCATCCTCAGAAGCAGCCATCCGCATGGGAATCGGAGATCTTGAACAAACACCAGCTTCAGATTCGCTGTGTTACCGACGGCATGGTAATCCAACATGGCTGAACGAACGCTAGTTGGGATGACGTCGTTAGATCCGCTCCGAGCTCGGCACTAACCGAACCCTCAAATTTGTGAAGCTCTCTCTCTGCACATTGCCAGCGGCCTTCGCGATGGACCCGCCCCGGCCATCAAAAATTTCCCGTTATTCGGTGAGCGCATCCTATCAAAGGGGGGCTTCGCATCTTCAAACTCCTAAGCTGTTGAAAGCCCAGGCAAGTCTTCCGTAGCATTCGCTTCTTGTTGTCGTTGCTGCTGCCGCCGCCGCCGGTGCCATTGATTGAGTGCCGTACCTTGCGTGTTCATTTGCGCTGCCACAAGGACTCCCCGGAGCCCCTTCCTCGCCATGTCCCGCCCCGGCGCCTCCGCCGCCTTCCGGCTGGCCAGCCTCTCCTCCCGAATCCGACCGGCGATCACGATCCGGCAATACTCGTCCGCGACCCGTCTGACGCTGGCCTACGACCACCACGCGCCGACCTCAGGCGGTCGCACTGCGAACGAGTCGCCCATTATCGTCATGCACGGGCTGTTTGGATCCAAGAAGAACAACCGGAGTATAAGCAAGTGCGTGCAATCCCCGGCGCCGCTACTGGCCTGGCCCGCGATAATGGAGCGAATCGGTTGGTGTTGACACAGACGTTTGCTTTATAGGGTCCTGGCCCGCGACCTCCAGCGCCATGTATACGCCATCGACCTGCGCAACCACGGCGAATCGCCCCACGACCACAAGCACGATTATACAGTCATGGCGGATGACGTCGCCGGCTTCATCGAGGAACACGAGCTGGAGCAGCCGACTCTGTTAGGGCATTCAATGTACGTTGTTTTGCCGCCCCTGGCCCCGTAAACAACAATATACCCGTTGGCGCAAAATCGCGCGACGAGGCCAAAAGAGATGACGGCATGGAGGAAGAGAGCAAAGAGAAAGGAGAATATAAAGTACAACAATATCTGACCGACCCGCGCAATTTATAGGGGAGCCAAGACAGCCATGGCACTCGCCCTAGCCCAACCGAAATTGATCCGCGACATCGTGTCTGTGGACAATGCGCCCGTCGACGCCATCCTGGCCAGCAGCTTCGGCAAGTACGTGCAAGGCATGAAGAGGATCGAGGAGGCGGGCGTGACGAAGCAGAGCGAAGCCGACAAGATCCTCCAAGACTACGAAAAGGTTAGTTTGCCGATATAAAAACAAACCACCATTCCCGCCCCCCCCAGAAGACTGACGAAAGATATCTGTAGGAACTTCCCATCCGCCAATTCCTCCTGGGAAACCTTCACCGCCCCGAGCCCAGCGAACCCCAACAGAAATTCCGCGTGCCCCTGGGCATCCTTGGCCGCCACCTCGACCAGATGGGTGGTTTCCCTTTTACGGACCCGGAGACGTCGCGCTTCGAGCGGCCCGCCCTCTTCGTCCGCGGCACCCAAAGCAAGTACGTGCCTGACGAGGTCATTCCCTTGATCGGCCGCTTCTTCCCGCGCTTCCAGCTTGTCGATATCGACGCCGGCCACTGGGTCATTTCGGAGAAGCCTGAAGAGTTCCTGAAAGGTATGTATAAATATGAGTGGTGTTGACTGATACCCTTGCCCATATCACACAGTCAGTGTGCATGCTAACGCAGTCTTGCTTTGTTTTAGCTGTGATCGAGTTCTTAGGACCGAAAGATGAATAGATTGTGGTGTAATTGAGCACGTGTCTCGGGTGTGAGAAGACTTCTCACAAATTGGTTGCATGATAATAACTGCAGTACTCAGCTTGCACCGGATCAGCTGCATGATAAATATAGACGATAGGGGATATGGTGCATTCTTCTTTAGAGGGTGATACCCAGCTATATAAATAACATAGACGCTCGCGCGAAAAAGGGGGGGGACCGCCCTGCATGTGTATATATTCCATAACGCCTAACCCCAAGCCATGACCCAAAAGCAACCTAAACCGATGCTTTGTTTGCCCTGTGCATCTTGACACAACAGCTGAGCTACGGCTAGACCAAGTACCAAAGGGGCTGCAGAGGTTGGCTAGCAAGGGCAGGCAGAGGAATAATCAGAGCCCAGGGTACCGATGTTTAAGGCCGTATTATTGGATCTCGGGGATACCAGCAGGTCGGGTGTCTGTACGATTTGGTCCACGACTTCCACGAAGGGTCTCTTGATATTCTCCTTCGTCTTGGCACTGACCTCGCAGAATAAGGCTCCATTCGCTTCGGCAAAGGCCTGGCCCTCCTCGTATGTTACTGCCCGGCCGCCTCCAGCTACCTTGTCAAGCTTACTTCCAACCTAATGCGCGTGTCAGCTCTGCATTATCCGGACCCCTAGAAAATTCATCGGCAACTTACTAGATAGAGAACTGCGTTCGGGGCCGCGTTCTGTTTGGCTTCATCTATCCACTTCTCCATGCCGACAAAGCTTGCTCGACTGGAGATGTCGTATACTAGGATCACGCCATGCGCTCCTCGGTAGTAACTTGTGGAAAGAGTGCGGAATCTCTCCTGTCCGGCCTTGGAGTTCCGTCAGTGACTTGTTCTTTGCTACGGTATGGCAGGCACGTAGATTCCGAATGATCAACTCACCGTATCGAATACGTTTAATCTATAGGCCTTTCCGTGGACAGCCAAGTGTTTTGACTATGTAATTCGGATCAGTAAGGTTTCACCTTGCTTGGTGGGAAGTGTCTCACCTTGAAGTCAATGCCTATTGTGGCAGTGGATGATTCGGGATCAAACTGGTCGTCGCAGTATCTTAGTAATACTGTGGTTTCTCATGTTAACTTCCGTACCTCCGAGATGCATGAAACGACTGTAGCAGGGCAATGAGGATGCGGCCGATCGACGCATTCACGAACGAAGGAAGGCGGATTGGTCAGGTAATGAACGTACAAGCACTCTTCCCGGCGCCGGATGGGCCGATGATTAGCACCTTGAGCACAGGGATCGTATCCTCGGAAGCCATGGTGTCGATATGGGGTCGGCGGATGTAACGATGGTAAGATTGGGTTATCCAAGATCCATAAGATGGATGAGAGAGGGAGAAGGGCGATTTCCAACAGCAATGGCCAGCAAGTCAAGAGAGACCGAAGAAATGAGGCGGTCTATTTAATAATATCGACAACAACAACAACAACAGTACCAACACATCGACCGGAACGGTTCCCGTGACAGCTTGAGCACAGGAGCTACGGAACAGTCGAGGAAGGTCGCCACGTCGGAGCTAGGCGATAAAGCTAAAGGGAGAGGGCGTCGCAAATACGGAAGGATGCGTTGTTGGCGGTGGGAATAGGTGGTTAATGGGCCAAACGGGAACGTGCGGGCGACTGTGTTGATCTAATTCCAGACTAGGCCGTTGAGTTGGCTGCGCTTTCGCACGTTGCAGGTGAAGATGGAGTTATCAGGTGGGAGTGCGGACTTGCGGGGGAATGAGGTTTCCTTGGTAGAAGCAGAATCGATCGTTCCAGCGAGTCTGTGCTTCCCCCGGCTGGGCTGAGCTAAGCTGGGTTTGGTATCTCTCTCAGGTGGTACGTAGGGCCAAGGCTGATCGATATCAAGGTTTGGAGGTGATATTAGAAGGGGATGGTCTTCTAGAGGGAAAAGAAGCGAAGCTGATCTGGATTGCCCAAACCTAGATAAAAACCACGCGAGGAGGAGGAGGATATAAGGATGTGGGAAAATAAAGGCGTAGCCATTAGGCTTGGTGTTGTTTATGCGGTGCCTTTCTCTAAGTGCACCAGCTTAGGCCGCAGGTTGGTTGGTCACTTGCCCGTTCCTTGCTGTAATCAATGGGTGCTCAACCATGCTTCTGAGCTTAAGTCAAGTAGCAGACGCCTTGAAGACCGCAGCAAATGGAGGTGGAAATGAACATTAATAAAGCTGCCAGGAGGATCGTGATCAAGTTGACAAATCAAAGAATAACATCCTGTCTTCTTGTCTTCTTTAAAGCTGCGGTTAGTGAAGGCATCCATCATTTGTTTGGACATGAAAAGGTGAGTGACATGACGTGGGGGAGCTACACCAGACATGTTACAAGCCACGCTGATAGGCTGGCCGGGTATAGAGCATGATGTCTTTGCACACATGATCCGTGTGTGTCTGATTTGGTGGGCACCTGGCGATTATTTCAGACGTCACAGTAATACTTGAGCTTTCACCATAACACGAGGCTCAGTATTGCGAAGTCTGGACAGTTATGTGAGAGTTTTTTTTGTCTTTCCGTACATCATCAACCTTCTTGGCCAGGCGTGCACATTCATTATTTTGGTATCCCAGCAAAGACATGGCCATCATCGCATACCCATTGGCTCCGAGGGCTTCTCTTGCCCATCGTCATATTGCAGAAAAAGAACCATGAATTCATGAAAAGCTGACCGTCCCATTTTTGTTGGCTGAGAGGCAGCCTCTCTACATGCGCAGCTTCCGTAGCCGCGCCCGATGCAAATCAGAAGTGAGACCGTAATGCCATTTGCAGAAAACCCTCACGCCGTTCCATGTCCAGAGAAGATCGTCACAATCGCTACGAATGCCTTTATACCTCCTCGAGGACACGCTCCTTGAACTCCCGCTCAACCTTCTGGCCGTCCTCGTTGGTGGTCGACTCGCCGTGCAGCGTCATCAGGGCACCAAGGTCGAGCTTGGGCTGCTTGAGCAGCTTAACCTTGCGGATGTGCACCTATAAAGAATGTCAGTATATAAAGTCGACAGTAGCCGAGAGGAGTTTGCTGGAGTAAAACCCACGTTTTGCAGGGGGTAGATGCCCTGGGTAGACTTCTCGATCTCGCGGCCGATAACCTCGGGGATGAGCTTGGAGACCAGCTGCTGCAGACTGCAGCTAGCAGCCTCACGCTGGATGATCTCGATCATCTTCTTGCGGATGGCACGGATTTGAGAAGAGGCAGCGTAGGTGGTCTTCTTGATCTGGTTGGGGCGGCGCTTGGTGAAAGCGATGGCGAAGAGGCGGAGGAGGTAGTCGTCGGTGGTCTTGACGGTGACGTTGGCCTCAATCAGAGATTGCCACTTGCGTACCAGCGAGCGGAGCTTGTCGGAGGTGAAGTCGAGACCGTGGAAGTTGGTCAGGCAGTTCTTGCCCTGGACCTCATCGACACGGAGCTTGACCTTGCGGAAGGAGTGGTCCTCATCCTTCTGGAGATCGGCCAGAGAGACCTCAACGATGCGTCCCTTCAGGGCATCGTTGGCGTTCTTCAGACCGGTGGTGCGGTTGACGAGGGTCTTGCCGACACTACAAAGTAAGATGCGTTAGAAATTTGCTTGGGGCTAGCGATCGAGCAGGGAGCGGAAGTCGTACTCTCGGACGTTGAAGGGAGCGGGGGCCTAAGATTTGCAAGTTAGCGATATGTGCTGGCGCGAATATGCAGAAAAAGTCCTTGGCAGGAATTCTCTGTGCTCTGCACGTACCTTGAGGCCGAACCAATCCTTACGGGAGAAGGGGTCCACGGTCTTCTTCTTGAGACCCTTCTTGCCCTTTGACAATCTCTTGTTCCTATTCAGATGCCCGTGGTTAGCCCTCGACTATCCCCCAGAATGACAATGATCGGAAGAGTGCTTTGCGTGGCATTGGACCAGGGTATGCGCATTTGTCGAAGTCGGGTTTTGTTGATCGAGATATGCCATTTCGGGCAGGGTCCAACACCACGCGAGGCATTGAGTGTGCTGCAATGAAATAACCGGTAGACTCACTTTCCCACAGCCATGATTGCGATCGGATGTGTTGCCGCGCAATTCTATTTGGTGTTGAGGTGAGGACTGTCGTCGTGTGCTGGGTAGGTTTTTTGTCGTGAACTTCTTGCACCAGTCTGGGCCCTGGAAAAGAGGAAAATCTGGTGGTGCAGTTGATTAATTGTGCGGGCGGGAAAAGCATTCCGGTGGAGTAGGGCTTGTTGTGGCTGACCCGCTGTGGCTCAATCTATCATTCAATTCAAGTCAAAATTGATGTGTGGCTCTTGCTGACGCTCTCCCTCCAGCTTAGGTGCCTGTATCGGGCGGCGGTGGGGGACGAGGTTTTGAGTTTCGGGTGGGTACAGGCCTCGGTGATGATCATGTCCACCTTCAGCACCTATTCCAAGGACGAGGCGAATGTACAGTTAAGAGATCAGCAGTGACATGGATCTGGTGCTATATAATATAGAAGTTACATAAAGGCGTCTCTATCTCACTGCGTCTACGGTTGGTAACATCTTCTCTTCATTCATTCATTCCCTTCACTCCCTGTCATTCTTCTCAACCCAACTCAGCCTGCCTTCTTATAAGTCCCTTGAGCTAGTCGGCCTTAGCCTCACTACAGCTAGCACTCTCGCATACTGCTACTACTCAAAACAGTCTTTGTCAAACACCTTGAATAAGCCATCGTTATAGTGATTTCTCTGTATTGAAGGGCTTAGCAAGCCCATTATGGTGTGCTTGATTCTCCTTGCACCGAAAAGATGAGGTGGTAGGTATATGTAAAGGTAGGTACCACGAATTCGCTTGACCCAAACCAACCCGTACACCCAGAAACACCCCGTTATCCGGCCCAATGCAAATGCTTCGAGAACTCCAAAAACTCCCATTGCTTCCCGCTTTACATGCTCTTATTCCCATCGAACCTCATATCCCGTCTCATTATTCATTACTCGTGGGGCTATAACCGCAGCAACAACCTCCGGGCCGAAGAAGAAGTATGGCCCAACGCCGGGAGCCGGCTTACTGCGAGCAACGAGCAGGTTCATCACCAACGAAACTCGCCTCATCAGTAAGCGACCACCGGCACCAATTACATGGTCTGGTTGCTTTCATGTCGAGACTTCAGAAGGACTTGTCTTCGTCCTGGTGTTCCACCTCCCAAGTGTCAAAGCTGGGGAAGCTGAAGTAGCCGCCTGCCGAGTCTGTGCATTTCGGGTCAGTACTCCATTGGCAACTTCCAGAACAATTGGAAGGGGGGCACCGACATCCGTTGCTTTGCAGCTGCATCAATTCCCTCCTGGTCGCCTCATCCAAGTGGTAGGCCGACTTGTCGCTCCCGTCGGTGCCGAAACTCCTCGTCGATGTTGGTGAGGAGCTCAGCATGCTGCTGGCGGCGGCATTGGAGACGGCAACGCGGCTGAGTAATTCCGTGGCCCTTTGGCTGGAATTGGGACTGGTCATGACGCCTTTGCAGGCGCTGGAAGTGGTGATAGATGGCTCCGTTGCACAGGCACGCAAAAGTCTTGGACGTCGTCGGCTGCTGCTTCTCTCTGAAGGCCGAGGGGACGAGTCCCTGCGTTCTAGGCGATGTGCGTCGGAAGGTGGGCTAGCCATTTTGTATGTGGATTTATGGTTGGTTGATTGGTTTGGCTGGTGGTATAAGGTAGGCTGGCTTTTCTTTCTCCTTGCTGGTCTGGTCTGTCTCTTTGTCTCTCTCCTTGGTATACACAAAAACAGCTGGGCTCAAGTGAGGGCGATGAAGCAGGTAAAAGATGAAGATTTCAAAGTAAACAATCAACAACCGGAAAAGAATTACACGAGACGAGATGAAGGTTAGAAAAGGGCTCTTTAGAGTTGGGACAGGCAGTAACCGTCCCAAAGTTAAGTCGACATGGCGGCTGCATCCGCAAACACCGCCAAACCCAAGACCCGTTTTCCACACACATCACACCCCCTCTCTTCGTCTTTACCGCACTTACAAGCCAGGCACCACTGGGCTTGCCGGGGGGGCACGGGGGCACTTGGTACCCTTTGGGGACCACCACACACACCATCGGCCCCCTAGACCCGCGCAAACAGTGATTAGTGGGACGCCCAGTACAGTGCCACATGTCATCCAAACGGGGATTCGAACGATGTGGTGTGCGCTGTATGGTGTTCCGGGCCTTTTGGGCGTACATTGGCCTGCAGCAAACTGTGCCCAACCTAGCCAACACCCTGCGAGAGCTGCAGGCTGGGGTGGGTTTAATGGGATGCGACGAGTGGGGACGGGGCTGCATGTTTGGTTTGCAGGCCAATGTTGTTGTGCCCCCTTCCTTTCCAGGCCGTTGCTTACGGCTGTCGAGATGGGTTACATCGGACTGTTTCTGGACCTTTTTCTTGTCTCTGGCAATCTAAGACGGTTTCTGGCGATGGCTTTGTGGTGTGTCATCGTGTGCTGGTTTTTCCCTTCCCTCTTTTTTCTCTTTCTGTTCCTCTCCTGCCAACCAACCACCGGGCCGCGTATGTACTAACGATCTATTAAGGTCTTCAACCCCTCGTCCAACCACTGGCGGAGGCTTCCGAGTGGAGTGGGGAGCGGCCTCCCCCGTATTAAACGGGAAACTCTCGACTATTGCTCAATCATCCTTGTCGTTTCTAACCCATTCAACACAGTACTTTACCTCCTGCACCGACTAGCTGCACCACCGCCCACCACCCACCACCCCCTTGGCTAGGGCCTGGGTGCTAGGTGCTGTCGTATCATGTAGAATACGCGGTCAGCAATATCTGGAAGGCCCTCTCCTTATGTTACGTCTACGTGCATCCCATCCCGGCGAGCTCGGTAAAGGCCCAGAGCACCGGTGACTGGATAAAAACCGCTACTCGAACGTGGTTGGTCTTTGGTTCGATTCCGATGAAGCCTCGATTTTGCGAGGGCGGGGGGTGACATGAATGATTGACGGAAGGGGGGCAGAAGGGGGGTTGCAATGGCTACTAACGCCGCCGCCACCCACTTCCTGGGCTTCCATGGGAGGAGACGCACGACGTTGCTTGCTTTCTGGAACGGCCTTAAGAACTTCTTCTGCGCTGCACTCCACGCAGTGCCATGCCGCTGCCGCCTCAGCCCGCCCATATAATTACGTCCGTTTTTATCTTCACGGTTCATGCTGGCTGGGAAAAAGGAGAAAAGGGGAAAAACAAATAAGCACATTCCTTCCGGCGGCTCCATATGCCCGTTCCGAAGCTTGTCAGACAAACCCCGGCGGCAATGCGTGTTTTCTCTCCAGCACAGAACCAGACGGGCACGAAACCCAAAAGGAGAATCTGCTACGGGCAACACAATCCGAAATCCGTCAATCAATCCCGGTGGTTCCATGGCGGCTTGGTGTGGTGCACATTTGGTTGCGTCGCTACTCCTGCCGACGTCGCTGTTGTATGGTAAGTTGTACTACAGCATAGAAAGGGAGAGCCCTGTAACTTTTTTTTTTCATAAATCCCCATCCGCCAATTCCCGTACTGGCAGATGGGCAATCCGGTCGTGGCAGGAATTCAGTAACACGGGGCTGTTTGAGGGATTATGGGGAAAAGGCCAGTGAATAACTCCATTTTGACGTGCGAATCATTTTGGACTATGTACTCCTCCATCTGCATGCAGCAAAGAGCTCCTGGCTCCATTTCCCTATCCTCGAGGTTCCTGCACCACATACATACATACCAAGTACATCATTACAGTGTCCTGCACTCCAGGGTAGGACATGCTCATAAGGCTGTTGTGCTTCGCATGAGATAGCTCGTGGGGTAAGGCAGGTTGGGTAGGGAGTGAGGCGTTTGCTTTTTTGCCCCTCAGAAGCAGCAGCAGCAACAGCAACACGCGGCCTGCAGCTCGAAAGCTGCGAGAGCTACATCTACCGAACGAAGCCGCCTGGCTTCTATAGCTTTTGCATATTGTTTATTACGTTGACGGCATAATGATGTTGTTTTTATTGATTATGATATGAGTTTGAGTTGGCATTCTGATACGAAGGTTACTCTGTTTCCTTGATTGACAGAGCGGCATCAAAGTAGCTAATGCATTATGACCACCCCCAAAGCACAATCAATCAAAACGATTCGCGCAGCTATAAGAATGAACACCAAACACAGACTCTTCAGTAGCTCCGTAACATCCCAAATTCCCAGACTGGGAAAACGGCGGCGGCCTCGAGGCTCGTCCCGAGACTACTACGTTGTAATACCCCCTCACTTCACTCACCCCTTCACTCACCCCCTCCTCCTGAAAGACTGCCCAGCAATGGCTCAGTGGTCGAGACTGCGTTGGTGTTAGTCGGGCCAGATCTGATCATCCTTTTTCATTTCTCCACACCGGAGAGCAAGCGTAGAGAAAACACGCTGGGCGGGAAACCAAATATCATGTTTAGGGATCGGGGGGCAAACGTACTCTTCCCACATACGACCCTGCACGGCTTTCAACTCGTCCTCTGTCATTCGGTGGCCACTTGTGAAATAGCCTATTGATTGGAAAGTTAATTCAATTCCTGTTAGCAATATGTTCATCTTCTCTTTCTCTCTTTTTCCGAAGATCGACAGTCCATCCGTCTTCGCCTCCCCGCAAAAGGAGCGAGGGAGGTGTCGCGTGTGTTTCGCGCGGGCGCAGAGCTACAACAGCTTGACGCTGAAATGAAAAAGAGGGAGTGAAAGAACAGGGTGCTTACCGGCAGTGATTTTAGCGTCGATCTCGACGCGCGAGTCCTCGGGAATCAGCTCATTAGGCAATTCTACGCGCTCATGGATAGGGATTCTACATCAGACATGCATTAGATGGCGTTGTTTCTTGTGCTTGTGTACCAAGCAAAGCTAAGCTCCGAGAGCTGCAGGCTGGGGAAGAGGGGGGCAAAGTGTCGATCGGTCAATCAGCTGGGGAAGCCGTAGCAAGCTGCATGCTGCTGTTACAACTTTTGCTTACCCTTGGCCAACGATGGCATCGTGTTTCATGCTAGAGAAGAAAGAGATGCAGTGTCAGTTTACTCAGACAGGCGAAAAGGGGGGAAGGAGCGTCCGAGACAGACGGTAGGCGAGGGAGAGACTTACTTGCTCATGCTGAGCATGCGGTCAATCTTCTTGATACCCAGCCAGTGGAGGATATCAGGCATGAGGGCTTGAAAGCGCATGTCCTTGACGCCGGCAATGTTCTCGGTGCGCTTGAAGTAGTCGGACGCTCGGTCTTCTCCGCGCTTTCGGGCGTTGTAGACAACTGATATGCTGTGTGATTAGCCCGCATGCCAAAAAAAACCAAGCCTCGCGTCCCCCAAGATACGGAGGCTTTGCACAAGCTCGAAGCCACCGTGTGTGCGTGCAAGCAAAGGGCTTTTTGCAAGGATTGGATTTGGAGAAACGTACGATACTATGCCGCGCAGTCAGTACAGCTGTTGCCTTCTTGAGTATTCCGCCTGACCCGCTTATACGGAGCCAAGGCCGGCGCAGGCTTGGAAGAAAGCAGACTCACCTTGGTCACTTCACCAAGAGCCCGACCCTCTTTCCTAAAGTAAATAACTACTCCACTTCCGCCGTTCTGGGCTTCCTTGACGGCCTCCTCAATGCCGAAGATCAGATACGGCCGGCACGTGCAGATGTCGGAGCCGAAGACGTCGCTGCCGTTACACTACAGCAGGTGAAACTTGTATTAGCATACACAATCCAAGACCCCGGTAATCCCCTTGTGCGTAGGTAGTACCGGCTGAAAGCTTCCATCGGAAACCGAGAAAGGGACATCCCCAACGGATGCGAATCAACTTACTTCGTCATGCACACGCAAGGCCAAGCGACACTTCTCGTCCGACATTTTTGCGGGGTCGCCGAAGCAGTAGACGGTCAGACCACCTGATACCTGGTGTTAGTGTACCTGATATCAGAGCATGGGGAAAACAGGTGGTGCTCACCGATTGGTGGCAAGAATGTCTTGATATCATTGCGTGTGATCAACTGGTATTTTGTTGCCCTCGTTAGCCTCCATTTCTTTGTAGTATGGTTTGTTGAATGTTCCCGATGCTCACCTCTGGATAGCTACCACCGGTGTGCTCGAAGAGAGACCGTCGAAGAACACCCTCGTCTTATACGGTTAGCCTGCATCCTGCTTGACGAGATACGGGAGTCGGTGACACTCACCAATGCCAAAACGCTCGGCGACACCCGGCAGATACCACACCTTTACTAGGTAAGCTTCAGGTTCGCAATGTCGTGTACAACGATGATACTCACGGGTTCCACGGCGAATTTAGTCACGGCAAGTTCACCGGAAGAGTTCAAGCAGACTTTACCATCGGGTACCCTGTCCATGTGTCAGAACTCGAAATGGGCCGCAAATCCTAACAACTTACAGTCTTCCTGCACGAACACTGTCTTCTAACTCTGGGAGCTGGTACTTGTTAGTTCTGATTGCGTTCCCGGGAATGGGTAGTAGGACTACATACCTTCATATGAGCCTTGGTGATGGCAATTGTCGGTCTTATGTCGACTGAGAGCCGTGTTAGTCTTTTTCCAATCGTCTCCCTCTGATGTCTGGATCACCCTACCGTTTTCGTTCTTGATCGTATCCGCAAACAACCACGGGGCAAGGTGGCCCCATGGATCCATGGCCACAATCTTCTTCTTGTCGCCCCATTGGGGAAATGGGCCAATGTTTGCGGCTGGCTCGGTATTGGTGAAATCAGGCCTAAGCAACTAGGGTCAGCTTCCGGGCCCGAAGTTCGGCGTGCCCTGAACCGTGAATGGGTCCCTCCTTACATGTGGTTGATATCCAGCTGCTTGCTTGCCAAGGCAAGGGCGAAGTATATCGAATAAGAGCCTCCATGTGCTGCACAAAAAGATCAGTCTCGACGTGTTTAGGACGTTGGCTTGACGGATCTTACCTCCAACAGCTGCAGTGGTTCTTTGTCAGCTTCAATTCCAAAGTGTCTGTCCTGGGGGTTTAGGGAATACTCACCATTGCGCTTTCCGATTGTTGAGGAGGCACGGGATACCACTACCGGCCCTCGCTCCTTGGCATCTGCAGCCCCCCAGTTGAGCGGGATTGGGTCGATGCCAATCTGCTTGGGGTATGTCCTTTGGAAAGGAATCGGATTTTAGCATTCTCCATCGAATCATACGCACCGGCAACTTCATTCGAGAATCCGAGAAGGACTTACGTGAGAACAATCCTTGACGTGAAGCCTGACTTCTGTGCCTCCAGTGCAGCTAATTTGGCAACAGACAACGGGGTCTCGCCACCTGCAGCACGCTCCGTAGCAGGCGGCGGCAACGGACTTGATGTCAGGCCCTTTGCGGCGGCTGGCGGCGGCGAAGACTTGCTGTCCGTGAGATCCGGGCTAGGCGGCGAGATTTGGTTCATGCGGTGTGTCAGGGACTCGACGCCTTTCTGCATCTGGCCTTGCACCTGCTGGATTGACTTGAGTGCCTCAAGCACGTCACTCATGCTGGCACCGCTCGCCGAGTCCGATGCCATCTTCGCAAGTTTTCAAGAAAGCGTCGGTGTGAGTTGGGGGACGGTGAACGACCAACAACACGGGTCGAATCAAGTACTTGGCAGGTTGGGGAGACCGAGGACGGAGTGAGCGGATTATGCGATTTCAGGTCACGGTGGTTGTTTGAACGAGAAGCCAAGCAACAAGAAGACAAGAAGGCACAATAGTTTTATAGAATAGCAGTAGGTAGTGACAGTTCCTCTTTAACCTTGGCAGTTCTGCTCTTGGGACTGCGAGACAGGAACCGGGAAATGCAATGTAGGTGTAGATCGGGCGAGGGAATGTTGCGCGTTGCCAG
The DNA here is from genome assembly GCF_038363985.1 of Apiospora kogelbergensis. NCBI lineage: Eukaryota > Fungi > Ascomycota > Sordariomycetes > Amphisphaeriales > Apiosporaceae > Apiospora > Apiospora kogelbergensis. Next base: position 1,368,507 of record NW_027117422.1, read on the forward strand.
CGAATGCCGGAGCTCCCAAATAGATACCCGACTTGGCTCCAGTCGCTGATAGGCAAAGGGAGGGAGCGACGCTGTTACCTGATGGCTTGGGACTACATATGTGCTTGGGCCCACACTAACGCAGCTAGTAGGCCGAAGTCATGGCCTCCTGATACAATACATAATGTTATTTGGGATGCATGGATTCAGGTTGGGCCTGTGTAGGAGACAAAGGCGGCCTGCGGGCTGAGGCGTTTCCCTGACTGACGGTACCTATGCCTCTACCGAGGTGATACTGACACACAGGTTCAGTTCAGGCACGGCCTCGTCGAGGGGTGGAGAAGCCGCCTGTATCCGTCGGTAAGGGTGAGGAGAATCTGGGGTCTAGCTAACCTGTAGATGTCGTAGCTCGAGCTATCTGTTCGGATATAGTATCGGCTTGCAACGCCTAACTCGAGAGCCAAAAGCCACGGAAGGATAGCAGGTATGTACCTTGCAGCTCTCCCCTCCTATCGACATCTTGGGCCGGCACCCGGCGGGGAACTCCGCGCCCGAACATATATCCACCTGGGCATCGGATAGCTGCCGATGAGGGCGGTAGTCTTTCAACAAGCCTGATAGACAAAGGAATCCCTCATGCTAGAGGCAAGGAGAGGGAGAAAACTGGGGATCTGCCAATCTCCTTATCTCTATTACCTACAATGTTCCTCTAATGATCTGGAGAGTGCAGGAGGGAGCAGCAAATGCCATGTAATTGAATACTGCATACTGCATACGTTCATATCGCTTACCCCGCCATCGCCAGCCCACCTGGAACTGGATAAGGGTGAATAGATACTAAGGGTGTGGCTAAGGTTCAGTAGTGGCAGTACGTAACAAGGGATGACTTGACGGCAGTGGGGCTTCAGCTAGCAGCACGCCCAAGCCTTGGAACTACATGCAGCAATGTGTGCTTCTTCTTGTCTTCGATACCGTGACGGGCGTAGGTGCTTTGTTCACCGAACAAGAGCCTCTTGGGGCCGTTGCTTTATCCATGAGTTGCTCAACGGAGAAAGGAGAGAGTGGTCTTATAGTCAATACTAAATTGGTAACTTGAGGAATATAACATAAAAGACCCAATACAGTGATAAGTGAATGCATCTCGCCGCTTGGTGCACAATCGAGGTTGCACCAAGATTTTGTGCACGTACAAGAAACACCAATCCAGTGGACCGCTGACTTCATCCCGCCTGTAAACTGTAAACGCAATTAAGCGGCCCAGTCGCGTTTTTGCAGCCTTGCAACATCTTTAACATCAACCTCCAAACACCAAAAGTCGCGATCCGTCTCAGCAACTTTTGTGTGCAATCCACCAACGAGATCCCCTGACTGTCGAAACTCGGCGATCTAAACTCGGCGATCTCACCATGGTACGAAGACCTTCGCTCTGGATTTTCTTTCGCGACTTGCAACGTGCGACAGTCCAGAGATGGCTAACTCGTTTGATTCATTTGCGCAGGGCAAACGCAAGAAGGCTGCTAAAAAGCCGACGTCCAAGAAGGTACGTGACCCCAAGTCATTCCAGTACCAAATCGCAAAACCCGATCGCAAACGAGAGAAACACTGGGAGAGAGTTACGGGGTGAAAGTGCTGACGTTCTCTTTTTTCGATACACAGAACGAGCCCTTGGCTACCTCCTTTACGTGTCTATTCTGCAACCACGAGAAGTCTGTCGCCGTCGTTCTTAATAAGAAGTTGGGAGTAGGCGATCTCGATTGCAAAGTTTGCGGACAGCGCTTCCAGTGCGGCATCAACTGTTAGTACACGGCCTTTTTTGTCTGGACGATTAGGAAGGGCACAGTTTCTCGAAGTAATGGGCTTGGGGTGGCTAACATACGGGCACCAGATCTCTCGGCGCCTATCGATGTGTACAGCGAATGGGTAGACGCAGCTGGTAAGTATTCGCTTGGAGCGCCTACCTCCCAAGAACGTCGAATACTGATATTGCTACAGATGCGGTGGCCCAAGAGGAGGGCAACTCGAAATCGGCATCATTACAGCGGCCGGGCGCCCGACAAAGCACGGGTGGTAGATACGGAGATGATGAGGATGAGAGGCGGTACGATGGGGAAGATATCGTGGACGACGACGACGAGTATTAGCCGCATTTGTGCCATATTTGACTCGATCCCATTTAGTTAGGCTAGGGGCCGTCCACAATACAGAAAGGGGCCGACCCTATATCTTATGAATGAATGATATATTTTCTCGTCGAATGCCGGTAATGCACCATTGAGACGTCTGTTGATCAGGCGACCTGGGTTTATATAGGTATTCCTCGTTCAATGCGTTCGCATCACAACCTAGGACTCGAGCTGGCGCTGCGTAGCCTATGCTTACATGGTGTAGTATCTGTCACCAAAGTCTCCAAGTCCCGGAATGATGTAACTGCAAAATAGTCAGCAAACGTCTGTGGAACCGCGGCCAGCGGTTACGTACTTCTTTTCGTCCAAACCCTGGTCCACGAAGGCCGTCACGACCCGTAGCTTGGGGAATTGGGTAGCAAAGTTTTTGATACCCTGCGGGCTAGCGATCAGGTTCAAGAACAGGATACGCTCCTCGGGAACGCCTCGCGACTTGAGCACGTCAACGGCCATGATAGCCGATCCTCCTGAGATAGACCGGCATTGTCAGTTTCTAGTCCGCTCCCGTCTCCTCCATCAAATGTGTGGACTTACCCGTAGCAAACATGGGATCAAGCAGCAGGACCCATCGGTCCGCGATATCCTCGGGCAGCTTGTCGTAGAAGAGCTTGGGCATGGAGGTCTCCTCATCGCGCTGGATGAGGATCTTGCCGATGCGGACGGAGCGGCAGCAGTCCCGCAGGCCCTGCTCCATGGACTCGCCGGCGCGCATGATGGACACGCCGCAGATCTTACCCTGAAACTGGAGGCCGGCATAGGTGCGGCCCACGGGCGTGGTCACCGTCTGCTCGACGATGGGCAGGTGGTTCAGGCCTTCCTCGACCAGCAGCCGGATGATGCGGTTCGAGTAGAAGATGAAGTCGGCCCGATCCGTGTTTCTGTCCCGGATCATTCTGCAGTGGCATCATTGGTGAGTCGATATAAGCTTGCAAGACGGAACATCCGTGATGCCCAAGAAGAAACGACCTCAGAACACATTTCTCCCACACCATTATGGTATACAATCGAGGCCGATGCTCTTCTGCAGGAATCTCCGAGTCCATTTTGGGGAAGTACTCACGTGAGCAGCGCGATCAGCTGAGGCGTTTGGGGCAGAGTGATAACGTTGTCATATTCGATCTCGGTCGACACTGTGGCAACCGGCTTCTGACTTTCTGTGCGGTAGTCAGGTCCCACGCATTGGGTAGGACCAACTTCAGGACGTTTCTCGGGTTGTTCAGACATGGTGAGTGTGTTGGCTGGTATAGACAACAAAGTGGGGAGGTGCAAAATGCAGAAGCTTCGAAGAACAGAGAAAAGAGAGGTATGAACGAAACTGCCTCCTGGTTCTTGACAACTCTAGTTTGCAGGCTGTATCAAGAAGAGCAATACCTAAGTGGGATAGGTAGGTTAGTTGATTCTTTGGTTTTCAGACCGACCTGGGTGGTCTTGAACGAATGTCTGATGAGACTTTTCGCTACTGGGGATTTTGGGACGAAGTTCTTACTGAAATGAGGATTTCAAACTGGGCAGGCCAGAATCTTGCAGACCCGAACAGATTGGGAAATTGAATGCTCTGAGCAAGCAAGATCTATGTATTATGACTTCTCACGAAACTGAGCATCTAATATATACAATGTAGTGCTGAGTGACAAGCATGGGTCGGAGACCAGTGAGTCCCTCACAGTCACAAGGATGCGCTTCGTTACAAGAATGTGCTTCATATGCAATAATCGGGGTATTTCTGACTAGGTCACTTCATTGGGGCTACATGCCGAGCCCGCACCAATGCTGCAGCAGCCACTTGGAGAGAGTTACTTATCTACAGGATTCATGGCCACCCTGTCCGCAACATTGTCTGGTACTGCGAATTCTGCTGCGTAGTCACAGAGAATTATCGTGACAGAGGAATTGGCAAAGGACAATAGTATTACCGCCAGGGACTTGATTGGCAATGAATATTGTACATGTAATATATATTTATATATATATACTCAAGTCATGGTCTCCAGTTCAAGATATATTTCCCTTTTTATGTTGTATAGTAGGTATACCCTTCCAGATTCCAGGCTAGAAGATTGGAAGAAACCATTACAACCGCCAGATGGGAACAATCACAGTAAATGGATTCAATGCACCAACGACTCTTCTACCCAGGGTATTGGTAATTATAGTTGGCTGAGCAATAAAGAAAGCAGCTGTATCCAAGGTGTGGTGTTTTATGCCCGACCAATAGCAGCAGCCCACCTATTTTGGGTGTGAAACTGTTAGCGACTGAGCCACCTATGGATGCTTTCATACTTATTTACTTTGCGCGTATCAATCGGAACGGAGCTCTGCGTACATGATTCAACAAAGCCGACGACCTGGAGTCTCCCAACATCTGGCTTGAATACAATCTTCTACTGCTTGCTGAGATCTAACAATCCAAATTTATAACCCCTTCCTGCTCTCTGTGTTGTGTACCTTCCAAAAGGTTAGATACATTCCATGCTCTTGCATCATCCCATCCATCCTCCAGCAGCCAGTGGCAAGAAGGTTAGCAGGCAATGCTACAAGGGTCCTTCCGAACCCTAGCTTGATTGGCCTAGGACCCAGCGAACATCCATTATTTACATGCGACCAGAATACCGGTTGCGCTGACGCAGTTCTCATTTCTGTCGCATGGCGAGTATTGATCTTCCATTGCTGTCTCAACATCTCTGTTGCTCTTTCTCTACACAAAAAGGCGCCATTCTGGTCGTCGAACAAGTGCCGACCAACCTCTTCACATCAGCTACCCCTCGATCGACAAATATTCCTTCGCCAAGCTAAAGACACAACAGCCACCATGGCGACGCGCGACTTCGGAAACAAGTCGCGGAAGCCCATCGCAACCTACGGCAAGGGGGTGCGCGAAAGACTCAAACGGCACGATCTTTCTATACTGGTGCGACGGGTGCCACGCGCCCCAGTGACCGACAGACCACGAGTGGCATCACAGGACAAACAACGCGTCAAGGAGAGCGCGACCCTTACGAACTGTCTTCCTCGCCAGAACCTTTCTCATTCGATGGCCCTTCACGGAACAAACCTGCGGCAGCGAAGAGCACCACTACAGCTCTCTTGAGCAGCGAGCGCAAACGGAAGGCCGCCGAGCTATATTCGCCCAAGGCCAACGGCCAGGATCCTTTAGCAGAGCGGGATGATAGCTCACCTGTTCGTCCAACTGCCCGGCGCTCTCGAATATCGCCTCCAGAGCCGACGCGTCCGACGCGGCAAGCGACAAATGCGACCAGGCGTCCAACGCGGTCCACCTCGGCAGAAGGCATGGATGTAGATGTCCCAGATGTGGCTTTATCCAGCCCCCCACCAACGCCTATTACGTCTAAAGCCAGTGGTATCAAGAATAGAAAGGCAACTTCGAAAAAAAGGAAACGCAGGAGTTAATTCCTCAGCAGACCATGCAAGCCTTTGATAATCTGGCTGTCACAGAGAAGGGTAGCACAAAGCCGCGCACCCATCAAATTCCTGTGCGTTTAGCACAACGAAAACCGACGCTGAAAACTACACAGTCAGATATTGGCCCAACATCTACTTCCACTGCCTTGGCGAGTTCGTCACGGCCCGCCGCAAATTGGGTGGCGATGGAAGAAAACCAACCGAAGCCGAAGAGGCAGAAAGCACGGGTGGTTGACAGATTGAAGGCGGATCGTGAGTCAACAGACGAGTCGGAAGATGAGACTCAAGTGACTTGGAGCCAGCCAGCCATGTCTGGCCCGACTGGCGATTTTGCACAGGAAGACTCACAAGATTCCACGGCTGTGACCCCGAACCCCCGCAAAGCTCCAGGCCCCAGGCCTCCAGCATTCTCCAGGACGTCGAGTCTAGTAAAGCGTACATATGGCCAGACAAGGACCCTCTTAGAAGAGACGGACATGTATGCTGCTTTGGAGCTTCCACAGGAGACACCAAATCTAAAAGGCCGGCGCCTCGAATATGATATCCACAAGAAGCTGATCAAGCCTGCCTCCGATGAGGAGGATGAGGATTCCGGCTCTCAGTCCAAGACGGCCAAGATGCAGGGCATTCATGAACTTCGAGCAGCAGGCGCAAACAACTTTGTCGCCGATCAGATGCATGATTTAACGGACCAAATAGGAGCCCCCAATGGTGCAGGCCAGAAGGCATCATCCTCGCGCAGAACTGCCCTGCGTCAAGTTGCGGAGAAGGTAAAAGACAAAGAATATCGAAGGTCACTCCGTGACCATGGGGTTGAGGCAACAATCTTTGGGCATGCTGATAGAGAGCATGACACCATAACTGGCTATCTAATCGTGGTGATCCTTCTCCAGCTTTTGGCACACACAGACTCGTTGCATGTTGTGCGGCTTGTCCGCAATGAAAATATGGGCGACTTGTTTGCAAAGTTGCTTGAAGTCAACAACGATGCTCTGAAGCTGGCGCGAGATCGCAAGAGCAACCTAAGCAAGCGTGATCAGACGCTGCTCGCCGGGCTGCAGAAGAACCTTACCGAGCTACCGGCCTGGCGAACCAAGCCTGCTTACATATCACCTCGGACTGCGACCCTGAAGTGCCTTCAACTTCTTGTTGCCCAGGATCCGAACATCGGCAGGGATCTCTCTCTGTTCCCGGCCATGGTGACGGACAAGCTGTTCTCGGTGCTGTCCGTGGCGCAAGATCCGGATTTCTGGGAAGCCCCTGACGCTATTGACCGTATCAATGTCTTCCATGCGTTGTCCGTTCTGGAATATCACACCGTTAAGGCCCTTGAATCCCAACACGATAGCAACAAGTGGTTGACGGACTATCTTCCTTCGGTGGCCGACGCTTTTGGGGCTGTTCTGCGGGTACCACTGGATACGGAGCTCGAAAGCCTCGTGATGCGACTTGTGGTCAACCTAGTGGAAACGGTGCCGGGAGCGCCTGAAGTGTTTGTCGCCAAAGGCTTACTCCCCACTCTTGCAACATCTGTATGCGCAAGCTTCGCCAAGGCTCTAGCGACCGTCTCTACCAATGAATGGTCTGACGAAGTTCGCGACGGACTCGTCTTGCGACTGGGCATCCTGATCAATTGCGCCGAACAAAGCGTGGCGGTCAGAGAGGCGGTCTGGAAGTGCTATGGCGACGACGGTTCTCCTACTAATAAGCTTATCAAGCTATTCTTGGAGAACCATGCATCTACTGCCGAAGTAAGTAACGAGTCCTCCTTGACTTTACTATCCCAACAACCCAAAACTAACGCTTTCCAGGCTGATTCCGATGCGAAATCGCAATTGAACGTGGCATTCGGGTACTTGGCCGTGTTGCTCGGCTACCTATCACTGCTCAAACCCTTTAGAAACGCCTTCAGGGCCAGCCATTCCAAGAAGAGCATGAAGCCGTTACTCGACTCCATCCGCGAGTTCGTAGCGCATCACAAAGTGATGGAGGCCACGCTGAAGGAGGCGGTAGGAGAGGGTGACGTGCACGGCGGATACACAGACAAGCTGCAACTGCTTGTAGAGCAGATCGAGAATGAATCTATTCTCGACTGATGTCCTTACTTTCCTTCATTATTCGAAGCCTCGTCTAGAAACAGGGAGTTTCAGCACCTACACTATCTTGCAAGACCTACCAACACACAAGATTAAGGACTTAGAAAAGGCATTGGGCCTGATGGGCAATGGGTTAGGTGGGTTATTTGGGCTGGCTGAGACCGGCCCATGCTTTGCGGATGCATTGGGAACATGGTATTTGAATACAAGCATATGCTTGGGGGTGTCATCTTCGATACGCACATGTAATACCCATAGAACTACGACTTTGAAACGAATCGAGACGAACGCCTCTTTTATCCAGCCACTTTGTGTTCTGAGCAACAGCAACGATGATATGGTCTGCCTTGCTCTGCCCCAAGACACCTCTCGAATCAAACTTAGATATGCTACGGATGGCTATACGGTTCTACACAGCCCTGGCCTGTGTTTGACGGGACAGTTGCAGAGAAAATAGACCCATGGGCATCAATGGTGTGAGGACACGCCGCTATAGAGAACCGCACGTTTTCGTTCTGCTGAACAATTTGCCCAAGGCTAAAAATGACGTTCTTTCTCGCGTACAGCATGATGGAATGTGAATACCATGGGTGCTGCTTCCCCCTGTTAGGCACTTTATATTTTACCTTCTATCACTAAAGACACCAATTCGCATCCATTCTTTCGCTTATAGTCTTGACCTGCCTCCTCTTATATAGCCCCCTTTACCTTTGCTGGAACCATAACTGCCTCAAACATTGTGCACTCGTTCCGAGCCAAAAAATACACACCCATACCTCAAAAGACTATACATATATCCAGATTGACCCTAATTTCCTTGGCCGAGTCGATTCAGCCTAGCGGTATCATTCTTGGTTATATACTGAAAGGCAAGAGGGTTCAACTCTGCGGTCAATTGTTCAAGCCCCTTTGCGGTCTTCTTTTCTTTTGGCTCCTGTTCTCTATGCCGCCAGATTATTTACCAACTACAACCTCGTTACGCTCTACACAACCGGCGCTATCAACTCGCACTACACTGAAGATCAGGCTGGATGAAGACCTGTGTCGGGCAGCACAATTCAAGAAAAAGAAGAAGACGTCCATGGGGAAAATAGGATATATTAGAGAATAAGAGTTTGGTTGTATACAGCCATTACTATGCAACTCTTCCAGCAAGTATGCTCCCATATCGCGCCAGAAGCCTCTCGCTTATTCCTCTTCGCTCGTTACTGATTCCGGCTTTGGTGCCTCTCCGCCTGAGTTTCTGTTGTTGAACTCCTTCATACTCATAGCGTTGGGCTCGCCCGGAAGCTCGCCGTTCATCAGCTGCACAAGCCGGATGACCTCGTTGCGCATGTGCGAAAGGTTGATGCTGTTCATCAAGTTGATGGTCTTGTAGATGCGCGTCTGCTCGTCGCTGATCTTCACGTCGGCCCAGGATTTGGGGCCGTAGCCCAGCCAAACCATAAACTCGGGCATGTACCTGAGCAGCACGCGGTCCAGCACCAGGTCCCGGGCCGTCACCGTGGTCATCTGGACGGGGAGCGGTTCCTCCTCTTCCTCCTCTTCCTCTTCCTCCTCCTCGTCATCGCTGATATCAGTCAACTTCTCGACCTTGGGTGCCTTTCGTTTCTTCTTGCTTGCTTTCTTCTCCTCCGCCGCCTTCGTCCTCGCACTTTCGATCTCCTTAATCTTCTCTGCCCGCTCCGCGTCCTCCTTGTCCGCCAGCATTTCCGTCACCCGCAGCGCGAACTCGAACTGGTCGCCCTCGAGGCGGCGGGCGTTGGGCGCGTTGGCGATGAATTGCGTATAGTCCGTGAACTCGAGTTCCTCATGGTCCCTGTGGTCCTTCATGGCCTGGGCCGTGATGACCCGCTCCATGTTGAAGCGGTAGTAGGCTGGATCGCGCTTGGTATTGAACAAATCCGGGTGGAACAAGAGCCACGGGTTGTCGGCCTCGTTGGGCTCCAGGTCCTTCGACTCCCGGTGCGGGCCCGCCGAGGTTTTGACATCGTGACTGTAGCCCTCGTGCTCATGGAGAGGGGAACTAATTGTTTTTTTCTCGTCAGGGGCAGTCTTGTGTGAATCCAAACCATGACTACAGAAGGGACGTGTCACTCAAGTGCGAAGAAGCATAACGTACCTTCTTCTTGAAAATGGCAATCGTCTTTTTGTCCTTGACGGGCCTTGGCGGCGGGAAAGTGAAAGTAGCAGTCCTTTCCGGCTGGTAATCGAAACACCAATCCCGAGCTTTCGCTGGCAGGGATTTCTGTTTCTTCTTGGATTCCGAGAGGATCCCCTTGTAAAAGTTGCTGGTCACGTTGTCGCCGTTCAAGTACTGCAAGATCAGCTTGGCGCCGTCGGCGTAGGCCTTATTGAGATTGGCCTGGGTGAGGCTGAGCGACGACTTGGATTTTGCATTTCTGGCCTTGGCGACGGCCCTGGCCTTGACCTGGGACTTAGGAGGGCCTGGCAGCTTGGGAGGCATCCTGAATAGACTGGGTAGGATAGTAACAGACAATAAGAAGTAACTGGAGGAGTTCTGAGTGTAATTATACAGTCGGATGCTTCAAGTAAAAGGGGTAAAGAAAAGCGAAGGAAACTGCCAGGGCATGGCGGCTCCCAGTGGAGGATTAAACCATGTGCCATCATGAGTGGAATAAAGAATACCGAGGAATGTGACTAGCTTCTTCATTGCCATGCTCTGTCTGAGATGTTGCGAAAACGGAAGAGTGGTGATGTTCCCCTTTGTCATGGTCACTAGCGCTTCATCGTTGCTGCGAACGGATGGGCGACAAATTGGCGATGGGGACAGCCAAGTAAATGCCCGGATAGTTTAGACATTGCAATGACTGACCGACACAATGTTGCTGCCCGGGGATTGCTAGAGGGAAAATAGTCGATGAAGTCAAGTGGCCTGTCGCTCAGAGCAAACTTGGGCCAAACCCTGACAATGGAATTGATGCCCATGGCAGCAAAGAACCGTACAAAGACGAAGGGGAGATGAAAGCTATTGCTGAGCAAAACAAGGCTATTGTAGCAAAAATGACCAGTAAACATCAGGGTAGTATAAATCATCCCTATTTGGACGATATTCCTAGGTGTAGTCCAGTTGGTCATCAAACACCATAATCATCAGTCTACCTGCCTCCTATTCTTCAAGCAAAAACTATCTACTATCTACCCAACGCGAGCTCCAAGGTTCTCCTCGAGGGAGAAAAGCACCATAACAAAAATGGACGCCCCACGACCGACTGCGAATGTCCGCCTGGAGGAGCTCTTGGGAGTCCCGTTCCTCACCAATGACCCCCGGAACCGATCCGGCAACAATGAACGCACGCTATTCGGCCACCAGTCACCGGAGACCACCGCAGACGCAGGCAACGGAGACAGTAATTCTTCTTCTTCTCCCCTTAACCAGGGCGACAGCACCTACGGCTCCGGCTCTCGCTCCGGCTCCAACTCCCGCTGCCCCAGCCGGTCGAATGCCCCCTGGACCTGCAGGAAGGTGACGACATGGGTTACATGGCCCCCACGACACGGGCGTGGCAGCGCTTCAACCACCCGCTCTGCGGGTCCAAGGTGAAATGCCACGACATGTCCCCCGCGGCACGTCAACGGCGTCTCGCCCAGAACAACCTGCCGCGGTTCCTGTTCCGGGGCTATTGCCAGCGCAGCGGCGGCGGAAACCCGTACCTGAACCAGTGGGACAAGTTCATCCCGCACTACTTCCTGACGGCGGCCGAGTCGACCGAGACGTGTGTCCCGCGCTGGACCATGGCTGACTTCCCGCGGCGTGACGAGGTCATCCAGGCGCACCTGACGGGCGACGCGTCGGACGCGGAGCTGCGGCAGACGCCCTTCTCGAGCTGGTCGCAGTCGCCGCAGGTGGCGCTGCGGTACAGCGGGGGCCCGACGACGGGTCGGCGCGCGTGGCGGTGCTGGACACGACGCGGCTGCGGCCGTGGAACGAGGTGTACAACGTGGCCGAGATGCGGTACCAGGGCTACCACTCGCTGCCGCTGCGGTACGGGTGCTGGGAGTACTTCGTGTACGGGCCGATCGAGGGGGCCAGCATCCACACGTTCCCGCGGCAGAGCTTCACGGACCTCTGGCGGCCCGACATCAGCCTGGGCTCGCTGGACACGACGACGCCCTACCCGGTCTTCCAGAACGGCCGGCCCCTGAGCCGCGAGTCCGTACGGCACGCCCGGGACCTCGCGGGCCTGTTCGTCAAGAAGCACGGCTGGGCCGGGGAGCGCTCGACCGTCGTCCTCTACGTCTCCATCCTGCTCCTCGCGACCTGGCGCCACAGCCACATGAACCCGCCCGCCCAAGGGCAGCTGGCCCAGACCTCGTGGGACCCGCGCGACGTCATGCTCATCGCTCACGAATTCTGGACTGAGATCACCGAGCACAGGGAGGTCAAGCTGGCAGGTGACGACCCGCAGCGCGTCAGCATGGGCTACAAGTGGTTCTTTGACGCCTTGCTCCTGATGAACAGCATCGATACCGGGGATATCCACAGGTTTGGTCCTGATCCTGACGAGGTAGTTTGATTCCTGAGATATTCGCCGGTCGACATTATAGATAGGTAAGTACATAAACCTCCTAATTTGCGAAAAGGGGCTACACAATACACTGTACATTGGTAGGTAAGCATATTTATCCAAAAATGACTGCAACGTCGCCAATATTGTAAGTCAGGAATATCATTAGTAGCACAATCATGTTGAATGCCATGGTATCTACAATGCGCTGTTTTGTCTTGGGTGTTTATCAAATGAAATCTGCTATGTCTATGAGAAAATCAAGACTGGTTTTCTAAAAGCCCTCCCACGCGCCCCCTTTTCCGAAACCGGGCTAATCCAGACTGGAATTCTAAGCGCAGCCAGCCACAAACGCCCCGAGACCAAACACAGAATGCAGGTCCATGTATGCCGATCTATTCCAAAAACGTGAACAGATTTGTATGCAGTATGTTCATAGCCCGGGTAGCTTCCCGCGCGTCGATAACGCAGCTGATATTGATCTCGCTGGCTCCTAGAATGACAAACGACTGTTAGCAAAATACTCGCGGCTAAGTAATGAGAGAGACCAGTGAGTTACCCTGTGAAATCATTTCGATATTAACATTATGCTCTCCGAGCGTCGAGAACATGCGGCCCGAGATACCGATCATGTTCTTCATCTCCGCACCAACCAAGCTCAGAATGGCCATGTCATGCAGCATGCTCACGTCGCCGCATCCCTCCAATTCGGCTCTCGCTGCCTCAAGTTGCGAAATGGGCGAGTTGGCAGCGTGGATGGCCATGGAGACGTGGACCTCACTGGTGGAGATGAGATCTACGGAAATGCGGTGGTTGTTCAGAATAGCGAACACCTTGGCGAAGAAACCGTGGGAGATGGATCGCTTGTTGGAATGCACGTTGATGACAGAGATGTTGTCCTTGATGGTCACGGCCGTGGGGCGTCTTGGTGTCTTCCGCAGCGTAGGGTCTGACCGCTTTCTTGACCTCTTGATCTCCTGAGCTGGCGACTGAACAGGATCGGGCAGCACGATAGTGCCCTCACCCCGCGGGTTCTTAACGTTCTTGATGCGGATCTGGATCGGCGGTTCGGCCTTGATGACCTGGTCCATGGTGAGGTGGTGGATAACCTCGGAGCCATAGAATGTAAGCTCAGCTGCTTCGGATGGAGTGATAGAGCCAAGGAGGCGCGCAGTCGGGACTTTGGTCGGGTCTGCAGTGAAGATGCCATCCACTTCCTTCCACACCTGCAATTCCTGGGCCTTCAGTCCTACTGCGGCCAGAGCAGCGCAGAGATCTGTGTAGCCCCGTCCGATATCGCCGTCCATGAGACTTCCAGGGACCGTACCAAAGAAGCCCGTCACTACGGGCACCCTCTCGCCGCACGCATTGATCCGCTTCTGGAAGGCGGCGGCGGCTTCTCGGTAGAAAGCCGGGCTGAGTCTATCGGAGCTGTCGTAATGGAGGACATCGGCGAGGTCGACATATTCGGCATCGACTTTCTGATGCCACTGTCAGTAAGGGCACCAAGCAATATCAAGGGCGCGCCGTTATCTCAGTACCTTGTCCTTGAGCAGGCATGTCATAAACCTGCAGCTCAGCTTCTCGCCGAAGCTGATGACCCGGTCTTTGGATCTCGCGTTGACTTCGAGATTGAAGCGCTTGGCAGCAATGACATAGTCCACCAACTCCTGGCAGTCGTTCTCGATATCGGTCTTGACCTGCTGTTGCAGGGCAGGGTCCTTGACGAAGGACTGGATGGCGAAGACATGGTCGCTGCAGATTTCCTGAACCGCAACCTTGACCTCTTCGAGGATCTCGTTCTGGGTGGCTTCGTTGCTGGTGGCGGCCGCGATGGCCTTGAGTTTCTTGTAGACCTCGAGGAGACTGAACCACGGCGCATTGTGTTAGATAGATCTGATCGACGGGGGGTTCCGCCTGGCCATTGCGACGCTCGGAGGTATAGGTTGACTAACCGACTTGTGGTACCGGTGACCTTTTTCCCAGTGCTCCGGGCCGAGCAAACGACAACTACTTTATTGGAAACGAGACTCGCCCTAATCGCAGGTCCAGTCAGCAACAGCGGTCGTACAAAGGGAGGGGCGTGATGTCAGCGTGGTATTGCACGTACCGTATAATGTCTTCTGCGATCTACAGGGACACAAGCCATGTAATCAGTCATAATGCCCGACAAGGGGCATAGTCGACAAGGGCGCGGGGCAGCAGAGGGATGGATTTCCAAAATACCTTGTCTGGGAATTTGCCGACACTGGTGCCGCCGAATTTTTGTATTATCCAGCCATTGCTAGAATTGTTGCTGAATTCGAAGGCTGCCATTTTGTCTTCTGTCTCTGGCGCAAACCCAATAGCGGCTGGCGTCCTTGCCCTGCTCGTCAAAAGCAACAAATCGCGGGGCAGTCGTTATCGTCCAGTCTTCCGGTTAGAGAGGCGCCAACTACACTTTTTTTTTTATATGTATAGAAAGAGCTGGTTATGCTAAAAGAGAAGTATACAAGAGGTATGCCGGAATGGGTGAATATTCTTAGCACTTTAAGTATGTAAGTATGTATGAGATAGAGGAGGAAGTTAAAGCTGTCAACTCCAGGGAAAACCCACCACGTTATGTCATGTCCTTGCTCGCTTTCTTTAAGATAGATGGAATAGATACACTCTAGACCCGTAAAGTGGAATGGGCAAGAGGATGCGCTGCGCTGCTGGCCTGGAGTTAGCCTCCGATTCGGAAGCTAAAAAAACCCTTCAGTGACTCCCGCGTCTTCACGCTTCGCCTGCACGCCTGCACGCCTGCACGCCCACGCCCAGTCGTAGCGGGGCTGAGGGTCCTCCTTGTCCCCCCTTGTCCCCCTCTGGAACCCCCCTGGCCCTGCGTCGACGGGTTCCGGCTGCGACATACGTACGAACAAACTTGCGGTCTTTCTCCTCCCTCCTCTAGGTTAACTGCAGATAGTGGGGTGCTACAAGCATAACAGCCATACGTATGCATGCGTATGCGACTATACCTAAGCCTGACTTCGTACACCCGATGGATGTGGCAGGCGGTGTAACATAGCCAGGTAATACTATGCAGGAGTGGACATACGATGTCGTCCGAATCGGGTGCAGACCGGAGATTGGGCGATAGGTCGACAGCAGGCCTCTTTGCTTCTCGTCCGAAATCCCTCCGTCGATATTCTGACGCCACGCTTCTGACTCAACTTACTTACCCGTCATACGAGGTATTCAGCCGCCGCTAGACACATGAAATAGTAGAAAGATATTAGCCAGCCGAATACGCCATTGATACAGGCCATTGATATACGCCCGGGAGATATGTCGAAAAGGCCAGCATACTGTTCACCATATGTTGGACTCATAAGAGTCACGGCGATTATATTTATCAAACACATCACGGGAATAAGGCTTTTCTGATTGGAACTGATTTGCTTGGATTAAAATGCTCCCCAAGCTTCTATAGGTCTAATCGGTGCGTGCTTTTCGTCCGAGGGGTCGGTCGGTTCCCCAATACATGCATCATCCCGTCCTGCCTTTCCCAGAATCGGAGTGCCGGTCAGCAAGCCCGGCACATCTCTTACCCGGCCGATGTGCATGAGTGAAATTCCCGCCACATTGAGTACCATAGCAGTAGGCTTAGCCCGTGGCGGTGAATAGCTAGCCTCGATCAGCTTCAATCCTGTATCTCAGCTGGCCTTGCCTTCTTCTTCTTCTTCTTCGGCTTCGCCGTCGCTGGTTCCTCAACATTACCTGCTGTCTCTTTCGTCTTGACAGCAGGTGTATTTGGGTTGTCGGCCGGTCCATCATCCACCGAAGCCACCACCTTCTTCTTCTTCTTTTTCGCCGCCTTTACAGCTGATACGGACTCACCCTCTCCTCCATCTGTTGCTACTGCCTTCTTCTTCTTCGTCTTCTTCTTGACGACCGTCCCCTCGGCGTCGACGCCCTGAGCCACCTGGATGCGCTCATTGGCGCGCTGCATCTCGAGCCGGAGCCGTTCCACCTCCTTCATGGCGCGGGCCATTTCGGCCTCCTCGCGCTGCTGGGCCTCGTAGTCGTAGCCGCGGCTGTCGGGCGCTGCCTCCAGGTTGAGCGACCCGATATTGGTGGAGTCCACCCCCAAGAGGACCGACTGCTTTAGCTGCTTGGCCCGCGACTTCGTGAAGCTGTCCGAGTTGTTCTCCGAGTCGTAGTGGCGGGGTGTGGAGCCGCCGCTTCCCACCAAGTTTTCGTCGGCTGCAATCACGATCTTCTGTCGCGGTTTTGGCCGCGGGGCTTTTTGTGATTGGGACGGGACGCTGCCGCTGATGCCCGCGCTTAGCTTGTTAAGATCCAACTCCATGATAGGGATCGAATCGACGTCCAAGTCGGGACCGTTGGAGTTCTGGAGGATATTGTGTATAGGTGTCGATGTACCGGTCAAGCTACTGCCTTCCCCAATGTAGAAAGGATCGTCCTTGTTCCTCTCACGACGCTCTTTCTTCCTCCTGGCGAGGATATCGGGATCCAGGTACGCATCTTCTGCTGGCTGCTGCTGATACGAATCAGAAAATTCTTCGCGGCTTTCAGCCAGTCGGTTGATAGCGGGTTCCGAGACTATGCTAGTCGGTGGTGGCCGCTTGTTATAGTATATTTCGAACTCATCTGCTTCCTCTGCAGGCATGCTAAGTGGCTGAGCATTGGCCAGGAGAGAGTTGAGGTTCGGGTTGATGGGCTCATCGAGGTCCAAGCCCTCCGGGAAAGGCACATTCTTCTGAGCTGAAGCTGCAACCGATTTCAATTCCCATCCCACAAATAGGGATGGCATTGCTTGTGTAAGAAGTAAAGGGGCATCTTGTACGTCCACCCCGGCAGCATCTTGGCCAGACACTGCCTCGGCAGTCAATTTGAGTAACTCGATAAACTCGACGGCCCTTTCTTGTACTTCAAGATTCGGATTCATAGCTAGAGGCTCGAAAACATGGATAATACGGGCCATGAGTAAAGACACCATTGACTTCCTCGCAGGAGTCCATGGAGCCATGGTGTCGCCTGCAATCAGAGAAAAGACCTTGGTGACAGCTTGTAAACAAGCAGCCAGCGACTCAGGAGAGGATATTCGTGGAATGAGCTGGATCAATGACCCAAGACTATCATCTGGTGATGGAGTCTCGGTCGCGTACTCCCCTATAACCCATGCAATAGGTTTCACAGCACCAGACGTCACTGGGTGGCCGGTTGGCGCGTCCTTGTTGAATTGCATCAGGATCGCGTTCGCAGCTTCGACACATGCTGGCCGAATAGCATGCACCTTGACAGTAACGTTCCTTAGTTCGTCGCCAATTCGTTCCGACACATCTCCTGCGTTCGACTTTGGAGATGCTTCCAAGTCGTTTGTGGGCCGGGCCAAGGGGGCCATACGGACCAATTGCGTGAGAATGTCGATGTACCACTCGAAGTCTGTCAGGTTGCTATAGTTGTTTCGTGAACACATTATAAGGATCCTGTTGATTACGTCGGCCCGATAGTCGTCTGGCAGTGGTGGTGAATTGCCATCATTCTTCTGTCTCGGATTAATGGCTTCCTCCAGAGCTTCTTCATCCGAGTCCAGGTCAGCCGGGTCGATTACAGCGTTTCTTCCATTTTCCGGAGAGGCGCTCTTAAGCTGCCTCATGAGACGACTGACAATAGAAATCAGGTTGTCGCTGCTGACCATGCCCTGGACCAGATCCAACGACTTTATGCGAATTGAGATATCTGTACTGTCGATGCATTCGAGAATGACATCTTCTTGCTGAGCAACAAGCCAAGGGTGCGTGACAACAATCTTGTTGAACGCAAGGAGCGCCACATATTTAACTATAGCCAGTTGTTAGCGCGAGGACATCCTAATAATGGGCAGCAATATCTCAGACGTACGGTTTGGGTCACCGTCGACCATTATCATGCTTCGGAGCTTGCTGACGCAGAGGGATGCGATCTCCTCTCTTCCATCGTCATCGTCGTCGCCGCTACCAAGAATCCCGCCCTGGATAATGCCATTTATACATTCGTACAATAATGACATTGCAGGGGTACTGCGTATGATCTCGGTCAAGGGGGGCAACAGCTTCCGCACAAGTCTTGGTTCGAGGGGAGTAAGAGTCGCAAACTAGAAGAACAGTAAGTATGAAGGACGATTGGCTAATGTCCTGGTTATGTAGTTCTTACTAGTTTTATTAGTTTGATAGCCATCCAGTTGTTGCCACTGTCTACGAGTAGTTCAAAGAGCCTCGGCGCGAGAGGTAGGAAGTCGTTGGGCCGGCGCCAGCCTAACTCGCAGACAACATTCACGATGGCCGCCGTGACACTGGGGTCTTCGGACGTATCCATAAGCTTTTCCTTTATTTTGGGCCATGCCGCGCGCAATGTTTCCGGAAATACTAGAGCTAGTCTATACAGAGTAACGATGGTTTTCTTGCGTATCGTGGCGTTGCTGTGACTGAGTCGAGGGAGCAGATCGGAGAGGGTCGAGAGCGCCAAGGAGGGGGTGATGAGGTGAGGCAGGGCGACGATGGGTAAGGCGATAGTAGTCGTTGAAGCTCCCGTGAGATCTTTCTTGAGGAGGTTCGTGGCGAGCATCAGGACTTCGGTATCGGGGCGGAAGCTCTGGACGGCCCCGAGGTAGCCCACCCGCTTCTGATGGTATTTTGGCGACGCCATGACTTCCAGGACGTGGAACGAGGCCCATGACATATCGTGGCCGAACATCTCGAGGTATACCAGCTTCAACATGGCGGTGGCCTTGAGGTCTAAGTCCTGAGATCGAATTTCGGACCGACATTCTTTCAGGCAGTTCTGAATGTATTCGCGCTCGTTGCCCTTGTGGTTTCGCATACCCCGAATGAGGTCGTAGAGTGATTTTTCGAACCTGGAGCGTGTCAGCCAAACATTCAGCGTGAGTATCACATACTCGAACGTACATCTTTGCGAATGTTGCGCCTTGCACCGGCGCTGGCTACGTCTGGTTTGTCTTGTCGTGTATGGTATCAAAGCCGATCGAGAGCTCTCGGGAAGCTGTTAGTTCTTAGTTGCGGTGTGGGCTTGTGTTGGACCGAAGGCCATCATGACGACAGCTGTACATCCAGGAACGAGTGGTCGATCAACGTCGATCAGAGCCCATCGCGGAGGTGTTTGTGAAGATATTGTGGTGCAGATACGAGTTGTAGGCCAGGTTAGCTTTAGATGTAGGGACCTGGTCTTGTGCCCCTCCAATGAATCTTATTCAACATACGCAACGCACGAATCCCCAAACCCGATTTGGAGTCGTGCTCGGACTCTAAAGACGTAATGCGCTAGAGGACAGCCTGCCAATTCCGGCGCCCGCCAGTTGACTCCCTAGCTCCCTAATTGACGGCGGATTTACTGGGTCACCGAGGCTGGCCAGCAGCACCTTACAGTGGCCACAATGCGACACAGCTTCTAACAACCGTGACCAACGACGACATCTTGGATTCTATGTTCTGAAAACCCTCGACTTTCCTGCCGCAATCCCCCATTGGAACGAATTCCCCTCCAGTTCTCGACCGATCGATCTACCATGACGTCCTCGCTTCTCAGGCCGCCGGGACATCTGTCTCCAGCGACTGCTCTTCAACTATCTCAGCAAGCGCCTAACATAATCAAGAACTCACCGGGTGCGGTTACGGCTTCAGCTTTCTCATCGCTCTTCAGCGCACCCGAAACACCGGAGCTATGGACGATATACGAGAACCTCCTGCTTTCGTGCCTCCGCACGGGGGATGAGGAGTCGGCGCATCTGTGTCTGGGTCGATTGGTGAACCGGTTTGGTGATGACAACGAGCGCGTCATGGCCCTGATAGGCATAATGAAGGAAGCAGATGCCACAGACGACGCCACACTAGAAGTCGTACTGAAGGAATACGAGGCATTGCTGCAGGAGAATCCGACAAACACCGTAGGCTGCCTAGTATACCCTGCGTGTTTAACTGTACGACCGCCGCCTGACATTGTTGTTTTCTTTAGCCTATCGTAAAGCGCCGCGTTGCCCTTTTGCGATCACTCGGTCGCATTCCGGACGCAGTCACGGCCTTGACTGGACTGCTCGACTTTTCCCCCACCGACAGCGAGGCTTGGTCAGAGCTGAGTGATATCTACTTCTCCCAAGGCATGTACGGTCAGGCCATCTACGCCCTGGAGGAGGTACTCGTACTGCAGCCAAACGCTTGGAATGTAAGGATGGAACGTTTGCTATTTTCAAGCGGCAGGTTACTAATGCAACTGCCTAGATTCACGCCAGGATAGGGGAGTTGCTTCTCATGTCTATTAAATCCGGGGACCAGAATGATAGTGCCAAGCAGCTCGGCGAAGCGCTCAAACGGTTCTGCCGAAGCATCGAGCTCTGCGATGACTACCTACGTGGCTACTACGGCTTAAAAATAGTACGTGGTTACGACTTCTCTTCAGTCTCGCATAGCAGTTGCACTAACTTCTAGCAAGACAACAACGCAGCTTCTGGAAGACCCACCGAAGCCCTCTAAACAGGCGGAGAGTGATGGCCTCTCACCACCCAACTTGCCCACCCTTCAGAAGCTGGACGGGCTGGCCACCGAAAAACTCGGGGAGATTACGCGGAGGTTCACGGCCGGGGAAAGAGGCTGGCAGGGCTTTGACGAAGCCGAGATCGTTGCGGCCAGGGAGCTACTGGAGAAGAGTTCTAGTACGACTGTGCGTTAAGGCGGGCAACGGGCCGCGGACCTGGAAAGGTGCCAATCTACGATTCGATCCGGTGATCCATTCACGATGCCTGTGCTATAGTGACTCACAGCATTACCGTTGCAGCCAACAAGTCGGGATACTTTACCCCTGACCGGGCAGGAACCGTGATAGTCACCAGCTAGCTCACACTCTCACTGGCCACAGGACAGGTACGCGCGTTGTGGTGCAGACTGTCAGCTTAATTGATACCCTACCGAAATGCGGCAGCACGCAATCAACCAGGGGCCATTGGGCAGGAGAGCTGGTGGGATGATGTAGATCAAGCTAGAGGAGCCCACCGACCCCTCTGCGTGGCTCCAGTCGTTTGCGATGGGCACGGAGGCTGAGGACAAGGCAGAAGAAGACGATAATTGACCGAGAGACGAGGCGGCTCTTCCATGCACTCTTCTACTTCGAAAGCCGCTGAAAAAGGCCCACCTATACATATCTGTCTATGCCGGCCTACATTGCCTATGAACTGAGACCGGTCGAAGCTTGGGCAGCAAGGCGTTTCATTAGGCTCGCTATAGCCGAGCTGGGAGAGATGGCCAAGGCCTCAAATCCACCAGCTACTGTAGGTTCCACTTAGGCCAGTCATGATCGTTCTCGACGAGTCAACGCAGCGAATACCGTCTTCCGCAATGCATGCTCTATACCCACATCCCAGCCCTGTAGACTGGACCTTTTCGGCTTGTCTGTATACAAGTACGCGTTCTCGACCGTTAACGATAATGCTCGTACGGAGTATGGGATTCCCATATTCCGTACCGTGGAGACAGCTCTGTAATTACATAATAGACATTTGCGTATATCGGCGGCGACATATTCCTAACCTGACCATTGCGGAAGGACTATTCCGTATCGGCTGGGTTTGGGGACCTATGTTCACGGATGCGGTTGTCTGACCTCATCCCTGTTTTTCTTGAAGATTCCGGAATGTTTACTTGCATGGGAGGCTTGTGAGCCAGACATGCACACAGACATACACACTCACACAAACCGACTACTGACTTGTCTGTCATGCTAAGCCTCGATGGATTTCTGACCGTGCCGCCGAGTGGGTATTCAACGTGTGTGTGAATCCAGGCCTATTGGGCGAGATTTCCAAATTCGCCCGCCTACTTTCAATTTACGCCCATTGGGGGGAGTTGTCGTGGGCGCAGGCATAGGTGAGCTGTCGGCCTCAGCAGACCAATCCATTGGGCATGAGCCTCCTCATGCACCTCAGCAGCAGTGCAATGCTGTGTTACATATCGGCTATGCCCGCGACAGCAAGCTGCCTAGAAACGAGCCGGGGCCCTGGTTTGCTCGCGACTGCCCTCAATGGATTGGTCCGGAGCGAGGGCAAGGAGGGGCAAGGCGAGAGAAAGTAGCGTCCAGATAGTGCCCATAGCAACAGCGGTGTACTCCTCCTCACTCCCACCCTAACTTACTCGGTGCCCCTCCAACACCGGCGCATCAATCTCAACCCCGCCAGCAGGAAGCAGCATCGAGGATTGACTGGCTGGCGGACTGGCTGACTGGCTGACTTGACATCGGGTGTCGCTTCGCTTCACAGCAGGTTTCAGATGTCAAGTCAACAGCGACACGGAGGGAATGACGGCATGTGACAACAACCGCTATATCTGACATCTGCAAGCTGTGGTCTTTGCTAGGGTGGCAGACAGACACACACAAGCATATGCCGGGGTGGGCTCCATCGGTCGCAAGCACAGTCGTCCTATCGACCTGATGGATCCCCAGTTTGTCGCTTGCCATCTCGATAGTTACATACGCCCCGTGCACCCCTCCCCCGAACAAGGAGGAACCTCGTGAGCTTGGTGCCCACTTCTGGCTCGAGTTTCCGATCGCAGTTCCAGTAAAAGGAAGCAGCCAGGGTCGACGAGTGCTATAGCCGTGGCCTCTCGGCTATAGAAGATCACCATTGCAAATTTCTTACCCAAACAAACCGGCAAAACAGACTGTAGGTGACTATAACGCGACCTGTTATGTGCAGCAGCTAAGATGAAACGACGATGAATGAAGAATAAACAATCGGAGGGAGGTCAACAAACATCATCATGCATGCATGCAGACATCGACATGCTGCTTCCGTCCCTTCTAACATCTACCTCATTAGTCGCACTAGATGCCCGGTAGGCACAGCGTGACCAACCCCGTCTCCCTTGGGCACACCATCAGGTGTAAATACTAATGGCATGAGCTAAGGAGCAACAACCTACCGAGAAGCTGGGCTAGTTCCCGTCACTGTTTGAGAAACCCCAAGGAGAGGCGCTGGCCGGGCAAGCTGGGCTGGGCTGGGCTGCAAGACGTTGCGTCGCTAGCCACAGCTAGCTGTATTACACACACCGTCATCTCGGATACTTGTTGAAGCCCACATACAAGCGGTAATTGTAGGAGAATCCTCTCCTCTCGGTGTTTTGTCAACCAAAAGACAGCGAGGCCGACGGACACATGGATCGTGGCATGTAGGCATAAGACTTACTTGCTATTGCAACATGTACATGCACAATACCCATCGCCCTCAACAGCTAGGCCAGGTCAATGCATAGTAAGTCGGTAAGGCATGTAAGTAGTGGTGGTGTAGCACATCATGCTTTGCTGACACCTATATAATAAGCGGCGGACTTCAGCCGCCCCCAAACCTAGAAAGTCTTCATCTCTGTTGTCTTGTCTGCTTGTCTCTCGTTACTGCTCGGGCCCATTTAAGTAGAGAGGGGGCCGCTTGTAGATCATCCTGGATCTCTCTTTGCACCCCATCGTTCAACCCCTCCATTCGCAAGAGAGTGGGATAGCGAGACATACAGTGATAGACCGCGAGGGCTTGAACTGTTGCCTCCTCCTCCTCCTCCTGACGATCCCCGTGCCACTGATTCTTCTCTCCCTATTTGCATCTATTACATACTCTTCCGCTTAATCGAATAACGCTGGGGAGTGGCCAGCCAACCTGCAGTCGCCCGTTTCCGTTTTGTTGCAGCGGACCTGCTCACCGCGCAGACTGGGTTTTGGAACGGAATTGGATTGGACTGGGGGGGACATTGGACGGCTTGGACTACCTAACCCAGCCGGTAGCTTGACTGGAGTGAGCGAGCGAGCGAGGGAGAGAAAGAGACGAGACACACACCCACACTGAGAAGGAAAAAAACCGACGAGGGGGGCCAGTCAATAAGACCCAATTACACCTCTTTCACCTTACCCAAACTTTTCCGCCGGTTTCTGCCCTTTGCGACCCAACTTGTGCATAGGAACCAGGATCTTCCCTCTAGCGATCACTTACACACACTGAAGCTTTGTCCGTCACCTTGCTACGAATTCGTCCCGCCGCCGATTCTTATTATTCCTTCCCATACCTAAACTACCACTGCCTACCAACCTCTACCTACCAATACAATACAAAACCACCGCCACTCACCAGGAAAACAACAACTCCTTGCTTGCTTTTGCTTGGTCCCGTTTTCCCACCGCCTGCTCCCTAATTCCTCGTGGCCCTTTTTTGAGTTCGATAGCACGACAATATCCGAACCAATTTCGAGCTTCTTTGCTTCTTTGCTTACAGCCCAATCCTAAATTCTGACCAGATCCTCGGGACATCTACCTACCCTACCCTAACGCCCTTCGGAGAGACAGCCACAACAACAACAACAACAACCACCACCACCGCTGCTCAAATTTTACCTCCCGTCACCACTTTGCCGTTTCTACGAATTCGCTGTTGAGCGATTCGACCCAATTGAGTTTTATCGGCGCCCATTTGGTTTTGCGACACTTGCCTTGCTGTGCGCTTCCAACCGCAACCAGCTTGACTCAACCATAACCGCGGCGTTTCTTACCGCTCATATAGATACGGCAGTTTTTGTCCTGAGAGTTTCGCCTCTTCTCTCTCTCTCTCTCTCTCTCTCTCTCTCTCTCTCTCTTTGGAGCCCACCCTTCCTTCGGAAGAAGGGTCGGCAGTGAAGGATACATAGTCATATTTCACCTTGGCTCCTCATGCATTCGTAGGTGCCCACCACGAACCCAAGACCCCGCATCCGCGCACGGCAACTGACTTAGTGGTACAGAAGCAGAGCGTACCCTCGAAACCACCACTACCAAGATCCACGCGGCAATTGGTCAAGTCAAGAAGAGGAATTCTCGCCTTCATCACAAGAAGACGACGATCAAAGCTGGACGTCTTCTCAAGGAGACGAAGACGAAGACGATCTCGGACCGACCGACTCGGCCTCAACAGCTCCCCGTCCTGGAGGCAACGATTGGGGACGCGCAAGAACCACAGTTCGGCATCACATCGCTCCAGCAAGGGGGACTTCCGGATTTCGGCACGTAACGCCGAATCAAGCGCCCAGTCTGGATTCTGACGATTACTACGGGCCGCAGTCGCGGCCGCCCTTCGGGGCTCCCAGTGGGGTTCCGGCCGGCGCCGGCCCAGTTGGATACTACGGTGGCCGCGGTCAGCAACATGCGCCGTATGCGCCTCCAAGTCATGCCAACGGCTACGGTCCCCCGGCCCCATATGGTGCCCAGCAGATGGTAACATACGGAAACCAATATAACCCGTTCTCGCCGGGAAATGGCCCAGGCCCCGCTGGCCCTGGTGGTGGTTACTTCGCCAATGACCACCACAGGGGTGGCTGGGGTGGTATGGGTGGTGGTGAAATGATGCCTTACCCCGGAGGACAGTATTTCAATGGTGGCCAGTACCCAATGCCTCAAGCTATGCAACAATATCAGCAATGGGCCTCTCCGCCGCCGCCGCCGACGGAGATTGCACCACGTACGCCAGCTCCTCGTACACCAGCCCCTCCACCAGAGCCCCCAAGGAGGATCCTGAAAAGGAGGCCATGAAGAAGAAACTTGCAGAGATAGAAGCTGCGCAAGCTAAGAAGGAAGCCGAAGAGAAACAGCGAGAACTCGAGGCCAAGATACGCGCCGAGGCCGAGGAGGCTTTCACAAGAAAGATGGCTGAGATGGCCCGCGAAGAAAAGGCCAGGGCAGAAGAGCGAGCCATCGCCTTAGAAAAAGCCAAAAAGGAGATCGAGGAAGCCAGGAGGGAAGCCGACCGAGCCGCGCGGGAAGCCGTCGAGGCGGAAAAGAAGGCCGAAGCCGAACGCGCCAAAGCAGCAGCCGAGGCGGCAGCTCAGGCAGAACGGAACGCGCGCGACAAACTTGCAGCGGAAAAGAAGGCTGACGAGGAACGAGCCAAAGCCGCAGCAGAGGCTGTCGCCAGAGCAGAGAGAGAAGCTCGCGACAAGCTTGAAGCAGAGCGCAAGGCCGAAGAAGAACGAAAGAAGAAAGAAGCGGAAGCTGCCGCCCTAGCCGAGGCTCAGGCGCAAGCCAGGCTTGAAGCTGCCCTCAGGGCAAAGGACGAGGCTGAGGCGGCTGCTAAGAAGAAGGCTGCCGACGAAGCCGAGTGGCGCAAGAATCTCGAGGCTGAAGCCAAACTGAAAGCAGAGATCGAGGCTCGGGAAAAGGTGGAAAAGGAGAAGAAGGATGCCGAGGCTGCCGCTGCCGCCGCTGCAGCGGCGAAGAAGGCGGAAGACGAGTATAAGAAGAGACTCTTGGAGGAAGCCAAGGCCAAGGCCGAGGAAGCGAACAAAAAGTCGATGGGCAAAGACAAGGCCCCGATACGATTCAAAGATGCCGTGGGGAGGAAGTTCAGCTTCCCCTTCCACATTTGCCAGACTTGGACGGTAAGAGACACCCACCCGAGTAATCATCCAATGCATATCTAACTTGACTCTAGGGTATGGAAGAACTTATCAAGCAAGCCTTTTTACATGTCGACGTAATCGGCCCTCATGTACAGGCTGGGCACTACGATCTCTTAGGCCCCGACGGCGAGATCATTCTCCCCCAGGTTTGGGACAAAGTCATCGAACCTGATTGGGCCATTACAATGCACATGTGGCCAATGGACAGACGACCGGCAGACCCCATGGCTGGCCGGGGTATGCCACCCGGGGCTAGAATCCCCGGTGGCGGCCCTATGCCCGGCCCTCATGGTGGTATGCCAGGTATGCGACCTCCCGGCATGGGTATGGGCGTGCGTCCGGGTGGTATACCGATGGGAGGGCAACACGGCCCTCCACCGCCGCCTCATCCTAATGTCCGCCCTGCTGGGATGCCTCAAGGCCACCACGATCCTCGCATTATTGCTGTAGGTCCCGAGCCAAAGAAGCCCAAGAAAAAGGCACCGAAGAGCAGTGGTGGTTTCTTGGGTTTCATGGCGGGAAGCCTCCGAGCAAAACGAAAAAGTCAGCCAAACCTCCGTAATTCCCGCGTTCTCTATCGATCATTACTAACATCTGTGACAGAAGAAAGTAGCTTTCAGCGCAGCCTACCGTTGTTGGGCGTTGAAATGCCCAATGGAAAACGTCAAATTTATTGCATATATTCTACCTCCACTATATTCATATAGTTTCGAGGCGTGCTTTCCCTTTTGTTTTCTTCTTGATTTACGGCATTATACCCCGGCTAAGACAGTCTGATCATTGTTCTGGGACAGGAGTCGCTTGTCTGGTTTCTTTCAAGGCGGTTGCGGACTGGCAATGCCCACTAATCTATCTGTCCTGGGTACTACTTTGTCGAATTGGTCAAATATTTACCTGCCACTGGCCGGCCCCCTTGGGCTTATGTGGCTTCAAGGATTACCGATTCTTTATGCTTGGATTTGATTGATTATATGGGAGGAGATGAGACATGTTGGAGGTGGAAGCATTGGCTTATCACCATGAGATTTACGGGGTTATGATACGAGGGACAAGTGGCGTTTGGCAGCATGAAATCATGTCGGAGAGTATACGATGATCGAGTTGTCTACAACCGGTGTCTTCTTTTCTATATCTATACAGTGGAGTGGTACAGCCATGGAGTTTTGAGTCAAATACGGATCAAACAAATACAATACAGGCCAATTCAAAAATATCCTACGTCTAAACTCCGTCGCAATGCGCAGTTCTAAAGCCAGTTTGCTTTCTATGCCGCCTTTACTTGGAGTATTGATACGATTGTTCCTCTTCCCAAAGCAAGCATAGTCTTTAGTTTTTCCCTTACCCAAGATTCAAGGCCTAGGGTTTCCCAACATGCGCTCTGCCTCTTTGACAAAGGCATTGATCATGACAGGCGCCAGCTTGTCCGCCACGGCCGAGCTGACGGCGGCGTATAGGGGATTCGAGAACCGGTACCGGATGCTCAGATCCACCTCGCTCCACTCGATCTTGGACGAGGATGTCGTGTCTGTGTTCGGTGGTAGCGGCCGCACCGTCCAGCGCGTCACCAGGCTCTTGAACACGCCGCCGCCGCCCCTTATCCCAGCGCCCGGACCCGGGTCCCGCAATCCTAGGCGCTCCATATCCGCGGTCGGGATCTCGGGTCCCGCTTCGCCCGATATAGCCTCGACGATCCGACCGGGCACGCAGAAGACTCGGCTCGTGTACGTTTCTTGTATGCCGCCCCAGCCTGCGGTCAGGTCGGCCTGCGCGGGCCAACGCCGTTTTGTCTCGAAAGCGGTGTTCTCTGCTGCTGTTGTTGGTGACGATGAAGTTGAGGTCACAGGGACAGAAGAAGAGTTGGTCCAGTGCGTCACCCGCGCTGAGGTGCAGTACGGCAGGAACCGCGGGTAGCTGTCGATGTCGGCGATCAACTCGTACAGGCGGTTCGAGGCGTAGGGGAGCGTGCGGCGGGCCGTCAGGGTCTGCGTGGGCCCATTGGCGTCGGGCATGGAGAGGCCGGGGATGTTGAGGAACCCGCGCCGGGTCTGGCAGGAGCCTGAGGGCGTCCAGGGCGTTGCGACGGCTCGGGGCGCATTGCGGGCGAACCGCTGAGCGCAGGGTCTGAGGCTTGTCGTCGCCATGTTGGATCAAGGTTTGGGAGACTGTCAATGGTCACGGAAAAAGAAAAAAGTAGTTAGTTACGGATGCATTATTAGTGAGTGACTTGGTTCAATCCCTCTCAAAGCACCGGAATACCAAATATCGTGACGTCGACTATAACTCGTGCCGCCATCGCAAGACTTTCCCCGATGCGATCTCGGCTTGGCAATCGATAAAGATTTCAGCCACAGATAATCGTATCCCAACGAGGATGGCCAGCCACGATTTGGCCCCCGCCCCACCCTGCTAGCTTCCTCAAAAAGTGCCTCTGATATTTTTTTCACTCTTGGGAAAACTTCTTTTCTCCCAACCCAGCAAAGACAAAAAAGCCCTCTGCGCGGACTGTCTACTGGCCAGCATGGAATCTGGAAGTTGGTTGTGAAAACATTCAATAGCTTCAGTGACTTACTGAGGGTTCATTCTTATTTCGTTCATCATGGCTTCAGCCGCTGCGTGTGAGCTGCCTCCTGCCTCGATCGAGCAAGAGCTGGCTGACAAGGCCTCCAACCTCGCGCTGCAAGAGACGGATGCATCTCCCGCTACCGAGGCCACCGAGGCTACCGTACCTCCTCCTCACCGGAGCCATGACCCCCAGAACAACATGAAGCGGACTGATCCCTTTCAGTTTGGGTCCCGCTATCTGCAAGCAGAAGACAACGTCTTCGAGTTCAATGCTTGGGACCACGTGGAGACTGACGACACCTACAAGGAGTATGCTGAGGAGCAATTCCAGAAGCAGCGCGAGTCGCCAGTCTCCGATTTTGACAAGAGTAAGCCACACTTCTTCCTTTTCGTTGCCCACTTACCAAACACAACAAAACCCCAAAACACCGGCTTGTGTATGATGATTCCCAACAATCGCATAGTTCATCTGATTAAGATGATGACAAACTGTATAGCAAATGTCTTTCGCTCCCATCTGACTTATCAAGCCAATCACAATTCTCTTGTCACTGGACACATGACAGAAAAGCATTGTGCTAACTATCCTATCAGACAGATTCAATTCAGATCCTGCCAAATGGTGGAACCTCTTCTACAAGAACAACACGGCCAACTTCTTCAAGGACCGCAAGTGGCTACAACAAGAGTTCCCAGTCCTGGGTAAGGTCACTGGAGAAGATGCCGGCCCCGTAGTTATCCTGGAAGTTGGTGCTGGCGCCGGTAACACGGCCTTCCCTATTCTGGCCAACAACAAGAACCCTAAGCTCAAGGTGCACGCCTGCGACTTCTCTAAGAAGGCCGTGGAAGTCATGCGTGCCCATGAACAGTACAACACTGATCATATGCAAGCTGATGTATGGGATGTTGCGAGTGACGAGCTTCCTGCTGGGCTTGAAGAAGGCTCAGTAGATGTCGTAGTTATGATCTTCATCTTCTCTGCTCTATCTCCGCTGCAGTGGAAGAAGGCTGTTCAGAACATCTACCGTGTGCTCAAGCCTGGCGGCGAGGTCTGCTTCCGCGACTATGGAAGAGGTGATCTCGCCCAGGTTCGGTTCAAGAAGGGCCGATATCTGGATGAAAACTTTTACATTCGTGGTGACGGTACACGCGTCTACTTCTTCGAAGAAGACGAGCTCGCCAAGATATGGAAGGGCGAGACTTTGCCTAACATGAAGCCTGCTGAGGGTGAGGATCAGCCCCCGCTACTGAAACGTCGGAGTCGAAAGACCTATTCGATATAGAAGATCTTGGCGTTGACCGAAGACTGTTGGTGAACAGAGCTAAGCAGTTGAAGATGTACCGGTGCTGGATGCAAGGTCGCTTTAGAAAGAAATAGATCATATCATACATCAATACAAAAAATCACTCCAAACTCATTGTTTCGTTTACCCCTTTCGCCTCTGGAAGAGGCCTGGTCCTTCTCATTGCTTGTTGCTTCAGTACCGTCTACGAGATTGATTCCGCCTGAGCATCCAACATTTTAACTCAGGGCTACCCCATGCAAACACATCATCATGCGCCTAGTACCTCGACTAATCTACGCCGCTTGTCGCTCCCAAATTCTATACTATCCAGATAA
Source organism: Apiospora kogelbergensis (assembly GCF_038363985.1). Classification (NCBI taxonomy): domain Eukaryota; kingdom Fungi; phylum Ascomycota; class Sordariomycetes; order Amphisphaeriales; family Apiosporaceae; genus Apiospora; species Apiospora kogelbergensis. The sequence continues at coordinate 1,399,329 of NW_027117422.1, forward strand.
GCATCGACGCTGCCGTACTTGCTCACGAGGTGCTCATGAATCCTTTCGACGAAGTCCGTCGGACAGTCGCCCCATTCGGGCGTCAGGCCGATCTCCTCGATTTCCGCGATCCGGGCCTCGCGGTCCGTCTCGAGGGCTTGCTGGGTGAGGAGGTAATCGTGGCTGACGGCCTCCAGCGGCACGCCTAAGACCAGGAGGACCAGGGCGACGATCAGGCCGGTTCGGTCCTTGCCCTGGGTGCAGTGGACGAGGATGGGGAGGGAGACGCCCGTGGATCCGTCGACGCGCCCCGTCTCCAGGAACGTGTCGAGGGCCTCGAGAATGTCGGCGCCCGAGTGGTCCAGGGTGTCCATGCCTAGCCCGACCAGGCCCCGCGGCAGCATCACTTCTTGGCTCATGATGCGGATGGCGGCGATGCGGTGGCCTAATGTGTAGAGGAAGATGAGCTTGCTTTAGGGGGGAGGATTTGGGTTAGTATACGTCTTCTTTTGGACGGGGATCTGATACGGGCGGGCGGTATGGGTAGTATGGGTGGTTAGCATAGATGGGCTTTCATGGATAGCATGGGTAGATAGGTAAGTATAGATAGGCATGGGTAATCTGGGTTGATGGATAGGCGTGGGTGGATGGGTAGTCATGGGCAGGTATGGGTAGATGGTCAGTGTGGGTAGCCCGCCTTCGAAAGGAGGATTACAATAACAAGTAACACTCACAAGAACCCTAGCCACGACAACTGGCTGATGAGGAACTTCTCAAACTTGCCCCCGGTAATCTTGATCTCGAGATAACGCAGCCCGGGAATCTGGACAGGCTCGGCCAGGGCAGCATTGGACTGCAGTAGGGCCGGGACCTGGAGGTCGGCTTGGCGCTTCTCTGCTTGTTTGGCATGTTCAGTCCTACGTAGAAGCAGACGTCAGCATCAGGTCAATTCAGCATCAGGTCAATTCCGTATTGTAGCACAACGGGGGAATGGCTGTGCGTGGATGTAAGAGTGTGCTTACTTGGTTCGCAAGTCTATCACCGTCTTGATCCCATACTCCTCTTTCAATTTCCGTCGGTCTTCGGGGCTAGCATCATCTTCACGGTTTTCCGTCGTCAGCGCTCGCCCGAGTCAAACTTTCGGAATTATATCCTTCGGGGGCAGAGCAGCCGCCACGTGACCGGACTGAATAGGACAGTAGGTACTCACCCGGCCGTGCTGATCGGAATAGGACGCCTTCTCGAACAAGTCTTTGTATCGATAACCATTATTTTAGCCACTAGATCTCAGGAACATATAGACGAATGCTGGGCGGAAGGGGGAGGACAGAATGCGAGGAGGATCGAATGTCCTTGGCAGGGACTGACCGCCATGTGAATGTGGTTACCTTTTTCCGCACTGGGTATTGACGGTCTGGCCAACGTCTCGAAAGTTCAGGACGTTGTCGAACTGCTTCGTATGATCCATGTCGCCCATGCTGTCGAGTTTGCAGTGATTTCAGATACAGTAAAGTGCAGGTTTGATTGGATTTTTCTCTTTCGTCCTTGGTGCCGGTATTGCTATGAGTGCAGCTTTCCGGTGACGAGTATATTCTTGGACACGCATTTTGCTCAGCTACCTCATTGTGCAGCAGGGGGTTCGTTACATGTGTTTCGCTCTCCCCGCTTTCTGACAGGCATTTCGTGCACGACCGCCAGGGCGTAGCACGCAGGGCTGAAGCGATAAAAGGCCATTCTGAGACGTCTTTACGAATACTCCAGTGACTGACCTATACCGAATACTGATATAGGGCACTTAGCAACGGTCTTTAGATATGTTCTAGATCCGCGCTTTGGAAATGCCAAACATGCAGTTCCAGGAACTTCGGATGTTTGCCTGAATCTGAGCCAGTCAGCTGGGGTCGCAGGTAACAGCTAGCAGCTTTGGCGCGCAACTAGGATGGACGCAGGAGCTATCCCATCTAATATGTCGATCGTCATGTTATCAAGGGGGTGTTGCTTATTTGAACTTTTGGGCCTTGGCACTGTTGTTTCGATTCGTCGAGGGGAAACAAACCAAAATGCGGGTGAGAGCAATTTCTTTTTAAGCACACAGCTGGCCAGACTGCTTGATGTTCAAGTCCGGGGGACGTAAGGATGACATTGCACACCCAACAGAAAAGAAATCATAGCTAGTATCCCTGAACCCAACCCGTCCACCGTCATGCCCGGTCATGTCGACACCGTCCACGATGGGCCATGGGGCGACTGGAGACTACCAGATCTAGGGTCTTGAGTTGTCCGTGCCGGTTGCCGTGGTTGATGTGCGAACGTAGCACTGCCACCATCCCGCCTGCATCCGTGAGGTGAGCAGCATTAGCAGTCTTCAGTGTCACCTGAAAGATAACCCCTCCGGCGGGACCTCCGGGCGGTTGCGAGTGCAACGAACCCAGAACCAAACGGGCAAGGCGGGAGACGGTGAAGGCCCTCAGACCCAGATGGGTGCTAACCACCAAGGATCTCAATATCGTTCGTGCGGTCTCCCCACCAGATGCGAAGATGCGTCAGTCAAAAACCAATTGTGTCTTCCAGTCCAGATCCTAGAGGCTCCACTCGCACTTGGATCGGGGTGGACGGGGGCGGACGAGGGGTGGAGACTTATGCACGTCAAGACCTGAGGGCATGTCGAGTGACGTCAAGGGATCCTGTCCAGGCTAAGGTAAGCTCTGAAAGCCTTCTTTCTGCCCTCCCTCGAACTCTCCCCTGCCAAAGACAGCACCCAGCACCAAGACAGGTCTAAGAAAGAGCCTAGACGGCTGTCTAACACAATCATGACGGTGCTGTCTCTAGTATAGGCCTCCCGTCGCATCTAGTCTAGTGTGCTCCCAATGCATCAGGTAGTCACAGTACTTAATTATACGCTGCCTCTGACGAGAGCATGCTGGAATTCCCCCTTGCTTCTTCTTTCGGCCAAGGTGCAGCAAAGAGACGCATCTCGTCCGGTGCCATACTCAGCAACAAACCTACACACGCACCACCCAACCCAAGACACGAACTCTTGATACCTTGATACCTACGCATTCGGGAAATATCCAATTCTCACACCACCCGCCCACCTGAAAGGGAACATCGGAGGCGGGACCTTTGTAGGCACCACGGCAGGACAAGGCACTGCAGATCCGGGTCGCTTACGGAGCCCAGCCCTTTATTCTTGACAGGTACCCAAGATTACTACGCAAAGCCGGTCTTTCCTGCCAATAAAATGCAGGTCCAGCAACCCCATGACGACACCTCCACTATACCTGCAGGTGAGACTCTACTATAATTGCCATATTTAGCATTCAACCCCCTTGCCCCTGCAAGCATCGCTCTCCGTTTTATATTTAAAGTATTAACTTCAAGTCCCAAGGTCACCACGGCCGACTGGTATATGCGCAACCACGAGATCTACCCAGTTACCCCTCCACAGGACTTGCGCCAAACGCTTCTGCCGCCAGCGCTGCTGCATCTTTAGGTTGGCAATCCAGGAAGTCGCCCCAGATTTGGTCCCCGGATAAGTCGGCCTCGGCTTCCGCTGCTGCTGCGCTTGCCAAAGATCACAAGATGGCTACTGCCTGGGCCCCCAGCCCAGCGAACATGGGGCGCAGGCCGCCCTTCTCGCTCATAAGGCCGCTGCCCGGAGCGTAGAGAGTGGGAAACCTTCTTCGACCGACCACGGCTATACCGCAGCCACATCAGCCTTCAACGCCGACCGAACCTCGAGACGCAGTAATCCCCACGCCGCTGTCCCCCTCGACCGACAGCGCTCACTTGTCGCTGCCAAAGGCGCCATGGCCACACCTACCGCAACCAGGCGCTCGCGCGCCAACACACTGCCAAACAGAAAGCAGCATGAGTCATATCCCGACGAGTCCAACGCGGCGTCAAATGCACTGAAGGCCGCGACGGCCGCCCACAAGCCCAAAGCATCCGCTCCCTCGAAAGATGCTGGCGCAACGCCATTTGTGCAAATGAACCGACAGATGTTCACATCTAAGCCACCCGTACAGGCCGAATCAGACGAGCAACGGAGGGAAGACGCGCTGCACGCCTCAGCCCTCACCATGGCCAAGAAGATGTTCGAGCAACAACAGAAGGTTATCGACCAGACCAAGAAGGCCCAACAGAACAATACAGCCCCCCACACGCGGCGGCGCAGGTCCAGCGTCAGCGACGACGACGAAGCGCCTCCTATGCAGTTCAATAGCTTGCAGGACGCCGCCTACAAGGCTGCACAGGAGAGGCTGGCAAAGCTCGATATTGAGATGCAAAGCCGGAACTACAAGGACTACTATGGACAAGGCCAGCCGCAACGGAAGTCGAGCAGCGTCAGGGGCAAGCTTAGGAGGCGGTCATCTAGCGACGGCGATATACGCAACGATCGGGAACGATCTCAGCAGATTCGGCAGCAGATGTCTATCTTCAACAACAAGGTATCGCAAGTGGACCAGCAGAAGAGGCAACACGACCGCGACGCTCTCCTCGCGGCTGCGCAACGAAATGTCACCGCACGCTTAAAGGGCATGGATGACAAGATTGCCAGGGAGACGGGCATGATGCCCCCTTCAACCAAGGCCTCATGGGATTCCAAGGCGCACGCCACAGCCCAGTTGCGTAGCGACAACCGCGTGAGCCACCAACATGGCAAGATCGACATCGGCGCTGGCAAATATATGGAGCAGGAAGAAATCGATGCGATAGCCGCGAGCAAGGTCCAGCCGGTCATCGACGAGATCAATGAGCGGGCAGAGCAAGAGCATGCTAGGGTAACGGAGCAGAAGCTAGAAGAGGAGCGCCAGAGAGAAGAGAGAGAGCTCGAGAGGCAGAGAGAGCAGGAAGTCAGTGATATCAACAGGAAGCTGAAAGGTGAGTAAAGATTTCCGGTGCCAGGGCGGTATCGGTTTGCTAACGCAGAGTATAGAGCAAGAAAAGCAAGAGGCTAAGGAGCGGAGGCAAGAGGAGAAGGCAGAGGCCAAAGCGAAGAAGGAAGAAGAAAAGGCTACCAAAGCCGAGCAGAAGCGTTTGGCCAAAGAAGAAAAGCGCAAGTCCGCTGCTGTCTCTGAGACAGCTCCTGCCAGCGTGGCACAACAGGATGAGATAGCACCGATTGAACGGGTTGCATTGAACGACGCTGGTCAGCCAGTTAGGGTTCCTACTCATCCGCTCGCGCCTGCGGCCATTACCCCTGAATCCCCCACCGAGGCCACTACCACGCGCGCGGCGGACGATGTGGAGATGCCAGATGCATCCGCGATTCGGAAACATCGGACCAAGTCGAGCGGATCAGGGGGCAAATCGCCGACGATCCGTGTGAGGTCTTGGTTTCAGTCTCATTTCCACCGAGGATCCAAGTCCGACGTGGAAGGCGAGAACGGCGGTGCTAAGCCCAAGGATAAAGGCAAGACCAAATTCATCGGCGGTGCTGCGTTGACGGGCTTCGGCTCGTCGTCGCAGAACGGGAGCACGGCCAGTGTTAACAACCGCAGTAGTAGCGTCCACGCCGTAGCCATGGCCGGCAGGCCGCAGACAGAGGGGGCAGGCGCTCACCACATGCCCTCCTCCAACGCCTCGGAGCGGGGCGGCGGCGGTCACTCGCCGCTGACGCCGTCGGTGAGCCTGCACAACCCGGAGGCTGTCTCCCCCATTAGCAGCTCGAGCGAAGACGAGTTCTTCCACGATGTGGCGCCCGTGATCAGTTCTACCTCGGCCAGCGGCGGAGGATTGAGCCCGCCGCGCCCGCTGGGCGACCCGGCTTCGAGGAAGAGTCATAGTCCCAATAGGGACTCAAGGTTCCATGAAATTATATAATTCCGTAGTACGAGTTGGCATGTCAAAGTTGTTTTCCTTATTCTTCACTTCTTCCTCATCTCTTGCTTATACTTCCTCTTCTAATTTGCATTAAACCACGCTCCTTTCTCATGAAATAGGATGGCAGATTTGTTTAGGAACAATGATCAACGGAAGGGTGATATCCGTATGTACATAGTTACATGTTGGCTTTGAGTACGAGGAATGATATGTAAGGAACACGCGCGGGAGTATAGGGAATTGGTTTTATAACTCTGAAGGGTGTCTATGGAGGATGTTTACCTACGAATACAAAGATTTCAGATATGAAGGCAATTTAGCGCCATCGTGCCTCCGAACCAAACAAAAAGTCCTGTTGTGATCCACTGGCGACAATGTTGTTGTCGTAATAAGGATGAGGAAAGTTCGATGTATACTGTTACAAATCCCGAGTCGTGGACGTAAAGCAGCCGAAGTGGGCATCTGTAGACGCGCTTCTAGGGAAACCCATTTCATACACACATCGCAGAAGCCCTCAATTAATTGTTGATAAATAAATTAGTGACTGAAATTTCAGTTCTTCTATATGATTCGTATCTCGCCTTCATGCTATTTGTGCAAACCCATGCTGATCCGGAGCGCCATGCTGAATGCATCATGATCCATACAGCCCATATATTTGTGTATATAAAATTGGTATCCCGTTTCCGCGTCGTTATTGAACAATCGTATCTGTCGTATGCTTTGTTTTTCTCATGTCCTCGCTTTCATTCTGTAATATTGTGGCTGTTGTATGTGGGTGATATAGTCTCGCCGTTGAAAGTAGCCATCGGGTCGAGTCGATTAGAAATTGGCATGAGGTCCCACGCGGCCATTGTGCAGCGGCCGCTGGCTGTCCTCGGTAAACCGCGAACCGATACCGCCAGCACCACCACCGCTGGCCGAGGAATAATCCATGTTGCTCTGCTCAGCGTCGGCCATCTCGCGATCGCTGGCGTTCATGCCCGTCGTCTTGAAGCCGCGGCCGTTGGCCGTGTAGCGGGCGGGCCAGAGGTCGACGAAGAAGGAGAAGACGTAGAAGGAGAAGACGAAGGCGATGACCCACTCAATGATGGCGGCCTTGTTGTAGTGCTTGAGGAAGTTGGTGGCGGCGAAGGCCACGGCGAGGCAGAACTCGACGATGATGAAGGTCAGCTTGATCCAGAAGGAGATGCGCAGGACCTTGTGCTCGCGGTACTTGATGCCCAGGCGCTGGTACTCCCAGCAGATGAAGACGGCGGACAGCAGGTAGCCGGCGATGAACAGCAGCAGGAAGATGTCGTGCAGGTCGTGGTAGTGGGCCGTGTCGAAGCCCGAGAGGCAGGTCAAGCCGATGGTGCCGATAAAGGCGAAGGCGATGGTGAGGCCGGACAGCACCTTCTCCGTCATGCTGATGTTGGGCACGAGGCGGCCCCGGTGGCGCAGCCAGCGGTCGGCGCCGAACGAGGCATCAAGGAAAATGGTGGTGATGATGCAGCCCGCCACGAAGAGCGGCTTCAGCTCCCCCGCGCCCACGTCCGAGATATAGGCGATGGTCTGATCGTCCTGCATCGAAGGATATTTTACGCGGTGCGCGTCGACGATCCAGTAGATCAGCAGACCCAGCAGGGTCGCCAGCCACATGACCCCGGATATCAAGGGTAATACCTAGGAGAGAGGCAGCGTGTTAGTCCGGGCCATTCCTTTTAACAAAACTGGGAGGGCGCTGTGAAAACTTACCCAATAGGGGAAATGTGGGCGATATGTCGCCATGATGGCTATTATTGTCGAATGTTATTGTTGTTATTATTGTTGTTGTTGTTGCTGTTGCTGATATTATGCGCAGTCCATCCGATAACCCCAAATATCGAACGAGTTGTACAGCAACACCAGAGTGTGTTCTTACTGATGGATTGATCCAGTATCTATGGCGTAAATGTAGAAAAAGAGAAAGTGACAGCGAGCCTCCCGGTTATTAAAACGGATATGGTGGTAGTAGTCACAGGTATGACCTCAGCTAGCTGGCTTTTGACAGGCCTGCGAAACTGGTTTCGTCATACCGGGGGAGATTGCAATGATTACATAGCGTCGCGTAGTTTTTCCTGGTTGCGGGTTGTGCGGGCGGCCTTTTTCAGCGCCCGGACATCCATTGATAAATAGCACGTCGGGCTTGCGTTAACCCCCTTAGAAGTAAGGCTCGTTATTCCTGCTGTTTTCGCGCTGGCTTCTTCCCTTTGTCTTTGCTCTACTGGCGAGAACTGCCAGCCCAGCCATCATCGGTGCTGATGACGTCAGGGCTTGGGCGATGGACGAAAAATGGGATTTTTCCCAGCCGGCTTAGCTAGCGAAAGCGCCATCTGCAAATCCTTCGGGAACTGGGTACGTGCTTAAGTAGCTAGTGCAGGGGACCTCGGGGCTATTGGGTGCAACTCCGAATGCTTAGCCTGTGGATGTTGGGCCTACTCTCTCCTGCCGTTCTGCGAGGCTGGTAAGATGGAATCAGGGTATAGACTTAGATCTGAAAGCAAGGCTGGAGGATCGTTGCTCAAGGCTTCGAAGGTGCTTTGACAGATGTTTGTTTCCCTGCAGATTCTCCCGGATATTGTATCATCCCAACAGAAAGTACAGTACAAGAACAGGAAAATCAGATGGCCGAATGAACAGTATACAACTTATACGACAGCCCTTGTGGACGACTCGAAATACGCAATGACGTCCATAGTAGCGACGAGACGATATGAAAGAAATAGTCGCACAAGGGGAAAAGGAGATTGGATGGACAGCGATTCATGTTTTTGTGGGCCACTCGGAGTTCTTGACTTGCATCTAAGAATTGCCGTATTGTTACCCTAGATAGAATACAGTAGCAGAATTCAATGTATAAAGGATACTAGCCGTGAAGGGTGCCTATGGTACTGTAGGAATAATCATAAGAAATTATAACTAAGTTGTCCTATCTATGCTTGCACTTTTGAGGCTGCAAACATGGAGTTGGAAGAATGGAGATATGGAGCTGCCTGGTGATCCCTAGCTTGCCCAGCCACAAGGCTAAAAATATGTAGCTGGCTGGCAAGGGTCTCTTTGAACCGCGACCTCTCACCATCATCTGCATCCACAACCAAGATGGCAGTATCTCCTCTGGTTGATGGGTTGCCGAATCCTGCTGCGAGAGCAGTATCTTCGCCCTTGAAGAATGCTGCATCGGCGCAGGCCTCGTCCAACGGGACGCCTGTGCCTGCAGTTGCCCCAAATGCCGCCGCCGCCGTACAATCGGCTGCCCTTGATCTCTCAGAGCAGATGAACGAAGACGAGAAGCGCAAATACATCAAAGGTACGGGACGGGCATTCTCGCTGCCATGCACTTGGGGATGATATTTCTGACATGCATTCTAAACAGGGAAGAAGCTTGGTGAGGGTACATACGCCAACGTCTACCTGGGCCAGGTGCGCAACGACCCGTCGCAGCTCGTCGCTATCAAGAAGATCAAAATCAACAAAGAATACACCGAAGGAATGTCGCCCGATGCCGTCCGCGAAATCAAGCACCTGCAGGAGCTCGACCATCCGAACATCATCAAGCTACACACCGTTTTCTCCTCGAAGGACCAGAACCTCAACCTGGTCCTCGAGTACCTACCGCTTGGCGATCTGGAAATGCTCATCAAAGACACCGCGACAGTACACTATGGTGTGGCCGACACCAAGGCCTGGATGGGCATGCTGACCCGCGCCGTTTGGTTCTGCCATGAGAACTTTGTGCTGCACCGCGATATCAAGCCTAACAACTTGTTGATCGCGGCCGACGGCGAGGTCAAGCTGGCTGATTTCGGTCTCGCCAGAAGCTTCAGCGACCCCTACCGACCCATGACGTCTAACGTCATCACACGCTGGTACCGCCCTCCCGAGCTGCTGTTCGGCGCCCGCCACTACTCGGCCGCCGTCGACGTCTGGTCCGTTGGCTTGGTGTTTGCCGAGCTCGTCATGCGCGCCCCCTACCTCGCCGGCAACACCGAGCTCGAGCAGATCGAGCTCATCTGCAAGGGCGTCGGCACACCGACCGAGGAGAACTGGCCCGGCGTCACGACGCTGCCCGAGTACACCGTCGGCAGCCCCGTCACGCCGGTCCTGGGCAAGGACCACTACGGCGCGCTGTTCGGCACCGTGGGCAACGAGGGCGTCGATCTGCTCATGAAGACGCTGATCTTGGATCCGCGGAAGCGGATCACGGCCCGCGACATGTTAAAGCACCCTTGGTGGCACAAGGACCCAAAGCCTACTCGCAAGAAGGATTTACCCAGGAAATCAGAAGCAGAAGGTAAGGATAAAGTAGGCGATGATCTTAAACGTCGGCCAGGAGTCGTAGATGAGGATAGAACCAACAAGGTGGCTCGGAAGCTGGACTTTGGTGGTCCACTCTAGACTTGCATACGAGGTGAAATAAAATATCATGGTACAGGCGTTTAGAAGTGGTCAAGCTGCATGGCGTCTAGGGTTTTGCCATTACTGAATACAATGCTTAATACAATATATGCACAATGCCATAATTTACATGCTCTGCGATTCCTTCAAGAGGGCCCCTTTGACGGCTGCCGCCGTAGTAGTCATGCATCCGAGCGATTTTCATATATCATATGGTTATTTTACGGAATCTCTCCCCGTTCCCGCATCTCCCTACGCTCCTGGATGCGCTTCTTGTACTGGACCTCGGTTCGTCGTCTCTCACCTCCATCGATCTTGCGGCCGCGCTTGTCCTCCCACATGCCCTGGGTCACGGTGACGCGGGCGCCCTCGCCGTCCTTGAGCTGCATGGCGTAGGGCCCGACGATGGTGCGGGCGCCCTTGACCTGGTAGCCGACGACGCGCGAGAGGTCCTGGAGGGGCGTGTCCTTGACGGTCTGGCCCGGGGGCACGTTGACGACGTAGCGCTTGGGGTTGGCCGGGTCGGCGTCGTGCTCGAGCACGCGCAGGTCGGCGGCGCCCTCGGGCGACACGTGCTTCAGGTCGCCGCCGACGCCGAACTGGCCCCGTCGGAACCGCTGCCGCCACTGGATCAGGTACCGCCGCGTGCGGGGCGGCTCGATGCCGAGCTCGCGCAGCTGCTCCGACGTCAGCGAGAAGAGCGCCTCCCACGTCGGAAACTTGGAGGCGTGGCCCGCCAGCCCGCGCCCGATCAGCGTCAGGAACGTCTGCACGTCCGGGCAGAAGGGCGTCGGCGACGGGACTTCCGGCAGTGGCGGGGCGGCGGCGTCGCCCTTTGGGGCCGGAGGAGGAAGAAGAGGTGGAGGTGTTCCGGGCGAATTGGCTCGCTATCGTGGACGTCGTCGGGCGCAGGAAGAATGTGCTGGTCGTATGGGTGGCGACGGTTTGGAAGAGCGGGCGCAGTTGCTGCGGTCGTAGTACGGGCTAAACCGTATGTTTAGCAGCATTTCAAGAGGTATGCAATTGGTGCTTCTGTGCTACGCTTTACTTACTTTGAAAGCCCCCATGATGGCGGTTCGGCAGGTTTGTCAATCCGCAAGTGCACCAATGGAAAGAAGAGAATGGGGGTAGCTGCGCTTGGTTATTCTCTATCCGTGTGCTACAGCCCACTATCCCAGGGCCTTGAATCTCGCGATGCTCAAAAAGTTCCAATTCAATTGCCAGATGGAAAAATCCAAGTTCCGGGTCGGCTAGCTTAGGGAGTGGGCATATAAGGCGGTAGGTGTGGGTGCAGCACTTGGACACGGCCGCTCAATGAATGGTCACTGGTTGTCGTCTCGAACAAACAGCTAGATGCGCCGTCCCGTGGCACAGATCGGACAGTGGTAGCAAACACCTTGAAGTACACCATCACGCACCATCGGCTTCCATACCTCAAGGATTGTCTCGAAGCATTGAGTACCCTTTTGTTCTCAACTTCCATAGCACTGAACTGTAGTACTCTAGGTACCTGCAGCAATAGAGCAGTCAGTGGGCGTGGGGAAAGGTGGTGTCGATTTAGTGGAGCAGCTGGCTTCTTAACTCCGTGGTGGCCGCCACATCCCACTCCAACACATTACAAGGTCCCTGTTTGACACCACCTGCATAAGGGCTGGGTATCTTCCTTATATGGGATATATCTAGCGCACCTGCAGGACCTTACCTTGCCCCTCTGCCACACCTGCTGCCTAGATACCCGGGGTTTGTTTTTCTTCATTTCTCTAATCTTCCAACGTCAACTTCACCTTCAATGGACCCCCTAATAGCTGGGTCGACCTATCTTCACACCCATAATGGGCCGCTCAAGAGTACAGGCCGGCGTGACCAGTGCGAAGGCCGTCACTATAGTCGACCACGCGCAGCTGAACGAACCATTCCCCATTGCATTACTGGATCTCCTGTCTTCCCTTCCAATTTCGCCTACAGATGCAACAGACAGGGATGGCTCCCTGGACTTACAGACAAAAGAATTACCCGAAAGCCGGCGCAAAAGGGCCCGGCGCAGCCCCGCGACCCTCCCGGATCCCGTGGTAGTCTCTGAAGAGACATTTCGTCTTAGTAGACCCAGTCGACCGCAGCACTTGAAGGCGCAGCCACACCTTGCCTTTTCACGGCTCGGGGCCAGCCAGCACGTGAAGCTACAATGCTTTTTTATCAAAGATGGTGACGGCCCCGCCTCCAGGCATTACCCCAAAGAGCTGAAAATATCTGGCCAAGAAGGGACTAAGACGCGCATCAAGTCGACGCTCACCCTTCCTCCCGACGTAAGTCAACCAGTAGCTACGATCCTGAAGGTCGCCAGTTCCAACCGCAACGATCAAGATGCCGAAGGTGGACTTTGGGTCGAGTTCGATGTAGAGTTTCAACGCAATCAAAGTTCGGGTTTGGACACGATCTCCTTGAGGCTGAGATTGAACTGGAACCCGACCACCAACTTGTACGCCGGTATCCGGAATTCTTCGCAGCGCATGCTATCCACCGAGGTGCAAAATCAATTCTTCCCCCTGATTTTCTTCGTGACTTCAATGCCGCCCCCTTTCGGCCCAGGCATTCCATGATGCTGCCTACATCCCCGGCAAGGATTTTACCAATTTACTATCGACTACTGTACCTGGACTTACTGCCAAGCTATATCCTTTCCAGCGCAGGGCACTGCAGTGGCTGCTACGCCGGGAGGGCGTTCGATGGAACGGGGCTGAACTGGAACCATGGCTGGATCCCACCACACCTGGTATGCCTCTGTCATTCGACAAGTGCAAGGATCGCAGCGGGCGGAGCTATTTCTCCAGCACGCTTTATCAAGTGGTCACGCGTGATGTTACCCCATTTCGAGAGTTGGAAACAGCTTTAAAAGGAGGTATTCTCAGTGAAGAAATGGGTCTAGGCAAGACAGTCGAGACCATCGCCCTTATCCTGATGCATCGCCGGCCAGCTTTTCCATCCTGTATTATGGACCCCTACAGTGGCCAGCAAGTCCGACCAACGGGCGCAACTCTTATTGTAACCCCGACGACATTGAAGAACCAGTGGCTATCTGAACTGAATAAACATGCACCAACCCTTCGTGTCATGTTCTATGAGGGAATCAAGCGATACAAGGCAAAAGGCGAGGAACTACTCAAAGAGTTAGCTGAGCACGATGTAGTGATCGCGACCTACAACGTTCTGCAAGCTGAGATCCACTTCGCCGAGGAGCCTCCCGAGCGTTCGATGCGGCATGCGAGAACGTATCCTCGACCAAAATCACCTTTGGTACAGTTGTCTTGGTGGCGAGTATGCCTCGACGAAGCCCAGCAGATCGAGAGTGGCGTGAGTGCCGCTGCAAAAGTTGCTCGGGTAATCCCACGTATTAACGCATGGGGAGTCACCGGCACGCCCGTCAAAGACAACGTCAAGGACCTATGGGGCCTTCTCCTTTTCCTCCGCTATGAGCCGTTTGCATCGTACCCTTGGGCATGGGAAGGACTTATTACAACACATCAACATTTATTCGGGCCCCTTTTTAACCGTATAGCACTTCGTCATACCAAACGAGCCGTCCGAGATGAGCTTCACCTCCCGCACCAGAAACGTTACGTACTGACGATGCCGTTCACGGCTGTCGAGGAGCAACATTATCGATCAGAGTTTCAAGCTTGGGCACGGAACTGTGGTCTGGACACTCGGGGTGCTCCTATCAAGGAGGGCTGGGATCCTGAAGATCCGGCAACCCTCGCGTTACTTAGAAGTGCACTGGCTTCGTTGCGACAGACTACTCTACACCCTGAGCTAGGTCCAGGGCGGGTTCGGGGTGTAGCTCAAAGAGACAAGCCTCTGCGGACTATTGAGGAGGTATTGGATGCGATGATTGAGCAATCCGAGCTCTCCATTCGGACCGACCAAAGACAATTGATGAACTCCAAATTGAGACGCGGCCAGCTGCTTGAAAACTCGCCGAGAGTCAAAGAGGCCCTCTCGATCTGGAAGGAGGTTCTCGGAGAGATCCGAGTGATTATTGCTGAGTGTCGCGAGAAAGTCGAGTCGGAGCTGGAGAGTGCTAAAGCGGCCGGTTTTGATGAAGCCGACGAAGATGAGAGCGGTTCTGAAGATGCTGATACAGAGAGAGTACCGCCACGGCTTGGACAGGCGCGCCACCGGCTCCGGCTCGCTCTTGGACTCGAACACAAGGCTGCCTTCTTCATTGCCAACGCAAATTACCAAATCAAGACCAACGACGAGCTAACGGTGCCCGGCTCGGATGAATTCAATGAATATGAGAAAGTTGAAGTGGAGTATTACGAAATCGCCAAGGAAATCAGGAAGGAAATCCTACAAGAGGCCCACGACAAAGCTGCAAAGCACATGACCAGGCTCTCTCAGGACGCCGCCACTCAGAGCTTCGTCGAGTTGCCGGAGTTCCAGTTCGTCTTAGATAAGGGGCTTGAGAGTAGACGGGTGCTAGAAAACCTGGAAGAACTTGCAGGGGTGCTGGATGAACAGGCTAATTTGATCGATGATTGGCGCGAACAAGTCATTCAAATCTTGCTTAGGCCGCTCGTGGACGAAGATGGCGAAGCTGAGATTACCGGCGAAGAGTATGAGGACTCAACCAAGATCCAAGATGATTTGATGGTCTATACACACGTTCTGCGAGCGGTGATCGCAGATCGCCAGGATCTTCTGACTGGGCTAGTCAACGAACGAGTGAAACACGAGACGACAGTCGCCGAGCGAAGGGCAAAAGAGGGAGAAGGCCCCAACCCCGAGATGATGCTGAAACTGTTCAAGTCGCGCATGGAGATCAAGCCAAACCCCGGGATGGGTTCGTTTAGAGCCGTCGTAACCGACTTGCGGGAGCTGTTAACCAAGTTACGGAATGACATAGCGAATGGAAGCCAACGTGCGAAATTCGAGCTGTCAATCGTACAACAGCAACTGAAGCTTGCCCAAGATCAGATCGGGGCGCAAATCAAGGGTGCAAATGGACTCGAAAAGGAGTTGGATCGGTTCACTGATGCCATGAATGCCCGGGTTGAATATTACAAGCAACTGCAGCAGATTTCCGATACGGTAGCGCCTTGGGAACGAGAAGAGCACGAAGACGACGAGGCCTTGATGGATGGCCTACTTAACGAGGGGGCTACAATTCGGCACAGAATAGTTGACGCTCAGTCCAAACACCGTTATTGTAAGTTCTTGCCTGTTCCTTTTGTGCTGATATGAAGGGATGAAATGTTGACTGTTCATTCAGTGCTCCATCTGAAGGAGTCAGGACAGAGATCACAGGAGCCCCGATTCTGTGTCATTTGCCAATCCCACTTCACGCTCGGTGTTCTCACTATCTGTGGTCACGAGTTTTGTAAGGAGTGCATGATGTTGTGGTATAAGGCTCATCACAACTGTCCCATTTGCAAGAAAATTCTTGTTGCATCTATGCTTTACGACATCTCCTTAAGGCCAGAGCCTAGACTCAAGATCCATTCTGAGCATCATCCCTGTGCCCCCGATGGAGGCTCTTCCCACAAATCCAGGAAGTCGGGCATCTACTCTATGTTCAGTGAAGAAAAACTCCAAGCGATCCGGCAGATTGATCTAAGTGGCCCGTCATTTGCAACAAAGATCGATACGCTCATCCGCCACCTGATGTGGCTGCGGCAAGAGGACCCGGGGGCGAAGTCGATTATCTTCTCTCAGTTCAAGGGGTTCCTTGAGGTTCTTGGCCGTGCTTTCGATCACTATCGCATTGGCTTTTCTTCGTTTGATACTAAAGATGGCATTTCGCGCTTCAAAGAGGATCCAGGTATAGAATGCTTCTTCATGGACGCTCGAGCGCATGCGAGTGGCTTGAACCTTGTCAATGCCAGTCATGTTTTTCTCTGCGAGCCTCTGCTCAACACGGCGTTGGAACTGCAGGCCATCGCCCGAGTGGATCGAATCGGCCAAGAACACGAAACGACTGTATGGCTCTATCTGGTGGAAGGCACCGTGGAGGTGTCCATCTACAACCTCTCTGTGCAGCGGCGTATGGAGCATATGGGCCAGGCCCAACTCGACCGCAAGGGCAAATCCAAGGAGGCCACACCCGAGTTGTCGGATCTTAACCTCGAGGCAGCCAACTCGATGGAGCTGCAACAGGCGACACTGTCCAAATTGATGAGCAAAGACAAGCAACTGGGCGAAGTCGTCGACCAGAACGACGTATGGGAATGCTTGTTTGGACACGTCGAGCAAGAGAAGACGGCCGAGGCAACCTCTGCAGCGGAGGATGAGCGGTTCGAGAACCCAGCCGTCATGCGGTTCCTCGCCGCAGAGGCTGCACAAGCCCGCGGAGGCAAAACTCCATGAGTTGGTTATGCTACGTGTCGGAAACAAGACAAACTGTACCCCGGGTCCATGTGTACGACGACACGCACACACAATGATGCATTACGGCCTTCGAATGACCACACCCAAACCATTAAGGGTTGAATTGTATTATTTTGTCGATTTATCGCCATGAGTTATGGGGTGTACATGTGTTGTTGAATAACGACAGCAATGGTTAAGGGTGGGAAGACAGTCCAATGAGCATGCAGTGGCAATGGTTTCGGAGTAGAGGCTCATGCATTGCTCATATGATTGGTTCCCCTGCGACGAACCTAGATAAAAGAATTCAAGGCCGATTCGTAACAAGCCCATCTTATCAGAAGTCGGTTATGCATGTAATGATCCGTATGATACGTAAGTTGAGGAAAAAAGGCCAACTGCATACATGTGCAGGCTGCAGCCGGGCGCGATGCACACTGCAAGTCCCATTCTTTCATCACACGCCGTCCGCCGCCGGCATATATCTCCCTGAGTGATAGGCGGACTTGAACACACCGACTTTACAGTTACAGTGTAGTTGATTACTCTCTGATCTGCTTCCCTGCTTGGTAATGCGGTACTTTTGGTGCTGCTGACTTGGGACCCGACTGGTCTGGTCTATTTGCGCGGAAGATGGGATAGGCAGACATGGAATGCGAAAGCGATAAGCATACCCGGCATCGGTTCCGGTCAAGCTGTCTGGCTGCCGTTGAGCCAATGCGCGTTTGAGGCTTGGGGCAGTAGAACCCCTCACCCATGTTGAGGAAACCCCGTCTTAGAATTCCGGATTTGGCAGCCACTCAGTCAATTAGTAGTGAGAGTCGCTATTTTCAATGTCGCCGGCCGGTGCAGAAAAGTCCGGACCACCAGGATCTGGATCGCCCGTTTTTGGCCAGCTCGGCTCGGCTCGGAAGGGAATAGGAGGGATGTAGGTATATTTGTCCACCACGTTTTGGTTCTGCCTACCTGCCTCCTGCCTGGGGCGGGCCGGGCACAATTTCGCACATGACGATGGCAATATGGGTTTATTTTATGTTTCGTGCAAGCGGAGTGAGTCACTACAACGTGGGATAGAAACCCGATCTCAATGGATAATCCTGCTTTACCCCGGATCCCAGCCAAGGCAGAGATTAACGGCGGCATCCATCGGCAAGAACCGTTTTCGTTTCGATGACTGGGACGCAGGACCCCCGGACCACTGCCACCCAATGTACGGCTATTATTATGCATTATTATGTTGTATGTATGGAGTTGGCCGAACAGTGCTTGTCGATCAATCCATCTTCGAGGGTTTCTTTTCGCCCATAGCAAAGTGTTGTTGTCGATCCTGGGCAGTAGCTGGGGGGTGGGCAATCTAATCTATTATTCGCTTCGGGTAGAAAAAGCCAAGCAACGGGTACGCTTGTTGAGAGTTTCGATGCCAAGGACTTGGTTTTTTGTGGTTTGCGATTTCTATCTACGTACTGCTAGAGTTTCGGTCCGTGCCTGGAGTTAAATCTTTTAAGTCCGGGCCAGGATTGTTGTCAGTCAGAGCGGGCAGGGGATGGAATGGGCTTTTTTTCTTGGGCGACCGCGCGTCCAGCATTCAACATGTCCCCTTCTACGACTGCCCAGATGCATGTATAGTGTCGGTATGACATGGGCAGCGAAGTCCGCCGCATCTAGGCATTCGGACCGTGTACATAGATGGGTTGAGGCTGACTGCCCCCAAGACTCATTGTCGGACCAGGACCGAGTCCGTATGGTCCACCCCTACCAGACCGCGGGTTCCCGGCTTATAAACCACGGTGGATAGATGCAAGTAATAGTCCACATGAACGTTGACCGACTTTTTTCTAGTGCTCTTCCTCCAGCTGGCCCAGCATGCAAGATGTCGGAAGGATTCAGGCAGCCGAAGCTTCGTCAAGGAGTAGAGTCCGTCTGGTCGGTGTTGACTAACAATGCAAAAGCCCGAACTCCGTGAAGGCTAGGAACGGTCGTCCCATCTAGTGGTAGTAGGGGACAGTCAGACGGAATAAGCAAATGGTCTTGGTAAGCAGAAAACAGACTACGCACCACTACGCAGCCACGGGCGCATGCATAGCACTTGCTGCTTGCCTATTAGCTAGCTTGGAACTTGGGACTACCTAGCCCATTCTATGTTGTAATCCATCACTTCACTGTTGCGACGACCATCGCACACTCCACGTCACCATCACAGTTGTGTCTGGTATGCAGTGTGCAGAAGAGCAGGGACCAATGGTTTTACGGTGGGGAGATTCAATGCTTTTTTTCTTTTGTTCTTTCCAGTACGAAATGGAAGAAGAAAAGGAGACGATCCCTGGGCTTTTTCGGCTTCGGCTCCAGCCTACTCAATCTACTACTGCACAGGCATCGGGGTTCCGTGCCCGTAGGTCTCCATGCACCATGCTTCATGTATCCTTCGTCTCGACCACCTAGCTTCGTCGTAATAGTCATCCCTATCCCTGGCCTACCACTTGCCGCATCCGGCTTTGGCGCCCACTTCGCCGGCTCCCATTCGCTCCCTACCAGAACATCTAATATCTCGTCCAGGATGACCATGTGGAGAGTGCGGGGCCCGAGAGTCGAGGCATCATCCAGGATGGGTGACAATGGGTAGGTGTGGTACTTGTTCTGTTTCGTTCTGAACTGATTACATATCCGTCCGACGGGCCTGGGAAGCTGCCGCCGATTTCCATTACTTGAAGAAGTGGCTACCGACCGCACCGTGACAACCAATTCTTCCATGGCTGCTTCCGCATTACACTTTTTTGCTCTCTCCCGTCCTGCTGTCGCCACTTCTCTTCGCTACATCCCACCGAGACTTGTGCCACCCCATGAATAGGCACCCGACGTCTGAATAAGCCCTTGTGGTTAGAACCGACTCCGTGTCCGTGGAATGCGCTTGGGAGCCGCCGAGGGACCACTAGTTCGCCTTTAATAACCTTGCTGCTGTCTTATCCTCAAAACCGTCCTTGCGCAAGCAGGCTCCGAGTCTGCATTCTTTTCGTGCTGTCTCGCTTTTCTTTTTATTCCCGAACCTCTGGAATGAGACATTGAGGAACCATTCGAACATATACCTTATTTGCTGCTTTGCGACCACCATCCTCCGTTTCTCGCGGCGCAAAACGAGAACAACTCTTGCGTTGGGATAATATAGCGACATTCGGATACCCCCAATACTTCAACTCTTGGCCCGAGTGGAGTGTTGCGCCCCGAAGCCAGTCCGCTCGCTCGCTCACCCAATATGCCCGACGACCCGATCGACAAGGAGACCAAGCCGGCACTGGATCCCCTGGCCGAAGCCAATGCGCCCACCAACGCAGAGGAAGCAGAGCCGATCGTCTCCGACAATGGCGCCAAGGCCGAGGACGAGGGCGAGATCCGCCGGCACCAGCAGGAGCCTATCCAGACCCGGCAGGACCACGAGGAGATGAAGCGCACCCAGAGCCAGGCCACCGACTTTAGCACTCTAACCCGGACCACATCCCGAGCTTCGGTGCCGCAGAAGTCGAAAAAGTGGTATAAGCAGCCCAACCCGCTACGATGGGGCTCTATACCGCCCGTCCCCAAGGAGCGCGAGGTCTCGAGGGAATACCACGCCGGGTGGTTCAGTCGCTTGACGTTCCAGTGGATGGCGCCGTTGATGAATGTGAGTGGGAGCTTGATCTACCCCGGCGCAGAAGATGAACTGCTGACGCGCAAATAGGTTGGCTATAAGCGACAGCTGGAGCCCAATGATATTTGGACCGTTAACCCCGACAGGTCCGCCAAGACGCTCACAGCTAGGTTTCAGGAGTCGTTCAACAGGAGGGTGGAGAAGAAGGAGAGTAACCCGTTAGTATGGGCGCTTCACGAAACCTTCTTCTTCGAGTTCTGGATGGGCGGCTTCTGCCAGTTCTGCTCGTCCATCTTCCAAGTTATGTCTCCCTTCACGTTACGCTACCTGATTCAGTTTGCCCAAGACGCCTATGTCGCTTCTCAGCGCGGCGAGCCTCCACCACACATTGGCGCCGGCGTGGGGCTTGTCGTCGGTGTTACCATCATGCAGCTCTTGCAGAGTATGGGCGTGAATCATTTCATCTACCGCGGCATGATGATCGGTGGCCAAGTCAGAGGCGTATTGATCGGAACGATTTTCGAAAAGTCCATGGTAATCTCTGGCCGCGCGAGAGCCGGCGGAGAAAAGGCGAAAAAGAACCCGTCCGAAGAGAACCTGGGAGAGAAGGGCAGCGACGACCAGGAACCGAAGGACGAGAAAAAGGACAGCAAGAAAAAGAAGGAAAAGAAGGGCAAGGGGCCGCCGGTAAACGACGGCACGGGGTGGAACAACGGAAAAATTGTCAACCTCATGAGTGTCGATACCTACCGTGTCGATCAAGCCTCGGCTCTATTCCACATGATCTGGACTGCGCCCATCACCTGTATCATTACACTCGTGGTGTTGCTCATCAACCTGACATATAGCGCCTTGGCTGGGTTCGCCCTGTTGGTTATCGGTGTACCTGTCCTGACGAGAGCCATCCGCAGTCTCTTCAGACGCAGAGGAGTCATCAATAAGATTACCGATGAGCGTGTGGGCCTGACACAGGAAATCCTATCTTCCGTGCGGTTCGTCAAGTACTTTGGCTGGGAATCAGCGTTCCTGGAGAGGCTCACCAAGATTCGAGACCGCGAGATTCACGCCATCCAGATCCTTTTGGCCATTCGAAATGCCATCAACGCGGTCAGCATGTCGCTGCCCATCTACGCCTCCATGTTATCCTTCATCGTCTACTCGCGCACGCACCCCGCACTCCCGCCCGCCCAGATCTTCTCATCGCTGGCGCTCTTCAACGGCCTGCGCATGCCGCTCAACCTGCTGCCCCTGGTCATCGGTCAAGTCGTCGACGCGTGGCAGTCCCTCCAGCGTTGCGAGCAGTTCCTCCTAAGCGAGGAGCAGGAGGACGAGGCCGTCATCAAGTCCGAGCTCGACGTGGCGGTGCAGGTAAACGACGCCAGCTTCACCTGGGAGCGGACCACGACCCAGGACCCGGACAAGGCGAAGGCGGCAGCAAATGCGACCAAGAAGGAAAAGAAGGACGCACCACCGCCGCCGAGCCCCGACGACACCAGCACCCTTGTGGAGGAACGGGAACCGTTCAAGATCCAGGACCTCAACTTCGAAGTCGGACGGAACGAGCTCATTGCGGTCATCGGTGGTGTGGGCAGCGGAAAGACATCCTTGCTTTCGGCGTTGGCTGGTGACATGCGTAAAACGTCCGGAGAGGTTGTCCTCGGAGCGAACAGGGCTTTCTGCCCTCAGTATGCCTGGATTCAGAACGCGACACTTCGGCAAAACATCCTGTTCGGCAAAGATTTGGACCGCAAGTGGTATAGCGAGGTTATCAAAGCGTAAGTCTTTTGTTGTTGTTGGTTTGACATCCCCCCTTGCGTGGTTTCCTTGAGACGCTAACAAGCCATCGAAATAGTTGCGCGCTACAACCTGATCTGGACATGCTCCCCAATGGCGATGCCACAGAAATCGGCGAAAGGGGTATTACTATCTCTGGTGGACAAAAACAGCGTCTCAACATTGCACGCGCCATTTACTACGACGCTGACATCGTCATCATGGACGATCCGCTCAGTGCAGTCGATGCGCATGTCGGTCGCCACATCTTCGATAACGCCATCCTCGGGCTTCTGAAGGACAAGTGCCGAATTCTCGCCACACATCAGCTCTGGGTTCTCAACCGCTGCGATCGCATCATATGGATGGAAGGCGGCAAGATCCAGGCTGTCGACACTTTTGATAACCTAATGGCCAACAACCCCAGCTTCCAACATCTCCTGGAGACAACGGCGGTAGAAGAGAAGAAGGAAGACGAGGAGGCGGTGATTGAAGAGAAGACAGCCGAGACCAAGGACAAGAAGAAGAAGAAACGCGCCCCGGGCTTGATGCAGGCCGAGGAACGGGCCGTGGCCAGCGTGCCCTGGTCCATCTACGGCGACTACGTGCGAGCTGCTGGATCCATCCTGCTGGCTCCTCTCGTTTTCCTAACTCTCATAACGTCGCAAGGTGCCAATATCGCGACGAGTCTGTGGCTGTCGTACTGGACTTCCGATAAGTTCGGTTTGTCCAGTGGCGTCTACATCGGCATCTATGCTGCTCTTGGCACTCTGCAGGCTATCTTGATGTTCGTTTTCTCGATTGAGTTGACCATATTCGGAACGACGGCCAGTAAGAACCTTCTTCGACAAGCCGTGTTCCATACTCTCCGGGCCCCTATGTCCTTCTTCGATACGACTCCGCTTGGCCGCATTACGAATCGGTTCTCGAGAGATGTCGACGTGATGGACAATAACCTGACGGATGCCATGAGGATGTACTTTTTGACCTTGGTGACGATTATCTCCGTCTTTGCCTTGATCATTGCCTATTTCTACTACTTCGTTATCGCATTGGTGCCGTTGGCCATCGTTTTCGTCCTTGCTGCTTCGTATTACCGGTCTTCGGCCCGAGAAGTCAAGCGTTTCGAATCCGTACTTCGGTCTGTCGTTTTCGCCAAGTTCGGCGAGGGCCTGTCGGGTGTGGCCAGCATTCGCGCGTATGGATTGAAGGACAAATTTGTGACGGAGCTGCGCGACTCGATTGACGAAATGAACGCGGCTTATTACCTCACCTTCTCGAACCAGCGGTGGCTGTCGATGCGGCTGGACACGATCGGCAACCTGCTGGTGTTTACCACGGGCATCCTGGTCGTCACGGCCCGGTTCTCGGTCAACCCCTCCATCGGTGGCTTGGTCTTGTCCTACATCCTGTCCATCGTGCAGATGCTGCAGTTCACCGTGCGGCAGCTGGCCGAGGTGGAGAACGGCATGAACGCGGTGGAGCGCCTGCAGTTCTACGGCAACCAGCTCGAACAGGAGGCGCCCGAGCATACGGTCGAGGTGCGGCCCTCGTGGCCCGAGAAGGGCGAGATCGTCTTTGACAACGTCGAGATGCGCTACCGCGCCAACCTGCCGCTGGTCCTCAAGGGCATGAACATGCACGTCAAGGGCGGCGAGCGCGTCGGCATCGTGGGACGCACGGGCGCCGGCAAGTCGTCCATCATGTCGACGCTCTTCCGGCTCGTCGAGCTCTCGGGCGGCCACATCACCATCGACGGCCTGGACATCTCGACGCTGGGCCTCCACGACCTGCGCTCGCGACTCGCCATCATCCCCCAGGACCCGACGCTGTTTCGCGGCACCGTGCGCGGCAACCTCGACCCCTTCAACGAGCACACGGACCTCGAGCTCTGGTCGGCGCTGCGCCAGGCCGACCTGGTGCCGCACGACGCGCAGCTCGAGGACGCGGCCAACGGCAGGGGAGGCAAGGACCCGTCGCGCATCAACCTCGACACCGTGGTCGAGGAGGACGGCCTCAACTTCTCGCTGGGCCAGCGGCAGCTCATGGCGCTGGCGCGCGCCCTGGTGCGAGGCGCCCGCATTATCGTCTGCGACGAGGCCACGTCGTCGGTCGACATGGAGACGGACGACAAGATCCAGGGCACCATCGCCAACGGGTTCCGCGGCTGCACCCTGCTGTGCATCGCACATCGTCTGAGAACGATCATCGGGTACGACCGCATCTGCGTCATGGACTCCGGGCGCATCGCCGAGCTCGACACGCCCCTCGAGCTCTGGCGTCGCGAGGACGGCATCTTCCGCAGCATGTGCGACCGCAGCGGCATCCGGTACGAGGATATTGCGGGTGCCAAGGACGGGTTGCCGACTGCAGTCGCAGTCGAAGATAGGCCGGCAGAGTGAGAAGACTACAATGCCATTACGAGTCGTAATTACAAACATAGCCAGACCACGAACCCCGTTGCCTCTGCTGAGAGGAGGACAGTGGAGTGGTGTTTAAAGTTTAATAATTGCTGGTTTGAGCTGGTATGTGCGAAAAGTACGATATTACGCCAAGCTAGCTGCAATACTTTCTGATTTTGGATGCTCATTTCCGTACCTACATTACATGATCATGGAGTTTGGGGAGTTACTATACATACATACCTACGCATACTTAGATATCGGAGGTCTTCTGGGCGCTACGATGGCATATGAGATGACCAAAAAGAGGAAAGACCGAGACTAGGAAGAAGCGATCATAATATATACAGATATGTCTACAACGATCTTAGTATTCCAAGTGACTTTGAATGATACGAACCGAAGGTTTCGTACCTGCGGAGAAATGAGACATCTACGTACTGTCTGCCTGCACAGCTTCTTCCGTGCATACCAATGCCACTTGTGTGACAAATGCGTCTGGCGTCAGATGCCGTGAAGGGCGACGACAGCTCGGCCAGTGAGAAAGGGGGCGACTATTGGATTCACCCACACAAGACAGTTGTGTACTCCTACATCCCTTTCTCACATCACCGCCGGCTGTCCATGACCGCCTATAAAAACCAAACTGGCTTATTAAACTCACGAACAGATGATGAAGCAAAGCAGAAAAAGTAGCATTTACTATAAAGAGACAACGACTAACGGAATATGCGATGAGCATAATTCAACCATCCAAGCCTAAAACTCCGTTTCTCGATGCCCCAATTCTCTCTCTCCGAGGTATCGCCAATGACAATAACAGTAACAGTAGTAGTGAGTGATCAGGCCATTACAGAAATCTATAAGTTTGACCAAGAACCAAACTCCCCTTCTTCGGAAAAGCATGATGCATACTCCTTTTTTATTCCTGTTTATGCGTTCGGGCCCGGACAGCATCGTGGGGAATGCCATAGCGAAGGAGGGACCCACCAGAAGCGTCAGACCTACTGCATTAATTAAATAGTATTAACATAACCATAACTCCCATCTCATCCCATCCCATTACAGCCTGCTTAGAACCGGTCCCTTGATGGATCCCACGTCTGGCTGTGAGAGGGCGGGAACTGGCCGGGTGTGTCGTCCAGCAAGTCGTCAAGGAACATGCTGGGGGCTCGTTGACTTTGAGGTCGCCCCAAGTTGACCGAGCTGGTGCTGACGTTGCGGCGCTGGTCAGGACGCGGCACAAGACCAGGCGACTCGGATGGACGACCCAAGCCTCGAGATTCCGGACGCGCCAGACCTCGAGAGTCGGGCCGGAGATCCGACATGCTGATGGAGTTGTGGATAGACTGGCGTGAGTTCTGCTGAGGAGCTCCTTGGCCAGCAGCGTAGAAGCCAGAAGGCAAGAAGGTGGACGAGCGGTTTCCGGCCTGGGCACCGCCAGGCGCCGTAGGGGAGAAGAACAGGTTCGTCTGGCTGGGCGTGGACGAGGGGACGGGCCCGCGGGTCGTCCGACGCACGCCGCGGCCGGCCGAAGCATTGATAGCGCCCAGAGAGCCGGCCGAGTTCTGGTCCGTGTATTTGTAGAAAGGAGCAGTGTTGCCGGCAGCGCCAGCGCCGGGAATACCGGCCTTGTCGTTGGCCAAGTGCTGTGCCAGCGCGGCACGCTTAACGGAGCGGTGCAAGAGGCAGGCAACCACAGCACGCCACACCAGGACGGCAACGCCAATGGCAGCCAAGATCGAACCCACTATGATGAAGAAGGTGCCTTGGGGCAGTGTCGACTGGCGCATGAAGGGCGCATTGCGCGTGTCCGGGACGGCTGGCGGAGGGTAGCTGTAGGAGCCCGGCAGGGTAGGGAGCGAAGGCATGTTCTTGGGCGGGGAAGTCGTCGAGAGTTTTGGCTTGTCATCGGCCGTCGTCGGCGAAGTGGTTGCCGTCGTCTGCTTCTCCGTGGTCAGAGCAGGTAGATTAGTAGTGGTCTTGGCGTCCGTCGTCGGCTTTGTTGCTGCCTCAGTCGTCTCCGCCTTGGTTGTAGCATCCGTCGTGGGTTTCGCGTCGGTGGCGGCGGTTGTTGGGGCAGGAGCGTTGTTGGCGTCGGTAGTAGGCTGTTGCTGTTGTGGTTGAGCGACGACGGTAGCAGCAAAGAGAGCGAAGGCGGACAGGAGCAATGCCCGCTTCACAGAGGGGCGTGACCTGGCCATGGCTGCGAAGATGTACAGCGAGTAATGGTTCCGAGACGATATGGATATCGCGTGTTACAGAGTGTCTGGGAAGAGTCGACAAAAAGACGGCTGTGTGATGGGAATTGGCCAAGGAAGATCGAACACGGTGTGGTTTTCCCGTCGTTTCTTTTCCTCAGCGGCACATTCAAACGGGAGGCGCGACACGGGATGCGACAGCGAATGAGGGAGCAGTCGAGTTGGGCCGTGGGATCGCGGTGTTTCAGTGGGAAAGTGCCGGCTAAAGAGGCAGTGTCAAAGAGCGTGGCTGACGCGGGAAAGCGACGATGAAAGAATGGGATTATTATGGCAGCATGCTATGTGGTTAGTATGGGATGGCAGCGATCGGTCTATCTCATCTCAACGACGTCGCATGGTGTTTTGTCAGGGTCGAAGTGCTTTTCCGGCCGCCAACAGTCAGTGTGTGTGTGACTGACTGAATGGGGTGATGGGGGTGGGAAGGGAGTGGACTTGGATGGGGACTGGGAGGAGTGAGTGGACTGACCCTGAAAGACTGAGTGTGGACAGCGAGGGAATACGATGCATTAAGCCCATTCCAGCCATTCCAGAAGGGGCAGACGAGGCCAAAAGGGAGTGGACCGCCTGTACAGAGTCTCCGTTCGGTGTAGTGTCCCCCGTAGTTCACCTGCGCCGGTTGGCGGCGCTTTGGCAGGTGGCAGTTCATGCTGTGGACGGCTGCACAACACCAACGATGCTATTCTATTCTTGGGTGCGGCCAATGGACCGCTACAGGGCCCGTGTTGGCTGTTACCCTCATTTCCCCATCGGCTGACATGCAAGTGCATCAATGGTCGATCCTGCTCAGACCTCATATACATACATGCCCGTATACCTCATATGTCCAGACAGTCTGAGTCTGTGTCCATGGGTGATTGAACTCTGTTTTGGTTGCTCCCTACGACCATCTGCAAAACATCAAACACCCAACATCCTCCAGTTCAGAGTCCATGCATGCATGTCCAGTGACGTCGCATTCCAAACCCCCAAACCCCATATGCACTTTTGGGGGTCCTGCATTCAATGGGGGCGGCGGGCGGCGGGCGGCGCGCCCAGCCAAGGCCAAGTAACTAAAGTTAAGCTACGCACTATGGGTCCTGCAGCAGCGCGCCTTTTTTTGCTTTTTGGGACTTTTGGCCTTTTCGGGCCCCGGAGCCACTAAAGTTCCAGGCGGTCAAAATTTCCAGCTCGACTTTCAACTTTCTGAGCTGCAGAATTCTGCCGGAGGGGCCTGGAATCTGCGTAAGGCCTGCTATCTGTATAGTGAATTGCTTGCATACTAAGCGCAATTCGACCATTGCCTACTGTATCTTTCACGACACACCTCTACCGATTCTAGTCTTCTCCATCGCTTTGGGAAACCGCAGTCATGGGTGTCGCCAAGAAGGTCCGCAAGTTCGCCGCCGTCAAGCGCGTCATCGGCAAGCAAGACGCCCGCCGACGGGAGAACGCCTCCAAGGGCGAACAGAAGAACCCCCAGAACCCCAAGTCCAAGGCCAAGACCGAGCTCGTCCGCGAGGTGCCCCAGATGCCCTCATCCATGTTCTTCCAGGCCAACTCCGCCCTGGTGCCTCCTTATAACGTGCTTGTGTAAGTAATGGGTTCCCTCGGGCTCGAGCCGACGATGCCTCCCTGCGCCGTCACCGAAAGGATTCTTGCTGACCACAAACATCGTTTATTAGGGATACAAACGTAAGATTGCCTCCTCCGACTGTGCAACAGCGTCGAGTTCATTTCGTATTTGCGCCCTGCTGACCGCCCAACCTTCCTAGTTTTTGTCGCATACCATCCAGCGCAAACTTCCTCTCCGTACGTTATGCCGAATCAACCCAACGAGAACGCGAACAAAAGTACTGATCCTGGAATGTCTATATAGTTGAGTCCATGATGGACGTGCTCCTGGCCAAGGCCAACCCCATCATCAGCGACTGCGTCATGGGCGAGCTCGAGCGCCTGGGCCCCAAGTACCGCCTCGCCCTGCGCATCGCCCGCGACCCCCGCTGGGAGCGCCTGACGTGCGACCACAAGGGCATCTACGCCGACGACTGCATCGTCAACACGGTCATGAAGCACCGCATCTACATCATAGCCACCAACGATAAGGACCTAAAGAACCGCGTTCGACGTAAGTGCCCTCCTACTCCCTCTCTCAAGGGCCAAGGGGACAGGAACTAAACTAATCTCCATTGTGCAGGTATTCCGGGTGTCCCTCTTATGTCGGTAGCCAGGGGTAAATATGTGATTGAGAAGCTACCGGAAGTGACTACTTAAGTTTCGCTCCGTTGCGTAAAAGAAAGCTATAATTTGCACATAAGATTTCTGGGTTTGGCGTTCAAGGTGTTTCAGGGGGTTTGCCTGTGGCCAAAAAATTTGTCAGTTTTCCATCGAAATGCGGTCTTTGAGCCTGGAACAAGAAGCATTGTAAAGGCGTTTGGCATGGGGGTTTAGAAAAAGCCCATCAGGCCCTGGAATTCCAATTATTGACTGATCGTCTATTCTCTATGAAACGGCCGCGTGATAGTTGTGTGTAAAGCCTTCCCTCCAAGAGTATTATGATATCGCATACTACATAGTTCGTTCATTTGCTTGGTGCTAAGCAGAGCGGTAATTGGTGTTGGTGTTGCGCGTACGCGTATAGACATCGTGGTATTATATCCTAGGCGCGCCATCTGCTCTCGCCCTCTCGCCCCCCGTCTCTTGGGGGGTTGATGGGAGGCAATGTGGGACCAAATTGGATGGAATGTCGCCTCGGACTTTTGCTATGTACAAAGAGTGGTGCCGAAGCTCTTCTCCCTCTTCAACTCTCTCTCCCCTTCTTTCTTGCTCTTTCTTCCTCCCCCTCTCCCCAACAGCAACAAGCCGCTAGATCTTCGGATAAGCCCGGGGAGTTTCTTCCACGATGTAGAGCATAATCCATCGCTTTCTCTTGTTCCCCTTTCTAGACACCCTTTTGGGGGCAAGGAGGCAGTTATCTGTTCGTTCCTTGCCTTAGACTGGTTTTGAAGCTGACATCTGGTGTAAAACCCGTGGACAGTGGTGATGATAGCCATCTCAAGCCGGTGCGAGACTCCCTCCCACCACTCTGTCTATCAATTCCCATCGCGGTCTGTCTCATTGGTGTCCCATCCAAGCCCATGCATTGGCGCAAGTCATCTTTCGCGTGGCTTCAGCGGCGGCAAAGCCGATAGTTCTGAGGCCCCGCAGAATTCGGAAGGCCTTGTGTATGCGTTCCCCTGAACGCCGTTTCCCTTATTCTGCTGTCATCAACGCTTCGCTTCTTGGAGCCGGCAATACAAAACATCTCAGCCCGAACTCGAGACCAAGAAACGGAGATGGGGAAAAAAAGTATTGTACACAGACTTCTTTTGTTTTCCCTGAAAGAACCTGTAGTTGGTGATTCTTGACTGCAAACATAGGCAGGCAGGATGATAGTGTTAAAGCAAAACCAGCCATGTATGCATATATACCAAATTGGAATAACAACTTGCGCAAACCGTACTCCATGCAAAACAAATGCCCACCACCGGTCAAGATGCTGCCATGTAAGGCAAAAATAAACGTGGAAGATACATGGATAAGGGGGAAGATTGAAAAGGAGCGAATCGATCAAGTATGGGGTTGAAAGGTCGAAGTGGAGGACGGGTTTAGTTGAGGAAACCCTTGCAAGCTGCAGTGCCGCAGAGACAGGGGATACGGTCAAGACTGCCAATCTCTCGCTCGAACTTGTAGTCGTAGGTCAACTCCTCGTCTGTAACTCAACGTCAGTATAATGTGGGCAAATCATACAGGGGGGTTCGCTTGGACTTACTCTGAGCGATGTCCCGAAGGGCATATATGACAATTCGCTTGGTTCCCTCCACCTTGATAATCTTGGCGGTGCAGTTCGGCATGCAGCTGTGGTTGATGAATCGGGCAATGCCACCCTTCTTCGTGGCATCGATGACGGTGTTGTCGTCAATGCGGAAGAGGTAACTACTGCCGATACCACTCTTGAGATATCGATTCTCACGAAGCTCTGCAACCTGTTGACGAACCTCCTCACCGACATACTCGATAATCATATCGTCCTTGTTGATGTTCTCCATTGTATAAAGACCCCAGTTGTGAATGGCAGACCTGGCGAATTTGACTGGCTTTTTCCTCTTCTTGAGCTGATTGAATCGCAGCACGTCCGAGTCTTGACCCAGAGACCGCTTCTGGTCGTTGAGATCGGCCACGAACCGTCGATTGTTCACCCGATTCGCTCGCGAGTTGCCCTTGGCCACAAGCTTCTCAGCTGCAAGTCTAGCCGCCTCAGCGGCCGAAGCCACCGGGTCTTTGCCATTCCGCGCGGCACGCGCTTGCCGTTCTTCCCTTTGCTTCTGGATCTTGAGGTGATGCGGGAGATACTTTGACTTCTCCGAGTTGAGGATCTTCTTGACACCCTCAGTACGGGCACTACCAGTCGAGTTCGGCACATAGTAGCCGTCAATGACCAGCGGCTCGTTCTGTTTTTGACTAGGGGCGTTTAGTTCTCGTACCCGGTTGTGCTTCCAGATCCAGAGTCGTGGGTCGCCAATGTCGCCAACGGTGAACTTTTTCTTGAGCTTTGTAAGATCGGGCCAGTCCTTCAATTCCATATGCAACTCCATCATCGATGGAATATCCAACTTGAATTTGGCAGGGAGCGCCATTGCCGGGACAATAGCGTCAGAGAAACGTCCATCTCTAGCAACAGGCGCGTTATTCTCCTTTTTCAAAGTTGGCTTGAGGGTCACCTTTTCTGGAACTTCGTCGGGTTCCACAGTGTCCTCTTGACTCGCTTGCTCGAGAGCTTCTTCTACGTATGCTTCTGCCTGTTGTTGCTTCTTCAAAGCCTCACGCTCCTCGAAGAGCTGCTTCTTGGTCTTCTTCTTCGTCTTCGCGGCAGCCGGCTTCTTCTTCCCCTTACCACTTTCCTTCGTTGGCGGCAGGGCAGAGCTAGGTGTTTTCTCTTCTTCGGCGTCGGCATCGGGAATAATCACATCTGTAACATCGTCGGAAGCCGCGTAATCCGTTTCGAGAGCACCGATAGTGACACCAAAGAGTTCCTCGTCCGTTTTCTTCTGCCTCTTGATAGCAGCTTCGACTTGGAGATCTAACTTTCTCTTCTTGGTCCGAACTGGGCCGTCGTTGAGCGCAAAGCTGGCTTCCGTCATCGAGTCGTCGAACCCATCTTCGTCAGTGCTCATGCGACTGCGAGGGCGTGACCCAGGCTCTTCTGTATCACGAGCCACAGAATCCCTAGTCTCCGCTTCGTTCTCTGACGCTTCATCATCACTATCGGGCGCAAGACGATGGTGGAGGCCGCGGAAGGCATTGCGTACAGGGGCCGCTCGTTTGCGACCGAACGGATCAGCAAAGCCGTCGTTCCGTCGCGCTGCCGCCTTGGATTTCCGGATGCGAGGGAGGGCTGTAACATCCAACCGAGCCGTTCGCCTTTCTA
Organism: Apiospora kogelbergensis; assembly: GCF_038363985.1. Taxonomy (NCBI): domain Eukaryota; kingdom Fungi; phylum Ascomycota; class Sordariomycetes; order Amphisphaeriales; family Apiosporaceae; genus Apiospora; species Apiospora kogelbergensis. Next base: position 1,431,411 of record NW_027117422.1, read on the forward strand.
TGGGATCGGCCCGTGAATTGGGTGTGCTAACTGGTGTGGGCTCGTCTTCGTCGACTATCGTGACGGATGGACCCATAAACTCGAGGGGGTCTTTGAGGTTGAGCTTGCGACGCTTGGCAGCGTGATTGGCAGGATCAAGGAATGTGTTCAGTGCGGGGGCGGCGACCTTGGTTCGGATATGCCTAATCAGATGCTCTCTCATCTCACGGCGCACGATTTGGATAGCTTCGATGACAGGATCAAAGTCCTTCGCTCGTTGTTCTTTCTCTTCCTTCAGAACAGCCTCCTCATCTCGGCGCCGTATGTCTCGCTCGGATCGAATTCGGGGTTCGGGTGCAGCCTTTCGCTCGGGTTCACTTCTTTGGCGCGTATGGGTGGCTGTCGAGGTGTGTGAAACTGCCGGAGTACCATTAACCAGCTCCATGACCATTGTGTAGTTAAAGAAGGCGCTTCCGTTCGCGGACCTATAACACCTGTAGGCTTCCTCCCGACCTCGTGTGTTATTAGGGAAGACGATATAATAACCACTTCGATCAGCTCGAATGTCGTCGAGGAGGTATGACTTAAGACGCTTTTTCATATGTGCGATTGTAGCAGCCATCACAGGAACATTGACTCCAGAAACGAAGACATATGGCTCAGTGCGCAGCTTCTCGGATATAGGTTGTAACTCAATCAAAGACGATTTGGGCTTGTCGGGCATCGCGAACGAGGAGTGAGGCTCAGGCGTTGACACGGAAGGTTGTCGGAAGGCAGCTGGGCCCCTCGGCGCTGTTGGTGGAGGTCGCGCAAGTCCGTCGATACTACCCCTTGGCCGAGGCGCCGCCAGCGCTCCAGACTGAGGGACGGGAGTGCCACCCTGCGAGCGCATCGCCGCAGAGCTTTGCTGCTCCTCTTCTCTGCCTCTTTTCAGTACATTCTCGAGCATGAGTCGGCTCTTCTTGCCATCGCGATCGAATTCAACTTTGATCTGGTTCGACTCGATTCTACGCCCGTTCATGGTTTTGACGGCTCTCCTGGCGGCGTCCACGGCAGAGATGACTACTGGTCGTCGCCCCGGTTTGGAGTCTCGGTAGCGGAATGTAGCGAAGCCTAGATACGCGCCAGTCTCTGGATGCATCTTGTTGCTACTTTCGGCTATGTCGCCATAGGTACTGAAGCCTTGGGCGATTTTGGAGAAGGTGACCAAGGGATCGAAGCCACTGACTACGATTTGCGTTGGGGGCCGGGCCCAATCGATGTGGCAGGGTCATACGGATACGTCTTCACGTTGTACGGCGTCTGGCGCAATCTAGCCTTGGCCAGGTGGAAATCGACATTGATATAGTCGAGCCAACTGCCTTTGGCGAGTCTGGGATCTGCCGGGGGAGCGTCATCTTCCTAGTCAGCACAATTCGAATTAGCCAGGAATCTTATTATTTTTTCATTTCACACAAGTCAAATGACGCTCCCCTCCAGACACTTATAGACATGTATATATATGTAGTGTGGTTTACATACCGAACCGATATCTTTGTAAACGGGCTTTTTGGATTTCCTGTCGGTCGAAGACAACAATTTATCGGTCAACGGATCGTAGGTGCGCTTGGTTCCCTTGATCTGGCGAGCCGGGTCGCGTGCCGGGATACGGTCAACGATGCCATTTCGGTGCGACGACGATGACGATGTGGACGTCGTGATATGAGAGGCGCTCGTGCCATCTTGGGTCCTGGTGACTTCTGCTAGCTGAGAAGCGCCAGATGTGTTTTGTTGCTTATTGCGGTGCAAGTTTAACTGGCTGGAGGGCGGGATATGTGAGGATGGGGACGAGCCAGCATTGGTGAGGGGGGTGAGATTGCTGTTGGAAGCACGCGACGAGAAGTTGTTCAGTGAAGCCGATTGGTTGGTGGCACTGAAAACTGAAGAAGTTGTGCTGGCATGGGAGCTGGCGGAACCAACACCGTTGAGGATGTCTCCTTGTGCAGACTCGGTATCATCAGTCGGGATGAGTGGGTGCGCGGCATCAGATATGGACAGGTCGGACTTGGCAGGGCCATCGCGTGGACCGCATGAAGAGGGTATCGAAGAAGACATTCTAGGATCGCGGTCGGCAGCATCTGAAGACGCCCTGGACTTTGCTCGCTCCCGTTCTGTAGCCTTTTCTCTGGCAGCTCGAGGGGCGGCCGGGAAAAACTGGGCGAAACCAGTGCCGGATGCGCTTGGAGCCATATTCTTGGTTTCGCGAAATGGGATGTCTGTTTCTCTACTTCCTCAATCCACCAGCCTTCATCATCACTCACAAAGAGAGCAAACCTAGATGACGCCCTTCATCGAGAACGGAAGCTGGGATAGGATCGCGATTGAATTTTTCTGGGTTGGTCGTGGGGGAGGCGGTAAGAAAGGTTGTATGAGAAGACGCGAGATTGTCTTCTACGGTCCGTCCACGCGACAGAAATGAGATGCAAAGGTGACGTGTGGAGCCCCCAGAAGCCAGGCGACAGAAGTGAGATACAGTCGGCCCCAAACCGCAACACAAGGTGGGAATAAAGAGAAAATAACTGGTGAATGGTTGTCGCGAGGGAGAAAGCTGGCGAATGCCCCGGTAGGTTTGTCGAGTTCCAGGGTGTACCAAGAGGATTCTTGGGGGGGGTTCAAACTTCGAAGAGGTCGGAAGTCGAAGATCGAAGATTGAATTGACACAACCTCTCAAAGAACGGTGATGGAGCCGAAAGCCAAATTAATCTGGGCCAGTGGATGGATGTGGATGCGCTGGAGATCCTAGCCATTGAAGGTGCTGACCGTTCAGTGATGTGTCGAAAAGAGGTACCGCTGCGCAGGAAAACAGGTGGGAGAGGTACAAGTCTGACAGCTGGAAAAGGCACATGAAAGGACAAGGACATGAAAGGAGCCAGGCCCAACGACAACGACAGCTTGGTCAATGCATTCCCCAGCCACACGTCTAACTTCGAATTCACTGGCAGCTGGGCAACCCCCAGGTGCCAGGCTTCCAGGCCTGCACTTCTGCCACAATCGGGATTGGAGTTTTTAAACGATCTGATTCGATGTGACCGTCCAGGTTATCCATTACGCGCGACAAAAATAGGGGGAGGAACAGCATTAACCTGCATGGTCGCGTCATTCTCTGGCCAAGCTGAGGCCTTCAATGCCCAATGCCGAGATGCATCGCTTACTTGTGTGTCATCCATTCAGAGCCCTGCACTTGATATCTGACCCCGGTGGTGGAAGCTTGTAAACAAAGAGAAATCCGATTGCAACCATTTTCATTGTAGTTGATGGCGGCTAGGGAATTCTGCTGCATTCGGTGAAAGAGGACTTCTGATTGACTGGCTTATGTATCATCACGGCAGTATCAATCGGATCAGCCTATTCTTACATACGAGATGCTCTATATTGGCTGTAGAACGTCTTAAATAGCCAAGGCATAGGCAAGATATACCAGAAACACAAGTTAGCCCGGCTGCAAGTCTCTCAATTAATATTGTGTGTTTGTACATGCACTGTAGAATGAATAGAAGAACATAGTGATTTGTAATAGTGTGATCAAGCTAGGCATTTTTCAACAATCTTTGCTGAATGGATAAAAGCATCACTGCTTTGAGCTTCAGAGGATGGTTTTTTTTTCAATTGATCATCTGCGAGGGTAAATCTGCCCGACGCGCTGGTACGCACATGCGGGAACCAAAGGCCTAATACCTGCTCAGAGTAAATACCTGCTCAGAGTAAATATGACCCGGAATAATACAAAATACCTAGAAGGTGAAGAGAAAAATAGCACTCATCTCAATACTAAGTCCTATCTCATCACTTGAATGATATTCACTGACTCTGTCACAACGACGTCCCAACGATCGTATACATTCTCCAACACTTGGGCCATTCCAGCCTGAACAAACACCCGATGTAGCAACTTCCACTTCTTCGTCGTCTCCTTGTCACATACCATCATCCATCGCCTGGTATTAACCAACTCGGCAGGTGTCGGATTTCCTCTCACATCATAACTAGTTCAAGATCATCTGCGGGCATCTGCTGATGTCACTTTTGAAGACGGTGGGCTCCCCGTCATCATCCAAAAAGCCCACCCCACGAGAGCCGCCATGGCACCGCCGCCGACAATCATGCTTCTATGAACGTATATCGATTAGCCCAAGTCTGTCGAATTCTTAATGACTGTATTCTCTCTTCTTTCGAGACGGCCAGATATCACAACCGCTTATACATCCGTCTCCCATAACATAGCAGGGTTGGGAGACATGGAAAACGCCATGACCCGCCACCCAGGGCAACAGTAGCGGCAAACAGCTTCTTTTTATCCCTTCAGGGTGTCATATGATTTGACGGTAAATTTCATGACGACTTACGTATTCGTCATACCACTGGGACCGCCCCTTCGCTTCATACCTGCTTTTGGGATGGTATCGACTGGTTTTTCGCCGTGATACTCTTTATCTGCGTAATGTCTCCGGAGGGACGGCACCTGACGGCATCCCAGGCCGGTACGGTTTCGTAGGGCTCGAACACCGGAACGGGTGGCTGCTGTAGTAATAGACATGATAGATATTCGGTTCTCCAGAGCTGAATGTTGAGCAAGCGTGGTTGTTGGGAATGTGATAAATCTGATTACAGCAAATAGGTCTGAACTGTGGAACTACCCTTGAAATCATTGGTTTACCATATGGAACACATAGATAGATATATATATGATTGAGACGGATGGAATGTCTGCTATGTTACAGTCTTGATCTGCGTATTGAAGTCACTGTGACGCCATGATATTGGAAAGTGGAGCTTCAGTAGGTATAAGTAACTTCACCTAGGAAAAGCCACAGTACAGTACTAGCATGTAGGACGAGTGAATTGATGTAGCCCGCGTCTTTATAAATACATAATGAAGCATCGTATATGGTGCTGTCTGGACAGATTGCGTGTCCAGATATACCACTTTCTCATATGGCGCGTTTGCCGTGTCCCCGTGCCCAAGGGGCTGTGTCGTCGTCCGGAAGCGACAGTAATACTGTCAGTCGTACAAGTAAAAATTCCAACAATGAAACGCCGCACCTGATCTGGATGAGTACCGGTACAATTCAAACGCCTCCTAAACCCATTCAAATACAGTTTTCCCCTCCTATTTTACTCAGGCAGTTGCATCTCGAACTCATCATCATCTTCCAAAGCGCCGGGAAGTCCACCACCAACCCCATCGAGCTCGTCCTCATCCTCGGGACTGAAGATGGACAAGAAGGGGACGCGTTCCTTCCACTCTTGGTCCTCGGCGGCAGCCAAAGCCTCCTTACTGCGTGCAAAACGGGACGGAGTGATGGTCCTATTTGAATCGTTGGAAGCGGTCGTCTCCGAACGAGTGAACCCAGCCGCCTTGGGTTTGTACTGTGGCACCGGTGGCTTCTTGGCCAGAGGCCTAGTTGTTTGCTGAGCAAGTGCCGATGCAGTCGCGCGGCCCTTGTTGTAGCCAATCGTTGTGCGTGAGTTTGCTTCGATGTGTCGGATCTCCATTGATGTCTTCTTGGTCAAAGAAGGCCGAGACGTCATGAGAGGATGCCTGGCTGTTCGTAGAGATGGGATCAGCGAGTTTGTCGTTTTCTTGGGTGCAGCCATTGGAATGGCGCGGCTTGCTTTGCGTTGCATTGACTTGGTCCTGTCATCCATGGAAAGCGCGTTGGCAGCATTCTTGGATGCAAGCGACGATAGCGGCCTACGGACTGCCGATGCCTGACTATTTGGCCTAGCCTTGTTTGCTGTCGGAATTGTAGTGACCTGCTTCTTCTTGGAGTAATCCTTGGTCTCTGGTACATCTCCAATGGAAAAGTCGACATCCTCCATGGCCTCCATGATCTTTCGTTCACCCTCTTCCAGGGCTTTGCGGTTTCTCTCCTCCAACTCCTTGTCTGCTTTAGACTTGCCTTCACTATCAATGGGGTTGTAGTAGTACTGATAGTGACCCTTGAACAGATTCTCGGGCTTCAGAGCCTCGAAGGTCAATCCACCATCCGGGAAGACATCCGATTCGTAGGGTAGGTCCTTGGGCTTCGGAGGGCAGTATTCAGGCTCCTCGTCACTCAAGTTATCCTCCACTTCTGCATGCACCTGAAGCTTCTGGATCTCGCTCTGCGGCTGCTTCTGCTTTGGTCGAATGGTACCAGGCGCCTTGATCTGTGACTTCTCTATATCTTGGATCACAGTCTTGGCATTCGCGGCTTGAGGCCCCTTGGCCTTCGCGTTGGTGGTCTTGTTCCCGAGAGCAGGCCGGACACGCGGTTCTATGTGAGGCAAATTAGCGTCCCTACCTAATTGAAAGAGGTTATTGGGTTTTGAGGCTGACGTACCGCAAGGCGTGACGAAGTTCGATCTATCCACGCCCTTCAGGCCTTTGGAAGTGCCCATGACATTCTCGTTGCCCTTTGTACGGTTGCCATTTCCCAAGATGCTCTTAGCACCTCCGAGAACATGGCTGGCGTTTTCGTCATTCAGCGGAATCTTGACGGGCGTTTTGGGGTAACGAGATCCAGCAGGTCGATTGGCCTGCTGCTGCTTGAGTGCAGCCCCATTGTGGTGATGAGCCACCAGGTTCTCTTGGTCGCGTGCAACCAACATGTTTCGTGACGGAGGTTACGTATGTACGTAACTGGCTTATCAGGTATTCTTTGATCAAAAAGCTGCCTTCGTAGGCTATGCCGCGAAATGAAATTTCGATTCCCTCAGAAAGTCCACAAAGTGCAAGGCAGGTTACATCAGCATTATGGTAGATATCCAAATCCAGCAACCTGACGCGGACGGGTGGTTTGTTGATGGTTGGTGATGATGGTGGTGGTGGCGAAATCGATAAAAGTGTCGCGTTACCGTGGGTGACTGTGTTGAGGTCGCGTAGGTGGTTCGTCCAGGTCTCTCTGCTCGTGTACACAGGCAACCGAATGTTCGATTGGCGATTTCTTGAAGTTAGCTGGGGGATCGGGACGCGGAATATTTGGTCTTCGTTCACAGGGCAACGCACTGCCGACGGCTTGCTTGCTTGCATGCATGTGTGCCAAGCGTCGCTCTCTCTCCAGTCTCTTTTTGGCTAAGACAATCTTCTGGACACCAAATGGAACCTCTGCAATAGCGCGCTAGTAGTCTACGAGTACCCTTGTACTGGAATCTCCAACCAGGTGACTCCAGCGAATCACAGCTCGACTACGACCGAGACTGTAGTTTCCTTTCCTCCCCCCTTGGCCCCTCCACCACAGCTGCAATCAATAGAGCAACGAACCCCTAAATTTGAGAGGAGGGGTGTTGCTCCAAACTGGCCTGGACGTACTCTGGCAGTTGGGCAACTCGTACTGTCTGTCCGAACCACAAGACCGCGGCCATGACACAATGGAAAGGGCTAATGGTTTTGACGTCTGCGTACGTATTGTAGATTCGGAACTGTAGATGGTGTTTCATTAAGCCTCGGTCGACGATGCATGTCTGGCGTAATTATCGGCGACTGGCATCATTTCCCGTAGACTCAGGTAAGTTCCATAGCGTACCACGTACTTCTCCTGTCCCACGCGGCGGACACCACGCCAACACACAGGCATGCACCAGGAGCAGACCAAGGCTCCAGAGTTCTGTCCAGAGCAAGCAGACAGTGAGAGATTGACCCGACCCAAAACCAAACTGGACTGCTTTCAGGCACCTGGCTAAGGATGGTTACGGGCTACAGGCAGACAGGGTGACGGGCTAACAAGAAAGGCACGACCCCCGAGCCAGCAGGCAAGCTCCTCCTCTCCCTGTCTCTCCGCCTCCCTTTCTTTCAGCGGACAGTGTCAATCCAACCAGTTATTTGGCCAATTTATCGACCGCTTCTCCCCTTCTCTCCCCACAACCACCCTACTAAGCATTCAACAACTTCATCCAGCCCAAACTCTTCTCTCATTTCTGTCACCCTTTTTTTGACTTGTAGCATTCGAGCCTCGCTTCTATTTCCCGAATTCAAGAAAGACCAAACAACCAGCCGCCATCATGGATCGCATCAAGGAGGTTAGCTAACCCAGACACCTCTCCCTCTTCTCGACTGTTCCCCATTTTACCCCACCATCAGCATCAGCGTCGTCAGAAGCCAATGCGCAGGTCGCCGCCAGGTTGCAGCCTGCACAGGTCTCTGGACAATGACACGCGCACCGATCGAGCGATTCATCCATCTCTGCAGCGTCTACTTTCACCTTGCTGGAGCTGTCACTAATCTGCGATGACGTGATAGAAAATGAACTCCCTCCGCCTGGAGGCCGACGAAGCTGCCGCCAAGGTCGACGAGCTGCAGAACAAGGTCAAGGCTCTGGAGCAGGAGAACCTCGCCAAGGAGCAGGAGATCACCTCTCTCTCCCACAAGAACGGTCTCCTCGAGTCCGAGGTCGAGAAGCTCGACTCCTCGGTCAAGGACTTCAAGAAGGCCGCCGACGAGGGCCAGACACATGGTACGCAGAACGAAACCCTGCAGCGCAGACTGCAGTTGCTCGAGGAGGAAGCCGAGGAAGCAGATAAGACTCTTCGTGAGGCAAACGAGAAGTAAGCCAACCAGCCCACCCCAATGTTCAGTCATGAAAATAGTCGCTAATGGAGCTTTCGAAACAGGCTCCGCCAGACTGACGTAAAAGCCGGCCACTTTGAACGCAAGGTGCAGGCTCTCGAGCAGGAGCGGGACCAGTGGGAGTCCAAGTACGAGGAGATGGCCCAGAAGCACTCCAAGCTCAACAAGGAATTCGAGGACCTGCAGAACGAGGTCGCCAACATCTAAGTTTCGGCGCCCCCGGTCACGATTCTGATCGGACGAGTTCTTGGTCGAGTCAAGGTCCCGACTTGGTTGTATTGGAGCACTGCGATAGGAGAAGGGGTGAATGCGTATTGTTGATGTCGGAGGATACATGGTGTAGAAGGCTGTCGTCTACCCCGAGCAAACATTGCATTAGTTCATCGCTGGCCTACGATGGTTTCTTTCCCAGGCCGTTGGTCGGCGGTTCGACACGGGTTCTGTCTTTTGTTCTAGAAGAGAATGTAATTGCCGAGAGGCCATCGCATTTCAGGACTGATCACAGGATCGCTTATACCAAAACACAAACACACAATGACCCCCTTGATGCTTTTGATGTCTATTTTGTGAATGTCCTAGTCTGTCTGCCTACTACTCTCTCCTCTCATTCGCCTTTATCCGCTTTTTTACCTTCAGTTTCCTATCATTTGTTGCCCGATCCGCCTTGCTCTCGTACCTGAACTTTGGCTTCTTCGTCTTCTTGGGCCGCTCCACCTTACCCTGGGCCGCACGCCTAGATTCATTGGCTTTCCGCTCTTCCTCCTCTATCGCAGCCTGCTCTTCTTCTGGCCTGTACAGCCCGTCCCTTGAGACACTGACAGATTCCACTGTGACGGATGTGTACTTGTCTTCGTCGATGAACTCCTCTTCGTGGTCGACAGGTTCCAACGCAACGGCAGGAGCGTCAGGCAGACCATCCCATTCTTCATTCTTGTCTTCGTCACCCTCCTCGTCCGAATCTACACCACCTGCCCGATCGGCACTCTTTAGGAGCAACTCGACGGTCTTGACATGTTCTGCAACCTCTTGCCTGCGGCTCTCTCGATGCTGTCAGGTGTCAGTATTACGGCATAAACCCCCAAGATAGACAATTATGGAAGCCTTTTCCTACCTCTCTTCTGGCATCAATCTTCTCTTGCCGGGCTTGCTTGGCTGCTTGTTCTTGCGCATTCTTCACCCGCTGCAGCTTGCGCTTGTGGAACCCAGTCAGATACTCGGAGCGGGCTTCGGGGTCGTAGCTGATTTCCTCGATCGAATAGGCATTCTTGCGCTTCTTCGACGGTGCGTGAAGAATGTTCTTCTTGGGGCGCGGGCGCGCAAACATTTTGGCGGTGTTGGGCGAAAGCTTTGCTTTCCGGCTGAGCTCGAAAGAAATACAAAGTGGGCAGCCCCAGTAGCTTTGATAGAAACTAGGGAACTGGTGTACGAATCCAAACCGAGTACTCTTGAAATCTTTCTTTGCCGTTCGTGATCGAGATGTTTGCTTTCTCAAAGATGCTCTACTAAAATTCTAGACTTTCTGCCCGCTGAAAGCCGCTAAAAGCAACTAACTTTACAGGGGACCTGATATGCCTAGCCTTGCAGATTGGCCGTGGTTGGGGGCCAGGCGGAACTTACCGCACAGACGCAAGCGCAGCAAACAAGCAGCATGTGGACGTCAGCCAACTACAGTACTTGCTCTTGGTAGCTTAAACAACGGCCGGAAGTGAAGCTGTCTCGAATCGAATCTAATCGCTCGCTTCCATCACGTAAACACACGCATACACACCTTTGAGAAACGCCCACCACGACCCTTTGAATACACGATGCGTTTCTCGTCTGCCGCAGCCGTTGCTGCGATGTGCTGCGCTGAGGCGCAAGCATTCTCCAACACCTCGCCTTTCCTGCTGTTCTCGACCTCAAAGTACGTTGTTATCCCTCATCATCGTCGTCATCACCATCATCCGAAACCCGGCCGCCCTCAGTAATGTGCATTTACACAAGCACAGTTCGGTTGCATTGGCATCTTGATCCAACTAACGGCGTGCGTGCAAACAGACTATCTGACTCGGCAACCCAAGACCAGGCCCAGATCCAGAGCAGCGCCTCGGTCACCAAGCTGGCGACCGACATCCTCTCGAGCTGCCCGACGGACCGCTACCTCATCGTCACCCAGCCCAACCTGCATGCCTCGCACCTACGGTCGGCGGCGTCGGCCCCGCGCCTGCAGCACACCCTCAAGAGCGCGCAGGTCGTCTCGAGCGTGTCCGTGGCCGAAGTCGCGGGCGCGCTGGACGTCAAGTCGTTGTCGAAGCTGATCAAGGAGTCGTGCGGAAGCAAGAAGGCCTCCGTGGATGAGGTTACACTGGAGACGATCCCCACGACGTCCAGCGACGAGGTCCTGAAGGAGAACGATGACGACCTGGCCGTCGTCCTCGCCCAGTACGAGGCCGCCGGCTCCTTCACGGTCGTGTACGCCGGCGTGCCCCAGGCTGAGGAGAAGGATGGGAAGAGCTACGAGGCGCAGTTTGTTGATGCTGCGCAGGTCGAGCTGAAGCGGGATCTGGGCAATGGCGTCTACCGGAGGGCCAACGAGACCGACAAGCGGCCGTTGTTCGAGAAGTACCAGTTCTTTACACCCGGTAAGTAAACAAAGCTTCCTCTGATCAGTCGATAATACCGTTTGATCATGCAGACAACACATCAGTACTTTGCTAACCTTGATGAACTAGGTATTTTCATGGGCCTGATTGCTCTGGTTGTACTCATGTCTATTCTGGGCGCTGGCATTTCGGCTCTCTCTAGCTTGGAGGTATCGTACGCTGCATTCGACAAGGACATGGGACCTGCTGCCCAGAAGAAGCAGCAGTAAATATAAACATGGGAACGAAGTTTCTTCACGAAGAAAGTCCCTTCAACGAGAGTAGGGGATGATTGTGCTGATATTTATGTCCGAGAGGTGACACTGTATGATCAGAGGTCCAGAAGAAGCTCAGGTCTCCTCCATAAGTAGCTGGAGGCGATGAAGCTACATGTTTAGAGTGCGAATTGCGGCGTGAAAGGAAATTATCTTATACAAAGTCATCGTGTACTTTTTATTGTGGGCGGCGGAAATGTCATTGAACTTCAATATTACCAAAATGCAAGCAAGAATACGGTTAACTTATTCGGTATGTCTGTATAGGCGTGCTTCTCAATCTTCGGTACGACGACGAACTGAAGGATACCTAAAACGCCGGTTCTTCTAGCCACGTCTATTGTGAAATATTGTTCTTCTTGCTCAGCCGTATCTGCCCCATGTGCGTTTCAACCGGTAGGCAGCGTTTTCGTCTCAGCTCTGAGATAGAATCTTCTGTGTTTTCACAGTACAAGTGAGCCTTAGGGTAAACACATCCAAGCCTTCCCCCTTCGATGGTCCCAGTACCGATTCCCTTGTTTCGACGCCATGCCTTGACCGGATGAAGCACGAAATGAGGCACATAGCCAGGGCCATGCCTTGGCTGACTGCCCCAAGGCCCGAGATTTGAAGCCTTAGCTATTCAAGTCTTTCTCCGTTTTCTCTCTTTCCTTGGACGACCTTAGACTAGGTGGGCGGGTAACAAGAAGTTGGCAATGCCCTCGCGGACGGCGTACTCGTGGCCGCAGTTGCCGCACACGAGCTTGCCCTCCATCATCTGCGTCTCCATGAGTAGGTGGTGCAGGTCTTGGAGCATCTTCGCGTCGGCCTCGAGCTCCTCCTTGGTCGGGGGCTGGGCGGGCAGCGAGGGGAAACCCAGCTATGAGTGAAGACGGTTAGTGAGTGAGGGCAGAGACATGACAAGCAAGGAGAAACGGTGCAGAGGTGGGCGAGCGTGTTCCGCGGGGGAACCAAGAGGGGCGTGGAAGAGTGGAGGGTGAGGGTGAGAGTGAGAATAGATTAGTAGTAGCATAGCATCAGATATGCATGTTAAAGGCGAACATTTTGGTCATGGTATATCGAGACGGTAAAGTGAAGAGCAGGCATATCTCCCGTATGAGCCCACACGCCATTCTTTCATACAAGAGCTTCCTTGCCGCTGCCATCTGGTAGGCTGACCAACAGTACACAAGCCGATTGAGAAGAACCCGAAAGTCATAAGACATGGAAGAGATGGAAGTGAAAATGAGCATCGCATGCAACCTACCTCAGTCGCCGTGGTAGACAGCGCAGGCCAATCAATGCGGGGCATTATGTTGAGGAGCAGCTCCGAGTTGAGCTCGAGGTCATCCTCCACGAGCTCGGCATCCTTGGGATGCAACGGGTAGGAATTTGACGTGGACTTGCAGGCCTTGACGGCGCAAGTCAAGAAGTTCAGACTCAAGACCTTCATTGTGTTGTGGCTGGGGTTGTCGTGAGGTTGATTCACTTGGACGTCCTTGAGGCCCGGCGCATGGAATAAGAGATTCTAGGCTTTTTTGAAAATTTTATGGAGCATCCATCTGCCCAATTAAGGCGAGTTTGCCTTTCCAGTCCGTCCCCAGGAGAGCTCCACACTACGGTATTAGTCTACGAGTCGACAACGGGCATTTACAGAACAGCAACACTCGAAGTCAGGCATGAATCCAGTTGTATTTAACTTTTGGTGCGAGATTCGCAGGGAAATATTTAAGCCATGGTCTTTTCGTACCCAACGTCGGTCTTGGGCTTCGTTACGCGCAGGTAGATGACAAAGGCAGCGACGAAGACGGCGAAGAAGGCACCCTTCTGGAAGGTCGAGAGTCCGTACGATGGGGTGTCCTGCTGCAGGGGGTTTGCTTCCTTTTCGTTCGAGTAACCACCCGCCCACTCAGAGTTACCGTAGATTTCTTCTAGAAAAAAGGGGAGCGGCCGGATCAGCTCAGTTATGACATGGAAGGGCGGGCGAGGCGAGTGCGCTGGGCGAAACTAAGGGGGAGAGTGCGAGTCCGTCTCTTAAGGGGGGTAAGAGACCAAATCCGTTGTCTCTCTCAGGAGGGCAAGGCGTTGGGGGCTACCAGGGGGCTTGTTTATAGTTCCATATGGATACCTTCAGGGGGCACCTCCAGCTCTCCGCTCTTGGCGATCTTGATAGTCTTCTCGGGCTTGTCGCCGCCGGCAGTCTTGGCGTTCTCGACCTTGGTGACAACATCCATGCCCTCGAGGACCTCGCCGAAGACGACGTGACGGCCATCGAGCCACCTGATGGTTGCTTGTTAGCTTCTGCCTCTGTGTATCCCTCTGTTGGGCGGTTTCTGCTCCGAGACACTTACGAGGTAATGACGGTGGTGATGAAGAATTGCGAGCCGTTGGTATCCTTGCCGGCGTTGGCCATGGACAGCATGCCGGGCTTGGTGTGCTTGAGCTTGAAGTTCTCATCGGGGAACTTCTCGCCGTAGACTGATCGCAAACAGCATGGTTAGACATTGGATTGTTACGGAGCGCGGCGTCGAGCCACCATCTCAATCATTACTTACTGGACTTTCCACCGGTGCCGTCGCCCTTGGTGAAGTCACCACCCTGGATCATGAACTGCTTGATAACGCGGTGGAAGGTAGAGCCCTCGTAGCCGAAGCCCTTCTCGCCGGTGGCGAGAGCGCGGAAGTTCTCAGTGGTCTTGGGGACGGTCTTGCCGTAGAGACCCATGACGACGCGGCCGAGGGGCTCATCGCCGTGGGTGATGTCGAAGTAGACCTTGTGGGTGATCTTGGGGCCCTTGGCAGCCTCAGCGGTCGATGCGAAGAAGACCATGCTGACTCCGACGAGGAGCAGGGCGCTAACAGCGAGTCGGCGCAGGTTGAACATGATGGGCAAATGTCCAGGTAGACGTTCAATGGGGTGAAGTGAAAGTCGTCGAGATGGGTGTGATCTTTCCAGAGATCAATGGGGGTGGAATAAAGAAAGAAGAAAGAGGGAAGGAGGCGGAGTGAGGGCGGGAATCGGGGAGCTGGTCTGGCAATTGAAGCTACGTTTCAAGACCCCATCGAAGCTGGACCCTACAGTGCCCCCTAACAGGCTCTCAATTGGCCCGGGAGGCAAAGGCCAAGAGCGGGTGAACGGTGAATCGTGCAGTGTGACATACATACATGGTAAACGAGGGGGGCGGCTGTCTTATCGCTATCTATCGATTAGCTGCTACAGGGAGCTTTCTAGATGGAGGGACACCTGCCGAGTTGCATAAAGTCGGGTGGCACGTGCGTGGGGTCTTTTTGAACATTGAAGGTCGTCCATATTGGCATAGGCAGCCCAGCCAGCATCGGCATCAAGCATCATACCGGCCAATAGACATTGCAATTGCGCCTGTAGCAGGTGCGACTATTGATTCAAGATGGTGATTACAACCTACGACGGCTACGACCTGCAGAAGACCTCGCTAACAATCCTCCAGGTGTTCGTTCTGGGAATCAACTTCCACCCGCAAAAGCTGGTCAAGGTACGCCAACACCACTCCCCACGGCGATAACTCCCGTCGACTACCCGAGCCCGTACCAATGGCGGCCACGGTCAATATTGCCGCGTGGGAGAAATGTGCACATACTGATTGACCCTTTCTCCTCTGTACAGAAAACCCTCGAGTCGTTTTACTCCCTCGGGCCTCAGACCTCGGCGCGCATCATGGCGAAGTACACCATCCACCCGCTGGCGCGCCTGGGCACCCTGCCGGTCAAGACGGTGACGTCGTTGACGGCCGAGCTGTCCACCATGACCATCGACAACGACGCGCGCCGGATCGTCCAGGACAACATCAAGCGCCTGCGCGACATGGGCTCCTACCGCGGCCGTCGCCACGCCATGGGTCTCCCCGTGCGCGGCCAGCAAACACGCAACCAGATTGTAACGGCTCGCAAGCTGAATGTGCTGGATCGTGGCGGTGGTGATCGTATTCGGGGCACTTAAGCTACGAGGGGCTGGAACATCGATTGCGAATAGAAGCATTTAGATGCTTATGTGCGAATCCCAGTTTCTCCGGAGCGTGCATGCAGAAGATGGACATTAAGTTGATGTTGATAGGAATGTAGGATGGAATAATACCTAGGCTTGGACCGGCGGGGGAAGAGAGAGCCCCTGGTGTTGCATGTGGAAACGGCGTTCCTTGTTTGCATAGAAGTCGTAGAGGACTGTCCCCGTCGATGTTGACTAGATGATGGGTCAGTTCCTGGAGGTTGTGAAACCTATTTTGTACCATAAAGCCAGTGGACAAATCAGTAAAATAAAAAGAATGCTCACTCATCACTTGAGCATCTCCTCTCCCTACGTTTGGCAAACAACTGCCTAATTCTGAGGTGGGCGTCAGATCGTATTTGGCGAACTCCTCTCGATGAGATCAATTATGGGGTGGTGTCCTAAGTACATACTGTATACAATCTCAAGATCATAACGCTTACCCCTGATACAAGCATGGAGGATTGGCATCAGGGGAATGAACAACTGTACGATCCTCGACACCCCTTATATATGCAATACAGCAATGCTGTTCATGACTATGTCTGATCAACAGTTTGAAGGATGCTCTGATACCTTATTCGTTCGTCAAATAGCCCACCCTGTGTAAAGTGCTATTCAATAATAAGCAACAGTCAAAGTATAGGCATCAGAACTGCAATTTCGGGGCTTGGATGGCTTCATGTGAGTTCAAAGCTGCCGTTTTTGTTTATTAGACCCTGGAGCTTCGTATTTCCTTTGGTTTCAGGCATTTGCAATGATTGATGGCATATTTGGTGTTGAGAGTACATAATCGTCATATGTTGCTGGAGCATATCAGATACCTTCCCCTTTTCAAATACTTACAAAGTAGAATTGGTTGGTCATATCAAATTGGCTAACGAAACACACGAGGCGAAAAACTTGAAATGGATGCTCATGTTCTACATACCATGATACAAACGAGACGATGTTTCAGGCTTTTATACTAAAGCCCCTTTGCGTAAAGATCTCATTTACAATAGTAGTACATATTTTTATTTTGCAGGCACAGCCGAATCTATCTTACTGGACGATAATCTTTCCGGTCTCGGGAGGACTGGGCTTGACACCGTTGATGAAGACCTTGCTGCACAGATCGCTCTGGTGCCTCTTGATCATCTCGGCAAGGGCCTCGCGCTCGATGACGAGGCGGCCCGTGGTGAGCAGGTCCTTGACGTCGACATCCTCGATGTCGAGGGCCATGCCGTAGTTGGGCACGAGGTCCATGGCGTTGAACAGGTTCTCGCGCCACTCGGTGGTGATGAAGGTGCTACGGCCGTGGGCGCGGCCCCACTCGTGGCCGTCGAGGACCTGGCGCGCCCACTTGGCCTTGAAGCCGTCGACGAGGGCCTGGTCGCGGAGCTGGCCCTGCGCCATCATATCGCTGATCTCCTGCGGCAGCGCCAGCTCCATGCCGTCCTCGCACACCACCAGCTCGCCCCGCCGGTACCGGTAGCTCAGCGCCGTCCGCCACGCCAGGTCGTACACCTTCCGGTTCATGCCCGTGCCAAAGTCGCGCGGCTTGGGGCCGAACACCTTACCACCGCCGCGGCGCAGGGGCGACTGCTTATCACCGACACGAGCTCGACCTGTACCCTTTTGACGGTACAACTTGCGATGCGAGCCGTGGACTTCCCACCGCGTCTTCGAGTTGGCGGAACCCTGTCGAGTGTTGTCTCCCTCAAAAATAACAGCCAAGTGCAGAATGTCCCGGCGCATAGGGAGGTGCAGATGCTTCGAAGACCACTCTTCCAGACGCTGGGGCTCGTAGGTTTGAAAGTCGTAGACGGTCACGGGGACAGCGGGGGACGGTCGCCACGGTGTGGTCATGGACGTAGTTGTGAGATTACTCGTGGCCCTCGGCAATGTAGCTTCGGTCGCCATCGAGCGAGTGAACGTCGAGGGCAGCCTCTGTGGCTTGCATGATCAGTCTCGCAGCTTGAGAAGATGGGAGATCAAGGGCCTGCACGTACCGAGGAGACTTGGCCGCATGCCTGTGTGGTGAGGGTTAAAGACCGCAAGGCCTCAGAGAGACCTCGTACACCTTTACCCGCCATGACTGCCGGCTCGTAGAGATGGGCTGGCTCAATTGACGTATGGGTGGCGCGATAATATTGGTTTCGTTCAACGACAATTGAGTCGAGCTTCACTTTGGGCGAAAAATGGTCGTTCTCGACGCTTGCAGCTGCTCAGCGGCCCGGGATGGCGGGCTAGGAAAATTAAGTGGGACCCCTCCAATTGCTGTCACTGGTGTCGCGCAACTCACCCAAAAAGTTTCGACAGCGACGACCCTCAACCAAGAGAGCTCCGACAGTCCTCATTGCCCCCCCCAGTCCAGCATTCCACAGGCAATCATGTCAACTTGCCAAAGGGTCGCAAGACCCATTGCCCGGTCCATGCGACAGGACCGGGTAACTCTCGGCTTCACTCGCACTTTTTCTCAGACGGTCATCCGCAGAGATGAAGCTACCAAGACGACGACGACAGATACACCTCCTGCATCCCAGGTGCCGCCGCCGAGCTCAACCGCCGCCGATGTCACCAAAGAAGCGCCCCCCCTCCCAGTCGAGGCTGACCCCAGACACGGCCACACAGTACTGGGAAGAGATGCGTCTCTTCAAGAAGGGAACACCACCGGTGGGATCGAGGCGTCGTCGTGTCGCCATGCAGACCTCGGAGAACGTCCCCTTCGAGCTAATGCCATACCAATGCTTCCAAGAGGCCCGTAGGGTTCTTCAAGAAGACCGCAAGGAGAAACTGCAGGTCCTTTCGCTCGAAATTGCCAGGGTTAAGAGATTGGAAGAGACACCCGCCGATCAGCTTCCTGGAGGAGAGGTGAAGAAGAACATGCGGCTTCGGAGCATGAAGAAATGGGTCGAGGAACTCAAGATTCTGGTAGATATCAACGATCCAATTGTGAAGCGGAGGTTTGAAGATGGACTTGGTACGTCAACCTGCGAATAGCCGACTCCTGCTCTGCTTGACTAACCCCACTCTAGGCGATATGGACAAGCCCATCTACCGCCATCTTGCGGAGCAGAAATGGAGAGGATACCCCTTCCGCCTGATCACCCAGCGTATCGAACAGCTCAACGTCGTTCCCGATGTTCTGCCCAAGTTTGAGCCAACTGTTGACGTGCAGATGTTCTTCCGTCAACGCAAGACTACTCCTGGCGAGATTATCGACAGCCGCATCAGCGAGAAGCCGCCAGCTCTGAAAGTCCAGGTTTTTAACCCTGGCGAGCGCCTTGTGTCCATCGTGGTCATGGATTCCGATGTGCCCAATGCCGAAACAGACAGTTTTGAGCGTCGATGCCACTACTTGGCCGCCAATGTGCCCCTCTCCCCTAACAACACGTCCCTGCCCCTGAGCAAGGTCAACAAGGACACCCAGCTGGCTGTTCCTTGGCTGCCCGCTTTTGCCCAGAAGGGAGCCCCCTACCATCGAATGTCTATCTGGATCCTGGAGCAGAAGCCCGGCCAGACTCTCGATTTGGCCAAGCTGAAGGAGCTGTACAGCGGCCGCGATGGTTTCAGTCTGAAGAGTTTCAAGGACAAGTTCACGCTCAGCCCCGTCGGTTTCAACATCTTCCGTTCTGTCTGGGACGAGGGTACCGCCGACGTCATGGAGCGCTGGAACATCCCCGGCGCCGACGTCGAGTTCAAGCACGCCAGAGTGCACTCGCTCAAGCCCGAGCGCAAGGCTCGCGGCTGGGAGGCCAAGCGCCAGAAGCCCAAGTACAAGAGCTTATGGAAGTACACCAAGAGAATCCGCGGCATGCCTCGACGCTAAGCGACTGCTTGAGCGTATCTATGGTCTGGCGCGGAGGGCTCTTCAGAGGCTTCTGGATCCGTCATCAGAAGCATCTTGCCAGCAGCATTGGGCTGGGTGCCAGTCGATTTATTGAACAGCTGTCGAACGTGTATCATATGTATAAAACACTTGAGACTATAGAGCTGGCAGAGCAGTGTCAAAACTATTGTAACATACCACTTCAGCATCTACCCTACCTTCAAAAAAGTGAAATCCAACGCAAGCCAATACTTTTTGACCACCCTAACCCTGCTTGATCCCTATGGATTCGCCCATGCCCACGCGTATCCGTCCAGAGACCATTTGCATTTCTAGGAAGTCACGCCCATCAGTTGGTTTCTACTATACGAAGAGGCCATGTACTCATTGGGACAACCAGTGTTTTCCGTTGGCTTTCGCATAAACAGAGGGTCAAGCGTGTTAGTGGGAGACAGCTGGCATCTTTTTCAACTTGTAGTCAAGCTACCCATACTTCCCGTATCACCACCATCACCATCGCCTCTCGACCCAACCGACAATGGCCGAAAATTTGACAAAATAGTCGATTGGCGACGAAGGATCATCCGCCATTTCCAAGAACAATGGTCTGGAAACTTTCATCAGTGTAAGCCAGATCTTGACCTCGAAGTTGGAGCTCATCAGCTCTGAGGAGTCTGTAGTCAATCATGATCACACCTGCCAGTATACCCCCTACTTCCGCCGTGATATATCCCAGATAGCACTGGCCGTCATATGAGTGCCATTGAAAGGGAAAGGTAATATGTACTCCTTGGCCACCAGTCCCCCCAAAGAGGGCGTGCCTCGGAGAGCAATCGTCGGTCTATCGGGGTATCGCAGAGGAGGCTTTCAATGAACTTCTTTTCATTGAGCTATTGGCCTCCCTAATGAGAATCTTTATAGACGAAGGTGCGAGAATTACCTTGAAAACCCATCCACGGGCTATTGACCTGTCGCCCCAAAGAGCTCTTTCCAAGTCAACCAAGTCAGACCTTCAGGTCTACAACCATAACCTCTTTCTGCCATCGTGAGGCTGTCCTTAGGGAATGCAAATCGCAATAAGAACATAGCATACTGCAAAATTCATAGAGATGGGGGATATTGATTACACAATAACTCTTCCTTCTGGTATTGAGTATTAGGTAACCATAATCTAGGTCGTTGTGCGAATAGTATGCTTCCGCTCAGCGTTGATGTGCCAACCATATAGAACAACACGCCGGGTGCCATCCTATCGTATATCGCCTGGGGCGGTGTATCTCCCTTGCCCTCAGCACCCTGGAAATTTACAAAAATCATGAATACCCATAACCTCACCACACTCAAGACGCATTGGCCATTGAGGTGACGTTATTCTCTCGAGCATAGCTCTGTCGTGATGCCGGTATAACTCTACTTCTGAATATTGGTATACTCAGTGAGAATCCCTTAAGACCAAGTGTAAAGATAGTTTCAAGCGGGTATTGCTGTGGTGTTTTGGGCGTGAGTCAGTGAAGTCTCTACCTCATATTACGTGATATGAAGTTTGAAGACTGATATCCTTTTCTGTACCCAAACATTGTTCTTCTTCAAGGTTCAATATAAAGGCGTCAACCTAATAGAAGCGAAACCTTATAAATATATCTCTTTAATGAGCGTGTGTAACTGAGTGGCCATTATACCCAATAGCCTGGAAACTCTTTTCAAACAAATCTGTCAACCGGACCAACTCAGATCGGCTAAAATAGCCTCATAGCAGCTTCCTGGCTTTCCCCAATAACTCAGGGCATCCTATATAGAGGCCTGCCTTGCCTGTACTGAAACATGCCTGGCCAGTATGAACAAGCTGCGTCCCGTTTTGAAATCTGATCTATAGCATAATAAAGTTCTTTATTCTTTTCGTACAACAATGGTAGTAACACAATGGTATTGATTCCAGCTGCCCATGAGAAAGAACCATACACAACAGGCTTGTTGCTCCCTGGGATTTCACTTGACAAAGACCATGAGCTGATTACAGGGGCATACTTAAGCCCTGGCTAATGTCTGATTTGGAATGAAGGTCAAAGATTGCTAACCCATTCTACTTTACATTACACCAAGTCTCCTCGAACTTTTTCTATTAGGCTCATACCTTGAACATTGACCTGAAGAACCAAACAAAAAAGGAGAAGAAAAGAACGCCGCGCGCTCGTAGCCGATATGCCTGTCAGAACAAAATTCTTCATCACTTCTGACACGCACGGCCGGACCTTCAATGTAAACGAAAGAATGGCGGCAGATGTGGTCATCCACTGTGGTGATTTGACTCAAAATTCCGCACCCGGACATCTCCGGAGGACGATCGATATGCTGCGGAGCATCAGCGCCCCTTTGAAACTCGTCATCGCAGGTAACCATGACCGGGTACTTGATGATATCGGTAAGTTTAGGCAATTTGAAGCGGCAGCTAGGGAGGCCAGACAGCTCTTTAATGATGTTAGAAGCGAAGGGATCCTCTACCTCGATGAGGGCAACCACACCTTCGACCTGGCGAACGGCGCGCGCCTGCGGGTATATGCAAGCTCCTGGACTCCGGCCAAATGGGACGGCCGAGCATTTCAATACCGGCCCGAAAACGGGCATGACTTCAAGATAGGTAACGACGTGGACGTCGTTATCACCCACGGCCCACCGCTCAGGATTTTGGATAACACCAGCTCAAACGGGAATGCCGGTGATCCGGATCTTTTCATGGCGGTTGCGCGAGTGAGGCCGTTGTTGCATTGCTTCGGGCACATTCATTCTGGCTGGGGCGCGATACTGGCGACGTGGCATGCGCGTCGCAGCCAGAGTCCCTTCTCATACACAGACATCGACAATGACAACACCATAGCGATCGAGCATCTGCGGGCCCTGTGTAGGAACAGGTACGACGATGCTGAGACATCGCAGGCCAAGGCCCAAAAATTGATAGAGTATCGAGCCCAAGGCTTCGCATACTCGAGCCATTGCTCAGACGATTTATCTCCACTAAGACCCGGCGAGCAGACGTTCTTCGTCAATGCTGCTTACGAATGGAGCCGTACAGGGAACGCGAGTGGAATTACCGAGCAACTACCATGGATAGTCGAAATTGAGCTGCCCACTGCTAAGTAATCGCAGTAGTAGTTTAAGTAGAAATAACCTATGTCTAAATGTCAAGCCGTGAAAATAGAATAGATATGTAAGTACACTGCCGCTCTGGAAAGAAAGAAATGCATTAAGTATCTAATAAGAGATAGAAATTGGCAAAAGAGAAACCCCCGGTGCTCAGCACCAAGGTCCTCTAGGCCCAACATCAGCACCCAGGCTGTTGCGCCCCCTTCTCCACGAGCTGGTCAAGCTCGCTTCGTAGACTGTCCATCTTCAGAGCCACTATTCTCTTACTTTGATGCGTCATCCGGGTATTTAGTTATTTACCGATCTTCCATCTCGGGCCTGGGAGCAAGTCCTTGTTTTGTTGCTGCTTCGGGTGGGATTCGAAGTGGTGGTTTCTTTTCTACGGAGTTAGTGGTGTTGGCTGTTCATCCAACTGAACCATCTGACCAGGATGGCTGTGTGGTGTTTCGTCGGATGGCGGAGGACTGCTTGCTGTTGAAAGACTGAGCTGTAATTAGGCCTTATGTACCTAACCTTCTGAATGTGTTCACTATGGCCCTCGAGCTGGGCTGGGCTGGGCTGGGCTGGGGGAACGGATAAGCAAGCTTGCCCACCACACTTTTGGGTCAAGTCACCTGCTACGCATTTTATCAACGTGGCAGGTCAAGGCGTGTCATTATGTGCCTTCTGTAGTCTTCTTCATGCCACCGGCGCTCTTCTAGATTCTGACCCTATCCTGATTGACGATTGTGAACACTGGACCGCCCTTAATTACTTCACTTACACTACACCTTGCATGTGAACGGGCATCGTTGCCGTCTATAGCCCAGGATATGTAAAACCAATCTTGTTTCGGTTAGCTCATGCATAAAGTCTTCCCATTCGTGTTGCCAGACCAGTATGGAGTCCCTTATATGAATGGACCTCACTTGAGACCAACAGAAGGGCTGAAGTAGTCGACTCACTGTATCAGCCTCGCCAGTGAGAGACGACTCATACAACTCAATATTGCATCTGAAAAGCGACAATGACTTCCGCAGATTGGGTTCAATCAATTGATTGACGCGCATGCCTACGTTGCTGTCCTCCTACCCTAACTCCCCCTTTCTCCTGACTGGCATCATAGGTGTCAAAGCAGCAACCACAGTACATTACCATAGCCAATTTTCAAACGGCCATATTCAACGAATGGTTCATGTAGCAATAAAGCTGTAACGATACGTGACTTACAATGGTGGAAGACTAGGATTGTGGTCAGAGTGATGTCGTCAAGTCAATCACGTGATACCCCTGAACTCAGTTGAATGCACCTCCACTGAAATATTGGACGGGTGTGGTACCGACGCCCTGGATCGCGACAAGTTTCTTAGCTGATGTCGCCTATTAATCTTGATAGGGGTTACGCATAGAGACAGCTTGGTTTAGTAGAGGTTGTTTACGAAGGTGTCCACGCATCGGAGTAGAGTGGAATGTTACAGAAGTGCTGGCAAGGCTTTTAGGTGACGACCGAAGTCCAAAATTTTGATATCTAGCATATATCTAATATGGCAACTGTACAGGTATCATAAAAATTGCAGCGACAAGGCGATGTAAGCCTGTGTAGCGCGCACAAGTAGGTACCTACCTTATCCGAAGCTTTCGATCCATCAGCCGGCCTGGGCGATGCAGACATGGTCGCCGTTAAGCATGGAGCAGTACCAACACGACTGCCATAAGTTTGCCTACTGTTTGATCAACTGGAATTGGATTGATGATTCGATATCTGTTGAAGCTATTAGCCAAAAGGTTCGCGACTCAGAAGGAACAACACTCGAGAGCGTGTGTCAATGGGCAGTGGGGTGCCAAATATCAGAAAAAAGATAGAACAAGTTGATGTTTAATCATAAGTGATCATAAACAGCCTCTGAAGCTAAATTTTCATCATATGGGATGTGGGCAAGGGTAAGAATGGAGAGATCAAAACCTACAGGATGCTTTAGGTATTACCTAGCCAGCGCCACAGTCAGCAGATTGCGCGCATGCTGTCGCATTTGTTGGCGAGTTGGAAGCTCGTAAACAATATGGAAGGTTGAGAGAATGGCAGAAAGCCCATGGCCCAGCAAATTTATTTCATCTAGTCCACTGGAGTGGAGCGGCCTTATCGCTTATCAGATACGGAATGCTCAATCAATCAATCGCTCATTAAACACGCTCGACCTGCTTTGATCTGTCTCGATACATTCAATGCTTTAATCATATCATTCCAATAATACATGTTTGGCCCCAATGCCAGTCATCGCCGGCACACGAACCCCATGCTAGGCCACTGCGGCCTGGACACCCGTGCTGGCTAGATACTCTGGGCTGGCTTGGTAGTCCACGTAGCCCGCGGCCAAATCGGTGTAGAAGGTGCTGCGATCATACGCACTGAGCTCCAGCCCCTCCCGAATCCTGTAGACCAGGTCCGGGTTGGAAATGAAGTACCGCCCGAAGGTGACCACTATGTCTTTGTCCGGGTGTTCCTCGTCGACCAGCTTCTGCGCATTCGCCGCTTGGTACCCTCCGGCCACCAGAATTGGCCGGTCCCAGATCTTGTATGCGAAATCCAGGCCTCCGACGGCGTTTTCGGCGTCCTCTGGACCAGCGATCCGCGATTCGACCAAGTGAAGGTAGGCCAGATCCCGGCGCCTCGCCTTGTGGATGAGGTCGCTGAACTGCGGGATCGGGTCTGTCATCCCCATGCCTTGGAATGTGTTCCACGGGCTCAGACGGATCCCAACGGGCGCGACGCCGCCGACGGCATCGCTTACCGCCTCCATGATCTCGTCGACGAAGCGAGACCGGTTCTCCACGGAGCCGCCGTACTCGTCACTGCGCTGGTTGCTGACGTCTTGTAGGAACCTGTCCACGAGGAAGCCGTTGAGGGCGTGGATCTCGACGCCGTCGAACCCTGCATCAATGGCGTTCTTCGCGGCCGCTGCGAACTCCGCGGTGGCCAGCTTGATCTCTTCCGTGGTCATGGGCCGCGGCTCCGTCGCCGCAGCCCCATCCCTCTCGGTATTGGTCGCGATCTGGCAAAAGATGAAGCTGCCCTTGCGGTGCACTTCATCCGTGATGGTGCGCCAACCCGCGATCTGGTCTTCTCTCCAGATGCCCGGCGCGTTGGCGAATCCGGCGCAGGCCTCCGACACGAAGGTGCCCTCGCTGATGATCAGGGTGCCGGGTACCGAGGCTCGTTGGCCATAGTATTCCTTCATCAAGGGCTGCGGCACGCGGTCCACCGTGGCGCGGAGACGAGTGAGGGGCGCCATGGCTATCCGATGCTTTATTTCCACATTGCCTATCTTCAAAGGCTTGAAAAGGCGTGACTCGGCCATGGTACAATATATGTAAATGAATGTAAGTTGAGTACTACTAAAGTTATGGCACACTATTTGGAGTAGGCAATTGTTTGCGGAAGGCTGCTTGGCTTCATGTTGAGACTCAGTTAATACGAGCAGCCTGGATTCCTGAGCCTTTTAACCCTTTAATTTGTGGTCTGGTGATAAATTACATGATGGCGCAATGCTTATCAATCCAAGAGGTCTTTTATTAAGCCATTTTGAAGAGTCAGAAAGAAAGTGAATCTCTTACGGATGCACCACCAGAGTAGTGTGATGTTTCCTATTTGTAAGCAGTTATAAGTAGGTATACGCAGGTCCTGCTTCACTTCCATATCCTTTACTAGAACCAGTAGGAACCTCAGCACTTCTCCTAGCCATTCGCCGCGAAACTGGTGCACGGCCCGTATGAGGTAGTTGTATATTAGTAAGAGAAAAATATACGAAGCGACGAAGCGACGAAGACGGGCAGTAAGATGATGCACACGCCTGTTGTAGTCAGCCCCCTCCTCTGCCGGCCTTCGATCAAGGCACCCAGCATTTTTGAAAGCCAGGACTGCTCATGCGGTGTTGACCGACCACCTGACTCATTTCGTGCTCAGTGTAACGTCTATCCACGCACGATACGCAATATCAGTTCCGTCCTCTTTCGCTTCGTTGCCTTTTCAGCAAATAAGAACACACGCGCTGCGTACCTCTTCGTTCTCAGCATACTGTAGCCACATAACCATGGAGGCCTATATGGCAAAGAGGGTCATACTGTACGTGAAGTCTTCGGCCCACGACCCGTATCATGAGCCGTCGAGCCGCTGGCACAATGCTACGAAACGCCTGGCTCGTCGGGTTGGGGGCGACTATGTTGCTGGCCCGATAACGTAGGCAAGTGCTTACTGGAGCGGGCCAGCGCGGTCAGCATGACACTCGGGGCCCTGGCGACCATCGGTCATTTTCGGGACATACCGACAGAAACATGTTATACAGATTCGGGTCGGAAGCCGGCCGGAGTTTTCTTTAATCCAGCTCTTCGCACCCGGCGACTAAAACACTTTGTCCATGTTCAAGTCGGCGGACAATAAAATCCTTCTTGTCCAACTGTGGGGACTGCAGAATTATCTTTTGGGGGATCTGAAACCACAGGCGTGTCAAGGGCCCCGTGTGCCGCCCGTGTGCCAAAATGCATGAGTTACAAGCCCGATTTAGCCATTGGCCCAGGCTAGCCGACCGCGCGGGTTAATGCGCTGGATACTGAATGCAACGGGGGTGGGTTGGGATCCTGATTTCGTTGCTCGCAAGATGTCGCTGAGCTTGGAAAATGCAAATGCACCGGGGCCAATGGGTAGCGACATGAGATGAAGAAGGTTGGGGACCGCGATGCAGCATCGAGATATATAGACTAGACTAGACTAGACGAACAGGTTCCGAGCACTGTCGGCATGAATCTACCGAGACGTGACGTGGAGCCGAACAGAGCCAGATCCGGCATCTGACACAGCATTTTCCAGCCGTGCATCTCCATCGTTTGTGGGGGTCTCAACCCTGCCTTGGAAACAGCCCCTGTCGTTTGCCCTGTCGTTCGCCCCGTTGTTCACAAAGCCTATCATACCGATGCTACCGTTTAAACATTGTCGATGATCCGAATCTGTGCCCTCTCTGTCAGGGATCATGGTCCGGCAGAAGGGGCCCGACATGACACGTCCAGACGCTATGGCATAACGTCCATATTAGACAGCGGGTAGGCCCCCTCAGGTTGGGAAAGAATACGCTGGGTCTGTTGTCGAGTAGGAATGCCGGTCATTTTTCCCAAGATGCGGGCAACGGGTATACTCTTCGTGATTCTTAGCCTCGCCGTCGCCATGGCGAACGCCAAACAGAACGACGTCTGCGTCAACGGCACCGTCATCGGCTCCCTGCAGAAATTCAAGGTCCACTGCAGCAGCACGGCCCGAGGGAGGCGGACGACGAGCGTCGACGTGCCGACGCTGGACGACTGCGCCGACGCCTGCGCCCGCGCTAACCCCCGATGCACGACCGCCACCTACGACGGCAAGTCGTGCGCCTTCCACAACGAGACGGCCGAGCCGCTGACGGCCGCCGACTCCAACTTCAAGTTCACCGCCATCGTGGGCCTGCCGGACAGCTCGTCGTCCAACTGCCGCTCCGTCGTGCAGGCCACCACCATGCAGACCATCAACGACGTGCAGTTCAGCCTCTCGTGCGGCACCAACATGGCCAGCGAGAGCCTCTCGAACCACTATGCCGCGTCGCTTCAGGACTGCATGGGACAGTGTGCCATGTCGTCCATGTGCAAGGCTGTGAGCTTCAATGCGGATCAGACGCTCGGATACCAGGTAAGCAGATGATCACACCACAGACCTCCGAGGACCAGGTGTGCCATGTTTTGTTTACTGATACACATGTTACAGAACTGTTTCTTGAAATCCAAGGAATCAGAGAAGAACATGTCGGTATCCTCAATACTCGACACCGCCGTAGTGGTGCGCCAGAAAGACCCAGTCTCGAAAAGCACCGACAACAACGACGCCATGGCCAACAACACAAGCACAGACACGAACACCATGATCATTGTGGCGGTGTCAGTGAGCGGCCTCTTCGTCTTGATTTCGCTGGGCTTTCTGTCCTACTGGGTCTTCAAGAGAACAAATCGTCGGAAGCGGCTGCGTTCGCTGCCGGTGGGCGTCATGCCCATTTCGCACAGGGACCGGATGGATGAGAAGTACGGGGTTCGGACGAGCGTGGCCTGGAGCGAGTTGGATCGGGAGAGCGTGCTCAGTGGCGAGGCTGATGGCGTCGGCAGGCCGACGCCCGTCTATGAGATACGGCGGAAGGGGGAGTCTTACAACGTGGGGAACTGAGAGAACAGGAGGATGTTGGACGAGGGCGTGGTCGCGGAAGCGAAGGAATGGGGATTCGAGGTCTTGAGTCACTAGGGGCGGGAGTTGCTGGATCAGTCCAATCCCAATACTGCTCCCCTCTATAATCAGGACCATGACGTTTAATTGTATACAAATGTCGACGTAATATAATATGCGGTCGAAATAGGCTAGTAGCAACTATAATTTACTAATATTGTCGAAAAACATCCATGTACGTAAAGGGTATTGAGACCAGTATATGTAGAATCTGACAAGAGGACGGGGGTCGTAGGCCATAATTTACCACTTTTTGATATCCCATTACATCTATGCAACAACGGTTCAAGTAAACACTGCGAGCTCAGGTCTGTCGTGGATGGAACCGAGCCAAAATCCGGGGCCTAGTCGTCATCACCATCTGCCGCTGCTTGCGCACGAGATCCAGCCCATCGGCGCCGACGAGCTCCCAGTCGAAAGCGTAGACGAGCTTGGCGAGAATGATACGCATCTCGACCTGCGCCATGTTGAGCCCCAAGCAGCCGCGGGGCCCCGGCACGAAGCCCAGGTTGGTCAGCTTGCGGTTCATGGCGTCCTTGTCCTTGGGGTCGATCCAGCGCTCCGGGCGGAACTCGTCCGGGTCGGGCCCGAAGTTGCGCGGGTCGCGGGCCATGGTGCGCGTGTCGGCCAGCACCACGACGCCCGCGGGGATGTATGCGCCGTCGACCGTCTCGCCCGGCGAGACGCGCGGGAACCCGGACACGGGCGGGAACAACCGCACCGACTCCTCGACCACGGCCTTGAGGTAAGGCAGCCGCGCCGTCGCCTCGCCGTCGATGCCCTGGCCGCCCGTCGACCCGAACGCGGCCAGCACCTCGTCCCGCAGCTTTTCGAAGCAGCGCCGGTTCTGCGCCAGGAACGTCGCCGCGCCCGTCAGCACCACTGACGTGGTCTCGCCTCCCGCGACCATGAAGACGCTCGCGTGCGACGCGAGCTCCTCCTCGGTCAGCTCGCCCTTGAGCACGTGCGAGAAGAAGTCGGCCTTGCCTTCGGCGTTACCCAGCCTGATCCTCTTGCGCGTCTTCTCCATGGTCAGATTGCGGTGCATGTCATACACGGCCGCCTGCTCCTTGGTCATGAACCAGGGGCTCAGGAGTTTCAGGATTGGCAAACGGATCAGCAGACCTGGCAGGATCTGGATGAAGTTGGCCTCCGTGACAACCTGGGCAATGAATGTGGTTAGCTGGTGGGCTCGTCCACTTCCCAAACCAATACGTAGCAAACATGCATAGATGGAATGAAAATACTCACGCTTGTCCAGAAGTGCGTCTTTGCGTTTTTGACGGCATTGAAAGACTCGCCAAATGCAAGTTCTCCTATTCCGCCATCCTATCATCAGCCGCAGCTCAAACAGTCCACCAAAAGACGTTTCGGAGAATTTGTACATACCCAGAATATCAAATGTCACCCAGTTAAAGGCATCGCCAATATCGACCTCTTTGTGTTCACCAGCGCTGAGGCGGCGAAGAGTGTCCACAAACAAGTCAGCATAATGGTGAATCACGCTCTCCTGGTTCCTCAGAGCACGAGGGTTGAACCCCGGAGACAGCAGCTCGCGGTGCTTTGCGGCCTTATCCACGTCGGTTATGTGCGTCATTCCAGGTTCATTGATGGTCTTCCAGAAGATGAGTGGCTTGGGGAACAGCTTGCGCCCCTTTTGCGGCTGGCCGTATATGTCCCTATAAGCTTGCGGGGTGATAAAAGACAAGTCATTGGGGGCAATTCGGACGATATCGCCTAAAGACTTGTATCAGTAACCAAGGCCTGTTTAACGAAGAGTTTCATATCATAGTTCCGAGATAGCTCACCGTATTTGTCGTGTGCTTCTTTTGCTATGATGGGCCACCTTCCACTTGTCCATGCCCAAGCATACCAGAACTGCCTCCCAAATTAGAGTGTGATAAACAAAGGGATGACTCATAGAGCCATGAGGGTATTATAAAAGCTTACGTTTGTAATAGCCGCTAGACGCGGGCCAGGATAACGTGACAGAGGGTGAAACCAGGTCGTATAGATCACCCAGACCACCGTGTAAGTAAGGGACTGTGGGATTCTGATTAGATCTCAAAACAAACATGGTCAAGATGATTGGTGTTGGCTCTGAGGGGGGTACAAGCGTCATACCAAAATTAGTAGAATTACTGGTAGCACTACCAGCATCTCGGTAAATGACAACGCCTTCGCGTCATCCCACGACTCGATGGCAGGAAACATCTTGGGACCTCGAAACCGATTTGAGCGAGAGGGCCTGAGAACTGTTAGAGATTGAGATGACGACCACGACCGAAGGACGAACGACCAAGTAAGAGTAAAACCTAGGTAGGGGACTATGGTACACCAACTCCAGCCCCTCGAGAATCCGGAGAGCTAGAAGTCTTATCTGCTAGTAGAGCACCGCGGAAGACCAATGGTACGATGGTTGAAGAACTACAATCTCTACTTCTAATAGTGAGATCGGAGGACTCCGTGATTGATGCTTTGTCACTGGTACCCCCCGCGCCAATCATGAATCATTCATGAGCACACTGACTTTGTATTCGATCGAAGATGACTCCGCAGGCATTTTGCTGTGGTACCATCCAGGGATGCATATCAAAGGACATGGCCATGCAGAATGATAGTGTTGCGTACACGCCCCCCACCCCAGGCTTACAGCGAACATGGGAGAAGCAGGCTTGCAGCAAGGTGGATCGGTACTTGGGTTGAAGTTGCAGGGCAGGCAGAGAGCCATGTGGCAATCTATCACGTTTGAAATGCATTGGCTCGTATACGTGACCAAGGCGATTGCCGTATAGATGGGGCGGAATGGTACTCCATTATCTCAAAGGCCCAGCTGAAAGGCAGGCCAGGGATAGTGAGTAATCACCACATGTGCTCTTGGGCATGGTTTCATGCAAGAACGGCATCGACACCGGATGGGGATGTGTACATGAAGAGACATCCTGACAAGGAGCGAAAATACGCGGAAGGGAATGGTGCAGGGGACTGGAGT
Organism: Apiospora kogelbergensis; assembly: GCF_038363985.1. NCBI lineage: Eukaryota > Fungi > Ascomycota > Sordariomycetes > Amphisphaeriales > Apiosporaceae > Apiospora > Apiospora kogelbergensis. Next base: position 1,463,081 of record NW_027117422.1, read on the forward strand.
CGCAACGTACTTCGAAGACCCCCGGCGGCACCAAGCTTAAGAGCGGCATGCCAAGCCAGGCAACAAAGGTCCAGCTCTACAATCTCGGCCGCAATACACATCGAGGAGGGAAGGTGATAACCACCTACTCTAGCGCTTATCGTGGAGGACGTAATCACGGTTCACTGTGCCGCTTACTATGTATAACGTTGGAGTCTGGAAGTGCAAATAAAGATGTGCTAGCTGGCATGTATTCGTGGGGGCGGAAACAGGGGTTGGGGGGTGTATTGATCAAGCAAGCGGTACCCTGACATGTGGCTGTTCGACCCCCGGAACGGGACGCTGACTAGTGCGTTTGTAACATGTACTATACTCAGAACTATACTGACATGCTGACGACATCTGGATTTGTCAGTAGGGTTATCTTGCTCCCGCAACGGCTAGCAGGGGGCCTTTGCACTAGGCTCGATGTATAATCAACGGCCCGCCCGCCTTACGAGCCCTGCAGGCTCCGCATTAGACAGATGCAGCAGGGCGGAATTCTGTCAACAAAAGCAGACACCGAGTCATGGTCTCGGGGACTGATGCCGCCCGTGACATTTGGTCCATGCAGGTGCTACACGTTGTGTGAGATCCGATCATGAAGCGACCGGCAGCCACAATTTGACCAGGGAGTTGGAATCTCGGTTAAATGCATACACACCTGAGAGTTCGGTGACGTTTTCCGAATGACGCCAAGGCATGTATAGGAGTAGAGTTACAGCCTGACTATCTCTCTCTGCTGGACTTTTGCCTAGTGCGCCGTACCATGAGGCCAACACGTTTCTCAAGACGAAACATGGCTCTGACCATAATAAAGACATGTTGAGGTCCAAAGTATGAGCAAACATAGGATGATTAAGAAGCAAAAAAGACACAAAGTTATAGTGGAATGCAATAGTCTCAGTAAAGTCTAGTAAGTGTCTAGTCCAGAATGCTAGCTATACATATCAAGTCTGGTTTTACAGGGAACTGCGTATCTGAACATTGTCTCCTCCGTCTTGGGCTGCTTTCACACAGTCCACGACCACGTTGTGAAGCCTCCCTGAGCGAATTGCCTCGTAGATGACCGTGTTATACTGACCCACCGACGGAGACACCCCGCCGGGCACCACCTCGTCATCGCCGGACACGAGAGCCTCGGTGATGAGGGGGACCTTGAGCTCGCCGCGTACAAAGTCGTACACCCGCTTGCCCGCCATGCCCAAGAATGGGCTGGCATTGGGCGTCGTGCTGCCGGCCTCGGCGAGCGTGGTGCCTGGGGCGGCGAGCGCGTGGGACCGCACGCGCAGATCGACGGCCTGGCACACGGCTACGAGATGGGCGGCCGCCAGTTGCGAGAAGACGTCGACGGCCTTGAGCGTGTAGCGGGCCGAGATGAGGGCGAGCGAGTTGATGCCCTGGTTGCCCATCTCGGCCGTCTGCACGTGGGACCCGACGGGGTTGGCCAGGAAGCCGAGCTCGCTGGTCAGCGCCGCCGCCATAATGTCGGTGCCCTTGAACAGGAAGCTGGTCGCCGGGTCGTCGGCCACCAGGTTCGGCGGCAGCCCGCGGTTTGTGCTGGGGTTGATGAGCTCAGTGCACTGTGAGAAGAGCATGCGGCCGAGCGACTGCAGGCCCTGCCGCAGCTTCTCGACCGCGCTCGTGATGGCCTTGGCCTGGAAGTTGCCGCCGTGCACGATGCGACCCTTGCCACCGTGGCCATGCCGGTCGATGAGCGGGTTGTCGGTGACCGAGTTGAGCTCGGTCGAGATCTGGGCGTAGGCGAGCTGGAAGTCCTCGATCACGGGGCCGATCCACTGGCTGGCGGTGCGGACGGCGTAGCGGTCCTGACGCAGGGTGCCGCTGGCGAGGAAGTCGGCGCTGTTGACGAGGCGCGAGCCGCGCAGGAAGCGGAACATGTTGTGGGCGCTGTCGACCTGGCCCGGGTGGGGGCGCACGCCCGCGACGAAGGGGTCGAAGCTCTCGTCGGTGCCGCACAGCGCCTCCACCGTCATGGCCGTCAGCACCTGCGACAGCGCCGCCAGGCAGCTGCACTCGTACGCCGCCAGCGCCGCCACGCCCGCCGAGAAGGCCGTGCCGTTGACGATGGCGAGCCCCTCCTTGGCCTGCACGCCCAGCGGCGGCAGCTGCGCCTGCTCCAGGGCCTTGTCGGCGCGCATGAGCTTGCGCGGCTTCTGGCCGTCGACGCCGCCTTCTCGCGGCCCGAAGTAGGCGGAAACGTATTTCTTGCCCTGCAGGACTCCGCCCACGTAGGAGAGCGGTCCCAAGTCCCCCGAGGCGGAGATGCTGCCGCGCAGGGGCACCAGCGGCACGATGTCATGGTTCAGCATGGCCGCGAGCCGATCCGTGATCTGGATGCGGACTCCCGACGCGCCGGCGGCGAGGGAGTTGAGCCGCACCAGCATGGACGCGCGCACCCAGGCCTCGGGCATGCAGGTGGTGGGCGATATGGAGCTGCAGACCATAGGGTCCGTCTCGCTGTCGCTAGTGATGCCGGCCATGAGCAGGGTGAAGAGGCGCTGCTGCAGGCGGTCGACGGCGTCGGTGCGCTGGTCAGCGCTGCCGCCGAAGCCCGTGTTGACGCCGTAGATGACCTCACCCTGGGCGAGCTTCTCCTGCACAATGTTGCTGCACTCCTGGATGGCCTGGGCCGCCTCGTCTGTCACAGTCACCTGGGACAGATACCGTGAGACGGCAACGACATCGGCCACGGTCAGGGTCTGGCTGTCGACGAAAACATTGTTTATAGACGATGCTATGCGCTCTTGCTGAGCAACTAGCAGTTCCGAAAAGGATACGACGGGGAATAGTTGTGACATGTTGAATGAAAGGAGGTAGATTGTGGATTATGTCACCGAAAAGGGGTTCAAGAGGTTCAAGGCCGAACTATGATTTTTCTCTTGTGTAAGTGTGTAACCTATCGAGTATTTATTATTCATAGACATGTCCACAGTACGGCCAAGGGTATAATCACATACTGGGCCCTATCATTGCAACGCATATCGGAATTTCTCACTGGTACAGGACCGTTTGCAGCAACGCTACAATCTCTTCCCCTAAGTTCCTGCAACAGGTACACTCGGAAGATCTGGAGAACAGAAACGAATACAGTATCCTGGTGTCTATACATGATTACTGATCCGATAAGGGCCGAAAAGTATGAACTACAAAGTACCAGAAATGGTGTCCTTGTACTTGGCTGCCGACATAGGACTATAGATTCGGTCTTGAACATACCGAAAATAGACAGAGGTTATGCACATGTTCGCTAAGGGTCAGATCATCTAGGGTAGGAGAGTATAGCCTGCACCTATGAAGGCATCCCTCGCTAAACGCGGTGTGCATCTAAAAGTTAGGGGGTGGAATGGAATCTTAGTTCTCGATATCACAAGTACACGACTGAGCCTCTAAGCAAAGCTAAACCATGGAGGATCAGAATGCTGGTAATATGAGTCAGGAAGAACAGAGTGCTGCCTGCCGTGTACCAAAGAAATGCTTCCTGTACAAGGCAGATGCTGATACGAATTAGTCATAGAACCGGAGCTGAAACAGGCCGTTGCTTATTCCGGGCCCGGCTCCTGACGGGATTCGTATGCATCTCGGACGGCGGTGAAAATACGAATGTGGCAGTTCGCATGACAGGGCGTTCTAGATCGCAACATGCAAGGTTGTAGTTGAGAGTGGGGGTTCCAGTACGGCAAAGATTGGGAAACAGTCAGCTCTTACGAGGACGGCTTAGGAAGACACGTGAACGGAGGCAACCTGCCGATGACAGGGTACTCTTGCCAAAGACTGCATTAACGAGCCGTAGCTGAGAAGGTGGGGGGCGCATGGGGTCGCGGAAAAGAAAACATGTTGGTATGTATACAGAGACAGGAAACTGATAAGAGGGGCGAGTAAAGCCCCCCCTGAAGGTCTGCTTGGTTATTTCACTTACCTCCTGCTTCCCTTCTAGTCTGAAAGGCCACGCACGTGTTACAAGATACCCTCCAGAAACACCCTTCTTTTCGACCCCATCATGTCAGCACTTGCGTGGGATGAGATCCGGGCCCACAACGTCGAGGCCGACGCCTGGATCGTGGTGCACGGGAACGGTAAGTTTCTTTTGGCCCGTCTTGGTGGCGCGCGCTTATCTCGCATCTTGAGATGTGGCTGACGCAGTGTGCCGGCGGGACGGCAAAAACAAAAGCAACAGTCTACAACGTTACCAAGTTCTTGGAAGACCACCCGGGCGGAAAAGACATCATTCTCGAGGAGGCGGGCCAGGACGCCACGGCTGTGTTCGAGGAGGCGGCGCATTCCTCCGAGGCCCGGGACATCTTGGCCTCGCTCTTGGTTGGCCCCCTGAAGGAGCACCAACAGGCGAATGCAGTCCAATCCTTCGACGCCCTCCACGCCAAGGGGCGGGCGACCACGGCATCTTCCACTAGGCCAGGTGGTGCGGAATTCTCTTGGAAGCGAGTGGCCACTCCCGCTCTACTTTCGGCCCTGATGGTGGTCTGGTGGTACGGTCGGGACAGGGTGGCGGGAGAGGCTCGGCAAAGTGCATCGGTCGGGGCGACCGGGGCCCCTTGGTGGTGGTCGATTGCAGTCGTCCTTTGCATTGTCCTTTCGGGCGTCTTCTCTAGATTCGTTAGCCACGTCATCTACGTGGACTTTGGGCGTCTGGAGAAATACCCGTCTCGCGTAAGCATTGACTGAAATGAACGGGCGGGCATAATGCGGCAGGGGTCGCGTTTCAAACAGGACTTATGTAGGCATGTTCAGCCCTGGAGGTCGTATTGATGGAAGAATGAAGCATCGTTATCACATACATATTACGTTATCTACATGGCCCGTAATTCATCACGCAATCCCCGCGAATAACGTGCCTGCGATAGGTTGTCATAAAGCTTAGCACCTCTATCAAACGGCGTCTGTCCACGGGCCGGGTTCCCCGCTACCCTGTTTGGCAAGTCCGGCCGAAGGAATGTCTGATAGGCTCACCCCTGCCCCCTCGACGCTGCTGGCTGCTGACTGTGTCTGCCATCCCTGCTGCACCGCACTACACCCATTTGCGAACATGCTGCATGCCAGAGTGCTGGAAGAGTTCCGCACATGGCCAACATGGTCAGCTGACCTCACCCGCATGGAGCCGTACTTACCCTTGTGTAAGCCGCAATGAGACAATACTTGTACTTGTATGTGCTTACCAAACCACGGGTTATCTTTTTACCCAATCATTACGCCATTCGCTTATCAGAGCGAGGCTGAAGAGTCCTACTTGACTGCATGAGGTCTATACCCACATTGCCAATTGTGCAATAGCCCCCGGGTCGTGGCCCCCTTGCAAGATGCATACTATTACCATGGGCTAGTTCCCTGCTATACTCCGTGGTCGGATTGGCCTTGGCGCCCTGGCCAGGCAGCAACGTTTCTCGGCGACGGCAACAGCAGCGAGTCGATTGCGATGTATGCGGCAATAATCACGCACTTAGCTGAAACCCGTATGTAGACCAGTTCCCATCGGTACCCTCGTTATCATCCATGCGACCTTGGAGGAGCTCGTCGTCGACAAGGGGAACTAAGTACACGCCACCACCACCACGATCAACCGTAGCTGCAATAGGAAGAGGTACATGCTCATGTAGAGCAGGTAGTCAGAAGGATTCTATGAGTAGTCTTATACCATGATACTATAATGTGGAGATTTGAATCCTGTGTGGGAGCCCAGAGATGGCGTATTATACTATGCTTTAGCAATCAGTTCCTGGCCCTTTTGAAATGCTATCAGATTGAGTTCAACACCAGGTTATCACAACTATGTCGTGTGAATTCTTTCTCAAGGGCGACTCATCGCAATGTTCGGTCTCCATTCCCATGGGGGCTAACACGTTCCGCAGTCTGAATCATCTCAAACAGGCGGTGGCGGAGAAATTGAGTGTCATTGACCCGTCTAGTAAGTGATAGCTTGATTGCTGCCTCGTAGAGGTCGAAACTCCTGTGCTGACATAATAATGCTTCTTTATAGGTCTGTCGTTTTCACTAAACGGCACTTTGTGTGACACCCTGCCTCCGCTCCTCGAGGCCAAAGGCCCGGTCTGCGTCCTGGTCAACGGCGACGCCGTCCGTGAGGTACCCGGACCTTCGGGTCTGCCATTCCTCGGGAGCCACACTGAGGTGTACCCGGACCACCTAGGCAACCATGAGCGGCTATTCCAGACGTATGGCTCCTTGTTCCACACGACCGTCATGGGCCGCAAGGTGTACCACACCAACGACCCGGAGATCACGGGCCACGTTTTCAAGGAGTCGGCCTTCTTCAGCAAGGAGATCAACGAGGCCCACCCGCTGTACGGCGTCAAGAGCCCGCACGCCGGCGTCTTCCTCACCAGCACGCACACGGAGGTGTGGCGCGAGGCGCACAAGTTTCTGGTCCCCACCATGGGGCCCAAGGCCATCGACCGGCACGCTGTGACTGTGCTGAGTCTGGCGCAACGGCTCTTCCCCATTTTCGACGAGCTGGAAGGCGAGCGACGCGAGGCTTGGAACGTCTTCGAGTACATGCTCAAGCTCTCGTCGCAGATCGTCGGCGAGCTCTTCATCGACACTGACTTCGGCCACCTCGAGGGCACTGACGCCCCGCTTCACATCACTGTGCGCACCATCTTCCGCCTGCTCGGCCTCAACAAGAAGGTCACATCGTGGGGAGACTGGTACGCCTGGCTTCCCTTTGGCGACCCTAAGCGGCTGCGCGACACCTGGCACGAGGTCGGGGAGCGGGTCGGCAAGCACATAGCTGAGGCCAAGGTGGGAGAGGGAGACGTGCCTCTGCAAGAAGCAGCCCTCAAGACTGCAAATATGACAGGTAACGCTAATCCTGTCCACCGTTTGAACCTTCAAAGAGATTTCTAACTTGAAGTCTTTTCAGACTTTCTTGTCCGGGCAGTCGACAGCAAAGGGAACAAGATGCCAGCAGAGAGCCGGAAGCCCGCCCTCATCGTTGCCGTCACAGCCGGGTTCGTAACCACGAGCGCGCTGCTGTCGTGGCTCCTGTACGGGTTGACGGCGTACCCAGGGTGCCAGGAGCGGCTGATTCAGGAGCTGGCGGACGCCGGCATGGCCGGGGCGACAGAAGAGGAGATGCGGTCTGGCGAGTTCTTCAGTCGGCTCCCCTTTCTGGACAAGTACGTCAAGGAGACGCAGCGGCACCACACGACATCGTTCCAGCCGGCGCGGACGGCGCGGACGGACCTGGTGCTGCCCAACGGGATGCGGCTGCCGAAGGGCGCCGTTGTCATCGCCGAGGTGCACCACCTGCACCACAACGACCGGGTGTGGGAGAACCCGACGCGCTTCGACCCGGACCGCTGGGACACGGCGCAGGTCCAGGGCCGCCACCGCGCCGCCTACATCCCCTTCGCCATGGGGCCCCGCATGTGCATCGCGAGCCACTTCGTCGTGCGCGAGGTCAAGATCGTCCTGAGCCAGCTCGTCTGGCGCTACGAGTTTGTCCGCCACAAGCGGGACGGCGACGCGGAGCCCGTAGAGTACGACCCCATGTTCCAGACCATCCGGCCTCGGAACCTTTACATGACGACGCGGAAACGCACGTCGTGGCCGAGTCGCACTGAAGTCAGTAGTTAGATCGTCTAGTTTAATGTAGTTACCAATTCATCTCCATGTCCTTTTTACAAGTACTCTAATCTGACACGAAGTGAATCACCCAAGGTAATGTATAGAACTAATGGTTGCCAGTCTTTGACGACTATCGGCGAATTAAAATAAGGTATCTAATCTAGTGTACAGACGGAGCACTAGGCAAGATGTAGCATGTTGAAAAAAAGTATCGGGATTTTGGTCTATTAAGTGAATGGGTATTCTTTTACTCCCTGTTAGTTACCGCTTTTTAAAGGCAGACGCAAGTCTCCAAATCGTCACATCCTTTCCCACCACACATTTGTACCTAGGCAGAAACCTGCTCGTCATCAACCTTTGGGGTCTTGGGGAACAGTCTCTCCCACCGCATCGCCAAAGCACAGACGGTATCCAAAGCCCCAGCGACAAGTACGAGAATGAAGGTCGTCTGCATGGCGCCCGTGACAGCCTCCAGTGCCGACTCCCGCAGGGGCCCATCGATCTCCTTGAAGAGAGTGCTCTGGGCGCCCGCCGCAGCGTTCTGGATCTCGTGCTGGCTGAAGCCGTGGCCGGCGAGGATAGGGTTGAGGTTGCTGACGGCGGTGGACTGGTAGACACGGCCGGCGATGACCAAGCAAAGCACCTGTGATCCGATCTGGCTGACGTTCTGGAGCGTGATGGCGTTGACGGCGTCCTCGGGCTTGGCCTTGAGCGACGCCACGGCGTAGCCCAGCTGCATGGTCAGGCCGCAGCCGGCGCCCATGATGACACTGAAGCCGTACAGGTTGGCCACGGGTGTCGAAGGCTCGAGGTACACGAAGAAGAGGGCGCCCGCGATGGTGAGCAGGACGCCCGAGGCCAGGTAGAAGCTCGCGTAGACGTTGACCTTGGGCAGCAGGTAGCCCGACGCCAGGTTGACGGCGATGGTGATGAGCAAGAGCGGCAGCAGGCGCACGGCCGCCATGAGCGGCGAGTCCTCGTTGACGAACTGGAAGTAGATGGGGATATAGTACGTCGTCACGTACAGGGCCGTGTTGATGCACGACATGCAGATGTAGGCGAGCACCTGGGTCCGCGACAGGAGGAGGTGACCCGGGAAGGAGCGGTCGGCGGGCGTCGTGAAGATGCAGAAGTACTGCTGCAGCACATACAGCACGAAGGCGACGGCGAAGGCAACGATCATGCCGATGGCGCGGCTGTCGTCCCAGGCCCAGATACCGCCCGCAGAGACGAATGCCAGAGCGAAGAAGACCCAGAAAGCGCAGCTCAGCACGGAGCCCACCCAGTCCACTTTCTTCAGCCTCTCGACAACGGACACACCCTTGACCGGCCGGATGGAAGGGAGGCAGAAGAGATAGATGGGTGCAGACAGGGCACCGATGATCAGGTTGATGTAGAATCCCCAACGCCAGGTGGCCGAGCTGAGAGCGAAGCCGCCACCAACGACAGGGCCCAGGATGGTGCCAATGCCCCAAATGAATCCAAGCCCAGTCATGTAGGTGGCTCTCTCCTCGCGAGTAGTGAGAACGGAGAAGTGGTTCAGGCCGCCAAGGTAGATGCCCGTGCCTCCAGCCCCGGCAATGACACGCCCGACGATGAGAGCCTCGATGTTCGGGGCGGCGCCGCAGAGGGCAGAGCCAGCCTGAAACACAACAACACCGCCGATGTAGAGCCATTTCATGTTGAACTTGCCGAAGAGCGCATTGTAGGGAAGGATGACGGCGACGGAGCCGAGGGGGAAACCGGCACCGACCCAGGGCAGCTGCGGCACGTTCTGGAAGGTCTCGACAACGGCGCCCTGGATGTCGGCGGCAATGGTGGTGTCGAGGCCGTAAATCAGACACGAGCAGTACAGGCCGGCGCAGACGAGGAACCAACGCCAGCCCGTGAGCTTGCGGACGTTGTCCTCGACCGTGCTAGGGTCCGCATGGGGATCATGCGTTTTCGTGACGCCATTGGTCGTGGAGGAGGGAAGACTGTCTTTGCCGTTCTGACTGTCGTAGCCGTTCTGCTTCTCGGCGAAACCGCTGCCAGAAGCGCTGCCCTTCTCGGTGGAACTCTCGAGGGTACTCATGATCACTGACTGGAGCGATGAAGTCGTTTGCAATGTGTCGACAACAACGAACTCTGAAGCTGCCCACGATCTACTTCACTCTTATTTTATTCCGAACTCCGGCCCAAAGAAAGCCCTGCAATTCAAAACATCATGCAGTACGTTGGAAATGACAGAATTGCCCAGCTACATTAGTCAGGCGGGCTCGAATTCCCCCTGGCAAGAAGCTGCCATTGATGTTTGGTGTTGGGCGGGCTTACACGCAGTTCAGTTTACATAAGCCGGGGGGAACTATAACCCCAGGTAACAACGTCTTATTAATCATCATTGCTATGAGGCCAAACAAAGCCCCGGACGGGGGTGCAGGGATAAGAATGCAAGTGCGCACGGCAGGGGCTGAGGTGGGAGGGACGGCTCGTCTCCCGCAGTCCGCCAGCCCCCCTACCCCCCAGCCCGTCAGATTATTCTCAGAGCCCTGTCCATCTGCACTGCACAGACGGGGGTTTCAATCCTCTCAGCGTAGGATCACTAAGAGAAAGAGGGGCCGTGCAAATCTTGTTCTTGCTTGCTTTTTGTCTTGATCATTCATAATCCGTTTCTGCGACACGGGGGATATATTGCCCGGTATTAGTCAGACTCGCAGGATAGGATAGGAGCAATCGCATAGCCACATATTCTATACCCCTGCCCGCATCCCTGAGACTAACCGCTCCTGTAAGGCCCTTTTTTGTGGGACATTTTGGGCGTAAGATAAGCGGCTTATAGCCAAGCCATGGCGTCAGCGCATGCTGTGTCACGCAATGTAGAGCCCCACGCGTACTTCTAAGATTGCCCAGACTTCGTCCTTTAGGTCTTCGTAGTAGTCTGTGATTATGCTGTGGGAATGGCCGACTTAGGAGATTGAGCGTTTGGCGCACACCCAGTCTCGGTCACGGCCATGGCTTATACTGAAGTTTTCAGTTATGGTTCAACAATGCACAAAGGCCACCGGTGTTAGTACGTTGTTGATTCTAAGAGATTGAACAATATCACCAAAGGCATCCGTCACTCAAAGTGGTGGACTTCATTTGTAGTCATAGAAATATATTCCGATTCATATCGCGCTATGTAACTGGGGCTCTCGAATGTGTAGCTATTCTAAGCAAGGGGCTTCCTAGCCGTCACGATGAGTCGGTTGTGTGCCCACATGGCCCCCTTCTGAGACTCGGCGATGGCCCCCTCGATCATGGCATCAATGTGTGCCGCCTTCTCGGGATTGGTCTGGCGGATCTTGTCGCTGATGTTGATGGGGATGGTGAGGTTGCACCAGTGCATCGAGAGCATGGTGTGGCGCCTGCCGGACTGCCAGTCGGCCGTCACGGCCTCGAGCCCCTCATCCCGCAGCGTCTGCGCCAGCCGCCGCACCCACGTCGGAAGCAGCGGCGTGTTCTCCACCACCGTCATCTTCTGCACCGCCTCCAGGCAGTCGGTCGCGATCCCCGGCGCGATCGTCTCCACGTGCTGCGACTCGAGGTCGATCTCACACCACTGGAGATGCCCTCCGGGCTCTAGATATCGTAATGGCCCGCATTAGCCAACTCATCGTCTTTGGAGGGGGTAGATTATTACTCACTGAGCAGCTTCATCAAGTTGCGCAGAACGGGCACCGGGTCTTGGTCGATGACGAAGACGATGAGACGCACGTTGACAATGTCAAAGGTTCCAGCCAAGTCGGCCGGTGGCTCGTCGAAGACACTCCATTGCCGGAGTGACAGATTCTCGGGGAGCCACTCCTTGGGCCCAACTTGACCAATGTCGACATCAAGGCCAACCAACTCAGTCTTGATGGAAGGATCCAGCTGCGAGTGTAGATCTAGAAGCCAGACACTTTTGGAAAATGCGGAACCGCTGTCAGTGACTAATTCTCAAGACAAATATCGGGTTTCGCAAGATGCGAGGGTTGGCTCTCTACTCACCCAGTCCCGGTGCCTACATCAGCTACCTTCAAGAACTCCTTGTCCCTAGGAATCTTTGGGCTTAGGCTGTATCCAAAGATGTCTTTCCAGAGGTGGTGCTGAAGGTTGAGTCTTCCCAGTCATGTCAGTAAAAATGGCAACGGGCAAATGTTTGGGAGCATCTACCTGGTGAAGTCAATGTAATCCCGGGCAAGGGGGTACTCTCCGACCTCATGCTTAGCCTCGGTACCATTTGGGTCGACGTAGCCCGGACGGGACATCGTGGTATTGGTGCTGACGGTTGCCATGGCGTAGCGTTGACTGAAGAAGGCTATGAAGCTCAAAGATGAGAATGGTGATATGTTACTAATTCAGCGAGTATAGAGACATAGGTAAAGGGGTCGAGGTGAGCCCAAAGCTCGCTTATGTATTATATTACAAGCCATCTTCGAAATGTAGCAAACAATCATATGAGCCATTGTGAAATCGCGCCCCTGGGGGAACTCTGATCCCATGCCCAGGTCTGGTCAGCGTCTCTCTTGACACCAACTGCAGTTCCCCTCATGCCTATGTCGATGGTGGATTTTGACCACACCCGACTGATTCCTGCCGATAGAGGGCCAGGGAAAAAGCGGCTTGCAGTACCGCGATACACTGGAGTGAAGTTCGGTATCATTTACGCCTTCCTGGCGATATGCATCGGCGGCGGTTCCAGACCCTTGCTGTAAGCACTAGAGCTACAATGGTGGGCCAGGTTGGGGGGACGGCGACTGGGTGGGGGAGGCGGAGTACTGGGCGGAAGGAGGGGGTGTACGGTTAGATCTCAGTATATGCACCTCATGCAGGTGAGCACAGGGTTTTCGATCCCACCGGAGCTGAGCCAAGATGGGACACATGCATGCACGCCACTGAAGATATCAGGTAGCACGAGCTGCTGGTGTACAGGGGTGGGAATATCATCCTCCTTGGTCTGAGAATTTGGTACTAACCCCCTGTTATGCGTGTTCAATCCTGCAATCAGCAAGCCCACTTGACCAAGGTATCATTGGGAATAATGATTAGGTGATCTTGCGCCATCGTCTACGTCGTGTTCGGTGTATTGCTCAACCCGATAGCGCAGCAGATACTGGTGGCTGAATCGAGTTCAACGACACAGGGGCATCCCGATCGACCACCGAGGAATTTCTAAGTGAATGAGTGTATGCCCCTCAAGGAGAGGGATCAGTAATCACATATTCAAAGTCAGCATGATAGAATACAGCCACTTATGCCACTGTAATGCGTGCTTCTTAGCGAGATCTCGCGGGCACTCAAGAGCATGGCACATATGTCTCTGGCCGCAAGGCCTTATAAACACAACAGTGCCAATTGCAGAGTAACAGGGCAATCGGTTGCTCGAAACCTCTTTTTCTCAAGGCAGCTCGTCGTCTGCATCACGGACCATTGTACGCCTGACTTGCCCCCGTACTTCGCGAATCTCTTGTCCAACGACATTACGGGAGACCTGACTATGAAAGGCTGAGCATTCCATGACGTTGATGCCACTGTCGACGAACTAAATGTAGCAGTCTTCTTCCAAATCGGCCAAAGGTAAGTTACGCTCAAGTCGGGAACACAAAATTTCATGAATAGCTATTTAGACAGCGTAGCAAGAGCTTTCAGCTGCACAGCCCTGTTAGTCTCAAGCTCAATTTTGTTGAGAAAGTAAAGCCTTTCTGACGATGTTGAAAAAGAAGCCTAGAATATAGTCGCGATGTTAGCTTGGCATAAATCTATAGTTATAATGGAGAAGTTATCTAAAAGTGGGAAGTATTATTGCTGGTGGTATAGATTACAAAGCGTGTAACGGGGGTAAATTGACCCGGGGCAAGGGTGAATGAGACACAACCATTTCTAAGCACGTACGAATACGGGACATAGAGATCCCGCCCCCGTCCAGACTCACACGGTTGACCCGGAAGACTTCATTCATTCGGCCGACTCATAACTTGATGAGCAGTATTTGATATTCTGCTGATTTCACCCTGCCTTTCGTGAAGCACAGATCGCTCTCTCTGGAAACCTCGCTGTCCATATCCTTCATTGACACATCCCTTTACAGACCGACAGCATGGTTCCCCCGATTCGCGTGGCTATCATCGGCCTGTCGGCCAACGCCATCACCGACTGGGCGGCGCGCGTGCACCTGCCGTACTTCCTGTCGCCGGTAGGTCGGGCTAAGTACCAGATCGTGGCCTTGTGCAACTCTTCCAAGGGGGCGGCCGAGAGGTCCATCAAGATGTTCGGGATCGACCCCGGGGCCCGAGCCTACGGGTCACCTGAAGACCTCGCTGCCGACCCGGAAGTTCAGCTCGTCGTGTGCTGTACCCGCGTCGACAAGCACTACGAGACTGTCCTGCCCAGCGTCCAGGCAGGTAAGGACGTCTTCGTCGAGTGGCCCCTTGCCGAGAACGCGGTTAAGGCCGCGGAGCTGGACCAGGCGGCGAAGAAGGCGGGCGGGAGGACGATCGTGGGATTGCAGGGGTGGTAGTAAGCAGACTTCCCCTTTATGCTCTCTTCAAGTCAATGCCGCAAGTAAATTACCCCATGCTGACATGACTTCGGCGCGCCACAGCATACCTACAACCTTGAAGCTGCAGGAAATAATCGCCAGTGGACGAATCGGAAAGGTCTGGAGCAGCGAGTTCCGTGCCGCGCGCTGGACATCGGACCAGTTCACCGTCTCTAGCGCGCTCAGCTACTTCGCGGACAGGAAGGTGGGCGGAAACTTGGTCACCATTGGGTTTGGGCACGGTAAGGATTTATCTAGACTCCCTACGGAGAGGGTGTGTGGCGCTTGCTAATGATGGGAATATTGGGGGCAGTCTTTGACTGGGTGCAACGAGTGCTCGGCGACCTGCACAACATACAGTCCCGCCTACAGCTGCAAAGGCCCAAACTGAACGTCGTGGATTCGTACACCGGCCGGCGCTCCGAAACGATGATCTCGGACGTCCCCGATCTGATCCACGTGACTGGGACTCTGCCGGAGTCGGAGCACGTAGTCAAGGATGCCACGCTGCATATGCGGTTCCGGCGAGCACAGGCGTTCCCCGGCGAGCCGGCGCTGGTGTGGTCCATCTTCGGGGAGAAGGGCGAGATCCGGGTCTCGGCCGTGTTCGACACGATGCTGCAGGTCAGCCAGCTGCTCGACGTGACCATCGAGGTGCACGACCAGGCGTCCGGCGAGGTTGAGCGCGTCGACTTCAAGTGGGACAAGGCCTTCACCCAGCTGCCGTACCTGACGCGCAGCTACGGCCCCATCTACGAGGCCTACGCCAACGGCACACTGGGCAAGTACGCCGACTTTGAGCATGCGCTCAAGAGACACGAGCAGCTGGATGGGTTGTATGCAAGCTGGGACGCGGCGAGAGCGGCCTGAACTACAGCCCTGGAATATTTGACCAGATCGGTCTGTAATTAGCCGATCATTGATGTTCCTAATTCCTGCAAACGAGAGCAGTTCAGTTCATCCGGGGTATTCAGGGGTTGCGACATAAAGCTTGAATACCATTGAAACGGCGGGTAAGATGACGTAGTCACTTTACCAAGTTAAATTAAATACGACGCTCAACTTTCACTGCTGCTACAGGCAACAGGTGTTATTGGTGGGAACTTGTCACACCAACCACACTCTTCGACCGGCCACGCCGACAGACTCGCCGATCTCGATTAATCGATGCTATCTTCCAGATTCCCTCTTGTTGCCATCCCATCCCATAGCAAACTTCAAGAATGCAGGACTAAAAGAGACGCCAATGCGACTGATCAATACTCTAACTCTTGAGTTGGTGTTTTTTATTGAGCCCCCGCCTTACGCTATCCTGTCACACCGATGGACAGAGGATGAAGTACTCTTCGAGGACGTGGAGAGACCGCTGTCCGAATGGGGGGACAAGGCGGGGGCCTCCAAGGTGCTGCAGGGATCCGCCAAGGCCTTCGAGCTGGGCCATCGCTACCTCTGGGTCGACTCCTGCTGCATCGACAAGAAGAGCAGCGCAGAGCTCACCGAGGCCATCAACTCCATGTACACGTGGTATTGGAACGCCGAGATCTGCCTCGCTTACCTCTCCGACGTGCGATCGGTGGACACCCTGCTCGGCAGCCTCTGGTTCAGCCGCGGCTGGACGTTGCAAGAATTAGTCGCGCCCCGTAACCTCCATTTCTACAGCGCAACCTGGGCTGACTTGGGCAGTCGGGAGAGCTGGGCAAAACAGATCTCACAGGCCACACGCATAAGCTTGGAGATCTTGCAGCAGCAGCAAGATGCCCCTAAAGGCATGTCATACTCCACACGGCAACTGCTAGACAGCTATAGTACACACAAGAAGATGAGCTGGGCTGCGAAGAGGATCACTACTCGCACTGAAGATCTCGCGTACTGCATGATTGGCATCTTCGGCGTCAGTATGCCTCTTATATATGGCGAAGGCAAGGCCAAAGCGTTTCGCAGACTACAAGAGGAGGTCTTGAAGCGTTCTTACGACCAGTCGATATTAGTGCATATCAGTGCGAACCCCCGAGTGCACTTTTGACGGCAGGGCCGGAAGAGTTCTCCCTCGGCTTCGAGGTAGTGAAGAGTAGCCGCTCACCAACGCACAGTATCAAGATATCCGGCTCGGCGTTGAGTTTAGACATCATATTGTGTCCACTGGCACGCCGTGGATGCGACCTTGAGCTAGCTATAGGCTGCCTAGAATGCTTTGTCAGGATAGGGGGCACAGCCATAATCCGGCCGGGTATTCTCTTAGCGAGGTACCTGGATGGCTGGTGTCGTTACAACTGGGATGCAATCTACATGATGCATCCCGGAAATGGAAATATTGCCAAGGCATTCCCATCCCACTTCGGTAAGTAATGGACTCACCTCTACTGAGTAGGAAGGAGATACTGATCACCATCTACAGATAGCCAAGAGTTTACTAACGGGAGCCGGCAGATAATTAAAATGTACGACGGGTGCCAAGACTATATGAGAATAGGTCCTATAGCCCAATTAGGAGAACACCACTGGCGGGACCGGGCCATCCTACTTGGCAAGATTGACCAGGGCGCTGGCTCTCAATATCGATTCGGACGCACTACGCCTCATGGGCATGAGGGACTGGTCAGCCTATCCGACATCTTGTGTTACGTTCCTGGAATGGAGATCCGTTCGGTCATTTGGCTATCCGTCACGGAAGGCGAGACACGCCAGTACCGCTGCGCGGTTCTCTGTGGCGTTTTGTACCAAGGCGCGCCATCGAACACGGTACGCTGCTGGCCAGTCACCGCCGACAAGATCTTTCCTTCATCGTGGCTACGCGGCCGATCTCTGGACAGTTCCAACCCTGACCTCGTGGATCTGCTTTCGAGGCAGTCTATAGTCAAAATGCTTCGAAAAATCACCGGCCCTCCTCTTGGTGTTGGAAACTATGTCCATCCAGGCATTTCCAGTCTCAAGACTGGGCCAGACAGCATTGCTGCAAGGCTTGTGGACTCTACCTTCTTGGAAAGACCATACCTGACTTTAAATATTGAGATTAACTCAGTTAAATCGTAATTGAATATTCTTACTACGGTGATTACACTCAACAACTGAGCCTCTACCGTCTCTATTCGCAGTTCTGACTCTGTGGTCCGTCGGACTTGCAAGAGTGTTCTGATAACAAAAGCGTTGCGCTTTACCAATCAAAAAGAAAGGAAGGCGCTGTGGCCTTTGTTAGTGACGAAGAAAGGCTTTGTGACTCGTGCTTACTTACTTTTATATAAAGAGGCCGTCTCGGTCCCAAAATGAGTTAGTCCATAGAAGACACACCACATAAATCTTCAAACCAAAAGCATTAATACATGATGGATGCTAAGAAACCGACTACTGGTAGGACTGCGAGTCAGCAAAAACGGGCATCCGTCAACCCTTTTAAGGAGATCTTCGAGATAAGCATGAAGACCATTGAAATTGAGGAGAAAGATTATGAGGAGAAGTTAAGCCAGTGGCGAGACTGTGATGAGGATGACTTGGACTTGGCAGAAGCCGCACTTGCTCTTAGCCGAGGCCGCCTGAAGGAAGAGGCTGACAACGCTGAAAGAGTGGTAGAGAGTGCGCAGGGTTATGCCGGAATCCGGGAGGAATCAGTCCAGCTTATGCGTACTGTTCGCAGAGTTCGCCGGGAGCATATCGGGGAGAGTAGTAGCTCCTGATAGGATTGCTGATAGCTATGTAGATAAATCAGAATTATAGAGGTAACTCTGGGCAAGAAAGTTACATGATATTATAACCGGTGACATTCGTGAGGTGTAGGAGTTAAATATGTCTACTCAATTGCTCACATTTGAAGTGACTTTGTAGGATGGATGGTACATCGAAGCAGTGTTTAGATGCATGATTGAGTGGCCTTGTGTTGTGATTTATATTGGAAGTCTTTAGCTCCAACACTCAAGGGCTATGTCATTCAATTCATTACTGTATTTCCTCCCTATACGAAGCCATACGAAGGGAGCAGGCGGGGCGGGTCCAATTGACTTGAATGAACTGGAATTTGCGTCGATACCCCTGAGCCGCTTACCTTACTACAGTAGTGTTGTTCTAGCGGCCCCCAAATCACCGGCACAGCCGCCCTTCAGTGACTCACTTACGAGCTCTGCCACTTACCACCATCATTGCCAGTATCACATAAGTATTGGAAGGGATGCAGTAGTCCCACCGCACCCATCATTACAGTTCCACTACACCAAGACACGCATCCCTTGAAGACACCTAGACCCGTAACGATGGCCGAACTACCCAAGGGGCAGAAGCCCATGTCATTTCTGACGCTCCCTCGCGAGATCCGCAATAACATATATCAAAATCTCTTCGTCCAGTCCCAGGACATCAATTGCTACCGCGTCTGGTTCACGACGTCGGGGCGCCACCGTCGCCGGCTGGCGCGCGAGGGAGCTGCTGTGCCGGACTGTTGTGGGCGGCGGGACTACGGCTGCCCTACACACTGGGAAGCGCGCCTGCGCCCTCACGGTACCGCGCTCCTACGCACATGCCGAAGCGTGCACGACGAGGGCACCGAAATTCTGTACGGGCGCAACGTGTTCGCGGTGGCGCTCGAGCAGCGCTGCGTCTTCCTCCGGCTCTTCGGCGTCGGGGAGCGCAACCTGCGCCTGGTGCGCCATGTGAAGCTGACGGCGTACACGGACTACCTCGGGTACTATATTGTCCCTCCGGGCGATATAGGAAACGGCGACCGTTGGACCGCGAAGCAGTGGGAGTTTTTCGGCGGCGAGGATGGCAGTCGCGCCGCGGGCTGGACGGCTCTGGTGAGCGGGTTGCATACGCTGCAGGTCGCCGCACTGGTGCCCAACTGGGGCCACCACCGCGGATGGCCCGTCTGGGTCGACCAGCTAGAACACGTTCTGAAGGTTATCGGCGACGGCGTGCCCAAGGACGCGGACGTGACGGTGGACGATAACCGTTCCGTCTTCCTGTGCGACATGGTGGACCGGTGCTTCTCCGGAAAGAGATTCCAGCGGGCGCGGTTGCCCGAGGGCGACGCACACTACACCAAGGGCCGCTTCGATCCCGTTGACGCTGGCGATGATGCGCCGCGGAATTGTGACGGGGATCCGGTGCCCGAGAAGGTCTTGAAGCGCCTGCCGAAACACCCTACCGAGTCCTTGCCATTTGAGTTATTTGACGAGGACGACGACGAAAACGATAGGTGAGAGGTGATTTCCCTTCAGCAATGGATAGCTGGGGCGCAGTTCAGCTAATCCTTCGGGCGAACGTGATCCATGGCCAGGCAGGATATGTCCCCTCCACTTTGGGCCGTTTTAAGCTATATTTACCAGACACCTTACTGGTAACAACGCTTATCTGGCATGGGAAGCAAAGCTCACTAAAAGCTTTGTTTTACTGTGCTGCTTTGGCTTATTTTCGGGTGAAGAAGAGCGATCCAACCAGTCGGCCAGCCAATTGAGTATGGTTGAACTCGGCCTAGGCCTCTTCAGTGGCCGAGCACCTACAAAAAGCAAGCTTCCAGAAGCGGGGACCCCGCCTAAAACCTAGCTTATGCCCAGGCAGCTTCATGGGAGCAGACGCCGCCGCCCTTTACACGCAGTCATACGAGGCCGAGGGGAAGTAGGAAAGAAGTAAGCATGGAAAGTGGGATTCTCACAACCGTTCACAATCATTCTCCGTTGTTTGGTATGCCTGTTATAAATCCCATCTGCTTGCCCTTGTCTTTGAACTGCGACCATGTTACGTCCCGGAAACGCGCTACGACTTTTGAGATGTCTAAAACTATTTCACCGTCATCCCTACCAGCCACCCGGACTGGCAGGGTCTTCTCATGGCCGGGCCGGACCCCGATCACGAATTAACATATGGCATACTTTCCCACGAAACCATTCCGCTTTATTCTCTTATTTATACCCTCTCTGGGGTCCTTTCCTTAACCTTGACCCCTGCGCTACTGCTTCCCGACATCTGGACCGGCTTGGATGCGTCATTCTATTTGGCAGAACAGTACGATGCGGCAACCAATGGCACTCTGTCGGACCACTCGAGAACCTCTCGTATCAATTATGAAGAAGTCAAAGGTGCGCCCCTACCCAATCCTTAGCTCAAGGAACTGCTTGGATAAGTACTCACTTGCGACGATAGCAATGGAAGCAATAACAAGATCGGCCAAGGCGCCAAACTCCCCCTACACAAGTTTGAAGGCCGACGAATTCCGACTATTACTCCTTAAACCAGGGACTGGCGATGAACCGCTTGAATGTCTGCTCATTGTTTGCAATCACCAGAACAATGTGCCCTACGAGGCGTTGTCATACGCTTGGGGCAACCTCGCAGATACGGTAGAGCTTACTTGTAACAGCATCCGCGTCCCAGTCACCGTAAATCTTGAGGGCGCCTTGAGACACCTGCGATCCCCCACCAACATCCGGGTTCTCTGGGTCGATGCTCTTTGCATTGATCAGAGCGATAGCGCCGAGAGAAGTGATCAGATCCGGTTGATGAAAAGCACCTTCTCCGAGGCACGCCGAGTCTTGGTCTGGCTCGGGCCATCTACTCCCGACACCGAAGCGGCCTTCAAACTCATCAACCGAGTTGTGCGCACATACGTGCACCGGCATTTCTGGAGGCTGGAAAACGTTTTGCTTCCAGAATCGTCCCCTTTGGCCCAGAACCACTTTGATTTCTCCCCCTCGGAGAGATTTGCCCGAGTCTCAAAGTGGGACTTGAGTCCGCTGATCCGGCTACTTCAACTGCCGTGGTTCACTCGCCTATGGGTATTCCAAGAAGTGGCTTTCGCCAAAGAGATCAGCGTGGTCTGCGGCGAGAAGGCAATTCCATGGTGGAGATTGGCACAGTCTGTCATGTATCTCCAGCATAAGGGGGTTCTTCTCGAATACGAACTACACGACAAAGCCATGATCGGAGTGAAGGCCGTAGCAGAAATGGAAAAAGTCCGGCAAAACGCCAAAGAACAGGATATGCCTCGAGACTTGATTTCGATACTATTGGCTACCAGTGCTGCGCAATGCACAGATCCAAGGGACAAGATATATGGCGTACTTGGTCTTGTCGACCAAGAGGGTGAACAGTCAAAGAGGCCACCTGAGATTGAAATCGACTACGACGCTGATGTTGCCCATATCTATCAGGATCTAGCTGAAAAGTATGTCGCTGCAAAAGACCTGAGAATCCTCTCATGTGTTTCTCGACGACAGACAACAGCCCTGGATGAGGGAGCCAACTTACCATCATGGGTACCAGACTGGACAGCAATAACAAACGATACCCCTTTTGTCCGCTATAATATGCGTACCATGTTTCCGGGTGCTCAGTGGCTCTCATCGAAGCAGCAACCCGAGGTCACAAGTTCTAGTGTTCTCCGACTTCCATGCATTGAAATCGACCAGGTCGAGTCAGTGGTGCCAGTTACCACATTCACGAAGACACGGTTGGTCAAAACGGTTTTGGCATCCCACGACCGCCTTTCTTTGGTAGGGAATGCCGCATGGATCATGGCTTGTCGCCGGCTTATGGCCCAGCTTGATTCTCGATGCCGATGCCACAATGGAAATCCTGAATCTAAGGGCCTGTCCGACATCTTACTGTCTTTCGTTCTAGCAGCAGGTCTATCCAGCGATGGTCACCCAATTCAAGACTATGAAGCGGTATACCATATCCAATACATGGCTATCCTCGGAAGAGTCCGAGACGAACAGCGTCAATTAGTACTCGATAATCGCAAGAAAGAAGCCATCGCAGCCGTAGAAGCTTCTATCTACTTATGGTCGTCGAAAAGACTCTTTGGCATCACAAAAATGGGGAGGGCCGTTTTAGTGCCTCCTGGGACGTGCCAGGGAGACCGGATTATCCTCCCTGCATACTCTGACGTGCCGGTCGTTGTCAGACGATCAAGTCGTAAACGATGCGAAGGCACATTGCTGGGCGAAGCATTCGTGCCAGACATTATGAGCGGTGATTACGTGCGGCGTTTTAAGAATACCTTTGTGAGCATAGAGGATTCCCCCAGGTTTGCGCTTTATATGATCTCTTAACCTGTATAGCGGTCAGCAATTTGGAACAATAGAAACCATCAAATAATGCCAATAGCTTGTTTATCCTGTCGATGTTGTTTTCGACAGAGTTCGTGTATTACTTGATCGTCAAGGGAGAGAGCCACCCACGTCACGCCTGCCATATTGGGTCAATTCGGTATTGTAGTGCCAAGATCCGACAGTAGAATACAGATTGGGAACCACTCAACGTATGCATCATGATGAGGAAAGGAAGAAATTTGGCTATTTGTGTCAATTCATATGTTATTTTATTAAATCCCTCCTCGTCTCCCTCGCTAAGCTACCTTAACCCAAATACTAGGAATAGTTGAAGAAAAGAAATAATAAATATTAAGGAAAGACAAGAATTTACCACCACAAAGAACCCTCTTCCGTATTTATCCAATCATCTTTCACCCAGGAACAGTGAATTGCCTCTGGAGGGAGTCAAGTGGCGTGGCATGTATAGTAAGTGCCTGCGTTTCACTTGACACCCCCTTTCCCAAGGCAAGCATGTGTCCGATATCAGCGTGCAGACTGATCGGTTGCTCTACTGCCAGAACTGGAACCAAGGATTGGTCGCAGGCTTGGTTGCAGACTTCTTTTGCGGCTGGTTGGCCCAGCTCAAGAAGGAGCCCCAAGCGTCCTGGGGGTTCCAGGGCTGGCTACTGGGGGTAGGGCCGGCAGAGGCGGCCACGGTTGGCACCGAGGTCGGGTAAACCGTGTACCGGGTGCAGGTGAGACCGTAGCCGGCTCCCTGGGTGCAGGTGCTGGTCACGTAGGCCGAGGTCGAAGACGAAGAAGCCGGGGTAGGCTTGACGGTCACGGTGGAGGTGCTAGTGTGGGGCGGGTTGGTCGTGGCGTCGTTGCTGGACGTGGCCCAGATAGAAGAGGTGGTCCACACGGAAGTGTAAGTGCTGGGGTACGGATAGTTGGAGTAGGTGGTGGTGGGCAGGAGGAAGCAGGCGGTGGTGGTCTTGGAGTATCCGGTGTCGTAGCCGGTGATGCAGGTCGTGCTCACAAGAGTGGTCGCCGTCGAGCTGGAGCTCTGGACGGGGAACGTAGAAGATGTTCCAAAGCTGCTGCTGCTGCCAGAGGTGGTGGGGGTCACCGTGCTAGTGATCACAGTTCCTGTCGAAATGGTGGAGACAGTGAAAGCAGTCGAGCTAGTGGTGGCAACTCCAGTCGATGAAGTGCTGGGAGTGACAACGCTGGTTGACTCGGTGTTCTGGCTCGAGGTAGTGTAGGTGAAGGTGCTGGTGCTGGTCGAGAGCGAGGGAGTGGAGGACGAGGAGGGAGCAGTGTAGGTCAAAGTGGTAGTAGACAAAGCTTGAGTGCTCGACAGGCCAGAGGTCAACGCAGAAGACGAGCTGTAGGGCACCGACTGCGTGGGAAGCGAAGCAGTGGCGCTGGTGGTGTTCCAGATGTAGGTGCTGGAGGTCATGGGTCCAGTGGACGATGCAGTCATGGTGGTGCTCTCAGTCTCGTAAGAGCTGGTAAGGGATGGATGTGTTAGTATTAATTTGGACTGTGGTTATCTTCTATGTGCAGTAGGAAGTCAAGTGTGACTTACCAGCTATCAGTGTCCGTCTCGGTGGTGGAAGCAGTAGAAGAGGAGTAAGGGATGGTGATGGTAATAGCGGTCGAGCTGGTGACCATGAAGGTCGAGGTGACCGTGGACTTGGTGTTGGTCATTATGGACGACGACACGACTCCAGTGCTCGAAGAGCCAGTCGCAGGAGTGCTCGAGGAGCTCTCAGGGACAGTGACAGGAGTGCTGCTGCTAATAGGGATGGTCACAGTGGTGCTGTATGTCAGCGTCGATGACTGGGCCGAAGAGGACGAGAGACCAGACACGCTGCTAGGAGTAACGGTGCTCCAAGGCAGACTGGTCGTCTCTGAGCAGCCTGCGAAGACAGTCACGGTCGAGTAGATCGTGGTACTTCCACATTTTGGAGTACAGTCGGCTGACAATGAGCCATCTTGGGCAGCGACAAGTGCTGCGCTGCATGGTTGTCAGTACGGAGAGACATGGCAGGGTATAAGGCTAGACCGACCTGAGGGCCACTGCGCCCATGCGAGTGAAGGAAGACATCTCGAGGGGCTATCGGGGAGTTGAATTGGTTCGAAGATCTGGATCGAAGAGCAGTGGATGATGGTAAAAGAGTGTACTTGCCACGAGTCCCCGTTGAAGTGTGATGACTGTGATGGAGCTGCTGAGGAAAAGAGACACCAAACTGGATCATGTTGGGCCCTCTTATAGAGTCGTCTGTCTTGTTTGTGGCCCATCAGAGAGTACGTAGAAGCAGCTCAGCGTGGTCGTGACAACACGGAACCGTTCTGTTTGCATGCACCCGCCAAGGGGTCAGGGATCGAGCAGGGTATACCACAGACTCTCGTCGCCGATGCAACGTCCCGCCGACTCGGCCGTGCTTTCATGGCCCGGTCTAATTGAGCCATGAATCAAGTTGAGTGCAGATAGCATGGCGTCTTTTGCGAACATGGCCAATCCATCGTGCCCGAGCCCGTGCCTCGCGCACGCGCAGATAAAGGGGAACTTCTGCAGTTGCCCTGATGAGAAGCCTCTGAGACAGGACGATGCGATGTCGGGCTCTGCCACATTGCCGGTTGTCGTCCAACGCGAATATAGTACCAATGTCTCACAGAGATCACCATCACCCAGTTCTGAGTCCCGGGGAGAAAAGAAGGGAGCCAAAAACGAATCTGTTTCTCGAGAGCTAGCGGGAAACCAGTCCATCCGGTGCGACTGTTTGTTTGCATCGCCCATGGTGGTTAATTGGACGACCTGGGGACACTGACGGCATCACTTAGGCGATGACGTCCGCAGCTGCACCGCAAACAGACGACTCGCGCCGAAAGACCACTTAGATCAGGAGCTATCAGAGGACATGGGCTCGCGTGTCTACCCTCATCATCTGTTCGGCTCGGTTGGGCTCTTACCTTGGCGACGCCGTCGTCGAACGGACAGAAGTTTATCACATCTAGGTTTCTCCCCGCGTCCAACGGAGATTTCGCTCTCAGGGTTTGGCTACGCCACGACTGACTTGGACTGCTTAGCTCCAGGTCCCAGCCAGGATGGCAACGGGACGAAGCATGATGCACGATGCAAGATGCCGGCGCTGTTCCCAACACATGCATAGATCAACAAAACAGCCATCTCTGCCAATGTTTGATTGGTTCTAAAATTGAAATCGCCATGGCATCCTTGCTGTGTGTATGTATCTCGAGGGAACGTCTGCTGCTGCGCACCGACGTAGCCAAGTCAAGCTCAGCCTACGGCCATTATGAATCGGGAAGAATACGACTGGAAATTACAACGTCACTCAAATACGCAAATGTTCCGACGAGAACGCCAGGGTCGACTTGGGGGTCTGTCGGCCCCCTCGTTTTCAAGCTTGTGAGTGTGTACCTGCAGCGGCTGAGCATGCACGCTTCCGCCAGAGTCGGCCAAACCTGCAAAATCTCGTAATACGAAGGACACACGTCGAATCTGGCTCAGAACAAGAGACCCGCAGCAGAATCATCATGTTTGCCTCTTTCTATCCTCTCCCATCATCTCATCATGCTGCATGTGTGCCCCTAGCGCTGCATCGATCTCGCATCCATCTCAACATACATGTCACTGAATCCGCGTAGGGAACCGAATGTTTGCTACGGACGGACGCACATCCGCTTACTCGACTTGCCCAGCCAAGTTCCTGTCAGTGACCTGTCAATCTGTCAATCTTCAAAATGTTTCCGGAAGCAATCCCGACGCGGGACGATCAGATTTCATGTAGATGGAAGCATGTCGGCCACCCTTCTTCAATTTCCGCTGATCTGCAAGCCCATCATAGTCCCGACAGACGGGACTCCCGAGAGCCATGCGTTTGTGCCTCATCGAGATGAAAAGTTTAAGACAACGAAGCTCGTGGACGACCGAGCTCTCCCTTGGCATGGGGGTCTATGTGTCTTTCTGTATGTCTGTCCCACGGCCTGCTTAATCACGAGCCCAGTTGCCCTGGTGTGATTCAGTACCTAGTAACACGGTACAACAGGAAGATTGAGGACCTCGTCTTGCCAGGTTGCCCCATGCAGCCGCGTTTGCTGATGTTGCCGTTGACGGCAACTAGGCACCAGGATGTGCGCCTCTAGATCTGCCCAATGGCCATCTCGAGATGGGTAGGCGGGAGGAAGAAGACAGGTCCTTGCATCGGCATTGCTAGGCTCAAGTTTCCTCTTAGGGAAGTGGGTAGGAAGGGGCTTCTGCTGTGCGACTCGAGGTTAGCCCTCAGTGGACTCGGCTCTCATCAACCATGCTCGCCTCAAGTCGGCTCTCGTCAGATTTATCTCCGTCTTTCGTAGTCATGTTCAAGTCTCCAATGCCCCTGGCGAAGAGGGGTGGGGATTTCCAATGATAAGGGAAAATCGTTCAGACTGATTCACACACATGATTGCACCTCGAGGGCAAGCATTGCCTTTAAAATTTGGAATTATTAATTTAGGAACCAAGAGCCATTAGTATTCCAATGATCAACGCCGATGTGGCGTGGATGAAGATCTTCAGGGGCAGGCATCCTACACTGAGCCAAGAGGGTTATGGAAAAGTAAAGTGAGTGATCATTATCCCTTCCAATCAGGATAGACACGTGCAAAATTGACATGGTATTTCCCTTACTACGTGGAGATGTCTTGTGTATCCATACTAACCTCCGCAGAAGTGCCGTAGTTGTGAGCTCAAATGCCAGCCAGGACCGGTTGCTCGTCGCTCCGAACATACAATGATGGTGCCCGATGCCATTGCACGGAATTCAGCCCGGCGTCTTCTCGGTGATGAACTCAACCTCCATTCCGACCGGGTATTGCGTAGTAGGCAGTAGTTGTAGGTAGTGCGTTTTGGAGGCTCCTTGGCGGGTTCAGGGTGTGAGACATGGAGCCGCCCCTTCGTCGCGCCACCCAGTTCTGACAGCTACGTCGGTATGAGACAGCCCATTCCTATCACTCCTTCAATTGCCGATCACCATCGTAGACATTCCAATTCACGGCATTTCGACGTGAGAAAGGGCACCACTCGAGCGGTTAGGAGATGAGAATAGCATCAAGGGCTATGACAACGGGAAAAGGACCGAAATGTGGTGAGAAATCGTGTATATAAGTCGGCATGATCGACCGTCAATGTCCAAATCCTTTCTTAGCATCATCAGCATCCAAAGCATCAGACTCCAATCATCACTCACTCTTCCAACCAACTCAACAGCTCACTCACTCATCTCACTCTCACTACCAACAACTACCAAGCAACTTTAGCTTCTTCTTCCAAAACCAACCCAACCATCAAAATGCAGTTCACCACCGTCTTCACTCTGGCTTTCGCCACCTTCGCCGCCGCCGCCCCGGCCGCTGTCGGTGACTCCTCCTCGACCATCCAGCCCGTCGGCAACCAGGTGACTGTCGGCCAGGCCGGTGACAAGTGCGGCACCGACTTCGACCTCAGCTGCTGCAACAAGGCCGACGTCTCTGGTGACGCCACCAACGTGGCTAGCGGCATCGCCGGCGGCCTGCTCCAGGGCGCCTTCGGCAAGGAAGGCCTCGGTCTCTTCGATGGCTGCTCCAAGCTCGACATCACCGCCGGCATCGTCGGTGGCGGTGTCTCCGACCTCCTCAACAGCCAGTGCAAGCAGACCGCCGCCTGCTGCCAGCGCTCCGGCTCCGAGCAGGTAAGCAACCACATACCACACCCACTCCTTTCTTCCCCACACTCTAAACGTTATCACACGCGGCTTTGCTAACACACTGTCTCCTTCGACTAGAACGGCCTTCTCAACGTCGGCCTCCCCTGCGTCGCTCTCGGTGGCCTTCTGTAAGCGAGAGCCTTCGCTTTATCCAGAGCAACAACAGAGCATGATGAGTCACGGTTGTTTCTACGGAGTTTCACGAGATAAAATGGGGAAGAGGATGATGGATGTAATACTCGGAGTCAGCTGGATGTCCCTAAAAGTTGCATGAGGAGCATGATTTAGCACACGATATAATCTAACTTAAGTCACTCGTTTACCAAACTAAAACGTTCGCTCATTTTCATTGTGACAATCATCTACTTCCCTATAGCTAAGTAAAAATGACTGCAATATTAAAAGACTTCATAATGATAACATTTTCACACATAATGCCTTCTATTTGTTTTCAACATGAACCCGAGTCATCAGAGCTTAGGTCGGTCCCGTATGGCCTATGAGAGGAAGAGAAGGTAGAAGGGTACGGATTATTGTTGTTTGCTTGAGTATATTCTCGATGACGCTCCTCTGAGAGGATAATTAGAAGCTCCTGAGTTATATATAGGACTCTCAAAGAGATGGGAACGTATCGAGGAAAGCTCGGTTATAGCCATTGTTCCTGAGAATGGCTGATGATCCCTCATTTTCCATCGATTACTTTATCAAAATTTCAACAATGGTCGGGCCGATCCTGTCCGTTGTTACCGCATGTGGTCAATTCAAACCAAACGTAAGACCTGGTGGTCGAGAAGGGGTGGTTAAGACGAAAGAGGGCCATCGTAGATTCCCACAACGATGAAGTCACCATCACGGGATAAGGAGGATACTAGATCAAACTACATATGCTGCCCTCTGAACTTCGCCGGTCCATCCACTGAAGGGAACGCCAAAGGTTGACCCAAATATGGATGCTTGGAGTGAAAGCGATGCGCAAGGTACGCTGGAGAAGCTTGCTACAACTACGGGAAGGAGGCCACACCAAAACTTTGAACAATCAACATGGAATAACTCATCGGCCTTATGATATCACGCGACTACTGCCACCACATACTCTTACAGAGGGTCTCTAGATGGGTGTTTGAGATATAACGCAAGGATCCGCTCGCGGGACTTCCCAGACAGTGCGAGAGTTTGTGTCGCGCTTCTGTTTGAATTTGCAACGGAAGGAACTACGTCACCGGGCTGTTATACACATTGGCGACTGGGAGGGGTACCATAGTCGGTCCTGGTATAAGGACTCACATATACAGATACTATCAATAAGGGTATGATCACGTGATACAAAATAAAAGGGGTTTCAACCCGAAAGGTGCAATATCATTCTCTTGATCGTCGTTCCAAAAAAAGCTTTAGGGAACGAGTCGTACTTGGCACCATCCACTTGACGGGATAAAGAGGATAGGGACGGTGAGCAGTATTAAGTTATGGGCTAACCATCAACATCATCATCTACTCAAGTGACTTTCCTCGGCTCTGAATTCGGGTCCAATATAGCACCAGGAATCAAAGGCACATCGGAGGACCAGCCACTGGAATAGTACTTTATCTGATGAAGACGGATGGGTTTAATACGCAATTATGTGGATTTGGCTTGCCGCAGTATCGAATCACTGAAACAGGACGGGGGATAAGATATGAGCGTGATCTACATGACATCTGCGGCTCTTTCCTTTTTCCCCTCCGCCCACGTTTCTTCGATTTGATGCCAAGACAATGACATCTGCGATGGCAACTAACGGTCTACGTTAGATCTACGTATGTTTTATCCAGATGGAAATGCGTCCACCCATCCACATTCAATCAGAGACGGACTCAATTGCACATGACTCCAACGATACCCGTGACAGGCCCAGATAGTGGATGCGGAAAGGTGAGGATGCATACTAGCTATCGCCAAATGTATCGGCCGGAACAGAGGATGGCAATTTCCATAACTTTAAAACATAGGCCAAGAACCGAATATGGGTGCTGGTGTAACTTACTTAGGTACGCCGTTGATGGTTTGTTAGGGATGGCCGTTCTTGGTGGGAATGGCAGTCAAGTTTGAGTAGCAAAGAGTAATATCCGCGGTCGGTGCATCTTAGACGCCGTACCAACATCCGATGGCAGGAATGGCAAGGGTGGTTATTTGCTGGCTTTGAGTCACCAATGGAATACAGAGCGAGCCAGCCCACTTAGTCGGTCGGCTATCGATGCTTGCCCAGTTGCAACAGGGTTCTCTTTCAGACCGCATTCTCGGACCCTTGAATCTAGGCCGGATCGGCGAGGATTTTGATTGAAGACGGCGCAGTGGTTGGGTTGGTGACGGTAAAGCCAAAAAGAAAGGCTGTTTGTTTCGGTTTCGAGTTGGAGGGACGGCATCGCAGATAAGCCCGCCAAAAGCAATGCCGACAAAGGAATACGAACGAGCGAGAAGGCGATAACTAACAGCCAACAGGAAAACGAATTCCAGAATAGCTACATGTGCACCCCGCATGCAGCGTTTTTTGCATGCATAATGTTCTGAAACTCGCCAGTGCAGACGGAGGAAGAACAAATCAGCCGGCTGGGAAAGCCCCCAAGCGCCCGTCAATAAGCCTTGCCCTGCATAAGGTGCGATTCTTCATATGCTCGGGACATCGCCATTCGCCAGTTCTCGTGTCTTTGGGGCACGACTTGGCAGACTTGGGCAATTGATTGGGGCTAAGCCTGCGCGGCGACGGCCAATCAGACCGCCGTACGGCCCTTCCGACAGGGGGCAGCTGCTGAAAACGGCCAAGGCACAGCATGGCTAGTCGAAGAAATCAATGAATGAATGTATGATAACCACCGTGACAGGGTCGCGGCAGAAAAAGAAAGCCAGGCATGCTATGCATGTAGCATCGAGTAGACTATGCTCCAAATCCAGATGCATCACCTTCGTTTTGTTTGTCTCCTCCTTATTGACTCGGAGCTACGAACATGCCATTCCTCTTTTTCTTTGACTTTGGCATGACATCGTGGTTTCGTGTAGAGAGCGTGTTAGGCCGAACAGCTATCCATCGAAAAGCCTCGACTATTACGTATATGTAGGCCTGGTGTTGCACTGCCTACCCGTCACAACAAGCCACCTGGTTTCCAGCAACACCACCTCGAGAAAACGTTGCAGATCCCGCGTTTCCTTCTCTTGTCGTTCATGCAGCCTCCGAGTCAGTTATCAGTTCAACACCAACACCACCATCATGGGGTTGTTTAGCAGAAGAAGAAAGAGCACGTCTCACCCACCACCTCCACCACCCCCGGCACAAGTTGACATTCAATCGCCATCCTCACCGCCGACATATCATCATTCGCCACCAGAGCCGTCGCCTTGGGGCTGCCAGTCGCCGCCTCAATCACAACAGCACGCCGGCCATTATCAACCTCCTGCTTGCTACCTGCCTCCGCCGCCGTCTTGGCATGCCCCTCCATCTGCTGCCGCCAACTCCAATTCACCACCACCACCACCCTATCAACAGCAAGACCAGAGGAACTACCCGCCCATCATCGTAAACCAGCATTACTATTTGAGCCAACCGCCTAACTCGGTGTGTCCACCTAACAGTACCGCCAGTTATGGCGGCTCCGGAACTACCAGCAGGTTCGGGATGGACCCCGTGGTCCACCTGGCTGACGGTATGATCCCCGGTACCAGCGCCCTGGTCCACCAGGTCTTCGACGACGGGCTACCGAGGTGGCACGGCCAAGCCACCCAGCTGCTCAACCAGGGAGCTGCCATGTACGACCAGATCTCCAGCAAGTTTAACAACGTCATGACCATGATTGACTCGGACAAGTACTTTGGGAATGAGAAGGACTTGTTCACCTATCAGCAGCAGCCACCGCTACCACCGGGGACGACCATGCCGCCGAGCGAATCGGCAGTGGTCACGACACGGGGTATGCATGGGGCGCCCAAAAAGTCTAGCAGCGGCAGCAAAAATAGCTCAAAAGGCCAGACCGCCGCGGTTGCTTCCTCCTTACTATCATCGGGCGGATATTTTGCCAAGGTTGAGTTGTATGCAAACTCAAGGCTGCCCTTGAATCTGCCACCGCTTAAACTGTACGCCTCTTCCCCTTTTCCTTGGCTAGTAATCAACGGCAATCACGTGCGCACAAGCGTGGCCTGTTTCAATCGTCGATAACTAACCATAGAGCATAGATATATGCCCACATACCCCCTCCTCTGCCTTGCAGCACAGTACTCAGAAAAGGTGTACGAGAAGCCCGAAGGCTTCGAGCGCGACACGCACGTCGACGCCGACTGGCGGACCGGCACCAAGGCCATGCGCCTCAAGTCGGTGCCCATGGACCACATGAACACCATCGTCTTCGCCATCCGGGGCACCGCGACCTTCATGGACTGGGCCGTCAACCTCAACACGGCCCCGACATCACCGCAGGGCTTCCTGGACGACCCGGGCAACTTCTGCCACGCCGGCTTCCTGACGGCGGCCCGCAAGATGATCCGCCCCGTCGCCGCCCGCCTGCGCCAGCTACTCGAGGAGCGTCCGGGGCGCGCCGCGCACTCGTTGCTCATCACGGGCCACTCGGCCGGTGGCGCCGTCGCCGCTCTGCTGTACTCGCACATGCTTGCATCGTCCCCGGCGGCCGCGTCCGAGCTCAATCACCTGACGGGCTGCTTCAAGCGCGTCCACTGCGTCACCTTTGGCGCCCCGCCCGTCTCGCTGCTGCCGCTCGCTCAAGCCCCCCGGGCGGCCCGACTTGAAGAAGTCCGTTTTCCTCGCCTTCGTCAACGAGGGAGACCCTGTAGCGCGTGCCGACAAGGCCTACATCAAAAGCCTGCTCGAGCTCTTCGCCGCGCCCGTACCTGA
Organism: Apiospora kogelbergensis; assembly: GCF_038363985.1. Lineage (NCBI taxonomy): Eukaryota > Fungi > Ascomycota > Sordariomycetes > Amphisphaeriales > Apiosporaceae > Apiospora > Apiospora kogelbergensis. Next base: position 1,495,896 of record NW_027117422.1, read on the forward strand.
TGGTTCCGCGGGTGACGCTAACAGGGGGCGCAAGTCGAGCACCGGAAGCGACAATGGCCGCAAGCCCTGCAACGGCGCACCCGAGTTGCCAAAGAGGCCCTCCAAGGAAAAGCATTCCAAATCGACGTCAGCAGTGCCTACGGCCAGCAAGCCATCGAGGACATCACATCTCATCAAGGCCTCCTCGAGCTCCGTAGTCAGCACCAGCACCAAGACGTCATCCTCATCGAAGAAATCATCGAAATCCTCCTCCGCCAACAAACCCACCTGGCACGTCCCGCCCAGCACCCTTAGCAACGCAGGCCGCCTCGTCGTGCTGCGGTCGGGCGACCCGCGGGCGCGGATCAAGAGCCGCAAGACGGTCGGGGAGCGCCTGGACGAGGGCGTCGTCGCGCAGACCATCACTGACGATCAGCTTCGGGGCGTCGTCTGGGGCGACCCCGTCTGCCACGTCATGAAGCTGTACGCGGGGCGCATCGAGACGTTGGCGGTGGGGGCTGTGACCGTCAAGGGGTATTAAACCCTCGAAGAAGAAGAAAAAGCCCCGATTGGTTTGGTTCATGGATTGAACCATGCAACTCCAATCAACTAGAAACGATAAAAGAAGATGAGGAGATAGATTTTGTTGAGCACAGTCGCATTGGGGGTAGATCGTTGGGGTCGTCCGTCGGTTGGTGGTGATGATGTACGCGTGCGTGGTAACATGTCACACACGCAAAGGGTTGGGCGGATTGGCCCTGTAAGATTGATGGCGGGGTGGCGGCGTCCATTTTTGTAGGGGGTGTTGTTTTTCGCTTTGCATGATACCACATAAGATTCTCACGACATTACGACAATTTGAACCACGGAGTAGTTTGATACCATAATTAGAAGATTTCGAAAAGCTCAGTTTCCATTTTCCATTTTGAAACCAATGCACTAAATCTTAAGTCCATGATCAATGTCTACATCTTTATATGCCGAAATTCTATTGTGAGAAGAAAAACAGGAGTCATAAACTCGAAATCCCCTTAATAATCTAATGTAATTCGAAAGAAACCGTCAAGGCTTCCACGCAAGTTGTGTTTGGATCTCACTTTCTCTTGCCAGTTTGTTTCCCTGGCTTAGCAAAGTACTGTTAGGTATCATAGAGAAAAAAAAAACGAATTGCTGCTGTCGCTACTGTTGTTGCTACGCAAGACAATATAAACAAACTGCCCTCCTCCACCACTGGAAAAGTCCATCTAGCCCTTGCTCAGAACCTATGCCTCCGGCGCCACTCGATGCTGTCTTATTTTGGAAGTAATTGGGTTGTGGATGTAGTCTTTATGTCTCTATTGGGCAATACCAGAGGAAAGAATCAAAAGGGGATAAAAGAGGTGATGGAATGGGTAACACGAAAAAGGTGAGGGTATCCATATGATGATGAGGCAACACACTCGGGAGAATAAGCAGGGTAAGAAATGGAATCATCAGTCCTTTTCTTAGACGAATCGGACTTCGTTGAACGTGCCTGCGCGGACTTGGACCAAACTGGCAAGCTCCAGCAGGAAGGCTTGGAAGATGATGACATTGGTGATGACGTGGGACACCGAGGCCTGTTCCTCTTGCGGCTTGTCTGCCTGCGTCGCCGTACCGCCAGGGGTCTGGCTGCCGGCTTCCTGCTCGCCGTCTTCAGTATCGTCTTCAGGCGCGGGCGGCATGTGGACGGTCTCACGCCCGGCATTCGGTGTAGCAATCGCCTCTCCTGCTTCCTCCCCTTCTCCGTGGGCATCGCCGGATTGGGTTTCGCCCCTCCTCTGGATTTTGTTCTCGGGGGTAGACGGCGCTTCAACGACATCGTCCGTGGGCGCGGTGGAATAAGTCGTCACGGCTTTCTTGAAGTTTAGAGGTATAGGTGCGACATCCTCCTGCTTCGGAAGGCCAACCTTGCGCGCGAGGATGCTCTGGTCCACAGCGGCAAAAGCCGCCATCTGGCTTGCGACAGGGCTGCGACGTCCACCGCTACCCATGCCATTAGACCCCTCGTGCTGGCTCGCCGGGGAGAACGAACGGGTCGCGCCACTGCGGCCGGGGCTCTCGTAGTTGAGAGGGAACTCCTTCGGCGGGGCCGGCAACGGCTTTGAACTAATTGACGCGTTGGAGTTGCTTCGAGGGAGGTCCTTGCGACCTCGAGGGCTTCCCGAGCGACTCGGTGTGCTGCTCAGTTCGGAGAGTAGTCGCTGTGCAAAACCCTCGAACCCAGAAGGCCGGGCTGGCGAACTAGAACGCGGGTCTTCCTGGCTGGCCAACTCGGGCATCGGCGTCACCGTCTTGGAGCTGGTCCTAACAGGGTGCTGGTTAAGCACAATGGTGTCGGCCGTTTGGAAAGCTTCGCGGCGCTGTTGAACCAGGTCTTCGAATCTAGGGATAGACCCGCGGTAGGACGTGACCTGATTTGCCAAAGTCTCTAGAACGGTCATAATCCGCGGGAGGGATGAGGTTTGCCAGATTGGCCGTCGCCGACACTGAGCCATCTGCTTCAGTTTCTCTAATTCTACAGACCGGGGAGAATCGGCGTCCAACTCAGGGGATGCCATGTTCTCCTCGTCGTCTTCGAAAGCATACTGGTTCGGGTGGCGCAAAAGCCAACCCTCCATACTAATATAACCGCAGACAGCCAGGTCAATAATAGTCTCAGTCAAAGCCAGGTTCGTATCAACGGGGTTGACGAAGAAAGAGCTCAAAATATCAAGCAGCGTGTTCCAAAGGCGATCTTCCGGGCTTAGCGTGTGATGCGGCACATCTCGTGGGGCGCCAGGCAAGCTATCCGGAATCCCACCCAGCTTATGGTTGGTGGTGGACAGCTTTGGTGCCACCAGCTTCAACGAACAAGGGTGGCTCTCGAGTCGAGACATCGTGTCCTTCAAGATGCTGTCGTAGACCTCGTCGAAATTGTCTTGGCCGCCTATCGACCCTGCCAGAGTGGTCAAAAACTCGACCTCTTGGTCGTGAGCCCCGCGGGTCCGCTGAGCGGAGCTGCCGAAGATTTCCTCGGTGCGAAGCAATGTGACGACCGCGTAGCGGTGATGCCTCTTAAGGATCGCGGCCAAGAGCTGCAGAGTCACGCTGACGGTCTGGTGATTCTGGGACTTGAGGCAAGAATGCATCAAATCTACCAGGTTGAAGAGTAAAGGTGTATAATCTGCCACGGCCGTCTGAGCTTTCATCATGGTCGCAAGGTCCATAGACTTCCGTTTGCGTGCAGCGCTGACGGCTGGCTCGGCGCTTGAAGATGCCCGGTTCTCAGCCTCTGGCAGTGCGAGCAGATAGTGAAGAACGAGGTTGATCATGTCGGGATGATCCAGCGCTTCCAAAATTCTTCTCAGGTAGGTCAATACGGCCACTGAAGAGCCTCCATCAACATCTGAAGACTGCAGCAGCGAAGGGTACAATAGCTGCTGCAGGAAAATCACTTGGAAATGTTCCAATAGCGTTGACTTGACCTCCGCGGAGCGACAGTGATTGAGAACATCCTGCCAGAAAAGGAGATGCGACAGGAACGTGTCGAGGTGCAGCTGGAAGTCGGGGGAGCAAGAGCTCACGATCTCGAATGTGGAGACGGGGTGTTCGTAGTCGGAGAACGCGAGGACCGGAGGGAGGTTCTGGGGTGGGTGGTCGATGACCAGCTTCCTGCTGAGCTGACTGTAGAGGGCTCCAAGGCCAGTGGCCATCAAGGTCGAGAGGTCACTCTCGACAATCCACTGTTCCAGCTCGACGGAGCTGGATGCCGATTCGATGATGTAGAGTAACCCCGTCCTGGCAAAGTCGCCCACCTTGCCCTCGTTGTGAATGTAGTCCATCAACAGATAGAAGAGAGGGAAGTCCTGCTTTTGTGTTTTGCCAGCAAACTTGTCCCTCTCGTCCTGGAAGCCTTCGTCTTGCGAGGAGGCATCGTGCCGGTGCGTTTTGAACCAGGCGGAGAGGATGGTTGGGTCGAGGCGGATTTTGGTGGTGATGTTGAAGGCGAGTTCGACGATGCGTATTTCGGTGTCGGTGGCCAGACGTATACTGTTGGCGCCGGTTATGCGAACCAGCAGGGTGGTCAAGCTGGCGGAAAAGGCATCGTTCTCGACGAAAGCCTCTTCCTCGCTCTCGATCAGGGTAGCAAAGAACAGCACGGCCTCCTTGATGATCCACTCATTGTACGAGGAGGTTGCTATCTTGGCGATGGGGACATAAATCTGCTTGATGGCGCAGAAGCTGATGCAGGGATGGGGGGAGCGGTCGTCGGGACTCCTCGACGAGGATGTTGGTCAGCTCCTGGAGTCGGATCTCGAGGTTCTCGGCGGCATCGATATCTTGGGAGAGATTGGTGGTGTTCCGCCATATCGACTGTAGAGAGGTTTGGTCGGGTCAGAAGATGAACAATAGAAGGGGACGCCTGTGCACGAGGTGGGATTTGTTTGCTTACCAGGAGCTGGCTGTACTCCTTCTCGAAACGATGTCGTCGCCTGACCGGGTCTTTGGCTGCATCCCTCCCGGAGTTCCCTATCGCCAACGGGGTATTTGCTAAGAGGCGCGTCCACTGCAGCGACGGCGGGTCAGTATCTGTTGACAAGACGGTGGCAGGCTGGAGGCGGGCGGCGACTCACGAAGTCCATGACGTCTCTAGAGGCATCTCTCGGTGGTGTTGTGGGAGATGGGAATCTGTGTCAATGCTTTCCACACGTTCCCATCTCTCATGGCTAGATGGGCAGCGAGCGGGCCTTGGAGTGCATGATTTCAGATGTCAGAGGAAATGGCCCTAAAATCGATCCCCCTGTTATGCAGTCGCGACGTAACCAGTAGCACCAAAAGCGTGGAAGCTAGGTAGGCGCATGTACCCAAGTACCTTTCGAAGGGTCCCATCCGTAGGCTGCTTCTGGGCTGCTGGTTGCGACACGTCTGATACCCCCGCCTTAATTAATGGCTAATTTGCATCATTTCAATAGACCACGCCTCCATAGCAATCATCAACCTTTATTCTTGACGATGGTTCGACCCCTGCTTCCACAATTACCATCCATAGTTGTAACAGAGAAGTTACATACATAGAAGAACATCCACGTAACGTCCCGCTTATTATCTATACATAGTAGGATAGCAGCTAGAGTAGGGTAATCGCTAGAGTGGGATAATGTCAAGCAAGAGTGGGATACTGTCAAGAGTGGGATAATGTCAAGAGCGGGACAGCAGCTAGGATAACAGCTAGGGTAGTAGCTGGAAGGCTGGTAGCCACTGGAGATAAACAGTATTGTCGTTAGAGCTCTATATGGCTGGGGCCCGAAAGGAAGGCACCGGGCCCTCCCTTCTTGAAAGAGTTGCCAGGTATCGGTCCGCCATAGACACCCCAGGCCCCTTGGTACCCAGAAGCTCCGCCGCCCGAAAAGCTGATACCGCCCCGGCCGGCACCGCTTCCACTCCCAACTCCACTCCCGCTGCCACTCCCGCTGCCACCACATGGGGCGCCGCTGCCTCCATCGCCACCCGGCGCTTGAGATGGCGTAGGTTGTAGGTAGTCCGGCAGCGGCTTAAGCGGCGTGACGGCGGTGTTGTCCCTTCGATATCTAATATGTGTTTTAGAGGTCATGCCAACCCTAACGCCGTCAAGACCGGGATAGTGCGGGTTGTTCAGGGCTTGTCGGTCGGCGAACCCATTTACTTCATTGCAGGGGAAGGCCCAGCTATCCGATTGTTAGCAAAATCAGGTCGTTGTCAGAATAAAAGATACAAAACGTAACCGAGTGGGACTTAAGAGTAACAAGAATAGTCTTACCGGTCCAAGTATTCATCCTGGGGGCGAAAGCCGTTGCGAACTAGGTAGTCGTTTCGGAGTTGAACAACTCCGAGGTAGAGGGGGACGCCGCGCACGATCTGGAATAAAACACGATCGAATCCAGGGTAATCATTGTAAGTGCCGTCTAGTCGCCGGGGGTATTGACCGCCCTGGACCAAGGGGTACTCGTGAACGACGGTGGTTCTCTCGCTCACTGGTAGGTTCTGGATCGGTAATGGTGGTCTCCAGCTTCCAAGACCTATAAGGACTTGTGAACGCGCTCTCGATTGGTCGTAGCGTCGGGGCCAAGACTCCCCATTATAATGAACTTGTCTATGCCATTGGCCTTCTTGGTTCAACTGTTGCATGTCCATTAGCGCCCCAGCGCCCAGCCTGAAGGCTGTGTAGACCTCCTGGGCCGTGTATCCGTTATGCTCCCATGTACCTAAAGGAGCGTTTCCGTCCAAAGGCGAGGGTCCCGTCATGAGTAGCGGCGGTATCTTGTTGTACATCCCCGTGAAGTGGTGGCATTGGTATCTCTCGGGGTCCAATAGCACGCGGGGATCCGTAACGCCGGGAGGGTCCCATGGCCATTGGCCACGTTTCGCAATATTGGAACGAGGAGAGACAGTAGCATTACTGGGGAGATCCGAAGGCCTCTCTAACGGTGCACTGTCAACAATGGGGGCAGCAAGTGGTAGGCTGGCACCCAGTAGAGCCCACAGGACATTCAGCAGAATCAAGAGCTTGGGAGACAATGTCAGCGACGAATCGTTCAATTGTCAGATACGGGGCGTATTGTACCATGATACTGGCTGCAGTCCTCTGCGTGTTAGAACTAGGGTATAGGCAGTTAGGGGGTAGCTGATATAATCCAGTCTACTTATAAAAACTGGTATAGGTCGATAAGTCATGAGCCAGACGCAAGTTGAAGCAGGGTATCGAAGAGAAACAACAAGACATCGAAGAGAGCATAACGTAGATTTTATAGGCCAGCGGCGGAAGAGAACCGAAGACAATGTTCCGCATGATTGATATTGAATGGGCAAGTGTGGCAACGGCGTTGCGAATACACATTTGCCAAGCAAGTCCTTGCACTCACCATATATATGAATCACGGGATGATCATCTACGTGGAATAGACAACTAACTATTGTGGCTTGCGTTCCATAGGCATTCGCAATAGTGACACTGCGTGTGCCTGGCTACACACGCAACTTCCTGTAGCGCTGTGCACATCGGTCATGACCAACGTTGAATCTTTCACAGAAATCTTCCATAAGGGCCTCAAGCGTTTATTGCCTCATACCGCTTCATATCTTCCTCTTTCCACTTACCTAACCCCTGCTGCGGGCCAAAGCAAAGGTACATTTGTGTTCCAGGTCCTAGCAGAACACTCTCGCCTTCCCATTTATCATATAGCTTGCAATTCGAATCTCTTCTTAAACAGGGCACTGAGCAGTGCGGTGTCTTTCGTCCCAAGAGAGGCATTATGGCCACAAAGAGCTCTCATATCGACAGGCATGAAGGACAATACAATAAGAAAAAGGAAGGAAAGTAATAAAACAATACATAATATATTATATTGGAGTAAACTTACCACTATATTACTCGTATTAGGTGAGATTCCAATCTTGCGCATGACACACACTCTTCTAATAGACGATACTGGTAATACTGAGATAATCGGAAATAAATACCCTTATCATCAACAAATTTACCCTAAATCCACTTGCAAGGAGAATTCCACTATCAAGAAATGCTAAGCTAGAACTACTTAGATAATAAGAAGAATTAGTTATGAGCAATCCCATTACGGTATCGAAGGGACATATCCCGTCCGCCGACAGTGAAGCTACAACCCAGCTACAGCCCTGTTCTTGGCCTCGATACGCGGCTAAAGTTGGGCGCTACGAAGCCGTTTTCATCAGCATCAAGAGGGAAATAGTGGTTAGCAGCGGTTGGATTGCTGGATAGCTTCTCCGCGGAGACCTGGTCATGATCTCGTTCTTTCCTTTCCTCATTGTATTCGATGGAGCCGATTCCCAGCTGTGCGATGTAATAGTCTTGCTCCTCCTCCGCGGAAAGCCCGAACAGTAGGCTCTCCTTGTTATCCAGGTACTCGGCAATCCAGATGGCGAAGCCCGGGAATAGGGGATGGCAGAGGTTTTGATAGTACGGGACGTTGAAACTGCGGATCCTGGGGGAAACCAATTGGAAGTGTTGCCACCACGACCGCGCCGCGTAGGGCAAAAATGCAAGAAGATGTTCGTTTTCCTCCAGTCCTTGGGGCTGACGTGCCGATTTACCTATCATGTAGATGTAGGTCACGCAAATATCGAGAAGGAGGGCGGCACAAGAGGTAGATGAGAAGGACTGGTACCATATTGACTGCGACGAGTGTTTAGAGTTGACCTCTGTCCCGAATGTTGGCTCCGAACAGAGCGTAGGTTCCATGTCCACCTCGAATAAAGTGATTTCCTCAAAGTCGCTGTCCGGCAGAGATGATTTCGAGTCTTGCCTATCCTCCTTCAGCAGGAACTCTCGAGCAGTCTCGTGGACAAAGTAGACTTTGTCCTGGATTATGCGGATAAAATGCCCACCAATGGCCCGAATATGGTTTTCGTGTGGGTACACGACATCATATTCGAGTTCATCCAGGTTTTGGGGGCCAGGCCGAAATGGCTTGGCTGATGAGTCAAGTGCATCATGCCTGGGCTTCACAGCTAAAGCAATACTAAGCTGTTCGACGCTCAGGGGCTCGATAGCAGCCAAGATTATGCTGAACATTTTGCGAGTTCTCGGCACGTCGGGGAGAGATATAAGCAATTCGACGAACAGTGAGTCGATATCACGACTCTGCAAAATCTCTTCTAGTTCGCGACGTGAGGCACCTGCTTCCACCTTTTCCGCCAGAAGTTGCAGGATCAGGGTTATCCATAAAAAGGTCCTGTCTGCGCGAAGGATAAGTTGCTTCTCGATTCGAGACAGCAGATTCTCGGGGAGTCCTTGATCAATCAAATCCTTGATAGCGGCACTAACGACCAAAGAAATGTCGCCACTGATCAACTCGGATTCGTCCTCGCCCTTGAGACGTATGACGCCGTAGCTGTTGAGACTTCCGGCCTGAGCGCCCGATGGGAACTTTGTCGAGTTTCGCAGCTTGTCAAAAACCACCTTGATTGAGTTTTCGGGCCGACTAGCGACCAGCATCTTGAGGCTTCCACGCGTAGGACTGTTACATCGTCCGACTTCTTGATAGAATTCTGAGATGACCTTCAAGAGCTCCTTCTTGTCAGATATATCGCATTCGTCCAGCCCGTCAACTATGCAAATGGTCGCGACTTGTATGTTTTTTTGCTGCAACTTGTCATCAGTTGTTTGTCCACTTGTCGCCTGATTTTGGTCGCAGCCAGTAGCCACTGTCAAGGCTTTCCATAGATTCGGGATATTATCCAGGGGCTTGCGCGCCATTGCTGTCTCTACAGCCGCGGTCATGCGTGGTTGAGCCTCCATAACTTGACGAAGAAGCCCCCGGAGAGCCGATACAGCGCTTCTCTGCTGAGTATTGTCTGATTTGAAGAACCAATAACAAACCAATGTAGAGGCCGATCCAGTTCCTCGCTCCATATTGTCGATAAGAAATGAACAAGTAACTGATTTACCACACCCGGGATTTGCCGAAAGCCATATCAATGAGGATATAGGGGACTGCAGCCAGTTTGTATACTCCTTTCGGCAGAGAATCCATGAACACGTTCCAGGAACTGCGGGTGGGTTGCGGTCCTTGTGTTGTCGGTAGCTATTTGGGCCTAAACTCTTGAGGAACGTCTCTTGCTTCACCTGTTGGCGTTTGCTTAGATCTTGTTTTATCAATGATCTCAACTCCGTGAGCACAGTTCGCATTCTGGGCTCCTCCATGGATGAAAATCGACATATCGTCCTGTGATCGCCATCCGTAGGTATTGCTCTCTCATGCTTGGCACCTAACACCGCTGATTCCTTCTCAACCACCTTGACAAATCCAGTCGTTAGCCTGTTCACGTCTTTCGCAGCAGAGCGACGGGGATGAATGGGTTTTATAATTGAGATAAACTTACCAGGCTACTCATAAAGGGTAGTTTGTCCAACTCATAGAAGCTGACGATTCGAAGCCAATGGCATCTGGTGAGAAACAATGTCGATATGCGCTCCAGCGATCGTGATCCAATCTGATAGATAAACCAAGTCAGATTTCACCGTAGTCCCAGATATGCTTGAGTCATGCACTCTACCTCGAGATCTTTTAGGAGCTTCAGGTTTGTGCTGGTGCCAAGTGAGAAGGATTTGAGTATCCTCCCAAAGATGCCACCGAAACTCGCAACATTGGACCCCCCGATGAGGAGTACCGAAAAAGGCAACCCCTGAATAGGACCACGTAGATGTAAATACTGTTCACCCTCGTATATTCGATTGAAGGCCTGCCATATGAAAGCGTCAGAACGATACTGCAACGATTCTCTCCGTATTACTTGCCTGTTTGAACACAATTCCGCCCAAGGAGTGGCAGATGAAGAACAAGGGGCGACCCTGCTCAGCAACAGTGGTGCGAATACTATCCAAGCCGGTAAGCAGTTGCTCGGCAAAATCAGAGATATCGGCGACCGCCTTGCTGAACTGGACCACCGAGTTGTACGAAAACGAGAGTACGCGTGCCGATGGGAACTTTAATGGAAGAAAGTCCTTGAGCCAGTTCTTATTGGTCGCCTCATCAGTCCAAGTAGTGTCCCAATGCCCATTGAGGCCGTGGATAGCAACGATGTCGATGGCTTCGGCAGATCCCGGGTCTTTGTCCTCAATGATATGAAATCCTAACCGGGCCAGCCTCGAGGGTTGCGGCTCGTTAGAGTGGTTGGGTTTGAACCGGTGCATTGCATAAATGAGCTAGTTTTAATGCGTTGTCTCTGGCCGTACTTTTCTGATCACCGAACGGCGATATGAACCGACATGAACGCATATAGACAGGAACTCAAAGTACAAAATTTTAGAGCTGGTCAGTTTAAATGACCTGATCATCAACGGAGTGCGGGGTCCAAATAGAAGGTATCTTGGGGGTGGCACTGGGGGTGCTGCGCTGTCAGACGGCATGGCATGTCTTACTATGTACGGGTACCATGAGCTGCGCCACAAACTTGACGTGAGCACGATATCGATATTGCTACTACCACCTCACGACCTTCATTGGGTCATCGCAATTGAATTTTCCGCATTTTATTATTGAAACCTAGTTGGTATTCATACTACCATAGGCCCAAGGGTTGGAAAAGGCAGCTAGACGGCCAATAATATCGTCTCGTGCCATCTATCTTCTTGTTATGCCATCTACCTGACGAGAAGCCCGTAGAGTCGACCTTCGCTTGCGAACTGGAGGCATCGTCTTTGGGTTGTGGGCGCGCAACCGTCGGCCTCCCCGACATCTGGCACGTAGGTTTGTCCTTCTCTTGACAGGCTGGAGTCGGAGTGTTTGGAGTTGTATCGCCGCATCCTCTGCTCTTTCTATTGCTCTGTCCATTGCTCTTTGAAGGCGAAGTTCGGAGCTCGGGGTAGGTGGGACTGGCGATTGGCCGTGGTCGCACAGATCGTAGGGCAGGTTTCCCATGTGATGGGTCGAACTTGAAGTCGGTGGCCGCTCCTCCTCATGGTAGTCGTCTGCCGAGGGCGTGGTGGCATTGCCCTTGGCTGTATCAACGGACCGTATTAGCCACCGAAGAAAATCCCCGCTCTGATAATTGCAAACGAAGTTATGCTGCTCGGGCCACCGCTCTCTCGTCATCTCTTCGAACCGGCGCATGCTTCTCTGAAAACTATGCATTAGCTTCAGATTGTTGGGAGCGAATCTATGGAGAGCTCCAAGTTTGCAACCCTCATGATGCGTTGCTGCAGCATAGTGCCGGATATTGTTGAGGAATGATATTTCCAAACTGTTGGCCTCTATTTTGGGCGGCCAAAGGTTTGCCATAATGATTTTTGTGTTGTTTTCGGACATGGCTCATGAGGGCATAGTCTGCAGCTGGAACAGGGAGCCTAACTGCTGTGGCTTGAAGCCCCTCATGGACATCGAAGGCCTTGTCACGTTACACAGGTCTTCGCCCCTGATTGATTTTGTGGAGGGGCAGCCAATTGCATATTCGGTGAAAGTTGTTCAATGAATAACAACGAGTATTTGAAACAAGCGGTTGTACAAGCCCAAGATCTAACCGATCCTCGTTGATGGTGATTCTAGCTTCACCCCTCCACACCTTTTCTATGGTATAAAGCGCCTGCACGTTCATAGGCTGCTGTATTCGGGGAAGGCTGTATACGAACTTCAAAATGGAACTAACCCTAGACAGGTTGCTATGGTAGTCGTGGCTACGTTCGAACAACATGTCTTCATGAAAAACAACCTTCCACCGAATTTTAGACGTCTGTAATTGCACGTTCTTGATTGGGGCCGGCTGTCTGCTGCGCGACGGAGAGCCGGAGCATCTCGTGGAGCTGGGCTTCCCCGATACGCGGCAGCCCGCTGCGGCTCTGCACCCGGCTTGACAATGTCTCGTTCTGACTTATGTACCCGACGTCATCGATGATGCCCAAGTTGACGCTATGTGCGGCAAGTCCCAGCGATCGTCGAGACTGGACAAACGCATCTTGGAAGGCGTTTCCGGCAGCGTGATATGCTTGGCTGATTGTACCAACAACCCAAGAGATGGAGGAGAGCAGCGTGAAGACATCAAGCGCATAACCGTGCTGCGCTATAAAGGCCTTATGGATGTTCCAGGTCACTGTAAATTTACACGACAGCGTGTTATGATAATTCTGGAGCGTCATCGTTTCAAAAGTCTTATCATAGATATTTCAGTCAGCTTTCATTCGCACTCCTTCCGGATATCATGGGACGAGCAGCGTGCCCCTAACACCATCGCTCCGTGAGCGACACCACTGATCGGGAACTCGCAAGTCTCGATGAGTTATTGGACATCTCGTAGTCGCAATAGATTACCCTTGAAAACCTCCACTTGCCCACCGAGGCTCATCGCATCTTTGATAATGATGCGTGGGCGTGCATCATCCGCCACGAGGAGCTAGTGGATGGTCTGCAGGATCTTTTCAACGAGCGGTAGATCGTGGAGGATGCTCGGCTTTGATATGTCGATCTCCCGGCAGGAGTAGCTGCGGTCAAACGACTCCATCGACAAAGCGTTTTTGTCCACTATGCCCTTCTTCCCGATCTCAAGGAGCGTCCTGCTGTCCGCGGTCAGCCTCCAGAGCCTCCTCGGTAGCTGTCGCGCCAACTACATCACCTTTTCCCTTGGCTGCCTCTGCACTCCCCCCCTTTCAGGCCCAAGAAGAAAGCCATCACCACCATGCATACTACAGAAATCACCCTAACAACCCAAAAGATACGTTCGGGAGCACGCAGGAGACGCTAGGACGGGCGGGCAAGTTGCTATTGGCTCCGACATGGCTGTTGTTGCTACTGCTGCTGCGGGGAATTGTATTTGTTGTTGTTTCCGCTGCTGGTGCTGGCGGTCAGTAGGTAAGTGACTCGCAAAGAACCATAACAAGGATTTTCTGGCTTTGAGTTGGTTACATATGTTATATTAGTCACAATTATAAAGGGAGTCTCACTGCTGTGGAAACTGCTCGATCTTTCAATTTACAACAGGCCTAAGATCTAGCCTAGCAATAGGAAGGGACGGCGATGTCTAAACATGGAAGAGAATAACTAGCAGAAGATGTTCAGCCCAAGATCAAGTCCACTCTACCCGGATCTGCTGCAGGCGTTTGAATGCCGAGGGCCAACGGGGATGGTGCACACTTCCTCGGTGGATTCCGCGGGGCCGAGCCGCGAGAAACTTTCGGAGCCCCGACCAGCTTGAGAAGAGTGAAACCGGGACACAGCTAGCCTTTGGCTGCTTCGGCTTGAGCTGCAGCAAGCATTGGCCGCGACATGGCCGTCTTCTAGGCAGAAGCTATTGCTATTATCGTGGCATGCTGCGAAATCCTTCGACTACCGAATCCCTGGCGGCGGGCGGTGTTTTTTTTTGTAGACATGAAGAAGAATGGAGAACGGATGTTGCAGGTGGAGGCGATGAGCGGCACGGGAATCAGCTAGCTTTTTAAATGGAGCGACGTCTGCCTCTAGCACAGCCCAAACCCGCTTCCCCAATTGCCAGTATCCAACCTTTTTAGGGGACGGACCGCCTACAGCACCGAAGCCAGATGCCAGAATCCGCCCGGGGGTGCGCTAAATTTAGTCCTGATGTTATCATTATCGCGCCTATTGCCAAAACCACCTTCGAAAACGAAAACGAGTTGCCAGTGCGTGCTTTCTTTTCATGATACAGTATTATCGTAGTCAGAATCAACAAAAGGCGTTTTTCTCACCCCAGTTGTATAATTTTATACCTCACACACCGAGACGCTGACAGGGTGGGCCGCCGTTGTCTTTTCATGACCAGAGAAGATGAACGAGCTGCCGAGCCTCTCGTGCCAGCACCAAGCCTGCCTGGTGTGACGGGTATCACGGGGAACTGCCTGCTCGCAACGCCATTCTGTCTTTAGAAAAGCAATTGATTATTGCCGTTGGCGTCCTTGGCCTTGGCTTGGCAACTCATACAAGTGCTGATTCAGCCCCCAAGTGGTAAGGCTAGGTGGGAACCAAGCCACCGATACGGCGTATCGACACGCTCCATCGCGAAAAAGAGGCCAGAGACATGCAGGGCTATGGACCCATGAGAAATGACGCCAAGTCTCGCTGCGGATCAGGCTATATCCGTTTGCTGAGTGGTTGAAGCACAACAGAGCCAATGAGCCTGTCTCATGGGCCATGCCGGGAACCAGGAGGAACAGTGCTGGAAAGTAGGAGCAGCGGGATCGCGCCAATGACGGAACCGTCCTTAAGGAAAAAGCAATATCTAACTGCCGTCTCCCGTCTGCCAGCCCTTCCCTCCAGTTCCTGGCTCGTATTCCCAATACTTCTACTGTCCGACAGAATCTGGTTCCCCTGCGGTGGCTTGATCCTTACCTACCATCTTCGACGGGCGAACTTATCAACCATCGCCTCGGGCTTCTTTCGCGAAAGATCCTTTTATCGACACCGGTTCTTCCAATTACGCACTCGCCCCATAACCGGGGGGTTCTCGCCTCACTAGCGTTGCGAGCCAGCAGCTGATCGCACAAGTTGGGGGAGAAACAGAATATGTCGTCGCCCGGAACGACCACAGCAGCGCCGTCGCTTCTCGGGGATTGGACCCCTGGAAGGCCAGGCTGCCTCCAACAGAAAGATTGGTGGATATGGAGCTATGACGGAGCCAACAGAGATGCGCGGACGGTGCTGGGTGGTCCTTCACAGACGACCGACTGTTTCCCTACGGCGGGGGGCGCCCACAGGAACCTACGCCGGAACGCAGTGCCCGCCGAACTACTCGGCCGCCTGCACCAACAAATTGTCCGAAAACGGTGCAGTTACATGTTGTCCTACGTACGTGTCCTGCGCGACATCAATCGCCGTTACAGTCCTTTGGTTTCAGTCCGGCAGTGCTAACTCTACAAATAAACTACAGCGCATATGCCTTCTCTTGCGTGCCGGAGCCCTTCACAATATCGCATCTGGATTCGTTCCGATGTCTTTCGAGACATGGGACAACAGGGTCCCCCACCATAATATTGACGGACTTTAAAGCCCACACCCAGAAAACCATTCAGCCGAAGCAAGCGTCCCATGAACACCTATTCGCTATGGCCTTGGTCTACCAGACACCGGTATGCCCCTCCCCCGATACATGGATACGGTGGCTTATTGTAGCCAATTCGCGCGCTATCACTAACTGAGTACAGCTGCCAACAGGAACATCAATACCTGGAGCCACCGCCTCCGCATCTTCGGGAGACGCGCCTCCTTCATTGCCGTCAGAAACCGGATCAAGTCAGCCATCATCATCTTCAGAGTCCAGCGGACTCTCAGGAGCAGCGAGTGCCGGGGTTGGCGTTGGTGCCGGCGTCGGCGTGCTACTCTTGGCTCTCGTCGCATTTTTGCTCTACCGACGGAGGCGCAGAGACAGCACCCGCGGCAAGTCCGAGCTGCCAACGACAACATATGCTCCACCAACAGGGGGGCGGCGACGGCGGCACCATCCGCAACCGCAATGGTCCAAACCTCTCATCCGCCGCCGGGCTACGTGCACAACCAGCACACAGGCGGCAGCATGGGCTACAGCGGCGAACACGGGACAGGGACGGGCAACACGGCCTATTGGGATGACAGGGTCAAACACGAGGCGATGGGATCGACCCCATCCCCGGAGCCGACCTCGCATACCATGGTGCCAGGGCGGTTCGAGATGGACAGTGGGGATGCCAGGACAGAACTACCGAGCTACCGGCATTAAGATTGTCGCAAAATGTCGAACAGTCCCATCGTTCCCTTCATGGGAATGGACTCAAATGATTTTGGATATCAACAATCATAGCAGCTGAAAGATACCTGAGGTATACTTCGGCATTAGACCGTGACCGGTTTCGACCTGTATATATGTAATATTCTGCCCATGTCGCCCTACTCAGGGTCAGTTGCGTACCTTAGCGGGCTTTATAGTTAATTGATGGCGATGATAGACTATGCATTGTTCGAAATGGTAAAGGCTGTGACTGTTATGGAGGAATAACCCCCTTTTCACAGGAACAGTGGGGTCACGACAGAAAGCTGTTGGCTGCCAGCACCGAATCGCATAATAGCCTAGAGCGGGTGATACCTGTGATAGCTAGCAACGGGAAAGACAAGTCCGCTCAGTCCATGTGTTTAGGCTTTTGAATTCCGACCTTCGCCCATCTTATAATCCAGTCTCCTGTCGCGATGAAGCTGCCCTCTGCTGCCGGCTCGGTCTTTGCTGCCGGCCACGTTGTCGCCCAATGATTTGCGCCGATCCCGCTCGAGCTGCCTCACAAGACCTAAGACTTTTGGACTTGTGATTAACAAAACTACTGCCTCGAGCAGTACAACAAGAGTTGCGTGCCTTTCGCTTCAATGCTCAGACGCTCACGGTGCCTCCGTCCGAGTTTGATGGATCGAGGCCTGGCATATTATTACAGATCACGGCTCCGAGGTTTACCGGGTGGGTCGGCATCGCCAGGGAATGGAAGATGACCGCGGGGGCCTTGACGGTGGCCTGGCCCAGAGCGGACAGCTCCCGTGGCGTCAGGTTGGCGGGTTGAATAAGTGCCCTGAACCCCTTCTTATTTCGCCTTAAAAATGGTAGAGAAGTTCCTACAGTGCCTCTTCTCCTATTGTAGCGGGTGCATACAGCTAAGGTATAAAAGGCACATCAGCTGCTGGACAGCCTTCAGTCAGATCTTCATCCAATATACACTCTTTTTATCTTCTCTTCTAGGCCCTGGTGACCATACCGTACCAGGTGTTTTCACTATGCACCATGGTCGCGTTGCTGCCACCATGAGAGGCAGTAACCCGCCGCCGTAGTGATTACGCACCTCCAAAGCCTTACCGCAAGGCGACGCACTCGCGAATGAAGGGTTTCTGGCCCGGCGAGTTGCACGGGACCTTGTCGACGAGATGTAAGGGGTGCAGCTAATGGCCCGACATCTCGCACACGCGCTCGGTAAGGACCCGTCCGCGAACCCCGACGACAAGGAGATCTGGAAACTGGGCAAGCATTACGAGACGGGCGACCTGAACGCCTTGGTATACGCGATGATCACCGGGGACTACATCAAGTGCGTCTTGACACTCGAGCTCTAGGATGGATGATCCTCCATAAGATGATCAGTAATTGTGAGATGTATGGAAGTTGACAGTCATTTGATTCACCTGGACCTCGACTCTGAGATTGCTCTATGGAAAGAATGGAGGACGGTATTGACCACTGATATCTTCAGTTACTGCCAGTCATGTTATCTGGCTCGAGGAATGATACACAGCTTTTGGAGCGAACAGAGGGCAGGCAATAAAATAGGAATCCAGTGAATGAAGCCGAAAAAAATAATTTTAAAAACATTCAATGGAGTACTACACAAGCATAATGACAGTAGAGTTTAACAAGAGGAAAAAAATCCTCAAATGTGTCAATTGATTAACGCCATATACCATGCCATCCATGCAATACAATGCGATTCGAGCATCATGAAGCTATCGAAACCAGCATTGCCTCCCATATTTCAGTCTATGTACGTAGTCTTGGACTCTCTCTCTTTCTCATTCCCTCTCCGTCTATATATAGCGCCATTCGAAACCACCAACTAACTAGCCCCGCGACTCGTCCCAGTCCGACCAGCGGCGCACGACCTCATCGACCAGCTCGATGCCCTTGCGGTTGGCCTCGACCTCGAACCACTCCTTGTGCGCGCGCCCGCACGACTCGCAGTTGCCCTTGTCGCTGACGCGCATCCCGAGCCCCTCCAGCTCGATGTGGATCAGCCGCTCGACCTTGTGACTGTGCGGCATCTTGCGCGGCGTCGAGGGCGTGTTGGACGACACGTACGGGTAGTAGCGGATCAGCGAGATGTTGAAGCCGCACTGCCGCTTCCACTCATTCAACCGGCGCTGCACGTTGTTCGCGCGCCCGATCTTGAGCAGAATCGTCTTCTTCTTGTTCATGTCCCTGGACGAGGACCCACCCGCGACAGGACTGCGCTTGGTCGCGTACGACTCCAGCACGTCGCTACCCCGTCGCGGCCGGCCGGCTGTCGGCGGAGCTAGCAGCGAGCGAGCAGCTTCGGCTGGCTCATCTGCCTGTTCCGACTCCGGCGTCAGCCAGAAGATGTAGATGTAGCCCGCCTCGTCCGTCTTCGAGATGGGCTTGGCCATTTCGGCCATGAGATGGGAGGCCACCTCCGGCGAGGCGCTGGGCGGAATCAGTGACAAGTATTGCGACGTCTCCGATGTAGCCGAATTGACTTGCGCCGGCGCCGAGTTGGCCAAGCTGGGCCGCGGGGCGGCTGCGGATGAAGGCCGCAAATACTGGTGGTTTGACGTTGGTCGTTCGGGTGCGTGGCTTATGGACGCAGACTCATAATATTGTGTTGGTCTTGAAGGCCGCTCCTGCTCATCTTGCACGATGGGAATCCTGAAGCAACACAAGTACCCAAACAGTATTCTTGGTCGCGTCGGGCGCCTCGAGGGCCGCGGTTGCGTCTGATAGCTGTCGGGTTGCTCAATCTTCTGGTTGCCGCCGTAAGGGGCATTCTGCGCGTGCGAAGGGGGTCGCTGCGCATGTGAGGCATGCGAGGGGAGGGCGCTGCGATTGCGAAGAGGGTCGTCGGTGGTCCTTTCGAGATTGCTGCTGCTGCTGCTCCACGATGCCGAGGCGGTCCATGAGCGTCTCTACGCTTTCGCGCGGGTCTTCTTCGAGGATGGGCGTGTTGCCCATCTTGGGACCAGGACTCGACTTCGCTGACGCAAGGGCCTGTTCGCGGTGCTGGTGGCAGTAGAGCTCGGGGTTCGCAGGGTCGTCGACGCGCAGGTGGTTTTGGCGCCCGCCTTTCGCATTCGGGGAGGCATTAGGTGAAGGCCCGGGCGACGAGGAAGCTAGCGGGCGACGACACGGTCGGCCGCTGCCAGTGATGCCCCTGCATGTTGTTTCTGGATTTTTCGAGTCGGAGCGCCCTATCAAGGACTCGGGGGTATTGGGGATAAATCCCATTGTTTATATACGAAATCGATTGTTCCTAAGTATCGTGGCCGAAGAAACGAGTGTTGGAGCACGCGACTGAATGAATGATGGTAGGAGAAAAAATCCAGGAACAGGGCCGGGTCAGGGCCCAGGGCGATGCAAGAAATAGGACTGGGAAACCCACCCCCGTGAAGTGAAGTCACCTGCAGGGTGAGTTGTGTGAGGCTCCATTCCCCGTTCTCCATTCCTTGCGTAGCCCGTCGACAGTCATCCACGCTCACCGCGACAATGGCGGGGCGGAGATGTGCTGGCGCAGCAGAAAAGCAAGAGAGCGCGCGCGCGTAAGGCGGATGGCAGGGGGGCAGGGGTTGTCGTCATTTTGATAGGGCGGGAGTTCGCAACGACGTAACCTAGCGGGCGGCTCAGCTTTGTGGCTGAATTAGTGGCTGTCAGGTCTGTCGGGTTAGGCTTTTCTAGGCTTTCGCTGAGTCACGCCACAGAAGACAGAACAGAAGACAGTCAGGCACTGCCAAGCAGGGGAGCCAGCAAGGCCACCAGCTTGTCAGCCCCAGCTGCACTACCACGCCATCCCACTTTTACCCGGAGAACCGTCCCTCTTCCCAGTTTCCAACACCTTCAACTCAACACCACTCGATCTTCCCACTGACAATTGCCAAGTTGCTCAACGCCTGCGTGCGTGCGTGCCCGAATTCATCAATGCATCAATGATGTCAACCTTATCCTACGTAGGGCGCACATTCTTTTCAACACACAATATAACTATCAAGCCAACCCATGCTGGTCGTCGTCTTGATGTGCATCTTCGTTCTCGCCTATATATAGATGGATCTTGAAGTGCGCCCTAACATGTCGTTATCGAGGAGTGCAATGACATCGTTCTCAGGCTCATTGCCATCGCAAATAGAAATCCCGACGGGCGGCAGCACGCTATTTCTGCAGGATCCACCTAACTGGTCCAAAATTCGGGATTTGAAGATCAATCTGGCATGTTTCAGCTCGTCCATTGTTTTGCTGCAGCAGAGCCGCAGCGGCTGCTAGCTTCGCTCCCATGGCTGTCAGAACACGATGGTTTCGGGAACTCTAGAACGCACGGGCAACTAGATTGAATGAGCGACATCCCCGGATAACTTCACTGTCTGTCTATCTGTCTATGTCATAATGGCTACATATGTCGGAAGTTCAAAATGCCCGTTGCAGAGGGACGTGCTCGATGGCTCTCGATCTTCTGATATCCAATCCTCGCCCTGGATCGTGGCTTGTTATCAGTTCGGCATCTGCAAGTTGGAGGAGCATCTCCTCCGGGGCACGTTGCGGAAGCCGAACATTAAGATGTCGCATAAGCAACTCCTCGGTTGCGATGGCAAAACCTATGAACCTTTTACTTTGACGGACCGAACAATGATTTCTTTTCGGCGGCTCAACCACTATACACGCTGTTGCTTGTCGTGAGGAAGGCCTCTCTTATGCGTCACAGGCTCCAGCTTGAGTGGCGGATGAGAGCGACATTTGGCAAACCATCGGCCATCGATCTCAAAACCTGCTCTTGTGTATTCCCATCGCATATCTACGGTAGATTACCCTGATCTGAAGTAGCTGAGTAACATCACTTGGGATAAGCTCCGTATGTGTGAGGAAGAGAAGGTCAGAGCCAACTGATCTTCCGTCGAAAAGGCCGCAGCGCAACACGCGCAGCTGAGTTGCCCCCTGCATATCTCACCAGGAAGAGCCACCATGGTCAGTTCTCCCCTCCGAAGCTTTCCATATATTTGGACGACTTGCCACATACCCCCCTTTGCCACGTGGAACGTGGTTGCTGCGATCGTTCTCCTCCCCAGATCTTCTCGCGATCAACACGACCTTCACCGACAACTTATACAGCACCACGCGCGCCCAACTTATTAGAGTATCTGGGCCCGACGATCAATTTCCTGCTATCATTCACTGGGTCACGTCACCAGTCATTTACCACCACAATATACTAAATCAGAAAGCAGATACTTGTGGTTGCAAATACTGATGGACCCTAGCGAGAACCGCGGACCACAGCTCTTGGCCGTCGTCATTACCTTACTCACCACGGCGACTTTGACCAACGCCATGCGATGCTATACTCGAATCGGCATCGTGAAGGCGTTTGGGGTTGACGATTGGACTATGATGATAGCTCATGTGAGTGACAGC
Source organism: Apiospora kogelbergensis (assembly GCF_038363985.1). Taxonomy (NCBI): domain Eukaryota; kingdom Fungi; phylum Ascomycota; class Sordariomycetes; order Amphisphaeriales; family Apiosporaceae; genus Apiospora; species Apiospora kogelbergensis. Next base: position 1,517,523 of record NW_027117422.1, read on the forward strand.
ATCTGGCTAGCCCCTAGAGGTGGCTAGTTCTAATTAACCAACGCCACGACAAGGTATTCTTCACTATGTTCTGCGCCTGCAACATAGCCGGTGTCCATTACGGCATAGGGAGGCACGAAGATGCCTTGCTGGCAGTTGATAGGACAGAAGCCAGACAGGTAACAGGAGCATCTGTCCTTTTCGCTTTCTCGGTTTTTCGGCGTAATATACGACTATCAATGCTAACAATGCGGTCTTCTTCCACAGCTATGGTGGCTGAATTACATCTGGTATGGCGGCACCATGATGTTCTCCAAGATCTCCATCAGCGTCTTCCTGTTGCGCGTCACGATCAACCGGTATCACACATGGATCGTCTGGGGAATCATTGTGCTGACGGCGGGCGGCTGTGGCGCCTTCATAATGGTCACCATGTTCCAGTGCGCGCCCATCAGCGCCTTCTGGGAGGACCCCCAGGGCGCCGGTCGGACCTCGTGCATACACGGAAACGTTCTGCGTGACCTCGCCTACATCTACAGCGGCGGCACCTTGCTTGTCGACTTGATCCTTGTCGTCCTGCCACTTATGATCGTGTGGAATCTCAAGATGGGGTTGAAGACCAAGTTTGGACTCAGTATCCTCATTTGCTTTGGTCTAGTGTACGCCTTTCCTTGCTATTGTTTTCTTGAATTCTCCGCACATTTCCGTCGCGCTAGTATAAACCTTTGACTGACATTGATGCCCTCATTAACAGTGCCAGCGTTGGTGTAGCTGTGCGGTTTGCCTACCTCGATGATTTTACACAACCAGACTTCCTCTGTATGGCCCCTATACTATTCTCGCCTGTAGCACCCACATGGCACCACTAATCTCTTTCAAATCAGTTGACACTTCGGACGTCGCGATATGGTCGGCTGTGGAGAGTGGGCTGGCCGTCACGGCAGGCAGCCTCGCCACCCTGCGGCCTCTATTCCGGCTAATGTCCCGGAAGCTCGGCCTGACAGTGGCCGCTCCCGCGAAGTATCCATCCGCAGAGACCGGAATGATATCCCCTGGCGTCCTAATCAGACCGCCGCCCGCGCTGATGGTACAAGATGCTGATGATGTTCTAATTGAAAAAGCGATGTCGCGCTCCCCGGGCTTAGTTCCCTTTCCCAATTTATCGTCGCGCGATTATACCCCTTATTGACAGTATCAACATATTCATATTAAATTGATATAATAATCCTGCCTTCAACAGTAGCGCCAACAAATATGTCCTTCCATAGCAGTAGGCACGACGATGTGAATGATATGGCTCTCGAGATATATTCTGCCATATAGATACACGTGAAGACCCCCACCGATCATAGGAGCCCAGTCATAGTTGAGGTTAGATTCAATCCAAGTAGTGGTTGTCAAAACCCCTCTCGATGTATTTAGATCAGCATACCATTACAATATAAAAGGTTTGCAGCAGGGCTTAACTCCTCCATACTCGACTTCGAAAGTCCACCCTACGCGGTTGTAGATGGCAGTGGCTTAACCCGCTGGTTTGCAGGTGGTGTTGGACTAACCTGATGCTCCTCAACATGGGCAAGTATTCGTTTCTGAACCCACTCTAGATCTAGCCCACTCAGATCGTGTAAGAAAAGCCATTGATCGATAGAGCTCCTTTCACGTAGAGACTTCAGGAATGAATCCTCATCGTTTGCGTTCTCAGCAATGCTAAGTAATCGGTTCTTGACCCACTCCAGATCTTGCTCCATCAAATTTTCAAAAAAGGCCTTTTGTTTCGCAGGGCCTTTTTCACGTAGACACTCCAAGAATAGGTCCTGCTTGTTTTCAGGCGGTGGTGGTTTAACGTGCTGGTCTGGTGGTGTTGGGCTGTCCGGTCCTTGCGTGCAGCCAAATAAGCTAAATATTGAGACGAGGATTCCAGTCCACCACTCAAGCCAATATCCAACCCAAAAGCACGCATCAGCTTGATAGGTGAGGGGAGGCCATATCGATCTTCCCTTGGCGGTAGATAACCAACGCACTTATAGCCAGGAGCGGTGCACCATGCCAATCGTGCCCTGTAGCTGAAGTCCTCCTATATGACCTCTGCAGCTTCCAGTGCGACCACAGTACATAAGACCCAAGACACCAAGCCGATAACTTGAGCAGAACAAACAACACGATACTGGGTGTTGTTATCAAGTCTTGGATAAACTGGCGGGTTATGAGAAGGTTTGCCACTATCATAGCCATGCACACAGCTATGTGTCTGCTGATCTCGGGGTGGGGGCTTGCCCATATTGACGGCGCTGGAGCAAGCCCTTCTTCTTGTTGCTTACTGTCGAAAGACGTCATGGTGGAGTGGGCAAGCGGGACATCAACCCCTTTGGCTTTGGGAAGAAAGCGATGCTGAAGGAAAGCGCCAGCTGGCGTAGGAGAATAATCGAAAGGGAAGAAGTAAAAATGCAAGTGCATGCCACTTAAGTATTCGCAGTACATACGTGGTGCGCAGGCATCTCCGGTCCGTGCTGTCTGTCCCACTGTGAACTTGCATCTTCTATATTAAACTCAAACTCTCAGCCCATTCTATATCTTTTTCTATGCCTTAGAACCTCTTCTCACGAATAACCGGAAACGATCACGCATAGGGCCACTGACGTATGTTGACTAACAGTCTTCACGAGTACTCAATAAACATACTGATAACATAAATGGTCAGATAATTTCTGGTTGGCACACTTCTCGGACAACTGAACGATCCAAGGCCAACGATGGTGGCTTGGAGACACTGCAAAACTTCAGTGTGGATGCTGTGGACGCTGTGGGGGTTGTGAGCGATGAAGCTATCACAATTTTCCAGGTTGGGAATGAATACTTGCAGAGGACACACGTGTGCCACACGGAGCCTCCGCCAAGTGACCTACTTCAGGCGTTCCAGAACCTCAAAGACGACAACACCGTCTACTCTACCATGTAAGCATACACTTCATCTCCTCATGACGCCGAGCCAGTAGTATAACGTATAACGGGATAGGGTCGACTTAACTTGTACGAGAGGGGTCACTACGAAACTGGACTGTCGTACCTCGCCTGCCCAACATCACTGCACCGACCCTTCCGCGCCATGATGATAATAATGCCCGTGCCTTGAATAAAGCGGGAAAGGAAGGAAATGGAGGATGAAGGCGGTGGCTGCAGGTTTACTTACAAAAGCAGCTGGTTGAAAATAACAGGGATTGGCAGAAAGAAGATGTAGAAGTCTAGTAGAATTGTGATAGAGCTCTGTGTAATGCCTCATGATCATATAGTCCAGTCCTGTCAATACTGAGTGGCTGCTCATTTGGCATCGAATATGTAATCATCACTCATCCGCGAGGCAACGTCCTCGATGGAAATTCCCTCATCAATGTACAGGCCTGCAGCATACCTTCTTTCTTGATGAGATGCAGATGCAACCATTCTTAATTCAGTGCCTGTATTACAACAGTAGTGCATCCGACAAAGGGCTGTGGCCAATCAAACCCCAGTCCTTGTGAATAGACATCAACCAGGGGTACGAACTCAGATTTACCGAATCGTGTATTGGATCTTATACCAGGCGACTATAAAGCTAATGCTTGATATACAAAAGAGCAATGGGCAACTAAACGCCTTTTTGCCTGATAACCACCAGAAGTGTGACATGGTACCTGAGAGAATATAGTGTCGAATACACGTAATACTCGTCAGTAGTGGCTTTTGCTTTCACTGGCTTTTCGTTGCTTATGTGTAACAAGATAAGCGATTGATTGGATATCAACCTGTCCGCCGAAACCCCCATTTCGCACAACATGCCAGGCATCATGTCACTTAGTCCCCTCTTGCCCTGCCATAAAATGATCTTCCCGAGTATAAAATCCCCTCTCAGGCCCCGATGATGTATTTAGGATCCCATGCGAACCCACCCTATTTCCACCTTCCACTCACATCTGACAAAGATTCCCTCTGATCTACCATACCCATACCCCTAGCCTAAGACGTTCCTTTCCCCTACACAAGAGCAAAGATGTCTAGCATGTCCAAGAACTGTCTATATGCAGTGGAAGCTAGCAACTGCAATGATGGCTCTGCTCTCGTTGGTCATGTCATGCTTTGGCAAGCCAAAGCGCCGCAATCCAAGGGATCAAGAACTGGCAGCTTGAATAACACTTGGATGTGCCCAACGACTATTCAATTGCTGGCTAAGGACTCAGCATGGAGTAAACGGCCGTTTGTTAGCTAGTCCCCTCGTCCTGCGGACTTCAACAATTTTGCTCATTTCACCTCATCGATTTGATCCAAGCAGCAATCATGGCTACCCTGGCACATCATCAATTCCGGAAGGTCACCATCAATGCCGTCCAGAACTTTCATGACCTGCGTCAATTCGAGATGACCATGCTCGGATACCTCCGTGAATCCCTGCGAGAGCTCGTCCTCGTCCTGCCCGACCCCTTCTATGACATGAACCGTTGCAACTACGTCATACGCCGGCTGTTCGAAATCCTCAGCACCTGGGGCCCGCATAATCATGGGGACCACGCCTGGCGTCCCTACATCGACCTCGAGATCTTCCTAGAGGACAACTCCGGCGGCAGAGGCAATTTCTATGTTACCATGGAGGCAGCCCGTCCCTTCGCAGCCGTGCCCGACGCCCGGAGTCTCCGTCCCGGTCCCCATCCCTTCGCCAAGGTCCACGTGGTGAAAAGCGTGCTGTTTGGCCGTGGCCGTCGTCTCCTCATGGTGGACGCCTGGCGCGCACAGATGTGCCCATACCTGGCCGACGGCTTGCTCGGGGTCAACAGACACACCTTTCTCGTCGGCGATTTAACCGTATGTAACTAACGATTCCTTGGCTACTTGGCTTGGCTAACAATGTATGTTTAGCAACAGCTTCCAGTCAACACTTGGCTGCACAATTGGTTCGCACGTCGTGGGGTGGACTCGCGAGGATGAAAGAGATTATTATGATACGGATTACACGGAGTATACAAGGAGTGTTGGAGTTTGGTGCCTTGTCAGCTATTACCCATTCCATATATCAGGTAGTGGAATATTGAAAACCCCAGTGGTCTCGTCACACATACGTCTAATCCAAAATTGAAGCAACTGGACCATCAGTACTTGAGCCATTTCACTAAAACCCAAAGATGAATTCCGGCCTCCTCTGGAACCACCTGTCCCAGGTAATAGGTGGCGTGCCTAACGGCGCAGCGGCGTCGACGGCCCACTTCTCGCGTAGCTCCTCGGCGGCAGCGATGGGGCCCAGCGTGCCGTAGGTGCGGCCGACGTGCTCGAGCCCGCCGGCCACAAAGGCCTGCAGGTCGTGTTCGTGGGGCCCGGTCTCCATGCCGGCGACGAACATAGGGAAGAAGATGAGCTTGGCCACGTTGTGTGCCCAGGTCACGTCGGCGAAGATGGGCGTCAGCGTGTCGATGAGCGTTTGTCGCGTCTCGAGCCGGAGGGTCTCCACGTTGATGCCCGGAAACTCGCCGTAGAGGTAGCTCAAGTCTTCTTCCTCCTCTTTCACTTTGTCTTCTCTTTTATCTTCGGTGTCTTGGTGGCTTTGTTGCTGCACGTCGACGACTAGGGTTCGTAACGCGTACAGCAATATGGCGGATCGGTAGATGATGGCTACGTTGAGCCACAGATCCTCCTTGGGCACCTCGCTGGGCGACTCCTCGTCCTTCATCATCTCGTCCGCCGTATCATCTTCGAAGCCGAACGCTGGAGATTTCCGTCGGGTCCAGCCATCGTCGTCGAAGTCGACCCCGTTGCCCGAGGATTTCCATCCCCGAAACTTCTTCATCCTCGAAGCCCAAGCGGTAACGGAGAAGGCCTTCAGTTTGCCTAAAACCATGCAGGTGCCCTTTTGCCTCTTCGCTGTCAGTTCCGGCCGGATTGTGGTATAGCGGAGGTAGTTGATCAGTATCAGGGCCTGGAACAGCTCTTCCGGGCAGGGGCAGCTGATGGCAAGGTTGAACTGAAAAATGGCCGGATCAGCTTCCCAGTGGTGCAGAGCCATGGAAGTGGCGTTGGCCGCCTGTGGGTGAGTGGACGGCGTTGTGGTGGCGGCCATGACATCTATTCTGTTTTCCATTAGCAGTTTGCAAGGCTGGGGTATGAACCTTGGAACAACACATACGCAACAAATAGTGCCAGAAGCGGCTTGAAGTAGGGATTCGCTGTGATGATGGCTTTGAGCCCACCTCGCAGCTGTATGATTCGCCTCGCACCATCTAGATGGGGTCGCCAGTCCGTGTAGGCCGACTGCTGCATCTGTACCAGGGTATCAGAGTGTTCCCAAAGAGCCAGTGACATACATGAGAGCACAGCGTACCGTCGATAACAAAAGACATATCACACACATCAGTGTCGAGTCACTGGTCTGCTTCTCGGGCTGGCCCAGCCATTCGTTGACCTCCTGCAGGGCTTGGATCTTGAAGTTGTACAAGTCACGATTGCGCCGGACCAATGCTGATGAGCGGACATAATAAGGTTCTTCCGAAAGGACCCTATGTACAGTAGCAGTGCAGACGACCAGATTCACGTAGATGCGCTGGACATGGATGATTCGCATTAGCTTCTTCCCTCCAGACGGCATTGAGCCGCCACGCCTCCAAGAATGACCCCATCTCTCGCGGCACAGGCACAGCTCGCTTGTCAGCCGAGGGTGTGGTGTGCGCAGGAGCAAGCAACCATGTGGCCCATACGCAGGTCTGACTAGTGGTAGCACCACACCTAGTACGTCATGATTGGAAAGGAATATGCATAGGACATACCGGAACCTTGTCCAGCCTCTGGATCAGAAGCTGATAGGGGTTGAAATGTGTCGCTATCGAGATCAGATCGACGCTGACCCGTTCATTAACTATGCAACCACACGCAAGCGAGTCAATCGTCAGTACCCAGCCCCAAGGTACCGGGTCTAGCCAAGGCCCCTAGCAGTGAAAAGCAAGGAATAAGTGGTAACGGGGGACGGGGGCGGGTATAACCGTACAGTAGTTTATGCCGTCGAAGATTAGTTGAGTTTCCCTGTATTGCGACGGTACAGGGTCCATAGTCATATTCAAGGGCGTGGATGCGGTGGCACTGGCGGCGGCGGCGGTTGGCTCGTGGCTTTCGGGTACTGTATCCGTGAAACTACTCCGCTTCACGAGCGACCGATGATCCCACCGATTCTCAGCCGCACCACTACGTGGACTGCGGCCGGCAGTAGTTGCAGCATCCGTTGCACCGCTCCTTCTGTCGCCAGGTCCATTTTCTTGAGCACATTTGGTCGTCGCTGTAGCGCCACTTAGCGTGCATGGCGTGCAGGCTGGCCTGCCTCCGTCACAATGGATGCCGCGGACTGAGCAGTTGCGGCAGCTACTGACGGACCACATTTCTCTCATGCATGCTGGCAGGAGAAAGGTGTCCTTCTGCGTACAGGGGTAGTCCAATGGAAGAGAAGAAAGAGTGACGAAGGATGATGGTAACAATATCTGCAGCAGCAACAGCAGCAGCAGCAGCAACAGCAGGAAAGACAGACAGAAGCTTATGATGGGATTGATTAACACATCGGATTGACCCCTCCCCTCTACCCCCTCCTCCTTCCCTAAGTCCTAGTTGTGTGTCGCCAAGAATCAATATCTTGGAGAAAGACAGGGGAAGGCACACCCCACCACGGCGACCCTCATTGGTGAACGAGATAAGCATGATCGACCAATCATGCTACAGCCCGCGAGGCAATCCGAATCAATGTCCAAAAGCTGCAAGTGAGAAACTGCAATGATAGCCATCGAAGAGTTGTCTTCTCATATCAATGACTTGCCTGGAGCATCTGGGATACGTGCCAGTGGAGTATGTCTCTAGTGGCAATGGCATCTTCAATGCTGTCATGGCCTTTACCACTGACTTGGATGGTCCGACCAAGCCTCTCTTTTGTAAGCTTCTTCAGGGACAATCCTCCTCCTCCGCCACGACCTTCTGAAGGTTTTGTATCAAGGTCTGCTCCCGCGTCCTTCTGTCCCTCTTTTTTGTTCTTGGGTTCAATCGGAGCTGGGTCTTGCTGCTGCGTGCCCTCTCTGGCTTCCTGTTCATTAGCAGCATCCTCTTGAAGCTTTCTGAAGTTTTGTTCCACCAGAAGTGTATCGATGATGCAAGGATGGATCCATCGCAAGATGTTTAAGTCGTTGTTTGCCCCGTGACCAATGACGACCGTGTCGGGGCCGAGGAGGCTCCACACCGCCTCCCGGGCCTTTTGCCGTCCGAAGAGACAGGTCCGGTTCCGTCGTGCCTCGTTCAAGGCCTTCCACGAGACACCCGAGAATGGCGTATTGAGACTGCCCATCTTGGCATCGGGCCAAACCAGGCTGTCGAGCAGGACGGCAGACGAAAAATAATCGACGACGGAGACGCGGATGAGCTCCGATTCGCCAGCCTGGGTGACTCCCATCTCGCAGTCAAAGACAACTGCGGCGGAGGGGGGAAACTGTGACACGGCAGGCGGCGTTAGGTGGAACTGCCAGTTATTCTCGAGCTCGCCGGGTCTATAAAGCCGGGGGTTATGCTGCTCCATGATTTTACAGGGCTTGGTCATCGCAGGCTTGTCGCAGCAAGTCCACTTTCTCGTCTGTGCAGTCTATGTCAGCCGTTGTCAAGAGTTGAAGGGGTTGTCGTAACAAACTTGGCGATCGAATTCCCCATCATGGTACTTGCACTGTTCCTTGGTATCATTGTCGCTCCTCCATGTCTCGTGCGGTCGCTTTGGCGGCTTAATAGGTTTCATAGCTACATCAGTCAGCTGCTGATACGGTAGGATACAGTGGGAATATGGTTTCGCAAACCTCGACAGCACCGGAAACACCGCCTCTTTTTCTCTAGGTCAGAGACGGAGAGCTGTTCGATTATGAACCCATTTTTCTTCAAGGTGGCTGGCGAATGGACTAAGTCTTGCAGACATTGGATGTATTCTGTAGACAGTTTGGGTGGCTGTTCAAGCGCCGCGCCCCCGTCCAACTCCATTGCTTGCTGCATCTTAATGGCGATGAACAGAGTGGGCTAATGGACCAAACAGCGTAATTGTAATCCTTTTCAAACTGGATGTAAGGATGCCGAGATCCAATATCGTCGAATAGAGTACAACTCAAGTGATGCATGCAGGCGACGTGTAGTGGGGAAATGAAGTGCATTCACACTCTCGGGTCTGCCGCCGTGCCTAAAGTAGGTTTTTAGCGAAGAGCGGCTAATTACGGGACTTCGAACGACTGTTTAGTGGGCCAGAACAATGGGTGACAGTGGGTGATTGTGCCAGTTCATTAGCGATGCCACCTATTGCTGTACGCCCCATTCTTAACGCAGCAATCTCTCTGATGCATACACTGGCCGAATGTCATGGACACGCAACACGAACCCGAGATGTCTCTTTTCGCATCTAACCTACCCGACTTTGTTTCCTAAATATCAAGCACAAGAACATCATGAACTCTACCACGTCGTTCACTTCATACCCCACAACCACCGAGTATTATCTCTTAGTATTGGTATATGCTCAAACCGCGTGTCGAAACCAGATGGTAATCGTAGCCACCACCGTGTGCTGTAACCGTGCTCACTACCTGTACAACTGGCCCCGATCGAGAACCACCGAGCAAAGAAGCGAAAGTGCCAACAAGGAAGTATGTGCCATATGCTCATAATCAAGGTTGTCAAAAACATGTCAAACGAAAAGCAAACAAGGCAATAGGGTATTTCAGACAGCCAACCGATCCCAGTGGGGTGAGTCCCCCGCCAACTTCAATGGCGTATGTGAAAATGCACAACGTACACAGATCAACTCCGCTGCATTGAATGATAACAGTGACAAGAAAGAGGACGAGTGAACAATGCAAATGGGCAGCGTGGTAATAGAAGAGAGTAGCATGAAGACATGTATCCCATAAGCAAGCAAGCCGTCCAGCGAAGAGCGTATGGATAATAACGAATTGGTTCCCTCTCCCCAATGAAGAGTCCAAAGGCCCATGTCAATAGCAACAATATGTGTCCAGACCGAGTGTGTGTGAAAGCCCATCATAACATTTCAAAACAAGATGGAAGGAGGCTAACTAGATGCGGTATATCCAGGGGGTATATAGTTTAAGGAAAACGACATAGAAAAAGAAAAAGAAAACAACAGTGCGCCTACTACTCCTTCTTCCTACTACGTAAATGGGGGACGAGGGTACTGTGCTCATCCCAAGCCCATCATCTCGTTCTGGCCCAGGAAGGTCCTGGCCAGTTCGTCTCCGCCCTGTTCGGCGGCTTCCATCCAGTGGATCGCGACGCACATGAGAGCCGGGTCGTTCCTCACATCCCCATCCTTGCCGCCGTCGCTCGGGCCCATCGAAGGCGCAGCGACACCCAGCCCGGCCCGCGCCCTGTCTCCGAAGTGCCTAGAGCTGCTACCGGGACGAGCTCCATACTTCTCCATAACGGTCTGCTTGAAGACCTCCCGCGGCTTGGAAAGCGGCAGGGTCGTACGTTCTACCAGTTCAGGGTTGCTGAGGTGGAATAGCGCGAGTTCTCTCTGCGCCGTCGGGTCTCCCTCCTTGGCCGTGATGGTCCACATCCGCGCGGCGTCTCCCAGCGAGTATGTCAATGCCGAGCGGGGCGAATCGAGCGAGTCCTCGCTTCCCACCGACGTCTTCCTCGGCTGCGTCTGTAATTTCACAATCTCGTCTGCTACTTCGACCATTGTACGGCACACATCTTGCTTGAGGGACAGCGCGGCGAGCCCCGTATCCCAGAAGGCCTTGCCTCTTTCCGTCTTGTCGAGAATGCTGGGTGGGACGAAAGCAGCGATGAACTGCAGATCTCTGAACAGTGTCTTAGGGCGGATACTAGGATCCCGGAACAGCGATTGGAGTACGTTAGCAATGGCATCAGTGTTCGCGGGGTTGATCGAGATGACAGAGCGAGCATCATCCTTGACGCCAGATCGAGGCTGCATAGGGGATAGAACAGGCGACTGGACCGCTTGGGACCGGCGGTCTTTGACATTGTCAATTGTCTGCTCCAGAATCCTGGAGTTGCTGGCGACATTCTCGTCTTCGTGTGCCATGGCACTGCTTCGTAGACCCCACTTGGATCGACGTCCACTCGTTGACAAGGATGCAACGATCAGGTGTTCCAGCTTGCTCAGAGCGTCAAGCTTGACATATGGGTTGGGGTGAACACAGAACATCCTAAGCAAGCGCTTATAGGCCTTGCTGAATGGGAAGTCGGGGGTCTCGTTCTTGGTGGTCGATGTTGACCCTCGGCTTCGTGCAGTATCGATTGTTGCAGCGCTGTCATTGCTAAGCACAGTGGCGGTTTCAGAACCCTCCCCGGCCCCATCGACACTACCATGATCATTTGCGGTACGAAGATTGCCGAAGCTCTTCTTCTTTTCGAGCACTCTGTGCTTTGAGGTACCTTTGCTGCCGCGGTCTTTCTTGGCCACCAGCTTGCTGAGGCGGCGGCTCTGGGCTTCACGTCGATCGATGCATTCTTGGCCGAGCCCTCCGAACCAAGAGTCGGTTTCAGAGCCGTTGGAAAATGCGTAATTTCCAAACTCAGACAGTAGGAGAGTAGTGAGTGTTTGTCGAAGCTCTTCTAAGAAGCGTTGTTTCTCCTCCGAAAGCCGCTGCAGATGTATGGTTTCATTGGAGGAAGCCGAGGTACCTGGCCGGCCGCCACTGGACTCTTGCGAAGGGTATTTACGTTGAGGCGGGTAAGAGAACGCGCTGGACAGGTTTGTAATACTTGTCGTTGGGGACTGGGCTCGAGAGGTAACGGAGCTGCAAGATGGCATTGTTGACTGGAATGGCGACCAGAACGTGGCATTGGCATCGATGGCATGCACGGGGGAAGCCATACCAAAGTAGTCTTGGGAGTCAAACACGTCGGATATCGCAATGCTCGCTCTTGAGTAGCTGTACCTGGAGTCGATAGACAGCTGGCTGACGTTGTGCGTAGTCATTGCTCGCAGGTCTCGAGCGATTGAGTTTGGCCGGCTTGATGTTGATGTGTATCGGCCATCGCTGATAACGCTTGCCGAGTCGTCGCCGTTCCAGAAGCTTTCTTTCTCTCTCACTGAAGATTTTGTGCCTTCAAGAGTTTTCCGATCCCGTGTGTAAAGCTCACTCGACCATAGCACTGGGCCGTCGACAATATTCTCGCCAACGAGTTTGCTGATGCAACTGTCAACTTCGCAGCAGAATCTGTGTATGCGCTCCTCGCCCCGACAGAAGTTCTCAATGCCCATCAGCTCCAGCCACTTGACTGTCTTCTCGGCCTGGTCATCGCTCAGCTTGTTGGGGCCGCCCTGCTCCTCACCGGCAGCCAAGAGGTCCACCATCTGGGATTCGTTTCGATAAAGAAAGTTGGCCGCAGGACCGCGTGATAGTTGAGCGCGGGTGCGTTGGAAGGCGCCCCACCTACGGGGAACGCCCATGATCTTCAATGCGCTGCAAATGTTGCGCGTATGCTCATAAGGTGCCGAGTTGTGAACATCGGTCACGTACCACATCTTGTCGCGGAGCGCCCGTAATCGCTTCATCATCGAGTCAATTAGGCCCTCATGACGCTCCTGGCTCTGCTTCAGCCAGACTAGCCAGGCATCATACTCCTCGATGGCAGAGGCGGACCTGCGTATCGAGTCTCGCGGGCCACGAGAGAAGATATTGAGCAATGTAGCGAACCCATTCCTGCGTAGAGAAGGTGAGGCCAACGCATTGAGCTGTTGTAAGGTTTTCCAATATAAATGCGCCGACACGAAGTCGGACTGGACCCTGGATTGCGATGAAGCAGCCGTAAGCATAGTGACAAGTACTGGTGTTACGTCCGACTCATCCGGCGTCATCGGGTCTTTACCCTTGCTCGATGGCTGGGTAGGGGAACTGAAGGTGCTGCTTGACGACCTGGTTTCTGCCTCGCGCCTCCGGTATGGGTTCCGGCTGGCCATGGAAGACTCTGGGGTGAGGATCTTGTTCCTGGACCTATACTTCTTGAGGCCAGAAGCACGGTTACTGAATGTGGTCTTTGCGCCACCATCCTCAAGTCCCTGAGGTATCTCGAACTCTTCTACTAGCTTCAGCACGGAATCCCGCAGTTGATGATAGTCCTTGTCCAGCTCTGGCCGTTCATCGGATTCCTCATCCTCGGTCTCACTGGTGGTAGACGAGTTCTCTTCCTCTGGCTCGTCATCAGGATCATACGTCATCTGCAGAGAAAGACCAAGTCCGTCAGCTGAAATGAATACGACGGCCCACTTCTCTGCGCAAGGGTGGCATGCTCCGGAGACAACTTCAGGGCCAAGAATTTGGACCATTTCGTGCATTGCAAGGCGCAAGCGGTAGCCATCTTCTTCGTAGTTGCTGAGGCGCTTCTGGCTGGCAGCATCAGTTATCGGTGGTGAATGATGTTGGGGACCATGTCCAAGCTGGTCCTCCAGAAGCGGTTCCTTGGATGTGGTGGCCTCGCTGAGGACAGAGGACGCGCTCATACTCAACACCGAAGCAGTATCGAAGTTACTCCGCGAAGTACCAATGGAAATGGGCTGGGATATGGTAGAGAAATTGGAGATCGACGGTGCACCAGACCGTATGCTGGAATGGGCAGAATGCGGTCGCCGCTGCTCAGGGAAGAGAGCATTGACCAGGGTAATAATGTCAGCTGGGCTGATGACCAAGTAGGGGTGCACTTCGGCCGTTTCCCTGAGGGATGTAATGGAGCGGGCAGGCAGTAGTCTGGCAAACCTCTGGGCCCTGGACGGCTTGAACCGGGCGAGGATGCTTTCCACATGACCCTTGATCTTTGGTGGAGTAGAGACGGGCTTGTGAGGATTGTTCCAAGTCATGTCCAGAACCAGCTGCTGGGCGCGCTGGGCTACCTGCTTGAGGATTTTCTGTCTTCCATACTCGGTGATATGATACTCGGACATCATACCATAACTCTCTGGGTGGATGACCACGGCGAGCAACCAAGATGAGAAAAGCCATTTGGATACGAACCATCTTCGAGTGCTCTCGACGAACCTGCTGTCGAGACGGCGCAGGATCTCATTACCTAGTTCAAGAAGGCCCTCGGGGATGCCGGTGGCATCTTCATCGTCAATGATCTCAAACAGCTCGTCAATGGCGCGGTCGTAGAACTCGTCGGCGGCAATGTTGTCCTTGTGGGTCCATTCGGATATGTTGAACCTGGTTCCATTGGAATCCTCTGCCCGGTCGAGCAGAAAAGCGCCATCCTCGAGAATTTTCATCAGGTACCATTCCAGGTTGCTCCGGCCGGACCAGTCACGCATGGAGGACCAAACGTTAAGTACTGAAGTCAGTATAGTCTCACTAGCCGAGTTCTTGGCTTCTGATATCAGACGCGCACACGCATTGGCCCAAATCTCAGTTCGTCGCTTGTCCTCGGCACTGTCCGGTCCGGCTGAGTTGGCAAAACATGTATGGACGAGAGCCGATAGGGGGTCGTGTCTCTGGAAGGATAGAAGGCGTTCGACTGCGCTGGGGCTGGAACCAGTACCCCGGTTAGCTGCCTGCCCGTGTCCTCGCCCACTAGGACGGTTGTTGAAAGGCAAGACGGATTCTATGGGCTCCAATCCTTGGTGAAACGTAGTTAGAGCCTTGAGCTCGGTACTGGATAAAGAACAAAGTCGTGTGGCCAGGTAATGGGGGTTGGTCCGCAGCTGGGTAAAGAAGTCCAGGAACGCCTCCCTCGCAGAGGCCGATATATCATTCAGGAACGGTGTCACAGAAATACCTGGTGCGGCATTGCCCGGGGTGTTGCCGGGATCATCCAAGCTCTCGGTGGAAAGTCCAGCGGACTGCAGATTCTCCATGTCGGGCTCGAGAAGCGCGAAGCGACGGGTGTCTTCGCAGCTGTTCCGGACATCGTGAATGGCGCCATAGAGGCTGGCGAAAGCCTTCTTATCTTCGTTCCGGAAGGAGTCGGCCAAGTTTCTCTGGGTGATCTCTCCGCATCGTGTCAACCTCGCGGAAAGGGCAGTCGAGACCAGGCTTCGTTGTAGGCGTATCCGGGTGTTTGCGCGCTTGCGCTCCTGGTATTTGGACAGGCGGACCAGGTGGGCTAGCTCCTCCAAAGTGGTACTCTCACCATCCAAGTTCAAGTGGGGATTTGTATAGAGCGACACATCCGGTAGAAGCGGCTGCGGGAAGCTGTACGTTGGTGAAGGTTTGGACTTCAAGGCAGGCCGGATGGGGGCCGGAGGTTGAAGAAAGCTGTTCTTCTTGTCCTGCTCTTCTGGCGATGGGGAGGAGGCCTGGGCTACGACAGGCTTCTTGTACGCACTTGCGCCTTCTGACTGATGGGGAGATCCACGTCGGTCGTGTTCGGCGCTTCGTCGCATCGGTAGTGTTAGCACCGTCTCTCGCAGGGGCTCTTCCCGGGCGGGACTCCTCGATCGGATGCGACGACGCCGCGACACATTTGGGCGAGCCTCGGGGACGGGGTAGGTGACGGCGAGCGGTTGGCCGTGGTGGTAGTTGGAGACACAGCTAGATCAAACATCGGAAGGTGTCAGAAACGGGTATTCCCTTCCCAGGTCGCACTTTGAAAGTGGTGTGTGTGTTCCTGTTCTCGACTCACGCGGTGATGAATGAATGCAGACAGGCGAAGAGAGGGATCGCTGCATGGAAATCATCATGGAGCATGTGAGGCTGTGTTGGGCCCAGCGCGCGCACAGAGGCAGTCAGTCAGGTCACCCAGCACGACTACCAGCGCCGACACAGATGGGGGGCTGCTAGTGGAGCTTGAGGTGGGTGCGATGACGGGGTTGTTGAGTTGGGACTCGTTTTGGATGCTATTGGCGCATCGGGAAAGTGTCTGATATTGGAAGTTTCGAGGGTCGAGGGTCGAGGATCGAGTACCTAGTCGTGATCGCGTGTCGCCCGCAACTGTTGAGGTTGGTTTTGGCTGGACGTTAGCTTGTCGCTGGAGCGCCAGCTGCTCTCATCGCCAAGTCATCTGAAATCGGGTTGGCGAAGGAGGGCGACTACTGTGGGTATAGGAATTTGGAGTGCAGTGCTGTAGTGCTCTGAGAATGGGTTCCCGGGAAAAGTCCTGGTTAATAAGAGAGTCGAGGGATCGAGGGGAACAGGAAGAAGAAGGAGAAGACGAGAAGCGAAAAGCAAAGACAGATGTTCCTAGACAAGACTTGACAGCTTAGGGGTTTCGGTGTTCTTAATGGCAATGTTGGCGTTACTGGGTTTCGGTTGCGTCAAGTAAATAAGGGCATGTTAGCTGCTTTGCATCAATGCCCTGTTGAGGTACCCGACCAGCATCAGTGGCCCAGCAAGCGGGCACGACAGGCTAGCAGGCGACAGAGTCACAGACAGCATGTGCCCGGTCAAAAGATGGTGGATCCCCACAGCAGGCGGCCAACAACCACGGCCAGCGCCAGCGCCAGCGTTGGTGACCGACGTGGGGTAAATCGCGGTGCAACCGCCTTTGGCTTGTTCCGGTTAGGCCTCCATTGCTGCATGGTTGACGGCCAGGAGGAGGGCATGGAAATGGAAGGGGAAACAATTACTGGGCCACGAGTTCATTGCTCGTCGCTGATGCCGGCCGGAAAGAAGAAGCACAAAAGAACGAGCCAAGTTCTCGGTTCCCAGTGCTACCTCTCTACCTCGCCCATTTCTGCAAGGCCCTATTTTTTTGGGCGTTCGATTCGATCAATAACTCAGATGCCCCTCCGAGATTGGGTATTGTGCGCAGCAAGTACATATCACGAGAGAACATCCTTCCATCCATCCAGCCAACCAACCGTCCACGGCTATCCTATTGACATGTTGACATGAGCAGCAGAGCTGAAGAACCCCCCCTCCTTGTCTCAAACCTTTTCCGTTACTACCCGCCTATTCGGGTGATCTACAACAACAACTCCTCTCGCTGCCAGTTCAGTTCCGCTCTTACTTCGCTCTATTATTGTACGTACACGTACACGCACCAAGGACACGCACCAAATGCATAAACGGGCGGTAATTGGCACCTCGGCCAGTAACATTGGACACAACAACACAGAAACACAGTAACACGTAGCCAAACCAGTCAGTTACCGCAACCGGCAGACCGGGTCTCGACAGGAAATGGCACGATCTCGGGACATTATTTGGCTTGCCTTGCCTTTTGCCTTGCTCGGTTGCCTGTCTTTTGCCCTGTTGGCGCGCCCGCCGAATGCAGAGTCCCTCTTTTTTCCATGTGCCTCTCCATACCATTTGCTGTTGTGCGAACTTACCAATCGGGCAGTGGGTTAAAATAAGGGCTATGCATGTACGTTGTAGTAAGTGAATAGCGATAGTACGTAGACGGAATGGCAATCGCCGCGACGAGCCTCCCTCGTGTTTCGCAGGCGAGGGAAGAAAAGCAATCGAATAGCACTGGCTGGTTGGTCCTGGGTGAGCTGGCCATGCATATTACTTCTTGTCCGTCTTTGCTACTCGATTCGTTTGCCACGCACTCAGCACTTGGGACCGGCGTATGCGTGTTTCTTTCCGTCGACCTCTTGATTTCTTTTTGGGCTCCTTCTTGCCCGGTGTGTTCGTCCCATCTCGCATCCCGCCTTTTTCTTTCTTTCCGCGCTATGGGTGTGTTGGCAAGTCGGTCAGTACACACTACTTGCTGTCAGCAACCCAGACAGAAACCCGCCCTGTTCGGCACTCGTGGCCCCGGAGAGGGTTGTGGGCGGGCGGCGGGCAGAGACAGAGAGGGGGGGACGGTTACTGGGACGGTCTAGTCTGCTAGTAACCTTACCCTCTACCACTTACCTTGGTGCTTGGTGCTTGGAGAAGAGCAGAGGAGGTGGTGGTAGGTGGGAGGAGACCGAGGGCCAGAGGAGCTAAAAGCTTAGCCCCAGAAGGCCTGCAGCAGCCTATCGCGCTGCATCGCCATTCCCTCTTGTCCAATCCCGATTTACCACGCACGCATTTGCAAAGGTGTGCCAACTCATCACATGTCCCAATCGTCCGCCGCTAGCCCACCACCCAACCCATCTTGATTCCATCCTTGGATCCTTGGATGCGCCGCGATGCCCTGCCAGATTCGAACCAATCTCTTTGCTTTTTGTTTTCCTGAATCGGTCTGGTTGGCTGGCACATCTCCTTACCATGTCTTTACCAAGATAGAGTCGGCAGACACTTGCAGAGTCTGGCGGGCGAAATGTTCCATGCACTTCCTCCTTGGCGAGAAGACTTGCCGATCGAGAGAGTACCAGATTGGAACACCCCCATAAGGCTGCTTTCCTTGCTCGAGATGAATCCCCATACATACCGAAACCCAGTACCACCTTGCACCCTGACACCTTGCACCCTGACACCCTGCCACCCTCACCGACGACCACCGACTTCTCACGGAGGGGCACGGTGGGTCTCCCCTCATCTTCACCCCCCATATATGCCACGCCATCGGTATGTGTGTCCTGGGAAGCAGAAGCTTCAGATGAACAGGCGGTAGGACCGCCCTCGCTCTATCGCGCTCCCTGTGCGCGCCGTTGCATTGCCCCTTTCAGCCTCGTACAGTCGTAGGTCCTGCAAGTCAGCTGCAACCGCCCAAGTAAGGAGCGGTGGAACCCCCGTGGTTTGACACGCCTGCTATGTGTGTACGCCCATGTGTGCGTGGACACCCCCTCATCTGCCCGCATCCCTTCGCTTTCAGCCTCAACAGGCGAACCACGACATACACATACTGCCCGCGCCCATAAGAGGTTCGTGACACACTTCACTTCGTGGAAAAGCAAACAGTTTGTTAGGGAATGGTTTGCTGTCAGGACAGATAACGTCTTGTTTAAGCGGGTCGAGAAGCAGCATCATGCAATACTTATATGCAAGAACATCCCGAAACACCATGAACACGTCGACCTGCTTCATCTGCCTCGAGTGGTTTGCGAACCAGCTGTAGTTTGGCTCTTTCGCGGTGCTTTGACACCCGACACATGTGACCTAAGGTGAAGGGCGAAAGATATTAGGGAGAATCACGGTGACTCTATGAGAAGGTGACCGTTGCGAAGCAACAGCAAACAATACTGTTATCGTCACTTATATGCTACCATGTCTGGTGTTGACTGTGCAGTACTCGCTACTAGTGTCCGTGTATCTAGACGACCTGCAATTGCCAACGAACATAATGCGATGCGTTGACACTAGGATGCGGTGGAATGTTACCTGCAGAAATATATGAGACCAGAACAAGCCCGGATCTAGGCTTGGCCCTCATTATGGGTTTCTTTTATCAAATACCTGTGAAGCCCTAGAATAGTCGCAGAAGAGGTTAATTCCCTTGCTTTCTAAAACCTTCTCGAGATGGTATACTCCTACTATCTGCTTCGTGAATAACTCAACGAAACAGTGCAAGTCGTGTTTGTTTTGAATACGTGGTACGGATGCAAGCCACATCGATGTTTATCGCCTATGTAGTGTGACTTTACCTGAGGCCTCGCAATTCCAACTCGGTGTAGATCCTACGTATCTGTATCTGATTCCAAATGGGCGTGTTTAAGTTGGCAAATCTCGGTATCGCGAGCCAGGAACCATGCCTGTGCGGCGGTCCGAGGCGGCAGCCATGGTAGCACGCGTAGAATACAAAGATTCCAATCTAGCTTTGGGACATCATGTGTTCTGCCAAAAGCCTTGCACCACAGAATTTACGTGCCCTTGGAAAACCCAGGCCCTCGTCTCGGGTGTCACCTGATGCACCATGTGGTGCTACGAGACGATCATGGATACAGCTCCTTATTCCAGGGTGTTGCGAATCTTGTCAAAACAAAGAACAGTCTAGGATAGTCCTTTACGTACGGACGGACGCAAATCCATCCAGATGTTGGCGCTCTGGGGTCTCGCATTATCGCAATGGGTTTGCGGTTCCATTAACTATGTACATAATAAGGGTATCTCGTCTCTCGCGCCCAGTGCCTCGCGACAGCCAGGATATCCACGAATTGTTTGAAGTATATCTATAGTTCTTGTCTCTCTTCTCTTCTTACGCAGGCTTGTCAGGGCTCTCGCCCAAATCTCACATCGAATCCTTTCAATACACTCATGATGCTCGCCGCTTCCACCTCGATAGGGTGGTGTCTTGACCTGCTGCTGTCAGGTAACCTTCCTTTGACCTCGTGGGGGACAGCTCTGAGCTGCGGCAGCCAGGTTCCTATCTCGTCCGCCGCCCTGTCAAAATTTCGGTGACTAGACAACGTCTTGTACGCATCGGCGCATGAGAGATTCACTCCAGAAGCCGAGGAAGGACCGGCATTCACTGATGATGAAGATGGGGCTGTCTTACAGCATCCGCCACCGCTCGCGGAGCCACCACAGCAACCCGAAGGGAGGCCGCCCGACCCCAAGTCCTTGTTGAGCTTTGCAGCCAAACTGCGACAGAACAAGCCCGACTTGGGGTCGGCCACGCATTGGGCGCAGGTGCCTGGCCCATTCGGCCCGCATCCACTGCTCTTAGGCGCGGGTGCGGGCCGATTGAGACTCTGTAGCCTTGGAAGTTTGATGGCTCCAGTGGACGTCACCTCCAGCGGCGGCGACACGACGTCGTCCTCGGACGCTGGTGGGGTTTGGACTTGGGATCCGATGGGGGCAAGGGTTGTCTGAGCGGCGGCGGAAGCAGCTTCGGCGCACATGCAGTATGTCCCTTCTGTACAGAAACCGCACGAGTCGCGGGGCGGTATCGTGTGTTGCTGGGGCGGGGGTTGGAAGTCATCTGCGGGAGGTGGCGCCACGACCGACGTTCTCTTCTTAGAAAACATGGCGGTAAAGTCGATCTCATTCTCATTAACGTCCGACCTCTGGCGTTTCCCCTCTTGTCCGCTATTGGAGAGGGAGGAATGTTTCCGCTTGAGTTCATGTTCCGATGAGGTCGGCCCATTGAGCATTGCTTCGAGGCATTCGCATTTGGTGCCTAGACTGCACTTTCCACAGTCAAGTGAAGGCGCCGTGGCGGCGAGGGCTTCCTCTACGCAAGCACATGCGCCGTTGGGCTGGCATGAGCCGCATCCTGTGTCTACGGTGCTATCCGCAACCGAAATTTCCGGATCGGGAGGTGAAATAATTTGAGATATAGAGAAAGAAGTAGTTGAGTTTCTGTGTCCCGAGTGATCGCTTGCAATACTGCTTCGTGGTGTGTGATGTTGTGACGTTGTAGAAAAAGGTCCGTATGAACGGCCTGACAAACCTGGCAGACTACCTTGCCGGGACGAGGCAGCACTTGCTGCACGCTCGTCCATCCACCTGCGACGCATTGAGTCGAGTTCGCTCGTAGCCCTGGTACGCTCAGTACGCTCTTTTTCCAATAAGGTTTCCAGCGTGGCGCAGCGGGTCTGCAAGGTTTGAATCTCGTCTTGAAGGTCCTGTTGGATCTGTTCGTGCTCCTCCCGAATGTCCTCGATCTGCTCCTCCAACTCGCCTACCCGGGCAGCTCGACGTTCGCGGAAAGCCCTCTGAGCAGCACGATTCTGAGCCTTTCGTTTGGTTGGTGGAGTATCTGTGGCTGGCTTCCTCCCAGGTTTCGGTCGTGGTGGAATAACCCATTCTTTGCTAGTAATAGAGGCTTTGGGCATCTGGGGCAGGATGGTGGCGGATGGTGTGCCCGCCGGAGAATAAGGACCAGGACTGTTTGCCACTGGTTTGATAGCAAGTTGGGGGACTTGGGAGGTAGATGCAATGTTTGATGCCGGCGACGAGGCCGAAGCTGGTGATGCAGCAGCTGTAGTTGGAGCGATGGCGACCTTTACGGTACGCATAGACTGCGGCGCCACCGCATTAGCTGAAGGGGGCGCCATGTCGATCTTAAGTGCTCGCAGGCAGAATCCCCATGCACGAGGAGTTCAAGCTCGCTGCGTGGAAAGAGCGATGACGTGGCCTTGCTGGACAGATCTAGAAGCCGATCTGAAATCCCACAATTGAGGACGACGTCTTCCACTAATAAGGACAGAATTCGAAGATTCGTACTGCAAAACGAGCACCAGCGGAAGGGGAGGATTTGGGCCACGAAGCTACAGGAGCGGGGAGGGGGGCAGCAAAATTGCAAAGGTCCATACAGCCAAGCGACGGCCCAACAATGCAATTGAGTCCACTCAACTGCCAAAAGGACAAAAGAACAGCAATAATTGATAATTCAAATAATAGATGACTTGCAATGGGTCTAGAAGACAAGTGGTGTGTGTATGTGAGAGGCTGTGGTTGTGTGGTGGCAGGGGGACGAATCAAGATGACGGATTTGGTGGGATGTTGGGAATGAGGTGAAAAGACAAGGCCGTGATCTGACCCGAAGAGGTGAGAAGAAACTGATCAGATTGATAAGATTAAAACGCTGGGCTCTCGCTTCGGCTTCGGGTCCCTTGGGGTCCATATGGAGGAGGAGATGATTGGGGATTCCTTGCAAGCCCGTCAACAAAACGAGCAAGACGAGACGCAAAAGCGCAATTGGCCCACCTTTCTTCTCAGCTCAGCCGAGTTCTGCTCCGAAAAACGCATTTACCAAGAGCTTTAGCAGCGTTAGATCGTAGGCGCCATGCCTCTTTCTGGCGAAGACCAGAGAGTTCAGGAGAGCTGCTTGACGGTCGTCAAGGTCGTGTGGTTTATCAGATCCTGAATCCTCGCTAGCTTCCCAGTCCTTCGGAGAACGTCGGGTCATGGACTACCAAGCTAGAGACACGCTATTGCGATACCGGCCTGGAGCCAGTCGGAGTTACGGCAACAGCTCGGAAGGTGCTCACCTAGGTGAAGGTGGGCTTTCGGTGTAGGGGTCCAAGGTCTGACCGAAGTGGGGTGTGACTTTGGAAGGACAGCTCAATTGCATCAATCATGCCTTGCCAAAGTACCTCCCTCGTTCATACCTTGGGCAAACCACCATGTCCTCCAAACGCCAATGTCGCCGTCGCGGCCCAACTCGTCGCGCAGATTCAATCTTCCGTCGTCATCATCTTCTGACACGGACGGCGACGACGACCCCAACAACCTCCCCTTCCCAACCGCCCTGCCGCGATCCGACTTCCTGTCGCCGTCATTCGACGCCGCCTCCTACCTATCGTCGCTATCAGAACGCCACCAAACCCTCGAAGACTTACGGCAGGACCTGCGTGACCGTAGCGCTGCGATCTCGACCGAGCTGCTGGAGCTCGTCAATGCGAACTACACGTCCTTCTTGAGTCTGGGTAGCGAACTGAAGGGGGGGCGAGGAACGCGTCGAAGATGTGCGCGTCGGCTTGTTGGGCTTCCGAAGGGCGATCGAAGAGGTCAAAGGCCGAGTAGGCGACCGTGGCCGCGAGATCCAGGGCCTCAGCACCGAACTCGGCGGCGTCCGCGGCGAAATCGAAACGGGCCGGCGCATGTTGGAGCTTAACGACAGGCTTGAACTCCTCGAAGGACGATTAGCCCTTGACGGTGCCGAGGTCGACAGTGACGAAAGCGAAGACGATGAAGACGAGGAAGAGAACCAGATTGTGGGTAGCAGCGCCACAAAGTTGGCAGCGCTGGCCAAGGACTACACGACCATAGACGCAATGGCGGACGACATCGGTCGGGACACCTCATATGTCAAAAAGCTGGCGGAGAGGATTGCCAAGTGTCGTGCAACCATTCTCCTCGACGTGGGGACAACGATTAAGGCCGCCAAAAAGGCTGGACCTTCGGGGCAAGAGAAGCTGATTAAACTCATGGCAGTATGTTCCACACTTGATGCTCAAAAAGAAGCCATCAAAGCCTTGAAGGGGGCCTGAAGCTACGGCAGCATCCTGTCATGCGCGTACATTCTCTAGCCCTGCAATGATGTTGGTCTCAAGAGAGCTTTACTGTTTATCATCCCCCTCTTCAGAAACACATGCAGGGTCAGTACACGGGGCGGCAGTACTCGACAGTGGCAGAAAACGCTGGATGAAGTCCGTGATGCAAGTTGAATTGCTAAGCAAAGCGTTTATCCCCGGAATGCTTCGAAGTCCGATGTCTCCCGGAAAACTCGATTGATACCCTCTGATATTTTCAATGACCACCAACATGTATATCGATATCCGACCGGCGCCCTACATTTCCTTCTTGAATCCCTGTATCCCCTGAAGACGGTTAAATATTTTGCAGCCTGGAATACGGCTATGGCTTTCCTTCCCAAACCTCTCTCAAGAACTCTTCGGCTGAAGTAAAGGTGTGGTCGGGGAACAATTGGTTCATCTCGTTCGAGGAGTCCCATGCACCCTTGACACTACTTAGAAGAAACCCAATAGGCACCATCTTTTGGAAAGTCGATGCCTGATCTTGAGAGACCGCCTTGTGCAAGGCTTGTGAATTCCAAGAAGTCTTGAGCTCTCCGGCTTCCAGATCCTCCAGTCGGACCTTTCCCACATCGAAAGGTCGTCCTGTGGTGACGCGAACACGAGTTAATGAACCAACTATCTTTTCAATTGGAATATCAACCACAGAAAGGGATACATACCTCGGACCCGTTCACCAATCGCAATGACCTGCGAGAAAGTAAGGCGGTTGCCACTGATACCACCAGTGGTAGGCCATGTGCCTTCATACTCGACGGCGCATGCCACGATGGCGGCGAGGTCTGCCGATGTTGTCAGAGTCACGATGGCGTCCTCATGGTCTTCGACAGCCATGGCGCGGTATTTCCCAAGGTCGAAGCCAAGCTGAAGAGGCTCAACATACTTGGCTGTCTTATGAGGGAAGGCCAGGTAATCCAAGAACAGGCCGGGCTGGAACAGTGTGTACTCAAGCACCTACAATACTTGTTGATCAGCTATAGCCGTTTGGAAGGGATGATGAAGGGGAGGAACTCACATTCTCTGTACGGTTGACCTCTTCGAGATACTCTCTAATTCTCTGTTTACCATCCCACCAGCCCATGTCGACTGTCCCCTTGCTATCCGGCCGTTCAGTAATTGGCCTTTGGCAGGGGCGACAGAGTCAGTCCGAACGGGTGCTCTTACCTTCCATACTCGCTCGGTGCGAACCTTTTCACGCCTGCTAGGATAGCGGCGTCGATTAAGTTCCTCTGCGACTCCTGGTTGGGGTCCGAGAGGAGCTGTACGAACGATAGAAGGGTGTGGATGCCCTGGAGGTCTCGCACCAAGCCGTTCTTGTCTTGATAGTCAACAGTTTGCCACTTGATGCCAGTGGGGAGCCCATCCGGCTCATTTTTCTGGCCGAATTAACTAGAGTCAGCTGTCTTCATGTGGATTTTATAGAAGCTGGAGCATTCTTACCCCTCTGCTAAATATGGTTATCTCGTGCTTCCCAGCAGCAACGAGGGCATCTATGATTTCCCGGGCGACCTCTAGGGTCTAGTTAGTCGCGATATCTCCAAACAGCTACTCATAAATAGGTTACTTACGTCCAGATCCTCCCGCTATTGCTATTTTGACCATGGTATGAATTGTTGTAGCTGCGCTTACACGATAAGAGGGCGAATTATAATGATCACTATGCGTGGGCGTAGTTTGTTGGTGTATTCAAGTTCTGATCTCATCGCTATCACTTGTATTTATATGTCATTTATTCCATAACTGAATTGAACTATACATTGCCAGAGAATACCAGCTCATCAATATCCCTATCTTTCGACCGCCGCGGAGGAAGCCAATCGCCGCCATCAGCCCCCTTGACCAACCAAAAGTGCCAGTGCGGGGCACGTCGTTCGCCCGCGGCGCCGCGGCGGAACAATCCTACTCCAGGCTGCTATCCCAACTGCTATCCCGCTACGGATAATAAGTAAGATGTCATGCTAGCAATATTCTTTCATGTAACTTCTCTATTATAACTATAGATGTCGGACCCGACCGTAGGTCTAGACCCCACAGGGGCTGTGGGGGAAGCAGAGCCGCGACCCAAGAGGCGCAAGATTCGCAAGGGCACCCAAAGCTGCTGGGAATGCAAGCGACGCAAGGTCAGATGCACGTATGCCAAACCAACAGCTTCCATCTGCGACGGGTGCCGAAGTCGTCGCACCGAGTGTGTTAGTCAGGAGTTCGACGACGGTGCTGGTGGTGCATCCCCTGCGGGCGAACAGTCTGTTCGTCAAAGCAGGGCTGTTCGGATATCTGACGGACATCGTCCAAATGATACTCACGGGCAAGAACAGAACCCGGGGATGAAGAGCGTGAGTTCTCATTGCGACGTCTCATCCCATGTGCTCGATTAACCCCCCTTCGCCGTCCAGAGCCTTGACAGTGAGACTGCGGTCGACAGGACATGTCCGGCTCGACTGCGGCCCTCTTCGTCCACTGAGAGCCAGCATGATGAGATATATCGCGCTCTCCTAGAGCTATGGCCGAACGAGGAAGAGCGGGATTCCATCTTGCACTTTCAAGTACATGCCTCAACTTTGTACCATGGCATTATATTTAAGCCGTACTCGCATTTCCTCTCTGATAAAATGTATGAACCGCCGCACAAGTTATTAAAGCTGCCGCCCAGTGGCTCCCACCCAGTCTCTATCGCGAGAAAGACTCTTTTATTAGCTTCTTGGCTGCAAGACATGCCGCCAATCTCAAGCACGACTACTGGGCAGCACCGCACAGGCAGCTACTACGACTATGCATCACAGCTTGTCGGCGCCGCGGCGAGACTTGTGACGAGCGACGATGAACTTGTATGCTCGATCGAGGGAGTCGAGTGCCTCATGATTGAGAGCATGTACCTGAACAACGGCGGTCAACTGCGCCGGGCGTGGCTTACTAACCGCAAAGCCATGGCAATCGCCCAGATGCTTGGTCTACACCAGGAACAGGAGTCCAGCACATCGTCTGGCGCCTATATTGACGAGAACGCGAGCCGGCCTCGCATCGATCCAGGTTACATGTGGCTACGTCTTGTGCTATCCGACCGATATCTCTCGTTGATGCTGGGCCTACCCCTGGTACACTCGACAATTCCTTCGCCAAATCCGAAATCCTGACGAATTGTGCCGACGTGGAACGGCTTGAGCGCATGCTTGGGGTTGCTGCCGGCCTCATCCTCCAGCGCAAAGGCGTTGAGCGGCTGGACCTATTGTATACGCAGAATATCGATAATCTGCTCCAGGAGGCGACCGCGTGCATGCCACCTCAATGGTGGATAGGAGACTTCGTCTTCATCAGCTCTTTGGTGTATCCCGACATCAGCGAAGACTTCCCGGAGTCATTGCGTCTTGTCAACCACATCGCGTATCACCATCTCCTGATCCAATTGCACCTACCCTACATGCTGCAGGATCCCCCTTCCACATCACCCAATGCTTATGACTACAGCAAAATGACCGCAGCCATCGCTAGTCGTGCTGTCCTGCTCATGTGGGTTAACTTCCGTGCCTCTCAGGCAAGATCTAAATTTTGCCGCGGGATTGAATTTATCGCGTTCACGGCCAGCATGACGCTGTGCCTGGCTCATATGGAATGTGGTCGTCGCCGGTCCAATGGCAGCACCAGTGGCGGTAGCTCCAGTGCTTTCCAAGCCCTCCGCCACCAGCGATTGGGTGACCGCGGCCTGATTGAACGCACCCTCCAGATCATGGAGCACATGGCCTCCCAGAATAAAGATGCAGTTGCGCAGAAGATCTCGGTCCTCCTCAGCCCACTACTCCAGCTCGAGTGTGACTCGGCATCAGGCGTAGAATGTCGCGTCACCGCTTCGCTGCAATCTTCGGACGCCGCCATCGGGCCAGAGTCCCAGTGGACTCGGGCAGCGTCAGACGGCATGACCCCAGGTGTACTATCCATCCAAATTCCCTATTTCGGAAATATTAAGATTGAACATTGCCGGGAGAGTGCGGGAGGCTCGATCGACCCCAGCGCCCTATCTCAAGACCAGGGTTGCATGGCGTCCGCATCGAAAGGCGATGGATTTGATGATCCTATCAACGGAATTCATCGTCTTGGTTACGAGTTAACCACAGCCCAGTCTGCCAATGCCGACTGGCAAGTGGTGCCGTCCTTTCTTGATCATACCAGTCCGCTCAGACCGCCAATTCAAGCTCAAGCAACCCACGTCACCTCCGAGGAGGATGAGCAAGCCATGAATTCGAGTCAGTATGCGGCTAGGCCGGAGAACGCTCATCTTCTGGTGCCTGGCCTCGATGTCGAGCTGGACGATTGGGTCTTACAGGGTGTCGATGCTGCCTTCTTTGGTAGTCTTGTACCTCCCCAGGGGTAGCCAATCCGTTATGGGAACGAGTATATACCCTCAAGTCCAGCGTAGCTCCGTGTTCTGGTCCTGGGGATGATGGGCTCTGTATCTTATTATATCACTTGGTAGCCCCTGAGTGTACAGGATGGGCCGACGTATCGCAGTTATAATCTCCGGCCTTGTTTATCGCTCTCAAGACTCTAGGGAGCTGTCACGTCCTCTTATAGCCTCGAGTGACTTATCATCAGGGGGCACTGGGGTGTGGCCGTTGCGAAGCACCGCGAGTCAGGAAGACGACTCTTGCGCCTTGATGGGGGTGGATCAATCATACAATCATGGATTTAAAGCTCCCTGTTGGTTTACCCTGTGGTCTTTCTCAACAAGCTCTGAACTTCTGAGCTGGTTGCATCCTGGCAAATGCATGACACTGCCTCATGAGTGCGTCAGGCTTTTGTGAATGGCACATCTGCAAGAGAGTCGTATGCGCATCCCCTGAGACATTTCGCCTGAGTTGCTACGATGAGTTCCTCTACGTAGCCTTGCTTACCTTGACTATCGTATGATGGTAAGTTTATTCGAACTAAAGGGACAATAAGTGTGCACCAATCTATCTTGCAACAAAGGAACCATATTGTACGAGGTGACCAGCGTGAGTTCCCATATATTTTCCACAACATAGCGTACGACTACCGACTACAGTCAATTCTCTGTCGTACGAATCACCCTTTTGGGAAAGAAGCTGGGATATCTTTTTATGTCGATACTGTTTTATCTATATCGTGCACGAAGCTAGAGCCAGTAACCCTCTATGTCAGGATGTCAGAGTTCCCCTTGAAAAATGCCTTTCGACGACTTTTAGCACTTCTCTCGTATGATGACGGCCCTAGGCCCAGACGTCTTGCTTAGCAAACCGGTGGGTCGCAGGACGGTGAACCGTAACCGCTATAACGAATAGTACGTCATTGAGTGGTTGTGGCCGAACCGTCGGCTTGGCGTCAGCTATAACGAGGTTTTTACGTCAAGTTCGTCTTATGTGCAGATCCCGTTTCCTCGAACAGCAATTGATCAACATTGCAGTATGTTGAAATATTTATTGAATCCTCAGTCCTATGATGCCCCGCATCGAAGTAGGAGTGCCATAATGGCTGGTCATGAGTTGCCCGGTAAGACGTCCCGTCGGTGGCGTTCAATAAGCCAGCCACCTGCACCTGCAGCGCGGAACGAAGGCAGATGTCGAATGTCAGCGTCAGACTTTAGTGTTGCTGCATGCAATTATTGCATGCATCATCACCATCATCACCATCATCACTGTCAGCAACAGTATCAGCATCTGAATCACCGCCAGCCACGACATCACCAGCACGAAAGGAAATCTTCACTTTTGGGAGCCACTACGACCAAATGATCGGCGTTTTGCATGTCATACGGCTTTGGCGTGCAGATGGTTAGTCTGGTGTCGCTGTTAGTCTGTCGTCCCACCCCCGGAGTGACGGGCCACCTCCACAAACCGCAAAGAGTCTGTGCAATCCCGTTTGACACGCAGCAAGGGCGAGTTTTTGGATATGGAGAGCGAATACTCGTTCTTTCCGAGCAGCTGTTGGCCTTCTCATGCTCGCGGCCCGCTTTGTAGAAACTCAAGCTAACCGCATGAGCCGAGGATATATGAGGCTATGGCAGACGAAGGATGTCACGCACTTGAATATGGTCCTTGTGACAGAGCTAGGGACAGGTTTCGCTCGGGCCTGAGCTCATGCATTCACACCGGTAGAGGTTCAGAGAGGATGCCGCGGCGCAAGGCGTGTCTTAGGTCGTCTACGGGGCTCGATATGGCGTGGTGATCAATGTCGCGGAAGTCACAACGAAGATGGATGTAAGTAACGGTTCGAGATGGGATCTTTCCTGCGCAGTCGGCTGTCGACGACGGCTTGAACAAAAGCGATGAAGCCACAAATCAACCCACATGGGTACACGATCATGCTTTCCCCACGCTGTTGATCTGCAAACCGCTGCGGGAACCGCCAGATCGACATTATGGGGTGTTTTAAGGCTACTGCTTATTGTGGTAGTGTTAATGGAGTTCGACCTCCCGGTTATCGTCAATATTATCGTCTCATCAAAGCGTATCGATACCACCTCGCCTGTATTTAGTTACCCAGTAATAGTCCATCTTCGTGCAGTGTAGTAGGTTGGAAATCCAGATGTCCATCCTGACTGTGGCCTAACTACGTTCATTGAACAACCGACTCGAAACACTGGCAACATAATTTAGGAAATTGCTTTAGAGGAAAGCATCAGGCGTGTCTCAGGTAGCAGCATGGCAACGAATACCTGTTCATTCTTTGATGAATCTTCATTTGGGGTTAAAAATGGCCATTTCCTATGCCAAGAACCATTCCAAGGCCCAGTCAAGTCCCATTCGGGAACGGCGAAGTATGGATTTCATATACCCGAGTCCCAATACCACCTGTCCCATCCGGTGCCACTTGTGCGCATACAAGCTCCATGATAATTGGTATCCTTTCATCCCAAAGGACACGAATACGACAAATTGAGGCTTAATGGCACCATGACAATATGGAGATTTCACTATGAGTGCAGTGCATTCAGGCTATTACACTTGGGCCCGAGTCACCTAGTTTATGACGTGGTAAATGTGACAACGCGCATGCACGATAAAACCTACATCAGTATGATAATTATAACGGGCAACTCCATTAGGTCTCCCATTATATTTGCCCAGCCTCCAGGCGTCAGGATACGGAGCCGCCGTAGCGATATCGGAGTAAGCCACGACATACAATGTGATTGTCGTCCTCGCTTCAGGGGCTATGTGTGATACCGCCAGCATGAATTCATTGGACAATGATTTATTGTATCAAGTTCCATGACAGATGACAGAGCTTAACCAGCCGCAGGTGTGCCCGATATGTCTTTCGGGAATGATGTGTCATCCTATAATACGACGCTAGATCTCAGTGTGTCGTCAGGCTGCCGTGATTCGGCAGGAAAAAGCAAAAGAAGATCGGTGAGCACTGCCGCCTACCGAGAGTTGGGGGGAACCATGGGGATGGGTAGGGGACCAACTGTGGCACAATCTGATAGGCGTGAAGTCAAACACCGCACACTAATGTGAGACATACCCGCAGGCTGGGTATCGATAGACGAGCGTCTGATCGTTTACTTACGTACCAGATTCCCCTCCCCATCCCATATCAGCATATCAGCGGGGGTGAGTGGCCCTCTTGTTGAAATTCCTGACACCGCCTACAGGTCGCAGATTGTGTCCCAAACAGGCAGCCCCATGTAGATGGTGCAGGAGGAAGCTTGATGCAAGCCGAGAATGGGAATGCATGACAGGAGAATCCTTCTAGCTCTCTCCCGTGCCGTGCTGTAGTACGACCATCCACACGAGATGTACCAGCGAGGGACGAGAGAGAGAGAGAGGGACGAGAGAGAGAGAGAGAGGGAGCTAGAGGGATATACCATCACATCATACGCGATAAAGGTCCAAGGTTCCTTTTGGGACGTGTGAGCAATATTCAATACCGCCTAAAGACGAAGACCTTCCGACCAGGTCACACAATTGCCGCCAGCCTGTCGCATAGCACGTGTTACTCAGCGGGGTAGGACAATATATTGCCTGCCGGCGCCATTTCTGTTCTCCCCCATTGCTCATTCTGCCTGGTTCGAAGGAATGTCTAGATTAATGAGCTGATTTAGAGCATCTGCGGCATATTGCCAGAATTTACCACGACCGGTCAGCATTTTACCGACCTAGGAGACGGGAAGCCAAAGGGCGGCAGAGGGGAAGAAGAAGAAAAGACTGGAAATCTGGGGACACAACTTCGATCGACGGTGCATATAGCCGCGCACCGAAAAACTATTATACTAACCCCGACCCACAATCCGGGCATTCTGCTGCCGCCGTCTACATATACAAGGCAACCCGCGATACTACAAGGCCATGCAATATTTCCACAGACTATCGATCCAGAGACCGAGAAATACAACGCGCCGGCCGAGCAAGCAGGATTCTTTGCTCGGGTTTCATCCTGTTTGGTGCTGGATGTCACTCTTCAAGCAAGGTTCCGGAGCAACAACCCAGCCTATATCTGTACGGCTTAAGACCGAGCGCAACCCGACGACAGCCGTATACTACATGCCCATCCTCGGGGTTACAGAGCACGCAGTTTTACATGTGACGCGTTCGACCACAATGCACTTTTATACCACAACGGTTTGACTGTTTACCTGTCATTCTGTTAGAGGTGGCTGCTGATTGCAGACAGTTGGGTTACACGTGTTACACAAGCACCACCACAGGACACTGGCGCCATTTTCTTCCCACCATGTTATATATCGCAGGGGCTTGCATTGCCCATGTGCCTGTCTACTTCTCTTACCGGCTAAGCGATAGTCCTGACAAGCGTGTTGTAGTACCGGGCTACCCAGACTCTTCGGCAAACACATTGTTTGTTGCTCTGCGGAAAGGCGATTGCAACGAAAAGGGGTCGGTCAATTGCACGAATACTTCGGAACTGGAACACGCGGCACCCCTCAAGCAGTAATGAGACGGTTTCTGCTACGCCATGGACCTTGCAGGCAATTGTGGTTGGCACAGGCTCCGAATGTTCGGAGACTCACGGTTCAGGGGCTGCCTGGAACAAACGCTCAACCAAGCACCTGATTGGCGGTCCTTATTTCAACTACCGTCAAGACCTCACCAGTGCGTAAACGGTAGGTTGGGGATATGCATAGCACCCTCATTACTTACCCGGACTGATTACCGGCCATGGACTGTGTTATCAGCGGAATATCTAGGTGGATAGGAGAGATACGGCCCGAGTACAAGACGGATTCCCCAGGCGGAAAGGCGACAAATAGGTTATGTTACCTATGACGGAATTTAGAATCAGGAACCTCATAACCCCATGGCAAGTCCAAAGGTGACAGCATCACGTCCAAGCTGTGTGGAACATACCGCACCCCTCGATCTACCTGCAGTTCAACGATATCGGGGCTCACCCCCTCGGTCTGAACACCACTGCCGCCGCCACCGTGTCTGGTCTCCCCCTCATTGAAAGCGACAGCTCCATTCACATGGCCATTACACTCGTATGACAAAGGGGCTACCAAGCTACGTTTGGGAAGTGCTGTGAGAATCTTATAGCACGAATAAACACCAAAACCGGCATGGCACTAAGGATGGGTACTCCCTTCGCTGTCGATTGCAACGCCCAGGATATGTTATCTATCTCATGGGCTGCAGGCCTTGCTAACGACTGCAGGGACACAAATGAGGGAGGTGTTTGATGCATGGCCTTTGTGGAAGCCTTGGAGGTCACTGCATATCTACGGCTACGGCAGCGGTGTAAATGAGAGACTCACTGCGCGGACTCGAGCCCCTTCACCGTGGGGTCGTGTGGACGTGTGTAAGTCTACTGCTTATACTGATCAGAAAATAACCAACTTCGAATCAACACCATCGATCACAACAACTTCATGGGTGGGAATGTTTAGTCTGAACACAGAAAGAACAAAAGGGGTTAGGAGAATGAGGCTGGAAACCGAAATTACACATCTAATCACCGGCTAACGAATGAACATCCCACGCTCGAGCAAAACACCAGCCTCACTTATCAGGCTCAATACAGATCAATCTACGAGCATACATACCTGACCCATCATTCAGCCTAAGCCGTCTTCCCACATTGCTGGTCACTAAAGCCATACGTGTATGGGCCACCATGAGGCACGACACCTGTCAGCACACAAGCTTTGTTGTGGCACAGGCGTCACTGAGCTTGGAGCAGTGTACACATCGAGCCTTGATGGCCCGGGCAAATGGGCAAAGATGAGCATACAACACTCAGCAGATGCCGACTCTCTCTAACCTCCAAGCTACCTTAAGCACGTTGGGGGTAAGGGCGAATCACTTCCAAAGCAGAGAAACCCACCTCCCTTGACATCGTCTGATGGCGATGACATTTGTGGTCTTGTGGCTGCCACTTCTTCTTAGTGGCCCTTGGGGAATACGAGGTGGGGTGGAGCAAGAAAGAACGACGATGTACCTGTTGTCAATGGTACTGTACCGAATACTTTGCCCTCCTTCTCGGGTACATCGACATCCGGGAGCAGGAGGAACGAAACCTGCTTGCGGCGGCAAGCATATGGGTCGCCGACCAGAAACTGACCACACCAATATCCATATCCCGAAGGCGATAGTGGGTATCCAGATGATGACCACCATGTTTGCCGATGCCTTGTGGATGACGACGGACAATCAATGTCTGGACGGCAGATGGCGCATCGTGGGCACGGCCAACGATTTCTCGGGATCGACCACTCGATATAGCTGAAAGCCGGATCTCGCCTTCGTTCTCCCGATTGGTCGAGCCAGCAATAGTGATCAAGTCGCCAAGCTCCACTCTACGTCCTCTAACGATTGCTGCATGAGGAAATTGCAAAGCACAAGTCCTGTTTTGTTGGGTGGAAGGCCTTTCTTGCAGGAAGCGAGAAACAGAAAGCTATCAGGAGTGGGAGGCATGGCCCCAGTGACGTCGTTTGGGGGAAAGATCGTCATCATATACCCAAACCGACTGGTGGCGTCCATCACAGAAGAGAGGAACCCCCAAGACGGGGCAAAGCAGACCTGCATGGGGACTGAGACCCAGCTTGCCAGGCAGCAGCCAGCCCTCAGATGGGGCAGGGCCAAGGCACAACGAAGGGCTGGATGCGGATGGAATGCTGTCGGGGAGGCGGCCCTAACCCCAGCTGCATTTCTGGCCTTTGGCTTGCATAGGGCCACTTCTTTCCATGCAGGATATATTATGTGTTCCAGAGGCCGGGTGACTCACCCGGATCATCAGCGAGGAGCACGCCAATCCTGCTGCCAGCAGGCTGTCAAGAACTACAAAACGATGCGGGCTGGGATTCGTCTGCATTGCATGGCGCGTCTGGGTTCCATTCGCCCGTCAGCATCCGAGTGGCGGCAGCAGCGCACAACCTTGATTAGGTGCGCGGGTGTTCAACAATGGCTCGTAAGCTGACTCGAGGTCTCACAGATCTGGAGAAACGGGTCGTCACGAGGATCACGATATCATGAGTAAGATGGCAAGCAACGGACGGGATCGGCCGCTCTTACCTTCGTCCGTCTGATTTGCCGTACCTATCTCCCCCTGAAGCAACATCGCGCCATTTCCCACCGGTCAGATGAAACGTTGTGTACTGAGTTTGGGAAAAGACGGGAACCGGAATATGTCGCTCTCACCCGCTGCTCACACGATTCATGATTGCTGTGTCTTAAGGTTTGGCAGGGTGCGCCCCGAGACAATGGGGCGGAAAACAACGCAGGGTATAGCTTGCGGCTTTGGCTGAGGGCCCATCTTCGCCTCGCCTCCTGGACGAAGCCGCGAGGTCTCTCACAAGTCTCGTGGTCCGGCTCCGGGACCACCAGTTCCACACATGAAGTCCGCTGCGTCGCGCGGCCCCGCGAAAGTGATAGGAAAAGAAACAAAAGAAAACCGGAGACGGGGGCCCGCCCCATGAATAACAAGTGTGAGACCCCCGCCCCCTCGTCTCCATCTGACCTCTGTCTGGCCGCCGAAGGGGCATCGATATTAAACATATTTCTCTCCTCGCAGACAAGCGCACAAAGTGGGAACAACCTATATCTCTTCCATCTTATTATTTGTCCGCAAAATACACCGTATAACGATCGACATATACGGCAGCTGCGTTCAGGGGTCTTATTTTGTTCTCCTCTCGCCCAAGAACCGGTCGACCATTCTGACGAACGGGTATTGTTACCTCCGAGAGCACAGCGACGTCCCCCCTCCTATTGGACGCGTATGGCACGACAGAGGAGAAGGAATGCGCCTTTGGTTTTGGTCAGCATAGCGCAGCAGGGTCGCAAGAATGCGGAGCGCTGCAACGTGGCGGCTTACGGGCGTTGAATGGTACGTGCAGGCAGCAGAAGACGTTAGGCCTGGTCATACTTGCCTTTGCCTTTACTCTGTACACCCTGACCTTACCTTCTTCTGTGGCCCCGGCTAATGTAAGCCAAGCAGGCACAACAACCAGAACGCAACGCTGCCTCCCTGTCCAGAGGCAAGCATCATGCTTGGAAGGCGCTTTGCAATCTGTTTGTTCGTCTGCGCGCAGATGCGATCGACGTCGCTATCCGTTGAAGAAAGCAGAAACAAAAAGCAAATAGCCGCCAAAAGCTTGAGGCTTTGGGGGCGTGCGTACTAAAAACAGGGAGAGGGAGAAGCCATAATGCTCGGGCATATACCTCTTTAGGGAAAGTACACCCACTAGGCTGGCTTGACCCCCCGGATGAATCGATCCAACCCCTGGCAAGATCTACTAGATCCCCGACTACAGCGGCCCTCCCCAGTCCATTGCCCTGTTTAGTAAGTGAAATTATACAGTATTGTCCTTTGGCCTCATGGCTGTCCCAAACAAGGTGTGGTTGTCATTTGTTGCGCGCGAACACACATGCATGCACACACACACACACACATTCCTACTCATTCTCATACACACACACACATACACACACACCGCGTCCCGCTGTCGCATCGTGGCGCCCACAGTTGCTGCATATCATCCAAAAGAAATCTCGAATTGCTCAGTGGCATTGGCCAACCCGTGGCCGATGTGAGACTCTTACCTCAATCATGCGATAGCGCCATCCAAGTGCTTACGGGGGCCGTTGAGGGGCAAGCGAGCTTCAGGGCTGCGATCCCGTTGGCTGGCTCATGCAGGGCGCCGTCAATACTCATTACGGCTATCAAGAGAGTTGTACCGATGTCTCAGACGAAAAGAAAAGCCACTATCGTGCGAGATATCACGCTGTGTGCGTCGTGTGCGTGCGTACGTGTGTGATGCGGCGTCTGGTATGCGCCTCGGACGGATGCCGTGGATGGACGAGCCCACTTGTGCTTGTGCCTGTGCTTGTATGGCGCATATTGACAGTGTCTTAGTTGTGTTACAAGACGTTCATCCGATTGTTCTTTTTAGGGGTTCGACGTGGTGTCAACGGCCCAGTTGCAACCCCATTTTGCTGCGGTGCTGCACGACATCCCTGTCTTCCGAGACCTGACCCCCAAAAAGAGCGAGAGACACGCGAGGTTCCGGTGCTGCGAAAGACACCAGAGACCGGAAAAGAAAAAGAGGAAAAGAAAATAACCAGGAGGGAATGGGACGACTCCACAACCAATTTCAGCTTTTGCTTGGGTCCGCCATCTGCAGGTCAATAAAACGAAAGAAAAAAAAACCGAAGCGCCCCGCATCTGCATTCGGAGGGCTGAGCTGCTGGATGCCACAGCCGAGAGAGCGCGAGACGACGGTTCAGACTTGGCTGGGCGCGATGGAATTACCCGAGAGCCGTCTTGTCGGAAGGGTTGCCAAAGCACCGGAGGCGGTCCCCTTCCCGCTGAACCAATTGGGATCCTGACGTCATCAGCTGAAACGGACGAGATCAAAAGACATTGCCTCCTGGCAAGGAGAGTGTGTTGTGAGGCTGAAGACACTCGTCCACTGGGAGGGGCACGCGAGATCGCTTTACTGGGCAGCTGAACATGTAGGCCTATATCACCCTCGAGCACACACTTCACACGCGACAGACAAATCAAGCATGGGGCAACTCGGTGGAGCTCGGGTCAAGCCGCCGGTCCATCGCAGGCCTTCCTTGCCATGACGTATGGGGCAAGGATCTGCACCATATCTGAGCCCTGCAACTGGACCGTGACAGGTTTTGGCCTACGACAGCCGTGAGAGACAGCGACAAGGATCTCTCGCAAGGTGGTCGAGGTCGAGGCAGCAGGTAGCAGGCAAGTGATGCACGACGACAGGGCACTAACCGGTAGCATCATGCCAGCGATCTGTCGAATGGGGCCCGCAAGTGACCTCCTCTTGACTTGGACCCGCCAATGCCGTCGAGACATAGATGCCATGTTGTTTGGAACGTGTGACAAGGTTCGCCGAGGCCAATATGAACCGGAGAGCATTTAAAGGCAACTTTCCTTCGTGGTGCAATGGCAAGGAGATATCGTAGAAAATGCTAAGACCCAATCTCGATGTTTGTGTGGGACCCCTTCGCTTACCAGCATACGCACATACATACATCTATAGCTATATCTCTAGTTGATTACGCCTCCCCAGAAGCGAGCTACGGGAAATAGACCAGACGTGTGTGGCACTTGTCAGATCACCTATCCCCTTTCCAACCAGATCAGATCAGATCAGAGCAAATCAAATCAAGTCATATCAAAGCACAAATCCAAGATACAAGAACAAGAACAAGAAAAGATGAAGATGAAGAGTCGCAAGGCCATCACCAACACGCAACGACGGGCCTTGCGCAAGTGGTTCTTCGACCCGACGACCAAGGACGGGCCCAAGACGCACAATGACGCCTCGCTCTGGTGGCAGCAGGCGTACGGGTACTACCTCAACTCGAGCACCGTCAGCGAGATCCTGAGCTACAAGTACGACCCGCTGGACAACGCGGCGTCGAGCGACCCGGCGTACTGCCAGACGGGCACGCGCAAGCGGCAGCGCCCGCCGAAGTGGGAGACGCTCGAGGAGGAGCTCATCAAATGGGTCTTCATGTACGAGAGCATCGCGGGCGAGGGCGCCGTCTCGGGCGCCATGCTGCGCGAGAGGGGCGCCGAGCTGTGGAACACGCTCGAGTGCCACCGCGGCATGCCCATGCCCAAGTGGAGCGAGGGCTGGCAGTGCCGCTTCAAGTCACGCTACGCCCACCGTAAGCAGAAGATGCTGGAGGAAATGGCACGGAACTGCGGCTTGGGCAGCGACAGCAGCAGCAGCAGCGGGAGTGGCGAGGATCAAAGCGACATGAGCAGCGGTAGCGGCAGCAGCAACAGCAGCAACTGCGGAGGCTACGTCGACTTGATGAGTACAACGACAACAGCGGCAACCTACGGGAACGGCGGGGTATATCATTGGTGATTTGAGGCCCGAACCGACATAGTGTCGTTCTGTATCTCAAAATAGATACGCGAGGTTGGGAAAGGGACAAGGGCGCATAAATGGTTTGGCAAAGGGGCGTTGGTCTGTATTTCTCAGTGGTTCGTTTTGCAGCCGGGGTGTCGACCGGATGGCCGGATATTTCACATACAGGACACTGGCGCTTTGATAGTTACAGTAGTGAGCACAACATAAGACAAGAATTGAAATCGTCCTAACTCGTACTCAACCCCCTTAACCCCCCCAGGGGCTTGTTCGCCGTACTTCCACTCAGCCGGCATGAAGAATTGGTTAGCCGAGCTTATTGTTACCGATGTCGACTAGATCCGCCGTGTAGATCATTGATTACTTTGAAGGTGTGTGAGTGCCTGTTGCGGAGGAGAGGCGGGGTGATAGACCTTGCTGTAATCTCCGATGGGCTGTGATCACCGATCACCATTGCTGCCCAGATTGCCCCTCCCCGTAGCCAATGATGGTCGGAATTGGACAACGTGATAAAGGCCATGTCTGATTCGATGCCTCTCCTTTTCGTGGCACGGGTTGTGAGACACCACAAACGGCGCGGCGGTGTTGTGTTCTTCAGCCATGGCCTGATTATGTTCTCTTCCACCTTCCAGGCCGCTGGGCTGGATGCTGGCGTAGTAGTCTTTCCAATACGAGGAGTTTCCCATTTCCGACCGGCTGATGAATGGAAAATGACCAGGGTTATTATATTGTCCGAGGGGTGATTGGCTAGCGGGACGGTCAGGAAAAACAGGGGCCTGCCCACCGCTACATAGAAGCAGGCCGGGATGGTGGCCGGTCCAGACTTCGTCTAGTCTAGGCATGCAGCTTAGGCTGTCGGGCACTGGGTTGTTGGGTAAACTAGTAAAAAAAGGCATCAGCCCTCGCCGTCTTGGCGCATGCAAAGGATCAGCGCCAAAGGGGCAATTTGACGAAAGCCAGCACGATGGTTGCATATCAGCATCGCTGACAGCTGGATCTGGCTGGCTGGCTGACCGATTTGGGTGGGCGGAGGCTCCATCCGGCTCCCGCCCTACTTTCTTGCTAGGGCTGTCGCTTTTCCTTCTCTCTTTCTTGCTTTTCTTGCGGGAGAAAGGCCGACGTCAGTTGTCAGTTGTCTCTCGTCTGTAACGTTATTCTCCACGTTGCAATCCCGCCGTCGTTCGGTTTTTGTTGCTGCCTGCATGGGATCGGGCATCGGCATGGGTCAGCCGACTCACCACGCATGTTTTTCTCACCCTGCCGCCTGCGCGCGCCCTGCGTGGTCGAGTCATCGCATCGCATCATTTTCCATAAGACCCATTGAATTTCTCGGCGACTGTTGCTTGGGCTGTCTCCCTCGATGTGTGCGTGAGCAAAAGGTCGCCTGCGCAGCTCGGATGCGACGGTGATTTATTTGGATTTGGTAGCACGTCGCTTTCCCCTCTGGTCTGGCCCGTATTGACGCGCCTTCGTGCGGATTGGATCCCGGTCAGCCCCAAAGGTAAAATTGTGTGCCCAGGGGCGTGGCACTACGACGACTATCAGACTATGTGTCTTCAGGGATGATAAGCAACCAGCGACGGACTAGAGAAAACTATCGAGCAATGGTTGTTTACTATGTATGCTTCCCGCTTGCTTACTGCTTATATTGTCATGACGTTGAAGTAAGGCTCAAGCCCAATGTTTTAGCGTTTTCCATGTTTAGAAACACACACTCACACACACACACATGTGGCAGACTCGCACACACACACACACACGCTGACACGGGAAAGCATCGTTTGCTGACTCGGACTTTGGCTAAGGCCTCAGCTCTCAGACACCACCACCGACCACCCCCGGACTTTTTGGCTGGTGTCGGCACTAGCTCCTGGCCATAAATAACTACCGAAGGGACGGGCAAGGTTGAACCTAGTCACGTCATGCATTATTCCGTCGCGCCATGTCTTAAAGGTGCCAAAATGCTTGAATGGAC
Organism: Apiospora kogelbergensis; assembly: GCF_038363985.1. Lineage (NCBI taxonomy): Eukaryota > Fungi > Ascomycota > Sordariomycetes > Amphisphaeriales > Apiosporaceae > Apiospora > Apiospora kogelbergensis. Next base: position 1,558,575 of record NW_027117422.1, read on the forward strand.
CGTCAATCGTCGGCAATCCGGTCGCCAGACGATCGCGACTTGTTAACTCCCTGTGTCCCCCGTGGTGAGTGAGACGCTGCGCTGCTGCCGTGCACCCAGGCACTGCATGCAAGAAAAAGATCCGGCCTGTATGTAATGCGACCTAGCCAAGTCGCGCAGCGGAAATTGAAACACGTCACATGAACCAGAGAAATCTCGTGGGAGGATTCGGATGCAATCTTATGTGGTATTGGGAGCGACACCACCAGCTGTCATGTATTTTTGGCTGCCAATCCGACACTAGCAAGGATGCGACGCCATACCCCGCAGCCCACCAACGCAAAGAACAACACCACATTGTTTGGTTCTGCAGTCGATGCAACCGTAGCATTGGGTTTTGGCCCGTCCATCACTTAGACTTTAGTGCGACGACGATTCGTACAATGACCGGAAGACAGACGACGGCTGGCTAAGCAGATCCCGCGGAACGCCAACCTCGACCACCCGACCGCTGTCCAGCACAATGACCTTGTCGAAGTCGGTAATGGTGTCCAGTCGGTGGGCAATTGCGATGACTGTGACATCCCTGAACTTCTCGCGAATCACAGACATCATGTGAGCCTCGGACTCGGGATCGAGGCTGATACGCAACAACCAATTATTAGTATGCGAATGTGAATGTGGGTGGGAGTGAATGTGTCCTCTACTCACCTGCTGGATGCTTCGTCCATAGCCACAACCTGGGAATGATCCAGCAAGGCCCGCGCCAGACTAAAGAGCTGCTGTTGCCCTTTAGAGAGGGTCGAGTCTGACAGCTCCGCGCCGAGTCCACCCTTGGCCTCGATGGCGTCCCAGAGGTGGGCTGCGCGCAGGGCCTCGACGATTTGCTCGTCGGACGATCGCTTTCGCGGGTCGCAGTTCAAGCGCACGTCGCCGGAGAGGAAGACGGTATCTTGGGGAATCGCCGTGAGCCTCTCCCGCAGCGTCTCGCGTGACATTCGCGCCACATCGACCCCGTCGATGGTGATGGTGCCCTGGTAGTTGATCATGTGGAAGAGGGCCAGTAGTGTGGAGCTTTTCCCGCTGTTTCGGGCAATCAGTTCGGCGGGTTCTTTTTTCGTGATTTTGACAGGTCGTGCTAGTAGGGATTAGGGATCAGGGGTGCTCTTACCTTCCGCTGCGTCCACAAATGCCAATCTTCTCGCCGTGGTGGATGACTAGGCTTAAGTCGGAGATCGCAGGCTTCTCTGCGTCGTCCTTGTACGTCGCCGTGACCTTGTCAAAGGTGATGGCACCCGTGGCGGGCCACTTGTCGGGCGGCTGCTGGGTCTCGTCCGCCAAGTTCTCGTTGGGCGTCGATTCCTCGAACCTTTTGACGCGGGCCACGGCCCCGATGGAGGTCTCGAGCAGGGTCCAGCTGCTGATGGCGGACTTCAGGGCGGCGCTAAGAGTCATAATGTTGAATAGGGCCACACCGGTGAAGCCCACGCTCGTGCCTTTTCGTAGCGACACGGCTATGGCCACCAAAACAATGGCCACCACGGCCACGATGAGATCGAGTACCAGGTTGAGCCATCTCTGGATGCTGTAGAGAAGGTAGAACGGCTTCTGGGAAGCGTCGAGGCGCTCGTCGGCTCTCAGGACCAAGTCTTCCTGCCAGCCGAACGCCCGGATGGTGGCCAGGCCGCCCAACGTTTCTAGAAACTGGCCGCTGCAAGGAGTGGTCACAAAACACCGGTTAGTGGATACGACACTTCCTTTTTCTTTCATTTTTTGGTAACCCCTACTGCAATGCAGTTCTCATGCGCGGATGTACTTACTAGATTGGGCTCTTTGCATCCAGGTCCAGAAACCGAAGCTGGCGAGAGGTCCTGAGGTAGAACTTTTGCAGAACCCACAACACCCCGAACAGGATGGGATATCCAATCAACAGCCAGTACGAGGCCGGGATGATCATCAGTGCTTGGGCGAGACTTGTCAATCCATCTGCCGGGTGGTCGGGGGTCATTAGCTCTTGGCACGCAAATAGACATTGCCTTTGTATTTAGCGGCACTCACTTGTGACAAAGTTAATTAGTGAGAAGGGTAGTTCGGCATCGACCAGGTTGATGTCTTGGCTGAATCTGTCACAAGCAGTGTAAGTCGCACAGTCACTGCGGCTCTTCGCCAGGCAAAAGAGGCGTCGGGCTTACCTGTTGGTGATGGAACCAATATCTGTCACGCTAAAGAATGTGATAGGGGCACTGAAATAGATCACCGTTAGCGGATTGGATGCCAGGGCTTGGGAGTGATGCACCATTACCTCAGAGTGGTTCGTAGAAGTGTGTAATGGAGCTTGGCGCCGGATATGACAGCCAGGTTCAGTAGAACATGCCTAAGAAAAGTGTCAGTAAGCACACGAAGGTTGCATGTAGTTTGCTGTCAACGTACGCGCAGGTCAAGACCAAAGCGACCAGAGCTGTCATCTCGAGTGCCGTAAAGATGCCGAGGTATTTCCCATTGTACTTGTTGGGATTGGCATCGTTTGCTTCTCCCCACCACGATAGAATGATTTCTGCCAGGTATCAGTCCGTAAACAAGAAGTCGTAGGTTCTTGGGTAGTACTTACCTGGGAACTTCAGACAAAAAACAAGTATTGTCTGCAGGGCGAAGAAAACAAAGGTCTTGGGCCATCCGAATGTTCCAAAATAGTACTTGTAAACAGAACCATCTCCAAGACGTTGGGTCGCTTCGTCCACAGTCCTGTTTAATGAGTCGTTAACAGCAGCTGCTGGTGCAAATTCGGCTTCTTTGGGGTTTTCCTGCGTTTCTTTGGCGGTGCTTTCGTCCTTCACTGGCTCGATGCCCAGCTTGGTTAGGTAGTCTTGCTTCTTCGTGACATCTTCACGGGGGCCGTTTTCAACGACGGTTCCATTTGCATCCAGCCCAATGATGAAGTCGGCATGGTCCAGAAGGTGCACTAGCGTAGCTGTCAGTCTGGTTCTCGGATCCAGCCTGCAGGAGGGTGGGTGTGGGGGTCTTGCATACCTGCATGTGTCACCAATATGGAGGTGACGCCTCGTACTTTCAGCAGGCCACGGGGGCCGAAGACCTCTCGGACGATGTGAGACTGCGTGTGCAGGTCCAGACCACTGAAGACGTCGTCGAACAAGATCAAGTCCCGCTTGGAGTAAACAGCTCGTGCGATTGCCTGGCTGCGTTAGTACGGGCGGATGCTCTCTCAGCCGGGTAGGGGCGATAAAACCACGTACGACTCGTTGTTTCTGCCCGCCACTAAGACTGAGCCCGTTGCTGCCGATGACGATCTGGTCGCCTTCGGGGAACTGCTGGAAGTCCTCCTCGAGGGCGCATGCGCGAATCACGGTGGCGTACCAAGCTGCGTCGAAGTGCGAAAAACCTATCACATTAGCGCGGAGCGTCTCATTCGCCAGCCAAGGTTTCTGGTCGCAGAATGCGACGCTGCGCGAAGGTGGAGTATTATCATTATTGGTGTCGTCGTTAGTGCTGCTGCTATTAGTAGTATTTGTCGCCAGCTGGACCACGCCGCGGCGCAGCGGGGTCTCGCCCAGGATCCCTTTGAGCAGAGTGGACTTGCCCGACGCGATTGGCCCGACGACCATGGTGAGACAGCGGGAGGGCACGCGCAGGTTGAGCGAGGGTAGCACGGGACCTGCATCCTTGGACCACCCGAAAGCGGCATCCTGCAGCCGGACGGCGTCCCCTGCCGGAAGCGGTGGCTGCTGCTTCTCGCTGTTGCTGCCGCCCCAGCCATCCGCGTTCGAGCCCTCGCACGACGACTTGTGAGACAGCGTTTCGGGAGATTGGCTTGTGGGGGCTGCTTGCTCCGCGGAAGAAGAAGAAGAGTCCGGCTTTTGTCTCAAGTAGTTCTCGATCCTCGTGAAACACGCCACGCCCGCCAAAATCTCGGGGACGTAGGCAAATATGAGGTCGAGAGGCTGCGTGATGAGAGCCAGCAGAGAAAGAGTGGTGAAAATACGGTTTGACCCCAACAAAGTATTGCTGTCACCGTGAGACTGCGCAGCCACCACACCAAAAGTGAGAACGGGCGCCAGTGTTACCGGCAAAAACGCTGGGTAGCGCTGTCAGCACAAAATCACAGTCGGACTTGGTTAGTAACTCACAGACTGTGACGACTCCTAGGAGCATCAACCTGAATTTGCGGGCAGACGAGATCTCATCCATCCGGAGCTGTTGGATGAGTTCCGTTGAGCGTTTCACCCATCCCAGCATCTTGACCGACTTCACAGAGCCAAGTAGCGAGGACGTGATTGCTTTCGTCAAGAATTAATTTCAGCATCAACATTGAGGGTTGAGGGGATATTCACTTACCAACTCGTTTCTCAAGCACCTCCATCCATGACGCCTGGAAGGCACCGGCAAAACTGGATAGCACTACGGCAGCAAATGTGCAGACTAAAAGATATTAGTGAACCACGAGGACATCTTTTCAATAGTAAATGGGCATTCTTACCAAGTGCAAGGACTATAGGGGCAACGAAAATCGCTCCTACTTCGGTATACAGAATCCACATTGCAATTCCGACCTGCACGATAGTTGACCACGTCTCGTGAATATGGACCATACCCATGACGATTCTTTCAACGTCCGTACTCATCAGGCTGAGGGCTGTGGCATCTTCGGCTACGGAAAGATTCATAGAGAGTGTACTTCGATAGATGGTGGTCACGAGGACACCTCGCAGCATGACAGCGAACCGATAAGAGAGGTGCTGACCCCACGCAGTAGCCACCTTTTGCGTGTTAGTGAAACTCTCAAATCCAAAATGGAGATAACTTACTGCGATGCAGATATAGATGAGCCCATAGGCTGCGATGAGCCCGTAACCAATATTGTCTTGATATTCGGATCCGTCATATGGTGTACTCAAATAGCCTAATATGGTACGGATGAGAAAGGGCTGAGCGAGCTGAGCTGCTACCACTATCAAAAAGGGGAACATGGGTGCAAAAAGCTGCCATTTGAGCGCCCAGAACACCGCCACCAACAGTGACCCTTCATCTCCTGAAATCACTGGTAAAGTCAGTTCTGCGGAATTAAGAGTTGTGTAGAAAGCACTTACATTTCTCGACAGGCCCGCGGACTTTACCCCACAATACAGGAGATAGGAGGTTTGGGTCAACATCTTGGAGAGACGGAACGGACAATGCAGTAGAATAGCCTCTCCATAGCATCGGATTGAGCCAGGAGAAGAGAGTTCGTGTGAAGATACCGCCACTGATCTCGTTGCCGTTCTGCTTGATTTCCGGACCAAACCACTTGTCCTTGCGAACCTCCTCCAGGGCAAGAAGCCCTATCTTGAGCCCCAGGGTCACCGTGAAGAGGGCAGAGATGGCACTTGCAGTCTCACCCAGCCAAAGGGTCCTGATGCGCACGATATCGAGAACGATGGATATCAGAAGGTAGGTGTCCATGAGGAGCGGAGGACCTAGAGACTTGCCATGCTCCAAGAACGAAAGAGCCATGAACGCGAAGCAGTCGACCACGCTCAGTGCAGCGGCTGGGACCGTTGCCCTCGTTCGCTGTGAAGGCGATCCATTCCCAGCAGCCCATAGAGCGAGCAAAACAACGGAGAAGGCTAATAAAATCCCGATTACCAACTGTGGATGAGTCAGCTTGTGGGTGACTTGCATTGAGTCATAAAAAGAGCCGTACCAGTTTGATAGAGCGAAGAATGACGCCCCCGACTCGAGACTTCCGGGTGAACAACGTTGCTATTCGAATTGCCCCTAATATCAGAAATACTGCCGATGGCAGGATTGAGAGGATAGTCTCTTCGAACAATAGAGTGAAGTCGAACGTTCGTGCACACTCCGGAACGGCGGGCCCGAAGGCATCGTCAACGGCTGGTGGGCAGCTCAATGCGGATGAGTTGCTATCTGCGTTGGAAGCCATGTTTGCGATAGATCTGGTCACTTGCAACTCATCGGCGAAGCATATATCTTGCAGAATTTGAGCAGATCCAACTCCTTTGCACGCACATATGCAAGGGGGACCCAGCAATCAATGATTGTAGATCGATGTGGTTCGTCGGTGCCAGCTGGTGACAGAAGTTCAGCACAATAGAAGGCGATGCAGAACCATATGCAGAGCCACCATGGTACATTCAGCCGCTTAATCTCGGAGGGCCAGCTGGGTCTCTTCACTTTTACCAAATCGGCGATACCAAGATGACAAGGGAGTGCGTGTCCATGACCCGCTTAACCCGGAAGTATTGGTGGGGGCCGGCCGGGCTAGAAGCCAGAAGACTTCAGCTATATCGAGTTGGACGAGTTAGACCAGGATGACCACCAAACATGACTTGGGTCTGCAGCAGAAATTGCTCTCTGCATACTCGAGTCCAAGACAGACTAAGCCCATGTGAGCCTACGTGAGCCAGCGTGGGGATTACGTGCTCCATCCGGCAGGGTAAGAAACTGATGCAATCCCGTATTTTTCTTTCTATCTCCATCTCGGTAACCGCAGCTTATTTCAACGCGGAAGGGCAGTACAGATGATTGGTTCGCCTGCCGTTGGGATTTGGTGGTCAACCCCCTTTAGTACGGCCGGCCCACGAGCCCGCATGCATCGGCCCCGGTTTTCCTTTTCTTTTTATATCTTTGTATACGTCGACTGATGCTGACGGGATGCGGCTAAACAGTTAGTACCGCTGTTTCCACCCCCGGCTATTGATGGTGGCTACCTGCGCCCATTCAGCTCACTGACCAAGGACTATAGGAGTTGATCCTGATTTGTCCAACCAAGCCACCACATTTTGACTTTTGACAGCTGCCTCCACAGCGTTGAGAACGCCCCGAGGCGAAAGAAATCCCAGAAACTGGTTTTGCTATGGCGCTGTCAGCACGTGGCGAGACATATTGGATGAGTGAGCCACTTCTGTCACTGTACATATATTAACCCTGATGTCATCGTCATCTGCATCGAAGTTCGAAGCATCATGTGAGAACCGATCATCCTCAGCGGCGAGTTCGTCATACTGTGCTGCACAAACTGCCATATCGCCGATCCTTTCCATCCCTACCTCAGCCTCCGGGGGCTTCAGGGGTCAGGATGGACCACTTCAGATGCTGCAAGGTCTTGCTTTCGTACAGGATACCTCTCTTCCGCCTTGTGTATACATCGGCCCTGTACGCCATAAAGGGAAGGGATGGCGAGCACCGAACAAGTAATGTGCGCATCATCAAAAGCAATCTTGATAAGTTCAGCTGAAATGGGCCTGAAAAAAGGTTCTCGATCCCGCCCTGAGGGTTCCGCCCGCCTGGAACCATGGAAATACTACGATGCTGTGGGTGGATTCCGCTAAAACACCGAATCTGGGGTCAGCTAAGCGTCTCGACTCGCGGCTTCTGTACCTTGGTAATTCCCTGCATACAGACTCCGTGGTATGATGTTTCTTCGTGACCTATGACTTAGCCGGATGGCCGGCTTGCAGGGTATACTAAAGGAGGGTGACATTTCTTATTGCTCGCCACTTTCAGATATTCTGGTCGTCTACACGAAAGGGCGATTATGTAAATGAGTGTAACCGTCACTTTGTTCGAGAAACAGGTTGCAGCATGTGTTTTGGACCTCCTGCAGTTTAATCTCCGTCCCTTTTCAACAAGACTCCCCACAGAAGCCTGGAACAAAAGATCATCGCCAGACCTTACTGTCCTGGGTCTTCCAAGTTCCTGTCGAGTTCTCCCAAACGCCCATCCTCCGATATCAACCCAACATAATCGGCTTTTATTTTTCCATCGAAGATCTCCACTCGAGCAACTACTTGCTGGTTACACATATACGTACACTCCACTCAGGCACCATCCGTCCCGCAGCATCCCGCGCGTTGTTCAACCTGCATTGTACCTGGCACAGCATCTTCCAATTTGACCTCGAATAGTCAAACGGAACCGGCTTGGTTGTGCCCATTTTCGTCTTCAGAAGACCATACACGTACTGGAAAGAAGACCACCGTTTCTTGACTCAACCTACCGTAACATATTGCGAGCGTAAGATCAGCAAATCCAATGCAGCCTTTCGAGCACTACACTGACATTCACAGGTTCCAGCACCTTACCGACACCTGCAATAATGGGAGTCTCGAGCGATACGGGCTCCAGGCTCGAAGTGCAGACAACGCCAGCTATGGACGCTGGAATGCCTTCTCAGAAGCCCAGGCGGCGGGCTCTATCGCGCGCAGAAGCCAACGAAGAATTTGGTGCATCCGCCGCTGCGAATCTAGTGCAGCAGATCCACGACGCATGGGCTAAAGTCCTTGGACTTTCAACGGACCATATCAACACAACACGTTCGTTCGCCAGCTTCGGCGGAGACTCAGTGGCAGCTATGAAAGTTTCATCCTTGCTCAATCGAGCCGGCATACGAGTGCCGGTGAAAGACATCATGCGAGGCAAGACGATTCAGGGGCTCGCGTCAGTTGCCAAGCAGGTGGCTGCACCAGCCACAGCTGCCGCCTCACAACCACAACCACAGCCACAAACCCAGTCCGAACTACATTCCTCGAAGGAAGGCGGGACTAACGGCTCGATCAACAACAAAATCAACAACCTGAAGATTGCTGACGAGCGCCAAGAGCGTATCGATCATCTTTCGTTCAAACATGGCGCTGACACTGAGGTGGAGGACATGTACCCCTGCTCGCCGACGCAGCTGGGCATCCTCATTGCTCAAGCCAAGAAGCCGGGTTCGTATGTGATGCGCATCCTCTTCGAACTCTCATCTCCCAAGTATAATGAAAGAGTCGATGTCAAACGCCTCCGGGAAGCTTGGCAAGCCGTCGTCGACCGCCATGCCGCTCTTCGCACTGTCTTCGTCGAAGGCAACACGGCCGAATCGCCGTTTGAGCAAATCGTGATCCGACGCGTCAAAGCCGACTTTCGCGTCTTGCGCATCATGACCGATGATGCTAGCGAGGATCGCCTCTTGTCCCTAGGCAACCATGGCGGTGCCCTGGCCGAGTTCGGTGAAATCGGCCACCGCCTTACTGTAGTTGCCACACCGTCCGGCAAGCATTACGCCCGATTGGACATAAGCCACGCCATTACGGACGGTGGATCAATCGACATCGTGATGCGCGATCTCAAGCTTGCGTACGGCGGCAAGTTGGCTCAAGGGCCAGGTCCGACATATCGATCATTTATTGATGACATTGTTCGCCAGCCCTCTTCTCGTGGTCTCCAGTACTGGTCAGAATACCTTGGCGGTGCTGAGCCTTCCCACTTTCCTAGTCTGCTCGACGGAGACATGACCTCGTCCCCGGAAAGTAAGCTCATGTCTACACGAGTCGACCTCTCGTCTATCACACAGGAGATTTCAGACTTCTGCCGCTGCCATGAAATCACTCTTTTCCATTTGTTCCAGGTTTGCTGGTCTGTTGTCTTGCGCGCATATCTGAACCAGGACGACGTCTGTTTCGGATACACAGCCTCAGGGCGTGATGCTCCAATTGACTCTATCGAGTCAATCACAGGGGCTCTTGTGAGCACTATGATGTGCCGCGTGCAGTTTGACCCAACAACCACCGTTGCATCACTCATCAAGGAGGTGGCGGGGCGCACCACAGAAAGCCTTGACTTCCAACATCACTCTCTTGCCGATGTACAAACAGCAGCTGGACTTCCCAAAGACATTGTTTTCAATACCGTGATAGGCTTCCAGAACGCTCTATCATTGGACTCGGACGATACCCAAGCTGGCCTTGGGGTCAAACAGCTCAGCGTATATTCGCCTACAGAGGTACGCAAGACATACTGGACCAACTTGCGACTTTGATGTCTAATTGTGAGAATAGTACGATATAGCGGTCATCGTTGACACAGAGGCCGACGCCCCTTCGGTGAATTTGGACTATTGGACTCATAGGATATCACCAGCGCAAGCAGATGTACTCGCCGATACCCTTGCTCAAGCCATAACCACTGTGGTTTCCCATAGTGACTACAAGATTGGGCAATTGGAGATCGTTTCGTCAACCCAATACCAGCAAATGGTCGACTGGAACATCAATTCAACTTTGGAACACGGTGACTTCTCTCAAGGTACGTCAACCCTACATAATATTTTCCATGAACGAGCATTGTCTTGCCCCACGGCAACTGCCGTAGTAGCCCACGATGGGCAACTGACTTATAGCCAACTTGACACACTCTCAACCCAATTGTCTCACCACCTGGCATCTCTTGGCGTGAAGGTCGAGACACTAGTGCCCTACTGCTTTTCCAAGTCGCTATATACGGTGGTGGCTATTCTAGGAATTCTGAAAGCAGGGGGTGCTGGCGTTCCGCTCGACCCCAAGCATCCTTCAGACCGTCACGACACTATTCTTGATGACACAAGGGCCACGGTTATCGTCACATCCCCTGAACACAGTCGCCTGTTTCGTCATAGAGGCGCAGCGGTGGTTTCCGTGGATGACGACCTTCTTCGCGGTCTCCCAGAGGCCTCGGGCGACGCGCATGGCTCAATCACAACGCCGGACTCTGCGGCATTAGTTGTATATACATCGGGTAGCACTGGTGAGATTTACCCAAACAATTTCAAGATGCAAGTGTGACTAACTGAAACCAGGTGTCCCCAAGGGTGTCGTGTCTGTCCATCGAGCGATTGCAACGAATTGCCAGGCATATGGCACTGCATTGCGGATGAATGAAAAGTCTCGAGTTATGCAGTTCGCCTCCCACACTTTCGATGCTAGCATATTTGATATGTTCGCCGCCCTTCTTCTGGGAGGTTGCGTTTGCATCCCATCTGAAGACGAAAGGATGGACGACCTACCTGGGTTCATCGAACGCACCAACTGTAACTGGATTCTCGCTACGTCGACTGTCATGAGCATGATCATACCCGAACAGGTACCAGGCCTTGAGGTTCTTGTATTGGGAGGAGAGCCACTCTCCCGGGCCGTTCTTGAGACGTGGGCACCTCATACCGCCGTCTTCAACGCGTACGGTCCGGCTGAGAGTGCTATCATGTCGACGTGCTCACCGAAACTCACCATTTTCTCTCAACCATCTCTAATTGGGAAGGCCGTGACAGGACCGGTGTGGATAACGGATACGTCGGACCATGACAGGTTGATGCCCATCGGGTGCATTGGGGAAATCAGCGTCCAAGGCCCAGGAGTGTCACGAGGCTATCTCAACGCACCCGAGAAGACTTCGAATGTGTTCTTTGACAGGCCTAAGTGGTCTCATCCCTCGTTTGAGCCATATTCTCGACTGTACAGAACTGGTGATCTGGGCCGCCTCAACAGTGATGGCTTTGTTGAAATTCTTGGTAGAAAGGACAGCCAAGTCAAGCTGCGGGGCCAGCGGTTGGAATTGGGCGAGGTGGAGTACCAGATCGCATCGCATGAACAAGTCAGGCAATGCGCTGTCGTCAAGGGTTCAAGAGGACTCTGCGAAGAGCGCCTTGTGGGTCTTGTGTCTCTCCGTGGGGAGCACAAGCACACGGGCACTCATATACAGTTAGCAGAGAACGACAGCGACAGCGCTACAGCTCAGGTGATTTCTGAGGTCCGAGAGAAGCTAGCTGGAGCGCTGCCGACCTACATGATCCCTACACTATGGGCCGTACTCCAGGAGTTGCCGGTCACTACCTCGGGCAAGATCTTTACCAAGGGCCTTCAACAATGGGTTGACGGGATGAGCCAGGAGACCTTCCTTCGAGTCACTGGTTCATCTACAGACAGCGGAGTTGAGAAGGATGGAGAGTCGAAGAAGATGTCTGAAACCGAGCAGAAGCTTCAGAAGATTTGGGCCCGTGTCCTCAACCTTCCCATCGAATCGATCACACGATCCAACACGTTCCTGTCAGTAGGCGGAGATTCGGTCACGGCGATGCGCGTTATGTCGCTATGCAGGGCTGAAAGACTTCTGGTCACGGTCCAAGAAGTATTGCGCGATCAGACACTCGCCAGCTTGTCAAGTTGCCTCAAGACGATGGGCTCGCCCTCGACATCTGAGAATGTCGAAGAGGTATTTGACACGCCTGTCGAAGTGAGCCCGATCCAGAATCTCTTCTTCGCGACCCAGGGGCAGTCAAACCGATGGAATCAGAGCTTCATGCTAGAGCTAAGAAGACCCATCCCTTTGGAGCGACTCCGCGGCGCACTTGAGTCTCTCGTCAAACGACACTCTATGTTGCGTGCCCGCTTCCAGAAGTCATCTGCAGGGAGGTGGATGCAACAGATTCCAAAACCAGACAATGATGTGGTCCATCAATCTTTCATCTTTGACACTGCCGATATAGGAGACGACTCCTCAATAACAGAACATGCGACGCTGGTTCAGTGTCGACTCAGTATTGAAGATGGACGTGTTTTCACAGCAACACTCATGACTAAGGGCGACCTTCAGTACCTTTACATGGTTGCTCATCATCTAGTCATCGACCTTGTTTCCTGGCGGGTTATATTTCAAGACCTTGAAGATATCCTATCGAATACCCCACTCAGTAATACTCTACCGACGTCCTTTCTTCAGCTCACCAAAGAACGCATTGCCAAGTCAGGTGACTTGGCCAAAAGTCAAGATGAGAGTCAGGATCTGAACTCTACCGCAGACTGGAGCTACTGGGACTTTGAGGAGCACCTCAACATCGAGAAGAACGCCCGCCAGCTTGGCTTCTCACTAGATCAAAATATTTCTGGTCAGCTTCTTGGTGCCTGCAACAATACTTTGAGGACAGAGCCAACGGATCTGTTCGTTGCCGCGATTCTCAATTCGTTTGCGGAGGTATTCACGGATCGCAACGTGCCTAATGTCTTCGTCGAAGGCCATGGTCGAGACCACGAAGCATTCCATGAAATGGATGCAACAGGCACTGTCGGGTGGTTCACCGCGATTTGGCCTTTGTCCGTTCCGATTACGTGGGTAGGACAGAATGTGGATCTAATGCAGACCATTCGAGCTACCAAGGACACGAGAAGAAGCCAAGAGACTACCGGCAAGAGGTTTCTGGATACTGTCAAGGCCCGAGACTCATTGGATGACATGTCAATGGAAGTCATTTTCAACTATGAAGGACAATACCAACAGTTGGAGAACTCCGACGGCCTATTCCGAATGCTCCCGCTCCCAGCCCCTGATCTGGGTTCCGATGCCAAGCGGACAGCCCTGTTTGAGATCACGACGGTTGTCAAGGCTGGTAAGGTGACGTTCGACTTCTCGTTCAGCGCTAAATCAGGCCGCCAGAACCAGATTTGCGAGTGGATTAAGAAGGTTGAACTCACCTTGACCAAGATCGCGACGGACTTGCCAGCCACAACAAAGATGTACAGCTTGTCCGACTTTCCTCTCCTTCAACTTGATTACGACAATTTGTCGATGTTCATCTCCGGCCTGGAAACCCGACTTCAACCTCTGCGTCCACAGAACAGCTCGTTCGAGATTGAAGAGGCTTACCCCTGCACCGGTATCCAGGAAGGACTGCTCCTATCGCAAGGGAAACACTCGGGTAACTATGCAGTTCATGAGACACTAGAGGTCGTTTCAGCCACAGGGGCGCCTATCGATGTCTCGCGTTTGCGAGAAGCATGGGTACAAGTCGTTAGTCGGCACCCAGTACTGCGAAGTGTCTTTGTGGATCACCCTATCAACACTGGATACCATGTTCAAGTGGTCCTGCCTCAAGTAATACCGGAAATCAACATCTCAACATCACAGTCGGTTGATGAAGCCCTCTTGCTCTGGAAGAACCTAAGGAAGAACGACTACCCCACCGGACGGCTCATGCACCGCTTCAGCATCTGCAGCACTGCTGGTGGCCGAGCCCTGGTCAGATTTGACTTTAGCCACTGCATACTCGATGCACAATCTTGTCAAGTGCTTTTCAGGGATCTTAGTCGGGCCTATACTGGAGGGCTTGACATAGACGGAAGCGTCCCACGATTCAGTCAAGTTCTGCATCATATGCAGGACCGTGACCAAACTTCAGACCTCAAGTTTTGGGAGGCCGAACTTGCAGGTGCAGAGCCATGCTGCCTCCCAAATCTTTCCGACACACCCGATGAGACCAGCCTTGAAATACAGCCTCTGGCGCTTGGGATTTCCGCCGATGTGATGCACACCTTTTGCAAGCAGCATAGTGTAAGCCCGTTTGCTCTCTTGCAAGTGGCCTGGGCCAGGGTGCTCAGTGCCTACACATCGATGGATCGGGTGTCCTTTGGGTATCTCACCTCCGGACGCAATGCCCCAATCAACGGGATCGAGGAGATTGCTGGAGTTCTCGTCAACATGCTCGTCACACACGCCAAGGTTGACTATGGTATTGCCGCAATAGATGCTGTGAAAGCCATGCACCAAAGCTACACCGAAAGCATGGATCACCAATACTGTTCTTTGACGGAGGTGCAACATTCTCTAGAGCTTGGTGGGCAGCCTCTATTCAACACTGTTCTCGATTTCCAACGCACTCCTGACGAGGATAACTCGGTTTCTGCCATGTCCCTGCGACCTCTGGAATTCCACGATCCTACAGAGTTCGCTCTCACGCTCCATTTTGAGCTCAGTCAGACAACCTTCTCTGCCTACATGTCTCACTGGGCGTCAAAGTTAAGCACCCCCTACGCCCAGAACATCGGAGAGGCCTTGGTACTGGCCTTGCAAACCATCATGGCACAGCCGGACATCAAGATGGGAAGCATTGATCTTATCGGCAACGAGACACTGCAAAAGTATATTGACATCAACACTCCGGCACCCATTGCCAAGTCTGAATGTCTTCACGACACTTTCAGACGCCGTGTGCAGATGGTGCCAAGTGCCCCAGCGGTGTTCTCGACAGAATTGAGTCTGACGTACGCCGAGTTGGATCTTCTTTCAACCAAGCTGGCAAACAAGCTCCTACGTATGGACGTCGGACCCGAGACCAATGTCTTGTTGTGCTTTGAGAAATCCGCGTGGACAATTGTGTCCATGATGGCGGTATGGAAAGCCGGTGGCTGTGTTGTCGCACTTGACCCTTCACACCCTGCTTCCCGTCTTAGAGGTATAGCCGAGGATGTGGCTGCCCGTATAGTACTGGTATCGCCAGACACTCTTGAGACTTGTCGCGAGTGCCTTGATACACAGGTCAGATCCATTGTTGTCGACTCTATGAGTCTGAAGGCAATGAAAGACGAGCGTCCCAATGTCACGCCCGTGAAACCGGAGAACGCCGCTTACATCAACTTCACGAGTGGCACAACCGGAAAACCGAAGGGTGTGGTTATCGAACACCAAGCCATCGCGAGCAACGTGGAGCCTTTGACGAAAGCGGCAGACATCAACAACACGACGCGAGTCTTGCAGTTCTCTTCTTACGCCTGGGACGCCTTCTATTGCGAGACCATTATGCCTCTCCTGTCTGGTGGATGTATCTGCGTTGCCAACGACCACGAGAGATCCTATGACATCGCCGAATTCATACGACGCGCCAACTGCACCTGGGCGCTGTTTACCCCATCATTTGCGAGACTCCTGACGCCGTCCGATGTTCCAAATCTCCAAACACTATTACTAGGCGGCGAAGCAATGTCTGCTGACGATGTGACGACGTGGTCCAACTCGGTAGTTCTCAAGAATGCATATGGACCATGCGAGTGCTCCATCGTCGCGCTTATGCACCCCAGGATCGATGCCGCCCGCAGCGGGTCAAACTTGGGACATCGCCTGGGCCAGACTCTTTGGGTTGTGGACCCTAGAAACCCACAGAGACTTGCACCAGTCGGTTCTCCGGGCGAGCTCCTCTTGGGAGGACCTCCTGTGGCTCGAGGCTATATCAATGAGCCCACAAAGACTGCAGCTGTGTTTATCTCAAGTCCGGCGTGGTTAACCTCCAATAGCGCCCTGTGCGAGCAGGGTTACACCTCTCGCTTCTATTGCACAGGAGATCTTGTCCGTCTTAACGCCGACGGGACCCTCAACTTCCTTGGGCGGAAAGACGGAGATCAAGTGAAGCTGCGTGGTCAACGAATGGAACTTGGCGAGGTCGAGCAATGCATCATGACTAGTACATCGACATTAAAGCAAGTGGCTGCCGCGGTCATTTCTCGCTCCGGCGATGCTAGGGACAGACAACTTGTTGCCTTCATCAATACCTCAGAATCGACGGACCTGAACACCAAACCAAAGGCATTGCCCATGTCAGACGATCTGCTGAAGAGCCTTCAAGAGCTGACAACGACCATGGCGACCAAGGTCCCGTCCTTCATGATACCTTCCATGTTCATTCCAGTCAATCGCATACCACTAAGCGCCTCAACAAAAATTGACCGAAAGGCGTTGATCGACTTGGCTTGCCAGGTCCCCGAATCCAGTATTGCCCGTTACGCGCTGACTGGACTTTCCGAGGCTTGCCCTCCAACGACACCCATGGAGCTAAGTCTGCATGGTCTCTTCGCTACATCATTGGGAGTTGAGCCTACGTCATTGTCTACTGTCGATAACTTCTTCCATCGTGGAGGAGATTCGATCAAGGCAATCAAGCTCGTGGCAGCGGCGCGACAAGCAAATGTTAACATGACTGTTGTGGACGTCTTCAACCACCCGACTGTCAAGGAGCTTGCTGCTGTGGCCACCTTCATCAACACCAAACCAGAGGATCCCTCGCGCAACGGCAGCCTCGAAGCTTTCGTCAAAGAAATGAAGACTGAAGTAACCAATGTCGCAATTGAAACGCACAAATTGAAAGCTGGCCAGATCCAGGATGTGTATCCCTGCACTGAGTTGCAAGATGCGATGTTATCGATATCTTTGGGCCAGCCAGGCGCCTATGTTCTGCAGCTCGTGACCTCAATTTCGGACGATGCAGATCTTGAAGCCTATATTGACGCTTGGAAGGCTGTGAGAAGAAACAATGACATATTGCGAACACGGATTGTTAGCGCATTCGGGAAGCGCTACCAGATTGTGTACAATGATCGGATGGTGATCAAGAATGAGGAGTCTCTTGATGATTATCTTTCCTCCGACAAGAAGAAGCCAATGGAATATGGTGATGCACTTGCGCGCTTCGCATTGATCTCTGACGAAGAGAGACAATACTTAGTGTGCACCATGCATCATTCAATCTACGATGGGTGGTCTGTCTCACTCATCATGGATCAGCTCTCACAGGCGTACCAGTGGAAGCCATTACAGAAACCGCCCCCATTTGCCGATTATGCTTGGCACGTCTTCGACCAAGATCGTGCCGTCGCGGAGAGGTTCTGGACCGCTGAGCTGGCCGGCTCGACAACGTGTGACTTTCCTCGTATGCCATCGCCGACTTACCAAGCCGACGCTCGTCATAACACAGCTCGAACTATGGACCTGCGGCAGGGCCAGTCAGACGCCCCCTCGCAGCTATCATCAAATCAGCATGGGCGCTGCTGTTGGGGCATCATTCTGGTTCACGGGATGTCGTCTTTGCGACGACCAACGCTGGACGCAACTTGGATCTGCCAGGCATCTCTGATATGATCGGCCCAACCATTGCCACCGTCCCAGTGCGGATTCGCTATGATCCATCAGACAAGATCAAAGACATGATATCTAAGGTACACAAGGGGTCTCTGTCCATGATCCCGTACGAATATCTTGGGCTGCAGCACATCCGACACCTCGACGCCTCTTGCGAAGCCGCTTGCCAATTGCGAAGTTTGATGGTCATTCAGCCAGGCGCTCTTGACGATGCTGACATCTTACCAATTCCTGGTGTTGAGAACGTTCCTGTTGACGCAGGCAACTTCTTCACACAGCCCTTGGTGGTGGAGTGTACGCTGGGGACAGGCAAGGTGAAGCTCTCAGCAACATATGACAATCAAGTTTTGAGCTTCGCAGAAACGGATCGCTTGCTTGCTCAGCTTGAACACTTCATCCGCCAATTGAGTATGAATATGGACAGAACGGTCGGTGACATAGACCTTGTTTGCCCTGAAGACAAGCTTGACTTGAACTCATGGAACGCCAACCAGCCGCCAAAGATGAACTTGTGTGTCTGGGATGTCATTGCTAAGAGGACAAAAGAATCGCCGGCTGCCGTTGCCATCTCGTCTTGGGATGGGGAAATGACCTACGAAGAATTAGACAGGCAGTCGACGCGCCTGGCTGCCCATATTGCTCATTCACTAGGAGTAACGTGCGAGACGCTCGTCCCGTTGGCGTTCGAGAAGTCACTTTGGGCCATCGTGGCAATGCTGGCGGTGGTTAAGGCCGGGGGCGCGTTCGTCTTCCTCGACGACAAGCTGCCGCCTGCGCGACAGCGATTCGTGGTGACATCCACAAGATCACGATTCGTCCTCAGTTCCCCCAAGAACCTCACTGGCTGGAATCACACTCAATGGCGTACTATTGAAGTCAGCCGAGACGCCATAGGACAATTGTCCGATCAGGCCCCGCCAACACCTAGCTACCAGCCCGATAGCCTGCTATATGCGATCTATACATCCGGAAGTACCGGGACACCGAAGGGATGCGTTATTGAGCATGCAGCATTCTTGAGCAGTGCTGCTAGCTATACCAAGCTCCTGCAGATGGGTCCAGACACCCGTGCCCTTCTGTTCTCCTCTTTCGCCTTTGACGTGAGCTTGATGGAGTCCCTTGCGACTCTCACTGTGGGTGGATGCATCTGCATCCCCAGTGAGCAGGCATATGAGGCAGGCATCGCCAGCATGATCCAAGAAGCGAAGCCTAACTGGGCCTCTCTTACTCCTTCGGTGGCAAGACTCATGGAACCTGGAGATGTGCCATCACTCGAGACCCTTGCTCTCGTAGGGGAGCCTTTGAGCCAAGAAGACGTCAAGACATGGGCCGGGAGCCTTCGGTTGATGAACGGCTATGGCCCAACAGAATGCGCAGTCCTATGCCTGATCAACTCCAATATGACTACAGAGACCAGGGCTACCAACACTGGTTTCGGCAGTGGTGGACTTACTTGGATCGTCGATCCCAACAACCCTGATATTCTTATGCCAATTGGCTGTCCTGGTGAGCTCCTAATGCAAGGTCCTATTCTTGCCCGTGGCTACCTTGACCTACCTGAAGAGACATCATCTGCGTTCATTACCGGCCTCAAATGGTCGCCCGAGGACCGGTTTTACAAGACCGGAGACATTGTGCGATACAGCCCGGACGGGTCAATCCAGTGTTTCGGGCGCAAGGACCAGCAAATCAAAGTCCGTGGGCAGAGAGTCGAACTGGGCGAGATTGAAGAGAACATCGATACGCTCAACTCAGTCAGCCAGGCATGTGTTGTGTTCCCGAAGTCTGGGCCGTATGAGAAAAAGATTGCTGCTGTAGTCGTACTCGAAGAGTTCGCAGCTCTGGATTCCACCCCCTCCAACTCATATCGGCCAAGCAACAGAAGTTCGCCGGTACCATGGTCAACCAGATGCGCGATGCCTTGTCGGAGAATCTGCCCAGTTACATGGTGCCAGAAGCCTGGATACTCGTCACTTCTCTTCCCATATCACTGTCCGGCAAGAGAGATCGCTCAACCATCGGTCGCTGGGTCACAGCGATTGACACAAGGCAACAAGAACGGATTGACAACCTCCTTGCTCCCACCGCTATCGAATTTGCGAAGACCGAGGACGAGAAGAGGCTGCATGCAATTGTGGCCGAAGTACTAAACATTGACTCTACACGGGCAGGCATCAACCAGTCATTCATGGGACTAGGTGGCGACTCCATCAGCGCCATGCGCCTGATAGCCAAGTGCAGAAGCCAAGGCATCAAACTCAGTCTCAAGAAGTTGATGAGCAGAGCCAGCCTGTCGCAGCTCGCGACTTCCATGAGCGCAGAAGGCAGCCAAAGTGCCACCACTCAGGTCACCTCTGAAAATCTCGGAAAACCATTCGATCTCACGCCAATTCAACAACACTATGTGGATCTCCATGCCCAATGCCCGCCCCTGGACTCGGAAACAGAGTTTGCTGGCCGTCGCCGATTCCACCAAAGCTTCTTCATGAAGCTGACACGAACAGCTAGCCCTTCGGATGTGACCGTGGCTATCCGAGGACTTGTCGAACGGCACCCAATGCTGCAAGCAACATTCGGTCAAGACTCTAAAGGTCGATGGCAACAGACTGTCGGAAGGGCTCCCAGTGCAGCCGACTGTATTTGGGTCAGTGACGCTCAAGACATGCAATCAGCGTCCGAAACACTCGCCTCTGCCAATAGCCTAGACGTCATCAATGGCCCGGTATTCCGGGGTGTGTTCTTTCCGAATGATATTGAAGGCCAAGGGCAGCTGCTTTTCCTAACTGCACACCATTTGGTGATCGACTTGGTCTCGTGGAGGATCGTATTAGAGGAATTGGAGCAGACCCTTCGTGGCGAACCATTGCCTGAGCCGGCAGGGTTGAGCTTTCAATCGTGGATGAAACTTCAAGCCGACCATGCTCGACTCAAACTTGGCCCACGAAAGGCTCTGCCGTCTGATATTCACGCCAGTGACCTCTCGTACTGGGGTATCTCGACGCCCGAGGAGAATACTTATGGTATGACCAGGAGTGAGAGCTTCAGCCTGAGCAAGAACTTAACTTCTTTGTTGATCGGCCAGTGTCACGAAGTTCTTCGCACAGATGTGGTAGATATACTATTGGCATCCGCGTTCCGGGCCTTCAGTGGCATCTTTAGCGAGCGAGATAGCCCTACCATGTTCGTCGAAGGACATGGCAGGGAGCCTTTGGGATGAGTCCATCGACATTGGATCGACGGTTGGATGGTTCACTGCCCTGTGTCCCGTTCACGTGTCTGCGAAATCCGACAACACGCCTCTGGAGACCCTACGAAAAGTGAAAGATGTGCGTCGCAGTATCCCTCAGAACGGATGGGCGTACTTCGCTTCAAGGTACCTGAACCCCGATGGACAAACTGCGTTCAAGGATGACTTGATGGCGGAAATAATCTTCAACTATGCCGGACAGTTTCAACAGTTGGAGGCGGAGAACCAATTGCTCGTTCCTTTCGACGGTAAATTGCCGGAAGAAGCCTCTGACGTTGGCCCCGATACTCCACGATTTGCTTTGATCGAAGTATCCGCCGTTATTCGGAACGGCCAATTGCAGATGTCATTCATCTTGAATGATCGCATGAAGCACGTCGAACGCCTTGGAGAATGGGTGCACTCAGTGCAGCATACACTCGAAGCTCTGATCGATAGTCTATGCGATCAGCATCAGAAGTCGGTGCCAACGTTGAGCGACTTTCCACTCCTAGACACTACCCATGACAAGCTTGATGATCAGATATCTGAGGCATGTGCTCGCTTTGGTGCTTCTGACTGGACCGAGTTGGAGGATGTCTTCCCCTGCTCACCACTTCAGACGGCAATGTTACTCAACAACACCATGAATGCTGAGCAGTACCGCACATGTGTGATTTTTAACATGACTTCACCCACACCAATCACGGCTGAAACCTTGAGCGCCGGATGGACCAGAGTCGTTGCCCACCACCCTTCACTTCGAACTGTGTTTATGGAAACCAAGACATCCAAAGGAGCATTTGACCAAATCGTCTTCAAGAACCTGCATCCACAGATCATTATCCTTGACGTGCAAGGTGATTCCGCCCTCGCTACTTTGGAAGCCTGCGCTCCGGCAGATTGGTCGAATGGCGCTCCTCACGTTTTGACCGTCATTCAGACCTCAGCCGGCGTGCTATGCAAGCTTGAGATCAGCCATGCCCTCATGGATGGCGCGTCGATGGATCTGCTATTTGGCGACCTCATCGCAGCTTTGGAGAATAATCTGGATGATGGCCCCAGCCCATCCTACCACGGCTACATTGCCTATCTTCACGAGCAGGATGCCAGCGAATCCTTGTCGCATTGGATGCGCTACCTTAAAGGCGCAAACCCTTGTCTCATTCCTCCCATCAAGTCTGTGGCGCGGTCTCCCGAGGTTAAAGAGGTGACTTCGGTCGAAGTACCCATCGCTGATGGGACCGCACAAGCGCTCAGTACCTTTGTTGACACACATGGAATTACCCAGGCGTCAGTGATCCAAGCTGCTTGGGCCATGGTCTTGCGTCGATACACCCAATCGGATGATATTTCATTCGGTTACGCAGTCGCAGGCCGCAATATGCCTATTGAGGGTATAGAGAAGACAGTTGGCCCTTTCATCAACGTCCTGCCATGCAGGCTAGACATGAGCGACGATACCATGGATATCCAGGGTTTGGCCAACAAAGTCCAACAGGACTTCTTTGATAGTCTCCCTTTCCAGCATACCTCACTCGCTGAGATGCAGCATGAGCTGCAACTCCCAACCCGCGCCTTGTTCGACACAGTGGTGTCAATCCAGCGTTTCAACGATGCGTCGATGACTTCCCCAAGCGGGCTTCAGATGGATCTTCTGCATAGCCGCGACCCAACCGAATTCACTCTTACCCTCAATGCCGCTTATTCGACAGACCGGCTGGGCTTTGTTGTGAGATACTCCCCGCGAAATGGTATTACAGGCTCCAGGGCGGAAAGCATTGCGCACACATTCCAAGCTGCCCTGAGTGCAATTATCGGTACCCCAGAGCAGAAACTTCGGAACGTCAATTTGCTCAGCAGCCGTGACCGAACAACCATTGAGCAATGGAACACCCGTGTGCCGGCAGCAGTGGATCAATGCGTCCCAGAAAGCATCAAGCTGCGCGCCATCTCTCAGCCTAGTGCCCCGGCTGTATCGGCATGGGATGGCGAGCTCTCGTACCAAGAGTTGAATGAACAGACAACCCGTCTCGCAGGACACCTCGTCCGCAGGGGTGTAAAATATGGCACGATTTTGCCATTCTGTTTTGAGAAATCGATTTGGACGACTGTGGCGATTCTGTCTATTCTGAAGGCAGGCGCTGCATTCCTCCCTTTGAATATCAATGACCCAGAAGAACGTGTCAACACCCTGCTCCAGGAAGCCGATGCACACCTCGTCCTTACGTCGCCCAGCCAAGCTCGGAAGTTTGAGGGAGTCATTGACACCCTCGTCATCTCCAAAGCCTTCATAAATGCTCTGCCAGCAACTCATGAGAGTGAGCTACCGAAGGTCAGCCCAAGTAGCGTTGCATATATTCTGTTCACATCAGGTTCAACCGGCAAGCCCAAGGGTGTGGTCATTGAGCACCGATCGCTTGCTAGTAATATCGCCGAGCATGCACCTGGTCTTGGACTTAACTGTTCTACCCGGGCTCTTCAATTCGCATCATACTCTTTTGATGCCTCCATCACGGAAACTTTGGC
Source organism: Apiospora kogelbergensis (assembly GCF_038363985.1). NCBI lineage: Eukaryota > Fungi > Ascomycota > Sordariomycetes > Amphisphaeriales > Apiosporaceae > Apiospora > Apiospora kogelbergensis. The sequence goes on from NW_027117422.1 coordinate 1,581,790, forward strand.
GACATTAGTATCGGGAGGCTGTGTCTGCGTCCCGTCGGAGGAGGAGAAAACAGTGGACATTGAAGGTGCAATGCGACGCATGCGCGTCAACTTCTCGATGCTCACGCCTTCGGTGGTACAACTCTTATCGCCGGAAAACCTCCCGTCTCTAGAAACGCTGGCACTTGTTGGAGAAGCTGTCCCAAAGAGCTTGATCGAGAAATGGTCCAAGAAACTGAGTCTCCTTGTTGGCTACGGGCCGACGGAGACAGCCGTTTTTGCTTCGATTGGAAGCCTAGAGGACGCGAACGACGCTGGCCTGATTGGCAAAGCAATTGGTACTCAAACTTGGGTGGTCGACCCCGCCAACCATGACTTGCTGGCGCCCATTGGCTCACTGGGCGAGCTGGTTCTCAGTGGCCCAACACTAGCGAGGGGCTACCTAAACAGCCCCGACAAGACAGAGCAGGCCTTCAAGACAACCCCGGCCTGGTCCACATCCAGTATCATCGATCGCATCTACAAGACTGGCGACCTGGTATACTATCGGGACGATGGCAATCTCATGTACGCCGGCCGCAAGGATGGCCAAGTCAAGATTCACGGCCAACGGATGGAAGTTGGCGAGGTCGAGCATCAGATTCTCGAATGCCTGCCAGCGCACTCGGAAACAGCTGTTGCTGTGTTGAAATCCGGCAGGACTGCTGTCCAGCGCTTAGTGGCTTTTGTGAGCATCCCAGGTATCGAGGGTGCCCCTTCTTCCTCTCCGCGACTTGCAGACTTCTCCAACAGCTTGAAAGATGCTCTCTCAAAACTACAGAGGGATTTGTCCGAGAAGGTCGCTACCTACATGGTTCCCTCTTTGTATATCCCCATGACATCTTTGCCCAAATCGGCAGCAGGCAAGGCCGACCGAAAGGCCATGTTGGCACTCGCCGAGTCACTTTCCCAGGAACAGATCGATCTGTATTCCCTACGAGGATCTAGTGGACAGCAGGTCTCGACCAAAGCGGAGATGTTCGTGCAGTCAGTCTGGGCATCCATACTTGGAATCCAGACCGACAGTATCTCATCAGATGACCATTTTTTCAAACTGGGAGGTGATTCCCTATCTGCCATGAGAGTCGCATCGCAGATGCGCAGCGAGAACGTCTACATATCCGTCACTGAGCTCTTTTCGCTTCCAGTTCTGTCGGCGCTGGCTTTACTCGTGGAAACGAAGACGGGGGTAGCTGAACCCGTATCGGTAAGCGAGGTACCGCCTTTCGAACTTCTGTCCGACAAGCAGAGCGTCTTTGATAGGATCCAGAAGACTGCCGGAATATCCATGCAAGCTGTTGAGGATGCGTATCCAGCTACGCCTCTCCAACAAGCGTTGTTTGCGATCACACAGAGAAGCGACACTGCTTATGTCAATCGCATGGTCTTCCAAATACCTCCACACCTCGACATCATCCGATTCAAAAAAGCCTGGGAAGCCGTATATGCTGTCACGCCAATTCTTCGGACGGCGCTCGTAAACACCGAGACACATGGCACTTGCCAGGTTGTATATAATCGCCCGATGGCTTGGTTCGAAGCCGAATGCGACCTAGCAGACTATCTCTTCAAGGATTCTCAGTCGTCAATCTCAGAGGGCGACGTCCTTACCCGATATGCAATCATACATGATGGACCTACGCACTACTTCATCTGGACTGCTCACCATGCGGCCTACGACGGCTGGTCGGCTGGCGCACTTTTCGACATGGTCTACGCAGCCTACGAGTCGGGTGTGGCTACCCAAACACCTTCTTACAGCAACTTCGTCCAATACATTTGCAGCTCAAATGTAAGCGACAGCGACAAATATTGGAACACCGCACTCGATGGTTACACCAGAACCGATTTCCCTCCAATTCCGCAGCCTGACTACCGCGCCAGTAGTGACCAGACAGTTGTTCAGTCCGTCCAACTACCTACCACCAGACAGAACACCGACATCACTCAAGCCACGATGATGCGAGCCGCTTGGGCGTTGGTGGTCGGAAAGCTGAGCGGTACTACTGATGTGACATTTGGCATGACCCAAAATGGAAGGAATACACCTGTAGCTGGCATCGAACAGATTCAAGGGCCAACTATAGCGACAGTCCCCACAAGGGTTCGCATTGACACCTCCAAGAGCATATCAACGTATCTGCAGGAGGTACAGCAGCAAGCAGCCGAATCCATCCCTTATGAGCAGGCTGGGCTCCAGAACATCCGCACCCTCAGTCAAGGAGCAGAAGATGCCTGCGACTTCAACAACCTGCTCGTCATTCAGCCCAAGAGTGAAGCACAGGGGGGTGCCTGGCTGGTACCAGTCGCTGGAGAGCTGAACAAGTTTGACAACTTCCCGCTCTCTATTGAGTGTGCGATTGGGCAAAAGGGGCATGTGGAACTTCTAGCCCACCATGATTCACATCTGCTCTCTAAGCGCCAAGTTCAGCGCATCCTCTTCCAATTCAGCCATGTGATCCGCCAGCTTTCCGAGGCCAACACTGAGGCACTACTGTCTGAACTCGAGTTCTTTACCCCCGAGGACCGCGATACCATCTGCAATGACTGGAACTCACATATCCCAGCTACGGTCGAAGCATCGCTGCAGGACAAGTTCGAAGTAAATGCTCGCCAATACCCAAACAAGGACGCAATTGACTCCTGGGATGCATTGATTACATACGCCGAATTGGAGCAGATTTCAACAAGGCTTGCACACATGCTTGTCGGTTCCGGTGTCAACCCTGGTGATTTCGTTCCCCTGTGTTTCGAGAAGTCGGCATGGGCTGTTGTTTCTATGCTGGCCGTGCTGAAGGCTGGAGCAGCGTTCGTGTCAATCGATCCAGAACATCCAGAGAGCCGACAGCAAGACATCATCGACCAGACCAAAGCCAAAGTCATGTTGGCTTCCGGGACGGCTCCTGCTCTATCGGTCGACCAAACGTTGGTTGTCTCGGCCGATACAATGTTCGGTCATCAACAAGCTGCGGAAACATCTCCACTGCCTCCCAAAGACCCTAGCAGACTAGCCTACCTCATCTTCACCAGTGGCAGCACTGGTCGCAGCAAGGGAGTCATGATGTCTCACCGAGCAGTCTGCTCTAGTGCTCAGATGCTGGACTTGGATACCGTAGGCCTCACCCGCGATTCCAGAGCATACCAGTTCCCATCTTATGTCTTCGATGCGTCCATCTACAATATATTCGGGACCCTGTCCGCAGGTGCCACGCTGGTGGTGCCGTCTGACGAAGATAAGCTTCGTGATCTCGCCGGTTCGATGCGTGACGCGGAAGTTACATTCGCCGTCTTGACGCCAACTGTCAGTCGGCTACTTGCACCAGAAGACGTCCCAACATTGCGCACTCTCAAGCTTGGAGGTGATGCTGTCTTCCAAGAGGATGTCGACAAATGGGCCTCAAAAGTCCGAATGGTGCAAGGTTACGGCCCGGCAGAAGCTACAGTGTTTGTCACATGGACCGTAATAACACCCCAAAGTATTCCAAGCAACGTTGGGCCTGCCGCAAGATCCCGGCTTTGGGTGGTGGATCCCGACAACCACGACCAGTTGACGCCCATAGGCATGGTTGGAGAAATGCTTATAGAGGGGCCTACCCTCGCCAACGGGTACCTAAATGACCAAGAGAAGACCGCTGCGTCTTTCATTACCAGCCCGGCATGGTGCCATGGCCAAGCACGAAGGTTCTACAAGACAGGAGATCTGGTTCGCTACGCCGATGACGGTTCTTTCTTCTTCATTGGCCGCAAGGATGCCCAAGTCAAGATCAATGGCCAAAGAGTCGAGCTGGGTGAGATTGAGAACCACCTCTACAACATGCTGCCATCGTCCCAATTCGTTACTCTCGTTCCGAAATCCGGTCCCTGCAAGAATATCCTTACGGTCCTTGTAGCCTCCACCACCGCAAATTCAGTCAAACGACTCGAGTTCATCGAAGACAGTTCCACAAGGGAAGCTTTGAGTAAGGCTGTGACCCAAGTCCGTGAAGACATGCCGTCCCGGGTTCCTCGTTACATGGTACCACGTATATGGTACGCAGTCAGCAGGATCCCCCTTACTTCGTCGGGCAAAGTCGACCGTAAAAGCATCCAGCACTGGCTGGAAGAGCTTGACCCCGACGTCGCACGGGCGGAAACACTTTCGCTCCAGCACGAGGCTGCCGCTACAATACCCACGACCAAGACGGAGAGCATCATACAGCAAGCAATTGGCCGGGTTCTCAATCAGACACCTGAGGATATCCCGCTGTACAAGACCTTCATGGCCCTGGGAGGTGACTCCATCACTGGAATGCAGCTGGTGTCCCGCCTTCAATCGTTCGGTATTGTGCTGAGTGTGCGACAGCTGCTCCAGAGCCATACGATCAAGCATCTTGCCTCGCTTTCACAACCAGAAGGTGAACGTGTAGAGTTGGCAGATGAAGTGGTTGGCGTGCCCTTCGACCTATCGCCAATCCAGACAATGCTAATTGACACCATCTGCCCCGACGCCATGGAACCCCGACGTTTCAACCAAAGCTTCCTTGTCCGCTTGAGCCACGAGGTGGACACGGAGAAACTGCGACATGCCTTTTCTTATCTAGTATCTCGGCACTCCATGTTACGAGCGCGTTTTGAGAAGGACTCGGATGGCTCTTGGTCCCAGAAACTCACGCATCACTCGGACAGCGCATACCGGCTGTCCTTCCATGATAATGGATCTGACCTTGGGCAAATCATGGCGGCTGGCCAAAAGGGTTTGGACATATTCCATGGACCAGTGTTTGCGGCTGATGTCTGCATTGACCACGACGGCAAGCAAGTCTTATTTATGGTCGCGCACCATCTTGCTGTTGATCTGGTATCATGGCGCATTATCCTAAGCGACCTCGAGGAATACCTCACGACAAACAACTCCCAGGAGAGAAACAAGCCACTGCCTTTCCAGACGTGGCTTGCGCTGCAACAGAAGAAGGCGGAGGATATCCGACCGGAAACCGCACTCCCCTTCACCCCGCCACAGGCACCTCTCAACTACTGGGGAGCCCTGACTGAAGCTAACACCTTCAACGCCGTGGAGGAATACTCGTTCACACTTAGTGCCGAATTGACATCACAACTTCTCAAGGACTGCAGCCAAGTACTAGGAACCGACACTGTCGATATCCTCATCGGAGCCTTGACCCATGCGTTCTCGCACACATTCCGCGATCGCGACCTGCCAACCATCTTCACCGAATACCACGGTCGCGAATCTTGGGATGACTCGATTGATGTCTCCTCCACCGTGGGGTGGTTCACCACCCTAGCACCTGTGCATATTACCAGCCATCCTGATGATGGTATCAAGCCTTTCGTCCGAAAAGTGAAGGATTGTCGTCGAAAGACCCCCATGAATGGGTGGTCTTACTTTGCCTCTCGCTTCTTGAACTCTGAAGGGAGAGAGCGATTCGCCCAAAGCGGTCCCATGGAAATCGTACTGAACTTCGTGGGACAGTACCAGCAACTTGAACGAGCCGAAGGTCTCTTCGAAATGGTACCTCGAGATGGTTTCGGCTCAGATACTGTTGATGTTAGCCCAGACCTGGAGCGATCCTCAATCTTCGAGATTTCATCCGGTGTGATGAATGGTCACTTGAACTTCTCAATGATGTGGCCCCGGAGTCTTCGAAACCAAAGTCAGATCAGGCAATGGGTTACCAACACCGAAGGATCTCTAGTCGAAGCTATCAAGGACCTACAAGGCCTCACTAGAGAGTTGACCGTCAGCGACTTCCCATTGCTCTCTATGGCAGATGACGAGTTTGTGAGCTTTGTCGAAGACTCCTTACCGAAGCACCACATCGCGGCTGCTGATGTTGAAGACATCTACCCCGCAACGCCACTTCAGGAAGCCTTGATGATGTCGCGAAGTATCGACGCTGGCTTGTACACGGTTCATGCCATCTACCAACTCAGCTGTAAGGACGGAGAGCCTGTGGACACAGAGAAACTCAAGAACGCCTGGAACTCTGTAGTTCGCCGTCATCAGAGTTTGAGGACCGTCTTCGTGGGTGTTGTTTCCGATCACAGTGCCCTCAATCAAGTCGTGATGAAGGTAATGCCCAACACGACAGTAGAACTCACTTGCGACACCGACGGCCAAGCTCTGGAGATGCTCGAAAAGCCAAACACTCTGAGTCCTAGCCTTGCGTGGGAAGTAGAAAGTCCCGCGCAGTTGATCGTCTGCCATGCAGTAGCATCGGGCACTACGTACTGCAAGATCGCCATTAATCATGCGGTCGGCGATGGCGGTTCCAATGGCATCCTCATCCGAGACATGGAACTGGCCTACCAAGGCCTGCTTTCTGCTGGGCGTGGTCCGCTATATAGCGATTATGTCTCATATCTTCAAAGCCGAGACAGGCAAGCCAGTCTTGATTACTGGGGCGAATATCTTAACGGACTTGAGCCCTGTATGATCAACGGGGGCGCACGCTCTGGGGAGTCCAAAGACCTTCGTGATCTGGAAATCGAGATTTCTCACCCCGAGAAGCTGCGAGCCTTTGCTGCTGCGAGGTCTGTCACGCTCGCTAACGTCTTCCAAGCTGCATGGGCTCTGGTACTCCGCAACTTCGCCGGGACAGACCAAGTCTGCTACGGCTATCTGAACGCCGGCCGAGACTCTCCCGTTGAGGGGATCCGTGACGCAATTGGGCTTTTCGTCAATATGCTTGTGAGCCGTGTTGACTTCAACGACACCTTAACAGCGGGAGAGTTAGTGAAGCAGGTGCACAACGACTACATTGACGCTCTCGATCATCAAAACTGCTCACTGGCTGACATGCAACGGATTGCTGGCCACCCGCTATTCAATAGCATCATGTCTTACCAGGTTGCCTCTTCTGTACCGGAGGAGTCTTCTGGGGCACTCAACTTCAGCCAAGTCAGCGCTCATGATCCCACCGAGTACCCCCTGAGCGTCAGCGTTGCGGTCTCGGACAAGTCCGTTTTCGTTACGCTTAGCTACTACACCGACATGGTCTCGGACTTCCAAGCACAGAGTGTGGCCACAAGTTTCGAGAAAGCGCTCGGTGGGTTTACTGAAGCAACGCTGGATCTGCCGGCGCGCAACCTGCCCATACTTGGCGACAACGACATTTCCAAGATCCAAGAGTGGAATGCAGATGAACTCAAAACAGTTAAAGGATGTGTCCACCAGATATTTGAGGACCAAGTTAAGGTGCGTCCCGACGCCTTAGCTGTGTGTTCAACTGAGGTTACCTGGACATACAGCCAGCTGGATGTGCTTTCTACTCGCCTGGCCCATCGTCTTGCCATCCTCGGTATTGGCCCCGGTACCAAGGTCCCGTACTGCTTCGCCGCTTCTCCCTGGACAGTAGTGATCATGATGGCCATTCTCAAATCCGGGGAGCTTGTGTGGCTCTGGACCCCAAACACCCCATCGACCGGTTACACGGCATCATCGACGACGTGGATGCCGACATTGTCATTACTTCGTCACGCCACGCCTCCAAGTTCTTACCAGTGGCGGCGGTATTGGCGCTCGGTCCAGAGGAGATCATCCGTATTGGCAAAACCGCCCCGCGACGACTGGGTACTTTGCCAACAGCTCAACCTGATGATGTCGCAGTTGTCCAGTTCACTAGTGGTAGCACCGGCAAACCCAAAGGAATCTTGCTGGAACACCAGTCATTGTGCACCAGCGGTTCCTACTATGGTGCAGCCATGGGATACGGCCCAGGCTCGCGGGTGATCCAGTTCTCTTCCTACACCTTCGACGTCAGCATCAGCGACATCTTCTTCTCCCTGATGCGGGGCGGCGCTGTTTGCGTTCCCACCGAAGAGGAGAAACTCAATCACCTCCAGGACTTCATCAACAGACTGGAAGTCAATACAGCCGACTTAACTCCATCGGTTCTTGAAGCAACATTATCCCCTGAGGCAGTTCCGACCCTGAAGACGATCTGTCTCGGAGGTGAAGCGGTCAAACAAGACAATCTCAGCGTATGGGCTGATCATGTGGCCCTTCACAACTACTACGGCCCCTCCGAGTGCACTGTGGCCTGTGTCGGGCGATCCAATCTCTCTTCCACCGATCTTGCCGCCAATATCGGAGTCGGATGCGGTGCACTCACATGGGTCGTCGAGAGCTCCAATGCACACAAGCTCGTACCGCTTGGAACCGTCGGCGAGCTTGTGCTCGAAGGGCCTCTCCTCGCAAAGGGTTACTTGAAACTCCCCGAGAAAACTGATGAGGTCTTCCTAGAGGATGTAAAGTGGCCCGGTTTCGAAGAGCCCAAACGTCTATACCGAACCGGTGATCTCGTGAGGTACAATCCCGACGGGAGCTTGGACTACCTGGGAAGAAAGGATACACAAGTCAAAATCAGAGGCCAACGTGTCGAGACTGGCGAGATTGAACACCACGCCACCCTTTGCTGTCCGCCTTCCATCTCCCAACTCGCAGTGGAGGCAGTGACCTTGCCAGGAAAGAGCGGTTTGGCCCTAGCCATGTTCGTCGCAGTCGGCGATCAGCCAGATGCTTCCATGGGAGTCGGGTTCTCCCCTGAACTACACTCTGCCCTTTGCAACATGAATACTAACCTGGCGGCGCGTGTCCCATCGTACATGATGCCTTCCATCTTCGTCCCCCTCCGCGAAATTCCACGGAGTCTCGCTGGAAAACGCGACCGACGAAGTCTCCAAGACTTCGTGTCAGCACTCCCAGCTGACATGATTCGAACATTATCTCTTGCCGACGACGTCACAACCAAGCGAGAGCCATCGACTGCGATTGAGCGCAGCCTACGTGGGGTCTGGTCCAAAGTCCTCCGCGTGAAAGAGACGGAAATTGGTATTGATGATAGCTTCTTCAAATTGGGAGGTGACTCCATCTCCGCTATGCGACTTGCGACGGCCGCGATCAAGAGCGGCCTGCAAGTTTCCGTACTGGATATCCTAACACACAAAACCATTGCCAAGATCGCCGCACTGGCCGAGACCAAGGTGGACGAAGCCTACGCCACCCAGAGCGTCACCAGCTCCGAGCGCAGTGGTGAAACCTTGGGCAAGTCGTCTTTCTTGGACGAAATGCCTGCCCCCTTCGATCCCAATGAGGTAGAATACATCCTGCCCACGACCAGCGCCCAGAACGAGGTGCTTCAAGCCTGCAAAGACAGCCCAAGCTCCGGCTACTACCACATCTCTCAAATCATCGAGATCCTCCCGCAGCAGGCGGGTGGGCGCAAGGTGGATGCCGAACTGCTGCATGGGGCGTGGCAACAGGTCGTCGACCGCCATCCTTCCCTTCGCGCCGTGTTCGTCAACAACGTCGGGCAAGTTATTCTCAAGCAGCACATGGCCAAGGTCTCGCATATTGAGATTGAAGAATCAGACAACCTACAGAACTATTCAGGCCCTGCACCACTGTGGGCTGAGTTCAGTCCAATGCACCATGTCACCATTGCCAAGACGCCCTCGGGAAGAATTCTGTGTCGCATCGATATACACCACGCCATCACTGACGGGTTCTCCCTGATGACCATGTTCGAGGAACTTGCAAGCGCATACTCCGGCACGCTTGACTTCGAAGCCGGCCCTTCACTCCAAGACTACTTCTCTCAGGCTCAAACCCTGGACCGAAAGGCCTCGGCCTCTTACTGGAGGACAGAGATGGATGCGATCCAACCCCGGTCCTTCCCACTTACTAAATCCATCATAGCGAGCAGCGACACCGCGCGCGCCGACTTGCAAGAACTCCACTGCCAAATCAAGGGCGAAAAGCTACTCGACTTCTGCCTGGACAACGAGACGACGATACCCTCGCTGGTGTACGCTGCCTGGGGTCTCGTGCTCCAAGCCATATGCATAGATGATGCTGCGGGCGGCGGCGACCAGGATGTCCTGTTCGCCTACCTTTCCAGCGCGCGCACCGTCATCCCCTCGGAGGCGTTGGGCTTCCTTGTCAACATCGTGCCCCAGCGCGTCCGCGCGACGGACCTCGAAGCGGCATCGCTTTCCCGCCTCGTCTGCGACGTCCATGCGTCCGTGCTGGAGGCGCTGCCGCACTCACACTTGGCGCCCGCGGAGCTCGGGCTGAAGATCAACACCCTGGTCAATATGCGCAAGTTCGATGACGCGGACATACTCGCGGCATTCAATGCCGACGATTCTGGCGAAAACGAAATGAGTGATGGCGGCGATGCGAGACCACAGCAGCGGCCGCGACAGAAGCCGCATGAAATCACTTTTGAAGCTTTCCCTTCTCCCGACCCCATGGCGGTAAGTTATCCTTCTTTCTTCCCTTCCTCTTTCGCGCCTGGGCAATGGTGCTGACTATCTCTTCCTTTCACAGTACGATGTCGTGGTCGCGGTCTCAGAACTGGGCGGCGGGGCGCTGGACGTCACGCTCTCGTTCTGGAGCTCGGTCGTGGAGGAGCGCGATGCGCAGCGCGCGCTAGATTGTTTGCAGAGCGTGCTGGGCATGATGGGACGGGCGGATGGGGGTATGGTGACTTGTGCGGAAGTCGTGAGCCAATTGGCAGTTTAAGCAAAAGAAGACAAGCAACAAGTCACTGGTGATATTTCTTTTGTATCAGGATGGATGGTGTTCCGGTTGCTTGTTGGAATACGGTTCGGGGGTTTCTTTGGATTGTCACGTCTCTTGTGCGGGAAAAGGAAAGAGGGAGTTCAGGTTAATGGCTTATTTCCTACTGGTTTTCAAAATATCTATCAGTATAATATCAGTGTCCCAATATCCATAGGTCTTCCAATAGTGTTGTCTCCGATGTGTTGAGTTAAATTTACATGTCCTTACGGATGAAACTCCTTTTATTGCACACCCGCCAGACCAGCAAATCAATGGATATATATTCTGCTAAAGCAGATTTGGTCATCTCATTCGTATGGCTGAGATATCCGTCCGATGTGGTGTAGTGGCTAACATTACACGCTCTCATTGCAGATCCGTGTAGCCCGGGGTTCGATTCCCCGCATCGGAGTAAACCTTTTGCTTTTTTTGCCAGTTGCATTTCTGTGTGCTGTTCTCACCGCTGGCTGGTAGGCTGGGCTGAGAAGAGAAACGGTTTAGGCGATGATGCCAGGATCCACCCCATCCGTCCATTCAATCAGTGGTGTCAGCGGGTACCTACATGCCCATGCCTGCCACCTCTCTTTATTTGGCGTCAAGCATCAATGTCAATCCAATCCGTCATGGCTCAATTGGTCAATCAAATTCTCTCTGATGCATCGCAGAGAGGGAAACTCGTATTGCTCCATATGGAGGTTTGGCCAAGTCTGGTAAACGGCACAATCTCATCCGCGCCATGTCACCTCGTTGGCTAATTAAGCGGCGGGGGTTCCTATTTCTGGGGGGTCTCGCTCTCTCGACATCTCCAGACCGCCAGCCATCTCTCCATGAATCTCCAAGGGATCACTCCATTCCTGCGGGCGGGTGGCCCGACGCGAGCGACCAACAACGCTTCCAACGCACCATATACCAGGTCCCCATGCCGGCCGATGGATCGCTGACTAGATGCCCGCAGAGCGCTGAGAGCCTTTTGCCGTTCCCATGTCGTCACGCCAAGCCATCGCACCTCGTATTTAGACTTCTAGCATATTGATCGCCCGCGCTCCCAAGACCGCCGCCTTTCCCGGTCGCCCGGTACGCTGGTGCCGTTCGTATATATAGTAGTGGCCGTCTCCTTGTCGTGAGCTATTCATCAGCCCGTCCCGTCAGGCATACGTCACAGCTCTCGACAACAAAGGAGATCCCAACCCATCACGCCCGATATACACCGACACTGTAAACTTGCTGGAAAAAATGTTGTCAACCACCGTCCTCGCCCTCTTCGCCACCGCCGCCGCCGCCGCCGCCGTGAGCAACGAAGAGTCGTGCAGCACCAAGACGGTGTGCGCCGACTACGTCAACGAGTGCGGCCAGATGTACGGCGGCTGCTTCTCGGCCTGCACGCCGTGGCCGAGCTTCAAGGCGCCGCCGTGCACGCTCAACACCATCAGCACCACCACGGCCGCGCCCGCCCCCATCACCTCGGCGCCCGCCGCCGCCGCCGCCGCCACAGAGCTGCCCTGCGGCGGCAGCCGTCTTTGCGTGGACCACGTGCGCACCTGCGGCACCACGGCCGTCCTCACCTTCGGCGGCTGCTACCCGGCCTGCTCCCCGAGCCCCATCTACACGGCGCCGCCCTGCCCGACCGGCGCCCTGGCGCCCGGCGTCACGCCCCCGCCCGCCGCCAGCCAGCCCTGCGGCGGCACCACCGCTTGCCAGGACTCGCTGAGGACGTGCGGCACTTCGACCGTTCTGACCTTTGGAGGGTAAGCTCATCGCCCGCCCAACCCTGCTTGTCACTCGTACGGATACTCTTTCAAGATCTGTTGACTAACCCGTGATATAAGATGCTGGCCTGCTTGCTCGCCTAGCCCGACTTTCTCGGCGCCGCCGTGCCCTACTGCTACCGCTTAAGTTGGTGACAGGATGTTTCTTGGCTGCGGTCTTCGCGAAGGCTCATCAAACCCAAATCAGGGTAATTACTTGGGTCCAGATCCAAGCTCTGCCTATAATTAGATGTCGCGCGGAAGATTCCAGACTCAATCATGTGTACTATCAAGCCACAGCCAATGCCAACCCACAAGTTCTCAAAGTCATTCTAGCAATCCGAGACACATTCAAATCAAAATTTATCGACAAGCCAAGATTATGTATCAAATTTGTCACCATGCAAACATCAGAAGGTTTGAAGTAAATGTTGATATGTGTCAATCAGATCGCGATCTAGGATATCATGCTAAATTCAAAGTACAAAAAACGCCATAGGGCCTCGTAGACAGAGGCCACCGCGGGTATATCCCCAGCCGCTTCGTAGACCAGACAATTCTAGGAAAGTGTGTAGGACCAGATGCCTCTCTTTTTGTTGTATGTACACCCCTGGTAGATTGATTTCATGTTTCATTATGTCATTCCAAATCACACGCTGCTTCTTTTTCAACGTGTGACAAAAAAGATATTCTTAGAGCATGAGCGCAAAGAGACCAGCCACGACACCCATGGGCGCCATAGCGTTGGGCACGGCGGCAGCGGTGACGACGGGGACGCCCGTGGAGGTGGGCTTGACGCCGCCCGTGCTGCCGGCAACGGTGGTCTTGGGAGGACCGGTAGGGAAGGGAGGAGGGGCGGCAGTCGACTTCTTGGTGGTCGGCACCGCGGGAGGCGGGGGCGGGGCCGCGGCGCTGGATGAGCAAGCGCAGGGCGCCGTGACAGTAGCGGTGACAGTGACGGGAGCGGCGACAGGCGGGGGCGCGACGGCCGACTGCTTAGGTGGGGGAGCAACGGGGACAACGGGCACGGACGCAGAGGCGGAGGCGGAGGCGCTGGCGATGCTGGTCTTGTGCTTGGAGCCGCCGTTGGGGGGCTGGCAGTGGAACTCCTTGAAGAGGTCGGCGCCCTTGGTCAAGGTAGTGACGACGCCATCGCCAAGGCTGGAGGCCACCGACTTGGCCTCTTGAGGGCACTTGCCGACGACGCCGTCCATGAGCTTCTTGGTCTCCTTTCCGATGCTCTGGAGACCGCCCTGGATGATGGTGCAGAGCTCCGACTGCTCGAACTGGGTCTTCTTCTTCTCGAAGTCCCCGGCGAGACCCTGGCCGATAGTGTTGATGCCCGACATGAGCGGCTGCAAGGCCGAGATGTCCTGGAGGGCAATTTCCTTGCCGCCGTCCTTGAGGGACTTGGCGCACGACTTGATGGTGGAGACGAGGTTATCCGTGTCGGACTTGACCTTGGACGCGTCGCCGCCGTCATATGCCTTGATAGAGACGTCGAGCTGCGACATGGCGCCCGAGACTTGCGAGATGAGCTCCGTGACGGACGAGGCGTCGCCCTGGGGGTCTTGCTAGGAGGGGCGGCGTCGCCGAAGGTGGCGATGGTGCCGGTGGCCATTGCCACGACGGAGAGAAGAGTAGACGCCCTCATGATTATGACTTAGGACTTAAGTTCGGTGGTTGGTGGAGTAGTGGTAGCGAATGTGATGTTGTTTGTTGTCGAACGAATGACTGAAAACCTGGTAGTACTGACTTACAAGCAAGTAAGGGAGACTTGAAGGCTGGACTGGCAAAGTGCTGTAGCGAGAGAAGCAACAGGACAAGCTTTTGGCTAGCACAGCGGCTCTGTTTGCTTTATAGTGTCGGAAGGCGTGAACCTAAAGACAGTGGGCAGGGGCAAGGCCGCCGAGCCACGACGCCCTCCCTCCCGTCGTCAATGACCATCTTGGCTTGCACGATAATATGCCGAGCGCGATCTTAGTTCGCTGGGCGGTGCATGACCGATGATCGCACCCTTGACGTCAAACCCACTGCCCTTGTTGTCATTGCAGGAGGGCCAGTAACCAGTCAATGACCCTTCGGAGTGGTGAGTTGAAGGAGTTCATGGTCAGGCGTGCATTTCCGTAGACTTGGCAAACAGAAATTAAGGGACCGAAACATTGTTTTCGGATCCCTGATTCGCAGTAATGCATAGTCTTGGCATAAACCTTTTGGGCGCGCTCTTCAGGCGTGAGCAGCCTTTTGCGCAGCATACAGTGGGCTATTTGGTGGGCGAAGGATGGCAGAATGGGGGCAGAATGGGGCTGTGAGAGGGGGGAAAAGGAGGATTGCCCTGGATGTGTGGCAGGCATCATGATGGGACGATGTCATGTACCCCTGGATCGACTTACTCAGGCGCTTTCTCCATCGCGGAGGGGACGGCTCGGCGAGTGACCAGATCAAGAGGCGTTCCGTGATGCGCGATGGTGATGAAGATCATCGGCAGACTAGACAAACCAAAAACGGAAAAGCAATGGCCGTCTCAAGAGCCGGCAGGTTTCGTCCAGTCGCAACCGCGCAGGTGCATAGCGTGGACGAGGGCCGGCGGGGACGGCGGGTACCTGGCAGCTAAAGCCTGGTTCTGGAAGGTCAAAGGCGCTCTGCGGTACGTGATTCGCCGGCACAACTTAGCTGGGCGGGCAACGACTGGGCAGCGGAGGTGGCCGCGCATAACAGACGCTAGGATCGTGAAACTACACACGTTTGAGGCAGTACCCCAGTCTCCCGCCACAACCCTGCTTCTCTTGTGAATGGTCCAAGGGAAAATCTACGCGCAACCCCAGACCTATCCCAGCAAACGGCACTTGACGTAAAGGTTGGGCGCGGGCCCTGGAAGATGTGCAGTTGAGCCCACAAGCTGGGTGACAATGATGATGATGATGGGCGATCCATTTTGGTGATCTGTCTCGGCGGATCCGGTCGTTAGCATTTGAAATGACAGGCCAAGAGGAAAGCCGCGCTGGATTTAGCAATGTTTGACTTTCACCGCCATCGAGAAGAGTTCACCAAGCCAGGCTCGACAGTGGCATTGCAATGCTTGCTCTCTGGCGATGCCGATAAGACTTTGCTTTCACGACCCATCCATCTGCCGACAACAGCCCGAGACGCGGTTGCCCTTTCCCATATGACCAATCAGTATGGTTGGTTGGATGTTGGGTGGCATGATTGACATTGGCCCTTTCATTTCACACGAGGCCCAGAAGGATGGCACTGAAACAAACGTCGTCGTCGTCGGGCTCCGGCCAGAGCTCAGACATCGTGGCATCGGGTCTTAACCGGAGGCCAGCTGTCATAGCATTGTTCTGTTGAAGCTCATCGGTGCTCGCTTGGATGCAATATCTTGGTCGAGTATCGGTCGATCTCCGGTGTGCTTGACTTTGGATATTGTTGTGTGCAACGGTGAAGGTGGGGTTGGGCTGGGCTGCCTTAGCCTGGGCGAAGAACGCTTGCTCTTGCCTGTTTTTTACTCGCAACGGCAGCCTTTGCCTGCCCCCGCTTGGGCCACTGCTAAATTCGACCACTAACACGTGCAGCCGCCAGCAGTACATCCCATCGGATCCCTCCTTGGCCAGCACATATCGGCTACCAGACCACAGATGTGTGTCGTCCCCATCCGATGCTGCTTCCGTATCACACTCCCATCATCGCTTTCAAAGCCCAATTGTGTCTGTCAACGTTGGTGTCTGATGGCCATCTCGCTGCTTGATCCGCCGCAGAGCCCCGATGAATCCGCACGATCGCTTCCGTCAACAAGCCTTAGCCAATATGTTTCCAACCTCGCTTGCGAACCACCAAGCCAATTGCACGATGATGCTAGGTGCTCTATGCGCAATGATGAAAACATGACGGAAAATTTCAAGTGACGATAATCCGGAAAACTGTATCCGATTGGTCCCCAAACTCGCCTTTTGTCTGTGCCTGTGCAAGAACCCAAGCACAACAGATCCTCTCACGCCCCAAAACGGTGGCCTGCAGCCGCCATCTTGACTTACATAATGCCAGATTGTCTCATGGAAACTGTTGAGACTCTGCTTGGGCTTGCTATATAAGCAACCTCGGCGCTGCTGGATGGGGGCAAGACCCTTCGCGAAATATTCTAGGGTCTTTGTCCGTCCTCTGTCAATCACGTTATACAACGGCACTTGGTGAGCAGAGTGCACTAACCAACAAAAGCATCAAATCCGTTATTTGTGTTACACAATATCCCACACCTTTGACCACATCTACTCAAGACTCTGTTGGTCGATTCTGGTCCGCCATCCGCCTGCGGGATCAGCAATGCCGATCCCAACCGAGTCAATAGCGCGAGCCGAATGGTGGCAACTTTACGTCGCCGTGATAAGCGCCTTTCATCAGTTTCGATACTTCTCCTTTCCCAAGCCACTCATCTCGACCAACTTCATCACGACGTCCAGGCCGCTAGCCAAAGTAGAGGTTACGTTACATCGGCGAAGAGCATTGACGCAATGGTAATTACCATTTCTCTCCGCGCATTCGAGGCTATCCCGATAGCTTCATCTTGGGCAATCATCGATAGGTTCCTCTTTTACCGACGTTTGATGTAGCCTCCCCAAACATCTCGATCCGAACCGCCTTGCCCCCACGCTCACATTCGCTGGGCCTCACCGGCGCCTCTCAGCCTAATTCGAAAGACGTGTCCCATGCAATGCAGCGCGGAGTATGTACGGCGAATCTGCAGCGGTTATCTAGGCGGGGATCGTCTGGATAGTTTCTCATTGGCTGCTGCGGCATCGAATGTAACGGCATCCCCAGGGCTTCTTCAGTCTTCATGCGGACCGGTAAGATATCCAAGATTCGTATCAGATTCTCGACAGAGAGAAAATGTGTCACCAATGCTTGATGCATCCGGGTTCATGGGTTACGGGGTGAAGTTCTGGACCACCCTGGAAAAGACCACAATGATGTCATAATGGACAGTTTTGATATTCCGAGTTCGTGTTCTGGGTGTCATTTGATCACAGCCACGGCATATGTCTCATCAAGCGCAGGTATGTCACCTTTGTATATTCCCAACTGCCTTGATGGTGAAGAGCAGCCGATCCAGACACTTCGAACAATCTACGGATCTTGGCATTTTGCATGCGACACCAATGGCCAACTCCGTTTGGAGAGATGCCAACTATGTTGACCGCCTTTCCTCCATGTATGCCCAACCATCTTCAGCCCAAAGGTGCGGTGGGCACGGAATCCGGATGAAGGGACCATTTTAGGGATTCTACTTGATGCTTCGCAATGTCGAGAACATGGAGAAGTACAGGGCGAGGAAGTCTCTACCTTCTCACTTACAAGCCATCCGCGGCATCTATAAGGCTAGAAGCTTGCTACTTTACAGAATGCATCAACCCAAGGGACTGAGATAATCAAATAATCGTAAGGAGATTCGAGAGCAGAGTCTCGCCACCCCTGAGACATACGTGTAAAATACATCACCAGCTACGACATGCCTCACGATGTACGCACGCCATTCCTCGCAAGAACTAGGCACTGACTTTGTGAATAGCACCGCAAAAGTGACCGGAAAGATCATGTCCCAAAGGCCCACACTTCGAAGGCTAATGGAAGTTCCAAATCATCTGGACAAGTTCCCTGCCGATTCCTTTTCAACGTGACTGAACTCCACTATTCTGCGAACGCCGCACCTGTTGTTGACGATTTGCAAAACCAACTGCCGCCTCTTTACCCACAAGAACACGGTGGGAAGCTTCCTGGCTATATCTTTCGTTATGACAACGGCAGCATCAGTCCGGCCCATGGATATTCTCTCAGCCCAGTGAGACCTGAGTACGATTCCGAGGCAAGTGAACCTTGGCGCCCAAGTACGATAGGTTACTACACCGATCGGATGCTGGACGATGAGAACCACGTTGTGCAGCTGAGCGAGAGCAGGTGGCTACCATTCCAGTCATACTCCACCGTCACCATGTACAACTGTGGCCCGTTTGCGCCGTGCTTGATCCGACCTGGCGATGCAAGTGACCGCCATGACCCGGTGGCCGATCTCTTCCCACCTTCCGTATGATGCACTTCCTCAACCGCGATGGGGTAAGCCGGGCTAGCACTAGCGGCAATGTGCGAACGGTTGCTGGCCGAAACGCCACCTGGGTCGGGTCCCTCGTCCCCGAGGCCTACAACAACATCCGGACGCACACGACCTCGCTCGGCTTGGGAGGCGAGTTCAGTCTTCTGATTGGACTCATGGCGCTTGCACAGCCGATTGGCCGATGCGACGAGGCCTTTACCGACCCGCAGTGGTCACGGAATCGGTGGACTGGAAGAAGGAATCCTGCTGGTTGTAGGTAACTGCCATATCGAAACTTTTTGAGGCCGTTCTATAACATGTTTCTAGGGCCACGGGATACTGACCCCCGCGTGGAGTGGTGGTTGAGGTGGCTTGCGAGAAGACTATCACTGACAAACGTGGGCCTGCTGGAAGCGCGATAGACGACATTTATGCGTTTGAGTGGTCGGGAATTGCTGTTGGGGAGTTATGACGATGCTAGAAGCATTTGAATTCCCTATTACTCACTCAACTCGACACTTTTCATAGTCATTCCATAGTGATGGTGAGGGTGACTTATTGATGATTTCTACTTTCTTCTCTAGTAGGTATGACATGACTGGCGGATCAGCAATATACGAATTTCCTTCAATTTATTACTCATTCGCTATGAGCTGGCTAGTATACGCGTATTGTATTTTCACGAGTCGACTCGGATATTCAAGCTCGGATGAAAATATCAGTATTGGAAGCTCAGAAAGACAACTATCAAGAATGACGAAAGCTCAGGAATGATTGTGTGAACACGTCCAAAGTTACACATGGGTAAGTTTCTTTTCCTGGGACAGCCTAGTATGGTATGAGACGAGTTGCAACTGTAATGTGCGAATGTGCCCACTGGAGCCTGGGCAGCCAGGCGATGCATGTTTCTGATTGGGGCAGGAGACACATAATACGCCAAATGCCAATATAAGCGCACATCGACCAATAATATAAGTTGGCGGACGGGGAAGGACTTGTGAAGGGCTGAGTATGCATTGAAAAAGGGCACAGTCCTCTTTCATCTCTACATGTCGCGAAGCATTATATCAAGTGCGAGAGGTGATGATACTTTGCAAGACCCCCACTTCAGTTTCCTATCCAGATACCTTGCAGTACTGTATGTACTATTGTGTTGCGATAGAGGTGGTGTTCTGACTCATATAGTTTCTAATCTCCTTGGGTGCAACACCCACGTTTGTAAGTCTCGTGAAGTGAACCACGTCATCGGCAGTGAATATCCTATGTAATACAGAATGGTTCACATGGTTTGGTAACCTAGATATCACATAAAAGATATATTAACACGTATTATGCCGGGGTCAGCGGCGCCATCTCTTTTGCTTTGCGCTGATAGCTTTATCATTTCTCGCTCGACAGCTTAGTAATACTTGTCGCATATGTTTTCACATAGATATTCCGTACCCTCTTTCTAGAGCCTCGCAATTCGTTCCCGGCTCACTGTTAAACATCAATGGGATATCAGGTGCAAATCTCCTGCACATATTCACAAGTGTCTCAAACAAAACAGTATGCTCGGATATAGTCCTCACACCAGCCCCAATCATCACCCCTTGATATTTTCCCCCTTCAATTCTTCCTCGAGCTTCGCCAGATCGTTTGTGGCGTCATCAAATTCGATGTGGTGCAAGACGACATCAAAACCGGCTTTATTTGCACGAGCAATCTCAGAGTCCAACCTGGCTTGGAGCTCATTCGCTGTGCCGTATTTTTGGACGAACGATTCGGGGAATGGGGCATCGGAATGAAGGCCGATAAAAGCAACTGATCGCCGGGTCGAAGACATTCTAACAAGATTCGAATAGGTGTTTGATAAAATGCAGAGTTACGCTTGCTGATGGCTTTCTGGGGAAAACAAGCTTTTATATTTACGGGCGAGGACTCCATAATTAGTAGTTGACGGTGCAAGCCATGCGTCTGACGTCGACCATGCTCTCGCGCCTTCGGACTTGAAAAGTAGCCGAGGTCGCGATTGTTCTCCGCGGCGTGAGTCATTGCCAATATGGGATCTGACATGTCATTCCTTGGACTTTACTGCAAGGCTATCGGATCGGATCTAGTTAAAGGGCGGGGTGGTCGAGGCGAAGGGAAAGCCATCCACCATCCACCCAACCAAGACGGCACCCCTGTAGGGCTGTAGAGCACGCTAGACGAACAGGGGTTAGGCAGCTATCAAGTCAAAGACGGCGGCATTGCCCTGCCATATGTACTGGGTGTGGCCGCTGCCATCGAGGTCGTTCGCCAAGGTCGGAAGGACCGTGAAGATGGTGGATGGATGTGATGACATTGGCCGCATGAAGGAATACCTACAGGCGAAGAAGTCTGACTTCAAAATCACCGAGCTGCTAGAAATCATGGACTCCTTCAAGGACGCACTGCACTCTCACCTCAAGTCTGAGCCCCTCGCCATTGTAGCCCTGGCCAAGTACAGCACCGCTGAGAATTCTATTGGCATACTGGGCATCGCTACGACTGCTGGTAAGTATCCGGCTATAATATTAAGAAGGAAACAAAATCATTAATGATCCCTTTGCTAATCACTGTATCATCTACCCAGGCAAAAAACTATCAACCTTAATTTCATGTTCACTACACTCCCGGTCTTTTTCCTTCGCATGGAGACGGCCACATTCGAAGGGGGTATGTGGCATGAGGTGTCCCCCTCTCAAGGGTCTCGCCAAAACCGTCATTTTAAGTCTTATTCCCATGTGGCAATCCGCCCGGTGACGCTTTGTTACTTGCACACACGACGGGAAAGTTAAGTCTCTGGCGGTCCAAATCTATTTCACTTTTAACGGTGCAAGGTCCCTCCAGCCATGGGGTTGCTCATCTATAAGCCTTCAGAGATCACCGTATTAGAATAAGTACTGCCCAGGGCCAATGATGTCGAGGCAAGACACCGGCATATGCAATGGTGGAGTGCCAGGGGCGTTCCATCTTCTACGTTTGAGATAACATGGGCACGTATCCAGATCCGCTCCTGCACATATAACTAGGTTGAGCTCCGAGCTGACTCGTTCTGGATGGATCAAATAATGTCCACTCTATTTCAAGCCTATAAGTCCGGCGGCATGCTCGAGTTTCCTTAACTTCTCTATATCTGTGCCTTTGTCCAGTCGCAGTATGAAGCACATGGCGGGCTTGTTGGTTTCGGTAGGCAAGAACGATAGACTTACGGAATCTCTGTGAAAGCTACTCCCTCATTCTCCTAGCGTAGACGCTGGTCAAGCTCCTGCATGGCCGCAAGTTGATCGCCAAGCTGTGTCGCTTCGAAACCACGAGGCAATCAGCGGGGATGTCCCTACTAATGGCAATCGTCATATCAACGACGACGATGAAGGTTATTCTTTGCCGAGCAACAGACTCAGAAGCAGCAGCTGTCTAATGGATCCTCATCACAGTTGTCAGATGACGCTACCGCCGGCTTCACCTCCACGGTCGATTTGTACGGTTCGACATACGCTGTGAGGGATATCTCAAACCGAGTTAAGTAGACTGGTGAACTGATCGTGGGGAGGGAGTGAGGGAGTGCAAGTCTGATTTACTGATCCCATGTTCTCCGTTTTTCCTGGACTCACCTTTTGGATTGATTCACCCATCAACAACATGACACGCTAGGATTCTTCCACTGCCAATCTTCCCTACACACGCAAACACACATGAGCACTGCACTGCACCTCATCCACACTTTCTCTTTTGGCCTAGTATTGCTGAGTTCTGCTTCTCTTCGCTATCCTTCCCAGCGTCAACCAACCATTTGCTCTCATTACCATCATTCATCAATTACAGCTTGATCTTCCGCTCCTCTCGCACCATCTCGGCCAACGACGCCCAGCCCATCTCCTTCATCATGGCCGCTACCACAATGGAGAACTTGCTACTCTCTGACCTCCTCGCCAGCACTGCCGCAGCAATTCTCACATTTGTCGTTATCGATCTCACCAAGAATACGGACGTCATATTCAACTGTATTGTCTTCCTTTTCAGTTTGTCTATCGTGCTGCTAGGCAAGGAGGCTATCTACGCCGCCTGTTTCCCCCATACGGCCATGGTAAGTAGGCTTGTTGATGAATCTACCTTTCCTTTCCTCCTAGCACCTCAAACAACAAATAACGTTGGATACAAAATTCAGAGATAAATGTGCTCACCAGCGAAATTCGACAGGCCAAGTCTTCAGAAAAGATCGATCATCCAGTCCACCCAGAACCGGTAGTGGTTTATCAAGAAAAATGTAGGTTACACACTCGTTGCTCGCGATTCTTCTATGAACCCCATGAGAATGCATCGTGTTTTTATTCAAGCAATACTTCCTTCTCTATACCTTTTTCCCAACTTTTTGACTGATTTCAACAAAGCAGCACACGATCAGACACATGAATGGCAACATGCTTGGGATTTGCTCGAAAATATGTCCGTTGAGATGGCCAAGAGCCGCCTGCACGAGCTCTATTTTGGCAAGCTTGGCAACAGCTCCCAGCTTGAGGATCTCGCCGTCATTCTCAAGTTGGTCACGAACCAGTATAACACGACTCCAGGTCAAATCGTGGATGCCTTCGTGAAGTTTACCCGGGCCAAGCCTTCGGCGGATTGGATCAACGCGGTCGAGGCGTTTCTCAGCCCTCGCCCGATCAGCGACACCGAGCTGCTGCTTACATGCCTCGAATGCCTCCGTGCAGATAACGCGGCCTGTTTACAGAGTACGTACACTAGATCTCCATTACTTGCTTACCTGGAGAGTGCAGTTTTGTGTACTAATCAAACCCTTCTTCTAGTTCCGGAGATCAGTAAAGAATGGGGTGCAGGTGACTTCGTCGCCACTATAACCGGGACGCTCAACGGAACCGGCAACTGCAGTCGGCTCGATCTCCTGAACAACGTGCAGCAGCTTATCAACTGTGCAAACAATCCCTATCGTCGCGAGAAGCTCTTGCAGCTAGTAAAGTCTGGTGCCCAGCGTATGCGTCCCCTTGACGATACGCTCGCGCTTCTCCGTGAGCTCTCGCCCAACGCCTTGAAGGTCTTCCACTACAGCATTGGTATCGAAAGCTGGCCTGCTGTGTTGAAGCCCCTCTTACACGCTGCGGAGCGTGCAATGAACTTGACGACTACACCAAACGAGGCTATCAGGGACATGGGCCGGCTGCTGCACGAGATGGATCTTCTGGACAACGAGACCTGGAATAAGCTGCGCGAGAAGATACGAGAGTCGGAACTTCTCATCAAAACCGTGCAACGCAACATCACGCACAATTTTAACATGATGGTCAATAGCAAATGTTCCCGTTCCACCTTCAGGAGCCAGTTCCTTGCGATTCCTGGCTTCGACCCCGACCAAGTTGACGAGATTACTGAGGGTCTGCTTCGAAACTGTACCGAACGCCTGGAGGAGGCACCCGACTGTGTACGTCGACTCGCATTCGCGGAACATGCGAAGCTACATAACCTCATCCTCCGACAGGTATCCGCAAAGAATCTGCCCGCGAGAGGTAAAGCCATAATTCTTCAATCGAAGTAAACGGATCTTGATGGCCTAAATATGCGTCGATCGAGTCACCTCTATACTGCGCAAGTTCGAGCTGCAAAGCCGACATGGTGTTTGAGAGAACAACCAAAACACGCGTGAGAATACATCTGGCACAACTCGGAAGTGCATTCCCTATCTTGCGGTAATTAGGAGGAGAAAACCATACGCACGCTGCAAAAGCGTCAGAAGTCTGACCGCAAGATCCCGGATCGGGATCGACCTCTACAGAATGCCCTGAGGCATAATGCATCAACGCGGATTCCAGGCAGGAAGGAGCTTTGTTTGTTGATGCTGGATAGAATCGCAACGTATGTGTATGTTGGCGATACGGGGAGGAAATTCTATTTGGTTTTGGCACGAGGAGGGTCGGCTCCTATCCTTCTGTTGGGAATATTGAAACGTGTACGGAAGCGTAGAGCACTACATATAGATGTAGCTTTATACAGGTAAGGGCAGCCCCCTTTCATCAATTTCACATCTCTCTTGTTGTGCTCATTTGTCTTCCTGGCGGTCATTACCCAAACCCTGGCAAGAAGCGCGTCGGAAAGGGCATCAATCACTCGTATGTTGCTAGGGAGAGATGCACTAATACTGCCTAACATATGAGGAGCGAGTAGAGGGTTGCCGGTATTGAAGGCAGCCGGCAAGGGCCTCGTTAATTCGATCACGAGCGACTCCGCCCCTTCCGTCTCTCTCTCTTCGTGGACCACAGAACTTTGCTACACTTCTCAAAGACGTTTTTACTTGACTAAGGTGAAACAAAAGTCCTATAGCTTGATCTATAACAGAAAGACTCAGCCAAAAATAATCAAAACACCTAGAAAATGGGGGCGGGGAAGCGGGTAGAAATTGAAAAGGAAAGAGAGAAAAAACAGCCCTA
The DNA here is from genome assembly GCF_038363985.1 of Apiospora kogelbergensis. NCBI lineage: Eukaryota > Fungi > Ascomycota > Sordariomycetes > Amphisphaeriales > Apiosporaceae > Apiospora > Apiospora kogelbergensis. The sequence continues at coordinate 1,606,645 of NW_027117422.1, forward strand.
TCCAGCCTGGACTTGCGACCGGCCTGAGATGCGAGTCATGCTGGGCCTGCGCGCGGGTCACGTCCTAGACGTTTGGCTATGCACATTGCAAGTCATTCTGTCTTTTTCAATTCGATGTCGACCTCTCAACCTAACAAAAATACACATTACACTTGGGACTTTGTTGGTGAGGACGCGAAACGCGTCTACGCTTACCAGCGTGACACTGGAGGAAGCTTTCTGACACCCCGGAGGGCCCTGCAAGCTAAAAAGACAACTAATCTGGATGCAGCTGCGACTTTGAAATATAATTCTTTAGAGATCGGTATGGATAAATATGATATTCGAGACGATGACTGAGTTGACTAACAGCTGAAAGATATGGTTTAGATGGGAATCTTAACTATACTTGGCCACCTGCAGTCGCCCAGCAAAATGTTCACTCCTTATCCAACACAGCCCTCAACGCCAGTGACTCGATGCTCTTGACTTCACCGCTCGCGTCGAGGTGGAACACAAACTGATCCAGCGGCATGGACGCGTAGACGGCCGTGGTTTGCCCAACCCAGGTCCCACAGTTGGTCGAGAACATGTCGGTCGCGTGGTCGGTCGCGCCGCGGTCTTGGATCATGGCCTTGAAAGCGATCTTGCGGGACCCGTCATCGTGCCGCGTCTCGAGCCCTGTCGGGTAAAGCCGGAGCGCGGGCCCCGTCACGTTGTAGTTGAGCGTGTAACGGATTGCCACGGGCACCATGTCGGTGCCGTTACTGACCCAGTGGTCGATGCCGAGCCCCGGCCGGCCTTCCTCTGTGCTCAACACAATGGTACTGTTCAAAGATGCGGAGTTGTCAGTAGAGCTGGTGTTGGAACTGTAGGTGCCTGAGAACATCGCGTCGGCCTCCATCCGCGCCGCCTCTTCGAGCGCGGGTACCAGCGTCTTTCCGATGGCGTCAGCCATGGCCCAATTGGCGTTCCCGGGCCACCCGCCTGCCAACAGGGCGCTGATGCCGACGTCGTAGTCGGGCAAGATGATGATGAGCGACGAGTACGTGTTGATACTGCCCGCCTTGTTGTATGCGTCCGTGATGCGGCTACTGCCGCCGCCTTCGCCGGTGGACAAGGGGATCCGCTTCACGCCCCACGGGTAGCTGACTCCCTCGTGCAGGTCAGACGTGAGAATCGCGGGCTTAAGCCATCTTCGCGTTTGGCCGCCAGAAATGAGGCGACTGCCCAAGATGGCACGGCCGAGGGCTGAGAGGTCGTTGGTCGAGGAGTACATGTTGCCAGTGCTGGGAGTCGGGTCAATCATCTCATTCTTTTGGCCAAAGGCTAACGCGTTGGAATGCGAAGGGTAATTAGGTGGGAAAAACAGTACTCAATGACTTACGGACTCGCATCGCCCAAGCTGTAGTTCCAGCCAGACTGCTGTCCCTGCACGATGATGCCGAGATTGTCGGGCGGCTTTTGATAGTACGTGTGTTTCAGCCCCAGCTTGTCGATGACATCCGACTGAAGCATATTGGCGAATTTCTTGCCCGTTATGGCCTCGAGCGCGTACGCTAGGATCTGGTAGCCAACGTTGGAGTAGCCGACCGTCCAAGCTGTACCGAAAGATGGGGGCACATTGCCGAGACCGTTGAAGAATTCTATGCGTGTATACGAGGTCAGATGATTGAAGTTGATGAACTAAATCAAGCATATTGAAACAGGGTTATGCACTCACGGACTCGATTGCACGTTATCCATTCTCCGCAGATCGGGGTCTCGTTGACAGGGGCTGGCGGGAAACCTTGCGATTCGAGCACCGTTTGGTTGTTCTCCTGCGTTAACTCGCCAAGCAATGCATCTTGACAAGGAGACACATGGTGTCAGCTTCGGCAAATCCCCGAGATAGTGAAATGGGAATAAACAAGTACTGACAGTCTCGAACAATGCCCGCCGTGTGACTTGCCAGCTCTCCCAAAGTGATACTCGCCCAATCCACGTTCATGACCGGGTCGTATTGATACTTGTCAGCCAAGAGCGCCAGCTCCGGGACGAACTTTGTGACGGCTGTATTCCAGTAGCCATCGCCCGCCTCGATGAGAAAGGTCAGGATGGTGAAGACCTTCGTCAGGCTGCCCAGCCGGTAGATCGTGTCGCCGTCGACTTCCTTCACACCTCCCGTGTTGGCATTTTCAAGGGACGGCGCGCTGTGGTGGTGCTCCCACAGAGGACCCTCATCCCCATCAGACACCGAGAAGACCTGAATCGACCAGGACGTGCCGTTCGGGTTGTTCGCTGGGTCCTGATCTCTGGCTTCGAAGGTTGAGGTCAGGCCGGCAAGGACTGATTTGAAGGTTTCGGAGGACGCGAGCTTCGTCGGCTTGGGGAATGCTGGGCCTGGGAAGGGGCAATCTGGCACAGCTGCCATGGAAAGCCGCGCGACAATCGGCGCCCAAGTTGCTGCCCATATCGTTGTAGGTATCCTCATTCTGAACTGTCTTTGTGCCACCTCTGCCGTGGGGGCGTTACGTTATTATCAAGGGTGTCATTGCGGGAGCGACGTCAGGTCTTATTAGTGATCAAGATAGGGGCCAGGTTTCGGATATGAAGGGGAAATCATGACAAGAGATATATGAGCTGCAATTCAATCCCCGGTCGAGTGCAACATCACATACACGCGATCCGGTAGACGGGACGAGATGAACCGCAATTTGATCTTGGATTTAAGGGGCAGGGACACTACATCCAGTAAGTGTGTTGCCCATCTCCAAAGCGGGATGTGATTTCGAGGTCCGCTGCAGCCTGTATCATATTAAAGCTCTGCATTGTCGGTGCGGCGATGCCAGGGATCGACCTTTTGGCTGAATACGTCAACCCAATCGGCAATGAGACTACGGCAGTAATTGGCCGTTAGCAAAGCTGCTATAGCTGTATGAGAAACCACCTGGGCATTGGAGAATGGCAAATCAATAAAAGCGAAATCGAGTCAAATATCCTGCATATATGACTCATGCAGGTCCCCGAATATCCAGCGAAAGCTTGTTCGTCTCGACGAGGACGAGTTGGACACCAGTGAACCAAGTGCATGAACAGACTGTGACTGGACGAGAGAGATGATTGTGGGCCGCGGCAGCAGGCACGAGTAGACAAACCAGATTTGAAGGGAGAAAAGGAATATGGCCCGATTGCAAGTCGCATGCTCAATGCCCCTGGTTTCATTCTGTCCCTGGTTACATGCCGGATATACCGTGCTGCGCGTCGCCGTCAATCAAACATCATGGAGCTTCAACTGCCCCGTCGCCGAAATGTGCAGGCATCCGGAGAATGTCAAGACAATGGGTGATAGATAATATACATGTTATATATACAGTTTCGTACAGATCATCGCCCTTGTCCGTTTGTGTATTGGCAATTACATAGCGGTGGCCAAGTATGCCGGGTCCAGCTTCTCGTCGGTGGGCAAGAAACCACCGTTCAGGGTGAAACCGGGCCCGTTGGTCGAGGACAGAACCACCTCAATGATGTCCTTGTCGACTCTGTCCTCCATGCGCGCGATGTCGGCCTTGATCGACTCAATGAAGGTCTTGACGTTGTCCGACAACTGCCGGGGAGAGTATTGGATGTTGCCGATGGGGATGCGGATGACACCGATCTTCTCCCTGTAGGTCTCAGCGCCGACCATCTCTTGCATCATGGTCTTCACGCTCTTGGTGATGGTGTTGGTCTTCAAACTAGGCATCAGACCCTTGGGACCGAGCACGCGTCCCAGTCCAGCCTTGTTGAGTGCCTGCACGGAATCGGTGTGGCAGATCAGCCGGTTGAAAGGGAGGTTGTTGGGATTCGCCTTGATGATTTCGAAGAGAGATTGCTCTCCGAAAGCGACAGCGCCGCCAGTTCGTGCGTCGTGCATGGCATTGCTACCCTCGGGGCAGATGACAGCGATACGGGTGTCATTCTTGACGGGGTGGGGGAAGCGTATCCGGTTACGGATGACGGGTCCGTTCTTGATGGTGCGGACTTTGAGGGCTACTTCGTAGGTGACTGAGGAAGGAGGCCGGCCGACTTCTGCAGCGCGAATATATCTATCCAAGCCCGTACATCAGCACAGCGCCCAACTAAAAGAAGAATTGAGGGCACATGTCCCGGGCATAACTTACCGCATAGCATCACACAGGGAGAACTGCTCGCCCTTGCCAGTAGGTACGGCGTACTTGTACTCTTTGAATCGCTGTTGACGCTTCTTCTTCTTCAGCTTCTCCTTCTCCCTTGCTCGCGCCTGCATCTGCGCAGTACCACCGCCGGCGCATCGTATCTGGGTGGTGGCGGAGGGCGCGAGGAATCGTGGTATCGTAGATGCGGCTGCTGGCCGGGAAGCAGGCGACAAGCTCAGTCTTGCCAACGAGGCAAGGAATTGACTGGTGCTCGCCATCCTGAGCTGAGGAATGGCTTGAATGCGGATGACAATGCCGCAATTTGGTGCCAGATCTTGAACGTCCGGAAGCTTCAAAATTTACCAGCAGCTACAAGGCTGGGCAAGAGACGCTAATCAGCGCTCGGGCCCCTGGACTAACACACCCGCAGCCCGTTTATCAAACTAATCCCAATTAACACATATCGGTTACACGCGTATCTTATCGCAGCTACCGTCCTCTGCCAGCCGCAACCTACCCCTCCTCAGCTGCCACGAATTTACGGTGCTTCCATTGAGTACCCCGCCACAATAAGGTGACTCGATTTCGGGCCTGCATCGGGTGGGTTGATTCGAAAAATCGTCACTTTCCGGCATTGACTCACGAGTTAGATCTCATATCAAGCTCTCGACCTCCCTTCGTGAATATCGTCTGTCTCCACCCTACGAAGCCAACGATAGATCCAAAAAATGAAGGCTGACGAGCTTGTTGCCATTTCCACCTCCCTGGGAGGGGACTTCAAGTCCATTGAGGGCCATCTCGTGCGCCTCGAGAAGCACTTGGTCCTGCGAACCTACCTCGTCGGTCACCAGCTCAGCGAGCTCGACACCAAGATCTGGCTCGCCATCAAGACCAACCGTGCCGCCGTCTCTTTCGTCAAGAAGGGAACCTACCCCAACCTGGCCCGATGGTTCACCTACATCGAGCAGGTCCACCCCGAGATCCAAGCTGAGGTCAAGGCCGCCGACAATGCTCGCCGCGCCAAGGTCGCAGCCGCCAGCAAGGCCGGAGCAAGCTACAACTTGGCCCTCCAGGATGTTGAGAAGGGTGTCGTCACTCGGTTCTTGCCTGAGCCCTCTGGCTACCTCCACATTGGTCACGCAAAGGCCGCCCTCCTTAGCGACTACTTTGCCCACCAAGCTTACGACGGAAAGCTCCGCCTGCGGTTGGATGACACCAACCCTAGCAAGGAGAAGGAGGAGTTCCAGGATGCTATTGTCGAGGACTTGGCTCTGATGGGTGTCAAGCCTGACTTCGTGACTTACACGTCCGACTACTTCGATCACCTCTACGATACCTGCCTGAAGCTGATCAACGAGGGCTTCGCCTACGCCGACGACACCGATGTCGAGACCATGCGCGACGAGAGAATGAAGGGTATCGAGTCCAAGCGAAGACGTCGCACGGTGGAGGAGAACCTGAACATCTTCGACCAGATGAAGAACGCTACGGAGGAGGGTCTGAAGAACTGCATTCGCGTCAAGATCTCCGTAGACAACCCCAATAAGGCCATGAGAGATCCCGTCATCTACCGATGCAACAACGTCGATCCCCACCACCGAACCGGCAGGAAGTGGAACATCTACCCTACCTACGACCTGGCATGCCCTGTCGTGGACAGCTTGGAGGGTGTTACACATGCTCTGCGATCCACCGAGTATACTGATCGCAACCCCCAGTTTGAGTGGTTCTTGGAGACCCTCAAGCTCCGCAAGGTTCACATGTGGGATTTTGCCCGTATGAACTTCATTCGCACGTTCCTGTCTAAGCGCAAGCTGGCCAAGCTTGTGGACACCGGCCGCGTCTGGGGCTGGGACGACCCTCGTATGCCCACTATCCGCGGTATTCGCCGTCGCGGTATGACCATCCCTGCCCTGCGAGACTTCATCCTCAAGCAAGGCCCCTCTCGCAACGTGGTCGTCATGGACTGGACCAGCTTCTGGGCCGCCAACAAGAAGGAGATTGACCCTGTGGTGCCCCGACACACTGCTGTCTCGGTGAAGGATGCCGTCAAGGTGGTCGTAATGGGTGACGAGGCACCTGCTGAGCCTTTCACCTCTGATAAGCCGAAGCACCCTAAGAACCCTGATGTGGGTACCAAGAAGATGGCCTTCAGCAAGGAGCTTATCCTCGACCAAGCCGACGTGAAGCTGTTCAAGAACGACGAGGAGATCACGTTGATGCAGTGGGGCAATGCTCACGTGCGTGCCATCCCTGCCGCCGAACCCATCGACCAAATCACTGTCGAATTGAACCTGAAGGGTGATGTTCGATCGACTGATAAGAAGGTCACGTGGCTGTCTACCCAGGGCCAGCAGCTCATCAAGGCCGAGCTGTGGGAGTTCGATTACCTTCTGACCAAGGACAAGCTGGAGGAGGAGGACGATCTGGAGAAATTCTTGAACCCTTCAACGGCTGTGATGGAGGAGGCCTGGTGCGACGAGGGCGTCAAGGAGCTCAAGAAGGATGACATCATCCAGCTCGAGCGCAGGGGCTACTACCGCGTCGATGCCGGCGTGGATGAGGGCGACAAGAAGGGAACCATCATCCTCTTCGCGATCCCCACGGGCAAGGCGTCGAAATAAATGGAAATCAGTAAAACATGTTGCGATAGATGAAGTTACGACAAATGAGGAAAAGCAAGTCTATGTCTCATACATGAACATGAGAGAATCAGAGTGGCCGTGAAATGATTACAGTGCTAAACTGACAGAAATCCATGGTTTTTCTGGCCCGCGAGATCTATGAAAAACAATTTGATTAATATATATCCCCTTATTCATGTCCGACTTTTTCCAGTTGCCTTCGGCGTTGCCTGTGCCTCCCTTTATCACTTTGGCGTCACGGAAGATGTCTTCAATGCCGGCAGCGCCCATAGCGAGAGCCCCATTCGCCTTAGTGCCCCAGCTGGCGCTGAAGTTGATAGCGCAGTCCCCGCGGCTCGCAACACGGATAGTGTGAGGCCCATCCATCAGGTCGCCGTTCATGAAGGCCCATTTCGCCCGAGTACCCTTGGCGTTCTCGACCAGTGTCTTGCAGTTGCTCCACCGGACTGGCCCGTCGCTGCCAGTAAGTGGTATGGGGAGTTCAAGTTCGTTGAATGAAATGTTACCACAGAGGTCCGTGTGACCGTCCTTGCAGGCGTTGGGCGGGTACTTCTCAATGCCGGATTTTGTTCCGGCGGTGTCGGGTCTCGGGCATAGCGGGGGCGGGTTGATGCGGTCACTGGACAACTCGGCTGCTAGGCTGAGGCCTATTAGAGAGGCGAAGACTTAGGCAGTAATCATTCAATGCACTTCCAAAGTTATGCTCTTATTATATACCTAATCATGTGTTATACAAGGTACACGAAAAGTCACATGCAAGGGATGCAAGGCTGTCGCGTGGCTAATGGCTTTACTAAAAGGGGGCGAAGGAAAGGAAGAGGGTACAAAGCTGACGGGGAAATCAACGACTGAAATACTTCTACAACATCGATAAAAATGTTGATTTTATCAAACTATATAACTGCATCATTCCCATGCTAAATAATGACCTCATTACGTGAAAGTTTGCAGCCCACGATTGCGCTGCGGGCTGCTGTCACTACGAAGTTGACGGACTGGTGCCTTTGAGCTCTAGGATTCAAGCGAATGATTTTCCATATGCACTGAGTCCTGGAGAGATTGAACAATGGAGATTCGATACGAGGTAGATCTTTGTCCTCTCTCCTCCCTTTGTCCATTTGTGAAGGGCGATACAAGCCGTTTAACGACATGGATCAAACAGTTCGATTGGACAACTGCCTTCATTTCCCTTCTACCGAGGGAACCTCTTTATAAATCCATCGTAATTCCAAGTTCTTTCAGGTGGTGCGTGGAAAAGGATTGGCGCGCTTCAGTGGTATGGGCACGGGGATACGCAACCATACATGTGAGGCCGGCCCATCTAAGAGGGAGGTTGCTCAGACTAAATACTTCGCTTAGACTAAACCGGGTTCTCTCCATGTGTTCTTCTAGGTTGTGATTTCTCGGCCGCAAACAGGACGAAAACCAGCACACCACGCACCGGGTAAGCGACTTCAACATCAAGAAGCAAGCGTGGGAGAAGCCGTCAAACAATCAAAACCCCAGATGCCAAGTCCCATGATGCATGACCTGCCTAGTTAGAAACCACGTTGACAGCAGAGAGTGGCTTGACAGTCAATTGCCGGCAAGGCAGCGTGTTAGTCGGTTAAATTAGACTAGAGCGGCTGCCAAGACTATATCAATGGCACTATGCTCTCTACCTGATTGGTGGAATTGCTGGTGCATCCACCTAGCGCCAAGACGGAAGACTAGCACCACGGCTCGGCAAGCCTCCGGATCCCCTTTTTGATCAGCATTGACAGGTGACACAAGGTCGTTTGCGTCGCCTCATCCGCACATCAGCTGAGGGAAACATGCGGGGACGACCTGAAGTAGAGGCGCCGGAGGATTTGCAGCATGGATCGACGGCATGCATACGACAGACATTTCCCTGATGATCGGACGACCGGGGCTGAGATGTAGTGTCCGTAGGCACTGGGGCCTGGTCTGGGGCCATGTATAAAAGGGACTGATCCGTCGAGACACGAAAGTCGCACACCCTTAGTAGACCAAGCCATCCTGGAGCAGGCAACACGAGAACTGCCAGCTAGTCTTCGTAATGCGTTCCTTCCTCACCGCAACCGTCGCCCTCCTGGGCGCCACTGGCCTGGTCGACGCCGCCTCGGCCGGATGTGGCAAGTCCCCGCCGTCGTCGGGTACCAAGTCCATGACGGTCAACGGCAAGAACCGCCAGTACATCCTGCAGCTCCCCAGCAACTACGACAGCAGCAAGCCGCACAAGCTCGTCTTCGGGTACCACTGGCGCGATGGTAGCATGAACGACGTGGCCAACGGCCAATTCTACGGCCTGCGACCGCTCGCCGGTGACTCCACCGTCTTCATCGCACCCAACGGCCTCAACGCGGGTTGGGCCAACAACGGGGGCGAGGATATCACATTCACCGACCAGCTGCTCAAGTCAGTCCAGGACACCGTCTGTATCGACGAGGGCAACATCTTCGCTACGGGTTGGAGCTATGGTGGTGCTATGAGCTTCAGCGTTGCGTGCTCACGACCTAGTAAGTCCTCCCCACGCCATTCTTTTCGATGCTTCACGTGAATCGCATTGGTGAATTGTACTGACTTCCGCCTAGACGTCTTCAAGGCCGTCGCCGTTATCGCCGGCGCCCAGCTTTCGGGCTGCAGCGGTGGCACCACGCCCGTGCCCTACCTGGGCATCCACGGCGCCGCAGACAACGTGCTGCCCATCGCGTTGGGGCGGCAGCTGCGCGACAAGTACCTGGGTCTCAACGGGTGCGCGAGCAAGAACGCCCAGGAGCCCGGCGCAGGTGCTGGCAACCACATCAAGACCGTCTACGAGTGCCGTGCCGGCCAGCCCGTCTGGTGGATCGCCCACGGCGGTGGCCACGTGCCCGACCCGTCCGACTCCAACGGCAACAAGTGGGCGCCCGGCGAGACCTGGTCGTTCTTCACCGAGGCTATCGGTGGTGGCAGCGGTGGTGGTGGATCAAGCCCGGGCACGCCTGCGACAACGACGACGGCGGGCACTTCGCCTACGGCCAATCCGGGTGGCGGCAACTGCGTGGCCAAGTATGCTCAGTGTGGTGGTCAAGGATGGAGTGGTGCGACGTGCTGCCAGAGTGGAAGCGCTTGCAAGGTTTCCAACGAATGGTATTCACAGTGTATCTAGCTCTGACACCATTGGTGCTTCCCCGTAGCTGTCGGTGTTGCATTTGTTTTAGAACACCGCCACAAGGTAGAATCATTGTGGTCGTAAAGCTCGTCAATGATACCTTGCTGCATACCGAAAATCAGATCAGATCGCCACTGAATAAAACAACGTCTAACGAGACTCACACTCTCTTCAAAACGTTCGTAGATCTCACACCTGATTTGTCGATGTCCCGTTTGAGCAGGTGATTAGTTGGCATAAGGCATGAAATGGAGACAGTGTCCGAACCACAACCAATACGTTCACCGTGATGTCTTTCATTCAAGACAAAGAGAATCCAAAATAACCGCAGATTTCTGAGTGGAACTGAAATAAAAACATTCTCTTTGTTCTCTATCTCTGTTTTTGTTCAATCACATGACCGGGTCGGGATGTGCTTGATAGGGGTAATAGCAGCCGACTATATATAGGGGGGAACGCTTAGATAGCTCAGGAACATCATAAGCACCCAATATGTTATAAACATTTGACAAGTGCCAGTGAGACAAAAAGCTCTAGGACTGTTCAAGTCCAAGTTAGAGAAGTATATATATAGACCGTACCACCTTGACCAGAATAACTTCTTTTTTTCTCCCTATCAAATTATCATTTGATAATTAGCAACCTACCGACAACTTCACCTTCTGCTAGATTAAAAGGGATACTTGATATCTCTATTTGCCACGCACAACATGTCCGCTTACAGCACCGCACAATCTGGAGGCAACTCCCACGTCCACGGTAAGACTTTCGAGTCCTTCCTGGAACCGGCGCCTAAACGGCGCAACTTCTTCTTGCGGCTGTTTTGTGGAAGTGGAAACACCCACCATAAAGACAGACACGTCGTTTCAGCCCACGACGTGCGGCAGACCCGTTCCGCGCAGGTGTCCCAGCCTTCGGCTGGCGCCCGCCGCAAGGCGCGGCACACCGGGGATACTCAGGGGCTGTACAGGACCAGAACCGGCTACAACGCCGATACTGGCAGCGTCTACTACAGCCCCCGTTAGTAAGTAGCCCATTAGTAACTACAGTGGTTTTCTATTTCCCTTCCCCTCCCCCGTCCTTCTAACCTCCCTTCTTTTAACTTAGTAGTTTAACTCGTAATTACTAAATTGACTAATTTTGGCTGACTTCCTGACTCCGTAACCACCGTAAAATTAGCGGCGTTACTGATGTAATCAAGCGCGGATTTCCCATGCTTCGAGGCCACTACAACGTTTCCCGTTTGATCACCGCCTTCAACACCAAGGCATGCTGCATTTTCGACAGTGTGCAACTCGCTCAACTAAGACGCTCTTCCATGTCCCGCTAGATATTGTCTCAAGCGCACTTGAGCAACACGACGACTCTCTTTGATGCGCTGATGGGAGGGCGTGACTCTTAAGCGTCCAGTTTTAACAACCCCAGCTCGGGTGTGTGCTGCGACAAATCCACGACCATCTTGGGCTTCCAGTGCCGGCTGCCCTCAGCCATGTCGAGGGACACGCTACCTACGTCAGGTACTATGCCAAACGTATCAGGCCCAAATAACCAGAACCCAGCCGCGTCCAGAAGATCACGACTTAGTCTTGCATGATCTTCCTCGCTCAAACGCTCTCCTCGTAAAGGCTTCTTGAGGTCCGTCATCCACTTGGACCAGCTGGCATCTTGCGTCCGCAGATATTCGACAAAGGCTTCACGCCCCTTCATTCCCCCAGTCGTATCGTGATCAGACCATACAGAGTAGAGGTACCAGAAAGGGATAGAAGAAGGAGGCACGCCGTATTTGGCGAGAAGAGACCGCCATAGATATACTTCTCGACGGGGATCAACGCCCACGGCGAGATGGGACAGATCTTTCTGTACAGGTCTCGGGTCATGCCCCAGGACTTCAAAATCAGTGGATTGGATGGACTGAAAGTGCGGCATCACAGGTGCAGAGCGGTTCTGGTGGAAAGACCCGCCAGGCCACGAGAAGATCCCGAACATGGTCCGAGCCCCGCTCCCGGGGTTTATACAGGCGTAAAAGGCTCGTATGCTTTGCGAAAGAAGCTTTTTGAGTGCTTGCGCGGCGGATGGGTGCAGCGTGGCGGGGTCGAGCTCGCCAAGGTGGCCAAGGTCGTTCATGTTGAGACCCATGGCGAGATGTGCGATCCCGGTGCCTTTGGGGTCAGAAGCCACCATATCGTGGAGAAAGGACACTAGAGCGTCAGTACGCGCGTACATCTGGGAGAGCTGAATCTGCAGTATATCGGTATCTGGATTCAGGCAAAGGCGGCCTGGCTCATCCGGCGTAAGCGGCACGGAGACCCGGTAGAAAGCCACAAACGCCTGTCTAGCTTCGCGGTTGACGGACGACAAGATGGACGCCCACGGCCGAAACTTAGCCACAAGCAGATGGTATGGGTCTCCGCTGATCAAGTTTCCCAAATGGTTCTTGGAGGCGAACAGTTGTCGTTTCTTTCCCTCTCTGTTCTGTTGCATCAATTGTGATCGGGGCCGAGTGATCATGATACTGATGAATCGGTTACTCGGGAAACAAAACGTCCAGATTTTCAGGCGCAGCTCAAGAGGGAGCTGACCGAAATGGGGAAACAACGAGGGTGGCGACACATGTTTGGGTGCGTCGACATCGTTGAGGATGCGATACTCTCGTCGTGGTGAATCCATGGCTTTGGCAGGGATGAGGAATGAAACGACTTTCCATAGTAGGGGACTTTTCTTGAGAGTAATCTCTATGAACGCTCCGCACTTTGGGCCCCTGCAACGTGGCGTCTGTGATGCTGTGCCGTATTAAAGTGCCGTGCCACACACCGCCGACCCGAACAGTTCCCCCTATGCGGCACATCAGCTCCAGATAGAAATCTTTTCTCGGCGGCACAGTCACTAGAAGGCCATTTTGCAGAGTCAGCCCGCCGGATGGGGTCTCTCGAGAGTGACGAAAAGTACACTATTGATTTGACATCTCGGCCAAGTCGGCTCGCCGGAACTTAGTCCCCATGCCAATGTCCGGCGCGATACTGAACAGCATCTCATCCGTGCAAATTGTCGGGGTACACGCCTGTCCATGCGGAACCCGAGGATGTTCGGGCCATGACTGCGCTCGCCAACGCGATTTGCGTCAGCGGCAATGGATGTCTTTCTGGAGGAAGGCCTACTTGTGCTGCTGACGATGCTCGCCCCCTCGGGTAAGTCAAGAAATACGAAACGGTGCTTGAGAATTTGGACTGTCTACTAACATGTGTACTACCCCAGTTACTGCTATTGTGCTTAGGGTGCTGGGCTGTATGTACAACTACCCAAGCCCCTGATCCTATCGTTCACCGACTTGGAAGGGCAATTTATCAACGCTATTTTCGATGTCAAAGCGAACGAGACCAGGCAGAAGCAGGACGTTTGGCTCAAGTGTTTGTTACTCTGATTAATCAGGCAGTCACTGTTGGTGATTCCAACTTCCGTGATTCTGCGCTTGGGTCGTCCCTTACGGCCGGCTCGTCTTATGCCAAAAACAGTCATGTCGTATCGTGATGGAGGCGACCACTAGGTACGCACACCACCATTGCCTCAGGAAGGGTGTGCCGGAACGCCAGTCAGGAGATCAAGAGGGCGATTGAATACTTCACTTGGTACTGGAGCACAACCTGAATCCACTTGACCCCTGAGTCCCATAGCCGTGAGCCTGGTCAATTTTTTTAGCACCGAACTGGCTTGGAATGAAATCGTGAGTAGGCCCTCGGAACCAACTTTAGGTATCTATGACGCAATTTTGAGACATGTGATAATGTTGAATGGACTGTGGCAATTATTCTTGTTAATAGTTCTCGGACAGGTCCAAACACGCCCCTTCTTCTCTATCCAAGGTTACGTACTAGGCAACGCCTTCCTTTCGCTCATCAGCGACTGCATGATGGGTAGATTCCAAAGTGAGCCAGGTGGACTGCTCAATCCAGCTAGTGAGCTGCAACTTCCTCCTGTAAACTACACACGAGAAATGGGCAGCACCTCTTGAAGCCACCGAGGACCATTAGTGCTGGCCCAGGACATCTCCAAGTCATTATCATTCACCATCATTCGCCATTCATTCGCCGCAACAGAATTACCCGAAGTATTTCACAAAGCCTGCGACTCGCGTGGAACGATGAGTGGACACGATCACACTCAGCCGCCGACCCAAGCCAACCCTCCGACGCCAAGCGGACAATCCAATAACCCTATGGGAGCCTTTCTCACTAACGCGTTTTCGTACATCGAACAAGTAAAAGTCGAATTCATAGACCGACCAGAGAAATATAGCCAGTTTCTTGACATCGTGAAGGAGTATAGGGAGCTCCATACCCAAGAGTAAGTGTACGGTATCCCCAAGTGCGTTCAAAGCGTAACTAACACTTTCAGTCCCACCACACTCACATGCATCTACCGAGTTGTTGTACTATTCCACGGCCACCCGCAACTCATCCTAGGCTACAATGCCTTCTTGCCCTGTGGCTATTCCCTCGAACTCGAGGACGAGAACACCGTGATCATCAATGCTCCGGGTCCAGCGGCCTAGCAGCTAGGCTGCAATCTTTCCGTCGACGACACCAACCACCAACGTAAGGTGTTCTCGGTATCCAGGGTGAATAATGGCTTTCGGGGGAAATGACAACTCAATTGAGGCTAATTACTAGATAAGGACTTACCAAAGACTCCACGTCTCGGAATAAGCAACACCACTCCATCTCCGTCTTCATAACCACTTCGGGTATGCCCTCAATGAACGAATACTGAAGTATGTCCTGGGCGACCCTGGCTACGGGGCTCGCCGTCCACCTTTAAATGCGGCAATAGCACGCGATGCAGGCGTAGAAAGCGTTGTAGCCCTCGCGCGGGAGAGAAGGCGCGTCATCGGGGCCGTTGTCTCCTTCTTCAGCCTCCGCACGACCCAAGACGTCTTCCACGGCATTTAGGTCGATACATCTAGCGAGCAAGGGTCGCATCCGGACACGGGTCTCTGCGTCATTGGCGGTTATCTCAAAGGGCCTTATGGTATCATAGGTTTCCACTGTTCGTGACTTTAGCCAGGTGTAACAAACACGGCGAATAAAAGTTTTCAGCTATCAACCTCCACAGAAACGTAACTCTATAATATACATCATAGGGCTTTCGCTTTTATTTGACAAACGTGAGAATCTCACGTCAATCCTATCTCTCAGGTTCACGTGACTTCGTTATGCCAGTATCCACGCCATTACGATGCGTTGGCGTACAGTAAGCGGGGAAATCGGGCATAGCGGCCGGCGTTGGCCAGAATGTTGGTCGCCGATTAGCGGCTGGACCTCGATGCTAATGCTAGTAGACGCGAAATTCGTCTAATTGTCAAACTGCGGGCGCCAAGCCCCGAAATGCACCCCTTGTCTCGGGTCAGCCCTACCCCCTCCGGCCAAGCCCTTACTCTGCGGCTCTGGGACATATAGCAGCCTTTCATCCATCCTCCCCCTTCGGCAACTCGTGCCCATTACGCCAGAAACCAACCATGGCCACAGCAACACCCAAGCCTTTCCGCGCCATCGTCGTCGGCGGCGGGTTGGTTGGTCTCACAGCCGCCCACATTCTCAGCAAAGCTGGCATCGATTTCATCGTGCTGGAGAAACATAGCTCCATCTTCACCTCGCGCGGGACACAACTGGCGCTGTGGCCGCAGACATTTCGCATATTCGATCAACTCGGCTTGCTGGACGCGGTGCGGCCGATCCTGGACTGGTGCAAGCGGACGTACGTTCTCTCTGCCGAGGATGCGAGCGTGAGGATGGAGGACTACACGTTTGACATCATGGAAAAACAGTAAGAAAGAAGCCATCAGCCGCTCGCGCATGCGCGATGCACGGAGATCATACGAAAGACTAAACCTCACAATCGCAGACATGGCTACCAGGTCCAATTTACGCAGCGCCACGAGATAATCAAGTTCCTCTTTGAGAGTCTACGAGAGAGTGCGAAAGCCAGCATACTACTTGGGAAGGCCGTGGACCAAATCATAGATGAGGAGGACCGCGTGACCGTGGTCTGCCACGACGGGACTTCGCATGTGGGCTCCATCGTCATCGGGGCAGACGGCGTTCACAGCAGGGTTCGGCTACTGACGCACGCTATGCGAGCCACAGTAGGACCAGAGGATTTGCCTGAGGCAGATCAGACACCGTTTACGACGTCGTACCGGCTGTACTTTGGCGATATACCCATATTGCCGGGATTGAAGCCGAACACCAAGTATGACGCAACCCACGACGGCATGACAAGCCAAATTGTCTACGGTACCGAGAAGGGCGCGTTTGGCATTTACGAGAAACTGGAAACGCCTACATCCAAGCCCAAACGATACACAGAAGCAGACAAAGCAGAGTTACTAAAGCGATGGGCCGACTTTTACATGGCCCCGGGACGGACTGTCTCCGACGTCGATTCGTTCCGGCTAGGCGACGCTGGTCTCATCAACCTCGAAGAAGGGATTATAGACGATTGGTACTGGAAACGTACCGTGCTAGTCGGCGACGCCGTACGCAAGCTCGAGCCGCACGCCGGCTTAGGCTACAACTGCGGCGTGACGGATCTCGTGGTCCTTATTAACAAGCTGCGCAAGCTATTACTGTGTCCCAACGAAGACAGCAGCAGCAGTAACGGCGCTCTTCCGGGTACGCAAGCTCTGGAAGGCCTCTTCAAGTCCTACCAGGCCGATCGGGCGGAAGACACGCAAGCCATGTCGGACACCTCGATGAAGACCGTTAGGATGTTGGCGTGGCCCGACTGGAAGTATAGGGTCTTGGCGAAATACGCTCTACCCTATCTTCCGCTTACCAGCATAGCCGCTAAGACCATCATTGGGCCGCTGGTCGCCGACACGCCGGTGCTCGAATGGTTAAAGGAAGGAGTGTTGCCGGCATCGGCAATGCCGTGGAAGCACCATCCCAAACTTTGAGCACATTAAACCTGGGCCCTGTACGCATAAGTCTACGGCGAGTACCTAACTTTCTATCTTTTTGGGTCTACTAGAGTAGTGGAAATTATCAAGGTGCAACATTATATAACTACTGCCAATACTTCACCGCTTCGCGACTACCCGGCCTTTCAATCCCTAACTCCCTCTAGCTGCTAATCGGCCAGATGAGTATGGCCAACCTTCTAGATACTCAAAGTCTCTGTCCCGTTGCTCTAGACACATATAGCACTTCAGAGGCACGCCTGAAAAGCGAAACTGTTTTTAGATGGCAAATGAACAACGCGGCCCTTATCGCGGCAATGTTTCCATAAGCTACAAGGGGTATGAAGCATCAAAGCTTTCTGTGTAGTATTATATACTGAGGTGGGACCGTTCCTACACTGCTATATTTCAACGCTTCGTCGCTTACGCTACTCCTCTATGGATACTTTCCTGCCTGTGTCAAAACCATATTGCCAAGGCATCTCAGCATTATAAGCCTTGATACCCTAGGCAGTAATTGACAAGAGGGACGGCGAAGAAGCCATCATTGTCTACCAAAGTGAGACATTGGTGGCCATGCTCCTCGTTGCTGTGACCTACAAAGTAGAATTTCCAATGACTGCGATCAAGGTCAGATGTGGCTCATAATCGGCGAAATGGTGAAATTTCTTGACGAGAGCCCTCGACTGGGTTCATTGCCAACTTGTACATGGAGGGGAGGGGGGAGGGGGATGAATCAAATATAAACCGAATAATATTTCGGAGGAGCCAGTAAATACAGGTTTAACTCTCCTCGAAGAAACATGAGGAGCACATCGGCGCACTCGAGCTCACGGTTCAGTGGTCCCATACATTTTGGCCCTCACCATTATTCTGTATGAAATGACAGAGGCCACCTGGTGACCGAGCTCTTTGTCCAAGCTAAATTGCCTTAGCAACTCACGATGCTCTTCGTTTTCTGCGCCGCCGTCTCATCGGACTTTGGGCTTTTCACGGCGGTCTTCCCGGTACTGTTTTCCATTGCACAGCTCTTGAAACAAAATTCGCAACTGGCCTGGCAGTGCCTGACGTCCTACCCTGCACTTCGAAATATGTCGACCTCGGACAGATCCTAGAGGGAATCGTGTGAGCCCAAGAGACAATTGCTTGCTTCGTCCTTGAAAGTCGATGGAAATCGACGCGTCGACTCGATCGAAATGTGTTAAGCGCGAGAGGAGAGGGTCTCAGAATAAGTTCCAGATTGCTGACCAGTTAGTGGCGACCGAGCTACTTGACCGAACATATGCCCCATGGTTGACGCCTCGGCTTACACTCCAATAGGGCTCGCCGCCGTATAAGCATACTAAGGAGGC
This sequence comes from Apiospora kogelbergensis, assembly GCF_038363985.1. NCBI lineage: Eukaryota > Fungi > Ascomycota > Sordariomycetes > Amphisphaeriales > Apiosporaceae > Apiospora > Apiospora kogelbergensis. The sequence goes on from NW_027117422.1 coordinate 1,624,863, forward strand.
CTCATGTGGCGTAATAAATCTGACTCATGATTTAATCATTGTTTCGATGTGTTCCAGACTCGATCTGCTCTTGCGTTTCGACATACTGGGCGTGGGGGAGAAAGGGGGAGACACGGATCTATTGGCCGTGTCAGCGCCATCCAAGCGATTTGATACTTTCGCGTGTAATTAGATGAGGACAGTCCCAAAATCTGAAATGGAACTGTTGGTGAACACCAATATTCGCGGAATCGAAGAGTAGAATAGTTTTGGCACGTTCGAATTCAGAGGGAGGAGGGGAGGCATTGTCGCTTTTCATCGCTGACTCGCATGGGTAATTTGGTATGGATGGATATACCTGACTAATACCAGTGAACATAACAAAATGATATGCGAAGGAAAGAGAAAAATGTGCAAGAAGGCGGATTATGCCTTTTCCTCGGCACCGAGAAGAAACACGTGCGCAGGGACTGATTTACGATACCCCTGGGGAGGTAGAGTCAGTCAGGTAAGACCCTTTCAACATGCAAGGTGGCAGGGTGGATGTCCTTGCTGGAGTGGAGGAGGGAACCCTTTCGTTTATCCTTGGTTTAGGATTCGGCGTTTGATTTGACAGAACTATGATCGTCAAAAGAGGGCAAAGAAGAGATGAACAAGCTCGGCTCATTGGACCCTTCGGGACACAGGGTGGCCAAAGGGGAAGCACCTAGTCCCCTGTCGCCTCCGATTCGAGAAACTCTGCTTGATGACTGCAGGACGCTAGTTGTATTTATCTCCGTCGTCTCTCATGCTAATAATAAATACTTTCTCGAGATCCGCCAGGGTAGTTACGTTGTATCATTGCATACTATGCGATAGAGCCAATCAAGTCGCGATCTCTGGATCAACTAGGATCTACGTCGCGCACACTCTTCTGGATTCACTACGGGAATTTGAGGGAAGGTCCAGGCGTGTGTAGACATGATCGACGATCGCTAGTTTATCAGCTCGTCGTCTTCGAATGGTGTCACATAGCCCAGTCACCCGTCGTCTCAAGGGCCATCAGCCCATGTTCCGGAGGAATACCTGACGGGCGCGCGGCCGCTAGTGCGCTTCGAAGAACGTGCCGCCAGACGTGCAGATGATACCTTCAGACCATGGCCCGGTTGCCAGATCGAGTAAGTGGAGAAAGCACCTGCATCGGTTGCTCGCATCGCCACCAATATGTGTGAGTTTTATCGGTTTGGATGTGTGCATCTGGAAAATGCTGTTGGCTGCATTACGGGCATGAGTGGACAACGTCCTGCATGTTCAGCTGCGAGTAGATGGATGGATGTATGCGTGCAGTGCCTGTATCGGCCCCGCCGTTCCCTGCAGTCAGTGTCGACACGGGAGGCTTCCCGGGAATATAGTCACAAGACATCAAACATCCCATGCTTCTAGAAGACTGGTATGGCGTATCCAGGCAGCCGGGTTTGCTTTTTGCTTTGCGGCCTCCCTTGACCGAGTCTGTACGTCGTGTCGGTGGCCATTTGCGTGTGTAGTTCACAAGCCATGGCGTTTCCCTGAGCCACCGCAGGCCTAATCGATCCGAACTCGCAGAAGTCGCAACAGAAATCGCCTAGATAGTCGATAGCCAACATCATAGTGGAGGCGAGTTCGGTAAGCCGAGACTTTTCTTTTGCGATGACGGGAACTGCATCGATGCACGGAAGGGCTAGGCGAACTCCTGGGAGAAAACGGAAGGGATGGAAAAGAAGAAACACCGACGCAAGCCCAGCTCGCGTCAGACGTGTCCAAGCAAGCTTGAGTGATGGCAAGCTTCTCTCAGCACTTGCGGCTGGCGCACCGGTTAGCTAGTTGGGTCCAGCGCTGGCCCCGAGTCCATCAACGGCTCAGACGTCGAGAAGGCAGCACGTGCGTGCGGTTGTTGAAGACGCCCAGCAATTGCCAAGAGAAAGTGGCTTCGAGGCTGCCAACCTTCGGTGCCTTAAGTAGAAGAATGTCCAGGGTCTAGACACTTTTTCGGTACCCGTCAGCTTCGGTCCCCCGCCTGTGAGGAGTGGGATGTAGGTACCTTGGAGTCTAGGAGTGCAGGCCACCACCCAGCAGTCTGGGTTGGGGGTGGCCGCTAGAGGCCACAGTGGGGTTTGGTGGCCCTCCGTTAGCCTTTGGGGCAGTTCCCAGCTCCCTAGGCACTAGGCTGCTAGGCTGCTAGGCTCCCTAGCATGCCCAGGCTGGACTAGCACCCCTAACCCGCTTAGCCGGGGAAGATGCAGCAACCTCACAGACGAGTCGATCCACCCACGTGGGACTTTGACGGCCCTTGATAGGCCTCCTCCTGCCTCTTCCCAACTTCAGCCAAGGCTGCGCCAAGAGCCGCATGTTGCCGCCGGCCCAATCAGACGTCGGCATGATTGATGAATTGCATTTACTACACCCTCGAATATCAACCTCGACAGTTCGTTCGTAAAAACTCTATGGCCAGCCCGTTGGCAATTAGACAAGACTCTGGCCCGATTCAGAGCCCATCTCCGAGCGTGTGGCGTATTCCGCCGAGCTCCAACAAGCAAATCCAAGACACGCTTGGCCGCCTGGGCCAGGCTTGTATCCTACGGCAGTATTCGCAAGCTTGAATCGCCTACCAAGCCATCCCATTCACTCATGTTGCGTCGCCAAGCCGCTCCCTCGCCAAGGCCTCGGTGACCCAAGCAAGCAAAGACGTCCGCCCATGAAGGCGACGGACCCCACGGTCCAGCTAACGGCGCGATGAGCATGTACATGCCCAGGTCTGCCCATGCAGCCATGCGCCTGGCGGGTGCGGGTCGTGTCTTTGGGCCACCCGACGGTTCAGCAAAGTTCAAGATATAAACGTGCAGCCCTCGCTTCATCCCATGCCTTCCTTCTTTTGTGACATCCATCGCTCGATCTTCATTCTGTGTCTCCAGCTCACGGTCTGAATCAAACGCAGTCCTCCACCAGGGCTTCTCGAGAGAGATAGAGACACCAGACGTATCCGGGTCGCTACATATCAACCCGCCAAGATGTCGTACCTTCACCAATACGACTACATCTTCGCCATAGGCACTTTGTTTGCCTTCCTGGACGCCTACAACAACGGTGCCAGTATGTGCTTCCTCTCCCCTACCCCTGGACCGCGTTTCCGACCTGTCTCATTCCCTACTCTTTACTAACCTTGACACTGCTGCTCTCCAGACGATGTTGCCAACGCGTGGGCCACCAGTGTCTCTTCCCGATCCATCTCGTACCGAATGGCCATGATCCTCGGCACCATCTTCGAGGTCTTGGGAGCCACCACGGTCGGTGCCCGTACCGCCGAGACGATCAAGAACGGTATCATTCCCCCGGATACCTTCAAGGATAACGCCCCGGTTCAGATGATGGCCTTCACCATCGCCCTGATTGCCGCCTCTACATGGGTCATGTGGTGCACCCGTCACTCTGCCCACGTCTCGTCCACCTACTCCCTTATCTCCGCTGTCGCCGGTGTTGGTGTTGCCACGGTCGGTGCCTCCAAGGTCAAGTGGGGCTGGAACGACGGCAAGGGTCTCGGTGCCATCTTCGCCGGTCTGGGCATGGCGCCTGCCATCTCCGGAGGATTCGGTGCTGCCATCTTCATGATGATCAAGCTGATTGTCCACATGCGCAAGAACCCTGCGCCCTGGGCCGTCTGGACCTCTCCTTTCTTCTTCCTCGTCGCCGGAACCATCTGCACCCTGTCCATTGTCTACAAGGGATCCCCTAACCTGGGTCTGGGCAAGAAGTCCCCCTCCTACATCGCCTCGGTCGTTGTTGGCACTGGTGCCGGTGTCTGCATCTGCGCTCTTATCTTCTTCGTCCCGTGGCTGTACGCCCGCATCCTGAAGCGCGATGCCAGCGTGAAGTGGTACCACATCTTCATGGGCCCTCTTCTGCTCAAGCGCCCCGTCGTTGCCGAGGCCGACCGCGCCGTGGTTCCCAAGTACGCCGTTGTTCAGGAAGATGACGAGTCCCTGCATTCCTCCAACTCGATCAAGCAACAGCAAGGAGAGAAGAATACCGAGCAGGAAAGGACCATGGTTGTTGCCGAGGGCCAGACCTCCAAGACCTACAAGGAGATCCAGGAGGAAGGTGATGCTAAGCTTCGCGCCAAGCTCATGGAGCACCGCGGCCCGATCGGTTGGGCCATGCGCACTCTCCGCGACAACCCCATGGGACCCGGCCAGATCTACGAGAAGCAGAACTTCATTACTGCCTGCAAGCGTCTCCCGGCCCAGATCACCGCCGCTCTGCTCTACGGTTTCCACTACGACATCCACGCCGCCCAGACTGGTATTGCCGGCACTCCCGATGGCATCCGCATGCAGCGTGTCTACGACGCGGCCGAGAAGTACCCCGACGAGGTCGAGCACACCTACTCCTTCATCCAGGTTCTCACTGCCTGCACTGCCTCTTTCGCTCACGGTGCCAACGATATCGGTAACTCGGTCGGTCCCTGGGCTGTCATCTACCACACCTGGTCCACCGGCAAGACTGCCGACAAGACTGCCAACGTCCCCGTGTGGCAGCTGGCTGTTCTCGCTCTCTGGATCTCGATCGGTCTCTGCACCTACGGTTACAACATCATGAAGGGTAAGCTCTACATCCCCAAATCCCAAACCATCTGAACTCGTACTAACTCGCATCCAATAGTCATGGGTAACAAGATCACTTACCACTCCCCCAGCCGAGGCTGCTCCATGGAGATGGGTGCCGCCATCACCGTCCTCGTGTTCTCGCAGTACTCTCTGCCGGTGTCTACGTCGATGTGCATCACCGGTGCCACCGTAGGTGTCGGTCTGTGCAACGGCACCATCCGGGCCGTCAACTGGCAGCGAGTCGGTCTGCTTGGTCTCTCGTGGATCATGACCATCCCCATCGCCGGTACCCTTGCCGGTTGCTTGATGGGTCTGTTCCTCAACGCTCCTCACTTCTAGGCGAGGCCCTCTTGATGCGGTCCGCGAAGCATCCTCGCTATTAGATTTGAGCGAGGTTATGATTGATGGATCTCATGGTTGTTGTTTGTGTTGTTGTATATACCCCGGTTACGACCGACCATTTGGATAGACTGTTGCTTGATATAGACTGTCATTAATTTATTCTACTACATTAATCGAGATGGAATTGAACTTCATTTTTGTCCGAGCATACCATATGCGACGACCCCTCTCATCCTCTCAAAAACGCGTTGGCGCTACTCTTGGATCAAGCAAACTTGGCTGCTTGTCTAAAGCACTGACGAGCGCCCAGACACTAGCCGACATCTGCCTGCCGCCACACCTTGACTGTTGGCAGCGCTTGTCTTTCGGCGACTCGATTGAAGATGAGTAATTACTCACCTGCTTGTTTGTCTTCGACTCAAGGCTTGTAGGTTATTATTCGGGTACAGAGATAAACTTTTTTGCTATTTCAGTACCCAAGGCTACTGACGTGGCATTCATATTTACCCAAGTACTGGATAACGCGCGACATGTCTCGGGCATGTATCTGCATTTGAACAGAAGCATGTGGCAGTGAGTGAATGTTCGATCGCGTTTCATCTATCCACCCATCCACACAGGTCCTGTTATCGGTTTCAGCAAGGCTGAGCTGGACGCTGGCGTGGAGGTGTGCGACGCCATCACACGATGAGATCATGTGGGCCCCTGTCAGCCTCTGTTGTTCGGAGAGAGAGACGCTGCAGGGCCTGGAGAAGGGCCTGGACGCAGCGCTGATTGGAGCCTCTCCTAAGCCCAAAACAGGTTCTAGCACCCACAACCGATCTCCGGAAAAGGGCGCTAGGACACGACTCTGCTGCCGGTTGACATCACCGCCGCCATGCTGCAGCGCATGATCGGCACGCGGGCTGGGCCTCAGGCCTCGAAGCCATCCCATAAGCTGCTGTCATGTTTCTGATACACCACCACCTCATTGCGGCGCGCCGATTTTCCCGTGGCACCACTCAAATGGCACCTCTTCCTTCGGGTGTCTGGCCGCGGGAATTAATGCGGCATCTTAATGCTGAGACTTTGCGAGGTTGGGAAACCCGGTTGGGGAATCTCCCGAACTAATAGTTGACAAGCTGCCTCGATCCTCGACAACCAAAACTTGTCCGCAGGATTTGAACTAGTTTCTTGACAGATGCGCCATCTTCCTTCCTACTAATTAGCAATACGACTACCACATACCATACTAGCCAACGTTCACCGTATTCTTGCCTTGGAATATCCACCCGCCAAGTCGAAGCTTTCCAGCCAATCCTACACAAACCAAGTTTCTGGGCCTCCGTTTTCCCCGACCACCCTGTCTGCTCGACAAACTTTCCAATCGGCGAGACCATGCCCTCGCGCCCCGGTCCCCGTAGTAACCCTTCGTTCTTCGCTCCCCAACCAGACCCCTTGGCCGCCGCAGACGACGAGGGTGCTTTTGAATACGTTGGACCTGACAGCTTCCCGGATCCACCTCGCAGCACTTTCCAAGACGACGAAGACGACAGGGACCGCCGCCACCACCGACATTCTAGGCGACGGAGAAGCGACCGTCCCCGACACCAGCCCCGGCGGGCCTCGTCGCAACCACCGCCCGCGTACTCCAGCAGACCTTCCTCGCCCACCATGTCGAGAAGGACCGACGATTCGCCACCGCCGCGGCGCTCGAGATCACACAGGCATGCTCCTCCTGCTTACGACGATAGCGACAGCGACGCTCCCAGAGATAAAAATGAAAAAGGCGACAAGTGGGCAGGCATCAAGTCGAAGGGTCGTCGCGGTCTCAGCAAGTTGGGCAGGGTAGCCAGTACCTATGCTGCAGCCCAGATGGCCGGGGGGCGGGGCAAGTCGACGGACCGCAGCCGCTCACGGTCCAGAGACACCTATGACGACAAACGATCGGGCCGCCGCGGCCGCCGGTATTCGCCGTCGCCATCGCCGTCCCCATCACCACCGCGCCGACGTGGCACTGGGCGACACAGCCGTCGAGACCGGCCGCCCATATACGGACGACAGAAGTCGTACAGTGTGTCACCAGCCCCACTGAACCGAGACCCGTACGACCGCGACGGGGGACGGGGACGCGGGGACGGCGGTCGATCCCGCCGCCGTCGGGCCCGCTCCCCGTCGTATTCGGACAGCAGCCGCAGCAGCAGCATTGACTCGCGCGCGACACGTCGGCGCGGCGGCCACCGACGAGGCCGGTCCGAGGGCGACTACGGCGGCCGGTCGAGGGCCAAGTCGAGAAACAAGGACAAGAGCATGACGGACAAGTATCGAGACAACATGCGCGCGCCGAAGCCCGAGGTCGCGGACCGCTGGCAGATGGCGGCGCGCGCCGCGCTCGAGGCTGGCGGCGTCACGGCGTTCCGGTTGCGCAAGCAGCCCGGGACTTGGGGCGAGAAGCTGCCCAAGATCGCGACGGCGGCCATGGGCGCCGCCGCCATTGACGCCTTCATCGACAAGGACCCGCGGCGTCAGCGCAGCGGCGGAGGCGGTGTCAAGGGCATGGCCGAGAGCGTCATCGGCGGGATGATCGCGTCCAAGATGATGGGGTTCAAGTCGGCTACGACGCATCGGGGCAAGCCGCGGTATAAATGATCCCATATCCCCTGTTTTCTCTTTCTGTTTGCTTTCATTTGAGTCTGTTTGCTTTTCTATCTGTCCCTCTTTTGGGTTCTTGGATGGAAATTGGAAAATGGGAAAAGTTAGGGATGGGTTCATGCTTGGGATTGATTTACGTTTTATTACGAGCACATGATGTATTAGTGATTGTATGACTGACAACGAACGAACTGAACAGATAAGCTGTGGCGGTAGAGACGAACACCAGTGTACATGTTGTGCGCTACCCACACAGTTGGGGTTGTGTGTGCGCTGATTCCGATGACGAAAACGAAGATCCTTTTTCTCTCGCGAGCGACGAATTTCCTGTGTTTGGAATAAACGATGAGTTGGGTTTGTTTTTAGACGAAGGATTAATCAAGAATAATAAGTTATTCAAACATCATCAGATGCTGCAATAAAGATGTTGCTTAAGTGTGCGGAATGTTTGTGTCGTCTAACCCCTATTCGACCATTTGCTTCATTTACATCGGCTCTCTTGTGTATCAGTGCTTCGATAGACTTGATATGTCACCGCATGAGACTTGAAACTAGTATACTTAAATAATTGGGATTGAGAGGAAGATGGGGTGTGAGTTTGTTTTCAGGGGCTGTCTTCAAGGCAAATAAGTGATTGAGAAATACTGTATATCGTTCCGCCCTTTAAGTATCTGAGCGTTCCTCAGCACTCCTCGAGGCTACAATTGATGCCGTGAAGACGAGTTACTGGGTAATCAGTCACGAACTGTTCCTTGTGGTTGGGACGTCCCGTTCCACCCTCTCGAGGCTTGCTGATCGAGCACAAAGGAGCCTCAAGCGGATATGCGAACCAACTTAGACTCACATGTTCGTCTTGGCCCGATCAGATCGAGCTATACCAGCGAAAATTTATATTAAAGATTCTTATAATACCTCACTAATCTATAAATTTGATGGAATATCTCTACCTGTCTTGCAGATCACGAGCTGAAAGAACAGTTTAATGAATTTTATATGAATTTTATACCTGGCTTGCTGCTACATTTCCGAGCTCCAAGTTTCAGCTGATAAGACCGGTGGAGGCAAGCAGCGAAAAGAGTACTCTATATGATCCATAGGACGTCGCTATGGAGGAATATTAGACTGTACTACGCTGCCATATCATTGTCACTAGGGACCACTACCATATTCACATCATCTTTGATTATATATCGCACTAGAAGGGTTTTCCTATCTATTTCTTTTTAAATACGCAGAATGGGGAAAGAAGGAGTTAAAGCCCAGAAACATAGCGAAACGAAAGGGGTTGGGACAGGCTTCAAGAGTGTCAGGGATGATGACGAAGGTAAGGGTTATAAGGGTAGAGAAATATAGCTAATACAAATGTCAGTGGATAGGATAGAAGCTTCAATCAGCAACCTATTTGAAGTATCTAGCAAGGTATTAACGCTTTCCCCGAAGGCGTTGATCATCAACTCGCAATGGTTGTTAGCCCCAAGAGGCTCCATGAGTAACCCATCATTTTCGCCACTTGCCTTCTTACCAATATAATGGAGCTATAGATAACCCCAATACCTCTGTAATCAACGAAGAAGATCACACACGACGCTGACACGGCCGGTGTTCGGTAAAACTATTCTCAGTCACGTCGTTGTGTAATGATAGAGTTTGAACTTTTGGAATTATCTGCGGCTATCGGTTGGACCAGTGGAGAAAGTCGTTGAGATCCAAACTCTCACAGACAAGACATCTCCGTTACCAACAGGAGAATCCGTTAAAGCAACTGGTTTTCCGTGAATGATTAGGATTGTTTCAATGTATCAGTGAACAAGAAGCGCTGGCTCTGTGTGCCAAAACCAAAAGACAATACTTGAAATGCGCTTTTGATATCCTCAACCAAGAACTATCGTTGGCATTGACATACCCATCATCACTGGTGTATGCTACGACAAGAACCTACATAGTTCACTGAACACAGAGCCTTTACCTAGGAACGTGAACAAGATGGCTGACAGCCTCATCCCTAGACGAAGACAAGGACATCAACGACGTAACGGTGAGATTCCGCATGAGTTCCCAAAACTCGACGTTGCACAGGCCTGCGACGAGCGACTAGCGGCCGAATACATGAACAGCAAGACTTATACACTGGGCATCCACCGCTATGGAGTCCAAAGAGTCCAAAGCAATGCCAACACCCCGTTCGGCTATCAAAACCCCGGCGCCGCCGCCGAAGCTTACACCAGGCATCTCCAGGAGTCCTGGACCGAGGGAAAGTCTCCTTACACGGCCAGGAACAAGGACGGCAACGTGTGGATGGGGGCTCCGGCCGTGTTGACGGCGAAAGATGACCCAAAACAACCAGAGACGGTTGATACGGTGCTGGAGGAGCTCGAGTGGGACTGGACGGAGTTCATAAATCCCCAGGCGATCCTGAATGACCACGACGGTTGCGATGAGTGCAGTGGGGTAGAACGTTTCCCTGATTCCCCCGGCTCTGGCGGGGAGGATGAAGCGCATGAGCCGAATGCCTCGGAGTACAGCGAGGCCGAAAACCATGAGAAGCATGAGACGAGACTGCCGGTTAAGGAGAAAGGTCCCAGAGCGAAACCCATGCATGCGCGAGTAGAGAGACTGAGGAAGGAGTAAGATCTCGCGAGAACCCCGCATCGGACAGATGTGGAGTGGTGGTCAGCAATATACGAACCTTGCAAAGCCCCCTATTTGCACCTTTTTTATTTAATCTTCACTTTCCCCGGAAAACAACTGATCAAACCAAAAACTCTTCGAAATTGCGACCCTATCAAGTATCAAGAAGAAAGAAACATGGCTTCCTCTTCTGAACTTCCCGAGAAGACGCTCCCCGTGGTGAAGCAGTACACCACCACGCATACCGCCGAGGGCGAACCCACGTTTGCGGCAAACCTCCCAGAGGAGACCAACTTCGTCCGCGCGCCAATAGGTATCGACATCAAGCCGTGCTACACGACGGATCAGGTCCCCGTGCCACTAGGTCGCGACGCAGACCTCGCACAGCACGTGGCCGTCTTAGGAGCCGGGCTGGGGGCGCCGCACTCGCTGCCCCAGGGCGCCATGATTCGCTACATTGACTTTCACCCCCAGTGTCCTGTGTTGTGGCACCGGTCCGTCACGGTGGACGTCGGGGTCATCGTCGAGGGCGAATTGGAGCTGTTGCTATTACCCACCGAGGAGGAGCTGGCGAAGAGAAAGAGCGGGGGAGAAGGAGGAGAGTAAGGAAGAGAGGCGGCTCCTGCGCCGCGGCGATGTTTTCGTGCAGCGCGGCACTAACCACGCTTGGCGCAATCCGAGTGCGACCGAGTACGCGCGCATGTTCTGTGTCGTCTTGGGCGCGGAGCCCGTCGTGGTCCATGGACAGCCGCTTGAAGCATCCATACCGATCGTTGGGACCCTGGGAGGAGAGCAGCAGGTGACAGATCCAGATCAGTGACCGAGATGTACGAGTTTGGTAAAACTGATGAATGACTGGACCTGGCCTTGCGCCCGAAAATGCATACAAGAAATGATGGAAACAATTTTGCACACCCAAAACGAGCGTTCGTCTTTTCAATTGAATTTCGACTGTGTTTTCGTAGCAGACAAGGGTTGATATCTGCTGCATCTTGATGTCATAACTAAGTGCGCGAATACCGGAGGGGGCAACTCCACGGCAGAGAGCAGGAAACTTGTCCATTAACCTCTCGATTGCCATAAGATTCATTCGAAGCACATCAATCCTACCCCTGGGAAGCCGAAGGCAGTATACCTCCAAAATGGCCCACGTCGATACCTCCTTACCCACACGACCGACCGGCGCCGCCGCCCAGCTCGCTGACGCGCACGCCGCGGCGCACCCGCTGAAGCTGTACGGTGGGTGATTCTGCCCATTCGTGCAGTGTAGCTGGATCGTGCTCGAGAAGAAGATACCCTACGAGTACCAGGACATCAACCCGTACAAAAAGGCGCCCGAGTTCCTCGCCCTCAAACCCCCGCGGCTTGGTCCCAACGCCAGCCGTGCCCAAGAGCGACACCCAGAGCAAAGACCAGAAGCCCCTGTACGAGAGCTCCGTTATCTGCGAGTACCTGAACGACGAGTACGACGACGAGGCGAAGCACGGGCCAGACCTGTTCCCGACGGGGCCGGCGTACGGGCGGGCGCGGTGCCGATTGTGGATCGACCACATCTCGGGCAAGATCGTGCCCGGGTTCTAAAGGTTCATCCAGCACACGCCCGAGAAGGAGTACACGATTGAAGTGGCGCGGCAAGGCGGTCGAACTTTTTGGGGCACATTAAGACGCTGGCCCGCGCCGTGGGCGAAGCGGATGTTCCTGCTCGACCACTACAAGCCGGGCGGGGTCGGCATCCCAGCCGAGGGTCAAGGCGGGGAGGACGAGGTGCTCTGGGGCCGGTGGAGGAAATGGCACAGCGCCACCATGGAGCGGCAGAGCGTGAAAGACACTTGGAACGACGATCATTCTTACATCCAGACGTACAAGCGATACGCCGAGATACTGCCGATGCAAAAGTTGCGCAAGCAACGCGCAAGGGAGAGGGCTTGCCTAGATGAAATGTAGCTATTATCGTCAATTGGATATGCTTCAAATTACCTGTAAGCTTAAGGGTTTAGCTTAACCGTAAGTGCGCACTGGCGTCGCTCCCAAGACAGCGGCATGAGATGAGCTTGGTGGGTTTCAGAGCAAGCCGCTACTAGGGGACAATCGAGCATGCGCTAGACACTGAGAATACTGTTTGAAAAGGAGGCTGGCAGACGTGCACGTTCTTATGTAATTGGCAGCAAGTCGTTGGGTTTATTTACAAGAGCCCCCCAAGTGGAAAAAAAAAGTTTTAGTGCAAATGGAGACTCCTGACCCAAAGACGGAAGGGGGAATCTTATCGGAAAACCCGCTGTGTTTCGCAGTTACCAGATTTACCGGCAATTGATCTTCGGTAAAGGTCGCTTGGTCGCAGCGCATTTTGCCTCTCAGGCCCCCGGCTTCCCGGTCTTATTTTTCGCCATCGCCATCGCTAAGAAGTTCCGAGCACGGCCAGGAAAATTAGGTACTTAAAAAAGACTGCTGCAGCAAGCAGCATCGCAAACAAGCCGATCGCAACCGACCCAGGTCCCAGAGTGATTAACGGTCTACTGCACTGCACATCCAAAAGGAACGTCGCAATCCTTGTCCAAAATGGCAAACCCTTCATTTGATGAGAGGACGCTGTCTTTTCTGAATTGGTTTACCGCTCTGCCGGGCGCTACCTTCCATCCCCATATCCAAATACAGGATCTGCGACAAAGTGGGCAGGGCAGAGGCATTGGTGAGTGTTGAGTCAACTTTTTCTTGGCTTTTCTCCGTTGCGACGGCGGAAAAAAAAGACAAAGCTGCAGGGCTGATATGATTAGCACAGTCGCGACATCGGATATAGCGGAGGAAACCGAGCTCTTCAAGATCCCGAGAGCTGCCATCATCAACACCTTGACATCTGATCTGGCCAAGAAGATCCCTCAGGTATTTGAAGACTCGACCGAAGGATTGGAGAACAATGAGGCCGACGAGGAGGGCGACACGAGTGGGGCGCCCGACTCTTGGGTGTCGCTCATTTTGGTCATGATCTATGAGTTCATGCAGGGCGAAAACTCCAAGTGGAAGCCCTACTTCGACATCATGCCTGAGAGCTTCGACACTCTCATGTTCTGGCCGCGGACAGACCTGGGTGGTTTGCAGGCCAGCGCCATCTCGGCCAAGATCGGCAAGGACGAGGCCGACAACATGTTCCGCGCCAAGGTCCTTCCCGTCATTGAGGAACACGCCCAAATTTTCTACCCCGAAGGATCGAAACGGATGAACGAAGAGGAACTGCTCAACCTGGCTCACCGTATGGGAAGCACCGTCATGTACGAAGCCACCTGCTGACGTGACCCGCATTTTCTGCTATTCGGTTGTGCTGACAAATCGGCAACAGGGCTTATGCGTTTGATCTCGAGAATGATGATGAAGAACCCGAAGAGGAAGGAGACGAGTGGGTCGAGGATAAGGAGGGAAAGCTCATGATGGGAAGTAAGTACAGACACTCGCCTGCGTACACTTGCGTGACGTCCTAATCAGTAGCTAACTTGGCATCAGTGGTACCCATGGCCGATGTTCTCAACGCAGATGTCGTATTCAATGTAAGGCAACTACGCTCGTGAAGCACCAGGTCCTCCTCATGTTGTCTGATTGCTAACTCTCGCAAAAATAAGGCACACGTCAACCACGAGGATGACTTCCTGACGGTCACGTCGCTCAAGCCCATAAGTGCCGGCCAACAGGTCCTCAACTACTATGGCCCTTTGTCCAACAGCGAGCTTCTGAGGCGCTATGGCTACGTTACCTCTAACCACGCACGATACGACGTGGTGGAGTTATCGTGGAACATGGTGCTGTCGGTACTCAAGGACCATCTCCGACTTGACGAGTCGACATGGGGTCAAGCGGTGAGTGCAGCCTCCAAGAAAAGTAGCGAATTGAATTCAACGCTGACAAGAATCGTAGATCAATCAGCTGGACGAGGAAGAGACCGAGGATACCTTTGTGATAGATCGCGACCTGGACGAGCCCGATTCGCGCGGCGACGTGCATGGCGAGGTGAAGCTGCAGCAACTCCCCGCGGACCTCGAGGAGCAGATCGCCACGTTCCTGAAGGCGGTGCGCAAGGTATCGCCCGCGTCGATCCCGGACAAGCGCAAGCGAGACGAGATCTCGGCCGCCGTGATCCACCAGGCCCTCCAGCTCCGGCTTGCCGAGTATCCCACGTCGGAAGCCGAGGACCAGGCCTTGCTGCAGGACGCCAAATTCACCGATCGCCAGAAGATGGCCATCGTCGTCCGCCTCGGCGAGAAGAAGTTGCTGGGCGAGGCCATCCAGGCCGCGGCCGCAAAGATAAATACGATGGCGCGCAATGGCGACGATGCGTCTTCCGAACCTTCCGCCAAGAGGCAGAAGTCCTCCCGGTAAATGCGGCAGAACGATGTGATGTCGTACGAGTCATGTGCATGCGTACATGGTACATGGGAGCCGTGTTATGCACGCATCAGACCAGATCAGATCCAGAGCGGGAGGGTAAGAGGTGGTGTAGTGGAGGCACAAAAGACATGCTGCCAACCTCCCTGTCTCTCCCAAACATCTGGCAGCGGAGCTCATGTGGAGCAGGTGACAGTGAGTGCGATCTCATGCACCACCCCCCTCACGGTAATGCATGAGGTGTGAACAACGGGAGAGCGATCTGGAGTCCCATGCCTCTGCGGTGTTGGGAGGAGGGGTAGTCGATTTGGCTTGAAAAAACAAGAGGCGTGGTCCATGCAAGCTTCAACGCAAATCATGGGGTGTTTGTCGCCGGTCGGTGTTATTTGCTTTCGAGGGTTGGCAGGCTGGGCTGGGGAAATTTGAGACCAACCAATTTCAAGGTTAGACGGATTAATGGCCAGGTCAACAAGCTCACGGCACCTTTCATTGCTATATGTGCTCTGCAATTGCCGCGCAAATCAATCATGTAGACTTTTTTTCTTATTTATTTAGAGTGCAGAGAATTACTGCTTCGAGCATACGACCCCAACCTCCCCTCATCGCTACGGTCCGATTACCAGATATCTCGTGATGGAATGGGACTGGCAGCACTGGGGCAATATTCCACTCCCCCATCCATACACAAGAAACAACCCCGCGTTGTCTTTTGATGTGCTTGTGTCGTACGATGGGCTTAATGCCGTTGCAATTGGCTTTGCCTGTACATCTCGTCTGACCCAATGCCAATTAAAAAGTTAGCCTTTCGCTGCAGCTTAGTACAATGAGACATCATTAAACTAACTCCCATCGCTCGTGCACGTCGCGAGTAACGTGGTCGGTGGTACAAGCGGCGCGCAAGAGGTTTTGTAAAAAGCAAACTACTTGTTTCGACTCGACACGACAGCATCTGTCATTCTTAAGGAGAGGGCGTCGTGCCACTCTCCGATCATTTATTGAATGATACCTTATTCCACCTACCTTTAACAACCCGGGGACGCGGCAAGCTTTTGATAGAAAGCTGTTGGCATCCCCCGCAGACTGGGCGACGGCCAGCTACATTCTCCGTCAACCATTGAATCAGGGAGCAATATAATGGGAATCCTCCGAGCCGCAAGGACAATAAACCGCCTCTCGACTTGATCTATCGATCGGAAGCGATAAAAGTCGGCTGAGAAAAGGGGATTTGCAGATATAGCGCAACGTCAACCCACGGCAAGGCGAGACCCGCAGCTCCGTGGCTTGCGCAGCGTTTCCCATGCGGCAATGGATCATCCTTGGGACATAGTGACGGCCGTTTGCTTTTGCGCTCTGGGCGTTATCGTGATTGTCAGTGTGTAAGTGCGACGACCTCCCTTTCCCCGTTTTTATTGGGGTTCTTCAGCCCGCTCGTGGCATTACCTTCCGCGTGGTGGGCCTCCGTCCGAGGGTATTGAAAGGGAGAGGGAAAAAAGCTATTTTGCTGATCAAGATCCGATACTTGCTTGCAGCTGGTTCCGAGCGAAGCTAGCCGCCCAATGCGAGCGCCTATGGCAGCAGACGGGGAAAAGGAAGAACGACCCAGTTGTGGCGTCCAAGTCACTTCACCAAGCCATTGCGCGGCTCGCGGAGGTCACCGAGAATAAGGGGCACAGGAGCGAAGGCAGGGAGTCGAATGTGAATTTATGGTCCGTAAATGTATTTCCTACTCCATTACTTCCACTGAAACAAGGAAAGGAATCCGCATTACTGACTCGACACACTTACTCGCAGTCCCATATGTCTGGCTTCGCTCTATGGCCTCCCGCCCGACGAGGCGGGAGGATCGGAGTCTGATACCGAAGGAGGAGTAGTAACAGTGAAAGGAAATGGGGGTGACTTGGAAGCGGGAACGTTAAAGGAGACGGCTGCGGGAGAAGTATCAGCCAGTGCCGCCGATGTGGCGGGCGCAGCGAAGAAAAAGAAGATGAACGCGCCGCCAAGGACGAAAAAGACGAGCTGGCGTCCTCAGCCCATCGATGACGAGATACTGAAGATGCGGCGATGCCCACACATGTTTCACGCCCGGTGCTTGGCGACCTGGTTCCTCATGAAGCGCTACGATTGTCCTGTCTGCCGAGCTGCGTATTACCAGACAGCCAGCGAGAGCGATGATGAGTTGTCGGATCGGGAAGCTGCCCAGGCCACTTCCCTGGGCATACCGGTCCTACCATTCTGGTAAGGGGGCAACGGGAGTCGTGCTTGGTCCATAGGTTCTTAGTCAAGAAAAGCTTTCATGGGATGGCGACAGAGGGGTCTTTGATTTCAGAGAATGCGTGTGATGCTCATTCGGCCAGAAGCCCGCCATCCTCGCTCTACTCCTCGCACCTCGTGCCTTTAGACAACGACACGTGTCGACGCCTTCGGATGTTGGATTCTGACTCGGGTGACAAACCGCCTGTTGACATAGTTCTAGACTTGTGACGGTCTCCCGCGATCGATGGTGGTTAGCCCTTATGACCCGTCAGACCCGGAGATCTACGGCAATAGTCCACTATTTGAGACGTCTACCCGTTCTGCTTTTTGTCAGCCTTGTTAAGGTTGTTGTCAGGTTACCCCAGTCATTCGGCGGCATCCCTTGCCTCTAAAGGAGCTCTCCATCCGCGTGCATGCATAGGGGAAATAGGCGGAGCCATTGGCAAATCAGACAGCCCGATTTTGAGTCGGAGAGCTGTCCGAGTTTTTTCGACGCGCTGGACTAGTACAGCAGGTAGGTGGTGCTACGCCTGCACCACCGTCACGACTTTCGCTTTCTTCTCGAGAAAGATGGAGCAGGGAAGCACGCAGCACGGCTGGAGCCGAGAGGGAGGGGGCCTAGGATAAATTAGCTGGGGGTATGTAAGAGCAATGTGACGCAGCTGTGGTAAAGAGTCTGGTAGAAAGCCTGGCGTTGCAGCGCGGTGGCTGTGGTACTGCTTTACTGTGCAGGGCAGCATGACTGATAACTGTGGTGCCCCCCAAGCCCCCCAAGCTTGCGGCAACTATGCCCTATCGGGGAAGGCCATGGCGATCCGGCCATGCTCCTTTGGGCCACCGCCCGGCAGTAATGGCGCCCCAAATCGCGATCCTGAACGATTACATCAACCGGTCTACACATTTAGCATTGAAGCCTCCATCCTATGACCTCATTTTCTGGCCCAGGCAAACAAACAAAGGTCCAAATGTACTAACCTACCCAGCAGATCTTCGCCGCCCGCGATCGAGCAATTGTACACAGATCCCAATTGCCAGACGCCGCCCGTCGCCCTGGCTGTTCTGGAATGGAATGGATGATGATGGTCGACGGTCTTCGGACGCACCTATTAGCCATGGCGCTGTTCCCTTCCTCTCGGATCGAAATGAAGCCGTCAGCTATTGGCAATGGCCGACAAACAAAAGGGCTAGATACATAATTGCATTCCCGAGCACAGGGAACAGCGGAGCTTTCTACCCGTCCGTACCTTATTCACCGTGGTTGACTGCATGCATGACGTCCCCTTTCGTCACTACGTACTTGATTCTTCTTTGAGACCGATCTTGGGCGTGTATCGACCAATTTCCCGTAAGCACAGGAGGTTCTGCTCCAGCATCAGCATCACAACATTCTTTGTCTGCCACCTCCCATCTTTTCCACACCTACCGTCTCTCCCATAGGTAGAATCTGCCCCCGGACGTCCCATACTGCCCACTGTCACTTCCAATCAATCTACACACCCTCGTGGCCACCTAATCAATACACTGGGATATTCCTTCTGCGCCCCACTGATTCGGGCTGCATGAGCGCTCTCATTCGACGACTCGTCGGTGCTCGCCAGCAAGTGTTGCATACCCCCAGAGCCGTCGCTAGGTTTGTTCCGGCCAATACCCAATATATATCCACGGACGGCAGAGGTGGCACCACTCCTACTGCTACTGCCATGGTTTCCAAACGAAAAAAGTCCGAAATGGCGTTGCTACAGCAAGATGTTCTACCCAACCAGCACATGGATATCGATGCTCGACCCGACGTTGCGCCGCGCAGGTCGGCTAGAGCTCGCGATAAGGCGACCGCCGACGCCTCCAAGGCGGATCAGGACACAGACGGCTCCAAGGGCTCGCGTACTATGAGCAATGGCCGAGTTCGCCGGCGCCGCAAGAATGTCGAGGATGCCATGCTCGACCTGCAAGATATGGAGGAGCAGCTGCGAGGGGTGGTCAAGCGGCAGAAGCTGGCCGTCAAATCCAGCTCGTTCATGGCCAATCTCAACGACGACCCGGTAAAGGATGCGTTTACGCCCAAGGCGACCAGGGATGGTCCAGAACTACTGAACCCGGCCGAGCATTGGGAGGACCGTAGCGGCAAGATAAAGGCGCCCCGCGCTGCCAAGAAGACGACACCAGCCAAGTCCAAGACCTCTTCCGTCAAACAGGAAGAAGTCGCCCAAGAAGAGACAATGGGCATGACCCAGGAAGGCCCCGAGGAGCCGGCCGAGCCCGAGTCCGAGGACGTCAACGACATCAAGCTAGAAGGTGCGAGGCCGCCGCCCGTCAACAGCGATTATCTCCCGCTACCTTGGAAAGGAAGACTAGGCTATGTACATGCTGCCCCTCCCCACACGCAACCACAAGCAGCTGTTCCAAACAAGACCTGCCTGTAATTTTGCGACAGCTGTGCTAACCTCAATGATTAGGCTTGCCTTAATACATATCTCCGGCAAACTGTCCCTCCCGTCTTCAGTTCTCGGACCTGCAGGATCGCCTCCATCATAGAGCATCGCCACCCCCTGGCAGATCCCACGCAACCAGAGCATGCAACCAAGAACCGACCGGACAAGGATCAACCAGGCGACGTCGCCCGAGGCCAAACGTTTGTCGAGGACCTTGGCCTGACCAACGCACGGGATATAGTCAAGATGCTGCGCTGGAATGACAAGTATGGTATCAAGTTCATGCGTCTCAGCTCCGAGATGTTCCCATTTGCTAGCCACGAGGAATACGGATATAAGCTTGCCCCTTTTGCGTCGGAAGTCCTCGCTGAGGTTGGCCGTGTCGCTGGAGAGCTTGGCCACCGCTTGACAACTCACCCTGGACAAGTAAGAAAGCCCACTCCGATCGCGCAGGTTTCCTGTTATGGCCTAACTAACGTATGGAAGTTTACTCAACTTGGATCTCCACGCACTGAGGTCGTCAGGAACGCCATCCGAGACTTGGAATATCACAACGAGCTACTCTCTTTGCTTCGCCTTCCGGAACAGCAGAACAAGGATGCTGTCATGATTCTTCATATGGGCGGTGTCTTCGGCGACAAGGAAGCCACGCTAAATCGCTTCCGGGCCAACTATGCACAGCTGTCGCCTGGTATCAAAGATCGGCTCGTGCTGGAGAACGACGATGTGTGTTACAACGTGCACGAGCTGCTCCCGATATGCGAGGAGCTCAACATCCCAATGGTTTTGGATTTCCATCACCACAATATCGTCTTCGACCAGACGCAGCTGCGCGAGGGCACCAAGGACATCATGGACTTGTTTCCGCGCATCAAAGCCACGTGGGATCGGAAGGGCATCACGCAGAAGATGCATTACAGCGAACCCTGTTCCGAGGCCGTAACGGGCCGCCAGCGTCGGAAGCATCGCCCGCGCGTCCTGACCCTACCGCCCTGTGCCAACGACATGGACCTCATGATCGAGGCCAAGGACAAGGAGCAGGCCGTTTTCGAGCTGATGCGCACGTACCGCCTACCTGGCTGGGACAGCTTCAACGATATCGTGCCCTACGAGCGTGATGACGATAACCGGCCCGTCCCGAAGCCTAAGGCCACGCCCAAAAAGCGCAAGAGCAAGAAGGCAATTGCCGCGGAACAAGAGGAGGCCGAGGCCCGTGGCGGGGACGATGTTGACATGGTGGACGGCGTGGCGGCGGAAGATCAGCCGGAACATAGAGTTATACCTGAGGAGGAAGTCGGTATGGGCGGGCCCGAGAACCGGGTCTTTTGGCCGATGGGCATGGAGGAGTGGCTGCGACCGAAGAAACGCGAGGTAAAGAAGAAGACGGATGTGCCGCCATCGAAGAAGGATGCGGCGGACGAAGACGACGACTAGGCGCGCATGCCTGTCACTTATTCTCAGCCTCCTCGGTGGATGTAATGCACCGGTGTTAATGTCTGAGACCTAGATGGCATGGCAGGTTGACGAATTCAAGATAGTCGCCTTCTAATATATATGTAAGACGTTACAGGTAGCACAGATGTATGATGATGTTCAACGGCAATGTACATGATAGCCTAGATTAATACTCAAATTTAAGACACCTCGCGATGGGAATAGTTACTGCACCAGATTTGTTATACCTCATACGTCAAATGTCTCGTCGATCTACGTATGGCGGTACTCTGCCTCGGTTGATCAGCTAACCCACTGACTTACGACGCTTCCATGTTACTGCTGAAAGAGCTATGTATGCAACACGTTTCCCACTTAGCGAGCTTGAGTGAGAGCACAGTAGGAGATAGACAAAGCCCACCACTACACATAGACAGTGACTAGTTCCCTACGCCACATGTTATACTGCTATCTGCGAAAGCGATGCAGCTTCCATCAAAGGCGCGATATATTATGTGGTTGCAACATCGTAGCAGGAGGAGAGTTTGGTCAACGTTACTCATATGCGACAGATGTGGCTTTGTGGGGATATGCAGGTTGACAAAGCGGGCAGTCCCCAAACACGTTGTTGGGCATGGATGGAGACATGTCACATGTGCACGGAACTAGAGGCTACCCAGATTCAATTCGCATCGCATTGCATCCAGGGTTCCATGATGGAATGATGATGACGGAGGACCCCAGGGGGAGGAGCGGACCAGTCAAGTATCACGAGTAGACGCGGGGTCGCATTGACCTATCGATATATCGCTTTGCTGTGTGCCCAAGTAAGTACTGGTGTCGTGGAGCTTCATGATGGGACCGGCTGGGATACGGAACTAAGGGTTCTTCATCACATGAGGGAAAGGCGAGAATGAAATATATTGACGATGAATACTATCGATTATACTTACCCGTTGGATCTGCATCAACGATATGCTATGCCGTAAAATCGTACGTTTTTCTTTTTTTTTGCTCGTGACAATTTGCATAAGCCCGGTGGCTATTGAGATCTAGATTCCATTTACTTGGTGTGGTAGATAGATCCTGCCGTGCGGGCATCATGGGGATTGAGGAGCATTTCCTCCTTTAAACTGGTTGTAGGTGACATGAGGTCACTGGTGTTTGGCGTATAAGGAATAAGGAGGGTGTGGTGGTAAGCCTCACGAGAGAAAAAGAAGGAATCACTCTGAGGGCGGAAATAACGTGAAGCCGCGGATGACGATGGTGGATGGTTTGCGATGATGTCGATCTCTTACCAAGCCCGATATTGCGGGTGAAACGCTGCTGGCAGCAGTAAAATGTGGGATGATGATGTTCGCCAGGGAATAACATTCTGGGAGTAAAATGGTAGCGCCTGCAGGCATGACTCGGACAATATAATGCTTAGGTAAGGTATGAGGACGGGGATAGCTAGCTGATTCATCTATTCGACTATGATGCTCTGCATTGTTTCCTTTCTTAGAAAGGGCAATTGATAGAACAACCTTGTGATGGTTGGCACTCAGAATTGATTGTCGCTGTTAGTGGCAGGGCAGGCAGGGGGCATGATCTTCCAGGCTTCCAGGCCAGCCACTTTCCAACTGCTCTCATGGGTGGCCCACTTGACTTCCATGTCGCCCCTCGAGGCTACCCATTATCACGTTCCATTTGACCATATGTCATGCTGGAGATGGCAGGCAGCAGGGTGTGCTATGCGCCTCAAGCCGACGATCATGACTGATAAGTCCCATCGATACCCGATAGATTGCTTGATGATGATGCCCTTGCGGGCGTTCTGATAGTGCTTCGCTAGTGCGGTATAACATGCAGGTCACATACAACATACCACTACTCTCTCTGTATTGGTTGGCCAGTCTATATAGAGCGGTCTTATTGAGACACATCGAAAGCAGCTCGAGCCCATAAGGAGCCAGCTCACGTGGTATCGACCAGATCAAATCAAATCGATCTTATCTTGGGCAAGAGCTTAAAGGCTATTGTTGATCTCTGTCTCTTTGACATCACAGAACCACAGGGTTGTTGTTCTCCTTGTCCTCCAACCACCGACTTCCCCGCAAAGAGGTTTCTTCAATTCTCTGCCCCCCCACCACCCACCAGCCTGCTTGCCTGCTAGTGCTGCGAACCCTCCGAGTTGCCTGTATTATTGTGGGCTCCAACCACCACTTTGGGTCTCGTTTCGTTTGGCTTCCAACCTGCCCTGCGCCGTCTCCTGGGGTCCCTTCTTCGTCATTCAGGCGTGACAATACCCACGCTTTTGGAATCTCTGCCCTCTACCGGCAACTTAACCCCCGATTCTATTTTTCCAGAACCTCACCATACCATCAGCCACCAAAAGCTTCTTTCTCTGCTCCAACACATCTTCCCTATCCCACACACGCCAAATCGTCAAACAAGCGCTCTCAAACCTTCACGTACAATCACCCATTTACCCCGCCACGACAACTCCATCAAGGCGGCGCACAGCAACTGCGAGATAAACTCAACAGCAACCACCACCACCAAACGCATAGCTCAGACGACAGGCTGTGAGTCATCGCAATATCGCAATCATGGCGACCGTAGAATCAAGCCCTCAAGCCGTCCACTCCCCTCCGCCGACGGCCGCTGCCCAAAGACCGCGGGGTAGGTTCCATCTTCATTCTCTAGCATCCATGATTACCAATCCCCACACTAGTATGCAAAGCTAACCTTATGACGCTCCCGCAGGTATCCTCAAGAACTCTTACCAGAAGTCCCCGCCGACGTCGCCAATCAAGGAGAAGGACATCTCCGAGAAGGAGCTCACTATCGTCAACACCCAAGCCAACGCCGGCCACCGCCGCTCCTCCAGCGCCGCCTCGCGCCCCTCGGGTTCACGCCGCCAGTCCTCGCGCACCCCCTCCGCCACCGCGGGCGACGACGCGGCCTCGGAGGAGAACCAGCAGCGCCTGAAGTGGGACGAGGCCAACCTGTACCTGACGGAGCAGGAGCGCACGTCGACGATGAAGATCACGGAGCCCAAGACCCCCTACGCCAAGCAGTATGACCCGACCGAGGACCCTGATGACGAAGACATGATGGACATGGGCGGCGGCCACCGCCCCGGTGAAGACATCCCCGGTCTGAGCCTGGGCGAGCCCGAGGAGGAGGTGCCCGACGATGAGTTTGGCCCCGCCGGCAGCCGCAAGTCGGCGAGCAAGGTCCACGTTAACGATGAGGACGCGACGCCTATCCACGATGCCGAGAACGATATGGTCGGCATGACGCCCGAGGAACGCGAGAAGCACAAGCGCTTCGAACAGCTCCGCAAGAAGCATTACGAGATGCGCGAGGCCGTCGGCCTGCTCGGACACCCAGAGATCGTCGACGAGGACGCCGAGGACGGTGCTAGCAGCAGCGACGAGCGTGCAGTCCCGCCCATGCCGAAAATGCCGCCTGGTGTGAACGGCTCATCATAATTTGCTTGCTTGTGTGTATTCCGTTCATGGATTACATCATGCTACTGTTCTGGCGGCCTAGCCCCAACTCGGCAGTCGGCGCATGGAAGGAACGAGGTGTAGGAGGATGACTTATGACGATGCAACAACAGACAGAAGAGGGAGTATTTGGGCTGCATTGGGGGTTATGGAGTTTCTATAGGTACACACACATCTCATCAGCAAATGACGCATTGTCCGCGCGATGCAGCGACGACGACTTCTTGTTTCGCAGCGATGATGAGGCCGGAGTAAGGAACATTGAACTTGGCGTCGTTTTTCTTGGGGGAAATCAGATTCTTATTCTTCGACATACTTCTTCCACGCGTGTTTGATTCGATTCGGCAAACAGGGATGAGGAGATGGTTGTGTTTGCCGCTTGGCAGCATATACCGAGCGAATATGATGAGGGGTGGCAGATAGCTTGATATCACATTTGAGCAAGGTACATGTGTATTGTCGCAAGGGGTATCATGATAAGCGAAAGGAAAACCTTCTTCGGCCTTCGTTATTTCAAACGGTGGTGTCGCAGTGGCTAGCGCTGGTTGTATATAGTCCCAACAAGCTTGTTAACCACATCTTCGTCATGGCGTCTTGAAGTCAAAAGGTGGGCCTATTAGTAGCCTATTCGTGGTGAAGATATACAGCCAAGGACCACGAAGACCATCGCAACCTATATTTCTAGCCGTGTGTATTGTCTATCTATGCCGGAGCCCTTCCATATCGTAGATAGACACGTTTGAACTTGAATCGGTGCCTGAGCATGTCCATCAACACACGCTCATTCTTCGAGCTGTTTCGCCAACAAGCTTCGTCCCGAAAGTTGGCTGTGGGTGGTCATTATCATTGTCTAGGTTCCTTGTTGTTCTTGCCTACAACAGCCCCTTGCGCGCCAGCTCGACCTTGCGCGCCGCCTCGCCCGCTTTGAAGCCGCCCTTGGACACGCAGAGGCGGTGGCCGTCGCCCGTCTCGAACTTGTCCTCGTTGGCGGGGAAGGGGCAGGGGCAGTGGTGCGGGAAGTGGACGCATGCTAAGTAGGAGAGGAAATTCATGTTAGCTCTATGCCTCTTGTGGAATGCGTTTGCAGTAACATCGCCCGTTTGTGGGCGTTGGCTATCACTGGCTCTGTAGGTACCTATCCGAGAACAGGGGTTGGCTTTGGTTGAGGCGGTCTTCTTTGTTTCTTACCTAGCGTGTCGGGGCACAGGTAGTTGTCGCACGGGTAGTTGTCGTAGTTCTGCTGGTACATGCTCGAGTCGCTCGGCACGTTCTGCTGTTGTCGCTGCTGCTGCTGCCGGGCTTGTTGTTGCTGGCCTCCGCCGCCGCCGCCGCCGAACATCTGGTCGAAGAACCCGAATTGCGCGGATGCGGTCGCAGAGAAGAGCGCTAGTAGGAGGACGGAGATAAGAGACCTCATCGTGGGCGGTTCTGTTGGCTGACTGGAATCCTTTGTTCCCCGGAATCGGTTTGGTGTAGTGGTAGCAGCTCGTTGCAGAAGTTGGAAAGTAGAGGACGTCGAATAGGATGCGAGACTGGTCGTGTACTGCGATTCTATCGACACTGGCGAAGGTGGAATTCATGCCACTTGGAGCTTTGCTGTCCAGTACAGGGATCACTTATCGCTATCGGAGCTGCTGTAATGGCTAAGGGGGAGTCCGCAAGGGTCGGGTGATGGGTGGGCGTGGGCGTTAGTGGCCTTATGTAAGCGGAAATTTTCCCAGGTTTGCTCCGAGCTTCAATTGAATGGAGACACGCCCGCCCTCTCGTTTGGTGAGAGGAAATAACCCGACGACGACGACGACCAAGACGTAGCTGACGTCAACGAAACCATGCGACTCACACAATTGCGGCGCCCAGCTCTGGTGGCAGCTTGCGCGTCATCGACCGCTGCCAGATCCGCCGCGGCGACAGGCCCCTTGAGGCAATTGCAAGACGTCTTTGCACAGCTGCGGATAGGAGGACCTTGCGCCAAGGTCGAGGGTCGCCGA
The DNA here is from genome assembly GCF_038363985.1 of Apiospora kogelbergensis. Classification (NCBI taxonomy): domain Eukaryota; kingdom Fungi; phylum Ascomycota; class Sordariomycetes; order Amphisphaeriales; family Apiosporaceae; genus Apiospora; species Apiospora kogelbergensis. The sequence continues at coordinate 1,651,028 of NW_027117422.1, forward strand.
TATGCCGCCGTCAAGAGTCAGGGACAGTACAAGATAAGGAACACGAATACCGTTCCGAAGAAGCTGGGCGCTAAGAAGTCGGGCGGTACGTTGGCCATCAGCCTCTCTACACGCCCCTTGTGACCTTTGGGTGGACTTTGGAGCTAGACTGTTCACCTCCACACGTCTTCCTCCAAATTCCCGGCCCATCAACTACTCAAGTGGCTTGCTGGGGAGTTTGCTTGCTGACGCGGCCCCAATCTAGATTCTTACGTTATCCCCGGCAACATCCTTTACAAGCAACGCGGTACGAAATGGTGGCCCGGCGAGAATGTCGGCATGGGCCGTGACCACACCCTCCACGCCCTGGTGGCCGGCTACGTCAAGTACTACAAAGACCCAGCCAAGCACCCCGACCGCTCCTACATCGGTGTCGTGTTTAACAAGGAGGACACGCTGCCGTACCCGCTGCACGCCATGCGGCGGCGGAAGCTGGGCATGACGGCGGCTATCATCACGCCGCCAGCGCCCGAGCCCGAGATCTCGGCGTCGGGCATCCCCACGACGGTGGTACGGCGGGGTCTGGGCCGCCGGCCCAGCCCGCGCGACGAGCGCGTCTACAAGCTGCAGGACAACTCGTACAGCTACCGCGAGGAGAACTGGCGGCTGGGCACGCTGGTCCGCACCGAGAAGCGCAAGATGGGTTCGCGCCGCACCGCCATGAAGCACCGCCGCCGCCGCGCCGAGGAGCTGCTCGGCGAGATGCGCAAGATGCGCGAAGACAAGATCGCCCGCCGCAAGGAGGCCCTCGACGCCCAGCGCGCCGCCCGCCAGAAGAAGTACCGCGACTACCTCGCCCGCCAGAGCCAGAAGAAGGCTGCCGAGGCTGCTGGCCCGACTTCGGGGGGCCGTCACCGCAGACTGCCTAGAATGGGAGGGGGGTAAGGAGGAGTTGTGCTTGATGTGTGGTTGGGCTGAGGTGACGACGAGTACCATTCATCACGAAACACAGAGTATGTAATGTGTACGCGGTCAAGGCATGTCTTCGAAAAGAAAAAAGCGGAAGAAGCATGCGAAGAGATTCGGCAGAGGGCCTGCCTGTATCATACAAGTGTACATTGAATGAGAAAAAATATCTAGATCTGTACGATATACCTGTTCAGACCCTCTTGCGGTTTGCAAGTCTTCTGTGTGAATGATTAGTAGGGATCAGATTACATCTTACTTGGGAGGTCCCGGCCAATGAGGCCCGAGTGAGCATCCGGCGTAGCTTACAGGTAGTTCGAGCTTTCTCGTGCAGATTACTGAAGGTGAGACGTGCACGACATGAACAGTAAACAGGCTGGGTCATGGTCTAAGAGTAATCTTCGCCGCCCATCCAGCCCGTCGCCGCACAACCCCATACCAGGTGATAATGAAGGCAGCAGCAGAAGGGACTATGCAGGGATGTGTTCCGCCTTCCAGCCTTCCTAGGAAAAGGAATCACCAGGGAATCAACCCAATTGGTATATTATTACTACTTATATTATATTGATTGGCTGTGTAGGAGCTCTAGCGGTCACGTCGTCTACTCCTACGAAAACGTTCCTCCCGTGTTGTATCTCGGGCTGTGCTGGAAGCACTGCCAGAGAACATGCTATTCGTGTGGCACAATCTGCATTTTTAACGACTGCTGTCCTCACTTCCGGGGTTTTTGATTGGGCAAAAAGTTATGTTTAGGAGGGTGGCCACTGGCCTCACCCGCTGGGGGACCAGTCAGGATGTCCGAATGGCGGCCAAGAGACGCAGTCAGCTGCAGTGCAATGCCTCTTCTTATTGCTATGCTGTGATCTGAGGCTGTTGGCCTGATATATAGACTCGCTGTCTCGTCTGCATCATTGCTCTGGCTTTCTTCCCCTTTCTTCTCTATAATTCAAAAGAGCGAACAATTGAAGACCAGATCTGGCCTCCACAATCAGATCTCTCTTTCCTAGCTACTTTCTACCCCATCTCAGATTCTACCATCCTTTACTTTTGGATTACCTTCGGATTCAGCCAGTTGCTGGCCCTGGGATTGTGGCTTTCCTTGCAATTCCCCGGGGCCGGCAACTCAACTTCACTACGATGCATTTCTGTTCCCATTTCACATCTCGTACTACACAACACAGATATTGGATTTATTGGTCGCTTTCCTTTCGACCTGACTTGTAAAATGTTGGGTTTATTTAGCTATGGGATGGGCAGGGGTGATCCTTGGTGACACCCTTTTGATATGCGTTTGAAGCGAATTATCTCCCAGTCGCAAAGGATAGGAAGAAGATGGAAAGATCGGGCTCGAACGGATGAACAAAGTATACCTTCTCTTGTCAGTCCATGTCTGTCTGCCTCCCTCGAACTAACACCAAGCTAACATTACGTGACAGGCGGGTGAAGCATCGGAAAGATGACTAATGCCGGAAGCCCGTGGTACTTGGGCATTGCCTACAGTATTAGTCAGTCAATACCAAGCCTCCCCCGAGTTGGTCGACGCCAGTACTGACAGCACGAGGACAGAAAACATGACCGCATCGATGGCCTCCAGACAAACCCGTCCTGAATATTGACGTTAAAGTGTTCACGCTTTATCCGAGCCCTGTGATAAGCACCATCCAAGCACTACTTACCACCCCTGAAGAAGTCACCAGCACCAAAACAGCAATTCGTCGATACTTACCTCAACCTTTCTGTCGCCTTCACGACACCGGCCGTCAACTCATCAACATGGAAAATGCTAGTAGGCGCAATACCAATGGGCCTTGGGACCACGAATATCTCAGGTTCAATAACGAGTTTTGTGACATTCCGTTCAATTCATACACCCCTATCTCTACCAATCCACAGGAGGATCCATCCTTCGAGGATCTGTCTGTAGGTACTCTACTTCCATCAAACAGAATCCTCTTGCTAACGAAGTGATTAGATGCAATGGATGTTCCCTTCATATGAATTGGGAGGTCATGATCAAACCATGCCATTAGAACCCTATGCATCTAGCTATCTAACCCCTGAGCAACACCAAGACGGGCTCAGTGAAATCAGCTCCCCAGGCTCAAGCCTGGTGTCGTATACGCCATATATAGACTTGAGCTCAGACAATTACGTGTCTACCATCCTCCAGCCAATACCGAATGGCTTGGTCGACAGTGGCCCGACATCGTGGACGCCAAACTACGTTAACAGCACCATGTCATTTCCTGGTCCCAGCAGCTACCCAAGTGATCACGATCCATCAACGATCAACAAAGAGGAGACTATGTCTTCCCTGGCGGTGAGTAACACCAGCAACGAATCGTCGCCGCCACCGCCGAGCTCTATGAAGACGATACCAGAACCCGTATTTTGTGCCTACATTTGTCCACATTGCCCCCGCAGCTTCCCCAAGCGCTTCCAGCTCAACATCCATGTTCAGCGGCACACCAAGCCATTCGCGTGCCCCGTATTCGAGTGCGAGACTAAGCACGGTGCCCAGCGCGATCTCTACCGTCACATGTGGACAAAGCATGCCAAGTATGCCACTGCCCATCGTGTGCCGTCGGAAAACCGCTCGTGCCCCATTCAGGGATGCGGCAAAGTCTGTCGAATGGACAATCTAAAGAGGCATATGCGGAAAGTACATAGGCAAGATGGACTGACAGTGAAAATGCATAGGGAGACTAGATAGTATATTGCAATAGTGGGTAGAGTGACAAGTGTGTAAACAGGTGTATAGGGAGCATAGGAAACAATTGGGGCTTGGCGGGCGTGTCTATTGGTTCTCTTTTCTCGTCCTTGCAGGTAATATATTAGTATCTAGAATGTTATTTGTACAATGTCCACATGGCAACTGCTTGAAATCTGCGTGCATTGTATAGCCAATAAAACCAATGGGACCCCAGCGTTGACGACCCGGGTGTTGCGATCACATGTCATGGTATATGTTTTCGTTACAAACACGGCTGTATATAAAGCCCAGCCACTAGCCAGTACACATCAAAATAGGTATATTTGCTTAAAGCAACGAGAATTCGTCACCAAAAGGGTGAAATGCTCGTTGCTACAATGTAAGACATAACCACTTGACGAATCCCATGTCCTTCTGGCCGACGGCCATCGTCGGGCTTCGAAGCTGGGACTTCAGAAAGTTATTGATTCTTTGCCATAAATGTACCTGACATCTATTCTTCAAACTAATGAGACCATGAACACAGCCTGTCATATATAATCAACCGGTCCCCTATATCTCTTGTGGTATTAGCTCTGCCAAGATTCATATTTTTATAGGTTCCTTACAGGGTGAATAAACTAGTTAGGAAATTTTCGCTCTTGGGTAATTGATAGTTTAGTAGCTGCTTTCACGCTATTGATTTTATTTGTGCTGTAACTGCTCAACCGAGGTAATGCTTACTGAATTCAATGTCTGATACGTTCAGACGGTGTCGTAAGATAGGGTGAATTCAAGACGAGAATTCAACGTGAGATATTGAATGGATTAGTATATCATCAATTCTGGCTATAAAAGAAAACACAACTCTGGTCCTTAGTTACACTTTCTTTTCCCTCATCGGCAACCAAACCGTATCCGTCATGCAAGATCATGAGTCTCAAGGTGCATCATTGGATGCCGAGACCTGCCTCAGCAGTCCGTTACTGTCGAGTATTCCTAGAGAGCTACGCGACGAGATATACAACTATGCTCTTACTGCACACCACCCCCATGAGCTGTCCATCAACGATCTCGACAATGATTCGGATTTGTCCTCATGGTGCAACTTCAACATACTCCAGATCAATCAACAGATCCGAGCCGAGGCTTGGGATTATCTGATCAGCTCGAACGTATGGATTCATGTCACCGTCCCCACCGCCAAGGGCCGCTTTGCTGCCTCCAACTCTCGCCCTCGCCATCCTGTTTTGTATGATGCATCGCTCCGTCAACCACACTTTCCGTACTATAAGGCCCCAAAGGAGTACCAACAGCGGTTGATTAGTGAAGCAGCGCTCAGTATATGGCTAAAAGATACTTGCTGCAAGGCTGGGGAGCCCATTCCCGACACCGAAACGCCTTGCCGAACCATCATGTTTGCCTACATGCCCTCCCGCTACTGTATCTTTGTCCAACAACTTGGTAATTATACTTCTGAATACCGAAGGCTCTCTGGATACTCATGGTACAGCTTTAAACGACTCACTATCGAGACAAGTGCTGTTGTTCGTCCGGGTAGTGCCATGTTTACAGAGCTGATCGAGCCTCTATGTACAATTCGAGGGCTCGAAGACGTCAAATTTAACGGGCCTGTGGACAGCCCTGCCATACAGAATATAACGCAGCAGATGCGACACGCATTCAACTCAGCTGAAGAGCTGATCAAGATGCAGAAGTACTTCTGGCAACAAGGGCGCGATGCCGAGCTTAAAGGACAGTACTCAGACGCGATATGCCACTATAAGGTTGGCATAGATGATGTGTACAGCAAAGACTACTCTTGGACATGGCACATGCTCCTTCGACTGAGGGTTTCACTTCTCGAGGGCTCACCCGAGTTCAACAGCATATTCCACATCAGACTCGATACATACAACAGCCTCTCCCGTTGCGCCCACAAGTATCTGCTTCAGCTCAACAAAACCTCACCCACCCACCGCTCGCTTGCCGCGAAAGCCATCCATTCAGGGATCAACTGGGCTCGTCAGGCTTATCAATTTGCTGGCATGACAAGGAGCCAGGCCCGTGAAGCTCACCTCAATCTCGCCTTTGCCTTCCATCACAAAGCCGAGTGGATGAAATCCTTTGCTGCAATCGGCCGACCCGACGCGGCTTGGGTCCGATCTCAGCAACAGTACATCTACAGCCCAGAGGACTCTGATACTGGAAGCGACATAGCCTACGAGCATGCAGCAAAGCACTTATTCTACGCGAAGGAAATCGACCCCTCGCACGATGTACTGGAGGGTTTGGACGGAGAGGACAGAGCAATGTGTCACAAGATCCGCCCACCCCCGCCCGAAGGCTTCAGGATCCTGGAGCACGACATCCCCCTAATGGGCACCTGGAGAGTCGATCCCCAAGTCTGGAAGTGGTGGGCTAGGGAGGGCAGCTGCCACTGGATGAAGAAGTTGCTTGGACAACGTCACAGCGTGGACTCGGGAGCCGCTGAGGCTGAAACCCAAGAAGAGATCGCAGCTCAATATGCTTCTGACGGGATCACGTGGGATTTCGGGCTGCGTTCACGACCCTTTGGCTCTGTGCACTTTTTCCACATGGTATCTGACAACCCTGATCATATATAGCGACATAGCCAAACTTCTTGGCGTGAATGAGTTGATAACTAGAAGTGGGAAACTCACGGGGCATAGTGACAGTCCACATAATAAAAGTATAAAATGTATACATAACATCACAACACATGTTCATAGAAGTCCAAGGTGAAACGTTGCTTTGGGATCTCAGATAATGGACAGACTGAATACAATGATTGTTTTAATCATGGCCATGCGGTTATAATGATCAAACTTCCATCCTTATCTAGCCGATCAATCCTCGTCCGGTTCAACTCTCGTAAAGAGCACAAACGATTCGTCGTTGTCACCGGACCATGCAATCCCCAAGTCCCCATAAGCAGCTCTCAAGTCCGGCGGAGCACTACCATTGCCAGCCATGCGCGGGTCATGCCTCTGTTGGAACCGCTTCATCAGCACTTGTTGACGATCAGTCCAGCTATCCCAGAGTTTGGGGTCGCCTCGCCAAACGCCCAGGAGTGGCACATCTTCCTCATGCAACGGGTGTGCCTGAGGCCCAGGCGTTTCCTGGATGGCTTTGCACACACCAAGTTCGTCCTCATCGAGATCGGCTGCTATATCCCCCCCAGCAGCCGAGCTGCTGCGCATAGAAAAGGCAACGTGCTGCAAGGAAATCGAGCTCGCCGTCAGGTACCTCTAAGTCGAGAGGATACTTGAAGAAGTCGCACGCTTGCTCGCCGTAATCAAAGAATATCAAGGCCTGGTAAAGATGCGCCTCACAGCGCTGGCGGTCCGTGAGGCCAGAAAATGCCAATGCCGTTTTGCAGCCGTTAAAGGCCCGACGAAAGAGTATCCTGGTGTGCATGGGCAACGCGCCTGTTGGGCAAGTCTTTCTCAGCCAAGTGAGATACTTCCAGATGCTCCGAGCCGAAGCGATGCGTGCATCGGTGTCCAGATGCTCCAGGCTGTTCCTCTCCGGCGATGCTAGTTCGAATCGATCCAACTTTCCCCACGGGGACCAGGGCTCAGCTCGATAGTAGTAAGCTGCGTCCGAGTAACGACCCTTCAGCTCAGCTTGTCGTCCCTGTTTGATGTACCATTTCTTGGCTGCCATCAAAGAGTTGATGGAATTTGGTGATTGCATCATCTGACTTTTCAATACCGCTGTTGTAGCGTAGCTCAGTCCGCTTATAGAACCGTGTTTCATATCCCGTACCGTGGAAAAAGGCCCGATCAGCTTCTTGAACCGTGAGGGCTTTTCCACTTGCGCAGGTTTGATGTTCACTTTGACTGACCAGCGATGGTCGGTCAAATTGCTAACATCTTGAATGAACTTCCCATACGAAGAAGGGTGGTATGGAAACATGTAAACATTACTAGGCCGGTGGTCTCCGTCGGAACTGCTACCAAGTTCATGTATATGAAAACGGATCGCAGCTTCATCGTAACAGCTCCTCCAGCAGCTCCTGGGGACTTCAAATGGTTTCAGGCAGCCCTCAGGCTCGGGTAAATTATCATGGCTAGTAATGCAGAGAATCCACTGGTTGGATCTTAGCAGGCGGGACCCGGCTTCTTCCCGAATCTGCTGGTTGATGTTGAGGATGGTGGTGTCAAGGGGCTCAGGATAATCCGTGAGGGCGTACTGGTCGTAAGTGACAAATTGCTCGTAGACTAGATCACGCAATTCCCGGGGAATTGCGAGGAAGGAAGGTTTTGTCTGGCTGCTGGGAGACGACATGCTGGCGGATATCAGGTTCTGGGAGTCGTATGCTGTATGAGGTTTTGGTTTCTGTTGGGTTGGCAGCTTGAGATCGAACCGAAAGAAAAGAATGGATGAATTCTGATGAATGCACTGGGCTATTGTGTGTTAAGCAACTGCAGCAATACTACTCGGGGCGAAAGTGGCATCTTACATACAAGCCTGGGAAATAACTGGCAGCAATCGGAGAAAGGGTGATCAGACATTCTCATTCCCCGAGACGTTAGTGGAGACAGTTGAACTGTTATCAAAGTTGATTCAGTCTACCGGAGTAAGGATAAATCTTCTATAAACCTTAAGTAGCGAACGACGAGGAAGCAAGCGGACCTAAGATAACCTGTTCAGCTTTTATAAACCACCCAAGATTAATAAAAAACAAATAATAAATAAGGAAGGCACGTCCAGACAGCATGAAAAATGGAAGCGAGGGGTAGCTCAAAGCCGGTAACCAGAACTCGTTACCAGGCTGCTCAGTATGGCGATTGCTATTTTATAATTAATTACAACGGAACTGGGCGAACCAAGAGGGAACCCGAAGCCATGCTTATCGACCTCGATAACAAAGCCTAGGATCCAAGTACAGGAGTAATCTTAATTGACGCCATGAAATCTCGGGCGGCGTAATGGGTCAGTCGGGTCATCCGGTCCCAGAAGGTCGTTTATCACCCATCTGGGCCCGCAGGGTGCTGAAATCCGTTGAGAAGCAATCCTGTCCCCTGACTGGCATCGGCACGGTTTTTCAGTAGCATGATGCATGACACGCAGTGTACAAGAGCAGGCGGCGGCATCGTACTATCTCTGCTGGGGTGTTTACTGCCCTAGATGATCACCATGGACGTTGAAATCGGGTTGGGGGAGTTGGCTTAATCAGCAGGTCCCAAGAAGCGAAGACTGGCCGTGCATTGGTTATTCGTTAGCGCCTATTGTTTATTCCAACGTAATAAGAGTTCCCTTGTCCAGCAAGCCTTCATTTCCCTTGTCTGCATTGAGTTGGAAAAATGAACAAAGGATAAATTGAAACCATAATGATGAATTATCTACATTTCCCTTTCACTAATCGTTGTAAGATACTCGGGATATCTCAAGTGACTGAACAATAACCTTGTGGAAGAATGCCTGGCTGCAACAGCGTCTTTATAGTCTTGTATGCCGAGCGCGCCTTTTTTGTTGCTGGCATGGAGAGTGCTGTAACAAAGTAACCATGTACGGCTATCATGACAAGTATATAGCATCGAATGGGCCCTTAGTCTAGCTGCAATTTGGCTATCTGGTAGACGAGATATTCAATACATCTTTGACACTATCAAGTACCCCTAATTAAATACATAGGATTGTTGTCATCGTCCTATCCATTTAATACGATGGAGCACACCATGGATGACTCTACAGATCGTGGGACATTGGGATTCGAGTTCGAATTCTTCCCTACCGTTTTGTGTCAATGGACACTGAACGAAGTTCAGGCTCAGGCCCAAAGCCCTGATTTTATATCAAAGATCACAGGTCAGGAATCAGCCATGCAGCTGGAACAACTGTTCCCCGGCTGCTTGGTCGTTGCAACTGGCCAGTCGCTTGAAAAGCACGCTTATATAGTCCGGGAGCTATTGGAGCATCTCCGTCAGAAAGGCTTGCATGTAAACGACACGGACGCCAATTTGATGCCCAAGGTGCCATCGGACCCGGCCCTTAGCGAACAGGTATCCCCTTATGCCATGAATGCCACCGACGAGAAGTATCACCGCTGGTCTGTAACGGAAGACATCACCGTCAGCTCACGCGGAACCTTTGACCCCTTTGATCCCCGTCATACCCGCGACACTTATCTTGAAAATGAGATACAGGGATCCCACGGGGTCGAGATCATCACGCCCGCCATAACCGACACGCCGGGCGACTACCAGGAAGTAGTCAAAGTGTTTAACTTGCTGAGAGGATTATTCTTTTTACACGTAAACGACACTTGCGGGCTGCACGTTCATGTGGCCTTTGGAAAGCATGTGATCACCATGCCACCGCTCCGCAAAATCGCCTGCCTTCTGTTCGCCCTCGACCCCTTCCTAGCTACCATCCACCCGGACCATCGAACGAACAACAACGCCAGCTGCCCTTCGATCCGCAAACTTAGCAACGTCGCCAAAGGCTGGAAGTTCGCCGACGCGGTAAACGATCTGAACAGGAGCCGCATGGGCGCGGACGACGAGTGGGACCCCGTCTACGCCCAGACCGCTACCAATATGGGCGACAGCATGTTGGAGTACGTGGCCATCCCCGACGCCGTCGCCGAGATCCAGGCCTGCAAGAAGCCCGAGGAGGTCGCCTGGTTGCTCCACTGCGGCTTCCGGGCCAACTACAATTTTAACGGCTTCCTCGACGGCACTCTCAATCCGACTGTCGAGTTCCGGGAGCACGCGGCCACGACTGACGCCGGCCGCGTCGTTGCCTGGGGTCGCTTCTGCGTCGCTCTCTTGCGCTACGCGGCCTTCGACATGTCCGATGAGGACCTCAAGGAGATCGTGATGGACTGTAACGAAGCCGAGACCGAGAGCGAACCGCAACGGAAGGCGAAGCTTTGGCAATTGCTAGACTTTATGAACTTGCAGGACAATGCCTTCGATCTGAACGTGTCACGACCGCGCACATAGCAGACGCGTAACCTAAGTATTACTATGGCTGATGTGCTATCCGGCATAATCCCGTAAGCTGACATGGTAGGTTGGTGATTGAAGACATAGAAGCGATATTTCTAGTCACTAAATTAGGTAAGTGACAAGCAATATTTGATCGATGGCTACTTTAACGAAGTTCACAAGGTCAACATTCCATCAAGTGTCCGAAATAGTAGGTATTAAACAGCGGCGAATGTCTTAGAACATAGGTGTAGACTATATACACAAAATATAAACATGATATCACCAAGGATCATGCAGCTTTAGCTTTTACGAGCCTGTACGGTATGTCTAACTACGTGATTATCCCATGAACAATCGACAAATCTATTGAGGCTTAAAGATAGTGGATAATCAATCTTTTAAACAATGTGTCAAATCACTCTACTTCATCTACATATCGTATCAACTTACCCGAGTTGGGGTTATACACAAAGCCCTCCATAGCCGCTTTCTCAACCACTAGCGGGTGAATGTGTCCATTATCCAACAGCTCCTGCCATGCAGCAACCTTGGCAGCCAAGCGGAGTTCCAGCTTCTTGGCCGTCTCGATGGGATCGTCTAGATCCTGGTTAAATCGTAGCGTGACGCCTTCCTTACCGCCATGGGATCTTCTCAGGATTTGAAAGTTGCCCACGAAGCCGTCCCCGAGCGTCTCCGCCACCGTCTCCTCTACGGCGGGTATCTCAATCAATTTCCCGTGGAGCTTGAATGCCGCTGCTTCCCGTCCCAGAAACTCGAAATGGCCCCGTTTGTAGTCTGTCCACCTGGCGACATCGCCGACGGGGTAGCGTATGACGGGTTGCAGCTTCACGTTGGGGTTGGTCACTATCACGCGGCCCTTCTTGCCCTCCTCTTTGATTACGTTTCCAGCCTCATCCAGGAGCTCCACCACCAGTGTCGTGTTGTTCACCCGGTAGATTGGCCGGCTGTCGCTCCCGTCCGTGGTGCCGATGGGTATGCCCAGGACGCCGGTATCGGAGGCCGAGTACATGGCCGGTACCGCTCGCATGTTGGGAAATGCCTTCTCCCACGACGACCGCATCTCTGAGTGGAGAGACTCGCCGAGGAACATGATAAGGCGGATCCCGGGTAGGGTAACGCCTTCCTGTTGAAGGTGATCGGCGAGGCGGGAGACGATGAATACGTTGCCAAGCAGGACCGTGGCGTCGTATTTCTGGATGTAGTTTGCCATTTGTGGCAGCGATGCCTGGCCCGTGAGTGGTAGGTGTACCTGAGGCGTCTTCATATGATAAAGACAAGCGATAGCCACGCCTAAGAAGGCACCGTACATTGGCCCGGACGACAGCAGATTCGCGATGCGATCTCCCGGGAGCATGCCGGTGACTTCGGAAATGATGCGACCCATGTCGTCGGCGGCCTGTTGAACCTCCTCTCGCGTTCGGTAGATGGTTTTGGGTTCCGATGTAGTACCGCCCGACGCAAGTATAATGCCGTTATTGAAGTCTGCAGTCATGAGGTCCCCCCTCTTGGATGCCCGCCAGTAGTCTCCATTATCGGCGACCGGCAGCTGTTCCAAATCGCTTACATCGCTTGGTACATTCTTCCACAGGTCACGGTAGTACCCCGATTTGGAACGGACTTGGTGAAAGTATTGCTGGAGGAACCCAGGCGTGAATTCGCCAATATTGTCCGACATGAGGGGCTATTGACGGATGGAAGGACCAGAGTAAGTCGTGTTTCTGCTTTCCTCACCAAGAAAAGGGACGATCATGAAATTTATAATCTACGCGTCAAACCAGTCCAAGTACGGATGTTTGACCAAGTAGACACAGAGTCGATGCCTCCCGCCGCCAACCTGTACACCGTGTAGGCAGATGTTCCGGGCATTCACCGGCCCTCTGCGCTACCCACTCTCCTCCCAGACCATCCATCAGTGGAATGGAATGCGGTAATGAAATATGAATAGTACAGAGGTTTACGTATCAGGCCGTTTCGTTGAATCTTCTCAAGCAAACCTCCACCTACTACCTAAGTGGGTATATATGCATGCCAAGGAACCAACTGCGATGATGGCCTCTGTTCAACAATATCTTATACTTCAACCTCATTGAACTTGGAAGTTGTCCATAAACTCGAGCGCAAAGTTTATATAAGGACCATGGATAATTGAAATAACCCCATAGGTTCAGCAGAGAGATTGGACACAACATTCCTTCACTGTGCGTTCACTTTTTGGTTTGTTTTTCCACTCTCCACCATGACGAGCGACCGCAACGACGTCCCATCAAGTGGGGAAAATGGTGATGATGCACAAGCTACTAGCCTTCGTGCTGCGTCTTCGGCTCCAACCATGTATCCCAATGGCCACAGCAACGGTCACATCAACGGGACAACTAACGGTCTCAATGGTGCTAATGGGCCGCTTCCCCCCAACCACTTTGCCGAGATGAATGGCTCCAATGCCACGGCGCCCAACACATTCAAGACACCCCAGGATGTCCCAGTTGCCATTTGTGGCATGGGTCTAAGGCTGCCCGGGGGCATTCGCAGTGACCAAGAACTTTACGACTTTCTCGTCGCCGGAAAGGATGCCCGTGCCACAACGCCCTCGAGCCGCTTCAATATCGATGCGTTTCACGATGCACATGGCAAGCCTGGCTCCATCACTTTCAAACATGGTTACTACCTCGATGACGTCGACCTCGCCAACTTCGACGTGTCCATGTTTAGCATGACCCCCGGCGAGGTGGAGCGGCTTGATCCCAACCAGAGGTTGGTCCTTGAGGTCGTTCGGGAGACGTTCGAAAGCGCAGGGGAGGCCGACTTCCGAGGCAAGAATATCGGAACCTACGTTGGTCTGTTCTCCGAAGACTGGCAGGACATCCAGAACCGAGATTGGGAGGACGTTGCGCAGTACCAGCTCACCGGTAAGGCCGACTTTATGCTGAGTAACCGAATCTCATACGAATATGATTTGAAAGGACCTAGGTGCGTAAATTCCCACGTCATAGTGTCCCCGTCATCATTCCATAGTTGCCAAACCCCTGATTAATCTCACATTTCCTGCTTCGGCTCCATATAGTTTTAATGTGAAAGCCGCGTGCTCCTCCGCCGGGCTGGGCTTGCACCAGGCGCTCCAGTCCATACGGCTGGGCGAGACCACAGCAGCCATCATTGCAGGGGCCAACCTGATCACGGCGCCGGGCATGTCCATCATTATGTCGGCGCAGCAAGCCCTCTCTCCAGATGGCTCTTGTAAGACGTTTGACGCCTCGGCCAACGGTTACGCGAGGGGGAAGGCGTGTCGTGCATCTACATCAAGCGCCTCGACGAGGCCATCCGGGATGGCAATCCCATCCGCGCGGTGCTGAGGTCATCCTCGTGCAACGCCGACGGCAAGACGTTCGGTGTCGCCACTCCCAACTCCGAGGCGCAGGAGGCCCTGATCCGCCAGGCCTACCAGACCGCGGGCCTGAGCCTCGAACAGACGGCGATGGTCGAGTGCCACGGTACTGGCACCGTCGTGGGAGATCCAATAGAGGTCAATTCTATTGCTCGTTGCTTCGGCCAGCGCGGCATTTACGTTGGGTCCGTCAAGCCCAATCTGGGGCACAGTGAAGCTGCTGCTGCCTTGACAAGCATTTGCAAATCCGTGCTGGCGCTCGAGAATAAGACCATCATACCCAACATCAAGTTTGTTACACCGAATCCAGCTAGTATGCTACCCCTTGATCCGGTTGCTCGTCTAGGCCGATTTATAACCTTTTCATAGTTCCATGGGACGAGTCGAACCTGAAAGTGCCCACCGAGCCACTGCCATGGCCTGGAGGATGCTCCGAACGCATCAGTATCAACTCGTTTGGTATCGGTGGATCCAATGCACACGTTCGTTACTAGACCTTTTGCTCAACATCACTATACACTGACAATCTTGAGACAGTTCATATTGGATTCGGCCGCGTCCTTCGGCTTCGGTCCGCGAAATCCGCAAGCCCTTCCAGATCTTGCCCCGCCTCCGAAGACGCTACTCCTATTTTCAGCCAGCCATCGCGAATCCCTCGCAAAATCTATGGAGGCCCATCAGCGCTACCTTGAGCGACATCCCGCACGGCTGGAAAGCATGGCCTTCACCCTCGCGGAGCGGCGGGAGCACCTCAAGTTTAGGGGTTACGGCGTCGCGGACGGTGACTCTTCTCTTCAGATGACAAGCAACCAAAAGCCGGTCGAGCAGACAGCTAATGCAGCCTTCGTGTTCACCGGCCAGGGAGCCCAGTGGCTCAACATGGGTGCCGACCTCATACGGACTCAGTGCGCCTTCAGCGACAGCATTGACGCTATGGACCAGGTTTTGGCGTCGATAGAGCATGCCCCCTCGTGGAGTTTGAGAGACATGATTCTCAACTGCGAAGACGACTCCCTCATCCGGAGTGCCGAATACTCCCAGCCCCTATGCACCGCGTTACAGGTTGCGCTGGTCGATCTTCTCAGATCGTTTTCCGTCGTGCCTTCAGCTGTTGTGGGCCATTCCAGCGGCGAGATCGCGGCTGCATACGCTGCGGGTGCCCTTTCTATGCAAGAGGCCATTATTGTTGCATTCTATCGCGGCCATGTGTGTACCAATCACAGTGTCACTGCTTTAAACCCTGGTGGAATGGCCGCAGTCGGACTAGGCAGAGATGTAGTGGCACCCTACCTTGTCTCTGGTGTCACAATTGCATGCGAGAATAGTGCTGATAGCGTTACTGTAAGTGGTGATGTGAAGCCGCTAGAAGGGGTCATGAACGCCATCAGGAATGACCACCCTAAGGCACTCGTACGTCGTCTTGTAGTAGACATGGCCTACCATTCAGGTATGAATTTCATCATCCATTATCATCCACACTCCCATACACCCTTGCCGCCCACGGTCCTTTGCTTTCAGAAGTTTAATAAGCTCACACAAGCATTTGCAGATCATATGAAGATACGTGGTGACGCCTATCGTGAACTCATAGCCGGCCACATGTCGACTCAAGCTCCAAAGATACCCTTCTACTCCAGTGTTCGATCCACTGTCCTTCTCGACGCCCTAGACTTCAGTCCCAAATACTGGCAAGACAACTTAGAGAGCCCTGTTCTCTTTCGCTCAGCTGTGAAGCAGCTGCTTTCCGAAAGTCCGTCAGCCACTGCCATTCATCTGGAGATTGGACCTCACTCGGCATTGGCAGGCCCTCTACGGCAGATATACCAAGAGAAAAACGTCTCCCTCAGCTATATATCCACATTGAGCCGTGGCAAGAACGATACTACCATATTCCTTGAATCCTTAGGTCAGCTCTACTGTTCGGGGTTTCCCTTGAAGTACCCCAGAACGGCACACACCGAGGTCTTGAGCGACTTGCCCCCTTATTCGTGGCACTACGACCGAAGCTACTGGAGCGATAGCCGGGTATCAAGGAACTGGCGCTTTCAAAAGTATGGCGCGCATGATCTGCTAGGCCGCCGGATTCTCGAATCCAGCGATGCGGAGCCCTGCTGGAGGAACATCTTACGCGTCGCCAATGTGCCGTGGTTGCACGACCACGTCGTGACGAACGACATCGTTTTCCCAGCGGCTGGATACGTCGCTATGGCTGGAGAGGCAGTTTCTCAGCACTTGAATGCGCACAGCGACGGCTTCACGGTCCGAGAGGTCCATATCGGTTCCGCCATGCTTCTGCGCAATGATAGTCCCACCGAGCTCATCACGACACTACGCCCGAAAATGCTGAGCACCAAGCTGGATAGCAAATGGTTCGAGTTCGCTGTGAGTTCGCACAACGGTTCCGATTGGGTAAAGCACTGTTGGGGGCTTGTGATTTCCGGTCGCACCTCGTCATCCTCCACATATGGGCAAGCCCCTGAAACCTTTTCCCGAAAGGTCTCGACACCGCGGTGGTACAAGACCATGTCCAGGATAGGTCTTAATTATGGACCGAGATTCCGAGGCCTAAGCGATATCAGTGCCTCGGTCATAGAGAACAAATCTTCGGCCTGGGTCGTCGACCTCCAGGAAGTCGCCGAGTCCCAATACGCGACACATCCCTCAACCTTGGATGCCATATTCCAGTCGTCCACCGTGGCCCAAACACGCGGTACATATCGCCAGCTCACCAAGCTGTCGTTACCAACCTATATTGACGAGTTATACGTCGGTATTACATCCTCCCACAAAATTCTTGTCAACACCCATGTGCAGAACGGCCAGTCATCCGCCAACGGGTATGTTGGGGGAGAGCTTGTATGCTCCCTCAAAGGCCTTCACTGGACGCTCTTGGACAACGGCACTACGGTTGACCCATGGCCGCCACAGGCAGAGCATATCCAGTGGCTGCCCGACTTTGACTTTGTGGACGCGGCGCAGCTGGTCACATCCGACTACGTCCTCAAGCCCCATCTCGCGCTTGCCGAGCGCCTGTTCGTGCTCTGCGCGGCCAGCCTGCGGAAGCAGCTGGGGAGCATCAAACCCGCGCAGCCTCATTTTCACCGCTACAAGGCGTGGCTCGAAGGCCAGATCGAGCGCATGTCGAAGCCCGGGTTCCCCGCTGTGGAGGACTCGGTTGAGCTAATGAGACTAGACGACGATAAGGCCGCCCACCTGATGCAGCAGATCCTCGAGCAGGGTAGATCGCAGCCTTTCTGGCCTTTCGTGGAGACGGTGTGGCGGTGTTATAACAATATGGCGGATATCCTGGAGGGTCGCCGGGATTTCCTCGAAATCGTCGTCGAAGACAATCTCCTGCATCAGCTATACGACTGGACCAACCAAGTGTGTCGCGTGGACAAACTGTTCCAGCTCATGGGGAATACTCAACCACAACTCAAGGTGCTAGAAATCGGCGCCGGCACAGGCGGCTTCACGTCCAAGGTTCTTGAGGGCCTCCGCTCCAGCTTTGGCGAGCGCCTATACCTGAGCTACACCTACACCGATATCTCGTCGGGCTTCTTTGTCCAGGCCCAAGAGCGTTTCAAGGACCATGCCGGTATGCAATACAAGGTCTTGGACATCTCCAAAAGCCCTGTCGAGCAAGGGTTCGAGCCGAGCGAATACGACCTCGTAATCGCGTCCAATTGTCTGCACGCCACACCAGTCTTGACCCAGACTCTGAAGCATTGTTTGCAGCTGTTGCAACCCGACGGCCGGCTATTCCTCCAGGAGATTTCCCCAATCACACAGGGCTTTAACTTCACGATGGGCTTGTTTTCAGGATGGTGGGTGGGCGCCGAGGGCGACGGCCGGGTCGACAAACCCTTCATTTCGCCCGAGGAGTGGGACGTCAAGCTTCGAGAGGCGGGTTTCGCCGGCATCGACTCGGTCAGCTTCGACGGGAAGCGGCCTTATCACATGAATGCAAACATGATCGCAAGGCCGGCAGAGCGAAAAGAGGAGGCGGGGCCTGGGCGCATCACCTTCCTTACGCATTCCGACGAGCTAGGCCCCCTGGCGAGCGAGACGCGACAACTTCTGCGCTCAGCAGGGTACGAGATTGACCAAAGTGTCTGGGGCCGTGAGCTACCCCCTGCCAACCAGGATTTGGTCTCGTTCCTCGACGTCGAAGGTGGTCAAGCGCCGTTGCTAAAGAACATCTCAGAGGAGAGCTGGAGTGACTGGCTCAAACTGGTCGAGACACTCACGGAATCGACCGTCCTCTGGCTCAGCCTCCCAGCGCAGGTTCGCTGTTGCGATCCCCACCAGGCGCAGATGTTGGGAGTGGCAAGGACAATGCGTGCCGAGTTGGCCATGGACTTTGCCAACATGGAGCTCGAGCACACGGGCGAGGGCGCCGCCTCCGCCGTCGCGTCGGTGCTGGGGAAGATCCGGCGTAGCCGCCGCGCCAAGCAGGGCGACGTCGACCCGGATCTCGAGTACGCCTGGTTCGACGGGACTATTCACATCAGTCGTTTCCACTGGTTCCCCGTCCAGCAGGGTCTGGCCGAGACGGCCGCGCGCCCGGACACGAAGCGGCTGGTCGTGGGCCAGCTGGGTATGCTGCAGTCCCTGCAGTGGCGCGGCTACCCCCTGGACGCGCTGGGACCCGATCAGGTCCGGATCCGCACGACGACCACGGCCATGAACTTCAAGAACCTGATGCTGGCTCTCGGCATCATCGAGTTCCCCGAGGAACGTGAGGGCGGTATCGCCGTTCCCGGCGCCGAGGCGACAGGCTACGTCACCAAGGTGGGGGGATGCCGTCGGCGATCTGCGGGTTGGCGATCGCGTCCTGACGGTGGGCGACGGCTTCGCCACGGTAATCCAGAGACCGGCGCGTTTCTGCGCTAAGCTTCCCAGCTCCTTGAGCGACGAGGAGGCGGTCACGATGCCGACGGTGTATTTCACTGTCTTGATCTGCCTATTGGAGCGGGCACGTATACGAAAAGGGGAGACGATCCTTATCCATAGCGCGGCCGGTGGCGTTGGCATCGCCGCAATCCACGTGGCGCGGTGGATCGGCGCCGAAATCTACGTTACAACGGGTATGGAGAAGAAGGTGGACTTCTTAAACAACAACTTTGGAATCCCGAGTGAGCGTATCTTCAATTCTCGTGACGAGAGCTTCCTCCAAGATGTTATGCGAGCGACCAACGGCAGGGGCGTCGACGTGGTGCTGAACTCCCTTTCAGGGGAGCTCCTCCACGCGTCCTGGAAGTGTGTGGCTGCGGGTGGCTGTATGGTCGAAATCGGCAAGCGGGATATGATTGGCCACGGACGGCTGGCGCTGGATCACTTCGAAGACAACCGCACGTTTTCGTGCGTCGACGCGACGACCGCATTCGAGGAGCCGCAGCGCCTTCTAGAGCAGATGATGAGACTTTACAGCGACGGCCACATCCAGCCGATTCGGCCTATTACCCTGTTCGATGCCTGCCAGGTGGAGCATGCCTTCCGATACATGCAAAAGGGTGAACATATGGGCAAGCTGGTCATCAAATTTCCAGAGCAAGACCTGTTGCCCTTGGCCCGTCGCGTTCCCGAGCCTAAGTTCCGTAGTGACGCATCCTATCTGATGGTGGGGGGTATGGGTGGCCTGGGACGTAGTATCGCCACCTGGATGGCATCTTATGGCGCCAAGCACTTCATTTTCCTTTCGCGGTCCGCGGGCAGATCTACGGCAGATGAGGAGTTTTTCTGCGAGCTTAAAGACGGCGGCTGCACTGTGCAGTGCTTCGCGGGCGACGTGGCCGATCGCGATCTTCTCGGTCGGGTGGTTCGAGACGCATCTCCTCCGATCGCGGGTGCGCTCCAGATGGCCATGGTGCTACGTGATTGCGGCCTCCTAAACATGGGCATGGAAACGTGGGACGCGGCCGTGAAGCCGAAGGTCGCTGGTACCTGGAACTTACACGAGCTTCTGCCGGCAAACCTCGATTTTTTCGTCCTTTTCAGCTCGTCGGCCGGTGTCCTTGGATACTACGGCCAGGCCAACTATGCATCCGCCAATTCGTTTCTCGACTCTTTTGTGCAGTATCGACAATCCCTCGGGCTGGCCGGGACTGTTATCAATATCGGAGCCATCGAGGACGTGGGCTACGTGGCGCGCACGCAATGGGTCCTGGATAGCATCGCAGCGACGTCGACCCGGCTCATGCGCGAGCAAGAGTTCCTCGACGCTCTGCAGCTGGCCATCGCCCGTTCGACAGATTCGGGCGGTTCCGAGTCCGAGTCCGGCGACGCTGGGTACTGCAACAAGCGACAGATTTGCCAGGTGCCTCGATGCAGCATATCCATCTCCGACCCTCGGAACACGGTGCTGTGGAAGCGGGATCCTCGCATGGCCATCTACCGCAACATCGAGATGGTGCAGACGTCCAGCACCGGCGGTGATGCTTCCAACAATCTGAAAGCCTTCATCGGCTCGCTGGCGGCGGAGCCGAGCAGGCTTGAGGACAAGGCATCAGCGGAGATGCTGGCCAAAGAGATGGCCAAGCAAGTGTCGACTTTCCTGGCCAAGGATGCGGAGAGTGTCGACATTAGCCAGACCCTGGGTGTCGCAGGGGTGGACTCATTGGTGGCGATCGAGCTCAGGAACTGGTGGAGCAACAACCTGGTGGTGGAGGTGACAGTGTTGGAGTTGATGAACGGCGGGACTATGCAACAGTTGGGCGAACTGGCTGTTCAGCGCCTCAAGAAGAAGTATGCGTGTGCAGAGTGAAACACATGATCTGGTGTACGGTTGTATTGCGCACAGAGGGGATGTATCCTAGTAACATTGTATGGGTATAGATGAATCTCACAGATACACTAATCCTCCAGGACAATAGTTAGTTATTAGTTAGTTAGGTGGACAAAGTTTCTCACTATATAAACCCTTCAAATCTCAAGCAAATTGATGCCAGCTAGGCTTTGCGTGCTTCGTGAAGAAATTCCATCTTTCGTATAACACTATGGCGACACATGACCAAGACAAGTTTGCAGCTTTCACGAGACGTGACTTGGTTTACTCTACAGTCGAAGGGCACAACCTCCACGCCACAGTGCTTGTACCAAAGTTATTTCGAGTTCAAGCAAATCGACCACACCCCGTCCTTGTCCACTGGCATGGAGGCGGCTTCGTCACAGGACACCGCATGTACGCCCCCTGGTGGTCGCGCTGGTAAGGCTTTCAATCACCTTTGTCGATCGACCCATGCTCCGCCGAGACTGGAGTCATTTACTGATGCACCAGCCAGGAGCCTACAGCTAGCTTTGGCCCATGATGCCATTATTGTGTCTCCCGATTATCGTCTCATTCCCGAATCAAGCGGCGAAGACGTCATGAGCGACGTCGCATGCTTCTGGAAGTGGCTGGCCGACAAGTTGCCATCTGTGGCTCTTCAGGAGGGCTGGGATGCTGTACCCGATCTCGCTAGAATCATCACCTACGGGTCCAGCTCTGGAGGTTTCCTCGCGGTGCAGTCCGCGCTCCTCGCTCCCAAGACGTGTGGGATCCGGGCAGTAATCAGTGTTTCTGCACCTTTCTACACGGGCCATGGCAGCCAGGGGTTAGTTCCAATGCCCAGAATGATCTTTGGCGCCTGGCCACCCCCTCCACGAGAGGCGGAGAAGTGCATTCGAGAATACATACGCGCCATCAAACCAGGCCTCATCCGATCCGAGAGCGACCCCGCCGACTCTTGGGATCTCCTCCTATCTATCATCCGTAAGTCGGCCTCTGTAATACTCTTCTCCTTGTAAACGCATATGTATGCAATCGACTTACTGATGGTCGATGCAGAGCAGGCTTGGGTGCCCCGGCTATTGGATGTGCAGAAGAACAAGAGGCTTGACGTTATCAAGTTATTGGATACTCTTGAGACCATGCCACCTCTGTGGATCATCCACGGTGAAGAGGACTCAGTGGTGAGCCCAGAAGCAGAAGGTGACGCGGCCACGAAAAGCTAACGAAGATTATGCAGGTTCCCACTGCTGGATCCGAGGCATTCGCCAATGCAATGCGAGAGAAACTGCCTGACGTCCCTGTACATGTCACCATCCGACAAGGCAATCATGGGTTCGAGTTGGGCCTCGGCTTAGAGGATGACTGGGTACGAAATGGATGCCGCTTCGTCGAACAGTATTGGCCTTGAGAAATAGGAGGGTGTGAAAGACTCGGTGGACTTCTAGCCGTCGAACAAAGGCGAATTGGTCCCCGTATCTTAACCCTTTTGGTGCTGTTTGGATTCCGACAAACATCCTTGAATAGCCTAGGGGTAGGCAGCTATGGGATACCGTACAGGTGGCCACTTCCATGTACATATATAAGAAGCACCAATATCATGAACAACTTCCTCGGTAAAAGTAGTCATACTTTTTCTGCTCGGCTTCTCATGTTTAACTTCTTTTCACATCCCCCAGCCCGCCTGCCATAATCATACTTTGTCACAATGGAAAGCATATTTTCTCACCGCGTACCCCCTGATATGACGGCCGCAGGCACCGTCGCCGCTGTCTTTATGCGCATTCTGGCCTTCCTTGTTGTTGTTATCGTTTATAAGCAAATTCGCAACGCAGTCCGCTGGCGCAAGCTGAAAAGCTTCGGCGACGTCCACGGCTGTGGAGAGGTAGCAACCAAGAAGAATAAGTGGCCTGGCGGCATTGAGGACTATTTTGTCCCCTTCAAGAAGGGATTTAAAGGCAACAACCCACCACCCTGGTTCATTTCACTTCGAAGACAATCACTGATCTTAGACATGCAGATATTGATTTTTTCAAGGACATCGTGCAGAAACGCTATCACGTTATCGGCCGCAACGTGTATCGCAGCTACAACCCCTTCAATGCATCCACAATCTCAACCGCCGAACCGGAAAACTTCAAGGCCATTCTTGCCACCCGAAGCGAAGACTACGAGCTGGGTGTGGTGAGAGGAGAGAGCATCCGAGATGGTGCCGGCCAGGGAGTCGTGTCTGCCGAAGGCGAGGCCTGGGTGCACTATAGGCAGCAGTTGCGGCCGCACTTCTTGCGGGAACACATTAGTCGGCTTGACCACGCCAAGGACCATCTGAGCCTGATGCTTGGTGTCTTGCCCAAGGAGGAATCGTTCGAAGCAGATGTACTACCTCTGCTGCTGCGATTTACCTTGGACACGGCAACAGCTTTCTTCTTTGGCCACACGGTCAACTCGCAGACGGGTGGGACACCCGAGGACATGGAGTTTGCCGCCGCTGTTGACTACACGACCGAGTTCCTGGGCTGGCGCAGCCGCATCTTCGGGCAGTGGTACTGGCTGTACCCGGCGTGGAAGCTCCGCAAGACGACCAAGTACATCCGTGACTGGACGGCTGAGTACGTGCAGCGGGCGCTGGAGGGCAAGGCGGGCGAGGGCGTGTTGTTGCACCACCTGGCCAAGGATAGTCGGAACCCCATCGAGCTGCGCGACCAGTGTATGCAGCTGATCCTGGCGGGTCGTGACAGCACCGCCAACACCATGTGCTTCATGCTGCTGCTGCTGGCGCGACACCCGGCCGAGCTCGCCCACCTGCGCGGCGTGGTGCTGCGCGAGTTCGGCGAGGGCGACGAGCACCTGATGTTCGAGGCGCTCAAGCTCTGCAAGCCGCTCGTCCACGTGCTGCACGAGACGATGAGGCTGTACCCTGTGGCGCCACTGAGCTTCCGGTCGGCCAAGAACGACACGGTGCTGCCGGTGGGCGGGGGTCCCGATGGCAAGAGCCCCGTGGCGGTGCGCAAAGGCGAACTGATAGCCATGTCGCAGTACGTCATGAACCGGCGCGAGGACATATGGGGCCCTGATGCGGCCGAGTTTCGCCCTTCCCGCTGGGAGGGCGAGAAGCTGGGCTGGCACTACATCCCCTTCTCGGGCGGTCAGCGCATCTGCATGGGCCAGCAGTACGCGCTGAACGAGATTGCATTCGCCATTGTGCGCATCCTGCAGACCTTTGATCGCATCGAGCCCATCGACCCAAACGAACCCATCAAGACAAAGATTTCATTCCCCATGGGTCCTCGGACGTCTAAGCTACGCTTCCACCGCGCCAAGCCGAATGCATGATGGTCACGACAAAAATGTGAGAGTTGGTTTATGCTTGGCCCGTAAGGCGTATGCATTTTGGAAGAAGAAAGTCGTTTTTGTTAGTAAGGGCTGGCTTTCGTAGTTGCTCTTTTCCCGTCATCCCTGAGCAGTATGGGGCAGTTGATTTGACCCTCAACGGTATTACCACGTAGCAGAAATAAAGTCCTTATGTTTTCATCCCATGAATCCCCGAGGACTACGTCGCGTCTGGTGTGGAACGAAATACAGAACCTCCTGGATAAATATATACCATCACAAACTTTGCTGCCAACGAGATAAAGCTGATCCTGATACACATTTTGCTAAATTACGACCTGAGGAACCCCAACGATAATAACCGGGAGTCTTATGGTCACATCAGCATAGCGATGAACAATTTGCTGAATCCAGGCAAGGAGATACTGATGCGAAGGCTCTGATCTGAGACAACCAAGAAGCCATAATATAATGAGGCACTAATTACATAATTGTACAGTTCATATCTATTGTCTCGTCTAGCTGCCATGTTCCGTCCAAGCGCCCCGCCCCGTCTTTTCCTCCCCTGGTCCTCCCGATTCTCCTTCTAGAACTTACCCACCAGCAGGTTCCCGATCATCTCGCGCGCGGTGATGACGGTCGTAGTCCACATGGTAGGCAGGTCGAGGGTGCTGGAGACGGCGTCGCCGAAGCCGAAGAACATCATGGGGGGATCCAGCCGCGCGCGTACTCGAGGGCGAAGCAGTGCTCGGGAATCTTGTAGCCCTTGACTTCGCCGCGGACCAGGTGGTGGACGCTGCCCGCCGGGTAGATCTCGCGCGCGTACTCGCCCGCCTTGTAGGCCCACTGCTCGCCCGTCAGGATGTGGAAGTAGTCGTCGGCCGTATGTCGACCCGAGTGGCCCTCGGTACCGATGGCAGAACCAAAAATGATCAGATACTCGGTTATGCCTGTGCGAGAAAAACGACGTTAGTTAAACTTATAGCTGGACAATGCCGGAACGGAGGAATAGGGATTATGGTTTTCACTGACTGGCATGGATGATATACATCGACCCCATGGCACCGCCGTGATTATTGAAGAACCATTCCTGCTTCAAGTTGACGTTCTTTGGATGCATCTCATGGAGCTCGGCCGTGATGTAATCGACAATGGCGCGCGTGTCGTTGCCATGCGCAGCAATACCGCGCTTAGCCAGGTCGTGAAGGTGGTCTGTCTTGAAGATGTAGAAAGAGTCCAGGTTACGATCCACCAAGTAAGCAATGGACGACAAGACGCCGACCAGAATAGCGACAAAACTCAAGATGCGTGCCATTGTTTCGCAATTCCGCCTTTCTACAAAATACGGACAAGGAGAGAAAGAAGAATGGGAGAGAATGGGCAAATCCTGAAGAAAAGAAGAAATGCAACCGACGGGTTTCCCGGCCGAAGGTCCCTTTGCGACTCGGTAAGTACGGCGGTCCCATTCGAAAGTCTTGCGCACCCCCTGTACGCCAAGGCTTAGGCCACTAATGAGCGGGCTTGCTACGGCTTAGGGGCCTGTTCCAGCATGTCTACCGTACCAGTTGGAAGCGGAGAAGACCCTGATCCCCGTATGGGGGTAGGGGGAGCCTAGGATTAATTAAATGGCCCGTCCTCCCCGACGCCGGTTCCCACTTCCCGCTTATTTATTATACGTAAGAGAAAGAAAAAGGACCTTTCTTTGCTTTTTTTTTTTTTTTTTTTTTGGTATGTTGACGATAGCACCCTATGGTTGTTTCTCACGACGTCGGGAACCAGGTGAGGCTACGTTAACTAATACACTAACTACTTGGATTGCTTGCTTCCCCAAGTATAACACCCTGGAGCACCCGGATGGTTCAATCAAGGGAGGAAATGTAGACCCCGTTGTTCTTCCTAGATATCATTGAATACAATCCCAAATTTCACCTCGCTTGATCCTTTGCCGCGTTGATACGGTCGACATATCTCCTCAAGACTTCCTCATCCACCAACGGGACAGGGTAGCTCTTCCCCCAGAACATGCTGCCCAACCGGGGGCCTCTTGAACATCTCTTGGGCTTCCGTGTCGCTCAGTTGATCCAGCACGGCCGCGATGCGGGCAAGAGGGCTACTTGGATGGGACGTTGCGTAGTCGAGGGCCTGTTGTCGCCACCTTGTGAACGAGACCCGGTCCTGAGAAGGACCGCCAGCAGCACGGGTCAGGGTCCGGGCAAAGTCATCGAAAGACGGCGCCTGCGCGTACAAAAAGTCCAAGTCGTAGCCGATACGTGACGGATCCTGCGTCGCCATAGTGGCGATGATGCCAGACAGGTAGTCGACGGGCAGCACAGCCGACATATCGGCGCCGTCCAGGGACGGGAAACAGCACGGCCCCATCTCGAGGCAGCCCGCGATCAGGTTGTGGAGGAAGTCGCCGCGGTCGCGCCGGAAGTGGCCGGTGGCCATGGCGGCCGTGACAAAGGGGAGGCGGTACACGACAGCCCTGGCGCCGCGCCACCGCGCCGCCGCCACCATGCGCTCGGCCAGGTACTTGGAGGTGGCGTAGCCGTACTCGCGGTCGGCGGGCCCGACGTCGTAGCCGGCGTACCTCGGGAGCGTCGCGACCGTCGAGACGTGGTGGAAGGTCTTGGGCCGGGACCCGCGCGACGCCAGCCGCAGCGCCTCGTGCGTGCTGACGATGTTGGGCCCCACGTAGTCGCGCAGCGGCCGCATCCAGTCGACCAGCGCCCCGGCATGGCAGACGACGTCGACGCGGTCCGCGAGGGCATCAAACGCCGCCTCGGCCAGCCCGAACCGCGTCTGCGCCATGTCGCCTACCACGGCGTGCAGGAGGGCCGCGTACTGCGGCCGCCAGAGGTCGTAGTCGGCGAGGGCTGCGGCGAGACGTCGCGCCCCGTGTTCTGCGTCCGGGGCGCGAACGAGCCCGTAGACGGCAACCCCACGGGCCATGAGGTCGTGAACGAGGTGGGCGCCGACGAAGCCCGTCCCCCCGTTACGAATGCGGCAGATGGTGTCTGCGGAGGTTGGCCGCTCTGAGACGCCGCGTTGCCAAACGTGATGCTTGGGTCCAGGCATCCCTTCTTGACTGCGTCTCTATAGTCTTCGGAAACAGTGGTCGTGCTTGAGGCAGGCGTTGCTATGCCGGATTCGGACTTATTCGACGAGTCTGCTGAATTGTCCAACACTTTGGCAAGCAGGAAACGGCTCAAAGATGTCAGGTTCGGGTGATCGAACACGATACTGGTAGGGAGAGATAGTTTGGTCAGGTTGGCCAGCTGGTTTCTTGTCAGCACAGCAGTCAAGGAGTCGACCCCAATTTGCTGCAATGGAACGCCCACGTCCACCTCATCTGGCGACGTGAACCCCAAGGTCTGCGCCACCGCTGCTCGGACCATATCCAGCATGACCGACGCTGAACCATCTCCAGGACCAGCCTCGGCCAAAGCTTTATGTAAGTCCCAGTCCTGGTTACTGATATCCCAAGCTGCATAAGAACGAGGGCCGGGCCCGTTGTTTTGACACAACAAGGACTGGAAAAAGGCGGTATCCCGCGCCTGCTGTTATAGTACCTTTGGAGACGCTCTAAGTCAAACCCTGCGGCTACGAGAAGTTGGTCGCGCCCATACATCGCCCGCTTGAGGAGTTCGAGACCATGCTCTGATGCGAGGGGATCCAGGCCAAGCTGAGCGTATCGGGCCAGTGACGTCTTGCTTAACTGGGCCGCCATACCCTCACCGACCCACGAGCCCCATGCGACGGAAACGGCAGGCAGACCCTGGGCACGACGCAGGTAGGCGAGGGAGTCAAGGAAGGTGTTAGCGGCGGCGTAGTTGCCCTGTCCCGCCGTTCCCATGGTGCCTGAGATGGACGAGAACAGGACAAAATAATCCAGGTCCATGTTCATTTCCTGTATCATATGGTGCAGATGCCAGGCACCGTCCACCTTGGGGGCGAAAACAGTATCGCAACGAGCCGGGGTGAGGGTGGAGAGGATGCCGTCGTCAATGACGGCGGCGGTATGGACCACGCCGCGCAGGGGCCGGTCGTGGTGAAATTGGGACAGTATGCGACGTACATCCTTCTCATCCGCTATATCACCGGCTACTATAGTAGCGGTTGCCCCGAGCTGAGTCATGGCAGTGACCAACGCTTCCGCTCCGGGTGCCGCCATACCCCGGCGAGAGACTAGCACCACTTCGGAGACGCCTTGGTCCTCCACGAGCCACTTTGCCACGCGCTGTCCGATACCACCCGTTCCGCCTGTCACCAGCACCGCACCGTCCCGCCGGAACGGCTTCCAGGGCGCGGCACGCTTTTGTTGTTGCGACACCCATGAGTCCACGCGCTGGATGCGTGGTATGAGCACGCGGCCGTGTCGGATGGCGCACTCAGGCTCTTCTTTTATTGCCGGGAGACTGGGGGGCAGGGACTGGACGTCGACATCTCCGTCGCCCAGATCGACCATGTGTAGTTGCAATTCCGGGTGTTCGTTGCATGCGACGCGCATCAAGCCCCACAATGGCGAGGCCCCGAGCCCCTTTATCTGCTCTTCGGGCCCGGTGCCGGTGCCGACCGCATTCCGTGTCACCCACACTATGGACCGGGAAAAGGTGCATTCTATCGCTTCCTGCAACAGTGCCAGCGCCGTGTCGGTCAAATCCCGTGCCCGTCCAAGCACATTGGTGTTGTCAGATGGACCCCAGAGGCAGAGCAGCCCATTCATTTCTTGAGCTTCACCGAGGGTCGAGACGGATCGCCAATTCACACCAGCCGATGTAAAGGCCATTGTCACATCCTCAGCCCAAGGCACTGCACCACCTGGGCACCAAATTCCCCATGACCCGCTGAGGATGATGCGTTTGGCTTGTAACGGTACCCATTTCACATCGAAGGCGAATTGGCGGGCTGCTTGGTCAATCCCGCCACCGCAAGGGCCACTGGTAATACAACTTCGGGAATCATTATTGCTGCTGTCGCCAAGCTTGGCTCGTCCCCAGAGTCCAAACGACTCGCGCTGGAAGGGATAAGTCGGCAATTCAACTCGAGTGCAACGGGCAGGCTTGAAGTAGCTTGCCCAGTCCACGGAAGAACGTCGCAGATGCAACTCGGTGAGGCTTGAGAGAATGACATCCGCGTCATTCTTCTTGGGGAGCAGAGAGGGCAGCCAGCAGCGAGTTGCGGATGATTGTTTGTTGTCGGCCACGCAAGCCGCTCCTAGGCCGCACAAAACTGGTCGGGGCCCAACCTCGAGGAAGATATCGTGGCCGCGTCCGAGAAGAACCTGGATGCCGCGGCTGAAGTGGACTGGGTTACGGACTTGCTGGACCCAGTAATCGGGGTTTTCGAGTTGGCCAGCCTCGGCTAACTGTCCTGTGCTGCCACTGACGATGGGTAGTGTCGGTGGGTAAAACTGTATGGTTTCCGCGACAGCTCGCAGATCTTGTAGTATACCATTCATGTGATGGGAGTGGAATGAATGAGACACCTCCAGTGCTTTGGACCTCCGTCCCTTATTTGCGAAATGTGTCATTACCTTGTCGACGGCGTCCACATCTCCAGACACGACGGTCTGGCTGGGTGTATTGTGGCTGGCGATGTCGACCTTTTCCTGTACACCGAGCTCGTCGATCGCCGCATCCAATTCTACAGCGCTGACCTCGAGAGACACCATCTTGCCCTCTGTTCTGACACTCTGCATGAGCTTACCGCGAGCCGCGACCAGCCGGCAGGCGTCGGACAGGCACATGACGCCGGCGACGTGGGCTGCCGCCAGCTCTCCAATGCTGTGGCCGAGCACCGCGTCGGCTTGCACGCCCCAGCTCTCCCACAGGCGCCAAAGCGAGACTTGTAGGGCGAAGAGAGCCGGCTGGGAGTACTCGGTAGTCCGCAACACGCCTGCGGCCTCACTGTCTTCATGGGCCCACATGACGTCCAGCAAGGGCAGTTCCAACAAACTTTCGAATTGGCTGGCAATCTCGCTCACCGTTTGACGGAAGACTGGGTAGGAGCTAGCAAGCCCCTTGCCCATCCCTGGCCACTGGCTGCCCTGGCCAGTGAAGAGCATAGCTAGGCGACGTTCACCACTGCCGACATCGCCGCGAGGAATCGAAGGGCTGGGCATAGGTTTGGTTAGGTTCTCGAGTTTTGCCTTGTCTTTGGCAAGGAGAACCATGCGCTTTTCAAAATGGTTGCGAGTTGTTGCTAGCGAGAAGGCGACGTCTCTGAGAGATAGATCCCTGCCTGGGCCGCACAGATATGTGTGCAGCCTCGACGCCTGTTCAGCCAACGCCGCATCTGTCCTACCCGACAACATCAAAGGCACGACTGGGGGTGAAACAGGGGTCATTTGTGCATTCCCTGTGGCCAGCGCCTGATCTGGGGCTTCTTCGACTATGAGATGGGCATTGGTACCGCCAATGCCAAACGCACTCACCCCCGCTCGCCGGCGCCGGCCATGACGGATGGGCCACGGTCTATTCTCGTTTACCAGGGCGATTCTTCCAGTCTGCCAGTCGATAGCCGAAGTGGGCTGGCCGGCATGTAGTGTCTTCGGTATGATACAGTTCTCCAGTGCCAGGACCACCTTGATCAGGCCCGCGAGTCCAGCGGCAGCTTGGGTGTGTCCGATGTTGGACTTGCCTGAGCCAACCCACAGCGGCTCAGCCGTGGAGGACCGGCCGCTACCACCAAACACCTCGCCCAGCGCAACCCCTTCGATCGGATCGCCTAGTTTCGTCGCCGTCCCGTGTGCCTCGACGTAGTCGATTTGGTCAGGCTGCAGTGCCGCCTGAGCCAGCGCCGTTCGGATCAGGCGCCGCTGGGCGGGACCGCTGGGCGTCGTCAGGCTGGGGCCCCGTCCGCCATGGTTAACGGCGGAGGCGCGGATCACGGCGTGGACGAAATCGCCGTCGCGCCGGGCATCCGAGAGCCGCTTCAGCGCGACCGCCGCCGCGCCCTCGCCGAGGCCCATGCCGCCTGTATCCTCGGCGAAGGCACGGCAGCGGCCGTCGGGCGACAGGCCGCGGAGCCGGCTGAACTCGATGTGCAGCGCCGGGGTGAGCAGCAGGGCCACGCCGCCGGCGAGCGCCAGGTCGCACTCGCCGCGGCGGAGCGCCGCGCACGCTAGGTGCGTCGCCACGAGGGATGCCGAGCACGCCGTGTCCACCGTCATGGCCGGGCCCTCGAGCCCGAAGCTGTACGCCACGCGGCCTGACATGGTACCTCCCGCCAGCCCCGTACTGACGTAGCCGTCGAGGGAGGCCGGGTCGCCGTCGGCGGCGGCCGAGCCGACGTTGGCCGCGGTGGTGCTAACGCCGATGAAGACACCCGTCGGGCTCCCGCGAAGCTGCTCCAGCGTGTATCCTGCCCGCTCCAAGGCCTCCCAGCTCGTCTCCAGCATGAGTCTCTGCTGAGGGTCGAGTGTGCTTGCCTCGCGGGGTGTGATGCCGAAGAACGAGGCGTCAAACGAGTCTATCGAGTCTAGGAACCCGCCTCGTCGGCAATAAGATGTGCCAGGTACCAGCGGGTCAGGGTCGTACAGTGCGTCGGCGTCCCAGCGGTCTTTTGGGACGTCCTGAATGGCGTCAACCCCTTTCTCAAGCAACTCCCAGAAGTCCTCGGGGGTTGCGACGCCGCCGGGCAGTCGACATGCCATTGAGACGATGGCAATATCTTGGTCTCCTTCTTCTTCTCTCTTTCTCAGGCCCCTCTCAAAGACATTTAGCTCTGAGCTATTGTGCATCCCATTGGGCCGTGTTGACTCGAGGTATGCCGCCAGTGTTTGAATTGTGTGGTGTTCGAACAGTTTCGCTGTCGATACTGGATGGCCCAGAAGTTTCTGTAAAGCTACTTGTGCGCGCACGATACGTACAGAGTCGCCGCCGATTTGGAAAAAGTTTTCTTTGATTCCAAAGCGGTCATGTCCCAGGATATCGGACCAGACTCCGACAATGTCGTGTTCCATTTTCGTGTTTGGTGGGGTGATGGTTTCCAGAATCTGCTCCGTGGGATCTGGTAAGGATTTGTGGTCAATCTTCCCGCTCGAGGTCAAAGGCACCTTATCCAGCTCGACAAAGAAAGCCGGCATCATGTAGTCTGGCAGGCGGTCGGCTAGCCAGGGCCTCAACAAGCGGCCAACAGACACCCTGGCTGGTTCTCCTATTATGGGCACATTCGCATATTTCGTCAGCTCCCCTTTGTCGATATGTCTGGCTTCGTGAAGTGTCAAATCTGGCACCAGGGTAGAAGGCCAGAACACTGCATCAAGGCTCCATAGATCTCCTGAACGGCTGGGGAGTAATGCTAATTCCAAACCAAACTCTTCCGCGAAGTCCATGAAAGTGCCAACATCAACCCAGTTTCGGCTGGATTTGGTATCATCCGTGGACATGCAGGCGCCATGTGCTTCGCGCAACCTTCCATTAGGGACATTGTTGAGTCTTAATGCATTATTTCCAAGTAGTGCCAGTTTGCTCCGCAGTAGTTCGAATTCGCGGTCTTCTTCCTGCCAATCGTACTGCTGGGCACCGACGGCCGCGTCATTTCCATCATCTCCATCGCCAATGTGAAGGGTGACATCGAATCGATACCGGCTCATTTCGTTGGCGTAGCGGCCGTTGCGCAAAGTCACATCGACTCTCTTGATTCTGGGAAGCAACGTGGGCAAGTTGGCGAATAACTCGGGGGACACGACGAGCTCTTTCTCCGAGCGTGCTGCATGCGCAGCACGCTCGGCCAATTCGGCCGCAGGAACTGGCCCGTCGGCACGGGAAGCAATGATGTCTGAGTGGAACGTCTCGAGCAGCGCCAGGTTGCGCAAGTCGCCCAGGTACACGCGGCCCTCGCCGGCGACTGCACAGACTGCCCACTCGATGACTGAAAGGAAGTATTTGAGACTGGGGAAGTACTGCGCCACAGAGTTGATAATGACGGTGTCGTAAGAAGTGTTGAGGAGCTCGGGCAGCATGTGTGCCTCGGCCTTGTCGCAGGTTACGTGCGGCATGGAGGTGATTAGCTTACGCGTAAGCTCCACTGCCTTGTCGGAGGCGTCGATGGCGTGGAACGCCCGGCAGTGCGGTGCGAGCGGGAACAGCAGCAGGCCGGTGCCGGAGCCGATCTCGAATACACGCTCCGGAGAGTACGACAAAAGCCGATGGACGGAATGCGCCTGCCAGTCGCGCATCTCTTGGGGCGAGAAGGGTTGGTTGTCATAGCTACTCTGCCAACCGGCGATGTTGAAGACGGTGGAGTCTCCTTCGGCAGTATAAGCATGGCTCAGGACGGCGGCCCACTCGGCAACGGTACGAGAACTATCCACGTCGGCGGGCTCGTATGTTTCACCTCCCCGAACGCAATAAGCAATGAGCTGACCTCGGCGGTAGGAAACGACAGCGCTGGAAATATCGTCGTGATCCGTGATTGCAGCCTCAATGTCGCCCACCTCGACTCGGTGGCCTCGAATCTTTACTTGCCCGTCCGCACGACCAAGTATATTGAGCGTTCCAGGTGCCACGAAACAAGCCAGGTCGCCTGTCTGGTATAGCAAGCCATCATGGATTCCGTTGGCGATGAACTTCGACCGTGTAAGGTCATCGTTATTATGGTAGCCTTTGGATACTCCAGCACCGCCAATGTATAACTCCCCGGGACTGCCAGCCGGGACGGGAAACAAGTCTTCGTCTAGTACGTATACTTGAACGTTCTTTATCGGGCTTCCGATAACGGGATTGGTGTTGGGCACGACCTTCCAAAAGGTGGTATACACGGTCGTCTCCGTCGGCCCGTATCCATTCCATACCGAGTCTCCACAGTCAAGGAGCCGCTGAGCAAGGCGCCGGGGCAATGTCTCGCCACCACAGATGATCCGGGCAAGTCGCGGTCTGCCTCGCCAGCCAGCGTTCAGGAGCATCTGCCAGATCGTAGGCGTCCCCTGCATCATGGTGATTCGGTGCTGCTCCATCAGCCGTATGAGCTCACCGGGGTCCCTGGTCTGGTGAGTGTGGGCGAAGACGGCCGTGGCACCACTGAGTAACGGAAGGTAGAGATCCGGGACCGCCATGTCAAAGGTGACGGGGCTGACGGCCAGCAGTCGGTCTGATTCGTCGCACCCAGGCTCCTGTTGCAGGGACAACAGCATGTTGCACAAGGATCCATGGCTGACGCGGACACCTTTGGGCTGGCCAGTCGATCCCGAAGTATAAATGACGTAGGCTAGATCTTCCGGGTGTAGATCTGGTGATATTGAAGGACTGATGGCAAGGGTGGTGGAGCTGATCTGACGCCTCGCCACATCGAGATTTAGAGAGTCACCGCGCCAGAGGGAAACGGCTTGCTGGGTTTCTGTGGTAACTATGACTATCTTGGGTGCGGCGTTGTTCAACATGTGGTTGATACGCTGCAGAGGGAAGGTTGGATCAATGGGGACGTATGCAGCGCCTGTCTTGAGTACCGCAAGGAACAGGGCAACTAGCTGGGCTGAGCGAGGCAGCGCTATGGCAATAAGATCGCCGCGGCCGATGTGTTGCTGCAGCAGGACATGTGTAAAGTGATCTACGAGTGAGTTGAGCTCCTCGTACGTCAGTTGGGTGTCTCCGCAGATGACTGCCGTTCTTCTCAGGTATCTGAGCACTGCACTGGCAAAGAGCCGGGGCAAACAATGGTTCAGCGTCGTGCTATCCGTGGCAGAGCCAAAGACGTGCGCCGGATCAAGCCCCTCCTCTGGCCGGATGGTGCTCATTTTTCTCGTCTATAAGAAAATGGATAGTATAAATTTAGATCTCGTCATACTTGAAAAAAGAAAAGCAGCTTCATGGTAGTTTTATATACATTTCCTTACATCTTTTAGCTAGAATTACTATAGCTAGCCACGTTCGATGTATCGCTGAGCGTCGTGGTAACGCGTATCTTAGATAATCACGGATGGGTATGAGATGGTTAGATGAAAACGTTAGCCTAACTGATTGGGCGGCTTGGCTGGTGAGGATAAAGCCCTTCCTGGCCGGTGTTTTAACTAGTATTTGCAATGGCAGGGGTCCTTAATCCTATGACAACTCAAACCCCTGTCTATCCACCAATACTATTTCCACATCGTCCATCAACGGCCTAGTGTGGTAGATTGATTAATTACATAATGGAGGCGCCCGTGGGTTGTGGTCAGCGCATTTGGAATTTGTTCTTTACAGAGCCCCGATTTCACATTCCGGCCTCACTTCTTACCTCATCCATTCGAAGTTACTTCAAGCAAGAAAGCCGTGCCGGTGTTCACATAACAATCGTTGGCCGACATCACCGAGTCTGACGCAACATGACTCACCCCCGGACTCATTCCTTACATGAATAAATGAACGGAGGCACCGCAGCGGCGCAGCTACACTTTTGGGACAACTGAAAGCTCAACCACGGATAAGTTTCATTGACTCATAACGAAAGGGGAGTATATAAGCAAACATGTGCTAAATGACTCGCGAGTTGCCAAGGCCCTATGAGTACTCGCAGCTCACGCAATGCCATGTTTCGTTGAGTTTTCTCAACCAAAACCCCTGTTTTGTCTTATACATGGGAAGCCGCGTTATTTTCGACACACATGACTTTCCGAGATGGGTTTACTGTTACGCGTGGTGGCGGGAATAGTACGCCAAGTCAAGCGAAATACTTCCAGTATGAATATTTGCTTACCTACACTTGGAGGGCGGCCAGTTGGGCCCGGTCCACATGCACCTAAAGCAAAGAGCGAATGTCAAGGTAGCACGGAAATTGGTTGGATTTATAAAAAGACGCCATGAGAGTGAGTGGACGCGAATATCAGTATTGAAATTCTTCACCTAGTGTGCACTACCGAGCACTGTAAGTTGCACGTGTCTTTGATCATTGTCCAAGATTGTATCGCATCTGAACTCACGTTATATTTCTCGAGCGCTCCATAATTATTCCCCTCATCTTCTGTCTTCTGTGCCTTCTCTTCCCCCTCATCGTTTGCTCTTCTTTGTTACCACTGATGAGTCCATCTACTAACCATGGGGGACCACGTTGATTCTACCAAGCCCCCTCCTGGATGGACTGCGTCAAGTCATGGGACCATTGCTCGTCCCCTTGACTTGGTCGAAAACTGGCTGCATGACAGAGCCAGGCGGCCTGGAGTGTTACCGCATCGCGAGCCTGATGCTATAACCCAATGCCTGAAGCTCAAGTTTCCCAAGAGGATCACGGATCCCACTCCCTACCTGGAGCGTGCGTGGAGCGCCCTTGTCCACGTGTACCCCATCTGGCATGCGCTTTACCCCCGTTCTCAAAAAGGGGCCCCGACGGAGGGCCAAGCATCACCCTTGCACCCTTAGACGCGGCAGGCTGGCTAAGAGAGACTTTCCACGTGAATGAGGGCCCCCACGCCATCTTCGACGACATAGATGCTGCCGTCAGGAAATTCCCTGCTGCACCGACTCCATCCGCACACTGGTTCCCTTCGTCTTCGCATTTTCTCATCCGCTCCGGCCACCTCCGAGTGGACGGGGTCGGCATATTGTCCGTCACCGATACTCTTTTCAACCTAGTTGCATCAGTCTGCCAGATGGGGCTGGACGTCGCATTGGAGACGTACGCATCGGGGATCCAGAAGCCCGCTTTGCCTCCGGGCATCGACCATATTCTGGGATTGAAACCCATCCAGGGTCCCACCCCCAAATATGTCGAGGATGCCATTCGCGGATTGGAGGAAGAGTGGAGAAAGGGCATGAAAAGCATCACATTTCCTTTACGGGAAGGCTCCGAAGGCGCCAAGATTGGCGACTCCAGGCAACACGTACTCGCGTTTGATGAACCTATCAGCAAAGCCATTGCCAAGGCCTGTTCGGGCCTGGGCGTCAGCGTCTCGGCTGCCGTGCACGCGAGCATCATCCGTGTAGCCTTGACCTTTCCGCAACACCCCGAGGCCAAGAATATCCTGATCACCCTGATTGTGAATCTGCGCCACCTCCTCCCCACCAAGTACCACGCTCCCGAATACCGGACGAGCCCTTGCTGCTACATCGTGCCGGCCTGCATCACCGACATCGCCGACAAGAGCAAGCACTTCGGCGAGCTCGCCAAACTCATCAACGGCGTGTACCAAACCGATCTCACGAAGCTTGCCACCGATGAGGCTGGGAAGCCCATCAATTTCCTGGAGTTCCTCCAATACTATCGTGAGCGTGAGGCGCAGATCTTGGACGCCGAGCCTCCAGCGGACTGCCCGCCGTTCCATCCCCCCAACCTCAGCAGTGTAGGGATCCTAGAGTGGTTTACCAAGTTCACCTTCAAGCTGGACGAGAACTCCGACGAGACAGTGGAGATCGAGGACTTGTGGGCAGCGATAGAGATGGTAGATCCAGTGGCTGAGTTTCAGCTCTACACGATCCGCAACAAAAATGCGACTGGCTCTGTCTTTCAATGATGCCTACTATGAGGAAGACTTTATGTGGGATATCATAGGGAAAGTGCGAGACGATCTTCTCAAGGAACTGGGTATCCCGTCCGGAGGCTACACTGCAAGATTATAAGTGCTCAGTGATGCAATAGGTAGGCTTGATACTAGATCTTTTAGCAGTAATATGAGCGCGATAAAATGTGTGGCAAAAGAGTTGGGTTATCAAAAGTCGTTTCGACAACATTTTATGTATATAGTTTCTATTGCTCAGGTTTATCGAATAGAAAGTAGTCAAACCAGACCTAAAAGAAAGAAGAAGAAAAAGATGGAAAAAGATGGAAAATAGGAAGAATCCATTAGCTGCCATCGAAAGCTGTTTTTAAAGTCTTCGAGCAGGACGGTTGGTATAGAAACTTGCCATCTGATTCACTGTCGAGAAGTGCATGTTGTTGCCAGCATACTGTCTTTGATTATCCATCCAACACTTCTTCCGCGCTATTATGGTGGTCGTGGCTGTTGCTGGCGGCACGGGCGCCGTGGGTCGCACTATGGTCAGGGCAATGGTTGGCTCTGGCCATCACAAGGTCTACGTGCTATCCAGAACTGTAAGTAGATTCACTTCGTGCTCCGTCTTGGTGTGACTTATCTCGATAACCGGATAGCGATGTCTCGCAGGCAGACACGGTTGGCGACGGCGGCGACTACGAACGGCCGAAACATTTACTCGTCGACTACAGCAGTGTCGAGCAGATTGCGGTCACGCTTCGACATCATCGCATCGAAGTTGTAGTGTCTGCTTTGCTCCTGGTCGACCAGCAGGCTGCCGAGTCGCAGGTCCACCTCATCCGCGGTGCTGCTCTCTCGGGGACCGTGACCAAGTTCATCCCAAGCGAGTTCCATTTGGATTTTCACGCGCCCATCCAGGGTCTTGATCTCTTCATGAAGAAGTTCCAGCTCGAATCAGAGCGAGAGCTGGAGCGCCAACCACAACTGACATGGACCCTGATCCGCAATGGGCTTTTTCTCGACTATCTTGGCACGCCATTCCACCCCAAGGCTAAGCCCACAGAGCTGATGCATTGGTGCATATTTATCGACTTGGAAAACGAAGTTTGCGTCTTTCCCGGAGACGGCACCAAGGTGATGACTTTCACGCACTCCAGCGATCTGGCTGCCTACGTGGAGCGCCTAATTAGCCTTCCTGCCGAGGACTGGCCACGCCATTCGCTCATCAAAGCGAACAGGCTCCAGATCAAAGATTTGGGCGGCATCGTGGCCAAAGTTACTGGTGGGTAACCTCTGAAGACCATGGCCTGGCCTGGCAAAGCCCCGTCCTACTAACCTTGTTTCCATTGCTCATAGGGCGCAACTTCAGGACAGTCTATGATGCGGAGGAGGCAGTGCGCCGGGGCCAGATTACCCAGTTGCCTTTCAACAAGGCGTTGTTTGCCGACGAGCAGTGGGGTGACCTGTACCGGCTGGTCGAGAAAGAGGCAATGCTCACACTGTTGAGTGATGGGTACGACGTGCGGGGGAAGGATCTCGCGGAGCTTCTTCCGGGGGTGCAGACCACGAGCGTCGAAGACTTCTTACGACAATGCTGGCTTGTCAAAGAGGATGGTTCGGGTAATGCCGTCTAAGGGGGGACCCAGAATGGGCGGAGGTTTGGTGGCTGGTCGATCGTCCTACCAGCGATGCGGGTGAGAAAATAGTTTGATGTTTAACGTAAATAAAATAAAAAGTTGTTTGAGGGTTGACCAGCCTAAATAGCTAGCGTAGGGGAGGCGTTCGTTTCCGTACCAGAGGTCCGTTCCGCCCCTACAGTGGAGGTGGAGGCTAATGATATCCACCAGTGGTGTGGGAACGAAATGACATGTCTGCTTGGTCGATACGCGAGGCGATGGCATAATTCTCTTACTCCGTAGGATGCAGTGTCATTGCAAGCGTTCCAACAAAGGATCAAAGCAATCAAAGCACGTTTAACATTGGTTATCCATGCCCAATCCAGTACCCACGAGAGACGTCAGGTTTGCCTCAAGCCCCAGAGCTTCGCGTCCTGAAGTACGGCAGCCACCTCCTGACTCGTACATGTCTCACCCGCATATATCTTCTCCCCGATTGGTCTCACCAGCTCGAGAAGTTCTACCACATCGTGGTGATAGCCCCGAATATGCTCCACGAACCCACTCAGTTGCTTGAGCGTGACACTCGTTTTCAACCTGCAGCGAAGCCAAAGACACAACATGTCAGTTTCCAAGTATAAAGAAAGGAAGAGAGTGGGGAGGACACGCACACCATAGCGACCACCTTGGCGGAGCACAGCAGCAAGATGCCTTTGCCGAGACCGCTGGCCAGTATGATCCACCGCTTGCCGTACCTCTTGCGCTCGTGGAACTTGGCCCTGAGGGCCCTGCGCCGGGCCTCGCTAAGAGAATTCCAGTCCCGGTGGAGCTGCCGCATTATCTCGTCAATGATGCAGGTCGCGTCGCCCCGTCCCGTCGTGCTGCGTTTTCTCTTCCCGCTCGCTTCGCGCCGCCGCAATCCATCGTGCACGCGCAGGTATTCCAGCTGCAGCCGCATAAGGGCGATGCGGCCGTAGACGGCGTCGGCCTCCATCCGCGCGTCCAGCTGGCACACTGCGCTGTACGCCAGTCTCAGGCCCTGGAAGTCGGACGCTCCCGAGGACCGTCGCTGCTGGCCTTCCGGGGGTGCGCAGATCGCTGCCGCTCCTTCGCCGCCGCCGGCGAATGAGCAACTAGGTAGCATTGACTCGAGGTAGTCCAAGTAGTCCGCTCTCAGTATGTCTCTGCTATCCCGTATGACGGCCCGTCCGAGGCTGATCTGCTGTTCGGCGCTGGCAACACATTGCGACGAGCCGATACTGCCTTGACGGCCGGGGCTGCTCTGGGCCCAGTCGTCATCTGGATCAAGGTGGTGGAATGACTGAATATCTGCCTCAACACAATCCAACGATTGTGAACTTGCACTGGTATATACGTACGGGATTGGCAACATGCGGCCAACCGCCCATGTCTCACCGCTGTACGGAAGTCCTTGGTCAGTTTGGCTGCCGATTATCTCAAATGATGACGTTTCGAGGGTAGATGGGCTCCAGGCACTGTTCTTTTCAAGAGGGTTTGTCAGCTACGTAAATACATTTTAGAGCTCAACGCAGGCTCAGATGCCAGGGGCCCAGTATTTCCATTCTTTCGCTCACCAGCAGTGTGGGTTCTATTTCGGGTTGAGGACCGAATAGCTCCAGAGCATCTTGGATGCTGGCGTCACCGATCGAGTGGCTCATGTCCACATCTTGGTATGCTTCTAATTTTAGTGAAAGACCAAACACGTGCAGCAATTAGACGGCGGAAGGATGATGACTGACCATGTTCGACCACGCCGGTAGTATTGAAATCGTGGAAGGAACCGAGCGATATAGTACAATGCGTTGACGAAAGAAAGTTATAATCCGAGCACATGGATCCGTATCCAGAGTCCGTGGCCATCGAATCGGGCCTACCGCCGCAGCTGCTCGATGTAATGGTAGCTT
Organism: Apiospora kogelbergensis; assembly: GCF_038363985.1. Classification (NCBI taxonomy): domain Eukaryota; kingdom Fungi; phylum Ascomycota; class Sordariomycetes; order Amphisphaeriales; family Apiosporaceae; genus Apiospora; species Apiospora kogelbergensis. The sequence continues at coordinate 1,692,078 of NW_027117422.1, forward strand.
CGAGCACCAACTGGCGAGAGGGTCCCGAGGAATGGTCAGCCTTCTCGTGGACGTGTATGCTATAGTCACCTATGAAGTCAACCGAGTGATTGTCCAGGAACTTCCTCAACTGGGAGATCAAGTCGAGCGGTGTGCAGCTACCGTGCCGGAAACCATCCATGATGGGTTGTCTAAGTTGAGAATCCACCTTGCTATTTACCCCATCTATGGTCGGCTGTGAGAGAGAGCGAGGTTTTGGCCGGGTACTAGCGAGATCTTGCAACGAGAGTATAGCGCTATTATCTTCAACTGCATTCTTACATTACTATACTTATATAGTGGGGTCCACTGCCTGCCATGTTGCCAATGGAGCAAGGCCGTGGTGCAGTGGACAAACCTTTGACAAATTGCCGTTCTTTACCATGGATGGACGGCAGGCTTGTTTCTCTACAATCAGCTGCATGATCACAAATGCGTACCAGCACAGGCCTAGAGGTGTAAGCAGCCAAGGTGTTGAGCTTGCTGGACAGTTGCGATGCCGTATAAATAAATGGGCCGGTCCCTCAATCCTCATTTCTTGGCGTGGTAAGTAGCAATATGTAGTGAGATTTTAGTCTATGTATTACTAAAGTGAATCTATCCCTATCGTCCCGCGTGGGAATCAATAGGCCTTTATTTCTTTACTATATTGTTAAGAGGTACCACGCTAGCCGCTTCACTTGGGGGCCTTTTGCGTATGACCTTGACCTCTCTAGTGAATACAATTAGTATACTGTGCCTTTTATACTTTTAAGGACGTGGTTTTCGAGATGGAGACGTGGCGTCTGTGGTCGGAAAAGGCTCGTGAGTCTCTTACTGTAACGGACCGGCGCGACCCTGTGAATCTCAAGTTGTGAAACAGAGCACATGGTGACAAGGTCATGCTGGACAGGTTTCCTCGCGGAAAATAGGTCTGCATGGTCGTGGACTGGGCGTCCAAGTAGGCTTCGGACAGTGAGCAACGCACGGTGGTGGGTACTATAGACTCCAGCACAGAAATACCGTCCACCAGGATTGCGTCGACGTCACACGCGGCAAGAAATCTGGCCAAGATGCATTAGTGCTTGATACCTTGGATACGTCTTGCCGACGGCTTATGCTACCTACGCGTAATAGTCGTGGTAAAACTGTTGGATGTCGTGTGGCGACACGGTCTTAATCCCGACAAGGGATGGTGATTAGGGATTGGACCTTTCATATCGCTCTACATGGATGATATGATATATGTGGCGGAGACATCCTTTGGCCTCCTCGGACAGTCCACCCTAGTAACCCAAGATAGGGGGCGAGATGATGACATTCCGTACCGCCGAGTGCCAGTGCTTAATATCTCGGACGGAGTCTCTCAGCCACTTCTTGAAACCACGCGGACTCGCTTCGAAGTCGATGAGGCCCGCTTGAAAACGACTGGATTGATGCTCGTCGACGTGCTGCCACACGTCGTAAAGGACCAAACCATTTACCCTGATGCCTCAAGATTCCAGTTCGTTTGAGGATTTTGCTATTTGGGCCGATGCCGATTTGGGGACCTGAACTCTGTGAACCACGACCTTTGTCTGTACTCAGGCTGGTTCTTACTGCAGGGTAGCCTGTCTATCTAATGAGGATCTATAGCATCACCACGTTGCAAGTCGTCCCGTGGCTTAGGTTCGTTTGAGCTAGCATAAAACTCCCTTATTAACTACAAAGTCGTAGCGAGTGTAACACGCATTCGTCGCCGGCGGAGACGATGACTCTGCCGTAACCTGGGGCCGGCCTGTCATTCTGGACCTGTAGATCACCAACCAGAAGCTAAGAAGTGGTTAAAACTCTCTAAACGGTAACGTAACACGTAACAAGGGAGAATCAGGAAAAATAGAGTACTTGCCTACCTAGATCATTATGGCACCCTGGTTGTTGTCGCCAAAGAAGACCAGGGTGTCTTGAAAGCCACTTCTACCAAGGAAAAGGATATTCTGCCTGGAGGCTCCGAGAAACGAGGAAATCATCGCTTCGACATCAAGCCTAAAGTAGCTCGCTCCCTAATGCGGCGCCATCCACGATACTGTGTCCCGCGAGAGACCGAACCATCTGCGGATAAGAGTCACGGTCGTCAGCGGGTGTCCGTCACGTTGATGCGGAGAAAGTTGAGTACTCGAAATCAGGTGCTTCAAAACGCCGCGAAGGAGGAAAAAGCCCAAAACCCACTTTACGAAAGCCCCTCCAAAAGGCGTTCCGAACATGAACTGCTTGTGTCCGCGCGCTGGGACTACCAGGACCTCCACCATCCACGAGGCAACAGCGGGGCCGTTGGCGTTTTTGCCCCGGAGGCTGCGAGACGTCAGCGCCGGGCTCAGATTGGGCACGTAGTCGGCGAGCTGCGGGGGCCATACACGCAGGATCCCCGGCAGTGATGGGGGCAGCACGATACTAATAAAAGGCGACCCGTTGTGACGTCAGGGGTGGCCCCGGGGTTTGAAGCCGCGCGGCGGAACAGGTAAGCGAAGCGGACGGGGGGCGAGGTGTCGACGGCTCGCTCGAACTGTAATCGGACCCTCCCGGGCGCGGGGTGGTTGTGCGGACGGGTGTCGGGGTCTAGAAGAGCCATACGGCTCGTCCGCGACATTTGCGGGAGGATGATCTCTTCTTGCCAATCCTCGGACGTAGTCGCGGCGTGACGAAGACGGACCTGCTAATCGCCGCCGGCGAGCGCGGCGTCGACGTGTACAATGAGGACGAAGAGCGTGACGGTGGCTATGAACTTGGATACCTGACCCAGCGGGGGATAGATTTGGATTTCTATGTCCATCCGAATCATATTGATGGGAAGTAAGATAGTAGTATAGCGATTTAGATGGACAGGAGGTACAAGTTATCAGACGGGAAAGTGACCCTCTTCTACCACCTCTTTATGCTCGGTTGCTAACCCACTCCATGCCGCTTATAATGATCAAGAATCATTTAAGGATACGGAGGAGTAAGTATATAATAGGTTCGATATAAAAAAGAAGATATACGAGCGTTAATTAATAATTAGCCTTCTTATAATTTATATAGTTAAGCGACCTAATGTACCCTTAGCTCCAGCTATTTACTAGACCTAACAATATTAATTAGATCTTAATATATATGTAGTATATTAAGCTAGTAAGATAATACTCTCTACTTCATAACTTCAGCTTGGGTATTCTCCTGGAATTGAAACTCGTACAGCTACGGCCGGCCTCTTCTCTAACGATGTAGCCGAGTCGATCCTTTACAGTTACGCCAAATTTCTAAGTCTTCTTATTTCCTAATTATCCTATATTTAAAAGGGTATAACTGTGTTATTACCGTGTGAACTTACAGCTGCTCAGAATGCCTCCAACAAGGCGGAAGAAGGCTCTAGCATGTTTACGCCCTGGCCTACAGTGTCAATGCCTAGTGGATGGGGGTTGCCAACAACAGGCTGGATGATGAGAGCAGAGCGAGTTATGTCCATGATTCTTGCATGACAAGATTGATGTGAGTTGAATTTTCTCTCAAGATTACATCTTACACAACGTTGTGACTGACATACGAGCCTCACAGCATCGCGGGATCCAAGACGCAGATCGCCAGGCAGAACAGCTACACTGCCATGCTCTGGACGCTGAAGACGGCCGTCTGCGCATTCTACTACCGACTCACGGTGAGATTGCTTCCTACTGAAGAGCGGAAAGTGTCATCAAATGGTACGTACTAATACATATTATGTCAGCATGCTCTGGCTGGCTACAAGTATTGCATCAAAATCGCCTTCGGCTTCATCTTCATCAGTTGGTTTACGGTGCATATGACGCTCTTGGCCGGCTGGTACCCCTTCTACAAGTACTGGCAGTTCTACCCAGACCCTGGAAGTAAGTCATCTCCAGCCGGGAAAGTTCACGCATATTGGCATCGTTGGTCATATTCTCTGACAAGCTCGCAGACTTTTGCCAGGCCGCTGTGTCGAGAACCTTCATCTTGACATTTTTCTTCCTCGACATATTGACAGATGCATATCTGCCATCGATCCCATTGCCGATGCTCTGGCGGACTGAACTTCCGAGACCAAAGAAGATTGACCTTTCGGTGGTGTTCTCGGGCGTCGTCTTCGTTATGGTTGCCGCGCTTCTTCGATGCTATTTTATCATGACGGTAAGTAAACAGCCACAAAAAGGTATCATGAAACGTAAAGCGCGCTGACTTGAGTTGGAAAAATGGACAGGATTCTAAGGATGGCGCCTCGCAGTCCGGGGTGTGGGCCTGTCGGGAGACGTTCGTCGCCGTAGTCACGTCGAATGTGCCGGTGATCTGGTCTTGTTGCCGGATCCTTCTCGGGCCCCGAGGCCGTATCGTATGGAGCTTCTCGTCGCGTTCTTCGAGATGAACGGATAACGTCGACAGCGGCGGTAGCAGCAGCGATGGATGGAAGAGTACCAATAAGATCACCCCCTCCGATACGCAGGAATCGCTAGTGTCGTGAAAATGAGGAAGGTTTGGGCAAATGATGACGGGGCGGGCTCACAGCCAGCAATTGTGTCAAAGCCGGCCAATTGGAGTCGCGGCAACGCGGCTAAAAAGAACAAACAATAGGAGGAGAAATAAGAAAATGGGTATAGAGAACAAAGGCAAAAAACACATCAATGGCGTGAGGAGGAACTTGGTGACGCTGCTATCGCGTGAAGCGCAGCTTGATCGTGGGTCGAGGAATGGAGTTTTGGACACGCGGGTGGATGAATGGCACCACACCAGGCGACGTAGTATTTCGCAGTTGGTCTTCACTCGACAGCCACCTGGAGCCAGTTTCGTCTCGGAGAAGGATGATGAGTCCTCTGGCAAAACCACTCAATCGTTGGACCCCAAGCACCCCTTCCATTTGTGACGGTATGTCGCCAAGTGACTCGGTGAATCAAATCCCTGGGGAAAGAGGAGAGTCAAGCAAGCCAATCCGTGTTGCCTGGTAGGAAGTGGGATAAAGTGCCACAACGTCGTCAGCGAGAGAGACGATAAAAAGCAAGGTAACAAGCAGGTAAGAACTTGAAAGCAGTCAATTAGCAGCATAAAGTCGGTGAAATCAGCAACGTTGCAGCGGGAGCAGTCACTTGACGTTGTCATGTTTGAGCCTCCTTTCCAGGCTTGGCGATAGCGGCGGGCAGAAGGCAGCCCTAAAAGATCAGCGCCCCCCCATTGCCTGTTTCACCCGCGCCCGTCCCTTCCAAAAATGCCCTATTCCTCAAAGAACCTCCGACATGGGCTGTGACAGCTTCTGACGAGAACGGTTTCTCCCACTTCTTTTACGGTACTTGGCCTGTTTGGCTGTCATCGTCAATGGGGAAAAGATATGTCAATGTTTCTATTGATAGTCGATATTGTCCGCAATTCCGTTTTCGGATGGACAATTGAGCCACCACCACGATGATGCAACGCGTCAGCGTTTCCCGCTTACTACCACCCTCAGCCTCTCTTGCAACCTGCAGCACGTCCCCAATGCAATGCTCCAAAACAATGCATCGTCACTCCATCCGTCCACCATCTGAATCTGTATCCCTTATCCCTCATCCGAACGCTTTCCGTCCAGACTTCGGACCACGGAAAAGTCTACGTATGGCTTAGAAGCAGCGTCAGCCCAGCTCTAATCCACAGTCATTACGCACGCTGATTTGACCGTCGCATTGGCGGCTGTAACCGGAAGTTTATTGCCCAGATGTTCCGTTTGGATTGCATCGATGCTTGGCCGGGCTGGTAAATGAAGAAGTTGAACGTCGTCGTCGTCGTCCGCAACTCCGCATCTGTCATCATTTTTCGACTGGAAACACATTTGGACGCCTGAACCTTGGGCCCCAAGGTTGGCCTTCCTTCAAATGCAGATTAGGCATTTGGATGAATCCCATGAGTAAAACTGAGTAGTCTACTGTCCGAGATCAGCCTGATCCTCATTAAGCTTAACTTTATGTGTAAATGTCTAGTCGAGCCGGCCAGCTCCCATGCAGCCGTACTGCTCATCAAACTGGCCAAGAGGGCTGTCTGCAACTCGACCCCGAAGGTCTGTCCGGATGCGTTCGTTTTCGTTCTCAATGTCCTGTTATGGAAGGCATATCAAATCCCGTGGGTATGACCTGTCGACGTGCAAGCAGGCATACTCCACGATTGATGGTAAGTCTTTGGAGGAACTCAGGGTGCGCATGTCAAACATAGGCCTGACAAGGGCCTCCGACTGGAAACCCGGCATGCTCAGCCCCCCCGGAGGTGATCAGTTCCACCGCAAGCGGCGATCCGGGTTTGGAAACAACACCTAGGGGGGCTCCAAGACTTGGCCATTTTGCCATGATGAGATGAGCAAGATGAGTGTCGAATATGCACATATTTAAATGCAAATGATTTGCACCGACCCATGAGACTTGTTTGCTGTTTGCCAGAAACAATAAACCTACCGATCATCATCATCATCCCTTGCATACTGCATCTACTTAACAGTAATCAATCGTACTCCCAAAACATATCGTCGCCACCATCCCTTACATAAGTCACTCCAGCAAGACACCCCTAAATCATCATCCAAAATGGTTCGCATCTCCGTCGCCGCTACCCTGGCCTTCGCCTTGACAGCCCTGGCCATGCCCAACCACCCCCGCAGCGGCCTCGCCGCCCGCGCCGCCGAGGGCAGCCAGAACGTGGGCAAGGGCGATGGCTCCCAGTTCATCACCGGCCAGTGCGCGGCCGACGCCGACTGCGCCTCGGGGTGCTGTGCTGCGGGCAAGGGCGCGTGCGCCGCCCGGGCCGTGGCCGAAGAAAACGGCGGGGCGGGCTGCGGCTTCACGAGCGCTGCTAGCGGCGGCAGGACTCCCACGTCCTCCGCCGCCGCCGGCGCCAGTTCCGCTGCTGCTTCTGCTGCGGCTGGCGGCAACAAGAAAACCCCCGTCTCCTCGGCCGCTGCAGGCGCCAGTTCCGCAGCGGCTTCTGCTGCTGCTGGCAACGGGAAGACGCCTGTCTCCTCCGCCGCCGCTAGCGCTAGCTCAGGCGCCGCGAAGAAGAACAAGAATGCAGGTGCCAGTGCTGCCGACGCCTCGAAGCCGGGTTCCCAGAACGTCGGCAAGGGTGACGGCTCCCAGTTCATCACAGGCGAGTGCACGAGCGACGCCGACTGTGCCTCGGGCTGCTGCGCGAAGCCCAAGGGCGTCTGCTCCGCCCAGGCCGTGTCCAACGTGGACGGCAAGCAGGGTTGCGGGTTCACGGGTGCCGCAGCATAAGCATGAGCATGTAGGACGTACGCACGCACGTACGTACACGCGCGCAATGTGTCGGCTTAGCTAGCGGAAGCTGTGTTTGGTTCAAGCAGGAACTCCTTTCGAATAATACCCATCTTTCTCTTATCATGACTTGTACTTAATCAGCAGGTTTCGTGGTGGACACACACATCCATATACACATCCACTCGGAACCCGGGCGGTCCTTTTGGCTGGGGGCGTTTTTTGGTTTGGTTGGAATGAGGGAGGGGAAACATGCCGCAGAACGGGTCTTCTGCCAGGAAAATGAAGCATGCATGGGGACAGATAGACCATACCTGCCATGACCAAGTCTTGAATAAGACATACGATTTAATGCTATTATTCACTTTATTTGCCCCCTTTCATAAGGCATTGTGCTGAGATGGATGCTCTCCATCCTCGTGGAGCGCCGACCCCACATAACCCCTCGATTGTTCTGGTGTTTGATCCGAACCGAACCTTGTGCCAGATCGCGTGCCACTGTGCGACCGTGCGACAGCAATGTCTTTGTGTGGCCTCAAGTCACGATGTGTACGGGAGTATGTCGGTCGAAGAGTTTAGTCCAGCCAGTCATCACTTGGCAAGGAAACGAGTACGAGGCGAGGCGAGGATAGTTCGGGCCTGACCAGCGAGAGCGAAGCTTCCTGCCGTCCCTTGCCCAAAGTTGAGTCATGATGTGTTGCGATATCGATGTCGATTCGATGCAGACAAGAAGAATGGGGGACGGATATGCGCGCGCAACGCAACGAACCGACCTGGCGGGTATTATGGCACCCCTCCTCCAGTACTCCCCCCTCCTCCCCAGCGCAGGCGGCGCGACACAAAAGCGGGCTTTGCGGGCTTTCCGTCCACACAAACACATGGCAGCATGGCTCTTCGTCTCTGGCTTGAAGACACCCAACAGCGAAGGCTAATATCAGTCAAATTTTTCACTGTCTGGGGTATCCCGGAGTCATTCAGCATTATTTCGCAGATCTATAGCTGCAGGAACCGAGAAACTACGGCTAGAAGCATTCCCGAATTGAGAAATGTGCGGTGAAGTCTAGCGTGGCTTGACTCGAGGTACCTGTCCCGATTAGGATGCAAGAGAGAATCGAATATGCGTAGTTGTACGAGCTGACTGATGATGATGATCAGGAACAAGAACGATTGGGTTATGACGCGATGCTTGATGCCTTGAGATCACATCAGCACGCGCCGAGGCAATACTGGAGCTGAATTTTTCATTGCTACGGAGGGTCTCCGTTTCATTTCCTGCGGCTGGGAGGCTGGAGAGTAGGAATATTGCTACATTACAGGTTGTGCATCGTGAGCTATGTCGTGTGTCGTGGAGTCGCATCCCAGCCTTCGGCCTACCAGGCGATGGCGCCAAAGTCGGTCAGACTCTGGGCTGCATAACACAACACACATGTGCAGGCAGTGCAGGGCAGGAGTGAAAAAATCAAATCAAAAGTCCCTCATTCATCAATTGCGGATCAAGATCTGAGCACGGCGATTCGCAGCTCTGCTTGTGCCTCGCATATGTCAAACCAATGACAAGATATGCTGCATAGCAGAGTGGCTCACCGACACGTTGACGGCTTAGATCGCGAATCGGCTTCAATTTTCCAGATCCCAAGGTGACACTATGGGCGACGGTTCCCACCTGGGCTGCTCAATCGGGCAAGCAGACACAGGCTAGACAAGCATGGCCAGGTGTCCGGTGGGGTGGCTAGTGGCCGAAAGAGAGGAGGGAGGAGGGGTCCCTTAGCTGCGAGGGGCCGTACCTCGCCCATACGAATTGTGCTGTCCGGGTACCTTGGGCCTTTTAATGACAGGCCCATACGGCCAATCACATGCCCTGGCCCGGCAGGATTTGACTGGGCCGGGCTGGCGACTTTCGCTCTGGCAAGCTTGCAAGCTTGGCTGCTCATTTGGGCACACGGGCAGGAAACGTTCGTTCCCGCGAGCTTAAGCTGGAGACCGCTTCTTTTTTGCCAATCTGCTCAGATCAGTAGTGAAAGGTACCGAGTACAGAGGACGCATTGCGCGCATCTGCGACCGACCGACCGCCAGTTTGTTGGATTGCGAAAATAAAACTGATCCGTGTCCCTCCTCCTCCTTTTCCCCCTTTGATTTATCCATCTTATACATCTTGTTTGTCATCTTGTACAATCTTCTTCTGTCTGGTTGGAAGATGGGAGAGAGTTTCTATTGATATATCTTTTTTCTTTGTATTTCTGTCTCTTGGCTATCACCGGGCCAAGTGGTGTGTATTATCCTAGAAAAACCTGACCAACCATGCCGGCTGTTATCGATTGGAGCAGCCTGCTATGGCCCGGCTCTTCAACGTCGACTTCCAAGACACTGTCTTCTAAGCAACACCTGCAGCAAGCGACGAACCCGGGCGCGGCTGTGGGCGTAAACGCGGGCGCGTCAGCACCGCCAGAGCCTGACCTGTCAAGACTCATTTCTCAACGCCTCGCTTTCATCACCGGCGGCGTTCCCATCGATCCGCTGATCCTTGGCGCCACCCTTGTCGCTGTGCTTTGGGCCTCCTATTGGATCTTCCGCACGTTATTCGGACGCCCCCAGACACAACCGCAAGCACCCTTGAACCTCATTGAAGATGTCAAGCGTCCCATCGAGTCCATCGATTCCACCAACTTTGATACCACTGCTCTTCAGAATGAGATGAGCCGCCGCTTGAACGAGATCGAGGCCCACAACAAGAAGGTCCTTGCCGACCAGGTCGAAGCCATCCAGAAGCGTTTCCAACAGGATCTCGACAACAAGGTCCAGGCCATCGAGGCACGCGCTCAGCTTCTCCAGCAGGACCTCGACGACAAGGTCAAGGCTACCGAGGGCCATGCCCAACGATTCCAACTCGAGCTCAACGACAAGGTCAAGGCCTCTGAAGGTCATACCCAGCGCTTCCAACAAGATTTGAACGACAAGGTCAAGGCCATCGAGGAGCATGCCCAGAAGCGTTTCCAGCAGGACCTCGACGACAAAGTCAAGGCCATCGAGAGTCACGTACAGAAGTCTCTGGGCCAGCGCCTCGAGGAGATCGACGATGATGTGCGCCGCCGCCTCAAGCAGAGCGTCGAGATCTTCGAGGATGGCCTCCGCACCAAACTGAACAAGGAATCTTTCGACGCCATCTACCGTGAAGTCAGCATTCGCGTCGAGGCTCTCGAGGAGGGTGTGCGCATCATGGACGGCAAGCAGCTCGACGTCGAGGCCGCCACCATCGTCCAGAGGGCCCTGGGCCAGCGTCTCAACACCGTCGAGGAGACCATGCGAGCCGTCGAGGGCAAGACCCGCACTACCAGCCAGCGAGCCGATGCCTTTGACGACAGCCTCCGCGTCATCGACAGCCGGACCAAGGCCATGAGCCAGCGCCTCGAGGCTGTCGAAGACAATATGGGCAACATCGACGCCCAGACGACGCTGTTGTCTCATGACGTCACCCGCGGCGAGAAGGCCATCGAGAACGTCCAGCGCCAGGTTCGCACCTTGCCCGACAACGAGCGGATGAAGGAGTTCTCCGAGATCTGGGAGACCAAGTTCCTGGAGATCGAAGCCAAGGTGGAAGAATTCGAAGGCGAACGTACGAAGCTGCTCGAGGATATTCAACGAGGCCCCACGCTGACCTGGTCACGAATGGACTCGCAGGAGATTGAGCCATCGGGTCCTCTCTACACACAGCAAGAAGAAGAACATACCGAGGACGAAGATGAGGACGACTACGTCGACCCGTTGATGAGCCCCGAACACCACACCTTCAACTATAACTCCAACATGGCCTTCATGCCCCCGACCCCGTCGCCGAGCGACCGCTCCCGCTCTCGAGGAAGCCGCTCCTCGGATTCTTTCTACATAAAGAGATCGACCCCGACCCCGACCTCGGCTTCCTCGCAGTCGAAGCGAAAGCGTCTGGAAGCGGCCGGGTTCACCGACACGACCTTCGCATCGAGGCAACGACTGTTCCACAGCCGGACCACCTCGACCTTTTAAATGTTCGGCGGACATTTTCCCCGATTTGCCCACCTTCTTTGGCGCAATTCGGGTTCATGAATTTCCTTAATTTTCAATAAACTCCGTCAGCCCACGGGCGACGGACACGATTACGAACGGCGTAAAATGATTAGCATACGGGTAGGACACCAGGGTGTGGGCTTGGACCACATAGGGGTGGTTCATGGGTAGAGGGTTAGCGGACGGGTGGTGGGAAGTGTGATTGGATTTTCTTTTTACCTACAACAACAATTACAACAAATCTTGGTGGGAAGTTTGGGCCTACACCGAGTCGGAGTCCTGGCAGTCGAATTGTGTTACCCCTTGTTTTGAAGAAGATGATACTCCCCCCTACGCGCATGCATATATATCGATCGCATCCAACTGATATCCCACATATAAATCTCCTTGCAATGTTACTTACACTTAGTCACATATATTAATTCCCATTGCGGATGCCATTCTGTGTAAAACCCGCGATCCATCTTTGCATCTGCCGTTGACCATCCCGTCGAGTTTTCTTATTCGTCATTAAGCATCTTCTTGTCCTCTTTTTCCTCTTTCTTGCCCCTGCATTCAATCATCACTCGAGATTCTTTCAAGAAGCCATCGTCGCGTGCATCAATATACACTACTGAACACAGCAAGCAAGCCTCCAATTTGCCCTGGCCCGCGTTCCCCAATAGGATCGCCGGCCAGCGTTCCGGCTCCTGCCAACGTTATTTCTTCCCGCGCGCATACGAGTGAGAAGTGGAGGAAAGTCAAACCAGCTTGATCCCGGGCCAATTCGTTCATCCCCACCCACACCACACGGCTCGGAGGTTTTCGTGGGAGGATGGATCCATCCGCCCAGCGTCGCATTGACGGACGGACTGGCCCGCTTGTCGCTGATAAGCGCCCGCTCAGTCAGCGACTGACTGCTTAGCTTCCAAAGAGAACTACCTGTGATACCATCTCCCTTACGTTCTATCTCGTACCCAAGTCGCTCTTCCCTCCAACCGCCGTCGACTAGCCCCTTTCCTGTTCAAATCGGGAATCTGGTACTCGCTCCTTCGTTCCCGTCGCACCGTCTCCCAGAAGTCGTAATCCCGCTCCTTCTTCCTCTTCAAGTCCTTCTCGCGCTCTTCTTTCAACTTAAACCGTCGCTGCTTGGCCTCCTTGGACGCGCGCGGCCGCATCCGGCCCAGTTGGCGCTTCCCGCCCTCGACGCCCGCCCGCACATGCCGGTACAGGTACTTGAAGGCCGCCTGAACGCGGCTACTGAACGCGGCGACGAGGCTCACCGCGACGAGCAGCGCCGACGCGGGCAACGAGATGGCCCCCGATGGTGCGCAGCGAGACGAAGTTGTCGTCGGCGCCGCCCCACTCCTGCGTGTTCATGCCGAACAGCCCGGTGAAGAAGGAAAGGGGCAGGAAGATGACGGTGAAAGTCGTGAAGATCATGACCGACAGGTTCTGCGTGCTGGCCAACTCCGTCTGCAGCCGGCTCCAGCGCACCTCGTCCACCTGCGCCTGCCGCTGCACCATCTCGAGCAGCTTCTCGTAGTCGGCCCGCGTCGCCTCGATGCGGTGGCGCATCCCCGTGACCTGCTGCGTGTACTCGTCAAGCCGCTGCAGGGCTTCGTCTAGGTAGGCGCGCCCGTGGCCTGTGTGCGGCTGCAGCTCGGGGCGGGTGTAGATCTCCTTCATGTGCGTGAGCGTCGTCTTTTGCTCGAGGAACAAGTTCTCCATCGTGTTGAGTTCGTCGTCCATGTCGCGCAGCTCCAGCAGGGCGGACGTGTTTTCGCGATTCTCCCGTTCAGCCTGCTCGATCTCCCGCTTGTGTCGCTTCTTGATCGACTCGGTTCGGTTGTCTTCGAGCTCGGACGAGTCGGACTCGTCGCTCATTCGGTCGCGAAAGGTTTGCATGCGGAACCGCTTAAGCGAGAATGTCATTCTTTCGGTCTGGGCAACATGTCAGTCAGTATGGTGACATTTATATGGTAGGGAATGGAGAAGATGACGTACCAGGACGCCAAGAGCTTCCTCAAAGATACGAAAGATCTCGAGATCCCGATGAGATGTTCTGTCGAGCAGGACAGTGACCGCGTGCAAAGCCGTGAACGCCGCAAGGTCCAATGCGCTGTCACATCTCCCGGTCAAGTCTCCGTTTAGCTCATTGTACACGCTGTTCCGCAAATCGGCCTGTTGAAACATGGGCCCTTCCGATGGATGCGACTCGCGTTTAGGAAAGAAGGTGGTCAGCGTCGTCATATCCACCGCCCATAACCATAGCTGATCAACCATGAGCAGGTTTCCATCCAGTATTTCGTTCTCGTCCTCAGATGAAGGAGAATCGTCATCAGTTAGCATGGCGCCAGCTTTAGTCATCCGGTTGGCGAACATGGCCAGCCGGCTCGCAGGCGAAGTCGCGGCTGTCAGGGGCCTCGCCGATGGGGTGGTGTTTCCTGGTCTTGGAGAAGGCCACCCGCTCTTTGGTGAGCTTATATAGCATTTGGTCGTCATCTCTCGCATATGTGTCCCGAAGCGATGGGTAGCCGTACTGGTCTAGCGTCCTTCGCGTATTCAGGGGTGGATCGTGGCCGATAAATTCCCACGTCACCCGCATTTCCAGCGATTCCTCAAGAGCGATGTCCTCAGGGACTGGCCTAGCACGGCCGAGCCCCAGCCGTCGTCTGATTGTCTTCCGGCGCTTGATGACATTCTTGTACGTGTCGAAGTGGAGGTAGGGAAGATACAAGTACAAGTGAGATGGCGCTGTGCCCGCAGGGCTGCTGCGTCCGCTTATACTCGGCGATGATGGCCGAGGCGAATCTAATATGATAAAAACAAGTGGGTTAACGTGGGCAATTCCCGGGGTCAAAATTACTTGTATAACTCACGGGTTTCGGAGCTGATATAGTCACATCCCGGCCTCACATAGGAGCTATGGGCCTGGGCATGCCGACCCCGAACATGTCTACTAACCCAGTTTTCGTTGCGGAGGAGCTTCGAGTAGGTTTGGTGCTGGCCTTCGGCAAGCTTGTTGAATATGCTCTAAAATAGAATTAATTCTGCAATGGGAGCGGAGTTCAGGGGTTTAGTATTACGTACTTTTACCCAATAAGGGTTGTTGAAAGGTAGATGAATCCACATGAACTTCCTTTTATTTGGGTTGGGTCTAGAGAAGCCCGCTGCCAAGTCATAGAAAGATTCAGCGTGGCGGACCTGATCATCTGCGCCAGTTGAACGTGCTGTCACTGGAGCTTGGCTTTTATCCCTAGGGGGCTTGTTCGCTCTTCCATGGGTGCCTGAGGCCCCGGTTGTGCCAGGACAGTACGAGGCGAGATATCCGAATCAGTAGGGTCGGAAAAAGTTCGACTGGGTTCGTCGTTGCGCAAGTCAAACCTTTCATTGCGGCTTTGGCTGCTACTTCTATCGGATTGACGACGATAGCCAGGAGTAGATAGTGATGGCACCGTAAGCCCCCTTGAGCGCCTCGTAGGAACTGTTGTAGCTTGAGTCGGGTTGTCGGAAGTGGATGGCCTTGCTGACGCATGGCTGGTCACGACTATCTCTGGCGATGTCCCTCTTCATCGTCCATTATATGAGACTGTGAGCTTCGCGGTCTCGGTAGAGAACTAAAGAGACCCTGGAATGCGTTCCGAATGCCAAGCGCACTGGCTCTAATTCCGTCGTTGGCTGCTGAAGTAAGGGTTTGCGGCCGATACTTGTGGGGTTTGGCCGCGACGGCATTTAATCGCTCCTGCAAACAGCGTTCGGGACCTTTGTCCAGGAACTCGTCAAGGCGATGCTTGGAAACATATAGCCTGACATCGGTGGTAGACTCGGGATCCGGGTCCTCGTAGAAGCCTATCAGTTCGAGCCTTACATTTTGGCCTAGTTTCAGTGGATGGTGCTCGGTCTGGAAACTGATCGACTGGGCCTTGGCCACGGCCTCTGCAAGGTCGACGAGGTAGGCATGCATGATCTGGAGGTGATCGGGTCCGAAAGATGCACAGTCGGCATGCGTGCTGTCGAGGGAGTATGGCTGTTCGTGCGTGCTCCCAAGCAAACTAGACTTGATAGAAGCCAGCGGAGCGCTGAAGTGCACCTCGTCAAAGTCAGATGAGCCTAAACCAGACAACTGGGAGTCTTTGGTCTCGTAAAAGGTCCAGATACGCATTTCGCTCGCTATGTCTCGAAAGACATCGTGTACATGCAGTAACTGTTTGTGGTTGAGTCTCAGCTCCTGTGTGATGGACTTCGGCCATGGTTGAGAGAGGTGGAGAAGTTCTTGGATGCTCTCTCTGAGGTTGGGCATGGACAGGTAGCTCGAGCCGAGATGAGGAGTAGCTAATTCCAAGGTTAGCATGAGGATTTGAAGAAGGAAGTTGGTTACTCAGTTTAGTACCGAAAAATGTCATGCCATGCGTATGGAAGATAAGCCAGCGCATGTTTTCTCTCTCGCTTGCCTTGGCCAAAGCCAATTTTGCGACTAGGCCACCTATACTGTGGCAGATGAAGAACAACGGCCGGTTTTGTGACAAGTCTCGGGTCTTGTGAAGTTGGTCGAGTAGATCCTCAGCCAAGTCGTCAAGAGTAAGTCCCTCCCTCAGTTCTCGGTGGCGATACAACATGACACGAGCACTGTTGGCCTCTCGTCGGATACCGTGACGGACCCATAGGTGCTTGGCCCTGGGCAACGTTCTGTTGATGGCTGGCGACAATATTGCGTGACCTGAGAAGTCCTTCAGAGCGGGGTGTGAGTCCAGCTCTCTCTTGGTAGGATGTCCGAAATAGCCGTCTGGAAGGGGCTCGCGCATCCAGGTCTCGACGGGCGATGCGCCTGGACAAGGGACGGCAATGATGTCGGTCTTGGTTTCGTTATAGCCAGACCCAGCAATCTCGCCGTCAACGTGAGCAAACCCGGGCTCGGGCTCCCAGTGAGAGAGGCTACTGCGGATTGACGCTTCCCACTGCACCCCTGCATCTTTGGATACTGCGATCCCGTCATTTGGTGCCGGCTCGTTGTGTGCCTCTTCCACAAGAGGCTTCTGCCAAGCTTTGTCGTCCGCCATATCAGCTTGTTCGCCGTCGGGAGCGTCGGGTCAGCGTCAGCGTCCGAAGCCACTGCACGTCGCAGGTAACAGCAGAGAGGCGTTCCTGCCAAGTCAGACTCACGCAACGGGCATGAGAAGTTGGTCTGGAAGACGACAAGAATGAGAGCATACAATCATGGAAGAAAAGGAAACTCGGTTCTCTTGGCGCCCAAGTCGCAATTAAAGAGCCTTGTGAGGCTACACTGCGGGTGTGTGACTGTGTCTCACACACCACCCTGGGCCCTCGACGGCGACGTCAATTGGCTGGCGTCCCCCGCCTCCGTATTTCAGCTGCATGTCAGATTCACGAGACCACACCGAAACGGGCGTTAGACCATCCGGAAGCGGCGCCACAATTGTCGATTTCCCAAAAATCAACTGCGGCTGACAATCGCTTGGGACTTCATGATGCGCTTCCTGGAAAGAAGTGCAATCCCGCTTTGCGACAGTGTGCATCAAAGCACACAGTGTTGAGGCCGATGCATCGCGCACATACCCGGATGATCATGTCGAGAAATTGAGTGGCTTCGGGGAGTGAACCGCCCTTTTCCAGACGTCGACAACAAGTCCAACCACGAAGCGCCTACAATCGCCATTCGGAATGTGTTGAGGCAACGCGAGACTACTTGATTGTTGGAAACGGACCGCCATGCTAGGCAACTGCTTTTCCCCTCACCACTAGCATCCCTGCTCACGCGTCATTGGCAGGATCCCAGTCACAGGCGTCAGCAGACACCCAACAACAGTACACCACTCATAAAAGACAGAAAAACCGGCACAGAATAGATGTCGAAAAGCCCGGTCGCTGACGATTGCTTCAAACATCTTAAGAATGGGCGACCAAGCGGGAGTGCGCTACTCACAAGGGCATAAAGACATCGGAGAGGCGCGTCGCTTCTCGTGGGAGTACCCCGTGCCCGACAACGACTTCTGGGGCGATTTGCCCTACTCCTTGAGCCGGAACGTTTTGCAAAGCTTTCAGCCGGAGAAACTGAATCGAATCTCGGGGCATTTCAAGAGTGGCGAGAAGCTGGATCGGACGGTTAAGCTGCAGCTCCTTGCCCGCCTACTGCAAGAGGAGTTGAGGGAACAGGATGCTACAGCAGCAGCGAACGCCGCTGTCGACTCCCGCCTGACTTTCTACGATGTTGATTACACGCGATGGAGTGCCGTCTGGCTGGCCATTACCTCGATACAGAAAGAGCTCGGACAGAGTGTCGAGGCGGAGAACACAATGCGCATGTTGCACGAAAGACGACGCGACCCAGCCAACTTATCGCACCTGCATAGTCTGGCGAGTCTGTTGCTCGCACGCGGGGAGTACGTTGAGGCGGAGAAGATGGAAGCGGACGTCAAAGTATGGTTGGATGGCGTTCTTGGGAAAGAGTCGCCGCAATCATTGAGCGCGCGGAGGATGCTGGCCGAAGCGACGTGGAAGCAGGGCGAAACCCGAAGGAGAGATGCCGAGTGCGTGTTAGACGAGATCCGGGCCATCATCGAGAAGATGGGATCTGGTCAATACGCTGTTTACCAAGAAGAGGAGAGAGACATGTTGGACAAGCTGGCAAAGTCGCTTCAGGAGTGGCAATGGCCTGCGGACTAGAAAGCCGAGATAACTTTATGTATGCACCATTCATTCGTATCTATATCAGCAGCTAAGCAAATCCGACCAATAACAGCTGTATATCCATCAAGTAACAATTCCACCCAATCGTTTCCATAACAGACCATTATACCACATCAATCTGGATTTCTCAACTTTCGTTTTCGTCATTAGACCTGAGCAGCGCGTTACTTTAAAGGAGCTCATAACAAAGCCGGCTAAGCGAACCTGAGCTGAGCCTAAGTCGACTTAGCGGCCCTCTAAGACCGGAGATAATACTCTAGTATCTAACTCTCGATTTTATATTCATTTATAAGTAGTTAATTTAAATAATATATTAAATAGATAAAGGAGCTAGAATTACTTAATAACTAAATAAACTAGCTCTTCTTAAGTAATTTATATAAGCTTATTAAATATTATAAATCATATTTTAAAATTTTTAAGTTAGATTATATTAAAAATAGCTTGTTAGCGAGGGGGTAGGGGGGTCAGCGAGCGGGGGTGTGATCTTACATATTTATAGATATTCTCACCCCCTACATCTTTTATTCTCATAAGCCTGTCCTAAATTATTTACGCTTAAAGTGACCAGACTCTATCCCCTCAACCTCCAGACCAAAGTTAACTCCATCAATGAACTACGGAGCACCATGGCTGCTGCTACGACCAGAATCGCAGAGCTCTCATCGCTCATTGCAAGAGAAACGGCGAAATTAGACGAGTTCCTCCGTGCCGAGAATTTGCCAACCCCATCACTGGACGAAAATGCTCTCGAGTCTTTGCCCATTCCTGACCGCCGCCCGGACATCAAGGAGGCACGGCTTTCAGTGATGGAGGCCTGTTCGGAGCTGAAAGATCTCTTGACAGGGCCAAAAGAGCTTTTGCGATTTCCAGTTGCGCCAGTCCCGCGTCTGTCAACTCGTCCGCTCTACTGCTAACCAAATACTACAGTGGACTCAATACGCGAGTGTCAAGGCGATCCTTCGCTTCAAATTGGATCAGTCTTTCGAAGTGGGACAATCGACCTCGTTTGAGGCCATGTCCGAGTTTTCCGGGCTCAACGTCATGAATATCCGACGCATCGTCCGACACGGTATCATCAACCACCACTTCTTCAAGGAAGACGTGCCTGGCGTTATTACCCACTCCGCACTCACGGCTATCTTGGCCGGCAACGAGTCGATGCGAAACTCCCTTATCGTCGAGATTGACGAGTTCTGGCCCACGGCAGTCAAGGTACTACCGCCCAATCCACAGCGTGAGATAGTAATGCTAACGGTAGCTATTTCCTAGGTAGCCGACGCGATGGAGAAGTGGCCCAACTCGGAAGAGAATAATGAAACAGTGATACACAATGCTCTCTGTAATGCTTCGGCAGCGGCTGATTTTAGTTTGCCAGGCATTCGCTCTCGCCAACAACAGCCAGAAGAGCATGTTCGATCTCTTTGCCGACGAGCCGGTCCGCGGCGAGAGATTTGGGCGTTACTTTTCCCAGGACAAGACGGCCGACGGGCTCCTCGATAACTACACCTGGGCCGAAAAGGCTTCCATGGTAGACGTTGGTGGATCACACGGTAGCGTGGCCATCAGTGTCGCCGAGAGATTCCCACACATGGTATGCCATGTACAGGATCTCCGAGACACAGTCGCTAAGGGTGCTTCACGGCTGCCGGCAGATCTTCGAGACAGAGTCCTTTTCCGGGAACAGTACGTGACCGGTCTTGATCAGTGCGCTGGAAGTGGCCTAACCAGTTTTTAGTGACTTCTTTAACGATCAAACGGTAGTTGCGGATGTTTACTACTTCAAGTCCATCTTCCACAACTGGGCCGACAAATACTGCATCAAAATTCTGCAGAAGCTTGGTACGTTCTTGCCCACTGCATCTTTGTCGCCTTACGCCCCGCGAGACAAGACTGGCTACGTAATGCTAAACTTGATGGCGCAGTGCCCGCTCTCAAGAAAGGAGCTAGAATCGTCATTCATGAGCGAATTCTACCAGGCCTGGAGAGCCTGACGACTGTGGATGCAAGGCGGGCTATGTGAGTGTGTTCCGAACAAGCGAAGATAAATAACAGGCTAATATCCCCACTCCGCCTTATCAGCAACCTGGACGTGGGCATGCTACAGCTGCTAAACGCGCAGCAGCGTGAGATGCACGAGTGGCCCGAGTTGTTCCGCCGCGCGCATTCCGGATACCGTTATTTGGGTGCACGCCAACCCCCGGGTGCCATTCGCTGGATCATCGAGGCTGAGTGGGAGGGTTAGACCGCGATAAGCTTATAAAGTGCCTAGGTCTCTATATTTAACGACTTTTGTCTCTAATGTCCTACGTAGTTTCTTAGTAAATTGTACTTGTATAAGTATTCCCCTAACGGCGTGTATATCTAGCTGACGTCTTCCTCGTTATACTCGGTGACACCGTTATAAAAGGGGGTGGGAATCTTATAGTCCCTCTCTAAAAGCGAAAATAGAGATTCTTAATTCTTTTATATTACAACTACGGATATTCCATGCTCCAACTTCATGCCTGAGTATAAGTCGTCACTCTATAAAGCAATAAGCTTCCAAGAAGATAAAGTAGCACATTTCTCGTATGTTCATTCATATTATCTAGTATAAATAATCTATTAGTAGTATCTCAAGTAGTGTTAGGGGTCTCATTAGTGAAAAGCAAATAGCGAGGATGAAAAGGGAACTCATAATCATGGACGCATGCACAACATAACCAAAGGACATCATTACAACAGCCCTATCACGCCGACTAGTAAACTAGTCACCACAACAACCATTACTCTCAACCCATCCTTGCCGGGAGCTGCCTCTGAAGCGGCCGCGTCACCACCACCGCCCCCCTTTCCACCGCTTGACCCAGACCCGCCACCACCTGCCGACTTCCCTGTAGGCGTGGCCTCCGCCTTCTGCGCCTCGTCCAGCACACTGTACTCAGCATTGTGCCACGCATCGATGTACTGCGCCACGTCTGTCTTCACGGGCGCCGGCACGTCGCTCTGGTACCAGCTGTTGCTAGTGACGGCGGCCCAGCCCCAGGCGGACTGGGCGATGGACTCGGACACTTGCGGGGAGCGGGAGTCGTCGCCTGCCTGCGAGATGGCCGCCACGATGGTGGCATAGTCCGTCCGCCCTGCGAACGACCGGTCCACCGCGTACAGCGCCGACGCCAGCTGTGTGTAGAACGACCCTGTCGCCCACGTCGGCTGCGCCGCCGACGATGGGAACACATGGTGAAGGTACGCGGACGCGTCAGTGGACTGCGGTAGTGCGAAGACGGTCGTCGTCGACGTCGGCGAGGGCGGGCCGTGGTCGTGGCTTGTGTACTGGCTGTGACCCTGGCTGTCCCACGAGGAGACGATGGAGGTCCAGGTGGAAGAGGGGGACGGAGTCCACCAGACTGTACTGCTGGAGGAGGACGGAGTCCACCATATTGTGCTTGTCGAGGTCGATGTGCCGTTCACGTACTGCGTCACCAAGGTGCTGGCGGATTCGGGAAGGTAGCTGTCGACCGTCACTGTCAGGTCCGCAGAAGTCACGGAGCTCGAGGGCGTGGCGGCGCCAGGGTCCACAACGTAGGTGGTAACCGTCACATAGGCGACGCTCGTCACGACGTCTGGTATTTGTGATGTGGTGGATGCGGCAGGAGGCGGTGGAGGCGGCGGGGGTGTGCTGGATGTGGCTACTGCGGCATCTGCGCTGGATGGGCTCACGTAACTCGACCCATCGTCTGGAGATGATACCGCTATAGAACTGGTTTGGTAGGAGATAATGGATGATGATGATACGTCTTGTGCCGCGGCGTCTTCTAGTAATAGTGTTAACCCCAGGTATGGCAGAAGCCTGAGAGATAGTGTTGTCTTCATTCTCTGATTTGGTCTTGGCTAGAAAAACAATCGATTGTTTCCTTTTCCGCTTGTTTGGCTGAATATGTTATGCGTTGGCTTGTATAGGTGACCACAGACTATTAGAAAAGCAATAACAAACAAGAAAGCGGCCCATCCGCGAACATGATCAGGCAAGGAGCACTTCGCACACTATATAATCAAGGGCAGGGAGAGCGGCACGACGATTGACTTTGTCTTGGAAGCTTGCGCAATCCCAGCCCCATCGCAAGCTTCGATGAGACCGTACATCCTCAGTCATCCTAGAGGATAGAGGCTATCGCAGACAGGGTAGTGGCAGGTTACCCGGGCAGCTGCAGAGGTGTGGCGCAGTGGCAGGAACAAGGGCCCAGGCTAGTTCCGAGACAGCGCTTGCTGCTGACACAGGGCGGGCGAGGGGCGGCGGGCTTTGTATGTGAAGGGCGGTGGCTGGTAAAAGGAACCAGGATGCCAGGAACGGAAGCAGGATTGGAGGGCGAGGTATAGAGTTCGAGACCACGGCCGAAAGGGGCAATTGCCGTAGGATTTAAGTAGGCGCTA
The DNA here is from genome assembly GCF_038363985.1 of Apiospora kogelbergensis. NCBI lineage: Eukaryota > Fungi > Ascomycota > Sordariomycetes > Amphisphaeriales > Apiosporaceae > Apiospora > Apiospora kogelbergensis. Next base: position 1,714,463 of record NW_027117422.1, read on the forward strand.
AGGCAGGCTATTATGTTAAGAGGCGTGGATGTCTTGGGCACGGATGGGGGTCATCGTCTGTGGGACAATCATCTACCAATGCTTCAAGCATAATATGAGACATCTCAAGACCGCTGATACACCGAAGTTGATCTGTCTCTCGCCCCGACCTGCGATTTCTTTCGATAACGTCGTATAGGGAGGCTGGTCAGCTGTGTCGATTCACCGTTCGTTAGCCTGACGATGATATCATGATGGCCGCTTACTCACTTTCTCTCTTACAGTTCCAGAAGTTCGAATCTTCAATGGCAGTCATGATGCGTCCCCAACGCAGTCCGTTGTCGAATGCAGGGTTTTGGATGTCTTAAACCTTTCACCCGAAATAGAAGTGCTTGTTCGCGAACCACTCAGCTGGCATCTTCTGCGGGCCAAATCTAAATGAAGCGAAATGACTCCTCTGTGGCGAAACGAGAGAACGAAGCACACAAAAGATGCAAGTGGCTGGTGCAAAGCGTACCGTAGAGACGGCATTGGTACGCGTAACCCCTCGCTTGAACCTTCGGCTTATCCGCAGGCAGTGACTGCAGGGACTCCGTGGAGAAACGGAGCCGCCCTTGCGGCTTGGAGGAGGTGAAGGACAACAAACCGGGTTTCTGGGTGAATGTTAAATAGCCCATCTAGTTCGAAGCCTCACCCTTGCATAAAACTCATAGAAGAAGCCACAGATAAGAAATTCTCCGTCTGATCTCAGGCTCAATGTATATGCTATTCAGAAATGACTGAGATATAAATAAACAGGCGAGTAAGATGTCGAATACCCTTTGGGATGCCGGAGTGGCTTGCTACTCCCTAGACACCAAAACGTATATCAACAAGAAAAGGCGCCTAGGTTAGTTCACGCGTATGATGGTATGGGTAGTCACGCACGGCTTCCGTATGCCAGTCACTGTTATGATAGGGTTCATCCAGGAGCAGCGATGCCATGATCCAGGGTTCAAGAGAGAGTGAGTCCTGGTAACTGAAAACAAGATACCCCAATACTAGCAATCATGATTCTTGTGGGCATCTCAAGGCATAGATAGGGCATTACTGGCCGTGTGAATGCAAACCATTAGGTGTTGGCGCAATGACTCAGTACCCGCAAACACGGTTTATGTAAATACTATAGGGTAAATAGAATGTCATTGGGCGTGTGAATACAGTTCGGTGGGAGGTGTCGACGACAAGTTCAAGAACGCCTACTACTGGCGGTATTGAACGCAAGCGTGCAGGTGAGATCGCGATACCCCAGTGCTAGTATTCACAGCGTGTGTAAGTGCTATAGGGCGTAGTTAGGGCATCACTTGGGGTTTGAATGCAAGCTGGCGTGGGGCATCGCCGACTAGACGCGGGGCACTACTGATATATTCAACGCAAGCTGGCCCAGTGTCGCCGACTACGCTGGGTATATAAGAGCGGCTTTTTCCCCGGTTCGAAAGTCAACCTTTCTTTCTTTTCCTTAACCCCATTCTTTCCCAAAATCACTCAAAACCCCGGGTGACGCAACTTCAAGACTGACGACACAACACACATCCCAAATTCTAACTATATTCTTTCTACAACAATACATCAACACCAACCAACAACCAACACCATGGCCTCAGATACCGAGGAGATTCTTGAGGGAAGAGTGGACCGGAAGACGGGACAATTCGTTTGCGAGGAGCCGTGCTCCAAGAACCCTGGTTTTCTTTGCCTCTCGACGATGAAGAATGCGGATCACAACAAGCGGAGCCACCGCAGCAAGTTTCACGCCGCATCCGGCCGTCATGCCTCTCTGTCCCAAGAGATGAAGATCGACTGCGTCCACTGCAAAAAAACGTACTCTTCGCCCCACAACCTGGTTGCCCATTACCGTGAGAACCCTAAGACACACGAGTACCGCACCAAACAGGAAGATGTGTTCAAGGAGTACCCTGAGCTCGCGCATCGTAAGTCAGCCTGAATATTCTAACCTTCCTCGTTGATAGCCAAGAAGACTTCAAGAGCTAACGTATTTTCTCTCAACTGTAGTGACGGGAGACGACGATAAAGATAAGAAGGATCAGTAGATGTTTCCGGACGAAGGGGAGGATTCGCTGTTATAAAACAGCAGGAGAGATTGAACATCTGGCTAATAGTACGCAAATACCATGCTAGAGCCTGCTGCTCGTATTATAGCAGCAGGCAAGCCAGGCAACCGATGAAAAGATTCAGTGTCCCCAGAACGAATATCAACTGCATATTAACGTGATCGCCAAGCGGGTTGTACCATGTATTGGAATTACATGCTTGCATTCAACCATCAATGACTTAATTCGATGGGATAACGCTGGTCGCATTGAAAATTTGACGGCATTAGGCTTAGTATACTCGAACCAGGAACCAGACAGGGAGTAGCAGACTGGCATATGGAAATTCTTTTCTGGAATTCAAGCATGAAGACAAAAAGAACGGCCGGGACCAACCAAGGCGAGGCTGTCATGACACGTGTGATTTACCTTGGCTGGAGGGCCTGAGGGACAATGGTAGTAGTAGGCGCTGCAATATCTCCTCACTCGCTAGTCAATTACTGGCCCTTCGCACTGCATACGCCACCATTGACCTTGCAACGATCGCCATTCTGATAGGCCGTGTCGACGGTGATACTTCTGAACTATACACAGTACAGGATTTGGGCCGGAGTGAACCTTCCTGGGTTTGTCTTGACATTGACAGTAGGCGTTTCACTTGTCGTTAGTCGTTGTGGCTCGGAATTGGGCATATCAGGTCTTCGGCTTGGTGGAAATAGCTACAGGGTTATGGGAGAAACAATTTGGAAAGAAGTTCAGCTCTCCAAAATCGTGTGACCAACAAGTCAAAATTGTTAATTCATTATCCAAGAATCGACCCCCACAGAACCATCGAAAGCCTGAGCAGACTTCGTAAGACAACCAAAGATTGATTTTTGGGGATCGGATCCTCAAAGAATGTAAACAACCGGGATCGAGTTTCCAAAGAGTTCACGACAGGTCCCGGAGGGGTAGCCATCCGCTCCCGAGGCGACACACCCGCGTCCCGGGCTACCAGGTCACCATGTATGACCGAGAACCTGGAAAATCTGCCGAAACGCATTGGATAAGAATAACCCGTCTGGAGTCAGACAGCATGACTCGAAAAGAAGGCGATGAGATGGCAAAGACGCTACACAGAAACGGCAGGTTGGACGAGTTGTGGGTTCCCAACATGTCTTGGCGACACCATACAGATCCCCGCAGATGCAAACCGTAATCTCCGCTATCTCGAGTGACAGTACCGCCAAACCTATCCTGGCAGCCCGAGGTTTCCCCAACCATCCGGCATGATAAGTCTCAATGAGCCGCAACCGGCTTTCCGAGTACGCAGTAAAAGGTGCTATATAGATAGCCCGTGTATCAATTGCCCCCTCCCATCTTTTCCTGTCCCTAGAGATTCCCCTCCTCACATACCGCATCCTGCTCGGAGGTGCCCGATGAAATGCAAAACAGAATGGGTTTCGTCAGGCAGCTGAATTGGGCTGTCGTCCTACTGGCAAGCCTGACCATAGTAGCTAATGGCTTGCGCGTTGAGATCTCTCTCCCGGAAGAAAAGGGGCTTCTCCACGGCAAACTCGATGGGCGCGTCGTGCTCATGTTTGCGCCCAACGGGACCGACCCCCTGGACGACATCGAGGTGGCCTCAACGCCCAATCACATGTTCGGCAAGAACATCTTCGACTTCAGCGCCGGCGACACCGTCACCCTCTCCGGGGGCAGTGGAGATGCCAATGCCACGGCCACGGGCGTCTATGGTTTCCCGCTCGTAAGCATGGATGACCTACCGCCCGGACTCTATCGCGTGCAGGCCTTTCTGAACCCATACGACCGGGCCGAGCGCAGCGACGGTTCCATTGTGCACGTCAAGTTCCCGTGTGGTGACGGCGCGCCCCAAGTGAATGGCGTCGGTAGTCTCGTCACGGCCGCCACAGACGTCGAGGTGATGGTCGGCGGTGAGGATGGCAGCGCCGCCGGCCCGCAAACCATTTCGTTGACCTTCGACACCGTGACGCCCATCGCATCCTTCGCAGGTAGCGAGATGGGCCGGTGTGAGCAGGGCAACTATGCCGACACGGAGCGGCTCAAGTACGTCAAAATTCGCAGCGCTAAGCTGAGCGCTTTTTGGGACCGCGACATGTACGTGGGCGCGACAGTGCTGCTACCCGCGGGCTACGACACGGACGATACGGCGACGAGGTATCCGGTCCTGTACTCTCAGGGCCACTGGCCCGGCGACAAAGGCGCTTTTAACTACCCAACGGCGACCGCCTTCTCCGAAGCATGGGACACCGGTATGATCCCCGGCACTGAAGACAACGTAACCGCCAGCCGGCCTACGCCGAAGCTCATCCTGGTGAGGTTCCGCCACGAGGCTCCCTTTTACGACGACTCGTACGGTGTGAACACGGCCAACCTGGGCCCCTACGGCGATGCCCTCAACGACGAGCTGATTCCGCACCTCGACGCCACGTTCCGCACCATTGCGGCACCGTACGGGCGCATCCAGGAGGGTGGATCGACGGGCGGCTGGATCTCGGCCGCCAGCGTCATCTTCCGTCCGGATCTTTTGGGGCCTGCTTCTCGTCCTACCCGGACTCTCTCAGCTTCCAGAGGCACCAGGACATCGCCCTCTACAGCAACACCAATGCGTACCGCAACGACGACGGGACTCGGATCGGGTCGATCCGCAAGTTCGGCGGTGAACACAACGATACCGAGATGATCCTCGCCACAGTCGAACAAGAAAACCACTGGGAACTCGTATTCGGCACGTCGTCGCGCTCGTCGCTGCAGTGGGACGCCTGGAACGCCGTCTTCGGCGCGCAGGGCCTAAACGGGTCGCCTCTCGAGCCATGGGACAAGGTCACGGGCGAGGTGTACCCGGAGTCGGTCGCGTACTGGAAGGAGATGGGCATGGACATGGCCGAGTACATCGCAGCTAACTGGAAAACCCCGACCAGGAACCTGGGTGAGGCGCTCCGCGGTCGCCTCTTCGTCTACGTGGGCACCCACGACGACTACTACCTGAACGAGGGCGTCGCCGCCTTCGCGCGCCGCGTGAATGGCCCGGACCTCGGCGGGCCGGGCTGGGCCAATATCACCGTCACTCCGGGCGCCAAGCACGGCGGCAACTACCAGCGCCGCGAGATCTGGGACTACCTCGAGCTTGTGACGGGCTGGGTGCGGGACCACGGGCCGGCGGGTGCGACGCCCCTGACCGCGGCGTCGGTGTCTCCCCAGAACAGGGGAAACCGGTTCGAGGAAGACGTGATGCGGGTCGGCGGCCGTGCGGTTGCACTTGCGCGCCAGGCTGATCCCCTCGTTGAGATTCAGGGGAGTGGCTCGCGTAAGTGCGGCGGGCCTCGTATCGTGGGGACGGTTGGGAGGTGGGACCCGGGGTGCGGCTTCAGGCGCAGTGGGTTGTGGATGGCGTAGCAAGCGGGAAGCCGTTCGCGGTTAAGCAGGGCAACGTCGTGCGGTACGCGGCCGGCAACACGCAGATGAAGGAAGGGTTTGGTGTGAGACTACAGGTCCAGGGTACGAAGCGGAACTACAAAGATGAGACTCGGGAGAGCAAGGTGGTTATGGTGATGGCGAGGACTTGAGAAATAACAATAATGCATAATGAGATAGTAGTAGTAATTTGACGAGCGGTATGATTAATTGAAAAGACTAAATACCTACCGCTGTATGCAATATACAAAGCAAACAATTCTAGGTGATCATGACCGGCAACGAACCGGAGCGCATTGAAGCTAGTAAACGGCCAGAGCCAGAAAACTTGCACATAAGTTGGCCCGAAATGTAGCCGACTAAGCGACACCTCTACGAGCGTGGCATGTATATATGAATGAAGGAATGCGTGATGTCAACGATTACCATCGTAGGCCGCGAAATCGAAATCATAATGGCATGTAGAGAAAGGCAGATCGCATTGTTGGTGGTGACCGGAGGACTGGTGCAGGATGTATGTATGAAGAGGCGCAGGTTTTTTTCCCACTCAACCAAAAAGCCGTACTCAAAAGCGACAGCCGGAGGCAAATCCATAGATTGTTTGCTGGTGAGAATCAGGAAGAAGGAAGACGTCGTGACCAAGCCGGAGCACGGCCCAAAGACCGATGCATCTTCGAGCGCATGCTTCTATTTCCTAATGGAGGCTGCCGGACCGTGATAGATTAGCCGTCGTGCCGTGTGTCGTGTCAGTTTCCCCACACTCCGGGGTGTCAGTCGCACGACCATCTCGTCCTCCTCCCAGGTCAGCGGAAAGGGTGGTAGAGTCACGCATTCCCACCAATTGGGCTGGGCACACAGCCGGGGTGATGGGACCAGCCAGCTAGGCCATCAGGAGATCACCTTATCGTGTAGCTTCTTCGGCCCAATTTGGGGCATGAGTGGGGGACCTGGTCTCAGTCCCAGAATCCCACGAACCGAAAGCCGAGATGCTTGGCACAAGACGACTGGCTCGACGGGCCACAAAGCCAAGTTACGGGGGCCTCCTTGTACCATACGGACGACGAGTGCCGCAGTTACCCAGTGCAGTCAGTCCAATGCGACCAGCCTTGAGTGTATTCCGGTACTGGACATGGATGCTGTGCACCACCTAGAGGTGATGGGTGATGGGTTACATGGCACAGCAGCAGCGGATAAGACGATTAATCGTGTGATATAAATAACTATGCAGGCAAACCTGGGAGGGTATATATACCGTTACGCCTCCGCCTCCCTGTGATTATATTCGAGAGGCATCCAAATCAAGCAAGTCATCGACCGAAAAAGACACTTGGCTCTCGCTGCGAATCGTCGTTATGCGTTCCACCTTTGCTCTCGTGGCGGCCTTGGCTGCTCGCGAAGTTGCCTCTCACGCCACCTTTCAGGATCTTTGGGTCAATGGCGTCGACTATGGCGCGCAGTGCGCCCGTCTCCCGCTCTCCAATAGCCCTGTGACCGACGTTTCGTCCAACAACATCCGCTGCAATGCCAACAGCGGTCCCGTGGGAAAGAAGTGCCCAGTGAAGGCCGGCGACACCGTCACAGTGGAGATTCATCAAGTAAGCCGCATTCTTCCGAGAGACCCCTCATTATGGAGCAAGATTCTTTACTGACTTGTCTGCCTCGACAATAGCAACCTGGCGATCGAAACTGCAACGCGGAGGCCATCGGCGGAGCGCACTACGGACCGGTCCAGGTCTATATGAGCAAGGTAGGCGATGCGTCGACAGCGGATGGGTCTTCGGGTTGGTTCAAGATCTTTGCGGACACCTGGGCCAAGGGTAGCGGCGGGTCGGGCGACGACGACTACTGGGGGACCAAGGACATCAACACCTGCTGCGGACGCATGGACGTGCCTATCCCCAAGGACATCGCAGACGGCGACTACCTGCTGCGCGCCGAAGCGCTCGCCCTCCACACGGCCAGCTCTTCGGGCCAAGCCCAGTTCTACATGACCTGCTTCCAGCTGACGGTCAGCGGAGGTGGTTCTGCCGCACCTGCCACTGTCAACTTCCCCGGTGCTTACAAGGCCAGTGATCCTGGCATCCTTGTAAACATCCACGCCGCCATGTCTGGCTACACGGCACCTGGCCCAGCCGTCATCTCGGGCGGCTCGACACGTAAGGCTGGAGGTGCCTGTACCGGCTGCGAGTCCACTTGCAAGCCTGGCAGCGGACCTGCTGGGACATTGACAGCCGCCCCGCAGCCTTCGCAGACAGCAACACCAGGCGGTGGCAGTGGCGGCGGAAACGGCGGCGGCAGCGGTTGCAGTGTCCAGGCATACGGACAGTGTGGTGGCAACGGCTACACCGGCTGCACCAAGTGCGCATCTGGTACCTGTAAGGCTCTGAACGACTACTATAGCCAGTGCTCCTAAGCCAAATAGACGAGGCCCAAACCCGCCAACCATCAGATTGATGGAGATGCCCCTGCATATATAGCTTCAATTGTACATATGCCACAACTACATGCTGGTAGGAACAGGATTTCATGAGTGCGAGAATGTGACACCGGTTCTAGCGACAAAGCAATCTCTTTGCACCCAACGCCAGGACATCGTCCCGAGGTGCAGTTGATTTAGATTGCTCTTGCTCCTGCCTGTGGGCGCCACAGGCATGTATTGGTGCCCTCGCATGTACTTGGGTGGCCGAAAAGATGATCGTGCCTCAAAGTACATAGGCTGGCGCTCGAGTGGTTCGACTGTGTGGATTAGGGCGCGCACCCGTAGAGACCTCGTGTTTGGTGGTTGGCGCATAAGCTAATGCCAACCTGCGAGTTCGGCCACGGCGTGACAGACCAAAGGTGACGACATATCGGCTAGGACATAGTTCGTTCGCTTTGGATCGCCGGGCTATGCGAAGAAGAAAGACAGGCTGACCGCCGTCCGAAGACAGCACCGCCGGCTTATTGCTTCATGTCGGATCGTTGCGCAAAGATCTCGTTCTCTTGTTGTCGGCGCACCTTTTCAGCCTCGGCAGCGATTTCGTAGAGAAGGTCGTAGGTGGTGGCTGGGCGGTGAAGTCTGATTGAGGGGAGAAGAGAGAATGTTAGAAGGAGAGAGTCCTGAGTGTGTTCAACCCACAGACAAAAGGAATTACTCACATGAGAAGCAAGGTCGCGACAATTCCGCCAACCAGGATTAGCAGGAGGAGGACCCTCAAACATCTTGCTGAGCGAGGGAGAATCATTCCTGTCTGGCTGCTCTCCAATGGAAATCGGCAGGGCAATCGTGGATGCGTGGATGCGTTGGCGACGAGGCACGAAGTTAAAATATTGGAGTCGCCTACGATCGCTCAAACACCGCGGGGGTGAACAAGAAAAGAAACAGAGAGGCAGAAAGGATAGGAGACGTCTACAAATTGTGTATGCAGATCAGCGATCGGCCTGGCAATCGCTCAGACGCCCGAAATGCATGCTAATGCCATGTTCGTGTGCCAAACTTGGCGCATGGCCGGGCGTGACAAAGACATAATCCTGCTGCCAAGACTGAGCCTCGGCGTATCGGTGTCTTTTGTTTGTTGGGGCCTTTTGGGTGGTGGTGGTTGTTGTTGTCGCTTTTTCCTCCCGTTGCAGAAGGCGGCTACAGAAGCGAGATCAGCATGAGAGGGGGGTAATTTGGCTGCCATGGAGAAACTGCCATTTCCATCCAGCTGCCTGTCCAATTGAAATCCCACAGCAACGCCCCTAATCCCGATGTACTCAGGAGTCAAACACCGCTAGAACAGCGTTTTGGCGTCTCCATGTGAGCCCCGAGATGTAAAATTAGAAGCCCCACCAATCCCACCAAGCATCGAAGATCAGCAACTTGAGCCTCCATATGAACATATAGATCCATGGATGTAACCTTGACCACGAAAGCCTCAAAGATGCAGGATTTTATTGTATGTGTACGTATGAATTTGCCTGCGGCTACTGTAACTATGTAGGAAGTTTCCATTGCTACCCAGCAGCAGTCCAGTAAGCATTTGTTAGCGCGCTTTACGAACTCCCGTTGTTTCCGCAGGCATTAGACTGTACAGCTCCATTGCTAGGCGCCGACAAGAGCAAGCAAGGCAACAGTGAATAAGAGTGTGGGATATTCTATCCGGCCGAGCATCTGGTTGGTAATTGGCCCGCTGGCCAATGCTATAGTCAGTGATGGTGCAGGGTAGCAACAACAACAGCCAGTTCCAGGTGTTCCAAGGGACAAGATACTCGACGAGAATGGCGGAAATAGACATGCTCAGGGCACCACGCCCGCTGCCGATATTGAAGGCTGAGCGATACGCCAGGTTAACGGCAATGCTCAGTCAATTCACTAAATGGTCCACGTGTGCGGCCCGTTGCTGTTGCCTTGGCGATTAATAACCCACGAGGAATCAGGACATTACTACCAGAATGAGGAAGTATCGCATGGTGCCTGCTCGAGAGATGGCAAATCTCGTGTCTGCCTTAGAGATTGGAAGTTGGGGCCCCACGGGGTAGAGGATAAGAGACCCGGTCGATTAAAACATCGCATTGAACGATTGTATAACTTGCTAATTAATACCAATCATCGACATTGTATTAAGATATACTTCATCATGCTTAATACTCGTTGGAAACACGCTGCCCCGGATCACAGGGCGCCGTGCCAAGTTGATGACCAACAACAACAACAACAGCTTAGTGGCTCTGTAGCCTGCGCCCTTCCCAACATTGACGACATTCCCCCGCATTAAGCGTATTTCATTCAGTCTCTACATCAAATTAAGTACCCAACGTAGCCAAAGATGCCTTACCTTCACTATCGACGTTACTTCCAAACCAGAACAAGACGAATGATGTTAGACGTATGTGAAAAGGTTGCTAGGCCCACTAACCCCGGTCATGATGGATATATCAGCAGGAACTTTTCCGGGCCACTGTTGTCCGATGCCGATAGCACATATCAATGTTCCTCCTTGCGATAGCCACTGCCCTCATTCCCTGGAGATGGGCTGTCAAATGGCGACATAACCAAAGCTAAAAGAATATCAACTAATCACCCTCGCAACTGACCACCATGAAGCTATCAAGCCTACTCCAAAAGCCGCCGGGCTACATGATTGCCTGCATGGTGTGCTCCTTTGGCGGCTTCCTCTTTGGCATCGACACAGGTATTATTGGCCCCGTGACGGTAATGGACGACTTCAAAACCCATGTTGTGGGCAACCCCTCCCCGACCATCCATGGCCTGATCGTCTCCTCCATCCTGATCCCCGCCGCCATTTCTTCTTCCTTCTTCGCCGGCCGACTGGCCGACGCCCTGGGCCGACCCCGCGCCATTGCCATCGGCTCATTCATCTTCAGCCTCGGTGCTGCGCTTGAGGCCGCCTCGGTACACGTCGTCATGTTCGTGGTGGGCCGCGTCGTCGAGGGTATCGGCGAGGGTCTTTACCTGGGCACATTGGTCGTGTATATCTGCGAGGTGGCCCCGCCGCGGCACCGCGGGGCCCTGACCACCGCGCCCCAGCTGCTCACGACTCTCGGTCTCATGACGGGCTTCTTTACGTGTTATGGCAGTGCCAACATTCCCTCGTCCTTTTCGTGGAGACTGCCCTTCCTCCTACTCGCCGCCTACGCCCTGGTGTTCTCGGTGGCGGCCCTGTTTTGGCTGCCAGCCTCTCCACGCTGGCTGACGCTTCGCGGGCGGGAGAACGAGGCAGTTGAGGCCTGGGAAAAGCTTGGCGTACCTGCCGCCGACCGCGAGAAGATCCTTGATCAGCTTTCAGCCCAGGTCGTGGAAACGAACCCCGCCACTGCCGTCGACGCGACCGGTTCCACCCTCACGATGACGGAGATGGCTCCTGCCTCAAGACCGGTCCAGAGCAAGACGAAGAAGTCCCAGCTGCGCGACCTCTTCGCCTCCGACGCCCGCCCGCGTCTGCTGCTGGCCGTTTTCCTCATGACCATGCAGCAACTGAGTGGCATCGACGGTGTACTGTACTACGCGCCCCTGCTCTTTCAGCAGGCCGGCCTCGACTCCCAGGAGTCCGCCTTCCTCGCCTCGGGCGTCTCGGCAATCGTTATCTTCGCTGCAACGATTCCGGCGACTCTCTGGGCCGACCGCTGGGGTCGGCGGGCCAACACCATCGTGGGCGGGTTAGGTATGACGTGCACCATGTTTCTGCTGGGGAGCCTGTACGCGGCCGACGCCGTGCACGCGGGCCGCGGCGCAGGCCGCTGGGTCGTCCTTGTCAGTATTTACGCCTTTGCTGTGCTGTACTGCATTTCATGGGCCGTAGGTATCAAGGTCTACGCGGCGGAGATCCAACGGCCCGCGACCCGCGCCCGCGCCACCAGTATCGCCCACAGCGGCAATTGGCTCAGCAACTTCCTTGTCGCCCTTGTAACCCCTACCCTGCTCGCCGAGTCCAGCTACGGCGCCTACTTCCTCTTCGGCGGCTGTACACTGGCGACTGTTCTGGTCTGCTGGGGTTTTATGCCCGAGACCCGCGGCCGGAGCCTGGACGATATTGATCGGGCTTTCCAGGAGAAGAGCCGCGTGAGTTCAAGTGGGTTGAAACAATTCGCCAGGACAATTTCGCGGCGCCTGCTGAGGTGAACACCTTCCTCGTGTCAAGAAGTGTAGTCTTGGCGTTTCCATGGGAACCCCGACGTAATGATATTCGTCCGGCCTTCTTCTTGCCCGCATCCCCTTTCGTCGGGCTCATCATATTCATCGTCGTTTCTGTTGGGTTATATCTTCATTGAACCGAAGAGCAGAAGAATGGTTGCGAGAGTAGTTGGAGAGTGCATGATCCAAGTTGTGCCATGGGCTGATGAAGCGGCTCCAACACAAACGGGCAGCAATAAGATATACGACGATTAGTGCATTGTGATGTGTAGCCACTGGTTTGTCGTAGTGATTCGTGTGGTGATTGCTCAATGGGGGTTGGTGGTGGTGTTTCAGCTATTTCTCATCACTAGAACGTACACTACCGACGACAGAGTCACATTTATATGGTTTCGTTTCTGTTGAGATCATACCTTCATTAACATGAAGAGCAAAAGAGAAATGAACTACTGACGATAGTTATATATATGTACTGGGACTTATGATAATTTTCTACGCACGGGTCTTCGAGTCGACGGGATTCAAGGATTTGGCCAAGTTGAGGTGTGGAGGGCTTGGGTAGTTCATTTCGCCAATCAGGTATTACAGATTTAGCGCCCATGGAGCTACCCCCAGCGGAACACGCCTCGCGTTTGTAATCCCACGGTTGAAGGTCATTCATTCATCATATTCTTCCTCAATTTCTTGCCAAAAGCAAGGGTCACCCAAATCATCTGTGTTGCAGATTTACGGATTTTAACATTTTGATCGTGTCCATTCGGTGCCTTGTGGCCAACAGCCTCGTCATAGTGCCCGGGTCAGTAGCCCAGACCTTTACTCTCGGTCTAGAAGACGGTTAATCAGAAGGGCTACCAGATAGGCCGCGAAGGCAACATAAAAATAATCATTCAAACACGAGGTATCTCCAGCGTTCTCAATACTACCGTCAGATGAGCACGCGTGATGTCAAGAGCTGGAATACTGGAACGGAAAGTACTGGTAGCTAACGGCGGACAGGTTGGGGAATAAATGAGGGTCCCTTGCTATTCATGTAGTCGATCAAGGGGTCATTTGACGAGGCAGGCATTTGGTTCATCAAAAAGAATGGAAATCCCAGTATTTGTAAATTGTAGTAAGGAAGATGCTACTGGGCCACCGACTAGAAACCTCAGAACAAATGCTGGTGAAGAGTACCCCTTGAATCCTTTGTGAGCTTCTTCTTTATGTAATCTATATATTTGGGTGGCGCTTGGACATAGTTTGCCACTTGGCTTTCCTAATCTGATCACCGTACAATCTGAGGAATCCCATGGGTAGTAGAAAGGCGATATTGATGCATGCAAAAGTGAGCCAGGCATACTGGTATTCTATTCTCTCCGCAAATGGGACCCTGAGCAGACTCAGTTAGCTTACACAGCAGATTCGCAAGATTGGAGAATAAAGTTCCATCACTTACGCGTAGAACGGAACAATACTACAGTATATAAGTCTGATGAGTGACAAAATGGCACTGATTTCGGCGGTTTGAGGTTTGTAACACTTCAATGTTTTCTATTGTTAGCCAGCTTCGGGTTCGGAGTCACCGACAGGTTTGGAATCACCAGCGGTGACAACAAACGGCAAGTAAGAGATAATTCCTCTGAGCTTACATCGGTACAATAGGTATAAGTTACTGTGCCCGCGACCTGCAGCCCAAACGACGCGATGGCCATGCCAACTGCGTTGGCGGCCCAGCCTGTGCTCTTGGCGTGCGAGATGCACACACCCTGGATGACGGTGCCGACCGGAACCAGAAGCGCGAGCCAGAGCGCGTCGAGGCGTGACTCAGGCCGTCGGACTCCGTCGCCCCTGCGCCGCGCCGCGCGGTACACGAGCCAGTCGGTGAACCAGCCCGCGCTGCACTCGCCCAGGAAGCAGCCGACGACGAGAGGGAGGGATATGACAAGGCCTGTCTGCGCCGTGTTGAACCCGTAGAGGCTCCTGAACACGACCGAGCCTGTCGCGCCGAACAGCAGGCTGCCGTACGCGAAGGCTGTCATGTAGTACAGGGCGGGCAGGAGGACGCACAGGTAGCGCATCATGACGAACGGCGCCGCGAAGGCGGACAAGGTGAGCTTTTGCTCGCGGGTACCGGATCCGCTGGTTCGAAACAGGAGAAGGCCGACATATGTCCTAACAGGTCGTTTGTTGACTTCGGTCGGCAAAGCAGTGTCGACTTGGCGGGAGTAGAGGGTCTCGGGGAAACAGAAGTAGGTGACGAAAAAGAGGCCGAACTGGATATAAGACTGCATCATGTGTCAACGTCTTTTCGCTAATCCCGTACCCATCTAGCAACAATGCTAGTACCGGTAATGACTGACCGGTATCACAAAGCATTGGCTCCAACCCAAGTTCTGAGCGATGAACCCCCAGCCAGGGGAGCAAAGTGCGGAGCGTTGGTCACGCAAAAGGTGTAAACACCCATGAAGAGGCCTCTCTCATGCAAGAAGAACAGATCTACGACCGTGGCAGGGCCCAGTGCGGTCGCACAGCCAGCGCCCATGCCGTTCAGAGCGCGCGTGGCCAGGACGCCGGACCAGGTAGTGCAGTAGCCGGCCGCAAAGTTAGTCGCGGCGGCCAGCAGGTTGCCGAGCACGTAGAAAGGGCGGCGTCCGTACACGTTGGCGAGCGGGACCAGGAGCACGGGGCAGACGGCGCCGAAGACTGTCCATACTGTCAGCTCATACGAGGCCTGGACGGGCGTGATATGGAAAGCGGCCGCCAGCGGCACGAAAGCCGGGTTGATGGTCGCGGCGCCCATGGTTCCCATCAGCGTCAACAGAGATGCCTGCAGCAAGACGGCGAGCTTTAAGGGCTTGGGCCAGTTCTTCGGACAAGTGAGCATTAGCCGGCGTGGTGCATATGAAAGATATCAATGTCATACCAGCGGATCATCTTTGTTGTCTGAGGGCTGGGGCACCAGCGGCAGACCGTGCCTGTCCACCTTCAGGCGTCCATCGGATTGACGGTCTTCAAAACATACAGCTTCCGGGGTCGTAGCAGCCTCAAGTTCTGATTTCATACGATAATGGGTATCCATCTCTGGAGTCTGGTCGTGCCAAGTTGGTCGAATAGATGCGAGACTGTGGGAATCGACGGTGTACGATATTGAGGTGTCGGATCTTTATGTACTGTATTTGCGGACAAAATCATGGAACCCCTATATTAGTCCAGCAGCCTATTTGGGCAGGGTATGGTTAGGCTTCTTATCATGCACAAGCACTATATGGTGACAGGTAGGGTAGGATTACCTGCAACTTTGGGTGTTTTGGCAGCGGGTTGAACCAATCATAGGCCACCATGTCCTCGCGTACTCGTCTGCAATGGAACTAAATAGACGAGCCATGCAGCACACAACTTTTCATAGGCTGGCTAGGCAATGAGTCGGGAGAGGGGTAGATGTGAGCAGAACACCGTAACGGAGGAATGGAAAATTAGATAAACGAGGAGAAAGCGTGTAATTGAACTTTGCTTCTATTGCAACTAGTGCTTGTGCTGCTGGTGTCCTACTGCTTGATTCCTCCCCGCTTTCCCATCCATCCCACCATGCCCCCCCTCGTTGAGCCAGTCGCTTACGGCAAGCTGAACTATCCTCGTGTTCTTTGTGTCTTTGACTGCGCTCGCGCTTCTCGTCTCGTCTCTCCCAAGCCTCGGTCATCTCGATCGCCTTCTATGTTGCAGAAACAGGAGCTACCTACAGCTCTGTGGCTCAGCGATTAAGGCGCGGTCATTCAAATCTATGTCGACCGTCGGGTTATCGAGAAGATCAAGTTGGCAGTGACCTGCGGTGGCTAAACCACGGAGAGGAGAAATTTGACATCATCAAATTATTGATACGCTAGCTAGCCGCTGTAGAAAGAAACAGAATACAAACGGAGTGCCTGCAAACCTCTTGTATAATCTTTCGAAGCAATACAAACTTTGACGATAACTTGGATTGTTGTCAAGTATGCCTACCTTCATATCACCAAGCGAGATCTGAACCTTTTAACGCGTCGAAGGAAACATCGGCGGGAACGAGGACGAACTCCTCCCCCGATCCGCCCGTCTCCGCGCCCGCTCCACGAGCACGACCTTCTCGTCCTGAATGCGCACGCCGCGCGCGTGCAGCCTGCGGGCACGGTAGACAAGGGCCCAGTCGAGCAGGTAGACGAAGACGGTGGGGACGACGAGCAGCGCGACGGCGAAGCCGATCAGCACGGCATACTCGAAGTAGACCGTTTGCGTGAGGCCCACAGTGATGGTACTCACCAGCCCGAAGCCTGAGAGCCCTGCAGCGACGGACAGGACGACTAGAAGTCCGTTGGTCGTGTGTCGGATCGTCGTGAGCGTCGAGCTTGGCATCACCTCTTCGGGGGCGCGCGTTTTAACGAAATAGTGCAGGAGCACTGCGAAGAGGCCTACGATGGTGGCGAGGAGGCCCAGTACCTGGCGAATTTCATGCGTTAGCTATTCATCGAGGACATAATCAAACTGGCGAGGAAACGTTGGGCTTATTAGTTAAGTGGCGAGCTGTACATACACCATGAACTGACTTGAAATGCGGCGCAGTGTTGGTTGCAACTATACCAAAGACGAATTGCATGATGATAAGCGGAAAGCCGACAGCGAGCCATAGCACATTGACGCGCCTGGGGTTCTTGGCCATGACGTGAGGTTTATGGATTCGCAGAACAATATTCCGACCGGCTTCGAGTGCGAGAGCCAGTGGGATGAAGCCCAGAAGCCCAGCAATACCAAATGTGACTAAAGATGGATTTCGTCAGTCGACCATCATGCCCGAAAGCAATGCGTGAGCGCTTCCGAGTAGTATACTTACTATGCAGCGAAACAAAAACAAACAAGGTAGTGAAGGTCCAACCATCCACCGAGATCGCGTTGACGGCGTGGAGTACGCCAGAGTCTGCCAGCTCGATACCCTTGCGGGGGTTTAGCTGGTAGCGGTGACCATCGCTAGTGAACTCGACGACGCCTGGCGGGAGAAAGGGCTTGACCTTGTCGATGCTGAAATCCTGGGGCTGCTTGAACGTCGACTGCGCGAAGAGTGCGAGGCCCCCGAAGCCCCGCGGCGTCATCAAGTCGAGACCCCGCTGCACCAGATGTGAGAGCGTCTCGCTTGTGATCAGTTTTGTGATGTTGATCTTCCCGAGCTCGCCGGCTTTGGACTGCGGGACCGGTGTCGGAGTGAGTATCGGAGTGGTATTCAGTTGCCGTGGGTCCAGGAGATCGTAGCTGGGCGGGCCGGCAGGAAGAAGAGCATTACGCGGGACCAAGCTTCGTACCGTCTTGGTGAGATTCATGGTGAGGCCTTCCAATTGGCCGCTCGTCAAGATCTTCTGTAGTGCGAGGACGCCACCCGTCCCTAAGCCCTCACCCAGCCCGACGGCGGCGCCGTTCAGGGAGTCGTTGAACTGAACCGGGGTGTTGGGGACGGGACCGGCCGGCACTGTCGCGTTCCCGTTGAGGATCGAATTGAAGCCGCCCATGGCGGTGACGGCGTCTGTAGCGCCCTGAGCAAGGCCTCGGCCCAACCCGTTGGCGGCGGCTTCGACGTTTATCTTGGGCAATAGACCTGACCCCGCAGTCGACGCCAGGACCTTGGCAAGGGTGCCATTGGCCAAGAAGCCGGAGGTGAGACCGGTTCCAAAGTCCTCGGTGATGGCGCCCACGTCGTTCTTGGTGCCGTTCGGTCCGACGACCGGGCCAGGGTCTGGCTGGAGGCCGAGCCCAATGGGTACGCCCGCACCAAGGCCCCTGCCGAGACCCGATGCTGCTTGCGGCAGATTGTCCAGAAGAAGCTTTGGATTGATGGCGGATCCAATACCGCTTAGGTTCAGATTGCTCGTCACCGAAGAGCTCAGCCCATAGCCAAGGCTTCCTGCGATATCGGCCGCGCTGGAGCCATTGGGCGGCGCGACGTTGTTCAGCTTGAGCCCCGTGACGGCGCCATTGCCCAGCCCCTGACCAAGGCCTAGCGCAATCTGAGGTACCTGCGCTGTGATTCCACTTCCACCAACTTTGGAGAGCAGGTCTTGGATGTTCAGACTACTGGTTACGGAGTTGCTGATCCCGTATCCAAAGGTTCCCGCTATGGCTGGGATGCTGGTGTTCTCCGGTGGCGGTGGCACATTGGCAATTTTCAAGCCTGTCACGGCCCCGTTCCCTATCCCAGTAGCAAGATTCAGGACGGCGCTGGGCAGCTGCTGGGTTAATCCGCCGGCGCCACCTGGGATGATATTGACGAGATTCTGGATTGGGATACTGCTCGTGACGGAATTGGACAATCCAAAGCCGAACACTCTGAGCAGGGAAGGGACGTCGGTGTTGGTCTCCGAGGGAGGCGGGACCTGGCTGATGTTGAGCCCAGACACGGCTCCGCTCCCGATACCCTGCGACAGGCCCAGCACACTCGCCGGTAGTTGTTGCTTGAAAGAGTTGGAAGTCGGATTGTTAAGAACTTGTGAGATATTGATGGCGCTGGCGACGGTATCCGACAGTCCGAAGCCGAGATTCCCCGCCACGTCTACCAAACTGCTGCTATTCGGCGGCGGAGCTCGTACCGCCAGCTTCAGCCCGTTGACGGCACCGTTGCCCAAGCCGACGGCCAAACCCCTCGCCGCGGGCGCGAGCATTGGGTTGCCAGTCAGATTTCCCAGATCGATAGACCGCGTAATCACAGCTGCGGCGTTGCTGCCCACGGCCACGACGACCGGGCTCAGGGCGCTGCCGTCGTCGCCACTTTCCTTCACGATCTGCTGCCCGATGGCTTTGGCCTGGTCGGCCGACTTGAGCTTCAAACCCTGCACCGCTCCCTGGCCCACCCCGATCCCCGCCGCGGAACCGACATTCGCCAGAGATCCTCCCGCAGCGTTGATGACGGCTTGGATTCCTTTGTCGGCGATGTCCTCCAGCAGACCTCGTGGTGCCAGCCGTCTCTTCGTGTTATCGGCCTCTCCGCTTCTCTTCCATAGACCCACCAGCCCACCAGAAACATCCCTCGACTGTGGTCTCGCATTCGTGTGGAGTTCCTCTTTTATAGTTCGAAGGACCTGGCTGGCTTCCCTGAGAGACTCGGAACCGGATCGACTCGCCCATACCTCCGACGCGTCGGCTCCGAACTCAACAAAGGCCAGTATGTTCCGCTGTATCAACTCATCTTTGGCGATCGCGTCGGCGGTGGACCGCTTCATGATGTTAGTCGCTACCCAGGGCTGTTGGAGCGACGGCTTCTCTTCGGGCCCGTAGTCTGCAAACTGCCATTTCGATCGCAGAATCAAAAGCGTCGACAGGCCGAGGCTTAGCAAGCAGATTGCAATGACCAGTTTCCTCCGCACACCTGGATTAATCTCTGCGTGTGGAGTGCGGCGAGTCTGCCGGGAACTCATAGTGCGATGGGGAGCGAAATGGCTTGTCTTGTTAATTAGATCATTAATATTGGTTGTTTCCTGTATCATCTCGCAGTAAGAGGCGGAATCCAGAACGCTGTTATCATGAAAGTGAAAAGAACATGAACATGATCAAAACAAGTTTTGGGATGCGAAAGCAATACCCCTCATGTATAAATTTTGTCATAGATGAGCACGATACCCAGGCCGTGGCCGATCGTGTCCCAGGACCAGCCCGTCTGACATAAGTAGGGGTTCAGGCCGCGAGCTCTTCACCCAACAGCTCGTCCGATTTTCAACGGCTGGAAGCAAGGTTAAGCTTCAACCTATCCCACCCGCGAGTCTCCCCCTTTTACCCCAGCTTCCAAACCTAGGCTCGCGGACGGGCCATGGCATGTTCCATTTGACCAAGTGACATGACACCACAATGGAGGCCAAAGCTGAGGTCAAATCGATGACCTCACTTGCCCTAGCAAGGTTCAGACAGGGAACCTTTGCCACGTGTGTGTATTTTGTTGCTCTGATCGAGATTTAGATATCGACAGTTGGACGCATTGCCAATCTCTGGTCGCATACTTGAGATTGATATTCGACTTCAATGGAGATCATGACTCTTTTGTGTAGAGTTTGTTAATCAAATATGGAATATGATATCGTGCAATATGAGGCTTGGATGAGCACCTCCATGCAAATTTTGAAAGATTAGATATTGGATCGGCCTACCACATCGTTCGTATAACGGACGTCTCGTCTAAAAAGCTAATAAGCCATTGTCTTCAATCTGAACTGACGCCTCTCTTCATCTTCGGCAGAGGCCGTCGCTCAGCCAAACAGACCTGATGCGACCGAAAACAGAGATGAGACTCGGGGTCCCTTCGTCAGTCTCTTATCAGGGGCCAATCGTCGACGTCTGATTCCTTCCTTTTACCCGTCACATCACCAACTTTCTTGTTTTAGCTCCAGAAAGTGAAGCGTTTCTAGCGTAGGGGCTAGAACGTTTGGCGGTGCTGGTTTTGAACTGTTTTTGTTTCGAACCCAATACGTCGACGCTGGGAATTCCAGCTCAAACAAATCTTGTCCCTTCTTATTTGGAATCATCCGCAATACATCATTTCATCCTTCCATGTCTTCGCCATCCTTTTCTCGAGATGATCAACCGGATGCTACATGCGCTAATCGCACCAATGTCACGTTCGTTCTTCCAGCGTTGGCAATTGAAGTCGGGTGATTGCACGGTTTCTTGGCTCATCTTCTCGTCCGCCTAGGCGTGCTCCCTATGCAGACTGAAGTTTCTATGCGAGTCAAACCGCCCAGGGTAGAAGCTGAAGCCGCCACCCTCACCGCCGTCACCCTACTGCGTCGAATCACTCCCTGCCTGCATCAAGTCATATGGGCTTAGCGCAGGTGGCGTATTCCGGGACGTTTAGAATGTGACGAGAAAAGATTCATATAAGTTAGTATCTGTGCTTCACAGCGCTGATAGAAAGCCCTACATTTCACTATCATAACTGTTGGGAGTGCATGTAGGCTTTTTATTGTCCACGTACATAGGTGCCCTAGGAGCACATACGTTATTTGGAATACATAAGTTCAGACATCTTTCAATGACCCTTCTAGAGCAACGATTCAGGGATATCCAATTGTGGCCCCATTGACGTCTAAAAGTTGCAACTATCAGACTTCTGAGCCAATGGCCTCAATCCCGGTCAATCTCCAGCTAATGAGTACGATCTTTTAGAAACAACACCACTTCGCTGAACTCGTACTCGTTATTTTGCGCGACGCACATGTCCACCTCTGCCAATGAAACATTAACACTTTCCCGTAGAGCTCCGACGACTCATGTACGCGGCGTACTGGCTCGACCGTGAAAGCGGAGGCGTGTTGTCCTGCCTCCGCCGCCGCTGCCGTCCTCTGCGATCCGTGTTGATGCGAGCCAAGAGCTGGCTGCAAGAGCCGCGAAAGGAGCCCGAAGATCGGGATATACGGATAGGAAGCAAGTCTTCATCAACACTGTCTCTCTCCTTTCCCTTTTCGTGATCGGCGTTGGTGATGCTGCCCCTGAATGTGGGTGCGGAGCACCGTGATGAAACTCTCCGGCTATCATCTTGATAATAGCCGTATCGATAGTAAGGTGGAAAGCTGCGAGATGTTCTCCGCCCTGGCTCACTACTACTGCTCTGCTTCGAACTGGGCTTGCTAGACCCAGAGCTCAGTCGCCTAGCCAGGCCGCTGGCGGCGTCCGAGAGGCGGCGCATAATACTGCTGCCGCTACCTCTGTTACCTCTGACATATTCATCTTCCGAGCTATCCGGACTCCAGCAGCTGATGGAAGAGACCATGGCACTGTGGGGTTGCGGCGAATGGCGGAAGTGAGATCGAGTGGGAGTAATGTAGCTATCGGAGCGAGAGGCATGGGAGACCGCAGTAGCGGAGTCGGAGAGACGAGAGCTCGGAAGAGCATTGGGATTAGCAACGTGAAAGTTGACATAGGTACTGCTGATGCTGTCACTACTCCCTTGATGGCTCAGGGGAGTAGAAGTTGGGTTGCGTTTATATGATTGAGGCAATATAGCTCGCTGAGAGAGAGGAGGCGGCACAGCCTGTCTGTTTGGCGACACGATTGGACGTCTTTTATTCATGTTTAGTTGTATTTAGTTGGTAGGGCAGATCGGACTTTCGTTTATTTGATGACCAATTAATTCTGCAAACCGTGTAGGTCAGAGTAAGATGCTATCAATTAAGTACGCGGTCAATAGGCGTTTGCAGGGTAGAAGCAAACGACCACGTTCTTGTTGCTCCCCCTCTTGTCTCAAACAACGTGTTCTGGTATGTCCAACAGAAAGTTCCAGGCATTGATAATTGTTTCGCTCGTAATAACTCCTTTATCTTTGCGCAGGCTGTGTCTTTGGCATAGCATGAATATTCAACGTGCCTCATGCCCCAGGAATATGGCCGCTTTGGCTGGAATGGGATCACAGCTGGAGTGGGATAGCAGCTTGAAAGGGGTAGAAGCTCATAGCCCAGAAGTGGCGAAGTATTGCTAGGAATATTTATTACACGATCATGCAAACAATAATAACATGGATGATTATTTCGCACTGAAGATGTTGATCTGTATCAGATATCAATTACGATAAGCGAGTGGCAATGACAATAGTTACATGCATCGGAAGACAAATTTAAGCGAGAGAATGTCCGAGTCGTCTCATTACCAAGCATCATGGTCTTGCCCATTTAGTCACAGCACATCACGCCCCCAAAGCCGAAGTGCATAAATGACGGCTACCCCTTAAACAGCCACCTGTGCATTGAGTCGACAGAACCCGCCCTTAGCCGCGACGCCCTTCTGTAGCTCCACCATCTTCTTCTGGTCGCCCGTGGGGTCCGAAGACTCGCCGGCAAGGTCCCAACCTAGGAAGCCGTTGGTGTAGTTGGGCGCAAAGCCTGGGCTCAGGACGCCGAGGCGCTTGCCGTAGCGCGTGACCTTGTCCCAGTCGCGAGCCACGTTCTTCAGGTCGGCCGAGAAGTAAGCGTAGCTGCGCTCGAAGATCTTGCGATTGAGCTCGGTTCCCATTACGGGCTTGAAGTCGACGTATTCGGCCCAGGCGGCGTCCGGGTCCGCGAGTACGAAGTCGGTGGCGCGCTTGACGGCGCGCAGGAAGGCGCGGACCTTGTCCGGGTGCTCCTCGAGGAAGGCCTCGTTGCCGATGTACAGGATGGAGCAGAAGCAGCAGCAGCCCAGCTCGGCCAGCTCGTCGATGCGCAGCATCTGCACGTCGGACTTGGGCCGGCCCTGGCCCGCGAGCCACTCCTCGAGCTCAACCATCTGCACGTTCTCCAGCCCGATGCCGGCGTCAATGTCGCCCTGGATGATGGCCCGCGACACGTTCATGCCGCAGCGCACCGCCGTATAGTCCGTGGGCTGCATGCCGTAGTGCGACGTCAGCTCGTCGATCTGGATCTTGCCGAACTCGCCGACGTAGCCGATGCGCTTGCCCTTGAGGGTGCGGAAGTCAGGGGTGATGCCCGAGTCCTTGAGGTAAATGACGCCGGTGAAGGGCTCGTCCAGCAAACTTCCGACAGACTGGACGGGGAAGCCACGGGCCTTGGCCTACAGACGCGACATGGTCAGTCGTAGCCCACAGTGAGCTTTGAAATGTTGATGGGGGTCAACTCACAGCAAGGGTATGGATCATGGCTTTGAATCCAAGGTCGGCTTTTCCGGAGCCGATGATCTCAGTGACATCCTAAAGTTTTTGTCAGTACCTAAGTGGTTGGCCAATCACGCAAGTTTCTCACACTCGGGTCGTTGGGCTCAAGAAGGGCGACCTTGATGCCCTCATCCTTGAAGTAGCCCTTGGCTTGTGCCAAGTACAGCGGGGCATGGTATGGCGTCGCGTGCCTGTTCAGGGTCAGCCAAGTCTCATTGTACACTGCTTCTCGGTCAGTTCTAACCAGTTGGTCAGGAAGGTGATCTTATCAGTCGACATGATAGGAGATCAAGCAAGATGCTGCGTGTGTCAGTGCCATCGTCACGATAGGGGCAAGGGGTGGGATGTCAAAGAAGCATGTCCTTTCGCTGGTATTATCCAGATCAAGTTCACCGGTATTTCTCAGATCGACCCGTTTGCCATGCTACCATCAAGAGAACGGTGGCAGCATGGCAAAGCAGGTCGAACACCCGGCTGCAATCTTTTGCATAGTTACCTTGACCAAAGACTCCCCATCATGACATGTCTCCATGACTCTCCATTATATTCGTACCGTAAGTGGTGGATAATTGAGTAACTGAATATATGATGGTGTCCAACGTGATGAGGCTTGGAGGAAAGAGAATTGAGGAGAGCTGATTGAACACGGTCGGGGAAATAGCGTATTTATGTCCATTGACATCAGAACGTTCCATGAGCTATTATCCAGACAACAGATGAGGGGTAATGACAAACTTGTCGTAAGCGAGGCCTTTGGCGACACACCCGTTCACTGGGCCGTTGCCTTCCCCTTATGCAGCACTATGTCACAACTGGCAAGTGAATGGCTGACGATCCCGAAACTTTAATAAACTGTTCGACTGCCCGTTCGGCGACGCTGGCAAAACAACATGTCATTGGCGGTGGATCTCGTCCTCCGCTAGCAAAGGCCCGATTTTAGCTGCATCTCGGATGTCGCTAACATGCCAATAACCAACCAGTTTGACTCCCTCGTGTAGCCGGAGCTCGGCCTAACGACAGTCTACCACATTGTTGCAACGCCATTCAACAATATCCGCTCAAATCGGGAGCATGTCGGAGGTGTGAAGTAGTTTCAGTTGAAACAGTCACACAGCGCCAACATTTTCTATGCATCTCCCCAGATCGAAGCATTGTGAAAAGCAACATAGAATATGCCACTGTAGTACACCAAATATTTATTTAGGTCGGCTAAGGAACGTAAAGGAGCACTTCACGAGGGGTAGAATTCGCAAAACTCTGAACTTTAAATGAAAACGAAACTCAGATATTACATAACATCGTATTTGCCCCTCTAAAAGCATCAGCACGACCCATTCAGAGCTTAACCCGGCCACCTCGTAGCTCCTGCAGATGCTTTTGCTGGAATGGCATGTACGACTCCGATCCAGGGGGTAGCCAGAACATGGCATCCGGCTCCTTGTCCAGAGCCTTCGCATTGCTCTCCATAAGCTCCAAGTCCACGCCCTCGGTTCTCAGACCCCCCTTTTTGATCTTCATGTTACCCGTGTACTCCAGCTGCTGGACCACACGAATGAATAGGGGCACCGCGTACTTGGGCAGCCGCTCACGGCAATGCGCCGTCAGAGCCTTCCAGTCGACGTCAGGGATCGCTGTACCTTCACGCAACACCACCGCGGCACAGCCAGCGCGTCCGTCCATGTTGGGCACCAACACGCCGTAGACGTTGGTCTCGTCGATCTGCGGGAACTCACCGACCACGTCGCTCACCTCGTTGGTTGACACATTCTCTGAGTGCCATCGAAAGGTATCGCCGAGTCGGTCCACAAAGTACAAGCGGCCTTCCGAGTCAAGGCGCATCAGGTCACCGGAGCGGAACCACAGGTCACCCTTCTTGAATACGTCGGCGACGTATCGTTTCGAGGTCGCCTGCGGGTTGTTGTAGTACGGACTGGCGGCGGCAGGGGTCGTAGGGTTAGCCCAGTGGATCATCTCGCCCGCCTCGCCTGTCTTGGCGCGAACGGCAAAGCCGTCTGGGCCGCGCACCATGTCCTGCGTGTCCGGGTCGATTAGGACGCGAGTCTCGAAGCCGTAGTTTTTAAGGTTCCAGATCGGACCGCGCACCGCGATGGCGTTGCGCGAGAAGTCGCCGCGGTTGGCATTGGCGACGAAGCCCGGCCCGTCGCTCGCGGCGTAGAGCTCGTTGATGCACTCGATACCGAACCGCGCCCGGAAGGGCTCCCAGACGTCGGGGCGCATGCCGTTACCCCAGGCCATGCGTACTCGGTGACCCTGGTCGAGTGGGCCTGGCGGCGCATTGACGAGGTACCGACACAACTCGCCGACGTACTGGATGTGGGTGGCGCCGGACTCGTGAACTTCGGGCCAGAAGGTCCGGTGAGAGAATTTGCGGGACAGGACGACGGTAGCGCCGCTACCAATGCAGATGAGGATGCACAGTCCGTAGGCTGCCGCGTGGTAAAGCGGTAGACAAGTATACATCCGATCGCCCGGGCCAAGATGGATCCTGTTCCCGAACCCGCCCTGGCTGATAACCAGCTGATGGGTTCGCGTAGTGGCCACGGCCTTAGGCAGACCGGTGGTGCCAGAGGTGTACAGGAGTACGGACAAGTCTGTGGGATCCAAATTCTTCCGCCTGGATCGAGGGATTGGGCCAATATCAGAGAGGCTCTCTATCTGGTCGCGATCGAAGTGCACCACTTGACAACCGGACTGGGCCAGCTCTTGCTCGACGGGGTCCACGAGATGGCGCACGTGGTTTTCGGTCAGCACGTATCGGACTTTTGCAATTTCGACACAATGAACCAGGGCCTTTCCAGTGAGGTTGCAATTGAGCAGAGCAGCACATGCACCGATGCCATTGAGGGCGTACAAGAGCATCAGATACTCAGGGCAATTGCCACTATCGATAGCCACCACTTCGCCGCGCTTGACGCCGAGGTCATTGATGAGCCAGTTCCCGATTGGTTGCAGAGCTTGAAAAAATTGCGCGTATGTCCACTGGCGACCCTCGAAGATCAGGAACACGTTCTTGGCCGTGGACGAATTGGCGTGGTCCTCTAGCATGTCGTAGACGGTCAATTTGCCAGCCCATGTTTTCTGCTTCACGTAGAGCATGAGGCGCAGCATCCGCCAGTATGGACTGGGACTCCATAAGTCCTTGCGAATATGGTATTTTCCATCTAGGTAGGCCGCAACGGCTGCAGTGCCGATGGCGGCACCTGCGGTGGTCACTGTCTCGACTTGTCAGTGGGTAAATCAGATGGTGCAATGTAGCATCAGCGATGGTGGCTGAACCTACAGTCCATTGACAGTTTGGGTTGGGTGGCGTCAAGGTTTCAACGGCAAGACAAGCCTGGAACCCAGATAAACAAAACGCTTGATCTCGTTGTATCGACAGTAATGGCAAGACAGGGCGCTTGACTGCAATTACAACTGCAGAATGAACTGGCGGACGTTTCTATTGAGAATAGTGAACCAGAAGAACTTGTCATGGTGCAGGCCTCGTGCCATCCCCCTCGCCCTTGTACGGCAGGTGCGACTCTGCATGAATTCAGTGCCTACTTCCGACCGAGGCACGATTGCTTATTCCCCCTCGATGTCTCGTCTCTCGAGGAAGGTGGGGCCAACGCCTGCCCCGCACCCGCATTTCTGCAACCCAAAGCGGTAATTTCTCAGCCATGACTACCATGTCATTAGCCACAGTGGCTTAGACGCTTGCATTGCACAACAACCACATTGACACACACACACACACACAATTTATTAACGCCCGGGCGGCGAAGCCGAAAGGGCAACTATCGATAATCTATAGTACATTCTTGAATCGCTTACTTGTCACCTAAAGCCCATGCATGCTCCATTTTCAGTTGGTCACTCCATTTCCGTCAGCACGTTCCTGTTTAGGATCCCGTGTTAGTAGCATTTCCTGCCAGGCCA
Organism: Apiospora kogelbergensis; assembly: GCF_038363985.1. NCBI lineage: Eukaryota > Fungi > Ascomycota > Sordariomycetes > Amphisphaeriales > Apiosporaceae > Apiospora > Apiospora kogelbergensis. The sequence goes on from NW_027117422.1 coordinate 1,742,136, forward strand.
GCTTGAAGGCCCTTCTCCAAGTGTCCAGCATCCTATCCTCGGCAGCTGAAGCGGCGCCTGCAGTCTGAGGCACGGGGTAGTTAGTATTAGTATAATAGGTTAGTAGATGGCCTTATGGGGTGCCCCTTTGGGTTGATTGGTATGCGTCCAGTCGGCCGGTCGCTATAGCAAATCGTACCGTTGCTCGGACGGCCTCCATGTCGGGAGACCAAAACCTGCCGTCCGATGGTGACTTGCCACCCAAGTAGAAGGACAAGTTGCTCCTGTGGGTGTCCGTGCACTGTAACATCTCTGCTCGGTATGCTGTCCATCTGCTGCATCGGAAGAGGAAGTGCTCTACCGTCTCTCTCGCGCATCCGCAGTCGCACTGATCGGTCGGTGCCGCTTTGATCTGATATAGGTATTCGTTCAACCTCGCTTTCCCTGTTCGGAGCTGGGCCAGAACGCTGGCTTCTTTCCACGAAAGTCGGTCGTACAGCTGCCTCGTATGTTTTCCCGGAAGAGCTGTGTCGACGCGCTTGGAGTGTTTCCCGACACCTTCCGGCAACTTGGTTAAAGCACCCCGTTTGGCCCATGCCAGGTTCAGTGTTGTTGACTTCGCACCCGGCATCTTGGTCCCTGGCTCGGCGCCTAGCCGTGTCGTGGTCTTCGCTTCCTTCTTCGCGCGGTCCATAAGCCTGTTTTCCTTACTCGTCGGGAACCAGGCGATCGTTACGTTATTTCCTTCCCTTTTCAGGTCCGCGATAGCTTGATAGGCCCGGCAGATATATTGCTGTCCGGACTGTTGGCGTGGTTTCTTTAGCGTGAGTGCTGCTGCCCTATTCCTCGTAAACAGCAGGATACTCCGGTAGCGAAGCTTCGGCAACGAGTGTAGCATATCTGCTATAGCAGCCAACTCTCCAGTATATGGGTTCTGCTCCTCTCTCGAGCCCAGAGTGACGGCACGGGTCTCGAGCAAAGGGCTGGCTCTCGTCGATGACCTCACTTCGACAGCGCCTGCGTACCCAACTAAACCGTTCTTGGCCGAGCTGCTGACCGCAATGCGCACGGCCCAGTCGGTGTGCTCGACCTCAGTTTCCGCGTCCGACTCGTCCGCGATCGTCCTTGTCCGGCTCTCCCACGGGGCTAGTGCGAACGGTTCGATAGTTTCCAACTCTTCCATCGGTATGTCTTTGAGCAGGTCCGCTACTTGGTAGAATGGCGATCGATGGTATCTCCGGAACTTCCGTATTCGCGCTGTGCTGCTGCGAAGGGGGTTGGTCGTTGGGAGGGTGTGGATGTCCGTCCACATTCTGATCGCTCTCCGCCAAAATCGGTCTTGGGCTGCGGCAATGTGGGCCTCTGCTTCCGCTACGATCGTAGCCACCGTCATGAAGGTTCCCACGATTGCCTGCGCCCCTATTTTCTGGATTCGGTTGACCGGCGCCGCTGCTCTGTACCTGCACTCGTGCATCCAGACGTTCGATGCGTAGTCCACCACCGATGCTACCGTAGCCGTGAACAGCTGTCGCGCCGTGGCAGGGGAGAGGCCTTTAAGCCGTCGTAGTTCCAGCACGGCCTCTAGTCCTTTAGCCGCTGCTTCGGCGATGTGTTGCCTATATTTGAGCTTCGTGTCCATAATGACCCCGAGGATCTTAACGTGCTCCCTGGGCCGCACCTCGCGTCCTTTAATGGTAAAGGGTGTCGGGTCGGCTTTATACGGCTTACGCGCAAAGTGAATGATGGCTGTCTTGTCCGCTTCGAACGTCGCACCGCTCTTCCTTTCCCACGCGAGGGCGTCGTTGATGATGGCTTCTATCCCTTCGCGATTGCTCTGCGCCGTTGGGCCTGTGACCCAAGCCGTAAAGTCGTCTACAAAGGCGACAGCGCCCCCGTAGCAGTCGATTCGTCGCTGTACCAGATCCGCATTGAAGAAGAGGAACAGGATCGGAGACAGGGGAGACCCTTGGGGTAGGCCCGCCTGTGGTAGGCTCCGGCTTTCGGACGTATGCCCGTTTACCAGAACCGTCGCCGTACGACCTGAGCAGAAAGCCTTAATCCAACGGAGCAACTGATCTGGTATTCCTCGCGCTTTCATCCTCTGGAGCAACCTGACGTCGAATACCCCGTTATACGCCCCTTTAACATCGAAGCTTACAAGACTGAGGACTTTACGACCTCGCCACGCAGCGTAGACTTGTTCTTGCAGGAGCATAAGCGCCTGCTCCGCTGACCGTCGTTTCCGGGCGCCGAAGTGGTTAGTTGGGAGGAGCCCAAACGTCTCGACTAGATGGGAAATCCTTTCCGCAATCACCGACTCCATCACCTTTCCCAGTGTGGATAGTAGCGAGATCGGCCTCCAGGCTTTCGCTATCGTATAGTCCTCTTTGCCGGGCTTTCTGAGAGGGATAATCTTCGCGTGGCGCCATTGGGTTGGTAGCTCTCCTTCCTCGAGCGAGGTATGGAACAGCGTGAGAACCCGTTGCCTGACCACCGGCCACACTCCCTTCCAGACCGCCACCGGCAGGCCGTCCTCCCCGGGCGCCTTCCAAGACTTAGCCGCGAACAGCTGCCGCTCGATCTCTTCCATCGTGATGGCGCGCATCTCGATAGGCGCCCTCTGCGGGCGGTCCCCTTCGTCGGCAATCTCGTCCGGGAGCGGTGGAAAGAACTGGGTGAGGAGTTCTTCCGCCTGCTCCGTATGGTTAGAGGTGGTCGTCCCGTCTGCTCGAACGAGCTGGGGGACCTTCCCGAATGCCGTGTCGTCGCCCGCCTTGAGATACTTTGCCGCCTTCCAGATATTATCGTTGTCGGCGAGAAACTCGTTCCAGTGCTTCTTCTTTTGCTGTCGAATCGCATCGTGGTACTGTTTTGCGGCGCCCCTCGCCGTTGCCTCTAGGTCATGCCTGGTGCAGCCTGCCCTTCTCTCGGTCCGGGTTCGGTTTCTCCAGTATGTGTAGATGCGCCGAAGTTGTGTCAGGTCCGTCGTCCACCATCGTTTCGCATACGGCGATGGCTTGGCTTTGGGAGTCAGTGCGTGCACCGCTTCTAGTACGACTCCCATCAGCCGGTCAGTCTGCTGCTGGACAGTTCCGCCCGTAGGGGTCGTGGCCAACGCTGCTGCGATCCTGGCGTTGATGTCTTTCCACGGGGCGTTCTTAAAGAGGAGCCGCTCTTGGCCCGTAGACGCTGGTGTAGCCAACTCGAAGACCGTCTCCATGGTCCGGTGGTCCGACCCATGTTCCGTGTCGAGCACCCTGCACTTGACTAGAGAATCTTTCATCGCTTCCGATGCTAGGACGAGGTCAATGGTCGTACTGTAGGCTCCGCCACTCCACGTTTTCGTGCCCCGCGGGAGCAGACTGCTGAGGCCGAGTTCGGCCATGAAATGAATAATCGGATCCGCCTCTCCTTGCTTTTCCAGTCGCACATCCTCTCCTCCCCAGAGCTGGTCGTGTCGGTTGAAGTCCCCTGTGATAACCACCTCTACTGCTGTTCCCGTCCTCCTTCTCACTGCCTCGATGGCGGTGCGCAGCTTTCTGCACACTTCTTGGAGCGCCGGGGGTCCTCCACAGGGACGTATACGGACGCCACCAAGACCGCATGTTCCGGCAGCCGCACGACTGCCGCGGTAATGTCTGGGGACTCGACCGGGACCTGTTCCGCTTCCACCTCCTTGCTGACCCAGAGCATGCTCCGAATCGGCCACCTCCCTTCTCTCCGAACTGATGGAACCATCTTGACCCACCTATGGTGTCCCATCGGTGTCGTCAGAAGCTTCCCTTGAACCATCCTCGCGTGCGGCTCTTGAATCGAGATCACTGTCGCATGCTGTACTTCTTCATCGTTGAGGAGACTGTCGTGTACGGGTCCTTGCTTCCTCACGTTGTTTTGAATAATACGGAACGGTTTAGTCATGGTTCGATGGGTACAGCTTCGGACAGTGTCGGCTAAACGACTCGTGTGGTCCTCCGCACAGGACGCATTTCGGAACGGTTGCCTCGCAGCTCTGGTGGCTATGCCCCTGCTTCGCGCATCGTCCGCAGGTCTGGGTGTTCTTGCACTGGAATGCCTTGTGTCCCACCTGCTGGCAGTTGTAGCACTGCTCCGGCCGCTCTCGTCGCTCGAATACCCTCGTGTAGCCCGACTCGCCTCCGGCGTAGAAGAAGCCCTCCTCGAGGAACTTCCGCGCCTCGGCCGCCTTCGTCAGGTAAACGACCATGGAGCCGTATGCCTTCCCGTTGTCTTTTCGGCTCAGCCATGCCACTTTAGCGACTGTCGTCTCGTTCTCTTGTCCAAATGCCTCGGCAGCTCCGTCTCGTATGTTGTCGTTCTCGTCCAGGACCGCTGTGCGCCTGACGCTGTCTACCTTAATCGGGTACAATTCGTCTCGCAGGACGCGAGCTCCAGACACGCTCGTCTTCTCGGCAGCTTGTTTGACTAGTCGGTGCTCGGTCTCATCTCGGCAAACTATCTTGATACGCTGGGGCTTCCTAGGGTCCATGGTTACGGCGCGGCATCGCCAGGCCTTCTGTTCTCCCGTCGCTCGCATCTCCTTCTCGATGGCGGCTCGAACCGTCCCGGCGGTCACATTTGCTCGTTTATCTTCCTCTATCCGGGACGTATCGATAGTGCAGTACAAGGTGTCGGTAAACGTAGAAGGCGTCGTGTTCATCGAGGTAAGTGTGCGTACGTTGCTCGGTTGGCTCGTTGGGGGCGTGCGTGCGATTTGCGCGTAAGAGGCCTGCGGGCTCGTCTGGGCGCTGCCGGCGAGGGCCGCGCTGTTCCTGAGTTCTTCCAACTGCTGGGTGACATTTTGAAGCTCGGCGGTGAGCCGCTGGATGATTGCCTGCTGGTTGTTGATGATCTCTTTCAGGTCTCGGATCTCGTTCTGGGAGCTGGCCACGAGCTCGTAGATGCGCTGTAGCACCTCCGGCTCGATGGACACTTTATTGTTCGAGCTTGTCTCCGGTCCGATGTCGCCTTCATTCGAGAGTAGCGCCTCGCGTGCTTTGGCGCTGGGCTTCGCCCGCTTCGCTCTTTTGACCGACGTCGCGATAGAGTTTGGTGCGTCCACCACGATCTCCATCTCTGCACGGTCCTCCATTGTCGCGTTGGACGCCCGCCGCCTTTTCATCCAACTCCCCTTTCAGTAATGGAATACGTAACAAATAATTGAACAATGATAAAATAAAGGTCTCCTCCCTTTTGTGTACAGTCACTAGCGAAACCTCCCACATTGACACATCGAGGGCTGACTTGTTGTATTGTTATTAGATAACCCCGCCCTGGCCTGCGTCACCACCCTTTCCCTCGTTCGTAGCTGGAAATCCCGAACCCAGCCTTAGCCATTGAGCACTTGCGCCGTGTAGTCATCACTGTTACAGTGAAGGACCAATACCTCCCCATAACCCGAGCGGCCATCTCCCCCGCAAATAAATGACACAGTGTTAACGTGCTGGCAGAAGCCGTGCTCCACGTCGTTGGTGTCGTAGATTCTGTACCCTCGGTTCTTGTAGATGGCTGCGAGTTGGGACAGGTTTCAGATTAGCATCTCATGTTTGAGCTGTTGATAGAATTGGTGAAAAGTGACTTTGCTGATTGAAACGTACTGAAGTGGACAGAATTCGTATGGACCTCGAGTTGGTCGGGGTCCTCTTTAAATCCATCAACACGGACACCAACGTAGCTGCTCACGTCGTCGATGATCCCATATTCGGGCGCTGCCATTACCTTATCGCACTACATTGCCTGGGACTCAGCTGACGCTCTTCCGTAGGGCACTGGAAGGTGTCGTCATGTTTACACGACACAGGCCTATGAGACGTGCTGGTGCCTGGTGTATTTGGCACAAGGAGGCCGGGAGTGGGAGCTTGGGTTGATGGACGACTTACACTTGGGTTGCTTTCCTGTAGCCCTGGTTAGATCTGACGTTCATAATGGAGCCAGTCGTTCAGGCACTAAAAGGGACGTATGGCTTACATCGTAGAACTTGAAATAGTCGTAGTCGTCATGAAACTCTGTGAAAGCCCAGAAATTTCCCAAGGCGAAGGATGCGAGCTCTAGAAGGAGAACACCAAGTATCAAATACATGGCGAGTCTCGGATGTAATGTCGTGAAGATCAATTGGACAGTTTCTTTTTGTGTAAAGATGATTTGAAAATTAGCTTCGAAGGGGGAGTTTATGGCTAGTGGGCTTAGATGAGGCTCTTATAGAAAGGAAGTGTTGTGGCCGAGGGGAATGTAAGTGAATGCAATAAAATATCTATTCTGTGGCATACAGTTAAGGCTAATGTAGCAGTCCGATTTAATATAATTCAAGATGTTCAGCATAAATTAGTATTCAATTTGATCCAAAGGCAGACAATGGTCTTAACCCCTTAACAAATAAATTACATTTTGATCAATTGTGTGTAAAGCCGCAGTCAATCAATCCACCAATGACCATCCCAGAGATTTTCATTTGGCCGATAGCTATTTCACTCTCCAGACGTATTTATCACTGCATAGGCCCCGTGCCAACTGACTTTCTAATTCATATCTGCCACAGTGTAATCACTGTTGCAGTGGAAAACGGAATTGCCGTCTATATCGTCCGAGTCACCACAAATGAACGCAGGGCCGTGGGGGGCTGACAAAAGCCGTGCTCATTGCCGTCCGTGTCAAATATCTGGTAGTCACGGTCCTCGTAGATTGCTGTAGTTGTAAAAGGACCCAGTCAGACTCAGTTGAACCCAGTTGCAAAGCAAAGCCTACGGGCTGGAAACTCCAAAGGCGATCAAAAGGGGCGAGCTCACTGAAATGGACATGTTGGACATTGGCCTCGAAGATCTGGGGCGATAAGATATCGGAGCCAACAATGCGAATACCCTTCTTGTTGCCGCTCACGTCATCTCTTTGCATCCACGTAGGCGCCGCCTCTACCTCGGGACACTGCATCTTATACATTAACAAATTATTCGTTTTGTGTTAGGCGAATCAGTGTTTTATGGGCTCCACAACAGCTATAATCGCTTGTCGCACTCTTTCCGGTTCTTGCACTAGACTCTTGGTGATATATAGAGATCGAGCTTTGAGCATAATACGTACGTCGGGATAACTTTCCTGAATCTTGCTGTTAGAAACCCATACTGGCAATACTGAACTTCAACATGTGCTTTAACGAGACCAAAGAAATAGATTGTAGCAATACACTTACGTTGAAGAACTTGTAGGTGGCAATGCCAGCTTTGACATTACGGCTAGACTGCTTCACCTCGAATACCCAGAAATTTCCAATTACAAAGGATATGAATCCTAACAGAGAAAGACATGCTTGAGACTGCATGATGAACGATAGAGCAGTATTTGCTTGTGTGTGCTGAAGAGGAAGGATATTCCAAATCCTTTTCTGGTAAACAGATGTGAGTGGAAGAAGTGAATAATAGTGTAGACTCGATTCATACTACAGAGGAAGGATTTATGTACTACGATTTACTGGTAGGTGCTCTATCAAACTCATTGCATGAGAAATGGATCATGATGCGAATATAGGAATCGTGATTACTTATGACGATGTGTCGAAAATACTTGAACTGGGGCTGATTATCATGTTGACTGGGTCTCTAGACTGATACAAAACTAAACAATATGCATTGCGATAACTCCAAATCAATGTACCTATTGCCATAGATGACTCATACCTTCAAACGATTGATAGTCAACGTATATGGGTTTCCCGTCACCGAAATTTCAGTGAATAATCTTGAATAGAAACGGGTACAATCAAATGGCGGGGGCAGACCTTTCAAAGGAGGAGGCGATTTGGGTGAGTCAGAGTTTTGATAACGAAGGCCTCTCGTCTCCCCTTACAGGCTGGAGTAGGCCATCCTCTGACCACCCTTCCGCAATGGCACCCCAGTATCTCATACAATCTTCTCGGACCAAAGCACAATGCGCAGCCTTCTCGAACCCCACGGTCTGAATAGGACATCCCAGACGCGCCCGGGACTCTTGCGTATGCGCCAGTACATCCTCGGCCGCTACCATCACATCACCCCTAAAGTACAAGTATAGCCGCCGCGCGCGCCGCCCGAGGGCAGCCATGTTGTTCAGCTCGCGCCGCAGCTCACGCAAGGAACGCATGAGTCCCGCGCTTTGCAGGCCGTTGACTAGGGCGACGGCGCCGTAGACCAGAGGAGCTCCCAGGGTGTGAATGGAAAATCGTGTGGTTAGCGACAACAGCTCCGAGTTGTACGCTTTCTCGAAGGTGGCGTCGCCGGGACAGCAGTCGAAGACAACGAGACGGAGCCGGTCAGCTCTGATCTTACCCCACCTTCACTAACCCCCTGTAGGCTCAGCGGATCAGCCCTTTGAGCCAGGACCTATTCAACAGGACTCTCCAAATATTGCTGGTCCCCATGAACCATGTCAATTACAGAGTATATATCTAAGCGTAGGTAATGAAAACCTTAACTTTTTCGATTTGGCTATGCTGCCTTGACTCTCGTTTCTTTGAGCCCCGAGATGATCCTCGAATCGTCTATATCTGCGGGACATTTCCAGCCCTCCGAGCTGTGGACCTCCGCTCGAAACACAAGATCGAATAAAGGAAAGGAGGAAGACTTCCGCGGCGTTCGCTTCCCCAGCCAGACCCACACTACCACGCCTGAGACGAATAGCAAGGACACGATCTGCAGGGTTAGAAAGAAGGCGAACATGCCCTTGTCGACGCGGAGTTTGGTGTAAGGCTCTACCAAAGATGCTTCAGTGTAGAACTCGGGCGGCATCGTGAAGATTTCCGTGTCCTCTTGTATCTCCGTGTTGCCCCAGTTGTTGGCGTTGAACAGCCAAAAGGGAAAAACAAGAATGCTTTGGAAGTTCTGAGCCAGGATTCCCCAGGTGGCCGGATCGGGGAGTAGCCTCTGAGAGCTCCAAAAGCTCTGCGCAATGGATGACGGTGGCGGTATATTGGCATCTGTATAGTTCAGGAGCCATCCTAGCGCGTTTCGGTATGCAGACAAGTCGAGATCGAGAATTGAATGTGGCTCCTATTCGTGCGAAGGCATTAGTGAGCGGACGCTACTTCATAGTCAATGAATGGCGAGCAGGGCTCCACGCACCGTAGTATCAGTAATAATGATAATTGTATAGTTTTTCCTAGAGGAGACGAATGAAGCTTTCAAGCTATGGAACAATACTTGGGTTGTCATGTTTGGTAATGGTGTGCTTGCGGCGCAAGCCCCATGTGCAGTACCATTCGGGCACACATACATTCCTGCATATAATGAATGGATTAGTGATACAAGACAGCAAATTCAATTTCTTCTTCACATACCTGCCATCAGGACACCTGGTTGGTATTGATTCATTTTGAGACACAAGCGAATTCCGATCAATACACCATCCTGACCAAAGACATCGCAATCGGAATCGTTGAACAATAGATCGTTTGCTAATGGCCCGGAGAAGTCGGCTTGAATAGTTGGCGCATGTTTTATCATCACCGAGGAGTAAGCAGAGTGATCTCCTGGCACCAACGGTGTAGCGGAGGTGAGTCCGCCAGAAAGCAGGTATGAGTTACATGGCTTGGCCATGCATCGTCGCGGCTCTGCCACTGTAACGATTAGGGGGTTCAAAACCAATGTGTATGCGGACGCCAGGTAGTTATACGGTATCGTTTCATAGGGGTAGTCGGGTTTCAACGTGCGCATGAAAGCTTTGAAAGGCTCTACTAATGATCCGTTGAACGATCCAACTCCAGCAGTAACTGGGTACGTCAACGCTGTATCATAAACTGTGACAGAGGAGGTATTGACTATAAATATGAGAAGTCAGTTACGCCATAACAAATTTTACAAATCTGTCAACATACAAAACAGAACCAAGCCAGAGATCCAAACAACGGCTGGCAATATCAATCTTCAGTTCGTCAGTTACATTCGAACTGTTAATCAGGTGAACATATACTCACCGCAAAAACGCAACTGATTTGGTACGAGCTGGGGCTGTACCAGATACGATGATTCCAACAAGCCCCAACGCGTTCGTCGACGGAGACAACGAAAGAAGCGTTAGATAGGAAAGTCCGTGTGGGAGTGCCATTGTGCTGCTCTGGAGAAGAACGAATGTGCCATCAAGAGCAAGAGTGGTCAGCATAGAGAGTAGACCTTGCGAAGCTCTCAGGATCGTTAGGATAGTGCTTGCCTCCGTCTTGAGAAGGCTACTGAGCTGTAATCCTTGCTGTGAGCTCTTCTCCGCAGCATATGTCCCATGTACATAAGTGATGACGAAAGCTAGAAGACCGATGGACAACGTTATCGTGGTAAGCTGTAGCCGGAGAGTCTGAAATTTGGTCAAGGTGTCTTCTGAACTCTTTCTTATTTCTTTCTCATTCAGCAAAACATTGTCTACTTTCGCGACACGCCCAAAAGCCTGTGGGGTTATATTTGATGAGTGCAAACTTTCCGCTTCACCGGAGGATGATTCTGGTAACAAGTCTTCAAATAGTTCTCCGGCCTCCAAGTTCAGTGATCTTTTGCGATAGGTGTTGTTGATTGGGTGTACTCCGGTATTGGACATGACCATGCGAGCCCTTGACGTTGGACAAGTTGACTTTGGGTGAGGCATCTTGGTGATATCATCTGTCAACCTTGGTTCGTACTAATGCTCTTTTATCAGCCTTCAACGTGGGATTACTGGACAGGAATTTAGAAATATCATGTGCGTTTATACATCTCGGCTTTTCTATAAGCCTATGAATTCGATACAGTCAGCCTCCTATTATCCATCACTCCGTATCACCTAACATCTTACAAATATGCAACATCTCTGGCTTGTTCGAAATCATAGTATGCTTTATCTACCCTCCATAACTAAGGATATTTTCGTAGCCACAACTTCCACTTTTCAGCTTCAGCTTCAGCTTCCAATACAGCCCAGCCCATCTGACATCACGCCGCGCCAGCAAACTCATGTTGTGTCACTGGAGATAGCCATCCCAGGATCAGAAAAAGGGTTGATCCTCAGCCATTGAGTCATTGCTTCGGAAGCTGACCATTGGGCAGTCGCATTTTCGGAATCTAATAAGGAAAGGGGGTTTGAACGGCACACTCTTCCACGCGTCGTCGTGGCGGAGTAGAGCAAGGCTTCGTCATTAGAAACAATCGTTTTACAAAGCCTTAAACATTACTGACTAAAATTAGTTCATCTGTATTCATGCATACTGGTGTCGTCTTTGATTTCACATCCCACCCTCAAGCACTGCCACCTAATATGTTAGGCGGGCTCCAATAACACAACATTGCAGGCTCGGTCTTCAGATGATCAAAGTACTAAGGAGAATCTTAGAAACCCTTCTATTGCTTTTGCACAATACATATATAGTCTACCGAGTCCATCACAGAAGACCGTTGTTAATACTAATTGGAACATCCCTAATACCACGTACTTCTTTATATCTTCTCCAACAGCATATTGTGTAAAGCAGAACCGCCCAAGACTACCAATAATGAATCACTTGGTCTTATTCCAATTTCAGTTTTACATCTCACTGATGCATGTTGCTGCAGCCATGGGTGAGTGCTTTGCCATTGTTCGAATGCTGTTTTCCCAGTACTCAATTAATAATGCTATCTCAAGGTCTACCATTCACCAATGATTCGAACCCTACAGACTCATGTCAAGTTGAATGCTCTATTCACCATCACCGGGGCGATGTCTTTGGCTGGTGGGATTCCAGGGACAAAAACTTCTTCAATCAAACGGGCCATGTTTTGAACCCCCAACCTCCCATTACTAAAACGCTGACAGCAACTGTTGTCACCGTGGTAAACACCATCAGCAATATCACCTCAGTCGGAACCGTAATGCCCTCTGACTGGGTCGCGCCGCCTACCAACGCCGCGGGTACGCAGATCCAGTCTGTGACATACTTCGCCGCAGGTGCTAAACACACTACAACTATGTATGACCAAGGACTATCCGAATCAATTCATTTCCAGTGCTAACAATAGGACATGTAGAGCATACCCAACGGTTTTCATCAATTGGCCAGATGACTACACTTACAGCCGCGTGATTCATGATCCTGAGTCTCAAGTGGACTGCGACATTGTTGCCACGCCTGTGGTTGTTCCCATCACCACACCGGGACCTCAGTTCACAACCGGAGACAGGTTCGACTACAATAAAGCACAATATGGCGATACGAAGACACTAGCAGACCCAAGGGGGCTTTTTGTTGATCCGGTCGGGATGGGAGGTTCAGGCTATCCATTCTTACGATTCAATTTTCTATTACCCAGTTGGCCTTGTGTGAATTACGACCTACCGGATGGAAGTCCAGCATGGGGTGGGTTTGTTAACTCGTGGGCCTTCGCCACTTCTACTCGATACCGGTAGAGCTTGACAGCAATTTGATATCAATAAGTAGGACAAGATGTCGATGTCCGAGGCGCCAGTGGTGGCGAGGCCGCTGAAAAGGTTTTTAGAAGCCAAACGCGTTGAATTAGGTGGTCACAAATTGCTTAGACTTATGAATGCTCAATGCTCACTGGAATAGTTATGATTAAACAACTGGATGTGTTGGCGATGATAAGAAGAAGATGGGATAAGATCTCGATGTGACTGGGAGTGGCCTTAGTAAACACCATGGCAGCGCTTTGAAATAAAGCGCTCTATGGCAAGCAGGTATAGAGATTCTTTGCTAGCCATGGAATATAGATTGCCCCTTGCAAACCACTACCAACCACACATCTTGATAGAGCTTGATTCTCCCCTTGCTGCTTAGATAGAAATGTTGTCAGGTATCATTCGTATGAAAACCTGGCGGACACTTTTGACTCGCTCTGGTACCGTGGCCGTTTCGTCGTTAAGTGTGTAACTTATCAGTGAGGACTTTGACGTCCGTGAAGGTCAAGTTGTTGGCGAAAGTCGCCCATGTCTGGGCTGAAGTGCAGGGCAGCTGTGGGGTTGCCGCTCGTGAGTCATCATTATATATGACTCTCTTTGGTGATCCTGTCTTTTTGGCTTGTCAATAAATGGGTTTTATTTTCATTCAAGCGTTAGTAGCCATATCGCAGCCGTCGTCGTCCCGGGAAGACGAAGAGGTGGCGGCCTTGCAGTGCTGGAGTTGCAGATGTCGTCCTATTGGACAGCGATACAATTACAAAAATGAATGTGGGAGACAAGAAACACCAAATCGCATGGACTGTTATTTCAACGAGTGTGTTACCCATTCATGATTGGCTAATGGCTGAGTCCTAGTCGATCTGTTGAGATCCTGAGCCGTCCGTTGTTGGCGGGAGTTGGTAGACAAGTCAAACCTGCGGCGTTTAAAAGACACTGCCCTAAAGCCAATAGAAATATGTGTTTGGGGAAAAGCAGCAGCAATAATTCATTAATCTATAACTGCGAGTTCATTTGGTGACTTGGAATGAGACTCATTTTCTGTTTGAGCAAGGTTCTTACGAAATAACCAATGTTTGCGCATGTCACCAAGGGGCCGGGGGCTGATTTGGGGTTGGACAATTGGCGGTGTTCTGAGTTGAAATTGGTGGTATGACTTTTACGTCGATCACTATTGGTCGCCCTAGGAGTTCGTCGGAGTTCGGAAGGCTCCTAGAAAAGGCGGTCGTCGGAACCTACCTCTTTCTGTCAGCAATGCAATATTGACGCATGCAGCGAGAACAGATTGAGCGGGTTCACATGGCAGATGGCTGAGGCATCTTTCTCCATTTCCCCAGTCCAGATTCAATGATTCGTCGTATGTTCGGAGTCGTGAAGTTTGGTAGCGTGGGGAATAGACCGACTCGACTGACAGCAGCAAAGTTGCAACATTGAAGAAGCCCAGCAGCCTTGGGACGAACAGGTTGCAGTCCACGGTCGCGAAAAGGACGGGCGGACTCCGCCGGGCTTTCATTTCCCCCAAGCCTGCGCGCGCGCATTGGGGGCCGGTCAGCCAGTTGGCAATCGCGTCAATTCGTTTGCGCCGCCTGATCTGCGATAAAAATACGGGAAGGCTCTGGTCGACGGCCGCCAGCATTTTACTGCGCCTAAGACCGGCGGGAATTGCTGACGGTCGTGGTTCCTGCTGATCCGTCCTAGTCTCTTCCCCGCGGGAGTCGCCGCTAAAATCCCAAGCCGCTGGATTGCTACGTCGGAATCCGGTAAGGCCCAGGGCTAGTTTGGGCGAAATCACACCACAGTGTCGTGAGCAGCCAGGTATCATCGGACGACTGCATCGCGAATCTTCTTCGAAGGAATCTCAACTGCTTCGGAAAGTCTTGGGGGCTTGGAGGCTCAGGTTTAGAGCAATTCTCGTCGAGTCAGCAATGGCGCATGTGAATCTATATATAAAACGGGGGCCATACCGGTCCATTCCAAGATGTTTCACTGCAGTCTGCATCATTCCACTGAAAGCAACATCTCGTGCAACACTACCATCAATTACACCTTACCTTAGCGTTTCGGTCTCACATCCGCATATTCCATCCCCGCCCATATCACCACCACAATGGCCATCACCCACCCACAAGGCATGCGCCCGCAGATGCCAGCAGCCGCAAGAGTGGCCGCTACCAGCAACCCCATTGTAGCCACAAGGTACGACTGGCTTCTCCAACCCAACCCCGATAACTCCAATAACTGTGTACTGATATGCATTGTCCTCGCACTTTAGGGTACTCCCCGCTCTGGCTGTCGTCGGTGCCACCTATGCCGTCGTCTCCTACGTCCGCAGCGAGCTGGGCCGCGAGCAAAACACCTTCGACAAGATGTTCAACCAACAGAACACACCCGAAGTCATGGCTGCCCGTAAGAAGGCTCTCGACATTGAGGTCAACGGCGACCCCCGAAACAACCTTCTCAACATCTTGGGCTGGAGCAAGTAAACAAGACACAGACGAAAGATGAGAAGAAAAACGACTTGGTTGCTAGGGGAAGATTGATTGATGAGCTTGGGAGTTGGTTACTATTTTTGCATGGGTCGGAGTTATTGGGCATCAGCAAATATCCATCAACGTTCTCGCAAGAGAAGCGCTTGAACCCCCTTTTATTACTGCGAACATCATTTGTCGCATGCGCTATTCAGTAATTTCATTGATCTTTACTAAATACTTAAAATACCATATTATTTTATGATCAAAAGCCTTGGCCTACTTCGTTCTCAGTGATGTCTAGACGTTGTTGATCGTCCTATTCTAGGTGTCCACTTACTGGGCCTCGGGCGCGCTTGAGTATCATTGGAGCTGTTATGTGAGTTGACCCCGTAGTACTCGTACCAACTATTCAGTCATGCCGACGAGCCGCCCTTTCAGTAAAATCACTGCTTTATTGCGAGGAGAAGTAAACTAGTGGATAAGTCTTTCGCTTGGCTTTAGACATGTTACAAGGTGCATAGGAATTGATCAGGTCGTGCACAATAAGAACATCCACGAATGGTTTTCATGCATAAGGCCAACATGGACACATCACCATATGAACAACAATAGACAAAATAAGTATCCTCAATGACTGAGCAATATGGATAATTGTGTGGCTGACCCTTGAAATATACTAGTTACCCCTATTTAGAGTCGAATAGGGGCAGCTCGTATATTTCAGGGGTCCCCAACCCAAAATATGAACCTTGACTAGCTCTTCGCCCGTGACCGGCCCAATTCTCCTAAATCGCCAGATTCCTGTATATCAAAGAAACATAATGATTGATGTTGGTAAATATACCAATACGCTTCCACCGCACACTTTGGCCCGCTCAACTGGCATTGAGACGGCCGCTGATGCTTGAATCGTAAGACTTTTGCCCAGTCAGGTTTCCCAGCACACCTCACGGGTATAGTCACGTGAAAAAAATCCGAGAATCAAAAGCCCTCGTATCCTCGGTCTGCTTACAAGATCAAACACAGTATACGCTGTAGATACGTTGCTAGCCTAACATGACTGGGCCAATCAATCATAGGTGGATGCAAACGTGAATTTTGGATTTGAAATATATCTAATATGATATATGCCCACTCTGATATAGCCCTTCTGTAAAAGGGAGTGCAATAGGGCGGTACTAACTTAAACCCTCGGGATTGAAAGTTCCACACTAAACTGATTCATTTCTTACTTCGTTCTTCCGAATACCGTGATAGTTGAGATCCTCCATGATGTAAGATGCGTCCACACTCCTCAGTTCCGTCTGGCTCTCACTTCTGGCCATGCTATTCTCCCCGTACCCCATGACATTTCCGAAAGACGCTCGCGTAAGCTGTTGCGTAGCGATCTTTGGCGGTGTATCCGAGCCAGATCCCGACTTCGGCTCGGCAGTCTGCTGGGGCCGGCTGCGACGCAAAGACCGCAAAGAAAGGCCGGAGCGCAGGGAGGACAGAAGTTGTCGTCCGAAACGCCATAGTGTGCTATCTTGCTGCCTCCTCCTGCCGTCCGTGCTGTCGGGCTGCGTGACAAAGACGCCGCGGATCGTAATCACTGAGGTCATGATGAGCGCGATACACGCCTCAATAACGGCCCAGTAGAAGGACCACACCGGGGCCGCTGCTAGTGAGTCGGCCTTGGTGGTGACGACCGTGCCAACCAGCCGCACCAAAGCAACAACGATCATGGCGACGGAAAGACATAGCATGGCTGCCAAGGACAGCTTTCGAGGGAGTGGCATCCTTGCAAGGCTTAGGATGACGATGGGCAAACTGATAACTAGAGGAGGAACACAAGTCAGTATGAAGCACCTTGGCGATTCCACATAAAAGATGTAGAGTTATTGCTCACTAAGGATATCGGTGATAATGTCCATGCAAGATGCTAAAATATTAATCACAAGACTCTTGGTGTGCTGGTTGGGATTCGCAGCACATTTGGCTATGCGCGGGTTGATATGTTAGCATGGACTTCTTCTACTCTCTTAACTGATCAGTGAATAATGGAATGGAAATAAGCTCACCCGAATCTGCACCGAAGTGTGGGCAAACTATTATGGTACATAGAACAGTGAATATCCAAGAGACAAGAGTGATGCCTACTGTGGTCCAGTACAGTATGGTGATAGACAGCCGCATGTTCTTGGTCAAGGTGTAGAAGAAGTACTGGAATGCAAACTTGACCATATACACCGAAGTCCAAGTCAGAAAATCAAAGGGGGTAGCCCACTTGGTGATGTCGAGGATATAGGGGATCTCTTCGCGGAAGGGGGACTACCAAGCCTCTACTGAAGGCCTCGGTAAGATAGAGCCGGTCTAGCGTGTTGACCATGACACCATAGGCCGCGGATAGCGTGATTGCCGCAAATACGACGAGCGCATCGTCCCAATGGAACTCTCGCTTGCCAAATATCCGAATGGCTAGTCGAAATAGGACGCAAATGATGGCAATGCCAAACAGGACACCTGTGGATATCTATCAGGTATTAGTCGTGACGGACAACAACCGGGATGACACCACGAGGTGTTCAAGTCAGTCATACTTGGAAAGCCGTCTTGTCAATTTTACCGGCATGTGCAATGGTTTCTGCTCTACCAGGGACAAACCGCGCTGGAGGTAAAAATGGTAATATGAGAGAGGGATCCATCGTTTTGCTGGGTATTGTTGTGAGTTGTAAGACAGGGGTGTTTGGAGGTGGATGATATATAGAACAGAAGGATTCAATATCCCGTGGCCAAAAAGGCCGCCATGGTTCTTAAGTAGACACTGCACTCTCGCAAACCCGTGCTCTCTCATCGGAGTGCATCTCATCAGGGCATCAGCGATCTTGGTTACACACCATCTTCGTCGCCGTGGGGGCGTTAGGTAAGCTGACTGCAGCAATACCAAGCACGAGGAGCGGCACGACACAGCGGCACAACAGGGCAGAACAACAGGGCAGACAGTGCTAATTTGAGATCTTGGCGGGTCTTGGAACCCCTCATCCGAGCCACACAGCCAATGAACAGTCTGGATGTCCGTTAATTCGAGGCTGGTCTGTTGCCTGTTGCACATTTCAATCAAGCAATCTTGACTTTGCATCGTCCCACTCGCTCTCTGCTCCGCCACTTAAAGTCCTGATGAATGCACTATCATGAGCAACTCCCTTCAGGTCTTGACTCTTCATTTCCAACTCTCTTATCTCGCGTGACGTCATGGCACAATTCACAGTATCTGTCGCCATCGCGGCAGCAACAGCTCTCGTGACAGTGTTCGTCGCCAAGTTCTTGTCCAACAGGCAGCATGTACGCAGGCTACAGGCCGCCAAGGTGGTGAGTACAGCCCTATCACTGTCGTCTCTAGGTGATGGCCTTTTGGGAGTAGGCAAACTGACGGAAATCGGGGCCGTCAAAGCCCATGCCAATCTTCCATACCCTTTTTGGGCATCTGCTCGCCGTGAAGCAGGCGATGCAAGGGCTGCCGGAAGACGTTACCATGCATTCTATGGTGCAAAAGATGGCCAAGCAATTTCCCAGCGGCAATTTCTATCTGAACCTCTGGCCCTTCAGTAAGACCCTCCTAGTCATCGCCAACCCGACTACCGCTGTCCAGGTGGAGGCTGCATTCCTCGACAAACCGGCATTTATGTGTGAGACTATGGAGGTCATCAACGGCGGCCCTTCTCTCATGACGATGCACGGCGACACTTGGAGGAAGTGGCGTTCTCTTTTCAATCCGGGCTTCGCACCCGCATATATGACGGGGTTCGCTCCATCTATCGTTGATGAGATCACTGTGCTCTGCAAATTACTACAGGAACGGGCGACGAAGGGTGAGGTCTTTCAGTTGGAAGAGTACACATTGAAGCTCACTTTCGACGTGATAAGTCGCATAACGTTGTGAGTGCCATCCCTCAAGACCTGTCTCACCTAATGCGGCTATGCCCCCGGCAGTGCTAACCTTTGTTTCTTTTTTTCCAACTACAGCGGCACACGTTTGCACTATCAGTCTCAAGGTAGTGTCTTAGCAGACGGTCTGCGGCGGTTGGTTTACTGGACGCCTTATGGTACTACCTTCAATCCCTTCCGACGCTATCTAAGCCCACGCCCCTTGGTCCAATGGTACAACAGCTATTGCATCGATCGCTATCTCAGCGGGGGAGGTGGACAAGCGGTTCGAGGAATTGGCCGAGTCCCGCCGAAATACAGGGGCGAAATCGCAGTCACGATCCATCATCTCATTGGTGATGGACCAGTATTTGGCAGAGACCGGCGAATCAGAACAGCTTTCAAAAGCGACATTCAAAAAATTGGTTTTACCGCAACTCCGAATGTTCCTATACGCCGGCCACGACACCACCAGCAGTACGCTGCTGTACTGTTATCATCTACTCTCTACGCATCCCCAAGCGTTGGGGAAAGTTCGTGCTGAGCATGATGAGGTGTTCGGCACGGACTTCTCCTACGAGCACCTGCAGCAGATGATTGCGGAAGACCCTGCACTCCTGAACCGCATCCCTTACACGTTGGCGGTGATCAAAGAGGTGCTGCGGGTGTTTCCCCCGGCGGGAAGTCTCCGCGCCGGCCGTCCCGGCCTCGTTCTGACCGACGACAACGGGCGCCAGTACCCGACCGAGGACTGCCACCTGTGGACGCTGACCCTGGTGATGCACCACAGCGAACAGGTCTTTGTGCGAGCCGAGGAGTTCCTGCCTGAGCGTTGGCTCGTGGGGCCCGACGACCCCCTGCACCCCGCTCACAAGGGGTCGTGGCGGCCCTTCGAGTACGGCCCGCGAGCCTGCATCGGGCAGACGCTCGCGCAGTTGGAGCTGAAGGTGGCGTTGGTCATGACTGTGCGCATGTTTGACATCACCCCAGCCTACGATGAGTGGGACACGATGCACCCCCGAAAGGCGGGCAGCGTCACGTCGGTAGAGGGCAACAGAGTGTACCAGGCTGAGATGGGTGGGGGTGGAGCGCATCCTGTAGACGGGTTTCCGGTAAGGGTGACACTAAGACGCAATGAAATGTGCTAGTAAAAGAATGATCTGGGTCGGTCGAATGGGGTCCAGGGGCTGCGTCGTATGTACCACTATTGTCTCGCTTCAAGGTGTGGCACACCATCACGTCAGCCTGCGGTCCCAACATGCATATTTGCTGCGCTGTTTCTGATCTCAATCATGTACTTGTCAGCTTAGGCAACAGAGATGCGCTCTGCACAGAATTAGGCTTTATGATACTTCGTACAGTATGCAGTGATATGCGAGAATGGTACATTGATTATTATAATCCTTTTCCTGCTTCAGGCTTCAGGCACCGGTTTAGCCCCCAAGTATACGGGGAGAGTACCCCAACAGCGTTGTCTTACAGTCCACATTTTCGTGATTTCAGCCCGTTTCATACACTGATTTTACACACCACTAGCGACCTCGGTTGAACTTTTGGTACCGTCCCCTTTTCTCTCCGCGGCAATGCGCTTGATGTTCAGCCACTTCATGCCCGTCGACGCCGGGACCGCTATGCAAGCCCCGGCGAGGCCCAGGATGATGGTGCGCCGCACTGCTTCGCCGTACGCCATGCGTAGGCTCTCAAGGAGCTGGGCATCGCCGCCTGCGACGGCATTCAACCCCGTAGCCCCGGCCATGATCACCATCTCGGGGGACACGGCTCCGTTCGTGTAGTGAGGCACCGCCGTTTGAAGTCCGCTGATAAGTAGAGTTTGGCCGATAGCTGTTCCAACAGCACTGTAATAGGTTAGCTAAGTGTTTCCTGTAGTTGTGAGGTATGCATACCCGGCAAGATGGAAAGCGAAAACTGCGATGGCTGTACCGAAATGTTAGTAAGTCGCTCAAGTGGCACATGAGTAGGAAAGGGGACGAACCATTTCCAGTAGGTATATCCTCTGGCCTATGACGAACACAAGCTTGTCAGTACATGTAACCCATACATCACACGGAAGGAGGTCTCAACATACTCGAGAACGGCTTGGAGGGATGTGTACGGGATCTGCGCCGCCATACCCAAGCCGATACCAGTGATCACAAGATACGCGGCCCACTCCGCCGTGGGCGTACCCAACCCGACCGTGGTGAGAAAGCCCGAGCCGATGCAACATATGACCCCGCCAGCTACGGCGTAAGGTACATAATACCCCCACTGCGAGACCAGCGCTCCCGTGATGACTATAGTGACGATTTGGGGACCGATGAGCGCAATGAAGCGCACTCCACTCTGCGTGGTGGACACTCCCTGTATCGACTGGAACAAAATCGGGAGATAGTAACCGTACTGGTAGAGAGAAATTAGTAAGGCTCGTTGGACATTTAGTTCTTAGTCTCGAGTGAATACTTACGACCACGGAAAGAACGCCATAGCCAACCAGTGTGATAGAACCCATGTAAATGGATCGGTTCTTGAGGACCCGTAGCGGAATGAGCGCCTGTTCGCCTTGGCGGACGAGCCAGAACATGAGGCCGATCATCAGAACCCCAAAGACAACGAGCAGGCTGATGATGCGGCCGTCAGACCAGCGGTAGGCCTGGCCACCCCACGTAAGGGCAAGCAGAAGGCAGCAGATCGCGCCAAGGAAAATGACTAGTCCCAGGAGGTCAATCTGTCGGATCTTGTCGCGGATGGGCAGGTCTCGGCTGGCCTGGTTCACAGGGGATCCGGAGACGTCCACGAAGAAATAGATGATCAAAAGGACAAGAGCACCACTAGGGACGTTTCTATGTAAAAGGTTAGCTCATTCTACTCCAGTTTTCTTGCCATATCGCTCGAGGTGAACGAACTGCCTAGACAGTTTGAGAAGAAAGACTTACATCCAAAAGCACCATCCTGTATGGTAGGAGTGAAGAGTTAGTTAGACATGCTTCACGCTCTTATTGGAGCAATGAGACCAATCAAAGTTTGCTACTCGTGGGGGGAAAGGGAAGTGAGAAGACTTACGCCAACCAATATGCTCCGTAATGGCGCCGCCGATGACGGGGCCGGCACAGGTGCTGAAGCCCATGGAGCTGACCACGATACCTATGTAGAGCGGCACCTTGTCTACCTCGACGACGAGCCCAATGATGGAAAGGGCGCCCTGGAGTAGCCCGGAGGCCCCGAGCCCCAGTATGGCACGCCCGGCGATCAAAGCATTCGAGTTCGGTGCCGTGGCCGAGACAATGGATCCCACTAGAGGGTTTTGCACGTGTTAGTGTTTGCTCGCTGTTTGCTGAGTTTGTTCTCGAACACCTACCTTCAAAGATGGACAGTGATACCAGG
The DNA here is from genome assembly GCF_038363985.1 of Apiospora kogelbergensis. NCBI lineage: Eukaryota > Fungi > Ascomycota > Sordariomycetes > Amphisphaeriales > Apiosporaceae > Apiospora > Apiospora kogelbergensis. The sequence continues at coordinate 1,764,257 of NW_027117422.1, forward strand.
TAGACTACTTTGGGGTTGAAGAGTTTGTATAAGTTGCCGAACAGGGGCTGGAATGCAGTTAGGGTCAGCATGTAGGCCGACCCGTACCAGGCCACGTCGGCCAGGGAGCGAAACTCGGTGGTGATGGGCGGAATGGCTACGCCGAGGATGTTGAGGTCGAGGCCGAACAGAAACGTCCCGAGGCAGAGGCCGCCGATGATGGTAGTGAGCAGCAGGGACGAGCGTGGCGGCGGTGTCGTAGACTGAGATGACAGTGATCCATCGCGGCTCTCTACCACGATGGCGGTCTCGTCTTTCCGCTGTTCCTTTTCCCCATGGTCAACAACTGCTTCTGCGGCCATGGTTGTCTTGTTGGTATGGCAAAGATGAGTAGCGGTCTTAACAAAAGTACCAGCACGATGGAGTTGCTGCCTGTCAGATCATCAAAGGGAAAGCTCAGGTCGGAGCCTAAGAATACTTAAGGGTCGGATGATATTGTTCTGAAAAAGAGAACCTCATTTCGCGTAATCACTGCCACCCAATATTATCGTCTGTCAGGTGTATAATGCCTCCATCTGACTGCAGCTGCTGTTAAGCAATGGTTGAGGTTTTTGTCCCCCATGCCCGCTAGAGACGGTGCGATACGCACACACCCTCCCCTGTCTCTTTGGCCCCTGGCATTTTAGCTTCTCTTTCTCTGCATTGGCCTCGCCCTGTTCTTGCCCTTTTCAGATTCAACTACGACACTGACAGTTCACACAGACCCTTGTTGGGGAATTGTAGTATTTCTATTTGTGGCATCATTGTTACTGGCTGGCTCGGCGATCTCCCTCCCCTCTGGGGTGAGCTATCACGATCTGGGAAGACTTTACCTTGATTCTCTATTTGACTCCAGTGGCTATACCCACACTTCAAACCAGTGTTTCCCGATTCAGAAGCATGTTGCGTTACTAACAGACGGTTGCGAATAACTTGCTGACTGATCCTAGCCGCTCACGTCAGCACCGAATGCGGCAAAATGCCCGCTCAGTCTCCGTGGCCCCCAAACCTTAATAGTAGTATAGCCCCATTTCAACGGAGACTAGCGGGCGACAATTTGCTGCTGAAATACCACCTAAGCCTTCGTACTACCCCATACAGATCTGTACTATCCATCGGCTGATTTATCGACCCACGAATCAGACCCGTGCGTCAACGTACTTTTCGACATGGACCCCTCTAGTCCCACAGAGCCCCCGGGAAAGATTCGCACGTTTTCAGGGGTTACGCCATAATGGCTTTAGCGCTATCTAAAGGACTAGGCAATCACCAACTGCCGCCTGCGGCGCGGTCGTATTGGTCGCCATTCGCTCAAGGCCGATTCTACAACTAGTGTGCCTGTTACTGCACACACCTTGCGCCAAGAGGCGAGTGGCGACAGGACAATGGACGTCTTGCGAGCTGAAAAGAAATCGGATATGATGAATCCTATTTTTAGTTCAAGATGCATTGGGACGTCACTTCGCTCTCCCAAGTCTACAAAGATATGGACGACGAAAGCACTGGCGCTGTAACACTGCAGCTATCGTTGACGGCGAGGCCCGATGAAGATTTGAGGTCGATTGAATACCCTAGAAAAGAAGAGAAGGGGGAAAAATGAAGAATAAGTATTCGAGATCCAAATGAGAACGTAGGGTGTTATGGACGAATACGGGGACTAGAGCCTCGTGTATTTCCATCATGGCGTTCAAGAATATAGTCACTTATTTACCACGCTGAAGTGTACTTTTGCAGTGTTAATAGTATTCATAATGTTTCGCCGAGGTATATGTACAATCCCGTTGATAATTGATGTAAAGATGCTACCAATTTGCTGTACTATCGCTGTTTATCGAAATTGTGAACCTCGTCCGCCGTCCTTGCCCTCTAACTCGAACTGATGCATGACCTGGTTCCTGCTCCCCGGCTGGGTGTGGTGCGGCGGCGCATTTTCGTGCGCATAATGGTGGGCAGGCACGGGTCGCACCACATGTCTGGTCCCCTGCCTGGCATCATCCGTGCTCATACCCAGCCCTATGTTTTTGGTCTCATTGTATCCCAGTTCAGCATACCCCGTCTCGGTGTCGACCTCGTAACGGTGAGAATCCGCGGTCAATTTGGAATCGTCCTTGACGTTGGCGTTGGGATGGCTGTCAATCTCGGGCGTGCCATTCTGGGACATTCTCGTGAAGTCGAGCAGAGTGGAATCGCCGTCCGCATACTTCGGTTGCCGTCCGGAGCTGCGGATGCGTGATCGCAGGCGGAGGAAGGTGGCCGAGGGGGAGAACTCGGGCTTCTTCTTGGTGGACGAGGTAAAGAGCTGCGGGAAGGCGGATCCGCAGCATACCATGATAGCTGTGTTTTGTTGTCTTAGTTGATGATTCCTCAAAACTTTGTTTGCAAATCACAGAAGAGGTCGGAAGGCACTTACCGACGGATGGCTCAACGGCACTCCAGAACCACAGCCAAGAGACATCAGGGTTTCCATCGGGTCTTCTTTTGGAGTCCACCATGACGGCCCTGATAATAGCCACGATGACGGTTATCATTGTGAGCGAGAAGAGGCCGAGGAGTGCGACTTTCTTCGACGATCTAATCCTAATGTTCCACACTAAAATGGCCGGGAGAAGCATAACTAGAACAGGAGGCAGGGAGAGTTAGCTGACAGGACAACTTGGCTTGGAGTAAAGTCCGGATAAAGAAAAGGAAAGAAAGGGAGACCTACTCAGGAAATCGGTGAGCACATCAAGCGCAGCATTGGCCTTCAGAGTGGTACCTGTCCATTTCACCTCATGTTCCGTTTGGCAGACTACCGTGATTTGCTCGATGGTGCCGACGAGACACTTGTAGTTGATGTTTCCGATGGAGGCCAAATAGGTTCCGACAGTGACGAAGAGCACCCCCCACCACACATACATGAAGTGCTGGGTGTGGCGGCCGAGGCGCTGGAAGAAAATGAGGAAGGCCAACTTGATGAAGCACAGGATGGTGTAGAAGAACATCTCGACGACGAGCGACGTGTTGAGCCAGTTCCTCAGGCTGATCATGTACTGCACGGGGTCCATCGGGGCCAGCCCCGCCTGCACATTGAAGATGTAGTACATGTCGGGGGCAGCCCACTGCCACAACACGGCGATGGCCAGACTGAGAAGCCAGGAGAACAACACAATACCGTCGTCCCAGAAGATGCGCTTTCCACGGCCACGTGCGATAAGACGGAAGGACAGAGCGATGCCCGACACGGCGACGAAGATCCACAGGACGGCATTGAAGACCGTGTGCGGCACTTCAAGCACCGGCATGAGCATGGGCGCTCCTGGTGCGCTCATATTGGGCGAGAGTTTTGGGGTGAAATTGGAAATTGCTAACAGAGGAAAATTCGACAACCAGGTAAAAGCACGGTAAGGAGTGAAGACGGGCACGCAGGATAGCCTATCTACTGGTCAAAGGGGTGGATATACGCTACTTAATGCACTGAGGCCACTTCGAGATGATGGTGACTCGGCCTTGTCGAAAAGTACATTAGTGCAGAGTTTCTCTATGGGAGGACTTGCGGCGTGGGGCATTGAAACCATGGGTTATTTCTGGTTTCCTGTCAGAGTCACATGCGACGCCGAGCACGTCGTGCAGATGCATTGCATCTTATTTTGAAGGAGTCTCGAACTCCGATTGCACCAATCGGCCGAGCTAGCCAAAGAAGCCTGTCCTGTCAGCCCTAGAGCCCTGCCGTAGCTCCCCTACACATGCAAAGCCATGACTCGGCTAGCGGGTATACGACCCTGGACGATTTCGGCGCTATAGTCTCATTGCGGCTTAGCTAATACAACCCCAGGCAAGTTATAGTATACAACGGTATTATTTATCCTAATACGAACACCCCCATCCCCACACTAAATATCAACTGGCTGTCGCTTCTTGATGCGGAACCCCACGCTACTCGCAGGCGGTAGAGATCCAAACGGCGCGAACTTCATATCTGGTTTTACCCTGGCCACCGTCGCGGCATCTCCCGAAATCTCCATATCGAACTCGGACAGCAGCAGGGCGAATGTCACCAGCATCTGCTGCTTGGCCAGGTGGCGGCCAGGGCACATGTGGTCGCCGCCGCCGAAAGGTACCCACAGTCCAAGCAGGCCGTCTAGCGTGAACCGGAGTTTCTCCTCACTACCACCCTGCCTATCTAATTTGGGTTCTACTGCAGGAGAGGACGACGACGCCATGGCCCCGGGTCGTGCCCAATCCGAACCGACCAGGAAGCGCTCGGCGTCGAACTCTTCGAGCGGTTTCCTTAGCGTCCTTCCCGCACGCACCCACGCCTCGGCGTCCATGGACATGGCGCGACTGTAAGTCATAATGAGACTATCTCGCGGGATCTTGTACTTGCCAAGCACGACATCCTCGTACCCAGCTATGCGGCTGACGGCCACGCCCACGTACAGACGCAGCACCTCGGCGTACATGGATTGCAGCAAGGGTTGGGACGTAAGCTTCTCCATGTCAAACATGGGCGTGCCATCGACCGTATTGGTGATCTTGCACTCGGAGATCTCGCTCAGCAGTCGCGCCTTCAGGTCGGGGTCCCGCAGCGCTTCGAAGAAAAACCAAAACACCGTGTTTTGGACATTCGCGGTCGCACTGTAGTAACAAATGTGTTAGAAATTTGGTTACTCGAAACGGACATTTCAAAAAGGGGCTTGCTTACGCCCAAATGAGACCCATGTCCTCGCAAGCTCGCGCTTCTGCGTCCATGGCCCCTGTCTTACGTTCGTACTGCTGTCTGACGCGCAGAAGTCTGGAGCCCCAGACTGGGTCCCAGTCCGGATCCTCTTCGGAGACGTCGTCAAAGCCCACGTGCTGTTCGGCGTAGTTGTGCCACGCCATGACATTCTGAATAAGTCGCTGGCGTGCGCGGTGGGCGCGGAGGATCAGCCACTTAGGCCGTAAACGGAGAAACTCGGGAACGTGGTGTGCGAAGATGAGGATGTCGTCGATGAATCCTGGGTTCAGCTCTAATAGCTTCACGCCGAACATGGCCTCGATCTCTGGAGCGAGGGTGGTCCGCTGCAGGAACCCGAAGAGATCGGGGTCCGATTCCCACTCCCCTTGGGGCTGGATAGACCCCATCCGGCGACTCAGCAGGGAGGAGTACCTCGTGGCGATCCCGTTGAGGTGGATTCCCGACAGAAACTTGTGTAAGTGGTGGGAAACAAGATAGGTAATGCGGCGCTCTGGGGCTACGTTGCTGTCTTTGCGGGGCTTCAGCCCAGCGCCGGAGTTGTCCGCTAGGTAGAGAGAAACGGTTTCGAGCGGTAGGTTCACTAGACTGCGAAGTGTGAAGGCGACGGTGGTAGTGTTGGTGGTGAGTCTCGATTTGCGAAACATTTCTTTAATGTGTTCCGGGTTGGAGAGCAAGAAGAAGTTGAGCCAGCCAGCTTTGACCTGTAGTGGCTTCTCAGGTCCAAATTTCTTGCTGAATAGGAATCAATTAGTATGTTGAGAGTCATACATCGCCTCTTGGGCGTTGTTGAGCTTACCTTAGACTGAAGGCAAAGGCGGCAGGGTCCCAGAGGGCAAAGGCATGATATAGCCCAGGAATCCAGTAAGGCACAACTGGCACTTCTTTGCTGTCTGGGCTAGAGAGAGCCCTCCGAAACTGGATTGTGGAAGAGATGCGAGTGAAGATGGTGAGCAACAGGAGCCCCAGAACAGAAGAAATTCCCCATTGTGTTAATGATAGCTTATGATGAGGGGTAAGAGTGTTCACAGCCGTTGGGTGGCTCTGAGGAAGAGAGAATGAATCGATACTGCTGTTGATGAACGACATGGTTGGCAACAAATTGAAGTGTCTAAAGTCCTTGTATGGCTACTTTACTCAGACTAGAGATGGTTTACCACGTTCCCGGGACGTTTCCGAAGGTCCATGATACTAACTTAAATACACACAACTACATGGCGTGCTTCTGATTCCAAGATGAGTCTAAAAATACCTCTCAGTCGAGATCTCGCCCAGCCTCAACTAGACCCTCGACTAGACCCTCGACTAGAGAATCCCAGATGCTATTCTGGCTCTGTCGTTCGCCGTGCAGGAGGGGCAGTTGACCAATATGGAGTGAATATGGCACAACAAACAAGCCGACGGCGAGGCTAGCTTGACACTCGAGTCGTGCCCAGTTACCCAGCTCCGAAGTCCCACGCATGAAGTCCTAGGATATCGCGTGGGATTAAGCTACTGCCAATGCAACGCTAGGGGGGAGGGGTGGGATTATCAAATACCCCTGTTTCGCAGCAACGTTCAATACTACGACAATAACTGGATCCCACCTGCGGCACAGTCGTCTGCTGTTACTTGGTGCTCATTGGGTCGATGAAAATAGGCCACCTTAGCGTCAAAAAGGAACATATCTTGAATCCTATCTCCTCTGCCCTCCGTCTCCTCCAATCCCTTGGTGCTCTACGCACAACGTCTGCTCTATCGTCCATCTCTTGGAACCCCTCACTTGAGATGTCGTGGCTCACACTTCTGATCGCACCCATTTTGGCCTTGACCGTAGCGTCGTTGGCCAATTGGACATGGTCAATATGGAAGAACTACGCCGCTGCCCGCACCATTGGCATCCCAATACGCATCATCCCCTTCAGCCCTTTTAATCCTTTTTGGACATTTCTCGACCGTCCGGTCGCCTCGCTGCTCCGTCGCCTGCCCATCATTGGCCCCAACAACAACATCACCCGCTTCAATTGGCGGGGGTGGGATATGGAGGACAGATGGCAGTGCCACCGTGAGATGGGCGACGCCTTCGTCCTGGTGACGCCTCAATACAACATGGTTCAGTTGAATGACCCGGAAGCCATTCACAGCGTCTTCAAGAGAGGCGCTGAGTTTCCCCCGTCCCGTTTGGGTCAACGACGTTCTCGGCGTCTTCGGCCCCAACATCTCCTGCGCTGAGGGCCAGTCGTGGAAGGCGCAGCGGAGAGTGGCCACTCGCTGCTTCAACGAGGCCAACAACGAGATTGTGTGGTCTGAGGGGCTCAACCTGTCCGGCGATATGCTCAAGTACTGGTCCTCCAAGACCTCGGGCGTCAAGAGCGGCGCCGATGACATCCGAACCTTTGCGCTGAACGTGCTGGCCCGCGCTGGGTTTGGCAAGTCGTTCAAGTTCGTGGGCCACGAGGAAGAGGACGTAGCCCATGAGTCGGGGTCTATGAGCTACCGGACCTCTCTGGCGCTCGTCTTGGAGAACCTGATCCTCATCCTGGCCCTCGGCCCCAAGACACTGTCGTTCCTTGCTCGGTACTGGCTCCCTGCCAAGCTGAAGCTCGTGAACGAAGCCGTCGTCTCGTTCCAATCGCACATGACCACCATGTACGAGGAGCAAAAGCAAGAAATCGCCGCTGGGCAGAAGAGTACCGACAACAACCTCATGACGCTCCTGGTCCGCGCATCGCAGGAGGTCGCCAGCGAGCAGCAAGCCGAGGCCCTCACCGAGAGCGAGATCTACGGCAACATGTTCACCTTCAACTTCGCCGGTCACGACACCACGGCCCACAGCTCCACCTTCTCACTGTACTTCCTCGCCGCGAATCCCGAGGTTCAGGAGTGGATCGGCGAGGAGATCCAGCAGGTGCTCGGAGATCGCGCGCCGCACGACATCGACTACCGCGCCGACTTCCCGCGCTTCAAGCGGTGCTTGGCGGTGCTGTATGAGACGCTGCGGCTGTATACCATCGTGCCCGCGATCAAGTGGACCGGCGATCGGCCCACGACGCTGGACGTGGGCGACCAGACTATCAACCTGCCCCCCAAGACCATCTTGCTCCCTAACTACCCCTCGATGCACACAGATCCAAGGTACTGGGGGTCCGACTCGCTGGAGTGGCAGCCCTCTCGCTGGATCAAACAGACTGCTTCTGATTCTGGCTCAGACTCTGCCACTAAATTGGGGGCGGAGGAAATGGATATGAAGCAACGGGGTCTCTTCCTGGGGTGGTCTGAGGGCACGCGCGACTGCCCCGGCAAGAAGTTCTCCCAGGTCGAGTTCGTGGCGCTCATGGTGGGCCTGTTCCGACACCACCGAGTCGATCCCGTGGTTGACAAAGACGCGGGCGAGACAATCGAGGCCGCGAGACAGCGGGTCCACGACCTCATTCGGGATGATAGTGGCTGGGTTCTCCTGCTCCAGATGCTACACCCGGAGCGCGCGCCTCTGGCCTGGAGAAAGATATAATTGAGGACATCCTCGTCGTGTATTCTAGTTACTATGGTAGCTCATGTCTCTTCCCCCTAGATTAGACTTCCAATGTATTACTATTAGCATCTTGAGCTTATTGATCTCGTGCACAAAGTATGATGATGTCCTTCAGACCTTCACGCGATGCCTCGACAGTCCAGACCAGGTGGTGGGGGTGAAATGACGAGAGAGGGGTGGCGGGGAGGCTATTGGTCTGTGTCTGTTCCCTTGGCTTGGATGCCAGGGGCAGGGGTTCCGGACAGGGGTTGTGACAGGGAGACAGTAGAGAGAGTTTCTGACTAAGACTTGGACAAATCAGAGCGGAGATTCCGCGCCGCATGGAGTCTATTGAACCAAATTTCACAATCGGGACATGAGATTGGCTCAGATGGCCGTTCCACATCACACGCTGCATACCAAGATACGCTGTGCCGCAACAGGAAACCTCGCCGCATCAGCCCTCGCTTCCCGTCCGACGCTCGTCTGCGCGGCACTCGCTAGACTCGCTCTGGTCATATTTCTCTCTTCGCCCTGCCACCTCGGCTGTCGCACACGTAAACAGACGAAGAGTCCCCCACTGCCGTTGATAGGCGAGCTGCTCTCATTTGCCTGGAAGAGAGATTGGATCTTCTGCCATCCGGGTTTTGCAGCCGAATGCGTAATGGTCGGCTAAGGCAAGCGGGCCTCCATTCGCAATGTAACCCGAAGGAGAGCAACGCTCACGACTCAAGGTTTGGTGCGGACGGTCCGCACTTAGCACCTTCCTGGCAGAGTAAAACACCATTGCTGCGTGATTATACTGCCGGGTGTGGCACTATAGTACCCCCTGAATATTTATGGAAATCTACGAGTAGAGGTAGAGCCGTCTCGGTTGCCAGATGATGTATTTACAGGTGATCTTAGGCATCAGTCGTTGGTATTGTGAACACATGAAAAACATGTGCCAGGATCATTATACTAATGGGTGCGCTTGGCTTATACAGTGATACAGAATGTGGATTTACTCGGCATTCACTTTAAACAGGTAAGCACTAGTCTTACTCGCCGTCTTTCGCGCAGCAGTAGATGGCAGTCAGGAAACTTCTCCTTCCATACCTACTGCTTTCCCCGACGTCGACCTTTACCAGAAGACGCAGACAATGACTTCCACCCTAGCCCTGGCGGCTTTTGTCGTCGCGGCGGTCTACGCATTGCTTCACATCCTCTTGGATTGGACACAAGACTCCCGAGAACCACGTGCTGTAGAGAGGTCAATTCCCTTCATAAGCCCCATCTTTGGGATGTTCCGGCACAAGACACTCTACTACAACCAGCTCAGGTTCGTTGCTACTACTGCTTATCCCCTCGCCTGCGATCCCATGCTAATCAGACGAAACAGAAAGCAAGGCAATCGCCTCCCTATCTACACTCTGCGTCTTCCCAACGTGCGAGCGTACATCATCAATGACGCGGAACTGATCCCGCCAATGCAGAGGCAATGGCGCACCATCAGCTTCACTCCAGTCATGGCCGGCGCCGGCCAAGCGACCCTTGGAATGAGCCAGGCCGCCGCAGATCTTCTGCGCAAGGACATCACCAGCGACCACAACGTCGTCGTCGGCATGATACCACTAGTGGCGCGCGCCTTAGCCCCGGGACCTAAGCTCGATGCCATGACCCGACAGGCAGCTGAGGCGATGAGCAAGGGGATGGATCAGCTAGAGCCGAGGGACGGGGCCCCGGCGACCGTTAGGCTATTCGAGTGGACGTGGCACCAACTCCTCATGGGTACAACCGAAGCCGTATACGGGCCGAAGAATCCGTACCGAGATCCCGCGGTCGAACATGCTTGGAGGTAAGTTCAACATTCCGAACGATATACAGACGCATTTGACCTGGATAACGACGCTGCCTGCCTGTTATACTACTCCTCCACGCCTCATATTGATCTGCATGTTGACTGACTGGCGGCATTCCATCTCACACAGAACATTTGAACCAAGATACCTGACTCTGGCCCTGTCCCCCTTGAAGACCCTCACCGCCTCCAAGGCCCTGCAGTCCCGCGAGCTTCTTGTCGTAGCCTTCAAGGCCTACCTCGAGGGCGGCGGACTTGAGACCGCGTCCGAGTGGATCCGGGCCTCGCATGCACACTACGCGTCGCACGGCTTCGTTGCCGACGACCTGGCGCGCTTCGAGGTCGGGCACACGCACGCCATCAGCAACACGACGGCCCCGACCTCGTGGTGGCTGCTGTGGCACTTGTACTCGGACCCGGCGGTGCTGCGCGAGGTGCGGGCCGAGCTGGAGGCGCTCGCCACGACGGTGGAGGAGCAGGACGGGACGTTGACGAAGACCGTGGATCTGGCGCTTGTCACCGCCGTCTCGCGCGCCCCCCGTTCTCCATAGCACCCTCAAAGAATGCCTCCGCCTGCACACCATCGCTACGGGCGTCCGCCTCTGCCTCGAGGACCACATGCTCCAGGACCGGTACCTGCTCAAGAAGGGGTCCGTTGTCATCGTGCCCCAGCCGCTGCACCACCTGTCTACTGCGTCGTGGGGCGAGGACGCGGAGCAGTTCAACCACCGGAGGTTTGTGGCGACGCCGCGCACAGCGGAGAAGGAGAAGGAGGCGATGGGAAGTGACGATAAGACTAACGTAAACAAGAGATGGCGGAAGGGTTACGACCCCGCGGCCTTCCGCGCCTTTGGCGGAGGACACACGCTCTGTCCCGGGCGTCACCTCTCCAACTCGGAGATCCTGGTCTTCGCGGCCATGATGGTGCTAAGGTTCGATCTGGCACCGAAGCACGGGGCTGGCAAGTGGGAGAAGCCGACGTGGTCGCAAACGCACATGGTCGCGTCATTGCAAATTCCGGATGAAGACCCAGAGATCGAGGTTAGGCCACGGGACAGTAGAATCCATTGGCGGTTTCCCGGTCCTAATTAGACAGATGGGGAGGAGAAAGGGGTGTGAAGAGCTAAGAGGAAGCATACGAGAGCTATCACATGTACATAGCAGGAATTCACCAGGCACGTAAGGAAGGATAGGCCAGGTTGGTGTGGACTCTCTGTTCATTAAGTCCATTCGAGCCTCACATTTAATAACACATATACACCCTCAATGCTTACATGAGTTCACCCCAAGTCTGGGGGAGGTTTTTACTTAAGGCCGATTGGAACTTCATGCATCCACGTCGAGGGAGCCCTGATCGGGCACATTGCTCTCGCTCTGCGTTCTGAATGTAACAGGCACCAGTGTCTGAATTTATGTGTAGTAGGCCCCTAGCTAGAGTGCTCAGTCGGCAAAGTGGGCAGTGCGCTGTCCACAGCACGACAGCACGTTAAGTGAAGTGAAGGTACAAAAGAGATTGATTAGCCGATGGTCTAGACCACAGCCTTGACGGCGGCCTGCGGCACGAACAGGGCCCAGACGCCGTTGACATCAGCGACTTTGAGACTCCACTCGTTCTCGTCTTGCTCGAACTCGAACTCGCCAAGGCCCGTGATGACCCACGTGTTGGTCGCGGTGTCGAGCTTGCCGGGGAGCCCCTTGGATGGGTCAATGGCCGCCTTGATGCCCTCGGTAAAGATGTAATCGAGCTTGTTGGTGTCACCCGCTGCGGGGGGCTTCGCTGTCTTCACCGAGAAGGTCAGCGGATCCACGTACATGTGACCTGCGGGTGGTGGCAGCGTCGCCATGATGGGCGCGACGACGACCTGATTAGCGGAGGTGCCGTTGAGCTCGACTTCGAGAGAGCCGGCGGCCTGTGGTTTATATATCGTTAGAGCTTCTGTCACCAAGAATATATTTTGGCTGAGAGGGGGTGCCTTTCTGGATGCCATTACACCCATGAATGGTTTTGAACTGGAAGACTGTAGAAAGAAAGAGAACAATAAACTTACGTTCTTGGGGAAGTTGAGGTTAGTAAAAGCATTAGGAGCAACCAGGTTGGCCGTGCCAAAGACGGCGGCTACCTCAACCTGCCCGGCCTTGTCGTCCTTCTCCTTCTCCTTTTTCTTCTCGCCGCCGGCAGCACCGCCGGCAGTGCCGTTATTCGCGGGTGGAGTCGCGGTACCATCAGGTATGACAACGGCCCATTCACCGGTAAGGTCCTTGACTTTCTTAAAGGCCACCTCGTTCTCGTCAGCTTCAAACTCGAGCTCGCCGAGCTTAGCGTCGATAATGAAAGCCTTAGTGGTGGCATCCAGCTTAGCCACTTGCGACTTGCTGAGGTCCACCCCTTTGAGACCTGCACCTAAACACCAATGTCAGTGTCACGGATAATGGAGATATCGTAGAAGGGGCAAAGCTAGACTTACTGGCTGGGTCGAAGATATAGTCAATTCCGCCAAAGGTTAACTTGTCGCCGCCCTCAGCGAAGCTGACTTTGAAAGAGCTAGGCTCGAGGAGTTTGAAACCTTTCGGGGGTGTGCCGGGCGTCTTGTTCTCCGTCACGGTGAGGGTTCGGGCAGTTTCAGCCGAGAACTCGACTTCGAATTTGCCAACAGTCTAGTTCCCTAGTTAGCCTAGCCAATCGAATATTGACCATAAAGACAATATTACTAAACCGAGACTGGTTCGTGATCATTACGTACCGACTTGAAGGCAGTGTCTTGCTTCTTCTTCCCTCCGACAAGGGGCACAGGGGTTCCAAAAGCGCCCACGATCTCGATCTCGTCCTTTTTCTTCTCTTTTCCTTCTTATCCTTGTCCTCCCTGATCTGAAGGTCGAAGGTTCGGCGATTCAATCCCACCACAAAGTGTGAGTCGTCGAGAATGCCGCGTTTGGCAGCACCAACAGACTTGGCCGGGAATGCGAAAACAGGTGCAAGCTGAAGCGCGGACAGCGCCATGATTGAGAACTTCATCTTGACTTGGTGGGAACGGGTAGTTGGTGATACGGTAAGTGGTAGTTGGTAAGTCAGGGGCTCTAAAATAGTAGTGAAAGTAATACCACGATCAAGTGGTGTAAGGTTTGAATGAACAGACAACGGATCAACCGTGGGAAACGAACGGAGATTACAGTTTTCTAGGGTGATGCTGTATCCTGGTGCATTTTAGGCTTTCTTGGGAGTTGGCAGCAAACGATGATCTTATACATGAAGAGGGAGAAGCGAAGGGCTAAGAATACTAAGCTTCACGAACCATTTTTTCTACCGTTTCTTGGCTACTCCCGTATCCTGCACCCACATGGAACGTTCACAGAGCTCAGAATAGCCTTGCTACCCCAACCTAGCACGCGTTTGGTGAAGCGGGTATTGGCAAAGATGCGGCTCAAACGTTGCCAAGGGGTCCGTCCCGCGCTGTCCACTCATTGCTCATCGAGGAAGATTGTTGAAAGGTTAGTAGATGCATACCAACCTATCGAACAGCAGGGATATCGTATGAAACCTGGGCACTATATTTAGTAGTACGTCTGCGTCCCTGAACGAGGCCATCAACCGGCCGCCATTGCATATTCGCAAGATTAGCCGGGGGGAGAGTGAGATGGCATCCACTGAATGTGCCAACAATGTATCAGATATAGTGAATGTAGCCAAGACCAGGCCCTGGAGTGAAGCATGGAGGTTTGTCTTTTTCGATTCATGAAAGCCTTCCCAGCCGAGGATTGGGATGATGGGGTAAACATTGTTCCTGCGGCAGTGCATTTATGGGACGATGTCATCCCATGGCAGATTTGTTTGAAAACGTTTAGCGGGCGAATCGATGTTGAACGAGGAAACCCGAAACAACGCAATGTCTTGGTCCTCCTGACTCAATCGGGTGGGAGGGAAGAGATTGAAAATCGCAACAGGGCACACGACCACTTGCCTTTTCCGCCTGTGCCAAGCTGCCACTGAAACCGTGATAACGGCCAGGCCTGGTTAGCGCCTCCACCACCGCCAAAAATTGCTTGTTTCGTGTGACAAGCGTTACCGACACAACCTAAGAATAGATTTGGATTGAAAGATCGGTTATCAGATGGCAGCTCTGGGGAAGATCAACGCTGGGGTAGCGTCTATCATCTTTGGGCGCGCCTTTGGGCTGGGCCGGATAATCGGCACCACCTTAAAGAAAAGTGCACGTTTCAGCATCTCGACCGTAGGCCAGCGCCTCCGACTCGAGGTATTTTGGGCTTCCAAAACGGAGCCTGCATCAGGTCCTGCGGAGAGAGCGCCAATCCCCAAAGCCACGAAAGCAAACAACGTCTAGCGGGTTCATGGGACTATTTACCTTGCCAGCCAAATGAACGCCAGCGGATGGCTGTCCATATGAAGCCATTGCATTGCAACTTTGCACGATTGTTGGTGGATGTGATCGGTTTGTGGTGCAATGAAAGATTAGTGGTTATTGAAGGTTGGAGAGGAAAACCTAGGATGAGGTTAGAAGGAAGTGCGTGTTTAGGTAAGAAAATATTAGAGGCAGTCGTATTGAATTCGACATCTTTTAACAGAAATCGAATTTAATATACGATATCAGACGATCGCCAATTCATTACGTAGAGATCAGAATATAAAATCCAGGTATCTGCCGCATGGAAATATCGGTCAACTTTGATGTAGCTTAAACAGAGGCTACATATGTAAATTTCCTAGAACACTGCTTGTATAACAGTCAGTGGACATACCTGTGCAAACTTATTACAGCGACTCACTGTCCAGGGGTTGTTATCTGTCACTCATAAATGTTGGATAATCACAATATAGCTCAACCAGAGCATAAATACAAACGTAATATGGAAACTCGTTGTCCGAGATTGTTTCAACTACGCAGTGTAGTATCTAGTCGGTGAGTGCTGTGGACGATTTTCCACAACTATCTCAAGGTTTCCCACATCCCAGATAGGAAATACTCCCTGAAGATATCTGCTGCTTACTTCTTGATATCAAACAGCTCGCTGACGACAGATGCCTTGTAATTGTTCTTCTCGAAGTGGAACAGCGAGAGGTTCTCGTCGAAGACCTTCTTTGTGATATCCTTGGCCAAGGAATCATAATCGACCTTCTGGCGTGACTCAAGCTCATCTACAAGGGGACGCCTATTATAACGATACAATTATAATCTGGTCAGAAACGTATCGCCACAGTACCACCCTGCTTTCTTGCACGCTAGAAGGAATATACTCACAAAACACCGTCAATCTTCGCCCGGCAGGCATCAGTGATCAACTTCTTGTTTCCGTCGTCAAGAAGTGTCCAGGCCGATTTATCGAGAATACCCTGCACGTGATCCATGGCCTGGGTTTTGCGTGCATAGAGGCGCTGGGGATTCAAGCTCGGGTTCATACCCCGTTCGTCAACGTCCTGGGAAGCCATGTTGGTGATGCCTACGCAGAGTCAGTATCCTGGTGATACGGAGATATAGTAAGTCGTTACTGTACAGGGCTGAGGTTGCGAGTAAAGGAGGTGCTTCCAATGACAGTTGCAGGGTTTCGATATCACTGCAGAGGTGTTTGTGGTTGATGACGTTTGTGGAAAAAAGAAAGCAGTTGAGGGTTGGGATCTAAGGGTGCTTTTATAGTTAGATTTGGCCAGGGCAATATGATTGAATGTTGTATCTGCCAGTGAATATAGTCGTGGTGTTGAATATAGAGTCAACAGTTGAGCATACATAGAGTTATTAAATACGGGGCCTATTGTATATAAAACGACAAATGAGAACCTAGCAATACGCTGTAGACATCATAGTTAAATACAGAGATATGCATTCACTATAGATATTCTAATTAAATTTATGTAGTAACAAAGATCGTTTCCGAGTACTTCTTAGTATGATTGACTCGTCTAGAAGTGAGTATTATAAATACTTCCAGGCTACCAAGAGTGGTATATTGAATGAAGTATGAAATAATGCTGGCACTGAATCTTCCGGTATAATTGGAGAACAGATACTGATAGAAGATGTTAATAAGAGAATGTCTACTTCCAGAATATAGTCAACATTGGGTGCTGTACTGGTGGGTAATATACATGAAGGGTGATGAGCTTTATCAGGGGTTGTTATCATCACCTGATAATTCATATAGATAGAAGAAAAACTGCAGCTTGCATGTCTGTCATAATAGGAAATCTACAGGGAGTAGTTTGGCAATCCTCAAACAGAATGTAGTTATGGAAAGGGGGCTGAAAGGGGCAAACCAGGATCAAAATCGCATATCAGCGTCAATCTTGCAGGCAGCCTCAATTCTCTCGATGAATGATACCAGTGTCATGGATACGGACATGTGCCCCTGACAAGATTTCTCTTAACTCAAGTCAAAACATTTATACATAGACCCTGAAAGCTGATCGGAAGTATGACGCAATTGAACCAGGTTAAGGCACAAATGAAAACATGTCACTGTCTTTCTTTCTTCATCTCTCAAACAAATGAAAACGGGCACGTTGGTCAAACAAGTTTAGACTCTATCTGATCCTCCCGCTTGAAAATCTCTGCAGTTTCGGACCCAGGACACGCCGCCGTGCCACGCAAAAGATGACCCCTATTCGATTGAGTTCAAGCCATACTAGGTCTATACACCCGACCTCAACGTCGTCACCCGCGCCCTCAAGAGCTAACGCGCCATGAGCGTGTCGGCACTCACCAAAACTGGTGACAAGGCCCACGTGCACGAGAAGCTGCAGGCGTCCGGCACTGACGATTACAAGTTTATGACAGGCTCTTGCGAGATACTGTATAAGGTCGACTGTGGAACGATGCCACCAACGAGAACTGCAAGTCTGGTATCAGCTTCGCAACTCCAAGCTACGCTACTTCGACACTGCCCTCTTAATGGCGGACGTACGAAAGCTGTCGTGCCGACGGTCGAAGGAGGCTGAGAAGCTCGCGAGAAACTCGATTATGAAGTGGCCAAGCAGGTTGTTGAGCGCGGATATACTTGTTCAGGAAGGATCACATTGTCGCTGAGTGAAACTGGGGCAAACTGGTAAAAGCCAAGAACAGCCCGACACCCGAGAGATGGGAAGACGTATTCAGCATATACACTCAAATAGCTAATGTTGATCCTCAATGCATGCTTATAACGCCAACTATCGAACACAGAAAACAACGTTCTACAGAACTCCATACTAAAATATGCTGCGTTCTGCATTGTAATGCCAACCACAGTTTCACGGGCATATAGTACCGTAATTTATTGTGCACAGTTTTCAACACACTGTCACATATTGGCTGTATGTTCCTGGGTGAACTATTGGCCATAGCGAGTAATATAGTTGTAATGTGTTGAGCAGTTGTGTTCTTATGGAAACGTAAGTCTAATTGTATTATGAGTGAAATTACAAGCTTATAATAATAGTATCCATAAGGAAGCTGTGTGTCAGTCTCGTTGGCACAACCTGTGTAGAACCAACGCCGAAACGAATAACGCCCGTCCATCATGTATCAGTATGACCTATCAGTGCCACGCGTCGTAACAACATCCTTCGTCAAAGGGGGTATCATTTCATTGCTTCTTCCACTTCTTCAACCGAGGAGGCCGCCGGGCACCTTGGGCAGGCTAGTGGGCAGGTAGCTACCCTTTTCATCCTTGCCCTGGCGCTCGGCGCGGTTGGCGCCCTCCTTGGACACCAGGTCGCCGACGGGCTGGAGCAGTCCGCCCTGGCCAACCTGGCCCGCAACAAGGTTGTGGACGCCGTCCTGAAGGGTGTCGACCTGCTCAACACCAGTGACCTTGGTCTTTCCGAGCTGTTCTATGATGTGGGGATAGCATATTAGCGTTGTTGTACTTCTCAACGGTGGCCCACTCGCGATTAACAAGATGAGACAGGAGGAGAAATGAAAAGAGGGTAGCCGTACCTTTGGTGGCATAACTGGCCTTGTTATCCTTGGTGAACCACTTCAGGAAGTAGTCCTCGATCCAGGGCATCCACGATTCGTACTGCTCGTTGTACTTCTGCTTGGCCCATTCCATGTAGGTCTGCTTCTGCTCTTGCTGGGTCATCTTGTCAAAGCCAGCCGGGGGCTGGAAGGTGTTGGAGCCCGAGGACTGCTGTTGTTGGTCGGTAGAGGACATGGTGGTGTCAATGTGTTTGTCTTATTTGGAAGATTGTCTATGCGCTTCGCATTAGCCCATAATCCCCCTGAATATGTTGTAATTGAAGGCTGTGGCTGAAGCAAGGATATAAGGGGCGATCCATGGGATTGCCTGGGACTTGGGGTGCAACTTACAGAACTTGTCAAGATGGAGCGATGGGTAGATTGTGAGTATTGAGTAGTTTGGGAATGATCAACTGTAGTTCTCAATAGAAAGTTGAGAAGGTGAAATTACCAAGCGGTTGTCGGTGGACGTCGAGTTTAGAACTTGTACTACATATAAGGTTGACTTTCACCACCCTCGAATGCAGACCAAACAAGAATTAGGTCACTCAGCCACTTGGGCCTGATCTTGGACGACCTCATAGCCGTGTAATGCAATGTGTAATGCCCCCCCCAACAACAACCTGTTTTGCTGTCCTGTGCCGGCCATCATCTGGGCTGAAGAGTCATGCCTTGAGTGTGTGGCTGGTCTACGTCATCCCGCACTAGCCAACCCCGCGATCATTGGCTGAGGTCATTTGAAACACACCCAAACAGGGCATCCCGGCGTTCCTCACGAGCCACACTGTTGGAGGGCAGTCTGGCATCTGCTTGTCACAAAGCCTTGTTCCTAGTGAGTCTAGCCTCTGTCCATGTGGGCTCGCGACGATCGACCGTTGGTTGCAATCCGGCAGCCCGGTGCGCAAGCGGCTTGAAGCCGTTGGACGACGTGGATCTTGTGTTTTGTTGGCGTGCATTGGTTTCTTTTGATATAGACGCCGCGTGGCAGACATTTTCCTCATGCTGCACGAATCCAAGGATGACACATTCGATGAAATACGCGACGGGAAGAAAACGTCAGATCGCTGGTCGGGGTGGTTTAATGCACCAAAATGACGTATTGGCATGACCTTCAACCCAGCCCACCAAAAACAGCACCCCACGTAAAAGCGACAGACTGAAATGACGAAAACCGATATATAAATTGAGGGATAATATGCATCATAGGACAACAGGAAAATCTGCCATGCTGTAGATATAAACGAGTCAACATAAGAGTCCAACGAAGTAAATGCCCAATGAAGCAAAGCGATCTAGAGAAGATATAAGCGATGCCAGGTTCTATCTAATCTAGGTCCGAGATTCGATCGCAGATTTGATGGCTACGTCATTTGTCAGCGAACGAACAAGAGGAGAGAGAATCGGGCTGGAAAGACTTACCGTCACAAGTGACTTTCGCATCGCCGAATAACATCTTAGTGCCGGGCATATAGAACATGGGGTTAGGCACATCCGCTGCATCGCATTTATTAGCCGTCGATCAATCAAGGAAGCACGCATCGCATCGCTCCCCTTATCACACGTGACGTACCGTAACCGCTAGACATGCCGCGCTTCATGACAATAACCTGCTTGGCCTTCCATGCGTGGAGCACCGGCATCCCTGCAATAGGGCTACCGGGTTCCAGCGCGATCGGATTGACCGTGTCGTTGGCACCAATCACCAGGACGAGATCCGTGTCACCGAAGTCGTCGTTAATCTCGTCCATCTCTAGCACAATGTCGTACGGCACACTAGCTTCCGCCAGGAGCACGTTGCACTGCCCGGGCATGCGGCCCGCAACAGGATGGATGGCGAAGCGCACGTTGGCACCCTTGGCGCGAAGCGCGCTCGTAATCTCGCTGATCGCGTATTGCGCCTTGGCAACCGCCATACCGTACCCGACAACAATGATGACGCTTTCCGCGTTGGCGAGCGCCTCGGCCGTTTCCTCCACGTTCGTCTGGGTCACGGTGCCCTCCATCTTGTACTCAGTCGTCGTCGGCGCGGATATGCCGCCAAACAAGACGTTGGTGAGCGATCTGTTCATGGCCACGCACATCACATAGGACAGAATGGAACCGGATACTCCGATCAGGGCACCGACCGTGGTTAGTAGGGGGTTCTGCAACATGAACCCTTCAGCGACCAAGGCGAAGCCACTGTACGCGTTGAGCACCGTAATGACGACTGGCATGTCAGCGCCCCCAATGGCCGACGTGGTCGTGAACCCCTTGGCAAAAGACAAGATCGTGTTGGCGCCCAAAGCCATGGCAGCAATCATCGGCGATCCAGGCGCCAGTGTGACGAATGCGCCCATGGTTCCAATGTTCGTAGCGAGCATTCCAGAGTTGATATAGTGGCGTCCTGGTAGATGCAGAGGCCGACTGGAAAGCCTTCCAGCCAGCTTCATGAATGCGACGATAGAGCCGGTGAAGGTGATACCACCAATGAGAACACCAAGATAGGCGGTAACCAGGTGCAGGGTTGTGGCGTGAGATAGGTCGCCCATGACACTACCAATACTGGTGAGCACAGCAGCAAGACCGACGACAGAGTGCAAAGCAGCAACAGTTTGCGGCAAGTCTGTGGGTGTGATTCGCTTTCCAATAAGTAACCCTGCAATGCTTCCGATGGTAGCCAGTGCACCGAATTGCGTAAGGACCTCGGGCGAGAACCCGACAGCGAGAAGAGACGCGAGAACACCAGAGCCGACACCAAGGATTCCAAGAAGGTTGCCCATTCTCGCAGTCGCTTGAGTTGCCAAACCAGAGATCGAGCTAATGCAGAGAACAGAGCTGACGAGGTAGCCGGCTTGGACAAGTCCAGCAGCACCGGTGGAAGCAGCGGCCAGGAACCCTCCGCCAAACAAGACACCAGGGACAGCCCAAAGCCAGGGGTACTCAGGAGGATCAGTCGGACCTTGAGGTTCATTAGCACGCTGATGAAGTCGATTTAGCTGGCAAACTTACGTTTGAACATGTCAAGCATGCGCTTGGTGATGACGAAACCTCCCGAGATGTTCACAAAAGCCAACAGGACCGAGGCGGCGCCCATAGTTTGAGGAATAGTTTCGGGGAGGAAGCCCCCACCCATAACGAAGAAGCCACCAATACCAACCATACCAGAAATCGCGTTAGTAACACTCATGAGAGGCGAATGCAGAGCGGGTGCAACACCCCAGACGACACGGTATCCAATCAGCGAGGCCAGAGCAAACGTGAACGCATTGCCCATGAACAGGGGGCTTGTCATCTTTCCTAAAGCAAGTGCCGTTCCCATGCCGGCAGTCACACCGGCAACTTCGCGCGATGCCTTCTGGAATGGAGTCACCGCCACGACCTCTTCGACTTTGGCCGCAGGCTTAGCAGCTGGGGCTGGCGGGGGCGCCGGTCGAGGTGCAGTTGGCAGAATGTCGCCTTTGAGAGTGACGATGGAGCCACGGACGACCTCATCATTCAGGTCGACCCCGAAGGCCTTCTCCTGAGGGGTCATGGACAGTAAGAATTTGACAATGTTGTTCGAGTACAATGTGGATGATTGGGTAGGCAGACGGGACGGCAGATCGGTATATCCTATCATTGGTCAGCGCTGTCAAGCGTCTTACTGTATACTTGACGCAGCTAGGGAACTCACCAATAATCTTCACATCTTTATAAGTGACGAGCTTCCCCGCTTCTGTCTTCTCGCAGTTACCACCCGCCTCAGCAGCCAAATCGACAATCACTGATCCGGGCTTCATAACTTCCACCATGGACTTGGTGAGCAGCTTGGGGGCAGGTTTTCCGGGGATCAAAGCGGTAGTGATGATGATGTCAACATCGCGCGCCTGCTCCGTGAAGAGCTTCATTTCGGCAGCGATAAAAGCCGGGCTCATTTCTTTCGCGTAGCCTCCAGCCCCAGAGCCATCCTCTTCCATCTCTACCTCGATGAACTCGGCACCAAGTGATTGCACCTGCTCACGGGCTGCACTGCGCGTATCAAACCCGCGCACAATGGCACCCATTCTGCGAGCAGTGGCAATGGCACTCAGGCCAGCCACGCCAGCACCGATGACCAAGACCTTGCAAGGGGGATCTTCCCAGCGGCAGTCACTTGTCCAGTCAAGAAGCGTCCAAAGGTGTTGGAAGCTTCCAAGACCGCCTTATACCCCGCAATGTTGGCCATTGAGCTCAGAGCATCAAAGACCTGGGCACGCGAGATGCGCGGGATCATGTCCATGGCAAATGCTGTGACCTTGCGGGCCGCGAGTCTCTCGACAATGTCCTTGTTCTGAGCGGGTTGCAGCATTGATATAATAGTCGCGCCCTCTTTCAGGCGGTCAATCTCGGCGATGTTGGGCCCACGAACCTTCAGGACAATATCAGCGGCAGACCAGATGGCCCCGGGCTCGACCAGGGTGGCTCCCGCGCTTTCATAGGCACTGTCTAGAAAGTCGGCCTGGGCGCCGGCGCCGCGCTCGACAAGCACCTTCCCGTAGCCTTTCTTCTTCAAGAGGGCGACGTTCTGCGGCGTGATGGCGACGCGACGCTCGTTCGTGAAGGTCTCGCGCGGCACGCCCACGGTCAAATCAGCAAACGGTGTGGATGGTGGCTCGACAGCGGTCGAATACGCCGTGGCCTGGATAATGCGTGGTGCAACAACACGTGCGCCATCGTGTTTCTTCGACGGCAACGCTGATATCACAACTGGCTTCTTGACGTGAGTGCTGCTCCATCGCTTATGGCAGCAGAAGACGGCAGGCGATGACAAAGGCAATTCTGGAGGTGGAAGATTGTCTTAGCTTTCGGCAGGTTCAAACGACATAGCTAAGGCTGATTGCATTGATTAAAGGGGTATCAAGAATGTCTCCACGAACCTAGCAGTCGTGATGTCGAAGGGCTTAGGCGTTCCAGCGCCCGCAGCGAGGCGTGGTTAGCGGCCCACGCTGGCCGGAGCAGGCTCGGCGATATCATGGCGCCGATAGGTTCAGGGTGTCTGCCAAACACATACGGGCAGAGCTAGCATTCGTCGTCTAGGAACCACAAGTGTCCCGCTAGCGACAATGAGAAGCGCTCTTCATGGGGTGAGAGTAGGACAGATTGAGGATCCGGAAAAGAAAAGAAAAGCAAATGGGAACGAACACATCAAGGAACAGACGACGTGGGTTACGTGCTTTCGGGATAATGGGACGACAGGACAGACAGGCAAAACAGGAGCATACCCTGGTCTAACTACTTGACATTTCCCCTCCTTTCCCCTCGATCCAGAGCACCGTGACAAACAGACTGGCAAGTATCACGGCAAGCTAGAAGCTTGGGTGCTGGGATCCATGTTTTCCACGCCGCAGCCTAGAAGGGTAAACACGCTCAGTGAACCGCCCAATGCACCACCCCGCAAGTTTGCCCTACCCAGTGCTAGGATCTAACGAAAGGGGGGGATAAAAAAAGAAGGCCCGTTTAGCCATGCCCAATTCGCTCTGACGCGATCGAATTGGGTCTCTTGGAAGGGGGGAGGACAAGTACCACAATGGGCATCTACAACTGCGACGAACCATGGCCCAATGACTGGTGGATGATGATGGATGTGGTGGTGTGCACCATTTTGGGGGTGGAGGCACGTGAGGGAAGATGCGCTGAGCAACTGACGGTTGAATGCGGGGGAAGCTACGCCGCTGATGCTGCGGGCGCTAAATCTCCACTGGAACCCTTGGAACCCTTGGAACCCTTGGGAGTTCTCTCCACTGCGGCTGCTATGGCGTCTCCAACTATTGTTCTGTTCTCGGTTCTGCCAGTGTCATTCGGATGTTTTAACTCGGAACTTGGAATTCGAAATGCTGTAAGCCTCGATCTACTCCAAGCTTGGAAATAGGTGACTAATGGGTGCGCAACAAAACGAGGTCGTCTTACCAATGCGCTTGGAACTTCGTCGTGCAAACACCCAAGTTAGAGTCTTGTGCAACAGCACTGTTTGCACACTTTGACCAATTGTATGACCACACGTTACTGTACTAATTTGCCTTCGAGCCTCTTCACTATCAGCCTGACCTTGCTGCTTACATTGCAATTATTGCCTTTAAGCGGCCTCACTTCCCTAACCATGGTCTGCTCCAAGGCCGATCAAGCGAACCAACCGGCTGGCAAGGCAAATAGGGAAACCCGGTCCGCGACGGGCCGGTATACACCAAATATGTCCCTGCTGCCTATCTGCTAAAGCTTTACTATCCAGGTTTTGAGACGCAGCCACACGGGGAAGGCAGAACCCCAAGCCTGCACCGGGGTGCCGAAGAGACGCACAGGCCCCGCTGTCCTCGATGCCATATCCGTCCCTCGAGTAGAACAATCAATATCGGTAGCATATGTCGAAGTCATTGAATCGGTGCTGCGGCGGGCCCGTGGGGGCCAGAACCTATCAGTGTCGTGGCTTTCAGCAATTCGAGTCAGTCCCCGCGGCTGCATCCGAGTTTGCCGCAGTATTGCAAAGGGTGGCCTGTCGGTGCACAAGACCACGGAGGGCGCGCCGCATATGGGTTCACAGCTCCGCTGGTAGCTGCAGAGCATATACTGCTTACCGCTGCCCAGACTCTTCGACTGAACGACATCGCCGCCGTGCGAGTTGTCCTTAATTGCCATGTGGCATCGCTGGTTAAGGCAATGGCAGCAGTGGTAGTCGCCGCCGCCATATTCAAAGCTGCATTTGGGGTACTGGCAGTGCCAAACCACCTGACCGTTCCTTTGTATGTGTAGGCCACAGGTGCTCGACATTATCAGTATTTCAACGATAGCTGCCAAATAGATACCAACGAAAACGGGTTCGCCAGTCTAGATATTTCCATTACCAGTAATTAGCAAGCGTGTTTTTACAAGGCATAGTGTTAATAAAGTGCATTTAAATATAATTGATATGTGATTGCTAATCACTGTAATGCCTTTTGACGCCCTCCTCGCATTTATACCACAATCATGGTGTTTTGGATAGCGGTAACAAAAGTGATGAGTCCGGCAAGTCATGCCACATCATATAATATAATCACCACAAACGAATAGTGCATGGAGCGTCACAATAGAACGAAGGGAATTGGTATTTTGGGTTTCAATGTTTTATTGTTGTAGCAATGGCGGTTTGCTCCGTGGCTCGTTAGTCTCATGCATTCAGGGGCCATTTCCAGACCTCTGTGTTACTCCTCCGCATGACACCGGGTTACAGTATGGTGATGATAATAATGAGCACACAACCGTTCCTCGGCATATTATGATAAACTACCTAAGCTAATAAGTCGTTTCTCGTCCACGGGCCAATGAAGCGCGCGCATTCGCTGCTTAGAAACCCTGCTTCTTGACCTGGGCCTTGGCGTCGGCGATGTTCTGGGCCGCGTTGGGGTCGTTGAAGCCGCAGCCGGTCTTGCCGTTCTGGAACTCGGCGCCGATGCCGGAGCAGATACCGGCGGCCTTGCCGGTGCTGGAAGTGGCGCCGCCGGCGCAGCAGCCCTCCTGGCAGTCGGCGTCGGCAACACAGCCACCAGTGGTGAATTGCTTGCCGTCTGAAAGGGAACCAGAGTCAGTCGCGGGTTTCTTAGATGGCCAGAGGGGAAGGGCTGAGAGGGCTACTTACTGCCGTTACCAACGTCACGAGCGCCGGAAGCGTTGGGGGTGACAGCCATGACGGCGACCGCGACTATAGAGACTGATTAGCAAAACGTACCAGACAGAGCAATGCCGAAGCAGCCAATAACTTACAGGTCATGATGGCGGCAATGCTGATCTTAACCATTTTGAATGAGTGTTGGAAGTTGTTTAATAAAAACTGTCAAAGTTTGAAAGTGAAAGTAATCGACGCCGGGTCGTGGAAGTGAAGGTAGTTGGGTTGGTGATGGAAAGATGGAACTGGTTGAGGATGAGGAGGGAAAAGAATTCGTCTGAAGATTGGAAGATTCACATCTTCTTATACCCATTCCCGCCGATTCGAAACCATCCCGCATTTCGTTCTCCCGGCTGTGTCGCCATTCCAGAGCATGTTTTGGTCTCTCGGTCACTGGGATACTGGCATGGCATGAACCGGCCAAGGGCCACCAAGGATGGGCGAGAACCCGACGAGCCGTGTCAATTCCAAGGAGAGCGACAGAGCGAGCCCCTTCTGGTGGAGTTGGTTTTACGTGAGTGGAGGCAGGGAGGAGCGCTGGAAATAGGCTTAGACGGTTCTAACTTCTAAGGTTAAACCGCTAAATTCTAAGGTTATCTTGCGCGCCATCAACACCCATCAAACCCACTAAACACGGCGGCTCTGCGGGCCACAGCGGGTCATAGCGGGGTGTCTTTCAGCGCTCGTCTGAAGGCGTCGATGAAACGCTGCTTCTGACGAAAGAACCCAACTGCCAAACCGTCACTTGTCGCAGATCAAACTTGGCCTTTGTTTATGTATGGCTTCTCTCGGGAGGCCTGGCGCCTGCCAGCGTAGTGCCCAGGTGCCAGCTGTCAGCAACGCGAAACTCGCTTCCGCTTGAACTCCAACGCGTTTCCCACCCCTGGTGATTTGTCGGTCGGGGTGCATTAGCCTCGGCAGCCAAGAAACGGCTTTGGCTTGGATCTGGTTGCGACCGCGATGGACCTTACGATGGGCAGCGGGAGGATCTGATCAGTCGCAGCCGGCATTGACGGCCGACCTGAATGAAGTCTGGCGTCTTGATCTCCATGGAAATGAGGAGGATCTCGTTGTAGTCTGTTCAATGTGCCCATGGGCCGTCAGGCTCATCTCAGAAACGAATGATGACCCGCAGATCCGCATCAAATCGCCCCGATCAAGCGAAAGGATTGAGCATCTCGCGGGTCCCTGGATGTTTCATCTGGCGCAGGCAAAGACATCCCGGGCACTCCTTGTGAGCCCTCCCTGAGAAGATGCGCCGCACAACGTGGCGTGCAACACTCGCAAAGGCAATGATCTCCATCCATCTACTGTGGCTCAATGCGTCATGTGCCACTTGGAAGAGCGGCATGCATCGCCAGCATGCTAAGCAAGCAATCTACTCGATCTCCACGAACAGGTGCATTCAGGTATTGTAAGACTCGGATCACATCGCGGGCGGAAATGAGAGAACGATAGACTGTGTCGATTGGGACTGGTATATGCAACATATTGCTTTGGTATGAAAACTTCCCACTCCCAGCACAAACACCCATGGGAAGCGCCCACGCTCTAAACTAATCTTTCCACAATTCCCTATCGTGTATTCCGCCTTCGTTCATAAGTCCGCCTCTTCTATTACTTGGATTTCTTCGGCCTTTTCCCAGGAGACCACTCCTCTTCTTCTTCATCTGCGTCCGCTTGTAATCTTTCGTCTTCCTCTTCACACAGTCTCAAGAGATCTTGTCTTTTACTTCCCGGCAGGATCATGACGCCCGCTGCCCGCAGCATTTGAGTGAGACCGACTACCGAGTAATTTTCATACACCCTTCCAGTCTCCGGGGGCTCGAAATGGTCTGCGTAGTTCTGCCTCATCTCTTCTGCGGTCTTCTTCTGTATCAAAAGGCCTGACTGTCTGAGAAGCGTCCTGAGTTGATCCTCATTTAGGTTCTGGCTAGACTGCACTGAAGCTCGAGTTTTATCGTTCGTTTCTGCAACGAAAAGCTGTCGCGACCTTTTTCTCTTGGCAGCTTTACGTTGACGAGCTACCTCGCTCGGAGTAGTACTGTCGGAAAATCCATCTTCGGAGAAAGTATCAGTATCGGCAGGGTCGTCGTCGGAAGGGCCGTTGTCGCCGCCATTATCGCTGTTGCTCTCGCCGTTGCTCTCGCTGCTAAGATATTCCATCTCGCTGTCACCACCGCTGCCCGAACCATTCTTAGCGCCATCGGAATCAATGGCCACGACCTCTTCCTTCTTAGCCAACCGTTGTGGATTCTGCGCACGGATTATGCCTTCACGTCGGCCACCAGTTGCATTGCCGAATCCAGGCTGCAATTCCACTTGCAGGTCGTTGTTGATTTCCAATTCTCCCTCGGACTCATATTCATCGTCCTCACCATCCGTCTCATTGTACATCTCCTCATCCTCCTGCTCCTGGTCATCTTTCGCTTTACCGTCCTGCTCCTTGTCGTCCCCCTCTTTATCACCATTGTCCTGATCACCCTTCTCCTCCTTATCGCCCTTTTGTTGATCATCCTTTTGTTGATTAGCCTTCTCTAACGCATCACGCTCCTCCTCTTCCAACTTCATGTTCGCCTCCTCGAGCGCGCCTTTGTCCGCGCTGCGATCCCGGACCCAGAACAACATTACGGGCTTGAACACGTCGTCGCGGAGAATGTCGGTGAAGGAGACAGTCTCGCTAGACTTCGTCTCGGAAGTGGTGCCGTACAGTCGGGTCCAGACGTTGTTCTCGCGCCGCAGATAGGTGGAGTAGTCCGCAAAGAAGTATTGGCCGTTCCAGCGCTTGGAGATAACGGCCTGAAGCCGATATATATGTTCTTGCTCGTCTATGCCATCCTTTTCCTCCTGCTCCTTCAACCAGTTTTCCCACTCCGTCTCTCTTGGGAGCCCCTTCTTGCGACCCGTGGCCTCACTACCATCATTTTCTTTCTTGTCATTGTTGTCTTCCTTGTTGCTGATGTATTCCTCGTCGCTGATGTATTCCTCGTCGCTGATGTATTCCTCGTCGCTTTTGTCTTTCTCTTCGTTATTGTCCTCCTCCTCCTTATTCCAGAATATTTCATCGAGGCCGAGGGGATCCAAGATGTCGGAAAGGTCCAGATACTCTGGAAACTGCAGCGACCCAATGGATCTAGTGCCTTTCTTCTTTCCATGTATAACGTACACGTGTCTAGTGATGAAAACCTCTGGGTTGTAGAGGACACGGGGCATTCCTGGTAAAGGGATTTTGGTATCGCATAAAGTACACCGGCTCGACAAGGGAGAATGGAAGATGAGATCTTCAATGTTTGTTCTTTCTGCCTTCTCGACGTTGAGCTCCCATAAGTACTGGACGCGATTTCTCATTATGTATTTTTCCGACGAGTTTGTCCATTTGGCAGGGCAAACTGGGCAGGCTGTCGGTCGTGGATCTCGGGGTATGCGAATAAAACCCAGAATTCGTGCCCAGATTCTATCTTCCTCGACTCTAAGATACAGTCTGTCAGCCTATCTATCACACGCGGGAAGATGTGTGTCATCTCTAAGGGTTGGTCTTACTGTAAGTCTGCCCATGAGGTCCCGGGAATCTCGGTGATGGGAAACGGACTATCATCGCCAGGCAACCACGACGAAACAAATCCAGATACATTTCTTCTGTTCACTGTCCCATTGAATACTTTCCCCTTGTTGCCTTGATTGTTCGTGCTTTCCTCACTCTTACGTGCATCAAATAGTCGTCGGAGAAAATCTTGAGTCATTTTGTCTTCGGTGCGCCAAGTTTGTGGTTTGAAGAGGGCCTTCGATAATCCATCCGCGACAGTTCCAGCCTCATCGTACCAGCTTTCGGAGGTTTCGAGGGTTTCGATACCTCCGAGCGTCTCGTCGTATCTTGGGTCGTAAACCTGTTCGTCCCAGAAAATATGCCTAAGATCGAGTAGTTTTCTCAGGTGGCTCTGTGTCATGGTGCCCAAGATGGCGTGCTTCCGAGCAGTCATGTCCAGAAGATTGAGAAACGGTGACAGGTTCAGCAGGCATGCCAGTAGTGATTCTTGGAAATTGTCATTTGCGGGCTTGTTGTTAATGAGCTCTGGTTTGATGGGCAATAGCTTCACACTGCTGTCGGTAACTTCATTGAAGTATACTTTGGGAAGCTTATAATGTGCAATTTCCCGCGGCTCAGTCAACTCCAGCACACGTCGCCGAGGGTCGTCATCCGGTAGTTCATAGAGTACTCCGTACTCGGCTGGAGTCCTGATCGTCCCGACCTTCCTATGGCGAAGGAAGTCCGCGGGTGGAGTGTGAGCCATTGGAGCGTAGGGTGTGTTGTTGAATACTCGAATGCGAAGTGTAGGGAGGGAGTTTGCCCCAAAAACCAAAAAACCCAAGAAAGTGTCCAATGTGATGAGTATGATGGACACCGGACTCCCAAGCACTTTAGATGTGCCCTTCAAAGCAATAGTCCAGTCTTTGTCGGCTGCATCGCCGGATCCGGCTTTGACAATCCGGATATGCAAAACCCCCACTGTGAGATAGCCTGAAGCCGGAAGGCAACAAGGCTTTTGTCTCACCCTGGCATGCCCAGGGTCGCATGCGGCGCGATTGCCAACCGACATTGTTGGATTGAGAGACTAGTATTCAGGTTCCAAGTTTAGAGTCTAGGGTTGCTAATTATGCAAACACCAATGTATAATGGATAGTTTGGTATTTGTGCGTATGGTTCAATCGCTGTAGACAGGTGATAGCGAGCACTCGTTGTCTGTGACCAGAATAAAGAAGATGTTTTGGAATGAAGTCATCGACAGCTGACCGCTGTGAGAATGAAAGATATCCCAGTAAAGATGCTAATCGATAGGCCTTCTTTGACCCCCTGTCCCGGCGTTGCGGGTGAGACGGCGATCCGGCGTTAGTGGAAATAACCGGAGCCGAGAACGGCTATCGTTACCCGATTCAACACCGGCTCGCCCGATGAACTCGGGCTGCGACTCCCGAACCTTTTGTTAAAAGCATCGGCTTCAACTTCATAAGCTTCTATTCCTTACATCTCACTCAACCCATCCCAAGACTCTTCTTATCAAACATATTTCTACTTCACAAACAATGGCTAGCCCAGCCTGCTGCCGAATCCCCCAGTGTCGGCGGACTACACACCCCAAGGCACTTGGGATACGGTTGCTGATTTCAAGACCTGTAAGCTCCCCTCACCTTATATCATAACAGCTTACTTTTTAAACACCGTCTCTCCCCTTTCTACTATAATCAACAAGAAATTAATGATTCTCGGAACCAGACATTGCCAAATCCCCCACAGCCGGAAGCACCGCCCCCAAGCGCGGCCTCATCTTCCTGTACGACGCCTTTGGCTTCGCGCCGCAGACACTTCAGGGCGTAGACCGCCTGGCGCAGCTGCTGGGCGATGACGCCGTCGTCATCCTGCCGGACCTGCTCGAGGGCACTCACCCGGAGTTCAGCTGGCTCCCCGCCGATACGCCCGAGAAGCAGGCCCTGGTCAAGGGCTGGTTTGATGCCGTCGGCGACTACCACAAGTCCAAGCCCAAGCTGCTGCGCGTCCGTCAGGCGGCGGGTGCGCGGTTCGCGAGCGTCCAGAGCTGGGGCGTGTTCGGGCTGTGCTGGGGCGGCAAGCCCGCGGTCTTGGCGAGTGGGCAAGACAATGAAGGCGAGGGACGGCGGATCAATGTCAGCGGGACGGCTCATCCTGGGTAAGTGTGCTTTCATTGAATCAATCAACTAGCCATTGCGGTGTTGCGATCGCTAACGCTAGCTTTCATGACCGTAGCGCACTGGCCGCTGCCGATGCGGAAGCGTTGACCATCCCACACATCGTCCTCGCATCCAAGGATGAGCCAGCTGACGTCGTGTCTCAGTACAAGGAGATACTCGAAGGGGGTCAGAAAGGCAAGACGGGGGTCGTGGAGACTTATGCCACCATGAACCATGGTTGGATGGGTGTGCGGGCTAAGCTTGACGTAGAGGACGACAGGAAAGAATACGAAAGGGGTTACAAACAGGTCGCCGACTTCTTCAACAAGCACCTGTAGTGAGTTAGGATTTCATCCATTAGCACTACAGGTAGAGGCAACCTAAGACAATGACCGTTCAAGTAACCTCAATTCAACCCCGGGGCGAATGTAGGTCGACCAAGGACGGATTGATATGTGATGGGACAGTGTGCCATATACCATATGCTCTCTGCGGGGTTTCCAAAAGAAAGAAGAAGACAAGAATCCCTAACCTGGCCTCTAATTGCTTGACCTTGGTTCCTAGAGCTTAATCTTCAGTTTGCTTGATCTGGTATCTCAAGTTTCCCAATAACCCCATCAAAGAGCTCGGGCAAGATTTCGGCCGCGTCAGCATCAAAGAAGAAATCGTTGCTGGTGAGTCCCTTCTGAGCATTGGGGTCCGGGTTGATGACGGCGATCCTGGCACCCTTACTCCTAGCCTTCTCGGTGTAGCCCGCGGCCGGCCAGACGGCGGCCGCGGTGCCGATGACAAGCATGACGTCGATGGGTTCCTTCTTGACCCAGGCGTCGACCTCGTCGAGCATGGCCTCGTCCAGGGGCTCATCGAACCAAACGACGCCCGGGCGCAGCAGCGACGTCTTGCCCGCGCTCTTGCAGCTGGGGCACTGGGGCAGGTCCTCGTGCTTGATCTGGGGTGTAGGCTTCTTGGGGTCCAGTAGCGGCAGAGTTTGGTCCACCGGGTAGTCCTCCGAGGCGGGCGCCAGAGACGGACACAGCGGGTCGCGCAGGTTGTTGGGCTCGATGTAGCTGCACTCCTCATCGAAGCACTTGACGTCGAACAGGTTGCCGTGGAGCATGCGAAGCATGTCGGGCGAGTGGCCCGCGCGTGGAGATAGGCCTAGTGGCATGTTGTCAGCATCTGCAGCCCTGCCTGAGGAGAGAGCAAAAGGAGGGGGTGAATCACCATCCACATTCTGTGTGAGGCACATAAAGTTCTTGTTCTTCTTGGCTAGTTCGGCGAGTGCATAGTGGCCAGCATTGGGCTTTGCTTTGAGGGCCAAATGGCGCCTCCACGAGTAGAATAGCCACACGAGGGCCGGGTCATCCTCGAAGGCATCTGGCGTGGCTAAATCGGTAGCTTGGTGGTTGCGCCACAGGCCGCCGGCTCCTCGAAATGTTGGCAGTCCAGAGGCGGCAGACAAGCCAGCACCACAAAGGGCCAAAACGCGGTTTGAGGCTTTGAGTAGCTTCTGGAATTCAGCAATGCTGGTGCTGGGCGGGTTGCGCATGCGACCAGGCATCTTGTGGAGGTGGGTTTGTGGATTCGCTCGTGGATGGGAGGAACAGGCTCGATGTGCGATAGCACTTGTTGACCTCAGATATGATTGAGCGAATGGGGATAATTGACTACAAATTTATAGATAGATATAACCAGGCATGACTCCCTCGCCGCATCACACCGACCTGGAGGCAGCGAAGCTGTAGCCTGTAGCCTGTAGCCTGTAGACTCCCGGCCTATCACAGGCTCTCCCGCCAACCGCCAATATGCAGCGATTACCGCACTGAAAGCGGGGCTTGAAATCCACCATCGAGTCACCTCTCGTACATGGCTGTCCAAAACAATCGTTTCCAGCTATCAAGGGCAAATGAGAGAATATCGCATCAATGTTGCCTCTAGAAGAAATACCTCAGTATCCGTAGAGGTTAATAACCGACCCGGCTCCGACGCCACGCTTGATCCGCAGGTTTTCCCGCCTCAAAAGAACACGCATCGCCCAGCATAAAACCATGCCTGCAACGCAATAGGCCGCCGACACACCAAATCCAATCATATAGCGCGGCCCGTCCGAGCTGGGCCACAAGTATGGCCCATAGATGTATCCCATGGTGACGCTGACATTGAGCATCGCAAGTGCAACCTGTTATGGAGGGCGCATTGGCGCGTCGCGTTAGCAAGGGGGTCTTTTTTCCACCGGTCCATGCCAGGGGACTCGGTGGACTCGGGGGACTTTAAACTGCAAACCTACCGCCTTCTTCTCCGGGCTCTGCGACAGCGTCGCTGCCATCCAGCTTATGATCAATGGCGGGATCATGTACCCGCCGGCTGGGAAGATGAAGCAGGCCACGTACCGGCCGGTCGGGTTCATCGTGGCGGCGGCGACCACGAATCCGGTCACCTCGAGGGCGAGACCGGCGGTGAGGTGCCAGGTGCGCTCATGGAACCAACCCGAACTACACGCGACTGCTATGCTTGCCAGCGCTGCGCAAAGATAAGGGGGGCACGCGAACAACAGCGCCTTTGTGTCGCCATAGCCCAGATCCGAGATTATCCTGAGTAACAAAAGAAAACTCACATCAGAAACGAAGACGTCAACATTTGGCCGATATTGGATTGCACTTACGTCGGAAGGAAATAAACGAAGTTCAGAGGCACGTTGGTGATGTGCGCCATGAGGCAGAATAGCCACGTTCTTTTGTCCGTTGCAGCTTGCCGGAATGCAGTCCAAACCGAATCGGTGTCTTTGGCCTCGTCAAGCCGGTCCCGCCTAATTCGCTCCGCTGCTAACTGCCCTTCTCTCGCATTGAGCCATCTCGTCGTTTCGGGGATGTTAGGCAAAAGCCAGAAGGAGCACGCTGCCATGAAAGCAGATGCCGTGCCTTCGATGAAATACATCCTGCAATCCTTCAAGTATCAGCATTGTAAATCAGTCCAGGAATGGACGGAAAGGAGATTTTTACCATCGCCAGCCCTCGACGCCACGGGCCCCTCCCAGGTCGCTGAAAATACGGACGGCAACCAGATTGACAAGCCCTATTCCCGTGAGGGCGGCGCTATGCATGATAGCGAGGCGTGCCGCAAGCTCTGTTGTCGCCCGTCAGCTTCTGTGAAACCCCCACAGAACGTCTCGACACGGAGCGCACTTGACTCACCCTTCCTGGTATAGAACGACGCGAGGATGTAGCAAGCGCCCGGCCAGAACTGCGATACCACTCAGCTTCGCTCTAAAGCCCGACTGAAACTAGGGAGTTATCTGACTGGCGCTTCGAATAATCCCAGCAAAAATCGACAAACAATAAGAGCTCCGTATGAGCGTACGAGACCAGTGCAAGCTAAACATATTGTGGTCAGCATAGACGTTTGTTGCACGCATCACACCCAAATGATGAGGGCTTCATACCGGCTATCGCAGACCAGATGAACATCACGACGGAAAGATAGGTGCTAGGCCGGACGCGCGTGAGCAACATATTACTCGGAACCTGCATCAATATGTAGCCGACATTGAGTATGGAAACGGCCGTGTTGAAGTTTTCGCCATGCATATTCAAGTCACGCTCGAGGTGGTTGAGACGAGCCTGTGCTAGCGACCCACGATCAATGTAGTTGAGGAAGTACATAAGCCACAGTGTAGGCTGGATGACAGTTCGGTTAATACTGACAGTGTCTAGGTAACGGGGGGTCTCGATCGCTTACCATGATCCAAGTGTCCAATTTGCGCACAAGACGAATCTCTTCAGGATCCGTTTTGAAGCGCGCACCAGCGTAATCGCCTTTGGTAGACTCATTGGTGCGATACGTCGACATACTATGCCTTTCCCCCAGCTCGACTGCAGACGCAGTAGTCAGGGAGCTCTCGTATGCAGTCATATTTCAGGCCGATAAAGAACAGATGAGAAGAAGATAAGAGAGAAGTAACACTTTGGCATCCGAAATATCCCATCTCAGACTCGAGCGAGGTCGAAATATATATCTAGCGCTCAACTATCACCACGTCTGTCACGTCGATTCCGGATATTGTACCATTGGTAGGATGGGCCGTGACACATTGGCTACATCCACATGCAATGTTATCTAGATCGTTAAACCATCGGAACAAGCCCCGATCTGTTTCGCACAAGATCTCCATGTCGCATCCGAACCATTCAACGACACCACATTTAGAACGAATGACGACACACTTGGCCTCGCATTCCCGAAGATCTGCTTCCAATTACTACTTAGATGGGGACGCGAAAGCTGATTCGCATGCCAAGTCGCAATATATGCGCATATATGTATATGCTTGAGTCTGTTCTACCCAAGATTCAAGATTAGACAAGTCAACTCGCAGATTGTGATACGCATCCACACATCTCCAGCCTACACAAATTCATGCCATATGTCGGTCTCAAGCGTCGGCTTTGATAAGATCAGCCGCCTGCATAGTCCCATTTGTTAGCTCGGAAGTTGCCTTGTTCCACCTGACGAGGTGGCGTTATCCCTCCCGCCCTCTCCTTCTGTCGTGGTACACTGGCAAGAAGAGAACATCGACTACTCACCTTCTCAGCAACGGCATACACCGTCTGGCAAGTGTTGGCCCCAGGGAGCGTAGGCATCACGCTGGCGTCGATGACGCGCAGACCCCGCACCCCGTACACCTTGAGCTGCTCGTCCACGACGCCGCCCAGCGCGCGCGGCAGCATGGCGGCCGTACCGCTGGGGTGGTACTCCGGGGCTCAGGCTGCGGCGGATGTATGCTGCTATGTCCTCGTCGCTCGTCACCTCGGGGCCAGGCAGCATCTCGTACGGGTCGTATTCCGCTAGCGAGGTGTTGTAGTGGTACGCCCGCGTGAAGCGCACGAACTCGGCCAGTATCTCGAGGTCGAGCGGGTTGCTGAGTGCGCGGTAGTCCACGACCGGCTCGCTCGTGGTCGGGGCCGAGGTGTTCAGTCGCACGCTGCCTCTGCTCAGGGGATGTAGCAACACAGAGGATCCGGCTGGCATGTTGCCACCAGATATCGATAGGCTGTAGAATGCGGTGTTGGACGAGCGTATGGATGTGGCTAGGGCGTTCATCTGGGCTTGGTAGCCCTGAAGGTTATCGTCAGTAGCCTTGGATGGAACCGAGATCAAGTCGAGGGATTACTTACCGCTAGCACGGTGGGGTGGGTGTCGGGCGGCAAGTAGGCGGCATGGTCTTGCTCCTCGAGCTTCGATGCTATGCTTTCGTGCCGCTCGGGAGAAATGACGGGCATGCCGAGCCATGCGGCTACATTACCCATAGCGATTGAATATGGACCTACGAACGAGATTGGGCTAGTCAGTAGTCGTCCTACCAAGAGAAAGCATCGAGATTCCAGCTCAGTCACCTGTTCGGTTCTTATCCCACACCTCCTGAGCCCATTTGCTGAAGTTTCGGTTCGTCATCAAGTCCATCGGGCTTGGGTGCACGGTAAAGTTGCGCACTGCATCGGTGTCCTGTGTCAGTTATCAACCCAATCGGAAAAAGGGGGCAAGCAAGCATACACATGATCGCGATTCCCAGCATCGGATGGTCCTGGAAGTTCTCCCCAACACCAGGCAGGTCCACGAGCGTCTCGATCCCGGCTTTTTCCAGCAGCGTCTTCGGCCCCACGCCGCTGAGCTGTAGCAGCTGAGGCGTGTGCACGGCGCCCGCAGCAAGGATGACCTCCTTCTTGGCCTTTACAAAAGCCAGCTTGGTTGCGTTCTTGACGGGCATCTGGAAAACGACCCCATTCGCCGTCAGATCCTCATCAATGCTGACGTTGGTTACTTTGGCGTTGTAGATCAGATCATAGCTGGTTCGGTTGATGCCGTCGTAGTGGCCGGTCCGCGCATACGATCGCTGCACTTTGCGAGGATCCATGAACGTGGGGAACCAGTACACTCCGGCGCGGCCGGCGCCGCTGTCGGGCGGAAATTCGACGCCGGGCATGTCCCGGAAGGCCTCGATCTGCGGAGCCAGCCCGGGGTACTGGAACGACGGCCACCCCGCGTACACCGTCGACGTGTTCCCCCAGTACGAAGCGTCGTACTCAATATCCACGGCGTCCCTCACCTCGGGGCCAGGCTCCGTGAACGTCACGGCCTTCCTGAAGTACGGCAACAGGCCGTCCCAACCCCAAGGCGAGGCGCGCCCGCTGCCGCCGCCGCGGAACAGCTGGCCCCAGCGGTCGTAGTCCTCAGACGTGCCGCGCACCGTCATCATGGCGTTGACGGCCGAGCTGCCGCCCACAGCTTTTCCCACTAATACCGGGTACGACGCGTTGTGCAGCTCGGGCTGCGGGACCGACTGGATCCGGTAGAAGTAGGGCGAGGTGAAGCCGCCGAAGCCACCGCGGACTTCGGTTACGGCGGCGGAGTCGGCTGTTTCGCTGTTAAATACTGCAGGTCACCCTTGTCTATCCATCATTTTCCTGCGGAGGAAAATCAACTCACGAAGTGGGCCATTCTCGATGACCAACACCGTTGCTATACATGTGTGTCAGCTACTTGCATGGAGCAGTATTGTCCGCCAGTGCAGACGCCAGTGCAGTTCTTACCACTACCGTCCTCTGATAATCGGTCCGCGACCGTAAGACCCGCAGTGCCGCCTCCCACAATCACGTAGTCGTACTCGTTCTTCACGAGAAATGAGTCATTGATGTAGCGTGGGTGAAGGAGCCTGCCGCTGAGAGGTGGACGAGCAGCGACACTCTCAGTCCGGCTCAAGACAGCGAGTGCCAGCACGGCGATTTGCTTCAGATTGCCCATAATGACGAAGTATCGTAGCTTGAACGGGCCATTGACAATCATAATGGAAACTGGTATTTCCACCCCCGGCAAGCCTACTACAGTTATACTGTTTCGCGAAGTCCAACGCCAAGACAACCCAACCGTGTGCAGTGTCGAATATCATCCGATACCCGCAAACGGTGTGTACGCCTGGTCTCTTTCAATGGCACGGTACCCGGGAATAGCCCTCAGCATCTATTTGGCAGCATTGCAAGGCCTGATATGGTAACAAGATCGTGTCATTAAATGACAGAGGCAGGCGACTGGGGGAGTTCTTTGCGCCCGGCGAATCAATGATCAAACTGTTACGTTGGCAAAGCTATAAGAAGGATCTCGTTCCTGCACCGGGTGTGATAAATAACACACGTTGCGTGCATATTTCCCCAGATTCCTGCTTAACCAGATTGCTTGGCAATCTCGCGGGCATATTACTGATGGCCGTCTGCGGGTTTTAGCCGACTGGGCTTCGGCAGCTGGTGACACGATCCGAGAGGCTTCGCTAATGTTTTCGTATGTGGAATACATGATGGAAACGACGATCCTGCCATGTTCCTTCTTACTGCTGCTGCGATCTAGACTAGATATTCGTAAACCTATCCGTTTTCTCGGCGCCTCGTATCCCGCACTCCCACACCAGCTCTTCCTCGCAGAAGTGAAATGCGGGGAGGGGAAGTGGGCGTTACTAGAGAACCCAGCCTCTGGTAAGTAATGGGCTCTCCCGTTTGGAGGCTTGAGACAGTGGGAAAGTCCAATGAGAGCAACGATAGCGAACACCTTGACAGTGTGTCATGTTGGATTTGTTTAGTCAAACGTGGGATCTTAGATCAGCCTAGGCTCCTTTGGAAACAGACCCTCATTCCCTGCGTACTGGAGAAGTACTATAGCGACTCTCGATATGCTGTGATGATCACCTCCTTTTAAGCCAAACACGTTCGAGTCATGTGTATGTTTTTACATGCACTTGGTCAACGTGCACATGTAAGATTAGATGTGAGTATGGCTGTAAGATTGTAGTGTATATACATACTGATACTGTCTTTTGGTCTATACGCGCAAGAAAATCAAAAAGTATGGAAGAGGGGATATCATGCCGTGGACTCATTATATGCGGCGCCCGCATTCTGTTCACTTCTGCACCGTTTTTCAAGACACTATTTTTGAGCGGACCGATGCTATCAAATAGCATCTTTTCATGTCGGGGATTGGATTTGGCGGACTGCCGAGTCTTGCTTCGAGAGGCCAACCCGTTTTGAGGATGGGAAAACTTAGAACGCGCCTTCGCCGCCACCACCAACGATGCTGGCGGTCCAGAGCCCGACCAGCCCCCACCAACTGACCTTGTAGCCTCGCCAAAGCCCTTCCATACCCTGGCCCTTTTTGTAGACCACCTCGGCGATCTTGGGCTGCTTCGCCTTCTTGCCCTTGACGTTCTTGGCGATGGGGGCAGGGACGGCGTGAGTGCCCTCGTAGGCCGTGATGGTGGACATGGTCCCCCAAACTCCGTAGTATGGCCCTGGCTCGACGATGGTCTCCATCGTGCCGGTCTCCTCCTCCAGCGCACGGATGTGTTCCGGGTTCCTCAGCACGGCGGCCTGGCCTCTGCGCAGCACCGTCTCGAGCGGCAGCTTGATAAACAAGGATACGCACGAAGTGCAGAATTTGGCGACCGAGAAGGTGGTGGGCGAGAGCTGCTTGTCGATCAGGAACTGGGATCGGAGAACTAAAGGAGTTGATAGGGTGAGGATGGGGTGGATTAGGGAGTGGAGAATGGTAGGTGGGATGAGGGATGAGGGGCAGAGCCATGAGGGCAAGGCCCGCATCGTAGCAATTGTCCTTCGGGATCCCTTGCTCGTGGGTGTGAGGATCAATCGTGTTCGCACGAGATCCAGGGGGCCAGAATGAGGCCAGTGGCGACAGCCGCCGTAGCAGCAACGCATAGGGACGCCCACGGATATGGGGAGGCGATGTCGACGAGGCGGTCCACGTCGTCCTTCACTCCCAAGTCGGGCACGTTCATCAGCGCACTCAGCAGACTACGAGACCAGTTCTCCAGCAGGGACTGCAACACCGAATACAGGAAGGTGGCATTCGAGCCCTTCCACACACCCCACACGCTCTCCTTGGACC
This sequence comes from Apiospora kogelbergensis, assembly GCF_038363985.1. NCBI lineage: Eukaryota > Fungi > Ascomycota > Sordariomycetes > Amphisphaeriales > Apiosporaceae > Apiospora > Apiospora kogelbergensis. The sequence goes on from NW_027117422.1 coordinate 1,804,541, forward strand.
ACAGCTGAGCTAACACTTCAAAAATCGAATCTGGTCGTCGCAGATTAAGCTGATGGGCGGGCAACTCCGGCTTCTTCTCGATTATTGGAGATGCCATGGGCGAGGGTGATCTTTGCCTAGACGCCCGAGTTGAAGGTGTCGGTGTATCGGCCCAGGGCGCATTGTTGGTGAAATAGGAGCGTTCGTCGTCTGAATCCGACTCGGCGTACTAGAAGTTGGTTAGCAAAGGCCATCACCACCAACAACAAGCGACTCTTCTACCCCTCGGGCTCTTGCAGCTTACCTCATCGTACGGTTCGAAAGTCGGCTTCAAAGCCGGCTCTGCCATCCTGGCCCTTTGCTCTTCCACAATATCAGCCGCAGCTGTAGCAAGCTTTTCCACATCGTCTTGCAGGCGGACCTGGAGGACCGTCTTGGCCACCTCGAATGGCTGGGCCATCAGCACGCTCGTGTACTTCCATAGCAGCTCGTCCACAAATGCCTTGACACTCTTGATAGTCGAGGGTGAGGGGTCGTTCATGTAGTCCCTGTAATCCAGGTCGGGAAAGATGTCGCGTGCCTTGGAGGCATACTGGCCATTTGCAGCTGACGGAGCTGGCGGAGCTGTCGCATTGTTGGCACGGGAGAAGGCATCCGACTGCTCGCCTATGGTGGGAGCTCTGTAGTAGGGCCGCAGCGGGTTTACGCCATTTCGATTTGTGGAAGACATGGTGTTGCTGAGGGGTCTATTCGCATTCTCTTCCGATCGGCGGATGGGGGGTGAGAGGAGAGAATATATCGATGTCAGCTGCTCCGACAACCAGAAGACAAGACACCAAGGATTGGGGACTGGAGAATGGCGGTAACTCCCTTGGGTTTGAAGTTTTCCTCTGGTTGATTGGTCGCATCAACAAGGTGGTGTTTGCATGACAAAAAATAAAGCAGCCCATTTCTAGCGTCCATGCGAATTAACCCCATCTCACCTTGGAGTCATTGGAGCCTATGGTTTTCCAGGGAATCCAATTACATAAGGCGCCTGTGAGTGGTGAGTGGCCCCGAGATTTCACAAGCTCGGCTGGCCAACCACTGGGCGAGCTCCACTGAATATTGCCCATAGCTCTCTGGGGTGAGGGGTCGTTGCTGCCTCTGGAACAACACCGTCGACATTCATGTGCTGGAGCTGGAGACTGATGTCCTTTCACGCTGTGCATGTGCTTGCTATCTTTGATTTCCACGCCGATGCTTATTGTATCTATCATGTCCCAGACCACCCCGAGAAGAAGCCCAAAGCTCATGTGTTGGCGGGTTGATCTAGGATGCAAAACCAACCTGCATCTCGGATGTCCACTGTCGGAGCTAAGCAGCACACTAAGCAAAACCGAGCCCGAACCCCCCCCATGTCGGTGTTGGTGACGGACGGCAGAGCTAACTAAAAAGCCGTGATATTTTTTACAGATGGGCTTTGATTACGTCGCATACTGAACCACCAATAAACCCATTGCTCTGGACATGTGTGTTGGTTCGAATGCGGCCCTGACAGCGACCATCTGAAAACAACCACCAACACCAATTTTCCAGTAATCCCGAGAGTGGAAGCCTTGCTAGTTGCTGTCGTACTTTAAGGGCTCCTCGGACTGCATTGACGCAGAAGAATCAACTACCTCCGAACCTCTTCCGTTCTTTAGACCCTCACAATCCAAAAATGGCCGCAACTTCGCGCAGCTTTGCCCGGGCTCTCCGCTGCCTCAATGCCCCTTCAAAGTCGATAGCGCCATGCGCACCGTCGTCCCGTTCGCTTTTTAGCCCACGGCCCCGGTTACCGAACCTCGCACAATCCCGCGCATTCAGCATAACGCCGCTCCGGCTGCATGGACACATAACGCCTCCCAAGCCCGGTGAAGAGTACGGCTCCTCCTCCCCCTAACCCAACAATTACATCCGGCAGCTGGGAGGTTATACCACGCGAGAGAGAGAGAACAGCTCAACTGACATATATCTGCTCGTCTTGTTATACAGACTCCACGTAACCTTCATCGACAAGGAGAACCACGAGCACACCATCGCCGTGTCGGCGGGCGATAACCTGCTGGACGTGGCGCAGGCCAACGACCTGGAGATGGAGGGCGCGTGCGGCGGCTCGTGTGCTTGCAGCACCTGCCACGTCATCGTGACGGACGAAGCCATGTACGACCGCATGCCTGAGCCCGAGGACGACGAGAACGACATGCTCGACCTCGCCTTCGGTCTGACCGAGACCAGCCGCCTCGGCTGCCAGGTCGCCATGACCAAGGAGCTTGACGGCCTGCGCGTTAAGCTGCCCAGCATGACGCGGAACCTGCAGGCGAGCGACTTTGGCAGCAAATAAAAGGAGAGGCAGAAGAACGATCCGGGAAAAAAAGGAGACGGAGAAAGGGAAGGCTTGGCCAGCGATGACGGGCAACGGCGCCCCCAAATTACCAATTGCCTTCGTTTGTATAGAGTACTCATGTTAGACGGTTTATCACGGCATGTGTAGCGAGGGGCAATTGACATATGCCTGGAGTTGGACGGATGAGGGCAGGGCGGATTCGCTTGTCTTCCGATATACATGTACCATGATGCAAAATGTGCGTTATTATCACAGCGCACCACATAGACCATCTCCACGAGATTATGAGAACTATAGTTCAAAAGCATGGGCTTCGATTGGATGAAGGCAGCACGAATTTTCTTTTCTAGACGCTCAACCTAGTCGGCTCATGGCTGGAAAGGAAGATGCATTCGACTTATTTATAACTTCAGATGGATGCGTGAATAATCGAAAGAGATGGTGATTTATCGTGGAGAAACAAACACAGGATAGGCGATATCAGATAAAAGACGAATAGTTTGCCTGTTGCGGCAGAATTGGCTCAACATACGAGTATGTCATTACATATAGCTTTTCAGGGGTATCACCAGCCTCCACTATGCCTCCTCAATAGGTCCCTTTTTCAAATCCCCACCTCCACTTGCAATGAGGTCCAAGAATCCCTTCTTGCTCATGTCGGTGACCTTGTCCTTGCGGCTGGAGACACCAACAAAGCCGTCCTTGCGGGCCTCGCGCTCGGCCTCGACACCTCGGACCTGGGCGGCGCGGACGGCGTTGAAGAGCTTGACCACACCGCGCTGGGCGACCTTGCGCAGCTGGCGCTCCTTCTCCATAACCTGCCCCGTGGTGGCCTCGAGCTCGCCCGTGGCCTCGTTGCGCGACGCCACCAGCACGTTGCGCACGCGACCCTTCTCGAGCGCCGCCAGCTTCTGCACCCGCAGCTGCTTCTTGGCCTTCCCCTCAAGCACCGAGTCCGTGATGGCCTGCGACGCCTTGTGCGCGTCCACGCTGCGCGACAGCACCGGGTCCGCCCGTCTTGTCGTCGGCAGCTTGGTCGACAGAATCTTGCTCAGCGATGTGGCGAAGGCGCCCGGGTCGTTACGTTTGGACTTGGGCTTCTTGTTGGTGGATAATGTGTCGTCGTCGTCGTCGTCATTATCTTCGGCGTCGGAATCGTCCTCGAGGTCGATGTCGAACTCGTCGTTCTCTTCCAGCTCCTCATCCTCGGAATCAGATTCTTCCGAGTCTTTATCATGTTCCTCTGCTTGTTTTGTCTTCTTCGCTTTGGGGCTGCGCTGCTTTGGTCGGCGCTGCTTTCCGTTTAGTGAGTTTGTCCCGTGTGGATGTCTTGTCGTCGTCGCCTTCCGAGTCTGATTGGCCTGATTCCGAGTCGGAGCCCGAGCCGGCAGACGAAGCTCCATCGTCTACCACGGCGTTATCGAGGTCATCTTCGGAGTCCATCAGATCGACAGGCTTGAAGCTCTTGTTGGGTTCGGTGGGCTTCTCGTCATCTTCGTCGGAATCACTGTGGTAATGCTTCTGCTTCTTGTATTTTCCCAATGGTCTTTGGGCCTTCATGCGCCCTTTCAGGCTGTACTCCTGATGACTCCGTTTCTTTGCGTTGGGGCCGGCCATGTTTGTTTTTGTGGTTGTGGCAAGTGTGGTAAGGTTGACTGACGGGCATGCACTCACTCACTCACTCACTCAACTAACTCCCCAAAAGCCATTGGATGCAAATGCTTGCAGAAAAAAAGTTGGAAAGTTCAGTCAGCGATTAGCGAGGGGCTCTTCCTTATCGCAGTCTCTGATTGGCCAGACTGATTTTACCGCCTGCCGCCTACGCCAATGGCTTAAGTAATCCGCAGACCAGCCTGTGGATACCGATTGTCTTCCCCCTAGTCCCCCACCCATCGATCCCGAGGCTTACAAGCTCACAAGTCACAAGCTTACAAGCCACTAAACCAGCTACAACAACGGGATACTGCCCGCAACACACAGCATCATCTGGCTTGCTATTCCGCATGTAGACAATGTCTCGCCCAATACGCATCGCGCGAGCCCTTGCTTCGAGGGCTCCCACGGCAGCTCCTGTCCGTGTTTTACGCCCGGCCTCGCTCTTGGTACCAATATCAGGTCTCGCTGTCCAGAAGCGTTACCTCGGCTACCAGAAATCTACCGAAGAGCCAGTCTCTCCCAATGCTGCAAATCAAAAGAACAACCCCTTCATCCGGCAGACTGGGACGTTAACGCTACCACGCACAGCCTTCTGGAGGGCGTAACTGTCGAGCTAACCCATCCCAAGGTCGACGCACCCATCGTCCTAAACCGTCACAAACTACGTGACACGTGTCAGTGCAGTGCCTGTGTTGATCCTCACTCGGGTCAGAAAAACTTTGGCACTACCGATGTGCCCGATCGCCTGCCCATATCGAGCTGCCAAAAGACCAGTAACGGTGATCTTGAGATCGTATGGCATGAAGACTTCCTGAACAATGGCCGCGACACCCATACTTCAGTGTATCCAGCCAAGCAAGTTGAATCATTCCTGGGGATTCCTGAACCAAAAGTCCGATCTCTGCGAACGGTACTTTGGGACAAGAAGATCGTCAACAAAGATTTGATGTTCGTTGAGTATGATGACTGGATGACGAGCGACAAGGCTGTTGATGCCGGAGTGATGATGCTTCAGACCCACGGCATCCTCTTCATCCGAAATGCACCTCACTCGGAGGAATCCGTCATTTCCATGTCGAGTAGGATTGGCAACCTCAAAGAGACCTTGTATGGACGTACATGGGACGTGCGCTCCAAACCAGAAGCTGAAAACATCGCCTATACCAGTACCTTCCTTGGCTTACACCAGGATATGCTGTACCTCAAAGACCCCCCTCGCCTACAGCTATTGCACTGTCTCGAGAACTCGTGCGAGGGCGGGGAATCTCTCTTTAGCGATTCCAGTCTCGCAGTCTGCTTATTGCACTTCGGCTTCCCGGAGAGCTTCTACGCACTGAGCCACCGAATGCTGACTTATCATTACAATAAGGACGGTTACAATTACCGAAATCAGCACCGCGTCATAAGCAAGAAGGAGCCCTTGCACCAGCGCCTTGTCCGCTGGTCGCCCCCATTTCAGGCACCTTTTGACGATATCGTGCAAGATCCAAAAGCCCCTAACAAACACAACAAATGGGTTCAAGCAGCCCGCAAGTTTCAAAGGCTTATGGAGAAAGAGGAGTTTCTCTTCGAATACAAGATGAAACCAGGCGACTGCGTCATCTTCGATAATCTGCGCATCGTCCACGGGAGACGCGCTTTCGATACAAGCGCCGGCAGCAGGTGGCTCAAGGGCACCTATAATGCGGATGATGTCTTCCGGAGCAGATTGCAAAGAGCATGCGCGGGCCCAGCCTTGGCGGAGGTGTCACCGACACCTAAGATTCAGAAGCAGGTGCAAGCGCTGAATAAGGAACATCATATATGGGATACAGCAGACGAGCCAAAGAATAATTTGCCAAATCCGTGATCCAAAAGTACAGTGGCTAACTAGAAGCGACTGTGTGATAGAATGAATAACTTAAAATGAGACAAAAAAACAGCCTATACCATATCCTGCGATTTCTTCTGTCAAACTGCAAAGATCTGTGCTACCATAACCATTTCTCTACTGATGCTGTTCTGGCTTGAGCGTAACAGACACCTGCATATCTGTCTCTCGAGAATATACCCAGATGACGACAGATAGTGGTGGGCAAACGAAATACCTCCCTTCCCATGCGTCATCAACCGAGTATCTCACATAACAACTGCCCCGGCAACCCGGAACCTCTGCGCAATCACGACATAGCCCGCCGCCAACAGACACCTGCGCAGCGACATGGTATCGGCCTTGGTACTCTCGTCCCCTTTCCCTCCTCTGAACCCGGCCTCGAGCGACCGCGCGACCGCGGGCCAGTCGAGGAACCCGACGGCGTCCACGTTCTCCTTGGTCAGCACGCGCCGCAGCATCTGCTGCAGCGGCCCGTCCCGCGGCCACGTCACCGGCGCCGTGTAGGGGTGCTTGCGGCGCCGGTACAGCTCGTCCGTGATGAAGGGGCGCGCGGCTTCGCGGAGGATCCACTTCTCCCAGAACTGGCTGAAGACGCTGTTTCTGTCGTCACTGGCGGTAGGTTCGTGGCTATTCTCGTCGTAGTCGTCGTCGTTGTTGCGCCACCAGGCACTGCTGCCGCTCTGCAGGCTCCCACTGCCAGCGCCACCATTCGAGGCCCCGTTACTGTCCAGCGACGGCTGGGGCTGGTAGCGCTCCTTCAAGCCCGGCGGCATGCCGTTCACCAGCTCGACGAGGTGGTGGTCCAGGAAAGGCGGTCGCCCCTCGATGCTGTGCGCCATTTCGCACCGGTCGCCCACGACGGTCAGGATCGCGGCGGGCAGCTGCTTCTTATTCCAGGCGTACAGTGAGCTGTGCAGCGGGTGCCAGCGCTCGCGAATGTTGGTCCGCGCCGCGGACGACCACGAGTCGGCCGTAGCGCGCAGGCGCAGGCGCTCGTCGCACAGCGGGCGGAGGGCGGGGTGCAGCATCTCGGTGTCGGCCATGGCGAACGACACGAGGTAGGGGATGAAACCGTCTTGCCTTTCTGCCTTATCGCCTTCATCGTCATGATCCTGGTCGTCGAGTCGCGACGTGGTCGTTCCCAGGTTCCGGTCCTTGTCGCGGATGTGGTTGCGGGCTTGGCGGTACAGTGTCTCGCGCAGCTCGGGGGTCTGCTGCAGCGGGTCCTGGGGCCGCGAATGGTCGGCTTCGAGCAGGAAGTCGGACAGGAACCAATGGTAGCCGGCGAAGACCTCGTCGGCGCCCTCGCCGCTAAGAATCACCTTGAACCCGAGGTCGCGGGGCAGTTTGGACAGGGCCCACTTACCGACGGTATTCAGGTCGCACGTCACTTGCTCGTTGTGCCACACCGTGTCCTCGAAGTCTCGGGCGAAGTCGGCCTCGGTCATGTCGATGGTGTGCATCTGGACGCCTAGGTGATCAGCGGTCCTCTGGGCAATCTCTTCATTTCCCCCAGGGTCAGCTCAGTCCATATAGATGCATATAAAAATGAAGCACTTTGTTCAATCTCACCAGACTCGTCGAACCCCGAGTCGGTTCCGAACTTGACACAGAAGCAGGCTATCCTGTCTGTGGGATTTTGGCTGCCCATAGACTCGCCTTGCTCCTGGACTAGGTGCTTGGTGATTCCAGCGACGGTTGAGGAGTCAAGCCCGCCAGATAAATATATCCCGACCGGGACATCGGCGTGCAACCGTAGCCGGACAGCTTCTATTGTCTTCTCTCGCAATTGCTGGATCATTTCCTCCACGGAACGTGCTTCAACTTGCTTCTACAATGCTAGCTCGTCAGTCGGCCATTTACCCAATTGACACAGGCTGTGATTGGGTTTTACTTTATCAGGGTAATCGAACTCCCAGTACTGTTCATGTTTGATGCTACCATCTGGCGATATCACCATGTAGTATCCAGGGTCGACCTATTCGCCGAATACACGTTAACCCACTCTCTAGTCCCATGGTGATCAGCGTGTCTTACCCGCTTGACGCCCTTGAACGTCGTATTTGAGCCCAGCGACCATGTATCCATAGCGATGGCTTCGACGTCCCACTCCGGCTTCCAACCTAGGGGAAGAAATGCCTTCATCTCAGCCGCGATCCACAGCTCCTTGTCCGGGTGGTTACTATTGTCACCATCGCAACCGTCCACGCCGTCCACGCCATCGATGCCGCCGGATTCCGCAATGGTCCAGAACAGTGGCTTTATGCCGAATCGGTCCTTGGCTGCGATCACATCACCGGTGCGATCGTCGTACAGAACGAGCGAGAATTCGCCGCGCAAGTGACGCAGAAACTCGGGCGCACCATACCGCCGGTAACTATCGGCTCTTTGCGTCAGCATTCAGCTGCATGTGCCAAAGAGGAGCTCGGGCAATTCAAATTAAGAGTCGTGGTCCACGGCTCTTCCGAGAAATACGAGGAAGGGATAACAGGACTCCTGAAAGCGGCTTACAGCGCCACGGCCACCTCGGAGTCGCTGTGGCCCCTGAACTGGTACCCACAGTCACGGATGCACTCAGCGCGCAGGCGCGCATGGTCGTAGATCTCTCCATTGATGACAGCGTGGACGTGGCCGCTATCGTCGTGCAGGGGCTGGCTGCCGTCGGGCGTCAAGTCGTTGATGGAGAGGCGGCAGTGAGCGAGACCTTTCCTCCATGCGGATACCCATGGAATCAGCCACGTTCACTATTGAGCTCTAACCACACGCGAAAATGCAGAAAGCCAACAGGAGGCCATACCGACTTTGTTGCTTGGGTCTATCCAGACACCTTGCGCATCAGGTCCTCGATGGGAGATCTGCTCCAGACTCGCATAGAGTCTCTTCTCTAGTTCGAGTTTGGCAACGCTACCTGCATTGTCACTTTGCGCAACACCCACGGGGACTGTATTGCTTGAGAGGGCGCGATTGAGCTTCACGACGACACTAATTCCGCACATAGCGACCGGTGCCTATGATGTGAGCGATTCTTGCAGGCGTATCTTTCCCAAGCTCTTGAATTTCGTTCTTATATACATGAGGATGATTCAAGCCTGTCTCTTGGCGCCATCATCACCATGAGGCCACAGTTTTGAGTACCTCGGCATGTTCTTGCCATTGGTTGTTTTTGAGTTGGTCGCACTTCGGAGACGATTGGGTGTCCAGCTGCTTTTCAATATGCCGAGATGTCCGCTGCTCGCCGTGGCCTATGGCATGCGTGCCCATGCCTTTCTATGGAAACTCTAACCGGCTTCCAAGCCTTCGCCGTTGACGAGAGTTTAAGTCGTCTGGCCTGGACTGCCTGGTGCAGCGGCAGTTGGTTGAAGTAGGGAGACTCTCCAATTGCCAATGCCGGGAGTGAATCATTAGCCTGGGATGGACGTTCTTTAAAATGGGACGACGAAAATAGTTCAGAACCTAGCGAGTCGGGGCGGCCCCACAATCGTGACTGGTCATTTCAGGTGGTCCTGGGGGTTGTCGCGAACTGATTTGACCAGCGGATTGGGATTGAAGACATACCAAGATACCAAGCATGGCGTTCGTGTAGATCGAGACTTGGCTAGCGATCTCGATATTATTGTTGCTACTTGGCTTCAAAGCGGCGGCATCCCTCATATCACTATCGCTTTACTCGAACTCGATTGCGCATCGTGACTTCCCAGCCAACTCTTCGGCATTCGCTACTGGCCGCGGAGTTGAATCATTTCGCTGACCGAGGCGCACAAGCACAACTTTGCTCCTGAGTTGGCACTCCACTGACTGACCCAGGGCGGAATTCCTCAGGTTGTACTCCGTACTCCGTGCTTCTGTCAAATCTCTTGACCTGGCGACTTGGCGGGTTGGCATCGAAATTCCTGGTGGACAGACCCTCGCCTCGTCTTAGGTGGAGGAGCAGACAGACTTAAGGCGTGCTGAATTTAGCGGCAGCACAGTTGGCCCGTGTCTCTTTTCCAGAAGTTCAGAACCCGTCAATCATTCAAAGTCGGGACGAATTGCACCATCAGATCTACGCGCTAGGGAGGCTTTCTCGATTCAGAGCCAACCGCCAACTCTTCATGGCAAGCGGTAGATGTTGCAGGCATCGCGGTGCGCGTACAATCTCGGACGGGACGGATTGTCCGTCCGTCCGAACCTGACTGAGCGACTGACTGATTGTGATTGATTACCTGCTGTCGATCTCCAAACGAACCGAGACAGCCCTTGGCCAGTTTCTCCAGCTGAGCCGCACTCAACAACTGACGTGAATTTCCGTCGAACGTTAGTGGCCGAACAGGGCGTCGAGCCATTGATTGGCCAACTCGAACGTCTTCAGGGGATCGACACGGATTTTGCATGGATTTCCCTCGGTATGGAGTCGTTTCAGATCTTCAGCAGGGGATTTCCAGGGGATTTCCTGCCGACGGCCCCACAGCTGTCATTAATGTCAAACTTGGGACTTGGCCCCTTTGCATGAAAGTTGCCGGCTTAGCGCTCTTGGCATCCTCAGATTTGGGCAAAAACGAACAGCTCAGAAGGTCCTCAACGTCACTTTGCGCTCAATGCACGGCATGACCCAAGGGAAAACGGGGTGCTGGTTCCTGAGTACTGCCTGAGGAGGCTTCGAGACAAGGAGGAAGCCTCGAATACCACCCCGAACCGAACCCCCAACCCCGATGTTCTACCCTCGAGCACGTCTTATTGGTGGGATTTATGAGGCTCTTTTCGGGCCCATCGAGCGTTCCCAGGTGGATGGGCCCATGATATGGACCTTGGCCCTTGCTCATCGAACGACGACCGCAATATCTCTAGTTCCTCTGGTTCTCGGGCGTCGGTTGGGTGGATCTCAGGACCATCACCCAAAGAAGCAAGCTCCTTTGCGACAGGCCTGGTCAAGCTGGGCACCACCCAACGACATGGTACCAGAGCCGGTGGTTATAATGAACCGCATCTTCCCTTGGCTTGATGATGTTTTTCCCTTTCTCCTCACTCCCACATCTCTACTTTCATTCACACCCATTTCTTGGCCCTCAGGTTCAGTGGCTCTGTTCCGTTTCATTCTTTCTACCGAGCAAGTTCTCATCAATCCTCTTCAACCACCAACCACTTTCAACCCAACCTTTTCCCCAACTTCTCCAAAAACCACCTCTCAAAATGAAGGCTGCTACTATCGCTTGTCTCTTGGCCCCTATGGGCGCCCTGGCCGCTCCCGCCGCGTGCCCCCAGGCTCCCAACACCAACGCCGCTGGCAACTTCGGTGGCAACGGCGGCTTCGGCGCTAACGCTGGCGGCAACCCCTTCGGCGGCAACAACGGCGCCGGTAACACTTTCGGTGGCAACAACGGCGGCAACGCCGGTGGCAACCAGGGTGCCCCTGCTGGTGGCAACGCTGGCGGCAACGCTGGCGCCGCCGCCGCCGGCTCCCTCCAGTCCCTGATGAAGGCCAAGGGCAAGGTCTACTACGGAAACATCGCCGACCCCGGTACCCTGAGCAACCCCCAGAACACCAACATCCTCAAGGCCGACTTCGGCCAGCTCACCCCGAGAACTCGATGAAGTGGGATGCCATCGAGCCCACCCAGGGCAAGTTCAGCTTCAACGGCGCTGACCAGCTCGTCAAGTTCGCCACCGACAACGGCATGAGCGTCCGTGGCCACACCCTCGTGTGGCACAGCCAGCTGCCCCAATACGTCAAGTCCATCACCGACAAGGCGACCCTGACCAAGGCCATCCAGGACCACGTCACGGGCGTCATGACCCAGTACAAGGGCAAGGTCCGCGCCTGGGACGTCGTCAACGAGATGTTCAACGAGGATGGCTCCCTGCGCCAGTCCGTCTTCTCCCAGGTCCTGGGCGAGGACTTCGTCCGCATCGCCTTCGAGGCCGCCCGCAAGGCCGACCCCGCCGCCAAGTTGTACATCAACGACTTCAACCTCGACTCGGCCACCGCGCCCAAGGTCACCAACGGCATGGTCGCCCACGTCAAGAAGTGGCTCGCCGCCGGCATCCCCATCGACGGTATTGGTTCGCAGACTCACTTGAGCGGCGGCCAGGCCGGCAACATCGAGGGCGCCCTCAAGGCCCTCGCCTCCACCGGTGTCAAGGAGGTCGCCATCACCGAGCTCGACATCAAGAACGCCCCCGCCGCCGACTACAGCACCGTCACCAAGGCCTGCCTCAACGTCCAGCAGTGTGTCGGTATCACCGTCTGGGGTGTCTCCGACAAGGACTCGTGGCGCAAGGGCGAGAACCCCGTTCTCTTCGACCAGTCCTTCAAGCCCAAGGCCGCTTTCACCAGCGTCCAGCAGGCTCTTGCTTAAAGCGGCAGCTTTATCGGCGCGGTAGGGTGGTGTTGTACAACAACAAAAACTATTCTTGGGGTTTTATTGATTCTGGGTACGTTTGGAAAGGGTGCAAAGGTTTTTCACGAGTGTATCATATTCTCTTCAGTGTATATAAGAGTCAGAAGTGGGCCTGTCAACGGCACAAATGCAAATATCGTTTCTGTCAGCTATTTATCGTGCATCGTCGTATTCATGTGTACACTTACGTGACTGTTGCTCATGGCGTCCATTCGTGGCTTCCCCTGTAGCTATTTACATCGCCTCCTTAAGAAAGCACGATCTAGAGAAGTATGCAAGTCTGTCAGAACAGCCTAGGCTTCTTTCCAATGTCCAGGGTCATCATTCCAAGTGCCTTTCAAAGGTCAAAGTTAACCGCCTGTTCCGAGCTGAGACTGAAAATAGCCGCCGTGCTGCATTGTGTCCACGTCGTAGTGGGGCCAGATTGAGGGATGTTGGGCAGGGCTCCAAAGTGAATCCAATACATACAAGATATGTGAAGTACGGTCGAAACGACAATCTCGACTATGTGGATGCCAATGTCAAACCCAACCCCGTAGCCAAGCTCGCAAGTGTGGACACGACAGCAAGTACAACTTATCAGCTCACGTCGTACGGTACATGTCGATACCTGCAGGTGCTGTAGGCTATGCTCATACAGCTGTTCCTGGGACTTGTCGCCCATAGGGTGAGTTTGAAACACCACATAGGTCTGGTGGGCTGGTATACATGTGTGCTAATGTTTTCTATATGGCATTCATGCAGAAACTACAATATACTCTTGACTAAAAGTTTCCAGATGGCTGCGATTGTGGAAGGTTATTTGGCCCCTTTCCCCTGGCAAAACCTGTTGGGTCAATAACCACATTTAGCCTGAAGGATCACGTCATGGTACCAAGATGTATGATAGCAATCAGAACCCTGGCTGGATGGCTTGGATATCACATCGCAACACAGCTAGAGATAACGTCTTTGGCCACTGACTCCTCTCGTTCGGTTGTAGCATTCATAGTGTGATGTTTCCCAGAGTGACAGAAGCACGTATGCATCATATCTCTGACTCAGAAAGTCTGTAATTGAACAGCACAAATTCATGGAGAGTAATGCTACAAGCAGACCATGCGTATAAACAACAATGTGTTTAGCTTATGGGATACAACAAACTCCCTGAGAACTCATGAATAGACACTACCTAGCCCTTCGTTTCCATGTAAAGGATATTTAAGTATGGCCTTGTCGGTTCAAACAGTAAATCTAGCTAATAAGTATATAAATCAGCTTGTTTAAATCCTTTAAGGTTAGGTTATATTGTTACTATTATTATCTTTCTTCAATTGACAACACATATTCTCTACTACGGTTAGAACAGCCGACCCGTAAGAAGCCAAACAATTCTATGATATTAAGGACTATACCAAAACTGATCCTCGACTGAATTGAGAGGGTTTGCGACGATTATCTCAAACTCCCACCCCCAAATACGGCTTTGAAGGCGGCACGTATATTCTCATACCGCCCACAATCGAAAAAGACGAGAATACCGAATCTGTCGGTAAGACACATAAGGCATGCGCCCCAGAAGAACAGCGGGAGATGGAGGAAGCTCGTGAGAAGGTGGCCATCACCTTCGATCGAATACCCTTAATGAATACTGGTTTTGTTAGTAGCCAGTAATACGGTACGTTGTAATCTAGTGTCGTAAACGTTTTGTGTAGCACATGTGATAGTTATGTAATAATTGATACAGTAAATTACAGTTAGCCAGAAGGCAGTCGCTAGAATTCCCACTCTTAATAACATTGGATTCTCCCAAAAAGGTGAGTAACTGAAATATTTCAGCAGTCAACCTTTCTACTTTTTCTTCTCTTATTTCTCCCAACCTTAATATCCCTCCCAACAAATCTTGCAAAAATCAATCACAAACCGAACGCAAGATGAATCACCAAGCCAGCATTCCATTCCATGCACAGCATGGTGCAAACAGCGCACTGGCGGTAGGAGGTCCTACAAGACGACGCGCAATAAGTAATAGAACTCGCCGCCAAGTGTACAATGATGACAAGACGCTGACATTGTAGCAGGTCGGGTTCTGGATCGCTCTCACCCCACGTCCCCCAGCCAGGAAGTCAGCCACCCAATGCTTGCCTCGCTGGTCAAAGACTCGATCCCTCTATCCCCCATCGAATCCACCGTAGATGGAGCTCGCCACTTCAACCTCAGTGAAGGTCCTAGCAATGATACCGTCATTGACCCGCCGACTGGCCGCCGCTTTCGACCCCGAGCCTCTAATACCCAACTCCAAGATGCCCTCCGCCGCGTACCAAGCAACTATGCCGGCAACATCCTTTCCGGAGAGAATCTTTCGGCATGCATACCCTCCTATGAGAACTGTTCGCTGTTCGTCCGGGATCTACCGCCGGATCTGAATTACGAGAAACTCTTCGCCGCTTTGCGAGGCATTGGGCGGATCGCATCGGCGTATATAAACCGTCCGACGGAAGTCCACCCGAGCTGCGCGGCTAAGCTCGTCCTGTAGGACAGGGCGACCGCCGAGCGCTTGTATACAAGGCTCAGAAAAGGCGAGATGCGCATCGGTCATCACGTTCCAAATGTATTGTGGAATAAAGTACGAGTCGCCGCACAACCAAGAAGCCCGAACCCCAACGGAGGCGGGTCGCGAGCCATCAGAGTGACAGGCCCGCCTTCTGTTGTAAATGAAGAGTATATACTCTCTTTATTTGCGGCGCACTTCTACTTCGAACTCGATGGAGCACCCAAGCTTGTTCACCGCGACTATAACACCGCAACTATCGAGTTTATTTTCGCTTCTTATGTTAATCAGGCGGAGAATGCCTTCCAGCTGTTCAACAAAGATAGACGTGCAGATGATTTATCTAAGGGCGAACGCGGACGGGAACATGGTCGTGGACACAACGGTTGGGGTGGAATCGTTGGTGGAGGAGGTTTGTCGGCCACATATGTTCGTGATCCTTGTGTTGAGCAGGCAAATGAGGCTTCAGGATACTAGTTGGGCCTCTTTAATCATCAAGTCTTGAGTCATCGAAGACCAGGAAACCATGCATTTCAGTTCATCCGAGTCCATTTAATGGTTATGCTTTTTAAGGGTTTATGATGTTATTGAGTATCATGGCCTTTATTCGAGTATGTATATTTTTGGAATTAAATATTTATTATTGTTTCGTTTCTTTTGGGCTGACATCCTGACATTGAACCGGGAAAGAAAGAAAGAAAGAAGAACTAGGAAAGCGTATACGAGCTCCTAGTAAGATTGTAGATAGATGGAGAAGGGGGATTAATGGTATACTGACGATTTATGGCGAGCTGTTAGAAGGATGGTAAGCTAATCGATTTGATCAAGGGTGAAGTTTTAAATACATAAGCCCCCTAAGCAAGCGTTTGGACCTGCCGGTGGCGACCTGGGATCTCTAGTTGTTCGCATCACAGGTAAACATCGAGTTAACAATGAGAAATAATTGCTCGCATGCTTCCAGCGCACTTCTTTTTCGAATTTTACGGCGCTCCCAGCGTTGCTCGTCGTGCTGAGGACATGGCTACGGCCGAGTTCACTTTTGCTGTCACCACTAAATAGGCGGAGAACACCTGCCGCTTGTTAATAACCCAAGTTAACATCGTAAGTCGGCTGGTTGGATGCAGACAGGATGGAAAAGGTTAGGTTGGGGTGGATGATGGGTGATTACGATGAGTTTAGGACTTTCAGACTTACTTTGAGAATATTATGCAAGACTATGGTCACAGCAGTTGCTGCAATTGAGTTCTTGCCTAATCTGTTTCGTGCAGGGTAGTTGAATATAATACTGGCCACGTGCCTTGCACATATATAGTCACATCTCAACGCTGCTCTCAGGAGCTCTTACTATTACAAGCCTCCGCAAATGGTACACGGCCTACCACCCCTTCACCTAATGCTGGGCTTTACGGGCCGGGATACGGTACGGCAGCAGCAGAATTTAGATGAGAAATTCTGGGGAAAGTGGATGAAACAGTATGAGAATCTGCCCTGAATGAACTGATATACACCGAAGAGGCCTTGAATTGTAACAGTTAAACAACTCCCGATAATGCGAGTTGTACTTACTCTGTGACCATACTCTGGTGGAGATGGTTTTCATACTCGGCAGATAGTTGGCTCGGGTGGCTTTAGAAATGACGATTTATTATTTTTGTAGCTTTTGGGGGGCAAGATGCTGTGCTATGATGAAGATGCCGCTGCACCTGCACTGCCCTCTGCCTTGACCTCCTCGGCCTCCACGTCGGCCGCATCCATGTCAACGTCCTTGACGGCGCCCGCAAGCCCGCCCTCCTTGGCGTTCTCCTCCTCGACGTTGCGGCTCTGGCTGAGGAAGTACTCCACGATGGCCATGTGGTTGTTGAAGGCGGCCATGTCTAGCGGGATCTGGTCCTTGTCGTTGGCCAGCGCGGGCGAGGCACCGCGCGACAGCAGCAGCTTGACTGTGTCCAGGTGGTTGCCCAGACACGCCCAGTGCAGCGCCGTGTTGCCGAACTTGTTGGCCACGTTGATGTAGCTTGTGGGCTGCTGCTGCTGCTCCTGCGAGGACTCCTCGGCAGGGGCTGATGTGGGTGGTGCTGTGGGCAGATATGACAGAATGTGTGTTACGGTTTCTGTAATCGGTGTTAGTGTTCCAATTCAGTATTATGCCCAGCACGGGTCGTTTCTGGCTTCAATACACCGCGGTGAGATTGATGCCCACTCATTGCATTGTAAATTCCAGCCCCAGTGCTTCATGTGAGCTGACAGGAGATATTGGAATAGAAGCATCTCGGGATCCATGCCACCAGCCTCAGGGGAAATGTGCACTTACTCGAATGTCCGTTAGCAGCCGCCATGTGCAGACATGTCGCGCCGCTCTCATCCTTGGCAGCGTCTAGGATGTCGGCGATGGCGACCTTCTCCCGTTCCGCCAGCTCCTTCAACAATACCGTCAGCTCGGCATCTTCACCGGCACGTGCCAGGTAGATCAGATCATCGATCTCGTCCGCCGTAAGTTTTGGTGCCATGGCAAGAAAATGTGCTGTTGACCCCTCCAAGATTGTGGTGGCTCGTGCGAAAGAGGATGCACCACTTGCCGATTTTGGCTGGTGAAAATTTTTGGGGGGTTTTGGAGCGAAACTTGTCTGCGCAACGACGGGATTGTCTTTTCTTCGTATACTTTCAACAAAACAACGCAAACTCGACAAGTCTGTTCCAGTGTATGAATCGAACTATTCCAATTCAGCTTGAAATTTCATAAACAGAGCAGCGGGGATTGGGTTGAGTCAGTGGTGAACCCGACGAAGCAGCAGTGAGGTGAGTGGGTACAATCACGTGACGCGCTGTAGTTTTAGGTCGCAATTGTTCATAATCAATTGACGATTCCAGCTACAGTGAGTGAGTGAGGTCTAGCCCGACTAAAAGGCCCCTGAATACAACAACCGCAACAATTCAGCCTCTAATGCTGGAGAGGCGCGCGTCAAGCCAGTGAGCGAGGTCCTCGGCCTCGTGGACTGCCTGGATCTCAAACTTCATGTTGAGCATCAGCATCAATTGCAGTTCGGAAGCCTGTTCCATCTCCTCTGCATTCTGATGGTGCTGTTCTTCCAAAGTACCTAGGAGTCGGACAGCCTTTGCGCGGTCTCTACAGCTCATCGATAGCAGTTTCCACCCTGCCTCACCAAGTCCCGATGATCCTGACATGGATCGAGAAATGGTTCTGCTGGATGTGTTATTGCTACATTGACTCGATGACAACGTCGACTGGGATTCTTGGCTTCCACTTGGCTCCAAAGGGAGAAGTCGCATTTGTAGGTCAAGAAGATCGCCGTGTTTCACGCCAAGCCAAGTCAATCCAGGGACAGTGATGCTCTCTTCGTGACGCATGCCTATACTGCCATGCTTGTAGGTGCGCATGATAGAAACTCCGTCTGGATCGAAATCCATGAGGGCATATATTGGAATCTGCGTCCAGGAGGAGCTGATGCGATGAATAAACTGACGAGAGGCAAGATCAGGATACCCCTTAGCCTGGAATCCGATCAGTCAGCCTTCGAGCTAGATGCAGCGCTCTTTTTGGGAATCATAGTCTCACAGTCATTAGTATTCCTGGTCCAGCATCAGAATTCTCGTGGTATCGTCGATGCACCAAGCTGCGGAAGGTGGCCTGTGTTCATGTGAGTAAAAAGTCAAGGGCGTGTTGCCTATAGACGTACTTCTTTTTCGATGATAAGGACCCAACCAACTGAGCGCAAATCGAGATTGACCACCGTCTCGGCTGGAGGAACCGCGACAGCCTATGAGAGGTTAGTACCTCTACGTGGCAATGCATCAGGAGTCAATTAAACCGTACTTGGTCACCTTTCTCTACAGTGAACGGTTGTCCGGCCACCAAACCTTTGGAGGCAGCAACCTTAGGTTCAAGTCAGTCCCTTGTTTCTGTCTACGAAAGCTGCTAGACTCACAACATTCAATCCATTCCTACCTACGCCCAGTGTGAAGGCGAGGTCGTCCACCAAACGGTCCACATAGCTCTGGCTGCCGAAGAGTTCAGGATTCTGGTAATAGATGCTTCTAAATTACGCTTTGTCAGGCTCCGCGAAGTCAAGAATTGTCCCAACGATACCGACCTTTTAGTGATGACAGTGCCTGAGATGAGGGCTTGGCGGCAAAGAAAGAGGACTTGGAAACAGGCAGCTGAGAAAGAAGACGAAAGAAACGTAAGACACAGCGCGGATTGATGTTGATTAGAAGGTTGTTAGCAAAAACCCACCGAATTTCTTGATGCCAGCGGCGTTGGTCGATGGGAAAGAAACGACAAGTTCGTTGCCTGAAGATCGGCTTCGAAGAGGGATAGTCAGAGGACGGTTTTCGCTCATGGCATCAACGACAGACTCTACAATGTCTTCTATTCTTTCAATGACGCTTCCGTTTCCCATGGCTCGACTATTCGTAGAATGACTTCCATCGTCATGGCTTGTGTCGGAAAGCCCTTGGCTATCTTCAGAAAACAAGGTTTGCGGCAACGTATGCCCAGGACTAAACGAAAGTGCCTCGAAGGAGACGCCGGTGCTTGAACGGCGGGGGTTCATCGTCGTGCTGTGGGTTGGCCAGATAATCATATATGTCTGTAGATATTCCGTCAAAGCATATCATAAGTACTGTGTCTCCTGATTTTGCGATAAGTCGGAGGATCCATGGATATATTGGCTGGTAAAGAATTGTCGCTTGGGGTCATGGACAAGTTGATGTACTGCAAATGCCTGTGGAACCCATTCCATGATAGGTGAGAGCAAAGGTGGTCTTGGGCGCTTTCCTTTAGGCATGACATTGCTCTTGCCATCTTACCATTAAACCAGATCCAGCTAGGAGAGATGATCAGGTTCACGCAGAAATTATTGAAGTTATCAACACTTCGCATCACGATCAACATCGCGGTCATCCTCCGATTAATCGTGGAGATTTGTGGCTATGAATGGCCCGCCCATTGGTTGTTGGCTACATCCCTGTCTGCCATTATTGCTGAATACTTACTGCGAAGATCTGGGGCTACCAGGCTTGGCAGGTACCCGCCAACCACTAACGGTTCTCCAGGCTTCAGCTAGGCCCAGCTATCAGCGCGGGACACGGGAAAATCACGCCAGCACCGAACCCGTACGACTAAGTCGGTGAATTTCAATTGAGGGACCCCTGGAAACTCCGAGGAACCTCTTCGCCCGCCCGCCCAATGCTTTTCAGCAACCTTCACCCTTGCACCCTTCCTTTCTGCAGCAAGGTTCAGTAGACCGTATTGTTTATCTTTATAGGCAGTTCGAGGCGTTGCAAGCGCGCTGCGAGAACCCTAATTGAACATGGTCACCACCCGCTCGAATGGCGCGGCCAAAATCAACTCAGTCAACGCCACCCAAAGCAACGGACACAGCGAGAAACCCTCGAGGAAACGCAAAAGCGACGTCACCTTAACCAATGAGCCTTCTCCCAAGATCGCCAAACATCAAGAGCAGACCGACATTACGCGATGGCGTTGCTTGGATGAGAAAGGTCGCCTTACTTGGCGCTACCTGGAGGACGATGACGAGGCCGACAAATGGCCCCAGAGCTATGCCGATAAGTGGTATTTGAACCTCGACCTGGTGAGCACCCTTGAATACTGATTACCAGCCCCAATTCCTGTTCATTGACGAATTATAATCCTAGGGACTACCTGACCTTCCCACGCCCGAGAAACCCATCGACACCTTCCGCAATGGCTTCACCTTCTTCGAGAAGCTTCAACTACCATCCGGCACGTGGGGCAGTGAATATGGCGGCCCCATGTTTCTACTGCCTGGCGTAGTCTTCGCCTGGTATGCTACCAAGACCCCAATCCCTTGGTACAAGGCGGCCGCGATCAAGAGCTATTTGAAAGCACGAGCACACCCTGAGGACGGCGGATGGGGACTACATATCGAAGGTGAGAGCACCGTTTTCGGCACGGCTATGAACTACACGGTCTTGCGCCTGGTAGGGGTCGATGCGGATGAGCCCTTTATGGTCAAGGCACGAGGAACATTACACAGGCTTGGCGGGGCTACACATGCGCCGCACTGGGCCAAGTTCTGGCTCAGTGTGTTGGGTATCTCCAAGTGGGAACTGGTTAACCCCATCCCACCGGAGATCTGGCTCCTGCCTGATTGGGTGCCAATCGCGCCGTGGAGATGGTGGATTCACATTCGTCAGGTGTTTCTGTCGATGAGCTACGTCTATTCAAAACGATGGGTTTGTGAAGAAACCGAGGTGATTCGTGAGTTGCGGAACGAGCTATTTGCCGAGCCGTGGGAGAGCATCAACTGGGTCGGCCACCGCAACAGCATTGCTGCCATTGACAATTATCACCCCAAGTCCTGGTTGCTCAACACCGCCAACTGGTTTTTGGTCAACATCTGGAATCCCTATTGCCGAACCAAGGGCATTGCGCAGGCGGCCGAAGCCTGGGTTAGCAAATTAATCGACATGGAAGACGCAAATACCGACTATGCGGATCTTGCGCCAGTCAATTGTGCTATGAACACTGTAGTCTGCTACATTCGTGATGGCCCGGGGGCGTATTCGGTTCGGAGACATATCGAACGTTTGGAGGATGCCTTGTGGGTTAAAGACGAAGGAATGCTGTGCAATGGGACCAACGGTGTCCAGAGCTGGGATACAGCCTTTGCCATCCAAGCAGTGGTGGACGCGGACCTTGCAGAAGATCCACGCTGGCGGCCGATGCTGACGAAAGCGCTCGAGTTTCTGGATGATCAGCAGATTCGTGAGAATGTGGTGGACCAAGATATCTGCCACCGCCAGCAACGGAAAGGAGCATGGGCGTTTAGCAACAAGTACCAAGGCTATGCTGTCAGCGATTGTATCTCCGAGGCCCTGAAAGCTGTCATTCTGTTGCAGAAAACGCCAGGGTACCCTCAGCTTCTGGAAGACCAGAGAATCTTCGACGCTGTCGACACTCTTTTGACATACCAAAACCCTTCTGGTGGATGCGCCTCCTACGAGCCCACACGCGGTAGTGAGCACTTGGAGATGCTGAACGCTGCCGAGGTGTTTGGGAATATCATGGTGGAGTACGACTACGTTGAGTGTTCGACGGCAGTCATTACTGCGCTGTCACTATTCAACAAGTACTGGCCGGACTATCGCACTGCTGACATCAAGAAGTTCAAGGACGGCGTGCTTGCTTTCGTCAAACGGAAGCAAGGCTCTCATGGTGGATGGTATGGCAGCTGGGGAATTTGCTTTACCTATGCCACCATGTTTGCGCTTGAATGTCTAGAAAGCATTGGCGAAACATATACCACCAGCATCCATGCCAAGAAAGGCTGTGAATTCCTGATCGCGAGACAGAGGAAGGATGGAGGATGGTCGGAGAGCTACAAGGTAAGAGAACTGTAGCATACCCTTTTCGTGAGATCATATTGCTAATAGGAAGCCTAGTCGTGTGAAAGAGGTGTCTACACTGAACACCCCACGGGATCTCAGGTTGTGATGACTGCCTGGGCGGTCATCGGTCTGATCAAGGCTGATTACCCCGACGTCGAACCGATCAAGAGGGGTATCAAACTCATCATGGACCGGCAATGCCCGAATGGAGAGTGGAAACAAGAGGCCATTGAAGGTGTCTTCAACAAGAGCTGCATGATTCTTTACCAGAACTACAAGTTCACCTTCCCCTTGAAGGCCCTCGGTATGTTTGCGAAAAAGTATCCTGACGAGAGACCATGATTGAAGTCGGATGAGAGTACTGTTGAACGGCTAAAGATGTGACGAGATTTTGTTGACATGCTATGGGCAATGTAAGGGATGTACTGTTATTATGAATCACTAGATACTTAATCACTAATGCTTTATCAAGTCTCTGATGTTTGCTGTTCCGTGTTATGTTGGTTGCGCTGAATGTTTGTGGCCTTTGTGTCTCTCACCCACATCTCCATCCGACTGGTGAGTATTATTCCGTATAGTCACCGCCAAAAACATTCCTCAACTCGACCCGACCTCTCTTCAAAGAATTCAAAAACGGAAGCGAGGCAGGTGGTGAGGGCGTCTTGAAGACGACTCGAATAAGAAGGCGGTGCTGCTGATTTGCACACCGCCTTCCCTGTTTAAAAGCTCAGCTCCCTCATTCCATCTAGAAGCACCGGATCTATTCTATCAAGCTCCAGCCCACTTCCAACTGCCCCGCTCGGTGCCTGCTTGAACTAGGAGTGCAAGAGAGTGACGAACAATCCTTCGAGAATCCCAGGACTCAATCGTCTCCGATTACTGAATTATCTTGGATTGGCTCTATTAAAAGCATCGAATCATATATCCTATTGGACTGATCACTTCCAACTGGTGCTCTCTCCATTGTCTAATCCATTAACAAACATCGTACAACTACCCCGCCAATATGTCTACCAGACTTGCCGATGACGGCATTAAGCTTGTCCAGGGCGGCAAGTATGCCGAGGGCATCGAGAAAATCACACAAGCACTGAAGGACCGTCCCGCGCCTCTGTGGCTCCTGGAGCGATCAAAGGCCTACCTGCGCACCCAAGAGTTCGACCTTGCCCTCTACGACGCCGAGAAAGCCTTGTCGATCGCCTTCAACCGCGCCAACCGCCCCCTCATGACCGAAGCCCAGCTCCGACGCGCCATCACCCTATACCGGATGGGACGGTTTGCCGACGCTGATGTCTGCGCTACATGGGTCGTGAACCTTGTCAAGGGCGCCCGCGCCACCGAGAACGACGGCCAGCAGGACAAGGTCGACGCGAACGGCGACTACACGGTCACATCGTCGGAGATCGCCGAGGAGAATAAGGTCACCAAAGAAGCCGGGCTTGCCGCGGCCATGGGTGATGGTAAGGGCAACTCCAAAGAGCAGAGCCTGAAGAACCAAGCCTTTACTTGGCGTATCCAGGCACTGAATGCCATGGAGAAGACGGAGGCCGGTTCCCCCGGCCGCAAGGTCACGGTGGTCAAATACCCTAGCCCATCGGATGCGCCGCCTACCTCGACGGCTAAGAAGGCTCCCGAGGCCCCTAAGAAGACCGAAACGCCTGTTGCTGCCAAACCCAGCACGGAGACTGCTCCCACAAAGCCAAAGCCGGCCGCCGTGGATCGTAAACCGATTGCTACGAGTTTGACCACAGACAAGCCCTCATCTGGTCCTGCGTACCCCACCTCCTCGAAATCCGGCCCCAAGAACTGGGATCTGATTGGCGCGATGGCCGACGAGGAGGAGGACGAGTCGAAGAACGACCCCAACGCCTTCTTCCAGAAGATCTACAACGGCGCCGACCCCGATAGCCAGCGCGCCATGATGAAGAGCTTCGTCGAGAGCAACGGCACGGCGCTCAGCACCAGCTGGGCCGACGCCAAGGACAAAAGCTACGAGACCCAACCACCGGACAGTATGGAGGCCAAGAAGTGGGACTAGGACAAACGCCTTGTGGTTACGGATCATGGGGCATGAGCCACGGAGTCTAAGGTGCAAGTTTCTAGGGGAAGAGGAAGAGGAAGAGGAAGGAAAAGTCGTTTTTGTAATACAGTATGATACCAGTTCGTATGCTGCAGTCTTTGGCGTGTTGCGAGGGCCCATTGAACATCTGATTCTCCCGTTGATTCTCCGTATATATGTGTTGTATCCCCATGCAACGTTCAGTGCGTCGAAACGTGCCAGTTGCTGCGGTTGCAGTTCTCTAGTCTCATATTCACTCCATTTTAAGAGGTCATGGACCTTCCCCCGAAAGTGGTTCTCCGTAATAACCTGGTTGCCTTCGTTATCTATTAATCCGTACTCATTCCCCAGAGGACCACACCGCAACTTTATTTTAACCTATGATCTTGAAACATTGACTCCATATGGGAATTGTCAGTCAAAGGATATGCGGCAGTAGGTCAAATTTCTCAGCGCTGTTGATATATTTTGCGCGTTTTTAGCACCCAAGTACGCAGAGGGTATTAGCGGTTTAATGTGGCCAAGCTATGTACAGTATTGCCAAGTCTGGGGGATCATGTCATTGTTCCATTACAGGTAAGTTGGTAAGCTATTTTTTTTTGCATCAAAGCCCATTTCTCTTGGAACATGACCCGTCCGCAGAGATACGTGCTTGCGTGTAACACAGGCAACGGGCTTTAGGTGAAAGGTATGATCTAGATTGAGGCTTTTGTGAGTGTTTCGTAGCCGTATAGATTGGATGGGGAACGGCCTGCAGCCGTGTCGATCCCGGTGCATAGAGCGAGTCTGTGCAAGTAACGGCCAAGGTGGGTTCGTGTTGATCATGGTACCTTCATAGTTTCTACGGTGGATTTGGTCCGGAGACCGGATTTCTGGTCGGATTTATACTTTCGTCTCCAAGATCTCGCAGGCTCGGCATATAGGTTAGGTAGTAATAGTGTGGTTTGGTAGTCCATAAGTCCGTAATATGGGAGGTTAGCCTTTTAGTCCCCGAGTCCACGTCACTGCAGCATTCAATGGGTGAGAATCGATGAGAATCGATCCGGGTCCTGAATGCTAGAAATGATATGGTCTTCTCTTGAGGCGGTGTTCCTGGTCCTGCCGATTTGAGACAGAGAAAGTAGCAGGACGAAATGTCCTAACCTGCCAACCTACTCAATCATATTTGTAGGAACAGTGGCATGCGTGGGAATTGAACACTATGGACATCGTCAACCTTCTCGTCTCCATTCCTCAGTCTCTTGGCTCAATGGAACCCTCGGCTGGAACAGAGTGCTACGGGCCATTTTTCTATGTCCGACGACGCCCAGCGTGACCAAACCGACTGACGACACAATCAGCCTCAGACGAGCAATAAGCGTAACTTCCCCAGCATTTTAGTGGATGCTAGTGGGTTCGTAGCGCCTAGGAAATCCCCTAGCGGTGCGACTCTCCCCGCAATCTGGGTCAAGCTAGCGATCGCCCAATTCCCTCAGGCCACAGGCGCCCCCCTTTTCTGCGCTTTCGCTTGTCGGCAGGCCTCTCCGGCGTCCGACGAAACAGCACGGCAGTTTCTTGATTGGCTGCTGCGGGTGTCAACACGAGTGAATAATAACTGAGTCAACCAGGGGGTAACGTACGCTGCAGACTGCAGCATGGGTGACCCGGAACAAAATATGTTGCCAAGGCTGCACGCAGGTGGGCTGAAGAGATGGAACACACACACACAAGACCATTGCAGGGACGTCATGCATGGACGAGCCGATATCAGACTTCCAGAAGACGGTCTATTGCACTCGTTTACTTCTTCGCGTCGCATTGGGGGTCAGGTATTTGCCCATCGCCTATGGCTTATTCCGACCGTTATTCCGCCACCTCGCTGCCGTTGGGTTAGTGCCCCAATCCAACCGTCGGGGAAAGAAACGCAAACACACGCGGGTGAGCCACGAAACGGCTACTGGATACGGCAACCCAGTCAGCCTGGGCCGGGACAGACTAGTCCCGGTGGTGGTGGGTTGCCGATACATCGCGTGGTATCTTAATTCCCCCAGCTAGCCAAGGCTTTGGCTTCCCACTGTTATTCCTGACTAAGGGGTTATCAACATCCCTTGGCTTGGACCTTGCGGAGGCATTGGTCTACTTACTTGGGGGCGGGAGGCATGGAGCTGATATCGACCTGCAACAGTCCACAGTATGGAGGTGAGTATAGAAACGCCATCAGATCCGTGCTAGTTTCACACCATGATTCCCTCCTCTCTATGACTGTTTCGTAGCATATCATAGCTTCTTTTCCTACTTCTTCCCCTTCCCCAAGAGCCGTATATCTTCCCTTCAACAGGGTTGTCTCTCGGTTCGCTCGCTACTGTCTACCTGGTGTATCAATACCAAAGAGTGCTGTTCAACCACAAGGAAGTCTCTGTTCAGTATACACCTGCATTTATCTTCTTATCAACCCTATCGAGCTATTAAGCAAACTTCTATATCCCCTACATCCACAAGATGGCGGAAGGCGAAACGGTATCTCCGATCCGGGTCCTTGCCTCCTCTGTCGCCCCCATCATCCGCGCCAACTGGCCGTTGCTGCTCGTCGGCTTCATCCTAGCCCGTCTCTTCTGGGCGCGTTACGCCTCTCCGCTCCGCTCTCATCCCGGCCCGGTGCTGGCCTCGTGCTCGCGGCTCTGGAAGTTGTGGTCGACGGCCTCGTGTAACACCCAGCATGACCATATCGCGCTGCACCGCCGGTACGGCCCCGTCGTGCGTATCGCGCCCAACGAGGTCTCGCTGTCGAGCCCGCGGGCGGCGCGGGCGGTGCTAAGCGCAGGCAAGCGCTTCTACAAGACCGACTTCTACGCCGTGTTCCCGCCGCCCGAGAACCCCGACATCTTCACCGAGATCCGCGAAGACGTCCACGCCCAGAAGAAGAAGGTCGCCAACGTCCCCTACTCCATGGCCGCCATGCGCCAGCTCAGCCCCTTCATCGACGACACCATCGACCTGCTCGTCTCGCGCCTCGGCGAGTTCTGCCCGTCCGCGTCGGGCATCATGACGCCCGGCGGCGGCGTCGGCGGCGCGGCCCGCGGCAAGGTCGATCTGGGCGCCTGGCTGCACTACTTCGCCTTCGACGTGCTGGGCGAGGTGGCGTTCTCGCGCTCGTTCGGGTTCCTGGCCGCGGGGCGTGATGTCGAGGACGCTATCAAGACCATTGACGACTCCCAGCGGTACAACGGTATCGTCGGACAGATCCCCGAGGTCGACTGTCTCCTGAGGCGCAACCCGTTGTGGAAGTGGATTCCCGCGCTTGATCCTAGCAACGCCCTCATTACCCGCATCGCTGTCGAGGAGATGGCCAAGCGGCGGCCATTTGGTGGCGAGAAGGGCCTCGAAAGTGGTGGTGGCGCTGGCGGCGAGGGTCGACGGGATCTGTTGGCCAGTTTGATCAAGGGTCACTTGAAGGAAGGCAGTAACTTTGCTGAGGGTGATGTGTTTGCCGTGGCCCACGGTGCGATGTAAGTACTATTGCTCCCCAACCCGATAACCATGGATTGATCGATTGGCTAACACGCGCCCCTGAAACAGTTTCGCCGGTTCCGACTCGACCGCCTCGACCATGCAATCCTTCTTCCACCAAGTCCTCTCCACGCCCCGTGTACACGCCGCCCTTCAGGCCGAGATCGAGCAAGCCGCGCGCACGGGCGCCATTCCGGCCGATGGCAACGTCGAGTGGACCGAAGCGCAGGCCCTCCCTTACTTCCAGGCCTGCCTCAAGGAGGCCATGCGCGTGCGGCCCGCCGTCGGGCTCAACATCACCCGGCTCGTGCCGCCCGAGGGCGTCGAGATCGAGGGCCAGTTCTTCCGGGGCGGCACCCGCGTCGCCCTCAACGGCTGGGTGCTGCACCGCGACCGCGACATCTTCGGGGAGGACGCCGACGTCTTCCGGCCCGAGCGCTGGCTCGAGGACGAGGAGGAGGCCAAGACGATGGAGCGCTACATGTTCCAGGTAAGTTTTATTCTTGCGATCGCTCATATCCGCCCTTCCTGTGACCACAACCCTTACTGATTGACGCCTTTACTTGCAGTTTGGTGGCGGCGCTCATGTCTGCATCGGCCGCAACCTGGCGCTGTTGGAGATCAACAAGGTCATCCCGCGCTTGATGCGCGATTTCAAATTCGAGCTCATGTACCCGAACCGCGAATTGAAGGCGAAGGCGACCTTCTTCGTGGTGCAGGAGGGCTTGGAGGTTTACATTGAGAAGAAGAGCCCTGCGAAGGCGTACTTGTAACGATACCCATTAACGAATGTGTCTGAGTCACGCCAATTATGACCAGAACATAAAGTACATGATGATAATATAACACGAACTAAATGAGAATATTTCAACCCGTACAAGCCTTTCAAATCTCTAGGATGCTGAATCACCCAATATGTGGCTGCCAATATGTGCTGCTTGCTCCCTTACTTCGCCTGCAGTCCGACTTCAGATACTCCCACCACTTGACAGGCATGATGTGCGAACAAGGCGATTTGGGGGAAGACAAGTGCGAGGTGCACGAAGAATGACCAGAACAGGATTGACGTTAGCGAATGCCTAATCCAATGCGTTTTTCGACTTCGTCGTACCTCGCACTCGCTGTGCTGGCTGTGTTCCCGTGTGGCCGGTTCGATTGGCTGCTCTCGCATTAGAGTGCCTTGAGAGGGCTAGTCGGTGCATGGCAATGCAGTGTCGCCATCGAATCAGCTTGCGATGCTGCCATGTTTTATTTTGCAGGGAGCACCAACTGCATGGGCTTGTCCCACACAAACGGCGGGCCGATGAACGGTGATGGCGCCCGAGATCATATTGAGGCGATAATGCCCCTTTCCGCCATGTCCAGCCCTCTTGACCTCTTCGCATCCCCAGCTTCTGGTGCTAATCTTCCGTTCGCTGACAATAGCGACGAATAACTGCAGAGGTTCGGATCCAATCTACCCCTTCCCCACACGACATGGAGCGTTTCAAGGGCATCTCGCCTCATCGCCCCTTGGATGAAGGTGCCACCAAGATCCGCATCGTCAATCTGCTCCCAGGCGAATTTGGCGACCCAATCGAATGTATCCTGGAGCACATTGACATGGAAGATACCAAGGACTACGAGGCGATCTCCTATTGCTGGGGTGAATCATCTATCACGAAGCCCATTCTCCTGGAGAGCAAACCCTATCCAGTGACCACCAACTTATTTGATGGACTCCAGCGTCTGAGGAGATCAGAGGGTCCGCGGAAGCTCTGGATTGACAGCCTGTGTATCAACCAGTCGGACGTGGCCGAGCGCAGTAGAGAGATCCAGAAGATGTGGTCAATCTACAAAAGCTCAGCGGGAGTCGTTGTCTGGTTGGGCGAATGCCTTCCTTGGTCCGAAACAACAGTTCAAGCCATTGCTGACTTTATCATTGATATTGGTCAAGCCTGGAACCCGGAAAGATTGGACCATAGCGGAGTTGTGGCACGATATGGCTACAACGAGCTCTGGCGTCAACACCTGAGAATGAATGAGTTCCTCAGACAGCGTCAATGGTTCGAGCGAACGTGGGTGATCCAAGAGATTGCCGCAAAGTCGCCCTTTAACAACTCAGAGCTTTGCCCGACCATGCTATGTGGTACAATTCGCCTCTCATTCCATTACCTGCAACGCGCGAACGCCTTCTGGACTACGATGCCCTCGGAGTACGACTCCCTGACAATTCTACGTATCTACAACCCTTTGTATATACAGCTGGAGATGTGCGGGGAGTATGTAATGGTCCAGTTGAACAGTTTCGTCTCTATTTCTTCACAGCTGGAATTGTATCTCGCTAATGGGTCAGCGGTTCTTCGAACGACGGATCCAAGAGACCAAATCTACGGAATACTGGGACTGCTCCAACACGGGTCTCTGCCTGCTCGTCTGACCCCCGATTATGGAAAACCGCTTCAACAAGTGCTGGTAGAGTACGCGAAATACTTTCTGGAAGAAAATGGGTGCATTGATGTCATTCAGTTCAACTCCGGAAATACCCCAAACCTTCCGTCCTGGGTACCGGACTGGAGACACAAGCCCGGCCGAACCCATCTTCGCGAAAAGCAGAACACACCAATGGGGTTTCGAATGAAAGATGGTCAATGGTGTCTGGAAATCGATTTCGTACCTTTAAGTGTCATCGACGAAATCAAGCCCGATCCAGACCAGGATATCAAGCCAGACAACTCTTTACAATTCGCCAAAGATTACATCATTTCAGCGTCTGAGTGGCTATACAATAAGAGCCCAGAAGATCACCACGTACCTTTGCACGATATCCAATTCTTGATGAAGAAGCTTATACTGTGTTACGACTATTTCATGGGGCACAAGTTCACTCGCCTTTGGCATCAGCTTATTATTGATGCGGGGCCATCACCTTCGATTGGAGATGAACATGTTTTCCAGGGGAAGGAAGGCCTACAGTGCTCATATCCAAGTGAGTTGAATTCTATCGACGGCCCAGATTTGAAAGCCGGGATTGCAGAAGTTTGGGGCTCCGTAGCAGAAACCATTCGAGATCGGTCCATTTTTGTATGCACGAGTGGATCTGTCGGTATCATGGAGCAAATGAATGTGCAGCCTCAACATGGTGATGTGATAGGGTGTGTACGAGGGGCAAGTTGCGAGTTCGTCTTGAGACCCTGTACACAGGACGGCTATTACAGGGTCATTGGACAATGTCACAGATCACTTCGAGGAGGACCTTCGAATAATATGGATGTAACCATCGATGGCTTGGATGGGAGGGGTTTCGACCGTCTTCACAGTGCCTTTGCAGAGAACTCATGTCGAAAAGTCATTTTATGTTAGTACGAGCATAGATGTTTCATGTTTTTGATTCCTTAGTCATTCCGTTGTCCACTAATCCTATTGCGAGTTATTTGATTGGACCACACCGCATTCCATGCTTCCAGATTCTATCCTTCGCGCGCAATAGCCGCAAATGGTGTAGTATCTTGCCCACCCGGGGATTTTTCTGTCGTTGAACGAGGCTTTATGGTTGCAATCGCAACGGCATTGGAATATGGCTGAACCTTGTGTCACATATCCCCCACTGTGGTATGTAATATCACTAGGTACTATGGCATTGTGGCCATTATTGGCTGGAGTATTGGCTAGCGTGGATACCTCGATATGCCCGTTGCCAGCTGTATTTCCTATACTATATAACGAATCCGACCCTGGGTACGGTACATTATATTCTGTAGTATAGGGGGTACTGTTATTGGCCCGAGTATTGCCCTGTGTGGGTGCTTCGGTATACCCGTTGCCATTTGTGTTCTCCGTTCTATATGCGGGATACCGCCCTTGGGATGGAACCCTATATCCCGTAGTATAGGTAGTGCCGTTGACCGGAGTACTGAACTGTGGAGGCGATTTGGTGTACCGGTTGCTCGTTGCGTTTTCCATGGCAGTTCCCGAAATGTCATCCGGCTTGTCGGCCTGGTCATTGTAGGCACGGGGATACATGGCTTTTCTGCTTGGATACGAGGACATTCTTCTAGATGTGTTCGTCTACTCGAACTTTCTTGTTAGAATACTGCTGGTCCTATGAAGAAATGTAGACCGGCCTGGGCCAAACTATTTTAATTTAAATGCTCGATGCCCAGGGGGCTGTGGACAAAGATTATTCAACAGTGATACCAAGGACAGACGAAGAGTCAAGTCGAGCAACGGAAAAACAGTCCTTAGCAAGAATGACTATTTCCTTCGTAGCTGTAATGTTCGTGGTATGGAGCCCGGCGGAGGGGAATTGCGAACTGACCAGAGGCAGTTGTGATATGGCGATTCTGAGCACGTCTGACTAACCTTTTTTGAGCAACAATGTGCCGTAATTCAGGGGCAGTAGTGGATTTGGGCTCAACCCCTTGGTGTGGTTATGTGTGGTAGGCGACTCGATGATATGTATCGCTGGGCCAGGACGGGAGGAGGGTTGGTTCGTCTCAACTCCTGTAGCTGATGTGTGTATTTGCCTTTGGGCAGGGAAGTGGTGACTTGTCTTGCCTACTGCTGTAGGAGCTTGTGTGATAAGGGGCTGTCGACAACAAGAGTCGACAGTTTGTGACGAGCAATGATGCACTCGGTGACAGTGTAGTTGATAGATGGTATGGCTTTTCTGGATGAATGTGTATGTGTGCGTGAGCCAGGAGCATCTCTCCAGCCATGACTTCTCGTCATGGCTGGCATTATAAAGGCCAACATGAGAGGCATCCTGACCACGATGCAAACAAAAGATATGTTTGTACGTGACTGCCGAGAACTTGTTGGTTGCTCGCTTTGCCACTATGTCCATAGCAGAGCTATTACGAGGTTGTCGAGAACAAAGAGATGTGGTTGTTTGCCCCCAACTGTGTAGTAGGAAATATTAACGATAGGATATGAATGAATTCGAGTGTAGGAAAACATGCTCGAGGTGTGGTGACTGAGCTCGACTGAAAGCGCAAACAACAACGAGAGCTGGCTAGGGTCAGGGGTAATCCGAGAGCGACAACTCATAGCAGGCTCTCACTCGACTCAGTTGACTATTCCGGAAGAGCAAACATGCATCGAGTGTACGCAACCACACTCAGGTGGCTTCTCTGATTCGAGATGTGGGCGTACTGCATGTTGGTGTGGACATGGTGTAGTTTACCCCCGGAGCACTGACATGGGGGCCGGAGCGGACCCGGCCTCCACCTACGAGGACTGTTTTGCAGTCAACTTGACGATAGAGCACTCAAAGCGACTACACTTGAACGACGCTCCACGATGCTGAAGAGTGGTCTCGTAACAAATGGAGAACTGTCCCCAGTTGATACCTCCTCCAGTTCATTCAGGACATGATAGCAGAGTAAAATGGTTTCACTTTCTCCGTTGCTGTTGTTTACACTACTACGACGGAAGACAGAACACCCATGAGTCAGTTGTATGTCGATTGCCTATTCCGGCGATGCATATCGTTACAGGGTCATCCCAGCTTCTGCGAAGAAAATAGACGCTGCAGTTCTACGTATGCGCACAAACATGCTTCCAAGCATAGCGCTGATAGGACTATTCTCACCAAGTTTGCTCGTTCTCAAGGTTGAAAGTTGGAAGATGGCAGAGTCAGTCAGTTGTGTGTGTGGGCTCTGGGCGCTGGGCAGGGGTTCGGATCCACCGCCGAGTCTGCATCAAAGAGACCTGGAGTTCTGCTGGAGCTGCTGCAGGTCACAGGCTATGCGCTATGCAGGTGGGTGGGCAGCGCCTCCCAACTCCCGACCTTAGTGGGCTGTATCCTGCAACTTCAAGAGCAAACATCTCCGTCCACCACGAATCAACGAAGAGCGACAACGGAAAACATTGGGCGTATGACGAACCAGCGTTGCGTCGGCCCACAGCCCTATGCAGGCCAGCACCACGATAACTCGCCATGACTGTCCGCTGGTCATCTGGACTCGTGCGGGCTCGAGAGCCGCATCAGAAGGGGGAAAACACATTCCAGTCCCCTGTAGTTTGCTTCTTTTCAGCCTATACTCGGTTTCCATCCCCTGATCCCCCGACAACCATAGCAAACAAAGGTATTTCCTTTCTCAGAGGCAGCCGCCCAGAGCAAGAATTCAACGTCTCTTCTAGTCCCCTTCCTACGAGTGCCAGTTTCTGATCGATTCTTTCTATTTCTCCAATCTCCCCCCTCTTCAATCCCATTTCCCACTTTGAACCTTCACAAGTTTTCAATCGGATCGCCCCTAGTGAAGTCATTAATAGCGCCAAAAAATATCGACACCCCGCTGAGTAGTGGGTAGTTTACAACAGCAATGGCAAGCGTCGAGTACCTGGCCAGACAATTACATCGACGGCATGACCTTACACTGCGCACACGTCTTGCGACTCTGCCCTACATATCTACAGATCACGAACTACCCGGTTTTCACACGTTTTGCACGACAGTCACACGGTACAGGAAAGAGATATGATTAGCACAATAGTACCAGCCTTTTGCATTGAACCCATCCAGCTAAATGAACTATTACCGCCTTTCCAGCCTCGAGGCAACATCTCAGTTTACGACGACTTACCTCTGTTCACTTATCTTTCTTTCCGATGATGATCCAAAGCGCGAGACAGACTCACATGTAACTTGTTCGGTACCCATTCTCATCAAACCGATACCAGGGTCGCCCTGGATGGCCTGCAGTTGATGACGCGAGCAGGCGCATGATTCCTGAAGCGGCGGACGTCAACGCAGACGGCATCTTCCACGGTCGGGGTGGCGGGCTCGGTCTGCTGCTGGCTTCGGAGCTGCTCAATCTGTGACCAGACCAGCTTGACGATCTTCCGCTTGGTCTTGTCCGACACCTTGGTTTCGTCGATCATGCCGCGTTCGTTGAAGAGCTCGATGCTATCGATACGCAACAAGCTGGCAGTGCGGTGGACGACGACCTCCTCGTCGGCGACGCCCATGTCGTCGAGCTGCGGCACAAGGTCGGCCAGGAACATCATCATCTCGTCGAACTCACCTCCGTTCTCACCTCGATCCTCCTTTTGAGCCTCCTCCTGGTTTGGCGCGACAGCTTTCCAACACCAGCCATTCAGCGCGCCCATCTTCCGGCGGCGGCTGCCGCTCGCCTTGCTGTTGTCGTCGCATTCTTGGCAGATCCGGTCGACGAGGGACGTCTGGAAGGGCGCGGCCCGGATCCGGACGAGGCGCTCGTAGTTCGCTCGGGGCGTCGATTGGCCCTCTCCACAACCACACGTATAAGTAAGTTCGTAGACACGCTCCATGGTTGATGCTGGGTTTTCTTTTTTCTTTCTTTCACGAGGTTGATTGATTGAATGGAGGGTGAGGAAGTCCGAATGCTTCTCTTCACCGATGATTCAATAGGAAAGAAAAGAAGAAAACAAGTGTCAACTTACTTTACCTGAGCCCCTGGCTGGTGATGTGTGCGTGGTCTGTGGAGATAATGTTTTGGGATGCCGAGAAGCCAGGAGTGTATCTTAGAGAGGCATGCACAGTGGCTTATATAGGCGCGGCTACCAGCAATGCAATTGTTCTCACCCGTTTGTCTATAGACAAAGCCACTCTGTTCTTCTATCTTTATTCCTAGCCTGCGACAATAGTGCTCATAGATTCTTTGTGTTTCCATGAATGCCTCACAAAGAAGGCCTATTTTAGAACCCTAACGTTCGTAGTCTGTAAAGCCATCAATTCTAATAGACTAGACTTCGGAGACTTCGCGATATTGGATCGGATTCTGTGCTGAGTCGTGAGGGGTTTATTCTTTTTGTTCGTATATTCATTTGCGGCCGCCTTATTATTATCAACCCTCTTACCCTCGCGATATAAGCTCATATAGTCCGCCGGTATGAAAATGTTTGCTAAGCCTATAATCTAACTACGTATGTTGAACCCCTGTCCCCGACTGGTCACTGGCGAAAGCAAACAACACCTTCCACTAAGGCAAGCTGCCGAAACTGTAGCTCCCTCATGGCAATGGACAAGAAGAGCCCTCATATTCGTACCACTCGACCTGTATGCCCATCCCCGCCAGATTCCGCACCTCGTCTGCGATCGACTCCTTTGCTTTGACCCGCGCCGCGTTCCACCGCCACTGGACCTCCTGCGCTGCGAGCAGCGCCTCCGTATCCATGTAGTCCCGCGCCGCTGTGGGCCCAATCAATGGCATGAACTTATGCAGACCGGGTCCCACGAGCACGAGCAGCCGAAACACGGAGCAGTCCCGCAGAAAACGGTGGCTGTTGGTGACGGCGTACCGGTTCTGGATCTCCCGCCGCCGCCGCCTTGGCACCTTATCTGCGAAGTTCGCCAGTGCGTTGCTCAGCGCCATGTACAGGAGGTGCGACTCGTCCTTGTACCCGTGCGTGGTGCCGCCGCCGTTGTAGCGTGAGCCGGGGCCGTAGTAGACGGAGAACCGGCTGTTCCATCTCGGTCCACCATTATCATTGTCTTTGTTGGTGGTAATTTGTTCGCCTTCTCCGTTGATGAACACAGCAATGGTGCGCTTCTGGGTCTCGGCTTGAGCGAGGTGTGCCGGGTGGTTTGCGGCTTCGTCAGGGCCTTCACTTCCCACCAGGTAGCTGAGCTGACATTGCGGGCAGTAGACGAACCAAGACTTCTCAGGGGCTGGGTTTGTGTCGCGTTGTGGCGGTTTATACTTCACCAGGTCTTGAGTCTCTGATATAGCGCCTTGCTTGGGTCTGTAAAGGTATAGTCCGGCCTGACTATAATCAGCAGCATTAAAGCGCGCTTGATCGCCAAATAGAGGCTGCGTGGCCCAGCTTTCTGGCAAGTCTATTTTACGATCTTTGATAATTTCGGCATCTTCCCATACTCCCTTCTCCGGATCGAGATGAAAGACGCACGATGGACAGTGGCTCTGTTGATGTTTTTGGCATATTTTCCGGTTACTCTTAACCTTTACCGGGCTCGGCTTGGGACTTCTGACCCTCCCGGTATCAGTGGTAGATTGGCTGAGCTGTGTAACTCCTGGGGAGTGTTTTTGGAAGTATATGTAACAGCCCGCTGAGAGTCTATTCCGCTTCGGGTGTGACATTAGTGGTATAACATCTTTAGTCTGAGGAGCCATCTGTTTCTCGAAACCCCCTACTCCAGACACCACCGACGTATTACCCTTTATGGTACAAGCTAGCATGTAAAGTAAGCCTCTCAATCTGGTTCGGGTGTGATCTCGCGATGTATTGCATTCCATTCTTGTTGTCGAAGGCAGGCGACTTGGATATCCAAATTTCCAACCTAGGTATACCGTCGATGGCCTTTTGGTCATGGCGAAACTTTGATGTCGATAAGCCTGTCACTTGAACGTTTGCCGGCCCAGCTTCCCCTTATGGCGGAATGAGTTTAAAATAGAGGTCAAAAAGCACGGCATGGGATATTGAGATTCTCTTATACGTCAGTCCTAGTCTAACGGCAATACCGAAGTGCAAACAATAAATGCGTAGCAGTCTCTAGGCAGTTCTATGCACTCCTTTATCCTTGTAAGAACTTCGATCACGCCCAGCAACCCCTGACTCAGATACAGGGCTTCTTTGTAGGAAGACTACGAGAACGAGACAGGATCGACTCAACCCCAGGAAGCCTGTGGAAACTGAAAGCCTCTGATTGGTGCTGGGGGGCCCCATTTGCAAATCCATGTAAAATGCTGCCCCCACAATATCTGGTGGCATCTTGGAGTCCAACTGGGACTGCAGCTGCCATTGACCAACTGCCACTGGTCATCATTCTATCTCAATATATACCAAGACTACTGCATGCCCTGCAATGGAGTGGCATGATTATGCCGGTTGCAAGAGACTGGACCTCGTAGACTTTGGCAATGGCCGAAGCTGCTTGGCCTGCGGCTCCATCGAACCCCGCTCCGTCAAGCCTCATCGCTCCGTTCTCCCACCAATCCGCCCGCAGTCCGAGATCCGCATCCTGCACCTGCAGCACGGCGCCTCCTTCGCTGACCCCATCGTCTGCGACGTCAGCGCCCAGGACCTGCGCTCCCTGCACCACGACGACTATGAAGCCGTGTCCTACACCTGGGCGGACGCGTCGGGCGACGCCACGAGGTGCCGGACCATCACTGTCGGCGGCCAGCCCTCGCCGTGACGGCCAGCTGCGAGACGGTGCTGCGTCGCCTCCGTCGCCAGTTCTCCAGCCGTCGCCTCTGGATTGACGCCGTCTGCATCGACCAGCAAAACGTCGAGGAGCGGGGCTGCCAGGTCCGCCTTATGCCGCGCATCTACTCGGGCGCCAAGGCCGTTCAGATCTACGTCGGGGAGCTCACGCCCCCGTCGCAGGCCTTCCTGGAAAGTCTTCTGTTGGCCAACGGGGAAAGCCATGGTGATGGTGATTCTCCTCATCTTGGTCGAAACAATTCGGGCCACAGCTACAAGGGTGTCCACCCGAATCTGATGGAGTTCGTTTCCAGACCATATTTTAGACGTGTCTGGATCCTTCAGGTCAGTGCGATTGAGACGTCCTACACCTAATTCCTCCACCTTGTGGCTACACCTACCCTCTTGCAGAAGCCACAACGGCAATCTTTCTGCGAGCAGTGGCCAGCGTTCTCTTCACCGGTAGAATGTTTGTGGCAGCCTCCAGCTCAGCATTGGCAAAGGCTGGTACGTCTAGTTGTTACGCGATAGCCGCGAGGCAAGATGTTTATCACTTTGCAGTTACTCACAGGCCAAGGTAGGTGTGGCCAAAACGTGAATAAGTCAGGTGTAGAGTACCCTTTGAATCAATGTCACATGCACTGATTAGTCGATGCAATGAACAGGAGGTTGCCCTTGCGAGAAAAGCTACTCTTATTTGTGGCAAGATATCCATTCCATGGTCACAGGTCAGTTCGGGTGAGATATCCAGGCTGGTCCAGGAGGAACAGGATGGGTTCTCGATCAGCAAATCGATGATACCGCCAAGCTTCAGTTTCTCACACTCCTTGTATTCAATACCTGGGCAAGAATTGAAGCTCTTGGACTTTGCCCGTCACTGCGTGGCTACAGATCCAAGGGATAAGATCTTCTCGCTTCTCGGTCTGATACCGGGAGGAAAGCTGGGCCCCGTGGCCGCTGATTATAGCCTTTCCGTTCCCGAGGTCTACATGAAGACGGCGATATACCTCGCTTCCCAGTACGGCTGGATGGCAGTCCTGTACAGGGCTGGGGTAGTCAATTCTTCGCAAGAAGGGATGCCCTCATGGGTGCCCGATTGGACCTGTCGCTTGCGAGGATACCCGCGCTTCTTCATCAATCTGCCACATCAACCGTACGAGGATGGGAAGTTGGACAAGGAAGCCAACACGCTCCAGCTGAGCTTCCTGCAGATTCCATCCAAAGCAAACACCTCATCTCACACAGCCAGGCTGATTGTTCGGGAGCCCGACCTAGTTAGCACCATGGGACATCGTATGTTCATACGCCGCGACGAAGATTGGGATACTTATGCAAAAGTCGTGGCGCTCGCAGCCGAATTCTACCATAATTATTCCACGACCACCGGCATGGATCTCTCCTCAATATCACCGGAAGTCGATCTGAACGGCATCAAGGTGCCAAAACTGCCCGAGGCCCCGATTCATGCCATCGTGCTACGCTTCAAAAACCGCAAGGAAATCGATGATAAGTTTGTCCTGGACAGCTGCGGCAGCTACAGCGGACCGGCTTTGTGGCCGTTTCTGTCCGCCGAGATTGCGGTGCAGATATTCACCATGACATTGACCGAGATGCACCACCACCAGGTGCTAGATCTGGTTGACTGCGAAAGTGAATGGAGTAAGGTAGAGGGCAATAATACATCTGACACCACCGGGAAGGGCGTCCATAGCACCACAGAATATCTGGTGTGCCGCATTGACAGACTTCAGGAGCTGAGTAAAGGTATCCGAACTTACCAACAACTAGAAGACCTCTGGATGAGAGAGTATCTGGCAGGCAACTTGCTGAAGCTCAAGCCAGACCCTGGAGGTAGCTGTTCTGACTCGGCCAATGACCCGGATCTTGTCCGCATCAACGACGGGCTCTGGAGGCTGTTGGTTCGCCGCTTCGTCCTGCAGGAGACCACAATCACACTTGTATAAATTGGGACTTACAGATTCGAGCCATAAACTGCTCGCTCGATAGAAACACCTACACATGTATCATGTGTTTCAACTGAAATATAGACGAGAGAGAAGAGGCGCTGGAAAAGTACATTAAACTACATGATAAGACTAAAGTCATACAGATTACCATGTACTGGGTGATTAGCAGTAGCTGTGAATTCAAATAAGTTTGCTCGCATCCGTGCAGGTGCCGGCGGCAGTCGTCTTGCCACCCTAATCGCTGCTGCTTGGTACCCCTATCTGACAGAGCCGGCTCGCCCTTTAGCTGATCCTCCGCATGCCAAAGATCGCACAATCTCATTTTATTTTCCCGTCCCGCCCTCGCGTTGCTATCAATCTACATGTATCCACTGCATTGATATGCGAAGCAGTATTGACCTCAGGCTGTGTACTAATCCTATCCTGTATTAATGGAAGTTGACACCCCTAAAACAAAACTTCATTACCTTTACGCCAAAGCAGTCATTTATATTTCACAAGGCGATAATTATGGACTCAATTCCCTCAAGCTCACGGGTTTAGATATTGTGCTGAGATATTGCAGTAAACATGCTCTAGCCCCTTGATTTTACACGATAGCACTGTACTAAGCAGTATGGCGTAGCATCGAGCCAACCAGGTTACAAGGAAGAAGGAGAAGATTGGGATCATTTTTATTGTCCAATAATCAACGAGTAATGCAGTTGTAGATGGCCTGCTAGGGGTGCGAGATGTATGTAACCACAATGTCACTGCCTCGCCGCCAAAGCCACCAGCGCTCTGAAAGGAACTAACCCCCCAACACTACCTGATATATTTAAGTTTCAATGCCTAGATGCTCATGAAATTTGTTCTAGATCTCATGTACAACCTTGGCATACCATATATCTTCAGAAAACTTGACTAGACGTAGCACAACCGCATGTATTCCCCACACCTCGGGCCCAACTATCGCGAACCCCGGGCCGTCCATATTCGGCACACCCGCGAGAGAACAGAACCGGAAAAATTACAGGGCTGGCCTCCCGACACCTGAGCTCCCATGTACATAAAGGTGCGGCCTTGGCCTCTCTGCACCGCAGCAAACACGATCTCCGTGAGAGACACGTGCCACCCAACCTACCAAAAGCACGATGTACTTCAATACCGCAGCTCTTGCCGCGTTACTGCTGCCGTCGGCCAGCTTGGCGAACGCGAAGCCATGTCATCCCTGCTCGCCCAAGCCGCCGGCCTTCATCCTAGCCGGCGACTCCACCACGGCAGTGCAGGCGCCCGGCGGCGGTGGCTGGGGCAACGGCTTCCTTTCGTTCTTGCAGTCGCCACCGGCATGGGGCGTCAATAAGGGCCATAACGGGGCTACGACGGTGTCTTTCGTCAAGGGCGGCGACTGGGCCACCGTGACGCAGCTGATCGACGAGAAGAACGCGGAGGGGTTCCAGGTCTGGGTGACAATACAGTTTGGGCACAATGATCAGGTAGGTTAGGCAGGGAAGAGCCCGAGTGATATGCTATGGTGGCTCTTGGGCGCTGCCCACACATCTGAGCACAATGTTATCACTGAGTATTATCTCAATGGGTGCCCGCAAAACCACACGGTAACTGACGATACCACCAGAAACCTGATAAGAACATCTCTCTGTCTCAGTACACCCACAACCTCGTCAACCTGGCCCGCACCGTCCGCAAGCACGACGGCCACGCCATCCTCCTAACCCCTTTGACCCGGCGCAGCTTCCCCGCCGACTCCCCGCATAACGCGACCGACAGCCTCCACAACGAGCGGCTGCACACCATTGCGGCGGCCGAGAAGTCCGGCACCCCCTACCTGGACCTGAACGCGGCTTCGCTCAAGTACGTCAACAGCATCGGCCGTGACGCAGCGCACGCGTACGACCTGAAGGAGGGCGACCTCACGCACCTGAACGACTGGGGCAGCGTCGTGTTTGGGCACATGGTCGCGGACCTGCTGCTCGAGAGCGAGGCGGGCAGGTGCCTGGGCTCATGGATCCGGCGGAACGAGACGCTGAGTTGGGCGATTCGGGAGGGGGTGCCAGCCTGAGTCTAGGGAGAACATTAAGGAGGCGGGGATGTTTGTGTGTGCAAAAAGGCAAAGAGAGGCTAGGAGAGGAAGTTGACACTGAAGTAGGAAGGCGGTTAGTTCAAGGCGGCTTCAATTCGCATCAGAAGGGAAAGGTTAGGTTAGATTGATCATCTTTCGTGGTTGAGAGATAACACAAGCTCTATGTCAAACACTGGTCACAAAATACACCGGCTGAGCGAGGATCCGAGGTTGGCTGATCTGTTTCTCGCAGAACCCATTCAATGGTTTCGCTTACCGTCACCCGCAACTCCTGACCTCCCTCGGGGCCGTGTGATGTGTGCGGAAATAAGCAAAAGATGCAGCTATAAGAACAAGATTTGACTCGTAGCTAGACAGTTTGCAGGTTGAGCTTGCTAGCTTGGTTCAACTACCAAGTTGGCAAGAGTTTAATAAGCAATGATCCCATACTGAATAAGCCCCTGCCGGATGCTTGGTTTAAGCCACATGGTGGGAGTCAATCTTGATCACGATGGCATCAGGCCACAGAGGGTTGGGCCCGCGAACCCCTACTTATTTTAAACGTGAATCCGCAACTCAAAAGTGTAGCTACTTAGGGATCCAGCGAAGCATAAGCCATCAGTGGCAGCAAGATAGAGCCCGACTACGAGTGCGAGCCAAAGAAATGTTCACGGCATAGAAGTGTTGGTATCATGAGATGTCACGTTTGTCCGTGTGATGTTTGTATAATCCAATAAATATCAAAAGCCCAGTTCCGAGCCACGCAAGATTGCTATGCGTAAATTGAGTACATACAACTCCTCCATTTCCGTCCATGGTCAAGTACGTAAAAGACATGTTCGATACAATGCCCAGCCACGTACAGCTAAAATGTGCCTCATTTTCCGATTCTTTTATCAATCCATCCCGGAAAGTGATGCCACGCCCACATTGAAACCAAAGAAGCCCTAGTGTAAATCTCTCCAAGCGTGTATAGAGAGAATAAATGAAGTCCGAGAAAAGGTAAGTGTGCGTGCGGAGATCAGCAAGCAGACAAAGAATCCAAGCTTGGGTAAATATACAAGGCGCTGATTAATCTGCCAAAAGGGTATATGCTGCATCTCACGCAAGCGGTTCGTGAGAGTAAGAAAATCGTAGTTCGTAGATGTGGTGATGTGCTTGTCAAGCGACACATGCGTGGTAGTGTGGAGAAGGGGTCCGTGAAGGAATATCGGTATCGGTAGAAAGGAAATCGGTCAAGTAGTCAGTCCTACTAGTGATGTGGTGGAATGCCGATCTTGGTATCTCGGCTCCATGGGATGCTTGGTGAACCCCACACCCTGGCTATCCCATCTCCCTCGGCATCGCTCTTTTTTTGTTTTCCCCGGAACACCAAACTTTTTTCTTAGTATGCTTCCCCGCGTCGTTCATCTCGTCTTTTCCTCATCGCCATTTTCTAATGGCCCGTCATCTTGACATCCGTCTTGCCATCGTCAATAGGGAAATGCGGCAGCCGTGGCCCCTCGAGGAGCTCTTCACGTTGCTGCCTCCTCTTTCGGCCTAGTCTCTCGCACCACTCCTCGGC
Organism: Apiospora kogelbergensis; assembly: GCF_038363985.1. Lineage (NCBI taxonomy): Eukaryota > Fungi > Ascomycota > Sordariomycetes > Amphisphaeriales > Apiosporaceae > Apiospora > Apiospora kogelbergensis. The sequence continues at coordinate 1,847,976 of NW_027117422.1, forward strand.
ACTGACAATAGTGCCGTCCAGAACACCAGAAACCTGGGCCATCATGTCAAGGCCCTCTTTGGCGAGGACGAGGACCTTCTGCACACCCTCGCGCATCTCCTTCTCCTTGGCAATGCCAGCCTCTTCCGCAGACAGGTCGCCCTGCTGGGCTTCTCTGGCCATCCTCGGCCATGGAGGCAATGCGGAAGCGTTGAGGCAGGCTGGTCAGGTGGCGTCGAACAAGAATGCGGGCGTTATCTGGCAGAGCACCGCCGGCATATTTGCTAACTGTGCTAATGACATCTTGGAGAGTCTTTAGAACATCGGCTCTCAAGGCATTGATCCGTGCCGCAACTCGCTGTTGCTCAGCACTGTCTGCTGCCCTGCTGGACCCATCCATGGCCTGATCACCGCTTGAACGATCCATGACCGATTTTAATGAGTTGATAACGTTTCCAATGTGAACATTAGCCCAACGCAGCCAGCTGAGGCAATACTTTAGGCTTCTCAAACTCTCTTCGCTCATTGCGATACTCAGGCCTGAAGTGGACATGATGAGTCGCGATTGCCAGGCCGATGTGCTTGTCGGTCGCGGTTCAGATTGCTCCGTATAAGCTGGGGATCGGTATTCGTCGTACGCGGGTAGCGTGTCGATGGTGCTTGCAACAGACAGCCGGCGATCGTGGGGGTCGTTGGTCGCCCTTGGAGTCACTGCCCCCGACATTTGTTCGTCTTGGTCCATCTCTTCCGAACCCGTATCGACTTTCCGTCTCTTATTCGAAGTTCCATAGTCGCCAGCTTCCAAATCTGAGCCGTGGGATTTATGTCTTCGGCCTCCGCCCAGGAACCAGCGCACGCTTCCTTCCACTCCTGTTTTTCGACCCACAGTACCAACGGTATTCGCAATGGGTGTCACGTACCCCTCGACATATTCGGCGCCCGACTTGAAGCGTGGAGAGTAGTTCTTTCCAGCGACGTAGGCTGATTGTGTGCCCTCAATTACATTTCCGAGGAGTGGATGGTTCGTCGTAAGCAGTTGTAGAAGAGGCTCTGGCGGTATGTTCGATTGTGATCTGGGCGTCGACGGTAACGTTGTATTGTGATCTGGTGGTGAAGAAACGAAGTCTGCACATAACAGTAAGGGGTTAGTATCTAACATGGCAACACGTCTGGCTGCGGATCCGACCCCGATGGTAGAACTGACCTGCTCTCAAATCGCCAAGAGCTTCAGCAGCAAGCCTCACATCTGGGTCATCTAGACTGACGCTGCTTGCCCTACCCGTTTCGTATTGATCCGGTGAAGCCGCGCTCGAGACGCTGCTGTTTGTTGAGTCCCCTTCCATCTGCATTGGCTCTGCACCTTGCGCATGGCTTGGGGCGTAGTAAGCTGTCAGAGGGTTGAGGCTTGGCCAGTGAGTTTCCTGCGGTCGTTGAGGGACTGCAACTGCTATCGAGGATGATGATGACGCTGTCGCTGCTAACGGTGGAGCTGGAGGTTTGTAGGTGGGAACCGGCGGGATAGACGGGTGAGACGGAGCCAGCGACGAGCCGTACGGAGGCGACGGCGAGGCGGTTAGGGATGATAGAGATGGTAGAGTGTGCTTCTTCTGGTCGTCGTTGGCAATGCCAGTGAAGGTGTGGATCGGGGCGAGTTCCGTCTTGGGAGTGTCGGGGAAGACAAGGGCTTTGTGGTCGTGATGGTGAGTTTGAGCATATGATGGTGGAGGATACAGTGGAAGCTTAAAGGTACGATCGAATGTTTTGAAAGCCGCAGGGTCACTTGAGGGAGCTTGTTGTCGACGGTCTTGGTGCAAAATGACAGGCTTCTGATCCAGAGGGTGATGAGTCGCAGCGGTAGTCGAGGTAAAATCAACAGTGTTTGCCGGCCGGGGCAACATGTGATTCTGCTCCATGGTGGGTTGTTTGGTGGTATGCGCCGGTGCTTATTTGTTGTGGCATCAGCGCGTAGACAACCGAGTAATAAACCGATCAATCAGGCCAGGAGGCGCAGAGAGTAACAGCAGCGAACTCAACTCAAGCCTGAAGCGCCTTCCTTCTTTTGGGGTGGGAAGATGCCTCTAGCTTGCCAGTCTATTCACTGAATACTGAATGAAATCATTTGGGGCCAGTCCGAGGAGAAAAGGCTCGAGCGACCAAAGTTGGCACCGTCCGAACAACCCAGGTATTCCCGAGGCGCTCTTCGCAAAACGTCTGCCGCAGTCGGTCCCGACCCGAGGAGATTGTTGGATTATAGTCCCTGACTCGTGCTTGTGTGTGGAAAGGGAATACAACTTATCGGGCACGACAGTATGGGGATTTGGTATATAAGCGGAGAAATGCTCGTGTGGGCTTTGCTGCCTTCTCTTACTTGGTACACGTGCAATTGGGAAAAGAAAAGACTGAGCATGCGCTCATGCATGCAGCGCTCAGGGAGACGGGAAGGTTCACCCAGTCTCAGAACTGGGGTGGGGATGGTAATAATAGGTAGTAGTCGGTAGCAGTGGCGATAGTAGTAGTACACAGCAGAAGTAAAACGGAAAGGGAAGATGATGATGGTATGGCTATCACGAGACGATGATGCCAGGTCCAGAGCCAATCTAGTTCTCCCTCTCAACGAAAAGGCGTGGGGGGTGCAGTTTGCTTATGAAAATGGGCAGAACGGTAGCCGGTTAGCAGCGTAATGGTCGAACTGGTCCCGCTGAACAGTTCAGATTGAGCAGGCCCAGCACGAAACGGGCTCCAAGTCGTGCAGTAGTTGATGATGAGATGGGATTAATTAAGAACGGGCGACGAGGGTGGTGTGTGATTGACCAGTCAGGGAAAATCTGGGGGCGGCAAACCACCGGCAGCAGGGCAAGTGCAAGTGTGAGACAGGGACATGGTGGTGCTTCCCCCGTCTTTAGGCCCGTCCCTACGTCCCTACGTCCCTACGGTCTGCTGCTCCTTCCAATCAACCAGCGACAACCAGCATCATGTGGCAGTCGCATAGTCCCATCACCGTACCAGACACTACGTTGGGCTATGTAACTAATTCCATGTGGTAGCACCGTCAGAGAAGGATCTCCTCCCCTCCAGACTGCCTTTCTGAGTTGATCATATGCCCTGCTCCCTGAAAATGCGACTGACATGACTCGATTTGGTCCCTTGATGTACCTTCTCATCTGGGCAAGAAATCAACAATGGCAACCCTTCTGTATCCCAGATTGACGTAGACGGTGGGTTAAGCGATCTGCTTGTGAAAGAAAAAACCACACCACCCACCACCTCCCTCTCTTACTGGTGCAGACGTAGCCGGTCGTCGTCGTGTTGCATGTAGGGTCCGAGGTTAGCAGGTCCCAGCTACAGGGGGAAATGCTCAGGTGCGCTGTTCCAGTGGAGTAAAACCTCGACAAGTAGCGTGCTGGTTGCCCCATCCTTTTTAGGGGCGCACTCTGGCTTCCATGTGAAAGGACATGATTCTTCGTCGCTTCTTCTGGGAGGATGGCAGATGGGGCACAACCGTCAAGCCGTTCCAACTTCCAACAGATTCGGGCGGAAGTGATCGACCATTTCCACTGCGCCAGCCCGGTTGTTCCAGATTTGAGATTCCACGCACCAGCTGAAGATGTCTTGAACAGATTCCCGTTTTAGACGCGCAACTATATTTACAAACCGGCATCCTTCCTCATGCATACCGTAATATTAATTGAAAAAAGGAGGCAGCCAGCACCAATGGCCATTGCCCCGAACAGCAACGGCGCTGTCACAATTTGTGATTGCGCCCCTGATAGCCAGTCCTCGACGCGCGCCATGCTGCTGCCAGGGCTGTTTCCGTTATGACATCGAAAGTCGGCCATGACCTGACGGGACGGGTACTTACACAAGGCAAGGCAGGGCAATGCACGTGTTTGGTGTGTGTGTTTAATCTGAGGGAGATGCAGCCAAGGCGTGGGCTTTTTTTCTGCGGAACCGGCTGCTAGACCAGACCCGATCACATGCGACAGACTAAAAACTGCTCTATGTAGAGATGTACAAATACATCGCATGTCTTATGTCTTTCAAGCAATCTTGGAGATCAGTCTCCACCAAAGACCGGCAGTGCGGGTATCTGATTCGCCAGACTGTTGTAAGGATGGTCCACATGAAGCAATACAAAGAAGTGCAAAAACCCGTCCGACCTGCCGTCTAGGAGAAGGAAAAAAAGCATCTGACAATCACCGATCAGTACCGTTTTTACCGGTGGCTGTTGCTATTCGCTGTCTAGTGTCTAGTGTCTATTGGACTGTATTTTTGTGTGTACTATTTACAATCCCGACGTCGGATATCGGCCGGCTTTAAGATGTTTGTGATCAACTCGATTGGACCTGCCTAAGGCAGACTATATCTGATATGGATATTGGTACTAGGGGTTGCATGAAGTTTGCCTGTGAAAAAGTTGCGTTTCGAGTTCGTCTTCGCTGACCACAAAGGATTCTAAGCATTGCTTACGCAGATTCGGAACCTCACTCGGTCAGACATGAGAAGCACAGAACCTACTCTCAATTGTCTGTCTGCCTCCTTCCTCAACACCGAGAATGTTGGGGAGAAAATGCTGAAAAGAGGATCTGGTGAAACAGGATCATCTGATAAAGCCCTGATGTTGCACCGACACCACTAACGAATCTGTCTACCAAGGATCCAGATCTAGATCTGGGATGTTTAGTAAAGCTCCGTTCATTCGGCGGTAAGACGTCGCCCGATAATCACGACATAACGGCTTCAAACTATGGCAGCCGGCGCGGTGGTACGATGTGACATTTTCAGGTGACTTCGGTACCGCGTACCGCAAGGCCGCCTACTTGCAGCCGACAATATTTCGCATTGGCAGGTAAAGTCAGGTGACACGTCCCTGAGCTATGCAGCTGATAATAGATCTAGCTGTTCCGCTGGCGCAGAAGCAAATAAGATCGCAACAGCGAAGCAAAGCATCAACTCGTTACGACAAAACTCCGGTACAGAATTATTGTCCAGAAGCTCAAGTCTACGTGCACATAGAAAAAAACTGCTAATCAATTTAATGGTGATGTCTGATCCCTCTGACGCCGCCAAAAGCAAGAGAGAAATTGCTCGGGCAGCTCTTATGGTACCATATTCAATTGAATCCTTCTCCGCACCTCGAAATCGCAAACCACTTCCACGTCAATCTCAATGGTCCAGCAGAATGCCGGCATTGTGAAGGTTAAGAAGTCGTGCACTGTCTAATGGATGCGTTGTGTAAAGAAAGAAAGAAAACCAGAAAAGTTTCCGCAAATTTTGGTGAAGTTATAGGCCTGGATTTGCTTTGGGGGCTCCACCTTCCTGCGATAGCTGATAGATGATAGCTGCAGCTTATCCAGTCCATCACGTGAGCCCGGCTGCTAAGATGTGGTCTGTGCCTCCCCTTGAGCTCGTCACGTCCACTCCTAATTACGTGGGGTCAATCTGGCCTGCTCAGGTGTTACTGAGGTTAGAAGGGTCCCAGCTTGTGTATTGACAGCTAATTGCGGCTGTTTCGACAAACAACTAATACCAGGCTGCCGCATTCGACCTCGATAAACACCAAATTCGAGCATCGAGACGCATGAATTAACGTCTTTGGCATCTATTGTCTGGCCTGAGTGCCAATTGGCGTCCTCTTATAGCATCACGAACATACACCCCTTACCGCCAAGCTCACGACCAACATGGCTTCCGCGTTGTTCTTCCTCGACCTCAAGGGCAAGGTATGCGACAATGATTATCAGACATATCCAAATATCGGGGACTAGCAACTGACTACTGTAGACCCTTCTTGCCCGAAACTACCGTGGTGATATTCCCATGTCTGCGGTCGAGAAGTTCCCTGTTCTCCTTAGCGACGCCGAAGAGGAATCATCTGCCGTGCCGCCATGTTTCTCCCACGAGGGTGTTAACGTAGGTTATCTACAAATCCTATCTAATTAGCCTCCTTCTCACACTTGATAGTATCTCTACATCCGACACAACAACCTATACCTCCTCGCCCTGACGAAGCGCAACACGAACGCAGCCGAGATACTGCTATTCCTGCACAAGATAGTGGAAGTGTTTACAGAGTACTTCAAGGCCCTTGAGGAGGAATCGATTCGCGACAACTTCGTCATCATCTACGAGTTGCTGGATGAGATGATGGACTTTGGCTACCCGCAGACGACCGAATCCAAGATCTTGCAAGAGTACATCACACAAGAGTCGCACAAGCTCGAGGTTCAAGCGCGCCCGCCCATCGCAGTCACCAATGCCGTGTCATGGCGTTCCGAGGGTATTCGGTATAGGAAGAACGAAGTATTCTTGGACGTTGTGGAGAGCCTCAACCTCCTGGTGTCGGCGAACGGCAACGTGCTGCGATCTGAGATTCTGGGCGCCATCAAGATGAAGTGCTACCTCTCGGGCATGCCCGAGCTGCGGCTGGGTTTGAACGACAAAGTCATGTTCGAGACGACCGGACGGACGACGCGCGGCAAAGCCATCGAGATGGAGGATGTCAAGTTTCATCAGTGCGTGCGATTATCACGCTTCGAAAACGACCGCACCATCTCCTTCATTCCCCCAGACGGCGAGTTCGAGCTTATGAGCTACCGCCTCAACACACAAGTGAAGCCCTTGATCTGGGTGGAGTGTGTGGTAGAAAGCCACTCCGGCTCTCGGATAGAGTACATGCTTAAGGCGCGCGCGCAGTTCAAGAGGAGGAGCACAGCCAACAACGTCGAGATTATCGTGCCGGTGCCTGACGATGCCGACTCGCCCCGTTTCCGCACCAACGTCGGAAGCGTCCACTACGCCCCGGAGCAGAGCGCCATCGTGTGGAAGATCAAACAGTTTGGTGGCCAGAAGGAATTCTTAATGAGGGCTGAGCTGGGCTTGCCCAGTGTACGCGGAGACGACGAGCATGGTGGTGGCATGACGGGTGGTTTCGGTGGCAGTATGGGCGGTGTGAGCGCTGGCAAGGGTGCCAAGCGACCGATCCAGGTCAAGTTCGAGATCCCCTACTTCACGACAAGTGGTATCCAAGTACGATACCTCAAGATTACTGAGCCCAAGGTGAGTCTCCGCATATTTACCAACTATTGCTGCAACGTTACTGACAAGTCACAAGTTACAATACCCATCCTTGCCATGGGTGCGGTACATTACACAATCTGGAGATATCGCTGTGCGTTTGCCAGATGCTGTATGATAATGGACGAGATAACGTTGGAGGGAGACCTTTCCTATCTGTACGACAAGCGCTAAGGAGGCAAGGCTAGAAAAACGCGACAGGTATGGCGATAGGCCCGAATGCGAAGATTATGATGGAGAGCACAGAACGCCTATTGAGGATTAGAAACTCCAATGACCACATCCTCGTCAATTTTATCTGCTACAAGCATGCTTGACATGAGCCTCGTATCGATCGATCGCTACCTACCGACATGACCGCAAAAGCTGAAGCCGATGCCCAGCATCTCAAGTGCTCAGTCCATGGGTCGAATAGATCAGTCAACTTCAATAAGTCTTCTCAGCGGGCACATTGCTCAGCTTGGTTGGAGTATTTTTTTCTTTGTCTTTTCTCACCGAATGTCTCGGTGCTTTGACCAATGGTTCGTATTCTCCAATCTCTCCCAGCACTGGGTGTTTAAATAGGAGCTTATCTATGTGACAGTCATATGCCGCCAGGTAGGTCACCAGATGGCTTATGCAGAACTTTCTACTTTCTAGATGCTCAGATATGACGAACAATCCTCTCCTCCGTGATTAGCTTTGATGTTGCTATCATTTCTGACACCTCGCCATCGAAATGTACCTATCAAGTCACCTTAGTCAGCGTTGTGATATTTCAGGGGGTTGTCAACTCCGTTTGCTGCCCTTTAGGACTTGAATTATTCCGCGCTCTCTGCTGATAGACGTGTGTCGCCTCCCGCCTACGTACCCTTGTCATTACATGCGCCCAGCTTGTCTTGACTGCCGTCGCTTCAGGGGTAATGCACTACCCTCGTCGATTCGGCATCCAGCAGAGCATTTTCATGTCCTGAATTGCAAGGATGCGTAAACACCTGACAGTGTTGGAGGTAAAATCGTTGATGTTGGGAAGATTTCGAAATTCATACTGCCTCCCTGTGGCTGGAGTCCAAGGAGGCAGTTCAAGAGAAATGATTATATCGAGGCGTTACTACCAATACTCTAGCGAACTGTGCCAGCAGCCTATCACCAACCCCCTACAGGTTTACTAACCATTAGTCGGTTGCTGGCATAAGGGCTCGGTTCCTAACCATTTGCACGTCCTAAACTCTGTCACATGCAGCAATTCTATCAGGCTTAGCAAGGCTGATTTGGTGAAATGCAACCAGCCGACTATCACCAAACGGGTACTGTAGTTGCGGGATACAGGCCAAGAAGCCCTGTCAAGAGAAACGATGGACGAGAAGCATACAGCCAATGTTGAATAGTTCCTTATGGCGTTGTTGTTTCTGAAGTTTCCCTGTTCCTTGCTGCTAACAGTTTGGCATATTGACAGGTCGTCAAGTCGCCCCCCAGGCAGTAAGCTCATATATTCATATATGTTATTTCTCACATACGCTACTCCACTATATGTCTCAGGAGAGTGATACTTGCCTATTGGGCAATGGGACTCCAAGCAAAGTTGGAGGGGAGGGGTCCTGGTATGTCGACGAGACTCACCGATCACAACTATCTGAATTACCTCGATGTTCCAACCTTCTCAAGTATCAGCAAGCTTCTCTGTTTCATTCTGTTCATCACCTGTCGCAGACTCTCCTCAAAGCATCTTCCCATCATATCAACATTTTCACAACGCCTATCAAGCCCTTACTACTTCAAACTTCCCCCTTATTGTCGTCTTTCGCACACATCATCACCATGCATCTGATCAACACCAATACTTTCCTCTTGGAGTCCATCTACACCCAGGTTCCCTATGCGATACTCTCGCACACCTGGGGCCCCGAGGAGATCTCCTTCCAGGAGTGGGAGGTAGTCCATGACTCCGGCGCGATCCAGGGCCAATGCCCGCACACGCAGAAGATGTCCCGGCCCAATGTTATCCGCAAGAAGGGCTACGAGAAAGTTATCAGCGCGTGCCAGCAGGCTGCCCGAGACGGAATTAAGTATCTCTGGTGTGACACCAATTGCATTGATAAGACAAGTTCGGCAGAGCTGAGCGAGGCCATCAACTCGATGTTGTAAGTTCCGCTCTTATCAGCGACCCTCTTTTGAGGGACAAACTCTTGCCCGTATTATCATTATAGTATCTGTCCGTTTTTAACAACATGTATATAGTGTTTGGTATCGTGACTCCAAAGTTTGCTATGTCATCTTGACCGATGTCCAAGTTCCCACCGCCACCTCCCTTCGCGGACATAGGAGCGATACCGAGGGATGGTTCACTCGTCAGCAAAATAACAAGCATCGGAACCAAGAGATCTGGGATAGCTTCCAGAAGAGTCGTTGGTGGACCCGCGGATGGACACTCCAGGAGCTGCTGGCACCCAAAGATCTGGTCTTCTTTGCTCGTGATTGGTCACCTCTTGGAAACAAGACTGGTCTGTCGGAGTGGATACTCAGCTTCACAACCATCCATCGCAAGGCATTGCAAGATCCATCGTCGATAACAACATTCTCTATCGCCCAACGCATGTCTTGGGCTTCTGAGCGAAGAACGACTGTACCTGAGGACATGGCCTATTGTTTACTTGGCGTATTCGACATCAACATGCCAATGTTGTATGGTCAAGGACATAGGGCGTTCCTTAAACTCCAAGAAGAGATAATCAAAGCCTCGGACGACCACAGCATTCTCGCTTGGGATACTTTGCAATCAGTTTCAGGACACTCAGCTGGATTGGCAAACTCGCCCGCCGCATTTAGGGCATGCGGAGACATTGAAAGATGCGAGAAAGTTGAACAGTCATCATATTCAATAACAAATCTTGGTATATCCATAAATTTGCAGCTCATGGAAACGACGATTCCAGGTGTTGAGCTAGCGGGGTTAAATTGCTGCCGCGCTCTGCAATCACGACAAAGTCTTGGGACGACAACTCACATGAGGCGGAAAGAATATCGGATCTGGATACCACTTTTGATAACGGGAGATGTAGGAAACAGGAGCTGGCTACGAGCTCATGGCCCGTTCTCACGAACTTCCCTGGACGCAAAATTCCAGTTGGTGGGAAAATCAAGCTTTCGCAACATATTTATTTCAACGAACCCAAAATCGAATCAACTCGGTACAAGGCTCGAAACCCAAATTGTATCCGGTCGACACTGTCCAGAGTCATCGGGCTTTTCTGTGAGCATAGGCTTTGGTGACATGGACCACATTCGGTCGTATCTCGATGTCTATAATGTTCGGGGCTTTATGGCTAAACCTCTAAGGCAACGTCGACCTTGCGAGATTTCACACCTACTTGTGTCCAGCGGTCTCTTCAGCGTTGTTTTCTCTGCCGTTTGGGGAGCAGATGGATCTCACGTTGCGTCTCGCCACAGTGTGATCCATGCCAACGCTTCAGAGTTTCTGAGCAAGACTCAGAGTGGCAGCAGATGGGCGATTCTCCATAATGGACAAATACAACCCATGCATTCAGCCGAGGAGAGCTGTTCAAAGTTATCCATACTACACCAAGATTTGGTTGATCACTTCCGCACCGAGCAGATGCGTTACACCAAGAAGCCTTGGCCACTTGTTCAGACAGCCGAGACTATCCTCCAAGACTTTCGTGGCCAATCAGAGATTGCTGTTAATGTAATTTTTAGGGACCAGTCACATGATCAGGTTCTAATGAGAGAAAGCCACGAGTTATTAAAGGGCAAAGGTAGATAGTTGAGGATATAGTTAGCAATGCTAAGCTATAGCATCATATTTGATAGCCTTGCCTCCAGGGTAAATTCTGTCCATAACAATTGCGAGAATTTGCGTGATATGATAGGCGTTGTTACCAGCGCTTGGCTGATTTATCAGATGGTGACAATGAGGAAGCTCGTCCAAACAACCATCTAGACCCATATCTTCCAAGTCATGACGCTTGTGTCGCCATATTTTCCGCGCATCCAACAGTGTTACATTTTCCTGCAGGTTGAGCTTGTCCCCAAGTCTGCTCAATGCTTTCCCCATATCGTAAAGCACAACAACAACATTGTACTCCCTGGATGCACTTTCCAATTCGCGGCGCAGGAGCTCACTGATATCTGACTCAAATATAATGGACTTTTCGTCAACATGGATATCATCTGATGTGGCCAAATCTTGGATTTGTAACATCTGACCAGGAGAACCTTCGATTTGCCATTGGGAACACACTGTGGTTTCGTTATGTCGAGGAATCCATGTTGATAGCGCCAACTGTGAAATTGCGCCATCTATATGTGGTTGAGTGATCGCATCAATTGCCAGGAACATAATCTTCGAGTTGTGGGTAGGCGAAACCAACTCTGCAAATTTCCTGTATTCGGCTGCGCATAACTCATGCTCGGATTCAGGGACGGTTGGACCAGCGACATCCACAATGACTGGTGCTTGATGCTGTGTCCATAGTTTGATGACTTGGCAGAACTCAGAGAAGGACCACCCAAAAAGTTGAAGCTGGTTGAACGACGAGAACCAGTGAAAAAAACCAAGCATGTTCATATTCTTAGTTTTTTAAATGTGAAGGTGGTGGTGACTCAAACTCATTATGTGGAAACTTATTGAGAAACTCGAAAAGATTCTTGGTTCAGACGATAGAAATGCGTGCGCATCATGGTATCCTGTACTATACGGCTGCAAGCGACAGAAACCGTCAATGGCATGCGAAAATAAAGTCCATGTTTTACATCCCACCCAATGATGGGCTTTCAATATGATCGATTCGCTAACAAAAATGCGAAAAGCGCCGAGTGGCCTCGATCATAGGCCTGTGTAACCATGTGGCGTGCTTGGTCTGGCATGTACGATGCCGCCTCGAGGATTGCCCGACGACCATGAAGGGGGGCAGTGACCCAACTGAGCCGTGTTTGGCCGCGCTCGGCTTTGGTCAGCTTCACCAATTCAACAATGGGGTCGGTCGGAAGGTTCACGAGATAAACAAACACCCCTGAGGCGCGTCATGAGAGAAGTCGACCGAGGTAGATACGTGATCGTGTGATTGCAAACAAAGACATATTGCAATGATGTTGATCATTAGGAAATCTGATATATCAAATCCAATGACTAGTGACGAGTATCGTATCTCGTGAACCTTATGCTACGATTACAATTCTTGCGACCGAACTCCCGCTTTGCAGATTTGTCCGTTTGCTCCAGACACGCTAAACACAACCACCAGCCAAATACTCTGCATGTGATCCTCCGACCATTCATGGGACGTTCAGCCTCACCAAGACTGCCTACCATCACATGTGTGTAACCTCCTTTGTCATTGAGGAGCCCGCCCTGCTAGTATCTCTCTACACTGCTCCAGCCGACCATGTGCCTCCTGCAGGAGCTCTGAGTGTGACTCCGCCGCAAGGCTACCGACGGTATCTAGAAGATCAGGCAGCCCCTCCCCCAGGTTAGCCGACGTGGCCTTGTCCAATATTTGCAGTCCCGCGACATTTGTTAAGTAATCCGCCAAGCTCAGCCTCGGTGAAGTAGTCGTGTGGTAGGATTGATGTGGATTATGATGATGATGGTGCTGATGGCGAGGTGACGTTGCTGTGATTGTAGAGGATGACCGATTGTATCCCACAGCTTGGACGAAGCACCATATGCTCAACGTGGCGTAGTACAGTATCCAAGGTCGATGCGGATCTGGATCGTTGCGGCACGAGTACTGCATGGTTTGAATGAGCCCGCCGGTGCCGACGTGATACCTGGGCTGCGGGCGCTGGAAAGGATCCACGAGCACTCGGTGGAGAAGCTTGAAGGCATGGAGCACCGCGTGGTGTGTCGATGGCTGATTTGACCACGTCCTCATCCTGGCCACGACATTGCCGTAGTCGCGCATCGTGATCTTCCGCCCCAGCAGACGTTTGGCTCCGGCGTACACTTGGCAGTCTACAATGTCGATGTAAAGGCTGAACTGGGCGAGGTGGTACAGGACGGCGGCGCTCTGGATCAGCCCGTTGGCTCTTGTCTTTGCCTCGCCATTCGAATTGGTGTCGTTCGCTCCCATAGCCTTGTCGAAGCTTGTCTTCCACCCGTCGAATGCGTTCAGAAGCATCTTGGACCACTTCTCCCGCCGATCCGAGGATACTCCCCCCTCCAAGTTCGAGCCAGCTCAAGTGCGTTTCTCGGTGATTGAGATGCCACCCAACGCTCAACAACCCACTCATGATGATCATGCGCCCGAAAGAATGAGTCTGTACCTCCTTTCCATGTATGGCTCTCTTCAACCCATCCAGAAACGACACCTGCTTCACGCCGTACATGCGAAAGCTTGCTTCCTGTTCGCGAACCTTCTCCGGGGTCGAGGCCAGCCACAAGGTCTCATCGCATGGCAACGGCAAACGGATCTCATGCGGTGCCATGTCGGCAGTGTGACCGAACATGGCCGCATGGATGATGTCCATCATAAAAGCGGCATAGACTACCCGATGCATCGCTTCGGTGTCGGCCCAGCGAGACCACCACGTCCTCGCATCTGTCGCAGCTGGATTCTCCGTTCCTACTTGGGCTTCTGGTGGCGATTCGCTTCCCGCTCGTCCAATCAAGGGGCTACCGCGACGCAGAAGCGTCAGAGTCACGCTGTGGTAGATGTGCGCTCTTTCGTGTAGCTTTCGGTTGGAGAACATCTTTTCGTAGAACTCGACGAGCAGCAAGGCCTGGGCGACCCACAGCTCGGTAGGGGGTGCCGAGTCATTATCCGTAACGATTTCCCACCGAGAGTAGGTAATGACGAGGTCTGCGAAGGGCCCATATTCCTTGTAAGCGTCCGTGGGAGCTTGACTGCTCAGCGAGGCAGCGCCAAGCCCAATCATAACCATCAAAAGCAAGATGGCGCAGCGGTTGGACGAGAAGGTGGGTTGGTGCACGATCGGCATGCGCGGTGACACCGACTCCCAGAACTGTCGTACACACTCCTGCATCATCTCCAGGCTTAGTCCCGGCAGGTCGCCGTTCGCCCCTTGCATGACCAGACCCGGCATAAGCGCGTCGGATGATGGCTGCTTCTGCCGGAACACCTGGACCCACCTGAGAATATCGCATCGGCGCATTTCCGACATGAGATCATCAGAGGGGCCCGTCGAGTGTGTCGGGGTTGAACCCATTTGGGAGCGGCTCGTCAACGACTCATGGTCATAGTGGATATTGTTGCTGAACGCAGACTCGAGTCCACCGTCGAAGAAGGGAACATTGGCCATGCTGATTTCGCCGTATGTACGTTGAGGATCAAATAACCACATGGCAAAGTTGTCACGGGTCAAGGGGCTGTCGTATGGTGAGATCGGCACGGAGCTATAAGGGAGAAATGCGGGATGTCGGTGCTCAGATGCCATAGGCGGTAGTGCTTCACGGCCGATGAAGCTTGGTTTGGGGCGCATCATGTTGGCCGAGTCCATCGGCCCAGTTGGCCACGCGGTGCTGGGTAGTGCCGGGGTTGTCGGGACTAGCGAGAGCGGTTGCGATCTGGGCCTTGGCACATCGGAGTCAGGGGACAAGAGAATGGATGCATTGAGCGGTGCGCTCTGTAAAGGTGGCTGTGGAAACTGCGGGACAGGCTGACTTTGCCTCTGGTCGGCTATGGCTGGCGATGGAGGCAACACCGGTGAAGGCTCGAGAGGAGAAGAGCCTGGAGGCATGTTGAAGCTGCTCGCGCGATTGCGCGGCTGGTAGCTTGCCGAGTGGCGTCTCTCGTGTCTATCGAGTAGATCTTTGCGCACGAAGGCCTGGTAGCAGCCCGGATGCTGACACTTGTACACGACCTTGGGGTTATCTGCCTCGAGGTCTGTTGAGCAGATCACAGGCAGATGCGAGTTGAGACTTACGGTTCAATTGATGTCGCTGAAGGTGCTCAGCTCTGGAGTAGACCTTGGGACAGTCCGTACATCGAAACTTCTTCTCTGCGCCTTTGCGACTCGCACGCTTGTAGGTGTAGCCTGGCGCACTTGGAGACTGTTGCGATCCCGTGGGTGACGCCATTCCTGGAGATGGACCCATTCATTGCCGCTGTTTTTCTAGACGATCTTGGTGAGTATGGGAATGGCAATTTCGGGAAAATATTAATATTGCTCCGCCGTAGATCGCGAACTGAAAGTGGTCCGTCGTCGTAGGGAGGTTGAGATTGAGATAGAGTTTCGGTGGGATGAGATGAGATGTAGGAGCTGAGATTCGAGAGAAACAGGATGGGGAGGCGGGCAGTTCGGGTGAGAAAGGTCTGAGTTACAGCGCGTGGGGGGAGAACGAACCTCTGGGGTATAGCGTGGGGTGCCCCTTATTAACATGGGGGCTGCAGTATTGCTGTACATGCGCCATCGACGTCGGTTACAATCTTAAGCTCTTTCAACAAATGCTTGCTTTTCACCTTTTCCAGTTCTCATTTTCTGCATGAATGGCGAATGTGAATGTCTATGTTGGTCTATTAATATGTATATTAGAAAGCAGATAAAAATAAGCATTAATCAAGTCTCCGCGATTCCACCGAATTGGTGCCTACCGTGCGACTATAGGCGCCCGCGTCCCTGGTCAGACCGACACCCCGGCCCCGAAAGCACCTTGCTAGCGGCAAGCCACGAACTCGCCCAGTGCATCCTGAAAGTCCTGCGCGTCGCTGGGACGGCACACCTTCTGGGAGAGCGCCTTGAAGTAGCGGCGCACCTCGCCGGGACCCATACCGTGCATCTCTTCCCGAACTTCCTGGATGGCGCTGTCACTCAAAGCCGTGATGGTGGGGTTGACGACAGAGAGCACCGCCCGAAGGATGCAGGTGCGACACCGGGTCGTGACGCGGAGAGTCTCACTGACCACCCTCTCATCCTCCCCTTGGCGGAAGTGGACAACTTCCTGGGTGTGTCCACAGGTGTACTCCGAGACGGTGGTGAAGGAAGGCATGATCGCAACTGGTATTGAAGCGGAACGAATGGAAAGTGTTAAATTTAAAGCGATTGGAAGTTTAAGACTACTGGTAGCGAATGAAAGTCTGATGCTGTCTGCAGAATATCACTTCAGATGCTAGACCAGGGGGTAAGCTATATACATTCCGTCCTGATTCTACAGAAGGTCTAGAACATCACGTAGGTAAAATCGAAATAAAGAAGTTCCTATACAATTGACAGTTCGGAGATAAACTCTTTGTCCCATACCCTTTGTCGTTCGGGTCAATGGAGTTATAGGGAACAAATCTTCATTGTCCTAGACAAAGTAGTGTCAGCCAGAGAAACTGGCATCTGCAAGATTCATCAGCCCTATTTACATAACAGAAGTAAATTGAGGCAGATGGTCAACGTAGGACCAAACCGGGTCGTCCACAAAACCTACATGGAATGCCCACCCCTGGGTGATTGCATAGCTATCAAGCCTCAACTCGCGGCTCCTGTATGCCCCTTTTTGAGTTCTTCCTTCCATGTGTCAATGGATTGAAATGAAACACATGGGACTAGAACCGAACGTACCAATACCATCAAGAAGCATCATTCTCTTCACATAAGGAGCAGTGATGTATGCGCTTGCTCCCACAGAGGTCACAGCAAGCCTTGTAGGGTAAGTCGTCGCGAGCTGACGCAGGCCCGACCTGTTCATCTTTGGTTTTATCTCAAGAACTCCGTCGGACGAGTGAGGTAAAGATAGAACTTTACTCTCAGAATCCAGGCTTCACTGCCAAATTGATATGATTGAAGCCACCGTGCTTGGCACAGTTGAAGGAGAGCTAATCCAAGTCGGCCCCGCAAAGGAGTTGGAGTTGCCGGTCGCCATCGGATAAGTGCCGGGAAGCCGCCACGCACCCCCGCTCCGCTATCGCTAAACCATAACCCCCTTGGTGATAACGCCATCTTGGCACAACCCACTGCCCTCTCTACATACTACCAATCCAGCCCCGCTTGATCAATATTGATGGCGGCGCACGCCCGTCTTGCCTGTGAACAATTCTAGCCAAGGCGGCAATACTCACCCTATCGCGGGGCACCCCGAAAAAGGCAGGAGAATCTTTATTGGGCAATTCGAGCAGTTCAAGATCCGACCGAAGTGACATCGGCTCTTAACGGGTCCCATAATGCGGCTCTTGCAGATCTGGAGCATCTTTGCGCCTACAAGTATGGAAATTCCCGACTTGATTTCTCAAACCCATGATTCTCAGGCACCTCTATCCTTCACCGCATACTCGTCTTCAGATATGGAATTCCAACCCCCTCCAACGTCGTCGTAGTCGGCGGCGGTATCGTCGGTGCCTCCCTCGCCTGGCACCTCGCCCACGAGACTAACGTGACCGTCATCGCCGAGCATGTCGGCGGCGTGGCGACGCCCAACTCGTTCGCGTGGGTCAACGCGGCGTACGACAACCCCAGGTTCTACTACGACTTCCGCGTGCGCTCCATGAAGCACTGGGCTGAGATCGCCGAGGAGGTTCCCGGCGGTCTTCCGTTGCATTGGGGCGGCTCTGTCACGTGGAGCATGCCGCCCGACGAGCTCGAGAAGTACGAGAAGAACCACCAGGCGTGGGGGTACGACATTGTGCGTGTGAACCGCACCGAGATCGGCGAGATCGAGCCCGGCTTCGAGCAGGAATACGTCCCGGAGTGGGGTCTCTTTGCCGGCGGCGAGGGCACCCTTGAGGCTAGCGTTGCCGCAAAGCAGCTGCTGGACCATGCTGTCGAGTATATGGGCGCTAAGGTCATTGTGAATACGGTCGAGGGTTTTGTCAAAAGCGATGACGGCAGCGCGAAAGTCACAGGGGTCCTCACCAAAGACGGCAAGGAGATCCTGGGCGACCACGTCGTTCTCGCCGCCGGCTTGGGAAGTGTGCCACTGCTGGCGACGGAGAATGTCAAATTGCCGGTCAATGGCCGGCAAGGCATGCTCGTCAACTCGAAGCCCGTGTCGGAGAAGCTACTTAACACGCTCATCAATTCGGACCAGCTGCACGTGCGCCAGACTGTCGATGAGGGCCGTATCCGCGCCGGCGCCGACTACACGGGCGGCGACCCTGGTGACAACCCCCAGGATGACGCGGACAAGCTCTTTGAGAAGGTACAAGCCGTTCTGGTTGGTGGGGATGATCTCGAGTACGACTACTACACGATTGGAACACGCCCAGATCCCGAGGACGGTATTCCTATTTTGGGCGCGACGGGGTTAGATGGGCTTACGGTTGCCGTTATGCACTCCGGGGTCACGAATGCTGCTATTGTGGGTGAGCTCTTGACGAAGAAGATTATGACGGGTGTCAGCGATCCAGCACTTGTGGACTTTCAGCTGGATCGATTCAACAAACCAAGTTAGTGAAGACGTGGGTTCTCTATGTGGTGATATGCAATTAGGACTGAAGATGATCAAGTAGAATTATGGTTTCTAGTTGCTTATAATGTAAATTTTATCTTGCTATATAATTACAGTTCTACTTCGTCACTAGTGACATTCTAGTGACTATTGTATTGTTGAGGGAGGAGACTAACGTTGGTGACATACGGGAAAAGGGGCGTGACACAAACTGGCTCGTAGATAATACAACTTAAATGTCCTGATCTATCTGACGCCTCACATTATCCATAGATGTTAGGCATACTTGATACTTTTAAACCAAGCCAGCAAGAAAAAAGTAGTCTGGGTGTAAACGTACTTCATATGTATCAGGCTTACTCGAACGCAAATTTGCTCCACCCACGTATCTTCTTGCCGTAAAAGTAAAAAACGATTGGAGCCGGAATGAAGGCCAAACATAGAAACCCCAGTACTGAGGTTGCCTGGAGGAACAATAAAGTCAGTTCTATGAACAGCAACGTGTTTTCGTCTCTCCGAGATGATGCAGATGCCGTAAAATGAAAAGACTTACCCATGGTACCCCCAGGTTGGCGAACATGGGTGTAGCGAAAAGGGGAAGCCAGCCGCCACGGCGCTACGGATGATGGTATTGGCCGCCAAAGCGCTGTTGGCATTGGCGAGGTAGCACTCGATCAGGTAGTTCAGGCAAGGAACGAACACCATGTTGATACCGCAGCCGATGAATGGTCCGGCGATGACCTGCGGAACCCACGTGATATTTGGAGATGAAGTCCATGCAAACCAAAAGAGGCCTTGGAGGATGGAGCATGTTAGTTATAGCAAGAAGCCATGGCCGATGTACTTACCAATCGTGAGTAGACAGCTTCCAAGAATCATGACGGGGAGCTGATCCTCAGGAGATGGGCGGATGCCTAGTAAGCAGTTGTTAGTTGCGGAAACCACATTAGGTATCAGCAATGACGTGACTCACCTTTGGCCATCTTCTTGTCAATTGTTTGAAGATGTATGATAGTCTGGATAACGGCCGCCCCGAGGTATCCTACCAATAGGGACAGAAATGGTAGTGATGATACGCCGTCCTCCCAACCCCGTACAGTACCGAAGGAATAAGGAAATGCCTATAAATAGTGAGTATTCTAGTATATGTTGGCTTGCGCAGTTTCCGCTCTACAACGACTTACCTCGAAGGTTAGATAAATGACTCCGTAAATAAGGCTGTTATACAGGGTGATAAAAAGCAGAATTGGCTCGCGTACGAGCATCTGTATCGGTTTGAGGCCGTACTTCTGCAATAGCGCCTTCGAATCAACTGGTGATTTGTCTCGCTCCGAGTGCAGTGCCCAGTTCTTCGTCTTAAATCGCAACTGCCGGGCTTTCTTCTGGAGTAGGATGGGACCCCATGTCTCCTCAAAGATGATGAGTATAAGTAAGAGGAAGACGGCCGATATGATTAGGGTGAACCTGCAAAGCGCCATAATGGGTTAGTCACATGGAAGTACATAGTGACCAGCAAAATTACGGAGTGCTATAACCTTACCACATGGTCCATCGCCAGCCAAGACTCTCGTTCTTCACTGTGAAGCTTCCGATGACGGGTCCCATGGTCGGACCGATGACGATGGTCGCCGCCCAGGCTATCGTAGCGAGCGCGCGGGTACGGATGTCCCAGAGATCCACAAAGACCCCAGGGGTGACGGTGACGGTTGCGACACCCCAGGCTCCCTGCATGAACCGGCAGATCATGATGGCGTAGATGTTCTGAGCACAGGCGACGCCTACCGTAAAGCACAAGAAGCCGACGTAGCCGATGACGAAGGGCCAGTAGCGTCCAATATACCTGGGTTTGGCTCACGTCAGTCCCATGAATCTCAGTCTCTACTCGTTTGTAGATCATCCAGTTCTTTTCGACTCGACTTACTCGGATGTTGGTCCCCATACCCAAGGACCAGCAGCAAACCCCAGCACGTAGACCGTGACGTTCAGTGTGGCTACGGTGGGACTAACATGGTACTCCTGCGAGAGTACGCCGATGGCGGAGGCCAATATACTGCTCCCGAAAGAGACGGAGAAGGTACAGAGGGCCAGCGATATTGTGGTCAACAGCTTCCGCCTCGTGCTCCAGTTCTGCGGATTTGCTGGATCGTCCGGCCCGTCCCAGCCAACGAGAGTGGCGTCTTGCTCCGGGAGCTGTTCTCCCTGCGTCATGGATTCATCGTCATTTCCGGGGCCGAATGATGGTGCTTGCGTTCGTTCTTTATCCGTTGGGGCTTTCGTACTCATGGCCTTTGTACTTGGGGCTTTCGTGCTCGAGACGGACATTTGGTGGATGGATTGCATCTCCAAGGCCGGAGAGTCGTCTGGAAGTTTCCCTCGATCCATTTCTATAAGGGCTTTTTGGAAATACTGACGATTGCGGGGATAAAGGTCAGGTAAGTGATAGAAGACAAGGACTGAAGGTTTACTTTGGCAGCTGCGGCCCAGCAGTTCAGTTTAAGCATATCTACTTTTGGTTTCATTTGCTGAGTTAATCCTCAGAGACCCGAGTGAGTGGTCGCAAAAGACCGAAGTACATACTGGACAAACGGTGAGATCGGAGTCCGTTGTTAGGGCCGAAAGGGCGAGCTTGTGTAACACCACTTACATGGAGGGCCAGGGGCCGAATGACGAAAGCGAGACAAGTCACAAGGTAAGTGATGGAGGAAGCAATGATTCATATGTACCGTATTTGAATTATCTTATCACTGCTGAGTGGCCGCATAGACGAGACCAATGGTCACTGTTCAGCTAAGTTTTGATAACCCCAGATAATGTTCAAGTCAAGTAGACCAGCCGCTTTTTCAACACATGATAAGACTGAAGTGGTTGAGAAGTCGTGAGCCACGAGCCACTATATGATGTTGGCTTGTGATCATGCAGTTACCTCGTAACGGCATAGCTAGGTCGCGACGGGGTTTAAAATTCAGGTGACCGATGAGTATGGACTAAGTATGAACCTCATTTTATTGGTGTACAACTGATTTACTGAGGCTCAGTATTTGAATTTATATAAGATGTCAAAAAAAGACAATGACATATTCTCGGCAAAGCGACGGCTCATATGGGCATATGTATGCAACAAGGGCCAGCCCTACGAGTTTATCCCTGACACCTTCAAGGCCCACCATGAGAACCCCCCTGTAATATATTTACTGCTACCGCTAGTGGTCAACGGGTGGCACCACCTTGAGACACCATCTCTATGTGCGATCACTGCTAACTCAAACATCACATTGGTAACAAATACGTGGAGCCACCCTATTCAACGAAATGGCGCAGGAGTACGGGGATCAGGTCGCATCTACCTTATAACTGAAGAAATCTACTAGTGTGCCAGCCGTCATTCTGATATGACACTGGAGAGTCTTTGCCAACTAATCGTTATACAATGACTTCAGCAATGGAACCGATATGCGATGTCCTCATCGTAGGAGGAGGGCCAGCAGGTCTTGCCGCCGCCTTGGCCCTGTACCGTCAAAACCACAATTCTATCCTCTTCGACTCGGGCAACTACCGGAACAGGTTCGCCAGCGAGATGCACATGGTCTCGACATGGGACCATCGACCCCCTGGCGAATTCCTAGCAGCCAGCCGAGCCGAGCTTAACCAGCGCTATCCAGACCAGTGGAAATTCGTGGAAGGCGAAGTTGCCTCGATCAAGCGAGTCTCAAGTCCTGGTGCACCAAGCATCTTCGAGGTCTCCGATGCGGCGGGCAGCAAATGGCGAGGCCGAAAAGTCATATTAGCCACAGGCGTCCGTGACCTCTTGCCTTTCATCGATGGGATCGAAGACTGCTGGGGACACGGTGTAGTGCACTGTCTTCTGTGCCATGGACACGAGGAGCGCGGGGCCGAGTCCGTTGCCGTCCTCGCGCTGGACGGGTTTGCAGAGCCGTCAGGCATCCTGCGCGTGGTGCGATCCTGCAAGCAATTCGCCAATCGCGTCCGCATCTACACCAACGGCAACAAGCGCGTCGCGACTCAACTTCGACCGGTAGCGGCCAGTGTAGCTGGCTGTGACGTGGAGGCTGGCGAAATCGACCGATTGGAGATGGTCAAGCACATCGACAACGGCGGGCTCAAGCAAGAACGGATTCATATCGTGCTGGAGGGATCTTCCGAGGAAGGCGGTCCCGTGAAGGAACATACACACAGCTTCGCCATGTATCACGCGGGGACGGAGCAGGCCAGCTCGCTCGTGGAGGAGCTGGGCATCCAGCTCGATGATGCCGGTGAGATCAAGCTCGGGGCGTTCGCGGAGACGTCGCAGCCCGGCATTTTCGCGGCAGGGGATTGTGCCTCTCGGCACAAGTATGTAACTGTCGCCTCTGGGGCCGGGTTTAGAGCAGGGGATGGCGCAGCGCAGCAATTACAAGCTGAAGGTGCTGAGATAGGTGCATCTTAGTTGTTGGGGTGTGATGACGACGCTTCGTTGGATCACTCAACTTGGATGGCTGACTTCATGGACGGAGACCGGGCTTCCTAGGTGTAAGCTCCGAGGCGCTAGCTACACATGATTGGATAAGGCACCACCATCGATGTTCGTAGGGTTATTTCCATAGCATTACCAAACTCTACTTGACATGCATTTATTACATTCTTGGCACTTGGGCTACTTCGAAACGAGGCCCTAGAGCCCCGAACGTCCCGTAGTTGTTCAGCATTACACGTGGGCGTCACTATTAACTTCAACCATCTTTATCGTCCATGACTGTCAGTATGTATATGTCCTAAAACCCCCAGCAGCCGTGATACTGGTAGTTAGGGGCGGGGGAGATGAGATATGTTGGTCCTGACTCGTGTGGTGGTGCCACTGTAGCCAAGACGTTACGGGTTGTCGACCCCTGTAGAACCAATAAACACCCTGTAAAACATGTGAGTTGGGGCTCTTTTTGGTCAATATCAGCCAGAAGCTCGGAAGAAGCTCCCTATATGCCGGACCCTAGCGCCCGTAATACCAGACCTACTACCTTGCTTTCTTACTCGGCCGATCCCTGGACCACGTCTTCAGTGTACTTTTGCCGGGCGCAAAAGGGGCCCAATTATGTATGGTGGTACCACGAACTTGGTATAGCGCCTTTGCTCAGGTCGTATTAAGTACTCTGTAATGAGCAGTTACAAAGAAAGAGGTGTTTGCGTGTCTTCAAACCATCGCCATATCATCTTGCACTTTATAACGATTCCTGAATAGATAATTTCATAGCTCCAGGTCGAAACTCGCTAGCATATAAGCATCGACATATCTTCATCTTCAGGACCCTAAGACGTGCTCGCTAACACGAAACCATGGCGACTGCGGACACCACAAGTTCCATCACCTTGAAGGAAGGGCGAACGCTCTGCTACGGGACCTACGGCGCGAGTGGAGCCACCGCCGCCGCCTCGGCCCAACTCCCCACGGCTTTCCAATTTCACGGCTTCCCCGGATCCCACCACGAGGGCCATGCCGTTCACAAGGCCGCCTTGGCCCACGGCGTCCAGATCATCTCAGTGAGTCGGCCAGGGTACGCCGGCTCCAGCCCCGAGCCCAAGCGCACCATCAGCTCCTTCGCCTTGGATGTCCTCGAGCTGGCCGACCATCTAAAGATACGACGGTTTGGTGTCCTGGGCATATCCGGAGGTGGGCCTTACGTGTTGGGCTGCCTATTGAACATCCCAGCCGATCGCCTCGCCGGCGCCATGATTGTCTCGGGCATGTACCCGGCCAGTCTGGGCCTGAGCGAGATGATGCTTTCGAACCGCGTCATCTTCAATCTGGCGCCGTGGTCGCCCTGGCTTATCTCTTACCTGTTTGATAGCAACCTCGGCGTCGTCGCGCGGGACACGGCGCACCCTGAGCGGCTGAGGGACGCAATGAAGCAGGGCTTCTCGAGCATGCCGCCGGAGGACCTGCGGGTCATTGAGGCCGACGAGGCAAAGATCCTGGACACGTTTACAACGAGCATGCGGGGGGCGTTCCAGGACGGATCGGAGGGGTCCGCCTACGAGGCGGCGCTGTTTGGGAATCCTTGGGACTTCGAACTTGACCAATTGTCCGTGCGGAAAGGGGAGTTGGTCATCTATCACGGAGACAAGGACATACATGTCCCGCTCAGAATGGCCAGGAGGCCACTGCGAAGATGAACGGGGCAGAGCTCATTGTCGAAGAAAATGTTGGGCATACGCTCGTGTTCTGTAAAACGGATGAGATCATGGGAAGGTTAAAGCAGATATTAGTAAAGGAGTCGTGAATGGAAACTAGCATGCCTTAGTTACAACAGTAAGGTCTTCTTTCTGCTTAATAGTCTCGTATCGAGTTCAATTTACGCTATATCGTCCCGCAGAGTGCGCATGATGCAGCTGCATTTACTAGCGACCCAGTTGCGCTGTATTTCTGCAATCATTATCAAGGCGTGAGATTGAATGTTTACTTGTGTATGCGTCAACGCCCTTAAATTCTAGCGCCTAGCTACCCCGCCACAGCGAGTAAGTTGTGGGAGCTACAGCACTTCTCTTGCATTGTCAATCTTCGCTCAATCACCACACAATTCGTCACGATTCGCTCTGCCCTTGGATGGCCATATCATATTAGCCATTTGATATATGTTGAAGAGCTTTTTCAAATATAAAGCTATATGTCAAGGATAATTATCTTTTAATGTTCGCGGGTAATGCACACGCGCGACAAATTGCAGCCGAACAGCCATCCTCACACACGATATCTATCCGTCTCTTTACTGGTCGCTCTTCCGTAGTACGGTCATCTCCCCTTGCACTTTCTCCAAGTCCTCCTTCTTAATATCTAGAAGTTCCGATATACTCATGTCGTTCTTCGCCGTAGTAATGGCTCGTACGACGGATTCGACAACAGCAACGAGTCTCCTTACATCCTCTTCCGAAACCACCGAGTCGGCAAAATACACCATGACGTCCATGCTCTCGAGCTCCTTGCCCCGCAAGATGGGGCTTATGATGATAACGAAGGGCATACCGTCGTTCCAGAAGACTGGTTGAGGTCTCCTCTCCAGACCGATCCCGCCAGCCGGCGGCTCAGCGTATGGATCAATTGCCTGCACGATGACTAACGGCGCCGCGTCGCAGGCTGCTTGTGCGTCTGGATGCAGCCGTGCAATATCTGCGAAGCTGGCCTGCTCCCATGGCGCCAGGCTTTGGAGCTGTTGTCGCACATGGGCGATGAACTCTGTCGTGGTAGCCCCTTCTGAATGCTGCAAGCGTACCGGCACGTTGTTGACCGTGGGGCCAAGCAGATCTTCGATGCCGGGGACCGTGGCAATCGCCCGACCGGTAGAGACCATGCGCATGACGGTATCGGCAGTCCGCAGCTGCTCGTGGAATGCGAGCCCGAGGGCAGCATATCCCAGCTCGGCGGGTGTTCGATAAGCACGTACCCCGACCGCACTCTTGGGTAGCTGGATACTGTGGCGCAGGAAAGTGTTGGACGGGCGTCCTTGCGCCGTTTCTTTAGCAAATGGGCGCGTGGAGACTCCGAGCAGGGCGTTGTACCAGAATGCCGAGGCTTCGCGCTGGTTTTCCTGATCCAGGATCACCTTCATAAAGTGCCGGAAGTCCACTGTCTGCTTCTGCTCGGCCCCAGCCCCGTTTGTTTCGTCGGAGATACGCGTGTATTCGACATCAAGCAGCGCGAATAGCTTGTTCAGAGACCAAGCGTCGTACAAGATATGATGCAGTGTTACGACCAGCCACTCCTTGTTCACCACTGTGACATGGCTTAGTGGCTGACCAGAGCCCAATGTTCGTAGCTGTTCAGCTGCGAGGAAGGATTCGAACTCCGCGGGTTGACACTCGGTTTGAGTAACATCACCGGCAGACCGTAGGACAACTTGCAAAAGCGTGCTGTCGTGAGAGACGATGCGGGTGCGCAGCATGTCGTGGTTCATGACAAGGCGATGCCAGGCCCGGCTTAAACGGTCTACGTCAACGTTGGCGGGGATCTTGAACACGTTCTGCATCCACAAGGCGCCCGGGTGCTTGAGGCCGTAGTGGTACAGATCATGTTGCGTCGGGGTCAGGGGGTAAGCGTCAGTCACCTCATCCACTTTCACCCCACAGCCTTCTGCAACGCGTGCTCTCAGCGACTCTATGCTCGAGCCGGCGACTGACTTTGGCAGCAGGGAGAACGCAGGGATACCTTCTGCTGACTCGTCCTGGAGATTCGGAGTTCTACCCTCAAGCAGGGCTGCCAGGTCACCCAGTCGCGGCGATTGATAGATGTCCTGCACAGCCAACGACACCTTGATGGTTCGCGCAAGGGAGGCGAGCTTGATGGCCATGATTGAGTCCCCGCCACACTCGAAGAAGTCAGCCTCGACACCGAAGCTTTCTAGCTCGAGGTTCATCACGGTCGACCACAGATTGTGTAAACGTTTCTCCATGTCGGTTCGTGGCGCTTGTATCTCTTTCCGTGCCGCCAAGCTGAAGCGAGACAAACCCGCAAAGCCCAGACTAGCGACAAGGGCTCGGAGACGTTTCCTGTCGGTTTTGGCTGAAGCGTTTAGCGGCATGCTGGTTAGCGCCACGAAGAAGCTGGGGATCGTGAATGCCGGCAGGACCGCAGCAAGCTTCCCTCGGAGACCCTCCGTACGCTTGACGAAGCTCTCAAAAGCCCCCTCGTCCTCGACGATGGCCACTACGTTGCGGTCTTGGGTCTGGCCCAATGACGCGGCGCTCACAAATGCCACTAGGCGCGAGTCCGACCTGTCGGCGGGATTTTCGATCATTTCGACGGCCACTTCCAGGCCGACCTGGCCCAATCCTCCCAACGCGACTCGGATCTTGTCTTCCACGTCCCCAACATCTACCTTGAGTCCGTGGAGCTTCACCTGCGTATCTTTCCGACCGAGGAACTGCACGCGACCACCAGGCATCCAACGGGCCAGGTCACCCATGCGATAAATTCGGTTCTTCTCATTACCCGAGAATGCCAGCCTTTCCACGAACGCGTGTTTCGTCTTTTCGGGATTGTTATAATACCCTGCAGCCACATTGGGGCCCTCGACAACGAGCTCACCGATGGCTCCAATCGGCATGAGTCGCTGACAATCATCCGGATCGACAATCCAGGTTGCGCACCCCAGGGACCAGCCAATATCAGAGCCAATATCGGCTGTAGTAAAGTGCGGGTGAGCATGGCTCCAGATCGACGTCTCCGCCGGACCAAATGAATTGATGAGATGCAGTCTTGGGGCCCACGTGTTGATGTTGGTCACGGTGGCTGTCTCGCCTCCATAAACCAGCGTACGGAGTGTCGGCACCTTGTTCGGATCAAGAAGAGACGCGACACTGGGAGTCAAGAAAGCCCAGTCGACCCGCATGCGCTCCATAGCCGCAGCAAGGTCATTCATGTTCATCCGTTCCTCGTCGGAGGGAATGCACACCTAAACACGAGTTAATACCACGTTTGGGGCGGGTTTTTCAAGGATTTGGGGCGACTTACAGTGGCGCCACGCGTAAGCGATGTGAAAATCTCTCCGATACTGACATCCGATGTGTACGCTGTAAACTGCAGGTTCCTCCCGCCTTTGTTGTAGCAAAGCGTCTCACCGTGGCCGCGCATGCTACTGCAAAATGCGGCATGGTCGATCATGATGGCCTTCGGCTTACCGGTACTGCCGCTGGTGAAAAGCAAGAACGCCAAGTGGTCCGGTGTAACACTTGCCTCATTCTTCCCCGTCAGGGTAATCTCAGCTTCCATTGATGGCCCGACACACATATACAGGGGAAAGTGCTCTTGAACGAGGGAGAGGTTCCTCTCGCTACATAGAACGAACTCGGCGTCGACATCCGAAACCAGCGACTGTAGTACATCTGACGGGTTCGCCGGATTCAGGGCGACGTTTGCCGCGCCGACTTTGAGCACAGCCATCATTGCGACAACTGCCCAAAGGCTTTTCTCAAATATGAGAGGTACGTGCATGCCCGGTCGTAGGCCATACGATGTCCACAAGTAGCCAGCCAGGCGAGTAGACATATCGTCAAGCTCCCGGTACGTCAGCGACCCCTCGCATGAAATGAGCGCCTCGGCTTCGGGCTGTTCCTGAGCCCTTTCGTGGAAGAGGTCATGAATTAGAGCTCTCAGCGGCTTGGCGACCACCCCGTTCCATTCCCGCATCTCTGCGACATCCTCGGGAGCAGCGAGGTCCAAATCTGCAATGCGCAGTCCTTGAGAATCTCCATTGCCACATAGCTGACCTACAACATGAGTCATCTGGCGAAGGAAGCGTTGTACTTCATCAGACTTTAATACATTGTCATCGTGAGTAGCGACAAGGTGGAGGTCATCTCCCGACAAGGTGGCCTCGAGGACTAAGGCGCAATTGTGGTAGCCGTTGTCCAGACCAGACGGGGGTTCGATCTTGAATTGAAATGCTCCAGCCGCCTCGACGTCCACATTTTGCGGCGCAGAGGCATGGGGCTCGTCGACCTGGACCACGAGCAAGCTCTGTGCATCCACTGTAGCCAGCGCCTCGGCATTATATTGCTTGATGGTCTGCAGACCTTCCTGCTCATATGCCAGCATCTCGGCCGACTCAGCTTGCACCATCGCAAGGACATCTTCGACCCGTGCCTTGCGCGGGATGCGGACTCGAATCGGGATGGTGGCAAGTGTCGGGCCGGCCACGGTATCGGCCGACGCCAGGAGATGGGATGCGCGTCCGTAGACGGTTGAGGCGAAGACGACGTCATCGTTGCAGGAGTATGCGCCGAGGAGGATCGCGAACGCAGTGCGGAGCCATGTGGTCGGTGTGAAACTCTGCGAGCCTCGAGTCTCGGGCAGGCGTGAGGTTCTTCTCTGTACGGCATTGGATCTTGGACGGAAATCCGGAGCTGGCAGCTCGGGCCAAGACAGTCTAGGAAGACCATCGACATAACGCTGCCAGAACTCGCGGCTCTTGTCGCGGCCCCGCCCCTCGAGGCACTGGATGAATACATTGAAGGGTGTCAGCTCAGGTCTCGGCATGCCGGCGTACGCGCGGCGGAAGGATGTCAGGAGCAGAGCCAGCATCCAGCCATCGAACACGGCGTGGTGGATTGTCATGACGAAGTGGTCATTGTTCGTCTTGCGGTCCTTGAACAACGCCAGCCTCAGCATATCGTCTCCAGTCTGCATCCTGTCTCTCGCATCGATCTTGAGGTACTCCTCCAAGCTCCGAGCCCTCTTCCACCTCGGCTTTGATCGCAAGACTGCCTGCATCAGGCGAATGGTACCATCCTCTTTGGCCCAAGGAAAGAATCGCGTCCGCAGCACCGGCCAATCATCCAGCACAGTAGCCCATGCTTCCTTGAACCGGGTTTGATCGATATCGGGTAACAATTTGTGCACCATCTGGGCGACGTAAGTACCACGACCATCTTGCGACAGCGCCAACAGACCCTCTTGAAGAGGTGTGCAAGGGTAGATATCTTCGATTTCGTCCACCTCAATCCCAAAGTACTCCGCAGCGGATCCGATGGCGCCAGCTCCAGTCGCAGCAGCATCATCCACCATGGAAAAGGGCACTAAAGCCGCGGCCGTGGCGTCTTGCGCATCTCCTGAACCCGCCCCTTCACTCATGACGACTACTTGCGCCATTTCACTCAGTGTCGCGCTCTTGAAAACCTGTTCGACCGAGAGCTTGAGGTTGTGGCTTCCGGCCAGCGAGACTAGACGCATTGCGGATAAGGAGTCGCCGCCCACCTTGAAGAAGCTGTCCCCCACATCGAGGTCGAGCTGGCGCCCAAGGGTGGCAGACCACAAGCGAGCGAGAAGCTTTTCCATCACCGATCCAGGGGCATTGAGCTGCCTAGATGAAGATCTGGTGCCCAGACGCACGAGTTCCTCGGTCGGCACCATGGATGCGAGCAGCTTCAGCACCTTGCGGTCTGTCTTGGCGGATGCCGTCAGGGGCATCTCGCCTAGTGGAATGAACGCGGCTGGAACCATGTGTCTTGGCAGGACGTTCTTTAGAGCGTCCTCGAGGCCATCTAGGGCGCTCTGTAGAGGCGCTGGAACCTCATGTTGAAGAAGTGAGAGCAGGTTCTGGCTGTCGGAAGCTGCGTCCGCTTTGGGCGTAGTAATGCTGGCTGCCGTTGAGATGGGCTTCTTGGGAGCAATGAAGGCAGCGAGAATGCGCGCGGAACCCACAGGGTGGGGATTGACAACATCGACGGCCACCATCATCTCGTCGGGAACCAGTCGACGGATTTGGTGCTCAATCTCGCCTAGCTCGACGCGCAAGCCGTTGAGCTTTACTTGGTGGTCTCGTCGCCCAAGGAATTGCACCATACCATTGGGGAGGAACCGTGCAAGGTCGCCGCTCCTGTATAGTCTCATCGATTTCCGGTTGGCTGGTTTCCATTTAGGATCCGCCACGAACGTCGCTTGAGTCTTCTCAGGTGAGTTCAGATAGCCGGCGGCTACATTGGGTCCATCAGTGAGCAACTCGCCAATAGCCCCAATTGGCAATAGTCTGTTATAATCGTCGGGGTCGGTGATCCACGTCGCACAGCCAACACCATAACCGATGTTGCTGCCGAAATCACTTAACTCGACAGGGCGAGGGATGCAGTGAGTCCAGATAGAACACTCGGCCGGACCAAAACTATTGATCAGGTACAGAGACGGTGCCCAAGTCGCAAAGTTCTCGGGCGATGCCGTCTCGCCACCAAAGACCAGCGTCCTCAGTGACGGCACCTCAGATGGCCCTAGCAGGGTCGCGACGCTGGGGGTGAAGAAAGCCCAATTGACGCCAAAGTCTCGCATCGAACCGGCGATGTTGTTCTTGCGGTCCCAGTCGGATGGGACGCAGACGCAAGACCCAAGGGCAAGCGAAGTGAAGATCTCCCCAATGCTGACATCGGAGGTGTAGGCCGTGTACTGGAAATTGCGCGATCCAGGCCCCGTCGAAAAGCGGAGGACCTCTCCGTGGCCTCGGATACTGCTGGCGAAGGCCTTGTGAGGAATCAAGATGCCTTTGGGAGTGCCCGTTGAGCCTGATGTGAAGAGCACGAAGGCGGTGGTGTCAGGAGATAGAGCCAACGCCTCCGTACTGAGACGTGGCTGTGGTGGCCTGGAGGATAGGGCGCGTACTGTGTTGGCATCCAGAACGACGTTGCGGCGGCCAAAGCCGGAGGCTAAGTCGCGATTCTCCCCGCTGGAGACGACGATGCACTCCCCCATGCCTGCCACCAGACCAGCCAGTCGCTGAGGGGGTTGTGCCGGGTCCAAGGCCACACTGGCGCCGCCCGCCTTCAGGACAGCCAGCATCGCCACGATAGCGAGGCCGCACTTTTCGAAAACCAAGGGGACGTAAGAGCCCTGCTTGACGCCAAGGGACCGTAGAAGCCGGGCAAAGTGCTCGGCAACCTTGTCCAGCTCCGAGTACGTCCATTCACCGTCGCGAGCGCAGATGGCCGGCTCATCGGGCTGTAAATCGGCCCGGCTCTCGAAGAGACTATGTACCGTCCGCTCCAATGGCTCTGGAACGTTGCCGTTCCATGCCTTGAGCTCATCCCAGTGGGAGCTCGGGATATGATCGATATTCCTCAGAGTTGTGTTGGAACTCATGGAGCAGATCTGCTGTAGAACGTGTTCGAAGTGAGCAAGGAGACGCTCGACCTGGATGAGCTCAAGGACGACGGGATCGAACCCTACGTCGAGTGACATCGAACCGTCCTCGCCGCGGTATGCGAGGTCAAGTACGAGAGCGCAGTCATGTACGCGACTGTTCGGGCTCTGTAAACTGTTGTTCTGTTGTTCGATTTGGGGATGCACTACGACCAGGCTCTGAAAGGCGCATGCCGCTGCACATTGCTCGTCAATGGCTTTGATGTTCTCCAGGTCATAGCGGCTATGTGATGCCATGCCCTCTAACTGGGCCTGTACTACCCGCAAGAAATTTGAGATGCTCATGTCGAGACTTTCTATGTTCACACGCTGCGGCACAATGGCTGGCAGCGCAGCGCCGAACACCACGTCGGATCCCTGATACTGGGCGAGGGTGAGCGCCCATGCGCCGTGTACCCAAGTCGCGCATGATGTTAGTGCAGGTTCGGTGGGGAAGTGAACTCGCAAGCCCTTCCGGACACGACGACTTGCTTGGGCGCAGTGCCCGGCTGGCACCTCGGGGAAGCTAGGGATCGAGCAGCCCTGCAGCGAATGTGCCCAGAAGCTCCGCGAGGCTTTGGTCTCGCCGGCGAGCCGCTTCTCGGGGGATTCTGTGGCCTGTTGGAGGTGTCTGTCTCGGGCAGCGGCGGCCTCTATGATGGTATGAGACATGGTTATGTCATGGGGTTGGGATTGAACTGGTCCGTCCGTTAAAGCGCCCATTTTGGAATAAGTTTACAGATGAGGATGAAATAAAAGAAGGTAGAAGTATTGGATTGGGCGTAAAATGTGACGTTTCAACAGCTCGGTACTGGATGAATGGCTGTTGAACAGCTTTCTGTGTAGAGGAACTGGAGCTGGATTATGTATGGTGCGTATGACTTGAAAGCAATATAAACAAACGAAGCAAGACTACTCGCTTGCTCTACCATGGCAACTC
Organism: Apiospora kogelbergensis; assembly: GCF_038363985.1. Classification (NCBI taxonomy): domain Eukaryota; kingdom Fungi; phylum Ascomycota; class Sordariomycetes; order Amphisphaeriales; family Apiosporaceae; genus Apiospora; species Apiospora kogelbergensis. The sequence goes on from NW_027117422.1 coordinate 1,880,937, forward strand.
GCGTCCAAGAGTGCGTCTTGTGGCCATCAACCCTGTGTGGCCTCATTCCTATGTCGCGGCCATGCTATACTTTACGGGGTATCCTTGCACGAGCTCCCCATCCTGGGGTACGGTAACCGGAACCAGCATCAAACGTGGCTTTCTGAAACTTGAAACAGGCAATACCACGTCTATGGGAAGTCTAACTCGCTTGTCGCACGTCAGGTTCGTCAGATCACGAGTGGTCACACTAATTCCCTGTATGACTTGCATCCAGACAACACCGACGGCGCATCTTCTACTGAAAATGTTGGGCAGGGTGGTCGATGGATGGGTGCCGATCGTGGGTCACACCGTGGGGCCATCGGTGGCACCACCCCTGGGTGGAGTATACTGAGATGCGCTTCAGGGGTCATCCCACGTGGCCGTCATAGCATGGACAACACAGGATTGATTGGGGACCTCAGCAAGGGCGAACGAAGATATTTTCAACTCTGAACTATGTTACCAATGCTGCAATTCTCTTCATAGATGATTGGATGGGATGTTTAGTCCTGGTATACATGATGAGGTTATACAGAAAGGATTATGCATAGGAAACTTCAATATCGATATGTTTGCAAGTGTCTTTAGGATGAGCCTATTTTTCTACTTATACAGTGTAATAAATACTACACCGTAGAGTGTCTGACGTGATACGATGACGTAATGTCAGCAAGAGAGCCGATGACGACGATTGGAACATGGAAAACCAACACCTTTCCGATTGGGCACAATATCAACTCCAGATCATGTCCCGTATCCTACATCATATGCCAATATTCTAATTTCGCATGCCATTATTTTGAACCGCCAGACATCAATGCATTAGAGTACTTGAACATGCATCTTACAATGTCGGAAGATATTGCTGCAAAAACCGCTGTCGATACTCACGCAGCGAAGCCACCTCTGCGGGAGGTCCTCGTTGGCAGCCATGCCAAGCTAGTGCCACTCAGCACATTGCACTCGCATGAGTTGTATATGCACCTCTGCAAAGAGCTTCAGTCGTCAACTTTTGCGTACCTGGGCCATGGACCCTTCGAGAACGAGCAAGCGTTCGAGACCTTTATTGCGCAGCGCGTTACCCCGTCGACAACGATACCGCCGCGGGAATCGGATCCCGTGTTCTTTGCCGTCGTCACTCAACAAGCCATTCTGAAAGAAAGGGAAGGCGTGACCGTCGTGGTTGCGGCGCCCGGCTCTGCGGTTGGCTACCTTGCGCTGACGGACATGAACCTGGCCCACCGCACCATCGAGATTGGGCCTGTCACCTTGGCGCCTGTGCTGCAGCGCACGACGGCATCGACCGAGGCCGTGTTCCTCGCCATGCGCTACGGCCTGGATACACTGGGTAACCGCCGATTGGAATGGACGTGTGATGCGCGCAACGCCGGGAGCCGGCGGGCGGCAGAGCGGCTGGGGTTCACCTACGAGGGCACGTTGCGACAGCACCGCATCCATCGCGGCCAGAACCGCGATACGGATCTGTTTTCCATCATTGACGGGGAAGAGTGGGATGTGCGGAGGAAGGTTATAGAGTCGTGGCTGGATCCGAGCAATTTTGTGGATGGAAGACAGATTCGAAGTTTAGAGAATGTGCGTGAGAGCATGACAATGGGTTGAAGGTATTTCGATTTAAAAAGAATGGAATATATCCCTATAGATCATAGAGTAACACCTGGACGCTTAGCTACGTCATTTGTTCATACTGACTAGATTAAGAAATCATCACACCCATCACGCAACCTTGACCGCTGAGCCGCCAATGGGAGGAGGCATCGGTAATCGCATCTTTCGCGTTTCACGCACCAGCCGGCCCTCTTCGCGGGTGAAGTACCTCCCGGTCCAGAAGCTTCGTTCGAGGTCAGTAAGTTTCCCAACGAGGTGGATGGAGAGTTGCATGGTAGTGAGCTCACCTCCATAGAAGACAGCCCAACGAAATGTTCCGGATACCCTCCAGGTACGTGTACACTTGGCGATCAATCTTTGAACCCCAGCTAGGCATATTCAACAGCGCCTCGTACCACCGTTGATAGCATCCGTCGATCATGCGACCGGTTCCGTCAATAGCCTCCTGGAGCGTATGGCCCTGGCCACGCAGGATGTTGATTATGGATAGATCCTCTCCGGACAGCTATGAATCATCAGACCTGTGAGCACGGAAATGGAAGTAGCACTCGTAAACATACCACGTCCTTCTTGTATGACAATATGTCGTTGTGACTAAGATGCGTTAGGCGATGTTTTCATCCCTATGATCCATAAGGGGCACTCACATGGCAACAAGATCCACAGAAACCACCTGGCAGGCTTGTAGAGATGGGTGATTGATGACTTCCTCGGGGATCTCAATCCCGAATGCGTATCTATAAGGGAGTTCATTCTCAGGTCAGTATACTTGCCTACTGTTTTGCAGACACAGGAGCCCCGGCGAGAGGAGAAAGCGGGTTCACTCACTCGAGAAGAGCCATGCAGGGCATTGCTGCAACAGTTGCGCGTCTGAAAGTCATGAACTCGTCAATTGTTATCGTCTCAACGTCCATCTTGCGTGAGTTGACCTGGGCCAAGACGCCGAGCATGTACTGTTCGACGTCTGTCGTGATAGTGTCAGCAGCGAGTCTGGAGCTAAACGTGAGTTGACTTACATTTCTTGTATCGGTACTGGAGCACTGGAGATGCGCGCTACAAATTTGAGTCAGCTCGGTCCCTCGCTTGTAGGGCTTGATGTACTCACCTTTTGGATTTTCCGGTAGACATGCTGGAAGATGTAACCGAGCGGGTCCTCCTCCTTCGATATGCCGGGGTGGCCATCGTCCAGCAACGACATCATGTGAATAATGTTGCGCGCCGCTCCGTAGAGATCGTTCTTCAAATGACCCTCATCGAATTCTGTCGACGGCAGTCAGCAAAGAGGAATACAAGGAAAGCAGTGTAAACTAAACAACTGACGGTCGTCCCAATAGAAGGCCTGGTCGCATGGTTAGCCAAGGGCACAATAAGATGATGGCAATGGCACAGGGATGCTCACCCAGTGGTTCCAATCGATCAATGTCCGTAGAGTCTCAGCATCGCAGTGCGGTCCGACCCACCAAGAGACCATATAGGCAAAGTCGGCGCGACTATTCCTGGCGGCCTGCTTCTCGTTATAACCTAGAATCCTTCAGGTGGTGAATCGTCAGAAACTTGGGATCAGGTCATGTGTAGAAGAAAGGGGCTTCACGCACTCGGCAACCCATGCATCGGCCTCTTTCTTGACCTCGGCATAATGCGGGTTCTGCACGATCTCGACCGACATGATGGAGGTGAACAGGTCCGGCACATTCAACTCCACCTCCCCCACGGGGAGTTTGTCTTCTGCCGTGTGGCTCATCATGGAGCTGCTCGGTGCGACCGGGTCGACTAGAGACGGAGCCATCTCCTCGGAAAAGAAACCCACGATGACCCTTTGCGTGGCGGATGGATATAGTGACTACACTTCAAAGAAAGATGGGCTACTTGGAGTCATAAAGTAATGAGTCAGTCGGAGTAGGGCAAGGCCGGCTGCGACGAATAAACAACGAAACAAATAAAGTAATCTGGGCACACTGCAACCAGATAGATAAGATGGAATCTCAGTTGGTTCGTCTTTTGCAGGTTCCCAAGCTCTCGGGACTGGCTATGTATTAGACATGGTATAGTATACTAGTCGTCGACCGGGTTGGCAGGACTTACGGGGCGGTTATGGGGCGGGTGGCACCACCGGTACGATTCAGAAACAGAAACGCATCGACCCATCGGCCCGGCCACTGCAAGCAATAACCGTGTAGTTCGCCGAAACACCTCGGTTCTCTGTTTCAGGAGCATGTCTCTTTTGGGCGCTACTTCGTTTGTGGGAGAAGCCATCGTGGTGCCACCGGGCGGCGACGGGCCTCATTCACACCCCCGACGGCTTCATTTGCCGTGCACCAGCTGCTAGAGTTTTGGTAAACAAGTGTCTTGCCAGTTAGTATAGGTGCAAGAATTCCCTCTTGATTTCTATTCGTCCTTTACTCACCTGCATTAGCAGCCCTTGGAATTTTGTTATAGTCCATCTCAGTAAACCCGCACACGTGATCGGAGCAGCTTTGACACCACCATGGAAGCCATGAAGGCTCTACTCGAGCAGAGGGGGCTCGCACTTTCGCTCCCACGTATTGGAACTATTATCATCTTAGTGAGTAATGAGCCTGGCTCTATACACATAGCTTACTAATATTCTCCCCATAGTTCGTCATCTACAGGATCATCACAGCCATTTATCGGCTTTACATCCACCCCTTGTCTAAAGTCCCCGGCCCGAAGCTCTATAGTTTCTCAAGCCTGCCTTTCGACGTACACTACAAGATTAAAGGCACTTTTGTGAGAGGCACGACTGGACTCCACAAGAAGTATGGCCCCGTTGTCCGCATCGCGCCTGATCGCGTCGCCGTTGATGGCTCGCTTGCATGGCCGCTTTTCATGCGGCGGTATCCCGAGGAATTCAGCAAGATATGGGAGTTCTACGGGTTCGGACCTCTGGCGATTCTTGGCTCGCCCCCTGAAAACCATCGGCGGCAGCGCCGCATCATGGCCCACGCGACCACGCCAGCTGCTCTTGCTGACCAGGAAATTTACCTACAAAAACATGTCAATAAGTTTGTAGATGTCCTGGCTGAGCACGCAGATGAGGATAGGCCGATTGATATCATGCTCTGGTTCAACTACTTGACGTTCGATATTGTGGGGGAGCTGACCCTTGGCACCTCTCTTGGGTGTCTGGACTCCAGGGACACAGTGCACCCCTTGGTCGGCGTCGTGACGGCCACGACGCGAGACAACGCCCGGAGGATGTTCCTGACGGGTCTCCCACTCATAGGATCTTTCATCCCCATGCTGACGTATGTCTTGAGGAAGAAGGAGATCGACAAGATGCTTGCCATGCAACGCCACATGGACGAGCAGTCAGAGGCGCGCATCGCGCTGGGAACCGACACCCGCAGGGACCTCATCACCTACATGCTCCGCGCCAATGCGGAGGACAAGGAGGGCAAGGGAATGAGCCACGAGGAGATGCTTGTCAACAGCCGGGTGCTGCTCCTCGCTGGCGGGGAGACCACAGCCACTACGTTGTCCGGGTTCGCATTCCACATCACCGAGAATCCCGACAAGTACAGATTGCTGGCCGACGAGATCCGCAGCGCCTTTTCTTCCGCAGACGAAATCACCATTCGAGGGACCAGCCAGCTGCCGTACCTGTGCGCGTGTATTGAGGAAAGCCTGCGCATCTACCCGCCAGCGGCAGACACTCCTCCGCGGGTCTCCCCGGCGCAGAGGTTGGGGGCTATTACATCCCGAAAGGTGTAAGTACTAATTTCCCCGATTCACGATGTCACTTGAATCGCCTCTTGGAACTAACAAATAATTATTAGACGATCGTGTCGGTCTACCAGTGGGCCACACACCACTCTGAAGACAACTTTGTCGATCCAGAGACCTTTGCCCCCCAGCGCTGGCTCCCCGAGACGCACGCCCTTTACGAGCCTAGATTCGCCGCTGACAACAAGGCGGCATGTAAGCCCTTCTCTGCCGGGCCCCGGGACTGCACGGGCAAGATCCTGGCCTACGCTGAAATGCGTCTGGCGATCGCGCGGCTCTTCTGGCACTTCGAGTTCGACCGGGAGGCAGGTCAGGACGATTGGATCTCCAGCCAATGCGTCTTCACCTTGGCAGAAAAGGGGCCTTTTATGATTAGGCTCCGTCGTAGACCCGGGGTCTAGAATCACACAGATGGGCAGAGAGTACGTGGCTTCTATGCTCCAATATGACGGAACAAGAGGTGTTGTGTTATTTAAAAGTTTGTTCTTGTTAGCTATTCCCTAAAGGTGTTCAATGCATATTTGTAATTGAGATTTCGAAGAGTTTAGTTTGATATCTGAAGGGCAGTCCTGATTAGTAACGATATTGACTTCGGCTATCCAAATAGAAGACTCGGAATAACAAAGGTCGGGCCGTATGCATAGTGGGAAAACGGAAGTTATTTGATAAACTTTATTTGGAATTTTACGTAAAATATACTAGGATAGACCTTGGTAACAACTGCGTACCATGAGAGAATTATAGTACAGTACATTCCATCTGCGTGTCATGTCAACCATCCGGGGCACACGACCCCAGAAATATCATCCGTTCCTACCCGCCGTGAAAGAGGGTAACTGCAACGCCCGCTGCGTCGCTTGCATCCGCTTCACCAGATCCTCGATCTGCTCCAACATGACGCCGTTTTCCTCCTCGAGCTGTTGCACGTATTCCACGGCCTCGGCCAGGACCTCGGCCTTGCTCATCCTCACCGAGGGGCCGTTGGTAGCAGTAGTAGTAGTAGTAGTAGTAGTAGTAGTAGTAGTAGCAGTAGTGGACGCTGCAGGCGTGGGGCCGCCGTCCTCTGGAGATGGGCACTGCAGGGGTTGTTGCTGACTGTTGTTGCGCTTCGGCCGCTTCCGCGACTCAAGGCACACGCGCAAGGCTTCGATCTTGTCGTTGAGACTGACCCGGTACCGCTTCTCGACGGCGGCGTGGGGGCGCTCCTTTTTCGGGCCCTCTCCTGGGGGTGATCCCGATTGGAAAACGCCGGATGAGGCTGGGGTGGATTTTGGTGATGAGGATGACGGTAGAGGGGAGATAGCGACATCATCGGCAGGAGTGCTGTTAGGGTTAGGCCTCTTCCTGCTCTTGTTGGTGGCGGCTGTGGAGGAGGGAGGGCATATCTCTGGTCGAGATGGTGAAGGTGGTGATTCTGGTTGTGATGGTGGGGGTGTTGGTATTGGGTCTGTTGTTGTGGTGCCATCTGGTAACAGGCATGAAGTTGGTGATGGTTGGCTGGGGGTGCTGATCGTGTAAATCTCATCCATGTTGATATCCTGGGAGTAGCTAGGTTCCATGTCTAAGAACGAGAAAGGGTTGGTAAAGTCATAATCCTCTAATGCGCCGGTGCTGTAGGTGTCGCCGGCCGTGGCGCAGCTGCCTGCGTCAAAGTCGAGATGGTGTGGTAATGGAAACTCCGGGCAGTCGTAGCAGGTACTGCCGCCGTGCATCGACTGAGCGCCGAGAAGCAACAGGGCGTCTTTGATAGCTTGGACGTAGCGCACCTGTCCGTTGCCCAAGCCATGTCGGCAACGACTCGTCGGAGCGGTCCTGTCGTGCTGAGAGCCAGTGTCTACCCACGGTTGTAGTGGTGGTGTTTGTGGTGTCGTGGTATAGTGGCGGGCATCGCTGTGATGACGAATCTGGGGTATGAAATGGCGTCTTGTTTGCGAGGAGCCAATGGACCCGCCCTGGAACATGTCGAGATCCATCCCATCGTGATCTATAAGCGCCTGCAGAGACGCCTCCAACAGCTCCCTTTCGCTGGGCCCCGTTCCACAGGCCGGCATGGCAGTTCTTCGGTTCTCGTTGGGTCACTCACACGCAACCAAGTAGCGGGTTTCGGCTCAACGCGGACAATCTGAGCACCTCTGGCTGACTAGAAGACTTGAAACGATGTGGTTTGCTGGACCAGTATTGGGTTACTTTGCTTCCCTTCCTTTGCGTCTGAACTACTGCATCTTGGTTACGCGCCCGTCTTCTTTATACTGTCGCCTCAAACCTTCCAGACCTGAACTTCCATTCCTGTCACTCCTGCAAAGCGCACGGTTTTTGCGGGGACAGGTATAAAAGCCTGTTGCGATCTCTGTGTAATCCAATTGGGCGCATAGTCTCGGTACTGGCTTCCCCATGCAGTATTCGAGCCTCTTGATTGGTCAGATAAGATAACCCCCACTGACATTCCTGTTCTCGTTGTCCACGTAGACACAGGGGAAGACCCTTAACCGCTTCTATCCCAAAGCCTAGAATGGTAGCGGCCCGTCTGAACTCCCATGTGAACTCTCGTCGTCTCATCTGTCTCGGCATGGCGTGGGAAGCCCTGATAGTACTATAAGAAACTTTCGACTGATACTTGGCAGACACAGGGAGTCTGATTCGGTCTCGCATACTGCCTTACATGGTGGCAGAGCGTACGTAATCTAGTGCCCGTCATGGTCTCTAGCCCGTAAAGGGAAGCCGTCGTTAATCTGGGGAGGGCGTACTAGGAGGCTCTGAAGGTAGGATGAAAGCCACTAGAAGCAACAACGTGCACGGGGGGTCCCGTGTACTTTCCTTGGCCGAACAGTCATGATGCTTGGCGAACAGCCATGATGCTTGGCGTGACAAGAAGGACTAGGCTCCTAATTATCCTCATGATCGCTGACTACATCGCTAACCACACGCCAGATGTGCGCGATGGCCGGTTGGATATTGATCGACATCCGAAGGAATGGTGAGAGGTTGCGCCGCATCACCAAGCACCCATGTACCTTGTCTCAAGTCGAAACATATTTCAAAATATCATAAGGTCTCCGTGTAGCCGATAGTAGTCGAGATCCAGTGGAATATGGCACATTATTCTTGGCGGTGGCGCCACCAGATACACCACATGGCGACGACGCGTCTGAACCTCGCAATGAATACAGTCGGACACCGATGTAGAGAACCGGAGATATAGACGTGACAAACCAATACGCTGGGACGGTGGCCAGGATACGTATAAGACCCCGCTGCTGCAGACTGAGCAAGGGGAATCTTCCTAAAACATATCCTACATTCCACTTACCACAACACATATCACGATCATGAAGAGCCTTGGTCAAGATTCACGCGAAAAGGTGCAGCTCCAGACGGAAGATGAGGCCCCAAGAACCTCTGCCACTTCCGACCGGAAGCCTCACGACCTCGCATCTGATCGTGTCATGCAACACAGCGACAATGATTCGGACGACTTCACCGACAAGGTGCAGTACCCTTCTATGTGGAAGGCCATGTTGATCGTGTCAGGGCTCTTCATGGGCGTTTTCCTCGTTGCTCTAGACCAGACCATCATCGGCACGGCAATCCCCAAGATTACCGACGAATTCAAGACCATCCAGGTTCGTAGATGTGCAAGGATCTACCCGCACTAGCTGGAAACTAGCCGGGATTTCCATCTTATGTTCTTCTCTCCCATTTCCCGAGTGGTGGGCTGATCTTAGGTTTCCTCCGTCTAGGATGTAGGCTGGTATGGGAGCGCCTATTTCTTGACGAGCACAGGTAATGTTTCATCTCCCACCCCGACTTGTATGGACAGACTCATGCTGACTCTGCGCCTGAACAAAACAGCGCTGCAACCGTCGTATGGGCGCATTTACGTGAGCTTTGATGTAAGTACGCCGCGAAAGACTTGGATCTCCACCAGGGCGGACAGGGATCTCGCAGGGGGCTGACTCGAGTCTGCAACTTTGACAGTCCAAATGGGCGTTTCTGCTGGCCATCTTCCTATTCGAGGTTGGCTCCTTGATATGTGCCGTGGCTCCGACAAGTCCTGTTCTGATCGTCGGCCGGTAAGCTAATCTTCTCAAACGGCGATCTGCCTTATAATGGTTCCCGCGCCCCCCCTGGCAGAACAACAACATTAACCGTTGTACGTGCAGCGCCATTGCTGGCCTCGGGGTCGCTGGCATCTTTTCCGGTTGCACCGTGATAACTTCCTTTGTCGGTAAGTGGCCCCCTTCCCCAAAATATGGGTTCCCCCCCAGCTTGTCGCATGTAACGTCGGATCTAATGCCGGCGAACTCCTTCGGGGAAAACAGTGCCTCTCGAGAAACGCCCCCTCGCCTTCAGTCTCTTCGGCGCTGTCTGGGGTGCCGCCTTCGTAGCCGGCCCCCTTCTTGGCGGCGCCTTCACGGATCATGTTACGTGGAGGTGGTGCTTCTATATTAAGTACGTTTGTTCCGTGCCTTGATAATGCCTGTTTCATTATCCACTGTATTGACTTTCTGCCAAGCCTCCCCATCGGTGCCGTCTCCGCCGCCGTGGTACTACTAGTGCTCAACCCGCCGCCGCGGCCCAGGAGCGAGATGAACAAGTCCATCCTGATGCGAGTCCGAGAGTTTGACCTTCTGGGCGCCGTTCTCATGATCGCCGCTATGACTTGCCTGCTCTTGGCCCTGCAGTGGGGCGGGAAACAGTACACGTGGAGCGATGGGCGAATCATCGGCCTGCTGGTCGGCTGCGGCCTCCTCCTCGTGGTGTTCGTCGCCTGGCAGTTTCGTTTGGGCGAGAAGGCGACGCTGCCACCGCGCATCATGCGCCAGCGAACCGTGGCCGCCGCCTCGGTATTTGTCGTCATGTTTGGCGGCTCTGCGGTCCTCTTCATGTTCTACCTTCCCATCTTCTTTCAGAGCATCCGGGGCTCGTCAGCCATCATGTCCGGTATCCAGATGCTGCCCATGCTTCTGGGCCTGGTGGTAGCCTCTGGGATCGTCGGGGCCTTGGTCTCCTATTTTGGCTTTTACACGCCCTTCCTGATTGGCAGCACCGCTATCTTCGCTGTTGGCGCCGGTCTTATCACCACGTATAACGCCGAGATGGCGGACGCCACCTGGATCGGATTTCAGATCTTGGCAGGGGGCTGGGCTGGGTGCTGGTTTCCAGATACCCCAAGCTGCTGTGCAGACTGTTCTCGATCAGAAGGACATCCCTGTTGGGTCCTCTGCCCTTATTTTCTTCCAGAATCTGGGGGGCTCCATCTTCGTCTCGGTCGGCCAGTCTGTTTTCCAGAACGGTCTGTCTCAAGCCCTGAAGGAACTTGCACCCTCTGTGGATCCCGCTCTTATCTTCTCCACAGGCGCGACGGGATTAAAACAGGCTCTCGAGAAAGTCGGCCAGTCGAGTGCGTGGCCTTCTGTCCTTCTCGCGTACACGCGGGGTCTCCAGGATGCGTTCAAGGTCGGTATGGGCCTCGGGCTCGGGGGACTCCTTGCCACGTTGTTCTTTGAGTGGAGGAGTGTCAAAGACAAGAAGAATAACGCCGAACCGGCTATTATGGGGTAGAGAAAGTGTCCACTTCTCTACATGGTTGCAGGATAGATGGCCGATGTATGATATCTTGATATCACGGTCCTTGCCTCCGGAACACTGTCGTTTCCTCAAAGCGGTAAAAGCATTGTCTCGGTGGAACTATCTTGCCAATGTCGATGGAATGGATTCCTAGTCTAGGCATGGCACTTGCAGAACATGGGGCGGTACTGCAATAGGTCATGGTGCAAACGCGGCCTGTCTGGAGTTTGTTAGTGACTGACTCAGTGCCATGCAAAGATCCTCCAAATAGACTGCATTATCAGTAAAATGGGCAGTTATACATACAACGGGTGGATTCTTTTCTCCTTCCTTCAGAATGGCGGAGAATTGCGACCTCTTAAGTAATGCCTACCACTTCGAGGCCCTCCTCGGTTAACCATGAACCCAGACTGATCTCTAAACAAATAAAAGCTAGGCTAGTTCACGGCACCTCCCGTGCGCGGGCCACGGCTCATGCTCCCGAACTCACGATATTAACGGTCTCTATTGCTCGGCCTTGGCAGCCGGACTCCTCGGCGACCGCTCTGTTCGATGGTCGAACTTGACGCCAGTATCGGATCTTGATGGCGGCATTTGATGTTTCGATATTTGAAGCGGCCGTAACGCACGAGAATGTTAAATCAGTTGGCAAACCCGGGGTCCAGAGTCATTGTCCGGCAGTCTGGGCCCCACGACAGGGGTTTGCTTGGTGCCACAGGGAAGGGAACCCTGGTGGTGGTACCACGCTCGCTTAGACGCACGCATGCCCGGTCGCCATTCTGCTGGGACAGATCTTGAAAGTTCTGCTGAACTTCCAGGACAAAGAATTAAGTTTGTTTCGGCTTTCTCTTGGTATTGGCCATCTGTGTCCTAGTGAAGGAACACGACCGCGGGTTTCGCTCATTCTCATGGGCCAGGGACTTTGACAGTGACATCTTAATTCACCGTAGTGTATTGCTGTTATCATACCCAAGGTAGATGACCGAGTATTTGGATCTTTGGCCATCCTCCACCGTCCGTAGACTTGTCCCTGGGCCGCCAACACCAGCCCCGAGTCGAGCCTGTATCCATCTCCGGACCGCAACACCACATAAAACCACTATCTCCTCGCACGCGTTGTTTTGGAAAGCCAGTGCTAGCGTTGTACGAGCGCCTTGGGCTTCTACCTGTGATATAAGACCTTTTAGTCGCGACGCCGGAGCGGCGCAAGCTGCTGCGTGGTGTTCAATGTGAACCTCCCCATCCTCGGAGACCCAATGCGAAACTAGCTCGCTATCCCATAGACCCAGTGCTTCTTCTAGTATGTGAAGCAAGTCGTGATGTAGGTTGGCGCAATCTCTGGAGAATGGCTGCATTACCATCCGAAAGATGTCTCCTCGCACTCCTATCGGCCAGGGCGTGGGTGATTGCCGGTCAGTCTCAGGCCCTACTACAAAAGACTCCTGTAGTTCCGTCGCGCGCACAGTTAGCGATAGATGTAAAGTTTTCTGTCGTAGTCGGCCGCGATGCACGTTGGTAACTACTTACAGATGAATCCGGCTCAACCGTTCCTCGTCCCCAGTACCCACGGAGACGACCATTTTTGTGCCGTGAGCCTGCCGCCGACTTTTTGATATGCTTGTGCTGGCTGAAGAAGTCTGCGCCCTGTTCTGCGGGTTAGAATACTGGGGAAGACGGGAGAAAGCGTTGATGTGTTACTTGCCGAATCGAACACGCGCTGAATCATGCTCCCCGAGATACCGTGGCCCGTAATCTTGAATGCGCCATGTGTGGAGAGAGATGCCAGAAGGGTATTGACAGCTTTGGTGCGCTCCACTGAGGGGTCGTCGTAGAGCCCTCCCCCTTTGAAGGGTTCTCGTACTCGTAGAATAGCGAGATGTCGATAGTAGGGATGCCCATTTCGAGCGGACTTGTCCGTTAAGGCTGATTACTAATACTTATTTCTTGAATGGCACAAATGGGAGGTTCCTGGAGAGCGGGCAACAAGAGCAAGTTGGTATAAAACAGCATCAGATGAGGTGAAGTGTTTATCGTGAACGTGGGGTGTACTATTGCAACTATAGGTGGCACCACCGGATGTCCAGACGACACACACTGTGGGTGGGTGCTGGGCACCAAGCAAGTGGCAAGCATGGCCTTGTTGATAGTATTCAAAGGAGGGAAAGGAAAGTGGAGCCGTATGTAACCAGCCAAGGAGAAATCTATAAGGCGCTGTCTTTACTAGGCTGACTTGCACAGGCACAATTCAAGAGGAACCAAAGATTCTTAGACGTTTGAACAAGTCTAGATGGCAGTCAGGCAATGTGAAAACGACGAGGGAGGTGTGGTTACGTCGAGGAGTGTCGGCCACGACTGGACCACAGGCACCACTCCCCTAGAGGCTGTTGTGCGCGGCTCGGGCGGCAATGCGCTGTTCTTGGCCGCCAGTGGTCCGCCGAGGATTCCAGAACAGCCCGTCGTCATCTTCGAGGCAGGCGTGGGCGCCTGCAGTTCCAACTGGGGTCCCGTCCGTCGCCTGCTGGACCCGCGCATCCGGAGTTATTGCTACGACCGCGCCGGGTACGGCCGCAGTCCTCCGGCATCATCTTCATCACCGCCTCGCACCGCTGGCGCCCTAGCCACGGAACTGCTGGATGTTCTCGCGTCGGCTGGCGTGGAACCCCCTTACATTCTGGTGGCTCACTCCTTCGGCGGCATGATAGCCCGCGAAGCTGTGGCCCTTCTGGGCCCGGACGACGTCGCCGGCTTGGTCCTGGTGGATGCGAACCAGGAGAAGACACATAGGGACTTGCGGGAACCCTTGGAGCCGCTAGATTCGTTGGCTGGGCCCAAGATGTCGGCGCTGCTCGATGAATCGGGGCTGTTAGCAGGCGGCGAACATTACACAGCGGATGAGCTACACCGGCTCGCTTTGGACGCGGAGAGAGAAACTACAACGAAGGCATCCGTGGCAGAAGCAGCTCAGTTGGAAACGAGCTCCAAATCACTCGCCCGCAAAGGCCAGTTAGAGACCATGGCCCTCGGCATGCAACCTGTTACTGTCATCCGAGGGGGCACTAAACGAGACTATCAGCGTGTCATTGCCGCCATCCAGCGTTCCGAGTTGGACAACGAAGCTCGACAGGCCCTCGAAAGACTTCACCATTTTGTTGAAAAGGAACTCGAACGGGTAGACGATGATCTCCAGCGGGAACAGATGCGCTTGTCGGCCAACAGTCGCTTCGTGCGGGCTTTGCAAAGTGGTCATGCCGTTATTGCCACTGAGCCGCAGCTTGTTGCGGATGAAGTGTCGAGTGTCTGGGAAAGTTGTCTGAGGGGCAGGTTTTGAGGATAGCAGGGAAACGCAGCTCAGCCGACGCGGTAGATATAATCTATGCCGCTCCGATGTAACAATATCTGTCTTTCGATATATGTGATAATCCAAATATGTAGCCACAACCACTCAATTCTCTGACTAAAGGCACCGTCAAGGCACGCCGAGCACGTGCTTCATCCTCTTGATCAAATTGGCCCTTGCTGGATCGCGGTTCTCGGCAGCATAGTGACGAATGAAATGCTCACGCTGGGGAAAGCTTAGCCGAGCACGGAAACCGGCGATCTGCTGGAAATACATGTTGCACATGAAAACCAAATCGAGGTAATTTGGTGTCGAGTTACGTCCAAATAAGGCGGCCAACTTGCCCTGAAAGTGGTGGAAGATGTCGATTACTATGTACCGCTTCAGCCCAGCTGTGGTGTTTACGTTGATGATCTCCGTGGTTCCTGTTAGGTCTTCAGGGGCTCCAAGGCATCTTGGGTTTTGGTTAGAGACGCGAGATTGTATACGACGACGCATATGAGGATGTGGGTGCTAAATTACCTCTTAGAATGATATCCACTTGAACCCATTGATGGGGAACGTTCTCGCCATACGCCGGGCCGACCTCGACGAACACTCTCATCACTCCTGAGCCAGGGCCTATGGGAACCTTGATACTAGGACGGGGTCAGTGAATATGCAATACATTAGTTAAAGCATTGTATATGAGCCGTGGTTCATTAATGCAGATCTGTCGCACAGTGAGCATATCGCAGGCAGCGGCAATATCCACATCGTGTGTGTCTCTTCGTGAGCCTCTTATATTGAGGGCTAATCCTCCCATCACGGCATAGCTCACGCCTTTTCCTCAGAGCAATCTTTCCATGAACTCCAGTGCGCACAATAAATGGGTAATGCGTGCGTGCTTTGCAGACTGGGTCAACAATCGTCCCTCTTCATTGGTGTATCCGTTGGTGATGGTGCCTAAACCCGTAATGGGCAGAGCACGCTGGGGTGCGGTCATCCAGGTAGGTTCAATAAATTGCAGCTAATTTAAATGTAACATATTTCGAATGAAAGGGTTTTTGGACACCAAAAGAGAGACTACCATATGTGAGTCCTCACCTCAAGCGTCCCATGGACCACAGTGAGTGAGGTGGCTTCTATTATATTGACCAGTAGGGTTGGGCTCAAGACTACGTATTGAATATTGTTGGCCTCAATCTGAGCCAGAGTCCCAAGCGTCAAGCGCCTTGTTGGTTCCATGTTGCTGAGGTCCAAAGGCATGGTCTCATCATTAGGTCTGGCGAGTGGTATATTGGCATAGCCGATTCGTCGATACTCGTAGCATTGGTGCCTCGCCCAAATATGGTTTCTCAAAGGCAGGCTTCGCTTGCACGGGCGATTCCTTACCTTTGGTGGCCAATAGGGACCCAACGTCAGCTAGGGCGCAGTGTGTGTTGGTGATTCGAAAGCAAAGATGGACGGCAAATGTCAGGATTGTGTGGTATGGCGTGTCGCTTGTGTAAAACCGAGGAAATGAACGAAGTCGCTCATGCCATGCCGGCCCGAGGGCTGCAAACAATGGGACGGGTGTCTCACTGGCCAATAACTTGCACTACCCGCCAGTCACCATTCTCTGCGCATATCAGTTCTTCTGCCATCGCCGCTTCGCACAACCCGTACCCTGTATAGTCAATTGGTCGCTCCGTTTTAGCAACATCAGGATTTCATCGCGGCCAAAGATGGAATCTTCAGAAAGCATTGTGGACGAAACCCCGCAATCCGAACTTCAAGGTGTAGACACGAACTCGCTTACTGAGTCTGACCACATTGATGAATGGAAAGGTCCCCAAATACACAATGTTGGGGCCGAAGGCGATGCACTGGCAAGCCATGGCGGGGCTGGGACAGTAGAGATGCTCGAAGTTGTGCACCTGCTCCAAGATGCCGGGATACCAGCTTGCGTTGTCGGTACGCACCCTCTCGGCTACTATGGCGCCGGACGAGTGCCAATCGTATGTTTCTTCGGTCGCACACTTCGGACGTATTGAATCAATTCGCTGACAATTGCTCCCAGGTTTGGGAACTATGTGTGCCGCAAGATCAACTTGGCCAGGCTGCAGACCTGTTCAAGTCAGAGCCTCTGTCCAGGTCATACGAGCCGTGGCCTGTGAACTCGCCCATCCCAATGGACCTATTACATATCTTCCCGAGGTTTCATCTCAAGGGTGTCCATTTCCTCTTCTTTCTCGTGCCCACCAGCGACTGGCTTCTGGACTGCGACGAGGCGAAATGCGAGAAGAGCCCCATGGGTCTTCCTTACCCGAAGCTCGAGTACTTGGCGCAATCGCTGCTCGATACGCAGCGGCTGGGAGACCTGGAGGACCTTGTCGACGGAATGAACCTGAGCGAGGAGTGGGGTGAAGAACACCTGGATTTGAACCGCACCTGCGATGTCGCATATGCGCGCTGGAAGAATGAACAGATCCGGGCTTCCATCCCCGAGACGCCGTTCTCAGAAATGATGGAGATGGACGCGTATCCGAAGCCACTTCGGCCAATATGGCAGAAGATTGTGCGCCATAAGGAAAGTCGCATCGGTGTAGAATTGCCAAAAGGCCACTATCACACTAGGTTCTACCCGATCGGCCAGGGAGATCCAAGGCTGCAAGAACGGACAATGTTCTAGTGTTCTACCTGCTAAAGTACGAAGAGCACGACCATCTGTGATGAAACGTCAGCGACTTTGGCATTCGGTGCGAAAGACAAGCGGCCAAGTAATTAAGTACCACACTGTTTCTGTCTGTAACTTCGATTCATTGTGGACACACACTGAGATAATCATTTCGATCATTCTGACGAATTTAAAGTCTCTTTCGGACATAGCACGAAGCTGCCATCGATGATAAAATGCCTTGGCAGCGGCAGCGTGTCAACAATGCATCCTGTTTTGAAAGTAGCAGAAGGTCAGCGAGCCACTTTTAAAGCACACGCAGCAAAAGATGTCCGTCAAAAAATATAGTGCCTCATGAAGCTACGACTTTCATCAAAATTCATCAGCGATGGATGGCCTGATGGTCTAGTGGTATGATTGCTGCTTCGGGTAAATAACTATCCTTCTCCTTGAACGAGGAACTGTAGCAGGTCTCGGGTTCGAATCCCGATTAGGCCCACTTTTTTGCTTTCCTCTCTTTTTACCCTTAAAACACAAAAACGGGCAATTCTGACCACCGAATGATTCCACTGAAAGTAAGAATATTATATATTATCCAAATAGTCGCGCTCGTCAACTACCGTCGCGGCTTCACTTTTGGTGCATCGGTGACATCTCCTCGGCCTCTCGAAGGCATGCGTTATTCGTCTAAAGCATACCCCACTTGTGAGCGTTTCTGTAGTCGGGGGATATCATGCCTTATAGGCATTATAATCGTTCACATAGGCCATTGTCTAAACTATATCCATCAAATCGACAGACAAGTTTGGCTACTCAGCCACAGCCGACGCTATCACCCACCCGTACCCACCACTTTACTTTCTCTTGGCTCAAAATGCCTTGGGGCTACCCCGACGGGCTGCGGTAACTTGCTCGAACCGGTTGTCGGGATAATCAATCTGGTTATGGTCGCCGCTGTCGGCATTTTCGAGAGCGTCCGGGACTTCCTTAATGCTGCTCTGCTCGACTTCGCGCGTGACGTGAATCATGCGACGCGTTGATTCCTGATCCTCGTCATCGACTAAACCATTGTCATGGCCGTTGCTGTCGGCGCTTCTGTTGTTGCTGGACATCTTGTGATCGTGGAAGCGTCGATCGGTCACGCTGGCGTTAGTCCCGTTGAGCGAGTTCTCCAATTTGTAGCCCCTTTTTCTGTTGCGGCCACCGCCGATGGTGACGAGGGTGACGTCGCCCGAGCGCCCCGGGATATCCGAATTGGCGTTACCTGAAGATTTGTACTGGGACGGATTGAGGCTGGGGAAGAGGCGGCGCAGCATGGGCAGGGGAGCCGGCGATGAGACCCAGATCGCACTCAAGCACCGTCAGGAGCACGATCTTGCCGATGTTGTACATCTGTTCCTTGGGCTCGGTGTAGGCCCAGGTGTAGGTGATGCGGATAGTGGTGGCGACCGAGGCGAGTACACCAAGCGACAAGATGAACATAGTGAGGTATTTGACTTTGGCGGCCATCTGCAGGTGCCGCAGCAGCAGAATCGGGGTCAGGGCGGTCGCGAGGTCGGTGAAGATATTGGCGGCGGACACAAAGTACGAGACTTGCAGGATCACCTTCTGACCCGTCTTGCAGTCGCCCACGCCCGTCCATGCAGCCGAGACGGGCTTGCACTGGAAGATGGCGACGGGCCATGAGATCTGCCAGGTAGCCCAGGCCAGGCCGAACAAAGTCCAGAGAATAATCTTGTAGACCCGTCGGTTCGCGAGTCGCAGCATGGTCACGATGATGCTCGACTTGATCAGGGGCCCCGTCCAGCACGTAGATGAACTGCCAGATGACGGTCCAGAGCGCAATCTTGAGCTTCATCCCAATCGTGAGTTCTTCATCGTGCGCTCCCATGCCGTAAAGTGTGAGCACGATGACCGAGGCGTTATGACCGAGGTTCACAATCTGAAGCGGCGTAGAAAGGGGTCAAAGTCAGTTTTGCCTTGAAAACGGGACGCGGGACAAAAGGGGTCGGAGGTTTCTACTCACCCAGCCAGCAAGCATCAACCAATCGTCCACAGCAAATGCATTGTACATATGGCGCACGTATAGCCGCAATGCAACGGCCACGGTGGCCAGGACGGTCATCACGATAGTCACCGCGAGCAGCGTCTGTCCCAGCCCCTCAGGGGCTATGGTGTCAGCCACCATACTGGTGGGATCTCTAACCGTCATGGCTGCGGATTAGAGGGCCGAAAGGCAAAGGAGAATGACGGTAGCACGAATAAAATCCTCGGAGCCTGGCGGCTGCTAACACCTCCGCTTCCAGTACAGACGATTGCATATGCAGGAGCGTGACGCGACTTGAAAGTGGAAACAGCAAGACGGTGGGTGTGGGCATCAGCAGGACTTCTTAACTATCCTGATCTTGAAGGAGTTGTACTATAGGAGAAGACCCTAGCACCTTCACCCGGACCTGGTGTCTCGGAAAACTTAGAGTTTACCCAGGAGGCGGATAGCCTTACGGGAGTAATAAAATGCTGTCGCTTACTGACCCAGCTGCAGTTGCTTACTGGCCCAAGCGGTCTATCTTTCCCAAAACGTCCTCCCTACAGCATGGGGATCGCCAATCCCAGGGCTCGGATTCGCCCGGTTGGGGGCAAAGAAGCGAAGACATCCATCTTCTGGTCCCATGGCTGGGCGGACCGGGGAGCCAATCCGGTTTCCCGTTGCTGAAAGGGGACAGGCTGGGCCATCACAGTTTGGCAACTTACAGCAGTGAGCTTATGTCACGCCACCCCCAGTTGAGTGAGATATGACAGGAGACACCATCCTTGTTTCCTGCATTGGTTGGGACCGTTTCCCATTGGTTGGCTGTCAGCCGTCGGCCGATAGGGACGATCTTGTCCGCATACAGGAACGTCAGGCAGCTTCAACGCCATGTTCACACATGCCATATAGCTGGGTCGGGGCCCCCATGACAGTAAACCTTTTCAGACGCGAATAATCTGTTATACTCTTCTCCTCACACATCGCATGATGGAACCGGCCGAGAAAATCGCATAGGGGTATTCATGCCCGGAGATGATTCGGAGAAGGGAGAGAAATTGCCTGTGACGCCACGTCGTATTGGATGTGCTGCGCCGTAGGGCAATCAGCCCACGTAACGGGCAAAACTGAAAATTACCTCTTGGCAGGGGAAAAAAGCTTTCGCTTAATTCTGCCACATTGTCGCATATAGCCGGCAGTTGACAGAAGCAGGCCTTTCCTGTTTCTGATGCTCATTGGGTTCCGTCCCTTCCCCTGGACCCTGATGTTTTGTTTCGGGTATCGGGATCCTCGGCGATCGACGTGCACACACTTATGCCATAGCAAGCCCGGGGCCGGAGGGGGCCGGGGGGTGGCAACCAGCTGCACTTCACCTGCCCGGCGTTGCCTCATTTGCATGTTGCAATGCAAAGTTGCCCTACTGCGATATACCTCGAGGATGCATGTTTGGGGGCAGTCCTGCACGCAGGTAGGGCCAGCGTCGTGGCCGGCTGTCTGCTCAGACGAAGGCATGCGGGAACACCACAATTTCGAACCCTTACACCGAATGGGGATTGTAATTATCATGTGAGCTGCGTATCCATTTATTTGTACCGTCTCATAGGTGTCATTCCCGTTCATGCGCAAGCGGCACTCCTGTCGATCCGAGAACATCGTGTCCGGAGGAACATCCCTGCATTGTCTGCATCCGGAGGAACCTCATTCTTGCTAGCAAGTAGTATCGTCTGAGAGCAGGCCTTGGTCATAATATTTATGAGCCGCCCATGGCAGTAGTACCCAACAAGTAAAGACTCTTGTTTCACGTACAATTGACGATATACCTGCATCTAGCCGACATGTAAGCACTAAATTTGATTTTGTCTAGTGACGACCCCGGTGGTGCCAATGTTCCAAGGCCAAGGATGCCGAGCATATACTAAACATTATTCACGCTCTTACCGCGGCTAATATCGTCTTACCAGTACAACCGGTGCGGGGATTGTCTATAAGACCCTTCAGATCTGCTGCCAAGGCCAAGGCCCAGGACTCAGATCGTTTACAACTCGAATCACTACGCATGACATCTCCACGGCAGGCAAAGGAGGATCAGAACGCCGACACCATCAACATCACCACCATGGCTGGAACAGACTCTAAGCAGACCGGAGAGGTGTTGCCCACTCTCCCGAAGCACATCACGCCCGAGTGGCTCGGTGCCAAGCTCAAGCAAAAGGTCAAGTCGATCGAGAACACCCGCAACATATGGGGCACCGCCAGCAAGCTGTTCTACCGGATCACATACGAGGACGAGGGAGACGGAAGCGAGAGGCCGACCGACATCTGCATCAAGGGCGTGTTCGATCCCAAGATGATCGCGGCCCAGCCGTGGACCATCAGTCTGGCGCAGCGCGAGGCCGAGTTCTTCTCCCAGATCGCGCCGCACGTGGACCACATGATCTTCCCCAAGGGTTGGTGGTCTGGAGTGAGCGAGAAGCAGGGCATCGCCATCATGAACGACCTGACGACGGAGGGGTGCTCGTTCGCGGCCGAGGTGGCCTCGTATCCGGTCGAGAAGGTCAAGAACGGGGTCGAGCAGCTGGCCGGTCTGCATGCAAAGTACTGGGGCCAGAGCCAGGAAGACCATCCATGTAGGGAATCATTTCCTTGTTTGCTTCGCCTCGCTGTTTCGATATGCCTTCCCATGGTGTTCTCTCTTGAGGGGCCTCCTGAACTCGGGGTTTTCGCCCTTTTCCCTCACCACCCCCGGTTTAGACTAACGCAATTGCTTTCCGACAGGGATCTGGAATAATTACGACCCAGCCATGACTTTCATGGTGCGGTCGTGGGACGATGTCGTGCGACTGCCCGGTCGCCCCAAGCTGCCCGAGTACCTGATGGATGGGAAGCGCTGCAACGAGGCGGTAGACCGCTACTACGCCGAGCGCAACCCGCGCTTCCGGACGCTGCTGCACGGCGACACGCACATCGGCAACATCTACTTCACGGCCAAGGGCGAGATCGGCTTTTTGGACTGGTCGGCGTTCCACTTCGGCTCGTGCTTCCACGACATCGTCTATCACATGACAGCCATGCTCAGCATCGAGGACCGACGCGCGCACGAGATGGAGATCCTCGACCACTACCTCGAGGCCCTGCACAAGCTGGGCGGGCCCAAGTTTGACCGCCACAACGACCCGGAGGTCATGATCGAGTACCGACGCTCCTTCATGACCAACGTCATCTGGCTCATCTGCCCCGACGGCCTGCAGTCCAAGGAGCGCATCGACTCGCTGTGCGAGCGCACTGTGGCCACCTACGACGACCACAAGGTGATCGATGTGATCCTCAACCAGCCGAAGCCCGGTGCCAAGTCTTGAGAGTTTGTAGTCGGCCTGGTAGGTGTGATTCGGCTGCAGGGGAAGGGGTGGAAAGGTGGATGTACCGCGTAAGAATCATGAGCAGAAAAGAGCAAAAATATACGACGATCTCCTATCCAATCCTGGCCTTGCGTGCCAGACGTGCGGCTTGGCACAACGGTTTTTTTTTTGGCGGAATTTCCCCAGCCTGTACCCTTGTCTCGGGACTGCCAAGACCGGTGCCAGTCAGGGGTCAGGGGCGCATCCCAGCAACTGGTCTGCGTCGAGCCCCCATCACCATCAATCCGTGCCACACACACGCACTTCTTTGCCAGACTGGCTGCGGCCCTCGCTTGGTCAATCAACGGCGGACTGAGCGTTCTACCCAGGCTTGTAACATGGCAATCGTATTCTGGTGGTGACACGCTTCGGGACGGGCCGGATATATCCGCCCGGGCCGGTCTGATGAAAACCGTTACGCTTACCGAATGGGCGGGTCGGGTTCGAAATTTCCATACTATTCTGGCGTGCCCCTGGCTAGCTGCCTCGCATCCTGCGCTCCCCGCAGCACTTTTCCGAATGCAAGCAAGAGTCAGTGAAGGTCGTTTATGACTCGGTGATCCTACCTTCAATCGTATACGTTAATCCAAAGAAAAGTTGGGCGTCGCATTTTTGCTGCAGGTGTCATCCGATAAATACCCCCTTCCCGCCACCGCTAATACTACATACATAGCATCGAATCGAACAAGAGCTGATCTGGTAGCGATCTCGCCCCAATTGGGAACGGCTCGTTGCTGAACAACACGAGAATTGCAAGTACGTTAGGTAAAACGGCTTGATCCACGACTAGACGGGTAATGAGGCCGGGAGCCGAGAGGGGCCAGACCGTGCGATGCCAGGAAAGCAATGACTTCCGCGGTGCCTGTGCCTGGGAACTGTGGGACGTTCTCCTCCGTAATAGAGTTTGCGCGACTCATGCGTCGTGAATACGCCAGAGGGTCGGTCCCTTTTTCACCAGTTGATCACCAGAGGAATCCCAGAGAAATCCCAGAGAAATCCCAGAGAAATCCCAGAGGAATCCCAGAGTGGCACTGCTTCCATTGGACACAACAAACGCCGGCCGAGACAGGGTCGCATTGCCGTTAAGATAGAGTTTGACTCTGCATAACTCCGGGTCTTGGGCTGCAACAACTTGGCGAGCTACAAACGAGTACTGGTCCTTTACGTCGACCCCCTGCAAGCGAAAAGATGGAGAGTTGATGAACGGTATTCGGATGCGTATTGTTGTTCGGCCTTCTTCTCCGTATAACTCGTAGTTAAGATGCAGATGTTACCTGGAAGAGAGGCGGTGGTGACATAATAACAATATAGATCCTACACGCCACGTCTATGTAGAGTCCCACGAGCATTAACTTCCTCCGGTTGCATTCGACGAAACATACGCTCATCCCCTGGACCAAGTCTAGTCTGTGACGTTCGTTTCGAGATAAAAAGATAAGTAGGTAATACACGGCTCTTGGCGGCTATAGCCGTGTATTTCTCCGTTGTTGTGATTCTCGTCGGATTGGTAATTGATACCATGCTGCTTACTTGGTCTTTGGGTTGCTTCGGAATACTGTAGTTCTTGCTATCTCACCATTGGTTCCTGACTGCTGGATCCCCTATTCCTGGTTCGCTGTCTGCTGGGTCTCTGACTTCTGGGTCCCTCGCTGTCGGGTCCGTCTAGATAGCTTTGAGCTCCAGCCGTTGATTCCTTGGCAGTTGATCCCTGATCTGTTCTCTGGCTCATTGATTAACAGGCAACTTAAATACCCTCAGTAGTTTGCTCACGAAGGGTCTTGATTTGACTTTGAATGCAATACACTCTCGCCTCTCACGAAAGGATATACATTGCAGTCATCATGGCCCCCATAGTTTCCGAGGTAAGAAGATATCCAGGACCCTCCTGGATTCTCCTAGCTGACTTGAGATTCATATAGGCTGATAATGCCAGAATCCGCGACACTCTGTCGTATTTTGTCGACGGCGTGACTGGTGGCGCCAAGATAGACGAGAATGCCCTCACAGCGCTCAACATCGACAAGTTGCGGGCCGAGGTGATATCTCGGCTGGCGTCGACTAGTCTCCGCGACCACATGGACGTCCTTACGGCCAAGAACCAGCTCAACAACGCGTGCAACGTGGCAGCCGACTTTGCCAACGCCCAGGGGTTCGAGTACCAGGTCGTGTACGCCATGCTGACCATCATGTTCTTCCACGCTGATGACATCCTGGACGACAAGCCCGACGTCATCAAGAGCCTGCAGCGCAACCTGGCGACGGGTAAGCCCTTTGGGGATCCCATACTCGACTGGTTCGCGCGAGAGCTGGGGCCGCAGCTCTGGGATCACTTCGACCCCATCGTAGCCAACATGATTCTCGTGGCCTGCTATGACTTTATAAACGGCACCCACGTCGAGAACTCGATGCGGGACACGGCTGTGCACGCCCAGGCCGAGCGGTTCCCCGACTGGCTGCGCTTCAAGACGGGACTGTCGCCCATGTACTCTCTGATAGCCTTGGCGCGGCCCGACGACCATACCCGTCCGAGCGCCGACGGGTTCTGCCGCTACGTGCAGACGGTGCCCGAGGTCGTCATCTTCACCAACGCCGTCAACGACGTCATCTCCTTCTACAAGGAGCTGCTGGCCGGCGAAAAGGGCAACTACATCGACCAGCGCGCCGAGAAGGACCGCGTCGACGTCATCACGGCGCTGCGCACCCTCGCTGAGGAAGGCGTCGCGGCTTACGAGCGTATCCGCGCCATGCTCGCCGACGCGCCTGAGTACCGCGCCAACTTCGAGGCTTACGCGCGCGGCATCACCCACTTCCACACGGCGTGCCCGCGCTATCGCCTCCGGGAGCTGTTTGGGCAAACTTCACAAAACGAGACGAATGGCAAAGTCAACGGGGCCAACGGAGCTAATGGACATAGCTGAAGAGTATCTCCTGAGTTCCATGTGACGTTTGAGGGCGCCAGGAGAAGTATACACATATTTCACGCCTTTTAACGTATCAAATTTTGAAAATGTGCACAAACAATTGAGCGATAGATCTTTGTTCACAGTCAATCATTTACATAGCTTTCTGAGCACCTGGAGATAGTTCGCAGGTGTTAGTTTATTGGCTATAATTAGAGTTATAGATCCCCTATTGGCATTCAGTCTTGCCACCAACATTATCAACTCCGTTAAAACAACCCTTTACAGAACAGGCAGAATGCTATGGAATCTCTAAGTGACCTATGGATGGAAAGGAAACCTCAGAATCAGGCCTTGGTGAATTAGTTCAAGGGTCGATCTATCACATTGTACAGCCGTCTCTTGGCGGTAATGTATTTCCTGTCTGCATTTGGTGTTGGTAGCAATCGCTATACCACCCAAACATCATTAATTTCTTTCTAGCTATCAAGCGCCACGATTATACTCTACCACAGCTGCAGCGAACCCTTTCAAACACGGTCACATACCTTACGAGCCAACAATCTTATCTGAGGCCATTGCCTTTGGAGTATGACGAAGAGTACGAGAAGCAGCATCGGGAGCATCTAGTGGACCTCCGCGCGTACGAAGATATATGCGAAAGAAACATGCTCAATAACGGGTTGGGATACCTCGTCGAAAGGGAGAAGACCGAGCCAACGCAATAGGTTTTAACCGAAGCATAGCGTACGGATCCGTCTTATCCAGTTTCTTATGCGTCTGTATCACAATTTGAGAACAGCACGAAAGAATTTCTCCTTGAAATCTTCTTTTCCCACCCACTGTCATTTCCACTCTCTTCCTTGAACTTTGGCTCCTTTGGAGACCTAAACCGGCGGCATGGCGAGCATGGCCATTGGTACCTGACCCGCGATGAAGTTCTGGGCTTGACAGACCTGGCGTCCAAGATATTTCAGTATAATGCCTGTAAGCAATCCACGCCTGCGCAGGTTCTCAAGCACCAATGGTTCGAGGATGAAGCCAAGGAGGTAGAAGATGAAGGCACGGAGACGGAATACAATGAATACAGCAGCTGAAGTAATGATCAAAGATCATGTCACATGGAATTCCGATGCCAGCTAGGATTTCTTCATGATTAAATAATCAGTATATTAACGCCGAGTGAGAGGTCGTATTCTAGTACTGGAGCGTTTTCAGATCAAGAGGATAGTCGTTGATTAGCGATAATGGGTATAATAGAAGAGATTTCCCCGGAAGTTCTCACTATCTCTATTACCCTTGCTCCATCATGCCCTTCAGCTGAAGCCTGCCCTAAACCGCTTATTTACTCTACGAAACTCATTTGAGCTTGACGCTCCCTTTTGAGACAATATATATATATATATATATATATATAATTGCATTGAAGCTGCACCCATATCGAGTATAAGTATAAGTCCCCTCGCGTAAGAGGCTCTCCGCCATGCCAGCAGAAGTTTATAACAAAAGACAAAGCACAGCAGACATCTTTATCCTCATATTCTACCGAGTTACTAAGTGTCATATAGACCATGCCGACTTGTCACAAGTGCCACGAGAATAGCCTGGTCTTCAAGACCTCCGAACAGCCCGGTACTTTGGGCAGGAGAGGTTGGCCATCGCGAACGGATTATGCTCGCTGCAGGGGAGCATCTCTTCCGTTAGAGCGAACACGGATCGGGATGTCATTACAATGAGTTTCCCAAGACCGCTCAAGGCGCATAAGTTATATATATGTACTAGATTGGGGGTATAAGAGCCATAGGGGTGAGGTTCTTGGTGTTGGGAATGACTGAGATTCAATCCCATAAGTGAAATTGTTGATTAACCAGCGTGACGTTTTATTTGCCATATTATTTTTATATCTCTTTTAACATGCCATTCACTTCTTTGGGCACCTTTCTCGGTTCATATTACATTAGCCATAGTAGCAACAATGCACCCTGAGCCCCTTTTTACTCCTCCGCCAAGTCCGACACTCATAGCTTGGCATCCCCCTTGATCACATCTCGAAGCAGCTTCAGCCCCTCTACCGCAAAACGCACCATATTCGCCTCCCGGTCCCCACCCAGCCCCGTCTCGACCTCGCGCGTGAAGCAGCCCTTGTCGCAGTCAACCGCGAGCGCCACGTACCCAGGCGTCCGGTTCCGCGACGCGCCGCCCGTGGGCCCCGCAGTCCCGCTCTCGGCGATGACGTAGGTGACGTCGGTGCCCGCCTGGATCTGCTCGCCGTCCCCGCCCTCGCCCAAGTCGGCGCGCACGTGGCGCGCGAGCCGCGCCACGATGTCGGGCGTCGGTCCCGCGTACGACTTGACGCTCTCGCGGGTCCAGCCCGCGTACCGCAGCCGCGACACCAAGGTGTATAGCGTCAGTCCGCCGCGGTAGTAGCCCGAGGCTCCCGGCGTCGAGATGAGCGAGGCGGAGACGAGTCCGCCAGCGGCCGTCTCGGCGACGGCAACGGACTCGCCGCGTGACTGAAGCAGATCCGTAACTTCGGCGAGGACAGCCCGAATTTCCTCAGGCGGGAAAGCGCTTCCCGATTTTGAGGCAGAAGTTGAAGAAGCCATCTGGGATATCTGCAATATGGTGCTGTGTCGTGTAAAAGATAGGTTGAGATGATTAGGAAATCATAGAGTGGGGATGGGTTGGGTTAAATACAGGTTAGACCTCGAATCAATGCAATGCTAGTACTTTGACTCAAGGGCCTCGAGTGGAATTTCGAGAATTTCGTTCGAAGAAACAATGGTGGATGTGGGAGCTGTAGAGTGCACGTCTATACTGAATTCCTTGGTTTTGATCAAGTGACGTGAACGATGCCCGTAGTGGGGGGCGGGCGATTTGTAATGTCACCAGTTGTTGTCCTCCACCATATCCGGGGTCCCCGATGGCAAGGTATGTAGTACAAGGCTCTCATGTCACCCTTGGAGCTGCAACCTTTGTTCGATATGTTAGCGGGGCTGATCAGGGGTTTGTTTCTCCAACTCTTATGTTGCTTCCAGTGAAGTCAAATTCCTTGAGAAGAGAGCACTGGGTGACAGAATCTGCACCATCATAGAAACCGCCCATTTTGACGAGAATTTGTTCATGATTCTGATACACAGGGAAATGCCTTGTATTGACATCTCCGTATATACATGTATTGTACAGTGCACCCAGGTCATACAGCCTATAGCTTATCCCAGAGCTTCGTGTCCTCCTTCTTCGCCGCGGCCTTCTTGGCCTTCTTCTTGAGCTTGCTCGGCGGCACCCTGAAGAACAAACTGGGCGACTCGCCGGGCTGCAGCTTATGGCTCAGGTAACCTCGATGCGCGGGGTCACGGTAGTACTCGACGTCCCATCGGCTCGTCGGGTCAGGCAGTCGGTAGAAGAAACCGCCCGTTCGCACCTTCTCCAGCACGGGCTGCACGTGCTCGGGGCCGTAGGGCAACGGCAGGTCTGTGTTCATACTCTTGCCTTGTACGAGGCGCTTGATAGACTGCTTGGTGTAGTATCTTGTGACAATCTTTCCGCCGGCCTTCTCGATAGCGTCGATGGCCGAGGCCGAGGCTCGCGACACAATGATGTCGATGGGCTGCTTCAATACGTCGGCACCACGGCCGAGAATCTTGATGCCGTCCTTGATCGTGCCGATCAGATTCGATTGGATGAGCTCTTTCGGGGTGATTTGTTGGGTGGGGTCGATGCGACCGGCATCTATCCAGTCTTGCAGCTTGTCGAGGTTGACCTCAGACATGACGGGTGCCCGACTACAGCATCATCAGTACACACATTCGCATACGATTCGGCTCAATGTCAGGAAACGGCATAACCTACAGATTCTCAAAGCCCAGCTGTCCCTTCTGGCGGATCAGAGGGGTTTGACCACCCTGGAACCACGGGTTGACTTTTCCATGCTGCTTCTGACCATTGTGACCACGACCAGACGTCTTGCCCTTTCCGGCGGAGGGACCACGACCGACACGGATGCGCTTGTTGTATGCGTCTCGGTTGTCTCGCAGATCGGCCAGAATCGAGGCGCTACGGGTCTGGATCGCCAAACCATTGAAGAGGCTGCTCAGGGAGCTGACATTGTTGGCGTCGAGGGGGCTCCGGCAGCATTGCGCAGCCAAGCGCGCCGGTATCCGAGGAGGCATCGTACGTCGTCGTCGTCCTTGGGTGAGGAGGTTGATGATCGTCCTCGTTGCAACTCTTCCAGTCCCAAAGATTGTTCCAACAATTTTAGAGGGCCCGAGCGCCCGAGCTTCGAGAAGGCCAGCCCGCAGTACGGGGTACGTACACTAGCATACGCCACAATGAAGGGAAGCTCAGCCACACGATTCACTTTCATTTGGAGGGCCATCAGATGTCATGGACACGACAACCACCTTCTCAACCAGGAATACCCACGATGCGTGAGGCTTGTCCCGCGAAACAGAGCTGATAACGAAATATACACCAGCGAGAACACCTTCTAGTAGTAGAGTCTACAGTACACTCATTCCATTTACACCCTGCATATTTGCTCGTGTGGATCAGAGACTTCGTTGTTTCATACCATGACTGTCAGTCTCGATGCCGACACTTTCGCTGCCCTCTGTGAAGCCCACCGTCTTGGCGACTGTTTTTATCTACTCTTCCAAAGACACGTCGCCATAGTCTCCAACAGACCTTCGCTGGAATCGTCAAGAGATCGGGCTTCATCATGTTTACCCGCCCCCAGTTTGTTGCCCATATGCCAGATCATCCCGAGTTTGCGCTGCGTGTACTGCAACTTATCTCCTCTGGTTTCACAAGCTCTAACTAACAATTGAAACGACGATTCCCTGAAGTTTGTGCATATTGCCATCGTGTTCCTAAGCCCCCTACCCATTTTGCCTTTGCTGAAGGGGCAGATGGCAGCTCCTGGGCCAAGGCTTTATGCACCAGCTGTTGGAAACTCGATAAAATAGAAGAAGAATGTGATCTGATGAAGTATGGTGAGCTGGACGAGGATATGGGCTAGGCGCAGGGGTTATATCAGAAACAAGAAGTAAATAGTTGGAGCGTGCAATCATCCTTTCAACAGGGTACTCCTTTCGACTCGAAAAGCTACCACCTGCACTCACTCTCTCGGGTTTGAAAGAAAACATCAACTTATCTGGACTCATGTCTGCATTGTTCCCATCGAGAAGCTATTCTAGCAATGTTTACAAAAGACGTTGCGTTCGGATAGAGTGATGTGACTGGTTAATCGATTTTTTTCCATCACGAACTTAATAATAGGGTCAACAGACCCGAGTATTGCTTATAGACGTCCTGATCACCGTCGACGCCAGCCACTTATCGGCCACCATCGACAGGTATGGCAAGAGTCTGCTTACAAATTGCTTCCTAGCTAGTAGAGGCACGAAGCGGCGGACTCACTGACGTCAGAGTACTGAATGACCTATCTCACTAATCGCCTTTTGGATTTACCCAAATCTTGTATCTTTCCGAGGTTCGTTCGGGAGAAGGAACCCCCGACTCTGCATGAAACTAGTCCCTGCACCCCCACCCTCGGCAAAGGGCTCACTTCCCCAAGGTTCTCCCGACTTCACCGGCTGCACTCCGGGTGTTCCCCCGGTGACTGTCCTCTGACCATGGGAACTTATATAAGGCACAGTGAGGGGACTGGGGGAGACAATCAGTAATCCAACGTTCAGAGCCGTCCTGCCAAGTTCCAGTTCAAGCGTCAACTCGACGTACACAATCTGCCCCTCACCAGCCCCTTAACAATCGGAATAGGAGAGAAAAGAGAAAGAGAACACAACAAGAGCAAGTCAAGATGTTTTACGAACCAGGCAAGACCCCGCACAACCTCCCACACGACCCTTTCAAGGCGTGCGTGGTGCCGCGGCCCATCGGCTGGATCTCGACCGTGAGTCCGGACGGCAAGTCGCACAATCTGGCGCCGTACTCGCAGTTCAACAACCTGACGTTCGACCCGCCTTACGTCATGTTCAGCGCGAACCAGGTCTCGCCCACGGAGCGCAAAGACACGGTGCGCAACGCCGAGGCCACGGGCAAGTTCGGCTGGAGCCTGGCGACCTGGGACCTGCGCGACAAGGTCTCGGCGACGGCCGAGCAGGTCGCGTACGGCGTCGACGAGTTCGAGCGCGCGGGGCTCGAGAAGGTCTTTTCAACCACCCTGCCGGGCGACGTCGCGGATGACGACGATGATTCGGCGGCGGGCAACCCCGTTCCGCTGGTCGCCGCCTCGCCCGTCCGCTTCGAGTGCGTCTACCACACCACACTTCGCCTGCCGGGCAACCCGCCCGTGGGCTCCGTCGACATCGTCATCGGCCGCGTCGTGGGCGTCCACATCGCCGACGAGGTGCTGACCGACGGCAAGCTCGACGTCCGCAAGACGCAGCCCATCGCGCGCTGTGGCTACTACGAGTACGCCGTCGTGCGCGAGACGTTTGAGATGACCGTCCCCGGCCTGAGCGAGGAGCTGCACGCCGGGCTGGAGGGGAGCACGCAGCGCTTCAAGGCACTAGACAAGACGAAGAAAGGAAAGGAGAAGACAGGCGAGTTAGAGGAGAGCGCAATATAGAACCGTATAGCTATTTGGTTTTGTATACATTGTTCTATAGGGGTAGAGCTCATACATGTTGTGCTATAACAGTGATTATACTGCTATAATGATACCTACCTCGTACATCGGCGGCTTTTAATATTACAAGTCGAGGTACAACTACGAAATTTACTTGTTTCCCGGGCTATGTGGGCAATGCACACTGCGCCAGACTGAAGCGACCTGAGAAACTCATAATTGGTGACGACCAAGGCAGAGTATATTGATAGCAGGTAACTGTTTATCCTGTAATCAGACAATCTCTGCTTGCTTTAGTTGCCCGGTTTTGTCTCATAGTCACGTTCATTGTCGTAGTCTCGTCCATTCCCGCCCTCGGTGCTATCTTCGCTACTTCCTCCCCGATGAGCATGGTCACCACCGCTTTTGTCCTGGTCCTTTCCCTTCTTTCCCTCCTTCTTTCCCCCTTCTTTCCCCCTCTTTCCCCCTTTTTCTCCTTCCTGCTGCTTGATGTGGTGTTACCCATATCGTTATAGTTTATTCGGGAAACGTTCTGTAGATAGCTTCAGGTCTTTGGTCGCTTGTTATGTTGTTTTGAAGCAAGTCTTCAGAGACATGACTGAAGGAAGAAACGGACCCCTATTTATAGAACACCTTGTTCTGCGTATCGATGCGGCAAACTGTTTTACATTACCTTCCAGTGCTTTGATTGTCGTTTTCTATGATTCGTTTTTGTAGCTTATCCAAGGGAATCGATGCTTCATATTCCTCTCTTGCTTGCTCTTGTTTGCCCTTATTTGCCCTTGTTTGCCTCGCAGCCGGCGCCCATAACTGCCCCATAGCATTCCGCTGTCACTGTGTTGGCTCGAGTCATTACCAAACTTGCACCGGGTCCCCCAGCATCCTAACTTACAAAACATTCAAATCATGACAGAACCAACCAAAGCTGTGTGAAATTACGACATAACATTGACTACACATTTCATGAAGGCAAACAGCTTTGGGTGATAAGTCGACTTGCTCCGCTGCATCCAACAGGGGCTACCAGGCTTAGTTGGCCACCTCTTTCGGTGAGAATTTATTGGCGAATCATACCCCTGTCTGGCCCGAATCTTGTATTCTAGGCAGCTTGCTATTGCTCAAGATCTGCTGATATCCTTCTGATGACATGTAGCAAGGTAAAAGGGTCCGGTCTATATCTCCACCCTCCATACGCAATGCTAGACCAATTGGGAAGAATGCTTATTTCTGACCCTCCGCACTTTGCATGCGTTGTTAAGGACTAGGCAGCTCTCAAGGTCCAATCAGCGTCCATTGATCGGCAATAACCCTGCTCTTTGGGCGCCATGGTTGGTTGGCATGTACAGTCATCGACCGAAGGGCTGTGTCCCTTGACCGAGTATCCCTGCTCAGAATGTAAATGCTGGAGGGGGCTCGAGAAGGGTGTGTATGTACCAAGCGCGTGGAAGCCTGCAGGTTGGCCAATCTTGTATGGCTCGGAGCCACGAGTAACCATTTGCTACTGGCTGCCATCATGCAGGTTTACTATCAAGCCTCAGTACATGACGCAACATAGTAGGCAGAGTGTGTGCATGTGTTTAATCTGACATAATCAGCGTATGAGGCAGAGACATATTTCTAAAAGCTTACACAGACGTAAGCTGCATGCCATGTCTTATAAAGGTCGCCCTGCCGTCTAGGGAGGATACGAACAAAGAATGCTTCTACCAGTATTAAACCTGCCTCCCCTACCTCTCATCTCTTCTAAATCATACCAGAGCAGCAACCATGACTGCCACTTCAACTGAGAATACTACCAACGGCGATGACAAGCCCCAGGAGGCTCTAGGCCAGAGGTGTGAGTTCAAGGCCTATCGTGAGGTACTCCAGCCCGATGGCCAGCCTTCGGTCAAGGCAATGGAGGATCCTTTCGAGGATCACACCGGCCGTGACCAGGACAGCCCATATGCCATCGTGGTCCGCCAGATCATCGACCCCAAGAAGCCCGTGAATACAAAGCTGTTGATCAACTCGCCGCATATCCTTGCAGCGTTCCGCGACGTCATCGAATGCTACACTATGGTTCCCTCGGACTTCAAATCGCCCGTGGAGCTCGAGTCCCCCTTCAAGATGCTCACACATCATTGGGCCGAGTTGGACGACTACCGTCGCTCGGTTCAAGACACCCCAGCCGGTCCGCACATGAATCTCTTGTTCGAGTTCATGGGGCATGAGGTGGCCCCCGTCCGCGATAGGGCGGCTCGTATGCTCGAGAACGGCCAGATCGCCTTTGAAAACGCCTGGGTCCCCTTCCAGCCAGGGGATCTCCTCTACTCGGAAGTGGGCGGTCGCCCCTGGCTTTTGCTTTGTGAGAAGACGGCGTACGAGGAAGACAAGGAAGCCGGGCCTTACTTTGAAGTCAAGTGCACCTACTGCGACCACAACGGCACCTTCGCCGGAGAGTCCACAAAGACATTCCAGATGAGCCAGAAGAAACTCTTCCCCGCCAACAATCCGATCGATATCACGGACCTCCCCGTCTACCCCTTATCGCTCGCCGATTGCAAGGAAGGCCTCCGGGACCGGCTAAAGGAGCGCGGGGAGAGGTTCCTGTCGCTAGTCGATCGCTCCACCATGGCGTACACGGGTGCGGCCCAGTTCCTGCAGGACCCCCCTACAGCTGGTATGATCCGTCTCCGTGCAAATGGGGCGGGGTCTGGCTGCCCTACACGGAGGCGGGTCGCGTCGTGCTGGACCGCAAGACGTTCCGCGAGGAGCACGCCCTGGCAAAGGCACCGGTGCGGGCCGGGACGGTGGACCCGATGCTGTGCCCGCCGCAGACACAGGGATACTCCCTCTCCAAGAAGTGCTGGTGCCAGTTCTACGTCGACAGCGTCAGCGAGGTGGCGTGGCAAGCCGACGCATGGGACAGTCTCATCCTCGGGGGTAAGGAGAAGCTCGTGCTCCGCAGTCTGGTCACGTCGCACCAATACTCGAACCAGGCTCGAGATCAAATGCTTCAGAAGGGCAAGGGTCTGGTTATGCTGTTACATGGGGCTCCTGGATCTGGTAAGCGGTCCTCTTTGCATCACTAAATGCCCATCCTCGAGCTGAAAAGGCGTTCATTCGTACGATCGTCTCGATGGGAAATGCTGACCATGACCAACATAGGTAAGACACTGACGGCCGAGATTGCGGCGGAAGGGACCAAAAGGCACTCTTAATGACCTCTGTCGGCGAGCTCAACAAGAACAACTAGTACGTACCAGCATCCCATCTGCAAGCACGGGAAACATCCTCTGCAACGGAATTGGCTAAAGTTTACTCGTAGCACTGTATTATTCGAGCGAGAGCTGAAGAAGATATTGCAATATGCCACGACCTGGAAAGCCATCGTGCTTCTCGACGAAGCCGACGTGTTTCTCGAAGCAAGGGAGGATAGCAAAAACCCCGACAGGAACTCCCTCGTAGCCAGTAAGATTGCCTACCTCCTCGACTAACAGACACCCCTGAGTGTCCTTGTGAGTGATAATATGTCTAACCGCCAATGACTCAGTCTTCCTCAAGGAGCTCGAGTACTTCAGCGGCATCGTGTTCCTGACGACGAATCGGGTCGAGTCCTTCGACAAGGCCATGAAGTCGCGCATCCACCTATCGCTCGGCTATCATCCGCCCGAGCCGGAGGTGCGGCGTCGCCTCTGGACGCTGTGTCTGCAGAGGGTTCCCGCCGGGGAGAGCGATATCACCCTGAACAAGGTTGGTCATGACGAGTCTTTGGAACTCCTAGTGGCGTCGGCACTCAACGGGCGTGAGATCTCCAACGCCGTCAACACGGCGCGGACCATCGCGCGATTCGAGGAGAGACGGCTGCAGTGGAAGCACATCAGGACGGTCCTCGACGTTCGCAGCGCATTCGATGTCAAGGTTGAAGGTGGGATGGCTCAGTAGGTGCATGATACTAGTGTCCAATCATGGTTTAGGGATGTTTGTCGAGACAAGCGTGAGGGGGCAGGTAGTGCGAGTCAGGAGACACCTTGTAGATCTCCCTCCTCCTCCCAGGACCTCTCCGGGATGGGGTTCCGGATGCATTCAATGGGAGCAGGGGGTTACAGACCAATACTTCATTGGCCCTTCACGAATCACTTAGCGCGTAATCGATGACCGAGCACTGTCCCACGAATCCATGCACCATGATTTGGCGGAATAAGTAGCCCCGACTCTACTGCCGATGCTGTGGCCGACGCTGTGCGTCCATCACCGGGATCCTCAATGATAATAACTCCGACAGCAGTCCTACATGG
Organism: Apiospora kogelbergensis; assembly: GCF_038363985.1. Taxonomy (NCBI): domain Eukaryota; kingdom Fungi; phylum Ascomycota; class Sordariomycetes; order Amphisphaeriales; family Apiosporaceae; genus Apiospora; species Apiospora kogelbergensis. The sequence goes on from NW_027117422.1 coordinate 1,917,067, forward strand.
CTCTGCTGCTGGACTCTGTGGCCACGACGTGAAACAAGGGCGATGTATAGTCAACTTCTGGGAAACCAAGACGATAACGCCGACGAGTGCCACATTTCTCCGCATCAGCGTGGCATTGGCTGCGTCCGGTGTTGGAGAATCCCGCATACTTACGGGGTAACGGCAAGGGCTACGGGAGCTTAAATCCTCCCCCTCCTTATACCTGACCTGGGGGCCAACTCATCACCCCCATCTCACATGACGCCGACGATGCTATAAAAGGACATCTTTCCGAGCTGATCAAGGTTCGCCAATGGGTTTCCCTTCACTTCCGGCATGTATTCACTACCACGATCCTTGCTCACACCATCTAGATACACCATCTTTCAGTACACGATTCAACGACAACAACACTTCGTCCAAGCGTGCTTGAGCTCTAGGGCCCTTCTTGGCAGCTTGACATCAACCAAATTCTATTCGGCTCCATCATCATCATCATCACTTCCCAACCACATCCCCCAACCTTGAGGAGTCTCAAGCCACTCGACTTTGCCAACATGCCGCATGCAAATAGCCCAACACCTACCACCGCGGAGTTTACTCCGTCGGAGTATCCCCCTTCCCCTCGGGTCTGCCCACGGTCGAGCTCGAGACCATCTCGCTCTCAAGCTGCTAGCCCGCGACGCCGCGGAGCAAGCGCGCGTCTTCGAGGTCTGTAAGGGCCGCGGCTTCTTCTACCTGGACCTAGAAGATGGCCAGCCCGCCGCCGGCGAGACCCTGCTCCGGGGCGCCGACGCCATTGCGCGCACGGGCGAGCGCACCTTTGCCCTGCCGACCGACGAGAAGATGGGCTACCTGATGGGCGCCGCCGTGGGTGCCGCCGCCAACGCGCCCCGGCAGCTGTTCGGGTACAAGCAGGTCGGCGCGACGCTCGCCAACAAGGCCACGGGCGTGCGCGACACGGCCGAGTTCTTCAACGTGGCCAAGGACGACATGACGTCCCCCGCCGCAGACCCGGCCGACATGCCCCGCCGCGGCGCCAGCTGGCCGTCCGCCATCCTCGAGCAGCGCGAGCTGTTCGCGGGCTACATGCGCGCGGCGCACGGCGTGGGCATGCTGATTCTGGGACTGCTGGTCGACAAGCTCGGCGTGAAGCCTGAGGAGATTTGGAATCGACATCGGATCGGGGAGCTCGCGGGCGACCACGTTCGCATCACCCGAGGGCCGCCGCGGGATAAGGAAGAGATGCCGGAGATCCAGACGCCTAGTCATACCGACTTTGGAACGCGAGTCATCCTTCCCCCTTTTCTTCTCTCTTTTATTTCTCTCCCTCGCTGAAAGTGGTCTTCGTACCAAATGATTGGCAAGGCTAACCCAATGAATGAACAACAGTATCACCATTCTCATGAACTGGCTCGGCGGCCTCCAAGTCTGGTCCGAATCCTCGCGCTCTGCCATCCTCACCGACGGCCAACCCGACGTGCCCGGCGAGTGGCTCTGGGTCGTGCCCAAGCGCGGCTGCGCCATCATCAACCTGGGCGACGCGGCCGTCAAGTTCACCAACGGCGTCTTTTGCTCCGGTCGCCACCGCGTCATCCCCGCCCCGGGGCCCCAGGGCAAGTTCCCGCGCTACAGCGTCGTGTACTTTGTGCGACCCGAGGACAAAGTCATCATGGAGGCGCTCGAAGGCGAGGGAATCCCGAAGAAGGAACAAGGCGAAGAAGAAGAGCAGAAGTTGACGGCGACCGACTGGATTTACCGGCAGGCGATGAATCTGGGTACGGTGTTCCCCGGCTCCAAATAACTAACGGGTTCGACTCTTATTAACAGGCCCTGGAATGGGGATTGAGTTCGCAGGTTTGAGTCCAGCATCCGTGACCCAGAAAGCGTCATAATTTCGTAGATACGCCATAGAGCGAGCGTTGTGTTTTAGAATGGACTTGGTCATTAGCATCCAGCACAACGCATGAGTGGAAAGCATTAAGTAGCTTGTTACTATATACACAGTCTACTATATTCGATCATGTGGATTAGAAGACATCCACCCCACTCGCTCATTCCCCATTAGTGTCGCCATCTAGAAACGGGTATCGTCAAGGTCACGCACATCACGAGTAGTGTTCAAGGATTTGTTTGGAGAGAGCTGCGTGACAGCAGCCAGATTGTGGGTATTTGACCATCTACCAGCTACCAAAACGCCAACCTTGAATTTTTCTTTTTTTTCAAGGCACATATTGTATGAGCGCTCTAGATTCTATACATTAAGCTTTTTACCTAATCCTCATCCCAGTTAGGGTTGGGTCCCGGGGGCTTGGGGCCACCGGCCTGTCGTGCCACGATGATCTGGTCTACCGACAACACTGTGCGGGCGGCCTCGGTGGCGAGCTTGATAGCCATGGCCTTTGTAATCATGAGATCCAAGATGCCCTCCTTCTGGGCATCTAGTGTGCCAGTGCTATCGTTGTTCTAAAGATTCGGTTAGCTTAGGAGCCCCTGAAAAGGTGGACAGCTTTGGTATAGGAATAGGGGTGGGACTTACCTCGATATCGACACCGGTTTTCCAGTCATCTTTCTTGTGGTGAGCCGTGTACAATCGGCTGAGAACTTCGGTAGCATCAAGGCCGGCACTCTCGGCTATCGTTCGCGGCACTACCTCAAAGGCCTCGCCAAATTTGCGGATGGAGTACTGCGGGAGACCTGATGTCTTGTCTCCGAAAGCTTGTATGCGCTCCACGAGCTGGGTCTCGGCGGCACCAGCACCTGGCACTAACCTAGGATCTCTGGTAATAGCCTTGACCACATTGACACCGTCGTCGACGGCGCGCTCCACATCCTCAAGGTGGTTCTGTGTAGCACCTCGCAGAACGAGGGTGGCTGTCCGGGTCACCTCGTTCTCTTGACGGAACACTGTGACTCTGTCGCCACCAATCTCCAGCGTCTCCACGACATCGACCGAGCCCATCTCATCGGGCATGGGAGCACCCAGTCTTGCCAGCGGGGTAGCACCAACAACTCGGCATATTCTTCGGAGCTCAAACTTGCTGAGAATCTTGATGACCAGGATACCGTATCGGTTAAGGTAGTGCATGGCAAGCTCGCCAACCGTGGAGCCAGCAATGACGACACGCAGACCGGCATCATACAGCTCCTTGATGGCAGTGTCGATCTGCTCCTCCTCGCCCGTAGTGAAGTCCATCATCTCCTTGGCGTTGTGCAGCAGCACGGTACCCTTGGTTTCGGTCTGGCTCATGTCGAGAGGGCAAGAGTACACACCGACCTTGGCCTTGGTGACCTTCTTGACCGAACCATCGGGCTCCTTGGGGAAGACCATACCCTTGACAACCTTGCTCTGCTCCAAGCTTCCGCCCATGATCTTAACCACTCGGATGTTGTCGACGTTGAAACCGGCGGGGTTCTTGGGCAGGACAGCCAGGATGGCCTCGGCGATCAAGTCAGCCAAGAAGTCCTCGTGGCCGTTCTGCTTGCTGCCGACGACGGTGCGGATAGCCTTGCTGAGCTCTTCTTGGTTCCGAATATCATCGACCTTGTCCACAACCAGTTCCTCCAAAGCCTCGAGGGCGAAGTTCTGTGCTCGCTCGTAACCGGTGACGATATCGGCCGTCTTGAGACCCATGCGCAGAAGGTCCTCGGCCTTCTTCAACAGCTCACCGGCCAGAACAATAACCAAGTTGGTGGCATCTCCCATCTCGGCCTCTTGCTGCTGACTGGCCATAACCAGGAGCTTTGCGGCGGGGTGGACGACATCGAGCTCCTTCAGGATGGTGGCGGCGTCCGAGGTCAGGATCATCTTCTGGAGATGGTTGATGACGATCTTGTTGCGGCCATAGGGGCCCAGGGAAGTCTGCACCGTCGAGGCAATGGCGCGGCAGGCGTCGATGTTACGCAGGACGGCGCCATCTTCCGAGTCGTAGCTACATGAGGAGGAGGGCGGTTAGACACGACGGTGGTGGTGGTGATGGTGATGGTCAGGGTGTCGAAAGTGGGGTGTGTATATTGCGAACTCACTTGTTGTAGCCTCCCTTGAACAGGCCCGCATTGGGGGCGTTCGGGATGTTGAGAGACATGATGGATAGAAAGCTGCTGCGAGGACACTTTGACTATCTTCTGGTGGGATGGGAGAGACAGTTCGCCGTGAGCCAGAGTATCTTGCGAGTCTGTTCTGGTTAAGGGCCTAGGATAATGGGGGGCAGCCTGAACGGAGCTCTCTGACTTTCCACAGCAGATGGAAAAAAGTTCTGTCGGGCTGCGGAACGTACCTACAAATTTGGGGACTTGACGCTAAAATGGGCGCCCACCTTGGCCACCAACCGCCAACGCCAACCGCAGCCTTGGGGGACCCATGCTCTCTTCAGTGGATCGGAGCTTGTCGGGGTAGCCAATGCCAGGGCGTCCAGGCGTCCAGTGCCTGTACCGCATGCAGCTTGCCAGCTTCCCCCAAGCCCCCAGTGATGGTCCCAGTGGCAGCCTTGTCTGCTGCACTCAATTCACCTCAATTCCGTGTACTGCACTGCAGCTAACGTACGAAGTAACGTCCAGCGAGCAACGCAACTTCGTCAATTAGCATGCAGCGCCTGAACATTATCTCATAAATCGTTTGCATTTATTCGTTCCATTCCAGCCGTCGGCCACCATCTCCCAACTCTACCACTTCCACACCGCATCACCAGTGTTATCGACCATCTTACCTCGATCGCGATCCATTATTACCTTGAAATATATCGTCTCATTGGGCTGACGCCAGCCCGTCTTGTCGCGATGGCGCCCTCGAGTGGTAAGTTGTCGCATTCCCGCCAAACAAGTGACCATTGGCACCTGCCTCCGTCTATCTGCACTTTTATCCTTACGCGTTTCTTTGCACTCGATATCACATCCAATCAAGGCTCGCTACAGTTGATGGCTTCGCTTCCCCGACAGGGGCAAGCTGTCGCAATCGCGCTCGCTCGCTGTCACGCCTTCTATGCGTGCTAACATTCTTGCTCTAATAGCCAATCCCCCATCTCTCCCGCCCACCGTGGAGGAAGCTTATCGCCGCAAGTGTATTCAACTACGAGCGCGAACCAACGAGATTGAGGAAGAGAACGATGCATATAGGCTACGTGCTATCCGATTGAGACGTCAAATTCAGAAGTTGCGACTAGAGCGCGCCATCCTTCTTGAGCAGATTCAAAAGCGTACTAGCACGAACGTCGAGGATTCAGAAGGAAGTCCTAGTCCGCCTCCCACTGTATGTCGACTTCTAGCTGCCCCTATACCTAATCCCTGTTTGGATTGTGACTGATGTTTGTCCCCGTGTAGCCCGAGGACAAGCCGCTCCGTGTCAAGCGTGGTCATAGGAAGACCTCGCTGGTCCCTGGCGGTGACCGCGAAACCGGTTCTGCAGGCCCATCCTTCGTCAGCCAAACCCTGCGAGGTCTGTCACCCGGATCCGAGTTCTCCCACGGTGACTCGTTCAGCGGTCGCCCAACCAACGGCCACCATCATCATGCCGTACCCAAGCCACCCAAGCGCCCTAGCAACGCGTTCGAGATCTACTGCAACGACATGCGCCCCGTCCTCCAAGCGAAGCACAAAGACGAGATAGCCGCCGGCGAGTTCCGCCTCGAGGAGGAGTTGGCGCGAGGCTGGAAGGACCTGCCCTCGGAGGAGAGAGATGAGTTCCAGAAGCGCTACATGCAGGAGTTGGAAAAGTGGCGAGAGATCCGCGACACTTTCCGTCGTTCTAAGAAGAGCGGCGGTCGATCGCGCGCTAGCGACTTCGACCTTGGCCGCTCGTCTAGCATCAAGATCTCGCGAAGTGCACCTCCCGCGGACGACGACGAGCAAGACCAGGACCAGGATGTGGAGATGGGTGACGTCGAGGCCGCCGAAGCGGAGGAGGCTGAACAGGAGGAACAGAACGATACGGACCCCGAGACCGAGGTCGAGGATAACGACGGTCAAAACGATGATTAAGCACTCATAGATTTATGGCGTTTCCATGATTTTTCATTAATATTGGTACGTTGCATGGTTTGCAGCGAGTTTTCTTGCTAAAGGCTCCGGATACCCTTGTAATAAAAGCGGTGCGCAGATGAGGCCCAAAAAGGAATGGAAGTCATGGTATGAGCCATGTATGAATAGGGACATAATTAGCGGTTGTTTAAGGGCTTGCAATTGACAATGAGCTACGCTATCCGATTAATACTTGATCGTTCGCTAACATGTCATGTGGTTGTTATGTCGTAGTACTGGCAGGATGGGACTGTTTCTCTCACCAGACCATCGCTCACGCGGGGGGGGATCCTCGCGAATTCCTATCAAGTCCCGGGAAGATGGCGGAGAGCATTTACGGTTTTAAATTAACAGACAATGAAGATGCCACGGCGACGGTGTATTGCTCATCGGAGCTTTGGCTCGCGGACGACACCGCTTTGTAGGTGGTCTCCGGCAGCATCCGTTTCCCCTCCTAAATTGACCTGAAATAGCAAAATCACCATGGTCGACGACAGAAATTGGTGTCTGGTTAATTCAGCGGCAGACATGGGAGCCACCATACCTGGTCGTACCGTGGCTAAGTATTTGATTGTGGATGCCAGTCTTCAAGTTGTGAACGCTTTTCATCCTGGAACTTGCGTGTTCGTGAGTGAAACTCTGACCGCAGTATAGGATATGGGATGCGGCGTATAGCTGACTCGTGTGGTCCTTCTGCTCCATCGAGATAGGCGGGCTTTTAAACAAGGCGGTGATATGAGGGCCAGAATTGGCCATGAGCAATGTGATGGATCCTGCTAGTAGTAGTTTACGGCTTCTACCATTGAGGGGAGCATACATTGGTAAATCGGGATCAGTATATGATTAATTCCCGCCATTCTTCAGGAAGCCACTATCATGGTTGATTGCGTGTGCTCTTGTCGATGCTAACGAGGTATACGTCAAGAGCCGCCTGCGTTTCCTTCCTTGGTATCCCGCTTGAGAACATGCTGGAAATATCGTGCTTTCTGCGCTTAGGTCCTTGCGAGCCTCAACACGATGAGTTCCTCTGTGCTAAGCTGGCTACCTACCTACCCAAGATGCAGATATCTTATATCTGTATGCGAACGATCGTTTGATGTAGCAGTATTGGAAATCTAACTATGAAAAGGACAACGGGCGTCTTATCATGATTGGGTTTGATGAGAGGTTCAGCTGGGATATTTTTCTCCCTCTGGCAGGCTTATCTTGAATTGTGCTTGAGTTGGTACAGATCTATTACACGGTATTGCTCTTCGTATCCTCTGGATTTCAGAAAGACCCACGACCTTAGATCCGTATCTTCTACAACAAGAGCACTGTCCGACGTGGACAACTAAAATGATGCCACTTAGTAAGTAAGCTTTGACTGAATTCTCACAATGAAGATATTGGAGCCCCTTTACCTAGCTTAATAAATCTCACATATCACCGCGTAGACCCTGATAGATTTCAAGTCAGAATGCAAAGCTAAAAAAAACCCAAGTACGAGTATGCTCCGATGATAGCACTTCTCTTGTATCTACATACGGCCGACTCTGTTGATCCTCCTCGGCTGTCTAAAAACATCAAAGAGCCGCTCACTACCACCAATTATGCAAATGAGTTACAATTGTTTTGTTTCTAATTTCAGGAACCGGACGCCAAAAGAACGAATGAGAAAAACAAGGTAAAAACACAATATTCCACTAGCGCCATGCTGTTCTGTGCATATGATTGTTTCCTGCTTTACCAGTATTGGGATTCCGCCATCGATGCAGGAGTATGAAAACCCAATCATGGTATTATTTGGGGTAAGTAACGGGATGGGGGAACGGGGAAGTGATTCAAATTCGCAATGGCTGCTGGAAAGATCGAATGGGCGGCTCTAGCGAACTCCATTGGTCTAATCCACACCAGCATACAAATCGACTACGATGTTAACCGCGGCCACCAGAATCTCGGCAGCGATAAGAATGATGACTGCAGTTCTGGTTAGTAACATGACAAAGGAGGCTATGACGATGCAATATGATAGAGGATTGACTTACCGATCCACTCCAGCATCTCTCCGTGTCCATGGCTAAGTTCGCCCTTCAGGACCGCCAAGAGATCCGCAATGACATCCAACCGCTCGGTGAGAAGACCTACTCTCTGGTCCATTTCAAGGTAGCTGCGTACGGCCTGGTACACAGGCTCGAGATGGGGCTCCACCCAGAACAGCTCCGGCGTGTCGAGAACTGAGCCGTTGAGATGAATGTTGATGCGGAGGATGAACAACTCGCCGATCTGCATGTTGATCTGGCTGCGAGAAAGTGCGATTTTACCCGTCAACGCGATCTGAGTCGGGATGTCCTTACAAGTCTCGATGGTAGAAGCGATTAGTTCTTCAAATAGCGATGTCTATACGAGACAACAGGTTAGCTCATATCCAGTATAAGGATAATGGTGAGGGCAGGAGGCCAACATACCTTGACACTTTGCGCAAGCGCATGGGAGATGGCGAGCTTTGTCATGTAGTTGCCCTTATCCCTCAGGGTGATGAAATCGTTGTATATCCGCGCCTGATACTCCCGTGTGTAGTAGAAGTTGAAGCACTCGGTCTCCACGTCGTCCTGGTCCAGCTTCTCCATCTCGAACTTGGCGATGTCCTTGAGGAAGCGTTGCTCGTGCGCCGGCGACATGCCCCAGATCACCACCACACCGTACTCAAACAGGAACACCTCGGGCGTGTGTACCTCGGTGTCGAAATCAAGGTCCTTCGTCTGCGAGTTTGGGCTCTCCTGTATCGCGCTCTCATTGTCGTCCATAGAGGGATACGAGAGGTTGTGCTGCGCGTCCCGGCCGTTTCCATAGCCCTCCGTCATGGCTCCTGAATCGCCCGTGCTATCGACAACATCTGTGAGCTGCCCCGTCGAGTGCCGGCGCTCGTAGTCCATCATTGATGGCCTCGTCGGTGTGCTCGGGGCTTCGTGTCGGTCCCGACGGTCCTGCTGGCGGTCCTGGCTTTCTTGGCTTTCCTGACTCTCCCTCCGCGTCCTTGTCTCGGCCGCCTCGGCCCGCTCTGCACCTTTGCCCGTGGCATAGTTATAGGGCGAGTATATGCACTCATCAATCAGCTTGGGATTGGAGGCCCGACTCCGGGCGCGACCCTTCAAGAAGCGCATCAGGCCCTCCATCTGATATTTGTTCGCGGTGCAGTAGGCCGTGACTCGCGGCAGCCTCTCGCGATCCGCTTTGCCTAGTCGTGCAGCGTCCCTCCGAGCATTCGGGTCCTTGATGCGCGTGTATTGGCTGTAGACGTCACGGCCGCTCTCTTCGAAATCCTCCACGCCGCCATCGTCGCCCAGGTCCGGGTTCGGGAGGAGCTTGAGCTTCTCGGCGTTCTTGGTCGATCGTTGCGGTCCTCGTTTCGTCAGGGGCCCATCGGCGCCGGGAGACCGACGAAGGGGTGCTGCCATGGGAGTTGCGGCGGCGCAGACGGCTATTGATGGCGGAAAAAGGCGTGTTATTCGGCAAGGAGCCAGAAGATGAGCCGTGGACGTTACCATGTTGTTGATGGAAGGGGTGGGAAGTTGGCACCGCGGCGGCAGCGGCTAATGTGCTGCCGGCGGGCGAAGAGCTGAGCGACGATGGCTCGGGGAAGATGGTCTTGGTGACGGGGTTGGGATTGAAGGTGACGTTTCGGGGCGGGCGCGGGCGATCGGTATCTTGACGCAGAAGGGGTGTTCGTTCGGCTTGCGAGCGGTTACTGGAAGACGCCATTGCGGAAAGAGAGATGAGGAATCGCCCCTGCTCAGCGTGGCCTAAAGATAGGAAGGCTTCTTCTGACCATCAACCGACATCAACAGACAAGCCAGGTGTTGAGCGCGGATACTACTGGTTCAATCGGTATGCGTTTGATGTTATCGAATTGCCATGTGAGAGACGCGGATTATAAAAAAAGTCGAAATGATGGAATGGCACTACCACCTCCCGGCAGCTCCTCTTGCCAACGAATTTAATGCAACGCAACAAACAAGATGAAAATGAAATGCGACGTGGGTTTGCGCTCTCAAAGTAGTCAATCAATGGCACCGAATTGGACTCTCTTTTTCTGAACCCGATTGCACTGTAGTCGTATGTAAGGTTAGGCTATGCCAGATGTCGATCTGAGCTCAGGTTTGGGTTTCTGTTTTGTTTTCTGGATGACGTCTAAGCTCGGCGCAACATTTCACGTCCTCGACCACTTCCGGCAGAATAATTGCGGGGAACGTCGTGTTATGTCGACTATCATCCTCCCTTAACGCGGCCAACCGCTGGTTATATAGACATGCTTGGTTCTTTCGGTCCTGACTCGTCCATGCATGTCACTAATTCAAAGTCCCTTTTGACTTGGGATGAATATGCTTGAGGCTAGTTTCTAATCATCGGAATTGGCCTGTCTTCGGGGTTGCATAAAGGGAAAGTCAGATCACGTTGACGTTCTAAACCGATATCCAGTCAGAGGAACTGATAGGACTCGCCACAATGTTGGACTCCTGAAGCGAATCTCGAGTTTGACGGGTCTCGGGAACACTTAGATTGTTCTGCTTTGTGAAAAGTGTTACAATTCGTTCAAAGTCTCGTTCCTGACCTTCCGTTACATGTTTATCTTTCTTTGAGCCAATGTCCCTGGCATATGAGCACAAAAGCAGTTGGATGGATGAAAGCCAGGGCTTCATATCTGGAATTAGGACTATAAAAATTACACACTGATCAGTTTCGACTCGACCTTGAATCCCTCACCATCCAGGCGATCGATGAATTTCTGGCCCAAGCACGCCGGTGTGTAAATGCCACCCTCAAGCTTTTGGTCGTCCTTCAAGATGGAGTAGGCTGCTTGCGCGAGACATGTTGCGGTCACTAATAGAGGGTATCAGTATTAGTACACATCTAGCACAAAATTCTCGATGTTCTTTGCAATCTACTCCCGCTCAGACTAGAGGGGCGCAAAACTCTCAAAGGGGCAGGCAGGAAGCTGGGGTTCGGATAAAAAAATCGCTTACAGAGGTAGGGGCTGGATGGGTACTTCGCCTCGATAAAGGCCACCTTGTCGCTCTTGGGCTGGACATCCGGCACGGCGGTGCCGCGCATCACAATGTACTCCTTCTTGGCGTCCTCCTTGCTGACGCCCTCGCCGGGCTGGAAGATGTAGCGGCGAACCAGGTTGCGCACGGGGGCGAACAGTACCAGCATCGTCATGCCGATGGCAAGGCCGTAGTGGGTTACGATACCTGCCAGGGTGCCGCGAGCCCGGGCGAACTCGCGGTAGCTAAAGCGGGGACCGTAGGCCTCCTGCTTGCGAGAGGGCTCCTGCTGCAGCATGCCCCAGGTGCGCTGCACGATGGGCTCATCCGTCGCGGCCGTCACCGACGTGCACAGCAGGCCCAGGCCGGGCACGGTGCGGAGGCCGGTCAGCTTCGAGTAAAGAGACGGCGCAGGTCCGTGGTACGAGTTCGGCACCGGCGACAAGGCGAAGGGCGCTTTCGACGCGCCAATCTCCTTGAGGGTGTACTTCTCTATCAGGCCGAGGATAGTCGCCAGAGTTCCGCCAGACGGCTTCGTCCTGTCGTTTTTGTTAATTTGTTGATAAGATAAACTCCAACACTCCTCCGCCCTTCTCGTTGCGACTGCTTACTTTAAGTCGTGAATGCTGACCGTGACGTCGCTAACGGGGGCCGACAACTTGGATCGGACAAGCTGAGCCATGGACCACGCGAGGAGATCCGACGGGGCAGAATCGAAGCCGCACTGAGGGATCATAACGATACCAGCCTTCTTGGCAGCAGCTTCGTACTTTTTGATCATGGACAAGGTCCAGACCACCTCACCCGTGCAGTCAATGTAGTGTGTGCCAGCCTCGACGCACGCTTTGAACGCATGCTCGCCGAACTGTGCAAAGGGGCCCACGGTGCAGATCATGGCAGAGGTCTTCTTGGCCAGGGCCAGAAGATCTTGATCGTTCAGATTGCATAATTCGATTTCTGTGAGAATTTCGTTAGTACGAGCAATGCGACCGGAGAAGACAATGGCAGAACTGCCTTACCAGGCTGGATGCGGTTCGGGTTCAACTTCTGACATTCCGAAACTACACGCTTGAGCTTCTCTTCTGAACGACCGGCTACGGCCCATTTGAGATCCGTGGGCAGTCTCTCGGCGATGTGCTCAGCCGTCATGAAGCCAGTGTAACCTAGAGCGCCGAGTTAGAATACTCTGTAGGCTGTTTGGAAATACGTGTGGTACTCACCTGTGGCACCAAAGACCACAATGTCATATTGACGCTTCTGTTGCGGCGCCATGGTCGCCTACTTTCAGCTGTCTTGATACTCTATGTAGATGAGGGGAATATGAAGATAAAGAGAAACAGAAATGCACTGTCTAGAGGATACTGGTGATAAATACGAAAACAAAGTTAACTGACGGAGACGTGGTGTGACAACTACGTTCAATACCACCTTCGAGCGGGAGTAGCGGGTGCTGCAAATTATATACTTTTATCAAATCTTCATGCTACTTAGTACTTGCCCATATCAACCCCGTTACAAGGAACTCAATGCTATCCATGTCCATGGCGACCCTAAGGTGCTTTAAGTTAAGGAGATTCAGCGATGACAAACCAGTCACAGTTAAGAATGTGCCCATTTCGGACGGTTTTCATCAAGGGCGATTGGCTGTGTGCGGAAGGCATCGCCGAAGTGACTTGGGCGATAAATGGATCAATGCCTCGGCCGGTCGAATCCAGAAGTTTCGTCAGTCTTGCGTTTCAAAGGCACAGGAGTCATGCAGCTGCGCGGAACGGCAAAGACCCCTCATAGGGCCTAGCTGGCATGTGCAGCGGATCATGGCCCAGATGTGGGAAGAGAGGGTGCTTGGTGCAGAAGGCTGGAAGCTTACACATAGACAGGTAGATGGGTTGGATAGTAGAAGGGGGGTATTTTCTGCTCGGTTGGTGATGTAAGCAAGAAACACGAGAGGCGCCAATGGAATGTTACGTAGGCAGCTCCGTCAGAATCCAAAATCGACATCATCCAATTGCATTGTGGCTGGTGCCGGGTTGAGCAGATCTTGGGGAGTCGTCCGTGGCTGATGTGGCTCCAGCTCCCCGAGTTCTAGCACCATCCAATCCCAGTGCGAGAGGTGGGTCGCCCACAAACGAACACACACTTGGACAATTTCGAGCCCTTTGGCCAAAAAACTCGAGCACTGTCAAAAACTCACCTGACTTTTCCTAAGTGATAACGAGCGATCAACTTCACCACATCAACCCCCTCTCGAAGTCGACCACATACACATCAATCAAGATGACGAAGCGCACCAAGAAGGTCGGAGTGACCGGCAAGTACGGTACCAGGTAAGTTATCGCAAAAAACCACCACGATGCCTCCTGTTCGAAAGCGACGCCCGAGAACCCCAAGAGTCAACATGGCAATCACGACCTACTATCACTACACCCTATTCCTACTCGAACTCGGAGCCGAAGACATCATGACGAACGAGGACCAATGCGGCTGGGCAGCTGCACTTTCTGTTCCACTCAATCTCCATCGAATGATCAAGAGACGAATTTTCAAAATTGTTCATCGACCCTTCCCATTCGGGGGGTTTTTGGATCTCACGAAAGGAACTAGTAGCAGCTGCTCATGCTCTTACGGGACTCTCGCCTAAGGATGTCTTCGGCTTTATGGGAAGATGGCGGCCGGACTGCTTGCTTGATATTTCTTGGGTTCTGGGCTCACGCGAACACCATCTCTCGGGGTTTCAGCATCATACTAATCCGAATTCCCACCTTATAGATACGGTGCTTCCCTCCGTAAGCAGGTCAAGAAGATGGAAATCAGCCAACACGCCAAGTACACCTGCACTTTCTGCGGAAAGGTCAACGTCAAGCGCACCAACGTTGGCATCTGGAACTGCCGAGCCTGCCACAAGGTCGTCGCCGGTGGAGGTGAGCATTACCCCAAGGACTGGCTGGGCGGTTCGACGTGGTGCATGCACTTTGTCCAACTTCCTGGCCGCCCTCTTGAGTCTAGTACGGTGACTGACATGACACAGCTTACACCGTCGCTACCCCTGCCGCCGCTGCCATGCGATCGACTCTGCGCCGTCTGAGGGAGATTGCTGAGGTTTAAGGTGGATGCATGGTCACGATTTCTGCATTTCGCTTGGGGTCAATGGGAGTAACGGTTTTCATGAGTTCAATACCAAAACAGGGTTGAAAGATGGTACAGCTTTGGTCCTCGGCCCTGATCCACGGGGGAAAGCAAGGCCCGATGGAGTCTCACCAATGACAAGAATATGAAGAACACATCAAAATCCCCATCCGTGAGCATGTGAGATGTGTATTTGGTTGATTCCGAGAGCTGCACAATATCGGGCGACGTGACGATACACCGCGCGCCCACGCGCGCATGACCAAAACGAGGGCCCGCGACGCTTCACACCTAGTTGGCACCATATCAAGAGCCGGCAAGAGACGCGTTTGGCTCGACAGTTGTGCACGCTGATTTCCTGAGTACTATGCGTGTTGTTGCTTTGTCTTGCCAATGACTACAAACCCAGATTGACCGAAAATTGGTCTGTCGCCGTGTTAGTGAGGTATGTATGGGTAACCAACCATCGACTACCAAGGCATCTACATGTTTAATGCGCATATGCGAGTCACATTGTAGTCACCTACGATCAGTGATCGATTGCTACTCGATGAGAACTCGATGAGAACTCGATGAGGAAGTGTAGTCGATGTTAGCCCCTTGCTACCAACATCGGTCCCAGGGGACGGGGTATCGACAATCAGAGCAAGTACCAGGAATTCCCAAGCAGCAAGGATTTAAGCTTCGAAAGAGAAATTCGCAGCATCCATCTTTCACGTGGTTGCGGGCTTTGTCCTTCTGCTGGTAACGGAACTCAAGCAAGCACTGTGGTGGCACTGACGTTCCAAAGGTCCTTCCAGTCCCTCAACTTTGCCAAATCGGGCGTCTAATACTCCGATGGAAACCTTGGCCCCTGATTGTCATTCCCTCCCTTGACTCCAAAGAAGTCTGCGGCTCCTTTTACGAGGAGTTACTTCTGATCGTCATTATCCCATTATACGGACCAGTAAAGCCAAGCACAGGAATGTAAGCCGGGTCAAGTGGCCTTGGCTCCTTGGTTTGATTACTGTGGTCAAGCAGTAACCTACTGCTGAGCTGAACACACCTCCCCAATACTCCACCAACCGCTGTCTTCTGTCTAGCGGAGAACAGGAGAAGCCTCCCTGGCTAGAATCTTGTTTTAGTCGTCTATCAAGTCAAATTGTCGATTTCCAAGGCCTAGGGCCCCACGACTTCTGCCACGACTCATGGAATATTCAAATACGACATCTATCTATCTATATATATAATAACTTATGGGTCGCAAAATCAACAGTGCCTCATTCTCACTTCTGCCTTCTTTCGAGGATAGTTCACCGGGAGGATGGCAAAAAGGGTAGCATAGCACGTAGCAGTCACCACATCCCGCATTTGGTGGTCATTACGCAGTGGTGGTGTGGCTCCTTAGCATTTGCCCGCCATGGCAAGTGATTCTGTGTCAGCCACGAGCTAGACGGTCCGTGGTTGGTCAGGATGCAATATGTGCGACTATTACCCAAGCACGCGCGGGATGTCATGTACGCACCCCTACCTAGTTCAACCCATCTACGTGCGTGTAGTCAACCGTGTAACGGATGGATCCTATGAGCACGTCTGGAAGCAGAAAGACACATATGAGGTCCGAAGAATTCAAGGCTGTTTAGCAATCACCAACCATAAGCGGTGCAGATCTAGTGTTCCTTCTGCACACAAACATTTATGCGCACATATCTGACGGACGTGAATGCGAAAGCCCACTTCTTGAAAGCCGGAACCCCTGCTGTCCTGGTCTTGCACTCAGCTCCAGCCCTGTACGTGCGGCGGAGCACACATGCCTGGATAAGAAGGTACCTGTACGCCGTACCGAATCGGCCACCACTGAACTCCCTAGACTCCCAGTGGATGGATGGCCTCGAGGCCAATAGCTAGCAAAAGAAGACAAAGGAAATAGAGGCAAGGACTCTTTGGTTTTCGAGCCCCTCGCCTATCCATTGTATATCTCTCACTTCTCAAGGTTGTCGGCTGTCCGGCTGTCCGCCTTGGCTTGGACCTGGTCTCAAAAGGCCGCCGTACATAGTGGCTACTTCATATCGTCACCGGTGGCATCAGCTGATTGGGCCTGGCATCTTTTTGGGGAAAGGGTACTTGGTAGACGAGCGCTAAGCTCGTCAGAAGTGCAGGCGACGACGAAGCAGTGTGAGCAACAGAATGGAGTCGTGCCGGCCTCGTGCCGCCTAAAAGAAAAAAAGTGCCTGACCTGCCCTGGCCACTTGTCCAGCCTGGTGGTTACGAAGATTGGGATTTGGGATTTGCTCGAAATCAAAACCACCTAACTAACCTACTGCCTACCTTCCATGTCGGTAAGCGGTAAGTCAGTCAAGCTACTTGTATTAGGCTCCGCCCCTCTTTCTCCAATTGTCCTGTCTTTCATTGATTGCTTGTTCCCGTGCCTCGAAGTGACCAGCCCAGCTACAGTACCAGATCTCTCAGTGAATTACTGCATCGATTGCCTTCAATTTTTCTCAACCTTAGGTACAACCAAAGACTAACCACAGTACCTGCTAGCTAACTGCCTTGGACTTGGTCAGACATCCCATCCACCATCCACCATCCACCCAGTTGCTGGAACCTGAACCTGGCCTGGGATGTGGTGGCACGACGCCCACACGCACTCTCTCTGCCTTCTGCCTTCTCTCTCTCTCACTCTCGACCTGCTGCCGCCTGGCCAGCGAGTCTTGCCTTTTTAACAACCACCCACCCCGAAAAACACAACAGAGGCATTTTGGCCTTTGCCATTCAATCATATACGGGGAAGCACTCAAAGTGGGTTTTGGTTCTAAACGGTCCAAAACACCCACACCCGAGAGAGGCTTCCTTCCTATTATCGTCGCCCCCAACTCCATAGCCAAGCACCAGCCCTCTCTTTCGTCTTTCTCCATTCACCCACCTAACCTACCTACTACCATACACATCCAATCTCACCTACCTTACAACCTTTGGAAGAAGACTCACTTCTCCCTGCTAGCATTGAAGACCTTGAATTGTCTGTTTGTCCCTTTTTTAACGGGACTAAACGCCTCATTCAAATCATCAGCAGTAACCCTCCCTTTTCTCAGCAACCTACCCGCCCTTCCGCTACTGCTCTGTTGTTCGTTCACTAGGCGCTTTGGTCTTAGATGCTTTTGGCCTTACCCTTCCTTACTCCGGTATCAAAAAAGGGCCATTGATTGATCCATTCCACCCACCCTACTTACTCCCAGACTCTTTTCCCCCTACTGGGTGGTGCCAAGAAACGTCGTCCCCTCTGTCCGCCCTGTGGCTCTCTTACACGTTCTTGCCTACAACTTACTTTTTATTTTTCTACCTTTCTTCGTCACCAACCCAACCCACCTCGCCCTCACATATATTTCCCATACTGCATCATCGCCATTGGGAATCTCGTTCCGTTCCACCAAACAATCCAGCCTCCGAAACCCACTTTCGAAACATAGGCTTTTAGCGTGTCGACCATCGGCCATCTCCCTCCCATTCGCCACAGCAGCTCATCTCAAATCACAAACGACGCAATTGCATTGCACCAAAGTGGCTGCATCGAATTATTAGTTCGACGCAGTCATTTTTCTTCAGACCAAAAACTACTCCATTTATATGTCTGAGTATTGTCATCGGGATTTTATGAAATATTGCCCCCATGGCTGATCAGTGCATCGTTTGTCTAGAAAGCCTAGACGTGCACCCACTGGTTGTCCCACCTTTGCAGGAGAGTGACCCGGATGTTGATGTGCCACATGACACTGCCGGCGCACCTGCACCTGCAGATGCAAGTACCAGTGCCAGTGACAGCACTCTGCCTGTTAGTGTAGCACCAGCGCCAACCACACCAACAAAAGCAACACATACTGAATATGACGGCGTAACTTCAACTTCCACACCCGACGGCTTTGTCGTTGACGAGGACAGCAAAATAGCTGAAATAGAAGTATGTGGCCACGTGCTTCACGATGTCTGCCTGCGGCAATGGACCGGAAAGGCCAATAGTTGTCCTATCTGTCGCCAGACATTTAATTCGGTTATTGTGTATGATAGCGTTGGAGGTGAGTATATACCCGCACTTACCAACTACAAGTCAATGTGGAACTCCATGGCTAATAAACTGCGTGGTAGGCAACAAACTCGACTCGTACGCCGTCGCAGACAAGAAGCAAATCGCCGAGTTCGACGCGCCAGCATGGATGGCAGAGAACCCCGAGCCGGAGGAGCCTGCCCAGCCATGCCCCATATGCAATCGAAGCGACCAAGAAGAGATACTTTTACTTTGCGATAGCTGCGATGCACCGTACCATACCCACTGTATTGGGCTGGACCATGTTCCTCGCGGCCACTGGTTTTGCATGGAGTGCGCCGAGGAGGGTGCAGCGCTTGCCGCAGCTGAGCTGGTGGACCCAGCGAGTGGCGTATCCAGGCTGGCCGGCTCCTCCGACCACCAGTCCGACTTCATGCCACGTACTCAAGCGACATTGCGCCGTGAGCGCCAGCGAGCTCGCTCGGCCGAATGGCAAGGCGCCTGGGGCGAAATCGCAGGGCGTGTTTGGGATGTCCTGGATATTGACCTAAATAATCCCGAGGAGGACGAGGCACTCTTGAATTACCGCCGAGTAGAGCGACAGCGAGGAGGGACAAGGCTAGGCAACGGGAGCTATCATCGAAGCGAGTTTGAGAGATGGCAACAGCGTCTCCATATTGCGGATCGTCTGGGGTCTCTCGATGTGTTTACGAACGGTATTCCTCAGGGTCGTAGTCTGGCCCGGTCTGTACGACAGGCCACTCCACCACCGCCACCTCCCCAGGAGACTCCGGAAGAGAAGGAGGCCTGGGGCGCACTGGAGATGGCGAAGAAGGCACTGGGTACAGAACGGCCTGCCGAAGCTACAACACCCAACCCCCGGAAACGTCGCAAGTCGCGCTCCACCACAGCATCGCCACGAGAGCCAGCCCCAGAACCAGAGCGAAAACTGAAGCGGCCACGAACAAGACGGGTCCACCACGACAACGCTGAAGCCTCCTCTTCCAGGCAGCCGCAGGCTGGGCCATCCTCATCATCCGCTGCAGCAACTATAGCAGCACAGCCTTCTGCACAGACGTCTCCTTCCCAGGTTGCTACAGCAGTCCCGTCGTTCTTGTCGACGCTTTTGAAAGAAGTGGAACAGAGCACGCCGTCCGACGATGAGAGTGTACGAACAGTGCTGGGCGTTTCCAAGACCAATGGCGAGCACTCCTCGCCTGCGACCTCGCCTTCGCCTTCTGCATACAGTAGTCCTCGTGCGCTCTCAGCTACACCACCCCCGCGAGGGCTTGGTGAGCGATCTGCCTCGCCCCTTACC
Source organism: Apiospora kogelbergensis (assembly GCF_038363985.1). Lineage (NCBI taxonomy): Eukaryota > Fungi > Ascomycota > Sordariomycetes > Amphisphaeriales > Apiosporaceae > Apiospora > Apiospora kogelbergensis. The sequence goes on from NW_027117422.1 coordinate 1,936,544, forward strand.
CTTACATCTCGTATCGAACCTATTTACCCGCCGGCCAACTTCTCGCCGAACCGCAGTGGATCACCAAGCCGATACTGCGGGAGCGATAGCAGCGATTCGGAATCCAAACCCCACCGCCAACAACACAGTCCTAAAAGAAACGGAACTGCGTCTTTGGAAATACGCCATCCCCGGCCTCGCCGCCAACATACTACTCCTATCAACACCCGCGTGGAAGCGCGTTCGCCCGAGTCTTCGCCTACTCGCGGATCACCCACCCGCATTGCCCTTCCTCTGGAGACCAAGGAAAACATCTCAGCCATTACTAAAGCGGCTTTAAAACCACATTTCCGGGCTGGTAGTATCAATGCCGACCAGTATACAGCCATCAACCGCGACCTATCACGCAAACTTTACATGCAAGTTCCGGACGAGGGACTGGATCATGATACGAGAATCAAATGCGAGACTTTGGCGTCTAAGGAAGTTGCCAAAGCGGTCGCAGACTTGAAGGCTGCAGTGTAATATGGGCACTACTTTTCACGACTAATGAGGGCATGCTCTTTCACGATATCCGGCGTTTTACCTGGGGTCTCTACCGGCGCGGAGGCTTGCTTTTACATGCACAAACTTGCCCAGTAGCATTACCGGCGAGTTTTGGTCTCGCGGATTGACGATTTGGTGCCATTTACACGGTGCTTGAGGTCGCGCGAGCCAAGGAGGCAGTTGTGCTTGGGTTCTAGGCTATTTTGTACACCCTGAGGGCTTACATCTAGAGCACTGTAGACTTCTTGATCACGGATGGAGTTTGGCCAGCATCTATATGCATTTCAGCGGCGTTCATGGGCATCATCATACTTGTCAGCAAGGCATAGCTTTTGTCTTTTGTCCGAGCCCGACCTGTACTATTACTAGTCATTCGATGTTATTGGAAGTACAGCATGTCAGACTCGGGGGCACACCAGGCTCCAGCCCTTGGTCTTTACTGCTATGGACAAACAGCTGGGAGTCGGCCATCGGTGGGCTCTCAATGTTTTGCGCCGTACTAAACGGACGAATATGGTGTCCGGCCATGTGTCCATTCAGGGCCTTGGATGTAGAATTTTTGTAGATAGCTAGAGAGATATGGTGCAACGAATACACTTGTTTCTCGGCATGGGCTAGGGCTTATGATGCTTCGCTGTGACAAGGAGAGATTGATGGGGGATGGGACCATAGCAGATGTCCATGTCTGCCCAACCCCATTCCCATGGTTCAACTCCCGCTTCATGGCAGATTTCATCTACGTTTCCCATCTGATGACGAATACGAAGATGGCTAAGTTGAGATGGACCCGGAAGAATTGCCTCGCTCATGCTCACCTCAATTCAGCTCGCCTCACGCAATGCAATGCGATGGGTGGTTGGAGGCGGTCAGGCCCATGTGGGGGGTGGCTAGAAGAAATGATCACCTGCTTCCTTTCCCTTGTGGGCCTACTGCAATCTATCTTCACATTCGCGTCTATCCTCTGTTGAAGATGAACACGACGATAGAACGTCGAGTAGTATCTGTCGGGTACTGCGGGTACCTGGCAGATAACGCTGGCCAAACGTCTGTCCGTTCATGTGACCGAGGTGACGGCGCAGTACACTGCAGCCGCATCAGAGACTCGAATTCCTCATGTATACACTCAATCACGTGCATTCACAGAACTACAGGTGCAACATCACAATTCAATAATAGGCCACAGAAAATGTCAGCAGTAACTATCTAACAGCCAACCCGTAAGTTTTTCGCAGGAGCCGCTAGCGAAAAAAGACTGCGATAAGTCAATCTGGGCACGCGTAAATGATCAGGACTCCGTGAGTAAAACACCTGATAAGAACAACCAGGTGTCTTTTGCGTATGTCTTGAAGATAAGGATTTGTGCCCGTGAAGAAAAAAAAGAAGAAGAGAAGAGGAGAAGATGGACTGCGGCTCATGGTTTTGTTCTAGTTTGCTGGCGGAGCGGGTGGTGGGGTCCGGCAGTATGAGGTGCCCGCCCATGTGGCCGTGGCTGTTGTGGCTGTTGTGGCTTCCCGATGGCTGTGTAAGTAAGGAAGTTGTAACTGGCGGCGGCTGTGTGTCGTCTTTCATCCATCTGGCCATCCGCTCGACACGAATATGGCCGAATCGTCGACCGTAAAGGGGGCAGCATCCCCAAGCTTCAATGAGCTCCCCACAGAGTTACGCCTTGCGATTTGGACGTTTGCCCTACCTGATGAAGATGCGCCCGAGCTTCTCTTCTACGGCGGGCCAGAAGACCAGCAGGGTCCCATCATGGTCAACACGGGGTATCCGGTCCTGATGCACGTGTGCGCCGAGTCCCGCGCCGTGGCCCTGCGCGAAACGTATTTGGAGTACTCGCGCAACGCCGGCATGAAGATCCCGCGGCGCAGGTACCGCCCGGACCTCGACGTGCAGTACATCAACCTCCGCCACGACGGGCAGACCCTCCCGGCGCCCGGTTGCAAGCACGTGACGGGGTCGGGCATCCTGCAAATGCACTACCAGTGGTTATGCTCGCTTGAGACGTACACCTTCGCCGTGCCGCCCGAGGCCGTGTCGGGCGGGACCAAAGAGACAGGCCTGGATAGAACCACGGGTCGAGCACGGCCCTACATGCTGCCGCCGCCGGAGCGGGGGCGACGAGGAGGGCCCCGCTACCGCGCCCGCGTCCGCCTCGTCGGCCCCAAGGAGTCGCTGGTGGACGAGGCGCAGAAGGTTATCTGGGACAAGATCGAGCGGCACATGCACAACGTCTACAAGGCCCGGTGCGAGATCGACCCCGCGTTGGACCCGGAAAACCCGCGGCCGCAGGTCCGGGCGGGCGTGTTCGAGATGTGGATGCAGGATCAAGAGGGTGTGTACGGATGGCATGCTCCCGAGTACTGATGACCGCGACGCACTATGTTTTCATAGAAAGTGCCACTTAAGAACACAATAATAGATCTATAATGAACGAGTCGCTCTTCGGGTTGGATGCTCGGAGTATTTCGTGTCGTTGTCACATCTGTATGTTAAATGCATTCACCAACCATGTCAACCTCATACTTTGCTCAACTACACGGCCGAATTAAAACCGTGTCCTACCACTCCCTTGAACAAGTAGCATTTTTCAAATGTTTGATGTTTTTCATTTACTTATTCATTTGGTACATCCACCAGCCTAGTAAGACACGACAATCTTCTTAGCAGAGACGCCTGCCTTTTGCTTATCGAAAGCCGCCTGCATAGCATCGACGCCCCGGCCGACAACCTCGGGAGCGGGCGCCGGCTTGAGCTGGCCGGACTTGAGAGCGCCGGGGACAAAGTCCTGCCAGACGGCCTTGCCGACTTCCGGGTGTTGGGCAAAGATGGTGATGGCAAAGACACCGGCAGACTTGACGTTCTCGGGCAGACCCTCGGGAGGCGGCAGGACCGTCGTCATCTTGCCTCCACCGAGCTCCGACACCACCTGGGCGGCCTGCTTCTCGCACTCGGCCAGACCGATCGCTACACACGTGACGGGTTAGATTCAATCAAGCTTCCGAATGGGGCTAGATGGAGGAAATTAGTGGCTTACCATCGTAGACACCAGCGAGCTCGCCCTTCTTGAGCTCGGCAACCAGGTTCTGCACCAACTCCTTGTCGCCGTAGTCGAAGACGGCGCGGGCGCCGAGGCTCTTGACCAGGTCGAAGTTGCGGGGCGACGCGGTCGAGACGACGTCGTAGCCGGCGGCGACGGCCAGCTGGATGGCGGCGGTGCCGACGCTGGAGCTGCCGCCCCAGACCAGGACGGTCTTGCCGTTCTTGGCCGGGCTGCCCAGCTGGGGCTTGTCAAGGGCAAGGTGGTCGGGCTGGAAGAGGCCGGCGGCGGCCGTGGACAGGGCCAGGGGCAGGACGACGCCCTCCTCGAAGGAGATGTTGTCGGGCAGCTTGGCGACGCAGGCGATGGGCGCCGTGACGATCTCCTGGAAGCCGGCCTGGTCGAGCTTCTTGTTGCCGAGGAACTGCGAGTGCACGATGACGCGGTCGCCCGTCTTGTACGTGGACTCGGCCTCGCCGCGGCCGACCTCCATGACCTCGCCAGCGAGGTCCTCACCCAGGATCGTGGGCCACTCGGAGATGAAGGCGCCGTAGTCCTGGATCTTCCAGTCGACCGGGTTGACGGCCACGGCCTTCACCTTGATCAGCAGCTCGCCGGCGGCGGGGGAGGCCGACTCGCGCGAGGCGATCCGGAGCTTCTGGTCCTTGCCATCGAGGAAGGCGGCTTTGTGCTGGTTCACCATCTTGTCGTCGAGGGATGTGTGTAGATGCAGATGTGGGTGTGGCTAATATGGTATGGTAGGTCAGAAGCCGTGGCCAGAAGTAAGGGTTTACAGCAGGGTATTTATTTGACATCATTGATAATCACCACACCACCCCTCCTCCACCCTTTTTCTATTCTTGTAGGTTCGGGGACGTTCCACAGTTGGTATGTAATGTACATGTAGCATTACGGAGCGGGGCCAGAGCTGTCTTGCATCTGTCATTGCTACTTCATCTTCCTTCCTATGCACCGCCATGCCATGATTCGGCTGGAACTTCTCGGCTCGGAGAGGGGGGAGGGACGATCAGGGGACGATCTGCTTTGCCCTCGTACTCGTGCCAGAATTACCTACGCGGTACTTGCTAAGATATTAATCAGCTGCAACTGTCCACGCAAGTATAGCTTAGTACTCTGGTTAGCCACTGCCACGTTGAAGGGATCCGCCGCCATTCTCGGGCTGCGAAGCTTGATTGAGAATGCACCCCGATCGATTGACCGCCCCTGGTCCTTGGAGCGCATCAGGTTAATGAAAATGCCGGACTTCTAGACTCGGGATACTATCGACGTTAGAACGTTGGCAGTTGGACGTTAAACATCATGCAAGCAATCACGCCGAGGCTGGTCCGTTGCAATCCCTGCTTAGGCCTGCTGAAGAATTGACTACCGCGCAAATGCCGAGGCACACCCAAATTTGTAAGCGGTATTGGATGGGAAAGCAGCCTGGCTGATTGTTAAGCTCTTGAAGGATTGCCATCCGGAAATAGACATCATCGCATCGTTTTCCCTGTGCACTCAAATTACGTTATCCTCGCTTCCATCCGGCGTTTACGGACCTACGATAATCTCTACTTCGTAATTGCCGGTAAAAAAAGAAAAAAAAAAAAAGACCGCATCATTCTTTAAAAAGGGAAAGGGGCAGTTAACCCACGGCCCAGAACTCGGAGCCGATAAACTTTACACGGGCAACCAACGGGGGAGGGGCTGGCTGGCTGGCTGAGTGAAGGCACCACGAACCCCAGTATTGGGATCGAGATGAAAATGGGGATGGTGTCTATTTGCCGTGTCCAACTTCTCGAACACCAATCCTTAGTACGGATCTTTCGTTGACGTCTCCAGGCCAGCCCGAGGGAAGTCTAAAAAATGAGATGAAAAAGTAAGAACATACAACACCGAGGATTCCCAGGTCGTCACCGACCCTAGTACTAATTCGGCTCTCTGCTGCTTATATATGGGAGAGCGGACGGGATCCCTAGTATTCAGCAGGATGTGGTCGTATGTGACAGAGTGGCTTCCCAAAAACAATTATATCCCTTATTGCTGCATCTTGTGAATAAATCGCATTTTTTTTTATTTATTTGCTGTATACGGCTAGTGACTGGTTTCTTCAAACTCAGGCCTCGCTACTTACACGCAAGGCAGTATAGAGCTTTCAGGAACCATACCTTGTAGGTACAGCAGTGACGCGTGTAGTCGGGAATGGTTACCAACTCTTGCGTAGCATCGAATCTCCACTGTAGTCGTCAGGGGGGCTTCTTAAATTGGCCGATGGCGTCAACAAAGTCGAATCCAACACAGACGTGCCCAGAGGCAAGTCACCCGGGTCGAATGGTGTTTCGATCACGGTGGTGTATAGGTATGTCGTTTGCTCAACCGGGTGTTGGCAATGAGGAATGGCCTGAAACGAGAATCACTTGCTGGACTACGCCTACCCCCTTATAGTATGGCTGCTTTCATCGCCATGGCGCGTTTTTCTTTTTGACTCTACGGCCCCAAAGATGGCGGATGAGTACTCTCGCTAGCTCTTGCCAATCGGGCATGGTTATCCGCTTCTGCACATCCAAGATAGATACCTGCTGGAACGTAAAGATAGAGCCAGAACTAGCATTTTGCAATGCCCTCCTTTGTTTGAGATGGTGATGGGATAGGAAGGGACGCCTGATCCCCAGACCCGGATCAGTTTGTCCTCGGTTAGCATTTCACTCTTCAGCTTCTCCGGGGCGACGTGCTTTTGATTTTGAAAGTTCCAAAACTCTTTTGGGGAGTTGGCAAGCAAGCCGCGTGCTTGACTTGTATCATTCGCATGAGTCTGCGACCTCCAGGCGAAAATGGTGTGGTCATCTGACCTCTGGAGGATGTACTCCTGCAGACGCTGGAAAGCCAAGGGCCCTTCGCCATAGATGAGAGGCATGTTGACGTTGAAGAGCCCAAGGAGAGAGTAAGCCATGTTCTTCTCACGGGCGGTTTCCTTGCGCGCGGCCCAGCCCATGCGCCTTCCGATGCTCACTTCATTCAGCGGGCCTGATTTGTTCAAGGCCAGTGTATCAATCCCGGTAATCTTGGTCAACGCTTGTGCAATAATGTCTCTCGGCAATTGTGCACCATGAGTTGTTGTAGAACCTCACACGCCGAGGGGCGATGAGTTCCTGCAAGGAGAATCGTTAGCCATCGAGGGGCTTTTCGAGTACACGGCGTCACACCTGTAGTGTCCAGCCCCGTGTGAACCATCGGCTTTGCCCAAAGCCAGCACAATTTGTACCTTTGAGGGGGGTCCGATTCCATACGAAGAGACATCCTCGAGAAAGGCATAGCATACTTTTGCCTTCCGATACCATTTGAACATTGAATTGATGGCTTCTCCAAGTTCTGCGCTGCTTGTCTTGTCAATGCAGCATGTATCAATCCAGGCACAATCAAGGCCGTCCGTTTGTGCTTGCCTACAGGTTGCCTTGATCTTGGAGAATCCTCTCATGCCCTCCCGAATCTTCTTTAATTGGAAATATTGCAACGAGCTCAGAATACCATTCGGATACTGACTATATACCATCTTGCAGTGAAAGGCCATGACGGGCCAGAACGCGTTTTCCAGACAATCTTGAGGTCTCAAAGTTATAACCAGCAGAGAATTATCCGGTTTCCTTATCTGAGCTAACCTTCGCGGCATTGTTCGTCCTCGGAATCAACTCCTATCCACAGCGGTATACAGCAATCACTTAACCCCTGATTTGAACAAACATTCGATGAAAGATGAGTGGCGGCCATCCTCTCAACTCGCCCTGAAGCTCGGCTACCAGTCGGTGGACTGAGTCGCTGTTCACACGCGGCACTTACCAATTGAGCAGCCGCCCTCAGGAGGACGTGTGGATCGGAAACGGGCGCTGAAACATGACTGAGGCTCTATATCTGTAAGCGGCACCGGAGTCTCTGCATATAGAGAAGAACACGCCGCGGCGCAATTCGGTGAGTGGCTGAGCCAGGGGCAGTGTTTTTACTGTGCCGCAACTGATGCGTTTGGATGTAAACACGCGTAGTAAGCAGGAACTGAGTAAATACCGTGAGATGCCAGTCTCGCATGAGAGCCAGATAATATTCTACCCTTCTAACTATTCCGCCTATCATTCTCGCTAAAGAACATGGGGAAATGAGAAAAAGAACGGGGGCCTCTGATAATTACAACTCTCGCCCAAAAGAACATGGGTGGCACCGGATATAACGCCGCAGCCAAGGCCGCCGAGGACGTGTCCGGCTTCGACGCGCTGTTGCTTGAAGCGCGCATCGGCATCATCGTAGGTATCGTAGCCTTTGTCCTCCTGGCCTCCGTGGCGGTCTGGTACCTGAAGCGGAGGCGCGCGACCTCGAGGCGCAATTCGTCAACGATATGGTCCCAGGAGGCGCAACGAAGAAGCTCCCGACAAAGCCGATGCCGACAGCGGATATCAGGGAGTCCCGACCTCGTCCCCGGCAGAGGGAGGAGTCCTGGGGTGGGTCGACGATGGGGATGGCGAGGGATGGCCGATACGGTCGGGCCGGGCGCTATAATGCGCAAGGCATCAATTGAGTTTCGAAGGGAAATTGGGAAATCACAACTTTGCCAGGGGTATGTCTTACGACCTATGAACCGGGAGTATCAGGTACGGGGAAAAGGGGGAAATGCCAACGCATGAGGTTGAAGACGGAATTGGCCTCCCCTCAAGCTGCAGGTCTTAGCCAATGTGAAATGCCACATTTGGAACACGGAAGGATGAAGCGGCAAACACACGAAGCCCTCGGGTGTCAGTGCCAATCATGGGTTGAGTGACAAGACATGACAGGTACAGGGGCGTCGATCCATCAAGTCCAAGGTTCGGGGCTTACTCACGCCGCCGCTCTTGTCTCGTGAGATAAGGTTATCTGTAAGCACCTAAACCGGAGACTGATAGTAGGAAGAACCCTTATGTCATCTGGCTTCGGATTGCATACCGTTTTGCTCAGTTCCTGCCAATATGCATGTGAATATGATGTGAATGAGAGAGATAACCCCCTTTCGCCCGTCCACCTCCTCGGAGTTGCTCGAATCGACGGGTCCACAATTCCCGTAGAAGACGGCGCGTCTTTGACCAAGTACCGAGGGTAGCCGATGGCAGAACCCGAGTCTCCTTCTCTCCGCCCGCAACACCGGCAACTCTATCTCTGAACATGGCGCTCCGATTCGGTCGATTGGTTACCGAGGGCTCCTCGCGAGTCATTGCGCATCTCTCCGCCTTGAGGTATTTACGAAACAACGCGCCGCCGGTTTCTTCCATGTCGGCCGTCCGCCGCCACCTAGCAACCATGGCGTCGTCGTCAGCACGTTCCCGCATGCAGCGCTGGTTTCCAACCACCTCGTCGCCGCTCATCGTTAGCGCGCCGATGGACTTTGTCACGAATGCGACCCTAGCGTCCGAAGTGAGCAAAGCCGGCGGTCTAGGTTAGTCGTCCCCAAACCCCCGGCGCTTCGATTACACACAGGACTCACTAGACCAATCTCACGACCACAGGCTTTATCCAAGGCGGCCGTGACTTCGCCCCCGGCTGCGCAGCCCTCAAGAAGCTTGACCAGCAACTCAGCCAGGCCCGCCGTCTGCTCTCGGACGTGAAGAGCAGCAGCAGCAGCGAGAGCCACGGCAAGGACATCTTGCCTCTGGGCGTCGGCTTCGTCGCCTACGCCGCGTCCGTCTCCCACTTCGCCGAGACCACGGTCCCGATCCTGGCGTCGTACCGGCCCGCCGCCGTATGGCTCTTCGCGCCGCGGCCGGACCAGCCCGGGACCATCGGGGACATGATCCGGGCCCTGAGAGAGTCTTCGTCTGAGACGGGCTGGAACGCCCAGGTCAAGGTCGTGGTCCAGGTTGGCTCCGTCGCCGCGGCGCGCGAAGCCGTCGTCCATGGCGCCGACATCATCGTGGCGCAGGGAGTCGACGCCGGGGGACACCAATGGGCTCGCGGCGCCAGCGTCGTCAGTCTCGTGCCGGAGATCGCGGACATGGTCGAGCAGACGGCATCGGGTCGCGAGGTGGCGGTCTGGGCGGCGGGCGGGCTTGCCGAGGGCCGTGGTGTGGCGGCTTCGTTGGTACTAGGGGCTGAGGGGGCAGTATTGGGGACCAAGGTAAGTTTCCATCTTCACTCGTTGGTTGTCGGTGCCAGCGAAAGCGGGAGCTGACTCTCCTGTTCCTTCACACGAACAGTTCATGGTCGCTGCCGAATCAGACGCCCAGGACTTCAAGAAGCAGACCATTCTCTCTACCTCAGACGGTGGTATGAACACAGTCAAGTGAGTTTGCTATATTCTTAGCTTTTTAAGTTGCCCTTTCTTTCCTTATTCCGCTCCCATGTGTGAGACTGGATGAACGAAGTACGCAGGTGCTGTCCAAAGTAGCTATTTCTCTAACAGTTCACCGCCATAACAATTAGATCTTATCTTCATGATCACGTCCAGGGCAACATGTCCTGGCCTGATCTCTACGATGGCCGCGCCGTGGTCCACCCTTGCTATCGGGAGCACGAGGCTGGCGTGCCCCTGAACGAGAACGCGGCCAAGTTCAAGTCAGCTAAGGACGCCGGCGATAACTCGAAGATGGTCACGTGGTCGTAAGTGCTCTGTCTCACCGTCTCTCTCCTTTTCTATCTATCAACTATACACGATGTCTAACAGTAGCTGGTGGCGGGCAGTGGCACCGGCATTGGACTAATCAAGGAGAGCCTGCCGGCGGCCGAGATGGTGAAGCAGCTCCGGGATAGCGCGACCAAAACCCTACAAGGGATGGCCAAGGCTAGGCTATAGTGCCCGGTCAAGGCGCCAAGCACCTGCCAACAGGAAAAACAACCATTGGAGGGGAATCAGTACATGCATGGCGCAAGGGTCCAAAGGCGACAGAAAACTCGAATGAAGCCGTCTTCGCTTAGGACTCCGCGTTAGGCGAAGTAACACCACGAGTCAGTCACACGTAGCCTGTGTGTGGAGTATTCTCTGCTTCCTACATACCTTACATACATACACATGCCCTTTCTCCGGTTGAATGGTTGACTTAATTTGGCTACCGGCGCTGATCTGACCACCATGTAGCGGCAGCGGCGAGTGTAAGGTTATACTCTATGTTACTATATATACCGGCCACCGACGTTTGGATTCCGTATGCCTTGGTTTAAACCAGCAATGCTACGTTATAGCGCCAGCAATGTTTCAATAATCTACCCAAAGGGACCACACACACACACACACACACACACACACACACAAACACATATACATACATACGTGCTCCCGATTTTGAAGCGCGCGCAACGGCCGTTACCGCAGACACACTCCTATCACCCAATGTATGTTACGTAGCTAAGCTAGTGTTCCCACGTGTACCATTGCGCGAGGCGGACGCCAAACTGCCGGGTCGCAACCGTCGCCCAGCTCTCGCAAGCATTTACAATTCGGGGGCATTGATCTCAAGTTGAGCGAGGCGGCGGGCGTAGGTAGCACGGGGAAAAGCAGGGCAGGTCTCCCCCCTTTTATTTGGCTTTTGGCCTTCCTCTTCTCTCGGGTGAACCGAAATAGACAGAGGAGCCTCATCACGCCACTAGGCCGTCAGTCAGTCACATGCCATGCACATCACCTCACTATTTCCATGGTCGTTCGTCCCCCGTTGCCCGTGCGTGGGCTCAGCTGCCAGAAATGAGCACCACGTTTGGGGGTGGCTTGTGAGCAGCCCGGACGCTGAGGTGTCAATTGAGATGGAGAAAGGCAAATCGGACCCTCTCATCTCCGAACACACGTTTTCGGGGTTGTACACACCCAGACAGACACACAAACACATCGTGACATTCGTCAATCGCGAAACTCGGGACGATGAGACAAGCGGGCGGCTGGCTGTGCAGACAGAACGAACTGCTCACCGTATTAACCACCGTTGATCCCTCTCTTAAACCGCTGTCTTGAGCCTGAACCCCCCACTACACGGCAGTAAGTTTACCGAGACGAGACATGCTTGACATTGACGACACCCATTGCACTTACAGTGGGCGGCAGTGCCCGCCTTCCGCGGAGCCATGGTGCGCCTACCCGTATCGTGCGACATGCATACGGCAGTAGCAGCAGAATGTCTGTCATCATATTTGCTGGTTGTTGCACAATACACTTCTTCTCCTCGACATGCCACGCATGATGTTGTCTTCACCGCTGTCTGGTATTCGCATAAGTGGTGTGCATGCATGTCTATAGTCGTCGGTATCTGTCTGCTATCTCCTGTTTCTACGATACCTGATGGAGAAGGTGGTGGCGGGACAGGGTCACGAGTGGCTGGACAAGGAACGTATTTGGAAATACACGTAAGAACCAAGTTTTCGGAGTCCAGATCGCAATCCGCCGGTAACAGAGATACATAGATAGATACACACAGACAGACAGGGATCCTCGATGCCCAGGTACTCCGTCCATCAAACACTTTCCCATCTTGACTGCAACTCTGCACGAATAGCGAATCGCCAGCAAAAAGCCTAATACTAATAATGAAAAAAAGAGACCAGGCTTGGATGTTACCTGTTCATCGACTGGAGCAGACCCATCCATCGCGACACGCACCTTTCTCCCCTTCTCGCGGGTGAGGTCACGAAGGATTCGGCCCACCGTGACCACGGCCGGACATTTAGTTCGTGGTGGAACTGGAACAATGCAACGCTCAAGTAACGCGACTGCCCAGTCGGGCGAGGAGCCTTTGTGAAGGAATCTCTACCCAGCAGATGCGCTGCAGATACAGTACATACCAGACTGCAGACCAGGGATGCAGTGTGCACCTTACTTTTCCCCGGTCCCCCTTATCCCTTCTTGTCCATCTGCTCATAGAAAATGCGAGGGTGGATGCGGGGACACGCCTGGCAACTTGGATATATGTATATATGATAAGTTTTATAATAATACCCCAAGACTCCGTGTTGACAATTGACACCTTCCTATCCCTTCTTAATCGACATTTCACACGTGCACGTATCCAATGAGAAGGGCCAACTTCCATTCTAGGTGCGCGCACTGTTGCTGGGTTGGACCCAAACCAGCGGCAAGCCATTCTTCCTCGTGTGGCTCGGGACATCGTGTGGGTGGTTGAACCGGACTCTTGGCATCCCTTCATGACTAACGTAGTCTGGCAGGGCGATGTCACGCTGTCGAACCACCATTGCTTGTCCATAAGACGACGATCCCAGGGGAAGACCCGCCAGGGACTAGCGATACGTACTTTCTGGCCTTGGCAAGTACTGCATTGCTTGCTTTGCCCAGGCCGTCCAAAGAAGAAGGAAAGGGAAAAGAAACAAGACAGCAACACAAATTTGCCCAAAGAAAAGAAAGGGAAGAAGACAACTTCTTTTCCCTTCCATCGCCAGCGGTGCACATGTATTCCGAATGTCGAAGTGTCCAATGCCGGGCAGAACGTGGTCGTCGGCGACGATGTGCGTACTATGTAATGTATGGAAAGTATGTATCGGCGGTACTTGAAGTACTTCCCGAGCAAGCGAGCGAGCCAGCGGACGACCGCATCTGGGTTCCGGGAGAGGAGAGGCCCGCTACCGTGGCCCAGCCGCAGAAGTACAGCCATGTACAAAAGGTAAGATACTGACGGCATGTTGCAGTCGCAAGACGTTGAATGCGACGTCGTTCGTTTGTTCATCTCAACTCACCAGCCCAGGCCGATGATGATATGCATGGCAGCAATATTGTCCGTACCTGCTTCTCCTCCTCCCTTGCTGACTCGGATTTTTGTTTTTCTTCAGTCCTCCGTCATGCTGGCCGAAAAGGGGGCCGCCCGCCTCGAATCGACAGCAGCAGGCACAACCACTATTGTAGTGACAGATTACTGGCAGCTGGCAGCTACTATGCAGATGTGCATCTGGGATGTAAGCAACCATACCATGCCAGTCAAGATATCTCCGATGGGATACCAGGCGTTCCACACCTTGAGGTAGCAAGTCCGTGCGGTGGGGTTGGGAACAGACAGTCTAATCTCGCCGGAGGGGGACGATCCTCACCTCGGGTCGGAGTGAGGGGTCATACCTTTTTTTCTTCTTCTCTCTCTCTCTCTCTCTCTGTGTCTCTTCTAGCGTCGATGGGGCTGTGGACAAAATAGACCATAATTGTTCAGCTCGCAGCCAGAGAAAGATTCCCAATGGCTGCTGGTACTTCTGCTTGTCGCCCGGCCAGGCTTAGGGGCAGAACTGGGGCCGTTTGAGAAACAGACTGACTGACATGAAACGAGGGCTGTGGAATAAAGCCATCCGTGTGATCGCAACCTCGTGCAAGCGGCGCGTTGGAACACGACTATCGCTTGATTCGATAGGCTTTTAGCCGGATGAGGACTCTTTCGCACATACCAGAGTTGTAATATACTAGTGGATATCTTAGCACTGTATCTTCGTCAATAATACGACCAAATTTTTTACTCTTCACGGGTGATGCTAGAATAGGTGCTGTGCCATCGTCATTTCCTGCTTTCGTCAGAAAATGATGTGCGTCGATCGGAATCCACGATCAAGATTCAGAATGCACTTCACGGCAACCAGTAACAAGCACGTTACACGGTTTCACAGCTGCGAATCGCCTTGACTCGTTCCGTGATGTGACTGGCTTGCTGGGTCGACCATTGGGGTTTGCCTAACCCCGCCAACCGACATCTTTTCGCTCATGATAATCTTATGTGTTCCAAACCCCAGCCTCAGGCACCAGGCTGCCAGGCACGCTATGCCCCTCCTTCCCGCTGGCTAATGTGTACCGGCGTGTCCGATTATGCATCATGCCCTTTTGTTTCATCGTCCATGCCACAACTACGGAGTCTGTAGAGGAGTATGTAGAGCGACAAAGGTTTGCATTCTCTCGTCTGGGCCATCCTCCAATGCGGCTCAATTCGTCAAGTTTGACCCAACGGAGCCTCATTTGGAATCTGGCTACAGAGCCCAAGCCTAGGCCATTTGCCAGGGCATACTTTAGTATGCACGGAGTGGGCGCGAGCAGCCCCGCCTAATACAGTTCATCCGATCGACGACTTCGCTGCACCTGACGAGTTGTCGTGTTGCGGTTGGGAACAATTTGCTGTTACGGCGAACTTGGCCCATTTCCGATGACATTTTGTGCATATCCGGTCCTGCTGTGAGACGCGGCTTGATTGACTCGAGCGACTGTTCCCATGATCTGACCCTTGACTTATCCAGAAGAGCGATGCAAGACTAGACGACGCCAAGTCGGAACAACCATGGCAGCGTGCGCCTTAGTAAGGCTTCGCGCTGACAGCTATTGGATTTAGCGGGAAGCACGGCTTCTAGAAAGAAGTTCGTGGTATCGTATACATAGGGCAGCAGGTAGATAGATATCTTTGTCGTGGAATTAGCAACTACGCTAGCGTGCACATAGTACGCACTCGCTAAAGACCCTTCCATGCTGAGATAGCGGGAGAGCCCCGATAACTCTTGTACGATGTCAACGCAAGTAGGGACGCCTACGCTTCAGGGTCGGGTAAATCTTTTTCACTAGAACAGTATCAGCGTCCACCTCCGACGTTGCAGATGTTGCTGAAGCTGAAGACAATGAGGATTTTGCGCATCTAGAATCAAAGATATCTCCGTCAGACGATTTGCAGCACGCGGTAGTATATCAAGCCGTTGTTGGTGAGACGAACGTCATCAGACGAAACCTGCAAACAGCCGTGATGCCCAATATACTGCACTATGTTAGGGTGCCTTCTCTGTGACAGGAAGCCGCCACGGCAGAGTACGTCTACGGTATGGTCTCCAGGTGGTACTGCCATCTTGCCATGTTGTGTCGAGGAACCTGGGAACCAAGCTAGGATGGAATAGGAGAAGACTGTTTATCTGCACGCCAAGGTATACCGGAGCCAACGGATCTCCATCTAGCATATCATACCATGACAGATAAGATCTTCGGAGTCGGACTTGAAACGCGGGTTGGGGGAATCTGGCGGCAGATCTGAGATGAATGAAGAGCCAGTTGTCTCCCGTGTTTTGGATTACAGAACGTAGTAGCCCTGAGAGATACCCCAACGAGAAATACCCTCCAACTTTTCTGTTGTCGGACGTTCCGACTCGGTCGACTTGGAAACAGCTTCTTGCTTCTCGGCTTCCACGGGTCTGGATCAGCACAGCTTGTGAAGGTGGTCTGTATTTTTTTTTTTTTTTTTTAAATCCAACGTAAGACCTTCGGCTGCCCCGCGTCATTCAGAAACGGAGGGGGACGCCACGGAGCGAGGGGGAGCTGGATGACATTGACCCTGTTTCTGTACGAGACACCGATATGACCGGTCAAGTGGTATTGTATTGGTCGCATTTGGGAGCGTTGGGAAGTGGAAGCTTGTCAGATTTCGATAATCTCCCGAATCGCCCCACTATCTAATGGCTCTCGCACATGTTACAGGGGTTTATCGAAAGTGTATTATGTATCAGTCCTGCGGGTTTGCCTCTGATTGAGTTTTATGGAAGCTTTCGGGCGGTTGACAACTCACAATAGACACGGGATCTAGCGTCTTCAACGGGTACCAGGGCCCATCACAGTTAAAGGTACCTTACGCAGTAGTGTAAGAAGAACATGTAGTGGCATTTTGGGGTTGAACAAATCGGCAGCTCAATGTTCTCCGGACTCCGAAACGCGAGCTTGGGATTGCTGTTTCTTTGACTGGTCCCTGATTGCTGGACCAGCTTCCGATTTGCTGAGAGCGGAACCACCCACTGACCCTGTTGGAGCTGAGGTCGACGTCTCACAAGAGGACTTGACTTGACATGCAGCCCTTGTTGAACAGTGAACAGTGTCCTGAGGCTTGGCGGGCGATGGCGTTGCGCACGAAATATGTGTCTACTTGACAGTTCTGCCAAGGTACACATTGCTTTTTGACTGACTTGCCGGGCGAGTTTGTCACGTCCCGCTCCGCAAAGGTGGGGTGGACTTGCTCCGCAATAGCGTGGTAAGGAAGGAATAAAGGAAGGCTTCCCACACCAACCACCAACCACAGGCTGACATGATGACGATGACTCGCTGCAAATAAGACAGATGCACTCGGCGCCAATGAATAGCATATACGAACTCCCACAGCCCTCTGATCTGACCATGATGAGGTGAGTGGTGGACGGACCCTCCACGACGAACAGCCACAGACAGCCATCCTGCGGGGGCCGATGCGGCCCGTACCCTATGAATGGACCTGGTGTGCGCTCTGTCCTCGGGATCGTGGTACTGCTGCTGCTGCAGTGCTGGTAGCACATGAAGCCTCTGTATTATCTCATCGGCCCATGCAGCCATGTGATGTTGTTTGCGTCAGTTTCGTTTGGTTCGGTGACTTCCAATACGAACACCAAATAGAGCCATCGTAT
Source organism: Apiospora kogelbergensis (assembly GCF_038363985.1). NCBI lineage: Eukaryota > Fungi > Ascomycota > Sordariomycetes > Amphisphaeriales > Apiosporaceae > Apiospora > Apiospora kogelbergensis. Next base: position 1,953,474 of record NW_027117422.1, read on the forward strand.
TTCAAGATATCTGCAAGATCTTGGACAGAGTTCACGTCGTCTGAAGCATAGCGAGCATTACAGGATGAAAATACATCTGAGGTATCCATCAGTGAAAGCCTAGGACGAGTTGCTTTCGACCAGGTCTGATTTATTATTAGTGACTACACCTCAACTGAATCCAACTAGTTCAAGAACAAGCAACGTGCCTGAAGATTTTTTGCTTCAGGGGTTGTCAGTCGCGCGACTGTTGTTCACAATACATAATTTTAGTCTTTCCGTGTCTACACCAATAGACCTGGATGCATGGATAGCGCCGAATACACAAGTGGCGAGAAGCATGCGCATAGAGGTAGGTAAGCCTCATTTGAATCCTACTAATGGTGGCGATTCCATAACTCGGCCCAAGAAGCTGGAGGGTTCCGCTTCCGCCACGTGCAAAATGCCAGTATAAGTGCTAATAATAATTGCACAGCCCTCCACGTCGAATAATCGTGTCTGTCGTCGGCCTTGATCCTGTACATATGTATGTATAGAGAGGGTGATTACTAACTCTCTACTCTCTGGCTCAAATGCTGGCGGAATAGAATTAATTAGGGTCTGCGCTCGGAGCCCTGGCGCTAGGGTAACCTCCTCTCTTCCTTACAGTACATGCATACATGTGTTAGTTCTCAGCCGATCCCTTAGATGAAAGTCCGTGGCCTTTCGCGAATCATGTAGCTGCATCCCCTCCTATTTCTTTTCTTTTCTTTTCTTGGATGCCCTCCTGGCCGGAAGGAGCGTGGCGATGAACTCAATCGCACAAACTCCCGTTGTAGCGCAGATGTCAAAATCGCCCTACGACGTCGATGCACTGCCTACCTCACAGGTGACGTGTTTGACCCGAGCACATGCCAGCTTCCACTTCCGCCGTCACGAAAGCCGGGGCAAGATGACTACAAGCCGCTTGCAAAGTCCGAAATACGTGAAAGGGGTTTTCTGCCGAAATGGAGACATTTCCAGATTCACGACAGCACGATCCACCCACCCGGACAGCGACTCCCAAAGGAGTCAGGACTGATCGCCCGGCTCTCTGACCAGCCTGCCGCGTGTTATTGCCCAGCAAGAAGCTCGCTTGTCCAGCTTCCACTGCTGGACGTCAATCATCCCGATTCACGCGATGCGTATAATTAGGTACAGACGCATCACGAGATGTCACTGCTTGCTGACCTAATGTTTGCTTTTTCACCAACTGGCATCTGGCGAGCCCTATCAGTAGCTTCTACGTGCGTTTCCTGTGCCCAGTAAACACCCTACCTTATCTGCGCTGCAGAGCCTTGCAGTGCATGTGTATATGCCTGCATATTCGCTGGAGAAGAAGGAAACCCATAATTTCACGACCGGGGACCAGAGAACATCGACACCCCGGCTTCTGCTAATCAAGTCGTCGGGGGTATGTAACATGCAAGTCCAGGAGTATCTCCAAGTACAAGTCGAAGGTACTCTTTGGAGTATGGGAGTGTCATCGACAGGGGCCCCTGGCGAGCGCATAGCGACCATCTCTTTTCTCTTCTGCGCGCACCCCACCTTCCCACAGTAGCCTACCTCCACCCTCACAAGCCTCGCTCGTTGCCTGTGGTCTGCTGGGGGCCTGGCTGCTGGCTACTGGTTGCTGCTCACTGTTGCTCGCCGTTGCGAGCGGTGCCCTGCCAAACTAGGTTTTTTCATTACTGAGCTGGGCATGCTGGCCGGAGGCTAGGCACGGGGGGGATTGGATGCTTGGATGCTTGGCCCACGGCAAGGCCTGAGAGCCATGCGTGCAGCGAGGCACGAGGGGTCGAGATGCACGATTCTATGCGGTAGTGTAGGTAGTGTAGTAGTCTGGGGGAGAAGAGGAACGGCCTCGAAATGAAATAATATCCCATTGGAGTCCCAAAAATTTCCCTTTCCAAGATCGCCTAGAATGATTCCTTATACTGACTGCCGCCTGCCGCCTGCCGCCTCTCTCCCTTTCCCTCCCACTCCATTCCCCTGCCCGGCTCGCTCAATTTGCAGGCTGCTTCCAGTCCGCCCATATAATAAAGTACAGCTCACTTCTAATATAGGAGTGCCACCTGCCACTGCCACCCTTAGATTTCTCTCTCTCTCTCTTCCGGACGTTGACTTTTGTGCGCTCATCCGCCCGAACTCAGTCGCAAATTTACTTTTCCATCTTTTTGTTTTTCATTCACGACTCGAACGACGTTTTTCTCACACCCGCTAGGAAGTGGCGCAGTAGCCCGAAGATTACGAAAGGAAGCACCGGATTCGCAGGTCATTTTGTAACCTATCAACTTGTAACGGGCTTCGACGCAATTAGGCGCACACTCACACGACCGACCGTTCCCTGAAGAAGAAGGCGAGCCCCGAATTTAGTAATACCAACGACGCCGAAGGGAGAGGACCGTCCTGTGTAATCTGATTGGCCTTCGCCTGTATCCCGCAGAGCCAGCATCGCATCGCATCGCAGCGCAGCGCATCCCTACTTTTAACCACTCCAATTTTGGGACGCCTATTTTTCTCGAACCGACCCAAAACTGGGACTGGCACCGGACCTGCGCTAGATCCTGCTTTTCGCCAATTCCAGCAGACCCTTTTTTAAAACCAATCCTATCCATCAATTGGGCCAAAAGAAGGAAACGGGCAATTAGCCAGGCACAAGCACTTGCACGTAACTTACTTGCATTTCCCAAAAGTACATACCTGGGGTTGCCAACACATACACTCTCAGAACAGCGTCGGGTCATTTCCCTCTGGACGGGATTGTCGAATAAGCTCAAGCTTCTTTCTCTCCGACGACGGCCACAGCGACAGGGCGATATAACCTTCCATCATCCCGTCAGACCGTCTCACCCACTCGGGTCCCTTGGCACAGCAAAAAGAACAAGAGCAAACCGTTCGGCGAAACGAAGCTTACCTTGCAAACGCGATGCGCCACCTTTTCGAGACTTTTGACTACCAGCATTAAGGATACCACCTTTTGAAACAGACCCCGGGGTACGCAAACCATCTGCGACATAACTTTCCCAAGGAGCCACCGCCCCCAACCCTGCACACCCAAGTTCCTTGACGGGTCTGGATTACCCAGCCGGATACCACTTACTACATACATTACTACTGTGCCTGTGCCTGCTGTACCGTCGCGTACCCAGCAGAATCTTTTCTCTTTTAAACTCAACCCTTGCGCCATCCACCTAATTCATTAGGTACCTGGCCACATGTTTAGTCGATCATCGTCGAAAACACACGGTCTTGCAAAAGAGCAGAGGGCCCGGGACGCACAGGTCTCCAACCTGCTTGAGCTCGGTTTATCCAACAACAAGTCGTCTGACTCCCGTTCCTTCCGCTCGCTGAGTTCTTTCAAGAAAAGACAACCGAAACAACCGCAACATCCAGTCCCTGTAAGGGACGATTGGGATACTTATTCGACTACTTCCTTCCCCGAAAAGAGTGAGTCACATGCGGCGCACCTTGGGTTTCGCGACACCGAGCCGTTGAGAGAGCTGGCGCAAAGCACGAAATCGCTAGGCTGAGCCACCACATCGGCGCGTGAACACTAGAAGTCTGGTAGAAGCGCCCCAGCATCTGCTCAACGCTCTGTCGCCAGTGCGATCAGGCATCAACGACTAACTTGGAGGCTTTTCTTAGACCATTCTATTGCCGCTGGCAACATTCACGGCTCCCCGCGCCGAACGCCCTCGATTCGATCTAACGCAGCAGCCTCCGTGTCCTCGCGGGACACGGTTCGTGCGGGTAGCAATATGTCGGGCATGATGAGTGCGGACCGGACTCGCAATCGCAGGGAGCGGACTTTTGTAGGGAGCGAGTGTTCAGTCTGCGAGGAACCTTTAGAACACACCCTCCGTGGCGAGCGAATCCTGCAGTTCCAATGCTCGCACGTCTCCCATGAGGCCTGTTTTTATGAGTTCATTCGCGAGTTCGAGTCACAATATTGCCCTTCGTGCAATGCGCCGCTGCACCTCGACACGAGTCGTGGGGGCAATGTGTTGGATATCGGTAAGGCCAAATCTGCTACTTACAATACGAGTCAAGTTTCTGATGGGACTGTCCATTCTGCAGAGAAAATCACCAACATGGTACGATCCGCATCTACCAGCGACTCCCGGTCGCAGCATACACCTACACCAACAGGCGGACCCTGGGATGACCCCCCCGTGCCGTCTAGTCGAGGCCCGCAATCGAGCGGAGGCCAGAGTGTAACCAGGGGTAGTCACCGAGACAACCGCGACAGCCGCGAGGCGCCTCCCCTCAGAACGATATACAACAGGCTCGCGTCATGCCCGTAGCGACAGCGAAGCTACTGGTGCTGCTTCTTCTACTGGATATGCAGAGACCGCCCAGAGCGGCCCCTCGCGCCGCCATGACTACGACTTGCAAGCCATGGAAACTACACCAGGAAGCCCGCGCACAATGACGCGAAACCCTATCCCTCCGCCTACCGTCACTGTACGATCCGAATTCCCTACCATCAACAAGTCCCGGCAGCAACAGACTCTCACCTGTTTGGTGACGGTTGAAGTCCCAGACAACAAATGGAGGCCCGATCCCGAAGACCTTGGCTCTGTAGTCCCGATGCCCCCGCCGCGGGCCGAAGACTCTTTCCCGCAGAGGCCGCCCTCCCCCGCAAGGAGTAACAAGCCCCGATTCTATCCTTACGAGCCCCCGGAAGTGCTTGAGGAGATGACAGAGAACCTACGAAATCGTGTGGACAATTGGCATGGCTTAGACTTCAATAGGTAAGGCTACAATGGTCCATGGAGTAAAATGCTCATTCTTGCTAATCCACTAATAGGTTCGGCAAACTCCGTCTGTATGGCACATTACGTGTAGGCAAGGACAAGGTCTCGTGGCAGGAACTTGAGTGTTTCTTGTTTGCTGAGATGCTTATCTGCGTTAAAGAGAAGAAGATCCCGTCAGCCGCGCACCAATGGGATGAGAACGGCAATCCCAAGAAAGCGACCAGATGCACATTGAAGGGCTCTATTCTGATCAAGAAGCATCTCAATGAAGTCACCGAGACTGGAAATGGTAGGTTTGACCAGTTGAACAATTTAGAGTGACGCACGAAACTGACATAGCCCCTAGTAGACGAGAACGTCCTCACACTGAGCCTTTCTGTGTCCGAGCTGCCCTCGTTCCATCTTAGGTTTGAGAACAGGAACCAACTCAAGCTTTGGCAGCAGGCACTACGTGACCTGAACGCCACAGAGGTATCGCCAGTCAGGAGTCCCGACTTCGACCGAGCCGAAACATCCGAGACGGACGAGGACGACTGGGGTCGTTCTCAACGCCCGCAACGCGTCTCATCCCAGGCATCGTCATGGGGTGGACCTAAATCAAGCACCACGGCTCCCACCGAATACACAAACTTTGTGAAGAGCCCGTTGTTCTCTACTGTACACGTGCCTATTGACGTGGTGGTGGTGGTGCCTATCTCTTCATCAATGCAGGGAGTCAAGATCAACCTGGTTCGAGATGCGCTCAAGTTCATGGTGGGCAACCTCGGAGAGCGTGACCGCATGGGTTTGGTGACCTTCGGCTCGGGAGGCGGTGGTGTGCCAATTGTTGGAATGACTACCAAAGCATGGCATGGATGGAACAACGTACTTGCATCCATCAGACCTGTTGGACAAAAGAGTCACCGTGCTGATGTGGTGGAGGGCGCCAACGTGGCCATGGATTTGTTGATGCAGCGCAAGTACAACAACCCAATTGCATCCATTATGCTCATCAGTGATGCATCGACATCCGACGCCGACAGCGTCGACTTTGTGGTATCTCGAGCCGAAGCCGCCAAGATCAGCATTCACTCGTTTGGCCTGGGCATGACGCACAAGCCCGATACCATGATTGAATTGTCTACGAGGACAAAGGCGTCGTACACGTACGTCAAGGACTGGATGATGCTTCGGGAATGCTTGGGTGGCTGCTTGGGTTCCATGCAGACTCTGTCCCATCAGAATGTAAAGCTCAGGCTCAAGCTTCCCGAAGGCTCGCCCGCCAAATTTCACAAGATCAGCGGCGCTCTCCAAATCACCAAGAGAGCCACTGGGCGTGATGCGGAAGCGTCTCTTGGTGATCTCCGATTCGGCGACAAGAGGGACATCCTCGTGCAGCTGGTTATCCTCCCCGATACAGCGTCGCAGGACCAACTCCCGCAGGATCCGTGGGAGACAATCGTGTCTGGCTTGGAAGCCCTGGGCGGGCCAATGGACCAAGAAGACCAACGCACTCTTTCAGTTGAGGAGCTGCCTCTGCTGCAAGCGGATCTGGTGTGGGGTGATATCCTTCGAGAAGGCAGCATAATACACCTGCCTCGACCCTCGCTTTTGGCCATTACGATGCTTCCTCCCACGGGCGACCAGAAGAAGTCGTCCTGGCAGAACGCTCCTCCGATTCCTCCTCACCCTAACATTGTCCAACGCCGGATGGAACTCCTTACCTCAGACATGCTCACGAGAGCGTTGACGCTGGTGTCCCGAGGGCAGCACGACCGCGCCCATACCCTTCTGAACGAGACCAGAACCATCCTTCGAGGTCTCGGCAAGGGTGGATTGCCACCGGTCCCCCCGCCACCTCTGCCTGGCCAAAAGTCGAACTCGTCCACCCCCCATGGTGGGCCGGACGGCTCCCCACCTCGGCGACGCCCGACCGAAAACACAGCCCCTCGCCAACGGCTTCTGCGACGTCTTCAGCAGCCAACGGCTACCCGCCACCGCTTTCTCGATCTCGGTCCAATGATGCCCTGACGCTCCGCAACACGGTGGGCATTGATTCCCACACGGTGTCTGCACTCGACGCCGAGCTCGAAGCCAGCCTAGAGTGGATCAACCACCCTGCTGTCTTCAGCCGTGACAGCCGCAAAGCTGTGCTCCAAGCCATTGGCGTCATCAGCAGCCAACGGGCCTACACGTTCCGCACACCCGTTGAAAGCTTGTGGGCAGCTCGAATCGGCGGAGTCAAGAAGTTGACGGACAAAAGCCGCGAATGGCGTGACGATGCCGGCGGAGAGGGCATCGTTGAAGAGCCTTGATCCAGTCTCGCCACTTCTTTCTTTTCGGAATATACTTTTATCGTTTCAAGGGTTTATACACGACACGATCATAGACCTATACGACCTTTACGGGAACACGTTATTACCCCTATATCCTTTTATACCTCGTTTCGAGCATGCTGTTGATCGGCACCTTTTTGGGTTCGCCTTTTTTCTCGCATTTTATTCGTTTCGCCCACCTGGTTTCATGTTCTGGTTGCCTCTCGCCAGCCGTCTTTATCCGGGGGCTTCGTTGCTATTTCTGGTCAGAATCATATGATACCACTTCACGACTTTTTCATACTACTTGGGATTTTCTCAATCTTGTTCGCTTGGCTACAGCATAGCGCAGCACGTCTGCTTCTCGGAACGGGAAATACTTGCAGTTTTTACTTTGATTTGACGGAGAGAACTAGGGGGATATCTTGAGATGGTGTTGGGCTTTCAGGGGAGGAGGGATTGAGGAAAGGCCAGTCGGTCATATAGGGCAAAGGGAGGGAAACAAATCGGGGGTGTTTGCGGACAAGTTTGGTTGGTTGGGTATTCCTGTCAAGGGGAGGGCCAGCAAAGCAGCTTTGGCCACGCGCGTACGGAGTTGGTTGCATTAAGAGAGAAAGAGAGAGATGAGCGGGTTTGCTTGACATTTGCCGGATGTGTACCTGATGTATAGTTTTTTACGACGATCTATGCCCCGACCACACATTTCTTCCTCCTTATATATAGAGCTGAAAGATATCTCGATTATGTATCCCTCCATTATTTCTTGATCTGAGAATAGTTATGCTTACAGTTCCCTCAATCATCCTTTCACAATAGAACTTGCCCACACTTTCCTCTTCCCTAATCGACTTCACCCGAGCCATCCAGCAGTTTCCCCGGCCTTGGTGATACAGGCCCTCCCGACTTTCTGACCTTGGCTTCCCACCGTGAGCTAGACAAACTTCCTAAACGAACACGCAATCAGAGCGAAGTACACAACCAGATGGCAACAACTTCTCACCAATAAGCATATATATCGGAAGTAAACCGCTGTCGGGATGGAAGCATTGCTATGAAGCGTTTTCGTTTGGGAGTCGATCTAAGAAACCGAAGACGGCTGGTAGCTTGCAGCATTATAATAGTGCATGAATATCAACATCATACGAGCGCCTGTAGATCCCCAATGTGAAGTGACTACATCTGATTACTATGAAAGCGCGAATTAGACTAAACATAACTGGCATCCCTACTCCTATCCTTTTTATCCCTCTCAGAGGAAGTGCTTATGCGTTGACCTCAGCAAACCAACTCCTCAACAGCCCAGCCAATGCAGCTGGCAAGTCTTGCAAATCGTGCACAATGAGGTAGTACTGGAACGGGAAGGTATCCAGGAAAGCCTCGGTCTTGATGCCGACCGTGTTGCCGAGCTCGTCCTTGACCCACTTGACCGACCTCAAGTTGAGGACACCACCGCTGGAAACCTTGTTCTGCACCGCCGCCCCGGGCTGTGACGGGGGCTGCGTCTTCGATCTCGCGTCGTCCATGATGATGAAGACGATCATGATGCGCTCCTCCATGGCCTCGCGGAGCAGCCGGCGGATCTCGTCGTGCTCCTGCGAAGGGGTCAGGCCGTCCGAGAGGATGAGCGCGAGCTGCCAGAGGTCCTCGCCGCCGCGGCCCGGGTTCTGGAGCCGCGCGGCCCGGAACCGGGAGATGGTGTCACGGACGAGCCCCACGATATCCGTGTGGTCCTGCTGGAAGCGGAAGCGCTGCAGCACCTTGGCGCCGGCATCATGCGACGCGAACGGCTCCGTGAAGTCGTGCGCCATGAACGTGTGCCCGCCGAAGCCCAACACACCGACCTGGCCCACCTCGAGCAATGTCAGGGCACGCGACACCATGACGAACGACTCGAGCGCCAGCTGGCCCGACGCCGACTCGCCCATTGACTTGGAGTCGTCGACGCAGAGGAGGATCTGGTACGAGCGCTTGGTCGGAATGGCTCGGCGCATCCAGATCTTGTCTCGCTTGTACGAAGACGCGATGTAGGGGATGATGCGCTTGATGTTGAGCCGCTTGCCCGTGCGGTACGAACCAGAGAGCTTGGTCGATTGGGATGGCGTGAGAATCAGACGCAGTTGAGATGTGAGAGCCAGAGACAGTGGGTTGGTCTTGGCTTGGAAGTCGGTCCATTGCTTCATGGCCTCGTCAAAGTCGCGGAGGTCTGAGACTGGCTCGCTGATGTGAGTGGACGACAATTGCACAGAGGTCTCGTCGACGGATTCTTCGTCTTGGTCTTCGCGCTCGGCTCCGTCCATTGGCGGTGTAACTTCACGATCGTAGGCTCCCTTGCGGGTAGATACTCCGGTTCGACCTTCCTCGCGCTGCGACTCTGCCTTGTCTTGTGCCTCAAGCGGTTCCGAGATATCCATCTTGTCAGCATCGTTGGCATCTGCGGTCTGCTCCTCATCCTCTGGCATGACCCGGCTTTCGGGATCCTCGTTCTCGTCGTCAATTGCCATGGTATCGTCAAAGGGACGTGATTCCTCCTCAGTCGTAGTTCCAATGGCTTGAGTGTCTGCTGCCATTTCATCATTCTGCAGATGCTGGAATTCCTTAGGGGCCATTTCGTCGTTATTCTCCTCGGCAATGTCCTTGAATTCTTCGGCTTGCGCTTGCTTGATCTCACGTTGTTGTCGGTGCCATTTCTCAAGAGCATCGCCCAGAGCCTTGAAGGGCTGATCGACAGCGGAATCCTGGAGGTCGTCTCCCTCGGACTGAGCAGGCTGTTCTTGCGATCTGGCGACATTGCCCTTGTCGCCGGTGGACGTATCTTGATCGGCTGCGCTCTCACCCATTTCACCACTCTCGCGTTGAGCCGTGTTGTCCTGGGCTGTATCTTGGTCCTCATTCTGATTAGCATCCTGGTCTTGACCACCGTTGATAACGTCACTGGGCGCGACGTTGTCATTGTTGGGGTTTTGCTGATCGTAAGTGGGCTTCTCCTTGTCTTCGCGCTCTTCGGGTTGTTCTTCTGCGTTCTCGCCCATCTCCTCATCAGCCTCGCCTTCCACGTCGTCGGCCTCCGATTTGTCGGCCGCATCTTCGTCCTCCTTTTGCTCATCTGCAGGCGCAGTTGCATCTGCAGCATCGCCATCCTCGCTTCCCATGTCGCTGTCATCTGCCTTGTCTTCAGCCTTCTCATCCGTGTCTTTCTCCTCAACGTCGGAAAGCTCGTCGAGATTATCGTCACCGATAGACGACATGTCGTCCTCACCGTCCTTGTCGAGGTCCATGTCGTCGGGCAACGCAAGGGCATCCTGCTCCTCAACATTCTGGTCTTGTCGGTTCGGCTCCTCGAACTGAACATCCTCCTCTTGCTCGGCACCAAGCTCTTCCTCTTCCTCGGCATCTTGTTCGCCTTCGCCACCTTCCTCTTCTGCCTTATTCTTGTCCTTATCAGCTTTGTCGTCAGCAGCGGTCTGTTCGTCCTTTTTCTGCTTTCCGTTGGTGTTCTTGCCTTCCTGCTCCTTCTCGGCGTCATCCTCTTTCTCACCATCCCACATCTTCTCATCGACAGTATTCGGGTCCAGGTCGTCGACCTCACCGGTTTCTTCGTCCATCTCATCATCTTCGTCTTCATCTCCGGATTTAGACTCCTTGTCGTCGTCGTCTTCGCCAGCGACACTGCCCATTTCGCCCTCGAGCTCTCCGTCGGCCATATCAACAGCATCCTTCTCGTCCTCGATCTCTTCTTGCTTGGGCTCCTGGTTCTTCTCCTGTGCCAATTCGGACAGGTCTTCGTCGGGCTGGATGTCCTTGCTGATATCCTCGGCACCCTCTCCTTCTCCAAGGCCGGTGCCACTTTCCATCTTGCCAGCACCTTCAGCCTTCTCATCTGACTGCTCCTGCGGTGTGCAGAAACCTTGTCCTGCTAGCTGCACGAAATTCTTGCTCAGACTGTACGCGATGTGAGAAGTGCTGAGATTGAGTTTGCCGTAAGTCGTGACAGCTTGCTGACATATTGTGCTATATTGCTTGACGATGGGATAGGAGGCAGCCAGTAATGATCTGGCCAGCTGGTTCACGTGGGCGTCCTCGAGATTGAGCTGAAGCAAGATAGAAAGGGCGCGCTCCAGAGTCGTCTGTATCTTCTCCAGGTGGAGGGACTTCAGCGAAGCGGCCATCGCATCGTCGGATATTGTCAGCCAAGCCGATTCTTCGGTTGATGTAGGAATCTTAGCCACCGCTTTGTTGAACTGCTCGACGGCAACCAGCATACTGTCGGTTAGATTCTTCACGGCAGGCAGCAGAGACTTCTCGAGCGACTGCTTCTTATCATGGGCCTGAAGTGGCTGCTCATCGATGTCTGTCCATAATTGGATCTGCTCAAAGATGAAAGCAAGATCGGGGCGCGCTTTCCCTAGGTCTGCCATGCTCTGTTTAATCTCCACCAAGCAGCTGGCAATTGCACGCTCAGCCTTGAGGTCAGTATCGGATAGAAGATGTTGAGGAAGAGACTCCTTAGGCTTATCCGCAGCTACGGTTGTGAGTGCTGCGCGCCACGACTTCAGCTTATCCATGACTTGGTTGTTATCAATACTACCGAGCTTAGCATGGATTTGGACAAGCTGCACAGCGACATCGAGAATCTGGATTGCCCATGTGACTGCAGTGGAGACGTTGGTAGTCTTGGATTGCTTCTGGAGACCATCGTCGCTCAAGGCCACAATGCTCTCAACTTGCTGGACAGTAGAAGTGAGTCTATCCAGTCGCCGATAGGCTGTTGCGAGCGTGGTACGTTGCGCCAATATAACGTGCAGCATTCCCTCGACAAACCCAGTGCTTCTGCTGATTTCGGCACCTGTCAAATCCTCCGAGTGAGTCTGAGAAGCGCTTCTGACCCGTGGCATCAGATCCAGGAGTTTATGGAAATAGTACTCAGCGCTGACGCTCCCCTCGCCCGCGTATGGCTCTAGTTTCGACAGGATCATTGCCATGGAATCCTGCTTGGCGAGCGCATCCGTGCCGAGGTTGTAATGGAAACCCATCTCTCGGAGGTCACTCAGGACACCTGCGAATAGCTTACGCTTCCGAGTCTTGAGATGCTTGACCAACCTCGTGTTCTCTTCGGTCAAGAACGGCGGTGTCTCCTTGCGAAGTTCAGCGGCTGACGACTCAAGCTCTGAGAGGAACGAGTTCAGTTCACTCGCAACGTTGACACTGTTAGATGGGGGGCTTCCCAGCTTGGTCATTATCTCAACAGTGCGGCCAGCGTTGGCAATGCGTTTATGGTCGACGGTCCATGACGGAATGCTTCGCTGGCAGAAGGCAAGCGCTTTATTGTCCACCTCAGCAGTCTGCATAGCAGCCTGCTGGTTGTCGAGGCTCTGCAGGGTCTCGTCCGGGAGACCTGCGTCGATGATTGCCTTCATTGGCTGCCCAAGCACGTCTCTGAACTTTCTGACCACCCTGAACAGCTTGTGATGCGACTTTCGTGCACTTTCCCGCAAAGCCGTGATGTTGGTGTCCTTCCAGCTGGCTAGGAGCAGAACATCCCTCATTTGCTTTTCTATAGGTGCTTTGCCTGACTTAATTGTCTCTTGCACAGATCGTTCAAAGCGGGAGTAGTAGGTAATGAAGTTCTGTACTGCGCGGTTGACTGCTGACATAGCCGGCCAGTCCTCGACTAATAGTGTAACCTGTTTCTGGAGCTGTTTGAGCAGACTCAATCGGCTTGCAAATTGACCGAGTTCAGCCGTTAAGAAGTAGGTCTCCAACGTCTTGAGCAGGCTGGCAGCATGCTGTTCAAGGTCGCTTCCTGCCTCGATCATCTCCAATGGCCCAGCAATGACAGCTTGGTAAGCGACAAACCACCAGGAGTTGGCGTCATCCTCGAACTTAGCGAGTTCCATATCGAACAACTTGCCCCAAGTAGAAAGCTCTAAGCGACGCCAGCTGATGAGGAGTTCGGTAAGCCTGTCGTATTGGAGAGGTACGCCGTAAATTTTGCTCGCCCAGCCTCCATTCTGCCACTCGTAGACAAAGCCATGGAGGCGCTCGACAGGAGTGATCAGTTTAGCCAGGGGCATCGAGTGAACTTGCTCTAGGACATCGTCGCATGCCATAACAACGTCTGCCAATGGTTGCAAGTGGCCAATCTCGTCTATATTTTGCAATTGACGGAAACGCGCCCGAGTATCATTGACCAAACTTACAAGTCTGCGGGCTTCAGGCAGGTTCTCGTTATTGTAGAAGTTGTAGTTTGCGGGGGTATCGCTGGCGTTGTAATCAGACAGTTTGTCATGCAGGGTTTGCATGGCAGGAGAGAGCAGGGTGCGGTCAGTCAATTCCGACTTCTTATCTCTGGAAGCCTCCCGAAGAGCAGAGCTCCAAAGGTTCTTGATGCTCTCAGCTGGGGTAAGCGGAATAAGGAAGATATGACGATGAAGCCTTGCTAGCTCAATGGCTAGAACTCGCGCATCACGGACCGGTGCTGGTTTGGCGTTGCCAGTAGATTCGTTGTCGGCATCGAAAGTTGGGAACAACTCATCGAACGCGGCTTGCTCGGCATCCTCTTCATCCTCAAAGCTTCCCCTTAAATCGGTACAAGCTCCTCTTCTCCTCTTCAGCTTTACGGTCGGCCTCAAGCTTGAGACTCCATTGGCCATAGCAGTAATGGACTGCCTCAAAGACTGCGTCACGTAATGAAGGACTGAGAGAGCTAGGCCCATCTACGGCAGCGCAAGTGGCAGCATATCTCAGGAGATCCATCCCTTGCGGCTTCGTTTCTCCCTTGAAAAATCCTCCTAGAGTACCGTTCATGAATGGTACATATTGGGATACAGACTGAGAAGCTGAGTCGGCATTGTTACCCATGAATGGTGATCCTTCACCCAAGGAAAGTCCTATATCCAGACAGTGAAGTATGTTGATGGCGGGTACACCCAAATCCTCATAGTGGTTAGACTTGGGCAACGTGAGTCGAGCCACAATCTGCGCGACGTTTTGGCGGATAACTTGCAATTGCTGAGTTGCGACTTCGGATCCAAAGCAGTGTTGGGAAAGCGCAGACAGGATATCAGCACCAAGAACAGCCTTGAGCACGCCATTGAACTCGCCTTGGATAGCACGATGTTCCGATAGTTGATCTTCGCTCGAGGTTGACCGGTAAATAGTCTCGGAGAGAGCAGGCTTGTCTCCGAGGACGCGGATCTCTTCCTCAATGAGATTCCCTCGGAGGTTGTTGGGCTGTCCAGTGAAGAAAGCTCCAAACCTCTTTACAGAGGACAACTGTGTGTCAAGGCTACTGATATGTTCCTCGTAGCTTTCCAAGTCGACAAGCGGCCGTAATTGGGGATCATACATCTTGTCAGGGATGTAGAGCTTTACCAACGCCAACGAGTATTGTAACCAAGCATTAGATAGAAGAGCTCGCTCCGTTCGCTTATCTTTCTTGGCCGCAAACAAAGAAACAAGAGAGGGGACAAAATGCTGTGTGACCATTACTGGAAGGTGACCATTGTCGCCGTATATTTGCATCGACCTCAGCGACTCAAAGTGCAATCCTTTTTCATCAAAGCCGACTTGGGCTTCTTGGAGATCTTCTGTTAGCTCCTGTTGCAAAGCCTCGAACGCTGCCGCGAAGTCGGGACCCAACGTAGTTACTGTACTTCTCATAAGCATCAGTAACACGTCACTTAGCTTGTCCAAGGAGTCACTAGTCACAGACTCGGAGTTCCTAGAGATCTGACGGGCCAGAACAGGGAGTTCTGCCTCTAGCATAGCTAAAGACTGGAGTGTCGCGGAATCGATATTGGCAATCTTTGAAGCAACATTGGCTGACAGGCTTTCGGTCCATGGGTGTGCAAGCTCGAATTTCTTCTCATCGGCGATTGGGCGCGAGGACTTTGTACCCATGAGATACCCGATCAGTTGCAAGGGCTTGGATGTAGGGGTGGCACTTTGCAGGCGCATTTGCGCAAGTATGGGTAGATCCGAAAGCACGACCATTTCGTCCACAGCTGGCAATGCCTTTTGTGCGACAAGAGACTCGAGTACAACGAGTTGACGGAGGTACTCAAACTCCTTAGAGAGATTAGGTGGAATGTACTCCTTCTCGTCAACGTTAGCGGCAAGCTTTTCGATTTCCGTGTCAAGGCTCTTGATAAGGTCATCGCAGTTCGGCTCGTCATTGCGCACAATGCCATAGACCTGGACCAGGGATGTCATGATTTGAGAGAGGTTCTTGGCAGACGCTCGAGTATTCCATTTGACCTTGTCGAACTTGGGCGCCAGTGACTCGATGCGCTCGATCATCTCACTGGTGGCGGCGTTGGTGATAGGGAGAGGTCTGTAAGCCTTCCACAACGACTCCATACTCAGGCCGGTATTCAACTTGAAGCCAGTTACGAAGCTCTCGTTCAAGCCTCTGAGTAAGTACGTAAGGAGGTCGTGCATGACACTGTCTTGTGTTTGGTTTATGTAGTTTGCCAGCGTGTCTGCACCTTGGCCAAGATGGGCTTGGAAACGCGCCTCGTCAAATTTCTCGAATGCCTGGGCTGACAGCAGGTGGAACGTTCGCCACCAGTACAGCATTATGCCACCGAGAACATGGGCTCGCTGCTCCCATGGGCCAGGGTTGTTGATTTGCATACACAAGAAACGTTCGAAGGCCTTAAGAGAGCCATCCAGGAACTTGTATGCGCCAACAGTGGTGTCTTTTGACACGGCCGCGATGCTTCCAGACAGAGAGGACCGCTGCAGGCGATTGAGTAGTGAAGGCTGTCGGCCTTGTGCTTGAAGCTCCTGCTCACGCAATTGCCTTTGGGCTCTGACCAGATTCAGAGATATTTCGTAGCATACACCCAACCACATTGGCAGCCCAATATCAGATCCATGGAGCAACGGTATGATGGTGGAGTTTTGCAAGGGGTGCCGAGGCTGAACAGACCCAAAGCCCATTTCGATAGAACCATCCAGAGAACCATGCAGCTTTTGGATAGCGGCATCGATCTCAGTTGTCGCTCGCGAGTCTGATGCCACGAACTGCTCAAGAGGCTCAAGACGTTGATCATAGGTGGTATGAGTGCTCTTGGAATAACTTGAAACCACGTCAGAATCTCTGTTAAGCATCCTGACCTTGGTTAACTCGCGATACTGTTCATATATAGCCATATCAGCCTTGGAAAGACTATCAGCGGCAATTTGACCAAATGGCAGTTTGTCTTCGCTAGCATCCAGCAAAAGAGCAGAGTCCAGGGTCTCGAAGCGTCGTAGGTTCGACTCGACTTGGGCCATTCGGTGGACATGGGCCGGTGTAGTAGCGTCGGCATGATCGAGGTAAATTTCAATGGCTCGGTTTCGCATCGCTCTTGAAAGCTCGCCGTATCGTGGGTCCATGGTCAAGAAAACCCTGAAGTCCGGGTGTGGTTCAATGATCCTGGGCTCTCCGTTAGGACCACAGTGCTCATTGATGATCAGGAAACCACCAGGCTCGAGTAGTGAATTCAATCTGTCCAGCACAGAAGCGCTGCAAAGATTCGCGTTATCCAAAACCAGCCATTCTCCCTTCTGCAAAGCTTTGACAATGATACCATCAAGCCACTCGAACGTAGGATCGCGGATGCCATTCTCTGCGGACAAAAGTGAGTGCGCCTTATTTACAAGATCGGCGAGCTCTGTGCCACTTTGAGTCTGGCTGCGGAGGGAATGGAGCTTCGACGTCAAGTATTGAGACACATCACCACGTTCATCTCGGCTTTCGAGGGCATTAAGCAAGTCGACAGCAGCTTGAGGGGAAGCCTGAGGGACCGTTTTGAGAACAGATTTGCGGACGACCTCTTCGAGTTCCTTCAAGGTTTGGTTGACTTCGCGGAGAGGATCATGCTGTTCAAAGCCACCAACAAGGTCCATGGCATCGACATCGGCATTCATAGGGAAAACCACCAGCGATTTGCCAACGAGAGATGCAACATGTTGTAGAAGTGTAGACTTGCCACTTCCCGATGGTCCAGCGAGGATGCATGGCAAGTTCTGCTTGATGCATATCAAGAGTGACTCGATCTCAGGCAGCCTGACAACTTCATCAATGCACGGAGACACTGAAAGCTGCACGAGGGGATCGCGCTGGAGAAGCGCAAGTCCCGTCTGCAGGACAGTAGAGTTTCTGTTGTGGTAGAGTTGATGGTCTTTCGGGACGGATTCGAATGCATTGGCAAAGAGCTTGTTCACGAATTGTCGGTCGTAAACACCACGGAAACGTTGGCGGATGACAATATCCAGGAAATCATCAACCTTAGCCGTGGAAAGTAAGGGGTCTTGGGATGTAAGCAGTTGAAGCCAGCGCAAAGTATCTCGTAAATTGAATTCCCAGGGAGCTCCTGAGGCACCGAATGATCTCCGTACAACAACTTCCTCGTCAAGGCTCGAGATGAAGGTGATCAATTTCTTGACAGTTTCAGTGGGAACATCAGGGTAATTGTGTTGTGCGATCATAAGCAAATCGGTCTCAGTGAAGACATCGGCATATACGACGATGAAACGGTTCACGAAGGAGCTCGGTAAGCCCTTTCGGCCGCCTCCTTGATGATGTGGGTTCTGTGCAGCGAAGAGTCGGAAGTTGGGGTGACGCTTGAAAGTTTGGTCAAGCTCTGAGATGTAAACCTCCCCTCGATGGTCAAGACAGGCGTTCAGACCCTCCAAGACGGATTGCGACGCAAGATTCATCTCGTCTAGAAGGACCCATTCACCACTTTGCATTGCACGCAAAAAGGGAGCGTCCCTCCATGCGAAGTGACCAGCTTCAGCACCTTCGACAGGCACATCGGTGCCGAACAGGTCCATTAGATCAGTTTGGTCTGACAAGTTGATGCGCGTCAGGGGTTGGCCGCAAGCGCGAGCCAAAGCGCTAACCAAAGTTGTCTTGCCCACTCCCGGGCTTCCTTCAAGGAGTATAGGCTTTTGCACCTGGAGTGCTCGAATGACCCTCATAGCATTCAGCTTTGTAGTTGGCGCATGAAGAGCGAATCCCGTCTCAAAGCCACCATCATTGGCAGCCCGGGCTATACTAAAGTCTCCAATGGTGAGCTTTTCAGCCTCTACTGAGAGCTCCAAGGGTGCTCTGTAGAGCGCGGTAGCGTCATGGCCAAGAAGTTCGGTGAGTTTATCCAAACACTGTTGGCGCTGGCCATCCATGCTTTTAGGGTCCATTGCAATCAACGCTGAGGGGTTGGCGCCTAGTGTATCGATGAAAACGGTAGCAGCTCCATGAATGACGGCAGATTCGGGACTGATATGGGTGGACTCGTTAATGAACCTTGCCCATACCAAAATGTCTCTGATGGAGAAAGCGGCTGTGGATGTTGAACGGAACTGCTGACCAAACCAATAGGAGAACTTGACAATGCTCTTGGCAAATTTCTGGCGTTTTGGGTTGAGTTTGGAAGAGACAATCTGCAGAACATCCTCATCGGCGGAAAGACCGGGTACCCAGATCTCCGTGAAACGGTTCCTCAATGCCGGGGAAAGCTCTTTCTTGCCAAAATCACCACCCGGGTTCATTGTGGCAAAGAACTGGAAACCCTCGGTAGCCTCGACAAACGAGTTGTCTATACCCTTCTCGGCCAAAAGCAAGGTCCGCGAAGGCTCCAGGACGGAGTTGAGTCTTTCCAAGACGGAGTCATCGGCGAGCGAAATCTCGTCCAGCAAGAAGTATTGGCCACTGCGCATCGCGTGAACCAGACTGCCATCTGACCACTCAAACAGAGCCTTGCTCTTGATTTCGGCAGCTTCGATCTTCTGGCGCATATCTTCAGGTATCCTTTCCAGTTGGCTCTTTTCGAGCGCATGATATTGTCGTTGAAGCTCGTCAAGATCATCCCTGACTTCATGTCCAAGCGTATGGAAAACTTGAACAAGGTCTTGTCTCAAAGTATCCGCGATAGCACCTCGGTTTCTCACAGGCCGTTGGGATCCGATCAAATCGCCGGTTTCCGTGTTTTGATGGGCATTGACGATATGCAGCTCCTTTCCTAGCGCTTCCGCGAGCAATTGGCAAACTGTTGTTTTACCGCAACCTGTCTCGCCCACCAGGAGTACAGGCTCGTTGTTTGAAAGGGCTTGCGCCACCAAGACATAAAGCCGTCGCATTGCCTGTGTCCAAACGACACCTTGGGCATTCTCAGCCGATTGAAGCTGGGTAAGATATGGAGACCTCCTTGCGCTATATAGCAGTTGGGGTTCGATCGAGGGCTTGTCCTTCTTCATCGTTCCATCATTGTTCTTGTTGTTGTGGAAAACGGTCTCAATCACATCCTTCACAGCTATTCGCTCTTCTTCGTTTCGTACACGTTCGGCGAGAAGCATAAAACCTTGGTTTGCCATCTCCTCTCTGGGCGTAGCGCCAGGTAGCGTTGGGACGCGAGTGTTTGCTCCGCGAAGCGCCCATCGAAACAGATCTCTCAGAGTTGCGAAACTATCCTTGTTCTCGAACAAGCGATTGGTCTGTCGAAGCCTTGACAACTCTTTATACACCTGGACGATTCTCTTGCAGTCCGATGGCGCCGTGTGTACGCTTCGCTTCTGCAGGATAGTCTCTAGCTCGTCTTCGGGGATATCGTCATAATGAAGTTCCAGGAAACGATTGCGGAAAGCACGAGATAAGACCTTACGTCCACCGTAGAGGCCTGGGGGATTCTGGGTGGCGAAGAGCATGAAGTTCTCATGGGGGGCGCACGATCTCTTGCGTTTCAGGGATGAGAAGTTCTCGGTTATCGTCAAGTAAGCGATTCAGAGCCTCGAGTACGTCAGTTGGCGCGAGGTTAAGCTCGTCCAGGACGATCCAGTGACCTTGACGGAGAGCCTGGACTAACAAGCCCTCCTGGAAGTGCAGTTTCCCATCGGCACCTGAGACATATGTACCAAGATACTCCTGAAGGTCAGTATGTTCGTGGTTGTTTATACGAACAAATTTATTACCACTGTAATTGGCCAGAAACTCAATCATACTGGTTTTTCCAGCTGACGTCGGACCTTGAATGAGGACTGGAAATCGCCGGGTCGATGTCGCGCGCACCAAATTCAGAAGATTTCTCTCAACTGACGGGGTGATGATATAATCTTCCCTTTCTCGAGGCACCTCTTCACCCTGGAGCAGCCAGTAGTGTCGATCCTTATTCTTGTTCTGGAATCGCACGTATTGCTTGCCGTCGCCGGGGTGTTTTGGTTGCTGAGACAGCAAGGATTTTGGGTTGCCACGATTCTCGAGCAAATGACGTCGGATCTCAGGCACTAAAATATCCTCTGAGTCCTTGCTTAGCAAGGTGAGAAAACCCATCGAGAAACCTTCGTACAGAGCGCGTCGCAGGCCGTACATAGGAGCAATATCGTTGACATAGGTAAGAACTCGCGTCAATGTTCTCAGGCTGAAATGGGGAACTTCGTTGGCCCCATCGACCAGGCGCTTCTCCTCTGCGAGGGCTTTGGTCTTGAGATACAAATTCGCAATGTCATCAGCAGCTTGGTCGTCTTTCGAGCTGTTGCTCTTCAAGTATGCTTTGATGATAGTGAGCAGATCCTTCTTATCTTTATCAGGACTACTGACGTAGAGTTCTGTGAATCGAGACCTAAGACCGAGTGGTAGATCTCGCTTTCCGATATCTGTGGCGGGATTCATAGCACCGAATATGCGAAACTCAGGGTGAGCAACAATTCGTTCGATCTCACCCGTCTCAGAGAGCAGTAGCGACGGCTCATCGCTCGGTCCAGAGGCGAAAAGATCCGCAATACTCTCCAGGGTGTCTGGCGATGCAAGGTTGATCTCATCAAGAAGAACCCAATCGCCATTTCTTGCCGCCTTGACGATATTGCCTTCCACAAAAGCAAAAGCGAAGGTTCCCGACCCGCCGGAAATCTGTATAGCAAATTGGTCCAGAGCGCGCGAAAATGCATCCCAACGTGGCTGCAGATTGAGTAGTGACTGCAACTTCGACTCCGTTTTGCGTCTCTTGGCCACCGGCCCGTCTTCAGCAGGCGGGTTGTCATTTGCCTGGGCTGACCGGCTCAGCAACTCGACTAGGATCTTGCTGAACATCTTCGGCGCCTCTCGCCAGAGTTTCAACACCTTTGGCCATTGTCCCTTGGCGATAAATTTGCCTATTTGCTCGATGTACTTCTGGTTCTTGGTAGCGGAAATACCTGTCGTGGCAAACAGATCCTCGAACTCTTCCTTCAGTGGTATCGCAAGAGTACGAACATTGACTGGTTTGAAGCCTCCTAGCAGATCCCCTACCTCGCTCTGCTGAGACAAGTTGACAGCCACCAGCTTGTGGCCCAGCAAGTCTGCAAGTTGCTGCACAACAGTAGTCTTTCCGATACCAGTCTCTCCCACGAGAAGAGTCGGTTCCCGAAGCTTGACTGCGACCGAGATCTGTTCGAGTACCCGCTTCGCGTGATTCGTGTTCGCAAAGGTCTTCTTGGTCTTAATGATCCTATTTGCTCGCGGCCTCTTGGTTAAAGAAACTCGGCCAACTTTGATGTCGCGCGGTGTTTCCTCGAACAGAGGAATATGTGCCTGCACGTAGTGTTCCCTCATTTGCGGTGCGACATGCATCTCTTCGGCAATGCTGCTCACGATTACCGCCCTTGCCTCCTGGCTAGGAATGGAACTACAGAAGCAGTCGGCGGCTTCCATAAACATGGAATATTTCGTCTCGTCGCTGATAGCTTCTTTACCGGTTTTGCTGCCGGAGGCAATCAGCAGCTGGCTCAAACGCCTACACCACTTTAGCAAATCTCGAGGAGTGACTGGACGGTCGGCAACAGTTCTGCCACCACCAGAAGCTCTAGATGGCAGAGTGCAGAGGCGATTGTAGACAGAGATAATCATAGGGGCGTATAATCGTAATAGTGGATACGTGCCGAGTACCATCTCCTGCAGCTCCGAAGGCTGCGGCATCCTAATGGCTACGGAATGCCAGAATCTCTGGCCAAGCAGTGTTGGAAGGCTTTCTTGACCATACATTCCTTTCGTAGTCCGGACGGTCGCAAAGAGACGGAAACCACTGGGTGCACGAATCGTCTCTCCACGACTGGGAATAAGGAGTTCACCTCGTTCTACGAGAGGTAGTAAAGTACTCATCACCTCATTAGGTGCACGGTCTAAATCTTCGATCAGTACCCAGCGTCCTTCGCGGACCGCCGTCGTAAGAACACCAGGCCGCCAAGAGAAGGAACCAGGTTTGGAGTCGGTCGAGTAGAGACCGATAAGCATCTTCGCATCCGTCTGTTCGTTGAGGTGTAGGGTGACCATACTGGACTCCATTCCGAGCTCACGCGCCAATTCGTGCACGGCGGACGTCTTTCCAGACCCCGCCAGACCATGGAGCATCACCGGTCCAAACTCTTGCAGACTCTGCGTCAGGCATTCCAAGTTGTTCAAGGTGGTTTCTGTAAGAACGAGTGAGGAAGAGGTTTGCGGCGGGCCTTGAGGCCGAGGAAGCAAAGTTGCGCCATAACGAACGACAAGTGGTGTCAAGCTTAGGGGTGGGAAGCGGTCGGTCTGGTTATCAGGAATGTCTTTCAATTCCTGTCGAAGATTTTCTATTTCTCTTGCTCTTTGCTTCTCACATAAGGACAAGAAAGTCAAGTCCAACTCCTGACCGTCAAAATCGGCAATGAGAGGCACCTGCTTCTCAGGGGTATTGGTGCTGTTGCTTCCTCTTTCCACCCGGGGAATATGTTCTTGAATGAGCGCCTCCAGTCGAGAGTCGGAAGCAGACATCAAAATGCAGAATATCCTTATCGCCAGGTATCTCACTGGCGGCTCGGGGCAGTTGAAGAGCGATTGCATCCATGAAGGCTCTACTATTTGCCGATAAGCTTTCTTGTCGAAATTTAGTAGTCGCCATACTGCAATGAGTGCAGGCGTAAGGGCAGATGCGGGCGACTGGTCAGTGGAAGGCAGGTTCAGGGACTTGACCCTGAAGGGCCGCGATCCAGGCTCCGTCGGCGCCGCCGAGGTCTCACTGAGATACTGTTCGAGGAAAACAGATAAGTAAGGAGCGAATGGGAGTATCCTCGCAAATGCATTGATAATTTGGTCCTCTTGGCCCTCTACCCGAGGCTTGAGGACCCATCGGGCGCAAATGTCGGCAAAAACTGTTTCGAAATAGACAAAAACTTGGCTCGTGAATTGGGGTATCAGCGCCGTCGCAGCAACGGCATCAAGGAAATTCGTGGGGTCGTGACTGCGGATGACTTGCAGTATTTCGGGCGGCAGATGCGTCATAAGCTGCTCGTCGGACAGCAGATATGCCCGGTTTGAGCTGACGTCTATGGTCGCCATGGTTGCTGCGTGTATTTCGAAGATAATGTCGATTTGACAGTGATATCTTCGCTCAATATCCTGAGCGAGTCTCACTTAGCGGGACGCAGCAGTTCGCGACGCTCTCGAAAAAGTTTATCGATAAGTACTTTTTTCTGCCACTCGGTTTTGGCTCACGGCATGGGTCTTGGCAGATTGGCGCGAAGCATGGGAAAGCTGGGCGGTGAGACTCCAGCTAAGATACCTGAGAAAAGGTACCCAGCTTCGCCGAATGGTGACCCGGAGAGCGGGAATTCTGGGCTGCCGGTCGCGCCTGCGGTCCAATAGGCCTACTTTGCACACAGGGCGAGGTCCCACCCAGCAAGCGGTTGCAGGGAGCTTTGGGACCGACGCCAAAAATCTTCGAGTGCATCACGAAGCTTCGACACCACCTCGACGACGACAACCCACCCGATCTGCTTCGTGCATCTGCCCCTCGAGCCAGCCAACAAAGCCGCCCACACATCACCATCCACAATGTCAGTTCCTTGCCGATTCGCAGCCCGCAGCTGCGCCCGTTCGCTCGAACCCGGGCCGTTGTGCGCCCGTCAGTTGCGTTCGCACAGAGGAGGCACGAGTCGACAGAGGCCGCCACCAGCACGAGCCCCAAGATCACCACGATTGTCGACCAGATCAGCCAATTGACTCTTCTCGAGACCGCCGACCTTGTCGCTTCCTTGAAGGTAGGCCATTTTACCATTGTCTGCCGCCGAATTCGCCACGTACATGTTTCGAGATGGCCAGAGTGACTTGCTATGAGCGCGTGACAATCTCAAACCCCTGTTGGATTGCTCAATGGCAGCTAGATGTGCCGTTTTGTCGAAAAGAGCGACATCCATGCAATTGCCATCTTTTGAAGCTACATTTCGAGCCATGTTAATCAACAATTCATGACGCTAATTCGAAACACCTCACAGTCCCGCCTCAACATCCCTGACCTGCCTGTGGGTGGCTTCGCCGCTGCCCCCGCCGCCCCCGCTGCGGTGGAAGAGGCCGACGAGCCGGCGCCGGCCGCGCAGGAGAAGACGCTGTTCAGCATTAAGCTGACGGCGTTCGAAGCGGGCTCCAAGCCCAAGGTGATCAAGGAAATCAAGAACCTGCTCGGTCTGTCCCTCGTCGACTCCAAGAAGTTCGTCGAGTCGGTGCCCAAGATGATGAAGGACAGCGTCCCCAAGGACGAGGCCGAGAAGGTCATGGCCACCATGAAGGAGCTGGGCGCCACCGTCGTCATGGAATAAAGAAGATGAAGGAAGGGAAATTAAAAAGGCAACGACCAAAGGCTTTGCTTCGGATCTTCTTCTATACTTCTCTGGAGTTATGTGATGCGGGAAAACCCAGTGCCGTTGAAGGTCGGAATTTACTGGTCGAAGGGGCATGGCATGGTGGGAGGATCGTGGGCACCGAATGGTGTCATGGATATAGATTCCATCTTTACCTGTGTCTTATAGCAAGAGCGGGGAACAGAACATGGCACGATAGAAGAAGAAAGGAAGTGTATACATGTAACCTACCTTGTAACAATACACACAAAGATCACTTATATCGCCCCCTATCAATGTTTAGCAGTTGCCATCCGCACAACTCCATGTAACATTGTCAACTCTCGAGCAGCAACTATTCATTGCCACTGAGAGGACCACTAGAAGAGTGGCGTCTGTCAAGGGCCCATCAAAGACTCATCAACTGCAGAGTAACATCGAAACAGGCGCAAAATGGAACAAAGTTGTTCAATAAAATGTTGCCCTCAGAGGACAATGTCGAATACCCGAATAAGGCTCGAACTATTATTAAGTGATTTACACTTGCGGTTATTGAAATACGTGTTTCAAACCAGTACCGAGCATCCAGACGGATGTAACCGATTCTTCAGCCTGGTTTGTAAAGGGGTATCATGGCAACAACTGCCTCGGATGCTGCAACATAGGACTTCACCAACAACCAAACTGTCTCCATGAGCCCGATGGGTTGAAACAAAGGTATTCCCCCTTGACCATGTACCTATTCCAGGCCATGAAGTTGTACCCTTTCAAATCACCCCTGAGCTTGTGATATTGGAAAGACATTCATGAGTATCCTCATGTCTTATACCATTGAATTTGACAAAATTCCACTGATGTGCTAGTCAAATCCTCTCCCCGATTTCTTTTCCTTGCACTTCTTAAAGATCAAGTTTTCGATCTTTAGTCAGCAATCTGGGCTGAACCAAGCTGCCGAGGCACGGAAATGACGACTGATTGCAAGTTATGGGAAAATTGCATTCGCCTAGGTAGCATCAAATCATCTTTATAAGATGAACAGATCAGCCTTCGTCCATTCTGTCGTGATCACGGTCGTGATTCCGTGTAAAGTCATCCCGAGGATCCTCGCGAGTATGGCTGTGGCCACGCCCATTAGGCGGCGACTCATCATGGTGTCTGGGCCGCAAGTGCACGCATTTCGCGTTTTCCACCTCTTCCGTGTACGCTGCCCTCTCCTCGCGCTCAAATTGGAAGTCGTCGTCGTCATATTCACTCGCGTCATCCATCATCTTGGCACGTTCGTCGACCTGGGAGGCCGGTACTACCCATATGTTCTCGCGACGTCGCTTGTGTCTTTCACGGTCTTCTTCAATGCGCTGCTCGATCTGGCGCTTGTCTAAACGAGTTGTATGACCGGCACCGTTCGTCGTGCGAGCGTCAGCACCCGTAGTAGCAGCTGTGGGGTTTGCGATGGCGCTCCCGTTGGCGGGTAATGCAGCGGATATGACGTTCTCGCCGTTCACAGGCGAAGAGTGGTCAGCTTCAGCTTGCGAAGCATCGCGATCTTTGAGACATTCTTCGAGCTCGATAAGGGTCTGATCCAGGAGGAAGCCCTTGCTGTTAAGGCCTTCTAACACGGTCTTGACCACCTTGACATTGGCAGCGCCGGATCCATCTTCGGGGCAGACAGCATCAACAACTCGAATAATATCTCGTTGCATCATGCGGACATAGGACTCGGCGTGACGCTCTTTGGATGCAATCTCGAGAAAATGCTCGATGAAGTACATGATGTTGGCTCTGGTGTTCATGTTTGTCTGTGGAGTCACACATTCCAGGTCAGCTCGTTTTGTTACCTGCAACCCACAATGCAGCTTGCATATTGCCCCCGATACCATGCGCGACCAGATATCATTGGTGGTGTAGAAAGACCAAGTGATGGGCATGCACGGTATGCAACTCTATGTCACAAACGTACCTTTTCCAGTTGCTCGAGGATGCAGCTATGCAAGTCCTCACTGAGATCCCTATACTTTACAGCATACTGGGCCGCCTTCTGCGCGCTGACCACGGTGGCATTGAGATGCTGCAGCTGGCCGCTGAAGCGCATGCGCACTTCGAACGGGTCAGCCATCATGGGCGCACTGTCCGCACTGCCGTAGAAATCTGGCCCATAAGCTTCCTCGACCGGTAGGACTCGCGGGCGCGATTCCGGTTGTTCGAGATTTGGTTGCTGTTGTTGATTGTGTTGTTGGACGCGTCTTTGATGTCGCTGCTCGGCAGAAGAATTATACGCCGATTGGTAGGTATGGTGGTGAGAATTATTGGGGCCGGTGACGGAAGTGGGATTGCTGGAATTATTGTTGCTCTGAGGCTGGGGTGCCTGGGAGCTAAAGCTGCGAGAGCTTAAGCTTGTGCCCGGGCTTTGGCTTTGTCTATCAACGTCGTCGGCGGAATCTTGAGTCTTGTTCCGACTGTTCCACTGTTCTCTGGTTCTGCGGCGGCTAGCGCCAGAGCGGTTGTTGCGCTTACCAGAAGCCCGCTGCTTGGCCGAAGAAGGCGGAGGCGCGGGGGTGGCATTGAGCCCGCCATTTGTGGCTTGATGCAAATGTGCTGGCCGGCGGGAACGCTAAGCGATTTCGGGACTAATGGGCTTTTAGTTGGTAGATTTGTCCAGCAAATTCGTAACGTTGTGTGGGAATCGAATCCAGGGGTGTGCAGCGTTGCCGGATGTCAAGACGTTGCGATGGTTATGCGCCTATGTCGAGATGCCAATGGAACAAGGTCCAAAAGAAATGTCAGAAGCTTTCAGCGGGAGTTAGATGGAACGAGTAGCTACACAGCTTGACCTGAGAGCGTTCCCGCTTTTCCTGCGTGAGAAGTGACTACCAGGGCATCGTGATCTAAGTCGGCGAAGGCCCCCCCGGAGTAGTTCGGCAACTGCTCCGCTCTCCTCCACCGCTAAACAGTCTGCCCAACTCATGAAGAAAGAGGAGGTGATCTTTCCTGTACTCCTTTACCACTACATAGTCGAATCCATACACTATTCTCGGATTTCAAAGATGCCCTCCAATATGCTGGCGCTTCCCTCTCACGCCAATGAGGGCAGTGAGTTCACTATGGCCGTCCTTGGTTGCGGTATGTGCAGATCTCTAATGCCCAACTATAATACAGGCACCTCTTGTGATGCCCTTCCCTTTCGTGGCCGCTACCTGGCTTTCCTCTCTTTTCTTTCAAGCAAATGAGGATACGGATGGGAAATGTACCCAGGCTGCTCAAACTAAATGCCAATGGCCGAACACCGCTATGCAACGGTGGCCCAGCTCCCCCATGCAGCCATGCTCCTGAATACGTCGCTGAAGACGCCCGAAAGCTAATGTTGAGGTTACACAGGTACCATGGGCATCGCCATCCTCTCGGGCATCCTGAGCTCCCTCTCCGACCTCGAAGCCCCGAAGCCGCTCCAATCACCCATGCAGAACGGCACGGCCGACCCGCTCGACGACCCGCTGCCCACGCGCCTGCCAAGCCGCTTCATCGCATGCGTGCGGCGGACCGAGTCGGCCAAGCGCGTCAAGAAGGCGCTGTGGGCGCACAGCTCCGTGGTCAAGGTGGTCCAGCGCGAGAACGTGGCGGCCGTGTCGCAGGCAGAGGTGGTCCTGCTGGCCTGTAAGCCGTCCATGGTGGCCGAGCTGCTGGGCGAGCCGGGTCTGAGCAAGGCGCTGCACGGCAAGCTGCTCATCACCATCTGCGTGGGCGTCACCACCGAACACATCGAGACGGTCCTGCACGGCGCCGTCCCGCAGCACGACCCCGAGGTCGACGGCCGCTGCCGCGTCGTGCGCGCCATCCCCAACACGGCCGCGCAGATCCGCGAGAGCATGACCGTCGTCGCCCTGCCGGACCCGCCGCTGCCCACCCCCGTCGCCAGCCTGGTGACCTGGATCTTCCGGCGCATCGGCGACGTTGTCTACTGCCGCCCAACACCATGGACGCGAGCACCGCGCTCTGCGGTGCGGGCCCCGCCTTCTTCTCGCTGATGATGGAGGCCGCCATCGATGGCGCTGTGGCCATGGGCGTGCCGCGCCCCGAGGCCACGCGCATGGCCGCTCAGGCGATGCGAGGTACCGCTTCGTTGGTGCAGTCTGGGGAGCACCCTGCTCTCCTGCGCGACAAAATCTCTACACCGGGCGGATGCACTATCGGGGGCTGCTGGTGCTCGAGGAAGGCCGTCTGCGGGGCACCATCTCGCGGGCAGTCCGGGAAGCAACTGTAGTTGCATCACAGATTGGCAAGGGTCGGGAGAATGTCAATGGCACCCGCTTCCCTCAGACCGACAACGGTGGCTTTTAGCGCGCGTACCATTCGCATGGCCTAATGAGACAAGACGAAGCGTAAGCATAGAATGGAGCTGGGTTTGTAGCACAAGGATATATACCACCCCTATGGCGCATGAAAAAAATAAGACGTAAGCAAATGCCAAGACAATGTCTCTGAAGAACATATTCCCATTTCATTGGGGGGTTTGCTTAGGCCAATGGAGTTGAGATCGGTCTTGGATAAAGTCCGGGTGCAACAACTCCTGCTGCATTATATCTTCCATCTATATGGAAGAGGATTTTGTGTGTTCATAATGTTACAAAGAAGCCTAGAAACCATGCGCAATCAAAGGAGGTATCATGAGAGCCAAACCGGCCAAAAACTCCTCTCCGAATAAACCACCCCCCAGAACTTGAAAACAGCCCTGAAGATCAAGTCCTTGAGATCCCGAAAACCAGCGCGGATGGCTACACCACGCCAATCTACTCATCGTCGACTCTTGCCTTCTTGCTCGAAGGGCCCTCTTCTTCGCCATCCGACTTCCGCTTTCCATGAGAGCTACTGGCGCCGTTGGCCTTGTGATCGGCTTCAGGTCTAGGTGCCCCTAGCCTTTCTAATATCCGTGCGTACTCCCACTCCACGTTGTCGAGTGTGTCATTGAGCTTGAGGATTCTCTCGGTGATCTCGAATTCGCCCAGAATCGATGCGTTACGGCGATACAAACGCTGCTTAAGCAGGATTCGCCAAAGCATATAGGCATGCTTGTCAGCCTTTGACGCAGCTGGTCTCTCGATCTCTTCATCATCGGGTAAAGGCTGAACAGAGAGTGGAAGTTTTGACATGAGGTGCATCTCTACCAATCGCCAGAATTGGCGAGGGGCGATCTTGACCTTTAGACGCAGCTCTTCCAGCGCATTAACATTGACAATTCCCTTGGCCGAGGTACTCGCGCCATTGTTCGTGTTGGAGATTTGCGTGCTGTGGTGCAAAATGGCACCTTTGTCGGCCACAGGAATGGCTGTGTGAACGGCCAAATTTGCAAACTCGGGGAAGTTCTTGCGGAGGTACTTCATGTCGCAAAGGTCGCGAAGTAGGTCAAAGGCCTCGTTGGGGTCCTCCACAGTGATCTCTTTTGTTGACTCGTCTTTAGACTGGAGATCAAAGATGGTGTTGTAAAGCATAGCGCCCACACCTCTACCTTGGAAAGGGGGCAGTATGAGGAATTGAGAAATTCTGGCGCGGTGAGACATCTCAGTGTATGGGAAATCGCCAGAGGGAAGCTCCCAGCTCTCGTTTGTCTTGGGCTCGAGTAGAGCCGGGGCCTTGCCTGGGCTAGCGGGGGTGTTAGGGTCTGAAAATGCCAGAAGTGGTAGACTGTCGAGTAGCCCTGGAAGACATATCGCTTGTTCGTAGCTGACGGCTTCTTGTAGAGGAAGAAGACAGACCATCGGGCCAGGGAATAATCAGGTTCGTCTTTGCCATCTGCATCTTCGCCGATATACGATCCACCTTCGATGTAGAACAATACAAGAAGCTGAATACGCTTCACCAGCTGCTTCACGGCCGGATCAGCCAGGCTTCCCTTCCAGACCTCATAGGTTTCTCCATCTCGCTCTATGGTATTGACAACCTCGCCAGGCGGTGTCCAGTCGTTGGGTGTCTGCTTCACGGCCAGCTCGAAGTCGAGCTTCTTCTGGAAAGCCACTGGATGATGTCAGTAAAACCCAAACACAATTAGCCAGCAATTATACACACCTCCAGGCAGAAACTCCTTCATCAACTCCACGACGTCGACAGCCTCGGCGTCTCCCACGGTCTTAAACTTCTTGATGCACGACACATCAAGATGCGGTCGCATGTCGGTTGCGTTGTATGTGAGGTTAACCTTGAGGCCCTTGTATCCGAAGATCTGCTCATTGTCGAAGACGGCGTAAGTGTGTCTGGGATTGAACGAGTCGAGTTTCTGCAGGCCAGAATCGGTGGGGGTTACCAATGAGATGCTAAAGGCCTCATTGGCATCGGAAGTCCCTGCGACAAGATGTTAGCAACTTGCAAATGCACAGGATATATGAATCACCTACACTCCTCTTCCATGTTGGATAAGTCGCGATCGGCTGAATCTGTGCTGTGGAATTGTGATGAATGCGCCCAGGCGATGGGTGTTTACTCTTCGGCGTTGTGGTGCAGGGTGATATGCTGTTGGTGGTGAGATGCGATGCGATGCCTCGAAGGCTGACAATTAATCAATTAAACTAAAGGTTGCCTTACGTCGCGAAGCTGGACCTGGACGGACGCGATCGAGGCGCGTAAAACGGAAAGTACTTACTTGCTGCACTCTGCTAGGATCCGCGCCGTCCCAATTATTAGTGGGATCAATGGGCAATAGGGACCTAGGACTTTGGCGACTGGACTCTGGACTGCCTAACTGCAGCACGGTTCAGGTACTTGCGCTAGAATCTGAAACGCCGAAACCCCTGCCTGACTCTTCCCACAGTTCTGCCACAGGGAGTTACGGTACCTGAACAATGGCGGCCAGACGCAAGCCCGACGGCAAAATCGGAAGACGTGACGTACCCATCTGCAAGGAATCGAGACCGGCAGTGTAGCGTTGCCTGCAGGGGCCCCTGCCGCTTTCTTGCTTTCTTGAAGTAACGGTCTCAAACAAGAAAGAGGAGGCTGAAAGCTGTCAAAACCTTGAAGGTTGGTGGTTTTTATTTGTTGGTGGTGCCCGTCGTCGTTATCGTCGTCGCACGTACAACGAGCAGAACGCAGCACAGCACGCAGTCACAGCTAGCTGTCTAGTTCGTCTCCTTTCCTATTCTGCCGCCCTCGACCGGGTTTTCTTTTAGTCACAGTTCCAATGCATCGGTAGCAACCTGCACAGATTGTCAAGAAAACCAACCGTCGGCTGTTCTGTCTACCTCTCGAACCTCACCATGGCTGGCGTCTTTGTTCTCCTCGCCCAAACGGTAAGCAATTGGACATGGCACCCCTAGTTCATTCGTCGCGATGCTAACGATCTATACCATAGGTGGTGATGGCTTTGGCGTATGTACACTTCAAACGACCAAGAGACACGTTGCGAGACATAGCATACTGACTCGACCCTACCAGCTCCTTCCTGGCCGGCGCCCTGCCTCTCTCCATGACGCTATCGCAAGCGCAATTACGATTAATATCGAGCATCGGTGTCGGACTGCTGGTGGGAACGTCACTTATAGTTATTATTCCAGAGGGAGTCGAGGCGATATCAGATGCTTCACTGGCTGGGCACAACCGTCTAAAGGCCCGAGCAGACGATCCGCCGACCGCGGTACCCGGCAACCACACACCAGAGCCGGTTCCGACTTTCTATGTCGGCCTTTCTCTGATCATGGGCTTTGTGCTCATGTTCTTGATCGACCGGCTACCACGACACGCCTCCGAGAACTTCCAACAACCCCCTGCGCCGAGACACATCAGCCTCAGTAATTTGGCAGGCACAACGCGAGCCGTAGACGAGGAAGAGACCGAGGGCTTCTTGGGCTCCCTTGCACCTTCGCCGAAACAATCGAGGAGCCTTGCCACCACCATTGGGCTTGTCATCCACGCTGCCGCCGACGGAATTGCCATGGGCGCCTCAGCCACCGCGCCGGACATGCAACTAGGATTCATTATCTTCATCGCCATCATGGTGCACAAGGCCCCTGCCGCTTTTGGGTTAACTTCAGTCCTTCTGAAGCAAGGGTTGTCGAAGCGGGTGGCTAGAGGCCATCTGATCGTGTTCAGCTTGGCATCCCCTTTTGGCGCATGGTCGACCTTCATCCTCGTAAAGCTGCTGGGTGGTGGTAGTATCGGTCCGGACGGAGAAAACCACGTCAGCCAATGGTGGACCGGAATGCTGCTGCTCTTTTCAGGCGGCACTTTCCTGTAAGTTAATTCCTGACTTGTCGTAAGAACATCACTAATTAAATACAGCTACGTTGCCATGCATGCCATGCAGGAAGGCGACGGCGCAGGCCATGAGCCCAGCTCTGGGCCTAACGGCTACGCTGATAGCCATACGACCCAGCGGAAGCAAAGTAAACCTCAGATGCGAGATACGCTCGCTACTGTTGTTGGCATGCTGATCCCCATGTTGACGCAATTTGGCCATCACCACTAAATCGGTGGTTTGATATGATGTGACATAATCGCGTCGCACTTTATAAATATACCGTCCCTGGCACCGATGTACGGCCGACACAGGTTTAACAAATAGACGGAAGCGCCCCTCCTAGTACGGATAGGGACTCAATCACACAGCTTGAAATGCTGGATTTAGAAGGACAGGATGTACAATTCGAATCAGCGAATCGAGTCGATAGCGACGGGATGTAGAGTTGATTATACCCCCAATGGAATTACTGATTCTTTTGCAGCCTGGTTCTCATTTTGGTTCAGATGCCCATTATCTGACAGGCCTTATCAGGGGCCCCGTTCTTGAAAGGCGTCTTACGTTTATGACTATGTTCACTACTCGGATGAATTCTACACATTTCAATATTGTTCAAGGGCGTTCATGATGCACCGGCTTTCTGAACACAAGATGGCTTGATTTAACCGGCGGGGGTAGGCAATGCGTAAATGCAACCAATCATATACAGCTTCAGCCGCAGAGGTTGAGGCGTGCTTGGTCAACTGAACATTTACCTCGCTTACAGCGCGATGCTACCCTAGCCAAGAAACATGCTATTGGATGGGCCCAACTATCAGCTGTATCGAGAGTCCAGTCTGTTGTTCACATTGTTTATATACCCGTATCGGGTTCCTTATTTTCTTCTCTGTGCAACATTCGAACAAGTGAAAAGGAGAAAAGGAGGAAGATTTGGCTTGCATCTTGGAAACAGACTGAAGGAATAATGCTGCTCTCCGTGCTGCTCTGGGCCGCCTCGGTACTGGACTGGAAGAGTCAAGGTGTACATGCCCGGCCGGCTACTACTACTGCGGCGAGAAGAGACGATGCCAAAATCGACTGGGGCTCTGTCCGGTGCCCAGTAGAGAACTCACTAGAGACGCTGCCGACGCCCACCTACCCAAGTGAGAAAGGCATGTTTCTTGTGTGC
The DNA here is from genome assembly GCF_038363985.1 of Apiospora kogelbergensis. NCBI lineage: Eukaryota > Fungi > Ascomycota > Sordariomycetes > Amphisphaeriales > Apiosporaceae > Apiospora > Apiospora kogelbergensis. The sequence continues at coordinate 1,987,509 of NW_027117422.1, forward strand.
ACGGAGCTGATCATCAACGCGACGCCCCAAGAAATCTACCACGCCCTCTTCGACTTCCGGGCGTACCCGACGTGGAGCAGCTTCGTGCGCGATATCGCCTTGCCGCCCGAGGTGGTGCGGACGCCCGAAGACGTCCGTGTCGGGCTGGTGACGCGGTTCACGACGACGGGGATCGTGCCGCTGCTCAACACGACGAGCGTCGAGATTGTCACCGTCATGAAGGGCGCCTTTGGCGATGACGATGTTGGTGAAAAGAACACTAGTACGAGCCCGCCGTACCTGATGGCGACGTGGCGCTACGACGACGAACTCCACGGCACGGCGTCACGCTCGGAACACCCAAGCATCCTCGTGGATCGCGGCGACGGTACGACGTTGTATACGTCGTACGAGACTTACTTTACCGGGCCCGGCACGCTGCTTTTGCTGCCCTTCAAACAGACGCTGCAGAAACAGTACACACAGCAAGGGCTTGATCTGAAGGCGTATGTTGAGAAGGCGAAATAGGAGACGGGCGATTCCTGTGGGGTTTCAAGTCCATTACGGGTTATAGTAAGGACAGATCCCTCTTATACTCACCACGATGGACTTGCATTTTGTCTTCAACGATATTCATTTTGGCAATGCAGCACCCGATCGATAGCTACTTAACATGGCGGTGGCACGTTTTGAATATCGACGAAATGTGGTTAAGCAGCACCTCAAGAGAACTTGGTCCGTCGTGTATTGAAACTCCCTTAGTGGTATTTCCCAGAAGGAAACATAATTATTGGATGTATATAACATATACTTACGGGTCCAATAAGAGTATAGTAATATCTGGAATAATTGGACAAGGGAAACAAATAAGGTCCAAATTAGTATCACACTTACCGTTATAAAGCGTCTGACCTTTCGATCCGTAAACTTTAGCGATAGTTGGACTCCCATAATGCAGTCATCAACCACGGCCCCAAAGAACTGTGTAAATATAGAGCATGGTGAAAACTTAAAGCAACTTGTCACATACATATTTTCGATTTAATGTTCATTGTAACGGGGCCTGTGTGGAATAAGGCATCAATGAACCGTGGGCTTCCCAAAGTCACACTTTCGGAAAAGAGCCTTTTTAACCCGATCATCTTTCGGAGAGCCAACCCCCTTTCACCCTTGCACATATAACAGTAAAATTTCTCTACGTTGATATACTGTCGAATCTCAAACCAAACACTCAGCATCTATTGTTTCATTTTACCCGATACTAAATCATTACTATTTCCCTGGAGATTTGCGCACACGAAACTCCTCATACATCCCCCCAACGCCACATTAAGAACATGAATCTTTTCCTCCAAGTTCGCTATTTATTAGGCGACGTGATGGTCGAAGAAGGCGCTCCTCGACAAACCAGGTCACGCCATCTTCTGCGTCAGTGTCACGTGCTGTTCGATCTTCGTCTTCCTTGGGTGCGTGATGGTGGATTGCTTCGACCGATTCACCATCCGCGCCTTCCTAGCCAGCTTCGTAGCATACCTGGTCTACGCCGACAGGCTCTCAGTTCTGTGGGGGCGATGCAACGAGCCCCTCGGCTCCTGGTACCTATTGCCGATAGAGATGATGCTAGTCGTCAGTTTTGTGACGGGGTTGGCGGTGATTGCCTACTGTATGGGAGACGAGGAAGATATCCAGCGCTATGTCAAAGAGACTCTCCCGGCACTTGAGAGGGACCTTGTTGAGATGGTTAACTGGGCCCATGCTCTCTCGAGAGATTCGAACCAAAGGGACGCCTGGTTGGACGCGAAGATAGACTGGCTACGCACACCAAAGACCTGTTGTATCGAGTGGAATCGATCGGTATTCCATATTGCCTGCTGGGCGGACTCGGCGATTGGCGTTCCGGTGCCCAGGATACAGATGGGGACGGGGATAGGGAAGCCCCTGACACAAATGAGGGACGAGGAAACACCCAGGAGCGAAGAGGAAGTAAGCACCCGGGAGATCCAGGAGGGCACAGACCGTGAGGACATTAAGCATACGAGGACTTGAAGAGACTGCGGAATCACCAGAAGTGAGGTATCTGGGGCATGGAAGAGCGCTGGGAACGATGGACGCCGTTGGCTAGAGAAACAAAGAAGACAACAAGCCTAATAATTGGCTCCCGCTGTAATGTGAAATTGCCATACCGTACATGATTTCACATGCACATTGACTTGATTTAGCCGGGTACGGCAATCTGATTGGGTAGCTTCTCAAGGCCTGATCGATGACTCCTTTGTAGCCAAGGATTGGCTACAGAAGCTGGCTGCCACTCCAACTCGAACATGTCGGGTGGCTGATAAAAAGTAAACACTTCCTCGGCATTCAGCTGAGCAGAGCTCAAAAGCTGCCTCGTACATAGTCATTCATCATCACCCATTTACCACCCCATGATCGTCGTCAACTCCTCGAGCATTCAAGATAACTAACCTGGCTCTACGACATTCATCAGTTCATCGTGACAATGAGATGTATCGATACAGAAACCAAACAGCTTGTGCAGAGGACGGCATGCGCTGACTTCGAGCCCTACGCCATTCTATCGCACACGTGGGACGACGCAGAGATCACATTTCAAGATTTCCAGAGGGCAGGGCTTACTGGGTGCCGCGAGAAGCCCGGGTACGCCAAGCTGAAGGGCGCCATCGAACTGGCGCGCGACAAATTCCGTTACCTGTGGGTGGACACGTGCTGCATCGATAAGACGTCGAGCTCGGAGCTGTCCGAGGCCATCAACTCCATGTTCGAGTGGTACCGGCGCGCCGAGGTCTGCTATGTGTACGCCAGCGACTATTCGCTTTCCCACGACTACGTCAATCGAGGGAGCTTTGTGTTCGCCCAGAGCCGCTGGTTCCGTCGGAGCTGGACGCTGCAGGAGCTGATTGCCCCGAACGACGTCGTATTCTACTCGCGCGAGTGGAATCGCATCGGCACCAAGAAGGACATGTGCCAGACCATCGTCGACATCACCGGGATATCGCCCGGTGTCCTGATGGACCCCGACGGGTACAAGGCCGCCAGCACGGCGCAGAGGATGTCCTGGGCGGCGAACAGGGAGGCCACGCGGGGCGAAGACAGTGCCTACTCGCTCTTCGGTATCTTCGAGATCAACATGGCACCGCTTTACGGAGAAGGCAGGGAGCGCGCCTTCCGACGGCTGCAGGAGGAGATAATTCGCACCAGTACGGACGACTCCATCTTGGCCTGGCTGCCACCCGAAGAGGTCCACGAGCAGTGCGTACCGAGCGCACTGGCCCCATCGCCGAAATGCTTCATGCGAACCGGGGCGGTTGTCCATTTCGTTTCGCAATGGGCGTTGGAGACGGACCACTTCTCCATGACGCCGCGCGGTCTGCAGATCGAGGCCCCCGTCATCAAAGAGGACGGGGGCACCATGGTTGTCGTGCTGTCCAGCCGTTATGTAGGCGACTTCCGGGGACCCCTCGGGATTCAAGTCGAGCCCCTGTACCCCGGGCAAGGAGGAGGGCGGCTGGAGATGTGCCAACGCAAAACGAAGGCGCCCCAGCTGGTGCCCGTGAAGTCGTCGGCTGAGCTGGCGAGCCTGGAGCGACGCAAGTTGTGTATCCTCGAGAGCTCTGCCATCCTCGAAGGGCGAGGACGCGGCTTGAAAACCAAGTCGGGCCTGCCGCGCATGTGGATCCGGTCGGTGGGCGAACCGCTTCGAGTTGTCGAAGTCGGACCGCACCAGGTATACAACTGGGACCGCAGCGTCTTTGAGGCCTCGGCGCGGCCGTCTACACAGATGCGGTACCGGGTGCTGGTACTGGACGACAAACAGCACCCCAGCGTGCGGCATGTGGTCGTCGCCTTTTTTCGGGTCCTCCGGGGGGTGTGCAGGCGAACCTCATCACGTACCCGACGGCGGCAACCCGGCCGGTGGCTGAGGTGGTCGAAAGGGCAATGGGGGCCAAATGCACGGAGCTCCGGGATGCCGACGTCTCCAGGGTGGTGCGCACGTCTCAAGGGGAATCTCTGATCAAGGTCAACATGCAGCATGAAATGATGTTGGGGAGGAGATATTCATCATCGACATCGAACGGTGGGGGCGATGAAGGCGAGTGCCTAGTTTAGCGTCTTTTCGCCGACACCTCCAGCACCTGGACACTAGACGGTCCCGCAGCCCGCCATATTCGGCCCGGCTCAGAGCAACTGGACGAGAAGCGAGAAAAGGACGAAAAGGCCATTTCCCGGGACCCAGCTGCAGCCAAGGAAAAACGTCTAGAATGCCTAGAATACCCACTGGAACAATCCACCACGACAGATCTCCCGTCCCCGTTTTCCGAGAGGCCCAGGGGGGCATCGTAATCCCGACCAGATGGGCCGACATGGAGCCACCATGCTGACCTGGACTCTGCCTACTCTGCCACTCTGCCTGGACTCGCTCTCTGCTCGCTCTCGCTGCCTCGGCCTTTGCGTCGCCCACGCCAATCCAACGCCATGAGGCTCTGCGGGCTCTGCGCACCTCTAAATCCGTCCCACGCCCGTGGAGACGGTGTGGACTCCAGCGCCCCCGTGAGGACCACAAGTGAAAGTGGCCGTCGGCAGAGTCCACGGAAGCCATGGGGGAACTATTGCCTGCGTCTGGGCGTCTGCCGTATATATTGACCGCCGCCGTTGCTCCTGCCGGCGCCATGCCTCGCCTTTCCTCTTCCGGTACAGCATCTTCTGCCATCGATCGCAGGAACAAGGAGGAGTTCACGATAGACGGAATAGATCTCCTTTCGTTGGACCATCTGCTTTGGCTTTTGAGATACTTACAACCAGGTTGCCTGTTTCGGACACACATGTGTCTCTCTTGGCTGTGTGTGACATAGTTATCGTGGTCTTTCTCTGCCGTAGGATTCCTGTTCTAGATCTATCACGGGAGCCAAGTGAACTCTATCGACCGGTTAGCTTCCGACGAGCCGGCTCGGTCTGTCCCCTGCGGCCATGAGCAAACTCACCCCAACCCTGTCCCGGGTTCTCAAACCCTATCACACTCATGAACTGCACTACGAGGAGTCCTTACCCGCCCTCGACGACCAGGGCTACCTCACCTTCGCCCCGGGCGATGTCGAGAGTCCCAGGAACTGGTCCAATGCCAGGCGCTGGTGGATTAGCTTCGCCAGCGTCGTTGCCGTCATCAACGCGACCTTTGCGTCCTCGGCACCCTCCGGCATCCTTCAGGTGTGTACACTCCCCTCGGAAGCCCAAAACGACTGGACTGGACTGACTGACCGACCGATGCGCCCAGGGTATATCTACCGAGTTCGGTGTGACGAGGCAAATCGCCGGACTGACCATCACACTCTTTCTCCTGGGTTATTGTGCGGGCCCCATGGTCTTCGCACCTCTGAGTGAAGTAAGTCCATGCATCTCATCTATCCGGGGACAGAAAGGACCCCACGGCTAACCCGTCTCTTCCCAGTTCTACGGTCGCCGCTGGCTGCTGTACTCGTGCATGATCCTCTACGTCGTCTTCAACTTCCTGTGCGCCTTCACCCAGACCTTCGCCGGCCTGCTCGTGGGCCGCTTCCTGACGGGCACCTTCGCCAGCTCGACCCTGTCCAACGCGCCCGCCATCATGGCCGACATCTGGGACAACAAGGACCGCGGCAAGGCCATGGCCTTCTTCACCATCATGCTGCAGATCGGCCCGGCCCTCGCGCCCGTCGTCTCGGGCTTCCTGCAGCTGACCATCGGCTGGCGCTGGTGCTTCCACGTGCTCACCGCCTTCGGCGCCTTCTCGCTGCTCTTCGTCTTCACCGTCCCCGAGACCTACGAGCCCGTGCTGCTGCGGCGCAAGGCGGCCCGCGTCCGCGCCGCTCGGATCCCCGGGTTCGAGGACGTCCTGGCCCCTGCCGAGGCCGACGGCGGCGCGTCGTCGCTCATGTCCATCCTCGGCACGGCGCTACTGCGCCCCTGGCGCATCCTGTTCGACCCCATCTCTTTCTGCGTCGCCGTCTACATCACCTTTCTCTACACCCTCATCTACATGCTCTTCAGCATTTACCCCATCATCTACCAGCAGCACCGTCACTGGAATGTGGGCATTGGCCAGCTGCCCGTCCTCGCCACGGGTATAGGCGGCATGATCGGCGGCGCCATCATCTTTTACTATGAGCAAACGACATCAGGGAACGACCTGGGCAGACCGAGAAGACCCGAGGATCGGTTACCGATCGCCATGATCCCGGCCGTGTTGTTTCCCGGGTTTTTGTTCTGGTTTGCCTGGTCCGGTAATTTTAAGTAAGCACTCCTCTTCTTCTGTCATTCTTTTCAATGGGCTGTGCGGCTCCGAACCATTTTAGTATATCGTAACTAACCCCCTATTCTAACAGCTATGTCCACTGGATCGTACCTCCCCTGGCCGGCACTTGCGTCTCCCTCGTCATCGTCATCATCTTCAACTCCTTCACCAACTACCTGGTCGACACCTACAAGTGGTACGCGGCGAGCGCCATTGCCATCAACACCGTGTGCCGCTCGGCCAGCGCGGCATCGGCGCCCCTCTGGACTGGCTACATGTTCGACGCCCTTGGCGTTGGCGTTGGTGGGTCCGTCCTAGGCGCCGTCGCCGCAGGGCTCGCCATCATGCCCTTCGTCTTCTACAAGTACGGCGAGCGCATCCGCGCGCGGTCCAAGTTCGCCCCTACCGTGGTCCCCAAGCCCGAGGACGAGGAGTCCAAGGTCGGAGGACAGGGCCAGGGGGAGAGTAGAGATCCCACTGGCCGCGTGGTGGGAGGGTCGAGCTCCGAGGGCGAGGATACGTTGGTGAATGTGCCACCAAGTACACCGCCGAATGAACGTGAGAAGTGACGTGACAGATATATAAGTCTATAGATTGATACCCAAATAATATTTAACCTTAATAAATGGAATTTGTCCCTCTAATGTAAACCAGAGACCAACTCAGCCTAGATTTTCCGCCCAACTATTTGCCAAGTCGTGCCTTACCACCATTATATAATACAATGAATGAGAAGGACGATGGGCGAGAAGGCATGCGCCGCCACGCCAATGACGAAGAGCAACGCGTAGTCCCCGACCCGCCACTTCGAGAACTCCCCACCATCATTCGCCGTCGTGCTGCTCTTGCGCTTGTGGATCCAGCGGCGCTCCATGACATAGGCCACCAGCACGGTCGTGAAGCAGGCGAGGGGGTAGCCCGGAAACAAGACCCAGAATTCGCCGAGCACCGTGAAGAGGGTCTCGGACACGGAGAACTGCGGCTCGAACCCCATCCCCATATTGAAGGTGGCAGCGAAGAAGGCGATGGCCACGACCAGGAGGAGACCGCTCCCACAGACTATGGGCACGCCCACCCACGACGTGGGATATGCTGCTGCGGATGATTCGTTGTCGCCGGCGTCGTTGCTGTCCTGCGGACCAGAAGGAAATTCGGCTGGCGACAAGCATGAAATACCCTGCAGAGGAGTATCCTGTTCATTCGATGGAGGGGGCGCGGAAGAAGCGCCGCCCAACAGATAAGAGTTGGTTGCTACAATGAAAGGCACGACCAAAAGTATCATGGGCAACTGGTGGGAGAAACGCCATAAACTCTGCCCATTCGGTATCTGACCCTCGGATTTCAGACCCGAACCATGTAGCCTAGCTGCGCCCCATAACTGAAGCACTAAAAGGAGAAATATCTATATGGATATGTTATGTCAGCGTTTTGTAATAAGGGGGTAACAGAAAGAGGAGGAGGGGGGGGGTTTCTGACCTCTGCGACCCTTGACGTGAGCAAATCCAAATTGAAAGCAAGAAAAAAGATAATCGTATCCGAGAGGATGCCGCCGAGAGACCTCTGTTTCGACCACACACCAGCAGTCAACGACTCGATATCGTGAAGGTCCTCAAGGCGGACGCCCCTTTCGGGACCAAGCCACCGAATTATGGTGTTGGTAGCGGCGTCATCGCCGCGGCTTCTGATACTACTTGTCCTTTCCTCCTTTGGCGAACTGAAAATCGCCTTCCCCAGGACCAGGAATGTCACCGACAAGAGGGCCACGACCGAGAAGACCGCCAGCTGAAATCCGTGGGTATGGCTCAGGGCCCTCATGAGGCCACGGCCTTCGTCGCGGAACCGCGCCAGCTCGCCCGGGAAGTCGGATAGGAAACGCCGGGGGTCGGTCGCCGGTAGAGCAGCACTGGGTTCTCCCCGGCCGTACTCCCAGTTGAAGAAGATGGTGGGCACGAACCCTAAAAGCATCCAGCATAGCATGATGGTGAGTATAAAGGCGCGGCAGAGCTTAGGCAACTCCTCACGGAAACGTTTTCCTCGGGGGTTGTTGATGTTGTTGGAAGAATCAGAGGACAGTATCGATATGCTGCACAGGCAGGCGATTACCGGAAACCAGGCCAAGTGCATGACAAACTGCCACTGCGCCGCCGATACTATCGAGTTGGCCGCTCCGTATAGTGCGTTCAACAGCGTAAAGCCGAGGATGACCTGGACGTCGGCGAGATTCACGAGGCACTGTGATGGAGAGATCGGGTGACGGAGTCAATGACAAAGTTGATCAACTAGGAATTAAGAATGCGATTGATTTGCAGAATTGTAACTCACCAGACGAAGCCACTCTTCCAAAGACGATGCGATTCCCAAGCTATGCGACTCCGATTTCCTTTCCGGAGGTCCTAGTATCGATGTCCTGAGCTCGTGGAAGCACCGGCGCGGCCATGTCAATATGATAGAATCTGCACCATTTCTTCTCGGTTTGTACGCGATGAGATAGTGGGCAGTCAATAAGGTCAAGGCTAGATAACCTGCAGCAGCGAAGGCGGTGGCGAGCTGGGCACCAAGTGCGTTAGTTCGTATTGCAGGCAAGCATAGGAAGAGAGAGTACACGATCAAGGTCGCCGCATCAACCTCATCGACCGTATCACTTACAACATCGCTACTGTACCCATGACGAAACTCGGGCATTTCTGAGATACAAGGGGGTTAGAGAAAACAAAAATTGAGAAGTATAAAGGACTCGTCTTACCATCGGCTAGCCATGGCATCAACCTACCTTCAACATATATACTGAAGGACCCGACCATGGCAGGAGATGACCGGCCGCCCAAGCCACTTAAAAGCTATTTAAAAACCACAAGAATCCAAAATTAGGCTTTAGGCGTTGTCGCCAAGAAACAAGATGCAGCTGCTTACTGTCTCCTGCAACTTCCGTCTATTTTAGAGCGGGCTCCATCGACGACGATCGCCCCCAAAAAGGCACCGAGAGAGAGAGATAGTGTGTGTGTGTGTGTGTGTGTGTGTTCGTTTTGAGTCGCGGGTTCTTGTGCTCGAGTGAATCGGGAAATAAGGCATTAATGACGATTCCAAAGAGAACCCAATAAATTCAACGCATTATAGTATACAGGTTAAAGCTACCCGTTCACATCTTGCGGAACTCGATTACGTGCCTCATGCCTCCCTGGACCTTGACACCAGTGAGCCCTCCCTCAGCTCGGCGCGCCACATCACCGTCGGGGACCACTTGTCCGTCCAGTAGAACCTCCGTCGGCCGTCCTCCGTTCGCATTACCGTTTCCCTCACCCGGCACGCCCGGCATCGTGACTGTCCCGGTCGTGCCTGCGGGCACATCCACCACGACATGAACACTGTCCTCCCCGGCATCGAATGACCAGCTGACGCTCATCGCACCCTGCGCCGTCGGTACCTGCCCTTTGGCCCAGGTCAAGTCGCCCACGACCGGCTGTACGTTCCAGGTGAGGAATCCGGGTGACACCGGCGTGACGCCCAGCACATAGTTCATGCACAAGGGAACGATACCCGTGCTCCACCCGTGCGCCATACTCGTGAAGGCGTCTTCATACGGTTTCCCGCCCGGGCCAATGCCTTCCCAGAACGTAATGCCCGGGTCTTGCAACGCCATCCAGCCGTACATGCGGCGCATTTGGTCAAACGCCGAGTCGATCTTCCCTGCGCGGAACCGCGCCGCTATCTCGAAGTATGATATGAACGGGTAGACACGCTCCGAAAATTCGGAACCGATACCGTCGCCGCCCGTATCGTAGAACGAGTTTCCATAGCGCTGATGGAGTGCCTTTTCGAGGTAGTCCAGGATGTCGCTGGCGGAAGTCGAGGTATTGGATGGCGATGGCGCAATACCTGCGAGAATTGCAAGACTGTTTCCATCCTGGGCGTGGGCTGTACAGCCACTACCGATGCAATTTCGGTCGAAGAAAGCCTTGACGGAACCATCCCAGAGTTCACCGACAAATGACATTGAGACTGTGGCAGCACGAACACGCCAACGGGACGCATCGTCGGGCTTATTCAGGATGGATGCTAGTTCGGCGGCTCGATGTAATGCCAACACATAAAGCGCATTGTAATATGCTGCAACGCCCGGTCGGGGGATGAAAGCATAGTCGCCGTACCCGTCGGGCCGACGAAGTAGTGAGGTAGGCTTGTCGGTGTGTGCCGGATAATACGTATCTAAGACATTCAATAACGTCGAGTAATAGGATTGAATATACGATATATTCCCCGTGTAGAATACGTAGTCCCAGCTGCATGAAACCCACCACAAGGGATAGTCGAACAGCGCCAAAGTGTAATTATTGCTGCTCGCATCAGAAAACAAGTCTCGCAGAGATGGGAAGAGAGTGACGCTCACATGCTGGCAGGCGGAATCCATCCATCGTCCCGCTGGTGCTGCGCCAAATCTTCCAGGACATTTCGAGCACCTTCTTGGATGTCGTGTGTTAAATAGCTAGTAAGCGCTGCTACGGCCAGGTCGCCCATGTATGGATCGCGGTCTCGTTTGGGGCCATCGTGGATGACCATCTTCCCGAGAATAGAGTCGCTCGTAGCACCTCGAGGCTCTGTATCGTTGGCGCGGAAGACATCGGTGCACATCTCAGTCGTGTACGCTGCATTGTACCACCACTGTGTCAGATTGGCGTCAGAGCACTCGAACCAACCGGTGAACGTATCCGGGGTCCCCAGGTATCCGGACCATTCCAGGCTGACAGACGATATTGCAACATGGCCAAATGAGCTGGTGTGAGGCGCATCCGCAGGCAGCGCATCCAACAAGATCTTCATGTATCGGAAACCATGCAGACCATCCGAACACACTTGTCCGTCGTGCTCACAGCCCCATTGGTTGAGCCAGTCGTATCGCTTGGGCCTCACGGCAATCTAGGGAGTCAGGTTTAGCGAATGGTGGGATGTACCAAGGGGCTCGGCGACCCTTACTTGATCTGACCCGCTAGGTACAATCTTAAGAGCCTGGTATAGAGGTTGTTAGTCACCGGCTCGGGAGAACCACAAGACTGGGTGGGAGACATACACCCTGCGCATTGTCCGATCTTGTGAAGTCACTCTTGCCCGCGAGGAACTCCTTCGTCTCCGAGAAGATGAGTCTGAGTCCCGGATAGCCCTTGGCGAAGCTCTCGGAGCCGGCGAAGCTGATTTTCAGCAGGCCTACCACGTTCTGGCCAAAGTCGAGAACGATAGTGGGACTATCGGACTCGTTGCTCGAGCGTGTCAAATGCGCGACGCTCTTCCCGTCTATCAAGCCCGCGGCACCCGTTACGTTGCCGGCAGTGTAATTAGTCAAGACCGCCTTGGGGACGACCAGACGGCTCGGCGGCGCACGCACATACTTGTGCCAGCTTGGACCATCGTCGGCGTTGACAATGGCGGCTGACGCAGGGTGGCAGGAGATCCAGGCATTGCACAGAGTCCATACCACTAGGAAATGCAACCACATCAGCATGTCGAAAACAGACCGGGAAACCGACAGGAGGTACAGGGGCTCACGAACCAGAGCAAATGAGGGCAGCGACTAAGAAGAGTGGCCGCTTCGCTCTAAATAGCCAGACAGTCGATGTGACGGGCCAGGGATATTGTGCCGTGCGAGGTGCATGTGCACCTGGCTGCAGTGCAACCTTCCTTCCTCCCGCATCTTTATTTGCTATGATGCTGGGGGGTGTCATGATATCCAAACCCATGACCATAGACGCCTTCCCTATGCAGAAGAGGCAGGAGGGATGTGGCCGAACTAGAACTACTGCGGGGTGCGGGTGAGGGCGAGGGCAAGCGCGAGGGCGAGGGCGAGGGCGGGGCATGTCTTCTGCCCATCATGCGTGCTTGCGTCGTATTGTCGCTGACCATCGTCCCGTGTTGTCTGGGGTCGACATGACTTGGCCGGAGACTCTGCCCAGGAAGATTAAGTTTGTCTCGGGACATTCTATTACTCAACGATCAACAAGCGAGCCGCCTTTCGGAAAGGGAGCGGATGTCACGTGCTTGTTACACCCTTATTTCCTCCGGTTGGATGCCATGTCACCAGGCGAGCTGATCGGGTTAGGCGCATATACGAGGCTGCATACATCGTTCACGCGTGCTCATCTCGGTGTTCAGAGCAACACGGTGCTATCGCGTCGTGACTGCTCGACGCCGAGGGCATCCCGTCAAAGCAACAGAAAGTTCAGTGTAGTATTTCCTCTCTACCGCTTCTCTATATATGTATGTTCCAGCTGAATCCTAGGTCGATTCTCTTATGTTGCTGAACAACATTGAGAATGACTTCCTCTATAGATTTATCCGACAACGAAGTACAAGGAACTCAACAAGAATGTCGCATCATTTTAAACACCGTTTCGCCTGCAAATGCTATAAACACGAGCTTAAGAATTGTACATCAGCTGAGGCGGCACGCGCCGCCAATTGCGACATGCTGCCTAACTGAAGAAAATCAAGGATGATGTTGCTCAACCGCATGGCTGGGCCATTAGTCCAGCTTGGCCATTCTCTTCGCCATACTGTGTAGCTGTTAGTATACATTCCTGGAGTGCATCGTACAAGTGTTGAATTGGGTGGGACTTACAAGTCATAGAAGGCGAACTGGGATGGGCTGCTACCGAACTCGTAGACAAAACGGGATGCAAGGTAGCTTCCGAAGATGGCCCGCAGGTAAGCATTGGGCACACGCTCAATAATCAAGTCCAATCCGATTTGGTCAAGGAGGAGCTTGGGGAGGGCATCTGCCAGAACTGAGCGTCTGATCTTCTCGTTCTCCCACAGGTCTGATTTCTGGAGCTCCTCGTCGAGCTTAGTAATGGCCTCTGAGAGCGTATCCGAAAGGATGGATCGAGCAGTTCCCGTTTGCTCATGTTCCCTCCAGATCGCCTCGAACTCAAGGTGGGCGTTGTTGCAAATGATCTGCTGGACCGACTTGACATACGCCTGGTAGAACTCGGGAGCTTTGCCACTGGCATCGTGGCACATGTGTGTGACGAAGCCTTGGTCGTCGAAACTCAGGGAAGCCAGGACCTCCAATGAGGACGACGTGACACCGCCCTTGTTCGCCGATGCATCCTTGAACAAGATGCAGCCAGCTTCCTCCAAGTGCAACTTGGCGTCTTGAGTAATGAAGAGGTTGGCGCCTTCCACAATGTATGGAATAGTCGACTTGCCATCCTTGATAAGCTTGCCGACGGAGACGAGATCAATAGACTCGGGTCGACCACCGCAGGGGACGAAGCAGTCCGTGAGTCCGTTGTCGCGGAGGTGGTAGGTGTTTCGGAAGGCGGTTCCGTTGCTGATAGCCTCGCCGGTAGGTAGCGTCAGGTTACTATCCTCGCAAAGGACACGGTAACCGTCCTTGGAGAGCTTCGAGACATCGAATTCGCCAATCATGGCGCGCTTCTTGGCCAGACGGATAAGCTCCTCCTTGTCGATTCCGTTAGGGTCCACAAGAACACCCGAGCCATCAACAATGGACGTGTACTTCTCGTTGCTGAGAAGAATCTCGTTGCTTCCCAAATCACCATCTGGGCCACCCGTCTGCATCTTACTGACCGTCGCGGGGTCGAGGTTCTTCTTGCGGTAGATGCCCTTGACATACTCACGGACGGAGAGCGTGGTCATACCATAGTGATCGTGAGGAATGCCACCAAGCTTAGGCGACTTGCCAGTGAAGAACGACTTCCACCAAGGAGCACCGCGAGCGCGAGCATGCTCTGTTGCCCAGTTGACGAGATCGGCTGTGTTCTCGTCCGGTCCCATGAAGATGATTTCTTCCTTCCGGTACAGGTCGACGATGGGGTTCTTGATACCGGGGGTTTGGGCGGGTAGGAGCAGGTCGAGGATGGAGTCGATGTACTTCTCGAATGCCTCTTGCGCCTTATCCTGCTGCTTGGGATCCAATAGGATTACACCCTTGGACCCACCTTCGGGAATATCCTTGTTCTTGCGCTGCTGCGTGCTTGCCAGGCCGTAGTTCTCGTCGAAAAGGTTTCTCGCGTTGATGGCATAGGCTTCCTTGGAGCGCGACTTGACAATTCGAATACCACCGCGAGCAACATCCCTGAACCGCAAGTGGAAACCACGAGACTCGCCAGAGATAACGAGGAACATGCCGTACAGGCGCTTGGGGTACTCGATCTCAGGAAGGAAAGCAGGGTCAAGACGGAAGCTGAGGGCCACCTTGGTAGGGGTGTAGTAGTTGGTCTTCAGGATGGCGTTGTTGAAGATCCTGAACGCGGTCATCACCATCTCGTCGTGCTCATTTGCAACCTCGCGGCTGATCTTCTCCTTCATCCGAGCATCGGAAAGAACCTCTACGGCGGGGGTGGGTGCAACAAAGTGTTTGTCAAATCCGGCACCAGTACTCAAGTGGACGCTTGCGAATTGCGCATAGAGGGTGCGAACAAGGGCCGGGTACGCTGTGATGATCTCCAGGATGTAGTCAGGGGTGAAGGTCTCACTGCGCAGCCTGCGCTTCAGCTTCGAGAGAATGCCGGCGTGGACATTGTTCGTGAGGTCCAGCGCTTGTGTAAGCGAGACGTACTCGGTACCCAGTCGGTTGAGGAAGTGCTGCACGAAAACCCATACGCAGTGTCCGTAGATGGCTTCTTGGAGACTCAGCTCTCCGTGGGCGAAAAGCTCGTGCAGCTTGTTCTGAGGAATGCAGTACAGCAGAGAAATCTCCTTGGTGATCTGATGGATGGACTGCTCAAGCGGCGGTGCGACCGACTCGGCGGTCGTCGTAGCCGGCTTCAAATAGATACTCATGACGCTGATGCCGTTGGAGAATTGCTCCACGTACTTCCTAGTGCTCGTAACTCCATAGTAGTGGTACAAATCACTCAGTGCACTGAACATGCCCCTCGCTGTGCGGGAGCGGAACGCCACGACAAGACGCTTCTCCGGGGAATCCTCGATGTCGAATACCTCAATGACCGGACCAGTCCTGTTGACTGCCAGGGTGATGATGTCTTGGTAGATGATCTTCGTGTTCTTGGTTGCCTTGGTCAGGAACATGCGGTCTGAAATAACCTCGAGTCTGGTCTCATCCGGAGGGGGGTTCGAGTCCACAAATTGGCATTGGTAGACAAAGTAGCATCGCAGAGACGCCTTAGAGTCGGGAGACTCGGACAAAGTCCCGGGAGATCGGAAAGTCTCGACTCGGAAGCGCTTGGTGCCGACATGGTCCAGGTATTTGGCCTCCAGCCTCTGCTCATAACGAGGACCGGATGTCGCCGTCCTACCCGGCTCGCTTGTGTCGATGTAGATGGCATGGTCTGACGCCTCCATATCGAGACGGATCTCTTCTTGCTTGTTGGGGTGATTGTGCGCGGCAACCTTGGCGGCGTACAACGATGTGATGTGAGTTGCAATGACTTCAGGGCTTTCCAGCTGGAAGTAGACATCGTCGATACCGAGAGAGGTGTAGAACCACTCGATTTGAGTGTCTACAAGGCGCTCGGGGATCCATGCCTCCTTGAAGAGAATCTCCTTGACTTGTATGTGTTAGCGGAAAGTCGGGACACAAGGACAGCATCGACATACCCTGGTTCTTCTGCTCGGCCTTGCCCTTGAACTCCGGCGCAATGTATCCGACAGTGGCGGATCGCAGGACGCGGTGGCCGTTGCCGTTGGTCTGGGGAACCGAGAAATGTGTGGGTTGAGGGGAGGGAGTTCGGCTCGGCTCCGCCCCCTGGAGCTGCTGTACCAGCTTGTTGATGGGACCGTTGACCGTCATGTTGGGCGATCTGGCGGCTTCAGGTGATTCAGCGTACTCTGGAAACCTGTCTAATGGCAGGTCAGTTGTCTGGAGGCTCAACATCTTGAAGAAACGTGCTGCGAAGGCAAAAAGAGGGATGCGAGTATCAAGCTGCAGGGGATCATAGCCTCCAGGAAGACGAAAGCCCCCAAAGACTTTATACCCCGGAGGCTGAGGGAACATGGCCAGTGCCGTCGGCATGGCCTAGACTGCAGCCCATAGCAAAAGACTGCAGATCGTGCCATTGCGGCAGATGGTGCTGTTCATACTTCAGGGGCTTCCGGTGCATCTTTGGCGGCGACCAAAGTTGGGCATGGGAGATCGCAAATGCCTGCGATACCCGAGTCGCCAAAGGTACACAAACAATGGCAGGCACTAGCGGGCATTGCGGAAGCAGGGGCTGGGCAGGGCCAGACTGGGCTGACGGGGCATGCAAAAGCACTGGCACCAGATAAGCCGCTCGGGTGGTACCCTGAATGCTATCTCGGCGACCCGTTCATCTGGGAGTAGCGCCGCGCCCTCACCGCTCGACTCGTGTGATCGTGGCTGGGGGACGGGTACGAGAGATAAGGCAAGACAGGATCTCGAATCAAAGAACAACGTACCTAGCTCGCTGGCTGCTGTGACCCCGGACTAGCGGTCACTGAAATCCGCTGGAATGTTTGCGGATGGAGGAAGAACAAAGCAAGGTGGCAACCGAGCAATCGCGCGAGAGAGCGTCGGCGGTTTTGTGGGGGAGAGTTGCGTTGGACGCGAGAGAGGTGGTTTTTTTTGGGTTGGTTATGACGATGTTGCTTTTGGAGGGGCAGATGATGTACCCTGGTTGGTTCAGTTGGAAGGTTTGGAGGGCGAGATCGAAAGTTCGATAACAAGGGCACTATCCACCGCGGGAACACGAGGATTTCACACCTGGTTCACGGGAAAAGGGAGGATGGAGAGGACACGAGTAAGCTGGAAGAACTAAATTTGCAGCGGGTGCCTGCTACAACGGAGGGATAGGAGGGAAGGGAGGCGGTAGTTGTCGTGTCGAAGTGATGCTATCAGCTCTAGAGCGACGGATGAAGGTCTGCACAGCCAAGACCGGAAGCTTGGGCTGATGACGGGCTTGGAGAGTAAGGCGGTTCCGATGCGATAAGGAAGCCTTCCCAGCTGAAAAAAGGAGGAATAAAAGAAACAACTAAGAGATAACGGGAAACTCTCGCCCCTGGGCTAGGTGATTGGGTGCTTGGGAGGTTAGGGAGGTTTAGATCGTGTCGTGATACCAAGCAGACGGGCAACGGCACAGAATGGACGGGCACAGGAAGCCTCTTATATACCGCACACTTGTCGGGACAGCATCTAGTCCAGCGTCCAGCATCCAGCGCATGGCGTGCGATTTTTCTTCTCGCGACATCATCCAGGGAGACTACAGCAAGGAGAGTGAGGTATTCGACAAGGTCCATGACTCTAGTGATCATGAGCTTCTGCTGCCATTACCAAATAAAAATACAAGGCAGTTCTGGGGCTGGCCGAGCATGGCGGGCACGTCTGCCATTGGCCCGGAGGCGCGGTACCTGATCGTCGTACATGAAGGGCGATCCATTAAGATGCCTTTAGCGTGCTAGCGCCGCTGCCAGTCATCCAGACACTAACTCGTAAGGGGCATGTGCATCCTGGGCTTGTAGCCGTGGCCGCCGCCGCACGCTTTGGACGAGGATTTGACAAGTACATGTGTACCGGTTATTCGAGGCTCAGCGTTCATCCTAACCTTGCGCAGTACCTCGCGGCTGCTCCAGTGCTCCACTTTGCTGATTGCGACGCTCTCCCAAACTTGCAGCATCGTGAGGTTTTTGTTGTTTCTGATGCGCCTCAATCAAGGCATTTCCTCACGGTCCTTCGGCGGATGTTTTAGTGACGCCGGTGGTGTCAACACCGGCGGAGTTTGGGTGGAATCGGCCCAACTAGATACTAGATACATACATGCATCCATACACACACACACACTCACACACACACGCACACATATACATATACGTACGTACAACATATATGTCTCGTATGCATGGTAGAGGCTCTGGTAAATTGCCTCCCAGCGGCTTGCGAAACCGGCTTTCCAAAGCAGCCCCTTATTCATGACTTGTCCAGTTGGGGCCGGTCGTACAAAACGAAAATGTTTTCCCCCTTCCTAATTTAATCAGGGGTCGTCTATTGATGTCCGGGACTCGGTAGTGCAACTATAACGGCTTTTCCCTCCCGCAACCCAGGAGTGTGTTCTGTAACCAGCAATTTTCCGGGGTGCGCTGGCGGGCGATCGAGAGCAGCCTATGGATAAGGTTCTTTTACCGCCTCCCTGCTCATGCTTGCTCATGCCCCCAGGTCACGAACATGAACCCGCAAACTCTGCTCCCTTTTCCCTCGGCAGGGAAGCCCGCTGATCTACACGTATGGGGGCCGAAGCAATAGATGATCAATCAATTCAATCAAACGAGACTGCCCAGCGCACCTAGACCAATACCTGAGGCAATTGGGCTTTGCCCCGTGATAACACCATTGATGGAGAAACCATGCCAAAAGGGTTTCCCCAAGCCGCAATCCGGGGAAGCAACTTGGCATGGCGCCTGCTAACTGTTCTGGGCCTCTCCATGTCCTCTGCATGTTCTCTCCATGTCCTCTCCATGCGTTCATTAGGGGATGGCTAAGGGCGAAGAGATTTCTCGTCCCCCAGTATTGGCATGCCCCGGCCCTCCCCAGCGTCCCCAGCATCCACCTTCCCCACGATTAAAGATTGATCCATGGAATTCCAGCTTGTATTAGCAAATTGCTAACCATCGTGGAGTGGCCAGCGCATTGTATTTGCTAAGATTTGGTAATAGTGTAGCCACGGTTGCAGCCGCAAGACCTCTCAGCGGTCAGAGACCAGGTTAGGACTGCCATGTACAGCAAATTGGGTCTGTTGGCGTCGAATCGAGTGGCCTCGTGGTCGCCAAGCGTCTATTTTCCCCCTTGCGATCAAGTAAAATGGGGGTAATAGTTACCCCATAAGAACCACGGGCTACACGTCACGAGCATTGCAAAATATTACCACGAAATTGCGTAAAAGCACAAAAGCCAAAACAAAAGTCGGGACTGAAGGACAAGCAACTGGCAACCGGGCCTCCTACCGGACCCCCCTCGGTCACAGTGCAGCGGCCAGAATAAGAAAGAAAGACGGGTCTGGGGTAATTGAAATTCTTCTTTGATACGGTTGTGAGGAGTTGGAGAGAGGATTGGTTTTTGGGGTTCGGCAGGCCCCCCAGGTTGCAATGGTTAGCGTCGCAGCGGCTCAGGCTCAGGCCTGGTTGGAGACGGACGGGAGAGCGAGCATATGGCGTCTGGAAGTATTCTGTAGGCGCAGACGGCACTAGTAGTAGGGCCTGTACTATGCACTAATCCTCGAAGTCCGCCAAGGCTCTCCTCGTACCTACTCACTACTGCTGCTGCCGCGCAGCCGCTATCCAGGGGGAGCATCGTATTAAAACATAAAAAACAGATCA
Source organism: Apiospora kogelbergensis (assembly GCF_038363985.1). Classification (NCBI taxonomy): domain Eukaryota; kingdom Fungi; phylum Ascomycota; class Sordariomycetes; order Amphisphaeriales; family Apiosporaceae; genus Apiospora; species Apiospora kogelbergensis. The sequence goes on from NW_027117422.1 coordinate 2,007,070, forward strand.
ATTCAAAATAATATATGCTATTTTAAACTCGGGCCTCATGTACCTCGTGTATCGTGTGTATCTCGATCGGGTCGGAGTACGAGGAATCAGCCGCCTTCTATTGCCCTCAGCACCGAGCACTGCCCCGACCATCACCCTGCAAGTTTTGACATTGACAGTCTTGCTTCTGTCTTGCGTTACGTGTGCGACGGACATGTCGCCAAGCCAATTTCCGTAACCCAAACCCCCGAGCGGACGCGTTGAAACTCGCTGCCGCGTGGCAATGGTCCTGGTAAAACCAACCTCCGAATGGAATTTAAGTATAAGGTTGGATAATTCAGATGATTGAATACATACATGAGAGGAATATCAGACACAATGCCGAAAGTGGCATCACAGGAACAGACCTGTCGAATTCAGACGATGCTTATTTGTCAACCGTCCTCGTATTTTGGTTCACGAAGGATAGGCCGAGGATGCGATCTATCGAGGAACATCAACCTAGAAGTGATACAGAACTAGAACAGATACTCCGGTGCAGTATTACCATCTTCATCATCCGCACCACACCCTTTCACTGAATTAACTTCCTCTTCGGAAAGGACGGCATCAATGGCTCAGTCGTTGCGCCTGTGCCCGCGACTTCCTCGCCTGCCAGCACAAGCTTCACGAGACTTTGCTCAAGAGGCAGACAACGCTCCATGCACTGAGACTCGGCTTCAAAAGCGTGTATTGCATGCTTTCCAGCCCGAAGAGCCCATTTGAGTACGGAGGCCGTGAGCGTGTCGAAGTCGTGTTAAGTCGGGGCTTGCTATATCTGTCACTCAACGGTCCGCGCTGTGTCTGTTACGCCGGTGATATCGGACTTGACCACCCGCAAGAGACTTGACGCCACAGCTACACTTTGGGCTTAACTCAGCCAGGGTTATTATCATCGATATCGTGGCCTGGATAGACAGCAGGGAAGGGGAGCGAAGAGTGCGCAGGCATCCGTCTTCAGCAACTACTATGACGGTACTTGGGTGATTGCCATAAGCAAGCGCATGCAGCTTATGGCCCTCGAGCACCCCAGTTGAATAAAGCGGCAGCAGCGCTTCTCCGTGTCCGTGGAGACTCGCCGAGCGTGCAAACCGTCCATCCTGGCGACTGACTCGTGGTTGGCTAGGGCTGCTGGTAGAAACCTGCCTGCGCTACCACAATTGAGTCTGGCCACGACGACATCAGCCTTTGTGGGGTAGAAACCACAGACGCCTTGAGCAGTTTCGAGCAGATCCTTGATGATGGAGTCTTGGGTGTATCTCGCAAGCACTAAAAGGATACAGTAAGACTTGATTGTTCGGTTGAAAATGTTTGCAACGCTTCTCTAAGGAAGAGGATTAGTTTTGGTATACTTCATGGCACACAAGAGTTTCATATACAGGTAGTATCGCATCGATCTTGGGCTGGGTATAAGCCAGCGCTTGTACGAGAGCTGCGTAACGCTTTAGCTATCCATCCACGATGCAGCCAGCATGCTGTCATTGTTTCCGAGTAAACCCCATTCCTCAATAGCAATTCCACCCTCGAAGAGTGAATCTCCGGAGTGCTTCACTATAGAGGGGGTTGAAATTGCACTTGGCGTATATAATTCTGTATACTATTTTGTCGTTAACTTATTAACCAATCACTAGTCTACATCCAGCCACTAGGGAGATATTCCCCTATCAACCACTTATCCTATTGTCTGCATGACGGCGCATTTCGAGATGGATCCCATGGAATCGAGAGCAGCTAAGATCGTGGGTACTCTTAGGTCAAGGCTGAGAGCCGGCGATGGAAAGTGTGTAATTTTAGGCAGATCGACGTGGGAGTTGAGGCGTAGCTCATAACACTTTCTGTCGGTGTTTGCTTGCCTCGGGCTATGCGACCTCTTATGTGTCTTTGATGGTGTTCTAGAAGGTCCAGGCTGTTATCCTGTTCTTCGCCGGATTGCACCTAAGGTCTGTGAAAAGACGCGGGCGGATCCGGTGTGATGGAGGCGCAGGAGCGACAAACATGATGATTGGACTAAAATGGCATCCCTGAATGGGGAACATGATCTGAGTGTTTGGCTCTTTTCACACAAACATCGAATCCTAATTGGTTGCCGCTCAGTGCGCCTTGTGATAGAGGTCGCCTTGTCGCCCAACACTTCTCCAATGCTGCGCCCCGGGGTCTGACGCGGGAGGGGCCTTATGTCACAAACACGACCAGCACGGCTTCTCTACTTAAACCTCCATTGCATTCTCTACATCAAGTTCTCCATATACACAGCAAGCCCACGATGAGCATGTCAGCTGAACGCTGTTTGAGCCATTCGGACATTACGATTCTGCAATGGCCGCAACAGCACCCAGAGCCGGAAGCGACCAATTGTGTCGAACCGCCTTCGACCCGCCAAGTACAATCCCAGGAGTTGCATGACGATGTTCTCCGCGACTCTCCGTGGTTCTGCCAGGGCTCTTCTGTGTGCCTCATGTCAGTTTTCGGTTCAGAATAGATGCCTACATCTCCTCTCGCTGATACAAGCTAGACTTGCGAGCGCCAGCAGAATGCGGAGCTGTGAGCGCTGTCGCCGTACATTCCAGCAGGCTTTTGGCATGCCTGACCTGTGGTGGGCAGACCATTGCAAGAACTCCAACGGGTATTTTGGCTGCGACACGAAACGAGATGCCGATGGCCAATTGAGTATCGGTAAGCCCAGCATCGTGATGGGGCCACGCGCAGATTCTGACGATTGCGCAGATACATGGGCGTACTTTGAAATGAAGCTGGTAGATGGGGAGGCACAGTACGAATGGATGAAAGTTAATATCTTCACCCACTGGGTAGCGTCGTCGAACCAGCTAGCAGTCCTTCTATTCGACGCTCCTCAAACCATGGTCCCGAGCATGGCCGCGTCATTTTCCACTTTGGACATGAAGCACAGGCAGGATCCTTTCTGGCCTTATACCTCATTGATGGGCGAAATCACCCGCCATGAAGACGCAGCGGTCATGGGAATTCGTAATCATGTGAGGGCGGTAGAAAAGGAGCATGTGCCTAATAAGGAGAAGCCGGAGCCTTCATACCGGTGGCTGCACGACATTTCGCGCCATGCCGTTCACGTGACGGAAACCCTCGACGTGTCCATCGAGACTATGGATGGCATGCTATTGCAGCATGAGGCCATCAAGGAGCGGCTGGAGGGCGACGATAGCTGGCAGACGGTGCACCGGCAGCTCTGTTTCTCGCGGCAGCTGCTCAAAGGCCTGCGCTGGCGATCGATGGCCAATGAGAAAAGGCTGCAGAACGAGATTCAGCTTGCATTCCACATGGTGACTCAGTACGACTCGGGGGTCTCGGTGGCGATCGGCAAGGCTGCGAAAGAAGACAGCGCGGCGATGAAGACGATTGCGACGCTCACTCTCATCTTCCTCCCGCCTACCTTCATTTCCAGCGTCTTCAGCATGTCATTCTTCAAGTTTGACACGGACACGGGCTGGACCATGTCCAACAACTTCTGGATCTACTGGGTCTGGGCCATACCGATGACTTTGATCACATCTGCACTCTGGTATTACTGGCAGAAGCAGACGGCTCCCGAGCAGAGCCAAGTAGCAGAAGACGGAAGACGGAAACGACGAAGCTTGAGCTCGATATTGAATGTCTAATTCTCTCTTAACCCAGCTGCTGAATACATACATATCATAGAGACATAGAGAAAAAGAGAAAAAAGAGCCCTACGCCCCCACCTGCTTCATTAGGTTTGGGGCGGGGTGGCGGAGTTGGAACTCTGGAATTCGCTTCATCTCGTCTTGAAACCGATCCGCAACTAGCCGACGTCAGTATCTCCGATCCCAACACTCGGACAGTAGTGGTTTCTTATCTCGACTACATCGCTGTTCATGTTATTTGATTTCATACTGTATACAGCATTAGCCGTGCAGCTCCCCCCAGTCACATCTTGCCCTCTGTGCAGCTCCACTGCTGTCCGCGACCAACGACACTCTCCATGTCTCAGCCCCTCGATCTCTCGGCTCAAGCCGAGGTACTAGACAAGGATGACAAACTCCATTCCTTGAGGGATGAGTTCGTTATACCCACCAAGGCTGATATCAAACGACGGACCCTAGCCACTCAAGGTCGGTCGCTACCTGTACCAAGTCCATCAAGCAAGCCTCGTGCGGCTAACCGCTATCTCCAGACTCGCCAGCAGGAGCCCCGCAAGAAGACCGGGTGCCGTGCACCTATCTTTGCGGCAACTCGCTTGGACTTCAGCCCAAGAGGACATCCACCCGCATCAAGCAGTACCTGGACACATGGGGGACACAGGGTGTCCAGGGCCACTTCAAGCCCCTTGACGACTCGCCATTGCCTACCTGGCTACATGTGGACACAAAAGCTGCCCAGATGATAGCTCCGATCGTTGGGGCCGATGAGTCGGAAGTCGCCGTTATGCAGACGCTGACTGCCAACCTTCATCTTTTGATGACAGCCTTCTATAACCCAGATCCCAACGGCAAGCACAAGATCATCCTTGAGCGTAAGGCGTTTCCGAGCGATCATGTACGCGCTTCGATAATAGCCCTGCCCCCTGTTCAAAACTGACATCGACGATTACAGTTTGCCGTGCTTAGTCAGATCCAACACCATGGCCTATCACCAGAGAAGTCCATGATTACTGTCCAGTCTCCGTCTTCCGAGGATAATGTCTTGACGACAGAAGACATCACCTCCTTGATAGCAGAACATGCCTCGGACACAGCTTTGATACTTCTACCTGGTGTTCAATACTATACCGGCCAGCTCCTCGATATCCCAACCATCACTGCCTTCGCCCGCGAGCGTGGTATATTTATCATATGGGATCTTGCCCATGCGGTCGGCAACGTGCCACTGTCGCTTCACGATTGGGGCGTAGATGCGGCGGCTTGGTGCACCTACAAATACCTCAACAGTGGGCCTGGGTGCATAGGAGGAATGTTCATCAACTCCCGGAACAGTCTCGTGACCACAACCATCACGGACGACACGCCAGAGCGCGGTTACGGGAAGCGGCTGTCCGGCTGGTGGGGTAACGACAAGGGCACACGGTTCGCCATGGAAACCAAATTCCACCCAGTGAAGGGGGCCGCTGGCTTTCAGCTTAGTAATCCCAGCGTCCTCGACATCACCAGCTTGACTGCCTCTTTGGAGGTCTTTGAGCTTGCGGGAGGTATGCCTGCCTTGAGAGAAAAGTCCAAGAAGCTTACGGCTTTCTTGCAGCATTGCCTCGAATCCATGTCGCAAGACGCCAGAAAGCTGTTTCGCATCATCACACCCCCGGAGCCGGAGCAACGAGGTGCCCAGCTGAGTCTTTTCCTTGCAGATGGCTTGCTCACAGTCACTATGAAGGAGCTTGAACGAGCAGGAGTCATCGTGGATGAGCGAAAGCCGGACGTGATCCGCGTTGCTCCTGCTCCATTGTACAACACATTCAGCGACTGTGTAACTTTCGTGGAAGCGTTTGAATCAGCACTGTTGCTGGCTGAAAGGAGCAAGCACACCTGAAACCGATAGATATATAAAAGACTATTTCACTATGAAACTTCGATATATTTGCGAGTCTGTCGACCTGGGCAGGAGAACATGTGCATGGATCAGCCACAACGGTTCTCGATCTGCCCATGATCCCCAGGTTTTGTCCCATTCGTCTTCTTCCTATCGACCAGACAATTCTTGACTTCCGACTTTCATCAACCCGCCTAACTATCAACTCGGAGTAACGAGCTCGAGTAGAATCTAGATACCACCTGATTTTGCCAAAACCTTATGCCGCAACCTTCACGTATCTTCATTTTAATGATGAGATTTTCGTAATCACGTATTGAGATACAAGCTTTTCTCCTACATTTACCAACCCTCTCTTTGGTAGTACTGGCTTCTCAGGTTGACACGGAACTATTGGGCGCCGTGCTACATTTCCTAAGCGTGGCATCAAACCAGTGCGTACAGCGTACTCAGCTGGCGCTTCTCTCCAATGACACCCTTTGGTGCCTTGGGAAATACAGCTGGCTGCTAATTCCAGAACTTTGTTCAACACGTTGGAGCCAGAACTATACAATGCCGACGCCCTTCTGGCAAAAGCATCCTCTGAGGAAATTCAACTAGCCTGTGGCCGTTGCCTCAAAGAACATGTAGTCTATGCCTACCGCCGTGGGGGCGCTATCATCCGAGCTATTCTACATGATAAAAGCCAAGTATTGAGGAAACTCGTCTCGGCCTCCCTCCGAGCCTGGCCAGAATACCTCAGCGCCGGCTGCTGGGATACGAATCCTCCGGTCGTCCCCAAAACCCCTCTGTGGTCCATAAGAATTGGTGCTTTTGACACTGCTGAGATGCTTGAACGCGCCGGAAGCGATTTGGGTCGGAATCCAACCCCTGCCATGGCACTTGCTATAAAAGCTTTCTTGTGTGGCCATGCTGATCTCGCCGCGCGGATGGCGAGGGACAGTCAGTGCATCCAGCGCGATAGACGGTAGAATTCATTCCATTGAGACTGTTGGATTCACCGAGCTTCCTTGAAGGGTATGCTTCATATCATCCAGGCAGCCTATCCTTCGTTGCCGCCAACACCAATGCTGCTGGAACCTTGGGGTACCATTTGTGACGCTTCCGAAATATTTCTAAAAATGGACAATATCCTTGATGCCCACAACAGGGTTTCATCTGAAAGAAACGCATGTCAAAAGCAACTTAGTCGAGGCGAAGCGGATTGAACCGGCATTCCGCCTTCGGGTACATCGACAAGGAAATGACGAGGACAATTCCAAACGGCGGCGAGGGCAGCACAAGAGATGATGAAATTGCAACATATGCAGCGTTTATGGCAGCGTTGGCGACAATATCTACTTCTACTATTAAATATCGTTCATAGGGTGGCCTTATCTTTCGGGCTTGCGTGTAGACAGTTATAATAGGTGATATGATCCGAACTCGATCTAATAATCTTAAGACTCACAATCCGTGCTACGTCGTCTCGGCCGGTTCAATCTATGATTGCCACAACTCTAGTCTCTCAGTGCTGCTCGTCGAGGCTATACGGCCTACCTCAGCCGGGACCCCAAGACGAGCCACGAGGATATGGCCGGCTTCTGGGTACTCAATACAGGCGAGACAGTTACGCAGGGAAGTAGAACTCCAGCGCCCGGGGAGGAGCACTTACGCGGTTTTGTATGCTTGTGTGTGTAGTAGATATATAGTGGCTGTGGTGTGACAAAAACCTCTTAGGTCAGACTTTAGACACTTGTGTACGACCACCCATGATGGACTAAATCGACAACGAAAAGTAAAGGAAGGGAGGAAAGGTCACAGAAGAGAGAGAAGGCAACGGAATGTGCAGCAAAAAGGCAAAAACATACAACACCGAGGATTCCCAGGTCGTCACCGACCCTAGTACTAATTCGGCTCTCTGCTGCTTATATATGGGAGAGCGGACGGGATCCCTAGTATTCAGCAGGATGTGGTCGTATGTGAAAGAATCAGCTCGTTAAAAAGCATATATTCACGGTGGCTTTGTTTAAAAAGCAGCTGGTCTATTGTTTTGTCGAAGCAATCGTACAGGGAACCTAGTTTCAATTTGATCACCACCGAAGCCCAGCAAGTTAAGCGCTCTTTTCTCCGTGTCGTTATCCTTAACTAACTCGCTATTATAGATTTGATCAATCCGGCAATTTGCACGCCCAAAGTGCTCTAATACAAGTCACTACGATCGCTTGATGCGAAGCAAATGCATCTCGAGGGTTCTACAGTAATCGCAACTCCTTTCTTGCAGTCGTTCAATATTTGTCATTAAATGGCTATCCCACTATTATGGCGTTTGTTGTGTGAATATCTATAAAGGCGTGCAAGCAACACCAGCAAGACTGTTCGAGTACAGCTGCGTGACCCTCTTGGCGCTCTCGCCCTCTCCCAGGACGATCTCGAACGTGGTGCTCCAACTCGAGGAGGGGAGCGGCATCTGCATCTCGTACAGCACATACTCATCGCTGGGAATCTTCTTGTCCGACTTCGCGAGCGGGAAGGTCTTCTTCTCCAGCTTGTCGATGACGATGCCCTGGCGCGGGGTGCGGAGGGCGAGCTCCATGGCGACCGCGGCGCCCGCAGCGGCCTGGTCCTTGCGCACAGCCGCCGTCACGGTGAAGGGGAAGGGGTCGCTGGCCGAGGCGGTGTTAGTATCCATGCACGACTGCGCCGTCTGGTACAGGACCGTGTCCTGCACCGGGTACAGGCCGGTCCCCTCGTTGTCGAAGACGGTGGCCGGGGCGCCCGTGGAGGGCACGGAAAGCTCGATGGTGAAGCCGCGGATGCCGGCGCTGGCGTCGAGCTTGGTCGCGAAGCTGAACCACTGGAAGAGTTCGTTGAAGAGGCCCTGCGACTGACCGCCCTTGAGGCGCTCGGGCGTCGTCTCGATGGTACCGTTGTTGGAGCCGTCGCGGCTCGTGTACGCGAGGCGCACGGCGAGGTCCTCACCGTTCCGGTTCGTGCCCTCGGTCACGCGTACGCGGATGCGGCCCTCAAAGTCCAGGGTGCCGTTGCTGTTGAGCGCGAGCTTGTTGATGTACGGCTTCATGTCGAAGGACTCGAGGGGCTCCGTCAGTTTGACTCCGGCGGGGACGCTGTCGATCATTCTGGCGAAGATGTCGGCGCACTTGGCCTGGAACTGGGCGGGGTCCTTCATGGCGTCCATGGTCTTGTTGCCGTCAGCGCCGAAGATGCGCTTGTCCGAGTTGGTCGTATCGTTGTGGCCGACAACCAGCGGGTTCTGGCTTGATCCATCCAGATACTGCGTGGCGATGGCGTTGTCGAACAGGTAGGCGTGATCGTTGTCGTTGCCCTCGAAGCGCGATGTCTCCCCTTTGTTCGCGTTTTCGTTCATATCGGGAAGTCCTCGTGGTGAACGCCGCCAAGAGTGTGGCCGCATGCCACCATGGCGATCATGTCCTCGGTGTTGAAGCCGGCCTTGGCGAAGATGGCCTTGTGCGTGTCGAGGTCTTGTTGAGGCTCCGGCACGCCCAAGACGCCGGCTTCGGTGGCATCGATGCGGCCTAGGCGAAGGGGCACCTTGGGCCCCTTGCAACTGGCCGTGGCGGTGACGAGACCCAGGGCAATCAGATCCGCAAACGACACGCCGCCGTTGTAGTGCGCCGCGAAGAAGCCAAACGTGTCGTTGAAGGCCGTGCCCGGATTCTCAGGCCGATCCGTCTCGAACAAGATCGAGGCGTCGAGACCGCCAGTTCCGGCTGCTGCGTCGTGCGTCGCGGCATCGTGGTAAGCTGTGCGTACCCAGGCCGCTGCATCCTGTCGGCCTTTGGTGTTTTCGCTGAATGAGCAAGGGTTCACATCTGTGCATAGATTGTTAGCAAACATGAGTTGGGGTTGTACTGAGATCCAGGCATTGCTACTCACTGTCTATGAAGCCATGCCTGATGACACCAGCTTGCAGACTGTACAGATCTTCCACATAGTCGTACTTTGATGGCCATACGAAGCCGGCACTGGCGAGCTGAGCCCCAGTGGTGGCATATGATGTTATCGTACTCGACCTCATGTTGCAGCTTCTCTGTCCAACGTCCAATAAAACAAGTGATAGATTGCGATCCTGGTGCGCAAGTGTAGAGGTGCACTCGAGAAGCTCACAATCGCAACATCTTTACGGCGGTCCCCTGGGTCTTATATTGCTTTGGCATTGGCCGGCAATCTCCGGGGCTGTTTGAACGAAGCAATGCCTGGCGGGTGGGTTGTGATTCCTCGTATCCGATGCGGCCGGGGGGCCTTGGCGTCACGACAACAACAACACCCCTTCAAGCAGGTGGATTCTCTCCTTGTAACCAGAAGCTCGTGAAGGCCGGATAGGGCCCAGTAAAAAAAAACCAAGAACTAAAAACAACAACAAAAGAAAACTAGAGGGACTAAACTCCCGGCGCTAAAACGCATCTAGGCATGCATCTATCTCTATCTGGCCCGGAATCTCAGAACACGAGCCAATACAGCCCCTTCAATTACAAAGGCCCGCAGCGATACGCAGCGCCAGCCCGGCAAACGAATGCCGGCCTATGTATCGGCTCAACCCGTGGCGGATGCTATTGTTCCTACGGCGGGGACGACGGGGGTGCACTTGGTGGACGTGCCCATAGTGGGAAATACGAGGACTGCGACAAAGCCTCAGAAGGCTCAACAGGAGAAGGAGGATGCCCCTTGGGACATCCAAGCATCCGGACGTAGACCGTAAGTAATTGGGAATCGGTTCGGGGACATGTCTTTTTGCCCTCAAGCCAACTCGGCTCGTAAATCGGCCCATCCCAGGGCCGGGTCCAGTCGCCCACCCAGAAGGTGACGCGCTCCAGCTCGAGGCCTATTTTCTTCTCCCTCATAAGGTGGAAGATATCCGATGTAGACGTCAAGCCAGACATCGGCCGAGACCAGCCGAGGCATCGCCGCGACCGCCTCAAAGACCTCCAAGGGCCACACACCGTTATGACCACTTCGATGTACGTTTAACGCCACGTGTTCCAGCCCCGGCGCAGTTGCAGCAATGCGCTGAATCTGTGATGCATTGAGCGCTGCTTTGGTTCGGTCGCAGCGCGTCGGGTGCATCGGCTCGTAAGACCATACCTCGAGGTGACGCAGCGACGGGCCGTGATGGTAAAATCGATGTCTGAATGGGCACGTCGACTTGCCTCGTGTTATATTCCGCAAATAGGGGTAAGTAGGAGGAAAATTGCATTGAATTCGACACTGGCGGGCTGCGACAGTTTAGGGTTCACAGTGTCACGCGTGGTATACGAACCAGGCCCAGGAATCGAGGGGTTTGGAGAGGCTAACAATTCTGGCAACAGCTCAAATAAGCTAAGGGGTCGAAATATGGCCGTCTGAAAATTCTTTGGTATATATTTACATGGCAGTTCTGCAAAACTCTGACCCTCCACGCCAGCCTTAATTATAGTCGCCCTCTCCGAGGTATCGATCAGGCGTATCGACCTCCCATAACGGCCGCTCCACGAGCGCTACTTCTAATGTTTGCCTCGCCTGGCCATTAACTGTCGACGCAATCGCAAGTCCGTTGGTTTCGGCTTCTTGCTCGTCCTCTGTGCTAGCGAGGGGGACGATGCCCATGATGGGACGGTATTTTAGAGTATGCCAGAACCCTATGCCCTGTCCACTCTGTCGCGCCTTTTGTAGTTGACGCTCCACCTTTCGCCTCAGGGCCAATTCGCCGCGAGGCTCAGAATCAGAATCATCTTCGTCGCTGTCGTCGCCAGGTCCGCTCTGCTCATCCGTGTCCATAGGATCAGCCACTCTCCGCTCAAGGCTAAGTGCCTCGCTTTTGCCATTCGTGAAATGTTCCACCTTGGTTGGACCAGCAGCTCCCCTCTTCATCTTGTTACCGGCACCGGTGTCTGTCCCGCGCTTCCTCTTCTTGGATTGATCCAGCTGGTTGTCTTGTGAGACGAGAGCCGATGATTCATCAGGGGTGTCGTCAGCAACATCTTGGGAAAGGTCCAGCATGGCAACAAATGTATTTCCATACATCCATATGCGGTCTCCTGACCAAATAGCACCCTTGACTAGATCGCGAATGTTACGAAATTCGACAGGCAGTCTGTTAGTCGGATTGCGTCGTGACCAAGGTGTGATACCTCCAATTGTCGGATGCAAGAAGAGAATTTGAGGTTTAGCTGTAGCAGCGAACAAAACATAATCATCCTGCTCATCAGCGGTTGCCGGCTTACCGCTTGGGATGTGGTCCGAGAATGATAGGAGGGTGGGGGCATTGCGAAGCTTGGGGAGTAATGCGGCGTTGGGATTCCTTGCCCAGGTCAGGGGAGCAGGATCGGCACCAGCAACTTCGTCTTCACTGTCGTCTGAATCGCTTTCGCTTGATGAGCCATCCTCTTCCGCATCGCTGTTGACCCCATTCTGCAGTGCGATTGCAGGGTCGCGAACAACCCAGGTATCGACGTAGCCAGCCACATCGGCAACAGCCAACATCTTGGTATCAGGCGAGAAGGCGATTTGTGTCACGCTTCTCTCGTACTCTCCCAACCCGCCAAAAGCGACGTGCTTGGGTATGTCTCGTTTCAATCGGTATAGCTTGACTGCTTTGTGCGCGATGACGGGCATGCCATCGGATTCGGCCCCCTTGGTGATGCGCAACAGGGATACCCGGTTGCACTCTTGTACAACACATACCCACTGGTTGTCTGGCGAGATCTTGACGCGTGCTGCGCCAAGCGCTGCCACACCAAGAGGTACGTCGATCTTAGCAATCTTAAGCTCATCTGTCGTATCGTCGGTGATTGCGGTAAGTTGGAATGCCTTGATGTCCGAGGTGGTCGAGACCACAAGCAGCGAGCCATCATGGCTGATGGAGGCAGACGTTATATTGGCTTCCCCCTTGATGAGAATACGGGCTAGTAGCTTGCGGTTTTTCGTGACGTCAGCATCGACACCGGTCTCATTGACGATGTCCTTGAGCGGTTTCTGTAGACGCCAGACGTGGACCTCGCGATCCCACCAACTGGCCATTAGTCGAGCTCGGGGAGCACTGATGATAGGCGGTTCCTGAGGGAGGTGCGAAAGCGCTCGGTGATTCTCCATTCCGGCTTCGCGTAGGGGGATTACAACTGGGTTCGCGTCCGGGCCTGTTGAATCATTAGCTGTAAGCCCAGGGGATGATAAGGAGAGTGTTCACGAACCTCCCGAGACAATAACGCTGATGCCGTCTTGTTCGCTTTCAAAAGAAGTCATGGTCTTCACATCATGGCTGTGGTACCTCCTGTGCCAAATCGTCGCCCATCTTGTGCTGGTACCAGATGTTTTCCTATGCAGGGCTGTTCTCGTATCCATGCTACCACTTAACACGGTTGAACCGTCTGCGCTGACAGCTAACGACAACACGTCTTGCTTATGACTTTGTAATCTTTGAGCTTGACTGTAAGTCTTGCCATCCCAGATACAAACTTGGCCAGTTGAATCACCTGAGACGATGTCTTCGTTCGGTAGACACTTGACACACCAGGCAATGATCTCCTTCGCGCCTCCAGCAAGGTCTGAGCCCAAGGTCATACGGCGCAGGAGGTGTCCGGAGCGGATGTCGTAGATGCGGACCGAGCTATCGGAGCAGCCGACGACGACGATGTTACGCTTCTGGAAGCAGACACTGACAAATCTGGTCTTCTTCGAAGTCGAGTGGACGAGGACGCGGTCGAATCGCAAATCGCCATCTTCGATCGAGTAGAGAACAAGGCTGCCATCGACAGTGCCGGCAACGAGCTTCTGGGTTTTGGGCGCGCTGCTCCCGCCCTTCACGGCCTTGGTGGATTTCGCGGGGTCTTCCAGCGGCTGAACACCAAGACACCATATGTGCCCATGCGTACCAGTCGCTTGTTTTTTTGGCCTCCTCTTCTCCAGATCCCATTCGGTGACAGTACTTGTGTAACCGATACTGAACAACCTGAGCTTTCCCTGAATGCGCCGTCCATCGGGGAGTGATCGATCGGGTTCCGTCACCCAGACTAAGCCGTCGATGCTGCGATCTTTACCGCCGTAAAGAATGCTTTCCTGGTGCCATTGTCCGCCTAGAGGGTTCTTTTCTCGCAGTCAGTCCACTGCAAAAGCTACGCGACTGGGGAAGTAGCTTACCCATATCTCAATGTCGCCGTTGGCGCGCCCAATAGCGAGGCGAACCAGATTGGCATTTCTCCTGCCGGTCAATTGCGAACAAGAGAAAGCGACGGCGTTGATGGCGCTCGTTGGGTACGGCACAAAACGGCAACGGTGAATATCCATCGTGAGGTTGCTGCTTCGGTCAGGACCCGGGACGGGCTTTGTAAGTAGTGAGTGAGGTTGTTGTCGCCCGATTCGAGGAACATGCAAAACCCCCAGGCGAGTTTCTGGTCTCGAACTTTTTCCCTAGCGGCTTCTACCTGCAGCCAGCAACCTGCCGCCAAAAATTTCAGAAATCTTTAAGCTATGGCCCGTGCTTATCTTATCGTTTCCATCGATAATGCTCGATAACAGCTAAAGACCCACATCCAGACCAGCCCCTGACAATTATTCACCCCACTCACTCACTATGTACGGAGTTAGGGAGCACCTCAAGAGACGATTGCAATTCTGCGTCATACTAAGACAGGACAGAAGACTAATTGCACACGTACAGACACAGGCAACGCGACTTCAGGAGCGCAGCAAACTTGCATTCGAAACCAACAATTCCAAAATATATACAGCCGAACCTATGCTTCCTAACCTACAAGTGGCAGACGTGACTTCGTATTATCTCAACGCTGACGTAACTAATAGATTCGCAAGGCTTGCTGTGGGAATGGTGGTCCGTCGGTTTGTTTGCGTTGTTCCATCCCGGCGTTAAAACCATGCAATTTCGACCCTCAAAAAGGGCATGTTCAGCCCGGCATTAGCCCAGCTATGGTCGAAGTCATAGGCTCCGCAAGCCCGTCTTGATGCCTCCGTTCCATGTTGCCAGCGCTCGCAGCTGCGCGAACCAACCAAACCAAAACAACTCTGGACGCCATCCATCTAGATTATAAACAAGGAAAAGAATGCCCCCGCTCAGCTTGAACCGTTAGGCCTGAGCTAACCATATCCTATGCAGGACAGCCTGGAAAGGCTGCCCCTGCTAGTCGTAATAACACATCGCCAACCGTAGGCGGCCAAAGCTCGATATCGAGGGTCGAATTAATAACAACGTTCGCCAAGTTGTTGTGAGCATGCTGTATAGGTTCTATTTAACCTAAACAGCACTGCAAAAGGAAGCGTTTGCGATGGAAAGGGGGTATCAAGAACTCGGCAATAACAAAAGTGCAATCGAGGTCGAGAAATCAGAAGGCCGTATGCGTCGTCAAATTATGTAACATGGCAATAGTAATAAAGACATGAGAAGGAACATTTCTTTTATGAGAAATCATCCCCAGAAGGTGACATGACCAAGCGGTTGACGCTCTGCGACAACTCTTTCATCTCACGAGCAATCTCAAAGGCAATCGGGGGCAGGGTCTGGGTCCACATGCGCCATTGGTTGTCCTCGGGGCCGAGACCTCGCGATGCCATATCCTGTCCATGATCTCCAGCTTCGAGAAGGCGTTGCCGGCAGGACGCAAGGCGGTCAAGCGAATCATTGCCAACCCCGCTAGCTTGTGTCTCCGCCATAACTCTCCCAACCACATCCGCAATAGCGTCGATTTGATCGTTGATTTGTGCGATAGATGCGTCGCTGCGGACAGAGCTGACCAAGCTTTGGATGGTTTGGACAAGGACCGCCGTCTGGTCCTCGACGTAGAATTTCAGATCATCCGCTCGGTTGTCCTGCTGGGGGGCGCCGTAACCGCCAGGAGCACCCCTGTTGGAATTTGCATTGGCTCCGTTGGGACCACCATTGCGCGAAGATTGGTTGTATGGATTAACTGATTCGCGAGGAGAACTGACTGGACTATACGCCGAGGATTGCATACTATCGCGGGGCCCGAGGCCGTTGAACCGCGGGGGCGGGACAAGTGGTGACTGGGTAGGTTGCGGCTCCGCCTCCTTAGCATATCCATCCTGCTGAGTTGACCGGTTCGAGAAGAAGCCGGTCGAATCAACAGGGGTGACGGTGCCGTCGTCATCGTCTTCCAGCTCGCCAGCAGGCGTAGCGCGTATCTTGACAGTGCGCAGCAGTTCAACAATAGCAGCCACCAGATGCGACGCAGCCGCATCAAGTAGTGAGACGGGCGAGATACCCGCAGCTGCCGCGAAGTTCTTGGAAGCTGTAATCAAGTTGTTTGCCGTAGCTGAGACTCTGCTCTTCAACCTTTGTTGCTGTTGATGCACATCCTCGTCGTTTGGCGCCGACTCATCAATATCCTTAGTAATCCGTCGAACGCTGACAACGACCGCTTTCATAGAGTCGATCACCTTGTCTGGAACCTCGGTTCTTGCCTTTTGTAACAGTTCATCAATAGCAATCTGGAACTTGGTAACGTGAACGTCCTTGACAAGACCGTTTTCTTGAGTGAAACCCTTTTCGCGGATGTATTTGCCGGCATCCTGGTCGATGGTAAGGCCGAGGGAGGAGGCTCTCATGTTGCGCAACTGGGTCTTCGTGCGAGCATAACGATTACGCCAATCGCTGACTTCGTGCTCGAGGGATTCCACCACCTTCTCCAGCTCTGTTTGCCGCTCCCAGGCAGGGCCATGTTGTTGGGAGAGCATCTTCATCTCTCGGAGGAACTGTTGCGCCTCACGTCGGACTTCCTCTGTAACTTGTTGCTGCTCCTCCAATGCCATCCGCAGCTCCTCATTTTCCCTTCGTAATTCCGGGTCTGCAGCGCCACTCGGAACAGCCATATTCCGGCTATTCTGGTTTGCGTCTTCTAGATCTTGTTGCAGCCTCCGCATCTCCGAACTGTGCTGCTCCTCCATACGCGTGAGGTCCTCTTGGAGGCTTGCGCTGAAATCCTTGGCCTCTGCGAGCTGGTTCTCCAGGTCAGCTCGCATGTCAGTCCATTGCTTCTTCTCCATGTTGTCTGACGAGGCTCGCGATCGCTCATCGTCAAGAACACGCGCCAGCTCGTCATCTTTCTTCTTGAGCGCATCCTCCAAACCGTCGAGTCTCAACTGCAGATCCCGTGCCTGGGCCTGGGACTCCTCTAGCATTCTCTTATCATTCTTGAGTGAAGGTTAGTATATTAATCAATAATCCCTCTGTTAAATGGGTCTCGGGGAACATACCTCAGACATGCCTCCACCCATGCCAGGTCCCTCACTTCTCTTACTTTCGCGGCCAT
This sequence comes from Apiospora kogelbergensis, assembly GCF_038363985.1. Lineage (NCBI taxonomy): Eukaryota > Fungi > Ascomycota > Sordariomycetes > Amphisphaeriales > Apiosporaceae > Apiospora > Apiospora kogelbergensis. The sequence continues at coordinate 2,023,875 of NW_027117422.1, forward strand.
TACTTGCAGCTTCCAAACCAAATGCCTCGTTATCTTCAACATCGTCAGCACCGTCGTCGTCTTCTTCCACCATGGTACTTTTATTGGGCACGATAGTATTGCTTTGGAACTGCTTCTGCTGCGGCCTATCGTAGTTGTTAGGAGGGATGCCGGGAGAAGGCGGAACGCCATAGTCATTAATGCGAGGGGCTCCCGAGCGAATGGAACTAGCATCCGAGGGCCGTCGCATACCCCGAGGCAGACCGTTCATGCTGCTGACAGGAGTGCCTGATCGGCTCGAGGGGCCTCGGGAAGAAGATCGCGGGCTTCCCATATTGCCACCATCGGGGCCAGAGAAATGCGGGAAACGCCGCTCGAGCTCGCAGAAAACATCCGTGGCCAAGTCGCGAAACCTCGGGGGTCCTAGTGTTGATAACTTTTGGCGTGCTTGATTGCGCTTGGGATGGAAGGTATCTTCAGGCTGCAGAAAAGGCGGTATTTGTGGCCCGGGGGCTCTTCGACTCAAAGCCTGCCGCCTGAGAAGTTCGTCGTAGACATCGGTGGATAGCTCGAGAAATTGCACTGGCGAAAGACGCAGCAGCTTGTCACGGGCTCGGTTGGGAGGTGGGTTTGCGCGGCCGTCTTTCGAGGTTTGTTGCAGGAACTTCTTCAGGGCGACATAATGTCCACTGAGAACAGGCTCGTTGTTCTCGTCCCGCATACTGCGGCCGCTCTCACTCCGCGCATACATGCCGGTGCTGGAACGAGCGATAGAGGGTGGCGGAGAAGGCCCACCGACGCTTCTTGGGCCACCAGGCCCTGGGCCGGGGAAGCCGTTCATACTTCCGTTTCGTCCACCGGAATCGGGTGGTGATATAAGTCCGCGGTTGTTTGGGTCGTAGTTGTCGGGGTTATTGTACTTTGTGATGCCGGACCATTCGCTGCCGCCTACTGAGACAGGTGACAGCGGCGCATTTCGGGTATTCATGGTAGAAATACTTGGCCACTAATTCTTGCGAATGAATCGAAGAGTGTGGTCTCTACGTACCGCAGCGCCGGGTTGCAAGAACAAAGAGCCTTCGGAAAAACCAAGCAAGCAAGCAAGTGTAGGCGCCACTCGAATATATCGCAATTCCAACCTTAGACCAAAAATAAGGTCTAAACCAAGCCTAGTCGATGCACTGTTGATGCTTATTTCCAATATCCCTGATTCTCGGGTCAGGATCGATGTGCCGGTGTTTACTCCGGGGTTATTAAGTGGTAGGCGGTGCTGTATTCTTGCGCTGGCCGTTGCTCGAGTGGCTGACGCTCACTGTGCACTCAAACTTGATGTACTTGGTATGGGCAGGTGTTGCCTTCCAATTTCCTCCAAGATGGTCGGACGCCTTCAAGATACATATGTATATAAACAAATAGGGCCACGGTCGTAATAATCAGCTGTCAAGATGTCGCGAAGGAGCACGGTCTTGAGTTCAGTCTGTGGGGGACGGGACCGGTCCGAGTCAATTGAGTTTATGTCGTGTCAGATGCTGTATCAAGAAGAACGCAAAGTGCCTCCCTCCGAGGGAACGACTGGCAGCGGCGACGGTGATGGGACGAAATAGCGACGCAAAGATCGATGATATAACTGTCGATGGGGAGTTTCGTTGCTGAGGTCGCTTTTTCCGGCTTGGATCACGGCTCATTCGTCTCTTGTTGGCACTTGTTTCTTTGACTTTTCTCGGAACGACGAAGAACTGGCGAAATAGCGACGGGACTGAGGGAGCTGTACGGAGTAGAAATGGAGGAAAGCGAAGTTGGCAGTGGGCTTTCTCGTTTCGCGAGGCGACGACTAAAAAGAGAGAAAGAGTGAAAGCAGTAAATACGATACAGGCCATACACAATAGACTCTCTGCCTTTCCTCGATGGGTGAGTTGATGACCACAGTAGGTAGCTGGGGAAACTGTGGAACAATCTATAAGGTTTCTGAATAGAAGAGGGCGAGTCTGGAGCATAAGACAGGAACACGAAGGGAGCCACAGGCACAAACACCCCCGAAAGACCGAGCGGCGGATGCAGGTTGCTGGAGTTCCCAAGTCTCAGAATGTGCCGGGTCCAGAGCGCGAGCCTGAGAGAGCTTGTGCTCTGCAGCGGGTGTGGATGTGGATGAGGGTGGGTGGTGGGTTGCTGGTTGGTTCAATTGGCCAAGTGCGCTGCGCTGCGCTGTACATTGTCCCCGAGAATCCCTCCTGATACTTGCGGAACCAAGGCAGGGCCTTTTAGGGCGATGAAACCAACCACTACCAGACGACTTACCAGGAGACGACAGAGGGGACGGAAGTGCTAGGGGGGTCGGGGGTGGTGCTACCAGCCTACTAACGACTTGGGATAAGGGGAGAGCCTCCTAGGGACTGCTCATGCACGCCCGATTCGATCAAAGCCAACCTAATCGCTAAGCCCTCGCCAATTCCAGTCCGGGTCCCTATCAAATTGCGAAATTCAATGGTAGTCTTCTCACCCCCGTCTCTATCAGACACTATTTGAATAGTCTAGACTCGAGGGATCTACAGCGAGACTTTTTTAAGTTATCCCTTTTTTCCCCTTGCCTTTTCTGTGATTTCTCCCACCGGGCCGACAGACAACTCGGATGAAACAGATGTACTGCAAACGTCATATACGCACATATATGATATCTGGTAATATCTGGTTCATTCATAGCACAGCGAAGGTTCATACCTACAGTAGCAACATGGCATCTTTTATTGAACCCAGAAACCGTCCTCTCAGACCATCCTCGGTCTTGTTGTCAAGCTGCCCGGTGGGGTGGGAGGAATTAAGATTGTTTGGCTTGTCATGCAACTGCGGCTGCTGTCATTGAATCATATGCAGGTACATGGTCTGCCCCCTGCTGTATCTTGTATCTTGGCCTGTAAGCGGTCTTGGAAGAGGGAAGGATTAGGGATGTAGACACCCAGCCCCTTTGGCTTCGATCTTTTCTCCAGCAGAGTCTTTATTGATGTGATGGGTATCGCGCCGAGAAGGATCGACATGTCGCCTTCCCTTTGCTACGGTAGTGCACAGCTGACGCTCTGCTCAAATGCGCACTTATAATAGGTACATAGGATATTGGGTGTCCCATTCCCATCAACCCGTCACCTCTGCTCTAACCTTACTTTAAGTCATGGAAGAAGAGACACCACGAGACACCCGGGATTAATGATTGCACAGCCCTGATGACATTTGGGATCTAACCCATTCCAACATGGAGCAATTTGGAAATTTCACCGTCCCACCTGCCTTGCCTGTATGTAAGTGAGCACCCCTGTTCGCCGATGAGCTTGACTCCCCCTGAGGCGCAGGCATTTCTGGAGGTTAGATTCGATTGGTTATGCGCTACCTTTCCCTAGCACCTAGCGTGACCGCCACGCTCTCACTGGCTTGAGGCCGACTCTGGACAGACGGGCGGGTCTCGTGGACTGCGTTCTGGCGCGCGCCAACGGCATTTTGGAAAGCAAACCGACAGTTGGTTTGAATAAGATAGAATACGATATTCATTATCAGGCTGCGCCTGTCCTTCCAAGCGGAGCAGTTTCGAAATGACGTGACGCGTATCGAATCCACAGTACAATCCTATCGGCCTTCTGTCCACGCATGGGGTTTCGCTGGGTTGGAGAAGACACACCAACTCCAATCTTCGTTACTCTGTTGCTGCGTATCTGGGTAGAAACATCATCATTAGCCAAAGTGCTGCATGTTCCAGGTTTCCTTCTGCCGCATCTCTGGGCGAGTTCGATCCAAGAGTATGGACGTGTCAAGTTGTGGCCTGCCCATAAGTGAAAATGTCCTTATTGTTATTTATTAGCTTGTAACCTGTCCGTGTCTTGTCTGTCAAATAAGAACTGTCTTGGGCTTTGATATTGCCGACTTAAATTCTACAACGTAGAGCACGACCCACATAAATGACAGACACAATCAATACAGTTAGGATAGCATCATCACCCAAGGCGTGATCGGGAGGGTGTATGCCTGAAGTATGATCTTCTTTCGATATTTCTTTCCTGTGTTTCTACGAGAGTCTCGGGGGATCCGAAGCCTTGACCGCGGTGCGTTTCGTGCCTAGTCTGGCCGGGGGTAGGCCGCATATGCTGTTTGAGCCTCATGTTTCCGGGCACCTGCATGGCGAGTCATACACAGCACTTGGGATGGTTTACGTGAGCTATGGCTGCATTCTCCCGTCCTATAGAATCTACCTGCCACCGTGCCGCTCTTTGGCCAAAGGGACCTTGGACTCGTGTTGGGTTTGATGCAACCTGACTGTGTGACGATACTGTGCATGCTCGCGTATACAATATGCGAGCTTCCCAGTCGTCGACTTGATAATCAAGTTCGTTTCTATATCAGGGCTCATGTGTAGACATTAAAAGAGGTCTAACCCGTATGTAGGCTGTTCTGCTTGCCTGATCAAAACCAGGCTAATGTCCACGTTGCCGGCAGATTCGGCCATCTCTCCTGCCACTCACCGATTATGTCGGGCACTCGTTCATCGAATGAAGCCCGGCCCGCCGCGCTTCCAGTGTCAAAGGACATGGCGCCGACAGCCTCGCGTTCTTCTTGGGCAGCTTTGTTTAGAGAGTTCGCAAGGTCAAGGATTCCCTGTCCTCCAATCGAGGCTTCCTCATGATTATCCTTGATGTCAACGTTGATGACATGAACAGGTTTGTTTAGAGGGGTGCCACGGTTATGCAAGTCGTCAATCACAGCATCCCAGCAGCGCTCTTCGCATGTGAAAACAACATCAGCTACGCCTCCTTCGATGCCTTCACTGCCGCGGTCTGTAGCATGCTCAAGGCGGGGGATGCCAACCTGCCAGTCTTGCCAGCGTTCAGGGCCCCATTTGACGCCTCTATTTCTATCAATCATTTTGAGGAGGCCGTTGCGTGTGTAGAGGTCTTCGTCCTTCTCCCTCAGCTCCTTCCACATGCTATCGTACGAAGTCTTATTGAATTGGTAGACATTGGGCTGAGTGATGCTTGGGCCGGGCAATCTAACAAGAGAGCCGGTCCCGAAAGAAATGACGGGATAATTGGCCTTGGAAAGCTGCAGATGGGCCTCCATGGATCTTTACGTGGGGGGAGATAGTAAGTAAATGTCGTGACAGACAGACGACGCCAATGCCTTCAACATACCGATTCTGATTACTGGCACACACGGTGCAAAACTTCAGCTTGTAGCCAGATGAGCCAACCCCCTCACCGTTTTGCCCAGTTAGCTGCGATGCTGAAACCGACGCATCAGTGGGTGCGCCGTTCGGGGTATCCATCTTGAAGGTTGTTCTAGTTCTAGAAAGAGCCTCGACGTGTTGTGGCAGGTTGTAGTATGTATTCTAATACCCGGGGTGCTCGCGATCTTCGGGAGCGGTCGAGATCAAATAGCCTATTTAGTTTACGAAAGTGTCAGTGAAAGGGCACTCTCGAAGCTTGGAGGAGTGTGATGTATGGGGTGATGCTCGATAAGATCAGAAAAGTTGCGTAATTAAATTAAAGTATCAACATGAGTAGTCAGACAGCTCCAATAAAGTATTCATCATTCAGAGTAAAGGGTGCAGTGCTCCAGCGCATATATGAACATGGTTCGACAAACATACCTTGGTTGTGGTGTAAGAAGGGAGAGTTGTTTCGATCAGAAATTGCAATGACGCAGACTTGCTCAACCTGGTACGGAAGAGATGAAGATTGTAGCTGCGAAGTGGACTGCTACAAACAACATTACGTTGGGATGAGGCAGAGACGGCCCGCGACGGGATGCTGGCCTCAGCTTACGGTCTGAAACATGCGAAAGCAGACATGTGCTGATTTGGACAGCACTTGTGTTAGCCTGCAATCGCGTCGGGGAAAAGTGTTGATGACAGAAGGAAGAAACGTCCAGACATTTTCTAACCTGTGCGGAAATCTTGGACTGAAAGAAATAGCCAAGCTGATAGCTGATTGTGTCAAGGTGGGGCAGTTTTGGATAGCGATAAGTTCTGGCCTGTACTTCCATTCCCGCCCAGCCGCCCTCCTATTTCTATATGTGTATGGAGCAAGACGCTCTATGAATCGACAACACGCACTTCACGTGGAACAAGAGCCGTAGATCCATTATTCTCATGTGTCTCATCGAATAATAGGTGCCATCAGCCAATGTTCTATGGTATATAAAGGACTAGAATCATTACCTCATCTCCAATGTAGGTACACACTAACTGGCATCTGTCTAGTCTCCCATGAGAATGATTCTCCACGATGCTGTGTACTAGGTGTTCCATCTACATTACCCCGTGTCTACCGAGCGCATCGGTGATCTATAACAGAGCCACAAAAGGATAGTCATATCTGATATACCTCGCCAGATGCACACAGGTCGCAGTGAGATACGCACATACGGGGCATACAGAACGGAACATACATTGAAATGTATAAAGCAGGAATTGTATAGAGTTAAGCCTATCCCAATCTGCCCTGGCAATAGTCGGTGCTATTCCTTCTCCAGACAGCTATAACCTTATTGTTGCCAGAACAAGGGCAGTGGGTTACTGTTCCTCGTATTTACTTTACGTATGGACGGATACATCTTCCTACATGTGGCCGCAACTCCGATAGTAGAATGCAAACCCGAACCATTGAAGTGTGTGTGCCCCAACCAACATCGTGTCTGTCAAGATCTAAATTATAAGACATGTCTACTACACCATATCAACTTCGCTTCGCGGTAGCCGATGCCCATTGCAATATTATCGGTAGCGATCAGGACGTAGGCATAGGATGCTAATTTGATATCCATACGCTGGCCTTGGCAATGCCGAGGTTTTACAGTCGAGGACCAGTTGGAAACAGGAAAAGAAAGAAGCTTGGCATTTTCGGGATCCTCGACAGTGACTTGGAAACAAAGAACAAATTTCGGGGACTCTTCCCATTATGTCGGGCCATTCGAACGGGCGACCCAGGTATCCCAGCCTTACTTCTCATAACCACTCAAATATAACGTACCAAGAAAAAAACTGCTTCACGATCCGATGAACTTTTCCGCAAAAACGTAGGGAGGGTTTGACCAATAGCGAACATTAATCCAACATCTAGCCGATCAATCATCATTCAAGTCGGAGGGTGTTGTCGTCGACAAAAGCCATAAGTGCCCTCTTTCCACCACCCCTGACGGTTCCTCCAGACCCCTCTTGTCTCCCCCGAGAGCCCCGACCAGTAGGATCAAGCCTCACGCGCTTAGTAGCACCAACTAGAACTGCGCAGACGCAACAACTAGCCATTCAGAACGATTCCCAGGAAAACCTAACCTGACCTGATCTCGGCCCAGGTCTTAGGTTGCGGTTAGGTCTTTTGGGAGGTGCTTTTGTCTGAGCCGACCTAAGATAGGCGGAGAGCGAGACACACACACACTGCCGAGTGGTAAGGATAGAGCACAGCAAGCAAGCAGGTAAGTGGAAGGAGAGGCAAAGACAGAGACAGAAGCCAGCCCAGCCCCAGCCCACCAACACACAGATCGAGACAGACAGGACAGACAGACAGACAGACACCCAGACGCCCTCGACCCGACTCGACCTCGTTCGTCAAGGTTGGACACCCAATCCAATTGTCTCGTCGAACTCCTCCCCCTCGCTGGCCCGTCGCTTATTGTTTTCTCGGTAGCAGGCCACCACTTTCTTGCATTGCACCATCATACCTTCACACACACACTTCGATTCTGTCTCCCTCACGTTCCCTCGCCTCCAATTACGGGTCCTTTCGCGGCTGCGTGGAAGCTCTGCTATCCATACAGTATCTCTCTTTCAGAATACCTAACTCGTCGTGGTGGAGCAGATACGTAAAGTAGGCAAATCCGCCGACTGGAGTGTGAACGAACGAGCTTTAACCTACCTGCGAACCCTCCCTCAACCCACTTTGTGAGCGAACCCTCGTCGGCCGGCCATTGCTGTCGCCAAACACCGGCGGCGCTATTTCTGGAAACACTGCTGCGGGCCGACAACAATCCCACCCCTCTATCTTCTTGGAGCCCGGCCAGGCGCATCTCACATCTTGCGAAGTCGTTTGCTTTACCTTTCTCTCGTCATCTCTAGATCCAGCTCGCTCGCTCTGGGCACAGGATTCTCGGCAGAGTCACCAAAAAACCAAACCCCGCCGCACCCGTTTACGCCATACGCCGTCATTTTCGCCATATTAAAACACCGTCGTCTCTAATTAATTCGGCGCTTCACTTCGATTCTTTTCGACCGCTGCTCTGTGATCGCATGCATTGCGCCCGACAGCTTGCTGGACAAGTCTGTTCAAGGCAGTAACGGTGTGCCCCGTCTTGTGGCACCCCAGACAGCTACGGCAACTGAGCATCTGCTGCCAGTTTAAAACGATTTTCTTCGTATACGTTTCTTAGGGTACGCTGGAGCAAGGGCTCTCTCCTCTGGCAATGACCGCAATCATGTCCCCCAGCTCATCACCGGCTCCATCGCCTCCTGCAGTGTCTTCACCTTCGGCCAACTCGAACCACCCACCGCTCCCTCCTCTGATTACCTCTCCGACAAGTAGCCGCGCCAGCGCAATACCGCCCCCAATGTCGCACGCATCCAAGAATCGGCTTTCGCAGTATTCGGTCGGCTCGGTCCCGTCGCGTTCGCGACCGCCTTCCTACCTGTTCCCGATCTTCCACTCCAGCCTTACATATACCATTGTTCGAGATTTCGCATATCCTCCAATACATCCCATGCACTATGGACCTCCGCCGGAAGGGTCGAGACCTGCATCTGGTATGACTACGCCAGCAAGTGAAACACGCCGTCTGTCAGATCCCCCGACAAGCTGGGAGTGGTCTACAGATGGCGGGCTGGGCAAGGGTGAAAGATTGGCACCCATCCACTTCGGGGACGGCCCACCGTGGAGTGAGGACGAAGACCTTCAGAGTCCTGTTGTCAGTTCGCGCCATAAGAAGCATAAATCGTCATCGGCAACTTTGGGTCATCAAAAGTCTCGCTCGGCGCAAGAACATGGAACCCTTGGGTCGTCATCGATGATGAGCCAGGATACCTATGACCGCCAAAGGGGCTATTACACGGGGGTACGGGCGAGGGAGCGAGCGCTACTATGTTAACCAGGGAGGAGAGGCCAACGGGCCTGGTGGGGAGTATGTTACGTATCCCTCGGAACAGCTACGACAATCGATGCAGGCTCTGTATCAAGCGCAGGAGCAGAAACCGCGTCAATATACGGAGCATGAAGCTGGGTATAAGTCCGAATCAGACGCCTCTAGCACCGCCTCTTCTCCTGGCTTCCGTCCCTACGATGAGTCGCGCTACTCGCGTGATTACCAGTTCACCATTACGTCGCCAGATGAAGAGATGCATGGGAAGGCGGTGGCCCTTTTTGATTTTGAACGGGAGAATGAAAACGAACTTCCCCTGGTCGAGGGCCAAATTATATGGGTTTCGTACAGGCACGGCCAAGGCTGGCTAGTTGCCGAAGATCCCAAGACACAAGAAAGTGGGCTTGTCCCTGAAGAATACGTGCGCCTGTTACGAGATATTGAAGGCGGTATGAACAGCCTTACTGGAGACTTGGGGGTTGGAGGAGGCACCCCCAATGATACAGGAACTCCAACGCAAACCGAGCATGTCGTTCCGTCCGCCGCCGCCGCCGCCGCCGCCCCGGCTACTACGGCCACGACCACCGCCCCCGCTGGCAGTAGCAGCAGCGGTCATGCACCATCACAGAGCACCTCAAGCACGAATGGATACCATCAACCTGTTGTTTCGACCTTTTCTACATCAAGCAAGGATTTAGATCCATATCCTCAACATCTGTTGGGCTCTCAAGCTGGGCAGCCGCCCCTCAAGTCGTGCACTACCATGGCCAGCGCGGTGGCAGCCAGGCGAATACACCGACTGCTCAATCTTCTTTCGACTCGGGCATGGGTAGGCGTGGAAGCCAGGACACCATTGGGCGCAGCGATTCGTCGTCCAGGAAGTCACAACTACTGGAGACTCTGCCGGACAAGAAACTTACATCTCCTGTCGAGGAAACAAGCTCGGAACTGGATCAAGAGCAAGACAACAAGGCAACAGAGCGATGACCTTAAGAGAACTCGGCAGTATATTTTGCTATGGGCGAAACCCATGGTGATAGCTTGTCCCGGAGCCGCCACTATATATGCCCTCGATGCTTCTATCACAGTGCAGCATCACACGCATTCTGTTAGGCCTGTCCAATGGATCAAAAATGACCCAACCCTGCCACTCTGGTACTAATGAGTTGGTCATGCCGGGGTACCTTGGAGGTTGTTGTAGATTAAGGTCTGCATATCTTTCTCTTGGCGCATCCGTACATACTAGCCCACTCGACACGACACTCATCTCTTCCAAGTAAGGGGTTCTGTGAAGAGCGGTGACACCCCGCCAAGGGTGGGATAGCCAAACAGGGTTGGTTTAGACACATGCTGTGCTGTGTTTTGTAGGGAGATGCGATGAAATAAAGCAGCATGTCAACAGAGTTCGGCGCCGAAATTTGGAGACGACGGAGGCCAGGAACTCTGCCAAGAGAATCTACATGAATATGGAAGAAAGAGAAGTACGCAAATACAAACTTAATCCCAGTACCTGGAAGGCCGTCTAATCCTTCACGACAACATGCAAGAGCCTGCTAGGACAGGGCATCTAATGATATCAACATTTGGGTAGCACGTGCTAGATGTACGACATTCGGCCTCGGGGGCGGAAGCGGAGCAGAGGCAGAGGCAGAGGCGACAGCGCGAAGACGGCAGCACGCCAGACTTCATGGTGTGTGGACCAGGGGTGTTTTTGTTTTCTCGACCCCCTCATCTACTAATGCTTTCCACCACGACGTTGCGACGCCCTCGCAAATCACAGCGTAAAGAATTTCCAAGCGTCCCCCACCCTACGGAGACCGAAGCGTGCCGAATGCGGGAAGTAGCCCTAGCTTCCGCTTACTCTATCTTCGTCTTTCTACCAATAGCGAGGAGCAATCGGGGCATTTCAGATTACAACGCCATTACCCATCCCGATCCTGGGTCCTCCACTATCTTCGCCAGTGTGTTTGTCAGCGGGCTCTAACTCGAGTCGGTCTGTACGGTCAGTGTGCAGTATGTACAGTTTTCGCGACGTAGACGCATATATAGCAAAACTTAGCCGACTCGAACAATTCATGACGACTGTACCCCTAAACAGGTGAAAGAAAGAGTTCCCCGTAAATGCAACATCATCAACAGTGCTGCTTTGGGGGCTACGGGGTGGTTTCTCAGGGTCTGCTGATATAGCCTATCTCTATATTGATCTGTGCTTGCAAGCCTGACAGGTGATTGGCCATAACAGCCGGACTCATTCGCCAAGGCGAGTTCGCCGCGAGCGCAGTTCATTCATTGCTGTTCACTCGTCTTCTCATTTTTGAAATCCCGCTGCCAGCTTTGCTGTTGGCCACCTCGGATGGCTATGGCGGCTTCATACCATGACGCTGGTGCTCAGGTGCCCACGAACACCGGTGGTGCGAGTCCCGCTCATAGCACACGTTCGCTCAAGAAGTCTCAGCCGGAGCCTGTCGCCCAGCAGTCCGAGACGGACGAAGCCGACGATGGCGTGGCGTCGGCGATAACAACGACCGCCGCGACCAAAGAGGAGGCTGCACAGGAGCGCCGTCTCCGGCTCAAGATTGACCTGCGACTCTGCAGCATCGCCGGCATCTTGTGCTCGCTGAACCTACTAGACTCGGGCGTCATCTCGTCGGCGTCGGTGACGTCGATGCTGGAGGACCTGGACCTGACGGGGAACCGCTACAGCGTGTCCATTTTCATCTTTACCATCGCGTCCATCGCTTTCCAGCTGCCGTCCACCATCGCCGTGCGCACCGTCGGCCCGCGGCGCTGGTTTGCCCTCATCACCTTCGCCTTCGGCCTGGTGACGTTGTGCACCGCCTTCGTGCAGACCTGGCGCCAGATGATCGCCCTGCGTGTCCTGCTCGGCATGGCCATGAGCGGCGTCTACCCGGGCCTGACGTACCTCATCTCGACCTGGTACCGCCGCGACGAGCAGCAGACCCGCTACGCCTTCCTGCAGTCGGGTGAGGTCATCGTGCTGGCGACGGGTGGCATCGTCAACTACGCCGTCAACAAGAACCTGGGCGGCCGCGCCGGCTTGGCGGGCTGGCGCTGGATGTTCCTGGTGCAGGGCCTCATCTCGTGCGTCCTGGGCGTCGTGACGTATTTCTGGATCGTCGACTTTCCCGAGAACGCTCACAGATCCCTCTGGTTCCTCACCAAAGACGAACAGGAGCTCGCCGTGCGCCGCATCCAGGACGACCGCCGCGACGTTGAGGCTGACCCTTTTGCCTGGCGCAAGGTCCTGCGCCACGCCGCCGACCCCAAGGTCTACGGCTTCGCCGCCCTCTTCTTCCTGCTCAACCTCGTCTCGACCTCGCTGTCGTACTTCCTGCCCATCATCCTGCGCAACGGCATGGGCTTCTCCGAGGACGCGTCCATCCTGCTAAGCGCCCCACCCTACTACTACAGCGTGATCCCCGTGCTGCTATCCTCGGTGGTCGCGGATCGGCTGCGACTGCGCGGGCCCGTCATCGTCTTCAACTGTGTCTGCCTGGTCGCGGGATTCGGCATGCTGGGCTTCGCCGAGCAGGTCACGGTCCGGTACGTGGGCACGTACTTGGCCACGGGCGCCTACATCTCCAACTGGGCCGCGCTATCGTCGTACCAGGCCAACAACATCGCGGGCCAGTGGAAGCGTGTCTTCACCGCCGCCGCCGTCACGGCCTGCAACGGCGCCGGCGGCATCGCCGGCAGCTTCATTGTGCGCCAGCCCGAGGCCCCGCGCTACGTGACGGCCGTCTGGGTGTCCATCGGCTCGCACGTCGCCATCATCGCCGTCGTAGGCGCCTTCTCGCTCTACTTTTACCGCGCCAACTCGTTGCAAAGGAGGGGCCGGGTCGTGCTGGAGGGGACTGAGGGGTTCAGGTACACGTATTGATGAGTTTGGCATTTGGGACAAGGAGGGTGAGGAAAATGAAGAATACTAGAAGAGTTGTCTACATAATATAGTTACGAGATATTGAATACACGTTCAACAATTATCATGGCTTCCAATAAGATCTTGATCATGGCTTATCTACTGTCTCCAGTACTGCTTAGAGTGAAACTGAGGGGATGCACATGGTCTCAAGCAGAATCTGTCCGACGGTGGTCTGAGGTATCGAGGTTCCGAATTCTACCTCTGATGTAATAGAATGGTCAAGTGGAAGTATCAACAACTTACTTCCTTCTTTTCTCCCACTTCCATCGTCACAAACAAGAAATGTCGTCAAATACGACCTGCCTTTCTTATTACACGTTAATCTGCGAAACTACTGTGTGTGAAATACTGCCATCATCGGCAACAGCTTGATTTTATCATTGGCAGACCCGATTTTACCATCAGCAAAGCTCCCAATACAACCAGAATGACCCATATGATCAATCTTTTGCTCAATAATCCAAGCCAATAAATATGAGTAACGGCCCCAAGACTACTTGCAAGAACCTAGCATATCAATATTTGTTGGGCGCTAGCATCCCAGCTTGCCTTGTCAGCCCGCTCTCCGTCCATGATACCTTCGACATAGCAGTCGCCTACTAGTTTATAACGTAGCTCCTGGTGACTCTGGCCCTCGGTCACCGGCCGCAGAATGAACGGGACTTTCCCGCCGGCCAGGATCCAAACTTCGTCACCGGGCTGGGGCTCGTAGCCAAGACCCATGTGCATATCCTCAGTCACGAAGAAGCTCTGGAAGTGCATCGCTACGATGAAGGACCGCCGGAGGCTCGCGAAATCAGGATGCGAGGCCGCTAGCACCGACCGCTTGGAGGCGTCTTTCTCGCCTAACCACACGCTGAGGATGTTCCAACAGATCCAGTCGCGGGCGCTGGCTCGGCGATTAGGCTCGCCCACGACGGTATCACGAATCGCGAGCCGCCAAAAACTCCATTGAGTTGCTCCGGTGGCCGGTATGCAGCTGTTGTGTTCGCAGCCTCCGCTCTGACCAGCTCGCGACACTGCTTTATTGAGTCATAAGTTATGTTATCCTGGAACGGCGGTAGAGCTGCCGTGACTTTGCTCAATCGCCTGCCAGTCGTTCGTAGTTCGGTGCCGCTGAATGAACAGTCGAGACTTTTGCCCGCGGCTGCATTGAACAGCCCGGTACATGATATCCTTTTCGAGAGATTCTGAAAGAACAACAGGGTACCTTTTCGGTCTTGTGGTATGAAGTCTGGGACCCAACTTGGTAAGTCCAGATAGCGTGCTCTGGGACCAATGAGTGCCATGAGATCGTTCTCTGATTCAATCAAGTATTGTGTACAGCGTGCGAACGTCTGGGAGGTCGTGAGCGAGTAGTCGGGCCTCAGTAAAGACCACTGGCTGAATGTGACATCGGGCAGTAGACCGAGAACACCATATACCTTGTCTCTTGTATCGGTGGACTCTTTGGTACGCAAAAGCCACAACAGCTCCCTCATCATGGTGCCCGGGTTCTTGCCTGTATTGTTATGGGCCCCCGATAGGTGCATCATACGTACGACACTGGATCCCCAGAGGGCCAGACGCTTCTGCACAATGTCGTCCCACAGCTCGGATGTCATCCGCCAGGTGACTCTCTCATGACAACAAGAGCCAGGCGGCAGGTGGTTCGCATAGCTCTTGTAGAAGTCAATGGCAAGGCTCGTCGGTACCACAACGTTGCCGACCACAAATTGGGAAGCGCGGGCCAGAGCAAACTCCTGCTGCACCCATATCCGCGTCCACCATGGCATCTGGAAGAGTTTGAGGAGAGACCTCCAGGAAGTCTCGTACCCTGGCACCAGTCTATAACGCAAATCTGCGCCAACATGAAACACTGACTTGTGGCACCAATGCTCGTTGATGGAGAGCAGATATAACATTGCAAATGCAGATAGGGCCTCGTCTTCCGATGAAGTGGATTTGGCCAGTGCATCTGCTCTCTCCATGAGCCAGGAGAAGGGTTTTGCCTCTTCCACCAGAAAGCCGTGTCCCGTGTTGGCGGCGCCCCGAGGCGCTTCATCTGGCGCGCGCGGTACGGGCGAGATGGAGTCACCTAGCCATATCAATACTTGGCGCGCTTTCGAGTAGACCTGTTTCATCAAAGCGACTTGGGATGCTCGCTCTGCCAGATCATCTTGGTTGATACAGATGGCATCGATCCACATGACACGGCTGGACGATTTGCGGCGCAGGCGACGGAGGGCGGCATATAGATTGGCAGTCACCGAGTGCGCCCTCCCGCAGAGCATGACGTCCCTGAGGCCCGTTTCGAACGGTGTTGTCCATGTGTATGACAAGGCCTCGAATGCGCCTTCATCGCTCCGCAGAGAGCATACATCGAGCTGCAACTCCAAGGGCTCCGTATGGGACGCACAGGGAAGAATGCGCACCAGCCGAATTTCATCCTTGGCGGGGTCCAGCGGTTGGTAGATTTCATGCGAAGATGTGCTCGGCATGTTGAGTGCCTTTGTGACGATGCTGGAAACGAGTCTACGAAAGTGCGAGTTTACAGGTGCGCTGGGGACTGATCGATAGCACTTGCGTGTGGGGGCCAATCAGAATAGCAACTACTAGCAAATCTGATGAACACTTTCTCAGCCCCTCCATCGTCATCGTGTCATGTCTTTGCGTACAAAATCGGGTCGCATCACTGTGCGGAATCTAACACCCATAAATCGAGCAGTCGTGGAGGCCACTGCGCAATGAAGGGAAGGAAGCAGGCAGTAGGGCCTGGTCTCCTTTCCAAGAACTCACGCGCTTTCAGGGGACAGTGAGAGGCCGGGGAGGCGCCTGCTTTCTTTCCAGACAAGAGGATCAAGAAAGAGCCGACTTCTACCGCCATGAGCCATGAGGTCCTTCCGTACAAGAAAGATTCGCATGGCCGGGGGCTTGCAAAATGCTCGACTTCGTTCTCCCGGCAAGGCTCTTCTTCACTTCTTCTTCACTTCTTCTTCACTTCTTCTTCACTTCTTCTTCACTTCTCAACTTCTTGGCTTTCAAACTTCTTTACTTATTCACTCTTACGCTTCTTGGCTTTCTTACTTCTTCGCTTCTTCGAGCGTAAGCCATATCCCATATCAGGCATCTTACTCCCCTTATCCGTGTCATAAAGATGGCTGCTGCTCGGGCGCGGGACGAGGCTGCTTCCACAGAGAGGTGGCTCAACTATTTTTGTTACATCAAAATCGCCCAAGTAGTTGTGGGGTGTGTTCTCCTGGTATTCGGTGTTTACGATATAGCACATCAGAGCAAAGCAGTTTCACAGGTAAGCAGTTACTCACTTATGTTTTGGGTGCTTCGTGCATTGAGATGAGACTGATTTGTACCTTACAGCATCTTAAAGAACTTCTTGCAGGAATCGTACTGATGCTCCTTTCGGTTTGTGCATATCCGACCCGTCTCTAGTCTGCCTCCGTCAACATGCTTACTTTCAACCAGGCTGCATTGGCCATCGGTTCCTCCACCTGGGCCTTGTACAGGATCAAACCCAAGGATAAACGCAAGGTCAAACCCAACCCAGTAAAAGGTCACATTGTTCTGGTCGCCGTTGTCATTGACAGCTTCACTTTGGCCACGTGGACGGCCTCCTTCGTCCTCCTTTTGGTCTTTCTCCCTTCTGAATTCCGTCGGCCCGTCAGTCACCTAAACCTTCCCAGCGTTGCTGTATCTGTTGGCTTCGAAGGACTGGCGATCTTTCTTTGGGTCTTTTCCGTCGCGATAAGCACAAAAACAGCGACCGGCTTGATCTCACCTCCAGCTGAGGACATTGTACTAGTCACACTGGCGAGTCAATGACACCAAGACGGCACTTTACTTGAGACACGTTTATCCCAGATGACTTTTGATCAATGGTTGTGGAGGAGATTAAGCAGAGTAGGACTTGACGGCGGTAGATAATGGCGTGGCCAGGTTCAAGCTTGGCACATCACGTGTACGCAAGGGATGAGTCGCGGACCTGAGGGAAAGGGGGAGGCCTAATTTAAGGGTCCTTACTGGTTTCGAATTCTAATACTGCTAATGGAATGTACAAGCTTTCCCATGATTTGTTCTTGGCCAATGCTTTGGTCGGTTGCTGGTCCAGTAGAGACTTCGATTATACAAAGGGTATCGGTTCTTTTTCTGGTCGCTGGGCGGGCTTGCCGCCCATGCTCCGCATTCACCCCTGGAATGTACTGTCGCAGAGATGCAATAGCACATGTCTGCCGAAACCGTTAGCATCATGGCGAAAACGTCCAGCAAGCCCCTTTGAGCCTCTGAAGCACGCCGGTCTTGGCTTTGTCTCCTTTGTGTAGTTCATATATCACGGCTGGATTTGCCTTGCCATCTTCTTTATCCCGCTGCCCTTGTCGTATTTCACTGACTACCCATACGACAGACACCTCACTTTAGCTCTGGCTCTTTACCGAATTTGAGAGTCAGCCTCCTACAAGTCGGCCAAATCGTCATAACAGAAATCAAAGCCAGGATGGATTCCAAGTTTCCGTGCTGGGACAAGCTGTCTGTCGAATATGAGCAGTGGCATATAGACGTGGCCAAGAACAATGGCCCCCCTCTCAATTTCGAGGCTTGGATCTTGAAGCATCGTACCATTGCCAACGAATTGTTTTACGATCTCAAGAGGCTTGCGGTGATCAAGAAGTGGTCGAGGGAGAGATTCTTCCGGGACGCGAAGGAGCTCATGGACTTGAAGGGGCACTTCTTCGGGGACTTTGAACATTCTGCCTACGAGTCTGTCATGCAAGGTGTCGAGATCAAGGACGCTGTGTACCCATGGAGTGTCATCTTAAAAGACGCCGTGGCCAAGACCAAGGGGGTCGAGGGGACAGAAGAGACTGGAGAAGACGACAAGCGGGACGAACATCCTTTCCGACTGGTCACGACGACATGCGACACGTGTGGCGAGGACGGCAGCAGACCCGCATGGGGTCAACCCATTGGCTTCACCTGGAATGGAGCAGATGCGATCGATAAATACTTCACCTGCCCCAAGCCAGGATGCACGACGGCCTGGAACGAGTATGTGCGCGAGGGCGTCCTACAAAACCAGGATGGCGAAGAGATCTTGATTCACTGCAAGCAGTGCCTGTCGGACATCTGCGCCGACTGCGGCGCTATCAAGCCGACCACATCACAGAAGTACTGGAGGCAGATCGCTACGGCACTTGACATTACTGCTGCTCCTGGTTCCACGCCCTTCCGCAAGGCAGCACACCAAAAGGGCTTCAAGGAGCGAAGCCTGACCGACGTCTATGCCCCACTGGACGTGGACGATTTCCTCTTCCATGGGCATGACCACCATTTGCTCCAAGAGAAGGCGGCGGAAGGGACTAACGATGAAGCCAGCGAAGCGGCACAGAAGAAGTGCGACCTGAAGCGGCTGTTCGAGATGCGCGCGGACCGCAGCGTCGGCAATGCTGACCCGGAGGAGCCCCGGGGCCGGCAGATCGCGCGCATCGACTTCGCGCCGATGCACGACAGCAACCCCACGGACCGGTGGTTCTCGCTGCGCAACCGGGAGCTTTACGAGGAGACGGCGCGCTTCTGCGGGCGCTGGTTTGGCGACGTAGACTTCCCCGCCGACTACCACGGCGCCGCGTGGCTCGAGGACTACGGCGAGCAGTTCCTCCAGTACACGAACCTCGCCGCCGCCGAGGACGGGCTCCGCGCCCCCTGGGATGTCATGATGAAGTCCGGCCGCCACCGCCGCTGGCTCGTCATGGGCATCCTGTCCCAGATCATGGAGAAGAAGATCCACAGCGAGCTGCTCTTCGGCGCGTCCGAGGCCGAGAACTTGGAGCTCGATAAGCAGGATGCCATGTTCCTTGCTGCGGACGGTACGTATATGAAACCTACCTCGACTATCCCCATTGTAGTTGGAATGAAGCTGTAGGGACTGACTTTGCTGTGCGTATATACAGGTTTCCCTCGAACCAAGCTCCGCAGCTATATGATTAACATGTTTCTGGGGGACAATGCGGTGTCTACGATGTTCTGGCCTACTGTCGACCACCTTACCAATAGCACTATGACGATCCTGCTGCCCTTGACGAACCTGCTCTGCTACTTCCGCCCATCGGATCGGTGGACCGACACGTTCGAGATGTACTCGCAGCTGCACTCGCTGATCGCGCAGGTGGGCTACTTCGCCATCTGCATGCAGCGGGACGCGAGCATCTTTCACGTGCTGTCGGCGACCCGGGGGCGCGCATGGACTGGGGCATGGAGGCCCAGGCCAGCTACGATCTGTACCGCGAGTGCAAGGAAGAGGCCGAAGCCCGCGACAAGGTCTGGACCGAGGCGCAGCAGGCCATCATCAAGAAAGCGCAAGCCGACGCCACCAAGGCCGCCGGCGCCGGGCCCGAGGCGGAAAAGCACGTCGCCGAGCTCGAGAAGGAGTTCCGCGTCAACCGCCACCACCGGCTCCGGGGCGCCCGCGTCAAGTACGCCGTCTGGCCAATGGTGACGCGGTACAGGCCCGAGAACGAGGGTTGGACTCTCCCTGGCGGCGGCAGCCTGGAGAGCCGCCAGCACGGCCCCGGCGTGACGGACGAGGATATCGAGAAGGCCGAGGGCCAGCGCATCCTCGAGATTGGCAAGTGCGTTGTCATCTACTCCCAGGGCCTCATGTACCCGCGTCCGAACCATGCGCAGGCGCCGCTCCTGCGGGGCCCCGGCGGCGCGATGATCCACGGCGCCGAGCGCGACGGCGAGACCCTCTTCGATTACCGCGCCGCGGCGGGAAAGGCAGCCCGCGATGCGGCCAAGAGCTGGAAGGTTCGCGGTCCAAGGTTCGCGGCCATGCTTGCTTTCATCGCCGTGCTCCTGGCGTACCGTGTGCTCATCTACGCCGAGGTGCGGGAGTACGTCCCCGCCGAGGACGCGGAGCCGTGGATGCTGTGGCTGCAGGTCTGGAAGTTCTACTGGCTCGGCGTCTTTTTGGTTCTCGCATCGACCCTCGTCATGCACGTCGTCGGCACGCTGGCCTACCCCGACAGCCGCTTGTTCTTGCGCCAGAGGGCCGCCACCGTCGTGCGCACCGTCCTGGGCACGATGGTGGTCATGGCAGGGCTTATGCTGAGCCGGGGGTATGGCACTGTGGCGTACACTTGGCTCGGTGCCGCCTTACCTGCTAGCTTTGGTCTCGGTGATGACAGTGCCGGCTTGTGGGATGGGTTCCTATGGCGACCGTGGAGCTAAAGAGAATGTGTGGTTTAAGCAAGCTTGTCGGTTAGGTTGCCGTCCAAAAGGCGATAATTGCTCTTTCAAAGCACCATCTATCTGTATCTATATAATTTGTTCCCCGAGTCAATTCCTTATGTACTAGTTAGCAATCCATCTATTCTGTTTAATCGGAGTCTATCCTGTCCTTCATCTTCTTCGCAATCCAGGCCGCACCTGACGTTGCGATGAAAACGAGAAAGAGAAGGGGAGGCATATAAGAATATGATGTTACGCATCAACCTGAAAGCAGTGTAATATCAGGGACACGAGGGAGATGAAGGCAGCCACCATGGCAAGCACGATGAGCCTTTGTCACCACCGTTGGGTTTCTAAAAATATGATATCGTTTGGTATAACGGCGCCCCGGCGAGTAAGCGCTACCCAGCGATTAACTGAGCAAGAACAGATACTACACTTGATCTTAGCCAGAGAGGCAAAAGAAAGCTAAGGAGGGGAAAAAAGACAGCTCAAGGTGGTGGACGAGACCGCAGCTTTTATATTTGAGAATAGTGGCCAAGAGTGTCGGATATGTGAGAGTCAGGATGCCTGTTCGTTGCTGCTGCCTGCTTGGCTTGACTGCTGCCTGCTTGTGGCGACAGCCCTGCGCGCGGTGACTGGACGGCGAACAAGTCATGCGAAACCCGTCACCGAGGGCGATGTCCTCTCGGTCGTGGATGAAGGAGTTGAAAAGCGCCGTTAGACGGACACCCCGTCCTAGCCACCCCACGACGAGTACATCACGTCTTGGTCTTGAGAAATCACACGAAAAGAATGCAACTATAGAATAGCCAATAATCGAATTGCCAACTAGCGACCGTTTATTTCGAAACAACGCCAACATCGCTTTTATTCTGTCGCGCGACCACTCCGCTGCGTGCCTGCTACCTGTCTATGCCCAAATACGCTTGCGGTAAGGTCTTGTTACTGCAAACCAGAAAACTGAAATAGCCTGGGTATCCCGTTTTTTGTCAACCACCGAAATCAGAACGCTGCGAACCCGCCTCTAATCGATTAATAATGTTGTTGGGGTCTAGCCAAACTCCATGTCATGTTTGTGTGTTGATCGTCATCAACACAAGGGCGCTCCTCCCGGCGCCTTATTTGCCCCATCTTGCCGTCTCATCGCCCTCCTCCCACTCTTTCTCCTGATATCCCAGCTGTTTCTTGACCTCGTCCACCTTGGCCTGATCGCCTGTGTTCTTGCCAGCGTTGTCGCTGATCTTGATGGCAGGGTTGCCATCGGCAGAGCTCAATTTGATCACAATGTTCATCGGGGACGACTTCTTGCCCGTCTTCAGGTTGACGAAGTCGTTGGTCAAGAATGTGCCCACGCCAAAAGTCGGTTGGAACCCTGCCTCTTCCGAGACCTTCTTGTACTCTATGCACTTTTCGATGTTCAGCGAGTCGGAAAAGACGATCGTCTTGGACTTGATGCCCTGTGAGTCGTAGAACTTGCGCATCACCTTGACAAACTCGGCAGGATCGCCAGAGTCTTGACGAACGCCTGCGAAGGCCTCAGCGTACGTCTGAGGCGATACTGAACCCTCATCCGTTGCTGGGGCATTGGGAGTACCTGGAAGGTATTGGATGGGATTGCTGAAAGCCCTGAGGAAAGCGGGCGTGCCAAAGGTGTCGGTCAATGCGATTCCGAGCACACCTTGACCAAAGCACCCTATCCAGCGTTGCAATGCCTTCTCTGTGGCTTCTTGGTAGTTGTTCTCGATGGCAGCCGTGCCCATGAACCATTCGTGGGCCACAGTTCCGATAGGGGGGATGTTGAAGCGCATAGCTAGGTGCACGTTGCTTGTGCCGGAGATCCTGCCGGAAAACCCCTTCTTCTCGCCCTCCTGGTTGGCCTTTACTAGACCACGGAAGACAAGAGCCTGGGTGTGGTAGTCTCTGCGTCTGCGAGTGCCAAACTCGGAGGTGATGCAGCCTGCCTCGAGCAGCTCCATTCCCTTGTTGTAGGCCTGCTCCTCTTGACCTTCGTAGCTCCATTCCGTGTCCATAAAGCGAAAGTAGGCTTCGGAGGTAAGAGCGAGGAGGGGGATCTCGTAGAGGATGGTGTCGACCCACTTGCCACGAACGTGGATCTGGAAGTCGCCGATGTCGTCGGGGCTTCCGGTGTCGCCGCCTATGGGCTGGAAGGTGGTGACAATCTGCTCGCGGGGAGAGAGGCGGAACTCCCTGAGGAAGTCGAGGTACTGGGCACTCAGGTAGTTGCAGTGGGTTTGCAGGTAGCGCAACTCATCGTCGGAGAGGGAGATGTTGCCAAGTTTGCCGATCTGGGCTGTGAGCCACTCGTAGGCTTTGCGCGACAGCTTCTTCTCGGGGGTGCGGTTGGTGAAGGCGTAGGTGACGGGAACGTCGGGATGGTACTTGAGGACGGCGCATTGCATCGTCAGCTTGTAGAGATCGGTGTCGAGGAAGGATATGACACCCTCGGGGAAGGGCGTCGACGAGTTGAAGTCCAACATGGCGCAAGTGTGTACGTAAGTAGAAAAGCCAATAGCGAAGCTGCGTAGACAAGTGTTGGCTGGTGGTGGTGGTGGTGGTATACGTCGGGTATGCGGTAATTGTCTTCCGGACTTCCTTCAAGTATGTGCCTCGTAGCAGCCAGGCGGGTGACAAAAGAGAAAGTACCGCCAACAGGATAAAATCGAAGCGTTCTCGAAGAGTTTAAGTAAGAATTGTCAGAAATAACGGGAAGGTATTCTGAAAATATATAAGGATGTCCTAAGAGGCTGTGAAGAAAGTTGTAACTTCGTTTGCAGGCCTGAAGCTACCCGTTTCATCATCCGCCAGGGCAAACAAAGCACTACCACGACAATTACCCCTCCAAACGCTTCCAAACAAAAGAACAGACCCTGTCCCCCACCTTCCTCAAACAGTAGTCAGCGATCGATGGGCGCTGCCTTCTGCTTCTGCTGCTGCCACGCCAAACGCCTGCGACAAGCTTCCAAGCTCGAGCCACAGGCGGCTGAAAAGAAATGGGTCCTTCTACATACAAGATACATAGCACTCTAGGCACTGGGCACTCACCCCTTTTCTTGGTCATGCAAGGTTTCCTCGACCCTTGGCAGACAACTGATAATGTAGCAAAACCTCGCAGAAGCAACACGGGGACATCGCAAACTATGTAGCTAACCCAGAAACCTTTGTCAAATGATTTTCTCATCAGTTAAATTTGTCTTGACTGCCTCTCTCGGCGAATCAATCATTAATCATGGCTTTCTACATCATTGTTCGTCCAGCTTGCTGTATCTTGAAGGGTATACATCATACGCACCAGCGACTGCTTGTTCCACGAGGTATTGCTATATTGGGAATATCTGGCGCATCAAGACTCAGTCCCTATTAGCATGTCCCTGCTCGTGACGGAGCTCCCGATAGAGCTTCTGTACCAAGTTTTGTCTATATTCATCACTCCGTCTCCCTCACCATTCGGGGCCGTTGACCTCAGGGACTTGAGGGCTGTCAGGAACTTATCCCAAACCTGCAGAGACCTTCGCACAGTTTGCTCGCCATTATGGTATGCAGAAGCGAAAAATAGGGACACGTGGGACTCCGAGATCACCTTCAGCAACCTCCTAACAAATGCCGCGTCCCATGGCCATATTGAAGTCCTGCAACAAGCGGTCGATGCCGGCTTTGCACCAGGAGATCCCCATTCTGGCTTATTCGAATTCCAGCTGGATTCTACCGGAAGGGTGAAGGCATGGACCAAATCGCACCCAGGACCATGGCCTCTCGAGGATAACTCAGTGCGCCTGTATCATGGCAACCTTGCGCAGGTTTCAATCCTAGGTGTAGCAGCACCCCATCAGAAGCTGAAATTCCTCAGATGGTTGTTTAACCTCGAAGCGCCACCTGGAAGTTGGACTGTTCGACGCTATCAACCAAGCATCCTCGAAGTTGCGGCCGAGGCAGGGGAGCTTGACGTAATCCAATACATCCTGGATATCTTCCCACCCCAGAGCCCTTTTGTTGACAGCCGGAGCACACTTTTTCGCATCGCCCTCTGGAGCAAAGCCCCGAATGACACATTGGAGTATCTTATGGGGCATGTCGAATTGACGGGCTATGAGACTTGCAAGGACTGGTTTGAAGTAGTCATATATAGGAAAGACCTTCAGGGGCTAAACTTTCTCCTGGCTCACGATAAGGCTCTCGGGATCTGCGAAGAGTATGCAATGGGGGGCATAATAGTAAATGCGTTGGATGCTGCCTTGCTCCCTGAGCGTCGAGGAAAGATCTGCAGCCGCAGCGTAGAGATCATCAGCACAGTACTACGGTGGGGCGCCGGAAGATGGCCAAATGGAAGTGAACGTCGCATCCACTACAGCATAACAAAATTCACGGAAGCTCTGCGAGGGGCCCTTCCCAGAAAGCAGAGGTTTTTGCTTCATATAGCAAATAAGCTGACCTATTACTACCGAGTCACGTGGACTCAGGCCACCGAGGCCGGAGACGAGCCCTGGAGCTTCGCATTCCTTGAGAATTGTGTCTGTGGACGGACGTGCCGGCAAGGCAACTGGGTGAAGCTTTTCAAGCTACTATGCCGCCGCACCCCGCAAGGTGTGTGCCGCGCGTTTGAAAGCCGGTACGGGCCTGATGACCGGTCGGGGCCACTACGACTCATGGCTGACCTCATGTTTTCCGATTCTTTCAAACGATTGGGATTTTGCAGATGCCGCCGCCGGATCCTCGAGATTCTTCTCGGCCGGTGCGGGTCCGACATCAACGAGGGCCGCGGCACGGCGCTCGGGACAACGCTCCACACGTTCTGCGAGAACGTGTTCAGGCTCCGGTCCCGCGGCTACTTCGAGCAGGGGCCGCTGTACATGGTGGGCAGCCCCTGGGAGATGCTACCCTTCCTCACCTTCCTTGTCAATAATGGGTGCGACGTGGAGGCCCACGACGTCGACGGGCGCACCGCGTGGGATTGGTTGCTCGAGGGACAGCGAAACTTGCGCGAAGACACGGATACGTGGGAGCAGATCATGAGTTCCGGCCGGTGGGAGCTCTATAATCTCATGAGAAAAGCGACTTATTTCTGGCCTACCAACGAGACGTCTAGCGGACGTTGGGATCTCTTGGTTCGTTTGTTTGGTCCAGAAAGAGTTGACGGCTCTCGAGTCTCGCTGAACAGACGGCGCGCCAACTAGAACACTGTCCATATCCACTTTTCAAGTATTAATTCCACGACTCCCCCTTTAACCAATCTCCAAGCTGATATGCACTCAGTATACAATAGCTGCCGTCATCCCCTTTAGACCCCTGACACTGACACCGATAACCATGATCTTTGGCAAGCATTGCCCACCGGCCAACCATGAAACATCTTTTCAGCACTGCAGGCGAGGAAGAACGTGCTGGCCAGGTGCAGAGGCGTAGTCCAACTATCACAGGTCGACCGTCACGACAGCGATCTCAATTAG
The DNA here is from genome assembly GCF_038363985.1 of Apiospora kogelbergensis. NCBI lineage: Eukaryota > Fungi > Ascomycota > Sordariomycetes > Amphisphaeriales > Apiosporaceae > Apiospora > Apiospora kogelbergensis. The sequence goes on from NW_027117422.1 coordinate 2,049,582, forward strand.
CATGTCAGCCTCCACAAGGACTGAGTGGCTAATGGCCCTCCCTAGCTGCCGTTTTGAAATGATGCTTGTCATGTACCTGACCACAGAACTATTAAACTGCATTGGTCAAAAAGTACATGCCTTCAACCCAGCTGCTGAAATACACACCCAGGAGTTGAGCTCACAACAGCCCCATCATGGTCAGCATCCTCAACAACACCTCTGGCACCAATTAATCATAGAGTCGAGGGCCTCGAAAATATTCAAGGCCTTTACCTTATTATCAAAGTTCGTATCAAAATATAGAGTCCCCACGCGGCACCTTCATTGCAAAGAAGGACTTAGAGGATCAAGAATACTGGTCAATGTATATCACTTTCCTCTTGGTATCGGCAAGAGTGACTCTTAAGCTTACATGGGGAGTTGTTCAGTTCATCAAGAGGTGTGTGTAAAAATAATTGCGTGTGAACGTAGTCAAGAAAAAGCAACCTAACCCCCGAAAAGTGGATATGAGACAGTGTTCTAGTTGGCGCTCCAGAGGGGCCTATATCTTTCGGATTTCGGGGTAAACTGGTTCTCATTCGGCGTATTGATTGGCGAGGACAGCGTTTGTTCCGGTGATACTCTTTGGGCTTTGGAGCCCAGCAGATCCTCCATGTATCCTGTAAGTAATCGATTTCGGCCTTACAGCAACTAGAACTCGTCGAATTAACAGCAGTCATCATGTCGGACTTGCAACCAGCTGCTGACAAGAAGAAAAGGTATGCTATCGTGGGCACAGGCGGTCGTGCCATATTCTATTACACGGCAATCGCCCGGGACTTCCCGGCAACGTCCCTCATTGTGGCACTATGCGATACCAACCAAAACCCGCATGACCTATGCGAACTCCAAGCTGGAGTCTATGGGCCATGCCTCTGTTTCTGCCTACCCAGCCACGCAGTTTGATCAGATGGTCCAGGACACCAGGCCCGACGAGATCATCATTACGACCATCGACCGCACGCACAATCTTTATATTGTACGCGCCTTGGAGCTTGGTTGCAATGTCATAACCGAAAAGCCCATGACAATCGACGCGCCGCGCTGTCGGGAGATTCTCGACGCCGTGGAGCGGACGCCAGACGGACAGGGCCGGGTGCGCGTGAGCTTCAACTACCGCTATGCGCCACACAACACCAAGGTCTTTGAGCTACTGCGTTCAGGGGCCATCGGAACCGTCACCTCGGTCCACTTCGAGTGGATGCTCAACACGTCGCACGGCGCCGACTACTTTCGGCGATGGCACAGGGACCGCCGCAACAGCGGCGGACTGCTGGTGCACAAGAGCACACACCACTTCGACCTCGTCAACTTTTGGCTGCAGACTCGGCCCGCCACCGTGTACGCGCAGGGCGACCTGAAGTTCTACGGCCGCGAGAACGCTGAGAAGCGCGGCGTCACCGGGTTCTACACACGGGCCAAGGGAAGCGAGGCGGCTAAGGACGACCCCTTCGCCCTGCACATGGAGGACCACGAGCAGCTCAAGGCGCTTTATCTCGATGCCGAGCACGAGGATGCGTACTACCGAGACCAGGGTGTATTTTCGGACGGCATCAGCATCGAAGACACCATGAATCTCCTGGTTCGGTACCGAAACGGCGCGGTCATGACTTATTCGCTGACGGCCTACGCCCCCTGGGAAGGGTTCCGGGTCAGCTTCAACGGCACTGGCGGACGGCTGGAGCTGGAGGTCGTGGAGAATAGTTATGTCAACAGCGGCGGTAGTCAGGCGGCTGAAGGAAGTATCGAGAAGACGACGTTGCTGCTGCGGCCACTATTTGACAAGCCACGAGAGATCGAGATAGCGGCTGGTGTTGGAGCTCACGGAGGTGGTGATACTGTACTGCTCAATGACCTATTCGGCGTGCCGACGACGGACGAGTATATGCGGGCTGCAAGTCACATCGATGGCGCCTTGTCTATCTTGACTGGTATTGCGGCGAATAAGTCGATCGCCACGGGGCAGGTGGTCAATGTGGACGAAGTACTTAGAATCCCCTGAGGTTATGCCCCGAGGAACACCATTTTGAAGCAAATGACTTGAGTTGCAGCCACCATCTCGAGCGGGATAAAACACCATACTGTAGACACGCAGTGTTTGTAGTGTTTGGGAGGGGCGGCTCTGGTTCGTGATCCATGGAGCAATAGCATGAGGGACCTACGTAGCACTTTATTATCCGCCCTGAACTTCCACACCCACTCTTCGCCATCTTCATCACTTCACCTGCCCTCTCCAGGTCGTCAGCCTCACCGGCGGCTCATCTAACAACATCACACCCAGCAACGCTCGATTTAACCAGACGACTGTCTCAGACTTCCGATCAATGGGGTTGTTAGGAGGGCGCTGCGAAAGGGTGCGGCGATTGGTGAGAGGAGGATTGATGCATTCTGTGGCTGACAGCTACCCCTGTCAGACATTGTAGTTTTTAGTGAGGTCATCTGTGGCTGGTGCATTTAGCCGTTGCAAAGTCTCATTGCACTGAACCGAACGGACTGCACTGCGTACGTTGCGTCGCTACCCAAACAGTTCAAAAGCAACATTGCTTTGCAGTTTTGGAGCAGCCCATACAACATAGCAAAAGCTGTAACGTTACTGATCCAATCTCAATTTGTATCATGAGGCTCGCTCTGTAAACATTGTCACTATACAAATTGCGCAGCTCCCCTCGACACACCTACTCGTTCTCTTGAGACCTCGGTCGCTCCGCTATGTCTGTGACCGGTAGACGAGGCCCGTCGATGCTGGTAAGGACGACCAAAACTTTCTACCCTATCTCGCACGAGTCTATTTATTTCTATGGTGGCTGGATCTAACAGGCAATTGATCAACAGGTCACCGACTCGCGCCAACGGCCTGCGTCTCGTAGCGCACAGCCATTGCCAGTCACGGCGTCCGGCGCACCCCCACGCATGTCATCGATGCGCTTCATCTCCGTCGACAATGTCTTACAATATGCTTCAGAGATCCCTTCCGGACAGCCTCGACTTCCCCCGGGAGTCTCCCCTCGTGCGGTCAGCGGCGCCCGGCGGATCAGTGGCGGCGGCCTACCCAACCTTGCCTCGCGGACAGGCCAACACAACATACCTTCGCGAACCTCGAGGATAAGTGAAAAGCTAGTTTTGCTGCCGGTTGCAGACGAGGACGACGAACTTCTGGATGACGAGGCGGACGACACCTTCATTGAGGAAGAGGACAGGCCTCTGAAGGACGATGAGCGCGAGATGCTCCGGAAACGAGGCGCATTGCGAGGAAAGAGTTATGCTGAGCGTCTACCAAAAGTTCAGAGAGCCGAAAAGCTCTCCAGATTGACGGCCTACTGCACGGCCCAGTCGTACAAGACCAAGGAAACCTCGGAGTTTTTGCGGAAGAAGCACGATGCGAAAACGAAACTGTACGACGACTGCCTGTACACTGTATACCACATCCCGCTGCTACCTGGTATGGACGGGTACCGAGTTCGGAGTCGGCCAATCCTTAAGTCCCCGGGCACAGGGAAGACAGTGGTCGATCTCGAGATCGAGAGGAACGAGCAGAGAGACGAGCACATGGGCTACTACGACGAGTATGGCTACGGCGACAGTCTCAGCCCGACCCGTGAGAACGGCAATCACCACTCTTCGTCGGGCGATGGGGATCATGATGACCAGCAAGCATCTAATAATCCCACCAATCATCTCGCGCCCGACGCGAAGCAATTTGCCGAGATGTTTGTCTTCTCCTATGGTGTGGTGGTGTTCTGGAATTTTACCGAACAGCAGGAGAAGAACATTTTGGCTGATCTCGCATTTGCCGAGAACGAGTCAGGGGTGTCGCTCGTCACACGCCCCCTCGAGCAGAGCGACTTCGAGACGGAAGAATTCCATTTCGAGTACAACGCTAAGATTAAGCGACCCCGGATTTTCAACGACATGATCACGCTATTGCCGCGATCCGACCACATGGTCAAGTTGACCATCAGCCACGCCATCGCGCAAAGTACCAAGCTATGCTTCTTCGAGGAGCGCATGTCCGAGACCATGCTCAACGCCCAACATGTGCCGAAGCGGCTGGCTTTAACCGGAGATTTGAGTATGACCAGGACCGAGATTCTCAAGATTCTAGGACGCTTGTTCAAGAGCCGCGTCGACATCAATCTATGTAAGTGCAGCAGACAAGCCTTCCAACCAAGCCTTCGCCGAGACTACCTAGAAGGGGTAACTAATTCGTAATGCAACAGCCTCGAATATCCTTGATGTTCCCAACTTCTTCTGGGATGCCGAGCCCATGTTGCATCCCCTTTATGTTGCCATTCGGGAGTACCTCGAAATTGACCCTCGCATCAAAGTACTCAACGAGCGTTGCCGCGTTTTCCTCGACCTTGCGGAGATCTTATCGGATTCCGTTGCCGATGCCAAGATGAGCGCTATCACATGGATCGTCATCGTCCTAATTGTAATTAGTATCCTGGTCACGGTAACAGAGGTGATGCTACGCTTCACGATTCTCAGCAAGGAGAAAGCAAACAACAGCGGATCGAACGGGAACGCTGCCGAACTTCTCAGGGCAAAGCTGCATGGCGCCATCGGAAATGCAACCCTGGCCGAGCTGAAGCTGTGGAGCGCCGGCTTGAGTGAGCAGCAGCGTGGTGCTGTCTGTGGTTCTGATTACATCGGCACCACCTTTGCGGGCATTTGAGGTTTTTTATCGTTCTATCTTTCTCTGCGGTCTTTACTTGCATCGGGGGAAAAGAATCTAGCGTGGATGGCGTTTCGTTTTGCCTTTTTATCAGAATGCGATTGCGATACCCTTCCGTAAAAGGAGAGAAAGAAACACCACGATAGGAAGGGCTCGTCCATCTTAGTGGGCATCAGGGCGGCGTTTAAGAAGCTTTCTGATTTTTATGTAAAAGCACTGCACGAGCAGTAGCCTTGCTTGGGCTTTGGAGTTTGACTTGATGGGAACGGAAGTCCTTATTATTTAATATGCACATGCCCGGTATTTACACATCGTCAGCTGCCGCCGCCGCCATTACTTGCTTACTCCCTCGTGACTATAGGTGCGTCTTTCAACGGCTCCATGACGCGGTTGTTGCCGTCACTCCAAGTCAAGATGCACTTGTGCCGGCGAACACGCCAGGGATTCTCGCCAGCTTCTTCGAGCTCTTTGATGCGCACCAACTCGAATTCATACCGGCCCTGACATGGAGCAGTTGATTAGAAAACAATGTTCTCCTTTTCGACATAATAACAGATGAGCCACGACAGATCTCTGACTCACCCCATTGTGTACCATATTCCCAACGCCCCCTGCGGCGGACTCGGAAGTTGCAGCGGCTTTGCGCATGATGTGCCCGTTCACATTGGTGATAACCTCACAGTGGTCCGGGACGGTAGCAGTAGCCGCCGGCTGGGGCAGCTGCTCGATGACCAGCCCCGCCAAGACGTGCTGCTTGGCGTCAAAGGGCCGCATCGTGCCAATGGCGCTGGCGGCACATTCCTGATTCGACACGACCAGGGGCTTGCCCCGAACATGGACGTGTAGTCGATGGTGACCTCGCCCGGCGCATAGCATTCGTCGGCCAGGGCACTGGCGTTTTCAGTGTCGTAGTAAAGGGTCTGTGTTTGGGTACATGAGTAGGGATGGTGGACAATCCATGGGTATGACGGCGTGGGAAAGGGGGGCCGCGTACAATTTTGCTCACTGTGTCTTGTATGTTGGCTCGGTCGAGCAGGTACTGCTGGATGGTGTATTCGGCGCTCATATTGAATAGTGGGTAGGGGTATATGTTCAACTGGCAGAACTTCCAATGTTTTCGAGATGTATAACACACTCAGTCTGTGTGACTTCTGGCTGCAGCAGACAGCATGCCACGATAAATGCTGCCAAAGCCATTTTATATCCCCTGGAAAGCGTGTCTCTGTTTCTCGATTCCGGGCATTAGAATACTTGAAGCCGGGCGATGCTCCGTTCATTCATGCGTCCCAGTTATATACCCCCATCTTATTCACTTCGCACATCGATTCCGTGCCAGATTATACAGAGCAGGTGGCTTGGCCAGGGGGTTGAGGGGATCCATAAGGATATAGCTCCGGCGTTAGAGCACTAAGCCCCGGCCGACCCTCCGTTCCCACTGATAAATCCATGGCACCAGATTCGCTTCGAGACGCAACAAACATTATTTCTATTGTATGGATTCTAGCCAGAATCTATCGATAAGGACTGGTATAGGGGGGTAAGCAACCAAAGGGGTCTGTTACCCCGCTGGTTTGCTCTCTACCATCGCCGACATCACGACCTCGTACTCATCACTCGGCATTATTTCGTAAATCGCATAAGTGTCAACATGATCCTACTGACCCTCGCCCATTCTCTTCCCCGTCCTAAATCAGCTCCAGCGCCAAGTTGACGGCGCGACAGCTGGGGTTGCTCGGCGGCTGCGAGTAGACCCAAGACACCGTCTCGTACCAGTAGCCACCACCGACGTACTGCCAGCACAGGTGCCAGTTGGTGACGTTGACGTAGTCGGCGCCCTGCTCGGGCCGCGTGGCCGTGTTCTTGGAGTCGTCGCTGCCGGTCAGGTAGACGGTGTGGTTGGCGTCGGCGCCGTCGTCGTGGAAACTCACGTAGGCGCCCCCGCTGTCGCCCGGGTAGAACATGGCGGGCTGCACATTGCTGGCGTAGTTGACTCCCGAGTTGAACGTCAGCGCCTCGGGCACGTACGTGGTCCCGTTCTCGCCCACCAGCGGCAGCTGCCACACGATGGAGCCCGGCTGGAACACGGCGCCCGTCTCCGGGTTGTACCCGGAGTAGTCGTAGTAGTACTCCTGGGACGTGCCGTTGGGGGCGCCCGCCAGATACACTAGCGCCTCGATGGCGGCGCCGGCGTGGTACGATGCGCCGTAGCCTTTGGGGATGGTTGTTAGTTTCCGGATCGTGTGCGCGCAACGAGAACACGGAAGCATCTGAGGGAGCGAAAAGGCGAGAATCGGTCAGTTCTTACCATCGATGGACTTGTCCGTCTTGCCAGTGATGTGTATGTGGTAAGGCCCAGTCCGGTTGAGAGCCAGGGCGCCGGCGGCAAACGCAGCCAAAACAGAAAGGTTCCTGAAGAACATGGTGGATGCTTTTACAGAGAGTGAGTGTGAGACTCGGGATCTCTGGTGTTGGTTGCGATGGTGGTAGCGGTGGTTGGTGGTGGAAAATACAGCTGTCTCGCTGCTTTATATATCGTTTGTTTGGAGACGAGCCGCGTATCCGGCGACGTAGTTATACGGCGGTATATTGCAGATCCCTATCGCACGTTTTGCGCTGTCTCGCTTGATTGCCCAGTAGCGCGGTGGCGATCCCTACGAAATCCGGCCGATCTGGAAGGCTGGCGATGATGGCATCTTACTCGATAGCTGAAATGTCTCATCGGCCTGTGCCTCCTACTCCTGTGGTTGGGGCTAGCTAACAGTCTAGCTCTGCATCAACACATCCATTTCTCCCTCCCCGCTCCCCTCTCCTGGGGAACACGAGCTGTAGCCGACCTTTTGCCTGTCTAGTCGTCTGTCTTGGTGCGTGATCTGCGTGTGACCCCGCTTAGGCAATATAGGAAACCACACCGGTCACTCACATATCAGCGTAATCGTTACTAAGGGACCAGCCTCGTATTCTATGCAGGTGTGCGCAGGTGACATGCGCTTTCTCGTATTCAATCTCGTGGTAGCTCTGGCCGACACCAGCCGGAGCCGAAATGTAAGCCATGCTGACATCAGCCACTGCTAACATGAATCTACATGCGTATGCACTGAAAAAGTCAAAGCTCTGTTCTTCTCGAGATCAAGTATATTCCTCGGCATTCCTACTTATTCATTGTGACGGATGCCTGTATAGACGTTGCGCACCTATGTACATGTCAAACGGGTGTATATGACAAAAGCGCAATCTCCGCATTCAATCCGTTCCACGTGCGAGCGAGAAACCCAGGTAAGTATGTATGCAAAGGGAGAAAACTCAAGATACCTTGCTTTTCCCCATATCCGACCGAATGCAAGGATAACACGCTAGTCAATCGGTCGAACCAACAGCCAAGCAGAGAAAAGAAGCAAAATGCAGTATCATGTATCAAACAAATGAGACGAGAGAGAGAGAGAAAAAGCTCCAGCATATCCGGCTCATCAAGCCATCGTGCTGGCATGCCCCAATGCAGGTCAGGAGAGAAAAGAAATGCGAGAGAGCCTTTGCTGTACTGGCGGGCGAGATCATTTACCGTGCAGCTTCTCCTTCAGATAAATCACGGCTGCGTACCCGGCGCAGCACTGGGTCGTCATGCCGTGAGCACACCAGGGGCATTTCACCATGGTGGTAATGGTCGCCGACACCCCAAGCAGCTTGTCCTCCACCACCGAGTCGGGCTTCGCCATGCACTCATACACTCGGGACGGCATGTCGTGGAAGAACTTGCAGTTGCAACATTCCACCAGCATCTTGGCCATCGGCTCGCCTCTCCGCTCCGGCGACGCCGAGCGTGCTGCAGGCGGCATGGCCCCCTTGGGCGGGTATACCGGGCGCAGCGCTCGTGACGATAAGGGGTGTACCGGCACTGTCTTCCGAGCTTCTTGCAGATAGGCAGCACTGGCGGAAGCAGGATTCTGCTGCGAGTCCTGGCTGGTCGAGCTATTGTTCCGCGATGATTTCAGCGACGTCGGCCGTAAAGCAGGGGAATCCGCGTCGAGTTCGGGTGGCGGTGAGTTCGGAAGGCTAGTAGGAAGACTAGTAGATGAGCCTCTCATCTTGGCCTTCCTTGGGTTGAAAGGCTGATGTCTAAGCGGTGGCAGGAAACTGGTCGCGGGCAGATCTATTGCCGAGTGTGCTTTGGGGGGAAGGGTCTGCCGCCGCGGGTGTTCACGCACCCGTACCGGCTCCTCTGTTCCCTCTTTCAATTCATCAGCGAAAGCCACCGAGGTCGGAGTTCCCGCGAGTGAAGGCGTTGGGGCCAAGGCCTCCATTCGGTTCGAGCGCGAGGACACGACAGATTGGTCGTCTTGGTCCATCGGCAGAGCTGTCCGGCTCCAACTATCATCCTGAGCATATGTGTCAGGGTTGGACGAACGCGGATTACGCTCTCCAGTAGGAGTAGGTAGTTCTACAATTGAAGCTCTGTAGGCCTGTTGCGTTGCTCTTTCGTCGGCTTGCACGAGTGCTGATCTCACGGTGGATCTCGAAACAATATCTACCGAGCGTCCTTTTCGCGAGTGTGGCCGCGAACTGTTTGGCGTCGTTATTGCCGAGGTCAGAGGGCGGAATTCACCATTCGTAGATGAAGAAGACCTTTCTGAGTTACCGCTGGATTGTGCCTCTTGAAGAGAATGAGGCTGATAATGAGTCTCTACCGCATCTGTTGCTTGAGCTGTATCAACAAGGTGCTCAAATGCTGGCACATCACTATCTGATTGGTCAGAGGACATGGTTGGTGATATAAAAATCGGCGGACCATCCAATAATGATGATTGTGCCATTGTCGGGTCTCGAGAAGTTGCAGTCGGTGCCTGTGTTGAAGGATCCCTTGCACCATCTAGGCTCGGGGTCATGATGCTCCAACTCTGTTCTTCCTCGTCACCTTCATCGGAGGCTTCATCAATCCGGGGCGACGATGGCATTCTATTCTCGGTGGGACTCCTCAGCTCCAGGGATGGAGGGGCGTAAGATTCGGAGATAAACGCGAAATAGTCGGCAGGTTTTTCCACCGTATGGGACATTTTGTGAGCGATAGGGGCCAGGGCAGAATCTTCCAGCTTCATGATATCCTCAATCATAGGTGTTTCCTCGCTGGACTCAGTGGCGTCACCGAAGTCATCGTCGTAGCTCACAGCCCTGCCAATCACACTAGGAGAAGGGGACAGCTTCTTCACTTCTTGCTCCGTTGATTGGGGCTCAAGTGCGCCATGGGCTGGTTTGGTCGATGATCCATGATTACTAACGAAGTTACGATCTTCTTCGTTATGGAAATGATGCCTGACACTCAAACGGTCAACTTCATCCCTGTAGACTGAGGCGTAGCTGTCTATGTTAGATTGGTAGTCTGGTTTCCTTTCGGCTTGCTCTGTGCGTTGCACCTTCTCCTCGGGTTCCTGCATTGGGTGATGGGCAACACATTGCACCTCAGCATTGGGCTCCCTTGTCTGGCTCTTCTGGCTACCGGTGTCCAGGTCTCCAGCTGGCTGAGCCTCAAATTCGCCATTGCGGGGGTTTGAGTTGGGCAGCATAGTGATGAGGACGGCGGCGCCCTTCGTTCGCGATGGGTTGCTGGGGCGCAGAAGTATGGCTGGAAGTATTGTGTCGTCGATCTCGCTTGTCCACGAGATCAGCTTCATCATAGTCGCTGCTCGGCTCCCTGAGACGAGGCGGGTGCGCCGGGTGCTGTCGTCCCCGCGATTCCCCATTGTCCGGTGCTCCGTCCATCTTCTGTAGTAACGCCAGTGCCGATGCAGGACGAGCGTTGTGTTGCGGGGCTGGCATTCCATCCATGCCACTCAGTGCTGAGCGAGAAAGAGGTGGGCGAGGTTTGTCCTCTTTAGCCTCCGAATCTGAGCCCTGGTAGTAGAGATACGAGGGCCCTTTGAGCCTCGCAAGCAAGGACATACTGCGACCATGTCCAGAGTTCGAGGAATGCCGACCCAGCCCTGGTCTCTTTTCCTGTGAAGACATCGATTGCGTCGATCCCGATGTACTAGATCTGATTGACGGCGCTTGGCGTGGATTGGTGAAGTCATGATCAGCCCCTGGCGCCGTAGAGCTGTACATGTGCGAGGGAGGTCCAGCACAAGTGCCGCTATGAATTGATTGTGACTCGTCAACACTACCCCTGGGTGCTGATGTCTTCTTCGGTCCAGTGGAGCTGCTTCTGAAACTCGCAAGAAACCCTCTGCTCTTGGGCTTGACGTTTTCGTCGCCGGGGGCCTGGGGATTGATACCGGGACTGGCCATGGCTTCCGTGGGGAAAGTCACTCGTTGAACGAGTTAGTAGACTTCTTGGGTTGAATTTGGCAGGCTGCTGTTCTAGATTTGGCGTCGATAGCGATCGGTCTGAGGCTTTCAGTGCTTGGACACCTTGCGTTTCTGGGGGAGGAACCTTGCTCAGCCTGTTGGATTGTTTTTTCGAGGCCTTGATCGCTTTTTCTTCGAGCTTCTTTTTCTCTTTCTTTTCCCTCTTCTTGGCCTTCTTCTTGGCGCTCTGGCCAAATCCCTCCCAGCTGGGTGAGTGACAGATGGAGGACGCTGCGTCTGACAGATCGTCCACTTCGTCTTCCTGGGGCCCTGAGAACGTCACGGTTTTCGTACGCTCTCCCGGCTCTTTTTGAGATTCAACAACTAATTCCTGGTTTTCCGTAGGAGTAGGATCATCGTCATCTTCTTCCGCACCCTGGGCCGAAGTTGGGGACGGAGGGATTGAGATTGACAGAGAAGGTAGACCAGCAGACCTTCGAGCAGCTTTCATATTTTGAGTGGGTGGCGGATGTGCAGAGGCACGCCGAACCCGCAATGCTGAATCAGGAAGGGCGGATGGTGATGGTCTTGTACCTATTGGTCCTGGCGGGGTGGGATGAATTGAGCCATTGTCCTGAGTGCGCTGCAACTGGAGGGAGTAAGAACGAGACGTGTTAGTGGGTGCATTTATGGAGGGGCCATCGATGTGACTGGAAGGTAATGCCGTCCTCAGCATATAGAGTAGGCAAATACCCGAGGGAGCTTACCTTGTAATGCTTCTCCAACTCCAACATACGCGAGAGGCTATCTGCCCTTCCTGGCATTCCTGACCTGGCACTCCGTGCTTTGGCCATATTGGACATGACGCGTCAAATCAGGATCTAGGAAAAGAGTGGTTTGTCTCGGCAAAGGGCGGCGGCGTGGTTTGGTTCGCGCTGGGATAAAGGGCCGCTTCCCCGTTGCAATGTCATCAACAGCAAAGGATGGCCCACGGGTCTTAGATTCCTGTCTTGCAGAAACTCTGGGGAAACGGGTTTTATTGATAGATCCTAAGGGTGTGCTGGCTTGGGGTGGGCGTAGAGTGGACGCAAGAATACTACACTCTGATCTGGCTGTTGCAGCGCATATTCTCACAGTCGGATCCGGTTCCTCGAACGATTAGGTGCAGACAAGGTTGGTAGGTACTTTACTTCTTAATGAAGCTTTTGCCGAGAAGCGGCAGGTCCCAGCTGTGCGACCGGCTGGTGGATGACAAGCTATGAGACCCGAAGTCCGGTATTTGAGAAGGGAGAGGACAAGCAATGCTATGGTGATATCTTTGGGGATGGAGCTGACGTGACCGTGGGCTCTTTTCGATGGTGTAGCCGCTAGGGCCAGGAGATATGCGAGGCAGGAGAAGAGAGGGGCCGAGGGAGGGGGACAGAACCAACTCAGTCCAGTTGATCAATCCAACTGGTTAAGACAAGAAGAAGTCGAGGGGATCAAGCCGTTCAAAAGGAGATGGGAATAAAATAAACGTACACTTGTTTACTACTCTTACAAACCGACGAAGACATTGTCCCTCGTTTAACCCCTGAAAGGCGAGACGAGGAACTGGGGCCTCTCAAGGATGACCACGACAAGAAGTCGATACATACAACTGCAGATCAGCCCTTCAGATGGGCCCCTCCGGGCTGGCTCCCTGTCTGTCCGGTTCGTCCTACCGTGAGCGAGTGGATGATGATGAGAGGCGGGCAGAACAAAGAAACGAACGGGAAGGGGAGGGGGGCCAAAGCAGGGCATTGCCAAGCAATGTTTGCTGGATGTACTGCCTCAGGTGAGCCTAGGAAGCGTTGGCTAAAGCAAGCGGACGTAGCGAAGCAAGACTGGACGCTCGGAAACTCACATTTCCTGACTGTATGTACCTCTGGAACAGGTCAACGGTTCTTTCTTAGCAGCTCACCCTCACCGATGCGCAAGACAAGTAGCAATAGGTGTGTGTAAAGAGAGTCTGCGGTGTAACAAAGGCCGAGCTGCATCTGCAAAGAGGGAGGCTAGCTGATCAATAATAGCAGGCATCGCCATTCAATTCAATCAGCCACCCGCTCCTAGCGTGCAAGTCCAGCAGCACGTAATACGCCCTGCAGGCGAAGAAAATACGCAGTGCTCCTGTTGGTGCCAGCAGGACGGTGCCAGCTTGTCAGCTTCGCCAGGCAGGATGGATAGAGAGATAACCTGTAACAAAAAGCAATTTTACAGTAAGCTCCAATAACGTATGTCCCAAGACCAGTGTGACCCATTAAACCCCATCATCAGCTTACCCCGTACCAAGGTCAAGGCCCACTGTAGATCGATCCCCAATCCCTGAACTCAGCGGTGGGGGCAGTTAATCTGACTGTGGCTAGGCTTCTGGCTAGGCTGACCACCCGGCCAACAGGCCTGTAGAGTGGGTCTTCTAGGCTCTTCGGGGTCGGGACTGAAATGTACTGTAGAATCGTGGATGAGCTTATTTCCTCCCTCTTCACCTTCACTACACCACCTTGTACTTCAATTCCAGATTATCCACGATGCAGGTTAAGGTATGTGTGCGTGCTTAAACCCCTGTCGTTCGCGATCTCTTGAAGAAGAATCTTAAAATAGAATCAGTTGGTCAATGTATCTTTACTACCCGTCTTGCCGTCCATCCCTTCTATGCCGTCCAACGACTTCGACAAGAACATCTGACATCGAGGTGCAAATGCAAAGGGCAATAACTCGTGTATTCTCGTCCAATACCGTGGCCTACTTCCATGTTACGCTCAGTCAGCTTTGGTTGCTTTGCATCTAAGCGACCTTGGGAGGCAGCAGCCCTGCGGCTTGAACGGAGTTCGGCATTCGACGAGGACCCGATGGTGACTTTTTCTCCTTGGTCTTTTCGTCCAACGCAACTCCCGTTTTCAACAATTACCCCGGCTGATGATGATTCCGTCAACCTTGCAGATCACAACGGAGCCTGCAGGGTGGTCAGCCTTTAGCAGTATGGCTTGATCACGCCTCGCATGTCCAGCTTCTTGCGCGATCGATTCCGGCAGCCTCGAACGGGACCTGCAGCCTGTCTGCCCGACTGCGCGCCGTCTGAAAGCCTGTTGGATGGACGGCTGGATCCTTGCTGATGTCGAGCCCTTCCGCGGAATGATCCCGTTCCGGTAGCGATCAGCAACGTGCATAGCATCCACCAATCCCCGGTCTACTCTGAGCTCTCCCCACAGTCCAGATTCTTTGGACAATATGGTGTTTTCTCTGACCGACCGACCACCACCACATCGAAGTCTCACCAGCCACGACTCACGATGCTAGTAAAGTGCTTTTTCGGCGATTGTTGTACGGCCACTTTAACCGAATTAGCCGCCTAGACTTTGCCAAGCCCGTCCCTTCGCATCCTCCTTCCAGCCGCACTTCATCTCCACATCGCTCTTGTTCAATAGCTACCACGGTGGCACCATCATCACCCAACCATGCTTCCCACGAGGCACTGGTGAGAGGAACGTCCTTTCAAGCGTCCTTACATGGACGCGGGAAGCCCCAGCCGCTCATATTGCTATGGCGACAAGCTTCCTCGTTTTGGCGATGACGGGTTGCAGATGCATGCGACTCTGGTGGGCGAAAACTCAACCGCCACCATGCAGTCCAGTTTCGTGCACCACAATCTATCTGCAATATATTTACAGGGCCGAATGTGAAAATGCTTCTCCGGCTGGCATGCCACTGCGCCGTCCCACGAGAAGGGCTGGAAGCGCTCTCTGCTTACTGGCCAGCTCATGCTTTCGAGAATCGGAATCTGCTGGGCTGCATTACATTGCTGATACATGCTCAATACAGCAGTCTTCCAGAATCCACCGAGCCCGGTCTGCTCCCGGAGTATCTGGTAGTGGTGCCTGGTGCCTGGCTAGTGGACTAGTTCAGACGATCCAACTACAAGTCCGACTTTGGGCGTTTAGGTACTTGTATGCAGCTCATGGGTCCAACACGATGGCCTTCCGTATGACACATACAAATACACACTGTCAGCTTAGGAGAGCGACGCCGTTTTGCAGCCTTGCTGAGCCTTTGTCCGGCTGAGGGGCATGCGAGGGAGTTACGAAAACTCACGACAACGGGCGAAAGGACAACCTCTCAGGTTGCCAATAAAACCATGCACGTGGGATTTTGTTCTTTTAATAGAACATACCTACATAGGCTGTGCGACATTACATTGAATGTACATGTAGCAGCATGCATTATATGCCGCCTGCAAAAGACCCATGCATGCCAGAAGACGCCGCCGCAGCATGTACCCTTTTTTCCGCGTCCCGTTATGCTAATTTTGTCGCGCCCGAGGGTATAGAATGCATCGCTAAAGTATAAAATGTCGACTCATTTGGTAGACGACTCAATCCCACCTATCATACGACCGCTCATGTTGCAGGGTCGTAGTTGTTCCGGGCGATCCGATTGCTGATATGATCATTGCGACGGTGAGCGTCATTTTTGGAGAGACTGACGTGCATACAGACTTCATCTCCCAGAGCCCGGGTGATCAGGCCAACGAGTGGCTTTCCATTTGCGTCCTTCGACATGCTTTTGAAGGTTCCACGGATGCAGTTCATCAATCGCAGGCGTATCTAGTTCGGAACTTTTGGCCGCACGGCGGACCACCTGCCATGGAAGGTATGCTCTGCCGGCATAGTCATAAAGGTCGAGCGGGGTGGTATCCAAGATGCCCTCACCCGGCCATATTTTACCCATCGTCTGATTTTCGGGTAGTGTCATTTTGAGGAATTCCAGGAAAGACTTGACTAAAATAGAAGGCTCGCCTTGGGTTGGCCAACGTCTTGCCCAGCCGTGACATTCATGTCGGACGGAGCACAGCGAAATCTGTCCGGCGAAGATGCATTGAACCTTTCATCGTCATCATCCAGCAAGGTGAGCTGCCGCCTCTGGCCTCCTCGCCGATTCCAACCATCCTCTCGAAGCTATCCTGCCAATGCATGAAAGCCTCAGAGCCGATGGCAATATTCAGCCCCTATGCTCAATTCTTACTGGTTTCTTCGATCACAACTGTTGCTGGCCCCCAGATATCTGACAGAATCCCCTGCCCAACCCAAGGGAATCTCTCTGTCTCGCGGTAAATATGTATAGAGGCTGCCCCGTTTAAAGAGTGACCTATGATGGTAACACGGTTTAAGAACATACGCCCGGCCCAGTTGGTCCAGTATGTGCCTTGTAGACTTTTAGGACCCGATCCGACGTTGCCCTTCTTTCATAGGCTCAACTTAGCTACAAGTCGCATCTTAATCTGCACGTTTCGAAAATATGTGCCAAGACCTGTTGCATTCTGCACAGCAGTGTCCTGAGCATTGTCCTTGGGGAAGATGTACTGTAGTGAAGTTCATAATGGGCCCTGGGTTATGTATCGTCGATGCGTGCGGCTGCCATTCGCGAGAATGCTAGTCGGTGGGATATTAGAAAGAACAAATTGGCAGCTTGTTCTCGACTCATTACTAAGATCTGGGGTCAACGATCCACGGTCTGCCTACCCAAAAATTCGGTGCCAGGGGCCGACAGCGTACGTCATAAGGGTCAGCAGGAACGAGCCCGACAACGGGCAGAAGGTTTCCAACTAGTACCGATGGCGATCACAGAAAGCCAAAGCCAAAGCCAATGGCCCTGGCACTAAAGAGTGGCTGTCGCAAGCCACAAGCCATTGATTGACACGATATAATCATTATTCAGCATTGACTCGGAACTGGCGGGGTGTGGGCCGCAAAACACGAAATACGGAATACGTCATGCGCTCGGGCCAATGGCGAGCCTGGAGGTGCTAGAGGACTTGGACTGCCTCCGGATTGTGCCGTTGCTCACTATGTTGCGCATAGCAAACTCCAAGTTTCCTAGTCAATCTCTTCATTCTCTCCATTCGCGCCCTCGCAAAATATCCAATTGGGTCCTTCAGCAAACGACCGTCCGTCGCAATGTTCGCCAGATCTGCCTTCCGCGCGGCTCAGCCGCTGAAGCGTGTAAGAAACCCCAAAGACTCAATAGGTGACGACCCATGTTGCGAGGCCAATCGAAGCTGACAAAAGCTTTCATAGAACCTCCTTTCGCGATCCTATGCCACCGAGCCCGCCAAGGGCGGCGTCAATCCCCTCATCTACGTCGCCGGTGCTGCCGGTGTCGGCGGCGCTGCCTACTACTTCACAGCTACGCCCTCCGGAAAGAGCGCAGCCAAGAAGGCCGAGAAGGAAGTGAAGAACGTCGCGAGCCATCCTCCCAAGGTCGCCTTCACTGGCGGCGAGCAGGGCTGGGTCTCCCTCGTGCTTGAGGACTCGGAGATTATCAACCACAACACCAAGAAGCTGCGCTTCAAGCTGCCCGAGGATGACATGGTCTCGGGCCTGCACATTGCCAGCGCCATCTTGACCAAGTTCAAGAACGAGGGCATGGAGAAGCCCGTGCTGCGTCCCTACACGCCTACCAGCGACGAGAGTAAGTTCGGAGCGACCTCTCGATGGCCAATGGCTCCCACTGCGCACTTGAACCCACTAACGCCCGTTCTTTCCTTCCTGTAGGTGACAAGGGCTACATGGAGCTCATTATCAAGAAGTACCCCAACGGCCCCATGTCCACACACCTCCACGATATGGTCCCCGGCCAGCGCCTGGACATCAAGGGCCCCCTACCCAAGTACAAGTGGGAGACCAACAAGCACAACCACATCGCCCTGATCGCCGGCGGCACCGGCATCACGCCCATGTACCAGCTCTGCCGCGCCATCTTCAACAACCCCGACGACAAGACCAAGGTGACGCTCGTGTACGGCAGCCTGACGGAACAGGACATCCTGCTCAAGAAGGAGCTCGAGCATCTCGAGAATACGTACCCGCAGCGCTTCCGCGCCTTCTACGTCCTCGACAACCCGCCCAAGGAGTGGGTCGGCGGCAAGGGCCATATCGACAAGAACCTGTTGAAGACGGTCCTGCCCGAGCCCAAGGCGGAAAACGTCAAGGTGTTTGTCTGCGGCCCGCCCGGCATGTACAAGGCCATCTCGGGCGCCAAGGTCAGCCCCAAGGACCAGGGTGACCTCACCGGTATCCTGGCCGATCTCGGCTACACCAAGGAACAGGTCTTCAAGTTCTAAGCTCAGAAGGAGACGGATTGTAATGACGATTAGCAAGCAAGCATCCTCATTTGTTTGGCGATTGACGACCATGGTCTGATAGACTAGACTTGATGCCCGCCCGGCTGCACATATTCAAAGCCGGGATTGTTGTACTTATAGAAATAAACTCTGTTAGCATGGCAGTAGTAGATATCAGGAAATTAATTCGGTCCCACTCCCAGTAGCCTTTCTGTCGGTTGCGAAACTTACATCTAGCTACACGCATCTTCGTGGATCAAGATGTTGCGTCTCAATTGGTGCTATCTACCATCGATCTCTTTGAAGCCTCATAATGCGCTGTCGGAGGCTGTACCCTCGACCACGACGCAGCGCCGAGCCGGTAGTGCTGCTACTGCTGCTCCGGTGGCCAAAACTGTCTCCCGACGACGAAGGAATAAGTGTCGTCGCCGCGGATGAGTTGCCCCCACCGCCGTTATTACTGTCATCTCCGCCGACCCGGTGACTTATGGCATTCACCGCCGGGGACGTTCTTGTTGCTGCTGTAATTGTTGCATCTGATGGTTGATGACTGCCACCGCTAACACGGGGTCTATGCCTGTTTTTGTTGCTGCGCCTGCGACGGCGACGTGACGGCGTCCTCCCCCTGGATACGGAGGGGGTTGGAGAACCCGTCCACGAAGAGAAATCCGGGTAGCAGCAGCCGTCGCCTTCCTCCAGCGTGCTGCAGTAGGCGCTGAAAAAAAGACCTTCTACGAGAGCGACGAGGGCGAGGCAGGCGATCAGGGAGACGGCCATGGTGTGGTGCAGTTGGTTGGCTGGTTGGCCGGTGGTAGTTCGGTCGGCCGGTTGTTTTTGCAGATCCTATCCGCCGCCGCCACCGCCTGCGGTTCGTCTCTCCTCGATTATGAAGATACGTATATGTAGCGGTGTCCCAGCTAGCTAGCGGGGAGATTCAGGTTGGCTTTCCTCGTTGACGAGCAAGTAGATAGTAGTATTAGTAGTCGAGGACGGCTCTCTGCAGCCGAAAGAGCGATTTCACAAAAGGTGAGGTTGTTGGAATAAACCACCAGGGTCTTTACCAGGGCAGCTATATATGCTCCGAATATGTGCCTGGGCTGAGCAAAAGAACAATCAATACGCAGCGCGGGTCACAGCTGTATATTTAAACTGCCGCTGTTGTGGGTTGCTGACGAACAGTCATCGTAAGGTTTTATGCCTCTCTCTCTATGCTTCGCTCGTAGGCAACGTACGTGGAATTGTCGTGGCACTGCATGACTCCCCGTGAGTTCCGCTGCAACCAAGACTCAGCCCTTGCTGAATCAGGGATTGTGATTGCAAGAGGTGTGGTCCTGACTAACCTTTTCCCTCTTCACCAGCCCACCGTGGTATATTTTGAAGTAAGTATTGCTGATACCCTCATGACCAGAAGTGATGTCTCATTTCTCGGCGGGGAGGGGGGAATGCATGAACATGTGGGGTGCAATGATGTCTTTCTATTACCGTCTCAGCTGGTACTTTATACGCAAACTGCAGGGGGCATGTGATCGCGAAGCATGGCAGGGGTTGAGACATTAAGTATTATTATTATTATATAGTTTTCGAGTGCAGGGTTTTGGTCTACGAAGCTCTGGGCCGCTCCGGCTGGCTAACCTCGGGGATCGAAGGCAGAACCGGGGCAGCACCGGGCGTGGCAGCATCAGCGCCCCCAGACGGCAGATGAGCCGGGGCTGGCGCCGCGACAGAGCCGGCGGCAGCACCTTTCTCTTGTCCCATCTTGGACGTCGCCGTCTCGGCCGTGTACATGTCCGGCCTCAGCCGCCGGTTGTCGCGCACGCACGTCACGATGCCCCAGATGGCGACGCCGAGCAGGACGCAGATGAGGATCACCATGCCTACGATCAGCCCGATGGTGCTGCCCGACAGGCCGTTCCCATCACCGTCGGAGCCGGAACCGCCCGAGCCACTGCGGCCGTTCTTGTTGTACGAGCAGTCGTACGAGGAGGAAAGATACACGCCCTCCTCCCAGCAGCGGCTGTGCGTGGACTCGGGTATGTTCGCGCCGTAGCTCGGGAAGGCGACGATGTCGCCCTTCGTACTAGTCGCGCCGAACTTGACGGGCGCCACGGCCATTTCTTTCGAGGCCATGTCGAAGACGAGGTAGCTGTGCTTCAGGAAGGGCGCCCCGATCGTAAAGTCTGGGTCGCGGTACGTGCGGGAGGTGGAGTTTTGGACGCCGAACAGGCAGGCTGGGGCAGCCTTGTCCTTGTGCTTGTACATGTCATAGCCGTCGTCATAGTAATAGTCGTCGTTGTAGTCGTGGTAGTACCTCTTGGTCCAATTGTCCATCGGCAGTACCAGGTCGGACAAGGAGACGGTGACGCTGGGCCCGACATAGCTTGAGAACTGAACCCCGACCCGTCCCTTCACATTATCACGCTGCGAACAGGGAATCGTGGCTACCAGGTAGTCTGGATCGTAGGCCGCGCCTGCCATTGCCCACAGCTTCTCAGCGAGGTCTTGGGGCAGGGTGGAGACGGTCAAGGTAGGGTCGATGGTCACCAGGGGCAGCGCAGTCTGGTTCTGGACGGGCTCGAGCGTGCCGTCGTTGGTCGCGCTGGTGTTGAAGGAAGCAATCTTGGCGCTGAAGGCGTTGGTCGTGGTGTAGACACCGCTACTGCTCGTTTCCTGTTGCGTAAGGGTAAACCGTACGAGCGGCGCCTCGAAGGCCGACTTGTCCACGGCGCCAAGCAGCAGATTGCCCGTGGTGCCATCCTTGTTGTCCAGCCACATACTGAAGGCCTTGGAGTTGATCTTGCCGTCGGCCAGAAGGCGGTCCACGAAGGTAGGGGCATTGGAGTCGGAATAGGAGTGGTAGTACGAAGTGTTGAAGCCTAGGGACAGCCTGCCCGTAGTAGAGTCGGACGTTGTGGCGAGGCCGAGGGTCAGGTTCCCGACTTCGATCCCGCCGGGCAAGCCTACAGAGTCACGCACGCTCGTTCCACGTGCCCGGCTCCCGTCGAGATAGGTTACACTGAAAGTCTTGTTGCTGTAGCTGTAGCTGGAGGCCTTCTCCACCACCAAGGTGGAACTCTCGTTGGCCTTGAAGGCGTTGACAAGGCATTCCTCCCTTTCCTCTTTGTAGTATTTCGAGGAGTACTTGGAACAGGGAGCGGCGTCGCGAACCCACGAGTAGGAGTCCGAGAGGGACAATGCCAAAGGCATATTCTGCGGCGGCGTGCCGACTGTCACGTTCACGACGTAGGTCGCCGCCTCCGGGTTGGACAACTTGACTGCGGCATCCCGATCCTCCAAGGCGGACCGGCGTTGGACAGAGACAGGCTGTGGTGTCTGGCGCTCGAAGGGGAAAAGCAACTGGGTATGCGCTCCGGTGGTAAGGGCAGCGATGACCATGGCCATCAAACGAGTGGACGTCTTCATTGTGGAGTTGGAAGACAGGGTGATAGGCAGATGGTAGGGGAAGCTCTGTCTATATATCTATAAATAGAAGAGCACAAAAGCGAAGGACTCGGATGCTATAGTAGCATGATCGGCAGTGGCGCAACCCAAGGAGAGCGAGAGCCGTCTAGCCAGCAATTGTTGGAAAGAGAAGCAAGCTACTTAAGTAAGAAAACGAAAAGTAGCCAGCGGTCAGCATCGTGAGCGACCCCGTCGAGCTTGCGGGCCGCGGCACAGCAAGCGGCACAGCAAGGAGTCGACTCATCTCACATCGTCTCACAAGTCGCAGGTTTTTTGCAGTCCAAAATGGCCAAGACCCGTCTAAGCGACATTGGCAGATTGGCGTCGGGCCTGGGTTGGGTTAGTTGCTCCGGCCTGCCTGCTTTGGGACTGGCAACCCACCAACCCCTGCGGTTAGCGGCAGTCTAGGCTTTAGGCTTTAGGCTCCTGTCCAGGCACCAGCAGGCACCAGGGGATCCAGGGCGGCTAGTTTTGGTTGCTATTCTTATTCTTTAGTGGACTGGCTCGGCCCGTTAGGTCAAGATGTAATGCTCGTCTTTGCGATACGGCCACCACGTGTCGCTAGAGATCTTTCGCGTGTCCCATCGCTCAATCACACATCCAGGGTAGTCCACTGAGTAATTCCGCAGAGGCAGCATCGCCGACCCCTTGGCCCATTTCGGAAGAGCGAACGACGTCCACTTCCACTCGTCCTCCGCGTCCAGGCTTCCCAGCTGGTGGTAGGCCACGATGTTGAGCCATGTCCGACCCCGACCCCCGGGCGGCTGTTCCTTGGCCACCTCGCTCGCTTCCGTGTCGTCGCTTTCCGAGTCGCCCTCCGGCTGGCTGAGGCTGAAGTCCGTGAGACACATGGGACAGAACGCCCGGTCATAGTCCACCGTCGTCATGGTCGACCCCGCGAGCTCTTTCCTGCTGACAGCCAGCCCGGGGACGCGGAAGGACATGCCTGGCAGCTCGGCCCCGATGTGAGTCCCATAGTGCCCGCATATGAAATGAGGCGTGTGGTCCAAGTACCCTCGCACCGTCGGTGCGTCGGTGCCATTGTACACCAGCTCGTGGGAGATGGCAAGAAACAGCTGCTCGTCGATGAGACGGACCCGGGTCGTCTGGCGCCAGAACGGCTTGCACGGCGCGCGCTTCACGACGCCCTTGGGGTCGGCCGTCACGTGCAACAGCTCGGGGAACTGGCCGTAGTCGAAGAGCAGGTCGTTCCTTAGGAGGCGGGCATGGTAGTGTCGAAGCTGGAAGTGCGGGTTGAAGCTCGTGTGTTCTGTTTTGACGCAGCACAAGGCAATGTTGCGATAGAAGAAGCGGCCCCAGGCTGACGACGGCGCTGAGGAAGAAAAGACCTTGGCCAACTCCCGCCCCGGGTCGCAGGCATGCAGCACCTTGCACGTATGGCAGTAGACAAAGCGGTTCTGCAAGTCTCGCTCCAATAACAAGAGCAACTCGGGCTTTTGCACTACCAGCGTCTCGAGTCTATGCTCGAGCAGTTCGAATGCGGCGTGGCAGGTCAAAGCCAAACAGAGGATGGCCTCGGCAGGGAGGTTTTCGACAGCGAGTAGGAATATGTCAACCGGCAGGTTCAGCAGCGGTGACTCGAGCTGGAGAGACAGCTTCTTGTTGCGGAACCATCCGCGTTTGGCATAGTTGATCACCATGGTAGACAAGTAGATATCATGGAGTTGCAAGGCTGGCCCGAAAACCAAGCAGAAGACAGCGAAGCTGCCTCCTTAAAGGCAAAGGACCAACAGGAGTCGTGCTTTAATGACTGCCACACTTCTTTTGAGACTGTGCGATGCCGGGGTTTTTTGGATTGGGGCTTTTTGAGTCAATCGTGTCACTTGAGAGCATGGCATGGCATGGCATGAACTATGCGGGTTTATATTGTAAAGCCACAGCCATGGGCTTCTCAGCCCCAGTTGATGGTTACCCGGCTGTCTCAAGCTGATGGTTGATGTCCTGAGATAGAGTGGTTGTCTTAGCTCTCCGCTGGGACCGTCCAACAATTCATCTGGAAGCTGGCGACGCTTTGACGAGGCATATTAAAAGTACTCTGATTGTAAGATTGTAAGATCAAGACTCTGCAGGTAGTGTATGATTGTCTGTGCATGTCCTGTTTACCGAACGCCAACCCAGCGGGCTTTGCATCACGCGATAGGAAAGAGCATAGACTGGCCCTTACTATTGTGTGTGATCGGAGGTAATGGTGTTGCCATATTGAGTAGCTGTCGAAGCTGCCGAAGGTGTAGCACTGACATGACTTGAGAAACTTCGAGGGCTACGGGGTTGAGCGACTCTATGCTCAAGTAAGTATCAACGGGCCCCCGTCGTGCTGCCATTTCTTCCGCGATTGCTGACGCGTCTCGCGTTGTTGCGCGGGCGGTCGAACTGAATTGCTGGCCATACGGCAATAACAAATAAGTAGCAGACACACGAGAGTAAGACCACGCCGTTATTTGCTCCGCTGCGCATGCAGGGACGAAAGCTATTACGAGTGTGATATTGGTCTATGCTGAGACATCAACAATAAGGGGGCGATGCTGTATGAAGACTGCGCTTTACTGGGCAGATATGCCACGGGCAACGGGGAACTTGATCATCTCGTAATGATGTCCTCCAACGGAACTCAAGTCGTTGCCCGCGAAAGGAAAGTGATGGTGCAAATCCCCTGCCCCTATTGGCTTGCCCACATCAACCCGAACCGTATATTTGCTTTTGATACGGGCTCAGTAAACCCCCTTCATTTCGGCACCCTCGCCGCCCATAACACTTGTCGGGCGAACACCCGTTCAGACGAGTCTGAGAGCACTTGCAGGAAATGCAGGTTGCCATCAATGGCTGTTTGTCTCTCGTATAAACCCACAGATCTGGAACATTGCCTGTAGATCACAACAATGTTGTGATTTTGTCGTAACCGCCGCAGCGCCGTAGAGAGGGTTGTGGCTCGATGAGCAGCTGAGGCGAGCATAGGTCATCTAGGGAAACCATAATGGGACCAGGAGTATAAAGATGTATCAACAGCCGTAGCATGCAGTCAACGTGTTTTCATCATCAACCCCATCACCAACACCCCAATCTTCCTTAGCAACTTCAACCAGCCCCAGCTACCTCTGGATCCCTAAAAGCACCAGCTTTTTCCATTCGCTTAGATTCTCACTTACCTCCGCCCTTTAAACCACCCAACACAAACCAAGATGCAGCTGAACCGAGCAACTGTCTTGGCCATCTTGGTCACGCTGTCCATGGCGGCACCCAGCTCCAAGGACAAGCACGACAAGCACGACAAGGACCACAAGGATGACGGCGCCGTCGCCGTAGTTCCTGGTGGTGGCTACCCCTCGCCTGCTGTAAGTTGTCTCCGGTTATGAGGCCCCTTCTATTTTCTTTTCGCATGGAAAGGGTGGATGTATGTATGTACGAATTCCTACATGAAACTGACAAACCCTCTGCAATAGCCGTCGTACGGAACTAGCTGGCCTGCAGCCGGCGGTAGCAGCTCTCTTGACCCCAAGCCCGTAAGTGATAAGAAGGATAAGGATCACAAGAAAGGCGACAAGAAGGACAAAGACCACAAAAAGGACGACAAGAAGGACAAAGACCCCAAGTACGAAGGCGACGCCGCCTATGGCTACCCGGTCAGTGCCCGAAGCAGCGACGACTCCGACTCCAAGGACAAGGACTCGAAGCACAACAAGGACCACAAGGGCACCGAGAACGTCGACCACGGCTATGGCTACCCAGCCGCTGGTGGCGACAACGGTTACGGCAGCTACCCGGCCGGCGGCAGCCCCAGCCACGACGAGGAGCCCGCTTGCAAGGACAAAAAGAAGCACGGCAAGTCCATGAAGCATGGCAAGCGCAGTAGCCACAAGGACAAGTGCTAAACGCCAGGCGTCACTGGTCCGGCTGCTCCAAGCCGAAGCATCGCTCAGAGGAGGGGGAGTGTATTACTTTATGCCTTGCCATTATATGGTACGAGTCTCAGGCCCATGGCCAACCACTTTGCTTGATCACGAGAAATAGATGCATAAGTTACTGAGCAAGGGTTTTGTTGGATGGCTTGATGAGAACAAGCCTGAGAGAGTGGATATGTAGCATATTTTGAGAAAGGGGTTTTGGCGTCTTGTCTTGATTTCGACCACACAAATATTACTAGCACTTACCAATTTTGTCTTATCTTCGATTTACCTATGATCAGATCTTAGTTGACTCGCTTGTCCTTGCATCTTTGAAGTCGTTGATTGGGTAATAGCAAAATAGTGTCCAACTCCAAATCTATTGTCTCATTTTCATTTAGTCATCCTGATGAAGTCATAACATCATGTACGTAACAAATCATAACAAAACATCGTCAGAAGTCATCTCCCTTAGCTTTTCTTCCCCCTTTTCTTTCCCCCTTTTCCTTTCCCCAAAACTTGTACCAGTATCACTACTGCACAGGGGGCAATACAAGCCCCTCATCCCCGCTGACCTCCACGACGCCCTCCTCGCCCTGGTACGAGTACCGCACGTGCAGGACCTTCTCGACCGCGGGCGCCGGGTCCCAGAACCCGAGCAGGTTGCTCTTCTCGAGCCCGGCGGGGATGTGCAGCCGGCCGTCGCTCACCAGGGACGCGACTGCGACCGTGGTGTCGGCCACCTCCTCGGAGCCCCACGCGTTGCTGTGGCGGGACTTCTTCCCCGGCGGCGCGGCAACCTTGACGCCGTACTTGGCGCTCAGTATCACGAGGCCGCCGCCGCGCGTGTTTTGCTCGGCGGTCTGGCGCTTCTGCACGTTGTCCGCGAGCAGGAACGTGACCTCGTCGGCCTCGGCCTGGCGCTGCTGCACCGTGGCCACCCGCCGCGCCTCGCGCGCCTTCGCGGCCGTGGCGCGGTTATGCTGGCGGAGGAGCTCCCATGCCGTCAGGGTCGCGAACGGCACGACGGCGCTCCAAAACAGTGCGACGCGGGCGCGGAGGAGGGCGACGCTGGCGGGGCAGACGAGGAAGGGCAGCCGGATGGTCTGGCCGCCCAATCGCGACCAGCACAGGGAGAAATGGAGGTTGTGTGCGCTCAGGCCTATCTCGAAGCCGAAGGCGGAGAACCGTCCCGTGGTCCGCAGGCACCGCAGCGTGAGCACACTGGCCCAGATCGTCGTCCACGAGACTCCGGCCTCCATGCGGATGCGACGGCCGAAGCTGGTCTTCTCATTCTCCTTGGGAGGCGGGGAAGATTCATCGTCCGTCTTGATCATAAGTTTCCCAAGCAGGCGGCGGGGCCAGCTCAGCAGTGCACCCAAGCTGGTGGAAAGCATGGCAGACGAGCCCAAACAGCCAGGCTCCGCATTTGCCGAGACCGTCAACGAGACGTCGCCAAGTTTCGAAGCATTCTCCTTCTTTCTTCCCACCGTCTGTGAAGTCCGGGGGTCCAAGAGGCTTGTGGAACGAGTTGCACACTGCGTTGTGTATGAGAGATCCACTCTCGGAGGCAGGGCCACTGGAAGCACCATGCTGAGGAATCTCCTGTTGACCTCGGAGAACTGAGCGAAGGCATAGCACATCTTGTCTGGCTTGGCGATCCAATCTCCACTCTCGACCCTGAACTGCAAAAAGCCGCCTGCTGTAGGCCTTTGCACGAGAGCCGACAGACGAGGAAATCTTCCCTGCCAGATGGGGGCTTTCGTAGCTACCTGGATGATGCTCTGCTTCGGGTCCATGGGCAAAGCCACACAGTGAGTGACGCGAAGTCCAACTGCCGGCAGTGGGATGATATCGGACTCCAGCTCGATGATAGGGCGACTGGACTGTCCAGGTCTCGTCGGCGGCAGGCTATGCTGCAAGGTAAGCGTAACCAGGGGCTGGACCTGACCATCACGCAGCCTCGCGGTGTGGTCTCTGGGTATATAACCGGGTAAGCAGGGCTGGTATCGGTCGATCAAAGCAGCAGTGGGCACATCTGCCAGGTCCTGCATAAACCCGTAGATGCTGCTGGTAACCGTCACCGTAGTGGGCCGGTTTTGCACAGCTGGGGGGTCAGGGCGATCAAAGCGAATAGGGTGATCCTCATCCTCCCCATCATCAGAGTCCTTCTCCAGCTCTTCGCCATTAAGGACAATGCGCGGGTCCCCGTCGAGGAGATGGTGGGGCGTATAAAGCAAAAACATCATGTCAAGTGTGTTTCCAAGCCCAGGGACAGCCACGGAGAAGGAGTGGCTTGTAAGGAAATCAACCGGCTTCAGCATGGAGAGAGAAGGTTCTGAGCCAGCCCGGAGACAGCGGAACATGTCTTCGGCATCAATGCGCATGGCAAGATCGAAGGTACCCATGCTGCGGTCCAAATCCAGACGAGGGCGGTTGGCGGTAGCCTCGAGAATCTGATAAGCGGAAACGAAGAGCGGCAGATCGCTGTCATCGTCGGGCGCTCCCAGGCAGTCACGCTCGTAAATCAACCGTCGCTGAGGATCGCTCAGGGTCTCGAAGGCTACCTGAATAAGGGCCCAATAAACCTGGGCAACCTGGCGAGCCTTTGCCGGGTGGACGTCCGGGTGCAGCAGATGGAAGGCGCGGTAATACGCCCGGCGCACCTCGTCCATCGGCGCGTCGGGGGCCAGACAGAGCAGCTCGTAAAAGGTACGGGCCTGCCAGACCCCGCGCAGGGCTGTGGGCACCTGGTCAACGGCGGCCTGCTGTTCTTGTGGCGGCAGCAGCTGCTGCTGTTGCTGATAGACAGACGCGACATCCGACTGGCGGTCCCAAATCGACGAGGCGCCATCGTCGAATCCGAATTCGAACTCCTGCCGGGTGGCGGCAAACTGGTCGGTGAGGGAGAATCGCGACGGTTGCGCATCCGTCATGCCGGATCCATATATCCCCCCGGCCGCGGACGACGGTTGGAGGTAGTTGTTGTCATAATTGGCCCCCGAGCGCCGGCTCGAGGAAACGTGCGACGCAGATTCGCCATGGTCTCTGTGCTTCCGCTCCTTTCTCTCGGATCGCTCCGATCTCTCTCCACGCTCAGATCGTTCGGAGCGTTCTGATCGCTCTCCTCGCTCCTTACGCTCCTTCCGCTCCTTGCGATCTCCTCGCTTTTCTCGCAGCGAATCACCCATGGTCCAATCAGGGCTCCGCTACTGAGCGGTCTACCAGGCGGGCGAGTTTTTATTTGTTTTCGTGTACAAATCGATCGCAACCAATGCGCTTGTCGATTGTTCAAACAGATCAATGAGATGAGCGGGTATGGGCGGGGGTGAGAGAGAAGGTAGGAGGGCCTCTTTAATGCAGAAGCTCAGCCAACCGAGTGAGGCGATGATGCGGTGTGGGCAAGAAAATAAACATATGTACCCCATTTTCCTACATTTTAGCGGACCGGGCGGCGGGATGCCATGGAGGGGGCTGAGAGGCTGGGAAGGCACGGATCAGTATCGTGTTGACGCGTGTGCCAGCCAATGACGCGCTTCGTTCCATATGCAGGGATATGCACATCACGCACGCATCGTGACCAATCAACAGGGTGGGACTGAATAGCCTGACAGCAAAAAGTCTGCCGGGGACGAGAACCCTCACAATTGCTTCATCCGTCGTCTTCCCCCATTGACCGTCGTCAATCTGCTAGATGCGTTGTCAACTATCAAAATAGCGAGCCCCATATGCGGTCGCGCTAGCAGCAGTCCGCGCTACTTGTAGGCATCAGTATAGACGACGCTTTCACCTCCTCCGGCCCCTCCGGTATCGCCGAAAGAAGATGACTGACTCTATAGAATGTCCCGGCCTAGATATTAGCGTGGTCCGCCTTATGCTAGACAACACATGTAATCGTGCAGCAAATACCGGAGGCTTGGGCCTCGGAAACGGAACCCATCAGTGGAAAGTAGACAAGATCTCCAAGCCTCGTGAAGAATCATATAACAATGGAAGAGAAGTATATTTGATATCATAAATAGACAAGCCAACTGGAACCACTCGCAACGGCATAACCCTATTCACAAAACGGCTGGGTTCACCCATGGGGTGGATCTCCAGCATACTCCAAGCTATGTGCAAAGGAAAATAATTATGTACTGTTCCGTGGAAAACCCTATACGTCTTGCCTATCCAAAGTAGCGAGTGGCACATACCCTTCGTCCTTCTTGGGCCCTCTCCGAAGGACGCTGCTGGCGACACCTTGAACCCTGGTCAAGATGCCGTCCAGCCCCCAAGGCCCGCGTCTCTTGATGCCGCCCTTCTCCGCAAGGAGCGCCTCGTCCATCCACCCAGGTCGCTTCCAGAACCGGAGCAGGAGCGAACTGACCACAACGCTGACACTACTGCAAGCCATCGCGGCACCGGCAGCCATGGGGTGAAGATGGAACCCGAGCGGCAGGAAAATGCCCATGGCAAAGGGGAGCCCCACAATGTTGTACATACAGGCCCACAGCAAGTTCATCTTGATACGCATGAAGATCGTGCGAGCGAGATGCAGAGCCGCAGGGATATCCATCAAGTCGTTAGGTCGCATCAGAACAACATCGGCCGCTTCCATGGCGACATCCGTACCACTGGACATGGCGATACCAACGTCGGCCGTGGCAAGAGCTGGGGAATCGTTGATCCCATCACCAACCATAGCGACACATTGGCCTTGGGCTTGAAGTTGGCGCACGATTTCCTGCTTCTGGTCGGGGGACACGCCAGCGTAGACGTCATCCTCGGCGATTCCTACCAGCGAAGCAACCGCCAAAGCAGTAGATCGCTGGTCACCAGTAACGATCGCGGTTCGGATACCCATCCGGTGAAGAACGTCGATGGCCGCTGCAGCGCCCTCCTTGATAGTATCGGCAAGGCACAAGTGCCCAGCATATTTCCCGTCGATGGCGATGAAAATGTTCGTAGTACCGGCAGATGTGGACGCCTTGGACTTGTTTGCCTTGGAGTTGATTTCCTCGGATGCCTCGATGTCGTCATCAGATACTTCCACCTTGTTCTCCCGAAGGAAGCGTACATTACCCACCAGCACCTTGTAGCGGGTCCGCTGACCGCTGGTGGCCGGCTCGACAGTGGCGCTGATGCCTCTACCAACTGCCGCTTCAAAGTCGCCAATGCTGCCGTCAATGGCGCTTTCCATGTCGATACCGATTTCGTTTCGCGCAGCCGCGAGCACGGCTTTACCAACAGGATGTTCACTTCCCATCTCAGCAAGGCCGACAATCGTCCACCAGAGGCGTCGGCGCCAGTCGTTGCCTTGCCAAAGGGAAGTCAGCTTGGCAGTGGCGACACTCATCTTACCGTAAGTAATGGTGCCCGTCTTGTCGAGAACTACCTGCGTGATTTTGGTAGTAGTCTCGAGAGCAGCGCCGCCTTTGACCAAGATACCGTTCTCTGCGCCAACTCCAGTTCCAACCATGACTGCCGTGGGTGTGGCCAGGCCCAGTGCACAGGGGCAGGCGAAAACAATGACAGATATGCACAGCTTAACGCAAACAAATAGTCGGCCTCCGCTCTGCTCTTGTAGGAAGATCTTTGGAGGGTTCGTGAGAACATGACTCAAAACCATCCACACGATAAAGGTCAACAGACCGAGGATGAGAATAGTGGGAATGAAGTAACCTGCAAGTGTATCTGCAAGCCTCTGGATCGGCGCTCTTGTAGTTTGGGCGTCCTGCACAAGCTTGACGATCTGGCTGAGCTGAGTATCGCGACCAGCCCGCGTGACTCGGAAGTCGACACGTCCATGGCCGTTGACCGTTCCACCGATAAGATGACTTCCTTTCTTCTTGTTAACGGGAATGGCTTCGCCGGTTACCATGCTCTCATCAACGTAGGTTTCCCCACGGACGATCAGGCCATCGGCAGGAATCTTGTCACCAGGTCGTATGACAACAACATCGCCAACCTGAATGAGCTCAGTGGGAATGACCTTCTCCTCCGCTGCATTGCCGTCCACAATGGGAGTTTTGGGCGCCCCTGAAGCTTGCACGTTGTCCCACCCTTCAGCCGCCTTCTCAGCAGCAATAGGATCCGCGTAAATGGTAGCCATGGAAGGAGCAAGTGACATAAGCCGTGAAAGAGCTTTGGATGTCTGTCCCTTTGCGTTGTTCTCAAGATATCGACCAAGAGTGATGAAAGTAATGAGCATTGTGCTCGTGTCGAAGATAGTGCTCGGACGGCTGTGGGGAGCAAACATAAAGGAGACGCACATTGCCATTACACTGAAAAAGAATGCCGACGAGGTACCTAGCACGACTAGAACGTCCATCGTGGGAGAACCATGCTTAATAGACTTCCAAGCCGAAACGTAGAAACGCTTTCCAATGCCGAACTGAATTGGTATCGTGAGACCCAGGCAAATGATGTCGCCAAGGAACAAGCCATTCAGAAGTTGTAGGCCGCCGAAATCAAGTGCAGGTATCATCATGGGGAAGATCATATTAATGAAGAAGACAGGAATGGCGAAAGTAAGGGAAACCTTGAATGCTCGGCGCCATTCTTGGATCTCACGAGTTTTAGCCAAAGACTCGAGTTGAGCGTTGTTATCATCGCTGTCGGCAACCAGTGCATTATATCCCGATTGTTCCACGGTATCAACGATTTGTCTCAGTCCAGTCACAGTGGGCTGGTGCGTGACTGTGAGACGAGAAGTGGCAAGACTCAGGCGTGCCGTGTTTACGCCGGGAAGTGCCAACAAGGATTCTTCGATCCCTTTAGCAGCAGCGGCGTCTGGACTGCCATAGACCTTGAATTGGGCAGTGGATGAGCTGCCGCTGTGGTCACCGGTATCAAAAACCGTGGACAAAACTGTTGCCCCGAAACCGCGATCTTCGATAATCTCTGCGATCTTCTCAGCAGATAGCTTCGATGGAACGTGAGTAATAACCGCCCGTTCGGCGAGCAGGCTGATATTGAACCTGAGGACACCGTCGACTCCGCTGAATCCGCCCTCCACCGCTGATGTACAGGCACCACATGTCATGCCCTCGATGGCAATGGTGGTCGTGGCAGACGACGGCCGTTTTACTTCGCCGTCCGAGTCCAAGCTTCTTGTTGGCTTCTGTTCTTCGCTGTCGATCAGGGTCGCCCCGAAGCCTCGGTCCTCAATGATTTCAACAATCTTTTCGGCGGGCAGGAGAGTCGCATCGTGTTCGATTACAGCTCTTTCGGACAACAACGAGATGCTGAAGTGCTTGACGCCAGTGACATCAGCAAAGCCGCCCTCGACGGCGGACGTGCAGGCACCACATGTCATACCCTCCACAGCTATCGTCGTCACTGTTGTGGTCGGCTCATCGTCATCGGCGTCGAACAGTTTGTCGAATGGCCTGAAGGCGGGCGAAGGCAGGTCGGTCGAAAGAACCTCGGCTTCGAAGCCACGGTCCTCAATAATCTCGGATATGTCTTCGGCCGAGATGCGCTCGGGGTCGTGCATCACTACCGCCCTTTCCATGACCAGACTGACGGACACATTTCCCACGCCATCGACGCCCTTGAAGCCAGCTTCAACAGCGGAGGTGCAAGCACCACATCTTCGAGCTGTCAGTAAGTCCCCATTGAAAACGCGCATATATGCGCAATGCTACTCACGTCATTCCACCGACTCTCAGAGTCGTAGTCGCCCAGGAGGCTGTCTTGGGCGTTTGTAAAGATGACTGCATCGGGCCCTTCGGCGGGACCATGATATGTGTGGGAGCCATGGCGCAGATTGCTGGAAGAATGCGCGTATCAATTGGGTAGTTAGCGACAAGGTCACGGTATTAAATAGAAAAAGGTCGCAGGTCGACTATAATGAGGCCGGCATGGTATAATCTCTTGAAGGGACGCAATAACAAGCGGTTGGGTATAGGGACTTGGCTGAGTCGATCATCAGAAGTCCAGCTCCGGGGGAAAAGCAGGCGCAAGAGGATAAATGAAAGGATGGCTATGATCAGCTTATGTAGGGTTGCTGACCAAGGAGAGAAATGGATGTTGGTTTTTGGCGGGATGCGATTATGTAGGAGTTTCCGTCAGCAGCCACGCAGCCTCGGGGGGAAGAAGACCCTTGCGAAAATGCAAGCTCAACTTTGTTCAACTTTGAATCTCTTCTCGAATACTCCGTATTTGGCGGACCGTGCGGATACTACGGAGTATTTGCTGGAACAATGAACCAGGATCGTCCACGGAACCAGGACCAGGGTCTTTAATGCACCCCCGTAGACACAGCGTATTGCGTAGTGGCGGTCCTGTCCTCCGTCCTGAGGCTCCGTCAAGTCGCTGAATGCGAGATAAAGATTCTTGGATCTTTGAATCGCCACAGTGACATTGACCTGTGTGTGTGTGTATGGGTGCGTTGATTTGCGAGCAATATTTCGGTACGATTATGAATAAGATTGATGCCCATAAAAGCAATCAAAGCTTCTTTATTATTCCTGCGCGGTCCAAGACACCTCTGGCCTTTGTCTCTGTCCTGGGAAACGAGGGGGCTCGTGTTCACTCGGGCGCACATGAGCACACATGCGGTAGCGGCGGGCGATATGCCGAAGCTAACTTGCGCAGGTCGCAACTGGCCGTCACATTTATTGTCGACTTTGATTGAAGCACCACGAGCCATACCCACCCCAGGATCTCACCAACGTCCCATTTCAGGTTGAATGACTCGCACCATGGATGCAACCATAGATAACCTACATAGATGCTTGGGCTTAGAAAGCGATGGTAAGGGAGCTAAAGCTAGGCCTGGCACCTGGGAAAGCAATCTGCACACAGAGCCGGGCCAGGACTTGATGAAACGAGAAGCTTTTGACGATGCCAATGTTCCTGTCGGAAATCAAGCCGGACTTTTTTTGATGCACGACAAACAACCACCGTTGATCTACCGTACGTTGAATAGACACTTGACACCTGCACAACGTCCACGATTGATTATCCGTATGACAAGCATAACGGGCATCTACCAGGCGATGTTCCATTGATACTTCTTTGGGTACATTTCTAATAACACCGAAAAAAATCTACGGGGTAGAAGTCGAGATTCAAAGCCCAGATCCCAGTTCGCCTCGGGCCTGTTTCGATTTCTGGCAGACAGGCCTCTCTGGGGATTGTTTCGCCTAGACTTCAAGTCAAAATCTACTACGAAACGGTTCCAGCCTCAGCAAGCTAAAATCTTAGGCGCCAGGATTCGATACCCAATACGAGCCGAGGAGCCACTGAAAAGACTTGAAAGCTGAAGTGCCAATCGCGAAGCTTGTGTAGTGGTATCAGACGTATGTGGCGGCAGGTGCTGCTGATGAGAAGTGCATGCTTGATATGTTCTTGTTCTGCCCAAGCCATGATCAACTGCAAGAACGGCTTGATGGCATTTCCATACCAGACTCAAAAGGGGCAGGTGTCCGTCCTCTGCTTGGAAAAGAGGGGTGCATTAGGTATTATTAGCATATCAATCTCCTTGCTCTCCTTGCTCTGCTGGCCCTCCTTGTTTTCTGCTTGCTCTTGCTGCTCTGCTTGCCCCATTCGTCTTCCCCACCAATGCTGCCCCTCTACCGGTCTAGGCCTCTTGTAGTCTAGTGGACTCTGGGCTTTGAACCGGCAGGTGGGTTGGTTGCCTGCGCTTGCCTGGGACCTCAAACAACAGTGATACGATTATGATACAAGGGACCAAACACCAACCAATTCTACGCTACCAAAGAAACATTCCAACCACACTGCCGGAAATTAGCAACGCTCGCGAGGTCTCGTTTTTTCCCTTCCACCTCCGTGTTGCATGTGGATTTCGACCCCGAGATCATCCGAACTTTTGGATCTGCAAATACCGGACTTGGTAAGCGTGCCAAGAGGGAGGAAGACGTCAAGCCAGTCGCCTTGGCCCCTCCAACCGTGAACGACGAGGCTGTTGCAACTTGAGCTTGTTGTCTCTGACCTCACCGTCCGCAAGGCTACCACTCGACACACTTTCCATCATGGCCCAGGTAAAAGCCTTGAATGCGTTGGAGGTTAGTAAGATGTCCTCGAACGAAAGTCGGGTCAACCCGTTAATTAATTCATCCAACATCCAGCCTTTCCTGGCTCTAACCAAGTCAGCAACCTCGCCCCGCGCCGCCGCCGATCTCGTCACGAGAGCTACCTCGACCCCCAACACTTACGTCTTCGCAGAATTGTTGCAGTCACCCCAGATTCAAGCCCTCCCCAGGCGCCAGAATATGCCCCATACTATACCCTGCTGGAGATATTCTCGTACGGCACCTACTCCGATTACCGCAACACCGCGAACCTCCCCAGCCTTAATGAGCAGCAGACCTTGAAGTTGCGCCAGCTTTCCCTGTTGACCCTTGCCAAGAACCCCCACAACTTGAGCTATGCCTCTTTACAATCAGCTCTGGAGCTGAGTGATGCTCGTGCTCTGGAGGACCTGGTTATCAGCGCCGTCTACGCCGATCTAATCACAGCCCAACTTGACCCTCACAACCAGGTCGTCCATGTATCCGCCGTCTCGCCTCTTCGCGACCTGGCTCCCAACTCGATCCCCGCGATGCTGGCCAGTCTCCAGGAGTGGTCCAATCGCTGCACCATGACCTTGGATGGACTCGAGACGCAGATCACCGCCATCAAGGACATTGCCGCCCAAAAGCATAGCGAAAAGCAGGCATGGGCAAGCAAAACGGAAGAGCTGATATCAGACGAAAAGCTCGACAAGGGTGCCCACGGTCGCGGGCAGACGAACATGATAAGCCGTGCTGTTGCTGGCATGCGCAGTGGACGATTTGGTAAGCGGGACAGGGGCGGGAATAGTATAGAGGTTGAGGCTGACGATGACGAGGCAATGGACCTGGACGATAACCAAGAATTCAACGAAGGTTTTGAGGGGGTGCTGCTGGCAAGAAGCGAGCCAGCAGAAGGAAAATCTAACAGACTTTGGGGATGGACCTCTCGAGTCGGATTGGTAAATCAACTGGCATACTCACGACCTGACTCCGGCAACACGAAGCATGGCCAACATAGAGGTGGATTGGCTGGACGTTAGAGCAGACATGTCCGCAGGGCATCATAGAATTATGTCGAGTAGGGGAAGCATCATAATCCCCCAATGAAGCACATGATATCTCACTGCTTTTCGTTTTGGTTCATCGGGTATTAGTCACGCTGATAGGTAGCATGGCAACATACCATTGTATGTGAACTGCGCACACGTATATACAGTATATGCTCGAAGACCAGCTCTGGCTTATAGTCTGCCACCAAGAAAGCCTATCCCATTGTATCGTTGCATGTTGAGGAGCGTAGGCCCCGCCTCAGAGTTGACTATTTGATCATCCAAGGGCAAGGAAAAGATATCATAAATGATACGAATCTTAAAGCCAGAATCGGCCTCGCGTGTCCATTCTTCAAAGTCACGTACACTTCTAAACCGAATTGGGTGACAGATATCGTGTTTGACTGGTGACTATCTAACTTCAAGATGGGGATATAATCTCTACATGCCACAACCAGATGCTCAACCCCCTCGGCACTTCTCTTCTTGAACTATTCACTTGTCAGTCGCAAGAACCCTCTCCTCCTTGCCTTTGTTTTTTGCTTGCAAATAATCCAATATTGAATTGAGGAACGGAAAATAAGAAAACCGCAAGGTGAACGTCAAGTTCAGGAATGGATATGGACCAAAATAAACACCTAATAACACATTGTTGTGTTTCAAACACAAACGCCATTTTCGCCTCTGTCACTTCCCTATCTCCATTTTTAGAGTTATTCACCACCGTTAACACCAGTCAGAGGTTGGAGGGTAACGAAGAGAAAGGTATTATTCAGAATACACGCACGCCGGCTGATGATGGTGAGAATACAGAATACAACCATGTAAGAAAAAGAATCGTAACGTCGTGAGTGATTAAATATCCTTAGAAAGGAAACAGGACACTGCAGGAAATGCCCCTATAACCTCTTTCCTGGCACGAGGATGAACAGCACACAAAGTGCGGCATCTATGAGCATTGTGATGCCGAGCACCATCATCGACCGTTTGACGATGAGTTTGCGTACGTACGGCTCTGTGATGCGAGAGAAGTTGAATGGCGTGTACTCGGAGAAACCGATGAGACCCATAATTGGGTCAAGGGAATACTGGTACGAGGCTAGGAGGTATACTCCTACGGTGAAAGGCAAGATGACCTGAAAAGTTTTAGTATTGATAGGCCAAATAACAGGACTCGTTCGTAATGCAATACATACCCAGCATCGAGTTTGCCTGGACATGTTCAGGAAGATGAGAACGAACGCAGTCCAGAAGGCACCGAACATAGCAATGAGACCAGTAATCAATCGTGCTATAATGGTGGGCGGAATCAGGTTACCCAAAGCACGGGCACGCAGGAATCCAGGGAAGGCGTCACGCTCCATGGCCTGGAAGACATAATCCTTAGCGACGTCAAAGACCTCAGGGTCATCCCGTCCATCCTGCTCGATTGCGGTCGTAATGTCCTGGGTGATGGAGCCAGGGAGGGTGATCTCACGTTCGGCACCCGGAAGTAGGAATGTATACAGAATCTTTTCTGCGCTGGCCCGGATATCCTCCCTAGCCACGGCATGGGCTGGTGAATTCGAGTCGGTTGTCAGCCCACGCGGAGTGCTGAGATGGCTACTAGCACGAGCTCGACGTTCTTGGCTGCTCGCCGGAGAATCTTGGTGCTGCATGCCGGGTGTCATAGGTTGATCCTCCCGCAGGTATGCCGACATTTGCGCATTCTGCTCCTTCTCCTTCTCAGTCGAATAGTGTGAAGGACCTGCTGGACCATCGCGCATCTCGCCCATAGCTTCCAATACCGCAGATGACCGTTTTGATCCACTTCTCTCTCCGTCGGGGGTGCCAACTAGAACGGATCTTCTAAGTTCACGGACATAGTGGCGGCAGAGAGACATGTGTTGTGCAACATCGAGCCTATAGTTTGATTGTCAGCAACCTTCATCCCATCGTCGCCTCAATCTACAGGATTGAATTTACCAGAAGTCAAGGTAGTCGACCGATCGTTGTTGGTCGCGCATGTAAATGTAGAAAGAGAATAGGTCGACCGGAGGATGAGTGCGGCGACTCAGCACCTCAAAGAGAGTCGGCAATCGATTCCTCGTCATGTCAGGAATAGGCGACGGGGTGCTCCTCGAAAAGTTGTTCGGCGGTTCATGGCCGGAGTAGGCCATCTTGGCTGTTGTATCGGTATGAAATAATTCAGACTTCAAAATGGTGGTTCGCAGTCGGGCGGACTCCAATGAGTCGCGGTAGGTTTGAGGGTGAACGAGTGTGGGCGAGGTTTAACTCTGCAGCTCTCCCTGGGCGGGAAGCTGTTTTCGCAATCTGGGCTGCCCGAGTCGATATTGGGTGATGATTTGTCGCGTGGTTGCTGGGCGAAGGAATGTGGATCTAACAGCCCTTGAGAGAGAAAACCGGTCGGACAAGGTAGATAGATGTCTGTTGGCAAATGAATGAATGAATTGAGTCGAATGGCAGTAGCAAATAAGCCAGTTGTCGCCAGGGAGTCGTGATGACGGCAGTTGTGACTTGATTGAAATGCGCAACCATTGACCATAAGGTTGGCTCGAAACCTTTGGGAGGTAGTGTTCGGGCTTGTCAATAGGTTAAGTCGATTGACAGGTACGAGGCGTTACGGGCGACTTTGATAGGACAAAATTGAGATTAACGTCACGCCCGGGTCGGAAATTGGTAACACGCTCTTGTCTCTGCGCTCTAAGACAGGAATGGGGCGCAGCCGAGTAGGAGTGGGTGTCGCTATGGTGAGCTGTAGCACGATTGGCAGGCGATTGATGGGGTTGGACTGGGAAAGTAGAAGCAGAAAGTGTACCTGCTTGACCCGGATGGAGCCTGAGAGCGGGACTTTAGACTGTGAACTTCGGCCAAGACTTTTTCTTCCTCTTTTCGTAAGAGTTGCACAGCGTTGTGCAGCGTGCAGCGTGCAGCGTGTGTGTTTGGTGTACCTAGAGAGAGCCAGAAGCCAGTTCTGGCCAGCTAGCCAGTCAAGTCAGCCAGTCTTCTCATTCTCCGTGCGCTAAAAGGCTGGCATTTGGTCCGGGCGTCAGGTGACCCACCGACTGCTCTCTTCCAAGCTCTACTCTACATATGTATTGATGTACACTAGCCACACCAGACATTATCGCTGAGCCCCAGACAGCCACCACAGCCACTTCTTTGTTATCCCCCCACTTCCGGCCCTTTCATTGGCCAACGTTCTTGCCCTCTCAACCCACAAGCCCATCCGACAATTTTCCCAGTGCAAGCAGGAAATATTCTCAATCGGGACTTCTGGACTACCGCAATTCTGTGAGAACACACGACGTAGCCCGACACGACAACCCATTTCGCCTAACCACCCACAGGTCAACACATCAAACAGTAAGCGCAATCGCTACCAACGAACTGCTATTCTTCAGCAAAGGTCAAACTCCGAACTCAGTCTGACCACCAAATTACAGAAATGTCGTCCGGAAAGAAGTCTTCGGGCAAGGGAGCCCTCGAGCAGGTTGTCGCTCGCGAGTACACCATCCACCTGCACAAGAGAGTACGTCTACCTTGAGGGATTCGGGAGGGGGAACATCGTCTCTGGCTATTCGGAAGAAAGGGCTGGGAAATTTGGAAACGCGACACGATTTGCTGACGGAATTTTCTCTCCTCCAGTTACATGGTGCTACCTTCAAGAAGCGGGCTCCTAAGGCCATCAAGGAGATCAAGGACTTCGCCCACAAGACCATGGTACGATATTAACCCCCAGCCATTCATCATACGGTTCCGCTGCCCTCGACGCAACATTTTACACCTGCGACCGGAACACGACGAAATATCTGATTACTAACCACAACTTCGGCAATAGGGTACCTCCGATGTCCGCGTCGACCCCCAGCTCAACAAGAAGGTCTGGGAGCAGGGTGTCAAGGGTGTCCCCTACAGAATCCGTGTGCGCATCAGCCGCCGCCGTAACGACGAGGAGGGTGCCAAGGAGAAGCTCTACAGCTACGTCCAGGCTGTCAACGTCAAGAACCCCAAGGGTCTCGTGACGACCGTTGTCGAGGAATAAGCGTTGCCTTGCCGGTTTCGCGGGGGATGACGACTGAAAGAAGAAAAGAACGACTTGACGAGCGGCGGCGTCTGTTTGTGTGTAAACGGCTGTGGTTCGAGGGCTAGATATAATTTCACCACGAGATATATGGTGGAATGGAATCATCACATCGAGGTTCTCTATCTCTCCCACAAAGGGCATGGTTTTGGAGTTCCGTCTGGTTCTTTTACATGACATGGATTCTAGCTTCACTGGTCAAGGACAAAATCAATTCGAGACAATGTGAATACCCACTTGCGCTGTGCCTTGGATAACCGGGGCCCTTCACTGTTTAATCATGGACGCTTGAATGGACCAACTACAGCCATACGCCAGGTTGATGGTTTACAGCCACCGATCCCTCTGTATCCCAGGGCACCACCGTCCAGTCCTACGCATGTTGCACGTCATTTCTCGAACCGCATCCCTTCATGCGAGCAGAAGTCTGTTTGAGCAGAAGCAGGTGCGTAAAGCATCGAAGAGTCCAAGATGCATTTGCGCTGTTTCAGAGTAATTTGTTGTTGTATGTATTCCAGGCAAGCCGCCGGAATTCTGGTCCGAACTATCAAAAGCAAAACCACGTACCAATGCAATGCCACCCTTGGATTTTGTCGTAGGAGCGGACTGCGCTATACAAGAAGCATGACTCCGAATCTCCAATACCGGCTATGCATGTTTCACGTATGATCGTATCCTCTAGCAGGAGCTGGGGATTCTGGGGGTATAGTACAAATGTCAACACTTTAGCGTCGTTTTCGGCAGGTTCTCTAGTCATCGTCAACATCCCGGTGGCGAGCGAGCACCTTTCGCTTGAACTCCTCCATATCCTTGTCCCAT
This sequence comes from Apiospora kogelbergensis, assembly GCF_038363985.1. Classification (NCBI taxonomy): domain Eukaryota; kingdom Fungi; phylum Ascomycota; class Sordariomycetes; order Amphisphaeriales; family Apiosporaceae; genus Apiospora; species Apiospora kogelbergensis. Next base: position 2,091,000 of record NW_027117422.1, read on the forward strand.
AACTCGGCGGCTTCTCCGTTCAAGGGCGAGGCGCTACTCGGCATGTTAGCGGACATATTTCTTGGAACAAGGTTTTTGCCGGTAAGGATAATCAGCATACTTGTTGGGTTCGCCCAGAAGACTTTGCAGACTCAGAAGCACAGTCTGGATGTTGTATGCAGCCGTCCACTTGTCCTTCAGGATATCCAGGCAGATACGGCCCGAGAAGTCAAAGTTGGGGTGGTAGATGGGCGTCTTGAATAGGACAGTGGGCGGCGCATATGGGTAGTTGTTTGGGAACGCAAACGTGAGCTTGAAGGTTAGGCCAGCATAAGGTGTGTCGTCGGGGCCCTCGATGGTGGCCGTCCATGACAGCAGATTTCCATCGGCGGAGGGGAAAGCAGACACGCCAGGAGCCGGAGAGGTCATCAGTTGCATGAGCTCCGTTTGAAGTCTGAAACAAACCATATTGTCAGTATATCATACTCATGGTCAGCGACTTGGTTGAAGCGAAGGTCCGTACCGCTTCGTCACGCTCTGGGCATCTGGTCCCTTTCGCGACCCGCCGAGCTTAGCTGCCTGGACGCTGCCGGGTGCAGAGTTCTGGCTGTTTTCCGACTCAAAATCCATCTTATATGATCTGTATGGGCTGTCGCCGAAATGTGCAGACTTCGTCGAATTAGGGGGAGTGTTCGCCAATGTTCGAGAGACAAAGGTGTGTTTGGACAAAGATAGCCAGCCGTCTAATCTGGCAAGCTTCAATTGGGCGCGGCTGGGCTGAAAGGAGGATACGGTCTTCTGGAATGAAAATGGCTGTTAGTTTGAAGCACGAAACAGTATGAAAGAAAGCAAAGTCGTCTCGCTAAGTCCAAGACTTGAAGCCGTACGCAGAAAAGTCAAGGCAAAGGCAGTAGTTCGGAAGTTTGGACATGCATCGACGACTTGCAAGATATGCCTGCACGAACCTGATAAGACAATTAAGAGCACGGATACTCCAGGTGAATTGCAATTGAGGTTAGATTGGAGGCTGGGGGAGCAGAGCGGGTGGGTGTGTGAATGTGTGGTGGTAGGGAAGATGCAGGGAAAACCGGTTGTCTCTCTGGTCAACCACCTCTGACCTCCTCTTCCAAATCACAAATCAGTTGAACGTCAACAACCAGCAAGTCGTGCAGCCTATGGCAACCGCGATAAGATCTGGGAGGAGCAGGGATGGGGGGGTTAGGGGGGCTAAAGACAGCGAGGTTTAGCGGCAAGGGGGCCTAAATGCTAAATGCTAAATGGCTTTTGGTGGGGTTTGGCTGCCTGCCAATCAATCCGTGATGGCACCAGACGCCCTTAAACAAAACGTCGAGGCTCGCTGCTCGTTCAGGTCCAGTCAAATCTCTTAATCGAAAAAGGTCGCGGCCAAGTCGCGTCGAACCGTGAGAATGGTGAGTTTTCGCGTCTGATTTGGTGACGAGGCCCATTCCCAAGGGCGACTACTTGAAGAACCACTAGGACACTCCCTTTGGGACTTCCTCGATGAGCGGGGTGGCTGTCTCGCCGCGCACACAGACCAGAGACCAGAACAGCTAACTAACGCGCTATCATGCTACAGTCGCAACTCGATCCTCTGCCAAAGGACCTGCCCTTCCGAATCATCTCCAAGACGATCGGACGGGGGGCTTATGCCTCGTGAGTATCGCCAACTTGAGACGCTCGGTAGTAACCATCCAGATCCCCAAACTAATCCAGCTCCTCACAAACAGCATCAAGAAGGCGGCTCCACTGGACACACCCACTCCTATCTTCGCAGTGAAACTTATACACAAGGGCTATGCAGTCCAGAAAGGCCGGATATCTGCCAAGCAGATCGCCATGGAAGTTTCGCTGCACTCACACATTGGACAGCATCCCAACGTGATCGAGTGGTTTGCAACTGGCGAAGACTCGGTCTGGCGATGGATTGCCATGGAGTATGCCGAAGGTGGTGACTTATTCGACAAGATCGAGGCCGATGTGGGGGTGACCGAGGACATCGCTCACCTCTACTTTTTGCAGCTGATTAGTGGAGTGAGCTTCATGCATTCCAAAGGCGTCGCCCATCGCGATCTCAAGCCCGAGAACATCCTGATGTCGGAGAGCGGCAATCTGAAGCTGGCTGACTTCGGCATGGCGACCATGTTCGAGTACAAGGGTCAACACAAGCTCAGCGCTACCATGTGCGGTAGCCCACCGTACATTGCGCCCGAGGTCTTGACCAGTGGCAGGACGGATAAGAAGTCTGGCGAGATAACAAAATACGCAGCTGAACTGACAGACATGTGGTCCTGCGGCGTTATCCTGTTCGTCTTGTTGGTTGGCAATACACCATGGGACCAGCCGACCAAGGATAGCTGGGAGTTCCAGGAGTACGTGCGAACCAATGGCCGGACCACCGACAACCTGTGGGGGAGAATACCACCAGATGCAAAATCCCTCCTTCGCGGCATGATGAATGTTGAGGCAAAGAAGCGATTCTCGTTTGCGCAAATACGTCAACACCCGTGGTATACCCGCAACAACAAGTTCCTCGCGGAGAACGGGCAGATTTCCGACCCCCCTCAATTTGGCCACCCAGATGCTTGAGAACCTCCGCATCGACTTCAGTCAGCAACCATCGTCTTCGCAGCGACACTCGCAGCCGGCTACGACCGGTGATGCTATGGATATCGACCCAGCCCCTCTGCTTGACTGGAAAACACCGGCTACGCAGCCAGAAACCCCTATCCACGATGTGCTCTTCGACTGGGAACGCCCTCAAGTGCGAACTATCGGGGCTCACAATGTTTCATTCACTCAGCCAATCTCCCGTGCGGATACCGGCGCTTACAACTCGAACACGCAGTCCCCAAGTATGGTTGATGCATTGGCTGAGGAGCCGTCCATATCACAATTCTCTTCGACGCCGGGAGTGGCAGTAACGTTAACCCAGAAGGCCCGACAGTTCCGTGATATTGTACCTCCTCATTCATTCACGCGCTTCTTCTCGCCCATGCCGCCCCAACTCCTCGTGCAAATGCTCAGCGACGCCCTTCACAACCTGAATGTGCCGCTGCCCCCGGGTGCCCCATACATTGGGCAGAACGATCATATCACGACTCTAAGGGTGAAGACTGCTGACGGGCGCCGGCAAGGTCTATATGGAGAGATCATGGTAGACAAGTACTATTTGCCTGAGTCGCAAGAGCTATTGGAGGTACGCTTCGTGAAGACCAAAGGTGATCCGTTGGAGTGGCGACGTTTCTTCAAGAATGTGGTACTGCTCTGCAAAGATGGTGTATATAAACCGGATGCTTAGGAGGATACCCGGTCTCATCTCGACCAGGGATGAGTGCATTTGTTTTGTACGCTTGCATTGGGGTATGTATGATTGGCTCATCATGTATGTAGATTCATCGGTAAGGAGTTCTCGTGCTACAGGTTCTGGCTACGGGGAAGCATTGGCTTGATTGTGTAATGATGGTGAAGGATGATGAGACAGATATACTTCGCTTCTCGTTTGATACAGTAGCCTTCTTAATGTAAAAAATAGAAGATTAGCAAACCAATGTGTTTCGCTGGCAACTTCAATTCCAGTGGCGAGCAAGGTCGACAAGGCCCTGTTCCAAATTCGGGCCATGCGTTTGCAAACATCATTCAAGAATAATAGCCACGGGCACTTATTAGCGTTGATCGTCTCTTGTCCCTCTTTTTCATTTTCTTCACCACCTTCTTTCCTTCTGATCTCTACTCTCGCTTAGTAAAGACAAGCTGGCAGCCATCCTGCATGCGAGTTAGTTCTATTTTCGCGGACCAGGTTGAAACACAGTAGAGATGAAGCCACGTATGATAGGGAAGAGAAATTAACATACCATGGGGAACAAGGTGGCAAACACCCGGATTTCCTCCGAACGCGGCGTGGAATGGTGTACGAAATCAAGGTCTAGCGCCGCCTTGCCAATCATGTGCGCCATTTGCAGCGGCACATACGTGCGCGCCAGACAGTCATGGCCGCCGGCGCCGAATACAAGCCAGTTTTTGGTCTTGGACTCGGCATCGCCGCTGATCCAGCGCTCCGGGTCGAACGTCTCCGGGTCCGCGTAGACCTCGGGGTCGTGCAGGGCCGGGTAGCACGAGGGGACCACCATGGCGCCCTTCCTGACCGTGTAGTCGGGTGTGATGGAGAACTTCTTGGTCGCGAGGTAAGGCACAAAGATGACGGGCGGGCGGTAGCGCAGCAGCTCCTTGACCACGGCCTTCGTATATGTCAGCTCCGGGTACATGTCGAGGTCGAAGGGCTTGTGGCGGTCGCCGCCCCTGGCCGCCAGGTTCTCGGTGCGGATGTGGTCGAGCATCTCGGGCCGCTGGGCAAGGACCTGGAAGAGCCAGGTCGTGGCGCTGCTCGAGGCGTCCTGCGAGGCGAATAGGAAGGTGAACAGCGTGCGGCCTATCTCCTGGTCGGAGAAAACGGGGATCAGATTGGCCGGCTTCTCTACATCGGTTTCGCCCGCGGCTACGCGCTCACGATACCGTTCGCAAGCCATCATGTGCAAAACCCACTGGTCGACGACGCTGGTGGGCACCGCGCCTGGCTGCGCCATGGCCTTCTTGCAGGCGGCGGCGCAGCGAGCAAAGTCAGCCTGGCACGCATCGGCGACGCGCTTGCCGCGCCACGGCTTGGTGCCCGGGATGTACATGGAGAGCGGGACGTTGACGAGCTCGAGGGCGGCGGTGACGAGGTAGAAGTCGTTGGCGATGCGGGCGACGGCGTCTTGGGAGATGTAGTCGCCGAAGAAGGTGCGCAGGGACAGGGCGCAGTTGATCTCGCGGAAGCGGACCATAAACTCGCGGGGCCGGCCGCCGTTGGCCTTACTGTCGGCGACGAACTGCGCGAAGAACTGGCTATAGATGGCCTCCTGCACGGGAAGGTACGTCGAGATGGCTTTGTTGGTGAAGAGACCCGAGAGTCCTTTGCGGTACTCGACGTGCGCCTTGCCCTGCAAGAAGACCCAGGCGTTCGGGCTCATAATGTCTTCGGCGATGGGCACGATGCAGGGCTTCAGGTAGCCCGGGGACTTGAATACTCTGTGCGCAAGATCCCGTTCGGAAACCAAGACGACGAACCTGCCGTTGAGTTTCGGTTAAGACCAGCACATCAAACATTGACAGCATCGGCTGTTGTACTTACTTGTGGAAGACGGACACACAGCTCAGGGGGCCACTGGCCCATTGTTGTATGTAGCCTTCCCACTTCGGATGGATGGCCTGTATGAACGGCCCCATGAAGGGCACCTTGAAGGATGGGCCAGCAATCGAGCCTTTCTGTATGATGTAGCTACCTGCTGGAGTGTCAGTCGGCTGTGGAAGCATAACGTGTTGTCATCTAATCGCTTACATTGATCATACACAGCCAAAGCTAGCAGGATAGTCAGTGCTATCTTCCAGAAACCAAGCTCGGCGACATAGTTGGAAACGAAGCTCTCCAATTGGCCTGTGACGGCTTGCGGAATGTTGTCAGTCGCATTGGTGTAAGATGATGGCAGAATACTGCCACCCTGGACAACGGAAGCCATGATGGGCCCAAAATAGGAAGAAGACGCTCTCTCTGTTGACGGCAAACGCCAGAAATTCACACGCAGAATCCGCAAACAGAGAACTATGACATGGCGTTCAGCAGATAGGAAGAGGCAGAGTGTGTAACGTCCAGCCTTTATGTATGTCGCTCCAGCCCTCTGGACAGGGTCTCTTGCATGTAAGTGCTATCGAAAGTCCAACATCAACGCCAAGCGGTGGAGACGGATTGGCATTAGACAGCCCATTTTGCAGCCCGGAGAGGCATGTCAATGTCGCTACGGGCCTCCATATCTGAGGAAGTAGCGTGTTATCAGTCGGCATCGCCAACGGAAGCCGACGAGGACATCTCGAGGAACAGAGGGGCTAGCCAGAAGAGGCTTAGACTCCGATGAGAGCATTTGCCCAGTCTGCGTCTTGCCCTTCCGAGCCCCCCTTTTTCTTCTCTCGCAGCAGGACGTCGGAGTCTAGTCCTCTTCTGGTCTAGCCTCGCCTCTTCATCCACGACCTGTGTGACTGCATCTGATCTGACTTCTGATCTGACAGCCAGGCGCCATTTTCTCGCTCGTCGGGTTACGCATTCCCCCTTGACTTCGTACACGTTCATTGATCAGGTCCAGTCTTTTTTTTTCCTTCTTTCAGCCTCCCACTCCAACCCTTGTTACCTCGAATTGCTAGGGATGACAGCAGCAGCAGCAGCAAAATGAGCACTACGGCAGGGGCTCTGCTCGCTAGCGCCTACCATACATCCTGCCTCTGCTGCCAACGGCTGACGCAAAGCACTTCATGATGCGAAGAACCCTTCGAAGGTCTTGCGAAGCTTGCGCCAAGTCCAAGCTCAGCTGCGACCTTCGCACCCCGCAGTGTTCCCGCTGCCTCAAGCGCAAGGCTGCATGTTCCTATGCAAATGAGCCCTTGAGCTCGTCTCCCGATGGGCAGTCGCCTACCGGCTCGCTGGATTCCCCCGGTCGCGGCCACGATTGGGGTCCCGCCCATGAGGCGGTGCCCGTCCTGTCGGTCCGGTCCGGAACCCCGGGATCGCCTAGCTCCGAACAGCTGATAGTATCACTGCCCACAAGCATCGCATCACTCGACCCCTTTGATTCCTTTCCGAGGACCCGCCTACCACGGCAGCATGTGCAACGCTTGATACATCACTGTAAGCTTGCGATACAGATACTTGTCTACTCGTCATCCCATGACACCTGCTGAACATCCTCCCAGTTTTATCCAAGATTGCTTTCCAATATTACCCACTGGATCTCAGTGCGGATTCCAACCCGTTCATCGTATCATGGTGGCCTGTTGCTCTAGAAGACCCTGCATTGTTCCACGTGTCATTGCAAACAGCATCGCTGGATGATGAGCTGGCTGCCCAGAAAGGCTTCCCCGTTTCCGAGATGCTCATGGCAGATTCTCTGTCACTGGTGAGGCAGAAAGTCCAAAATCCCACTTCCGCCATTGAAGATGCAACCATGGATAGCGTTGTCACATTAGCCGCAATCGAAGTAAGGCTCCCTTTGCACCCTGTTACCGTCTAGCCAAACTGACCGCAATTGAATTTGAAGCACGGGAAGGGAAATTTCCAGATTAGCAACTTACACATCACCGGCATCATACGAATGGTGAAGATGAGAGGCGGGATCAACGAGTTGAAACACGCGAGCCCTCTCACAGCACGGATGGTTGCTTGGTAAGTGAATGTTCTTCCCGATTCGGTGTTGATGGATACTGATGTGATTTGGTGCCTAGGGTATGTATGATAGTCACAGGCACTCCGCAATTTCCAGCTCAGGACGACGAGGGTTGTGGAGATGGGCTTAGCCCTATATCACAATGGCGCTGTACCCCTATAGAACCGGAGCCCCTGTCTGTCCAAGCTCCTGACTTAGAGCCTCGGATACACTCCATCGTCGCCCGCCTAAACCAAGTCGTCCGAGAGTCACAAACCGGAGGTCTATCGACAACTGACCTTCATGACTTGACTTGTTACGTCATTCATAGACTGTTGCTTCTCCCTTCCGAGACCGGGCAGTATTCTCAGTCATCGGTGATGTCAGAATGTGTCCGGCACGCCATGGTTCTTTATATGTTCGTCATACACGGGCCGACATATTTCCCCCATACGGCAATGCTGAACAGCATCACGCCCCAGCTCAGGAGCGGCCTCGAAACCATGTTTGCAATGGATCGCAAATACGATGAGTTGATATTGTGGCTGGTCTCGGTGGGCCTCGTGGCGTCTGTCGACACAGCAGAGTACCAATGGTTCAGAGAACGAGCGGCAGAAAGCACGCTTGTTCTGGGGTTGTACACCTGGGAAGACGTACTCGCTCATATGAAGGTGGTTCTCTGGCTAGATACGCCCCTTGGATCATCCTTCCGGCGGAAATGGGAGGAATTACTATTTAACACCAACTAATGTCTTCGGGCATCCAGAGCTAGGCTGCATGTCACTCATATATCCCGAGGCCAATTCCATAGATAGAAGTAAGCCGTGTAAAATATTGTTCCAAATCCAGGCCTTGAGTTCCGACTGGCTCGGCTTTCTGGTTTGAACAGGTCAGCATGTACTAATACGGGTTGTCAAATCCGTAAGCAGCCACGGACTCAAGACTCGTATAAGGCCATCCTCGTGTTCAGGGGCCTCTGATTCTGGACTGTGGCTGGGTGGTACGGCGTCAGCAGAATCGCTTCAGGCCACAGAGCTGGAAATTGCTGACATGTCCCCATTTCCAGATTGATTGGGCTAGGGAGCCAGAGGAATTTATGGCAGCTGCATATGAGTTGCCTACTTCAGGCGAGGCGGCTTTATTGAACGGTTGATGAGGCTAAGCAATACATGTATTATGTTGTGCCTTTGTCTGAGCTTCATGCCGCAGACCTGGCCGGTCAACCCCGACTCATAAATCAATAACAGGTCAGTCAATGTCTTCAAGCTCTTTGTAGATAGTGTGCTGCTAACAACGAATACTATGTATATCTTGCACGTGGCTTTACCGAAGCTCGTGGGAACAAATGTAGGCTCGGGAGTTGGATATAGTAATGTCAGTATAGTAATCTATGGAGCCCATTACTAAACATGCTCTCTGCATAAAAATGCAATGCGATTTGTGCCGACATATGCTTGTTCTCCAATGAAATGACCCGTTTATCCGCGGCTTCTCCAGGGTGGGGATGGAGGGAAAAAGGATTGGCGCTACCACATGCATTGTGGCCAAACACGACTGCTGATCGACAGGGACACACAGGGACACACGATCAAGCGATCGGATAATTGGGCGCTGCAAGTACACGTTCAGGAACACACGAAACGCTCCGTGAGAGGTCCTGACCATTTAGCTCCCGTCATTGGTGTGATGATCCGGAGCTTGGACGGCGAGCCAACGCGACCAACTAGGGCGATTGGCGTAGTTGTCTTACCTCTTCAAACAGGCGAACAGCACATGGGAAAAGTGCCGGCGGTACGGAGTAACAGAATGCGGAATTGCTTTTGGACATTGGAAATAAAAGGGGCGTTGACATACATACATACGGTCTTACCAGGCACAGAAGGAAGAGGAGCCCCGAGCCCCGAGCATGCCCAGTGCCAGGCATACGCAATATGCTGCCCAATACGAGTCAAGTTGGTTAGATGCCCACCTATTAATAACGAAGAGGGAAGCCAGTGTTTCATCCGCCGCGGCCATCTGCGAATGCCCGCGCTGGCCATTGGAGGGGGGCGACTTGGCAGGCTGGGAGGGGCCGGGTCTGGGCCTGTGGGCGGCTAGGCGGATAGGCTAGGCTAGCCGCTATGGTGTGCGCTGTGGCGGTAGCGCTGCCAGGCACGCAGCAGGCAGTCTCCGGGCAGTCTATTAGTACAGCCAAACTCTAGACTCTCAGGGCAAGCTGGCAAGAGGCAGGAATCAGGGCAAGGAAAACAGTGGCTAGAGTGGGTGCGTACGCGGCGATGCGCATGCAACACCCCGGGAAATGTTGGCGCCTTTCCTGGTTGTTTTTTCTGGTCATCCAATCATTCGGGTTGGACGGGGGTGGCTGTTAATCTACATGCGCGACGTCGATTGGCTCCCGTGTATTCTCGCTGCATTCCCTAGCATCCCTTAGCATCCCCCCTGCCCCCTTGGGACCCCTGGCTGCACAGGCGGATCGACGGATTTGGACGGTCGATCCATCTACAACGGCCATCATTCGCTTCTGGCCAAGGAAATCGTCAGCCAACGCCGCCTCTTTGGTTTGGCGGTTTGGCGGTTTGGCGGGGGGCTATGTCAGCTATCCATGTCGTGCCATGCCATGCCACAGTCAATCAATGTATTCATCCATTCATTCCTCGTTCCAATGTTGGCTGTTGGCTTCTTTTAAATCCACCACAATGCCCAGTCCTCTTGACTCCATTCCCTCTTTTGACTCTTTCTGACTGACCTTGCCATTCTTTTTGTACCTTCCAGTCAATCACTTTTGCCTTCCTCTCGTTCTTCGCCTTCGTCTTCGTCTTCGTTGTCTGTTCGGTTCATCCTTATCCTTCGCAGGTTACTGGCAGAGCCATACACAAATAAACCACATCCTTCCACTCACTCACTCCTGCCCAGTAGCAGCTTCGATTCTCACTACTTTGTTGAATACCTTAAGGCAACTCTTGAATACCATATTCACTTACCAAACTTCGTTACTTGAAACACACACACACACACATAGCAAGATGGGAAAGGTTTCTCGGATCGGACTGGCTACGGCGGCCCTGGCCTCCGTCAGCACGGCCTACACCCTCGCCGCCGACAATGATGTCACCATCAAGGACACGGCCAGCCAGATCGCCAAGGGTCTCTTCGACACCTACTACGACCCCGCAGCCACCACCGGACAGTTCAAGCAGCCCGAGAGCTGGTTCTGGTGGCTCTCGGGCACCGCCTGGAACGGCCTGCTCGACTACACCTTGCTGACCAACGACACCACTTACAAGAAGCCCCTCTTGGACGCCATCTACAAGAACGTCGGCGAGAACTTCGACTTCGTTCCTGCCTCCCAGGCCAGCTGGGAGGCCAATGACGACCAGGCCTACTGGGTCTACAACGCCCTCACTGCCATGGAGTACAGCTTCGACCCCCTGCCCTGTCCCGGTGGCGGCTCGTCGCCTTGCGAGACGGATTGGGTCAAGCTCGGCAGCAATGCCTTCGACCGCTTCGTGAGCCGCTGGAATGCGGACGCCGGAACCTGCGGCGGTGGCTTGAAGTGGCAGTTCACCCCTTCGGCTAAGGGATATGGTAAGCAGCCGATTTGGCGGCTCAACTCAAGGATGTGATTAGCTGACGAATGAATGATAGATTACAAGAACTCCGTGACGAACGGCGGTTTCTTCCAAACCGCTGCCAGACTCGCACGGTACACTGGCAACCAGACCTACGCCGACTGGGCCATCAAGGTCTGGGACTGGTCCACGAGCGTCGGCTTCGTCACCAGCGATTTCCGCGTCATCGACGGCGCCGGTGACGAAAAGTTCAACTGCACCCAGCCTGACAAGAACGAGTGGACTTACAACAGCGCCACCTACATGATGGGCGCCGCCAACATGTACGCCTTCACCGGCGGCGACAAGGTCTGGGAGCAGCGGGTCCAGGGTCTCGTCAACACAGCCAAGAAGCAGTTCTTCACCCAGGATGGCATCATGCGCGAGGCTTGCGAGAACAACGGCAACCGCTGCAACACGGACAACACCAGCTTCAAGTCGAGTTTGGCCCGCTGGATGGCCCGCACCGCCATACTCGTCCCCAGCGTCAAGCAGACCATCACCGACCTTCTCGAGAAGAGCGCCACCGCCGCCGCCAAGACCTGCTCCGGCTCCACCTGCGGCAACCTCTGGACTGCTGCCACCCCGTCGGCCGGCAAGCAGGATTTCGGCACCCAGCTCAGCGCCCTCGAGATCGTCCAGAGCCTGCTCGTCCTTGATGCGCCCCTGAAGCTGGCCACCGCCGCGGGCGCCGCTCAGCCTCCTACCCCGGCTCAGCCCTCCGCTTCCTCGCCTGCTGCCGCCCAGCCTACCGAGTCAGCCAAGCCTCAGATTAAGTTTGTCAAGAGCGTCCACAAGACATCGTAAGAATGGTGACGACGGTCAGCGGTGTTTTAACTATGCTCAGCCTACGAGCTAGCCAGCCGGTAGCACTGATTTAGGGACAAGAACATGTCCTTTAAATAGATATTTCGTGTAATTCATAGCGTCAAACAGGGCGGCGCAGGTCCGGAAAACAGAACCAAGGGTTTTAGATTTTTTTCTCCCCGTATCATACGGCATTTAGTGTCACATAGACGAGCAGACCTCGCAAACAATTGAGACACAATTTTATTTTGCCGTACATTGCTTCCTGGGGTCGACAAATATCAGTTGTAATAATGAAAAGAGGCATAGTGACTAGGTGAACATCCACTCGACGACTGTCCATTTGTCTCTTCTGACTTCAGCCTCTCATTTCCGGGAAGAAAAAACGCTATTGGTGATCATAGGGCTGAGCTCAGGGCACAATTGCTCGTTTTTCCCAGAGGGATACAAAGAGATTCTCTTTCACAGCCAGGGGAGATTGCCAGACATTTGGACTTCCAGCTGGTGAGGAAGAAGTACTACAAGAGACAGAAGCGTGTTAGGCCAGCAAAAGCCACTCGGCGAGAAAACCAACAGCCAGACAAATCATGGTATAAATCAGTCTTGTTAAGGGTTGTAGGAATTAGTCGGTCTCATTGGGGGACCCGTTCTACGGGAGGAGGAAAATAAAACAGCAAGAGTTATTTCCATGTCCTGGGCCTGTTCGAACGGGACTCGAATCCCGGACCGCCAGGTGCGTGAAATTGAGAGTGAAAAAAAAAGAAATCAGCATTTATCTGATCGATCACCAACTCGGTGAGATGGCCATCAACCAAATGCCGATGGAAACAAGAGCTTCTGGGCACTATAAAGCCTCTTCGTTCAGTAATGGGGGTTGGGGACAAGTCAATAGGACCCCTTTCATAGGGGAAAGAACATAGCTATAGGAGTAGACAATGGACTCTCCTAGCTTATTGCCTACAGCCGAGACTCCAAGTTACTTTACATTGCTTATGGGCTATCGTTTACCCCAGATGAGAAAGACATATAGTATGCAGTCACTCAGGAGAACAGTAGAGAATCTCAATGGTAAAGCTGAAGGCATTGTTTCAGGCCAGTCTTGGGCGACAGGAAGTGCTTATTTGCAATCTCTATGGTTTTGTGTTGCTATTATTATTACAATTATTACTATTTCCACAGGTCTAGCCACCAGCAGGCTCTATTGCTGTCTCTAATCATTTCTTAGTAACAACCTATACAAGCCCCGGCCCCAGGCTCCTAAAGAGGGCCTTACTGGCCTCGGGCATGCACGCAACCCCGGTTCGGTTCCGGGCCAGATCCGCTAATATGGGGTCCTGTCGGCGGAGCCCCTGGACCGAGTCGATGCCCCAGCTCTCGATCTCCTCAAAGGCCTTCCAGCACAGCGCCTGCCACAGCACGCCGTGGTGGTCGTCGCCGCAGCGGTTGTGGCGGCCCCCGCCGGGCCCCCGCCGCACGAAGGCCTCGTAGTCGGCGGCGGGCCAGTCGGCCTCCCACATCTTCTCGATGTACGCGTGGCACATCTCGTGCACCAGCACCCGCAGCAGGTGCTCGATGCCGTAGTGGTTGCCGTCCTCGGGGCTTCGCAGCACGAGTCCGATGCGCAGCCGCCGCCGTCGCCGCAGCGATTTGGCGCTCCGGGCGAGCAAGCTGGTCCAGACGGTCGCGCCGGCATGCCCTTCGTAATTGGCGTAGTAGTGTCCTCCTTTCTCGTCGCAGTAGCTGCCGTCGTCGCTGCCACCACTACAACAGCTAATACCAATGCCGCCGCCGCGACCACCATCGCGACCGCGACTAAGACCGTGGCAACGCTTGCTGCTACCGTGGCCTCCAGAGGAGAAGGCATGGCGGCGCGCCCCGAGATACCGACGTACTCCGCCATGCCAGGGCGAGGGCATGGACTCGAAGATATCGAGGCGGACGCGCTCGCAGGGCCGGATGCCTATCATGGTCTCGCTGGCCTTTAAGTCCAGCCTGCCGGCGAAGAAGAGTCGGTCCAGGTGCCTGAAAAGGTGGCGAAGATCCTGGACCAATTGGGCGCGGACCTCGTAGTCGGCGTATTGGTGCAGCGCCGTCCGCTCCCACGTGCGCAGGATGTGCGTGACTATCCTGCGTTGGTTGTCGCAATGCCCTCTTGTATGGCTGCGGTGTGCGTCGATGGCGGTGGGCGGCTTGGTGGGGCTGTTGGGCCCCACGTCGGCCGTCGAGGCGGTAGTGCCGTCGCCGTCCACATCTAGAGGGCCGAAGAACTCGGTCGTGTAGGTGTAGAGGTGGTAGGCGTCGTCGAAGAAGGAGCCCATCCTGCCTGGCTGTCCCTCACGGCCGGCAGTCCGAGGAGAAGGGAAGAGGCACAGGTTGCTGTTTGTTGATGGTGGATGAGGGAATCCTGATATTGGCTGGTCGAGGGCCCTTGCAGACTTTTTGCGGAGTGCAGTCAGGGGTAACCTGGGTGTCGGCGGTGCCGCGATGTGACCTGACGCCTCCTAAAGCTTCTTAATATTTGGCGTCGAGATGTCAGATGAGATGGCTGCGCTTTTTTAGACTTGGTGTGTCCCCCAGATTCTTATATAATTCCAACTGGCAGTTGGAAAGTAATGACTCGAGCTGGTGTTCTCTGCATTACACCAGCGCCTTGTTATACTAGGGTGGTCCCGACTGATCACCGCGGGATAAAGAAAACAGCGACCATTCAACATACAACTGGGTTATTCTCGTAGAAGCTGACTTGGACTCTCCCTGGGCTTCGACTGGGTTGTGGCATTGTCAAGATAAAAGTATTTTTTGCTTCTTTGTTCTTCCTTTTTCCATTAGGGGGCCGGGCCTCGGGGCCAAGTAGAGAGGCTGAGAGGTAGCTGGCCATGGCTGCTAATCCATGATGGGTCGGATGTGATGGGAGCTGGCACAGCGCATTTTGCCTGTCGAATGCTTGCTTATTGCATGTGGTTCTGACGCGAGGTGAACTCAGCTGGACTGTGTATTCCGAGACATGAATTGTTGCTTTTCAGTGTTCATCCGCCTCTACTCGGCTGAGCGTACAGCCATTTCAGACAGGACAACTCACCAGGAGTTCACATAGGGGATTGACTGAACACACCGAAATAGAGTTTGATTTCGCGATGCTGTAAACCCAAAGGCCTCACGAACGGGCAACGGTCGGCGTTGACAGGTTGGGATTTGCGTCGTGGTAATGCAATGGTTTTAACCCCTGGCGGCTTGGGCTTAGTGCTCGCTGGCGGGACCTGAAATAATAGTGCAGTAGTGCAACACAGTCTTTCATCATATCATCATCAATCCATGCATGCATGGCTTGCAGACAGGACTGTCACTATGGGACCGTCAGCAGCCAGAAGGATTTTCGCCCAGTCTTACGATGCGGAAGACGATGCGCCCGTTCCTCTGTGTATGCAGCGCTTTCGGTTCAATCACAAAAAAGTCAAGGTTCCCTTCCGGCAATCGCTAACGTCAACGTAACGGTACTACCAGTCTAGTATCTACTGACCAACGACTTCAGTGCAACGAGGCCAAGCCCAAGTGCCACAACTGCGAGCGGCATGGACTGCCGTGCTTCTACGATTGATGCAGCTACTACACCGAGACGAGCCCCAGCATTGACGTCGACGAGAATTTACGGCACCTGATGACGGCCGAGGTGCCCAAGATGGCCCTCGAGTCCGACCCCTTGTTGCACGGCATACACGCTCTCGCCGCGATTCACCTTGTCTATGGGGCCTGGGACCGCAGCGACGCTCGGGAACGCCACGCCTTGATGGAGATTCATCAGCGGTACCTCGTAATGGCTATCCGCGAGCACCGCGACAGGTGGTGGCCCCGGTGCGCGAACGCGCCGACCACGCCTCCATGGTTTCCAATCTGCTGCGCATCATCGTCGCCGCGAAAACCCGTACTGCCCGCCCATCGACTGGCTTGCGCTGACGTATAGCACCTCGGCTATGTACCAGCTGACGTGGCAGAACCTGGACACCGTCACGGGGCGCTTTTTCAACTCGTTGACTCTGGATCTGGACAACCAAGGAAAACTGACGCGGGACCGCGGCGACGACGGCGGTCGTCTCTCTCATATCCTCTCATTCAACGGCGGTGGCGGCTTTACAACACAAAGGGACAACAAAAACGAAGAAAAAGACTGGGACGAGGAGACTCGAGAAGCGTACGTCGGCGCGCTGTACTATCTCAACCGCGTGATGCAGGCGCAGGAGGGCAAAGAGCCTGCCGGCGACATCTGCAGGATGAAATGCAAGGCTGAAATGAATTCTGGCATAGCTCAGAAGCATTGCGTTCCCTGTGGGCTAACTGATTTGAAATGTGAATACGCCGTGCCATCCATAGAATGCGGCGCAACCAATTTCGAAACGAACGGTGGTGATGTGCCATTATGCATGTAATACATCTACAATCTGCATAGCCGTCCTCGTTCTCGTTCCCGTAAAAGCCTGTTCATTATCATGAATGGGTTATTCTCGTGAGTGGTGGGTGGTTGGAGAGGATGAGAAAATTACGTAGGAAGAGTTGACGACGACTATTCCCCCCCAGCCCGTGAGGTATCCTCGCACTCGCACTCGCTCTTGGCAGTCTACGCCGTACGATGGGACATCCACAGCCTCACAGGATGATATTGCTGATATATTGGAAACACATATAGGATGGGCAGCATGCATTTCGAATATAAAAAGTATCTTGATGGCATGTCAATAGAACGACGTAGGTGGCCACCAAGTCATTTCCTCCTCACTCATCATCTCCAGCCGTTTCTACACAACCACTCAGACACCATGAAGCTTACCAATGCAATTGGCGCTATCCTTCTCGCCAGCCAGAGCGTCTCAGCTCTGACGAGAACCTCGTCGGTATTTCACCAAGCGCCACGACGCAATGATAGCACTGCCGCCCCTGCAGCGGACCCGATGCTGCCACTAAGCCCAGACTCGAGCTTCCACTTCGAGATCCTACGGGCTCTGGCCATGGCGACGGGCCAAGGCGGAGACATTGGCGAGGTGCTGGTGGCGGCCCAGAAGATCGCCCCGGGCGATTTCGAAAGCTTCTACAGGGCCTTTTACGAGCTCGCCGAACGCGTGAGCGCGGCGGCGGGAACCATCGATGCGATCAAGTACCCCGTTTCCGCGCGCACCACCCTTTTTCGTGCGGCCACCTACTATAGGAGCGCCGATTTCTACTTGCACGGCAACTGGTCCGACCCGCGCATCGATAGCCTCTGGGCCAAGCAGACGGCTGCGTTCGACGCCGCCATGGCTCTACTTCCCATCCCCGGCGAACGTATCACTCTACAAGCATCAGCGGGAGCGGACGCAGGTGCCGATGAAGGGGGGCAAAGTGGCGACTTCAGTATTCCGGCCATCTTCTATCGAAGCTCTTGGCCCGGCCCGCGTCCAACCTTGATCATGTGCAACGGGTACGACGGGTCCCAGGAAGAGCTGTACCACTACGCGGGACAGGACGCTTTGAATCGTGGCATGAACGTCCTCACCTTCGAGGGGCCGGGCCAGCCCACGGTCCGGCGAGGGCAGGGTCTCGGCTTCATCAACGAGTGGGAGAGGGTCGTGACGCCCGTGGTCGACTATGCGCTGTCCCGACCGCGAGACGTCGCGCCTCGATCCCTAGCCCTCTTGGGGCTGTCCTTCGGTGGTTACCTCGCCCCCCGCGCCGCGGCATCGGAGCACCGCCTCGCCGCCGTCTTGGCCCTGGGGGGTATCTGGGACTTTGGCGCCAGCGTGTTCAAGATGCTACCCCCTCAACTGAATGCCATGCACGCGTCCGGCAACACTACTGGTGTCGACGCCGCCATCGAGGGCGTCTTAGCCGACCCTCACGTCCCCACGTCGATGCGCTGGGGAACGGAGCAGGGGATGTGGTCGTTCAAGGCCGCGACGCCGTCCGAGTTCCTGACCAAGATGCGGGCGTACAACTTGGAGGGCGTGGTGCACAACATCACGGCGCCCGTCTTCGTGGCCGATGCCGAGAACGACTTGTTCTTCCCCGGCCAGGCGCCGCAGCTGGCAAAGGCACTGGGTGACAAGGCTACTTACCACATGTTCAGGGCAAGCGAAGGGGCTGGGGAGCACTGCTCCACTGGTGCCTCTTTCTTGCGGAACCAAGTGGCCCTGGACTGGCTCGAGGAGGTACTATCAGTCTCGGACTGTACGAGGCGCTGAGAAGGACGATAAGAAATCCTTTCGCGCAGACGGGCTCACCCCCACAGTTTCCTATCGGATTCTGGAGAGGAGGCTTGTAGCCAGTTCCAGCAGGTGACAAGAGAAATCCAAGAAGTGCTCTGATGATCTTTTCCAAGTCCGACGGTGGGGACCAACCCCGCACCCGATGTCCTCGGACGACCCGGCCTGCCATCTTTGCCGAGCCGCACTACTTGACAATGTGCACCTTCCGGCTCTGGAAACTCGACGACGCCATTTTACGCGCCACTGAGAGGCAGGGCAAAGCCTGATGGCGAGGAGGGGTCGCCTTCCAGTTCTGGTAATTTTCTGCGCAGCTTGCTTTGATTATCATCATTATCTCTCTCCTTTTCGGCTCAATGTCAAGCTGTCAACCCAACCGAAACGAAACCATATACATACGACTCTTCAAATAGACGCACATAACCAAGTAGTCATTGTACCCCGGATCAACTCGTTAATCTCTGCAAGAACTTACCTCTTGGCTCAAGAACCTTGTTTTGCGGCAGATGGCAGATGGGACTTTTCATGCGTGACTACTGCCTCAACACTATGCCAAGAGCCAAGCTTACTGCCAAGCGTGTTATCATCTCTTTTCGTGCGGCCGCCGCCACGGAGTCGGGTCGAAAAGCCGACATAGTTCCCATCATATGCCCAGGCATTTCCTATGGCCTTGCATAGTCTGCTTTCTAGACCTGTCAGGGGCGGCACCTATTGCTGTTTGCGGAAGGTCCTTGGGACTTTAACGTAGCAGTCGATGGGTCGTCTTGGACAACAGCTCGAGGCGCCCTACCTTTATCATGGGAAAGCAAGTTCAGCGCGAATTCTATCTCGTGCACCTAGTGGGAATTACACAGGACCGACATCATACTGGTAGCATATAAGTAGGTCCATACAACCCGACACGGAAAACTGGGTGTAGATTAGTACGCATCTTCCAACTTGACATTGACGTTTACGCCTTATAGACAGGTGCCACTCTTTTCCCATTTGGTATAATCCCTGATCCTGTCGTCGAAGATCCAGTCAAGATGAAGACCGCTGTTGCGTCGCTACTCCTGGCTGCCTTGAGCGGTGGCAGTGTGGCTCGACCTCACGAGTCTCAGCTCAGTGCACGCATCTTCGGTCCTGCTGAGCTTCAAGCCTTCACTGCCCCTCAAGCTGTTTCCATGGTCGACATGAAGCAGCAGAAGATTAGCCATAGAGATGCAAAGCGAGCCGAAGGAACCTACGACCTCAATAGATACGAGAGAGCCGGTCCTGCACCGTGTATCAACGGAACCGCTGCTGGTTACGCTTGCAGTCGCGTCGACCTGCTCGACTTCCTCCGCCATCAAGATATGGGTGCCACCGAGGTCCTAGAGGGTAACGATGTCTGGGGTAAGCTATATGTCCCCTTGCGCGCATAAGCCGTATGCTGACCTATGTGTAGGATGGACTTCTGCCGACGGGCGCGAGTTCGGCGCTGTCGGTCAAGCTGAAGGAACGGCCTTCGTCGAGATCAAGTCTGACGGCAGCTTGGTCTACTTGGGCCGACTGCCAACGCAGACCGAACCTTCAACATGGCGTGATATGAAGACGATCAAGAATCACATCTACATTGGTTCCGAAGCGGAGGGCCACGGCCTTCAAATCTTCGACATGAGGAAGCTTCTCGATATCGACCCAGCCAGCCCCGTTACGTTCCCATTGTCGTCACTTACGGCCCATTTCGATGGATTTGGCAGCAGCCACAACGTTGTTGCGAATGAAGAGACAAACATGATCTATGTCGTGGGGACCGAACGATCCTTGCCGTGCCGTGCCGGGCTCTGGATGATTGACGTCTTCCACCCTGAGCGCCCTCAGGATATGGGCTGCGTGAGCTCGGACGGCTATGTCCACGACGCACAGTGTGTCATCTACACAGGCCCGCATAAGGCATACCAGGGCAAAGAGATCTGCTTCAACTACAACGAGGACGCCTTGACCATCGTGGACGTCACCCGCAAGCCGACGCCCGTGATGCTCTCGCGCACGACGTACAAGGGAGCGACTTACACACACCAGGGCTGGCTCGCCAATGCCGACATGACGTACCTGCTGCTGGACGACGAGCTGGACGAGCAGCGCCAGAACGGCCCCGCGGCCGACCAGCGCACCACCACCTACGTCGTGGACATCAAGGATCTCAAGAACCCCGTCTTCAAGTCGGTTTACAAGAGCCCCGCGAAGAGCATCGACCACAACCAGTACGTGATCGACGGCGTCTCATACCAGTCCAACTACGGCTCGGGACTCCGCATCGTCGATGTCCGCTCCGTCGGCCGCGACGAGGGCGCCTCCAGCGGCTTCATGGAGGCTGGATACTTCGACTGCCGCCCGGAAGATGACGCGGTTGGTGGCGAGGCCACCTTTGACGGAGCCTGGAGCGTTTACCCCTACTTCAAGAGCGGCTACATCCTGCTCAACAGCATTGAGCGCGGTGTCTTCTCGCTCAAGTACCACGGGTAAAGACCAAAAATGATCCATAGAATTATAACGGCCGAGTAAGAAAATAATAATAATCACCATCATGATCATGACAAGATGCCGTTTTTGCTCTCTCCAACCGGGATCACAACCCCAAAAGGTACTTCCAGCGTTATCGCGTTTCTCCGATAAAGCTGCTGGCTGCTGCACTGCGGGGAATCAGGGACCCTGCGACCCTGCGACCCTGGGGGGTGCGTGGATGCGGGGCAGCCTTGCTGGAGCTTCCTGCCCAATCTTCCAATCTCCGTCTCCGGACATGGATTTCTCTCGGTAATCCGTCAGCTAAACCCCAATTACTTACCTCCACATACCCGGCGGCCCATCAGGCTGGCCAGAGACAACAACAACAGCAACCACAAGTGCCGTTGTCTGCAGCTGTTCATCCAACGGCCTTGCCCCGAGTCGCCGAAATGGAGAGTCTACCGGCTCTCGAGTCGCTCCCTAATGAGATCATCCTCGAAGTCCTGTCTTGTAGGTTCCGGTTCTTAGTACTTGGCTATCTGCTGTACATGTGTGGAGCGGAACAACACTGACTGAGGCTTGATAATCCATCCAGTCCTAGAAACGAAGGATATCATCCACCTCCAATGTTGTTCTCGGAAGCTCCTGAAGCTGAGCCGTGATAATGTTTTCTGGCGAACAAGGTGTTTTTTGACATCCTCTTTCTTGGAGGGCATCAATCTCCGACGCGGCCCCAGTTTCCCCGATTCTTTCGACGAGGGCGCCCTCATCGACGACGTGCGTGGCCGCGACCCGATTCAGAAGATCACCGCGAACTGGGACCCCTCGTTTCCTGGAGAGAACACCAACTGGTACGATGAGTATATTCACCGAAACAGTCCTATCGCAGTATCATGGTTGGAGAGGCCTCGACTAAGGGACAGCGGCCTGAGGGATACCATCGAAGCCAAGGGCATTGCGGTATACCAGCATGGCCATGAAGAAGTATTCGCCGTCTCCCCCTCGACGACGGCTCCGTATGTTTATGGGACGTCAAAGGCACTCGTCCTGGCAACAGGAAAGGGTCAATATTGCAAAAAAGCCAGCCTGGATTACTTCGCACTGGTACTAAAAGCCCCTTCTTGAGCCCGGACTGCGTGAGCATCGACAATTCCCGGGGCAGAGCTTTCTTCGCCGGTAAGTGGTTACGACCTTTTTTTCTCGTTACTGTCAAGCCCTCACTATCTCAAACTCCTGCGCACCTGCCGACGACCGCATCAACCCGGCAGGCGGTAGACAGAACAGGAAGTACCGCATACGAATTCTTAAGATATCTACCCGTTATCATTCTTAAAGATTCTTAAATAAACTTTCCGAGTACGTCTCGATTTTATTACATTAGCGGTACTTTTATCTTTGTCACCCGCCTGCCAGGGGCCCGACGATGTCACCTCGCCTCGGGCCTAATTCTAAATCTGGCGGCGGATCTCCGGGGGCAGATGCGAGAATGACGTTATATACGTTGGCGATACAGTGGCCCCGCAACGCAGGCATATCGGCCCCTCCACGTCATTCATTATCAGGCTCTCCGATGCAATGGGAAGCAGGTTATCCCCGGAGCATATACTGACTACTAGCATAGTCCAAGGCCATGTTGTGGAAGTTGACTTGGAAACACTTCAAGTCGTACGAGATCAAGCCTACGAATGGACTATAACAACGATGTCCGGCGCTCAGCCAGGAGTCCCGCTGACTATAGGTACTCTCCACGGTATTCATCTTCATGATTTCCGATACGGGCGTTACGTTGAACGGACTCGCCAAGAGCGCATCGACGATTTTGACAGATATTCACCACGACGATTGTCCTTGCTGTTGTCTTCAGACCCGCTTCCGCCGTATGCGCCACTACCTCACTCAAACCCGTTGAGTATATTACACCTCGAACAGCCTGGGAACAAACAGGCAGTATCCGATGACATATTTGTTGCTGGACGTTTCTCGAATATTCTGAACTACGATCGGCGCATGTTTCCTTCCATCAAGGACTCACTGCACTCCGGCGCCAGACTTTGCAGTCTCACATCACTCCCTTACCCCTTCTCAAGTGTTGATAGTGAACTTCGCCGAAGGGGTGAGCTCTCAATCGAGCAAGTCGAGAGGATCAAGGGGGCGACAGGAGGCAGGACTCTGGTTGCCTGTGGGGAGTATAACACCAAGGGCTCACTCGAGATATATGGCTTGGGGCCTCCGGTTCCGGGAAAAGAGTCCTATGGAGTCAATCGGAACTCGGTAATGAAGAATCGACAGACAGCTTCTAAGTCGAAGCTACTGTCTGTGATCAACCATGGCACATGTCTCTTGGTCTCGGACGGCCAGGGGTATCTAAAATGGGTTGAGAGAGATGGTTTCACCGAGGTTCGTAGCCACTATATTGGCCCAGCCGAACGAGTTGTTGGTCACTCTTCGCTATTCAACGAGATGCCCGGCTCTGGAGAGATTGCCCGGAAGCTCCTGTCGACCCAGTCACGCCAAGCTGGCGATGACAAGTCGAACGACGACGACATCTTGTTCTGGACAGGCGAGAAGCTGGGACTGGCCAACTTCTCATCAAAGCAAGGCTTCACGGCTGATGATTTCGAGGAAGGAGACACCAGAACACCCGAGGAAATGGCAGTCGAGAGAGAGAGACAGCAGTACGAAGAAAGAATGAGGCAAGCCATGGAGCGAGATGCGGACGGGGTCCGCTTGTTTAAGGTCCTTGGGGCAGGTCTCCGCGGCTGACATCTGACATCTGGATACCGGGGATAACGGCGATCACGAAGTTTATCGCGGCTGTTATGGGTTCCAATCCCATCGCAGCGAGAATGGGTTCTCCACAGTGGATAGGATCATCTAGATATGTCCACGTCTCGTCTCTCCACAGCGGGTTCGTGGTCTGAGCTACTCGCTATCCGATCCACCTTGGCATTACGTAGCAGTAGCAATAGCAGCCGCAGCAGCAGCAGCTGGCAGTAGTACTACAAAGATAGCGGTAGGGCAGTGAGCACGCGGTAGCATTGAAATAACGAAAACCACAACCCGACTCTCAAGTCCTGTTGTTCGACCCACGTGTGCTGAGCGATCCCATAACGGCGAAAGCGCTGCTTCCAACAGATTTTGCCATGTTGCGGGATACCCAGTGCGACTGACAAATGGATGACAAATGGATAGTCGAAATACATGAAATCACTCCGCTGGATACAAACTAATTGAATCATCATCAACAGAAAGTAGAATACGAAAGGCAGCACGGTCGCCGCCAAGGGATCGCAAAAAGCTCCTTGGTAGCAAGAAATGTAGTTAAGATGGATTCCAAGCTAGGCAATCACTCATCGTGGGAGAAGGCTTAGGGTGAATGAGCACAAGGTAACTCCGGGGAGGTTAAAGAAGATCAGCGTTGGGGCCCTTATTTACATACTTGAGTTCCAATATAGCCCCGCATATCGTCGCCGGGTCGCTCGAAAGCAAGGCGGAGGGCGGATGTCTCGCCAATGTCAGTGAGGCGAAGTGGTGTGGTCAAAATGTCCAATGCGCGGTAGCGGACTTGGAAAAGGTGGCGGTGGTCTATTGCAAGACGCAGGAGGCAGGAGGTGGGAGGCAGGCTCCTCCGACGTGTACACTGGGTGCACTACATATAGTACCTTATGTATGTAGTCGCCTAGGTCGCAATGGTTGCATGTTGTGTAGCTTTTTGGATGCAGCAGACCAGCCGACGAGTCGAGTTGATGCAGATCTCTCTATGCCATTCATCAGACCCAAATGGGAGAGCGGAAAGGACTGCCAGCCTCGAGGATTTTCGTCCTTCTGGTGTTTGGTTTTGCCTCAACGTTGTTGTTGCAGGCAAATATGAGGCAGCCAATGAGAGAAAGTAATGTCCAAAACCAATGGGCAATTTCTGGCCAGCACCCAGCAGGTGGCCCCCCCTGTAACCAAGCGGGTGACCCACCTGCCACCGGTCCGTGTCTGATCTTCCTGGGTGCTTGGTGCTGGCTTGGTTTGGTGCGTGTCCAATTCATCAGTTGAGCAACGTGGACGAAGCCCGTTGTTTCCTTTCGCCAATCTCCGAGTTACTCGACGACAATCGACCATGGTTTTTGTTTGTTAACTGCTGTTTTGTTTCCTCTGGCGCCAGAACGCAGGTTGGCCGGCTGGTGGTTCTTTTGCCACCGGGGGCCCCTCCACAACAAATTTGGAGTCGAGTCTAGACGTGCCAACTGTACTTTAGCCCTTGGATGGTACAGCACTGTATGCAATTGTAATAATACGATGCAGTGCGGTGCGGAAGTGAGTATGGACAGTATGCCACCCGGCTTTGATTGATCACCGACAGACAGATTGGTTGCATGAGGGGCTTACAGTAACCAAGTTGAGCACGCGCGAGATATCTCTCACACCGCTCCGCCGCTGTCTCGATGGTCGTCCGTCGGAAGACTCTCTGTCCGTCTGCCTGCCTGCCTGCCTGCCTGCCTGCCTGTCTGTCTGTCTCTCTGTCTGCCCCCGGGATGGGATCGTTGCTTACCTACTGCAACTGCACGGTCATCCAGTCCCTCTGCTGGACCAAACTCTATTGACGCGACTACATACTGTGCCAGGAAGGGATCTCCTTGGCTGGTACGCTGGCTGCGTTCCAAGTTCAACACTTTATCTTTACCCACCCCATCTGATTCATCCAATCATCCCCGATCGAAGGATGTGATCCGCCGTCCCGGCAGTCAGAGTGCGTCCCGCGTGCGCCGTACTGCAAGCGCACAAACCCAGCGGATTGTGGCCAGGCATACCATGCTATCTTTTTAATGTGGTCCTCTGTTTCTCTCCGTCTCTTCCAGGGAAACCCTGAGTCCCATCGCCTTGAACCGAAGACTGGTTGACTCTGACTCTTGAGACAGGAAGACAACATCTCTGATCCACCTGTTCTTTGTTCCAATCGGCCGTTGCGTGGTGTCATTCCCCGTCCAATAGCTGCCCAAGTGAGGCAAAACGATTCTCTCTCTTTCCTCTTTCTTTTCCGTGTCTGCCAATATTCTGTTTTCGTCAATTTCATTTTTACAATTCGTTCAACGGGAATTTTTTGGACGTCTTGTGCCCGAGCCTCAACCGCACCGCTCCCTGTGCTCTACGACCCCTGGCGTTCTGTCACACACCGCATCTGCCGCCACCGACAATGCTTGCTTTCTGATGCGTATGAAGTTCCTGCTCAGTCCCTCAACCGATCGATCACCTGCACCTTGTTTCTCTTCTCCTCACAACTATCGGCCCTTCGTGATCGCTGGTCTGTGTTGATTCCCCTCCATCTTGGTCATTCCGCTACCAACTATGATCAATGGAGGGTTGGCATCTTGGAGGGACTGCCATGGAGCGGTCATCAAGTGCCCCCTCCGCATCCGATTATAAGCATTTCGCTTATCCGAAAGTGGCCGGAAGAGGCAAACGCTACGTCGATAACTACGACTGTCACGTTTCGTCTTATGATGAGACTATGCTGCATCAGCCCAAGCGAGTACGGTTAGCAGGCCATTTCCACCAAGCAGACCGGCCAGCTTTTTTCATCATAAAAGAGGCCGGTGTTCCGTGTGTGGTGTCAGGCCGCGGCCCCTACGACATTCGCGCAGCGACGAGGAGTCCAGTCGGCGAGGTCGACGGAAACGTCCACTTCCAGGGCTTCCCGCCGACACGAGGGCACAACAGCCCCTTGTACTCACGAACATCAAGCGGGCTTTCGATGGTTTGCGACGAAGGCCACCCCTCACCGGACTCGCCAGAAGTCCGTGAGCGTAACGGCCCTGTGTATCGCCGAATAGCAAGCGGGCTTTCGATACCTGTCAACGATGGCACGTCTGAGAGAGCAGGCGACGACGCAGATAGTCATGATGCCGATTTAGCAGCCGCTTACATGGTAGAAAACCGTATCTCGCAGCGCTCTCGATGGGGTGGTCACACTAAAGTCGAGCGAGTCTTGAGGAGTCTTATCTCGCCACGGTCTCCAGGCCAGGAATTCACGCTCGACAACGACGCACTTGAGAGCATATTCTACGCGGCAAACGAGATATTCTTTTTCGGCAGTCTCAAGGGACGCGTTACTTGGGACTGGTCAGATGCTAGCAATGCCGAGTTTTGCAGCAGCATTGTTGGGACGACGGCGTTACGACAGGCCGATAATGGGTTCGAGACTCTCATTATCCTCTCACATCACTATCTGAGAGATAAAAGATATAACCGACGACTGCTCATTTCTACGTTTCTGCACGAAATGATCCACAGTTACTTGTTTGTTCACTGTGGCGACAGTGCTCGGCGCTGCGGAGGGCATACGGACGGCTTCCACCGCATTGCACGGCTTATCGATGATTGGGCTGGGCCCGAGATACTATTTCTCAGTAACATGGAGGCAGACCTGGACGCTTTCCGTCAACCACAAACTACGCACGATCACGGCGACGTCCACGGCAGTTGCATGATGCAACTACCCAGGCACCATGCCTGGGCTTCTCCAATGATCAGGTCCAAGAGTGCTTGGCCTGATATACGTTGATCGGGAGCCAGCAGCTTGCACGATGGAAGCAAGCCTGGTTCCGGCATCTTTTCAGCTTCACATTATAGCATTTTAATGGGGAGCGACTCGGTTTCTTTTGTTTTACTTGAGCATTGCACCGGCGTTCCTTGTCCACGGGCTGTTTTGGCATTATTTTGGGAGGCATATCGTTCCAAGGGTGTACTAGATCTGGGGCGCATCATCTATCATCTTGTAGATACTCCTATATGTGTATAAGGCTCTCCACCAAGGCGGCTTCAAGGGTTGGTCGTTCGGTGTTCTGGGATATGGCTGTTTGGTTACTATTCGTTGTAGAAATTCCAGACCAGCCAAAAGACTGGTCCACGTACATTACGATGGGCTAACCAATCACTCATCTACTTGTGTATTACCAATATATTATAAATAAAATCTATCTATCAGACAAATTGGCTTCCCCATAGGTCCACGAATGATGAACCCCAATTTGAGGATGGTCTTCATATAATGAATGACTCGAGCCAGCCGGTGTAAGGCGGACTGTAAGTGTAGGGCGCCCTTTGGTTTCCATAGCCTGCTTTGCTTGCTCTAGGGCCTATAAAACCACATGGCGCGCCTTGAGGAATGCGTATTATGCACTACCATGTAATAACAAACCCGTATCACCCAGTTGCTGGTTGTGCCTGCGGCCAGGCCCAATTGAACGGCCAGCCTGGCCCCCGGGCTGACCAGAAGTATTGGTACCGACGACAAGATGAGCGCCCGATATTGATAAGGCAAGACAATACGCACCCCAGCTGATGAGAGCGAAGCATTATCGTGGGCAACACTGAGACTACACAACCACACCAATCTAATATCTGTTCATGACGCCATTGCTCATGCGCCTGCATCGCTTTTCAACTCTGGCTCTCTTGTAGCTGGGGATGGATTGTGTTCTTGCTAAAGCTATGCTTGTTAGTTTATGGTGTCGCGGAGTAGGACGTGATATGTGGGGTGAGGGATGAATGGTAGGGGAGCAGAGGAGCAGAGGAGCCTGTCTTTGGGCGAGGCCTCGTCGCTGGCTCCTGATTTTAGAAATGATGATGGCTATA
The DNA here is from genome assembly GCF_038363985.1 of Apiospora kogelbergensis. Taxonomy (NCBI): domain Eukaryota; kingdom Fungi; phylum Ascomycota; class Sordariomycetes; order Amphisphaeriales; family Apiosporaceae; genus Apiospora; species Apiospora kogelbergensis. The sequence goes on from NW_027117422.1 coordinate 2,118,957, forward strand.
GAGCTCCCATGGAATTTGATCACGCCTTTCTTCTTTGACCTGAGTTCTTGCTTAAATCATAGATCGAGATCCATTCAGATAAATACCAGTAAAAGTTGAAGAAGGCTCATTTCTTGGATACCGTATGAATTTCGGGTTCAAAGGGGCTAATAGACATTGTACTCATCGTGGTAGGCTTCATGTTTCTCCCTAAATTGCTTGAGGCACTGCCTTTTTAGACTGTTGTCCTGTTTCTGGACAGATATGTGCGAGATAGGGGTCTGAACGGGTCATTGTAAAGGGGATCTTGACGACATATTCTATAACTACGAGGGCTTCGGATCAAATGGAATGACATTCTTCAATAAAATCAAGCAAGGTGAAGACGAATCGGCACCGTGCAGTGAACTCATCTTGGGTACTATGAGGTGGGCCACAGTTCTTTATGTATTCCACGCCTACAACCGTGAGGCCAAAGTGAGGACAATGTGCTGATGTGATTATTGGAACAATCACCTAGACAGAAAATCAGACAGCTAAACTCACCACACCAGTTGGTATTCCCTACATGCATCGGCGGTTTTTGCCAAATTCCCAACGTCCCTCATCAGACACATACTTCTTACTGCAGTCGACGCCGTCGGTGTGGTCGATGGGATTGGTGATCCGTCTGCACTCGTCTCCTTCCATACATTATCATCATTCCCAGCAGCAGGAACTCCAACCTGTCCGTTTTTCCCACTAAGCAGACAATTTACAAGATCTTCTAGATTGTGTCCTCCTCTTTTGGTTCTTTCAAGATCAGTCAGTCAGAAACTGTCCCCACATCAAGCACATCAAGCACATCAGTCACACCTTCCTTCGTTCTGCACGTCACTTTCGGCACTGCTCTTCTCTCGGCTTGTACTTCGTCCCTGGCCCGGATTGGATTGGCAAATATTCTTTCTCCCACTCCCTTCTCAGATTGATCGTTGTCTCGAATCAAATCCAAGCACGTCAGGTGTTGCCATCTTCTTTGGGATCTTCGGGTAAGTCTATCCTTACCTATCCATCCTTTCCTTCCTCTCCTTGCAGCTAGCTAATCTGCTGACTCACAAATCATCTTCTAGGTCTACAAGTGAGCGCACGTCTGCGCTTCCCTGTGACTCTTGCCCTTTTCTTCGGCTCAACTATTATTGAGAGAGGCAAGTGACTGCCTGCCTCGAACCAAGGTCTGAGGCCGTGCAAGGTTCTATGACTAACACACACACTTGCAGGCGCGAGAGGTCGTGGCCATGCCTGGAAGCGGCAAGCCTCGTGAAGAAGGCGACCTCTTCCCCTCTTTCCTTAACCAGACGCCCCCGGACCCTGTCCATGAGCAGACTCCTGATCGACCCAAACGAAGCCTCACGCCACGCGGCCACATCTTCCGCGATTTCAGCGAGGCCCACCGCAACATCACAGGTAGCAGCCGCTTAAAGTCGACCAACCCCTTTGCAACCCCGCCTCATGACTCTAGCAATGATATTCCACTGCAAGATCTCTCAAGCCCATACCTGCCCAACAGCAATGGAAGGATGCTCAGTGATCAGCCATCTAGTCAACCATTCGACTTTGTCTTGCCCTACCCTCAGCGATCAGACAAAGGAAGATCTCTCACAGACCACAAGCACGTTTCTCGGGGCTCTTCCGTATTTGCTTCTTCTTCCGGTTTTGAGGATGGATCCTCAGTAAGCTCAAAGGGGGCTGCTGCCGAGGCAACAGATGACAGCCAGAAAGCTGATACCTCCAAGTGTACCGCTGACAAGCTCCTTGATCAGCACGTTGAAATTGACCTTCAAAGACGATCAAGTCACGACAGCGTCGTTAATGATTATCTCCTCGCGTTTCCAAAACCTCGGGGCCGTAAGCAGAACAACAGCCAGGCAGGCCGATCAAAATCGATAACCCCGTGCCCGAAGCCACCATCTCAGCGCAATAATCGTGAAGGGTCTCTGACAGTAAGTGCATTCTTCAGACCTCAAGGAAATGTGACCTGACCATCAACAGGTCAACTACCAAGCGAGAACACCCCATTTGACACCAACACATAGTATTTTACTAAAGAAGACGGTGTTGGACACACCTGATATCGATGCTAAAGGCCGCACGAGGCCATCGTCTCATGAGGGCGTCACTATTACTGATTCAGACCATTCCTTCATCGATGAGGATACTCTGCGATACTTGAGACATGGCCACCACAGCCTTCTTCCCAGTCCCTTGCGAGTGCCGTCCGATGCCACTGATGTGTTTTCCGATCAAATTCGAAAGCCTGGCCTACTTGGCGAAGTCGAAACGTCCTTTAAGAATGGTACCTTTTTCGAGTCGCGTAGTGACCCCTTCAAGTACGATAGCCGGGAGTACAGAGCAGCACTTCAAGCTGCCAGAGAGAGGGAGGTCAGCCAAGCCTTGGAAGTTGGTGTAGATGTGGATTGCGCTCTTTCCTATCCTGATAAAAACCAAGCAGGCCAGGAAGGTATGGATTTAAACAACGAGGGTATCAAAGTCAAGCCCCGTGAACATCTTGGCCAATCAGTGGGTAACTTTTACGATTCCACAACGTTGGATGCTCTGCGTGGCCAAGGGCCCAAACCAGTGTGCGACGAAGCCGATATCAAAGTGATAGTCATGGCACTGACGGCGCAGGGGCATGTTCTCAATAACGAGGAGGCACAAAATCACCTGTTCGGCCGAGATGCCAAGAAGGGCAGTAGCATAGCTGCTGGAATTCCAAAGGAGGCGACAAAGGAGGGTGACTGGGTCACAGAGGCGACCAGCGAAGTGGAATTTGACACTGGTGCTACTGCGCCATTCAGCGACGATCGTTCCAGCCGCATGATAAAAGTCACAGGAAGCAGTGTTGCCGATGTCTCTGATCATGGAAGTGACGGGGCACCTCTGAGGAGATTCAACTCAGGCAACCACATTCTTCGTCATCCACCTGGCCCTAGGAATACATCGCCAAGGAGATATGATGTACACGATCTCAAAGACACCGAGCAGAGGGTCATGCTTCCAAGGCCGAATTTCCCGCGTATCAACATGTTCGCCCAGAACTCGCTGCGGACCAGGCCGGATGTTCCCTCAAAGCCGGGTCGGCACCCACTTCCCCCAAACATGCGACCACAGATGCAAAATCCCTTTACCCGGAGGCGAAGCGGGTATCAGCGTGCTGGGCCCAGTAGCTACTTCGGCTATGCGCGAGACCGGACTAAGTCTTCCAAGTACGACTTTCGTGACTCGGCTTCTAGCTATGGACAAGCAAGCGCCATGAATCACGCCGCTGGGGATATCTATGGCACTCTGCCATCTACTTCGATGGGCTCTATCAATACGCAGAAGGTCCTGGCATTCGCGAATACGCAAGCTAATCCATATGACAATCGACTTGAACCTGATACAGAGATCCGGAAACCAACCTCGGACCATGCTCGCAATTTCGAGGGTGGGTATTCCGATCCCGGTGAGCAGTACCAACCTGCTGCAGCAGTAAGTCCTGCAGATAATGGGACTACTCCTACAGACCGAAGCTTTCCCTTCCCTCTTTTGGACTTACGGGAAGCGCAGGAACTGCAAAAGAAGCAGAGGGAAAGCGGTAACACGGATGAGACTGAGGATAGCACAACGAGATATCAGCGTGCGATGAGTGGCACTGCTGGTCGGAATACGGCTACACCTACTCAACTGCAGCAGCCTCGCCGTGCTTACGTGCACCCCAATTCAGGCGCAAGACGGTTGGGAAGAGCATCCACTCTATCATCGAGCTTTTCACCCCCTTCTTGGTTTGTAGGCGGAGACGGTTGTCCCGGTAAGTGCCGATGGAACCCAATGAAAGGACTTAGCTAACTGTTTTAGATACACCTACACCCAGGATAGGAGGGCACGACTCGATAACACCCACCACAACCTTTGACACCACGAGTTCAAGGGCCCCCAGATTCAAGTGGTTCACGATTGAACAATCGCCGCGCCAACCACGCCTCCTTCCCGTCGACAAGAGTGCCCGCAGAACCGGCGGACATGCGATTGACGAACCAAGCATCACCGTTGATGAATCTGCCGAGGCCGATAACATATCTCCCTGGGGTTGCCAGCGACGTAAGCAGTTCTTCTATATGATATTGGCTTTGTCTGTTCTCCCTTTCTTTGGGATTATGGCATTACACGGCTCATTCAATACGCTTCTTGCGTCCTACACGGAGGGCAAGGTCTTTCGTTTTACGAAGAAGCAGAGGAGAGCTATCAAGCTCATGCTTGTGACAGAGGCGATAATCTGTGTGGCCATTGCCTTGATTGTCATCTTTGTCCAATTCTCCAAGGCTTAGTGGCCATGGCCGTGTTGATGCTGAGCCAAGAAAGGACGATTCGCTCCCTCACAAGCCTGCTGACACTACGAGGCCCGAACTATAGCCCGAACTCACCCGATGGGCGACACATGAGCAGAGAATCTACCGACATGTGGCCAAGACTACAACTCGACCTCACTCTTCCCTGTACTAACTGCTCATACTTCTTCATCTACTGACTCCGCTGCTTGGAGTCTCCGGCTCCGTCGAATCAGTATTCAACTATGAAGCCCTGTGATAACTAAAAGGCCAGGTGCATCTGCAAGCACTTGGATTACGACACCTGCATTATTCTGCGCTCTTTTGCCTGAAAACGCATGCGCTAAGATTTCGAGAGTGGGTTGAAGAATTTTCCCTACGTTGCGATTGATTTACCTTTGTTCTGGCTCTTAGGGAATGCTATATTCATTCTGTTCTGTCTTTTCTCAGCCAACTTTCGACTGTTCACTTGATGAGAGCTACGTGCAAAGAGATGCATTTCGCTGGCACTGCGATATACAAGTCGCAAATCACTTGGATTTCCGCCCAGACACTCAGACAATGCTTGCCGATGCGACTCGATCAACCTCTACTGGACCTATTTGGGATCTCACTCTCTTGCACAATCTGGTCTTGTCTTTGGCGTTCTCGGCCGGAACTAATGATGGTATTGGAAGACAAAAGCAGGTGGCTATTGGTTTTCCCCTTTTGTATGAGGGGGTCTGGTCTGGTCTGGCGAAGCTTGGTGGAAATGGATCATAACTTGCATGGAACAGCATGGGTTATGAATGCCGGGCAGATTTCGACGAATCGTATATAGACGAGATAGTTGCTGTATAAAGCATGCTCCAAACTTGGCTTTCGCATGTGTGTGGCAAAATTTGAATGTCATTGCGTAGTTGGTGGACTGAGGCTTCTTGGTTAGTTGAAAAGTGTGATTGTCATCAGTAAACAGTACATAAACACATCAAGTGGCTATGTGTATGCATGCTTCCCCCATTGCCGGTTAATAGAACTTAATTGGTATTCCAGCGGCAGACCAGAATATGCAACACACGTCTATGACCCCCCTTCCTCTCTACCTAACTTTTATGTTGGCGGGGGGCTATTATATCAATAACCTATCCAACCAAAGCAGCAGCACTATAGCACACAAATACTACAGGCATATCCCAAGTTTGGCTATCCTGTCTACACGAACAAGAGGAAGAAGATGGAACCTGGCCTCGAAAACATGGAGGCTTGACAACAGAAACTCCTAGCACATTACGTGCTGTTTTACATGAAATCCCGCCTGTAACGCCTGACGACGCCTGGAAACCTCCATGATAGTCCTTATGTGCTCCCTCTTTGGATAATCACCCCTTTCATCACAAGACTCTTGATATCACACGTTTACCCTTTCCTCCCGTGGAAGGCTGATAAGACAAATCGCCCAGCAAGATAGTGTCCAGCCCAAACTTTCTTCATCACTCAGCAAGCGCTTCTCGGGGCTGCATTACGCCATCGAGTCTTTGACGAGTGTAGGTGCTATCCGTCTCTTTTTCGGCTGGCTTCCAGCACCCCCGTCATTCTCGCTCTCACTTGCGTCGCGCTTAACACCAGTAACGGCTGTGGAAGCCGCGGTGCTGCTACTCGGTCTGGGTGTTTCTGGGGGCGTTGTCATGGGGACGCCAGTGACCTTCCCAGAACTAGCGGCGGCGATTCCAGGCACGCTCCCACCTATCAACGTTGGATTTGTCATGACGGCCGCTGATGCCTGTGTTGTGACAGAGGATGTGCTATTCGATCGCGCTGGCGAGGACGGTCTCATGCTGACAAAGGAGGCTGTAGTTGGGGAGATGGCGCCGCAAACGAACTTGCCGAGTTTCGATGTTGGTGAAATGGTGAAGGTGGCGCAAAAGTAGTAGGTGTTGCCAAAGGGGTGGCTTGGTTTGAGGATGTCACACCCGTAGATGTCTGAGTTTTGGACGTACCCATCTCACCAGTGTAGACCTGTCCTAATTCCCCAGATTCGAAAGACAATGTAGAGCAATATCCATCTGACGACGAGATAAGCAATGTCAGACCGTCACTCGACCTATCCGAATCTGATTAGCAGCTTATATGCGGAATGCTTGTTCTATACCATATTACTTACCATGCCAAGTCGGTGAAAGTCGCAAGATGGAGGTTGCTGACAACACAGATAGGGGTCATTTGCTGTGTATCGTACAGGAGGACCGAATCTTGTGTAGCCACGGCATACATCACGCGGTATGGCAGAGCGAAGGTTGGTTTGGGACCTGGCGCAGATGCGCCTGTCTCTAAATTCGAAGGCTTTGATGGTGTGCCGTTCTTTTCTGATTCAGAAGCCGATGTTGGTGGCGGCGGCGGCGGCGGATCCATCACTGAAGGGGCAGGTGACGGCTTTGAGATTGGTTCAGGCAACGCAGGAATGGGATCCTCGGCAGACGACGTGTCGATGGTGATGTGTTTGGTTGCAGGAGGGCTCTGCTGTCTCAGCGTGTAAACAACTGGCGAGCACTTGACAGCCACGGACGGCTTCTTGTGTCCTGGCAGGTGTGCAATAGGGGGTTTGTTGATTCCACCTCGAGTGTATATGTAGACAGTGTTAATCACCTCATAGTTGTTGGTAGAACGAGCTCCTTCTGCCGTAACATGCTGTATTTGATATTGGCCGGCCGGCGTGAGTAGAAGGCTTCCATCCGGGGTGAATGTCAAGCGTCTGAAGAAAGAAGTCAAGGTTTCATTCGCGTAAAGGCTGGCGTTCTTCATGCCCGAGCTGCTCGGCTTTGGAGACGGTTCCATGGGCATGACTGCAGGTAATGGAAGCGACGGAGCTGGTGAGACGGAACGTCTCGAATGAGAAGAGAATGACGACCGCCTACTGTGGCTTACAACGCTAGGAGGGTTCATGGGCAGGGGCACCGAGGTTGGCGTACCCGGAGCCGAGGGGACAGGCGAGCCAATAGAAGCCCCCGGTGTATCAACAGCGGCCGCGAGTTGCTGACGATAGTCGGGTGCTGCGGGACTCTCCGAGGTAATACGTTTTGGTGGTAGGTCCATCTTGGCGTGGCTGGCGACTTTGGTGGTTTTCTCGTCGTGATTATTCAGCGTGTACTGGCCGTCCTTGGTCTTCAGAGAGTATATGTGCACCGACCTATCCGATGACTGGGTTGCAATGTACTCGTTCAGGGGGTCCCAAGTTACGCCTTGCACGTAATGGCTATGCTCGGCAATCTGTCGTACGAGGGAGCCAGTTCCTGCGTTGTATATACGGGCCACGTTGTCCATGCTTCCGATGATGAAGTAGGAGGCGTCCGGGGACCAGGCAAGATCGTATATCTCGGCTCCCGTAGAGCGACACATGTGCTTTGCCCGCCATGTTTCCTTGTCTTCTCGTTGTTCGCTGCCAAATGCAGGTTGTGAACTGTCCGAGGGAACCCAGAGGATCACGTTACCGTCATCGCCGGCCGAAGCGAGAACTTCGCCTGTGCAGACACAAAGCCACATGTCAGTGCTATGCATTGGAGGTATCAGGAGGTGCAATGCTTACCTTTCGGGGCCCATCGTACAACATTAACAGCCTGGGTGTGCTTTGCTAGGGTCGACAGGTATTCGACCTTCCTATCCTCGCCTTCGCAATCGACCTTCCAGATGCGGACGTTGTTGTCTCCGCCTCCAGTGGCCAGCCTGCCCTTGCCATGAGGTTCGAAGTGAGCCGAGTAAATGGGGGAGTTTTGGTCGTGCCAGTGTATGATCAATGGCGTGGATTTCATCTTGGCGGTCCGACAGACATATGAGGATGGTAAAGAGTCGAGACAGGCTGGAATGGATGATGGATTAGGTAGGTATGGGAATTGTCGGTTTGGTCGACACTCAAGAGGTTGTCGTGGCTGCTCACGCGCCTTTTTGATTATTAAGGTTGGCAGGCTGTTGCCCCGCGAGCCTCACCGAAGCGACGGGGGACGATTAAGGCCGAGGAGCAGCTCGGTCTGGGTTGATTGAGGCGTTGGTCGGTGTAACTCTTGATTGCCTTAAGTGGCTCGAATGCGAGGGGTGGTAAACCCGTGTCTTGGGTAGGAAAGTCTGAGGTCTCAGCTGTTGGAAGCCGGGAGACGATCCAATTGATGCAGATTCCGGGTTGGACATTCAAAGCTCTCGCGAAGCTGCGCTGGTCTCTTCTTCCGCTGCTGGGATAGCACGCTGAGAAGGTCTGGCAAACTAGAGAGGTACGAGGAAGGGAACAGAAGGAGTGGGTAGTTCGTGGAATGGAGGATGATGGGATCGAGTGTTGGATGGAACTTGAATCGCCGTGCCGTTTGTGCTGTGTCGAGGATGGATGGCAGTCGACAATGGACAATCAACCAATCAAGCCCTGCTGATCCAAGGGGAGACGCCAAACGAGTTATACGCAGCCAGCGTCCGTCACAGTCGAACGAGCAAATGAAATTGACAATGCAGCACTGTAGCTGTATCGGGTTACCTACATCAGCATGGGCATTCCAGTCCATCCAGCCCTGTCTTCTTGTGCTGGAGGCGTCGCAGCGAAGAGGCTCTCATTGGGCCTTGGAAGCTTCAGTTAATGGATGGATGGACCCATAGCGGGCAGGCGCGTCTGGGACGTGGGACGTGGTAAGGGACGTGATCTGGCGTCGGGCCAATCACGTCGGGCCATTGGTGATCCTCGCTCAATCCCTCACTCCCCGGCACAGAAAGCAGGCTCGGCGATGGCCATAGTTACTGGTGCACAGCAAACCTACCTACCTCCTACCTACTACGTGCATGCGTTTCGGCACACAGACCATTCTTCGCGGATCCTGAGAAATGTCGGAGGCTGGCAGCTGGGGCATGTGCCAGCTAATAGCCAACCCCTGAGCAGCATGCTGGAACTTCCCGCCCATGTGGTTAGCTATGCCTCCTGTCAGTATCCTGTGAGCTGTCGGTACGAGGTAGATGCAGGTGGCCAATACGTTCCATCCAGCCAGACGGACGGATTCCCGGAGCCGAAGGCATCGGGCCACCCATCAACACTCTCATCCACTTGTCGGACAGTCTGAGTGTTTCGGGGCTGCCTGTTTCTCTGGCCTGGCACGGACTTCCCTAACCCGAAGCTCGGTCAGTCGGTCCATATTGCCTCGCCAACTCATCAGTGCAAATGTTAGTAGCAGACAGACACTGTCTCGACCATTGTATGAGTGCTTGCCTGCCGAGCATTCTCTCGCAGTCGTTGTCGAATTCATGGCGCCCTTTTCCCGAGAAGACTGGCCGTTGAGGCGGTGTGGTTCTCGCCGGCCTCAGGCGCCCCAAGCAAATGCATGTGTCCATAGCCCTGAGCCACCCTGGCCCGAATGGGCAGCAAAAGAAGCAATTCTCTCACTATGCTTAACCTTAGGGAGTTCTCGCCCGTTCATGTACCATAAGACACCCCGTTTTCCCAGGGCCACAGAGGCTCGCACGTAGACTCGAACTCTAGCGGCTCCTAATAAGCCTATATTCATTTGGGTGCGAGGGCACCAATCACTATATTCCTGTAGATCGCTTGGCTCCGTCCATTGGTCGTTACATGACTTAGAACCTGAGCTATGTGTAGAGCACAAGAAATTGTAGTCCAGCCAGACCTGATCTAATCATACCTTTCTTATCTGCACATATTCAACACATTCATTCGAGATATGACATCTCATGATCAAAACCGGAGTCGTTCTTATTGGGGGCCAATGCAGCCATGAGAGCAGCCTTTGCTATCCCCCCAATTACAGCATTCTGGACAGTCAGATAATATACCGTTCGTACATTAGCGTCAGCACCATCCAGAATCATCTGATCAAATGCACGCATGCAATCGTCATCAACGCAGTCCCTTCTTGAATACTGCTTGAGGTCCATTCAAGCCTTTGGCCCTGGTCGCCGTTGAGAGTATGCCATGCACCACAAGTGTCAGAGTATAGGGTTCCGGTCTGCCTCACACAAGCGGTTTGGCTTACCCCCTACGCTCCAATCCACATGTAAGCAAGTGCCGATGATTGCGAATACCATGCGCTTGGATGTAAGATAGAGAGGCTGGAGTTGGACTTGTGCAATGGATGCATTCGTGTCTGTAACGATATTTTATTGCCAGCATGGTCAAATGATCAACTTGCTACTCTTTCTGAGTCTTGTTCTATCACTCGCTGTTACATACAGCCCGTCATGTCCTGCCTATCACGGAGTATGCAACCGAGATGCATGTAAGCTGCAGTGGAACCCAGCACAGACAGGTCTCTCAGTCTCGCCAACGGCGATATCGTTTTTCATATGACAGGCTCAACAGAAAGGCAATCTAACATGGCATTCGTCAACAGCCATTGCGTTGTATAGTGAAACGTATGCGCAACAGCAAGGACCGTTGATTTGCCGGCCAATTGGAGGGTGGTCGGAGGTGGATGTCGACACCGGATGCAGGCAAGTACTGTACTTTCGGCTTCCTGAGTGCCCCTCTTCTGCTGAATGTGCAATACGACTTCTCGAATGCCCCCGAGCCCCTGGAAGCGATCAACGGGCGGTTCACCTTCTAATCTTGGATAGGTAGCAGACCTGCCTTCTCCCCAGTCTGCTCGCCGAGCTGTGCACTACTGCAAGTGGGTACTTACGGCAAGGGATGAGTGGCTTCGGCATCCGAGGGCGACATGCTAGCCGCCTTGCCGCCTCTCGCCCAGCATCCTTCATCTCACTGGAAGCACAATCTTTTACGCCCAGCACGCAGGCAGCAGGGGTGGCTGGGTGGGAACGGCGACGAAGAAGCCCCGAACGTGGTTTGTCAGCTGTCAGCACTAGGATCCCCCAACCCCATTTTGTTTCCTCCATGGCCTCTACAAGTAGTAGCCTTGCTGTAAGCCTCCTTCGGGGCCCGGGGGCTCCAACCTATCGTACCCGGAAGACGCAGTTGGCACCCGCACCGAGTCGGAGCTGGCAGGGCGTAGTGGGTTTCTTCTGGCTTGTCTAGTCCACGGGTCTGTCGGGCAAGTACAGACGCCTTCGTCATGGCACCATTGGCCATTGGCGGATCGAATCTTTTCTGGTGGTACTTCGCATGACTGGGGTGCATCTGGGTGCAGCTGCACTAGACACTAGATGCTTAGGGGGTGGCACCCTTACTGGCACCCCTACTGGGCACCCTTCAAATCAACCAACACTCTTGCATCGGATGGAGTCACGAAGGGTCACCCACATACTAGCCCGGATACGGCTTCGCCAGCAATGAGTCAACCGGGCAGAGAGCACTCGAAAGAATCCCGGTCTCACGCTCACCACTTCCCAAGCCACGCAGCCAAATTACCTCAGAATGATTCACAGCAAGAGGGATATATGTGGGTGTGCATCGATTGGGTTTATCTAGAGTACGGAGTAGATGCGCAACTTTGCCCGTTTTCGCACAACACGCAAGTGGAGTGAGTCCTGGGATCGAATCACTGGCTTGGACTCACCATCCTCTCACGCCTGGAATTCCCTAACGGTAAAGGTCCGAAGATTTGGATGTATTAGTACTGTAACTGACTTATCGACCACAAGCGGGCCTATAACCGGGGTCTATTCCAACCTCTTAATTGCCTGCCTGCCTTTTTTGTTGTGGTATACTTTCTTATAATTTCTATTTCTTCCTCTTTGGAACTTTTCACCCCAGAGAAGTAAAAGAAAATACCCCAAACGCAAAAGGGTCTCGTGGAACCGAACCAATCCCGGCGGATTCGTAATTGTGACGCTCGGCGCGCGGCGCTGGAACGGTACTCACGGACGACATTGGCCTCGAGAAAAAACCCCAAAATGTCGGCCAACATTGGCTTCTTGGGAACCTCTGCAGCCAGCGTGGGGCTGGTCGCACTCTTCACCATCCCCGCCGTGACCAGATTGGCTCTGCAGCTTCGGAGCCGGGATGCAAAGCCGTCAGACATCTACGAAGACGTGGACGGCAAGAGTACGCCGGAAGCTGTCAAGGCTTTCGGCGCAAAAGTTCCCAAAGCCTTCATCCTCTTCTTGTCCCTGGTGGGCTTAGGTCTCTCGATCGCGGTGGCTGTACTGTCCACCCTCGACCAGGGAAAGGGTCTCTTCCTCGAGAATTGGCTCGCCGTTGCCGCTTGGGTAAGTCCACGTGGATGATTAGCACCTTCCTTTTGCTGGGATTGCGCGAAATGCGCAAAAGATCCTCGCTAAAACGTTTTGCAGGCATTTCTCTTCCTACAATCAATATGCATTGCAGCAAGCCACAACTCCGTCACGGCCTATGATCTAGGTCTGTATTCGGCACTTTCGTGCATCGTCCTAGCTACCGCTCTAGCGTACCAGGATAATCGAGTCGCACAAGATCTTTTCAGGCATGACACAAGGGTTTTTGTTCTCAGGGTCATCGAGATCGCTGCTGTCGTCGGCCTGGCTTTTGCAAGCTTATCTGTGCCTCGGCGCCCCGACGTCTTCCACAATGATCAGCTTGTCGATAGATACTACACTAATTCTGCCTGGGCTCGCTTCAACTGGAGCTGGCCCGCCAACGTTCTCCAGCATGCAGCCAAGAAGAAGACCCTCGACCTGAACGATCTGCCCAGGCCGGACCACTTTACGAGAGCCAAGGAAACCACGGCCGACTGGGAGAGCCGCGGCTTCACTGGCCCGTTGTGGATAAACATCATCCTCGCTCACAAATGGATGTTCGCCCTGCAGTGGTTCGCGACTCTTGTCACCTCGTTCCTGAACTTCGCCCCTCAGTGGTGCGTCTTACAGCTGCTCCGGATCCTCGAGAGACGGAAAGACCGCGAGCCTCTTGGCTACAACGCCTGGATCTGGGTTGTTTGGATTGCCGTGGCCATCATCGCCCAGTCATGGGTCGAGTCTCAAGTCTTCTGGATGTCATGGGCTGAACTGTGCGTTCCGATCCGAGCTCAGTTGTCATCTTTGATTTTCAAGAAATCAATGAGACGGAAGGACACGAAGGGCGCCGGAAAGAAAAAGACGCAGGACGCCAGCGCTACTGAACCTGCCATTACCGCAGCATCTGGAGAGTCTACTGCTACTGATAAGCCTGACACGGAGGAGACCGAAGAGGAGCAACTTAAAAAGAGCAAGCAGAGCACCGTCAACCTGATAGGAGTTGATGCGAAGCGTGTGTCGGACTTTGCATCCTTCAACTTCTACTTCCCCGGCAGCTTTTTCCAAGCTCATTGTGTCGCTGTTCTTTCTGCTGGATCTGCTGGGCTGGCAGGCTCTGGTAGCTGGGTTCTCGACCATGGTTGCTATCACTCCCGTCAACACCTTCTTTAGCAAGCGATACTCAGCCGCACAGGATAAACTGATGAAGGTCCGTGATGAGAAGATGGAAGTCGTCTCCGAGGCTCTCCAGGGTATTCGCCAGATCAAATTTGCCGCTCTTGAGCCGCAATGGGAAAAGAAGATCGGGGGAGTCCGCGAGAGAGAACTCGACGCCGTCTGGAGCGCCTTCATCAACGATATGATGCTAATCGGATGCTGGCTCACCAGCCCCATCATGCTTGCAGCTGTAGCTCTTTCGGTTTATGCCGCTATCCACGGCAGTCTCATCCCCAGTGTGGCATTCGTCTCGCTTGGTGTCTTCCGCGCACTGGAAGTTACTCTCTCCGTCATCCCTGAACTCATCACAGATCTCCTCGATGCATGGACCTCCGTCAAGCGTATCGATGCTTACCTTCAGGGTGCGGAGATCGTTAAATCGACCAAGGAGTCCGAAGAGATTACCTTTGACGACGCAACGATCGCTTGGCCTGCTGATGATAAAGACAACGATGATCCTGACAGATTTATTCTGCGCAACGTCACTGTCACATTCCCGAAGGGTGAGCTGTCAGTCATCTCTGGTAAAACCGGCAGTGGAAAGAGCCTTATGTTATCCGCTATCCTTGGCGAGATCGACGTTCTGTCTGGTTCTATCAGCCGACCCAAGGCTCCTCTGCTCAGCGAGAGACACGATGCCAATGCGAATCAAGGTAACTGGACCTTACCAGGTGCTATTGCTACGGTCGCCCAGATCCCCTGGATCGAAAACGCCACCATCAAAGAGAACGTCTTATTCGGGCTGCCTTATGACGAGCATCGCTACCGTACGACACTCGAAGTGTGTGCTCTGAAGAAGGACATTGAAATGTTCAGCGACGGAGAAGAAACGGAAATCGGCGCAAATGGCATTAACCTCAGCGGTGGGCAGAAGTGGCGCATTACCTTGGCACGTGCAATCTATTCCCGAGCGGAGATCCTTGTCCTGGATGACATCTTCAGTGCTGTCGACGCGCATGTCGGACGTCACATTTTCGAGAAATGTCTCAATGGTGAGCTTGGCGTTGGCCGAACCAGAATCCTGGTTACACATCATGTCGCGCTCTGTGAGCCCAAGACCAAGTACCTTGTGGAACTCGGCGAGGGCAGTGTCCTTCATGCCGGTCTGAAGTCGGAGCTTGAGGAAGATGGCACTTTGCAACAGATCAAGAGCCACGAGCAGACGGAAGCCGAAATACAAGCCGACGGAGATGCTACTATGGTTAATTCCGAGGAAACCTCCGAAGCTGATGAGGAGCAAGGAGAGCCCCTTGCAAAGGTGCCTTCGAAGAAACCAGCCCGGAAGTTCGTCGAGGAAGAAGCTCGCGAGAAGGGCGCCATCAAGAAGCACGTCTACGCCACCTACTTGAACGACAGCGGCGGCTGGTTCTTCTGGACGAATGTCATTTTCTTCTTCATGCTTGTTCAGGCCTTGAACGTCGGGCGATCCTGGTGGTTGAAGGTCTGGACTGGTATCTATGAGGAGGAGAAGACGCAAATGCACATTGCAAAGGAGGCGTCCGCATACTCGATCAACCTCCAGCAAACCAGCTTCCACAGACTCATGCAACCAGTTATACAGCCTCACCGTGGCATAGCCTTCTACCTGGGCATCTATGTCCTGCTGGCCGCTGCGAGTGCGTTGCTCGGCACCCTTCGCTACTACTACATCTTCTGCGGGTCTATCCGGGCGTCACGAAAGCTCTTCGCTCGACTAAACTTCGTCATTCTTCGATCGCCTCTTCGGTGGCTCGATACCGTTCCCGTTGGAAGAGTGCTGAATCGATTCACTGCCGATTTTCATTCCGTGGATACCCACCTCGCCTACTCGTTGGCTTTCGGATTTGCAGCGTTCTTGAATCTGGTTGGAGTCATTGTCGCCGGTCTATTCGTCTCGCCAATCATCCTCGGCCTTGCAGCGCTTCTCCTGTTCATCAGCGCCTTCTACGCTGTTCAATACCTTCACGGTGCCCGACCGGTCAAGCGCCTCGAAAGCACGACCAAGTCGCCCGTCTTTGAGCAGTTCGGCTCGGCGCTCAGTGGTGTGGCCACCATCCGCGGTTTCGACAAGGCCCCCGTTTACGTCGAGCGCATGTACAAGAAGTTGGACGACTGGACTGTTGCTACCTGGCATCTCTGGCTCTTCAACAGATGGATGGGTTGGCGCATGTCTGTGGTGGGGTCATTCTTCGCCAGTTTCGTGGCAATTCTCATCCTGCTTACTCCGGATATGGATGCTGCTCTCGCAGGTTTCGCCCTGGCCTTCGCGTTAGACTTCTCGTCCATGGTCATGTGGACTATCCGCCACTATGCCAACATCGAACTCGAGATGAACGCCGCCGAGCGTGTCGTCGAATACACGGAGCTCCCGACCGAAGACCTTGGTGGCGACGATGCGCCTGCTGCCTGGCCAACCGAGGGGGTGCGTCGAAGTCAACGATCTTGTCGTCGGCTATGCAGACGACCTCCCTCCCGTTCTGAAGGGCCTGAATTTCAGCGTCAACCGTAACGAGAGAGTTGGTGTGGTTGGTCGCACCGGTGCCGGTAAATCCTCCTTGACCCTGGCCCTCTTCCGTTTCATCGAGGCGCGGTCCGGAAGCATCTTCATCGACGGCATCGACATTTCCAAGATCAAGCTCCACGACCTCAGGTCGCGCCTTGCCATCATCCCCCAGGACCCCGTGCTTTTCTCCGGCACCGTCCGCTCGAACCTGGACCCCTTCGACGACCACACAGACGCCGAGCTCATGGACTCGCTCCACCGCGTCCACTTGATTTCGGAGGGTGAGACGTCGCCCGGCACTCCCGCTGTCGTCTCGGAATCCGGGTCGACCACCGGCCAGAGGGCCAACACCAACATCTTCCGCGACCTCCGCTCCACCATCTCCGAGGGCGGCCTCAACCTGTCCCAGGGCCAGCGCCAGCTTCTATGCCTCGCCCGCGCCATCGTGTCGCGCCCCAAGGTCATGGTCCTCGACGAGGCCACGAGCGCCGTCGACATGACGACGGATGCACTGATCCAGCGGTCCATCCGCGAGGAGTTCGGTGACAGCACCCTGATCGTCATCGCGCACCGTCTGAGCACCATTGCCGATTTCGACCGCATATTGGTTCTCAGCGACGGGGTAGTAGCCGAGTTCGGCACCCCGAAGGAGCTCTGGGAGGCGGACGAGGGCAAGGGCATCTTCCGCGGCATGTGCGAGGAGAGTGGTGAGAAAGACCACCTCAGAGCGATTTGTCTGGGAGAAAATAAGCAGTAGAAGAGAAGCGAGGGGAGGGAGGAAGAGGAAGAAGACTAAAATATATGGGCTGTGGAAGCGAAAGCCCATGGTGTGAGATCCATGAAAGAATACACGTTTACATTTATAATAGACATCAGGATAGGAGTTGTTGTGCATATCAAAAAAGCCCTTCATTCAACGCCCCATGAATATCGACCAACCGTGGTTCAACATATATGCACGAGAAAGCGATCGCGGCCGCCTTGATGATATTACGTATGATCTGCAGGGAACAGGAGCGACATGCCATGATTTTGAACGCAGACAAGGCAATTAAGACCTGCAAGGCATATGGTAACGATCGTAAGTAACATCTAGTCGACCCAACATAATACGCCCCCTTATAACCAATCCACCCCCGATCCATTGAGCAGCTAAAGACCTATGGCTTAATCTACTTTCTCCACACGCCTGCTCGAACTTCTTTGAATCGGACCTTGTCTTCTTCCCAATCCATAGCAAGTTCATTCGCAGATTATCGTCTGGCCTCTTACATTTGCATACCGGGGAGCTCCGTCAGCCCTAGATGGGAAGTATCAAGTCAGCTTTCGTCTGCAACACGGCCGCTACACGTAAAGAAGGGGGCGTGATGGGGGCTATCAAGGTGTAGATAACAGGAGGCGGTAGGAGAAGTCTAGAGTCTCTCACATTGGTCGTCACCGACGCTCTCCTTGAAGGACTGCGCCTTGAGGCAGGCGTTGGCCTGGGCCTCGGACTGGCGCTTGAGGGGCGCGCAGCGGTCGTTGGCGCAGTGGCCGTCCATGGCCTTCTGGAGGGCGTTGTCCTTCCAGCCGAAGAGGTAGTCGCCGTGGATGCCGTAGCCCGTGTTGTCGCCGAAGCTCCAGTAGAAGGGCTGGGAGCCGTCGGCGGGCCACTCGGCCTTGTTGTTGAACTGGCGCGTGTCGAAGATGATCTCGTACATGACCTGGGGGATCTTGACGGGGTGGGTGCTGGGGCAGGCGCCGCCCATCTCGAAGGAGCCCTGCGGGTACGCGATATGCGACTTGTGGTCGGGCGAGTCCGTATTGACGCCGTCCCAGCAAGAGGGGAAGGTGACAGTGACACGCCAGCCCCCTCCACAGGCCTGCTTAGGAAAGCCGGGTATGTCGGAGCCCGTGCAGGGCGCGCCGCCGAAGGGGCTCTGCTGCATGTTGGCTTCGCAGCGGAAGCAGAGGCCCTTCGGGACCTTGTTGGCTTGACGGTTGGTGCTGTCTCCCACCAACATGCGGAACCCCTGGAAAAGGATTTCAGATTAGATCTGGCTTAAGCCGGCCTCGAAACACAGACTCTTGAGGTAAGGAAGCCCCTTGAGCCCCTATTGATAGTAAATCAAGCATCCCCGTCACCGCCAATATTCAGCTCAGCCCATTCCTCGGGGGATAGGGGCAAGTAAGGAGCCTATCTTACCTTAGGGAAGGCCGTGACCTTGGCACTCTGCTGGTACCCTCGGATGTAGTAGATGGTCATGCCGGCCTTGGTGCCAAGCCCGAGGTTGGTGGCCTGGGGCACGCGCTTGTAGGTACCGTTGCGGGCCTTGAAGTAGACGCTCGCGGTCCAGTAGTTGGAGAAGTCCTCCGAGTACGTGCACGAGGTGCAGGTCGAGTCGGTTGGGGGTCGATGCTGGACGGCTGCATGCTGGCGTTGAAGGAGTTGCCGCCGATGATCTGGTGCATGTGAGCCGAGGGCTTGTTGCCCGGCTCGACCAGGGGATCGACACGGTCGACGGTGAGCTGGGAACAGCCGAAACGCATCAGCTCCTGGGCTGCCACCATGGATGCCGCGGCGGCCGCGGTCACCAGAGCTTTGACGAGCATGTTTGCGGCACTGTTGTAGGATTACTCGCACGAGATATGACAAGGGATAGTAAGGAATAGATTCGGAGGGTGGTTTGTTGCGCAGTAGAGCCTAGAGGTCATACGATCCCGGGAAGCTGGGTGTGGTGCCATGCCCTTTATCTACCTGCCCTGGCCGACCTTTTCCATAGATTCTCCCTCGAAGCGCCCATCACTTCTACCGAGCCATGGAACCGCCGTGTGGTGAGTAGCCCCGGGTAAAGGCCAAGGACGGGCGTCACGCAGTGGTGACGGCAATTGCCAAGAAGCAAAATAGGCATTTGCCGGTATTGCGATTAATATACAGCAAAAGCTCCGCATGGGCTGGGGTCGCTTGACAGACTCGGTAATGACGCCTGATTGGACCAGCACCCTCATCCCCTATATAACAACACTCACAGGCCCAGCCAATGCGAGGACGAGAATAGACCAGCTTTGCCACAACGGTCAGGAGCCTGCTCAACCCCCACAGACTAACTGTGTTGGGAGCTGTCTCTCGGCATGTTGCTTGCGTGTTCCATCATGTATCGAGTCTCAGAAGAAGTCTACAAGCTCCTCCGGATAATAACACACGTGGACCACATCTGCCGTGGAACGCTGCAGTGCCGCATCACTCTGACATGCCAGACAGACAGAATCTCCATGGTCGCTGGGCCGGGGTCACGGACGGGCGAGAATGCTGACCGACTTTGAAGAAATCCACGTGGCGGGCTGTCCTCCAAGACGGCGACCTCGTGTGGCTGTTGCATATGAGAACGTCGGGAGTTGGGCCCTGGTGTCTGTGAAGACCAGCGCTAGTCCCTTTCTTACGGTCGCCAAGACGACGGATTCTTTCACGTGCACAACACGAGATGGAATGGGAGTTCGTCCACCAGCAGAGAGTCTATGACGCGATCTGCTGGGTTCGGGGAGTTTTCGAAGAGCGAGTCTGACCTCGATTGGCCCGACGAGGTGGATCCAGATTCTCAGGTCTGGATTTCCTCCCCAACTGGGACATGAAAATGCCCGACTCAGAAGCACATCGCTCCGTGTTTCAGATCGTGGGGATTGACAGCTTCCAAGGCCAATACTTGCTTGGTCCAGACTTCTCTTTTGCCTCCCATACACAACGCTCCAACATGGCTGGCCCCGTATACGTACTGGATAATTACTATCTTGCCATCACCTTACTCATCACTATCGCATACCAGCTGTTTTTCTTCTCCATCGCCTTCAGTTTCAAATTCGACAAACTGACTGGTACGTGATTCGCGCTGCTTCCCCTTCCCATGCCGTCTACCTCTGCTGATCGACTAAACAACCAGACTTTGCGGGTGGGACCAACTTCGCCGTCTTGGCCATCATCACCCTCGCCTTCAGTGCACACCACCATGCGCGCCAGGTCGTCGTGTCGCTGTTCCTGGTAGCGTGGGCCCTGCGGCTGTCTGGCTTCCTGCTGTTCCGCATC
Organism: Apiospora kogelbergensis; assembly: GCF_038363985.1. NCBI lineage: Eukaryota > Fungi > Ascomycota > Sordariomycetes > Amphisphaeriales > Apiosporaceae > Apiospora > Apiospora kogelbergensis. The sequence goes on from NW_027117422.1 coordinate 2,139,160, forward strand.
CTGAAAACGGGCAAGGACGACCGCTTCGACGACAAGCGCGACAAGTTCTTCCCCTTCCTGGGCTTTTGGGTCTTCCAGATGGTCTGGGTCTGGACCGTGTCGATGCCTGTCACCGTCCTCAACTCGCCCAATGTTCAGCAGTACGAGCAGCCGCCCTTCGGCACTGGCCGTGACATTGCGGGCGTCATTCTCTACGCAATCGGACTCGTCACGGAGACGGTGAGCGACGCGCAGAAGTTCGCCTTTCGCCAGGCGAACGACAAGAACGCCGTCTGCGACACGGGCTTTTTTTATTTCAGCCGGCACCCAAATTACTTTGGAGAGATTCTGGTCCAGTTCTGTGAGTGCCAATTTTGGCGCAATTGGTGCCATGGTTTGGCAAGGCGAGAGAGTGCTAACATACACAAGCTATATATATGATTGCCGTGTCGCCTGCTGCCGACGGCTATGTCGGAGGCCAGGCTTTCAAAGCACTATATGCCACCATTGTGGGACCCTTCCTGCTGACCATCCTGCTGATGTTCGTCTCGGGCCTGCCGCTCTCCGAACGACCCGGCGCGAAGAAGCGGTACGAGGGAGGCTTGAACTGGGAGGGCTACAACCGTTATCTCCGGCGGACGAGCATTCTAGTGCCATTTCCGCCGCAAATTTACGAGCACCTGCCCACCATCGTGAAGCGCACGGTGTTCTTGGAATTTCCGATGTACGTTTTCGATCCCGCGAAGCACTCGGAGGGCGCGCCGGGAGCCCGGTCCGCAGAGGAAGGCCAACAAAACCGGTCCGGTGATGGTGGCCATGGCCGGCAGAGCGGCGAGCCGCTCACGGAAACGTGATTTTGATCTTTACGTGAAGACTATATCTTTACAGCGAACTGTTCGTCGTGTAGCTACAGCAGCCTCTCCCATTTCAGCATAGGCTCTATAGATGACGACTGCTTTTACAAGGTAGAGTCAGATTAGCCTTATCTGTTCAATACCCACCCATCTCACAAGGACCTCGTGTTTTGTGCAGCTTCTCCAGCTCTTCCACCTGCTTAGCATCCGGAAGCACGCCAGGGTGGCCTCCACTCCCCGTGAGAAAACCCGGGGCCTCGAGGGGCTGGTCCAGACTCTCCTGGGACCCAGAGTATTCCGACGGAGGTGCTTCCTCTTCGTGGGACTCGCAGCCCTCGGGTATTGGGACCATGGCCGACTTGGTGTAAATATGGATGGCCTTGTTCCAATCCAGACCTTTAGTGATGCACCCGCCCTTGACCGACACCACATTCTTGCCCGGAGTCGTGTGTACCAAACGGGTTCCACAGGTACGACAGAAATAGCTATTGTTCGGGTTAAGTGCGTGTGTCTAGTACCCCTATCTACTCACGGCCGGGAGGCTTGGCTTACCAGTGCATCGTATGGCCGGAGGGGGTGGGTCGTCTGATGGCAGTCAAAGTCCTGTCAGCAAGCACTGGTCTGGGCTGTTTGGCCGATCTGGGATGGAACCCACGAGTAACATGACAGGCCCTCTACACTAGGCAGCGGGAACTTGGGGAATATGGCACTCGTCCCGAAGGCCGAGGACGTTTGTAATCGGCATTCGAAGCAGTGGCAGATGTACAAGGCGAGTGGCTGCTCAAGCGGGGTCGTGAACTGGACGGCACCACACTGGCATCGGCAGTCCATAGTGGCTCTGATCGGGGCTACTGGTGCTTGGAGTGAGAGGTGTGTAGAAGAAGGATTGGACAGACATGTGTTTCTGATCTTGATCTTGCCAGAATAAGTCTTGTTATCACCCACGAGCTACATACACCTGGGCAGTAATTAGTCATGTCCGGGTCGAAAAGACGCATCGATTTGATAGGCTGACAGCTGCATTCATCGCAGCGAGCCGAGCCCCGCCATCGCCAACAGCCGCATAAATACACCCGGTTTGAGTCATCCGGCAATTAAAAGCGAAGCCACATGCATGCATGCATGTCTGACCGGACCCGACAATCAAGCCTATCATGTCGCAAGTGCTGCCTAGAGGCGGCGTTGCATTGTCCAATGGCAGTCCAATAACCGCATCAGTTGGAGGGTTATGTAAGTGCATAACGTATGTACGACGTAGTCAAGCATGCCACCTATCTCGATCAGCCTTATCCATCCCCGGGTTCGGCGTCCTTTCCAGTTCGTCAATCGCGCATCGCCGCTCAATCCGCCGCGCCACGTCGACAATTGGCTCGTCCACCCACCGGCAGAACAAGTCTGACAGGGCCAGCACGAGCGGCACGAAAAAAACAAGGCCCAGCAGCCAGCACAGCGTGCGCTGTCCCACCGTCTCGACCCCCGTGAGGCCCTTGAGCCCGAATCCGGCAACCGTCGCCGCCGCCGCCGCCGACGACGACGACTTGTTGTCGCCTGCATTTTGACCTGGGTGGCCACTCGCGTGTCCCGGGCTTAAACCTGGGCCCTTGCCGCTGCCTAGATTCTGGATCTTGACGTGGGGCGGCTCGCCCGTGATCTTGGTTTGGAGCAGCTCGAGCACGGGGCCGTGGACGATGTACACGGCGTAGCTCACCCGGCCGCAGTACTGGGCGAACCTGCTCTCGAGCACTTTGCGAGTCAGGCTCAACCGGCCGCACGACCACACCACGCCCACCGCGCACAGGGCGAACCAGAATTTCTGGGGCGTCGTCGGGTCGTTGTGGGGGAAGGCCGAGGGCGTCCAGGCGTCCAGAACGCTGATGCCCGTCGCATAGTCGGGCTGGTTGTTTGGCCACCCGCTAACGTAGAATGCCGTCAGCAAGATGAGCCAGTGCATCGCCTTCTCCCATATGGACATGCCGTCGTCGCCGTCGCTGTCAGCCGGGTCGTAATGCTCGTACAGCTTAAGTTGCTGCTGTTCGAGGCGTTGCTCCGCCGCCTTGAGATGGGACTCGGCCAGGAGCATGCCAGCGATGAACTCGAAGGCGGCCCACCGACCGCAGCTGAGGCAGTAATTCATTAGGAAGAGGGTGACGAATAGGCGCACGTGGGAGCGCACGCGCGACAGTGTCAGCAGAACGACAAACAGCAGCATCGAGTGGCACATCTCGATGGGGATGGTCCAGAGGTGTAGGTCGTAGAGGGGGCGCAGCTCCGTGTCCCAGCTCCAGGGCCACAAGACTTGGTAGAAGACTGACGTGGCCCAGTGCTGCAGCTGGTCCCGGAAGGTCGGCTGCGGCTTGTAGACCAGCCCGAGGCAGACCAGGACGAAGACGACGCACGTCGACACCAGCGGTGGGCCGTACAGCCGAATGGGCCGTCGGAAGGCCGAGGACGACAGGGCGGCGTGGAAGCCCTTGAAGTTCCGCGCGCGGATTTCTTTCAGCGGTTTGTACGAGAGGGCGAAACCCGAGATGACGAAGAATATGTGCACCATTGGCCGGCCCGAGAAGACAAGGCGCAAGAAGGGCAGTTGGAAGGGCGAAGAGGCCACGCCATCGTTTTCATACGGCAATCCATACGTCGGCAGCATGTACCTGTGGTTCTCCTCGGTATAATGGCAGAAGAAGACGAGGACGGAGGCGATGCCTCGCAATCCATCTAGATATGATGTCGGGTGCAAGCGCCGCGACTTGGAGCTGGCCGGCTGGGATTGGGGCGTCATGGATAGATCCGGGTTGAGCTTTTGCGTCACATAGCTCGAGAAGAAGGAGTACATCGATAGCGAAGATGAACGAGCCCGCACCATTGTGGCTCACTTCTATGCGGTCCACCGCGTGAGACTCTTCACAACAACTCGAGTCTTATGCTACGGTAGCAGACAAATGCGCAATACCCATACTGGGGAGCAAGAGAAGAAGGGACCCTCGCTCAAGCTGTACAGCTGTTCCAAGAAGATGACGGCAGTACTTCAATAGGCTGCTCGGGAAAGGGGGCGTATGGTCTAAGTATCCAGTTGATACAGTGTCCTGCACTTGGTGTCTCAAGGCTCATCCGATACGCTGAACTCCCACAAACCGGGCCGGAGACGGGGAGACAGCAGATAGCACGTTAGTAAGATGGCGAAGTCAAAGACGCCGGGATGCAAAAGAGAAGCTTTCGAAGAAGAAAGACTAGTAGGGAGTGACAGGCTCAGGCTCAGGCTCGAGACCCGAAGGCCAACTCTGGAGGCGCTTAGGCAATGGGAGGGTTTGGGGATGGGATGATATCGATGGAAAATGAAACGCTTGGGAGCTGTGTGTTTCCAGGCATGGCAGACAGCTGCTGCCCTGCCACTCATGGTCGTGCCATGCTCCTGATCGCATTGGAAACAGAAATAACGGGGCCCGGGGACTGCGACGTTCTGACCTGGGGCGCTATGCCAATTCGGCGGCGATCCTCCACATCCCAAACGAATGCGGGATACCAAGCCGTGAAGATGCTGTTGCTGGGGCGTGTCGAGTCAAGCAGCCGGCCAGTGTGCCCACCCGTAACAGGAAACCCGCGATGGGTGTTGCGCAATCAACAGGGCAAGCAGCAGGGCAAGCAGCAGGGCAATCAACATGTGGGACATGACGATCTACTTGCAACGGCGAACCTTATATATGGGGTGGAATTCCCCCACAAGGGCCAAGACTGGTTTATATGTAAGTACATATGTAAGTATGCAAGTACAGGCAGGCCCATTATTAGCCAACTCGGCTTGGACAAAAGGCTTGTTTTCCGGGACATTTGATCCCGCGCCATTCAACGTCAAAGTCGCAACCCCCACGGACATTTGGGACGTCTGGGACACCGTCTGGGAACGGCGCTACTGTCGCTGTCAATCGAATCAATCAATCAATCAATCAATTAGACTTTCTTTCAATACAAACCCCAATGCTCCGTACACCACACACCATATAATAGGCTTCAAACCATGGAACACGCACTCTGCGTTACGCGGATTGGCTCAATAATCACCGGCTTCACAGCCCAAAGGAACGAGGAGCTGACTGGCCGTGGTCACGTACCGCTCTCATCGGCGAAGTAATTCTATTGACAAAAACAGGGAGAGAGGCCCAGCTGAAACCCCGGTGCTGCTGCTACTGTTCTGATCGATGAGCAGCTCTACTGTTCGGATCGATGGGCAGCTCATCCAAAACGTAGCGTGCGTCCAGAACGACTGTCGGTCTTTGGTTTTCTTTTTTCTTTTTGGTCTAGCATGGCTTTGTCTTGTTCCGCGTTGGCGACGAGACGCCCTTCTCGAGGTCGCTCGCCTCGTTCAAGTTAATATCGCTCACTTCGCTGTTGGACCGAGTAAAGGTGCTGCTGGTGGCCGCCGGATAGTGCTGCCTCTCGGTGGCCAGCCAGCCCTGTCCCGTCCTGCAGAACTCGTCCTCGTAGCCATATCCGTTGCTCCTCGCGCCGCCTTTGCCAGGCCAAGCACCACCGCCCTCGCCCTCCTCGCCTTCGTCGTCGTACTCGTCCACGGCCTCGTCCTCGGAGTAGGAAGAAGGCCAGGCCCGCGAAGCGCAGTCCAGGACCCGGATCGGAACGTAGACGAGGCCGATGACGCCGTACGCAAAGGCGAAGCCGACCAGCCGCATCAGTCGCAGGAGCGTCTGCCGCGCCTCGTGGCGGACATGGCGCACGGAGAGGGTGACGATCGCGAAGAGGCCGCATAGCGTGGCGGCGACGGAGAGGACCATGGTATTGAACCCCGCTATAGTCATGGGAGCTTCCGTTTCAGGGGTTTTTGTTTGGCCTTGGGCGGCGATGTCCATCTTTGTTTACGCTGCCCAAAAAAAGAGTGCTGATCCAAACAGGTAGGGAAGGGAATAGGTAGGTAGTATGTATAGTGATTGCCGATTTGATACTTCGTGTACGGCTATATCCAGCCTAACTGCGAATTTGTTGTTTTTGGTTTCTTGTCTATGACTGACTTGCCACTCCCCGAACGAGAACTCCTTATCCACCTCGGCCCGAGTGGCTCAAATAGGTTTGTTGAGGACCTGGAACGAGCCGTACTCCATGGCAAAGCGGCAGTCTGGTTACGTATGTATATATGACTGGATCGGAAGGGGGATGGCCAGTTCCGCCGGAGAAGGGGGTGAGGGGGGGCATGCAGGTGCTTCTATGCGTTAGCCAGAAGGGTGCATGGCGTTGACCGAATATTGGTGGACAGAGAAGGGCCCAAAACATGACCAGAACTGCGTCGTTTGTGACGGCTTGTCAAAGTGTCACTTGTTCGCTTGGCCTCTCCTATTGTTCAGAGTGACGATGTTTACGTGGCAGGTGAACGAATGGCCACATGACAAGCGGGTCACTGACCCCGTTATGGTGAAGCCACAGACGGGAAAGAACGGACGACATCGGAATATGCATCTGGTGATCCAAGGGGGAACGAACAGAAAGAAAGAAAAAGGAATGGTATCAATTTCAAGACCCAAGATGCCCAGTAAACAAGCAAGGGTGCAGTATGTCGACATCAATCTTCGGCGGTTGGCGTTGTGCAGTATTTATGTATGCACTTGCCCCCTACATAAGGCCATGGGCCCTCTTCTTCCCCGGCCAGGGGGTGGACCAAAAAGGCACCGCAATGTGGCTCAAGATGCGACATCCTACATCCGCTCGACACAGATAACTTCTACTGGCCGCGAGCCTTTTTCCCTATTTTCATTGAGGCCCCCGCCAGCATCCGGCACCACGCCATCTTACCTGCTGCTTCACCTGGAGTACGGCGGTGGGGATCTTGGCATAAGGGCGGTACGGCGAAAGCAGTTTCGTTGGTGCAGTATCGTCACTACCTCTCTCGACGACCCGTTTGCAGACACAGGCCTTGTCGTCACACCACTGGAAGTTGAATTTCCTGATTTGTAGGTGATGTTGCAGGCACTTGTATACTTGGAGTCGAAGCTCGATGGTCAAGTCAAGGAAGGGAAATACGAAAGTCCTCTCTGTATCCATGTTAGGTGATGCTTAGTGGTGGTGCATAGAGGCCAAAACAACGACTGGCTGCTTCTGCTGCTGCATATCTGGATCCTAAGTTGATCCCCCGCCGATGCTATTAGAATGTGATAAATATCTTTCTTGGCCTTGGAAAAAGCATGGAAAGCGCGATCTACTGCTGCGTGGAGGATAGCGAAGGGTAAGACAATTTACACTACCGAAGAGCCAGTCAGACCTACATATCAGCAACAAGGCCTTGGCCAATGCCAGTGCCGTCTGAGACTGAGCCAGCAATACGGCTTATTATATGGGAGCTTCGTCTTACGCTACGCGACAACCGTAGTCGTCGAGTACCTTGATGATTTTGTTTCTGGTGTTACCATCACATAATGAGAGCCAAGCATGTTATATTTCAAAGTCTGAAGCCAAGAAGAGTGCAGTCGATCGAGCCGTGAATTGCATTTTTCCACCCGAACAGCCCGAGTCGATGGCAATGCTCTTGAGTCACGGTTTTAATGACAACGCTTGTTGTCTACGATCGGAGGAAACAGCTACCCCCTGACCTGTCCTTGCCTAAGGCGCGGGCCAGAAATAGACTTGAACATCGCTCCTAACGCTAGGCCCGCACCCTGGCCAGCCGCCGCGCCCGAGGGCTGAGGCGGCCGATCAAGCATCTCGATGTCCTTGCTCCCCCCCACGGCCGTCGCGCCCCCGGCGGCTTCATCCTCATCGTCCTCTTCTTCGCCGTCGTCATCCGAGTCCGGGTCGTCCACCATCTCGACCTTCTGCCGCAAGCCCGTCCGCACGTTCTCGACGCCCATCTCCACCTCCTCCTCGCTGAAGGGCTGCTGCGCCTCTTGCGACATGTACGTCGGGATGCGCTCGTTGAGCATGTAGTCGCGCGCCGCGAGCCACTTGTCCACCAGGTCCTCGCGCACCTTAGTCTCGTCCGCCGTTGCGTGATGGTTGCCGTGGTTGTTTGCCGACGTGGCGCAGAGTTCGCGAAACGTTTTGCGGCCCTCGTCCAGGGAGGCCTCGACGCCCGGCTCCGCCTTCTTCCGCAGGAGCTGGTAGAGTATACCTTCTTGCGTGCGGCCAGGGAAGTTGGTGGACGGGTGGACGACGATCCGGCTGAAAGCTTCCCTGTTGTCTTTGGAGGCGATGATATCAAGGAGCGAGCTTATGTTGTGCTGGAGGATATCGGCGGATGCTTGAAGGGAGTCACTAATTGTGGCGCGATAATTGGCAATCAGCATTCTCTGCTTCGTATGTATGCAGATCAACACCACAGGATGCCAAGACGCCATAGACTTACAGGTTGGGTAATGGGTGGCTGTTGATCACGTCGTGTTTTAGACTCCCAATACTGTTGGAAAGCTGAAAGAGTCGTTGGCGAGTCTGCTCGACGGCCTTGAGCTCTTCGGGTGAGATATTGAGTGACGCCATGGTGTAGGATGAAGCGTGATGGAAAATGGAGAACAATGTTGGAGCAATTGGCTGGAGGGTTGACGACCGAGACTGGCGATGTTTAGATATTGGCGGGTGGATTGGATTGGACGCAAGCAGAAGTTTGTTTGGTCGGGAGTTGGGGAGTTGGGGTCAGAGAGAGTCGAAGCTCAAGGCGTGCGGCTATTGCCGGGCAACATCTGGGCTGGGGTAGGCATATCAAAATAAGTATCGAACTTGGCAGGGTACGTACTCAAGCAACCCCACGCTCGATCTCCAGGGTCCGCATCCTTTCTGCAGGGTCGTCCTTGGGCTCAAACTGCTACGTCACGAGGACATACATACTGACTGACGGGGGTCTTGGCAACTTGGGATGTGAAATTGGTAAATATAGTATTGATAATCAAGGCCGAGCGACACGCCATCTACTAACCTCTCTACTTACAAATCAACTAAGAAAGAGGTATCATCATTTTAGACCAGTCGCTTTTAGACCCAGGTTTATCATCAAATCAAAATCAAAACGCCTTATCTGTCTCCTTGTCGTGCTATCGTCATCGTCAGGCCTTCTCATTCGCCGGGAATGTAAACTGAAGTGCAGTCGTTAGTCATTAGTACAGCCGAGACACTACTCGCCATGAGAGCCGGCTTGGTCGACAATCAATCGACTGGTTTCATGCCCGTACTTGTCCACCGTCGGATATCGGGCCTTGCGCTCAAGGTCATCCAAGGGGAGGAATGACCGAATGTACCTATTGCCTTGGATTAGCACAATTTCCCAAAAGCACAAAGCCGGATAGGTCGGGCACAACATACTTTGCAGTGCCTTCTGCATGTGTAGCAGGATCAAAGTCCCAAGAATCAAACCGACCAATCTTGAGGGCATCCCATACTACCCGTCTCTTCCTCTGGGAAAGAAGGACGTCTTGAGTGATGGCGTCGAAGTTCCATCTGGCTTTAGCCTCGGCCTCAAACTTGGCGAATTTGAGCTTGGCCTCTTCCTCCTCTGCCGTCAAGGGCTCCCCCTTACAGGCCACATTCGCGAGGTTGACAAGTTCAAGAGGATCCCGCTCAAGGTTGAACAGCTGCGGCGCATCGGTGGGGCAGGTGATGTACTTCCAAGGTCCTCGGCGGATCATCATGAGCGGACTAATCGTGCCTTCGCCGGTGTATTCCGAAATCACAGTATCGTGGCCTTCACGTCCCTCGAGGTGAGGGAGCATGGATAGTCCGTCCATGGGAAGATGTACAGAAGGCTTTGTGCCCACCAAATCACACAGGGTGGGCAGGATGTCCAGTGTAGAGACATTCTGCGTAACGCGATGGGGTTGGAACTTCTGCGGGTATGAGAAGAGGAGAGGCACTCGAACCGAACTCTCAAAGTAGCTCATCTTGTACCTTCATACAAGGTTAGACCAAAAAAACGGAAAGATATGCAGGGAATGAGCTCACCAAAGACCGCGCTCACCCAGCATGTCGCCGTGATCGCCACTGAACACGATGATGGTGTTCTTATCAAGCCGGCATCTTTTCAAGGTATCGAGCAATTCGCCAATGCAGTCATCGACAAAGCTCACAGCACCATAGTATGCTCTTTTGCCCGCTTAATCTGCTCGTCCGTGAAGTCTTCATCCCAGATATCCGTCACTTTCATCAACCTCTTGCTATGCGCGTCTTGCTGTTCTTTGGGGATCTTGACCTTGGGAAGGTCGATGTCAACTCCTTCATAGCGATCCCAGTACTTCTCTTCGATGGTATAAGGATCGTGCGGGTGTGTGAGCGAGACCTAGAGTGTGGCAGCCGCAGTTAGCATGATGGCAATGACAAGGGCTGGAGATGGGTTGGTCATGCATCTGTAGCAGATATTCTGTCTCCCAGATCCCTACCCGGCTATGCGTCGTGTCCATCCATAAACTTTGGCTCTATTCTTCATATACGTACCGTCATACAGAAAGGCCTCTTGTCCGGCCCCTCACGGATGTGGTCATAGAGGAACTGCTTGCTCTTGTACATGACCTCCTCGTCATAGTCCAGCTGGTTGCTTCGCACACAGGTGCCTGCTTGCAAGATGGAGCTCGCATTGTGATACCACTCCAGTCTGCGTTCCGGATCGTCCCAGTTGACGGCCCAGCCGAAATCGCCTGGGTAGATATCACTAGTCAAGCGGGTTTCATAACCATGGAGTTGGTCTCCGATGAAGTGCATCTTGCCAGCAAGGGCCGTGTGGTAACCCTTACTCCGGAGGTAGTGTGCATAGGTAGGCCAGTCGCTTGAGATCTGGCTTGCATTGTCATATGCGCCAATCTTCATGGGCAAGACGCCGGTGATGAGGGACATGCGTGAAGGGGCACAGAGGGGGAGGGGCAATAAGCCGAGTCGAACTGGACGGATCGAGCGGCTAGGGCATCGAGATTGGGGGTCTTGATCTGGGAATCCGGGTTGTACATCTTGAGCTGAGGAGCGGCTAGCTGATCTGCCATGATGAAGAGAATATTGGGCTGCTCAGGGGTTGCAGATGCAGGTGAAGAGTTGCCATTGCCATTGCCATTGCCATTGACACCACCAATGGGTGCCGCCGCCGGTGGCGGACGGTGACCGTTGTTGGTGGTGTACTGGGGGAAGGGGAAGTGGGCATGGAGTTGAGATCGGGTGCCATAATGCCCCGAGATAAACAGAAAGCGGGCAATTGGCCAAGAAGAAAAGAAACGAGTCAAGGGAGATCTAGTCGTCCCGTGGAATGCTTATTTGTGTTGCAGGAGGGCTGGGAAGGGACACCAGTAAATACAAGTATGAATCGAGCCAAGCGCCAGGGGATGATAGCCTTGACAGGAACAGACGGACGGACGGTGATATGAGCAAATAGCCAAAGGCAGGGTCGATGCGGCGGCTGTTAAAAAGAGGAAGATTGCTGTCCAGTCCACCTTTGCAGAACAAGGAAGCACTGATGCAATAATTTGGATGAATGAGAAATCGAAGCTTACGAAGGCGCAATACCTAAGTCGGAGAGAGATGACCCAGTACGGGAAGTTACCTGTTGCTGTTCCTCGAGTATGTCCCAGAGTGAACAGGATAGAGAGCAAGTCGTCGAGGACTAGGCCCGGCAAAGGCTGGGAACAAAGGAGATACTTGTATTGTTCAGTCTTGCGTGCGAATGGTGAAATATCACGTTTGACACCGCTTATTTCGCCCATACCCATGATTGATAATCCGACCCCCTGGGGAAAGACTAGGCTATTTGCCGTAAAGCTTGGCTGCTTGGGGTGCCAAGAAGGGGGGTGTAGGACAGAGATACCAAGCAGTAGATGGGATGGGGCTGGGCTGGATGGGCTGGATGGGCTGGATGGGCTGGATAGGCTGGATATGCTGGGGAAAAGGTCGTGGTCTCGTGCGTGCTCGGCGTTCTGCCCAGTGCCCGTCCCACGTCCTGCCGCTAAGTGCAACACTAGGCGAGCCTAGCTCAGATAGAGATGCGCTAGTTGTCCTGCATGCAGGGGCGTTTAAGCAACAGCACTACTACAGATTGTACAGCTGATCCGATACGCCGTGCTGTCCAGGCTGTCATACATGATACCGCCCCCTCACCGCGTCGAATCAAAGCCTGCCCAGCGTCCCAGCGGGGGAGGGACAGGCGGCCTTAGACACCACCAACGGGTGTCGCCCGTCAATTGATTGCTCACACAAGGCGGACCGACTGCCGGCCATCCTGGGTGCCCCTGGCCGACTTGCTAACTGACTTACCCTGAAGCGTGAAGCCAATCGACCTACTCAGGTGGGCTTCAGAGTTCGTAGGTCAGCTGGTTATCTCTGACATGGCCATACCATGCAATATGGAGCAAAAAGGTTCTGGAACAATGCGACTGATAGTTGTCCGCCTACCAGCTCATTTCCCGGCTGCTGGGTCTCTTGGTTGCGTCAAAGCCGACGATCGATAGACGGCAGAGATAGGAAGAATGTAGCCAAGCCCCGGATAAGAGTCGGCTATCATCGAAAAAAAACAATCAATCTATCCGGCTGGCGGTGTCGGCTGGCTACTCGCACAACGCTGTCACGCTGCATCGGAAACCATGACCACAGCATTCGCTGCCTTAAGCCGGCTCTATATACAATGGCTCATTATGCAGATCCTAGTTGTCAGCATTGCATGGAGAGAAGGCTTGGTGGAAAGGAGTGGCAGAAACGGTACGCTCGGCATCGAGACGACGAGCGACAACACCGTCGTCACCCAGACATAGCTCACTCTGCGCTACCTATACACGGTGATGTGTATGCCTCGGCAGGATGACGATGAAGGGAATTAGAGACTTTTTCTGCTGCGAACCTATGGAAATCCACCAGAAATGGATCTGGAACCAAGGCCTCCGGCGTAGAATGGCCGAACGGGAGACAGTTATTCGAACTGTCTCACAAGACGACTATCTCTCTTGGCAAGTGGATTATAGAGGAAAGTGCACGAGGATCCAATATGGATGACGAGGCTTGCGGTAAGGGGATACGCATCCGTCGGTCTGGCCTTGCTTTTGGTTCTCATTCTCCTTGGTGCCCAACTCCAATACTTTGGGAAGGCGTCAACCTTCGGTAAGCAGTAGGCAGTAAGTAGGCTTGGGTGGACGCTGCCCGCAAAGCTATCTGCGGGCCGCCATGTTACTTCTTGGCGTACAGCGGAAGCCTAAAAGCTTTCACATCATCTGATCTAGCAGGCTGGAGGGAGGGAGAGGCAGAGCAACCAGTCCGTACGCCACTTGCCCAGACCCCGGAGCGGTCGGAGGGCAACCTGGAGTTGCTGTGATTGGCGAACAGTATAAAGTTGCCTAATGTAGTATTAGGAGACGAGTGAATGATAGGTCATGTAACCAGCATAACACATGATTGATCCAGAGTGCTCGACGCCAAGACCAGCGCCAAGACTGTGAAATCGAAGCAAATAAAGCCTGTAATGGACCGCCGCTTTACATATTCTGATAAGCAATACCGCTGCGACTGCCCGGAGAAACCCGCCCGTGTCTTGCCCCAGGATTCGCGTTGGTTCCCGGGCACTTTCATTGATGATTTACGTAGCATTGCCCGAAACATTGGTCTGATCATAGGGTCAAGTATGGCTTGGCAGTGATGAAGGTGATGTGTATTAAAAGTAATAAACTTTGCCTCGAGATCGACATACATGCGACTGACATCGGGCGTCTATGCACCAAGCCGCTAATCAACCACGGCGGCGTGTTGTCGGGCCCTTGCTCTTGGGAGTCGCAGTTGACGACCCAGAGCTCGAAGGCGCAGCTACGGGGGGCTTCCTTCCTCTTGCCCCGAACCTTGGCTGATGGTGCATTCCAGTAATACACCATCTGCGCGGCCAGGACACAGTTCAGAGCGAATCCAGCAATGAAGCCATACAAAATCAGTTGGTCGTCCACCTCCTGCAGCGTAGTGAAGATCCTAGACAAGGAACCGGCGAGGTAGTTGAAGACCTAAAGAAAATCCGTTAGCGCGTATGATCGATATGTTAAATATGTTGATTGTCCTCAATGGTCATCGTCGGCCACGGTGCGTCGTCATGGATCTGGTGCCGTTGGGCCCAGCAGTTGTGCTAGCCTCTGTCTACAGACTGAGCCTGGAACTACAGCCTGACATGGGAGCATAGGATCCACTGTTTATGGCTCGACACGGACAAGACCCTGAGCTTTTCGTCCAAAACCTAGATCGCAAACTTACAGTGAAAGCACTCAACTGCCCAGTTCCACCCTGCTGCCAGATTGCGGCGATCTGGGGCACCTTGCTTGCGACACCCAAAACACCGGCACCGGCCTGCAAGTAGCTCAGCGCGTTCGAATCAATGACGGATTCGGTGAACAGCGACACGACGCCGGCAGCGAGCGCGGCGACGAAGAGGGCGGCGACGCCAGCCCGGCCGCTGTAGTTGAGGACGAGGACGGTGATGACAACGTTCTGGCAGAGAATGAGGGCGGTCTCGCCGAAGGTGCTGAAAGGGAAGCCGTTACGGACGTTGTAGGCCAGCGAGATAAGGTAGGACGACGTCTCAAGGAGGTAGGACAGAAAGGAGACGCCTGACGCGGACTTGGAGTTGACCAGCTTCAGGATCTGCGGTACCTTGACGATGGAGGACGCGCCAATGATGCCGATGCCCAGGCCCTTGGAGATGGCCAGCTTCACGCACTCGGTCGCCGTAGGGTCGAGGTCGAGGATCAGCGTCTTGTAGCAAGTCTCGCCAATGATCGAGACGCCGAGGTCGCGGATCGGGCCCGGGAGGTTGTTCGTAATGGGCTGGAGGGGCTCCAGCGCGGACTTGAGAGCCTCCATCTTGACGGTCGGGTGGCGTTGAGGGTATGTATGCTTCGGAGGAGGGTTGGATGTTCAGGAGTCTCCTCTGAGGGCGTCGCCAGAGTAATGCCGTTAGGACCTGCCAGATTGCAAAGTCTTACGCGAAAAAGAACAGCTGTTGCGGAAAAGTTCAGGGTGACGAAAAGGTGGGGACGCGGCGACAAGGGGTAAGGGTTTTAACCCAAACCCAGCTGGAAAGAAAGAAGGGTCGGAAAGTGAGTCTGCCTTAGTTGGAGCCACACACACACACAGAGACCTCACTAAGACTTGGCCTGCAGTGCAGGGAATAGCTTCCAACGTCGTTCCAGAACAATAACCTAGTCGTTTTGAGAGCATCAATTTATAGTATTGTCGCAGCGGCCTGGGAAGAAAAAAACTGCCTACTGGCGAATGGAATACCTGGCTGGTGGTTTTATGATTTGTGTCAATTCTATTTATCATGCATCAACAACAACGCTGTAGAATTGATGGCATCGAAAACCAACGCGCTCACCGCGCTCCTCGAATGCCAGCTTCACCAATGCCATCATGTATGTAAAAGCAATGTCCAGCGCTGGCGCGCTATGAGAAAGATGCAATTATCATCCCCACTGGTAACTGCAGAAACCAATTCTCGTGGAAGCCTCCTCCCTGCCCAATCAATTAATGATTGCAAGATAGTCGTTGAGTATCTTGGCACACCCGTCGAGGTTGCCTCTTGGCTCCCAAGTATTCTGTGAGTTGGGGTAATTCTTCCACTTCACCTCATATAGTGACTCTCCCGTCTTCTTATCGATTCGGTGCCCGACGATTTTTTCTACGACGTAGACACCGCTCTTATCAACGTCTTGCTTCTCGTCCTTCTTGTTGGCACCTCGCTTCTTAACAGTGGAGCGACGACGCTTAGGGGCAGGGGTGGCATCCCGGGTCTCCTTGGCCTGGAAATATTAGAAATGGTTTAAACAGTGGTGAAAACTGCAGAATCTAAATACCTTCTTGTCATCGGCTGCTTGAGCCTTTGCTGCCTTATCGGCCAGAGCAGCAGCCCGGGCAGACCTTCGTGGTGAGCCTTCAGCTCCGGCCTTGCTGACGCCCTTACGCTTGAGGGATGAGCCGATCAACTCGCTGGCTTGTTTTAGATTTGACAGTGGCGTCGAATCTTCGCGAGAGGCTCGCGTCATAGAACGACTACTACCAGGACCTGCTTTAGGAGACTTGGAGGCCACCTGGTCTGCCTCTTCCTGCTTGGCGATCTTGCGAGGACGACCACGTCTCTTTGCTGGCTTGGGTACCTCATCTGCGACATCTTCTTCGGCCACCTCTGCTGTAGGTCTTTTGCCTTTCTTGCCAGACGGGTGATTCTCCTCCGCTTTCTTCTTAAGACGGCTTACAATCTTGTGAACCCGATGCATCTCCGAATCATCAGCATCCACGTCATCGTCCTCCGCATTTCCAGTAGCAGTGACGGGGGTCCTGGGATTATCTGCTCTGCTGCCACGTCCCTTCCGTGCACTACGAATGGCAGCAGAACCGCGACCTTTGATAGACTTATCAGCGTCGGTGTCCCCCTGAATGATCTCGACCTCGTCACTGAAACGGGCAAGCTTACGCGTTGACTTTCTGTTCTTTTCCAAAGTCTGATCGTCTTCATCTTCATCATCATCGTCCTCACGATCATCATGCTGATCATTTTCATTCTGATCATCTTCATCTGTGATACGAGGGACATTGTTCTCCATGTCCTCCAAACCATTGGGAGGCTGGCCAAAGTATAGCGAACTATCGCTTTCCGAATCAGATGTCTCTTGGTCTTGAGGAGGCATAATAGCGGCAGTCCTTTGTTGAATCCCTGTTGATTGCTGTGATGACTGAGCAGTACCCATCAGCTTGTGATTATTGCAGAGGGGTAGCCGGGATAACTTTGCCCAACCCGGGCTTCTGAAAGGAGAGAAAGAACAGTAAATAAAGAAACAGGATGCAGTTTACCCAGTTTTCGTCCTTTTGCTCCAAGATCAAGACCAGGTAGGGTAGGTTTAGGTTGTATGGAGAGATGCCGAGTTCTTTAATCACAGTTGTAGTGACAAAAACACAAGAAAGAAAGAACGGAAGAATAATCGATGTAGTATTCTCTCTAGGCGACCCAAAGAATTCCTTAAAGTCTAAGGTTGTTGATGTAGGATGAGGGAGTGTTTAGAGCATCCGATCATGTGTTGCGTTGGGTTTGGTAATTTTAAGCCGAAGAAGGTGCGGTACTGCAGGTGCAGTAAACAGAAACCACCTACTCTGTATGGTTCTCAATGACAATATCAAACTATAGAACGCGGCGAAAGCCCCCCACTAGAACAATCCAATATTGCATTGCATCTATCTTTCGAAACACCTAGTAGCTCTGGTTTACATCTGAATGGAACACAATCGTACATAGACAATGTCTGTAGTCCTTCAAAATCCGAAAGGAATCTATAACGCCATTCTTGTTACCCCAAGATGGGCAGGTACAGGGACTTTTCAAGATCCACCTCAAGTGACTCAAGTCCAGTAACCGCACTTTGTAGCATAGAGTCTCAGCTATGTAGCTCTTACCATCATAAGGTCATGAGATGATGCTGTCGAGCTCCTCCAGATGCACCGAGTAAAATGGGTTGTGATGGCTACGACTGCAGCTCGCATTGAGATATGGGGAAATCTATGCCGAAAGCACCTCACTTTACATCATGACGGTACAATGAACGGTGCCATAAATCATTAAAATCTGAATGTGTACTGTGTAACTCATGGTGTTAATACTCGAGTTGGTGTATATATGTGTATTTCGGGAACTACCACATAGGGAAACGATTCACCCCCATCTCTTCGCAAACAGAAGCCACTGGTTTACTTCTCTTGACCCGAGGCGCGCATGCATACGTTGTCATGATGTGCTTCAGTCCACATCTTCGTAATCGTCCGGTAACTCCTCGAACCGACCCGATTGCTGGGCTGTCCGAACCGGATTTTCCGCAGTAATTAGACCATTGGCCCTCAATCTATATGTCGTTAGCGAATCGCATTGTCAGAGTATTCAAATAGAAACTGACCTTTCGAACAGAACAAAGAGTCTCTCGGCCTCTCGCTCTTTTTCTTCCTCAGTCATCTCAGGCATTTCTGGATGTTTCTCGCTGTCAAGGAACTGGCCCGTAATTGGATTCACCTCGCGGCCTCCGGCATTTGCGAAAGCTTCTTGCGCATTTTGAGGTATGGGGAGATTCCGATTGAAAAGGAAACCCGACGCGAATCCATAGCCAACGTTGTCAACGAACTTTGTCGCATCCCTATCCGACATATCGAACAGAAGGTTAGAGATGGCGTCCCTTAATTGAGGAGTGACTGGATTGGTTGAGTTGCGGAGCAACCACGATGGTAGGGTGCTGCTTTGTCCCAATACTTCGTTTCGATCTTCCTCGGTGGGCAATAGCTGCCCGCGAATCCAAGCCTTCACTTCTTCCGGGGCGTACTCATGCGTGGCCCTTAGGACCCCGACCAAAGCCGTAACCGTGTTCTCAAGCTCTTCGTTACCATAAGCCTTTCTCGAATGGTTCATGAGCTCTACCAGGCGGCTGGCAAGAACAGTGTTTTCCTCTGGTGGGAACAATGCTGTCTGGATATCCTTTGCGCCGAGATCCAGGTTGAGTAGAGCGTTGATCAAAGTGCCGATAGGTGGATCCAAGGGTTTGCTGGATCCTATCGTAGATTGACACAGCAAGATGACAATATGCGGTATGCAGGGAGTAAACGAGGATGTTTTGTCCTTGCAGTGGTGTGTGATATTGAACAGCAGCTTTAGGGTCTCTACCAATGCCATCTCCTGCATGGGATCAGGAGGAGGAGGGTCCGGCATGGCGGACCGTTTCGCGTGTCGTTCAAGATTTTTTGTAATAATACCTGCTAGGTTATGCTTGTCGACTAAAGCTTCTATGTCCACATTGGTGTTGTATGTCGTGAGAAAAATGACCCTCGAGATGAGGAACTCATCGTCCCTGTTGTCGTTCTTGAGTTGGCTGCAAGCCTTGGACTCGAAGCCCAAATCGACGAACATCTGACGCGTATCAGGCTTCAGTAGCATAGCATTGCATAGACACCGCAGGGCATTCCTTGACGTCTTGCTCGAAGGACTGTGAAATGAATGCCGGGAAAGTGTCTCGATACCCTGGATAATATAGTAAGTAACAAAGCTCACAACACTGAAATCGACTCAACCTACCTGCTTGGTAAAGATTGGATCGGCATTCTGTGGGTTCCTTCCATATATCTTGAGTTCTTCTAAAGCCGCATCTCGTTCTAACAACGGGTCAGAACCAGCCAATGAGCTTCGCGAATTACTCAAGACTTACGCTGAGGTAAGAGGCAGATAGCCTCTAAGTCTTTGCTCAACTTTGACATCAACTCTGTTACGGCAGCAAGCTTCTCTATTTGCATGTTTAGCTGATAAGTCCTGAAACCCCATGCGCGCGTGTACTGACCTGGCCCAACCAAGTTGCCCATGGCCGGTGGCGAACTAAGGTGTGCCATCTTGACCTCTGTGATATCGGGCGCTAGTTTGGGACTGGAAAGGGGGCTGTCCTGATGGGAGAACAGTCGCTTGAGACGGCCAGGCCTTTCTTGGTAGGACTGCTGAGGCATGGTAAGCTTGAGTGTTCCGGAATGACAGGCATGTAAAACAAAACTGAATATCTAGTGGACTATCACTGTTGAGAGAATGAGATCTTATGCCAAGCTAATCAGTGAGAGACAGTCCAACAATAAAATGGAAGGCTGAGGCCAGGGTTGAGGGTATAGTTAATAAGTGATGATGCGGCGAGAGGTTTGACAGGAGGTGATGAAAGAGACGACCACGTCAAGCCTCGGCCAGATCACAGGACTACCATTGCGAGGAGGATTGATAGAGGCGCAACAAGGCTAAAACCGAGACTTTGGAAGAGAACATCTTGTTAAGGGCGGCAGACGACGTACCTAAGGTTACCTACCGTATTGGGGTAGTTCCGTTTTCAGAGCCCAAGAGCCCAGTGACGATTGACGCCTCCCAGGACCGAATACGTACTTGGAAAGACACGGAGATCTAAGCTGCGGTACGGATCAAAAGGTGGCCTTTTCCAATAAAGATACTTGATAGGGGCTGGATTGGCCTAAGTCCGAGGAGCCAGTCTGGTGTGCATCGATGCCGGGAGGAATAAATGTATTAGGGAATTTACCACACAGCCAAATAAATATATATGCTGGAGCAGCTGTGCATGTACGGATCAAGTAGCTAAGATTCATTCATCCGGCCCGGTGCAAACGTCAGTTGCGGGAGGAAGCCCCGCCGATGTTGGGATTCAGCATCTGATCTGATTCAGCTGGCTCCGCACTGTGGCGCAAGTCTTCGTTGGACTGTAGGCTGCCCCGCAGTTTCGCGCCAAACGCACCCTCTGAGTGGTTGTATCCCCGTACCGTACCTATCCAGCGCTCCGTCAGTGCGCTGTTCTGCTAGCACTAAGCTAAACGGGGACCTTGAACGCGTCTGGAAGGCTGGGGAAACCACTTTAACAGGGGTGCCTAGAAAGGCCAAAGACGCGTTACGCGACCCTGTTACCTGGCCTCCGGCGCGAATCCAACGCGTTTCTCGAAAAAGCCAATCTACTCGAATGCGTATTAGTAGAATTGCACAGTAAAGACAAAGCTCGCTTTGCTGTGACTCGCCATTCCCGCCTGATGGCATATTTGCCTACTTGATTTCATACATCGTGCCCTTCAGCGAACAAGCGAAAAGCGACCCGAAAAGCATTCCACTCGCTTTCATTTGGAGTTGGGCCCTAACAGATCGCCGCCGTCTTTCGTCCCACCTCCTTCTCGTGTATCGCATCCGACCTCAACCCTCCGAGCCCGAACACCCACAGCTATCTCATGATCCTCGGCCTCATCGTCGACAGCAGCAGGGCATCCAGCGGTGGCCGAGCAAGTCAGCAAGCGGCGGGCTTGCAGTCATGGTACCGCAAGTGATAGTTCCCAACGCTCTAGAAGCTTTGCCGGCTCGACCACCGACTCCACCCAGGGAGAAGAATACGAATCCGGACTTGACTTCGAGGAAGAAGCACATCTTTGGCCCCCATTCTCTACACACGCCGCCTAGCTTTTCGCCAGAGTCGTCCGATTTATCCAACCCAACCTCGCGCCGGAATCGCAAGAAGGTCGGCTTCACGAGCCAGCCCGAATATTGCGAAGCTCCCGCGTATGTCGACAATGTGAATTTGCAACACCCGACACCCGTATCAACATCGTCGACGAAATCTGCGCAGTCGAGCAGTAGACCGATCAAATCCATACTGAAGCCGTCGCCCCCGGTCGTCGTCAATCCCTTGGACCCATCGGTGGGGTTGGATGGTAATTCCAGACCTATTGATATTGTCAAGATGTTGGAATCTACCGTCCAGCAGCTCGCAGGGGCCGACCGAGACATGAGGGTCGATGCCTACATGATGCTTGTGCGTGTTTTGAAGAATTCAAACAACCTTCCTGACCGCATTGCTTTACAAGATAAGATGAGCTTGTTCATGCAATTCATACAGCGAGACGTTACGGCAAAGACCCCCGAGGGGTCCTCAGACTCGTCGCTCGTCAATCATGCACTGATGCTCCTCAGCACCTTCATGTTCTATCCCGCTATTGCCTCGACTTTATCAAACGATTTCGGCGTTTTCATTGTCGACCATTGCATTCGGTCCTTTGAAGACGCAACGGCACCCAAAGACGTGACCCGTCATCTTATGCAGGTGGTGGCCTACCAAGACTTCTCTCCCAAGGTCATGACCGCCGACCGCGTAGGCAGATTGGTGGCCTCGCTTCATACGATTGAGGATCGTGTCCAGGGCAAGAGCATAGTCCAGTCTCGCCTGTTCATCTATCGCCGCCTCATCAAACAATCGAAGACGCACATGATAAATCATTCCGACTGGCTGCTCGATTTATTTGAGGACATGCTAAGCAATATTAAGGAAATCCGTGCTTCGGCCATTGCTTTAGGCATGGAGGCCAGCTTCACCATCGCTAAAGAGAAGCAATTCTCGAGACGAGTCATGGAAATCCTACAAATGTCAGTAGAGGAGACAAAATATATCGAACTTTACGTCAGTCGTCTCAGGGCAATGCTGAAGGAGAAGTCCGATTCCACTGCAGTACCTCAGATCTGGAGTGTGGTGATACTTCTGATGAGGTGCCCTGTGGACCGTTGGGAGTTCTTTGGCCCGTGGCTGGAGATTATTCAGAATTGCTTCAATAGCAGTGACTTCCAAACAAAGTTGGAAGCCAATTATGCCTGGAATCGCCTTGTCTATTCACTCCAGCTCAACGACCAGTCCTTTGCGAAAACGATAACTACCATCTGCCAGCCCTTCTTGAGCCAGTTGAAGCGCAGATCTACCGGCAAGCAGAGTGCAGAGTTGCGTAAGGTTGTTTTTGGTAGTATATGCAACCTTTACTATTATGCATTCAAACCGAACACCAGCACTGCCCAGCTCGATGCCTTCTGGGATGCTAGTGTTCGACCCCTTTTCCAGCGTATGATCGTTTCCGAGGCAGAAGTCAGGTCGACAGAAAAGGCAGTTGGCTTCCTGCACGATCATACAGCTCAAGCCACTGTCATTCTCACGGGGCTCTTAGACTCTACCACGCCTCGAATCTGGAAGGAAGATCATGTCTGGTTAGACCCATTGGTCAAACCAGAGGACCTGCCCTCACTCGATGCCAAATGGGTAAGGCACAATGCTTCGAGAGTGTTCGGGATTGTTGAACAAATCTTGTTGAGGTCATATCTCGACTTGGCAAAGCCTGAGTCCGCCGCCGCAAAGCTTTGGCGGGCCCTCGTTGGCGCCGTGGCCTCTGCTGCGAGTAAGGAGGTCAAAGTATCTACGGACACGGCGACTTTCTTAGCCCACTCCTTCACACTCCTGCTCAAAGTGTGGTCTCGCGGCATAGAAAATGCTGAGGAGATGGGGTATAAATCTACTACTTTCTTTGAAGCAACCAGCATCTACATCGGCACTATGATAGATGCCCTTGGGCTCCTCCCATTCACCGAGAGGCAACTTTCGATGGGCAACCAAAATACATTTGTCCCCGTTGCAACTCCATCTCACCGACCTGCAAAGGGTCAAGCACAAACACGGACGCCTCTACACCACTTATTTTCTATTCTCTCCACACTACCGCCAAACACCGACGACGGCCAGGACTTGGCGACTCTCATTCAACGGGTACTTGCGCCTTTCCTGTCTGTCATGTCAAACAAATCCTCACGGGCTAAGGTCGATCTCGCTCAGGAATTGATGCAACTTATTCCTATGGAGACACTAATTCCCTTCGGCCCGTGGCTAGCGATCTCTGATACTCTATCCAATTGCCTAGATAGCCAAGTGAGCCAATCCTCCACGAGCTCTAATGGTCAGCCTACCCTCGGTCATGAGTATCGTGAAATTGTGAGACATCTGGAGCGGGGCATCAGATCAACCCCGAATTTACCTTGTGAACGCTGGCAGTCCTTGTTCCAGAGTCTTTTCATACGCGTTGCTGCGGAAGTTGGTGAAGCAGGCTGCGCTATCTCGATTATCGAGCCCCTAGCCAGATGTGCTATTGAGGCCATGACTGCCCAGTATGATGTCATGTTCAAACCAACTCTGCTAAAGGTTGGCTCGGAATTAATATCGAACGCAAAGCACCCACGAGATCGCCAGGCGCTAGATGCCGCCCGACGTCGACTTTGGGGTACCTCTGCTGGAGGGGCAAGATCTGTCTCTTACGATCCCTTCGACAATCTATACCGGCTCATAAATCACCTCCTCGAGGTGGCGTATCAGCGCTACGACGATGCAATTAGTATGGCGATTTGCTCACTCCTGGAAGACATCTCCGGTTTCTTGCTGCGATGTAACCAGGAGGCGGCGATTAAGGCACTAGCTATAATCCAGAATGGGGTCGGGGCCTGGATCCGCGACGCAGGTGAATTATATAGTAGTCGACAGTCAACTGCACTGTCTGAAGCGGTATGTTTTGACAGAAAATGTAGTAGATAAGCGAAGCTAATATTGCATAGGTAAAACAACTTTGGAGTCGTATCTGCCATATATTCGCCGAGGCAGACAGCACCGAGGGGCTTCAGCTAAACACCATTGAGCCACTGCTGTGTTCAGCCTTCGAGAGCAAGCACAAACACATCGTCAGCGCTGCTACCATTATGTGGAACAATGTGTTCGAGCGGAGAGACGACATTCAATATCCCGACAAGCTGAAAGCGGTGCTGCTTTCACTCCGACCCTATGTCGATATCGTCCTTCCTGGCTTAAACGATTCAAGCAACGAAGCAAGTGGTCAAGCGCCATCCTTCATTGATTCCCAGGAAGATGATTCAGCTGTCCTCAAACAGCCACCAAGGGGCTCACTCAATGGCACACCTCAGATGAGCAGACCGACATCCCGGCGATCAACGCCTGGATCTGTACAGCTGTCGCTGCCAGCGAAGCGCAACCTAAATAACACGCCTGAAGTGTCACAGCCAAGGTCTACTCGAAAAAGCGCTACTCCTCGTCTGAGACACGACGACTCCCAGATTCAATTTGCTGCAATCGCGTCCTCCTCGCCTACACACAATAACGCCGAATCTCAAGTACTGACCGACCGCCAGAGGGAAGTTAGAGAACGACAGCGGGACAATGCCACACTCTTCCCCGAGATCAAATCAAGCGTTGAGCAGCGCAGATCAACTCGCCTATCGTTAGTCAACTCTACGACGCCCATTGCAACGCCTGAGAAAAAGTCGACTCCAAAATCACATCGTAGGATCGAGGATTATGCATCTTTGACGCCTACACCGCGACGGGGCCAAGCTATCATTATCGATAATGATCAGGAGATGACAGATGACGTACCTTCTTCACCCCCTGAACCCCGACGATATCCCCTTATGCCAGAACTCAGCAAGCCGCAGTCCAGCAGTAGCATCGTCTTGGACGACTGGCCACCGTCATCGCCCATTTCTGATTCACCTTCGCGGAATCGACAATCAGCACCTCAACAGTATGAATCAGTCGCTCCCACACCACATGAACCATCCAATGAAGTATTGCCAGAAGAAGAATCACTGGAGCCTACATCAGTGGACGACAACGTGAAAATGAATGAGGATGTGGTCGAGGATGAAGCCGACGAGGCCGATGTTGAAGACGAGACTAATGTACTGGACGCTGAAGAGGGGGTAGCAAGTAAAGACCCTGCCACTCCGACCACTACGTCCAGATTCCCAAAAGAGCAAGGGACGCCACGGTCTGACACTGACGTGTACGTTGACGCTCTAAGCAGCCCCAATCATTCACCTCGGACTCTGCGATCCCAAGCCAAGGCAAAGCAGCATCCCACCAAAGCAGCATCCCAACCTGCTGCTGATTGCTCGTTTGACGCCAGTGATGTAGATGAGCGTAGCATGTTGCGTCTTGTTGTCGAACTCGATTCGCGGAAATGCGATGATCTGCCAGAGGACGGCATGGAAATGTTGGAGAAGAAAGGGAAAAGGAAGTCACCTGCAAAGGACTGCATTACTGTCAATAATGGACAAACACGTCGTAGGTCGACAAGAAACAAGAGCCGGACTGAAGAGGCATCGCCTGCCGTTGCCTCAACGCCGGCCGAGCCCGACAACTCCCAAGCATCCGTTGCCAACACCCAAAATAAGCGGAAGAGGGCCCAGGAAGAAAGTTCCCAATCCCAGGACTCTGGCAGCAAAAAGCGCAAGCACCGCAAACAAGATGTCGATTCGGACAACGAAGCGGCGATGCCGGTGCCTGACGGCCAGCTTCTGCCAGCCCACGACGACAGTAAGCCCATCCCCCATCAGCACCTACCTCCTCGCTCCGTGACAACCGCAATAGTATCATCATCTGACATGTGGCCTAGACACGTCGTTGGAGCCGTCCGAGATTTCTGGCAGAGAACAACCTTCAGGCTCGTCGCGCGCATCTTCCGATCGCGATCATGATGAAATGGAAATGGAAGCAGATGTTCCGTCGCCGGCATCTGCCGACGAAAGCGAGGCGATCCACCTACAGATCGTCCAGGAGGCCTCACAGCAGAGTGAAGGGGTTGAAACCACCGTCAATGACTCGTTCGAGAGAACAGACGTGGTTCCAGCGGACCTTGTTGATGTGACCATGTCGGAGGTGGAGGAGGAATACTCAGAGGCAGAGGAAGAGGAAGAGGAAGAGGTAGAAGAACAAGACATGGCGGAAGAGGTTGAAAGTGAGGGCGAAGAAGTCGAGGAAGACCCAGCCACGACCGAGCCATCCGAAGTGATGGCCGATGTTACCACCGAGGAGGACCCGTCTTATATGATTCCCAGCGATGATCCGGCAGAGGAGGGCCCTGAGGCGAGCTCGACACCGCCGGCAGAGAAGTCATCAATGGAGAAGATCATGTCGGCACTCCGAGGCGGACTTGTGGGGCTGAGCACGGCGGCCTTGTCGAGGGACGAGGTCAGCAAGATCGAAGACATGTTTTACGACATCAAGAGAGAGCTCTACAACGCCGAGAGTAGAGGACGAACCCTCAGCAGCCAGCAGCCGAGATAATATGATACCACCACAAGCAAAAACCCCTATCTACTCCCCAATAAAAAGGAATAGTTGGGATGAGAGGGGAAATAATAGCATGCCGTACATGAAGAAGTCTACCTTTTTACTTCTCACCTGTTTCCTTTTTCTTATTCTTGGGATGTACAAACAGAAGTGGTCAGGATAACGGACACGGAAGCGGTTGAAACGATAAAGGAATGTTAATTGATGAACGGACTTTGATGGCGAGAATGGTGGACAATGAAGAACCGAGCCGGCTCGGCCTGGCCTCCATCGTCCACAGATTGCACATAATCTCTTGAGGGAATAGGGAGGGGAATGAAAGGCCAATGATTGTTGAGCCAAGAAGAGGGGAGATAAAACTTATATCATACTGGCAAGGCGTTGTAGGATCAGGCAATCATCATCATCAGCGAGTCGAAATAGAGACATACCCTGAGTGTTTTACCAGCATTACATCTATTGTCATCAAACCATTTAGATGTGAGATGCGTGCTATGTTGTTACTACGTCGACGATCCCACGTAGTATCAGGCAGCGCCATGCAGTTGTCTTCGGACAGAAAAGGACTAGTAAATGTATATAGAAGGCTTGCATACGGTTTTCAGATCTCTCAAACTTTTCGTTAGCCCAGATACGCCTTAACTCCCAATGCATCCCCCGACCCTTTTTTGATCCCTCCTCGCTCATCTCTCCGTCCTTTTCATCATGACACCGTTCTTATTTACTTGAGGTCTTCACGGGCCTTCCGGAAGTGGTCCGCCACGAGGAAGGTGAGCTCGAGGGCCTGCTTCTCGTTGAGGCGGGGGTCGCAGAAGCTGGTGTAGTTGGTCGACAGGTCGTCCTCGTCGAGCCCCTCGGAGCCGCCGACGCACTCGGTGACGGCGTCGCCCGTGAGCTCGAGGTGGACGCCGCCAAGGTAGCTCCCCTCCTCTTGGTGGACTTGGAGCGTCTCCTGCAGCTCCGAGAAGATGTCGTTGAAGCGGCGCGTCTTGATGCCCGAGCCCGTCGAGCGCGTGTTGCCGTGCATGGGGTCGCACTGCCAGATGACGCAGCCCTTGTACTCGCTGCCCTCGACGGCGCGGATGTGGTTGGGCAGGAGCTCGCGCACCTTGTCGGCGCCGTAGCGCGTGATGAGCGTGATCTTGCCCACCTCGCGGCTCGGGTTCAGGGTGCGGAGCAGCTCCAGCAGGTCCGAGACGGGCGTGGTGGGCCCGACCTTGATGCCGATGGGGTTGGCGATGCCGCGGAAGAACTCGACGTGGGCGTGGTCGATCTGGCGGGTGCGGTCGCCGATCCAGATGAAGTGGGCCGAGGTGTCGTAGTACTCCATGCGCGAGCCCTCGCCCGGGAGCGCGTAGGCCGGGTTCTCCATACGGCGCGTCAGGCTCTCCTCGTACTCGAGCAGCAGGCCCTCGTGGCTGGAGAAGAGGTCGACGGTGGAGATCTCGGAGCTCTTGTCGGCGCCGATGGTGTGGCTGAAGCGGATCATGTCGGTAAGGAAACGCACGGCCTCCGAGTACTTGGCCTTGAGCTCCGGGTCCTTGACGTGGCCCAGTCCCCAGTTAAGGGGCCGGTGCAGGTCGGCGATGCCCGAGGCCAGGGCGGCCCTGACGTAGTTGAGGGTGGCGGCCGAGTGGTTGTAGGCCTTGACCAGTCTCTGGGGGTCGAGCTCGCGGTCGTCCAGGTGGTAGCCGTTGAGGATGTCGCCGCGGAACGAAGGCACCTGCTTCCCGTCGACCGTCTCCATGGGGCTGGAGCGGGGCTTGGCGTACTGGCCGGCCATGCGGCCAATACGGACGACTCTCTTGTTGGCGCCCCAGATGAGGACCAGACTCATCTGCAGCAACAGCTTGATCTTGGACTCGATGACGCCCTGGCGGCAGTAGTCGAAGAGCTCGGCGCAGTCGCCTCCCTGCAGCAAGAAGGCCTTGCCCTGGGCGACATCCCTCAGGTTCTCCTTGAGCTTGTTGATCTCGTAGGGGTGGACAATGGGAGGGAGCTGCTCCAGCTCGGCCGTGGCCTTGCGCAATGCCTTGAGATCTGGGTACTCGGGGCATTGCTTGACAGGCTTTGACCTCCAGGAGCTGGGGGACCAGGCGGCGACGGGGTCCTTGCCATTGCCGTTGGCATGGCTGTCACTGTTTGGTGTGCTCATGTCGAGTCCAAAATTGGAGATCTGGTGTGGTAGAGAATATGGTATGCACACTAGAACCAGAATCGGCTGAAGAAATGCGAGGCGATCAAACAAAGATACAGGAGCATAAGATCGAGAAAATGAGTCAAATTGCGCCCGCCCGCTGTAACTGCAGCTAATAACGTCACTCGCTCACTGGGCACTGGAGAGAGAGAGAGAGAGAGAGAGAGAGAGAGAGAGAGACAGACAGACAGACAGACGGCTGGCTGACTGCCCCGCCAAAAAACCACCAAGTTGCAAGCTACCCAAGCTACCCAAGCATCTCGTCTACACCCACCACATCTTGTGTACCTCTACATATACATTCCGACCACGACCCCTCCGAACCACCACCAAAGCAGCAACCCCAAAATGGCCGAACCCCAACCCCCGAACCTGCACGAAGGCGCCACCACCGGCGACGTCGAAGACGAGGTCCAAGCCGCCAAGTCGGCCGAGGACCGCAAAGCCGCCGCTGCCATGGCCAGCATGGGCGCCAACGGCGCTGACGATGCCGGCAGTGCCGCCGTCGACCAGGAGGCCGCCACCAAGGCCATGAAGAGCCTGGGCGGCGACGCCAAGAAGCCCGACCCCGCTGTGCAGAAGAAGGTCAAGGTCGACGCCGCCGACGTGACTCTACTGGTATGTTGCTTTCCCCGGGGCTCCCCCCCTTCTTCTTCTTCTTCTTCTTCTTCTTTTCTTCGTCGCTTGGACTGTGTCTGGTAGCTCGATGGCTAACGTGGTGGGGGTTTCCCCTCGGATTCACAGGTTGACCAGCTCGATCTCACGAAACCCAAGGCCACGGACCTTCTCAAAGCTCACGACGGCGATGCGGTCAAGGCCATGAAGGCCGCCATCGCTGTGTAAAAACCAGCAAAGCTTATAAATACCAGCTACGAATGAATATCTTATGACTGCATGTGACGGCGTTTTCATATTGACCTGGAAAACCAATCGCCCCTCTAACGAGACGAAAAAGGTTATGTCAAATAAAAGGTACACGAACCACACTTCTGTCAAGAACAGAATAGATATCATGAGGCTTGACCAAAGCATATTTGTGTACCCCGCATTTGACATGTTAATTTGTTTCGTTACGCGGATATTGCCAACTTGTATCACCTTCTATTTGATGTTTACCACTGATAAGTAGACGAAATATATGTCAGCTCAAGATATGGAGCGACGGCACAGATGGGAATGGAATGTCTTGGAACATCAATCTTGTATTTTGCTCACGAGTCTAATTCTCATTAATCAGCCGCAAAAAGAGCTTGTCCTGCTTGCTGGAATACAACGCAAAAACTCAAGGAGCCGAAGAGTCGCCCCTAACCATGGGCTCCATCTTCTATAAGAAATAGTGCCTTCCCAAGCGAAAGGCCCGGTTCGGCAAAGCCCTGTGTTCGCCGTCAAACAATCAAGTAGCTGGGCCCGTTGGCCGTCACATCCTAGCCTTCCCCTGGTGTTTGTTTTCCAGTCAGACAGTGATGACCTGCTCGCCTGAATATGCGTCGCCAGCCTCCAGCTTTGTGAAGCCTTTGACGGAGCCGGCCTCCACACAGATCATATTCTTGTAGCCATCCTTGGGCTCGAAATCGCCCATGCCCTGCGCCTTTTCGGTCCAGGGGTTCCAGACGACAACATCGCCCAGGGTCTCACGCACAATGCTGAATTTAGACTCGCCGCCTTCCGAGATGACAACCGGCGTCGAAGGGTTGGCTGGGTGGTAGACGCGGTCCACTTCGCCGGCGATGCTAACGTCTCCAGCCTGCTGCTTTTCCTTGGCACCATCCACCTTGTCGATGTATGCAGCGTCTTCCAGTCCGGAAACGGAGACCTTGTTGATGTCACCGATGCGGAAATACGTGTGCAGCAACGTCTGGAACTCAAAGGGCTGATCGCCGTCATTGGTGATGACAATGCCGGTTCGGAGAGCATCCGGCGTCAGGGTGACGCTGTAGATGAGGGAGAAGGAGAAGGGCCAGAGCTTTTTGGCCTCGTCGGTGATGGTGGCCTTGCTAAGGCCAAAGTCGAGCTTGACCGAGGCGTCGGTCTGACCGGAAGACTCTGTCGTCGACTTGCCCAGGAAATCCCATCTCGAGTTGCGGGCGAAACCGTGTTGGGGAAGCTTGGATGTGGGCTCATGGTCAGGCGCCGTGCCGAAGACCTGTCATAGGAGTCGAACGAATCATTAGTCATGCATTTTCCAACTGGGGGGCGACTACCAAAAAGAAAAACCCCAAAAAGCAAAGCAAGGGGATGACCCTATTGGCTTGATTCCCGCCGACTATTTGTTCTAGGATTCCTTCCAGATGTTTGCCAGGTAAGGTTGGAGCAGGGAGAAGCACAAGGTACGTACAGGGAAGACCAGGGGGATACCGCCTCTCACAGCTTTGGAGCCATCAAGCTTGGCGGCATCGCTGAGCCAGAGGCGCTCGTTGCCAGCACGATCCTTCCAGCTGGTGACAGTGGCGCCGTGAAGCAGGACCTCGATACTCTCTCCCGAGGGCAGCACGGCACTGACGCGAGAGTTGTCATGTGTGATGTTGACCTGGGCTTGTGGGGGAGACCGGGCGTGGTCACCAGCGCCTGGGGCTTGTTGGGTCGGTCAACCATTGTCAAGGCTGTGAGGACTAGGATCAAGGGAAGTTGTGGTGGTGGTGCGAGTTCCGAAAGTCAAGGGTGCAGGCGCAATCAATCGACTGCAAGCAAGCAATAGATGGAATGGTGAATAGACGGAGCAGGCAGACAGACGACGAGAGGACAGGCTTCTGGACAGCGTCTTTCTTTGTGCTGAAGGCCTGCTGCGATGGATGGATGTTTGGTGGGGTAGCTGTTGGTGATTGCGGGGTTGCGTTGCCTTGGTACGTTGTATCGGTCGGGCTGTCAACCTAATAGAGAAACGACGGACAGGGAGAGAGGGAGAGAGAGGAAGGACGACTGCGAGGGGAGGTCGGATGGGAAGGGAAAGAATTGCTGGCTCGGGCTTCCAGACACTAGAACGGGTGTCTCAGTTGAAGAGGATGAAACATGTGTTGCACCTCGGCGAAGCAATCGAGCTGTCGAGGAATATAACCATCAACGCACCATAATAGCGCGCATCACATTTGGCGGGGTAAGTGAGCGACTGTCCGCTAAGCACGTTACATACCGTGCTGTATCCATCCCTATTTCTCCCTGCTTCTCTCGGCCCGCTGGCCAGCACCAGCACCAGCACGCAGTCGGTGCGGCGGCCAACGAAGCTTCTGCTTCATGTTTCAGGTTGCTGCAATGTGCATCCTCCATCCGCAAGTGGCAAGTGGCTGTTGGGCGTGCTCCGGTCGGACGTCCTCCAGTCGCTGTCGCTCGCTTCGCACATGCATATCTGCTTTAGAGTTACAGCGGGGCCTCGATGTGCTGTACACGTACAAACAATTCCCGTCTTGGGAGCTCAGATTACTAACGAGCGGATCCGATGTACTGTTGCTGTTGCTTGATGCTCATGCTCAGTGAAGGCTGCCGACCAGACAACCATCCCGCTTCCGGTATGTGTCCCAGCCGGCAACATCCTCGGCCCCGGACGTCCTCACTGCCGCCAGGACTCCACCAAATGTCGCGCCGGATAGACGAGGACACGGTTCTCCCATCGCCCAAGGAGGAAGGATAGGCCGTGTGCCTTGGCGATGTCCTTGCGCCACGTCCCGTCCATCAGAGCGCCGGAAGACACCCCGCGGCCGTATTATGGGCTTGGGCCTTGCGGATGCTAACTTCTCGAGCAATCCGCGGCGTGCTCTAGTATTTCGTTGTCACTGAAGCTATTACATACCTGCCGGATGGAGGTATCTTGTGTCCTGCCAGTCGGCAGCTCGGCTGCCTGTGGTCGGGATGCCGCCATTGCCGCACGAGTCTGTCGGCCGCTTGCTCTTTTGCAAACACGCATGGCAGCAAGCAACAATCATACTGGTGTCCACAATCTAATGGGACCTGGGATGCTTTGGCCGATCACATCTGAGGAGGAGACGTGACAGGGATTTTTCTTGAACTCAACTGTTGGCCCAGGGAGTAGGAGGCAGCGGGTAGGTGTGAGGAAGTGAGAGGAAAGAGAGGAAGAAGAGGAAGTGACCGTATTTGAAACCCTTGAAACTCACTGGGAAAAAGCTCGCTTGCTCAGGAATACTTTTCAGGTTGCCGTTGCTGGTGCTGGAGGTGAATTCTTTTGTCAAGGCCACCTACAATTCGAGGCAGGCAACCTGCTTAGATATGGCACACAGCCCATTCCACCGAACACAGTATAGTGCGCTCCATCCGATGAAATCATCACGTACTAGTCGAGTCGATGCGAATATCTCTCTTCTCATATAGTATGTACAAAGCTTGGCTCGCTCCTGAATGCCACGTCCCAATGTCGTATGTACTCATTACGTATACCCGAACACCCTCTTGTAAGGGATACTATTCCTAAGGGGGTATAATTCCATGTAAACCCCGTCCATGCCCCTGGCGGCTGATGCCATCTGGCCCCTGGTTTTATGTACGCCGTATCCGCTATGTTCATAAAAGTCCTGGTATAGTACAGAAAAACAGACTCGCAAAAAGGACCAACGTGCCTAACAATTTCGACTAAACAACCATCTTCAACGCGTCATAAGTGTAAAACCAAGAAAAGCAAAGGGTAGTCGGCGCGCAAATGAAGCATAGTCGCGTCATCCAGGGGGCCACCAGCTCCCCGGTGAAATGCAAATAGGTCCGTGAAACGCCTGAGCTCCCCTCCCCCTTGATCCGGCTTCGATGAAATCCCTCACTTCACCCGGGATTTTGGAGCTTCGTTTTCCAGTTTTTCTATGTTTTCTTCGGTCAAGGAATCCCCCTCTGAGAGTGGATTGGCAATGGGCAGCATCTTCCCACCCCCGGCATCGAGTAGCTTGTCGTCGCGAAGTTGCATAGCCAACTCGGCCGAATCGCGTTGTCTAGCCGATTGTGTGACGGATATGTTGTTCATATTCCCAAAAGGAAATGTTGTGACGTCGTGGGAGCCATTTCGTGTAAGCGGCTTTGGCGTCAACAGGTTGTGCCAGTCCTCTGACGATGCGTCCATATCTGCGGTCGATGATCGTTCGTCTGGCGTGGTCGTTTCTCTGTCGGTGTCATCCAGTCCGAAGCGAGGTATGTTGACACTGACACAGTTACCACCCGACTCCGAGCAATCCGATATAGATGACTGTGAGTCAATCTTGACGGGCGTGGGCCGCCTTCCGGCTCTGCTCCATCGCACAAGCATCTTCTCCAGTATTTTACTCTTGACCGGCTTAGCCAGGTAATCGTCCATGCCCGCCTTGGTGCATTTCTCCCGGTCACCTTGAATCGCCGAGGCGGTCATGGCCACTATTGGTACGTCACGGGTGAAAGACCTATACGGAAGGTGATGTCGAAGAATATGGGTGCATTTGTAGCCGTCGATGACCGGCATCTGAACATCCATCAAGATTATGTCGGGTTTCTGGATTTTGCCTTCTTGAGAAGCGTCGAGGAACTCCAGTGCCTCTTTGCCGTTCCACGCAGCTTCGACTTTGAATCCCAACTTTTTGATGGTCTTGGTGGCAATTTGTTGGTTGATAGCACTGCGATAAATGTCAGTTGGGGACAGAGTGCACACAAGACCTGAAATACTCACTTATCTTCCACAACAAGGACGCTGATGTTCGCTCTCTCTGCCATCGGCAACTCCTCCTCAGCCGAGCGAAGTGCGGAGAGAAGGCCGCTTCGTAAGGGGGATCGCGACTTATCAATCGGGCCATTGATCATCTCCCCGGGCGGGGTTTGGATGGCATTTTCATATTCGGAGCTGGTGCATGAGACGCTGAACTCCGACTGTAGTCGATCTGGAAGAAACCCGGCGTCCATAAGTGTGTCGCCTTGTGTGTTTTGTGGTTTGTTGAATGGAATCCAGAACGTCGCGGTAGTGCCATTGCCATCTATCGATTCGAGTGTTATCCTACCTCGCATCAAGTCCAGTAGATTCTTTGATATCGTTAAGCCTAGACCTGTGCCGCCAAACTTTCGTGCCGTTGATGGGTCGCCTTGGCTAAAGGGCTTGAAGAGGCGCTTGCGAACCTCTTCATCGATGCCTATGCCAGAATCTTCCACTACGAACTTGATCTCGATGGTGTCGGAAGTCTCCTTTCCCTTCCAGACAGAGAATCTGACGAAGCCCGCACTCGTGAATTTGATACTGTTTGTCAAAAGGTTGGTGATAATCTGTCGGACACGTCCAGGGTCACCTAGAACAACGAGATCTTCGGCTATGTCGGGAGATACATCCGAGTGGAACGCCAAGTTTTTTCTCTCGGCAGCGAAGCCTAGCATCTTTGACACATCATGGACGACTACCGACAGCGAAAATTGCACTTCTTCGATATCGAGACGGCCACTTTCGACCTTGGAAAAGTCCAGGATATCGTTGATGACGGTGAGCAACGCGTTTGCCGACCGAATAATGTTCTCTGCGTAGTCTCTTTGCTCTTCGCCTAGAGGTAGGTCAAGCAAAAGTTCAGCCATACCAATAACGCCAGTGATGGGCGTGCGAATCTCATGGGACATCTACACCAAGGATAGTGAGCAATCTTGACCTGAAGGAGTTTGCGACAGACGGAAACTTACATTCGCAAGGAACTGGCTTTTCAGACGGCTTGCCTCTTTTGCAGCTGCCTCATTCGCTAGAAGTTGCTTCTTCTCCTTAGCTTGGGCCTTGAGATCCTTTTCGCGTTCTTTCAACTCCGTAACATTCATGATGACTCCAATGACAGACTCCACTCGAGATGTAGAGCCAACAGGCTGGCCTGGCTTGTTCTTGGAGAACGTTGGGATGAAACGGGTTCGGAAGAAGTGAGAGTCTGGCGCACGTTAGTAATGTTGAGCAACCCAATTGATGGATGCAAAGAAGAAGCAGGGAGAAGAAAAAAAGCGACGAACCTATTTCGTGTTCTTGGACCATCTCCCTCGTTCTCTTCCCTGCAAGCAAATCCTGGACAGGCTTCAGAAAGCTGGGGATGTCACCCTTTCCAGCTCGCGTGCTGAGCTCATTGAACACATCATTGACACCCTTCCCTATGTATCTCGATCCATCCCTGCTCTCGTCTTCTTCATTGTCGATGGTGCCGTCTTTGATTCCGTTCCAGATTAGAGCACCTTCGATCATGGTAACCTTGCCCTCCTTGTCAACCGAGAAAATGGTCGTTTGAGCGTGAGAGAGCACACTCAGAAGCTGCTGGCGCATCTGTTTGGCTTCGAGTTTTGCTGCGAGACTCTCGTGCACATCGGTACAAGTGCCGTACCATTTCTCGATCTTTCCGGTCTGCTTGTTTTTCAGGGGTAGTGCACGACCAAGCATCCACCTCCATTCACCTTCCTTGCTTCGGCATCGATACTCGGTGACATACGGATCGCCTGTAGCCAAGCTATGGTTCCACTTGCGACTGGTCAATGGCATATCGTCGGGGTGGAATGGGTTCTTCCATCCAAGCCCCAGCGAGTCGTCGGGAGATAAGCCCGTGTAGTCGTACCAACGGCTGTTGAAAAAGTCGTGCATTCCTTCCGCGTTTGTGGACCACACCATCTGTGGCATTGAATTGCAGATTAGTTTAAACCGCTCCTCGTCCAGCTCTTTGATATTTGTGATTTCTTGAGCCATCGAAGTAACATCTCGGCACGTTATAACTCCCGCCAACATTTCTCCTGTCGAAGTATCTTTGATGATCTCGCCCAAAACGTCAAAAACCATTCTGGTATCTTTTCGCGGGTGGCGCATGCCGACGCGCATACTGGAAAACGGTTTTCCTGTCCTGAGAAGGACGGCTATAGGAAAGTCGGAATTGTCGTATTTCTCGGTGAAGGTTTCATCATATATTTCCCACTTTGGTAGGAGATCAAGTCCTACTCCATAATCGCCATCGACTTCGTTCGGGTCCACAAAGAGTTCTCTCGCTGCGGCATTCATGACAGGAGCACTGCCGTCCTTCCACATGCCGAGGATGGGCATTTGCGTATTGTCTAAGAGCGCATCTTTAATCGTAGTCATTTTCTGAAGCAGAGTCGGCGTACTGCTAAGCGAAGTTCTGGATGGCGGGCCCAAGGGCGGAAAAGGACTGGACGACATGGAAACGGCGCCGGGGCTGACCCTATAGAGCGGCGAACCGGAGTCATGGCCAGAACCATTCGAAGGTGGGTTCGAATTGGATATGGTTCTGCGATCAGCGGCTTCTAGGACCGACATGGACGGGCGAGCTACCGATTTCCGAGGCGGAGGCGGGTGGCTGTGGGCGCTCTCGGTGCTGGTAAATGTCAAAATGAAGTATATCTGGTTATCCTCGATCTCAAATATGGTGACTATCATCTTCGCATAGACTTGATTGGCCGGCGACTTCTTCGTAGCGGTATGGATGGGCCTTCCACTGGCCTGCGACATGACCACGACTTCGATAACCGAGTTAGGGGGCGGCGAGTTCGGACTGGCAAAGCCTGGTATCCCATCATTCTGGCCGCCAGTGCCGTTATCTGGTCCACTGGGAACGGCATCGTTTGCCTTGGCTCCTTTTGCAGTTGGGTTTGGGGTTGGGGTTGCGTCCCCTCCAACAGCTCCGGATTTGTGAAGATGAGGGCTGGTCGTCCGTTTAGCATGCATCTCGCCCACTAACGAGTCAAGCAACGACTCCCACGATACCCACACGGGCCGGCCATCTTGGAGCATATCAACACCAACTTGAGGTAAGGTCTGGCCACGGAGTCTTTCGAGAGCCGTCGGACAGTCGTCCGCCATATCCGCCGAATCGCCATTCATTCCTAGCAATCTGCCCATGGCTTCATTTGCCAAGACGACAGTCTTGAGATTATTCAGTACCAATAGCGGGACGGGCAGGTATTGCATCGAGGAGAAGGCGAGTTGTCCCGGGGAAATGTACGGCATTGATAGCCTAAAGGGACTTGCCGATGCCGATCGCCTGCCCTTGGGCGACATGATCGGCGTGTCTCGCAGGGAACGACTCGTGTTTACGGCCGCCAACGCCCCGTCTTGACTCCGCATTATATCGGGTATCCGGCGCGCGCGTTGCGGGAGGCTCTCATTCGGAGGCGAAGAACCTGGCAGAGGGGTCGACAACGACGGGTCGCAAAAGGGCGAGGGTTCCAAAGCCATGGGTCCCGGGCTCGACGAGCGCGTGTGGCCGGTATTGTGAGCACGTAAGGGGTTTCGGGTGCCATGTCGTCGAGCGCCGGCCCCTAAGGGATTGAGGGGGAATTCAGACGAGTGCCCATCAACGGTGACGCAGGTGAACGCAACATGCGGGAAAGAGGCACAAGAGAGGAAGAATGGGGTGACGTCGCGTAGCAGAGCACGACGGTAGCTATGGACTGTGGTACTGGGGTGTATGTTTAGTTCTTGCTCGAGACTGAAGCTCAGACGGAGGAGCTTTGCCAGACAGTCTTTGCGATGGTTGCAAGAAGCACCGGGAGTCCTGAGAGCCACTGGCCGAGAGCAAGCCTAAAGCACTTGAGGGAGCAGAAGGAAGTGTGCCGTCGATTGCGAGATCCAGACCCTAGATTTTAGTGGGGAGCTCCTGGGTCTGGGCTGGCCCTTTTCCTACCAGTTCTTGAGCCGGTGGGTGTACTTGCAGGAGAATACTGGAAGAATATGCTGGCGGGCGGGCAGCACACAAGGCCCGAATGGAACTGGTTACGCCCGGTGGAGGTTCACTGCTTCGGAGTCAGAACGGCCAGGGGAATCGAATTCAGACTCTGGCGAAGCGGAAGGTTTTTGGAAAACTTGTTGTTTCCGTCTGCCCTATTCTCTCGGGCCAGAGAGATGAGATAGTGGGATGAATGGGCAAGTGCCCATCAAAGGTACCAGACACAGACAGGCCGGCTTGAAGGGTGCCCCCCAGTTGATCGTGGCGGGGGTGTGATGTAACTGCAGGTAGGGCGGCGAAGACCAAATGCACTTGGCACTTACTTACTTGTATGCTGCCATATGTACCGTGGCGGCGACCCAGTTATTGGCTCGGAAATCCGACATGGATGTCGGTAGTGCTGAACCCTAATTAATCCAACTGCTCGTACTGCGTACTGCCTAGCTGCGTACATACTGTAGAGGCTGCATGTGCTATGGGCCTGCTACGTAGTATTGTCTTTACTGGCGGTCTAGCCTAGGCCGGCCCGGCTGGCAAGCCCTAAGCTGCTAAGATAGGCCGCCCCAGGTGTATGTAGTAAGGTACTGTAGGGCACGGCGGTTTGGGTCATGATTTGACGAGTACAAACTTCGATGCCTGCGTCCAGAACTGCGTCTACATATGTGTGTGGGTATCGGTATCACCTTATCCCCCAGAATTTCCTCGTACTGTATGTAGAATACACGTTGGTATCAGCTGCTGCAGGGGCCTACGTTACCGCCCGGAATGGGGTGTTTGATTGCCCCATCGTGTAAGGTAGGTGCAAGTAATATGCTAGTACATACGGATTTGATTGACTTTGGACGAACCCAGCATCAACAAACAAAAGCCTATTGCCTATCGACGAGCGACCCCCAAACGGGAGAGCGAATTAGCACCGCAGACATGGCGTTTGATGGATCAGATCGGCTATTCAGTCTGCACGTTTTCGGGGAGGCCAACGACTGGCTGCCAGCGGCTGGAACGAGATTGGAATGCTCTGGTTGCACTGCCCATCGACTAATGGTTCAACGGTGCAGGTGCGCTGGGATGTGGTCTGTTTCCGGTCGGTTCAACAATGAAAACTAACAGCAACAGTGGCCCATGTCGGATGCGAACATGCTGAAGCTGTCGATACACCGCTAGCAGGCCAGTCGCTGAGTATTTGTTAAATAGGCAGTAGAAGGTCGGTTTTTTAGGCCAAGAATAGATTTTGCGCCACTCGAACAGCACAACCAGAACGTGAATAGACGGCATCCTGCACCGAAACGAGATCGGGGTTATGGATGCCAGTCCTATGTACTAACATCGTAGCCTAAGGCAGCTAAACACATGGCAGCATTAGCTCACGCCATGTCGTACAGTAAGTAGCAAGCAAAGATGGTTGGGCAGCTGTTGGCCTGCATGCTGCTGCTGCTGCTGCTGCTGCTGCTATCGCTGCCGCTGCTGGCATTGGCATCTTCGAGGTACATAGTATCGCCGTAGGCGTTGGGACCTTATACCAAAGCGGGGCTTCTAAGATGGCCTCTTGCCTCAAGAGGGAAAAGTCGGTGGGCGCCATGCGAATTGTGGAATTCCCGTACCTCTGGGATGGCTGATCGCATGCAGATTGGGAAACAAATGGATCGCCGATCAATGCCGGTCTGGCCACATCCAGCATGGAAAGAATCCCCCCTACCCCCGAACAGCTGGCCAAAGGAAGGCCATTAGTGCCGCCCGACCAGCAGATGCGGCCGCAACGAAGTACACGGTAGACGGCAAAATCCTTCGTTTCGCAGAGGCGATTTCCTGGGCTGCTTGTCATTTGCCTCCAACATTGAAGAAGACAAGCCTGGCACCTGGCCGAGGTTTGGGGGAATGATCGAGGAAAAGAAAGGCGAGATTCAAATGCATGGGGCCGGAGCTCGTTGACCCGGAAAGCAATAGATTGGATGTGGTCGGGTGGTATTGGTATGATCCCCAACTTACGACTCACGACTGCGTGATGCTCTTCAGGCGAAGGCGTATACTTAGCCGAAGAGGTAGGTTAAAAGAAACATGAAGGTTCCCTAGGTTCACCCCAATCCGAGCACAGTTGTGCATGGTAACTGAAATTGCTTCGAGCGCACCTAATAATGTGAGACATACGGGAATAGCAATCGGTGCGCCTGGGTAGCCTTGCTCAGTTCCATGTGCTCAAGTTCGTGGTGCCTGGGGCCTAGGCCTGGCGACAAGGGCTGGGGCATCGTGGCAGTATGGTCTGTTGTGAATGAGCCAGAGGCTAGGGGGGAAAACAAGTTTTATAGGAAACTCTAATGGACTAGTGATTAAGTCGCTATGAAATTGTAGATCGACATGTGTCAATAATCCACCAGATAGCCAGACTAGCAGTTTGACTTGACGTCTTTGTTCAGTTGGTAGGCAGTAGGCTAAGTAGGCTTCTGCAAGGCACACTCGGTTTTTACGAGCGTGGATGGGATCGGTCAGCCGCCTTCAGTCTCCGACGATTCTTGTATGATCTGCTCTCTGGCAAGTCCCCTGTTACACACAGCAAGTAACATGTAACAAAGCCGGCTCGAAACGACGCATACCATACTCGTAAAGATGAGCGGAACATCCCAGCGTCATGCGGAGTTATCGTCAAGAGGTCCTCCCGGCGCTGCAGGGGTCGACCAATTATCTGCTTGCTGGCGGATTGCGCGATCGATTCCCCGCATTCTGTCCATCTCGAATGTGCGTACGTTATGGCCGACTCGCTAAAGAAGAGAACAGCATGTACACGTAATGAGCATCGTGATATTTCTCTGTGTCTCGTCAATTCCACCCGCGCAGGGCTGGTGTGTCGATCTGAGTACGGAAATAATGACCTCACGTGAGTTCGCGGAGACACCATGGGCAAAGAAATGAAACCGACGAGGACAAATCTGGTGAAGCGTGCCTGTAAGCAACATGGACTGGTTCCATTCACCCATGCCGTATTGTTGCTTTTCCGAGTTATGTTGGTGTTGATAGACGGAGGATATTTTCCCATGTCACGCACCAGGTGCTTTATTGCTCCGTTTCAGTCCCTTTCATGGACATGCAGTCTAACGTACAACCCCCATTCTAGGCGATGCGTGCAAGATTCGAAAAATCAAATGTTCAGAGACCTCGCCTTGCAATGGTTGTACCGCCTCTGGCATCGCCTGCACTTTCAGGAAGCTTCAAGCAACCCGGGGCCCACGTAGTCTGCGTGCCAAAACTATCAGGAAGATCTCAGAGACGCAAGTTGACAGCAGCAGCAGCCAAGAAGACACTTGCATCCGAGGTCACTCATCAGACAGTTCCGTGCAAAATGGCATGGAGAAAGGGCCAAGAGCGGGCAACGGAAGTGATATCAGCTCACTGCTGCAGGCTCTTGACGTCTATCGGCTGCGTCTCTACCCCATTTGGCCTATAATCGACGTGGAAAAGATCCGCAACGGACTCGTCTCTGCGAACGCCGCCGCCTATATCCTGCTCGCGACAGCCATTCGCTTGGCCACTGTAGCCCAGTTGCAAGGAGAGGCCATTTCACCAGATGATGTTCCTCCCTCGAGCCTAGAGCACTGCGACTCTTTGGACCTCGACGGGCTACGCATCTCATTCTTCTTGCACATCTATCATGAGAATAAATCTCCAGGTAATAGCAAGTCCCTGATCTACCTGAGGCAGGCCCTCACGCTAGCCCAGATCATGCGGCTGGATAGGGAGGCCTCGTATGATGGACTTCCCGAATCTGAGCAGGAGATGCGCAGACGGGTATTGTGGCTTCTGTTTGTCACGGAAAGAGGTGTAGCCATGCTGCACAAGTTACCTGTATTGCTGAAGCCAAACGTCGGGTTTCCAGTCCCT
Organism: Apiospora kogelbergensis; assembly: GCF_038363985.1. Classification (NCBI taxonomy): domain Eukaryota; kingdom Fungi; phylum Ascomycota; class Sordariomycetes; order Amphisphaeriales; family Apiosporaceae; genus Apiospora; species Apiospora kogelbergensis. The sequence goes on from NW_027117422.1 coordinate 2,181,101, forward strand.
CGAGGCCACGATAGGACCGATGTCTTGCCCGCCTTCCTAAAGCTTGTCAATCTATTCTGGGTCTTTGACCAATCCGGCGTCTTCGAGATCCTGCAGAATTCCGACTCGGACTTATCGAACATGACGGCTACGGCCCGGGACTGTCTGGATCTACTGCAAACCCGCCTGCAAGACAGTGCGGCTGATTACGAGCCGAGCAATGATATTCAGAGGGCCGATATCTTCGTCACCCGCCAGTGGATGCGCGCGGTGCTCTGGCGGGCGGCCGCGAAGCTTGGGGCCACGTTGACCATCAATCCCGTGCTGGTAGGGAGAGAGTTCTTGGATTTTGTCTCGCAACTCCCACAAGCTGCCCTTGAAGCCCACGGTCCGACGATCGAGGCCAAGACTTACGACATTGCAACGGCCGTCATCGAAGCCGCGGCGAGCCAAGCACCAGCAAGATCTGACGACCGCCCCGAGGAGGTGCTACAGGGCTTGCAGCGTCTCCTTTCGTCCTCGCGCGGCGGAAATAAGGCACTGCTTGCCTCACTTTATTTCAAAATGGCGACCATGCCAATGGAGCTTCCCCCTGTTCTCCCTGGACCACGGATCGTCGAAGACGTCACGGACCATGATGTACAGTTAGTCTCTCTGGGATCTCCGAGCGGCCCAAGCATGCTGCCTTCAGCATGGGCAGATCTCGAAGACATACTCGCGAATTCGAGCTTTCTACGGACACCGTCAGGCAATGCGACGCCCAATTATCATTCAATCGAACAGCAGAATCAACAAATGTCTTGGGCACCTTTAGATTTCAGCACTCCGCTAATGCGAACCCCGTCACCCTTGGATCGCGTCCTCTTCGACCACTGCCAGCTTAATATTGAAGGCATTGTGCCTGAGCAGGTTTGGACCGAGCCTCCACCTCCTTGAATGTGTTGGGGTTTGCATGAGAAAATTCACACAAAGACCAACCTGATGCGAGCCCAGAGCTGCACAGGCGGACGGGCGCGCACCGGAACAGGCTATAGCATGTTGGACATTGCTTTGGTAGTGGACCACCACAGTGTTTATAGAGTGGGTTTATACAGCGACCATGTAACGGCCAATACTTGGTTTACAGTGGCACGCACGAAGACGGCTGGACGGTAGTCACAAAGCCTCCCAAGCCCGTTGCCATGAACATACTGCGAAGTTGCTCACATTGGTCGGCCCTTTCGGTTTCAGCCGAGAGCCGAAAGCAGGGTCCCCCGGCCGGACTAATTAATGACAATCAGGGTCCAGTGAGCGTTGTGTTTTGCAATACTAAGTACGATGAACACCCAACATCCACTTCTGGCAAGCCTTGCTCACTCGTGACGCACCCAGCTTGCCAGCTAGCCAGCCAAGAGTATCACAAGCAAAACATAGTAAACAAATACCCATGTTCAAGCCCTTCGGCTTCCCCGGTGTCAAGCAGGAAGAGACCATTCGCTGGCCGGTCGAGTTGGTTACCGAACTATATGCACATAGATGAATCTTCTCATGGTTGGAGAAAAGCCGGGACTAGCCGGTCGACTCGGCGGGGGCATGTACGTAACTCGCATCCCGAAGACGTTGACCTGATCCGCTGCGCACGTTAGCGATTTTGTGTATGTATTAGTATGATACGATAATGGCCCACATTCATCCACTTGGACTAAGCTCTCGTCAGGCGTGGCCCCAAGACAGGCCGTCCTTCCAGAAGCTCTGTCAAATCTTCTGGGTTCCGAAAAAGAGGTTGAATCTGAATCAGTATGTTGGTGCTTTTCGATTCTAGCCTGTTGGGAGTTGTGGTACATCTACGGGGGAGGGCATTCACCAAGCAGTCCTCGCGTTACCTGGAAGCCAAGAGTTCATATCGACTCCCACCGTCTTGTATTCATTCACCTACATAAAGCAAAGCCGAATAGCTTGGCCGCGAGATGCTGAGGGTATGTGCCCTTAGCAATATACTCGGGCATGTGATTGCTCTTATACAGCGCTTGGGGTATGGCATCAGATGATAGTATTATCGTAGGGGTCTTCCATGGTTTGTTCCCCGCACCCCGCACCACGCGATGTCGTGATGTGCCTTCGTCTCCGAGATTTGCTCCGGGCATTGGGGAATTGGGGTTTTTACACGCGTTTTGGATAAGGCCTCGTCCTTCTCTTCAGTTGTCAAAACATCCAACATCGAGATATTTAAATTTATTCTTCGTCCGCTTAGTTCAAAATGGCGTGGGAAGAACCTCGAAAGACCGGTATGGTGTATCGCCGCCTAGGCAACTCGGGACTTCATGTTTCGGCGATAGGCCTCGGCGGTTGGCTCACATATGGTGGCCACGTTGGGGATGGTAAGTTGGAAGGATATTCCTCCAGTTGCGCACGCTTCCTAGAGTAATAGAACACCAGACTCTAACCGGACAACAGAGAAGACGTTTGAATGCATGAAGCAAGCTTATGACCTTGGTGTGAACTTCTTTGATACCGCCGAGAAGTGAGTTCTCTCATCTATTCCCTTGATATATGCCAATTGATAGAATCCCAGAAGCTTACAGAATTATTAGTTACACTGCCGGGAAATCAGAGATTGCCATGGGAAAGGCCATCCAGAAATACGGCTGGAAGCGCAGTGATCTAGTTATCAGCACAAAGGTTAGAAGGCCAGCCCTCCTTCCCCCCATGTCAACATGATAAGGGAGTGCGAAAAGACGTGACAGGGCCAACCAGCTAACTCGTAGAGATAGATCAATTGGGGCGCCGTGAACGGCGAGATCCTCATCAACAACCACGGCCTCTCGCGCAAGCACGTCATCGAGGGCCTCCGGGCCTCGCTAGACCGCCTACAGCTCGAGTACGTGGACATCGTATACGCGCACCGGCCAGACCGACTGACGCCGATGGAAGAGACGGTGCGGGCCTTTAACCACGTCATCGAGAAGGGCCAGGCCTTCTACTGGGGCACGTCCGAGTGGAGCGCCGACGAGATCCAGGAGGCCGTGGGCATCGCCCGGGACCTCAAGCTCATCGGCCCCGTAGTCGAGCAGCCGCTCTACAACATGCTGGACCGCCAAAAGGTCGAGGGCGAGTTCCAGCGCCTGTACCCGCGCATGGGCCTGGGGCTGACCACGTTCAGCCCCATCAAGATGGGCCTGCTGAGCGGCAAGTACAACGACGCCGAGGAGGCACCCCCGACCGACTCGCGCTTCGGCGCCAGCCAGGACCGCTTTGCCGACTTCATGCGCTCGCAGTACGGCGGCGAAGACTGGCGCGGCAACATCGCCAAGGTGCGCAAGCTCAAGGCCGTCGCCGACAAGCTGGGCGTCACCCAGAGCCAGCTCGCCCTCGCGTGGTGCCTCAAGAACCCCAACGTCTCCGCTGTTATCACTGGCGCCAGCCGGCCCCAGCAGATCGTCGAGAACGTCCAGGCCCTTAAGATCCTCGACCAGCTAACCCCCGACGTGATGGCCCAGATCGACGAGATCACCCAGAACAAGGTCTCGCTGGATCCCGCCAGGCAAGACTAAACTATCACTAAAAAGGTACGGGAAAGGGAAGAAAATAAAATACTACCGGGTGGCATGTATCATTCCATGCGGAACTAGATCGCGAGAATGCATTTGCTCAATATAGAACTTCGTTACAGAATCTGTACCCATTGCCGAAGTGTGGCGAAGATCATCACAATGCGCGCCAAGATGTATTCGAGCCAAGCCTCGCCGATCCCGACTACGACAAGGATACGTCTAACCATTCTTGGGCCCCTTAAACGAGATGAATCAAAGAAAGCTGGACGATGCTATTCACGAAGCCGACTTTGCGATCTGCAGGGAGCGGGCTTGGGGTACATTTTGGGCCTATACGTGCGGGCGATCCCCAACCCTCCTAAGCCTAGCCCACGCTTCCAATTGGCTCCCGAGCCTGACTGCATGCTTGTCACACCTTATAGTCGCCGGTATTCGTCGATATACCTTGAGCGGCCCCGCTTATGCACAACCCGTATACGTACGTACTACGCTGAAGGGGGGTGAAGCCCATTGCTCTACGGCATATGGACGGCATATGGTTGCACTGGGTTGCACTGGTTTTGAGGAGAAGTAACTCCCGACGCAGATCGGGATATAAAAGGAGTATGTCTAGAACTTGCACAGCTGCTGCAACTGCTGACCATTGACCACTGCTTGCTTCTATGTTTCAAAATGTGTAGCTATTTCGCAAAATTTCTTGTTTCCTCCCTTGTTGTAGCGGCAGTCGATGCTGGTGGACTCGTTCTGGGGAAGCGTAGCCATGCCGCCATCACCCGTGTGGTTACTGACTCTGTCGCCGGAGCATCATGGTTCGAATACGAGAAACACCAGCTTACCCAAGATGCGCTTGAGGGACTACGGGCGCGGTCCCCGGAGCCGAAGGTGGCTGATCTAATCGCCTTCGACACCGCTCCAACCCTAGAGCCCGGCGAATGCAGGACTTTCCCTGGCGACAGCTCGTGGCCGCTGGAAAGCGAGTGGTCTGAACTCAATGATCTGCTGGGCGGCTCGCTCATACGAACAGTTCCCATCGCCGCCCCTTGCTACAAGGACTGGGATGTCTACAACAAGGAACAATGCGACATAGTAAGCGACAGATTCTCAGACCCCTATCTCCAGTAAGTTCGGCTTGACTTCTCTATGTCTAGTATTGGTGAGGGACTGACGAACCCGCCAGTGAATCTGATCCAACTTCGACCATGTGGCCAATCTGGCAAGGGAGATCCTGTCTCCCGACGGATGATCCCAACGGTACCTGCACCTTAGGAGGGTATCCCGTGTACGCTGTGAACGTCACCAACGTCGCACAAATCCAGATTGCACTGAACTTTGCGCGCAACAAGAATTTACGATTCGTCATCAAGAACACGGGCCACTGCTTCCTGGGAAAGTCCAACGGCGCCGGCGCGCTGAGCGTCTGGACGCACAACCTGAGGGACATCGAATTCCTCCCAGACTACCAGAGCAGCGGCGGGGGCTATCGCGGCGCGGCCTTCAAGGTCGGCGCGGGTGTCACGGTTCTCGAGGTCTACGAAGCAGCCAATCGCCATGGAGTCAGCGCCCTGGGGGGCATCTGTGAAAGTGTCGGCTACGCTGGCGGCTATCTCGCGGGTGGTGGGCACACTCCCCTTTCGGGTCTCTATGGCATGGCCGCCGACCAGGCACTGGCCTTCGAGGTCGTGACCGCCGACGGACGGTTCGTCACGGCGAGCAAGAGCTCCCACCCTGACCTTTACTGGGCACTGCAGGGTGGAGGTGGCAGCACCTACGGTGTTGTGACCTCTGTGATAGTCCGGCAAGCTTACAGATATGCCCCGAGCCCACGATGCATTCCGGTCGACTAACATGGTGCTCTAGGGTTCACCCAAAGGTTCACAGCGTCACGTCGACGTTCACTTTCGAAACGTCCCCCAGGGTCTCCAATGAGACGTTTTTTGCTGGCATCCGAGCTTACCTGGAATACTTCGTGCCCTTCACCGACGCTGGCACGTACTCCTATTTCAGAATTCGATTCATCAACGGCACCTATTCGTTCAGCATGAATCCATTCTTCGCACCCAACCATACCCTCGATTCCTTCACCCGCCTCACAAAGCCCCTTTTCGACCGGTGGGAAGACCTAGGCATCAGCATCACGCCCAATACAACGTTCTACGACGCATTCCTCCCTGCCTACAATGACAACTGGAGTATAGGGACCCCGGGCGACGGGTCGGTCGTGGGGGGCATGAACTCGCTCCCGGGCAACCGACTGTTCCCGCGGGCCAACTTCGTAGTCCCGGCTAGGTTCAACGCGACCTGGGACGCCGTGGCGCAGCACATGACCGGGGGTCACCGCATCGTTGGGTACCACATGGCGGCCCAGAACCGTCTGGGCGTCGACAACGGGGTGAGCTCCGCGTGGCGGACCGTGGTGGGGTTCCTGATCACGGGGGCGGATATTCCTCCCGGGGCTACGGCGGCGCAACTCAGTGAAGCCGGCAAGGACATCAACAGTATGCTCGCGCCGTGGCGTGACGTGGCGCCCGTAGGCGAGGGCGGCGGCGCGTACCTGAACGAGGCCAACGTCCTGGAGCCCGACTGGCAGGCGAGCTTCTATGGGGAGCAGTACCCGGAGCTCCTGAAGATCAAGCGGAAGTGGGATCCTAACGATGTCTTCTATGTCACCACTGGGGTCGGCAGCGAGAAATGGGAACTTCGTACACAGGGACAAGGGCTGCCGACGCAAAATGGCAGACTGTGTCGACTGTAAACACACATGCCAGCCCATATATAACTTGTTATACAGCTCCCTTGACGCGCGAAAAAGGGAGGTTGGTTGTTGGATTTGGAGTTTGATGTTGGTTTTGTGGTGGATATATACTATCTAAATGTACCAATCGACCCTTATCTAATACATGCTTATATGCTCGCAAGATAACCGCATAGCCGGACATGCACTCTTGGCAATTTCTCTTCTCCTTTGCTCCCCTGACAAAGAATTATTCATTCCCATTTGAGTAAGTTGAACTCGAAGACATATCAAACAGTGCCCTAAAAACGAGAACATATACGATTCTTCAACTTGGCGGATAAGCCGAATTAACCCTGAATACTATTCTACGTTAGCCATTAATTTCACTTAGACAACTCAACGATCTCAAATAGGGCCACAATACTCATCAAAGACTTTATGATTCATGACTTACGGCAAAATGATATTACAGACAATGGTCTGGCAATCACCGATAGATTGGAGAAACTGGAGGAGAAAGAACCAGTAACGGACACAGATGGATACAAGATGGGAGCCTCGTTCAGACCACCGGTGCTAAAGAACAGCAAAGAAAGGAACCTGAGGCTAGCGACTCAGGAGGAGATCTCGAAAACTTATAAACGGGCTTTTTTGCTGTGGGAAGACCACCCCCAGCATAAAAGTTTGAAGGAATCCTCCAAAGCATTGTCCAAGACTTTGGGTAACGCAAAAATCAACAAATTAGTTTGCTTTGGTCTAGGATCGCTGAGTCCATCCCCAATTTGCAGCCTAGAGGGGCTGGGGGAAGCACACGAGGAGGCAGATAAGAAGAAGACATTGTATTATGGACTCTTCTAACCAATATATGTACAGGATATCGCCTACAGAGATGAAGACATCCGTATCTTGGAGGAGGAGGCCGGCAGCCTTGACGATACATCACGGGCCGGGACCGAATTTACCGTCGTATATGGCAGTCTGAATCATCATGAGGGGTTTCTCGAGATTGATTCCGAGACCTTCGTGCTGATCGTGACCAAACTATGCATCGAATGTTGATTATACTGATAATATACAGCAAGAATCCTGAGGTCCCAGCGGTCACAAAAGAAACTGTCAGAGAAATATATCAAACATGAGCACGCTAGCAACTCGAATTTCCTCAAGTCAACGGTGGAAAGTTTCTTGGGATCAGCGTACGGGGATAAAGGAAGAAATATGTCAAAGAGTGCCACAATGTGTTCCGCTGTAGTTATTATACAGCATCTTCCGACAATTTGTTATTTGCTGCAGCAAGCTAGATTTAACTTCAATAGAAAGAGATGTGGTCTATAATAGGCATCGGCGTCTCTGGTCGGAGAAAGAAATGCCCCTGGAATAAGTGGGAAAACAACCGATACCTGAGCTTAGCTTTGCAACCATTCTAAACTTAGATTTCCTCCATAAGATCACTGTAATAGATCCAATATATGAACTAGACCTTGTCAGTCTGTGGTGCTTTGTTGGTGAAAGTGATTGGGTATATATCGAAGCAAACATGAACTACGACAAAAACAAAACGTCTGCGACCTGAAATCGATATCCCTTTCCTCATTACTTCCTAATTTGAGCAGGAAAACCCACATCTGTACTTCACGGTATGCCTCAGTCTCTTCCCTGGTTTAATATGACCATACTCTTAGACGTAGCTGCGAGTGCCGTTTCCGCCCTTCTTGTGCAAAACCCAGCCAAGGGCAATGATGGCGACGCTGAAAATAAAACCGATATATTCAAAGACATAGTCGGCCTGGGCGCGTTGGCATCGTCCTACCAATGCATCATTAGCGAGGCCGCCGCCGCCGCAGGATTGTTTGCCGTTTCCGATATCCACACAGCCGCCATTCAGCAGCTTGTTCAAAAAACGGAAATACTGGTATTTGTCTTCATTGTTGGTACAGCTGCCGACGCTCTTCAATGCGAGAGTCATGGCCTAGTAGAGAACAAGTGATTAGCCACCGCGCAAACTGTTACGCCTCATAAGGGATGGGGAGGATGGACTTACGATGCCACCAGCCAGGAAGAAGATGCCAGCCAAGGCATCAGCAGCCATGACGAGGAAAGCAGGGATCTTGTCGATGAACAAGGCCGCCAGGCCGACCAAGGAGACGAGGACACCGAAGGCGCCGGCGAAACTGCCGAATGATGTCTCGGCTGGCGGGTTGCCAATAACCTGGTGTTTGGCATTGGTAACGGACAGACCAAGCACGACTGCAGCGGCAAGCAGCTGTTTGTTGATTCAGGCATTAGCAATACTCTCTCGAGCCAGCACGAGCAAAACATGTGTGAAGACGTACCAGTATGCCGCGCACCGCCATGGCAACGATAGACAGCATGATGTGTTACTTTTGTGGGAAAGGGACGTGTGGGGTGCCACTTGTTTTGTCTTGGGTGAGATTTGTATCTTCCACGTCGTGCTCTCGGTGCGAACGCAGCTGGTGCTTGGCGAGTAGGTTAAACCGTACACTTGGCAGTGGCTACCGAAGGATTCGATGTTATCAAACGGTATGACTCTGGATACCAAAGAGGGGAACCAAAGAAGACAGGATCGCGTAGAGTTGGTGGTCACGAAGGAGGGTGCTTTTCCATTTATCTTGCCTGGGCAATACCTGGCCAAAGGCTTGAGGGGGCGAAGCAGGCAGCAACGGGGTCGCTTGGCAGCTTGCAAGTCACCGCGTCTACGCGTGTGGGAAGGAAGGAATGAGGCTGGTGGGTTCAAGTTGCAGATGCCCAGCCTTAACGATCGGTCCACCAGCGCCAACAAAAGAGAGTGCCCATCCCCGCCTTCGATACTGCCCGTATGCTGCATTTAGACGTGAAACACTAGGCACATAAGCCGATTATATCGGTGCTGGCTGTGCAAGCCTCAGCCGGCCATCTTGGTCTTTATCCCATTAGCGCGTTGGGGTAAATGACAGGACTGGCACTCTCACGGAGTAGCTCACGCTGGAAATATAGCCCAGCAGCCGCGAGTGTTTGGCTGTTACAGAGTGCGACTCGTTTCTTCAACAAGCCAGGAACCCTACCACGTTCGGAAACAATTTGTGGCGCAATGGGAGCTTGGCGACAGCGGGAAGCAGTGCACGGCTCCGACGGCTTCTATTCTCAACTCACTATGGTGTGATTGGCGTGCTGACTAGCCCCAGAACCGCCTAGATCGACTCCGTACAGGCTCTCTTACTGGTTTTCTTACTGTTCATAAGGCTGGAGTCAGCAAGGATCGTCGCCAGCTGATGGTAAAAATAGCTTTTGGCCTACTAGCTACCTCTTACTCCATTGACTTTGACTCATCTGCTAATTAGCCCGGACCAATATCCTAGGCATGGCTTGCTTCAACTTCACCATCCTGCGACGCCCATCAAAGCTGCTCTTTATATTGACAACACCTAGTGTGGGCACCGACATACTCCAGCCGTCCGAGGGAAGAGCGGCCCGCCAGCACACCACGGACCCCTAGTCTGTTGGTCATTCATCTGTGGTTGGTGCTTGGAAGGCCCGCCAGGCTTGATCTAGAATATCCTTCTGATTGACTGATTGAAGCATTTCCAAAGCCCGAAATATATTCCTTAGCCTCCTTTCCCATTAGCAATAATTTCGCATCCTCGCTCACAAGTCCCTCCCTTCGAGCAGCCTCTTCTTCCTGGATCATACCATTCCTTCCGAGCTCACGCAAGCCGCGGTCACAGCCTGCACACCCTGGATATGCCTGCCGTCTTCGTGTCGCGAAATGAAGCCGGACGAGCATCACCTCGTCCTCGTGGATATGCCAGTCGCTCCAAAGCTACACGGCAGACAACCGAGGCAGAATACTTTAGTGACGGACGAGGGAGTGCAAAACAAGTTCTTTGCTTTGTTGAAGGACACGAATTCCCTCAAATAGGCTCAAGGGGCGCTGATGTATCTTGACTTGGATAGTGGCGCTCTGCATGTGCTCTTGCTTCTACTTTCACCCTGCGAGAAACCTCCGCCCATAGTACGTCAGATTCGACCAACCGGCTCACTTCAGATCCTCCAACAGACTGTCTCACAAGTTCTTCTATCACTACTTAGCTATCTGTTGGCATTGGCTGCAACGCGTCCGGTTTGAGGTACAGTATAAAGAATGGGGTTTGTATGCAGAGCAACAGTGTTCGACGTCAGAAACGCGGAAACTGACAAAACAGGTAGACCTACGGATGCTTCTTCGTGGTGGCGTGTATTTCCTCTTCCTGGGCAACTGGTTCCGGTCATGTGAGTGATTGGTTGGATTTTGCACATCTCGTGTACTTTTATCTGGGATTGTTTCCTGATGTACGCTGTGCTTTCACCACAGGGCCTCGCAAATATAGAACTTATACCAAGGTTGGTCCTCACGGTATCCCAAATGGAACGGAGCCTATCGTCTAAGCTCAGTATTTGTTAAAGATGGTATTTTACATCCCTTATACATCCCCTTTTCTAGGAAGAACCAGTTTCTTTGCAGCAGTCAATGTCAAGTTATCCTATTCTGTATGAACTCTAGTATTAATAAGTATACGTCTTGAAGAACCCTCTTTACGTAATTACACATGGATTTACATTTTGACATGACATATAGCTGACAACCCGCCTTAACCAACACACTCCTAAGGTATGTGATTTGTATTTCTGTACTTTAATGATTGGACCGTTCACACAATACAATGTAGAGAACAGATGGTTGCTCTACAGTAGCATACAAATCCGATTTAGAGGCCGTGGGGGCATGCACGCCACATAGATGTCCTATTGGCAGACGACTTGCTCGGATCTCCCATCCGTGAGTCCCGTATCATATTCCATCACCGGGCCGAGATTAGTTGGTGGGATAGTAGGCGATATATAGATCGTTCGTTCGCAGCTTATCCCCTACGACTTGTGCAAGCAAGCTCATTTGTGCACCTACTAGCCATATTCATAACTAGTCGTGAATTGTCGTCAATCTTTAAAGCGGTGAGCATGGTGGAGCGAGCTGATGACTAACGCGACCAGGACGCTGGGAAATTCCCGCACGTCCGAGTGCGATTCCGCTCGCACTCGCGCCCGCGCCCGCGCCCGCGCCCGTTACCTGTTACTCAGTCAAATTGATAATTCTGGCGGCTTTTATGTCCCACCAACGCAGCAGCCCACGGCTTATCATTTGACCCTATCTGGAGCGTTGCACTCCAGAATTGGGGGTGTTACCAACAAAGGCCCTGGTTACCACGTGATGCTCATGTCATGCTTGTTCTCGAGTATCCCTTGCATGTCATTGGCCCTATGCTTGTTTGATGGACCACATCGTGCAGCAAACCACCGCACTGATTGATGCCAACGCCTGTACGTACTACCAGGATACCGACAGGGTGCATTAGACAGCTTGACAGGCATCCAGACAGACGGGAGTCACATGTACTTGGATACTTCGGGGGCCATCGATGGCAGGGATAGGGGCGGATCGACCGTGCTTACTGCTTTCTGACCGACATTAGTTTCGCATTCTTCTCCCTTGGGAACTTGACAGAGCGACGTATTGGTCCCAAAAGGCGGTGCGTGTTGTTGCGACAACATGCTACTACTGTGACTGCCAATTATGGACCGAGGGCCGTTTCCCCTCGATGCAACACCAATGAGGACGGGCAGGCAAGACAAGGGCTGGGCTTCGGAAGCCACCCTGACCTCCCTGACCTCCCTGGCATCCCTGGCATCCCTGGCAGGCTGGGCGCCCCGTGGGATGTGGGATGTGGCTGACCCAAAATGGGGTGAAGCGCCCCAACCAACTGCAGCCTCGGATCCGTCAAAGCAGCGACCGTCTTACCGAAACCTGTAGCAGGTGCATATTCGCTGACCAACTCGACCTCCGGATGGGGAAGACGTTGCAGGAGCTACTGCTCTCGCGTATTTGCCCGCTAAATGATCACATGCGGTCGTCCTTGGGTAGGCTGCATCATTAATCTCCGGTCATGGCTTGCTTGCTACAGAGCCGGCTAGGCATGATCAGATGAGGCCCGCGAATGAGGCATACAAGTAAGTAACAAACACTCATCCCTCCGCTGCTTTGTGATTGGCGGCCGAGAGCCTCCATCCGTCTAGTCATTAAAATACAGCGATCGGATCAGATCATCGACTGAAAAGCGGGTGCACTATCCATCCATGGAAACACGGAACCGACCTGGTCCTGTACATACATGATAACATCAGCAAGAATGATACCCTCTGCTGGGCATGTCAGCATCAACGCTTGTCGTGACAACACATTGTCTCGCTGGTTGTCCCCAAACAGCCAAAGGCCGATCTGACATGTGTGGGACAAGAATTTCCGGTCATCTGCCAAACACCTCGTCGACATAAGCCGGCTACCTGCTCGAGAGACACTGCCTCTGCATCCTGAGGGAATCAACCACGCAACTACCCGATGATGCAGCTAGCAAACATTCATATCGCCAACCTCGACAGGGAAAGGACTCCGTATGAAGAATGCTTCCCTTGGCGACCGCTGTGGGATGAAGCCCGCATCATTTGCGGAGAAAAAGCTCTAGTCTCGGGAGCAGCAGAGTCGCCGACATCTCTGAAATATCCTACAGGGTTGTTTGATGCAGGTACTGCCGAGACACTCCACGACGGCGGCTCTATCGCCAATGCTGCCCAAGATGAGGGGCAGCTCGACCGCCCAGAAGATCTCTCCATAGCAGTGGAATTCAAGTTCCTTGTTCCCTACAGGCCCCATGGAGCTGCAGAGACTGACGACTGCCACCGCCACCCGCCGGTTGCGACAGCCGACACGATCAGAAGTGCCGCCGCCATGTCGGATGCCGACCGCCAGCGTCTCCAAGACCACGCTTTTCGCGCCATAGCCGCCACGATTCGGGCTTGCGGTGGGCAAGAGGCCATCAGTGCTCTCGAAATGCAGCAGCAACAGCGGCAGCAGAGCCGACCCCTTAGCGCATACTGGGCCACGCACTGGTTGGTGAAGCGGTCCAACTCGGCCGAGCCGTCGGCGACGCACCCGCACTACGGCGACTGGATCTGGGTGCCTGTAGAGATCAACTCGCCCAAGCTCTGCTGGGCCGACCACGCGGGTACGTCGGAGACGATTCGGACTGTCCTGCGCGCCCTGCACGCCCGCCACCGCATCGAGACCAACTACAGCTGCGAGGTCCACGTCCACGTAGGGCGTCGAGATGGACGGCGACTGACTCTGCCGTCGCTTCAACGCCTGGCGGCGCTGTGTTGGCTCGCCGAGCCCGTGCTGCGCGGCGTCAAGGACCCGCGATCGCCCAACTTCGTGCACAAGTATACGTGGAGCTCGCCGCTGCGGGAGCGGAGTCGGCTGGCCAGCGAGCTACGCAAGCATCGCCAACCGCACCAAAGCCTGGAAATGCGAGCCATCCGCTGTATACTAGCCAGCACGTCGCATGTCGAGCTGGGCCGGCTGATGACTGGCGAAGGGCGGCCGTACCGACGCCTTGGCTTCAACTTTTACTCCCTCGTCAAGGAGACCCTGAGTGAAGCCGAGCGCACGGAGCTGGAGACTGTCGAGTGCCGCTTCCTGGAGGGAACCATGTGTGAGGATGTGATACTAGGCTGGTTGCAGATCTTTGGTTGCTTGGTGCAAAATACCTTGGCAAGCGCTCCCAAAAGAAACGTGGAAAAACGGCCGGATCTCATGCTTCCTCTATTGAGCCTTTTAGAGCAGACGGGCCAATGTTTGGCGACTACGGAAACGTTTGTTGGTCTGATGGAAGACCTGGGTATTGATAGAAGCAGTTCCGACCCTGTTCTGGCTATCATCCATCGTGCTCGACCGGCCTCGACAGGCACGGAAAGTTTATTCGCCATGGGCGACAATAGCCTGCGACCACAGGTATGACGATAGGCGTCTTTTCCTTCACTTATATTTACCTTAGTCATTCAGCATCATCAGCATCAGCGGCAGCATCAGTCAAGGCAAGAGAAAAGGTAGCCATTGCTTACTCATTGACTGCACACAAAATATAACTTCTTTATCAAAAACCCAGTAAGACAACAGCAACACTGCCTATCAAGTAATAGGCTCTATTTTCTTATCAATAACATGGCATTCAGTGACCACGATTGGTCATTGCTCCGATGCCTGCGCATCCTCCGACATGGCATGGCCTTGCTCAACCTTCAATTTAGCCTAAAGCGATCCATACCCTATCTTGGCTTTTTTCCAATCGAAGCCATAACTACCCCCAATGAATGCATGTCGATACCTTTCCATCTATGGCTGTATTCATGACCCCCGCAACGGGAACAATTCATCCAGTCGATCCATATTCATCTGGGGATCCATCCAGACAGACGTCAGACGTAGAAGGGCTTCATCCGATGCCCCATTAATTGGTGAAGAAAAATCGAAAGAGAAAGCAAGGGAAAAAAACCGCTTAACCGCTATAATGGGTATCGTGTCTCTCAAAAGCAGGTAGAAAGTCATCGACTGAGTGAAACTCGCATTTCCATCGTTTATGCGATATTAATTCGCGGCCGGCAAAACAAGAGCCACTTTGTCGCCGTGGCATGCTGACATTGGCCACCACTCACATGGACTTAAACTCCGGCAGTTCTCCCCATTGCTGGATCAACTTCACGGCGTTGACGGACTGTACGCACTTGGTGCACGTCATAGACGTCTTTCGGGAGTCACGATCACAGCTACACTCATCTCCGATCTCAAGGTGCCGGAGGGCTCGGAGAAGCGCTGGGCGGAGCATCTTAGCGATATTGCCGGTGCCTGGTAGTTTGAGCTTCGCGAGGAGAGATTCGATCTCCTCGGACTCCTTCTGCAGAGCGGCAATGGACTCCTCAGTCTGAGCATCCTGGAGGGCAGCGCCGCGCGAGCGCCAGTCGATGAGGCTTTCCGCCACAACGGCATCTTGGGCCATCCGGCTCGCGAGAGACACGTCATCCAGCGTACGCCGAACAGTGTCCTCGTACATCTTGTGAACTCGCAAGAGGGTTTCGTCACCCTTGGCCGCTCGCTGGTTGACAAACTCGTTAAGTTTGGTAACTTGTGTCGCTGGGGCCTTGATTGGGTTGTTGAGTGGTATACGTGGCAGACCCAAAGATTGCAGCTTTCTCGTGAGTGCTTCAAGAGGGGTAGACTTCGGCTCAGCTCCATCGCTGCGTAGAGCCTTTGAAGTGTTTACCTCCGCGGTTTTCTGGGATGACGGGCTCTTCAGCACGAACTTTCTCGCGTAGTTATAAGTCATCACAAGGCTCTGGTGATGATATACGGCCACTCCGAGGCGTCGAGCT
This sequence comes from Apiospora kogelbergensis, assembly GCF_038363985.1. Lineage (NCBI taxonomy): Eukaryota > Fungi > Ascomycota > Sordariomycetes > Amphisphaeriales > Apiosporaceae > Apiospora > Apiospora kogelbergensis. The sequence continues at coordinate 2,196,635 of NW_027117422.1, forward strand.
AAGATCTGAAGACGTTCGTTCATGAAATTCAGGCAAGCGCAGATCTATTATTTGTCAGTAAGGGACTCGTGATCGAAAGGAATCTAGCTGCTCACGTAGTCACAGATGACATCCCGCTGTAGACTTCGTCGCTCTTCGTTGAGGTTAAATCTTTTCAGTATGGGGCCCAGAAGTTGCTTCTCTGCAGCCATGTGCGCCACAGGCACAACCTCTTCCCATAGGATTGGATCTCCTCTAGAATAGCGAGCATCTCGGCCTCAATAGCTTGGTTGTATTCATGTACCACAGGGGCCGAGCTGTTGTAGGTTTGGGCAGCCTCACGAAAAGCGGTGTTGAGTGACACACGACAGTTGCGAACATGTACGTAAACCTCCCTAGTAGGCTATTAATTATGGACTCAGTTAACGATAAAGGGCGATGTACTCACTCGCTGGCATAGTAGCGGGCAGCTTCCATTATTTCGGAGTTGCCCTTTGAACCCGGGTTCAGCTCCCAGCCTAAGGCCTGGAGCTTCTTCAGCAATGTGTCGTAGGGGGTTGGTGATTCGGTCCATGGATATGGTTGAACCTGTACTGGTAGGGAGTACCGCTGGTGGTGACAGTCGCCATCGCAGACATGATTTTCTTGGTCGGTACGGAGGAGATTGGCGAGAGTGTCGGCGTGACGCTTAATCTGCTCTTCTTTCTCTTTGGCCTAGGGAAATAATGAGCAGTGAGATGAATGGCGAAGGAGTGGTATCATACCTCTTCCTCGAGCTTGTGTTTTTCTTCGAGCAGGGCAAGCTTCTTTGTCTCCTCCATTGTGCTCCGTTGGTCAACCCAGGTGCCGCCAGCCCGCAAAGCCGCGATCTGACGAGCGATGTGAGCCTGGTGAGTAGCCAGCTGCTTCTCGATCGCGTCAGTGAACTGGTCCATGTCGGATATGGCATCGCGAAGCTGATCGAAAGTAACACTTGAGCTTGACATCTCAGCCGCAGCCATGAGCTTCTCCAATTCGCCGGTTTTCTTCAATTTCTCAATGCTGGGAAATGCTGGTTAGTAGTATAGAGGGAGAGGCTTCGAAGCGTAACTTACAACTCCAGCTCATCGACGGTCAGAGCCTTCAAGGGGGCAGCATAGCTGATAATATTAAATCTGTCCCACAAGCTGCTGATCAAGGGATCGTGTGTGATCAAATCTCTGACTTGGTCCTTGTCTTGAGCCGACGTGATGTCGAGCAAAGCACAGAGAGTGTTGACCCCGTCTGATGATTTGTGGCGGTAGTCCTCTGCACGACTCTCCGCCGTCGACCTCTTTTCTGCTGGATCTAAAGGCATGTTTCACGGCCTATCGGTCTTGTTCCTAAGGAGCACACGTTAGTTGCAATAAATGAATCATCCAGCATGGCTCACGACGTGGTGTCGTCCGGAGGGCATTCCGGCTTACGTTACGGGGGCACCTACAATCTGGGCCTTGACCGCCAGGGACAGGATGTAGCGTGGGCTGATTGAGAAGTACAGCAAGGGACCTCAATCCCTTGTACCGCCTCGTCGGGTGATTGTGCACTTCTGACAACCTTTGACCAGGATAGCTCCCCGTGATGGAGCGACAGATATTGAGGCGTCAGTAAGCAAGATGGCGTACTACAATCAGGGACTATGCGTCGCGTGTGCCTTCACGTTCTACCGATTGTTTGGTGCCGTCGCGCCGGCCAATGGCAAAGGTGGGAATGATCCACCCACGTGATCCGACGATGGTCAATGGGAGGACCCTGAATCCGGATCAGGAAAAAACCCTGGGATCAAGATGGAAAAATGACAGAATCCGATGGTGTAAAGCCTCAAGATGGCCGGTTCTGGCCTTAGCTCTGCGGAAGGTATTACTTCTACTTCGGCATCACCGCCAATGGGAGGCGCGCAAAGGTCGCGAGCTTGAACGGTGGTTTCCTAAGCATCCGAAAGCGTGCGTGGCCGGTACTGCAAGATGGCTGTTGCTTTGGGTGATGCAAGATGTGGGTTTTTGAGTTAAGCTTCCGCCTGGCCTACTGACTGCCAACGGTAACTAAAAACGGTTGGCCGCTGCTGGGTGCGACGAGAAAGAGCCCCTACGCACCAATTCCCTCGTGTACCGAAATAATAATCACATCATGGACAACTGAGACAAGACTCGAGCGGTGCAGTTGCAGGCGAGCCAGCAAATGCACAACAGGAGCTTGGAGCCCGGCACATGAGGTAGGGTTCTGAGACCTCGACGATAAGTGTGCATACTGCGTGCCAAAACAGCCCGCGCTATTGCTATTGGGTGCGGCAGTGGAAAAGATCTCGCCTAGGGGGCCAATTACGTGCCTGGTAGGGACTACTAGCTTCTGTAGCCACTGTACCTTCTAGCCTTATGTCAGCACTGCAGACTGCTGGGTATTGGAAGCAAGCATTAGGATATGTAAAGTGCCTACACAGGATATCGCATCGGAACGCGTAGGCCGGACCGTTCCTGGCGAGCCTGGGTCCGCTCAAGCCCATGTTGGGAGATCCGCAGGCATCCGTTGAAGTGCACTTGCCTGCATGCTGATTGGATGTCTGCAAATACAGACATGCGTCTTTTCTCATCTTTTTCTCATCTCTTCCCTTTGGCCGTCATCCTCTGCAAACGCTGGAATGACGAGACCCTGGCGCTCGGCATGGCTTGGGCCGTGAACGAACGAGCGAGTTACACCGCCACCAAGGAAGGGTATTGCACATTGTATGCCCAGAAGCCTCATGTCCTCCAGTGGACGAGTTGACCTGTCACTGCTCGGCTGGGTTCGCGAGTTACCTTGCTAGCGGCTTTGGTGGCTCTTCGCGGGTTGCAAGCTGCCCTCCCCCTGGTCTGCAAGACCTCCTTCGCCGAACCTACTTCCACCTCCTTGGGCCGTGGCCAGGCTTCGTTCGGAACCCCGGAACCCCAAATGGCCCTCACAGTGGGCTTGTACATGACGTGCGTGCGTGTCGTGCGTGTTGTAGCTGGTTGCTAGCCAACTTTCCTATTGTCGTCGCTTCTGTCACACATTTCCGTTTGCACACCAGACCCATGCTCTGAATGGACGACGGGAATCGGCCTGTGTCACCGTTACCCCAGCAGATGCGTCCACCTTACTGCTTAAACCACTTACTTGGCGTGGCCTAAAAGGGCCCTGGAGACGAACAGAAAACCGACTAGTTATCTCGTATCTGAAGGCAATAACCCGACGAGGACTTGTGTTGACACGGACCCGAATACACAAGCACAGATCTAGAAGCCGTTGAACCCTGGTCCACTTCCTGTGTGCTGGCGGTGACGAAGGGAATGGCAGCCTTTCATGACCTGCAGCAGGCAAAAGCATGCCCTTTATGGCTCGTGGCACATTGTTTGGTCGGTTATCCAGCCACAACCAACAGCTTGTTTGGGGGCGGCTTTCACCTCATGATAGATTAACGATGACGGCCGTGGATCTACTCGGCTATGCAGCTGGCTCCCCGTGTGCCGATCCGTACCCACACTGGCTTCGATGCGCCGGAAGCTTGCGCCTAGATGTAGTAAGGCTATACTGGGTTTTGATGCAGTGTTCAGCGCGATTCTCCTGTTTGTACACCTCAGGTCGTTATCGTGTTTGTTTCACACTTGCTGCCAGGCCACATCCAACTGCCCACTTGCAACGCACCACGGCGTAGGACAACACAGCCTGGGTACCTACTTTCGTCGTCCCCAGTAACTCCATGATGTACCTCAATATGCCAAGGACTCGGAATCATCCCTAGGGAAAGCCTCGCTCTCCGCGGGGGGGTTGACCGTATGCTCGCATGCCCGAGAAGAAGATACTGTCCATATCCGTACCTACAAAGGCTAGCTATGCGGCTCGACACGTACCCATAAGTCTATCGTATCTATTCTCGCAAACGGCTGGCCCTCCCCCTATATCATGGCCCCCTCCCGACACCCTGTCTCAAGATGAGGATTGATTCAAGACATCATCAACTACACCCCCTTCCTTGTTGCAGCCATCGTTTGCTGCAAGTCTCTGAAGGCCTGCCTATAAGACCGCTTGTGCAACACATTTTGTAACCTCGTATTTGAATATGACTTGGATTTCTCAAATATGCCTGGCTGTCAAGTCGTCCGAAACCGCGGCAAGATATAGGAATGCAGCTCTCGGAATACTCTTCGTGCCCCTAACACAGCTTCTGGTGGTGCCCATCCAGGCAGCCCTAGGATCTCATGGCATCACATTACCAGCGTCTGTTCTGGTAATGTTGATGGTTACAGTGGCAACTCTCGTTGCCAACTGGGCCCTTGGGAGTTTTAGCAGCTTCTATATCCGGCATGTGAAAGGACCTGTAAGCCGAATCACCTTGCGGCCTGCTCAGTCGTTGGTTAATCCGTTACTAATATCCCTCTTCTTGTAGACCGATTTCCTTGGACGTCATATGGCATTCGGCTTCGTTGCCCCGTTCATCATGCTAAGCAAGGATCACATCAGTAGTGCTGCTGATGTACCACGGATCACAGGAGCCTTTGGTATGTTGGTGTCGAGTACAATCACCCTACTATAGTGTTGCTAACTCTCTCAAAGTTATCACAACATTGATCAGTTATATCGGCTGCTACCTCTTCGCGGCCGGGAGCTTCAAGCTCGAGTCAAGGATTAGGGGACTTGAAGAACGAAGAGCGGGAGATATAGAGAGCCAGACAGGGCATGAATTAGCGCTGTCAAAGAAAGCGGCCTCAGCAAAACGGGTGTCTCAGATGTCCCAGCTCACACTGAGAATGGTTAACAATGAGTCACTCTCGTCAATCGAGACATGCTGCTCGCCTCCGACAGGGATGGATTTCCTCGTGCGCACATCACCTCTGTGGATTATCCTCGTCCTTCTCCTCACTGTCGGCCTGTCGATCTACTGTGCTACGGGATACGACATGCCTTTCGAGGCATTCTGTTTCATATTCCTATGGGTTGGGTCGGTCCTTTTCCAGCGGTCGCTTAGGACTGTTAAAACCCTCTCACTCCATCCCCGCCTCCGGACCACTCTGGTCGTCCTTTGCAACCCTGTGCTACTTACTGCGGCTCTTGGGACCGCATACTTCTGGATCAAGACGGCAGTGAACCACCAGAACATCGAGACGGCTCTGGGCACCTTCAAGCGCCACGACGACTGGGCGCAGATCATGGGCAACCTCTCTCAAGACCACAACCCACGCTTGCACATCGGCGCCGGCGACCTCTCTACCGCACTGCTCGACGCCGGCATTGTCTCGTTGGGCCTCAAAATGTTCGAGTACCGCGCCGCGCTCTGGCGCAGCTTCGCGACGGTGTTGTCGACGTCGCTGACGGCGGCGGTCTTGGCCGTCTTCCTCAACGTTGCGCTCGCCCACGCCATGGGTCTGGGCGCCGCTGAGGCTTTAGCTTTTGCCGCCCGCAACGTCACCATTGCCCTCGGCGCCCCCGCCGTCCTCCACCTCGGCGGCAGCACCACCCTCATGAGCGCCCTCGTCATTTTCAGTGGCATGCTCTTCCAGATGACGGGCGATCTTCTGCTCGTCTGGCTCGCCGTCCCGGACCAACGTCCACTACCTTTGGGGCGGGGAGGCGGTGGTGTATTGACGACCGAGAAGAGCGGAGACAATAGCAACAGCAATGCAGTGCTGGCAAGCGACAGCGATGTCGAGGACTCCAAGCAGGAAGGTCGTGCCGGTGGCGATGGCCAACAACGCGATGCGGAGTGCAAGGTCATCGCTGCCGGCGTCACGATCGGCATCAACGCTGCCGCCATGGGTACGTCACACCTGATTGAGCGCGACTCGAAAGCCACGGCCTACTCGGCCCTGTCCATGATCATGTTCGGTTGTATCACTGTGGCGTTGACGTCGATACCAACCATCTCGCACGCACTAAACGTTCTTGTCACTCGATGATTTGTGGGCTGCAATTGCAGTTGTTTTGTTCCTATATTTTGCGATTTCTTGTAAAGACTTCTCACATATTCAGGGGCTGGCTCTATCTTGTTTCGGATTTATAGGCGCATTGGAGTAACCACCAGACTGGACTACCAAACTGGGACATGATACCACGCAGGCATGCACTTGACGGATAAGCATAGATAGATGGGTTGGATTTACTCCTGGTCAGGCTATGGGTTTCCCTCGTTTTACAAACGGGGTACAAGAGGATGAATTCGCAGAAGCCATATAGAAATGGTAATAGCTTTCCACCATATATTGTCTTACCATTGATATGGCCCACTCGCCCATGTCGGCCTATAAGCTATACGTATTTCACCTCAGAGCGTATTAAATACCAAAGAAGGCAGCGTAAAATCTCGACAATTCTTGGCAGGATGACCGACTTAATTTCATACTGAACGGGGAGATCTCGACTTTGCCAAAGAAGGGCACCACACGCAAACGATCATGAGCATGACGAAGTCCGACTTTTTTTATTCTTGTGGGAAGCTTCCTTCCCAGCATCTCCTATTGCGGGCTTTTCGAACGGCGCAAACAGGAGTCATTTTTGTGTCTTTTGAGCTAATGCAACAACATGCTGTGGAACAATAATGGTTGGGCGCAGATCCTATCCAATCCGGATTGAAACCGAGATAACTTAGACTTCGTTCCTGTATCTTGGGACCACATAGGATTCAGTCCGCTAATTGCGTCCTTCATGTTATACTGGAGTCATTCTCATTCGATTCTAGAGAGTGTGTGTTAGCACAAAAGGGTCCTAGTACTGCAGGTTGTTCAACCCAAACATAAGAAGCGGCCAGTGTCCCCAACACACGGGTTAAGGGACTCAACACGGGCATTATACCCTATACTTCTATGGTACCGTCGGATATCGCGCTCCTTCCCCGTGCCATCGATAACGCCCATTCCCGTTGTACACGATTTGCCACCGCACACAGTTAGGCTGTCCAACGGGGACGGGTAATCGGCAAGGACAAGGAAAAAAGTAGACCTTTAATCAAAACGTACCTCTCAATCAGATGTAAGCCACTATCCGTCTCGATTACCTCGCTCATCTGGCCGGGCTGCAGCGCAAACGCCGCCTCCTCGAAGGGCTTTTGCATGTCCCCCTTGCCAAAGTAACCCAAGTCGCCGCGCTTGCGTGCGCTGCTGCAGTCGCTCTCGCTCATGGCCAGCTCGCCGAGGGAGATCTCGCCGCGCTTGATGCGGGCCTCGTGGCCCTGGATGATGGAGCGGGCCTCGTCCTTGGTGCGGGTGATCTCGCTCTCGCGCCACGAGGCGGGGCGGCGGCTGTCGCGATGCTTGACGAGCAGGTGAGCGGCGCGGATCTTGTCGGCAGGCTTCTGGGGGGCGCCGCCCGGGGCGCTCGTCGAGTGGTGCAGGGCCATGTAGCGCTTCAGTTTCTCCGTGTCGGTGCCGGCCGAGGGCTCCCACCGCGAGATCTTCTCGGCGGCGTTGAAGTAGTAGGGCAGGTTCTTGGAGTTGCTGTGGCGCACCTCCCAGCCGGATGGCAAACCACTCTCGTCCTGCGCCGGGGTCTCTGGATCAGCCATTGCCAAATAGTCCAGGTAGAGAGGGGACGTGTCAGGAATGCAATACTATAATGGGCGGGCGTTCGATATGTATGTATGCATGCAGGTAGGTAACAGAATTGCTGGAGCAAGTTTCGGGGCAGGCACATGAATTACAAGGGAAGGCTTGAATTTGGGTTTGGATCGAGTATGCGGGAAACACGACGTCATAGGTGCCAAAAAGGCTTCTCATAGGTGGTGTATGAACTTACCATGATGGCGGGTTTCGTAAGCTTTAAGTATTTAAATCGTAGAGAGAGAGGTGGGTTGAGTCGACGATAGATGCCGAGAGGTCTATTTGGGGATTGGCTACGAGTTGTGAAGAAGCAGATGTGTTGTGTTGTGTATGTATGGGGAAAGGAAGAGAGAGGGCTGCTTATTCTTGATCGTAGGTAGCTGAATGTCTCTCTTACTGGCAGGCCAGGCCAAGACTGTCTGTTTCCCGTCCCTTTTTCTGGTTTGTCATGGCAAGCAGGCAAGGTCACCAGTTCTCACGCTAAAGCATGCGACAGGCACAGGCAGGGGAGAATCGCTATGGAGGTCCGTCATGCAGCCCGTCCTATGAGGCAGAGCAGCCCGGTTTGCCAACTTGGCGCGTTGCTCCGAGAACCAAAAATGGAACCTGTCACGCGGCTCGAGGGCGGGGTGGTCGAAAACGCGGGGCCGATGGAAGATTCGGGCAGAAAATAGTCCAAGACGGTCGGTGACGATGGTGGATGGCTTCCGTACAGAAAATGGCTTCCGTACAGAAAAGGACGCTGACTCAAACCGTAATGCTATGTTAGCTTTGTTCTGATTGGGCCTCCCAAGCTGCTCCGACTTTCCGTTTTTCTTCCTTTCTTTCTACTAGCCAGGTGCCAGCCCATCACCCTGAAAACAAAGTGACTAAGCACGCCCATTTCATTGATCGTCGCCCATTCCTAGCCCAAGACTTCATCCATCAAAACCAGCACCAAATTCAACATCCGCCAGGCTAGGCAAACCACAACCCATTTGATATCTGTTGCTGCAACCTTCCCACCCGAGTTACAACCCATAATCATTTTATAGTTCTCTCATTGTCATAGTCCACCTTGAAGACGCCTTGACATCTTATTTGCCCGGAAAGAACGCGTCTCACAAAGGATCTCACCCGCCATTTCACCTCATTACCGCCAATATGTCCAGCCCCCAATCGACCTCAGGACAGCCTGAGCAACAAAAGAAGGCCCCTGAGGAGCAAGTCACATTCAGATTCTGCTCTGAATGCTCAAACATGCTTTACCCCAAGGAGGATGAGGACTCCCATAAGCTGCAGTTCACATGCCGTACCTGCCAGTACACCGAGGAAGCCACCTCGACTTGTGTCTTCCGTAACGTCATGAACAACGCTGTCGGCGAGACTGCTGGTGTCACCCAGGACGTTGGTTCGGACCCCACGGTTCGTGTTCATCTTTCCTTACCTGATTCTGATTCCGCCCCTTCTGTTTCCACCCCCCAGCCTGGTTTTGTCGGTGAGTCTCATGGTTCCGACACTCAGCCACTCGATCCCTCCGCGGCCGCTGCAGAAGCTGCTGCAGATGCCGACCCTGCTCTCTGCATGCGCTGTGGATTTGTACTACTCCAGTGCAGAAGATGCGACCGCCCTGCTTCCACGGATCAGTACAACGCCCTCGTTCAGTCGGACCCGGATTTCGCTGCCAGGAGAGCGATGCAGTTCATCCAAGTGGCCAACGCGTACAAGAATCTATCGCCCAATGAGCAGGGGACGTGGGAAGTCAACTTTGCATCCTGCAACAAGCCTCGTCACGCAGATGGTAATCCAGACAGCATCAGTTACTACCTTCCTATGAGTTCGATGGGGGACTCTGACGACGCCGACCCCCGGAAGCTCTCGGAGTGGAGTCGGATGATAATGGCGACCAGGAGATGCTGTTCTCGTAACATTCTATCCCCAGAGCAATCTCGACCCCATCTGTATTTGGCAATCACCTAACATCAAAACTGCCCGAGTACTGTGAGACTACTTCCGTTAAAGAGGGGGCTTTTCATGACTATCCTGTCTTCGCGGCCGACCTGATTGATACAGGACCATGACGAGTTCATTGCAACCAAGATTACTTTGAATCACTTGTAGTCTGGCGGGATACTCGCAAAGTCTACGAATGTAGCATGATATACGTTGGTGGTTTGGAGGAAGTCCTCCCCTGCGAAGGGCCGGCCTGCCATGCAGAAACCGGGGGTTGTCAAGTTGAATGTGCCACGTGGGGCTACACCAGGACAACCCAGCTGGGGAGCATGCATTTGGAATGTCTCGCTTTATGCTGGAGTTGTTGCTGACTTATGGCGTTTTGTTTAGCTCCCGCGGTCGAACAAGACCTGCCCATCCTGCAACCACGACGAGGCTGTCTTCTTTCAGTCTCAGCAACGCAGTGTTGAAACAGGCATGGTAAGTTTCTCATGTCCGTGTCTAGTGTATGAGCCGGCTCTCGCCATACTAATCTAGACCCTCAGAAACTGTTCTACGTGTGCTGCGAATGCGGTAACATTTTCCAGTAGATGGTTCAAGGTTAGGACCAGGTTCGGTGTAGTTGGATCTCCAGGAGAGATTCTCTCGATCATTATTGCATGGATAGGCGTTAGGGGCGTTCCAGCTGGGCTTGTTAAGACCGTCCATATAGAATCATCAATTGCCGTCTTTTGCCCATGCCAAACCCTCCAAGTGCTGCGCCAAAAAAATTGTGACTACCAATGTTGGTTGTTTATTTGATGTGTACATCGGTTCATCAGGTTCCATTGAACGCCGGCAAATGTTCAAGACAAGTATTGTACACCAAAGTGGATATGGAACGCCTGATATATGATGCAGTTTTCGTTCGCTTCCCCTGCCACTATTTGTACAGTGTATCGTTGCCGCCCCTCGTCTCGCCTGGTCTCCTCCCCTTTCGTTTACGCATGCGCGGGCGCCATACTGAGGATCTTGCTCCACTTCTTCCTCCGCAGCTCAGCACCAACTACACCGTTGACGCGGGAGCCAATGGGGTCACCGGACTTGCTGATGAGGACGCAGGCGTTGTCGTCAAACTTGACGACGCTGCCGTCGGGGCGCTGCACCTGCTTGCGCGTGCGCACGACGATGGCGTGTCGGATGTCACCGCGCTTCACCTTGTTCGCCGCCGAGGCGGAACCCATACCGGCATCGGATGCGCCGCGCGACTTCTGGACAATGGCTACGAAGCGGTCTCCTTTCGTAGGAGAAAGACAATGTTAGTACCAATCCTCTCTCTCTCTTTTTCTCTGCCTCTTGACGCATGTTTCGTTGGTATGCAAAGGGGGATGTTGTAGATCTCGTGAGGCATCCGCTTACCGATGGATGCGTGTCTCTTTCGGCCGACGACCAGGGCGCATTCGACAATGGCGGCCCCAGAGTTGTCGATGCAGTTCAGCATTGTCTGCGAGAGCAACGATATCTCATTAGCATGACACGGCGAGCGGGGCAGCGACAGGCTGGCGACAGGCAGTAAGCACTACTAAGCATACCTTTAGTTGAATCATGTTGGCGGTCTTGGAATGTTGTTCCTTGCGACCGGTACGGCTAGAGGGAGAGGCTTTCTCGATCTGATATTGCCGGCACGGTTTGATCGTCGAGGCTGGCTGTCGTCAAAAATTTGGGCTCAGGCACAGGCAATCGGGAGCGGGAGTGCGATTGATTGGCGAGAGCTTAAGGCTTGAAGACAGGGATTCGAGGTACCCCGTACAGACATCCAGTACAGAGTAAGAGCAAGAGTAGAGTAGGTATCGATAAGTCAATACCTACATACAGCTAAGTCTCAGCCAGCCCATCTTCGGCCCATCAACCCCCGTTTTAGACCGGACCAGGCTCACTAGCTTCTCTGTCTTTTGTGCCTCGCTTCTCCCTCAGCTTTCTTTTTCGCTTTCCTTCCCAATAATCGACATGGGCAAGCAGCAGGATAGGGGCCACCAGCTGGCCGAGGCGGGTTGACCTGCCACCCGCATTAAGTGGATGCATCGTCATGAATGGGGGTTGATGAGTTATTGTCGTTTCAATGCAAATGCCCAATGGTGGCTTCATCTTGAGCAATCTACCTTTGACGAAGCTGTGAACACCTGCTGAACTGGCACCCTTCGAGCCATTGAACAATTGGAGAAGATCGCCAAGTAGCCTGTCAATCATCCCGTCTTTGATTGTCTTTATATCCTGTCACACAACTCCAATCCTCCAATTGACTAGCACCAACAACAATAGACTCCCACCAAAAGGCATCCGACTTCGTCAACCTTTCTTCTTCTTCTCCCTCTGTCTCTCCAACACTCATCACTCCTTATTTGAGGTCTCTGTCCTCGGTCCACATCTCTTGGTTGTTGTTGGGTTTCTTGCATCACATAATCTCTCGTTTTGTTCCGTTGCATGATTCATTTGCAATCACATTCTCTTGTGCCTCATCTCACGACACGCTGCGACCAGATGTTCGACCTGTCAGACTTCAGCTGAACATCTCTCCCAAGCCACCTACCCTCAATTGCGCCTCTCGCCAACACATGTTAGTGTGAGAAAAAACACTGTCCCCGCCATCATCGCCTCAGCCAGGTTCGTCTCTTCTCGACACTCACTGGGGGTGTATCCAGAGGGCCAGGCCAGGTTTGACCAAAACAAACCAACACCTTGGGCCACTCCTCTGCTTGGGGCCAACCTCCCCCGACTTGATCCTGCCGACTTTGCCATTCCATCCAAGTTCTGGTTTCAGATACTGTCGTTGCGAAGATGGCGCCATCTGCCGCTGCTGCAAAGAAGCAGCCAATCACTTTGAAACAAATATCGGAGTACGACGATATCCTGACTGATGCCCTGGTCGATCATGTAAGTATAATCCTCGGTGGCTATAATCCTGGTATACTGGCGCAAAGTGTGCTGATTTTCGCATAGGTCTACTACTGGACGAAGATTCCCAAGAACAAGGCCTCATACCACCCCTCGAGAGGAACAAAAGAGGAGGAAATCAGCAAAATCATACAAAGTCACCTTATTGTCGAGCCTGACGTGGATGTTGCAGAGTCCAAACTGCTTGCGACAGCCGGCCTGCGCAAATACCACAGTGGCCTTAAGACGGAGAAGGAGAGGGACGCATTCCGAAAGCACCTGCGTCGCTACACGCAGATCTACCTTTCCGACTGTCCCTTCGAGGTTAACACGACGAACCGTTATACCATCACCACACCCGAAGCAGCCGTGACTGCCCGACGCTTCATCAAGAAGGGACAGCCAGTCAAGTATCTCTCGGGCATACAAGTTCTGATTTCCGCCGAAGAGGAGGAGGATATTTCGAGGCGCAAGAAGGACTTCAGCATTGTCGTGAGCTCGCGAAACAAATGCGCCAGCTTGTTTATGGGACCTGCGCGATTTGCCAATCATGATTGCGACGCTAATGCGCAATTGAAGATCATGAGCCAGTCGAGCATCGAGATTCATGCGACGAGGGACATCGAATTTGGCGAAGAGATCACCGTCACGTATGGCGACAACTACTTCGGCGAGGACAACTGCGAATGTCTCTGCCAGAGCTGCGAGAATAGACTGGTGAATGGGTGGGCACAGCCTGACGGTATTTCTACTGTACCCGTTCAGAAGAGCGTGGAAGAGGAGGTGGAGAACGAAGGCTACACCCTACGCCGGAGAAGGAGAGATGGAAGCTCAGCTCGCTCTTCAAGGACGCCGTCCGTCGCACCAGACATCCGGCCCAAAGTGCGCAAGTCTGGCTCTCGAAGTCTCCTCAGGACAAACTCCGGCGCATCGATGACCGACTCGCCCGCGCCCGAAACGATGTTGCGACAAAAGCGCAAGCGGGAGTACGAATCCTTGAAGACGCCTCCGGTGACGCCGGCCAAAAAACCGAAACTCATGGAGTTTGAGCCTGTCCCAGTCCCAGCAAGCCTTTCTAGGAGAGACAGCGCTTCCGATTCTGTTGTATCTGACCACGTGTCTGCCACAACTTCCGACTCTGGCAGTACCGAAACCGATGTGACAGCCCCAGATGACCTGAAGGAAGTCAAATCGACTCTGCAGTCGCCCAACCTGACACCTACCAGAGCTACGATGCCTTCTCTCAAATTAGAGGATTCGGACGCTTCAACCACAATGCCTAATGCAGCTGGTTCCATGGAGTCTACGGGATCATCTGCGACAGATGCAGCTCAAGAGACCGTTTACGCGGCCCCTGCTACGGGTATAGTGGCCAATTCTGTTCCAGTATCATCCTCAAACCCCGATGATGGCGAAACAGTGGACATGATTGTCATCCCCCCTCCGCTAACGCCGGCTTCGAGGCCAGCTGAGCAGCTTCTATCAACACCACCATCTGCAACCAGCGCAGCCAAGGTGACACCTGCGAAAAGGGGGCGCGGTCGACCACGTGGTAGTGGAGTGAAGGTCAAGCCTGGCCAGAAGTCCGCGGTATCATCTCAACCCCGAGAAGTAACGGTTGAAGATCACCCCGAGCCTAGAGCTATCTCCGCCGAAGAGATGGACATTACCTCTGTTGCAAAGAACCACCGCACTCCCGGCGATTACACGCTGACGCCGCGGCTGCTATCGTTGCCCGATTCGGCGTGGATCAAGTGCACTGTTTGCGATTCGCTCTTCGTTCAGCTAGATGCCTATTACACGCGTAGCTCATGTCCGCGTTGCGAGCGACACTCGAGACTCTACGGCTACCAATGGCCCAAGACGGAGAAAGAAGGAAAGCATGACAAAGAGGAGAGAATTCTGGACCCCCGAGAGATCCACCGGTTCCTCCATCCTGAGGAAGAGGCCCAGATCCGCGGTCGAAAGTTTCCTGGGAGTGCTAAGCTACAAAGCAGAGCGGTAGACGAGCTCGTTGCAAAGAAAGCTCGGACTCCAAGCGCAAAGCGGAAGCAGTCGGTTGCCGACATATTTGATTCTGAATATCGGGATGAGGGGGAGGTGAGACGCAGTGGCCGGAAGCGCCATTTTTCGAGCAAGGCTGTGGAGGTTTAAAGTCTCGAACCGTGTTTGCTTCTCGACGAGGAGGGACCGGGTAGGATAGGGAATGTGCGTGGTGGAAGGCGCATTTTGCCTGTCGATTTCGGCGGCTTCAAGCAAAGCTCGGGCACACCTGGATGAAGAGAGGCTCCTCCACACAAGGCGTTTATATCACTTTCACTCACAGTACAGCACAGCGTTCAAGCATACTCGGCGTTTGTGACAGACATTGTTCTTGTATATTAGGTTTACATACTTACAGATGGCGTGTTATTTACGAGACGGCTTTCTTGGCTGGTGCGCTCGAGGCACATGATGCGCACTGGTTATAATTGTTATATACGAAGCATTTGTTCATACTTCATGTTCGGTGGCACATAATGTGTAGGCTTGTTTTGACTTAAAGAGGCTTAGGTTCAAGGGAAGGCAGAGCAACGAACGCCTAAAATGACATAAAGGGTAGGAAGAGGAGAAAGGGAGGGCAGTGGGTGGTGTGAAAAGAGAGGACAGCATGTAATCAGGCGGAAACTGCGCCTCCTCTTCGTGCTGTAGAGTAATAGAGAAGGGATGACGGCGCAGAGCAATGCATATCGGTTGATGGAGCAACTAGCTGATGGGGAAATCATGGGTCTGTCGTCCACTCAAGTCTTCGTTGGCATTTGGCCACAGCATCATGGGAGGGCTGAGACATGCCGAGGCGGGAAGGTAGGTATTCGATTTGACAAAATCCCGGCTTTGTTTAAACATCACCACTGCGAGACATTTGCAGGCTGAATGCGGCCTTCTCCCCAAAACGGCAAAGACATTTGCGAATTCGCATCAATACCACGCTTGTCTGCCAGCCAACCATCCTATATAAATCCTGCAGAATCCCAGCACGACAATAGTCCCACAACATCACGACACGACGTATTTCTCCACCCAGACTCCCGACCAGATACCGAGATGGGGGCCCATATCCAGGTTCTCCGTACAGTGGCCATGACTGAGCACATCAACATCGTCCACAAACAGGTACGGCAACACCATTGGCCCCTCCCCCATAAGAGCTAGCGAGACTAATATATGTTGCTTTCTAGTGGACGAGGGTATCTCAAGATTTTGATTGCCTGGTCCTTTTCATAGCTATTGTGGTAGTGTCGCTAGGTTTTATAGCGCTCGAGGTTGTCGACGAGACGCGCGAGCGACAGAGGCAGCTGCTTGAGAGAGACGACGTGGAGAAACAGACATTATGGAAGGAGATAGAGCATGCGAGCGCAGAGCTTAACTATTCAAAGGGCAGTTTATAGGGCATGAGAACGGACTAATGAGCGTTCGATTGGGGTTAGTCTGCTGCAAACGAGGTCATTCTGGATGTCGGATCAGGTTCAAGGCTGGACATCGCATAGCCCAACAACTACAACTTCTTCTTGCCTCCAAGTTTTAAAACGAAACGTCTCGTATACATTTCCCAGATCGTCCTGCCTATCGCCTCTACAAAGCGAAATAGTTCCCACCTGCTAGGCTATGAATACGGACAATCTCTTTGTTTAAACATTCTCCGTTTGCGTAACTAAACATTTCCAGGCCCCCCGTGAAGGAAACTGGCTGTTCAAATAATTTCGATTATTATTTTAGATATGACAACATATGGCAGCTGCATGGATCTAGGCCAAACTATACTTCAGGGGGCACCAAACCACACGATAGCCCAAACTTAGCACACCTATACACCAAGAGACATCATGGCTCGGCTGATGTGTAAAAGTCGGGACACTGTAAGTGGCAGCAACCCAGCATTCGATCAGGTCAGAAGCCGTCAACACTAACACCCGATCGCGATCAAGTGGCAATCTATTATTGTGGTTCTGGTACTCGGCCTGATTACTTTCGTGGCCACCGGGCTGCTCTTCATACTCTACGGCTGCTGGTGCCAGTTCCAAGCCAAGTATCTAAGCGAAACCAAAAAGCAGACGCCGCTGCCAGACGCAGAAGCCGATCGTACCGAGGATGGCGACAACAGCACCCAGGATATCCGGGGCCAGTTCAAAACCAACGTCAACAAGGGGCAGTACCAGGAGCTAGAGATCCCGCCCCGGGACCTGGAGCACCGCATCACGGAGCTTTGCCGCGAGCAGGCCGAGAGCAAGCGGGCGGTCGAGGCGTTGCTGGAGCGACTGACACCGGATGCGCTCTTCGGTCGCAGCGCTGAGCAAGACCAAATTCTCGATGCCAAGCTCGAAGCGATCTGGTATGCGCTGCAGGCGATCGTTCACTCCGGCGGTGCTGCTCAGGATACCGAGCGGGGCGTGAAATAGAACTACAACAGCTAAGACATCGCGCCGTCGTACAGCCGCTCCACCGATTCAATGGCTACCTCTTCTCCCGTTCCTCCCCCTTACTATGCCCCCTACTATGATGAAGAAGATGGGACCACAGAGCGGGACCTGCATACTCCAAAGACAACCACAGAGGGTAAAGGGGCAATATCAAGAGGATGTTGCCCAAGCACAAGTACAGCACGAGAGCCGGATATGCTGTTATATGATAGTCGTTACATGGGGTGATGGACTACGAAACATGTTGAAAACCCCCTGTTTCTATTTTAGCCTATGTGATCGCATACGCATAGATATATTCCCATACATAGCAGACTACAAATGATCAAGTATTAATACATTTGGTGGATTTACTTATGGTGGCCTGAGTTGTTATGAGCTACGGTTGACCGAATCCGGGCGAGTTGAAATTCCCTTCCCCCCTTTGTCTCTCCCGCTCACGGCCAGGCGAGAACAATGAGGCCCATGTAAATTAGATTCATAGCGTTTTCCACTTGAAAAGTATTCCACAAGTAATGTGAAAGGTAAGGGCAAGAATAGATACTACGCCTCTTCTTTGCGGACTCCTATCACGAGGGGATTGGTTATGAAAAACACCGAACTTAGGCGACCAATTCACTAGCAAGATGGCTCTCTTCACGGATACCAAACTGCTGGACGAACAAACGCAGAACTTTGTTGCCACAGCAACAAATTGGGCTGCCGAAATGCAAAATACTGTAAGTGACCCCAGTTCTGTTGAGAGACAAACGACTCCCTCGCAGCGGTGACTGGGCATCTGACTAAAGCAATACCATTGCGCCCCTGTTTTAGCTTGCGGATATACAGCACAACACAAACCAAGTCTTCTTCTGGTCCATGTTCGTCGGGGCCGGTGTGGGATTGACCGCCACGGTCTGGGCGCTTAATCGGCTTCGGGACGAGCTCGAGGAGCTGAACCGACACCAGGTCATCTACCGGCACATGTGGCTCGATGAGCGCGACGACATGCGCAAACAGATGATGGACGACGAAAGAAAGAAAGACAAAACCCTTGAGGAAATGCAGATGATATGGGGCGAGTCGGAGAAGACGAAGCGTGCGATCATGATGGCGGGCGTGCGGCATCAAAGAAGCATTATCGATGTCCTACAGAGAGAAGCGGCGGCGGATGGGCCGTCGGAGCGGACTCGAGTTCCTCAGCCGGGCGATCCGGACTACCCAGCTTTTACGGATGCTCTAATACATTATGCCCAATCAAGGCGCGCCCCCAGGGATGGCCACGGTGATCAAACACAATGATTTCATAGGGCGGCAGAAGGAAGAATTTAACGAGGTGGAAGGATTATGGTCAACCCTAGACTCGCGATAGCTCCAACCAATAAATAATACACATTACCCGTTCCCAAAACTTGATTTTATCATCATCCCACTCTGGGTTTCTCCTCCTTGACGGACTCCTCCTTGACGGCCTCCTCCTCAGCGAACACCTCCTGCAACTCTCTTACCGTGTCCATGAACTGGCTCGCACTCATGGCGGTCATGATGTGCCACCAACCATGTAGCTCGAAGAGCCAGGCCCAAGGGAGGCCGACGCGCTCCCTGAGCAATCGGAGCTCGGCGCAGAACTCCAGGTCGACGTTCCACAGGCCGTAGGCGAGCACGAGCAGGGCCAGCGAAACGCGGCCGCGGGCCTTCCAGGCGCGCATCCTGACCTCGGGGAAGGCGGGCTTGCGGAAGTAGAACAGGTGGGCGACGCGGATGACGATGAGCACCATCATGATGAAGAAGGCCGAGGCGTGGTAGATGATCTTGCCGGTCCAGACGTAGAAGGCGGCGAAGAGCGGGAAGACGATGTTCAGCGTCATGTTGACGAGGCGATCGTTGGACGAAGCGCGCCCGCGCACAGTCAGGATACCCTGGAGGAGCGCCCAGGCCAGGCCCAGCATGCCGAGCTCGTCGGCGTACTGCATCGTGTGCCGAAGAGACGCGTGGAACAGGAAGGAGCAGATGCCCAGGATGAGCAGGGAGACCGACATGAAGTCGGTGCGAGGTCTGAAAAGTCCCCGGCTGCCCGGGCCATACATGTAGCGAAGGGCAAAGTAGACTGCAAGGCTGTGTCAGAAAGGACGGGTGATAGGGATGCAAGAGTATTCATTGTCCTCAGGGGGAGCATACTGAGCTCTCGTACAGGGGCTTTCAGTCGTTCATACCATAGGGCAAGTTGGTCATGGAATTCATAAACTCGGCGATGTACCGAGTCACGATATAGTCTTCTTCGCAGAAACTGGTGATGCATTGTGAGCCTTGAAGGACATTGAAGAGACGTTGCACGATTTGAGGTTGGAGTTGTGTACATACTTTGCCGTGCTTGTGGGCGGGCTCCAAGCTCCCAGGAGAGCGTAACGGTCGCCCCCAAAGTGACGATTGTGATGACCCATTCTGGGATGTTTCTCGCAGTCTCAAAAGGAAACAAAAACGCACTCGTGCTAGCCAATGTTTCCAGAAAGCCGTCCGTATGGCGTGCAGCTTGTCGGCAGATGCTTGAAACGTGAAAGTGCTGGAACCAGAACGTTGGGAACGTCACCTGTACGTGCATGCAGGTACGGGCGGCACTTTAAGGCTGGTAGGCTAGAGTAGGGGTTCCGGTAGGGGTTCTGGTAGGGGTTCTTGGTAGGGGGGGAATGACACCACCTCGAAACGTGCCTTGCTTGACTGTTATACTGCATTTTATCATGTCTACGAACACACAAACGACGCCGACCCATGTCCAAGAAAACCAAAACCAACGTAGCTCACCTCGTATCTATGCAGGTGCATATTGTCTGCCTAATTCGAGTGCGTAACCCCTAGAAACCGGTGAACGAAAGATAACAAGGCGGTGGAACTCGCTTAAACATGGTTGAAGTCAATTGCTACATACCGTACAGACGACATTCCCGACTCCGGACATGACAGTCCCCAACTAAATGCGGTGTCATGACGCCTGCACAGCCATCCTATCCTTTTGCTACCGATCAGTGCGAATAGCATAATACCCAAGGGACACGCACCAGGAACCACTGTCACCACAGGTCGCGTGATAATCAACGTCGCTAACCCAAAACCTTACGATAATATCCCCAACCCAGGCTGGAAGGAGCCAAGGGCTATCGTATACTTGCCGAGGGCACATTAGTGGCCCCGGCGGCTCAGCTCTCTGCTGAACGGGGCCGAGTTGGGATCTGGGCATTTTCCACCTTCAAACGCGGCGTAATTGTCACCGAGGTCCGGTAACACGTGCATCGTCAACCTTACTGACCAACTTGGCCTTTGGAATCTCGAGTCGAGAGGGGAAGTGACATCACCACATAGCTCTTCACCCTCCGCCGGTGCAACTCCTTGTGGGTCTAGTACCATCCGGAGTTGGATCCGGAGCTGGGCTTCTGGCTGGGCTATCGTGATGCCATAGAAATCCACATAAGACCCGGGATTGCCGCCCCGAGTTGGATAGGATCTGGACACGCAATGTAAGACAGCGAACAGTGGCAGGTTTCATGGAGTGAGCCAGTCTTTGACTGACAGGGGCTGCTATCCCATCAGTCGAGGCCAGACAGGTCATAAGCCGCGGAGGGGGTGGGGCGGTCGCTGGACGTTTATTTGCACAACATCAGCTGTCGTGTCGCATGGTATATGGTATTAGGGGCAGCCAGCTCCTTGCTCTTTATGCTGCTCTTGGTTTGTCCTGGAGTCATTCACACAAAACCGCTACCAAGCCAGTTAGTTGTTGATCGACCCTCTCTCCCATGCGGACTGGAATGCGAAATGCTGTGCTCCCGGTTATATTTCATGGATATATTTCATGCTTGATTGAGTCTGAATGCTGGCCAACTATGCAGTGCCGCACGCTGTACACATTCTAATTGGTCAAGCCCCCGGTGATAGGCAAGGCCGGCATGCCAGCGTTGCCCGCAAGCGTCGTAGCTGGGCAAACCAATTAAACCCACTGAACATCTGGGGCCGTACTTCTTATCCATATCGTTCGTACCCTCTTTCCCCAGTCTTCAGTACAGGCCATTTGCCATTTGGGTAGCTTAGCACTGCAGTTGCTTGCTACTCGAGGGCTTTCAAGGAGTCGGTTTATCGTGCATTTCGGCGACAGTCGCCGACATATATTCACTGCACTGCTGCGTATATGGCTATATCTATATGCGGTTACCTACATGCGACAAGCACCTGCTCCTCCATGCACATACCTGGCCCCCCCCAGCATGTAACATGACCTTATTAGCTTATTAGCTGCTGCGTAAGGCGAACTAGACGCTAGGTACGTGAATGAATGTTTCGATCTTCTCTGCTGCAGCACCTCGGCGACTCGCAACTCTCTTTCTCCTGCCGTTTAATCCACCTCTTACTACACAATAACTGCACAATAAGATGTAGCAATGAAAGCAGCCGTGGACAAGAAAACAACATCGTATTGCCATCTCTTCCTCTCGGCCTTGGCTGGAGTAACTCTGCGTTCTGTCACTTCACTTTCGGACTTTAGCTGAAGGTGCTACGCCATTAGACTTACCTTCAATACGCAACCCCCCTGGCTCGGCCCTGGGTTCCAGATCGTTTCGTTTAGGTTCATGGTCCACTTGACATGAGGTCAGCTATTGTCGATGTGCGGTCATCTGGTAACCTAGAAGCTACATACCAATAACCACCGATTCCTCAAGTCTCAGAGAAAGCCCATTGCCACCGCATTATCCCGCTCTCGCCAACAGTACCGAGTAGCCTCTTCGCCTTCGCAGGCCTGATCCCCCACCTCGACTGTGACAACCGAGCTTTCCCGAGCGAACCTTGTATCCTTGCGAGATCCTGTCCAGATCCTGATCCGACGGAAACCACCAACGTCCAAATCGTCTAATCCACCGGGCCTGTCCAAACCTTCTCTTCTTCGCTGCGGGAATCAACTTTCCCGCAGCAAGTCGCAGTGGCCGACCAACAGCCTCCACCGCCTCCCACCATCACCCCATTCACCTCCGCCGGCCCATCCACTCCGCATCCCCAGCATCCTGCCAACACTGTCATCTCAGCCCCAGATCTCACCAACCATCCCCGCGGGAATTCATACGAAGCGTCCGACCTACCGCCCACGGTCACTCGATCCGCCCTACCAGCTCCGATAGCGACCGAGCCGCAGGAGCGAGGACAAGTCCTGGGACGGAGGCGACGAGCCTCAGACGACTTGTCTGATACCCAGGATTTGGATTCCCAGAACACGGAAGCAGGTCCTTCCACGCACCAGCACAAGTCCAAACGCCGAAGAGGAGACGACAGCAACATGCTAGCTAGCAGTGACGGAACATCGGCGCCGAATGGCACGAGCAGTTATACGAATGGCAAGTCAAATCAGCGGGCAACGACAAGTGCCAATGGAACACAGAAGGCGGGTCTTGCCACGAATGGCGCCTCGAAATCGATAATGTCAGACATGTACTTGGGCCACGACCGCGAGGAAGTCACGCGGATATTGATACAGGCCCTGTCCGACATGGGTTACCATACCGCCGCTGAGAGTGTGGGCAGAGACAGCGGCTTTGAGCTGGAAAGTCCGACAGTGGCATCGTTTCGTACCGCCATCCTCGATGGCGCTTGGGGCGACGCCGAGGGTCTCCTGTTGGGAGCCACCGCGCCTGCAGAGCGGACATCACAGAATGGCAATGGACTGGTGTTGGCACAAGGTGCGGATCGCAACATGATGTGCTTCTGGATACGGCAACAAAAGTTCTTGGAGTTCTTGGAGCAGCAACAGACCAGCCAGGCATTGAGCGTGCTACGCACTGAGCTGTCACCGCTGAATCAAGACCAGGGAAAGCTCCATTTCCTATCCAGTCTGTTGATGTGCGATTCTCCCGACGACATCAAGGCGAAGGCAGAATGGGACGGTGCCCATGGCCGGTCCCGGGATGTACTCTTGTCGGAGCTTTCCAGTAAGTTTGCCCTCCGAGTGCTGTCCTATAGCGCCTTAGACTCGCGCGGCCACTAACTCGCTTCGCAGGATGTATATCACCCTCGGTGATGCTCCCAGAGCACCGCCTGGCAGTTTTACTGCAGCAGGTCAAACGTAATCAGATCAATATGTGCTTGTATCACTCCAATGCCGAATCGCCCTCCCTCTACGCGGACCATCTCTGCGACAGGCGGCGTTTCCCTACAGAGAATATTATTGATATTGATGACCACCAAGGCGAAGTGTGGCAGGTGGTATTTTCTCACGATGGGACCAAGTTGGCCAGTTGCGGCAGCGAAAAGGGGGTGATAATATGGGCTGTTCCATCGTTCAAGATACTACATACCCTGGGTGAACGGGAACATCGCGCTGGGGTGGGAAATGTGTCCTTCAGCTGGGACGATTCGATGATTGTGACGTGTTGTCAAGATAAACACGCGCGGGTATGGGATCTTCAAGTAAGTCAAATCCATTGTTTTGCTGCTCAGGATCGACTGCTAAGCGTGGCCTCTAGACCGGTCACCTGCTTCAGGATATCAGTAGCTTTGAAGAACCTGTTAGCAGTTGTGTTTGGGCCCCCGACAATCGCTCCTTCCTGGTAGGGTCTTTGGATAAGTCCCGCAGCCTTTGGCAGTGGGATCTGGAGGGCGAAAAGGTATTCGATTGGGCCAATAACCATCGAGTCGAGGATTTGTCTCTGTCGTCAGATGGTCGTTGGCTGGTTGCCATGGATGACCGTAACCATATTCATGTCTACAACTTCCTGATGAGGCAATGGGAGTACGAAATCGAACTCCACTGCCGGCTAACGTCGATCAGCATTAGCAAAGACTCGCGGCATCTCCTCGTTAACCTCCAAAAGGATCAAGCGCAGTTATTCGATCTTTTCAGCCGCGAAGTAGTGCAATACTACACAGGTCACACAGGTGGCGAGTATATGATCCGGAGTGCACTTGGAGGAGCCAACGAGAGCTTTGTGCTCAGCGGCAGCGAAGGTACGTTTATGAACTGTCTCGGGACAGATGCGTCCGTTGATGCTAACATGGATTCTTTGCAGACGGATCCATTTACGTCTGGCACAAAGCCGGTGCCCAGAACGTGGTAAAGCTGAAGGCGCACCATCCGCGATGCAATTCAGTGTCTTGGAGCCCGACCAACCCGTGCCTGTTTGCCTCGTGTGGAGATGACGGCAAGGTGAAGATTTGGTCGAACTCTGAAGGACGGCAGATACACCTGGACGCCTTACGCCAGAGTCAGGAGTCGGTTGGTGGCGACTCGAATGGGTACGGGGAACAGCACATGGGCGACGAGTAGGAGGATCGCGAACTTGTGGCAACGCCAACCCCTTGGTGTCTTGGAGAACCATGAAATTACGCACCAGACAGCAATCAGTCCTGGTATAAGCATCAATCGAGCAGTGGTCTTGCGACTTGAGCTCTATAGTCATCCGACCCCACACTCTGCTTCTGGCGGCGCATGGGAGATCCAGCCGTTGTCTCGGGAGAGGCAAGGATTAGCGATTGTTAGACATAAAGCGACTTGGTGTTTCTTGTACTACATACAGTTGAGATGCACTTGATAATAGAGAGAATGGATCCAAGCTAACCTCTGCGTTTCTATTTACTTGGCGATGGTATCGAATAGCCAGGAATAATATTGATTAGACTAGCAGCTCCTTGCTTCCGCAACCAAGGGACCCCGATGTAACCCTCTCTATCTCTCTCAAGCACACGTGGTGGTCGTGGGGCGGCGACGGCGACGGCGGTGACGACGGTGACGACGAAGCCATTAGGCAGCTAAATAAAATAGATGGACTGCCAGGGAGCGAGCGTTGTTGAGGCCGCCACATTACTCTGTCATGCTCGGGCGTGGAATATGTGGATTGAAACAGCTGGCGACGCAGGCTAGGCCAAGTTGGATTTAGTGGCTGAGGTTCTGCACGGAATGCAACAGGGCAACAGGGGATGGGCAACCGGTATGGGGTATCGGGCAGTATCAGGACTTAGGGACGTAGGGACGTAGGGACCTGGAAGTGGCCGCTGGGAGGCAGTCCATCAAATTAGGTATCGACGCCGCCGACCTTTCCTCCAATGCGATGCATTATTTTTAATTCCTGTCATTTAGTCCAAGCACCAAGGCTGGCCACATGCATCATTCTTGATCAACCAAACCAAACAAGAAAATTTCCATCGTTCGGTGCTTGAGTCAGATCCCTCCCAACGGACACTCTTCTTGCCTCCTTGCACTTGCCAAAGGTCGGGTACCTAGACTACCGCCTCTAGATAATCTAGCGGCATCGAGACTCGGGCCACCTTCCCACCTACACATCATACCTGGAAGCCTCACAAAAGCCCACCACCCCTACTTGCTTTACCTAAGCTTGAACCCCTCGACCGCGAATACAACGCAACGCATACGGCGCCGACTCAGCCTGGAGATACCTTTGGCCTTCGTTAGACAAGTTCACAGGTCGACACACTATGGCCGACACCATGAGCACGCCGGGTGGCATCTCGGATCCCCAACTTATCAAGTACGTGGCCCTTTCCTCTGATTGCGACAAGCTCCCCGGGTCTGCATGCGCAACTAACCCATGTTCTCTCTCGCAGGCTCGTGAACAAGCTTCAAGATGTCTTTGCCACCGTCGGTGTCAACAACCCCATCGATCTCCCCCAAATAGCTGTCGTGGGAAGCCAGTCTAGCGGTAAGAGTTCGGTATTGGAAAACATCGTCGGAAGGGACTTCTTGCCCCGTGGATCCGGCATCGTCACGCGCCGGCCGCTGGTGCTGCAACTCATCAACCGACCCGCTACTGCACAGACGAACGGTACCAACGAGGACGTTGCGAATTCTACCGACAAGGCGGCGAACACAGACGAATGGGGCGAGTTCCTGCACATCCCCGGCCAGAAGTTCTACGATTTCAACAAGATCAGGGAAGAGATTAGCCGCGAGACAGAGGCCAAGGTCGGTCGCAATGCTGGCATCTCACCAGCCCCCATCAACTTGAGGGTCTACTCTCCCAACGTCCTGACCTTGACCTTGGTCGATCTGCCGGGCCTGACCAAGGTGCCCGTCGGAGACCAGCCGCGTGATATCGAGAGACAGATCAAGGATATGGTCTTGAAATACATTTCCAAATCCAACGCCATCATCCTTGCTGTCACTGCCGCCAACCAGGATCTGGCCAACTCGGATGGCCTGAAGCTGGCGCGCGAGGTCGACCCCGAAGGACAAAGGACCATTGGTGTCTTGACCAAGGTCGATCTGATGGACGAAGGTACCGATGTCGTCGACATTCTGGCTGGTCGCATCATCCCCCTGCGACTAGGCTACGTCCCCGTCGTCAACCGTGGACAGAGAGATATCGATAACAAGAAGCCCATCCAAGCGTCTCTCGAGGCAGAGAAGGGCTTTTTCGATAATCATAAGGCGTATCGCAACAAGAGCTCCTACTGTGGTACCCCGTATCTGGCTCGCAAACTCAACATGATCCTGATGATGCACATCAAGCAGACACTACCCGACATCAAGGCCAGAATAGCCAGCTCTTTGCAAAAGTACTCGGCGGAACTGGAGAGTCTCGGACCCTCGCTGCTCGGCAACAGCTCCAACATCGTGTTGAATATTATTACCGAGTTTGCCAAGGAATGGCAGGGTGTGCTGGATGGCAACAACGGGGAGCTTTCGAGCGCAGAGCTGTCTGGCGGTGCCAGAATCAGCTTCGTCTTCCACGAGCTCTACTCCAACGGTGTCAAAGCGGTTGATCCGTTCGACGTGGTGAAGGATAACGAGATCCGTACCATGCTGCACAACTCCTCGGGTCCTTCTCCGGCCCTGTTCGTGGGCACGACAGCATTCGAGGTCATCGTGAAACAGCAGATCAGGCGCCTGGAAGAGCCCAGTCTGAAGTGTGTCTCGCTTGTCTACGATGAGCTGGTCCGTATCCTCACTCAACTGCTTTCCAAGGCTGTCTACCGGCGATACCCCCAGCTCAAGGAGACTTTCCACTCTGTCGTTATTAGCTTCTTCAAGAAGGCCATGGAACCTACCAACAAGCTCGTCAAGGACTTGGTAGCCATGGAAGCATGCTATATCAACACTGGCCACCCTGATTTCCTCAATGGCCACAGAGCCATGGCCATCGTGAATGAGCGCTACGCGGCAAAGCCTGTCCAGGTTGACCCCAAGACCGGAAAGCCACTGCCTGCGTCGGCATCCACACCGGCTCGTGCGGCCAGTCCTCAACTCGATGGTGGCGACGGAAACGGCGGCTTCTTCGGCAGCTTCTTTGCCGCCAAGAATAAGAAGAAGGCCGCTGCTATGGAGGCCCCACCTGCTATGCTGAAGGCCTCTGGTAATCTTTCCGAGCGTGAAAACGTCGAGGTTGAAGTTATCAAGCTGCTTATTTCATCTTATTACAATATCATCAGGAGAACCATGATCGACATGGTCCCCAAAGCAATCATGCTCCAGCTCGTCCAGTAAGTCTCGCAAACACCCAACTAAACGGTGAATATATCTTTTTGCTAACAAAATGCCTTAGACTCACCAAGGATGACATGCAGAAGGAGCTGCTTGAAAACATGTACCGCAAGGAGACGTTTGACGACCTGCTCAAGGAGTCTGACTACACAGTTCGCCGGCGCCAAGAATGCCAGAAGATGGTTGAATCACTTTCCAAGGCCAGCGAAATAGTATCACAAGTTCAGTAGAAGAAAGGGTGAAGTTCCGGAGGGGGAGAGAGAAGGCGGGTGGGTCTAGGGCCGAGATTGGAGAAGTTACTGTAGGGTGCAGGGGAATACAGTATCATTCTGTTCTTGATACCACACTTGATGAGCACTGGGCGGATGGTTCTAATGATATAATGGTTATACGAAATCTGTTATCTCTCATTGGTGACGAGTACATGAATTCCTGCCGACACTGGCAATATACAAATAAATGCCTTGGTTAGGGGTAACTACTATATAGTACCTCGCGGGGTAAACTAGCGCAGGCTATAGACTCTATTTGTAGGACTGGAAGCCTTAACATACGCCGTTGCATGAATTCCGACACGAGTTACAGCTTAGATTTCGGCCTTAATACAAGTCCTCCATTCTGCACGCCATAATCCATCTCCCTGTCGAGGCCAAACCAGGAACGCAAAGCCTCCTCGCCACCCTGGCCTGGAAGAAGACTCTGGCCCTCGTACCCACTCCCCGGCCACCCGTCCCCTTGACCTTGCACGACAGGGTCTGCCGCCTTCTGGTGAACAGCCAACATCGGGGTGTCGCGTAGCGTAACGTTGGGACGCTGGTCGCCCTCCCGGTCTGGGTTGTTCTCGAGTTCGGGGTAGTCGAGCACCGGAGTCACACAGGCATCCGTGCCGTCGAATACCTCTTCCCACTCTGAACGTGTTTTGGACTTGAAGACGGCCTCGAACTGCTTCGTCATCGCCGGCCAGGAGTCGCGGTCCAGACGCGTTTGGTTCAAGTCATCGCTGAGGCCAAGACCGCGGATCAAGACGGCGTAGAATTGCGACTCGAGGGCTCCGACGGCCACGTACTTCCCGTCTTTGGTCTCGTACGTGTCGTAGTAGGGACAGCCGCCGTCGAGGACGTTTTCGCCGCGCGGCTCGGAGCCCATCGGGGTCTTGAGGGCTTGGCGCGGGAACGTGGCGAGGTAGCTTGCGCCGTCGACCATGTTGGCCTCGACAACCTGGCCCCTTCCCGTCTTCTCCCTGGAGATAATGGCCAACAGGATCCCTTGGAATAGCATGGCTCCACCGCCCGCGAAATCAGCCAAGATGTTCCAAGGCGGGTGCGGCTTCTCCCCGCGCCGGCCTAGCATCGACAGAGCGCCAGAGACGGCGAGATAGTTGATGTCGTGCCCCGCCATGGCGGCATACTTCCCGTCTCGGCGGAAGCCTGCCATGCGCCCGTAGACGAGGCGGGGGTTGGCGGCGCATAAAACATCAGGTCCAAGGCCCAGTTTCTCAAGTACACCTGGCCTGAAAGGGTCGATAATGATATCCGACGATTTTGCAAGCTCCTTGACTAGTGCGATGCCAGCGGGCGACTTTAGATCTACTGCAATGGAAGACTTGTGTCGGGTAAGGAGATCCCCAGTTGGGGGCGCCTCGGACTCGACGGTGTGCGTCTTGCCCGGGACTGCGCGGTCGATGCGCAAGACGTTGGCTCCAGCATCGGAGAGAAGGAGACCGGCAAAGGGCCCTGCATTTCATGAGCGACGACCACGTGTGATCAGGGTGATTATTCAATTACCTGGGGCAAGGCCAGCAAACTCGAGGACTTTAAGCCCTTTCAAAGGTGGCGGACCAACCATGTTGAACCAATCTTATCACCAAGGGGAGACTCCAAAAAGCCCAACAGGCCGTGGAGGTTGTTATATGCATCAAGGGACAGCGCCAAGCTGGGGAGGCTTGAGGAGTAGCGCGCGGAAGCCGAGGCAGCTACTGATCCTTGAACCGGGATGTTTGGGGTACGTAATTGGGTGTGTGGGGTACAGCGACAGCACACTGTAACCGGTACTATAAACCCCCCTACTTGCCAGATGCTTTCTTCTTGCCCGTCGGAGGCTCGGAAACGAAGCCGGCTTTCACGAAGGCATCTCTGGCCGCTTGGTTGATCAGAGCGAAACGCCGGGGGCCGAGCTTGTGCCCGCCATACCATCTGGTGACGATGACCATGCAATCCCAGATATCCATGAGCTGCATCAGATGCAGGAGGCGTCCACCGGCAGCCGTCTCGCCATCATCGTTGCAGTCCTGAAAAGACGTGTTGTTGGGGCCTTTGATGCGCCAAGCGGTGATGTTGTGTGAGGCGATGCGGACCTTCTTATCCGTCGCGAGCAAGTGCTGCAGGAATCCCTCGGCCTCTGCCGTGGAAGACACATGAGCAGAGCGGGCTACGAAAACCGACTTGAGCTCCACGAAGGGGTCCGAAATAACCCAGGGAGGCTCCTGGATGCTCATGGCTATAGCCATGGGATCCTGTACCTGCGACTCCCGAGACGGCTCGTCCACTACTTCGGGTGTTGCAGCAGCAGCAGCAGCAGCAGCAGCTTCCTCCTCCTGCCGAAGTTGCTCGAGCTCGGCGTGCTCCTCCAGTCGCCGCTTGAGCTCCTCGATGGCGTCGAACAGGCAGACCATACCGGGCTCATAGACGGAACCAACGGCCTCCCGGAACATTTCGAGCTCTCTGGCGGCATCTCCGCGCTTCCCATGATCGCCGGTGCTGTTAGTGCCAATGACAGTGGGGGCTCCTGGGGATAGTTGGCAGGAAACTTGATGCGCAACGAGGCGGATTCTTCAGGGGGTGTCAAGATATACACGTTGGGGTCATCGCCTGACTGTGCGAGGCACCCCTCGCCATAGATCGAGTTGATTGCCTCGACTTCGTCCGTCAACTCCTCAGACATGTTATGTTGGCCAGGCTCACGGGTCACAGGTGTAGATAAAAGACGGCATTCAGAGATGGAATGTATTTCCGTCCAAACTCTAGTAGTTTCCTACCAGTCAAAGGCCAGGCAACCCCGCTGTGGATCAGGGACTCAGCCCTCTACCATGTACTGTTCTGCAGTACCGAGTACGTATATATATGTACTTTGCAGTACGTACATGCTCGAAATCTGATAAGCTCCGCTTGGGGTTTATCGCCTTCGTCAGATCCAGATTCCCTGTCCGCCTAGTCGCCTAGTCGCTTTGGCAGTCGCCGCTTTCGACCGTCCCGCTTCGATAATATTCCTCGGTTTGCTCTGCTCAAGCACGCAGAGAATCGATTTCCCAGTTCCCCAGCCGGCTGCGAAAAACCCCAAACAATCTGGTGCCAGCTCTCACCCCGGCCTTGTTGTTTCCTCCTTTATCTCTTGGTAGAATTGATCCTCTTGTCCTCGCAGACCTGCTGTCAACATCCCATCACCTAGGTTGCCGCCCTGCTCGCAGGTCTCCCCCCACTAACGACATGGCTTCCGCAGTCGACAAGGCTGTCGCGTTCAAGAACGACGGCAACAAAGCCTTTGCGGCCCATGACTGGCCTAAAGCCATTGACCTCTATTCCAAGGCTATAGAGCTGAATGACAAAGAACCAACTTTCTACACCAACAGAGCTCAGGTATGGATATGCACATCTACTTGCCCCGCCCCCTCCATGAACACTCCCGGGAGGATTGCTCGCGTGACTAACATGTATGGTGCAGGCCAACATCAAGTCGGAGGCATATGGCTATGCCATTGCCGATGCTACCAAGGCCATTGAACTCGACCCCAAACTCGTCAAGGTAAGCTGCGTTCGTGCTGGTTCGTCGTGCCGCGATTAACGTCCGATTTCCCAGGCTTACTTCCGTCGCGCTGTGGCCCATGCCGCCATCCTCAAACCAAAAGATGCCCTCCAGGACTTCAAGGACTGCGTTAGACTCGACCCGAATAACAAGGATGCCAAGCTCAAGCTTGCCGAGTGCCAAAAGATTGTGCGCCAACTGAACTTTTTTGCCGCCATCGAAATCGGCGATGAGCCGTCCGCCGCCGAAGGCCTGGATGTGGACTCCATAGCCATCGAGCCCGACTATGACGGTGTCAAATTAGAGGGCAACGAGATGACCCAGGAGTTCATTGATGATATGATTGAGCGCTTCAAGAACGGCAAAAAGATACACAAGAAATTTGTCTATCAGATCGTCATCGCCGTCAAGAAGATCTGCTACGACGAAGCTACTATGGTGGAAATGAAGATTCCCGACGACGTCCAGCTTACCGTCTGTGGAGATACTCATGGTAAGTCGGCGAAATGGACTTTGACTGCGCTTGCGCTAACCTCCAAACTAGGCCAATACTATGATTTGATGGAGTTATTCAGGCTCAATGGCAAGCCAACAGACAAGCATTGGTACCTCTTCAACGGCGACTTCGTCGATCGCGGTTCGTGGTCAACCGAGATTGCTCTGCTACTCTATGCCTACAAGTGGCTGAGGCCTCAGGGCCTGTACCTCAACCGCGGTAACCACGAGACGGATGACATGAACAGAGTGTACGGTTTCGAAGGTGAATGCAAGGCTAAGTATAATGAGCGGTATGCGCCCCGAATGAACCTCGATATCATACGCGTTGCTAACAACACCGCAGCGTCTTTAAGTTGTTCTCCGAGAGTTTCTCAGCATTGCCGCTGGCGACTCTGGTAGGCGACAAATATCTTGTGCTCCACGGTGGCCTCTTCTCAGATGACAACATCACGCTGGACGACATCCGGAAGCTGAACAGACACACCCAAAGACAACCCGGCCAAGCCGGATTAATGATGGAGATGTTGTGGACAGATCCCCAGACAGCGCCTGGCCGAGGCCCCAGCAAGCGAGGTGTCGGAATGCAGTTCGGGCCGGATGTAACCAAGCGCTTCTGTGACAGAAATGGGCTGGAGGCCATCATTCGAAGCCACGAAGTGCGAATGGACGGATATGAGGAGGAGCACAATGGAAAGTGCATCACGGGTGAGTTCCCTTCCTTCCATCTCCAAGCTCGTCAAACTGACCTTACGACAGTCTTCTCCGCACCGAGGTACTGTGATCAAACAGAGAACCGCGGCGCATACATCAACGTCGGCCCAGACTACAAGTTGAACTTCAACCAATTTGACGCCGTGCCGCATCCCAATATTAAACCCATGGTAAGCTCTCCAACTGGTGGTTTCCGAGAGAAATTAGCTAATACAACTCATTTAGGCTTATGCGAACAGCTCAATTACGTCAATGATGTAGAGGGGTACACATAATGGCAAGATGGACATGATCGTGGGATGAATAGCCCGACATTTCTGCATATATGACAGTGAAAAGCTATTCCGTATCACAGCATTGGCGTTTAAGGGGGGATAATGGTGTCAGGGTGCAAAATGGTTGCATGTACATACCCCATAGGAAGGGATCTGGTCCAGAGAGCTCTTAGGTTCCAAGGTTCGCTAGAAATTCTCCATTGTCCTGAGCTGGAAGCCAGGCTAAGTCACCAAGCTTTTGTTTCATTTGGTCCATAATGCGTCTTGCCCAACCCGGCCCACGAGACTGCCTAGCCAGTCTGAGCAGCCCTTGATCTGGAATGTGATGTGAACGCCGTTTTCGTTTGTGCCACGCCAGGCGGTGATAGCAGCCGAAAAGGCGCCCAAGTTGTCTCGCGGGATCCTCAGCCAACAGTCGGCGCCGTCCACTTTCAGAGTGTCGATAGAAATTGCCGTGCCTGCGATGCCAAGAAACTGCTGGAGCGCCGCCGTGCAGTATGAGCGCACCTGGAGAGCATCGAGCTCTATGGCCTCCTGATGCGGATTGCCAGTAAGAATTTGCAGATGGGCGTATGAGAAGACGGGATCCTTTAGAACACAGCTTGCGAGCTCATGGGACTTTTGCGACTTGGCTTTGGCTGCAGCCAGCACAGATGTGTCGCCTGATGCCGCCATGTGAGGTTGGCAGGCTTGGTCGATAGGAGGGAGTGACTCGAGGAAGTTCTTGCCTGTGTCCGTAGCGTCTTAGCGGCCTGGGAGAAAACGTGGGTTAGGCGGGTAGGCGAGGTACGTACCGCCAGTCCAGGGACTCCTCGGCGACAAGGCTTATCGATAACCTTAAGTAAAGGCGCCGCAACCAGCCGCAGCTGCCAAACGCGAATGGTCAACATTCCTGCCACTATAACCACATTCAAGCTCTCTTCTGCTCGGTCAGAACAAGCAATTATACCAAACCACAAACCCCCAAGGCTGTTGGAGAACCAGGGCCAAGACATCCGACAACGATGGCTAACAACTTCGTGCCCCCGGGCCAGCACCGCTACCTTCGCGCCTGCATGGTGTGCTCCATCGTCATGACTACCAGCGTACGTTCTCGACCCGCCCCCTTTGCTCCCCTGATGGCGCAATTGCAGGACTTCCCAAAGACTGACCGCCGCATTCAACAGCGTTTCCGACACGAAGGCTGCCCCAACTGCGAAGACTTCCTGCACCTCAAGAACGACACGGAAGCCATCGAGAGCTGCACGAGCCAGGTCTTCGAGGGCCTCATCACCCTGGCCAACCCAGCGCGGTCCTGGGTCGCCAAGTGGCAGCGCCTCGATAACTACGTCCAGGGCGTCTACGCCACCAAGGTCTCCGGCCAGCTGCCCGACGAGATACGCTCCGCCATCGAGGACGAGGGTCACGTGTATATCCCGTAAGTGGCGCCCCTTCCTATGACGCTACGCGAAGGGACGCTTCACGTAATTTTCCAACGAACTGAGTTCTAACTCCAATGTTTTATATAGGAGAGACGGCAGCGCGCTCGAGGCCGAGTAGATCACTACGGCAAGATGATACCCAAATACGGACGAGGCGGCGGTGACTGAAGACGGTTGGTTAAAAAGAGCAAAGATTCATGGCATGGCGTTGGCACATTGGGTGGAATTCGAGATGTTTCTGAACGGGCGTTTTAGGCGTGTGCACGAAGAAAGAAGTCAAGACAGTTGAGTCCAATCAAGAGTCGATTGCTCTGTATTGCTAATTAAAAAGATCTTTTTTGAACAAACCAAAACCTCTTCTTACGTATCGAGGCCTGGTGTACCTGAGGCGGAGCGCTCAACACTCTTACCAACGAAATCTAAAAGAACCCGCCATGATATTTTACAAACTCGTCGCGACGTTTAAGTGCATTAAATCGATTTCCCTCGTCGCGTCCCCCTTTGCTTGGCGAACCTTGGCTAAGTCTCGAGGTTCTACCCTGATCGCTGGCCTTGCCTGTAGGCGGCGGCGTATCTTTGCGTGACGGCGGAGATGAGTCGCCGCCCCTTGGTCGCGCGGACTTGCTAGTCGTATCTCTTGACGGTGATGGATCCGGGCGCTGCGATTTCTTGGGTTCTTTCCTCAGCTTTAAGGGGCCCACGCACACCGACTGTCTTTGCTGCTCTGGTGATAATGACCGCAGGCGACGTGGCGGCGTTCTGCTTTTTGAGCCTGCCGTGGTGCATCGGCAGAAGCAAGACCCCTGAAGTCATTCTCGAGTTCCTGCGTAAGCCTCTGCATCTCGCGATCTTCTTCCACGCTAGGGGTCTTGCTAGCCTCGTTCCCTTGCTTCAACCTAAGACAAACGGACAGATGGCTCATTGGCACCAACGTGGTGGCATTCGGGCTGAGCAGAAGAAAATGTGAAATATCAGATTCGGAAAGGCCAGAAGCTTTCCGACTTCGAGTAGGCTGAGAAGAAGAGGGCCCGTGGTTATCACGATGCTGAGAAGGAGATCGACTCCGTGAAATGCCTTCTTTCGCGCGCTGTGTGTTGAGTGGTTGCAGACCCATCCGCGATGCTGAGCTGGCAGGAGATGCGGGGGTTGTTGGCCTTTTCTCAACCGTGACCGGATGCGTGTTACTACCAGCCTCAGCCTTGGAGGGCAACGTTGATACGGCCGAGGCTGCCAGGATACTGACCTTTATTGACGTTGATAGGGAAGTGGTCGAGTCGCCGCTCGATCCAGTCTTCTGCCGTCTGTTGTACAGATTCCCCATACGCTTCGGTCCTGGCATTTTCGCATCGGACACCACTACCGCAGGGGGTTTGGCTTTAGCTTCGTGCATGGGATGACTCAGTACAGGAGGTACGGCGTTGAGTGTCGACGATACGGAGCGCTTGGGCAGAATGGGAGAGTCGACCACACGTCTGCTTCGCTGTTGTTCCTGCTTTCTTGGTACGGGCTCACGGAATTCTGTCGGGGGGTTCTTCTTTCGCCCCTTGACTTCGATATCGGTGGAGGTAGTCGGCTGGTATACGCTGGCGGGGAGGAGAGGGAGCTCCTTTTCTAGTGATGAAGGGAGAGATGGGTTTGGGTAACGTTCGCGCTGGTTGCTGGCGTTGCTGCTACTGCTGTTTCCATGTTTCCTGCCAGGCGATATGTGCCGTGTCACAACCGGTGACTGGCTTGGTGTAGAAAGGGGAGACGGCAAGGATTTCCCCATGCTGCTGGAAGCGATCGATAGGGGAGTCACCATTGGAGCTGCCGGACTCGGATTCGGTAAATGGTGAGAAATACGACGTCTGCGGCTGGTTCACGGAGATGATGGTGGTCTGAGTAGGGGGTGTGTACGTCTTGGCTTGCAAGATATATCCCCCGTCGAGGGGTCTTACAGGCTCTGCTGCTTCGAGGGTCACGGTGGGCACGGCGCTTGTCTTGGAATTGGATCGGCTCCTACCCTTCTCCGGACTTGGTGTTGTCGTCTTGCGGGAGAAGTTGGGTGGCGAGACATCGCGGGGGCTTCTTCTTCGGGTGCCCTCGGGACTCCCGCGCTCAGTCTGCCGCTCCTGGTAACCGGCTTTGCTATTGTTTGCTCGAGTGCTTGTTGGGTCGCGCTCGACTTGCTTCTGACTGCCGGTAGCTGCCACTGGTGCAGTTACGTGGTGTCTCGGGCCCGGGCGACGGATACCGGTGATCTTTGCGGGCGGCCGCGTCTGCGTGGTGGATAGGTCACCCCCGTACTCGGGAGACCTGAAGGCTGGCGACTCTCTGCCAGGCGGTGTCTGAGCCGATGATTTCGACGTCCGGGCTATAGTGTCATGACGGTGTTGTTGGAAATAGTAGTTCTGATGATCGACGGCAACAGCTGGCGTGTCGAATTCCTCGCTCTTAGTCCTCGTGCTG
Source organism: Apiospora kogelbergensis (assembly GCF_038363985.1). NCBI lineage: Eukaryota > Fungi > Ascomycota > Sordariomycetes > Amphisphaeriales > Apiosporaceae > Apiospora > Apiospora kogelbergensis. The sequence goes on from NW_027117422.1 coordinate 2,233,067, forward strand.
CCATTGCTGCCGGACTTGCCACCACTGCTCAGACGCCGGAGGAAGCGCTTGGGGATGCTGTTTTTGCGAGCATGCTGCATCAGGGGCGATGGCTGTTCGAAGATGTCACGTAGCGTCCTTCGCTCTGGGTTCACTGGTCGCGCAATAGGGTGACGAGAAGAAAAGAGAATCAGTGAGGAGATGAAGAGATTTTCACCTTTCAAAGGCAGTTTAGTACAGCGACAATGATCATGAGAAGACACGCTGGTAAAAGAAGTCAAAGAATAGTAGCAATAAATGACTTCCTGATTGAAGAATTCGAAGAAACTAAAATTATGTGAATGAGAGATAGAGAAGCTCATAGGAGAGAAAGAGTATGTATCGTTCTAAGAGAGACAAGTACGAGAGGCCATCTCTTACAAGAGAGAGGAGAAAGGATGAAGTGATTGATATATGGCGAGGACTCGGAACTAAGAGAAAAAGAGTGATAGGCAAAGATGGCCTCCCTCTTCATATGCTGTTGAATAATGCAAGAGGAGAAGGGGTCGGGAGAAGGGCAATCAATTGGCAACAACGGCATTATCCTGTGTGCGAACTGCCAAACTAGAACCAGCCGCAACAACGAAACTATAGGGGGATGATCAAATGAATCTTTCTTCCCTCATCTTGGACCGATGGCCTGGGGGTCAACCGTACTGAACCCTTGAGCAGGGGGAAGAGGTTTGGGTCGGTCCCATGGCGCAAGGCTTCTCGACGACAAAGAAGAAGGCTTCAAACCAGGAAGCACGAGATCCGGAGCCCGTCCCTCTTTGTCCGATACAAGTGTACGATGCTCTCCTCGGTTAACAACAAAGAAGCTGATGGACGACGAGACCTGGTACGGGATTCGATCGAGCTCTGTCCCAGCTCGTGGGGGTCTTTCAAAGAAAAAAATCCGATTCCAATTCCTCTATCGAAGAAAACAAGCTATGTAATCATTCGCAGTATGGAGTATTCAAAACCCATTAACATGACCTGAACAGCATTGGCTCCTCGACCTGCTTGCAATCTATGCGTGCTGTAAAGTGTCCCTTCTATCTCAACGACTCCCAAATGCTGCCACCCCCGCTGCTGATGCAAAGATAATTATACAAGGAGATCAAAGGAAAGAGCAGAAGTAGTAGTAGTAGTAGTCCATAGCTGGCCTGGTTTGGCTACACTAGTAAGTCTAGTTCTTGGTGTCGCAATATTTGGGCAATCCTGAGCCGGATGAGCTGGCCCAGCTCATAACCGTCAGAGTGGTGGTATATGCCATGGCGACGACGCCGAAAATGCACAAGCAAATGTCCGATATCTTCCAGAGCCGGCTCCTAGCCACGCCCCGGTAGTGAAGCAAGGGCTATCGCCTCGTTAGCATATGTCTATCGTAATCCTGAAGATACTGAGCAACTTACCGGGTAGATGTAGACCAATGGGATGCAAGCAAAGTTTCCAACCAATGCCACAAACTTATCAAGGTTATCTGCGCCAGCCCAGGCGATGAGGGCGCACATGAACACGACCAGGAAGCGGAATCCGTTCTTCTGCCACTTGATATAGGGGTTGTACTTGCCACTCCGGGTGAAGAGTGCATTTTCGGTAATCTTGATGGCAGGGAAGATCTGCAATGGAGTAGAAAGAAGGATAGCAAGCGAATAAAGGAACTGGACGCCGTTGACGAGTTTGTTGTCCTGAGGCAAATTCAATAACACTACCGTCTCGGTCTTGGAACCATAAGCCGCGTATGAGATAGCACCCATGATAGTGAAGAGGAGCGTAATGATAATCATCACATAGAACATGACCTTGGGGAACTTGGCCGGCTGCTTCATCGATTCTTGGATAGGAATGATGAGGCCAATGCCTTCGAACGTGAAGATGGCTGTACCAATGAACAAAGTCCAGTCCTTCTCGTTGAAGAGGATGATGTCTGCAAGTCCGTTGGTGTTAAGCGTGAGAACATCATAGTAAAACAGGTAGGCTAGGCCGATGACGATGAAAGCATCAGCAATCAAGGCGGTGAAGCCGAGTTTGCCGATATCTCGAAGCAATGCGAACGGGAGGAAGATGACCATTTGGATAATGATCAGGAGGGTGACCGGGATGTTCGCGCGGCAGTCGGTCACGGCAAGGAAAAATGCTTGTAAGTTTTCCGACGTGAAGACGATGTAAGCTGCAACGAATCCAAGCTGACTGACAACAATGGAGAAGAGGATCAACGTCCTCAACCACTTTCCATATAAGATGCCGCCGATATCACCAAAAGAGCCCTCCACCTTCAACCGCGTAGTGACAAGCAACACGAAGCAGTAGTAGCTGAGAATGGCCACACCAAGTAGAACAGCATTGCTGAACACCATGCCTCCGTTGAAGTAAGCCCGGGGTAGGAAGAGGACACCAGTGCCGACGAACGACTTGAGCAAGAGCAGGGCAGCGTTCATAGGGGTATTTTTACCGCTACCGCCGCGAGACTTCCGTCTCCTCTTGCGCCGCGAGGGTGTGAGCAATGTGCTATCCTCCATTGGCTCGTGGTCGTCATCGCTTCCTTCATCCGACTCATACTCATCTTCTTCGCCGGAAGCGAAGTACTCGCCCGGAAGAAGATTCTCGTCGTCCTCTTCCAACTCCTCGCCGGCAAAGTGCCCATAGATGGTCAAGAACTCCAGGAAACTCGTGGTGAACAGTTGGGGCTGTTTCCTCGAGGATCGACCAACCTCTGGGTCCTCAGGGCTGTTTGAAGGGCTCCTGACAGCTCTCCGAAGGTAGTTGCGTCTGAAACCCCCAGGGACTTTGATGGTGTTAATGTCAAGTACCTCAGTCTCGGGCTCTGGGCGGGGTACACTGAAGCTCTTGCTGCGTTGAGGGCGATTGCGACCTTCAGCTTCCTCGGTCCACTTGTAGATCGGGCGAGTGATATCTCCACCTTGGAGCCTCAGACTCGAGAACTCGTCCTCGTCAATATCGGCCTCCGTTGCGTCTCCCGGCTGTTTGCCTTTTATAGAATCATCAGTAGGCACACAACCGCCTGCGTCCGAGGCATCTGAGGGCTGAACCAGATGCCGCTTGATGATATCCGGGTCTTCATAGGCACCAGTCCCGCCACCTTGTAGAAATCGGGATCTCGCATCGAATGAACCGTAGTTGGTGGGCGTCGCGGAGGCTTGAGCCTGCTGCCCCGTTGCGGCAGGCGAGGATGATCGTACTGGTGGTGTACCGAATCTTGGCGGCGACGTGCCCAGCGAGTTGGACAAGGCGGCAGCCAGCGCTGAGACGCCCGGGCCAGCCATGGCCTGACCAGGCTGGGCAGCGCCAGGCAGAGGCGTCAGATCCTCGGCGCCCTCGTCTTCATTTGCCGGGGCCGGGGAACCTGATCTCTGCGACGCTGTTGCGAACGCGCCCGAGGGCACAGGTGAGGCCAAACGAGCCGTCGCGTCAGCGCGAGGGAGTGAGGTGCCATAGTTGCGGCCGCGAAAGGAGCCGCCTGGGGATGATGCCATGGGCTGCACAAATGGAGAGCTCCGGCCTCGATCGGGAGTGGCCATGTTGGATATGGGACCAGGTCTCTCTCTGTCCTGCGACAAGCAGTTCGACGAGAATTAATTGAGAGGTGTCGGGTCAGGCGGCCTTCTCGTTAGGGCCTTGAGGCTGAGTCGGACGGTATAGATAGCCGCGTGGTCTGGGTTGCAATTACCGCCTTGAAGACGCCAAAGTCAATGCGTGTGGTATCGAGCAGTACCAGCAAACGCGCCACAGGAGCTGTGGTTATCTCGGAGAGCGGGTGAGCTCGACAAGCGATGAAGTAAGACAAACGACAACCGCCCACTTGAGATAGATAGGCTGCGATAAGGTTCCAAGCACCGGAAAACCAGACACAAAAGAGGACAGGAGAGCCGGATGGACCTGGCGGTTCTCGTCGACGGGTTGGAAGGAAATAAAGATCAATATTGGATAAGAAATAGCCCTTGTGATGGTCTGCCCTCACGAGACAGGACCCTGGCTGCTTTTACTGTGGCCGAGTCAGGCAGGTGATGAGATATGCCCACCGACCTGCCAGCCATGACAAGACGCTAAAACCAGGTGCAGCAGCATTATGTATCTTTAGTGTCAGCCAGCCTTTTAGTCAGCAGCATAGGTATCATCACATCACGGTCACTTTCCCGTGCAGGCGTTGCCGACATGCAAAGCAAAAACACAGCAAGCTTCCGCATCACCACCCGAAGCTGTGTAGGTTCGAGACAAAGCCGTGTTTCCTGGAACAAACTCATCACGATCCATCTCCTCATAGTAGATTCCACATAACATAAAGATTAAGACGATATGAACCAGAAGCACCAACTAGCTGTGGTTGCTAGCAGACCGTCTCTTGGGTGCACGCACATGTGACACAGCCGCTAGGTTAGGGGTCTCTGTGCATTGCATACACACACACATACGTACATACATAGGTACGGAGTAAGCACTGTAGGATAGAGTTGGGTCTTGCGTCGCAGCCTCAACAAGCCCTTTCCGCCATCTAATCCGGGCTGCTTCCACGACTAGAGATGTAAGCGAAGGGGCATATCGTATATTGCAAGCTATTGACCAGATTTGGCGGTGAAATGTGCGCCCTGCTAGCGGGTGCTTAAGAATCCCGAGTCAGTGAAGCCATGATGGTTGACTTGGAGATGCCTCCCGTCTCCACTGCATTCTCTTGCCCAAGCTCGTGGCTCGTACGCAGTACATAGATATGACGTCGTGGGAAAAGGCTTGGTAGGTGGTTGCCGAGCTTTGCGACCTTCAAGGGATTTAAACCCTGCCGTTAGAGAGTTTGCCATGGCGGCTCTTGGGCTGGGCCACTCTTCTCCAGCGGTGCCCAGTAATTTTCCAGGCCTATCGTGGGGAGGGGTGCGGGGATGATGCTGCATCTCCTGTGCTGCATACACTATAATCCTCGACATTTCGTGCTTCTTCGTACGAGCGGGCAACGCAATTGGTGCCGAGGAGGAGGAGGCAACAGACAACAAGCCCCAGGCACAACAACCATCCACAGTTCATATAAGCCAGCTCTCTAACCTGCTGTTGTTCGCCAAGTTCTACCACCGCTTGCCTTCCCTCGTTCATCGCTTTGCCCAAGCTGGACTTTTCTTCTTCTGCTTCTATTGCTGTTCTTTCTCTCGTGCCCTATTTTCCCTCACTCCTTCTTCGGCATTGCAGTCCAACCAGTTCATGTCTCATAGTCCTACATGTTCGAAGTGCTCTAACGCTGGCCGAGCATGCACGATCTCATGCAGCTAACAGTTCAGCCAATTGATTGAAGTGGGCGAGTTAAGGCTGGATCAAGGAATAGTACGAAACAAGATGCCTTTAGAGGCCCGCACCGATAAAATGGGAGGCGCCGTGGACCCGGACTCGGGATCGGCCAAGAAGTCGAAGCTTGGAGTCGTCTCCGGGGTCTACATACCAACCGTGCTGAACATTTTGAGCATTTTGATGTTCCTGCGTTTCGGCTCTATTCTTGGACGAATAGGTCTACTTGGTATCCTAGGTTCGTGCAACCCAACCGAAGCCCTGATGATGTGTGGGTGGCTGACATGATCAGGCTTGCTGGTTGTTGCATACTTCATCGATCTTGTCACGGCCCTTTCCCTCTCTGCTATTGCCTCCAATGGCGAAGTCAAAGGCGGCGGCGCTTATTATCTCATCTCCAGATCCTTGGGGCCCGAGTTTGGTGGTTCGATCGGGGTGCTGTTCTATCTATCTCAGGTGCTTAACACGGCCATGAATGTGGTTGGTCTGATCGACTGCCTGAAGCTTAATCTAGGAGCTCTCATTCCGGATGGGTATTGGCAAGGCTATTTGATGCAGACGTGTGCTCTCGTTGTCTGCACTGCTCTATGTTTTGCGGGGAGCGCTGCCTTCTCTCGCGCCAGCAACGGCTTGCTTGTCGTCCTGACCATTGCCATTCTCAGCATTCCTATTTCGGCAATCGCCAGGTCTCCTTTCAAAGATGATCAGCTCGATGTTGAATTCACCGGACTGAATTCTCAGACGTTGTTATCCAACTTACACCCCAACCCCCTACGCTGCATCACACGTCGCTGGACAGATTCAGGGAGCTCTTCGGGATTCTCTTCCCAGCTACCTCGGGCATCTTCGCAGGAGCGTCCATGTCGGGGGATCTGGTGAACCCTAGCAAAGCCATTCCGAAGGGGACCCTATGGTCCATGTTTTCGACTCTTATACTCTATCTATTGGTGATCATATCCATGGCAGCGAGCATTACCCGGGAGTCCCTTCTTCTTCAGACCAATGTGATTTCCATCACAAATCTCTGGTCACCGTTAATACTAGCTGGCGAATGTGCCGTTACTTTCTTCTCTGCCTTGATGGGTCTCGTCGGTTCCGCAAAGCTCCTCCAGGCTTTGGCAAGAGATAAGCTCCTTCCCGGCCTTTCTGTTTTCGGTCTAGGAACCAGACGCGGTGATGAGCCCATTAACGCTGTGATGGTCACATATGCTATTGCTCAAATAGCCCTATTTGCTGATCTGAATCAGATTGCTACCCTGATCTCGATGGGATACCAGGTGAGAGATATCGTCAATCTTAGGTTGCGTTACGTCCCACTTGCTGATACTACATAGATGACCTTTTTTGTTATGAACCTTGCTTGTTTCTTGTTAAAGATCGGATCTGCTCCCAACTTTCGCCCTGCCTTCAAATTCTTCAACTGGCAGTCCGCCTTCGTCGGCAGTATACTGTCTGCTGCCGCTATGTTCTTCATTGACGAGACGTATGCTGCTTCGGCCATCTGTCTCCTCATTTTTCTCTTTCTACTCATCCATTACTTGTCTCCGCCAAAGCATTGGGGTGATGTGTCGCAAAATTTGATTTATCATCAAGTCAGAAAGTATTTACTACGTCTCAAGCCAGAACATATCAAATTCTGGAGGCCGCAAATCATATTGCTCATCAACGACCCGAGGCATCATACCCGCCTTATTCAGTTCTGTAACTCCATGAAAAAGGGGTCTCTATACATCCTGGGCCACGTCATCGTAACCGATGATTTCAATAGTGGGATTCACGAGGCCAAGTTACAACAGGGCGCCTGGACCAAGTACATTACCGAGTACTCGAGAATCAAGGCCTTCGTCCAGCTCACCATGTCTCCAACGATTGAATGGGGAGTGCGGAATCTGATCCTCTCGGCAGGGCTCGGTGGCATGCGACCAAACATTGTCATTCTTGGCTTCTATAACATGGATGAGCTCCGAAGATCGAAACCACTCGCGAGCCTCCCAGAGGTGCCTGTATCTCCTGCCCGGGCAAAATTAAATGACAAGGTGGAGGGGAAAAGGCCAGGACGCCGCCGTGGAGACACATCAGCTCGCCTCCTTGAAGGATTTCTTCCAACCGATGCGATCAGGACAGAGGGTCTTATGCCTGTGACGAGCTACATGACCATAGTCGAGGATCTAGCTCATCGGCACCGCTTGAATGTGGCCATTGGGAAGAACTTCCAGTCTCTGGAGACTCCTCGCCGCGACGGCGCGAACGCGAAAAAGTACATCGATCTATGGCCTATACAGATGTCTGCCGAGATTACAGCTCAGGGGAAGAGTGTTCGCACGACAAATTTCGATACTTGTAAGTGCTGTTGCTCTGCAATATCTTTGGGTTACACATCATCGTCAGTGCGGTGCTTACCTATCATATAGATACCCTAATCTTGCAACTCGGTTACATTTTGTCCAGTGTTCCTAATTGGAAGACTTGCTTCCAGCTCCGAGTTCTGGTATTTGTTGAGTATGAAAACGAGGTGAATCAAGAAAAAACGCGCCTTAAAGCTCTACTCGACAAGCTCAGGATCCAGGCCGAGGTCCACGTTTTCTGGCTGGCTTCTGGGGAGTTGACAACATACGAGAACATCGTCAATGGCAAGATCAAAAGCCAAGAGAACGATTTTGTCGTGAACCAGCTTCTTAAAGACAACGAGTGGTGGCAAGAACTCCAGCGTATTAGACAGGAGACGACGCAGATGTCCCTCTCGGCGGGAATAGCTTCACTTGAAGACATGCTCGAGGCATCTCGGCGGCGTGGGTCTAATCCCAGAAGCCCTAACGAAGATGGATCAGCAAAAACTATGAATTTGCAGCACCTACTCGAACTGCCAAAGAAGCCGACGGTCTCCAAGATTGCCAGACTCGGGGTCAATTTTGGCATTCATACTCAACACCTTGAGTCGAGGATGCTGGACGAACAGGTGCCACAACAAGAATATTATTATAGCGACGACGAAGATGGAAGCAGTTCCTCGTCTTCCGATGCCGATTTCAATGACGTAGCCACGGTGGTGAGCGAAGGCGATGCGGAGGATATCGACCCTTCACGACGTCCACTATTGCATTCGAACCGGCGAAGAAGCCTCGGGGACATTCAAAACCCACAGGCATCTAAAAGACAAGAGAAATCAAGAGGCCACCACTCGCGACAGAACAGTGGGATTGCCACATCGGGCTACGGTACAATGTCCTCTTCCATAGCCTCGTTGGACAAGAAAGCCGGGCACACGACAAACGAAACTCTTCCCAGCGTCGAGAGCTCCCAGACCCTGATCACTCCAACACTGGTAGCAGGTTCTACTTCTTCCTTTTCCAAAAGACCGGGACATCCAGCACACTCCCGAAAACCCTCTACCAATCTTGTCCCTGCAAAGGTTGCAGAGGAAGGCGGCACAGGGTCTAGTATCGGCTTCTACGAGCCGGAAGGCACTCGTACTCCTAAACCGGAGAGACCACCGTTGTCACGAGCGTCTTCGATGGGGCGATTCTCTAGCCGCCTTGTGCCGGAAACCAAGGTAGAAAATGATGACGGTGGTGGACAACGACTCACCTTCGCGGAGCCCGAAGTCCGTCCATACGAGATGCGATCGCGAAGAAACTCGGCTTCCCAGAACGCGTTTCCCGACTTGCACTTACGTATACCGGAGCTTCTCGAGGCATACGAATTCGGCACATCAGGAACCGATGCAGATGCGCGGTCAACGTACTCGACCCAAAGCCTGCCCTTGTCTTTCAATGACCTGCCGAGCCGGGCCCAGCATCTCATTCTCAACGAGCTGATGAGGCAGAACAGTGGCGATAGCGCTGTTATCCTGACCACTCTGCCAATCCCGGAGGAAGGAACGAGCAAGAACGAGGAAGCCAGCCTAAAGTATCTCTCGGATATTGAGGTGCTATGTCACGAGCTACCGCCCGTGCTTCTGGTCCTCAGCAATAACATGACAGTCACTGTAAGCCTATGATGATGGTGGGCAGAGGTAGAACAAAAGCCACGGGGGTGATAGCATTTCGAAGCTGGCGTTCGGATCTGGGTTTTTCCATAGTTGCAGTAGCCACAGTCTTTCTCTTAGTGGCAGGTGCACTGTTCTTATATATATGATTTTGATTATGAGACCTGCCAGGGCAACAAACAAGCTTCCTGTCATTGAATGACTGAATGCCTCCCAACCCCATGGGCGGTGGTTAGAAACGAGGGAATGTGACTGAGTCAACTTTTGGTGGAAAACAGTTGAGCGATGACAGCTTCACTCGGTTGGTTGTTGCACCGAAGTTTACCCGGCGCAGCGACCAGCTGGGTATCCAGTCTGGTACCTGGGCCTAGCGGAGGCTTCTCTATGCATCAATGTACCTACAATTTCATTGTCATCTGCATTCATCGCCATCGATCTATTAAACAACCACATTTGCTATACAACCATTTCCATCACAGCTTGACACAGTTGGTACTTGGGGCCGTCATATCAGCAGGTGGATCTCGAATACCATTACATCGACTCTTAATTTCTAATTTTCGCTGCCGCCCGTCATTCTTCTTGCTCTCTGCCTTTGGAAGCCTGCCTCGAGGCGCACGTGGTGTATCATATCACCTAGGTATCGGTAAAGGACCACGGCCTAAACAGACACCATGAACGCCCCAGATCGGTGAGTGCCATGCTAAATCAAATCATTACATTGGCTTTGGGGCATGTTGGTGTTTCTAGCCTCATCTGAGGGAGACAAAGAAATGTTTGCACGATGGGTGTATGCTCGGGAAAGCGCCTGCAAGTTGCGCTCCTATCCTCTGTTGGTCGAAGCACTTTGGAAGGAGCTATCCCCGATGTTATAGAAAGCTGAACATTCCTGTTCGCGCCCCTTCGCCATTGCCTCGCTCCTTCCGAGTCTGCTTCCCCATACACGCCAGAGAAAGAGAGATCGCCAGGTTCCATCCTCAGTTATCCAAGTGGAACAGCAGGATCTACCTGTTCAACACGACTTCGGAAGTCTGTTCAAGATGAATAATCCCAAGCACGACAATCAAGACCCCAAGTCTGAACAGCCATCTCGTATCAGTCAGATGTTGTACGTCCAGCTAACATGAGCACAGCTTCGAGCTTTTCTTGCTCACTGATGATGAGAAGAAGATCAGCGAGAAGCCATTTGCTGGTAGGCATTCATAAAATCAATTACTATACGCCCTTGACATTCGGCTCACCGTGACTAGGCATGTCCAGCACTTCGGACTTCATCCTGATGAAGGAGGACCACACCCTTGGCAACCTCATCTCCGAGCACCTCAAGATGCACCCCAAGGTGCACATGGCTGGCTATAAGGGTTTGTACCGCCTAAACCTCTACCATGTCATGTCTCGAGATCCGCTAATATTATACCTGCAGTGGCGCATCCTAATGTCCCCGAACTCATGATCCGCGTGCAGACGGACGGTACCGTCACTCCTCGCGAGGTATTCATTGAGGTCTGCAAGCAGCTTATAGCTGCATATGGACACCTTGGCCGTGAGTTCACCCGCGAGTACGAGCTACGACGCATGGCCACGGCTGGTAACCAGGACAACCAACCCAATGGTTCCTGATGTCATGGCCACTTCTTTCATGGAATGGATCGCCTGGGAGTTCTTGTGTTCGAGGGGAAACATAGTTTTAGCAAAAGGGCACGGCGTTACGGCATGGAACTAAATATGCTCCACCAAGTGTGATAAAAGAAGCTGCATATCCCGGATTTCTTCAGTGCATGCCAGAAGGCGTAGATTAGGTGCAATACATCTTGGCCACTGCGGACCGATTCTTTATAACCAACACATTGCCAAATGTTCACGGCTTCAGGTAGAGTGATGTGTCTGACGCCTCGTTGATCGGCGGCTTTCTTCTTCGTCGGATTATCCGCCGTGACCTGACTTCACTGAGGTTTCCCCGTCGCCGGCCGGCCTTGCCCGCCATTCCGTGCAAATTTGCAGCTCTTCATGCTGCTACCGGACCCTCGCCACCAGGGATCAACTGGAGGTTTGTTAACTATATACACTCGGTACGAAGAACAGGGGAACAAACCATGCAAATGTTGTTGCCGTTCAGCAGGATCTTGGCCAGCTTGGTATGGTTCCCAGAATAGTCACTGCAAGTACTTGTCAGCAAGACTCATGGGCTGCTCGGTGGATGAGATATCTCTTCATACAATTCTGTAACATCCTCCAGGACCATGTCTGTAATCCTCATGTCAGCCTCGTGTCATTGCGAGGACGGCTACGGCAGCTGTTCACTTACTGACGTAATCATCAAAGCCCACCAAGGTGCCGCTGAACTCTGTGCGCACACAATCAACCGTCAGTTATCAATTCAACTTGGGTGCATCTGCGCCGCTATTGTCGTACCCTTGTCACCCTTCATGACAACCCATATCCGGGAGCCGACGCACTTGTCGATGAGTTCTGCGATATGGTTAGCCTGCCCCTCCTGATCCAAAGAGTGTTGCGGGTTTGCCAGGCAAAAGCGTGGGAGACACGCACCTAAAGGCAAAAGCTGGGAAGTCGATGGGGCCGCCATGATTTCAAGAGTCGTTGAGAGGATGTCGACTGGAGGCGTCCAGACCGGTGCTGTCAATTTGGTCTTCGAGTCTGAAAACGTTCGCTGGTGGGGGTGTACTTTGGACGGTAGCTAGGGGTGTGAGCTGAGGAAGACAAGGCGGACGGGCGGACGGGCGGACAGGCGGTGGGCGGGCAGCCTACTGTACTGGACGTAGCATGATGACTCAGCATGCCAACTGCCACTAAAACCCAATCATCCCCAATCCCCATCCTCCGCTCCAGCACGCGACATTTGACACTCCGTTAGGCCCAGCTGTGGGCGCGTCTGCCTGCTGCCAACGCACAACATCATCATCGTCAACAGCAATCCCCCTCCCGCATATTATACCACCCTCTATATACCTACAAGCCCCATGCTCCCTGAAAACATGGAGCTGCTGTTTTGGTCTTTTCAGAGATGATATCCAAAGGACTTTCAGAGGCTGCCGGCAATGCTCTGACTTCGTCCCGACGCTCGCTACCTGGTTATAATCGCGCTACACTGTAAGTTAGACTTACACGCGTTAAGTGGTTTTCTATCCGCGGCTTTGCCAGCTAAGTGATTAATCTTGGGTGTTGGTCAATAGTGTTTCTAGATGCACCAGCATGGCCACCAGTCCCTCGTCGCAAATATGGCACCCCTCGCGAGGCATCTCGTTTTCGCCATCCCCCGCGAAATCGTGGTCTTGGTTGGGGCTTGCGGGTAAAATCTCGCCCAAGACGTCCGCAGCTGAAGAAAATCAGCGTGATCAGCTTATAGGCGCCGGGGAGAAACAATGCGCCCCGGCGAATCCCAGCGACGAAGCGCCTACGGCAAACTCGAACGATGCATCCGTCACTGCTGGCGAGGCTCCTGCAGATACCCGCCTGCTCGATCCGTCAGAGCCCGATGCGCCAACCGAGGACATCCCCAGCGATCCACCTTACCCTGCCTTGGAGTGGAAGGTATCCGAGTCGCTATTTCGCGCCGCCAAGTCAGCAGCCCCTGGGACGCCTGAGTCCTTCTGGTCATACAGGATGTACAGAGGCCCTGGCAAGGATGGCTCAGAGCAACAAGTCAAGGTGCATTACTGCAAGAGCAGGCACACTACCGATCGGGTCTGCGAAGAATACTTCATGAACGAGAAGGTTATCGGCTTCGACCTCGAATGGGTTATTGATTATGGCAGTCGTATGCAAGGGGCACGGCGCAATGTCTCGTTAATCCAACTCGCCAGTCCCAGCCGCATTGCCCTGTTCCACGTTGCTTGCTTTCCCAAGGACGATGATCTTGTATCGGGGGCGTTTAAGAAGATCATGGAAGACTCCAGCATCACAAAGGTTGGCGTATGGATCAAGGGCGATGCGACGAGGTTGCGCACCAATATGAACATCGACTCCAAAGGCTTGATGGAGCTCAGCCATCTCTACAAACTTGTGACCCACTTGCGCACTGGCGAGCACAAGCAGATTAACAAAAAGTTAATCCCTCTGGCCACTCAGGTCAAGCAGTATCTTCATCTCCCAATGTTCAAGGGCGGTGATGTCCGAACAAGTGATTGGTCGCGACCCCTTAAGATGAACCAGGTTATATGTCAGTCTTAGCTCCTCCAACATCCGCGATGACGTGCTAATGCCTCTGTAGATTCTGCGTCGGATGCATATGCTGGAGTACAACTCTATGCGACGTTAGAGCATCACCGAAAACAGCTTAATCCGTGTCCGCCCACACCCCATCACGCCGAGCTGAACCTACCCATCCGGCTGACAGATGGCTCGGACCTGGAAACAAGTTCCGATGAAGAGCTGGCCGAGGAACCAGAAGCGGAGGACGATCAGTCCCAGAGTTTAAGTCCTACAGCAAAGCGGCGATTATCAAAGGCTCACGTACAAACAAAGCGAGGTGAAAATAAGGCCCCGGCCAAGGCCACCTCAGAAGTAGAAAAAGATTCGCGGCCGAAAGACGCGCGCCTCGAGTCCGCCGAGGCTTGGGCCGCTGCCTTTAAAAGGGAGAACCAGCCGGCTGACCGCCTGGACATGGTCATGCTTGATTGTGCCACCCCTTATGAATTGCGCGCCTATCATATCTGGCATACTAACAAGGCGCTGTCTGTCACTGACGTGGCCAGCATCTTGCGAAGCCCGCCTTTGGTCACAAGGACCGTGGTAAGTTATATCTGGGCGGCCGTCAGGAAGGAGAGGCTTCCCGTCGATCGGACAAGGTATTTCGCAGAGGTAGTCGAGGCGCTGCCGGAGAAGCAGGCCAAAATTGCGAGACAGGCAAAGTACCCCTGAGCCTGCTCGACTCGCCTTTTGTCTAAGAACGGCTTTATAGCGAGCAATAAACGCCAGACGCACATCAACCTAACGAGCAACGAACATATCCTCAGACCACATATATAGATAAAATCATATACACTTACAGTCTTAGCTCACACATAAGAGCACATCTTGTTCCTGAAACCTTCTGTACCTTTCCACCAACGTTGCATTTCCGCCAGACGAAGTCGGAGCTTTTGGGGAAACAGGGCTCGGTGCAGCAGACCACAACGCCTAGGCAAAAGAGAACATGTCAGAGATCCTACCGAGGGGTCGCAAAGCATAAAAGGGGTAGGAATTCTTTGACTTTGCCATGTTTTTTATCTGTATTTTCTGACTCTTGATCAATGCAGTATCTCGCGGTCCCATTCATTATGCAATTTGCCACAGGGAGTAGTGCCATGGTGGGATTGCTCCCCGTACGGTATCCCTCTTTGTCCTACTGCAGGCGAGAGGCCATCATCGGAGACGGTCTAGATCCGAGGTCAGATCAGATGGAAGAGATTGAACCGTTTTGAAGAGCACCGCCGCTTTGAGTTTGAGATGCAAATTCATGATGGCCAGATGGATCGCCTGGGGTATCAATCTATTCAAGAGGCATCATGGCCCATTCTATTTAGCCAACAGGTTGCCACCCTTATTAATCTGCACTTGCTTATCTTCGCCACCGCTGACAATACCCCACTGCTTGTCCCAGGACACGCCGAATACTTTGCATCCCTGGCCCGGGATATCGGCCTTCTTTTGGCCCTTCTGGCTCTCCCGCTCGATGATGTACACGGCCTCGCTGACGCTGCCACCTCCTTCCGCCTTGGAACCTGTGCGCACGCTCCGGAGATCCCATATACGGCAAGTTCCATCATGAGAAGCCGAAACTAGCGAGTAGTTGTCCATTGGTGATGCGCTGAGAGAAGACACGAAGTTCCTGTGTCCACGCAACGTCATCACGGAAGTTGTGGTGGCAGAAGCACGCGGGTCTACCAGAGTAATGTGCCTAGCGGACGTGCCTGCGGCGAGTAATGGGGTGGTGATGCCCTGGACTGAGCATAGAGACAATAAGGGGTGCGCTGTTGTGATGGTGTTCACAACCTTGGAGGTAGTCAAGTCGATTGTGCGGATAGTATGATCTTGGCCAGCCGAGTAAGCCGCGGTAGGGTCCTCGGGGTGGAATACTACAGCGGACGCAGGTCCACTGTGTGGCTGCATCATCGAGAGCGCACCCTTCTGGACGCCCGAAGCAGCAGAAAGTTTGCGCTTCTTGGCGGGGTTTGCTGCCAACAAGGCGCTTTCGGGGGCATCGGGGGCAGCAGATGCTGAAGTCGTCCAGAACCCGACTTCGCCAGTGTTCGAAGCTGTAAGAATGCGACTCGAGGGGGTGTGGACGTCCATGGACTCGATGCCTCCCTTATGACCAAGCAGGTCCAGGGTCGGCTTGAGATCGCCGGAGAGTTGATCAGCTCCCTCCTTGTACTTCCAGACTCGGACGGTCTGGTCCATACCAGCAGAGGCGATCCGAGAGGCATCGAGGAACTTGGCAGACTTAATGGCGGGGACGTAATCGGTCGAGGGGAACGACTTGGACGACGTGGAGGCTGAGGTGGCAATTACTTGTCCAGACATGTTCCAAATCCTGAGCAGGCCATCGTAGGAGGCGGACAAGATACGATCTTGCCCCTGAGGGAGCGAGTTACCAGCCCAGAGTCCGGCGCGAGAAGTAGACGACAGCACGTCCACGTCGGCTACCCAGTCGTCGTGTTCGAAGCTAGCTTGGTATATCGGCGGCGTCAAGCTGCGCACGTACTGCAACGTCACAGTGGTTTCGAAAGACAGGCCGTTGTCCTTCAGGTAATCTTCGAGCGAGGTCCGCAGAAAGGTACCGTTGATCAGAAAGTCGAGCGGGATGGGGGAATCGGTATTCAACATGGCCTCGGAGTTGACGACTCGGGATAGGCCATAACGCTTGATGTCTGCAAATATCGTTAGCGGCCGGGCCCAATATGTAAGAACTTCTGGTGTAAATACCCCCAGGCACAAGCAATTGGCTCTTGTCCTCGGGCAGCTGGAGTTCGGGGAGTGTCGTGGTGAAGTTGACCCTGATCTGCTGGGCTTCGCCGGCTGCGCCCATGGATGAGGCCATATTATCAACAATGTCGACCGATTCGGGACCAAATCGATGCTTCTTCCGTGATCTGTCGGTGTCGGGTGTGGTGACAAAAAATGCCAGTTGTTACTAACGATCCTCTTTGCGCCTATACGAGGACCTCTTCTTCAACTTATGCCTCCAAGAGCCGAGCGTTCAAAAAAGTTCTTATCGTAGGCGCATTTTCTCACAAAAAATCGGATAAGGATAGCCCACTTGCCTATCGGTCCAGTCGTTCAGGCTCCGCTACAGGGGACCCCGCGCTAGAGCTTAGGGGGTGCGCCCAGTGTGGCTGGCTTGTGGTCAGTGGTTGTGGTGGTACCTGGCGGCTGGAGCGACTTAGCCACACCTGACACCCGCAGCCCGTTTCTTTACGGGCCAATTTACAATTTACGCCAAAGCCCGCCCCCCCAATCGCGTCTGTAGGCCTGACGCGTTTCCTACATTAGCTTAACCTCTCTATTGGGGCTTCAGTCCGTATCAGAGAGTTTCCGAGGTACCGACAACAACCTTTTGGTAAATCGGCCACCAACTCTGCCTCACCATGGCTAACCTCGAAAACATCCCGGGAAGCCTTTTGCGGACGCCCTCGTAAGCCATTCCGTTCAGATTTTACTTCAATCAGTCACACTACATGTTACTGCATGATCATCATGGGCGCAAACACGGGCTGACTTGAAAATAGGGGCAAGCCAGAAGATGGGGAGCTCACGAGGGCTTCTTCCACCTACAAGCCTCTGCAGACGTTTCGCCTGGCTAAAGAGAAGTCATACCAGCAGCAGTTTGCTGATATGTACTTTCTGCGGCTTACCAAAATCAAACCAGCCGTTGAGGAGGTCGCGCTTTCGGCCTGGGACGGCACCATTGTCGCCGATGAGCCGGTCAAGCGCGTGGAACGTGTGCTAGATATCCGCCAGGGTGAGCTGTGCTGGGTAACAGGCACCGTATATATGGAGATGCCCCTGAAGCCCAGTATTTTGGAGGACGTGTCCAAGGACGTAGGTTTCACAACTTCCAGAACCAACTCATTTGCGACAAGAGTCTCAAGATGACTGACACTGTATACAGCGATGGATATCTGCTCCGATCACGCAGGAGAAGTACTGGTCGGAGGAGGATGCCGTTACGCTGGAAGACGAATCTGGCCGGATACGTCTTGTCGGCGACGTACTGAAATCGCACATCCTGGTGACTGGCTGTATAATATCAGTCATGGGGTCTGAGAACGTAAACGGAGAGCTGGAAGTCATTGACTTCAAGCTGCCCGATTTAGCACCCCAGCCAGAGAGATGGGCCCTTTCCGACCCACCCTCGGGCAGCGACAACAAGGGCAAAGCCAAAAAGCCCAAGGGCGAGGACGAAGAGATGACCGACACAGCCACACGCGGCAGCGGCGGAAAGATCGCCATCGTATCCGGACTGGCATTCTCGGGCAGCGACGCTTCCCACTCACTCGAGCTGACGCTCCTGCTGGAGTACCTGCTCGGCGAGGCCCTGGACCCGTCGACGCAGCAGGAGCTGTCGCAGATCAGCCGGCTCATTATCGCTGGTAATTCGATCTCGCTCGAGGAGCGCAAGGTGCCCCTCGACGAAGCCCAGGCCAAGAAGCCCATCAACAAGAAGTACGGCTACGACGCCAGCTCCTACAATGCCCAGCCGTCGCAGCTCTTCGACGGATTCCTCGCCGCGCTCCTGCCCACGATGCCCGTAACGCTGCTCCCAGGCGCCAAAGACCCGGCCACGGCCTCGTATCCGCAGCAGCCCATCCACGCGGCCATGTTCCCGAACTCGCGCCCCTATGCGGCCCCACCGGCGACGTCTGACGAGGGGTGGCTCGACACAGTGACCAATCCCTGGGACGGCGAGGTCGAAGGCTGGCGCGTGCTCGGCACCGGCGGCCAGAACATCGACGATATCTTCAAGTATGTCGACAGCGAAGACCGTCTAGGCATGATGGAGGCGACGTGTCGGTGGCGGTGCATGGCCCCGACCGCACCAGATACTTTATGTGAGTGAACATTTGCCCCCGCCTATTTCGCTGGGTGGTCGTGCCAAAGGAATATGGACAATATTCTAACGTCAAAAATAGGGAGTTATCCGTTCCAGGACGACGATCCATTTGTCATGAAGGAGTGCCCTCATATCTACTTCGTCGGATGCCAGCCCGAGTTTGGCACTAGACTAATTAGTGGACGTGATGGACAGAAAGTACGACTCATCGCCGTGCCCTCTTTTACAGCCACGCAGGAAATTGTGCTGTTGGATTCAGAAACTTTAGAAGTGAGCAAGGTGAAACTGAGTGTGGCTTGATTGATAGCTGGCAAAATGTGTTTACTTGGAGGGCCACTTAGAAGCATAGCAAGCCATGAGAGGCCATAAGTCATATCTATCACGCGACGAACACAAATGATACCACGATCCGCCAAGCTGGAAAATCGGATGCGTTGATGAACTATGAATGAAATGTCGTTAAGGGGTATTAAGGGGATGACTGACTAAAAGAATCGCGATATGAGTTTCTTGGGGGACGAGGGCCCAAATGGAGACGATAGTACCTTGTGATGAATGTTACTCGCCATAATATGACTTGTGCGGTTCATTCTCGCCGAGAAGACCTTGTAGTTCATCTTCCGGGTCGTAAATTTAGACCCCGTAGATGATAGGGGTCATCAGGCAGTATGACGTACCTATGCACGTAGATGAAATAGAAATCGCATGTGGAAGTTCTTACCTGCTCGCCGCAGGTGATGATGGTACATAGATACAGATAACGAAGTTGCATGTGGATCGAAGTGGGACGAAGAGGCGTGTAGGTTGCGCAGTGGTGGCATAGGCGTCATCGTCAAGTAGCTCTCAGGTCGAGATCTAGTCGTCGTTTGTGACCGTTGCATCCATGTATTCCTCATCGTAGTCGCCGAAATCTGATTCATCCTCCGACGACGATGGTGACGAATCAGAGTCAAGCTCCGCGTAGTTATGTGCATCCTCGTCGATGTCTGCTTCGCTACTAGCACTGTAAGTGGTGATCGGGGTTCGCATCGTGACATTATGCCCTCGCGATCTAGTCACAACCCCATGCTGGTGGCTGGGGCCCGCAACGGCCGCTTCATGTTCAATGAAGCTCCATCCGTCTTTGTCCTTGTAGTTTCGATATTTGGTCTTGATGGAATGGAGCGGCTTGGTGTAAACAGGGGGGACGTACGGCTGGAACAGGGCGTCCGGGCCCAGATGCCGGAACGGATCCAGTGTCATATGCCTAATCCAGTGTCCGATCAGGCCGAACCGAGCCTTGGAGGTCGCAAACTCACGCTTGCGGTTGGCGATTGCGACGGCGTCGTTGGCCCAGATGTCCTCGTGGCCAGCATCCACGCTTTGCTGGGTGAAGTGTGGTCGACGGTCGATGACGGCTCGGAAGTACATGCCGTCAGCTCTCTTGGGCTCTCCGACAACTTCGATGAACTGGCAGTTGAGCTTCTCAAGGACCTGGAAGACACGCGACCCCCGCTTGAAGAAGTCCTGGCTGGGCACGTCGCGGGAGCCCGCCGCCGGCGTCGTCTTCATCTTCAGTTCGCCCCGGGTCTGCAGGGGTACCTGGACGATGACGCGGCGCAACCGGGCCGGTTGGTGCAAGCCGTGGCCGGGCACGAATTTCTGGAGCGCCTTGGCCACGTTCTCGCGGATCTCGGTGCTGTGCATGCGGTTCGGCTCGATGGAGACATGGATGTTGCGGAACAGGTGGCCGTACTTATCAATGGGGATGGTGAAGCCAGGAGTCTGGAAGACCTTGTTGACAACGGCATTGGTGTCGCGGTGGGAGCCGGGAGGGTCGCGGTTCTTGTAGTGGAAGGTGTTGCTGCCATACAAAACCGGTACGCCCACTTCGTAGAAGTCACGGCAGACGCGCAGCAGTTGGGCCTCGAGTCTGGGCCGGTCACGAATGTAGACGAGTGACCAGCCTCTCAGTACACTGATGGGTTGATCGTGGACTAGAACCTGTTTGAAGATCTCTTCCCGAACCTCGGACGGCAATTTTCCAAAATTTCCCGTGATCCCTACGTCGGCTCGTCCATCGTTGGCGTTGTTAGCCAAGTGGGCAACAAAGGCATTGACGCCAATGGGGTTCCCGGCCGGCGAATGGTCGTCGCCGACGGCCTGGGTCAGCAGTGATTCGTAGCCAGGTTTCTCGAGTCCGTTGTCTGCCGCGTCCCAGGGCGTGCCGAACAGGGAATCGGTGTTTCTCCGCTTACAGACTCGCTCGTCGTAGGCATTGGTCAAGCGTCGCTTGCCAGGGTAGGCAGCATTGGCCAGGGCTCGGGCGCGATGCAGGAGAGATGTAGGCTGTTCGAGCTCTTCGTTCCGGACAGGCATGTTGACTGATGTGGCGAGTTGAAAGGGTGGTGCAGGGATATATGTAAGTCAAGTGCAAGCTCAGAGTAATTAAGTTGAGAAAAAGCGTCGATGTTGTGGAAAGTCACAAGTTGAAGAGGGACCTGGATGGTATTGAGACGGGGACTGGTCTGGGCAATTGCCGTGTAGAATGCCAGCTTGGTAGTGGGTAGGCCGAGATATTGCCACAAGATACTGCGCAGTGTTAAAATGATAGACCAGTGCTGTGTAGGAAGAAAAGTTACATACCAGTACGTTGTTTTTGTAAGAGAGTCAAGTGCCTGTCCAAGAAGGAGAGCTGGTGAGGGATGAGGTATCTCGAGAACTGGCTAGGGAACGCCGTCTCGCCCTGCACTGGCCTGAGATGATTTGATGCTGATTCCGCAGCAAGTGCTCTCCTCCAAGACGGTGTGGTTCGGAATATCTGTCTGACAGGCGATGCAGGGCGATGTGGACAGAGATCGAGTATGATCTCACAACCGTCTGAGAAAATGCTGTGGTTTGGCTGGGAGGAGCGGAAAGACAGAGAGTTGGGCTTGCTGGCTGGGAGGTCGACCGGGAACTTGCTCAACATGTAAATAGGACGGACCAGGTTTGGGAGCTGTGGAGGCAATTTACAGAGGCCCGCGGCGTTGAATACAACAACAATGCCTTCTCCGACTTTGGCAACCTGTTACCAGCCCCTGATTGTTTGCTTTATACAAGTAAGCATCTGCAGCACGGGGAAGAGTTACACTGACCCATTGCGTATACCACGTTGACGAGCACTATAGCCCCTGAGTTGTTGCTATCGCCTATGCGTCACCGATATCTTGACAGCCGAAACATATATGGGTAAAACCAACCGGCTGTAGACATCATATGCCCCGACTCGGGTCCCTTCCTTGGTACTGTACACTTGCTCCAAGGCATTCATTATAACTACTATTTTACAATATTTTGTCGTCAAACGTGATAACTCTTGAAAGCGTTGCGCCGCCTCAGGAGCTCTTCTTCACATCACTCCCCACCTTGTCCTTGGCGTTGACGACTTGCTTCTTGAGCTCGGCCTCCTTCTCCTGCGCCTTCTTCTCGCCGTGGGTCCAGACCTCGCTGAGCTGTTCAGTGATCAGGCCCCAGTAGCCGACGCCGCCCTCCTGCAGGGCCTCCTTCTCCTTTTTCTCCCGCTTCTCGCGCCAGTCGGCGTCGGCGTCGCCCATCCAGATGGACTCGAGCGCGCCGCGGCGCTCCTTCTCCTTCTGACGCATCTGCTCCAGCCGCTCCGCGCGTTCGGTGTCGCTCAGCCCCGCGAGCTCAATGCGCCGCGCCTTTTCCTCCCGGATCCGTTTCTGTATCATGGCGGAGCGCTCCGTGGGCATTTCGGTCAGTACCCCGAATTTCAGCTTCTGTTCCTGCTCTCGGAGGGTTTCCGCGCCGCTGGGGTCGGGCCGGGTGAGCCCGTACTTTTGCGCGATCGATTGCCCCCGATAGTCGTACTGCAGCTGGTTCATGCCCCAGAGCGCCACGCCGCCCAGCAGCACCATCTGGAAGTTTAGGCGGCGCGGCGGCAGCAACAGGCCGAAGACGGCGATCGGCGTTGCGCCGAGTGCCACGTTGTGGATGAAGGGGTCCTTGAACTTGGACGGCGGGGGTTGTTGCGGCGTCTCGAGAGCTCCGCCGCCGGGTGGCGACGTCGCAGCATCATTGGGCGTCGCCATGTTGTTTGCTCTCTGGGATGAGCTGTCGAGAAAAAAAGGAGGATTGCTCTGTCTTGCTACGTCCAAAGTGAAGTTCGTTTGGTGTTGGTGGATTTGGAGGGTCCAACCCAGTTTGGAGCTTTCGGGACCTTTTCTTTTTTCACGCCGCCCATTGAAAGGAAGCTTAGCACTCACTGGAAGGAGAGCTGAGCCCCACCAACCGACCTGGCCCAGCATCTTGTATTGCCCTGTTCCATGTGAACTAGCTACACAATATCCTTCCACTTCCAGTATAGTCATCAGATACCATACCATTTGGTGTTGCAGCTCGTCTTCACAACCTGCCGGCCGTGTCCGTACACACCGAGGAAGTCGAATGTTGCAGGGATGAAGACATCCCGCAACTCATTCCGGGTGGAATGGCGGGCAGCACTGCCTCGTACCAGCAAGCCGGGTTAACGGCCAGGCCGTCCAGTAGAACCCCGGTGGTATGCCTCTTTGGTTCATGTGGCTGAACGGCATACATCATCATCTGCATATCCTTCAATGACATGACAATGCAGCCCATCTTGGGGCCGGAGGAGCATGGGTATACGGTGGCACGGGCGATGGCGCTTACATCCCCACGTCTCTCAGAACGTACAGTAAAGCAAGTTAACGTTGCCTGCATGAGAACTGCAGAGTCCTTTACCATCGCAACACTTATAACGCCATGCTACGAGAACAAACATGCGCTTGTAAGTCGTCCTACTAGGCATACAGGGCTGTTTGATCAATGCCGAGCAATAGTCTCACGGAACATTTGTAGATCGTTGATGTCGTTCGCGTCAACCGACCACCGCCGAGATAAATTGATGGATAAGTGCTAGAACAACCTTGCGAATGGACTCGGGGTAATAAAATCCGAACTTGACCATGTCCGTCAAGCTCTTTGAATATCTTCACATCGTCATTCGAGGAGTCGTCTTAGTCAGACACAGTGACACCCCAGGACCGCTTGTTGTGGTTGTGGGGGGTTGAAGGTTCGCGGTGAATTGCCGGTAGAATATGCGTGTTTTTGTGCGTATAGTTGCGATGCACGCATTGGCCGGGGCTGGCCGGCGGCGTGAGACTTGATCATCAGACAAAAGGAAGAAACAATGTGCTACGTAATGACGATGGGGGCTCGGCGATGTTATCCATTCTAAGTACTCGCGAGCTGGGAGGCTACCGGGCAATCACCCACTGCATTGCATTACTGAGCACTGTATTTCGGGTCGGTATAGCAATGTCCATTTTCAAGTCTGCAGGAATTTGGGTTGCACCTCAAAGATCGAGCAAAGTGGTGCAGATCAGCGTGGATGCGTTGGCCAAGGTCTTCGCAGATCCGGACACCTTCTTGTGGATGACAGAATATAAATCCAAGAACCGACCGGCTTCCGGCCGGCTGCATCGGTGCAACATTTTGGCCGAGCTCAAACTGCCAAAAGAGAGTTATTTCTCGAAACTAGGTAAGTACCTGTTTATTTGCCCCCCCTCCTTGCCTCTGGCGTACTGCGTATGCATGGCGCAAAGCTGTCTTGGTCGTGGTAACTGGTGGCTTGAAGTGATGGACTCTAGGCCCGGCTCTTTGGGCCTCCGACGACCGACTAGGTTAGAATCCTGCTGGCAACTTTCCGATATGGCAGATGCTAGCTGGTGCTGAGCAATGCAGGAGGCCTGGGATACCATGGGGGTTGCACGGTAGGGCTGACGCCAGTATGGATGGGACTTCTATCCCTCTGGGAAAGGGTCCAAAATCTGACGAGCAGCTTGTTGCATTGTGTGGTAGTATTTTGTAACAGCCAGCGCGCAATGGCTGGCTACTGTTGGCCAAGTCGAGATGCATCCGGACGCGATTGGATACACGTACATTCCTGGCCCTCGTAGGGCTGAAGCGGGTGGGTACTTCCCCCGACCGATTAGATGAGATGGCGCCTCATGAACATGAACATCAGCATCAACATGAAGAGGCGGGCCGCTTCCGCGTCCACCATGCTGGAGTATGTAGCGAGCTCGTTGACGTTGTCCAAGCAGGAGGCAACCAAGTGGCATGACTAGGGCTAGTGGCCGTGCTATGCGCCGTTCTCACCGTACTTGGCGGTTGAGTAATAGTGGCAGATGTAGGGAAATGACCCCATTCGAGTCGAGTTTTAGCGGTCTGCAAGGGTTGGGCCAGATTGGATCCGGGGACGGAGCAGCTGTGATGGGGCTGATGTTTTGCGCAGCACATATGTAAATCGATGCCGAGGCCGAGGAGGGGCTGTTGTTGTTGTTGTCGTTGCGGGCGCGGGTCTAAGCCACGCCTTGCTACTGCATACTGCAGAATAGTGGTATCGTCAACACCGTTAGCTCCGACGTGGAGCCAGAAGGCTCGATGATGAGTTGAACTGAGAGAGCCTGAGATGTCGGGCTGCGATGACAGAAACTCTAGCCGGGCGGTGCTTTTTGACTAGCAAATTCAGGGCAGGCATGATTGATTGCAACGTCCGGGAACCCAATCAGAGAGGCTTCCTGCTCGTTCGGCAATTCGCAAGGCTCCATGTCGCCTGTAGCGCTACGGCAACTAGCAGCATTAGCAGCATTAGCAGCATTAGTTCAGTCCAGGCACTGCACCTATGGCAGACTATAAGGCCTACAAACTTCAAATCGTCTATTAAAGTTCCCCCCGACTGCGGCTTCTTTTTGCGCCATCTGCACAGTACTGTAGGAACGGATTGCCTGGCGCTTGTCTGGCTGCTGGGCATGAGGGGCAAGAAGAAAGAAAAAGATGAGTTATTTACCAGATCACTGAATCAGACCAATCACCAAGGCTAATGTATCTATGAAACATGTACATGGAGACGACTGCTGTGCTTCTTGCTGTACAACGACTCTGACGTTGCGAACCGTGATATAGCCATATTGGCTTACCACGAGGTGGTCTCCAAGTAGGCAGATGCTCATCGAGGCTTGTTGCGTCTCGTGATACCTCATGGCATTCCGCATTCGTGGCGCTCCTTCATCAACTGCATGTTTGGACCTGGCATGGCTGGCATAGATAGATCGCCAACAAACGCGTCTCTCTCTCGGCTGGAAGCGAATGGGAAAGCCAATGTATACAGACGCTTGCATGTGGTTGGGTGGAACGCGGCTCAAGCGTTCGCCCTTCCCCCTTGACGACACAATCGTGGCATTTGGAGAAACAGGCAAAAGCAAGTAATCAGGTGTAGGTAATCTAATTTACGGTCTTGCATCGCAACCGCCGTGTGTACGAACAACGTAGTACATACATGCAAGGAGGGTGGGCCATGGTGTCGACACTAATGCATGTGCTTTCGACTTGAGCCATCGACAAGTGCCTCTCTGCTTTATTATACCCAATGCCTGCCCACCTGCCTCTTGTCTAAGCCACCCGGGGACTTTTTCTTAATTCAACCATCCCGCCGCCGCACCTAAGCCGTGCCGCATACTTACACCCATCATCCTCTCTTCTCGACGACTTATTCCGAAACCATACTCGCGGACTGTTCCCAAGCTACAAGCTGTCTGCGAATAGTACAGAATCTCGCGCTTCGCCTCGCTCCAGCACATCCGGTTCTACGGGGGATCGGATCGCATACCTCGTAGCTCTCGCCAGCAAACACAGCGAGCGACCCCCTCCATCCGGCATCCTGCACATTTGATGTTTATGCTATCCCGTGACATGCTCTCCAAGCTGCCATGGGAATTACAACGACACAATACACATATCCGTACCCGCAAACCCCGACTGTGGACAAGCCCTGCCGGCTCTACCACTCACCCATAGCGCAAACCGCTACACGGAGTCACTGTATACCCCCACGTGCACGTGCAACTCACCACCTCTCCGATAGCTGTTATACAGGTCGCAACAAGAGGATAGAGTTTTGTTCCGACTCGCTCAAACGCCTTCACTCTGTCCAGCATGTCTTCGTCTCCCACCACTAGTGAGGGGTCGCAGACGCAGCCCAAGAAGACGACGGGGAAAAGGACTAGCCGGCCTAAAGTCAAGACAGGATGTACTAATTGCAAGTATGCGACACCAGAATTCTGACTTGACGAGTGCGCATAACATACTTACAACCCCACTACAGGCTGAGAAGAATCAAATGTGACGAGAAGAGGCCTGCTTGTTCGCAATGTGTCAAATCCAAGAAAAGCTGCACTGGCTACCCCCGCCACCAAGAAGAAGGCCGTATGATGAGCCCACTATAGCGCCAAGACCGGTAACAGAGGCGAGCCTGGCGCCAGCCAGGTCGCAGGCGCGACATTTAGTACCTACTGTTATTCAGACACAGCGACTGCCTCAGCAGCCATTGCCTCATCCCCGAACTCCTCCAATGACTCCTATAATAAGGGCCAGCTCTCTGGCGCTGACCCCCAGTTCTTTGACCATGCGTGGGCCGAGCTTCAGTCTTCCTCTCGATCCCCAGGAAGGGTTGTACTTTCAGTTGTTCCGCGAACGTACCGCCAGTGAGCTATCTGGTTTCTTCGACTCTTCCTTCTGGACGCGGAGTGTGTTACAGGAGTGCCATGCCGAAGACGCGGTGCGGCACTCGGTCGTTGCGTTGGGTGCCTTGTACAAGACACTGGAGAAAATGTCCGAGTCACCTCCCACATCGCCAGGTGACCATTTCGACCCGACCGACAACGCAAAGACGCATTGGGAGGTTGCTTTCCGTCACTACTCCGACGCTCTCACCATCATGTTCTCTTCAGCCCGCCAAGACCAGTCGTCGCAGCGGAGCAGCCTCATGGCGACTGTGCTCTTGGCTTGTTTCGATTCATTCATCGGCGATCATAAACAAGCTATCGTGCAAATTCAGAATGGGTTGAGGTTGTTGGAAAAGCTCAGGAGGAGCGCCGAAGGGCTTTTTGCCCAAGCCCGAGGAACCCGTTGAGCAGGATCTCATCCAAATGTTTACTCGCCTTGCGATTCAGGCCAAATCCTATGATATGGCTTTCCACTTCCCGCATCCATACGTCATCCGGCTACCCCTCAAGAGGGTGACGCTGCATCGCCATCAACGGAGGGCGGGTCCCCTGTCTCTACTAACCAGGTGCCGATCCCGGAGAGGTTTGAGTCCTTGCTCGAAGGCCGGCTTGCTTGGGATGCTCTGCTGGAGAAAGTATTCCGCTTTACAGAGACCATGTTCCAATTCACAACCACCACGATGCCTATGGGGATCCTGCCCATCTCACTCAAGCAGTACGGCATGGTATTCCGAAATGAGATTGACGCATGGTCTCACGCGTTTGATGGTATTCTGGCTTCGCGCAATGCGCCGGGGAAGAGTAGCCAAGAAAAAGCAGCGATTGCGGTTCTGAAAATGTTCCAAGTCATGGGCCAAGTCTTATTTTTGATGACGTTTTGCGACAGCGAGTTACAGTTTGACGGGTTCTTGCCGCAATTCCAGGTCATAGTCGACTTGGCCAGTGAAGTTGTCGGCGACGAGGAACGAAGGGCCGCCGCCAGACGTTGCCCGGATGCGCGGTGGTGTCAACATGCGGAGGGCCATACTGACATATTTGGCGGCCACGAATTCACCGCGCCGCATATAAAGCCCAGTTTCAGCGCGGATCTTGGTATAGTCCCGCCACTCTTTGTGGTAGCGACCAAGTGCAGGGATCCGTTCATAAGAAGAAAGGCCATCCAACTGCTGAGAAGCAGCTCCCGAAGAGAGGGCATGTGGGATAGCGAACTGATTGCCCGTATTGGGATGTGGATCACGGCAATCGAGGAGGAGGACACGGGCTTTGAGGAGGCCCCGTCGCCATACGCATTCGCCAGTACGCCCGGCAGAGCGTCGGCGTGCAGCCCGGGTGCGCTTTCCAACGACTCGGCGGGCTTCTCAGAAGACGTACCATTGGGCCCAGGGGGCAATGCCCGCTGGGGCAGCGGTCGCCGAGAGAGCGCCTCGGTCAACGGCATGGGACGGACGGAGACGAAAACGATACCGGAAGACAAGCGGGTCATGGTTCGCTCTGTCCAGTTCGATCTCCGCCAGCGCATTGCCACCCTGCAGTGCGGCGCGCGCAATCTGACGCCGGGCATGCAAGATACGAAGACGCGAACAACCAGAATCGTTTGGTGAAACCCGATCCAATCAGTCTAGCTACGTCTGCAGGCCAGATCGCTTACTGAGGCAGCGAACTCACGACGCTTGTGTGGCTCAGTGTACTATCACTTCGACGCTTCATTTTCGCGGATAGTTCGACGGCAGCCAAAATAATGGCGAGCATTTGCATGTTTATCTAGAGCTGGGGCAACAGGGTCGGATAATGTATTTTGAAAATCTACAAATACGCGCAAGCAAGGTTAATCTACCATCATTTCGAGAGATCTGGAGGTGGTCTCAGCTATCATTGAAATACACTTGGTCATTGCTCCATGTCGTGCAAGTAAATAAACTGAATATACTAGGCCCAGAAGACCGGATAACGCACCTAGAATATCCCACACTGTTCGCGGCCGGCTCCCGTTGACCTCAGCTCAGCCACCGAAAACCCGGGCAGTCGCGGTGTAACAGTAAGCAGCTGATCAAAATTTTCTCCTCATTTCTCCTCTTGAATAGAACAGATTCAACAGCAAGCAAAGGGGTTTCTGGATTCATGCATATCGCTAGTGTAGGTAGGCAAGTGACGAGCCTTGGAAGAGCAGCGGGAAGAAGGAAACCATTACACCCGTCTTACGAGAGACAGCTTTTACAGTTTCACTAACCCATACCGGATATAAATCAACTAGCCACTACCTACAACACCAAGTTCCGCCGAGAGTAGGGTCTCTATATCTACTTGTTGTTCCTCTCCCCGCATATACCTGCCGAAACACCATGGACCAAATCCGTGACGGAGCAGCGAGCAGCAATAACAGCCAGCAGCCGCACGTAAAGCGCACGCGCGTGCTCCTGAGTTGTGGCAACTGCCGCGCCTCTAAGCTGAAGTGCGACCGCCTGTCGCCGTGCAGCCAATGCGTCAAAAGGGGCCGCCCGTCGGAGTTGTGCGTCTACGCGCCGCGGGCCGAGAAGCCAAAACCGGTCAGGGGCATGGCGGCGCGGCTCCAGCGGCTGGAGGGCATGGTCCGAGGTATGATCGACGTCGACTCCGGGACGGCAGCAGCACCGCCGCCTGCGAATGCGCCGGAAATTGAGGGGAAGGTGGTTGTGCAGCATGAACGGTCTACTAACTACGTGGGCGGCACGCATTTTATGGCGGTACTCGAGGATGTAGGTTAGGTGGCAAAAGCACTGCCCCCATCTCTTTCTGTCGAGCGATCTAGTGTTATATGTGACTGGCTTGCACAAATGACTTACAAGAAATGATCTACGCAGATCGACGAGCTCAAGAATTACTTCGAGGAGTCCGACGAGGAAGAGGCACAAGACCCGAACGAACTTGACGGTGCACCAGAACTTGTCGTCTTTTCCATGAACGTCCCCCGCACCAGAGAAGAGCTTTTGGCCCTGCTCCCGGATAAGAGTATGGTCGATCGCCTGATGCTTCATTATTTCACCTCAGACAGCCCTTCACAACGTAGGTGCACTTCATGACCCAGTACGCCGGTTGGAGATGGCTAAATCAAATGCTTCGGAAGACGCTATTCATAGGCCAACCTTCTGCAAGGAGTATGCAGAATTCTGGCAAGACCCGTCGAAACCACCGCTGCACTGGATAGCGATACTCTTCATGATAATCGCCCTTGGCGCGCTTTTCTCCAGATTCCATGCGCCGCACAGACTGGAACGAGAGTCGGACTTGGGTCCCGAAGAATGCTTCAAGCTGTATCGCGGGGCAGCTGGTTGGGCACTTGTGGCTGGAAAGTACAATCAGCCAGGCCCCTTGACGATACAGGCCTTGTTTCTGTATACTGACGGTGAATTTATTTTCGACCGGCGTTCACAAGTGAACTGCTACTTGCTTTGCGCCACCTTGATACGGCTCATGCTTAAGATGGGGCTGCATCGAGATCCGAGCAAGGCCCTGAACCTTTCGGTTTACGACGCCGAGATGCGCCGGCGATGGTGGCACTTGGCCATCCAACTCGATTTGCTGGTTGGATTCCATCTTGGACTCCCCTGCATGATTCACGGCATCGAGAGCGATACGGCTCTCCCACGCAACATTCGTGATGAAGACTTTGATCCTACAAGCACCGGATTACCCCCTGAAGTTCCAGATTCGGTATATACGCACTTGACTTATCCTATCAACAGTGCCAGGATTAGCCGCGTTTTCGAGTTAGTTGCCAAACAAGCTCATGCACTCAAAGCCCCTAGTTTTGCTGAGGTGATGAGAGTTGATGGTATACTCGAAAAGGCCTGGAATGAAGTGCCATATCTCAGTGAGTGCCGACTCCTCCGTGTCATAGGGTCATTCTTAAGTTCGTTCGTTAATCGTAAACAGTGAAGATGAAGCCGATATCGCAGTGCCTCGCCGACCCAGTCGTACTAGTTGTACAGAGGTTTACTTTGGCGTTGCTGTTCCAAAAGAGCCGCGTAGTTCTGCATCGGCGTTATTTAACGGAGGTTGCGCCCAACAAGGAGCAAAGCTACTCTAGGCGAACTTGCCTGGATGCCGCACTCGCTCTGCTAGAATACCAACGCGAAGTATCCGAAGCGGCTCGGCCTGGCGCAATGCTCCATCAGAAGGGATGGATTGTACATTCGCTGGCTATCAACGACTACCTGGTCTCAAACGTGGTTGTAGCACTCGCTATTCAAAGTCCGCACTACGCTGAGGCGGGCGGCCATTTTGACTGGATATCTCACGGGGCTCCAGCACCCCCTAAGGTGGATTTGCTAGAGCGTCTCAGACTCTCACTCGCCATCTGGAACGAGATGGCAATCCAGGACCCGGATTGCAGGAGGGCAGTTCGAGTCGTGGAAACAATTACGAGGAAAACAGAAAGAATGAGAGGCGCGCCGGCCCAGGCGCCAGCCGATCCCAGCAATGCGGCAACGGGCTCTCTGGAAGCCTTGTCCATTGGGCGCGTTGCCACGAACACATCCCCTGTCGGTATTGGCTCGATAGCGAATCAAGAAGCAGCGCCATATCCGGGGCAGCAACTCGACTCGGCCCCCTATGATATTGCGCCATTCGACCTTTCGTGGATTCAACAGATGGACATGCCTGGAAATGACTATGATTGGGTAAGCAACACTCCGATATCCTTATCGGCCGAGAGAATTAACGTGGCTGTAGAGTCAGTTAGAGACGCTGATGAACCAAGGCGTCATGGAGGACCAGTCAATGGACAAGGCGGCATACAATCAATCATGGGTCGATCGAAGTCCACTCGATGATTTGGGTTTCTTGAATTCGATTTCGTAAAAGCCAGCAATTGATTCTTGTGAGCTCGGTAATCCTCAGACCCCGGGACGAAAATGGTACACCTCATGTAAAGCTTCCGCGTCAAGAATACCAAGGGGACCCATCAAATAAAGGGGTCGATTATCCGTAACAGCCGGGCCTGTCTCAGCGAGATCCTAAGATAGGAGGGGGTGGATGGTTACTTGTAGGATCTGCTGCGGTCCCGGCCGGGATTCCATGTTGAAGCAAAGATAAGACTGCATGAACCTGTGCAAAGAGTCGCAACCTTGATGGCAGCGGCAGCAAACAGCAACGCTACCACCACGTACAGCCGCAACTTTGCATACTACACGTACCTGCCTATCTGGCCAGGCCATCATGTTTGTTGTCAGGCCATCGGGTACTGTTGGCGATCAAATGCGCTGGTAGGCTGGCAGTGGACCTGCTGCAACTGCGCCAGGAGGATCGCGGGGTAAGTTACCCATTCATTACCCCGCGAAGTGTGACTGGCTGGGCAGTCATGGTGAGTCGTTCCTTTCCTGGCTCACATCCATCTTGATGTCCAGTTTTCGCTATCGGGCCAGATAAGCTGGGTACACCGCAGCGTTCTTTTATCTATGGACATTAGCTTCGGCTACCCCAGATGGAAACGTGGAGATTAGGGTTCACGATTCCCGGACGCGTTTGTTGGCTCGATCGGAACCGAGGAAACCATGAAGGAAGGATACGAAGGCAGGACGGGTACTGGACGGGGAGGAGAAGAGTACGACTCTACGACCCTCCGCGGAAATGCTGAAAGCCGTCGGGGGAGTGGCACTCGCCGGAGTAGAGCGTGTTATTAGTCTGCGGTAGATGACGGCATTGCGCACACAAACCGACCCCTTTCCACTGAAGGAGCCAAAGAAACAAGAAGTGGCTGGTTTTGACCATACCATAATTGTACGTATTCCTTAGGTAACAGCCAGATGATCTGATTCGCTCCGAGGCCTTTGCTTCAACCAGTATCTACCACCACATACATATATGCATTCCATCAAAAATGCATGCAGGGCCTGAGCTTAATTGCCGTTTCGCTGGCCCCCCTGCCGCCTGCCCCCTTCCTCCACCATGTACCACGACCAAGTCTGCAGCCAGTCCACCACCACTGCTTGTTCTACTGGCTGACTGGTGTCTCCTGGTGTCTCCTGGTGTCTCCTGGTAGCTCCTCTCTTGGGCAGTCGTAGCAGTTGTCAGGCCAGCCCCGTCCTATGCATGCGAAATAGAAAAGGCTAGACTCTTCGGTCGCACGATGGAATCTTTGCGCCTGTGGCTACTGCCAGAAGCTCCGACATCGCTATCCGAACATCATAATTTGGATATAGTATTCATCCCGAAAGTCTCCTGACAACAACCACACCTGGCCCTTGAGGTTATCCGGTCTTTGGCGCATGGACCTCCTTTCTTTAGGGCTCAGCTGAGTCGCTAAATGCCCAGAAGTATAAGTCCGTAGATGATTGATTCAGGATGCGATGGTGATTGGACTATAAGCGCGGCCGTTGCCCTATTGGGCTTGCATCATTAGGTCGTGTACATGCTCTTACACAACAAGACATTCTTGCAGATCACCGATAGCCGGTGACACCAGATGTCCGCGAGAAGCTTCTTTCCTCTTCAAAAAATCTTTTAAGCATTTGGCCCATCAAGGTCCCACCCCTTAGTATACCGACGATATCCAGTTGGGAGCCACGTGCCCACGGGGTTTTCAAGGAGAACGGGTCGTATGCCTCAAGAGGGCCAGCATGCGTGGTGCGTGGGCTGCACCGCGATGGGTCCCGGTGATATCCTGAAAGGGGCATGCTATTCGGCGGACCATACACACGTACTCTGCGTTGAACACGGCCTATTGAAGATGAGCTGTATGTGTCTGCCTAAGGACCAGGTGGCTGGCCTAGCCAACGCCTGTGTTTCGGTCGTTGGTTGCGATATTTGCAGTGTCGTCTCTGGATGACGTGAACCCTCTATATATGGGTCAAGGGGCTGCCAGAGCTCTTGGAAAATCTCTGCTGCAAGGGACCATTCACGATGTCAAGAAGGTGTTTCCATTACTTTACGCAACGCGCAAGGACGCAAGAAGGCGACATATTCCCGAGTCCACACCCGCCCGCTAGCTAGTGCGTATATGGGTAGTAGCACATAGGAAAAGGGACTCGAGCCCAATAAGCGCCTTGATTTCCGAGAACAATTACAGATTTTGATGAACGTGCAGTGCAGACTGCACCTAGTCCCAGTAGCTGACAAAATCAGCAGAGTGGACAGTCCAGCATAATAAGTTCGGACGAGTGAGAAGGGCTGGCGCCAGCCAGGAGAGCGCCCATCCAGACGATGCGAATTCCATTACCTAATTCGAACCGGGCAGGCTCCTCCCTCTTGATTCTCTTGATTCTCTTGAAGGGATTTTACTAGATAAAACCGGACCCTGATGCCGTGCAGTGCAGCGTATAGGGAAGAGGGTAGATAGAGATAGAGTGTGTGTTACCCCTCGATATGCTGCATGAGGTCAAGAGAAATGGTTTTTAGACCAGCACCCTTCTGCAATTAAGCAATCCCAGGCCAGGCACGCATGCTTTGACAGCCGCTTGGGAATTCCTATTACTTGATGGATCGAACTATGAGATAATCATCTGACCGTCTGAGGGCTTTTTTGGGGGGTGGTATCGATTTTTTCCTTCTCTCTTGCTTCTGTCTGGGCCGTCCCATAACTGCTATGAATTAATCCCACCTTGCTTGGATGACCAACGCCTTTTGGAGCCGGTGTTTGAAACAGGACAAATGGTCTGGGTAGACGAAGCAGTCCATACCACATCCCGTTCAACTTACACGTCATTCTCATCACGTACATGCACCGACATAGCACTGCTTTACAAACCCTTCCCGAGCGAGCCTCTTGAAATCCTGTGCCTGCTGTACCTCGCCCCCCGTTAGAGAGTGCTTGCTTTGCGACGGGCAAAGATAAGGCTAAAAAGAAACCCCCGACCGATTTGACTTTCGTCTAAGACCAGGCCTTGTGCGACAAACCTTCCGTACTGACGGATCAGTTACCTATCTCTCCAACGGCCCCAGGCATCTCAGGCCACACACCGCCTGCTTTCGCGACAGAGAGTAGGTACCTACCTAGGTATGTTCACTCGAGAATACTCCCTTCGCTTGCTTCTGGATCGGTCCGCTTGCCGGCTCCGTTCTCTTCGATTTGCGCGCGCCCTCGAGCCCTCGAGCCCCTGTCCCGTCCTTGTCCTGCCTTGTCTTCAGATCTCTTTACCTACATGCCTTACCTAGATCCCAGGGCCGTGACCACCACAAGCACTGCACACCCCCCAAGCCCAGCCAAACCCAAGCATCAAGCAAGCATATGTATTGCAAAGGCCAATGCCTGCAACCCATTCCGCCCACAATTCCGAACACGTCTAGCAGGACAAGTTCCCCATTGGGCTGTTCCATCGCCAGCATCTGCTAGTGTGGATACAAGCCAAATCAGCCTTCCACTTCAGGCACGTTTGCTCTGATCTGCTGATACATTGGAGCCCATCGAGGGAGTCCAAGGTGGAAAAGAGGTTTCGCACGTCGTCCACGACTCGTCGGGGTCGATTTCGCTTGTTTTTGCCCTTCTTATTTGCACGCAACCCTTTCGCTATTTTTCTGCCGGCGGCCCGCCTCGAGTCGTGTCCTTATCCTCGCTCACAGGACTGGGAATATCATCTCATCTTGTTTTTTTTCTCGCTCTGCCCGCCCGACAGGTACCTTGGCTGATAAGCGTCCACTAATTCATATTCGCCAGCCCTATTGAGGGAGACACCATTCTATCCCTTGCAGGGGAAGGCAGTGACAAGTATTCGATCTGGCTTGTTCCAAACACCAACGTCTCTCATTCTGCCCAGGATTTTTTTTACCTTGGTGCTCAAGCCCGTTTTCTTGCGATTTAATACTCGAGAAGATAGCAGGCCGAGAGGCAGCAGATATCCGACGGGTGATCTGTGTTAATGCACTATCGTCTTACTTCGATAGGCTCGGGCCATTCTTTTTGAAGAAACGCTCTGTCAAAGCTCAGCTCCCCGTCGCGTTGATTGGCCACCCGACAATTCTTATGACCTGATTAGGCCTTTCTTTGTCTCCGGATTTCCAAGGACCCCTGGGACAGACACGACCAGAAATAACAAAACCACATACGTGCAATTAAGCGACAACGGATGTCATCTTGTTT
Source organism: Apiospora kogelbergensis (assembly GCF_038363985.1). Lineage (NCBI taxonomy): Eukaryota > Fungi > Ascomycota > Sordariomycetes > Amphisphaeriales > Apiosporaceae > Apiospora > Apiospora kogelbergensis. The sequence goes on from NW_027117422.1 coordinate 2,269,003, forward strand.
ATCTACATAGCAAGGAACAACTCTTTAATATTTGCCCTCTACTTTCTAGACGACTTTCCCCAGTTCCCTTCTCCATCCTACCAGAACATCACCCCTCCCAAGGCCAAGAAAGCGCTGCTGCTTCAGCCATCTACGCAATGCCTCCTACTTCCGAGCCTATTCCCATTCGGACTGATCTAGCCATAAGATCAGCACCGGCGGACCACCAGGGCAACTCTTATACCAAATCCGGGGCCGGCCAGACAAGACACAAACACACGCGATCTTCTTATTCAGAGAGTTCTCCCTTAGTGTCGCGGAATAATTCTTTGAGTTTCCGTCCTCTCAAGCGCTCGATGCCCTCGCCCGATAAGACGATTGCCGTAATCAATGCGAGTGGCCGACAAGCTGCCTCTCTAATCAGAATAGCGACTGCCGTTGGCTATAAAGTGCGGGCGCAGCTGCGGAATCTGGAGGGCGTGATAGCAACCGAGGTGTCGACCAATCCGAACGTAACCGTCTTCGTTGGCGAGCTTTACATTCGAAAAAAACCGGATGATAAGCGAGATGTCACAGCCAATGCTCACATTCCGGGCATTTCTGTCAACCAGGAACTAATTTCGTCGCTATTCCGCGGAGCGCAGCTGGCATTCATCAACACCACCTTCTACGGCAATGAACTCCAAATCGGAGAGGCCATAGCAGATACCGCGAAAAAGGTCGGCGTTCACCATTTCATATATTCGTCCATGCCTGACCACGCTGCATACAACCCCGACTGGCCGTCACTGCCCCTTTGGGCGGCCAAACATAAGGTGGAGGAGTACATTCGGAAAATCGAGCTCCCCGCAACCTATGTCTATACGGGCATCTACAACAACAATTTCACCTCGCTCCCTTATCCGCTCTTCTGCATGGAGCTGAAAGCCGATGGCTCGTTTGAATGGCAAGCTCCATTCCACCCTGACGCCAAACTCCCCTGGTTAGACGCCGAACATGACGTCGGTCCTGCTATCTTGCAGCTGTTCAAGGATGGACCGTCAAAATGGAATGGTAAACGAATTGCTCTAGCATACGAGCACCTCTCACCACTCGAAGTCTGCAAGGCGTTTGAAGCCGGTGTCGGCATGCCTGTGAGATATAAGCGGGGTCCCATCGAGGTGAAGGTCAAGATCCCTGAAGGTTACAGGGAGCAGCTTGTAGCGCTGGAGAAACTCTTTTCGCCGCACAACGAGGACGCCGAGAAGCAACCGCCGTACTTCGGGGATGTGGAGCTGGAGCGTGGCTGCCCCGACAGTGCACTAGCTTTGTGGGAAGGACCCCGGGGCTTAGGGGAGTATGCACAAGAAATATTCCCTCTTGAGGAGGAGGCAAACGGATTGACCTGGATGTTTGACGAGGAGGAAATGCCACCCAATGGCCACGGCTACGCGAACGGAGATTATCAAGACGACGCGGAGGATGGAGACGACGATTCAATCGACGAGGGCCTGGTCATGAGGGGGCTGAAGCGAGATGAAGAAGAATGGCTTGCATAGGTGCAAAATACTTCTCTCAGACGTCAGTTTATTTACGTTTATGGCTCACGGCAACAGCTGTCAGCCTTCTTACGCCACGACGAACTCCGTCGTGCTGGGAAAGTCCGAGGCCCCGAACACGACTAGATCTTGAAGGCTATGAACTAGCCAGTATCGAATGTCTTCCCGACGCCTGGCATATACTTCTAACGAACACGACTTACGACAACTCCTTCGCGACAGATACCTGTGGCTATTTCAGGGCATTTATGGCGCATGGGTCTCAAAATTTGGGTGGATAAAAGTTTATTGGCGACATAGTATGGCGAATTAAAGGCTGGCTTGGTAATGCATCAATTGTTACACGGGGCTGCCGTTCCTGGTTATTACGAACAGCAAGAGCACTATTTTCTATGCATCAAAGGTGATCCGGAGTTTGCGTAAATACAAAAAGGGATTTGCAGTGGGCTTCGAGCGATTTGCTTTACGGGACTTATGTTTCCTCACTCCTCTTCTTTTTCTTGGTTGCAAAAGGCAATCGATCTCCTTGCTATTCTCACAGTCCGGGTCTGGATCGGCGGAGGTCATGAGCCAGAAAGGGGGCGATAGCGGCGATTTGGGCAAGTAGCAGGCCGGAAGTGCGTGATCATTGTGATGGCAATTGGAGGTATCGGGTACCAACCGGTTCTCAACCTGGTCACAACTCCTCATTATGGAAGCAAGAAATACGAGGTGCTTTCCATTTTCTGTCGTAAGGGCCATTATCTTGAGGTTTTGTATATCATAATCGATCCTCAATCCAGCTCGCTCCGTCTCTCGTTGCATTGACATGTCTGGGCAGCCGGTCTATCACGTCAGGCAACAAACAAAACCCCTTGAATTAGTGAGTGACAGCGTCGTCAGGGAGCACGACGTCGGGTGCAAGCAGCCGATTATCAGCATGTTTCCGGTTGCTTTGCATCATCAAGATCAACAGATTGTACGTATCTTGTGTGGCTGCAAGCTTGTGGAGAATCCGATCTGCGCGGCTGCAGATAATCATACGACAGACGAGATGCCATCGAGATGACGCTTTCAGGCTTTCCCGTGGTACGCCGAACAGACATGCAAATCCATGGCGACAGTGCCAACCCATCAGACCTACAAGCCTCTGAAGCGGAGATGATGGCATTGTAGCCCTTGGCTTGCGCACGCCCACTGGAGTCGGGTCATTGGGCTGGCTGACATGGTGCTCTGCGGTCCACGAAGTGCAATCAGAATGACCCTTGCCAGGTTTGGCGGATCAGCCGCTTCGTCTGCGAAAAAGTCAGCGGTGAGTGTCAGGTCCTCGAGCGTGGGCGTGACGTGTCGTAGCGCCAGCTAGATCTCGGTACAGTCGATGGGCGAGGTGGACGTGGGCTTATCTAGGTCAACATGCAGAGTCCGTAGCGCGGGGAGATAGAAGAGAATGGCCGCGGCAACCTCAAGGGACTCGAGCTCCGGGCACTTCGCCAGCACCAGGGCCTCGGTGTCGCCGTCTCAAAGCGCGTGGCGCCAGTGCTACCGGTCTGGCATCTGCAATTCTTCCAGGACGCCCTCGAACAGCAGCCGGTTCTCGCCACACCACTCGCCGCGGCCGAAGAACAAGGTATCTGAGGAGCGAGGCCTGGCCATTACCTCGGACAAGGGACCGGAGCAGAGAAACAAACGGCCGTCTCCGAGTGGGCAAAGCCGCAGGATTGCATGCCAATCTCACCGCGTGCCAGAGAAATGGCTGGACAAAGGCATGTAGGTTCTTGCATGTTTTCGAGAAACCCAAGAAGTCGCTGAAGTCCAGACCAGTCACGATGGCCGTGGCCAACTCATTAGGTGAAGCCAAGAAGGGTGTCATGATGGTCTTGGAAAACGGCAGCGACAGCTATTCTGACGACATTGAAGCATATTGGTTTTTAAAATGAGCTTGGCCAGACTTCCAGACGTCGAGGAGCGCTTCCACCCAGGCTGTACCTGTACCATGCTCAGCGACCCCCGTAAACCGGCAGCGCCGCGGCGCTGTCTGAGTGTACCCCTTATCAGGCCTGAGGGCTGTTGTCATCGCCAGACCTACCACTGGAGAGTGAGTCGCCGTCTTGGTCTTCGAACTTCCTCACAATAGTGGCATACGAAAGAACAATAGATATCAACTATGAGTGACTAGTCGCAGCTGCAGGGGTACACTAGAAATGCATAGATCCCATTGTCATTAAAACATAAATCATAAATAAAGGAGGCAAGCACCTCCTTTCCCAGTTTTTCCCTTTTATGCCTCCGTGAGCAACCAACCATAAATGAGATGCTTCGTGTAATGATAGCCCAACCATGCAAATGACGATGCCTTGCCGAAACCTGCCCCCTGAACCATGAAACAATGCAGCGGAACACCGGGGGGTATCTATCTCATATGCTCCTTTCCTGCCTCGGATCGAAACAAACATATCCGAGGAACGTTCCCAATGCATAATCAAACTTATTATCCCAGGGCGAAGGGAGTAGGAGCACAAACAAAAGGAATAAATGGGGAAGAAGCATATACGCTTCTTCACCCTCCATATATCTTAGCGAGGGGCGAGGCTGCCACCGCCACCTCTACTGTCCCCGGCGTCTCCGTCCTCCTCGCCGAGGATGCGCGAGATCCTCTCGATGCGGGCAACGGAGCCCTCAAGCCGTTCGAGCCGCCCGCGCTTCTCGTCCTCGCGGCGTTCGAGCACGCCCACGCGCTCCTCGAGCTGAGCGCGCGCCCGCCGCTCGCTGGCCACCATCTCGTTGGCCTGCTCGAACAACGTGACGCTAAGCTCCTCGACCTCGCGGCTCGTCTCGTCGAGCTTGCCCTCGGCCGCCTGCCGCAGCGACTGCTCCCGCGTGAGCGCCTCCATCAGGTCCTCGGCGCTCGGCGTCGGCGAGGGCAGCGGGTTCGGGTGCAGCGACGTCGAGTTGGACGTCGCCGTCGTGGACGACATGAAGGAGGCGCGCGCGTATGCGGTTTGTTGTGCATGCAACTGCTGGTTGCTGTTGCTGTTGTTGTTCGCGGCCAGGTTGGGCGTCGATTTGCGTGGCGAGAGCAGTTGGCTGATGCGCGAGGAGGCGGCTTGCGCCACGCTGCCGCTGAAGAATCCGGATGCCCTCGGCGAGGGGGCCTCGGTTACTGCCGTGGAGGGCCGGGAGTTGGAGTTGGTGTATCTTGCGGCCGAGCCCGGGCTCATAATGCCCAAGCCGTTCGTGGTCCCTGGCCCCGCAGACAAGGGCCTCGCGGATGACGTAGTGGTGGTTGTCATGGTCGGCGCGGTGCTGCTCATGGAGGCGGCGCGCAACCGCGAAAGCTCGTCCTCGTAGTCGGCCCAGCGGTCGACGGCGGCCGTGGCCTTTTGTTGAGCAGATGCACCTGGGCCTCGAGGTCGGCAATCTGCTTCTGGGCCTCGAGCAGGGCGGTGTGCGGGTCCGAGACGGAGAGGAAGGGGAGGGCGTTCCCACAGTGCGGGCAGCAGGGCGAGGTGCTCCGCGACCTCGGACGGCCCTTTATCGTCGTTGTCGTCGACCTTGGCCTCGTGGGGGTAGAGGGGTTCGTTGTGGCCGTCGTGGTGGTGTTGCTGGCCGAGTGGGTTTTCATCGTGGGAGGCGTGGGCGGTAGCGTCATTGTCATTACTTTCGACATGATCCCCCAAGTCCCTAGGCGGCACTACTAACGCAATGCCTCCTCCTCCCTCGGTGCTGCGGCGCTGTGTTTCGGTGTCGGGCCGTTATTGCAGTTTGCAGTTGGATGGCTCCGGATCTTTGCTGCCAGAAGGATGGATGCAATGCAGTGCAATGTAAATATGCCGGGGGGCTGACGGATTACTTTAGTATTTTCGGTCTGTTTAATCAATCGGCAGAATTCCAGAACATGACGTCCATGGAGCATACATTTGGCAGAAGACCAATTAGCAGTAGGATTCCTGCTGAAACCCAGGAAAGCAAGGCAGGAAATTGGAAGGTTGGGCAGAGTGGCAGCGAAGACGTCAATTCTTATTTGTTGCGCCCGGCCTGCCAGCCCGACACGACATGTCGTACACTTGGACATTGCCAATTGATTTGCCGCGCATGGCCATCCGAAACCAGGGAAGGCTGTGTTTCTGGTTTGTTTTTCTGGCCCTGCGCAGCCAAATCCCATGCGCAAATGGCTGCTGGGCTCTGTCCCAAGACATGGTCAGTCCTCGCTAGATCGCTATTTCTGGGTGGCGGGGATCATGGATCTGCGTAACCAGCCAGAGGCGCAGTGACCGCAATACATATCAGTCCTTCATTATCCATCGTCATCTACATACAACATCAACCCAAGCGCGCTTACTGTGCATCAACCCCCCTCTGCCTCACCAAGCGTTAATTCATGTACAGTCGTCCAACCAGAAACTTCCAGACATGGCCGTGGGCAGTTGCCATGCTTTAGGTAATGCTCCTTGGTAGCTGTGTCTCAACCCAAAGCGAAACGTGAAACTGCCATACGCATAGGTTTAATACAGCAGCCAATGCGTTTCATTTCAACGCAATGAATCAATCAATCGACACTCTCGCCAACACCTGCCGTCATAGCGTCAGGATGCTGCGTTCAGATCTTGGCATGCCACGTTAGACTCTTTTCTTTCCCCAAAAGATCGCCCGGCACGACGAGGACGCGACGAGGGCCCGAGAGTCGAGTGTTCGATAGCGACCCAATTTCAGCTCGGTTTCATAGCCGGATCATAAGTTGGACGTTTACGACAACATCTGGGTATGGGTGATGAATTTCTAGCGCCGTGTCTGCGAGCACACCCTCTCAAAACGGCTTGGCGACCTTTCTGTTCTCATTGATGCCCGTCTCGGGGTCCCGGTACTCCTTCCAACTGACGGGGTACATGACATTACCGGCTTCGCTCGTGGCCATGATAACACCGAGGTCGTTGCTTGCGGTCGCGAGATAATAGCTGGCCTGATCACCCAGGGAAATCTAGTAGAAAGAAAGAAAAGAGAAAGGCCCATGTTAGTCCCGCCGTCTAGGTTCAATTGCCAAATAGGAGCAGACTTACCACTTGGGCTCTCACAATGTCGCCCGGCCGGAAGCTCTCGTAGATCTTTACTTTGTCCTTCTCGGTGGCGCGCACATCCTGGGGGCGGATGACGCCCTGCCACTCGGCCTCGAGCACCGAGTCGCCGACGACGAGGATGGCGACGGTGGCCTGGCGCGGCTGGATGCGGGTGACGCGGCAAAGCACGACGTTGCCGACCTCAGGCAGCACTTCTCGCTTCTCCGAGACGCCCGTCCGGGACACGGAGAGGGTGGGCAGCTGGGCCGAGGCCGACGACGGCAGACCGGCGAGCTTGGTGAGGCGCTTGGCGGGGCCTGCTGGCGCGTTCTTCTTCTCGGGCTGCGCGACCGTCACGGTGCCGAGGACCGACGAGTACAGGTTCGCCTCGTGGATGTGCGTGCCGGGGCCGGCGACGTATTTGCTCGACGGGCCCAGGAGCTGGCCGGGAATGGCGATTGTCTGCGCCATCGTGGGGTGGTTGAAAGGGAAGACGGTGTGGGCTGGAGGACGAGCCGTGTGATGTCAACGCTTCTCTCTCAAGTCAAGTGCGATAAGAAAGCCAACCAGCTTTTTTTTTTTTTTTTTTTTTTAACCTGGCCGGGCTCCAGCGCAAGTCGGGGTTTTCAGAAGGTTTACCTCCGCGATCTCTCTTACAGTGGATCTTTCTAGGTCTGTATGTACTGCGCAAGGCACAAGGGTGCAATCTGCTAAAATTGAGCTGCAGCCAAAGAGGAGCTTGAAGCCGTGAAGTAGAACTGGTGATTGGCAAAGAGCCGTCAAGCCAATGCCATACCATGCGGCATCCCGGTCGCCGGACCGCTGTTAGTGCAGGGCCATAATGGAAAGTAATAAGCATGCAATGTCCGATGGGAATAGTCTGACACCGTTGGTCCCCTATGCGCGCAGGTTTTTTCTTCTCTCTCTGCGCGATGGGAAACTGTTTGTTCCTCTCGCACCTCTCTCTCCCTTTCTCCTTCAGTCGTCACTCCTTTCCAGCCCACTATCACCAATTGGATCATACATATAGAATCAGTTGGCAGCAGTCATGGCGCGACTCTTCACCTACCTCGCCGTCCTCGTCGGCCTGCTCTCGTCGCTAATCTACTTCGTCGTCGAGCAGAACGCCGACGCCTACCACATCTTCGAGACGGACCACCTGCACGACCTGGCCAAGCGCGGTATTGCGGCGCACGGCAACGACACGCGCAGTATCGTGCGCTACATCACCGCGGAGCTGCACGCCATGCACCCGGACCACGTGAACCTGGACGAGGAGTACATCCTGAACAACGCGGGCGGCGCCATGGGCGCCATGTACATCATCCACGCCAGCGTCACCGAGTACCTCATCATCTTCGGCACCGCCGTCGGCACCGAGGGCCACACCGGCCGCCACACCGCCGACGACTACTTCCATATCTTGACGGGCGAACAGTGGGCCTACACCCCTGGCGAGTTCCTCCCCGAGGTCTACCCGGCCGGCTCCATGCACCACCTGAAGCGCGGCACCGTGAAGCAGTACAAGATGCCCGAGGCCTGCTTCGCCCTCGAGTACGCCCGTGGTTGGATCCCCCCATGCTCTTCTTCGGCCTCGCCGACGGCCTCAGCTCTACTCTCGACTTCCCGACCCTCTGGCGCACGTCATACGTGACTGGCCGCGAGATGGTCAAGAATCTCCTGGTCGGCAAGTTCTAGACACCGACCAACCGCGTCTTCCGAATGTAGCGTGAGGGATTTCGAAATAAAGAAAGTAAGGGGACAACAAGGGAGCCAGGACTCGGCTTGTACAATCTTGTAGCAGATTATGAGTGTCTAGACAGCGGAAGCGAATCGGTTGTTCGCTTCGCCTACAAATATATATAATGGTAATTGGAGACGAAGAACTCGTCTACTGCTTTATAAAAAGGAGACATATGCAGGATTAGTGTACATATTCAAGCAATTTAAAAAAAAAAAAAAAAAAAAAAGACGTCGAACAACTTTCATTTGCATCAATATGCGGCTGGCCGCCTGCTAGCTTGACCCAGAAAAGTGTGCTTAATGGTTCCCCATAAGATTTTCGTATCCAGCAAAGTTACGAGTAATAATTACTCATCTGTTATGCTGTTTGCGACATCGCCATCAACCCGCTTGCAACCTCACTAGCAGGGCTCATGACACTTCCGCTGGGCAACTGTAATTCGAGGGCTACTTGCAATGTGAACATCATGACCCTTGCTGTATTGAATCTTTCATTGCCTCCCAACGCCTGGCTGATGTAATGGACAAAGCCCTCCTTCTGTCTAGTCTACTGGCATGAGGACGATCCGTCCCTTTCTCGCTGCTTTGCAGTGATGGGCAACTTCCCAACCCTTGCGACTATTTCTGCTGCGGTACGTAATGATATTCCGTGGGCTAGGGTTAACATGGAATCTAAGCACTAGTGTCCTTATCCTCCTTGGGAGAAGGCGGCTTTCTTTCCCTCGAAGATGGCCGAATATTGCTCTTCTTCGATGGACTACCCGGGGCAGCCTCAGGTTCCTCTGACGCCTTTCGCTTTCGAGGAGGTGATACTGATACCTCCACCGACTGTTGAGCGTCGCTTTGGGCTGGTGCTGCCCTCACAGGGGCCTGGGAAGGTGTCTTGTTAGACTTGGAGTTCCACTGGACCAGCATCTTTTCTAGCTGCGGTGCCCAAGCCTCTTCCCCCTTGCTGAGGTCATCAAATTCTAGACAGTTTTCGGAGCCCAGCACGAAATCACCTTGGCGGCTCCTGCATAGTTCGGCCATCATGGCTGCCGATCCAACCTTAAGGCCAAGGTCATGGCAGAAGCTACGAACGTAGAACCCCGAGGTGACGGTCATCCGGATGCGCACCGCTGCCGGGCCCTTGCCTTCCCAAGGTGGCGGCGTGTTTGGGTCGGGGAAGGTGGGATCAGATTCGAGCCTCTGCCCTGCTTAGGGGGTGGGGCATCGCCAAGGGCACCAGACATCAAGGCAGGAGTATTCTGAGCGCCGTTCTTGTTTTTCTTGTTGCGCTTCTTGTTTCTGTCGTAGACCAGGGCATCGACACTCTCGTCGGCCTGTCGCTTGAAGTCTTCATGATCGGCCAAGGCCTTGCTCTCCTCGGCCTCCTCTTCGGGGGTGCGCTTCTCCTTTGTCATCTGGTCCTTTTCGATCTTCCAAACTTGCTCGGCAAACTGTCGCTCGAAAGTAGTAGCATCCTCAGCTGGCCAGCGATGGTTATGCTCGCCGGGCTCATACCATTCCACCATGTCCAGCTCGGTGACGTTGACCTCTCTGGTTTGTATCTCTCTCGGTATGGGCTTTCCCTCTCGCGCGTATTCGTACAGGGGCTTGCCTTCCATTTTCAGGGCTGAATACAAGGGTGGCATCTGCTGCAGCGTCCCCCGGAAAGAGTTCAGGGCCTCTTCCACCATAGGCTTGGTGATGTGCTCATAACCCGTCTTCTTCAACACCTTTCCTACGCGATCGTATGTGTCGGTGCTTGCGCCAAATAGAACGACCGTCTCATAGGTCTTGGTGCAGTCGAGGAAGGACTGCAGCGACTTGGTGCCCCTTCCGACGCCCAGGATCAGCACACCAGTAGCTAGAGGATCCAGAGTGCCGCCATGGCCCATCTTGACCCGGATGTCATTCTTGCCGAATCCGCGCCTCTTCTTCCTGTAGTTTGATTCTTGGGCGCGCTTCGACGCCTCTTGTTCGAGCATGGGCTTGAAAAGGTTAGAGGGGTTGAAATGATGCTGGCAGTCTCGGATGACTTGGGCAGAGCTCATGCCCACAGGCTTGTTAATAGCTAGAGAATGGGTCGCATCAGTAGGCGCATTCGTGTCAAGGAAGGTCACATAGTGGCATGGGCATACCGAATACGCCATCGAGGGCAGGACGCGACGCTGCCATCTTTAGTAACTGCGCCGTGACTTTCATTCGCGAAGTAGAGCGGGGAGATCCCAGGTGCTCCTGCCGACGGCTGGCCACAGGACGGGGCAGACAACAACAGCCGAGATTGCGACGGCTGAGTTAGTTGTGGGCCAAGAATGACGGTTGTGCTGGAGAAATCGTCGCAATCTGCGGTCGAAAACGTAATTTATACGTTGTGCTTGTATGAGTCGACAGGAGCGCAACGGTTGAAGCAACTTCGATCCAAAGATTGCTCCCAAGGAAGAGTGAAAGCTTCCTTCCTGTCGCCGCAGCAGCTAGCTGGTGGTCCCCACCTGCTTGACAAAAAAACCAAAAAAAAAAACTTATCGCTATCAATTAGCGGTCGGCAACCCCCCTAGTGCCTAGGTACTGCCCAGGCACTCTAGGCACTCTAGGCACTCTAGGCACTCTAGGCACTCTAGGCACTCTAGGCACTCTAGGCACTCGGAACACTTAAACACACCCCCTGTAAGCTGCCGGAACTTCTGCTTGCAGGACCAATCGTCAATCCAGTCGCGTGGACCCCGGCCCATTAAGATCCAACGCGCCGCATCGCGCTTGTTACCCGCGAGTTAATGCGGCGCATGTCACCGACTTCTCACTGGATTGCATCCCGTAAAACAATAACCCACCATCACCACCCACCATCATACGGCCACATGTCTCGGCTTCACCACCGCCGATCCTTGCCGCCGACTCCTTCCTACACCCCCATATCGACTATCCAGGCCCCGTAGAGAGCCTCTCTTACCCAGCCTCTTCCCAACCATCCCTACACGTCGTACCTGCATGCTTCACCACCCCCGCCCCCACAGTCATGGCTGGCCGGCGGAGATTGAGGGCTGCTTCGACCTCGACTGTTGCGACTGTCGACGAAGATGCTTTGCGCTTTCAAAATGAATCTTCGGTTTTGAGGCCTGCTTACCCTCCAGACGAGAGTCAGAGTGAGAACTGGCCATGTTTTCTTCTCGAAGACGCCACCGTCTACAACAGTCGGGGCGAGATCGCCAACCTTCTCCATGCCGACTCCGAGGGCCCATTCGTCATCCGTGGTCGCTTGAATATCGAGCCAGATCAAGTCGTCTACTGTAAGCCTGCCTCAATGTTTATTCCGAGAATCGAAGCTCACAATGCCATGCAATCACAGTGCAGAGAGGTCATGCCAAAGACAAAGACGCCTGGATAGAAATCCCGATATCGAAGACCTACTCCATTGGTGTCAAGGATGATAGCATTCCTGTCATATGGGCCATGGGGAAGTCAGGCTGGTTTGAGATTGCCCACTCGGACAAATACGCATCCATGGCAAGGACCATGTTTGAGGCTGTCACCCTTCATTTCGACATCCTATTCCAGTACGAGGCAGAGAGGGATAGGCTGAAGGAAGAGGAGCAAAGCAAGCCCAGGCAGCAAAGACGAAAAACACCAGAGCTCAAGGACATCGTACTTGACGTCAACAATACTCTCTTTTCCTATGCCGTGGCTGTTGGTGACGGTGTCACCTATGAAGAAGTTGTACAACGGTGCAAGACCCATGCTCTGTTCCTTCTGTGCGAGTTTCCCAAGCATACTCAGTTTTACAAGTGGCTCAGTGGTGAGGCACCAAAGGCACTGCAGGCATTGAATAACAAGCTCAAGCTAGCGGCAGCTGCTCCAAAAGAGCCGGTTGGACGTGCTACCCGGCAGAGGACTACAGATTCGGAATCGGTCGAGGTTAGAAGCAAGGGGAAAGGGAAGTCTGTGAAGAGACATGCCGCACCCAGGAGTCTTCGCAGCAGCCAACAAGTTGAATCATCTGTAGTTGATTTGACCAATGACGACCCAAAACCTTCTAAAACAAGATCGAACAAGGGCAACCGAAGATCAACGGCCTCTGAGGCACCTGCCGATATAGAGATGCACGACTTTGCCCCCGCACAATCTGAGATGGCTTTGCGACCGCGCACCCCTGCTGCTCAGACCTCGCAATTGGACCCCGGCTTGCCAACTTTACTCGATGTTCTTAACGAAGAACGAGCCACTATTTTGGGAGACTTGAGCCATGGTAAAGGAAAGAAGCACCCCGACGATATGACGCCTGGGAGCTGGCAGACCAAAGTCTATATGGCTTGCAGAGTACCAAATTACAAAGCCAAAGAAGAAATACTGATATATTACGCAAAGGACCTGGCACGTCGTCTGGGGCCGGAATGGCATAACAGTGAGCTGTATATATGGGTCAAAGACAAGGCCGCAGCAAAGCCTCCTGTCCTGCAGTATATTACGGAGACGGATGTACGGGCCCTTACCAAACGCCAGAAAGCACCCGAAAAAGCGAGGCCAAATCGATCAGCCCCAAATGTGGGGGAAACCAGTGGAAAGGTGCCTATTAGGAGCGGCCGTCCAAGTGGAAAGGCTGCAGGTTTACGTCCATCCTTAGGAGGTAAGAAGCGCCCAAGAGGCATGGACAGCGATGACGAGATGGAAATCGATGATGGATTGCCTATGAAGAAAACGGCCAGGACATCTGAGTTCTTAACCGACCCGGAAAACCACGAACTGGACGACTCGGAGGCATCCGATGACGAAAACCTCGAAGGTAGCGGTCCGAAGGCACTTACACGCATTGCTATCCATGCGGAGAGGATACCTTCAATGAAAGCACAGGGACCAAATCAGACCTGGACTTGCCAAGAGCCCGATTGTGAGTATTTGGTCCGTAGCGCCGATGAAGCAGAGGGCCAGGATCTCATCCGAAAACATTTTGAGGCGCATGAGAAGGAGGCAAGTGACGAGGCCAAGGAGCGCGAACTGAGCAAAATCAATCTCGCCGTGCAAGAGGGCCAACGAGGCCACATGCCTATAAAGTATGCTTATTTCCCACCCTTCCTTATTCAAGTTCACTTTCCCCGCCTTCTTGATCGAGATCCAGGACCAGTAGCTGTGAAAGCAAGCCTGGGGCTATCAGTATAATCCCCTATGGCGAGGCAACCCTGACTTTTTGCTTCTCCCGCTTCATTTTCATATTGGACTGGCTTGACTGGCAGCACCATCTCTAGCGTATTGTTTGTTTTATTCGTCTAATGCGTTATCCTGACGCGTCGACCCTCTTACGTTCATTTGACTGACAACAATTTTCTAGCCATCTTCTTGATAAGATCAGGAGGACAAGCGAGCAGAAGAACCAAACTAAGATCGGCGATCGCGTCGTTCCGCAGCCCATCAAGCGTTCTTTACTTGTCTAACCTTCTTTCATTGTTATTCGGCCTTGTTTGCTTCACCGAAGCAAGCAAGCCCTCAGTTAGATTTCGTCACTTTTCGTCTACCGTTTTCGTCGTCTCACGTCCTTATGCGCATTATACCTCTTTATTACGAACCCGGCGTTTGGCCACATGAACAGACAGCAGCAGGCGGAAACTTGGAGTTTACTGGCGTTGGGTATTTATAGACGAGCAAGGGTGGACCATACGAGTGCCGTGGACCCGGATTTGTTTGACCTTTGCTTCTTCGGTTTGCACTTTTGCCTCGAGAGCGCGCCTGGCAGCGTGTGGCCATAAGTCGGGGCCTTGACACGAGCAAGGGCAGGGGGCCTATCGAAAGCGCATCTGGTACAGCTTTTGAGGCGTATTCAGGATTTTAGGGAGATGACATTTCCGTTGAGACGGATCCTCCGAGGTCTGTTGTTGTGCGAGGCTAATTTTCATGATAGTCCACGCCCATCTGAGTCGGACGAATTAATCAGTTTGATGGGTGTGGTGCTGCACAGATAAATGATGAAACCTGCAATAGCTCTCGGGCTGTATTGTCTCTCGGATGTATGCATGGTGTAGCAAGTCTTTGCAAGGTCACCAAACCGTGAAAGATGCCTGAAGGGGCGATGTTTTCGGTAGGACATCGGTGACCAGTTTTCTGGTCTCATGAGTAATAGTGTCCACTGGCAATTACTTTCTCTATTTTTAGCGCTTGCTGTATGTAATGCAATGATCTCGAGGCTGTCCCTGCGAGACGAGAACAGCTTCCACGCCGGATTACCAGCCTGCTCGAATCTTCTCGTTTCATACGGAAAGAGACCTGTCTACCACCACAGCCTGTCTCCTTGAGCAGCGTTACATGATGTTTCCATAGGCCAGTACACTAATTCGTATCGGGTCTCTTTTCCCCACCACCAACGCCTTCGCCTAAAGATTCTTCTTGGTCTGTCTTCGCTTTGCACGGAAAACCGAGTGCAGGATGGTCATAGTTCTCGCGCACAACAAATCCCCTGCGGTACACTCATTGACCAGAACCTGGCAAATGGATCTCTATGATCGGGGGTCTCTGATCTGGGCTTGATAGAGCTCATCGTCCGGGTCGAAGATGATGATATCCGTCCAGCCATGCTATCTTCTGGCGGCGAGATAGGCTACAGCATGTTCCCACATCTTGCGATTATCGGCAGGAACTTGCTCATTGCCAAGGGTCTTGATACCTTCGTTGAGTGCGACGAAGAAGGTGTCGGCAATCTTAAGGTCCTTGTGAAGGTCCGTAGCATACGGTACAAACTTCGTGGGAAATTCCGCCCGCTTGCTAGCCTTCAACTCGGGCGAGTCCGAAGGCTTAATGTCGTCCAACAGGGTCTTGATGGCAATACCCAAAGCGACGTCCGTATCCATCAAGAAGGGGAGTCTAGTTGCCACGTCTCACGTTAGCATTCTCGTATTGTTCGCTGAAGGTCGCGTGTAGGTTCCTTACCTGTGGCCAATGCTCAAATAATCATCCCTTTCCTTCTTTCCCTGGCCGTGGAGGAGCAGTGATGTGACAATAGCCTCCACAAGATTACGGTTCGCTTCCCGAATGGATGAACTCAACGAGCGGAAATGCAAGAAGTTCTTGCTCAGAGGTCCGGTGTAACCATTCGCTTCGTGGTGCAGCTTCAACAGAATAGTGCAACGGCTAATCAGAAGTAAACTGTCCTTGTCTTGATCAGAGCCGTTCATCGGCAACCCGTTCAGTTCCGTATGCTGGTTACCAGTGTGCAGCAGATCGAGGCGGATAAGTTCATAAGCAAGAAGAACTGCATCTGCCAACCTATCTTCTGGGTTCTGGGCAGCTACCGAGGCTATGGCGTCAAGTGACTTGGCTAAGGCCTCTCCCCACACAGTGAGTTGATGGTTGTCATTGACATACCCTCGTAGGTGAAGGAAGCGCCAGATGACGATAGATGCAACCATGTCATCAGAGTCTATGCCCTTTACCTTCCCCTTGCTGATTGTTGCCTTGGCGAACTCGGCGTTCTTCAGTGCAGAGACCTCAAAGAGAATGGAACCGTGCTTGGCATTAGGGAAATGTTGCTTGACAATATCCTCCTTGACCGACCACGTGTTAGCCTGCTCAATCGCCTTGTTACCCCCGCTGCGGTAGTCGATAGCATGAGAGTATTTATCATCGAACCAGGCTTTGACGCTAACTGGTTTGAACTGTATACCACGATTCAGGCGGGGCATGATGAGGCCAAGAGTTTGCTCTCTCAATGGCATCAACTGGTTCGTCACCAGCTTCTGGTACTCGGGGGAGGGGACGCCATCCAATGTGGGCGCAATGATGATTTGACCGTGGGTGATCCAGCTGGGAACGGTAGCACCAATGAGGCCAGTGTTAAGGTAATGAAACAGCTCTGCGGGTAACTGGTATCCGAGATATTCGTAGTTGTCTTCTGTCAATGTTTCGTAATTGTGAACTTTGGGCTCACCAGTCTCGGTAATGTAGATGAAGTGATCGATCGTCATACGAGCCTTATGGTACTTCTTCAGCCAGTGAGGGTCCTTTTTCTGGAGAATGTCACCAAAGGAAGCGCATGCAGTCGCAATGAGCTTGTCCGATGTTCGTAGCATATTGACTGCGTCTACGATAGACGGCTGGCGCGAGATGATGCTAGTGTCCTCTAGAGGAGGGAACATGGGCAAGAAAGAAGTCCCTCCCATCAGGAAAGCATCGACGAACATGGGCTCGGTGACGTTCAGGATCTTGATAATGCTCTTCTTGGACAGGGCTGTGAACTTTCCGGCTTCCCAATCTATGGAGCGAATGACAAAGTCTTTGATTGGGTACAGCAGAAGCTCCTGAGGCCCCATTATGCCGGAGCATTGCTCAGAGTCAATCATGTCGAAGTAGGTGAGCTGTAGAGGTAAGCGACCGGATTTGCACGGGTTCGGGAAACTTCACCCGTTACTCACCTGGGCGCATGCGTTGAATGGGGGCACTAGGAAATGCAACTGGCGCTTCTTCAGTATGCTCTGAAGCAGAGGGAACAGGTTTTGGATGGGATAGGCGCCTCGACTCGGCCCAAAGGCAGCGACGGCCGAGTTTGCCTCGCCATTGAAGTAGAGCTCCCACGCCCCCTTTGTTTTGTTGTTGGCCTTCTTGCCTCTCTGCACTGAGACCTCATTTTGTCCTTCGACAGCCTGGCCATTGAAGATGAAGAAGGGGATTGTCTTGTTGGTGGCCCAGCTATCCAGATCAAACTCGATGTGGCTCTCGATACCGACCAGGCCCCCGAGGGCGGGGAGCAGTGGCTCGTGGAAAGGGGCATTGTCGAGGAAAAGCTGAAGATAATATGCCGCATCGATCGCGATGGCATTGTCCTTGAGCTGGGATATGTCGGCAGATCTACAACGAACCGTAAGGTTAGACAAGGGCGAAACGATTAGAGAACGGGGCTTGACCTACTGGGCTTGCTCATTGATCCATACATCGTCGTATAGGACCGAGACTAGGAATCACGACAGTCAGTCCGGGCAAGAGTGCATCCATCTACCAGTTTGCGACTGCTCGAATGCTGCCCTCCCGCGCAATAGAATGCACGGTAAAAGACGCGAGCCCGGGAGGTGTCACAACCCATATCGCCACTTGGCCAGCTACGGGAAGCTTCCACCTCATCGGTATCGCGCACGGTGTTGATATAAGCAGGAATTTGCGGCAGCGACCTTGTTCTGCAAGACCAAATGTGGTTTGCGCCGCAAGAAGGGGCTCTTGGTGGTGACAGGGAGGTGACAAGCGACAGTTTTGTTGCAGCCCAGTTGCGCTGGAGAAACCTGCTTACCGGGAGGCATTTTGGCGGCCATTTTGGCAGCTCAACAGCTGTGCCAAGTGAGTGCTGGGCAACAAGGTGGGTATTCGCGAAGGATGCTGTCGTTGTTGTTGTTGTCGCCGGGTTTGTTGCTCCAAAGCGCTTCCGGGTCGAGGCTGAAGCTCAGACTGGAGATGGGACGTTGGGTGGGAGCGGGGGTGGGAGAGGAAAAGGGCGGGACAATAAACAACGGAGCTGTGCAGGCCTAGAAACAAAACAATAGCCAAGCCGAGTCGAGTCGTCTTGTTGTTTGGGAAAAGAGCGGGATGGAGAAAGGAAGGGGAAAATGCAGCTTCAAAGCTGGGTGTGTAATGGGAAACTGCCAGCGGTTGTCTTGTTGCCTCCCTCACACGACTCTCACAAGTAGCAGCTTAACAGCTTAACCCAAGCTGACTTAACAACGGGATCGCATGGGGGTGGACGGGGCTCTAGATGATGGACATGGACCCTTTCAAGAGGCTCCAAAAAAGAAGCCGGCGGGTATCGTTAGTAGCTGTGCGGAATGTGCCATGCTTAGCTGTTGGCCCAAGGCCTTGGTGGCTGACCCCTGTTCAAGTAAGGTACCCAGGCTGCCAGGCTGCCAGGCTGCCAGGCTGCCAGACTCCCAGGTGGCAGACCTGGCGCGGCACGCCAAGTGCAGTGCGTGCGTCATCTGTACGATAATAGAGCTCATCTGCCTAGGAGCTGCCATCGGCACTTCCGTAGCATGTAGCTAGGTCATGCTGGCTATGTCTCTCCGTATCGCCTGAGGCTGGTTCCAAGAGCAATACGTAACCTTGTTGGGGTCGGTGATCAATACAAAACCCCATCCTTATCACTCACTATCGCCACAAATAAGGAAATAAGGTCGGCGGTGGGGGGATCTTGTCTCAGGCGATATTTGGCTCCTTGCAGCCGACCTTCAGTACAGTCAAGCTGGTTCGAGCACCCGATTACAATATGCCTACTGCTACGACACCGGTCATCCCCATCATCGACATCTCAGCTGCAGGGGCTGGCGAGCTCGACGTGGCCAAGGCCCTCGTGGATGCTGCCGCCGAGCATGGTTTCGTCTACATCAAAAACACGGGAAAGGATATAACAGCACAGCAGATCAGCAATGCCTTTGAATTGGTGAGCAGCTAGCCCACTTACTCTCATATCGCAACCCCTCGCCAAAGCTAAGATTATCTGACGTGCTTGTCTATACTTAGTCCCGCGCCCTGTTTGCCTCCCCGCTAGAGGAGAAACAGAAGTGCACCATCCAGAAGAACAACCAGGGCTGGTCGGGCATGCACAGCGAGACGCTGGACCCGTCGTCACAACGCGTGGGCGACTACAAGGAAGCCTTCAACTTCGGACCCTTCACCGCGGCGCATGCGGCACAGCAGCCCCTGCCCGACACCCTGGACGCCTCGCAGGTGGCCGAGATCGCGCGGTTCTGCGGCGCCTGCCACGCGCTGTGTGAGCGGCTTTTGCACCTGTTCGGCCTGGGACTCGGCGTGACGCCCGCCGACTTCTTCGCGGCCTCGCACAGCCCCAGCCGACCCTCGGGCTCCATCCTGCGCTTCCTGTACTACCCCGCCCCCGCGGCGGTGTCGTCGCCGGTAGAAAAGGACGAGGTCCGCGCTGGCGCCCATTCCGACTACGGCTCCGTAACCCTGCTCTTCCGCCTGCGGGGCCAGGCGGGCCTGGAGATCCAGACGCGTGCGGGCACCTGGGAGCCCGTCCCCGTGTGCCCGCCCGGCACGGAGGACGACCCCTCGCCGCCCATCCTCGTTAACATCGGCGACCTACTCTCGTACTGGACCAACGGGCTGCTGCGGAGCACCGTGCACCGCGTCACCTTTGAGGGCGACGGGAGTGGCGGGAAGAAGGTGGCAGGCGAGTCCAACAGCGAGGTCCGATTGAGCATTGTCTATTTCTGCCACCCGGCCAATGACACGAAGTTGACTGCCGTGCCGAGTGAGAGGGTGAAAGAGTTCAAGGGCGACCTGGCCGAGGCAAACGGTGGGAACCCATATGCGGAGCGAAAAGTCTTGACCGCCGACGAGCATCTGAAGATGAGATTGCAGGCTTCCTATTCGCATCTGTACGAAAATGACGAGAAGACAACGTAAGCCCAGCATCCAACAAGGAGGCGAAAGGAAAGATAAATAAACCAAAATGAGATTTACTTCGCCTCCTGATCCTCATGCAGTACAGCTATATTGCTAACGGGTATCTATCTATCCAATGCGAATAAAATCAGGGCAATGCGATACAATTCTCCTATCCCTTTACTCCTGACCAATGCCCCGAGAAATGCTCATGAGCGCCTGTCATATAATTCCCGTGTATCGTTGTCTCCAAGGATCAAAGCCCTTTTGTATCGACCCTGTTTCGATGTGGGCAAAATCCTCCAATATTCTCCAGTCGTAGACCGCCACCCATTCACGTTGGCCATCTCTTTTCTTGAGACCAGCCTCCTCAATGCGCATGAGAAACTCGCGCGTTGCTTTGGGGCGTCGGGTCTCTACCAAGCATATCTTTCGTTTCCGGACAATCTTGACACTTCTTTGTGTTTGCCCTGGCGTATCTACGGAGACCCGTGGTGGGCTCGAAAAGGATGGCCCTGAACTTGATGGTCTACGCTTCCACGCCTCAGGATCCACCTCGAAACTGACGATACCATGGTTCTTGAGAAGATCATCCGTGACCCAGGCATAGCTGCTAATACACGGAGCGAGTAGGATAGATGAGTTTGTGAATGCGCAACTGGCCCCTTTATAGATACACTTCACTTGTGCCGCCGATTCAATGGTTGGGGTCGCTGGCTTTTCTGGTTGGCCTTGACGAGGTGTGGACACACACAACGGCGGCGAGGATGGCAGTTCATTTGCTGTGGTGAATGAGCCGGCTGCGGATGAGACGATACCATTCTCGCCCATTGGCGATGATGGCACAGTCTGACGTTGGGTCTGAACGAACATAGAGGAGCCATTCTGGAGGGAGGAACATTGATTTCCGGGAGAGTTATTCCCATCGATGCTAGCTAGTGGCCGTCTGGGTGGTATTGTAGGAAGCAAGTCCTCAGCACCATTACCAACGGAGCCTCGTTGTCTTTTAGAAATGGTGCCAGATGTCTCCGCTGCTCGTTTACTCGGTTTCGTCCTGGCATCAGGAATCATCGTGTCAGATGTACCAGCAACCGATTTTCGCGCATTAGCACCTGATGGCCTGGGCTGTGTGTCTAAGCCGACGGGTGCCTTGCTGCTTGCATCCGTAGATCCTACTCGCGAACTCACATCAAGGGCAGCTCCCACGCCACCGGTTTTAAGCTGGCCATCTCGAGTTGAGCTGGTATAAGATGGACTTGGCGAGGTAGGGGGTCGATACATCTGAGAAGATGCTGTCCTGGCTCGGCTTATCGGCGGCTCGCCCCCGCGGGTCGGCTTTCTCCAGGGCAGATATCCAGTGCCTCATTTCTTGGCTATCTTCTGGTTCGGGTGCCTCAATTGCGCTGTGGGCTGCCTGCTGAAGTTCTGTGAAGCTGATCGTATCAAGATACGATCTGTCAAAGTGGATCTTGCTGACATATGGAAACCGCATGCTCCAAGACCGGGAATTCGGCTCTTTATCGAATGAGAAGCACCTCATGTCGAATACGGGCGGGTTTAAAAAAACTTCTGTCGGTTTTGTCGTGCTCCCTGTGCCTCTGAAGTCTAAGGTGAAGAATTCGTTATCATCGAATGGGACCGCCCGAGGCTCACAGTGCGTTCTCAACGTCCGGAGAAGGGTTTCAGGTAGCTCCACGATGTTTGTAACAACGAATGCAGGCTTCTCGGTCCCATCTCGAGCGCATTCTCTGTTTTCCAGGCACCCAATAAAGAAGTGCGTCCACTTCAGTTTAGCAATATTGTAAGACTTCGCTTTGACCGAGTCATACGAAGCCCCAACAACTGCAAAATCTCCAACATCGCCCCAACCCTGCACATACTCCTTTTTCAATTTCACGACGCAAGAGCCGAACCGGCTCTGGCGAATGCGAAAGTCGAAGTACGGCTCATCAGGTTTCAGGACGACGCCTTCGCCTTTCGCTACAATGCATCTCGCAAAAACCTCTCGTAATGTAGATGCTGCCGAATGCCGTGAAAAGGAGATAATATGCCGCTGAACAATCTCTGCATGCCCCTTTCTGCAAGTAATGAGCTTTTCAAGATGCTTCATTCGTTCGGAATGTTTTATTCCCAGCATCGACTGAGTGTCCAACATAAGGATGTCATAATAAATGATCATCAAATGCTCGTAATCGTGTCGTCTGATGCACATTAGCTCTAACGAATATATATGAAAGAACGACGTGCTTACTGGGAGTCATTATTGCTTCCAATAAAGGAACCAGAACGGGAAACATGTTTGCGAATCTTATGGAATGGAAGAACCTTGTTATCCTGCTTCAGTCAGTACTAAGCAAACCACGACTTCAGAAGCCACGTACCTTGGTACTATATACTACGAGCTCGCCTTCAAGAATGCATCCGGTTTTGAAGGGACAACCCTGCTGCCCTGTCCTTAGGGAGTCTCTGATTGCTCTGCTCATGGTTAGCTGTTGGTTTCGTGTGTAGGGATTCAAGCGAACTAACGGATGCAGCTTTCGACGGTCTTGGGTACTGTCCTTCCCACTCTTGGAGAATATCTGGATTGGTGCGTGTTGATTGCTCAGATCTACGTGAATCTGGCAGTACTCCCCATCGATTTTCTGCTCGCAACTTATTTGTCTCCTCCCAATGATATCTACGCAGTTTTGGATGCTTCTGGCCTTAAGCCATGGCTGTCGGCCAACCTTGATACCAAGTGCAGGCCTTAAGAGACTGGCGACAACTTCTGGGTCGCTGGTAGATGGGCCGACGTGCTGCAAGAAGTCGGTTGCAATTTGCAGATCATCCCTCACTTTCAGGATTCGAGGTAACAGAGCATGGTACGCACGAAGAACGACACGCTCCTCAATAACGATCGGCTGGTAGTTCTTCAAGACCAATCTTGTAAACCACTTGGCATCCCGGGAGCTGATGCGAGTGAATAATCGCCCCAAGACGTGGTTGACTGATAGTGGGGGTTGGTTCGTTTTAGAGGCTTTAATGGTTTCGGAGCTGAACCTGCAAGCAGCCGCGACCCTTGTAAGCACCTCGTCGATATCCTCTACAGTGACCTCGCGCTCAGGGTGTGTAGGATTTGGCTGTGAGTATATTTTTAGTACTTGCATACCACAGCAGAATACGCCATCACCAGGGCTCATGGTGGTTACGAAACTTACCGTGCGGCTCAGGATGCTCTCGACACAATCGCCCAGATCAACACCTTGCCCTGGCGTCTTGTATCTTCGCAATTCCTTCACTCGTGAACTGCCCAGTATCAGAGCCTGGCCAATGATACTTTCCAGGCGTGGTGCTTGAATTCCGTAAACCCGATCAGTCCTGCGTTCCGGCAAGAGTGTGGATATGACGGCGCATCCGTTGACAGTTGGCGCATCCAGACGGACACGGTGCTCGTCGAACCAGCGCTCAATAATCGTGTGGCTTGACGTCTTTTCTGTGTTGGTCGGGTGTGCTTCTTCTTCCAGCTGCTGTAGAAGGTCGCAGACAAATCTGTAGGGAAAGGGCATTGTTTATACGGTTATCGCCGATCATGGAGCGCGAATGAAATGTAGCCGTGATCAAGAAAAAGCAAAGAGAGCGACTAGGGAAGCAAATACCAATGCATCGCATGTGAGAAGTAGTTCTTCTGCGGGGCCATGCAATGTGTTAGAAAAAGAAATGATTGCGCTCACGATAATGCCCAGCAAATCTCTTTGTCCATGTGAGATGTCAAAGACATGCATTCACACGCAGCAACATCTCGTGTAAGTTGGTGTCCAGATCATCTGAGACGCGTTTTACTGACCAGCCCCGCGTTAAGTGCTTGGCTAGCAGCGACATCAGCGTCAGCGTGGGGCTCTAAAGTAGCACATGTGGTGGTGTGGTGCAGTAGACAAACTCCAAACTCCAAACTCCAGGCCAGCCCGAAGCCAATTGATGGACACAATCCCAGCCTGACAATCACCACAGCTGGTTGTTACTCTTCGCTTTCAGGCAGCTAGGGTTTTGAGTCTGTAATGTGTAGAACTCTAGCCATCTTCTTGGGTGAGGCGGTCGAGACGGCAGCCGGCCCCGACCACGGCAAAGGTAGCATCCACGTCTTGGTCCAAAACCCGACCAGCCAAGACCGGACCTGTGGCGTTCTGCTTGATGTAGTTGTTGGCAAGGGAATGCGAGGATGACTCGGCAATGGTGGCAAGAAGAACAGCGTGGGAAGCTGTAGCACCCGCGTAGCTGATGCAGTATGCCGCAGCTCCTGCCATGAGCTTGGGGTACCGCTGAACAAGGCCATGAATAAGACAAGGAAAGTAGTATAGAAACCGAGGCGCCGCGCCGTGACTGCCGCTGATGGGATAGACGCATTGCATGTCGGTATAGGTAGTAAAAGGAGTATACATGGCTGATCGCCTTGGGAGACTGTGGTTTTGTGTAGGCGTGAATATTATGTCAGTCTTTTCGCTCGCGGTTGCGTTTTGGCTTTTGATGGTAGCGTTTCAGGACCAACACCATGATCACCACTGCAATAGATCCAGCTACGCCCCCAACAATGGCCCCGATCAGAGGTCCTGTTCCAAGGTGACCCGAGGGTGGTGATCCGGGGCTAACAACGTAATCCGTTTCGATTGTATGAGAACTGGAGATAATGGTATGGCTGGCTGGGTCGGATCGAATTCATGGTGGCTTTACTGGGAACTGAAACGGGGAGGGTCATCTGTAGCAGCGGAGTGTTGCCCACTCATATTTAATAGTGACAGTTCAACAAGACTCGAGGCTTTTGTAGATTCCATGTTGCATGCCAGCTAGTTACATGCTCATGCAAGCGCTCTAGGCCGTAACTGAACCTGTTTCCCCCTCTAGAAGCCATATTCCGTTTATCATTTTGGCGGAGAGGAAGGCGCGTATTTACTATAATGCAGCGGTGATACGGAGAAGTTCTCGCAATGATAATGTGGTCGTTCGTATGCCAATGCAACTAGGCATGAGTTTGTGTGCGGGGTATCTTTCGTTACCTTTGCGGTAATGTAGCGGCAACATGGCTGGTGATAAATCCAGGGGTTTCCTATGCCTCGCTGATCTCTCGCCTGACGGATAGAGCCCCTCAAACATGCGTGGATAACCCTTTGGGCCACACGGTTTGCTACCTGGTTGTGATGGCTGCTTGCCTGCTTAAAAGCAGATAAATGATGATAGTCCCTTGCGTTGTCATCATTTCCCGGCGTCGACGTCTCTTTCGTATCACGTCGGAGCTGGAAGCACCACCCCATCACTTACAAGATAAGCGTCTCCCAGGCTTTCGGTAGACCCCAATTCGGTTAAGAGAATCGGGGGTATAGATATCCAAGACATAATTCTTGGGCGCAGTAATGCATAAGCGTACGCCCTGGCTAAGTTCACCGCCATGGCAGGCGACAAAACATTGCCTCCGTTAAGGCGGGCATTGCCCGTAGCGGCGAGACGATAGCCGCGATGTTCGCCCCGAACACAAATCAGAGGCACGAGAGGTCACTGGGATCGAGTAGATGTACATCATGACTTTATAAAATCGATGCTCGAGCCCCAATATGGAATCATCGACCAACAATGCAAGCAAGATATATAGAAGGGGAAAAGCGCACCTTAATCCAGATTATGCCACCAGGCGACGTTGAAATCACTTCAGTCCGATCTGGAGGTAATTTGTCTTGTTGCTGTCTCAACGCAGTCGTTCTAGTGCTACTGAAACCGGTGTAAATACGGAAAACGTGGGTTGTTAGTTTGCTTTACGACAGACGCGGCGCTGTGAAAATATATCTTAGCCTGCCCATGATAGGCGGGATGCATACTAACCACCACCAGACTAGTTGCACCGGCTGTGGCAGTGAGAAGAGGAGAAAGGTGTGATAGGTATACTAGATATCCGCTCTCAAAGCTAAGGAAAAATATCCCGGGGATCACGTTATGTATCTGCAGCCTCGCCCAGCTGAAGATTCGATGGGATCTGGCTCGAGTTGAGCGCACGACATTCGCCAACAAATGGGTGAGAACGGTATCGTAGTGGAGCAAAGGCCCACTGCCCATGCTTTTCACGACAGTCAATTGAAAGCCGAAATGATAGACCGCAATGCATAGCCGGTCTGGGCGGCGGTGTGGATATCGCCCAGGTAGCCCAGGTAGTCCGGGCTTGATCAAGCACTTGCAAGTTGGCCAGTCATACTCCGTACTCTGTAGTAGATAGAGTGGCAGCTGAACCCCCACCAAGAGGGTGGTGTGAAGAGATAAACAAACGGTTGCTGCAGCGCCGACGGAGACATACGTATGGATCGGCTACCTTATCGTCGTTCGAGTACAAGTAGTTGAAACAGCATTGTGTCTTGCTCTTCCCAGAGCAGCTTCGATGTCTTGTACTGGCCTACCGGTTTTGCACATGTGCAGCGAACTGAGTTCTGTGTCTCACCTAGCGACGTCGATGAGCTCAGACCCAGGCAAAATTTCCGGGCGCATGACGAGCGGTATGCACGATGAATGGATGGGTATCATCGAGCCATCTACCAGTAATTAACTGCAAGTGGTGAATTTATGGATGATTGGCGGAGCAGGGCAAGTCGGCTTGGAAGGAAAAAGGAGCTACAGTTGATCGTAGTGCGTAGTTCAGTCCGTCCCCCACCGAGGAACAGAGGCCCGTAGTTATAGGTAGGTCCTTGTAGTAGTACCTGGTCCGTACGTGTAGTGTGGAGGACTCAGCTAGTCAGCTCTACATACACACATATCAGATCGAGAAACGGTGATCGGTAGTTCAAGAGCAACACTAGGCCGCTGGAACCCATTCTGGCATCTGAGTTACAGATTCAAATGGAAACACACGTACACTTCAACTTCAATCAGCGATGTTTACTTCCAAATGCCGAAAGATGACGAATAGAGCTACAGAGCTGATGGTAAGCCAGACACACTGCTGACAGGGCCGAGGCCAGGGACAAGGCGCAAGAACATGGCGACCCCTGCATGTCTCCCAGCTGTCCCCTGCATAGTTAAAATTGCACCCAACTCCGCAACAGGACCGCCCCGGCAATCTGGGCAACCTAGGCACCTGCGGGAGGTTACATACTGGAAGCACGCGAGTCTGCCACAGGCCGGACTGAGCTGGACTTCTGGACTCGCGGACATGCGAGCCCCTGCAAAGAAGGCGTTGTCTTCGGTGGGACCATGGGATTCGTTTCCATATGGTTGACGGGGAGAGTGAGGAAACAACAAACCAAAGTAAGAAAGACGAAATGAGCTTCCTTAAAGCATTGCGAGGCGCGTCCAACACTCCCCTGGACCTTCTTTCGACCTTTCCCACCTTCTGCCCCATTTTGCCCAGCACGGAAATCACCATCCCTTGACGCATTACCGCTTGGAAAGCCAACTTACATACACGTTCGTTACCGTACAGCTTCTTCTTCCTGGAGAGATGGGATCATCCGTTGGCACTGGAAGCAGCATCCAACTACCAATCTGCTAACTAGAGAGACCATACTGCTTACCGAACACACCATACCAGAACCAGACCATACCACACACATTCCCACCCCTCCCCTCCACCCCTATTCTAATCCTACCTACTCCGTAGACACCAATTAGTTGCCGCCGCCGCCTGCTGAGCAAGTTGGCAGCAAAGCCCCCTTCTTTTCAATTCCAGTACCCTCTCCCCCCTCTCGAGCATTTCGGCGCCTTGACCGCCTCGTTGGGTGACGTTTTGTCTACTTGGCCAGCTAGCTCCAGTAGCCGTTACATGGTCCCTGGGCTTGTCCGTTGTCCGCATTGCCATTGGAAGCTCCCCGTCCAGTCCGTCCCCAGTTACAACCGCCCCCGCTCCACTTTGTCTGCACCCAGCCCAGGCCAAGGGGGGAAAAGTGTTGCGCAATTCGACTTTTTGGACTACCAATTTCCCACAGGATCGCTTGTCCCCGAATATCACCATCTGTCTGGATGGTTGATAATGACTGGTGGCGCTTCCGGTGTTCCTTCGTCCCGAACGCTCCATGACCTCAGTCTATTCTCTGCAAATTTGCTTGATTACTTCCTGTTCTAACACTCTTTTCAAAGACAACAACAAGCTCTTCAATTCTTTTCGAGCTCGTTACGTCAAACGTTCTTCGTCTTCCTTGAGAGCCCGGCACCGACGTGCCCTTGGTGCTCCAACCAGTCCCTCCCGCCGACGCAGACTGCCGGCGTCAAATTCGATCACCAAAAATCGCCGACTAATTGGCGCATATTCTGGTTCCCTTCCTCGGGCCACAATGACCTCGGCCCAACTGCGACAAGCGCAGCTCCTCGATCACGCTGCGTCTCTGGACGCTGTACTTGCGACCCCGGCCCATTCACCCACCATGGACGATAGCACAATACCACGGGGCTCAGCAACCCCAACTTCTGCCACAACAACCACCCCTCATGCTGGCCAGTCTGAATGCTCCCAAGACGACAGGCACTCGGAGTTTGTACTGCAACCATGGTCAAGCTCTAATGTGCCCATGTCGGCTACCAGTGCGACGTTTGATTCGCGACCCAGGAGGTCCAGCTCGGTGAATTCGCGCAACTCCAATCGCCTGTCATTGACACTCCCCATAGCTCCCCCGACGAGCATGCCCTCGAGGCCTACACCCACTTCATCGGTGCCCCCAACTCCGAGCGGAGAGTCTATAACTTCCGGTTTGGCTTCCCCCATGGACTCGGAACAGCTCATTGTTGCCATTGCTGCCCAGGAGCGACGCGTCTTGGAGCTGCGAGAAGAGCTCAACAGAGCCGAGGGTGACCTGAAACAGCTGAAGTGCCAATGGAGGGTGTCAGAAACTTACAAAGTGAGGCCGGCGGTGCAGAGACATGAGCCACTCATATCATTAGCAACAGATGAGGATGACATCCCATCCGCGCGGCGCAGTCTTGATGCCGAACGAAAAAAAGCCATGCTACTCGGGCAAGGCACGCCACGCAATTACAGGCGGAAAGTACTGCGCGGTGGGCACACTCGAACACTGTCTTTGCTTTCTCCCACGAAATCAGAGCATGACATACCCATACATCATGACAGTGATGTTCTGCGATCGCCCGAATCATATTCCTTCTCCAAACCCAGCCCCGTACTTAATAAGCGAGCAACATGGGCACCTCGTCAAGCTCCGCCAATGCAGCCTGGTATGAAGCAGATCGCACAGGACTTCAAGCACGGCCTTTGGACCTTTGTTGAAGATCTGAGGCAGGCAACTGTTGGGGACGAAGGCATATCAGCTACCTCGAATAGAACCAGCGGGTTTGGGCCGAGACTGAACAGATCGGAGTCAGCAGATCAGGATACAATCCGGGCCTCCTCAGCAAATCGGGGTCCTATGCCATTCAGAGACAACTTTGAGCCGTTTGAGGACACGCCTAGCAAGTCAACGACCGGAAGCTTCAACGATCGCACACAAAACCGAGGAACCGCGTCCCGACCAGAGCCGAAACCTAGGAAACACTTTTCTTGGACGCCACTCACCTTTGACGATGTTGGTGACGATGACTGGTCGAACTGGGACTCTCCCAACGTGAAGACCACTCGATGGAGTGGCAGCACGGTTTCCGGAGACATCATCCCATCTCCCCCTGAGAGGAACGACGAGAATGAGGCCACCCTGTAAGATCAACCCGCACCGCCCGCTGGGAACTGGGACACAGGACTCTAACACCCGTGATAGCAGGCGTAAACCCTCCAGGGCTGAGCTGCGATCCCCCTCGCCGCAGACCCAAGCCAAGCTTGGCGAGCTGAGCGAGCTCCCTGGGGCCCTTTTAAACAGTCTCAACCCGAGTAACATTAAAAGATTCTCGTCGGACTTCATCAAGGAATGGGAGAAATCCCTATCACCACCCCCGGAGACCACGACGTTCGAGGCCAGCTTTCAACAGCGCATCCACGAACAGGCCTCTTCGTGAGGTTCTTACATGGATGCCTCGCCGATCCCTTCCCCCAAGTCTTGTGATATCGGCTTGGTTGTTGTGACAGCTGTGGCTACCTGCCACTCATGCTTCTACCACGATTAGCAAAAGAAACGTCTCTACACAATGACGCATACACCGCCTCAGACGCCTTACTAATTGTTGGAATAAAAACGGCAGGGCTCTAGGGTAGAGTCCACAGTAGACGAAAGCTATTGGGGCTTTTGGCAGCTGTTCTGGATATAAGATCTGGATATGGCGTCTGGGGTGGAAACAGGGTACTATAATGATAATGAAGCCCATGATAGATAGATGATAATGTAGAACGAAATAATAGTCATTATATTCTGTCAGATTATTGCTACTATATGCCTTCACTTCCACTTGACGTTTTGGGTGGACGTAGCTGTGCCTTGATTTGTTGCAGTGAATATTACAAACAGGCACCATGACAACAATTGTGTAGTCTTAGTTTGGGCGGGGTACGTTGATCGATTCAATCTCGAGGCTGCTGATTTGAATTGCATGCGAATAGACAACTAGGAAAGATTCCGGTCATGTTGACGACATGTTAATGGATACCTCCCTTATTAGATGGTCAGGTGGCAGTGTGTATGGTGACGGGCGGTTCGGCGCTTGCTGGGGCCGAACAGGTCGAGGCAGGCCGATGCATCCTTACATCGGAGAGAGTGATGGATCTTGGAAACAAAACAACAGGCGGTAAGGCGGTAAGGCTCCCACGCCCAGTGCATGAACGTCTGGTATGAGCTGCATCTGACACAAGTAGGTATCGGCCAGTGCATACATACTTGCATTTCCCTACTTGGCCTCCTTGTTGACACGCGACTTGAACTCCAGTAGCACTGGACTTGTACTTTGAAAGAAAGAAAAACCCTCTTCTCTTGAGAAGACCGGGACAAGAGTGCATGTTGGGCCTGCGACCACAGCTTCGAGCACGCCCGTCGCTCGTGGAGTTGATCGCGAGGGGCCGCAGCCGCAGTCGCAGCAACAGTGCATCGTCTGTTGCTTCTGCTGTTTCGGGCAGGGGCAGTGGCAGTGGCAGTGGCACTGGCACTGGCACTGGAAGAAGTGGAGGCGGGGACGCAGAAGCAGAGGACGCAGAAGACGCAGAAGCAGCAGCCACAGCCCGGGCGGGCTCACCACCTGTGGCAGTTGCGCTACTCCTCCAGCAAGCTGCAGTCCAGCCGCTACCCAGCAGCCCGCAGCAGTCTCCAACAACACGATTCAGCGACGTCGAACCCGAGGCTCGTGTCGATCCAACCTTAACTCTATCCTCACCTTTGCTGTCGTCGTCGTCTTCTTCCTCTGCCCCTCCATCCCCTGCGAAGCCACAGTCCAATCCTACCTTTTCCATCACCCAGCCCGGAGCTGCTGTTGCGACTGCGGTGAAGCTACCTAGAGCTCCCATTACGACATCATCCAAAATGGCTGCGGTAAGCTCCATCTCGCTCGTCCACGGCATGGCAATGGCTCCTCGCAAGACGACGAGGGCCCGCAAAGCTCCCCTGCCTGTCAGAGCATCATCGAACGTCTGCTGACTCCTGCTTTTCTATCTTTTCTAGGCTTCCAAAGCAAACGGCGATATGGATGACGTCCAAAAGGGTACGTGACATTGCACATGCCCTTTTTGCGAGATTTGTTGGCTAACCCTCTGGTCTTCAGGCAAGATCTACTCCGTGTCCGGGTACGTTTCTATTGATCAACCGCGAGTTGTAATCGCTATCGTGTATTGGCCGCTGACTTTAATGCCGCATGCAGTCCCGTCGTGGTGGCCGAGAACATGACCGGAGTCGCCATGTACGAGTTGGTACGCAATGATCCCGCCCTATCCTTCCAACCTACAACTTCTCACAGCTATCAATAGGTGAAAGTCGGTCACGATAACCTAGTCGGCGAAGTCATTCGAATCAGCGCCGATCAAGCCACCATCCAAGTCTACGAAGAGACAGGTTCGTCCGCCTGCTGAAGGAAGAGAGGAGAACCATAACTGATCATATCGCATGCGTACAGCTGGTGTCACCGTCGGCGACCCTGTCATCCGAACCGGCAAGCCTTTGTCCGTCGAGCTGGGCCCTGGTCTGCTCAACAACATTTATGATGGTATCCAACGTCCCCTGGAGAAGATTGCCGAGAATGCTGCCATCATCTATATCCCTCGCGGTGTTGCCATGCCCGCCCTCGACCGACAGAAGAAATGGGAGTTTACGCCTACGATGAAGGTTGGCGACCACATCTCTGGAGGCGACGTCTGGGGTACCGTTTTCGAGAACTCCTTTATCAAGGTCCACAAGGTCATGTTGCCGCCGCGCGCCCGGGGTACCATCACCAAAATTGCCAGCAAGGGCGAATATACAGTTGACGAGAAGATCCTCGAGGTTGAGTTCAATGGCCAGAAGAACGAATTCGGTATGATGCAGACATGGCCCGTCCGTGTTCCCAGGCCGACGACCGAGAAGCTTGCCGCCAACCAGCCCTTCATTGTTGGACAACGTGTGTTGGACGCCTTGTTCCCCAGTGTGCAGGGTGGTACAGTTGCTATTCCTGGTGCTTTCGGATGTGGAAAGACTGTCATTTCCCAGTCGGTCTCCAAGTTCTCCAACAGCGACGTCATTGTGTACGTTGGCTGCGGCGAGCGAGGTAACGAGATGGCCGAAGTCTTGAAAGATTTCCCTGAGCTGTCCATCGAGGTCGACGGCCGCAAGGAGCCTATCATGAAGCGAACTACTTTGATTGCCAACACATCCAACATGCCCGTTGCTGCGCGAGAGGCTTCTATCTACACTGGTATTGCTGTTGCCGAGTACTTCCGAGACCAAGGCATGAACGTTGCTATGATGGCCGACTCCACGTCACGTTGGGCCGAGGCTCTTCGTGAAATCTCGGGTCGTCTGGGTGAAATGCCCGCTGACCAGGGTTTCCCCGCCTACCTTGGTTCCAAGCTGGCCAGTTTCTACGAGCGTGCAGGTAAGGTCCAGACCCTTGGATCTCCTGAGCGGGAAGGCAGTGTCAGCATTGTCGGTGCCGTCAGCCCTCCTGGTGGTGATTTCTCCGACCCTGTGACAAGTTCCACCCTTGGTATTGTACAGGTCTTCTGGGGTCTCGACAAGAAGCTCGCCCAGCGAAAGCATTTCCCTTCCATCAACACCGGTGTCTCTTACAGCAAGTACACAAACGTTCTGGACAAGTGGTATGAGAAGGACTTCGCCGACTTCCCCCGGCTCCGTGACCGCATCCGACAGCTGCTGTCCGACTCTGAGGAGTTGGATCAGGTCGTGCAGCTGGTCGGCAAGTCTGCTTTGTCTGATCCCGACAAGATTACTCTGGATGTTGCCACATTACTCAAGGAAGACTTCCTGCAGCAGAACGGTTATTCCACCTATGATCAGTTCTGCCCCATTTGGAAGACCGAGTGGATGATGAAGCTCATGATGGGCTTCCACGACGAGGCGCAAAAGGCGATCGCACAGGGGCAAAACTGGAACAAGGTCCGTGAGGCCACCAGCGATCTCCAAGCCAAGCTACGAACATTGAAGTTCGAGGAGCCGGGCGATGGTGAAGAGGCTGTCTGCAAGAAGGTATGTCAAACTGCGTACGCCACGTTCTCCCATATGTTATTTTACTGACCCCCCGTCCTTTAGTATGAGAGCATCAACCAAGAGATGATGGACAAGTTTGCCGCCGTCTTGGATGAATAAGTAGAGTATGTTTGTTAGTTTGTAGTTTTAGGGCAAAGTCCAGTATCGGGGACTTCGTTTGAGCCCAGCGCCGCAATTGTTTCGGGGATTTCGTTCCCTCTTGTGCAACTGCATCACCATAGGATCATGTCACAGTAGATTGAGGCGAGATGGAGAATAAGAACACACACGTCAAGTTTGGATTACTCAACAGAACTTATGCCCCTATTCGTATGCCTACGGCGAATCTGTATCGTATATAGAGGTGAAATGTTTCTTAGTTCCCACCCGCACAAATCAACTAATAAAGAAAGGTATGGACAATCAATGTTGGTTTGACCCTATTCTCAATTTCCCCCTCTTTCATGATCCCAGTACCCCAGTATACCATGGGTATACAAAGTGTGCAAAGGTCGAGGTTGTTGAAGTATCCATGGACGGCTCTTCATGGGCGGCAAATCAATCATTATGTGTGCTTTTAGTATAGATGGAATAAGTATATAGGCGCGTATATTTTCCGTGTCTATTTAATACAGCTCTCCAGCCCCCTTCTCCTTCCTCCATTGAGACGTCGCGTCGAGAAGATTATCTAATAATGCAATAGGAATGATGCCAAGCTAAAACATAGTACAACGACAAAGACAAAGAGGGAATATGTGTTAACGACGGAAGCAATGACAATAGGCTGGGTAAGGATATATATGATGGCTCGGGAGCTGGGTATCTTCGATGCCAAACAAAAAGGAATACCAAATATCGAAGCGACAAACGCAAAGCACCCAGAAGAATAGGAAGAAGCAGCCGTCCCGTTGGTCTAGAATGAAAAGCGAATGAGGTTTGCCGCCACGATGAAGTGAAAAACATCGCGTCGTGAAAATGCTGGGGCTTGATTTATCCCCGAAAAAGACCGCTCACTCATTCGCTCCTTTCCCCCCTCTTCCAATTCTCAACACCGCTCGCCATATGTTCGACTCCTATTTTTGCTTAGTAAATGCCCCAGCGCCCTTGTCATATCCAATGACCCGCAGTGCGCCTGGATCGTCGTGTCTTCTCCGGTGGATTACTCCTTGCTCAAGAGCGGCTCCATCACCTCGAGGGCTCTTATTGACTGCTCGCTGGATAAAATGACCGCGCCGGCCCGAGCAGTCGACAAATACGATAGTTGCTCTCCATCCCCCGTCTCGGCCATGCGCATCTCGGCCACGAGCTTGCCGGCGACTCCCGATACAATCCCCGTGGCCTCGATAGGGGAGGTTCTCCAGGTCGAGGAATATCGGGATAAGATCCCCTTCCACATCCCCGACTAGCGAGTCGCCGAAGACGCCGAGCTGCGTCTTGTCTATCAGGAGGGAGGGCGGATCCTCCTGCGCCAGCGTCATGGATAAGAAGCGGGGCTGCAAGACGAGGACCGAGATCAGGCTCGTGTAAAGCTTCGTGTCGACATTGTCCAGCCAGCTGCGGCGGGCGTGGTCTCCGTTGGTGCCGTTGCCCGTGAGGCGTCGCGTCGGGGTGGGCCGCCGGCTGCTAAAGTGATTCATCTGCTCCTGCTCTAGGTCCTTTCCTGAGCACAGCACGACGGTTAGGTCCTTTTCGATGAACGGGACGACGTTGCGCTTCTTGAGAAGCTCGAAGGTCCGCGTCTGCAGCTCGGCGACGTTGGACGGCGGGGGCGTGGAAGGCGGTTGGCTGCTAACGCTGCCCCCTCGCACGTGGACCGTGGGCGACACGAACGCGGATTCGTCCTCGGAGAACTCGAAGCCCCGACACAGCAGGGCTTGCACAACGGTTTGCCGGTCCTTGGTGGGCACCAGAATGAAGTCGGAATAGTACGTCGTGATGAAGAAGATGGGGATGCCGGCGAGCGCGAGGGGCGAGGTCAGTTCCATGACGCCGGTCCCAGCGTTCATACCGGCGCTGATGACAGACAGGATGAGGTAACCGTCTCTGGAGATGGTGACGGTGTTGGATGCATCGCGGGGCAGCCTCCGGATGACGGGTTCAAATACCTTTTTGGCCCAGTTGTCGTGACACACGACCGAGCACTCGACCGGGGTGATGCTGACGTTGAGGAAGCCATGCTTGTTGTCGATGCTCAATCCCTCGATCTCCTTTCCGCTGTCGAATTCCCCATTGGGCAGTAGGACCTGGAGTATGGGCTGGAGAAAAACCGGATAGAGGCTGAGTGGGATGTGTATTAAGCTGAAGGTCCCATCCTGAGATCGGCATGTTAGTCTGGTACGAGTATGTATAGTCGAAATATGACTAATAGAAATTGCAAGCTTGCTATGATGCAATGCTTGGCAAAACATGGACTGATGCAGACCGACTAGACGAGCCGAAAGCCACGGCGAGCTCCGTGGTATTATTTGAATAATCGCCACCAATGACTTACCAAGAATGATATCTGGCTGGGGGAGTTCATGGTGACAAAGAGGCTCCTCGCACCACTGACGATGGCGGCCTCGCGGTTCTCATCCGACCACCACGGCGAGGGGCGTGGGATCTGGGGATGGACCCCTAAAAATGCACAGACGGAGTTCGAAGCGAGCTGGCGCCGGGCCGTGATTGGACAGGTCTTGGTTCTCCGGGTTCTCTTCCGCAGAAGCAAAGAAAACACACCCACTGGATGACGGGCTCTTGGCTGTTCGAGTGATGATCTGGCCGGGCTGGACAATGGATGGAAGAGGGAAAGGATGCGACCAGAAAGGCGTTTGTGTCGCGAGGAGCGCGAGGAGAGACGAGGCAAGGGAGGGCGATTAGGATAAGAAAAGGTTTGCCGCCAGGTATCTCGCCGTGGCCCAGCGAAATCGGTGCTGGACGTGTTCGTCAGAGCCCCAGTTGCTAGTGACTGTTGATGGCGGAAAGTAAGGTTCGACAGCGTCCTCGTCCTCCTTCTTCTTCCTCTTCTTCCTCTCCTTCCCAGACTACAGCTATCTACAGACGCACGATAGGAGCCTGACTCGGGGGTTCTGAGGGGACCTATGTGGGCCGCGGTCTAGCAGGCCATCTAATCGCACATGTTCGGTCGGGGGGAGGAGAGGCTGGTGGCTGGTGGTTCTTCTTTTTACTTATACAGCCCGGATGCCACCATGTCGGGTTTAGACGCGAGGTGGTGGAGGCCTTGCTGTCCCGCTCTCGGTGTGTCGGGATTTCCGCTTTTCACCCCCAATCTCAAGTAAATGCAGATGTAGATAGATAGATATATGGACGGGATGCAATGCAATGCGTGCTGCGACGCGATGCTCGCCTGCAACAAGCCGGAGAGAGATCCGCAAGAAACACGAATCGAACAGACCGGGTGCGGCGGGCATCTACCTACTTATTGTGCCCTACCTCCCTACCTCCTCGTTGATCGTGGTCTTCTTCTTGGCCTACCATTGGGGCTGTGACTCGGCAGCCTCACAACCAACCCCAGACCCTGGGCGAGAGAACGTCGCTCGTGCCTGAACGCCAACCGCCAACGTTGCAACCCAGACCAGCGATGCACCCCAAAAAGGCATCCCGTCGACGCACGCCGGACAGGGTCTATGCAGTTGGGCGAGAGCGTGCACAGAACGTGGGGGAGGAGCTTATCACAACGTGTACACGCACATACACATTGGTCCAGGGGAGCGAACTGGCCTACCCCAACCTGCTTGCAGCTAAGCCAATGATGCATCATTTTTGAGCCAGCCACCTGCCGCGTCCTGCTGCAGCATGATGTCTCGTCTTCATCCGACTTCCTGCGTTCCTCTCCCACAGAGCGGGGTTGGGAAGGAAGCGATGCAAGTGCCCTACATTGAAAAGGGCAAACCGCAAGGTCATGCCAACGTCATGCGGGGGCGAGAACCATTGCAAGCCAGGGACATATCCGAATGACACACTATCATGATATTCAGTACGAGAGAGATGTATACACATACAGTGATCCGCAGCTTTCCATCGAGAGCCGGGATAAAGCGCTGGCCCCGCTGTGACTTGCAGTAGCTCAGGTGCCTCAACAACGTCCTGATTGCTTGCACGGCGGACGATCGGCTAACAATGTCGCCGTCCTTGTCTTGCATGCAATGCGTTCTCCAGTCCTGAAGATACTCGGTGCTATGCAGCTCATCACTTCCCCACTGGCCTGTCCTGCGCACCATCTACTATCTGTCGGCACCGCATGTTGGAGGTGTACTTGGCCTAGCCCACCTCGCGGCCAGGAACGAGACGACATAGTCGCACGAGGGGCTACACCGGTTACACCAAGCCCACTCAGGAGAGCCTCAAAATAACCAGCCCTCTCCAGCAGAACATGCCGACAAGGAACGCGCTTACACATGGAGTCGTCTGGAAATTCGAGGCACGTCAAGGGTAGCCAGGCCGCAAAAGCGCCAAAGCCGACTCTACCCTTGATCATCAGCGTCGCAGTCTGCGAGAAAGGAGAAACCCGATCATTCAACCCCCACGCGCTCCGGCTCCCCAAAGATACAAACAAGTATCGACTCGGAGCTGACTTATCCACTACTTATGATAGAGGGTTGGGATCTCGTTTATTTCAGTCGAGCCATCCAGCCTGTCTGGTCGACTCTTTCGTCACCGCCACTCCCGGATTGGCTGAACAATCATTGGGGTCCTACTCATTGTCGATAGTCACATGTTGCTCACGTTATTCTCGGCAGAACGTGACTGGAGGATAATGTTACTACAACATCATCCCTCATCTTCCGCTCCGCGCCGCGGTTCCTGGGTTACTACCCCTTGGAGGGTGAGGTCATCATCAAATCAACTGATCTTATGGTGGTGCTGTTGTTATTGGCTTCGAGATGGCAGTACCATTGGACCTCTGTAACTCTTGCCAAGAGGCATGACAACAACACTTTCTGTGGCGTATGCTATAAGGAGGAAATGCGTGGTTTGCCTCGGAGCTTTTTATTCATATTGTTTCCCCCTGCTCGAGCTAGGCCAGAAGTTGATTAGGTACCAAAGCAGCACCGGCAGGCTGCATTCAGATGCTCACGCCGAGAGTAATCATGCGAGGGACTGGGTCTTGTAACCAAGCAATCGGTATCTAATCAAAGCATACCGAAGCAGTTGGTGTTTTCTCAGTTGCATGCGGAGGATACATCTGTCCCTTGTACGTGACATCAGCCTGCCTTAGATCACCAGACCAGGCTACAAAGTTGTTTGCTCGGTAGTAGCGCAGAGCCATGCAAGAACTTTGCGTAACAACGCACAGAATCAACGGCATGACTTCTCATTCGGTAATTCAGTTGAAGTGATCTCGCCATTCGTGAAGCGATGTGTAGCGGAGGCCGTAGTTATGTCCCATTGTCGCCAAGCATGGCCCCGGCACTACTCGATCGTAGCGATACTCTGATCGGGTAATGCTGCTGTTCCCGCAGGAGCAGACGCGATCAAAGTCTCCTCGTGGTGCGCCAACAACGGTCGCTTACATCCGTTGGCTCCGTGTCATCAACTAGGAATTGCAACCCAGTCCTTATTGACCACATGTGTATGTCAGCTGGCCCAGCCTGGTGAAGCCCGCAGCTTTCAGGAGTCACGTTTCTTGATACCGACAACTACCAAGTTCCGTGGGCTCTCTTTGAAGTCAAAGACCGACTCTACCCAGCACTGGTCAACCATTTCAGTGTGCTGTTTGAGAAAGAGCCAGCGATCAGTCACAATAAGAGACTCAACAACAGCAGCACTGAAGGCCATCAGACTCCAGATAGCGCTCAATTCTCTCTTGCGATGACGATACTGTTGCTCGTACGAGGCAATCTCATCATCCGTCATGTCGCCCATTTTCTCACTGACAACTTCGCACTGTTCACGGTAGTCCGAATGAGTGGTCAACTTGTCTATAGCACCACGAATGTAGGTGTTAAGTGTCTTATAACAAGCCTTTCGAAGTGAACCAATGATAATGGGGTTTGTGCTCGTGTTGAATGGAGTAGTCTGCTCTTCTGGCTTGCTTTCGGGATCGTGATACACCTTTTGGATGACGCCTTTATCGAGAAATATTTTCTGAAGTACGGCACGATAGAAGTGACGGCTAAAGAAGCTGTCGCTATCCTCAGCGCCCCAGTTCTGGGGTGCTTGGCAAGCCATCATTCTAGCAGTGATGTTGAGACGCACACCCGTCTCTTTGTAAGTGCAAAGACGCTCGCTCATAGGAAACCCGTGCGGATCGCACTTTGCCGACTCCCGAATGACTCTTCCGTTCAAGGGCTGGAGACTGGGTCGCATAAAGGGCAGCTTGTACGTTGGCGGGCCAAGTTTCTCCGTCATCAGGTTGTAGCAGCATCCCACAATAGCCACCGCTCGTACGCGGGGATTCAGGACGAGTGAGCGGATGCCATGGTGCGATAGATTCCCACACGAGTGGATAGAGACAGCCATGAGCCGCAAATTTTTTGCTTCCTGCTCGTTGACGCTGGGGGCGTCTTCCAACTGGGCGACTACGTCTGACAAGTCCCCGGACTCCAATCTGCCGGATATGTAACGTATAAAGCCTTTGCCTTCCTCTGGTGTGTAAACGGCTTCCAAGTCTCGCGTGGGTCTGAAGTCGACGGCAGGCTCGTCCGCAATTTCCAACGGTTTGATCATGTCTTGGTCGTCTGTCTTGCCGTTCAAGCGTTGGTGCCACAATTTCTTGTTGCGCATAACCTTTTCCTTTTCCGCCAATCCAGCAAGCATGTCATAGGCCTTGGCCCCCTTGATATTGTGCTCTCTGCCCTCAACAGCGACGATATGCTTGTTGTACGGGGCGCTTGCCAGAGCCCTCCCTAGGTAATTCTGCCCACTCCCAAAATCAACAAAGTGGGTGATTCCATCACCCGATATATCGGCAAAGTCATCGGCCAGCCCGTTGATATAGCTGGCAAAGTTGCTAACCTCGTGGACCTTCTTGGGCTTCATGCCCACAGCTACCTGGCGTGTGAGATTGGGCGGCTTCTCCCGACGAACATGGTCTCGGGCCAGACTGAATCTCCGAATGTCCTTGATGTACTGCACCAGGCTCTCAGGCGGCCGTTCATCTTCCGCAAGCTGGTCCGGGTCCTTCCTCATGAGCACGTCCAATAGCTGCATAGACTCGGTGCGGAGAAGAAACACCTGCCATTCTTCCGGCACGATGGCCTGGAACAGACCTGGCTCACTCGTGAAGAAATCTAGAATGTGCACGCCGCCGCACAGAGTGCGGAATATGGCCGAAGATGTCGCAAACTCCAGCAGGCTCTCAACATACTCTTCAGGGCCGGCCCAGCAATCCGGGTAGGGTAGTGGCGAATCTGGCTTCATGGCGGCAAATACCACAGCGATCTGGGAAGAAGGCGGGCTGCTATGAGATGTTGCTTAAGAGTATTGGATGGAGGTGGCCTTGTGTGTAAGTGGCCGTGGATAATTAAGTAAGCCGCGAAATTTATGAAATTTAGTGAGACCTGATGAAGTTAGTGAGCTACACACTGCGTTAGTGAGCGACACACACTACGCCAACCAAATCACCCCCGCAGGCGCCGGAGTGATTGGTTGCCAATGCGGTGGCACCTTCTACTGCAATCAATCGGAACCACACGTCATGCCTGCTTCAGCCTTGCGATGCGACATCCATTGCTATTGCTTGTCACCACTTCATCTACCATCGAAACCGTCGAGTCACAGACTTCAGATGTAGCACTCTCGCTTCTGTACCTTTGATTGACCAGGCAGGATGATGTCCTCAACCAACGAGGAGGACCCTTTCCTCCAAGTCCAACAGTAAGCCGGCTCTCCTTTTATCACATGCATGTGTGGAATGGATAGCACGATTATGTCCTGAACCAACTGACAACGCCATAGAGATGTTCTCGCCCAGCTACAACAAACCCGGCCTCTGTTCGCCTCATATCTACGCATTCGCTCCTTGACCACCACGGCATCGACCTCGCCCGAATTGGCCTCCGCCCGATCCGATCTCGAGTCGTCCCTCGGTTCGCTGGCCGAAGACCTGACGGACCTCATCGAGTCCGTGAAAGCCGTCGAAAGCAACCCGGCCCAGTATGGCCTGACGACAGCGGAGCTGCGGCGGCGGCAGCGGCTCGTGCAAGAAGTCGGCGGCGAGGTGGAAGACATGCGCGAAGAGCTCTCCAAAGCCACCGCCGGCGCTTCCTCCAAGACCAACAAGAACGTGCGCGACGCCACCCGCGCCGCCAACTCGGACTTGCCCGACCCCAACGCGTTCGCCATGGAGGACGGCGACGAGGACGACAGCGGCGGCCCGGACTACAACGCCGAGTTCGAGCAGCACCAGCAGCAGATGATGATGCGCGACCAGGACGAGCAGCTCGATAGCGTCTTCGTGACGGTCGGCAACATTAGGCGACAGGCCGACGACATGGGCCGCGAGCTTGAGGAGCAACGCGAGATGCTCGAGGTCGTCGACAACCTGGCCGACCGCGTCGGCGGCCGCCTGCAGACGGGCGTGGCGAAGCTGGCGACCATCGCGCGTAAGAACGAGGACCGCTGGAGTAGCTGCTGCATCGCGGCTCTGATCATGGTCTTGATCATTCTGCTGGTCTTGCTACTCATTCTATAGTCTTCCTCGAGACTCTTCTGTACAGCTCGGGAAATTACACTCAGCGTCATAGCGAGTACGTACGTGATTGCAAGGGACTATGCTTGTATTGTTTTTATATTGGTGTTTTTCTATGTTAAGTGGCATGGCGTATTCAGGCAATGGGCAAATGAAACAAACTCCAGCACTGTTGATGCGTGGTAAATCCGATGGATAAACCTGCAGACAGGGACGAACAGCAGCAGCATGGCTGCAAGACCTTAGGGACTGTACGAGAGAAATGACGAGCGCAATGGTTCAGTCTATTATTTGTGAGACTCGAGACTCTTTCGACTATAATATAGCATGCACACCCTCAAACGCTAGTTTTGGTGCAGAGTGTTGCTTGCAGCGAACGAGAAACTCAAATTGCTCACTGTCTATAGGACGCTCTTCACTTGCATGGATGTATTTTCCCCCATGTGTAACCAAGATTGCCTCCTTCCAATACCGATGTCTACAACCATGTGTTTAGGACATTTGTTATGACGTCTTATTATCATTTCGAACTGTTCAATGTCCATATCCTGACTCAAAGGTGACTGGCTGCCAACTCTGTTGTGCAGCTCTACCTGCACCCCCTTCTTCCTTCTCTTATAGACCAAGATCTAAGCCCATGTCTCTCTTGCACATGACCGCCAATACTTGCAGACCCATGACTCCGGGTGTCTTTTTGGGTGCGCTGTTGGGCCATTCGACCAAAGCTCTTCTCAAGGCAGCCACAGCGGCGCTGCCATAGAAGTTGATGAACTTCTCTTCGTGTTGGTTCAGCATAGACTTGAGTACTATGCATTGCGTGTCCGTCATCTCGGCGGGCGGCGTGTTTACTATGTTTGCCATCGACTTCCAATAACGAGACGGTGGCCAAGGGTTGATATTGCTCGACTTGGAAAAGTCACGCAGGGCGATCGATGCGTAGCCGATGCCAAGTCCCATCATGCGGTCGTTATGCTGCTGTTCCGAGATCCAGGCGCCGCCATCCTTCCTCCAGCCGAGCCGAGCCCGCCCTTGTTCAGTCTTATCACTGCCCCTATAGCCGAAGACAACAGGACACACGACCCGGAACTTGGCCATGAGGATATCTATCAGAGATTTCCCCCGCCAGAGGAATTCTTTCGCCGAGAACAACTGTGCGGTCACCACACCGACGGGATCTGCGCTCCTTGGCGAGGCGCCGCATTCATTGATGAATTGGTTTATAATCGCTTTACCGAGTTGGTTCATAAGGTAGATGAAGAGAGCTGGAAGTTGAGGCTCGTTGTGTAAGGCTCCCTCAACAGGCTCCCGAGCATCTACCACAAAACTTGAAGGATCAATTGGAGGACTTGGTGGCTGGTTGCTTATCGCCGACATCAGGATGGACTTGATGCTTTCCAGCTGCGTAAGGAGTCAGTACCAAAGTCTAAAAATATGGCATAATAAGACTTACCTGTTTCTTATTGGCGCCTTTCACACCTGTCAACTGACCCAAACTTTTGCGTATTTCACGTCGCATCTCCCCCATTAGCTTCTTGAGTTGAGGATTAGTCTTCGCATGTTCTGTGATGAGTGCGCGTAGCTTCTTCAAGTTTTTGTGTATCTGCACATAGCGGTCGGCGTCTGGGGTGGCAGGGGGTTTGGCAGGCTGTGCTGGTGCTTGGGCTTGGGCTTGGGGGCGGGCTTCGGCGCCGTCACTGTCGCAAATGGGTTTGCAGGCTGTGGTGTCGCCTGCTTCGCAAATGGCGAAGGGGTAGCGCTAAATGATGCAGCGGCGGATGTGTGGCCATTTGTTTTGACTTGTTCAGGTTGAGAAGCGCTTGCCGATAACCCGTTCGCCACGGGACCGGACGAGAAAGGATTCGAAGTATTAATTGGTTTTGCGGCAGCCGGTTGTGTAGCCGGGGCAGTATCATCTTTATTCGGCGCGACAGTGGTGCTTTCCGGTGTAGGTTCTGTCGGTGGTGCCGCTTGCTGGGGAGGCTTGGGTGGAAGCTTGGGGACGGTCTGGGCCTGGAGAGCTCGAAGACGTTCCTCCTCATCCCTGAGCTTCGTCTCGTGCCTTAGGCGGTCTTCCTCACGCTGCCGTAGTTCCTTGAGCTCCTGCTCACGCTTGGCGAGCTTCTTTTGCTCTTGCTCATGCAAGTAATCGTCGAGACTTTTAACTGCTCGCTCGCGCACCTCGGAATGTAGGACTTGAGCTGCCATAAGAGCCTCCAAGTGGTTCATCTCGCCGTTCCGGTCGCCTGAGAGATAAGTCGAGTCGGGTGACCGCGCCGGGGGGTGACCGCACCGGGCTTGATCTGGAATGCGTCCAACGACGCCCTGCGGGAGAAGAGCCCGCCATTGTCAGTCGAAGAAACGGGTCATTGC
Source organism: Apiospora kogelbergensis (assembly GCF_038363985.1). Lineage (NCBI taxonomy): Eukaryota > Fungi > Ascomycota > Sordariomycetes > Amphisphaeriales > Apiosporaceae > Apiospora > Apiospora kogelbergensis. The sequence continues at coordinate 2,313,179 of NW_027117422.1, forward strand.
ATGGCAACGCCAATGATCAAAGGGGTTTCGCAGGAGTCGGCGGCCCAATGTTTGTAGCAACCAGCTTGGGGGGGTATTGGAGGCACGATCGAAATGCACGTTTGATTGGGGGGCAAGCAACAGAAAAGAGATGGAAGGTATTCTAGGGCGTTCAGACAAAGGGCACACTGTTGTATGTCTGGATACAAACAATGATCATGATAGAGCTAATCGAGGCTGGGATCCCGCGTTCCATGGGCAGAATCCTCCAGATTATCTCAAAAGCGGTAAGAGTGGGTTAGGCGGTGAAGACAGCCCCGTCCAGTACCCGTCACCTCGTCTACCTGTGCCGCCCTGGTCCGATTGTGCACAGGTGCTTCCCACAATCACATCACCCAAGCCAACGTGTGAACAACCTGCAAGCTTTCGATGGGACATTCCCCGTCTCTTCAGAGTCGATCAGCCTTGCAGCCTCCGACTTTGGTTCCAAAGATAGTGCCACATCCTGGCGTAAGTCATCTATGTATGACATGAGGTACGATGATGTAGACAGTGCACTTGTGGCTCCTTCGTTTGGTCCTGGATGACGACTCGACTTGGATCCAGTCCTGACAATACATACACAATCGAATTTGAATGCAATTGTACAGGGACCAGGCCCAGACTATGTATGTACAAGATGTCACTTATGCATGATGCAGATATCTAAGTGAACTGGAGAGCTTCTCTTCTGGCCTAGGATCGATCGCTGCTATTCGTGCATCGCACTTATTTATAGTGTACCAAGTCTGTATACTACTACAAAGTATACAACGGGTAATGCCTAGGCTATAGATGCACATCTAGCTGGATGTTGACAGGATTTCAACCAGCCAATGCTGGGCTAAAACAAGAACAAGATTCCGACTGTTTCCCTGGAAATCATACCGAATATCATGGCTAGCGTTGGTGCGTTTTGTCACGTCGTATTGGCAGGACAGGGCCTACAGGCTTTCCCACTTTCAGGCCTTCCATGAACACGGAGTTACACTGACACGAACACTGAAGCAGCAACACCAGGCATACCCTTCTTGGGCCGGACAAAGCGGCCAAAAGTTCGGGTTCTTTATGCAGAAGGCAATGCTGGGAGAAAGCCACCATGATCGGCGACAAGAAAAGCTCAGCTTGGTGTCTGCATATCATCCAGTCTTTGTCTTGCAAGCTAGCCGCAGACTCGCCCGCCCGTAGTGGTCAAGCAGACGGAGCGGCGCGGACGATCCAATTGGTGAGGCTTGGCCCCTAGAAGCTATGGCTTCTTGCATTGCGCTTAGTTTAGTAGTCAGAGGGGTCTGGATGATCTCTGTGTTTCGTAATGGCCCAGAAGTGGGCAGAGCTTGGGCAGAACTTGGGGAGCAGAAGAAAAGCGACGTAACTCTAATAATCAGCCATGGAGCTAGAAGTGCTTGCACTGGGGTGCCTACCACCTCCCTCGGCCGCGATTGACGATGATGGCACGAGCTGAGGCTCAATTGATAGAAGCGCTTGTCTAGATAAAAGCGCCTGTCTATTGTCTTGGGCTACCCTGGAATGCGACGATAACTTCGGGACTGAAGTACTGCTCGGTGCTCGGAGTGCCATCAATGAGGGGTGCAGAAACAACAATAGTGCGGTTTGATATGGACGGATCCTTAGGGCCTCGGGGGGCGCTCTCTCTCGCTTCAGTGGGGAGTCGGCATGATGAGGTGGGTGTACTTACGTGAGAGCTGCAGAGCTCTGCCTCATCCGAGAGGCTAGGACCGAGCACTAGGACCAGAGTTGACGACGCTAGACAGTTCGTTTCCAACTCTACGTGGGAAGGGGTGCGGCCAACCCCACGTAGAGGAGGGTACAGTCACCACTCCATTCGATGGAAAGAGATGGGAAGCCGCCAAAAAAAGAAAGGCCCTGTTTCGGCTGTCGTGTCCTCCCCCAGCGTCCATCCCAAGCTCTGAGAGGAATCCGAGATAAGAATCTGCCAAGCATGTACGTCTAGCAGATGGATGATTGTGTGCGCATTGCACAGGAGCGGTACGGACCCTAGGCTACGGGTAACCTAACTGCTGCTAAGTGCTGGATTGCATATGGCCCATGGCCCGCCCGCCGGGATCGATCCAGGCTCTGTTGGCTGTCGTCATGTGTGGTGTAAATCTGCCAGCTAAGGTTGGTCGGCACCTGGGTCTGGGCTGGCCATGGCCGGGGGCGATTTCAATAACCCAAGGATACCTAACAGGAGCTGTCAGCCCCACTTTCCTGGGTCGCCCCCCCCAAGGAGCTACCTGCTACCAAGACTCAGACCAGACTGAGGGAGTCCAACCAGAATGGGAAGAAAGTGAGGGAGCAAAGGACAGACAGCACAGACACTGGCCACTGCGAGAAAGCAAGCACCCCAAACGCAAAAAAAGAAGTGAGGAGTCCCAGGTGGCCAGTCCCACTGCACTGGCAGTAGCAACAGCTCTAGTGAGTTACCTAAGGCAGGTGTCTTCTCCGAATGTCATCACATCACCATCAACCTCTTTCCCTCTCTCCCCTTTCCCTACCTCACTAACTTTTACTCGTTCGTGACTCTCTTCCATCTTCCTATCCGGATTGCCCCTCTCAAGTGATCTTGACATTCCTTCTGCAAGCCCTCTCTCTACATCTCTCTCTCTCTCTCTCTCTCTCTATCTATCAATCTATCCGTCTCTGCCAACGCACAAACAACCCACTACATCACCCACACATACCACAACTGACATCTCAACGTAACAACTTCATCCTCTCTCTCTTTGATCCTTTTTTTGTTAGTCGCGAGAACGGGCCAGCCCGCTCCTCCGAGGCGACCAGTCTGGGACCCATCCATCCAAATCCAATATACCACAAAACATAGGCCGGCAGGATAGCTCTACAGCACCGCTTCCTATCTCCATCTTCGCATCAATTCAAGTGATCGCACTACTTTAGCTGTCATTAGCTAGCTTTCCCCGTCGATTGACGTCTCCGGCGCCGCACACGACGTGCATCTGCACCTTGCATCTGCTTGCCCGCCCATCATGGAGCAGCAGAACAACCAACAACAACCACAACAGCCCCCCGCGGGGGCGTCCCCGGTCCGACCGGCCGTCGCCTACACATTGCTCATCGTCGCAGCCCCTCCGAGTTGACGCCCTTGATGAGCATGTTCTCCAACCCGGGAAGTAAGTTGTCTTGCCTTGCTATCACACGGTGCTGACTCCATCATCGCTGCGCCCCTCCGATATACCCGAGCCGATGCTTGTCCCCCCACGCCTTCCAACGTTCTGTTACTGATATTCACGCCTGCTTATAGTGGAGCAGCTGGCTCTTCAACAACAAATTGAGCTGTTGCAGCAACAGCAGCAACAGCTTCAAGCTACACAGCAACAATACATGAACATGGGCATGATGCCACCTGGCCAGCTCGGCCCTGGCGGCAACTTCAACCCTCTTCAGCCCATGACCAACATGTCCCCCCCAAGCAGGATTCCAATTTCCCAATCAGCTGCCGCAGCAGTCCAACCAGCCCATGGGCGCCCCGAGCCAACCCATGGCACACCGTCGCAACCAGTCAGCACTGCCTAACATGGGCATTGGTCCTCCCCCCGCCCCATCCGCTGGAGCCTCTGGAGCTCCTTTTGGTCAGTTCGAGAACCCGCAGCCCCAGGGTCCGGCCCAGGGTCGAGAGAATGCTGCCCCCCGCGGAGGTAGGGGTGGCGGCGGCGCAGGAGGAGGCCACCAGCGAAGACACTCTCTGGCTTTGGCCGATGCCAAGAAGGCAGCGGAGCTTGCTCAACAGAAACGCACCACCACTGGCTTCCAATTCCCTGGCCCTGGAGCTTCGGCGGATGCTCCTGCTGCGGACGAGCCCAAGACTACGGCCGCGACTGACACGCCTATCGCTCAAGGCTCTACCACTCGTGGCGGACGTGGAGGCGGACATGGACGCAGCCAGAGCATGGCCGTTGGTGCCAACGGTCGTGGCGGTGGTGGCGGCGGCGGAGGACGAGGTGGTGCCGAGGGTGGACGTGGTCATGGCCGCACCTCTTCGCGCAACTTTGACGGGAACTGGCGCAACCAAGCGCAGCAGGGCCAGGATCAGCCTGGACAAGGTCAACAGCCTTTCCAGCCCGGTCACCGCTCCCGAGGTTCCGTCAACCAGCAGTCCGTTTCGTCGATTGGAGCTTTCCAGTACCCTGGACAGCCCCAGATGATGCAGGTTCCCGGCCAAATGCCAATGATGCAAATGTATCCTGGTCAGCTTAACCCGATGCAAATGAACCAACTTCAGGCGCTTCAGGCAGCTCAGATGAACGGTGGTCAGATGGTTGGTCTGCAGGGCAGCCAACATGCCCCTCAGCTGGGCGGCCAGCAAAACCAACAACAGCAAAGGAAGACGCTCTTTACCCCTTACCTTCCCCAGGCCACGCTCCCCGCTCTCCTTGGCGACGGCCAGCTTGTATCTGGTATTCTTCGAGTGAACAAGAAGAACCGAAGCGATGCCTACGTCTCAACTTCGGACGGCCTGCTTGATGCCGATATCTTCATCTGTGGAAGCAAGGATCGCAACCGAGCTCTCGAGGGTGACCTTGTAGCAGTGGAGTTGTTAGATGTCGATGAGGTTTGGGGTCAGAAGAGAGAAAAGGAGGAGAAGAAGAAGCGAAAGGATATTACCGATACACGCTCCGGCTCCGTCAGCGGCACCGGGCCTGCTGGAAGTACCAATGGGGACGATGCTGGCAATGGTGAGGGAGGTATCCGCCGACGTGGCAGTCTGCGCCAGCGACCAACCCAGAAGAAGAACGACGATGTCGAGGTCGAAGGCCAGAGCCTACTTCTTGTCGAGGAAGAGGAGATCAATGACGAAAGCAAGCCGCTCTACGCCGGCCACATCGTGGCTGTCATCGAGCGTGTCGCCGGCCAGATGTTCTCTGGCACTCTTGGCCTCCTCCGGCCCAGCGCCCAGGCCACCAAGGAGAAGCAAGAAGCTGAGCGTGCCGCCAGAGATGGTAACAGGCCTCAAGACAGCCGCCAGCAGGATAAGCCCAAGATTGTTTGGTTCAAGCCTACCGACAAGCGTGTCCCGCTCATTGCTATTCCCACAGAGCAAGCTCCTAGGGATTTCGTCGAGAAACATCAGGACTATGCCGATCGAATCTTTGTCGCCTGTATCAAGCGTTGGCCCATCACCTCGCTTCACCCCTTCGGTACCCTTGTCGAGCAGCTGGGTAGAATGGGCGACCTTAAGGTGGAAACCGATGCTTTGCTGCGCGACAATAATTTCTCTTCGGATGAGTTCTCCGAAGCAGTCTTGCGAAGCGTTGGTCTCCAGGACTGGTCTTTGGCCAAGGAAGATGACGCTGCCATTAGCGCCCGCCGTGACTTCCGAAATGAGACCACTTTCACCTTGGATCTTGCTGGTACTGGAGAGCTTGGTGATGCTGTTCACGTCAAGACTGAATCGGATGGCAAGATTGAGATTGGTATTCACGTACCGGACATTGCCCACTTCGTCAAATCGAACTCGCTTGTTGACCGGGAGGCCAAGAAGCGTGGTACTGCGGTACACCTAGTAAACCGAACTTGTGCTTTGTTGCCACCGAAGCTTGCCGCCGAGGTTTGCTCTCTTACCCCAGGCCAAGAGAGGCTGACAGTCTCTGTTGTCTTCCGTGTCAACCCGCAAACCGGTGTGGTTGCCGAAGGTGATACCTGGGTCGGTAAGAGTATCATCAAGAGCAGCGCGAAGCTGGCCCTCAAGGAGATCGATGAGGCGTTGACCAACCAGTCTACATTTCAGCACGAAGCTGTCCAGGTCAAGGATGTCCAGATCCTCAGCGCCGTTGCTCAGAAGTTCCGTGAAAGACGTCTGGGTTCTGAGGATGAGCCTTTTGCTCCTCTGCGGCTGCTTCACCAGCTGGATGATGAAAACATTCCCATCCAGCACAACGTTTTCGATTCTACTTCTGGCACTGAACTTGTGGAAGAGCTGTTGCACAAGGCCAATGCTTATGTCGCTCAGCGTCTGGCCCAAGGGCTGCCCGAAAAGGCAATCCTGCGTCGCCAGAGCACTCCCAGTGCTCGCCGACTCCAGACTTTCGTCGAGCGCATGAGAGCTATCGGCTACGACTTTGACACCAGCAGCAGCGGTACTATGCAGAACAGCCTCTTCAGGATCGATGATGCTGACATCCGCAAGGGCATGGAGACTCTGTTGATCAAGAGCATGCACCATGCCAAATACTACGTCGCAGGCAAGACGAACAAGCAGATCTGGTCGCACTATGCGCTGAACCTACCCTTGTACACTCACTTCACTAGCCCCACGCGACGCTACGCAGATATGATTGTCCACCGCCAGCTGGAAGCCGTTCTTTCCGAAGGCAAGATCGAGTACAATGAAGACATTGAGAATCTGGTCAAGACTATCGAATCTTGTAACACCAAGAAGGAGTCGGCCCAGAACGCTCAAGAGCAGAGCATCCACATTGAATCTTGCCGAATCATGGACAAGAAGCGCCAGGAAGTCAATGGCGACTTGATTAGCGAGGGCATTGTCATTTGCGTTTATGAGTCTGCCTTTGACGTGTTGATTCCCGAATGGGGCTTCGAAAAGCGAGTCCACTGTGATCAGCTTCCTCTCAAGAAGGCCGAGTTCAGAAAAGAGAAGCGAGTATTGGAGCTTTACTGGGAGAAGGGGGTGCCAAGCTCTGCCTACGTGCCCGAAGACGAGAGGCCCAAGGCTCACCAGTCTCAACGTATGTCGAATGCCATTGCTGCTGCTCGACAGGCTGAAGAGGCCGAACGGGTAAAGAAGGAGCGCGAGGAGGCTGCCCGCAAGCAGACGGAGACGGGCACCATCTCCACGGATGACGTTGATGCCCTCTTCGACGACGACGATGATAACGCCTCAGACGTTACGGAAGCCATGGCAGGCGCGTCGCTTGCCGAGCGACCTACTCAGAGCGTCCCAGGCTCGCCCACTCGGTCCACGTCCAACGCTGGTGTGCTGCACCGCACTCGATCAGACTCCAAGGTTCCCATGGCCGAGACCGTGGAGACTCGTCTGACCAACAAAGAGAAGTATCTCAAGCTGTTCAAGCTGAGAGAGGAAGGCGGTGACTATATCCAAGACGTCACCGAGATGACAAGAGTGCCCGTCATTCTCAAAACAGATCTGTCGAAGAGCCCGCCGTATGTACCACCCCAACAATTGTAACATCGTATCAAGCTAACCATGACTACAGTTGCCTGACCATCCGGTCTCTCAACCCATACGCGCTATAAATGCCGGAGTGTGTGAGGCTACTTTGTTGTCGTGGAGGAACCCTTGAGACGGAAGAAAAGTGTTGGCGATGCTCGTAATATGTGGAGCGAGGTGAAAGGAAAAGTAGGGTAGACTGATTGCCAGGTCACCGTGCTGCCGTGTGCCGGGAGCTTACCCGGATGGTATATCTCTTAGTTTTATTAAGAAAATGTCGTGGGTTGTATTATGGACAGGTGGTATCCAAACCGCGGCCATAGAGAAATATACGGGGGTCTAATCAACCCTCTCATAAGTTCTAACTTATCCGGCCAACCACACGGCCGTGTATTTGCCTCTTGCTATGTGCTAGGTTATACGTCTCCTCCTCGTCCGCCCGTATGTCATTCCTTATCTGTCTCTCGGGGGCATAAGTAATCGGCGGGCAGAGCGCGAAGACTGGGGAAAGTCCGGGCCGGAGACTCAAGAGCGAGCTATAGACGATAGGTACGTGACGTCGTTGTGACTGTGGGTTATGCCTGTGTCGTTGTGGTTCTTTCGACTCTGCGAAATTTCGGTCGAGTTGCTTAGTATCTACTAGAAAGAAGGAAATAGAATAGGGAGCACAATAAAGGGGAAGCAAGGGGCAGTCTAATGTGCAGCAATGCATCATAAATGCCTCTCTTTATTTGTTTTCGTGCCGTCTTGATGGTTAACGCCGCGAATACGGATGATATCGTCGGGCTCAAGTCAGGAAAATATTGCGCGCGAACGGGCCCCTCGTCGCATGGCTTGCGCTTCGAGCAAACGACGCGTGTGTCGGTTGGGCCTCGTGTGTGCCCGAGACTGGCTTGGTGTTGCCCTCGGGGGTCGGCAGGAAGCTGGTCAGGGCAGTGGCCGAGTGGACAAAGAGGGCTCGGTGGCCTGGAGGACTTGGTGGGCAGAGGCTGATTCTACGACAGGGTGGTGAGGTGATGCACGAAGACTTGCCTCTCGGGTTGGCTCACTCCAGGATATATCAGTGTAAGAGATTTGCGTTCCGCAGCCCATGGTCTTGAAGAGAAAGTGGTAGAAACGCAAAGAGCGAACGCAAGTGGACGGAGGCGCTGCAGTTCCCTCGCTCCACACCAAAAAGCAGCAGCGCGATATACAACTCAATCTCGGTTGATTAAGGGGCTCGTCATCTCTACTTATTGCTCTACCTCTACAGTGTTCGAGACCAATGCTTGTGTAATAGAACAACCGCCGACGGGCTGGCAGAAGACCAGAGACGGAGATGTTCTACCGATTGCCTGTCTCTGGTGCCGTGTGAGACCCAGGCAGGGGGGGCACAGCTAAACTTTGATGATGTAGGAGGGGAAGTTTCGCTTCGTCGTCTTCATTGCTGCGCCCTTCGTCCCAGTGCCAGTCGATGCTGACCAGCATCGTCAAACCGAGCAAACTACAGCAGGAAGTGCAGCACTCCAACATCCCCTGGTGCAGACTACGTGGATATGCCGTCTCGTCTGTTACGAGAGCTGCACCGTTTTCGTGCCGTTTCTACTGCGTGCGCCGCGAGCCACGCAAGGACTCCCTGCGGTTTCTCAACTGCCGCGCTCTAGCTCGCGAATCTAGCGTGCAATAGACTATAAGCCGATGCAATGAACCGAATAGAAGGAGGCAGGGTCATGACGGCCGCGAGGGAAGCCGAGGACTGCTCCCTGCCCGTCCTTGCAACCTGGCCTACTGGCCTGCCTACCTGCCAGGCCTCATCAACCTCGCGGGAGTCTAGTCCGTGAGGCTCCAGGTGCAGACACGGTGCTGCGACATGATAGGAGGGAGTTTTCCCCGCCTCGTCATTCGTTGGCAGCCCGCGGACTATCAAGATCCATGCAATAAGGACGAAGGGAAGCGAGCCCACTGCAGCTTTCTCGTCAGGTGCATGGTAGTAAGCGACGGCAAGCATGGCATTCGCTCATGTCTCTCGCGCCACCCTTCTTGTCCCGCTGGCGCGCCTCGGGGTCTAGCAAGCCCTTGGATCACGGCTCGACAATGGAACCACCACTGGCTGGCTGCTATCCACGAGCAGCCGGCCGCCTGGGGACACCCATGACGCTGTCTTTGCACGCATACGAGATTTCGCAAAAACAAAATCGCCCTTTCCCTACTCGGGTACTGTCCAATGGACCTCGACGCCTTGACACCCTACGACACGATGATGAGAGCAGGAGACGGCGTAAGCTATACAGGCTATATGACTGGCCGTCTGCAGCGGAGGCAGTGACAAAATGCCCGAATGCAACATTGCTGGCCCGGCCCCTGAGGATCAACAATGCATCCAGCTCCGTGGCTTTTTTGTACACCGAGCGTCTCGGCGAAAGTTAGCTCGGCGGAGTATCCAATTCATCCCCAAGTCTGACGTCTGGGCAGAGCTATATTATCTCATCTCCTTTGGTTTTGGCACGTAAGAGAACCGATAGGTATGCCGGAGAATCATCTCTGGGCGACGATGCGACGATGCTGGCCAGGCTCGCGGGACGTACTCCGGAGCAGAAGCGATTTAGGCAAAAGCAAACATCTGCACAGCCAACCCAAGCAAGCATCAACTCAGGTAAGCAAGCTCCCTTAGCACTTCCCCAAAAACCGGGTTTAATGAGGTACCAAAGCCTAGGGGGTATCTGGTGATAAGCCTGCCGTAATAGGCAGTCGTCGATGCATGATGCTGGATGGATACCATGTGTTTGGCCAGAACTCGAGATCTGTGGTCGTTTTTATGGTTGGCATTGACAAAGGCCCCGATCCGATAGATGCGCTCGCTCTTCATTGCGTGCTTGGTATGGCATCCCGTCACTGAGGAGGGCAGAGCGCAGAGCGCAGAGCGCAGAGAGACAGAAAGACAGACAGGCAGGCACAGGCAGAGATTATTGGCGGTGTTAGACGAGATGAAAGGGCCGATGCAGCAGGGGTTCAAGCGAGGATTTGGGGGAGACAGATCAACTGATGTCTTTGGACCCAGTGGCCGTCGATCGGTTGAGTTGGGGATTTGGACAGCAACATGGCAACAAGACCCAATCCCTTGTAGCTCGTCTATGCCGAGTCGTCTCTTGGATTCCCGAAACATGACAGTTGTGTCGGGAAGCCGGCGACCTTTTCGTCGTCGGAAAATCAGGGCAGGGGTGTCGAATCCAGCCAGGGTCAGTCGGATCTAGCTTCCTTGGTGGCGTAGCATTTGCAACGTATGGTAACATCTGTTACCATTTGGAGTCCGGAAGCCGGAGAGCCAGAGGGCCAAGGTGGTAACAGCGGCCAGCCCGTCACGGGAGTCTGTTCGCCATGGTGTTGTTCTTGTTTGTACCTGTGTACGAGGGAGGACCGGAGCCGACAACCGCTCCAGTGGCCAGCTGCATGTCATCATCACGAACCATTACACTCGGACTGCCATGCGTCGTGCTGGGCAGCTATCATTCAGTAGACACGGCGGGTGCATCATGTACCTACCCTTTCCCCAGACGCATAGTCCCCCCTAGAGAGAGTGTGTGTATGTATGCATGTGTGTGGCTGGGCTCCGAGAGTGAGATCGCGTCACAACCGCAAGCTTGGGCTCAAAAGGGATGGCTTGAGGGGACAGCTTCCGAACATGCAATCAACCAGAAAAGAAAAAGAAAAAGAAAAAGAACTAACCCGATCCAGCCAATACGTAAGCGTCAGTCGCCTGTGGCTGGAACCTCGACAACACCCAACACGACATACACCGTCCGGGGAGGCCCATATGCCGAAGTGCGCTCGCTTGCCAATCAGCCTGCTGAAGAATGTGCTAAGCATGTGAGTGAGTAAGCAGCCGGATCTCAATATGGATGAAAAGAGGGTGGTCATGTCATCAAGCCTGCTTCAAGAATAACACGATGGCCATGATTCCCACAGGGGTTGTGTTGCCCGGTCCTGCAACAAACCTCCTCCTGCCTGCCAGCCCCGTTTCCCCGTAGGTACGAGGACCATTCCGATCAGGCCCCTCTCGTAGCTTCGTAGCTTTGGGGCGTGCAACGACATGATGATGGCGTTCTGATGCTGTGTCGTGTTGTGTTGCACAACAAGGTCAGTCGAGCTGGACGCTGAACCGTCCTTTTTGGGCCGAACCCCATCATGCATACAGCATAGGACTCTGCTGCGTGTTACCCGACCCTGCAGTTGTCAGCTTTGGTTTGTTGTTGTGATGCGCGCCTATGCACACACCCTCGCCCCCGCTTACCCCAGGATCTCGCGGCCGAGGTCGAGGTCGAGGTCGAGGTCGAGGCCGGTGTCGAGCACCTGCCCACTCATCTGATTTCTGAACCGGCTCGGGGAACCCAAAAGTCCTTGCTCGTTGCCGTCCATGGTAAGATCGGCTTATGTGCACTTGTTACCGCCACAGTGACACGTTCCGCGCATGCTATGGCCAGAGAGACTAGACGAGATTTCCATGGCCGCTTCCCACGCCTGTCTGAGACTGCTGAAACAAATATCGGAATGAGTATGTGCTAAGATCCTGCTGAGTCGAGGCTTCCAGGCAGATTCAATCTGGTGCGTGAGAAGTAGTGGTTGGAGGCGTGCGAATCATGGCCCAGTGGCATCCGTATCGGATTCCCCAAGGCAGGTACATGTGCGCAGATGTTTACATGTATATATATATATATATATATATATATATATGTAGATGTAGATGTACCAATATATACTAATTCCTGGATTCCACAAACCTCGCTTTGCGAGATTTGCTCATCCCACACCGCATCCAACGCAAGCCCAGCATCAAGCGGCTGCGGTTTCCGTGGTCTGTCAGAGCATTTCTATACGTACACGCCGCCTCCATGACAGGTAGGCAGGTCAGGTAAAAAGGAAAAAAAGGGTATTCTAGCCCCGTCCCTCATTGGGCGGCACCCGGCCTCGCCAGAGCTCTCCTTCCCTTATTCCCTACCCATCGTGCCCCCTAATCCCATACATACATACATAGCCTTGCCCTAAATCCAATAATCCCAATGTCCTAAGTTTCCGCCCCTTTTGTTGCCCATGTAAAAACAAAATAAAACATTCGTAAACATTTCGCTTCGTGATCCACCAGCTCGAAATACTCGAGAGATATTTGAGACGTTCCACAATGACCCCCATCTGCTTCCCCTCCTATTCGTGTTTGTGCGAGGACCATGAATGCAAGATGGGTGGATAGACAGGTAAAAATAAAATAAAAACCACAGGGCTGTTCTGAGCAAAGAGGATATGAGGCGCACAGAAAAGATGTAGTAAGACAAGAATTCAAAGAGACTGAACACGCAGCGAAAAGGGGTATTTTGCGTATAGAGGAAAGGAAAAATAAACAAAACATCTAAAGCTGCGGCGCCTTGTCGTAGTTGTTTGCTGCAGAACCAAGTATGGGCTTTGTCGAGTTGGCGATGCAGCCGATTCAAGTTGAATGGCCATACGGTTGCGGGCCGGGACCAGCGTGCCCACCTTGAGAGATGCTCAGACTTCGCTTCCTTTTTAAGGCCGAAGAGGCGCTGCCGTAGCTATCCTGTGAATACTCGTCGCTGCGGTCGTTCGAGGTACGGCTCTGTCCAGAAGCCAAAGAGCTGCTCCCGAAAGAGTCTCTCATCGGTGTCCGCGACGTAGGGCTGGCCATGTTCCCGTGCAGAGCTTGGGAGAAGTCGTGCGGCGGCGCGATGGGAGCACTGATCTGCGGCATCGAGTAGTCGTGGACCGGCCTCGAGCCCGGTGTTCGCGGAAGGGAGAATTCAATGGGCGCCGAGAGGGGCGCCGAGGGGAAGCTGGTCGTGTAAGAAGAGGACCCGCCGTACGGGGCTGTTGTCGCAGATCGCGGGGTCATGGAAGCTGCTCCCGTGGGTTGCAGCCCGGAGACGGAACGATATTGAGTGCGCAAGTCGAGTCCTAAGGGCAGAGTGGCCGAGGCAGCTCTGAGACGCGAGCGGGTTTGGGGAGGAGGCTGGAGCGCCGAGTTGTGCAGGCTTGGATAACCCATATGGCTAGTGGGAGACTGGACGGGATTGCCTATAGATGATTGTTAGCAATCTGCTTCTATTTCACGTCAATGGTACCATATCCGAAGCCTGCTTACTGGAATAGGAACCGGAGTCGTAACCCATGGAGCTGCCGGCGCCGCCGCTCATCTGATCAGGTTGGTAAACAGGCTGGTGGCGATTGCCAGCCACGGGGCTGCTGCTACCAGGCTGGTAGCTGCTGAAGTCGATGTTATCACCTTTCCACGACATGCTCGATCTCAGGGGTGACTGCAGGTTCTCGGATCTAGATCTTGACATGGTCTCCCGCAACTGCAAAGGCTGCAAGGGTCGGATCGGCTGTCTCGAAGAGTGCATTGGCATCCCTGTTTCGAGACTATTTTGCCGCGCAAAGGGATTGGACGTCCGAGGGCCACTGCTCATGGGGCTCGCTAGGTGGCTCGAATAGTAGGCTCCTCGATCGGTAGACGGCGGCGATAGAGGAGAGAGAATGTCCGGGTGGCTCAGCGGTCCTGAAGATGCGAACCCCAAGCTCCCAAAGCCTGGGCTGAGGCCAGTGGGGGACATGTGCTCTTCCGCGTCGCTCCGCCTTATCGTATCGAGCATCAACGGTCGCATCATGTGGTCTGCGTAAGATGACGGATTGCCGAAATCCACAGGGGGGTGATCGGTGTTCCGAGGGTGTGAACCGCTCCGTAGGGCGAGTGGAGGGCTTGGACGTTGTCGAAGTCGTCCGGGACAGCCCGCATTTTAATCATTCGATCGCGGTCATCGGCTGTGAGGCGCTTGATCTTGGCCCGGCTGTGCCACTTGTTAGTGCCATGTACTACTGCTTGTGCCTGCTCGCTTGCTGATGATAACTCTTACCGATTCTGGAACCAGACTTGGACTTGCCGGGGGCTCAGGCCGGGGATCTCTCGAGACAGCCGTTCGCGGTGTGCTGCGTCAGGATGAGGTTGCTTCGCAAACTCGCTCATGAGGAACCGCGTTTGCTGGTGCGTAAGCCTAAAGGAGTCAGAAAGGAACCGGGTGCGAAGGAGTTATCAAGGGTTAACTACCTGAATCGCTTCATCTTTCGTCGCGCCGCTGTACGCTCAGCAGCAGTCTGCGGCGGGGCGTTGGGGTCTACCTCCCCTCATCCATCTCGTCATCGTCTAGGACATCGTCATCCTCCTCCTTTCCCAGGCTGAGGTCATCATTCTCGCCACTTCCCTCTCCAGTGCCGTGTGCCTGTGTTCCAGAGGGGCTCACAGCCGCTGGCTCGTGTGTTAACCTAGACGCCTCTGTGACAGTTGTGCTCTCGTCGCGGGCCGGTTCCCCTTTCACCCTGTAGGAAGGGGCAATGCGCGGGTCAGATGATTCTTGCGTCGGCGATTCAACCTTGGGTGCTCTAAGCCCTAGTGGGTCGAGAGATCTGCCATGACCATGCGGAGATGCAGGGGCGCCTTGGGCAGTAGGGGCGCTCCCAGGACGCTGCTGTTGGGCAGAAGTCTCATTGCCGTTGGAGCCGGAGCCTTGCTCAAAAGACTGGTTGAAAAGGTTCGATTCCCCCGGGGGAAGGAACGAGTAGTGTCCCTGCCACTCCGGTTGTGTGGTCAAGGAGCTGTCAAAATTCGACATGCGTGGGCTGGTATACAAGGCCCCGTATTTGCTAGACCAGTGGCTTTGCTCCGTATCAATTTGTCTGGTGACAAGCATTGGGAAGGTCTTGATGGGAATGGCGTATGGTCCGACAGATGTAAGGAGCGAAAGGCCTATAACTGTGCCTTATCGTAGCGAACGGGGTGTTGTATCGAGGCTGTGGCTTGAGACCGAAGTGATGGTGGCGTCCACGTTGAAAGAACGTACAGAGTATAAACGAGCGGCGGGCAAAGGTCTAGGGAACCTTTGAAGGA
Organism: Apiospora kogelbergensis; assembly: GCF_038363985.1. NCBI lineage: Eukaryota > Fungi > Ascomycota > Sordariomycetes > Amphisphaeriales > Apiosporaceae > Apiospora > Apiospora kogelbergensis. Next base: position 2,328,286 of record NW_027117422.1, read on the forward strand.
CCTGGGCAGCTATGGGACAAGCAGCCGTTACAATCTTTTGGTTCCAATGGTCGAGAGTATGATGGACGCGTTTATTGCCGTTAGATGGACGAGGTCGATTCCTTCCTGCAATCCGACTTCGGGTCAACCGTCGTATCTTGCCAGAAGCGAGGAGTTTCAAACAGGATCGTCACGAAGAGCAAGGCCAATAGATTCTGGCGTGGCAAAACATGTGTTGGAGGCCAGTCCTGTCGAAATAGTAATCAGAGATGGAGGGGAGCCGAGTGAGGATCAAGGCCAGGCTTGGGAGAGTTGTCAGTGATGGTTCGGCGGGCGAATAACTAGACACATGCCACTGCGTCGTCCTTAGGGAAGAGCTGAATATAGATTGTCGTGGGACGCAAGCTTAGAGAGAGCTTCCTTGAACGGGAATAGAGTCTCTATAAATCGAAGAGGGTCGTATGACAGCTCAGTGGGGTCGATCGCCTCAAGTTCCCAGGTACTGATGGGCCCAGTCATGTATTGTTGTTTGGATGTTATCCGCCGATGCAGCAAGGCAGTCCTTCAGGAAGATCCTTGCTCATACGGGTGACAAGAGGTGGAATTAATACCGGACAGAACCGCGAATCCTTGACGGAGAAATGCCCTGGCTGGATCCGAAGGGGGACGACAAGGACCGCACGGGCAACCCACTGGATACTTGTACTCGTAGTAGCGATCAGAGATCGATGGTGAGGATGTGGATGTGGGTGTGGATGCGGGCAACCTTGCACGGTACCTGGCTGGTTACGGTAGGGATATTGGGGAGGGAATATATGCACGTTTTAAGCTTCGTCAAATGAACCAAAAGCCGTGCCTTAACTGGCAACATCCGGCAATGGGTATATGCTTCTGCGCGGTAACTACTGAGCCACACCCGTTTCTGTCGTGGGCGACAGCAGCAGGAGAGCGGCACTGTCTATGTCAAGCGGATCTTGGCCATTGGGATCTCGGCTGAATGGCTAATGCCGTGCCATGGTAGGGTAGCCTGCAAGACCAGGCCAGGGAGAGAGAGCTTCATACCAATGCGGCCCCCCCAGCTCTTGGACTGCAGCGTACTTGTGCTGCTGTAAGATTGTGAGATTCCACTGACTGTCCCAGGCGTGCAGGGTGACGCTTCCCCAGGTGACCGGACTACTACTGCTGCCATGTTTCATTTGCTCTGGCAATGCCTTCTAGAAACCGCTATACACAGGCGACTGTTTCTGAGGCCCGCAAACTACTCTCGTGAGATCTGGGAAGTACCATGGAGCCGGTGGTGGATCAGGCCCGGCGATTCCAGCGCACCAGTCTTCGAGCGGACGGCTTGCGCGAGAGCCGCGCTCTAGGCTCTAGTGCTAGAAGAAGGCAGTACATGGCAGAAACGGTAAGTACTTCGGCTGGGATATTTCTTCACGTCCCCATTGGTCCTTCATAAGACTTGGGCACCGTAAGCTCGGCGGATGAACGCATGAAACCGTTGTGAAGGGCCATAGGCTCGCACTCCAATAGAAAAGCCGCAAAATACAGGGTGGGTGTGGCCGCTTCACTCTGCGGGGAGGAAGTTTTCGATCAAGATACATACATCGCTACCACCATCACATACATCCTGTAGGCAGGTAGTTGGTATGTAGGTGGTGCATAGTCTCTCTGCTTGGAGAGTGATGTGTCTGAAATTGGTAGGCAAGGAAGATGGGTTGGTGGTGTGGACTAAGTAACCGACAAGGGATACTGGTCTGATGTCCGACCCCCTTGTCAGTGGAGAAACAAGGAAACTAAGATCATAGGAAGTGCATCCCTGCGTGCTGGCCACGGTATAGGACATGTACGTACCCTTCCCTGCTTTGGACATCTGGCACTGTCAGCCAGCTAGACGCGTGCCTGACCGAAATGTGTCGATGGTCCTCAACATCACTTCCCTCCCAGTCGTTCGACCGGTGCCGGGGATGCGAGGACAGACTAGCTAGCTGTGGTGCTGGCAATCCACTCGAGGCTAACAATAGTAGTTCATGAACTCTATAGCCTTTCGCATGAACGACGGCTTGCTTGTCTTTGCCAAAATAGTAACATGGTGCCGGCTTAGAGTTATGCATTAAGAATTCTCGCACGATGTCGACGAGTCTCTAGCCAGAAAGGAACCTGGTGCCAATCCGTAGCGACATCTTGGGATGGATTGGGCGACGTACAATACGTACCCGACACCCTAGTCGGGCATTTGAGTAGGGATTGGGGGTTGAAATGGTTTAGGGATCTGACGGCCTTGTTGCTGGGCCCATCTTCGTTCCGAAATCAAGCCCCTCCCCCCCAGAATCAGGGAGAAAGAGAAGAAGAAAATGGTGGTGGAAATCTGCCCCGAATAAGCCGCAGGCTGATATGATGCGTTACATGGTCGCCAGCCTGCCCAGGCGGGTACGAAGATACCTCATGCAATGCTGATGATGTGCGCGCAATGCCGTGTGGATGGAGTCGTGGTGTGTCGTATGTAGGCGGGACCGACAGGCTAGGGGGTTTTGGAGCTTCGGTTCACCTATATTAACGGCGGAGAAACGGTATCTCTCAGTAGCGCTAGAAGCTCGTGAGAAGAAGTTCGAGCCGTTCCAAAGTCCTCAGGCGTTTCTTGCCATGGGCGTCCGATGGCCATTTGGGGTTCAGCAATGGCGAACCCGAGATAAGATGCATGGAGTACCTCGAGCATTGTTGAGAGGACCTCCAGCGTGACTGACAGCCCATGGTTTCATCACGGCCTTGGCGATGACCAGGGGTCATGGCAGGGGTTTACTCTACTGTAGGTGGGAGGATGCTGATGATTGACGATGATGTTAAGTTGACTCGTGTCTCCTCTTACCAAAGGAGAAATAAAAGGAGGTGAGAGACGGAAAGAGAAGGAAAACAAGAGACGCCAAGGATCGTTGTCAAACAGTCTAAACTTGCCATTCGAACATGTTTAAATTTCTCGAGCGATTCACCCAAGCCCGGTGGAGACGGCGTGATCCCTATTTTTGACAGAAGCAATCTCCTTTCCGCTGGGCCATTTCACGAGAGGTTTGGGCTAACTAGCTTGGATAAGTCGCTTGCGGCCCGCTTGCTCTGCAGGAGGGGGGCATGGGATGGGATGGGGCCATGTTGGCAGCAAAACCAACGTTGTAGCATCGCAAGAAGCAAAGAGCGCGTTCAAGAAGAAACTGCTAGAGAGAAAGAGAGACGAGAGCGAGTCGGGCAATGAATGGCTAAACGGTTGACAACGGCTGCACGCCAATGCGACAAGCGAGCACTTGCTGGGGTTTGCTTCTTCTTCATTGACCGTTGAAGGGAGGCAAGGCCCATCGTCAGCCGGTCCTCGAAAATCGGCTGCTGCGGTTGATGTCGGCCAATCAGCGATGGGGGCTTGTTGTTGCACCATCTAGCCATCTGGAGACGGATGGGCTCAGGGTAGCGGTACCTGCATATCCGTGGGAACATGTCCCCATGCCAGAGTACACTATACCCGAATACACCACCAGCACAGAAGGTGTGGTGTGAATCAAGGATGTCTTGCAGCGCGGGTGGCTGAGGATGACACAATTGCTGCTTTTAAAACCATGACCGAGTGCATGCGAGGATTGGCCGGGGGAGAGAGGAGAGCATAAACTGGATGTACAAAGGCAGTCGGAGTCGGGCAACGGCGTGCATCTTCACTTTTTTTTTGGCTGATCCAGATCGGATCGATCGTTGCCCGTTCGTTAACCTAGCCTTGGCTGTGATATAAATGCAAGATGCACACATGGACTGCTGATGCACCCAGTTGCCAGTGCCAATCGCTATCAAATCAGCCTTCGAATTCCAGCAGAGCTAGCCGCGACAGAACACCATCAAGCCACCAACTAACTATTCAGTACAAGCGTACTCCGGCCCGTTATATTGTGCCATCCATCGTCTTTGTCCGACCACGCCGGGCGCCTGCCAATGCCCAGCTGTCGAGGGAGGGGAGGGGAGAAGAGGGGATAATAGCTACTGCAAGCATCCAAAAAGAGTCCACATATGTATGTATCAACCTACACAGACAAGAATTCTGTATACACACAGTACGGTTCTCAGCTCGCGCGGGGGTGCGTGTACGTGTGCGCCGGCTTAAACCTTACAGTCTGGCACATCCAGGCCATCGGTGTCTGCCCGCTTCTCCCTCCACCTCGGCGCGCCAGCCAGAGCACAATCGACCTTTGGGCAAGAGCTTGTTTCTCGTCCACGATATGGGGGTAGAGCTGACGAATGCCGTTCCATATCTCCAGACATTACAGCGTACAAGCCACACGGGAATAAGTCAACTGCGCCTTGCGGCCCACGAGATTGTTTCTCTCATATTATGTATGTGGTCCGGGTGGCGTTTTCGGCGCGAGCCAACTGGCTGGCTACCTACTTGCTCGAGGTGTCATAAAACACCTGGTATCCCGGTCCAAGACGTACCTCGACGACGGTCTAGAAGCCAGTAAGCAGGTAGCCGTAATTATCGGAAAAGGTCTGGGTTGCGGGTATCCCAGGCCCAGGAGCAGCAGGTGTCTGTCGAAATGACATGTACCAGTGCGTATGCATAACTCCTCCCTCCCGGCAGCGAGGATGGATATTTTGGTATGTTTTCAGGGGAGCTCTGGAGAAGGATCCGACTCAAGTTTGCGTCTATCTCGTCCCATCCCCATGTTGAACGGCAACACAAGGCACTTGGCCGACGGCTCGAATAAAGGCGATGCTGTGCACCACCCACCACTGCTCGTGCCACTTCACCACACTCTTGGAGGTCAGACTCTATCCAGAGTGACAGCGCTACCAAACCTTCAGCACGGCGACAGCGCTAAAATACCGCTAAAAGGAGTATGTAGACGAGCTGTTACTGTCGTGAAGGGAGGCATGTCGCTCGGGGGCCGGGCCCTCGACCTCCGATGGCACGACTCATAGTGGACCTGTAGCTTGCAAGATGCACGACGCTCCCTGTCCCTAACCTTCTCCATGTATATGTAGCCCGGCGGAGCAGCGGCTTCGCTGTCACTACCCACTTTGCCGGGTGGTAGAAAGGGAGTTCGCGACACTGGCGGGTGGCCCAGCAAAACCTCAGATCTGGGATGGGAAATTGGCACCAAATCCACAGGCAATCCATGTCGTGATTCCAGCAAGTACGTATGTATGTATGTATGTATGTATGTATGTATGTATGTATGCATGTGTGTACAAGTATTTCCCTCCAAGGGCACGAGGGGAAGAGAAGCAAGCTGGTGAGCGGTGCGGTGGCAGAGCAGACTGGCAGGGCCACCCTGGCGCGAAGGGCTTGTTTCACCATTTGGGGTTTTCCAGATTTAGAAACAGACGCTCAGGAACTGGCTTTCCCAATCCGAAAAGACTCGTCGTCCCTGTACGCGGTACCATCTGGAGGGCTGAAAGCAATGCTATGCACCAATTCGAACGGCAGGATAGGACTCACGAAACGAACAAGCCGCCTTGGTCCAAGAGCACCTGCTTTCTGTTTCTATCTATTTCTATCTGGTTTCTGTTTTGTTTCTCGGAAGCAGTTTTTGGGGACAACTACGGCCCCTCCACCCATCCATTCACCCACCAATCTGAACAACCAAGGCAGTTCGAGTTCAATCTCACGACCAAAGCGTGTTCCTGCGTGTGGTGGTGTAGCTAGTGTACCTTTCCGAAGCAAGCAGAGGCGACTGACTCCACCTTGACTGTCACCCCGTCGCGATCTGATGCCAGGATGCCGCCATGATCACCCCGAGCAAGCAGGATAACAAATACTACAGTATCAATACGGTGGTATCTATAATACGTGCATCCTATGGCCTCTCCCTGTCTTGCCTGCGTAGCTGCCCACCTCCAACCCGCAATCCCAGGGTCTTTGCACCACTATCGGCGCCCGCTTTGATCTCTTTGATGTGATTCGGGATGTCACCATGGTAATCAAAATAGAAAGCTTGGGACAGGCGGAAAGGGCGAATCCCATCACATTTGGAATCTGCCCATGGAACTGGCTAGCCCTTCTATTCCCTTTTCAGTCCAGCCCTTGTGAGCTAAGCAGAACCAACCAACTAAGCCCGCCGCTTCGTGTTGGGCTGGGACATTCGTGTGGCGCTTACGCTACGGCCGGCCCATGGCCGCCGCGCACTTTGGCTCCCCTTGCAACTACCGCGACCATTCCCAAAGCGAAACCACAGTAGCATCAAGATTTTCGAGATAAAGTGCAGTGGGGTATTGTATGGCAATGGATGATGGTTGACATCGTCGACGGGAGTCTGGAATCCTCGTCGCTGCAAGCGATCTTCATCTACAAACTCCGTACATCAACAGTGCCATGGAGAAAGATGGACCAGACCTCCTTCGGTTAACAATTGTTGGTTGGGGGATAAAGTAAGGCAATTTCCAATTTTTGGTCATGGGGTTTTTTTTACTTTCGACTCTCTTTCTTTCTTTCTTCCCCCCCTCTCGTTTCCTTTCTTCTTCTGCCTCCACTTGCAGGTTGGTGTCCGGCTATGCAGCAAGCAATTCCAAGCGATGAAGGGCAAACCGGATTTCCTGCTGCGAAAACATTGGATGAGTTAGGACGTCTTTGTCAGGTCGCTAAGCCACCAAACCGGGGAACTTGCGGCTGAAGCCTGGAGAGATGAGACGCAATTCGTCATGGGACGGAGATAATTATAGCGGTCATTGCAGCCAATTCTGGCAGTCGGGGGCTACGATCTTGTTTCTTCTCCTTGGCCGTTTGCTGCACAGCCCTACTACTCCGAGAGTGTAAAATTGAGGGTGGTGCAATTGAGTTGCAAGTTGCCCCGCAACACGGCGACGTAATGTCCTGGTTTGCACCAGATCACATGAATGGATTTCGATCTCGCATATGCAGACCAACTGAACAGACTTGGCTAGCCGTCATCTGAACACGTACGGTTCCTTGGCTGGCGGTTGCGGTGACTGCGGCAATGGGTTGGAACGAGTGCAGAGCATCATCGCATGACATGAGCGACTTCTATCTTGGGTAGTCCTCGTGGATGCCGAAGGAACCGGGTGCCTGGATGGGATAACGCCGATAAAGAAGTTATCGCAGTTAACCCGTGACCCGCTTCGGCGCTCCCGACTATTTGCTACGTGGCTGGTGGTTTTCTCCGAATAGATAGACTTAAGCTAGTGGGAACCTGCCTAACCTAGCGCACTCATTTGTCATTCGCCTTCACCTGTGGCCGCTCCGGGAGTCCTCAACACCCCGGCTGGATGGATAGACATGGACATTCGATGATAGTTACCTAGCGGTTTGCATTTTGCCAGCTCCTGTCTCAGAACCGCTCAGGAGTTCGTTGTCTTTTACCGGCGGATCAGCTTGGCTGCGTCGGGGTTGTCCACTCGTTCCTCTCTATCAAACAAGCTCATCCTCGTTTTCCATCGGCGCAACAGCCTGCCGCCCGGATGAAGCCCGGATGAAGACCACAACGCAGGGCAGAGCGTGTACTGGCCCACCGACTACACTAATCGCTTCGATATCGAGGAGCAAGGGGGTGGTCTAGGTGTCAGAAACCCGTCCAGGCTGGAATCGTTTCCATATTGACCTGACATGGGTTATCCTCGATCCGTTTTTCTCCGCATCCCACCCCTAAGCAGCCTTGACACGGTTCATATATATTACAAACCAAACGTCACTTGACATGTTGGGGGTTACTCGTTCTGCACGGCGCGCCCCAGTATCCGCGGATCATCATGATAAAACACTGACAGTCAGTCTCCTTAGCGCATGTTTGAACAAGACTATAGCGTCAGGGCCTGGCAGCCCACTAGGTTGATATAAACAAGACCGGCTGCCGTGCAGTTTGTTATACGTGTTACTGCTCGCCGCTGCAGTCCACCTAGGTGCCCCGTGAAACAAGGTTCTATGCCAAGAAGGAGCATAGTCGGCGGCTACGTCTGGTATACTCCTCACCCGCGGTCTCTAGTGGATATGGCTAATCATCACGAGAACGGGCGGCGGGTGCTCCGCGCAATGGATTTGGCTGGACGCCCCGGCGCAGGCAGATTTGCCCTCTCTGGTGGATATGGCATAATGGAGATCTACGAGGAGGCACTGGCAGATCCGGCAAAATTCCGCCTCCACACGCGGCAAGCCTGGGAAGGCGAAACATGGTTCTTGGCTCGGGGTACACCAGGAACTAATGGTGTCAAAAACAAAACCACTGCTCTTCGGCATCATGCTGACCTCGTGAACGTGCATGTCAGCTTTTGCCCTTGCCGCGTAGTGAAACCAGGCTTATATGGACGACATTAGAACTCCACGCGACGCGCCTACTGGCCGCGCGGTGGGTTTTGATAACGCGGTTGAATCAGCGAGATTCGCCTGAACTCGAAAATAGGGGATGTAAGCAGTGCCACCAATGCATGTCTCACTTTCTCGCACTTCACTTGCTCAAGGCCGACGGTGCATGAGAGCCCAGTTGACCGGCCTGCGGCCTGTGTGAATACGAACGTATGGTGTCTCCTGCCATGCCACACGCTTACACATACCCCTTACCAGTTCATCAGGCTGTAGTTATTGCGTCGCCAAGTTCAAACTGCATTGCTCCCTGTTCCTTGCAAGAGGCTACCAGAGCGCGAGATCTTGTACGCCACGGGCTACAGTATGGCCTGATTATTTTACAGTGGCGAACTCGATTTCGGCGAATCGTGCATACGTGGGCGGCGCATTCATCGAGGACGCCGGGGGTAACGGGTGTCTTGACCCCTCCATAAGTTGCTATCTCCACCTGACACTTCATGGCCAGTCCTACATGTGCGATATCTTGCTTGATGGTGGCCAGATGTTGGGACCGTCCCCTGAGACAGCATTAGTCGTCTATCACGACATATACCGACTGCGTCATCTCGATCTGGATCTCCCGTTCCCGTGCTCGTATCTGCAGTCGAGCACATATCTCTGTAGATAACAAAAGCTCTCTGTTCTTTGAGTGATTATCCCTCCACAAATTCACACTTCTTGTTGGCGAGCGACTACGTAGGCGATCCGAGAAAGGGGTATACGCCGGGTAATAAGGCGTGGAAACACCACTCACACCAGCTCTAAACCCACTTGTTTTCTTCTGCTCGGAGTTCCCACACTCTAATGAAGACCCTTATCTCCTGGAGGGTATTGTTCTTTGCCAGCATCCCTCCGGTCACCCCTAGGTTGTTCCTCGCATAGGGTTTCCACTGTTCCGCCGCTCCCTTGTATTGGATAGATATATGTTATGACTGGGTCAATCTACTACACCGTCCTTTGGTGGACCACTGTCGTCGCTACCGAGGAGTAACACGCCCCTGTTGGGGGCACCGATGCTGTTCACAAGTCACTGTGACGTGCCGTGCTCGCTTCCCCTAGCTCCCCCGTCGCGCCTAGATCTGTCTGCGACAAGACACACTGATCGCACCCATGTCATCAAAGAGCGTCAGTCATCTGTCTCGGCCGCATTCTCTACGACGCTAACACGCAGAAGGGGTCCATCAAGCGGACCGTTGCCGCCCTCCTGATGACCTTCTTCCAAATAAGCAACTGGGTCTTGGCTCGCGAAGTGTCCTATGTTCCAACGGGATCCGACAATCCTCCGTTAAGGATTCAGCCAGATATGCTTACCCCTTTCCAATTTTACTGTGGACGGTAGTCATCGAGGAAGCAGTTCTTGAATGCAGCGTTAACATTGCCCTGTATTGTGAGCTGTAATACTCTGGTGTGATTGGCCCCAAGAGACAGCAGTTATTCAGCAGCTCTTCTGGTATCACACTCCAACCATGGTGATCGGAGAAGAGAACTGTTCGATAAATCATTAGGCTATCAAGATCGATAGCCGAGGGCACTTTGTGATAATCCAATGGGTTGCTGGCCTAGAGACAGGATTGGCACACGTTGAGTGATGTTGGTAAAGAAAAGCACCAAGCATATCAGGTAGGCGTGGAAGAGAACAAATGCAGGCACATGGCATCTATGTCTCCTAATGGATCGTATCACTTGCGAGAATTCCCGTCCCCGCCCATAACTTCCAGGGGCGTGGAGATTTCTCCCGAATAAGGCACCGGTGATGCATACCATTCTGTGTTGAGGTTTGGTTTACGAGCTCTCAGCTGCCCTGACTTGAACCAAATGCCGTGGAACACAGTCGACCGCAACAGGGTTATGCTTAGGAGAGTAAGTCGTCAGACGTGCCGAGCACCCGCGACTGACACAGCCAAGTGTAGATTCTCATTGGACCCTCATCGCCGATTGGTTTCATTGCAAGCAAGAGCGCCTTCGCATTCATTGGGTGTACATGCTGTCGGAGGTGATGACTGAATGGCTAAGGCAGGCGAAGCTTCGTACTATAGCTGGTTGGCGCTATATGACTTTGACGCGCAATCATCTTAATTTCCGGTTTCATTTCGCGATGCGAGCTCGAAGCGGATGGCAGAGTGAGCGGCCGAGCCTCATGCCCGCAAAGAGTGATTGAACCAACCATATATATGGCCTCGGGTCATCATCAAATCAGTTTTTGGATCACAGGAGATAACTACTACTGCCCATGCCTGTCATACCCCTTCCCAACCATCTACTGTAGTCGAGAATGTATGCCCTCCGTTTATTACGGAGTGAGTGTTTTCCTCTTGGCTGGCGTGGATTATCGTTGTTCGTGTGAATTCACAAATGCGGTCTAATATACTGTCGAGCCCATGTGCCTCAAGCACACATGGATAGCGTTGTGTTGATCGCATGATGCGCATCTGGACTCATCCTGTTTGGGCGGCTACATATGCTATAACAAACCCGCAGTTTGCGGTTCGGGACTTGTCTTCGTGTATCTGGCATGGGAATTCATCTATTTATATATCCACCCCAATTAGTGAGCACTGCAACGCCGACATCGTTCAGTGACCATCAGGGATAATCGTGGCATATTTGCGTTCAGAATATTCCCCATGAGACGTACAGTGAGTATTCTGCATCTATGATTTGATGGTTCCTAATCTATATCGAACAGAAAAAAGAGACAGCAGGAAGTATCTAGCATGTACTTGGAACATCATGAACCAAAATACGATCCTGCATTATTGAAAAGGGGCAAAGGCATAGTACTTTTACATCCCACCAGCCGGTATTCCCCGTGATAAGCATCAGTACTCATAGAAACCCTTTCCGCTCTTCTTTCCTAGCCACCCGGCATCAACCATCTTACCCAGGAGCACACTCGGCCTGTACTTAGAGTCACCCGTTTCTTGATGCAGAACCTTCATGATGGCTAAGCATGTGTCAAGGCCAATGAAGTCGGCGAGTTGCAGAGGTCCCATAGGCACGTTGGTGCCATTCCTCATGATGGCGTCGATGGAGTCTCGATCGCCGACATTTGTCTCGAGGCAGGTGACAGCCTCGTTAATGTAGGGCATTAGGATGCGGTTCGCCAGGAAGCCCGGGGCATCCGCCGACACCGAGGGAATCTTGCCCATGGCCTTGCAAAATTCGACGGCGGTGTTCAAGGTCTCGGCGCTCGTCTGGAGGCCGCTGATGATCTCGACACCCTTCTGTATAGGCACGGGGTTCATGAAGTGCGTGGACACGACACGGGAGCTGGCCGAGGTATCCTTGGGGTCCTTGGTTGTCGCAGCTGCGATCTTGGTGATAGAGATAGACGAAGTGTTAGTCGCCAAGATAGCGTGCTTAGGACAGATGTCGGCTAGCTTTGCAAAAATGTCAAACTTGAGCTTGGGGATTTCCGGGACGGCCTCAATGACGAAATCGACGTCGGAGAGATGGTCAATGGACGTAGAAGACGTCAGGAGCGAGCGAGCCTTGTCTGCTTGCTCCTGGGAGATTCGCTGTTTGGACACATCCTTGGCTAGGAGTTTCTCTGTCGCCGGAGTTAGCTCCGACCTCGAACCCGAGAAGACAGGGAAACCAACTGGCAAAGTCCATCCCCTTATCCAGGGAGGCTTGAGATGTGTCTACAAGCGTCACGGGAACGCCAGCTTTTTGGGCAGCTACCAGAGCAATGCCCATGCCCTATGTTCGTTTGTTAGTGTTCTGGTATACTCGAGCGGTCCAATCACATGCAAACCTCAACTCACCATTTGTCCCGCCCCAACAACACCAAGCTTATTGACGGCGTAGTGGGCGGAGGCAGAGCTGAAGAGCCTCCACTGGCCTCTGAGCTGCAGGGCACTTCTTCTCGTGAGCATGTTGGCCATTGTGTGCTTTGTTCTCCGGGAAAAGGGTTGAAGGTCAGATGGATGGGCCCGAGGTCACTTTGGATTCCAGACATGGCTTGCTTCTATGCCGGGGAAGCTTGGTTGGTCCAGTCCGGCTAGACTCGGGACTCGGGACTCGGGACTCGGTACCTGAGTACCTGAGTACTTTGGTACTTCTTCTTCTTCTTCTTCCTCTTCAGATGTGGATCTCCCACCTCTTAACGCGTCCCCATGCACTGTTAGGGATTTGGGACGCGTCGTCGCGGTTTTCCCATCAATTAAACCCATTAAATCCATCCAGTCAGTTTGGACCATTGAACTTCGTTGCCACCCAGACCTTGGGATTCGCGATACTTCGTTCCAAGATGGAGGCTCTAGAAGGTCCGACAGATGTCGTACATCCCGAGGTTCGGGCGCATATCAACAGTCTCGCGTCTGCTGTGAGTGCTGCCATCTAGACTCGTGGCCGTGTGAAGCAATACTGACCAAAACCACGTAGCTTGGTGGTTTCAGTGCCGAAGATGACGGACGATACGTATTGGGAGACTCCGCGTTGGAGGTCCTCCGAGACATCAAGAAATGGATACGCTTCTACGACGAGAAAACGAATCGAATGGACGTTGCGCGATGCCTGGCCGAAGCGAACATAATCGACGGCGACCTGCTCCACATCCTCGCCACCTGGCCAGAGAATGCAAACGACAACAAGTTCAAGGCACGCGTGGCCTTGTCGTGCTTCGAGATTTTGGTACCCCTGACGTGGCCACTGGAGCGCAATAAGGAAGAGATGACGGTGAACCACCACCGCCATATACCCGTCCTCCAACTCGCGCAGCTTGGCTACAAACGCTCTATAATCAACTTCGATGCTGCGCAAATATTACACACCGCCGTCCGTGTGGCGCTGCCGTCATTAGCAGTTTCGAGGAGCGGCCGGTCCACTCGCGATGAGGGTATCATCAAGCTCGTGCTCCTCTTTCTACGGAATATTGCAATGATATCGCCACCTCCGGGCGTCACGTACGACGGCGACGAGTCGCAAATATCGCGGTCTGCTCTAATCGACGCATTCTCGTATCAAGATATCCTACTCACCTTACTGACAATTGCGTCAAACATGGGAGAGGATTTCAACCAGGAGTGCTTGGTTGTCATGGAGATCATCTTCCACTTGGTCAAGCGTATCAACATTAGTCAGCTATTTATGGACGACAAACAAGTTGGTAAAGTCAGGTCTGACGAGTTAACAACGTTGATTCAGAAGGAGGCCGCAATGCACAGATCCCATAATCGCAAAGCACCAACACGCCACAGCCGATGGGGAAGTATGTTATGGGTTAAGCGGGATGGCGGCAAGGTGTCCACCGTCTCTGGCCAAGACGCCCTTGTAGATGCTGCAACCCGAGAGCAAAAAATGGACAGCAGCAAGCTGTACAGGCCACCCAGGAGGCCTAGAAAGGAGGAAACGGAACCCAAAGACCTTGGACCGCGAACCTCGCTTAACTCTAGAGCTCGCGAACAACTGCGCGGTTTCGTCGAAGAATTCCTCGACTCTGGATTCAACCCCCTGTTCATGCATGTACGGAAAAAGTTGGACGAGCAGAAAGATTATGTTTTCGAATACCACCAGCGCCAATTCTTTTACCTCACATCCTGGTTCCTCGAAGCCGAAAGAGTGCGACAGAAAGCCGCCAAGAAGGATAAGAAGGTCCAGAGCAAGGAGAGCGACATTGGGACGTTCAATCTCGTCGCAGGTGTTCTGAACCAGGAGACTTTCATCACGCTAAACCGTGCCATGGGCGAGTCGATGGATAACAAGAATTGGCCCGAACTTACTGCTGCAATGAGGTGCTTTACTCAAATCCTCCTCACCGTCCAAGAAATGACCGAAACCGGCAATGAGGAGGATGAGGAGATTGCAGAGAACATCCTTGGCCGTATCTTTTACGAGAACGAAACACACGAGCGAATCGCGACGATCGCACGAAGCTTCAAAGACCAAGGCTTTGAGTTCCTTGATGCGTGCACGGAGCTAACGCACACGTATCTACGAGTATTGGAGGCCTATTCCAAGCAGAATGTGGACATGCAAGTGCGTTCGCGCCGCCGTACTCGCAGCAAGAAGAAGAAGGCAGCGAGGGCGGCAGACGAAAGTGGCGAGAATCCCGTAGTCGAAGAGGATGAGTCTGAAAACGACCAGGCCAGCGCTGAAAAAGACAAGTACGGAGCGCAAATTCCAATTTGGCACCTTCACCAACAAATTCACGCAACAGGGCGTTGTGGACACCTTTGTCCAGTTCACCAGATTCTATCATGACCTGAACGACTCACAACTCAAGCGCGCACATCGGTACTTCTACCGACTCGCATTCAAGCAGAACATGAGCGTTATGCTTTTCAGGGTCGATATTATACATTTGTTCTACAACATCATCAAGGGCCAGGAGCCGCTCGATAGGCAAGGTAGTACATATAAGGAGTGGGAAGAGCTGGTGAAACAGATCCTCAAGAAGTGCATTCGTAAGATCGAAGAGAGACCAGCACTACTCATTGAGATGCTCTTCTCAAAGATCAACGCGACAGCTCATTACCTAGAATACGGTTACGAGAAGCAGACCATGTCGTCTTCCAAACCTAGGTCAGCTGCCGAACTCGAGTTCCGACACATTGTCGACCATGACCAGCAAATCGCCATTGCTGTGGGTGTCCTGTTAGACAAAGAGCTATCCCACCACATCAAATGGGTTAAGAGTCAATTGGCTGCCGCCGAGACCGAACGTCGAGCGTGGGAAGCCGCAGAGAAGGCAATGTCGTCTATCGAAACCAACAAGGACAAGGACCTTGCTGATTCCGCGGACCAAAACGAGGGAAACGCTCCCAATGAAGATGGCCCTGCAAAGGAGCCGCCTCCGATTTGTAAGTTCACTGTTCTGAACAAAAGTAATGCAATACTGATCAAGTTAGTTATACGCCCCGATGACGATACACGCAGCACAGCCATGCTCAAGAACTCCCACCTCAGGCTTCTCATGAAGCTTGTCGGGTTTCAACGCCAAAATACAGCAGAGGAGGAGACGTCCAAGAGCGAATGGATCGTCCCTTCGTCTTACACAGCTGATCAGCTCCAGGAGTCCATAGACCTGATCAATAAGGCCGAATTCGACCCCCCACTTTTGAGGACGGTTCTTTGGCCGAGAACCAACTGCGTCGAAAGGCAGCACCTCGGAAGAAGGCCGTGTTTGATGACGAGGATGAGAATGACGAAGATGGAGACGAGGTTCTTTTCCCGGCGGGCGGGCCGACCGTCCGTAAAGTGATCGACGAGAATGGAGAGAAGCCGAAGAAGACACGGAAGCGCCGCCGGCGCGCTAGTAGTACGGGGCCGCTCGACGACGAGGAGTTGGAGGAGAAGGCCCGTAAGCGCCGCGAGCGCGAGCTGGAGAAGACACGCCGCTTCAAGAGCAGTTTGTACGTTCACGCCAGCGATGACGAAACGGACGACGAACGCGATGCCGAGTTCTTCGCCAACGAGGAGCGTCTTCGGCAAAAGCAGAAGGCTTTGGTGATATCGACAATCAGCGCCCCTGCGTCTTCGCCGAAGGCAACCTCGGTCAAACGGAAAGCTCAGGTCCTGCTGGACGATGACAGCGAGAATGACGATTTGCCCATGACCCAGGACACGGCAACGTCCAGCCGAGCGGGCAGAGCTGTCGTCGACGACGATGAAGAATCCAGCACTTCTGGAGCCGACGACACCCCGCTCTCGTCCGGTGGTGGTTCCCCTGCCAATGGGCCCAAGAAGAGGCGCCGGCGCATGGCCAAGGAGCCCGAGCCGGCCCGCCTCGAGCCCGAGGACCTGGCGGCTAGTCTTGGTCTTGCCATCGACACCGAGATGGCGGATGCTAACGACGATGATGAAGAGGAGGAGGCGGAGGTTGTGGCCAAGCAAGCGCCGAGACGGAGGGCAAGAGGAAAGGCTGGATTCATAATTGATAGCAGTGACGAGGAATAACGATGGACGGGTGGGCTGCATGAATTACTACTTAGGCATAAGCATGGGCGTTCAGGGATATCCGGCGATGCTTCCTTTTGAATGGGACGATTTGTTGGCGCTTGAGCTACAGACTAAGTATACCGGATAATGCATTGGGGTGCCATGTAATGAATATAGCATAACTCACTTATGATACATACCCCTCTGGAAAGAGATAGAGCCTTGGCAGATGCTTAAGTCCTCGACTCACTCACGCCCGAGGGAGAGATGAGAAGAGTTCCACCGCCAAAATAAAACATACGATATCTCGTCCGAATAGAAGAAATTAGCAAAAGAAAGGGTCTTGCCGGGGATCGAACCCGGGACCTCTCGCATGACAGCTTCAGGGTGAACCCTAAGCGAGAATTATACCACTAAACCACAAGACCGAAACCCTTTACAGTGTTTGCTGCTGTTGGAAAATTCGGACGTTGGTGGATATTATAAAACTGGCCCGGATGGTGGGCGACGGGTCAGGTCGGTTACTGGTTGGTGTCCACGGTTCGTGGTGGAAAAGCCGGGTTGGCGACGATATGGAGCCCGGTGGTTTAGGCGGTGTGGATGACCTCTCCCACTGCGCCGACGTAGACAGCAGCCCTCGGATAGTGTTTGGTGCGTGGAAAGCCTTTACCTAGTACGATATGGCTCAGCGAAGCCCAGTGGTGTTCATTGCAATGAATAAATCCAATTCTCAATTCGGCGGGAAGCCAAAGAAACAGAGATGCAGTTGAATTAGCCTGTTTGGATGGCGTCTGGTTAGCGTACAGGCACTCCCAGGACTGATGGCTTCATCGTCAATGCAAAACATCTGATGATGCGACTAGTTGAGGCCTTGCATTGCATCGAGGGACGAGCTGTGGCCTGTGACCTTCTGCTCAAGGCCAGGTAGCTTGATTTTTTGGACGTCATGGCGCACGAGGAGAGGAGTTGGAGATTGCGGGGGGAGTGTGGGGGGAGACATCGAGACATCGAGACACCCAGGCATCCGGACATCCCCCGCTGAGTCGCTGTCGATGGAACAGACTATCCAGGCAAAGCTTATGCTATTTCTGACAATATCGATCGGGATGGGCCATGGTGAGCTGCTGTCGTCGTGGCGCGGGCTGCGATGAACCAAGCAGTGCTTCGGGAGATGTTGGCTACACAAGTGGACTCATAGAAGAGAGATGAAGCCAAATAGATGCATGGTAGTGGTGCACAGAAGCCTAACCCCCTCCCAACTCACCATAATACGGGTCTTTGCTTGTGACGTAGCCGAAATTTGTGACTGTTTTATTCCTGGTTTATTCCTGAGAGGTTCAGTCGCCAAGTGTATACAAGTATAGACACATTTACGTATATGCATGCAATCCAATCTGTCAAAGAGTATGTAGGCATAAGAGTCAACTGTGCATTAGTGTCCTGTGGATGACTGTGCAATTCAGGTAGCCCCAACCAAGCATTGAGCTTTTCCATCAGGCAAGTTCAATGTTGTCGGGCATCGTCGTATCCCACATCCCACCCCGGTGTATTACTGCCCAGTGGTGAGTGGTGACCTACTTCCTTCGATACCATATCTCAAAGCAGATGGCAGAGTGGCAGCAAAACCCATTCTCGTTAGTCATGCCTATGCAAGTATATCGCTGAGGTTCACGGAGTATGGGGCATGTATGCACCTTGATCAATGATGCAGCGTTGGCGAGAGCCTAGAGGGCCTAGATAGCTCATTTCCCCTTTCGCTCTAGAGTGATTGGCTGGCTACGCTATCTCCCTGAGCCCTAGGCTACTGCTAGCAGGCCTGCTAGGGCCCCTGCTACTGCCCTGCCAATTGAATTGAATGGAGCTGAGCTCTCTGAAGAACCTGGATCCTCGTCTGTATCCGTGGCACAGACCGTCCCGCCGTTGTTGCCCCGGTTCCCCATGGAGCTTGGATACGAAAACTCCATGGGACGATTCTCGATTCTGGGGGACCTTCTTGCCCGTCCGCTCACTCAGCTACGCCATATGTATGGATTCGATAGACGTCCAAACATACAAACGAACTAAACAAAGGGTGGCCGGGAAGCCTTGGTTGGCCAAGTGAGACAAGCCAACTTGGGATGATAACGGAAATCGAACGTACCCTATCTGGTCTGACCTGGGGTGATAATTATAATACTTGCCGCCCGAGCCTCCTCCGCCCGCCCTTGCCAGGGAGAGAAGGAGGGGAAAAAGAAGAAGAAAAAAAAAACAGCTACCCGACACGCATACAAGAGTGGATATGGTGTTGCGCTGCCAGCCATTTATGGAACCTTGTTGTCGTTGACTACAGGCACTTGCAGTAGGGAGAGGGGATCAATTGGGCATTGTAACAGCTAGACAACTAGACTCGGCTGCTACAGGTGACAGGGCATCAACATTGGATCCCGTTCATTCCCTTCTTGGCTGGATGCCCGCCTTGGCTTGTCTTCTCCTCTTCGCAAATTCTCTGGCGGTGTTGCTGTTCCCACTCCCTGCTTTGCTTAAGTATAGGTGCTTCAGAACCCCCCAAAATCCCAATATCTGAGCATAGGTATTGCTGTTCACCAAGGAGCTGTTATTGCTTCTGCCTTCCCTGCCGCCTTCTCTCTTTCGCTTTTGCGCCGCTGCGAACCACCTGCAGCCACCAACCACGATTGAGCCAGCTGAACCCAAATCACAAGCTACATCCCTCCCACTTGCCTCATTCGTCGCTCTCCTGCAGTCGACAGCTGCACCAGCAACACCGGGCTACCTTTGCTCACACTCACACTCGCCCTAGTAGCACACCACCTCATCGCCAGATCGCAGAATCTCTTTCGCCGTCTCCCAAGAACAAGGCGGAGCTACTTGCACTATTTTCGCGTGGTGCCATTGCATGCTCTGCACACAATGGCGGTTCAAGGAGGAGCGGAGGAGGATGTTTACCTAACAGTGAGCCGCGAGCCCCGGTTCTGTCTATTTATTATAGCTCCACGATTGCTGACCACTGTATAATTTACAGCTTCTTATGAATGATACATATTTGCCTGGTAAGGCCCACGAATTGTAGACCCGGTTGGAACGTATTGGCTAACCCTGCTATCTGCAGGTGCATTGGTTCTGGGACACTCGTTGCGCGATGGCGGCACCTCTAAGAAGCTCGGTGTCATGGTCACCTTGGACACGGTCGCTACCGAAGCTATCACGCAGCTCAAGGCAAGCCTCACCCACAGCAGTATAAGGGTGCAACATGAACGTGCTAACTAGTGCGTGCAGGCAGTGTACGACTACATTATACCCGTGCCACGAATCAAGAACCCGAAGCCGTCGAACCTGTCGCTGATGAACCGAACCGACTTGCACTCTGCCTTCACCAAGATAAACCTATGGAAGCAGACTGGCTTTCGCAAGATAGTATATCTAGATGCCGACATTGTTGCCTACCGGGCTCCAGATGAGTTGTTCAAGATTGAGCAGCCCTTCTCAGCTGCACCGGATATTGGCTGGCCGGATCTGTTCAATACAGGCGTCATGGTTCTGACCCCCAATCAGGGGGGACTACTATGCGTTGACGGCCATGGCTGAGAGGGGCATATCCTTTGACGGCGCCGACCAGGGCCTCCTGAATATGCACTTCAAAAACAACTGCAACCGCATCAGCTTCAGTTACAACGTAACGCCCTCGGCCCACTACCAATACGTGCCCGCCTACCATCACTTCCAGTCGAGCATAAACATGGTTCACTTCATCGGCCCCGACAAGCCATGGTTCCAGGGAAGATATGCATCGACGGGAAGCGGCGTCTTCGATGAAATGATGGGAAGATGGTGGGCCGTTTACGACAGACACTACCGAACCGAGGTGAGTTATACAAAGGTCGTGATGGCCTGTAAAGCCATGAGCTAATTGGGTGCTTCACAGGCATCGAAGTCCGACCCATCCGTGCAGCTTGTGCGATATCTCACCAAGGGTGAATACCAGCCCCGAGGGGCCCAGGAACCCGCCACCTCAAGGTGGGATGCCCAACGGTCAGTTTGAAATCCCAATACATACAGTACCCGCAAAGCAACTGACATGTACTAGGCAATCCCCGCCAGCAAATACGAAGCCCGAGGCTGCAAATTTCCCTGCTACGATATATGAAATGTCTCGAGACACTGCTCCGTTTGTCCCTCCCGAACGGTACCCGAGTCCCCGAGGGATATGGGGTACCAGTTCCCGCCTCATTACGTGAAGCCTAAGGCAATATTCCCCTGGGAAATCAACCAGGAAGCTCCTACCCGTGTTTTTGCCGAAGACGCGTATCGCCAAGAGGCAGGTTCGTCAAGTGGGCACACGGGTGAGCCCCTGGCCCCTTCCTCTTCCGAGGGGCAAACCCCGGCTGAGTCATCTGTAACAGAAACATCCCCTACAAAACCCCAGGAAGAGCCTCCGACCCCCATCTCTTCTACCGTCTCAGTCCCACCATCGGATCCCTGGAGCTCTTTCACCCGCACAAATGCTTGGGATGAGGTACCGGAAATTGAACGTTACGTTGGCACCTTGCAAAAGCATACGCGGTCAAGAAGTCTCAAATCCCCTGGTATAATCGGGTTGCCTAGCCAAGGCGGAGATGCGTTGGAGGGTGAACTGGTACAGCGAGGTTCGAAGCTCACGGATTTCCCAAGCGAGGCCGAACGACCTAGCTTGCCCGTTACGCCCGCACCTATGCGCCGGCCGAAGTTTTGGGGTGGCGGTGGTGCCCCTGGCACCCACGAGGACGAGGACGAGGAAACTCTGCTTCCGGCCGCGGAGGGCGTGCCGGAGCAGAGTGACTGGGTACGTGTGCATGGTAGTCGCTAGGAACCTGCAGACTGCCTTTGCGATCTGACTAACGTACTGCGCTATCACAAGGACCCTGTGGCGCAACTCCAGAAGCTGGCTAAACAGCAGTCGGAAATGTTGTTGCATAAACTCGGTAGCAGCGAGGGTGCCAGCAGCAGTGGCAGAAGAGACAGCAGTGACTTACCGGCGCGACCTGTGCCTTTCGGCTCGGAAGAGTTGACTTCTCCAACCTACGTGGCGCAGACCGCCAAAGTATTGAGCCCGCAGCCGGTAAAGGGTAATACGGGCTCAAGTATGGTACGCGGCATTGCGTCAGATGACGAAAAGACTCCCCGAGCATCTGCACCTGAATCTCGGTCGACTGCTGCACCACCCCTATCGTCATACCGGAACCTAGCTACTCCGGCCCGGGAGCAGCTTTCGAGAAAGGCGAGAATATACCTCAGCAAGAGACAGCTCTACCACCAAGCGAGGAAGAACTCGATGTATTGCAGACTTGAAAGCAGCAGCAATCAACCCTGGCGTTGAATTGATGTTTTGTGAAGTGTAGTGTACGTACGAGACCGTGGACGGGGCTGGGTGCACAACCACGATGGCCGACTGCAAAAGACATTGTGAGTGACGACAGCTTAGTGGCGGATACAAGGGTGGGAAGACGACAAGCGCGGTGCGTTGTGGTATGTTGTGCGGGGTGAACTCCTTTGGGCCACGCAGAATATGTTTTATTCTGTATATTATTATGGCGCTGCGGGTTGTGGGCAAAGCTCTCAAGGCAGAACAGACAGTAACTACGATCTGGTACATCTTCTTTCTTTACTCGGCATTTGCATCGTTTGTTGTTGTTATTATTTGTATTAGCAAGCCAGTTTCATGTTTGTTATACATATACCAGCTCCAGCACATGTTCATTTACACCACAAACTTTTAGCATTAGCGGGAATAGGAAGAAATGGCGAGCAAGAAACTAAGGGCTTCATTGTTATATTCTTTTGGCATGCGAATAGCCCTAACCCCATTCCTCGTACATCGTGGCATCGACTGGGTCATAAACTCACCACCCCTCACCAACCAGTAATAGACATGTGGTCATCGCCAGCTCAACTATCCCAGCCAGCCACAATAGTCCAGCCCTGGCGACTAGTGAAGCCTCCGCGTCGTAGAAGCCTCTCCAGGCAAATGCCTCAGCGCTGTAACTCACCGAGTATATAGCTATTTAATTCGATGGGAAATGGCCTTGACTTCGTTTGCCTACACTGACTGGTGTGCCTAGTGTCGTGCTTGAATTTGTTGGTCGTGATCTTGACCCCTGACTCCTGCGTGCCCAACCTAACCCACATGTTGTTCAGGAACTTGGTGTTGAGCCTGCGGCATACGCGGCATGAATTCCGCACATGCTACTCGTGGCTTGACACTAGATTAGTAGGGCATCTACTCCAAACGCCGTCCCGGCCTCATTCGCTTGTCTCGGGTGTATTTTGGAGCGCCACGGCGGCCCGTATCCAGCCAATCAACCGGCACCCCGGGCTGGCTTTGAAAGAAGGGAGCTGAGGGAGGAAATTGTCGTGTGGCCGCAACACGTTTTTTTTGGCAGCGGTATGTTGGGACCTTAGGCAGACTTATCACTGGCTCGTGTTTGCTTTCTTTTTGGCTAAGAAACGCCCATAAGCCATACATAAGCCGAGCTAATATCAGGCCTGAAACCAGGCGTGGAGGAATGTCGGCCAATTTGCTGTCATCAGCAGGGCCATTCCGTTAAAACTCTCGCCGTGGTGGAAAGGCCCGAGACTGCAGGTACTTGGGAGGACTTGTCAGATGTATTTAAGTCTTGGCTCCCCCTCCCGGCTCGTCCCTGGAAGCTCGAAACACTTTCTTAAGTGGTCCGTCGAAGTATGGCGATGGTCAACCACCGCTTCCGAACCCCTGGGTCCTCGGGCCCCCGATTCGGAGACCACGGCCGCTCGATACCCTCGCAGTCCCGCTCCCAGATGTGCTCGACGGCGAGACCAACCGCCTTCAGGGCCTCGCCGTCGAAGAAGGAGGCCATCTTATCCCGGCCCGAGTGGAACCCGGCAATGACCCAGGCGCGGCTCTCAGCCCCGTCCTTCAGGAACCAAGCGACGGAGCGCTGCAGGTTAGCGTGCTGGTCGGGCATCCAGAGGCAGTCGCAGACGAAGAGGCGGTCAAACTTCTGCCGGTTCTCCAGCGCGAAGGAGGTGTCCAGCTCGCCCCAGGCGTGCCCGTCAACGGCGATCCGGGGCGCCACGTCGCCCGACGGCGAGAACTGGGGTTGCGTGTTGAACTTGATATTGCGGCGCAGGGTGTCGACGACCAGCGGGGTGGGGTAGTCGACGGCGGTGACCTCGGTGGCGCCGAGCAGGGCGGCCATCATGGAGGGGAGCCCGGTGCCGGCGCCGACTTCGAGCGTGGACTTGCCCCGGATATCGAAGTCGTTTGCGGAGACCCTGCTCGTGCGCTTGCTCACCACCGCATCGTTGCCGGGAGTTCCGTCTTTCGCCGTGGCGACCATGTCCTGGAACACGCCTAGCTCCGGCTCCAGAACGACGCCCTCGAGAGACCCGGCTTCGACGAGCTCGGCGAGCAGCAACGACGCGTTCCACAGGTAGTGGGAGAACAGCAAGCGGTCCCTCGTCTCGATCGGGTCGGCGACTTGGACTTCGAGCGGCTTGGGCAGGTACGGGGACGTGTACAGCAGGGACTGGTCGGGGCTGCCGTGCGAGTTGGTCACGTCATCGGGGAAGATGGCGCCCAAGCTGTCGGACAGGTAGTCCTCGGGCTCGTCGGCGGGGCCGACGATGCTAATGCGGGCCGTCAAGATCATTGTCGCCGGGGGAAAAAAAGACTGAAAGCGAAATTTACTTGGCCAAGTCGAAGGAGGAGGGGTTGTTCAGTTCAGGTGTCCGGCCATGGTGGGGGGGGGTTGCTTGACAGAAAAGTTAGTGCGGGCCGCACTGAACGCCCAACGCCCAACGCCCAACGACAGGCGGCGGGCGGCGGGCGGCAGGCGTCAAAGGCCCCTGCTACTCCGTCAAGTCATCGTCAATCCCGCTCCCGAACAAGGAGCAGGAGTTTCCGGTCGTCACTCCATGCAGGCGCCGTGGAACCCGGGCGATGGGTGCGGAAAAAGACCTGCATCCCCGGTGAAGGGCGGGTCGGTCCGCTCTTGCGAGAGTGTGCACCGCCTCGTGCGCTGTCAACGTCAACGTCAACAAGAAATGGGAATCGCCGAATGACTTCATTCCACATGGCCGGCGTCAAGCTATGCTCTGTTGGGTGAATGTCTCACCCGAAGCATTGCTTCTTCGACGTCGGGTGACTGACCGCCGCCGAGGATGTCGGGAAACGCGCCTGGCGCATGGAAACTTCCTGCTTCCTTCCTTTTGTTTTCTCCCTCTCCTTTCTTCTCCTCCTTTCCTCGTACCGCCATTCACCGCTCTTCTTTCTATATCTTACTAAGGACGCAGCTATGTTCCTCGCATGCATGGGAAATGGCGTGCATCTCCTGTTGCTGCTTGCTGTACTATGTATGCTGTGCCTCGTCCTGCTGCAGGCACTGCGCAATATGCAGTCAGTCCCCCCCCTTGTCTTCTGCCCTGTCCCCTTTCTGTCCCTCTCTCCTCTCTCCCGCAGGTAGGCGGGGGTCCGTTGAGTTGGCCAGGATCGGCCTGTCCGGCAGCCAACAAAAAGCATCTCGTGCGCAGTGCATACAATGCGACTCTACTTGGCCATGCTTGTACCGAGTACAGACAGTCAGTACGGGCCAGCGTTCCGTTGATTGTCAGGTTGCTGGCTGGGCGGCCTCTATTCCGCCATTGTCGATTCCGCATCTTCAATGGCGATAACCCCCACCCCCCCCAATCAGAAGGCGGGGGCAAGGGGGAAGCAGGGGAAAGATTCCGTCCCGGGAGCTTCAAGCCGCATACTCCCCAGCTTGTCTGCATCACAGCTGAGTCAATCCTTGACATGCCGAGGAACTGTGCCGCTGCCTGACTACCAACCTTGAATGCGCTTTCGGTACGGCGCGCATAACGGAATGATTCCCGCGGTGAGGGTATCAACTCCAATCACTTCGTTGATTCTTTGAACATCACTTGCTTGAGGCAGTCACGGCACCATGGTTCAATTCCCTGTGCGAAGTGGCCATGGTAAGAAAATATGATTGGAATGGCTATGGGGAAAAAGCTATCAAACAGGGTATCAACACACGCGCTTTCATCTTATGAGAGGCGATTACGATCAGCAAGCCCATCTTGCGATCCACGGAAAAACTCCCTTCCCAAAAACGCATTAACAAATAAGGAGCTGTTGCAACCAGCTTTCCCCGACGCCCCTTTCTCGTCCAGGCTTGTAAGCAGAAATAGATATCTTCGTTGAAATGCGTCCCGTCATGAAAGATCAAGGCATCAGGAGGAAGAGGGATGAAAGCAAGCCTGCATGACCATCCCACCTCGCTCTAGTATGCCATGTCCGCGGTCTCAAAGAGAGAATCCGCTGTTCTATTGTAATTTGACTCCGTGTCCTTGATCCTCCCTCCCTCTCCGGCATAAGAGTATATATACCATGGTGTTGGATCCGATTCGCCAAAGTCCGGAATATAAGGGATCCCCGCCCTTCCCATGCTCCTGTATTTATCCTGGTTTTTTGGTCTTTCGCAAACCGCCCGTTTAAGGTCTTGATGCAAGAGGGTAGTGGACGTAATTGTGTGCGTCGTAGAGCTGCGGTATGTCGGTAAGGGTGTTTTGGACCGAGGAAAGATGCATATGCACGTATGTACTGGCGAGGTACAAGAAATGGGCAATGCCCTGGAGGTAGACTGGTGGTGGTACAGAGCCAATAAAAGATATGTAGCTGGAAGATGATTTGACATGTCACATCAGTGGCCTGTGAACTCCAACATCTTGCGCATATCCTCCTCGGTAGGGTCGTCTGAGATCCACATGCCCTTCTCCGCCTCGGTGGCATCAAGGAAGGCCTGGGCTCGCTTCATGGTTTGCACGTCAAGGTCGGTGACATACGATTGGCCATCCGACAGCTTGACACGGACTTCATGCTCTGTAGAGAGCATCATGTCGTCCTTGGCGAGGCGGCGGGGGCCGTCAAAGACGGTCATGACCCGTTTCTTCATGGTCATCTGACCCTTATCGAACCCCCCAGGAGGATGGGTAGTCGCGTCGGTTCTTGCGGCTCTTGCTCTTGGCTGTGAGATTGACACCACCTCGTGAGTGTGTCATGCCACGCGACTTCTGGACGCCGTTGACTGGGTTGCCTTTCCTCTTTTGACCAGCCATGGTGTGCTTCCGCGAGAGTTTGTACTCCTCGTCGCACTCGTCATCCTCGGGCATCTCGTCATCCTCGTCGTCCTCGGCCGCAGCGTTCGTCTCCGTGGCGAGGGGCAGGTTGTTCTTGTCCATCGTCTCGTGTACATCCTTGTCATTCTGCACCTCGGCCAAACGCCTCGCGTTGATGGCCTCAGCCGGGTCTTCCTGCTGCACAATGCGCAGCACGCAGTCGTCCAAATGCTCGTAGAAGTCCTGCGCGTTGGAGAACGTGGAGGAACATGTTGAACACTTGCCCGTCGCATCAGGGGCGTATCCGGTGAGTTTCTTTCCGGTGTTGGCCGTGGCGGCGGTCTTCTTCCGGCTGTTGGGAGGTGTTTGCTCGACTCCGTGGACAGCAGTAAGATGTCGCTTGAACACGTCGGCGCGGTTAAACGACTTCTCCGCCGCCGAGCCAGAGCCTGGGCAAAACCCGCAGACCATGGTACCCTTGTAGTGCGTAAGGGTATGTCTGTTCTTGTCGTACTTCCTTGCGAACCCCTTGATATGGTACTCGCAAGTCTGTATTGGGCACTTCTCAGGGCGCTCAGTCTGATGTGTCAGCATATGCGCCTTGAGGTCCTTGAAAGTCTTGCCACAGTCTGGGTGCGGGCAGCGTTGCTTCTCCTTGGATTCGTCGCCGCTGTATGTGAGCTCTTGCGAGCCGTGTGATTGGTATGAGGAGAGAGATGGTCGACGAGCCCCTTGTTGTGGTACAGTGAATGGGCTATACTGGAAACCCGGAACATAAGGCGATGTGCTACCATTCCTTATACCAGGAATTGGCGAAGCCGGACCGGAGAGAGCGGGCGAGTGAGGATAATGATTTTGCTGAGAAGGAGAGAAGTTGTTGCCACCATCATAGCCAGGCATTGGCGGGCCCATCGGACCCCGGATTTCAGGATGAATCAAGGAGGGGTCTACCGTGAGAGTATACGTTAGCTTCGTTTTCCTTAATTCAGTTCTTGGCACAGAGGAAACCAACAAGAAGTACAGAGAGGCGCAACAAGATGACCACTGTTCTGAACAAGGAAAGATGCGCCGGAGGTGTCGCGTCGCGTCACAGGACTGCTTTGCCCTCGAACACCAGGGCTATCAAACTGGGTACCAGCACTGGCAAGAGGGGAAGAGTGTGACACGGTAGCGGGAGTTGGAGAAAAGAAAGCTCTGCTCGAGATCGCAGCCGAAGCAATGGGGGTATCTTGCGAGATATTGGTATCAAGCACTAAGCTTGAGGCCGAAGGAACAGGAATGATAGGAATCAAGTCGTGGCGCGGCATAGTACGAGAAACAGCATCTCTAGGGATCCGTGACGACTCACCAACAAAACCGGGCTTGGCCTCGTATGTCATGCTGAAGTCTTCCATCACAGGCGCTGTGAAGGAGTACTCGGCGCTGGTATAGTAGTCAGGCTGGCCGACTATGCTAGGATGTACGCCGAGGGCGTTTTGCTGGTACTCCGGAATAAAAGCCAACTGTCCGGGATTTGAAAGCGGTGAGCCCACCGTGGATGAGGGTGCAGAGGGTGCAGATGCAGTTGACAGACTCGAGGAGGGGACTCTTAGATCGACCCCTTCTGGCGAGGCTCTGCCGTGATAAGAGAACTGGGGAGCTTCCGTGTAAATAGCACCGGCCTCGAAACCGGCGCTGTGGGGGAAGTTGAAGGTCTCGGGACTGTACTGCAACCCAGTCGGCGGGGAGTCGTAGCCGGTTTGCATATGCGTCTCTGGGTATAACATGAAGTCTGGTTCGCCGTTTGGTCGCGAGGGGAACATGTGATACTGTTGGGCCATGGAAGCCATCATGGGAAGGTGTGGCCGGGTTCGTCCCCACAAAGTAGGACGCGTTCTCAAGTAAATAACCTGGTACAAGAGCTATAATTGATAAGTGTAGGTGTGAGAGATGCGATGCGATTTATCTCATGCCAAGGATGTTATGATGTCGTCTGTAGCTGGTGATGAGTAGTGCTAGACGAGTGTCCAGTGTCTTGATGTTGTGTCCAAGGCGAAGCGTAAGGCGGGATTCGGTAGTATTTATGTCAGATCGCGGCGCAGTTTGGAAGGGTTCCAGAAGCCAGGTCGGATGATCCTATCTCCCAAGCGGGTAATTTCGAGTGCTTTGAGAATTGGTTGCTTTTTCAGCCTTGGTCGGCTTATACGATGCGGCGCAATATTATGCTTCAGGGTCTGGAAACGAGCGGACAGCGAGGGAGAGGGGTTGTTGTTTCTTTCGATCCTTGGTGACAGAAACGGAAGAAGCAAGGTCGCAGGCGTGTGTGAGAGAGTGTATACATGTATATATATATAGATATATGAATATATATATAATGAGGGACAACTCATATAGACCAGATGGAGCGACTTAGAGACGGAAGACTAAAGGAGGTGGTGAAGCAAGTTTGGGGGCGGGCCTAAGGATTGATATATCCCAATGCCGTGTACCGGATGTGCAAAAACGTGGTGAATCTTACATTCGATGTATCTATAAGGTAAGCCAGGCGGGAGGGGGGGCAGTACATCTGCTGCAGCAGACACTAGGTCCAGGTAGGCGTAGGGGGGCAGAGAGACAGAGAGCCTGCTTGCCTGCCTGCCTTACAAGGGGGACCGGGTGTCGCACAGAATGATCGACTACCTATGTAGATAGTTGCAGGTGTCTCTGTTTTTTCTCTCTTCCTCCCCTGGGAGTCTCCAGTACAGTCTCCAGCAGCCAGGCAGTGGTGGGCCCTTGGGCTAGGCTCGTCCAGTTGACTTGGATGCCCTGGCGAACGAGAATGAAGAGGTCGAGTGGGTGGTTCTGGGTGGCCTTTGGGTGGCCTGGCATCGCGCAAAGCCGTGAAGGGGTGCATGCCAGGCCAGGCCAGGCCCGCCATCAAATGGATGGGGATGGATTGCAGGTACCTGAGTACGCGAGTAGCCAAGTACATGCAGGTTGGGTAGATACCTGTGTACCGGTGGGCTTGCAGGGTCCAAGATGGTGGAGAGTATGCGCTGTTGTATCGGGTGCTGATGTTGGAGAAGATCAGAGTCAAGAGAGTACGTACTCGCCGTCTGTCGGGGCACGACAAAAGTACCCTTGCGCCAGAAGGAGGCCTGTGAAGCCTGTCTCTGGCCCGGGGGGGTGCAATTGCTTCCACTGAAGTTGCCAGGGTAGCGCTGTCTTAAAGCGGTTAGGCGCCAATGCCCAGAGTCTCCGCTTGGGCGGTTTCGTTGGTTGCCAAAAGTTTCCGACCTGGCGGAGTCATGTTGTGTATCGGTACCTGTCTCTAAGCCAGCCCCAAGTACATCTGCAGGGAGCAAGATTCTTCTCTTTCTCTCTCTCTCTGTACTGTAGGTTCGATAGAGATGCGCGTCTACCAGGGGGCACCTGGCTTCTGGCCGTGTCATCAATATCCCCCCCCCCACACACTACCTTTGCCTTTCTCTACGTACTGTATCGTATCTGATATATTCGTTTCAAACCGGGTTCCATTGCAACCATGGCTACGGTACCCGACCAATTGCTCGTATGGTTGCTTTTTCGTTTCTTCTTCTTTATGGACAGCCCTCTCAATTTGGGTTTCAACCTCACTTGCGCGATGTGGCGCTGCCTATGCCTTGTAGGACACGGGAGGATGAGACTAGCAGTAGTGTCGAGGACCGGTGCAGTGGTTCGTCGTGCTGGCGTACCGGCCTCATACTCTAATGTACTTACACTATAACCGTCCTCCCCCTTTCTGCCACCACGCTGTTTGCGGCACGCCGTCGACGACGCCATGGGACACACACTAGGAACAGAAGGTTTGGAGGCGTGTGGCAGGCAGATGGGAAGATGGAGCTCTTGTCTTGGGGCCAAAAGGAAACCACAACGGCCTTCTGGGCCAGTCGAATTCCTGCTTGTCTTGTCGGCGAAAGGATCATGACTATAGCGTACACCACACACTTCTCCTCGGAGCTAACCCAGCGCCATCGTCGAACTAGACCACACGGCATGGGGTTTGACTCAATTTGGTAATACAAGACGAGGAGACGCCCAACGGCTGGCCTCGAACCTCCAGCTTCACCAAGAAACAATAGATCGTGCCATTCGTGAAGACTGGGGGCAGGAAAAGACAAACAGCCAAGAGTCAAAGAGCAGAGACATTCGTGAAATGCCGCTTGGCGACACCGAATCCCTGGATGAAGCCATATCGGGCTGTGGTCGGTCACGTATAGAGGTCCGGCATGGAAGAAGTGCAAGTGCCAATGCCAATGCCAATGCTCATGAGCCTTGTCGCACAGCATCTTCGATTGGAATCCCCTGTCCAGTCAGATGACGAAGGATTGGCGGGCACGACACCCATATCTTAGCAGCAGTATTATTTTTATTCACCGGCAGCGTCCGCAGCAAGCCTCCCCTTTTTGCTTTTGTGCAGCACACTGCACTGCACACTGCCACCTTACAATAAAAGACGGAATGCGATTGGTGGTGGGGAACTGCAGTGAGTAATTTCCTACCATCTCCAGCACCGCCCGTCCGGACTCCTCCAAAACGAATCAATGATGGCATCCTCCCACTAAGCTATGCAGTACGCTTCCTGGCCTGAGAGCGCGCCTCTGAGACGTGATTGGCCAGCCATTCTGTCTGTTCAATTTAATGATCACCTACAATATTCGCATGCCGCATAAGCATCTTAATTGCGCAGACAAGCTTTGCCCGATGCAGTCGAAATTCCAGGTTGTCCAGCTGCTCTCTTGCCATGAAATATTGGATGGATATGCCGCTCACGTCCGCTCTTTGAAGCCCACCGACTGCCATCGTAAGGTGCGCCCGGCGTGGTAATTGGAGACAAGCACGAACCAATTCAGGTGCAATGAAGGGTTTTCCATGGACCGTACCTCGTCCAGTAGTTTTTGAGATGTCGAGGTAGACTATCTGCTGTTGTCTCACCCCGTGCTTGTAATACAGAGAGGTAGTAGCCGCAACGGGGTATCTCATCGCCGGGAACTGGCGCTGACGCTGACAACTCTACTTGTAGCTGGGTCGTAGTCGCTATCTTGCAGATTGGAAGCGGTATCCCTTGCCCGCTTCTTTTCCCCCATCAAAAGCCATGATACTCCGACATGCTGCTCGAGGCAAATAGAATGCTGGTGGGGAGATATTGATGATGACATAATATCGATACCAATCAGCAAGGGTCGCAACGAACTTAAGCTCGGATGATCGTCACGTCAAATTGGTAAATGGGTCGTTTCCGATTCACACAGCAAGAGCCAACGCCTACCAGCATCCTTGGCTGTCACAGTACGCACCGAGCGAATTCTCACCGTAGCATTGCGAACTGGCCGGGATCAATAAGATTGAATTGGCTGCGTGCTGGTACTTTTGGATCAACGTGCGCTGCCCCAGTCTTGCGACAACGGAACTCCAAAACATTAGCATTTCTCGTTTCTTGGGCGGTCCTGCCTTCGCTCCGTGTCAGGACTGAAATATGGACGCAATATGATGGAATGTGAATTATACGACCGAAATAGACATTTGGTAGCCCAGACCTAGCGCAACAAGCCGGCCGGAACGGGGTGGCGCCGCCCGTAACCTACTGAACGTCTGGTCTTTACCATGCTACCACTGCATTCGGATCGGATGAAGGGGAGCATACAGCATAAGGTTTGCTTCTACCACCACCACTACCACTATAGGAGTACTACTGCAGCATTGCTAGTCTATTGGTAGGGGCTCCGGGCTCCTTTATGTATGTAAGCAGCACTGTTATATAGCAACCGGGCCTACCAGACTGAACTCGCCTTATCGAGCCCAGAGCCACTGCCCGCTAGCCGGCTGGCTGGGTGATACTTGCAGCATACTATGCGGATTGCCGTATCGCTACTCTTCTATGGCGATATCTCCTGATACTATTCCATCACCCCAATCTGCTGTGCCGCGAAAGTTCAATCTCGGCACCGATAATCGGTGAATCCGTCCCATTTTGAGATTTGCTCTGGCTTCGCATGTGTAAGTGCTGTACCCACATTGATCACCACCTTGCTACAGTGCAAGTACATGTGCATGTATACTTGTTTGCATCCACGCTACGCCAGGATACGTATGGTGGGATGGAGACACTTGAGACGGCTCCAGGGGTTTCATTGGCCGCTTTACGAGAAATCAGATGAGCTACCTTCCCACTGGGAATAGCTTAAATCCAAAGATAGAAAAGTTGATCCAGGGGCGGTGCAACTCTTGCGTCACCAGCCTCACCCTTTCTATTCCCCATTCCATTCCCAGATGCCCACCTCGCCGACCGCTCGTACACAATGTAATCGCAGTGAAGTGTTGCCAAGCCGTAGCATCAGAAATGGAGGCACTTCGTTGCTCCAGTGGTCATTTGGCGATGAATATTTCCCAGTGCGGAATTGTGGGAGAATGGTGTTTTCCATCCTTCTTTTAATTCTCCGTCCAGGAGCTCCGTCGGGCGAGTGAATTTCCCGTTGCGACATAGTCCACTTTGTGTCAAGCCCATTGATGATCAAGACTCAAGACACGCTAGTAGCTTGTGGTCATGGACGTGATTAATGTGCAATCTCGATCCATCCTGCCATCAGGGGACACAACGTCATTTGAGTGCGCTGGCTTTGGAATCGCGGCAGCAGTCAAATTGCTAACCCGTCATCAATAGGTTATTGTCGACGGCCCCAATGGCTATTGGAGCATGGTGAGGTTGGTTTTCGTAATGCGGCTTTCCCCGGAGCAATACCCAGAGCCTCGATGGTTTAAAAATAGTCGCCAGTGGTCTCTCATCCTGCGAAGTTGAACTCATGAGCAGGCCACGCACAGACTCGAGGTCTTGAGCATCTGGCCGGCCACAGTATGTAAGCCAGAGAGAAAGCTCGGGCGGCAGCCAGGTCTGAGACCCTTTCCTGGTTGTGTTTCTTCTTGGCTGTCTAGGACCAACCAGTCAATGGTCCTAGCCACTGGGACCCGATAACTTGGGAGTCTACGAGTCCTTCTGTCTGGCTCCCGCTGCAGAATGCAGAGACTAGAGACCTGCCAAGGGCCGCAAGATACATTCCTCCACAATCTCACACTTTGCATGGGGACGTCTCGTCGGCGCCCAATCAATACGTGTAGCAATCAGCAATAGCGTTGACTTCCTCCGCACAATCCAAGTAGGGGCTAGGTTCCAAAGCAAGTGTTAGTAGCGAGACCATGCATTATGGAGGCGCGGTTCAGGGTATATCAGCCCTACCACGTCGGCGAGGCATCCTTCTGCACCATGATGTTTGGTTCATGCCGTGGCCACCACCACCAGATGCCTGAATATGTTTGGAAACGTCTGCAGTAGCGGCGTCGACGTCGAAAGGGCAGCAGCGAATAGTCCTTCTCAAATGCGATGCCGTGGTCAGAGTGAGGATCGCGGCCAGAGCGGCTGCGGCATCCTCCAGAGCTCCTGTAAGTGAGTTCCTACTGGCCTCGCTAGTGTCCGTTGCGCCATTTGTCCTTCAATCTCTCAGGTTTTGCTGGATTGGGCGGGGTGATTGGTCACGCCCTCTCACCCCCAATGCACCCAAAAGGGGGTTGGCTGTTCTACACTCAACCTATCTGAGACCTATCTGCGCGGGGATGGGGCGAGGAGGGATCAGGGGTGCTGAAGCAGGTTTGCTAGGCCTGGCATCTCATTAGTCGCCCCGTGAGATGGGCTGTATAGACCAGGACCCTGGTTTCGATTTTCGATGATATGATGCTTCCTCTCTGTATGCGGCCTTCCTTCCTCGAGGGGGTGAGACATTCCATGTGGTTTCTTACTGCTTACCAGCAGGGTTGGGATCGAATGATCTATGCAATCTGATGCTGGAGAAACAAGCGCAGGCACACCCACACACACACCCATTGACACACACGATGGGCAATTGGTACTCCCCAATCCCCCTGGTGAGGAGAGGAGCCATGAAGTAGGTTATTTGCTGACTTATAGGGAAAGAAGGGCCAGTGGGGTGTCAGTCAGTCAGCCCACTGTTTCACCCCTCCTAATGAGCCCAACAATAATTAGAATAGAAATCCCTTGTCTTTCTGTCCTAAGGATCCTGTAGTGTGTATATTGCGGTTGAGGCTATTGTATTGACACCTATAGCATATCGTACTTCCATGCATAGTCAATGGCTTGCTTTGCTATGCGCTGCCTTCTCAGTGTAATTGAATGGTACCTGTAGGGCTGAACAGGGCGCTTGTACTCCCATCCCCTGAGGTACGAGTCGCGACAAGTACCCCCGCTCCCCTGGCACATACACGCCTGCAGGGTGTTGTGTGGGCATGCACCTATATTGGAGTGTATTATAGACTCAATCGATGACACCACGAGGACAAACACACATACATATGTATTAGATTGAAGCACTGCTCCCTCTAACATGCATACAGTAGGAGAGAAGAAGAAAACCAGGAGGGAAAGAGAGGAAAAACGCGATCGCGTGCCACTCCCGGCGGACTTGGACACAAATGACAGAAACTCCCAGTGTAGTCGAATCCTGCAAGGAAAAGCAAAATGGAACAGGAAGCGCCAGTCCGATCTCATGACTTTGCGTGTTAATGATCCCAATCCGACGGAACGCTAATTGCTCGTCCCGCGCGTCCAGGATTTTAGGTGTGTGGTGTCCCGGCTTTCTGGCTCTTCCCCGATGTCGTCCAATTCAGGCATTAGTTTCACTGCCATTGCTTTTTCCATTGGCTCAAACCCTCTGCCAAGACGGACAGCCCGACTCGTGTATGTCAACAATGGGGGGGCAGGCACCCCGATAGCAACCCGTGTTGTATGTACAGTATTGCCAATGTATCGTTCATTTCGTGCCGAAAACATGGCATCTTCCTGAGCTTCGTTACCAGGCACTCGTGAAGGAAAGGCTGTGTGGCAAGTGCCCAATGGCTAGGGCGCCGAAAGCCAGACAGCCACTAAGCAAGCCTGTAAGCCAGCGCACTGCCCCTCAGGCGTTCTGCCCTTTGTGGTTTTAGGCAATGCACTAATGTGTGGTAACGGTTGCCTCAGACCGGATGTGCTTGAGCAAGTTGCCAATTAGTTCTCCCCGCGAATCCTCTGCCGAGCGCGAGGGCATCATTGCCAGTCATTGCCATTGCCATCCTCCATCCAATATTCCAGACTAATGGAAGCGAGCTCAACACTGACGATTCTTTGGGCTTGATGGCATGGAACTGTTCCGTCCCGCCCCGCCTCGCTTAATTCATCGTTGGGGTTGTGTCCACCACTCCCTATGTGAGGAGGGGTATGGTATGGTTCTCTATCTAGCTTCTCGCCGTCACCAGATCTACGATTCACTGGAAACAGCCTCGCCGAACCATGGTGGCAGCAGAAAAAGATGAGACATAAAACAGCTAGCGAAATTGGGAATATAACCGGCATGGGGCTCAGATGATCTTAGACAAGAGTGGGCTGGGGCTGGCTTAACCCCAAAACGGATAGAATAGACGAGAATATGTAGCTTCTAGCACTATTCCGAAGTAGCAGAAGCAACTATGGAGCCACCAACTCTCTGTTTCCACTGCAGCCAAGAAAACCACCGCCTGAAGGATGCGACTGGTCACCCAACCCAATTCCCCAACACCCACCTGGTAGTGGCCATTCAGAAGCCATTTGCTGTAACTTGAATGGGTTTCGGCCGAGTGGGCAAGGCAGATTCTCATACTGTACAGTTCAGGCACGAAGTTTCCACCTCGGCAGACATCAGAAGCAACTCCTCATGGCTAACGGCAAAGGTCACTTGACGCATGTGCTCGTCCCAACGGGCTTTGATGATCTAGCCTCTTCTTACATAGCGCTCACAAGATGCCATGTACCGTCTAACGCTCACATCAGGGACATACCCCGAGTCTAGCAGCACTAGGTATACTAAGTCGCCCAAAGCATGCCGTAGGTCTACCTGGTGTCTGGTGTCTGCAGCCGCTGTGACCAGGCATTCCCAGGCAGATGCGTTCTCTGGTCGAAGGATCCGGTGCCGGCCGAAGAGTCTAATCAATATCAAGCCTCCTAAGATCGGCATGCTCCTTAGGCAGACTAAAGAGCGACGGAATTTAGGGTTATCGTCACTCATGCAGGAGACTTTCCAAAGCTGGCGATCCGTCTCTCATCTCAATTCGTCCATACTACCCCCCTAATCGGCTTCGGGGAGGCTTGACCCTTTGCCGCTGGTGTATTTCTTATTCTCTTCTGATATCATACCCTCGCTAAGACGGCCAATGGGCGTTAACGACCCTACGTCTCTTACCACATTCGGCCGGGTGGGGTAGAATGATGTGCTGGAAGTCATGGTGGTCAATCTACTATGCAATGCTGCTGGCTGCATATGTACGTTGCAGTAGGAGTCTGACGACCAAAGCAACACGACTGCTAAATTTGGATCGCTCGTGTCAGCACTAGCAAGGTGCTACCACTACATGTTCTGTCGCGATGGGGCCAGACAATGAGTTGCACACTTTTCTAGTTGGCCGTCATCGGATATGAAAGCGAGAGGCCATCCACTATTTTGTGGTATCGCGGGAGTCGAAGCAAGTCAAGCCGACACTACCAGTCGCTCTTCGCCAACTGCCGTGGCCCAGCCAGCAAGCCAGAAGCTGGCCAGCTTCCTACTACAATCTTGTCTATGTTCGAGGAAAAAAAGAAAAAAGAAGTGTCGGAAGTAAGCGCCGGCAGCGGGGGGAGGGATGCCATGTTAGGGCATCGAGAACCGTCAATGGTTAAGGTTGGCCGGAGACTAATGCGGAAAGACCCTTGTAACCCTGCCGGAACGCCTGCCTTCCGTGCCCATTCGCCTCGGGCCAATCACTTTGTGGCATAGTACGGAATATCACCTTTGCTGTTCTTGATGACTGGGCTCGAGCATTTTCGGCTAAGCTCATAACAAGAGCACCCTGAGACGGTGGTTGCGGCCTTATGCTTGCCCGCAGCAGGTCGAGAGACGCGTCTTCTGCTTGCCGAACCGGCTATTGCCCCCGCAGTAGGTAGATCATAGGAGAAACCCCTCTCACGCAGAGGCTAAGTAAGGAAATGCTAGTACACAGTAAGTTTATGTGCCAGCATCGGTTGGATACCAGATACCGACAGTGCCAGCAGGCGTACAGCATGGAGGATTCGGGGCTCGAAGGCTCCCAAGTGAGGCTCTGCCAACAGTTGATGATGTGCTTTTCTGCGCGCGTCTATCGTCTGGGCTACCCACGCCAATGGCTGAACCTAATCTCCTTTGGTGGAGGGATGTTGAAGCAGATACGGATCAACGTTGGTCCCCCGACTCGTCGGGCATAGTTAGCTAGGGTCGGCCTGGAGCCTAGACCGTTGACAAGATGGACAGGGGGTGCCGCCGGACTTTGTCTTTTTTCCATTTCTCTCTCTCGGGACCGAACAGCACCACGCCAAGGCTGCTGCCCCCTGACCCTGGCACTCTCCTGGTGCTCCAACTCCCTGGGCCCGGGAATTGGGAAAGCACGAAAAAGCTTGGAATAACCACCGAATACCTGTTTGGCCATCGCAAGCTTCCCTCAAAGAAGAAACTTCACGGGGCCCTCTGGAGAGACAGAAAGCACACAACATCGTATGTTCCTCCTTTCTCTCCCCGTGGTACAACCATGACACGAAGCCCACCTGACTAAATTGACAAGCAACACCAACAACAACTGCCGCAGAGACCAGGAATCAAACTAATGCGTCTGGCTTGAGCCATTTTTTGCATCCTTTCTCCTTTTTCTTCCTCATCACTGCCTACTTTAGTACTGGAAGATGCGATGCCCCAAGGCTAAGGACCGCAAACGCCACTAATTAAGATAGTCGATGTCATTTACCGTCTCTTCATACTTATTGACGCAGGCTTATTTCAATGTAAAGACAGAAGTACTCGTTGGTAATCCAGATCCCCGAGACCTGGTCTAGACTTCGAGAACCCAGTGTGTAAGTCCCGTGAGATTGGTACTGCCCGTTTGGCCTCCTGACTCTATTTCTGCGACATACTGCCCGTGTTGAGCGCATAATAACGTATCATGTTGCGCGTGGGGTGTGGTGGTGGGTGGGTGGTCAGACCAAAAACAAGCATGCCGTACCAGATGCTCGGGTTCGTAACACAAATGGCTTTCGATGCACGGCAGCTTGTTCCCCCGGACCAGAACCCTGGGCGTCATCTTCTCTCTGGGAGGATAGAAAAGAACGGAAGAGACATTCCCCAAGGCAGCAACTCCATGTGGACGTACCACTTCTGCTTACGATCCTATTTTGGGACGGACGAGAGAGTCTATCGTCTTGCTGCCACCTTCACCTGCGCCTCTCCTCTTGCCTCTCGAGCGCGCTGTTCCTCGTAGCAAATCGAACGGGGGCAGGCAATATATCGCCACGACGCTTTCGGTAATTTCTGATCAGATTGCTCCCTGCGTCAAGGTGATCTACGGCACTTCATTCACCGCCAAAGTGCTCCTCCGTCTTAGTCTGCTGTGGTTTGTCCACTTATTATGTTGCGATCCAGGGATGCCATGGCAAAAAAGTAAATCGCCTATATATGCTATCGTTTTCTTCGCTTTCGGCTCCAGGCAGGGATATCCCAATCCCACCATCCGTACTATGACTAAATAACTCAGATATCACGGGCGGGTGCTAGAACCAAATCTTGGGCTGCGTCCGTGTGCTAGGGGGCCTGGACCCGACCCAGCGGACTGGGTCAAGCCATGGGATTGGTGTTGGAGCACAGGCACCATGTCGCAGCAGCAGCATCATGATTACACTGGTCTCGGATGACAGATCAGTCGCCTTCGGTGATGCAGCAGGGGCAGGCGGTACGAGATGAGCTGCATGCATTCACTTGCTTCACCCACCCCCGAGAATCCAGGCCAAGTGATGCAATACGAAATAGTGACGAATTCGCCCGGTACCGGGCAAGTATATGAGGGTACGAAGTAGGTACTACTGATGTTGATTTGGTCTAACATGTTTGTCAAGTCTGTGATTGACCCTGCAATTTTAGAGAGGACCGCAGATTCCAACGCGAACATTGCCCGGACACGGAGTTTTGGAATCGTCTACCGCGGCCTACGTACACCGGCACCCTGTTTTTCAGCTGGGTCAACTATCAATCGTCATTAAAAAAAGGCCAGCAGAGCGCGGTAAATAAGGTACTGACTTGCTGACTGGTGTGATTGACTGAGCAGTAGACAGCTGGGAATCCCGACGGGGTGGTTTCGTCCACGCGCCGCCCCGGGGTCGCACCCGCCCTCCAGTGGGATGGAACCTTTTTGGGGACGCTAAATGCATGGATGGTCCCCTAAAAGCATCGATCACATAGTGAGACGCATCTCCGTTTCCTAGACCATTTTCATCATCCAGCAAGCAGCACATGCATGTGTACATTTAATGTGAAAAATGAGAGGCACACAGAGAGGGGGCGGGGGACAAAGCAGACAGGGCGGAAAGACATACTTTGCCTAAGACTGGGAGCTGTGCAAGGTACCGTCCATATCCCTAAGGGGCCCGAATGCCCAGACGCTCGCAAGGAAGCAATATACCGCCAAAGTTGGCAGACGACTTCTAGATATAGTTCTTTGATGATGTGGGTATGCATACAAGCATCAATCGATTTAACAGCTTCCTTCTTCCCTTTTGGTCTTAGTCTGGATGTCGGATGTGACAAGACAAGTCGCGCGAAGGACTGCGAGGAGATACAAACCGACCGACCGGCTCTTGTCCAACAGTCCACAGGACGCTAGGTATATTCCGTCGCGTCTTCGACTTTCTTCCAACCTGGCCTGTCTGCTTGGTCCGACTTGGACGGATGCGACAAGGTCCTTTCCCCCAGGCCATTCACGTAATTGGCCGTCGGCTCGGCATGTACCTGGTTCTTGGGGATAGCATCGTTACACTGCATCTGGTCGGCGAGGTTGTCAAACTGACATGGTCCCCGACGGACCAATTCGGACACTGTTTGCCCATCAACATAGGTTCTGGCTACCCTGTGTCCTCCTTGTTTACATGGTGGTCTTGAGGATCAAGTCGGAAACCACAGCAGATAGCTTCGGCGTAGGAAATGAATCAATGTTCTTAGTGGTGTATTATTGTATGTAGACGTCGGGCCTGGGGAAGGGTCCAGAGCAGTCGAAACAATAGACGGCTCGGCTTGCTCCGCGAAGCCTACGTATTTACATGACCGCTTGACCCGGAGGTCTCGCCATCTTGCTCGGCTTGCAGGCGCTCAAGGGTACTTCTCCCCTTCCCCGCCGCCCACATGTTTCTTTCTGGACATAGGGGCCAGCGAATCGTCGACCAGGTGTGCGCGCGCACATCTCAGCGCAGAATAGACAATTGAACCCTGGTTTTCAGCGGCAGCTAAGCGAGCGGGGTTCCGATGGCGTTCTAGAACCACGTACATTTGCCAAACGATCCTTGCCACCCATCCAGACTGTCGGTTCGTGATGGCTGCAATAAGCCCAGAAGAGGCAGAGAAGGAGCTCAAAGAAGGCATTGGCCACCGTAAGCCCGGGGGTACCATCGCGCGTAGTGCCCGCACATCCATCCCGACTCTGCCAGATTCTTAAGCCTCATAGTATACCAGTTATGTTCGGGTTTCTCAGCACTCGACGCGTGCGCCAGGTTACGGGGCGACCGCCACGGGCAACAGGGGGGAAGACCAAGGCAAGGGGGAATAAGACACATGATTACTGCAAAGGCAGCCATGAGTTGACGAGATGAACCGGAAATGGATTTCCCACTCCGCGTGGCGCGGGAGGTATGAGATACCGGCCAGGCTGCCTCGGCCAGTGAGTGAACTCGATGACACATTTGATGACAGCTAAACCCAAACCAGACGCGTTGAGTTGGCAAAGAAGACGTCCTGCACATGGTTCTGGCTCACTCTAGGGTATCCTGCAAGCGCCGGGCGCGTAATCCGTGTATGTACCGTACCGTAGGACTTCCATCTACTGGCGGTGGGATTTACACGTTCGCAACATCATCTCGCCATCCCCACCCTCCAACTGCATCCTCAACTAGTCTTTCCATTCCGAATGCTTCGCAGACCATGATTGCGATGGCTCGGACTGCCCTCACCTCTTCGACGGTGGCGCCACTATTGAGGGCTCCGCGAAGATGACCCTTGAGCTGCGGGTTCACCTAATTGCATAAGGAGGTTCGCAGTGTCAGTCATTCTCCATGTGGCTCCCTTACGAGTTGTTCAAATCCCAGCTAGTCAGATAGCCTTACGTAGCAGGCCGCAGGCCGAATACTGCGATGTGGTGAAGGAATAGGACTCACATCCTGCGGAATCAGGCCCGCTACCATGACAAAGGACGTCTCTCTCGCTGACAACACCTTTGTGTTACTCAGGAGGTATCCATACACCAATCGCGCTGTGAGACCAAGGTCTTGCGTGCCGGACCTGTCCAGTTTGCCCATGACCCGCCTGGCGATCTTTCCGTAGATGCTATCAAAGAAGGTCTGCCCACGTCCCAAAATCTCGGCTGGAGGGGTCTCGTAGATATCGCGTTGCCGCTCTGTGGGCGAGGGAGTCTCAGGCCCATCGAGGAGCTGGGAGGGCGTGACCTCTCTCAGCGAATACAAAGCATTGATGGTCTGTTGTCGTTTTAGTATGAAATGTTCCCGGTGCCGTTGTTCTGCGCTCTACTGTATCGAGGCTACTGCACTGGAGGACCAACTCACCTTGGGCACGCCGCTGATAGCAGAGGCTTTAATCAGTGCCTCCCTCATCCGCCGGAGAACGAAAAGGCTGTCGCCCTCGCCACACTGATCTACCTCGTACTTGTAGACATCTCTGATGCCATGGGGCTGGTTTAGCACCGATAGTGCAGTTGCCACGACCAAGTACCAGCAGTGAGGAGGCACGTTGGGATGGTTGCTCAGGTTTGCGAGGACCTTGGCTGCGATGACAGATGGGCCGAGTTTATTTGGTGGCATGTCGATGATCGATGATCGGGGGAAGAAGAAACTGGGTTCCATTCAAAACGCCGCACGGGTGACTAACCCACAACCTACATATATATCTTTCTTTTGCACTGGAATGCTACTGCTGACATGATAAGACTCCATGCTTAGAGTGAAGAAAGCCGGCATCATCGGGGATCATTGCTTGCATAATCCGTTCCGTCGCCCGTCACGGAGTTTCGGGACAAGGTCACGTGTCCACTTCTTTCCAGTAGGCTGGCCGGTGCCTGCGTCATTCGCATCCCGCGCGCGCTGACGGAACCAAACGTGGCCTCAGAACGAGCCGGGTGCTGCATCAAACGATAGTCAATCGTTTGCTCTCAACCAAACCACCCCATTTCTCCATTGCAGAAGATGGGCACCTGACTGCCGCCCTTCATCCCCTTCCATCCTAGTAGGACTTCGATAGCCCTTGCTTATTCCCCACGAGAAAAGAGAGAGGCTTTGGCAACCATGAGGATCCTCTGGTATGCTGGGGTAAGCTAGCCCACACCATGCAGCTTGCAGCTTGCAGCCTCGTCCATGGAGCTTCCAACTGACATTCGCACCGCAGGCTTCGACGGCGCTCGCCGTCGGCGTGACCACCTATGCCTTCCAACAGAGGGCCAATTTCTATTCGGCCATGGTATACCTGTCGCAAAACAACCTGAGCTTGATGGTGAGTCCGCCCGAAACACGCTCGTGATCGGCGTCCCGCGCCGCCGTCGTGATGGATGCAATGCTGACCCGCCGGCCACGACAGATTCTCATCAATGTCATCCTCCTAATGTACGGCACCTTCGTCTACAGTCTACAGAGACTATGCTACGGCCAACTGCGACCCACCGAAGTCGAGCAGCTCTACGAGAAGGCATGGTTCGCAGTCACCGAGACCTGCTTGGCCATGACGATATTTCGAGAAGAGGTCGGCGCATGGTTTCTTGTCATGTTCACCGCGCTGGTGACCGGAAAGGTATGGCAATGGATCGGCGAAGGACGAGTCGAGGTTCTCGAGCAACAACCACCTGCCAACCCTCGACTGTTCCACACGCGACTTAGCATTTCCCTCGTATTCAGCATTGTATATGACACATGGCTGTTTTCATATGCCGTTAATACCGTCATTCAACAAGCCCGCCCGAACATGATGGTCATGTTTCTATTCGAATTCGCCATTCTGACGACCGACTCGTTCCGTACCGCGCTTCGATATATCCTTTCGCTGGTGGAGACGAGCATCACCAAGAAGCAGACGCAGCAGCGACTGGAAGAAAGACGCAAACAGGTTCGCGACCAACGGACGGAGATTCTAAGACTCCGTGAATCGGGCGATGCTGCCGAGGCAGAGGCGGCGAACCAACAGGAGTTGCCAGACGAAGAAGACATCGACGAAATGGACATCGAGGTCCCCGGATGGGAGACCAAGGGACAGTGGATCCTCAGTCTAGAACTCGTCGCAGGTAAGCAAACATACCTATCGGACGGAGTTCCAAGAACGAAGTCACTAATATTGGTATAGACTTTGTCAAGCTTGGGGTTTATGCGGCATTCTTCGCCGTTCTCATGATGTTCTACGGCTTGCCCATTCATATTATGAGGGACTTGTTCATGACGACGAGATCGTTCCTGAAGAGGTTGAGTGCCCTTATCCGCTATCGAAAGGCCCTGCAGGATATGAATAAGTACCCTGATGCCACCGAGGAAGAGCTGGGTCGCGAGAATACGTGTATCATCTGCAGAGAGGACATGAGGCCCTGGGACCCCAGCGTTGCTGGAGCGGTTGAGCGGTCACGCCCAAAGAAGCTGCCCTG
Organism: Apiospora kogelbergensis; assembly: GCF_038363985.1. Taxonomy (NCBI): domain Eukaryota; kingdom Fungi; phylum Ascomycota; class Sordariomycetes; order Amphisphaeriales; family Apiosporaceae; genus Apiospora; species Apiospora kogelbergensis. The sequence goes on from NW_027117422.1 coordinate 2,372,333, forward strand.
TGGGCACATCTTACATTTTGGCTGTCTCAAGAGCTGGCTGGAGAGACAACAAGTATGTCCCACTTGTAGACGCTCTGTTGTTATGGATGGCGGAGCGCCGAACGGCCACGCTGCTGCTCCAAATGCGGCTGGTCAGCAACCAGTGCCTGGACAACCTGGCGCCAACAACGGCGGAGCGAACGGTAATCAACCTGGGCAAGGGCGGCCAGGCGGCATGCGTATGTTTCAGCTTGGTCCGTTACGGCTGGGGTTTGCTCAGGGCAATCCCCAGAACCTTCAAGAGATCGCACAACGATTTGGCATGCCGTTGGATGGTGTTAATGCGCCAGCTCCGCCTATGCCTCCCGCAGGCGCAGCCATTCCAGTACCCGTGGCGGCACCTGTCGTACCACAACCGCCACATGAAGCTGCGGCAAACACAGGCAGGACCGACGATATGAGCGCACAACTTCGGGACATTGCACACCGGTTACAACAGGAGATGCAGTCATTACAGGTGGCGCAAGCTGAGTTACAGACATTGTATGCAATGAGGGCGGAGCTTAATCGGCTACGGCAGCTACAGCATCACACATCGAATATGCACATGCCCGCACAGAACGATGCTCCCCAGGGAGTTCCGAACCTGCATGTTCCTTTCCCGGCACAGATGCCGGCCCATCAACCCCTAACTCCCTTCCCTGTTATGCCACAAATGGCACAATTCCAATATCCTCCTCGAATAGGCACGCCTTCAGTCACTAGGCACGCTGCTGGCTCATGGTCGACCACAATTCCTGCTGGCAGCCCCGACCTGCCAGAAGGCGTTGTCATTCCGCAAGGTTGGACACTCATGCCGCTACAACGGGTCGATCCCCAGGCTCAGCCTTCCATGTCCCAGATGACAGTACCCCAGGCAGAAACAGTGGATTTATCACAGCAAGGGCTCAACTTGGGCACAGCAGGAGCTACGTCGGCCCCCGGCGAACGCCCTCTGTCCACGTCAGCTGATTCTTCGACAGCTCAAATCCATCAGGGAGCCGGTTCAGCCACATCTGCGGAACAAAATCGTGCGCGTACAGAGCCTCCTGTAGTAGCTGCCCCGCAACCTCTAGCACCGAACTGGGGCGGCGCTGCGCAATTGTTCTCAAACAACACGCCTTCTTCGTCGAGTCTGTTCCCCGGAAGCAGTACTGACCGAAGCTCAAGGCCAAATTCTACAGATGGCGGTCACTCGGATCATGAGCAGCAGCAACCGCCGCCGCAAGAAGAGTCGTCCCCGTCGAAAAGCCCTGATAAAGGCAAGGCCAAATCTGTGACCATTGAGGATGCGGAGGATGCGGAAGACGACCCTTGATTCGGGACAAGTAGTGCGATGACCACCACGCTAGTAGTAAATATATTTTACGGTCAGATTACTGGGCTTAGTTGCTACTCCCATGTGGGCGAGTCTACGAATGATCAGGGCAAAAGGACCCCCAGCTATGTGCATGCGTCGTTCTGCAATTTTCGCTTCATGAGCAAAGTCTTTGTAGTCTTCTGAAGTGCTTAGTAGAATAAGAAGAAGAGAAAGGCTAGCTTCGTGTACTTCAAGAGTGGTGCCCGGAGGTCGTTCATCGGCTGCTGTGTCTTGCTAGCACTGACCACGTTTCCACGCCATATGACACTGCTAAGGAATGCCTACCAACTTGATAGGCCCCTTCTCTGCGAATCCATTTCGCTACACTCAGTATATTATGATGGACCAGAGAGGCTAAAGAAGTAGGGAATGTCTACTACCTGTACCAGTGTAAGTGGCAACTCCGCCCCCCTTGACGGGCCTACATATCATATGATAGCAATAGTATGGTGATATAAGCTTACCATCGCGGCGTAAATAGGAGATTAGCAATTGGTATGGGAGGGATAAAGGGTCTGGAACATGCTTCTCGCCTTACTCCCCGTCGGGGAAAAGAGATTCGCTGTTACATTCCATCTGCTATCCGGTCAGCACTACTGGTGAAGAGGTGGCTCGTTAGGGAAATCATTCCATTATCGTCGTATGTACATCTTGTGTCAGCATCTCTCCACGTTTCCATCAAAGTGTCATATCAATGGCCAAGATCCGGTGCTACCCTACCATATCTAGGTCTACGTTGGACCCCTAGGAACAACCTTGAAGGGCAAAGGCGGTCAATGGGAGGAACCAACAAGCATCGAGCACACCTATCTCGCTTACATGCCTACACAAACGTGTGTGGCCTCACTAACCAAGCCAAAAAGTCAGTCGCGTATGCATGTACCTACATGCAGCCAGCTGCAGCCCTATGAACCCGACTAGCTGGATAAGGGGTGTGTGTAGTGGTAGTAGGTTAGGGGCTAGGGGCATGTCTTCCACATAATAATTTTGTTTTGCGTAAGCACACACGCACGCACGCACGCACGCACACATCCATGCCTATATTTCGGAGGATCCTCCGAAACGGGTCTCTTGATGTCTTTATGACTAGACTAATCAGCGAAGCCCCCTTCACCACCAGAACGAATTAGCAATGCCGCCCCCGTCTCTTCCGAAATGGCCCAGAAACCAGATGACACTCATCGGAGGAAGATAGAAGAACAAGAAGACTAACTTGCTGTAAGCCTTGCTTCGTAAGACTAGGGAAACCATGTGCACGCAAGGATAACGGAGGGGTCTTGTGCCCGTTTCGCAGATAGTTGTTATGAATCCCTAGTTCGTTTATTTATCACCGGATTGCTCATTCCATGGTTGGCTGTGTGCTCGCCACCCACGTGGGGTGCTGACGGGTTGGCCGGCTTACTTAGGTTATAAGGACACGATGGCGGTGGAGGAGACACAGCCTCGGGGCATGCAACACGCATACACACACACACACACACACACAAAGGGGGTGGTGTATTCGTGCATTGAGGCTCTTATGTGTTCTGACACACACACAACTTATTCTGTCCTGCGGGTGCCTGCTGTCCACCGAGGTGAAGCAGGAAGAGGTGAAATTACTTTTCTGCTCACCGTGTCCACGTGCGACGTTTCGTTTTCTGCCTGGTGACTAATTCCATAAGACAATTCTCGGTTACCAAGAGCCCGTCATTTTGATACATTGCGAGGATTTCGCTTCGGAGCAGCATATTCCAGATCACAAGTCACGTACGGTTTCTAGCTAACATCTGATGATTGATGATGCTCGATTTTTGTATGCTATGAGAATGGTGATGATAGTAGTGGTGCTAACAATAGTGAAGACAACAATGAGGGGAAGTATGGGTATAAGGGGGTATTCGCTACAATTCAAATTCATATGCCACCGCTACCTCTTCAGATACAAGCCCTGGGGAAAATCCTGTCCACTAAAGGCCTGCCCGACCTGCCAGACCTGCCCGACCGTACATGCAATAAAACAGCCCCTCCGCCCAAATGCAACATAGATAAGAAAATGCGTGTGAAAATGCAAGATGCCCCGTAAATCATCCCGAACTCCTAATACATGCATGCCATATTAACCCCAATGGCCACAGAGGTGTTTCTGCGTATACCAGCCCGATGTACACCTTATACATGAATGAAACTTGTTACTCCTTGACGGGCAGTATGAACCGCACCTTCTTGACGGGCTTTGCAGCCGGGATGTTTATGGGTTGTGTCTTATGAGATTCTTCCAGATCCTTGACGCTGAGCCCTAGCTCGCTCATCGTCTCCTTTTCGGGCTCCTCGTCGATGGCCCAGACATCGGGACTGGGCTCACGCCAAGAGTGCCGCCGGGGGAGATCGAAGCTGCGTGTGCGGCCTGGGAATGCGCGGCGTGGGGGCGGAGAGAACCGCTTCGCTGGCCTGCCTCTTGGAGAGCCGACGTGGAAAGAAGTCGTTGAGAGAAATTCCTCCCTGTTCGTGTTGGCTTGCGACGTCGAAGTGGTAGACTTGAGCCTGTCGAAGCCGAAGTCGGGGAAACTGAAAGAAGAACTCTTTGATGGTTGGAAGCGGATATAGTCCTCGTCGTCGTCACTGTCGGCGTTGTCGTCGAGTATGGCACACTCGTTCTTGCTCCTCGGCTTGTATCGCTTGAGGCCATCTAGAGTCGATGGGCTTATACTGCGAACAATTTCCTGAGGCCGAGATGAGTCCTCGATCCCTGCGTCGAAATCGAAGTCAAACTCGAGATCCTCTTCCCGGGGCGTTGCTGGCGTCAAGAAGTACGTCAAGGGGTTCCTCTGCAGAAGAGGCAGGTCGAACTCGTCGTCGTCTGTCGAGGCGTCCTCGTCCAGCAACGGTGGGGAGCGGCTGGTGAAGGACGGAGGATATGAACCCAGCCGGGATATGGCAAGAGAGCCCGTGTGTCGCACAGGCATGGCTGGGGAGTGAAGTCTGTTGAGTAACAGAAGAGAGGAGAGGGTGCGGTTGTGTGAGAGTGTGTGTGAGAGATCAGGATGGGGGAAATATCGTGATGCTGGTTGGCATTCCGTCTGCTCTTATTTGTCTTTGGATATCAAGAAAGTGACTTATACCCAAGCCTTTCGATTAAAGCGGGCTTCAACGGCGACCAGGGAGTGGGTTGGCGCCGGCTCAACTTAGAGTGGCCGAAGGGAAGGAAAAGAAGAAAGCCGGTGAAATCCTCCCGAGTACAAAGTGATAGGTCGCGAGAAACAAGCGTCGTATCAAAGCGAGTGAAGGAGCAGCGGCGACACCGCCTCTTGATATATAGTGTCGCAACGAACACAGTGGTGCTCGAGGAGGAGACTAGCCGCCCCCTAGTAAGCTGCCTAGTCATGGCCCAATCGAAGAGGCTGCCTTGTGAGGTGACAGGCTGAGAAAGGAGGGTGGTCATGAACCGCCATCCAGCTCCATTAATCCTTGGAAAGATTGACATTTCCCAAATTGCGGGGACGCCTCAGCACCCGCGTAACCTGTCTCGCAAACAGGGAAGCAGAGTGAATCACCTAGGCTGGGGGCTCAGCAGGCAGTCGATATACCAGACTATCGACTGCCCGGAGCCGAATCACGCGTCGACCCAGGGTGGATAAAGAGGGAAGTTGGTGCTGAGTGAGGGAGTGAGGGAGTGTGCGTGCGTGCGTGTGTGTGTGTGTGTGTGTGTGTGTGTGTGTGGGAAGCAAAACAGGAAGAATCGGATACGAAGCCACCATGGCAAAGCTCCAAAGTGCCCTTCAGCGCAGTTGCGTTATGTGATGTTTGCTCGCCCACATCCGAAGCTACCAACCTAAGACACTTTGGGGGAGGAGGGGGAGGCTGCACACCCTCTTGGGCGCGGTTGACGGGGGACAGCTGACCACAAAGTGCTACTACGCTTTGATTCTGCCGAGCCTGCCGTGGCACAAGGCGACCGCAGACTCCATCGCAACTCCACGAGGCTGGTGAATAGTCATACTTGGTAGGAACTGTTTGAGGTGACTTGCCGTGACGATCGGCCAAAACGTATGCATCGTACCTTGCATTGTGCGGCCCCGAGGCGCTGAGTCTCCTATAGGCTGCCCAACTGACCCCACGGGTGAAGCTGAGCTGGGGGAGTGAGTGATTTGCATCTTCCTCCACCCCCTCGACTCGCATTAACTTCCTTGGAACGCGAAGGAAAAGATTAGAGAATACGGTGTATGATCAATCAACCCTTCATTAAGTTGTATGTAACCTGTGGAATTTATCGAACCACCTAGTCAGGGAATTCATTAGTTCCGGCGGTCACGAAGGCGCGGTGCTTGGAATCAGCTGCCTAGCCGAATACGTGATGGCTGTGGTAAGCTGGCGGTCTTGTTGCTCATAACCCGAGGGATTCGTATGGTTTGTTTTGTCATCAGTGAAGTCATGGAAGCCAGCCAGTCACATATCGCAAAGATGGAATGTCGTCGGTTGAGCATTACGCGGGAGGAGGACTGACTCGACAAAGAGCCAAACAAATCGTCCCGCACTCGTCCGAATCACCGTTTTGGTCGACGTGCAGCTGTCGGCCGAGGGGGGCTGATCTGCTTGAGGACTAGCACACACATTTCCCAATGAACCCTTAAGACGATCGACAGCAACAGCCGGTTTAGCTTCCAGCACATGCCTATCGCATCCAAGCAAAAATAGCGGGATTGGCACTAGCATCTTATCGCGAGGTGTGTGTCAGTCTATCAGATGACAAGAGGCTCACATCCCTCGCCTTCCCGTCTGGTATCCATTTGATTTTGGAATTCACCGCAATGTAACCCAACTGCCAACCTATCATCACGCCCACCAGGCAGCGGGGTCAATATTACAGACATCAATGCAAAGAGGAAGAGGAAAACCCCTGCCATCGGCCCTGCCATCGGCACCGCTTCTACAGTAGAGTAGGGAAACGACGGTGAGCGCTCCCTTCGTTCCTCTGAATCCTGCCTTCTTGAGACTGAGACTTGGGATGGAGTCAATCTGGGAGGCAGGTCTGGCAGTTTAGCGTTCTTGGGCGGTCGCTAGTCCGCCTGAAACTTGGTTCAGCATCGCTGTAGAGTTGGAACAAGCGCTGTTCAGTTGCGGGGACTCGCACCCACAGCTTTTTCGGTTTTTTCTTTCTTCTTGCATGTAGGCCTACTTGCATGGCTTCATAGCAGAGCGGAGCTTGGGCAGCCTTCTTTTCATACCTGATTCTCGGGGAATGTGATATGTTATTCCCCCTTCTTCTCCATGACAGGCGACTTTGCGATGCCCGCTTCACTTCGGGCTGAGCGGGGGATTTTCCTGTCAGAGACGGTCAATGCTGTGATGACCGTGCCCAACTCCGTCAAAGTGGGACGGTCCAGTGGACTGTCGGAGATCTGACGATGATCGATCAGAGAGAACCGTGGGTTTCAGTAAGCGCTGTCAAGTTCGTGGTCCGTGTCAAAGAAACGGGCTGCAACCATATTGATTCTTGCCCACCTAGGCCTGATCCACTCACAGAAATGGGTCGCAGGAATATGGCGACAATGGCCACCGCATACCGCGGTGAGGCTACAAAAGCTTCTAGCTCCCGCAGTCTCTAGGATAAGTCCAATAAAGCCGCGGGCTAGTGATGGCTCGATCTTCACATTCCTCATGTCCTCTGCTACTATACATTAGCATTGGGTTTCGGCTGAATTGTTTGTCAACAACGTTGCCTGAGAGTCCAGCATGCTTGGGTATGAGAGGACCATGTCGGACACCCTGGTGCAGCCGCTCTATTCGGCGCTGATCGTGCTGTTGTGTTCCAAAGTGTACGGCGTCATATGCCGAGGCCGTTGGTGAGGTTGTTCATGGGCAGCTTTCGGCATTCCGACTCCAACTCCCATGCCCGTCTTCCAGACGGTGATGCCGGAGAGGAATTGTCCAAACAAGACGAGACTAATAGCACGGAGAGGGACTCGTTCCCATCTGTACAGGTCTGTGTTGGGCGGCCCGTTGGTTGTCCGAGGAGGGAACCACAGGCACTGGCTAACGATATAAGCCTGAACCATGTCACGCTATTTTCGACGGCCAGAACTGTCAAGTTCCAGCCCATAGCAGCCAACGAACCACGCGGAAGAAATCGGTCGCACGTTATCGTGGACAGAAAGGAACGGCTCGGAGTTTGGCCCAGCCTGTACGTCATATTGGCAAGGGACAAGGGACGGGAGGCTGAAGAAGGTGGCATTCCACAGGTTGACAGCTGCGTAGGTGCTGTTTCGCAGATTGCTGAACCGCCTCCAAGTGACCTTATGGCTGATCTTTGGCATAGGGTCTCGATAAGATGGGGCTGATCGGAAATCATCACGGTTTCCAACATCGGGTCGGTCTACCCAGCTGACTCCTTCCTTTTCCACGACAACTTCCCATGTCTACTATGACGTCGTTTGTGCGATCATGCTTCTTTTTCTTGCTACTCTTGGTGCTCTAGCCTAGGTAGTGATCAATTAGAGGTAATTGGGGTTACGCAATGACTCGTCTGACTTTAATTACAGATAGGACGAGGATATCGCATTAGGTCGATATTGTCTTTGGTCGCCGTTTGTTATCCAGATAGGGATGTGCTGTCTGAGGTAGGCTATCCGAACGCGAACTTGGAAGTGGACTGCTAAATACTCACTTAGGCTCAAGAAAGACATCCCCAGCGGGTTTCCACGTTGTCATGTTGCAATAGGTCGCAGAGATCTACTTCATGTGTCTCTGGGTATGGGCCCGATCTGTTTGCGAACTGCACTATCAAGGTACCGAGACTTGTTGGTTTGATGCAGTGTATCAAGGTACCGAGACTTGTTGGTTTGATGCAGTGGTGTCAAATTTCTGGTATTTGGGGCAGAAGCATGTCTCACACCATTGTGTACTGCGTTTGACTGCCGAGTCAACTTTGTATGGCTTCATAAGTTTGAATCTTATCTTGCCCCCCTAGGAAAGCTTTTCGAAAACAAAGTGGACACCTCTTCGATGACGATGAAGGCCGATGACGGTGCATGATGGATCACTGGCCGGCTACCCAATAACCAGTGTGTGCAAAGGCCAATAGCCGTTGGGGAAGGTCAAGGCTTCGCCCCGAGCAGCGCTGAGCGTACCGGTCGACGGTATTCCATTTGCGAAACTCGACCACAGAAGCAGTGGCGGATTTATATGCCCCCCCATACGGACTGTGTTCTTGGATCGGCTGAGGCGAGGTGGCTCATTCAATATGCGCATCTCTGCTGGAAGGAGGCATGACGGAAGGGAACTGTCCACCCAATTGCCTCGACTATAATAATCTAACAATATTCGGGTGTGATAATTCATCGACAGAAGAGCTGCACTGCATCGTGCCTCCCCCTCAGATCATTGCGATGAAAGTGCGAGTCGAGAGCCTTCGATTCCGGTTCGCAGACGAGGTATTGCAACAGCACTCCTGATGCACGCTGACCTCATGTGACCACCCCTGGTTGCTGTTTTTCTCGACCAGCGACAGGTACGGCTACCGAGATCCATGCGAGGTTTACTTCAAATACTGATCTAAATATCCGGTCCCGCTTTCATCGTAGCGTCCTCATACGGGCCATTGTTATCTGGTTAGGACAAATCACTGAAGCGTTGGTCGCCCTATAGCGATTCGGATTGGGCCAGGAAAACACGACGCCTCGGACATGCCATTGAGGGGGTTTCTCTCCCTGGAGCTCAAAAACGGCCTAGAATGTCTGTTTAGCTTCGTGGATTAATGCCATGATGAGCTCGACAGTCTTGCCAGAAGTCGTACCTGTGTTCAACAAGCGTGTAAGCGCCATAACGGTTCCCCATTGTAAGTGGGGTGGGTGGCAGGCACACACGGAGCTGGCGATGTTTAGAGCAGTGGCTGTGGCCGGTAGTATATTGCTTCCTTCAACCCATTGCAGCCTCACACCGCTCTTTCTACCCAGGCCATCCCAGCGTGCTACCGGTTCTGACTCTGCGGGAGAAAATGGCACAAGTACAGTATGCACATGTTCTCATGGCTCATTGTTACTCGGTGTTCTTGGCCCGACAAGTCCTATCGGATGAGTTAGAGCAATCCCGACGTCCAAATTCCTACTGGCCCAATGGCCAAGCGCCATAGCTAACGAAGCATCTAGGCATCTCGTTCGCAGCAGAACACAACAGCTATGTTAGAATCCAACCACAAGACGATCCTACGCAATTTTCTTCTTCTTCAGTAGTCCCCCGCAGCAAGGGCTGCTGCAAACAAGCCGCTTGGCGTCCATCGACATTTTGGTGCTGCTAGCCCACAACGTGCAGATGGATAGGCGGGAAAAGACAATGATCGTCCCTTTCGACTTTTGTCGAATCCTTGCGCCTGCGTCAATGCTCTGCATCTTCAGTAGGTATTTCTCCATGGATTATGGAGTATGTGTGGCCGGCCTTCGCCAGTGGAGCCTACTGTCGTGACTTACTATGGTACCCAAAACGGGTCACAGAAGGCCAAAGACTTCGTGCGCCGTACGGAGCACTCAACTATGTATTACGAACTACTCCAGGCCTGCGGGTATATTTGGCTGTTGTATAGTCGTCGACGACTTCTTCTAGACTCTACATATACGCTTGCTGCTGAATACCGAACCACTATTGTAGGGCGCTCGATCGCTAGAGCCAGTCCAGTATATCTTGGGCAGATGGCGTGCAGAACACGCGGCTTCTCGGTGCCAGCCCGGAGTCCAGCCCAAGTCCTTCCATAGCAAACACACAGAAGGATTGCTACGCCTCAAGGTTAGATTGGTGGCATGCGGCCGTTGACAACCTCACAACGCCTCACCGCAGCGGGGTGTTGGCTCAATAGCTTTATCGAGCAAAGCATTCGGGCTGCGCTTCGTTGGGTCATTGACGTGGTGTGCATCGAGCATATTCTTCTCAACTAGATGCTCGGATCAATGATCTCAAACATGGCCCGGCCCCGACAACTATCGTCCCGCACTGCACGGCAAGCACTGTCGAAATTACCTCTGTATGGCGTATTGGTAGTGTTCGGTGACTGGTACATCACATCTGCATGTGCCGTGCTTTATTATACTAGGGGCGATGCAAGTTTGTACACGATCCGAGCTGCGCGCCCCATGCTCATGATCTATTATTCTGTATATTGGGAGGTTGGTGTTTCGACTATACTGCAGTGACAGCGTTCCGGTCTCCACAGTGAGCAGCTATACGATGGCTGGATCCGTCGCGATGACGAACTGTTTACTCTGGGCAAGGGACTCTGCTTAAGTGTATACAGGTTCCAAGCAGTCTGAGTCAGTCGAACCAGAATGTTCTCACGAAACGCCCCAATGATGGAAGTTCACGGCTTCGGTTCAATGCAAGACTTCTGCAGGCATGGGAACAAAGACCCAATAATAATTGGCCATCTGGGGTAAGGGTGTGTTGGCATTGGCTGTCCCTGTCTGCCGTTCGCTCGACGAGCATTGATACCGGTCGCCTTGTCTGCACACTCTGCGATCCGGCATCGTCATCGCAATTTTCCCAGAGCCGTCAGTTGGACCAAACTGCCCGTTTGTTTATTAGTCCTTATCTCAAGGTTTCGAAAAGAGGTTATCCGCAACGGAGGAATTTTGTTCTTGGTGCTCCCTGGAGACTCGGGGGTACCAGTCGAGCTTGGTTATCGTAAGACTTGAATGATTGGTATTCCTTGACAGACACTCGATTGACAAGTGCCGAATTGGTACCCAAGCGACACATACCAGTAGTCGGGCACGAAACAGCGGCGCCTACCAGAAGCCAGAAGGGCACTTTGCCACACGCCTATCGCCGGCGGCGTCTTGGTAGGCAGTCAAATGCGTGGAGTCTGTTTCTCTCTTTCTTTCGTCTCTGTCCATCTGCTTGTCGCGCGCTGCATCGCATCTCCATCTTCGCCCACTTATCCCACACTAGTCGGGAGCACTTACAACGTGCCTGACGGACGGGAAGCACGAACAGCCACCAGTTGCGACAACATACCATACACAGGGCTGCCTGATGGCCGGTTTCGGTACGTACCGGGGCCCCTGATCACAGAATTCTCAGTCCCGTTCCGTTCCCCAGAGAAAAGCCAGCCCAAAAGGAAGGGAGGAGGTGGTGGCAGCCAGTCAGTCAGCCATTGAAGCAACAGCTGTTCGCATCTCTCAAATTAGGCGACACGGGGTGGCTCGTTACTGGCCGGGTTGGGCTCGCAGTCAGTCAATGCCCTCGAAGGATTCCTCCCAGCTCCTGGAACTAAGCGATACACACACCACACCACAGGGAGTCACAGGCACACAAGACAGACAGACACACACATAGAGCGGCACGCACGAGTTGGGGAAATCTCTTCTTGTTGGTGCTGTCTCCTGCCCGTCCGGTAGGGAAGGAAAGAAGAGACAGTAGCTGCTGGGAACTCCACTCTTGGGTACCGTTCCGCCAAGGCTAGTCGAGCGCCAAATAAGCTCTTCCCTCCTCCCCCCTCCCTCGGTCCCTCTTATTAAGAGTACAAGCCGTCGGCCGTACTCCATCGTCCTTTCTAGCCCAGAAGTGAGAAGAAGCCCAGCCTAAAAGCAAGCAGCAAGCATAGCGACTTGGTTGGTACTGGCCAGTACACACTGACACACACACACACACACACACACACCCACCCCCGTGGATACGCCCCCGAAAAGGCCGATCAGAAACAGCATTGCGCTTTGTTCCTGGGATTCCCTGTCCTGAATTTATCGATAAACAGCGACCACCGTTCCGTGGCATTCTTGGCTAGTTGGGTACGCAGCACGACCCTCAGATCGCCAGTAAGGCGACAATTGTGGTCTTTTGGCCGTACCGTCTTGTACCGACCGAACCTACATACATACATACATGCTTACAGTAGGGCCACTCCGCCCACCCGCCCGCTTCATCGCATCGCATTGATGGTCTTGGAGCTCGAGAAGACACCAACGCTTGCTTCCATTGCTGTTTACAACAATACCTCACCTCAACACAGTTGCTTTCGTTCTCCTTTCTCCTCCTTCTTCTTATTCTTCTGCTACCTTGGCCTTGACACCGGATTGTCCCTGTTGTCGACCGAAGCCAGGCAGAAAGAGGGAAAGCGAGAGGAATGAATGATACGTCGAGGTGGCAGGCAACATCACGTACATCACGTACACAGCACACCTCCGCTCACACCCATCAACCGTCCTATCATACCATCCCATCAATCGATCAACCAAATTTGATCCAAGGGCCCCCTCCCCCAGGCCCCCCGACACAAAATAGCCCTGCCGCTGCCCGCTCAAAAGCAGCAGTAGCTACCTGGGCAACCCACCCGCTCTTGCATCTCGTTTCTTTCCCACCCCCAGAATATAATAAATTCTCACAAGCCGCTGCCGACACTTTTTCCCACCCCTACACCACCACCATTTTGCACTCGCACACAACACTTCCACCCGACCTTGGAACTCCAAATTTCTGCCCTCACCTGATTTTCGGAAGAGAGCGACGCCGTGCATGCAAATTTCTCAACGTTGATGCATGGGCAACACGCACTGCCACGACCTTGAGCACAGATTCGGCTGCTTGTCGATACCGGAGCCCTCGAGGGCTTATCAGCACGCTCCACAACCCCGTTGCTCCCTTGCGCCCAACGACCCAACATCCAAACCCGAATTGGATGCTTCCCAAGCAATCCTAAGTGTACTTTCTTGAACATGTCCAGGCACCCAAGGCCCAACCCGGCCATGGTCGAGGATTTGGACGAAGACGATAGGGTTATTGAGGGATCCGGCCACTACGCCAGATCCAACGCCATGATGTCACCCCCTGGCAGCCCCCTGAGGCAACAGATGAATACCTCAAAGAAGAAGTCGTCGCGGCGGAGCCACGATCACTCTATATCTCCCCCAGAGTACGACTTGGAATCAGATCTGCCCTCACCGGGCCCAAGACCGTCAAGGAGAGACTCCAAGACAGAGAAGAAGCGCTCTTCGATGGGCGGCAGCAAGGGAAAGGCTGTAGTACTGAAGGAAGACCGCCCGAGACGCCCTACTACCCGCACTGCAAAGACGGCCCCCGGACCACCACCGAGGGGGTTGTCTGATGAAGCCTCGTACTATGGTATTCCATCGCAGACTATTATACCATCACACAGTCGACCGCGCGCCGCCACAGCAAGGCCAGCAAGCTACTACGGTACTTCTGCGCGCCCCCGCTATCCCACTCTGCCTACTATGGCGGTGCACCCGCTTTGGGCACCTCGTTTCCTCCGCCAGCTTGGAATGGTGGCCCAGGCATGCCGCCTATGGGCCCTCCCCAGATGATGGCGCAATCTCCCTTGAGCGGGCCGCCAGTTGACTATTTCAGCAACAATGCGAGACCAGCGGACACGCTTGCTGCGAGGTTCTCGCGACAAGGAGAACCCCGGCCGCGATCGTCTCTGGGCTTCCGTGGTCCTCCATCCGCTTATGAGGATTACGAGCACTCTCAGGTAATGGAAACGCCACCCATGCGGCATGCTTCCCTAACTCGACGGCCTAAGAAAGACCAAGACGAGCGGGATCGAAACCGGATGCCTCCACCACCGCGGCCTCAGACCACCAAGCCTGCTGATCGCCTGGTGTTCCGTCCACCGCAACAACCGAGGAAGTCGGCCCATTTCCTAGAAGAGGAACTGGAGACCGAGGGCGATGATGATCTCTACCAGTCGGCACCAGGTCACCCGGAAGCTTTCGAATATGGTACTGCTATGGTCCCTTCTAGGGCGAGAAGGACCAGCATCGATTCGGAAGATTACGAAGATGGTGTCTTCACATTGGAGCCAGCTGGACATAACCGGCGACATTCGTCCTACAACTTTGAAGACAAGATGAAGCAAGCTACTTCTTACCAAAACGACGTCACCGGTGGACCAACGGCACCATTGACAGCCGAGACCCTTCGTCGCGTAAAGAACAGCGGTACCAGCCGGTCCAGCCGGAGCACCCAAAGCCGTGATGAGAGCAGCTACAAACAGTCGGCTACCACCAGGACTACAAGATCGAGTAGCGCAGATGATGACATCACCATCAAAGTCCCCGACGGCGCGGTCGTAGAGGTTGGCAATACCAAAATCAGCTGTGGAAAGGGGGGGCGAAATGACGATCGGCCGCAATACTGGCGGAAGCGATCGAGGCACGGTCTACGACGATGATCGCAAGAGAATAGCCTACGATGAGGATCGCAAGAGAATAGGATACGGCGAAGAACGTAAAAGCAACGAGGACCGCAAGAGTAGGAAAGAGAAGCCTGCCGCGAGAAACCGTGCGAGCTCGCAATCTGGATCCTACTCGCGCTCCCTTTACCATGGCGGTCATGTTGGATATGCGCCGCCCCCTTTGGTCCGCCTTACGGGTCTCCTGCGCACTACGCACCTCAATATGCTCAATACCCTCCTGAGTACGACTCGTACTATGAGTGAGACATAATTATTCGCAGACACCGGCCACGTTCTGGTGTTTTTACTGGTGGAAGGTCACGTTTTTGTGCAGACGGTTCGGCACCTTGTTTATGAATCATACGATATCCGGCGACGTTTTACGCCACAGCTTGTCGACATTGCACTATATCCTAATTCGTCTGCAACATCGGGGGCCTTCTGCTTTCTTTCCACAAGAGCGAATGCCTGAATATCTGGACCGGAGCACAAAAGAAATGGAAAAGCGCAACGCTCGATTCACCATTTCGCGCATTTTTTTCTCTCTTTATCTTTTCGCTATTTACGATCGCATTTCAAAACATTTTTTGCTGGCATGTATATGAGGAACGAGTGATGAGAAGAATGACATGGGTTGGATGACTTTGGCCTTTATGAGGCCGTGTGGAGTTGGGCTGATGTTAATATTTTCCCCTTCGAAGATACCGACCGTTTTCATTGCGGCGGAGTTTGTTGCATTTTGGATTTTTCTTCTTCTTTTATTTGCTTTTCTTCTTTTCCTTTCTGTCTATTCTACCAGGGTATGGCTGTGCCAACGCTATTGCGATTCAGCGTGCTTTGAAGGCGAATGTGTCGCTTCTTCTGCATGGCGTAAGAGTTGGATTCATAGATCTGTATGGAAGTTCACACTTCTTGTGGCAGGGTTGTTCTACTGCAAATGGGCTCCGCCACACTCAACTCGGTTCCCTACGCGGGGTTTCTCCTTGAGTTTTTCTTTGGCCGATAGACTCGATTTGGGAATTTGTTATTTCTGGAATGGGGGTCTGATGCTATGTCACAAGGACGCCGAGGGGCCGGAGGTGCTGTTGAGACGGCGCGATCTCTACAGCAACAATATCTTTTTTCACCGCGCGCAAGATGCCTCACGTCGGGAAGGGGGGTGTATGGATCGCCATAGCTGTTATGGCGGTGGCAATAGCCCTTTGGAGCATAGCTTAGTCATTGTTTATAAGGCACTTAGGATATCCCAAGAAGCTATTAATGAAGATGGCGAAAGGCTTGTGCGAAATGCCGGCTTGTCGTCTCTGGGCGCAATCATAATGTCTATCATTGCACAGTGTACTCCAATGACCACGCCGTGAAGTAACGCAAGCGCCGATCTCAAGGCGGTCTCCCGAGTGATTGTTATGCGGGCTTCCCCGTAGCAAGCTGTACCACTCAGCATGCTGGCTTGGTACATGTTGACAGCTGCTTGATGCACGCGTCATCCCTTCCTTTGCGTTCTAATGCTCTGGAGGCTTGCTTGCTGCACGAGTGCCACACCGCACATTGCCGAAGGTGACACGAGGGGTGAACCGGACCAACGAGAGACGCGTTGATTGCGCAAGCGAGATGGTCTCCATGTTTTGCTGAAATAGGGAACGGGGCTAACTGAACACGATGCAATGATGCGGTCGATGCAAAGAGACGGATTACAACATCTGACATTTATCGGGGCACATGTATAACTGACTTGTTCAGACAGACAGACAGCAGACAGACGTCTGGGGAGCTCGGAGATGAATGGATGCACTCTTATTGCCTGGAGATATTTTCGATATCACCCACCTCCTTGACGAAAAGTCGGGGAACGGGGTGCCACAGTCGTTTCTTCCATCCCGACTTCTCGAAGCGGGTAGCGACCCATCAGTGGCCCAACAGCGAGTCAGTACATACGTGTGTCCCGGCCAGAGTGTACCGCATCTTGGTATGTACGTATGTATCCCCCTCTTCAGCCCGGCCCCTATAATTCTAGACTTCCATCTTGTCGAGAGAGCGGAGCAGGGAGCCACTTGGCTGGCTTAAAGGTGAGACTTTTGGAACCCGCGATCTGCCATCCGAATTCCCCGGGGCCATGGTGGAAATTCGCAGTGAAGGGATTTGGCCAACTGGCAAAAGTCGGAGCTCCCTACTGTATGTATGCACATGTAATAATTGTAAGACGGATATAGTTTGAGACCTACTCACTGTCTAGCGATCTTGGCTGCTTGGAACCGGTCCCCCGGGGGGTAGGGGGATTGTGATGCGTATTGACATAGCTTTCCATGCACGTATGGTTGTTGGAGATGAGACAGCCTGGCTTGAAACCGGCCGCCCTGATCCCTGGCATGGCATGGCCTGACAGCAGCTCAGCGGCTACTCATACCTAAAATAAATGTATTCACACGATTCTTCCACTATGCCTCCTTTTCCGATGGAATGCATTGTTTATGTATGTGCCACAAGTAGGGTGGGTATATACTCCATCGACATAGGCAACGGGGATGCAGGTCATCATTAGCCTCGCTTGGTTGCATTGACCGAGCTGGGACAGAAACAGCAGCAGCAGCAGCAGCAGCAGCAGCAACATCAAGGAGAAGAAAAGGACAGGGCGCACTAGCGAATCGCCCAGATCCACCGGCGGCTGTTGGTGGTGATGCGTTGTCATGAAACGGTAGAGACCTCGGCCACTAATACGACCATATCGTTCTCTATAGCTGAGATGGTCGTCAAGCCACTCTCCAGCTAGTGGCTGTGCTGCGGCGGTGGCTGATCACGTTGTCCGTTCAACGGGCGGTCAACAATGACGTTCTCCCAGCCTCTTCTCTCTTGGCTTGGGTGTGATTGAACCAACCTCCCAATTTTGGTGCCAACTTTCGATGGCCCGGGAGTCCACCGGACAACCAAGATCAACTCTCACCACACACACACACACACACACGCTCTCTCTCTCTCCCAATTCGATTGACTCCCATTGTCGGCAATTACGTCCAGTCTCAACTACGCGCGATCCCCAAAAGAAACAGTTTTCGACGACGTTCTTTTGATCGAAATCCTCCGGCGACGAACACATCCAGTCAACAAGATAACTGTACACTTTTACTTGACTTGGCTGGGTACGACCCCCACGTACCAGCCTGGTCCTTATTGTGAACTTCCACAGCGAAATTGATTCACTTCTCAGCACAACGCAACAACATCCGTCCCAACAGGCAGCTCACCGCTTCCTTCGCCTATCATGGCGCCTCTGCTGCCAGCGTTGGCAGCAAATGCTGCCTCTCTGTCTCGGCTTGGGCCCCTGGCTGCCCGCTCTCTGCTCGCGGCACGTGATGAGAATAAGAAGGACGATAAGGACATCCCGCCTCCCACCGGCATCATCGACCCCCACCAAATCAACAACAAAGGCATGTTCGCACTGTTCGCACTGATCGGCGTGGCTTTTGTCGCCGTCGGCATCTGGTTTTTCTTCTGGGCTAAGAACGGCGGCTTCTACTTCCGCGAAGACGACTGGGATGATTACAAGACCACAGTTTTGCGACGCCGTGGACCCAACGGCACCCTCCTATCCAACGCTACCAAGTCGACCAAGCTGGGTGGCGGAAGCATCTACAAGGACCTGGACGACGGAAGCACCGAGTACACTGGCGCGCAGACGCACTCACACCTAAGCGGCCGTACTGATGACACCGGTAGCACCCTATCTGGCGTGACCGCCGGAGCATCGGACCTGGCTGCCCGGGAGAAGCGGGCTGCGAAGCGCGAGAGGCGCGACCGCGAACGGGAGAAGAAGCGAGACCGCAAGCACCGACACGGCCGCAAGGTCGGCGAGGACGGCGCTCTCGTGGACGAGGAAGCAGAGGCCGAGGCCAAGGACGCCATGCGGGCCTACCGCCACGAGAAGGCGGCGCGCGTCGGCGGCATCAACAAGGAGAGCGAGGGCAGCCAGTGGGACGGCTCGACGAACCCGGGCAGCTCCACGGCTGGCTCCACCCTCCTCAGCGACCACCAGCCCGCGCCCGAGCGGAAGAAGTCGTCGAAGCCTACGGGTCCCCGGGAGTCCTCGTCGTCCAAGCAGCAGACGCGAAGCGGCGGCATCCGTAAGGTTTACAGCACAGCCGACCGCCGCGAAGCCCGTGAGAATGACCGCATCAAAGCCGAGGCTCGCCGCCTGCAGGACAAGGGCCGCGCCGCCAGCCGCCGCGACTTCAGCTACCAGCGCGCCGACAGCTACCAACGCCCTCCCCCGCTGCTCGAGAGCAGCGAGGTAGGTACCGACATGAGCAGCGACCTGGGCACCAAGTCGTACAAGCACCACATTCCCGGCCTGTCGTCGTCGTCGGGCGCCGGTAGCGAACTCGCCACCACCGACATCGTCGATTATGCCGAGGACCGGAGAAAGAAGCGTGGTAACGGATACCGCCGCACTCAAGACAAGGCCTAAGCAGCGTTACCCGGTGGCGGGTGTGTATGCGCAACGAGTGAAGGCAGCCGCAGAGGATCCACGTTCAGTCGGGCGAGCTAGCTCCGCGACAAACAGGGATGCCTCTTCATGAGCTTCATGCACTTCATGCAGATTTTCTTTTTGTCTTTTTTGAAGCTTACGTCTGCCCGTCTCGTCGAAGGGAGCATGGGTCTTGTAAACCGAACCTCGTGTTGAGAGAATTTGTATGAGAAACGAACACCACTATTGTAAGCGATGATGGCGTATATCTCGCTTGAAGCAACACATGCTCGTACAAGCGCCATAGGGGGAAAAGGAGGAAACCTGGGTTTATAATTTTGGGCATGGCGTTTTGACTTTTCCGGTGGTTGTCACGCGTGATTCATGCATTAAGTATATGAAGCCCTGTATGTAGAAGTATGACACGAAGCGATGCGGTTACGTTCGATCGGAGAATCGAAAGAAATAGAACAAGACGCAGTATTACACCAAACATACATAGTAGCCCTTAACACATTGCCCCGTCATTGCTATTGAACTAGTTTGACATATCTTCGAAACAGGTACGACTTGCCAGTAAGCAGCCGGCTTCGCGGCTGTGTATCGTCATCCGGGCACTGGATAGTAGGTGGAGAATGTCATTTTAGTCATCGTCAACATGAAAGTCAGTTGCGGAATCCAGGATCAGTTCTCTCAGGCCATAATACTTACGCGGACCCCGGTGCCGTTTGGTACTGGCAAATACAAGTTCACAGCCAGGTCCGCTTCACGCGAACACATGGGGAGAAAAGGGGCAGAGGGCATTCTTCAGTTTTCTTGGAGCTAGAAGAGATATTGAAAGCTACAAATGAATAGTAGTAATGACTGTGAAGAATAGAAAAGCTAGCTGCCTCGGGCAATCTCAACCTAACAATCCGCGTTCGTCCAGTCAATGCCTGCTCCTTGCTCAACGCCAATCCTCCAAGGGCTCACGCGTTCAATACATCACCTGAGTATATCGCAAATGGGGTAAGAGATTCGTCTCTCCGTGACATATCGTGGTCTCATTGTCATAATACCCCCAAAAAATAGAAGAACCATCGCTGCATTCGTTCCGGTGTATATTCGTCACAACTATGTGTGCCACAGTCCAGCTTGTGTGTACTATTGTATTGATCGAAATAACCACCCAAGATAAGAAAAAGAAAGGGCTCGATGTAGAATGAAAGAAATATTGGCTTATTTCGTGTGTATATATCAGCAGATCCCCCAGTTGATTCCAATTTGGGCGCCCGACGGATGAGGGAACGAGATGTGAGTTGACTGAAACGTAATTTCGCATAGCAAATCTGTGCCAGCCGAAGGCCATGAAAGCCGAGGGATTCGTGTTGAAATTATCCCTGGCAAAAACGTTGTAAGTTTGGTGATGAAACAACACCCAGCTCGGAAGTAGCCCTGTTGTCGATGACTTAACGAAGTCTTTGTTCAGGGGTTGGTTGGTAGGCTGCTACCGCCTCAGTGTGTTTTCTTCGAATGCTTCTTGTCAGTAGAAGTTTTGGAGGAGCCGGATCTGTGTTTGGGTTCGGATTCGGGCCTGGGCCTGGAAGATTTGGGCGGCTTGGACTTGTGCGGCTTATTATCCTTGGGCTTGGACTTTGGATTCCTGGTATTTCTATTCTTCTTCCCCCAACATTCATCGACAGCCTCTGTTACGGTAATAAAGTCACTATCAGTGATGTAGCCAATGAACTGTACCGCGACATTGTGCTCGATTGTGGTCAGCTTCGAGTAATTGACCCGGGACTCTTTGTCGAGCGTATGGTGAGGAAGCATAGTGCAAGACACGGGCTGGAAGCCCAGATCCCTCTCACCCTGTAACAGCGTGGGACGGTGGCCTTGGCTGTAAATAATACCGTGGGTACCTGGCTGGATACCAGGCTTGGTACAGGCACGACGTTCATATGTCAAAATTGGTCTGATCCTCTAGGTCAATGTACAAAACATTCAACGGATAAGAGAACGAATGAGATACTACTTACACGCAGGTACTGTGGTGTGATTCATCAGTTGCGATGATGATGAACCTTCGCACCCCAGTGTAGAAGTTCTTATGGAAATTGGCATCGGTAGGCAATGCCGTAGGTACTGTTGTGCTCTTGCCATTCTTTTGCTTACCCCGGGGCTCACACCAGAACAGTTTAAAAACCTACGTGCCCGGTGAGTTTGGTTTCGTACCCAGATAGGAGAAGGGAGTGGCGCGTACACTACCTGGTTGGTAATAGGCAGAAGGCATGACAGAAAAGCTACTCGGATCAACACCTGTAGCTGAACATCTGGTCAGCAAGTCTTGCAAGAGTGGCTCACTCATACACTCACAGCTCTCTCCCCCTTCTAGGTCCTGAAAACTGAAGTCGGCCATTGCACCCGGAAGGCTAGCTAAAGGATCCAGAGCCTGCGGGACATCCAACGTATCTGAGAGTTGTCAGTTTGAAGGCGTGGATTGACGACTGGGCGAAACTCACTTGGAGCGTAGGCTGGAGCTGCTGCAGATGGCCCAGCTGCATGATCACCACCAAAGTAAGCATCATACCGGCTTTGTTCCATCGCGCGCGCCATATCTTCTTCTTCGCCTTCGCCTTCCTCTTCTTCTACTTCGTACTCTGCTTGGTCGACATCATCATCAGCCTCAATCTCATCTTCTACACCGCCGCTGCTCTCGAAACCAGCTAGACCTGTGATTAGCATTTGTCGTCGTGACGCAGACGTAGATGCGGTGCAATATACCATTGGAGTAGGGGCTAGAGAAATCATTTGCTGAAGTACCCCGGTTCGGCTTGCCGGCCCCGTACCTGATGAGGTATCTGCCGTATATGCTAACGGATTGTGTGAGACAGTTTATAAACCCCGCTGCCGTTGAGGGTGCGACTCACCTTGGTCATGGTACATACCAGCGCCATGATTGGCTGGTGCTATATCGTAGGACACACCTTTCCCCTTGCCGTGATAGCTTTGTTCTTGTAGTGTTTCCGTTGATGCATAGGATGGATCGTCTCCCCATGTATCGTCTGTGTTTGCGTACATATCTCTTCCCGGATTAAGTCCGTATGGCGATGCCATGGCCGGCGTGTGTCCTGTTGGGCCGAATGAATAGTCAAGCTGGCCTGTGTTCTGGTAAAAGCCCGCATTATTCACTGAGCCTGTCCCTCCGAAGTGATAGTTCGTGACATGAGGGCTTGAGCGAGGAGTGGCTTCAAGGTCGTAACCAGATTGGGCATTCGCATGCCACTGTGACGATGCGGCATCCCCATCGGACCATCCATGCCCAGGGTCATCTGCAGAATTTAGTTAATCTAAGCCCATTGTATAGAGGCTTGCGAGGGGCGGACGGCAACTCACTATACCCGTTTCTGCCGTGCTTGCTGTTATCCTGTGTGTTGTGCATCGTAACATGGTCGCACGTTTTCCTACTTCTGGATGCGATTCCCAGCTAGGTTGGCTATGTCAAATCAACATGAGGCCTTCCCAAGCTGCGGGGAAAGTTATGACTTGAATCGACATACCTGTGTACTTCAATACCATCGACAAGTGAACAAGCCAGTATAAGTATACACTGTACGACGTAGAAGTGGTTGCAGGAGAATCCCAATGCTCATTGGCTGAGTATCGAATTCCTCCTCCTTTTCCCGTGACCTCGACAGGGGTCGCCTATTGGCCCGGAAGGATAAGGATCCTCTTCAGTGCAGATCTGGGGTTCAAGAAGAGCCAGAAAGCAACAAGGAAAGGAGGATACGATGCCGATTCTAGGGCCACCATCAACAGTTACAGACCAGACCAGCCTTGGGCTACTGCCCTGCCCAGAAGGCTGTCAGATTCTGGATGTACGGGGAAGACCTCAGAGGGGTGAGTAAGCTGGGCAGGCGAGGCGCTCGCTACAAGCCGAAGCAGGAATGACAACCATTCATTGAGGCGACAAATTAGTCGACGGGCGGAATGGGGTTAACTTATATTGGTTTTACCCTGACATGCCAAATATGCAAGGAGTTTCGGTTGAAGGATGGATCAATCAATCAAATCGCGAGAAGGATTGTAAAGCAGCGACTGAGATTCTATGCCATCTAATCGAAAGTGATGCCTGCACTGGTCAAGCCATGGATGTCGCAGTGGACTTGAAGAATGCAAAGCAAGCAAGCGCGCAGATGCAGAGAATCAAATGCATGAGGGAACGCAACTGCCTGGCAATGCTGCATCGCGTGGGTTTCTTTTCCCACCCACCCTTGCCAATCCATCAGGCCACCCCCCCAAATTCCCTTTTCCGAATACAAAGCAGTTTTTTGAGGCTCTGCGCAAAACGTACAGCGTGTTAAGCGCTACAAAACGGGTACTTCGTAGCATGTCGGTCTGGTGGCACAAACACAGAACAGCCCAGTTCATCTTCCGTCCCTTGTGTTCCATTGTCACTGTTTGTGTTGTACTCAGGCCAGCGGGAAAATAGCTCCCTCTCAGCCTGGTTCTTTTTTTTTCTTTGCTCAGGCCTTTCCATTCCCACAGACGTTTTATGATAGATCGCATTCTATCTGCCATCAAGCTCCCAAGTCTATGTATTCCTGACATGAGTTTGCAGCTTCCCCTTATTGCGCCAGTTGTTTTCTCCCTCAGGTATCGGTTCAAGACTTAGACGTGTCCGGTAGGGCCACTCACGCGCGGCAGCCCTATCTTTTGATGACCGGCTCGACATCAAGACAAGATCCAACCGACGGCATCGTGAAGGCTCTGCCGTCGGACCAACCATCCAACTTGGAACATGATTAGCACAAGATCAGTACCATCATAATGTCCAGGCACAGCGACCATCTCTCCGACTTCATAGCTCAATCGTCCGCCTGGGATGACCAGAACTCTACCAGTATTGACCGCCATAGCCATCCTCAGTCGCCAAATAGCTCCGATATCGAGTCGCCATGCTCGGCCGACGAGGCTTTTCATCGAGTGGCCTCTACTCCATTCCTTCCATCGGCATCTGGCGCCAATTTCGGGTATCTGGTCAAAAGACTGGCGACTACCAGACAGCGGGCCCAGCCTGCGCGGTTCAAGGGGTTGCGTCATCGGGAAAATGCACCAAGTTCAAGCCAACGCCCAAGACGTCGTCCGACAATTGCTTTGGCTACGTCAAGCTCGGCCGAGCGGCCGAGGCCATCGTCCGGGGTTGATCGTTATGACGACCCGCTCGCTAACGGATCTACCCGAGTCAAATTGTTCGGGCAGGAGAGACCCACAAGAGATCCCAGTATGTACTGCACTGCACCTAAGAATACTAAGAATAACCCACCCCCAGGTCAGCAACCGCTAAAGTCACATACTCCACTAGTCAAGCCCGGCTCTGGAACGTCACCCTCGTTCCTTGACGCTACTACAACGAAAGGCTACAAGGACTCGTCCTCCGGAGGCTTATCCGACGACTATGGTTCAAGCTTGAGCGACGGCGAAGACGAGGACGGCGGCAGCGACGACACCAAGGTCCGGCACATTGCCGAACAATGGTCCGACTTGAGGGAAAGGCAACGGGCTTTGCACTCCACCTGGGGCAACATTGGAAGAGAAAGGGAAGCACTTGGGGACGTCCGGCAAAAGAAAAACCAGGCCTACAACCAAGTCCGGTTTGCCATCAATAGGATCCTGCGCGACCGTCCTGAACTGGACGATCTTTTTCGTGAAGCAGAGCGGGCAGATCTAGCGTGCCAGCAAGTAGAAACAAACCTCGAAACTTTGCTCGATGGCTTGGAAGAAGAGCAATGCCAGCTCGAGACTGAGCAGCGCCGCTTCTTCACGGCCATTGCCCAAAGCGAGCCCTCGACTGAAACCTCCAGTTCGCGTTCGCACCCCGAATCTCGAACGTCACTCCGGGGCATACAAGCTGAGAGAGCCGAGGTTCTACATCCCATTATCCAAACATACGAAGATGCACTCCAGGAACTTCAACTCGCCCAAGAATTCCGGACGAACCTTCTGGTGCAAAAGAAACTAGTAGATCTGGAGGGCGAGCACATCGACGAAGGAAGCAAGGAGTTCTTGATAACGTACGATGACCTCCAACAGCAAGCTCACGATGAGGTTGACCATTGGTCTAGGGCTGTGAAAGAAAGGAGAGAAGCTTGCCAGAAGGCAGCCTTGTTTGGGCCAAACGCAACTGACATCACCACCGATATCCGACTGGCTGGACCGTCGACCCCAACACTCGCGCACCCCTTGTTTCCGCAACTATTATCTAACCCGGCACATTTAATTGAGGGTTCACTTCCTCAGACGGTCGTTGCGTCATTACGCACGGCTACTTCCCTGCCACCCAAGATGCCTGGCAGGAAACAGAAGATAGAAGCCGCAAGTAGAGAGTTCGGTATTGAAACGCTCTATATCCCCGGGCAGAACGAAGGGCGGCAGGATTATGTCAATAGATGGTTGCTGCACAAACTCCGCATATCTGCCATGGAAGCAGAACTTCTGTCCTCGACCTTCCAGGCCACCCTCAAGATACTTGACTGGGGTCAATGGCAACGAGATGTTCTTTTCCAGTGGACAAGAGACGAAGCTGCGACCCAACCTATGCCTTTATCTAAAGCGTTCAGCAATGATTATGGCTTCATCCAGGGGATCCAAGATCTATTGCGGACATCGACGCGCTCACTTTCCAACTTCGGGGACCGGACTCCCAAAATACAAGATAAGACACAAGAGCAATCGCTGTTACTGACAGCACCTGCGTTGGGATAAGTGAAGCCCAGCGCCCCTACCTATGCTTACATCTTCGGTTTCCAGTCGCGTCTGGCCAGAATGCAATCATGCAACGGCGCTGCTTCTATTTATGAACTGAGCTTTCTAATGGCGATTTGTCTCAGGGGTTATGTAAACCACATTTATCATTAGAGCGATACCCTTTGAATTGAATGAATTAGATCTATTCATCGATTGTATACGGAGTACGATTCATAGCCATCTGGCCCTTTCAAGCGCAAAGCGCTTCGCCAAAAAGACACAACCCTCTACTGCTCGTAGTGCGCAGTCACCAATGATGGAAATTTTGGGTTTGGCAGTCAACAATATCACGTAACTGGTCTGACACGACATTTGAAGAATATCACGGAGTACCGACCTCAATGGCTGCCACGGGCCGAGCCTCTCCCCACTTATGCATCCCCACATCGGTATGTGGTTTTCCATGACGGACGGATGTTGTCTACTGCCAGGTCGGGGAAGGGAGGTCTCGTGGTTGCACCAAGACGGAAGCGATCACCCATGTGAGAGGGAGGGGAGGGCGATTCGTAGGATGAAGCAAGACTCAGAGGCCTGCCGCGCCATGTACCAGCAAAGTCTCTCCGATCTTCGAGTACGTTGCACTCATCTAAAGTGCGGAGAGAGCATCGACCCCTCCCCTCTGTCGTGTCCCATACCGTGCATGGGCTGCTTATGTGTCTTTGCGTGTTGGTGGCCATTCGTATGTCTCTTGCCGAGCTGCCTTCTTGTTTCTGGCGTCGATCGCCCCCGCGATGCCGATACGCAGAATTCCGGCAAATAGGGATTAGGGAAGAGCAGCGGACTTGACCACCGCTTCTTTTCATTCGCATTATCTCGACGTACAGATTATATCGCATGTGCTGCTGACACGACATCCTTACCTATTCTGTCTCTTACTTTTGCTTTTTTCTTGACATCTGCCAAGCCCTAGCCTTGTGCCCAAAGTTACAATTGCGTGTGTGTAACAGTCGGGAAGACGACAAGGAGAAGAAAACAAAACAAGCGCTGGTGTCTGCGAGGAGCCTGCCACATGTCCCCAACCAAGACGACGCTAGGCGCTATGTGATGCCTAATCATCTTCGCCCCCTAATCCAGGGCTTGACGCCCCCAGTGCCAGGCGAGGCTGGCTCTGTTCTATGTTCAGATAGGCAGGCCCCTACGGGAAACCGGTGAAACGACGAAGAAGACAATCCCATGCCTGCAATGTCTTGTGTCACCAATACTAAAAGCCAAATTTGTCAAGGAGGGCGACGAGCCCAGTCGGATCACCAGCCACTTTCGGTCCCGGACTGTGGTAGGAGAACCGATGGGACGTTTTCCCCCACCCCCACCCCCCCTCAGATCACACTCTCCATTGCTTCTTTTTCGTGTTTCTCGCTTAACGATTCTGAGTTGGCACCCACAAGTGCTGACAGCATGATAGCTTGCTGACCGAAACGAATCGGGGAATCGGACTGATGCTTCCTGCATTGAAATTACCCTCGGAACAAGGAACAGCCTGAGTCATACTGGATGTACGGATTGAGAGACGGAGGGGGAGGGATAGAGAGGGAAAAGAGGAGCGAAAACTGGTAGCAAGAGCAGAGCCTCAAACTGCAGTCTGCTCTGCTGCATGGCGGAGCTGTTGGGGGAGGAAGCCGGTCCCCGGTGCTTGTGAGATTTCCGAAAACACCAAGATTTCGTCGTCCATAGCAGTCAATAGGAGTGGTCCCGATGACGACCGGGGGATCTGAGCTGTCACTATTCCTCTGCATTTGTTTGTCGCTTGTCGCTCTTACTGCAAGGTACGCGACATGCAACGGACGGGTCTGGACGGGGTCACCCGCCCGCTCGGGTTGTTTATCTGTCATTTTCCTCTGTCGTTTCTTTTTTAAACTTCCTCCGTGCATGGAAAAACGGGTTCTTTCTTCTAGAAGGGAAGTCCTCGCCCAAAAGGGTGCAAGTGCAGGGTTTGCTCGCCCGGCTTGTATGCGATGATCGCGGGCAGGGCAAACTTGGGGACGTGGGCTAGGCCGACTGCTAATAATAGTATAAGTTAACGTCGCCCCATTTCGGATGAGGAGGGGAGGGGAGGGGGGCACTTATCCTTCTACTTCAAGAGGACTCGCGATTCAATCTCGCCCAAACATGGGCACAGATAGCCCTTTTCCATCATCAGGCCGGTTGCCCAAATCGAATGAACCGTGTAAGCACACTTCCATTCCACTTTCTCGGCGCGTACAGGGAAGCAGATGGGACAACGTGTGGACATCAAGTGCCCAACAACTCCATTGCTGCATGCCAATTTCGGCCATGAGATATCACCAGTAAATATCGCTTCATGAAGACACACTCGGCCCCCTTTCCTTTGCACTTGTTTACCATGATGCTTAACCACATTCGCGATCGGGACGATACAATAACCAGAGGCACAGGGCGCTATCTATCTTCATTTTTTTTCTTGAGAACATCTGAGTAGAGTATCCCTTGCTCATTCCAGCAGCATGGCTCGGGGTTGGAAATAACCCATTGCCCCAGCCATCCCACAATTTGCATGTTCGCAAGGGAAACAGCAATATATTCAGACACATATCATCTCATTGCCATCGCATGTAAAACGCCTCTCAGGCTTTAAAAGCCCGCTTCCTGCCCAGGGCCGCAGTGAGGAAAACTCAGACACGTTTAGACACATGTATGATCTGTCTATACGCCAAGAGACAGGGCAGCAGTTCAAAAAGACACTGCATGTGAGAATAACAACCTTATCTGGGATGTTGAGGAGATAATTGGCATGATGGAGATAACTCAGGGGAGTAACAAGGGAAGTTGGCTAGAGCTAGTTACCAACCTTGACCATAACAATAATTAAAGGTCTAGTCGATGGCATAGGAATAATACACAACAACATACCAGAGAAATACACACCTTAATTATAGCTGGGGAGGAAAAGAAGATGAGAGTGGAAAACGAAAGCGAAAAAAAGCTAGGCGTCCTGCGTCAGGATCAAACCATACGAAAAACTATTTTGGAAACCCGAGCCTAGGCGTGATGTTTTTGGCCAACTTTACTGCTGGAATAGGCCAACAGTTAATTGCGCGCGCCAATGGAATCGGCTCCTGGTTGGGAGATAAACTTTTTAAATGAACATATGAATGCTCTTACGTTTAGATTTCCTTAACCCAGAGGACTCGTTACCCAGCTAGCAACCATTCTCACCAGTTGGTGGATTAGCTACTTATCTGGTCACGGCTCTGGATTTGGTACACTTCATACACGACATTATTCGCCGGCACAGGTACCAGCATACCGTAATAGGCAAGGACACTTGTCTGTGGACCCCTATTCCTCCTCTCCCATGTCACGAGGTTGTAGTTCCACTCGGCCAGGATGCAGTGTAATAACACATAACGCAGGCTGTACCCGTGTTTTGGCCGAATGGTTTGAATGTCCATTGCGAAAACACTGTTACGTAACGACTTCAACTTTCATACACGGCGAAACCCAACTTGTTCGATAGCAAGCCAAGCCGGTCTGAAGTGGTTGGGGTTGTAGAAAAGGGGATGTAGGCTTCAACAACCAGCAATACGTGACGACATCGCTATGTCAACAAAGCTAAACAAGTCTGACTGGTGCAGACCACCAAAGCCTGACTCTGGTGTGCCATGCCTTGCGCTCAAGCAGGAGCTGGGTGGCTTGTTATCAAGTGGTCAGTCCATACATCACATAGCCCGTCTTGCGGAACAAAAAAAAAGAAGCCTCCAAATTAATGCTCATTGCAACGTTCGTATTTCGCATGATAGTCTAGAAGGCAGACGGCTCGACGTCTTCCCGTCGAGACCTGGGTCTGCCGGGGGCTCCTCCAACTCAGATGAATGGTATGTTCACATTTCACTCGTAGTCTTGCGCCAGCCGCCCGACGTATTACCCAGCCTGTGCCATCAAAAAGACGCTCGAAACTTTTCATTTGGGAGTCGCGAATTTATTTTATTCGCAATTGCATGCCAGAACCCTGAGACCCATGCTTGAGAATGACCGCCTTGACACCAGCCTGAAAAGCAATACGTCCCCATATCCGTATCTCGCCTATCTAACCAACCCCATATCACCAATCGCTTATGCGGAGGTAATGGCCTTGCGGCGGGCAGCACCACGCTGTCTGCTGCTCAGGTGGGCTTCACGGTCGAGATCCTGGGACTTCTGGACGACCTCATCACCCTCGGTGAGGATCAGCTCGATGTGGCAGGGGTTCGACATGTAAGGGTTGATCTAGTATCCAAAATCAGCTAATATCCACGGGGCGGTACTGAATGATACGTACACGACCGTGGGCACGGTATGTGCGGCGGCGCTGCTTGGGGGCCTGGTTGACCTGGATGTGCTTGACGATCAGGTTGGAGGTATCGAGACCCTTGGAGTCGGCGTTGGACTCGGCGTTCTTCAGGAGACCGAGGAGGAACTCGGCGGACTTGACGGGCCAACGGGCGCGAGAGACACCGAACTGCTTGCCTATTTGCGTGCCCCTTTGTTAGCACTGACGCTCCCTCTCGTTGCGCAAGAATTGACCCAGTTGATCCAAGGTTCCAAATTTATAGCCCCTCAGTCATAACCTATCTCTTCGTGCAGGCGGTGTTTCGTACCTTGAGCGGTGCGGCCAGTGCTGCCGGCGTATCGGCGCATGGGGACAGCCTCCTTGTGCTCCTGGACGTTCTCGAGGAAGGTGACGGCGCGGGCCAGCTTCCAGCCGTTGATGGCCTGGGCGGTCTCACGGGTGTTCTTGAAAGAGACACGCAGGTATTGGCCGCGGGCGCGAGCCGACTTGGCGGGCGCAATCTCGGTGGCGGCGTATCGAACCTATTTCACCAAAGAGGCTCAGTCAGTCTCCAATGTCCCCATGCCAGAACAAAATCGTCGAAATCGAATTGCTCCCCGTGACGTCTCCCACCCGGTCCGCATTTTTCGCAGCATTGATGATACATCGAAATTTCCAAGCCGTGAGGAAGACGCCGTATCGGGAGAGGCAAAAACGAGAAATCGATCGATATCAGACTTTCACGTACCATCTTTGCTGTAGGTTAGTGTGGAGATGGATTCGAGTTGTTGTCGTCGAAAATTGTTCTCGGATCTGAGGGGAGATTTTCTTGTCAGTCCACAACGAAATGTTCCTTCCGGCATGAATCTTTTCGCGCGGGCTGTCAATCCGCTAGGGCAAGTGCAATCCGTGTGCAGTGGGACCCACACCTGCACCAGTTGGGATTGTCGGTGGGCCAGTTAATCCGGCCGCCGGTAGGGTTTCGCAGCCCTAGCAAGCTCGACGAGCCCAAAATGACAACTTTGGAATGCTTGGTGAGACGGTATCACTGAATGGACTTACAGATGCAGATTCGACGGGTATGTTGATGGGAAGTCGAAACAATTGCAATTGCCTCAGAAACTGCAGGAGATTGAGGACTTCTCGCTGATATCTGGAGAAGTTGTATCTGATTGGATGAGTTCAAAGCCGGAAAGAACCCCACCTTCGGATCAAAGCTGCGCCGCGATAAGCTGATAGCTACTCGTTAGGCTGGAAATTTTTCTGTTTGAGATAAGCTTTTAGAGCTCTGAGTGCAGATTTTCAAAGGGCCCCCAGTAGTAGCTCAAGTAAATTTCTACGAAGGCAGAGTTACTCTCTTTGCAATTGCCCCGCGAAACCATTCTCGACACAACACCCAACGACCGACATCATTTGAATACATTTAACCTATCCTAATCACTCATCAGCAATGGGTTTCGCACCACGAGGTCGGGGCGGTGATCGCGGCGGCCGAGGCGCTTCTCGAGGTGGTCGCGGAGGCTTTGGCGACCGCGGCGGTCGTGGAGGCTTTGGCGGTCGCGGTGGTGCGCGTGGAGGCCGTGGAGGCTTTGGCGATCGCGGTGGACGTGGTGGTCCTCGCGGCGGTGCGCGTGGTGGACGTGGTGGTGACAGAGGCGGCCGTGGTGGTGCGCGTGGTGGCGCTGCTAAAGTCGTTGTGTAAGTCTCACCAACAGGGCTCCGGACGAGGTCTTGACCATCAATTGCTAATACCACCAAAGTGAGCCTCACAGACACGAAGGTATCTTCGTCAGCCGCGGCAAAGAAGATCACCGTAAGTAAAATCGAAACTCGTTGGCCTCGGCTTCGACTTTGACTCGAATCACGTCCAAGCTTTCGGGATCAACATCTCCTACTTAAGCCGAGGCCGCTCCTTCATGAGCATCGACTAACATTCGATCTGCAGTTCTTACGCGAAGTGTTGCGCCTGGTCTCGAGGTCTACGGCGAGAAGCGTATCCAAGTCGATGATACCAGCAAGGACGCCGATGGCGCCCCCGTCTCCACCAAGGTTGAGTACCGTGTGTGGAATCCTTTCCGAAGCAAGCTTGCCGCTGGTGTCATTGGTGGTATCGACAACATCTACGTATGTATCCGGAACCCAAAATGACTAGTATCTCCAACTGACTCTCTTGCTTAGATGAAACCTGGAAGCCGTGTTCTCTATCTCGGTGCCGCCTCTGGTACATCGGTATCTCACGTTTCTGACTTGGTTGGCCCTAGCGGAAATGTTTACGTGAGTTGACTCTTCCCTTGTAAAATCGGACTGGAACTGACAAAGTATCCCCCAGGCTGTCGAGTTCAGTCACCGCAGTGGACGTGATCTTGTCAACATGGCTCAGAACCGAACAAACGTTATCCCCATCGTCGAAGACGCCAGACACCCCCTCCGATACAGAATGTTGGTGCCCATGGTCGACTGCATCTTCGCTGATGTTGCCCAGCCCGATCAGGCCCGTATCGTTGCCCTCAACGCCCACATGTTCCTGAAGGTTGGCGGTGGTGTTGTTATCTCCATCAAGGCCAACTGCATTGACAGCACTGCTGCCCCTGAAGCCGTCTTCGCCCAAGAGGTCCAGAAGCTGCGCGCAGAGCACATTAAGCCCCAAGAACAGCTTACTCTGGGTATGTGACTTCCATTATTACTCTACTGGCTCTGACTCAACTAACAAACCGCTAGAACCGTACGAGCGCGACCATTGTATCGTCATTGGACAGTACCAAGGCAACCAAGCGAAATAAGCGTTAGACTGGGGTTGGTTATGCAGCCTGGAT
Organism: Apiospora kogelbergensis; assembly: GCF_038363985.1. Lineage (NCBI taxonomy): Eukaryota > Fungi > Ascomycota > Sordariomycetes > Amphisphaeriales > Apiosporaceae > Apiospora > Apiospora kogelbergensis. Next base: position 2,405,192 of record NW_027117422.1, read on the forward strand.
TACTACCATGTGCGTGACACTCACGACTGCTGCATGGGGCTACCATGATGCATCGGCGAAAACGGCGTTTTGGGAAAATGGCTTTGCTTTTATCATGTCTTCTGTACAGCATCTAATGGTACGGCGTCACGAACTGGTTGATACCATACGTAAACATCTTGTCCCTTGAACTCAGCCTACTTCAGGAAGGTTGATGAACGAAAGAAATGTAAGCTGTGATCTATATTCTATTCATATATATACTGTGTATGTTGTGCACGTCTCGTCTACATGCTTTGTCTCACCAGAAGTTTAACTCATGGCCCGTTGGACAACTGCTCTTGCGGCGAAAGGATTGGGCTTAGCAGCCAGCAGTAGTTTTGGTCTCTCATAGCATGCATGAAGTAGAATTGCCCTTGATGTAGAATCGAAGGCATCATCTACAAAGTACCTGGCTGGGGATAGGACGGTCTCTTACTGTTTTCAAGTTCTTGATCACACGTCCTAGACGGACGAATACACAAATCAGCCCCAACACATAATCTCATACTGAGCAAGCTACTCTTCGGCATATCCTGACGGAGTGTTTTACCCAACTTAGCCATTGAACCCACCTGGCTTCCTGGCATGCGGCCGGAGCTATCTGCCGATTCCTATTGGTCGGTATCCTGGGTAGCTGAAAAGGGGTGTTGGCACAGTACCGATTGTTGGCACGCCGCCGTAATTTGTGAAGCCCACGCCAGGAAGTGATGATGCTTTGAACGGATCAGGGCCGAGCGCCATAGGTTCCTCGGGCGACACTTCGAACAGCTCTTCCTCTCCCTCCTCTTCTTCTAGTGGTTCGATGTAAAGTTCCCGCCACCAGGGTAGCCCACTACCGTTTCTTGCTTTAGAAACCACGGGAAACATGTTGGGGAGCGATAAGCCACCGCCAGCAGTATTATGATGGTGGTTGCAATTGTTGTAGTAGCTGCCATTATTCCTCCTCTCCTCATGCTGTCGTTGTTGTTGCTGTACGAGGACCACCTTGATTTCGGACTCCGGCTGCCAGTCCATCTCGTCGTCGGCAACGCCCCCGAATGGCACACCCACCTCCTCGCTCCACTCGAGCACTGTCGCCGCCGCTGCGTTGAGGTGGTTCTGGATGACATTGCGGAACCGCACGTTGGCCTTGCGCACCGTGCGGCAATCGTCGCAGCATCTCTGTCTGTTGATGCGTTGGAGATGACGCTGATATTGCTGGTGTTGATGCCGTTGGGCTGTGGAGTGGCCGGTGGTAAGCTGTTGCTGCTGTCGTGGCAGCTGTATAAACGGATTATTCCTGTTATTCCCTCGGATATTCTGATGCTGGCGACGCGAGGGTTCGAATTGGGTTTGCACCGAGGGCGGCGCGGGAGGCAGGTCATCCACAGGATCGTCTTCCACGCCGGGATATAGGGGTGAGAACTCGGGGCCCAGCACGATTTCTTCATCGTAAGAGTGTTGCTCTTCGAATGCTGGGGAGAAACGCTTTGGCTGTCGGCGGTCTCGTCGCGGCCTTCTCCCATTGCCCCTGCCCCGGGCCTCGTAGTCATGGTTGGTGCGGCTATTCCGTTTGCCCCGTACGTCTCGGCTGTCGTTGTCGTTACTGGCTCTGTGTGGCCGGTGCTGTTCCCCTCTGCCTCGATCCTTCCTGTTCCGGGCCATCGCGCTTTTTCTACTTCCCCTCGATGTTAAAGCTAATCCGGTATTTGTTGTTTCCACAGGGAATCAGATATGTTGAAGCCGCAGAGGAATGTATTGTTGTTATTGACATTGCAGTAGGCAGCTGCTAGCAGTAATTGAGAGATCTATTCAAGTATAACATCAGAGGCATAGACCCAACCGGGAAGGGGGAGGTGCAGCCTTACTTATCTACTAGAGCACAGAGGAATACCTCCGCTTCCCCTTAGCATGATATCGAAAAACACAGGGATGTTGTTTTATATTGTGTGAAAAGAAATCTTTATATATCTTGACTGTTCTACTGCCTCACTGAAGCGTTTGAAGGTTGATCCAGTTAAGGGGCCTTGGGCCATTTCAGGGTTCAGAAACTGGGAATTCTGAAAGGGTAGAGAACAATGAGAATTCATTACGAGAATGGCTATAACCTGTCATGGGTTCCCCCTTCTCCTCGAGCTGTAGAGAATAACTGAGAAGGGTAAGGACGAGCAAGTCTCCGACTTCCGCAATGGAAGAGGGCTCTTTAAGGACCAGCTCTTCTAAATCTAGAAGACCTTCTACATGGCGAAGGCTGTTGCTTTGTAAACAAGCAAATGGACAAAGAAGCTGGCTGCGATACAGACCGTGATCTTCCCCAGAGTTCAACAAAGGCAATTCACACGTTCCTTCAGAGGTCGGAGCTGCACTAGAAAACATGTCGACAGGATTGGGCCAGCCCAAGTCATCGCGCGAGGTCATGTGCCTTAATCGAGTTGAATCTCTTGGTTCTTTGCTGTGCTGGGATACAAGGACGACTCCCCACGTGCATTGGACTGCCAGCCTTTGCTTTTGCTTTTCCCACTGAGAATGCTTCTCTGGGATCTGATAGAGCGACGATAGGGGAACTCAAACTCTGGAAGGCATCATATTGTAGGTTTGACAGGTGGAGACGAGGGTTCAATCGATATTCTGTTTAATTTCCAAAACGTGGCGACCAGGATGCGATCAGAGGACTCCATGTGAGGGGCTGCTGCATGCCTGGCACCTATGCTTTTGGACTATTGATCTCGATTTCTCTCCATACCACGCAAACCTCGTCTTCCTTGCATACATCGAAACTCAAACCCTCGGCATCCCCTCCGGGTCCGCCCCCGGATCCCGACATAACATGATACGGACAACCAGTTTGTGTTGCATCCGCATCTGACAGTGTAGCTGTCTGTTCTCGGGGCATAGCCCCTTGCTTCCCATTCTTGACGCATTGGGGTACCATCGCGCCGCCATTGGTAGAGCACGCCTGCACGCCTGCACGCCCCATGCCCATGCCCATGCCCATGTCCCTGCCCCGGCCATGCCTAGCTCTCTCTCTGGGTACTGCCCAGAAACTGCCGTCTACCTACTACATCGTTCATCCCATTGTCCAGCACGGTACGTGTAGACATGCTGCGTATCCTGGCTCGATGCCTTCCATGTCCATGTCCATGTCTAGAACCTGCTAGTGCAGCTCCGCAGCCCTCCATCCACCATGCACTTTCGCGTTGCTCGGACGGGGGTGGTTGATGCCTTGTCTGGCCTTGCACGCATCGCATTCCCCTGCGTTTGGTAGTCTCTTCCATTTCCTAGATCAACAGGCCTTGAAGCTTATTCAGAGCGGCTAGGATGACTGTGTTGTGTGACCTCCATGTCAGGAGCTGCATATAACTCTTCCTCAGCCGGCTCCGCATCCTGACCGCACTCCAGCAGGTCTCCTGCCGCACCTGTGAATATATACTGGCGTTTTCCCACCCAACTATCTTCCTGTTGCGCTCAGTCGGACATTCCTCTATCCAGTCTCCCATACAAGGCGTTCATGGTCCCAAGGAGTTGGTGCCGTTCTGTCTTGTGGCATCGATACATTACCCCGTTGCGACTCACAATATCGACTCGTCTCTTCAATACGCGGGAAGACGCTGGATGAACGTCATATGTTTGGATTGTTCCATGCGATAGTAACGACTTGATGGGCACACCACACCGATTGTTTCCACGGTAGCCGGCTCGCAGGCTCATAATGGCAAACGCCTCGGACACGCTCAGCGAAGGGGCTCTCGATGCTATTACCATTATTGAGAGAACGGGCTCCGTGTTCTCGCTGATGGGGTGCCTTTTTATCATCATAAGTTTCAGTTGTTCCAAGGTGTTCCACAAACCAATCAACAGGCTCGTTTTCTATGCATCATTCGGCAATATGATGAGTAACATTGGCACACTTATGGCAAGGTCATATGTAAACGATATCAATGTCTTCGGGTGCCAATTCCAGGCCTTCTTGATTCAGATGTAGGCTACCCACACCCTCGTTAACTTGACGTCGGTCCCAAACTCACTTCGATACCACAGGTTCCTTCCGGCAGATGCTCTGTGGACCCTGGCTATGGCGATCAACGTATACTTGACGTTCTATTTCAAATTCGACGCCACGCGCTTGCGAAGGATGGAAATTTGGTACTTCATGATCTGCTACGGAATCCCCTTCATCCCAGCCCTGACGTACATCTTCGTCTCCAACAAGAACGACCTGCGAATGTATGGGAATGCCACTCTGTGGTGTTGGATCTCGAACAAGTGGGATGTCTTTCGTATCGCAACATTCTATGGCCCCGTCTGGTAGGCTCCCTGACGCCAATGAGCTTCGTGTTCTGGCCTGACATCTCATATGACATAGGCTTGCCATTCTGACGACATTCTTCATCTATCTCCGAGCTGGCGGCGAGATATACAAGAAGCGCAGGCAGTTGCGCAACTTCAGCGGTAGCACAACTCAGGACCCTGACCCGCTGACCATGGATGATCCGCTCTCCACCAAGACGACCGAGGTCACAGTCACATTGGAGGACTCTTTGGAGACCATCGGGCTTGCCACATATGGGAATGGCGAGTCTCAAGCACGTCGAGCATCGCCAGCCGCTTATTCTGTCACAATTACATCGGACCACAATAAGCGCCACTCGCAACACGAGTCTTCTTTGGCAGAACAGTCTACCCAACCCAACTTCAAAGTTGATGCACCTCCTCCAACGCGCAACGGTTCAGTGGCCCAGAAGCCGCGAGCGAACTTCGAACTCAACAGCGCTACATGGTCTTACACAAAATGTGCCCTCCTCTTCTTCACGGCTCTACTCGTTACCTGGATACCCTCCTCGGCGAACCGCGTTTACAGTCTTATTCATACTGGAGGGATTTCTCTCCCTTTGGAGATTATGAGTGCGCTCGTGCTGCCCCTCCAAGGATTCTGGAACGCTATCATTTACATCGTCACTTCCTGGTCCGGATGCAAGATATTCTTCTCGGACATGTTTCAAGGCTCGGGGCATCCGGGGTCCAATCACCACTTCGATGGCGAGTTTCACGACCGGCGGAAAGGGGCCTTCAAGCGCTCTGCACGAATTGTTCACAAAGGTGGCGCTGAGAGCGAAAGCATGACAGAGCTCGCCAACGACAGTCGGCCCGCTTCGAACGAGGAACGGAATCGCGGGATCAGTGCCATGTAAAATAAAATAAAATCAACAGCGTACCGACGAATGGTTATGCAGAAATGACCTCTTGACTCCCAATGGAAATGAAGCAAAGGAGTCACTGGCGTCACTGGGGAATTTTAAGGTGTGCCCTACGTACCCGATTTTCCTTCGTAATCTTCTTCTGCTTTTCATGTGGCATATCAGTCTGTCGGGATGACTGGCTGCGGTGATCAGGTGGAACGTGACAGGCGTCGTGTGTAAGATATTAACCTAAGGAACGCCGTCAGAAGAAGGCCAGAAGGCAAACCCAGAACAGCAAGTACATTCATACATACATACATACATACATACATAAACACTTTGTTCATACTGACCAACCTATAATAATACTTGAGTTCCGAGACCAAATACAATTTTGCTCCGGGAGGGAAGCAGGTAACAAAACAACACCGAGTCAGTAGTATTGGCCCCCTCGATTCGACAACGACACATGGGTCTTTCCCCCTCGCCTACCAACGTCGTTGTTATGGATGTTTCGAACGACCCCCATTCGACCTTGTAGTTGCTGTGCCTTGATTTGTAGTGTCACTGTCTGCTGCTGTACGAGGGGGGCACATAAAGACCGAAAGGACTGAATGGCTACGCACAGGTCCGTGATGTGCAAGGCAACCCTGCAGCATGCTTGCCTACTTACCTTTTAAGCCTGCTGCATAGATTCAGTCCACCATCAATAATATAAAAAGTGCATTTTCTTAAATGATTTTCTGTTCGCTCATTCTTCTTCCTTCCACGTGTACCAGGTGTTCTCTCTTTACGCTGCCGTCGGGCCCGGGATCCTACGTAAGATTAGAAGGATCGACTGGTGCCAACTAGAATAGGTTAACGCCCTACACCCTCCATCACACGGCGGTTTTAGTGAGGAAGAATGTGCGATCATGTACGAAAATGGACTTGAGTCTTGCCTAAGAGAAGGGAGAAAACTGCGATGATAGCTTTGGTCTGTTGACAAGTCGCTCTTTTCCTCCTGTCGTCACACGGGGTGACATGGCATAAGCCACCAAAAAGAAACGAAATGATAAAGCTGCCCAGGTGCCAGGAGAGATTAACACGGCCCAGGCACCCAGAGCAGAACCCAGAGAGGGTGGGAGTGGGAGTGGAGTGAGTTCGCATCGCCACCTTCCCTCGAACACAATCCGGGGAAGCCAAGCACCATGATGGCAAGATGGTAAGTGCATATACATACACGAATAGGGGTTACAGACTTCGACGCTTACCGATTCTGGCCGACTTGGAAACAACAGCCCAACCTTGGCGCACCCTCCCATTCCCGACGCTCCGGGTTCGTGTCTGGGTTCGTGTCTCGAAGGCTTTCTATACCCCATGTCTTCCCCGCAGTGGACACTACTAGGAGCCTTCGTCAGTCGAGGCTTCGAACGCTTCATACGACCGGGGCGATGATGTCAACGCTTATTAATATACAGCCCGTAAAGGGAAGACAAATAGATGTGAATAAGGCACAGGCGTATCTCTTCACCACAGAAGCAAACCAACTTGCATAAGTAGAATACCCCCCTCGATGCCGCTACGCGATATCATCACAGTACAGCATCGCATCGCCACTTGTGATTGTTTCAAGATGCCTTGCTGTCCTCCAGAATTTGCGGCTTTGAAGCCCATTGGCCTTTATTTCTCCTTGTTTCCCCCGTCCATCGCATACTACATATTTCTGCCCCTTGCGTCTCGCAAACTACTCCGCGGGGGATTGGTCCTCCCTTGTCTCACCGGTTACGGCGCAGATGCATGTTAAAATGCCCGCCTGTCTCTTCAGCCGCCTCTGCTGTGATGCTTTGCTTCGTAGTATTTGAGAAGTAGTCTGCCGAACACGTGGGGCCTGGAGGCGACCCTCCCTTATAGGCCTATATATTTCACAACCCGTTTTGGGTCCGAAGGGTTTAGGCTCGCATGCAGTATTCCCTGCGTTTGACGCAACATCGTCAGGCCACATCACACTTTTATTCGTAACCTCTCGCCGTGCGACGCTGCAAACGCTTCCCTCGTAGTTGGTCACGCGTCAGCGTCCTTTTGACGTGCCTGTGTCTGATCGCCTGGAGAACGGGTCTTTCCATAGCCCAGGTAGTCTAAGATCGGCGCGAGTAGCGAGGTTGATATTCGTCCGCTACCACCTCGACGGTGCAGCGCTTGGGCCGTGAGTCCTGGCATGCATCAGCAACGATATCATGCCATGGGTCTCGGAACGAACACCTGCACTAGTGCCTTTGGGATCCTCCTGACCCAAGTAATATATTTCATAGAGCATTGGCTCGAGGGCTATCAATCTAGACAAAGTCTCATATTGAGCCTCAACATGCGAGTCTGTAGCCAAGTGCCAAGAAATCCACACACATGCAGGAGTATCTCGTGGGCTATCGTGACACGTCCAGTCTTCTGCTGTAACATGCCCACGAATACCCAGCTTACCTATCCTCTTTCACGGCGACAATATGAGAGTGTTGCCAGTAAGTCCCGAGCTCGATGCACTCCGCGACTATCTCATCCTCCTCCCACCACCATCTTCTTGCGCGGACAAAGTTGCCCCATACCTCTTGCCAGAGCATTCGCATGACTAAACATCGCAACTCGATCTTGGTTCTGGATTGCTTCTTGACCCCCTCGATCTTCTCAAGCCCCTCGGGAATAGCAGGGACCGAAACGGTTACTATAGTGCTTCCCTGCCCGCGAAGGCGGCCCAATCCCAACCAGGCAGGTAATGTCTCACTTGGGTATGTTGTGCGAGACGATTGCTCCAGGTTGATTAGAAGCTTTTCGAAAAGCCACTGTCGAAGCAGAGGTCCCATAGAAGCCGAGACCGGCTGAGGATCGATAATAGTAAGGTGTAAAGCCCCACCCGGGGCGAGGCACCGGTGGATGTGTCTCAGAAAAGGGGGTATCTCTGCTGAAGCGAATAGAGCCGGCATAGATAGGCAGGTGACTGCCGAATACAGCTTTGGGGGGAGTGGCCGCGAGGCAGCAGTTGCCGAGACTGCGGGCACCAATATCGGCTGAACATTGGGGAAGAGGCTGGGGTAGATGGGGCTCTGAGACAGATGCGATATCGTCATGGTTGGGTGTAAAGCCGCCAGAAATGAGGCAGACGCTGAAAGGGTAAGCTGATCAGCGAGCTTTTATGATAACGAAGTTGCGGTGCTTACCCTGGGTTTCGTAGATTGCGAGAACCTTAGAAGGTCTGGTAGAACGCTGGTTGTGGCGTGGTATCGTTTGATCAAGACTGGCATATCCCTCCCCCTGGTGTAAAGCAGAGAACATCCACCTCTTTTTATTCATCTCAAGTTCCTTGTAGACCATGGCATCGGCAGAGCCTGTCATTCCGGCTTTCAGGTTGGCTAAGATGAGCTCGGGACCTGCGGCAGCCATGATACGCACTTCTCTCTGTAGAGCCGAGAGACCGGGCGATAGATAATGAACGCTCTCGCCAGGAGTCGGAGACCGGATTCGGTGTTCGGTAGAGGAAGGTGACTCCCTGACCGATGTGCAATCCCAATCGTGTGGAGGTTTCCAAGCTTCTGGGTTTCCTATCTGGTCGCCACCATCCCAGCCAGACGTATATAGACTCGCAGTGGTTCGATATTCAGGGGGCGGTGTTTGCGGTGGGAGGAGATATGGACCATAGTTGTCGAATGGTCGGGGGACACTGCAAATGGATCAGTAAAGTAAAACGGGGGGGCATTTAGAAAAGTGGCCTAGCTACCCTTCTTCTGGCACTTCGGGCAATGGAGGTGTCTCAGACTTTAACCCATCCGACGATATCTGGACCTCTGACACGAGTGGACCAACACCACGGTTGGAGTGCTGTAGAGAGACTGTGATCTCTGTGCTCTTTGTCACGAACGATGATGGCCCAAGTGTCTGTATCAAATGTTCGGACCTTGTCGACATCGAGTCGCTCTGGGAGGCGGCGGTCAACGTTGTCGATGTCACCAGTGAGGGCTGAGTCCATTTGGATCTGAGTGACTCTGGTGGTTCTGCACGTAAGTTAACTATTCAACCAAGTACGAGCAAAGCTCACTTACCTTGGGACGAGAGACTCAAGCTACCTTCTAGAGCCTCGGGGATACCGTCGTGAGCCATATCGCTACTGCTAGCTGGCTTGACAGTAACTGCGGAGTCATCCTCGTGGGACAATAGCGCTTTGACGCCATAACCCGAGACTCTAGGGCTTCTCGGTTCGTCCGTTGGCGTCTGCGACACCGAAAGACTTTGGGTCCCAGCTTTAATCGGAGCAGCGGCCTTATTTCGAGATCTGCTGGCGAAGAGCCCAAAGCTTCTCTCGCTAGAGGACGTACTACTGGCCGATGTGGACTGTCTGTTGGTGCCGTCCTTCTTCTTCTCCTTTCCCCTGTATTGCGCTTCGCGCTCCTTGCGAATGACTCTCTCCCCTACAAGTTCTCGATTCGGATCGGTCCATAGAACATCGAACATGACGTCTACCAGGCGGAGCCGATGGTGGAATTGGGCAAGGTATGATTTCGGAGAGCGGGCTCTTTGCGTTGCGTTGAATGCAGTGATATGGGTTTCTCCTTTATATCGATTGGACTATAATGTGGCAAAGGAACTTCGAATCTGGCTCATAATCGAAAGGCTTCTCAGGTAATTGCAATTGTCGAAATTAGGCGTGGCTGGCTTTCACATGCTGCAGATCAGGCCGATATGTGATCCTATGAGGCTCGTTGTTGACACTAAGATATCTAGATGAGGGGACTGCTACGGCGTCAGAATATGAAGCTACCACGAGTATATTCAATTCACAATTCCTCTGTGGGCACCTGCTGAGCAAGGACCCGGATGACTCGCAATATGGTGGTAAAGATGCAAAGCGGACGAGTGGTTCTGGCTCCAGACAAGGACCGGAAGAAACAGGGGGTGCAGCGGCAAGGGAATTCGCAGTTTCGAACCTGTGTCTCGAGTTCAAGGACATAAGAGTAAGACAAATTCCGCTGGCATTGGCTTTTGGGCTTGGGTGTTCTCGAGGAGGCAGGTCGCAGGGAGAGTGCGCCCCCAAAAAGGAGATCAGACCGACACGCACCCACCCGATAGGACTTCCCCTTTGGGTCGGAACTTGATACTAGGAATGGCTTCGTTCTCCAACAGTGCCTATTGTTTACCGGTCCGGGATCTGTTAGTACCATCCAATCGATTACTGAACTCCCAAGCACAAGTTATCGAGATTGGGAATCTCCGTCGTGTGTTGCCGTGCTATGGCGATAATGCCTTCTAGCTGGGGGTTCCATCTCTGGTTTGGGTCGTACAAGCTTTGATCGAGTACCTACGTGCTCGATAGTATCTGCGTTACCCAGCCTTGACCCCGGGCTTGCGTTACATATTGAGATGTGATGAAGTCCCCCGGACGAAGACGGAACACTCTCTGCGTGTGTCAAGACAATATCGGCTCTTTCTGCAAAAAAGAGTAATGAAACCCAAGATGATATTCCACAAAAGCTTATTGCTACAGCCGTTCCACGCTTCCAGATGGGCGAGCAGGAAGAACATGGGTTTGCTTAAATCCTGCATGCTGCCTCGTTGTTTGGCCGCTCGAGTTACCAAGCGAGTGAGTGGTATGACAAACATGGCCGTATTCATAGCGACATACGAAGGCAAACACCAGCTCTCACCTACTAGTTATCAACGTGCTTGCTTGGCATCGTGTGGATTCACTAGGTAAGCCCCTCGAGCCTCGGTGTTGCGCTTGATCAAGATTATGTGTAACGGCGGATGTACAGCAGTAGTAACCAAGTTTGCCATGACCCAGGATGAACCGTCGCATTAGAGATATCTGGCAATTGAACTTACCATGCAGCATCAGTCGCTCTCCATTGGCTATACTGCCTGGTAGTGCGTGAGGCAGCGAGAGGTCTGAAAGACGATGCCGGCATGTCCAGTGGATACACAGAAGACATTTTCAACGTCACTCTTCTATGGTCATCTCTCGGCTGAGAACAAGGGTATTATCCAGTCAACCGAGAATCAGGACGCTCCACGGAAACATGAGCCTGACCTAGAGACTCTCTCCTTACAGGTACGGCAGCCCGAGCCGACTGAATGAAACTTGCAGCTGAGCTGGAAATCCCCTGTATGGGAAGGCAAGCCACAAGACTTGGAAGCTTAGTCTTGAAGATAATTCCCATTAGCGTTGTCTTTGATCCATCAGCTTCTGATTCACAATGCGTCTGGCCTGGCCGGATATCTGCTGCAATTAGAAAGAAGGGACAGCACCACTTTACGACACCCAAGCCTTCAACAGATACTATATTGATCCAAGCCGCGCAGTGTTGTGCCGTCCGTCTGCACAGCTCGCGATCTTTGCATGCTTATACGGATAGGAAGCCAGACGTCGAGACGGATGTGACATTACCGGCGGGGCTTTGCCTAGGTGAAAGAGGATGGACCATGCCGTCAGCCAGCCCGGTAGCAAGCTGCACGCCCAGTGGTGTTGACTCGGACTGTAAATAGTCTCGGTTTTGTAGGCATGATTTCAGATGGCACTGCTCTGGTTACACGTGCATGGCTGTACACGCATATACACCCACTGGTACTACACGAAATCGCTGACATGCAAAATGGTCCGCTTGTCTCATGCAGTTAGCCATAGTCTAGCCTATCCCCTCCCTACGGATTGCGCCATACGATTGAATATTGCTCACGAGAAACAGGAGGGCCCAATGAGCTCTCGTTCCTCTCATTCCCACCATGTTCGAGTCTGTGGTAAGTGCCAGGGTGAACAAAGATTGGTGTGTGTTGATAGGGGCAAGGGGCTAGATCCGCAAGAGACTCGGATTTTATAACAAAGCAACGGGCGGATGTTCTGTTATGTTATGCTAATGTGGACTTGATACCTGCAGATGACTCTGCGGCAACCTAAAGCCGACACAAACAATCTTCGTCTAATCAATTGAATGCAACTCGGTAATCTACATGGCTATCCACATGGTTGCAGATATGGCCGTGACAAAGGCCCGAGATCTAGGAATGGTCTATACAGTATTGCTGATCAAGTTTGGCCAGTAGTGCTTCGGTGCCATAAGTAGCTCCTCAATGCACAGGTTCACGACTGTTGGTCCTCGATCTCACAGTCCTATACTGGCCAAAGAACCAGCATAACAAGTAAAGCATACGACTCTGGGAGATTGAATGAATCTTAGCACCTAAGAAGTCGCATCATTACTCCTGCTGTCAAATCCAGTGAGCTTCGGCAAGCTCGAGACCAAGGAGTTCAGTGTCTGCTGAACGAGTTTCCCTATAAACAATCGGATTTTGGCGAGTCAGAACCTCAGTACTCCCCAAGTAACACTCCCGCCTCAGTTACTTGATGGGAAGAGTACCTATCTCCCAAATCGAAGGTCCATCTACCTTCCGATAGCCAACCACCCGAGTTCATTGGATATGGTGCGTTTTCTTGACATAAGTAATGGGTTTGGATCAACTGTTTCTTTGTCTGTATCAACCAGGTTTTCTGCACCTCCTTCGGTCATTAGAGACATGACAGCTGATGAATGCCATGCCAACAGTAGCGACTGGGTGCCTACATACCTGCTTCCGTACTGCGCTATAGGCATGTGCAGTTCAGGTGCAAAGCGCCCATTCCATTGACAGCTTCCCTTTCCACGTCTCGTCACGTCTTAAACGCTCCAGGAGCATCGCACATCTTGCCGCGTTCTGGGGAGGATCGGTAACGAGTTGGTGGCACCACTAATTTCGATTTCGTGTCTCCTTCGTGCTCAAGGTAAAGCTCGCCCATCCCCTATCAAGTATTCACTTCCACTTTGACAATCACATTGGATGAATCGCCTTCCCTTTCTACTCTTCTTGTCGCATCATCATAGCTAACTCCCGCATAGCACCCATACTCTAAACCTCGTCTGGCTAGTACCCGAGACAACAGCCACGTTCGCTCATACCTTCTGATGATTCAACTTCGCCTCGGCAACCACACCGAATTCACCACCCATTCCTAACTGGACCTCTCAAATCCCAATACGAAAGTTGCTCGCCAAGCGCCAAATAGAACGATGGGGTTGCGGGGGTTCTTCCAAAAGGTGGTGGACAAGGCCGTATTTTGGGAAGATCGCATCAACAGCTCTACCTTTGGTCGAGTTTTCCGCCTGGATGGATCTGGCCATGTAAATTGCTTTGGTTTCTTCTGATATTCACTGGACTCTTTACGTCTTGATGTACTGACCGCCGATGCTGTAGCCCAAGCAAATCCCGGGCTCATCCTTCTTTAGGGAGATACGAGCTGGCTTCACCACTTTCGCCACAATGGCATACATCATTGCTGTCAATGTGAGTTGTCGTCCCCAATACAGGGCCTGAATGTTGGAAGGGCAAGCATTATTGACGCTTTCCCAGTCTGCCGTCCTCTCTGACACAGGGGGTACTTGTCATTGCCCGAAAACGGCTACAGACCCGACATGTAAATATGATGCGGGCTACGAAGTCTGTGTGACCTGTAAGGAAAACATCACTCCTTCTTTCCGTCGTCTCTGACCTTGTATCCTCAGTGCTGAAACAGGATCTGGTTACCTCTACTGCGGCCTTGTCAGGCCTGGCGAGTATTGCGTTTGGCTTCTTGACAAATCTTCCGGTGGCCTTGGGATAACTATCAATCCATCAATCAATTACCGCACATGGGCTAACTATTGACAGCCCCGGCATGGGCCTGAACGCATATTTCACCTACCAAGTCGTCGGATGGCACGGTACCGGTATGGTGCCCTATCGCATCGCTCTCACCGCAGTTTTCGTCGAGGGCTTCATTTTCCTACTGCTAGCATTGACAGGGATGCGGCAGTGGCTAGTCAAGATGATTCCCGCTACAATCAAGACAGCTTGCGGCGTGGGCATTGGTCTTTTCCTGACCGAGATTGGCCTATCCTATTCGGCTGGCTTAGGTGCAATCACCAGTGGCTACACAACCCCTGTGGCTATTGGCGGCTGCCCAACGTGGAAATTGGACGACCACGGTGAATGCACGGGCAATGTTATGAGCAACCCATCTGTGAGTCACGATTATCCTGGATGAGGCTGTGGTGGATGTTTGCTTGACTGACCTCCGACCCAGATGTGGATCGGAATCTTCGTGGGCGGCATCCTTGTGGCCTTCTTGATGGCTTTCAAGGTCAAGAGCGCAATCATCATTGGCATCGCGCTCGTGTCGATCATTTCGTGGCCGTACGTACTGTCCAGCTCACCTTTTAGCACGACAGAAATGTCCTAACTCTGATGCAGACGCAACACTTCCTTCTCGTATTTCCCATACAACGAAGCCGGAAATGCGCGATTCGAGTTTTTCGAGCCCATAGTCGCTTTCCACCCGATCAAGGGAATCCTCAACGTACAGCAGTGGAGCCTTGGGGAAGCCAGCGGAACGCAGTTTGTGCTTGCGCTGGTGACCTTCTTGTACGTTGACATCATCGACTGCACAGCTACTCTGTACTCGATGGCCAGATTCTGCGGCGTTGTAGAGGAGGACGGCGACTTCCCCGATCGACGATCGCATACTGCACTGATGCCGTATGCATCTCGGTTGGTTCACTCTTCGGCTGCTCCCCGGTGACCGCGTTTATTGAAAGCGGAGCTGGAATCGCAGATGGCGGTCGCACTGGCTTAACGGCCATGACAGTTGGCTTCTGCTTTCTCATATCTTTGTTCTTTGCCCCGATCTTCGCATCCGTCCCGCCTTGGGCAACTGGGCCTACCCTTGTTCTGGTAAGACGCCCCCGGCTTCAAGTGTGGCGGCTTTCCACTAACCACCAGTGGGCCTGTAGGTTGGATGTCTCATGATCCGTCAAGTCACCAACATCAACTGGGCTTACATCGGCGATGCGGTCCCATCATTTGTGACTCTGGCATTCATGCCTCTCAGCTACAGCGTTGCCTACGGCCTTATCGCGTGAGTATCATGGTTTCCTTCAAACTGATTGTACATTCTGGTGCTGACGAGTGTCTAGTGGCATGCTGGTTTACATTACCCTCAATACCATGATCTGGGTAGTCGTATACCTCACAGATGGGAGGGTTGTGCCATCCAATTGGAACGAGAAAGAAGTCTACCGTTTTGGCTTTGGCAAGAAAGATGTGCCCAAGTGGATGCTGTTCATCCGAGACAAGATGCTTGGCAAAGGCCGCCGTGTTGAAGAGCACAAAGTTGCGGTGGAGCTCGTCGACAACGCCAGCGCTGAGAGAAACAGCTCTCGCAATGGATCAACTGATGACAAGGTTGTTGTCGTCCGCCCACAGTACGATGGCCGTCCAATTTCCGAACAAGAGCTGAGGATAGGCCACTAAGCTTCTCGGAGAGAGATGGAACAAGGGGCCTGCCTGGCTGGGCTCTCTCGAAAGGGGGAGCACTGGGTTTAGGAGATCAAGATCTTGTCAGGATCCTTGGGCCAACTGGGAACGGAGTAATGTATATATATATAGACAAAAGCAAGGCAGCTGATGCGTATCGGGCCTGCAACTGTAACACTAGATTCCAGGTAGACAGATACACCAAATGGATTTTCCTTGCTTTTGACGTGCATGAGACGAAAGACACGTTATGAGAGGCCAACAGACCCTGTCACCTGTCGTCATGGGCTTATCTTATCTGGTTGATGGCCAGACAGCCAGACCAATTGCCAATTGCCAATGCTGGTCGACATTGGTTGACCCACCATAGCTTCATCATCCAGCCAAAAGGTTGTTGCACTTGCACTACAAACAACCACTCAACAACCGGGCGTTCGATTGACGATTGACCAGACGCGTTGTTTCACTGCCAGCACCTGCATTGCGCATTCTGTCCGGGTAGCAGTCCAAGATGAGTGGAGGCTGGAATACGAGTAAGCCGGTAGTCCCAACCGTCTTTCACTGTATGGCTGCTAACGTGCGCTTCTAGTTGAGTCGGATGCGGTAGGGCTTCCCGGGATTTGAGTTCAGGTCACGGTGGCAGCGACTAACATGGCTTGCGCTTCTAGGGTGTCTTCACCTACCTGCTCGACAACCTCGGCGTTAAGGACGTGCAATTCGAGGAGCTCCTGACCCTGGAGCCCGACGCTCTCGCCTCGCTCTACCCCGTCTACGGCGTCATCTTCTTGTTCAAGTACCCCACCAACGAACCCTACACGTCAACCGACAAGCCGCTCGACGGCGAATTCGACCGCGATGCCTCCGAGAGCCTGTTCTTTGCCGCGCAGACCATACAGAACGCGTGCGGCACCCAAGCGCTGCTCTCGGTGCTGATGAACAAGGAAGGCGACGTCGAGCTGGGTGGTCCGCTGCGCGAGTTTCGCGAGTTCACCATGATGCTGCCGCCCGAGTTCCGCGGCGAGGCCCTGAGCAACAGCGAGCTCATCCGTGACGTCCACAACAGCTTCGCCAAGAGCAGCCCCTTCGTCGACGAGACGCAGCGCACGAGCGGCGAGGCCGAGGACGCCTTCCACTTCGTCGCATATACCCCCATCGCCGGCAAGCTATACGAGCTCGACGGCCTGCAGCCCGCACCCATCAGCCACGGCCCCTGCTCGACCGACGAGTTCCCCACCAAGGTCATGGACGTCCTGCAGCGACGGATCGGGCGCTACGAAATGTCCGAAATCCGGTTCAACCTCATGGCCATGGTGCGCGATCTGCGGATAAAGGCCCGGGAGATCGGCGATGTAGACATGCTGGAGCGGGAGGAGCGCAAGCGCAGGGACTGGCAGTTCGAGAACGCCCTGCGAAGACACAACTTTGTCGGCTTTGCCGGTGCTGTTCTCCAAGGCGTTGTGCAAGAGAAGCTGAAAGAGGGCAACGGTGCTTACGACAAGTGGATATCGAACGCCAAAGACGCCTCGAAAAAGCGCATGGAGAGCCGGAGGAAGGGCGGCGGCGAAGATACCGAAATGGAAGGTTGATCTCTGCTTGATCTCTGCCTACAGTATGGAACAAGTATGAAAAGATATGCATGTTTAGCAGAAAATAGCCCTTCGGAGGTGCCTACATATGACGCTAAGCCCTACGAGACAATATGAGCGCAAGCGGCGTCGCTGGAGCATGAACAACATCTCTTGTTCACATGTAGGGATCTCGGCCATCGTACGGGACACAGCGCGTGCCCTTGGAGCAGACCAGCTCAGAGGTATCCAGGGCAAGCAGAATACTAGCCGCGCGGATACCACAATATAGGGACTTTCTCAGCATCACGTTGTCGCTTATTTCCGAGGCAGTGCACTTTGAAACAGGCGGCCTTTGACCATGATTCGTGCTTACCAGTATCCCTTGGGTTGATTAGAACCGGAGAGCCGAGGGGGCTTGGTGGCTTGCATACTTCGGATCTGCAGACGGTGCTCCGTGTGGCTATGGGATCCAGTCCCTCGGGACCATCAGAGAATACCCGTCAGACGATCAAACCACATGTTTATCCTGCTCCGTCCATGTCATCCGCCCTGAAACTCAGATCATCCAAGAGCGTGCTCGAGTTTCATGGTGGCCTAGGCTTTGCCCTGGGGTTTGGTGGATTCAACCTTGTTTCAGCCCTGGCAGTGGACATGTGGGGGGACTGGACTGGTGGGGTTTCAGGGCGTCCTTCGGCTTTAGCCCCCTTCCCCTACATTATCAGTATGTACTGCTCTAAAAGATCACCTCGCGGATCTTTACACCAGTGGCCCGAACGCGGCCCGTGTTGGTTCGCGCAAAAACAATGTCACTCTACGCGAGTCTCAGGCTTTGCCCGGGGGAAGCCCGGTGGTATGGCGGCTCATTATCCCCATTCCTCGGCCCCAAGACTCCGGATCGCCGAGAGGGCATTCCTAAACCGTGACTGAGAGGTTCTGACGTGCATATAGGCGACCCCGTCTCCGCCACTTCTCCTCTATCCGACTAGGGCTGACATGATACCTTGCTAGATAGATTGCTGCTCTATCTATGTCAAGGTGTGACAAGTCCAACAACTTGGCACCCGAGTTGGAGAAGGGGGTCATGTAACCGGAGGGTATAACGGAGGGTATAACTTCGACTTCGAGGTTACAGTGAACCGAACGCTCGGGGCCGGTATGATTTGATGGCTGCCGTGCTAACTCCCACCTGAATCAAGTGAAACTGCACACTTGGACAGCCAGTGCAGATGGCAGTGTTGCTTGCTTCTAGCGGCCGGTTCGGGTGGTTATTCTCAAATGTTTCATCGGGATTTCGAGGAGGGCCCAAGCGCTGTTTCCCCATGAGCTGGACCGTGGGAATCCCGATCAACTGGCTACCCTGACGTCTGGCTGTCTGGTCTGATCATAGTTAATCATATCCCTGAAAAATGTTGATCGGTGGATCCTGGATAGAGGACAACTCTCCAGGTCCACGGTGGAACATCAGAAAACAAATCAGAATCGGAGAAAGAAAAGTGACATTCATCATTGCCATCAGATAAATGCAGGCCTAGACTAATGGGTATGTAGGAGAATGCAATTCGCCCAGGAACGCCAGGCAGTACTAAAAACTACTAAAGGTGCGGACAGTAATAAGGATGTATCCGGGTGTGTTTGGGTTTATGTTCATTTTTTTGTTTTTGAGGTATCGTGTCTCCAAGCGAGCAACCCAGTCTCGCCAGTTCGTAATTATACAGCGCTGCTTTGTGTATTTTCCGTCACTGATAAATCCCTGATTTATTCGTACTTGGGTTTTGATCCGGCGTAGAACCAGTATCTGCAAAAACAAAACAGTGCTTGTTAGTCATGGGTACTACATGAATCCTTGGAATGTTGTATGTGGGTGGATGAACTTACTCAGCCGAGTATTGGACCTCGAACGAAGCCGGCATGCCTTGGCATGTAGCCGGCGAGCTGCCGCCTGCAGTGCCGACCCGGTAGACCTCTTGTAGGTCGCCAGTGGCACCGTCCTTGGAGCGCAGCTTGAGCCAGGCCACGGCGGACTCGCCCTGCTGACCCTTGGGCGCATCGGCGGGGGCGGCCGTCTGGTTGAGCTTGGCGCAGGGAATGGTGCCGTACTGCGAGTCAGGGGTGGTGTCGAGAGTGAAGAAGGGCGTCGTGACGTCGGTGAAGAAGTGGTGGCCAGAGAGCACATAGTCAATTGGCCCCATCTTGTTCTCGGCCGGACCCGGACCACCGGCGGGGCCCGGGAGGGCCGCCAGCCGCCGCGCCGGGCAGGTCGAACTGGAGAGCCACCTTGGGCACCAGCTTGAGCACGTCGGGGTACGAGCTCGCGATGCAGCTGGCGTTGAACAGGGTGGCGACGGCGCCGAAGAGGACGGGCGCGCTGCTGGTGTTCGACGTGTCGCAGGTGTAGTTCTGGGTGCCGCGGCCGACGGCGACGTGCTTGAGGTAGAGGCCAGCACTAGGAGGCGGGAGCGCCGATTCCGCTGGTGTTGATGTTAGTGAGGGGGACGGACTTGCGTATGGGCTTGGGAAAAGGTTGATGCTTACGTAGCTTGACTGATGAAAGGTCGCATACTGGGGCACGAGGAGATGATCGACCGTCCTGCACCACTCGCGCCAGTGCGTTGAACCACGACGACATGGTCTCGAGCTGGGCGGGCATGTGGACACTCTTGCTAAAGGCAGGCCATGTCGGGGCGGCAATGACGGTCGATGCACTCAGTGCCGACGTGAAGAGTATTGAGCAACGCATCTTTGATGTGTGTGTTGGTGTTGAGATCCGATGTTGGTATTGGATATTGGTTGTTGCTTGTAAGTGGCTGAAGAAGAACAAGAACAAGACCCGCCGAGCCCCGAATATTTCCTTTCGACTTGGAGAGAAGAACCAGAAAGCGACCCGATTTGTAGATTGGAAACCCGTTAGACAGTAGTAGTAGGAAAGACGAATAAGAGAGGAACCCGAGAAATTAGAAGAAAGAAAACGGAAAAGATTAACCAACAAGATATACTGTGGTTGAACCTGTGGAAAGATAGATGGCGCGAAGATGGATCTAAGACCTGCCACATGTAAGTGGGATGTGGTGTTTCCTATTATACTTGTACCAAGCCGAGCCGTAGCGGCAGACAGCCATAGATAGATTGATTGAAGAAAAAAGACCCATGCCCGGCCGGCGCATGCATATTCTTGGTGTAATTTCCCGTTTTGGCTCATGGCAATTCGTCAACGTGAGACGATGGGGTTCCTCCCCAGGCCAGGTACCCGACGCACTCGGATTTGGTGCCGAGGGTACTTCGGACACTTCTGCAGATAGTTGGCAGCAGCCGCCGCCTATGAGTCTGACTGAGGCCCTTGGGGCGATGCTATTGGCCGGCGGATATGGCACAACCCCTGTCGATTCAAGAACGGGTGCTGGGTGCGTCTGTATGGACCGCCAAGCGATCTGCAACCAGGGCAATACTAGCAGGGTATACACGTCCCTCTAGCGAGCCAGATAGCACGTCTTCAGCCCTCATTGGTCCGACGGCAAACAAGGATCCCAACCCCCTTGTCCAACTGCTGCAAGCGCCGCCTGGGCCGGTTTACAGGTCCGCTCTCGTTAAATTCCCTGGCCCCCCCTCCTCGGCTCCCCAGGCAGAGCAAGTGCAGGCGGCAAAACGCTTGGTGTTTGACGGCTGGTGGTGGTCTCGTGCATGGCATGTGTTGCCGTCCACCGCTCGCTGATACCTGCCTACCTGTTTTGGCTGAGAGCCTTGTCTTGCCTGCCAGAAGGGGGACGGAGAAGGAGGCTTGAGGTTCGTGGTGTCTGGCATCAGGTCATGATGAGACAAGACAGCCAACCGCTCCACGAGGTGGATGACGATAGCTAGGCGGCTCTAATGCAAACAAGCTTAGGATAGCAGAGGCAAGGATGGCTCCTCAGACTCAGATCTTGACGGTGTGGCTCACGAGATGGACGGTAGGGAATGTGATGCTCAGATCTGTGGAACCAAAAAAGAATGCTTAGCCGTATATCAGATCTTACATGGGCTACTATTGCTAATGGGAACAAGCCCCAGATGCAGAAGGCCCCTCTCGAAAGTGGGCAAATTTGGAATGTATTCGATGATAGCTCATCCGGCCTCTGCATAAGAGCGACATTAGCCTCGCACTGGAGGGTCACATCCATTTTCAATGGCGGTTAGTAGTGGGTGGGGGATGGGCTGGAAATAGCAGCAAGCAGCAAGCGCGGATGAGAGACAGCTAGACAGACAGACGAGGAGGATTCTATATTTAACCCAGATTGTCTTCATCACCACTGGCCCCATTGGCCGCATCGGCCGCGGCCAAGTGGGTCGTTTTCTTATTTTCCCACTTTCCTTCTTGCTAATTTGCCCTCTGAATGCACAGAGGACCAGACGATGCCTTCTCATTTGCCTGGCCCAACCCCCGGCATACACGTAGAGATGCCGTATGACCGTCCGCCTGCATTGGTGTGCCATGCACCCACACACGCACACAAACTTCTTCTCTCACAAAATGACGAGCTAGAGTCTGCCATCTGGCTCAGCCAGAAATCATACATCTCCGGGCGTCTCGCTCGTCCGACCAATCTTCCGGCTAACGAATGCCGTATTGGTGTGAGTATTGCGCGCGTATACTTGCCTCGCCTGTACGCATACACACACATGCACACACTCACACACACACACACACACTCTCTCTCTCTCTCTACTGTACACAAGACACTTACTACCCACCTACTGGATATGAAAGACAGCGCGAAGCCGCCGAACCTGCCTCTTTCTGTCTTGCCACTTTCACCAGCAGGGGAGCATGCCGGTTTCTCCAGTTTGTGGCAGCGGCCTGTCCCGCACCGCAATGTACCGCATCTATTCGAAGTCCTGATTGGACGTCGTCGAATGAAGCAGCCAGTCTCAGGTAAACGTTAGATATCTGAGGTTAAGGCACACATGATGAGGCAGAACTCGAGTTGTCGACTTCACCTCACGCACCCGCACATCCGCGTTCGTTGCGGATAACGCTGGACTGCTTATCTCCCCCTCCCATCTCGGCCGACCCGGCTTTTCTTATGCAAACAGCCAGCCATGTGCTTGCGAGTCGCCGCCAAGTGTCCCTCCTCGATCCACGGCAATAGGATCCGTCGGCTGCAAGGTGACCCAAGCTGGTGGGATGTAGATAGGTGATGCCAGGAATGTGGTGTTTCTAATATTGTAAAAGAAAGTTGGCGTGAGGGAGGAGGACCAGCAGCCCACACCCCCTTGTCATCTACTTAATATAGATCAGTCAGTCGACAGGCCGTTTATAACATGATACAGGCCTATCTTTGGGCACGGATGACTACAGATCCGCCATACCGCCATTTGATGGAAACGAGAGGCGACGTGGTGATCAAGTACGGTCTCCCTCGATAAGACGGGGTTTGGCATGTTTGTATGTTGCTGCTGTTGTCTTGCTGTTCTGTCAATCGTGCTGCGTTTGTGCCCGCCTGCTGTTTTTAGATCACATTGAATCTTTTCACGTCTCCCGCTCGAAGTCACCAAAAGACGGTTGGCAATGTTCAGCAAACTTCGAGCAGTCTACATCTCTTAACCGGGGACGCAAGCTACGGGGACCTTGTGCGTACGCCGCGATACATTTTCGTCATGGACAGCGCAAGTGAGTCGCTCGTCAGGCCACTCCTGAGATCGACAGCAAAACAGACTACTCTCAGTAAGTAACACCCCCCCTCCGTCGACGTGGAGGTTGTGGTCCTTTCGAACCAGCCGACAGACAAGCATGCACTCACACCATCACTGGCTGGCATGAACAATATAGCCAGCCAAATCTATCATGTCCCCTTGTCCTTAGACCTTCACCATCACGCTATTAATTAGCAAGAATACCGATAATCACATCAACTCCTATCCATGAGGCAACGAGGTTTTCAAAAGGTTTTGCGAACTAGTAGAACATGGTGGCGGTAATGACCATACGCTTGACTCCCTTCAAAACACCACTGGTATACATCCGTTCCGTAGCGTCACACTACCTACCTCTTGACATGTCCGGCTTTGCCTCCGTCAGTGTCCATTAAAGCCTTCTTCCTGCCAGTCGCCATGTTTGGCTCGACCACCACTGCTTCCCGAGCCTGAGCCGACCGACCCGCTGCCTCCGCCAGCCGCCATAGCCGCTGCTACACCGCTACCCAGGTTGCTTGCGTGCTGCTCCGTATCCGCCGTTCCGAGCCAATACAGCGAGCAAAAAACGAGAAGATGCAGAGCGACGCAGTATGCAGCGAAGAGGTTTCGACTCGTGCGACTGGCGAGGACCATGCGCGTTACGGAATAAACAACCCTCTCGGGCCAGCTCATGCGCTTGTAGGCCCGTGCCGATTCGCGGCCCCTGAAAGCAGCAAAAGGGGATATGTTGGATTCATAAGCCTTCTTGTACCGGTCCAAGGCTATACCCGGGTTCGCACTGCCGCCAATGGCAATGGTCGACGGATTGGGGTTGGAGGAGAAGGCCGATGAAGACGACGCCGAAGCGCCACCACGGTTGTATGTTGATACATAGCGAGTCTTCTCGTAAAGCTGAAGGTTGTCTTTCTGCAGAGCCGCTGTCTCTTGCCGCAGCTGGGATATGGCACGGTGCGAGTCTGACAACTCGTTTTCCAGTTGAGTGATGCGCTTCTTGAAGCGATCCCTCTGAGCTGTGATCATTGGAAGCATGCCTGAGCCACCTCCCATGGGTTCACCACTGCCAAAGCCACCATCCCTAGGGTTAAACCCGGATATGATGGACGACGTTGGCGACGTCCTACCCCCTCTGATTGTCCTTGGTGGTGCAATAGATGGCGCATAATTCCTGTAAGTGCCGGCCACAGAAGCTCCAGACGGGAATGCGTTCTGTCCCTCAGCCTGCAGATTTGCAAGGTCATTCTCGAGCTGAGTGTTCAAGTTCTGCGACCTTTCCAAATCGGCATTCGTCCTAGACATTTCCTCCTGTAGGCTCTCCAGCCTGGTCTGCAGGTCTTGGTGGGAGACCCGCAATATGGTAAGCTCATCGCTCAGCTTCTTGTTCCTGGCCAGCAATAGCTGCTCCAAGGTGTCCCCCTTTTCTTTGGTGGCTGCTCCATTCGAGTCTGCGGCGCTGGCTATCATATCCTCGTCATCCCCAGTCGCAAATTCAATGCTCTTAAGGACCTCGAGTTCTTGTTTGACATCGTCGTAATCACTCCACCTTTGCACCTTGGCTTTCAATGCATCACGTTCGTCCTTCAGTAGTCCCGCCTCTCTCTCGAGACTCCGGAGCCTGGTGTCGATGTCCCGCTTGTACGCCGCCTTTTCTACCCGGGCGGAATCAAGCTTGCGAATCAAAGAGGAGTTTTCAGACCGCACCCGTATATAGGCAGGATCGTCCTCAGGTGCAGGGCCTTGCGTCTGCACCTGTGATTTGGACTGGGCAAGCTCAAGTCGTAGTTGCTCATTGCGGGCCTCAACTTCAGCGAGTCTTGCGCTGGTTCGTTCCAGATCGGAGTTGACCATCTCGAGTTCGGCGCTTGTCACATGGTCGCGGTTGCCTTCGGATTCGGCATCCTCGGACCCCTTCAGACGCTGATTAACCTCGTAGCTGGCCTTGATTTCCGTCAAGAGCCTCTCCTGGTTTTCTACCTTCTCCTCCAAAGCCTTTTCCTTTGCCTCCCAGTTGTCCTTCTTCTCCTCCAAGACCGCGGCCCACGAGGACTCGACCTCCTTGACCTTGCTCTCCAGATTTCCCTCTAGCTGCTTTCGAATTGTGCTCTCGGACTGCAGTCTCGTCTCGGTTTCGTCAAGCTGCGAGGTGAGATTTGTAATGTTCTTTTGCAGATGTTGGTTTTCTTCGGTCAACTTTGGTAGAGTGTCTTCGGATACTAGCATGGAGTCCACCGAGGCTTCTAGGAGAGGGTATGGGTCGGGTGCATCCGACAAGGCCGAGTAGACCTGCAAGAAGGCCGAATTGGTAGATTTGGAGTGGTTCGTCAAGAGGTCGATAAAGGTTTGGTAGGCCTTGAGCAAGCCTTTGATCTCGGTCAATTTGGTGGCATCATCATGTTTGCGGAAATCCTTGGTCTTCTGGGCCAAGTCCTTCCGTTGTATGGTAGAGTCTCGTTGGTAGGTGACAATGTCCGAGGCGGTGTTGTCGAGGGTCGATACCAGTGAAGTCAGATCGACGTCTGTACAGCTTTAGCCACTGCCTAAATGTGCCTCTATTGATCGCTCGTTTATGTAAAAACTTGTACCTACTTCTCCAAGCTGATATGGCGTGCTGGAATTTGTTAGTGTTCTCGGGATGCGATGCCGCGGCGGCAGGCGTTTCGGCCGGCGATCCTGCTGCGGCCTCCAAAGCTGTAAACTCTGCCACGTCGGCCATTGTGCTTGCGTGCCTTTTATCGAATCATCAGGGGTGCCCTGTGTACGCCGGGGCCGAGTTCCTTCGATTAGAGAGCAGGCGGCGATGCAATTGGCGACTGTTTCCGTTGGCGTTTTGGGAGTTATGGGAGTACAAAGTCGCGATGTCGCAGTATGACAAACGTGTTCGTTGGCTTGGGTTGGCGGATGGATGGACTGAGTGGCTATTGATTGGAGCTACCCCCAGCTTTGGAGCATTGGGAGCCTACGAGCCTACGAGCCTAAGGATAGGAGCCTCTACAAATAGAAGCAAGAGGTGCGCGTCTCAGCTTCCCGTCATGCTGCAGCCTGCAGGGACCCCCCAAAGTCTTGGTGCAGGGAGCTTGGCTGATTGCGGAGCTCCCGCCAAAAGCACTATCGCTAGTGCACATCAGTTGCATAGGTGGCTAGGTGGTCACCGTGGTGGGTGTACTGCTGGTGGGTGGCTCCCCCCTTCCCCCCCAAGGCTGCGATCTACAGCCTGAGCAACAACCAACAACCTGCTTTCGTCACTGCTCCCTCCCCAGTCCTGAAAGCACCCCAGGGCCATGGACCATCGACAACTATTGTTATGATGATAATTTGACGCCGATGCTGAGCAATGGCTTCCGACGTGCAAGATGCAAGAAAGCCGCCCAGAAAACCGGGCTCCTCGAAGCTTGAGACCGGTCCCTACGTCTTGCGCACCCTGCTGAAGGATGTCCCGCTATCTGCCGATGGTGGGAACGACGACGATGTTAAGATCAATTGCGTCGAATATCTAGGTTCGCCATTCACCTGAGCCCTGTCGCGTATTGCATCAGGGTAGCCTTACTGACTAGCATCATGGTTAGACGGCAATTTATACATAGGCACGTCTGCGTCCGAAGTCATCCATTTCGTCCAGATCCCTCCCGACCCTGCCGACAAAACCACCACGTCCCAGTTCATTCCCGCCACGAGGTTGCAGCCGACATATACGGAAACCCCAGGCACTGCCAGTGGTGCGAAACCAGGCGTGCAACAGATACTCCTTCTCCCACGCGTGGGCAAGGCTTGCATCCTATGTAACTGGACAGTGACGTTCTACTCTCTCCCTGAACTGAGTCCCATCTTCAGCAAAGTGCGAAACTGCAACTGGGTCGGCGGTGTAGATCTGAACGAATATGGTGTCGACGCTGACAATGTCGATTCGAGAGGCGTAGCTATCCTATTGTCGTTGAACCGGAAGGTCCAGGTTGTCAGAATTGGCGACGAACCTCGAGTGATCAAGGAGATCGGCTTCCCAGGCAGTACCCTGTCTGTTCGTAGAGACTCAATTGCCTGTGTGGCAGACTCGCGCAACTATGCCTTACTGGAGATTGACCGCCAACTAAAGATTCCATTGATGTCGATATCATCATTAGACGAAACCCAGCCTGGCAATACCATCGGGCAAGCCCAAGATATATCAGCGGTAGAAGGAGGCGGGATATTGCGGAGCGCCTCATCGGCACAGAACCGGCCTCAGGCCGAGAGCAATGACTCACAGACGCATCGTAGGGGCACAAGCCTAGGGAACCTGATCAGCGGTGCCACGCGCCAGCTCAACCCGCGATCTGGAGACCAAGACGATGCTGCATCTCGACAAAACTCCCCCCCGGAGCCGGTGGGCTCTCCCCAACCCCCAGACCAACTTCCCAGTCGAGGTGGGACGCCTCAGCCCGCATCCCAGAACCCCCAACTTGGGGTCACGTCCAAGCCACAACAAGGCTTCTTGAGACCACATATTGTTTCGCCCAGCGCGGAGGAGTTTCTTCTGGTTACGGGGACAGGCCCACTCGAACCGGGTATTGGGATGTTTGTCAACCTGGATGGTGATCCTACGAGGCCTACCATTGAGTTTGACCGGTATCCAAAGGAAATTGTTGTAGATGGGGGCCCTCCCGACCTGTCATCTTCAAGGCCATCGCTAGGAGACGATGAAGAAGGCTACGTTCTTGCATCGATGGGCCGGGAGTTCGAAGATGGCTCACACAACGGTCTTGAAATCCAAAGATGGGATTCAGACGGAAGCGTAGCTGAACCATCCAAGTATTGGCTAGAGCCACCAGCCCCTGTGGCGGGTGCAATTCGGGTCCCTCAGACACTGGGAATTCGCGAGCTACATAGCACAGACAAGTCGCACTTCCCAGAGGTCGTCGACAGACTTCGTCAGCAGAAATTCGCACCATTTGCATCGGGCGCGATCCAAGGTTCTACTGTGTCTCTCCGCAGTATAGACTCGAGGACGGCACTATCTATGGAGCGAGTGGCGAAAGAACGAGAACTATTTGACAGAGACAACGACTCCCAATCCGACGACTCGTTGCCTGAAGGCTGGGAGAGTACTCGCAACGTAGAGGAAGAAGAATTTGCGCGAAGACTGGCCGGTTCAAGCTCCCGGCTAGCTGTCTGGTCAGGGGATCACATATGGTGGGCCATGCGCAACCCGTTGATCTTACAATGGGAGGCCCAGCTTGAGACTGCATTCGTTAGCAGCGCCGATCCTGTTTCTCAGAGACTAGCGTTATATGCTGTGCTTAACTCGTTCAGGGGCCGCGACGCAAAGTCAGAACTCGAGTTTCTTACATTCAACTACATACGACAAAGGGGGGCATACTTCTCCTGACAAGTTTCCTTCAATCAGAGAGCAGTCCTCTAGGTGATAGAGAGCTGCAAGCTCTTGAAGAAGTCCTCATCGATAGCCTTCTGGATCCGCGTGTTGTTTTGTCTTTGATACCCGGTGTCAGGAATGAGGTTATAGAAACTAGAAGGGGCATTTGGATCTTTGGCGGTGTCAAGGCGGCTGCAGAGCAATATATTGCAAGCGATTCGTTCGACAAAGGCCGGTCCAGTGTAAGCGCTCTGTCACCACTCGTACTGTTATTCTTGAAGCGCTTCCTTACGGCCTGGAGGCGCAAAAAGGGGTTTGGCAGCGTTCAGGACGAGAACGAAGTGTTCCGCACCGTTGATGCCGCCTTACTGGCAATTTTGCTTGAGCTTGATAAAAGTTCGCCGCCAGGGTTGCCCAAAGGTCGAAGTGTCCGGTCAGAGCTGTATGAGCTGGTTGACACTGGCGTGGACTGTTTCGACCGAGCCGAGACTCTCATTGAGTCCTACCACCGACTGTTCGTGCTAAGCCGCCTGTATCAGAGTCGTAAGATGGCCGCCGAAGTACTTAGCACATGGAGGCGAGCCATTGAGGGTGAGCAAGACGACGGAGGCGAGCTTCAAGATGGAGAGCAGCGCGTGCGCGAATACCTGCTGAAAATTAGCAGCCAGGCCCTTGTGCAGGAATACGGCATTTGGCTCGCGAATCGTAATCCGAAACTTGGTGTCCAGGTCTTTGCCGAAGACAAAGGACGTGCACCGAAATTCCAACCAACCCAAGTAGTAGAAATCCTGCGGGCCGAGGCTCCAGATGCGGTGAAATACTACCTGGAGTATCTTGTTTTTGGTCAAGGGCATACGATATATGTTAACGAGCTCATCAACTACTATCTAGACATCGTCATCACGCACTTAAAGTCGTCAGCCGAAGCCCGCGAGGTCTTTGTGTCAACTTACGCGGCATATCGAGCCCTGCGGCCATTGAAGCCCACGTACCGCCAGTTCCTAGCGGACAACGCGCCGCCAGATGACGAAGTCTGGCAGAGCCGCTTGCGCCTTCTGCAGCTCCTCGGCGGATCCCATGATTATGACTCGGCTACGATCAGAGCTCGTATCGCCGATCTTAGCGCCACCGCCGAAGATCTTCTCGTCCCGGAGACCATCATTCTCGATGGTCGGGAGCGCAAGCATGAGAATGCACTCAGGTTGCTGATTCACCATCTTGGCGACTACGACACAGCCGTGGCCTACTGCATTCGGGGCGGGTCAAGCATCTACAGCATATACCAGACGGGCCCTTCATCACCAGGGGCCGCCTCGGTTCCTGCCGAATCCAAAGCGCCGAAGAGGCGCGAAAGTGCTCCGCCAACGCAGGACCAGCAAGGTCATCTGTTCCGGGCGCTGCTGAGCGAGTTCCTGGCCATCGAAGATGTCAGCGACCGCGTGGAACAGACAGGCCTGCTGTTGGAGCGCTTCGGCGGCTGGTTCGATATCGATGAGGTACTGGCGATGATCCCCGATACGTGGAGCGTCGACTTGGTGGCGGGCTTTTTTAGTTAGAGCGCTGCGGCGGATGGTTGTAGAAAGAAACGAGACAACGGTCGCCCGTGCCTTGAGTTCGAGCCAATTATTGAGGGTACAGCATGATATGGTGGTTAGGATCGACGAAAAGGGGCCTACTTTCGAAGCCGAATAGATGCGATGCAAGCTGAGTCAGGCGAGTCAGGCGAGAGCGTGCCTACCGCCACTTGAGCGTGGACTGATAGATAGGGCACAGCTAGGTACAGGTTCTGAAGAATCTTTTGGCAGTTATTCACATAAACTAACAATCGCTTTCGCCCCCAAAATGCAGCTTTGGATCGCGTAGTTGATGTGGCCGGGTTGTAGACATGATTGGATGTTGATTGGCATGCAGGCGGGTAGAGGACGCTGAGGTATGCACTGCCACCACGTACTACACTGCTATGTAAAGATAGGCAATGAGGTGTAAGGGTTGCAATGGGGCGCAGTGCGCAGTCAGCTTGTCAGCTTGCCAGCTTGTCAGCTACGTTGGTATTATGAATCGAGGTAAGCGAGCTTTATGTCGTTGAACACGAGCCTTCATTAAAGCAAGGTGCCCGGGATAGGTCGTTCCCCTTCTGCTTGGTTTTCTTCCAAATCCAGGTTTGCAATGATTTGCCCCTTTATTCCCGAGCTTTATTGGTGAACCGCGCGACGATCTCCCTCAAATCAAATCTTGTAAGGAGGCGTCTACAGGCTTAACAGGACGCCTCTCAACCGACCTACTGCTGCTTGGCTGCATGGCTGAGGCAGTGTGGCTGCGCTGACAGGAGACAAAATCTCACTGTCCGTCTCGACATCTCCAAAGGTTCCGACACATCCCCAATTACTTGCAACTCTTTATCCTGAGCGCAGACCGGTTTCAGATTAACACACCTGCGTACCTTCGCTGTCGAATATATATATATATAAATAACAAAAACGTCTGTTGCCTGCCCACCCACTATCGCAAGGGTCAACCCCAGCCGAGTTACCACAGCAAGGCGGTTGGTGACGATGACCGCGGCGACGGCGGTGATTGCAAGACATTCTTTCGGCAGCTTGCTCTTGGCTTTGATACTCGTCACATCCGCTATCGTCACTCCGGTTCTCGCCCAGCCCCCTGGGTGACCGGCAACTGGGTTCCCGGAGACCGGGGTGGGGGAAGCCGATGGTGGACCGGCTCCTACGGAACCCAGAACCAGGGCCAGGATCAGGGCCGGGACCAGGGGAGACGGAGGACGGCCGCCGCATGGACCGGATACGGTCTCATCGGGGACGCCGCGTCTGGGGCGCGCGTTCAAGATCATATCCGTGCGGCCCAAGGGGTCCAAGTGCAACGTCGATCTGTACTGCAACGGCTGCAAGTGGAACGACGCGTATTGCACTGGGGGCATGACCGTCATCGCCTCCGACCCGGCCTGCGAGAGGGCTTGCGCTTGCGTTGTCGCCGGCTGTCCTCCCCATGATGGCGATGCGGACGATTGAGGAGCGGCGGGTAGTTTAGTTTACTTTGGGGATTCCACACGGTGTTGGCTATTAGGAATAGCGTTGGCGTTGGATGAAGACTTTTACTCCTAAAACAGATTGCAATACTAGAGTCGTTCTATTCAATCATGCAGTAACCTACCATGCACTCTATCTGAATAATGCAAATGTGCTAGTCAAGGGGATTCGTGAAGCGTAAACATTACAGCCTCCCCCAGTGAACTTCATAACCACAGACACCCATCTATTGGACCTGTAAGACCTTCGACTTCGAAGCTTTCTGTTGGATCATGGCCTCAACCCACTTGTCAGTTTCCTCAACCGCCTTGAGGGGATGCTTTTTGCGCTTGAGAAGGTATCCCTGGATCTCGGCAGGCGAGAACTTCATGTCGGGGATCTTGGCCGCAAACTGTTCGGCGATCTCTGGAAGCTCTTCCACCGAGATGTCCAGATCGCCAGTGTTCATGGCGCTCTGTGTTTCGGGGCCGGCAGCCTGGTCTTCACCGAGGAGCTTCGCCTCGACAGGATCCTTGCCGTTGGAGGTCACCGCGGCGCCGTTCGAGGCGTGCTGGCGCCGACCTTGGTCCGCCTCGTACATGCGGATGAAGAGCTCCCTGGCCTGCTCCCGGGTCGCGTTGGTGAACCCAACTTGCAGATCAACCCGGCCGGGACGGATCAAGGCCTCGTCCAAGGATTCGGGCACGTTCGTTGTCATGATCAGGACGCGGCCCTCGTGGCTGGCCACGCCGTCGATGGCGTTCAGCAGCCCAGAGAGCGAGATGCCCTTTTTGTCGTCGTTGCTTGACTCCTTCTTTAAGGCTTTGGCCAAGTCGCTGACCTTCCAATCGCTGGAGGCGGCTTCCTTGTCTTTCTTTCCTCTCCTTGCCCTCGCCATCTGCCTTCTTCTCCGCCTCTTCTTTCGCTAGGCCATCGACAGGCCGTCGCAGGCCTGCGCTGTCTATATCCTCGAGGAGAACAACGCAGCGTCTTGGTAGGGAACTGAAGAGAGCGCCTAAATCTTCCTCCGTGAGCGTAGGCTCGAGAAGAGAGATGACGTAGATGTCCAGGCCAAACACGCCACCCAGAGCAAAAGACAGAGACGTCTTGCCGGTGCCAGGCGGCCCGTAGAACAGGTAGCCGCGGCGCAGTGGGATGCCCCTGTTTGCATACCAACGGGGAGTGGCGGGGTGCAGGTACTCATTGATGTCAGCCAAAACTCGCATCTTCTGATGTTTGTCGAGCACGACGGTCCTCATGTCACGAATGGGACGATCGGCGACTTGTTGCCAGCAGTTGCGGCCGCCGTATCGCCGCAGATTCATTGGGCTAGGCCGTTTGACTATCGTTCTGGCGTGGTGGCCGTTGTAGTACGACTCTTTGACATGCTTCAGAAGAGACTTGAGGGGTTCTGGACTTTGATCAGCAAACTGCGCCCCTAGGCGAAACCTTTTGGCCTTATAGCAACAAACTTACCTGGGTTTCTGCCCAGGCAGGATATAATCAGGTCTTCTCTGTCCTTGAAAGTGGTGAAACCAGACGCCGCGCCGTCGTCGAAGACGGATTCCTGTTTGCGATGTAAGCGGTAGTAGACACCTCGCCACCAGAAATTGTGAAGTCCTATGGCGGGGGACGAAGCGAGGTGGCTATTCAAGAGTCAGTCGGAAACAAGAGATGGTCCTTGATACCGGAACGACTTACAGATTTGGCTTCTTGGTTGGAAAAGTTGAGGTAGACCCCGTCTGATCCCTCGACACATTCGAGTCGTCCTCATCCTCCCAGGCCGTCTTTCCTACCGTTTCGGCCGTCAGCGACCTCGAGTTCGTCATCCTAGGCTGGGCCGCGAGCCACCGCATGAGATGTATGTACATGTCGTCGGTGCTGCTAATGTGTATGGTGCACATCAAGTACTCCGAGGTGATGGCGTAGATGGTGTTGTAAAGCTGCCGGGCGACTTTGTTGAGCGCCCACACGGCGCCGAAGGCCGTGAGGATGAAGGTCGGGTCGATGCCGAGCAAGGTCCCCACGAGCCCGTACATGGGCAGCAGACTTCGCAGTCCCAGCATGGGGAGAAGACTCTCGAGCTGAAAGTGATGTGCACTCGTTCCGTTCTCGGCGGCGGCCGCTGCTGCTGTGGCATTGGAAGACATGGTGGGAAGGACACCGCGGAGAAGGGATTGCATGTCCATCACGTTGCCGTCTCGTAAGTAGCAGCGAGTTCTGGGTGCGGGCTCCGACTACGAGCGACTCTATCCGAGTCTACAAAACAATAGTCTCTCAAATCTTTGGGATGGGAGACTGCTTACTTGTTAAAGCTTCATGGAAGAAAACTTGGTAGAGGCTAGAATAAATAGTAGCGACAGTATATCGTAAACACCACCAGGCAAAAGAATAGCTGCTAGGCAGCTGCGGCCTACGAAGCCTCTCAAGGCAGGGGGTGTGTTGCGACGCAAATGACCACTTCTGACGACTAAAACCAAGACTCTTTTCTTACACAGGCTATGTATGTTTTGTATGATTATAAAACATAAAGCAACCCTTGCAGTGGCGAGTGCAGATAGTGCCAGAGCGTGGTGTGAACTGTGACAAATAGCAGGGACAACAGCAGTCGGCTCTCACGCCGATTCACTGTCATCTATCTATAATGCTGTGTGTGTTCTTCGGTCAACCCATACCATGCATGCATACGGAGTACCTACCTACGATCTGCATCTACATGCCGTAGAAGAGGGCTCCTGGACACCCTCGGCGGGGTGGCTGCCTAGAAGTGCTTTGCCTGAGCTGAGTTAGCCTTCTATAGCAAACACTGCAGTCACATAGCCCTCATGAACAAATGTCGTCATACTTAATCATACTGTAGAGGTGTAGTAGGCAGGGTGGATACTCAATGGTTGGCAAGCTGCAGTAAGTAAGTACTTTGGGGCAAGTATAGGTGACTCAAACTGATGTGGCAAGGCAACAAATACGAATGTAAGCGGGCGGGCTGGCTGGCTGGCTGGCTGGCTTGTGGCCACTGCCGATGCTGCCAAAGGTGGAAATGCATCGGCGCCAGTATGCACCAAATAGCCTCGCATATTCCTATACCATGAGGCACGTTAGTCGCATTAGAAACGACTTGGAATTCGTTGTCAGACATATATTGATAAAAGCTGAGTACAGATAGACCAGTTCTAGCCTGTATTACCAACCCGCTGTATTGGGGGCAAATAAACGGTTGGCTACCAATGGCAATTTCAAGACAGCCGTCCCCCAACTGTGACCGCCCATGTTATACAATCGAAGCCAAGTATTATCGCTTCTTCTGAAATGATTGCCATCCACGCGCCATGTGGCATGGCATGCAGGCATGGGTAGGGCACCGGCAGTGTGTCCACCGAGTGTCTCGGAAAGTAGCTCAGGGTTCAGACCATCTCATTCAGCAAAACCGTTGTCCCAGGATGACTCTTCTGATATCCAAATCTGGTGGCTGCGATTTGGTGATGGCACGCACTGCTTTCCTAGTCTTTGAACGTAACAAGTCCGCAAGCACGACGTGCTCAGTCCAAGCCAATCCACTCATCCTCCGAAACCACTTCCTCTTCCTGCTGGAGAACATCGGCCAGTGTCTTGCTTCCGCCTGCCGTCAACAGTTTCATCGGGGTATCTTCGCCATCCACAATCGCCTGGGTAGCGCTTGCATCTTGCTTCTTACTCTCAGCCTGGCCGAGCAGATAGTCCACCATGTACACATTCTCATCCGCCAACCGCCGGATCTCATCTCGCATTCTGGCCATGGCCCTGGCGACCACACGCAACTCAACATCGATTTTACTCCGGTTAGCTGCAAGCCATTTGCCATGTTTATCCATCAGGGCCTTTATCCAAAGGAGGCAGAATTCCATGTGAGGCGACTCTTCCGTTTGGGTTGCCACGAAGCGTAGTAATCTCGACACGTAGACTGTTGGGAACTGCTCCACTACCAGAGGGATATCAGGGTACGGCGTCGCCTCGAAGACTCGCTTGATCAGATTGGCTTCATTGAGACGGAACGCCATGACCAAGGCCTTAAGGTAGTCCTTGTCCGTCTCCAGTACAGCCAAAGTCGAGGCTGGCGTAATTTCCATATTGAGGTCAAAGGGGTCGAACTGGACGTCGTTATCAAGGCTGTAGACCAAGAGGCCTTCGGTTGAAGCGGCACAGAAAGCATTGCCAGCTGGCGAGAAGCCCACGCTGGTGACTCTCACTTCTGGTACGGCCTTCCGGGACCCGGGATCGCCTCGTTTGGAACCTGGCAAGGTATTGTCTTTGCGTGCCTCACGGTCTGACGCGTCGTCCTCATCATCCAGAAGGCCTTCGGGCCCAGCCTCGGTAAGAAGCTTGCTGTTCAGGAACTCCTGCGTCCCAGAAAGCGACAGGTTGACACTGACGGTAAACTTCTTCAGAAGCACCATCGTGCTCACTGAGTACAGGCAGATGTACTTGCTATTACCAGCAGCTATCAGGCAGCTACCATCGGTACTATAGCGGATCGTGGCAAAGCTCTTAGTACCAGATACATTAGCAGCAGTTCTGCGATCTGCAAGCTTGCGACCTCCCGATACATCACGACGACCATCCAGGCCGGATAGTTGTTCGGCTTCCGATAAGGACCAGAAAGTGAGCTGACCATCCAAAGTAGATATAGCGAGTTGCGCAGAGTCGGGGCGGATGGCGACATCCAGTACGTCGGCTTGCAACTGTAGAGGCTCGCTAGTCTGCGTACGGTTGAAAATAGACCATATCCTTGCTGTACGGTCCCAGCTGCCGCTGACCAGGAGGTCTCCGCTTGGCGCGAATGCTAAAGACGACACAGGCCCTTCATGGCCGGAAAGCTGGTCGAGAAGCTGACCGGTCTGCACAGACCAGATGTGAATATCGAAAGAGTCTAGAGAGCCTGCTGCCACGACTTCACCACTTGGGTCAACGGCCATGCAAGAGAATGACAGTCGACTAGGCGCCGTAAAGGTTCTAAAGTTTCGGTACCTCACCAAATCCCAGGCGCGTATTGAACCGTCCAGACTCGATGTGAAAAGGACATTGCCCTTCTTTGCGAACTCGCAAGCCGTGACACCACTCGAGTGCTCGGTAAAAGTGACGATACAAAAGCCTGATTCGACATCCCAAACTTTGATCTTGCCATCGTCGGCCGTGGTAATGATCCGTTGGCCGTCGGGGGAGTATACTAGCGAGTTCATGGAGTCGAAATGGCCCTGCTGCTTTAAGATGTAGGATTCTGACTGCCACTCCCACACGAGTAGTTGACCCAGCTTAGAGGCGCCAAAAGCCAGCCATTCGCCGCTCTGGTTGATTGTGACAAAGTCTATATCGTTCTGTGATATGCTCAGTGTGTGGATGGTATTGAAATCGGGTAGTTCGTAGAGGCCGAAAAGACCGTTAGAGAAGCCCGCGACCAGAAGGTTGGATTCTGCATGAAACGAGGCGCATCTCACGCTCGCGCTTCCTTGCATAAAGTAATGCCTCTTCACCACCCTCCAGCGCATCCCCGCGTCGTCATCCTCCATTTCGTCGTCGGAATCTTCAGGCGGAGGGGCATTCGGGTTCCGTGCATATTGCCAGTCGAAGACTGCGCCATCCTTGCTAACTGTATAGATTGTTTCCTGGTCCTTAGAAAACCATGCGCCGATGACAGACTGCTTGTGCCCTGACAAAACGGTCGGTTCGAAGCCATCTTCAGGATTCAAGCTCCATATACGTGCAGTCAAGTCCTTGGATGCAGTTAAGAAGAAGCGGGAGTCTTTCGACCATTCTATGTAGCGGACGTCATCGGAATGGCCGGTGTGTGTGTGGTGGCGTACGAAAGGTGCGAACTCCATCATGCCGTCGGCATTCGCGTCCGGAGTTGAAGGAACTTGCCATACTTCGATCTTGCGCCCCAATCCCACTGCGAAATGGCGACCGGAGGGCGAGAAGGACAGGGCAGTAACTTGCGACCGGAACGAGAAGTGGTAGAGGGGAACGCGCCGGGGCACGTTGGTCAAGATGGCGTGACCTTCATCGTCGACGGATAGGAGTAGA
Source organism: Apiospora kogelbergensis (assembly GCF_038363985.1). Lineage (NCBI taxonomy): Eukaryota > Fungi > Ascomycota > Sordariomycetes > Amphisphaeriales > Apiosporaceae > Apiospora > Apiospora kogelbergensis. The sequence continues at coordinate 2,442,357 of NW_027117422.1, forward strand.
TTACCCCGCGGTGTAAGGCCGATGCGGGCAATGTTTTTGCGATGAGAGAATGGGAGGGTATGCGATTTGTTGCTAATGTTGTTGTTAATATTGCAGCCCGAAAGTATACATTCGTTGCGGTTCGCTTACTTGACCAGATCGAATACACTGACTCTGTTTCCCACAGGTGAGAAGAGGCATGTGCCATCTGGGGAAAATAGAAGATTGCCCTGGCTGTAGACAGTGCCCAGCAGATTGGAAAACTGAAGCGCAAGAATCGTTAGTATGCCTCGGTGCCTTCATAGAGCGAGACGGAGAACGTACCTTGAAATCAGTCTTCATTGTCGCGAATCGCTTGGCTCTTCTGCCAATATCATGAGAAGCGTCGTTATCGGCGTCGAAAATGTTACGGGCAATTGAACTTTTTGTTTCTTATCGGGCGATAAGCATTGATTGTTCAGCTCTAGCTGGAGTACTCGGTATATGTACATGAGATAAGGTACTTCTGCCTATCCTTGTCGGTTTTGCTGAACGGAACGAAACGAAGCGCTACCGGCAGTGTGTGCCTTTTCGAGGCGCCACTTATTTGCATGGCACTTCCGAAAAATGGTTCTACCTTATTAGCACCTACGGCCTGCCTGTAGGAAGGGCAAGAGGGTATGGCATCGACTTATGCCGATTGCATGAAACCAGTTGCATGTACTTGGAAAATGTGAATTGCCTAAAGTCTTGAGTCACAGTGATTTAACGAATGAATAGCTGGCGGCAGGGGATTCGGATATCTAATCAAATGCACGGACTGTATTGTTGCAGTTATTTGATTTATACCTCTGTATGTATGGGGCAAAGAGCCATGGGCAGCGGAAAGGGTTCCAGGGGTTCAGTTCGAAAATTCGATGGGCAATGGGTTGGAGGTTAACAATCGAGAGAAGAGCAGGTCTTCCACTGCACTCCCTCCCCCAACTCAGACCATAGCTCTTTCCGGTATAGTGCAGTTGCCCGAACGTCTCTGATAGGCGGTCTGGGCAGTAGTCTGGGTACATATTGAGAAAGGAAAGGGGTCGTTGGCACGGGCCAAACAACGTTCCCCCAGCCCGGCCAAAACTGGGTGTAACTGGACTGAATTGAGTGAGCGCGCGCGAGAAGGGGAGGAGGGAGGAGGTTGATGTCGGGGCACTTTGGATTCGGACAGCTCAAATGCGTTGGCTGAATGGAAACGAAACCAAGACACCTTTTCTCCCTACTCTTCCAAGTCCGCCATTTCCCTACTGGCCTGATCAATAATCTCTCCCTCCCTCGACGAACCAACGACTTGTGTTGTTGTTGTTAACATCTTCCCTGCCCCCCGCCATCAAATCATAAACAAGCTCCCCATTCGTCTGGCCATTTTAATTACACGAGGCAGACCCGCTCTTTCTTGCAACCCAGTTGCGGTCTTCTCCTGAATCAATTCACTTTCGACCGCTCTCGTTCCAACACCACAAACACGGGTGTCGCGATACCACAAACCAAACACGAATCAGCAATTCCACGTCGTCATGGCTGCTCAAGTTCCTGAAACCGCTAGCCCTGTGGGCATTGCCCATTTGCCCAACCAGAGGCACAAGATTGTAGCAAAGCGAGGTGCCGCCTTCACCATCATGGTACGTTGAATGCGAAGCGGGCGTTGCGCGCCGCTCTTGTCCCGGTCCTGAAGACTGACTATGCATCTTTTCGCTAGGTTGCTGGCGAGTCCGGCTTGGGAAAGACGACTTTCATCAACACCCTGTTTTCGACAACTATTAAGAACTATGCCGATCACAAGCGACGCCACCAGAAGCAGGTCGACAAGACCGTCGAGATCGAGATTACAAAGGCCGAGTTGGAGGAGAAGTTCTTCAAGGGTACGGGACTTCTTTACCGCCAAAGCACTTGGATCATGTTCCTAATTATTTGTCTACAGTCCGCCTGACCGTTATCGACACTCCTGGTTTCGGTGACTACGTCAACAACCGAGATTCGTGGATGCCCATCATCGAGTTCCTCGACGATCAGCATGAGTCGTACATGCTCCAGGAGCAGCAGCCCCGTCGCCAGGACAAGATCGACCTGCGTGTACACGCTTGCCTGTACTTTATCCGACCCACTGGCCACACCCTGAAGCCTCTCGATATCGAGGTCATGAAGAGACTCTGCTCTAGAGTCAACTTGATTCCCGTCATTGCCAAGGCCGATACCCTGAGCCCGGCTGACCTGGCCAAGTTCAAGGCCAAGGTAACATAACATAGCCTTACAATCCCCCCCCATCCCCACAGATTTCACTAATCTGTCTATTAGATCCGAGCTGTGATCGAGGCCCAGAGCATCAAGATTTACCAGCCCCCGATCGAGGAGGATGACGAGGCGGCTGCCCAGCACGCTCGCAGCCTGATGACTGCCATGCCTTTCGCTGTCATCGGTTCCGAGAAGGACGTCAAGACCAGCGATGCGCGTATCGTGAAGGGCCGGCAATACTCGTGGGGCGTGGCCGAGGTGGAGAATGAAGACCACTGTGACTTCAAGAAGCTCCGATCGATTCTGATCCGGACTCATATGCTGGATCTTATCCACACGACTGAGGAGCTTCACTATGAGGCTTACCGTGCGCAACAAATGGAGACGCGCAAGTTTGGCGAGGCCCGTCCCCGCAAGTTGGACAACCCTAAGTACAAGGAGGAGGAGGAGGCCCTGCGCAAGCGCTTCACCGAGCAAGTCAAGGTCGAGGAGCAGCGTTTCCGACAGTGGGAGCAGAAGCTCATCGCTGAGCGCGATCGTCTCAACAAGGATCTTGAGCAGACACACGCTCAGATCAAGCAGCTCGAGAACGAGCTCGAGTCTATGCAGGGTAGCGTTGCCCGTAGCGGCCGTCGTTAAGAACTTGTTGGTTCCACTATACCCCCAACACGCCTTTTCAAGATATTCCCCGAGTATAACGAGCGTTGCCTAGAAACAGGTGGCATCTGTCTATCATACAGTTTTGGCAGTGGAGCTGGGCGTACTATGAAAGAGAAAAGAAACCTGGTTTAGTCCGACTTGTTTCTCTGGCCGAGATGGTTCATGGATGTGCTTTAAGAGCTAATTGTGTCTGCCAAGTCAGCTCATATGACGAGATGAGAGTAGGATTCTGGTGGGAGAGCAGTGATGGGTGTGTCTTATTCATTGTACACCCAGGCCCGGTGCAGCATTCCAGCCACCATGTGTTGAACGAGCCGAGATATTCCCCTTTTTAATGGATGTCACTTTGACTTCCAAATATTCTCTTGAGATAAGCTAGTTTTTTTATTAGTCAATGATGTAATTCTTTGTTGCTCGATATAACGACCAAATTGTGATAACACGATGGGCACATGCCAGTATACTCGAGTAGATACATTTATGTAGAAACAATTCGTCCTCGTCCCATCACCTTCACACAGCTAGAATACTACTTCCATAGGTGAAAGGAAGTCGAGTTATTCAAAGTACACGATCTATATTGGTACGTTATTTGCCAAGGGAGTTCTCGCTATTTGATAGTTTCTATCGTCCTATTTGCATATGGAGGTGAGAGACTGCAGGTTTCCAATCTACTGCATTGGACTGTATACATTCCTTCGAACTTGCCAAGTGGTTCAGGAGGATCTTCGGGTTGACACGGGAGTTTTATTTGAATCGATGAGATGATTGGTGGCATCTCCTCACTTCAAGGTCAGAAAATTTAGCACAACACAGCTTCGAGGCCGTCCTTGACCACGCAGGAACTCAAGTTTAGTTGCCACGTTCCACGCCGAGTGACTGAAGAACTGCTGGTTTTTTTTGTTAGGTAGGTCGCATTCCATCATTCCAGATCACGGATATGTATAGCTTACGCATCTCCCGCCCGCACAAGTTATCAACTATGGATCGCGAGCTACTGCTTTGGAACTAGCTTAACCTCTTGGGAGTATCTGGAAGGTTGTCGCCTTTTATTTTCAGATTGAAATCTAGCAGTGGGCAGAAGATGAAGCTGACAATTACAGCTATACAAGCATGAGTACGTACCTCCATCAAGTGTGTATGTGTTGTTGGCCATGCATCCAGCCAGGCTGTGGGTCGTGATACTGACGCCCAGGCCCTCCAGGCATCTGGCATCGCGTCCTCGTCATGCTCGGCCGTCAGTGGACGAGTGTATGTTCTCGACCCAATGTTCATGTTATACTTCCAGCTGTCGGCCCGCCCACACTAGGTATGCACAACAGATCTACTAATATGTGCAGTGACATGACACGGGTGACGGGGGATCGATAAGATAAGTACACTCCGTACATGCGCCGTAGCGCAAGCCAATCCTCGTCCAGTGTGGGGTAGGTCTGCTCCTCCTCCGTGCAGCCCTCACTGCTCCTCTGCTGCTCCTCTGCTGCTCCTCCAAGCTTGTGAAAGTCATCGCACCACACTCAACTTGGCATCCCATCACTTTCATTTGACCGGTTGCCAGAGTTGATGGATGCATACTTTGAATCTGTAACCCCCTCCCTACTTTTGTCGCTATAGCCACTTCTTTCCCATGTTATAATAACACCATCGCACTCCGCTCCAAGAGCTTGCTTGGTTGTGGCATGGGAACTTCGATATGTTGTCACTCGCGGTGCAAAACGCCACCAAGACCGTCCACGTCCGCCTGACCAAAGCATCTAGAGTCTCGGCTCTGCGAACAGCTTCACTCTGCAGAAAATCGACTGCCTTGTCCCCGACACGGCCTCCCAGTCGCAGCATACAGACCACCACGAAATGGAGGCCTGTTCAGGTTCTCGACGAGTACGTTCCTGTCGCCGCTGCTGTTTTTCATTCATGACGTCTTAAATCGGCTGACGGAGCGCGCCTCTTAGATGGGTGGCTAAAGAAGCCCGCCCTATCTCCCTCCGGCAATTGATGGTCTTTGGGCGCTCTCTGACCGAGTCGCGACTCCTCTCCTCGGCGAATTATGTGCGCACCGAGCTACCAACCCGCATAGCCCACCGGCTCCGAGACATGCAACGACTTCCATACGTTGTGGTCACGAACCCTCATATTAGCGATGTTTATGATTTATATTACTCGGCTTTCGACATGTTTCGGAGAGTCAAGGAGATCAAGACGCTCGACGAGAATGAACGTTTCTGCCAAGATATTGCTCGCATGCTACGCGCGCATCTTACCGTGATACCAAAGTTAGCCATGGGCATCTTGGAATGCAGAGGGCTGATGCCACAAGAAGAGTTGGATGTATTCATGAATACGATACTAAAATCAGTATGTGGTTCAACCCTTGTTACCCAATGCGACGACGCAGTGCTAACAACAAACCACCAGAGGATATCTCGAAGAGTCATTGCCGAACAACATCTCGCCCTGACTGAAACCTTCGACTCACCTTGGTTCTCCCCGGGTGCTAAGGTGTCAGAAGAATTCATTGGCGAAGTTTTCCTCAAGTGTGTGGCCAAAGATGTCATCGAGCGCTGCGGCACTGCTGTGCAGGAACTCGCTCGGTCGGCCAATGCGCCAGACGTTGTCATTCCCGAGATCAAGATCGACGGGCATCTCGGGGCTGCATTCCCGTATATTCTGAGCCATCTTGAGTATATTGTCGGGGAACTTCTCCGTAACTCCGTCCAGGCGGTCATAGACCATCACCATAAGAAGTATAAAGGGAAAAAGGACATGCCGCCTCCACCACCGATCGAAGTCACTTTGTGCGAGGCGCAACAACATGTCATCGTTCGGATCTCCGACCAGGGCGGTGGAATCCCCCGGGATATTCTCCCTTACCTATGGTCCTTCAGCCGAGGACCACACAGCGGGCAGCGCCTCGAGAATCTGACCCAAGTCCCCCTCATGGCCGCCACGCTGCAGGAGCTGCGTGTTGACGGGAATTTCACGGGTCTTCAGGATGGCCGCTCCGGCTACAGCGACAGTTCACTCACGTCGCTCTCAGCCAGGCCACCCAATTTGAGACTGGGCATGGGGCTCCCCCTCAGTAGGGTATATGCTGAGTACTGGGCCGGCAGCCTGGAGCTTCACAGCCTCGAGGGATACGGGGTCGATGTATTTCTGCAGATCTCAAAGCTGGGAAATAAGAATGAGCAGCTTGCTACGCGAGCTACTATGGATTCCGTCTAGGCGGCATCGTTCCATGAATGATATGATTGCTCTTGTAGCCAAGCACATGGCGTGGGATTGTCGGTTCCAGGCTTATTTAGTATTATGGTAATGATAGCGTTGGCTGTGAAGTGTGTATACGCATTGGTTCTCAGCGTCCAGATATACCCTGGTGCGGGAAGGAGGATGAATAAAAGCCCGTTGCCATCTCACAACGAAAGCATATGTCAGAGAAACAACGTAGTCGTTGTTATTCGTTTCCCTGGCGGCCCCTTGCCTGCCCATATCCTGCCCCCTATACGGGTCTTCTCTCACCAGAGCAAACACCGGTTCTTTATCGGTCATGCGCTCACTGCGTCGCCAATTATTGTCAGTTGTTTCTGTAAGAGAAGGTGTCTCCCTGGGTCGCTGGCATCTCGGTTAACGATACCAATGGTAGGTATTGTTTTATCCAGGTCTCCGATTAAGACGTCATCCTCCCAAGCTAGAGAAAAAGTGGGGGGGTGCCGCGGTGCAGAGTGTCAGTATTTCAAATCTATCGGTACCTCGTAGCCAGCAAAGTAAGCGCACGACTGGGCTGTCACGCAACCTGGGAGAGCTGGTTCTGGGATGGCTAGAAACGTCGCCAAAACAGCGACGGAGTGGTTCGCAACATAAGATTTACTTGACGGCTGATGGGGAGCAAGCCTCCTGCCTCCGGTCCGCCCTGGCCACCCTGGCCGCCCTGGCAGTAGGTTAGGCCCCGTAAAAGCCGTAAAGCTGGCGCTGCCTGTTGCCCCCCCTCCTCCCAAAAAAAAAGCTCCAATGCCGCCTCCACAAGTCACAGCCCACTACGCTACGTAGTGGCACCAGCCCAGCACCCAGTAGCCAGCAGACGTACATACATACATGCGTACATGCGTACATCCGGCTCAGTGCCAGTCAGTCAACCTTGCTTGCCTGCTTGCTGCGACCTTATTCAGTCACTGTCACGGACTGGTCTTGCTTGCTAGTTTCGCAAATCAATCTATTCAGCCCACACATCACCTCACCAAACTTGTAAGCTTCCTTTGCTGGGCGATCGTCTTTGGACAACAATTCTTTACATCGCCAGCTCTGGTGCTCTTACTTACAATTTCCCTCTTTTTTTTGTCCCATTCCACACCCCTTGCCTTTTCTCATTTTCTGGCACAGAGGCAACTGGTCGATCTTACCTTTTGTCTACTTCTTCTTCTTCTTCATTCTTGCCTGTTGACGCAACTGCTGTCTCTCATCATCCATTGTCGTCAGAGCATCCGACCCCGCCAACTACGACCTCGAGGCCGAGAATTCCCATCTGGAGCTTCACCCAGCCGCTTGGCTTCCCTGAATAGACGCTGTTTTTAGCAAGAAGAAAACAAGAACCCGACCCCCGTTGATGTCCTTACTGCGACGCCTCTAGGCCTACAGATACCCGTCGCAGCCATGGTAAGACTTTGAAATCTCCAGATCTTCAAATCGCACTTGTCGGCAACCTCTACCACCGCCACCACCACCACGCTTGGCTCCTTCCCTACACCACTTTTGACCAGTATCGGAACCAATGCACACCCCGATAAAGCAGGAGCGATGCATTGTTGCGCAACCCATGCACCCAAGTCATTTGCCGAGACCGAGTCGCTTCATAAATCACCACCTATAGACCATACTAGCCCTTTTCACAGGTCATCGTTGCATGTGCTGACTAGCCAATTCACAGAGCTACGATCCCGAGATCCATTCTCCCAACGAGATGATGATCGACACGCAGGACGACTATGTCGTTCAGCCCGCCGAGGACGAGAAGGAGCAGGTCACAATCATCAACCCTGACAGCCTCGATGCGGACGTCGATAAACCTGAGAATGTTACCCTTGCGACAGACTGTATGTTACTACCATGGCACTGAAAATGCGCTGCCAGAAGAAGCTCCGGTTGTAAGACTGACTGGTGTATACAGTTGAGACCATGAAAGAAATGGTCCTCCCACCTTTACCCGAAGAACCGAGAATACTGGACGACGCCGTCAGCACATGGACAATAGAGAGCTGGCGGAATCTCACCAAGAGGGAACATGGGCCCGTCTTCCAAGCCGGCGGCTTTCCATGGTCAGTTGAGCTGGCCGCGCAGAGTGTTGCCCTCCGACCTTTTAACTAATCTCAATCCAGGCGAATCCTTCTCTTTCCATTTGGTAACAACGTTGATCAAGCCTCGGTTTACCTAGAGCATGGCTTCGAGGACCCAAGCAAGATCCCCGATGATTGGAGCTGCTGCGTACAGTTCGGCTTGGTCATGTGGAACATCAATGACCCCTCTCTCTTCACTTACCACACAGCACATCACCGGTTCACCAAGGACGAAAGCGATTGGGGTTTTACAAGATTCCTTGAGCTGCGCCGAATGTTCCAGGTGTCCTGGGAGAACTCGGGCAAGCCCTTGTGCGAGAACGAGTCGGCCAACATTACGGCTTTTGTCCGGGTGGTCGAAGACGAGACCGGCGTTCTATGGCACAACTTCAACAACTACGATTCGAAGAAGGAAACCGGGTTTGTTGGTCTCAAGAACCAGGGAGCTACTTGCTATCTCAACTCCCTACTTCAGTCCTTGTACTTTACCAACGCCTTCCCGCAAGGCTGTTTATCAAATCCCCACAGCCGAGGACGAGAGTATTATGAATAGCGCATACGCCCTCCAGAGACTATTCTATCAACTGCAGACCTCCAACTCTGCTGTCGGCACGAACGAGCTTACCAAGTCCTTCGGCTGGGACACACGACATATCTTTGAACAGCAAGATGTTCAAGAGCTGTCCCGTAAGCTCATGGAGCGCATGGAGGAGAGGATGAAGGGCACCGCGGCCGAAGATGCTCTCCCCAAGATGCTGAGTGGAAAGGTCAAGACTTATGTTTCTTGCATTGATGTGGACTACGAATCAAGCCGTATCGAAGATTTTTGGGATATCCAACTCAATGTTCGCGGCATGCCGACATTGCAAGACAGTTTCAAGGACTACATTCAGCAGGAAACACTGGATGGCGAGAACAAATATTGGGCTGGCGATGACTTCCAAGTACCAGGACGCGCACAAAGGTGTTATCTTCACCAGCTTCCCCGATGTGCTTCACCTCCACCTCAAAAGGTTCGAGTACGACATCCAACGAGATGCTATGATGAAGGTGAACGACCGATTCGAGTTCCCTGATATCTTTGATGCCGCCCCATACCTGGAAAAGGGCGCTGATGTGTCTGAGCCATGGGTATACAAGCTGCACGGTGTCTTGGTGCACAGCGGCGATCTTAATGCAGGCCATTACTACGCCTTTCTAAAACCCAATAAGGACGGCTGGTTCTATAAATTTGACGACGACAAAGTTACCAGAGCCACCATGAGAGAGACGCTCGAAGAGAACTACGGTGGCGAATACCGATCAAGTCAGAATCAGATGCGCTCGACGCAGAAGAAGACGCCCATCATGCGCCAGATGAGTGCCTACATGCTGGTATATATTCGGGAGTCTCGTCTGGACCAGGTCTTGACGCCCGTCAGTGAGGATGATTCCCCACTGCATCTACAAAAAAGACTTGAAGAAGAGGCTGCCGCGCGTGAAGCAAAGAGGAAGGAGCGTGAAGAGCAGCATCTTTTCCAGATAGTCAAGGTCGTGACTGAGGACACATTCAAGCACCACGGGTCTACAGATCTGACACATTTTGATGGCGATGCGAAGGTAGATCTGGCTGCGCCCAGAACCTACAAGATCAACAAAAAGGCATCTATGGAGGAAGTGCTCAGTATTATCGGCGAGGATATTAACCAAGACCCACGCCGCATCCGTTTGTGGCTAATGGTCAACCGACAGAACAAAACCACGCGACCGGATCAACCGATCATGGATCTCAAGCCCACAGTGGGAGAGACATATACACGAACTGCAAGCTCCAGTCGGGATAATGCTCTTCGGGTGTGGGCGGAGGTGGCTGACGAGGTTGATGACCAGGGTGAGGCTATCTGGCCCACTTACCAAAGCAACTCCAACGGCGTTGTTGTCAAGACGACGGATCTAATACTTCTGTTCATCAAGTGCTTTGACGCTGAGAAGCAGACATTGCAGGGAGTTGGGCATCTTTATGCCAGCAAGGAGAAGAAGGTTGACGAATTGGTGCCTGCAATCTGCAAGAAGATGGGCTGGGGTGATAAGCTTCCCGCGGGCGAACAGTTGGCTATGTGGGAAGAAATCAAGCCGTCGATGATCGAGCCTCTGAAGGCTAAGCAGACTTTGAAAGCAGCCGAGCTGCAGGATGGCGATGTTCTTTGCTTCCAACGGATGCCAGATCGTAAGGCGCCTGGCGACATCCTCGGAAAAATCCCACGACTCGGCGACAAACAATCTGACGACGGTGTCAAGAGGTGGGACCACTACGAAACCGCTACTGAGTTCTACGACTTCTTGAACTGGAAGAAGGAGGTGAGGTTCTGGCCTCACCCGACGCGTTGCGACAAGGAGTATGAAGACTTTTCTCTCACCTTGAGCAGCCGCATCACCTATGATCAAATGGCGGAACGTGTTGCGCATAAACTGAAGGTGGAGCCCACTCACTTGCGCTTCTTCTCGATCAATGCCTCGACTGGCAATCCAAAGACGCCAGTCCGACGTGTGCTCAGCCAGACTCTTCATCAAATCCTCACCCCACAGAGCAACTTTGCCGCAAACTCTCAGGCGAAATCTGACGCACTGTTCTTCGAGGTTCTGGAGATGAGTCTTGCAGAGCTGGATACCAAGAAGAATGTCAAGGTCACATGGCTCTCCGAGGGTATTTCAAAGGATGTAAGTGAATTATTTGGCGAAATCACCTACGCGCGTGTGTGTATGTTAACGAGCTCGGTCATCAGGATACATTCGATGTCCTTGTTAACAAGCAAGGCCATGTTGAGGATCTTATCCAGGCCTTTGCGAAGAAGGCACAGATCAAGGACGAGCAGGATGGCGGCCGGATACGGGTCTACGAGATTCATAACCACAATATCCATCGGGAGCTCTCGGCCAATTACCCGGTGCTGAGCATTAACGACTACACAGAGGTGATCGCCGAGCGGATACCCGACGATGAGCTGGAGGCCGACGAGCGCGATTTCGTCAAAGTCGTCCACTTCCAGAATGACCCGAGCAGAATGCATGGGATCCCTTTCAAGTTCCTTCTTAAGGAGGTATGTATAGGTTGTGTGATATCTGCTTGTGGAGGGGGAGAGAGGGCTGACCATCTGCAGGGCGAACCTTTCTCGGAAACCAAAAAGCGACTCGAGAAGAGAACAGGCATCAAGGGCAAGGCTTTTGAGAAGATCAAGTTCGCCACGTGGAAGAAGTATGAGAAGAAGACGTATTATCTTCAAGACGGTAAGACGCTGCCCATTGCGGTCTCGGTGAACACGATGCTAATGTCAGGGACAGATGATGTGCTGTTCGAGCAAGGCGGCGCCGTTGAAGATGACTTGGTGCTCGGTCTTGACCACGTCGACAAATCAAGAAACCGAGGGAACGGACAGGAGATGTTCCTTAAATAGGTATCACCAGGAGATTATGAATAACAAAACCACTTAGCCGTGATTAGGTGATTTGGAGCAGCGCTTGGAGGGCGAATACCTAGGTGGCCTTGTGCCTTATTGACGCTGGGATGATACACAGCCATGGCCAAAAAAGCAGGCTGGGCGTCGGGTCTATGAATTCAGGCTTAGTGGTATAAACTTGTGCTAGTAAGAGACTACTTTGAGATGACGATTAGCCCACCTGGTGCGATCAGTTGGCCAACTAAGTCAATGGACACGATCTGGTGGGACCAGTGCCTTTGTTATTGCGATGTGTTGAAACGAAACGTGGCTGGTTGTGGAGGTTTCGTCGCTTCGCTATATCTTTGCCCGAATGATGTCGGTTCGTCGGTGGGGGAGGGGAGGGGAGGGGGCAGAGAGAAGATCAAGGTTATACCTCGTACTGTACTGTCTCCAAAATGGTGCACAATGACGAACCTACTCGCCGTAGTAGGGTGAAGCCGCAGGCGTACCGGCCCAGTCGTCAAACTGCTCAGGCCGGCAGGTCGGTATATGTTCTGGGATGTATCCAGCTCCCCTCCCACTTCGCATTCCAAAGGTATCATCTGGGTAAACATGGCCCCTCCAACTCCCAATATCAAAGTAAACAGCAACGGCATCCCCGAATTCGAGGACCTCCCTCTACGGGATGGCGATCCGCATCACTCGGCCTGGGGCCTTTACGGGGATCATGATGAGCTCGGGACCTTGAACCGTCTCACGGATGAACGAGTGGCCGCCGCCGCGCGGAACGAGGTCAGGACCGGACAGAGGTTGGTGATCTCGATAAGCAAGACAAATAGCGGGCATATATGCAGGCCGACTGTGGGTGGCTAACCGCTTGTTTGCATGAAGGATCTCGCTCAATTGGCCCCTCGACGCGCAGTCGAACCGATCCTTCTTCCAGCGCGCCCGCTTCCACCAGGACATGTTCCCCAAAGCGCCCGCCACCGTCAACGACGACGTCTGGACCTTCAACTCGCAGGTCTCGACGCAGTGGGACGGCCTGCGCCATTTTGGGTATCAGAAGGAGAAGCTGTTCTACAACGGCGTCACCATGAAGCAGATCCATGGGTGCGGTCTGGAGGCAGGGAAGAAGAGCACCGTGAACGGGATTCAAGGTAAGCAGCTGCCGAAACCTCTTTCTCTATCGAACACTGTCCGCCAATTGGCCATACTGTTGCTAATCTGCAATCACGTCGTTCTGAAACTAGCATGGTCGGAACAGGGCATTGTAGGGCGCGGGATACTGGTCGATTACCACGGCTGGAGGACGTCACAGCCCGACGGCCAGGTCTCTGCCTACGACTCCTTTGACTCCACCTCGATCTCTCTGGCAGACCTCCAAGCCTGCCTGGAAGCTCAGGGGACTGAGGTCAAATTCGGCGATATTCTCTTCATCCGCTCAGGTGAGTGTTTCTTCTCGTGACACTTGACCGTGACCGTTGGCATGAGAAGACGTACAGACTCACAAGGTATGTGATTCGCAGGCTTCATGGAGACCCACGCGACCAAGACACGCGACGAGATCTGGGCGCACCAGGACGTCATGCCGCACCGTTTCGGGGGCGTCGAGCAGGACGAGGCCGTGCTCCGGTGGATCTGGGACAACTTCTCGGCCGTCGCGGGCGACCAGCCCTCGTTCGAGGTCTGGCCCACCCAGAAGGATTGGCTGCTCCACGAGGTCCTGCTCGGCGGCTGGGGGTGCCCGATCGGGGAGCTGTTTGACCTCGAGGCGCTCGCGAGGCGGTGCCGAGAAGAGAAGCGATGGAGCTTCTTCGTCTGCAGCGAGCCTTGCAATGTTCCGGGTGGTGTTGCTAGGTAAGCGCTCTTGCTTTCTCCTGCTGGGCGGGATGGAGAAGGGGAGAGAAGAACATCATCTCAATGCCTTGGCTAATTTCTGTCACAGCCCGCCGAACATACTCGCCATCTTTTGAGTCGGTCACTCGTCTCACTGCTGCTTAATGTCGGCTGTTGTGCTCTGATGAATGGACATATTCAAAGCCACCGGGGATCTGGAACTGTACTACTACTATATGTCCCGATTGCGCGACCTCTGGGTCGTATACCTCTCCCTGTGTAGAAGTAGCGAGCTACCTCGCTTGTTACATTCCAATCCCACTCGTGTTTTCCCTACATAAGCGCCGTTCATCACCATGTTCTTGCTCCTCCCATTGCTGTCGCAGCCGCGCTTTCCTTTGCCACGCATCGAATAAAGCCTCCTTAATGGTGTCTTCGCCCTCGCCGAAGTTGGCGACCGAGGTTTTGATGACCATGTCGACCTGCTCAGGGGTCCAGACCAGGTTGTACGAGCCCGAGAACTCGGCCGTGGACGGGTCATAGCCGGGCACGGCACGCTCGTTAGGCAGCAGCGGTAGGTACACGACGGTGCACTCGTGGCGGGCCGGGGGCGCTGGCGGGTTCGTCACGGTGCGACCGTACGAGTCGACGACCGTCTCTGGGCGTGCTTGGAGCGGCGTCCCGTCGTATATCTGCGCATACAGGCCCCGGAACCGGTCTTTCGGGTCGTCAGCGGCCTGGTCGCAGTCGGCGTCCTCCTCCACCTTTGCTTTCCCTGAGGCCTTACTATCATTGTCTACTTTCCGGCGCCGTTTGGCAAATGCTAGGCCCCGTCGCGACCCAATCTGTTCGATACGCTGCCCGAAGCTATCCTTTTGAACGTCCGAGGACGCGTCCATGGTAAGAATCACGTCGACCTGACGCCCAGGGTGCAGCAGCGGCATGGTCGGGCAGTTGTTGTCCATGCCCGAGTCGATGAGGTGGATGCGGGGCGAGTTCTCGATCCCGGGAGGCCGCGAACTGCCATTCTCAGCGGTTGGCGTGTGGTGGTACAGGAAGTTGTGCTCGTTGGACGCGTGCAGAGGGTGGTGGTTCTCGAAGACGGACGTCTCGTGCTTCCCCCACATCTTGGCCACCCCCGAGGACAGACGGTTGATGGCGTCGCCGACGAAGCCGGCCGGGAGGTTGCGCTGGATGGTGGACAGGTAGCTCGACAGCGGTCCCGCCGGCGCGCTGGTGCACAGCCCGAGCAACAGGGATAGTGATTGTTCAGGCAGTTGGATGGTTGACTTGCCTTCTTCATAGGGCCGTCCAAAGCCATACGTCGGACACCACTAGTATCCCACATCAGCGAAAGAGTACGCACTGGGCAAACGAAGTGGCTGTATTGGTTGGAACACTCTCGTTGCAAGAGACTCACCGCTTGAAGCTCGTCGCATCCAATCTCGTAGGGAGTCATCTCGAACCACTGAAACCAGGCATCCGTGGCCTCGTGGTGCTCTTTGCTAGTCGGATCTGCCGCCTCAAACGGATGCTCAGAGTCTACCCAGTCTTTCCACGGCCTCTCGTGACGGATGGCAGTCAAAATCGGCAACGGGTGAGTTCCGTGTTCCAGAAGCCTCTGTGCGTCAGACCACTTGGTCCAAGACTTGCTGTTGCTGCCACGATAGTCCGCAACCCCCTCGCGGGTCGTTTCGTTCCTTGTTTGTAGCGGCGGCGCGGTATCCTGCTGCTGCTGCGGCTGCGGCTGCGGCTGCTGCATGAACAAGTGGCCCGTGGTGAAGACGGCGTAGAGATCCATCGAGACGGTCTCGAGCCCGCTCTTGTGCTTGAGAACCAACGGCCCCAGCGTCTCGTAGTCGCCCCGGGCGGACCCGAGGAGCGTCTGCACCGCCTCAGGCAACAGCGGGTGGTACGGGGAGAGCCGGCGTCGGCAGTGCTCGACCAGCCGCGCGGCGCTGCCGCCCCCGAAGGTGTACAGCGCGCCCAGGGTCCAGCAGGAGCCCGAGACGCCGGCCGTGTAGGCAAGCAGGTCCCAGAGGCCGGCGTCCTGTAAGGCCTTCGCGTAGCCCACGAAACCCAGCATGGCGCGATACCCGCCGCCGGAGCCGCCCAAGGCGACGGTCGGCACGTCGTCCGGGTGAACGCGCTCCGGGTCGTCGCCCAGGCCCATGTAGCGGGCGAAGTGGTCCCGCACGTGGCGTTTCCGGGCTGCGAGGAAAGCTTGCTCCTCTGGGCAGAGCGCGAGGCCCTTGCGGACGGTGGCCACCTCCCGGACTTCGGGAAACAGCTCGGGGTCGCACATGTCCTTAGCAATTCGGGATTCCAAGGAGAGGAAAGACCTGGCCAGCTGTATATTCGGCTTGATGCCCTCGTACAGCTTCTTTGCCCTCTCGCCCCAAGAGCTGCCCAAGGCCTTGGCCTTGGCCACCCGCCTTCACGGCGTGCACCGCCGTGATCACGGCTTGTAGCACGCTGGGTTGGCTCTAGGCGACGAGAGAGAAGCTCGCGCTCGTAGGCGATCTGCTCTTTCGTCTCCTCTCCCCGAGGGTTATAGCTTGCACGAGACTTAGGTTAGATACGCTACTCTTTCTACGAAGAGGGAACTCACAAATGTTCTGTCATTTTCCCACCGATAAAGCTTGTACAAACTCAGGATTGCCACACACCCAGATCGTTAGTAGCATGCAAATACAATGGGACCCGACACAGGAGGCCATAGGTGCATATATACGGCATGACGGACAGTGACGCTGGGCGTGACTCTGGTACACAACCCACTTTGTCTTGGTGCATTGATGGCTGCTTGGATGTCGGACCTCTGGACTTGACCAGGCGCACCACGTGGACGTGGAGGCTCATGTGTTTGGGTGTGCTTTAAGCTGCATACTTACCTAACCTTACCTCCTCCTGGCCTACTCATCCATCCCCTCATTCCGTTCAATGTTTCTTTCGTGCGAGCATTGGCGGCTAAGAGGCCAAACAAAGGCTTGTTGTATTCGAGACCTGCATTATGTATAGCCAATTGGAGTTTTGGCGCGCTCTATAAGGGTATTTGTAGAGTGTACTAGATAGTCGACAGGTACAAGTCATACGCTGGAGACTAACAGACTGAACACCCAGGACCTCCTTGACCCGTCGATGACAGCCTGTAAAGCCTGTACATGTGCCGCTGAGAGCGAGAAGCCGTCGTGGTTGGCCTGGCTCATTCTCCTCCTAGTCTCTTCAACCACCGTACTGCTCAAGACCGCCCTCGACAAGCGGTCTGCTCACGCTTACACAGCACACCGCGTTTTGAAAATTATTCCCAACTAATTCATCACGATAGGCCTTCATGCCGCTCGCGTCTTCTGGAAATCCCATCGCTCGAGTTATCAAGTCCACCACTTTGCGAGTGTCGATATAGACCGACCAAGGCTATATTGTACAGGTATCGCCGAGATCCGCGTATCACGTCAGATAGACTGTTGTAGACTACCAAAATGGCCACTATCGCTTGCTACTTCTCAGGGGTTAGTCTTCCAGCTAAATATCATTCTGCGCCAGGAGATACTTACGTGCTCAGTCTCCTCGAAAGGGTTTGCAGCTTCGTGTCGTTATCCGCATCATGCTTGGCCTTCTCCATAGCGGCCTCATGCTGCTCGTCGTGTGCCTTCTTCACCTCTTCGCTGGTTGGTGGCAGTCTCTCGTTCTGCAGATCGACCTTTCTAGCATCTTCGAAGGTGCTGATGGCGTTTTTGATACCTTCGGCACCTAGCATAAGAGTTCCCGCCGGCAGACGGCCGCTTCCAGAAACCGTCTTGAGCTCTGTGACCCTCTCGGACTCCTCGCGCAAGACCTGGAATACACGCGACAGGCGACCGATGGCCAGAATCTTGTTCTTGATAGCCCGCCTCTTGTACTCAATGCTGTCGGGGTCCATGGGCATGGGGCTGTTGAGGGAGGGAGATAGGGGCCCAGGGGATGTCGAGGCTGGGGTGTCTTCCTTGAGCTCCTCCTCGGAGCACGTACTCAAGATCGCAATGA
Organism: Apiospora kogelbergensis; assembly: GCF_038363985.1. Lineage (NCBI taxonomy): Eukaryota > Fungi > Ascomycota > Sordariomycetes > Amphisphaeriales > Apiosporaceae > Apiospora > Apiospora kogelbergensis. The sequence goes on from NW_027117422.1 coordinate 2,459,848, forward strand.
GCATGTCGGTGATCTTCTCACCGACGAAAGGCAATGACCAAGTAAAAACATCCATAAAGTTGGGGAGCCAGTACGGGTGCGGGGTGCAGTTAAACTGACGGATGTTCATGACGTTGTTCTCATACTTCAGCACCGCCGCCTTGTTGTTGTACACATCGAGGTAGTTGGGGGCCGAGAAAATGGTCATGACACTGGGGAATCCCGTCGTACGCGTTTTACGGTACATTCGGTAGCCAGCATCTTGCGCCTCGTGGGCTCGGATAATGGACAAGAGGTTGTTCTTCTCCAAGAATGCACAGGCGGCGGGGTATGAGAAGAAGTAGGAGCAACCTCGCACATGATTATGCATAAAGAACTCGTTTGTCTTCTCTTGGCCAAAGTCCTCGAGAGGGTCGGCCCAGAGGATGTCGCACATCAAACCCTGAGTGGGCGGCTCCCGGAAACGATCAATGCTGCGCAAGTCGTCGAGGGTATGCAGCTCGGGGCTGAGACCACCGTGGATGCAGAGGAACTGCTTGTTCATGACGGCAGCCAGGGGCAGGGAACAGAAAGAATCCATGCAAGCCTCATATATGGCCTCGGAGTACTTGTGCTTGCATTCGAGCTTGAAGGTGAAGTAGTCGGTCAAATGGCGACATTCGTGGTTACCTCTCAACAGCCAGAGGCTGTTGGGATAGTGAATCTTCAGACACCACAGGTATAGAACACACTCGATACTGAAGTAGCCCCTGTCAACGTAGTCGCCCAGGAAGAGATAGCGCGTTTCGGAGGGGTCGCCGCCAACCTCGAAGAGCTTCATGAGATCGTAGTACTGGCCGTGAACATCACCGCAGACCGTAATGGGGGCATCCATCTCCAGGAGGTTTGGCTCGGCTCGCAGGATTTCGGTTCCGGCCTTGATAATCCATAAGGCTTGCTCCTCGGTCAGGCGACCTTCGCGGTAGAAGTGCTGCTTGAGGAAGGTGATATTGGGCTTCGTGCGAGTCTCGTCTTCCCAGAACTGCTCGTCGGTCGGCTTGAACATGGCGGGTGCCTGAACATCTGCATGGCGACAGGGGTTCCGCGGTCAGCTCGTTGTTCCCTCGTGAGGGTTGCATACCGACAACAGATTGTGTGTGGCGGCGGGGTAGATTGGGCGGGCGGCATAGCATACCTTTGCAGACTCGCTCCGTGGTGTTCACCTGCTCTCCGGACTCGAGAGTGTGCAGGGTGAAGTCGACCTCGGGGAGCGGCTTCTTCATTTGGATGGCGCGGATAGCATTGTCGACTTGCATGTTGCGCTGCTGCTCCAGGGTGGGAGCGGGCGCCTGGCCCTCTTCGTTCTCCATGTTGCAGGAGGGTGGTGGTGGTGTTGTTGGAAGGATGCGCCGGCTAGCAGATACAAGCGGTGAAGTTCAGAAAAAGGATAGCTTGGAGGATACGAGATGGCGCAATCCAGCAATCGGCAATCAACAGCGTGGGCTACCGTTGTCTCAATGTCAGGAGTCACGACGACCGGCGATGGGTGGAAAGGAAGGGGGGAAGATGTGATCTGCCAGCAGGGCTGAGGAAAGAGCAAGCAGGCGATGTAGTGGTAGGTAGAGAAGAGTTGCTGCTAGAGCGTTGGGCTACTGGAGCTGGAGGCGGCGAACTCTGGGCTCTGGATTCTGGGCTGGGCCAAATCGATCACTCAATTCAATTGGATTCAACCAAGACAAACCCATGTACTTTTTCGTCCTGTATGCACTTGGCCAGGCGAGAAGTTACTTACCTAGGCAGACTTGCAGACTAGTAAGTCCAGTAGGAGGCAGGCTGGGCTGGGGGGTGGTTTTTTTACTTGGGGCGGCAAGAGAGGCGGGAAGGCAGTGAGTGACTGTGTATTTGTACACAATTGCGGACACAACCTTGGAAAGCATGCACACCGGGCTTCCAATACTTACATAACTTCCCCTACCGCAAATGCAAAAGTCTACCTCCTGACCTACGCATCTGGCCCCTCGGCAAAGTCTGGTAGATTAGCTACGGTAGCAGACTGCTCGGTGACCATCGCAAGTGGTGAAAGGTGTCGAAAATAGTCGAGTACGTACCGCTGCTGTGGAGGGGAAACGAGCGCCAAGCAATGTCCGAAGTGGGATGCCCTAGGATGCCCCCCTCGTCCAGGGTCTTCTTATGTCAGGGCCCCCTGTTCTGTTTTGCCAGCCTGCCAGCACTGAGAGGCGCCCGAGAAGAAGTCAGATACATATGGGAGTGCTATCGTTGCATACACAGATGCCGGGGATGCAAGCGCGGGAGAAGTCACTACGACGCAGATTGGCTTTCACGGCATAAGACACACTCACCGAGGAATGAAAAGAAAGGGGAAAGACATGAAATTGTGTGGTGGCATGCGAGGAGGCAACCCACGTTGACCGATTCCGTGGGTATGCCATGGGGGGGGAGTACCTAGATTAGTGTCTAGATTAGTAGATTAGTAGGACTTTTCCCCTACCTACCTCCCGGAACGGGCTTCTGTCACTGTCAGCGAACAACCTTGATATCAGCCAAACTGCAACCTAAAACTTCAGATTATCGGCATCGCTCGCTGCTGCAGACTCCGCTGTGCATCAACTCTCGAGTCTCGACCTCTGTGTATCTGTGTCTGGTCTTCCCACAACAAGCACACGGGAAGTCTCACGGCCACAGCAACCTTACATTAGTAGTGCCCCTATCGATGCCTGTTTCAACGACATGTACCTATCGATGACCTCACAACCCCTTAGAGCACGTGATATGATCGTTTTTCGCTGCTTTCATCGTTTTATCGACAGCTAGTCAGTCCTGCCGATCCAGTCTACTACTACGTATAAAGCTTTTACACTGCGCAGTATCCGCCATCCACCAAAAGATCGATGCCGGTCGCATAGGACGAGGCATCCGACGCTAGATAGAGGTAGGCTCCCTTCAATTCCTCCGGTTCACCCTCCCGGCTGCCACACAGGTCGGTTAGAAATAGCCTCGAGTCTCTGCCAATCATAAATAAATCACTTACCCCATCGGGATCTTATCTCTCCATATGTTCTTGGTCTCAGCCGGTATGAAGTTGGTGATCTCTGTGTTGATGTAGCCGGGCGACACCGAGTTGCAGCGAGCAAAGCCTACCCACTCGACTGCAAATGATTTGCCTAGAACTGCCAGTCAGCATACAGCGGTGCTTTCAATACTTTTGTTTCCACCCCACGGTAGCGAACCAGGCCTGGGAAAGTTCCAGGCTCTCCCGTCTCCATCGTTACTTACAAGCGTGGATGATTGCGGCCTTGGACGCGTTGTATACCGTCTGCGCCTGTGGGATGTTGGCGATGTGGCCGGACATGGAAGCCGTAGCGATGAAGCTTCCGTGCCGGAAGTTGTCTAGTTTCTGTCCGTCGACTGTGGTTCCCTCCTGCTTCTGCCGCCGCCAGTGCAGCGCGGCAGCGCGAGCGCAGTAAAAAGTACCGTCGATGTTGACGCTTAGCACCTTCTGCATCCTGTCGATGGGCCCGTCGATGAAGGGACCGTCTTCCCAGGCGATGCCCGAGTTGGCGACGAACACATCGAGGCGCCCATTGAACTCCTTGACGATCTGATCGACGGCGTCACGCACGGCGTCCCACGACTGCACATTGACCGAGTATGCCTTGCCTATTATCGTAGTCTTCTTGTTAGTATGCCCCGGGAAGAGAGGCGTCACCGACAATCCAGGACAGATCAGCCCAGCTCGCACGGAAGGGGGCTTACACTTGACGCCGAAGTCTTTCTCAATCTTGGCTGCCTCGTCCAGCGCTTTCTTGTTGCTGTTGTACCAGATGGCGACGTTGGCACCAGCTTCCGCGAAGCCACGTGCAACCGAGAGCCCGATCCCGGCTCCGGCTCCACTGACGATGGCTGTTCGGCCCTTTAGAGAGAACAGGGGCATGACGAGGTCAGACTGAACCGATGGCATACCGCCGTGGGCAAAATTGCCTCCTTGCATTTCGGCGGCCATGTTCAGTGAACTCGAGCTGGTGTTTTCTCCGTGGATGTTCAGATGTAGTCGACTCAGGCTTTCTTCGTGTGCTTAGCTGCCTGTCAACCTACAGATGGAACCTCTGGTGCTGTGGCCAGGACGAGAGGACAGTGACGAGGGAGAAGGAGCTATATATAGTCCCTTCATCGTCGCTTCCAATGACTCTTGTGGATAAATGACTAGAACCATGTTCCATCGCGCTTGCCGAACTCCTGCCGGCTGCCGCTTCAGGTTCTGCTCTGTATATTCATGTTAGTGGTGCGCATATGGCTGCAACAAACAACACACTGGATGGATCCGGGGGCTAGCCGCTTTTCGCAACGGGGACCACATGTCAGTAGCCTCCATTCTACAGGCCTTACTGTTTGCTTTCTAGTTTGCATGATCCTAGGCCGTTCCGGGTGGTTCCCTTGTTATCTTGCGTCTGCGACAAAGGATTAATTGTTACTGCCTACTGCCTCCTGCCTACTGCCTCCTGCCTACTGCCTAATGTATGTAGCTGGGTTTTCTGTCTAGTATGCATGTGCATATGTAGGTGCAGGCGTTCCGCAAGCACATTTGGCCTGAAGTGTGTGGACAAACGTCTACCGGTCATGGTTGCATCCCGGCATGAGGTATATTTGTTTGTCCTGCGTGCGGGGGTACTATATGTACTTATATCGCCGGCTTTGGGGTCCCCAGTTTCTGCTGCCGGACGATGCCAAGCCAGCTGCTGGAGCTAATTCGGCGGAATTACTGGGCAACCTTCTTCTACTTGCTGTCTGCTCTGGCCATCATGTGATGATTGTCTGTCTGGCCTTTTGGGAATTGACGAAAAAACGGGCCGTCGTTTCCCGTGACACCAGCTGCGGCTATGTTCCCGGGGTTGCCCTTCTGTCATACCACGCCGCATGCATATCTCTTGAAGATCACAGCTGCTAACACAAAAACACATTAACCTACGACACGCTTGAGGATCTCCTCGCGCGGAAAGTTCGTATTCCTCCATCGGGAGACAAAGTCATCCCGGTTAACTGCACACATCACAAGTTAGTAGAGTGATGTTGAGGTTATATGCCATTGGGCAACAGGCCACGGGCTGGTGTCATGAGGACTTACTGTAACCACCACACATGCGTCTCACACCCGTAAAGGCGCTTCTGCCGTGGAGGACGCGCCAGTTGTCAAAGACTATGTAGGTAGACCTCGTTAGCCGCTATGGTGGATGCTGTGCGTTGGAGACCCGGGGAACCTTACTCAAAAGATTGCCAGGTGTAAGCTGCACCCAGTATTCTAAGTCTTTTCTCGTCAAGATGCTGTGCCACTCTCTTGCGGCCTCGTACCATTCCATGGGTGAACGCTCTGTAAAGGGCACGACGCCTCTGTCGTCGTTGTTCCACCTCACACGACGAAGTCCTTGGCCATTGCTCTTGGACTCGAGCACCGGGTAGGAAGTGTCCGGGGTAATAGTTATGCCCTCGTTACCACTCGCATGCCAAGACAGCTTGTGCGTGGTGAGTATCTTGTAGGCTCGAGGGGATTCTTTTCTCAAGAGACTTGCGGCGTAAAACCCGTCGACGAGCAGTGACTTGCCTCCTAGCGTCCCTTCCCCATCCTTCGCGGTAGGGTCTGCGTGCGACAAGAGGTGGAAAGCCTGCAGCCCTGCTGGGTCCGTGAAATACGTAGTGTCCGTATGGGCGCCAAGTGCTAGATTGGTGTAGGCCGTATCTGCCATGGCAAGGTCGGGTATGAAATCATAGAAGCCACCGTAGTGGGTTTGCCTTATGAATGCAATTTTTCCAGCAGCTTTTTCGTTGCTTCCCCAGTCTCGAAAGGGACGCCGGTCACGAAGACAAACCCGAATCGTTTCTGCTTCATGATGAGCAGATGGCCAGTCGTACGTGTGTCTAGGATGGCATATGGGACTCACGATGAAATCGGTCAACTGGGCTACGGTGCGGGTTTCGTTGTCTTCAAGATCTTTGCTCGACACCGAGGGTGGCCACGATGTCGAGTTTCCGCTACCGTTAGAACCAAAGTATTCAATTCTGTGAAACGTCAGTTCGGTTAAACAGGAAATGGGTTAATATTGTTAACCTTCGTGGCTCTGGTGTTCTCCGGTCGGATTGGATGTATGTCTCGATGAAATCCCACGGATAGAAACTGTCATGAGAGGCATCCGACCCTGATTGTATCAGCCATGTAACCAAGTGACGCAAACCGGCACTTACATTGGACCCGAACACCATTCTCTTGCACGTCTATTTGCTCAGGTCGGACGTCTTGGGGTATCTACGCCGAGATCAACCCTGCAATTCCTCTCAACAAGATGGAGATAGACCTTACCTCGAAAGTGTTGAAGGCCCTCTGCATCGTGTCTGGGTTGACACATTTCTTGCATCGACAATTGTCACTTGCTCGAATAAGCTACTGTAGGATCGTCGAGTTCCATTGACGGCTTACCGTAGCCAGAGGTTGGGCCTGTGGATGATTAGTTTTCGAACTTCTTTGTCCACCACGGTCCGCCACTTACAAGACTTCACGTTTGGGCTCTGCGACACTATCTTTGTGTTCTTTGGTATATGCGAATCTTAGGCCATCTCCAACTGGGGTGACCTGGAATCTTGTAGATCCACTGTGGCTATACCGTTGAGATTGCACCCGGGGCGATTGCCACAAGGAAAGCGGTTTACAGGGCAGACTGGAAGAATCAGTACACCTGCCCAACAGTGCCATGTCAGGTCTGTGGACTGGAGTGCCTACCGCGCCAGCCGTGAGCCTCGTACGATGGGTAGCATTGCGGTAAGAATGGGCAGCTTAGGAGCTCGAAATTGGCGGAAGGCAGCCCGAAAAAGGGGTGGAACGCACGATCAATTGATAGAATTGCCCGGTTCTGTGATAGTTGCTGAAGATGTCGGAATGTTGTCCGGTTCCAGGTTACCGAGGGACCGACGACACGCCCCGACGGTTTGTCAATGGTGAATGGGGAGGGATCCACCGGCAAATCACTTGGCGCCATCTAGTACGAGCGAGTCAAAATTTCACATTCAAACACATCAGGTTGGTCTAAAGACCATTGGCTACATGTGTTGATTGTATGTAGATATGTGCATGCGGGAACTGTCACAGTGTCTTGCAAAGAACAACTAGAATATCCCGCCTCCTTCCAGGCTCGACGGTGTCAAATGCCGTGGAGACAAGCAGAGGCTACAAACATGATATTATAAGTGATCATGGACATCGCCAACACTGCAAGTCCGGATGCAACATGTTGAGATTATTATGATCGTGAAAACCTATCATACCTGGCAATGGCCGACATCGAGTCGCAGGTCCAGGGCGCTGGCAAAGGCTCCATCACCACACAACGACCATCATATACGCGCTTGTGCACCGTCAAGATCCTGCCGATATGTCTCGCAATATGCGTCATCTCCGTCTTCTCAGCCGCCATCGTCTGTACATCTCTCAACAAGCCTGTTCCATCCAATGCGGTCATCATGTTGTCTATCATAGCTGCCTGTCTACTGCTGCTCATTTTCTTTGGGTACCTGAAGATCTACCATGACAGAAACGGCATGAACAAGGTGCATCCTCGTGCCGAGCAGGCGTTGAAGGTATTCCGGGACCGCTTGGTGAACCTGTTCTGTTGTATAGAGATGGACGCCTACGGAGCCTCCAAAAGCACTAAAGCAGAGCCCAAAGAGGCCGTGAAGCCGGCACCCAAAGAGGGCGCGGGCCCCAGTGAGAATGTAGGCGAGAGTACTCTACGGACCTTTGTGTTGGAGAATAGGTCCCCTCGAATGGGGGAGCCTTTACCAAGAGAATTGTTTAGCATCCATGGACCACGGGACCAACCTCGGGCTCCTGGCCAGGGCCCGCCGCGTCGTTCGAACTCTTACTTGAACGAACAAGGAGATCGACGGTTCCAAAGACAGCCACCCATAGAGCTCCAACAACCCTTACGGACTCGCCGATCACCCGCGTTTAGGCCCCAAATCAACACAGCAGGTTCAGCCAGTAATCGCAGGGTATCTCAGTCGATGTCCGGACAAGATTCTCGCGGTTCGCTGCGCTCTCAACAAAGACACCACGAGCCTTCAGCCTTAGTGGCACCCCTCAACACGTCAAGCTCGAGACGAGGGCCTCACAACAGGGCCGCTTACATGGCTAGTGTGCCTGATGTGGTACACTGGCTGCCAGGAATTTTGCATCATGGCCCAATCGCCATACTCCCGAAGAGCTTCGCAAAGCCGGCCCGGGTGTCCATATGCGACCAAGAAGGCATCGACAGCCATTGCAGGTCGTCCACTTCGTCACCAATCAGCCCAGCCCCGAGCACCGACCTGACGACCTCCTTCACGATGACCGACGTCTCTTCCACCTTCACGAACTCCCCGAACAGCAGCTACAGTTCCACGCCTACTACCCCGGCAGAGGAAAAGGAGGAGTTCGACTACCCTCAGTTCCCCGTTCAGTGCCGCGCCGAGCAGCGCATCCTGCGCAACACTCGCGACATCATGACCAAGCACAGGCTTGAATACCACACAAATTATCCCACGGTGCTGGAGTATTGTCGATCTATCAAATCCGATCGGCAGACAGCCAGTGAATCAACGAATCAGAGCGGCGATCTATGAGGGGAAGAGCATGTATCTCTAGTAGTAGATAAGGTAAGTAAGTACATTCATCCATGGGAGGTGTGAGCCCAGCAGGCAATGCACATGTAAATACTTAAATACCCGGGGGCCCAGAACAGTACGGCAGCTTGTTTTTCATAGACAAAAAGGCACAATCAGAACCCGCAGAACGAGAGGATAAATGTGAACGTTGAATCCTCAGTGACACGAGAGGAACGCGCAAGCTCCATTGTAGTAGTACGCGCAGCGGTGCTGCTACCCTTCGCCAAATCTCCCGAAACAAATATACAACAAACGAGGCAAGCAACGATACAGTCCAAGTAGTCTTTGCTATCAAAGCACCATAAACGCCAGCAGAACTCCCCGGTCAATTCTTTGGACAGAAAACCCACACTAGACAACTCCGCGGACTCTATCCCAGAATGAGGGTGCAGTCTTTTCCACAGTTGCGGGCGAAGGAGTGGTCAGAACCGTGTTCCATGCCTCCTCGCCATCTACAAAGAGGCTGTACTTGAGGCTGCTCAAGTCACCCTCGGCCAGCATCTCGATGGTGAGAGCTCCAAACTTGGAGTTTCCGGTGTTGACATATCTACAATTGTTAGTTTTGTTTCTGCTTTGAAGAGATGCTTCTGACTTACTTGAGCTCAACATCTTCATCATCAGTTTGCTTGTACGTTCCGATAGGGGAATAGAACTGGTTCAGGGGGCTTGCGGAGAACTCATGGACCATGACGCTCTCGGGCCACCTGCTGTCCTTCGGTGGTGGGAAAGCAGTGGCGCCAAACTCGTGGCGATCTCCTGAAAGTACGACAACGCCGTATCCGAGCAGGCCGGCATCCCACATTGCCTCGAGTATTTGCTGACGCTCATGAAGGAACCCACCCCAAGTATCCTTAGTGTTAACTCTCCAATTCTTGGTGAGCGGAACGGAACTGGCTACGATCTTCCATTTGACGCCCTTGGCTTCCGGGCGTCGCAGCCAGTAGAGGAGATCCTCGAGTTGTTCAGCACCAAGCATGGTCTTGTTGGGGTCATCAAATGGCTCGTTATTCTTGGAACGGTACGAGCGGGTATCCATCATGAAGAAACTGGCTGGTCCCTGCGCGAAAGAAAAGTAGGTGGTGCCAGATCGGGTGATTGCCCCGGCCGTCCCAGCTCTCTTGGCGCGGGGAGGGTTCACAGCAGTCTGGTAATGGTGCCAGGGGTCAACTGCAGATTTGTAAAGACCAGTCGAATTCTTATCCCAGTCGTTGGAGATCTCGTGATCGTCGAGTACGTGGATCCAGCTCAGGTTCTGGCCGACAGGAGCCCAATCAGGCGAGGCATACACTTGGCGGTACTTTTGTCTGTAGTCCTCGACTGACTGTCCGAAACGTTGCGGGACATCAACGTAAATGAAGTCCCCAAGGAACATCATGAACTGTGCGCCGAGCTCTGGAAGAACCTTGGCAAGGTGCTTCATCCCAGGGATGGCGAGAGGGTGATTCAATGGGTTGTATGGGATCCTGGGGAGGATACAAGAAGTTGCCAAGAAGGTGAATTTCCCGTCAAAGTGTTCTGGCATTTTGCCCGCACGCGGCGCACCGACAAACTCTCCGGAATGGTTGTTGGATGTCGTCCATTCATAAACACGCTGCTTTGAGTGGGACAGCGGAATCGTAACCACAGCGGTATAATCCGTCTCATTGGTGGTCCATTGCACACCGCCAGCAGTCTGCCATAGGGGGTTGTCAAAAGGCGGCTGGGCATCCTTGATGTGGACTTGGACAGTAATAGGCATCTTCGACTGGTCGGGTTCGCGAATCAGTAGCTTTGCCTCGGAGTCGGAGACGTAGCCGACTCGGGCAAAAGACAAGTCATTGCTGGGGTACTGCCAGCGAGGTCTGTAAACGGCATCCGTCATCATGGCGATGCATGCTGCGTTGATGAGAAACGTGAGGGCAGAGAACAGTCTGCTGTTGGGGCTGGGCAGCCCAGTGAGTAGAGTGCGCAGGGGGCGGACAGGCCTCTCGACCACAGAGAACTCCTCGGAGATATCTACCTCCTCATCGACAACGGCGGTTTCAGGGTTTCCCTCTTCATCTTCGGCACCATCGGGATCTGGGATCAACTTCTCCGTAACTGTCACGTCAACCTTATCGACCAGCGAGATTATCGGCTCGGTCAAGTATGTGTTCACGAAGGAAGGGACATATATGGCGAAGAGCGCGTAAACTACATAGATGACGGGCTAGGAGGTTTAGCGATTGTTCAGACTCGCGACGCGGCATCGGAAGGGGTCTCGAGTCGGGGATGAAAACAGCAGACGATTAAAACCGACTTACAGGGAAATTGGCCTATGAGAATCGAGGTCAGTAGCAGTACTCGTGGGTGACACGTTGGCTTGCGCATCTGAAGAATAACTTACCCATCGCAGGAAGAAGTAGGAGGCTATTCGTATCCCAGCGGACGCGACAGCTGTCGCGGTCCTTTGGTAGTCCATCCTTAGTGGAAGCTACCGGATACCGGATCTCGAGTAGTATGTGCTATACGCGGACGATTCGACTAGACGTAGCCTACAATTCGGGAAATGCTCGATTGAAACGAGTCTGTTAAGGAGTGGAGAGAAGGGAAGGCAAGTGAATTCAGTAGAGTAAGTCGAAGCTTTGGAGAAGTAATCGCATGGGAAGGGGATGATTCCATCTCTTAGACCCACACGTAATCTGCATAGCTTTCTCGGGAAAGGGGACAATGGTAGCAGTGACGACAGGGACTTGCGGCGACCCGGGGAAGTGCCACAGCTGGGAACCCAAGCTCCCCGTATTCGGGGCGGTATGATTGGTCGGTTAGGGGAACTGTAGGCACTTGTGGCTTGAAGAGGGGGGGCCGCCAAGCTTTCAGGCCGTTTACTAACGCAAACTCTCCGTCATTGCGCCTGTGTGCTGTCTGACGCAGCTAGCAGCTGCTTGATCGACACGGCCGCTCCATTTTATTTTCAAGCTTGGCACCTGAGCCTGGTCCCCCAGGGATTTACGATGACCCGTGCCGGACTGCCAGGAAACTTCCATAGCGTGGCCGCATCGCAATGCCCACTGGTGTACCCACTGTTGGCTCGATTGCCTGCACCCTATTTGGGAATCGCGACAAGCTGTCCAGAAGTTGGGATTTGCATCAAGACAACCACCACCACATCATCCAACTACCATGAGGGCCACACTTCTCTCTGTCGGGCTCATTGCCTGGCTTACCTCGGTGGTTTCCGCAACCGCCCTCACTTATAAGCTCAATGCGCACGAGAAAGCCTGCTTCTATGCCCACGCTGAGAAGCCAAACCTCAAGATCGCCTTTTATTTTGCCGTGAGTTCGCCCGCTCCCAGCAATGAAGAAAGAGAAAGAGGCATTTGGATTTGGAGTCTAACATTTTGCGTTCCAGGTGCAATCGGGCGGTTCGTTTGATCTTGATTACGAAGTGACTGGACCCGAAGACAAGGTTATTCTCGATGGCGAGAAGGAACGACAGGGCGATTTCGTCTTCACGGCACAGAAGGCTGGCGACTACAAGTTCTGCTTCAACAACGAAATGAGCACCTACTCGGACAAAGTCGTCGACTTCGAGATCGCTGTTAGTATTGCCCCCGTGGGCGTAACTACGTTCATGTTGAGCTGACCCTAGGATTCAATAGGTCGAGGACGAAGCTCGAGCTCAGCTGCCGGCCAAGCAAGGCACTTCCCCCGAACAAACATCGGCACTCGAGGAGTCCATCTACAAGGTCTCCGGGCAGCTGTCCACTATTACTCGAAACCAGAAGTACTTCCGCACGCGCGAGAACCGCAATTTCAGCACCGTCCGAAGCACCGAAGGAAGGATTGTCAACTTCAGCTTAATCCAGTGCTGCATGGTGGTCTGTATGGGTGCTTTGCAGGTTTTTGTCGTCAGATTCTTCTTTCAGGCAAGTACCGTCCGTCCCGGCTCGCATGCATTGCCGCTAACCTCAGCAACAGGGCGCCAGAAAAGGTTATGTGTAGACATATACTCAACCACCGAAAGTTGGTATCGGTATTCATTGGTAGCAGCGGCGGCGTACAGAAAACATGGAATTGGTTCAGGACATGATGCGCATGAATATTTGTACTATACCTAAGGCCGTTGGTCTGGCTGGTTGATGCTGTTGCAGGTCATGGTAATGCCTAGCTCTACTGGCGGGTTCAATACACGGAGATATGACAACTTTACTTTGAATCATGACGAAACGTTTGGGCAACTTTTGATGTGCTCAGAAAGCTCCAGGGGCTGTTATATTAGAGCAGCTCATCCACAAGCTGGATGCCATAAGAATCCAGTCTCTGTCCATGGCGAACGGACATTGTTCTGCAAGGTACCTCCCGCAACCACTGTGTCAACTGAAGTAGGTGAAATGGATGCTTGCAATTTAAGCCTATGTGTATTGAAGAAAGTCGCGTCTGTTGACGGTACATGTCGAACTTGATATCTTGCAGACCCGGTGTTTGGCTCGGGGAGCTTGGGTTGAAAGTGGAGCACCAGCCACCCACTTAGCCACGCTTTACGTCCCAATGGGTAGCCAAAATTTAACGTGCCTGCTAACCTTCCTTGCGGCCGACGTCAAGCACCCATTGCACCCATCCTCAACAACGGAGTGCAGCTGTCGTCGCATCACATATTCGCCATGGCATCCATCGCTTCCTCAATCGCCCAAGCGCTCCCTAAGCCAAGGTATACCGGCGAAGATGAAGAAATCCCAATACACGCCCAACAACGCGGTCCGCGAATTGTTGGCGCCGGCCAAATCGACGAGTCTCAGATCGTGCTACGGCGAGCCGGCCCTCCACCCTATGGACAGCGAGCAGGCTGGCGGCCACGGGGCCAGGAAGACTTTGGCGATGGAGGCGCGTTTCCTGAAATTCCCGTTGCCCAATACCCTTTAGATATGGGCAAGAAAGGAGCGGCGACCAGCAACGCGCTCGCGATTCAGGTCGATTCCGACGGAAAAGTCAAATACGATGCTATTGCACGGCAAGGCCACGGCGAGAATCGCATTGTGCACGCGTCCTTCAAAGATCTTATTCCTCTCCGCCAGCGGGCCGACGCCGGCGAGATCGATCTGGCCAAACCGAACGAGGAGCAGATCGCCGAGACCACGGAGCGAACGAAAAACGCCTTGGCCGCCCTCGTCAGCGGTGCCGTTGCCTCGCAAAAGCCTAAGAATGTCAATATCGGCCAGCGAAAAGATCCGACCTTCGTCAAATATACGGCTGGAAACCAGATGGGAGACAGCTCCAGGAAACAGGACAAGATCATCAAGATCGTTGAAAAGCAGCGCGACCCGATGTCACCTCCCCGATTCAAACACAAGAAGATCCCCAGGGGTCCTCCTAGCCCTCCCCCGCCCATCATGCATTCGCCACCGAGAAAGCTCACCGCCGAAGATCAAGAAATGTGGAAGATCCCTCCCCCGGTCAGCAACTGGAAGAATCCCAAGGGTTTCACAGTACCGCTGGATAAGCGTCTTGCGGCCGCCGGCCACGGTCTGCAAGATACCGTGATCAACGACAAATTTGCCTCTTTCTCCGAAGCCCTCTTCATGGCAGACCGCCACGCGAGAGAGGAAGTCAAACAACGAGCTGTCATGCAACAGCGCCTCGCTGAAAAGGAGAAGGCTCAAAAGGAAGAGAACCTTCGTATGCTTGCCCAGAAGGCGAGAGAGGAACGCAACGGTGGCGCCAGCAGGCGGCGAGACTCCAGTGGTTCTCGCGATTCGCGGTCACGGTCTCGCAGCTACAGCCGTTCTGAGTCGGGCTCTGACAGTGATGGTTACGAGGTCCGCGAAAGAGAAAAGGCACGCCAAGAAAGACGTCGGGAAGAAGAGCGAAAACTCCGACAGTCTCGCATGGGCGCCGAACGGAGGATTCAAGTCATGGCTAAAGAGCAAAACCGAGATATCTCGGAGAAGATCGCGCTTGGCCTTGCCAAACCCACACAGCAAGCGGAGACAATGTACGACTCGCGCTTGTTCAACCAATCCAGCGGGTTTGACAGCGGGATCAACGAGGACAACCCCTACGATAAGCCCCTTTTTGCAGCACAAGATGTCATTAGCAGTATCTACAGGCCGCGACAGAACATGGATGACTTCGAAGACGAAGCTGCCGGGGACCAGGAGATGGCCAAGATCCAAAAGTCAAGCCGATATGGTGATGTTTTAGGGAAGGGAACCTTCAAGGGCGCAGAAGACGTTGAGGCCCGGGAAGGTCCTGTACAGTTTGAAAAGGAATCTGCTGACCCTTTCAACGTGGACAAATTCTTGTCTGAAGTTGACCAGAGCTCCTCATCCAAGAGAGGCTACGGACTACAGGACGAGGAGTCGAGGCAACCAAAGCGAGCAAAAGTTGATGAAGACGATGATTAAATTGAGCCTGTTTAGGGATGCAGTTCCACATGTGCAATACAACCTACGGCGTTTGGAGGAGAACGCACAGTCTATAGAGAATACCATACCCAGCCGTTCATACGCAATTTGACGGTAGTTTCATAGAGTCGCCATGCCTCGTAACTCACTTGTAATAGTATTCGGATAGAACGTAGCGAAGAGGTTGATGTGTATCATTTCATGCGGCATCAATATGCATCTACCAACGGAAACTACACCAACCGTGCCCCTGGCCTAAGGGCCGTCTGCATGCATACAAGAAATTACATGGTCGGAAGAGACGTTGGTGGTATAATAAAGTCTTATAACAGCAGTTTAAGGCGTTTCAATGTATTTATTGGACCATAACGTATGCTAGGGTAGAGCAAATTGGGCTGAGTGAGCACAACGCCATTGTGACATAGTGACAGCAGTTAGTTAGGTTCCCCTCTCATCGCCTGTACTGCTACTACTACCCTGTCTGGGTAAGTTTTACTCTGTGGTTTTGCCAAATGTAGCAGGAAAGACGAGTTCCAAGCGGTTGACGTGTTCATGAAGGGTTTGCCTTTTCGTTTCGAACGGTTTTGATGATCGCCGCAGTGAAACGGGTGCGTTGGGTCTTGGTGCCAAGATGAGCGCATCGATAGGGAACTACCGGCTAGACTTGCGACACGTTCCAAGTCGCAGGATCGTTGGCTCGATAAATGGTGTAGTCGGTACTATACCTTTCTCATGCCAGAGCTGCAGCCAGCGCAGTGGTGGTCTAGACTTCTAGACTAGCAATCTGTCGGGGCGCGGGATGCGAACGGTGCCTGTCAATCAGGGCCGTTCGTGGCTTGGCCACTAGACTCTCCGCGAAATGCAAGTGATTCAGGATCGCGGGTGGGCACCAGGGGTCACACGAAGAACCCTTCCCTAGCATTGGTTGCACTGTGATCCTTGTTCAATGGCGTTTTTTTGTTTTTTTGTTTTTTTTTGGTTTCGACGGCGAGGCTCGAAAATCTCTGACCAGAAGTCTGACCTCTATTGTTCCAGCCATGGCTCTCAGATTCGTCATTGACCAGTATACTGAAAGAACAGATGAGATGTGATGAGCTTCATCTGCACCAGCATCGGCCTCATCTCCCCGTTTTTACTGGGCAACCTTATCCGATCACATCGTGAAAGCCATGACCGCATGAAAGAGCGCGCGCCGCAAGTCCCACGGCCGACGGGGCCGACCTGTTTCTGACAGCAATACTACCACCGAAATGGTGGAGTTATTGTCCTTGGCTGCTTGAGAAAATGGGGGTGGTTTGACATTTCCGACTCCTCCAAAGAAGCTTATTCATGCCCTCCGGGGGAGAAGCCGAGGGCATTCTTCTGGGCATTCGACTATATAGATCGACATGTTGGTCGAACCACCATCGCCCATTAATAGACGCCTCCCTCCTCGTCTGCTCGTCTCGTCTCGTCTCGTCTCGTCGTGGATCGACGGTTTCCTCCTTTCACATTTGTTTACATCATCCCTTATACGAAACGATCTTCGTAATGATAATCATTCCATGACCTAATTGTTCTCCATTCTTTCCCAGGTCCGTCGAAGGGCCAAACATCATACAGCGATCAACCCGCGACCTCTGCCAGTTGTCTAAACTTGCAACGCGTCAGCCTCTGAAGGGTGTGTGCCCCAATTTTACCGATTTCGGTTGCCGTATCTTGCTATCTCACCGTCTTCAGTCCCCTTTGGGCCTTTTGAGACAGACGGGTTACTCTGGTGGCTACTCTCGTATTCCAATTGTGTGCAGATACAGTGACATAAACAGGGTGGCCGCTGGACGGGCTAGGGGGGGTGGCATAATAAGGTGTAAGTCGGGTTTCGGAAGAGCCTGCGCTGCGGCAGAAGAGGGAGGGTAGTAGCGACACGCCACACCACCGCACTTGCTGGCTGATGGTGTGTACGTACGTACCTGCACGTAACGTACGGCTGGCGTTGGTTTCGCTTGGTTCTAGCTCGTATTGATTGATAAAAGTTTCTGGGGGGGGTTGACTGCCCAAGGGGGGCCCTTTTCTATCCGATGTCCCTCAACATCAACAGGAACCTTTCCCAGAAAAGTCGTCTGTCAACAACACCCTCGCTGCTGCCAGATAGAAGAGAGCTAGGCTACCAGCCCTTCGAATATTGGAAAGGACCGAAGCCAATACTCCCTCGAGTTGTCCAGCAACCTATCGAAAAGGCCAATTCTTCCACGGCTATATCTGCCAGAGTCGAGGAAATCCGGCTGCCTAATTCCAGTGGGTATAGGTCAACGGCACGGCAACACCAGCCCACTGCTGTGCATCATTCGACTTTCCCAATTGAGAAGGTTCGACCGAACACCTCATTGCACCCAGCTCTTGTCGGTACAAATATGGGTTGGGAGACGCCTCATAATGCTCACGGAGGCCAGGCCGGTCCTACCTCCTTTCAAGTCAGAGACGCCAACGGCCGAGTGGAATTCATCACGGAACCACCCTCCTACGATAACCAAGAGCTGCCACCACGGTCCAACATGAGTCGCTATGTGGGCGTCCAGCCCTGGTATAAGCGGAAGCGAACTTGGATCATTAGCGCTGTCGTCGTTATTGTCGCCATCATCGTGGCCGTCGTCGCCGGCGTTCTAGTCACGAAGGCCAATCGCTACCCGGACTATACAAAAGTCAACTATTCGCTGCAAGATACTTGTAAGTCAACTCGGTCTTGGCAATGCTATTGATGTTCGTCGCTGACCCTGCACATAGACGCTGGCGAGACCTTCTTTGACCAGTTCGACTACTTTACAGGGTTTGATCCCGCACAAGGCTTCGTTCATTACGTGCCCAAGGAGCAGGCCCAGCAATTGGTGAGTGACTCGCGCCTCTGTCTTGGCGATGCTTGGGTATGCCGGCTAACTCGCCAATCAGAACCTCACCTCGGCAACCGAGAAGAGTGCCGTCATGAAGGTTGACACCTCTGTCGGGCCCGGCTCGGTTCCAGATGCGTCGACAGGTCGCTTTTCTGTCCGTGTGTCATCGAAGAAGCAGTACGACAGCGGCCTGTTCATTTTCGATGTCAAGCACACACCGTTTGGCTGCGGCACATGGCCGGCGCTCTGGCTTGTGGACGAGAACGAGTGGCCCAAGAGTGGCGAGATTGATGTTATGGAGGCTGTTAACAAAGCCGACAAGGGCAATCAGATGACGCTACACACCTCCGATGGCTGCGACATGTCGGTCAAGCGCAAGATGACCGGCACGACTCTTCAGAAGGACTGCTTCAACGAGACCAACTCTAACGCCGGATGCGGTGTGCAAGGCAACGAGGCCAGCTACGGCGCCAACTACAACGCTGCCGGCGGCGGCATCATGGCTATGGAATGGCGCAAAGAGGGCATTCGCATGTGGCAGTTTGGCCGGTCCGCCATTCCGACCGACATTACCGCCAAGAATCCTGATCCTAGCTCCTGGGGGTCGCGGCTGCTGACTTCCCCAATACGGGCTGTGACATGGGCACGCATTTCCGCAACCAAAGCATCATTGCCAACATCGACCTTTGCGGTCAGCTCACCAACGCCGTGTACGCTGAAAGCGGCTGTCCGAGTAACTGTACCGACTTTGTGGCCAATAACCCGACCGCATTCAAGGATGCTTTCTGGGAGTTTGGTGCTTTTGAAGTTTATAAAGCATCGTAATGACACGAACAATGGGCCTGAAGGGTTCTGGTTCAAGTTGATTTGGCACGTATGGCAGATTTGTTCGTGTAGGCGCTGTTGGGGGGATATGTATCTACGCTTGGATGGGATGGATAGATTCATGGCATGTCTGTTCTTCACAAGAGGAAGATCACATCGGTATCACTTTCTTATTAGCGAGGCGTTTTGCTGGCGGGTGGTTATGGTGGGAAGACTCGAAAACGTCGATTAGATATACTAGGCTCAGGCAGTCGTATAATTATGATAAAGATGTGCCATGTTGTAATCACCCAGAACCGTCTTAGTTGCACAATGTTTTGCTCTTATAGCAGCCTCTAAACCGAAGTCGTACACGCAGCGCGTATTGGTCCGTACAATCTAACTTGCCAGCTTTCAGCTTCAGCTTCAGACGTATAAGCGGAGATGTATCGTGCAAATTGAACCCCATCTAAGAACGCCTCGATGCTATGCAAACAACCATCCAACGCCATAATACAGGTGAATCAGTGATTCTAGAGCCCCTCCACATCATGATATACAAGCCATCACGGCATTATCGACATTATCGGCACCAGTGTTTTTAGACATGCCAAGCTTTTTCCTTCCTCTTTTCGTTCGTTTACTCCTCGCCAGGACTCCGCATGTAAGCATCGATCGCCAGACTGAACGCCGCAAAGGCCGCGCAGCCGCCGCCTACAGCCATGGGCCCGCCGCCACGCGCGAGGATGCCGCCCGTGAGGCAACCGGCGGCCACGCCATTGGCCAGGTCATTCTTGGCGCGGAACCCCTCGATGCCGCACTCGATGCCGCTGAACATGGCGCCGACCATGCCGAAGTTCTTGGCCATGCCCCACGACCGTGTTCCCATGTCCTTGAAGCCCACGGCGAGCTGCCGCCGCCACGGCATCTGCCCGATCGGTTGGCCCATGGGGCCGGTCGGGCCCGGCGCGCCGGCTGTGTGGTAGGGGGTATCGTAGGACATCTAAAAAATCGTAAAAAGGGCGTCGGTCAGTCATGGCTGCTGCGGGGCTCGTGATGTATGAAGTGAAGGAAGGGACGTACAGATGCCATGAACACTCCGAAGAGACCGCCCATGCCAAAACCCATGACGCCGGATATCGCAGACTTGCCGAAACAAGATTCCATCATGCCTTGCATCTGTGATATTGCATTAGTACTGCTGCTAGGATTTCCCCGCTCCATCTAGGCGCAAAGATGCGCCCTCTGGAGGCGACTCCCGCGATGATGGAGGGGTGGGCAAAACTAACCGCCTTGACGTTGGGATCCATCTGGCTGTTGTAAGCCGGCGCCCTGGGCGCATCGCCAGAGTTTGGCAACCCGTTCATGTTGGTTGGTATGTGGGGTCCTTTATGATGGCAAAGGTTGAAAAAGAGTGACAGCTTCTTTCCCAACGTATTGCGCTTCGAGGTTACTAGAGAAGCGAGAGCTACGCACTGTACCGTAGGGGTGCCGGTGCTTATCGCGATACCTACTAAAGACTGGAAATAATTCTGCCGCAAGAGACCGCGTTTCCTAAAGTAGCGACAACCCTTGAATGTAAGTCAATGATCAGCCACGATTCTCAATTCTATATTGTTGCCTCCATGAGATGCCAAATTCCCAGATCTTTAATAGCGACGGGACTAAACATACTACCTGCTAGGCGACTTGTGTTGAACTGAATGACTTTGAATTCCAATGTGTCCAACGACCCTTGTTGACTTCCAACTTAGTCTTGACGCTTTGCATCTCTGGATAAGCTTTCCGGCAGGCCTCAACATCACCCCCATAACCTTCAGCCTTGAACCACTTAAACATATCGCCCACCGTATCCGACATGGGCATGGGCATCCACACGATGGTGTTGAAAATTGCGTCAGCGTCCGGCTGCGCCAGCTCGTCGCCCACAAGCGTAGGCGCTTTGTTGCGGTACCCGTCGGGGTCTAGGAAGCTTTGCGCCGCGAACCAGCCGATGTCCTGAGTAGCCACAGACTACAGCTTCTTCTGGCCGAGCTGCTCTCACATCTGCGCGAAGCCCTTGCCGTGGATGTCGCCCGGGAAGATGGTCTGTTGCGTTGTTGACCATGTCAGAGTATGGAGTAGTGATTGTCTCTTCCAATCCCCTCGCACTCGCATCCATCGCGGCGGGATCTGATACCAATCACCTAAGCCATCTTGAACTTGGATGTACACTTTGTACTCGTAGACGCAGCGAAGAGCCAGCGGCCCAGGTAGTCTCGCCGCTTCATGCAGGATCGTGCACCAACTCAAGCCATTTGGTATGAGTTCCGTCAGCCATCATTCTTATTACTGCCTTCCTCAGAGGCGATATCTGGGAAGACTATAGTCAGTCATTACCTTTGTAGTGTAGGCAGATAAACCAGTCTGTATACTCGGGGGCTATATGCACATATCACCACGTACACTTCTAGCGCGGAGTTCTTACCCACAAGGCGCTCCATCCATCCTCTTTGCTTGGTCTCAGGCGAAAGAAACGACCCCCCCGCACGATTGTCGTGCACAAGCCCAAATCGCACCAATCTTGCATAACCCAAGTATAAGTCCCCTACCAGCTCAACGCGGTGGCCGGTAACTCTCATGGCAACACTCCGACCGTGGATAGACCGAAGCTTACCCAGACCCCGCTCGATCAGCCAATACCACCCTGCGAAAAAAATGCACACTAGTATATATCCGACGATAAATCTCTCGCTATCATCAAAGGGGATATGGTCTAGGGGTATGATACTTCCTTCGCATCGCTTACAGTACGGGATCTCGAGTCCTATACTGTAGTTCATCCAGAACATCTGGCTTGCTTGGAAGGGGTCCCGGGTTCAATTCCCGGTGTCTCCACGCTTTTTGCTGTTTGTCATGATCTGTCATGAGAATGAGGACAATGTTGCGCACATAATGTCTTTTCTTTTATTCCTTTTACTGTAGACTAGATTATAGCCCTTTGAGTGTGCAGTTTACCTCGTAGTAATGATATACAATCAAGAGGTTATGGCATTTATAAAACTTACATGTCGCGATTAGCTACTATAGTCAGTGGCTTACTTGCAACAGTATAATTATTAACCACCCAAGCTGCTTTTTATTCCTTCTAGTCTATTGCAGATGAAGAGCCAGAAATTGAAACTTGCGTTGTGCGATCGCTTGGATGATTCGCGCAAGGTCTGTTTGCCACAGCGTGCATGTCAATGCCACGTTATGGTTGGAAGGCTCTCGCCAGGAACCCCCTCAATCATCTCAATCATGAACCATCATGAACCAGGAGCAATCGTTACAGATCGTTTGAAAGGCCAGATTACTTACTGCCCAGATTACTTACTGCCCAGATTACTTACTGCCCAGATATTATTCCGGCTTGATCTACCAGATCATATGTCCCTGCCAAAAACTAGTTGTTAACATCCGTTTCCGGCCACCGTCGGGGCAATTCTACAGCTTCGAGGCGCGTTGACTGCAAACTATCGTGGTCATACAGCGAACAACATTTCGATCGCTCCTCTACTAGCCATGTCGAGTCAATGGCTGAAAAATGCTCAGATCTTGCAGTGACGGAACACCCAGAAGGACCGCTGGTGTCACGCGGTGATCGTTGGGGTTAAATGACATCTGCTCATATCACGGCTCATGTACTACATACGCAAGCGATCAACACCTTTGCATTCAAGTAACTCCGGTTCTGTAGGACTCGAGAGGGCCTACATATGAACTTAGTATGACTGGAACGGCTCAGCCGGCGGAGGCCGGGTCTGAGCTTCAAACCCCGCTCTCCACGTCTACCGAACACCATCGGATGTCTCAAGCCTACATGGCTTGGCTGGGGAGAGTGTGTTGAATCGAGGCCAGTTTCTATAAAGCATCCGGCTGCGATCCTTTAGAACGTCTGCTTTGCTCCACAACGATCCACAACCCAGCCAGCATGTCTGCGACCAAGCTACAGCTAAGGACCGCTCTTGGCTTCGTCTATCGGGACGTTCTGCCAAACCCACCCAGAGACTGTACCCCTGATGAGATCCCGGTCATTGATCTCAGTCCTTTGTTCTCAGAAGAGTTGTCGGAGCGCCAGGACGTGGCAGCCCAGATCAGGAAGGCATCTGTAAACACTGGTTTCTTCTACGTCAGGAACCACGGTATCCCTGCCGAGACCATTGCGAAGTGCAAGGAGCAAGGCCTGAGATTCATGCGACAGCCGGCCGAGCAGAAAGATCTCATCTCGTCCAGAAATTGCAGTAAGCATTTCAATGGGTACACGGGGTCGGCCAAGACCAACATATCGCCGACTGAGAGCATCGATATCAGAGAGTCATTCTCGTTTCGGTACTCGCCAGAGCTCGACCCAGACCATCCCATGGACGTATCCGAGCTGCCCGAGGAGGTGAGCCAAGGTATCCAAGGCGAGGATTTCGTCTGGGAAGGTACAGCGCATCTTCCCAATTTCAAGGAGGATTGTGTCGCCTATTGGGCTAGCTGCTTGAGGCTGGCCAGGAAGCTGGTCAGGAGCTTCGCGCTCTCCCTGGACTTAGAGGAACATTACTGGGATGACAAAGTTACACACCCCGGCGCCGACTCGGTCTTTAACTACTATCGCCCGAGAACGGAGCAGGAAACAAAAGACAACTCTGTTGGTCTTGGGAGTCACACTGACCTTCAGATGTTCACGCTTCTATGGCAAGACAACATCGGCGGCTTGCAGATACTATCCAAGGAGGGGCAGTGGATCAAGGTAATGCTTCTAGAGAACAGGACCAACATCCAGTACTGATATGATACCATGAAGGCCCCGCCAATCGAAGGAACCCCTCGTTGTCAACATCGGTGATTACATGATGCGGCTCTGTAACGATATTTACATATCGACAGTCCACAGGGTGACGAACGAGTCACTACTTGAACGGGTGTCAATGCCGTTCTTTTTCGGTAAGCGTCCTGATTTGGCGATCAGGACTGCTGCTCACTGATCTAGGTCTGAACTTCAACTGTGTTGAGGGTGTGGTGCCCTCTTGCATCACCGACAGCAACCCAGCCAAATACGAACCCATATCTGCTGGCGAATGTATGAAGTCCTTTGTTGCTTTCGGCGTGTAGCCCATTTATCTGACTATGTCCACCATAGGGGTCCAGAAACGATTCAAGCAAGAGAGGAAAGCGTTCGACGAGAAAGCGGCGTCATCTATCGCTCCGAGCGCGGTAGTCGTTCAGACTTAGAGGTGATCTCTCTCTATGTGCTTTTTCGTCAAGTCCAATCCATACATAGAATCCTTAGGTAACTTGGTACTTGAATAACATGTGACATTAAGCGTAGGGCGCCCGTTGGGTTGGGAACGGTCCATGCCGGTATCGATCATCCTCTGGCCGAGTTTCATATCCGATGCTATCATCAAAGAACCTTCTGAATAAGCTCGATAAGGTCAAAGAACGACTCTCGATTCGGCGTGGGCTTTTGGAGCCCAAGGCCTACGAGCAATGTTCTGCCCTCCTCCGAGTTTTTACGTGCTATGTGACTTGCGATTTGAGCAGCGTAGAGCTGCCCAGATGATTCACGCTCCTCGCCTCCACCACCCAATAGTGTCCTCGGAGTAAGGTGGGCTAAGGGCAGTAAGCTGGGATTTGGAAGTGGCATCTCGGCGGCAGCAGGCGAAGGTGCCAGAAGTGGGACTTGGATCTACCGAATATTTAGCCAGGCTCGTAGGGAGAGGGCAGTGGGTTGCTATTTACCCATTGCGATAGCCTGCCCTCTTGAGACAAAGTGACCATGATCTTGTCTGAGAAATGCATGACCATAGCTTCGGTTTCGACCCCGTCAATGAGACCATTTGCCTGCTTAGAAGGTGCCGGGAAGGCCTCATCCTTCATCTGGGAAACATCCGCCATATTCGCTGAAAAGGGCTCTGTTGCAGTGGGTAGGGGAGAACGGTGAGTCGACCTTGTAGAGCTTCGCCAGTGCTGGTACTGACAGCCTGCCTTATGCTATACTGTCTGTAGTGGGGCAAGTACAGCGGACCCCGCGCTAAGCTATCGGCAAGTGGGCCGCGGATTTCTGCCACTTGGGTCCGCCAAAATTTCATGTCCAGCAATTAGAGTGATCGATCTCATGGGCGATGCACTGAGATTCAGCATCTGACAGTACGGAAATGCTAGGCGATACGAATTGATACCGCCGTTGTTCTTCGCCCTCTTTACTTATATGGCGACCCTTTTCAACACACAGAAAGTGAGGTGCTTGATACGCTCATTCGAACACAATGCCGCCAAAAAGTTTGTTCCTCGGCAGAGGAAGCATAAAGTCCTGGCACGCCAAAAGGCTTCCAATGAAGCGGAGGCCGAAGACTCAAACCAGTTGGAATTGACAAAAGACTCCAAGCAGGAGTTGGAGATCAGGAAAGAGCAGCTCCGTAAGGAGTTACAGGGCGAAGGGCCCAAAATCAGCGGCAAGAAGGCCAAGCGTCTAGAGAAGTACATCGAGACCAAGATCAGGAAAGATGAAAACCGGGCTTTGCTCGCCAAGCTGGCCGAGAATAAAATCGACACCAGTCTTTTCTCAAGCAGTCGTAATCTGGGTCAGAAGGTCGAGACAAAGAAGCAACTTCTGCAGCGCGCATTGAGAGAGCACGCTGCCGGCATCGCTGATCATGGCGACGAGCTGTTTGAAGAGCGCCCACCTGTGTCAGAGGATGATGCTGGAAATGCTCTGCGAAAACACATACCGGGAGGTTTCGGCCAGAAAGAACAGCAGCTAAGCGAGCAACAGATCTCGGAGACTGTCGCAGCTCAGCCAGCTGCAGGGTCTGGTCTGAAGCGGCCCCTTGAAATGGACGACGACGGCCGTCCAGTCATCAAAAAGCGTCAGAAACGAGGTGGTGTGAAGTCCAAGATCACTGCTGCTGCTGCTGCACCGAAGATTGCCCACCCTGAACCGATCGATGATGGGGATTCTGATTCAGGTTCTGACTCTGACTCTGACGAATGGAAGGGTTTCAGCTCGGAGAATGAGCCAGA
Organism: Apiospora kogelbergensis; assembly: GCF_038363985.1. Taxonomy (NCBI): domain Eukaryota; kingdom Fungi; phylum Ascomycota; class Sordariomycetes; order Amphisphaeriales; family Apiosporaceae; genus Apiospora; species Apiospora kogelbergensis. The sequence continues at coordinate 2,485,568 of NW_027117422.1, forward strand.
AGATCAAGAGGACGACATGGAAGAGGATTCGAGCAGTGAAGGCGACGAGGAAACCGAGTCATCCGCCGACGAGAACGATGAGGAAAGCGATGAGGATGCGGGGCCTGATACGAAAGAAAGGTCCTCTGCCTTCAAAGCTTGGGCACACCAGCAGCGAAATGAGGCAATGGGGTACACGCCGGTGGAGCCAACTGCTATGCTTCTTGATATACCGAAGCCAGCGAATTTCGAGGCCCGTCCATTGGAACAAGATCCTTTACCCCTTGAACTCCAGCCCACGACGAACATCACAAGAAAGGCCTTTGCCGTCCCAGTCACCCGGCGGGACGAAATCCAAGAGGCGAGATTGAAACTGCCAGTCGTGGCCGAGGAACAGAAGATCATGGAGGCTATTCACAATAACAACGTTGTCGTCATCTGCGGAGCTACTGGCTCTGGAAAGACAACACAAGTGCCGCAGTTCCTCTTCGAGGCAGGGTATGGCTCGCCCGATTCGCCTACCCCTGGCTTGATAGGGGTCACTCAACCGAGAAAGGTTGCGGCTGTGAGTATGGCAAAGCGCGTAGGTCAAGAGTTGGGCAACCACGCCCATAAAGTGGCGTATCAGATTCGATTCGAGGGTACTGCAGACGATAAAACGGCTGTGAAATTCATGACCGATGGTGTTCTACTCCGAGAAGTGTCCAACGACGTTTCGCTGAAGAAATACTCGGCCGTTATCATCGACGAGGCGCATGAGAGAAGTGTCAATACAGACATTCTCATTGGAATGCTCAGTCGTGTTGTAAAGCTGCGAGAGGAGATGGCGGCAGAAGATAAGAGTACCAAGCCGCTTAAACTTATCATCATGTCTGCAACTTTGCGCATAGATGATTTGACCAAGAACCCGGTGCTATTTCCAACGCCTCCACCTGTGCTTGATGTCGAAGGGCGACAATTCCCGGTGACGACACATTTCGCCCGCCAGACACGCCACGACTACGTGGAAGAAGCATACAAAAAGATCCTCAGAGGGCATCGCAAATTACCTCCAGGAGGCTTCCTTGTTTTCTTGACTGGCCATGATGAGATTTCACGTCTGAGCAAGCTGTTGAAGGCTTCATCGACCGGCCTGAATCCTGCAGCGTACCCCAAGGTTCGCATTTCCGCCAAGGACGCGCCTTTGGAAGTGGAGGATATCGAGTTTGGTGACACCAACGACGCTACCCAGGATGATTATGACGAGGTGGAAATGGTTGACGATGATGGAAACGAAGAAGACGATGACGCTGAATTCGATATTCCGGATCAGGAGGGTGGCACTGGGCCACTAAAGATGCACGTACTACCACTATACTCGCTTCTTCCGACTAAGGAACAGATGAAAGTGTTTGATCCGCCGCCAGAAGGGTCACGGCAGATCATTCTGGCAACCAACGTGGCCGAGACCAGTTTGACTATTCCCGGTATCCAATACGTCTTTGATTGTGGCCGGTCGAAAGAGCGGAAGTTCGACAAGGCAAACGGGGTCCAGAGCTATGAGATTAGTTGGATCAGCAAAGCGAGCGCTAACCAACGGGCTGGACGTGCCGGAAGAACTGGACCGGGTCATTGTTATCGACTTTACTCTTCCGCAGTCTACGAAAGGGACTTTAGAGAATTTGCGGACCCCGAACTCCTCAGAATGCCGATAGAGGGCGTGGTTCTTCAACTTAAAGCAATGAGGTTGCAACATGTTGTCAACTTCCCATTCCCTACGCCACCTGAGCGGGAGAGTCTTGCAAAGGCCGAGAAGCTTCTGAAGTACCTCTCTGCCATTACTGCAGAGGGACAGGCAACTGATATAGGAACCACAATGGCACGTTTCCCGCTGCCGCCCCGTTTTGCTCGAATTTTACTCATCGGGCACCTTCACGAGTGTATGCCTTACACTATTGCCCTGGTTGCTGGACTCTCGGTAGCAGATATTTTCATACCTGAGACCCAGGCAATACCAGCCCTCCCCGAGCAAGAAGAGGGCACGTACCGTACGAACGATGACGTGATAGCCGAAACAGAGCAGCAACAGAAACGGAAACAGTTCAACGAAGTCCACAGGAATTTCCGTTCGCTGGACGACGCATCTGACGCAATCAAATTGCTCCAGGCGGTGGGAGAGTTTGCCCACGACCCTACAGAGGAGTGGTGTCAAAACCACTTCGCCAGATTCAAGGGGTTGAATGAGTCCATGAAGCTGCGCCGACAGATCACGAATCTTCTGCAAAAGGACATTCCTGCTTTCGCCAATCTCACTTTCCAGGAGAAACTGGATCGGCCTAGCGCCAAGCAAATCGCAGCTCTGAAGCAAATGGTGGCGGCTGGCTTCATTGACCAAGTCGCGATTCGTGGCGACATAGCACCTGTGCCCCCAGAGTTGCAGAGACGACCTACGCGTGCTATCGACGTGCCATACCTCCCGCTACACCCTCTTGATACCCAAGAAGACGCAGACAAATTGGTCTACATCCACCCCTCGTCTTCCCTGGCACATCATAGTACCCAAGAACTGCCAGAATATATAGTGTACTCACATCTCCAGCGGCAAGCCCCGTCTGTTGATGGGATGAAGAGACCTAAGACTAGGATGTTGGCGCTGACGAACGTTACGGGTGCCCAGCTCGCAGCCTTGGCTAAGGGAACTCCGCTCATCACTTACGGCAAACCCATCAAAGAGATCAAGACTAACGACCCGTTGGTCAGAGAGATCTGGGCCGTGCCATATCTGAGGGCCGAGGGAACCGGTGGCCAGGGTTGGCCTCTGCCGGTCAAGAAGATTACGCAAAGAAAGGTTCCTGGAAAAGGATGGGTAGCTGAATAGTATGTAATCAAGTAGACTGGATAGTATAAACTGCAGATTAAGTGGCAGAAACACCGTCGCCAACTTCATGTCTACTACGCAATGGGACTGTCATTCGCCAACAAACACATCCTTTGAGTACGATGGTGAAAAATCTTTGTGCATTTATGAGTCTCATTGATGAATGTCTATCGAACCCGTATAAACGGTCTGGGGTATCAAAATTCATGTCCTCGCCAACCAGTAACGCCAGTAAACGTGCAGTTGCCTTTTTCTGCTTATTCCCACCACGCAACCCCGGCCGCAGCGACAGTCTTCGAATATGATGGGGTAGCTGGTAGGTTCTGCTTACCAGGGTGAGGTTTCGCGTTCTTCTTTTTCTTTACTTTCCGACGTGTACCTTGATCGGTCGCTTTCGATTCTTCGTTACCTTCAAGCATAGACTGGCCCACCGACTCGCCTTTCTATGATGCAGTCGGCGTGGCTCCAGTCTTGCTCTTCTTGCGCCTCGACTTAGAAAGACCGCTAGTGGGCGTCTTGGGTGTCTTATCGCCCGAGCCCGCCTTGCCGTCCTTGCCGGGCTTGTCACCGGGTGCGGAGGCGGGGCTCTTGTTGGTGCTGCTTTCGGCGGCGGGAGGGATGGTGAGGGGGTTAAGAACGGGGGGCTGGAGCTTCTCCTTGCGGCCTGTCGAGGACAGGTGGAAGTCTCCGGGCTTGCCCGTTATGGGGTTTTCATCCATGTACTCGCCGCCGAACCGCATGTGGATGGCCCAGGTCTGGTCGGCGAGCTGCGGTGCCAGAGTCGTCGACTGGCTCGACTTCTTCGTCGCCGTCTCGCCCAGCCCCTTGCTCGCCTGGCTCTCAGGCATCGGGGTCGCCTCCTTGGACGCCAGGTTCTGCGGCTCGCGGGCCTGGGTGACGGCGGGCGGTAGGCGGTACTCGTGACCGGTGGCCGGGGACCAGGTGGTGGCTTCGTCGGCTGCCGGAAAGCATTTGCTCAAGTAGGAGGAGATAGTCGTCTGTCAGGAAATGGGATATTAGTATATTGTAGCTGGCATGGGCGGGCTATGGGGCATAATTACCATCCGAAACGTTAGGATGTCGGCCAGAGTAGGCGCCATGATGATGTTGTCGCCCACCACATAGTAGGTCGCATGTATCTCTACCATATCATCCTGGCCGGATTGCTTGCGGCGTGTTTGTTTGCGAATGACCCAGACACCCGTACCGTAGCCAGGACCCGTGACAGCGGGCTGTTCAGCGACCATGAACTCTAGGCCCGACATGGTCTTAAGCCGGCCTTCCAGGGCTTCACGGGACTCGACGTACTGGACCATGGTGGCATTGAATTGGGCCTGCTGGAATAACACTGCATTGTTGCATGTCTTGTCATAAAAGGGAGAGTTGGCGAAATACCATAACACGGTGTTAGAGTGGATGCCGCCCATCTGCATCACCAGATTCGAGTCTCTCCATTGTATCTCGTCCAAGGCGAGACCGTTGAGCGACATTGTGAAGCAAAAGACGGCGCACCGCTGTTCGTGGAGTTTTGGGTTTCGTTGGGAAGAAATGCCAATGCCCAAAGGGACCCGGACTCTGGGAAGGCCTGGAGATGGCAAGACAAGAAAAGAATACAGATCTTGAAGCCGTGCTGGAAGCCGCCGGGCCTGGAACTTGATAGGCCTAGTTCAGCACCTGCATCTTTCAGTTTGGGTGACGTGGGGTGCGTCTTTGTCACTGTGGGCTTTGTTATAGTGCAGCTAAACCTTGCAAACGCGCCCTGGCTGGTAAGCTAGCGCGCTCTAAGCACCTGTCCCCACAGCGTCAGTCTGGTCAGCCCGTCTGTACTGAGAGAAATGTGACAGCTTTCAAGCTTGCAGCACAACCATCCACCAGATCACAGCCACTTGATCATCGACGAACAACCCTACACGACTGCATCTCGAATCCCTCTACGTCACTGCGGCCAGCCGTTCTCCTCAGACTGCGGTTTGGATACATCTACAGACAACAAGCGTAGGGAAAAGCGCGACAATGGATCTCGTTTCGAGCATTCGAAAGTCGGGGTCGCGCGGTGGTGTCAACTTCAGCTGGGACGAAGTCGCAAGTTCCTCGCATCGCGAAAACTACCTTTGGGCACAGTCTGAAAGCCCCGGTTGGGCGGTGGCAGAAAGGGAAAGACTTGAACTGGTATGCCAAGAACGACGGGACCGGCGCACCCACAGACGAGACGGAGGAGGAGAGGGCAGAACGAGAACGCCGCGAAGAGATCAAGAAAGTCAAGGAAGCAGAGGAAGATGCCATTGCCAAGGCTCTGGGCCTTCCCCCGCCCGTGCGCTCTCAGAGCGGCGCCAACTCCGTCGAGATAGCCAAGCCTCGCCTGGGGCCAGAGGAGGAGAGTACGGCGACGACGCAGGTGGACAGTGCTGCCGAACCGCGGTCTTCACACAGAAGACACAGAGACCCAGACAGACATCATCGGAGGAGGCACAGAAGCCACAGCCACAGCCGGGAAAGGGAGCATGATCGAAGACGCCACAGATCGCCAAGAGACCGAGGAGGACGTCCACGCGATGAACGCAACGAACGCGTTAGACGAGATGGTGGCGATTCGAGGAGAACAGCAGACCGGGGCGGCGATCGAGAGCGGGATGGTCATCACTCGAGGAGCAAGAGGCCGGAAGAGAGTCGTAAGGGCGCTTACGATGACGATCGCGCGAGGCGTGGGAGAGGTAATGGGCGTGATAGATCGTCCAGCCCCAAGGACGTCCCGAGGCACGGTGAAGCAAGGAGAAGGCCCAGGTCTCGAAGCCCGCGGCCGCGGCAAAGGAGTAGAAGTCCTGCTCGTCATGCGCGGTGAGTTCGAGCGTCTACGTATAATCATGACTGCGAGGGAACAGCGACCCTGAATTCAACTCGTTTCTACCCTATGCTCCGCTGAACGAATTGCACAAATTACTTTCACAGTGCTCGTAGGCAGTCTAAGTGATTCCTCGAAACAAGTCAACTTCATGTCCGTCAGAAACATCCTCTGTACAGATAGGCCCACCGGAGTTAGTGGAGTTTAGGGGCAGTCTTCATGGGCTGGAACTTTGAGCCCCTCGCCCCCCCAGGCGGGAACCCTGTAAGCTGGGGTGACTCGGGAAGCCAATTGGTTGCTTTGAGCGTGTCAACATCAGCAATGCGCCTGCCTGCAGGAGGCAAAGTCGAGTTGAGCTGATGATCAATCGCATCCATCATCAGGTACAGACAGACCTGTCACTGTACATAAACACTACTAACTCTCTGGTGGCTTTGTTGACCCAAAATACCACCTTGGGTTTTGCGTTGTTTTCCCAAGATTCCCGCATGTGAAAAGCACTTCAATTTTGAGCTTTGTTATTTTCCACAGCATTCTGCACCAGTTCTTGCATACCCAAGTACAGTACAAGTACCTTGCCTGCCCGGCTGTCTGTCTTACACACTTCGCTTCCGCCCTCCCGTGTCTCAGCCCTTCGCCCTTCATCAACCAGAACTCACTTTGATGCAATCCACTCTGCCATGATACAACCGCAGGCCTGACTTTTGTGAGACCTAGTTGTTTACTCTCGCCAACATCTAGTCAACAGCCGTTCCGCGCCAAATCCTTACACCGAACTCACCGACTCGCCTACACCAGAAAGCATAGCAGGTACCGAGGGTCGCGAACCGACTTCGATACGCTACGATGGATTATGGGAGGCTGCGGGCAGCTGCCCTTAACCACGGCGAGGACGAAGAGGCCGTTACGGTCGATACTCGTGCCCTAATCGACAAGGTCCTCGCCCGCTACTCGGGAGAATGGACGACGCTACGAGAGCTTGTCCAGAACGCTGCCGATGCACAGGCGACAACAGTCAAAGTCAAGTGGGAGACACTTCCCTCAACCTCGGTAGCTTTACCAACCACACCAGACCGATCCGAGCTGTTGAAACATGTAATACAACACCATACACTGCGGCGCTTGGTCGTCTCCAATGATGGCCAGCCCTTCACCAAGACGGACTGGGGACGGTTGAAGAGAATCGCCGAGGGCAACCCGGACGAGACCAAGATCGGCGCTTTCGGTGTCGGTTTCTACAGCGTCTTTGCCGATTGCGAGGATCCCTTCGTCAGCTCGGGAAGCGAGGCTATGGCATTCTACTGGAAAGGAAACGCTCTTTTCACGAGGAAGCTTATGTTGTCCGACGAGCAGAAGAGCAATGATACAGCATTTGTGCTGGATTACAGAAACACCACTACTCCTCTTCCGAATTTGCTGTCTGTCAGTCAGTTCCTGGCCACCAGTCTGACATTCGTGTCACTGCAAAAGATCGAATTCTGGATTGATGATTACGAAATTCTATCACTCCGTAAAGTGACTAGTCCCAGTGCATCGGTGGCTCTTTCGCGCGATGTTGATCCTACGACAAAAGATCGCCTGATGAAGATCAGCCAGGTTGACCGTAACAGTGCTCAAATTGACGCGGCGTATATGAGTGCAATAGGCTGGAAGCCGCAAGCGGCAGCTACGAAGACGAGCGAAACTTACGGTATGAGTAGTTCGGAAATGCCGTCACTCAGGAGTTTCTTTTCCAGATTGACTTCAAATACCACTATTTCTTCAAAGGCGTCAAAGGCCGCCAAGGAGGAGAAGGCGGCCCAAGAGGCTATTGCAGAAGACATCACAGCCATTTCGACTTCTACCATCTTCCTGAAGGTGACCACAGCAGCCATCAAGACGTCCGTGACGGCAGCCTTCTCAGCAGAGCTCGAGCGTGCTACTAAGAAGCCCCCACCGAAAGTCGCCAAACTTGCCATCCTGACATCTTCGTACGATGAAACGGCAGCCTCGGAGAGCACAAAAGGCTCGGGTGCCATGTCAAAAGCCACTGATGTATTCGCTTCTGTACTGCCAAGCAAGAAACCCGGCGGCCGCATCTTCATCGGCTTCCCAACAACTCAGACCACTGGCGCCGGCATGCATATATCTGCCCCTTCCGTGATACCGACTGTTGAACGTGAAGCTATTGACCTCAATGCACGCTGGGTTCGGAGCTGGAATATTGAAATGCTACGTGCTGCCGGTATCATGACACGACTGGCATTCGCCCATGAAATGGAAGAACTCGAACGGAAATTGCAGCGCTTGGTGGAAACGCCAGGAGGCAAAGTCGGCCCCAAAGAAGTTGCTCGTTGCATGCCAGAAGCCCTGCATATTCTGAATTCATTCACATTTGGCGACTCGACTCCCAGCGGGCAAGTTTCGCAAATCATCGAGGAGGCTTTCTGGATGTGTTATAAGAAGCCTTACATCGAGATCTACAGCACCCGAGGTGTACGCCCAACTACACAAGTCCGCATTGGCTCCGAAGAGCTAAGTAAATTTGTTGGTGGCATCCCGGTAATTCCACCAGAGCTGAAAGACCTCGGGTTTGTCAAGAAAGTAACGGACTTTTCGCTGCTGTCTCGTATCACAGTCGATGATGTGCGGCGCGAGCTGTCCGAATATCCGATGAACAGAGACCAGCTCATTGCTTTTATACATTGGGCTTGTAAGACTGCCGTCCAGGGCGAGTTGGACCCAGCAGACAAAGACCGCCTGTTCGATGCTGCTATCGCTACTGTAAGCCAGGATGGCAGCGAACAGGGAGGTATCATTACACTGGGCACCATCAGGAACTATCTTAGCCCCAACAAAATACCAGCCGGGCTACCTATCCCCCCGACAACGATCCCTTTTGAGTTCACCAGCAAATGCAATTCAAACGAGCTGCAAGCGCTGGGTTGGGAGTCCCTCGAGATCGTCCCTTGGCTTCGATTTTTATTGGAAAGCGGGTCTAGCAGGCCAGATAATCTCAATCTCACCAAGTCGGCGCCCTTCGCAGTACACATTCTGACGGTGCTGTCCAAGAGCTGGGAGAATCTTAGTCAAGGGTCCAGAGGCACTGTGGTGATGTTGCTCCAAGCCCATACAGTGATGCCAACGAAGCTTGGGATGAAGAAACCAACCGACTCCTATTTCCCATCCGTCAAGCTCTTCGACGATTTACCTACCATTCAGGGCTGTCACGGCCTGAAAGATAAATTCTTGAACGCCCTTGGTGTGCGGAAGACGGTAGATCTGGACACCATCTTCAAGCGCCTCTTGGACCCGTCTACGGATGAAGGGTCTGGGCAACCGAAATGGAGCCACGTCGAACTGATCAAGTACCTTGCCTCTGTGCAAGCTGACATACCCAATAATGACCTGAAGAAGTTGAGGGAGTCTCGAATTTGCCCTGCTGAAGCGGGACCCTCTGGGCTGGAGACGAGTAAGGGAACCACACAGCTCTACAGAGTTTCCGAGTTGTTTGAGCCCAAGGCAGCTCTTCGACCTCTCAATGTTAGAGTTCTTCAGTGGCCCGGGTCCAATGCTGGCTACCGCCCTGGCTCTGTAGAGGGGAGATTCTTGACGGCTCTTGGATTACGGCCACATCCTTCTGTACCGGAACTTGTGGAAATGATGTCTTCATCAGACCAAGCCCTGCGTGAGAGTTCTATGGACTACTTTATTACATCACATGTCAGCAATGGTTATCACACCTTCGATATCTCATCAACCCCTAAGGCCTTTCTTCCTTTGGAGGGCAAAACATCGCAGTTGGTATCTCCAAGGGGCTGCTACACGAACGCAGCGGCTTCCATCCTGGGCTTTAACATACTGAAGAAGGAGTTGCACATTCATGCAAATGTGAGTTGTCCCCGGTCTCTAATTTTGAATATCTGAGCTAACTGGTGGCAGAAATTTGGTGTTGCCGCAAATCCACCCATTATGGAATGTGTCGGGCGTTTGATCAGCAATCCACCACAAAGCCAGACAGCTGCTATTCCCTTCTTTGAATACTTCGCATCCCGTCAAACCGATCTTCCGGGGCCACCCGTAGCCAAGCTGAGAGACGCCGCCATTGTCCCGGTAATCCGCAAGAAGATATCTTCTGCAGCACCGCCATCGGAGAAGCCCACCAGTACCGTTTCTCATATCAGTCCCAGCAACTGCTTCTTGGGCACCTCGACCACATACGGCGAAATCTTTGACTTCGTTGACTTCGGTCAGCAGGCAAACATGTTCTTGTTTAGTTGCGGGGCCAAGAACGAACCAACAAAGCTTGAGATTGCCCAGTTGGCGGCAACAGAGCCTGCTCGTCTACTCAGTGTTTTCCAAAGCTCGGAGAAATACTTAAACCTCCTCAGGTCTTTGGCGGAGGATTACCCTGTACTGAAAAGAGACAAGGACCTATGGAGGAAGATGAAGGCGTCTCGGTTCTTATTGGCCTCGAAGGAAATCAGCACACCGAAGGAGAAATTGGTTGATGTTGACGAGGAAGAAGCCCCGATTAAGCAATACCAGCTCGCGGCTCCAAGTGAGATTGTCATCTTGGATGACTACATTGGGTACCGCCTGTTCAAAGATCGCCTTATTTGCGCCCCGGAGGAGGATTCACTGGAGGCGTTCTACACAGCGCTGGGCTCTCAGCCCCTGGGCAGTCTTGTGTCTGAAGACTTGAAGGTTGGGGCACACAACGAGAAGCAAGAAGGTGCCGTGTGGCTGCGGAAACACGTCCTTGAGCGATCCAAGATCTTCATCCACGAGTATTCGAAATACACCCGCGACCCGATCAAGCATGATGCCAAGTGGCTGGAGAAGAACCTTACGGTGGCAGTTGTGCGCTCAGTGGCCCTCCGCCGAACACTCCGGGGCACTGGCCAAACTCATACAGAGGATCGGTCTGCTGCGAGCGCCAGAACAGCCAATGGATGGGTACTATATGTCGCTTCTAAATCGTCCCGCCCAGACATGTACCAAGTTGGTCAAGCTATATGCCAGCTTATCTTGAACAGACCGTCTCAACAAGCATACACCTTCTTCGAGCCATTCCTGAAGTTGGATCTTCTCGATCTCCGATCTCGTGGCTACAACGTCGACCGTATCTTGCGAGCCAAGGCGGCCGAAGCAAGAATAGCCGAGGAAGAGAGGCGGCAAGCCTTGGAGGCCGAACAAGCAGCTATTCGGGAGCGCGAACAACAGTTCCAGCAGCAGAACCAGGCAACTATGGCAACCGCTGCAGCCCGAGAAAGAAACAGAACGCCGCCTCCGCAGATGCCTGGTGCTTTCGGCTCGCCAGATTCACCTCCCCTGAAACTGCTGTGACGCAGAACAGGAAGAGCAGGGGTCTCTTTTCCAACCTTTCTAAGCGTTTTGGATTTGATGATTCCGCCGGCAAAGACGAGCATCTCCAGAGCTTCTTGGACCCGCCTCAAGCACCAGAGTCATCCAAGACGCCCGTGCAAGGACCCCAGCCTAACAAGAGCCATGGTGATAACGGGAAGGTGACCAATCCCGCCGTCATTCAGCAGAATCTCCTCAACGCTGTCAAGGCGACAAGAGGTCACAACTCATCCAGCCTCTTTGCGCCACCTAGTACGACCGAGGTCAAGGAACAAGCCACATACTGTGATAGCACACCGTTACAGAATCTGGACTTCGCCGCCGAGGCTTCCAACTCAATGCGCGTCTTTGTCTCCAAGGGGCTGTCTGTGGACCTCGGCCAGTTCCTTTCCACCAACCACAGCCACATCAACTCTTTCGCCTATCTCCTGCGCGAGGTGGGCGGGGTGTATTCTATTCCGGCCACGGCCCTCCACATCTTTTACGACGAATCCGGTGGAACCATTGCATTCAATTCATCGGGTAGCATCTTCTGCAATCTGCGCTTCTTTGTCCAGTTGCACGCTGCGAGCTACAGCAACCCACAACAGAAGGCCGAGGCGGCTGTTTGGTGGTGGGTTGTCATTGCGCATGAGTTGGCACACAACATCATTCAGCTGCACAATGCAGACCACAGTTACTATACCGAGAGCTTCATCCAGCAGTATTTCCCCAAGATGATGGTGAAGGCTGGCGAGTTGATGGGGAGCGCAGGTGGCCGAGCGTTGCCTGGGCCTCCGGCTGGGGCCTCTGCTACTGGGCAGGCCGGCGCTCCGCCTCCCTATGCGGAGCACTAGTTGTGAATTTTCTCGCATAGACAGAAATGTTATACAGGCTATCGTAGAGGCGCAACATTGTAGAACCAGTATTGGGCGCATTGGGAGAAGGCGTCTGGTATTTCATGATAGAGACTTGCATTGTATAGCGTTAATTTGACTTTCTAACTGCACCCTACGTCCTTGACAATTCGTCTAATTATGTCTATTTTCTGTCTATCATTGTCCGCTTAGACGTACTTTCTAGCTGTGATCCCCATTGCTGGTCGTGTTGGAATCCTCAGCCTCTGCATCGACTGCAGACGTGGCGAATGACTTGGGTGTCCCCTTGGTCAAGTTCGCCGTCATGAAGGGGCTGTGGCTGAGCTTGTCCCAGTCGTGCAACATGTACGAGTTCATCTCGCTCAGGCGCACCTCCTCGCCGGCGCGTGGCCGCATCTCAGCCTCGTACTCGTTTATGACGTCGCTCAGCGGCCGGTCCCCCTGGGCGGCGAGGAGCCGGACGAGGTGGCCGGCGTCGTCGATAGCGTGGTTGAGGCCCTGGCCGCGGTGGTAGGTCATGGGATGGGCCGCGTCGCCCACGAGCGTGATGCGGCCGCCACGGTTGTCCCACCGGTGGTCGGGCATGCTCGGGTCCCAGTTGCCGTTGGGCGTGTAGTAGACCGTCTCGAGGTCGTCGGGCATCCACTCGTAGGCGCTGCGCATGGGGTCGGCGAAGGCCCGGCTCATGGCCTTGGCCTGGGCCAGCCGCTCGCGCGGGCCCATCTTCCGGGCCGCCTCGGCGTCTTGCTCAGCGGGCGTCGTCCGCCACGAGATGTAGAAGGCGAAGCGCCACGTCTCGGGCCGCGACTCGGCGTCCTCGGCGGCCCCCATGTCCAGCGCCGCCAGCATGCCCATCATGCCGTCCGGGTGCACGACCAGGTTCACCAGCGGGTGCGTCCGGCGCAGGTACAGGGCCTGCTCGCGTGTGAAGCTGCAGTTGATGAAGGTGGCGGCGAGCGACAGGCGGTGCAGCTTGGCGCGCTCGGGCCCCAGCAGCAGCGCGCGCGCGCGGCTGTTGCTACTGTCGGCGCCGAGGAGCAGGCGGCCGGTGGCGGTGGTGCCGTCGGCGAAGTGGGCTGTGACGTTGCGGTCGGCGTCGGTGTCCGGGCTGTCGTAGGTGACATCGACGAGCTTCTTGCCCCAGGCCACGTCGATGTCCTCGGCCATGAAGCCCCGGAAGCGCGAGCGCAACAGGCGGTAGAAGTTGTTGAGCGGGACGTGGCGGACGATCTCGCCCGTCTTGCCGTTGATGACGGGGCAGGCGTCGACCTCCTTGGTGGGCGTGTTGGGGTCGGTCTGGGTCTCGATGATGCGAGACCACTTCTCCTCGCCGATTAGAGAAGCGAGAATGGGGTGCGACCACTGGTCCGGATGTCAGTTCTTGGTGGTTTTGTATGTGTGTGGTTTGCGTCCATGAATGTTCTGGCAAGAGCTGAACACGGCCCATGGCTTGTAGGGGTGCATTGGCAGGCAAAGAGCAAAGCAGGCACGTGGGCGCTGAGCCACAACTGCCGGAAGTCCGACTTACATGGCACCCAATAGCCCAGTCTCGGGCATTGCGAGGCTTGGCGTTGGGATCTTGTTCAAAGACCTTGTAAGGGATGTTGGCCTATGTTGTGCCCAGGTCAGTCGCGATGCAGACAACGACTTGATAAGATATCGTGTCGGGGAGGCCTACCTTTTTCAGTCCATGGGCGACGGCAAGGCCACTGCTGCCTTGTTCACGCGAAGTCAGAGTACGGTCAAGCAACGGCGGAGTTTCTTTCACACTTACCGGCGCCGATAATCAGGACGGGCAGCTCGGATTGCGGCCGTTCCATTTCGACGGGGGTTACGGGAAGAGGCAAGGAGGGCCAAGTACGCTGGCGTATGTATGTATGTATGTATGTATGTACGTATGTGCGCGACAGGGCTAGAAAAGGGGTAGTTTGTCGTTGTCGAGGGCAGAAGACAGCAATCCAAGACAAGCCACAAAGGAAATAAAAATTGAAGCTATGGCATCACACCGTGAATACACCGGGGCGGGGGTGCCTTGTCTACTCCATCGTTGCCGAGCCCAGCCGTTGGCAAATGGAGATGGAGTAGGTGGAGGGACTTGGTGCTAGCAATAGGGTCGTGAGGATGCACATGTCTTTAGCGGGCCACGTCCGTCCCATGGCGATAACAAGCTGGCCAAGGTGTACGTGGGAGGAAGACGGCTTCGTCTCCAAATGGGCCGGCCCAGAAGACAGCTCCCGCGCCCTGCTCCGCCCGCGAGCTATGTCGGCCACTAGTAAGTGGATGGACGGGGGTCCCTGCATTCTTGTTCGTGCAAATGGCTGGAGCGCAAAAGCAACAAACGCGGTGCTCTGCAACGTCGACGTCCCAGGGGACATGAAGCCATCGTCAAGTGTCCAAGAGTACCGAGTGGTTCGCCGTGGACAGAAGCATCAAAGCCGCCTAGCCTTTGCCTGGTTGGTTGGTCTCGAATCACCAGACATGGCGTTTTTTCTTACTGGCCTGCGCCTCGGGCATTTTAATTCGCGAATAGAAACCACTGGATGGCTTGGTGCATGGTTGGCAACACGAGCCGCCGTGCGAGCCTCGCCGACGAAATGACATCACAACGCCATGATACGATACGACGTAAAGGCTATAAGCAGTCCTGCTTCGGTGAGTATTTCTGTGGCTGCGGCTGCCTCTGGAAGGCTGTGTGTGTATACCAGTGCCAGTCAGGAATTGGAAGTATCATGTGAAGGGGTACTTTCGGCATATTGGGGGCCGGAACACTCTTTGGCGTGGGGGACAAGGGTTTCAGAGTTAGACAGATATCCTCCACGCCTCTCCCGGCTGGGAATCGTCGTATGTCGTCCTTGTCTTCGGTAGCAACAAGTCGATGCCTGGTTGCTACTGCTGTGCCACGTTGCAGGGTGGGCATTCTTACGGAGCAGACAGGATGACGAGCGTGCGCCCTGGACTTGGTCTGGATAGAGTCGATCCGATTCGGGTCGCAAGCCGCAACCGAAATTTAGGCAGGCAGGGACGAAAGTGAAGATCCCCCGATTAGCTGGCTATGTCGCTACGCTGCATTTCTTGTTCAGCGCGGGAGAGTCTGCCTCGGGTCTCAAGGATGTAGGATGCACAACGTGAGGTGCTAAAATAAGTACAGAATGATTCATAGTGAACGTGTCCCAGCTCAGATTCTGCTCAGAGGAGGTGTGTCCAAACCCGTGCAGCAGTGGGGGTTGTATTGATTGGTAGTTACATCCCTATACCGAATTGTATATTGCGAGCAGCCGCAGCTCATTTCGATTCTTCAAGCCGCTTGCACACAAAGTCGGGGTTCCTGGGAAATACTTTGCCGAAGTGCTCATGTTCGGAGCCGACGCCGGCGCAAGGTACATTCTGCATGCAACGAGTCACACGGCGTGCATGCAGTGCCAACCTTTGCCATTGGCCTTGACGTGTATTCTAGAGAACGAGCATGCTGATTTGTCATGGTACGGATACGTCCACCTCGGATCGACATTATCAGAATCACCTAGAATTCGCGCGTCGGAAACAATTGAGTAGTACGAACACGAGCATGCACATCGCAATGGCAAGACGTTTTACGGGGTTGCCTGGAGTAGAAGCCTGCCGGAAAGCCGACCGTATAGAGCCGTATCGCGAGGTCGTAGTAATACAGTAAAAGAAATGATAAAAGGTGGATGGATGAGGAAAACCAAGGAAGCAAGTGGTAGGTCGGACGTCAACCGAGGCTGTAGAGTTGAAACCGCGACGAGCTGATGGGCAGCAGCGTTGTTCGTGTCGCCGTAACACGAGCTGGACAAAGAACTTGTTTCACGGCGCCACAACCCCCTCTCGCAGCAACAGGCTCGGATCTTGGATGATGAGATCTGATCTCTGGATATACCTAATCTGGGTTTCAGCTCCATCATCGCCATCCTCGGTGTGGTGGCTGAATGGGCCAGGAGGTATGAGGCTCAAACAACGTAAGATTCGCAGAGTGGACCGAAGACAGGGTCGAGGGTCTTTACGACAAAGGGCACATCGTACCCGATGCAATGGAACGACGGGAAAGCGAGGGCCAAGCAGCCGGGGTGGTGCTGCCAATGTATACCCGCCGGTAAGTTTCGTATGTATGTCAGTACGGACTATGTCTGTATCTGTGTGGCAGGTAACGTTACGAGGTGGGGTGGGGCATTCACCGCCGTCCGCCGTACTGGATATCAAATCTCTTGGCCTGAGATTCGTGGCTGAGCTCCCAGTCTATGGGGGATACAGATCAGGGCCTGCAAGATTGGGATCAATCCCAATAGCAGGCAGGCGGGCACGTAAGACGGCCCAATCCATCTTCGGTGGAAAGGCCATCGCTTACGACGACCCGTGTCTTGGATCCTCAGTCATCCACTTCCCTTCCGGCAGCCGGACTGGAATCCCAAGCGTCGGGTTGGGAAGAAGAGCCAGCGAACCGTCGGCGAGTCGACCTGGGCTGTACGGCTGTAGAAGACACACTTACACTTGCTTTCTCTCCTATCAGTAACCTGCTCGCATGTGATGGGGGCTCACCGGGGTGAATGAGTGTTGCCAAGACGCCCGAGAAGGCGTGGGGGGTTCTGGGTTCTTTGAGTGTGATCCGGAACCTTACGCGGACCTTGTACGAGGTTGCTATCGGCGAATATTGTCATATAAGAAGATTGGCCTTGCGGCGCCTGCTGGCTGGTTGGTATACTCATGTCATGTGTCCCCGATTACTCAGAACGGCCGACGAGGCGCCGAGTGCACAGCCTCGCCGGTGAAGAAGGGGGCGTGCGAGGGTATAGGCCCCGATCCGTAGGGGTCCTGAGGCCTTGTCACGGTGTGCCGGCGGTGAGGGCACAGGCTGAGGCTGGAAGGGGTTAAGTCGGGAAGGTGTCTGCTACCCGTACTAAGAAAAGTACCATGGCATGCAAGCTAGGAACCGCCGTCACTCACGTCAACTCGACTTCTGCAGTCACTTACTTGGATCTTTCTTAGCTAAGAAGCGCCTGTCCAAAGATGCCGTCAGGGCAAAGATGATATTGCCCGTCGTGGACAGCCAGCCGAAGTAACAGAACATTACTTAAGACACGGCGACTTGATAATTATCCCACTTTCGAGGCCAAAGAAATAGGGGGGCTGTGCTAATTTGGTCCATTCTTACAATTCCGCTGGGGGATGCAACCATTGAGCAACCAATGGGGGAGAAACTGGGGGCTAAAAATAGGTGGCCGTTTGGAAACCGGCCACTAGAATTGCAACGACGAGCATAAGCACTAGCCTATGGTTTTTATTCTGTTTTCTCTTTTGATCTCTGCCACTTTCACTTTCACCCCGTCACCCCTATAGTATTCCCCGGGCACCAGGTGACGGAGGTCAGTGCTCTTCAACGGGAGTCGGGACTCGCTGGCGAGGATTCCTCCCTTGGCACCTCGTGGCACCTCGTGGCACCCTTGGCAGAAGAGGAAGAAGAGGGTGTGGTACGAGCTCCAAGATTCTTTTTTACCCTGGCATTCCTGCCTGCCAGCCAATTGCTACCGAAACTGAGCCCATCCACCAACCTACCTGCGACGGTGCAGTGCTGCCCCTGAGTTGATGCCTTGGCCGTTTGCGAACCCCGTCGTGCTGATTGGCAGCGGCCGCGCGTATACCTGCTGACCGAACTGTTCGTGATGCTTCTGTTCACGCTCGGGTTTTTTTTCTTCTTCTTTTTTTTGATATCATCCATCCCCTTTCCATGGGCTCTAGAGCATGTCGGAAGCCGTCGGACGGAAAAGACCTGTCACCTGGCGCATTGGACACCGTCTACTTCTGCTTGCCTATACGGTGGCCGGCTGACTCACAGTGAATGGGTTGAGGCTTTGTCATGGTGATATGGCGACGAATCAGCAACATTCCTGATAACTAATCCCCAAGGTGGGGTGGGGTTTCACCCTACAAATTTGGAATACCCTGGAATTGTAGGCATGGAAAGAAGACGGGAGAGAGGGAGAGAGAAAGAAGGGCAATAGTCATCAACCAACCTCGAGATGTTCGGTCTTGACCGAGTAAGCATTTTCGTTTAGTTTAGCGACTCGAGAACCGAAAGTACGGTACCGACTTAGTCGACGTGCGCAGAACGATCTGCATCATCATCAACCATGTGGGCATAGGCATCCTACCCTACGTACATACAGACACATCATGGCTAATCATAATGACGGGCCCAGGGGAATGGGTAGGTGTGCGACAGAGAGAGGGAGAAGAGTACGGGTCGCTGCAGGCCGCAAGATCCAGCTGCTTCGGGAATGCTCGAGATAAGATTTGTCTTCGATGTGTCTTGGATTTGTATGCTATTTCCAGGGCACAAGCAGTATGCAGCATGCATGTGTGCAGCTGTCAGACTCATCAGACTCGCCGAGTCACCAAGTCACCAGCCAGGCCTCGCTCTTTTGGGGCATTGGTCGGGTCTTGTCATGCTCGCACAATAGGATACTGCATATGTACACACATCCATTCAGCCCTATGGCCCCCATTTTTAGAATTCCATTCGGCTTCCATGCATGCGCTGCGGTTGCGCGACGTGCAGTGCAGCTCTCTTTCCTAATCGGCTCCTCTTCCACTGTCTGGTCCCCAAAACGCCTTGTTTCTATATGCGATTCTTGCTTACTCGTACCTGGAACACCAAGGCCATTCGAGTTACCGGCCCCCTGGCCCTACCCTTTTACCTTTCAACATCATTTTATCCCACGTTTTTGAGGCTTCCAGGGGGGCCAATTTTTCTCACCAAGCACCCCCCTGTCGAGGCTGGGTTTACGTTTTTTCAGGCAGCATCTACATCTGAGGTCATCAGCTCTCCCGTTCAACGTTCGGATTCGAGGATGAGAGGTGTCTACTGCCGTACCGCCCGCCGTGCCAAGGGGGGGTGCTGCTGCGGCGCGGACGAGCCGGCGTACTTTGGCTTTTCGAGGCAACGGCTATAGCCTCCAGGCATGTCTATATAACTCGAACTCGCCCCCCGTCTAGATCCAATATCATCATCACCATCACCAACCAACAACCACAACAAACAGCAACTAATACTACTACTACTACTACTACTATATCTCTACCTTGATCTTCAGCCCATTCTTGTAGAAACAACTAGCCCTCCACACATAACAACAACCAGAAAGAAGCCTGCTTCACTCATACACACACACCACAAAACCCAAGACTCATTACTACTTCTTACTTCCAATCCTGTCCAAACATCAACAATGGCCGCCTTCACTCTCACCAACTGTCCTCAGACCCTCTCCTTCGGCCGCAGCGGCTACAACAAGGACGGCGATGACGAGGATGACAAGCGCTGCTTCGGCCGCAGTGGTTACAACAAAGATGGCGACGACGAGGACGACAAGAAGAACTTTGGACGCAGTGGCTACAACAAGGATGGCAAGGACGACGACGACGACAACTAAATGGCATCATCACGGCCACCACCATACCCTGCTCTTCTTAGAGATGTCTCCTACCCGCATCACAACAACCTCAACTTCATCTGGCGCTCTCCCCCTTGTATGGACGCCACTGTACCAACAACACCAACAGTCACTCGCTTGACACCAATTTCCTTTGTCACTGCATTGGGCCGGCGTCAGGGCATACACCACATACCCCCAGCATTCGCTTCTATTTCCATCTTGATCCTTTTGGAAAACACTGTACCACAACAACGGAAAAGACCCCTAGAAAGAATTAGAATGCTCAGGCATACACATGTACCAACAAAATCATTGCATCATCTAGACTAGACACATATCGCATCAGATCAGGCTGCATTGGGAGGGGAGTTTGGGAGGTTGATTTCTGCTGCATTTAGATAGCAAATCGCATTCATTTTCCTACACAGAACCTGTTCGAAAGACCGAGTCAGTGATTGCAGTGCGCCATTAACAAGAAATGAAACCATGAAAACTCACTTTTCGAATATGACGCCCAAAACTTCCTCGACATTGCCAGTTTCTCCACGACCGGTGATGCGCGCCAGGCAGTTCGCAGCATATCGAAGATCCTCAGCCGCGACCACAAAGTTCAGCTCATCCATAACATCCTCCGATGCTGTATTGCCCACGTAATCCTCCAGGTGCTTCCGGCACTGTGCCAGGAGCTGTCTTTGCCTTTCTGTAACGCCGTGCAGGTCCTGCAGATCTAGAGGTAGCGCCGTCAAATCGGAGAAGAGGGTGGCTAGGCAGTTGACCACTTTGTGAACACCCCCTGGATCTTGGATCTGCGCCTTAGGGGCTTGGGCTTCTTTGCATGAAATCAGCATCGGCTTAGCAGACACTCCTTCGACTTTTTCGAGGGTTGTGGCCACGAAGTCATCAACCAGCACCTCCAGCTCGTCTGTTGGAACTCCATCACACTTGTTTATCACTACGACGCCTCTGCCGACAGATTTCAGAAGCTGTAGGGTTTCCGCATCATAGAGGAGACTGTTTTCGCCTGACGAGTCCCGTTCGATCGATGCCAACACCATGATCACATCTGATTCTAAGGCCTTAGCTCGAGCTCTTCGGATGCCCTCGCGCTCTATGTCGCCTATGATGCCCTCGCTGCTAGAGCCAGAGATGCCGGGACTGTTGTCAGACCGGAAACCGGCCGTGTCCGCAAAGGTACATAAGTAACCCCGTATGTCCAAGTGTGCTTCGACGATATCTCGCGTAGTCCCGGCCTCGCCGGAGACGATAGAGGCTTCTCTGCCTACGATCTGGTTCATCAAGGAGCTTTTGCCAGCGTTTGGCGGCCCCACCAGAGCTATCCGGATGCCATTCCGAAGGAGCTCGCTCCGCTGACTGGCACCCTCGTGCACTGCGATGCCTCCAAGGATCTCCTCGACCTGCCGGGAGACGTTCGCCAGCAGGTCCGTAGGCGACTCGTCGAAGTGTTGGTCCTCAGAGAAGTCGATGATGGCCTCAATCTCGGCTCTGGCTTCTAACAACTTGTGGCGCCACTCATCGTACGTCCTTCCAAGGGCGCCATTGGAGCCCCGGACTGCAGCCCGCCGCTGCTGTTCGGTTTGGGCAGAGAGAGTATCACTGAGCGACTCGACCTGCGCGAGGTCTAGCCTGTCGTTCAAGAAAGCACGCTTGGTGAATTCGCCAGGCTCAGCGTAACGGACACGACCGGCACTGGCAGGACATGCCGAAATCGCCGCTAGTACGGCCTTCACCGTGGCGCTTCCACCATGCACGTGAAATTCCAACACATCCTCGCCCGTGACCGTCTTGGGTCCGGGAAGATACAGAACCATAGCACTCGAGTCCAAAACATTAGACCCGTCACCCTGAGGATGGAATAAAGTTCTTACACTAGCATACCGAGCCTTTGGTAAGGGGCGTCCGGGACACAGACCAGCGTATACCTGGAAGAGAGAGGAAAAGAGAGATAGAGTCAGCCCCCGGATGATGACAAGCCACCTGCCCGCTCTCACCATCAGCTCACCTCATGACAAGCTGGCCCAGATACCCTGATGACGGCTATCCCAGCCGTACCCTGGGCAGTAGACAGGGCGTAGATGGTGTCATTCTTCTGACTTGCCACTAGGTATTGCTGTTGTTGATGGAGGCATGGCTCACCACTAAGGGGTGAAACCTTTGGCCGGCCACGTGGTGAAGCAAAGACGGCGCTTCCAGTACGCAGTGTTCGATGCGCGGATACGCTGGACGAGGATCTCGTAATTTGGAGATTAAGCGACCTCGCCCGTATGGGAAGACGACGCAGCATTGACTGCTTACAACGGCTGAGTCATCAGCTCTCGCCAGCCAGCCGGTTCTGGTTCAACGATGTGGAGGATCCCGTGATGAATCTTAGTCGTGTGTACGAGGCGAGGGGATGTATGCGACGCTGGTTCTGAAGCTTCTGAAGCTTCTGAAGCTCGTCCCCCGACCCCTGTCGTTCATGCCTCCATGTACACAAGGGTATGTACAGCTTTCTAGTGGATATCCGATACGTCGATACAAGAAAACGCGCCCCACGCAGATATAGCAGATCTCTGATTGGTTGAGGCGGAATCGACAGCCTTGACTGCCGTTTTTGACCGCCCAGAAGCCCCGCCAAAATTTATTATTTCCTCCAGCAGTCTAGCAGGCAAAGCATATCGCAAAGGCGTTTGGAAGGCCTCTGATTTATATGCCAGTTCCAACATCAATTGCGAGGGAAATCCGGAGTTTCGAACCTACCAAGCTGCAATTTCGGGGTCAAACCAACCAATAGGCTGTTGCGCTTCTTTCCATACACATTGAACACCACGACATCCGATTCCGACCGCCAATCATCCACATCGCCCGCTCCTCGCTCAGCGTCGCAGCCCGCCCACCATGGCGTCCGACGAGATCGTCTGGCAGGTTATCAACCGTAAGACTCGATATCCCGCCCTGCGCTTTAGATGAAAAGCAGTCACTAACGTTGGCTATAGAGCAGTTCTGTAGTTTCAAGATCAAAAGTAGGACTTGCACCACCGGCATCTTTACGACACGCTTGTGCTAACGTGCATCTAGCTACTAAGGAACAGACATTCTGCCGCAATGAAATGAACATTACTGGTCTTTGCGTATGTCCCGGCCAGCCTATCAGGGTGTGCTCAAACTAATCAGCGAAACAGAACCGCCAGAGTTGCCCTCTAGCAAATTCAAGATGTGAGCATTCCTCCCAAGCATCCTTTCCGCCGTCTGGCGTCTAATCCTTCATGTTTGTAGATGCCACTGTTCGCGCCGCCTCCAACGGCACCATCTACCTCTATATGAAGACAATCGAGAGAGCGCATATGCCTTCCAAGCTCTGGGAGCGAAGGAAGCTATCGGCCAATTACCAGCAAGCCTTGAAACAAATCGACGATTGGTTGATTTACTGGCCACAATTCCTCCAGCACAAAGCTAAGCAGCGTCTGACACGCCTTGTGCAAGTTGTATGCATACCTCTCTTATCATACTGGGATTCATGTCGCGGTGACGCTAATATTTGCTACAGGCTATCCGATCTCGTCGTTTAGCCAAGGAAGATGCCCGTCTTGGTGAGACGATAGTCCAGAAGCTGGCGCCCAAGATCAGGAGACGCGAAGAAGTCCGAGAGCGAAAGGCGGAAGCCGCCGCCAAACTCGAGCGAACCATTGAGCGAGAACTTTTGTCGCGACTACGCGAAGGCGCATATGGCGACCAGCCCCTGAACGTGAGCGAGGGCATCTGGAAGAAGGTGCTCCGAGCTATGGAGCGGGAAGGCGAGGCCTCTCGTGACAAGGACATGGATACTGGCATCGACGAGGAAGAGAACGAAGCCGAGTATGAAATGGACGAGGAAGAGGACGGCGCCGTCGAATATGTCAGCGATATGGATGACAGCGAGGAAGACCTCGGTGACCTGGACGACTGGCTTGGCAGCGATGACGATGAGTCGCAAGATGACGAGGACTCTGCTAGTGACGAGGATGACAGCGAGGCCGAAGCGCCCAAGAAGAAGTCAGCGTCGGGTGACAAGAGGAAGAGACCTGCTGCTGCTGCTACCCGTAAGCCCAAAAAGGTGGCGAGACGGCGAGGTGAGGTGGAACGCGAGGTCGAGTTCGATCGTGCCAAGGATCTTGATTTCTAAGGAGAGAGACTCTCCCGCGAGCCGGTCTTTCCTACTGGGCTGTATACCCTTAGATGCGTTGAGGATTATTTCTGCTGGAGATTTCTTCACAAACAAAGAACGAGCCAAGACGGCGTCGGTGATGTTAACCGCCAAGCTCACGGAATGCCATTGTGTGCTTTTTCTTAGTCCATATTTCTGCTCGAGTGTCTTTGTTGTCTGGAATCGCCGATTTATTTCCTTGTCTACCGGTTTGGAGGCGGGCCAGCCACTGCCCACCCCGCCAAAGCTTAGCATTAGTACATAAGTCATAAGTCAAGCATGGCATTAGCGCACCTGCACACGCAGCATTGATCTCTCTCGAGCCTTGAAACAAGAACATTCATTCCAGCACCAACTTCGAGACGCAATTCATCTCCACTCCCTAAAACCCGCCATGACACTTTTCTGACCGATATATCAACCTAGCCGTTCACCGTCTTCCTCCCAGGACACAACTGTCCCCTCCAACCGATTGCTACACGACATTTTTCATATCCGTCCCTCGTGGAACTTGGAGAAACGACCTGACGCAGTCAACCGGAACACCACTGGGCACCAGACTGCGTAGCGAGCCTGACGCAGGCCGGCAATTCAGCCATGTCTTGGTACTCGAACATCCTGACTACCACCACCTCACGCATCAACAACCTCCAAAGAACGTTTCTGGGCGGCGAAACCGACGGTGACACGGAAGATGACACTCATGTGTGCCGAATCCTGAGGGGGTATTACACAGAGAAGGGCCGCCCCTTTCCCGGCTGGTTACCACCCGACCCCAAGGCTCCCCCGCCCGTACAACCAGTGGCTGCGCAGCCGGGCCAGGTCGGCTCGCGCTACGGCGGGCTCACCCAGCAGCAGGGCAGCGGGAGCTTGAGCTCGCTGTGGGATAACAACCCGGTTTCGCAACCGCAGGACCCGCAGAGCCTACGACGCGGCCGCGGCGCCCCTCCGCCCGCGCGACAGGCCGACCCGCGACTCAACCCGTTCGGACGCAATTCGGGAGACGGCGGCGGTCGTGAAGAGATCCAGGCGCGACCGCTGCCTAGTCAGCGCGCGGGCAGCTACCAACAATCGGGACCGGCTAGAGACGCACCGTCGTCGGGTGGTGGTGGCGGCGGTTCGGCGCAGGATCGGTTGCGACAGAGACTCTGGGGCGGCTCGCGAACGGCGAGCCCGGCCGGCAGCGGCCCGTTCCAGCCCCCGCAGGCACAACAACAGAGTAGCCATAGGGGCGGCGGCGGAGGGTCGGCTGACTACGAGGACCGATTCGCGCCGGGTGGCATGTATGACGGAGGGTCAGGTGGCAGGAGCAGCGGAGGCGATCGCCCCTTCGTGGGATCAAACTCGCCCTGGGCTAGCGGCGAACAAGATATGGGCGGCGGTGGAGGTGGCGGAAGGCCAGGCGGCCTGCCCAGCGGTCCTAGGAGGGGGTTACCAAGCGGGCCACGTATGAGATGACGACCTTCTTATCTAGACATTAAGCAAGCGATTTTCACTTCTGCATGACTCTCTGGCTGCATTTCGCCTCCGTTATGAGGATATCGGATCCAAG
Organism: Apiospora kogelbergensis; assembly: GCF_038363985.1. Classification (NCBI taxonomy): domain Eukaryota; kingdom Fungi; phylum Ascomycota; class Sordariomycetes; order Amphisphaeriales; family Apiosporaceae; genus Apiospora; species Apiospora kogelbergensis. The sequence goes on from NW_027117422.1 coordinate 2,510,623, forward strand.
GTAACACGAAGCGGCCGGGCCGTTGGGTAAAGGCGTTTAGCGACAAAGAGCATGCGATGCCTGCTCAACGAAAGCAGAGACGGCAATTTGTCGCCGGCCTAGGTCAAACAAAGTGCCTTCCAAAGAATAAACGAATACTCCTCAATCGAATGTCTAGCCTGGAAATGCTATATTTTCTTGATTTTGATACCTTCTCATAGCCGCTGCCTTAACGAGTGAAGAACGAGCACGGCGACCAACACCAGGCGGTTTCCTCACGCCCTTCTCGAGGTTCGCACGATGCGACATATACCATATATTTCGATCAACGCTCATGTAGATATGAATGCCAGCTGCAAAGGGGGCAATGTTGCCTCCTCGCATTGCGTGTGTCGCCTGCGTACATACGGCGTAGCCAAACAATGACGAGGCCCGCATGGCACAGGTGACAGGCTAGGCATGCAATCAATGAAGACGCTAGTTTTTAGGTGCCGAGTACAGAGGCTCTGCCGCAAACCAGCGCGGTGGTTTGGTACCGGTACCAGCACCAGCACCAGCACTTCCTGGTCCTGGGGGCGGGCGTCGATGGCTGCGGGGCTGCTGTCCTTCTGGTGTGTTTTTAACTGCTCACATGCTCTCGTTTCCACATGTTCAAACGACTGAGGTGCTTCTTGGGTTATTGAGACGCATTTCTCTGAGTGCTAGCTTGGAAAGTCCGTGTTCATTTATTCTGGCCAGACTCTGCTGGCCGTCGGGATCTCAACCACTTGCATCTGGATCGAGACTGCTTCATCACGTACGCTATACCCAGAGCCATGACATCAGGGTCGGATCCCCCACCATCGTCCACTACACCAGGACGACCCGCGTCACCCACGGGGAGCTTCGTCGCCATGAGTGACGACGAGGAGGGCGAGTACAACACCATCACACACACCGAGTCGGGCCGTGGGGTCAAGCTGTTATTCTCCAAGAGCAAGGTCTATGTCCACCCGACCCCTTCAGCCAAGGACAATATCCCGGGCTTTATCGCCCTGCTGCAACAGAAAGGACCCCGGAACGAGCGGCCCACATCCTCAAGTTCGAGAACGTCTAATTCGCCTGCTTCCTCCGATCTTTTGCTGGCATGGATCCCAGAGACGTCTTTGGGGGAAGCTGCTAGCATCTACGTCAAAGTCGACTTGACCGACGACGAGTCGCCGCCCAAACAAAGCTATCTCGTCCCGCCCCCGCCAACGGTCACGGCCCACCGGGGCTCTATCGGCCATTACTCATTCGCAATACCCGCCAGTGCCATCTATTCGCTCTTAGTGCGGCCGCCTAGTCTGGGCTGGTGGTTCGGGTCGCTGGTGATAAACACGAAGGCGGGCGACTCGTTCCCTGCTCTGTTCTTTCACGATAGCGAATGCCAGTCGACGATTCTGCAAAAAAGAAGCGGGCCCGTGATCAGTTCGACCCCTTTGACAAGAATGGGCAGATGTTTTGGGGCGGCGATGAGGTGCTCAGGTGGCTCAAGCGTTACATCAAGATTGAAAGGAGCGGCGCCGAGCCTAACATATATCTCGTTGAGCCTACTAAAGAGGATAGTGAAGCCTTCGGTGGCAAGTTGACTTCCAGTAGCCCTACTCAGGCCGGCGGACGGGATAGTGCTCGGGGCGTATCCGGCAGGGGGCGGCGCTCAGGCGGGGTCCAGTAGGCAGAACGCTGATGGCCAGATGGATCCCGTCATGAAGTTTGTCAAGGAGACAGGCTGGAACATCATGGAAAAGTTCAGCAAGGTCACCACTTTCACCAGGAGAGCTGCGCAGGATGTGCTGGACAATCCGAACGTACCGCCCCAAGTGCGAAGGCTGATGAGAAACCCCGAGGTCCAGACGATACAAGATGAATTCGACAGTGCGAGGATCTATCTCGCGAGGTGGGCTATGGGTATCGCCGAGCAGAGTGAGCGAGACAGGAGCCAGCGAATCTGGACGGCGAGGGATGTGCTGGAGATGGAAGATACCGATGTCGGCGAATTCGAACTGCTGGAGGCGAGCTCTTTGTCTCTCGAGGAGCGGAGGAAACCAGTCACGCAGAAGGAGTGGACTACCTTCTTCGATCCCAGGACTGGCCGGCTTTCCGTCACTGTCGATGAGGTCAAGGAGCGGGTATTCCACGGAGGGCTAGATGCCGAAGATGGTGTCCGAAAGGAGGCATGGCTCTTCCTTCTTGGCGTCCATGACTGGTATAGCACGGCCGAGGAGCGAAGAGCACAAATGGCCTCTCTGCGAGACGAATACGTGAAACTCAAGGCCTCCTGGTGGGATAGGCTGGTCGACCTCGGAGGTGATGGCGAGGAAGGTGAATGGTGGAGAGAGCAGAGAACCCGTATTGGTGAGTCACCCCCCTCATACAACCAGCTTATTTGGAGTATTTTCTCACCTAAATGACAGAAAAGGATGTTCATCGAACTGACCGTACGGTTCCCATATTTGCTGGCGAGGATATCCCACATCCGGATCCCGACTCGCCCTTTGCCGAGGTTGGGACGAATGTGCACCTGGAGCAGATGAAGGATATGCTCTTGACCTACAACGAGTATAACAAGGATCTCGGCTACGTGCAAGGCATGTCTGACCTCCTTGCCCCTATATACGCCGTCATGCAAGATGATGCCATTGCTTTCTGGGGCTTCCAGCATTTCATGGACCGCATGGAGCGAAACTTTCTGCGGGATCAGTCAGGGATGCGGAATCAACTACTGACTTTGGATCACCTGGTCCAATTTATGGACCCGAAACTCTACCTGCACCTGCAGAAGGCTGATAGCACAAATTTCTTCTTCTTCTTCCGGATGTTGCTCGTGTGGTATAAGCGCGAGTTCAGGTGGATGGACGTTTTGCACCTCTGGGAAGTCCTCTGGACAGACTATCAGAGCAGCAGCTTCCACCTGTTCATCGCCTTGGCTATACTCGAGAAGCATCGCGATGTTATCATGACCCATCTTCTGCACTTCGATGAGGTCCTGAAATATGGTAAGTTCTAAAACGCCTTTGCTCCCCTCAAATGTTTGGAAAGGGGATGGTTTTATTAACCTGTGACTTTGCATCTGTCTAGTGAATGAGCTATCCAATACCATGGATCTGGACTCGACGCTCATCCGTGCCGAGGCTCTGTTCAAGCGCTTTCATAGGCTCGTGGAGACCATCGACAAGAAGCAGAACTTCCCAAAGCCAAGGGTGCAGCGCAAGTCCTCGACGTCGTCGTCTACGGCGGTCACCACACCTGCGTCGGTACCCCCGACCAGTCCGCCCGCACCAGCGTCGTCCTCGAATACGGCACAGACATCCCCCAGCGCCACGGGCAAGGCCAAAGAAGACCAGCAGAGGAAAATAATCAGCCCTGAGCTCCGTAAGCTACTGAGCAGGGATGTCGAGGTCCTGCCTAGGAAGGTGGTGCGGAAGCAAGGGGATGGTTTTACAGCAGAGGCTAGGAAGTAGTGACCTTCTATGAAGCTATGCCAAAGCGGTAAGATCTCCACGTGAGATGTAAGAGTAGGTAGCATCAAGCAACCTCAAATGGAGATATCCGGGGGCTCTTGTTACGAATCAGCACATTATCGGCTCGGGAAGTTTGGTTGTAGGGGTACATACACTGCTTTTACTGGGTATTGGGGAGGAAGGAACGTTTGGCGTACAGGGCAGGCATTTTAGGACGCATGATCGACCAACCAGATTCATCATCAAGTCATAGTGTATTAAGCAATTTTCATGTTTCATTTCCTCGTTACCTGAGAAGGGGGTATGTCCACCAGAGCTGCACGTTTGGGGAAAAGAGGAAGATGGTTCGACGACTATATACACTCGGCAGCTACTCGTTCCTGCCTCGTAGGTGGAACCAAATCCTCGACATTCTTTTCTTGGTCTGTGCCACCGAGAACAATTTTCGTTCAAAAATATGCTCGCCTTCATATGGCATCATCTGATGGCCTGTAGAACAGAAGGGGTATACCGCATTGCGCAGAAATCATCATCGCCCTGAGAGAAAACCAATATTTATAGCTCGTCGTGGCTATCAGCAGACTTTTCGGGCTCCGAAGCGTCCGAGGAAGACGACGACACCGAGGAAGGTGAAGCCGTCGAGGAAGACGAGGCAGCTGAGGAAGAGGCCGAGGCCACGTTGCTCAAGTCGGGCATGGCCATGATCTTGACCACCAAGCTCGTCCAGCCGGTGAAGTGCTGGGTACGCTGGCCCTTACCCGTCTCTGGGTCGTACTGTTCCCATGCGAAGCCAGTCTCTTCCCAGCTCTGGTACACTGTCTCTACGAGGTTCTTGCGCAGCCGAGTGTACAGATCCGCTGCCTTTGACTGGAACGGCCCGTTTTGTAGAGCAACATGCTGCAGAAGTAAAATGATTAGTATTCGTCAACCTTGACTTGGACGGAATTAGGGGACATCGACTTACTTGCAGCTGCAGGACCGCGAGGTAGTTGAGAGGCATCCACACAGGGCTCCGCCAGTAGTTCTCCTCAGTTCCGTACAGGGGCGAGCTCTTGCTCAGACTGCGGATGCCGTGGGGGCTGAAGAGTTCCTCTTCGTTGCCGAGAAGGTCGAGGGTCTTGCCCAGGTGAGGATCGTCGGGCTCCAGCAGGCCAACAAGGAAGGGGAACAGGGAGATGTAGCCCTTGTGGCAGACCAACTGGTGCTCTTCGAAGTCATCAATAGTGGCATCGCAGAAACATCCCTCCTTCTCAGACCAATGCAGATCCACAAGGTTGTGTTGGATGTTGTCGAGGACCGTATCGTAGTCCTTGGCGTCGTCGACCTCTCCGATGGCTTTGGCAACCGTGGAAAGGGTCTTGGCCATCAGTCCAACCCAGGACATCAGATCCACGTGGAGCTCACCTGGGTGGGGTGGCTGTGGTCGCGGATAATCGTCGAGACCGCTGGTTAAGATGTGAGAGATAGTGCGTCCGCGCCATCTATAGGCCTCTCGGCTAGAGTGAGCTTCCCGGTCATAGGAGCGAATGTCACCATATTGCGTCTTCTTGAACCAGTAGAACTGGCGGCGCAGGAGGGGGTATAGCTCCTGCAGATACTTAACACCAAGCGATGAGTTCTCGATATGGGCGCTCTCCAACTTGATACCCTGAGTTGACAACGTCTCTTTGCTCGCACTGCCGGTGCCGTTCGCTTCCTTCTGTAGCTTATGCAGGAACTTTTCCACAATGAAGAACAGAGTTGGGGGTTGGCATAGTGGGGATATTGGACCTGGAAAGCTTCGGGGACCTTGCTTCGAGCCTCATGTCCAAGGATCTGTTCCCGAGCGATCCAGCCGTCTTCGTCCATCAAATTGTACCAGCTCTTCACGATCTCCAGAGCGAGGTCCATATCCCAGTCGGCAATCGGGAGAAGGTGGAAGCCTTCGTCCCACAAAAAGCCACGGGGGAAGAAGGGTCTGGACGGAATGCTCGTGAACAGTTCGTAAGGACCTTCTAGCTGCTCCTGCTTCCTGGCCCTGGCCGCCTCGGCCTCTTCCCAGAAACCCTCGTTCTCCTCTTCGTACTCGGGAGCATAGGAACGATCAACCAGATGCTGGCCATTGAAGTAACCAATGCCACCAGCCAAGTTGGACAGCATACTGCGGCCCAGTCTCCGGTATTTTTCATCCTTGAAGGGGGCTTGGGGCGCGAAGACTTCTGAGTACTTGTCGTTGAACGACTCGGTGGTCGACTTGATCTCGCGTGTGAGATCCTCACTGGTGACCTCCTTTCCAGCTGACGCGCTCGAAAACAGAATGTCGAACTCAAAGGGGCCCTCAAAGGTTTTTTGGATCATTTGTACATTGCCTTCGGCCGGGCTGTTGGCCACCTGATAAACCTGCCAAGGGGGCGGCGCATGTTCTGCGCCGTATGTCTCAACAATCATGTCGACACTCTTCTTGAGCTGTGTGAAGAGTAGTGCTTTTCCTTGCCAGGAATGCTCCTCGGGTACGGTCAAGGAATGGACCAATGTCTGGTCGCCCTTCCGCTCTGCTGAGATGGGATGGTTGCTGGTTGGGTGGTCTCCAGTCCCTTTAGTCACGACAAGCTTGTAGTCGCCCAGGCCGGCCGAGGAACCCTTGAGGGTGATGTCGCCGCTGAAGCCAGTACTATCACTCTCGCCCGAAACATCAAGGGTGTGCCCCAAGCCTTCGGTGTTGGCGTAGAAGACGACAGTGGTCTCGAGACCTTCTGGAGCATCTTCGCGGGGTTCACCCTTGACACGGACGGCCCAGCTTCCGCCGTGGGCACCACCGGGTATCTTGACGAAGCTCGTGGTCATGTCGATCTTGTTGCCAGCATCGTGGATTGTTTGGACGCCGCCTTTCCGGGTGTCGTATTCATCCCAGCCGTAACCGGCCATGCCTTCGTTTTGCTCGCAGGTCCAGCGGAAATCTAAATAGAGAAGCAAGCGGTCAACACGGACGTTCCTCGCAGTACATCAATGGGTTTGTTGTCACGTACTGTGCTGCACATCCTGAAAGTTGTCGACCTTGGCCCACATAAGACCAGCCATCAGGCTCTTGGGGATGCGCGGGCGGAGGCCAAAGTACAGATTGGGTCGGTAGGGCCCCCATAGCAAGCTCTGGTTGTTGAGACGAGTGATCTCAGAGCTGAGGACGGATTCGTCTCCATCTTGGGCGTGGGCAAAGCTGGTGGTGCAGCCTATGCCGAGGAGGCACACGATGAAGGACAGCAGCGTTGCCGCCAGTTGGTTACGCAACGCCATGGCACGCCGAATCAAGAGGGCATTGGCGTCGCTATCAGAATGGTTGTGTGCAGAGGGGCGGGTGTTTTGTGCAATTTCTTCGGGAGAGTCTTTTTGTTCCTGCTTCGCCTGGCAGTTGAAGTTGTGGTGTGTTGACGAGGCGAGCTCCAGTTCTCCTCCAGCTCTGCAGCTCCCCAAAAGCCACGACACGGGAGCTACTGGGCCTTAATCTAGACCCCCCTCCCCCAGTGTCTGAAACTGACGTCGATTGGGGGGCAGCTTCAGTGCATGTACCTGAATTAGGTGGTCCCCAGCTGTCCTTTAGCGTCATTTTTCAGGGTCAAGCGCGGGGCATCGTCCCTGTTTCTTGGTCTGATAGCGATAACGGCTGCTGCAGGTGAGTATACGCCAAAAAAGAAAATGTGTATGGTATATATCATCTGTATATGCTTGGTACTTAGTGTGCACTCTGCTACTGCGCATCTTGCAATTGCACCCTCTGTAAGACGGCTATTGGGTATCATATCCGATCTGCCTCTTCATTTATTCTACGCCTACTGGTGTCCTGGACTGAGCGGCCGGTTGAACCCACCGATTCTGTTCATGTACTGGCGATACTCCGTCTTCTTCTCCTTCCTCACTGCACCGACGTTGTTGCCCTTTACCTTGGAGCCCTTGGTGGTGCCGAATCCCCCGAAGCCCATCATGGCAGCCATGTCCATGTCGGCCTCGACATCCACGTCGTCCTCGTCCTCCTGGTGATCATCCCCCATAGTAGTATCATTATCGCGCTGCGGAGTATGGCGTCTTCCTTCGCCGGCTTTTTCGACGTCTCTGTTCTGGCTGGTCCGTGAACGCTCGTCCCCTTTGCCAACCCGAAATGACAGGGGCGTATTACTGTCTCTGTCTGGTTGCTGTTTTGCACGCGTTGGAAGGTCGGCGCTGTGCTCCGAGTGGTTAGCGCGGCGCGGCGGGCTGCCTTCGCGCCTGCTCCCTTCCCTGCTCGGGAGGACAGCGTCTTCGTCGCAGTATCTCGATCTAGGCTCGTCTCGGTCGTCCCTCCGGCGCCTGTCGTAGTCTCGATCGCGTCCTCCGTATCCTCGGTCATGGCCACCGTCGCCGCGCTGGTATTGGCGGTTATCCCTCCCACCGCGGTCACGGCCTCCTCCGTCTCTGTCCCTGCGATCGCGCGAGCGGTCGCGTCTTTCTCTCCGAGGCGAGGCTGAACGGGTTCTGTGGCGGTCGTCTCTCCCGCCGCGTCTATCTTGGTGGCGATCGTGATCAGGGTCGTCCCGGCGGTTGTCCCGTGGGCCATCTCTGCGTCCACCGCCGTAGCCGGCTCCACGGTCACGGCCGCCCCGTCTAGGGTTGTCCGCCATGGTGCTGAAAGATGAAGATGGCTATGGCCGACGCGTTTGTTGATGCGGAATTTGTAGTAGTGGGGGCCAATGCAGCGCGAGTGGTAAGTGATAATCAATGGGACAAAGAGAATCGACGCTTCGCGAGCTGGGCGACAAGGAAGCTTGCTAGGCTAGTCGGCCTGTGGGGAAACGGTTGGTAGTGGGGCCGGAAAGACCTTCCCATGAAATCCCCGGACAGCACAAGAGCCTCGCCTGCCTCGCCTGCCTCGCCGTGACTGACTGCCTACTTACTTGCTGCTTGCTGCCTGAGATCTGAGATGTAATGACTCGGCAATGTACTAATGGGATGCCTATGACAGAGGCGTAGTGGGCCGTCACAGGGATCCCACCTAAGCTTACCTGCTTCTTGGAGGCACTGATTTGCCACATGACACCGCCACTAACTAAACGCTGCAGGAGACTCCCGCCAAACCAATTATTGCCCTCTTCCGGCCTTGGATTCCGAGAAGGTGAACATCGCTGGCGTGTCTGGGCGAGAGAGAGATACTACTTACAACAGTGATGTCCCGCCCCAGGATCCTGTTCCTGGACGCCTACGACTCCTTCAGTAACAATATTGTCTCGTTACTGACCGGGCTCCTCGCCGCGGATGTCGACGTCTTACCCATCGACGCCCCGGAGCTGGCGCCCGAGAGCCCCGGCTTCCACGACGCCCTGAGACGCAAGCTCCGACGTTACCATGCCGTGGTCTGCGGGCCAGGGCCGGGATCGCCCACCTCCCCAGTCGATGTGGGGCTCATCAAGCACATCTGGGACCTCGGCCTCGAGGACCAGCACCTGCTCCCGGTCCTGGGCATTTGCCTCGGCCACCAAAGCCTCGCCGTCAGCTGCGGCGCTCGCATCCGCAAACTGTCGACGGGGCTGCATGGCATGATCCGCCTCATCGACCATCGCCCGCCTGCGAACGGCAGGGACGCCGCCGACGCCGCCGCTAACATCTTTGGCGACGTGCCGCCTTTCCAAGCGACACTTTACCACAGCCTGTGCGCCGATGTCGGACAGGACTCCGTCTCGGACGCCGACTGGCCCACGACGAAATGGGCCCCGCCGGCGCAGATGCCCGACATTGTTCCCCTGGCGTGGGTGGACGAACAACGCCCGGGCTTCGTGGAGCGTATCCTGATGGGGATGCGGCACGCGACGAAACCGTTTTGGGGCTTGCAGTACCATCCAGAGTCTATATGCTCTGAGCCGACCGGGCACCAAGTTATAAAAAACTGGTTCAGTCAGGCCATGGAATGGAGTGCGGCTAGGGGCAGGACGGTCGAGCCATGCTTCTCTCTGCCCGAATCCGGTTCTACGAAGCCCAGCTTGATGTCCGACCTGGTGACAGACCCCCAGGTTTGGGAAGGCTATAAGAGACGCTTGCCTTTTCCCGACGGGCCGTCAAGATACAGCTATAAGACGATATCTTTGCCGCCGCATATCGAAGCACCCGACATTGTAGAAATTCTGCAGGCCGATAGCCAGGAACACATAATCCTGGACTCCGCCAGTGCCCGTGCTAAGCGTATCGGCTTGGACGTTCGAGGGCGCTACAGTATAATCGCGTTGGACGTCGACGAAGCCCTGCGGCTTGAGTATCATGTCGGTGATAAAGCTGCCACAGTCCGCGTGCCCTCTCTGGGAGATGGAGCCCGCCAGACCGTGGGACTCGGCGCAGGCTCCGTCTGGCACGTCCTGGCCGCGTTCCTCGAGGCTCGTAAAGTTGCTGCCAGAAGTGACGACTCGCCGTTCGTCGGGGGCTTCATGGGCTTCGCGACATATGAATTGGGCCTGGAGTGCATCGATGTGAACATTATGGAAAAGAGGCAACACAGCAGACCAGACTTGAGCTTTTCGTGGATAACCAAAAGCATCGTCATTGACCACCTGGAGGGAACGATACGCATCCAGAGCCTGCAGCCGTCGACTGTCGACGCGGCCACTTGGATGGAACAAACGAGCAATACTATGCAAAGCTCGAATATCTGGACCGACGGTCTGAGGCTCAACACCGACAAGATCAAGGACATCGACAACTTAACGCCTCCTGTCACCCCGACGGTGATTCCACCGGCTCCAAGCATTTTGGCGCCCGAGGCACACGCGTATGACGCGAAAGTCCGCCAATGCCAGGACTTCATCGCGGCCGGCAATTCGTACGAGCTCTGCCTGACCGACCAGACGACCATCACGCGCGCCAAAAGCCCCCAAGAGGCAACGGCGACCGGCCTGGCGGCGGCGGAGACCCCCAGCTGGGCGCCTTCGAGCGCCACCGCCAAGGTGCCGAGCGCGTGGCAGCTGTACCGCTCGCTCCGCGCGCGGCAGCCGGCGCCCTTCGGATCCTATCTCCGGCTCGGCGGCGCCACGCTGATCAGCAGCTCGCCTGAGCGATTCCTCGAATACACGGCTGACGGGCTGTGCTCGATGCGGCCCATGAAGGGCACCGTCCGCAAGTCCGAGGCCGGCACCGCCACGCTCGCGCAGGCCGAGCGCATCCTGCACGTGCCCAAGGAGGAGGCCGAGAACCTCATGATCGTCGACCTGGTCCGCCACGATCTGCACAGCGTCTGCGGGCCGGGACGCGTCACGGTGCCGCAGCTGCTCAAGGTTGAGGAGTACGCGAGCGTCTTCCAGATGATCAGTGTCGTCGAGGGTCAGCTTCCTCCTACCGAAACCGCCACCGACGAAAGGAACACCAAAACCACCACCACCACCACTACTACCGCTGCTGCTGCTGCTTCTTCTTCTTTCTCTTCGGCATCAACATCACTGCCACCGCCACCACTACTAAGAAGTCATCATTACACGGGCTTGGACGTGCTGGCCGCCAGTCTCCCGCCGGGCTCCATGACGGGTGCGCCCAAGAAGCGCAGCTGCGAGATCCTGCAGGGCATCGAGACCCACCGCGAACGGAGCCTGTACTCGGGTGTCGTGGGATACATGGACGCCGCAGGGCGCGGCGACTGGAGCGTGACCATCCGTAGTCTGTTCCGCTGGGACGACGAGACGGCGCAGGAAATCGAGGTGTGGCGCATCGGCGCCGGCGGGGCCGTGACGGCGCTCAGCACGCCCGAGGGCGAGACGGAGGAGATGTTCGTCAAGCTGAAGGGTCCGTTGGGCATCTTCAGTGAGCAGCAGTCGCAGCCTCGCTCCTAGTTAGTAGACGACGATGGACCCCCACACATTCACATGTGGCGATTCCTTCACACGAAGGCTTCTTTTCTTTTCTTTTCCCCCTTCAATATTTCAGCTTTGTCTAGACGCATAAGTGATACTCAACGTATCGGCGGGTATGGATGGCGCTACTTCGACACATCGGGCAGCACGCCGTTTGTTTATAGCGTTATCCTTTTCAACATGACTTGGTATACATTAGTGGATTTGGGATACGGCGGCGCATTGTCCGATGGCGACGATAAAGACTCAACGTAGATCAAGATACCCAAAACGAACATCGGTTACCATCCAGACAGTTCGAACGGTGCCGCTTCGCGCTGTAATACAATTGATGGTGGTCAACTGGTTATCATACATACAAATCCTTGCCACATGAACCATAACGGGAGTAGCCAGCGCTTCGAGGGCGAGCCTAGTCATTGTATACAGCGAAGAAAAGAGCAACCTGAAAATAGTAATATACCCCCGCTCTTATTACGGAAAAAGGAGGCAGCTGTCATGAACTGCCCACGCCACCGAAATGAGCCAGTACTCCCAAACCATTCGTTCTTAACCTCAAATGTATTTGCGCAACTAACAGACGAAAGAAAGACAAGTCAGCATACTGGGGTCTTTGAAAGCAACCATAGGCGCTGGGATTTGGCATGGATGGGTGGAACTTACGTCAAGAGTTAACGTTCGCGAGCTGTTCACTTCCTGGTCACGATAGACGCCGACTAGACTCTCGCTGTCCTGGAACAGGCCTGTTTTGAGACTAATGACGATAAACTGCATACCGGGGCCGGCGTGAGTACGGATGTAGTTCTTGATCTTCTCGACATTGGCGTTGTCTAGGGCCGCGTCCACCTCGTCGAGGACGAAGAAGGGGCTCGGCTGGTAGCTGTGGATAGCGAACAGGAGGGCCAAGGCCGCCATCGTCTTCTCGCCACCGGACAGGTGCTCCATGTCACGGAAGCGCTTGAGCGGCGGCATGGCATGGTACTTGATGCCTGACAGATATGGAGCGTCGTTATCCTCCTCCATATCAAGGTAAGCCTGGCCACCCAGCGGGTACGCGTCCGAACGTGTGAGGTCCTTGTATACCTGGGAGATCTGCTCAGAGATGTGCTTGAAGGCCTTGTTGAACAGCTCGTAACGCTTGGCTTTGACAGCGTCAAACGCATCTTTAGCGACCTTGTGTGCGGCCTTTGACGCTTCCCACTCTTGTTCAATAGACTTGAGACGGTTTTCGACGGCCTCTAATCGCTCCATGGCACGCATGTTGGGGTTGAGCTTTTCCAACTCGGATGTCAAGGAAGAAATCTTCTCTTGCAGTTTCCCTTCAATGCTCTCATCATCAGGCTGTGGGAGATTAGTAACGGTTCAAAATAAGGGAGACGGGAAAGCAAATTCACTTACATCTCGTAGGTCTTCATCAAGGCTCTCAAAGTCAATCTCGATGCCATAATCGTTCATGGCATCGTCCATGGCGTCGTCGCCACCGTCCACTTCCATGGCATCTTCATCCTCTTCACCACGCAACAAATTGTCCGTGTTAGGCATGTTGTCCAGGCTGCCCTCAACAAGCGGGATGTCGATTTGCTCCAGCCTACAGCGCTTCAGTAATGTCTTTTTCTGTTCACTGTTGGTCTGAACATCACGCTCAAGATCGTTGATGGCCTTTTGCCTGCTCTCAATGTCCTTGCTCCGCTTCTGGACTTCCGATTTGGCGTCGTTGACCTTATCTGTTCGCTTGGTGTATTCTGCTTTTCGAGTCTCAAGCTCCTCCTGCAACGCTTGAAGGGTATCTTGATCGGCGCCCATGGACTCCTCAATTTCCGCTTTCTCTGCTTCATAGGTCTCGATGTCCTTGCGAATTCGCTTGAGCCTATCTTGCATCTGCTGGACTCTCCTTTCCGTGTCGGCGTGCTTGGACTTTTCCCAATTAAGGCTGCTGTTCAGCCGCGACTTCTGGACCTCGAACTGGTTGCGCTTCTCGGCAGCTTCTTGCTCCAAGCTACCTTGTTGAGCTTCGTAAGCACGGATATCGCTATAGCCAAGTCTCTTGCAGAAGTCTGCGAAGATCTTGTCTTCTACCTGGGCAATCGCAGTTTCGAACTTCTCAACCGACGCCCGCGTCTTCTGAAGCTTGCTATTCTCTTCCTTGTACTTGGGCTGCCATTCCTTAAGTTGGCGCTTGCCGTTTTCCAGCTCCTTCTTCTTGCTGCTAAGGTTTAGCTCGTAGGCCTGTAGTTCTCGCCGGGCAGAAGTGAGTTGCTGCTCAAGTCCCGAGAGCTCGTACTGCAGATGCTCTTCAGCTGTGCCACGACGATCGGTCTTGGGTAGCTTCTCGATTTCCTCCTTGTACTTGTCGGCCATCTTGTAGAGGTTCTGGACATCATGATCCTCGAAGCGTCGCTTGCCCTTAGGATATTCAACACGGCCACCTGTCATGTTACCAGACTTGTGGACAACAGCGCCTTGGAGCGTTACAGCCTTGACGTGGATTTTTCGAGTATAGCATATCTCGCTTGCCACTGTTAGGTCGTCGCAAACAACCGAGTCGCCACAAGCGTGGGACATGGCACGCTCGAGCGAAGAATCGAAGTCGATGGTATCGATGGTCAAACGCGAGCCGGGGTGACCCTTGACTGCAGGATTGATGGTGCGAACTTTGACATTGTCCAGCGGTATGAATGTCAACGGTGAAAATCGTTTGCTTTTGAGGTACTGTACACATTCGCGGCCCGTCTCTGTCGTGTCGACGATAACGGAGTCGAAGTGCATTCCAAGGGCCGTGATGACAGCCTCGTCGTATTTCTTCTGCTTCGGTTTGCACAGATCGCCAACGCGACCCTTAACGCCGGGATACAATCGTTTGAGTTCCGTCACCATTTCCTTCATCTTGACTTCCTTGCGGTTTTGGCGAATACCGGCGTTGGCTTCGTCGATCTTCTTGAGCGTATCCTGTAGCTTTTCGTCAAGCTCTGTTCTGCGCTGATTCGTTCTTACTCGCTCGGACTGAATCGAGTTGAACTCCTTTTCTTGGCATCAATATCTGTCGACAGTTGCTTCACCAAAGCCTGCGTTTGATCGCGACGCTCCTTGATCGCGGCAACGTCGGTTTCGAGCTTCTCTACGCCGGCCTGATAACTCTCCACCTTGCCCTTCAGACTGTTGACTGTAACTTCATCTGTCTTCAATTGGCGTGTGAGGTTCTCCAGCTTGGCTTGGTTCTCAGAAGACTTGGCCATGGCCTGCGCGCGTAAAGTGTTGTATTCTTTGCGATCGGCGTCACTCAAGGCCTGGCCTTGGTTCTTCATCGTCTCCTTCCATTGGTCCTCATACTGCTTCTGGGCCTTTTGAGCAATGCCAAGGTCTTTCTCGATCTTGGCGATGGCAGCAGCCTGTTCCTCGCGTTCCTTGTTGACCATCTCGACCCGCTTACGGAGCTTGTCGGATTCTTGCTGGGTTTGCTGGATCTTGGCGTCGATGGGGACGAGGCTCGCTTCTTTCTCCTCCACGTCTCTCTCATGTTTCTTGATCTGGCGCTCAACCTTGTGAACCTCTTTGGCGGCTTCCACTTGGCTCCTGCGCGCAGTCTCGAGTTTCTTCTCGAAGGCCTCGACGTTCCGGCGGAACTCCTTGAGGTTCTCTTGATGCTCCTGGATCTTAGCACTGGATTCATCCATGACGCGCTGGAACCGGTAGAGCTTCCACAAGATGTGCGTCACAATGGCGGCATTGCGTTCTTCGGTTTTGGTTTGGAAGTTATCGGCCTCCTTTTTCTGCTCTTGGTACTGCTTGAGCTCCGAGTTGATACCACGACGGCGCTGCAGGTGAAAGTTGGACTCCTCGCCAGTCTTTTCGGCATTAGCTTGCAGTTCTTCGTACTCGGCCTTGTAATCTAGACTGCCTGATATTTGCTCGATGAGGCGCGTCAGGTCCTGGGGGGACTGGCCGGCGATGGCCTCGACGTCTCCCTGAAAGACAAGAAAGTTTCGTGCCTTGATTAAGATGTTCTCGGATTCCAAGGAGTCATTGTATTGTTGGGCCGTGACAACGCGATCATTGATGCGGTACTCGCTAGAACCCGAGCCCGTGATGGAGCGCTTCCACCGTTGTTCATCACCAGCATCGTCTTCGTAGACAGCCATGACCCAGGCCGTCTTTGGATCGCCGCGATCCGGCCGCTGCGAGCCTTGCGTTTCTCCATTCGCATCTCCGTTCGTGTGGCCGTTGGTAGCGGGTGCATCGGCAGAGCCATCATCGTTGATCTTGGACGTTTTGAGCACGCGGCCGCGGTAGACTAAGTCCTTGAGGTGGGAGGATCGTAGATGCGACGACTTTATGCCCAAGACGAAGGATATGGCATCCATGGAATTGGATTTGCCGGATCCATTGGGGCCGATGATGGACGTGAAGTAGGAGTCGCCGAAGAGTAGGATGTGATGTCCTTTGTAGGACTTGAAGTCTGGATATAAGTCAGCTAACCAGCAGTAGCGTCATGAAGGAGAGAGACATACTAAAGAGCTCAAGACGTATGAGCTTCCCCATCTTGAATGCGCGGTGCCTGCGACACTGGTGGTGATTATCGGGTTGGGAGGATCGTAAGGACGCGCGACGTTTTGCGACAACGACAACGCGCCTAAAGGTTTAAGGTGGGGAGTTGGCTGTGGTCGCGGTGTGCGGTAATCAAGCTCCTCCGGGTAAGGACATTTCAGGGTTCGCGAAGGGAAGGGTAGTTTCTACCAAAGCAAGCCCGGGCACGTATCGCAATCTATCACAATCGTGGGGAGAGTCTTGAGATTCAGTTCGGTTGCTGTCGCCAGGTAGCAGTTTTTCGCGAAGTGGCAGTGGGTAGTAGCAGCAGCTTGACTGACTTGGGCCTCATCCAGTAAGCAGCTCAGCCTGGAACAATTCATTGACGCCAATGCTCGGGTGCTTCTTGCAGTGCAGCACGCGGTGGGGGGGGCTTCACACGCGTGGAAAGGTGCCAATCTGATCTTTGGACGCGTTGCCTGTCAATAGAAATCTATCAGGTGCAAGCAAGGCTTGTGCCGGCCCGTCCAAGAACATCAGCCAGGAGGTACCTACACGTGTACACGTACGGAGGATGTACAGTTCGGATCTGCGCGAGGTCCACTATGGGGAAGCCATACATCCTCTGGTTGCACAGCAAAGAGCACACCCTGCAGGTCAGACGTCACTCTTTCTGGGGCACCCTGAATCATCTCGGCCACACGCCAGGTGCCAGGTTTTCTGGCCAGCAGCGAGTCCCAACATTCGATCTCGTACAACGGACTCGCTATCGTCATCTGAGAAGCACCGAGCAGGATCAAACAAAGAAGCCGCCAGGCCAGGCCGTATATGCATGCCTGTCCGTCCCTGCCCTGCCTCTGTCGACGTGTTTTCCCAGCCCTGAGAGGCCCGTTCGCTGAAGCTTACCTGCCTAACCTACATCATACCTACATACCTCCATACCTCCATAACCTCCATTCTTGTCTGGTCTTCTTTTCGCTTGCGTCGAGTCCCGTCATTGTTAAGACTTGGCCATTCCTGACGGGATAGCAGCCAAGGTTCCATCTAAAGTCATTATTATAAAACCCAATCTAGCTTGTCTTTTGCAGCCGGTGAGTACCTAGCTGTAGGCGCCTCTCCGATTCCACAACGGCACCGGCCAATTACATGCCGTCAATACGGCACGATCCTGAGCCGCAATCATCTAGAGGACGGCAGCAAGGCGTCTGTTCCTAGCTAAACTTCGCCGAATACAAAGGATAGTCTGCCTCCACACACCTCAACACCGCCATCAGTGGTCATTCTCACACGTGCCGCTCCTTGTATCCGACTGCGGTCACAAGCTCAGCACGCAACCACCCTGTTCGGCAGACTGACGCATACTCGCGACGCATCTACAGCTACACAGACCCTGAAAGCTGCAGTGCATGTTGCATATCATTTAGAAGAGCGCCTCCACTACCGGACAGTGTCTTTCTTTGCCCTTAAAGGAGCTACGACCCCTCCAAGCTATCGTGAGTATCCCCGCCCTCTGTTTTGGTACTCCTGTTTGTCCCGAGGCCCTATTCATACATTTCACCTGGGTCGGTTGTCTCAACTCTACGCACATATGGCTGACGTGCTTGTCCTTAGAGGAGCCAACGCTCTCCGCAGAGTCTCATTTCGCCACGACCTCGAGAGATACCCTTATCGTACCATAGCAGAGATGGCCGACCTGGGAAGCGGCCCCGCGCCCATACCGGGGACGAAATCAGATGGCGGCCTCACCGACGGCGAAACCGCAGCAACTTCGGACGGAGTTGGCACCCCGCCGTTTGGCGGCGCCTCTCCGTCGGAACCTGCCCCAGGCGACACCCCTATCCTCGAGCCCCAGCAAAGCCCGCGCTTGTCGAGGAATCCGTCTTTTTCGGGCAGTAGCTCTTATCAGGAGGACTGGGACGCGTTTCCCCCTTTGGACCGTCTTTCGGTCCTCGACCTCTTGGACAACTTTGCTCTGCCGCAGCAGCTCGAGAAGATACAACGGGGCATCTCTGCCCAGAGAGAGAAGGTGCGAAAGTCGCGTGCCGCCCTCAAATCCAGAAGCCAGGGCGCCAAGGAACGCATGGTGGATGAATGGCGCCGTCGTGTGCCTTCGGCGGAAGAACAACTTGACCGCTACCGCTCGCGGATGAAGAAGAGTGTGGAAAAGCTTGGTAATCAATGGAACGACACCAAGGTCATCACCCTGCGCGAGAAAGTCTCTTTCATCTGCGCCGTCATGAACATCTTCATTAGTGGGTACCTGGTCGGCGGCTACCCCGAGTATTTCCACATCTGGTACACGGCACAACTGGCTTACTTCATGCCGATCCGGTTCTTCACGTATCACCGCCGCGGCTACCATTATTTCCTCGCCGACCTCTGCTACTTTGTCAACTTCCTGCTCTTCTTCAGCATCTGGGTGTTTCCCTCGTCCAAGCGTCTCTTCACCGCGGCCTACTGTCTTGCCTTCGGCAACAACGCCGTGGCCATCATACTGTGGCGCAACTCGCTCGTCTTTCACAGCTTCGACAAGGTTACGTCCCTCTTCATCCATATCATGCCCTGTGCGACGTTACACTGTATCGTGCATCTTATTTCGCCCGAGTTACAAAAAGTTAAATTCCCCGCCATATACGCAGTCAAAACCGCACCAAGCGGGTCTGCAACTGCGTACGCAAACCCCTTCTCAATGCTGGCGTGGAGCACCGTTCCGTACCTCGCCTGGCAGCTGATGTATTACTTCCTGATCACCGTGCGCCGCCGCGAAAAGATCGCAGCGGGCCGCCCTACCTCGTTCACCTGGCTCCGGAAATCTTACGCCAAGACGTGGATCGGCAAAATCGTCCTGTCGTTGCCCGACGCCCTGCAAGAGCCGGCCTTCATGTTTGTTCAGTACAGCTACGCCGTGTTGACGATGCTGCCCTGCTCGCTTTGGTTCTACAGCCGCTGGGCGTCGGGCATCTTCCTGACCGTCGTTTTTGCGTGGAGCATCTACAACGGCTCCACCTTTTATATCGACGTTTTCGGCAAGCGTTTCCAGAAAGAGCTCGAGAACATGAAGGCCGAGGTGCAGAAGTGGCAGTCCAGCCCCGAGCTCATGCTCCAGTCGCCCCTCTTGACGCCCATGCCTGACGTTGACAAGCCGGCGCCCCTCGACGCCGCCGCTGCCGCGTACCGGCAGGAGGACCGCGCCGCCAAGGAAGGCACCGTTCAGGCTGTGGCGGACCAGGCGACCAGCAGGCCGATGGATGTGGATGAGATCCCGATGCTGAACGAAGAGGGGAGCCGAGAATCCGATGTGACCTCTACTGCCATCGACACCGACTCAGGAGCCAAAGACGTGGCGCGGGAGAGAAAGGCGCACGCTGCAAGGACATGATTTGGCGAAGTGATGGGCCCAACGTTGACTCCGTCTATCTCTTTACTGTTCGTTGGTTGTGTGGCGTTGGCGTTGAAACATGAACTGACACACCGCTTACACGAAGATTAGGGTCCAAGCTGGGTTTTTGTGGCCCTTTTCTGACGTAGCTTGATATGCATTTGTGGTTTTTCAAATATCATCGGGAAGATCGGTTTGTAATTAAAGGGCGCTCACCTGTTCAGACCACACAAAACACCACAGCTTACGACATATTCCCCTCTACGGGAAAGGATAGGAGGCGAGAGAGGCGACTTAGTACATGGAAGACAAGCAGGTTGTCATGACTAGTTTTTGTTTTCCTATTCGATACCCCTGAACTACACATGCCCCTTAAAATATACTATTTATGCAATCTACGCTCTGGTGAGATATCGAATAATATGTAGACCGGCGCTTCCACGCTTGAACTACATAGTCGCACACGTGTAAATCATCACATAGGAACTTACATTTGACAAAAATAAGGCATGCGTGAGCAGGCAGCGTCGGCAAGGCCCAACTAGTCTTAAGATAGTCAATATGTTAACCTTTCGTATCTATTTTCGCTATGAGAGCTGGTGCTGGAGTGTGGCTGTGAGTATCACTGGCAACCGCATTACTGGCATAGAACATAGTGTTTTCTATTCAGCACAGGCTGCCTGCTCATTGAAGAGCCGTCTTCCTCTTGGTCACAGCGCTCTCCTCTTCCTTTTTTAACCCCATGCCTGAAGACAAGCGTTATAACCATGAGCTGCTGTGCAAGCCTCGCAAGCCAGATGAATCTCGATTTCTGCACGTGGAATATGCCATTCCATGCCATTGCCATGGCGCGTGCTCAGAAACCTAGCCAGATCCATACCTAAACGCCAATTAAATGCAACCTAGCCCTCGGGGTATTCCTTGTGAAATTCGTCAACATGGACCATCCAGTCGTAACCACGGATACAAGTGCTGTCCGTTTCATTATAAGCACATTATTGTACTGAGTCGAGCTTTCGTACGCAAACACGAGGGATTGGGAGTCGGTGGGTGACTTCGTTTTATCGAATCACACCCCAGTCCGCCAGCCTTCCTCCGCCGTTGTCGTTCTCGTCCCGGGCACCTGACCGCCTGCCGAATATAGACCAGAATCGTAATGTCTCATCTCCAGCTCCGGTGACCACGGTGCGACCATCTGGGCTCATCGCCAAATAGAGCACACGGTATGTGTGGCCTGTGAGGCTGACAACCTGTGTCATAGAGGGGTATTTCCAGACAACGATCTGGTTCTGACTGTAACCGTGGGTCGAGACAATCTCGTTGGAGTTCTTGGACCATGCAATATTGCAAACCTGGCTGCCCGTATCGATTTCGTTGATGACAGTCCCTCGTACCGTGTCGTGGAATATTATCCTCCTGTCAGCGGTACCGCCGCCAGATGCAAGAAGGCCCCTTTGATGCGGCGACCAGGCAATAGCTTTAACCGCAGCTGTATGGTCTGAGAACTTCCATAGCGGTGTATCTGTGAGTTTATCCCAGACCATCAGCTTGTTGTCGTTACCACCACTGGCAAGCTGCCCGTCGTCGCAATTCCACTTTAGCCCACAAACCTCCTGTTTGTGGCCAACGAGCTTCTTCATCCATTGGTCGGGTGCTCGGACATCCCGGTGATATATTAAACGGTCCCTTGATCCTGACGTCAGAACATGTGAGTTCCATGCCAACGATCCAACGCGGGCAGTGTGACCGGTCATGGTTCTTAGCCTCCTCGTCTTCTCAGCATCCCAAATCTGGACCAAGCCCTTCCCTGTACCAATAGCAAGATGTGTTCCCTTCTGGATCCACGAGACGCTGGTAACTGTGTCGTCTTCTAACGTGCAGAGCTTGTTGACTCTACTCGTTTGGGCGTTCCACATGTACACGCTGGAGCCCAATCCCACACCAAGGACATTTGCACTTCCCCAATCCACCAGATTCAAATAAAAGTCGTCGGCTAGATCGGGTGCATCTAGGACCTTGTATGGGACTTTGGACACGGCGCGGGGCTGCCGCCGAGGGCTAAGCAGCATCTGTTGGCTGCCGAAACGGACTGGCGATAAGCTGTAAATCTCCGACCTCGTGTCCATATTGGGGCCATGCCGACTTTGAGGCGTACGTGAAGGTGTGGGGTGGCCGGCGATATTAGTGTGATGGCGAGGTGACATGTATGAGAATAGGTTCTTGTGGGGCGTAGAAGGGGTGAAGGTAGAAGGCAAGGAGGGAGGGGGGGCATTAGGCGGAGTGTGCGACCTTGTAGGGTCGTGTACTCGCGTCGAGTGGTTGGAACCATGATGGTTTCCCTCCGGCGATAGCGTCGCTGGTGTGGCCTGAGGTATCGTGTTCTCGAACAACTCTGATCTTAGCAAAGTGGAAAATGTTCGGTTGGCTTCCTCCGCTGCTAGATGTTAGTCTCGCAGAACATGGCACCACAGTAGCAAACTGCTTACTTCTTTGGAAATGAAGCTCGCCGTGGGGAGTGCGCTTCTTTTGCCTCGAGGGCGTCGCAGGAGAGCCTTCATCATGAAGCAAACTGAAGCTTGCTTGCAAATCCTGCCCTGATCTTGAGGGGATGAATCTGTAATCGGATCAGCCATGATACATAGATCTTCATTAGACATAAACCAACCTGTCGCCATTGATCCTTTGTCGCTTCCTGCTTGGGCTTGCAGCAGGCGCGCTATCTCGCCGGTCGGCCGATAGTTCTCTTGACAATGCCCTTGACAAAATCTCTGGATCTAAGCCGCCGATGCTCCCCTCGCGACGAACGTGCCGCGAAGACCTGGTATTGGCGATGTCCCCATTCTGCTTTGCTTCCAAGCGACCGCGCCCCGAAGGAGGCGGCGGCGTCGATATGCGCGCAGGCGTGGATTGGGCGGGACTATTTGTATCGTGAGCGGATCGCTTTGCCCCCATCGCCGTCATGGCTGCTACCATTTCGGACTCCAATGTCATGCTCAATTTCTCTTCCAACCGAAGTTACAGCTGCGCTAAGCCGACGAAGCTGAAATGCCGTGGCGATGACGATGTTGTGGGACTCGAAGCTGTCGATGTTGGTGGAGCAACGCAGGTCCCTTGTTGGGGCAAGGCGCTTGGCAATAGCGTTGATGGAATGGATTTAGGGTGGCGCTTATCGGGGGTCGAGGTGGTGAGCGTGATGTGAAGCGCCTCGATGATTGAGGAGTTGAAGAGCGGCTGGCAGTCGGGTGTGCAGTCTCCGTCTTTCAGGGAGACCTTCTTAAACCTGTGTTGCCTATGCTAAACCTGCCAGTCTTCCTGGTTGAAGATGCCCCTCCTACTGGCTGTTCTTCGAGCGCATGCTCCTTGAAATTGACGGGGGGTGGTTGCGAATGATGCGGAATTCAATGTTGGAACGACCCGATGTTGATGTAGGCAATCGAAAGCGGGTTCGGTTGAGGGATCGCTAATGGCAATATGATTACTGTCGAGTCGGCAGGGTAGGTTGTCGCCGATGGTTACTACTGCTGTTGTTGTCCGGTGGAGAACGGAGTCGCTATGGAAATGAGAGTTGACCAGGTCTGTAATATTTCAAAGCAGAAATAGGTAAGGTAGGATTCGACGTGGATGTGGCGTGCTGCAGGTTGGTCTGCAATGGCAGATAAGGGTCGAGGGGGAGAGACAAGCAGGAGAAGAAAGGAGGGAGGAGGAAGAGAAAGAATTAGGGCGAGGTGAGGTTGGATATGGCGTGGTGAAGGTTGAATGAATGCGTGGGTTTTGGAGATGGCGGCTCGAGGTTGACGGAGGTGAGTGGTGAGTGGTGAGTGGTGGTGGTGGTGGTGAATGGCGAGTTCACTGCAGGACCTGGCCTGGGACTGTGTTCAGGACGGCCAGGGCAGGCTCTCTTTCTCGCAGTCGCCAGTCGCCAGTCGCCAGTCGCGGGAAACAGGGGGCACGGTGCACCTCCATTAGGACACAGCACGTCCATCTCCCCCTCCCCTCCCTGCTCCCCTCCAATGCCACCATCGTTTAAGGCCCCAGATGCCAGAGTCCCTCAACCGCGACACGACGCGCCTGTCTTGTTCTTGTTATTATGGCTTTCTATTATGGATACCTCAGGTGCTCAAGTGTTCAGGTCTTTCTTTTCCCTCGTCACGAACCTGACGGCATGTCCCTCTCCGTTTCCTGCTTCTTCTTTTTCTTCCGCTCTGCAGTACCAATGAGTGAGTCTTGTTCCTTGCAAGATTGCTAGTTGCTGATTGCAGCCGTGTTTACCTCAACTGGCATTCCCCTTTGTGGTTCTCTGTGAGTGTTTGTGAACCACGGCCCCGCAGCCAAACTTCCTGTCTTTCATATCGCATCGTAGCTATGTAAGATGCAACTAGTTCAAACGCGTCGCTACCGAGCAGTTGTGTCTCCCTTGGGGTGGCTGGGAAGCTTGGCCGCGCCCTACTAAATAAGTTTATTTTACGATACATACGTAGGGTACCTGTATGTACCTACATACCTACATACATACATACATGCGCTTGAATTATACCCAGTGGCTGGGGTCTCCCATTGGCCCCGTCCAGGCATGTGTAGTGTATAGAACGAATAAGCGTGACTAATGCGTAGTCTTGAGACCTGCATCTTTATCGACATCCATGCTGGTATTGCCTTACAGCTGTCGCAACTGAAGTCACCGTCACCTGGAGGCTCTGTTGAGACAAATGGGTCTTCTCACGCTATCACGAGCGACGTGTGTGTATCGTGTATCGTGTATGTGATGTGATGAAGCTGTCGCGCGTGCTGCTGGGCCTTGTTTATTTATGATGGCCCGATGTTTGTTAGTTCATGGGGAATCGATCCCACACGCGCCTGTGCACGTCCTTACTGGCCCGTCGCGGCTCTTTGCTTACCCCTGGCCGGCCGTTGTTTCGGGTCGGTCCCCGGATTGGGCCGCAGCCCTCCCTGGCTCTTCATGACTGGCCATCCCGCCGTTGAACAATGAAACTCTCTCGCAATATACTGAAGTTGTACATATCTACGTGGGTCCATGACCAATTGTGTCAATTTCGACCTATTTGCGATATCTGGGCTTATACCTAAATGCACCGTGCCAGTGTGCTATCCCCCTCCCCAGAGTACAAAGCTGGAGGTGATAATGGAATGAAAACGCAGTGTTCTCCAGGATTTCGACATATGGTATGGCCATGTATTTGCCTCAGCTGAACCGCTATTACTTTCTGGGCTCTAATCAAACAAATCGCCTGCCTTCTGGCGCCGCCGTGTTGTCCTCCCGTCAAGTTTTTCTGAGAATAGCTCTTTGCCAGCGTTGTTGCCAAACTTGTCTGGGAACAGCTCCTTGGCTGTTTTGCTTGCACCTTTGATCGCAAACCCCTGGTCAGATCCTCGCTGGTTGGCAGCACCCCTAATATTAATCCCGGATCTGTCCGAGGGGCCGGTAATCCTGTCTGCGAGCCGCCCGCTGGGAGCAGTCACTCTATCCTCCAGACGTTTGCTTCGAGGCTGTGGCTCGTCGTCTTTGTTATCGTAGAGAGGGAGAGCGAAGCGGCTCGACAGGTACGACGACGTGGCATCTGCGTCCTCCAATCTGTTGCTCTCCGAGAATAGAGTTTTGTCCGGGAACAATTCTTTGCTCTTGTCCCTGCGGGAGAGGCGCTCTTTGATAGCTTGGGCACCTCGGCGGTTCTTTCGGGCAGCCTCGTCTGCCGAACGAGCGTGCATGTCCAAGTCGTCATCGCGGTCGCGCATTGGAGATGCAGACCGATCCCTCCGTGAGCCGCCTCTTCCGCCAGTCCCCTCCGGAAAGAGCTCCTTGGAGCGGTTGCTATCGCGGTATGTCGATCTTCGGTGACGTTCATTGGCGTCGTCGTTGGGCGTGCGCGAGCGTCGATGTAGTGTTTGTGGGGTCGCAGAACGAGCAGAAGGAGCGTCGGTGTCATCATCGTACATGTTGGCACTGTATTGCTCCTTTTGCTCATCATCATACGAGCGGCGGCGCCTGAGGCGGCGCCCGTAGCCCTCACTGTCCCGATCACGGTATCGCTTCCGGGTTTCCGGGTCGTATTCGGGGTTCAGAAGGTAGAAGCGGCTTCTCTGAGCTGCTCCGACCTGCTTTTTATCGGAAGAAACGGCGAGCCGTATTTGCAGCGCGACCTCTGTCCTTTTCGAAAATCCTTTCGCAGGAAGCAGTTCCAGCAGAGGCAACTGTGTAACGTCGCCAATCTCGACCGCCGCCAAAGCCACCAGTGCTCCCTGCGCAATAGCTTCGGAGGGAAATATAAGGTTGGCGGATGAATCATCAATCCATTCGATTCTTTCGAACCTGCTGTCGGGGTAATGTTCGGCAACGTATGCCTTGACTTCTTCTGGGTTGAGAACGTCGAGCCCACGGACATGGATCTTATTGGGGAGTAGAGTCTGCGATTCCGGTACTTCATCTGCAGTGGACGTATCTACGACTTCGCCAGGAGACTAAACAAATTTTCTGTTAGCGCCACAGGGACGGTCAATATGCAGAACAAGTTGGTATTTACTGGGGTGTCTTGGGGTTGAGTGGCGGTGATGGGCTCGTCGGTGACGAAATCCACATCCATCTCCATATCCAAATCCATGGTGTCCATAGCGGCGACTTTGTTCTGGCGTGCTGTAGGTGACTACAGTGAAGGAGAACTGGGATGGTATGTAGGACGGTGCGTTGCGCTGACTGATCGAGGCACGGAAACAACGCGGGGTGTAGACGAGGTCGCACGTAGCCTGCAGTCGGCGCAGCAGCTGGTTTTTTATTCACTTAAACGGTCTGTGGCGATTGGCTTAAGCTGGGATCTGCTTCGCAGTAAAGAAAACGAGCAAGTGAAGCACCGGAGAGTTGCGCAACGGCGTGACGACGGGGTTGTAAGTAATGGATAAATTGGTAGGGTGAGCAGTCGCCTTTCTGGGTTTCAATGAACCGACTGGTCGCAGCTTGCGACAAATGCGATAAAAGCACTGCCGACTAGCGATCCGGGGGTAGATAATGATAAGTCAGATGTTTGGTCGCGACTGATTGTATGGGGAATAAGGGAAGGCTGAAGCAATCGTCGACGCTGGCCGACGAAGAGCTTCCCTTGCCGGTCCTCTATTGGAAGAAGTCCAGTGCTCAACCCCACCTGTGCTCAATCAACCAAGTCCTTGCTACGCCGCTGCTACTGTGCACTAGCCTGCTAGATTGTCGTACGCCTCGTACGCCTCCCAGGTCCAGGGAAGTAATGCGACCGGTAGTGGGCGGGAGCTTCCGCTGTTAGGCCGTCCATATGCAACTGATGGCTTCTATGGCCTCTCTACATGTACTTTCCATCCACAAGGCAAGTTTGTATTCAAAGCCAGGTGCCAGGGTTGCTGGCTCACTTGACTCGTCGGTCCTTTGACGAGTGAGACTTCGTAGATCATGCTTTTGTTTTGGTTTGTTTTCTTTCCTCTTTAGTTCCTTTTGCTTATGTCGCAGAGTTGATGCGATTCACCAAGTAACCCCATAGAAAAAGAAGGAGCAGAGCCCGCCAACGGAGCACATTTCCAGGTATCTTGTGCGCCGACCTCCGGAAACACCATCGGATCTATAGCCTCTACTTTGGCCCGTTTCGCGCAATCTAATCTCGTCGCTGTCAAGAACCTTAAACCCTATTTCCTAGACCGTTTCCACCCGCCTGTGTATCTCTATCGGAACCGTAATGCATGTAGTTCGCGCCACTTTGGGCCGTGACCCCTCGGGTTCCAGGACTCCCGAGCCGGAGCTGAAGCTTGGCGTCCGTGACATCTCCGAGGCCGCTCTCTTGAGAGTCGGCAGTGTGGGCAGGATATCGCCGGCCGACGGTCGGCCTTTCTCCTCGCCATCTTCGAATCGATCGTCTGGGTCGAGGTACTCGTCGTAGGTCCAGCTTTCTTCGAGCCCCTCCAAATAACAGGGCTGCCGGCGCAGGAAGTGCCATGAAATGGTATCCGACGCCATGGCTATGTACAGCGAGTCCAGCCTTCCGTTGGGACCGCACACTGCGCAGTGTGTGCGAAGAAAGTCGGTGTCGTATTTCTCGCCAATGAGGGATGCGTCGAGAGGACGCAACATAGGCAGACCCTGCAAGATCTGTGCGTCGCAAAGACGTGCTTGGAGAGGCACCCAGGTTCTTCCCTTGAGAAGATCGCCGAAAGCTCGCGATACCGTCGTGACGAAAGAGTCGCTATCCGTTCCGGGGACGGCTATCATCTGGTGAAGGCCCCGTGATAGGCATCGCTTGTAGGCTGTGGTGTCCTTCTCAAAGGGAAATGGCTGCGATGATGACGGCAACAACGATACGTGAACAGTCCATGGCGCACCACGCGTCCGATCATGGGGCTGCCCGTCGTTTTGGCGGTCCAAAGGGGCAGAGGACGTACTGCTATCTAGTGACACTGAGAGCGGCTTCGACTGTTCCGGCTCCACGGATTCGATACTCCTTGGGCGTTGGGCCACTCCATCGGTCCCGCGGCGACAGACATCGTCTTCATCGTCGGATGAAGCTTCCAGACGATCCACACGCTCTTCTAGTTCGATTGCTGCGTCGTCGGTTTCCATGAGCCGGTCCCCAATTCTTTGTATCTCGGCGTTGTGCCTGGTTATTTGCCCATCATGTTCGGCCAAGCGGTCGTTCGATACCACCTCGCGTTTCGCAAGCTGGTCTACAGTTTGCCAGACGCGAGAAATTTGCCTATAGAGTCCACGGCTCTCGTGGGCAATCTCGTCCTTGCTCTTTTCAAACTGCTCCTCAAGCTGGCCCAGTCGCTTGAGCGTGTCACCCAAAGCACTGCCAAGGCCGCCCTGAGTCTCCCGATCGAGTTGCTCTTCCAAGATCCGAATACGATGTGAAAGGTGTTCCACAAGGGTCTTGTCCACAGGACGTTCGGCCTCCTTGATATGATAGCACGACAAGTGTCCACACTCGCACATCACAGATGGGAGGGCGCGGTTCAGTGTAAAGCCAACACATGCGCATCGATGGCCCTTGATTTCTGGGTTCAGAAGAATGTACCGACATTGGCCGCTGGGCAATTGGGCTTCACCGGCCTGTGGCGCTGGCCCCTGTCCTGGGGGCGGCGGGCTTGGTGTAGTCATTCCGTATGTCTGTGTTGAATACTTCGCTATACAGGCCCCCAAGCTGAAGAGCTCGAAGTTGTCGTCGTTCCACTCCGATTCAATCCGATGTCGGGTTCCTGGCTCATAAGGGGGTGTTATGTTTGATCATAGTGTGGCCACGATAAAGCGATGGTGACGCGATATGCGTCGTCCATGGAATAGACCGTGTGTATGAGATGGGGCAATGACCTGGAGAGGGCCCTCAAGATTTGTATGGGATATTATTACGAGGGAGGTAGACGGGGAGGCTTGGAGAGTGAAATTCGGAAAAGGGAGTATTGGGTCCAGCCGTGGCCTCAGTATTATTTCTCCAGCATCCTCGAGTGCTGTTATCAGCAAGCAGATGACAGATCACTTTCCGTCTCTATAGCACGTCTTGGATGCTTGGAATGGGCAATAGGTACCGGCAATCAGGTACCAGAGCTAGAAATCACGTAACGACGTCGAGTGGGAGAGGGTAACCAATGACTTTTACAGGGCAGAGACGGGACGGTTGTGCGGGCTATTTGAACAAAGTCTCGTTCGCCAAAGAAACATGACACTCGGCCCACACTAGAACAACCGATAGGCTAGACGGAGCCGAAACACATGTTGATATCAGAAAACCAAGAGATGGGCAGGGGGCGAGATGGCATCATAAGAGGGGGGGCGGAGGGTATGCGCATAGCTGTCGCAGCAACTATTAGTACTTGCTCGCAGGAGAGGAAAGCCGCTAAGCACTGTCTGTACCTAGGCATGAAGATAAAGGGGGAAGAGGATGGCCCAGGTACGGAACTAAGTCCCAAAAGCGGCACAAGAAAAGCCTGCAGGCCGTCAGGTTCGACCTGCCTCGCAAGACAAACCAAGTTGGCCCTTCCAAGGTGCTCCCCGAAGGTGCCCCCCCCAAGACCACCTACCACCCAGGTCGGCATGCGACTTTATCAGCAACTGGCGGTACCATGGGAAACGCACAGGACAGCCACATGGGTTCCCGCGGGTCTTTGACAGGACGAAATGCCTGGAGTGTGGGGGTCCGTCGGCCACGGTAGATAAGGACAAGACATCTGGTTTGTCCTGATTCGTCCGCTGGGGAAATCCCACCCTCCCCAGCCGAGTGCGGGCAAATTTGGGCGGCAGAACCAGCCCGGGCGAGCAGATTCGTACATACATGCAACTGAGTCCAATCCCTGAATGCAACCTACCACAAGCAAGTTGCAGCTGCGCGCATCAACCGGATGTATTCGACTGCAGGCCTGCATGTGGATGTTAATAACCAGGGGCGCCTCGGGCTCTCTGCGTCGCTTGCTCTCTGGCATTGCTTTCGGTGGCGCGGTCAGTGCTGTTATTACCTTGCAAGCGATGGGGGTGTCTATCAAAGTCAGCCCGCATGATGAAACCGACTGTTGGGACATGACTTGCAGCTACTAAGTAACAGGGCAGCTCGTCAAGGAGATAAGCTGTGTTTACACGAATGGCCTTCTTGCCGATGGAGTTGGTGTAAGCACTGGATGACTTAGCAGGGTACCGGTACCCTCGTTGGATCATATGCAGTGGTGATATTGTTCAGTTGACAGAGTATACAAAGGAAGCTTGGACCATTGGGCATATCGTTGTCGGATGCCGGCGGGCTTGCTAACAACCCCCGTTTGCGTGCATCGTCACATGGCGGGGAGCTAAGGTGACCTTCCAGGATCTCTCACATCTTGAACTTGGCCAGTATTGTGAGCCATGAGTGCTGAAGCATTTCGCGCAAATGCTGAAGACGGGGAGGTGCCGGTTGACTGCCATGATCTGGTGTTGCGAATGGCATTTGTCTATTTGGATGAAGGGTTGTGGGATGGCAACGGCGTGTTCGATGTTGTCGACCAACTTCACGCGCGCGGATGGTCATTTGGCCAAGCAGATTTAAAATTCAATCGGTACGACTCCTGAGCAGAAGTAGTTGCATGCTTGCACGTTATACTCCGGCAAAGAAGAGAAGTTTAACAGTAATCAAAAAAGCACTCTGGACGTCTTTTATCTAGCCCAAATAGCAGCTGGCATATATCGTTCCTCCGACCAACTCGAAGGCGACTTACCCCTAGCCGACGACTTTGAGTCGTTCTACGTCCAGCACCATCCGTTGCTCAAGCATGACGCATGGAGGCAATACTACTCGCCGGCCCTCCTTGCGCAGGCCACCTCGGCTCGCTTCTACCGCCTCCCTGACTTGCAAGACCTACCAGACTCGAGCGATCCGCTGGGTCTGCCACGGCAGAAGGGGACCGGCCACTTCACCAAGCTCCCTCGCTGGGCACATAATGCCGTGCGGACGCGCCGCCGGCAACCAACGCTCACCGTGGCCGCCATGACGCAGTTAGCCCATTCTACCCTCGAGCGCACCATCTCGCACCTACGGGAAGGCCATCCAGGTGTTCAATCTTACTCGGAGACGCAAGCCTCCTTCTGGCTCAAGTACATGAAGATGGATTCTCCCGACCGGCTCTCCAGCCGCAGTGAGCCTTGGAATCCCAACAACTTCGGTATCGCTGTCGCGGAAGGAGGCTTGGATACCTGGGCATGGGAAGCGCACTACTCGCGAGAACGATGGCAGCGCTCGATGGACGCGCCGCCTCTCGAGCCGGATTTGGACGGGACGCGCCAAAGCGAGGTCCACTGGTGCGGGTGGCCAAACGGCGGGGTGGATGTGCAGACGTGGCGGAGAGGATGGGAGCCTGAAGTCGGAAGTGAGGAGGAGATCGCATTCCTGGCGGCTGTTGCGGCGAAAGAAACGGCGGGCATCCGCATGTGCAATCTGGAATATGCCGTGCCATCACACACGCTCTTGGCGTTGCTGCATGCTGCATTTGAGACAGACCAGCATACGGAGGATCTGAAGCAGCGGATGGTGGACGCGGGGAGGATCGAGGAGAGCAGAGCCGCTCAGTGGATTCAGCAAGTTTTGATGGTCATGAAGCCATATGTGCACAAGTGGCCTGGAGGGCCTCTCGCTGCAGAGGATTCGAGTGAATTGTTACGGCATATCCTAGCGGAAAACGGGCAGCTTTTCGCAAGATGGAAGCTCTCACCCTGTTCCAAAGAGTTCACCTTCGAACTCAACCCAGGTCCATGCAGCCATGTGTGTACATGAACGCGGTGCTTGAGTTGGCACGCCGCATTGAGCAACGAAATACTATCTCGGGATTCCGGGTTGCTCCATTAAAAGCAAAACAGGAAAGCAGCTGCACACTGCTTGCTGGTGGTGACTATCTCAGCCGTCTATGGTGTCGCTCGTTATTCATCCAGCAGCAATGGGTAGGTGACAGGTGCATCCATGAATCGGGATATCCCTTCCGCGGTATCAATCAGTCCAGCGACATGCGGCAAGGCAATGGTTCCTGATACCGAAAAGGGCGAAAAGGGCTTCTCTAATGCGGTGCTACACACGCCCCCGCGGCCGTCCCTTATCTACATGCCTACCTGGCCTATGCCTTATTAATATGCACGCCTACATATGTATGTAGGACTCATGTCTCATGTCAGCCGATACCTTGCAATACTGGCTTTGGCTTGCAGCCAATGATACAAGTCGATCGGCCACGCAGGAGAGTTGGCACCTGTTCATGTCTTTTGGTTGAACAGCAAACACCTTCGATAAGAGAGAGGGATTCTGAGATGGATGGAGTCTTGGATGCTTCAACATGCTACACATTGCTTGCAGCTGAAGGAGGACATTCCAGGCCCATCTCTTCATGCACATCGCTTCTTTGTCTATAATATCCTACACCTACTGACTTACCCCCACGCTTGATGTTACACCGCTTGCAAAGGGCATAGATGACTGCATGTCGCACATGCCACGAAGAGGAATTGCATATACTATGGGCCGATGCCCCCAAGATGAGGTGGGGTGTGTACAAGCAGCATCTTCGAAACACAGGACGATTCAACATCCCACTCCCTCCTGTACTGCCTCTTGAAAAGATGCAAAAACCACATGCGATTGTCTCCTCGGCTGGGGCTGCGTCGGATGATGTTTTGGGGGAAATGCCAAGCCTCGTCTTTTCTTGCCAAACCCATTGGTAGGCGGTTGATTGGCCGTCGTGGCCTGTGTGAGCATCGGTGCGACGGCGGTTAACGAATGGCACAGCGGATAGACCCCGCACGCACCCAGGGGTTGGTCAACACGAGAGCTTCCATACAACACATACAATACATCCTAGGCTTTCGGGGTTCTGGTTCTCAGTAGCTTACATCCTGCATCGCGGAATCGCAGTCATCACAAGTGAATCGATCTCTGTCTCTATCTCAATCTCAATGGGTGGTTTTGGCGAAAGCGTATCGGCCCTACTCGACACTTACACGAGATGTCTTGGCCTGTTAAAGGCCTTCAAGGGGCACGGCGGATCCGACGACACAGCATCATCCGCCGCAAGCAAGGAAAATGCCCGTCTTCGAGGTTTCATACGCTCGGATCGTTCTCAGATTCGGAAAGCGTATTCTTCCAAACTCTCAAAAGGCGGCAATCGTCTAGAGAAAGGCGACGGTGAGTATAGACTAGGATGTGGCTATTTGGTTGGATCAAGACGGCTTGCTAAGTCCTGCTCATAGCTCCCTCCAAGGCTGCCATCCGTCGGATTCTGGAGAAGTTGAAGGCCGCCATTATGAACTTGCTCGGCATGGTGAAGACCCAGAAGCCAGTGCTTGACTACGAGTCGTTGATGTCCTTGTCGAACGCTTCCAGAGTCGATGCCATCCGGACAATGGAGCAATTGTCGCTGCGACTAGGCAGCTCAAGCAGTTTGTTCCACGAACACCGGCGGCCCATTTCAGGGAGTCGGAGAGGCGGCAGCGACAGCGGCAGCGACCGAAAGAAGGCCCGGCGGCAACGTTCTCGGGAGACTGATAGTGACGCATCTGGAGAAAGTTCTCGTAGCCGACGACACGCTGGTGCAACTTCAAGTGGCGAAAGGACCCGTAGCAAAAGGCCGCGACAAAAGAGCCCGAAGAAGGCCGAGCACGACTCTGGCACTCTCCACGACAGACATTCTAGATACGACCAGCATCGAATATCCTACTTGACCACTTCTTCGGACAGTACTAAGCTGGGAGAGATAGCGCACCGCCGATCCCGGCTTGTTTATTCGTCAGATGGCAGCCAGGTAGATGGATATACTGTGCGGCCCGTGTATCCATTGCATGCGTATATGGCGCCGGCGCCGAAGGAGAAACGCGGGTTTCTCAAGCGCATCTTTGGTGGCCGAGGTAGGGAAGACTAAAAGGGTGCGATATACATATATTTATGTATATATATATATACCTAAACCCTTTTTCTTTGAGGCTTTGGATACGGATATGGAATGGATATGGACATACATACATACATACATACATACATACATACATAGTTGGGGGATTGGGGGGAAGCGGGCAAGCGGGCAAGCGGCCCCACCATCGGACAAGCAATTGGATCTGGGATCTTTTATCGATTGAATTTCAGGGCTTGGCATCGAATATCTCGCCTTCTCACCCCTCGCCAATTAACGGGACCTTCCTTGAGCAGCTGAGTGTGTTCTGAACAACGTATCCACCACAGCCTGTGTGTGTGTCTGTGTCCGTATTCCCACCCAACGTCATCTCAGATAGTTGTTCGTGTCCTGTCTACACGAGAGACGGATTTGCGCCACCTGTCGCGTGCGCGCACCCGAAACCCAACCAACCAACCAGACAATGTCTGACCCCGCGGCAGCCCTCGCCTCGCTGCTACGGGCTTCCTCCATCCAAGACCACGACGAGATCCTCAAGGCCGCCAACGCCGCCGTGAAAGCCTCCAAGTCCGATCTGCAGGCCCAGCACACCCGTCTTGTCGCCCTGCTGAAGCTTGACCGCTTCGATGACGCCCTCCGTTGCGTCGCCGAGGGAGGCGACAAGCTGGAGAAGGAATGCCTGCTGGAGAAGGCCTACGCTCTGTACAAGACCGGCAAGCTGGACGACGCCGAGAAGCTGATCAAGTCCACCGACGAACCTACTCGAGCCCTTCGCCACCTCGCCGCCCAAGTCGCCTACCGTGCCGAGAAGTTCCAGGACGCCGCTGTCATCTACCGACAACTCCCCGACGACGGCGAGGGCCGCGATGGCGAAGAGAACGACCTGAAAATCAACACCCTCGCCACGAGTGCACAGCTGGAATGGGAGGGTAAGGGACACCTCTTGAACGACGAGGAGAGAAAGCCCTCCAATGACGTCTTGGAAGCGTTTGAAACGGCCTACAACGCCGCTTGCGGCTGTGTGGCGCGCGGCGACCTCAGCAAAGCGTCCGTACTGTTGAAGCGAGCAAGAGATCTTTGCAATGCAAACGAGGACCTGACCGACGAAGAGAAGAAGGCTGAGCTGCTTCCTATCATGGTGCAGCACACCTACGTCCTCACACGACTCGGAAAGGTTGCCGAGGCTGCGGCGCTACAGAAGTCTATCGTTGTAGCAGAGTAGGTTATACGTGCTGTGCATACATTTGACCATTCTGGGCTTACACAATATCTAGTATCCCGGAAGCGCCAACGAGGGTTGTCGCTCAAAACAATGCGATGGCGATCGGTGCAGAGGGACAGAACCCTTACCTTACCAGTCGCTTGATCGAGTCTTCCACAAATTTGGCTGGCAACGACAAGATGTTCGGTTACCAAGCTGTTGTGTTAGGACGCAATCACTACGCGCTTGATCTGCAATCCCAAAAGTTCGATGGTGTCGAGTCCGCCACTTCCAAGAAGATCTCCAGCGCAACTAGTCCGACGGCATCGACCGAGATTGCCTCCCTGGGTGTAATCAGCGCTGCTGCGCATGCCCACATGCAAACGGGCAAAGATGCCATCCGAGAGATCCTTCCTATTTTGGAGAAGCGACCTACAGATATTGGTCTACTCCTGACCATCATTCAGCTTTACGTACAGACACAGAACCCTGGACCTGCGCTCAACCTCTTGCAAACCTTCCTACGGCGCCTGGAAACGGCTACGACACCCGACCATGAAGATGTCCGGTATGCGCCCGGCCTGGTTGCTGTAGCCGTGTCCCTGTACCGCCAGCAAGGCCGCCAGCACTCGATACGTACAGAGCTCGCGAGGGCCTCGAAGCATTGGCGGTCGAAATCGGACGACTCCGCCATGCCTTTGCTGCGAGAAGCCGGCGTCGAGCTTCTGAAGTCCTCCAGCGCCGAGGACCTGGCCTCGGCCGGCGCAACGTTCGAGAACCTTGTGTCTAAATGCGAGAACGACAAGGCCGCCATTGCCGGCCTGGTGGCGTCCTACGCCACCACCGACTACGCCAAGATCGAGCCCTATCTGCAGCATCTGACGGCCGTGGATAGGCTCACGTCCGGCATCGACACACAGGCGCTCTTAGAAGCCGGCGTTGCCTCCGTCGCTACTGCCATGACGGCTCCTCTGAGCAAGAAGAGGGGGGCGGATGCAGACGCCGACCAGGCGTCTAAGCGGCGCAAGAAGAAGAAGAGGCTGCCCAAAGACTACGAGGAGGGCAAGCAGCCCGACCCCGAGCGCTGGTTGCCCCTGCGCGACCGCAGCACGTACCGCCCCAAGGGCAAGAAGGGCAAGAAGCGCGCCCAAGAAGCCACACAGGGCGGCGTGGTCAAGGAGGAGATGCTCGAGCTCGTTGGCGGAGCAGGTGCCGTCAAGGTTGAGAAGGCACCTCAGGGTGGCGGCAACAAGAAAAAGAAGAAGGGCAAGAAATAATGCTGAGTGCCTCCCTCTTGCTTGGCCCGAAGTCAATTAGATCTATCTCGCACTGCAAACCCTTCAAAATAGGACATGACATGGTTGAGAAGAAAATTCGTTGATTGTGGGTATGTCTATGATATGAACTTTGTCTTCATCCGCCGCGATACCTTTGAAGCGATTAGAGCAAGTGAGTTTTGAGCTCATCCTGAGAGATCTATGTACAATAAGTTATCAGAATGGACTTGTCTGTGTCCGACGAATAGGCTCGCTCCCTCCCAAGAGCCCCTATCCATTCGTGTATCCATCCATCCGTTATCCATTTCGCCGTAATGGACAAAGGGACGCTCTCGACTGTTGCAGACACGGGAAAACGACTTGCTTCCCCCTTTTTCATTATTCCTTTTTTGGTCCTTCAAGTAGAAATAGGAAATACAGGCCAATGGGGGTCCTGTGAAGCCGGTCGGAAAGAAGAAGGAAAAGAAAGACATAGAACACGCCCGCCTGCTGGTTGGAATGACTGTTGCAATAGTTGGGCTTCCAGGTTCCCCCTACTCTTTCTCGTTCCTTAGCCTTCCCCTTTGACCCAACGACATAGGCTTACACTGCTGAACGAGGGGATTGGGCAAGGGCCAAGTCTTCCAACAGTTATGCCATTAGCTAGGCCCTGACCGCCTGTATGGGCGGGCTAGGGAGCCGCTCAGCAGTATCGTTCTTGTCGTTTGTGCCTGTTTGATTATCCTCGTCCGTTTCGTCTACCGGCGAGCTGGGGGGCTCCGGGGTATAGAACTGCGCCTGCCTCGGCACATTCATGTCGAGCCCGAGACCCGTCTTCTCTTCATCTCTACCGTCTTCGTCATCCTCCTCCTCGTCTGCCGACCCATCCTCCACAGGGGGTAGCGGGCTACGGCGACCCTCGGAAAAGCTATGTGCCGCATCGCTGTCGTCGTCCGAGGGAACCGTGAGGCCACGGTGCGTAGAGTACTTTCTATGTAGCTCGCGGAATGACCGGGCGGTAGCGGTGCTGGCACTAGCGGCCGATCCCCGGCGTTCCTTTGGGCCGTGGATGGGCATTTCTATGATGGAATGGAAATCATCGTCGACGCTGGCTGGCGACAAGATCGGATCGTCAACGGCAGATTGCTTACGATGACGTATGCGATCCTCTGATGTCATGTTCTGGAGGCTGGAACCGAATTCGATGACCGACGCCTTCTTACCGTGCACTGTGAAACTTCCAGCTCTAGCCAAAACGTCTTCACGAGCAGTGTCATCGGCTAGGCCTCCGCTGGAAGCCGAGTCTTTCCCTTTCCGCCCCCGGTGATGGGAAAGATGGCCTGCACCCTCCCTGAGGGTGCGCTGCAGGCTACGCCGAATCTTGCTACGTTCGAGCTTATCCTTGTCGGCGACAGCTGCGCTGTTCCTCTTGGATCGCTCAGGCGTGTCATCGGATGCCATGAGAGACGACGTAGGGCGATGGTCTGGTGTATGCGATGGCTCGATTTCGAGTAGACCGGCCTGTTCAAGTACGTGCCGCTCGCCTTCATCCTCCTCTGGATGTTCTTCGTACGCCCTTCTTTCTCTTTCTGTCGACAAATGAGATGGGATGCGTGTTGCCGAGGGCCCGACTGCAAGGTGAGATGATGTTGCACTTGATATGGAAGATTTTCTCATGCCCGGTCGCTCAGGACTGATAGCCACCCCGTCTTTAGGTTGCTGTATTTGCGGCAATGTTGGGCCCGCGGAGCTGGTTGGCGGGGTTTGGAAGAAATCGGTTACCGGGGACTCTGGCTCGAGCGAATTATTCGCCGGAGTAGGCACGGGCGGAGCAGGGGAATGAGGACTTTGCTGCTGGCTGAATCTGGAGCTCGCTCTTGACTGTTTGTGGGAGAGGACTGGTGGTTCTGCCGGCGTGGTCGATTCCGGCATAAACTCGCTGAGGTCGCCATTCACATCCTTATCTTCCTGCAAATCAAGCTGCAGAATGTCTCGATGACACTTCAGCCTCCAGATCTCTGTACGCGACCACTTGAGCTGGGCTATGATTTTGGCAGCGCCGCCCCGAACCGCGTCTCGGGTCTTCTCTTGGATGGGCGCCAGAATTATCAGATGGCGGGCGTTTTGTAACTGACTATCCAAATGCTTTTGTGCTGACTGGAGCTTCTCCTCTGCCTCGCTGATTCGTTGTTCCATTACCTCGCGGCGCGCAACTAATATTTCTTGAGCCATCTTCTGATCGATGCGGCTGCGGTTGATGCTGACTTCACCAGTAGGGGTTTGAATGACCTGAGTCACCTCACTGCTTTCAAGCCTCCTGATAGCACGCCGGCCCTGACCCTCGTAACCGCCGCCAATGAGCCCGCGCATGCGGACACCAGAAGTCCTGAACGCGGCAGCATAATTCAGCTTTGCCAGCCAGTCATTCCTGTCGTCCTCACTTTGAGCCAGGAGGATCTCCTCAAGGCCGCCGTGCCTCACATACACGAAGGAATTCTTGTGTTTCTTGTAGGACATGTCCCACAGTGCCACGGCTCCGTCTGTCGACATTAAAGCATCGGGCTTGAACTGCTCGAGAGGTGGGTTGAACGTAAGAGGGCTCCCGTCGTGACCGGACTTGAGATGAGTCTCGTACTGATGCATAAGATTCTTGATCCATGCCGTATTACGAAAGAAGTAGAGCTGGGCGCCTGTAAGGATTGCACCCCATTCTTGCCACGGAGACCGTGCCTTCTTCTTCTTCTGGTCTTTCCTCCACAATATACCGACTTTCGTTACTTTGATATCCACGATACCAGGATGGGCCTCTTGTGGGTTGGACAGAGTCTTCTCCGTCATGAATGCGTCGGGTCTAGATCTAGCCGAGACAATCTGAAGCACACCTGTCCGGAAGAACGTTTTCTGAAGCTCTTTTACATTCAAGCTCTTTGCAGAACCGATGTAGCTAAAATGTTCCTCGAGTGGGATTTGATCCTTGAGCGGCGGTCGTAAGGAATCTAGCTTCCCATCTAGGATTATGGTGTAGGGGTCGATGGGATCTTTCGATCTTTTAAGCGACTCTGGTGTACCGTTAGGGAAAACCGCCGTCTTCTTCTTCGTTATTTTGTGGCCGAGGCGTTCGCCGTTGACATCGAAATCATCCTCGACATGGATAAAAGGGGTATATGTAATATTATCGTAAAAACATTCCAGCACATCATCAAAAATACCCTCGCCGCGGGTGTTCTTCAAGTAGTCAGGCTTCTGCATCTTGTATTTGTTGTTCTTGTTGAAGACGTCTGTATGGAGGATGAGCAATGAGAAGGCTATGAAGTATGCCTGGTCGGGTGTGGAGTAGATCCCAGGATTACACTCGTGGTAGCGATTCGCGAAAGCCTGAAGAAACCTGTCGATTTGCTGCGTCTCCTTGGGAAGCTCGGCCTCCATCAGGAGTTTTCGTATCGCTATATCCATTGGCTCTTCAAAAAGCCGAAGGTGCGCATATAGCTCCGCAGTACCGCGGCCATGAAGGGATCAGTTCCTTTGGACAAGGCACTTGCAATGACCCCGCGACTGAGAACCTCTTCTAGACGATTCAAGTATTTAGCGGGCGTGTCATCCTCGCGGCGTTCGGGTAAAGCCACACTCTCCTTTTCTCTCGTGAGCTGAAGCGAATTGTTCTTGGAAGCGCTGGATCCAGGCGTCGCAGGAGTCAGAGCACCGTGACGAGTGTTGTCATTTTGCCGCAGCCGACTGAGTCCCAACAAGTCTCCAAAGCTTTTGCGGCCTGTGGAAGACGACGTACGGGCTGTACCAGCGAATTGGCGATCCTCCACTGATGCCCTCCCCAGTGAACTCATGGTGGACGACCGGCCCCGGAGGGTAAGATGTGTACGCGTAGGGGACGATTGTCCAGAATTGCGAGAGCCTGGCCGAAACAGCGCCGTCGCAGGGGATGCTGACTGCTTTGCCAAGAATGTGGTGCTTTGCGAGGGAGAAGCAACGGGTGTAGTTGTCCTACTCCGACCTCCGGTTGATGGCCGAGGAGGATCAGCCCCGGTAGAATCACGCGGAGCTAAAGAAGAGCTAGAAGCCGTTGGTTGCAAAGCTGGAGTCTTACCTTTTTGCGGTAAGTGAGCAAGAGGAAACAGGGATTCGGGTTGCTTCTGCTTGCGACGCGGGAGACGGAAGAACGTGGTAGTTGAAGTCGTCTGAGTTGTTGTAGTCGTCGTAGTTCCATAAACGCCATGGTCACTGGCACTGCCTTCTGATCTCTCCGATTCTGAGAGTCGATTGACGGGCAAAGGCAATGTCGAACCATGTTCATCGCCGTAAGCAGGCGGCTCGGTTTGCGATGCGGTCCGAGATGACGGCGGCCTTTGCTGTGGCTCTTGGAAAGTCACGGATTGTTTCCCAGGCGCATCCTCGTTTAATGGGCCTAAGTCACTACCTCCAGCAGTACTTTTCCTCCTGTCCTTTTTCGAAGACGCCTCCTTCGGCTTCAAATCCGGTTGTGATGTCCGAGGAATCTCACCCGAGCGTCGTATTCGCATCGGTATCTTGAGGCGGGGCTTCTTCTGGGATGAATTGGGATCAACGACCGTCGGCGCTGTCGTGATAATAGCGGGCGCTAATGCAGATGTAGCGTGTCAGCAAGCAATCTCAATCGGCGACAGCTGAAGAGCACTTCCAACTGAGAACATGTTTCAGGAAATGAGCAAGTCCGCGTGGCAGGGGACTGGGACTCGAGAACAAGAAAGAGTGACCTACGTCGCGGCATAGGGGGTGGCTTCTCAGCCTGTTGCTGCTGTTGCTGCTGCTTAATCCGCGCCGACAACTGAGAATCAGAAGCATTGCGGAACCTCAGCATCGAGAAGCGACGATGTTTGGGTGTTTCTTCTTGAATAGGAGGTGATTCCGGTCGGCTAAAGGGGTCATCCACGCTGGGTCGGCCTGTTGAGGTCGATAAAGTCGAGGACAATGCGTTTGTTTCGGTCGAAGAGCCTTCGCCATTGCCTAACCTGTCGCGGTCTTCACTTGTTCCTTCCAGCGACGGCCGAGCATTGACTCTGGAAGATCCAGGCCGGAGAAGCGATTCGGCAAGAGACTTGCGCGGGGCAGCGGGTTGCCTAGACGGAAGGGTAGCAGCGCCCGAGCCAGAGCCAGAACTGGAACTTGGGTCGATAATGGTGTGTCGTCGCATGTCCGTTTCGCTGGCCATGACGCCGCGGCGCCGAAGGAACGGCATGGTGAGGCTCGGCGGATGAGGTACCCAAGGTGCAGGCTCTCGACATGGACAGCTGATATTGAACAAAGTAACGAGCGTACGGCGAGCGACGGACGAGGGGGCGGCGGGCGGCGGGCGGCGGGCGGCAGCGGCAGCGGAAGCGGCGACAACGACAACGGCAAGCAAATTGGAAACGTCTAAAGCTGGGGGAGAGCTGTTATGGCCGATAGGCGGTTACGTCAGGTTCCTGAAATAATCAGGGAAGCCCATTGTCTTTGCCCACAATGGCTCGCCTCAGACTCAGTGCCGGGGGTCCGAATACAGAATACGCGGGCGTTGCAGTCGGATAACCTGACAGGATTTGGGAGGACTGCCGGAAGGGCGATGTGGGATGGTTGGTGGTATGTATGTAGTAGTTGTAGTAAGGTTTTGCTGTCGCGTTGTAGCAGACACTGGCCCTGTCTAGGTTGACGAGCTTACCTAGTTTTACAGTAGCATGTATTGAACCTAGCAGGTCAGGTACCGCTCTAGCAGTGGCTGGAATTGGATCTGATGAACAGTGCCTGCCTTGCAGTTTATTGATGGATGATGGAAATGATAGGTAGCAGCTGGCAGTGGTTGATTACAAAAACACGAACTCTTCGGGGTGGGAAACTCATTCCACCATTCCTTTGCCCGCACGCACAGCAGCACCGACTATGATCCATACATGTCATATCAAAAGGTCGACAAAGTCCACATCAGTCTGGAGAGGTGGATGGATGGGCATCTGCACACACTCACGCACACTCTCCCTCCTCTCTCTCTCCTCGCTCACATCAGCCCAGCCCAGCCCAGCCCGGCCAGTTGTCCAGGAGCAACTAGTTGATCCTACACCACACCTCGTCACCCCCTAGCAGGTACCTTTTCGTTGTAGTGGTATGGTGCAGAACAGGGCCGGCAGGTACAAGGGATAGGGGGCTAGGCCAGGTACCCAGCTTAGCACCCAGCTTAGCTCCTCATCTCGATTAGTGCCCTCCCAAATGCCTACAGACACGTGCCATCTTAGCGATACCTTCCCGTTTTAATCCAAGGCTGGAGGCTGCATTAATCTAATTGCCAACCTTTCTTTTACCATTGGCGGCGACAATGGAAGAATGGCCATGGGGATTGTGGTTGGTTGCCGTGCTTGGGTTCTGCATCGCTATGCCCGAGGTCTCGTGTCTCATCGATTCAATTCAATGCAAATCGAGGGCGGGAATTTCTTCTTGATCCCGCTGCTGCGGATGGGACTGACGGACAGGCATCGGATCCAGCGGGTTGGTTTGCGGCTCCTTTTTGTTTCTACCACGGCCAGTATACGCGTAATATTATTGATTACATTGATCTATTTCCCGGTCCCCATGTCCAAATCACCATCAAACTCCACACTGCGTTTGCATTCGGAGGCAATGGATGGATACTTGTTTCTTCAGGACCCATTCATTCGACCCTTCTCCTAATAACAATCGACCATCTAATATGAGCCGGGTGCGCCTTGTAAGCCCCCTATTCAATACCGCTCTATGCAGCTACATACGTGATGCATCTACATTTATATTCCGAAAGCTGGGAGCCTTCCTGTACATATGTATACACCTTGGATCTTTGCTTAACAAGAGGCCGAGCTATTGGGTACTATAATTCTGCGAGAGGCAAACAAGTCCCATGTCTACGGAGTATACAAGTCACGCTCCCGAGCTCCGGGTGCATTACGCGTCGGTCTGCAAACCCAGCATCGATGTCCAGGGTAAGCAATCTGGTTTGATGAACCGATATTTCTTTTTGGGGCTATCTTGCTGGGTGATTCGTGCAACTCGCGACTCAGCTCGCTTCAGTCCTTGTTTTGGTGGCACAACTTGGCATCCGATGCCGCGGCGTATCCGCACATTAGCCACCTTGACCCTCGCCCGATGTGCCTTTCCGGCACCGCTCCATTGATTTGTCACGTCGATTCATCCGATTTTGATACCACCACCGCTGGCGCTAATCACACTGCCGGTGATCCACTTGGCTTCGGCGCTGCAGATGAGGCCAACCACACTGGCCACATCTTCTGGCTGGCCAAACCGTGGGATGGACTGGCTCGGAAACATCTCCTTCTGGAACTCAGCCACCATTTCGGGGCCACAGTTCATGACGGCCTCTGTCTGTGTGAGGCCCACGAGCACAGCATTTGCGGTTGTGCCTCTCATGAACTGAAACTGTTTATACCGATGAGAAGGGACATAAAGGTCTCAAAGGATACCATCGTTGAGGCTGACCACCTACCTTTTCTTCTTTGCCGCCAAAAGCTTGAGCCCAAGTGCGGCACAATGACTCTCCCGCCGACTTCCCCGCCGCGTACATAAGCTTCCTCGAGCAATTAGCCCATATCGTATCCTCGACCAGCATACGGGAACGGGCCTCACTGCGACGGCTCCCGAAACGAAGTGGGTTCTATGGATGAACTAACCTGTTTACTCCATGGCTGTTTCGAGCGGATCGATGAGATGTAAATGATACGGCTGCTGGGCTGAAAGAAACGCCGTCTAACCAACTCGTCCACAATCATGACGGGTGTTTGTATGTTTCCGAGAAGACTGTGTTGAACCTCCTGGGTGTCCATTTCGCCGATGGTCCCCTGGAGACGAAGGTCGGTTCAGTGAGATGGCCGGCATAGCTCTTTTTTCCCAAAGTCTACTTACAGGCATTGGGTCGCACGCGTTATTGACGAAGATATCAACCCGGCCATTGAAGGACTCCGCCAGCTGGTTGGCTATCAACGCCGGGCACTCCAGGGAGAAGATGTCGGCAATCAAACCCTTGATCTGGAGCTCGGCCGGTCTGGAGTGCGCAGTGTGCTTGTAAGATTGGCTGACCTCGCTGTCGAGCACTGATGATATCAACTTGAGGCTAGCTTCGTTCGCACATGTCCCAAGGATGGAACAGCCTCGCAGAGCAAGATTCAAGGCAATCGCTCGACCAATCCCGCGGGAAGCGCCAGTGACGACAGCAACGTGGCCGACCAAGTCGAGCTTGCAGCTTGACTTCGAATGCTCAGGGACCCCTGCGGGCGTGTCTGCTTTGGACAAAGTGGCCATTGTGCCGAGCAACAATGACTTACGAGCCTATCAGCCAGTCAGCCACGGCCACATCTTGATGAGAGGCCTGGTTGTGTCACTTGAGTTAGCCGTCCAGCCAAGTATTCAGCTTAATCTTCACCAGCTGCTGTTTGAGGTTACAAAAAGCATCTGGATCGGTGTCCTCGTTGTGACGGTCAGGTTTGATGGCAGTCCCTCTGTTCTTGGCGGAGTCGACAGTTCGCGTAACAGAATGAGTAACACAGTGAAGTACAAACCTATGA
The DNA here is from genome assembly GCF_038363985.1 of Apiospora kogelbergensis. Classification (NCBI taxonomy): domain Eukaryota; kingdom Fungi; phylum Ascomycota; class Sordariomycetes; order Amphisphaeriales; family Apiosporaceae; genus Apiospora; species Apiospora kogelbergensis. The sequence continues at coordinate 2,555,210 of NW_027117422.1, forward strand.
TGCGATTCGGTCTATCTTTGGCGATGAATCATCCCAGGCGGGTTAGTCGGTGTCGCCCGTACTACTAAGGCATACGGCTTTACCGTTTCTTGACATATATCAACCCCAATACCATTTGCATGCCCCGGTTGCTCATGTCCTGGCATATCTTCTGTGGCATGCCTGCAACACTGGATAAATAAGGTTGTCTTGTTCAACTTGCCCAAGTAATCGCCCGACTTTTAGTGACATGACAGGTGCAGGTGATTTACCCCGCCTTCCCGCCTGCCCAGTCTAGCAGACGAGACGGGCCACAAACGTGGATGCAACACTTTCCCACTTGGCCCCAAGTAGGCCTAGTAGATCCCAGGAGGCAAGGAAGACGGAAGACATCTTCTTCCATTTATTGCCCGCATTGGTCCTGTCTGGACGACGTCGATGGCTGCATCTGGTTGTGGGAAGATTTTCTCAGCTGCAGGCCACCGCATTCTCCCCCAATACATCCCAATCCGAACCCCTTCAATTGATGACTTGATGACTCCAACTCCGACTCTTCCATGCATGCACCTATTCAATTCCAGCTGTACTCATTTTATTCCCTAGGCCTTTTGCAAGGCCATTAGACAGGCTAGCTACAACCCGTCAGCCCTTCGAGGCGCCTTGTCGTCACTAGCTACTGCGTATCCTGTCAGCCACCCCGACATTCCGAGTGAAAATGCGGTTGTATTTCCTCGACACCTTTTCGGTCATATCTTTGCTCATCGCCACTTCTCTGTCATACCCACAGGACACGCCTATACCAGGGGCACCATCACCATGGGTGCGAGAATCGGCCATTGCGGCTATTCTCGAGGATCGAGATACTTGGCGGGATAACCATGGGCTAAATCGCCCTGATATGTACAAAAATGATGTCGTGCTGCGCTTTCTCTCCATCACTCCCGACGATCAAGCAGCCCTGCGCCGAGCCACAAAAGGAATGAATATGGATATATGGGATTCCGGCCCCGGCTTTACTGACATGAGACTCCCAAAAGATGGCATTAGCCCCTTTCTGAGCACTCTACCAGAGTCGTTACAATCTACATACATGGTCTTGATCGATGACCTAGCAAGTGCTATTTCTGCTACATACCCGCCTTCAAGAGAAGCGACGATGCCGCAAAAGTCTAGGAGCCATCAGCCCGAGGGCCTCTTTTTCAGAAATTACCAGCCCTTTGAAACCATCAGTACGTGGCTCGAGCTACTGTCCTCGATGTTTCAGGGAGATCTAGTTGAGAAGATCAGTATAGGAAAGACATCTGAAGGGCGAGACATACCAGCCCTACGCGTCGGGCTTGGTCCTGCGGGAAGCAATGCCGGTTCGGGCAGTCGAAAAACCATTCTCATCACCGGAGGGCTACATGCAAGGGAATGGATCTCCATTAGTACTGTCAATTATCTCGCCTGGTCCTTCGTAACTTCATATGGCCAGGACGAACTTGTCGACAGGATTCTCGACACGTATGACATTGTTTTCGTACCCGTCGTGAACCCGGACGGTTACGAGTATACTTGGACTGGCGATCGCCTCTGGCGCAAAACGAGGCAAAACACAACAATGCCTTACTGCCCTGGGGTTGATTTGGACCACGCCTTTGGGTACCAGTGGGGCCCTGCCGAAAGCCAGACCGAGCCTTGCTCTCTGACATACGGGGGCGAAGGCCCCTTTCATGCGGTTGAAGCCGCACAGCTGGCACAGTGGGCAAAGAACGAAATGCGGAACAACAACGTCAACTTCGTTGCTTACCTGGATCTACACTCCTATTCGCAACAGATTCTCTGGCCCTATTCATACTCTTGCTCCGCCAGAGTACCTAACCTGGAGAACATGATGGAGGTCGCCATGAACATAGCAAAGTACATGCGGTTATCTAGTGGTGACGTCTACACTGTTGACTCCGCGTGCCAGGGTGAGGTGGCAATTGGATTCGGCTCCACGTACGGCGAGGAGGGGGCTTCGAGTCGTCGAGTCGAGCAGGCGGGAGGCTCAGCACTGGATTACTTTTTCCACGATATCAAGGCCAAGTACAGCTACCAGATCAAGTTGAGGGACACGGGGACGTATGGCTTTCTTCTCCCACCCAGCCATATCGTCCCTACCGGCCAGGAGATGTTCCAGGCGCTGAAATACTTTGGGGACTATCTACTCGGGAACAACGGACACGAATGGATGCAGACTGTCGATAATCAACAAGTATTAGGATAGCACTGGGATAATGGTGCTGTCTTTGATACTGGTTCTCGAACAATAGAACAACCGGATCACGCTTAGATCTACCAGCATCGTGGAAGACTATCGTTGGTGCGATAGGTGCTATGGCGGGTTATCTGTCTGGCCGCACGAGATTACGAGCGCGAGGCAGGTTTCCGAACAGTCGGTTGGACGGACTGGCAGGCCAGGTGAGGGTAGGTCTTATTATTGCGATGTTCATTGCTCGACGGCGAACGGAGTTGGGGTTCTTGGCTTGTATGTACGTTAATAAGTAGCGAATTTTGTGCATTGCTCATGCCAGGCTTCTCAGCCCTCTCTGCCTACCTTGCGAGACAGGAGCGTCGTGTCATGCCTAGTTCATTGAGGCGCCTTCAGGTTATCTGCGTCGCTTCTTTTTGAATTCATGTTTGTATATTGTTGCTACACACAGGGTATTCTAGCTATTGCGAGGCGAATCGTCCAGCTCTGTTTTCTTTAAGCTTATGCCGAGGCGCCCATGGCGAACTGCGCGCTAGCCCAGAGAGCCATGCCCTTGAGCGCAAGGTCGGCGATACTCGAGGTATAGAAGCCGGCGAGGCGTCCCTGGGGCCCGCGGGTGGCGTAGCCGTAGGCGTAGGCGGCGCGGGCGGCTACCCAGGTGGCGCCCAAGGCCGCGGCGGCGTTCGGCCAGTGCAAGCCCGAGATGAGCAGGGTGCCGAGAAAGGGGGTCTGGCTCTCGACGAAGTTGCCATGCGCGCGCTGCGCGCAGTTGAAGGTGTAGGCCTTGGGGTCCTTGGCCGCCTGCTCCTCGGTCGCGTACGGGATCGGGTACTTGAGGCCGCTCGCCCTCCGCGCATTGGCGCTCAGGAAGAAGTGCAGGACATTGACGAGGAAGGAGCCCGAGGCAACGAGGAGGACGTAGCTGTGTTGTAAGTTTCGGGGTCAGTCCACGGCGGGTTTGGGTATGGGAGTGGTGTGGTGTGCGCAGGAGCTTTTGGGGTGGCGACCGTTTCGCGGCGGGTACCTGCATGAATCACGGGCCAGGGAAAACGACACCATTGGCAATTGGGGTGCTGGACGCAGAGAAAGAGAGTACGAAGAAAACTTACCCGTATTCGTTGGGGACCTGCATGACGATAGGCATCTTGTGTATTGTAATGTAATAGACGATAGAAGAACTGGCTGGTTGTTCAGGAAGTATAGGAAAAACTAGTATGACGGTGGGCAGGTCAGAGAAGAATGGGACCAAGACTACATATATGCATGTCCACCACCGTTTCCCCCATTCAGCCGCGCATATGCATTCCTGCTACGACCCTGGCATCCGCCGGTTGCTGTTTTGAAACTAGAGGCTGCCAGCTGCGTGAGGCGCGGTGCTGTAGCAGTGGAGGCTCGATCCCGCTCGAATAGGTGACACGGAACAAATGGAGGGGCCAGAGTGAGCATAGTCTCTCATTGCGGCCTAATACGTACCCCGAAGCCGACCTGCTAGTCTCCGAGAAACCCAAAACTATCGCCGGTCGAGGCGCATCTTGTGGAAAGTGGCCTTGATTACCAAGCAACGCGTACGTAGATTTGAAATCACAAATCAATCGCCGACATGTAAACACGTGTTACCGGCACTCGGTCGAGGCTTGACTCTCATTTCCGCCGGCAGCATGGGCCGCACCACACGTAGTGCTCGTGAGCTTGGTCTTGACGTTTGTCTCTTCTACCTAGACTATGCTGCTTTACCCCGTGTTCCTTTCCTCGGGCGGTCGCCACTCTAGGCCAAGCCCTTTGAACACTCTCTGCTCTGCCGTGAGCATGTCCGGAGCTGGTGCGCCATCGGGCCCGGTCTCCAGATCCACCCAGGAGCCGTCAGTGCGGCTCCGCACGCCGCTCGAGTCGAACTTCAGCCGTTTCTCCGTTTTGCAATACCGTCGGAGGTCTCTCTGGAAGGTTGTGGCGCTCGTCCAACCCACAACAGCACAGCCGACCGTCTTCCACGGAGCTATGATAATGTCCACCCGCCGGTGCGGGTTGGGATTCCTTGCAGCCGCCGACTTATCCCACTCCGGATCTTGCCACACCACCAGCGCCTTGTCGAGCGTGTCGAAGCCGGAACCTGGCTGTCGCCCCTCACCTTTCCATGGGAGCGGCGCCTGTCCTCGTTCGGAATTTCTCGTGCTGATCGCGAGAATATGAGTGATGTGTCCAGAATGCGCCAGGGCGTCGGCGAGCTTGTCGATAAAGAACAGAGTAGCTGCTGGGTCTCTGTGGCTGACGACAACATCCACGTCGCCGCTTTGAGACTTTCCTCTTCTGTATCCTCCAACTATCACCATCTCGTAGCCAGTGCGTATCCTGCTGGCATGCTCTAAGATGACGTCTGCGATGGACTTCACTTCGGCGCGAGGGATCCTGAGCAGAAACTCGTCATAGTATTTGACCCCAATCTGCTGGACTCGGCTGAGTTGATCCCAGCCATATTCCACAATATCGTCCAGATCTCGCCAGCCCCTTTTGTAGAATTCCTGGGCCGTGGTCTCGCCGACACCCCAGATTTCGTAGAACAATCTCAGCACGCTGAGCTGAGCATCCAACTTCGCCTTTTCGACTTCCTCGACGCAGCCATTGGTCTTCCACTCTTGGAAGAGGCTCGTTATCTTTGCACCACAACCTGGCAGGTGGTCGACCTCTAAATGGGCGATATGTCAGTGCAACATACTTCCCGAAGCGTTGGATTAGGTTGCTATACCTCCTCGATGAGACAACAGATAGGGATATGCCGCCACAGCAGCGATGCATGTCGAGTAAGCTCGTACGCCGACATTATCACCCAACAAAGCTCTGGTGGTCCTGATCTCCTTCAGTTGCTCCAGAAAGGCGCTATTAGGGGGGTCAGACAGTGTCGGCCTCTGGCAGGAATATCTTGTGTGTAAGAAGTTTGGAATTGGTGGTAGATGCTTCTTTATCTCATGCTCCGAGGTTGTCTCCTGGATCAGTGCCGGTCGCTTCAGAGGCGCCGCTGTCATAGTATGATGAGGATCCAAGCTATGCCCACGCGGTAACGTATCCCTTTTCGCCGTCGGAGGTTCCCTCGGATCCTCCTTGGCGCTCCTCGGGATGTCTGCGGAATGTGGAGGTATTGCTTTGGTGTGCTGATCCGACAGCCTGTGGCCGCGGTATACCAGGTAATCATCTAAAGGCAAAATCTCCCCACGAGAGACCGAATCGGTGAACCACGATAGTTTCACGACTTGCACTACCCCTTTCTTTGGTTGATCATCATCTCCGTCAGAGGCTGTGCTCGAGACATCCACGGGCAGGGCGTCATTGGAGGAAAGTCTGCGGCGTTTGGCCGGGGGTGGATGACTCGACCCTTCGCCATGGACCTCTTCTGTTGCGATTTTCAGCCGTCTCAGTTCGAAGAGAGCTCTCTGCTTTTTTTGATATCTTGCCCAGGACCACCTCTGCTTCACCAATGTCGTAGGTCAACGAGGGTATCTGACTCTGCAGTTCGGGCAACTGGTCTGGGTCGATATGGGTCGGCAGCAGGTAGATTGGGGGAAATCCAGTTCGGACATCTTGGACTCCGGGCCGAGAGCAGAGCCGGCTTGATGCGCGTCAAGTAGATTGCATACCGGAGAAGCCCGGAGACAGCCATGCACGGCGATGCGCCACGACCGGGTGGAGACAACGGCAGGAGGGCGGTACCCGATTATTGCCACCTGGAAGTTGCTGCACTTTGCCAAATTTCCTCTAGATCCGTCCTTCCTCTCCGGATCTTCAAAAACAGGACTTGTCGCAAGTTGATAGATGAATGAATTTATGTTCCACGACGCGATGTTGAGAGATTTACGGGTCACGAGCAGGGTAGGTTAACGTGTATAGCCCACTTTATTTGACTTCACAGGCCGCCTGCTGCTGTATCGCAGACTGCCTCGATGGGCGGCTTAAACAAGTACGCACCTTTTTGTTTGGTTAGGAGTGTAAGTACATAGAAGGAGGTGCCGGCGATATCTGAGCATGACGGCATGACGGCATGGCTTCCGCACCTGCTATAGATTACCTAAGACAACAAAAGAACGCCGGTGGCGGAATTTTAAAAGACCCGGGAAACTTCCAACCATAGCAGCTCAGAGCGCAATTCAGACTGGCGTCTAGGAATGCGACATCTAAGTTGGTCTTTGATCGATTCGAGCACAATCAACCTTACAGATAAAAGATTCATATTTTATACCATTTCGATGTCTTCCAGGCGTTGATATGCGATCTATTGCACGTTAATGTAATATCTGAAAATTTGGCAACCGGTCATTACAGCATATCCAACATGTCGCATTGTATGGATCTACCTGACCGCATTCTCCGACTGACCAACTTCGATTATTCCTTTGTGAGCGTTGTGACCATCTGATCGGTTGGTCCGAAAAGATAACACTTGAGTCCATCGCAAATTGCGAACTGACTGCCCCATACAAACCACAACCACAACAACAATACTACCATGGACAAAGCCCAAACGCTCGTGCGGTCCGTCGCGCGCGCCTTCTACGACCCTGCGCATTTTGATGCTAGGCATATCGTCATTATCGATGCCCTGATTACGCACTCGGCCCTCCGCGACGATGATTTGTCCTATCTAATGGCGCAGAACACGAAAGACCTCCACAAGATTTGCGGCAAGCTTCGCGAAGATCGCTTCATCGAAGTCCACGTCAGAGCTGAGCTCCGGGAAGGCCAGCAGCGCCCCTCGAACCGAACTTACTACTACATCGACTACCGTAAGGCCATCGACGCGATTAAATGGAGGGTCTACACGCTGGACAAGGCCGTGCAGGGCAACGCCGTGCCGGCGTCAGAGAAAAAGGAATACTTCTGCTCCTACTGCGGAGCTGACTGGACTGCCATGGAGGTCTTGGACAAAATGGGACCGGAAGGTTTTATGTGCCATACATGCGGCAGCCTGCTCCAGCAGGATCCGGAACGACAGTCAGGCGGCCATGAGCAGTCAACTCGGCTCAACAACCAGCTGAAGTTCATAACGGACCTTTTGCCTGAACTGGACAGTGTTGTGGTGCCAGAAATGACCTTCGACAAAGCGCACGAATCGCGGCGCCCCGTGGAACGAGATGCCACCAACCAGGTAGCGGCCTCGGTTGCTGTAGACTCGAGCCTGAAGCCCACGGCCGTGAAGGGTATGGCCAACACAGGACCCACCAGCATCGCCATCAACATTACAGCCTCGGATGGACCAGACGATGCCACCAAGGAAGCGGAGAGAGCCAAGAAGGAGAAGATTGCACAGCAAAATGCCCTGCCGGAGTGGCACACTACGAGTACCGTCACTGGAGCATCGTATGCTGCGGACTCGTCGGCTTCATTCAAGAAGGACGAGGACGAGGACAAGAAGCCCGAGCTCGGTGCTGCCGACGAGAAGGAGGATGCCGAGCTCGATGACCTGTTCAAGCAGCTTAAGAAGGATCAGGAGGAAGCCGCACGGAAAGCCGCGGAAGAAGAAGATGATGAAGAAGAGGACGAGGACGAGGACGAGGAAGAGTTCGAGGATATTCCCGCTGGCAACACCACCACAGCTCCTTCCAGCCAGAAGCGGCCCACATCCAGTGGCGATACCAGTGCAGCCAACACTCCGGCTTCCTCTGAAGAGCGACCACCCAAGAAGGTCAAGGTCGAAGAGCCTGCAGATAACGGCGATAGCGAGGATGAGGACTTGGCCTTTGAGGACGTATAGCGCGCGTTGCGTAGATACTCAGTATACGGCGTGGTTAATTATGCAGATGTACGTAGCGAGAATGGCATCTACATCACCCATTTTCTTTTGATTCTTCTGGGGATACAGATCAAGTGATGGTTCAAGCCCAGGATAAACGACCGCCATGCTGTGAGAAGTGGCAGCATCACTAAAAAACGAGCAGAAGCGCAGCTATTCGAGTGTCCTAATCGTGTACATGCAACTGCAAGTGCGCCTGATCATCCGTGGAATGCCACTTTTACCACCAAATGACTGACAGTTCAGTGATTGAACTAGACTTGACAAGACGCAGGCGCGTTGGGTAACCTTCGGTTGGTTTCACTGACTTGACTAAATGTTTGCAGTGACTACTCGCCCAAGTTGATGCCAACATTCTACCGACCTTCTTGATAACAATCACCTTTGTTTTCCTGACGACTTGCCATCCGAGTCCACAATCGGCAAGATCGTCGTATGCTTGCTGGCCAGCTGATTTGCAAGAAGGGCTAGATTGTGGCCCGTACCAAACGACGAAATGGCAGATTTGGGCAATTGGCTTCGTTTCGTCCCGCGCGCAAGGACGCCGGTCACGCCGCGGTCACCCGTCTCATCAGAACGGTTCAGTGTCCACGATGCAGAAGATCAACGCAGACCTTGTCCCGCTCACATGTCAAGCTATCTCAGTCTCGCCACTCATGCTTCACAGTCACCCGAGCCACAGGACCCCACGAGTCCTAACTTGGCCATCAAAGAGCAAGACAAAGTGTGGTAAGGCCTATCTACATATCCGTATCAAAAGTACTGACTTGCCGGCGCTGACATGGGTGTCGCTTAGGTACAACCCATCATTGGACCAGATAGTTGAGGCGCTTCAGGTGAGCATCATGACCAATGGGAATCTGGCACAGCTGCCGGTGCATCTGAACTCGTACGTTCTCCGCCTCATCGAAGGCTACAGCAACTGCCAAGAGGACCTCCGAGCAAAGAACGCCGCCCTGGAGGAGGTTAAACGCATGCGAGAGGCCGCGTTTGAGGACTTCACTGTGCTGGCAGAAGAGTTCCGCAACCGCGAGGGGCAGTACAAATCCGAAATCAGACGACTAGAGCTCCTCCTGGCGCAAAAGAATGGGCTCGAGACGGTCACGTTAGCGAGAACCAACAGTACCCTGGACAGAAGCCAGCCAGATGCGAGGAACTTCGTATCTAGACTTCAGAAACGACGCAGCGAGGCGGCAGCGCGCGAGGCGGAGGCAAGAGCCGCGGCCTCGCAGCCTGCTGTCTCGTTCTGGCATGGCCACTCTTTGTCAACAGAAACCGAGATCATGAGAGTTTTGGATCAATGTGAAAGTGTTGAGGCAACAGGCCATAGTGATGGCGAAACATCCTCAAGTGAGTACTTGACTCAATGCGCCCGCAGCAGCCACAGCTACGATCGATACATGATTGGAAAACACTGACCATCGGCAGGATATGTATCGGATATCCTCAACACCGAATCAGATGCGAAGATTAGCGAGAAATTCCGGCGTTCGGATGTAGCTAGAGCAGGTGCTCCAAGACGTCAGCCACGGATGCGAACCGGATATGCGGCTCTCGAGCCAGGAAACGCAGACCCCAAATACTTACACACAACCTCGCCAGAGCAGTCAAAACCAGGTACAGGAAGCCCTACGGGTAGCTCCGGGCCTACCGGGGGAGTTATTCCCGAAGCCACAGAGGCGGTTCAGGGGGCACGGGATGAGAAGCCCAGTGCAAAGACCAGTGCTAGGATCGACGGCAACGAAAGCGGTGAGTCTAATCCATCGCAACGGGCCGACTATGAGAATAGCTTTCGGACGGCAATGTCTCGTTACAACGGCAGCTCCACCCCAGAAACGAAGAACGATCGAATGTGTAACGTTGCGCGAGAAAGCCGCTTCTCTTTTGCGGAGGGGGATGATGCTTTTACCACCGGTGCCGTCGATGCAGATACGTTTCAGCCGTGCAAGAACCAGAGCGAGACCGATTCCACCAAGAGAAGCGATGACGATGGGTTGACCGATACCGCTACGAGAGCGTATGAGCATGTTCGGCAGTCTCAAGCCACGCCTACACAAGTCTCTTCTAGGCTCAGTCCAGTCTCGGCATGGCGCACGACGAGCCTTGGTTCCAAGGAGAACACGTCTGGGGCTGTTGAAGATGCTCGACGCCCGTCACGGCCGCACCTTGAGGGCCGACCGTTGACTTGGAGCCGCAGCCCTAAAGTGCTCGCGAGAACGCCAGCGCGGACCGCCGAAGACGTGTTTGCCGGGAACCGCAGCCACGGCTCTGCCGGGAGCTTCAACACGGTAATTAGGGCCGATTCGTCACGCAGTAGCCAGAGCATCGGCTCGCTATCGTTGACCGGCGACTCGGATCTTAGCCAGGGGTCTCCGAGCCGGCCACAGCGAGTGCCAGGGCCGCAAAGACGAATGAGTGCCCAGATCGCAGCCTCTCTAGCCGTGGCGCGAGACAAGAGCCGACAGTCGAGCCACACTGAGAGAGCCTAATGGCATCAAATGCAATGCAATCATGCCTATGGAGCATGCGCTTGCTCAGCAGCAGATAGAGCAACCATGATGGCGCGTGAATGCCAAGAGCATGGCGCAGCGCCCAGTTCGAGAGATTACATGTTCAAAAGGAAGAGTGGCCTGTTGAAGCTGTTCTCGACGCTCTTCTGCATAGCAAGAATAAGCTTTGAAAGTGCCCGTTAGTTAATCTTTTTGAGCAGGTGTCGCAACATGCACTAGAAGCTGTCACCACTCGATGCACGGCTGGTGTGATAACACGTCGACACCAAGGGCGTGTCCAAAGAAACGGTTAGGCTTGAAGAGGGAGGGAAGACGGCTTTGTACGCAGCATGGTAGCTTCCGATAGCTACAACGATGGCTTCTACTAACGATTCTTGTTTCCCTTACCATGGCTGACGTGAGGCTTGACTTGAGGACCCCTCTGACGTACGGACCAGCCTTTGCGGGCTAAAGAACCACGACGGTAGCAAGCATTAGGGGGTCGCCTTTGGCTGAACTTGGAGCCAGCTCTTCCTCCGTTGTGGATGTAGCTGAAGCTGGTACAGGGCAGAGCTGACATGTTATCCACACACGAACTTAGAAGAGACCAGGTTAAGATGGCGAAGGAAGCTCGAATATCTTGGAAGTTCGCATGTTTCCGACTGATCTTAGTAAGTCCGGCCAAGTCACTTTCCTTTCTTGTTGATAGTAAGCACACAGCAGCCTGGATGGGGAACCGATGACACTACAGTACACCAACATCGCCGTGGCATAGCAGAATAACACAAGCAAGTACATAGCCGCGTCAGATAGGGCGCTGGACCGTTTTCCCCGCGAACTTGGCCTTAGCCTCGACTTCATTCCGCCAACATAGGGTACAACGGGCAGCAAGCAGCAAGTATGAGCATCATTGAATCGATAGGCAGTGAGACGAGTCGCGTTGGAAGTCTGAACCATATCTACGTCGCGCAGGATTGGGTTCAATAATGGCATGCGAAGAAGAGGGGGTAGAAATGTCTCGGTATCGTGATATCGAAGCAAGTTCTAAGACCAACAAAGTCTCGACCCTATTATTCATCCACCTACCTGATGTGCGTTTGAACGTGTGCATATCACTTCCGACATATGCTGCCCCCCCCTTTTACCCCCTCGATTCATCGCCGTGATTGTTGTTGTTGTCGTCGTCATTTCTGGCGCCCGATCCGAGGCAAACACGACGTTTGCTAGACACTGTGTCACTGGATACTGCATGCACGCGTTGCAGCGCGAGATGCGTGTTTATAGTTGTGCACCCCCGCCTCTGGAACCGCACGTGCGTGTATACGTGTACGTGTCGTGTGCGTTTATGTGTGGTGGGAGGCAGTTTACCTCCCTTGCTCGGCGGTGGTGATACTCGATTCTGTAATATATATGCACCATCTTATATCACCGATTGGGTACTGCTGCTGATGCTGCTGGCTACCTGACCTCGCCGTCGTTTTCCGGACCACAATGTACACAGCGCAAGGACGGCAGGGCGGGTAGGCGGTGGAGAGGGAGGGGGGTTAGGCTGTGGTGGCGCTGGGGCTGTTCGATGATGATAACGATACGATCTGTCCGACAGCCGTACATGCAAGGCCAGTCTTGCGTAACCCAATGTACGTACCTGTGTGTGTTTGTGCGCAGTACCCCCAGTGAAAAGGCTCAGGCTCTTCGTATCGTTGAATGAGTTGGTTACACATGTGAGGACAAGAGCGAACGAAAGAAAGATGAATGGGAAAAAAAGTAAGTAAGGGAGGGTGTCACCAGATCGGTCGATAACCGAGTCTTTCATCCCTGTTCGTAGCTGAACCAGATCGCTGGGATGTACGGAATAGCAAACATTCCATCCCCTCGCAGGACAGCTGCACATATCTTGATTTCTCGAGGTTCATGCCGGGTCGAAACATTGGTCCTTTTCCTCTGGCTTGATCCACCGGTTCGTCACGATGTGCTGCTGATTGTTTTAAGCTGCTTGCATACATAATAACCAATACTCGAGGCGGGCCCGTCCCTGCCCAATGGATGTGCGGAATGTCTGAGATTGACAATCTGGACCGTTGGGCTGCTTTGCCAGATGGATCGAAACGGCCGGAAAAGGGGGCAGGTAGTTGCACTTGCTGAGGGACTCAGAATCTCATGTGCATGATACCTGGCCGGTACGGAAAGCGAGGAAGGCGACGACGGGGCGTCTGATTGGCTTCCGTGGTCGGCGACCTGGAAGAAGCAAACAAGGGTCGGCTGGGATTGGCCTGCGGGATCCCACCCTGAACCTGGACAGGCATCACAGGGTTCGATGCCTTAATTAAGGTGGGATGAACGTTCTTTGATCGACATTTCCGCACCCCCTCTTGGCTCTCTCGGCTCTTGGCCTTTCCCTCAACAACCCTGTGCAGCTCATCCAGCCGGTTGGTACAGGCAGAAGAAACGGGGACGGGCAGTAGACGGGTACGCTATCCAGGCCTCACGACTATTACTATTGGCCCGACTGCTGGCAGTACTCCAGCGTCACCTGACAGCCCATCCCGGTCCAAGCCCAGAATGGGTGAAACAGCCAGCACAGCATGAATTGTTAGTCTTTGCTTGTGCCACCATTCACCCCACTGCGGCAGAAACACCTGGCATTCCCAGCTGTGTCCCCCCGGTCCAAGGGAACATCGTCATCTCGATAGTCGCATCGGATCAGGCAGACCAAACAGCGACATGCCCAAAGCAGAAAGAGCCAATGTAGCCTAAGCAACGGCCGAACATCATCGTTGTCGATCTCTGCCTGCAAGTCCCAGTCGATGCACCAGAAGGAGGAATAAAGTCGAAACAGGGAATGATGCAAGACGGCACTAGACTGCATTGAGGACACAGACGGATGAACCCCTTCCAATCTTTTCTGCATCAGCATCATCATCACCAACGAACGGTGAGGGAGGCCTGGGCCGAGAACGGCATAGCCCCGGATCTGCTAGTCCCGCCGTCGATAGTCCAGAGAGACGGCTGCCCTGCTACTCGCTGGTAGCCCAACTGCAAGAAATGCCGCCGCATGCAGCAACAGGTGCTAGAAGCAGGTGAAAGCAGTTGGGTAGCACAATTGCGCAAATGGGAAGGCAAGCCCACGAAAACGTTGCAACGGTCAGCTTTGGGGCTAACTAAGCCAACGAGAAAAAAAGGCCGATTCCTGGGTAGCACTGCCATGAGGCTTCTGGCCGACTTGGTGAGATTGGCAGATCCAAATCTGTGCGCCGCGCCAAATGTGTCATCCTTGGACTGACAGCCAGACCTTGTCTCTTGTCGCTCCTGTCTTGTCTCGTCTTCGACCACTCTAACTACGACGACAGCAGCGCGCGATTGCACTGACGCTGACACTGACACTGACACTGACGCTGACGCTGACGCTGACGCTGACACTGACGCTGACACTGACACCGCATCTCGTACAATTCACCTCCATCGTACTCGGGATTCCCGTACTATCGAAGGGCCTAATGCAAGGGCCGGCCTGCTAGCATTCTTGCAGACCATGTTTTATGTGCCCGTTTCCGTGCGACGCGAATGTATGGGTGTGATCTAAGAATATCGTTTGGGCCGTTGAACCGAACGGATATTTGATAGTTAATCGAGAAGGCTGCGCGTGGCGGCGGCGAGTGCGCAAAGGGGACATAGGAACCCCGGTCGGTCGCTGTGTATGTATGTATGTATGTACGTGTGACTTGTTTCCTTACAGCTCACTCACCCATACATAGATTCATTCATGTTTATGCAAGGGCTGAAAACGGATACTGTGCTTTGCTTCCCACCCGGCCGGAGTTGTGCCCGTGGAAAAACTCCGATGCGACCAGTGGCGAGTGGGCCAATCAATACCATGGCCATAAGCACAGCACAGCACAGCACAGTACGGCCTCGATTATATTTGAGCTTGTTTCACCGCAGTGCGAGAGATGGCGGTAGATGGCGGTAGATGGCGAGAGATGGCGAGAGATGGCGAGAGATGGTGAGAGATGGACGAAACGTGGGCCGCGAATGTGTTACACGGCAACCAGGAAAAGCAAAAGGATATGTCCGAATGAACGGGAAGGCAGGCAGATTGTCAAATCCAGTGAGCTGGGTCGACCGACGTATGCAACGCAACACTCGTCGTCGTTGTCGTCGTCGTCGTCGCCGCCGTCGTCGTCGTCGTCGTTGTCTTCTTCTTTGCCTTGATCTTCTTTTTCTCCCACCCCCTTCTTCCACCGTTCTAGCGCAGTTCTACTGCTTCAGGATTTGAATCATCGCCCACAACCCACTCGCTCGCTCGATGCAATTCCAAATCTTAATAACAGCGGGCTGCAGGCGATGGTCGGGATTTTCTGTGCGCAAATTGGATATGCATCGTGACTTGGAACTATTGGCTGCAGAGAGGCGTGAGACGTGAAGGGGAGGGGGGTGTGGGGGGTGAAACGGGGATCCCTAGTCCATGTCAACGGCCGTTGTGTTGCATCGCGACAAGAGAAGAGAGAGAGAAAAAAAAGACAGGAAAAAAGACAAGAAAAAGAAAAGAAAGGTGGCAGGCACTTGCTTGGCTTACTGACCACACGCCCCTGCAATGATCTGCCCGTTGACAGTCGATCAACTCCCTGTCCGTCGGTAACATCCTTATTAGCGTTTGTAGGTGACCAGCTCGTCACCGCCACTGTCGTGATCCCTCCACGAATGCGTGCATTTCCTGACGCTGAATGGGCTCTCTCTATCTGACTCTGCCTGCTCTATCTGACGCCCTTGCCGCAGCCCAGCGGATCGTCGTTTCGTGTAGTAGGCGCGCACGAGGGAGACGACGACAAGGGAGGAAGAAAGAAAAACCCCCGTAGTCCTGCCCGTAGTCCTGCCCGTAGTCCTGCCCGTAGTCGTGTCCGTAGGGCCAGTAAGGCACCCAGCAAGCCAGTTGTCCGACACACGCCACGCCCGCCGTTATCGATAGAGTTGACGGGTAGATGGTGTATTGAGGTATGGTGACCGGGAGCTGGAGAGGCTCGGGGCGGTGGTAGGGAGAGTGTACAGAGTGCACCATGGCCTCGTCGTATCCGGGACCCCGGCGACGGTGCATCCGCCGGCGACGGTTCATGCTCCCGTTCCACCAATTCTTGACGGCATTGTCGCTGCGGTTGTGTAGTCGCCGCGCGATCTCAGCCCACCGCTTGCCGAGTTCCACCACCAGCTTCTCGATGAGCAGGCCCTCTTCCGGCGAGATGGGATCGTGGTTGAGCGAGGGCTTGAGGTTCTGGTGGTATCGCTCTCGGCATTGCTTTGGCGTCCTTGAGTCCAGCAACCCTGCAATCTTGACCCAGTTCAGCGCCCCTTGGGTGTGTACGAGCCCCATGAGTGTCTGGTCCTCCTCGGTAGACCACGGTCCTCGCCGCTGGTTGGCCATGTTGTCACTTTGTGTGCTGCCACGAATGTGGTCTCTCAAGTAAAATGTGGTTAACTGTCGACGAGTGAACGCCGAGTAACGGGATTCAGTTCGGCGTTTGCTGTGAAAATCTTGTGGAGCTTTCCTTTCCCAACACACAGAGTTTCCAGTTGTTTTGGTTACGTCTTAAGCGTGGATTATGTGTATGGTACAGTTTCGGTACGATGGGCGACGACTGGGGAACAGACTTGGTATCCGCAGTATAAGGTATATATAAAGGTCAGAAGAAGGAGGAAAGCAACGGCGGAGAGGGTATCAATGTACAAAGTCAATAATAGAGAGACAGGAATAGAGAGACAGGAATCGAGGAGTGGTATAGATGGCTTGAGATCGTCTGGGGTGTAACAGGCTAGGTCTGGAATGAATCGGAGGGACGGTATGGATTTATAAACGACTATTGGAGTCGGGCAACCAGAACATATGTATGGGGCTGAGCCAGGTCCAGCACAAGCACGTACTATCCGTGACCAGGGGCGTATGGGAGACGCCCACTGGTATTACCCGACTAGAACAGATCTGAGCAGGGCTGATGATTGGCAAAAGCAATGTCTAACAGGGGTGCATGAAGAGATTGATCTGTGTACAAAGTGAACTGTAGGTCACAGGAGGTACGACACATAGTGGGGGAGCGGCGGGCTGGCGAGGAGGAGGACGACGCAGGTAGGAGACGACCGGGGCCAGCTAGTAGAGTCGATGAGCGACGCAGGCATGCTGGCCTGACGACTAGTGTACCGAGATAGGTCGTAGGTAGAGCAGAGAGCAGGGCAAGCTTGGAACTTGGGTGCGCGGTGCGGGTGGGCGTGTGCCAGTGCCTTCGTGGTTGGGAAACCAACAACCTCTCCCCAGTTACAGTACAGTATGTGTGTACACCCCATGGATGCTGCCACTATAAATGCCAAGAGCAACTGCCAGCAGCATCAACGCCCCATATACAGATGGGGTAGGGATCATGGCTTAAATCTCGAAGCCATAGAGCAACCGGGGAGGTACAGGAATCGCTAGGGTACAAGCCATGGGGCTGGGGTGGGAGACAGAAGGGTGACTTGGGGGGTGGGGATAGGAAAAGCATGGACAAGGGGTCGACGGGAGGGAGTGCTTGTATGTACCGAGCGACTCCCCCTTTGTCTGTAAGTAAGCAAGTAGCGATGTATGTAAGTATGTAAGTATTCTCAGCACTGTTCTCGAAACTGCTGTCAACCTCAACCACAACTGAAGCTCTCCCCCCTCCCATCAAGGTGTCCCAACGACCACGTAACAAGTAGCACGGCCTCTGGACCATAACCTACCGCCGTGACAGACGAGACAGTGTGGGTTGCCACGAGGTAGTTAGCGTCAGATAAGAAGCTACGTAGGGGCCAAGTCCAAGCTCACTCGCCCTCTCCGCCCGTCAGTGAGGTGAGTGACAGCCCATCCAAGTACGCACATACCTACATGTAGCTGTCATGCTTCGTCCACTCATCAGAGTTTCGGGGCAGCACTGCAGCAGGCGTGGATTTGAGTTCTTCTGGGCCCAGGTCTGTTCGAGGCAGGAGGAGAGGCTCTAAAACGCCGTGGCCCGTGGCTAGGAAGTAAGAAAAGTAGGGCAGCGGAAAGCCAACCCTCCCTCGCCCTCCCTGAAAGTCTTATTCTCGATGACAGCTGATGGGCGAGAGGCTAGTTAGCCCGAAGGGGAACAACTAGTAGTCGGCGTCATCAACGGGCAGTCCCAGATAGGGCTAGGGGCGACCCGGCCGGTGGGATGAACGGTAGAAGCGGCACTCGAGACGGTCGAGACGCATATATGTACATGCATAGCGTGCCCTACACTGCATTACTTGATGGACTTTGCTGGCTGGCTCCTAGTAGGACTCCTTCTTACCCAGACTGGCATTACTACACGAGACCGTCTTGGTCCGCGGGCCGAAGGGGAGTCCCGACACAGCATGTTTGCTGATGCAAATCTCATTCGCGACTTCCTAATTCTTGGCGAGGACCAAAGAAGGTAGGCACTGGGCCTAATGGAGAGGCCGAGATTCAACCAATTCAAATTCTCTTTGCTTTGCCTTGGTGCCTGGCGCCTGCAGTGGTGGTGGTGGTGGTGGTGGGTGGGTAACAGGCAAAGAAGAAGAGCCATGCCAAGAGGAGTGAGTTCATCTCAGACGCAGACGCAGACGCAGACGGCGACGGCGACGATCGACTGCGTGCCGATGCCGTGACGTGTGCATTGTACGGTGCAGGTACTGACTGTACTGACAGACCGACCGGGCTGCAAATGAGGGAGCACTCACTCGACACTGCGACCAGGGACAGGCGCCCAAGAAAAAGGAAAGGAAGAAACGAAACTTGGGGCATGCGCGAAGGGCATTGGTTCCAAGGGAACGGACCTCCCCCACCCCCCAGTAAAATTATGCCACTCAGTTCAATTTAACTTTTTCAGCAGGGCAGTTTTACCACTGCAGAACACCAGACATGCTAGATGCCAATATCGCAGTCCCTTGCACAGTCCCTTGCACAGTCCCCTGCCCCGACCCCTGGACGCCAGTGGACGCCAGGACGGCTATCGATGTTTCCGAATGGATAGGTAGCACTGCTAGTCGTAGATGGGCGACAGGGCTCGCTCGGGCCCTCCCTCGCGCTGCTTTGCTGATGACGATGGATACCTACACACACACATACGTACATGGACATGGGTGGGCAGGTGGCTAAAATTAATATCGCCCTTCTTCGCCACAGTTGGCAGGAAACGTAGGGGATTGATTGGCACACGGGGCTGAAGCCGTCACTATACCGATGTCCCTGTGTGTGGCTTCCCACATATCATATACCTGGTATAGCATATAGTGTATACAGCTTGTTCTGGACCCAACGACAGGGCCAGCCATCCCAACTCTCGTGGTATACATCGCTGTCGAAAACATCGCTCGCCTTCGCATTGCCGACAGACAGACAAGGCGAAGCAAGATGGAGTTAGTGACCAAAGAAACATCCACCCTCACATCCACACCTCCTTCACTGACGCAGCTAATGGTGAAACACGTCGACGGTCGACCAAAGTGCCTGCTGCATGATTGTGTGCTCTGCATTGTTTTCGTTTCTTTTCTAGTTTCGACCAAACGTCCCACCTGAAATGCGAAGGGCTCATGGCTCATGGCTCATGGCTCAGCGACATCCGTGTTACATACATTCAGTTTCTTCCATCCATGATCTGTGATCTATGTATGTACACACAGAGAGGGGGGGGGCAGCAGCGCGGCCGCACCGACGTACCGGCCGGAACCAGCCAGTCAGCACGCGCCCGCCCGTTGATTCTGGGGCTCGTCTGGTGTAGACGAGGCATCGGCATGTCATGTCACCACAGCCCACTTCAGCATGGTCTCCTTCACCGGAAGATGGAGCGAGCTCGTATCCTACATGCGTTCATAAAAGCCACTTGTGCCATCTGCACATAAGCCCGCAATATCCTCCCCTCCCCCCGTCGCTTGTCTACTTGGTGGGGACCCGGATCACGAGCGGCAGAAAAAACGGCTACAGCTGAAAATAATCGGGGACAGACAGGCAACGAGCGGAAGAAAGAGGGAAACAGCATCCTTTCGTTCGTTCGCTCAGGTTCAGGTCGATCCTTGCGCGGGTAGCTTCCAGGCCGACCCAGGCTGTTGGGTTCTCCCTTACGGCTGACTGCATATAGCCGCCTCTCCAGGGATGTTATTATTGTTATTTTTTTTGATTTTTTTTTTGATTTTTGGTTTCCTAAGATAGAGGGGGGCAGAAAAACAAAGGAGCTGATGGAGGATGGTGATAATGATGCTTGTCGACACTTGCATCCATGCCGTCGCTCATCCCGAACCTAGCCTACTTACATATCGCATATGCCTGCACTATAAGCTGAGAAACAGAGATCTTCAACAGATGCGTAGGAATTGAACATTGGGCACCCACCGACAGTTGTCGGGTTTTGCTTTTCCCGACAAGTTGGTCTAACTTTTGTGTGCGTGTAGCAGGCGGCACAAGAAAGTGAGAAATCAAGAAGGAGGACGAAAGCTGTGCACCGTGGCGTGCATATCCGTTTCGAGTAAGATGGCGTGGATTGAACATACCTACACAACCTCTCATCGCCGCCAGCCCCAGCCCACGATCGAAAAAGAAAGAAAAAGAAAGCCAAGCCAAGCACTCGGCTCTCTCGCTCGTTATTTTCCCTCTTTCCCTCTTTCTTTCTTTCTCTCTTTCTTTCGCTTCGCGTCGCCGTCGGATTGATTCTCTCAACTCCAAGAGTTCTCGTTGCTGTCCCGGGCACTCCGAATTACTCCCTCGGTACAGAGCAGGAAAAATGGATGGAGGTTCCCAAGACGGCAACTATCTACCTCAGCGTGCTGCTGAACGGGCGAGGGGCACGAGCGAATGAGCGGGCGAGGACGGGTTCTGGACAGTGTGGTTTGATGGGTTGATTGATTGCCCTCAGGGATGCATCCATCTCGAGGGGAACGGAAACACTCCCATTCCGCCCCAGTCTAATAACCTTGTTGCCCATATGGAGGAAGAGTTCGTTCAGCCTCACTGCGACGCTACCACGAGATACGCTTATGTATGTATGCGATGATCCACAGGGGGCGCTGCGACGCTGACTGACTCTCTGGCAGGCTGGCAGACTGTGGAGGTGAAGCTGCCAATCCAATCGCAATGGGACTTTGTGTGGGTTGGATTCTGGCTATGTAACCAGACATTTTCAAGCCGTTGGGTCAAGCTTCTTGGCTTCAACACATGAACATGTCCAATCTCTCTTGCTGCTGGCATTCTGTCCTTTGTTTGGTTATCGCTTCATGGCATGGAGAGAAGAAAACAAAAGAAGCTTAGCCACAACTTACTTCTTCTGCCATGCTCGTTGCATCCTGACCATTAACACATGATGGCGGTCATAGAGGGGCCTCCCAGACCCTGGTTGACTCCCAATGTAACCCTTGATCGATACCCAGAACCAGAATGCGAACGGCAACGGTTGAACCAAACCCAGCTCGTGGCTGTTTATGCTTTCGCAACAAAGGCCGTAAATAGTAATTGCTCGTTAGGATCTTTTGCCGGCATCATGTGCATCGCAGACATCGTTCTCATCCTCACCGCAACGCTGCCGATGTGCGCACAGTGCACGTAGTAGGGAATGTTTGCTGGGTCGCACAGAGTGACTGGATGGGCTCTTTGCTTGTTTTCTTCTAGCAACCTTCCAATGAGCGCCCGCGCCCACCAGGCAGCCAGGTTCGCCTTGCTGAGTGCCGAGCCGGAGCAGACGCAGCCCGCGCAGGTGTTTGACCACCCCCGAAACGTCAGAGCTGCACACCGGGTACGGCACGGCGAAACATATCTATGGGAGACTCGCATAGGGGGCAGAGGTAGATACAGATACAGATACAGATAGGTATGCATGCATGCATGTTCGATGCAATGCAGGTAATATGGTTTTACTCCCATCCCCATCCCCATCCCCATCCCCATCCGTCTGCATATTCCAAATACCTGCCGTAGCGTGGTCGGCGATTAAAAGAAAAGAAAGAGGCACCAGAGACCAGACACCAGGCCATGACCAAGCAGAAGCAAAGACCATGTATGTAGATAGTAAAAGTAAAACAAAACAACAGCAACAGCAGAAAAGACGTTATGATGCAGGCATGCCGTTGTGACAACTGCCATTCTTCCCCAGCGGCCAATCACGCCACCGCGAGAGCGAAACGCCCACGACACCATGGACGGTGGCGCGACGGCTGGCGTCTACACCCTAGGCTGGATCGGCTCAGTTCGGGCTGGCTGAGGATCCCAACTTGGCTCCCGGAGATTTCCAAACCTTTTAGTGTCACAACCCTACCTGCCAAATGTAGTAGTAAGTAGTAGTAGTAGTAGTAGTAGTAGTAGGGTATGTTGTATGTATGTAGGTAGGCATGTCTGTTAGTTGGGACCATCTATGTACTAGTAGTAAACACGCTGACCTACCTGAGTCATGCAAGTACGTCTAGGACGAGCGTCATTACTATCTCCGTCACCATTGCCAGCACCCTCGCTGGCGGACCGACAGGTCATGTACGCAGGCTTCGGTATATGGGACGACGAACGACCAACAGCCGTTGTTGCCGGGGGGCCGGTCTTCCCTTTGGGACATGGAACAGGCAGTTGACTGGCAGGCAGACAAACAACATGGGCACGCTTGTCCAATCAGCCTATAGAGATGCTGGAAGACGGCACAGACAGCAAGATGGGCTTACCTGAAAACGGCTGTCCTCCATCCAAACCCGACAGGCGCGTAACAGCCCAGTGCCAGCCAGTCAGCTAGCACTGAGAATGGGGAATGAGTGAAGTCGGCCGAGGGATACCTGAGACAATGAGTGGGCACGATAACATTTCAGTAAGTGCCTGCATCTGCAGACCCAGTACTTCGTAAAGTGTGTCTGATGCCGTGAGCCAATATGAGCTGCGACGGGGAATGCATATTTGACTAATGAAAGGGTCTCTTAACGGCAGATCATGGTGATGGTGACGATGATGATGATCGGCCGGGGATAAAGCATCACCAAACCTATAGTCCACACACGGTGCATTGGTGATGGATACCATCTCCTCTTGGTTGACACAGACCCTCGTTACATGGTAGTCTAACGGCTGGCTGGTGGAGAGAAAGAGCGCAGTGGGAGAGAGAGAGAAAGGGCGTGTGGCATGTACACACAATGGTAAATAGGAATGATCATCATCCGAGGACCCCCTCACTAGACAAGTCCATACTCCCCCCTTCAAACATAACCCAACTTTCAGTACTTGCAACATCTCGCATGTCACGATGAATCAATTCCGCCCCTCCCAACCTGTTCGCTCGGGGACCTTGCGCGCGCGGGACATGCACGCTGTGTTGCCAGATGGCGATGTAATTCGCTGGGTTAAGGGGTTCAACCATCCATGGAAACGCCGGGCTGCTACTGCCACCCTACCCAACTACTGTTCTAATCTCACACTTGACACATGGGATGCATAAGCACAACTAGGTGCTGATCCATTCATTGTGTGCCGCCCACCCCCTTCCTTCACTGCCTGCCTGCCGCGTCAACCTCTTTAGCTGGCTTAAGCACTTACCAAATCGGTAAAGCCCCCCCCTCAGCCGTATTAGTGACGAGGACAGCAGCAGCTGGCACAATGATGTGGTTCAGCTCCAAGGAGAAGTGTGTGGCAGCTCATGAAGTCTTTCTTTCCTTGGGTTGCCTACAGCACCTATGAATGGCCCTCAGAACGTCCTAGTTGATCCAGCCGAGCTGCAATCCTTATTTCTCAACCCAGATGCCAAGGGCAGTCAGCAACGCGGCCAGATTTACCGAGGGGAGATCGTGACCTCTGTGGTCACGTGGAGGTATCGCTTTGGGCACAAGTTGATGGCTACTGGTGGGACAAGTGCCTCGCCTCGAAGGCATATGCTGAAATGTGTATTCCTTAGAATGCCATCCATCATGTTCCATGAAAGAGGACGCCAACGATGGCCAGGAGTCTAGAACTGCATAGCCCGTACGGGGGTATAGTCTACATCAAAATCCGAATTGCTATTGGAATCGTCGTGGGTTATAAAAAAAAGGAGAAAGGCCCCTCCTAACACCAAAGACGGAGCACAGTTTCGTAACGCCTTCCTAGGCCATATCGCTTGGCCACTGCCTGTAACGTAAACCCTCGCCAGCACTTGGATCCCAGGCCGTCACATTGTCTATAACACGCCGTCAAAGAAAGAAAGAAAGCCAAAAGAAACCAGGAACCACCACACTGCTGGTCAGTGTAAAACGAAGTAGATCCGTAGAAAAAAAGACTGCCCGACTGTGTCCGGGCACGCTGGCACAGCCTCACGGTAATCGTGAGTGGTCGCGGTTATTAACTCCTTGCGCCCGTTGCTTCATGATCATGACCGTATCGCTGAAGGTCAATGTCTACTCATGGGTATCTGCGCCCTGGCCGGAATCTGCACAAGACTAAAGATATATGTCACCAGTTTCCCCGGTGACCCATCGTTTCAAGCTTCGTCAAACGCGTCTTCCAGGTCCCGGACCCATCGGCGCGTATTGAATAAAGCGCAATGCCACTTCGCATCAAACAGGATCTTGCGCAGTTCTGCTAGCCTGCCTCGACCTTCACCGTAAGAGTCTCTTGTAAGCTGGTAGCTAAGACCGTTGGCCAGCTTTATGGCAGCCGCCTCATAATCTTCCTCATCGGTCGCTGTGAGTTCCTTGGCAGCACGGCGACCCTCGCTGCTATTTGGAAGCGCCCCCTTGAGAATAGAAGCCGCCATTCGAGAACACATTTTGTAAGGATATCTTGGAAGAGTCAACAGTGGCGTACTCGACCACAGGATGTCAGCTGCTGTTGTATGAGCATTGCACTCCGGTGTATCCAGGAACAGGTCGCAAACACGAGCTCGAGATATGTGCTGTTGCTTCGGCGCGACATCGGTAAAGATGATACGCGAGGCGACTTCCTCGCTTGCCCAGAGCCTTGCGGTTCGTCTCAAGTTGTTTTCGCCTAAGTCTGGAAATTTAAGAAGCCAGAGGTATGCTTTGGGGACATTGGATAAAATACGAAGCCACGTGCGGAAGGTAGTAGGGTCGATCTGGTGAACGATAGTTAGCCTTTTTCATTGGGCAGTGGGCACGGCTACTAGGGGCCTGCCATATGTTGTAACTCACCTTGTAAAGCTGATTGAAATTCCCAAGAATGATGGCATCATCAGGCAATTTTGGAAACAGCTCCTTCCTCATCTTCCACCTTCGCTGTTGCTCACGTACCCATGTCACAGACCGCTCTTCCGGCTCGCTAGACTGTGCATGGTCGCAGCAGAAGAACGTGTCCCGACAGAATATGACATTCTCTGAATACACCCAGTCCTCTTGATCGACTAGTTCCTCGTCGCGAAAGACGCTGCCAATGCTCAGGTTGTCTCTGGTTGGTCTTAGGGTAGACGGCGGAATAGCAATTTCATCTGCCAGGATGTAATCACACCATTCGGCGCCCAGAGAGCCTGCAAATCCCATGAATGACATCTGAATGGGGGCGGGACGAGCGGCGAAAACCTCATTGCGCGCTCCGCGCGTATAGCCGTTGAGGTTGACAAGTATGTGGATCTGGTCGTTCACAATTTGTTCAACTAGACGCTCCGATGACCAGCTGCTAA
Organism: Apiospora kogelbergensis; assembly: GCF_038363985.1. Classification (NCBI taxonomy): domain Eukaryota; kingdom Fungi; phylum Ascomycota; class Sordariomycetes; order Amphisphaeriales; family Apiosporaceae; genus Apiospora; species Apiospora kogelbergensis. The sequence goes on from NW_027117422.1 coordinate 2,580,290, forward strand.
CATCACGGAACACGGGAGCTTCGCGTTCGATTTGCTGACGGTGGATGGACTTGTCGCTTGCTGTAGTGGCATAGCAAAAGGCTTTCGCTCTAGCAGGGTTGTGCATACCGAATACTGACTGCATTCTATATGTATAATACTATTAGCATAGAAGACTAAACGAAAAGCTGGGACTTGCTGTTGGGGACATGGTGACTTACAAATGAGCTAAAGGATGATTATTGAAATCCGACGACACATAGCCCACATTAAGTTGCGGGCTGGGGGAGGTGGGGGTGGATAGACTGAGTCTGGAAGCCATGGTGACCGCAGCGTAGAGCATGAGATCCTCATAGCATTCCGTTGGGATATCATCCGAATGTCCTTGGCGGTCAACGGGCAGGTGAACGTATGGAACGGAAGCACAGTCGGTGCCGAGGGGACCGTGAGCGATGCAGGAAGTCGTGGTCGGCGGTAAGAGCTGCTATGGGTAGCATGTCCCAGGACGTACTTGTCCTGATACCAGCGTCGCGTCATCACTTTGATGGCTCGCTCAGTGAGGCGAAGAAGACGAGAACCTTCCCAGGGCTGGTCGACCCACTTGCGAAGCTCAGATCTCATAGTATCGGGCTTATTCGAATCGTCGAGGTTTGCAGGAATTTGCGACAAGATCATATCGAGAGCGCCGTGACGCAGTACGCCAGATCCCCACCTGGAAGCGTCTCCGAGTTGCCTTGCCACTATCGCTGCAACGTTGCTCACCAGCCCAGAACCGGTGCGGCGAGTTCTGGCGTCCTGCAGCATTCCGCCGGCATCAACATGCCAGCGGTCATACCTTCCGCCGTCCAGTATCACGCCGCCGCGGTCTTCCCAGTCACAAACAGAATTGAGAGCCGTGAAGAGCCCGCACACAGCCTCGGCAAAGTGAGGGTTAGACTGAACTGCTCGGCGATAATACATGATGGCGTCACTGATGCGACCTCGGTCCTTAACCGCATTAGCCAGGTTGGTCAAGGCTATGTCGAAGGTCCCATCACAAGCTACGGCTTGCTCATACATCTGGATAGCATAGTCGAGTTGGCCGATGTCCTTGAGCAGGCTTCCGAGGTTGGTATGGAGATGTACGTGTTTCGAGTCGAGGCTAAGGCCGTATTTGTAGTAAGCTAGGGCCAAATCTAGACCACTCCCTGGAGTAATGCCGGGTATCAAGGGGACATTGGGGCTCGCAGAAGCCAAGTGCGATACAGGGCTGGACTGCTGAACACTTGCCAAAAGGATGCCCACATTATTGGCCGTTGATGGACTTTCCGACAGTGATAGTGATAAGTAGTATAAAGCCAGGATATCGCTCACACCAGAAGGCGGACGGCCCTGAGCCCCAGACAAGCCGCCGTTGGACATACCGTCCTGGAAAATCTTTGCCAGCGACAAGAGAGAATTACTGGTTGTCGATATCGCAGTCCTCTTAGACGCGCCCGCCGGCACATACCGTAGCCCGGGTAGTTCACCGCCAGATGAGAAAACATGCTGAGCCGTATGTCTCGCTCTTTCCGGTGGCAGTAGTAACGGCCCGGACGCCGGCCAAGCAGATGAGTCCCTATCAGAAGGCGGCGCCAAGACGGAATGAATTCTGTGAATGAGGCCTTGAATGCAATCGATGCTTCTCCCGGTACTTATCAACACAGCTTCTTCAAACGCATCCGACGCTCGATCAATGTCCTTTAGAGCATAGAGCATATTGCCTTTTGCATGAATAAGAGCAATGATGCGGCCATTCTCACAACCTGCAACGCGATAGCCGCTGGAACCAAAACCGTAGGCAGTGTTGTATGAGTGATCTCCGTCGGCGGTGTTGTAATCCCTGGGAACCAGCGTGTTATTACGGTTACCCTGCGGTATAGACCTCGGCAAGTTCGAGTTTATGAAGACCTGGGTTTGGTCTAGATCACCGCTGGGGGTAGGCCGGTCCAGTCGAAGAGAATGCTGCACATATGCGATAATATCTACCGCTTCCTTGCTGCGCTGGGTAGAACATAAGAGCCCCACAAGATGTTCAACTGCCTCGAGGTAGCTTGGATTCAACCTCACGGCCCGAAGCCAGTGCCGTTCTGCCTCGTCGTTTCTATGTAAACAATATAGTGATGCTGCAACATTCGATAGCGCCTCAATATTGCTACATGAAGCCTCTGTCAGCAGAACCTCACGCCAATACACCAGGGGAAACTTACCTGTCATCAAGAGACACCACCCTGGAAAACCATTCCAGGGCGTTCTCATACCTTTCTAGGCCATAGTATAGACACCCTCCTAGCATCATGCCTTCCACCCACTTCCAACCGCTTTGTTCACAAAGATTGTGAAGTATATCCGCCGATTCCTTAGCTTTTGACATAGGTGTCTGGTGTAGGAAATATGGGCGGGACATATTTGGGCTCACGTAGCGCGGTGATTCGCCACGAGGCATTTGATAGTATGCACTATTATTGGGCATTTCACCACTGAAACCGGTAGATGGCTGCCTGGGAAGGGGGGTATGGGCCGAATTCGACGGTCCGTATTGTGGGACACCCGCATGCTGAGGGGTGTTGTTGTTCGCTCTCGCCCCGGCGTCGGCATAATCGATGTAATGAGGCGGAGTATGCGACTGAGGATGGTTGAACGCAGCGTGACTTGGCATTGGAGCCTTGGGTAATTTGGGAAATATCAGCATTCGTGAAGAAGCCCTCGAACCATGCGCATAGCGTCCAAAATGCGACTTCTTGGTCTGATGCAGGTGGGTCAGCAGTTCTATGCAAGCCCTGTGGGCTCTCATGAGAGCTCTTTCACGGAATGCCGTAGGAGACTCAGAAGATGAGGGCCCGGCGGGTTCGTAGTAGTTGGGATCCAATGTGAGATTTTCCAGACACTGAGCCGGCGTTTGCATGTTTGCGTGGCTGTCATACCGAGGCATAACACCACCAGCACCACCAACGGGCCTATTGGTGGCGTTGTATGGTGCCGCCAAAAGGGCATTTTGCTGGCCGTTGAACCCAAACTCTGGCCAGGCAGAGTTGGGCAGGACAGCGCCATTGTTGAATACCGCAGGCCCAGGTGACTGGTTGTAATTTGGTTGCATGACGGTTGGCACGTGCATGCCATTATTATACGGATAGTAAGCAGTAGAGTGCGCATTCGCAATATAGTGAGGCCCGTGATTCCCATATGCGGACAGGACAGAGTCAGCCATGGTGAACCCTCGGGGCTCTGCGGCGGCAGCATGGTAGTTGGACATCGAAGAAGGCCTGTAAGCCCATCCGTCGCCTGCGGGCCTCTCATAATCCGTGCCAAACGACAGATTATTGCTAGACCCGGGCAAGATCATGTGCTTCAAGGGCGGCGGCCCCGATGCCAAGTGCGCCGGGGAGCCATCGTAACCCGCGTCTATCGTTCCGTTGGGCGTCTTCCTCCGCAAGTGGTGCTCGGCGCTTTCTGTCGATAGGTGGCCAAGGGCCAGAGATCGCGGGTGGGCAGCCGGTTGTGACGGCTGAGAAATACGGGTTGGGAAGGAGCGGTGCGAGGAGACCAGGCCGTGGAACGCGCTCGACATCCTCGACGCATGATGACCATGTTGGGCGAAGGCGAACTGCTCCGACTTGGGTCTTGGTTCCCTGTGCGCAGAAGGCTGCACCATCTGGTGCATCTGCACCAGAGGCGTCATTTGGGGAGGGGGAAAATATGATATTGCCTCCGACTTTATCGAGGCTTCAAAAGTTAGTGATGGAGAAAGGAGCGTATGCGAAGACTATGCGATACGGGTGAACGAGTCGGAAGCCGAACCGTCGTCGCCTGCTCATTGAGGCATGGCTGACGCAAATTGGACGATATGCATCTGGAGGCTGGAAGGCCACGTTCGGTAGCAATATCAGCGTCAACCACAAAGAGACGAACTACGATCGGAGACCGAAGCTGACTTGTCAGGCTTGATCGGGGGTCGTTGCTGACGTCGCTTGGGGGGGATATGGGGGGCTGCTTGCGCGGCCCGTCGCACCCGTCTTAGGGACTTTGTCGCAATTCCTCCTCTCGTAGATTCCCTTGGTATAATGGTTCGTCCACAGGTTGTCCCTGCCCTCCGTTGCGCCTTGCGAGGGCCAGTTAGAAGAGACGGAGGGGTTCAGGGACAACAGTGACGCCGGGTAGGCGGAGTGGTGGGGTGAAGAAGGCAGGGCAGTGCGTGATGCACCAACTGTGGACGAGATTTCTCGAAGTGTCGCGCGGGACCGGGCTGGCGTCAAAGGAATGTCGCAGAGGATGGTAAGCCGATCTTGGTCGGGTGCCCACCTTCGAGGAGGAGTTCGGTGAAGATGATAAGACGCGATGCAAAGAAGGACGCGCGACGGGTTTATTCGAAAGCTCAGTTTACTTATGTAAATTGGGATGGAGTAGGTTTACCTAAGGAAATAGGTAGGCCAAAGTTTAGTTTGGAAATAGTGGATGGCCAACGGGCTGTAGGCAAGTTGCTAGGGACTTCTAGGCACTCCAGAATGGCACTCTAGGGTACTGTCTAGGGCAGGCAGGCCCGTTTCTGTAGGTGCAGCACGTTTTGTAGTATGGAGACCAGTTCCGCTACCAGCAGAGCAGGTGTGAAATAAAGTTGGAGGCTAAGGTACTACTTTAAGGGCGTGGGGAAGATGACTGCTGGAAGAACAACATGGACTTTTTCATTAGGTGAAATATCTACTTTGTAGCGAGGAGTCAGGCCCGGCCAGGACATGGGGTGGACTGGGCCAAACCTGTGCCAGTGTCCACTCGGAGCGGGCACCCCAGCACCACCACCACGCCAGCAAAGCGAGGCACCCCCGAGTAATATCGAAGGGTGGTCATGTTAGGGTGGTATGCGTGTCGAGGTGTGCAGGTGTATCCAAAGTACCTCCGCGCCCGCGCCGATGTACTTGGCCTGGATACCTCATGAGGGCCGCTGGGTGATTGACGTGATTTATCAGATTGGCCGATTGAACGATCCCCAAGACGAGGACTGGACGGCCTGCCGGGCGTCTCATCGAAACAGGGCTATACCACGTTGTGGTTTGACAGCAAAGCACCCGATGGCCAAGTTGAACTCTAAGCACATGGGAAACCTGTATAACGTTGTCTATCCCCCCTCCCACTTACTTTTTCTGACATGAGTGACATGAGTGATGGATGGGTTTTGATGTGCTGACACCGGGTTGAACACACAGACTTTGGACTCAACTTTGACCACCTACATGGAATCAATCAGTCGCCGGCCGATCGGCTGTACAGGTTTTTCTGTTCGACATATCAATTAGTCCTCTACACCGCTTAGGCCGGTTGTGTCATTCAACAAACAAAGAAACTCGACAGAGGTCTGTATGTACATTAATCATTGCAGATCAATCATGTATGTACATGATGTAAAAAATGCACGCCTTACCTGGCCTTGCCTTGCCTTGCCTTGCCTTGCCTCGCCCCGTGCTTACAGAACTAGCACCGGACTATGACTGAGCAGCAAACACGGGATCTGCCAGGCATGCATTGCTGCGATATGTACCATATTGGTCGAGGGAAGAGGTCGTATTCAAGCATGACTCGTTGTTTGTCCCGGGAATAGTGAAAACCACTTACGTAGAATTGAGTACTGAGAGTCGAGTCGACCCCATCCATTCACTCGCTGTAGGAGTTGAGTTGCCGATTTCAGTGTGTAAGTGACTTTTACATACAGTACGATCAACGATACAGCCATTGGATTGGTTTGGTGGATATGTTGGACGTACCAAGATGACGAGGGGGGCGTGGAGTCCGATGAGGAGCATCTCCCGTCAGGATCCTCCAATGGTTCCGTTCCCTTGGTTCGTGGCAGTATTCGTGGGCCCAACAGCACCGCATCATCCCAGTGGTCTGACCCGAAGTCTGTCTACATATCTGTCTGTCTGTCTCTCACAGTCTATACACACACACATATATATATAACAGCCAGGTTGCGAGCGAATGTTGAGTAGGGCGAAGGCGAAGGGAATATCTTCTGTCAGTCGGCCAGGTAAGCAGACTTTGTTTGCGCTCTGCACTTAACCGGGCGGGCAATGCATCAATTTATTTCCAAACCCCCATGGGTAAGCAGCATCGATGTGTCATGTCAACGGTGAAGGGTGTGTGGGTGTGACTTGGAGGGGTCAACTGCATAGGCGGTATTGCGTACCCATGTCAGATGCAGTGCCCAGTATGCATTGCCCAAGGATTCGATTCTTGGCTGAGACCGATGCGGAAAGGCGGCAGGCCGGCTGGCATAAGCAGATGCATAACTCTCGTGCTCGTTGTACAAATGCGCGCCCCAACGGCTGTCAGACGGGGACATATTATTTTTAGCAGCCATATTCGCTAATCTCGTCACATCGTCACACTTTTTTGCCCAGCTGGCGGTTAACACTTGCATCTATCTACAGTATATACAATGCATGTGCGTATGAACTCTGCTCGCAAAGGCCCCATAGCCGCGCTAATGTGATAGTCTTAGGACGGTACAGACAAACCCCAACCGGTGACCCCCCTCAGCGATCAACTGGATGGATGCTTTGAGGGGGTGAAAAGCACATACATACATACATACATACACCTGCCCACAGACTGCCGGCTTCGTCGGCAAGACCAGAGTGGGCATCACTAGTGTGCTGCAAATAGTGCCGATCAGCATCTGGCTGTAACTCCCTCCTTCTGTTGGCTTCAGACCCAAACATAAACAATCGTTATCTTTCACGGGAATCCAATAAGTGTCTTGATGTGACTACATGTGAGTTCTCGACCGTCTTGGGCCGATCCAACCTCCCGCTCCCGTACCAGCACCTGTCTGAATCCGAATTCTGCGTCAACGCCTAGCAAACAACCTCGCAATTGGTCTGCCCGTGGTTTCGTCCCTACTGGTATGCCCACGTGGCCACTCTTGCCTCCCAATTTGCAAGACTGGCGCTCTTGACGTCTTGTCGTCTGTGTTCCAGAGAAGAGGGTAGCTAGCAGACGAGCCTGGGGGAGTGTTGACGTTAAGGACAGCGGCACGCACTGTTAAATCAAGTAGCACGGTGCCCATTCTCAGTTGGGTTCACGACGCTACTAACACTCTCGATGTTGAGCCTAGGAAAGTTACAGCTGGATTTGGCAAATTAAGAAGGGGCGAGGAGGCCATGAAGCCAACGGCCATCCGTCTATTGTCCAGGGCCTTGGTTAGTTTCCCTTCCACTGCTTTCGGCTCAAGGCGTAGGGTGGACAAAAAGAAAGGGCGTCAATGGAGTAAAACGCAAAGTCTCGACGTCACATTGGTTTATATATCCGCCGAGAAGGAAAGCCGATGCCCTTGTTGCTATGGGGTTAGCCTGATCTGTGTCATGAGATATTGCGGCTTCATGTTGAGGTTTCCGTTACTGGGTCGCAATGACAGTGTTACCTTGTATGTCCAACGACATGATATAAGGTACGCAGTCGAAATGACAAAATTCTGCCTGCCCTGAGGCCTTGCTCTCCAATTAGTTGATGGAAAAAGCAGGCCAGAGGCATGATCCCCCTGTTAAGCATTGCATATCAACGTATGCATCTCTCCCGAGTTCTACTACACAGGCAATATCAACTTGATTCTGTTCGGTAAGGATATTTTGCAATACGGGCAATATCTACAGATGCGAACACATTGCGGCATCACAGATAGGTGGTTTTTGGCTGTGATCTCTACTATTCAGAGCATTTCCAAACTGCCATGTCCATGGACTAATGCCCGTTGTGAGCGAGCTCTGGCAAGTTCGTTGAGCCGAGCCATGATGCTACAAATCCGCAGCCCAACAAGGCCGCCTCACTAGGTTTTGACTAGCTTGCGCTGGAATACGCAATAGAGGCAGGCCAGCGCAATAGACCATGAATGTGCATGAATCTTCCGAACTAGACGGGTCACGATTCCGCAGGGGTAATAGAGAAGTGGCTTTACGTTTTGATCTTTGTGATCATGTATTTTGTTGGTTGGCTGTGTGGCAGCGCTTGTTTGCAAAGCCATTCCCTAAACTCCTAATACCATGCGTAAAGAGAAACCCAGTTTGGCCATCCATTATCGTTCCGTTTCTGTTCGTTGCGTTTATTCCTCGGGAACTGTGGGGCTATTGTTAGCAACAAAATTGGGCACATACTCGGGGCAAAAACATACTCTCGATAGCGCCGCTGGCAATATCGTCTTGGATAGCCTTGGGGCTGCGGCCATCGACCTGGCAGCCGACACTGTAGGCGGTTCCCAGAATTTCCTTCACGTTACCCTCGAGGGACTTGGAGAAGGACTTGAACTTCATGATACGGGCGATCTCGATGATCTCATCGAGGGGTACCGACTTGGTGTGCTTGATGTTCTTCTCCTTCTTGCGGTCTCTCGGGGGCTCCTTCAGGGCCTTAATGACCAGGGCGGAGGCGGAGGGAACGACGGAGACAGCGGCCTGACGGTTCTGGATGGTAAGCTGAACGGTGACACGGAGGCCCTTCTGTTGGTCGAGAAAAAAAACTTGGGTCAGCCTGCTATTCCCCTTCCATTGCGCATTCGTGGATTTTCCATACCCAGTCGCCAGTAGCCTTGGCGATATCTTCTCCGACCTTCTTGGGCGACAGACCCAGAGGACCGATCTTGGGAGCCAGCGCGGACGAGGCACCAACTTCACCACCGGTGGCACGGAGGGTGCTATGAACAATTCAGGTCAGCAAGATGTGCGAATTCTCGTGTAGCTACGTTCTCGAAAGGGCGTGGCGATCGCGATCGACGGGCAACGGGCAACGGATTTGATTTCGATCTCGGGAAAAAGGGCACAACGTACATGACCTTCACCTCATTGGGATCGAACTTGGGAGCTATGGTGAGAATTCTGTCAGCTCACATATGTCCATTGAAATTGGCGACGGCAGCGATACATACGCATGATGAATCTGGTCTTGAGGAGATGATTCTAAGGGTCTGTTGGGTGTTGGTCGTACGGGTGGGAATAGTTCCTGCCTGGCCTCTATTATCTTGTACTTTTGTCTCGCTCAAGCAAAAGTCGATTGGATTACCAGCTGCAGCAGAATCGGGCAAGGACGGAAAAATGCAGTGCGAAATGTGCAGTGGGGTTTCTGACCCTAAAGCCGCGATAAGGATTTCGGAGTAACGATAAGCCCTTTTGGGGAAAATACGAGTGGGGTTGCTTCGACACAAATCGCTGGCTGCACTTGGAAGACTCATACAATACATCACTGCCACAGCTGTATGCGTTCGCATACGCGGCCTCACTCAAATCGATATCATACCCGGCACATTGATATATGCTGTAATTACATACTCAGGTCTGGCATTGATGCATTGGGAAACAATCTTGGGCTGTGTGCAATTGAGTTAGAACAGGTAATGGGATCGGAAACAATCTCAATATCACGGCCATATAAAACGATATTCGTAGGAAAGACACCATTACCCAACTTCTAGCGTGATGGTCTGGGTATGAAATGACACATGCATGGCACTGGATTCTGGTGCATTCTTATAATACACGTTGTAGGCATACACCGATGTATTTTTAATCAATTATCTTCACTAGCGGTAAGCATGCGGGCGTCCATCTTTTGCAGGAAGTCAGTGCAAACCGTAGGTCTAGATTCATCAGTCATCTAAAGCCACTGAGCTTGACGAGGAAAGCCGCTTAAGTACGGGACGATACACCGTATAATCTAGTTACGGCCTGTAGTCGTCCACACCATATCCCACCTTCGTTGATTAGTTTGTTCCGCTCACAGCAAGCCTGCATCAATGTCAGTAAAGGACGGGATAGGGAAGCAGCTTGGGATAAACATACTTCATTAGATGATCCATGAATGTCTGCAGAGAAACATCATCGGTGAAGATGGTCTGGGCAGTCTGAGCGCCAACACCACCGTATGCACCCGTAGTGTGTGTGGTGGAGGGGTTCAGCTTAGACAGGAGGAAACGCGCCTGTGAGCCACCAGCATCACACACAATGAAGCGTGGTAGAGGGAACCTGTCGGCGATAAGATCCTATAGCGTTGTTAGCCTTGGGGCTGTTTAGCTCCCAATGGGAAAGGTAAGTCTTACTCTGGCGTCCTCCTTCGGTTGCTCGAGGAGAGCGGCAAAGTTCTCATAGCCTTCTTGGTCCTGGTAACCAGCCTTCCTCCACTCGGCCACAGTTTCGCCGTGGAAAATGAGGATGTGGAAGAAAGTGTCGAGCAATAGGATGTGTGTGGGCTGGATCGACGTGGAATCCAGAAGGACAGGCTGGCCACCATCCTGGTCGAAAGTGTACGAGTCCAGCGTTGGCTGGATCATAACAAGCGAGTTGCTGACATCCTCGTGGTTCAGAACATGGCGATAGAACGCCGTCTCGTCAGGAGAGTTGTTGAATACTTGCAAGAACTGACTGCGACGGAGGTGGAACATGAACTGCGGGTATAACGTAAAATTCTTCTCCAATCTGAAAGACGACGGGTCATCCTTTCTGTAGTCGGCGAACCTCGAGCACAACCGGATGAGCATACGATCCACCCATCTCAAGACATCTGGCCCATCGTCCACTTCTGCCTTGAAGACCGCAATGCGGGACATCAACACAGCGGCCGCTTCTTGATCGAAAGACTGGGCAATGGCAGGGTCACCGGCAGGGCCACTCAGGTTTCTTGCTACCGTAGTTACGCGCAGATGGAACTGGCCACTGGAGTGTTGGTAGTATGTGAGGAACTGCATCATCCCCTTTTGCTGACCCTGCTGGTGCTGAGTGGGGCCGCCCTGGCTTGCAATCTCGAAGTAAACACCATAGCTTGCAGTTGGGTCGATGCCACACATCTTCCAGGAACACGTGTTGCCGATACCACACTCCGTCTCGCCAACCGACGTTGACTTTTTGTTCAAGGATACAGCATGTCCAATTAGTCCTGTGACCTTCAGTTCCTTAGTAGTCAGGACCTCGAGGACAGCATTGAATCCCATCAAGAGGTTGCCATTAGCATCCTTCTCGAAAATGCGGATGAACGATTGCTTGAACATGGACGACGTGAAACTGTCTGTCAGGATCATGTGACCGCCAGTGGAGTTGCAGAGACCCTTCATCTCCAACAGACCGACCTGGTCCAGACAGCCTGCGAATATGTCTATAATGTGGCCATTATGGGCAGTCCTCTTCGCGAGGTTGTCGTAGAACTTCAGCGCCTTCTTGTAGTACTTGATGTTGTCACGATCAATATCGTGGTGGGAGCGAATCGGCTCTCTGAGCTCGGGGCCCACAACCATGCCAGGGCCTTCAGTCGCCGGACCACCAGCGAACAGCATGATGCGGCCGCCGGCATTCTGGAAGGATGATTCCAAAAGACCAACAGCAACGCTGAGGGCAACGCCCGAGCAGCGGAGGTTGCGGCGATCACTCGCGACCGGCCAGGGGTCCTTCTGCAGTTGCTCCAAAGCTTTGGTAAGCTGGAACTCGCATTGCTGCACGGGCAGCAGGAATCGAGAAGCCGGGCCCATGGGCATCAGGGGGCGACCGGGTTGCTGCTGAGGCACGCCGGGGCGCAGAGCTGGTGAAATCAGGCCGAGCATTTCCTGGACTTGCTTCGCAGAATAGTCCTTGCTTCCCCGGAACACGTAAGACTTGGCGCATTCGGTATAGCCGATCTCGTGAACTTGGGCCTGCAGAGAAGAGATTCGTGAGCTAACAATCCTCCAACTAGGCAACTCTCGATACATACCATAGTGCCGTAGGTGATCAATCCCACGAGAGCATTCTCGGGCAGCAGGCTCAGACTCATGATCAATGACTCCTTGAGCGCGGCAAGGCTGTCATCCTCCTGGCACGTGTCGACAACAAGGAGGAAGATGGGAGGGCTAGGCGCCGGGCGCGACAGCCGGTACTCGATCGTTGTGTTGGAAGGGTGCAGCTCGGGCGGGATCGCATTCTGTGTAATGTCCTTGTAATGCGGCGGGAGAGCGTTTCTCGAAAGACAGAAGGGACATATCCAGAGGCGTGCACGAACATCTACTTGGCTGGAGCGAGCTCCTCGTTAGTTTTTGCAGGACCGGCGGCGGCGACGAAAAGACGTACCAGAAAGGGTTCAGAACAGCGCGGCATGGCTGCTTGCAAGTGACGGGCTCGAATTGCAGAAGCGGTGTCTCGGGCTTCTCTTTGAGCGGGGTATAGAGAGCACCGATGGGGACAACCAGTCGCGAGGCTTCCATGCGAGAGCTGGGGAAGACATTCCAGCTCAGGCGGACACCATCGCGGTCCTCGACCTCGCTCCACTGCTCCTTCAGAGCCTCGTAGTCCATCGTAGGCGGTCTACGGGCTATTGGCGACCAGAAGCTGGGGGTTGAACCAGATTGGTGGTGTGTCTGCTGGCGGGCGTCGGGGGCGTGGTTGATTGTATCTCGAGACGGTTAGATGGGCCGCAAGTCGGTGGTGGATGAACAGGTACGGCGATGTGAATAATAGGGTGAGAGCGAGCGACGTTCTCGATTAAGGTCGACGAAGAACAGCACACGCTTTACCAGTTGAAGCCTACCTTCCCCGACATAGTAGATGACAAGTTGCAGCAGTGACCTGACCAGTGACCTGACACCTGGAGTGGAGAGTGGGGCCAGCTGCTCTGGACACAGCTTGGGGCTTATTACGTAAACGCCAGTGCCCGCCAACCTCATCTACGCACTACGGGTGTTGCACTTTCGACATCGAACATGAGGTCTTTTCGCTAGATACGGGCTGTCTACTGCATACTCGATACCTCCGTCGCGGGCATGGGTGGCGTCTGTCCTGTTCATACACCCCTTGGTTTTACCTTGACCTGAAAGTCCACGGGCCTGAGGTTGAAATGGCCGTCTTGCGTCAGCTTGTATTCGGGGTCGACGGCCTCAAAGTCCACCTCCCGGATCAACTTGGTTAAGACCACCATATTCCACAGCCACGCGTAGTGCTTGCCAATGCACTCCCGCTTCCCATTCCCGTACCACTTCTTCACCCCAGCCGGCAACTGCGCGTAAGACTGGCCCGTCATGCGCTCGGGTTTGAACTCCAGCGGGTCCGCGAAGACGGTGGGATCGCGGTTTACACCCGCCAGCACGATGATGATGGGCTGCGAGGAGGCGATGGCGTATTTCCCGCCGGCTAGCAGCACCGGGCTCTTGTCGTCACCGTTGCTGCGGGGCAGCGGTTCGATGTTGAAGCCGGGCGCTGCGAATGAGAGGCGCAGCGATTCCCGGACAATGCCCTCCATGTACTTCAGGTCGGCGAGATGTGTATACTTCAGCGCCCGGCCCGTTCCCACAACCTCGTCGATCTCTCGGCGGGCGGTCGCGACCACCTCGGGGTTCTTGAGCAGGAAGTAGATCGCCGTGCTTAGCAACGCCGGCGCGGTGCTACTGCCTATGGGCATTGACACTATCTCGTCGACCACTTGGGAGCTTGTGAGTTGTTTCCCCGTCTGGGGATCCTTCGCGGTCATCATGGCTGCGAGCAGGTCTTGTCTGTCCGTGGGGTTCATCCTGCGATTTCGTACCACGTCATCGCCATATGCACGCATCGCGTCAATGCCCCGCTGGAAGGCCCGCCCGTGGATGAGCCAATTGAGCAACCAAGGCCTGGTGGGACGCTTCATCGCCTCTCCTGTCGAGATATCCATCGCCTGGATCATGGGATGTTCCTTGCCGGTCAAACAATTCAATTTCTTGCCGAACAGGGCTAGCGTCGTGGCTTCTAGGTTGAGCCTGTTCAGCTCCGAGAGCACTGAGACTACCTTGCTGTTGGCGTCTAGACTGTGCCACTTAGCAATCAACTCGTCCGTCGTCTCGCTCATATCGGGGAACCTCTCGGCGATGGAGCTGGGCGACAGTTTGGGCGCGATGATGCGATGTGCGATGCCCCAGCTCTCCTCATGGTCGAAAGCTGTGAACAAGGCATCATGAACGGCTTGGCGGATTTCTACAATAGGCCCCCCGACATACTTGCGAAACCGCTTCTCGTCGCACAGCTCTTCAGCCAGCGCGGCGCCGGCAACGAAGACAATGGAGTGGCCGAGGACTTTGATCTGAAAGATCTCTCCGTACGTTTCAGACAGCTTCTTGAGCGACGCCCAGGTATTGTTGGAGTCAATATCGAATACGTTTCCCAAGATCGGGATCCCTCGAGGTTGAGGTATTGGAAGAGACATACTTGGCGCCCAGTGTGGTAATTGCAAGAGTAAATATCGAATATCTTGAGGGTTTCGTTGATATAGTGACACGTTTCTAAACAGATCAGAGTCTAGTAACGACGTGGGAGGTCAAACCTGCTGTTTCCTGACCCAGCACCGGCAGGGTCGCTTCCTTTAAGTTGGACACCATGCTTTCGCCCTCTACCTATCGGTATGGCGCCATGTACGTCACAATATGCTTGCGGATTGCTTTTTGTCTCACTGCCGCAGCCAATCGCTGCTTGGCGAAAACTCGTATGCCACTAGAGCACCGCGCATATTCGTTTGTGACACGGTACACACGGCCCATGGCGACGATCATATAACCTGCTAAAAAGGGGCATAGTGTAGATAGACATTTGATAGGTTGGGTACACCTTGATCCCGACGCTTCTAACCTCCTTAGGTGCAGAAACTGGAAATCTAGCTCAGGCAAGCAGCCCGCAATATATGCTGCAATAAATCAGTCGAATCGATATTCCCAACGCTAATTCGTGTAGTGTGAACTGGATTTGGAGTATTGACAATAATTGGCTACACACCTCATGCGGCTGTTCGTTTCCAATACCTATTGCAGTCGCCTGTCACCATAGTACCAATTCCCCAGTCTCCGTCTCTAAATCGCTTCAGAGGCTCTGTTCATACTTCGGTTCCTTTTCCCTGATGATCCTGCAATAATATCGAGTCAGTTCTTCGAACTGCGTGGCCAGGAGACATCTCAACGAGACATGGTGGCCGACAACACTGTATCCCTCTGGCTCTGGGCATGCCGTTGATCGATTTTGGGAGGAAAACTGGCATAACATGCACTTAGAGCAGGATTTGAATTCAGTTGCAATCAGTCTGACCTATGTGAGCTTTCAGTCATAAATACAAGAGCTGACATCGGTCGTGGTAATATCGCGACTATCGTCGAAGTAGCCTTCACTCCGTCGTCAAACCCGATAGCTTAAGGCCATCATCCCCATGAACCTACTTGAGGAGAGAGAGGACATGCGGTGCCGTGCCAGGTCTCGCCACCAGTACTTATAAGCATATCAACAGTATAAAATGAGCTTATTTCGCAAGAGGATGCTACAACTCTGCGGTCAAGCACCCATCCCCCGTCCTGAGAATTGAACATGGCAGCAACAACCAAGGAAGTTGCACTTATTACAGGCGGAAAATCGGGTCTCGGTCTCGAATGCGCCTGGAAGCTCTTACGAGAGAATAGCGACCGACTTTATGTCGTGATTGGATGTCGCACTCTCCCCAAAGGAGAAGATGCCGTCGTGGCCTTGAAAGCGGACGATCGGCAAGATGTTGAGTGCGTCCAGCTGAACGTCAAAAGCGAGGACTCAGTGGCCCAGGCCGCCGGGTCTATCGCTGAAAAACACGGGAAGCTTGATGTGCTTCTTGTAAATCTGGGCTCGCATCAGCATATTTATATCGCAGCACTCCGTTATGCTCATACACAAGGGCGTTAGGGCCGGTATTGCGCCCGACATTGACTTTACGGACCGCAGCGTCATGCCCTTGAGCGACCTCATCATGATGGCGACGACCGTCGAGCACTTTGTATCGCTTCTCATCAAGGCAGACAACCCTCGCATTGTCGTCATGAGCACCGGCGCTTCCAGCTTGCTCGTCGCCCACGACCGTGTTGGGCTGATGCAGGATTTTCCCGCGTACAGTGTCAGTAAGGCCGGGCTGAACACGCTAATGCTATGCTACTACCATCGCTATCCGTAGTGGAAGATCAATGCTTGCAGCCCTAGGTTTCGAGTCAGTGTTCACCCTTCGATGTTTTGTCACCCAGTCCCCCTTCCAGCAGGCCAGACGTGATCGCGGGGTGTTGACTTATATACAGGCGACGAGACTGAATCAATTCGGAGCCAATCCATCTGGTAGGGCACCTGGGCCTCTAGAAGAGGGAGCAGTGAATGCGGTGAGGTTGATGCTTCTTGGAAAGGATGGCGAGAGTGGTACACATACTCGGTTAAAGGACGAGGCCGACTACGAGACTGTGCCATGGTAGGAAGTCCGCCGTGAAACAGGGTTTCCAGGCTGGTAGGAAACAGTTG
Organism: Apiospora kogelbergensis; assembly: GCF_038363985.1. Classification (NCBI taxonomy): domain Eukaryota; kingdom Fungi; phylum Ascomycota; class Sordariomycetes; order Amphisphaeriales; family Apiosporaceae; genus Apiospora; species Apiospora kogelbergensis. The sequence continues at coordinate 2,596,534 of NW_027117422.1, forward strand.
CTTGTAATATGGCTGCCCTCTACGTCCATCGCATCCGGGCCACCCATACAATCTCAGGATGAAACTCCGGAAGACTTTCCACAGAGCAAATCGGTCTCTCAGAGCTTAATTATTGATACACCAAATTTTATAACAACCTCATTGCGACTATTCGGCTCGAAGCTGCTAGTTTGTATAAGCTCATTACAACACTGCAAGGACTGGCCCCTTTTATGGATAATGAAGCACATACTTGCTTCTATGTGTTGTAGAACATTAGTACCATTGAAAAGTATTACACAACAGAATATAAATACATTCACCAAGGTATAATACTCAGAAAATACTAGCAAGCCGGTTGAGCACCCGGAACATGCCACAATTTACACACTCATATCCCCTTTTCAAACGACTTAGGTGCAAGACTCAGCCAGCTATATTAGCCCTGTGAAAATTTTTGATAGTTCTATATTTCCGGTTGTCTATTGGTTCTTTTGCAAATTGTGTACTTGTATTCTTAACCTTTCTATAATAAGATTATTCCTTAAATGCAATGGTGAGAATAGGTAAACCCTCACAAAATACCCGTTTCCACGAAGAGAGGCTAGGATTGAATTCGCGAGGCGACAGCTGTTTCCTCTTGCGACGTTTCGTTGTCTGATGTTAAACAGCCTCAGAAGATGGACCATAAGGCCGGCTTCAAGTCGTGAGTATTCTTGTTATTTGAGTGGATTTCCCCCTTGAGGGATTACGGGTGTTGCTGTTGTTGCGCTCTTGAATCCTGGAAAGACACCCTTATTCATTAGAATGAAAACAGCTTACGACTGTTCCACGCAAGCTGGAAGAGAAACCAGAGAAAATCTATATGAGTTCGCGTCAGCGGCAAAGGAGATATACAATCAATATGCGGCGCTGATGTTAGAGCAGTCTAGATCTCTCGCTGTCCATACGAAAACGCAACCACTTCCAATACAGAGTGTTTTTCCCTGAAGAACAAACTTACGTATTCAGGAGGTCGATCCTGGTCACTACGTGATGCGGACTACGTCGAATCGATATTTGAAATAGCATGCCATCGTATGAAATTCCCGCTCGGCGAACGCGACCGAGACCGTCTCATGCACATGAATGGCACTATCAAAGGTTGGCCAAGAAGAGAAATGATTACGCGTCTACTCACTCACAGATAGAAGAATAACGTCGTCATTACAACTCGCTATTCGTCATCGTATCACATCATCGTTTGCTGTCCAGTCGGCATCAATGAGTTTTGTTTGCCATAATATTTGAGCGTGTCACAGCAAACAACAGCATACATAGAAGATATGAGCCAGGTGACGGACAATATACACCCAGGATGAACCACTGGTCACGTCAAAAAAGCAACAATAGATAGAGGCAACAGTCGGGTGAGCATGACATCTATGACGCGCGGCCAACTCCCAGTATTGGCTGGAGTGGACACTGAAGGGACAGGAGAACTGAAGTAGTCCGACTTCCCAGTAAACTCCCGCCCAGGAAGCATTCGCTCTGGTTTGGCCGAGCCATCGCGAGATATTGGATATCGTGGGGAACCTGCTGTATCCTTTCTGTATCTCAGCTGGACCAATACAAGAACGTGATCGTTGATCAATCGGCGCTTGTCGTCGACGCTCGCAGGGAAACGTCTCCGCTGATGCTGACTGAGCAATCTTTGACTAGGGGCACCCCCGTTCGTCATGCCACCTTGATGACGTACCCTGCGTATTTCTAATTAGGAAGTGCATTCCAAGTAGATTTACATGACTCGTCTCATAAATCGATTGCTAGATTGTGTTTTTCGTTTTATTGTTGCGAGCGAGTCGGTTTGGGAGCTGCTATGGCAGTCTTTGGCTTCCTGGACGCCAAAGGTGAGGGTCGTCTTTAGGACTCCTTGATGTTGAAACCCATGGGCTGGCAGGCTGGCAAGTGGCAGAGTGACCAAGGTACACGTGCCCAACGAAAGGCCCAAGCGACGATACCCGGACAAGATATGGGCTAGCCATCCCCAGACGGCGCCTGCCGAAGTGCTTTCGGCCTGGTCTGGTTCCCTATTACATATCCACTACTACCAGTACATACCTATCACCTATTGAGGCGGTTTGTATACACCCCGGATAATATTAGCGGCCAGGGTGGATGGTGGATGGTGGACGATGCACTGCGGTTTCTGCCGCACTGGTGGTGGTGGTGTGGCTGGCGGTCTCGAACATGGCCAGTCACGGCGACAACGCTGACTAACTTGGTCAGGATGTCGTGGCGTGGGCCGTCAAAGTTTGAAGGGCATCTAGGAGCATTGATCGATGCATGCTTGCATCCTACCACCTTGCCCTGCCGACATTAACGTCAGCAGAGTCCTCATGTACCACGTACTATGAAGCAGAGAACGGCTCACCCAACTGTTCATCACAATATCTGCCCAATCTAGGTCAAGAGCCGATGAAAATTGTTTGTTCCTTGTGTTCGGGTCCTCGCAAGTTGATCGGCAAGAACCCCTCTAGCCGATCCGACAGCCTGGCAGCCACTCTGTCCAATCCCACCAGATTCCAGAAAGAAAGAGACGCGCGTCCCGAAAGTTTGATAATAAGCGCTGTCACATCACACGCGTCTCCAAGAAAAAAAGAAAAAAACCCCCCAGATCAAAAGATGGCGGTGAATTATGCAGGCATTCACGTTAGGTAGTTCATTAAGGTCATCCTCGAGACTACGCACTGACAAGAGGCTGTAGTGGAAGAGATAGAGAGCCTGGCCGCGGTTTGTGGCTAGATGTGTATCGTGACCAGACTTCTTCGGCGGCACCCGTATGATATTGAATCTGCATTGGGCCTTATGGCGGCCGGTCCGCATCGAGGCCTATCGGTAGCGATGCTGCGGAGCACTCAGTATCCAAAGGTGCATTTCGTATATTGATTAACTATACAGCCTCTTGCTAGCGGTGTATGCGCCAGTCAAGCGCTATGCATACACCGCTTGACTCGAGAAAACGCTTGACTCGAGAAAACGATTACTGCCAAGATGCCTCAATAAAATGTATGTATTGAAGAAGCTATTCGCGCGACTTGCGCGGGTGCAATGGGTCTTAGGCTATGACGATCTAGACCCTACGGGGCATTACAGAATAGGCAAGGGTCTAAGCAGAAGGGCCAATCTGAGTCGTTGGATTGTTGGGGGAAGCGGATGATAATTGGCTGAAAACACGCAAGCCTTTTCGTAAATGCGAGAGAAGGCCACGCAAGCTGCCTGGGACATTTGCATCGAACCCATTATTAGAGGCACGCCCCCGGCCCCGACCCAGCGAGCCAGGGAAGCCTGTTGTCTGGGGTCAGCAACATGATTCGCAATTCATGACGCCTGGAAGTGACAGATGCTAAACGGCCAAGATGAAGATCATCTACGATATGGCCTAGCACCGAGATCAGTGCTAGATGGTTGCATGCACCAGGCAAGCCATGCTGTCTCTCGGATTGGGGAACCTGTTCTTCTGATAATAAATGCTCGTTGCAAGAAAGCTCATGGGCGAAAGCGCACCTCGGCAAATCAAGTAAAATCCCCCGAATGGCTAATGGGCGTGCGTGCGTGCGTGCGTGCGTGCCTTAGTCATCGGACCGCTAGCCTCGTGTACGTGTATGTAGAGAGAGATTGATACTCCATAGTTGGGGCCCAGATGCTAACGGCGAGATGCGGCGACCAGGGAGGACTGTCAAGATGAAGGACCAACCCCTGCATAGAGCAGTGGCAGCTGAGATACGTGCATGGAAGACACGGCTTACCTGGCTTATATTCACATACATGCATACATGTAGAGCCGGACTCGCGGATGGAATGTCGCATTACAGCTGCGAATTGATGACAAGCCACGCGGGGGCCGACCTTCGCCTCACGATGCCGATTCCCCCTTGAGAAATTAAGCTTATCTGTCTGTGAGGCTCTGGGTGCACTGAGGTTTCAACCGGGACGGGTGCCGGCTGGGGTCCGCAATTATCACGGCGGGACGGGACATTGCTGCTTCTTTTTCATCCTCCTCTTCTCGTGTGCACTTGTTTTCATTTCGGGAAATTTGTGGATATGCTCAATAGGACATCGTCGTCAACAGATGCTCGGTACCGTGTGTGGTTCTGGCTGCGAGTCGCTCGCACCCTTCCCACTGTAAGCAGAGAAACGCCGGAGGCGATAGATAGGACGTGTCGACACTGGCCGTCGCGGCCGAGGATTCGTAAGTGAAGAGGAGCGTGGTGCGTGTCTACTTGAGGAGAAAGTATGGAGCAAGCAGACAGCCGAGACACGCACACACGTTGCGGCACCGAGTGCAAACAGAGGAGGATTGCAAGCGCCAAGTGGACGTCGCAAGCAATTGCACAAGCAGTTGCACAAGCACCCAAACAGCTACGCGATACTCGTCAGATCAAGTGCGAGGGAGTCAGAAGCTTTGTAGTCGCAGGAATCCTGGCATTGAAGCCTTCTCGGCCCCCTCGACAGCCATACTAAAACAAGCACTCCGTAGGCAGGGCACAGCCACCATCCCTATTTCCACTTGGCTCACTTGGCTCTGCCTCGTTTACAGCCACGCGGCGGAGCGTCGGCGGCCTACAAGTACATGCACGCACGTAGGTGGCAGGCTCGAACCCTCTGGTAACCTTGGTGAATCTTCGGCAGGTCGTGCGGTTGCCTTACTATGGGCCCGTCCAATTTTCACTTGAGTTTGTTTGGAGATGGAATACGCAGCACGCAGCACCGTGATGAGGATGACTGGATACTTTCGTGATGTGTGCGTACGTGTAAAAGGCACCATCATCAATCGTGATGAGTTGGTTGGGTCACTTGGCTTTGGAGGGGTTTCGTCGGACAATCGCCCGCACGCATTCATGGCCACCGCCAGTCCAAGAAGTGATATGCACTTCCCCTAGCCAAAATGGCAAGATCTTCTATCCGGACCAGATGGTGCGTGAGATTGCGCAAACCGCAGTGAGCTGGATGCGGAGGACACAGGCAGACAGGGCCAAAGACGGGATGGATGGGCGGAATGCCAAAGCCGCCAGATGGGAATACGTCGGGTGTCGCTGCCTGAGGCATCGAGGAGAGTCAGCATGTAATGTGATTGGCTGCAGCGGACGAGAGAGATGAGCAAGACGCGCGTCACCAAAACGGGGTTGTCTCTCTAGGCCTCTGCTCCTATTTTTTCTTCGCACGTAATCCAGTTGCGACTGCTTGCACACAGAGCCTGAAGAGCCAATCCCGCACCAGGCCTGGAATCGACTAGCTAAGGTACAAAGGCTTGCGAGGCGGTGGTGTACGTAACCTCGCCATTTGGACGCCCTCTCCTCTCTCTCTCCTCAGTTACTCGGTCGGTTCAGTCACCACCTTCCACCCAGTCCGTCGCTCTTCTTGCCTCTGCGAGCTGGTGCGTGTGTGTCGGGTGTCGTGTCGTGTCTGGTTCTCTGACCTATTGATCCATTATCACCCCCTCCATCAATACATACATACATACATACAACTGCATATGAAGCCCTTCCGTTTGTAGGTACGCCTTACTTCCCTCCACTGCCCACTGCCCACTGCCCACTGCCCACTGTCCACTGGACTCCAGCACTGTTGAATTGAAGATTGCCCGGGACCCACCCCATCCATCCCACCCTCTCTCTCTGCCTTGGGCCCTTTTTGTTCATACTACTACTATCGGCTCCCTGAAACCAGGCCATACCCCCGTTTTCAACACCACACACCCTCTTCTTCCCAATCCCCATCCCATACATCCATCGGGACCCTGTCTTGTTGTCGTCGGGTGGCCGACACACGCACACACTCACACACTTCTTCCCCTTCTTCCTCTTTTACTACATCACCACCGCAGCCATCAACCGCAACGCGCCCAATACCTCCCATTAACCCGTCTATGAACAGAGTAATCAATCGCGATTCGATTTGGCAATTGACGGGTACTCTCCGCGGATCTTCCACACTCGTCAATCACCGATACAACAACTAGATTGATCACGGCTTGAAACAACAGGACGAATGCGACGATAACCCGACAACGAACGACGGGCCAGGCCACTATAGCCTGCAGAGTCGATTTTGCTTTGCTTGTAGCCGCCATCCAAATCTACTGGGTTAATTGACACCTCCGCTGTCATCCCGTATTTGGTGTATGCAGGCTCTGTATCGATTTTGGGTCGTCTGTCTCCTTGCCCGCTTGGTTCAACTGGCTCCAGTAATTGTTGCGGAACTGCTTGGTGGCAATCGGGCCTGTGACGATCAACCCTCAACCTGTTTAATACAAATCGATCGACAAGTCTCCCTCCGGGTTACAACACCAACATTTTTATTGAATATATTCCGACGGCGACACGAATTTCAACCTCGACGTTTTAAAGAAGTGTCGAGCCAGTGAACAACCCATCACACATCGATACCGCTTTGTATCGATATCCACACTATTTAACATGGAGGACCGAAGTAATACCCCGGCAACGGTCGGGACAACTATGGCGACGAATGGGCCCGAGGCCTTACGGCTCAATTCGAGCAGCTCATGCGGACGAGGCGAGTCAACGACATCGAACAGACACGACTGGACCGGTTACACCCAGAAGCAGAACCCCAAAATCTGCGGGAAAGTGCCTCGTCTTCCCATTTAAGATCGCCCTATGACCCCAACGAGCACCACGGGCGGCCTTCAACATCCCACAGCCATGCTCAAACCCCTGGAACTCCGCCCTCTTATTCGTCGCTGCGAAACCTTCCCAAGGTCCCGACAGCGCCCTCGCCACATGATCGGAGGTCTCAAAAGCTTCGTAACTTGATGATTTCTTTATCGGCGACACCGACCAAGTACGAGAACCCTGGGCTGTTGGACGAGGCCTTGCAAACGATTCCTTTAGATAGAATCTATGGCGAGGCCGAAGAAGAGTGCCAGGTATTCCAAGCTCAAGCCGAAAGCATGGGCGACGGGCGCAAGGCAGAATGGGGCTACCAGGACTGCGTTATCCGGGCGTTGCTCAGATGGTTCAAGCGGTCTTTCTTCACGTGGGTCAACAACCCGGCGTGCCCCGTCTGCATGTCGCCGACAATCGCTCGTGGTATGACGCAGCCGACGCCCGACGAGAGTGCCTACGGTGCTACGCGCGTCGAATTATACGAGTGCTCCAATGGACCTTGCAGAGCCTTTGAGCGGTTTCCTCGGTACAGCGACGTGTGGCGGTTACTACAGACGCGCCGCGGTCGATGTGGCGAGTGGGCTAATTGCTTCAGCATGCTGTGCCGCGCCGTGGGTGGCCGTGTGCGTTGGGTATGGAATGCCGAGGATCATATCTGGACTGAGGTCTACTCCGAGCATAAGCAGCGATGGATTCACGTCGACGCCTGCGAGGAGGCCTGGGACAACCCACGATTATACACCGACGGATGGGGGAAGCAAATGTCGTACTGCGTTGCATTCAGCATCGACGGAGCTACCGATGTAACCCGGCGATATGTGCGCAAGAGCGAACATGCCGCGCCTCGTAATCGGTGCCCCGAAGAGGTCATGCTTTACATCATGCAGGAGATCAAAAACATTCGACGGGCCAACATGAACAAGGACCAGCGATTCCAGCTCGAGAAAGAGGACTCCAGGGAGGACCGTGAACTCCGCGGCTATGTCATTACTTCTATCGCCCAGGCAGTTACCAACATGGTCCCCAACTCCCCCCAGTCGGCCGCGCCGCCGCCACCAGCGGGTCGAAGCCCCTCGGCCGCCTCCAACGAAGACCAGAAGCTGCCCGCAGAGCAACCAGGTCGACACAGCGGCAATGCCGAATGGGTCGCAGCCCGGGGCGAAAATGGGAGACGGAATCCGCAATTCGACGATCCTAGGAATCCTCAGAGAGACTATTAATGAATATTGCATCTCTGATCACAATACCTCGACGGCTTTTTTTAAAAATTCTTCCTAGTGTTAAGCCCACTGACCATTCTTACACATACTTTCACCCGCCTTTTTAACTGCGCACTGTCGCAATTGTATTCTTATCGCATCGACCTCCCGACCTACCCACCCTCAACCTATACCTATTTTCTCTTTTGTTACCTCGACACATATCACATGCGTTTTCTCTTTTTGGAGTATACGCCGGGAAAATTCCACGGCGCAACGTGGAAAGCCCTCTTGGTCCGAGGCGCAGCATCATACATATTTCAACTCCTTGGAGTTTTTTCTTTTTCGTTTCTTTACCTGTCACGGGTTTGGGCATATGGGGCACGGTTGAGAAGGCGGTTCTCTCGATCTATGGCAGCTCCCGGCGTTCCGGTTATATTCATTTCATGCATGGACGGATGGAGCAAAGAGAGATGAACTACTTGATTTACGCGTATGATGGCGGGGAGTAGCTCGGTGGTATAGGACATCCCCATTTGACTACGTCCCGGGGAGGAAATGCATGGCAGATTTGGTCTGCAGCCCTCGAAGCTCCCTCTGTATAAGCCATGGAGCATTTGAATCGAGTCACATCAGTTACGGTCTTGCTCTCACCATTGACACTATAACAGAGTCATTCGTCTCTTACGGAGATAAGATAGTAGCTTACATGACTACGCGATGAATAGATGACGCTGTTTGTCCGTCCAAAACACTGTGCTCTTATGGATGACAGGCCTGCTTGTCGTTTGGCCTTTTGTATGCCTGCCCGCTTGTCGTGCTGGCTACAACGAAAAGTCTCCCAGACTCTTGGCGTACGTGATACGAACGCCAAGACGAATGCGCCACACAGGCCTCCTCGCCCATGTACAGTACATTAGATCTGGCTGAGAGTACGAAACAATCGCGTCACGTCCCGCTCGATGTTTGGAACATGGCCGCCACCTAAGCTGCATATGCCGTAGCGCTGAGTATCAACTGAATACATTGCATAATAGCTTCCACTCCTTTACTAGGGTTGCAATTCATCAGACACATGTTAGTCGGTGAGTTCACTTTGTCTTCGACTTAATTCTTGGCCCAACCACCTAACCAGCTAGGATGTTCACCGGCCACAATATATCACCCTTTCCGTTGACGCCTTCACATTGAACCGAAAAGAAGAGAAGAATATCACCCTTTACCGTTGTAGCATCCGGCCCTCAAATTGGCCATCGCATACGGAACATTTTGGCAGCATGCATTATGTATCGTTCAAAGTCTTCGAAGTGATAGTAGAGAGCTCCAGAGGGTGTGATAGCGGTTTGGGTAGAGCGAATGCGGGAGAAAGCATCACATTCCACTTATGAACTACCGCGTTCAAGAATACCACTTTCTGGTTGCTATTATTGATAGAATAGATCGGGGTGGGTGGGAAGTTGACTCTGATGCAGTTTCTTTCATGACAGCAACCGGCCTTTTTTTCTAGTTGATGTTGTATAGTGACTGACTTGGAGCGTGGGAAATAGGGGGAGGAGTATAATACTATTTGTGCGGCCGAGGATTATTCCTTCGTTGCAAGTTGCAATGAGAAATCCAAACAACAAAAGTCCATCGCCACCCGGCTCAGTCTGCCAGTGCTTCAGCTGCGTAGCTGTGAAGATACGTGACAGCAGGTACATCTTGAAGGGTGACAGATACAAGTAGCAGAAGGTGCCGAAATCTCTTCTTCACAACCCAGGACGAACCCAAGTACGTGATGAAAGAAGGAGGGCGGCAAGTCTGGAGGCAGTGTAATACCAGACTCACCTGGAAGCCCTCAACCCCAGCCATCCCTGCGACCAGGACCGGTTGCACACCAGAGCTGCAAGGGAAACCCCCACAGCCCGAGTGCAGGTGGCCTGGTCCGAGACAGCCAGAGCTGAACAGTTCCGCCCGCAACGACAAGGGAAGACCCCCCACCGCCCAAGCGCAAGTTTAACGTCGTTCCGGGACGGGGTGAGCAGTTTACATCACTCCCAGGATGGGACAGTTTTCGCTATCATGCATGTCCAGGATATCGCAGTTTCTGTGTCATGCTCAGGACTTGGGAGCAGTTTTTACCGTCTTGCTCAGGACGGGGGAACATATATTGTATATGTGTGTATTAGAAGGGTGTCAAGAAGGGTAACAAGATGGGGATGTAATAATAAGGGCAACAAGAAGGGAAGAGATGTAGGAAAGGGATTACAGGAATGGGATGGAGAAATAAGAATGCTTTTTATTTTTTATTTTTTTTAAGTGAAGGAAAATAAAAGTAGGATTGTGAAGGAGGAAAGGGTAGTTATATATAGGAGAGGATAAGTTTGTAGGATAATGAAAGGAAGGGGAGATGGAGAAGAAGAAAAATAGATTAGAGAAGAAAGAAAGGGCAGTCTATATATCTCTAAGGAAGTAGAGTTTACGTCCTAATCAGCACCAATTCTTTCTCGAGATTTTGTGGTAGATAGTGGGTGAATAAGAGACGACGGGGATTCCATTTGATAGTTTAGTATCCCAATGAAAGGAGAAAACTATATCCAAGAGAAAATCTATAACTCGCCGTATAGGCGTATGCAACCAGCGTTTGAGTTATCGATTCCCTTGGGTGCATTGCATAATTCGCTCACGGCACTTTTTGCTTCTACTACATGGGTGCGACTACGGAACCGTACGAGGCATCAAGGCTATCACGGGTGAGTGACTCACCTGGATAAACATAGCCCTGAATAAGAGACTTTCTCTCGAGTTAACACAACTGAGTGTCACTTGCTCACTATAAGAGTTTCGTTTCTATTGGGCCGGTCAGATATCATGTCAAAGTCGGATAAAGAAACCCTGGTGTATGGGTTTATACCAAATCATCGGATTGGGTATTGAGCTTCTGCCCGTCTATTGCTGGATGGAACTGAGCCAGATGTGCTCTTTCTGACTTTTTGATTGCCCTGCCGGGCTGAATTGACATGGCATCGAGGTCGCAGACGTGTGGTTCGGACGCTATTTCAATATTGTGTGAGAGGAGCAGGCCAAGGATCTCCTGGCGGACAACGTGCATGTACGTCCACTACATGAAGGCTGCTAAACGAAGGTCTACTGGTAGTTTGGTTAAAGGAGATGGGCGCAACAATTCGCTATTTTTCTTCTTCAACTCCGTACCAATGCCATGGCAGCCTGGAAAGAGCAGTAGACATAACGTAGCGGCCGCCTCCCAATATATACTCAAACAGAAGTCATAATGGACAATGCCCTCGAAACATTTAGCACACTACTCTCGGGACCCAATTGGAGAGTTTTGCTAGAATGAGTGAGGTCGGATGATGATGCCGTCCAGTACAAAAAGGGGGGCCGTCACGGTGGTAGAAAGTGTCCTCGGATGCTGCCGTGTCATTCAATACGACCCTACATTGTTGGGTCAGGTTGGTTCGGCAGGCTAGCGAGCCGGCAAGGATTGTATGCGAGTCTATGACCTCGTAAGTCCCACGATCCGTCGAGCCCCTGGGTGGCTTGAGAATCCGGCACTATGGCAGGAATAGTAGTAAAAATGACACTGTGGCCTCAGGCTCGACAGCACTTAAAAGTCAAATGCTGATCTTATGCGTATGGTTCCCTGGGTATAGGGCTGGACCTTCGCTTGGCTGTTTCAAGTTTCAACGGTCGATTGCGATATACTTGTTCATCAACCTAATACGGCACGTCAGTAGGAGCGAGAGGCAGAAGATAGCAAGCCCAAGCCTGAAGCGAGATGACCGTGGTGTTCTGGATCGGGTGGACGCAAGAAGAACGCGATGCAGTTATGCTCGATGGTTTGGCTGCGCTGTGTTTGCATGAAATAGAAGATTATGTCGGACATGACCGGGATACCGACTACAGAGCACCGTGGGCAATAAGCGAGGGCTGATGGATATTAGGAAGGGCACGCGTGATCTCGTGCAGGGCGGAACATCCATCAGCTTGGGTGCGGAACAGTGCGGAAGTAGGGGCCAAGCAACTGGGTCCCGTCCTGCCCAAATTTTAGGATGACGTTGCCGATCCCTTCTCGGAATGGATTCGCGACATGCTGATGTGAAGAGGTCTGTGTGTGTGTTGGCGACTTGTGCTCGCCTATCCATTCGTAGCGATGACGGTGGTCGATGAAGATAATGATGGGGACGGAGGCGGGGAATTTGGAGGTTTTTTTTCTCCTTCTCTCCCCTCGCTAATCGGCGACTTCGGATCATGACGAGCCAAGCCAAGGGCAGGGACATGCATGCGAAAAAGGGGGGGGACACAGGGCATCGGAAAGTCGTTTCATTTGTTTTGACGCGTGGTTGGCTTCCGTGACGATGCACATTCCCGAAAACCAGCATGCCATCGAATGCTATTCGCGAAGACAGATTGCAGAGCGCCTAGCTCCTGTATTGCAAGCCCCTTTGACGGACAGGACGAGTCGCTGCCAGTCCCTGTCCGTCCCTGTCCGTCCCTGTCCGTCCCTGTCGCCATGTCTGTGGAGGGGGCCGTGGTATCGCCCCGCTGATCGGCACAATAGCTTCCTTTGAGGCGACTGCCCCCTCCTTCGACGCTTTCCGGGTTGCATCTGAATGATCGACCGTGCATCTAATGCCTGCAATCTGCGTGGGCGACATGCGACATCCCTCGCATTTCCACGTCGCTCGTCTTTCTGGTCATCTCACGTGCCAATGGATACCATAGCTTGAAACATCAGGCCTACCTTCACGAACAAAGGTCAGATTAAGCTCCCGCCCACTGTCTCGGATGGCACGCGGCGGGAGCGACTTGTCAAGTCGATTCGTTTCGGGGCCCAAACCTGACTCGACAGGCTGTTCGAGTCCAATGCCGCCCATGAAGGCCGCTGGCAGTGCCGGTTGGCTAGTCAGTCGCAGAAGCGCTTCAGCAGCTCAGGCGCGTGGACGAGGAAGCTAGCTGCTGTTAGTCATTGGCTTGCAGGTCTGTGGGCGTCCTAAAGAGTCCGGTTCCTGACCTGAATAAGGATGCAGGCGAATCAGCGTCCGACTCGACACTATTGCCGTGCTGGCGTCTGGCATTGGCCGATCTCGACAGGCCATGCGCTGCGAGCGTGCTCAATGCCGGCTCCACATCGGGTCGTATTGCTAATACTGGCAGAACAGGTCTCTCCACCTGCAGATGCACTGCCGAAGGGGTCGAAGGCGTCTAGGCAGTATCTAGGGAGGGAGGCTCATGGCTGCTTGGGCGTGGAGAATGAATGGCAAGTGAAATTGTTGGTTGATCTGTACACCCTCACCCCTGCCGCATGCCCGCAGCCCGCATGCCATGTGGGCGCACTGGTATGAGACCCTCTTCTTCCACGTTGATCGCATCTTTTAAAGCCAGCATGACGGGCACCTCCCAGCCCTCCCCCCTCGAGGCAGCGATGCACTCTGGTCCCCGGGTTCTAGGCGGCCGGCTGTCTCTCTTCCCTTGATTATCTCCAGGAGTCTCTGATCCGACAAAGTTCCCCGACTAGGATGCGCTTATGAGAAGACTCGACATCATGAGGCTCCTCTCTTCTCTCCTGCTCTGCTGCCTGGCCCTCGTTGGTCTCGGTGCTGCGCAGGAGTCTGCTCAAGCACTGCAAGCACAGCAAGCAAAGCTGCTTGCCACACTGCCGTCGTGTGGGGTACGTATCAGGCCATGAACCCTCTTCCCCGTGCTTAACTCCTGCTAACCCTCCACCTAGACGAAATGCCTCTTGAAAGCCATCAAAGCCTCGCCCTGCGGACCGACCGATACTAGATGCCAATGCACCAACACCGAGTTTGTTGCTACTGCCCAGATGTGTATCGTAACAAGCTGTACCGTGGAAGAGTCACTGGGTACGTTGTGCCAATATCTTCTGCCGCCTCCAAACCAGCTCGCCTGACTGACCAAATGAAACCAGTCGCCAAGAACGTCACCCAGACCATGTGCGGAGCCCCGGTTCGGGACAAACGATTCCAATATAACGTCATCTCGTGCACGCTAATGGCTATCTCATGCACCCTCGTCATCATCAGGCTGTGCTACAAGAAGCTCTGCACGACGGTAGAGCTTGGCCTCGATGACTGGTTTGTCTTTGCGGCCCTGCTCAACTGTGTCCCATCTGCCATCATCAACGTCCATATGCTTACACGCAATGGATTGGGCAAGGATATCTGGACCCTGACCCCGACCCAAATCGAGGGGTTCGCCAAAGGCTTCTACGCCATCACCATCTGCTACTTCTCGGAAGTCTTCTTGTTGAAGCTGTCGATTTTGTTCTTCTACCTGCGCATCTTTCCGTCAAAGGGCATGAAGCGGCTGCTCTGGGCGACCATCGTGTTCGACGTTCTGTTCGGTATCTCGTTCATCCTGGTCGGCATCTTTCAATGCACCCCCATCAGTGCAAACTGGACCGCCTGGAAAGGCACTGGCAACGGCCAATGTGCCAACCAAAGCGCCATTGCCTGGGCCAACGCCGCCGTCAGTATCACGCTGGACTTGTGGATGCTCGCGATACCCATGTCGCAGCTCAAGTCTCTTAATCTGCACTGGAAGAAGAAGGTGGGCGTGGGCCTTATGTTCTTCGTGGGAACTTTTGTTACCGTCATCAGCGTCGTCCGCCTGTCGTCCTTGATCGAGTTCCGCGGCTCGTCGAACCTAACCTGGGACTACTTCGGAGTATGCCTCTATTCCACGGTCGAGATCACCATCGGTATAATCTGCGCATGCATGCCAACGTTGCGTATGATTCTCGTACGGATTTGGCCTCGAGTCTTTGACGGATCTCTCGTGAGAAGGGCGACGGGTGCCTACGGAGCATACGGGAAGTCGCCGAACTCGGGGGTCAAGTCGTACAATGACGATTCGAAACACGACACACAGACAGACGCCTCGAGGTCGAAAGGTGGCAGTGGTAATCGCGGGTCCATCTTCTGGAAGAAGCAGTTGAGCCCGCCGTGGCGAAGCCATGAGGCGCGCGGAAGCAACGAGGCGCAGGAAGATAAGGTGTTCGTCGACGGCATCCAATTCTCGGCTCTGTCGCGGAGCGAAATCGAACAAGGAGACGACAGCAGGCTCATGACACCGGATAATTGGCAGAGCTCGGTCACCATCTCGGCTGGACGGAGTCGAGGAGGCCAAGAAACGCCTTCAACGATGGCCAGCAGTGTGCATTCGGGGGAAGACGTGCATTCATTCCCCCTTTCCGTACCGGCCAGAGTACGGAGGAAAGAGGGGGTCTGATCAAGGGAGCGAGCGGGGAGGCGCAATACGAGGAACCAGATATGAGTAGCGGGCTGGTGATTGCGCAACATATCTTTGGCGTCGAATGGAAATCTCAATGTATACCCACGAGTGATGAGATTGGGCAAGAGGAAGCGATTGATTTTAGAACTTAGCATGTCGGACATGTGATTTAATGTATTATACCCAAAGCATTCATAGCAAATGCTCCATTCTCATTTGCCACTCCAGTCCTAAAACAGGGCGTTTACATTACACATCGGCCTAATATAGTATTCCGATCACACAGATGCCATCTCATCATTCCGACGGGAATGGGGATATAGACGATATCGACGAGCTATGATATGCACCGTGATACCCTCATCGTCGGCATCGCATCTGTGTCGAAGCTTGTCCAGTTCTTTGATCAGTCGATACCGGATTTTCAAATGGGGTCAACCGGTCAGATATCATCGAGGGAAAGGAAGGTTCATCTCATCTGTACGGGGAAGGCGCTTGCGATGATAGGCGTCTCGGGGAAGGTGTGTTGCCATCCGATCCCCATCCGGCCTAGACGTAGCGCTATACGAATTATATGCCGCATATTATTTATAAAGACGTCGCCCATTTTCCTCGATACTAAAGGAATCCTTGGACCTTCGAAGGGAAGCAACAGAACAAGCATGGATAGGGGTTTCGACGATTCCGTAATGACGATGGCAATGATGCCGACGACAAGGGTATTAAGATAGCAACAAGGCCGATGGCATCGATAACCCCAAGGGTGGCGATGTTGCCAACGCTGTCAACGTTGCCGAAGACGACGAGACGATGTCTGCGTGGTTGGAGTATACTACGTCAGGCCGTTGTGTAGTAAGTACACAAGTTGGCCCCTTGGTTTTCTACAGCAGCAATATATTAGTCTTTGTCGCCATGCTCTGGGCCGGCCACGACTAAAACAAAGCTGGAAGGTTGCTGAGTGTCAAACAGGGGATATGAGCAGAATATTATCGACATATGTGTGGAGGGGCAGCGAAAATAAAATAAAACAAACCCAACGAAACACAAGAGCGAGGCGCGATGGGTCTCGGAGCGGCCAGAGGACAGGGTCAAACCCACAAACCATCGTCGCCCACGAAGGCCGAGGTAAGGTAAGCAAAACCGAGAAGCCAGTACAATTACCCCGGCAGTGGCATCTATAGCACGTTAGCTCAAGAGAAGGGGGAGAGGAGTGAATACACCTTGGCCGGGGCGGAGTGTCGATGTTATTCGATGGTAGGTCATGACATCAGGAAGAAGGCCCGACAGCTTTACCTTGGTCCAGTACCCCCGACGACCCGTCCACAATCGGATCGTAGCCGCTGGAGGTCTAGGGGTACTGGGAGGAGTCCAGTGCAGCCGCCTGACCGACTTCCTTCAGCCATGTTGTCGACTTGATGGTTGAAAGAAATAAAAGAGGATGAGGAATGAGGAGGTGAGAAAGCACCGTTTTATATTTAGAGACGAAGCGGCTAATCAGACAATAGTGGGTCGTGCGATAGAGACATATTCTGTACGAAGTCTAGCAAAATTCATTTCCAGCTATCGGGCTTAATAGGGGGAGGCTGGTGTTAAGATTCTGACCAATGAGAGCGTCGGGCGGTGAGAGTATAGTTCAGAAAGACAAAAAATTTCTATATTTGCTCACAATCGAACGGGTTTGATTCCCGAAATCCGCTCTCACCATGTTCTTTTTTTGTCTTTTCTTCCTCCCCGGTTCAATGTCAAGGCGTCAACCCAGTAGAAATGAAATTCTATAAATGTGACTCTTACGATCGACGCACACAATCAAGTAGCCATTCAAGACAAATTTATCAACCAAATGAGCTCAAATCGGCTGAAATAGCCTCATGGCATTGGCTAAGTCTCTCAATTTCACATAGAGCTCAGTTTAGGGATAATAAAAAAGCTATATTCAAGAAAAGCGTATCAGACATCATCATGCTATCTACATCAGCATCGCTACAATATGAAACCGTCGTCAGAAGAAGAGCCCCTCGACTATGCTCTTACTTTGTGCATTACAAGGCTGCCTCAGTCCGATCGAAGCTAGCAACATTGCCCGATGCCAAACTTAGGCGCCGTTGTTGATGATGCGGTTGGGGCTGCCGCTGCTGATGCCGCTGATCTTGCCGCTGGTGGCGAGCGATAGGATGCGGGCCGCAACCGCCGAGGCGCTGAGGTTCTCGAGGCCCATAAGGTAGAGAGCGAGGCCAGCAACGTGAGGGGTGGCCATGGAGGTGCCCGAGATGGTGTTAGTGGCACTGTTGCCGCCAATCCAGGACGAGAGGATGCTGGTGCCGGGGGCGTAGACGGAGAGGACGGAGCCATAGTTGGAGAAAGAGGACTGGCGCCAGCTCGAGTCGATAGAGCCGACGACAAAGGCGTTGGTGGCCGAGGCCGGCGACACGTTAGCGGCGTTCTGGGCCTCGTTGCCAGCGGCGATAACGGACAGGACGCCGGAGCTGTAGGCCTGGGTGACGAGGTTGTTGAAGGCGTTCGACTTGGGCCCGCCGAGGGACATGCTGACGACGGCCTTGTTGGTGCGGCTTTTGCTCACAATGTCGTTGACGGCCCACGAGTAGCCATCCATGATGACGGAGGTCGCGGCTGAGCTGCCGGTGAAGACCTTGACCGCGATGATGTTGGCCTTCTTGGCGACACCGTAAGTGGAACCACCGACGGTGCCGGCGCAGTGGGTGCCGTGGCCGATGGTATCGACGTTGGAACCGCCGGCAGCGTTGTAGCCGTACGAGGCACGGCCACCAAACTGAGTGTGCGTCTGCAGAACACCGCTGTCGACAATGTACGCGTAGGTGCCCTGGCCGGCCGAGGTGTCGTACTTGTAGCTGGTCGAGCCAGGGCTCTTGGACGACACGGTGCCGAGACCCCAGGTGGCGCCCGACTGGGTTGTGAGGGCGCGGTCTTGAACCCCAGCGGACATGTCGTCAAAAAGGGTCCAGATCTGGTCCTCCTCAACCTCAGCGACCTGTGGTTATCTTGGTTAGCTAAGAATATTCCAAGCAGGAGATAAGAAAATCCCGAGAAGCAATAGCTCTAAATTGCATTTAGCTACTTACATCAGGGTTGTTCCTGATCTCCTCGAGAGTAGCCTCGTCGAACTCGCCGGCGTAGGCCTCGAAGTCCTTGACCTTGTAGGTCTTCTCGATGCCGGCCGTGTTGCGCTTAGAGAGGGAGCGCTTGTGGACGGAGCTGACCCAGCTCAAGTGAGACTCGGCGTTGGCGCCGTTCTTCAGAGAAACGATGTACTTTCCAGGGATGACATCGCGCTTCATCTGCTGCTCTTCAGGTACCGGGGCAGCGGCGGCGAGAGGCAGGAGAGCTGTCAGAGAAACAGCGAGCTGGCGGAAGTTGACCATTTTGAAGCGAAGACCGAGAAGATACGAGGAATGAATGAGGAGGATGAGTGAGTGACTGATGAGCAGATGAAGATATCGTTGAACTGGAGATCTCCCCTGGCCTTATATAGGCACTTGTCGTTGACATCGCAAAGGCCAAGATTCACCATCATCAGAAAGGACATTCCCGGACGCCCAT
Organism: Apiospora kogelbergensis; assembly: GCF_038363985.1. Taxonomy (NCBI): domain Eukaryota; kingdom Fungi; phylum Ascomycota; class Sordariomycetes; order Amphisphaeriales; family Apiosporaceae; genus Apiospora; species Apiospora kogelbergensis. Next base: position 2,615,216 of record NW_027117422.1, read on the forward strand.
GAATGAAACGTTAGGCCTTCTCCTGCCATTTCGGACGACACTATGGAATTGGCAGGCACTTCACCTTGGCTTCAGTTCGCGACCTAGGGCGGATTCGGAAGCTCGACACAGCGCGTTGTGGAGAGAGGCAGTGTCGATGGACACGATGAAGATGAAGCATGAGGGACGGACGTAGCCATGAGAGCCCGTGCCCATGGCAGTTGGGCGGAGACTGGCTCCTCCATCATGGCCGTGGCATAGAGGTTCCGGAAAGAGATTCGGAGGGCAAAGACTTGGCGATGCAACCTATTGGATAAGCGCCGGTCTTTATTCCAAGGCGGCTTGGCTGGGTTGACGAATCGTGCGCACGAGAGGCTCGTGTACCGTGGAGAGTCGGTGGGCTAGCTGGAATGACGATCGATAGCCGGTAGTATTATTGCCTTGAAGCCATTGCTGGAAGTACGCTGGCTGCGCAGCTCGCAAGGCTGGAGACCAGCTAGTCAGTAATAGTTGGCGAGTCCAGTCAGTGATCGGCAGTTCAACCTTCCGCATGCTGACACGAAGACCGGAAGCTGCCAAGGCTCATAGGCGGCCGGAAAAGGAATGTGCATCGGAGCAGGCAAGCCATTAGAGCCTCCAGCGTCTCGCATGATGCACCCGAGGCTTTCTGCGCGCAAGAACAAAGTTTTGCTCGTCCGGTAGGGACCCGCTGGGCCACATGCATGTGCTTGCTGTCTCTTTCCATATGCCGCGATGAGTCCGAGTGAGGCCCGGCCATGCTGCCATCGGAAGAGGAGCAAGGCGGCACAGCAGAAGAAGTGCCTAGTGTGCATTCTGGGGAATCGTGAGTTGGGATGATGCTTATCGCGGCTGTTGGTTGTGGAGGATCTCTCGGTGCTTCGGCAGGTGAAGCGGGAACACTGGGCGTTCTCCACACCACTACTCTATTCAAGCCTACGATGATCTTCGGCTTCAAGGGTGCTGAACTGTAATAAGATGAGCTTGGGGGGATCATGGCTCTTAATCATGGCAGCTCTGGGGCCAGGCAGGCCAGGCAGGTCGTGGCGGGGTATGGCAAAGGATGGCGTGCCAGCATTTGCGCGAGCAGGCGGCCTTGCAGGCAACAGATAGTGTCAGTCAGGGCCGAGATCGCATCATGTCTACCCCTAGATAGCCACATGACCAGACGTTGGCACAAGATTAGGACATGGGCTAAGTACGGGGGAAGATGTCGAAAAGGGAAGCTGCAAAGAATTACCCTGGCTTCTGGTGGGAGGGTTCTGTGTCTATAGTGGTCCATGCCTAAAAACTGGCGGCTCGGCGGCATCTTGGCACTTTGAGCCCCCAATTTTGGGCCTTTGGGCAGTCTGCAGCGGTTACCAGTAAGTGGTAAGCTTTGATAGCAATACCACTCTGTTATCAACGGCCGCCCCCTCCGTTACACTGGCGCATCATAGCCTGCAGTGGAGTGCCGGTCAAGCATATGCACGCCATTCTGGGCATCTACATGTATTTTTATTTTATTCTCGTCTTGTCTTTCTTGGTACGTCTCATATTGCCTGCATTTGGCAGGTGCCGCCTGCTTGATTCTTGGGTATTTTCAGACGGGCTGCTTTTGATGGCTAACCACAACCGCCTGCCTAGTCCGTCATATCAGTTCTGGGTCAGTTCTGGGCCAGGGCCCAGGAACGACGGCCGCTGCTATTCCTTTTTGTGAGTAAGGAAGCTTTGAACTGACATGTGATTTGTTAATGAGACACGGAGCAGTTACAGAATGCTTTGGCAAATGCCATCATGATGTCTCGGCCATCGTTCCTTGGCTACCTTCTATCTCAACACACACCGTGACCATCGCCCAGGTGATGGAACAAATCTAGGCCGTCCGGCTAATTCTCCTACATGCCGTAAACCAATGGTGGCGCGAGAGGACCTGGCCATCCTCAAAATTTGGTTCTCCTGAAAGATATTCTCCAGAATATCTGAGGATGCACTACTGGTGCACAGAATCTTGAGCTTGCACTTCATTGGCGATCCAGCCGGCAACTGTCCGAGGATCTGACAATGTCGACCAGCTCATCTCGAACAGATGAATGCAGAAACAAATCAGCACCCTCTAGTACCAAAAGAACCATCACGTTGTATTAAAGATGTCCAAGAAGGTATTCAAACGCTGCGCACACCTTCTCGGTTTCCCCATCTGCTGTCGTGGCGAGGCCTTTCTCTGAGCTCGAGTTGGAGAACTCTTGGTAAAGGTCGACCAGCTGCAGTAATAACATCCTTATCAGAGCATTCGGGTGCCCAAGCCTGCCATGGCGTGATGCGCTATGCTCGCTGCAGAAGAAGGAAAGGGGAAGGAAAGGGGAAGGACACGCACCGTTAGCTCGGTCGGGTCTGCGCGTATCCTCTTCGCTATGTCGGTCACCTGGGCTGCAGCATAGGCGATTTCTCGACTTTGTGGTGTCCCGGATTTCCCCCGTATGAAGAGAATGGACCACTCGTCGACTAAGAGCCACGCTTGGAACTGGACATGGTTATGAAGCTCCGCCAACTGGTCCTCATCAAGCTCCTGCCTGGATCCCCTTCGAAGACGGAGAATCTGGCCGCAGGGCTGCTCGATCAAGGAAGATTCGTGCTCTGCGTCTCGCAGAAAGGCTTCGCGTAGTTCGACAGCACTTCGTCTTCTCGGTTCCCTCCGGGCTCTGGTGAGTCAAGGTCCAAGAAGCCGGCCAAGGTGTGTGGATCTGTTAGCCAGTAATCATAGAAGCTCTCATCACACTGACATCTTCTCTCATCCGATAGACCTCGTAGGCCATCCAGTGCTGGAGCTCAATCGAGTCGTTGTAGCGTTGGTTCTGCAGCCACAGCGCATGCTTCTTAAATCGCGAAACTGCTCTTTACACACTGGCTTGTTCCATTTTGGGAGCTTCGGTGAACCCCTGGGGCTGTACTAGCATCTCCATGGACGTCGCTATTTAAACCATCATCAGTTTTTTCCTCCGTTGTTATTATGAGAAGGGGTATGGGATTGAAAAATCGCCAGCGTACCCACGGAGTTCTTCGCGAACCAGCTCAGCATGCATTCCAGTAGCTGAAATAGGGCAACATAGGGGGCGGCATTCCGATGGAGATCCTCGTCTTGCGTATCAAGGAGGATGTAGGCCGCATAATCATTGACCGTGTATGTGAGATCTTCAAGCCCCCAATACACATCCTCACGGTAGTTGCTCGAGGACTAAAGCGCGGTGGATATCATCTTGAGTACCCCCACACAGCACAGAGCAGCCTGGAACGTCTTGGGGCACAATGTTGGTGAAATTAAGGCCGATATTAGCACGTTGGCAGAGAGCTCGGAAAACATATTTTACCTTTCCTGCGAAGCCAGATGTGTCCTTGTTCCTTGTCGCTATGCGTTCGAGCGACTCACATGCCGACAGCATCGCCGTGTCAACTTCGTCACAGGTGTGCACATCAGTGATGCTGAGCAGCAGGTGACTGGGGTGGCTTTTCCCTACCAGGTGTGCATGTGAGTATACCCTTGCTGTTGGTCGATCTAAGAAACTGTTACCTGACAACTCCTCTTTTCTGGACTCAAACCTCCTTTCAAGGTATATCCAAGCTCTCGAGCCGATTTAGATATTCGGTAGGCACGTATGGAGACCCGGTTAGACGTACACAGCAAGCGAGCTGACAAGTGGGGCGCAGTCCTACTTCTGGACGCAGCCGACGTGTTCCTTATGAGGCGAGATTGGAAGGATACGCACTGCAATGCCATGGTCTCGAGTAAGACATATGCTAACCCCTTTCTCTTGTTTGCCAGCCACTCTTCTTCCTTTGCCTCCTTGCAATTTGGCGTGACTAGCCAGTACGCGTACGCCATCATAATCTTCCTCCGAACCCTGGAATACTACCAAGGGATCCTGTTCCTGACGACGAACTGCGTGGGCGTCATCGACGAGGCTTTCAAATCCCGGATCCACGTGTCATTGCGATACCCCAAAGTCAAGTTGAAGTCGACGTTGGAGATATGGGAGAGCACGATGAACTGGATTGATCGCGATAACGAGCAGTAGGATATCACTGTGGAATTTGACAGGAATGAGCTGCTCGACTTCGCTAACGCGCATTTCGAGGCGCACGCGGCCACGGACGGGTCAACGTGGAACGGGCGGCAGATCCGCAACGCCTTCCAGACGGCCATCGCGCTAGGTCAGGACGACCGCGTGGCGAAGATCCGGGAGAGGGGTCTCACTACCGAACAAGCTTTCCTGTCCGGCAAGAAGAGGTGGCGCGTCGTCAAGCTCACGAGCAAGAACCTCGAGACACTCGCCGAGACGGCCCGCGACTTCGACAAGTGCCTCAAGTCGGTGCAGCGCTTGACCGACGGCGAGCTGGCCCGCAGTGAGGATGCGCGCCGCGACGACTTCAGCGACCTGGACGACGCAGCCGCCGGTGATAGATCGTTCCTGTCGCCGGGGTCGGTCGCGAAGTTGGAAAAAGGGGCTGGCTGGCGGGGGAAGGAGCTCGGGCAAGAACGCCGAGGCGAAGTCGCCTCGTGCGTCGGGATCTAAGGCCAAGGGCAAGTAAAATAAAAGGCATTCTGACAAAGATAGCAATAGCAACTGCGAGGATGAGAGCGAAGCTTCCACAGACCGAGACAGGGCTGGAGCCAAGTCGGTTTCCGAGTCACAGAGTGACGAGGCGAGTGACGACTAGGGCGCATGCGAAGCTAGAGACGGAGCACTCCATACGTCAGGTTATAATCTTGGTCTCCCACTTGGGAACCAATAGGCAGACAATGTCTCAAGCCTCAATAATATGCCACCCAGGCAGGAATGTCAAGTCTAGCTCTTAACATCATAACAGTAGCTCATCCCTTCCTTCGTGCGAGAATAAAACTTCCAGATGCCACGTCAATGACTCTGGCTCGGCTTGCCATCGTTCCTTATCAGGCGTCGCTCGACGAGAATTCTGAAGCACAGCCAAGATGTTCGCGGCCCATTGGATCTTTTACTATGGCCTACTCCTTCTCATAGGCAGCGATACTGCCATTGCGATATTCAGTGCCACGGCTAAAAGCAACGTTGCTGTATACTATGTGAGTATTGACCAATCGCTGATTGATGCCGACCTCTAAACGGTGTGCCCAGGGTCAAGGACCGAACCAGAAACGTCTGAATGAGTATTGCGCCGATGACAGCATCGATGTCATAATCCTATCCTTCGTGCACCTGTTCCCTCAGCAAGCCAACGGATATCCGGGCATTGACTTTGGCAATCAATGCTATGCTGAGACGTTTCCCGGCCCAGGGTACAACGGGCATAACACACCTTCAAACAACCGCCTGCTGAAGTGTCCAAACCTGCAACGCGATCTCTACATCTGTCGTCAGGTAAACACCAAGAAGATCATCCTGTCCCTGGGCGGGGGCACTGGCGGCTATCAGCTGAATGGAGCCTCCGATGGCAGCAACTTTGCAACCCAGCTCTGGTCCATGTTTGGGCCTCGGCAGGACGCATGGGTGCAACGTGGCTTGCCGCGGCCATTCGACTACAATAACGTCGGCTTCTCGGTTGACGGGTTCGACTTGGACATAGAGCACTCCTCGAGCGACGCGTCGGCCGGCTACAAGGCCCTGGTAACGAAGCTCCGCTCCCTCTACGCCACCGTCCCGTTGGGGACGTTCTACCTCACGGCCTCGCCGCAGTGCGTCGTCCCGGACCCGAACATGAAGGACATGCTGGCGGCCACCACCTTCGACATGATCTTTATCCAGTTCTACAACACCCCGCAATGCTCCGCCCGCCGCTGGGCGGACGCGAACCCGGGCTACAAGCCTGGGGATGCATCGGCTGCCACGGCGGGATTCACCTTCGATGCTTGGAGTACCTGGCTCGCCGGCACTTCCAGCAAGGACGCGCGGCTCTACGTCGGCCTGCCGGGCTCGGCCGCGGCCGCGAACCCGGGTAACGATTTGTCAGTCGCCCAGGCCTCCAACCTCGCTAACGCGTACTACTGCCGCGCCAACTTCGGCGGCGTGGCTGTCTGGGAGGCGACATATGCGAGCGCGAATGTGGCAGGCGGAAAGAACTTCTACCAGAATATAAAGGCGGCGCTCAACGCTGCCTCCAAAGACACCCGGCAGACATGCAGTTCGGTACGTATTGCCACCCCTCTACTTCTTCCGATTCACCGGCCAGTGAGGCTAATACCCCTACGACTTTATCCTTCATCAGGGTGCTGTTTCTCCGTCACCTCCTCCATCGAAGGATGGACGCTGTGGAAAGGGCGTTTACATGACCACTTGCGGACCTGCGGCATGTTGTAGTGGCTGGGGCTGGTGTGGAACGTCGGCGGACCACTGCGGTATTGGGTGCCAGAAGGGATTTGGCAAATGTACATAGTTGAGTAGTTGAATAGGCCAATTGGCATGAGCATCGATGCCATTGCCCCCAGTTTTACGCACTTGTTGTCACAAACAACGGTCTTAAGTCCAGAACATCAACTCGGCGGTAGAGGCTTTGGTCGTAGCATGCGATATTGCCCTCTGTGTGAGCTAGTCTGAAGTCTGCTAGTGAAGACAGCAGTCTGGACCCCTAAATTTAAACCTCGACTCCACTGGACTGGAGGAATTGCGGAGCGCTGGGGAGAAATGGGGCGATGCGCACAGCGGGTGGCGGGTCTACATATTGGGATCTCGGATTATCATTAAAGCGTCTTTGGGCCTGATTTGGACATGGCCCGGCTGGGGTGCTGCTGTGAGCTTCCAAAATGTGGCCTCAATTGACGCAGGTCACTGATAGGACAGCTTGATTCGCTTGTGGAAACCAACCAGGGAAACCGAGATTGTCTACTTCACATTCAATACCCGTCAACACCATCACGACCACGTATTCAATTCCATCTTTCGTTCCTTTATAATCTTCTTTCTTCTGTAGCGAAACGCCATCACTGCTACGTGTTCTCTGTCTCCCCGTCTTCTTCTAGTCCAACCCTCACAATGGTACGTATGCGACGACAACTCGCGTTGACGAGAATCCCCTTAGTGATCCCCAGCTGCCGCGCGACACCTGCCGCCTCCCAAATATTCTGGCCCGACGGCCCTCGTATGATTCCCATTGCTGACTCCCGCTTTTCTCTCAACTCCAGTCTTCTCCCCGAGCGTCATCGCCTGTCGGCACCCCCGCCAGCACTGGCGTCAGCACCGGCCGCCCGTCCTCGCCTCCTCCTCCCGGTGGCGCCCGAACTGCCATCCGCCGACGAGCCGCCGCCGACCAGAAGGAGAAGATCGCCAATGCCCGCCCGAGCAGCACGAGAGCCGCTGGTGCCGGCGGCAGCAGCAGCACCATGCTGAGGCTGTACACCGACGAGTCGCCCGGCCTCAAGGTTGACCCCGTCGTTGTCCTGGTTCTGTCTCTGGTTTTCATCTTCAGCGTTGTCGCCCTGCACAGTACGTCACAACGATCAACACATAACAGGACAAATATTTTCGCCGTGTGTAATGTACTAACTCGCGGGAACTACAGTCATTGCCAAGGTTACGCGACGATTCTCGAGCTAAAGCGGCTTCGGCGGCGAGTAATGGAGGGGAAGTGATGATTTAGGGCAAACGACCCACATGGCCCGGAATACAAAACATTGCACGTCTGTTTACGAGAATGCTGCCGAGGAGCACAATACTCTAGCACGGAGGAATTGGCCCAGAGCGCATCAGACAGCATCAAATAAGTGCAGATCGGGGACACAAGAGTCGTCCCGATAGGGAAATCGTGTACCATAACCAGCTCCCGCAGGAGAGTTCTTCCTGCAACCAATGCCTTTTCAGTTTCGGATATCTGTTTGCAATGATCTTGGGTGTGCCAGTGAAGTGATGAGAAGCAATCGTGGTACTATGCTAACTCTCCGAAGCGAGCAGGCCAAGGCAGGGGAGGGCTGGAATTCCGAGGGGGCGCGGTTATGGCATTTATTGCCGGGGAACTGTAGTCGAGCTCCCTCAAAAGGAACGGCTATGCTTGGACAGGGACGCTGATGAAACTAAATTTGAAGGAGAATATCGCAGAACCTGTCCTAAATGTTGGCGTGCTGGTCAAACCATACCGCGCCTTCTTGGGGTTCAGCCAGCGTTACACCAACGCCTATGGACGTCAATGCAGCATGCATTTCGGATTATTTCACAAGATATTGATATCCACCCTTCAGAGTGTTATCGTGTTTTTTCTCCACAAAGGAGATGTGCTCCGAACAATGTCTAGAAAGGGATAATCACCGACAGCGTGATACTTTTGCATCAGTGGGGATAAAAACATAGCTTCGATCATGAGTGTACGTTCATGGATTTCGGTATACTGGACGCTCGGGGTGGTCACCACGTCACGGTACCTTTATGGCGTTGCGAGGTTTCCTCGGTGCATTTGAAATTCTCCATGGTCAAGCGATGCGCCAGGTTGGTTACCATGATGCCGCCTGGGTGAACAGCAAGGAACGCGATCCTCCGGAACCCGAGTTGGTAGGCCGGCAGACTAACTTGGCCGAGCCTGGAATGCTGGCCGTCTTGCTTTGTCCATAAACTGACCAACCGTCATAAGCCTCCCCGCCTTCTTCGGAGAACCTGGGGCCGGCAAAGCGGAAGAAGCCGATGCGATGGCCTGGATCTTGAGCACGAGGAGGTCGGTGAGGAGGAAGCGATTGAAGCGGTTAGATGAAAGTGTTATTTCGTGTCCCTCCTGCTCCCTGGTGTAGTCTTTAATCGCCATATCGCCGGCGTTGTTAAGGTCGCCGCCGATCTAGGGGATGGCAGCAACTCCGAAGATCTTCGCTGCAAGTCTGGCGGACCGAGGCGAAGTCGGAAGTAGCACAGGGCACTAAAGTAATCATGATGTCCAGGCCGGCCTAGGCGATTTTTTCGATCATTGGGTCGACCATGGCCTTATTGCGGCTGACGAGGATGCGATGGGCCGGCTCTTCGGGCGATAGAGCAACTACAGCCCGGTCTCCAACAGCCTTCGCGGCAGTTCCTACTCTAGTGTTGTGTTGCTTCAATGTGCCTCGAAGTAACCTTTCAGACTAAGTGAACTACATCCTGCTGTGAGCTGGGTAGTTGGCCTCAAGTATATCGAAACAAGTCCCTTGGAGCTTACGAGAATCAGGACAAGTTTGCATTTACTCGTCGACCAACATCCGAGAGGATCGGAAGCGGCAGCGTCACGATGCCTCGTTCTCTACGATCGCTTGGGCTGTTGTGAGACTCGCTTGTACTGAAAGCGATTGCGTCTCGCTGCTTCATTACCAGCTGTATGGGTAAGTAGAGTGCGTACATATTCGTCCCAACATGCCCTCTTTGTCCCTGGAGCCTGGGTCCAGCCAAGGCCCCGCTTCAGCGCTTCCCCGGGCCCTAACCTATCACGATAAGGCGCTAACCCAGCTAGCTTGAAGCTCCTACAGGTTCGAACCAACTAGGGACGTCATTTTTCAGGGTAGTCCCATCCTTTACATGACCTACGATCATCGCCAGACACCTGTTTCCTGTACCTTTCATAGCCATATCGCATATCTTCTCTCCTCGTAACCATTTTGTCAAGATTGCATTAATTAGAAGCAAACGAACCCCGTTCTCTCACCATCTTTATCGTTGCAACAACAGTTCTATGGCTCAGATGCGGGTTTCTATTTGACCTACGCACTGCCGATACCTCGATAGAGTACCCCGCCTTCGCGGCACTACCTATTTACGTGCTCACTACGAACCTGAACGACCCTACATGCCGTACCGATCTTAGCCATGTCGGTTCTCGATTCGAAGCGTGCTGCCACCAGCAGCAGCTCTGACAGGGAGAGCGGAAACAATGATGGCAGCGCCCAGGGACTGCAAGACAACAATGGACATGAGATTCCTGAAGCCGCGATCCCCAGGCCCGAAGCCGGGATGCCTTTGCCCGCGCTACCTGATCTTGGCGCCGAAGAAGAAGTGCCGCCGGCTTATAGTGCATTACATGACCAAATATCCCTGCACCAGTCTGGCTTCGACGCCGGTGCTACCTTGACAGGTGAGTACAGACTGTCACCGAGGAACATGCGCCATGGGGACTGACTGCATGGTTACGTACCTGAACAGATGATGGCCGAATCAACATCAACATCAACCAGACAAGTCGACAGCTAGCCGATATTATCGCGCCCACTCTGCGTAACCAGCTGAAACAAGATGCCCGAGCCGAGGGCCCTCTGCCGCCGGCGTATATCCCCCCCGAGTCTTGGCGGCCGGCCCGGCCAGACACCTCCGCCCCAGCTCAACATTGTCATCCAGATTGTAGGATCGCGGGGAGACGTTCAGCCATTCGTCGCTCTGGGTCTAATACTAAAGAACACGTACGGACACCGGGTGCGCATTGCTACACACGGTACCTTCCAGAAGTTTATCGAAGAGAACGGCCTTGAATTCTTTTGCATCGGAGGAGATCCTGCCGAGCTCATGGCCTTCATGGTCAAGCATCCGGGGCTAATGCCGGGCTTCGACGCCATGGCCAATGGCGAGGTGACCAAGCGACGCAAGGGCATCGAAGAGATCGTCTACGGTTGCTGGCGATCTTGCATCGAGGCCGGCAACGGGTTGGGCCCGGCGCCACGACTCCAACGGGGTCGCAACGTCCCGGGCGAAGGAGAATCGACAATGGTGATGGACCCTGCGAATAAGCCATTCATCGCGGATGCCATCATTGCCAATCCTCCCAGTTTCGCACATATCCACGTGGCTGAGAAGCTCGGTGTACCTTTGCATTTGATGTTTACGTGAGTATCGTAACAAGCCGCTGCAACCCAAGCAAGACTGACAAAGCAACAGCATGCCGTGGTCACCGACCCGAGCGTTCCCCCAGCCACTGGCCAATATCCAATCGACGAACACCGATCCTGTCACCACGAATTACGTATCTTACGCTCTCGTTGAGATGATGACCTGGCAGGGATTAGGTGATGTCATTAACCGGTTCCGTACGAAAGTGCTGGATCTTGACCCGCTGTCGTTGATATGGGCTCCTGGCGTGCTTAACCGCCTGCGCATTCCTTACACTTACTGCTGGCAAGTGTACCGGACACCCATCTCAAACTTTGGCTAATATTCGCTAGGTCTCCGGCTTTGATCCCCAAGCCTAATGATTGGGGAAACCACATAGACATTGCAGGTTTCTACTTCCTCAACTTGGCGTCTAATTTCACCCCGGAACCTGAACTCGCCGCTTTCTTGGAGGCTGGCCCACCTCCTATCTACATCGGGTTTGGATCGATTGTGGTAGATGACCCGGACGCCCTAACACGCACGATCTTCGAAGCTGTGGCCGCTACCGGCGTGAGAGCACTGGTCTCCAAGGGTTGGGGAGGCCTCGGAGCGGATTCTCTCGGGGTGCCGGACAATATCTTCATGCTAGGCAACGTACCCCATGATTGGTTGTTCCAGCACGTCTCAGCTGTCTGTCACCATGGAGGAGCTGGAACGACTGCTGCCGGAATCAATGCTGGCAAACCGACGATTGTCGTGCCCTTCTTCGGCGACCAACCCTTTTGGGGTGCCATGGTAGCAAGAGCTGGCGCTGGCCCAGATCCTATCCACAACAAGAGCCTCAACACTGAGAAGCTTGCAGAGGCAATCAGGGTGGCCATGAAGCCGGAGACACAACAACGCGCCAAAGAACTCGGTGCAAAGATCCGCGAGGAACAAGGTACCGATGTCGGCGGTCAGTGTTTCCACCAGCATCTGGATGTCGACAAACTGCGCTGCTCTGTCGCCCCTAGCAGGGTGGCTGTTTGGCGCGTTCGAAGAACAAGCATCCGTTTGAGCAGTTTGGCTGCGGCTTCGCTTGTGCAAAATGGGTATATCCAGTATTCAGATCTAAAGCTGTGGGTAGCCACGAATTCTTTGTAGAAACCATTTCTAACAATAAACTAGGTTCCGCTCCAGAGAGTACAGTACAGAAGACGAGCCGTGGGATCCTGTGTCAGCTGTGACATCTGCCCTCGTGGGTGATCTTGGCGCAATTGGGCTTGCCGTAGCCGATTTCCCTCGCGACATCTTCAACATGGCAAAAACGCAGAAAAAGTCCGAAGGCCCGAAGGAGGAGTCTACCGAACAGATCTCGGACACTCCGCCGTCGACCGACCGCAGCGGGGCGGCCGGCTCAAACACAAACTTGTCCGACGCGGCCGAATCGCCACAAACCCCAGTCCTCACCGACGAGAGTACGAGTAGTCTTACACATACGGCCTCTGGTGCCTCGGCTTTGTCGAAAACGACCACAGGTTCGTCGGAGCGACCGGCAGCGCCCCAAGCAGCACCCGCCAAGCCCAAACCCCAGCCCGTTGCCGCTAGTACCGAATCAGACCTCGATCGAGTCATGGGCGCTGGAAACAGTATCGGCAACATTGTTACGACCGGTGTCAAAACCCCCATGAACTTTTGCCTCGGATTGGCTCGCGGCTTCCGAAATGCGCCAAAACTTTACAACGACGATACAGTGAGACCGACGGAAAAGGTCACCGATTTGTCTAGCGGAATTAGAGTCGCTAGCAAAGAGTTTGGTCTGGGTCTCTTTGACGGAATATCTGGACTAGTCACACAGCCACTCCGAGGTGCCGAGAAAGAAGGCGCGACAGGTCTAGTCAAAGGATTCGCGAAAGGTATTGGTGGCCTGATCTTCAAGCCAGCGGCCGGCAAGTTGTTTCTATTACGCCCTCTACTTTTGGCGCAGTACTGACATGTGAACAGGTGCCTGGGCCGTCCCAGCTTATGCCATGGCTGGTCTGCACGCCGAGATCCGTAGCAAATTCGCACAGAGCGCGTACAATTACATTGTGGCATCGCGCATCTCGCAAGGTAATATGGACCACCAAGGGGCCACCCAAGAGGAACGAGATGACATCGAAATTCGCTGGCTGTCGTTGAAGGACGAATTGACGGGCTATTACCAGCTCAAACAAAAGGAGAAGGGAAAGGGGCCCAGCACCCGAGCCCAGGCGCCCGAACATGCTACAGTATCGACAGAGAGTCTGGCTACGGGTTCAGAGCCACCCCAGACCGGGTGGTGGCACACGAGAAATATGCCATTCGAAGAGAGAAAGCGGTTGCAGGAACAGAAGAAGGCTTGGAAGCAGAAGCAATCTGGTGCCGCGCCTCTCCGGCAAACCTCATACATCACTGAGAACTTGACACCGTCAACAGGCGTATCATTAACCCCGGCCGAAACCGAACAGGATATGGAACAAGCCATTCAAGCAGCTGTCCGAGAGACTTCGCGGGGCGATCCTCGCGAAGACGCGAGAATTGAGCAGGCCATCCGTCAGAGCGTGGGAGCTTTGCGCAGCAGTTCGACATTGAACGGTTCCACTTCGTCTGCGCAGTCGACCTCAGCCACCTCTGTCGCCCCGGGAAGCCTCCCTGTCGATGTGAAACAACCAACGCCGTTCGCTCCGAGCGACTTTGGCGATATTACCGACGAGGAGTACCAGGCTTACATTGAGCAAGCTGTTCAAGCCAGTATGGCCGAGCAGCAGCGAAGGGCTGCGCCCAGGCAGCAACACCAGGATGAGGACGACCAAGACTACCAGCGAGCCTTGCGGGAGTCTCAGAACGGGGGAAATGCAACTGGTGAAGATGAAGAGGAACTGAGAAAGGCCATTGAGGCTTCCCGCATCCAGCACGGCAGCGGTGGTCAGCACGGAGACGACGAAGAGCTAAAAAGAGCTCTTGCTGCTTCCCAGACTGATCTTCACAAACATGAGGGAGCCAATAACAATGACGACGATGACGACGCACTGAAACGAGCCATGGAAGAATCCGAGCGCGCGCACCAGGAAGAGCTGAAGCGGGTTGAGACAATGAAAAAGGAGGAGGATGTGGTTCTGGAGTACATCAAGAAGCAGAGTCTCGCGGAAGAACAGTACAGGCAAAAGGCCAAAGACCAAGTAAGCACTTCCGCAAATGATGGCAGTGACGAAGAGTTGAAGAAAGCACTGGAGGAGAGCATGCGACTCGGCGGAAAAGCCGGGGAAAGCTCAGGGGCATAGCGCGCAATCGGGTTCCGCGGTGGGCGCTGGCGCTAGTACTGACAACCCATTCAGCCCACCAACTAAATACCCTTAAAGAGATCATGTACATGAAGTAACGATTGATGAGTACTTGGCGTTCGTTGGGGAGAGTCGATGACGACAGGCGCGGCATTGACTATTAGCAGACTCTTTGCTTCGATCCACGGCCTAGCGGCATCCATCGCTCGGCAATCTCATCTGTGCCATCTGATCTCACCACCGGCAGGCTGGACCAGATCTTCTTGGGCCAATCACGACGACGAGGGCACTGACCTCTGGCAGGGGAAGGGGCAGGGGAAGGGGCAGGGGAAGGGGCAGGGGGAAGGGGGCAGGGGCAGGGGCACAAGAGGAAGCCCCGTGGCCCCCTACATACCAATAACCTTATTCCTTACTGAGAATCCGTTGCTCCTTTTTCTTTTTCTATAGCAGCTATCAATTGTTGCCTTTGTCTCACGGGCTGGCCCGTGCATCTCATCACAGGAGGCTTCTCATGACGGTTAGATGAATCATCATTGACCGCCAAACGCTACTCAGCTTTAAACTACCCAGCCAAACATGGCGTCATTAAGCCTTTGCAAGCATCCCGACTTTCTCTCTTTGATCGCCTATCGGTTGCGGCAGCGTGGTGAAAAACAAAGCCATCGGTAGGTAATGATGGTATGTGACCTTGGAGGATCGCGATCGTACATGCTTGCGTGCAACTACTGGGCAGGCGCAAGAAAGGGATTATAAGCTCGTGGCATTTCCCATCTAGATTCCGAATGTTGTGTCAACACAGAACAACATCACTAGTCGCCATCTACACTCAGGTACATAGCCAACCATTCTCTCGTCTCCCAATCACGACACCACGACAATGTCTTCTTACGAAAACGAAGCTCCCTCTGGCGAGGTCGTCGATAACTCATACGTGAGCCGTTCCGGCCACAAGAATGAGCCCCTCAACGTGGTCAGCGACCAGGAGCGCGTCGCCGAGCCTGTTGACGCCGAGGCTGATACTGATGAACAGCTCGGTAAGTGTCCACCTCGTCTCATGTTAAAAAAATCGGTCGTGTGCAGCATGTGAGGACTATCGATGAATTTCGAACTGATTCGGCGCCTTTTCCAGCTCGTGATGACAATGAAGCCATCGACCGCGACAACATACTCGACGAGCGTACTCGTGGCGCCGGCAAGCCCAAAGGCACTTACACTGAGCCCGGTGATGAAGAGGGCCTCCCAACGAACGACGGAACAAGCTCGACTTAAATTGAGAGCGACTGATTGATGTTGCGCCAGTTCTACGGCAACACTTCAGGGCGGATATAGAGCGTAGCTTTTTGCTATTCGACAAGCTGGATTTTTCTGATACCAATTGTTGGCAGGTTACGATGCTGTCACAGCCGAAGCTAGATTTAATAATAACTCACACCTATCTTATCGATACAATCTTATGTGTAAAATGTGAGGGCATTTAAGAATGTAAAATGCGGAAACCCATATATTACTCATCCTGGGATATTTCCAGTGGTTGTCAGACGCTTTAAGCGCATTCACGAGTCATATATGCCGCGTTGTTGCTCATTTCCCACTGCCATCGAGTCAGTAAATGAGCATAGCTTCGTCGATCAAGTGCTTTCAGCCGTCCACTCGGTCTTCGGTCAGCTGCCGGTCAACTTACCGTACGACAGGGCAGCGTCAGAGCAGCGTCAGAGCAGCAACAGAGCAGCAACAGCCGGTCTGCGGCTCGACGGTGAGGGTCATGCAAAGAGCAGGGCTCGAGAATGGATCGAGCACACGACAAGCATCAGTTCCCGGTGTAACTACACTGCAGCTACCCCGCATGCGAGGGAGGTGAATCTCCACCGGTGCCTCACCTTCCCGAGCCCGAACCAAGGCCGTCGCCCCCTCACCCCTTCACCCCTTCACCCCTCACTCCTCCGCATACTCCAAAGCGTGTGCGTGGTTAATTAGGCTGAATACCGGCGTTGGGGTAGCTCGGCGTCATAGACCGCGAATGTACCGGCCAAAGAAGCGTGATGCCTGCCGGGAGAGGCACAACGTAGACCTATCCTTGGTGATGGCGCTGTTACTCCCATGGGCTCGACTTTCCTGCCTGTGGGCGGTCACCTCGAGGCCCGGATGATCGGATGGACTACAGTGAGGGAGTACGGGGCCAACAAGAAAAGCCCCCCGACTCACTTCACGAGCTCCAACAGTTATGTCAGTCCTCTGCACCCTGCGCCAGTCCAAGGCGCCAGTGATTGGCCTGCGCCGGGATAGAAGATTCATTAGATCTGCGGGTAACATGCATAGCAACGGTCTAACTTTTTGGCCAAAGGGGGGGCAACAAGTGGGTGAAGCTGCGCCTGCGCGTTCGCTTCTCCCGCCGTGCCGGGCTGCCCTACCGGGTTGCCATAGTCTTGGTTTCTGCGGGAACGGCTCACCGTCGGCTGGTTAGAGCACGCCATGTATATAAACCATGGTGCCCGGAATCTGCTTGCAGCATGTTTCCAGCTCAGTTAGCCCCTATAGCCATCGTGACGAGAAGTAGCAGTAGAAGTACTACACCATGGCCCTTCAGCTCCTGACCACCGTCGGCCTCTTGGCCTCCAGTGCAGCCGCCGCTGGCCATCTGTTCCCAGACTGCCAGACCGGTCCTCTCTCCAACAACGTCGTCTGCAACACCAAGGCCTCGGTGACGGATCGGGCCAAGGCCCTCGTGGCCGCTCTCACCATCGAGGAGAAGATCACTCTGACCGGCAGCACCTCGCCTGGCGTTCATCGCCTCGGTCTTCCCAGCTACGAATGGTGGCGTAAGTTCTTCGCATCACATGCCAACACCTTTTAGACCTCGCACACTGACACACCTTGCAACAGAGGAGGCTCTTCACGGCGTTGCATCGTCGCCCGGCGTCACCTTCAACAAGCAGTCTGGCGGTAACTACTCTTTTGCCACCTCATTTCCCCAACCTATCCTGATGGGGGCTGCCTTCAACGATGACTTGATTAAAGCTGTCGCCACTGTCATCAGTACCGAGGCGCGCGCCTTCAACAATGCCAACCGGTCCGGGTTGGACTACTGGACCCCCAACATCAACCCCTATAGGGACCCCCGCTGGGGACGCGGACAGGAAACCCCGGGCGAAGACACTTTCCACATCAAGTCCTACGTCAAGTCCCTCATCGAGGGCCTTCAGGGGAGTGATCCGAACTACCTCAAAGTGGTGGCTACCTGCAAAGTGAGTGATCGCCAACGAATGACAAAACGATGACATCGGCTGACACATACTGGTAGCACTTTGTCGGTTACGACGTTGAAAACTGGAGCGGCAACGAGCGATACGGGTTTGATGCCATCATCAGCCCGCAGGAGCTGAGCGAGTACTACATGCAACCTTTCCAGACGTGCGCCCGCGACGCCAAGGTCGCTTCCATCATGTGCTCCTACAACGCATTGAACGGCGTGCCGACCTGTGCCGACTCGTATCTTTTGCAGGATGTGCTGAGAGACCACTGGAATTGGACCGACGACGGTTTCTACGTCACATCCGACTGCGATTCCATCCAGAACGTCTTCTTGCCCCACAACTACACCGACACTCGCGAAGAGGCGGTCGCATTCTCCTTAATCGCCGGCACCGACCTCGACTGTGGCGCATACTACGGAACCCATCTCCCGGCCGCTTACGAGCAGGGTCTCTTCAACGATACCACCATCGACCAGGCCCTGGTACGTCTCTACTCGGCCCAGATCCGACTGGGCATGTTCGACCCCGCCAACAACCAGGCATACCGTGCTCTCACCTTTGGCGATGTGAACACCCCCCGACTCTCAGACACTGGCCCTCAGGGTCGCAGAGGAGGGCATCGTGCTTATCAAGAACGACGGCACACTGCCCCTCCAGACCAAGGATCGCAATATGACCATTGCCGTGATTGGTCCTTGGGCGAACGCGACTACGACCATGCAGGGAAACTACGCCGGCGTCGCCCCCTACCTTCGGTCCCCGTACTTGGCTGCCAAGGACCTACCCGGCGTCAACGTCTTGTACGCCGGCTCCCCTGGCGACCCAACCACGGACGGCTACCCGGCCGCCATCAAGGCCGCCAAGGCTGCAGACGTCGTCATCTACGCCGACGGCGCCAACAGTGCCGAGGAAGAGGACCGTAACTTGATCCGCTGGTCTGGCGAGCGTCAGGATATCATGACGTTGCTCGCGGGGTACGGCAAGCCTTTCATCCTCCTGCAGATGGGCGACCAGCTCGACGACACGCCTTTCCTCCACCACGAGAACGTCTCGGCAATTCTTTGGGCAGGCTTCCCCGGCCAGTCGGGCGGCGATGCCATCATGAACATCATCACGGGAAAGACGGCGCCCGCTGGTCGCATGCCCGTCACGCAGTATCCGGCACACTACGTCGACGACGTGCCCATGACGGATATGAGCCTCCGCCCCAACGCGACGTCGGGAAATCCGGGTCGCACCTACATGTGGTACAACCAGTCGGTCGTGGATTTCGGTTTCGGCTTGCACTACACCCACTTCACGGCCTCGTTCGCCAACGACAGCGACGCGTCGTCGTGGGACATCCAGTCGCTGATGCAGGGCTGCACCGAGGCCTACAAGGACCTCTGCTCGTTCCAGAGCGTGGGCGTCTCGGTGCGGAACGAGGGCTCGGTCAAATCAGATTTCGTCACGCTCGGCTTTGTGGCAGGCGAGCACGGCCCGACGCCCTACCCCATCAAGCAGCTCGTCGCGTATGAGCGCCTCTTCGCGGTCGAGGCCGGCGCCACCGCCATGGCGCATCTAAACCTCACACTGGGCAGCCTCGCGCGCCACGATGACATGGGCAACTTGGTGCTCTACCCAGGCGACTACAGTCTGCTCGTCGACGTGCCGACGCAGGCCACGTGGAACTTCACGCTGACGGGCAAAGAAGCCACGCTGGAAGAGTGGCCGCAGGCTCCTCCTCGGCAGTGAATCGGCATGTGTGGGGAAAGCAGGATGGGGCATCGAAGTGGGTGGGAGGAGAAGCCTAGAGTATGTAGAGTAAGTAAATACTTGTAATGTCTGTATGTCGTGGGTGGCTCTTTGTTGTGTATGTGAATGAAATGGCGTTTATTCACGATGTGTTAATCCCCGTCATCCTGTGCATCGCATCGTATTCAGTGTGCCATCGACAATGGCTGATGGAAACGCTCGCGCGTCTGCTGTTTGATTTCGGCACCTTCTCCCAAGAGCGCGGACACCTTAGAGGGTTTTCGTCGGGCGGGTGTTCGTGATCAACGATGATTTCTGCGATACCTAGGCATATCCCAATTCTCATATTAGCCGCCCCATGCCTTGGGCTGAGGGCCAGTGCAATTGTCGTAAGTTGGTTGGGAGACGTTTGCGTAGGGTTGCAACGAGGGGACATTGATGCACGCGATCGCCAGGTCAAATTGGGAAGCTGGTTTCGCATCCGACATTTGCGTTCTGGCATTGAGCCCGATTTTCCCATACTGCGCTGACGCCTGGCCATCTTATTGTTGCATCATACGTCCGGTCTCGTCTCGTCTCGTCGCGCCTGGCCGCTGGTGGGAGGATAAACCGATGGATGGATGGCTGGGCTGGTTCCAATTGGAGTTGGCCACTACATGATACTCATGCCGGCGCGCTCCGGCCGGTGGAAATCGAGGTTGCCTGCCATCTTACCCAGGTGCGTATCGGCCGGTTCCTGCTCTTCCATTTGCCCACGTTTGTCGCGCGATTCGTTCCATAGCTAGACCAGCAGAAGCCGAAAAGACAGGACGACGCGTTTGAGATGCTGTAAACTCGAGAGATTCCCAAGCACGCCTCCGGTCGCGATACTTGGTCATTGACAAAACCTGCGACGACGGAGGCTAGCCACGTTAGTATGCTGGATCGAAATCCACCGGGGCCAAATTTCGATCCGCTCGTATCTCTGTCGTCCCCACGCCAGCAGTAAGCGGGAATAAGAGTCGGCTACAGGTGTCCATTGCGGCCAAACCTGTTTGTCAAGGGCCGTGGCCTGATTCGCCAATGCCGGGGCCAGCGCTGCTGACTGCACCGGCTCAAAGCGTACTGTACAGTACAAAAGCTTTTCGGTGGAGACTAACGGCTTCTTTCATGTTACTTGCGGGAGCTCCAGCCCAGCCAAGCCCAGCCCGCGAAAAAGATAAGGACGAGACGACGGCGTCACCGTATCCATCTCTAGCCATCTCGCCATCCATTGGCCTGCCCTGACTAAAACGGAAGGGGAAGAGGCTACAGGAGATGGCCTCCATAATAAAAAATCGTAGCAGACTTGCAGGCCGATAATGAATGATGGGCGTTTTTTTCTTCCCTCTCACGCCCTCCTTTTCCCCATGCTGGCCCGGTGGTTCGTGCGATGTGCAAATTTTCGTCCAACTTATGGAGCCACCCACCGATAAGTCTTCTCGTCCTTGCCACGGTCGGTAAGGGCTGCTCTATACGGCCTGGATCTGGCGACTGGGTCTGGGGGACCACCGAGTGAAGGAGCATAATGACTCTGCCGGTACCGAACATCGCACGGTTTTCTGCCTCTTTAATAAAACCCCATGGTCGCTTTTGCTTCCCTTTCCCCCCTTATTCTTACTCTTGCTCTCTGTCTGGCTCTTCTCTCGTAATAGAATACTTTTCTAGCACGCCAAAGGGTACCAACAAGGGACACAGTACCTCGACCCCCTGTTTTGGTAGCTTTTAGCATCGCCAAAACCTTACCACCTTGACGGCCCACTGGTTGTTGTCTGTGTGTGTGCACCCGCGCAAAAAGAAGAAGCAGTTTCAGACTCAGCTCTTCAGCCTTTCCCGGGTTTGTCATGGCGATAATGACCAGCGAGAAAGATTCGGCAAACAAGGAGGCCGAAGTCAAACTTCCTCACCATGAGGGCACAAATTCGCTCAACGGCTCCGGCAAGGACGTCGAGGCCGGCGGCGCGGAGCTCAAGCGTGGCCTGCAGGCTCATCACCTGCAGTTCCTCGCCATCGGTGGTACTATAGGCACCGGTCTGTTCCTGGGAAGCGGCAAGGCTATCGCGACGGCGGGGCCCGTAAGCACCCTCATCGCCTTCATCTTCGTCGGCGCTATCGTCTTCTCCATCATGACAGGCCTGGGCGAGATGGCCTCCTTCATCCCAGTACCCGGCTCCTTCACCGTCTACGCCTCGCGATTCGTCGACCCCTCACTCGGTTTCGCTATGGGTTGGATCTACTGGTTCAGCTGGTCCATCACCTTCGCCCTCGAGCTGACCGCCGCCGGCCTCATTATCCAGTATTGGGACGCCAGCCTGAGCATCGCCATATTTATCACCATCTTCTGGGTCGTCTTCACCGCCATTAACTTCCTGCCCATCCGCTGGTATGGCGAGTTCGAGATGTGGTTCTCCAGCATTAAGGTCGTCACCATCGTCGGCTTCATCATCTTTGCCATCTGCATCAACGCCGGCGCGGGCGAGCAGGGCTATATCGGCTTCCATAACTGGGTCCACCCCGGCCCCTTTGCCGAGTCCATCGTCTCGGGCCCCACCGGCAAGTTTGTCGCGTTCTGGTCCGTCCTGGTCACGGCCGGATTCAGCTACCAGGGTGCCGAGCTCGTCGGTGTCGGTGCCGGTGAGACGGCTGACCCCGCCAAGGCCGTTCCCTCGGCTATCCGCTGGACCTTCTGGGGCATCCTATCGCTCTTCGTCTCGACCATCTTCTTTATCGGTCTCCTTGTGCCCTCCGACAACCCGGATCTAAACCTCGGCAAGACCGACGCCTCCGCGTCACCCCTCGTCATTGCCGCCAAGCTGGCGGGCGTCAAAGTCCTTCCCGATATCATCAACGCGGTCCTCCTCACCGCCGTGCTCTCAGCTGCCAACTCCAACGTGTATTCCGGCAGCCGAATCCTCGTTGCCCTTACCAACGAGGGCCACGCGCCTGCCTTCATGCGACGCACCAACAAGATCGGCACCCCCTACGTCGCCGTAGGCATCACCTCGGCTATCGGTCTGCTCGCCTACATGAACCTCTCCGAGAGCGGAGGCGACGTCTTCAACTGGCTGCTTAACATTACGGCCATTGCCGGCTTCATCACATGGTCCTGCATCTGCATTTGCCACTTGCGCTTTATGAAGGTGCTCGCGGCACAAGGTACCTCGCGGGACATTCTGCCGTACCGGGCGCCCCCTGCAGCCGTACCTGACGTGGTTCGGCCTTTTCTTTTGCGTGCTCATCTTGCTTACCAATGGCTTCACCGCCTTTATGGGCTGGAGCACCAGCGACTTCTTCGCGGCGTACATCAGCTTGATCCTGTTTGTCGTCTTGCTCGTGGGCCACAAGCTCATAATGCGGACCAAGCCCGTGAAGCTGGCGGATGTGGATCTCATGACGGGACGGGTCGGGCAATAGAAAAGCGTGTACATGTAGCAGCAGTGGTAGCAGTAGTTCGAGCGATGTGATTTTAATGTATAATGGAAGAAATGATCAAATGAATGTGGGGGAATGGACCCTTTGAACCACTGACCATTGCTGGAGAACAACTTGAAGCAGTGTCGGCGCGGCAGTCAGGATCCGACATGTGCACGTCTACATACAAAAAAACACCATGATTTACGACGTAGCAACTTCAACTTCGTTGCGGGCGAAAGTAAGCTTGACCAATAGCAGAGAATCCCAAGTCAGCCGCTACTGGATCTATTAATGGGTGTCAGAAGGGCGCACTGGCCCGTAAGCACCAGACCATTGGACTGACCACCCGCCTGGGTCGATTTGGTAGGGCGCTAAATTTTGACAGCACATATCGTGGGCACGTAGTGTTTTGGTGTCTTTGCCATATTTCTCACGGAAGACATGCCATTGGTCGGATGTCCAATGTCGATTGTCCAATTTCCGACCCTATCCTACCCAGCTAGGCCCGTGTCTAGCAAGGCGGATGTTCCCGTCAACGGTCTCGTTTCGACTATCACGTTCAGTCATGACTAAGTATCTCTGCCAATCGCATCCAGGTCGTTGCGTGCGTGCACCGCCCCTGCCCCGGGGGCCGAGGCGCTTGGCGCATGGGTCGTCGGTTGCCGCGTTTCCCTGCCCATCAGGTCAAGTGGCCAACGTGGGCGGGAGAGGAACACAGAGGTCGGAATGCAAACAAGCAAACAATTGTCTTTATATAACCGGTATGATGGTTGAATCCCCGTGGCTGCGGGTAGTGGATGTCGGTTGCGGTGGACTCAGTAATTTGAGGATCTGGGGTGACGGGGCACAGCCAAGAGGCCAAGCACCCCATCCAGACGGGACTCGGCACACCCTGCACCAGCCTGACAAGGGGAATGGACCGAGAATGGAGGCGCAGAGGCCGTCAGCGAGACGCGCCCAGGCAGTCCCAAGCATGCCGAGTGACGATGCAGCCAATCACGGGCCGGCAGGAGGAACAGTTGTGGCTCTGTCTTGCGTGGCCTCTGGTCTCGGCGCTCATATTGACTTCCCAAAGCGCCTTCACCAGATGACACCCTCCCTCGGCCTGCCGGGCTGTTGGAGGCCAGCTTCGCGCGCCTCGAACCTGGGCTGCGACTGCGACTGCGACTGCGCCTGCGTCCGCTGCCCGTGTTTCCCGCGTCCCCTATCTCCAATAGCCCATCTCTCTCCACTGCCCCCGATCGAACCCTTATTTCTACTCTTCTCATAACTTCTGCCGGCGTTTCCTCCCGTCAGACTGACTTCGCGACAAGAACACCGCCACAGCCATCCAAACAAAAAGTCCACCAGGCTCAAACCGCCGTCCATTTTGCATTTCTGCAACATCCATCATCCATTCCTTCATTCTTCACACAGACTCTTGAATCGAAACATCAAGCGCAGCGCGTTTGCGATCCAGAAAGGCCATTCATTAGCACCATGTCTCAGCAAGGCTACTACCAGCAGGGACCTCCCCCTCCTCAAGGATACGCTCAAGGGTTCGTGTCCCCTCGCGCTTCCATAGCAGCAATGCGACCACGTTTCGGACGACAATGAGCTAACTATCGCACAGTCCTTACCCTCCTCCTCAGCAGCCGGTACGTTAGACAACCGTCTCGCGACGTCGTTTCGCCCTTCCCCGTATGCGACGCATCTTCAGCTTGGGAAGGACCGATAGCGTTGTTCCCCTTCGTGCCACAAGCCGCGAACCCCAACGATCGTTTTGGGCTGCCGGTCACGAATATCGCAAACATGCTGACTCTGGTGGCTTCTAGATGTACTACCAGCAACAACCCCCGCCTCCCCAGCAGCAAGAAAAGAGCCATGGTTGCCTTTACGGATGGTAAGTCGGTTACCGCCAAACTCCAATCCGGCATTCCGTTGGTGAGATCGTGTGGTCCCATGCTAACCACCAACTTACCACTATAGTCTGGCGACATTGTGCTGCTGTTGGCTGTGTGGCGAATCGTGCGAGTGTTGTCTAGAGTGTTGCGACTGTTGTTAGAGAAGTCGGAGCGAGAGATGATCTGCCGTGTTGACTACTTGAGGACAAGTTCAAGACGCAGCCGACCGTTGCCATCGGCGAACGGCAACAAGTGTAACAAGATTGGCAGTAGTTAGGCATTGGTATGGGGCAAGATATTTTTGGAAGGAGATGAACGAACGAATATGAGTTGTATTGTTGGACTGATTCATGATCGGTATCATGAAGGGACGGCGTGGCCTCTGTTTTTCTCTCTCTCCTTATGTTCAATAAGAGATTTATAATCCTCGATGTTCCTTACTGTTTCCACTGGCCTCTTGAACCTTGCACTAAACTGACCTGCCCATTGCAAGCGCATCGTGTGACCATGTGGCTTGAAACTATCAAGCGCAACGGCGACAGGGGAACCAATGAGGAAAGGAGAAATGCGTAGTCTGGCGCCACCTAAGCCCTAAGCCGACGTCGCCTCATCCTGGGCACCAACACAAGAACATTCAAAGTATGGGCAGTCCTCCATAAGCGAGAGTGCAATATGCGGCTTTTCATGGTCTGGACCAACTATCCGCAACGCAAATATGAGCAACTGTCGCATGCCTCATGTGGCCACGGCTAGAGTGCCCCCTTTTCGGGCCTGTGAATTGGCAGAAGAGGGTCTGTCTACAGGCGCACAAACAGGCTTTGCCGCCCCTTCGGTCGTGAAGCCCCTTATGATTCTCACGACTCCGGTGGCTGTTTCTGCACCAGACTGCCGACACGCCTCTCCCAGCTCAGCAAGGAGAGCCTCCGGTCTCCCTTGCCGAACCCCACATCGACTTTGACCGACCAGCCCGGACCTTGTGCCACGCGCGAGTTATCATTCTCATTGTCGGCTGCATGGCCGGGATTTTCCACCAATTCCCAGTCTTCCTGGCCTGCGCTTTCACCGTCACGAGTACTTCGGGTCTGGCATTTCTCAGTCGTGACGGAGGAGTGACTTAAACAAGGCTGTGGCTTGATCTTCTCGACTATAACTGGCGTTTCGCCGCCTTCCGCCCGAGGTGATGGTGAACCATATCGCGGTCCAGTGAGCTTGGTGACTGTGGTTGATCGTTAGTTGTTGACACGAACTTCTAACCCATACGTCAAGCAGATCGGCATGCACATGCGACTTGTATCTAACTCACCCACGGGGACTTGGCCCAAGGTTCCTCCTCTCTGCGACATCTTCTCGCTTTGGGCTTCTGCCGTGTCTTTGTGCTGGGGAGTATCGTGGTCGTTGTCTCTTTCGTTTTTGCCAGGCTTGTTATGTATCGAATTCCGAATCATCAAACATGCTGACTTTAATCGGCATATGACAAAGAAAGCGGAGAGAAGAGGGTTTCTGGGCCCAGGCGATTGCGAATCCAAGAGAGAAAAGGTGTGCCTAAGATGCTGTTAAAGAAGTTGATTGGCGAATTTGCCCCGCATATGCTACCAATGCAAGTACATTACAGTTGTTGGTGGCGATATGGCCAAAGATGCCGTAAGCGAGGCTTTCTTTTGGTTGCCATTGGCCAATATTCTTAGCCAAGGGAAGGATCCGACAAAAGCGTGAGGACCACAAGCAGCCGCCTCGATTTGCACCGAGCCCTGGGTTCAGAGTCAGGGGGTGGCTTCGACTCTCTCAAGTGTGCCAGTGTTTCTGTTAATGGGCTGTGTTGAAGCCCAGAACCCAGGTTTACTTTAGAGGGCTATTTATGTTAGATCTAGATGTTTTTGTGTTTCTGTGGAATCTTGAGGCTTTTCGGCTGGTCTTGATCGCATCACCGCTTGCCGAGTCTTTCCATTCGCTTCGTGAGACTGAAGTATCTGTCCAAATAAATAGTATAAATTATGTAATACGAAAAGGAGGCATAGCAATATAGAAGTAAATAAAGTATTCTGCCCCTAGCCAAGTCTTTACCAGGTCAACATGCGCTGGAAATGCGTCAGTTGACAAATCCAAGGGCAACTCGAGTCCCATAGTTCTGGTGCCACAAACTTTACAGCCCATAGGATATTAAGATCAACTCCTTGCGCCCACTCTCTGCGAGGAACCAGCAAATCGACGGCGCAATACTGGAAGTTTAGAGAACCTCCTTAGCCGATATGGTCGGGCTGCGAGCCATCGTAAGGGTTCTTGCGAATGGCAATCGTAGAGCTCCAGTTCTCATCAGGCTTAGGGTTGAGTTGAGACTGATATGTGTTTCTCGTCAGCGGGAACACAGAAAGGCCAAGGATGGCAGTCAGGGGAAAGAAGAGATAGGTGAGCAGGATAAACTTACGGAGCTAACAGCACAGTTGGCAGGAGTGGCCCCGTATCGGGTGATGGCGGTGGTGCCGTTCTTGGAAGTGAGCTGGACCATCTGCTTCGTCGCGCGGTGAGGAGACCCTGCGAGGTAGTTGAAGGGCTCAATGAGCATGGCGGTGTGGGCGGTGCTGAAGACCGTGTTGGGTAGATCACCAGTGTGAGGAATGTGATGCATGCCCAGGTTGAACCAGAGGACCCTATCGACGTTGGGCAAGGGATGTTAGTGTCTATTTATCAACCAGGTGGAAGCATCGGAGGGCTGCATATTGACATACAAGTCTTCCTGTTCAAGAGACTCGCTGTCCTGAAACTTGGCAAAGTCCACCAGGGGATCTTCGACATCGAGCAGGTTGTAAGGGCTTGATCCACGAACTTCGGTATCCTTGAACTTGGTTGCGTACAAATGATGGTTAGCCACGTTGAGTGCCTTACCACCAACCGATGAGTCCTTGACGGTGAGGTGGATAACGCCAGCGGCTGGAGAGATAATGTCAGTGTGAGCCGGCGGCCAAGTCCATCTTATCCCAGAAATTAACATACCGGGGTGGATCCTGTATCCAGGAGCCTCTCCAAACTTGTTCAGCTCGTCCTTGTTGACAACCGCGTAGATGCTGGGCGAGTTGGTCTCAAAGTTGATTTTGGCATCGTCTTCGTTCGTAATGAAAGACTTCTTAGCCTTCATCGTGTTACGAGGCTTGTTGCCGTTCCAGTGGTAGCTGGAGAGTTTTGTTAGCAGCGAGTCGCGTTGAACAGAGGATCTCGGGGGTTCTGCTGGTACTCACGTCTCGGTAGTGGGCACGAACTCTACCTTCTGCAGCGAGTTCTTCTCCCCCATAATGTCGAAATCGGCCTTGAATGTGATGACGTGGTCGTGCATGGAGCCGGACAGGTCGTCGTGGATCTTGAAGCCGTACTCCTCGTTATTTGCGTAGAAGGCACTCTGGATAAACCCAGAAGCTCTGACGTGGATAGTGACGGCACCGTCCAGGTGGAAATCGTACGATGTCATGTAGTCATAATTCCCTGCGGTGGTGACAGTGCGAAGGGTGAATACAACGTTCTTGGTGATGCTAGTGTAGCCAGTGCCCGAGTGTCTCTGGATGGGGTAGCCGGGGTCGGATTCGAACAAGCAGATGCCGTTGGGTCGGACTTTGCGCGTTGTGCCGTCGACGTAGGTCGTGTTGAGATAGGTCGAGTAGGCCGGGCAGTCGTAGCCGTTGACGAGGGAAACCATCTGGCCACCAAATCCCCCGAAGTAGGTGTCAAGGAACACGGCGCCGGACTGGATCGGGTCTTGACCAGCGTAGTGCGCCATGGCCTCCTCCATGCCGAGTTCGTAGAGGATTCTCTTGCCCTTGTAGCGGATGTCGAAGAGCCTAACACCTAGATCGCGGCTGTCCGAGACGAAGAATGTGAAGTCCATCCAGGAGACGAATTTGTTCTCTACGTCGACCGAGAAACGCTTGGCGCCGGGCTGCACCAGAGTAGGGGGGGCTGCAGGTCGTCGAAGGGCAAGTCATCGCCGTTCCTCTCGAGCTGAGACCAGGGGCCATCAACGCCTCCACCCAGAGTCTTGAAACCGGGAGCCGTCACCGCCTTACGGAATTCGTCGAGGCTGCTGTAGAGAATGTCGTTGTACAGCCAACCGTCGACAGCCCACTTGGAAGTGTCACGGCCGGTGATATTGGCCCGGATGTAGAGACCCAATGGAAGCAGTGTGCCAGTGTCATACATCTTCTTCGGCTTGCCCTCGACACCGTACCATGTGGTCACTTGGCCGTTCTCGACCTGCACCGGCGAAGAAGAAACAAGTTGAACACCATCGGGAGCCTGGCGTTGAACAGGTCAGTAAATGTGTCGACTGATTTTTAATAGCCCGCTCGAAGGCCGGCAGATGGCTACGTACCACATTCCAAAGGATCTTGAGGATATCAGCAGCTTCAGCCAGGAAAGCCTTGGAGAGGTCACCGTCGGTAGCAAAGTCGGCATCGTGAACACGGATCTTGCTGCCCTTCTGTCTGTTGGAGAAGAAACTCAGGGGGTGCGCGGCAGTCGAGTCGGAGAGCGGAAGAGGGCCCACTACGAACTCCTCCATGTACGGCTCCTCGGTGGCACCGAACAAAAGGTTAGCACGGGCATAGACCGGGGAGCGGGCCCGGAGCCTGCCACGAACGGAAGGACGCTAGTCTTGTTGGGCTGCAGCAGGTCGATGGCAAGCAGCCGGTTGTCCCAGCTTTGAGGCGAGTTAGCACAGGTTGTACTGCGGCATGCGTCATGCGTCATGCGTGGATGTGAGATGGGATGAACACTTACTTTCCACCGTCCTCGGTCAAATTCAACTCCTTGTCTTTGAATAGGAAGGTGATGGCATCAGACAGCTCACGGTTGGTGAGACCCGCCCAGACGTTCTTGTGGGGAGCCTGGGTAGTGGGCTGGGTGATGGCACATATCTCGTTGTCAGCACGACGCTGCAGCGGCAGGCGCGGGCTGGACACCGGCTGAAACGGAGCATATGACCCGGGCAGGCCAGAGACCAGAGAGCCTAGAAGCGGCAGAGAAGCGAGGAAGAACCGTCCCATCTTGTAGGTTGACTTGAGATGAACTGCAGCGGCTTGATCAGGTTGCCAGTGAGGGATGAGTCTTCCAAACCACAACACCTCCGAGCCAGGTCGAGCTTATGTATGCTTCTCGATCTCGGTGTCCGGATTCCAGAATTGCGAAGCTCCCGTCTAGACGCATCGCCGCCGACGAGACTACGGCCATGATTTGCAGCGGCGGTCATGGATTTCGATGGTAGACGATGGTGTATTCGATCATTCGACTTGCAGGTGGACGTCGAGAACGCAGTTGAGCGAACCGTTATCTGCAGGGATGGCAGAACTACACTGGAAATGGCCCCTTTCCGTTCTTGGCATGCCTCTTGCCGAGTCAGGGATGGCTAGTCCCGGCTGGATTCCTATATTGAGGGGGCATCACATTGCTTGTCTAAACAAGGTCGGCTGAAAATCACTCACGGCTGGCAGCCGGGGCAGGCAAGCTGGGGGTCGTCGATGCCTGGCACGGTGGGGGTACTATGGCACGTAATTATGGAGCAGGTCGATGCCAGATTTCGGGGGATTTGGGGAGATTTTGGGAGATCGAAACACACACACAGCAAAACCGACACGGCTTTGGATGGACAGGCGCAACCAAAGGGGTGGTTCAAGCTATCGACCAAGCCTTCTACCAAGCCTCCTGTCGGCGACTAGATGCATACGCCTGATAGTGACAGCTCGGGTGGTTGGTTCGTCGTATGGCTATCATGCTTAAAATACAGTTCTCACTAGTAATATGGGATAGGGTTGGGGAAAGATAAGATTATGGCCTATGTATATGCCGACAAGCCTATTAGGTGGGATGATAAGCCTGCAGGGACGCTAGCAAGTCACCGACAGGGGTTGGGGGTGGTGAAACTCTAGAACTGCATTTTGTGTACCGAGTATACGTGGTGAGGTAGTATCGTCTGCACGATTGCGATCCGTGCATCCTGGAGGGCACCAGTTTCTGACCAGTGTCCCTCTTCATCATGCCATGGAGGATTTCTGCCCTCCTACCTTCTTTCCTACCTTCTTCCCTCCCACACTCTCCTCTCCTCCATGCGCAATCGCACAAGCTCTGGTGTTCGTCCGGAGCGAGCCAGACTAGCAGCGGGCACCACGGATAAGGCTGGCGGGCGGTGTAGTGCAGTGGGTTAGCGAGATATAGTTGTATATTCGAGATAGGGGCCTTTTAGGGCGTCCGCGAAAACAACAACCCCTGGCTAGGACCCCGACACCCCGGCACCACCCCGGCACCACCCCCGGACAAGCACACGACTCATCCGCCCAATCGTCCCCCACGCAGGTTGCATCGCCTTGGAGAAGTTTGCTCTTTCCCCACGTGCCTGCGTGCGGCCGGTTTGTGCTTGGGACTTACCCGGCCTCAATTTGCTTGGACCCCCGATGCTCCACGAGCGAATACGTGAAAATGGGACATGATGTTGCTCTAGACCAAGGCTTGCGTAATTGCACTCTAGGCAAGGGAGCTAATTTGCAAATGGCCCGAGTAGAACCGGAAAGCTTTATAGCGTAGCGATAATATTTCGGCTGGAGAGCCGGGACAGACGTTCCGGCCGGCAGATTCGAGCCAACCATCAAGTGCCGCTCGCAAGAAGGGTTCGTGCCGGGAGAGGGTGCCATTGCGTGCCGCACCCGAGTCCTTATGTAATTGTGACTGACGCTCAAGGGGATAACAGGACTCGACCCACGGCTAAATTGAATATACGTCTGCTCATCTCATGCATTGCCCTGACTTTCCCACGCCCATCTCCCTGCCACCTCTCCCGCCCACGTCCTATCCACCATGCAGGGCAAGATCTACTAGATTGTTTGTTTATGGAGCATGGCCGGCATCTCCCACCACCCCAGCGACTGCGCCAGCCCTTAAGAGGAATGTCAAAGCACCGGTAGTGGGTGCTTGCTGACGAACTTGCTATCTATAGCCCTAGTAGGGTAAAGCGTCTGGAAATCTTCCCTCCCCCTCTTGACTCTGCTTCAGTACCAACAGACCTTTGCTTTGTAGGCCTTACGTCACACACGGGCTTTCTGTGGTGGATTTAGTATACCCATCTGAATATATTAGTGAGGCATCTTTAAAGAAGTAGTTTATATCTTAAAGCCCGATGTATATTCTCACTCGGGAGATGTAAGCCTAAGGAAGCAGAGAATACCGTCGGTAAACCCTTCTAAAACAAACCGCACGTACTAAACTAATCCTCAACATTGCCACGCTGGCAGTTTCGCTGCGGCCTCAGTCCATTATCCATTACTCCTCTCCAACATAATGACATCTTCTAGCCCAGACGAAGAAGACATATTACCGCCAAACTTGGTACCTCTCAAAGGTCTCGCAGACCAGCCTCAGGAAAGCCTCAAAACCCCAAGTATCGTGGTTAATCTCTCCCTTTGTCTTCTGACAGTGTCTTCTAGAAAATAAAAGCGCCTAAATTCACTTGGACGCTTGTAATAGACCGCTCGAGTCGATGTTTCATTATCTTGCACACGGAGGAGACTGCTGAATCCTGGGCACTATCTAGGCACCAGTAGCACCCTCATCAGAGACTTGACTAAAGGTCGATAAACCAAGACGGTCGGCATGCGTGATGTCAACCGGGAGCTCACCCGTGCTGCTGCGTTAAGGCTGCAGAGAGAAATCGTAATCGATGACTTTAGCGGCCGGACTTCCTGTCGACATCCCCATATACTTTGGTCGTCCAGGCTTGCGTCCACAACCGGCGGTTAAGCTAAGCGGGAGGTCAACGGGTTTGGGCAGCCACGAGAAGCCTGAAGATCCGTGCTGGTTACGGGCGTGTACTATCTGGAGCGCCGTCACGAATACAAGGTTGGACTCAGTGAGGATGATATACGCCGAATCATGTGGGCGCAGGTGTCCAAGGAGGACATCATGCTGATAGCGGCTATCACGGACTGAAAGGCAATCTAGAAAGATTCGCTTGATACAAGAATCAGCTCATTGAGTTCGCCGTTCATTCTGTAAAATTAAAGATCTTAACCGAGGATAAGATATAGATTAAAAATTAGTCAGTAGCACGTTACCTATCTCGGTACTGTGTTTATTCGTTTAACAGCTAAGGCAGGAATATGCTTTCCTAAAGACCTGGGCTAAAGATGGGATTTAAGTTCTTTTACACTTACCTAACAATAACCTTAATAGCGACAATAATAATAAACGGTACTCACCCGAAGGACTTAAGTATTTCTTTTATAACGATGTTAGCATATAGTAATGGAACTATAACTGTAAGGAACTGTAGTTAAAAGAAATACATAGACCCCTTGTCCTTCGATATGTGCCTTCTCATTAAGTAAGAAATTTACACGCGATAATTATATTTTTCTCTAACTTTATTCTAATAGCATATGCCGATGAACGTATCCTTTAGTATTGACAATGCCATCGCTGGATCTTCGAAACCCTTATTAAACGTCGATACTAACAACACATGACTTATGTGCGACTCTCCTCGTCTCCCCCTTGTGAGAAACTCGAGGCCCCAAGAGTTTTTACGCCATTGGGTATAATGGCCACTTGGTTGCGTGCGCAGATTTAAAGAGTCACATTCATAAGGTTTCGTTTCTATTGAGTTATACCTTCATTGAACCGAAGAGCAAAAAGGAAGACTCCAGGCTCCAATTTCTCAGTCCCCCAGGGATGGATGAGATCTAGAATGCAAAAGTGAAGGTATCCGCCAATAGACTGCTGTAGTGTATGCGTCGATAGGTTCGAATGCGTGGTCGACTTTCCGGGGGGGCGTAGTTGATCAGGGTTGGGTTGTTCTACTGGATGCCCACGCCTTCGGAACAGCAATTTCCAGTCATATCGAGATAGACGATCGCAGCACCAGGCGTTCAAACCCTTGCAATAACGGAGAAGAGATTGATCTTTGCGGACTTGTTTACTTATCTAGCATCCGTAATGCTGAAGTTATAGTGATAAAAGTGGCAGACAGCCACGTCGCCAATTACTGTATTATTCGTCGTGATGTGCCTCGTCGAAGTAGGCACAACAGGGCCCGCCCGCCTTGCTACGAGCCTTGTATCCCGCAGCCACTCCGCCGGGCCAATTGCAAGCCTATGCTTCGGCCATGGAATATATGTAAGAATTGAGTAACCCAACTCCAGGCCTCGCCAAATGCTGGGGTCGCAAGTGACAGACGGTAGCAGGCTTATCTGCTTATATTGAATGGGTAAAGAAAGGCGAAAACTTCGTCAACCTTTCAAGTTTGTGCCTTCGGGGCATGGCCGGTAGACATCCTAGCCCAAATATGCCCCCAAGGCGACGGCGAAGAGCCTGACCGGCCCTTCCACATAGCTCATAGAGCAACTATGTTTAGCTAATCCAGCTGTAGGGGGCGTAAGCAATCCTACCTTATCGCCGACAAAACCACCTGACTACATAGCTTCTCGAAGATCGAAACAGCCCGAGGGAGATCTCATAGCGTAAACGCAGCTTGGCGAAGAACCCCAAATCACGCCACGCCTTCCTTATTCTGCATGTGAGCTCCGTCCAAACTGCGAAAGGCCTCGGCGACAACGGCCTTACATGGGACGCGGAGGTTTTACTGCAAACTGTATGACGCCAGTATTGTCGGGAGCAGTGTGGCTACTGCTTCACTGTGGCAAGTGCTCTCAAGATGCGCTGACAGCTCGACATGGAGCGGAAGAAAAGAGAAAAACAAAAAGCGAAAGAACCCATGACCTCAAGTCGGTACGGGGCAGTATTACAATAGGAGTGAAGCAACGGGTCGCAGGACTGTTGGAAACGGGCCAACTGGCATCGAGGCTCCTTGTTCTAGAACATGGGTTGGCCGGCCTCTACCAATCCTCTGTCCACACATTCACACACTAGACACATTCTCATCGGAAACGTCGTCTTCCGGAGCATCGGACCAGGGAAATAGCGTGCGGCTCTGCCCCACCAGCCAACATGGCTTCT
This sequence comes from Apiospora kogelbergensis, assembly GCF_038363985.1. Classification (NCBI taxonomy): domain Eukaryota; kingdom Fungi; phylum Ascomycota; class Sordariomycetes; order Amphisphaeriales; family Apiosporaceae; genus Apiospora; species Apiospora kogelbergensis. The sequence goes on from NW_027117422.1 coordinate 2,649,526, forward strand.
GCGACGCGATGTAACGCAGCAAACAGCGTCGCAACATGACTCGGGCTGCCAAGGTGCACAAAGGAAATCACCCAATGGATGACAGGCAGCATTGGAAGCCAACTGGGATGGATTGGCCGACTTAGCCGCCGATCCAAATTCATGAGCTCGCTCAGTGAGTGCTTGCTGTTTGGCCAAGCCGCCAGGGCCATGCAGCCATAGCCATGGTCGCCCGAGTTGTGGCTGAACCAGCCACCACGGATCTCACGATGTAACCGATGTAACCGGAGCAGGCAGATTTCTGGGTAGATTATTTTAGACTTCAAGTTAACCTTAGTTAACCTTAGTTAATAGCATAATAGCCGATCCCCGACCGTGATTGGCCAGAACACGCCTCCGTGGCTGCAGCTGCAGAATTGGCCGCAACGGTTTCATCCACGCAGCCACGCATTGATGCAAGTCGTGACGAAAACCCGCCCTTCAGGGGCCCACATCCCTGCCCGTTCGTTTCGTCTCGTCTCAACCTCGGATTTTCTGACGTCTCAAAACATTGGGGTCGCAGCAGGCGACGAGCGTGCAAGTCCCGTCTCGACCTCGATAAGCTTGTTTCCCCAAGCAGCCCAGTCCACAGCATTAGGTTAAGCGCAAAGCCGTAGAAGCGGCAGCAGAGCCCCTTGGTGGCCCCGCCCGAGCTCGCCTAGACAGAACGTCGCATAATGCCTTGGCCGCTATACTGCTTCTTTCGTGCAAGCCGACGAACCCTCGTCTGGCTGGACGAGTGAGGTGCCTCACTCCGTCGTCAGGGGCCACACAGCCAGGGTCGCAGGGGCCCAGGGCCGCAAAGCCCAAGATGAACACCCTCACGAAGCGGACACACCCTGCACGCCGGCGTGACGGTTGGCGGGAACGGGAACACACACACAGAGACTGCGAGCGAGAGAGAGAGAGAGAGAGAGAGACCGTGCTTGCTGCTCGAGGATCGCAGCATAAAGAGAGCCACGCGGCCGCCTTAGTTCGCACATCTTTTCCTTTCCCTTCCCAAGCCAGTCTTCCCAGTCAATCTTCAGATCTACATTCGTCTATTCTTTCCCGCTGAGCGGTTCACTTTCACTTCAAATCATTACCTGCATAAACAATCGTTTCGGTTCATACCTCACACACACACACACACACACACAAACTCCAACTCCAGTCAAAATGCAGTTCTCATTCACCGCCGTTCTCTTTGGCCTCGTCGCCGTCTCCTCCGCCGCCATCGCCGATGTCGAGGGTGTCCGCAACGTCGCCCGCGAGGAGCTCGAGACCCGCCAGGCCGCCAACGGCGCCTGCTGCATCGCCAACAAGTCCCTGAAGCAGGATGCCTGCACCGTCAACGGCGCTGCCGGCAAGTGTGTCCCCGGAGGCCCCGCCCAGTGTAAGTCAACAAAACCCCAAAGACTCTCCCAGACATTACCAGAATAACTACTGACGTATCCCCCTTAACTAGGCAATGGCGCTCTGAACTGCGTTGCCAACAACCAGCTGAAGTGCGACAACAACGTCAAGGAGCGCTCCGGCGTTCTGTGCCGCTTCGCCCTGCCCAACGGCAAGATCCAGGATGGCGCCAAGCAGATCACCAACCTGAACCAGGCTAAGGTTAACTAGAGTGGAAGGATGGTAATAGTCGGGTGGAGGGTCTGGAGTTGACTTGTAAATTAATCCGCCGAGTTTTGGGTAAAAAGACTACTTCGATGACTCGCATATATCATTGCATGCATATCGTGACTTACCTCCTACTCTCTTTGAAAGCCGTATGCGCTTTTGTTTTCCGCATCGTATGTATGTGCTACGAACTCAATGACAGCACTTGCCAAGCTGCGAGATCGCCTTGGTTGCATTCAGAAACGAAACACTTTGAATTGTGGGCAGTGGGTCGGATTCTTTTAAGACAAGGTATCGATTATCTGACCTGATTGCTTACAAATATGGGCATTTGTACAAATACAAACTCGACGGTAAATACAATATGAAAGTGAAAAATGCTAATGAAACTGACACTATGCCCAGCAAGCCTGGTTTGGATTGCGAGATATTGAAGCGGCAGACTATCCCAACTTCTCGGGTTCTATCGAATCGTGGCTCGGCATCTCGCTCTGCTTCTTTCTAAACACAAAACCGGGATGACTGGCCATCAGGAAATAAACGGCAAGGATCACCATCCTGAGTATACAAAAGTCAGAAACGGGGGCACAAGTAGTTATCGATTAAACGTAAGAAGTGGGGGATTTGAACTTACACTCCCTCAAGACCAATGAACAAACCTTCGTCCCTAATCAATTCCCCACGGTAGCCTTCGTGCAGCTCCGCCAGCCGGTACGCGCACCGCACCAAGATCAGCAGGAAGGCCGCCGACATGGAACCGAAAAAGACCCGGACCCGGACCCCGAGCCCGCCCTGGGCGGCCTGGGCCGAGTACAGGGGCGAGCGCAGGTATCGGACCAGGTAGTCGACAAAGGCCGCCATGAAAGCCACCATGAGAACCACCTGCAAGCTGAGGCCTACGAGGGCCAGGTCCACCCCCGTTTGGCTCGATCCGGCCGATGATGTGGACAGGGCGCCGCCGGCCGACTGCATAATGAGGCATGCGACGTCGCCTGGGATGAAAACCCAGTATAGGTATTTGGGCTGGAAGCGGGACATCGACGGGGACAAGTAGTTGATCCTTTCAGAGAAAGGGGGGGTAAGCCAGTGGCTTACAGAGACCGACTGAGACGAGATACTTACATGGCGGCAAGCGTCACGTAGATAGCCGCTGTGTAATAAACCGGTCCGCTCGTTATACATACTAATGTCCAGATCCTATGTCAGCCATGACCCCTGGATCACAAAAAGGCCACCTATAGTCACAAAACGTGTCATGGACGGGGGTAACTTGCTGATCTGAGTAATAAAAGCCGCAAAGCTGAAAGGATTGTAGTACATCATGATGCGCCCGGTGTAGCCCACGACAGCGTTCACGGCGCCGATGACCATGGCCCACGCATAGAACCATGATGTAGATCGGAAGCCAAGGTAGGCATGGAGGACACCCGATATCGCGTAGAGCACGAGAAAAATGATATTGGCTGCGAGATCGGGCCGGTAACCGTACACGGTCCGTTCCACGCTGCAAATGTCGAGGGTGCAATTAGCTTTTGGGCCAAAACTGATGTCGTAGTAGGACTGGCCAGGCGGCAAGCGTGGGGGATCTGGTCAGCCATCGTTGGCGAGTTGATTTCCCGTGTCGTTGGGACACAACGGGGCAAATACCCAGATGCCGTAAACTGGAAAGGGAGATAGATATAAGTATCACCAAGACCCAAGGAGAGTGCCTCGTCTTGGAGCCAGGTAGTGGGGGGGTTGTTGTACTGGCAGCGAATCAGGTACATGCTTGGCAGTTAAGCGAATGCGAAAACTAATGCGAGGGCTGAAAATACGCCTAGTTGCGCCCAGATATTAGTCAACCCTCAAGGTGGTAAATGTCATGACGGCCACTGTGCCAAGACACCATCCGATCCATTCATCACCGCTCTGGACACTTATGCGTTTTGCCCTCGCGTCATCGAAGGGCGCCGCTGATACTCCAGTGCAACCACGACTCCCTTGGTCCAATCCAAATTCGCCTCTCTGCGCGCCTCTTCCGATTTCGACATCAGTATCCCACGGCCATCCCTCCAGCTCTCGTACTCGGACTTGGTGGTGACGGGGTCGGCGTTGGTGAAAATGCGACACTGCAGCTGGCGCCAGAGCCGCAGTTGGTCGGCGAACCCAGGGTTGGGGCTGACGGCGGGCCGGTATTTCCGCACAACGCCGAGTGCCGCGTCGTAGTCGAGCCCGGCGGCGCGCATAGTGTAGGCCACGACCACCGCGCCGCTGCGGGAGACGCCTTGCAGGCAGTGGACGAGCACGCGCGGTAGCGGCTCCGGGTCCGGGGTGTTCCCTTGACCGCGGCCCGGTCGTTCGCCGTGTCTCACGACCCTCCCTCCCTGTTGTTCTTGCTGCTGTATCCGGCTCTCTTCTCCTTCGCGGGCCACCCGCACATCAACATCGCCTCGTAATGCATCTTCGATCCACATGACCACCATGTCCAGGTACATGAGCAGGTCCTCTAGCTGAATGTCCACGAGTGGTACTTTCAGGTGTTTGATCCCGGATTCTGCTGCCATCATCGGCCAGTCCCGATCTTCCGTCAGACTCACCACATGAGTTATACCGTGCTTCGCCAACAACTCCTGAGACCTAGGAATAGTTATGCTGCAAGGTTTCATCAGTCTGCGACGTTCGTTCGTTTTCCAAAACGCTGTCTTACTCGGAGATGAACAGGCCTTCGATCGCTTCGATCCCGTTGATCGGGTCCGCAGACACAGCGTGGGTAACGTAAGCCATTCCAGGTCTTATTTCCAGGAACACAGGGCAGAAGGGACCTTGGTTTGGCTCGAGATAGACTCTGAAGGAACACAAACGGAGGAAGCAAGGTGTTGGCTATCTGACGCATCGTGGCAATCTTCAATGCTGACCATCTCCACTGGGCTGTGCTACTAGCATGGGGCTAAGCCTGCTTACACGAGACATGCTTGCAATTAGGCATCGGCTTTAATGCCTTTGTTTCGGTTTCTCATTGCACCCATTAGAGGCACTGTGAATACCAGTCATTCGTGACCTTGCACGTGGCGCCACCCGCACACACCGTGCAGCCGTTATACCCCTGGCCACCGCACTGCCCATACATGGCGACCGCGCACCCGGCAGCCGTTGTCGTTGCCGCGGGTGCTGATGTCGACGCTACCGTGCTTGTTTGCAGAGTGGTGGTACCCGGTGCCGGGGCGGCTGTGCCAGCTGCGGCGAGGATGCTGCTGACGGCGGAGTAGGCGGGCTTCTTATTGTAGTTCTTGTCGAAAAGCAGCGCATCACCCGTGCCGGGGAAGGTGCCTGGAATCCAGCTATGTGCGTCGGTGAACCCCCAGGTGGTGATACCCACGCACTCCTTGAGATCTAGGCATGCAGAAGTCACAGCGCCGTAGTCCTTGGCTTGCTGCTGCAGCCCTTGGCTTGTTGACGGCAGGCTAGAGAAGCGAATATCCAGCTCCGTAAACGCGACCTCGGTGGCGCCGGCATCGACGTATGACTGCATCACGCTCTTCAAAGTGCTTCGCGAAGGGGACTGACCGACAATCAGATGTGCCTGCATACCGACGCCATCGATTTTCTTCCCGGCGCTCTTGACCAACTTCACGATTCGTGTAGCGCCCTGTTGTTTGGCACCCAACGTCTCCAAGTTGTAGTCTGGAACATACCACCATAGTCAGTATCACTGGATCCCGGCGAGGTTTCTCTCAAGCTACGTCGTCTAGGCCAAGAGACGGGCGCTTACCGTTGTAGTAAAGTTTGGCGTCCGGGTCGGCCTTCGCTGCTGCGTCGAAAGCGATAGCAAAGAAAGTGTCACCAAGCACGTCGGAGAACACACTTTGGCGGTAGCTGCCGTCTTCATTGAGGGCTTCCTAATGTGAGAAACATTTCGTGTTAGTTTGTCTTTGTGATATACAAGTCAAGTGCAGCCTGAGATATCTCAATCTGAGGAAGTGGCAACTAGATCTTGGAACCAGCCCCGGAGACAGAATATACGATCAGGTCAGGTCAACGTACTACAAAAGTCAGTCAATTGCCAAAACCAAAAATATAGTAAGTAGCATCTGCAGGGCATGGTAATGACTTACCATTTACTACATCCCATGCATAGCACTGGCCCTTGTAGTGCCCGACCTCGTTCGCAATATGTGTGTTGATAACCGAAGTCAGAGTATCCCGACTCCATTGACCGTTGCTGACTGTGGCAGTAGTAAGTATACCAACAAGGATCACAACAGCCAAGTACACAAAACGAAAGGACTAAACGAACCCCAACCGGGAAGTTGCGAATGCCACACCAGCGTGTGGCAGCGCAGCAACTGCCCGTTCTTCTTGGCGAAGTCGGTGATCTGGTCGCCGGAGCCGTAACTAAACTGACCGCGGGTGGGCTCGGTATACTGCCACTTCTGGCCGTTGCCTGGCGTGATCTGGCCAAACTCGCTCTTGTTGGTCAAGAACTTGAGCAGCTGCTGGTCCGAGAGCTCCGAGTTGTCCACGGCCGACCCGAAATACTTCTTGCCCGCGGCCTGGGCCAACTGGTTGAGCTGTGCCGAGACACCCGGGGCGATGGCAAACAAAGCTGCTGCTAGTGCTGCGTTGAGATGCATTGTGACAAATTTCACAGTCTAGAGCGGCGAGGAGGGTGGTGGCGTGGAATCGGTGGATTAGCGTTGTCGTGTCTTGGGAGGCAAGCTGTTGTTATATACAGAGAAGCAGAGGACAGACGGGCAACCCCCGCAGCGAGTTGCCCATGCCGAATGTCACGATGAAGCTGGTTGGTGGACAAAAGTGACGAAGATGTGTGTGTAGTCGAATCATGAGACCACGCTACAGTTGGCCGTTCCCAAGTCCCTGGGGGCACCCCGGAGACTATACAACAACCCGGTAACACGAGTGCTTCGTTGACTATTGACAACTAGGCCGTGGACGTACCATGGTACACACCAGTGAATGTGTTGGAGTACGAGGGCCCACTTGCGCCAGAAAAAAGACGGAGTTGCGCGTTCTGGGAATCAAAGATCCCGGCGGCTTGCTTTGCTTGGTGGACGAGATGGCCCGGAATGGGGGAGCTACGAGCACAGTCGGCTCAGTCTATGCCTGAGAAAGAAACACGGAAGCTGCATCCTCCGTTCCTAGGAGGGAACGGCCCAACGAGAAAAGAGAGGTGGCATGGTGGACTGCTAAAAAGATGGAACACTGACATAGACAGAAGTACCTAGGTAGGTATTGTATACTATCATGCATGCGAGTGCGGACCAAGTTTCCTAAGAATGCTTGATTCAGAGGTCGCGACTACCGAGTACGCTATGTACGATCTAAGACAGCCAAACAGAAACAAGATGGGAACAAGCTTGGTCGCTGCTATCCTATCTGCCGACGAGTTTTGCCCTGCTTGCCACAACGTGGTGTGTTCAGTCAAATGTCCAGCCGCCTGTTTTGTAGGCGAAGAACCCATCCGGGTCGTACTGCCTCTTGATCTGCTGCAGTCGGCGGTACGTAGGAAACGTCGCCAGCGGCCGCTGGTCCACCGCCGCCTCGTTGAGAAACAGCGGCAACTCCGGCGCGCTGGGCGTGGCCTCGACCATGGCGCGGAAGCTGGCCTGGATCTTATCGTAGACGTCCGGGAGAAGGCCCGGCGGCGTCGCCAGGATGTAGTTGACCCAGAACCAGGGCCCGTCGGGCATCTGCATGGCGTTGCCGCCGCGGGCACGGCTCGCGTCCGTCATGCTACGCGCGACGGGGTAGAAGTTGATCGCCACGTACACGTAGAGCCCCTTGTGGGTGTCGGCCCAGGCGGCGTAGCGCTCGTACAACTCACGGGGCCGCTGGCGGCCGCCCTCGCCCTCGATCTGGTGCGCGCCGATACGGAAGACGTTGTCAGCGCGGCTGAGCTCCGCCGTGTACGGGATCGGCATGTCGGCGACCTCGGTGTAGGTTGTGTTGGGCTTGCTCGTGTCGAGGAGACGGGGGATCTGCGTGAAGTTGCGGAACGCCGTGCCCGGGTCTGCGCCATCGTACACGAGGAACACGACGATGACCTCGTCAAGGTTCAGCAGCACGTCTGGCGTCGTTAGCGTTTCGTACGTCGCCATGACGCTGGCCTTGGGGTCTGTATTGTACGAGATGAAGTCGCGGACGGCCTCGAGGACGGCCTCGGAGTGGTCGAGGACGTAGACGAGAGTTCCTGCATAGAATTTGCCTATCGGTTGGCTCTGGACGGTATACCTCGTTACGATCCCGAAGGCGTTGCCGCCGCCGCCCCGGAGACCAAAGAAAAGGTCGGAATTGGATGTGGCGGAGGCTGTGGTTATGGTTCCGTTCGGCAGAACCACCTCAAGCTCCTTAAACGAGTCGCACGCCATGCCGTATTGCGGCGCAAGATAGCTTAGCCCACCCCCTAAAGCGAGGCCGGTACCAACGCCGCTCAATCGACCTCCCATCACCGTGCGGCCATACTGTTGGTAGAACGAATACAGCTGGCCCCAGTTGCTTCCTGGTTCGTAGGTCGCCAGCGTTGTAGATGAGTCGTACGCTTTCGCCGTCATTGATTTGAAGTCAATGAGCACACCCCGGTCCACAGACGAGAAGAAGTTGTTAGGGCTGTGCCCGCCGGCCTTGATGGCAAAGCGACTGCCGCTCGCCCGAATGGCCCGGATGGCCACTGACACATCTTGGGATGACTTCGGGTAGACTACGCAAGACGGATGGTACTTGCTCTGGCGAGCGTTCCAATAGTCATGCCTGCTTTCGATATAGGAAGCGTTCAATGGACTAATTGCCACTTGGGCATCACCCAAGCTGGAGGTGATGGTAGTGCATGCGGTGTCCCCTGCGTCGGCTCGCGCTGCCAACGTTGCCGCACCAGACACAGTCACGGCAGACAACACCAGTGAGAGGAGCATTGTCGTGGTATGTATGTTGCGCCGGGGCTATCTTCCGATGTTTGCTGGGTCATGAGAGCCTCGAGGGGAGGTAGAACAGGTGGCTAGTCCCCTATCTTATAGTCAGACGGCGTATCAATGGGCTCGGAAAGCAAGACATAGGGCCGTGAAAAACAAGGAGCTGGCTCCTGGGTCACATCCATCACACACCCTGTATGTATCGTCTAAGCAAATGTGTCGACGCCATCGAGACTATTGACGCTAAGAAAGTAAGGACGGCTCCCGCGCTTACGCCTGATGCGAGCCATATCAGCCATTTGAGTGTGCAGGACCGCCACCAATTACCACATTGGGATGAACTGATCTGGCAAGTTGGTGGTCGTTCTAGTGCCTCTTTGCGAAGAGACATCGCAGGAGCATGGGTGAATTGCAATCACTTAGAGACAGCAATGTACCTTGTTAAGGTGTTCCAGGCGTCTACTATGCTCGAGGCTGCTTTCGCTTGGTTGAGGGCCGCTATATGGAGGGCCCGGTCTTGGCTTCCCGCAAGGAGGCATTAGCCGAAGAGCGCAGCAGCGAATGGGCGATATCACAACCAAAGAGACGGGACCAATAAGAGCAGGTTGCAGCTGACGAATTACCACAACAGGTGATAGCTTGCATCCAAAAATCGTTGTTTGCTGATACCAACCCGATTGCGATGTATGCGGTTAGGACGAAGATGCCGCGTGAGCTGAACGAAGGTCTAAGAATAGATATTTCCCGAAGCGAGCTATCTCGAGGACAAGGTAGTAATGACGGTGTGATAATATGACCCGACTGTGGCTGAAAGGTGCCAACGAAGACTACGAGCCAGCGAGCTGAGAACCAACCTTGGTTCCGTACCCATATCGAAATGTTGGAACCACTTCTTCCAGCCCCATGCTCCACGTACTGGCGGATCAACCAAGAGTAACTCGCCCAACGTTACAGCCGCAATACGCAGCTACTAGATGGGTGCCATATACTTGATCCAGCAGGACGCAGTCCGAGGCCAACAGAAGACACGATGCAGCAGTGTGTTGAGCCGTCGTCACGCGAGTATTGACCAGGTTTCGACAACCCCTGCCCACCAACGTAGCTGGCAGTCTTGCTGCGAGCAACACGTGTCACAACAGGTCGGCTACTTCAGCGCTGTGAAAATCCTTCACCCCTGTGAACCATCTACACACCCATATCTTAGGCCGGCGGCCTCAGATGAAATCTTTACTGGACTTTCTTGGTGTCAATACGAGATGCGGCGACCCCGGCGGTTCGCATGATGGCGGGATTGATGAAGACAGCATACGAATGCCAAGCCAAGGCCGGCGCAAAGGCCATGACACTTTTGGTGAGGAATTCGGGAGTGAATCCAGTTTCCACGTAGTCTTGTGAAGCCCGCAAGAAGAGAATGATGACTGTTGAATTGGAATTAGCCAAAGCTGCTCTGGCATATGCTGTTCGCCAGTCGCGTAGGCCACTTACAAGCAATTTCGCCAGCAGCCATGGTTTTGTAGACGATACGACGCTTCTCATACACCGCGTTCGATTCGGGAACACACAGCAACAGAGGCACAGACAGAGACAGCACTATGGCGCCAAATACTTGGCACAGAAGAGCAGCACAGCCAGGAATCGGTGACGATGACGAGACGGCATGCGAGAGGCATGATTGTGGAAAGACAATGAAGAGAAGCGCCCCAAGCACGTTGAAGACGGCCTCGGTCACCAGGGCGAATTGGATGATGGAGCCCATGTTAATGAACGACGAGCCCGAACGTAGAGGTTTAAATGGCTGATCGAGATGACGATGTATTCAGAGCAATTGAAAAGAGGGAGAGAGAAGAGAGGCTGGTTTGGTATGGCGGATCAGTAAATACAGATGCTCATAGAACAGTCAGTCGGCTGGCAGCTGGAGTGTCGTCACAGTTGGATGATTGATCGTTACGTGTTTCAGGGGGGTTTTGGCAGGTGCTCAACACGTGGAGAAGCCGGTGACGCGTTTCATCAGCCAAAGTACAGGTCAGTCAGTGTGTACCCTCGCGCACATATCTGTCTGCACTGCACATAGGCACCTGCAGTGAACCATGAATCTCTTTGGGCTTATGTACAGCTGATGAGCCGCAGCAATAGATGCATTTGTGTGGTCAAACCGGAATAGTTCTGGAACGTCGAGTGGCGCATTTGCTTCACCGGGCAATGGCTCTGTGGGACCGCAACTCACTCACCGCCCGCCAATTCCCATGGAAATTTGAGTCTCAGCCACAGGCCGCGGGGTCTCGAACTGGCAGAAAATTGTTGGACTGAAAAAAAATCGAGAGCTTGCCGCGACCCCGCCAACATTTGCACCAGAATTGGGGACAAGAGAACAATCCAACGTCAGTTCTAACAACAGCCCCATTGAGAACATCGCGACACTTTCTGCTGCCTTTCAAGCCATAGGAGACATGTCTAAGCGTTCCGCAGACGCCGAGGGCGGCGGTGCCCCTTTGAAGGGAGGCGACCGCCCTGAGCCCATGGACATTGACGACAACAAGGACATGGGCGAATTCGAGGACGAATTCGAGGACGAGTTCGAAAGCGAGGACGAGATCCTGGAGGCCGGCGTCGACGGAAGACCAGATGCCGAGCGCGAAGCCGAAGAAGCTGCAGGTTAGTTTGCGACAAATGAGAGCTACCCCTTTACTTCCAGAAAACCCAAATTCTAACCTGAACTTGTCGACACTTTAGCTAGCGGGATGGAAGTAGACAATGGCACATTCATTGTTGGTCGCAACAAGCTCGAGGAGGGCCAGCACTTGGCGCCTGATTTAGGAACCTACGAACTACTGCACAACCTGAGCACCCCGTGGCCCTGCCTATCCTTCGACATCATCCGCGACGGTCTGGGCGACAAGAGGGAGAAGGCCTACCCGGCTACCATGTATGCGGTCGCCGGTACCCAGGCCGAGGCCAGCAAGGACAAGGAGAACCAACTGATGGTAATGAAGTTCAGCGGCCTGAGCAGGATGGAGCGCACCGACGACAACGACTCGGACTCGGACGACGACGACAATGACGAGCAGGCTGACCCTATCCTCGAATCCAAGTCAATCCCGCTTACTTCGACGACAAACCGGACGCGCGTCCACCAGATCCCCTCCCAAGACCCTTCTGTGCCTGGCCAAACTTTCGTCGCCACCATGACCGAGTCGGCCCAAGTCTTTATCCACGACATCACGCCACACCTGGCCTCTTTTGACAACCCAGGCACCATCATTACCCCGCAACAGAACAAGCCCGTGTCTACAATCCGCGCGCATAAGTCTGAGGGTTATGCTTTGGACTGGTCACCGCTGGTTCCCGGTGGCAAACTGCTCACCGGCGACAACGATGGTATGATATACATGACGACACGCACCGAAGGTGGCGGCTGGGTAACGGATACCCGGCCGTTCCAGGGACACACAAGCAGTGTTGAGGAGATTCAATGGAGTCCGCAGGAGGCCTCGGTGTTTGCTTCCGCATCCAGCGACGGCACTGTCCGTGTATGGGACACCCGGTCCAAGAGCCGCAAGCCCGCCATCACTGTCCAAGTCAGCAGCGTCGATGTCAACGTCATGTCCTGGTCTCGTCTGACAACACACCTGTTGGCTACGGGAGATGACAACGGTGTCTGGAGTGTCTGGGATCTCCGCCAATGGAAGGGCGGAGACGAGAAGCCGGCGCCGATTGCCAGCTTCAACTACCACAAGGACCAGGTTACCAGCATCGAGTGGCACCCGACCGATGATAGCATGGTTGTCGTAGCCGCGGGTGACAACAAGGTCACATTGTGGGATCTGTCGGTCGAGATAGACGACGAAGAGAGCAAGGACACGGCTGGGGTGAAGGACATGCCGCCTCAGCTGCTCTTCGAGCACATTGTCGAACATGCCAAGGAGGTGCATTGGCATCCCCAGATCCCTGGTACCCTGGTGGCTACGGGTAGCGAGTTCAGTGTGTTCCGGCCGATTCCCATCGTCTATGGCGTTGCCGTGAAATAAACCAGCAATGCCAGAAGCATGGACGGGGTTATGACACACGGAGGCAAAACAAATATATAGATCCCTCCCACGGACCACGGGAGAAAAGCTTTTCTTCTTCTTGTTAGGATACCACATGAATGAGACATGTTCTGATGATGACCAAGTGTTATTTCCGTTCAAAACAAGCCAAGGAGTATCCCTTGGGCGCTTGTTTCCTCCATTAACTTGAACCAACCCCCCAAAGATGAAACTGAAGTATCCCCGTTCAACTCAACTCATTGCCCATCATTATGACGATACGGCTACTGCCTTGCTGTTTCTTTTATCCTCCATATCCATTTCAACACCAGCAGATCGGTTGCTTAGAAATGACGATTAGGCCTCGGCTGAACCGCAATGGATGTTTTGTCGCTTTTCGCCACAAGCGGACGAGTCAGCATAAGCTATGATCCAGTGGCTCTCCCTGCTCGGTTCGCCAACGCGTCGCCCGGCCTTTTAGCAAGGTAGCAATTCTTTTTCGGTTCTGTGGTGTCAGCTCCGGCATGTCTTCCTGCATGGTCCGCAAAAAGGACTGCACAAACTGATCGATCTCGTGGTGATTGCCAGCGTACGGCGAATGAGGCCGGCCGAGCCTAGGGAATAGTTGGTCCCAGACCGTATACCACTTGCTCGCCGGCGTGTCGTGCCTATGGGATCCACTGGGCAGGTCGCCGGCGGATACGCCGCCAGTTGGCCGACAATATCCCGAGTCTGTGTGCGCATGTAGGACAGCCTCGGACTTATAAGATTGGAAACAGGCGTTGCAAGTGTGGTCGCGGCCCTTTGGGCTATGCGCGTTCCGTAAATGCTGACCAAGCGAGCTTATGGACTGGAATGTCTTGTCCGCACAGCCGGAATGTTGCTTTGGATTCATTTTATAGAAGTGGCACGCTAGCAGTGTTTTGGTCGCAGTTATGTCAGAAACATGCTCAACCGCTTGCGGGTTCACCGTGAGCATGGGATCATGATTCTGGGCTGGTGTCGACGGGCTAGTCTGAGAGGTGTTTGATACATTGGAGGTATGTTTTCTCTTTCGGTTCACGCTTTTCTCTGACGGTTTTCGGGTGGGTTGCTTGAGTTTCGTCCCGGTGGCTTGACTATGTGATAATGCTGTTAGGCCATTGAGGAGACCGGGACCTGGCTCGCTTTCCACCGAGGTAGTCTTTGAGTAAATATCATGGTCTATGAAGTAGTCCATGATGTTAGACTGATTTATACTTGACTGCTCCTGGGGACGGGTCGCCAACATGGAGGGTTCGTCACCGATTCGCATCAAATCGAAAGTACTGGCCATACGAGGGTTAATTGCAGAGAAACTCGATGCCACACCGTAGCTGATATTGTTATCGAATTCTGATGGGCTGCCTTGAAATTCATTGATGGTGGGTTTGTTGGAAAACGCTGCTGAGTCTGGTGTGTCATAACCAGCGAAAGCGGAAGACGCCGAAGAAGAAGAAGAAGAAGAAGAAGAAGAGAAAGAGGAGGAAACAGAGAAAGAAGGTGGACTCTGAGTGACTTGAGTGGCGTGGTCCGAAGCGGAATGACTTTGCGGCTTGTACCAATCGTCCCAATAAGCTGCATTGCCTGGGAACCAAAAGCTGAGGTCTTCATCAAGGCTTGATGGCGCATACACATGGTTCATACCCCAGTTCGATGTTGGATGTGTAGGCTCAGTCGCCAGCAGAGCCTCAAGTCCCGCGACATAATCAAGAGAGGGGCTTTCGTAAGACCCATCGGTATCTGAAGGAGTGGTTGTGGCCGTGCCAGAGAGGCACAAGGTATGCCCCGTTCCATGCAGTTTGTTGCGTGTAATGGGCAGAGCCTCAGTTGGCATGCCCGAAGCCTCCCGTGTATCTTGGTGGTCGCTTGGGGTATCATTGGATGAGATTGGACAACTGCCAGTGCTGTCGTGATCATCAGATGAGGCTCCATAATTGTGTATGCAACTGGGAGGAGGGTACGTACAGAGCCTCATGGCTTTGGTCAAGGTTGTTGTTGGGCCCAAGACGGGCTTGGGCTTGCAGAGCCGCATCTGCCCCCTTGCTGGCTTGCTTTTAAAGTGCGCCTTCTCCCCCTTTTTCCGGGCCCTCGGTTTCTTCCTTGGATCACTCTGGGTTTTCGCTCTGTGGTTCTCGACAAGGCACTTTTCACATTTGTATTCCGAACAGTCGCAACAGCTGTCCTGTTTGATCCCCATGGGTCCTTGCCCACAGTTGCACTGTTGGTTTTTAACAAATCAAAGTCTGTTAGACGGTGCCTTGCTTGGATAAAACCTCAAAAAATTGCACAGTCATTTCTTGGTGGACAGGTACTCACACAAAACCAGTATTGCTCCGCTTTGTATCGCTTCGGGGAATGCATAAGGGGCACCACACAGGTACTTGATGGAGAAATTATAAAAAATTGAAACCGTGATCTAGATTTCTACTGCCTTTGTCGTATGTATGCACCGCCTGTTTGACCTTGGAATGCTATCAACACCTCGAACAGAAGCAGCCAAGGTCAGAACGTTGTGGAGTGATCATAGGAGACGTTTGTCTGTCTGTTTGTTTCCATGTATTGTTCTACTTATGACCACAAAGCACAAAGCGCGGACGACCGTGGGACGACGCCCAAAATGCCGGGTGGTCTATTGCTCGATCTCTGAAGACTACCTACTACTGGCCTAATACACGTACAATTGATCACGTCCATGATCAACTGGTATACAGGTGATGGAGGGCTGGGCTGTGTTGGACGCTTCGTAGCATCTACCTGGGCAGCATCCCAGCCCCTCTTTGCTGTGGCGGCACCCACTCTGCCTGCATATATGTGCATCTCAGTCTTGATCAAACCCGTGATCAAATAAGCCAATAGTCACGCAGGGATTGATCAAACTGTTGACTGTTTGGACCAACCAGCTGTCATCATCAGTGGGTTGATCAAATTCTTGATCACCATCAGTGGATTGATCAAATCCTTGCTCGTTCCAACCAACCATATCGTGGCCAGTTTCTTGGTCTGGTTGTTTGTTCGTCCCGTTAATCGTTGGGTTTTACAATTGCAGCTGTGTCTTGCGGAGACTGTGCCGAAGACAACGCACCGTATGCAACTGATATGCGACCCCATTGTATGAACGCTTCACAGTGAATAGGAGCAGTGCAACACTCCACTCGACAGAGTACCCCCGGGTCTATCTCGGTTGAACGGAAAGAAGCTTAGTGGCCGTCGATGATCGTATACAAATCAATGGCCACAGGATGGCAGGTAGCAGGCACGTCTAATAATTCCTGGGTGAGATGCTCATATGACGTGAGATTTGAAAGCAAGCGGGGGTGGTCAGTGATGCTTCTAATACAGTGGTTGGAACATGAATATGTTGGTGCAGTTCAAAGCATGCTTAGTACATTCACCAGTCCTCATCCTTGAGCGCCGCCGCCACCTGGTTATCGTCACCAATACCCGCAACTGCACCGGCACCGGCCGTCTCCTCCTTCGCAAGCTCCTTGACCACGTCCTCGACGGCGGCCTTGAGCTTGGGCGGGCTCGCCGTGCGGACGTCCTCGTAGGCGTCGCCGTCCTTGACGAACAAGAAGGTGGGGATGGTGGTGATTCGGTAGCGGGCCGCGACGTCGGGCACGGCGTCAATGTCCACCTTGGCGAAGGCAATGCGTCCCGAGGTGGCGTGTTGAGCCGCATGCTGCTCGAACAGGGGCGCCATGGCCTTGCAAGGGCCGCACCACGTCGCGTGGAAGTCGATGACAGCGTACGTGTTGGCGCCGAGGAGGGCGTCGAACTCGGTGGCGCTGTTGACGGTCGTGACCTTATTGTCGTCCGCCATCTTGATATTCACAATAATACGCACGGGATACCTGTGCGCGGGTTTAGTATGTGTGTCCTCGACAACTTGAGGCACGTTATCAAGGAATAGACAGTTCGTAATGTGTTGTTGATGCTTCTTGCATATGAGCAAGAAAGCGTTGATGATAAATATGGAGTTTTGGCTGCAAGGAGGGCTGTTCCCCGCAGCTGCAACTAGTAGTAGCTCTGTTACCCCAGCCACTGAAAGCGGTATAACTATTATCAGCTTCAGCTTGGGTATACGGATACCATAAATAATGTAGACGAAAGCAACCTATCGAGAAAAGCAAAATGACAGCGTGATATAATTATGGTCTCATCTCCGCCGATTTTCAACAGGCTAGTCGAACCTGTGATCAGTGGAAGTTTGCGTCATGTGATCCCAACTTTATTCCTAGGATTATCATGGCAGGCAAAGCATGCACGGCTGCAAAAGATTGATGATATGATATATCGCGTCGTATTTCAAGGCAAATGGTATCTTATGAATCACGCTGTAAAAATAAAAAAAGAGAAACAGTCCGACAGTCTCAACCCAACCTCCTCGTTATCCCCAACGCCGTGGCCAAATACCACCAATTCAGATCAAAGCACCACCTCCACCAAAACAATCAATTCAACCATGCTGTCGGCCAGGTTCTTACTTTTGGCCTATGTTTGCGAGGAGAGATGGAACATGCCAAAAGCCATCTAAGCATCCGCCATCCGGCCGCAAGCAGCGCAGAGCAGCCTTTGTCGCCCGCCAACCTTCTTGGCCTTGAATTCATGGCCGCCGCATTTGGAACACTGCATGTCCTCGCTCTCCTCGCTCGCGCACTCGCTGGAAACCTCGGAGCTCAAGCGGCTACGAGTTCCTGACTGAGAGCGCCGGGGACGGCTCGGGTTTGGTGGCGTCAAACGCCCAGCCTCTGCAGCTTGAATAGACGCAATGCCACTGCTGAGAGGCATGCTCTTGCGGCGATGTGGCATTTCTCTACTAGACCTGGCGTTTTCTCTACTAGGCCTCGCCGACTCGTTAGATGAACGAGGTGTCCCCGTCCCTGTGCCCGCTAAGGCGTGCGACCCTAAGCTCTTCCGACGTTCGCTGTCGGGTATGGCGATAGGCTCCATCAAAGCGGCAGCGGCTTCAGGTACCTCACTCTGCGCACGGTTGTGTCCCTTTTGCAGCGAACCCGAGCTGGGTCCGCTGTTACTGCCACCCCTGATAGTACCACCAAAGTTGCGCCAGCGGTTGAGGTTCCAGAAGCTATAACTCGCACCTGCTGGGTCGAGCCGAAGCTCGTCCTCATCATCATCCATGCTACGGAATGAGAAACTTGGGGTGGGGGGCAGAGAAGGGCTATTCAACGGCTCCCGTCGATCCACCGTCCTGATACTGGCTGTAGGGCTTGTCGGCTGCGCTGCATTTGGCGACGCTTTCGCATAGGGCTGCCGCCGAGCCTCCGAGGCAAGTGTTGCCGCACTCGATGTGACGGGAGTTCGGGCTTTGGCAGGGCTAATAGACCGTTCGCTGCGAGTAGGCGTCGATATAACAATGGAGTTGGGACGACTGGCGGTACCTTCAATGTTTTGCCGCCACGAGTTTATGTTGTCGGGACTCATTTGTGTCCCCAGTCCAGAGGCCGGCTTGCTGACGGACCCCCGCCGCGAGTGCGGATCGCGAACACTGCTAGCGCTTGTTCGGGTCACAATGCTTCCTGAACGCCCCAGCACCCCCTCTCTTCCGAGCTTCCGCGAGAATGAAGAGCCCGTCTCCCAGTTATCGTGGCGGCGCTTGACGAAGGCGCAATCCTGTCGGAACACCTTGATCATGCCATCTTGGTCAGCCGTTACGATAATATTGCCGCAGTGATGCTTGGACCGGGCAACAAAGGCAGGTGTCTGCTCAGGCTCCCGGGCCCCAGGTACTTCAGCTGGTTCTTGGTCTCGCGTGTTCCCGCTCTGGCTGGCGGTTGTTGACTCTTCCATACTAAGCAGAGTTACAGGGGGCGGGTTGCACAGAGTGAAGACAGGGTCATGAGAGGATTGAAGAAGCTGTCTTGTTGCAGTCGGGACGAATATCGCCTGCGTCACAACGGTCGGATGGGCCTCGAAGTATTCGTAGGGTCGCTTCTCCTTATTGGTCGAATGAGTTGTGGCCGTCGACCAGATGAAGGATTTGCGGTCCTCGCTGCCACAAATAATGTAATTACCGTCGTCGCTGAAGCTCGCGCGTATCTGGTTGCAAGTGTTTTCATGGCCCTTGAATTTGAGGTCAAGGAGCTTGTCGTGCAGCCCATATATTCGAATGCGCGAGTCGTTCGACGTGATAAGCACTTTCACTTCGCCATTCGGGTCGTTTGGCGGAAAGGCCATCGCCTGTATACCCGTGATCTTGCTGCCCTTCGCGTTCTTGCCCCTGGATGAGCGGACGTGGATTTGTGTCTGGAACTTTAAGCCTTCCGTCTCGTAGAAAGTGCATAGCCCGTTCAGACACCCCGCAATACACGTCTTCCCGTCTGGAGAGAAAGCGACGGCCGTGATAAGATCGGCCAGCTGGCTCGAGTATGCAACAGCTTTGTCCGGGATGCTCCAGAGCCGGAGCACCGAGTCGAGGGAACCGGCCAGAAAGAAACGATCGTCTCGGGGATGAAAAGCGATAGACGTCACAAAGTCCTTGTGTTTGAATGTGCACAGGCACTCCTGTCGGCTCATGTGCCACAAACGTACGGTCTTGTCCATGGAAGACGACAACAGGAAGTTGTTCTTGCTCCAGCTGAGAGCTAGGATCTCGCCGGTGTGGCCAACGAGTTCGCGCACGGGGTTGGGATGGAATACTGGTGCACTCAGTCGCTCGCCGTAGGATCCTTGGGCTATTTCGTACTCGTCATAAACTTTCCTATCTTCTGGCGACGACATGACGGCCCAGATACGAACGATGCGATCCTTGCCAGCTGTCGCGAGGTATTTGCCATCCTTGCTGAACTCGACCGCCCAGACAGGTCCACCCGCAGTGGCGTTTTTCGAACCAAGCGCATGGTTGATTTTGCACGAAGTCTCCTCGATCGATTTATCGCTGCCGTCAGGCAGGGGTCGAGTCCCTACCAGCTCCTGCGCAAGGAACATGCGGTTGAATTCCTTCAGCTTCTTGTTGTGAGACCGGACCCGAATGTAGCGAGGGGGCTCTTTGTGGTGCGGTATGTAACCACCGGCCTCAACTGCAGAAGAGAAGACGACGGCATTGGCGCCTTCGGTTCTTCGCTCGCTGACTTCTGAGGCATCGTCGTTGTAATCGTCGTCCTTCTTCTTGTTGCCAATCATGCTCAGCCGGCTCAGGAAGTTGCCCTTCTTTTTCTCCTTGGGAGGCTCGAGCGTGGTCGCTGTGAGCTGCTTCGTTGCGAGATCGGAGCTGGGGCGAGGGAGCCCTTCATTGGTAGCGGCGGGACTGTCAGGTCTTCCCGAAGAGCGCAGGTGCGAGGGTATGGTTCGATCCGTGTTTGTTCTTACGAATATATGCTATACGCCGCGAAAGATTAGCTTCCGGGCAGCCCCTAATGGTCGTGCTTACCGGCTGAAGCCGGACGGCAGGAAGCTAACTAACGTGTGATAATGGGTCAATGGCAGGAGGTGACGGTGTAATAAGGGCGGCTCCGTTCTTGGGCGTATTGTCTTTGCCATCCTTGACGAGGGTGTCCTTCCGCGATAGCTTCGTGGTTCCCTTTCTGCCCGCGACGGACGAGGAGATATGATTGTTGTTGCCTATTGGAGTGGGTCTGTTAGTTCAAATATCATCCCACGCAGATCATCGTCGCCCATAGCCTGCTACGTCCCGCGGGGCGGTGTGCCGAGTATGCGTGAGAGGGTTGTAATCGCTGGCAAGGAAGCGCATCCCGCAACAAAGGCCGGAATGCGCATCAGGCCAAGCTGATCCAAGACGGTGCGGGGGGGTGACAAGACACTAAGAGTATACGGATATGTGATGCTAGCATGCCAGGGAAACCCTAGAACGTAGAGTCGCCTACCTTGATGGGCGTTGGAGGAGACATCTTGAGGATTGGGCGTGTCGTTGGTGGCAGAACCGGCGGCGTCAGGTTTGCTGGTCGCGCGACTGGCGCCACTTTCATCAGACAGCATGCGCGGGCTGTCGTCATGAGGGCGGGTGCCGCTCGAGACTTTGACAGCTGGAGTCGAGCTGGACATTTTCCATTCTCGTTCCCAGGTAGTCAATTAGTTGGTGTCGTCCTTGCTGACTTGAATGTACGTGCTTTTTTTCTCCCGCCTGTGCTAGCTGATGTGGCCTCGGCAACCGCGGATTGGGATATCGTCCGACCTAAGGTCGTTCTATCCGAGGGTGGTTGGGTGGATCGTGGAAGGATGGCGGCGCATCATGTGCAGACTCTCCATAAATTGCAGCAAGCGCGTGCCTAAGATTGCCTTAATGCATCGAATCGGGACAGAAAACGTCCCGAATGGTTGAAAGGAAAAGAAAACTGGCGCCAGAAACGGTGGGGGCTCTAGGGGGCGACAGACTCTATTAATACTTTGCAGAACTGGAGGGACAAAGGTGTATCGATTGGAGAAACGGAAGAGACGAAGGCTACCTATACATTGCACAGCCAGCAGGATGGCAGATGGCGGACTGCGTATTCGGGATGCCAGAGATATCGTGTATGGACCATGAATGAGTCTGGGCGCTGGGTTTCAACTCGCCTCTATCGTCGATACAACCCATGACGTCCGTTTGCTTAAGGTTAACCGGTCAATACGTCATTCAGTTTAACGACAGGGTTGCATGCCACTTCCGACCTGGTTCCAACCTGGGCATGCAGACTCCAGTGGCTGCCAGATCTTCTGCGCTGCAACTCAAATTGGTGAAGTGGGCAACGCTGTACGGAGTACGTGCGATTAACATGC
The DNA here is from genome assembly GCF_038363985.1 of Apiospora kogelbergensis. Lineage (NCBI taxonomy): Eukaryota > Fungi > Ascomycota > Sordariomycetes > Amphisphaeriales > Apiosporaceae > Apiospora > Apiospora kogelbergensis. The sequence goes on from NW_027117422.1 coordinate 2,670,827, forward strand.
GTATTGATTCTTGATCTGCATATTAATAGCCCACAATCTCGCTTTAGCATCTGCGTCCTTCTTATATGTACATGGACACTTGAGTCACTAGCACTTGCTCGCAACCGTTCTTTGCGCCTAACTGCATATGGAAAGCTACATGTGCGCGGACATGGTAGGATGAATTGGTGAACTTCAAGTTTTGGAAGCACTAGTATACGAATTGGGGATAAGACGCTGGTCAACGGCCACGTGCAATAGACTGCGCGCCCCTATCGCGCTGCCTACTTTATATTATCAAGTCTTCTTCTATCACCCCATTCTGACCATCTCCCTCGTCCTCGTCTTCATCATCGTCCAGACCGAGCATTGGATATGTCAGAATCGCGGCAATGCCACCTAGCGCGTCTAGCCTTTGGCCACTTTCGTGATCGCTACTTAGGATTCTAGCCTCGCCGCCATCATCTCGCACCCTGTCAACCAGGGCAACGTACTTTTTCCGGGTGTCTAGGTCTAGACTTCGGAAGAGAGAGTTATTGATCATCAACACGCCTCCGCCCCTCCCAACGGCCCCCTCGTTGACGGCTTTTACAACCGTCGAGGCTCCGTACCATGCACGCCCGTCGTCCTTGCGGAGGCGCGCAGAGAGCTCGTCCATGTACCGCGTCTCCTTGGAGAACTTCATGTCTTTCATCGTAGCTAAAACCTCGGGGCTCTTGAGAATCTCGTTCAAACTGTGTAGATGCCCCGACGACGAATGTACCACTGTCGCCTCCTTGGCCATGGCCATCATGGCCTTGTCGGCCTTCTTCGTCGCCTGTTCTGATATATATCTCTTGAAATCTCCCGCTACGAACCCTGGACTGGCCAGCAGCAGCGGGCGAGGGGAGCCGAAATCGATGCTCCGCATAAGTGTCGTCAGGGTCTTGTCGAAGAAGCGGCGCATTCCCGAAGTCTGATCTGAGCTGGCCGCGCGCTTCTTGGGTATCATGGTCTCCACACGCTGTTTTAGAATGGTGCGATACTCGGTTATGAGGCATATGTTGGCAGTACCCTCTTGCATCACCACGGCCGCAACTGTCCCCTCCTTGTCCTGCTTAAGCGACTCTTTCAATGTCTCTGTTGCGACAGAGTCCCAGCCGTTCTTTTTCCATATCGTAAAAGGGCGGCTCAACTCAAGGTCGAGGGTATGGTACTGGCCAATGTTGACGAAGCTGTTCTCAACGATGACAGTGCCGCTAACGTGCAGCTGGGACGCGGCTGTGTCGAAAAAAGTCGATGTGACTCGAATGGTGAGGTCGGTGTGGACGCGCTCGGAGTGGGTGCTTCCAGTCTTGGACTCTGTGGTGACCTTGCGGACGGCATGGGCCTTGATGACATCCTCGGGCGATATTAGATTGTTGGCATGCCACATGTCTTCGGGCTCTACAGGCAGCAGCGACACACTGCCTTCGCCGACGTCATTGAGACGCTGGGAAGATTTTGCGCCAACCAGCTGCATAGTAGCTGCCTTGCCTCAGCCGGATGGTTGTCTCTGTGCAGCAAGTATTTTATGGGTAAGAAGTAATTTACGGGTAGGAAGGAATGCAGTTGAGTCGTGCACTTCGAGTAATTCAATATTATTGATTCAGGTTAAGTAAGGTGCTGTTTTCTGGATGTTTTCTCCGACTCCTATGAAACTTCGTAGAATTGATGGATTACCCCGCTGTCGTCACTACTGCTTGAGCTGGCAGGGCAAATAAGGTACCGACAGGCGCTGTGGCGGGGCTGGGCAGCGTTGAATTCTGTAAGCAATCTGACCGGAGAAGACGCCCTCAACCTTTCTCCTCTTGCAAATCCACACTATGAGGCATTGGCTCTCTGCCATATGAATTCAATAGATTGTAGCTATAATGTCTGTCTGCTATTGCTGGACCAGGTAAGCTGCTCTCGTTGGTAACCACCAGGCACCAGGGTCCCGGTTCTTAAAGGGTCATGGAATAGGAGTCTGACTGTTCAGCTCACTCATATTGCGGCCCAACCGGACCCGGGTTCTAGTCCACACAGTCGATCATAGGAGGATTCTCTTGGCAGATACATATAATCTTGTTGCAGAATGGGTGCTACTTCGCGTTGGTCACCAACAATGGACAAGCTTTGGTGATACGCGTCTCGTCACTTTGTAAAGTTGTCTCGAGGCATTTGGTGGCCTTGGAAAAATCTGCACGCACATCCCATGCACAGGTCGTGATTTTGTTACGAAATAGATTCAACTGCCCGTTTCGTGTGCAGAAAAAGCAACGACTTGCTGTGATACACCATATATTAAAGAGCTTGGCCTGGCGGCAGTGAGACAATAAGAGCCCAAAGACCTCTGGTGGGTTGCTGCAAATACCGAGCAGTGCCAAATATACCCTTCGACCATTGTTTGCTGTCTTCATTAGACGTGGACAAGACTTCGTCCATATTACACATAGTAGTGTGTCAAGATACCCATCTGCAGTGCCCTTTGCTCCTCTGACAGATCAGCACCCTTTCATTCAACACCAAGATTGCCATGGAAAAGGCATGGCATTCGCACATCTTGCTAGCCTACAGAGGTACCAATTGGAAGCGTACCATAAGAGCCAAGGTGTCCATGCCCCAGACATGGCCTGGCTAGTCTCGTGATGGCCTGTGGTCATCTTCCTTTTCTGCAGTCCGCGTGACTGCCAGAACCGCAGCCATTGGCTAAGGCATAGAGGAGCGAGGTACCCTTGCCAACTGAGCCTAACTTTCGCGGTAGCTGTTAGCATCAATCGGACATGCACATGTAACTAGGCTTCCCATTCATTGCAGGGAGACATGTCTACACGTAAGCCGATGGAGGGCTCGCGGTGAACAAGTCATGCCCAATGGGCGTGTAGATATCTGGTGTCCAGCCCGATAGCTGATTCGCAACGTCCACTTGGTCGGTGGTGTTGGACAGCGGTTTCATAGTAAAGGGGTGATGAATAGACGGATGCAGCTGAGCCACATGTTTGCCGATCTTGCGTTTCCTGGCAGCAGCAGCTTGGCTGCTTGGAGGTCTGGGGAAACGAGAAACAAATCCGGGGTGCTGAAATGAGGGGCCTGGGTTGATCCCAGGAGCCAACCAACTTCCCCCAGTCTCGCAGAACAAAAAACAAAAGGTTCCCTTGCATTGGAACTTGACGGTGAAACGGACAAGGATATGTATGCCTACTCCTGCTACTTCGAGATTGTCTTATGTATCTTGTATGTATGTATGTACCGCCTGTCCATCTGTCGGATCTCCGGTGGTTTACATTACGCTTTTTGGCCATCCTTATGCGTATAATTTCCATAGTAGCGCAATGAGTACTTTGCATAGCTACATTGGAGATGTGACCGCGAAAGTGAGAGTAGTAGCGAGAGATGTATATATATATATATATACTCATTGTATTGGCTTAACAGGCTATTAAATAATATGGCGTGAGATTTGAGAGCAGCCCACACACTGGGAAGATACATCCTCACACAGCTATCCATGCCCCGGGCGGGCGGCCGGTGCCCATACATGTATTTGCATATATGTATGTGTACATACATACCCCGTGCATGATCGAAGCTTATACGCATGAAGCTTCTTCCAGTCGGGGGAGAGGAAGCAGTAATGGTTTTCTATTCGTTCCCAGTCGCACTCCTTCACCGACCACGAGAGACAATGGGTATACGTGGCTTGGTGGTCATCTATCCCAAATTGTATTTCCACCTGCCAGTAGGTGTTTACTAAAGGATCACACCCTCCCTGCGTCACTCCTCGATCGTTTTTCTCGGTTGTCTCTGTCACTACGCCTAATCGGGTCTTCCGCCATGTCCCTTTCGCAATAAAACAAGCGCACTCACCCGGCACACATCAGTTGCGCCCATCACCGCATTGCTCTTGCATGCTTTGCTTTACAGACAGCGAAAGACCTCATTATCCCTGGCCATCGCCACATCCTTGGGTTTCTGGGCCACCTTTGCCCTTCTCGGCTCCAAGAGTATACTTAGGCTGCCAGGCACCCGGCTTCATTTCAGAAGCTCGCTCTACCTATCACCAATCATCCCTCCCCGGCTATTTGCGGTTCACACTGGATAGAGAATTGGAAAACGCCGAAGTATCACTACGAATCTCACCACACATATCTACATGCTTCATATTTCGCCTTTCTTGGTCTACACAATATCGAGGGACTGTGCACAGCGTAAAGCGAAGGAAGCTCAGCAAACATGCCAACGTAGCCTTCGATCTCACTCAGCTGTGGCAGCTCCTGCTCTCGCGCGCGAGCGCTGGTAAAAGGTAGTAAGGCCGGGTAGCATTGGGCTGGAAACAGAGGACTCTTACTAGCCACCAGGTAACCGAAAGCTCCGACGTCCACCTGTTTTATTTTCGGCGTCTTTGGCAGGTTCGGGAGTACAATGGCGGCAGTCGAGCTGTGTTGTCGACATAACCTGCCTGAACCGACTGAGCCATGGGCCAGCCTTACAATAGATGGCGAGAAACTGGCTGAAACTGCTGTACTCCCGACATTGCAGTTGTTCGGAATCAGTATCTCGGCCCAATCGTCTTTGCCAGACACCGAGTTACATGAAACAACTATTGATGGGGATAAAGGCTCCTTCACCCATACCATGCCAGATGGACCCGTCCTCTCTACATTGCAGATGGTGGATTCTGGAAGCACGCCTTCGGTGATGGATGGGCGGCGCCGACTGGACCTTGCTTCGACAAAATCGGGCGCGGCAAGTGTGAGGTCATCTCCACAACGAGATCGCAGCCGCTTTGACAAGACGTCAACCACCGCTCTGAGTACGTCTAGAGGCAAGAATTTGGGCACCGGATCAAAGAGTGGACAAGATTCCAAACGAAGCAACAATGTGGCCCCGGGTATTTCTAAACGAAACAGGGCTTCGCACGACGTAGATGGCCCGGACACCGGCCACCTCCCATGCAAGAAGAGGCGGTTGCGGCACCGACTTATCACCTCGCGCCTTTCGCAGCCCTACTCCCTGCCCGCGACACATATCCTGAATAGGGAAACTGGAGAAGACACGCCCGTTCTCTCGCGATTTCTCAAATTTGCGGCTATGGGCCCCAAGAAAGCAGGCCACCAGACCGCCATGGTGCGGAAGGCGGCAATTTTGAATCGCGTGCGGCTGAACGTGAGACAGGCCGCTGTGAACCGAGGTCATGACCGGATGTGGCGCATGTCGGATATGAGCGTCATGGGCCACGGCCTGCAGCTGGTGACTACTTCCACTGGGGCTATGTTTCCGGGGCGAGGCAGCGCCGCTGGCATGTCCCTACCGCGCGTGTGGCGGCCGCATACGACTGGCAACCCTGCTGGCGGCGCTACGGCAGCGAAGGATGAGCCTGAAAGAGCTGTTGCAACTTATGGCGGCGTTGCTACTCACTACACCTCTGTAACTCTATCACAACAGCAGCAGTCCTACCCAGCAGCAGCACAGACACTCACCACAAGCATCATGACGCCCCTCCACCACGAAGAGACCGAGGATACATCCGCTTTTCCAGTCATTGAGGACGACTATCGGTATGCTGATCTCAGCGACGACGATATGGACGATGTCTATACTGACTTTGGGGCCTTGTTCGGGGGCAGTGCTGCCAAGTCACCTGGCGATGGAGTAAAAGATGACGAAGAAGAACACTTCTATGAAGAATATTTGGACGAACTTGATGGCATCCCCTGGGCTTAGCTACACATCTTGATAACGGGAAGAAATCTCAGCATGTTGGGTGTTTTCCGTGGCTACCTTGAAACATGAATCACAAGGCGGGACATTCCACATCAGGTGGGCATGCATATAATCCGCCAAGGATTCGCATCGTGAGCGCGATGGAAATTATCAACCCGATATTTACATTGGATTTTGTTAGTTGAGTGTTTCCTTATTCAACACCTTTATGTACCACAACACCGCCATTGATGTTAGGGTGCGGCCGCGCAAACATGTGTATAGATCGATGCCGCCGAGTGCAAAGTTGTGTATAGGTCAATATACTTCTTCACGTTTAATAAGATACGCCTTCTTGACAGGCCCCGCCCTGGAACGAACGGAGCAACAAACACGCAACTGCGCTGTTTGTTGTACCTGGTGGCACTTGTGAACCCTCCGCCCAGGTCTTCTCATAACCATGACTGCTCTTTTCTTGAAGGCCTGTACCACCCCCAACCTTTTGGTGTATTAAAGCCGTCAGCTGCCTTGGAATGATTTCCGAGAAACCCTCTAGCAACATGCAGCGCATGTCTCTGGTGTTGTGTTCATCCTGGGCTCCGAATTATCTCAGAAGACTTGTCGTAGACTATCCTCTACTGGGCGAGCATAGCATATCACCACGCGAGGTGCCCTAGAAAAGCCATCAAAGGTCATAAATAGACCAAGACCTCAAGCCTACAAACCTCGGGACTGTTCGTTCTTTTCCCGCGTCAGCTGGGCAATCAGTGGGCTGCGCCAAGTTTCTTTGCTCGATCTATCGCAATATCCACCATGGCCCGGATAGCCTCCTGTTCCTCTTCCTTGGGGTCGCCTCGGTCTATCCTTCTGCGCATGTCCTCCATGACGACGGGCCGGCTCCGCCCGTTGACGAACACGACGTAACGCAGGCCGGGGAACCTCTGCTCGTACTCGTCGTTCAGCGCCTTCAGCTTTTCGGCCTCCTCGGCGCCCCCTTGGTTCAGCTGCGCCTGCTCGGCTTGCGACTGGGCCGACTCGACCTTCCTGGCCCCGAGCCGCGGGTGCGAGCCCAAGATGCCGTGCAGCTTCTTTTGTTGTTGCTGCGAGCCGAGACTGCTCGATGGCGATGACGACGACGACGACTGAGAAGAGAGCGAGGTCATCAACGAGCCGACGTGCCGTATTAACGCCTTGTACGAGGCAAAGGGCGACTCTGGCCCTGATTTTGCAGTGGGGCTACCATCGTCGGCAGCACCGGTGGCAGCAGTCGCACGTTTTGGTCGCAAGGTCGGGAGGACGAGGGTGTGGAGTTCGGTAGACGGCTCGAAGAGTGTGTCCAGCACTGCGAGCTGGGCTTTGATGGGCGCCGTCGACAATGAAGTAATGGGCGGAAGCGAAGGATGGGGGGCAGCAGCGGCTTTAGGAGGGGCGGCGGCGGCATCAGGTGTGGCCGCCGCGGCCGCTGTGGATGACGAAGAAGCCCCTGAAGATTCCATAAATTCGGACAGCGTTCGGCGCGGTTGTAGTTCGACGTAGGGCGGTGTGTCTACGTTCCTGCGCTCCTTGGTGGTGAAGCCGACGCCGAGATCGTTGTGGTTGGGGATGCGTTTGATGCGTAGCTTGAGTTCCATGGGTGTGAATTGAGGCATTTTGAGAGAGGACCGTCAGTCACGTTATGATACAAGCGATATCGTGTCAACATGATCCTCCTCATTCTGCTGCTCGCTTCGCACCCGCTGGGCACTCTTGCACTGACACGCCCCGCTGATTGACGGCCGCTAATCGATTCATAGACGGGCTTTCTGCCGATACAGTAGCGTCATCTAGCATACTATACGCCGGGACCATAACGATTCCTATCAGTAGTCGGGTTGCATGTACTCTCGACACATGGAACAATACGGGACTAGTTCGTTATGTTCCCTACTTTTCAGAAGCAGCTGGGCAGGTGGTGGAAGGGTGGGTGGTGCGAGCAAGTCTAGCTAGTACCTGCTCTAGGTAAGATTCAAATCCAATCAGCAATGCAGGTACATACCTCCAGTGCATACGTTTTTCTAGTAGCGCTGATGATACATAGCACGCTATGCAGTTGTTCAGTTCATAGTCGGGAGTGGAGCCCCTCGCGGTCTAGGCCTGTGCTTGAGTTTACTTCAGGTACTCCGTACTTTTGGGTAGTCAATTGATTTCCAGAGCTCTACCTAGGCAGGACGAGGCTGAAAATAAAACCTACCATACAACAGCACAGCAGCAGCATCATCACATCATACCTTAACAGTCAACATGCTGTGCGCCATCTCCGGCGAGCCTCCCGAGGAGCCTGTCATCTCCAAGATCTCTGGTATGTACCTTCTTCATCTCGTGTCATTTCGCGCGCGCGCCGGTACTGGTACTGACTTCCTCCTGTAGGCAATGTCTTCGAGAAACGCTTGATCGAGAAGTGGATTGAGGAGAATGGAAAGGATCCCATTACCGGCACCGAATTGACTCTCGACGACCTGTTACCCGTGAAAACGGCACGCGTTGTTCGCCCCCGGCCGCCTACACTTACATCTATACCCGCCCTGCTTTCTACTTTCCAGAATGAATGGGACTCGATGGCCCTCGAGTCTTTCAACCTGCGCGAGCAGCTACAACGCACCAGGGAAGAGCTATCCACGGCACTATACCAGAATGATGCCGCGGTTCGTGTTATCGCTCGCTTGAGCAGAGAGCGCGACGAGGCGAGAAACGCACTTTCCAAGGTCTCGGTCTCCAATGGCAATGCCCCTGCTGCCACGGGAACGGGAGATGATTCCATGGCAATCGATTCAGATGTTTTGCCGCCCCGCCTCGTCACAATGATTGAAGATACTCAGAAATCGCTTTCTAAGTCACGCAAGAAGCGACCGGTTCCTGAGGGCACTGCGGCCCCGGAAAAGATCAGTTCCTACGCCATCCAAGAAGAGTTTTCCAGTCCTGTCACAAAGATGTCAGCGTTCGCTCACATGGATGGAATGGTTTCGATTGGCGGAGAAGGCGGCACAGTCTGCATTTACAGCCCTGCTAAGGCCACTGTAGAAGGCAAGATACAAGGCAAGTTGTCGCTCCAGGAGCCAGTGACCGCAAGCACGTGGACAAACTGTAAGATTGTTTTGGGCACGTCGAGCGGCTTGGTCAAGGTCTTTGCCGATGAGCAGGAGATTGCGAGTTTCTCGGAGCACGCAGGGCCCGTCACAGGCCTTGCCACGCACCCAAGTGAGAAGTTGCTGGCCTCCGTGGGCTCAGACAAAAGCATCGTATTCTACGACCATGATGGGAATGACCGCGTAGCTCGAGTGTTCACTGACTCCGGTAAGTCAATCCAATGTCTACAATTATGCTGCCACGCCCCTCTAACAATTTGGTACTAGCTTTGACTACTTGCGCATTCCATCCCGATGGCCATCTTTTCGCTGCGGGTACCGAGTCGGGGAGATCAAGGTCTTCATGACGGCCACCTGCGAACAAGCTACGTCCTTCTCGCTGGGCGCGCCCGTACACACCATTGTCTTCTCGGAAAATGGATTCTGGTTTGCTGCAGCGGGCAAAGGCACCAACTCCGTCGTAATCTTCGACATCCGAAAGCAGGGCGACGCCGCCAAGGTCAAGTCGTTCGAGGTTGATGGTGCAGTTGAGAGTCTGGCATGGGACTACTCGCAACAATTCTTGGCTATTGGCGCAACGACGGGCGTTGTGGTGCAGCACTACGCTAAGAGCAGCAAGAGCTGGTCTGAGATCTTAAAGTCAGACTTCCCAGCAAAGGGCCTCGACTGGAGCGTCAATGCGACGTCACTGGTAGCCGCGGACCAAGATGGCCAGCTTGCCATCTTGTCGACCAAGGAGTAGTGGTATTTGGAGAAGCGCGGTATACTGATAGCGGCGTCGGTTGGACTCATTCGCAAGCCACAGCCCCTGCGTATAGATCAAATTTTAGGAATGAGAACAGAAGGGGGGACTCTCGGGCTGTATTTGCAAAAGAAAAAAGCTACAAGGGAGGAAACAAGTCGGAAGCAGGAGATAATGACTGACTAATTAATAGTCAATACAATCCACGCATATCCCCTTATTGTGGAAGCGCTGTATTCATCTTGTAAGTAGTTGGAAGAATAGAAGTTTGAATTATCGGCTACCCGTGGGTGGTTAGTGTGACATAGTGCCTGATCAGGCGTGCATTGTGGTATAATAACTAGCCAGCTACATGGGAACTGAATTGCAAAGCCTTGTAGTCAAGACCTCTGAGCGACGCGTCTGCCGGCGTGTGTCAAGGTGTGTCTAGTGCCTACTGCCATGAAGAAAAGAGCAACAACGAGTGATATTATGGACATGTAGATACCTCATACCTAGCCTCATGCGTCGGTGATCGGTGTTTGCGGATATAGGCCACTGGCGGCAGATACCTACTTCGCTTTAGAGTGCACCTACCAGTGAGCCGGATGTGGCAACTCATGTGTACATGTAACCACCGATGACCTCCTTTTAGCCATGGGGATCTGGGCAGCTGGAGGCGAAAGGCAAGGGGATGGGAAGGAGCAGGATGGTACTTCTCTTTCCCTTCCCGACTTCCAGCGTTGTCATCCGAGATCAAACAACATCCGCCAGACACAACGCGCAACACACAACACGCAACACGCTCATGGTTTCTTTTCTTTTCCCGTCACCACAGTGCCACTCACGGTTGTGCCTTTTCCCACTCCTTCATTTCCCTCCACACCACCAGCACCAACACAATTAATTGCCTGCGCCCTGGCGATCAATCTCCAAAATCCCATCACAATACACAGACGGTCAGGCTGGATTGGATGCCCGTGCCTACGTAGGTAGACGCCATGCAATTGCGAACAAGGCTGTAACAGAACCGGGTTATTCTAGGCCAGCATTTAGGTATGCTAAGTCCGACCCATGGTCGCCCACCATTAATGTGCTCCCATTGCCCCTCTACTTCTCCTCTAGCCGATTAGGAAACCCTACATCATCGTATATTCACCTTTACTTTGTGGAGTTCTCGGTGCATCGATACTGACAATGCGTGTTCTTCAGTTGAGTGAATACAGCGTGTCAGAGGCAAGCACAGGAGCCAGATCACCCCACCAATAGGCAAGCAGCTCCGTGCTTTGCGCATGAGCAGCTTGACTTGGGAAACTTCTCGAATAAAGTTATGGCCGATTCGCTCTCTCCATCCCCATCACCTTCACCTTCGCCTTACTTCAGGGCTCCAGAGCCCGCCATCATAGCCAACGATTCAGACTTTGATTCCTCCGACGCCCTCTCGGAGAGGACAATCAGTAATATCCGCTCAGACGACGACACCGAAAGCCTGGCCAGTACAGACGGCGAAGGCTACGATTTAGACCTCGAGGGCCGAGTTGCACCGGCTCCAGCTGCGTGGTGGCATAATCGGGAATCGCCCGCTACAGCCACAGAGGACGAGGTCTCTGAACGCAGTATTAACGAGTCTCTTTCCGACCCCGAAATTGATCCCCGTCACCTGCTAGCATCGGACTCGGAATCCGAAAACGACGCCGATTTCTTCATGCCCAACGGACCTCTTTTCGTACGCCAGCACCGACACTTTGAGAACGCTCCTGGTGGGCTTGGCGCTTGGGTCCCTCCGCCTGCTTATTATCAACCAGTCGATCTCGTCAGCGACGAAGAACACGAGCCCATCCAGCATCGCATTGACTTGGGCGAGATCTCAGACTCAGACGAGGCTCCTGGCAGGCTCTTCGACGAGAGCGACAGTAACCTTAGCCCGTCACCGGTTCGATCGCACAGGTCCCATAACCCATCCGACGTCTCCGATTATCTCACGGACGTGGATGGTTTTGGAGAGGAATACGATACCGACGAAGACGAGATCCAAGAGTTACAACAGCTAAGGCGCAACGCCGGAGAAACACCCAGTTTCGACGGCGAGATACCTATAATGGACCTGTTTCTTCGGGGCAGACAGGCACGACCCCAACACGACGAGCTGGTGGGCGTCGAAGTGCGCCGAAGTGTCCCAGCCGTGAATGCCAGGAATAACCCATCAGAACCCGCAGTTATTGACTTGACGGGGGACGATGGAGAGGACCAAATCAGTCAATCTCAGAACGCGAGGCGAAGACAATCACAGCATCGAGACAATGCCCCACGGCTAAATCGCAGTGATAGTAACTATATTAACAATCAAGCCGTGATTGAGCTAAGCTCGGATTCCGAAGATGGACACAACGCAGACCATGGTGAATTGCGAAGTCGGTCTGCCTCTCGGAGGAACGCCCATCATCACCACCACCACCATCACCACCACCATCACCACGCCCAGCGCGCCCAGCGACTTCGTAACGGTAACGGTGGTATAGCTAACAACCGTACCCCGACACCCAACAACCTTGGTGGGCGGCAACACCCTCCTCTCCCACAAGTGCCACAGCCACTGCAGCCGGTCATGGCTGTCCAGCAGCAATTCATGGACTTTTTCAATCGGCTTCCGGTTAGAGAATTCTTCGGCATGGCAAACCATGGCCATGCCGCGCCCAATGCGGCCAATGATGACGATCTTATGATCATGGGCGTGGGTGAAGGACACAACTATAACGCCAATCCTATGGCATTTGGTCATGTTCATCTTAACTACGAAGCCCACCCGTTCCAGCGGCCTGGACAAGCTGGACCGCTCAAGCCCCAACATGAGCCTCCAGCGAAGGCTCAAGCTGGGTTCACCCGTGATACTGGCGGTGAAGAAATCCTCATCTGCCCCAGCTGTGAGGAGGAGTTGACATACGACCCTGATGAGACTACCGAGAACGGACCGCCCACAAAGAAGGCAAAGACTCGGCGGGATCCCCAATGCCACTTCTGGGCTGTAAAGGCTTGTGGCCATGTACGTACTTCACGACACATTGCACGGCCTGAACATCAATTGACACAATTTTGTATAGGTATATTGCAAAAGATGCTACGACAATAAGAACCGCAAAACCCCGACGCCCAGATATCCCCACAAGGTCGGGTTCAAGCCGGACCCCAACAGAGCCGGAAAAGCCCTATGTGCTGTTGATGGCTGCAATTCCGACGTCAGTACCAAGCCTTCGTGGGTTGGCATCTATCTGTGATGCCGCCTTCTCGACACACTTGTACTCTTTAACGACCTTTTCATACCACTTCACGTGGTGATCATATCTTATTTGCTTTGCATGGCGTTGAGACCGAGGAGGGTCAATCATGGCTGCATGCGTTGGAGTTGGGCGTCCGTTTGTGGATTTTCGCACACACTGGCCAAGAGATGGAGGCTGTAATTCCAGCCTGAGAGCGGACCTCGACTTACGTTCATTCGCGAAACTGTCCATTTCGTCGCCAGATCTCTTTACAAGAGCATCCGCAGCCTTCTGCGGAAGACGTTGATGAGCCATCATGCAGCGGGACGCAGTTCATCGGCAAGCAATAGCGTTACCCTGAAGCATGAGCAAAGGAAATCATTTGCGAATCATAGATGTTTTCTGCCTGAACCCTATAGACTGAATTTACTGACAATGTTTTATTGCTAATTGTGAAATTTCCCCATTTCTAACCCCCGAACCTATCTAACAGAATATTTTGTATGATACAGCACTGCGCATCCTGTCCAACAGCTCATTCAAAGCACATGTGTTAAGCACATGTCTCGTTTGTTGAACATGTTTCGCACACGATGATGGTAAGATCACGTCAGACAGTAACCCAGGAACACGACATACATTTAGCTGATTGCGATTGATAAACGTGTAGCACGTACTACTGGCAAGCCAATGAACAGAGCGAGCAATCTCGATCGTGGACTTACAATGCTATTCGGGCCAGGTTGCTCAAGGTACCTAATTTAACGTAGTCTTCTCGTCCTCGAGTGACCCTTACCATGGAGAAACGACCGTAGTTACAGGGAGCGTGTCTTCTATATCATCAGCATCTTCAGTACTCAGTCCTGTTCACCTTGTGGGTTTCATTGGGCCGTAGCTTGCGAATCCTCCTTCTCTTTACCAGTTTCTGCCCAACATTTGTTCTTCAGCCAAGACTGCATTTGTCGGTGGAGTAAAATTTGCGTCTCTATTTTGTGTCTGAATATCAGCTGGTTAGTGCTTGTATACGAGCACGGGTGACCTTGTTGTTTTCTGTCAAATCTGGCTCGCAAGCACAAGAATCTCTGCTCCGCTTCTTCGTGATGGTCGCAATTCCTATCGGCAGTTGAACAGCGGTGCATGAGACAGTGATATTCCTTTCTCACGACAGAACGCCTTTTTTTGACCGACACCGTCTCGGTATTCTGGCTTCTCCTGTCCGCATAGTAGCGCAGATACGCATCATACCACGCACGATACAACCAGCAGGCATGGGCTGGTTCTCAATGGACGGCTGGGCCTCATCGCTCATAGGCAGCGCCGGCGCGACCAGACGAGATATCGAACAGTTCAACGCACTACCCGTCATAATTCGCGAGTATTTCCCTCGAAGTCACATTCAGCTCGCGAATGGTCTCCTCAGAGTTCTTGATCCGGTTGCTCAGAGTTTGGGCGGCCAGCCCCTGTCTGGTGGAAAGGCCATCATGGTAAATGCCGTTGTGAATGGTGTGGTAGTAATTGCAGTCGAACCCCGTTCCCACGGTCTCCTCTCTCCCTTTCAGCAGTTCCATCCGTATTAAAACCGCACTCAGGGAGTCCTCTGCATTGCGCACAGCGGCAGCGAGACGTCTCTCGTCTCCGTCTGAAAGACTAGGTGCGGTAGAAGTCTCTAGGAGACCAGGGCACTCGGGCGTGCCGTTGATGTATTCGAGCAGGAGCAGCTGAGCGGGCCAGCTGGCGAAACACAGAGCACGAATCTACTGTTTCGTGTAGGGGAACATGCAAGGGTCCGCCAGGGCCGTCTACAGATTCTTCAAGGTAGCGTGGAATTCCGTGGTGGCAGCCCGAATCTCTGGATATCGCGGGGATACCATCTCGCCGCTGCTCCCTGAAGGCTATGGCAGATGGATTGCCACGCATCTGGCATATTGGTCTCCGCCGGGGGCCAAGGGTCATCGAAACCTTCCTCCCGAAACCGAGAGATGACAAGGTCGCAATCCGCATTCTCGGACGATCGAGGTGCACGGTGAGTGTTGGCTGGCGAGACTTTCGGCACGTTATTTATCGTCATAGTGCCCTCCGTGGTTCTTTCCAGGTAGCCTAAGTTGGCAGCACGAGGACTTTGTCCAATGTCCAGACCTATGAGCATGTCTCAGTAAGGGAGGGCTCTTTGTTCCTTCCTCAGTTTGGCCCAGTATGGGGTAACACCTCCCTAGTAATAGGGGCAATATGAACAACCCAGGATATGAAGATGTCCCGAGGACAAGCGTCACGCAGGCCTACCTCTTGCCAACGATGTTCGCGATTATTCTGATAATACTAGGTAACTTATCACGCTGTCGGTGTGAGAGGTTGCAAAGATTCGCGCGAGCCATCGTGATCTTATTGGATACAAGAAAGGGCTTTCGCACATTCCGAGGCACTTTCCTACCGCAAAAGTTTGATCTTCCGTTTGACGCTTAGTTGCGCTTGGCCTACCATCTCTGGCCTTCTATGAGACACAATTTTGGCAAAAGCCTCGTTCGTGGCTCTCGGGGATATATCAACGTTTTGCAAAGATATTGGTGGATAACTACGTTGTCACGTTCAACTAAACCCGAGCTAAACGAACCCCTCTTAGAAAGTAATAGTCTACAGTAGCCTACTGGAGCTGTATATGATTTCAATTGCTGTATATTCATATACAATGTGGCAGTACTCACAGTAAACAACCCAATCCGCATCCGAGCTATTGGTATCACTGGTCCGACCCCTGACTCACAGAAGAAAAATGGGACAAACAGGCATTAGGATTTTTCTATGACTTGGTAGGTTTATCGGTTGAGCCTTTTCCATTACTGCTGGTATTCAAGCGTTATGGGTGTCTTTGGTCAATTTTCTAGCTTTCTGTCAAGCCGTAAGCCCCTGAAAGTGCAAGGTGAAAACGATACTGACCACTCTAGCAGCCCCCCAGTGGGACAAACTCAGTGGGTCTACCATAAAGACTAATAAGCTCTTTTTCATCATCTCAGAAAGCATCTTGGCGCAGGGGAAGCGCGCCGGGCTCATAACCCGGAGGTCCTTGGATCGAAACCAAGAGATGCTATTGTTGAAAATTTTACGTTTTTTAGTCATTTTTTCGTGCAGATATCATGCGATTTAACCCTCAGTCACAACGTCCCTTATCCTGCTTTTTTACTAGCATGCTGCTCTTCCGTTGGAATATATGAATGCGATCCTTGATCTGATCGTCGCATTGCTCCCAAACACACCTAACCAATTGAACTATGTTCCGTTCTTTTCCCGACTTGCCCCCCGCAGCGGATTGGGGCTTTTAGCCGTTTGCTACTAAGTCTGCGATGTGTTGTCATGACTTCCAAAGAAGCATACGGTCTGCAACACGGCGTCCTCCGCCGCTCCTCCGCCCTCTGCGGCATGCTGCAGGTTGCGCATGTCGTCGTCCAACACATACGATCGACTCTGTAGACGGGCCTCGAGATCAGCCGTCATAATCACCCAATCTTGCCAATTAGGCAAATCTATACTTGCCGCAGGTGGTGTTGTGTGCTATTTGCGTGCCGCAATGAATGAACGATTGCGTGATCGGATTCCCGGCGACCCCCTACACATGTTTGTGATTCATGACCGCTTCATCGACAAGGTTGATTGACAGTAATCAAGTGTAAATGATCGTTGTTGAGCAGCTTGATAAAAAGGGGTACGAGAAGATGGGATCCCTCTACTTGATACTCAAAGCCCGAAGTGAAGTCTGATCACAGTTGCAACCACATGGCTTCCGCAGTTTTCTTGAGGCGGCCTCGACGCTGCACGTTCAACCGGTCCTAACAACAAGTCCGAGTTCGACGCGGCGGGCGACGGGATCAGCACCATCAGCTTGCAGGCGCGCTAGGCTCTCTTCAAGTTCACGCCAACCCAACAGGAGCGGCGGTTCAACACCACGCTCTAGCACTCGGGCATCCAGTTCGAGCCCTACCCGGCCGACTACACGTAGTTGTGGCTGACGAAGCTGCCCGCGACGGGCAGTATCACGCTGTGGGCCTCGGGATACGAGTTGTACGACCGCTTCTCGCAGCCCTACCGGCGCTTCTTCGAGGGGCTGACGGCGCACTTTGTCGGCAACGTACGTTCGTCTCCCGCAGAGCTTTGTCAGTTTGACACTTAAGGCAAGCCAGGCTAGCCCAAGACTTTTCACTGCAGCTGGTTGGAATAGCCGTGGTGTCTTCCAAGGCGCCACGTTTAACTACAATGGTTTGGGTGAATGGCGTCAGTAAGTTGGTTTAGGCCATCGTCAGGCTGTGAACAGTAGTACGCATGGTATAGGATTAGGGAATATTCCAGATCACGTATTTTCCATCTCATAATGAGGTGTTCAGAGTTTCTTCGAAATAAAAGGTGCTAAACAAACCAAAACCAAGATGCGTACTATCTATGGGGATGGGAGGACATCTCGGGCCAGAATGGCGAGGAGAGCAACCGAGACGACGGCCCCACGTTCCGTCATTGGCAACTTTTCCCAAGTCCAAAGATAGGTGTAGGCAATGCAAAGCACTCCCACACGGTCAACATTTCGTTACAAGCATTGTTTGCGACACAGCCCTTTTTATGCTGGCGCTAGTGCAGGACCTTTATCTTCTTCATCTGCTTCTTCATCATCATCTTCTTCTTCCTCCTTACTGGGCCTGTCATCCATCCATAGCAAGAAAAGCCAACCCCCCTTCGCCACGATGTCCGACAAGATCACGGCCAAGAACCTCAGCTACGACCAGACCCTACCGCCCTTCCTCGCGCGCCTCCGAGGCCAGCACCAGGCCCCTGGCGACGGGCCAGACCCCATCCTCGCGGCGCGCCGGCGCACCGCACGCGTGCGGACGGCCAGCGAGGAGGCCGAGGACGCGCCACTAGTGCTGGACGAGGCCGGCAACGTCGTGGACATGAACGCGGATGAGCTGCCAGGCAAAGAAGACGACGCAGATGCCAAGATGAAGAAGAGCGAAAAGGAGGAGGAGGAGAAGAAGGAACAACAGCCTACAAAGGAGGCGGCAGCCATAGGCGCCTCCAAGAAGCGCAAGGTGGGCCGCGTAATAGGCGGAGACGACGACGAGAAGGGCGAGCGCGAGGTTTCTCAAGCCGTCAAGGCGGCCAAGGCAATCGCGGGTAGTGCCAACGGCGACAAGAAGAAGGTGAAGGCAACGACAGCAGCAACATCATCTACGCCAAAACCGTCCGGAGGGAAGAAGAAAGCCAAGAAGATCAAGCTGAGCTTCGGGGACGATGAAGCTGACTGAGGTAGTGATTTTCTATTGCGATGACCAACTTCTACTTCCCACACATCATCGATTGGGCTGCCAGATGAACCAGCTGCCTTATTCGCCCGAGACTACGCCCGTTGAGCGCAGATGCCACTACCAGAGCTTATCCGTCGTCAAGCTGCGTCTGGTGGCAGTCAGACACTTGAGAATTTGTCAGACAGACGTGTCGCGAGTATATATTCTTGAGTAGCGGACGCAGCGGATGCAACATGTTGCTGTTACACACCGAAGCTGGCCGCCCTACTACTCATCGAGCTAGATGAGTGGGCAGCATGCAAGCTGTCTTGGGGCAGTCTTCATCACTTGCCTTATGGACAGTAGTACGTCAAGTAATGCTTCGCAGCATCAAAGACTAGCAATTGCAGTCCTGATGCGGCCTTTGGATCACAATTTTCGGCGGCTGTGCATAGCAGGCATCATGGGCCAGAATTAGGTTGGTAAGCCAATAAAAGACCATGATGTTAATCATTGAAAATCAACATGCCCCCGCCTGGACAGACATATCCACGCTGCTTCTCTAACGATGTTCGATTAAGCATTCAATATAAGCTAAAAACGCCATAAACCCCTCGCCAATGCATGACAGGACGCTCCTGATGATATTACCCAGGGAATTCCAATGTGAATAAGCCTTCACGCCATCTCCTTTTCCCAAAGTGTTCCGTCCTCATGAATCCATGCACCACATCTATACATGTGTAAATTACCTCCTCATATCGTGGGCGTTTGCCGACACCTTAGCTGTCTAGTATCGAGACATACGGTTGCCATTCGACGGTGAGTATCCGCGATCATAGGCGCTGGAGTGCGCGTACGGGCTTGGGTCGTCCATATAGATGGTCGTGCGGCGGTCTTCTTCAGGCAGGAGATCCTTGACTTCCCAGTTGTTCATTCGCATTCCCACGGAGAACTCCAAATCTTCCTTCGTGATGGAATCCCAGTACTAGACGCAAACATGTTAGTATACGCGAAAGGCGAGCGAAAATAACCGCCGAGGGAGAAGAGACTACAAACCTTGTAGACCATCATAACGGCTAGCAAGTTACAGATTGTTGCGAAAAATAGACCATCCAGATAATGGGAAGTCGCTTCGCAGAGAGTCGAGCTGAAGGCATAGAGGAGCACCTGGCCGACGACAAAGAAGAAGACGCCAAAGGCGATGTCGCCGAGCGGCCAGCGGTCCTGCAGAGTGCGGGCGACAAGCATGACTTGCATAACGACATAGACAAGCAGCTGGATGGCGTTGAGGAGGTACAAAACGGTGAAGAGTCCGACAGTGTTGACGGGGCCCAGGCCGGCCCACGACTTGAAGGTAGCCAGGGACACGAGGAAGGAGATGGCAAAGGCGGCGAAGGAACAGAGGCGCAATAGCCAGACGGACAAGGGGGTGCCGTCCTCGTAGAGTTGAAAGCCGACGAAGCCGTTGATCAGCAGGCAGGTGACGAGCGACGAGGTGAGGCCGGCCTGGATGGAGACGAAGTAGGGGTAGGGATCGGAGCCGGGGGCACGACGCCCGCGTCGACGATGAGAGAGAAGAAGCTGAGCAGCATGTAGAAGTAGAAGAAGGCGAGGATCTCTTTTCGGCCAACGGCGGTGAACTTGCCGCGGATATGCAGGATCATGATGATGGTCATGGCCAGGGAGATGATGTGCATGAAGCTCGAGGCGCCCTCGAAGATGATGGTGTTGGCCAGCTCAATATTGCGGGCGTAACAGTCCGGTTCGATGCCGACGCCGCTCGAGACGGCGCGAATGGGCCCGACGGAGGCGCATAACGGCAGCGGCGCCGTCTCGCAAAGGCCGGTGAAGTCCCCGAAGCCACCCATGTTTTCCGAGACGCGAAAGGACGTGGGCGCGCGACGGCGAAGGGCTGGCGGCCAAGGTCGGCGAACGGGTTGGATACAGTGATCCTCCAGTCGAATGATGGGTCCCAGAAAAAGGGACGAACGAATGCAGTTGACGATAATTCGTGGTAATGATTCTATCGGGTGGTCTGCCGCCGGGCTCGGGGGTGGTGAGACGCGATGGTTGTGGGAGTACGGAGTAGTGTCAGGCGGTTAAGCGAGTGACGGATTTGAGAAGTCGACGGATGACCACGGCGTCAGTTCGTGGACATGAGGAGAATGTCGAAATGGCCAAGCGAGCGAAAGGCCAACCACCCTAGCAGCCCAAGTATGCGCAGAGTGTGTGTTGATGTTGGAGGTGGTGGTTGGTGGGTGGTGGGTGGTGGGCTAGCTGGCTGGGCTGGGCTGGGGCTGCACGACAGTGGAAACAGGCAGACGGGGCCAGATGGAATCCAGAATCAGGGCCTGGGCAAGGGGCCTCACGCCTTCTGTCACGCCCATTCTTTGGTTGCCATAGGTGAGATAAACAGTGGATTCTGGCTGGATTCGCACTAGGCTCTGCCAGGCTTTGGCTGCTAGTGTCCGTGCATGTCGGCTTGGCGACGCTCGTGTTCACGAAACCACCCACCATCCCCGAGAAGATCTCTAAACATCTCCAGAGTCCGGATCGGTTGATTAGGTAATCCTTCTCCTTGCTTACAGTCTCACAGTGCAGTGGGTCCCTTGCAAAGATGCTTGCGTCGCACTCGTTGATAAATAAACAGTCTTCATGATTCAAGAACTCCGGGCCGTTGGGCTTGATCAAACCACCGTCTTAACTTTCGAAGACTGCAACATGAGACGTACCAACCATGTCTGGTCTTTGTCGTGCGATGGAAACCGGGAAATACCCAACGCCTCAGATTCGTCCCGTCTCAACGTCATTTATCCGTTTTGCAGCTTTTTAACTTCCACCTGATCACCGCCTGTCTTCAACTTCCGGCCATCATCTTATGTAGGAAGATACTACATATGTACGTACTGCACCGCTTTCATCCGAGATCAAACGAGGCCCTAGTTGGATCGACACTATCCAACATGGCAATCAATCAAACAGGCAAGGTTTCTGCTCATCCACACCAGTTTTCGACAAAACCGGCATTGAATATGAATTGACCGCGACTCATTACTTCGGCACGGCCACGTCGTCTTCCCACTGATCCGTAACAGCTCCATGACTGGCATCGCCGACCAGCCTGGCATACTTGGCTAGTGCCCCTCTTCGCACATGCGGAGCCGGTGGCTTCCACGCTCTTTGCCTCTCGGCTAGCTGCTCGTCACTGACATCCACTATATCAATACGGTTCTTGATCGCATCAATCGTAATGGTATCGCCATCCTGCACCAAGGCGATGGGGCCGCCGCGCGCCGCTTCTGGCGTTACGTGACCCACGATGAAACCGTGGCTTGCACCGCTGTAGCGGCCGTCGGTGACCAGGGCGAGGTTTTTCAACCCAGCACCCATGATGGCTGCCGATGCTGTCAGCTGTTCCGGCATACCAGGCCCGCCACGGGGTCCTTCGTATCGCACGATCAAGACTAGCTTTTCGTCGCGGGGAATTTGCCCGTGGGACAAGGCCTCATTGAGCTCGCGCTCCTTATTGAAGACGCGCGCCTTCCCTGTAAACGTCAGGCCTTCCTTCCCCGTGATTTTCGCGACTGCGCCATCTGGCGCCATGTTGCCCCGGAGGATCCGGATATGACCAGACTCCTTGATCGGATCGCTCAGAGGCCTGATGATTTTCTGATCAGGGGCCAGGCTTGGCCAGTCCGCTACATTCTCGCCCAACGTCCGGCCCGTGACGGTTGGAATGTTTCCATTGACGAGCCCGGCAGCAATGAGCATCTTCAACACGGACGGAGTACCTCCGATCTTGTACAGATCCTCCATGTAGTATTTCCCACTCGGTGCAAGATCTGCTAGGAAAGGCGTTTTGTCACTGACCCTCTGGATGTCGTCCAGCGTCAGTGGGACTTCGGCAGTGTTTGCGATGGCCAGGAAGTGCAACACGCCGTTGGTAGACCCCCGAGAATCATGGTGACAACCAGTGCATTCTCAAAGGACTCCCTTGGTGATTAGGTCACGCGGGCGGATGTCCTTGGTCATGGTGGTCTTAATCACCTCGGCTGCGCGCTCACACTCTCGTGCCTTTTCGGGCGACAGGGCCGGGTAGGACGAAGAGCCCGGCAATGTCAAACCCATGGCTTCAATAGCCGTCGCCATGGTGTTTGCCGTGTACATGCCCCCGCATGCACCTGCCCCAGGGCAAGCATGTCGCTCGATGTCAGTCATGACGTCGCCCGGGGTCCGGCCGGCGCCTCCAGGGTTTGACTTAGCCTCCAGGCGCCCGTAGGCATAGGCACCTGTCGCCTCATAGCAGGTGGATACATTGATCTCCTTCTCCAGGAGACTGGAATGGCCCTTGCGGATTGTGCCACCATAGATCATGATGAAGGGCCTGTTGTGGCGAGCAGCGGCCACTTTACAACTCGCTTTAGCATCCATAGTAAATGCTGTGTAGGAGTAGGCTCAGGCACTTACTGACAACACCAGGCATGTTCTTGTCGCAGCCAGGGATCGAGATGTTGGCATCATGGTGTTGAGCGCACGTCACGGTCTCGATGCTATCCGCTATGAGATCGCGTGATTGGAGAGAATACCTCATGCCTGTCAAGGTCAGTGATGCATCAGCAGCCTACGCGGGGTTCACGCCAACTTGCCTTCTCCGCCCATTGTGATGGCGTCTGACACGCCGACGGCGTTGTACTGCCATGCCAGCATGTTCTGCTTCTCGAGCGACTTCTTGACTATCTTGCCGAACTCCAAGACTAATCAGCCAGAGTCAGCCTTGCCTATCCTCTTGGCCCCAAGCCGCCTTAAGTCTTCCCATTACTTACGATGGGTGCTAGAAAGAGAGCATTATGGTTAGTAAAGTCGGGCCGCCGCCGAAATCTTGTAAGTCGCACAGGTGTCGAGAGTCTTACTTGCAGGGGTTGCCTTCCCACCAGATGGTGGCCACGCCAACATGAGGGGCAGTCTTCATCATATCCTCGTTGGGGACTCCGGCCCCGTAGAGCATGGCCTAATTCAGGGAGGGCAGGAAGTATTAGCATGATGAAAACTGGAATTCAAGTGGCCGAGTCACTAGCACTGCTTTCAACCATTCGCTATTCCCGACCGTGGCTATCAGCGAAAGTACATACCTGTGCACCCGGAAAGTCATGCTCTCTCGTCAACGTATATGACCATCGGTTCAACAGGCCACCAGGAGGCAAGCACTTAAACTGGATGTATTGGGGATCCGACTTGGAGTCAGCCGCTGACGACGAAGGGCCACTATGAGAGTCCATGGTGTGCTAGGTGTGCTAGTATATTAACAATGTATTTAGCTGATCTTGGGCTCACTTCGCTTAAGATGTTGTTAATGGTTGTTTCAGCCAGCAGAGGGGAGATGTCGGCTAACACACCCCAAACCCCAACGCAAAAGCACCGGGAAGGACTGCGGGGTCAGCGCGCGGGGTGGCAACATGGACGAACATATGTGATATGGGGCCCGGAGTGGGTGAACGCGGGGTGCAAAACCATGTGTACATCACAAGCAACCAACGAGCCTCTGCAATGGTTGCTTGTATACACGAGTCATGTATCCGCCTCCGTAACCGCCAGGTTGGAGAGCCCAAGCGACGCCGAAGTATCAACTTCTGCCGTCCCCGGGAAAGCACATCTGCCTCCGGTGCGGCGTGTCGGCATTCCCAAACACAGCCGCAAATCGAATGCGACGACATGTTCGAATAGGAAATGTCAGGGAAGGCCAGCCGGGTTGGCAACGAAGGTCCTGTCGCCAGCTACATGCATGGCGCGCCTCCGTAAAGAACAACACGCACATTAGCCGGCGAATACAGCTCTAGAGAAGGCCTCCGGCACGGCTCGAGAATCGATTGCCAAGCAAATGGCTGTGGAAGCCGTCTGCTCTGCCGCCTGATGGCTTGTAGCAGCTGCACCACAGATATTTGCCACACGATTCATTATGTGTAAGCCGTATTCGATGACTCGTACTTAGGGGCCAATTGATCTTCTTACTCGGTGGCTTATGCGTGTGCAAACGCAGTAGAAGGTGGCCAACGGGCCTCGAAGGGTTCTTGATCATAGCATCACCACCTGCTACCAACGGGCAGGGAGGTACTGGCGGACATGTGATGGAATCCAAAAACCGACGTGGCTCCAAACTCCAAAATCCAATCCTGCACCGAGAATATAAATAGCATTTCTTTTCCTTTTTGGTTGAATCCTGGGCGTCTGTGCACATGTCATTCCCTCTCAAAGTTACCTTCACGAACCCCCGAACTAGCCTTCCCGGCGACTGTGCTACCCTGACCTGGGGATCCTCCGCCATCTCTAATCCCCCTGCGACCCATCAGCTCCTCCGCGGCACTGGGGTATGCCTGGTTTGAAGCCCAGATTTGGTGTAGCCACGATGTCTAACAGCAGCTGTCTAACGGCTCGGCTATGCCGGATTGGCAACTCCCCCATCCCAGGGCACTCGTCGACATTCTCCGCGGGATTCGCACGTGTTCTAACTCCGATGTGGCACCTCGCAAACAGATCTCTGTCAACTACTCCCCGAATGAGATAGTACACTGGCATTGCCACCCTTGGGGAGTCATGACAAAAGTCACAGGCCGCGAAGCCGATTCACCGATGCCACAACCTTGAACCAGAAGGCAAGGGTGGATGAAGGACGGAAAGTATCTTCATCGCCTCCGGATCAGGGCTCTAGAGGCCACAAGGGGGTCAGAGCAGGTCATGTATCGCGATTATGTTTCTCTGTTGGTTTCTATATATGAGGATCTTCATAACCGGCCAGAAAGGGCTTGTTTGCTCGTCCCCACATCACTAAAGACTCGATATCTCTCACATCGGCTCAGCTCGACCTTTCAAGATGCACTCCGTGGCTCTGTCTCTCCTGCCAGTCCTAGCGCTGATCAGGCCGTCGCTCGCAGTCCCCAGAGCCGACAACGCCCGGCTCGCCACCCGTTCCGTCTGCAACGGGAACACTGCCGGTACTCGCTCACAATGGTGTGACTTCAACATCGACACAGACTATACGACAACGTCGCCCGATACGGGGGTGACGCGGGAATATTGGCTAGAGTTGACCGACCCTCAGCTCTCTCCCGATGGCCGCCAGCGATATACACAGGTCATCAACGGGACGATTCCTGGCCCAACGTTATATGCTGACTGGGGTGAGTCAAAAAACCCGAGCCGGTCTACTGGACTTTTCTAATTTGACGTTTAGGTGATACTGTGGTGGTTCATTTAACCAATAACCTTGCCCACTCTTCGAATGGTACAAGCATTCACTTCCACGGTATCCGACAGAACTACACGAACTCACACGATGGTGTTGTCTCGATAACGCAATGCCCGACACCACCTGGTTCTTCCATCACCTACACTTGGAAGGCAGTGCAGTACGGAACGTCGTGGTACCATTCGCACTTTGGCCTGCAGGCTTTCGAGGGGCCTTTGGTGGTATCGTGATCAACGGCCCGGCCACGGCAAACTACGACGAAGATCTGGGTACCATCTCGTTGCTTGACTGGGACAAGCAGCCTGCCTCTGCTATGTGGGATGTCTCACAGACCGGCGCGCAGCCACAGCTCGACAACGGACTCATCAACGGGACCAATACTTATGGACAGGATGGGGCAGCTGGTACTACCGGAAAGCGGTTTACTACCACATTTGAGGCAGGAAAGTCCTACAGAATCCGTTTGATCAACGCGGCTATCGACACGCATTTCAAGTTTTCCATCGACAATCACAAGATGCTTGTCATCGCGAATGATCTTGTGCCTATCGTACCGTTCAACACCACGGTTCTAAGCATCGCCATGGGACAGCGGTACGATATCATTGTCCAGGCAGACCAGTCATCCGTGGCACAGAACTTCTGGATGCGAGCGAAGCCGCAGAGTTGTAGCAAGAACGGTAACGCCGACAACATCAAGGGTATAGTGCGCTACGGCTCGTCGACGGCGACCCCCACCACAACAGCGTACACATTCGACGACAATTGCCTGGACGAGCCGGCTTCGAGCTTGGTGCCGCACGTGGCCAAGAAGGTGGGAACCAGCCTCTACAACAGCCTGCACAACGTGTCCATCAGCAAGAATGATCAGAAGCTGTGGCGTTGGTACCTCAACAGCACTACGCTCAAACTGGACTGGGCCAATCCGACTGTGCTACAGATACAGAACCAGATGACCAACTTCGCCTCGTCCGACGCCGTCTTCCAGCTCGACAAGGCCGACGAGTGGGCCTACACCGTCATCGAGACCAACTTCCCCGTCGCGCACCCGATCCATCTGCACGGTCACGACTTCTTCGTGCTGGCCCAGGGCACGGGGCCTTACAACGACACTGTCGCTTACAACCACAACAACCCGGTCCGTCGCGACACGGCCATGCTCCCGGCTCAAGGCTATCTCGTCATGGCCTTTCAGACGGATAACCCTGGTGCCTGGCTCATGCATTGTCACATCGGTTGGCATGCGGAGCAGGGGTTCGCGATGCAGTACGTCGAGCGTCAGAGCGAGATTCCCAGTCTTTACGACGCGAATGCTCTTAACGACAACTGCAACGCCTGGGCGTCCTATAATAGCGCCATTGGTGTCACTCAGGATGATTCGGGAATTTAATTACATCGCGAGAGGCTAAAGAATGGATAGATGTGGGATATTATAGAGACGGGTAAGGGCTGGTATAATTATAGCCAGTCGGGAAATGGTTTTAAATAATTGAGCTTTGTAGATTTGATTCTAGTTGTATTTCCTTTGTATTACATCCATCAGCACACAATTATAGACCGATGCTTTTCCCCGTTTGATGTCGTTTTCTATATAGCATCTGAAACACGCCCTTTTAGCTGTTCACCTGTTGCATAGTACTCTATAGTGACAGTTTCAACCTCGTATGACCGTTATAGACGATTGGTGAACACTCCCAGCAACGGGATAGGTCAGAAAGAACATCTCATATCAACATATTTAATCCTTCATAATAAATATGCCAAGTACTGTTCCGAAGCAGACGAATTCACCTTCTTCCCTTTTCGTCTCTCGGCAAATTTCCGTGCTGCCAGACTACCTACACCTGAAGAGAAGTACATTGACGAAATAATCAAGAGCAGACACAAAATATCAAAAGAAAGCTCTGGCATGTATACAAATAGTAGTCTTAACCTGCAAAATAAGCAATACAGCAACCCATATATTTCGATACGGTCTACTATTACGTGTCCAGTCCCACAATGCGGTATCCCGGAAATATTTGCTTACAGATGTACGTTAACAGAACACGAGCATTTAAAGTATTGCAGCCGGAGCGAGCGGATTACGTTAACATACTAGTGAACAGGGAATGCAGCTCTGTTGTTTCCATCCAAGAAGCTGAACATACGCAAGGCTCCAGCATTTGTATAATGGAATTTCGTATGTAAAGTGCGAGATTCCAATAGCTCCTGCCTCCTCAACGGGACTCGTGGTAAGCTGCATGCAAAGGGTCACAACTGACACACTCATATCACTCTCGACTACAGAATTTGCCTGCCTGTCATCTACTCTGCTCTACTAGCACTTTCTTCGTCGGGTTCAGATAAGATATCCTTCTGACCGTCGACGGACGGCGACCAGCTCAGGAGCCTGATGGCCTTTACAGGCTGAGGAACCAGGCGGTCTATTTCGACGGCCCAGCCGATAGTGCAATATGTGAAGGAGATGCAGTCATCCCAAACGGCCATGAATGAGACAGGCCGGCTGAGCCCCAGGCCGGGACTCGAGGCGATTGCAAACCCGCTGGACGATTCGGACAGGAAAGAAGGCAGATGGGCCCCGGGCTCTGTCGGTACCGTCAGGATGTAGATGCGGCCGTCGACCTCGAAGCAGATGCGGCCGTTCCTGATCGAAAGCCACCCGCCCATGTCGAACCGGTCGCTATCGCCCTCGGACACGGTCTCGATGATGGCGGTGCAGCCCGAGGTCGCCGCCGACTCCGGGTCCGCGAGCAGGGCCGGCCAGTCCGAGCACAGAAAGATGCGACCAGCCCTCGAGACGCCCACCATGAAGCTGCCCGAGAGCATGCCGGCGCCCCATTCGTCTTGCTCGAGCGGGATTTCCGAGACGTGCAAGTCGGCGTGATTAGGATGCCTGCCCGCCGCCGGCCTGAGGGGGATGAAGTGACTGCCGCCGCTGGGCAAGGGGATGACCCGGTTAGACCCGCGACCCTGGGTCTCGAGCACAGCGACACTCTCGAGCACGAAACTCTCGGCGTCATCCTCGTCGTCGTTGTAGAGCGGCTGCTTGATGTGGAACGTGTTGGCGCACTTCGCCGGCTGTAAGCGGCCGAGCGACGCCCCGGTCGCCTTGTCGTGAAAGTGGTAGCCCTTGCGGGCCATCGAGTAGACGACGGCGTCGGCGCCCTGGTCGAGGTGGCCGACGGCGCCATGCTCGATGTCGATGTGTGTCCGCAGCAGTGACGGCTTCGGCTTCGGCTTGTCGTCGTCGTCATCGTCGCCATCGTCGTCATCGTCGTCGTTTCTATCCACCAGCTTCTTCATGTCGTAGACGAACCCCTCGCCGTCGGAAGAAACGACGCACAGCGTGTCGTACGACAGCTGGTATCCCCTCGTCTCGCAGTCGTGGTGCAGCACGGCGGCCCGGCGGAAGACGCCGCGGTTTCCTACGTCATCGTCGGCCTGCCAGACCTCGATAGAGTTACCGAAGCGGTCCCACGCCGCAAGCCCCCTTTCCATGTCGTATTCCAGGTGCGCGAAAGGTCGGACGTCCCTCCGGGGTAGCTGCCAGAGCAGTTCTCCCGTGTCCATGTCGGTGACATGGAGGCCACCGCCTTCGGCCGTCGACACGATGAAGCGCCTTTTGAAGTCGATGCGAAACCGCCAGACGGGGTCGCCGCCGACCTTGAATGTGCGACCCCGGATGGCCGGCGAGTCCGACTGCCAGTTCCTCCGCAGCTTGGCCTGCCGCTTGCAGAGGCCTCTCCACGAGTCCACGCCCTTGAAGTAGTCGGTCAGGGAGCGCTTGTCCCGGAGGAAGGCCAGGTCTCTGCTGCCCTCGGGCCGGTCCACTTTGGTTGGGGAGGCGTAGATGACCTCGCGATGGGCGTGTTGGATGAACTGGTGCCATGCTCTCGAGGCCTGGGTCAAGCGACCTGTGCCCTCCACATCAAGGAAATGCACGATTCGGACGACGACCTCGGGGGTAAGGCGGTCAGAGGATCCATCCTGGGCTGTCGTTTACTTGCATGCCACAAACGACCATTGCTCGACCGTTGCAGATTTGCGTCGAGGACGGCAGGCGGACTGGGCCCCGGCCTACGTCACATGCATTTATGGGGCCAATTATGTCATAACCTGCAACTATCTCCATCTAGAAAAACGACCTTCTTCGTTTCATGCAATCGCAACTCGCGCTTCGTGCATCCAAGGGTGCTGGTCGCGAAACAACGCAGCACCGTTCGTGTTGGGTGTTTCATGGGTGAAGAACTCCTTGGTTTGGATGATGCCATGGAATTCCCCGTTGGGCTTGACTTTGGCCGCTTCGCGGTCCGCCAGAGGGAGTTCCTCCATGCGGCGATATATGCTATCTGCCGGCTTTTGGCTTCCGCCATGCGAGTTGTCAGGGATCAAGTGTTTTCCCCTCCTAAATATCTGGCGCGCAGCCCCGAGGCAGAAGACTGTAAGAACGCATGTCCCTTCTGCAAGACCCAACAGATTGGGCACGGTAGAGTAATAGCTTGCGTCCTTATCGTGCCTCAACGTGAAGGCAGCGTGTACCCGGCCAGCGGCGAATACGCACGCCCTGCGGTACCAATGAGAGCTTTCGCATCAGCATGGCCATGATGAGAAGAGAAATGTGACGTGACGACGAGGTGTCGATTGGATAGGTATACTCACAGCGTTCCCACCGAGAATAGGAGAGCGAAACCGAGTTTGTGCATTCGCATTATGCGTCGCTTCTTGACGGCCCTTTGCGGAAGAAGCAGAACAACGAGGTTGAACACCAGATTGAGCACAGCAACAGTAGCGCCCAGCCTCTTCCCATCAATGCAGTGGCCCGCCTCCCAGGGACGCCATATCTTGAGCTGCGGGATGCAGGACAGCCAAGTTGCAATCACGGCAGCCACATAAAGCAGCCCGTTCATGAAGGAAACGGTGTGGCATGCCCAAAAGAACAGGCCACGGCCGGATGGGGCAAAGATGTGTACCCATTCGACCAACACAGCAGCCTTGGCAAATATCATGGTGAGGCCATAGCAAGTGTCGAAAACGAATTGTTTCTGGCAGCGGTGAGCTTTGTGGCAGCCCAGTCCTTGTTAAACGACGCCTACCTTGATGAACGGCTCGAGATCACGTACCCGCACGTCCCATAGATGCACCCAAAGGCCCGGGCTCTGGGACAGCAGGACCACGCTGACGAAGGCGCCGAGAAGCGTTATCTGTAGAGAGCTCGAGGTTCAGCGTTGAGGACGTCAAGCCTGATGACAGCAATCCCTTACATATCCAATAAGTCCGAGGCCTGCGCGTGGATGGGGACCGGAAAGGGGTTAGCTTCCCATAGTATAGTACGTTGATGACAACAAGATTGCTGCACATACCATCTTCTATCCCGAGCTTCCTGGAGCAGAACAGCCGAGAATAGGCCCGGAGCATCACCATGACTGTTGCGATGGCAAGGCAGACGCTGGCAGCGGCTAGGCCGCATGCATTGCGGTTAGGCGCAGGATCGAACCGGTGAACACCGTCCGGGGACGCCTGAGCCGGGCCATCGAGGGTGTGCGGCAGCCGCTCGGGTAGTATCGACATTTCGGGCCCAAAAGATCCAGAAAGTCGATCAGACAGACTCCGGGCGCTCGTTTTGTTTTCAAAGGGGGAGGGGGGCGCGCTGACTAGTTATTGCCTATATATAAACGGATATGATGACCACAGGCAGCCCCAACACGCACTAGAAGAAGCAGTGCATTCGAAGGATTCCATGTGGCATGCAAGTTATCTGAACGCCAAGTCGTCCAGTGCATGGCAAACAAACAGGCAGAGGATCGGCATCAGCAGCTGCCACACCTATGCACGCTGGTTTGCGGCAACGCCGAATCAGATGGGCTGGAGTTGGACTCAAGGGGGGCCCGAGTTCTGCATGTCAGCAATTCAGCTCGTGGAAATTCCTGCTTACGGCACATTGCTGGCCTGATGCGTCTCTTGGGTTAGTTTCGTAAGCATGCAGTGGGTTTTCCATATGCATCATGATGGTCAGACAGCCCTAAATATAAACAAGGCAACTGGACTCCGAGATGCCCGGGAGAAGCCACATGGGGCGGGAGGCTCCCGTCCATTGACAAGCTGGCCGCCAGTGAAACTAAGCCGCAGGACCACCCCCCTTTTCACGGCAGCCGATGACAGGCGTAATGTGGCAGAGCATTAAAGGCATCTGAGTATACACCTTTTATAGCAGTAAAACCAAAGCTTAATATTGTGGGTCCGTAATTATAGCATCTAGTCTCGAGATGACGGAAACCAACCAACCCAGCAATCTATCGATAACAGCAGCTTACTGCAATCCTCCCTTTCACTGTGAGGCTCCGGCGGTCGATGGAGAGTTCCGAGGTGTCGGTGCATGTTTGCATGACTTCGGTCTAAAGGGGCCCACACTCGGGCTGGGTTCCCCATCGCCAGATCCTAGAACGACCAACGATCTGCTGGGAAGCCCGCTTTTAGGGGCCACCCGAACTATCTACGGACCCTGTTTTGCGCGACGCGAGTACGGCAAAGACTCTTCACCAAGTGGGACGAATGGGAGGGGCAGGGGGGCAAGATGAGATCTCTGCAAAGTAATCGTACCGGCTGTGCCGAGATAGCTGCCGTTGCGACGACTAGCGGAGCTACGGTTATAATTACGGGCAGTATCTTGATCGAGCCGTATAGATCACTCCTTCTTTCGCTGATTTTATACAAATCCTACTTGCCCAGAAATCAGTCACTTTCAAAGTCATCATGGGTTCTCTTGCCGATCCGCGCGCCGACTCCCGCCTCTTTGAGCCCATCAAAATTGCTAATGGGAAGATTACACTGAAGCACCGGGTCATACTCGCCCCGTTGACGCGAAACCGAGGCACTCCGCTCAATAAGGAGTCGACGCCAGAGAATCCTAATCGGCTATGGGTTCCCAACGATTTGATGAAGGAGTATTATACGCAACGGGCTACGGATGGCGGTCTGGTCATAACGGAAGGACTCCCGCCTTCGCTTGAGGTTTGTCTTCCCTCTCTCTCTCTCTCTCTCTCTCTATGTGCTGGGCTCGTTCCCCGGCATCGGCAAGCACCAGTGCTTACCACAAGAATCATCACAGGGCAACGGCATGCCGGGGGTACCGGGAATCTTCCTCCCTGAGCAGGCAGAGGGCTGGAAAGCCATCGTCGAAGCCGTCCACGCCAAGGGGGGCTACATATATGCCCAGCTGTGGCACTCGGGCCGTGCCAACATCCCGCAGATGACGGGCACGCCCATCCAGGCCCCGTCGGCTGTGCCTTGGGACGACCCAGAGGAGAAATTTACCTACCCGCCTCCGCACACGAGCGCCCAAGTCAAGTACGCGGACTACCCGCCCGTGGAGATGACGACGGCCAAGATCCAGCAGACGATCCAGGACCACGCCGACGCCGCCCGGCGGGCTATGGAGGCCGGCTTCGACGGCGTCGAGCTGCATGGCGGCAACGGCTACATCGTCGAGCAGTTCCTCAGTTCCAACAGCAACCGGCGCGCCGACGCGTACGGCGGCACGCCCGAGAAGCGCTGCACCTTCGCGCTGGAGCTGATGCGCGCCCTCGCGGGGGCCGTGGGCGAGGAGAACCTGGCCCTCCGGCTGACGCCGTTCGGCCTGTTCAACCAGGCACGCGGCGAGCAGCGCCTCGAGACTTTCGGCCACCTCTGCCGCGAGCTGAAGCGCACGCTGCCGAAGCTGTCCTACGTCAGCTTCATCGAGCCGCGCTACGAGCAGATCTTCTCGGCCGGCGAGAAGGACAAGTTTCTCGAATCTTGGGGCATGCCGACGGTGGACCTTTCCATGTTCCGCACCATCTTCGCCGAGACCCCCTTTTTCGTCGCCGGTGGCTTCGACGACAGAAACTGCTGGGGCGTGACAGAAGGGGGCCAATATGACGGTATCCTCTTTGGCCGATATTTCATCAGCAACCCCGATTTGCCGGAAAGACTGCGTAACGGTTACCCGTTAGCCAGATACGACCGGAGTCGCTTCTACGGCCCCTTCGAAGACCTTGCTGTTGGGTACACGGACTACCCCAGATACTCACTAGCAAGATGAACAAAACAAACTTCAGTAGAGCCATAGTGGCATTGTAGAAACGAGACTGGTATATAAAGTACAGCGTATCTATCGACAGACAGGACGGTAGAGCTAAAATCGAATCTACCGATCATTATAAACTACTTCCCTATCCCCTCCTGTTCTCACTTCTCTCTCCCGGAATTATTACACAATCTTCCCCGTGGTTACTTCTGACAGATAGATCCAAACCAACCAAGCAAGCACCATCCGAATATTCCAACAGCGTCTCCCGGTTTGCTACTGGAACAGCTTGATGGAGTTGATGAGCCAATAGGCCTCAGTGTAGGCCTTGGGGTTCTTGGCCACGTATTCCTTGCAGTTCGGTGCCTTCTTGACGCAGTCGGGGCTGTTGTTCCACCATTCCTGGCTGACCTCGCTGCCGCAGAAGTCGGTGTTGATGATGATGGACTGCGAGTGGAACGTCTTGCCAACGTTGCAGCCGCCGTTCTTGGTCTGGAAGTCGGAAAGGGGAGCGCCCCAGCTATCCGGGTTGGGGTTGTTGGAGCGCGCATCGGCGGGTACCTGGGCCTTGGGCCAGAACCAGATGCGCAGGCGCTGGCTCTGGATGTACGTGGCGTAGACGCCGCCGCCGACGTCGTTGAATGGCGTCCCGTAGGAGTTTCTGGGGCCCATACCGCCGCAGCCGCCGCTAGACAACAGGGGTTAGCTACGTCGGCCTCCAGGAACTCGTCATCGCTTTACCAGACTGTTCGACGCGAATAGAGAAGGACAAGGGGGCACATACCCGTTGAGGTTGCAGTTGCCTTTCGGATCCTTTGCTCCAATGTTGGTGAATTTGCACTGCTCTGTTGTCCACAGGGTCATGGAGTTGCCGTCTTGGAACATGGCGCCCTCGATAATGTCGATCTCTCCATATGGGTTTTCGTCAAAATTGAAAGTCCAGCTGTCCCAGTGGTGGTTAGCCGTCAATCCCGAAGCACTGGAAAACGCACGCAAGAGCTTACAATGCGGGCCACACGCCGCACGCGTACCCGGGCATGTGCGCAATGTCTGCGATCAGCAGCCCGGTGTCGAACGAGTCGTGAGACTCCAGCCTGACGCTGGCGCGACCTTGGTCACTGGTCGAGTGCGTAGTGCTGGAATCGACTCCAATGCGGACCTGGCTGCCTTGGACCTTGGCAAGCCCTCGAGACTCGGCCTCCTTGCGCGGGAGGTAGTTCACGAAGCCGCCGGTAGGGTCGCCGTTCGGGAGTTCCGTAGACTTCAGCAAGGGCATATCGTTAGCTCATGACTCGCGCCAATGTGTGCATCAACGGAGCAGTGTCGCCGATGGGGAAAGCACTGACTGGCTTGAAGTTGAAGCCGTCGAAGAAGCTTGAACCAGCATAGGTTCGCTTAAGCGAGAGCGCATCGGCGGATGAGAAGGCGAGCATCAGGGCCGCAAGCGACGTGATTCTGGTTGAAGGAGACATTTCTTCGAAGTTCTAGTGAGGGTTCTGCTCTGGTGGCTTGAGAACTGTTGTATTCACTGCTGCTTGCCGACTTCTGTCATGACTTCCCCCAACTGCATCGTGGGCTCTCGTGTCTTCTTATACGTCAGTGTTATGCAGACAGGCGCTCCTACGATGCCCAGAACTCACGCGATCACCGTATGTGCAGGCACACCGGTCATGCCAAGATTGAGGGCCCAAGAGGATCCTTCCTCTTGTCTATAGGGAGAAGAGGAATACACGAAGGGGTCCGAAGGGGTCCGAAGACGTCGTCGGCGATTTTCGGACCACACAGTCGTGTCCAGGAACGGATATGGCCTCGTTGGGAAAAGGGGTCTTCCCATGTCCGTGGGGCCGGGGGCGGTGTTCATGCAGCCTCCGTATGTGACTGCTGTTTGGCAGTCGACCCGACCCGTCGAAACGGTTGATTCTCACGTGAGGTTCGTCCAGAAATACACACGAGCAACACATGTAGGCCAGGGCTCGGGTTGGTATTACCGCTACGGGACGGGTTTCCACAATTGCTCGTGTCAGCAAATTCCGCAAAGAGACTACCGTCGTTGCGGGGGAGGCCGGACAGCCGGGGGGCCACGATCCCATATGGGCGTGGTGCTGATGCTGAGCACATGGGGGCTTTTCAGTCTTGCATTCACAGGCAACAAGATATCTCCCCGCCAAGTGTTACTATATGATGGAAATTATACATCATTAAATCCCTACCGTATAGAGCCCCTAGCTCCACAACACTTACCACATCTGAGTTAGATGCAAGAGTTATAGTTACAGTTAATCCCACTCACATCTAAAAATAGCCCGTGTATTCCTGCGTCATATCCTCTTTTCTGACTTAGCTAATCTCACGTGCCACAATGCTTTTGTGCAACCCTTCGCAACAGATTACCGGCCTTGGCTCATACTGAGAAGGATTCGAGTTGCACAAAAAGCACATTGCTGGGTATGAAAAAGGACTGCTTGTCACAGGTGCTTCTCATGATATCGCTGAGGACTGACTGGCTTATTTCGTTTTCTTTCTCATCTCCAACAGTCCAAAGGCATGGCGCTGTTATCTAGCTGTTGTTGTATTGCTCAACGTCAGGGGGTTACTACGAAGACAGGAAACCCCTAGCCTCTCAGGCGGCATTAGGACTTGGCTTAGACAAAGGGGCTATCCTACCTCCTGTGTCACAATAGAACGCAAAGAGCCCCCGAAGACATCTGGCTTTTAAATGTTTCCGGCATCGATTTACGGATTCCAACTCAACTTTTGACACTGAGCCTCTGAAGCCGTTGTCCTAGGAGCGAAAGGTGCCTGGCAAGGCTTGAAATCGTCTTACTAACAATGCAGCAAAAGAGCAAACTTGAGTATATCTGAGAGTCTGCTTCCATAAATTCAACCCAATGTCTTGCCATCAGGTCATGGTATTGAGCGGGAGACAACGAATTCCGTGGATCCCAATCAATATATGCAACCCCTATTCCTGGTCGATGAGTACCTCTCTTAACAGACCGACCTCCTTGGACGTGAGGGCCATCATTGAACAGGTTCTCTATTATACTCATACGATATACCATGTGCTTTGCAGTAAGTCGCCATCAGAAAATCATTTTGGATGCGGTGAACTTGGCTGTAGGCTATAATTTCTCCTCTGGCTTCGGGGCCTTCCAGGCATGTGGCGACGTCGAAGAGAAATTGCCAATGGGTGGTTGTGTGCCCTTAGGTATAGGAGGATATCCCGGAGGATACTTGGATAACGCTTCGACTGAGGCTTGTTCTGAGGCAGCGAGGGCAAGAAAAAGGGAGTGGGATTAGAGACGACGATGAGGGGTGTTCAATTACACAATTCATTCGAGAACTGTTGTTTGATTCCCTCGGTGACACTCCGAATGCCTGCTTCCTGAGGTTTTCTGGAGCCCGGGGGAGTCTTGAGGTGCTGTTGTTCTCATGACGGTAAGAGGACGAGCCGAGTAAGGAGCGGGGCGGTGCTCTACATCGGCTTAATGGCTCCGGGCTGGGTGATGCATTCCTTGCCGAGAAGGGAACTGTCGGCACCGGAACTGGTCGAGGCGTGTTGTTTAAAGAGAGAGGTTTCCCCCGTGGATAGTAAGGAATTTGTCGGTTTCTTGGAACGAGACATTTCCCGTCTCTCTTTCTCTTTCTCTTTCTCTTTCTCTCTCTCTCTCTCTCTCTCTCCCTCCGTTCTGTTCTCCCGGATAAGCGGCCCTCAACCCCTACGACGCGCACAGACGACAGGGATGCACCCTCCTCCTCTCATCTATCTTCCCACTGGGGAGGAGCCTCGAGTACTCAAATGTCTAAATTTCCGGGCAGCCCCCGGAAAGAGAATGCCTTTCTGGAATCGAATGCATTGAAACAAGAACGGATAACTTTTCAGCACTTGCCTTCCAGGCTATGCCGTTTGGTGGTTCTTGGCCATGTTGTCAGGCCATTCCAGCAGCACTAGATGGACCAAGCGGTTTGCAATAAAACGATTTTCTCGTGAAACCCCACCAGGGGGAGGACGGGCGGGGGCTGGCCTCATCGCCATCACCATCAGCCAACCCGAGTTGCTCGTAACCCGTGAGGAATATCGTGAATGGTATGTCACGTTGTAGAACAGGACCAAGTCAGTCAGGTGATCAACCAATGGAAATGGGTGCAGTCAAATGCACAAGAGGCAGCGAGGTGTTTGTTTGAACCAATTCCTCGGAGGCAAGCCGTTGCATGCTCTCCGGGGTTGTTTTGCTTCGCTGTTGCTATCGTACAAATGCTATTTCCTCAAGCCCCCGCTCTTTTGCTTCTCCGTCCTCCACCCCACAAGACCATATAAGACTAATGTTTACTCTGGCCGTTAATCATATTGGCCACGGGAAATATAACGCCGGTGCCAAGGCAAAAGATCCTCGGAAAAGAATTGAAAAGAAGAATCCACCAAGCCAGTAGCCGTGGCTTGATCTGGCCAGAACGGCCAGCCGATGCGTTTGGGCTACTCCAGACTCTCCTGCTCCAGAGCCTCTGCATGAAATACCCCTTTTAACGGGCCAAACGAAGGGAAACGATGTAAACTCAATATATTCCAAAAGCAAAAAAAAAGACATCTCAAGAATCGTCGAGACGCATTGAAGAAGCGAAGCGAGCCATTGATATACCGGCGCCCATTTTCCGGTGACCGGTGAGGTGCAGCCAATGGAGGCTTTGACTGAACTGCCGCACCATGGGTAGACAGTAACCAGGAATCACGCTGACCACCGAGCTGCCTAGATTGTAGGGGACACGACGATGGGAGGTTGGACATTCGGATCAATGTTGAACCTCTCGAGGCGACAAGAAACCCCTAATGACAGTTGTGCCTTGACTTGGAAGTGCAGCGTGTTTCGGGTGTGGATGTGTCCAGTTGATGGGCGTGGAGTCGCTCAGACAACCGCGACACCCACACTCCGCTCTTCTTCTAACCGGCGGACCATCTCGCGCTCGCCAGGGCTGCGGGGGTTGGCGTCAATACCGAGAATGGCACTGATACGGGTCTTGTCATGCTTGCCGTAGGCAATATCCCGGTCGTTGGGGCTAGTGGTCGGTGTGATTGGTGTGTGGGCCGGGCCATTGGCCACGCTAGACTTCCAGGCCTGCTCCAAGAAGGCAGGGCTGGCACCAGTGCCGTAATCGTTGGCAACGGCACCCCAAAAAGAATTGCGGTGGGCAGCGTAGATGGAGTGCAGCCTGGGCAGGTCGATGTGCGTAGGAGGCTGAGGCATGGAGCAGTCCAGGCGAAGGGCCGGGGCGTGGCTCGTGGGCGTCTGCTGCTGGGGGAACGGAGAGGGCGCCAGGGAGCGACTCGTCTCGGCACCGGGCGTGGGGTAGCCAAGTTGCGACATGCTCATAGCGACCGGCTTGGGGAGGATTGCCGGTAGCCTGGGCGAGGCATCAGTGCCGCTGGTCATGATGCTAGGCAGTTGGATCTGGCTGGGAGAATGAGGGCCATAACTGCCAGAGCTTCCAGGGGGAAGTGGATCGCGATACCGCCTCTCGGATCGGGGTGGGCATGGAGGCCGGGAGGATCGGGGAGTGCCCCGAGGAGTTGGAGGACACAGAGGTGGTGCGCTTGCGGCGGTTGCTACCATGGCTAAGCTGGTGGTAGTGCAAGCGGCAGGCCAACTCGGTTTTCTTCAGATGAGCGGCGATGTGCTTATAAGGCATTTTCTGGAGACGAGTTTGCAAGAGATAGACCTCCTATTAATAGAAGCACATTAGTAAATTGGCTCATTGTCCCCTTTTGGCGATTTGGCTCACCTCATCCTCGCTCCATGCTCTGCCTCCTCCTGTCGATGCGAGCTTTCGGTTCTTGGTGATGCCATAATCATGACGGTCAAGAGCATCGCTGGTGGGGTGGTATGCCATGTTGGTATGGGCGTTTAACTGCATTGAAGGTGACATATTGGCGAGCAGTTGTGTGTTTGTTATCGTGAAAGGGTGAGACGGTGCGGCCTACGAATCGAAAGTTGAAAAAGGTGTCGTTGAAAAAGGAGCAGAGCTAGCTGCTGGGAGAAGAGTAGTCGAAATGTCGGGGAATAAAAGCTGTATGTTGTGGTAAACCGATATGTAGTCGAGGGAGGTTCGTGTTGCTGGTATCCAATCCTTCTTCGCTCGAGGCTATCTCTATCCTGAGGCAAACTGGAACTTGTCGTGGTGGCACGCTTTTGGAGGTTGAAACCGGGCACTACTATCCAAAGATACAAGACGGATAATCGATCGAATGGTCGTTCAAGAGCCAGATCGGATCAACGGACGAATGTAGATAGGTAGGTATTGTATTTTCCCAAAAAGAATGTAAGCAGCCAAGCCAGTTGGACAGGACAAAAGAGCGTGGTCGCTAGCTGC
This sequence comes from Apiospora kogelbergensis, assembly GCF_038363985.1. Classification (NCBI taxonomy): domain Eukaryota; kingdom Fungi; phylum Ascomycota; class Sordariomycetes; order Amphisphaeriales; family Apiosporaceae; genus Apiospora; species Apiospora kogelbergensis. The sequence continues at coordinate 2,710,538 of NW_027117422.1, forward strand.
GAAGAAGAAGGAAAAAGAAGGGAGGCGCGCAACAACGTCGTCGGTGATCGATGCACAGGTATACCAAGGATGGTGTAGAGGAAAGAACAAAACAAGAGGCTGAAAGACGCTGGGGAATCAAGAGGCATTATAATGGTTATGCATCTCCTCACAGCCTCAGTATAAGTGAGTATCAAGCACGACAGGGGGCCGGTACGTACTTCCAGGCGGACCGGGATAGGCCAGTATCAGACTCTTGGTGTGGACACCCGCAACACACACCGCAACGTACGGCCATGTTACAAGCCTTACCGGCGACCCTGGCGTTTTGATGGGCCATGCGTGACAAGATCAGAAGCATAAGCTTGGCTTGATCCGCATTTAGCTGCCATCCATTCGGTCCAAAAGCTAAACGTTCAGACCCTTTGCCGACGACCTTGTCAGGTTTGGGCCTAGGCTCGAGGGTGTGCGTGAGTTGCAAGCTCAACGGCAGCGTTTGAACTAGTGATAGCCTGGCCTTGCCATTTGAGATCGGAAGAGATAGAAGCAACAAAAGAATGTTCGATACGTATCGACTGAATCGCAATATTGATACGTCTGGCATCTTGTTGATACAAAGATTCGAGACGGGCAAGCCATGGTCCGTCCAGCTCTTGACTAGCAGAGCCGGATGGCCAAAAAAAACGGTGGCCCCATGTAGGAGGTGTTTACACACCAGATGTAGATCAAACCCGAGGATCAGAAAACAGAACCAATTGAAAGAAAACAGGCACGCAGTACCAGGTTTGGACGTAGGAGCAATCGTAAACAACACCCCTGACATCACGAACGGCGTACCATTAGCCATGCATGCGCGCGCACACGCACACATCCCACAGAAACCCGGATCAGGTATTCGCATGTGTACGGGCAGAGATGGATGGATGTAGCACTGGAAACAATTCCTAGTGGATACGATTTCTTAATTTTTTGTCTCTTTCTTCTCTTCCTGTTTCTCTCTGGCGTTCCATTGAAAGTCGTCGACTGGATCGCAAGATGTTTCGGCGGTCGGGTAAAGATGGCGGTCCCCCTTCTTCTTCTTCTCCTTCCCCCTCGGTGGAGGAATCTGAACACGGAGGGTATTTCCTAATCAGCACGCAATGGGCATCTGCAAAGGACTCGTCCCGCCCATATCTCCTCGTTCCAGCCGCACTCGACAGCCGGTCGGCGGAGCGGGGCCTAGATGGGAGAGTTCCGGTAGCGTGTAGTACTGCAATGTCCAGTTGGCCGGGCCAGTTGTGGGCTAGACTGACAGGCGCCTCGGGACAGATGGGACGCACGCTTGCACGATCTCTCGCCAAAGTGCTCGCTCGCTTATTCATTCATTCGGGCTGGTCTGGTTTGAAAAGGGCTTGCAGGCAGGCGGGCGGGGAGGGGAGTAGGGGTGTCATGGCAGTATCGGAAATGGTTCGAGGAGTGGGCAGGAAGAGATGGGCAAAAGTGAGTGTGTGTTTGACAACGGAGAAATATTCTGTCAAGGACGTTGCTTCAACGTGTTACAGATCAACGCGCTTGTTGTCAGCAAGCCGGGGTTTCGATTGGCCTGCCGCACCCCCACCTCCTCTAGACAGCGGCTCTGCGGCAACAGGCCTGCAGGCCTTAGTGACTTTAGCTGACTTGCTACAGCGCCTAGGCCTAGAAGAGTCAAACTCCGGGGAGGCGCCCCTCCTTACACCCCCGTCCACACCTCCGTCTTCCACCCACATTGCGCACCTAACCCCCTTGAATTGAACACACATGCCCATTCCAACCTGCCAAGTTCCTCGGTGCTTTGCGAGAAAGACAGCAAGATGGGAAAAACTAGGACAGGGACCGGGCGTCTTAGGCTATTCCAGCAATAGCAGTGTTGGGATTGGTCCAGTGCAGTGTAACCTATCGACCAGTGCAGTGGTCAGTTCCGCTTCCCATGGTACTGGGACTGGGCAGAAACGGAACTATCCACGAGTGAGAGCGCGTCAGCTCAACGGTCGGAAGGCCGTGCTTTTTCTTCCGTCATAAGCCAGCCTGGCTATCGCTCGTAACAGTCCGCCCGTTTGGTTTGGTCTGTGAGAATTGAAACAATATTGTTCTACGCCCGTGTTTCTACCCTAAGCTCCGTGTTTGTATCCATATGGCCCCGTATGGAAGCTCTGCCTCTATCGAAAATGCCGCGAGACGAGCCGCGGCTGACTTCTTTCTGAGCTGGTTTCCATTGGTTCCGCACATGACAGGTAGGTAGGTATTCATTCTGCATCTATGCGCATGTGGCGAACGCGACAGACAACGTCCTATAGTTTTGGTCGGTTCCATCTCCGTCAGACGCCCACGGATTGCCACCAGCCTGCTACGTGAAAATCCTTCTTTTGACTCGTATATCGACAATTGCCATGTCGCAACGATGTTTGCTGTGACGGGCAGGACGTCGCGCCGAGCGCAGATACAAAGTAGTTGCGTCCGGCAGTGCCGCAAATCGAGAATTGCGCTGTCAAGGCTCTCCACATACGCACGGCAAACGTTTCCCGAGCGGCAATAGGCAATGATGTACGTGCTGGCATTTTGCTTGGTTTGATCTCTTAAACCGTCTGACTAGGTCCTTGTTTGCGTTATGTCGCTATAGCCTTAGTGGTGCTACTATGGGTGCCCCGTCCAGAGCCGCATCTTCGGTTGCATAAGCCGTAATCCTGATCCTGTATGCACCCAAAACCCCTGAAACCTGCTAAGAGCAAGGGTCGATTTCAACTTGGTATCAGGCGGTCCTGACTCGACCCCGCCTCCGTCTATGCCAAGCAGCCAAGGACAGTTTATTCTGATTTCTGCAGCAAATGAATCCTCATGTTGTATTATCTGATGGTATCATCGACTCTCTCCTGTCTTGTTGTGTGCCTTCCGTGTGTCTTTGGGACGGTCGACCCAAAAAGCGCACCAGAAGATTTTGGGTTTACCACCGTTGAGATATTATGTACATAGTTCCCCGGTCCATCTCATCCGACTCAGGCCCAATCGTCTGAGCGTTTGCAGTAGAAAGCTTGGCTGCCTTTACCTTGATTCATTTTCGAATGTCATCGTGGGGTGTGCATAGCCAGTGAGTCAGAAACGGTTCCCGATGGATATCCATCGTTATGCCCATGGGTCCTATTGTCTATAGGAAAAGGCCACCCTCTGGAAAGGCAGGGGAGATGCACGCCACAGCCACTTACACGTAACTTCGACCATGGCTTAGACATCGAGAGGTCCATTGAGGTAGTTTCACACCGATTGGAGATTTTCTGCATAGAACGAAACGCGCCTCGTTGTTTGCGGCGTTTGTTCCCATCGTTTTCGCAGTGATCGCCGGGAATGGATCGTTGTGCCCTTCGTCATGGATGACTGCCCAGTATGCCCTACGTAATAAGGACATAATGCATAGGCACCAAGCAGTCTCAAACAGCCCGTCTTGTCAAGAGATGTCCCATGACCCTCACGACTCATATACTGAAGCCATTACCGATACTACTCGTCTTATGTTGGCGAGCTTGTCAGCCAGGTTACACGTTACGCTCGCGATATATCCACGTGCTCACACGCATCTGACAACTACTCCAGATCAAAATACCGGATGGGTTTGGTCTATACTCGATCTCCTACCTGCCACCGAACATACCGAAGGGTTGAGGTTTCGGCGCAGACAGGCTGCTCCATGACTACACGTGTGGTAAGGAACGTGACTGAACGAACCATTCAATGCAAAACACCACAATGGGGCTTGGGAGTTTGTCAGGCTGCTTCCAGCCAATCGACACCCTGCCCTGTTGCAAGCCCCCCATTCATGCGTTCTTATCGGTTCGCATGTCACAGGTTAGATGATCGATGTGAGCTGTAGAAGCCCCTAGCCCCAGCTCACCGACTACAACAACTGTTCCAATCTGAGGATGAAGCTCACACAGCCGAGGTGTCCTGTTCCACAAGCACACAATACGATATATACGACGGCGTGAGTAGTATGTCTTCTGCCTCCTCTGGAGTCAGGAGGCCGAGTATATCCGACTAGATACCAGGATAGCATGATAGTGAGGGGATATACAAGTCAGACACTTATGAAATGGCTGCGTTCTATTCCGTGACATTGCTTATTGTGGACCATTCCGACGTTCTTCTAGATACCCGTCTACTCGTCATCGGCAATGCCGAAGGTTGGATGACACATCTTCGTACGTAGCGTGTTGTTGTTCATCTCGTCTACTGCCATCCCTACTTACTTACTCAATACAGCACATTATCGGATATAGATCCCGACACCTGTGTGGTGATTGCTGTCGAACTATGGAGATGAAATGGTAGGCGGAGCCGCCCTACACACATCATTCTCAATACAAGAATTTGGATTCACTTAACGTTGGCAGCCTGCAGCGCAGGACATCTAACAGTGGTAGCCAATCGCTCAAGGGCAGGTCGTCGTGTATGGCATCGAGCATCAATAGGCCGGCTATTCCATTTGAGCGAAGACCGCCAAGCTACTCCGAATCACCCCAAAAGGACACAAGTCTTGGCTGAGTAGAAAGAAGCTGACGCTATGTATGACGTGAAGCTTGTAGCATAGCTTGTTCAATTGGCACGAGCCATATGCATCATCTATCGAAAGTGAAACCATTCTTCAGCCTTGGGCAAGCCGTTCTGGGAGCAGCCAAACATGAAAACGACGGGAAGATCGTCGTCCGATATTTAGTTGATCGCCAAGCGAGCTGGCGAACCTTATCTTTGCCCCAAATCCTTGGTACAATTGCAGAGAAGGGGAGCAGGGACAAAGAAAGGGTGCCATACCCTGATCTTAATTGCCTATCAAACACCCAAGATCTGCTTGGTGGTACTCTTGCGTTTTGGTTCAGAAACAACTGTAATTCCCTGGATGGTTCAAATCCCAAATGCTTCGATGGGGTTAAGCTTGTCGCTGATCAGCCACGGAACGGAGCACACCCCGGGTTACGTCCTGAAAGATAAATGTCATGTCGTACAATAAGTGTGTATGTGTGTTTGTCAAATGTATGTGTGGGCGTCTGTGCTCCTATTCGGCGTTATCGTGATCCCTGCCAGGAGCCGAGGAACAGAGCCGCGAACTTCAAACCTCTTTTCTAACCTAGACGGTTTCAAAACCATCCTCCCCGCACTCCAGCTCATAGAAAAGAGAGAAGACAATACAAAGAAGAAGAAGAGGGGCCTTCCCAACGGCGAAACTACTAACACGTAATCCACCTAGGAGAACCAAGATGTGAGAAAAGAGAAGCAGCAGAATAAGCATTCACTTCATCCGAGATCACCCCAAGTTTTTGTGATGACGGTTGGAGAGACATCGGACGACTAGACCGCTCGAGGCTCGAGCAGGCAAGGCCAGTCTCTTGCCCAAACCAGTACCCAAACTCCGAATGCGTGTCTGTCTGTGTTCTTCCTCCCCCTAAATCCATCCACGATGGGCTAGGATTATTCCATTGCAGACACAGCACTGCCCCCTTCCCTACGTGAAGAAACGCATCACCCACGGCAGGAGAAAGACATCGCAGGGTAGACGATCACCGCCCCCATTACGGAGCCACAGAGTACTGCCACAGAGCCCAGATGACTTCGTCTCCCTTGACCCTGCGTACATCGGCACTCACTGGCAGCAAACTGGCTTACCGGTCTGGTTTCCGCCACGATGGGGATGATGCTCGCATGAAGTCGACCTTATCATCAAGTGCATCTCTCTACAGGATAACCAGTGTTGGCCTTTCTCACTAACATGGCCTCGAGTGTATTTGGACAGGAGACTGAAGGCCATTGCCAACTAGCTTCTTACCACGAACCTTCCTCTCGAACCCTTCCTCCGTTCCCTACCTATGTAACGATCCACCCGAAACCTTCGTTGCGGTCGGGCTTGAGTTCTGTAATGCAAGCTCCCCAGGTGGCATTCGGAGACAGCTATCCAACACGATAAGTACAGGCTTCGAGCGTGTCGTTCGTGAAAACTGCTGGCGTCGTCAGGCCCTACATGGGGATCTGCGGGCCCACGGGTCAAGATATATTACATGTGCAATGCCACAAATCTGTCTATCGCTGCGTCCCGGTTATGGTCGCCGCGTCTGGAATGAACGGCCGTGTTGAGCCCCGATGTTTTATCGTCCCGGAGCTGGGCGCCCGCATGCTTGAACTCCCGGGATGAATGGGGTAAGAAGGAGTTTGAGCGCCACCCACCCAGCTCGCGGTAAGTGTTGCCCCTGAATGCGACTTGCCCAGCTCTCCGTGCGGTGGGAAGCATGCGGGACATCGTCCTCCTTCACCTGTATTGCATTCTGTAAATGTTCTTGTGTATATTGTTCCTAAAGTGCGCATATCTTGCTCGGATAGAAAGGTTGCATTTTCAACACAAAGTGATTTTGATAAGTCAGGCCCGACGCGGTAGCTGCACCCGTCACCAAGGCATTTCCATACTCACCAAGAACTTGATTTGATGCACTGCGAAGAACTTGATGTATTCCGTCCACCTCAGCCATGTTGCCCTCGTAGTCACATTGCGAGCCAGCAACAATACTGGTTCTAGAAGACCTGGTTGCGATCAGCATGTTCCAATCAGCCTCGGCTGGGTACTAGGGTGATATCAGAGGCTATTGCATGGAGGCTTTCGCGCATAGCTCCGGCTTTCTGGCGGAATGGCTTCCAAGATAGTTGGCTCTCCCCCCTTTCTTCGTTTCTCGCCTGCACCATCGCTTGAAGATACGGGGGCAGCTCAAGTATCCTACGGACGTTGTATTCGTAAGCCTGTCATTGCGCTCCCAAAGTCTGATGCTGGGAACACTCGGCTATTACGCTTATTCGGTTTTCGCAAAGAACAGAGGGCATCCCTTCTCCGGGGGGCTGTATGAGGAACTGTTATTCGGCTCAAGCAACTTCTTAACACTACCAGAATGGTCCGAGCATGTCTAGTTGCACTGGCGATATCATGGAGTGGTCGCAAAACCCTTTCTGGGTGTACTGAGGCGATTCCCAGAGTCTGTGATAGTATTGCGATGCATGAATGTTGCCAGAGAGGGTTGATCGTGACATGATTTCGAAGTCCATCAATAGCGATTCCAGTGCGCTGAGCGAGCCAAATATGCTGTGTGAGGCGGCAGGCAATGGCAGGCAACGACAGTATCTGTTGGCCATTTTCTTCCACTGGCTCTCAACTGCCGTGTCGCTGCCCTGCATTGACGTGGGACTGCATGCATCGCCCGTGCAACTCAACACGATTGCAACGACTCTTGAAAACGACTCGCACGATTGTTGAAAGGACGATCTATTGCCTGCTGCTTCTGCGTAGCCTCCCCTGGGGCCGATAAACTGGCAGTGCTGCGATGAAACTGCCATCTAAGCCGCTTCTCTTTCGATTTGACTACTCTGCTTCAAAGTCAACGAGTGTCGTCATTATTCTCATTGTGGGTGGCGACGACAGCGTCTCCTCGGTCAATTCATAAGCTTTGAGAACATGAGAGAACGAACGACCTCGCAAGCCTATGTTACCTATCATGGGGTGCAAGCCCAGACGCTCGCTGGCGACTGAGCCTGCAATCCCACCTGCATCTGGCCGATATAGGTACATTGCGAGTTCCAGAGTCTGATGTAGTGCGGTAGATTGCGGGGAAAGGTAGCAGTACTCTCTCCAGTAGAGCCCCGGATCCTGGCAAATGCTCTAGACTCTCTGTATCAGTTTGGGAGCACAGCATGTAGGCCTCATACGAAGTTACCCACTCTGCCAACGGCCATGAAATGCATGCTCGATCATGCTTTTGGTAGGGACAAATTCGGTTAATGGATTAGACGTGGCGTGCAGCTTGGTGCTGTAAATAGTCACGACCGGTTTTCTTATCTTGTTTGCCGCGTTGGCAAGATCAGACCAGCGTGGGCCGCGATTCCTCGGGGGTAAGGATTCCACCATCGCCACAAGCCTGAGTTGTAAAGATTGAAAATCCCTTTCCATACATTCGCATGGGAGGCCCTTCAAGCACAGAAGGCCACAAGCGAGGCGACCGTCTGTTTGGCCAAACCGCTTCTGAGTGGCATCGTTTATGGCGTCGGCAACTAGGAGACACGTCTGCGCGGGCACATTGTGCTGGCTAACCAGACGTGATTTGGCAGCCAAGCCAAACAAGTTGCACATAGCAGTTGCCTAGTCCACTTCGGTACAGCACTGTATAAGCGACTTGGTGGCTGGTGAGTGTTTCCCTTCCTGTCAGCTGGCGGGTGTAAGGACGACATGATTTGCAAAGAAACACATGCCTCCATCTAACTCTATCTATCCTCTGTCTTCCTTGCATCTTCCCTTCCTTTCAGGCGCGCTTGTATGCTCCGTCCTGCTGGATTATGTATGCTCTTCTTCCCCACAGAAGAGAGTAGGCCAGCTAGGCTCTGGGCCTTGCTTACTTATGTACAGTACTGCGAATAGCTCCCTTAGATTGATGCCTCTTAATTAAATCTACTATCATATGGTGCAGATCTTATGCCTTAAGCCCGGCGTTTCCCACAAGTAGCCGAGACAGGGATGACAAGAACACACGGACCAGGCCTGTCAATCGCCATGCCACCCCCCCAGAGTGCTATTTGTCGTTTGACAGTTTGGATGTGTTTTGTTTCGTGTCGTCCCCAGACCCCCATAAAAGACCAAAGACGAGCCTGGCTGGTGTAGGTGAACAGAGGAGATGGAAGTGTGCCTGATGGCGTGCTGGGTAAAGCCACCATCGAGCAAAGACCATCATCAACCTAAACAGCTGGGTAAACTCTCCCTCGCAGCCTCGACCTAATTCACGAACCCAAGTACATTAGTGAAAGCATGTACTGTACGGACTTAGCTGTAACGTGACAGCTTCAGGGTCCACGATCAATGCCAAGACCCGACAGGCGACGGTCCTGTACACATGCAGTACCGAGTTTATGTAGGTAGGTATACTTGGACGCGAAGTACCCAATTCTATCCCAAGGTGTGAATGAGCGTGATGCATTGCATTCAGCCTCGGTCGGCTTGATCTTTGGGATAACCTGCAAGAACGTTGCTCAACCAAGATGGTGATGGCACTGCTTCTAGTGCCTAGAGGCCGATTGCTGGGCATCCTGCTGCGAGTCTCTGCACCTGCTGAATAACGACTTGACATAGGCGGCGCAGAACCGAGGTGCGAGGCATGGGCCCTACTTCCTCCATGTACGCAGTATCCACACGCCTTGGCCAACGTACATGTAGGCTCCTCTAGTTGAGGCTTCACTACATACGTATTGTGCTCTACCACCGCCCGACTGTGCTTCGCAACATAAGAATAGACGCGGCGGGCTGGACTAGATTGAATGCAATTCAACGCCAGGAAAAGTGACAGGTTATCCCGCGGTCCGTCTCTTTCAAAACCACGGCTGGCCTCCTTTCCTTTCTAGCGCCGCAAATTGTCAGGTCTTGGTCATTCATTTGATCACAAGCGGGTTGATGGAAAAACCTGTTGGTATTGCGAATCAATATGTGTCATCTAGGTGGCTCATCTAGGTGGCAGTTCTCTTTCTGACAGGCGCCTCCTTCCCACCTGTTGCGTCCAGCATCCACCACCTCCCTCTCGTCTTATCTCTTACATAGCTCTCCAAACAACCAGTCCCAATCGGGACCAACGACTGAAAAGTCCAGATTGCTTTTGCCCATGCAAAAGCCTACTACAGTCAGTGGTAGAACTAACACGGCGCGTAGCAATTAAGCGGCGCTGCTCGCGTACGCGTATTGCCACAGTGCCACTATCTACTTGAACCAACAACCAACTGACATACCTCCCAGAGTTTCCCGCGTGCCCGTCTTTGTAAATCCATAGGTTATTCCGCAGAACCCGATCGGGTTCCATCTTATACCACCCGGCAGAAAAAAGAGATAAAGAAAAGTGTAATACTTTCTCTCTCTCAACCCACAGTCGTCTGTCCATAGCAGGTGTGTTACTTGTTAGTTCTACCACCTACATATCCCGTACCGTACTCGACTACATTCACAGACAGTACCCTACTGGAGGCTTATTAGACTTCATTCATTCAATTGACAGGGCAGCCAGCATCTCACTTGGACTCCACTTCGGGCCACACACGCACCATCACCCCCCCGACTTGGTGCCCCGACCGACCGACCCAGGGACAGGGAAACACCCACTCCAACCAACCAGAAGCTCGCGATACTCTAGACACTAGGTGAGTAGTTCGGGCCGGGGCATTTTTTCTCGAAACAGCTGCCTGCCACCACTTTTATTCTTCCTCCTCGGTGTTGGCTGATAAGTTATTTGCCGTTTCCCTTGCGGCCTTGTTTGCCTGTCTCAGCCTTGCGCTACCAGTTTTTCCACCCGCACCCGATGTTTTTCCTTCTTTCCTTGACCTAGTGGCCCGGGCCCCCCTTCCTCTGTCCTCTCTGTGCCTCCCACGCTCCCAGCTCCTCGTCCTCTTGTCGCGTACCCAGACCTAAAAGTAGTGGTCAATACTTGCCACCCCATCTTTTCCAGGGAAAGCACTACTTGCTAGGTTCCACGTCTCTACTTCCATCGTACATCGTCTGCATAACCCTCCCTCTTCCCTTGACCCTCGTCCGTCCTGACTTTCCCCCTTCCCACTCGAGAGTACCTGCTACCCAGAAAGTGCGAAAGAGGAGACGGATACTTCCCATTCTCTAGCTTTCCACGTACCCGACTCCCCAGAGTATCAGTACTTCGACACTGGCTCTAACGCAGGCTCTCGCAACTATTCTATTTCATCTCCACATGCTCAATTCGATTTTTGTTTGATCGATCTACAAACCCGCACGCAATACAGTACCTGGTTGGCGGTTCATACCTCTAACATACTTCAACTCTGTCGAGTCGCAGCCCAGATCAGAACTTTCTTTGCTCCCTCACACGCAACACGACAGACCCGAGAGCAGCCAGAGCGCGTCTCGACTCGTTTCCTTGCCCGTCGTCTCGGTTTGTTTCCGCGCTTGTCCTGCTGAGAAAACAAGCAGCAGCAGCAGCAGCAGCAGCAGCAGCAGCAGATTGCTGGCCCTCCGTCCCACGCAAACAGATTGCGAGTATAATCTCTGCAGTCAAGTTTCAAGTCGCCCATTGACGGCTGATTCATGCAACTCGGTCGGGTCGAGTTTGGCAAAGTCGAAGCTACATCGCCCGTAAGTCACTTACTACAGTACTTTCTCTCAGCTCCATCCATTCTTTTCGATCCCCCTTCGAGATATTGCACCCACCTTGCTACCCGGGAGACGTACCTGTCGTTTTCTGCTGCTGCATCAAGCAAGCAGCACCACACCGCACGCACCGACGCGTATGCGCGCGACTTGGGCTTGGCTCAAATTGTGCTGGACCCGGCGCGCAAAGCTTTTGGTCATATTGCGTATCGTTACCATCATTGCCATCACCCAGCTAGTTTGCTGCCAAATCCCAATCTTACCCGGGTACTCCGTACCTATCCCCAAAAAGTCACCTGGAATCTTCCAGGTAGCTACATACCATCATCATCCTCGCACCCCATCTCATTACCGCGTCGCAAGTTTTCACCCATCCCCCTCTTCCACACACACCAAACCCCAACTCCCACCCGCCTTCCATTTGGTATTCACTCGTACTTTGCCACCACGCTCCGGGCGCCGCCAGTTGGCTCAAATTTCCAGCCATCCATCCCGCGTCAGTCCTCTCTCCTCACCGTTGCTGTCAAGTTATTTTGGACGAGCAGACCATCTCATCTCGCTTTTCACATCACATTCTCTGTTTCCAGTATCTCAAAGCTTTGATTCCGCCCGTCCTGCCCAATTTTGACGCGATCGGGTCGAGCTTCGCAGAGGAGGAAAAAATTGCTTCCCTCTGTACCGCTACTTTTGACATCCTCCCAAAGCTGACACGCTAGTCTCTTCACAGATCATGCAGCAGTGGCAGGTCGGCCCTGTGCCGGAGTACCTTTACCAGAGCTCCGCCCAACATGCGAATGACATGCAGTAAGTACCCAATTCTCTATGTACAAGTCACTTGCTTGGTTGCCCATCCCATCCTACTCTATTCTATTAAGCATTTCCACCTCTTATGTGACTTCTTCCTGGCTCTTCTCAACTCCACTTGGTGGAAGGCAACCTAGTGGCTGCTTTCCCCCTCGAATACCCCAATCGCTCCCACCTTCTCGCACACGTACCCATGGAGCACCGGCTTGAAGGTATACACGAAAAGGTCAGGACAGGGTGGATAGCTGTACCTGATGTATACCTTCATCCTTGATGTCACATAATGGACGTTGTCACTACCCTTCACCGGCTTGAAGCTTGGCACTGGGTGTTACGTCCCCTATAACTACCGCACGTCTGGGTGTGGTTCCTCCTGCCGCTGCCGCCATCACCGCGGCGCTTGTTCGTTGTTTGCCCCGGGCAGGCGCCGCAACACGAAGGAGCGACCCCTATGCCGCCCTGGTTGCTCAAGTAGAGCAACAACGCCACCCAAATACAAGCGACAATATGTGCAGCCATTATGTTGGCTTCATCCCAGCGCTGCGGCCGCTGTCTTTTCATGCGACACGAAGACGGAGTTGGAGGGACCTGACTAACAATGCGCCCTCGGTATAGTTCATCGCATCCCTACCAGCAGGCCGATATGAATCGTCGGCCTGACTTCACCGGGTACGCTCAACAGGCGAATGCCGCTACGCAACAGCAGCACCACCCGCAACAACATCAACAGCCCCATCATGGTCAGCATCCTCAGCAGCACCCCCAGCCGCTCCAGCATCAGCAGCACCAGCAGCACCCACAGCACGTGCAGCATGCCCAGCATCCTCAGCACCCGCAACATCAACATCCGCAGCAGCCGCAGCAGCACCATACGACACCTGTGCAGCCTCCTATGACCATCCCTCAAGCTGCTGCCCCTCCCCAGCAGCAACAGCCGACACCCACGCCGGCGCCAGCGCAGCCGCCCCAGCAGCGTGGACGTAAGCGACCTGCACCTCAGCAGCACCACCCGCAGCAGCATACCCCCAGCCGCCGCATTCGCAGTTGCATCCTCAGTTGCAACAGCACCAGCCTCCCCACCAAGTACAACAGCCGCCGTCGCAACAACAACAACAGCAGCAGCAACAGCAGCAGCAACAGCCGGTCCCGCACCCTCAGGCGCAACAACACCCAGCTGTACCGTCGCCGGCACAAACACCTGCTACGGTTCCTGCTTCCGCCCCCGCAGCAGTTGCAACGACTGCTGCCCCGGCCAGCCTACCAGCTGTTGCTCCCTCGCAGGCCACCGCTGCATCCACCGCTGCAGCTGCTGCGGCGGCCGCAGCAGCCTCGGCCGCCGCCGCGGAGGATGCCAACTCCACCCCCGCGCCGCCCCCAGCAAAGAAAAGTCGAACAAACACGCCCTGGACTCCAGCTGAAGAACAACGCCTCAAGGCTATGAGAGATCAGGGAGCTAGCTGGGCTGAAATTGCGAAGGTCAGTCACTTCGCTCGAATATCAAAAGCGAATCTAACCCACCTGCTTTATTTAGACTTTCCCGACTAGAACAGAAGGCAGTGTCAAGAAACACTGGTATAAAGACATGCACTACGCTGAGTTTGCCGAAGACGAGGTTCGTTGTCAGCCAACCAAGAGTCGGGCCGGACATGCTAATGAAGGTTGGCAGAGCCATGCACTTCTTACCGCGATTAAGGAGTATGAAAACAACAAGTGGAAGAGCATTGGCCAAAAGGTTGGCAAGCCCGCGAAGGCATGCGAGCAATATGCGAAAGAGCACTTCCCCGAGCTGTTCCAACCCCCGAAGGCACGTTAGGATCCTGTCTCGGACGCTATTTCTCCATCAGCTCCGTTGCCAACCGTGGCGCCGCGTCGGAAGCCCACACGCACACGTTCTGGCGTTTTGTCCGGCTCATTCGCGGAGCAAACTTCACAGAACAGCAGCTTCAGTGAGACAGGGAGCCAAGACACGATCTGAAACTCCTACTTCAACAAACAGCTTCCAGGTGGCCCCAAGAAGTTCTTTTCGTATTTCTCTTCTCTTATCTTTTTCTCATACCCCCAAAACGCATCTGGTTCCAGTCGTTAGCTTTGTAGCCGTATAAATGGCTGTGTAGGAATACATGAGCACCAAAACAGAAAACTCAGCACCGCCTTCACGGGCCTAATCGGTGGAGCAATTACTATGCGCCTGCTTTACTTTCGTCACGAATTACGATTCCCCCACGGGATGGATAGGGCATTTGGTTGGAATGGCAAAGGAGGTTGTCAACGAAAATAGTTAACGTGTAGACAGACATTGGCGCATCCGCATGAGCTGGTTCAAGTTAATAGTCCATCTACTGTTCACTCATCTGGTAGCACCGGCGGATAGAATGAATATCTGCTGGGCGTGGCGTGATCGTGACGTACGACCTTGCGGCACCCAACCAGCTTGGTGCGTGAAATATAGGGCGTTTAAGGATGCTGATTCAATGTCTAGTCATTTTGAATTTATTTGGCCAAGTTGTTTGCTATTTGGTTTGCATTGTATAGTAAATAGTACTTCTCAAGTGGTCATACTGATTTAAAGGGTTGGATAGTAAGTAGTATATGCTCCGAACTTCGTCGAGGGGCCGTTTTCCTGATCTGCCAGTCTGTTTGTTCTCGCTAAAACGAACACCTCCCTGCCCATTCTAGTGCCTCCTTTGCCACTTCTCGAGTAGCGCTCGTTAGATTTAACATATCGAGCACGTTCCAATTGGCCCATACAAACTCCTCGTGCTCAACCCCTTTGAGAACAACGTCTTCTACATTGGCTACCAGCACGGTCCAGTTCAATTGCAGCTGCATCTTCTCCGTCGTCGGCGTGAGATCCGGCCAACCTTCCTCGTCCATGAAGCGCACGTTGCCGCCGGCCAGGCCTGCCCCCGCTGAGGTGAACGCTGCGCCTCGGGGCAGGGCCCTGAGGGGGTCGTAGTCGACGTTCTGACGATCGCGACGGGAACGGGCGCTGTTGCCTGCGGCTGCGGTGGAAATAGTCGTTTCGCGCAGCATGCTCGAGATGCGGACGACGTTGAGCGTGGTCAGGCGCTTGACGCAACGGGCGATGGCGTCCGAGATACAATAGTCGCCGTCGTCGACGCGGCCGCTGGGCAGCTCCCAGACCGCCGGCGGCGGCAGACACGATGATCTTTTGGTAGCGTCGTCGCCGTCGTTGTTATGGCTGTTGTTGCCGTCGTTGTCGAGGAGTAGGTGGCGCGGTAGCTGCTCTAGGAATGGCCGGTTGTAGTGGTGCTGCGGGTGATGCTGCTGGTACGGCGAGGGGGGCCGGACGCGGGCCCGGTCGTGGCCGGCGCTGCTGCTGTGGGCGCGCGCTTCTTCAGCAGCAGGATGGTGGGTCGTTGGCTCCGCACGTCGATGCGGAAGACGGCGGCGCCAACGGTTAGCTGAGAGATTAGGGCGCTGGTGGGAGGGGGTCGAGGGGGTCGAGGGGTTTCGTTGATGTTGATGTGAATGTTGTTGCTGTCGCTCAGGGATTGCCGCCGCGATATTCACGGGGAGCGCGAGTGGTTTCGGTGAAGGGTTATCCGACGACGAAACGGAAGAGACTTCGCCGGCAGTAGCGTTGTCATTGCCGTTGCCGGTAGGGGGCAGATCCATCATGTTGGGGGGTTCTTCGCTACTGAGACTGCTTATTTCTCCTACGTCGAAATTCCCGGCCAATGTCTCCCGATTCTGCTGTTGCTGGAGGTGATAGGGGTTGGCCGCGGCTGCCGGGGCGGTTGCCATCGCAATGCGGTCATTGTCATCATTCTGGTAATGGAATTCGAACCGACAGTCGTTGTCTTGATCTGGTGGCGGAGACGGCAAGCCGCTGATGGCAGCCGTTTCGCCGTCATCCCCTCTGCAGTCAACGGCGTCATCGCGATCCTCGTAATAGGAGCGGAAGACTTGGTGGGCGATGCTAGGCGCCGAGGCCAGGTATCGCTCCTTGGACATGGCTAGGACACATTTCTGCGGCCACGTCAGCACCGGCGTCTGGGACGTCATCTGCAGCAGGCTGTTGTTGAGCGGGCCCGACGTCAGCAACGTCAGCTCGCTGCGGGCCGAGGCGCGGCTCACGTGGTGCTGGTGATAACGGATCCTGCGGTGCGCGGGCGGGGGCGGCCGTGCTGCTGTCGCTCTCGCTTGTTGCGGTTGCGCAACGGCGGCGGTAGGGGTAGGCGGGGTGGTAGCAGATCGGGGAGACCGCTGCTTCGGACGCTGCGAGGCTTTGCTTGGCGTGGTCGAGATCTGCGTTTGTGGTAGCGGTGCTTCGGTCCTTGGAGTTGTATCTGTCAGTGTCGTATATAGTCCCGTCCCCGGAGGCGTGGAAGGCCGTGGTGTAGCAAGGGGCTTGCCTTGTAAGGCTGTCGTTGTTGTTGTCGCCGGAGGACGTGGACGACCGTAGGGGACAATGGATGGATATGGACTGTAGGCAGCCGGATGTCGTTGTTGATAAACATGCTGGCGATGGTGGTTTTTACGATGATTATGCTGTTGACTTTGTTCTCTTGATTGTCGCGGTAGTGCGCTGCTAAGGTTATTACTATTATGATTGCTATTGCCGATGCTGTAATTATTAATATTGTGAACGGCCAACGACGGCGGCTTAAGCGGTGGCTGTAGAGGCAGTGGTGGTAATACGGGCGGTCCTAGTTCCGCTTGAATGGCCATGATTGCTCTTGCCTGCCACGCTGCCACGCTGTTACTATCCCGTGTGCGCGTAGTGCGGCCCCCTGTGCCCGTTGTGGAAGTTTCTTAGGATCTAAGGCGGCGGCGAACGACGCCTCCTGGCCGTGCTGATGCTGCTGTTTAGGTCAACGCAGCAGTGCTGAATGCACAGAGCGTACTATTAGTGGTATTAAACAGGATAGAGGAGAATGGGATGGTGAAGCAAAAAGTAGAATCATGGCGTAAAGAGAGCAATAGAGAGAGAGAGAGCGCGCGAGAGGGAGAGAGATGCTCAGTGTCATTATTATTGTCAAAGGCAGGCCTGCCCTCAAGGTTTTTGTGTAATATCATTAACGTTGTTTCCTGCTCCTCGTCTGGCAACTCTCTCCTCTTTCCTTGCTTGCCCCGTCATCATGGTTTGGGGCAGGGATCGCCTCAGCGTCTTCCCGCAATACTCTCGAGCGATGTCTTGGATCAAATGGGGGAGAATAGAAATAACTCTGAAGCATAGCCACGCTAGTGGAAGGGCCCGAGTAACCCTCAGCTTGCGAAAGGACGAAGAGTGTTTTCTCATTTTGAGTTTCCCGTGTACGAGATTGTTTCCCCAAGCTGGCGTTAGACTTGTCCTGGCCTAGAGGACCTTCTGGAACGCCGTCGTCGCGGATTGCGCTGCCGCTGATGCCGTTCTCGCCGACGAAAGTGGGATCATGGTTGCGTTAGTCGATTTGATGGCTTGCTTCGATTCGACTTGTATTAACGCGCGAGCTCTTTTTCCCTTGGCTACGAGGCGTATTGGTATAAAGAGTCAAACTCGGCCACAAAGTAGCCAGCAAGTTTATGCTGTTTCCTCCCTTATTCCTTAGCCAATATTGACTTTGCAGAACCTGCCGATAGCGTCGCCAAACTCTGAGTTCCTGCAGGTTGCTGACAACGACCATCTTGACAGAAGCCACGGGAACAGGTCATTCTTGAAGCCCTTGGAAAGACGCGGCCTGCAGCAGGATGCTCCTGATCCTCTCACGATGGCGTCATGCCAGAAACCCGCGACCCGATCGCGAGGCCATGCTCATGCGACGTCGGGTGGACGGAGTGCGTCTCGATTACAGACTGCCCGGTTTGCCCTGGTGACACTTAATTCCACGGGGTTGTAGTTTCGAGAGACAAATCCAATCTCGGCGTACTGGACGAGCACCGCTGCCAATGCTATCATGCAATGGCTGTCATCTGGAGCAGCGGCAATTGGCATCCCTGGGGAATCCTGGACCCCAGTATATGCCATGGTCCACCAGGACCAGGGACTCCAAGACAGAAACCGACATCTCAAGTATCCGGACAGACGAGGCCGAAGCTGCGGAATTCGGAATCTGGAATCCAGATGTAAGAAGGCATCGCCAATAGAAGCCAAGGCGGGTGATATCCTAGCTGAGCAGGTCGCTGATGCAACCTACATACAGCTCCGTGATCTCATGAGTTGGAGATTGGGAGCAAGTAATTCTAAAGCTTGCGGCTCCGCGACAAGCTTTGTCGGGAGAAAAACTATGTTGGGTGGATTATATGTATCTGCCGCCCCGTGTCGAATCGATTTACGGGGTAAGTACGGAGCCACGGTCACGGGGTACATCCTTTGTAGGTGAGTGACAGGAAGAAGTAGGTCGTGGATCAGATCTGGGGTTTCCTTGGCAAAGAACAAGACCCGTTCATCCAGCTTCCCCGTGCTCAAACGGCCATGGCTTGCGAGAGAAATCAATATGCATCAACGTGTATCAATCTGTATTCGGAGTGGTTGGCTTGTTTCTGGAATCGAGGGATACCCGTGGTGAGAATCGCAATCTCGGCCATTACATGCGTCTCAACGAATCCGAGCTGAATGCCACCCTACCATCCTGACCTGCTGACCTAGCACCTAGCTAGCCCCTGCTTGTAATTCCCCTTCTATTCATGCAAGGCGACCGGACCATCTGCAGGGTGTTCGTTCGTATCTAATGGTCCCATATCGTGAGCAACGCCTTTCCAGATGTCATGAGATACAGTAATTCATACACTTGAACCAATTTGACTCTCGATTGTGGTCTCAGCTGCCGCGCTAAGCCTGTCACACTTGGAAGGGCTTGGATAGCGGTCGGAAGGCAGCACAGACGGCTCAGATACATAGCTCTAAGCTCTGTTTGTGTTGTTGTGGTGGTGGTTATCGCCGCTGTTGTTCCCACCCTGATGCAACCGAGCCCGAACCGAAGCGAGACATCTCGCCGCCTGACCAAACCGCGATTGAACGAGACACACTCTCTCTCTGGAGATGCGAATAGATGTCCCGCCTCTAAGAAAGGGCGTTTCGTAGATGCATGCAGATGCTAGGTTAGGCTACTTACTCATGCTGGGGGTTTGGCCTGGGGATTTGGCCTTATCGCGGAGCCCCAGCAGTCTAGCAGTCTAGCAGTCTAGCAGTCCAGATCACCCAGCTCCCTACCCTAGCGTATCCCAACACGGGCGCTTCGTGCGCCACTATTTACGAGATTTGCGGATTTCTGACCAAGCAAGCCAGGGAGCAGTGAGCAGTGAGCAGCGAGCAGCGAGCAGTGAGGTCGCAGCCGACCTTGGCCCCCCCTAACATCACCTAACATCACGCATGTTTCCTTGTTCGGACGACCATTCCACTTGAATTGGGCCACCGTCAGAGTGCGTGCCAGCCAACCCCAGACAGACAGACAGAGCCATCAAAGTCGACCGTCCATCTCCGGATTCGACTCGGCTTTGGTTCTCCCTCTCTTTCCCACCCACTCCCAAAGGTGTCAAAATAGTAATAACCACCCAATTCATTCGTTTGATTCTGGCGCGTTTGGAGGCGACGACCTGCTTGTCACCTCAAACCGCCAATCCTTCTTCACCATCGTTAGCCAGCTTGTGCATCCAAACCGCTGTCGCAGCCTGAACTCTTTGCGCATTCCTCCCTGCCACAGATCGGGACACTGCATTTGCCATTCGCTCTTCGACAGTGCCATTGTTACTCCCCTCTTCTCTTGGTGCTTCTCTCAAAGAGACTTTGGGTTATTTTCAAACCTGAGTCCATCGAATTGCGCCTCCCTCACCCTTGAACCGAAAGTCTTTGAATAGTCTTGTATTGAATACCGTCGTTGCCACGATTGGCGCAGCTCCCGAACGATAAAACGACCTGTTTCAAAACGCTCGGTTTCCTGCGTTCGTTTCCTGTCGCTTCTACCAGCTTGACACCGGCAACATCCGAGTCATTGAAATCCCCGCGCGCATACACGCACGAATCAACTCCGAGTCATCAACCAAAAATGAGGCGGACCATGCTGTCTGTGGGCGTTGCTCTGTTGGGCGCGTCAGTTGTTCTTGCCGCCGACAAACCGGCGACTTGCTCGCAGACTTCAAAATGTCCCAAGGAGACCCCCCTGCTGCTCCCGTAAGTGCTGCAATCTCCAACTGGCATGCCACATGTGCGCCGCGTGGTACACAAACGGCTTGCCGACATGCGTCGAGTTTGTCTAACATCCACCCTGCAGAATATGGCCAGTGCGGTGTCGGTGCGTACTGTCTCGGCGGATGCGACCCTCGAAGTTCCTTCTCGCTCGACGCTTGCGTCCCGTCGCCCGTATGCATTGATCGGGACATGAAGATGGGCTCGACCGACAAAGTCGTTGATGTGCAGGATTATCTGGGAGACGCTTCCAAGTCGGAATGGGTGGCGCAGGGCACGCCCCTGTCTAGCGACGACGGCTTGCTCCTGACCATGCCTCCCCGCACCGCCGGAACTGTTCTTTCTTCGACTGGATACTTGTGGTATGGAAATGTCAAGGCGAGAATGAAGACGAGTCGAGGTCGCGGGGTTGTCACCGGTTTTATTTTCATGAGCGACGTCAAAGACGAGATTGACTTCGAATGGGTGGGTGCTGATTTGGAGGTAACTCAAACTAATTACTATTTCCAGGGTATCCCTGACTGTAAGCCAAGTCTGCCGCCGTTACTTTCCGTCTTGCTAACCCTTCTATCCAGACACGCATGCTGGCAATATCACCGGCACCCAAAATACCTTTGAGAACTGGCACGACTACGAGATCCGGTGGACGCCTGATGACATCACCTGGCTCGTCGATGGCAAGGTCGGCCGCGTACAGAAGAAGTCGGATACTTGGAACAAGACGTCCAACCAGTGGGACTTCCCTCAGACACCGTCACGAGTCCAATTCTCCCTCTGGCCCGGCGGCGCCGATACCAACGCCAAGGGAACAGTTGATTGGGCCGGTGGCGCGATTGACTGGAACAGCGAGGACATCAAGAACTACGGCTACGACTTCGCCACGGTTGCTTCGGTGAAAATCGAATGCTACAAGACCAAGAGTGCGCCGGGGACAAACTCGGGCAAGAGCTACACGATCGAGGACTACAAGGGACTCAACACGTCGGTCAGTAACGGCGACAAGCCCACGGTGCTGAAATCGCTCCTCGGAACTGGCCTGGATATGGACAAGGACTATGCCAAGTCTTCGACCACCCAGACTATGGAGGTCATTCCTGGCCTGAGCGGCGGCGGCCCCGGTACGAACGGACAGGCGGCTGCTCATCCCGAGGGCAACGGTGGCTCTGGTACCGATGGCAACGGCCCGACTCCTGTCGGTGTCGCGCCGAAGTGCACGCAAAAAGGCTTCGCCCAGGACTGTGACAATCCCACAGGTGGAAACGCCAACGAGGGCTACAAGCAGGAGCGCGCTCTCGGCGCCAGTGCCTTCGCGGCGCTAATTGCTGTCGCCGGTATGCTTTGGCTCTAAAGCAGTGTTTCGTCTGCATTCCGTACACAGGCAGGCACGGCAATCAGTAGCATCAAGGGCGGCGCAAGCGTTGCCTATCGGACTTGTTCCGGGTTTCTCTCGAGATGAAGGGCTTTTACAATCCGTGTATCCCCAACTTTGCAGTGTTATTAATCATCCAATTCCACATAGGGGCATTGGTGGGAGAAGGTGCGCTATGGCATCGAATGCTGTCCATTCCTTCGTATTTCAAACGGAAAAGATGAGGGGGGTTTTCGGTATCTGGGTATCTTAGTGGAACAGGTCGGGGTTTTAATGTCTTAGGCTGGGGGATGAAGGAAGGGGATGACCGCAATCATGGCCTGTACATATCATATCATATATATTTCAAAAGCATATGTAAAAAAGAGAAGCATTGTAATGCATGCATTGGTTCGTATCGCGCAACAGAATTCAAGGTTCCTCTCAGTTGGGAACATGTCAAGAAGGCGGCTTGGCTGGATTGATTGGACGAGCGGTGCTGAGTGTTTTTGATTCAAACACCGGGGCTCTTATCCCACAGCGCCCCCTTTTTCCCCCGCAGAGCGCTAAGCCTCGCCGTCTGGGAGGGACCCTTGAGGCCTATCACCTTCTAAAAACCTGGCCCCGCCACCTGTGGCCTCCGGGCAGTGGACGGACGAAAGCCTTCTATCCAGCATTCTATTGCCCGTCTGGGATTACTGTATTGTTGGGTGTTGGTTCGATTGCTTACGGCTGCGCCTCTTGGGTACGTACATACAGTAAGTTGGTCCTTTGTAAACCGTCCAAACAAAGGAGCACTCACCTGGCTTTGTCCACCACTGCCGACCAACTCTCCCCACGAGTCATTCATCCTGCGCCTTGGCTGTCTTTGCCCGACGACAACCACATCTGATTCTCGTGCCCATTCCTTGTCTCTTGGACTCTTTTGGATCCTTTGGACCAACGCGTACTCCGTAGTGCCGCAGAGTACATTAAGACTGTGTGCCTCGCTCCCACCGCAATCTCAAGTTCTCTCACTCACCAAACGACTCTAATTCACACCACTTGACTTTTTTCTTTCTTTCGACAAAGACATTCGCTTCAAAAAGACACGACAACATTTGATTATTTCTCTCTCTCCCTCTCTCTTACACACACACACACACACACAAAATGGTACGATTGATCTCAATGATGCTGAACCTGGGGCTGGCCCTAGCAGCACCCTCACTCATTGCCCGCCAGGACCAGGGAGCCGTCGACAAGAAATTGGTCGTCGGTGCCGCCGGCCAGATCCTTTCTTTCCAGTTCGACGGCAAGGTGTTCAAGTCCATCAGCGCCGTCAACGAGACGGGCAAATCCGCCAGCTGGATGATTTTCAAGCACCCCAACCATCTCTACGCTGTCGACGAGAACAGCAACACCCTCCGCCTGTTCAACTACGACCCGACTACCGGCAAGCTGTCGGACAAGCCCGTCGCGGAGAAGACGGGCTCGCCCGGTGTTGTTTCTCTCGAGTTCAGCCTTGACAAGACCCGTCTTCTTGGCGGGTCTTATAGCAATGGCACGGTTGATATCTGGGACACCTCGGCTGCCGACGGCAGCATGAAGTTCATCAAGAACGTCACCCTGACCGGTGACATTCTCAACCCCAAGCAAACTACCCACCGGGCACACCAGATTGTCCCCGACCCCAGCGGCCGCTATTTTGCCGTCAACGACCTTGGTGGTGACGCCATCCACATCTTGGACTCCAAGAAGGATTACACCATCACGAGCACCACGGCCGTCGCACCTGTCGGATGCGGCCCTCGCCATGGCGGTTTCCTAACCGCCAACCCCGCTCCCGGCGCGCTTCCCTCTCACTACGTTGTTTTGTGCGAGACGATGAACCTAATTAAGCTGTACAAGATCGACAAGCAAGCCGACGACACCCTGAAGTTGACTGCCATCCAGAGCGAGAGCTCGTACGGCCCTGCTTTCCCTCCCGCCAACGCTACGACGGCTGCGGCTGGCGAGCTGACGGTGGCGAACAACCAACGAGACATCTACATCACAAACCGTCTCTCCGGCAACGAGACCGACAATGTCTCCCTCTTCACCTTCCAGCACCAGGACGGCAAGGCCAGGATCGACTTCAAGAGCCAGATCTCGAGTGGCGGTATCAGCCCGCGCATGATGAGCCTCAGCGTGGACAAGGACCAGAGCATCATGTTCGTGGCCAACCCCATGGGTGCTAACGGTATCGTGGCCCTCCAGCGCAACCAGAAGTGTGGTTCGCTGTCCCCTCTGGCCGCCGTTGTCAACACCACCATCTCCAACCAGCCTGGCGGTTTCGGCCCTCAGTTCGTCTTGGAGATACCTGCTAAGAGCACTTAAACGGTTGCCCTGGTTGATAGACAAGAGGGAATTGAGCGTTATATCGAGGTTACAGCTTTGCATGGCGTGGCGTTCCGGATGAAAGGTGATAGGGGAAAAAGGTAGCTTTGGTTTTCTTTATACACCGCCATCTGTGATGGGCACAATACATTTCGATTCTCTCAAACTTGTCCTGTGATGGAAGAATTGTGGCGTGCCTGGTCTACGATTAACTCGTATTTATCTCGTGGTGCGAACTTTCTTTGCGTGCTTGACGATATGGTCGATGTTTGAATACTGATTAGTATTCAAGCAATACGAGTAAGTGCCAGAACGACGAGAGTCGTGAAAGTCCCAGTTGTTCTTGAAAAACGTTCCTGTGGATAAATGGCTCGCCGCCCTCTTGCGCCTCGTCGGCGCGCCGGTTGCAATTGGGGCGCACTAGCCGTCTACGATACCAGCATCAGAGCTCCATGTTCGTTGCACGAGGTCTCTCGGCATGGCATACTGTCAAGCTACCTAGGTGTCAGAGGGGACGGTTCACAGCGTCGAGTCCTCAGGATCTAGCCATGTATATATAAGTCATCATGCAGGAAGGAATATTATGTACGATTCATATTAACACCTACTACTCTTCCATATACGCAAGTGTTTTATCTGCCGGGTGACAACCAATCAAAATCCAGTTTTCCATTCATTGTACATGCAATCCGGCCAAAGGGTAATCTTCGTAAGATGTCTTCCTTGCTCCGTCCCATCCTTTTACCCGTTGAGCTGCGTATTGTGCACTTCATGACGCCGCATCCCCACTCCAGACCTTCGTAAATCGAAACAAGATACTTTCGTGGCCACTATGCGTTAATGATGATACGCATTTGGGCACAAGAGCATCGTTACACACATAGATGCTAGCCAGTTTCATCATGGCCGATGGGTTCGCACCCATGCCCCAATCCCATGCGATATGTGCGCGTATGCGAATGCGACTCGTGTATGTACCTTGAATAAGAGTCCAGTCGCTCGCTGGTAGGGCGACATGGTGTTGGATGGCGAGGCCATTCATTGCCCCTAGACTCCGTCTGTTCTGACTCGAATAACGGAGTGTTTAGGGACTGGCCCAGCCACCGGCGACATCTACCCACTCAGCCAAGCAGGAACCTTCTTTACCTTCAACGTCAACGATATCGGTATCGCAGCGGCAGCGGCAACCAACGCCGTTCTCCTTCTCGGGGTCCCAGCTCTCCCAGTACGCGTCCTCCTCTTCCCGCTTCTTGGGGTCGAGCGTGGTCTTCTCCAGGTACGGAGTACGCGGCAGTTGGCGTGAGGGAGCGTTGGCAGGGCAATGCTGAATGGTCGTGTGTCGGTAACCGAAGTCGCGGAAGTAGTGGATATCACGGGGAGCCAGGAGGACACCGGCAGCTAAAGAATGAATGGGCGCATCACCCCACTACGTCATGTGTTAGCTCATTGCGTGCGTTGATGCGTTTTCCTGTTTGATTCACTTACTCGTTCCATCCAGAAGCCACCGCTGCGGTCCATCATCTCGAAGAAATCCTCATACTCCTTGCTGCGGAACCAGCTAAGCCGAGCAATTTCGAAGTTGGACCAGAAATGACACATGTTGTAGGATTCACCTTCCATGGCCTCGGGGTCGACTTCGGGCAGGCCGTTGTGGCCGGGATCGCTGCGCAGGATCTCTTCGGGCAAAGGAACTTTGCTTTGGTCCTCCTCCTTGGGCTTGTCCTCAGGCTTCTCTACAGGCTCGACGAACATTTCCCACAGACCTTGCGACTTGATGTTGTTGAGGCGCTTGTAGGCAGAAGCGTAGCGGAAAATGTTGGGGACTGTCTCTCGGAGCTCCTTGACGGCAATGGTGAAACCGTAAGTTTTGTTTTCCTTCTCCATCATGAGGAAAGGATCGTAGGTGATGTCGCAGAAGTACTTGATCTCGGGTTCCAGGCGCCAGTACCACTCGTACTTGGCCAGGAGCTCGTGCTTGTAGAAGAAACCAGAGTAGAAGCGACACATGGCGTGGTAACTCTCGAGGCCACCGTACATGACGGCGGCGTCTCCCTGCTTGGCAATGCCCTCCTTGGCGATTTTGGTGTCGATCCATTCGGGGTATCCCCACATCTCAGGGCCAACGCGACCGAATTCGCATTCGCCTGAGGTGTAGTTGCGGACAATGTCCTTGAAGGTCTGATTGAACTCGCCATCGTTCAAGAAGACGTACGGGTAGTGGTACCAGCGGTTGAAGTGACGCTCGATCGACTTGATGGACTGGATGACACCATCCAGCTCCTTGTTTCGGGCAAGGACCACAAAGGCAGCATTGGCGCGGGGCGTGCTAGTATCAGGCTGCAAGCAGCCCTGGACGAATACCTTATCGTGCTCCTCGCTGATCTTTCGAATGGCGGGAGGCGCGCCAGCGGGCATCAAGATCCTGCCAGGCGAACTGGGGTGTCGAACAAATAGCACCAGAATGAGAATGAGAACGATGCAGGGAAAAAGGACAACAACTCCGAGGGGAACGGATATGCTGGAGTTGCCCTTTAAGCGAAGCGGCCTTCTGAAGAAGTCTAGACGAGACCCAATCCTGTTAGGTCTCGTGGGCCGCCCCTTCTCGTCATTTGTGGGCAGTGATGGTGCCATGTTAGGCACGCGCTGAACAGCGCGGCGAAAGAGATCCATGGGAGCGGAACGCGCGAGGCCGTCGGCTCCTAAAGGAGGTATATAGGCAAGGGAGGGCTCGTTCGGGAGGGACGGGTGGAAATCGTTAAAGGGTCGTAATCGGATGCGAAGCTATTGGGATGAAATGTGCCTCCAGAGAATACGTCTTGATGCTTCTAATGATTTTCTTGATTGAAAATAAACATGGAGCCGGATTGGAGAACGAGGCCAGGCGATTAAGCAAAGCCGACGATTAAAAGGTGTGCCCAACAGCAAATGGCAGCCCAGTGACAAAAAGATTGAAGCCCCTATTCCAAAACGAAACAGGACACGGGCGGAACGAAGAGGACTCGAGTGTGTCGAGAAATCGTCAATCCAAATGGCCCCTTCAGTCCAACAAATCTGCAATTGGAAGTGGCGATCGAATAACGAGCGGCAGGGTGGGGGAGGAAGCGCGTCCCTTGTGAGAGAAGGCTGCTACGTTTGTCGAGGGTCGTTTGTCAGATTCAAGAAATAGAAGGATAAGTGGCAGGAGGCTGAGAATCGGGGATTGTGAGACTTGGACGGATCGCTGGTCGAAGTTTTGCCAGTTTGGCCGCTCGGACTTGTGTCTGGCTGGCTGGCTACTGGCTGGCAGTACCCAGGGCGAGGAGGTACCTAAAGGCTGATTTAATTGCTTGTTTCTTGGCTGATAACGGGTACGCGTCAAACTGTCTGCATCGGACCCTCGGTCGGTCTGCACCGTAAGACTATTTTAGGTAGATGCAACAATCGGTTCGGGATGGATCAACTTTTCATCTGATCCAAATCGAGTGGACGGAATAGGGAAACGTGGTCACAACACTGCAAGTTGCGAACACAGGAGACAGAAGAACCCGCCAGCGATGCGCAGAACCAAGGTGGAAAATCAAACAACCAGCCTGGACCGGGCGCTCAACCTTCTATGCTACAGGGGTG
Source organism: Apiospora kogelbergensis (assembly GCF_038363985.1). NCBI lineage: Eukaryota > Fungi > Ascomycota > Sordariomycetes > Amphisphaeriales > Apiosporaceae > Apiospora > Apiospora kogelbergensis. The sequence continues at coordinate 2,737,940 of NW_027117422.1, forward strand.
CATGCGTGAATCTGGTAACCTTACTAGGGGGTTTAGGGGGGAAGGGGGAGCTGGCGGGCCAATTGAGATGCTAGCAAATGGGGGAAGGGGGTCCCGCTATACTTGACATACGTACTGTACCAGCACCCACTATTACCTGGCAGCTGCTGACACCCTGGCTGACAGTGGTCGCTGGTTGGACTGATTATCACAGCTGCACGAAAAGGGTGGCAGGGTGGTAGTAGGATGGCAGAAGTGACGGACTTTACTCGCAGTTCTTGTTCGTTACTGGCCAGCCCTCTCTTCTTGCTTCTGCATCTTGGCAAGGATGTCTGTCTTGATGGGCGAATATGTCCCCTTGGCCTTTGAAGCAGACCAGCCAGCCGGCCGGGGGACGGGAATAAGCGATCCACCGTCAGCCCCGGGAGTGACGCCGATATCTCTATTCCTTCTCCGTCCTATCTTCCTGTCCCCTCCCTGTCCTCCTTATCCACCCAGCACGCCAACTGCCTCTCGTTTCGAGTCGCCCATGCTGGTCCGCGGATGCCTCTCTCTTTCGGACCATTCCGACAGGTTCCAAGCCGATATCGCCCAGCAGCCATCTAGTACCGTGAAGACGCTTTGGATATTCCTTTCACCATGGCATTGATATCAATGTATTTTTGTCAGACATGGCAGACCACAAAGCTCCCAGCGCTGTGCTCCCGGTGCTTTCGCCCCCGCGCCCTGATGTCGAAGCGGCGAGGGGACCAGAAACGGTCCCGGCTACTACCGATGAGCCCGAACTGCCTTCGGGTAGCAGCGCGTCACGCGGACCGCCCATCGTGAAAGACGACTCCCCGGTATACGATCGTTTCAGCCCCCAGCGCAAGGCTGTGTTCGTAGCTATTTTGGCCTTTTGCGCCATTCTCTCGCCCATGTCATCCACGGGGTCCCTGACGGCAGTGCCGCAGATTGCCCAAACCTTTCAGACGTCCGGTAGCATAGTCAACATTTCCAATGGGCTTTACACGGCGGCCATGGGGCTTTCGTCGCTCCTGTGTGGATCCATCAGCACGTTGTGCGGGCGGCAGGTGGTGCTGTTTAGTAGCGTCATCTTGTTCTTTGCGTTCTCGTTGGGCACCGCGCTGGCTCCCAACTTGGCTGCGTTCTTCGCCTTCCGGATGCTGAGTGGGTTCGGAGGCACAGGACTCCTGGTTATGGGTTCCGGGTGTATTGGCGATCTGTACAAACCTGTACGTGGCGACATAGATCCCCATTCACTGGGGCTCGGCTGGAATGCCCCTATCTCCCCAAATTAGACGAACAACAAGAAGGAAACTGATGAACATAACGGGTATAGACGGAGAGAGGAACAGCTCTCGGTTGGTTCATGAGTAAGCCAGCAATCGTAATTCTAACTGACCATGTTGAAAACTCATACCAAGTTCTAGGCGGAACGCTCATTGGCCCTGCTTTAGGTTTGTTCTCAACGCACCTGCCCCTTATCATCGAGTCCCACAACTCACAATATCAAAGGTCCCTTGCTTGGAGGTGCCATCGTCACTTACGCCAACTGGCGCGCTATCTATTGGCTTCAATCAGCCATGGCCGGACTAGCATCGTTATTGGCTATTTTATTCATACCAGAAACCATCCATCACAGACAATGGTTGTCCGTTCCGAGAGAGAAGAGATTGCACGCCGTGATGATTGCTGTCAACCCATTTCGCCTTCTCGTATTGTTCAGGAGCTTGAAGCTTGTCTGTGTGTCGATGGCTTCGTCGTCTCTGGTCTTCAACATGTACTCTTTCCTGGCACCGATTGTGAGCCTCCTTTCTGTTATTTAGTTGCCCCCAAGAGATTCAAGCCGCTGACAAAGGTATAGGTCTATGTCATCAATCCCCGCCTCAACCTCACAACGCCCCTCGAATCCGGGCTTTTCTATTTAGCCCCTGGATGTGGCTACCTGGCGGGCACATTCTTCGGGGGGCGCTGGTCGGACCACGTTGTCAAGAAGTGGATTAGGAAACGTCACGGCCAGCGTAAACCCGAAGATCGCCTGCGCAGCGCTGTGCCATGGATGGGCCTGGGGATTCCCGGCTCCTTGCTAATCTACGGCTGGTGCCTCGAGTATGATCGGGGTGGAATCCCCGTCATTGTCATCTCCATGTTTGTGCAAGGCTTTTCCCAGCTGATGATCTTTCCTTCGCTGAACACTTACTGCCTGGGTGAGCCTCATCAACCCGTTGTTCATGTCTGCTTGTCCACTGATCAGATTTGCAGATGTCATACCATCACGGTCCGCTGAAGTGTTGGCTGGAAACTACTTGGTCCGGTATATCTTTGGCGCCATTGGTACGGCTGTCGTGCTCCCGGCAGTGAACCATATAGGAATTGGAGCTTTCAGCACGATATCAGCTGGTTTTATGGTTGCATGCTGTGGCTGGGTTATCCTGGTCATCCACGACGGAGCACTGCCGTCCGAAACACAACGTCTTGCCAACGATGCAGGACTGTCCGGGTTTCGGTGAGACCGATGACATGTGAAGCAGGGTCAGACTATACTGATGCCATTGAACTTGCATACCGTCAGAGTGGACGGATATCTCTGGTGTTCCGTTCAGCTGCCCAGTACTATCGGAACCGGTCCAAAGAAACAGGCCGCTGACTCGGAACCCATTGCTAGACCGAGCGAAGAGGGGGCATTGCCTGAGGTAGTGGCGTACATCTACCGCATCCAGAGCGAGTTGCTGTAGACTTCCAGGAAAGTATCGTGGAAGCAGATACGTCAGACAACGGTGCACTGATGAATAGCTACAACAGGCAGCACTATGCGCTCACCTGTAATACACATACATGCACAATGCAAGTGCAAGTCGGCCCACGTCGGGTGATTGGGTAACGGACGAAACTACCAAACAACCATCATAGGAGACGCCCTGCTCGAGCTACGCACGATAGCGATGTTCGGATCGTGTCGAACGCCAGATCTTCAGGGCCCGTCCCGAGATTCAAACGGCGTTTGAGACATATGCATGCGACTGTGGGCGAATGGTTCAGCGGTGCGTGCTTAGGCTTTCAGCTCGGGGCTCTCAGCTCTCTCTACTAAAAGTCGGTAAAGAACCCTGTCGGGCAATATAGTCGTGCCTTCAAACCACGGTCCATCAACACGTCATCCGAACAGCATCTCCGCTCCGTGCTGGCAGGCTGACAGCATTGGTGTCTGTCAGACGTTTGATCCTAATGCGCCTCCTTCGGAGATGCGCGATGCAACTGGGCAGTAGAGCGTAAGCACTTGTGGTCGAGGCTTGCTGCCTTTGCTGCACGGCCAAGTGCCCCCCATGCTTCCTGAGGCCCTTCACCCGCCCTGATTGGCCGGCCGTCAGCATGGGCTGGCGCCGAGCTGCCGTTGTTGTATTGCCTATAATTGGCCATGGCCTATCCCAATATTGCTGCGCAAGGGTCTAGACCAATGCCACAACATTCCGGCGGGGGGCTGCTATACATATGAGTGCATACCACATCTCACGTCTCTCTCCCACTCCCTCCAGCCAGCCAGGTTCAGTCTCTCTTGGGGTTTCATTCACGCATTCCCCCATGTCCGAAAACTCCATTGCATATACACTGGAGTCACCAACGCAACTCTAGCCCATTCAAGTTAACCCCCCAAAAGGGGAGGGGGCCTGTCCGTCTGACAACCGGGGGAAAGGAGCCGCAGAACTGGCTACTGGCTGTTGGTTATTAGAGACAAGAAACAGGGTGTCTGTCTTACATAACAACTTTTTAAGGCTGAATCCGCCTCGCCACCCTCTAATCATTTTCCCGCGAATCTGTTCTTCCCTTCCAACTCGCACATCGCTCTGATCTCATTGGGTTGATACATGAAACCCCGATTGACTGATCCAAACCCTCGGGTACAAGGCCAAGACATACACTTTGTGGATCGTGACCACCTTACGGCGCCGTTAGCATAGGTGCAGATTGCAACATGACTGCGCCGCTCGTACCCCGGAAACGCGCAAGCAAGCCCAAAGTCCGAACGGGCTGTGATACCTGTAAGAAGGTCGGTCCCTATCGTGGTGCCTCGTGCGTGAAGCAGGGGAGGGGGCAGGTCCGCCATCCGAACACTCGAATGGCGAACGGGAATGAACGTGCTGCTGACTCTGGGCTTAGCGGCGGGTCAAATGTGATGAGCGAAAACCTCACTGCGTTCGCTGCGAGAAGCTCAACCACAAGTGCGCATACACGGGAGGCGCGGAGGCCAAGTCACCAAAAGATTCGTCGCCAGACTCCTCCTGTAGATCGTCACCGGTGCACGAGACCGGCACACTGTTCTACCAGCCTCGATGTTACAACCTGAACTCACGAGAGGGGCTTTACTTCGAGCTCTACCAAAGCAAGATTGCGAAGAAGCTGGCATATCCGGAATTATGGTATCGATCCGTGCTGAGGGAGAGTGTGAGGGACAAGACAGTCCGGCACGCCGTGCTCGCCATCGGCGCACTTGCGCAAGCGGGGTTGGAACATGCGGCGCGTACGAGTGCGAGACAGGTGCCGCGGCGCACCTTGTCGCGGGAGCTGATGCGAAGCACACATTATCGCGGAGCTATCCAGAATTACACGCAAGCTCTCTCGACATTTCGCAGCCGAGTAGGGCTGGAAGGAAGTGCGACGCCACCGCGCACCGTTATCATCGCGACCTTGCTGTTCCTGGTCTTCGAACAGATGCAGGGCAACTCGGATGCTGTACAAAGGCTGGCTGGGAACGCCATTGCTATGCTTCGTGGCAGTCTCATCACCTTCCAGGCCGATGGCACCGACATGTCCCAGATCGCCGCCGAGATAGATGATGAAGGGGTGTCAGAAGCAGAGATGATCTTGCCAAGGATGTTCTCGGCCAATCTCTCTAGCTGTGCGGTCCATCCTACCATGTATCAGGTCGCACTGCAACTCCATATCGACCCACGTGAGACTGTTGAGCTGCCCGAGGAGGGGGCGTCGCGATTACATACCAAACAAGCCTGGGATCGGATGATTACACGTCTAACCGTATTCACGATCCGCGGACGTGCGGCTTTGTCAGACCAAGCAACTGACCTGGAAGAGTACCGGGACGGCCAAGGAATATTCATGGATCGGCTCGAGAAATGGCGAGAGCTGATAACAGCCATGCAGGAGCGGAAATTGGATCTCCAGTTCCAGCTAACGCTGAAGGTGATCCTGTGCGCCATCCATATCGCCGAAGTATACCTGTCCTGTTTTCTGGACGAGACGGATCAGTCATGGGACCAATTCACGGGCCTCTACGAGAAGATTGTGGAAATTGCCGAGTCCATCGTCGCCGCGCTGCCGCCCAGCTTTGACGGCTGGCCCATGTATGATTGCAGCTTGCCGCCCATTATTCGCTGCGTGTTACAGAAGTGCCGCGACCCGGCCATACACCGGCGGGCGGCTGCCGTCTACCAAACGCTGTCACAAAATGAGACGAGCCTGGGCCTTGAGATCATTAGCCGCGGTGCGTCTGACGTCGTTGTTAATGACTGGACGAGTGAGGTCACCACCGAGGATGGCGAGAGCGCCATGTCCTCGCCGGGCTCTGAATCGAGTCTGATCCTGGAGGCCATGAAGACGGCGCGCTCCGACAGCGGGGGATCTTCTTGGTCGTCGCCGTCGCCCAAGTCCTCGTCGCCAGAATCATTGGCAGCAGCACGACATCTACCGGTACGGCACGGTCTACACAAGGAGCATTGTATGGGGGACTGTCGTATGAAAACTGTATTTCTCGCCGGATCAGTAGCTCGCTAGACAGGCAGCTGATCCTGTCTAGACTACAGCCGGTCTTGCTTAGAACAACTAAATACACGTGAAACAAGCTTTATGGCCTACTGAGTGGCCCTTCCACCCGGTCCATTCGTTCGGGATGGTGTTAGATCTGATACTTGAAGTCTGGTTCTCGGTCGGTATAATACGCATCGAATTGTGAACGGTGTCCGTCATCCAACAGAAGTTGCTTGCGGCCCTGGCGCCTGATGTAGACAAATCTGATGAGCCACCACATGAACCATGCGAAGCCAAGACAGCCCAGGGACCAGGCGTGTCCCAAGGTATAAGCGGGTGCTGCATTCGAATAGTAAATTTGGCCCGACACGACGCCGCCGATATTAGTTAGAGTGAGTAGGATGCCTGAAGGAGGGGCAGGTTAACTTATGCTCGATGTTTGTGTTACATGGCGAAGGGGAACTTCTTTTTACCTAAGCTGGCTGCTCGTTTCCCATCAGGGGCGCAGTTACCAGATAGCCATGCACTAAAACACAGGTATTCGTCAGACAAGCGAATGCAGTTGGCAAGGCGGTTGAAACGCGATGAAAAAAACGGAGGTGTCTACTTACATGTTTCCGCCGGTGCATATGAAACAGGCGGTGGCGATGAGGTACGTCGCGAAGTAACGCACAGCAGCAGAGACGTCGCAAAGCAGTATCGCATAGCCGGCAATCCCAAATGGGGCGCAGATGATGAGCGGGAGAAAACGAACTGTGTATCGGTCCGACAAGTATGCGCCTATGGCGTACACGATGGCTCCCCAGAGGTTGACTGGAATCACCAGGTATTGGGCTTGTACAGTAGAGTAGTGAAAGCCGTCTTTGATGATGATGGGGAGGAAGGTACCAAAGCCTAAGGTAAGTATGAGACCGTCGTTCTTACATCGGAAACATGTGGTCAAGAAGACCTACCGTACAAGATCGTCACTACGGCAATCTGGGTAAATCCGTGAAGCCAGCTCTTGATGTCCTTCGCCGCCTCTCTGATGTCTCTTCTGTCGTAATGGCCAGATCCTCCACTATAGTTGTTCGTTTCCTCTGCTCGGATTCTCATTAGATCCTTCTCCTCCTCGTTCAGGAAGTAAGCCGTCTCATAGTCTTTGGGGACCAAGAAAACGCACAAAAAGGCCCATACAACTGTTATGATGCCTTCTATGATGTACAACCTGCGGTGCAAGAGTGTTATTGGCGAGACCATCAGGGCCAACAGAGGGATAACATACCAACGCCAACCGGCAAGCCCCCGTACGCCATTCATACCCAGCATAGCCCATGCCAAAAGTCCGCCAAAGGCGCCCGAGAGCGCAGATGCGACTTGGTAATAGTCAGCGTATACATGGTATCACATTTAAAAGAATTCGTGCGAGGTTGTACATACTGAAAAGGTAGGCAACGCGGACTGCCAGCTCCTCGCGCTTATACCAGTTACACAATAGTAGCGTCATAGCAGGAAACTGGCATCCTTCGAAGAAGCCCAGCAGGATACGTGTCACTATCAACGGGCCAAAGGATTGGACGAAACCCGTGCAGAGACAAACGGTTCCCCAACAAAACGTGATCAGAGGTATGACCCGATTGAACTGGAGTCTCTTCACAAAGATGGAGGTCGGGAATTCTGCGAGTATATAGAACACGTAGAACACCGAGACTGCAGACTGCATTCCAAAAGGAAAACGAAGAGTCAGTCATGTGGGAAGCATGACATGGAGAGAATGTACGCACGTTCAGGTCGGAGCCCTTGAGACCAAGATCAGCTGTCATACCTTGAGTGGCCGCAAAGCCGATGTTGCCGCGGTCGAGGTAGCTAATGAGCATCAGGAGCATCATGACGGGCGCGATGAAGCAATCTAGCTTCCTGACTAGGGCTTTCTCTTTTCGCTGTCTCTCAACATCACTCAATGCAGGGCCGCCTTGCTCTGCCGAGAGATCTTGATGGCCTAAATTGACCTTCTCGTTCGAAGAGGAGGCCATGTTGTGGTTGTGACGACAGAAGTAAGAGTATGGAGGCACTTCTTGCGGTTTTCCAAAGAGTAGGACAGTGCAGTCTATCTATACTTCATCGCATGTAAATGCCATAAAGCATTCGGGTGATTGGCGTTTGCTATGCACCAACCCGTGCCGCGCCGACTGCGACGAGGCTACCGATCCAAAAGCAAAACTCTTACCGGGACACTGCATCTGAGGTAAGACGAACTCCGTCATTGCTCTCGGATTTAGATAGATAACGAGTTGATAGGGTTTTGGGTACGACGTGCAGCTAGACAATGGGTGAAGATCAGCATGCCCTTTATGGAATGATTCCCTAGGCAGGGAAAGGTTGCAGGCCATGCGGTATTCGTGTGGTTGCTGACCGAACATATTTTCGAGGTGTCATTTTCCGACACCTACAGTATAGAAACACCAAAGAGATCTCATTGGCGAAGAGGTCGACATGAGAGTGAGATCAGGCACTTGGCGCACGGCAGTTGATTGACTGAGGCTCAAGAATCGAGCAGGGGTGGTCTCGAGAAGCTCTCGCTGCCCATTTTCTCGTCAGAATCATCCTGATAGCTCTCCAACTCCAATGGATAATCTCGACGCCATTGTGCACATTCGTGTCTATTGAAGCGCATAAGGTCATGACGTCCCCTCATACTGCTACGGTGAAGCTCGCCGCTCTCAGGGCCGGCCACCTGACTCTCCCGGAGCGCCTCTTCGTCACAGATGCCGACCCCCAGAGACGCAACACCGTGCCCTCTCTCGCGTTCTTGGTCCAACACGAACCCTCCAGGACCAATCTCGTTTTCGACCTGGGCGTCAAGCGCGACTTGGCCGGGTACGCGGCGGCGATGAGGCCGCACATTGCTGCGCGCCAGCCAACGGGCGCAGGTGCGGAGGCCGACGACGATGCGGGCGCCAGCCTTCGGAAGGGCGGCCTCGACCCGGCCGCCGATATCGATTTCGTCGTCCTCAGCCACGTCCATTGGGACCATGTCGGCACGCCGAGCGACTTCGCAGCCTCCACCTTCCTCGTTGGCAACGGCACGCTTGAGGTTTTGAAAAATGGCGCCGGACCGCGATATCCGGGAGAGCTGTTCAACAGCGACGAGCTGCCGCGGGATCGGACAGTAGAGTTTCCCCCGGTTCCGAGTAGTCAAGCATTGAGTGATATAGGCCGTGGCGAAGAGGAGAACGTCGTTGGCTATTATGAGAGGCATGCACCGAAACATACGCCGACACCTGAGTCTTTCGATGCAAAACTTCCGCCTCGGGCATCCTCTCGCATTACTGCCGATACGCCAAAAGGAGAAAAAGGGTGGGCATGGACGCCCTTAGCAGGCTTCTCGCACACCCTCGATCTGTACGGCGACGGTTCAGTCTACGTGGTCGATTCCCCCGGCCATATCTACGGCCATGTCAACTTGCTGGTGCACACGGGAGAAGACAAGTACGTCTATCTCGGTGGTGACTGCTGCCACGACCCCCGGATCATGGCGGGCGAGAAGGGGTTCGCGGAGTATCCCGACAACCAAGGCGGGGTGCGCAGCGTACACACGGAAACGGCGATAGCGAGGGATACTCTGGGCGTAATCAAAGCATTTGCAGAGGCACCGGCTGGGCTACCGGGGAAGAAAGTCAAGATCGAAGTTGTCGTGGCGCATGACGCCATATGGGCGGAAAGAAATAGGGGCTGCTTCTGGCCTGGCACGTTTTAGGCCATGCACCAGCTCCAAGTTCGATACTCTGCGTTTCCAGCATGGCCGAAACCAACCGGCTTCCTGGGTTATAGCTCCCCGAATATCTTCCGCAGCCTCGGCACTTCATGCTTCATTGAACCCTCCAACACCCGGACCAAATCACCCACTTTTGCGCATTCCCAATTTCCGCTTTCATTCGTCGTTGAAGCCCTGTCCGATGACCTTGCCACCCTTGACAACTGTAGCCATCCGTCTTCATGCCGACACTGTGTTCAGAGCAATTGTAGTTTGGGGGTACTTGGTGAGCAGAAAGCCGAACGGGATGCTGTAGTTGTTGGTTTAGTTGACCTGGTGAGGTTCGAGGAGTGGATTAGGCGGCAGGGAAAGAGACAGGCAACAGGCGTCAATCGTATTTTTAGCGTCGGTTGATTCGAACCAGTGGTTCTCTGTTTCCCCGGATTTTCCTATAAATTGGGGCGGTTGGCACAAGAGTGATTCTCAAGCCTCCATGCCCTGGAGCAGGAGCTCGCTATATTCGCAAGCTTCAGGTGGAAACACATGTACGTGTGTATGTATGTACGGAGTATGTAGAAGATAAGATGCAGGTGGGATGACGCGCCCCACAGGAGCTCCCCTTAGACTCGTCACCATGTTTCGATAGCTGGCAGCCTGACAGACCACCGAGTAGGTAGTCAGTCCCACACATGCTATGTCTTCTTACAGCCTACCGTCATGATCTCCAAGTACGTAAGAGTCGTGCAATAGCCTTCGCAATCCATTGGGTCTTGCCATCTTCGAATCCCGCTGTCGCAAATCCAATCTACACATATATACACCCAAGGCTACCCGGCGGCGCATTAAGTTGGACGTGTCCGTCATCTGCAGTGATTGCAGCCGCAGAGTCAACTGTCCCGTTTGGGAAGCTCAAACCTCGCTGGTACGAAGAGCATTACGACGACTACCGACTACCGACCGATCACACCTCCCCCGATCGACCGGTGCATCGCAACGCCATTTGCTTCCAACAATCACGGAGTTGAACATGTCTCTCTTCGGTACATCCCCGCCCAACGAATCGCCTGCCCTAGGCAACCAATCGCGCAACTCGCTCTTCGAGGAAGATGGGCCGATGACTCGATCGACGTCCGATACTTTGTTCGACGATGGAGATGCGCTGGGCAGCGAACGCCACTCTCCCTGGGACCTGCCGACTCCTCGAAAGCAGCAGTCGCGTGCCGACTTGGTCCGGAACTTGCTCGCCGGTGTTGAGGTGCCCGAAAGCTACATCGAAGCATACGACTACACACTTCGCGAGAATGGCCGCGACGGCAAGGTGTCGCCAGCCGGCGTTACCACGACTCTGGCTTCCGCAAAGCTTGGGGCTGATGAACAAGCCAGAATCACGAACATTCTCTCCCCCAAGGCGAAGAGGTGCAACTCGACAGGGATTCTTTCAACGTGCTCCTCGCGCTCATCGGCTTAGCACAAGAAGGCGAGACCATCAACCTGGATGGAGTCGACGAAAGGCGACGCAGTAAGTCTCGCACTGTTTCCTAAACCACGGCATCCATCCAGCCTTTAGAGCCAGCCGAGTTTCCTGCTGGCTGGCTTTCCATTCGTCAATCTGCACGGTTGCGACCCAATTGCTTGGCTTCGTCAATTAGCGGTAGCCTGCCTTGTGATTGTCCTGTGCATCATCACAAGCGGGTCCATATTGTGACGCTATTCGCTCGCTGATAGTGATATCAACCTACCTGGTCACTCCGTCGCGCCGGGACTGACGAAATTCAATAGATCTCCCTCCGACCCAATTATCTAACATTAACAGCAAGAAACCTCAGCAGCTTCAACAACCCATTTTTGATGCCTCCGAGTTGGCCGCGAAGCCTCCGCAAGCACCAGATACCCCCAAGAAAGACGCGCCGCCCAGGTCTCAAGTTCGAAAGCCCTCAATGTCGGATCCGGAAGAAGATCCCTGGAACACGCCCGACCTGCACCGAAACCATAATCACGCAGAGACACCAAGAGCCTCCAACGGAAACCGCGACGAACCCAGTAGTGTGGGCTTTGGCGGAAACGGCTATGGGCCTGGCGATGTGCCTGATGTGCACCAGCGAACCACGTCGACGTTTACAACGCCCTCAATAGGCTCGGAGACAGCCTCTGGTCGACAGTCAGCAGTTTCTAGCACCATGCCGCCGAACCCTAGTGACTGGGGGTACTTTGACGGTTCCAACCCTACCGCGGAAGCGGCCTTCGGTGGTGCGTCCTCGAATCCGGCCATAAGCCCCTTCGGCGGAGCTTCCGGTGCCGATCGCACACCAAGCACCAATCCTCCCGCGGTGTCTCACACACGCACCATTAGCGCTGGGCGGGCGGGAAACGCCGTGGAGGAGAATATCACGGTGGCGCTCATGCCGGAGAAGGAAGGAATATTCATGTTCCAACACCATAACTACGAGGTTACGAGCTCTCGTCGAGGTAGCAAAGTTATCAGACGTTACAGCGACTTCGTGTGGCTACTCGACTGTTTACACAAACGTTATCCTTTCCGCGTCCTGCCTCTGCTACCGCCCAAGAGGGTGGCAGTTAATGGCAATCATTTGAGTAATGATGGCGCATTCATAGAAAAGAGACGACGAGGCCTATCGCGTTTCTTGAATGCGGTAGCCAGACATCCGGTCCTAGGACAAGAGCAGTTGGTGATAATGTTTTTGACTGTTCCTACAGTAAGTTTACTGCCCTCATTGCGGGACCGTGCAACCGGGCGGCGTCGTAACTAAACTTTTGTGCATATACAGGAGCTCTCCGTATGGCGCAAGCAGGCAACCATCTCGGTGCAGGATGAATTCACTGGGCGGCCGCTTCCACCTGGACTTGAAGACTCTTTGCCCATCGGACCTCTGAATGAGCTGTTTGACCGTACGCGGTCAGGGGTCCGCCGGTCTGCCGAACTGTATATCAATGCATGCAACCTGATGGATCGCCTGGTCAAGCGCTCGGAAGGTGTAGCGGCTGACCACGCTCGAATGGCTGTCGCCCTCGGTTCATTGACCGAGGCTAGCACCGATACGTATGCAACTGACACCAATGACGTGCCTTTGCTCAACGATGGTCTCGTTGCAATGTCCAAGGGTTTGAGGACCGCTCAGAGTTTGTTGGAGGACGAGAGCAGAGCTTGGGACGCCGGCGTCCTGGAAGACTTGAAGAGACAACGCGATTCGCTGGTCTCGGTAAGGGATATGTTCGAACGCCGAGAACGCCTCGACAAGGACAACATACCATCTCTGGAGCGCAGAATCCAGAGTAACGAGACGAAGCTTGCTGGTCTACGGGCCAAGCCAGATGGCCTGGTCAAGCCGGGCGAAATTGAGCGAGTGGTTGAAAACATAATCAAGGACAAGGAGAACATTGTCAACCAACACAACCGGTCCGTTTTCGTGCGCGAGTGCATCCGCGATGAGCTCATTTACTTCCAGCAGACGCAATACCACGTCTCCCGACTATCCCAGGATTGGGCTCAAGAGCGAGTCAAGTATGGCGAGATGCTCGCGGACAACTGGCGCAGGTTGTTGGATGAGCTTGATGGCATGCCACTTGGGGACTAGAGCTGCCACTGGAATAGTTCCTCGTCGCCTCGTTTACTCGAAACAAGTATGATGGGAAGGGCCCCGCTCCAGGAGGCTTTCATGGGTCGCTGTTCTGTAGGATTAGATGGTGGAGCGGATGAAGTTCCGGCCCAAAATGTCGTGGCTTGCAAGTCGGTGGATGCGGCAAAGGCGCGAAGAGTGCTATTGGGCGATGGGGAACTGCCCGGTGGCCTACAGGGGACGGCTGATAAAGATTGTATATGTTGATCGGCGAGAGGAGTGGTAAAGAGCATTTGCATTTTGGTCGTGGGCAGGCAGACGGTCGCTACTACAACGATACCCTTCTGTTCTTGCCGGTGGTTGACTGTAATCCATGCATGACTTGAATTGCATCTACCATGCATAGTGGCTTCTGTTCTACCCAGCTTACCATATCCTCTTGACAGGGAAAGCACTATTGTACCCCGCCATGACCATTATTCCAGGTAGAGCTTGCCGCCTAAAGCAACCACCCCCACCCCCCACCATCTGCCTATCTACCTCAATCACTCTCCAGCCGCCGGTCAGCCTTGCATGGTAACTGCATCACCACATTCTTTTTCGGCGACGTTTGTTAGTTCTCTGTTTCTCGCCGTCGGGAACCATCTTTCTCAAGCAAGCCTCCGCGCGATTGTTATGGGAGCCGACAGCGCTCAGCCTTCTCCAGTCGTCCGGTTTGATCGTTCCTGACATTTCCTCACACTCTCATCCATCCCTCCCTTCCTCCCTCCATCCATCTATCCATCCATCTATCTATCTTCTTCTTCAGCAAACATACAGCCAAACCCCCAACGCCGAGAGCCCACCCGCCTCTCAAGATGCCGTTGTCGTCTGCTCACAAGGCCGCTGTGGTCGAGTTCATCGGGATCACGGGTGCAACTGAAAAGGTCGCCCAGAGAGTAGGTCATCGCCTTCTGTGCTTGTCCCCTCGTCATCCGCGACGTCACCCCTTCTTGGCGCCGACACCAATACTACTGTTTCCCGCAATGCATGCTGACAGGTCAACTACAGTTTCTGAAGAACTCCAGCTACAGGATGGACGAGGCTGTTGATTCGTAAGTCGCACATTCCCCGATCGACCGATGTTTATGTCTTGCGACCTGGGCTGCTCCGACCGAGACGAATCTGGGCTTCGAGACGATAACCCCAGCAATACTGTTCGGGTCGCCGGTCTACACAATTCTCACAACGAATGTGCACTTTGGGCGCAAGCGACGATACCAATTATAGGCCTGTCATGTTGGTGTCGGGCTGGTGAAGGAGAGACCGCTCTGTGGAAGTTTGGGATATCATGAGCTGTGCGGCTCCCATCAGGTCCCTCTACCTGCCACTGCTTGAGGCGCACACCACTTCATTTCACGAGGAACAAACGCTGAAGCGATTTGCGTTCAACAACGAAGTAGCCTCAAAAACCCCTGTCAGGCTCGGCCTCGGCCGCAAGACTAACATAATGTACCATATTAATGCCACGTTGTGAATCACTGTTATTCAGATGTTGCCACTAATCATGGCCTTACTCTATAGGTTCTACTCTTCCGGGGCTAGTGGTGGTTTCGCTCCCAGCGTATCTCGAGAGTCTGCTTTGACGAAGCAGTTCGAGTCGCTACGAGGTAAGTCCAGATGAATCTTCTCCATCGTTTCAGGGACCGAATTTCTACTGGCAGTTGCTAATGGGTTCATTCAATAGACGCACAGGATGACAAGGACAAGATCGGTCCTGACAACACGATCAAGTACCTGCAAAATGTTGGTGTCGATCTGGAGGATGCCTCCTCGTTTATCCTTTTGGAGATCGTCAAGGCCGAGACGATTGGTGAAATCAAGAAGGACGGGTTCGTGTCAGGCTGGGTTGAGGCTGGGTAAATATTATATTCCCATCTCTGCCCGGGGTTCTTTCTAACGTCGTTTATAGAGTTGATGGCAACATTGCCGCTCAGAAGAAGCACGTAACCAACTTGGTGGCCAGGCTTTCCAAGGATAAGGATCTTTTCAAGAAGGTCGCCAGGTACGCCTTTGTGGCTGGCAAGGAGCCCGACCAGCGCGCTCTCGCCCTTGACAACGCTGTACTATACTGGACAATGCTATTCGCCCCGCCTGGCCGACCGTGGGTAGGCAAGCAGACGGGCATCGACTTCTTCCCCCTGTGGACGCAATACCTGACAGAGAAGTGGACTCGTACCGTCAGCCGCGACATGTGGAATCAGACACTCCTGTTTGCTGAGAAGAGTACTGAAGACGAATCACTCTCGTTTTGGAGCCCTGAGGCGTCCTGGCCCAACGTTATCGACGACTTTGTCGCTTGGTTCAAGGCCCGCCCCCAAGGTGGCGGCGCTATGGAGGTCGACCAGTCGGCTTAGAACGGGAAATAGTAAGACTTCAGAACGTCTTATACACAGGCAGAGATACAAATACAGATAACGGCAGGTAGAGCTGATACGAATGATGACGATTACGCCGATCTATCATTTCCATTTATCCCAGCAGAAAGTCTGCTGGAGAAATACTAGAGTAGCTGGCATAGCCGGCCAGCTGTATGAAGAAACAGACGCATAAACAACTTGTACGAGAGCCCTTGTGGAATACACAATAAACCAAGGACCGGAGTGTTCTTAGGACCAAATACGGAATACAGCAGTGAGATATCATGATTTTAGTATTAGGTGTCTCCTCTTGACCAGCGGAAATCCTTCTTAATCTTATGCTACTGCCAATGCGGGTTTTGACGAAATGTCGACGAAGTGATTTCCAACTCGGATCTTTATATACACAAGCCAGACCTTACCCAATCGCCTCGCCATCTAGATAGAGGCGCGGGGGGGGTATGTCCGATTCCGTACAATTCTTTCTGTCATATCGTACATTTATTTGTGCAAGACTTTGTCGGCTCCTCTCCGTACTGTACTGACATTTGACTTCAGGCTGCCACTTGCCGGCTGGGGTTTCTGACACAGTTCTATCCGTGCCAGGCCCTTTCTCTCCCTCAATGGCAAAATCATTTTCAGTAGCTATGTCGTGGTTCTGCTTGATATGCGTCGTTTGCCACTGTATCTCTTTCTCTGTCGTTCCTCGGGGTATGCTTTGTTCGCCCGCCCCGGCCATAGTCATAGTCCACCCCCCTCAGACCCTCTTCTCATCGCTCATGCCCAGACGCTGCCAGCCGACGGCGCCGATGCGGCTCATGGTGTCGAGCTTGCCGTCGCCGAGCTTGACGCTGGTGTGGCGGATCATGCGGGGGTCGTTGCGCAGGATCTTGGAGACGGACTTTTGCGTCTCGACGCTGCCGTCGTACCGCATGGCAAAGTAGTGGCCCGTCGAGTGCCGCATCTGATGCACTGATGTGGCCCGCGGCAGCGAGAAGACGCCCCAGTTTGACAGGCCCCGGATCACACCGCGCTCGCGCAGGATAAGCGCGCCGGTTGTGGTGACGATTCTGTAGGGAAAGGCACATAGTCAGTCGGTCTGTATAGTCTCTTGGCAGATGATGAGGATCTGTCCATGTAGCGCGTGTGCCTTGGCTGGCAGAGAGGCGAATGGCACGATGCTTGGCATCAAAATGGTGTCGTCTCCGGGAGCGAGGTCGTAACTTGTGTTTGAAATAAGGAAACCGTGCTGGCTTGTAGATCATGCCCGGGCGAACGCCGTCAATGTCCGCATCTTCTTTTTGTGCAGACTACGAGGCCTTAGTGGTGAAGACTCGGGACCGAAATACGTACTCTTTCACCTCGGCAAGGTTGCCGGGTCGGACCTGTGTTGCGCCATGTTAGCTGAGATTCCTCGTCTACAATCGCCTGTCTTTGCATTCAGATGTCTCATCTCCAGCCTGGGAAGCCCGCTTTTGCGACACGAGATGGAGCTCGCCGCCGGCTCTTTTCTCTAAGCGCCCAGCACTCCCGTTACCGCATTTGCCAATCTTCGCAAGATGCCAAGAGGAAAGCCATAACTCACAATGCCAATGAGCTCGTAGAGCATCTTTGTGTTGGTCTGTTCGATTCCGGTCGGCCGATTATATCATGCTGCAGCCGTACTGCTTGCGTGTCTGTTTCGTAATTGTCGTTGTCGTCGTCGTCGCGGGTCGTCGTCTGGGATTTCGATCCGGCAATGAATTGAAAGCTCCAGCTATGGAGAAGGCGGCTTGGGCGGGTCGAAATTTCGGCGGAGCGTCGGCATCTGATTTGTCCGACCGAAGGCGCCTGAGAGCAACAGCGGCCCGCGCTGGGTAACCTTCGTCCCTCCTCCCTTCCTTCCTTCCTTATAACCCCCCATCCTTCCCTACCCCTCCACAGTAGCGGATGCGGGTATGCACTGGCGTGGGGGGCACGGAAGGGGGGCAGGGGTTGCCAGTCAATCGCCGGAGTGACGATCCTCCCAAGAAAGTCATGTACAGCAAGAAATCAAATCTCGTGATTATGCAAGTTGGACCTGCTTTACCCTGCTTTACTCTATAACTACTTGTACAACATCAGATGTCCGCTTCTGTGAACGCCTCCCAACGCCTCCCCATGACGGGTGTGGTTGGTTAACTTGTGCAAACCCGGTGGTTTATCACAATGAACGCTCATCGCAGCTGAGACGTGGTATGTTCCTCCCACTCGCCACTCTCATCTTCACTGGCGGGCGAACCGGAGGAAAAAGAAAACAAAACGCATCCTTCCGCGGGGTATCCTCTCTCTAAAAACAAATGTCCATTCCCCGTGGTGCAGGGAAAAGCAACCGTAGAACGCCTTGTGCCCCCTTTTCCATATGCCGCGGGCGCGATCCATGCGCGCTGAATTAGGTGTCAAGTGTAGCTGCTTGCATGCCAGCACTCTAAGTCTGGTGGCTATCACCCATGTCCCGCACCGGGACAGGAACCACCATAACGCCCTGTCTCTTCGGAGCTATCAAAGCGCGAAGAGCAGCAAATATGACGTATTGTCCCAGGAGGACGTGCGCCACCGTAACAATCGAACAACCGGATTAAACAACTGTGAGGTATGAAACCAGAAGAACGAAATAAGATGGGGAGGGAGAATGCAAGGACGGGGGCTAGTCTCGTCGATTTACTAGTCCGAGTCATCGGCCATGACCTTGCTCTCCATCTTGTTCCATGCGTTCTCAATTTGGTCACTACCCAATAAATTAGTATCTAGCACTAAACGGAAAGGATGAGAAAAGAGGGGGAGGGATGCTTACCCAGGGCTCTTGATGAGCTGCACACCTTTCCTGCGGGAGAAGCTAAGGAAGCGCTTCAGGGTCCGGTCACGCTTGAAATGGACGAGGATGTTGCCACGGTCAGTCTTGGTGACCACAATGACCTTGAGACAGTCCTTGTTGTAGACCACCTGGTCGATCTCGTGTAGCTTGAGATCAAAGGTGATATGCTGCTGGTAATAACCCCAAGTGACTTTCGGATGAACGTCACGAAGAACCTGGTGCTCGAACATGCTCTTCTCCTGGCTCCAAGTCCAATATTGTGTGATCTCCGTGCTTGTCGTCAGCTCGCTTGTCTTGATCTGGTAGATGCGGAAATCGAGATGCATGATGCGGCCCGCAGAAAAGGAATCTGTCGATGTGTAACCATCGTGATCCAGTTCATCCACCTCTGGCTCCGGCTCAATCTTGACAGGTACGGGGGCGGCCGCGTGACCCTGAACTTGTTGCGCGTGTTGTGCGTGCGCAATTGCGAGTGCCTGTGGATGTGCCTGCGTCTGTACCTGGCCTTGGGCATGGACGTGTGCATGCGGGTGCATACCGCCGCCGGAGACGGCCATGGCATCGGCTTCAAGACGCAATCTCTTGGACTGGCGCGGTGTCACCGGCTCAAGGTATTCCTGGCGTTGTTGTGGGTGCTGGTGCATGGTGTGGTGGTAATGGTCCATCATAGCCGGGTCACCACCCATGTCCACTTGGCTGATTCGACGGCTCTTGCGACGCAAATCGCCAACACTGGACTCGCGCTTCACCTTTCCATTCTTCATCTTGTCTGTGTTCTTCTCGCCAACTTTGTAGCCCGAGGGACGGCCGATATTGCCGAAACCGTGCTTCTCTCGCAGAGCCTTCAGCTTGTAGTCGTGGTATAGATCGTGCGTGTACTTGGACAGGCTGAACTTGTCGCCCTGGTCCCGAGAAACTTCGAACATGCGCTGTCTGAGCCATTCGAGGGGTGTCACATCCAGCTCGAACTTCTTCAGCTCCTCGTGCACGTTAACCAATCGAAACATGGTGTCGTAGTTAATGAATGTCTTGTAGAACTTTTTCATCATCTCTTTCCCCACGTACTGATACGGGTGGAAATCACCGTCCTTGAGAAAGTCCACCACAGCTTGGCCCCGGTTCACCTGTCGATTGGCAAGGAAAACGGTATGGCGCACAGCTTCGGGGGTGCGTCGCAGAATGTCCAGCTTCTCCTGCCACTTCTCCAACTGGGGCACAATAATATCTTCGAGAGGCTCCCACTCAGGATCCCAGTACGGGTGATTCTTGTCGATTCTCTCTAGCGGGACACCTTCATACATAGGTGGCTCAAGATACGCGTGGCCGTCATGCTTGAGGATTAGAGTGTCCTTGTTGATCTCACTGGTGTCCGGGGGTATGGTGGCCTCGGTGGAGGCGGCCTGACTGCGGCCACTGGGCAGCGAACGTCGGCCAGAAGGAGAACGCGGCTTGGACTCGATGGGTGTCTCTTGCTTAGCTGGCATAGCAGTTAGTGCAAACTCGACTTGAAGATGTGAAAGTTCACTTACGACTGTCGCGATTACCGGCAGAAAAGCTGGGTAGGGAATGGCGCTGTTTGGGCTTCAAGGGCCGCTGCTCATCTGCTTTTCTGGGACGATAGGCCAGAGAAGCTTCGGAGTCGTCAGGATCCGCATCATGGCCGTTGGTACCGTGTCTAGGGAGGCCGGTTCTGTGGGTTGATCTGCCATCGGGCTCGGCGTCATCCATGGGTTGGTAACCCTTGCCTAGTAGGTTTCCAGGGTCGGCGTGATGCTCTTCGTCGTCGTCACGGCGCGAACGAGGCCTGGCGTTGATACTAGTCCAGCCACCACCGCTTCCATTCTGCTGGTGTGTTATGTCTCGGATCGAAGCGCGACGAGTACGACCTTGGCCGTTCGTCTTGCCAGATTCCCTGCTGCGATCCAGTTCCATCTGGTCATGAGCGGCACGCTGATCCTCCAGTTGGCGTTGAGCCTCAAGGGTGTTTTGTTTGTCCTTGTATTCTTGGGCAACACGTGCCTGCTCCTGGTGATGGTATTTGATAGCAGACTCGACAGCGTGAAACTCGTTTTCTAAGAGCCGACGACGGTCCATGAGATGAGCAAGCTTATCGTTATACTCGTTATGACGATGAGCGTATCGATTGTAAAGGTCTGTGTCCTCCTTCTCACGCGAAGTCTTGAGGTCCTGCAGACGGCTGGGCTGAATCTGAATCTCCCTAGGCTGCACAGAGACGGGATGCTCTCTCTCTCGCTCCCGCTCCAATACTTCCTTCTTTGCCGACATAGCAGGCAAAGGAGGGTGACAGAACCAGAGAGGAAAAGTGTACCGGCTCTCCAGCCCTACCTAAGGTTTGAATTGTCAGTGGTTGGCTTTGAGTATGTGGTCAGATGCTGAAGCCTAAGTGTGGATTATATACAGGAGGTAGGTTGGGAACGCGGGCTTAATTGAGTTATGAGCCAATGGGTCCACATAGACAAGACGGGAGTGAATGCATGGAAATCAGAAAGGGACAAGTGAAGAAGGGACACAGCAATAACAAGCTGCACGATAGTCAACTGGGATAGAGAGATAGTGGTGGGTATAGCACATGTCCGTCCATGTGATAGTGACGACGGACGACAAATATGGCCCCACGTTGGCTTGGCACCTTAACAGATGGAGTCACTGTCACTGGAGTAGTAGCTTTGCCACTGGAGTAAATACCACAGAAGTAAATACCACCGGAATAGCTGCCACGGGGGTCCAGAGTAGCTGTGGACGAACTGGTGCAAGGCGTCAAGAAAACAATGGGAATGGGGTCAGGGTAGCAAAGGCGGGCAACAGGGACTGGCCGTTGTTTGAATGAAAGGAGTGAATGGGGAAACCCAGGCTTGCGCATGCTTTGCTTGCTGTGCTGTACAGCGCTGACAAGGAGACGATATGTGATGGGAAGGCCGGATAAGAAATATGGTACGTACTTGCCAGACGAAAATTATACGATGACGGAGGATTTGTATGGGTAGGTAGGTAGGAAGGAGTGAGTAGTAAGGGCGCTCGTATAACGCGTCAATCACGGAGCGCGCACAGCCGTGAGTGTGGTGTAGGCGAGGCGAGGTGAGGCGTGTGTATGTGGTGGATGCGTATGAGGGACGAAAAGAAAAGTGGTACAGATGCAGAGCTGCACTGCAGCAACACTTGAATGTTTACCAACACCAAGCACAGTTTTGGGTCGGGTGTGTTGGGGAATAGCAGGTGCTTGGGAGGTGAGTGGAGTGTATGGCAAAATCCAGCAGGCGAGGAGCAGAAATAGATCGAGAGAAGAAAGCAATGCCTACCTACCTGGCTTGAAGGCAGACAGGCAGCTATAGGAACTTACTAGTCGGTTTGGTGACGACAACTATTGACGTTGGGTTTTCGTCTGATATGCAACCTAGTCAATTTATATCGAGACTGGTTGGGGCACTCATGGACCCTCGGACGGGATGTCGTGGTGTTGTCGATGGTGCGTTTCGGTGGTTGTTGATGGATGGCCTTTTTTCTACCTTCCTCCCAGAGATCTCGAGAGTTGTTGATAGAACTTGACGAAGGGAGAATGAGGGAAGGAGGAAAGAGCGAAGGATTGAATGAAGGCCCTTGCAATAGTGAACTAAACTGCCCGACTATGCGAGGGGGGAGCCTAATAATCGTCAAGTAAAGTTAGTGAGGGCGTGCACTGATCAATCCAGGGTGAGACTTTATGCGAATTTTATCAGAGAGCCAACCTTATAGGCAAGGCAGATGTAAAATAGTCGGGTACCGCAGAATATGTAGTGTGGAAAAGGACGGGGCTTGTATACAAGGTAATGGATGTGTAATACGGGGGGTGCAGGAGCGAAGCAGCTGCGAATGGGATGGAATATCAAATGGATAGGCTATTCTCACTTACCCTCCGGGTTACTATGTTTCAATCGCCGACTAAAAGTGGGAATAAAAGGACGAAGATATGTAGAGAAAGCGCAGAATAATCCCATGCATGTACTTCGCCTTCTCTGCTGCTGCTGCCGCCGGCGCTGTTAATTCTGATATAAGACCAGACGTTTCTTATGCACTACGCCGCTATGCGCTACGTAGGCTAATGAGTGGTAAATCAGTCATCTATCAGAGGCCCCATATAGATAGACGTGGCACTGTCGGGAACATGGGGGTGTCAGGGTGAGTGGGAGTGTGTGTGTGTTTGGTATGGGATGAATCGGCGAGTGCAGATGCATAGATGCGCATGCGCACAGGTGGGCGTGGAGGGATGGGGTATGACGGACTAGATGAATGGGATTTTGGGAAGTCGTGATGATGCGATGCGACTGATCGCTTTGGGGGAAATTAGTCCGACCTGGGATGAATGATTCACTTCAGTGTTGGGCCCGAGTATGTAGATAGGTAGGATACCCGTAGCCAGAACGGACTGGACTGGCTGCTGGATAAGATGGGAAGAATAGGGAAACAGGAATAGGCCGGCAGGGGGGTGTGTGGGCTAGATTACGGGAGATGCTTACACGCGCTCATATACGTATACGTATATGTATACATAGATGTTTCATTAATAGACAGGGAGGTATGCGTGATGTGCGCGTGTGTATCTGTCGTTCATGGCTTTTATTAACCTACTTACCTTTTTCTGACATGGAGGTACTAGTGGATTATGTGGTTTGGCGGAGTATTGGTTGGTCGGTCAAAGCCAGATATCTCTCCGGACCTACTAGGTAGTAGTGGCCAAGTAGAGTTTTTTCTGGTTGCTGTACGTCCGTATACCGGCTGTGGATCACAGGAAGAGAGCAACAGGCAAGACGAGAGGACCAGAGTATCAAATGGCCGTTGACGAACAAGAAAGGCTATGCTACTACTGCTGCTGCTGTTGGAACTTCTTGCGTCCCCAGGTGGATGCAGGGATTGCCAAGGCCAAAAGATGACGGGGGTCGTCAAGGTAGTATGATTACGTCCAATGTATTATAATTATCACACAATAAGTCAATGAATAGTCACCTCCACCGAAGGAGGCTACTAAGAAAAAAGTACATGCATAGGCTGGCTAGGCGATCAAGCATCGCATATATATATTTATATATTTATATACATATATACATACACAGGCGTACGTGTGTAGTTGGGAGGCTGCTATACCTCTCACATACCTCACTTAAGCCATGAATGAATACATTTTCTTTCGTGGCCTACCGACTGGGTAAAGTACCGACTTAGCGATATGCACACTATGTACTTACCCCTAGGCAGATCCCCAAGACCTGGGAGCCAATCCGATCCTGGACAATGCGGCTCTCTTGTTCGAATGGGTGGGTGGATGGACGGATGTTTGGAACTGGGCCGAAAAGGACACCCATTAGCCATCAACCGCCCCATACGATTGATGCGCGCGCTCACACACACGACCTTGTCCATCCTTTTTGTGCACCGATATAGTATCCGTTCGATCGGCGGAGGAAATGATGGAAAGAGAGCAACAAACCTACCGGAAACACTGGGAAGCGAGTGCGGCGCAGTAATTAGTTGGGTTGACCAAAAACGGCAGCAGGGTGCGACGCAATGCAATGGTGCAGATTGGCGGGTGCCACGGGCTGCGCTGGATCTTGACGGTTGCTGGATGCCCTTTCCCCTTCCTCTCGCTCTCCTACACGTGCGTGCAGGTTGCAAGAAAGAGTATATTTCATCCTCGATATGCAGCTCGATTTAGAGAGCAGAGTATACTGTAGCTGCGACCGGATGTGGAGCGAGTGCAGGGGTTGATTTCGATGGTCATGCAGCTAGGCTGGAGTGACCGGAGCGTGCTATTAGTATGTCGACTGCGGATGTACATACGTCGGTTCACGGTTCACGGCGAGGATACTTCAGCCAGGATCACCATCCGCGGCGGGCGGACAACTGGAAACATTGATGCATAGAACGCAAGCCCGTACTTCCAAATCCAAAATCTAGTACGGTCGGTTCATCCATCGATAACCTGATCCATACGCTCCTTAGCCGCATGTGCGATATTTTAGGTCGATGTATGTATTACGATTTGGAGCTGACTGGACTCCGAGTGGTAGTGACTAATTACACGCAACCAACACGTTTCGCCGAATCCGGAACGCGCGCCGTTGATTGTGACAAGGTGCAAATGACTATGTATGTATCTGTGTGCGTAGAGCAAGCGTTGATCAGATGATAGACTGCCTAGTGCCTAGTAGGGCGGGTAGGCAGCTAGAATGTTTGTTCATCGCGGAGGAAGAAACGGAATGTTTGGCTTTGGTTCAGATGGACTATGGAATAAATAGCAAATGCCTGCGATCGATACGAACACCGACCTCACATATATATGTATGGTAAGTGTGCGCAGGGGCAGGTGGTCAGCAGAAATCGGTTCATTATGGTACAGTTGCCAATTCAATCAAGTAGAAGTACGTAGAGGGAGCGAGAGCCTACGTATTCAATGTTTGGCGCCGCCTATCGCGATGAACTCAGGCGGTTTCCTATTGGCTTGCTGCGTCCCCATGCATGTCTCCTACTACCTGCTAGGCACGGCTTAGGGCGGAAGGCACGGCCACAGTCTCTCTCGGCTTAGCATCGTCTCAATAACACATTCTGGACAAGGGGCCAAACGCAAATAGACGAAGCGAGGGCAAAGCAGAAAGAAAGAGGGAAACATTCCATCCACAAGCGCCGCAGTATGCCAATCGTCGGACATCCAACAAGGTTATGCCATGCGTGCCTCGCATGGCCGGCCGGTTTCCGCACTCGAGCTCCCTTCGTCCCCATCTGTTTCTCTCGTATAATACACGTATACGTAAATACATACATGCTTATATATATCCCACTATATACGATTCGCCTTGCGTGACTGATGACCCCGTACAATAGCGCCTGTTTGGGAATAGAATTCGTGATTATGCATTGTGGCCTCGGTCTTAGTACCTCACATATGGAAGGGAAAAAAGAAACGGAGAAAATGTGAGTGTATCAGATCATCCGGCACCCATACCAAAGTACCGACTTACCTGTCGTGAAATGGGTATAAGGAGGCAGGGAGAGAGAAAGAGAGAAAAAAACAGAGGGAATACTCCCTGTGGCAGTTCCCAACACCAATGAATACGGCCAGTGTATCTCTTGTCAAGGTTGTCTTACTATCGGGGTGCGGGTACCCACCCCCCATTCCTCACACACCCCCTCCCCCTTGTCCAATAAAGCTGAGCTCACTAATAGGGTCTCTCCCTCTCATCCAACATCGAGTATTGGGTTTGGGAGGTACCTCCCGTACTACCCACGTATAGGTGTATCATATCCACTCACGGCTGGCCAAATAGTGCTATAAAACTTGCGTAACATTCGATCGGCAATTTGGATTCCGCCTTTTCCTTCGCTTCCATCCTGCCGTCGTGAAGGAGAGCCGGGAGAGGTCAAGCAACGGCGACACTTCAGGTGACAAGTTGGGTCAATCCCAAGACCCTGCCCGTGTCGTTCATGAACATGGACGCCCCGTCTCCATCAGGAGATGCTTGCTGCCAGTTTGCCCGATGCTTTTCTCTCCGATTCGTCGCCGGAGAATCTCGCAAAGTGCTAACTTTGGTATTATCCTTTGTTGTTGGGGGGTGTAAGCTTGCGCGGTTGTCCGGGTTTGGAGAAAAAGTTACTTCTATACACCGTCAGAGCTTCTTCCCCATACACTGTATACGAGATTAGCGTACCTTGGGGAGAACCATGCATATTTGACATATACTGCCTCGGGTGAATATGGACGGGCAGCAAAGAGGCCCGGAAGTGAGGTGGTACAGACAGTATGATGCCTGCTCGATCCCTTTGTTTCTTACCACTTCTTTGCTTGCTCACCGCAGGTGGTTCACCTGACTACCCCCTTAGGGGGGCCCAAGGAAACGCCAGAGCCAATGGTTTGGCATGGACGTATCGCATAGCTGTGCCATCATTATCACGCCATGCGCTGTTCTCATCCTCCCATCTGACTACCAGCCTTGATAGGCGAACCCAGGCCTAACCAGAGCCAGCTGGCCAGGTGTTATCAGCCACGGTACGGTAAGCACGTACAATAGGTGCATTACGGAAGCTGCTTTTTGTCACACGAAACATGTCCCAACCAATGCAGATATATGTAGCTTGGCGTCAGCCACACTGATCGATACGATGGGTATTTCAAACGAATTATGCATATTGCTCCCGGTGTGGGCAGGCTCTATACACAAAGGAACTCTTTTACACTGCCGGTGGATTCTTTCTCTACTAATCTACAGCCAGCACCGTCCGATGGATCGTAGTTCGTCCTCCTATACCTCTCCGCTCCCTCCCTAGCTTCCCTGATTACACACGTCCGAGGGTCGTGTAGCGGCGATTTACCAGTACTGGGGCTTGACGTAATCGGCGAAGGTCTTGGGCTCCTCGTAGCCGTGGTGGTCGTGGTGGCCGTGGCCATCATCTTGAGGACCGACGTACTCCATCTTGTAGACGCTGCCACATTCGGGGCATCGCTCAACGGGGCGCTCACGGGACATCTGCAGAACGCTGCGATTAGTATCTCCGTTTTCAGTTGCCCAGAGCCATAGTATAGTCAGTCACAGCTAGGCATATGCCTGGCGATGCAGCCATGCATCCGGTGGCAGACTCGAGGGGTTGGTTGTACGTACGCCGAGCCAGTGAACAACGTGAGAGTCGGCGGGGTAGCCAGTGCAGCCGGCGTACTGCTCGTCACCAGCAGACTTGACCATAATGGGGTTGTCGACGGTACCCTTTCGCGACGAATCGAGAGGACGCATGTCGAAGATGTCAACACCCTCCATCTTACCCAGGATTTCCAGACGCTCGAGACCGGTGGACTGCTCGAGATCGGTGGGGACGGTGCCGGGCGCGGCACCGGGTCCGATCAGGTCATCCTCGTTCTTGATGTCTGTGAGGGTGCGGTGTTCCATGTCAGCCTGTTGCCCAATGGTTTCCCTGCTCAATTGCCTCCCGATTGGCACCACTCGCTGGGCATAACCAATCCAACACTCAATCCATCAATTGATCCTAGTGAAAGTGCGTACCGGCAAAGGCCTTCATCTTCTGGCCGACGCTGGAGTGAGGCTCGACGTTCTTGGCACCAGCATCTCCTGTAATATCGCAAAGTTCAATGGTCAGCTGAGAGGGCGCATGACGTGGTGACGGTGGTACGGCGGTGCCTTACGTCGCAAGACGGACGCGGTGAAGCTGCGTCGGATGACGGGAGTGACGGCGGCACGGCGGGCAGCCGCGACAGCAGTGCGTTGCAAAAACATTCTAGGTCGTGGAATTGAAGAGCGGAGAGGTGTTCGGGTGGGTTTGTCGTCGTGGGGGGTGTTGGTGTTCGATGGTACCTCAGGTTTGGGAAAAAAGAGAGGGATTTCTACTTTGCCTGCTGATTTGATGATACTCTCTCGGCTGCAATGGCTCATTATCGTTCGACTCAAAACCCGACGAGCTCCAAATCCAGCCAATGGGCTTTACCCTTTTAGGAGCTCACCAAATCCTCCACCCACACTTTCTGACCTTCCTCCCATCCGCCCTTGGCTTAGTCATTGGCTGCATCACGTGATACGCGTCATGTCACAGTAATTCTGTATCATCAATGTCGGTAAATGATATCCAGTCATAGAAAGACCTGGCCTCGTCCGCAATCGTTCGTTGCATGCCTGGCAGCCTGGCCCGGCTTCCGAGTGATCCAATTCTTCACTTTCATGTATGCGACCCCATGCAGGCGAAATTCCTTCCCGGTGCCGAAGCCGCTCTCACTCTCTACCGGAAATGAGCATCTTTCCTGGCCGAATGGAATGAAATTGCGGCCAGGCTCACATTTCCAAGAACATGTAGCAATCGGCCCGTCAAAGAGTGATGTGACCGCCGACGTGGCTGTTCTTCAAACAAGCTACAGGCATGCCTACCCGAAACTTGACTTTTCAACTTTCAATATCAGGTCAACAACGCCTGATTTAAAGGCTTTTGTATCAACCACTGTCCTCTCGATGCGATTCTTTGAAATCCATCAACACAGAGTGACAATCGGGGGCATAATCCATGCTCATCTCCTCAAATACTTCAGCCCTCCTCCGCTTCTCTGTAAGAAAACATACACAGATAGGTATACCTGATTGCATTTGACAGTGGATCAGATGCACGCCGTCTTACAAATAACAGCAGCCTCTTTAGGGTGCCGTACCCCGAGACGCGGCTTGTTCGGGCCCGGTACCGATGCTAGAATCAGGAGCGCTGTGGCTTGTATAGCACTATTTTTCTCGTCATCTAGTAATGATACATGGCGATCGTTTCAATGTTCAGGTCTTGATTGGTTGTGGCAGAGCGGTCAAATACAACAGCCTATGCCAACCTCGTTGTAACGTCCAGTCAACTCTCGATATTTTCCTTGCGATTACGGTCTACGTTTAGTTCTCCGCATTGTATGGATGAGCGTATACAACGAATCGTACAGTTGTTGCTTCGTAGATGTTAAGGGACTTAGAGAAAACCCCAAGGGACCAACCTGGATCACCATGTATTTCACTGGGACAAACCAACAGTATTCAATTCCCAATAGACAAAGGGATGGGAAAAATTCATGGCAACTCAGTACACTGGTTATAAGATAGTTATCGGGTTGGATATGTTGTAAGCTCGTGATACGAACAGTTTGCTAAAGTAATCTAACCCTCACAGCCTCAAATCGTATCAAGTACCTTAGGCACTTTGTTGAGTGGCTTGGAAGCTTGACATGTGCTGTTACTTCTGTATGAGACTGAACTCGCTGGATTTTAGTCCTGGTCTACTCGTTTTGCGAACATATGTCCATCGTGAGGACAAAGTTCAATCTGTGGACAAGTGCGATTGACGACGCTACCCCCGAGGAGCCCGTCATCCGGCTGTCCCTGCCCTGCCATCATGATGCCGCCCGCCTCTTGAGTTCTCTCCTCAAACGGAACCCTTCCAAGACGGTCTGCTCCTGGCTGGTATGCGTGAACGTGATCTCCGTCTCATCGACCCTGTGCCTCCGGCACTCGTCTTCCGAGGCCCAAAGAAACGCGACGTGTTCCTCGGGGTCCAGCTTGACCACCGGCCGCCCCTCTTTCTCCTCCCCCAGGAGGACTTCGGTTAGAAAGCTGACCTTGAGCACCCGCCGGCCTCGCCGCGTGAAGAATACCATGCTCTCGCCAACCTGTGGTCCAATGCGCGCGGCGCGCAGCCCAGCCTCCTCCCACAGCTCGCGCGCCATCGCATGCAGGACTGTCTCGTCCTCGTCGTCGCACGCGCCGCCGGGAACCTCCCAGCGTAGCGGCATCGAGTCGTGCGGCGCACGCTGGACCAACAGGATGCGGTCTTCTTCTATCCCTTCGAATTCGTTGGTGGTGATGGCGTCCTTGGGAGGAGAAGAGTAAAATACGAGGGCTCCCGTGGCTAGACCTTCGAAGCCTGCGTTGGCAGCTAGGTAGGCGGCCATGGATACGGTGAAGGGGGCGAGCGAATTGTCCGAGGTAAAGGGTGGTGGCATCCCGATAGCAGCCTTCGTGTAAGGCGTTGATGCCATCTTGTTGATTTCGACAAGGAACGACAAAGAGGATGTTAGCAATGTCTTGAAGTACACAGCAGAACTGGTGCTGTGACACGGACAGGGGTTTGTCCTGTAGCCTGGACGAATCAGCCACGGACAAGGGTTGTTTGCTGGACGAGAGAAAGTGCCTTGGTTTTGGCTGAGGAGGAAATTCAATACGTGAGGCGACAATGCTATGCAGCGGCGCTTCGAAGCTTTGTGTGGGCTGGTAGTTTACGGACAATGGCGAGCTGAAACGCTTGGTGATCCAGGCAGCAGTGTACGGACAGCGCGAGGCTGAACGTGGCCGGTAGTCTGGCAAAGGCAAACGAGCGTTTTTCGGAGCGTAATTGCAGATGCCCCCTGACACAGGACTGCTGCTTTCTTGATTTCGGGTCCCGCTCCGGATGACTTTCGGATGGGATGAAGTCGGCCTGTTGATCTTCGCACCGCCAAGTGGGTCATGGACTCCCGCCTTTGAACGACAAACAATGACCATCTCTCTCTCTCTCTCTTCCTCCCCTCGGACAAGAGCTTTACCGATCTCATTCACTCCATTGATGTATATTTTCTATCATGCACTAAAGACGTACTACACTGCGTTCTACTTCGAGCACCTCTGGCATCTCATCATGAGATATGAAGAGCAACCATATAGCTTGCGACTCGCTTGGTAGAAGATACTTGGGCCGAAGTTTAATGAGCTGTGGTGGTCCTGGAAATTTGTCAGAGGGAATTGCACCGGCTTCTTGCAAACTATGTTGTGGCGCCAACAGTGACAGCGACATCAAGGCGAAACGCTGGCATTCTGCAAATTATCTCCGTTCGCCTGGATAGTCGTGAGCCGTGAGTCGCGAGCCGAGTAACCGAGGAGCGAAGCCATGACTATTAAATAGAATGATTTGCAAAAACCAACAACAACGAAAATGTTTATAGCAGGGCATGGACGGGAGCGAGGTCCTTAGTCCCGCACTGCCGCATGAGGCTTCCCGTGGCAGCGTGGATCCCTCGCTGTTACGCAGCCCGTTGTGAAACACGTCAACCCACCCTTGACCCCCTAACCTTCTGAGCCCATCGTGCCGGCCATGTCTCAAACATTTCGGGCACAAGAGACCCCAGGAGGGAGAGAGAGTTGGATCTGTTTCTGGTGTTATGCTTAATCAGGCGAGTTGTCCCGAAAAAGGCATGACTTTTCGGCTGCATATACACTACTTTGCCTGCTATACGTGTATTCCCATGACAGGACGCCACGCCCCGTTAGCTGAACGCAAAGGAAAGCCTCCTGAAAAGCCCAGCGGAACTGGCGCTCTGCCCAGACTGTTAGAGGCGCTTGGTGGTCCAGCGGGTGACAGAATGCTGGGCTGTCCCGCCTAAATGCCCAGCGCCCAGAGTGGTTTGGTAGCATTGGCATCCTTGTAACGGCAATGCACCTCTCACCAGAAAGGCCGTCCGTTTCTGGCGTTTGATCTACGCTGCCAATCTCCACCCTCCAAGCCCTCTTTCTCATCTCCTGCGAGTTGAGATGGCAGGCAGCCAGGCAGCTCAGCATTGCACCTGTTCGTACTCGCAGCTCCAGGCGGGCAGCCACTGGATTGGAGCCCCTTCGCGACCGCCCAGCCCGCCCGCCCAGCTCGGCTTGTCCTCTACCCAGTGGTTGGCCCGCTTCCCAAGTCCGATCCGTATGCAGCCTGAATCGCTGCGGTGACTCTCAACCAGCCTATCTAAAGTAACCATTAGCCATCTATCTATCATCTCCCCTTGCCTGTCCTTCGGCTTTCTGGGCATTTTGTTTTTTTTCTTGGTTCTTGTCGTCATTCGTCATCCTCGTCACTTTCCTTTCCCATCGCCTGCATCCGGGATGCTTGGCTAATCTGTCGTTCATTATTCCTATCTGCCTGGCCCATACAGTAATCGCCGGCGCCCCTTCCAGACACTCACTGCCTGCTGGACAACCTCGAGGCAGACCGCGACACTCTTAATTAGCTCCCTCTTATTTTCCATACGTCGCGTCGCTGGTTCGGTTCACTTATTATTGTTATAACGACGACATTCCCCCGCGCTTCTTTGGCTACCCCGAAGCTGACTCAATCGACGGGTCTGCGCACCTGCAATTGGCTTCCGTTAGAAGGCATTGTCTCACCAGCGTATTTGACTTTCGCTATACTGGCCCTATACACTTGCACCGTCTATCACATATAGCTGCGCTTCCTAGGCACAACCTAGGCTGTGCATTCTGTGGCTATTACCTTTGCATTGTCCGGCTAACCCGCGAAAATACCCAGAGGTGAGCTTGAAAGAAAACCCCATGTATATGTATGTATGCCTACTGACGCTTGCCTTCAGATTAATGCTGTGTCTGGCACCACGGCGATTGCTCTAGAATGACGGCACTTTCTATCTTCTTGGCTTCCTCGATTGTGGCACTGGGAACCCAAGCGCAACATGTCGTCCCGCGCAACGACACGCCCTCACGTAGCCATGGTGCAAACTGTATCAGGTTCCCCGTCGTTCATTCAACTAACCGTGACGTCTTTGGAGACTCATGGGAGAAGCGCGGTATCGAGACATTGCCCTTAGCCAACCGGTCGGATGTGGCATACTATGCCAGGCTGGAAATCGGAAACCCGCCGCAACCGAACTATGTCCAGTTGGACACTGGCTCGTTCGAGTTATGGGTGAATCCGGATTGCACGAACCTAGGCACAACATCCGACAAACGCTTCTGCCAGGCTGTTGGGGCCTATGACCCTTCCAAGTCTTCAACAGCCAATGTCATGCAGACTACCAAGCTTCTCAGATACGGGATAGGAAGCGCAAACATCCAGTACGTCACCGATGACATTGGTTTTCAGAACTCGAAGAGCGGCCTGAAGAACGTACGGTTCGGCTTTGCTACGGAGACCAAGGACGAGTTCTCCGGGATTCTGGGCATCGGGCACGGGGCCAATGTCACCCTCCCATACAAGAACTTTGTCGACGAATTGGCTGCCCAGAACGTTACTGCCACCAAAGCCTTCAGTCTGGCTCTAGGCGGCAAGGATGAGCAAGAGGGCATGATCATGTTCGGAGGCTTGGATACGGCGAAATTTGCCGGCAACCTGGTGTCTTTGCCGATCGTCCCTGCCTCACAATCACCTGATGGAGTTCCTCGATACTGGGTGGACATGGATTATATGAGTCTTACGCCCCCAAGCGGAAAGACGAAGAAATACGCCAACACCACCATGGCTGTTTTCCTCGACAGTGGCGCGACTCTCACTCTGCTTCCGTCTACCTTGGCCAACACCATTGCCGCCGATTTTGGCTCCCAGGGTACAGATGTAAACGGATTCTATCCGGTGGACTGCTCACTGAATGACATGCCGGGAACTGTCGATTTTGCCTTCCCCGGCGTGACCATCCACGTGCCCTATAACGAGATGATCCGAGAGGTCTCGACTGCTTTCGGCCCATTGTGCTACCTTGGTGTCTCTCCGAACGAAGACTTCGTTCTGCTTGGAGACACCATGCTCCGCTCTGCATATGGTAGGCTATGAACTGTCCCCGCGAGAAGAATCCCATATAGCTAACGATTCGTAGCCGTCTTTGACCAAACTAACAACGCCATCCATCTGGCTCAATATACCAATTGCGGCACAGAGGATATGGAGATCTTCCCTGACACGGACTTTGCTTCCATCAAGGGAAAGTGCAACCCTCCCAACCTCAAGCCCGCCTCGGCACCATCACCCACCACCAGTCGGGCGCTCCTGCCCACCAGCATGCCTACAGGGACTGGCAGGCCCACTGCCGCCGGTCCGCCAACCGGATCCGAATCAACAGGTCCGAATTCAGCAGCACCGGCCATTGGGAGCGGTCTGAGCTGGTTAAGCATATCTATTTTATCGACAACTGTCTTCGGTTTAACAGCTCTGGTATAAGTCGAGGAGACCGCATATACAGGCATTGGCATTGGCATTGGACAACGGCGTTTGGGTGTACATACTTCTTCAAGACCGCACGACAAGGCGGCGCCTTGCACATACGACATTGCAGAGCAGAGCGCTGTTCAGCCAATAATGAGCTCACTCTGATACATATCTGGGATATACGAAACGGCCGAAGACGCACATTCTACTTAGTAATACAATAGTGTACCATTCTTGGCCTTTTGACATGGGAGGGCAGCCACCATAGACTGCTCCAGTTTTCTACTTGTCCAAATTCAATCCTTAACGAATCCTGCTGTCGCCAGCTGAGAAGCCCGCCATGAGCTTATGTTCCGTTCGCAAACGCCCAGTCCTCTTCGCCGGCATCCCACACTTTCAAGTCATCCAGGTCTACTCGAATGTCTACTAGCGTGCTTCTCCCGGCGCGAAGTGACGCTTTCTCGAAACCCTTGAGGAGCTTGGGCGGTTCTTCGGCCTGCACGGGATATTCTACGTAGAGCCGGACGACCTGACGCGCCCCCACCAGCCCCGAATTCTCTAGCGCCGCTTGGTTGGACACGGTGCTCTGGTCGTTATTGTTGTTCTTTTCCATTGTCCCAGTGCGCTGCCAGGATAGCCTAGCACGGCTTACCGATATTCACCACCACAATCCCCCATAGTCTCAAATAGCTCATGTCGCTTGCTCTTCTGCAGCAGTAGCTCAATGGCGTCCTGGTCTTCGTCGTCCAGTGACCAGCCGAGGCTAGCGATATTCTCTTCCGTATGCTCGCTGATCCCCATTCGAGCTCCCACGATGACGGCCCCGACGTAAGGGAAATCCAGAACCCATCGCGTAGCTACATTGGAGATGCTGACCTTGTGCTTCGTGCCGATTGCTTTAAGCGTGGTGAGCAGTTCTTGGAACAGAGCCCAGTTTCCCCAGCTCCTGATCATACCATGGTACTGTTACATAATTTTCGTCAGAAAAGGAGTCGCGCAATCTTCAAGCGATATAACGACACTTGACTTACTTTTCGCTGACTTGGCGTTATTGCTTCGTCGTAAAGGTCGGGCTCAGCCCTCCCAAGCCACTTTTCCCCCAGGAAACCTCCGCACTGCAAGGGGACGTAATAAGTACATGTCTCGAGGATATAAGTGTTTGAATGAAGATCGAACTTACCAAGGTACCGTATGTTAGGAGCTTGATGTTATGCTTCTGGCACAGCTCGCCCATCCGTACCATTGGCCTGCTATCGATTAAAGAGAACTGCCCCTTTGTTAGTTATCCGTTGAACGACTAGCCGGAACTACTGACTACTACTCACCTGCACTTGGTTAGAACATATTGTGACTCCATTCTGTATAACATTTTCCATGTGCTCTGTGTCGAAGTTGCAGAGTCCTAGTGCTCCCACGCGCTCGTCGTCGGCAAGATAACGCAAGGCGTCCAGATACTGAGGATCGTTATACTAATCGGATGTTAGAAACCGCAACACACATAGGAAGTGGAGAATAAGGGAGAGACATACAAATTGCCAATGGAACTGCAGAAGGTCTATGCGTTGGGTTTGCAATCTCTGACAACGCTCAGATACGTTGGCTCGAACGGCGTCTCGCGTAACTGTCAGTGGATGAAAGACGCAATACTTGGTGGCAGCGAAAAGTGCTTCTTTGTGCGAGTATGTTGCACGAAAGCGCCCCTGCCCAAAAAACGATCAGCATGACTCCCGCAACTTTGGGCTTTCAACGAGTCCAGCGCTTACAAATATGATTTCGGCGTCGCCGTAGTGGTCCGCCATGTCAAAAGCGGTAAGCCCACCTTGTACATGCTTGACGAACTGGGAGAGGATCTTTGAAGTAGATGCGGAGCCCCAGGCAGGGGCTCGACAGTTGCCACAGCCCTGAAAAGATCCGGGGCAGATTCCTACTATTTAGTGTAAATGTCTCGGGCGAGCTTAAGGGGGCTTCTCCGGTTTCTCCTGGATCCGTGGCCTGTTCCCGGTTTTGCTCAACTGGTAGCCCAAGCAAGCTCGAGGTGGCAGCGAAAGCTCTGCTGTAAGGATATTCTATTGACGCATGTGTCGTTGACTGCCGGCCGTCCGCCAACACTTCGTGGAGATCACGAATCAGCCGGCGCTCTTCTTCGGTAGGATTTCGTACTCCTGAGGGCGCCAAGAGGGTCTTTTGCACCGCTGTGATGGCCTGAACGATATCGCCGTCGATGGATGCCAAGCTGTCCGAGGCCCAAGATTTCTCGTCCTCGGACCCCTGCAAGGATAGGCCAAGAGTCTTCTTGATAAGTTCCCCAGCGAGGGGAAGCGCCTGGTAGCAAAGTCCGCACCCTACCATATAGCGAATAGTGTTGCGCGTTGATTCCGGCCATTGAGTGTCTGCCTTCGCGATGGATCGCGTAGCTGCCGGTAAGGCAATCTCTTGGACGTACCGGCAGGTTTCCGCCTCGAAGGTGCGTGTAATCTCTGGGTGCGTGGCCAGGAGTGAGCGTACAATCACCCTCAGCCCATCTGCGGGCAGAGTCTTGATGACGGTGTCTGTCATCATGTTCACATGGGCGGCTTTCGCCCTTGTGTGGGTGGATTCCGCCATCTCGAGCGTGATAGCTACGACGAGGAGTCGCTAAGC
Source organism: Apiospora kogelbergensis (assembly GCF_038363985.1). Lineage (NCBI taxonomy): Eukaryota > Fungi > Ascomycota > Sordariomycetes > Amphisphaeriales > Apiosporaceae > Apiospora > Apiospora kogelbergensis. The sequence continues at coordinate 2,774,315 of NW_027117422.1, forward strand.
TGCAATACTACGATAAGTCGGCTAGGAGGGAACGGAGGACAACATATGGGCGTCCTTTGCTATAAATTGCAGCCGGGAGGTATAGGTGACGGGTGTGTTTCGCTTGGTGGGTCGCCGACTGTACACCCAGAGTGAAATAGAAAGCCGGTCAATCCCGGCGGGGTTTAGAGGGAGGGGTCGTCGTGCACGCGATGCTGTCTTTACCTCATGGAAGATTCTCCCTCCAAAGCATATTGGAGCCGGCTCCTTCAGCGCATCGCATAATTCCTCTTTGAGAAGTTGGTTGCTGATATATGCCGTTAGCTTCCCGAACTCTCGGAACCCCTATATTAGTCGAATGGAGTTGGGCTGGCACCGCTTGAAGCCCTACACAGCAGTCCACGGGGATCACATGGCTGATGGCCAGAAGCTTCAAGTACGAACTATCCAACGGCTCTGGTTCATTCTCCTCGTATGTGACAGGAGGTACGCAGGTCGAGCACCGCAGGAAGTAATACATCCAGAATGGTGGCGAAAGATGCGGAGAAATAACTCAGGCGAGACATGACTGCCGTGCATGCAGCACCCACAGGTGGTCCAACAGTCCCCAGCTCAATCCTTGCCGGAGCCTCCTCAAGCGCAAATGAGGCTATTATAGCCCGCACCCCCCAGACGGCCCGATTAGTCACGACCGACATTCAGATGAGTCCCTATATGTACTGGACTTTGCTTTTTTTGTCTGACACGGAGGCTTGGGCTGACATGTTTACCAGCGCTGGATTCAGTATCCGGGATGGAGTCTTTCTCGCCTGATTCCCGATCACTTCTCCAAGGGCACTACCGTGGTCTCGGCATGGCTGAATGTGCGGATCCCCTCGCGCACGATTTTGAGCTGGGATGGGCAGTTCGGATCAGGGCAGGCAATCAGGGCATCGGTAGACATCCAGTCATTTTTGGATGCGACTCTTTGCTTGGCGGGCAGAAGCGGGAGCACTGATGCTGCTCCTGAGTTAGTACAGAGAGTCATGAAAAAAAACGGGACTTTTTCTGAGCCAGAAAAAGACGGAGAAGGGATGAAGAAAAAAAGGAAGGAAAAAGAAAAAGGCTCACACAAACTGTAGATGCTGATTCCTTGGTTCGGGGGCAACTCTAACATCTCACCCTTGAGCGTAAAGTAGTCCCCGGCCTTGGCTCCGCAAAGAATCCTCTTGCCAGGGGGCAGACGACCTCTACGCGAAGGTCGTAGAGCTCGAACTTGTCGTCCATGGCCAGCCCGACTGTGACTCTTCATTGACCGAATGCGCTCGTGGTGGCTCGAGCCGGAACTTTATGTGCACGAGAAACTGTATGGAAAAAGTTCCAACCCCTCCCTACAGTGGGACACGCCTCCGCTCGCCGGCGTTGGACCCCAACACCCGGCCAGTACCCGGCTTCCCACCGCCCGTCGCCCAAAGCTCAGCGTTGGCTGTGACTCGGGCCTGGCTGTGACTCGGGCCTGGCTGCGACCATCACGGATGGCTGTCAGCTTATCTAGCGGACCCTGCTTTCCCGATCCAATCATCAAACATTCGACATGGGAATCCCAACGATCCCGGCCCCCTCCAGTGGATCTGCGAGCCTCGTCGTGGCCGGGACGTCTTCCGATGCTCAGTCTGGGGGGCGGGTTATAAGTCGGCCCATTCCTGCTTAACCGGCCATGATGTGACTATTTCTCTCTCTCTCTCCCTCTTTATGTGTATTCCCAACCCGCCTCGACATGGACACGGACAACAAGCATGCGGCAAGCTTCAACGCCGCCCCCGGCACCGAGGACGGTAGCACTAGCGATGAAGGCGCCAGGGCCGGCGAGACGGAGCACATCAAACGCGATCTAAAGTCCCGGCATATCAACATGATCGCCATCGCAGGCCTGATCGTACGTGTACCCACCACCATGAGAACATCCGACCCGAACAGATCGCGAGGTGGCTGGCTGACTGTGTGGGATTGAAATGAGAACAGGGCACAGGTCTGTTTCTCAGCTCCGGGAACGTCATCGCCACGGCTGGACCCGCGGGCGCTCTCCTCGCCTACATCGTCATGGGCATACTGGCCGCCGGCGTCTCCTACACCACGGGCGAGATCACCGCCTTCATGCCACACACGGGCGGTTTCGTCCGACACGCGACCAAGTTCGTGGAACCGGCCCTGGGCGCGGCGACGGGATGGAACTTCTGTAAGCACTCTGGACCACCGGCGCAAAGCCATCCGATCCGGACTGACGCCTAGCGAAGGGTACACCATGACGATATCGGTACCGGCGGAGATCAGCGCGGCGGCAACCATCGTGCAGTACTGGAACTGGTGGGTTAGCCCAGCCGTGTGGATCACTGCCTTCCTGGTCTTCATCGTTGCCTTGAATTTCTGCGGCGTTCGGTTATATGGGGAGGTACGTTTGTCATACCCATACCCCCTGAAATCGGCTTCCGTCACGGCCGCCCCCCTTGAGACAGACCTCCCTAACAACCTGAACCTTCCATCTAGTCGGAGTTCTTCTTCGGTACGCTGAAAATCGCACTGATCCTCGGCCTCATCATCGGTGGTCTCGTCATCGATCTCGGCGGCGGGCCCAACCATGAACTGCTGGGCTTCCGGTACTGGTACAGCCCAGGCGCGTTCAACACGTACATCGAGACGGGCACCACCGGCCGGTTTCTCGGCTTTTGGAAAGTGCTACTGACTGCCGCCTTCGGCTACGGAAACATCCAGGTTGTGGCCATTTCCGGGTCCGAGACGCAGAACCCGCGCCAGATCATCCCCGCGGCCACCAAGAAGACCTTCTACCGAGTCTTCTGCTTCTACGTGCTGAGCATACTCATTGTCGGCATGGTCGTGTAAGTAGTAGCAGAAAACACACCCCTCGTCTCGATTTTTACTCTGGTTTTTGCTCCTTGTATCGAACAGGAGACTGACTATACATAACAGACCATTTGACGACCCCAACCTCACCATCTCGACCGGCACGGCGCAGCAATCGCCCTTCGTCATCGCGTTTGTGCGGGCGGGCATCTCGGTCGTGCCCTCCATCATTAACGCCGTCGTGTGCACATCGGCCATCTCGAGCGGCTCGGCCTGCGTCTTCGTCTCGTCCCGGATCCTATACGGCCTGAGCCGCGACGGGCACGCCCCCGCCATCCTCCAGCGTTGCAACCGCTTCGGCACGCCCTACTACGCCGTCGCGCTGACCTGCACACTGCTGCCGCTCGTGTACCTCAACGTTGGCAACGACACCTCGGTCGTCTTCGGCTGGTTCGTCAACATCACGACCGTCGCCGGGCTCATCGGCTGGGTCGTCATCGAAATCACCTACATCCGCTTCCACGCGGGCTTGAAGGCGCAGGGGTATTCCCGAGACGGTACGTCATGACGATATGTCGCGTCCTCAATCATACTACTTTCTTGGCTTGTACTAATGCCAATCTATGCAGATCTTCCCTATAAGAGCCCCGGTCAGCCATATGTGACATGGGCTACTCTGTTGGTTGTTATCCTCGTCATTCTCTTTTCAGGTAGGTGCTTCGCGATCTCGCAACCCCCCGGGCGAAGTCGAAACTAAACTTTTTCAGGATTCGACGTTTTCGTAGACGGCAGATTTACTGCTACGGGCTTTTTGACTTGTTACTTGAATATCTTTATCTTTGCAGGTCAGTACACAGCGGCAATGTGACGTCTAGATGTGTACCCTCTCGCTAACCATTTACTGCTAGCGTTCTATATTTTCTTTAAGCTCTTCCTGAAATCTAAAGTCATACCTTTGGAGAACATCGATTTTGCCACCGAGTTCGAGGCAATTCGGCAGGAAAAGGTAGAGGCAGAGCTGTATGAGGCATCGGAGGAGAAGCAGCATGTCAACTCATGGCTTGCTAGGTTGCGCAAAGTTATTCACATGATTTAAAGTCGTACGAGGAGAACAGAATATAGTGTGAATACAGGGCAGGCGATAAAACTTGTAACCCAAAGCCGGAGATCTGCGGCGGCAAGACTTGATATTCTACGAGCCCACTCGAGTTAGCGTAACGGATCTCACGCGGTTGCAGCTTTATGTGAATTTATCAAGTTCAGCACCTAAAGTATGATTATGTTGGAGGGCAACACTGGAAGCGAACAGCTTATATAATCATGTGTGTTACCGGTACTCATCGTGATCTGGAGGTCGAGATATCGTGCTCTGAGGAAACGCCTAGATTTGTAAAATTAGTAATTCATATATCCGGACCGTACCTATATCGGGTTGTGGTATTTACTACGGGGCAGGTCGTCTCTCCATGTGCAGTTACTCCTTCTAATGTGTTGCACCTGTCCTTCCATTTTCTATGCCAATACCAAGTGCTTACTAGAAGCTGTCCAAGTCCAAGTCCAAATCATACACGTCCCATCCCGCTTCGCCATAATCGGTGCCTTGGGATGCTGCAGGTATGTCTTGTTCCCGATTCTCCTTCTCGTTCTCATCAAACAAAGATGCTACATGTTTCCCTCCTTGGTCGTGACATTCCTTTTGCTTTGCCGCAAGTTCCAGCATCTTCTCGTATGAGCTCTTGGGTTTGCCTTGAGCCACCAATTCCGGTTTCTTCTCATCTGGGCTCCGAGGCCTGGCCTGGGCTGGTATTGCCACAACCGGTTCCTTAGGACACTGGATACTAGTCTGGGCGACCCCGGAGTTTGTTGCATAGATGGCTTGAGGTCTGGCCGCTCTACTTGGGAGCGAGCCATTGGCCAAATCCGAGGCCAATAAAATTTCATCCAGTTCGTAATCGTTATCATCAATATTGTTGTTAGATGGAGGCCCTGCCAAAAATATTGGCCTATCCTGGGGGGTTTCCTTCAGTCGTTTGGTCAATTCAGGTTTGACCAAATCCTCGGTTGCTTTCCTTCGCGTATGTGTATCCTCTCGCCCAGATCTTTTACTCCTCTCAACTGCTAAATGCGTCGACTCTCGTGTACCACTTGAGGTGAAGAATGGTTTTGGTGAAGGTCGAGGCGTCTCTCGACTTTGTTTAGGGTTAGGGTTAAAAGTTGGTGATGGCCGAGGTGTCGCGTGATTTGGAGTTTTGAAGCGGAATGGGTTGCTACTGCTACTTCGCCGATCGTCGGGAACCACTCCCTTCGCAGATGATCGAGGTACTCCTCGTGGGTGAATGAATCGAGACTGGGGGGCTCGGGCGTTCCGGCGAGGCAAAGAAGGGGTGTCTGGTAAGCTGCTGCACTGCGAGCTGAAGCTCACTGGGCCATCAATAGGATATGGTGGATGACCTTGTGCTCCTGCGACCATGGGCGTGTTTAGTTTTGACGTCTTCGCAACTCCCGATTCCATGATCTGGCCAATTGATGTGCCTATTACGGCTGTTGTTACGGCTGTTGTGTCATTGAACTTGGATGATTCAGCCTCCCTGGTGGCCTGGTTACGGGCAATTGGACTCAGGGGCTTCGGTAGTTTGACGGGGGAATATTTGTCATCCTCAAGTTCTCGGACATCTTGGGAAGACATGAAAACGTCTTGGGTCGAGAGAAATGGGAAGTCGCCATCGCTTATTTTGCATTGATCATGAGATTTGAGCGATACATGAAGTACATCATTTTGCCTTGGGTTTGGTGGCGATATTGATGAATTCATCCTTGTACATGGAAGCGGGCGCCGCATAGGTTGTCTGACAGTAGTCGAATGGGGAGTAACAGGAGAATTTCGCACCGTGGCTGATGTGATAGATGGCTTCAAGTGTGGAGGTGGAAGTGGTTGCTGTCGCGCGAGTGTCCGTTTGTGTCTCTCTCCTGGTCTTTCAAAGATCTCTTGAACTTCCTGTGAAGGACTTGGAAATAGATCATCCAAGTTGTTTAGCAGAAAAAGTTGAGTGCTACTGGGGAGCACATTGTCGTCGATTGTCTCGTCTCGAATTGGTACGGGGTTATTCGGCATTACAGCAGGTGGTGCCAGGGTTGTTCTTGGTCGCAATACAGAACGGTTTTCTGCCAGAGCCGAGCTTTCGAACCTGGGTGATTTGACCCTGGGCGGTAGTGGAGGTGGCGCCATCTTGTGCGTGATGGCGGAACTGACCGGTTTGGCATTCGACGATGTACTCATGGGTTGGCTAATGGGTTGCGGTAGGGACGATGGCTCTCTCTTTGTGACAGGCGTTTGCCTAGAAGATGTTCCAGCTGACAACGGCGTTTCCAAACTAGTTACTATATTTGTAATTTGGTCCGAGTATGCTGCTTTCAGGCCCACATCAAGGGGGCTGGCAAGACGGTGTCTGGGGATTGGGTTCCTTTTGTGTAGTTGAGGCGATGTGGCCGAAATGAAAGAAGGCTTTGGGTAGCTCGGCGGGGTCTATAGTTGGCTGACCATTTCGAGTATTTCCGTCTGTTTTCTGGGCTTCAACAGGCGGTTCTTCCTTGAGGCGATGAGAACGGGAACAAGAACTATTACGGAAGAAGGTTGTTTCACCGGCGTCTGCTGGCGTATGTACATGCTCCTCTCGCCGGAAGGCAGGACCAGGAGCTCCCAATGAGCCTGGTGAATCTGAAAGATGTCGACTTTCTCGCAATTCAGGAGCTTTGGCCGAGCATGGCCCGGGATCCGGAGTAACATCCGAGAATAGGGCACTGAAGTCGTCGTCGTCCAGGCCATCGTCCACGGAGAAGAATTCATTGACGTTTCGCTTGTTGATTTGATCTTCAGTCCTCAGAGCATCAATAATGTTGCCGCCAGACACCACCACCGGCGACAACTTCTCAGCTTCGACAACTGGGAGTTTTGTGGCAACGTCGTCCTGTCCTTTCGACTCAGGCGTCATAGAAAAAGGTTGACCGCATTTCGTGGCATCAGCCATCTGTTCTTCGACCTGCTCCAACTTCTGGTGCTTCATAGGCCGGCGCTCATCGTCGATAGGCAATGCATCGTCGCTTTCGTCATCCGAGCCTATGTGTGGCGGAGAGGGCGACGGCGGTGGCTTCGGGTCTTCCTTCACCTTCTTCTTGGGAGACTTCAGCGGTCGCATGAACCGGGCCAGCGTGTCTTGCGATGGATGCACTTCTTTCAGAGGCAAGCCCTTCCTCTTCTTCTCTGCCCTTTCCTTGTCCTCCTTCTCCTTCTTCTTGTCCCTGGCGGTTTTGGCGCGTGCCTGATTCCGTTCTTTCTCGAATTCCCGCCGTATGCGATCTTGTTCCATCAAGTCTTGGCGCCTCTGCTCAGCCTTGGACAGCTTTGGCACCTTGGTGGCAGCCTTGTATAGCTTCTTGGCCTGCTTCGTGGTCATAGGCGGCTTCGATGGCCGGGTAGTCGCGGCGTCGCCGCCATTGGCAAAAGGCCGATGGCGGCTCGGGGATCACGCAAAAGGTTTGCTGTACAGGCGCCATCTCGTCCAGCCAATTTGTTCCTTCATGTTTCGGATGCCTCTTCCGCTGCACCGTGAGAGGACCTCGAGGCTTGACCTGGGCGGCTTATGTTTGTGTATGAATCAATTAGGCCAGGCGCGTCTGTTGGCGGGGCACACTTACACGTCGGCGGAACACGCTTCCACGTGGGTGCTAGCATCAATGGAAATTGCGGGGTGAGATTCTTTATGACACGCCCTTGCAGCTGCCCGAGAAAATGCGATAAAACTGGAATGCCTTGGAGCTTCAGTTTGCATGCACAGTCCATACGTATGGCAATGTCTTCGAGCACTGCATCAACCTGTCGGATGGGTTCGGCACATGCAGATGGGATGGGTGCAAAGCTTCCCCAAATCGCAACTGGGACGAACCCCAATTGGCTATGGGGTTACCTGTGTCTGTCAATATTCCCCGGCCACAATGACGCAATTCCCTCCGTTCTATCAAACCCCAAACCCCAGCAGTGCAACTCCGCAGCTAAGCCTTATTGAAGACAGCCCGACTGTTGTCTTGCTTTGCCTCTTCGCATCACTTGTATAACTTCCTTGCGGTTACCTGCCGTCCAATTGGCCCTTCGCAACTATACAAGATGGTGATCGAAAACGTTGCCCTCCTCGGCGCCACCGGCGATCTCGGAGCCCCCATGCTGGAAGTTCTTATCACAGCGGGCACCTTCAACATCACCGTCTTGCAGCGCCGCTCGTCCAAGTTAGCCCCGAGAACGCACCCCTCGGTCCGTACCGTCACAGTAGACGACGACATGAGCCTCGGGAGTCTGCAGGGGGCCCTCCAGGGTCAGGATGCCGTTATCGCCAGTTTCCGGCCGCGGGACGTGGACGTGCATCTGCGCCTGGCCGACGCCGCCGCCGCCGCCGGCGTTGCGCGTTTTATCCCTGCCGACTTCGGCAGCTGTGACTCCAGCAGCGAGCGTGTGCAAGAGCTGGTGCCACTCTTCCTGGCTAAGGTGCGCGTGCGCCAGAGATTGCAAGAGCTCGCAGCGGAAAAGCCCGAATTTACCTGGACGAGTTTTGTGACAGGTCATCTCTTCGACTGGGGCTTGAAGGAGAACTTCCTGCACTTCAACTTGAAGACTCGGACTGCCGACATTCTCGATGATGGGAAGTACCGAAGTTCTACCTCGACATTGAAGCGCGTCTCCGAAGCCGTGGCCAAGGTGCTTCAGCATGAGGAAATCGGCCGTAATAGGATGTTGTTCGTCCAGAGTTTCTGTGTCTCGCAGCTCGACGTCCTGGCCTCACTCGAAAAAGCCACGGGCGACAAGTGGAAGGTGAACTGGCTGGACTCGGAGCAGTTTATCAAAGAAAGCAAAGCAAAGGCCGACGCTGGAGATAAGGAGGCCGTCAAGGACCTGGTCTTTGCCCTTGGCGCGGTAGACGGAGACTGGGAAGGTAAAGACGACTTTGCGATGGAAGCATTGGGACTCAAAAACGAGGACTTAGACACGATTGTCCGGCGTGTTGTGTCTGAGACGACATGACAGTGGACGTGTGCATAGATGGGCGGATCAACAACCAGAGTCCATAATGACCATGCTGCAGGCCTGGGTTAATCCGTGTCAGTCTCTCCCCCGACTGATTACTGGCAGCATTTCATTCCGCGGTGTACGTATCAGACAAGCCGGCTCGTTGCATGTGAGCATATGGAATAGAGTACTCCATAACTGGCAGCGGGATAGCCAGTGTGGACTGATAAGACATTGATCCATGGTATAAATAACATCGTTTCTTGGCTACAAATGTTCAAAATCCGACAGTGGCTTAAAGCAAAAAAAAAAAAAAAAGAAAAAGAAAAGAAAAATAGGCATAAGACGTATCTTAATGATCCCAAAGGATGACCAAACTGGGGGTCGAACCCAGGACCTTATCCGCGATATAATCAGATTATATGTGAAGGATACGTGATAACCACTACACCATTCGGCCTATTGGATGTTAGAATGATGGCTTATTGTTGTACTCAACCGTTCGTTTTCCGGAGGGGACGACAGAGATGGTAAATTGGGGGGCAGAGGGGGAAGATCCTTCTGCGCATGGCTCCATCTTCTAGTGGGCGGGGTCAGGGCGCCACAGCCAACAAGCAAGTAGTCTAGCCACGGCTATCAGCTATGTAGGACCGCGGCTTAATATGTACCTTCGCCTTCGCGGGGAATGTATGTTGGTTGATTGAGTAGATGCTGACAACGCAGATAAGAACGTAGATGGAAGGATGGCTCCGAGGATGACCCAGCAGCTGCTAAAGACGTAAACACAGAGTAATCTCTCAGGTAAGCTGATAAGACACAATCCTTCATCGATGAGTGATTGGGTCTAGTGGGTGTAGGAGCAATTGGCATGTGTCAAATGATGGAATTCGCATAGAGTACTTACTTACACCGAGACACGGATCGGCGGTCTCCGATGGCTATGGACCGACGCCGGCCTGAGCTTGCATTGTATTGATTGCCTGAACCGTCCACATGCCAGAACACACCCAACATCGAAGCAGGGAACAAACCATCGGAATCAGATCATCCACACAAGTCTCAAAAATGCACACCAGCGAGGATCAAGACATCTCGTACCTACTGAGCCTCCAGGCTGTTCGGGATCGGGCCCAATCAGTCCTGAGAGCTGCCGAGGAAGGAGCCCTCAGCAACTTCGATTACCATTCCGAGCGCATGCCAGAGGTGGCCGATTTTGTTCTCGGTGTCATCAGTGTAAGTTTCCATACCATTGCCCCAGATATACAGTCCCGTCGTTTGGCGAGGTGGTGAAGAAGCTCACCAAAAGATGAAAAGCGAGACTTTGGTCCTGGCCGATTTGCGGAGATCCCTCCGCACGGTCGCTGGCAGCACTTCGACGTTGGAGGGGTCGACCGCATCACTCCGCTGTTGAAGAAATGGGAGTCAGAAGGGTGCGATCCGACGGAGAGGACTCGCCGCCTGATCGACTTATTCTTCGTGTCTGTGCTGCTTGATGCCGGGGCCGGTGATGTGTGGACTTTCCAGGAACCCGCCACGGGCAAGGCGTATGGGCGAAGTGAAGGGATTGCTGTCGCCTCTCTATACATGTTCACAGCTGGCGTCTTCAGCACCGTCGAGGGGCCCAAGGAATGTGTTGACGGTACGGTTATGGTGTTCTCCCTTGGCTTCCGTGATGGCGGGGTTGCTAACTCCGGCTTTAGGTGCTGGTTTGACTGGGCTACAGGAGGACGTCTTTGGCCGATATTTCCAGATCTCTTCTGATAATCCGATGGTGGGAGTATCCTCTCGGGTCAGACTCCTCAACAACGTCGGATCCTCGCTACTCTCCTTGCCCAAGATCTTTGGTCCGACTGGGCGGCCCGGCAACCTTGTTGGTAAGTATAAGTGCTGATAGTGGTGGTGAGTAGGCTTCACTAATACGCATTCTCTTCCAAGACTTCCTTGTTCAGTCCTCGGAGGAATCTCAAGTATTGGACTACGAAGTTCTCTGGTCGGCGCTCCAAAACGTCTTGATCCCTTCATGGCCAAAGGATCGGACGCAGATCCGGGGCAAGCCTATGGGGGATGCCTGGCCGCTCAAGGTGCTCGCCGATCGGAACCAGGGCAACAAGGAGACAGGAGGCATTCAACCATTCCATAAGCTCACTCAGTGGCTTGGCTATTCCCTGACCGTGCCGTTCGTTCGCGTGCTCGGCTTCCGGGTCATCAACGGGGAGCTGGGTACAGGTTTGCCCGAGTACCGCAATGGTGGTCTGTTCGTCGATCTTGGGGTGCTCCAACTCAAACCCGCAACTCTCGAGCAGGGCCGTAAAGCTTCGGGTCAAGATCTGCCTCTGTACTCCCCGACAGGCGACGTTATTGTGGAGTGGCGAGCCATGACGGTGGCTCTGCTGGATGAATTATACAAGCTCATCTCGGCTCATTTCGCCGAGAAGGGGGTGCAGTTCAGCATGGCTCAGATGCTCGAGGCCGGCACGTGGAAGGGCGGACGAGAATTGGCCGCCAAACACCGCCCACAAACGAAGTCCAGCCCCATCCTCATGGATGGGGACGGTACATTGTTCTAGATGGCCATGCAAACCTGGGCAATCGGCCTTTTGCAGTATATGTCAAATATGCATCTGCTGGTTTCCACATGCCACACCTATTGAGTGATACTTTTGGTGGTCTTCTTGCACATGTGATGCTATATAATTGTCATTTGATGAACTGATGCTAACATCAGACAGATCAACGAGCGTGACAGGCTAGACTCCACCCACCCCAGGAGATTCAAGAGGAAAAGGAAGACAACCGACAAGCAACAAGCACTCCCAGACCGCCCCCGGATCGGAAGCGAGGTTGGATGCACCCCACCAAGAGGCAGCACGATTGGGTGCTCGTGTGTGTGGATATCGTCGGCGGGCAGTGGAGGGGGTAGAAACCCCTCCGGGAGGAATCCGAATGCAGCGCAGTGTATGGGACGAACTCCCGATCCGTGCCCACTATCGTGTCCACTGTGAAAGACGTGTCTCTCGATGAACGGTGTGCGAGGGCTGCTAGCTGAGAGCTTATGCACGACGAGGCAGAAAGCGACGAGCCGACCCCGTCGTTCGACCACATCGGCCACTTCGCCCCCGCCAACAGTCTAGCGGTGAAAGCCCGGACCCCTGCCCCGTCCAGAACCCCTCCCGGCGTCCACATCCACCGCCATCTCCCACTTACACTGCAGAACCGTCTTATAAGTGGTTGCACTGCATGCACCTTGGTGGGCTTTCCCTTCCTCTTTCCTTCCTCCAACCCAAACAACGACTCCTTACGACTAACGACATGTGGCAGGCAGCTTCCCAAGAACGGAGCGCCGCCACTGCCATGTAAGCCCTGGTTCAAGGCCATGGCATCCATCTCGACCACGAGGAGGATGGCAGCGGGCGAGATCCTAGCGCCGGCCTCCTCGACGCCATGGGGCCTCCTGTGCCTCCTCCTGGTGCTCTTCGGTGTTTCATTCGGATGTAACGACGGTCACGACGCCTTTCTGTTCTTTCCGGTCGCCCCCTTGGCAAGCACCACGGCCACCGACGCTCTTGTTTTTGTTTCGAGAAGGGAACCAGCACGGTTTCTTGGAGGATCCGCCGCCAATACGGTTGGGTACCGTCCCTCTCACCAGCACCACACACAACCCCGCCACCATGCTGCAGCCTTGGTGGTGCGGCAACCCATCGAAAGTCCCGGTTTGGTTGTCGGTAACGGTATGTCGATCCAATCTAACCCCCTGCCGCGGTAGCCGCAAAATCCCATCTGTATAGAAGAATCCTCGCTGACCCGCAGTCCGTCTAGATTCAGCCAACAAACTCGCCTCTTGGCAGGCTATAGATGACATTTTGAGGCCCCTTGAGTAAGCTCTCCCTTCGGCAGCCACGCGGCAATGCGTTGCTGGGGCAATCTGATGTTAACCCTGTATCTCCAGCTCTGATGCTCCGCCATCTCAGTCTCGTGGAGTCTCGGATCTCTATTGGTCTGCCGCGGAGACGACAAAGTTGGCTGGCGTGTCGACCGATGATAGGACGAAGGCACGACGAATCAAACCACTTGGTTCGTCACCTTCAACCGACTTATAGCGATTCGGTCACCGCGATCGTAGCTGATAGATTCACGTACACGACAAAAGTTTACGTGCTACTATAGGAGGAATCTTTTGAACACATAGGATGTTCATCGATCCTATTTGCTGCTCTTCTGGCACATTTGCGACTCGAGCCCGAACAGGGAGCACTATACCCCTAGTACGGCAACAGCACATATTTAAAGGGGGAAAGCAGGAGTTACGGTCACGGATGCACCATTCGTGCGATGGGGAACCCATTTTGGGACGGGAGTTCTGTCATACCAGCAGGACTTATTCAGCATCTAGGAAGATGCGTGTGATGAGAGGAACGTACCAACTATATTCGTAGCACCAAGAAATCTCTTTTGTCTCTTATACTTTGGCCTTCTCCATATTGACTCTGTGACTTGATGGTGATACCTGATGATGACTAACCAGCAGCCACATACTCAATTCTCATTTGTCATGCAGCCTACGTATGTATAGAATCTGCTTACCGGTACCATTGCTTTTTTTCATTTGTCTCATCAGATATCAGATCGGCAAGACGCGGACAATTCAGCTGGTTGATTAGATGAAGGCTGTTTCTCTTATTCAAGCAGGCCAGAGGCAAAGATACGAATCACTATTGGCTAATCATGATACCGCACGGTCTCATCATGATCCTTCTGAAGGAAGTACGCCCATGCAGCTGCCATTTAGTCAAGAGCCACCTAGTAACCCCTCCTCGTCTCACCTATTCCCGATCCCCATCTCATCCTACCATCACATGTATATTCCAGAATGGCCACCCAAACTACTCCCGAGATCGTCTTGTTCGACCTGGCCTGCACCAACAATATTTGCTTCTCGCCTGTTGTCTGGTGCACACGCCTAATGCTGAACTACAAGAACATCTCTTACAGGACCATATTTGTCGAGTTCCCAGACATCGAACCAACACTGAGAGAGCTGTAAGACCTGCCTCAAACCCTGTCGTACCGCGACCCCTCAATCTATTGACCATTATTTCTAGCGGTTTGGCCCCGAACGAGACCGGCCACAAGTACACGGTCCCCGCCATCCAACATGTGCCGACCAACACGTACATGATGGGCTCGAGCCCCATCGCCGAGTTCCTGGAATCCACATACCCCGATCCGGCGGTGCCGCTGGCGTCGGAGCTGGGCCGCGAGATCGAGACCCGGGCGCGCACCGCCATCGGCCCCGTCATAACCAAGTCCCTGATGCCGCGCGAGATCCGGATCCTGTCGCCGCGCGCCCAGGAGTACTTCCGCCGCACGCGCGAGGCCGCCATTGGCCGCCCGCTCGAGGACCTGCTCGACTCCGGCCAGGAGCAGCAGCGCTGGGACGCTGCGACCGACGAGGTGCGGGCCCTCGGCGAGCTCCTGCAGAAACATAAGGTCGAGGGGCCGTTCGTGCTTGGCGCCCGGCCGAGCTACACTGACTTTTTCATTGCTGCATCGCTACAGTGTGCGAGGACAGTGGACGAGGGGGTGTTCGAGAGAGTTGCCAAGTTTCCCGGTTACAGAGATATTTATGACGCATGTCAGCCTTATATGGAAAGGAAGGATTAAACATGGAAACATGTTCGACAGGAGATCAGAGGGAAGATAGATAGAGAATTCGTTATGTGATCAAGTAAAACCCCATATCTATATTATGGCCTTTGGCAGGATTGTGTGTATGAGTTAAATCATCGCCTCCATCAGCCTGGACGAAATGAATGCAGCCCATGATAATGGCAAGCTGTTGGTCCTGTGTTTAAGAAGTGAAATATTTACAAAGGCTGATCATGAGAAAAACCTTGCCGAAATACCCTCAATATCCATAACCAAGTCACACTGAACTGCCTGTTACCTTTTAAGGAAGCTTCCTACTGGCACTGGCTATACCACTCATTGCTGGCTTTGCAAGTACCGGCAGAGCAGCACTTCGCACCATTCCAGCCGTTGCCGCCACATTGTCCGTACATGGCAGCGCACTAACACAACTTATGTTAGCATTGGGGAATTATCGCGAAAGCGCGCTGGATAGGCGACTTTGACTTACGTTGCCGCTACCACCGCCACCGCCACCGCCGCCGCCGCCACCGTTGTTGCCTGGGATGGCATAGTTAGTATCATATGTCGCCAGGGGTGATGACCCATACGATGTTTACTTACCGCCGCCGCCGCCATTACCGCCGCCGTTATCACCACCACCACTGCCGCCGCCACCAGCAGAGGCGCCGACGTTGATGGTCGCGGAGCCCGAGGAGAAGTAGCCCTCGGTGGCGACGATCTGGTAGTCGTGGGAGCCGAGGCGCATGCCGGCCTTGGCCCAGGCGTCGAAGTGGTTGGCGACGGTGACGGTGCCGCCGGTGCGCTTGCTGTTGCGGACGGACCAGAATTGCTGGAAGTTGGAGGTGCCCTCGATCGAGGGCGCGTTGTTGCGCTGGCTGACGCCTATCTGGTAGACGCTGCCGTCGCTGGTCACGGTGCCCTTGTTCGTGGCGCCCGACGACGGGTTGTACGTCCCAAAGTTCTCGACAATGTAGTACTCGATCAGCGGGTTGCGCGTCCAGCCGTAGACGGCCAGGTAGCTGTTGCCGTTGGGGCTGTAGGTCCCGCTGTAGTTGATGGTGCTGTTTTTGAATTACATTTCTCTGTTAGAATAGGGAGGGGGCGAGGATAGAGAAAGACGTCGTACTGTCTGTCGGGGGAAGGGGAAGGCAGGAATAAGCTTACCGGGCGCTACCCGGGTTCCATCCTTTGCCACCGACCCAGTTGCCGTTGCCGGACCATCTGACACTGTACTGACCACCGGCCTCGTTGTTGTAGGTTACATCACCGGCGCCATCAGTCCAGAAGGAGCTACAGGCAGACAGGTTAGCATCTAGTGCATGCACAACAGCTAGTATGATCGTCTAGGTGGTGTAGATATTGTAGATTTTCTTCCACATGTAGTAGGTTGGGGCCGATATCGAAGTACACAAGGGGGTAAGTGGCACTGACTAGTAGTATCCATTGTGAGTACCGGTACCAGAGGGCGTGGCACGGCTCATGAGATCGGAGAAAAACTCAGTAACATTGCCATTTTCCAAAGGGAAGGCAAGACTGCCAGTGGCAGCGGCCAGCACGGCAAGGAGCGAGGCGATCATGGTGACAGAGCTGAACTATGCCTGGCTGTTGCTGTGATGATGGATCAAGGGAACGATCGTCTCGGCCAGGGAGACGGCTTAATATATGCCCTGAATCGTCGTCCCTCCCATTATCCTTCCCCTGATCTTTGTCTCCCGGCTCCAGGATAGGGATCTCCGCAGATTTCGGCAAACCGGAGAGATCAACCAACCATATCGTTCGTTTTCCAGTAAGTCTAGACGAAGCTTGGAACGACGGGAAGCCATCGTCAGGTTGTCGTGGTGCGCCAAGATATCCAGGATCCGTGCTCATTCTATTGGAGGGATTTTCTCCCCTTTAGTTGACATGACAAGATTTTGACCCCGGCGCGATTGATAAGAGGGGTGCGCTAAGGGTCACATCACGACACGATCCCTTCCATCCGTCCTCCCTTGCATGTCGCCCCAGCCGCGAGCCTCTCGCGCAAGAGCAAACAACATTCGCGGTGCAGGTGGCGGTCTCATACCCTTCGAACGTAGGTCTAGATGTTCTTGCTTGAGACACAGACCTTCCTTAAATTAGAAGGAGAAATGGCGGTTGGCACGGCGGTGATGGAGATTTCCAGGAGCTCGTCAGCGGATAATTTGAAGCTTGGGTGCCCACGGGTGCCTTGGCCTCGGCTTGGCGACGGCTTGGCTTCGCGGAGGAACGTGGGTGTGCCTCCGAATTACTATCCTGAGAGGCCCGGGCTGCCCACCGGATGGTCCCATTTGGGGTAAATGAGTGCTCCGGTTTCCGGTGGCGCGAGACGTCCACGTCCACATTGGCCTGGGGACGCCGAATACGCAAGTGTCGGGTGATGTACCGTAGCAGCACATGGCGTCGGAGCTGGAAGGAGGTGCGGGCGACCGCATATCAGCCTCACGATAGGCCAAAAATAACGAACCAAAGAGTCAATCAGGTGTGAGAATCATCGGTTGGGCCGCAACTATCAATATGAACTTGTGCGGTCGAGGGGATATGAATCTAAGCACATTATCAATTTGAAAGGATTACAGTGCTGATACACTTGCGTGCCGTGCGGTGAGGCAAAGATGCTGTGTTGAGTCTTGTCACTCTCCAAGACGGGTGAGATTTGTTGGCTAAAGGTAGCCGAGATAAACGTCTGCGCCGGAAAGTCGGCCTGTTGTTGTTATTTTTGTTGGTATTGCCTCATATACCCCTTTTTCACTCTGAAATGAAGAACGAGAACTGAGAGATAATGTCCAAACACCTTTCCAGCGGCGTTTAGCCTTTTGGGAAATCGCTGTCGGATCTGATGAATCACATGAGCTGGGATGGTACTGTTCACACTATTCAGGATATAGTTGAGCCTGCCAAAGCGCACCCAGAGAGTGAGACAAGGACCCTCCATATTTACACTGCAAACACTTCACCAGTCCGAAGATCTCTAAGAGATAGAACCTATTAGACTGATGGGTCAATCCCAAGATAAATGTAGATTGCATTACTAACCCTTGGTTGCCCTCAAGGAGAGTGCCAAGTGCCACAACTGACAACCAGACCTCGGCCCGCTTCGTCCCCGTCCAACAAGCGGAACCTCCGCTGCGGCCCAGTGACGTCAGGGAAAACGCATGCCCAGAACCATCGCTGCAACACCGCATAAGGACTTCTCAGCTCGACCCGACTCACTACAGCCTCCAGAATTCGGATTCCACCCCGCTGCGCAGTGGACAATACCCAATTGGGCACGCACTTGCCCTCAATAAAGGCCTCAGCAGACAGTAGAAGATGTCGGCACTCCTCCTCCGCCGCACTGCGCTCCGCCGCACCGCGTTGCTGGGCACGGGACTCAGCTTCTCCCTCGGCACGGCCGTAGCGCTCAAGGAGCACCGCCGCCCGCTGCGCATGGACGCGCTCTCCGTACCGCGGCCCTTCACGTCTCAGTCAGCAGAGAAGAGTCCGGTGGCGGCAACAAAGGCGAAGGGTCTGGATCCCGACGTGCTCAGACAGCTGTCCGGAGGAAGTATTGGCGGTAAGGCCACCCCTTCATGTCATCTTGTCTGAGCTCGTGCTTGAGCTAATCATATCTCCCTGCCGCCAAGGTTTTCTCGCCGGGCTACTGGTCAGCGTCTTCTCCAAAACATTAGTTCTGCTACTGGGTATTTCCGTGGTCATTGTTCAGGTAAGATACTCGGTAACAATCACGGCCTGAATTTGCCTTCAGCATTTCTAGGTATGCTAAGCTAACGTCGACTGTGCCCCCTCTAGGTCGCCGCCAGATATGGAGTTGATCTGGTCGATCAACTGCGGGTGAAACAGCGAGTCAAGAACTCGCGCGTTCTAGAAGCGCTACGCAAGGACCCTGCTTTCAAGTTGAGCTTCGGTTTCTTCTTTGCCGCATCTGCATTCCTTCGCTTCGATAATGCTTAGGAAGACTATGAATTGCAGGTCGAGGAATCGAGCCGGTGTTTGCCTTCCCCAAATCAGTAGGGTCCAGTTTCCCTTTTCAGCCAGTTTAATACAACCTCGTTGTTGAAGAACCCGTGTGTTTTGTCCCAAATTTCGGCGTTGTATGCATTCAACCAAGCAATCTCTCCATCCGTTAGCAGGCTCGTATCGATAAGCTTGCGGCAGTAGGGCACCATCGTGACATGTTCGAATCCCAGCCAGGGCTTGTCACCGAACGAGTGCTTTGTCTTCACCTCCTTGACCATGATGATGTTCTCGATACGAATCCCAAACGATTCGTCCTTGTAGAACCCAGGCTCATTGGATATGACATTGCCAGGAGCCAATGCCACTTCAGCAAATTGAACCCTAGTGCCAATCCCTATAGGGCCCTCGTGGACATTCAGGAAGGAACCCACGCCATGACCAGTCCCATGACGGTAGTCCAAACCAAGATTCCACAGGTGCTGCCGCGCTAGACAATCGAGAGCAAAACCTGTAGTGCCTTTGGGGTACACGGCCTTGTCCAGAGCGATGTTTCCCTTCAAAACCAATGTGTAGGCTTCAATCTCTTCTGGAGTAGGGGTTCCGAAGTGTAGTGTCCGTGTTGTGTCAGTAGTTCCGTCCAGGTACTGCGCTCCTGAGTCGCAGAGGTAAATGGCATTCGGATCGATTGTGGCGCATGCTCCTTTCTCAGGCTTGTAATGGATGACGGCGGCGCTGGGGATATTTAGACATCAATTGCGATTGGGGAATATGCGATATAAGTGGGGGACTTACTTTGCGCCGGTGGAGGAGATTGTATCAAAAGACAGCCCGATGTAGTGCTCCTGCTTCTTGCGAAGGGCTTCAAGCTTGTCGGCAGCGTCCACCTCATCCAGAACGGACTTCTTTACGATAAGCTCTTGCTCGAGCCATGCGAAGTATTCAATCAGAGCAGCACCATCTCGGACGTGGCAAGCCCGCATACCCTCTAATTCGGCCTCGTTCTTCACTGCTTTGGAATCGCCGATCGGGCTTCGCATTTCCTCCACCATCTCATCTCCTCCCAGGGCACGCTTGAGAGCCCACGATGCCTTATTAGAGATGAGGAACTTTTGCGACTCGCCCGATTTCTCACTGTTGGCCTGCTGGCCCTTCTGTCCCAAAGACGTAACCTCCTTGAATACAGCATCGTATGGCTTGATGGTCACCCCAACCTCGGTCAGAACCGCCTGGTATTTTTCGTCTAGTTTTGACGAGTCGATGTACAGTGTGGTGTGCTCGGGTGCAACCACGGCGTAAGAGAAGAAAACGGGGTTGTAGGGGATGTCACTGCCTCGAAGGTTGAAAAGCCAGGCGATCTCATCCAGCATGGAAACGACAAAGCCAAATGCCTTCTTCTTCTCGAGCTCCTTACGCAACTCAGTAAGCTTAGCCTTGACATCCTTGCCAGCGTATTTATCCTCAAGGATGAAGACTGGTTCACTGGGTCGCGGGGGCCGCTCGCTGGCCCATACCTGATCAACCAAGTTTCCTTGGATGGGCACCAAATCCTTGCCGCCTTCCTTCTTAATCTTGTCGGATAGCTTCTTGGCTATTCCCGCAGTCAGAAGAGTCGGGTCAACGGCAACACTCTTGCCGCCAGCTGCCTGTTCGGCACACCATTCCTGCCAGGTCGGTACGTTTTCGATACCCTGCTTTAACAACGTCCAATTGCTGTCCAGCTGCTTGGAGGCCTGGTTGAAGTAGCGGCCGTCGGTAGCAAGGGCAGCCTTATCATGTGCAATAACGGCACAACCAGCAGAACCAGTGAAGCCCGAAATGAAAGCTCGGCGGGCATCGCAGGCGGCAATGTACTCGGAAGAGTGGCTGTCTTCGGACGGCACGACATAGACATCGACACTATGCTCCTTCATGAACTTCCGCAAGGCGGTTAGCCGGCTTGTGGTATCGACCTTCTCCATATCTATTGCTGTAGTATATGCACGATATGCGTGATTCGAGGGGTTCGCAAGTACCAGGGGGTTTCGGCGAGGAGATCGACAGGTGAGGGAATGGACTCTCGATAGTGGAGGTGCAACGAGCCTGGGCAGACTCCTCGATAAAAGGGATATGGACCGGAGAAGTCGCATCAGCGAGTAGATGCCGAGCTGTTAGAGACCAAGACTCTGTTGACTATCCTCGCTGGCGGTCCGAGTCAACGGTCGATTGCCAATGTGTCTGCTAAATCGAGACAGCTGGTCAATTGCAGACGTCGCTTTGGGCAGTCTATGATGACGGCAAGGCAAGAAAAACGACAGTTAATGAAACTCTTCCAAAAAAAAAAAACCAGTTCGTGGGTAGGACAGAGAGCACTATGTTCTTCTCTGAGGATGTACGTGTAGTTCATTCGAGTTTGATCATGTCGGCATGTTTATGCGCAATCCCCTAGCCAGGCCAGGAAGGAGGGAACATAGCGGAGGGGTAATGCCGAGCTGTATAGCTACATTGCCTCGACGCCCAAAGACGACAATGGCAATGGACAACAAGCCATCATCAAGTCCCTCCCCTTCAATCACTCATTCGCCAAAGGAGACAACACGAAGACCGACATCATTATATCTCATGGATAAGGTTCAGCTTGGTTGTCAACAGACAAAACGGCAGGAATGTCTAACTGCCGCGAGCGGAATAAGAATCAATGAGGTACCTAGGACGGGACCATTTGGAGGGGCAGAAATACAGCGATACAAGAGATCGCGTTGATGGCTCGAGCGCCCTCACGTAAAATGCACGCACTTTAAGTGCCTTGGTGCTTAACAAGGCAGAAACAAGGTTCCTCTCTTGTCGATCGGCCTCAGAGAATCTGCTGAAAGCTCATGGGTTACACTAGGAGAATACCAAGGACTGCCACACTGCATCACATCATACATGACAGTCTTCAGTACTTGTCTTGTGTGAGGATCGCAGGCTGGGTACGTCGCTACCGCTACCGTGCCTACTTGTGGGGAGCTGGATCTAGCCCCACCTTGTATTTCATCGATCAATGATTGATTTTGGGCTCCAAGAAAATCCCCTTACCTAAGCTCTAACCCAGCTCTACCTACCGATATCAGAATCAGGCTGTCCCAGACCACCACTTATCAAAATCCCATGATTATGGATGAGCGTCATGGACCAAATACCTCAGCCAGCCAGCATTGACGATATCGAGAATGTGCGTGTTGTACCCGTCTACCCATGTGTTCCGAGGTTTCCCCCCTTGTCTCGTGGCAAGTAAGCATCCTCACTGTTGCTGAGTGCTATACACCATCGCGTCGCCATTCACCAACTGCCCTGTCACCTCATCGCATGTGAAGGGCATTCTTCATTACTGACATATATCGCAGTTAGTCGAAAGTTTGTATCAGCCAAATTCACCTGCTGTTGTCTCACGGATCCAGGAATCTCTCCAGAGGCTACAGAAGTCCCCGGACGGCTGGCAGATCGCAGACGCCCTACTGGCAAGATCTTCAGACAACGTCAAGTTTTTTGGGGCTCTCACATTTGTCGTCAAACTCAACACTGATACCATCGATGATGAGGAGGCAAAACTTCTGATACAGAAGCTCATCAACTGGCTTGTCGTTTCACTGGACAACGGGGCTGGCTCGATAGTCATCAGGAAGCTCTGCTCTGCCTTAGTCACCCATTACGTCCATTTCTCCCATCTATGGCCGCTATGCATTCGAGGTCTCGTCTACTGCCTGGATCTGAATAAGGGAGACGTCCTAGACGATGCCCAAGACGCAGCGCCCGTCAGGGATATATTTCCCTCGCTAACTCCACAGAAAGCCATCAGCGTAGCGTGGTTCGCAGCGGCACTAGCTGAAGAAGGAGAGAAGATAGATTCAAGATCTAGCAAATACATTGCTCTTCACGAACGTCTTGTCAGAAACTCTCAGGACGTAGCAACCATCGTGGCTGTCTCCCTATCTGGCTCAGCAGGACCGCGAGTTCAGAGGGATGCCATCGACGCCCTGCATGATTGGATGACCTACGGCGAACGTGTACCAAACGATCAGCTGACTGCCAACTTGAGGCCCCTGCTTCGTCCAACGATAGAATGTCTGGCTGTGGATGACATCTATGAGGCAGCGATAGAAATTCTGACCGATTCCCTGAACAATTGGCAGAATTTCTTCGCCCAGGATGACTACGACTTGCTGTATTCTCTCTTCGACTCGGACTGGTCGCAGAAACGCTATCAAGAGCTGACGCAGGGCGATTTTGATTTTTCTTCAGTGAAATTCGGTCTCCTCATGATCGCATTCGGCGACGCTCAAATTACTGAGCTGCTTGACCCATCTAACGAAAGGGCGCAGCGCTTTCTGGCTGGGCTATTGGGATTGCTGGCTGCTCAGGGCCATCTGGTCGCTGAAGACAAGATATTTGTTCCCGCCCTGGATTTCTGGGCTACACTCATCGAGTCGATGACCGATAATCTGTTCTCAGAACCAGACCAGCCGGTCAACTGGAGCATACCTCCGTTATCGTATCTTATGCAAGTTGTCTCTCATTGTTGGCGGAAAATCCAATACCCTCACATCAGTGTGTACAACGCTTGGGATTCAACAGAACGAGTTGGGTTCGGCGATGCGCGCAAGGACGTGTCTGACTTGCTTCAGACCATGTACACACTTGCCGGCGAATCGCTAATCTCTGTTTTCGCTGATCTAACGACCCAAAGCCTCTCCGCTACTTCTTGGGCAGAGCTTGAAGCCGCAGCCTTTTGTTTAGGCTCCTTATCCGATTGCCTTCCTGACAACGATTCTTGCGATGCAGTCCTGTCCAAAGTTTTTGGTTCTCAGCTGTTTGACCTGTTGCGCCAGGGGCAATCGGTTGTGCCCGTCCGGACAAGACAAACGTGTCTTTCCCTTATCGAGAGGTATTCGGATTACTTCGTACGCCGTGCTGAATTCCTACCAGCAGCCCTGAATCTGCTGTTCGGCGCCCTAAACGAGTCTCACTTGGCTGGCCCTTCTGCCAAGTCTATATACAGGCTTTGTTCTTCATGCAGGGCGATCCTAACTCCTGAGGTTGGCGCGTTTCTCGACCAGTACGGCGTCATCCGAAATAGCGTTCCTATGGATTCGCTCACCGAGGAGCGGATAGTCAGCGCTATTGCCTCCATCATCCAGGCTGTCCCGGAGGAGCCGCAGCGCCTTGGGGCTTTCCGGCAACTACTCGTGGTAATCGCTTCCGATATCGAAAAGGCCATACAGCTCAAATCTATGCCTGAATCATTTATGATGGAACCGAACGATCCTACAGTGATACAATCATTCGATTCAAACCAGCGGCCAACCCAACAGGTACCTGGGCATGAGGTTGCCCTGCAAGTCGCTGTTCGATCTTTACGATGTTTGCTTGGAGCAGCTAAAGGCCTCCAGTCACCTTCGGATTCCCCCATAAATCTTGACGCGGATGAGAGCTCGATGACGGCCAAGACTAGTCCGGAACTTGAACAACTACAGATCAGTATCATGAACGTCCTTGCCCAAATCAAGGCTACGTTTCCCGACAGTCTTCAAGTGATGGTAAGTGTTACTTACATTCAAGTGACTGATCATTGCCAGCATTTATCGCTAGCTATCCTATTATCTACCATCCTATTACCTGCTACCCTGACACCGCCTATCATGTTGAGTGTCACTGCGGTTTCTTCCAGAATATTTTTGACACCTTGGCTAACGAAATGGAATAGACTGATATCAATCACGTTGTCCGAGCTGGCTTTTCGGAGACCGAACCGGGGCCATTTGTTTTCCCTCCGCAGTTGGTGATTGACCTTCTCACCAGTCCCTGGCATGTAGCAGCCCCCTACGGCAGTAAATACCGCTCAAGTCTTCTTGAGCTATGTGCATAACGGGAACTACAGGGGCCAGATGCGCCAGGTTATTGACCAGCTTTTGCCATGGGTTATAAGTTATATTGGGATGCTTGGCCGTATGCCTTCCTGATTCTTGAAGCACAGAGCACGCATAACTAACCTTCGGTCAGACCCATCAAACGACCCCGAGTTGGCCCAATTCAGCATTGAATTCATCCAAAAGGCCATCCAGCGGTGCCCTGATGTCCTGTCACGAGTCCAACCTCAAAGTAATGCCGGATACATCTTCACGTTTGCCATTGAGATGCTCAATGGAAAGGAGCCATTGCCAAAAGCTGCTGCGGCTGATTTCTGGGTATGCACCCCTCGATGAAGAGAAGGGCTACATTTATCGTGGCTTGAACCTACCATGCTGCGTCAACATCTTGATAGTGTTTGATAGCATTGGCATAGATGGTCAGGGTAGACACGATAGGTGTAACGAGCCCTCCTACTGCCAGTGTTGTGCCATAGCTAACCCATCCAGACTTCCTTCATTACACTGAAAACCGACGATGAAAGTACGCAAAGCACGATCACGGGGGCAATGAATCAGTTCGGCCCCGTACTCGCACAGTCCCTTATTCACAACGTGGGCGGCAACGCAGCACGTAGTGAGCTGGACAAGCTTAGCGACCCCCTTAAGAAACTCGTTTTCCAGAACGCCAACGCTCGCCAGTGGCTCGAGGCAGCATTGAACGACGACTCGTTCCCCAGCGACAAGGTCTCCCCTGCAGAAAAAGCGTTATTCCTGAAAAAGATTACCAGGTGGGTTCTCATTTCATCTATCCCATGGACGGCTTCGATCATTCAATACTGGTATCCCCAGGGAACCAGGCTTGATGTTTCGAACGCGCAGGCAATTCTTTAGTAGAAAAAGCCATTGATTCGGCTCGCTCCTTTTACCTGCGGTAGCTGACATAAGACAAAACGGCTTGTAGCCTGCGAGGATCCAGAGCTACGAATCAAGTTGTCAAGGAGTTTTGGGTATCTTGTCGCGGTACAGGTCTTGGTTATACATCGTGACCTACTCTGACGACCTTCATTCAATTCCATCTTTTACGGGGTGCCACTGGACGGTAGTGTTTCGTTTCCAATTGACGATGAGCAGTTGGTTCAAGTCCCCGGTAACTGTGGTGTCGCCAAAGCCGCCACCATGTATGAGGGCGCTATCGAAGGAAAGCAACTGGCTGGCTTTTCAAGCACTGAGGCCCAAGCGGCCAAGCCTAGCTCTACTATAGGGCGACCATTATCAACAGGTTGTTATATGGCCATTGAGTTTCGGGGCATGGAGAAAATCGAGTTAATACAACTGGTAACATGCAGTTCAGTTCCCTTTAGTAGCCCTCCGTGCTGATCTCCTATACAACGGACGCCAGATGCTAGATGGCAGAGATTGCATATGGCTAAGACTGAGTGATCATTGGAAGAAGCAATAGACACATAGGAAATGAATGGAAAGCCAGGCTGCCAATCTGTTAATATGCCTAAAAGAGATATTTGACTTGACCTTTGTAGAGGCTGACATGGGAAGTCTACAAATAAAGACCAACCTATTGGCCTATTGCCCATATGATCAATCGAGTTTTGCCAAGGGAAGTAAGTGGCCTAGGAGTAAATTGGCACCAAAGTAGTCCTAAGTGATAACAAAGAAAGGCCCAGGTGAAGAGCAGATGATTGAATATTATCCGGATGTGATTTTGAGCCCAAGAAGTTCAGATGGTAACCAGCCCTGCCAGTGACTATTTGGTGCTCTTCTCTGCAATCCGCTTGCTTGCTCACTCTTCTGACTCCCATCAAGCCAAGCAGCGCACAGGGTGATACCTTCGTCGTGACGCCTGTTGCAACCCACGCACCGCAGTGCGCACGCCAGTTATTTTTTTGATTTCTGGGGTTTCCTGCTACACCGCAACCGCAACGCAGACTGCAAATGCCACCTACCTGCTTTGGTTCAAAGATCGCGCCTTGTGTGCCAAGATAAACCATGGCCGACGCCAACCTTCTAATCTCCAATGGCACTTGCTACATGTCTGCCAACAAGGAGGCATACAAGGACTATATCCCCTGCGGGAACGCTGCCTCTGGACAACATTATCAGTGCTGCAGCACGGGTGATACCTGTTTATCCAGCAACGCATGCTTTAACTGTGAGTTGGAAAAACACCTTGTGCAAAACCACTTGTCTATCGAGACTTTGGTCTTTCCCGCAAATTGATTCAAGATTGATCCATAGCTGTTCCTCGAGATGAACAAAATAGCTGACCAATAGATCACAACTTACAGTTGACTATCGTACTACCTACCTCGTAGGCTGCACTGACGAGAGCTACAAGGCGGGTGTTTGTCCAAATAAGGGCGACTACAGCAACCAGCAGTGGGTGAGTCTTATACACTGCGATAATTCCCCTGAGAGAAGCCTGGATGTGGGATGGTTTGGCTGCGAGGAGGACCTCGACAAGCCCTATATAAACAGTGGCAACCGGGACTGTCTTTGCTCCAACCGTGGGGACCATTCGCCGCTCTTCTTCGACGGCCAGATACTCACCAATCACGCGAACTTGCCCAGGACCTCGGGTGGCACTATTGCTTTTTCTCCTGGATACACGCCGACCGCGGCTGCCAGCAACCAGCCGACGAAGGGAAGCGATGGTGGAACTACCGTTACCACTGCACCGGAAACCTCGAGCGGAGGTGGTTCCGCTGCCACAGGTTCCGCTGCAGCATCGACAACGAATTCTGGGGGCCCGGTTCTCTCCAAAGGCGCCTTGGCTGGTGTCAGTGCTGGAGCCGGCGTGGTTGCAATCCTTCTCGTCGCCCTCGTCTTCCTGGTACTCCGCTACCGTCGTATCAAGACCAAGAATGAGCCCGGATACGAAGGCCTGCGCCCATCGCCTGCTGGCACTACTCGCGGTTTTGGTGGTAGCCCTCACAATGTCGACGGCAGCAACTGTGACGACAAGGTCAGCCCGAATACCATTACTCCTGCAAACACACCCGTTCATCCACACCATCACCAAGCTGGCGAAAATAATCAAGAAGCACATGGATATTACAAGGCCGAGCTGCCGGCCGACAACCCCCACCCTGTCATTCCGTCAGCTGGGCCTTCCTTGTGTCCTCTCCACACTCGGCGGGAACAGCAAGCGCAGCCACTACAATATACAGCCTACGACCCGGACCGAGACCGCTGCGTGCCACCGCTGTCCGCCATCTCTGAGAGATCGAACGAGACTGCGATGATGCATTCGCCACTTCCGCGTGTCAGCCAGCAAAGCACGGGGGAGACGGCTGGAGCAGTGAGTGGGGACTCACAAGACCAGGGCCACAGTCAGAAAAGAAGTGGCGGGATGAATCCCATCTATGAGATGGCATAATGGGCGAGGATCCGCGGAGGAAAAGGGGTGGGGAGGGGGGCACGTTCTTCCAGGTTTGTTTAGTGGGAGTCGTTTACTGGTATATATCAGGCACGAGCATAGCCTGCGCTTGATAATAGACCCCTTGATTCAGAAAGCAGTATACCTTTACTGCGCCTTATCTATGGAATCGCGCCAACGCGCAAATAGATTCCGTCTTGCTTCTCAGGGGTGGATGGTTCGCCTCGGACGTATGGCGCTGTTAGAGAGGCGAGTCCCTAATCATTCGCAGCATAGCTGGTAGAAGACATAATACAGAGACACAATTCCACCATAACGAATTATTTTACAATGACATTTGTAGTGTACAATAGAGTACATTGCTTGTTTACATATTTAGCTTGTACAGTACACACGGTCTACTTCAAGTTTGAGACCGGACTCTTCAACTTTACTGTATCACCGGTCTGCCATCATGTTCCGTACAGACTTAAAGTACGGCTCTGGGAAAAGCTCCTTAAGCTCATCTTTCGTCAGCCACTTGAAGTCTCTGTAGCCCAGGGTGTTCTCCTTCAGATCAGCCTGACCGGCCATAATTCTGCCCTTTAAGAAGAATGTCTTCTCCCCCTTTGTCGCTAACGACGTGTCCTCCTTGAACACCGGCTGCACAACATGATGGGCCACGGGCACGCGACCTACGATCCATGTGTTCATGTTAGGGCCTGCTGCCGCATCCAATATCCGCTGAGCAGCCTGGAATGGCATTAGCATACGTCAATATCCCTGACTGCGGTTCTCTGCTTACCTGATGCAGATTCTCCTCTGTCGACATGTCGTCAGTCGGGAACTGCCACTCTCCACTTGCTTTCTTGACAGCTAGGTACAATGTCTGATCCAGCTTGCGGTCTAGCTTTCGCACATCATTCTTCTGGTCCGACTCGGTGATTCGCGGCTGCGGCTTCTCCGCAGGCACAATCTCGTCCGGCTTGGCTTTCTCACCATCCTCGGTGACTCTCGACTCAGCGTCCTTCAACAAAGTCTCCCGAATTCGGTTCGTGTCACTGAGAGTACTGCCGACCAGCAATTCGTCGTTCCATGCATTTCGGCCCTTGGCGTAGTACCTACCCAGCTCCTTGGCCACGAGACCGCCGCGCTCCGCGAACTTGATCCTCCAGTCCAGGTCGGCTGCCGTGTCCTTCTTGAAGAACATGCTGTGTCGAAACTCGGTGGTCAAACGCTCGTTCAGTCGCTTCTGGTAGAAGAAGAAGGCATCTTCAAAGGGCGTGAGCGGCCGGGTAAGAAGCGGGGCTCGGGAGAGGATGATGCTGGACCGGAGGCGGTACTCGGCTGTCCGGGGCACTGTGAAGGGCACATGAGGTTCTGATTGAGTGGGCTTGAGGTGGTGAGCTTCGGCTGTCGCCTGTGCCTCGGCGGCGACAGAGTATGGCCGAAGAGATTGTGTTGTTCTGCAGCTGGCGCATATGTTCGGTCTCCCTGTAATCGGGTTAGTAGGTGATCCCACAAGCGATGGGTTCAGGTGTTTGGGCGAGCCATTCGTGAACCAATTGCACTTACTCCGCAATAATGCCGCAGCAGCACTGCTGCCTCTAAGTGAAGAAGCCATGTCTGCTAATCACGAAACTCGACAACCGCCCCAGTTACGTGGATTGGGCGAAGGGATTGCGGTAGTATCTTCAACACTACGAGCCCGCAATTCAATGGTACAGGGTCGCGCGACATTGAACTTTTTCGATGAGCTCCCCTGTCCGCTTAGGTAAGGATGCGTCGTTGCTTAGGGCGGTTTGGGGGAATCCCGTGCGCCACAACAGCCCAGCCACCAGCCACAGGTCCCAGTAGGCTCGCACCTCGTTTGCGTTAGGCGTTTGTGATGGCCTGCAGATCGGCAACAGCCGCCAACCACAAAATGCGCGTTCCTGACACGGGATGTGATTGTGAGACTGGCAACTGGATTCTCGAAACGCTCTGGGCCGTGCATTAGCTGCCGGCTGGACTTGCTGACTTGTAGAACCCAGGTCGTCGTCATCTTCTAACGATCCCTCCCCGGATGCTCGCACAGGTTCGAGTGGAGTCCCTCCCCCAGTTGCCCAGTCCCAACACTACCTGCATCTCCGATAAACTCCTGTCGCAAAACCACCTTGCACTCTCTGGGAAGCATGTCGCTTAATTAAGAACTTGAATATTTCATTCTGGCATGGCTCCTTCGTTGCCTATCTGATCCTCCGTGTCTCTATTCTTGTCTGCCTCGATGTAGTGTGCCGTCCGTGGCCCGCAGATAGACACCCCATCATCGCGCGCTACCTCCCCCCCCACCAATAATCCGACCTCGAAACAACCTGCCTTTGTATAGCTGGACTTCCAATGCGCTCCTCGTCGACCGACTGCGGCGATGATCTGTGTACCGCGCCCGGGTCGCCCGCGCTTTCGACAGCCTCGACCCTGATAGCCCTCACGCCTTTCATCTTGACCTTCGGTGTCGTCTCGCTTGTCGTCCTGCGGAACATCTTCCCCCAGCTTTCCCGGGTCCAGAATTCTCGCGACGGCGAAGACCACTTCCTGCCGTCGGATGCTCCGCTTTCCTTACAGCAGGCACATGCCGAACATGGCTCCAAGTCGCTCCGCCGGCGCGTGGCAGCGGCCGCCTTTTCAACAACTGTAGGCCTCGCCGCCGTGCTGGCCGAGCTGATCCTTTGCGAGATCTCTGAGCTGGTCAGCCCGTATGCGCGCGCAACCGCTCTCAAAATAACCGTACCCACATTACTCTTCTTCTTGATCGTCGTAATACCGTTTCTCGAACTCCAATCACTGGTCGCCAGTTCAGGCTGGACATTCCAACGCAACGCCAAGGGCCGCATCCCCCGGACGGCATGGGTCCTTCAGTTTGCTGTGTTTGGCCTCTGGTTGTTCGCCTTCTGGTCACTCGGACACCTCGTACCGATTGACGGCAAGGATATCCACGCAAGCGTCAAGATGGCGAAATCCCAGGCGCAGAGTACTGGTGGGCTAGCACGTGCTTGTCTTGAGCGAATCGGTGTTATTGGCATCTCGCTCATGGCATTACTGTCGGGTTTCGCTTCCGTGTCTTCGCCATGGCATACGTTTGGAAGCCCGGCCTCCAGACGGCCTGTGACGGAATCCGACATTGCGCGGAAGCAGGCGGGACTGGACGCTACGAACGAGATGCTGCTGACTAAACGCCACCGGCTGCAGACGCTGCAACGGAAAGTAGCCGAATCGTCCGCCAAGGAGAAGGGCGGCCTGGTTACTAAAATGCTGGGTTCTATCCGTGGCGGTGGTGACGCTGGTGAGATTCGTGACTTGAAACTTGAAATCACTGGTCTCGAGGCAATGGAAGCCAACCTGAGCAACTCACTCTCGAACCTGAAATCGCGCCAGGCAAACTCTGCCCGAACAGCAACACCGATGGGGAAGCTTTTTGTGATTCCAACATACGTGTTCAGTCTGTACTGTGTGTATAGAATCTTAGCAACGACGCTCACAAGTCTCCGTCGGTTATACTCGCCATCTGCCTCCTTTTCTTCATCAGATCCGATCAATCGCATGCTAGGTCTCCTCGCAAAACACTGGGACCCGAAGCTCGACCAGATCGCGTGGGCTCGCCAGATCTCTTTCTTGCTCTCTGGGGTTATCCTTGCGGCCTCGGCCAACTCGGCTCTCCAAACATTCCACATATTCGCAAAATGGGCCCCTGGCCTCCTTTACCAAGCGCAAGCCAATCTTGCGCTTCTCATCGGGCAGATCAGCGCTATCTACGTCATCTCTTCCGCCCTACTGTTACGCAGCAACCTTCCCAAGGAGGTGGGAAGCGCTGTCGGGGATGCCTTGGAGAGTGCTCTTGAACCGGGTTTCGTGGATCGCTGGTTCGAGGGCTGGTTCTTGCTGGCAAGTATCGTCACGGCGGCCGGTATATATGTGGGTAGGAAGATAGGGGAGCTGGGCGAAGACTGGGATGATGTTGAGATGGCTGAGATAGGTCAGAAGAGGTCGTAGGACTTCATAAGTCAAAGGGCCTCGTAATAGCATCACATCTAGCTGCTGGCTTCGGGTTTCAGTCAAAGTGAGCATCTGGAGTTTGGGCTTTGAGTCTATATTAGGTACCAGTCCATTGTATAAACAATATGACAACTTTACTGTTCAATTCCTGACCTTTTCGACGTGCTCCTTGTAAAGAGCTGGTCAGTTGCAGCTTCTTGTACCATTGTTGGACGCTTTTTATTGGAGAGTTTGCTCTGTTCGTATGATGAAATTCCACGAAAAGAAAAGAAAAATCAACAATACCTCATGTATGATTGACCTAATTCAAACTGGGGGCTTTCCTTCTTAGAAGTAGACCATCTACAGTGCAACCAGGAAGGAACAACAAACACCCCAGCATTTTTCGCCCTTCTTTGGCGAATCCAACCCTCGCATCTTCCCGCATACTGCTCAATACACTTGGGCCTGTCAAGTTGAACCAAACCACTTCATTTCAGTTTCAAACTTCCCGTCGAACACCGCCATGTCCAGCAGCGACAAGTCGGATGAGATGCCCTCGGGCTTTGGGTGGGCAGACCAAGTCGCCAGCTTCCCACCGCGCACCGCCAGTACCGAAGAAGTGCAACAGTGGCTGGAATTCTTTCTCGAGCAGCGCGCATTTGACAGCGAAGAGTTTCATATCTTCCTCAATCAAGTGCGACTGAACGGAGAAGAGCTTCATAGTCTGAGTAAGGCCAAGCTGCAGAAGAAACTTCCCAAGGTCCCCGACTACGGTGGCGGTTTCGTCTTAGAAGACGATCTCTCCTACTATCATTTCGAGCAAATGCTCGAGACCATCTTCACGGACATTATCCGCGCCCGCAAGGAGGTGAGTGGTGGTTTTCCCCCGGACAGTCTCGATGCCGCTGATTTATGTTCATTCTTCATGTGTCTCATTGTCCTTCGGCATACGTACCTAAGTCTGTTGTTTTATCTGTTGTTTTCCTTCCCGGTTCTTTTTGGGCGGAAATACTAACGTGCGATGGAGGAACAGAGCGGTATCGTTGTCCCAAAAGGCAAGGCGAAGAGCACCCATGGCGGTTATGAATCGGGTATTCTCCTGACATTGTTGTGCAGCGCCTTGTTCTGCACACTCGGTGTTTGCTGCGTCTTCTGGATTCTGTAATGGGCCCCAAGTCATGATGACTAGGTTGACGGATGGTACAAATTGCCAAATGCCTGGCTGGTGGAAGGTATGAAACCAATCATGTTGCCCCAAGCGAAAATCAATCTGGCTCCAGGTCCTACATCAGGTGTAAAGGGACCTGATGCCATCCTTCATAGCTGCAATCACGGGTTACTGTCCTTCTACCTTATCATTACATGC
This sequence comes from Apiospora kogelbergensis, assembly GCF_038363985.1. Taxonomy (NCBI): domain Eukaryota; kingdom Fungi; phylum Ascomycota; class Sordariomycetes; order Amphisphaeriales; family Apiosporaceae; genus Apiospora; species Apiospora kogelbergensis. The sequence continues at coordinate 2,807,425 of NW_027117422.1, forward strand.
CCAGATGCGGAAGTCCAGCCAGCAAATCAAAGCCCGTTTCTCAGTCCAATTCAGGGGAAACAGGATATCGGCCTGCATGTGATCATACACTTTGTATTCGCAATTTTGACTCGAAATGTACATGCAGGTAGTAACCTATGTTCAAGTCGGCAATGATGTGGACAGTGGCGAGCTGCGTTTGATAAATGATTAACCATGTCAATCGCGGCTGCCACTCCAACAACGTGTTTGTTGTAGACTTTTTGCAGCACATAAAAAGGAAAAATGTCAGTACGACCAAATGTCGCACGCTCGCGTGATATTCGGATCGTTACAGTCAAATCTTAGGATTAGCTTCTGATTCATATTCAATTCATCATCTCCAGATCCATTGCAGTAAGTCATGACACATACATATCCTGAACTTGTTCATACAGAGGACGGGATGGCCAACCAGACGAGAAGACAGACAGCTCTTCAATACTGGTATGTCCCCGTATTCCATCCCTGGCTCTCTCTCCGAGGCCCATACTTGTATGGCTGAATCGCTACCAGGACGCCACGTGCGGACTTTTCAGGGTGCCAGTACACGCACGATCGAAACCACTTTCCATCCAACGTTCAAGGGAATGCCGAATATCTCGTCTTGCGATATCCGCCAGTCGCTTGTTGTCGTCGTTCACCCACGCCGGTTTGACGATGTTGCAAAGCTCCAACGGTGTTTTCAGACCAAACCTTTTCAGACAATCGCCGTTGAAATGCTCGTTGTCTCGGTCTCCATCAAATGCTCTTGGGACATGGCCGCCTTCAATGCCGCAACCTTTGGCATCCGCCCCCCAGAAGAGCAGAAGCTCAACCCACTCTGTTTCGAGGTGCATAATAGCGATCTGAAGAGGGGTGTAAGCGAACTGCTCCGGCAATGGTTCCTCCGCCGCATCAGAGGCCATATGTCTATTTGGCGCGAATGGTTTGGGATTAGGCTTGGCGCCTTGCTGCAGAACCTTCTTGAGTAAAGAAAAGGCGATATCGCTATCGACACCGCCAGCAGACAAAGACTGCAGCAGACTGAATAGAACCTCGCTTTCACAGTCAAAATCTGCCCCGTTGGCGATGAACAGGTCAAGAAAAGCGCTATTACGTGTTCGGACAACATGTGCCAGAAGCGTCTCATAGTTCTCCTTCTCGATACTGAATGTCGCTGTCCAGATTTCCTCTCGCTTCCTGAGGCTCAGGTTTTTGAAGTCAGGACATTCCTCCATGTATTTCTTTGCCATTTCCGGCCAGCCTAGGAGCACCAGGTTGAGCAAAACCCCGATCTGATCCGCATAGTGACCCATCGGTCGCGCCTCGATACCGAGAAGGAGCTTCTCCCACTGTGGGAACTCCCTACGCATTGTCGCCTTTATGCCGCCTACCTGCTTGAGGTAAGCTGCATGCTGTGAAGAGGGCTTCAGCGACTTCCAAACCAGGTCCACCAGCTCCTCGTTCTCCATCAGCTCCATACGGCGTTGGGACAGAGCATTTTCGGTCACTGCCAGGGCGTATTCATCCGAGGGATGTACTAGGTTTTTACGCGTCGGGTTATGTCTGATGCCAAAGCGTTGCAGTGCTCGAAAGAAAGCCACCAAATCGACTATCCTTAGGAAGTCTTCAGACAATGCGAAGAATTTAGCCTTGCCTTCGGCGGCGTGCCGAGAGAAGAGATACTCCTTGACCGTATAGTGTGCCAGTACTACCCTGTGGGCCACTGGTGCCTCGGGATAGTTGAACTTGGTTGATAGCCTGGCGTCCTTCCTTCTCGTGACAGTAACAAGGCAGCTGCAAACATTTCTCAGACGATCCACATTATACACGCCGACGTTGCCGAACTGGACCTTGTACAAAGACACCTCAACAAGAATCTCTGCACTGGTGATGGGTGTGCGAGGGTTGCAGAGCAGAGCCAGTGCAATACGGGCAAATTCGTGGTCTGCATCCGGAATCTGGGTGAGAATGCGCTCGTAGGTTCCGAAAAGATCCTCGGGGAAGCCTTTGATCTGTTGCAAGATGTATTGCTCGTCACAAATTGACTCTTGGTTCAATCGTTTCACCAGATCAAGCTGACATACTAGCCATCGGAACATGCCCTGGGCCCGATCGACCAGTGCACTCTCCACGCGTTCCATCATTGCTTCATTCCAGCCGTGGATCTTCCCCAGTTCCTTGTGTGCAAGTTTTCGCATGTCATTCTTGACGCCTGCACCAGACATAGGGATCTCGACACAACCGGGCGACTGTTTAGTGAAGATTTCACGGATATCGGTCTCGTCTCGGCTGGTCACCAGGAGAGAGATTCTCCAGAACTCGCTACACGTGCCTATCTTCTGAAGCACTCGCGCAATGTGTCCCCGATCCTGGCTCTCGTCGATGGCGTCAACAACAATGTAGATACGTTCCAGCTTCTCAGCCAAATGGACGAGGCTTTCTAGCAGGTCTTCCTCCGCCGGTTTGACGTCCTCCCGAAAGCGCTGCTGAATGTTCTCCGGAATGTGGTCTGCTTTCCTCGAAAGGTCCTTGATGACGCATCGAAGGAAGTCTCCTGTCTCATCTTTCCCTCGAGAGTGAAGGCAGTAGTAATAGGTGCAATTTCGCTGTCCTTTGATACTTGCGACATGGTCGATGAGGTATGATGCCATGACTGTTTTCCCTGAACCGGGAATGCCCCAGATCCAGCAGAATCGAGACGAGTTGAGCATGGTAGTCATGGTTGCTGCCCCCTCTTCAAGCCAGTTCACCAAGTCCTGCTCCATCGTGATCCACCTGCAGGTATTTGGTTCTTGATTGCTGCTCTTGTCGCGGTGCATATCCCTGATCTCTTCCATGATGGTCGTCCACCAGCGTCTGAACTCGCGAATATCGGCGTCTAATTTTCAGCAATGCCTGTCAGTAACGTTCCTTGAGTGCTCTTCGTTATCATGATCGGCGATTAGGGCAGCATTTGTCATGGCAGCACAGCATGAGAAGGCAGGATTCATTGGTCTTCGGCCCTCGTTTTCTCATGTCGGCTCATAATGTTGCAGTTCTGAGGTGATGGGGATACATGTGCGGAGCATGGAGCTTTCCTCGGGGTGCATTACTCACCAGAAAGTTGAGCCACGACGGCGGCGACGTTTCTGTTTACATTTTTCATGCCGACTTGCATCTCCTCCACTCTTTGTCTGGACCGTCGTCATCAGCATCAGGAGCAAGCCATCAAGGTACGAAGGTGAAGATTACTTACACAAGGCCACGCTGTACAAACATTTGGATGTTTTCTCTCTGGGACTTGAGCTGTTGGAGGACCTCAAATGCTTGATCCCTCCTCATAATCCAAGTGGCCCTTGTCCAGATCGGCTGTGGCTGTTGCTCCTGCGGTTGGCCGCCCGCCTCGATATCTACCAGAAACGAGGCAAATTCAAAATGAGGGTCCTCTTCCAACGCCAAAATCTTCTTGAGCTCGCTGACATGTCCCCAGCAAAGCCTGAGACTGTCCATGAGAAGCTTGGACTGCTCATCAGATATGGTGCTGCCGTAACTCTCGATCGAGCCCTTGAGGCTGCGGAGGTCATTTACCAAATGCGAAAGGTCCGCGTTGATGGTGATGTAGTCTTGTGGCGCGCCGCGGTAGCGACCGACGGCTGTGTAACCTCGCTTGACCATGATTTCCGCAAGGCTCAGTAGCCCAGCCACGAGGCTGACAATCTCCATAGCTCCGCCCATGCTTGCAAGAGGGTACTTGACTAGCACGCAACAGGGCGAGGTGTCCGGTAGTATGTTGGATCTTGATGGGTATATCTGTGGTAAGAACTGTGGACGGTGATGTGGGTGAGGACAGAAGAGGGAAGAGGGAAGGACCAGCAAGATTAGAAGAGATCAGGTATTTATGACCTTTGAAAGCGTCAGGCTCAACCTTTACTTGGCCAGGCCTTTTCTGTGCCCGGGGTGTTTTTACTCCAGCCAAGCAGTTGGAGGGGGACGCGGCATGAGCTGGAAGGGCAACGGTTGAATTATTAGGCACCGGACGCATGAGTTCACATAGAAACCACAAGACAGGAGAACCCTATCAAAACCAGACGCTTTGCTCATACAGACAGCTTGAGCTTTCTATCAAAGCGAACTGTCACACAACGCGCGCCTCAGTAACCAGAAATATATACCATGGAAAGGGGCTTAGGTACGAACAGGTAGCTAGTCAATTCCAGCACATTCAACCCATGCAATTCATTCATCCACAGCAGACAAGGTCATATTCTACTTTACATCGTAATGCTACTTTGGCCTCTGTTATACTTCCCCCGCTGATTCACGAGGCCGATTGCGACAGTACAGACTCGATTCCCTTATAGAGCCAGTACCACCGCCATATGAACCTTTGCGCCAGCCACCCCGACCACACTATGTAATTGAACCTTACACAATTTGCCCAGGGAGGCCAAAAAGAACAGTTAACTACTCCTACCCAGTATACAGAGTATATTTAATAATAATCTTTTTTTAAAAAGGGGTAAAAGGGGTAAAAGGAGTAAGAAAAGGTATAAAATTAAAAGAAAAGTTTTATAAAATGTATTATTGCACTAGCCGCGAATCGAACGCGGGGCCCATCGAGTTTTTCATGGCAACGATGGATTTTACCACTAAACCACTAGTGCTCGCTTCAGGATGTCTTGACGATGGGGGTGTAGCATCTTATAATTGTATATATCGTAAGTGCGTAAGCTGTGGGGCCGTGATAAGTTTGTTTGGTGGTTGACGTTTTGCTATGGGGCCAAGACCATCTTCGGGGCCAGCCGGATAGCCGTCTCGAACTATGACGGGTAAGGCTCTCTGAGTTGGTGGTGGTCGTTGTCTTGAGTTTTCACAGGTCGGACCAGTGTCGGCAATGCCTAGACGCTGCTTGACGGTCAATCGAAGTGCTCCTCCCTTTGGAGCTACCGCCTCCGGTTTGTATGATTACCCACGCCCACAAGTTGGAAGCCTAGCGTACCGGCGTGTCTTTTATGCTGCAGCGTATTGATGGATGATAGGTCTATCTTTGGGTTGATGTCGGCTCCGACCTCCCTCGGCATATCTCGCCGATGTGACTGGAGAGGGCAGTGCCGGCTAGGACTGGCCGGGAACAAGGGGACCAGTCCGTAACTCAGTAGAATGACATACTGGCACAAAGCCGACTCTCACAATCATATCTATACCATGTAGGGGTATTCGCTTGTCAAAGCCAATAAACGCAGGGTTTCATGGCTCTTGAGACTTGTAATCTATTTCAACAGTTAGCCTCTTGCATCTCTCTACCAATCTATGTGGGCAATCGTGTACATGAGTAGAGTATCCAATGCATTCACGGATCGGGCCCTCGAACATAGTCACAATGAAAGTCGCGCACTGAGAAGCCTTTCCCGTCCACGAAATCAATACACGGGGACGTTGCTTGGGCGGCTGGCAGGGACATGTAGGGGCGGGTCTCACACCAACAGGCAGTTCAGGCGGAATTACAGTCTCGCGTAGCTCCCAAGGCTGGGGCTCCGGGTCTCTGCCACTCATCGTGGCGAGTTAAGACAGCCTCTTGTCTGAGGTTTGGTGAAGTCGCAAGCTGCGCAGCTGCTCTTCGATTGCCCCAGACAGTGAACCCGTGTCCTATACCCAGTCTTCTAATTTGCAAGATCAAGCAGTATCTTACTGAAAGATCTCCTCGGGTGGGATTTCTCTTCTGTAACGCTGAGTTGGGTTTGCTGCGATGAGGCCGGGATTGTAATATTTGTATGTAGCGGCTAATGCAGCGGGCCTGTCGGCTCTTCCCGGGCGACTCGGGGCCAGGCTCTCGCAAATGGCCGTGTTCTGTCCGATGCGCAAAAGAGTGACATTGCGTCTTGCGTACCACAGGTCTAGTGCTATGTATATTGGCATCTCAGGAGTTTGTCAGCTTCTCGGCCCGAATTGCATCTCTGTGAAAGGCAAATGATGCCTGGTTGTTCGCCCCGACATGCCAGCCGCATCGTACGGTGCCACGGTCAGCGACAGGCGTACAACGGGAAGTGCGAGTTAGTATACATAGATAGCTTGGAATGAAACCGAGGTGGGAACGAAGGATGAAGCCAGACGCATCTCCACTGCTGGGTGCTGAATGGACAGCGACTCAACAGTTTGGATTTCCAGAGGGATTATTGGATACTAACGTACGAGGAGGGAGGTGCTTTGGATTGACGATGGTCAGACCTCCCGGCCTGTGGTGGGTTGGAGGAGCTTTTTGGCGGGGTCTCTCTGAGCTTTTGTTGCGTGTTGCGTCAGTAGGCCAGCAGGCCAGTAGGCCAAGCAGGGGACCCCGCCATGCCATGGCCATGTTCTTTAACAACAAACCTCAACTTCAGCATCTTCTCTCTTGATTCCTTGACTCCTCTTCATCTCCTACATACTACCTACTTCGTTTTTTTTGTAAATACCAGGAAACCCTAGAAATCCGACAAGATGGCTCGCAAGACTCTCGTTGCCGCTAACCACAAGATGTACGTATCTGTCTATCCCCAAGACCTTGCCAGCTATGCTCCGGAAAAGGCCTCAACAAAACCATCCATTTTCATGATTTTAATAAACTAATCACGCTCTACCCGCAGGAACGGTACTCTCCAGTCCGTTAAGGAGATCTGCCAAAACCTGAACAACGCTCAATTGGACCCCAACGTCGGTTAGTAAACCCCCTTCGCTCCCGAGCTATCCTTGCCTCTATCCGAGACAGTGGGCTTACACCAGTTACCTTCACCTCAACACAGAGACCGTTGTTGCCCCCCCGGCCATCTACCTGCTTGCTGCCCGCGAGACCCTGAAGAAGGAGATCGCCGTTGCGGCCCAGAATGTCTTCGACAAGCCCAACGGCGCCTTCACCGGCGAGACCAGCGCCCACCAGCTCAAGGACTCCAACATCGAGTGGGCCATCCTGGGCCACAGCGAGCGCCGCACCATCCTGGGCGAGACTGATGAGGTCGTGGCCTCCAAGACCAAGTACGCCACCGACAACGGTGTGAGCGTCATCTGGTGCTGCGGCGAGTCGCTCGAGCAGCGCGAGGCCAACAAGACCCTTGAGGTCATCGCCGCTCAGCTCGCTGCCCTCAAGAAGGAGGTCAGCGACTGGTCCAAGATCGTCATCGCCTACGAGCCCATCTGGGCCATTGGCACCGGCAAGGTCGCCACCAAGGAGCAGGCCCAGGAGGTCCACGCCAGCATCCGCAAGTGGCTCAAGGACAACGTCAGCCAGCAGGCCTCGGACGAGACCCGCATCCTCTACGGCGGCTCCGTCAGCGAGAAGAACTGCAAGGAGCTCGCCCAGGAGGCCGACATTGACGGCTTCCTGGTTGGCGGTGCTTCCCTCAAGCCTGCTTGTAAGTTGAAATCCCTTCCCCCTCAACATAACCATAACTTCACCCCAGGGAGGTGCTGACCATGTTGGCAGTCGTCGACATCATCAACTGCAAGAAATGAGCGGTTGATCGTGCCGAAAGCTATCAAAAAATGGCCAGGTCTCAGCCTTCGTAGCTGACTTTACGTCTTTATGAAAAGGGGTACGGCATAGGTTTGGGATTAGGTTAACGATATAAAGAAAGAAAAATCACGAATACCCCTATATGTGTCCTTGCAACCTGTTTTATGCATTTGAATGAGTCGTAACGTAGTCACAAGGCATTCTTGCCTAACCTTATTGCTTGTCTCATTTGTCTCATTCGATATATACACTGGACGGGAACGGTCATTCCAACATGGTAATAATAACAGTACAATGTAGCCGGGATTTTCTTCGTCTCGAGGGCCGGTACATATTGTACATCCAATATATCGTCTTCCTCGTACGCCTCCCCGGTGTAGCAGTCGCCATTCTCCAATTGGATAGCATACACCTACACCGCCATGCCGTTGCCATGGTACGGGGACCATACTCCTCGGACACTCTCGTTGATACTCGTGACGGGCTTGTTGACACGCTTGACCTTGTCTCCGCTGGCGTCTCGCAGCAGCTCGGCCTTCTTCAGGATCTGGGAGGGCTCCATGTTGGCGACACAGATGGACTTTTGCCGGCCGTTGATGTAGTGACCGATCATTACAGGGTGCTTCCGCGGCCGGGGCGACACGGCGAATTCGATGGCCGGGTGCGTCTGGGCAAACTTGGAGAGATGGGTCTTGATGAAGGCGCTGGACGCAAGTTGCTGGTCAGATACTGCGGTTCTGCAACAAGGAGACGGATGGGTACATCGGGTTCGGGGGCTTACTTCATGCCCCTGGAGCTGCCGGAGTGGTCGCAGTAGTGGATGTCTAAGCGCTTGCATTGCAAGATGAAGGAGCCGATGCCATTCTACATGGTTGGGGGTCGGGGTCAGTAAAAAAAGCCTTGACGGTGTAGGGGAGCCGACCAGAGGGGGCATACCTGGCCGACGGAGACTCTCTCCAGTGCCCTTATAGTCATCTTGATGGTGTGGAATGAGAACAGCTTGCACCTCGCTCGTCCAAGGCACGGAATTGTCGGTTCGAGGTTGAGGCTCTCGCGAAACTTTCACCATTGGCGGCCCTCCGCCCAGGGAGATCCGAGCATTAATTTGGGGCTAAGCCTCAGAGGGGCTAGTGCTGGTTTTCCCACCTGCCACTCAGCCTACTCAGCCAGAACTCAGCCTGGCAGTGAGTTTTGGCGGCGCAATTAGCACATTGGCATTGTAACAATGCCGCCTAAATGTCGGCCATTGCTTGGCAAGAACAATTCCTCAGTAGCTCAGAGCTGCCTTCCAGCAAAAACGCGACCATCGCATCTGTCCCTTTCAGCACTTTCGTCTTCATCATAAACCCGCCCCCCCCAATCCCCTTCATCCCCCTTCATTGTTTTTTGGTGTTGGCGATCAAATAAAGGGACATGATCCGCTAGTTGTCGCTGCGCACTTCATCTTCTTCCTCTCCATCGCCACCTTGTTTTAACAGTCTCTGCGCATCTTTCGTCTCGTTACTTGCTCGCAGATTTCAACACGCGATGACGGACAAGCTGCCCCCCCAGCTCCTTGCGCTTTTTGCGCCGCGGCCTCCTCTTCGGTGGGTGGAACACGCCGACAAACCCGCCCACGAGCGCAAGACCGCCACCATCTCTGGTCTTGCCGACTTCCTGCCTGCGCTCAACGCGTACAAAGACCAAGATGACTACACCCCCACCGAGAGCTGGCTGCAAATGCGCGACCGCAAGAAGCTGGAGAAGAAGGCTGTCCAGGAAAGTCTCCAGAAGGAGGTCCCCGTCAGCTGTAGGTTCATACCCGATGCGCGTCATTTCGATGGCGATTATCCCTTGACAAGTACCACCTACTGACCTTCCATCTAGACAAACCTGCCGAGGATCCCAACATTCGAGGCGACCCCTTCAAGACGCTCATCGTCGCGCGACTCAGCTACGATGCGAACGAGAGCGATCTGGAGAGGGAGTTTGGGCGTTTTGGCCCCATCGAGCGTGTATGTCACAACCCCATCTATATTGCCGCCGCCCCCCAAGTTCTGCACAAACTGACCATTCCACTCACAGATCCGAATCATTGCCGATACGCATGCGCATGAGAAGCCCAACAAGAAGAAAAAGTCCCACCGTGGATATGCTTTCGTCGTATTTGAGCGTGAGAAAGACATGAGAGGTAAAGCCGCCATTGATTCCTTCCAGATAAAAACATGTCCCTCACCAGAGACCTGGCCCTCAAGCTTGCCTATCTCTTTTCCTTCCCCAGTCATCCGACCTGTGACCAAGGTATAAGATAGTGGTAAGGCTTTACTGACAAATGCGCGTTGCTGCGCACGTGTGAATAGCTGCTTTAGATGGTTGCGATGGCATTCGTATCAAAGACCGACGTATCAAGGTAGATGTTGAGAGAGGCCGGACAGTTAAGGGATGGAAGCCCCGTCGCTTCGGCGGTGGCCTCGGTGGCCGTGGATATACCAAGAGCGCTCCTCCTCGCCCTACCGGCCCCGGTCAGTTTGGCGGCGGCGGCGGCTTCGGTGGCCGTGATGGCTTCCGTGGCGGTGGCTTTGGTGGTGGTCGTGGTAGGGGCGGCGGCTTCCGTGGAGGTGACCGTGGATTCCGTGGAGGTGGTGGTGGTGGCTTTAGCGGCGGCCGCGACCGCGGTTTCGGCCAACAGAACGGCTTCGGCGCCCCCCTAATGCTCCTGCAGGTCCTGGCTACGGCGGCCGCAGTGGTGGCTACGGTGACCGTGACCGTGGTGACCGAGACCGAGACGGTCCCGGCGGTGGGTATGACCGAGGCGGTGGCCGCTCATATGATGACAGATCTGGCGGACGCGACGGAGGCAGATTCGGTGGCGACCGCGACAGACGAGGCGGCGGCGGCGGCGGCGGCGGCGTCAACGCCAACTACGAGCCCGTTAGGGGTGGCCGAGAATATCGCGACTACGACCGATCCAGAGAGGATGACAACCGGAAACGTGGGTATGAAGGAGGCTACGAAGATCCTCGCAAGTTGCGCCGCTACTAATATCGAGGCAACTTGCGCAAGCAGCCATCTTGGCTCGATGGTGGGTATCTTCTGTCTTCACGTCACCTACTACGCATCTGTCACTATCTATTGTTATCTTTCCTTCTCCCTTTTGTCACCAAGGGTAAGCGAGGGTAAGAGGAACGACCCGCTACCACGACACACTGGCTTCTGTTTCCGGATTCTCGCACCACCGGCAATCAGAAGGTAAAAGACTTTGGGCGCATCTGGGGTCGGATGCCCTCTGCCGACTGTCTGTTCTTCGGCTTTCACCTGCAGGCAATTCAAATGTTGCAACAGCGCTTATAAAAGCGACAGGAGCGGACGATCGCCATCTCTGGATACGATACCCAGACACCAAACCAGGACTGCCACCATTGAACAGGTAGTATACTTAATCGCATGTATTTTACAGGAATAAAACATCACCGTGGGGAGGAAAAGCATGGATTTTACGCTGGAGCTTTCCCACTACGCTTGATGTTCCAGGTCGGAAACGGAAATGTCTTCTGCGAGGTAAGGTCAGAGGTAAGGAATGATAGCACCATTCAACACCTACTGGCCCAAAACACGTTGCGTTTCTCGATTTTGTTTTGTTACGACTCGTCGAATGAAAACGGAGGATAATAGGGAGGGAGGATTGGGTCATTCATCCCCATGTACTGGTGTAAGAGTAGGTAGCTTCCTAAAGTCATGACGTGTTGTTGCGCCGAGCGCGAGCGACACAAAAGTTTATGCTGGCTCTAGCTTCGTATTCACGACAACAGCTCTTATGAACATAACATCGCAATGTCTGGTTAGGATGTCGTTCTTCGTTTTTGGCGTGATCTCACGATGCCAGTGAGGGGTCCCAGCCGTGATAGGGGCTCTAGCTGGTCAGGCCACCCACCGTAATACACGCACATTTAAGCTTCCTTTCGAATTCACCATCGCATGCATGTGGTTTGTGTTTGGAATGTAATTGATGAGAAAGTCTTGAATTGACAAAAGTTTTCCCTATACCGGAACGCCATAATGACCCCTACCGTGTGAACCGAACCAGATCATCGAATGTGTGGTATCGCCCTCGAGATGCAAAAAAATATGAATTTAGCAATAAAATAAAATGCCACGGCGAAACAGCACTTTTATGCGTCAGCCTCCATCTCCTCGGCAGCCTCCTCGTCCACGATGGTGACGTCGCCGTTGGAGGCGCTCCAGTAGGCGCGGACCTTGATGGCGAAGTCGCTGAGGCAGACGCTGAAGAGCTTCAGCAGACGGGTCTGGCGGGCCTCGAGGACGTCCCCCTCGCGGCAGACGACGTGGCCGTCGCTGGAGCCGTCCTCCTCGCCCAGGACGATCTTGCCCTTGACCATGCGCGTGGGCACGCCAAGACGGCGCAGCTCGGGCTCGAGGGTGTGGCCCAGGGGCACGTCGTGCTCGGCAGGGACCTCGCCGCCGGTGCTGTAGACAGGGCCCGAGGGGATGGTGAAGCCGCGCGGGGCGGTGGCGCCGGCGCGCGCGAAGTCGGCCGCCGTCACGTTGGACAGGTACTCGAGCAGCGCCGCGGGCTCCCGGTTGGTCAGCAGCAGGCCCACGTTGCCCGTCATGTACTTGGACAGCTTGTGCAGGCCGTCGGCGGTGCTTTCTTCGGGGGTGCGGCCCAGGGCCCGGGTCATGAGAGTGGTCTTGCCAAGGAATATGCTATTGCGAGGTTATATATGTATTAGTCGGTTGGTTCCGTGGTGTCAGGGGGTTATGGGAGAGGGAGGACAGAAAAGCCGAGAGAGCGAAATAGAAAGGCAGAATATGGAGGGGGAAAGAGACGTACCGGCTGTCGTCTTGCAGTTCCTTTCGCACTTCCTGGATGTGGGTGTTGCGCATGTTCTCGACACCGAAGACAAAGACATGCTGGTAGTTGGGGATGGCTTCACGGATGGTCTCGAGGAGGCGCTCCTTGTGTTCTCTCGTCTTCTTGGACACCTGGGTCATGTGCACCACCTTGTTTCTTTTTGACTTGGGCATTTTGGCGGTAGTTTGGGGGATCAAGGACTCGACTCGGCGACTGGGGAAGGCAGGTGAGCAGGTGAGCAGGTGGTGATTGTTGTTGTTGAAGTGCTGGAGGAAATCGGCTGGTTGACTAGAAGGGGACCAGAACTACTGCTACCGGATCAGTTCCAGGCAATGCAAATCCACTATCTAGAACTTTTTTTTGAACCGTTTATCGCCCAAAAAATCCATCAGCCAAGCGCAACTGCGATTGGAATCTGCCCCGCGAAAAAAACGAGGCAGGGATTGGCCGGGACCAATCACAGCGCGGGAGGCGGTGAAAGGAATGCCCGACGCCGCTTGGGTGCTGGCGGCAGAAAGCTGGGCAGAAAGCTGGGCAGAATAGCTACTGGAAGCTGGGCAGAACTGACGGGATGGCGGCCCACCCGCTTATCTTATCGCCCAGCTCAAGCTTGACGGCCTGGGTTTGGCGGGCAAACACCAAAGCCTCTGCTCACACGCCATCATCCATCTCGACATACCCGCCCCCAGCACCACCAACCCTTCTCACTTCACTTCAAAATGGATCCCACCGGGTAAGTGGGCTCGGCAACGGGCACCTCGCTCTGTACGAGCCGTCTTCACACTTGCACGAGAGCTAATGCATCAACCGCCCACAGCCTTGGACTGAATGCGACCGAGTCGCGCGAGCTCGAGCAGCGCCTGCAGAAGCGCCAGATGAAGGAGTTCATGGGTGTACGTTGACTCTTGCTGCTACGGGGGAGAGAACGACGGAGACAAGGCGGGGGAGAGAAGCTAACCAACCCGACGTGAACAGCTCTTCAGCAACCTGGTGGACCACTGCTTCATGTCCTGCGTCGATGACTTCACCTCCAAGTCCCTGTCGACCCGCGAAACCGGCTGCATCACCCGCTGCGTCCAGAAGCAGATGGCTCTGTCGCAACGTCTAAGCGAGCGCTTTGGCGAGCACAATGCTGCCATGGGTGCCCAGCCCCCGAAATAAATTACGTCAACGCCTTTGTCAGTAGAACACGGAGAGGACGGAGGAGGGGAGGAATGCTTGCTTCCTTGCCGAGAAGGAGTTCTTGTGAGAACAATGGACGCATAATGGGGTAACGATGCATCTGAGAACTTCCCGAGCCGCAGATTTGCCATAGACGGTCATTTTGTTGCTGGATTCTCTCCAAGTGAGGCTGGGAAGGGAAAAGACCCGAGGATCCTGTGTATAACGATGAACCAAGACGGCCCCGGTCGTAGATGCTTCTCCTCGAAGCTGGCGGGGAGAAGCAACAAGTCTGTGGCTGGGGCGTATGGAGTGTACTATAGAACAGCTCTTCATCACCATATATGTCGTGGTCTATGAAGAGCGAGGATCAAAACTGACCTCAGCAAATATTTCACCTCCACAATGACATGGTACATGGCAATAGCTTGTGATAAAGAATACAGTGATAATAGGACCATGAGACGTGACGGAAACCATTTGATTACTGACTGTAGCGCCTCCAAGAGGAAACAAAAAAAAAGCTCCCATTTGTGGTTTCAGACTAGATATTCTCTATCTGTAATGCTTTCCAAACCTGAGGCACATGAAAAGAAACGCCCCAAACTCCACCAAGGAGCCAACCCGTTTTTGACCTGCTGTCCATTGTCTAGATCAGCCAGCCAATAGAGACACCACCTTCTGAACTGACGTACGTCAACACCTTGACTAGGTGGATAAGTAGCGAGTCCCTATCGCTCACTTGCCTCGAAAAGTCAGACCGACCCCCATAATTAATCAAGCTCATTCCAGCCCTTCGGAGAGAACCATTCGGACCTCTTCCAACTGGTTGACCACCTTCTCCTCCAGCTGGCTCTCACAGCCACGCGCCTTCCCGGCGTCACTCGGCTTCATCCCCTTCCACTCCGCCTCGCGGGGTCCTAGCGGCACGAGCCTTTCGCGCAAGAGTTTGCGGCTACCAAGCCAAAACTCAACATTTTCGAGCAGGCCCGCAGAATCCCACTGAACCTCCGGTATGTCACGGGCGTTGTTCGCGCGAAGTGCCGAAAGGATCCGGGTGACGAGCGCGAGCGAATGGATCTCCGAGGTCGAGAGCGTTGTGATGAAGGAACTGCGGCTGTTCCTGGCCGCCTGCGTGCGCGACGCACCCGGGGCCTCGAAACGCTCGACACTGGACGCCATGAGACTTGGGAACTGGCCTAGCACGTATCCAACTTCGGGGGCAATGGTTTGGCCCAGTGCGCTCAGTACGTTCAGAAGAAGAGGTACAATAGCCTTGGCCCAGATGCTGTAGCAACGCTGCGGGCCGACAGTCTCCGCGAATGGTGATATGTTGGGTCGATTCAGGTAATTAGCCAAGTTGGCGGATGTGATGTGGTTGAGCAATCCGTCGCACGCAAGCTGCTCGGCGACCACAGGCAGCGCTGAAAGTTCGAGGAGGAAGAGAAGTGATAGCTCGCCGTAAACAGGATCGCCTTTCTCCGCTAGCTTATCGGACCACGAGTAGAGGGACACGGCCACGTGCACCGCATCATGGGCGGCCATGATGTTGACAATCTGCGTCTGGCTTTGGTTGATGCCAGGGATGCAGAGGCAGGCTTGCATTATGGCAGTCAATATCGCAACGTCCTCTGGGAATACAGTGGCATCCGAATCGTGGATTAGTGAGACGAGCGTCCGGAAACCCTTAGCCACGGTACGATCGAGTATACTCAGAACGGTCTGAGTTACGGTAGTGATCGCGCTGTCAGTGGCCTTCTTATCTGCAGCCGTTTTCGATGTGGACTCAAGAGCCCGTACCTGCGCACGCAACGTGACGTAGAGCAGTTTGAGAAGCGTACGGTAAAGGGTCAGGTTCTCTGAGCCATAGGGCTCTTCGACGCTGCTGACTGTGGCCCACAGCGAGGTCAACAGCTGGGCAACATCACCTGCCGACGGCGTGTTGTTAACAACGCGCTGGACAAGCATAAGCGCCAGGTTGACTCTGGAGTCAGTAAGCCGCTCGAATATCTGTTCGTGGCCTTGATTGGCCTGGTTGGCCTCGAGACACTGTTCGGCAACCTGTAATGACTGCTTCTTGA
The DNA here is from genome assembly GCF_038363985.1 of Apiospora kogelbergensis. Classification (NCBI taxonomy): domain Eukaryota; kingdom Fungi; phylum Ascomycota; class Sordariomycetes; order Amphisphaeriales; family Apiosporaceae; genus Apiospora; species Apiospora kogelbergensis. The sequence goes on from NW_027117422.1 coordinate 2,822,984, forward strand.
GGTTTGCGTGTTGAGGCAAGCAGTTGCTTAGCTCAAGCAGGAGGAATTCCCAGGCATGGAAGAGAGACTATAGAGACTGTTAGCCACGATTTTTAGTTCCTAAGATTGGGTTGACTAACGATTTGAGCATCTACGAGAGACAGGTTAATGTTCGCTCGCTCCATTTCGCTCTTGAATCCATTGTTTCGAGGCCCGATCCACCCAGCATCGAATTGCAACATCTTATCGGCGTAGGTCAAGGCGTAGTAATACTCGGTTCCCAGCGACCTGGGCTCGAGAAGGGTACGCTTGAAGTTGTCCAAGATGCACACGGGATATTGTTTGTTGAAGTTCCGCGAGAAGTTGGCGTGGAGGGCACCGTTGTAGCCCGAAACCAAAACACCCTCGCGGAGAAAGTAGTCGAGGTCGGCAGCTAGATCTTTTGCCAGGTTATTGGCCTGTCCCATCTGCCGCAGATGGAAGAGCTGCATTGCGAATGTCTCAGCAATGTAGGCAGCAATTCTTGCTTCTTCACATGCCTGCATGGCGTTGACTTTGGCCGTTGTATTTGAGGGCTGCAGGTTCCGCACGTACGACCGCAGCGCTGTAAGGAAGTCACCATGGTTTTGCAAGTTGAAAATCGTCCAGGGCCAGTAGTTCTGAGCCGAAGTGACAAAGTCCAGTACGCAAAGAGCTTCTGAAGTGGAAATTGAAGAGATATGTGAGAGTCTCTGAAGGGCGCGTGTCAGGACTGAATCAGGCGTTGATTTAGACATCTTGTTGTGGCCGTTCCTGGCATCACGGGGCGTTTTGCCCGTGAGTAAGCAGTTTGCCATCCATTGCTGTCTGTTTCTCACAATAGTAGAGAAGAACCGCCAGATGACAGTCACTTCTTCGGTCTGGTCGAAGGGCTTGTCCAGCGTAGATAGAAATTGTAGGAAGGATCGCGACAACTGTGGGCCTAGGTACCCGAGTAAGGATGGCGGCTCCCCGGTTGCTTTGCCGGCGCTGACCACAAGAGCCTCTAGCAACACCACCGATGACCGTCTGAACTGGTCATTCACAGCGCCAACCTTTGCAATAAAGGGAGTGGCTTTGAACAGCTGCTGCTCGATGGTGGTTGAAGACTGGTCAACCGAGTTGGCCACCCTGACAAGTGTCGTGGCCAAATCGAGCACCGCGTTTGTCCGTTGTGTGAATGCCTTGGCTGCGTTTGTGAAAACGGTGGTTTCAGGCCACTGGACTGCAGTAACGAGGGAAGCCAGTAGAGGTTGGATTCTTAGGCTTCCTGCGGATGGCGCCAAGAAGCTGTCGATTATGTACTTGGCAGCCGATTGCAGTGGGGCTGTAAGGGTCTTCTTGCTGGCAATGTCATCTGTGCTGAACGTGTACAGTATGGTCTTGTTCATGATCGGTAGGAGGTCGCGGAGGAGGATCGATCGCTGTATTTCGCTTTGCAACCGCCACGTCGAGGAGCTCTCCAGAATATCCACAGCGGTCTGCGATATCGCAAGGGTAATCTGGCTGACTATCTTGTCGGACACTCCAAGCCAAGGATTATCCACCTGCTTCTGCCTATTATGAGATTTGATGGTGGTTTTTCGTTGTACGGAGCTGCTCATAGAGGTTTCCACTAAGGATGAGAAAACCCGGACTGCTGACATGAGGAAATCAAACCGCTGCCTGGACATCTCAAGTGATCCTATCAGGCGCGAAAGCTTGCCAACTCTAGATTCAGTAGCCAGCAATGTGCATCTGGACATGTAAGACCAGACCCGCCCAGGACACAGGGGCAAAGCCGCGTCCAGAAACTGCAGGCATGCAGCCAGAACGCTCAAAATGGATTGATCTGGTTCGCCTTCTAGATGCACATCCAGAGTCTCGCATACCACTGATACGATGTCCTTGTTTCGAGGAAGCGATCGGCTTGCTTCTGTCAGTATAGCCAGCCCAGCTTCATGGTTGCCTGCGGTGCTTGTTCCTTTCGCAACTTCTGAGAATTCTGATTTCACGAGTGTGGCAAGCATAGTGATTGCATAGGTCGTATCTGAGACACTTAGAGCACCAAGCTCTTGTTGGTAGATGCTGGGGGTAAGATTGGCCTCGAGTCGTTTACCAAGCAATGCCAGGATAGAATGTGAGTAGTCGATCTGCACAGTCCTACCCTCGTCAACAACGAAGCGGCCCAGAGAACCGGCCGGTATTACAAAGCTTTCTTCTTCTGCCGATGTCAGCCTCCTGTTAGATGTGGCAGCAAAGAGAGGAAGGTCCTCAACGAGGCAAATTGTATTGGAATTGTCTTCCTCGTGTGCTAGTTGATAGGCGTTGAAATCGTCGGGAAGCTCAAAGGTCAAAGTTTCTCCTTTTTGCAAGATCTGGCCAATCAACTCAGACACCTCTCCTGCCGTGTTGGGAGCACATGCAAGAATTCGGCTCAGACTAATAAAGGGGACGAATTCCAAAGGGAATCGATTGACGGCTTGCATGAAGTAGTTGTTTAGGAAGGCAGGATCCTGGAGAGCACGGACGGTGATATTCTGTTCCGGCAATATCGTGGCAGGTTGGCAGGCAGTCCAATAATCGAATTCACCCCCTGAAAGCACCGAGAGGAGTGCGCCAACAGACTCGCCCCTATACCCGATGTATGGAAATGTCGAGGTCAAAAGGTCCAATAGCACAATGCGCATACGTGATCCGACAGGCGCTGCAAAACAGGCTTCTTCAGAGGTGCCGAGGAAAACTGCCATGCTAGATATGATCGCATAGACTAGGCCTTGATCCGTGGTTGCAGCGGCCAACATGTGGGCAGGCTGGATTTCGCGGTCCAGTTGCGTATTGGCCAAGAAATCATCATATCCGGTCTTGTCAATAGTCGTAATGCTCCCAGCAGAGTTGCGTCTGCCACTCCCCGGGATCATCTGGGTCCCCGAGTCGTAGGTCTCAATGGCCTTTTGATTCTGGAGCGCATCTCTCCGCTCAGCACGCTCCTGGTAAGAAGCCCACATACCGTGCAGGATCGGCACCCATGCAAAAGCAACTGGTATGGCTGGGGTGATATTCCGCTCTGCACCTGCAATGGCGACCTGGTGGACGAGCTCCAGAGCATCCGATGAACCGATATACTCAGTATTGGGGTCGATGTCCACATCTCCAGCGAAGGACTTGATAATCCGAGGGAGGTTGAATATAGACAATGAGATCATGCACACGAGGCACTGAGCCGGTTGGTTGAGTTCGCCCAGCCCTTGGGTCGACCCGATCAGTTCCAGAAATGAAGTATCTCCAAGGAATTGAAACCATTGCTGCAGCAGCTCGGCCGGGACAAGAACTTGGCTTGACAGGTCAAGCAATTGGAAAGCCACAGTCATGGCATGGATTGCCTCCGTAACAAAAGTTTGCATTCGTTCTATCTGCATGTCGTCCCGATGCAGAGCTTTGTCCTCCGTCACGGTCGTGATGTCTCCACATGCTGCGATGCTGTCGCTTACAACGGTAAAGTAACGTGACACTAAGGCGTGGTACGTCTTCGCAGGTGCGTCACTTTGTGGTGCAAGCGAGGTTAGCCCGTAGGCATCGAGGAACGAGTCACGGATTCTGGTAGTGGCTTCCGTGGCGGTTTGTAGGGAAGGAAGCCTCTGCTGCAGCATCAAGGTGAAAATGTAGTCGGTAGACATGGCAAAGTGGCGGCGCTCGGTGAGGTAAGTGGAAAAAATGCGCAGCCTCCTGGATTCGGGTTTCTCGAAATCGGATTCTAGATCAGCAGCATCGGGCAGCCCAGATAAGTTGAGGCCAGGGATGACCGTCGAGGTTTGCGCATTCGTCGCGCCGGCGGCTTCCTGGAGGCTGACAGCATCTTGGCTCGAGATTGCACCAACAAGCTGGCTTCGAGCTCGTGACTGGAACTCAATGACAACGACGCGCAAGGCGGCAAGGAGGTTGATACGGGCGTTCTTGCTAAGCCAGACGGAGTCTTCTTTGATCGTTTTCACGTCATATTTGTCGTTTGGTGTCGGGGCGACCTGCACGGCTGAGGTTCGGGTCTCGAATGCTTGCTTGTATGAATCATTGTCGCCGGCCTCGAATACGGTATTGGGCTTCGTGAACAAAGTCTGGACCTGGGGGTTCGTGAGGAATTCGACGACGGCTTTACTGCCCTGGCGGTGACCAGTGGTATCTGATAGAGCTGCAGCCAGAAGCCGCCATGATCTAATAGCACTCGGGTCAGCATCGAAGTCGCCACAGGTGAAGGGGGAAGAGCATCTACCTACAGGATAACGGTTTCGCCTTTCAAGCAAGACTCTAGATCTGGCAAATAAACTTTATCGACGGCTTGGGGTGCCATCGCTGCAAACGACAGCAGGCACTGGGGACTGCCTAGTTCATCGACTTCACGCGATACTGGCTGGCAATCCTGGGGATTTGGCAGCTTCACAGACGGGTCGCGTCTAAACACGCTTTTCCTTGCGTGTTGTTACAAAACGGATTGATGATGGAGTCTGGCGCAAACGTAGCACCCAAGCGTCCCAAGTATTTGAGATGGAGATGGGCTGCCAAAAAAAAAGTTCAGCCTAAGGTGTAGGTAGGTACGGGCAGCAGTGAAGCTCTTGGCTCTCTCTCCCCCCAAAGCTCGAAAGTCCAAGCTCCCAAGCAAATGTAAACAAATCCCTGTACCTGCCCAGTATTCCACAGCAGCCTTGCATTAGCGAGCAGGCCCTCGCCGGCGTCACGGCAAACCAAATGTTATGTACTTATACTCCATGCTCAGCCTTGGTGGGGGGCGATACCGCATTTTTGTGTCACGCAAGCAATCACTCATCCAGCCGGTCGGCGGCCGTCGATGGTGGCATTCAATTCCATTCCTTCTGATACCTCTCTATGCTTAGTCACTCACGACTGCCTTAGTGACTCAATTGCGCTTTTGTGTGGGCGACCCAATTGACCTCATTGCCCTCTCGCCCAGGCGACTGACCCAATTCCCTTCTTGTTCCCTTCTTGCCCAGGTCGATAGTCCTTCTTTTCGTCGTAGCAAAATGGCGGATATTATCGACCACTCCCCTCACCAACCCAAGCCGGCTGACCCGGTCCCGACGGCTTCGAACCTGATCCTCATCGACAACTATGACTCCTTCACTTGGAACATCTACCAGTACCTGTGCCTTGCTGGTGCCAAATGTGAGGTCATCAGGAACGACAAAATCACCCTCGACGAGCTGATTGCCAAAAAGCCAACTCAGCTTATCATCAGTCCTGGGCCCGGCCACCCACACACGGATTCTGGCATTAGCCGAGATGTCATTAGACATTTCGCCGGCAAGGTCCCCATTTTCGGTGTTTGCATGGGCCAGTAAGTCGTGCTCATCATCCCGCTCCTGCCAAGACAATTGCCTAATCCGGTAATTAGACAATGCATGCTTGACGTCTATGGTGGTGATGTCAAATTCGCTGGGGAAATCTTGCATGGCAAGACATCGCCCTTGAAGCATGATTGCAAAGGTGTATATGCCGGGCTGGAGCAGGACCTTCCTGTCACTCGATATCACTCGCTTGCTGGAACCCATGTCACTCTCCCCGAATGTCTCGAGGTGACCTCGTGGATCCCCAAAGATGATGGCACCAAGGGTGTCATCATGGGTGTACGCCACAAGGAATACACCGTGGAGGGCGTTCAGTTCCATCCTGAGAGCATTCTCTCCGTCGGTGGGCAGAAGATGTTTGAGAACTTCTTGAGTGTGCAAGGTGGCACTTGGGCCGAAAACGAGCGCCTGCAGGGCCAAACCCATGCTTCTGAGTCGTCGGCGTCCCAGGCCGCGTCCGCCGCCGTCGCACCCGCGGCCGTCCCAAAGAAGGCCAGCATACTGCAGCAGATTTATGCTGACCGGCGAGAGAAAGTCGAGGCTCAGAAACGGATCCCTTCACAACGTCCTCAAGACCTTCAAGCTGCATACGACTTGAACGCTGCCCCACCTCTCATATCTTTCGTCGACCGTTTGCGCCAAACTCCCTTCGATGTGTCTCTCATGGCTGAGATCAAGCGCGCCTCGCCATCCAAGGGTGTTTTTGCCCTCGATATTGACGCACCTTCTCAGGCCAAGAAGTATGCGCTGGCGGGCGCAAGCGTGATATCTTGCCTCACTGAGCCTACCTGGTTCAAAGGCAGTATCGATGACTTACGTGCGGTGAGACAGGTCCTAAACAACATGCCTAATCGTCCGGCCATTCTGCGGAAGGAATTCATTTATGACGAATACCAAATACTCGAGGCCAGGCTTGCTGGAGCAGACACCGTGCTTCTCATCGTCAAGATGCTCAGTGTCGAGGACCTCACACGACTGTACAAGTATTCTGTATCGTTGGGAATGGAACCTTTGGTCGAGGTGCAGAACGCAGAAGAGATGAAGGTTGGGATTGAGTTGGGATCCAAGGTTATTGGTGTGAACAATCGCAATCTCGAATCCTTCGAGGTTGACCTTGGCACCACAGGTCGACTTCGTAGTTTGGTTCCGAAGGAAACCATTATCTGTGCTCTCAGCGGGATCAATACCTATGACGATGTGGTGGCCAATCACAAGGACGGGGTGAATGCCGTTCTCGTAGGCGAGGCTATCATGCGAGCGCCAGATGCATCCGCATTCATCCAGGAGCTGTGTGCTGGCAAGGCGACGACGAAGGGTTCTGAAACGGATCACCTGTTCGTCAAGATTTGCGGCACTCGGACACCTGAAGCCGCTCTTGCTGCTGCTGAGGCGGGTGCAGATCTAATCGGCATGATTATGGTGCCCGGCCGGAAGCGAACAGTAACAGATGAAGCAGCGATGGCCATATCGAAGGCTATTCACGACTTCTCACGTCCGGCCTCGGATGCAAAGGGCGCATTGCCTGGCAACGTCGCCAGTGACTTCTTCGCCGCAGGAGTATCCAAGATCACTTCTTACGGAAGAACAAGACCGATGTTGGTGGGAGTCTTTATGAACCAGCCATTGGACCAGGTTTTGGAGTTGCAGCGCCGATATAATCTAGACGTCGTTCAGTTACATGGGAATGAGCCTCTCGAGTGGGCAACAGCTATCCCTGTCCCAGTCATCAAGAAATACACACCAGAGGCACCTGGTATCGGTACAAGAGGCTACCATGTCCTTCCGTTGCTTGACTCTGGATCGGGTTCTGGGCAACTGCTCGACAGCGTGGGCGTCAAAGCCACTCTGGCCAAGGATCGGGAGCTACGTTTGCTACTTGCAGGAGGTTTAGATCCTGACAATGTCACCGAGGTTGTAAATTCCGTAGGTGCCGACGGCGGGCGTGTTATTGGTGTTGATGTAAGCAGTGGAGTGGAAGTTGATGGGCGACAAGACCTTGATCGCATACGGCAGTTTATCGATGCTGCTAAGGCTATCCGATAGAACGGATAAGCACTATCACGGAAGGCCCGTGTAGCAATATCACAGGAGAAACTACATCATCGAAACAGTTGAGTATAAGGTTGAGTGACACAGGCATTTTGAATCATTTTCTTTGATGACTTGTAAAACCGTGCGAGTGGCTACAAACAGCCACTGAAACTGGTGATGGCCTTTGTTCTTATATTTATTGAATGCGGAAATGTATGCAAAGTTCACCCGCGCCGAGTTCTAGGAACAAAGTCATACACAAACAAAGGATCAACGGGTTGCTGCCCGTGCAGATTGGCCATCATGAGCAAACAACCGCGCTGCCTAGTCGAAGTGTTTGGCTCGATCAAGTGGTTGCTAGGCAATACGTCGGTGAAGATACCGTGATGTCGGCATCTCCTGCTTCGGGTTTGGTATAGTTCCAACATATATCCGCGTCACGCAACATCATCAGTTTCTGTTGTCAATGCAATTGTGTCCCTTACCATCCCCCTTCCAACTTTCTGCGGCTCTGGCGACTTTCGAACTGTTCCAACTCATCGGCGGCCCTCGTTGTAGTTGCCCCGCGGCCGTTCGCGCGCGCCTTGTTTCTCGTGATGGCCACACCTCGGCGAGGTAAAGGTTCGAGGACGTCTCGGAAGGATGTGGCAACGAGGGAGCCCAACATACTGCAGAGGTGTACCACATACTTCGGGATCCCAGGGATACCACGTCCAGAAATCAGTCGAACCAAGCTGAAGCGGCAGGCGGAGGTGTTCGCAGGAGGCGATCCGTTCCATGATGAGCAAGAGTATGAGGGACCACCAAAGCGAAGGAAGATTACGAAATTCCCTATCGGGCCTCTCAAGGATCTGGATTTGAACAGCCTACCGCATTCTGGAAGAACCGGTCCCTCCAAACGATTCCGAGAGACGGCATGTGCTTCGCCTATTGCTACGAAGGCGTCGAAGAAGCGAGAGAGAAAATCGAAACGGCTCATCACCGCCGATGAGTCGACCACGATTGGGCACTTGGAACTCTTCTCGTGGCGAACCAACTACGTCCAGATTAATTATTCTCTGGCGGCATCCAAAACCACTTCCCAAAATATCTCCAAGAACCGCCGACAGGCTACTGCTTCCCGACTCATATTTGGAAAGGGTATTGCCGATGTTGGCGTCTGGCTAGGCAAGAGGACCTGCAGCCCCAATCATGATCTGGCCCGACAGTTCTCGGGGGAGGGTCTAATCGACGGAATGTTGGGGACTGAAAAGACCAAGACGATTCCTCTGGTGAACCCTCGTCGCCGGCCGCTACAGCAACAATCTTGGGGCTTGCTTCCCAGAACGCCGCCCCATTGCGACACCCCACGGACACGGAGCCGGGCCAGCTCATGCGACGCTGCAGAGAAGAGTGGTATTGTCAAAGGTAGGCCTAAAGGCTCTCCATCGGGTGCGAAGTCAGTTCTAACTAGGACAGCAGGAACAAGCCAAGGCTATCACGCGACGGAACCCCAGACGCCTGTTAGTTATCACCAAACACCGAAACGGGCCCTTGTTCCGACCGTCGTGACCCGCAGCATGAGACGCAGCATGGAAGCCCGCGGGGTTTACTCGAGTCTCACGGCATTGCCATGATATACTGGCCGGTTGGTCTTCTTGTTGGGGTCGTGTCTACTTATACCGTCAGCCCTTGTCGACTGGGTTTGAACCAGTCTGCCGCCTTGCGGTAGGCCATGTATTTCACCACCTTAGCACATTAGCAATGCATTGTAATTCCAAAGATTCAGCGTTGGTGACACACACGTCAGGTGGATGTGCTACGTATGATGAAGCCCACGGCACTCGTTCTCTGTCTGCCAAACTTTTACCGGTAGTACCCCATGGAGAGCCGGGCACCAGAAGGGAAGCATGCACCATTCGTCTCCCTCACAACCTGCCGATAGCTATTCTTTTCGCTTAGCAAGTCGGCCCTCTATTACGAATCGATTTACGCGCCTCACTTTCCTTAGCAACCAACCAACCATACGCCGAAGATATGCAGCACATGTGACCGGCTTGGTGCAATAGGAGGACGTTGGGCATGAAAACAGCGACATGTCAGGCCACGAAGGCCCGCGCTCCCCCGGCTTGACGTGACCGAGGTATTTCCCTTTTTCCCTCCTTTTCGCAACTTCCCCCAACTCCAGAACAGCCTGCATCGCGAAGACTTTCCACGCTCGAATCGAAACACAATATCGGTCCATCTGTTTCCGGCTATGGCAACGGAATCTTCTGACATAAGTTTATTTTCTTTTAGTGGGCTGCTCTATTGAAAGGCCCCTTACCCTACATATTAACCAAACCGTTTCAAGCCAACCAAGAAGCCGCTGTAAACCGTACTCACACCCATTCAGTTAAGCATCATGATATCGTCAGAAATTATATCCTCCGCCCGGTACACGTCCAGAGAGCACGGAGAAAGACAAAAATGGCAAAGAAAGAAAGACGGGTCTTTTATCGTGAACCTCACGTGAACCTCAGCCATTCAGAACGGTATTCACTTGTGTCCTGGGCTGTGATACCTCATCAGTGGTGGTAGGGTCTGTAGCGCGATTCGAAGCGCGGCTCACAGCGCGGCTCGAAAGGATTCTCATGCCGCGGTGGCTCTTCGTGATCCTGCATGCAATCGCTCGTCCTGTGCTCATGATATCCATACAGGGAGTCGACCGGGGGGTCGAAGACACGGCGGCCTTCGGGATACGATTCGCGGCGCCTGCAGTCGTCGGCCCGGTGATGGGTGTCGTAAAAATTGACATTCCCATAGGCGCCGCGAGGGGGAGGAGCAGGGGGAGAGGAGGGGTCCGTGGAGCAAAGGCGCGAGAGGAGCGGTGATAGCCCGCACCTCCTCTGCGACCACTTCGATGATGGGTTTCTGTCCGGCAATACTCAGGCTCGTATTCCTGGGCCTCATCCTCCGTGGACGAGTAAGAATCACCGGTCTCCATGTCGTCCTCTGGGTACGGGGGACGGCGCGGCACACGACCCCTCGGCTCGCGGCGTGTCTCACGGCGCGGCTGACGGCGCTCGACATACCGGACACCCGCCCTTGTGCGCGACAAGGGTCGAGGGGGACCATGGTCCGTCGACAGCTCGTCGAGTACCCGGTTCTTGTCCTTCTCATCTTTACGGCCATTAATGTAAGCTTCGTCTCTGATCCTCTCGATCTCGATCGTTTGGCTTGGCTGCACAATGATAGGAGCAGCTGGTGGAGGTGGTGGCGGTCGCGGCAACGGTGGCACGAAAACGGGATCACTATTCAAGTGATAAATGCTTCCGTGTCTCTGGTGCATTCTGGGTGAATAGTGAGGAATACCAAAAGCACTTCTACCTTCGTGGGGGAAGTGGCGGTGGCGACTCAGGCTTGGCCGTCTCATCCGACTTCGCGACTGACTTGCGATCCGGCCTTTCACTTGACTTTTGCCGCGTCCTTTTCCATGACTCTTGCTACGGCCTTTGTTGTGGTTGTGATTGCGCTTATGGCTGCGGCCACGTTTACCGTGTCTCCCGCTTTGGGAAGACGTGTCGGTAATCGAAGTCGGATCTGTCAACGTAGACTCATCCCCTGACCACTCCTCACCTAACTCTGAGCCCGAGTCGCTTGCCGACGAAGAACTCTCACTCCCACTTTCCCCTTCGATGTAGGGTTTCGATTTCTTATTGTCGTTCTTTTGAACCACCTTGGCAGCTAGCCTACCACCGCCGATAACATGAGGTGGTGGCGGTGGTGGTCCTGGGGGGCCGTTGTTGTCCTGGAGGTCCCGGAGGTCCCGGAGGTCCCGGAGGATGCCCTCGAATTGGGACCCCTTGACCTTGGTGTCCGGCGCGTGGGTCTTGTTGGTGGCTGAAGGCACCAGCTTGTGTCATGGCCTGCAGCCTCTTCCTGTGCTGGAGAAGAGCGTTGACATCAACATCCGGGCGCGGCGCCCGCTTGAAGTACGCTGTGAGTGACACCCTCTCGTACTGTTTATTAATGCTCAACGGGTAAGAGGCAAATCTAGCCTTGCTTGAAGAGGGAATCTTTCCGGGCTTGCTTCTATTCCTACTTCTACTCGTACTCCTTCTTTTACTCTTACTCTTGTGGGCTTTTTTGCCTTCACTCTTGTGTTTGTGTGACCTTGTCACGAGTGGTTCGCTTGTGCAGAACACGGTGTTGCCCGGACCTACTTGTCGGAGCTGGTGGTCTATCTGAGCAAGTGTCCACTGAAAGTTGGCCGGATCGTGTTCACTTGCTGTGAGATCGCCAATGGTACGGTCTAGCTGTCGTTGCAAGACCGGGCCCAAGTCCTTCTTCTTTGCGACGACGTGGTTAGTCTGCATATTTAGACGGCGGACTTCCCTAGCCAGCTCTTGCTGTGGTTGATCGTGGATTGCCGTCCTGACCGCCTGACCCCAGCTTGATTTGGTAGTGTAGTCCTCGTCGCGGTCCAGTGCCTGTCGACTGTAGTAGTCGTTGTTGTTGCTGCTTCTGCTGTTGCTGCTACACTTCTCAAAGCGGAAGGCGGCGTACTCTGTACACTTGGCCGCCATCTCCGCCGGAGTCATGAAGCTCTCACTGACATCTGTAACTTCCACCCGGGGCCTGTTGAAGCGGAGTTCAACCGGGATTGCCTCCGGCGGCGGCGGCGGCGGCGGCATTGGGAGCATTGGGGGGATCGGAGGCATGGGTCTCTGTCCAGGGGGCGGACCATGTTGCTGCTGTGGTGGAATGCGGATGAAGGGTGGTTCTCCAGGCATGTTGAATTTGGAGGAAGATTTGTGTTGAAAGGGAGGCTTGCTACAGCGTTCAATGAGCAACCTGCCTCTACCGATAGCTATCGGGAACAGAATGTGGGCAACAGGCTCAGGGGTTGGGTGATGTGGTCAATGGATGTTGGTGCTGTCAACCCGCCTGGCCCGGAAGTTCTGGCTGACAAGGGTAGCAGTACTTTTGGTGCCCCGAAGAACGATGAACAGTGGAATGAAAGAGCGTCGATATTCCTTGAGGGTGGAGTGTCCCAGCTGATATACACATCAACGTCGGGCGGGGGAGAAAGCTGAAGCAACGAATCGGAGGAGGGCGTGTGTCTACCAACTAGCAGCAAGCTACGTTTGTCTTGGACGGTGAGAAACAAGGAGACTGCTTGATGGTGGTGGCACGGCAGCTGCTTAACGACTCCCCAGCAATCCACGCACGCCGATCTACATTGAGGGCATCGCCCCCCTCCCAAGGCAAAGTTCGTATCTCACCTGGGTTCAGCCACGGCGTCGCCCGGTGAATATGATCTTCTCCCGGACCCGCGTTGTCCCCCCCAGATGACAAGGCGTGCAGCACTGCACCCTTCTCGGATGTTTACTGTTGCCAACCAGGCGACCCACGTTCCGGTGGTATACTTTTCCTTCCACGGCTACCGTTCCTGAAAATGCTGCAGATTATCGAACGATGGCAGGCACTTGGCAGGACGTCAGCGGGCATACGAGAATGGAAATCAATGGGAGGCAGCTGCGCAAACAAATGCGGCACGGCTGCAATCAAGGACCAAGCACATGGGAGAATTCCAGGCGGACAAACAACTGACCGCGGGCGGCATGCTGGCTTTCTGGTTCGCAAGCGCCACGAGGCAACCAGAGAGCTAAAGACGGCAGCTGCCTGAAGTGAGGTGTAGTGCTGGTTGGACTCTCTCACCCAGTCGATGATGCCACTTTCGTCGTGGAAAATCAGGCTGGCCCTCACCTTGCACGCTGCCCACTGAGCTGGGGCGCGTCGGTCAGCTAGTTTGCATATAAGCTGCATATCAGTCAGTAGAAGCTGGGCGATCAGTTGCAACACCCCCTGCCGGGCGCATGGCCTATGATGTTGCATCGTGCAGCAACCATCAGCGCATCGTTACAAGCCAGCTTCGTGTGCTTCGCATGTCTGTGAGGCTCCGCGTGGGGAGCATCGGCGTCTACTTTTGCCACTCCACGTCAGGGGCTGGGCATCACCGAATGACCCGATTGCCAGCTCAATCAACTATTGATGCTCGAAAGCTCATGTAACACAAGGACCGCCCATGTCTCACTCGCCCTCCAGGCAGATAAGCAGCTACTTAGATGTACCCTGCTTTTTCGAATGTGTTGATGCCCAATTGCCAGCGAAAAGCGCACCTATGAGTTAGACATCGAGATGCAGTATATGGCGTCGTCCCTGCAAATAGCAGATGTAAGATTTTGAAATATCCGCTTCTAGGGGTTACAGGCCCCCTGTAATATCTACTTTAGGTGTGTCCAAGTATGTGTTTCTTTTCGTGACTGGAAACTGGAAACCTCCTTGCCGTACACCTTGAAAACGCCAACCCTCTCATAGACGTCTTCCTGGCCACCATCTGATGTGAGTAATATCAGCCCATAGTTGACCTCCAAGGCCATCACACTCTCATCAGCCACGCAGCTGTTGTGCCCGTGGGCGGTGTAGGGCCTCGTTCTCCTCGACACTGGCTCCGTCTTCCAGTGAGACGGCAGGTTCGCCGCTCTCAGCTCCAGAGACTCGCGCATAAGGAACGCTAGCATGATTTTGCGGTTCTTCGTGCTCTCACCCAACTTGGGATAACGTGGCTATGAGCGGCCTTGTCTAGCCAAGGGTAAGCTTGCTGGACCCCGGGCAAGTGTTGCGATGGACTATAGCCTTTCTTGCTCTTCCAGTGCTGACTGGCCTTCTCGCAAGTGCTCCGTAAAAGTAAACCGTCCGACCACTTTCCACTCAGGGACTGCATCACCGTTTCTCCCGCCATCGCTACTGGGTGGTAGCCCGGCAGCCCGGCTTTCGTGTCGGTTCGACACGGACCCGGTGTGTTGTGGCAGCTAACAAAGTACAAGCTCCCTCTTGAATTCACTAGGGCACGCTAGGCTCGCCGAATCTCCCCGTTCCGGCAATACCTGAGAAGGAATAAAATCGCGAATACGTTGCATGCCGTAGCTTGAAGCTTGGTAGTCTGCGTTCCACTTTCTACCGTGGCTGATCGTCACGCAGGGTCGCCGACTATGATGACATAGTGATCCCGGCGGAGTGGTGTTCAAGCGACTAGCAAGGCTAAGATAACTGCTACATGGGCCGGGCCCTTTCAATATGCCACTAGAACCCGACAAAGGCATGTTTCCGAAATAGACAGTATGTAGAAGGTGTGGTTTTGTGGGGATGTGTGTTCATGTGCGTCTACTATATGTTGTTCGCAATGGGGGAAGAAACAATGTTTGGCATTTCATCCCAACTCAGATGGGATTATATTACTTCTAAGTAGTTGGCAGCATCGACGGTTAGATGCATGGGCACTGGCTTCTCTGCCTAGCCCAGTGTTGTTCCTCTATTATAAAACAGCCTCCAAATATTTCCTAAATACTACTCAGGCAGGCTTCTCCCGTGCCCGGCGGGTGCGGCGGCACTGCTGTAGCGTTGCGAAGTGCAGTCGATGTACGTGAGACCGCCATCACGTGTTGATCAAGCACACGCCGAACTTGGATACGAGGTAGCTGAACAATCTCTTTCTTTCTTCATTACCTGAGACCACAGCACAGCCTCCCCCGATGGTTTCGAGATGGTTGGATTGCTGAGAGGCTGACTAAGCGTCGACGCGGGTAGGGGACCCTCCATCCTGAGACACATCGCGCCGGTCACCCCTGCAGTAGTTCGTCGCTATGCTGTTCCACTAGCCAGCTGTAGACTCCGTCCCAATGACCATGTGAGCACCCAAGATGCCCGCGACTCCAATCGATAGAAAGTTGCTTTCAATTTTCGTTAGGACAATTGAAGCGCCGTTTCAACTTCAGCTCTGGCTATTCCGGGGTTCGGGATATTGCCTGGCGGCGTCCCCGAACTGCAAAACCATGTTTCTGGAACACAGTCAGGCCGCGCTGCCTGGCTGGCGGTAGCCGTCCAGTCGTCCCATCTGCTCCAGTCATGGCAAAGGCTGTTGACGACATTGCCGTCGTCAGGCTCCAGAATGGCTTGACACAGGTGCTTGGCATGACATGGGGCGCATGTTGGCGGCGAATATGAGTTCAATGCGACCAAACAAACACTGCAGAGGTCGGTGGCATGTATACCAAAGCCTTGGTCGCGGCGAAGCAAACAAGGAATTTTTGCTTCTTGTACCCAAATGACGCCATGAAGGCGACCGGCAGATGGGGGAACCCCAATGGTACTTGTTGGACTCGGCGCCCAAGGCCGGATCTGAGTGGGGGGTTGGTGCAGGGTCCGTGTCGGATAGATGGATCCCCAGAATGTTGGAAACGTCAGATCGGTATGTGCTGAGATGAAAGGACGTAGGATCCAAGCAGTTCGCTCGACTGCAGATACGCGCACGCTATGCAAATTCATGATTCCCAACCCCGCGAGCTGCATCATGTGCATTGACAAAAACCAAGATGGGGGGTAGTGTACTATTGGTAAGGGTACTGGTACCAAGAATAAGAGTAAAATCGTAAGTCTCGTATACAACAACGGTAATGCATTGTGAGCTGATTCGTTTCATCATATAATACCTCCAGGAGGGTCGTAAGCTACTCCACGCGCATTGGTTGAGCTCAGACCGGCGCTGCCTGGGGCGTCTGTATCGGCTGTGGCTGTGTTCGTTTTGCGCAACATGAACATGGGCTTCTTGCCCTCCTTGTCCAGTTGCTTGAAGAGGATGAGGGGCTTCTCGTCCAAGCCTAAGCACCGTTCCTGGTCGCCGTAGACAATATAGAGTGCATATTGGTCCCATGGTGCATTGATCTGATACTTTCGAAGAGCGGCAGGGAGGACCTTGTAGCAAGGGTCATCCATACTGACCCGGAACGACTTGAAGATCTCCACCGAGGATGAACCGGAGCCTGGCGTGTCTGGGGCCGGAGTCTGCATCCGACGTGGGGCAACCGGCTGCTTGGACGAAGCAGAACCGGGATTGTAGATGTGGTCGTTTTCGGCAAATGTTGAGCGGGATGACGGGGTTGGCTGGTCTGACCGATAAGACCTCGAACCCAAAGTAGCACTGCCCATTGTGGGGGGTGAAGTAGGCGATGGTATGTTGGGAGAATATCCAGGTGATGTGGCTTGGCCAGAGCCGTTCATGGCGGCGAGATGTGAGGAAGAAAGGACGGCTCTCTCGGCAGCACTGGCTGGGTCGAGTGTTTGCTCTACCAACGGCCGCTCGTGAGTAGTCTGCAGATAGGAGGGAGAAGCGTTCTTGGGAGTCGTACCCAGCACAATCTTCTTAGTAGAGTACTGCCTCTTCAACCCTCCCCCTGACGATTGAATGGACGAAGGCGTCGGCGCCGGCGGCGATATAGTGGACGACTCGTAGCTGTAGCCCTGATTCTCCCGGGCGGACACATTGGGCAGTGGTTGTTGGGCATTCTTGGCCAGCCGCAGAGCTGGCAGCATGTCCTCGCGCAAGCGCCTGTAGTCGTCAGTTAGGCGGCGCAGGTCTTGCTCGACGAGGCTCATCCTCTCGTCTCGCAAACGGAGCTGCTCCACGAGGTGTTTGATGTCTTTCAAAGTAGCTGTCGCATATTGAGCCTCGGCCTCGGCAGCTAAATCCAGACCGTGTCAGCAGAGTTCCGCAAGCGATATTCCCCGTTCAGCCAACACTTACACTGAGGCACGTAGTGATCGCTCTCTATGGGAATGTCCTGGGCCTTCTTCACATCGTAGACGCTCTTGAGAATGGTCAGTCGATGGCCGACACTCGCAACCCCCATGGATTTCAAGTCATCGTGCAGCAGAGCTACTAGGGCCTCGCCGACAATCTCGTTTTCTGCCAGCCTTCCGTTAGCCAAAGCGCTCGATCGGGTATGTTACTTGATTTTCACCCACCTAGGAAGCGATCCGAATATTGCTCCAAGCCTATGGTAGCGACAAAGTCTGCACATTCCTCGGCAGTCCACTCTGTTATGATAGTCTCGGGTAGGCGATCGGCGCTGCTCCGGTGGCCATAGGTAGTAGGGGTATGCTCGGTCGAAGAACGGCCCTCGGAATCGGTGGGGGAGATCTCCGAATCGGTCGCAAGCACGGGCGAGTGCAAACTCCTCTCGTACTCGTCATCGGCATCCGACTCGGCGTAGGCGGTTCCCGAGTCGAAGTTCATGGTGCCTTTTTGCGGCGGTCTCCCGGTCAGGTGATCCGCGAAGCAGGACGACTATGCTGAAGTCTCGACGGTGCAGGCTGCTCTATGAAAGCGAAGAATCGCCAAGACTGGACACAAAGAAAGCCCGGCCAATTGCCAATGCGAAGCAAGCAAACAGCTGGCGAGTTCCGAGGCTGAGTTGGAGCCAGTCGATAGATGTTTGAATAGCGCCGTAGGATGTTGGCGAAGGGGGGCTGGCCGTAAAGAGGTGGTCGCACCGATAGGCAGATTTGGGTTGGCGGTGATAATGACTCCAACTTGCTCTCTCCTTGGTGAGCAAACGGTCCGAGGCTCGAGCCGCTCTGGATTCGGGCTTGTCCAAGGTCAAAGGGGGTCGTCGGTTCAAATTGGCCGTACGCTCGGTTGCTCGTTGTACGATTAGATTGAGTATGTAGGCTGTGCGGGAGCTGCAGGCAGAGTATGTGAGTGTGTGTGTGTGTGCGTGTGCTGCAGGTTGACAAATAAGTGGGATTGGGAACTGTGCCGGGCGAGGCTCCAAGTAAGCCGGGCGGGGAGTAGAGTTGGAAAGCTATGCAGTGCCGCAGTGATAGATGGGTAGGTGGGCAGAGAGGGAGGAGGAGATGGAGAGAGTGAATGCGTGTGAAAAGCGGCGTGTCTCGAAATGCCCTCAGAGGCGGTGCAGGCAAAGCAAGGCAAGGCAAAGCAAATCCGGAGAGAGCATGGAAGCAGCAGCAAGCAGAAACAATTGAACCGGGAATGAGTGAACGAATGGATCGATCAATTCAGACTGTGACTGATCAATCTCCAGGTACTTCAGTTCCTCTCTACGCAGGTTAGTTAGTAGGTTAGCCGCCGCCAGGTGGGTGGTGGTGTGCGGTGCTGCTACTGCTGCTGCTGCCGCCGCCGCTGCTGCTGCTGCTACTGCTGCTGCTGCTGCTACTGCTGCTGCCCTGCTTCTCTTCTCTGTCGCCGTGCTTTGAACTACCACCCGTTCCTCCTCGCTCCTCACCCTCTCCCCCACTTTTGTGCTCTGGTCCTTGTCTTCCCTATCTGTCTTTCTTTCTTTCTTTCTTTTGCTCGCTCTATTTTGCAGCTCTGCCTCTTGGCATTGGTCTCCCGTTCGCGTAGGGAAACCTGTTGTTTTTCCCACCCTTGCCTTTCTTCTGCCTCCCCGTTCTGTATTCCCCTCCCCTGTAAGAGGTAAGCCGCAAGCTGCAGGCCAATCGATCCTGTTGTTAGTATATTGTTATTAGTTATTTACTAGGTCGGTCCCTTCTTCACCTAAGTTAAGTAAGTGGCCGGAGCTGCTGCTGAACCCCCACCAGCTTTACTGTACCCAAGCCTCATCGCATTAGGTAGGCTTTAGGTACATACCTACTGTGCTAATACTGGACTGGCTGTCTGTCATTTATTGATATCGCTATCAATATGTGTTCTAGCCCCTCCCCCCCTTAGTATCCGAATTTCGTGACATTCCCGGCCATGAACAGCTCGACCCAATGCCAGCATTTTCTTCTTCCTGGTACGTAATAGATGGCCGTTGGCGCCTGATTCACAATCTCTCTATCCGCCCACGCTTGCTCCTGGGTACATGCAGTGCCCCATTGGCTGCTGTGTCAGTCAGACAGCCGCCGTGCCACCATATCGGTCCATTGGCACTGGATGGTTTGGGGTTTTCGGTTGATAATGAATGCCATTTTCGCTTGGCCCTGCAGGAGTTTGACTTTAAAGAGCCGAGCCTCCCTCCCCCTTCCCCTACGGCCGCGCGAGACACTAGAGATGCAACGGGTGGGCAGACACGCAAAGCTGTCGCGTTTGACGGCTGATATCCACATGCGGCAGGGAAATCTTGGTGCCATACATACATATAGCCGTCAAGAATGCGACCGTTGCAGACCGTCAATGATCCAGGGAACCTCGGTGACAGGGCGACCACCTCATTTCAACGGTTTTTTGCCATGTTACATTGGTCTCATTTGCGAGAGATAATAGCTTGCTCTCTACGTTGTACGAGCTACGGGTCTTTCTCCCCATTCTGCTTTTCCGGCTTGAATCGCTTGCCGCTTTCCGGGGCTCTCCATCCCTTGGGCGTCCGCTTCTCCCAATATTCAACTGGGTTTTCTGGAAGCTCGTCGTGCCACTTGGCAACGGTGGTTAGCCTAACCAGGGCGCAGAATAAGTCTCCGCATTGCCTATGCCATTTATGTTGATAGAGGTGTATAGTAGATCCTCAAGTGACGGCTTCACCCACATCCGAACAACCATGTAACCTGACGGACCGAGCAATAATAGCCACAACGATAGGGACGCAAATTGACAAACGAACCTCATTGCCACATCGGTGTTGGCATACTCCCGCTGCACGTTGCGTCCTCCTGGCTTGTGCCTAGCCCCAAGCTTCTCGTTTCGTCTGATGCCTCCGGCTCGGCTTGCTCCTTCGATATATTCACGATGGCTTCGAAAAAGAAAGGAAAGGGACTGACAAGCTGCAGGGGTTGCCAGTGCCTGCGAGTGATCGTCTGGTCTCACCCTGAGGCGGCATGTCTCCTGTGCTATTGGAACAGCCGGTAATATGTGAAACTTGTAAGACTTCCCCCATGCGCGTTTCAACTGGAGGTCAAAAATAGCACTTTTCTGGCAGGCAACCATCTCCAGGATCAGGATCTGCCAGATTCGCTCATGGTCGCTCGTCGAACATGGTAAGCAAGAAAGTCGGTGCTTGATCGGACGACGGAGGTAAACCCCCAAACTCCAAGCTCGAAAGCGGCCGAGACACATCGTTCCCCCGATAGCAGCTTTAGGATTGTACATTGGAGACATCTTCAATGACTCGCTGCCATCACGAGGTGGCTACTAGTGCGGCTGCCTGTGACTATTTGATCGCTAGAGAACGGTAAAGCTCGGGTTCCTGCGTTAGGTCCGCCGCCCCCACCTCGCGATCCCATTTTCTGTTTCTATTTCCATCCTGCAGCCACTCCGTGGGTCTGCGCCATACATGTGTCGCCGTGTTCGATGATAAGACATATCAACTGAGCCGAAGTCCGCTCTGGGTCTCGAAGACGTACTTCAAGCAGAAACCCCATCAATGGGCTGCTTCTATTGACCTACGTCTGGATTGCCCACGTCTTGGTATCGTCCCTTCTCCCCTTGAGCCTCCCGCTGTTGGACTCCACGGCAGATCATGTATGTAGTTGGGTTCGTGAATCCAATCAGAACCTGGTCACCGTCCAATCGGGAATTGCAACACAGGGACGCGGCATGGCTACTTGCACGTACCAAGGAATACCTTCTTCCCGCCGGCAAGCTCCTAAAGCAACATACTTTACAACACCGAATTCGATTGCCTGGCACCCCGATGGGCCAGATGTGGCGAAACGTCTACATGCTCGGGTTGGTGGAGCCGCAACGGTCACTCCTCCGTCCAGCCGGACTAGCAATGATCCCTTACAGCATGTGCATATCGTCACGGGGCGCGGTCTTATACATACCACATTCCGAGAGAAAGCACAGGCACTCACATCCCAGCACCTGGAAGCAAAATACATACGATACTTGTTTGAAAGCCCATGTGTATTCTTTTCGCGGTCACCGCCAGGTTTTGATTTGTCTAATGCCCCCGTATAGATTCCTGTTGCCCTACTGGAAATATGGGCTGTATGTCGATCACATCTGGGATTGGTTCCAGCTGGTCTGCATCTTATCATCGTTCACGTCCCGTTATCAGACGAGAGACGGACTCTTGGGCTCGGGGCGAAATTGACATGCATCCAGCTCATATACCGTCTCATTCTATCCAAAGACCGATTCAAGGGGCACGAGAGAGAAACGGATACTATATAGTGAGTGCGCTTACTAGGCAGCTATGCGTAGAGATGCATAGTTTGTCTATTAATTAATAACTTGCCAATAACCCTATGTAAGAGGATAACACATGATTTGGAATATGGGATAGAATCTGCTTGATTCCATACCAACCGAGGACAAATTCATATGATGAATTCGTCCTCGAGAACCCCCTCTTTTTCTCACCAAGACTGCATGAAGCACGGCCAGCGGCTATTCTGCTCTATCGGTTGGCCAACTGCTGCTGCCGCAGACCATTTGAGTTGCACGATAAGTCGCCATGTTGTTCGCTGCCGGTTAGACAATAGACATCGTCGTCTTCCCTCCATTGGCCGAAGAAGGGGCATCGACAGCTAACTCCTTCGCCCACTCTCTCCTGGCTTTCCACAGCTCTCTCTTCCAGATCATCTCGTATACTATGTGGGAGCAGACCGCAATCCGCGCCCCCAAATGGGTGAACAGCGTGCCTATCAGGATGGTGAATCGCACAATTGCATGGACGACCCAGAAGAATAACACGCTGGCGGTGACAAAACCCCATCGTTTCAGTGCGTACTTGATACAAGGGGAGTGAAATCGGGACGGCCCCTCTTGAGCTGTTGTTGTTGTAGGGGATGGCGCGGCTACTGGCCTCCTTGGTGGTTTGCCGATAACGCAAGTTTCGAAGTGTTTGTATTTTTCAGATTTCCGGCAAACGTAGTAGTACCATGCTATACCCGCGTTCAGGTAGATCAGCAGGGCCAGCAAGCCGATTTCTTCTGCGCTTGTTAAGCCAAAAGCAAATGACCCTGCCATGACGGGGGTCCTGATAAAGTGACCTATCTCGAGTAGCAGAGAGTGATTGAAACGACACTGGAATGGTTGCGAACCGGTGATGTATCTGCTTTGGAGCCGGGGCTGTCTTCGCTGTCGTTGACGGTATGCGAGAACAACGCTTATATGTACGGTTTTTTGTACGTACAATATCCAGACGCTCTATTATAGCTGTAGCAAAAGGCATGTGATGACTGATCCGCAACGGTGCTGACCACCAGGGTGCTTGTGGCCATTCAGGTCCTCCAAGCCAAGATGCGGCGCCCCAAGACATGAAATGGGCGCAACCGCCATTGCGAAGCCACGATGCTGCTATAACGGGCATCTCCATCCAGCCAAACTGATCAGCTTCGTAGGGCGACGGTGTGTTAAGGATGACAAAACTTGACAGTACCAATATATTGGGCTGTCACGATACATCAGAACCGCAAAGCCAGGTACACGGACTCTGGCGGGTGCCTGGTTCTGCCTGGTTCTGCCTAACCTTAGATCTCAGCGGGAGCAGCGCCTGAGTCAGCTCGGCGTATAAATCGCACCTGGACAAGCTGAACGACATAAAACCACTCTTCATCTTTCCCATATCTGCCATTTGCAAACAACTAGAATCTTCGCAATTCTTTCACAATAAACTCCCGCGAACCCACCACAATGAGCTCGGCAGCTTCAGCAGACACAATTCTGCCGGCCGACGCCGTGGACACCATCTCGTCCGTATCGTGGTCACCGGCCGCAAACCATCTTGCGGCCGCGTCCTGGGACGGCAAGGTGCGCATCTACGACGTCGCGCCAGGTCCGTCCGCTCGAGCAGCTGCGATGCTCTCCGTGGACAGTCCTGTGCTGAGCTGCGACTGGGCCAAGGTAAGTCCATGAGCTTTCATCTAACCACGCAGTCTTAATTCGATCAACCGAAAACACAAATACCAACCAAAAGTTACCCCTGTTAGGTGAGTCCACGCGGGAAATTGGATTTCTCTCTGCCTTTAGAAGGATCATCTGCGACATACTAACGGCGATGTGTGCACAAAGGACGGAACCATGGTCCTCGCAGGAGGCGCAGACAAGCAACCACACTTGCTGCATTTGGCCACAGGTCAACAAGCTACTATCGGCTCTCATGACGCGCCCATTCGCTCCGTGCGCTTCTTGGACACCGCCGCCCTCGGGGCCTCTTGGCCCTCTACTCATTGCTTTGCGACAGGATCCTGGGACAAGACTGTCAAGTTCTGGGACATGCGACAGCAGGAGCCCCTGATGACGCGGAATTGCTCCGACCGAGTCTACGCAATGGACACCAAGTCGACGCTCCTGGCCATCGCCACCGCGGACCGAAATATCCACCTCGTGGATCTGCGCAGACCGTATGAGTTCTTGCACACGATCCTGTCGCCGCTCAAGCACCAGACACGTGCAGTTTCCGTCTTCCCGGATGGCCGGGGCTGGGCCACGGCATCCATCGAGGGCCGATGCGGCATGAACGCCGCCGATGAAAAGAGCGACGGGAAAAGGTATTGCAAGATGATGTTTTCCCTTTTTGCCAACTATCCGAACATAAACGACCGGATCGAGGCTGCTATTACTATCATTATTACCACTCCTCGTCTTATTCGGAAACTTCGGGTTCTAACACGGCGTCATCGTCTCCGTTTCGCTCTTCGCAGCATCAACTTCACTTTTCGGTGCCATCGCTCCGCTCCCGATAACAATAAATCAACCAATGTCTACGCCGTCAACGACGTGCAATTTCACCCCGTGCACACGACGACCTTCGTGACAGCGGGCTCGGACGGCACATTCCACTTCTGGGATCGCATATCCCACACCCGTTATAAAGCCTACGAGCCCCCTGCCACTCTTTCGACTACTGCTGCGACCACCTTGAGCAAAAGCCCAACCTGGGGAACTGCTAAGGGTGCTCGCAGAAGTCCCGATGACGGCTCGCCTAGAGCCGCTATCACGACTACTGCATTCAACTGCGATGGGTCTCTCTTTGCGTACGCCGTCGGCTACGATTGGAGCAAGGGTCACGCGGCGAATACGCCAAACTACCCAAATCGACTTGTGTTGCACTCCGTCACGGACGAAGATGTGAAGCCAAGGCGGAAAACATAGGAGAAGCGCGACAACAGCGAAATTAAAACCCCAATAATTAGTATTGGGGAAGCCTAGTAACTGGCTACGCTGGGAGGAAAGAATGAAGGTCGTGGCTGACGGTCACTTTTATGGGCTGAGGAAGGGACTGGGGTCATTCACACGTGAAATAAAGAGTCTCCTGAAGATGATCCTTGGATTCAGGGGTAATGGGGGCAAGTACAGATTGCTGGAGGATTTCATTTGTCTTGGATTTTGGTACATATAATATTGTGGAGGACATTTCTCAGCAGGATGGTGCTGGGAAAGCATGGTCACCCATCAAGTGATTGTCGGGGGGGGTTCTTTGATTAAGGACCAGGTTCTGCTGTATCATGCTACGCTTGTGGTCAAGAGCGGGGTGACATACCACCAGAAGGAAGGGTTGGAGTTGAAGCAAACACCTGCTGGTAGTGACACATAAGATAATAATAACCGTTTCCATCCCGTTCACAAACGTCTTCCTCGACAGTCACCCCTATTGTTTAGTCTGCCGACGACATGTATCAGCTGGGCAGCCGCTGGGACCAGACCTCATAGATTCTATCTCGTATCGCCGTGTGGCCGAGAGATCGCGGATGGAAGGTTTTGCCGTAGTAAGTCGGCACATGCCACATCGAGTTCTGCGCCTTGGCCTGTCCGTCGTCGCGTGCGAGGCGCAACATAGGGTCTTCCGCCTTTGACATGGCCATATAGCAAAGCGCAAGCTCGCCCCAGTCGCCTGAGCGCTGCGCAGGTGGTAGACAAGTCACGGGATCAACCAGGACCCCTTCTGCAACAACTTCTTTCGCTCTTAGAAGCAGTGCTTCTGCTCCGATGGAAACAGTGCCGTTTACGGTCCCGTTCCGGTCGACATTGTCCGGGCCGCCGACGAGGAAGAACCAAGTCTCGTTGCGCGCGTAGTCGGGCTCAGCGACGCCGCGCTCGCAGAAACGGTGCCCCTCGAAGGCGGCGTCGTAGTCGACGAAGAGGACCTTGGCGCGCGTGAACTGACGGTTGATGCGGGCGACGGCGTGCTCAATCTTGCGGTTGACGGCGAGCACCATGTCATTCACACGGCGGCGCAGTCTGCGCTTGAGCTTGGGCCCGCGCCACCAGACGCCGAGGCTCATGTCATCGCAGGCTTTCGTTTCGGAATCGAAGAAGCGTGCGTAGCCGGTGACGGTAACGCGAAAGCCGGGTTTCTTCTTCTCCCAGCGCACCTTGTCGAGCAGCTCCGTGATGACAACATACAACCGCTGGTCAAAGTCGGAGCTGTCGAGGCGCGCCTGGGCGTGCGCGAGTGCCGTATCGCACGTGCCCGAGTAGAAGTTGTAGAAGCGGAATATGCAGGCGTTCATGACCTCGAAGAAGCCCAGGTCGTTGCCGCCCACCGTCAGTAGCGCGAAGTCGACTGGCCGCGATGCGTTGAGGGCGTCGATCTGCGAAGCCGCGCCGCCAGTCAGAAGGTCGTCCGTCGTTGACCCCGTGCACGACAGGAACTGGAACGATGTGTTGTTGGGTCCGCCGTGCTTTGCGGCGAGGTCCGAGGCAATGAGTTGTGGGTAGGCGCCCAGACCGTGTCGGCACTCGTCCTCCTTTCCCTCGAAACCGGTGCCGATCCCGGCGCTGTAGGAGTCTCCCAGCGCGGCAAAGCCGACGCTCGGCCGGTTATGGACCGCGCCGTCCTCTAACAGAAAACTTGGCAGTGGCCGTTGCCGCTCTCCATCGTCGTCTATGAACCCCAAGACATGCTGCTTCCCCGAGAAGTAGGTGCGCCGTGACCGAGGTAGGCCCCACCCCGTGACAATGCCCAAAGAAGCCGATAAAATGATGTGAACGTAGTCCAGACGCATGATTTCCGTGGATTCGAAGCCAAGCCTCAGCGCTATGTCGTCGACAACAGCATGCTTTTATAAGAAGTACAAGGTCTGGAAGACCACACTCACCAGCATGTATCTATTTATCTGGAAACGCTGTGAATGTAGTGAGGCAACTGCGATGTGTTGATATATCAGCCAGCGTACCCACGATGTTAGTGAATGAAGCCTGGCTAGCCAATGGAACCTGCACATGCGTCGAGTCCTGGCCAGGAAACCGTCGTCAGCATCAGATGGTGTACCCCGCCACGTGTGGCTCACGCCATTCCACGCGTTACTTAGCTCATACCCTCTAGGCCTCACAAGAGTAGGTATGAGATGAGTAAGTGTTCTGAGGTATTCGGCACATCTTCTCGCGTCCGGGGAATCACAGATTGCAAGCTACGTGGATGGGACTTTCCTAGACCTTGATGAGAAGGTGGCTTTACTGACGGGTCCTTTCCCCTTCCGATTTCTGAAAAGCGCCGCAGTTAAACGGCTGCCTAGCAGGTTTCCATGCACAACGCTGCATAAGATGGCTCATAGCTGGCAGTGACCTGGGGTAAGAACCTGCGAGAGCAGTGCAACCTAATGTGCGATTCTGTGGCCTGGTATTCCCATTCTTTTCACAATGCCCCCATACGAGATCCGTGGCTGCACCGTGGCCGATGCGTCGGGGTTGGCTTACAACAACATAGGAGCCTTCTGGGAAAGCCCGGGATACAAACTCCTCTGGACGGGCCGGACTTTGGAGCATGTAACGGCGAATGCAGCGAAGCGCATGCCCCGAAACCTAGTGAGCGACCGTGCCCACAAACGCCACCAAGTCGTCGTGGACGGGGAGACGGGCGGCATCGTAGGCTACGCCAGGTGGATCCTGCCGGATCGCCTTGTCGGCGAGTGGCTCGAAGCCCAGACTCCAGCCGTGAGCATCGACGAGGAGCAAGGGTTCACGAGGGCCTTCGACAAGGCGGATTGGAGTTTCATTGATCTGCCCGGTATGGATGACCACGTGCACGTGGCCAAGGCCAAGTACTTGGCCGGAGGGAAAGAGTGTCTGGGTGAGTGCGGTGTTCTTCTCCGTTTCGAAACGTGACCTCGAGCGCGGCTGACCAGACTGATTAGAACTCGATTACCTTGCAGTTCATCCTAGCAACAAAGGCCGTGGCATCGGGTCCATGTTGGTGGGAAATGGCGTGGCCGCCGCAGAGAAGATGAATGTTGACATATACATGATGGCCTATGAAGCGGGCCTCGGTGTCTACAAGAAGTTTGGGTTTGAGATCTTGGAGTCGAACGTCCAAGACCTCGCGAGATGGGGCGGTGAGGGCCCGTACGCGACTTACATGATTGAGAAGAAGATGGCAAAAAGAGAGTAGGGTAGACAAGGCCCAAGATCGAGATTGAGATAGGTTCACGGCCGAGTGGGTGCATGTCGCATAAGATGGGATGACAGGCCCCGGCACATTGCGGTTGGGGATATTCGTATTCTAGAACACCACACAGACGAAGCTGAAGCAAGGAAGCGTGGTGGTGCGTCATTCTGCCTCTGTCCCACCTCAGCCGTGCGACCGCCGACCCCAGACTTTGGGGCATCTGGCATTCGCCTGGCCCTCTGGCCCTCTGGCCCTCTGGTGACGTCGGTTTGGCGACGGTACCCCGCCAACGTCATGGGGCTTGGGCGGGACCCGAACATCGAACATCGACGTACCCCTCCTACCCTCCACATACCACCAGAATGAACAAACTGTTTCCCAGCTGCCAGCCTTCCAGCCTGCTTTTTCGCTTCGTCGGCACGCTTGCCCTCGGCGCATCGTGATCGTTACCACCCATGGATCTGGCGGCGGGGGCACGGTAGCCGGCCGCCTTGGTACCCCAGAAACCCATCAGGCCGGGCAGGCTTGGCCAATTGCTTGTCGGAGGCTAGAGGCTTGTCGTGGCCATGCGTAGAGAAAACAGGTTGCCCTCGTGCCAGAACTCGTGCTGCGTGCCTCTCCATATCCGTGATCAAGGGATGCAGGATGGTAGCAAGGATCCCGCAGCCGATGGATGTCTCCCACTTCTGTCCCACTGCGCTGTGGACGGATACCAGTTCCGTCCGGGGGTCGTTTGGGCCATTAGACTGTCGGGCCTTTGCAGGAAGCGTGCTGCGTGCCTAGCCTAGAAGCCTAGCCATGTATGTGCCTATCATAACGCAATTGACCTGTGCTCCATGGAGGGAAGACGTCACTTCACTCCCACCCAGCCTGCTTGTCATCATCAGCCCTTTGTTGTGAGCAGGTAAAGTAAGTAGGAAGTAGGCTAGAACCTGTACCATATAAACGCCGCCCAAGAACCGCCCATCCGTCCTGGGCTTACCTGGCTTCCATCCATTCCATCCATTCCATCCATTTCACTCTTAGAACCATCACTTTCAGCCAACGACCCTGCGGAGATACCCGTTCCCCTTTGCTCTTGACATACACATAAGTCGCGTACGCAAACTACACCAAGCAAGCCGCTTCTACACCCCTTCTTCTAGCTCACATGGAAACCGTCAACAGCATGGCAGCAGCAGCAGCAAAGGCTGTTTGGGGCGAGAACAACGCCACCGCCACCGCCAACAACGAGACCCATGGCCAGGAACCCGTCTCGGGCGCCCAAGGGGACGTGTCCAAGGGTGAGCCCTTCGACAAGGGCAATATCGGTAAGCCATCTCCGCGCTCAACATTCGATGTTCGCGCTGGTGCGTGGATATCGAGTTAACCTTGCCGCATTATGCAGACCCTCAGCCCAGCGCGGCAAGCGTCAACAGCCACGAGCCTTCCGTCGCACCAACTACCACAACCACGTCAACAGGGCCTTCCACCACCGCACCCACCACTACGCCCAAATCAACGGAGCCCTCCACCACCACACCCACCGCATCCACGACAACGGTGCCCCACCATGAGACGGCGCAGTTTGCCAAGACCACGGGCACCGCTGCCGAGTCGGACAAGGTCCCGGATAACAAGGCGACGGAGCTGAAAGCGAAAGACACACCCGCCGACACCTCCAAGGCTCAAAATGACACCCGGGACCCTGAGGACCCCAAGACCAACCCCAAGAATGCGCCCACGGATGTCGATAACACTGGTGAGGGTATCAACGAGGCCCCGAACCTAGATGCCCCCGGTCCTAAGCCCTTGGACGAGCTTGCCCGCGAGCACGGCGGCGACGCTGGTAAGGTCGGTGACACATCCAGCAAGAGCCAGGGCGATACTCTCGGCGATAAGAAGAAGGACGAGGCCGAAGATCCCTCGGACCCACACGCCAAGAGCTCCGGCGAGGGCACTGGAGAGAAGTACGTCAAGACCTCAGGCCTGCAGGCCGATGGTGGTGACTTCGACGCTACGAAGCCGGGAGCCGGTAGGGAGGCTGACCGTAAGTCAACACCGACATTTTCCATTCCATGCATGGGAGCTATTTGTTGATCGTTGAGAACACAGGCCTGCTTGAGCAAAAGGGTATCCACGTCACCAAGGGCGTCCCGGGCAAATCCGAAGAAGAGGGTGCTGCTGATAAGTCCACGGACAAGGACTCGGGATCGGGCGAGAAGAAGGGCACACTTGCCAAGATCAAGGAAAAGCTGCATCGCCACTAGACGGCGTTGTATAATCCATGGCGACTGACTTTTTACGAATTTTAATAGGCGTGTGGTATTGTTGATTATTAAAGCCGACGGAACGGTGCTGACCAGATCGACATGTATAATAATCACGCAACTGTGAACTGTGAACTTTGTTACTATACCCAATTTTATTAAACTATGCGTTGTTCACGTTGCACCGTAAAGTGGCTTTGATATAAAGCCTCTTGGACTGCCGGGACTTCTGTACTATAGACAACTCCGGCCCCCAGCCCCCAGAACTCTTTGTACTCTTCAGTGTCGAGATAACCCCTAATTCATAATGCTTGTTATGAGCCTCATCTGGCCCATATGACGATTCACGACTCATGGAACGGGGACAGAAAAACCAACGGTGCCCAGAGCCGATTTCAGTCGTAAGTTTCCCTACCAAAGCCATATCATCTCTCATGATTGGCCGGGCAGAGGCCGGGGAAAGGAGATAAGAGCAACTTTTGCAGATAGGCACACTCCGCCGACTATGTGCATTCCTTGCAACCTTGCTCGCCATGTGGGTTCGGGATCCTCTACCTGGCCCACCAGGCATGGATAGCCTCACCATGACTACATATACCGCCGAGCATCGGGTGTGTCCGCTGCAGGGCGCGAGAGAGAAGCAATCCCTTCTTGAGTTTTTCTCTGCCTTCGACGATCGCTGAATTGTGGGCTGCGAGAAGTAAACGTCGGTGTGCGGGCTCCCTCGGTGACGTGACGCGGCGATGATGGTGTATAAAGTCAAGGACATGTCTCGCGTCTAATTGCCCGCCGCCCGTCTTCTTTTGGTTTCCCGTAACCCTTGAGCTCTCTCTCGATCATTAGCCAGGACTAGTCAAGAAGCCGCCATTGCCTCAAGTCAAGCTTGGGCAGATCTTGGAGGACGTCATGCACTTCTCCAACCTTGTACTCGCGGGCGCCGCCGTGGTGGCCGCCGCCGCCGCCACCAACACCACCGCTGGGGATGATGGCAAGCCCCGCAAGATGATCCTGGACAATGACTGGGCAAGTGTGGCCTTCCTCCCCATCCTGCAGGCCCTCGACGCCGGCTGGGACGTCGTCGGCGTCGTCGGCGACACCGCCGACTCCTGGTCCCTGCAGACGAGCCTCCACGCTCTCGCCGGGCTCGAACTCGGCAACCTGTCGTCGTGCATCCCTGTCCACAAGGGCGCCGACTATCCGCTCCTGAACACTCCCGAGCTTTTCCAGCTCTGGTCCACGCTTCACGGCAAGCTTCCGTGGGTACGTCTAGAAAGCCCCTCTCGTTCATCCCCCTCAACCTCCGTGATGGGATTAAAAAGGAAAAAAGAATAGTCATACTCAGAAACTGACGCCGGTTTTAGGAAGGTGCCTTTGCGCCTGAGAACGCGACAGCAGAGCAGATGGGCGGGGAGCCAACCTCCGGAGACCCGCGTCGCATCAGCAAGGCTGCCTTCTTCGAAGGGTTCCCCAAGGGCCAGCTGGCGGGCGAGCTCGCCGCGGCCTGGATGGTTGAGCAGGTGCGTGCGAACCCGGGCGAGATCCTGATCTATAGCGGCGGGGCCTTCACCAACATCGCGCTGGCGGTGCGGATGGACCCCGCGTTCGCGTCGCTGACGCGCGGGCTTGTCGTTATGGGCGGCTACATCGACTCGGTGCTGCTGGGCGCCGCGACAGGCCGCACCTTGCTTGAGGCCGACTACGTCTCCGACATCAACCTCAAGATCGACCCCGAGGCTGCCAAGATCGCCCTCACGGCCGACTTCCCGGCCATCACCATCGCCGGTAACGGTGCCAACCAGGTATTCGCGGACCAGCAGTTCCTCGATGAGCTCGTTGAGGTCAAAAACCCGTACACCACGCTGCTGCACGAACACACGGACCTGACACTGCCTTACTGGGACGAACTTGCCATGTATGCGTTCCTGTACCCCGAGCACGTCACGAAGTCCGCGACTTGTAAGTCTCCCTTGTTATCTTCCCTTGGGCACCTCCCCCTCCCCTCCCCTCATGATATCCGACAATGAAAACATGAAGGGAGACCGCTAACAGGATAAAGTCTACTTGGATGTCGACACCGCTTGGTCCAGCCCGTACTATGGAAACATCATCGGCTACCAGAAGGCGCTTAAGCCTGCGGCGCAGAAGCTTCAGAAGGTTAACTACGTGCTTGAGGTTGATGGCGACAACTTCAAGGATACAATCAAGAGGGCTGCCCAGTATCCCAAGAAGTGCCCCCTGTAGGAGTCCAGTCAAGTTAGCTTGGTATGTACCAGCCGCTATATAAGGATATACTTGCTGAAGCTATTTCGATAATTTTTAATACATCTTTTCTCGGTTCCTTTATTCTGGTTGACACATCTCTCTACCTTGTGCTGTCGGCGAGTGGCTGGTCGAAGCTACGAATGGCAGGAGGAGAACAGAGGTTGGTGGGTAAATTGAATAAACTAATGTTGAGCCAGCAAAGCTTTCTGAGATCTTGGGAACTTCTGATTTGAGACGAAGATGTTGCCCTCCCGCGCAAAACTCCCTTGCTTAGATATCCAACCCCTATTATGTCTAACTTCACTGAAAAATAGGTAAAAATAGGGCGTCATATGATGCTCTTACGAACTAAGCATTTCTCAGGGACAACTGATTACTCCTAGGATAAGGAATAAATTTCACATGTCCACCCACAATCTCGTATATGCAATTGATCTCTATGTTCACGATGAATATATACTAAGAGAAGTCCATAAGCAACGCCGACCCAACCCCAACCACCCTTCTCTTACTCGACTCTAACATCCGACGCGGGTCCCGCTCACGACGATGTCGTCGTACCAGAACGTGTTGGTGTCCCCCCCGTACGACTCCCATCCAAAGTAGATGGCGGTGGGCTTGGGCTTGACGGAGCTGCGCTGCCACTGGGCGGCGTTGCCGTTGGACACGCCGGGCTTGGAGGTGAGGCCCGCGACCGTGTCGTTGTTGAGCCAGGTCTCGATGGTGCCGTCGGGTCCCAAATGATACTCGAAGCACTGCCAGGCCCCCGCGGGCAGGGCCTTGGACGCCGCAATGCCCTGCGGGGACAGGTCCGGGAGCGTCGCATCGTCCGACTCGCGATTGTACATTAGGATTTTGCTCTGGCCTCCGATCCGCAGGTGCTTGTTGTTGCCCTGTGCCGAGTCTGGCATGGTGATGAAGGACACGTGCGCGTCCGTCAGGGCCTTGGAAGCTTTTCTAAATTCGGGGAGGAAGGGGTTTCACTGTGTCAGCTATCATCGCGCCCTTCTCTCCTCGCAGTCCAAACCTCTCTAACAAGCAGAGAGTTCTTATTTTTGCTGAAAAGGGCAACTCACAGGTAAGTCCTCACGTAGATGTCGCCGCTGGGCACCGACTTGGTGCCGAAGAAGATGTGGCCGCAATACCCGCCCGCGCCGTCCACCCGCATGGAGTTCTTGCCGCTGTGGGCCGTGGAGCTGTCGAGCGTGACCTTACCGCCCTGGTTGCAGTCATTGGCGTACGTGGGCCATTTCGCCTGGTCCCAGCCGTTCTCGAAGTCCTCAGAGACCTGGGCTAACGAGAAGGGCGCGAGGGCCAGGGCGATCCCGGCGACAGCAGCAGCAGCTTGTCGAACCATAATTCTCCTTTTGTCAGTGGCGAATTACCTGAGCTGGTCTGTTGATGTTGTTTTTGTTGTCGTAGTACTTGGCTTTATGTAAAGAACGAAGTGTGAGTGTGTTTGTGTTCACTTGGAGTTCACAGGGAGAACCCTCTGGCTGTTTATGTAGTTCTCACTGATGCCCCTCTCGCTACCGCTTTGGGAATGACACTCTATCCTCTACAACGGGACGAATGATGCGAGGCTCGTCAGACACGATGGCATGGGGAGAGGGAACTTGCCATAGCTGGGCATATGTGGGGGAGGCCCTGCCAACTACATCCATGAGTGGAGTATATAATATATTATACCTGCAGCTTTGCAAGGAGCCATGCGATAGATATACAGTACGCTGAAACACTAGGCCGAGCCGGGCGTCGGACACGAACTGGCGGGACGTGAACTGACGGGGTGGTACCTAGACAGGAAATCAGATCCCACGCCTCCGTGACAAGCTCACCCTAGACGGTCGTAATTAGCCGCCAAGCCGGTGGCCATTCCTTTATGGGGTGGAGATTGGCCGCGACAGCCCGGCCCGCTGAAGAAGTAAACGGAACACCTCGCTCCGTGTCCACTGCCGTTGGTAGAAGAGATCGTTGAAATAATCTTTCCGTTCGACATGAGGTGCCATGGGGACGATTTCTTCTGCACGGAACTCCGGATTGCCCAGCGTCAAGATTATAAATATCCCCGATTGTACCAACAAGGCAGAATGCAGCAACGAGTCGGACTACACGAACATGGTAAGCGGACAGGTTATGAAGGTAGCAATGGTATATTTAGCGACAGTTGCCATTTGCGTACATGAATTCTAAGTCTATATACATACATTCCCTTCCGTGTTAGGGCTCCTCGCAACATGCCCCGCCAGCCGTCTCGTCATACAAGTGAGCAGCAGCACACAACTGTGCCGCTTCACTGGCGTAAAAACGAGGTAACCCTCCGGGCAGGGAGGATTGGCAAACGAGGCTAGTTGATCATTAAACGGACATTGATGCGTTAACGACAATTACAGCATATGGGGTATCTCTTGCTTGTTTCATGCATTTCGAAAACATTTTGTTCAAGGCCTTGCTCGCTTGTTTGGGTTGCTGTCTTGGCAGGAGGTCGACGTTCAAATGAAGTGAAGTGATAAGCGAATGTCGGCTTAACCTCAACCAATCCTGAAGAGCATAGGCCCAGTGCGGCATAAATCCACGACTCCGGAGTTTTTGATCAACTCTCAGGTACCGTGGCAGGCTATGGTGATAGCTTCGTTGTGATGTCAGACTGATGGCCGTTTACCGCAGGGTGCCCTTGCAATCGGCGGCACCAACAGCGATGACCTCTTCAAGAGGCCAACGAGGGGGCTCAAAGACATTTTCGAGGCCATTTTCTTTGCGCCATTGCTCTTCGTTCTCAGGGGTGATGCCGGCTGGAAGCTTCTGGCCACCAGCAACACCGGTCGAAAACTTGAGTTGAAGGATGTCACCAACCTCTTGGCAGGCAGCGAGAACCCGGTCCATATCATCCTTGTTATGGGCCGAAGAAATGCAAAAGCGCACACGAGAGCTGATGAGGGGGGTGGCAGGGTATCCAACAATAACGACAGAGATCTTGCGCTTCAGCATCTCGTGGCTAAAGGCAGACATCTTGCCAGGGTTGTACAAGGGGACGGGGATGATAGGAGAATCGTCATGACCGTAGACGATGAAACCGAGTCGCTTGAGACCAAGTCGAAGATATCGAGAATTGAAGGCAATGCGCTGCAGGCGCTCTTCACCTTGGCCAGGTGCGAGTTCTCCGGTGATGATCTTGAGAGAGGCAGAGATTTGCATGAGTACGGATGGGGCAGGCGACTCTCCGAGCTGGGTCGCGGCGTTGGTGCTTCGCAGCTTGGCAATGATATGGGGATCAGCAGCGACATAGCCACCGTTCGCGCCGAAGGACTTGGTCAAGGTGCCCATGAGGATATCGACTTTAGCCGGGTCGACGCCGAAGTAGTCGCAAACACCGCGTCCGTTGGGGCCGAGAGCTCCCACACTGTGAGCCTCATCGATGAACAGGTAGAACTTGTAGGTTTCCTTGAGCTTGAGAACACCGGGCAGATCGCACATAGTTCCCTCCATTGAGTACAGTCCCTCGATAGCAACGAGAATCTTCTTCCAGGGGCGATGGGTGCGGGGTTGGCCTTGGGCAATGGCCTCACGCAGCCTCTTCTCCAGATCGGCCATGTCGTTATGCTTAAAGGATCGAATGACAGCGCCAGACAATCTTGCGCCAATACGGATGGAGGCGTGGTTCAGCTCATCAGAAATGATCAGGCAACCCTTGGAGACCAGAGCGGGGAAAGAACTGGCATTCGTGACGAAACCCATAGAGAAAACCATAGCAGCGGGCTTTCCGACGAAGGCGGCGATTTCCTTCTCGACCTCTACTGCGAGGTCCGAAGTACCGGCATCCGCACGCGGCCCGCAGAAGCTCAAACCATACTTTCGCACACAGTCCTCGACAGCATCCGCGCAAGGGCCTTCGGACTGGGCGAACCCGAGGTAGTTGTATGAGCTCAGGTTGAGGGTTTCAGTGGTAGTGCCGGTGTACGTGTAAGAGGCATTGAAGTCGTGCGAGACTCGGTCCATGAGAGAGATGTAGCGACCAGGTACGCCGGTGCTGGTACGGGCGAAACAGTCGTCGATTCGAAGCTTAAGACGTCGCGTGTAGAAACTGTCGAAGTCGTCGGTCAAGGGAGCGTATCCGTTAGACGCCTTGAGCTGTTGATACATAGGCTTCTTGCTAAAGCGCTTGCCGAAGAAATCGCGAATGTGGCCCAGCAAAATGAGCAACAGGTAGCTGATGTAGGTGGTGAGGACAAAGTAATAGGGGGGCTCGTCGATGATGGGGGCCTTCAGGCCGCCGTCTCCGTGATGCTTGCTGACATATCGGTGGCTCGGATGGATGAGAGGACCGAACTGGGCATCGGCGCGTCTCTTGATCTGGACCTCCTCAGACGAGGGCGGTTCGAACAGAGTGGTCGTCGGCTCCTCCGGGTTGACTTCGCCAGCGGTAGCAGTTGATAGCGAGATGCTAGGTAGGGCCAGACTCGGCGCCGTGATCGAGGGCTGCATGGCCTGCAGGGTTTGTTGGGCCGACGCCTGCTCCTTTCGCGGTGTACCCGAGAAGAACTGGGCCAGGCGGTTGCCTTTGGACGTCGAGGGTCTTCTCTCGCCGATTTTCTCGGTTTGTGGCATGTTATTGGAGGTGAACGGGATGGAGATTCTTCGGGGCATGTCTCTGTCTCGAGTTGGCGACTGTTCGGATTCAAGCTTTCTACCCAATTGAGGGACTAGAGATGCGTTCAGTATTAGCAGGTACAAGACAAGTCAATTAGATGCTACAGTGGCACGTAGGAATGGGTGCATTGCAGGGTTGGGTTGGTAAAGGTGTTGATCGAGGTGAACATGTCGCCAAACTAGGATGCCTGTGCGTAATCAAACGACACCGCCTTAAGCTTGGCATTTGGTCCTCGATGTCTCCCATTCACCGCATGCATGTGTTTTAGTGGCGTTGGACGGCAACGCCCAGGCATTCCTTCCGGGCAACTCACTCACCTTAATCGCTTCCGGATTGCGGACCAATTGACAGCAAGTGCCTATTGGAGGTCGTCGACGTCGAATAGAGCTTATCCGTCGTAAGCGAGGAAAGCGCAGAGTCGATGGGTAGGTTGGGATGTGATTATGTATGGATGTTCAGAGATTATTAAAGATAATGGAGAAAGGAGTGTGGCGGGAGTAAACCCCGTGGGCGGCAATTCCTTGGCTCTCTTGAAGTAAAAAGAAGAGGACCTGGTTGACGAAAGCCAGTAGCAAGAACGGCTCGAGGTATTTCGACCTTCGAATTGAAGCAATTGCGAAGAGAGAATTTGACCGACGAGCTGGCTTGACTGGACTGGACTGGACTGGCGGGAAAGGCAACGAACCGGCTAAGGAAGGAGAGGGAAAGAGACTGGCGGCGGGCCTGGGAGGGACGAGAGCTATTATTATTGATTTGCAAGTCGCTAAGAAATCCCAGTCGATCCGACAGAAAATGCCCACCCAAACCCCCATGTCCCATGTCCCATGTCCTTGCTGTGTTGTGTTGCGTTGCTTGCTGTTCATTAATAAGACCTACGGTATCTAATGTAAGCCCAGTGCCCAGAGAACGGAACCCGCCAATGCAAATTGCATTCATGTATGTATATACGCTTGTTCCATCCAGTATCTTATCTACCTGCGTCTAGTATCGTGTGTGAACGTCTGCCTGCTCTTGTCGCTTGTCGCTTGTCGCTCGTGTTCCAATACATACATACTTGCATACCTTGCATAAAGTAGGGGGTGCAGAAAGCAGAGCGGAAAGCAGACTCCTGCTGCGAGCCGGGAGGCCTGGGCCATTGTCCGACTGTCATTGCCATATTCCGCCTGATCCGAGCCGCTGGCCCACACGACAACCCATACCAGAAACCAAGCTCCCCACCCAAAGCCCGCGTTACTCGCGAACCAGAGCGCGAGTTGGGCTCTGCAACTGGAGCCCGCCATTTCGGCTTTTGGATCCAAGGGGCCCAAGGGCAGTCCCAAGGGGGCGTAGATGATCTGCCACCCCCATCCCCCCGAGAAGAGAAGATGATCACAGCTAGCATTTAGTTTCAGGGGGGCTGCTCCCCGTTCGCATCGTTCGCATCGCATGTTGCCCTGCGTTCTCGGCTGCTCGATTCTACTAACGCATGCAGCATGGGAACTGCAGCGCCATGTGACGGTGTGACCAGGAAACGCCCTGGCCGTTTGGTATACCGAAAGGCAAAAAACCAAGGCTGGAGAGATTGATAAGGGTTCAATGACAGCATCTTCTTCATGTGGCCATCGGTGACTGATGACGCGAATCGCGATGCAGGCTAGCAGCTTGTTTTCGTTGTTTCACCGACTACTTAATTCCATGAGATTGTTGATTGTGGTTGCTGGACCACTATGGCCTTGCCGGAGATAAAAGAGGCTGACGCTTGTATTCAATTTTAAAAACACGATCCAGCTCTTTCACAACCGCCCTAGCAGTTCCCACCCTGGGCCTTGGCCATCATCCTCTTTCACACACGCACACACACTTTGCCCGACGGGGTTCGGGTTTCTGCGTCGGGCACACACAACTGCCTCCTGCCCGCAAATCTTATCGCCCTTTGCTGAGGCATGGCATGGCATACATAGGCATCGAACGATTCCGACCTCGTCGGAAGACTCGGTCTTGTGCTGTCGTCGACTAGACCAATTTAGAGTACGTAGTCATGAGCTGGTACTCATTATGCATGCAGGCTACTTTGCTAGTCGGATGTAGTCAATTCAGCATCAGATCATTGGCGACCCTCGATCGCTAAGCTAGCAGGTCGTGACTAGAGATGGCAGCACAGCGACTTGCAGTATACCATCAATACAAGTGATCGCACGCAATGATGCCATGATTGGCTCTGCACTACGCCAATCTGCCATGGGCACGCATCTTGATTGGTGAGCACACCCAGAGACATAATTCGAGCTGGGCAAACGAGCAGCCACTGGCCAATCAAGTACACGGCCTAGCCTATTCATTGAGGTGAACATTGGCCCTGGTATTGCAAGATTTCAACCAACATACACAAGTATTCTTGCGTAGACTCGCCAGACCAATAAACACACCCACTACCTCGTGGCCTCCATTGCCCGATAAGAGGCGGAGTCTGCTTGGGCCGTGCCATACATCGTGATCGAAGGGATGGATTTGGTGACCGTGCCATGACTAGATTATGTTACCATATGTACATAAGTGAGCACGACACGGCAACCTCATTTCGCCTCCTACCATATCAGCGCCTAGTACGCAATGTTACACGATCCTTATCAAGATACGTGAGCCAGGCGATCCCCCGTGCTTCGCGCCCCGCCGATGATGGAGAGCTGGAGATTGAGCCTTACGGGGCTGATGGATGGGTTGCGGGTGGTATACAAGAACAAGCCTCTTGAAGCATGCTCGTGGAGCCGATTCACGTATCTTCGGGAAACATATACGGGTATGTATCGAAGCCACCGGACGGTCACTGTCGTCTTCCTTCCTCTGCAGGTGTGTCTGATGAGCTTCTTCACACTTCGATCGCGGACGCCATCATACCGCGTAGCCGGGTGCTCGTTCCAATACTTTGGCCAGACGGAGTTGAATACTCCAAACGACGCCTCATGGCAAACACCGTCTGCGATCAGCCCTCGCTGAGTACAAACGAAAAAAGGTGACAAGATCCTCTAAAAGATTATAGAATGCGCGCCGATTTGCGGCTTGGGTAGTAGGGTTGCAATGAAGGATGAGACCGAAGACAGGCAGAGACGCCAGTCTAGCTGCAACAATCCACCTTGCTCTGGCTTTGTGTATAGTTCAATAGGAGGGATAACGCAGCGGTATCGTATCTGGGGATCAGGCGTGTTGACACCTACTTGTATGTAGACATCGTCGGCTTTTAGCGGACGGGCGTGGTGCTTGGTGGGGCAGAGTCGGCTGGAAGGCCAAAGTTTACTTCCCTATTCCTTTCCCCCCACCAAACCGTAGCTCACCAAACTACCCCGTGGGAAAGACCATCTAGCTCCATCTGCCACCGATCTTCGCCTTCTTGTCTTCATTCTTGTCTGTTTATCGCGAACTGGATACTCCAACGGATATATCCACAGTCGCTTTTCAGCTGATACGCCTCCTTTCCCCCAAGATTCCAAGGCCTCCGACAGAAACATGACGGTTGATCATCCCGCGCCGGCCGAGCTGTGGCGGCATCCGGACCCCGAGTCCACTCACATGTACAGGTTCTTGCAACATGTGAAGGCAAAATATC
Organism: Apiospora kogelbergensis; assembly: GCF_038363985.1. NCBI lineage: Eukaryota > Fungi > Ascomycota > Sordariomycetes > Amphisphaeriales > Apiosporaceae > Apiospora > Apiospora kogelbergensis. The sequence continues at coordinate 2,863,180 of NW_027117422.1, forward strand.
AATTGGATATCAATGACTACCCAGGTCTCTACAAGTGGTCTGTTGAGAACATTGCCGACTTCTGGGCCGAGGTTTGGCATTTCTGTGGGTTGAAGGCCTCCAAACAATATGACCAAGTAAGGCGATTTCTAATAATTTCACTTACACAAAATCCCCCACCAAACCACTGCCCGAATGAATATAACCATTTGACGAAACTACTTGTGGCGGTCTATCAATTGCACGGAAGCAGGTTTGCTTTGTACAGTTTCCGATTACTGAGACCCTTGCTAGGTCCTACCCAAGGATGCCCCTATGTTTCCCCGTCCAGACTTCTTTGCCGGCTCCCTGCTCAACTTCGCGGAGAACCTACTGTTCCCGAACAACGTCGAGGAGGCCGCGCCCGTCTGCTTCACTGTTACGGAAATAGACGGCGAGACCATTACGACTACCTGGGCTGAGTTGAGGGAGTCGGTTCGACAATGCTCAAACGCTATGCGAGCATGTGGTGTTCAGCCCAAGGATGTGATTGCTGGTTTCGTTTCGAACCATGTCCAGGCTATCGTTGCCATGCTTGGTGCTGCTACTATTGGAGCCGTGTGGACAGGCATCAGTCCGGATAATGGAGTTAGCGCTGTGCTCGATCGTCTGGCGCAGATAGAGCCCAGGGTATTGTTTGCCGACAACGGCATGACTTACAACGGCAAGCCGTGGTCGAGTGTCGACAAGACCTTGCAAATAGTCGGAGAGCTAAAGACCAAGGGTCTCGAGACTGTCGTCGTGGTCAACAATATCAAGGCAGATCTTGGCTTGGATGGGCTCAAAGCCCAAGGAGTCGGTGCAGTGGACTACGAAAGCTTCTTAAACAGGTATTGTTATGAATTGGGCTTGGTATATTCTGGCTACTAATCAAATTTTGGTAGCTCCTCTGACGCACCTCTTGAGTTCGAGCAGCTACCTCCGTCTCACCCCCTTTACGTTCTTTATTCAAGCGGTACCACTGGCCTTCCCAAGGCTATCATACACACTGCACTGGGTACACTGATCCAGCATAAAAAAGAACACTTCCTCCATTCTACAATGGATCAAAACTCCCGGCTTCTCTATTACACCACAACTTCCTGGATGATGTGGCATTGGAGTATCTCGGCACTGGCCTGTGGCACCTCTCTCGTCTTGTATACTGGCTCGCCCTTCAAGCCTCATGGGTATTTATCCATACCCAAGCTTCTAGAGAAGTACGAGGTGACGCACTTTGGCACATCGGCCGCGTACCTGACAACTCTTGAGACCAACGGTGTCTACCCCTGCCAGTCCACCGACCTTTCCAAACTCCAGGCCATCTACTCCACTGCGTCCCCTTTGCCCCCTTCAACGTTTGCCTTCGTCTACAAGGCCTTTCCGCCAAAAATCAACCTTGGCTCTATCACTGGTGGCACCGACATCATCTCCCTATTCGGCGCCCCCTGTCCGTTGCTACCCGTCTACGTGGGTGAAATCCAATGCGCCGGCCTAGGAATGGCTATCGCCGTGGCCGACTCGGTGACGGGCGAGCCCACGCCGGGCGAGGACGGCGAGCTAGTTTGCCGGCAGCCATTTCCCTGCCAGCCCCTGACGTTCTGGGGTGCACAGGGCGACGCTAAGTACCGGAGTAGTTATTTCGAGCGATTCGGGCCCGACGTGTGGCACCACGGCGACTTCGTGCGCATCGACGTCCGCACCGGCGGGCTCACCATGCTCGGCCGTAGTGACGGCGTCCTCAAGCCCTCGGGCGTCCGCTTTGGCAGCGCCGAGATCTACAACATACTGACGCGCTTCTTCGCCGGCGAGATCGAGGACGCCGTCTGCATTGGCCGCCGCCGCGAGTCCGACCGTGACGAGACCGTTTGCCTCTTCGTCGTCATGTGCGATGGCAAGGTCTTTGATGGCGAGTTGCGCCAAAAGATCAAGGCCGTGGTCAAGGGCGAGTTGAGTCCTCGGCATGTACCGGGCGTCGTGGAGGAATGTGGGCCGGCTGGGATACCAAAGACCGGGAATGGAAAGAAGTGAGTTATCCCCCTTCTTTTTCTTCTTTTTCTCTCGCCCCCCCTCCTGTCTGTCTACCGGAGAGAAGGTAGGCGCATACCCGATGAAATGTGAATGCTAAAATTCATGACACCACAGGATCGAGGTTGCAGTCAAACAAATACTTTCAGGCATCAATGTCAAGACCAACGCAAGCGTGGCCAACCCGGAGGCTCTGGACTGGTTTAAGCAATGGGCGGTATCTCAGGTCTAGGTATAGGCATTTCATCGGTTAGCTATGTGTTCCCAAAAACCTGGCATATACAGCTTCTGCTATGAATAGATATAGGAGGGACGATCACCAGATTTGTTGTCATTTTGCCACTGGCGTCGGAACTTTTAAAGAGGCTAGGAGGCTGGTCTACCAGTGAATCGTCACAGCCTTCCCCTAGCTGATACTTTCATAGAGCTGCTTCAATACTGATGTGCTTCCCCTTTACAACGCCCTTGACCCAGCAAGGTTATGAGATTGTGTGGCGTGGTTCTCTCTATTCTTTTTCACTTCCGTTCCCGGCCCCTCCGATCGTATTTTTGGCTGGTCGCCCATTCACAGCTAAATCTGTTTCTACATTGACAGATAGCAATGCAGTAGTTGGATGCTCACCACATAACGTTTCTCAGCCGCTGCTTCTCCTCGTAGCCTCCAAAGATAACATCAATGCCTTTACGCGCAAGTTCGAGTATTTCCGTCCTTGTAAGTCTAAAATGTTGCTGTATGAGGCGCCACTCGTTGGATGCGGGACTCCCAAAAACGCCAACGTCATCCGTCTGGCAATACGATTAAGCTGTGAGTAAAAACCCTTATGGCTTGGACTGATCTATCGTCCCATTTATATTGGTTTTGTAACAGTGGCGTGACGGGACGAGTAAAGGGGTCGGGGTTATGGGCAGGAAAAAGGAAAGAAACAGAGAGTAGCGGGAACCACAACTTACGCAAGGCACTACCGTGACACCTTCAGCTCTCCACCACTCGCCGAAGTGATGAGCCTCGAAGCTGCCGACGATCATCTTGGCGTGCACGTTGCAGCTGAGGCAGAGCTCTAGCCCCCGGGTCGTGGCGAAGTCGCTGCTGCCCGCGCCAGGCCTGGGGGCAGTAATTCGCCGCTTGATATGTTCGGGGACATGGATCACATGTCCGAGACGGTCGGGGTCCCAGTCCATAATAGTCTGGAGCTCCGCGTCGCTCGCGCTGCACTCGGCCTCGGCAAAGTGGACGGTGACGCCCAAAAAGCCGCCGCCGCCGTTGTCGGACTTGGCCTCGCGTACGGCGGGGGTGAAGAGCGCGACGTCGCCCTTGGCCGGGTCGCCGCAGAGGTCTATGCCCACGACACCCTGGGAGCAAAACTTCCGTGCCAGGAGGACGACATCCCGGGCCTCCTGCGGCGTGTTGCGCCGGTCCATGGACAGGATCAGCTTGGCGCGGATGGAGGGATGCTCCCTCTCGGCTGCACCCATGGCGTCCAGGACAACCTGGACATAGCCGGCCTTGTCCAGACCGGCCGCCGTCATGGCGCGCGGCGTCGTGCGAAGCTCCAGGTAAACGACGCCATCGTTTGCGAAATCGGCGACGACGGCTTTGGTAGAATACACTAAGGACTCGACATCGTTGACCAAGTGATAGATGTATGACGAAAACAGGGGGAAGAAGCTAGGTTTCTAGATTCAGCATCCGAGTGGTGAGAACGAGAAACAAGGCCGTAGTGACAGGGCATGATCAAATCACTGCTTCACATGTACACATGCAAATTCGGTTGGGTAAAGGTGTCGGTGACTTCCTTACGTATTCAGGTCGTAGTCGCGTTTATCCACCGGCATCACGACGAGGGGGTCCTGGAGGTCTGTCGTCCCAGCTGCTTTCTTTTGGTCCATATCTCGTGGAGGCATTGCCGACTGATGCTCCCTGACAAGTGAGCATGGATCTAGAGAGCAGGAAACAGACGTCAGACAGTTCCTGTGTAGAAGGGGTTGACCGTGCACCGTGGTTAATGAAGGGAGCAAGCGAGGACTTCCTGGCGGGAATCTCGTTTCGGTCAATTAAGGGTCAGGTAGGGGAAGACGTGTGTTATTAGCCGACCTGGGTGCACATGGCTACAAGCTGTGCTGACAAGTGATGGGGGGGAACACAAGATTTGACGTCGACTTCCACGAACGAATCACAACGGCCCGGACCGCATGTCCTAAAGGTTGGTGGCGTGACGACATTGCGAGACGCAAAAGGCCCAAGCTTGCCTTGTGGATAGGCAGTTTGAAATATGTACCTCGATTTTGGGCATGGATACGAAGTCCATACATGTATTAGCTTGTGATCCCGAGGCCATGGTGGTGGTGATGCTGCTGCTGCCGCTGCCACTGCTGTCTGCTGTCTGTCGGACTTGCGCCTTGGGGGGTCTCGGGGCGATGCACCGATGAGGGTGTTCATGAAGCAATGGTTTCAGTGATACTCTAGCGGAAATCATCCCACCAGTCTGGCCACCAAAGAGCGAGGAGATTTGATTGAAGCTACCGGTGATGTATTGCGGCAGGAATTGGGATTAGTGACCCATCGGAACGAACCCACGATGGAGGAGTAAGCTATTGACGGAAAAGGCTGTGCAGACCCGAGCCCGTCCTAGCCGTGACTCCCGGGAAAGCAGTACGTCGTATCAGATCAGATCAATCTATCCATACTCAGGCCTACAGCTCCTGCGAGCTTCGGCGTTACACTGGATCGCAAGCAATGAGAGCCCGAAAGCGAGGAAAGCCCCGAGTCAGATGTCGCTCTCGTTCTCGCCTCTCCCGCGCAGTGAGCACGGTCAACTGAATCAGCAATGAGGCTGGCTGCGGGCTGCAGGCTGGAGGACAAGAAGCGAGGCCAAAGCTTCTAGAAGAACACCTCAATATTCAGTAAGTCAGTGCAATGCTAGCGTTACAGCAGCAGAGACCAATCTAATTAAATCTATTCCGCTTTGGGGTGGTCGCGCTCCGAAAGACTGGACCAAAAATTTCCGTCACAGGAGGTGCTGTCACCAACCACTGCGACCCCATGGGACGCAGCTAATTTCCCAGGCCGCCTTCAGAGCGACTAGGAGCGACACGCTGGAAGCCAAGTGCACTGTGCTCTGTGTGAGTGAGTGCTATTCCTGTGGTGTGCCGCCCTCGCTTCTGGAATCCCCGTATACGCCATGTATGGAGTTATCCCATGCTACGGAAATAGAATAGCGCAGCTGTGTGGGAGATATATGGGGGAACAAGCGCGTGTTTTTGGAGACATCGCGCCCTATTGCGCAACATGGAGGATATAGGGAGCAGTGCCAGATGCGTTCTGGTAGATAGACCTTAGGCGATGCGCTCCCAACTTGTACTTCTACTGGTAGTTAAATAAGCGTGGTCCTGAGCAACGTCTGCATGTACAAACTCTGCTTCTATACTGATGCTACTTGGCCCAGATTGATGTAGATCTGTAGATAGGAACTGTAATTGGCCATTTGGCGCTGCGATGACTTCTTCGCTTACGACAGAAGATGGTTTGGACGTCGGCTACGGTATATGAGATGACCGTTATGAAATACAGCGATTTCGTCCTGCCACCCTATGTATTACCACCATATGTATAAATATATACCAGTGGTTATCGGGCTATGTGGCAGTCCACCAACTTTGGGGTCCGCGAACGGACTGCTCAGCAGCTTCGGTTGAACGGGCGGCATGCGGGTTGCGCAGTGGTTGGTCTCTTCGGGGAGTCAGCGCATACTTTTGAGTTGTACCGAACGCTAGAACTGAGGATTCGGAAACTGTTTTACGAAAACCCCCGCATAGAGTCGAGTACCGAGAAGGGCGTTGCGGAGGACCGAAACAGTGGCCATCCTCGTTCAGAGAGTATCGCTGAATCTGGGTGCTCCATCTTCCGGCGAGACATGAGTCAAACGACGCTCATCAGGATTGACAGCCAGACCGGCTCTAAGTCCAGGGAAGACGACGACAACACAGTTCCGGCACTGGCCTAACGATGGCTACGAGCCTAGATCTTGACGCGTCCGGCGACGAACTGAGCTCGCCTACTTATGTGTGTACAGATTAGCTCAGCTCAGCTGGGACAAGTACAGGTACGGAGAGACTTGTCGTCGCAATTGGATGCTGAAAACGCGGGGTTCAGGCTCTTATACAGGCTACGTAGGTGCACGCAAGTGCATGCAGCTCCCAACCCCAACGTGGGTATAAGTTCTCTTATCGTGAAGAATCACATCCATCCTCGAAAAAACGGTTGTGGCCATTCGCAATTGGGCCGGCCAGGCGGTGCTTGCAGGCATGCCTGATCTCGTAAAAGGCCAAGAGCGTTGGCGTCGGCCTCAGATGCTATCCAATTCCAGTTCCGCGAAGCCCCCGGCCACTGCCCGGCAGGGGCCAGGATGGTCAGGGTGGCCAGGTTGCAGGGATTGTAGATTTGCTGCGCATGGGGGGACCCAGTGGTGGCCTCCAATTGGGATCGAAAGGAGGAGCTGCCCAGACAGGGCAGCTTGCCAGCCTTTCCTCCAGATTATGACATGTCGGCTAGATGGACGGATGGGCAGGACGTATGTATGTATGTATAGTACCTTTTGGTGGCTGACCATGACCTGAGTGGCTCTGGTGCTGCCGCTCCAGTTTCGTGTACGGTGCTCTGCGCCAGAAGAAAAGCCCGGACAGACGAACCTGATTGATGTGTGTGTGTGTGTGATTATGTGAGCATGCCGTATATGTAAAGGGAAAGCCAAGCGCCCTCCGTACGACTTCATGCAAAGGGATGGCAGAAGTCTGGACTGGTCGGATCTGCAGGACGAACTGCTGCGACCGAGCGTGCAAAGGCAGAGATGAACCCCCCTTTAAATTTACCCATATATCATGTCCTCCTTCCTCTTGTCTTCTGACGATAGGCGCAAGAAAACATGTCGTGTCCGCGTCTGGAAGGGGTCCACCGCTAGGATTTCGTCCATGTCTGAGACGGGTCACGTTAACGATTAACGGTTAACCAGCCTACTGTATCGTGGATTTTCTCGGCCTTGCACTGTTTCTTTTTCCCTGCTGCCACTGCACTGCTTTTGGGGCCTCGCCCAGGCTTCTGCCCAGGCCAGGCCGCACCGTCATTTGTAAGACGGACGGTCGATGGTTCGTCAGCATTCTTATTCCAACCAACCAACCGTCGTCAACCGGCCGGCTGCTCGGGGGCTCGGTAAAGAGCTCCTTTCCTTTTCCCTTTCTTGCCAGGACAGGCAGGCAGCAGGGCAGCCGGTCACTGACAGACAGTCGACTGATGGGAGTTATTGGAGAGATTAACGATTGACGAAATGAAAGGGAGGGGAGCTAGAGAGGAACCACCTGCAGTAGTACTTCAGTAGGTCAAATGGTCCGCCCCATTTACGATAGATGTTGTTCTAAATTGGAACCTCCGCCGACTCGACTCTACTACTGGTACATACATGCATACTCCGTACAAGGAACACCACCACCTTATCCAGGTTCCTCGCATCAACAACAACAACAACAACAATCCAAGTGCTAGCAACAGCTCTTCCTTCCTATTGTGCCACTAACCTAGTACTAGGCAATGGACTATTCGCAACCCGATTCGCTCGTAGGCACTGTATCGTGTTGTATATTACATATGCTGCCTTATCTCGTTCTCGCCGGGATAAGCAGCAAGCAGCCCTGTAAGGTGAGCGGCAGGCAGACTTTGGGCCACCTCTACCTTGACGCATTGCTAGGGCATACATACGCAAACAACCGCCTCGCTCGTTCCATTTTGCACGTACGTACATGTTTATTTGGGATCTCCATCGTGAGTTAATTGCAGCGAACATCCATATCCAGTGTAGACAACTTCCCCGTCTGGCCTACCCCCATCGTTTTTTCCTGACGGCCCCCCTGAATTTGAAATCCGAAATCAATCTCGTCGCTGCCCCACCTCTTGTACCTTCTTGGTCAGCGCACCCTCTGACCCTGCAGGCCTACCACCCACTAAAATGCACTACCTACCCTGGCGACTTTTCCCACTTGGACCTCTGTTCCCGGCGATAATCAACTGCTGTTACTGTGTCCAGGTTACATACTATGCCGTAGCTTGCGCTCCAAACTGCTTCTGACTGGTTGATCGTCGCCCCAAAGAGCATTACCGGCCCCCTGAACCTGCATTCTATGTGGATGTGGTTTGGTTTTGGTGCCGATGCATGTATGTATGTATGTATGTACTAGGCTACTGCTGCCCCCTTCTGGCCTACAGTACCCGATTGCTGCTGCGCTACTGCACACTCTGCTCGAGAGCGCTGCTTGCTCTCTCTCCCAGCTCCATCGCATCCGCCCATTTCAGTCGCAGACAGGTCCACCCTCAATCTTCAATTCACCTCTTTCTCTCCTCCCCCAAGAAACGAGCCCGCCCCGAAAAGGAATTGATGAAAGCTGGTGGCAGAAGTGGTACCTCCCTCCGCTCCGTCTACCCATACTTATCTCCCTACGACCAGACTTGGAGTACATACAAGCTGTTCTCAATCCTGCCTCTACCTGCCCCGTCTGTACTGTACACCACCCCCAAACTAAGCTAGCCTGGCTCTGGTGCGCATTGCGTGTGTGAGAGAGTGAGAGAAGAGAAGAGAGACTGAGCGTGTGTCTGTGTTTGGTTGTGTGGTGTGGTTTGCCTGCAGCCCGTCCATGCCAATCCAGTCCCGAACCGATCCCATCCAACCTTCACCACCTCTTTTTTTTATTTTTCCCTTTCCCTCTTTCTGTTGCAGGTGTGCCTCGAATCTCCACACGACGATTGACTGACCGTGACTGATTGACCGACTGAATTCTTTGATTCGGTTTCAATCCAGTCAATCACGTCGCCCTCTTCTTCCAACCGGTTCACGTCCGCAGTCACCTACCGTGCCCTTCCCAATCCCCCCATTCCCTCCTTCTCAGTCGTTCCCGGGCACCATCACAGCCATCCCCAATGGATTCGCAACGGCCGAACGATGTGTCGCCTGAGGCGATGCAGGCGCGCATTCAGCAGGCGCGTCGCGAAGCAGAGACTCTGAAGGACAGGATCAAGCGCAAGAAGGATGAGCTGGCAGACACGACTCGTAGGTCTATCCCCTATTCCGCCGCGTCTACTCGGCTATCACGACACATCCGATGTGTTCGTGTACTCAATCAACTATGACCCGACAGCATCTTGACGCGATCATACTACAAAATTTGCCCGTCGTCGTTGCATGAAACATCTACCGTCTCGCCCTAACTTTGGTTTTGCTAATGTTGTCTTTTTACAGTGCGCGCCGTGTCGCAACAATCGCACGACAGCATTCCCAGAAACCAATTGATGAAGACGAAGAGGACGCTGAAGGGTCATCTCGCCAAGATCTACGCCATGCATTGGTCTACAGACCGGAGGCATCTGGTCTCGGCCTCGCAGGATGGCAAGCTGATAATCTGGGACGCCTACACGACCAACAAAGTCCACGCCATTCCTCTCCGATCTTCCTGGGTCATGACATGCGCCTATTCCCCTAGTGGCAACTACGTTGCGTGCGGTGGTCTTGACAATATCTGCTCCATCTACAACCTGAACCAGAACCGAGACGCCCCCACACGTGTCGCCCGAGAGCTATCTGGTCACGCTGGTTACCTTTCATGCTGTCGATTCATCAACGACCGGAGCATTCTTACGTCTTCTGGTGATATGACTTGCATGAAGTGGGATATCGAGACAGGCACCAAGGTCATGGAGTTTGCCGACCATCTGGGCGACGTGATGAGCATTAGCTTGAACCCGACAAACCAGAACACCTTCATCTCTGGTGCCTGCGATGCTTTCGCGAAGCTTTGGGATATCCGAGCAGGCAAGGCTGTTCAGACGTTTGCCGGCCATGAGTCCGATATCAACGCCATTCAATTCTTCCCCGATGGCCACTCGTTCGTCACTGGATCCGACGACGCTACTTGCAGACTGTTCGATATCCGAGCTGATCGGGAGCTCAACCTCTACGGTGTAAGTCTGATTAGGATACGTGACGATTTACGGCCGGACTGACATTTTGCAACAGTCCGAATCTATTCTCTGTGGTATCACCTCTGTTGCCACCTCCGTTTCCGGTCGTCTGCTGTTTGCCGGTTATGACGACTTTGAATGCAAGGTACGAAAACAAATCCCCCCCCGGACTGATGGGAACTTGGCTCTAACAACCAACAGGTCTGGGATATTACCCGAGGTGAAAAGGTTGGCTCGCTGGTGGGTCACGAAAACCGTGTCAGCTGCTTGGGAGTTAGCAACGACGGCATCAGCCTGTGCACGGGTTCCTGGGACTCGGTGGTACGTGTTCTGTTTAAATCGTTTTGCTCGAAGTGATATTCAGAAACTAACATGAGGTACAGCTTAAAATCTGGGCCTACTAATTAAGCAACGGCTACCCTGGTGATGGGTTTGACGATAATGCCACGAGAACTGGCCTGTCGGGAGCAAAAAAAGCGTTACTGGAGCGCCTCGTCACACCTTTCCTCTGGGGTGGTTCTTTGCTAAAACTAATTTCTACCTGATACGTCCATTTTAATCTCCGAAGAGCTGGCGTATCCAGGACGAAGTCACGACAGCCTTTTTCTCAATACCAACCTTTCCTTTGACCGACGCCAACTACTTTCCGACCGCCTGCGCCACTTCCTACTTGTATTACTCCTCCGGTCAGATTTATGCATCGCCGTATGCCGCGCCGTCTCGTTTGTCTCACCGAACCATTGATCCACGCAGCGAGCCCTCTATGGCTCTGCCCAAAAATCAAGAAAATACAAGAGACGTGTTCGCCCGATCTACAAACATGCCGGCATAGGCTTCACACGAATGCCCGCTTCATTGTTGCTGTGGCTCTGGACTAGTGCAGCAGCAACACCCTTTTATTCGTCCTTCCAAGGGCTTCTTTGTCTATACCAAAAGGCTTCTTTTCACCGAAAATGTTTCTTGCGCTAAACATGTTGATTCACGTTCTTGCGTTTACTTGACACCCCGATTTTGTTATGGTAGATGGGGCGAAAGGAACACGCATACCTGCGGGTATAAGTCGAAATTCTCCGAGGGCCAGGAAATCACGACAGTCACCTGAACACGACTACCACACATAGCAGATGGGCATCATATTTGAGGCGTGGGTGGCGGTCTTTCACTTGTACGGCTTCACTGGTCTCTTCGTTCTTCTTGTAGTTCCTTGCGTTTTAGGGTCAGCGTGTGCTGGGTGGGCGATGGGGAGATGTGGCTAGAAGAGGCTGAGACGATGGGAAGCCAGAGAGGTGTGGATATCACTGCGGCATAGTTGCTGCACATCTACGACGAGAACCTCTTGATGTTGTCTGTGTATCATAATGACGCTGAATGCTCAGATCATACCCCTTGTGCCCAATATTACTACTACTTCAGAAGTTCCGGTGTTCCTTTCCAGTGTCTTGCAGGTGACGAAAACAATGTATACAGTAGGAGAAAGCTTAAATCTCGCGAGACGTATTTGCTGAGGAGATACGAGGCCTGAAAACATGGTTAAATGCAATGATTGGCAAGAGGAGGTGGTGCTTGAAGGGAGGGGGGCTTACGTGACGGGGGGAGCACTTGCATCATGTAAGCCCTATCATGACAGCACGCATAACCCTGTTCTGTGTGCCGGTACTTTTGCCCCTCACGCGCAATATAGCACTTATGATTCCAGTGAATCTATGACGGAAAAGCGAACTCTCACTACTTGCCACAAGTCACTGCAGAACATGGACGTTGCTTAGGTTCGCGTGGAACGGCCGTTAGACAAGCAAACGTCGCGATATAGTTTGGCAAAACCGGTGTTTGGTTGATGATATGGGAAACTAATATTCGGAAGGCCACCAATAAGGGGCAGTATTGCAAAGTCGTTGCCTAGCAAGTACCTGTGAGACTGACATACAAGCCTTCGGTATAGAGTGCTTGGTGGTATCCCACCTCTCCTCTCAACATCAGTCACATCGGGGTTTTGTTACCAATTCCAGGGAAGTCAAAAACGTTAGATCAAACCCGGAAATACTCCGCGGGCCGGCCAAAGCTTGGCTAGATCGTGACAGATGGGTAGCAGATATAGCCGATCCCTGACGGGGGAACCAACTGGGGACAGCTCGCGGACCTGTCTCCGCGCGATGTTTGGTTCGACGTAGGCATATGGAATCCAGCCCCTCGGCGCGCCCAGGGTGGCAGGATTCAACAGACACATGTCGTCCAACTCCGGCGACGCCTAGTTCCGGGTCAACGGACAAGATCGGCGATGGAGAGAAACTTAAAAAAACAAACTCCATCCCCTCCTTTTCGTCCATCGCTTGGAGTCCATGTTGAACAGTGTCACTGGGAAAGGGGGCATTCTGGGTTTCTTTGTCCCCGCCATCAAGAGTGCGGAAAACGATTGTGTAAACTATGATTTTCGGGCTGCGATGATTTACCTTCACAGCATTCTGAAGGACGCTGCCTGATCGGGATGTCACCGTTGAATCGCAAGAGAGGCCTATCCTGTGGCCCCAAGAGCCGGCCAGCAAAGTCAACCGAACAAGCACATCGCCCCGTCCACCGTCTCTTCACACTAAGGACACTAGCAATGGCGAAACTGGGAGGTAGGGACGGGAACTGATGTGATAAGCCGTTAACATATCTGCCAAGACCTGTCAAACTCATACAACTTCCCTACGTGGTATGGGACTGAACAGACCAAAAGACAATCATGAGGAGAGCCCGTGGTGGTGGCGAAGGGAAACCATCGAGTGCATTCATGATGGAATCTCACGAACCTTGCGCTGTGATCGGCGACGCTCTGCCTTGGTAAAGGGGCTAGTCAGACGCGTGTACACTTCTCTGAAGTCCTCCAGACCCGGCCTAGTAATATTTCAGTAACGAATTTCGGACGACGAACAAGTAGGCAAACGGTGGCAGAGGCTTGAGACTCACCTCGCTCCCAATGCGATGCGAGAGACAATACGTGAGTCCCTGATTTCCCTACATCGATTGTGGCCCGCTGTCATCAACCGTTGTATATTTCCCCCGTCTCGGGCTATGAATCCATCGTGCATGAGGTGAAAGACCTTCAGACGAAAGGGGATCAGCAACCTTCGGCGGCTTGCATTATCCGACGACAACCCTCCACATCCACCCGTGGTGGGAGTACATCAAAATGGCAGAAGCGAACGCGCGAGAGCGACGGATACGGTTGAATCGGTAATTCATGGCGGGATTTGAACAGTGTTTTATCGTGTCGAATATCTAATCTCAACATCTCTCTGCTATGTGAAAGTACATGGTCATACATCCCGCTCCATTTTCCGTGTCTCGCATCCTTCGCTTGCATCTTAAGGAGCCATGGCCGTCATGGATCATAAGTTCCTCCTGTCCTGGGGTGACATTAGAGAAGTAGTCACTATGGGCTAGACGTGGACCGCATGTGTAAAGTGCCTCGGGAGTGCCAACAAAATATGAACAATCGATTAACTCGATGAATCCCTTCCCCGACTACTCTTGTCGCACTTTCTGCTTGTTCTCTTCTCGCTTGGACCCGTAGCATGGTCACGAAAGTAGCTTGCGATGATGTACAACGCTCCATACGTATGTCGATTTCCCCTTCCGGGTGCTGCTGTTGAAGAGCAGAGCTGGGCCAATCGAGGCAATATAGTAGGCCTCCTAGTTATTGTCTGCCCGGGGCCACAATAACCTGCCAGGCTGAAAAAAGGGGTAAAGTGGTCGATTTCATTCGTAACAACATGCTAGGCGGAGTCTGTAGTAGTAAAATGAATGGCATCGATTATAGCATTGGAAGAACGAATGTTATGGTGCCGATGGAAGTAGGCACTTGTTGCAGGTAGTGAGGATCATGGAAGCGAAGGATGACATATGCAAGTCTACCTCTATCGAATGTTCAATTATGAAGGGCCCGGTTAGCTAATAATAGTAGACACGAGCGATGCTACAACATCCCTGGTCCCTATGCTTTGTGACCTACCACGCCCGCTTGCAATAGAGATATGAGATATACAGAATAGGTGATACACCCCGTACCTGGTTCGAGGTGTATTATGGCTTTGCTGGCCTCCCTAGGCGACAAGAGAGTATGGCAAGTTAGCACAATATCATGGGCTGTATCCGACCCCGAAGGCTCCCCTTAAGATGCCATTCCAGAGACGATCATCGGATTGCCCACTTTTCAGTCCACAACAGAAGCATGATGGCCATGCATCATTTCCTTCTACTCTCTATGTTGATCTGCTATCGAGCCCCTGAGTTGGGTTCACACCAAAACGTATCCTCTCCATCGCCTCCAGAGGTAGAGGGATCACCTGCCAGACCGAAGAACCTCCCCCGTAGAAGGAAAGCATGGGGTCATGTAAATACATATGTACTAGGAATAGCAGCCTGACATTGCTGTCCAGCAGGGGAAAAGCAGGGTCATCAAACATGACGCCGTGATATATTACATGTTATGGTATTCGCCGTACGTATTACTACTAGTGAAACTAGAATGGGACCAATATCTAATAGCAAACTACAACTGTGACACATTCTCAGTTAGCTACGGCAACGGCAGCGGTGACTTTGCTTAGGGGTTGACATCAAGCTATACTGAGTACACTGTAGTTCTCACCAGGAATGATATTGCTAATCCGCATCGTTCTTGCCCTACAGCTATCTTAGCTTCAGCTTCTGATATAAATCTGTTGTCTGTAATATAGACGTTGACCAGACGTAGGGAATTAGCACCTGCTACAATGCCGGCGTGGTAATTATACTGAGCACAAGGCATGCCGGTGATATAGCCACACGTAAGCTCCTGCCACACTGAGCCAGCCCGTGTGAATACGGACTGACAAGTTGAAGAGATCGCAATGCCATCGCCTTTTGAACATCCTCCACGCTATGACCTCCGTATACATAGTCCTGTCAAGGTTTTATACCCCACCAATAGAGGGTTGTGTTATACATCGCCCAACCCAGATTGGAAGTAGATGCCGAACACATTGAACGTGCGAGAGTACGGGAGTAACGTCGCAGGGTCCTTGGGGCTGTTCGTCTTACTGGCTGGCCGATTGGGCACAGCCGCCACCTGTGGAGAAGCCTTCGTCAAGGAGCGAGGGGCGAGGGGCGAGGGGAGGGAGCAGTGTAGGAAAACAGTACCACGGAGACCAATGAGTGTCGCTGAAAGTCGCGGCCTTTGGCGAAGAAGGGTTCGTATAGGCGAGGCAGCCGGACCATGACACCAAGTCGGCGATGTTTGAACCAAAAGGCTCGTGGTTTAGCACACAAGGTTTGCATGCAAGTTTGTATGGGCAATCATGACACAAGTCCACAAGCAGACGCCCATTGAACGGCCAGTTCTTTGCGCGATGCAAAGCCGCGTCGTGCGGACCCTCGGCTTCGAAGAGCATGCGGATTTGGGGCTGGGGCCTCACTGCATTAATCGATCCAGCCATACCGAACGAACACCACCAGATTGCGCACCAACCCTGCCGTGACATTGGCGATACATGGAGACTGCAATTTTGTCCTGGTGACCCGCAATCAGGCGAAGTGGCCGAGTGCCAAGGTGCGGATAGTGGCCCGAGTGAAGGCCAGAATCCCGCGATGGTGCTTTTTCGATGGTGCTTTCGTTGGGCTCCAGCGGGAGCTAGAAATATAATTATGGGATAACGGAGAGGAGGAGGAAGAGAGAGCTGTCGCTGTCGCTGTCCACATTTGGTCGCGCGAATTGCTCTGTCTCTGTCACGACGCGATAATTGGACGGCTTTTCCCGTTGTCTCGAAAAGGTTGCAATTTATCTCCATCATGCATTCAGCCTCACCGCTTCCCAGGCCACCCATCTGCTGCCAATGTGGCAATCTTTCAAGGCATTGCAGCTTTGAACAGTACATACGATGCGACCTCTTCGCATTAGCGATACGACGACCCGCCATGGCGCAGGACCGCCGTGATATCATATGGTTACCATGACCGAGGGGGTCCCTCGCACTGGAGCGCAGGAAGATGTGCGGACGGAGCGCACGGCAGACGGTGGGGTGCGAGAGAAGTGGATGCTGCTGTTCTTGTTCTTGTTGTTGTTGCTGCTGCCGCTGCTGCTGCTGAAGAGACGTCAAAATGCACACGACCAAGACTCGATGGATATCCACCTTTCGCCAGCAACGCTGCGATGGCGGTTGATATTTGTTTGATGTCTTACTTCAGGAAGAGATCAGACGGCATGTTGTCATCGGCGTGGCCGTCTGTTGTCGTACCATGCTCCTTGTTTCGGTTGATCTTCTGGTTCTCGGTGCCCTTCCCCTGCATCGAAACTGAGGCTGGGTCAAAATGCGGGTGGACATCTTGCAGGTGGCCTTCTAGAAGCCCCAGAGAAGCCAAGGAAGGCGCTGGCTCGGTTCGATGCTTGGGTGACACCTAATCAGGGGTAAGGGTCTATGTGCTTTTGCTTGGCTGCTGCCCCGTGCTTATTTATGTACAGGGGTTGTCAACAAGCTGCAGAGCGAGCCCGTTTAACATTGCAATACAGACGGGACAGCATGATGGAATTGCTATTGTTGTCTCACAATTAGAAGGGCCGGCAGGAGACAGGAGAGTCAGAGATTATCTTGGAGACAAGCGGTTGATTCTTGCAGCACCTAGGACACAGCAGTTGCTTATTACCTACTCGGGTGCATCAGTAATGACCGTCGGATCAGCCAACAGACGTATAATTGAGTTCATTAGCCTGGCTGGCTAAAGGGGGTCTATTGAGGGACTGACTCGAAATGCGAATCTGCTCTGCATAATTGATGCTGACCCGGGAAGGCGACGTTACAGTGTTGCATGTCCAAGCCTCTGGGAAGACCTGTTGCTGTCTGCTCAACCCGTTCAGGCTAAGCAGATCCCGAGTTACGTAGATGGTAGGCGTTTGGTAGCGGATTGATTGCCACGAGTCCTGCCACCTACCACGAGGCAGCCACATGCCTGTAACGACAGTCAAGTGTTCCATAATCCTATCGGGTTGACCGGTCACCGAGTGGGAGAATACCGTGAGTATGTATGTACAGTCCATGCCATAACCAACTAAGTGAAGACCGTAGCCCTGAACATGGCGGTACCGACGTTAGGTAGAGCGCTTCGACCATTCCCGATGATGTCTTCCTTGTGTCCTGGAACCAGGGTCTGTTGCCAGCGCGCTACCTACCCCATTCCACCGGGCGTGGTGATCAAAAGCCACGGTATGAACGACGACGCACATGGCCGAAGATGTGTTTGTGGACTAAAGCATGCTCAGACCGAAACAATCAAGTACTGTAAGTAAGCGCGGCGGGGAAATGCATGACGGGTCACAAGAATAGGCCGGGGCCGACATGTGCTAAGCTGTGAAGAAAGGATTCAAACACGAAGTCAGCTTGTGAGAATGTGGGAATAGGATTCTCACATCGTGGCGGATGCCCTGTCGGTAGCCACGTGCATTTCTAAAAACCGACACCCCCCGGCCCCATCCCCTGCTTTAACAGGAGCAGGAGCAGGAGCAGGCGCAGGAGCAAAGGCAGAAGCAATGCCAGCTGCATTTGGAAATCCAAAAGAAAGCCCTTAGAACATGATCTGCAGTATCTAAATTGATTATGCAGCTCCCGGACGTCGTATAATTATTATTATTCTCCTTCGGAAAACCCCAGCCCCCGGATGCATTGCATAAATAGAAACAAAATAAAACCACGGGAAACGAAAGATGGGAATGGATGCTTGCTTGCCACTTGCTTCTTCTTGGGATTCCATCCGCCATGGTTTCAAACAAGGGAAGTTCGGAGTCGAAAGTGGTTCTCGGATTAGGCTCTGATCTCATTCATCTGGCCTTGTAGCTTGTCACATCATCTACAGGTGAGTCAGGTTGCAAGCCCCTTTCCACTCTTTCGATTATCTTTCCATGCTTCTAGTAGGAATTTGATCGCACAGCATGACCCCAGCACATTGTTGGCCGTACATCCATACGCGCATACATGTGCATGAAACCAACTGCCGTGGCGGGTTGGCACCTGTTTCCTTCCTTTTCTCTCTCTCTCTCCCCGACTTCCTGTTCTTAGTATCTTCATCATAATTCAGGATCCCTAGTTAGAATTTCCTCACTCGCCAGATCGATCCAGACGCACACATGCGACATGCTGGGCTAATAATACCACAAACCTGATTGATTGATGAACTGTGGCCCTGTGGCCTGCGCGATTGAGACTACTCCGTACTAGGATCGTGGGCCGTTAGATCTCTGCTCATTTTATTTTACATGTTTTATTTTCCTAGCTAACCACCCAAGTCTGCAAGCGGTTCGTCCTGGCGCTACTTTTTAGTCTGCAACACGCCAGCCCCAGCCCGATTCTCCATCGTCGTCCCGCTCACTGGCCACTTTCTGCCAACGCTTTGCGTTCTCCATTTCTGAAACGCGCTGACGCATATTGTAGCAGTGGGCTGTATCTAAAACAAGCTGTATCCTTTCTACACGTACGGCTCCGCCCTCACCGCACATCGTCGGATTGCACTTCGCTCCCCAAGCCAAACTTCTTCGCTCCCAAAGTTCCCACCCCCTCTCCAAGTCCCCTCGACTTGGTCTTCTTCCTGCTTTTGCCTCCGGAGCCAACGACCAAACCCTGCGTAACCCTGTACCCTGGACATACCACAACAGTAATATCCAAAACAAAGCCCGCCTTTCTCCGTCAACCCATTTGGAACACTGGCAAATCAGCCATCTTCCACCCTTGAAGCCCCTTCCCACACCCCCATCTTAGGCCACGCGACGCTGTCATCCTGGTCTGGCACTCGTATTATATCAACCGTCATCGAACTCTCGGCCCACGGTACCGAGTTACTTGCTCTGCCGTTCGCCAGCTACTTAATACTACCCATCATCCCACCTCGCGCGGCCATCATCATGTCCTCTTCCGCTACAACCAATCCCAATCCAACCCCCGCCCAGGAAGAATTCCAGGACCTCTTGAACAAGAGTTCCGGCAGTGACAGCCCACGTGTCCATCCTGAAGACAGAGACGAGGCACGCCGAGAGGCAGACGACAGTGAAGAGGACGAGGAAGATCGCTTCCGAAACGAGCAAATAGACGCCGCCATGCGCATGCCAAACATGAGGTCCCCCGTCGAGGGCGGTGACTACAAACTGCCCCCGCCGCCTTCGACTCGGGTCGAGCCACGGGAGTGAAGGGCGTCATCGCCGACGCCAGGGCCTACGAAGAGGCTCGTCAAAGCAAGTGGCGCAACAGGGTTCGCGCCGCCCGACGCTCCGTTATGGGCATCGGCGATCTGGTTAGAAGCAAGGACAACCAGAGCGCCGAGAACAGTGAGGAGGATGTCGACGAAGATGAGGAAGCCTTCCTGCAGCAGTGGCGGGAGTCGCGGCGGCAGGAGCTCGAGTCGGAGGCGCAGGGCAAGACCCGCGCCAACCGGAGGACGAGCCCGAGCCTGCGCATGTTCGGCCGCCTTGACACAGTCGACGCCCTGGGCTACCTAGACTCCATCGAGAAGGTCGGCAGGGAGACGGTGGTTGTTGTTTTCGTATATGACCATGAGGTAAGCCTATGCGCCGCCCCTCCCCTTACAGACCTGTTCCATATCTCGCTGCACACGATTACTAACACTTGCCTCCAACAGTGCCAAGTATCTGGCCTGATCCAGCAAGCCTTGCGCCCGTTGGTCACCGCGCACCCCTATGTCCACTTCGTCAAGATCCATTACGAGGATATCGAGTTCGACAACGCTGCTGTACCGGCCATACTTGCCTACCGCAACCAAGGCGATCTCTTTGTTAACTTGACTGGACTCATCGAGATGATTCCAGAAGAGGAAGAGTTCGACAGCGACGCCCTCAAGAGGGTGTTACAGAAGCATGACGTTCTATAATGGCCAATGCCCTGTCGGTTTCTGAGGACAGCCAGGTGTGTCTAGGCCCCATTAGTAGGGGCCTTGGCCTATCGCTTATGGTCTAAGCTGTCATTAACGAGTCTCCTTTTGTCTTGTCCACCTGCCGCGAAGGGGGCAAATTTGCTCCTTGCAGTTATTCTGATACCCTTTGATTCGAAAGGTCAGCATCCACATGGGCAGCTGAGCAACCGTTGCGGCCATGAGTCTATACGGGACTATGTATCAGCCCAGCCTGCATTGCCCTGGATTCAGTGGTTTATCACGTTGCACATATGGGAGTTGATGACTTTCTTGAGTTGGATATAATCCAAAGGAGGCAGTGGATTCTGGTCTAGAATGATGTTACGTTGGTCGGAATCAGTTCCGGATGGGAGTTTTTGGCGTTTGCGGTTCTGCGCGAACTTGATGGAGGGCCAGTCATTTACGGCCCAAGTTCGATTTAGATCTACGTTACGGGACGTTACTGGATGTTGTCTTCTCGTTTATGAAGACGGAGCAACGTTAACCCACGTTTGTTACATGAGCATGTATAGTACATAATGAAAAGGAGAATCAATGATAAGATCAACGAACCAGCAATTTTCGGACTGTTTCGTGAAGACCTGGTCAAATTGATTCAGTGTATAGCATGTTGATTGCAGCTGCGTATGGTTCAGATGACACTCTAGGCTATACTACGTCTTACAGTCATCACGCAATCATATCCTGGAAATACATGGCATTTCTACTATGGAGATGATCAATGTACATATGACTTGAAACCCGATCGGCACGAGTATCGAATCATCACCTGAAAGTGAGAAAAGTACATTCTGCTTATTGCCACTTGCAATCTGTTTAGGAAACATCCAACATACTTAGGCTGACGTGGAGAAGACGGGCTGGGTCGAGATGAAACGACTGGGCTTATATTGGGCTGACTTCCATGGAAGACGAGGCTGGGGGTCATTGGACCTGGTGCGTACTTCACGAATCCCCACGTGAGCAGATCGTGAAACCCAGGTGGGCAAGTCTGCTATCCTACGCCCCCTGGTGACCGATATCGATTTCATCTTTCAATGTGAGTAGACGTGTCCGGTCTCGGGTTGAGTTGAACCCACCGAACCTTGATGCATAAAGTACATATACGGCAAATGGATAGGCTGGAAATCGCGGAACATTATTTCCTCACCTATGCGTGATTAGTCACATGTAGCGGGCACTGCGTACGGCGGCAAAGTAATACATAGATCTGCCAATCTGCATCGAGTTGGCATTGGTCAATAACCCCGCAATCCGAGCTCACAAGGAGTGCCGCGTGCTTTCTGCTTCGAGCGCTAATAAGGCAAAATGCCGCCCAGGAACCCCTCAGTCCCGCTGATAAGGCCTTTGCTGAGCTGATGGCTGATGATATGACTGACGGCTGTCTTTTGGCTTCTTCTGGTCGTGGGCGTCCCTACGGAGTACTTGAGACCTCAACCTAGTTACATACAGAGCGTCTTTTCCAACACGACAGGATGACTCAAAACCCCGAACTACCATATATTTGGCTTATACATCTGGTATTGGAATTGTGTCAAGATAGCTTAAGCATCTGGCCTCCCGGCAGTGCCAGATGAGTCGGGGCTACGGGCGGGGTGATAAGGTAGGGGCTGGGCGGGCAAGGGTGGCCCTTAGATTCTTGTCAGAGAACCTGGAGATGGTATAAAGTCAACGGTCTCAACAAACTGCTTAGGCCTCTAGCAGGTGAAGGCAAATAGGTAGACATGGACACATGCTGTTGAGCTGGGCTTCGAAAAGAGAGAGAGAGAGATATATATATATATATAAATATTGAGCTCTCTCACACTTCCTTACATACAGCTGTACTCCGTACTCCGTAGAGCATCTACCCATTACCCCAGGTACCCACAGGGCAGTCAATCAACAACCCCTGCAACCAACTCACCTGCGCCTACCCACTGCGGGGTCCTGGCTGAGGTTGTAAGGCAACTGGCAACCTAACTTCCGTCATTGTTAAAGTACAGTCACCCACCACGTTCACAAACCTCCGTCCTTTACTTGGTCGACGAACGAACCGGACGACCAGGCAGACACATCCACCCGGTTCAGCACAAAGTGTACGAAACCTTGAGGAGCAGTCTTTTCCCTGTTGCATGCAATGATAACGCCTTCTTATCCTCCCGTCAAACCAGACATCTGTGACCTGCCTGAGCTTTGAGGGACGAACCACACCAAGGAGCAGAGGAAGAAGAAGAAAAGACCAGGAACATTACAAGGAAACCACTTCGTCCCTTGTCTGTCAGCTTTCGGCAGAACTGCCTACCAGCTTGTTTGCCTTCAAATATTGACCACAGTCATCCGCTGCGGCTTATTGCCTTCCTCAGGTCTAACCTAGCTGCCTGACTAAAACACCCAGGGCTGGCGGCTGCCTTTCAGGTTAGACGGGATCAGTCCAACATATCAGGACTTCAAAGATCACAGATCAGGCCAAGCCGTTACAATCAAGTAGGTGACAAGACTGCCTTCATTTCTTCTTGCCCTGGGCATCAGATTCGACGGGCCTTTCTTCCTCAAACTTGCCTTCTTCCCCCTGTTGTTGAGCGAGGAACTACATGTGCCTGAATGGGCTGTCGGCCAACCTCCTCACTACCAATACGTACCACGAGTCTCACCCATCCCATCCCACACCTACATCTACACCTTTCTACCTTATAGCCCCGCATTGCACAGGCCGTCGTCTGTCGTCTTCTGTCGTCGCCTCAGCCTTTCCTGCTCTCTAAACCCGCCGTTCTTCTCAGTTCAGCTCTTTCCTTCCTTACATATCTCCGAAAAAGGGTAGATTGCCCGAGGTATGACGTGAGCCAGCGAGGCCCTCAACTGTCGTCACCACGGAATGGAACGGCCGGAACAGTCTGGTTACCAATCAGACACGCCAGCAACTGCTCGACATCGACGCTCGAACGAGACGCTTCGATCTATCAGCAAATCGACTGACGATCGCACGTTGCCACCGCCCGCGTCACCCCGCACCCCAGCGCCCAGCGCCATCTCCAGCTCGGTGCCCACGCTACGATTCCCACGTCCTATTGGCAATAGGCAGTTGACTAACTGGGTTTCATCAAGTTCTCCTGATATCATGCGTAACCGCAGTCAACAAGATGAGGTGTCGCTGGACTCCAGCATCGTCGATCTCGGCTACGAGGTCATCGACAACGACGGCGAGATCGAGTCGAGTTCCTTCGAGGACCACTTCGTCCACCCAATTCACGAGCTCGCTGACGACGTTCAGAGCGTTGCCGATATGACCGACACGACTGGCACCGACGCCGACACGAACGAGCTGGACTCGGACTCATCTGCCGATGAAGAGGAAGAGGGATACCAAAGTCACTCGAGCCAAGGTAACGGGCTACCTTCTGTCGACGATAGCCATGTTGAAGAGATGGTCAATATGGCGGACCAAAGCCTGGAACATCCTACCGAGCTCTTCACGTCATCTCAACCACATAACTCCCAAACCTCCTCAGGTTCGGGCGATGAGTCCTCCGAACAGCCTATGCAGGAGCAGAAGAGCCGGGGAGGTGCAACTCGGGAGAAAACACAGAAGCCTGGCTCAGATCGCACTATATATGCCGCAACAACAGGCTGCCTGGGCGAGTGGATGGAAGTCCTCAACAGTTACTCCAAAGTCGCGACAGATGTCTTCAACAGATTGACAACACGCCAGATACTGATTCGCTTATCCATCTTCCTGATAGCCTCTGCCTTGGTACCAATCATAGGTGTGCTTAAGACGAACCAGAGTCAAGCGGGTGTAATATCAACAGTTCCAGCGGCATCTGTGTCATCCCTCCGGCTTAAGACGGAAGAAACTGTTCCGACATCTACTTTCACCCCATCTTTGACGCCTACCAGTACCATGAATGCCTTGCAAACGACCAACTCCCTCAAAAGTAGTGCGTTTATGCCTTTCGGTAGAGATAACGCTGCTGCTGAGGATGCTGAGCCAGCCGTGGTTCTCTGCGCGGCTGAGATCTACAGCCGCGATGCTATCCTTATTAAGGTCCCACGGCAGGTCATGTCTAGCTGGCCTGCCAAACAGACAGTTCTGGTGTCTGTTAGTCGTGGATCGAACGACCTCGACCCTGAATCTACAAAGGTGTCTCTGGTTGACGACGGATTCCTTCTCCAAGTGCCAGAAAAAGAAGCCTATGGGATTCTCGATGTTTCCATCGCAACTACAAGGAGACCGAAGATTAATGAGACCTTTCAAGTCAACTTTGGGAACAACTTCCTGGGCGATGCACTTGATGCTGGCAAACAGCTTGTCAAGGGCTTCGCTCAGAAGGTGGTGGATACAGTCAACGGCACAACAACATGGGTTGAAGAAGCGTGCATACCGGCGTTCGACTCGGCGTCCAAGCAGACCATCGAGCGAACGGCTTCAGACCTGGAATTTGTACTACAAGGACTCAGAGAGGCCGGGTTGGCGGTCGTCGGCGTTCCTGCAAGGGTCTCTGCGCAGGTTGCCCACCAGGCCAAACGGGTTCTTGCAAAGGAGAAAGTCTCGGGGCGGTTGCTCCAGGTAGAGACGGAGCTCGTGCGACAAGCCCGAGATGTGCGCGATGAGTTGGCATTGGGTCTTTTGCACGCACAGTTGAGTACAAAGCTATGGTGGCTTAGTTTCCAAGGCAAAGTCGACGAGCACCAAGAGTACAAGGCAGCAGCCAAGTCCTACTACCACAAGAAGGCTGGCAAGGCAATCGAGGCACGCCGAGTGCGAGCCAAGAAGACGGTGGAGGAAATTCGGACCACGCTGAAGAAGAACCAGAAGAACGGGCCGAAGGAAGGCAAACGTTCATTCTGGGAGCTTGGCGAGCGAAATCTTTAGGGTTGATCGTACTTGTTAAGCACTATACCACAGGGTGTTGGCAGGGTGGACATCAGGATGGCGTTGGGTTCTATTATTGTATTGCTTTGCTGGGTCTTGTATCCCTTCTCGGGCGACTTGCCAGTCGATGAGAGGGTGGATTTGTCTCTCTGCCCAGTGTGGTCAGGGGTCCGTGGACAGAACAGCTGAAGCCAGACCTGGTAAGTAGAGGTTGCGCTTGATTTTCCAGCCACACATACCGGAGTTTGGTCACGGTGTTCAGTTGTACTTGATGGCTGATGAATGGAATTGCACTTTACATAACCCCCTATACCTCAATGCTCAACATCCAGTGAAGACGATGGGCGGGCGGAAGAAAATTCACTTTGTATGATGGTGTGCGGTCAAGAGAGGCGTACAAGGTGCGTAGCTGGCTGTACGTACGTGATTCTCCGCAGCAATCCGACTCAACTCTTTGTAATGCATACAAGCATACCATACCCCCGGTGCAAGAAGGCAAGATATTGGGTATCGCAGGATAGGAGTAGGGCCTCTCCTGATTGGCCGTGTGGGAGTATCTTGGTGACTAGCGTAGGGTCCAGATACAAATAGTCTTCTCCACTATCCATGTGTGGCTTGAGGGGCACACAACACGCCAACATGGTGGCATGGACTACGTTAGGTAAGCAGGGGTTGGTTGCTTTGCTGGAGGGGGCCCTTGGCAATGCCCAAACCTGCTGGCTGCTGGCTGCTGGCTGCATTCCATATGACGGCAGTGACGGTAGTGGAATGGGGCTGGCAGTCAGACGACAACTTGATGACTTCTTCACATGAAATCACTCGCAGATTAGGTGCCTACCAGCTACTTGCAGGAACCCGAGCTTTTGTTGACTTCGATCCAAAGGAGGGGCTAAGGTTGTCGCCTCCCAGGAACCCACTCTGTTTTCGCCTTTCACCCCTCCTTTAGATTTTGATTTGATTTGATTTGATTGTTTGATCTGATCAATCAGTCAGTCGGATAGAATCTTAGGTTGGTAACCTGTCGAAGTTCGCGCCCAACTAATTAACTCGAGTGCCAGCCAATCTACTGCTCCGTTTCTCCCTCACGAAGAATTTTTTGGGCATTTCCCTCGACGAGACCATACGCCACAACACATTCCCTGCACGGAATTTGCTGCTCGTGCTTTGGGTGTCATTCGAATCTGGTAAGCTGTTCCCCTCCCTCTCTCACCTCCCCACCACTGTGCCCCTCCTCCATCACTCCCAGCGTCTCCTTCGTTTTTCGCTCTCCCCTCCTTTCTTTGTCTATTTAGTCAGAAGCTGCGGGTTTTGACCGAAGGAGATCAAATCGAAGAAGAAGAAAAGCCTCCAAGGTTGGTGTTTCTGTGTCCCTGCCTGTGTGCCTCCCAAGTGGGGCATCTTTCCACAAGCAAGAGCGCCCAGCCCAGTGGCGGGCGGTGACTGACTGACTGACGGGCCCAGTCTGGCCTTGGAACGGAACTTCCAACATCTGCGACTGTTCTCCCCCACCAATAACCCCCCTTGCAAAAACAACAACAACAACAACATCAGCTTCTGAATTCCTTTTCCGATTTGGATTTGCAGGCATTATCAAACTAACAAACCGCCTCTCTGATCCAGTCGATTCCATCTTCCATCGCCAAAATGTCTTCTACCGACGCCACCGAGCCCAAGGTCGAGGAGACCAAGCCGGCCGAGACTACCACCGAAGAGACCAAGCCCGCTGTCACCTCCTCCTCCGTTTTCTCCATGTTCGGCGGTGGCGCAAAGAAAGAGAAGAAGGATGACGATGAGGACCGTGGCGACAACTCCGGAAGCGCAAAGGCCCAGCGCGATGCCGCTGCTGCTGCCAAGGGTGATGACGAGGTATGCTGGAAATTCCTTCCTCCGACCTCACTCTTCCGACTCCACCGAGAAAATCAACAGTACTGACGCCAGGTTTCTTGATTACAGGAGGAGGCCCCTGAATCCGAAGATGTTCACTTCGAGCCCGTCGTCAAGTTGACCGAAAAGGTTGAGACTAAGACCAACGAGGAGTCCGAGGAGCAGATGTTCAAAATGCGCGCCAAGTTGTTCAAGTTTGTTCGTGAGACTACCGAGTGGAAGGAGCGCGGCACCGGTGATGTGCGTCTGCTCAAGCACAAGGAGAACGGCAAGACTCGCTTGGTCATGCGCCGAGACAAGACCCTCAAGGTCTGCGCCAACCACTACAGTACGTACCAACCAGACCGCTCCTGGTCCTTTCCGTCTGTGATGCTAACCTGGTGGGTAGTCGTCCCGGACATGAAGCTGTCTCCCAACGTCGGCAGCGACCGCAGCTGGGTGTGGAACGCTGCTGCTGATGTCTCCGAGGGCGAGCCCGAGGCTGTCACCCTTGCCATCCGGTTCGCCAACTCGGAGAACGCCAACCAGTTCAAGGATTCTTTCCTGCAGGCACAGAAGGAGAATGAGGCTCTCTTCACCGCCGCCGAGGGTGAGAGCTCGGAGGAGAAGAAGGAACCTGCACCCGCCGTCGAGACCTCATAGGCCAAAATTAAGTTGGAGCATAGGTAACAGCCTCCGCCCCGGCAGAAAGAGGACGAGGGATAGGCCAAGAGGTCGGTGACACCGGAAGCCGCAACTTTTTGCACATTGCCCCCATTCACTTCCCCCATAGTCACTCCGCAGCCCGCGAGCTATGTCTACCATTGGAGAGACGTAGAAGTGTGGCTGCATTAGATAGTCTTTGAGCGGATCCATGCGATCCATTCCCACAAGCACGAGGCACAAAAGACCCCAACCCATAACATAAACACCCATGATCCATCCCCTGATCCATCACAACCCCCTGATGAGGTAGATGATAATGAGGCATCAATCGAACCTTACCAAACCATCCCGTGCGACTTATTGGCAATTCTAATACCACCCAGTTGGCCGTATGATTTGACACGAATGACTGTTTGGCCTAGCCCCTAATCCCCTCCGAGTTCTCCATATAGCGACAGCATGCGATGGCTCGAGTAGAAACATTCGAACACGCCACAGAAAATCCGTTCTGTTTATGACGGACAAACTTTGTTTCTCGAAATCCATGTGAGCAGAGCCGGACCGACACAGCCGGTGCACGCGCACATCTAGACCCAAGATACATGCCAGGGCTTATCGTTAGCAATTGCCCCTTAGACCGTCCAGACAAGAACATTATTGTCTCAGCTGACAGCTTTTAGCAACACATATTACATACCTTCTGCTGAGGCGTTGCCGAGCCTTCTGTTCCAGCGAGGCAGCTCAGAACAAGCCTTGTATTCCCGCCGCCGCCGGCCAGATACTTGTTGAAACAAGCGCTGCCATTGATGACTGCTCTGCAGTTGTCGCTTTCCACGTCGCAAGGCAGGTCGGCGGCGGTGGCGGCAGAGATGAGGATGGCAATGGCGGGTAATATTAGGGAGGTACGCATTCTGTTCTGGGTATTCGCGTCTTTGGTGTTAGGCTTTGCTTGCAGCTGACCGAAAGCCCAGGAGCTTACCAACGTGCAAAATATGATGTACTACCAAAATTTTGGTTTTCAGTCCCGCTGTGGGCGAGTATGTTTCGATGGACGTGTCCAGGCCAGAGAGACACCATATTCCAACACGGTTCGCATGGCCAAATATAAGTCTGCAGTCAAAGATAAAGACACTCCTGGCCATGATTGGTGCCGCCGATGACACAATGCTTACCAAGGATTGCTGGATATCCAGGGTAAATTCCTCGATGGCCCAGATACAGGGCGGATAATATCATAGCCCCGCACGACATGGGACCTGGTAATGGGCACCCCGAGATGGGTAAAGCCTCCTTCAGCCGGGGCTCATTGTGTTCTTCGAGAACGCTCATCAAATACCGAGGGTGCTTGTCAAGCGGCGTGCGATCCGGGTAGGGAGCAGGTGGCCATTCACATGCAAATCCCTATCGAGCCATCGGAATGGTGAATCAAGAGGATGCCTGTCATAGTCATGATTAATCAAATATATAGTAGCTTGTCTTCACTTGCCAAGGCTGGATCCCTCCGGCACTTGTCACCCGTCCTCGCGACTGGCTCCTTGCCACGTTATCTCGAGATGAGCATGGAAGTCTTTGGGTTGGCAATATGCGAACTCATAGTATGGATGACATGGAACTGCAAAACAACAGATTTCAAGGCATGCGCTGTACTCTCCGTGCCTTTCTTGACCGATATATGCTGACAAGGAACACTCGTACGAAACGACTCCTCGCCGTTGTTGCTTTCCAGGTCGAGATTTCCTCTTGAACTGTTGTCCACCAGCACACATATCACAAGACAAGATGAAGCGCCTCGTGGCATTGTTTATTGTGGCCTTGGCTACCTGGGGCAATGCTCTGGTACGCTTTCAATGCTCCCAACTCGTAATCGAGCGGCTCGATCCCTTGGTGAACCCGGGCATGGTGCCTTCGGCTCATGTCCATCAGATCGTCGGCGGAGTAAGTGCCAGCCCCTTTCGTTCTCGGTATTCCTACATCAAGGTGTGGGTGCTGTTCTTGGCGCAAATCGATCTGATCAAAAGACATCTTGATCTAGAACTCATTCAACGCCAGCATGGACCCAAAAAAGGACATGCCCAAAGAGTCCACGTGCACGACGTGCTCCTTCGCCGAGGATTTCTCCAACTACTGGACCGCCGTCCTCTTCTTCAAGGCCCGCAACGGCACCTACAAGCGCGTTCCCCAGTCGTCGCAGATCCAGGGCGCCAAGGGCGGCATCACCGTCTACTACATGCAGGATGCGCTATATGACCAGCAGCAAAGGTCTAAGGTCACTGCTTTTAAGCCTGTGAGCATCCTCCCCCTCCAGCCCCCTATCCACCTCCAGCCCCTATTCACCTCCAGCCCCTATCCACCTCTAGCCCCTATCCGCCTCCAGCCCCCTATCCACTATACCAGCACTAATCGCTCTTCCCAGGGCTTCCGCATGTTCACAGGAAACGTGGCAGCGCGGACCAAGGCTGAAATGGCGCAGTTCCGCCAGCTGACATACACTTGCATGGACAACCAGGGCACGCGTGAGCCCGAGTCGCTCGATTTTCCCTCACGGCCTTGCAACGCCGGCATAATGGTGAACGCGAGATTCCCAACGTGTTGGAACGGCGTCAACCTGGACTCCCCAGACCATATGGCTCACATGTCCTATCCAGCCAACGGCACCTTCGAGAGCGGCGGTCCATGCCCCGCGTCGCATCCGATCAGGATGCCGCAGGGTGAGTATCTATCGATTCCTTACCTTGCTTCTCAGGCCCCGGAAGGGACCTGGGGACACCGGTATGGGCCAGCTACATCCACCGATCAATAACTGATATGCAACGTCACACACATTAGTGCTCTTCGAGGTGGTCTGGGAGACGCGGCAGTTCAACAACAAGGCCGACTGGCCGGCGGACGGGTCGCAGCCCTTCGTCTGGTCCTTCGGCGACGGCACGGGCTACGGCAACCACGCCGACTACGTCTTCGGCTGGAAGGACGACGCGCTGCAGCGTCTCATGGACCAGCCTTGCGTCGTCAACTGCCCCGGCGCCAACGCCAAGACCCAGTCGACGGCCGCCATGAACAAGTGCGCCAAGCAGAAGACGGTCACCGAGGACATCGATGGGTGTAAGTACTCTGAGCTCTTCTCCTCTTCTTTCTAGGTCGAGTTCTCGTCTATAGTCCTGTCCTTGACTGACGAGTTTGGGGGTCTCCATAGGGCTCACAAGTCTTCCGGGTATGTAAGGGCGATGGAGCTGTCCCCGGGGCAGAAGAGGTCAGGCGCTTGGATTGGGGGCTTTTGGTGATGGACAATGTCACGCGATGCTTGTTACCTGAATATTACGTTCGTTCCTCTGTCATCAGTTCCTACCGCTGAAGGCACGGATAAGCCTTATATGATCGAGGGTGTTCTTCGGAGAACGTCAGTGGCAAGCCACCGATTTCGAAACTACACCTCGGAAATACCCGTGTAAGTGACATGAACCAATAGTCGATCTTTTGCTCTAGATGCACAAGGCGATAAAGCCCTTCTCCACGAGTGCCTCCAGTAGAACGCGAGTCTTCATGGTGGGGGACGGTGATATGTGGCGAATAAAGAAGAAATACGAAGAGGACTGCGGGCAATCCCCAAGAACTGGTGGAATATGAAACTGCCTTGTGAAGCAGATTGCCTATGCTGCCATTTATCAGGCTCTGAAGGGTATCGACAACCAACAAACCCAGCCCCTATTGCCTCGGTCTGCCATGAAGCAACGCGAGCCACGGGCCGATGAGCGGGGGCTGAGGGTTCAGGTATCTCAACAGCAGCCACCAGGCATCCGAATTTCTCCAACCTCAGTGGCACAATACCGCATCGCCGCGACCGCGAGCTTCTTCCACACAGCAAGATCGTGCCCGTCCCTCGGCGCGTATACTATTACCAGGGGTTTGATTGTCAGCAACACCACAGTTACCCGTTGTAGAGGAAGACGGGGGCGGATAGGGAAAAACTCACCAAGAGTATACCCCCAAGGCAGGAAACCCCCGCCGCTCAGCCCGTGCCTCTCCCCCCAGCCCGTCTCGATGACACGCCGCGAGTCGACCAGGCTGAGCACCATGTGCGTGCTGCCGTCGGCCGGGTGTACATGGAGGATCTCACCGCGCGTCTCCTTGGTGACGGCCGCCGCGGCCTTGCCCTCGGCCGCCTGCACCGCGGGCACCGTCCCCTCGAACCTCGAGAGGCCCCTCAGCAGCACCTCGCCGTTGGCCGCGGCCAGGGCGTCCAGGAACGCATTCATGTCCCGTTTCATGGCCGCGGTGGCGCCGCCCTCGAGCTGGCGCTGCGGCGCGATGAAGTGAGAGAGGCGGGGCCTGCTGCTGCTGCTGCTACTGCTGCCTCCTTCCCCGGGCCGGGTCGTCAGCTCCCACCTGCCGACGTCTTTCTCCGACGACGAAGACGGGAGGTGGAAGAAGGAGCGCCGGGCGCGCTCGGACGTCTCCCCAGAGCCTGCGCGAATCTTGCCGGTGGTCTTAGTCTTGCCGTTGTCGTCGTCGTATGGCACAGGGACGGTGGTGTCGCGTCGGGAGACGCGGCGCATTTTCAGCTGCTTGATGTAGCCCTGTAGATTGTCCGGGAGGCCGTGGGGGCCCATGGCGACGTAGGCGCGGTAGTCGGCATAGACAAGAGCAAGAAAGGGGGCGGCGGCGACCAAGGCTAAGAGGTAAGGATGGTCGGCCAGCAGGCGTGGGAGGGATTCCATGATTTCAAGATATAGATAGATCCGAGGAAATAACTGCTGCCAGACGATGATGGCAAGTTTTGATGTAGCTCTCACTGCCTAATGCACAGCTTGTTGGATTTCTTTATACTCATCCTCCTACCCTGTCCATCTCGGAGACCGACAATGAATGGGCTTGCTTGCCCCAGGATCTACAACAATCCAGTCTTGGGCGATGACGGCACCAACTTAATCCACTAGCACAGCAGTCCGGAGTCCCGCGATGGCGAGAGTGAGATGAGTGGCTTCTGGCCTCGGATATAGGCTCGGCGATACGATGAGAGCCTCAAAGCTTAGCACCGAGGCATGGCCCTGGCGGCGGCGCACTCGGCTCCACAACCCATCCACCATCTTCATGCATCTCCCCCAGGGTCAAGGATCCATCGCCTCGTTCATGCAAACCGGGCTGCCATGATTCTGGTGCCGATCGGTTCCCCAGCATTCATTCGGGCGTTTACATATATAGCCCACGGAGATCATATAGTCCGGCTCTCTCCCTGGCCAAACGCCCTCATTGCATGTCAGTATATGTGGCGTAACTCCCGGTGATAGGACAGGGCATTTTAAGCTTATCCACTGCCCCTGCCGTTCTGCAAGCATGGACGGGTCGAGAGCAGAAAGGGACCAGGTTGTGTTCAGAATTATAATTCATCAGTTCGTGGCGGCGTATCTCGACTATGTATCGCCAGCGAGTGTATGCATCACATATGGGGCGTATATCCCGTCTCGCTGCATAAACGTCCGTGGCCCAGGAAGCGCCGCATGTCATTCGTAAAAGAGGACCACCAGCGCCCCCATTCTTCCCTTCCCTCCGGTCCCATCTCGTTGATCGAGATGTTCCGACTCTGTTTCGTCTGATCGTTGTTCTGAGGACAACAAGATTTCCTTCTGGCAACCTCCTTTCTCCCCCTCTACCTCTCTGGAAGGGCACCGGCACGTCGTTGTCATTAGACATTGAGCAAACAGCGACCAGTCTATCGGGTCGTCGTGCGTCGTAAGTATTGTTTTTTCTCTCTCCTCTCCTCTTCCAAGACGCCAGAAACTCCGAGCGCACCGCCTGGGTATCTATAGAGCGGGTTTCCTCCGGTTCGCTTTCCGGTCGTTCACGTCCTTTTCCCCTCGGACTGAAGCAATGAAAGTAAAACAACGGGTAAAATACAAAAAAAAGTGATACAAGGCAAATGTTGCTGTGCATGTCGAAATCAAATGGAAACAGTAGTATACAGAATTCGAATAGTGTAAGAAGGATATAGTAGGGCGCGCAACGTGCGCCGCTGATGGCTGTTAGTGGTAGATGGTTGGTAAATAGAGAAAATCGTGTGGTAAATGTCCAGAGCGAGTATTTTTGACGTCTTGGCCAGGAGAGATATAAGCCAGAGGATGATGTGATTCGTCATGGCCGAGATGAGATGCCGTCGCAATCTTCTCATTCACCAGTTTTGACGGATGCCGACGATAACCAGGGCAATGATGGCGCCGATGATAAGAAGCCCGACAACGCACATGAGACGGTTGACGTTTCTCCACCAGCGTGCACTCTGATAGTTCGAGTCTTCTGCCGGATCAACTCGGCCGCTGAATATGTCGGGGGTCTCGATTGCGCCGCCAAGTTCGGCAGTGCTGCGATGGTCCGCCATCGTCATCTGAGGCAATGGCTTGTGCGGTAGCGGCAAGACTGCGGCAATCATCCAGGCGAAAGGGAATATCCAACCGAGAGCGAACATCACGATTTGCATGTTGCGTCTGCCCAACTTCCCCTTGTCTTTCGACCAAGTCGTCGATGGCGGTGCCCACATACTGAACCGGCTGGCTCTACGATCAATCTGCAGGTGAGGTGACCAGATACTCGACGACATTTTCCGGAGGCGCCTTGGCAGGGGCAGAAAGCCCGAGGAGTCAGACGGGTCCATCGGATCAACCTCAATAGATCCCGGGCGCCCGTTGTTTGGTTGGATTTCTCTCGGGCGTCGGCGAGGACTGAAGACGTTGGGAGGAAAAGGGTCGAGTGATGGCGATCCTGAGGGAATGGCGCTTCCGGGCCGGCTATCGTCCGAATACGACCGCATGGACGGGGCAGCAGCAAGCCACCGCCGTTCGCCGCTCCCATAGTAAACCCTGCGATAGACATTAGCTTTGCGAAGTCAAGACTGGGCTCCGAATGCGCATCGACTTACTTTGCCCAGACCGGAAGGGTCGATGTAAAACTTCCGGTACGCGAATTACGCGAATTCGGGCGCCCCGAGCTGGATGAAGAATAAAGATCTCTGTCCGAAGACTTCTGGGAGAGAAGGCGGCTGGAATTCTTATGCATCAAGTCGTGGAGGTCCGTAATACCATCACCATCTTCGTCAACATCTCGGACCACGCGAATTGCCTGCGGACCCCCTCGCATGTAGGCAGAACTTGGGCTGGCGATGCCCGGACTCGTGAGAGAGCCGCGGGATTCCGAACCCGAAGCGGAGCCGAGATTGGAACGGGATGATCCAATTGGAGGTTCCTCGGCATAGGCTAGAGATGACGAGATGCTTAGCATCTGGCGGCTATGCCTGCTCCCGTGGCTCATGCGATAATCGGGACCAGAGGGCGACGAAAGCGCACGAGATGCTCGGCTACTTGCCTCGTCTTCGGACGCGACCGTGGACAGCTGCGAGCTCCATTGATGCGGATGCGCCTCCATACGTGGCCGTTGCGCGATGAGATTTGACGGCCCTGCCCATGAATGATGCTGCTGCTGCTTTGCCCGCTGTGGCGGTTGGATGGAGGTAATCGGAGGCGCAGCGCCCAATCGGATGATATTAGCTGTCTGGGCGAAAAAGATCGAGGCAGACCCTTCTGTGATTATGCTCGAGAGCGAGGAGAAGGAGTTTGCGCGGCGCAGAGAGCGGCTCGACTTTTGCTTGTGGTATCCAAACCTCTCGCGGGAAGGTTTCTTGCGTGGTACGAGCGGCGGTATTACCAAACTTTCCTGCGAGTACTTTTCCCGACACACCAAGCTGTCGTCGGACGTCTGCGGTCGTGGTTGTCTTTGTCGTGAAGGGGTAGCGAGCGATGCGGAGGGCGACGGGCCTCCGTGAACCACGTAATTCTGACTGGCGGGGGTGTCCGAATAGCCAGGAGCGGGTGATGAAACGAACGGCTGCGAGGGAGAGGACTCGCCGAGGATTTGGTAATTGGCGTTGCCGGATGAAGGTGATTCTTCAAAGTTTTCTGAGGAAGGTAAGGGTGGCGAACTTCCTAAAGGTGGTGAACTTCGTAAAGGGGGCGAGCTTCGACCCAAGATTTCGAAGTTGTTGGGCTCCTCCAATGACAAGTCTGTCTCTCCGGAGGATACCGAGCTGAAAGACGGTTTTTCGGCTAACGGAGACGGTAACTGTGGCGGCGACGACGGAACCTCCGGCAGTGGTGGAAGTTGAGGCTGATTGGGTTCGTCGTCTGAGTCGTCCTCGTCTGAGTCGTCCTCGTCCTGCTTGAAGGAGTCGGTCTTGCGAACCTTGCGTAGGCCTCCAACCATGCGGTAGTTCGGCGACGAGGTAATTGGGTCTACTTCCTCTTCAATGCGATCATTGAACGTCGTGGAGCCAGGCGTGTATGTCGAAAATCCAGGCGTGAAAGGCGTGTAAGGCGACGGATTGAGGTCTGCAACTGAGCTCGGTGGAGAGCTCGGATGATCGACTGTTGTTGTGTCAAAGGAGATGCGTTCATGCGCGCTGCTCAGCGTCGAGGCATACGACAAGGGCGGGGATTTGAAGCTCGTCCCTAGACTGCTGCTTCCCTGATCGCGTGGTCCCCGAATGCCAGTGGGTTTCAAGACGATTGAGAAAGTCTTATCTTCGTGCACATTAATGAATCTGTCTGCTTTGGAACGAACAAACTTTTTGTGTTGGCGTGGATGGGCCGCCATAGTCAGAGGTGTCTGATGGTGGCGGGTTAAGACGACTATTATTGCTTCCATAGGAAGCCTTGTTATTGACAGGGTGCAGTGGGGATGGGGCACCAGACAAGTCAGAGCCAGGTTTCGATCCTGAAACGCCTTTGCCCTTGGCCCTAGCCAATGAGGCAGTCGAGGACGTAGGCGATGGCAGAGCGGAGCCTGTGTCCATGATGAATGGCAGAGAGCCCTTTCTACCCTCCCTGATTGTCGGGCTGGATGACCCTTGGTCACTGCTGGTCGTATGATAGTCATAGTTGCTGCTCTCAGCCCCAGCTCCTGACGACGACCCGTAGGAGCTGCTGGCCTCGGTTTCGCCATGTGAAAGTCTGGGTGGTGAGTATGGGACGATTCGGATGGCCAGCTTGTTGTTGTCCGAGGTGGTCCTTTCGTGCAATGGTCGTCTCTGCGAGTTGGACGACGACGACGACGATGCCGGGGGGGACATCGTCTGCGGCGGGCCCGGCCCGGAGGGTTAGTGATGCGGCACAATGGGTGTCTTGAGTAATCCACAGCTATGAATATGTCATGACCCCCTAAGTCCATGTCGATCCGGAACGGCGGGCTGTGTGTTCAAATGATCGCAAAACATGAAATGGCGTATAGTCCGTCTGGAGAGGGCGGTTGGCGGACGGAATGTTCCTTGGGATGCTGGGTGGTAGGTGTGCCCACTTTCCAAAGAAAACTCGGCAGGAGGATGGTCGAGATTAGGCGTATATCAGGGGATGGCCTCGTCAAAGAGACCGACGTAAGGAAAAAGAGGGCGAATAAAGCCAAGAAAGAGCGAAACGAAATAAAAAGTCCTTTGAGAGAGGGAGGACTAGTGAAAGTATTATAGCTGCTATACAAAGAGAGACAGACGAGGTCGACTGGGCCTCGACCGCATGACCCCGAGATATACTTCCCCGGTCCAAGTGACGGGCTAAGTGTATGAGATAGGTGGACGAGTAAATGAGTGACTGAGCTGGGGAAAAGCGAGAGACAGTGCCGCGTGCTATGCTGCTGGCGACCACAAACAACCACCTACTTCTTCCGACTGTGCAGCGAGCGAGAGAGACAGCGAAACGGGAGAAAAAGACATCAGGAGAGTGGACAGACGCGGGTGTGGGAGACAACGCCTACTTGAATTGGCTGCGCGGTAGGATTCTTCGACGATTGGCTTAGGACCAAGTGTGAGCAGCAGAGGCCCCGGTTGAGCCCAGTGAGCCGGCGCCTGTCAAGCCATGCGAGCTAACGGAGCGGCATGGTTGTATCGAGAAGCCTAAAAGATTCTAGTACGGCACTGACTAGTTACCCTAGCGGGCAGGGGGAGGGGGACGAGGTAAGATCCTGCTGGTCTCGGTCGTCTTGCAACTTGGTCGTCGTCGTACTGTACTGGATCGGGAAAGTAGGTAAGACCCACACAACTCCCAGGACTGGTTTGCAGAAAGAGGCTGAGATCCAATGGGGGCCGGGGGGTGTGGTCTCTGTGGTCCTTGGCGCACAGATGCGAATTACCGGAACCAGACAAATAGGAGTATCTTGGGAGGGCCAATACTGTTCGCCATCACGATAGCCAGTTGATTTCCACTTGGACGTCTTTGGCTGCATTAGAAGCCCCGATAGTGAGGTGCCAGCGAGCCCCAGGTCCACCGGTTGTCGATATTCTGCTGGCTCAGAGGCCGAATGCTGACAGAAATCCACCCCAGGTCGCGCTGAATATGCACCTTTCCTGCATGTTTGTATGTAGGTTGAAATGAGAACGACCGCGCGTAGAAATGAACAACAGATCATCCTACTGGTTTGGACGCGCGCAGCGTATGCAGCTAACAGCAGTGAAAACCGAAAGCGTTGGACTTTGGGTCCAGCTAGCCAAAGCCATTCGACCCTAAGGACCGTTGGCGACTTTTTTTTTTCTTTCTTAATCCTTCACTCCGACGTCTCACCACCTCGCCAACCTGCGGCCTGCCCTCCTGGCCGATCAAAAAGAAAAAGCAGATAGAAGGAAAAAAAGGAAATTGACGTCAATAATATAAGACATCAACAATGGTAGGCTGCGTTCGGTTGCCATCCTATTGCTATGGGTACCGAGATAGAGTTCGTCAAAGCAGGTGCCAGATTGACGCCCATTGGCACCGTCAACTTTAACAGACCGCCATATGGTCAATCAGGAGGGTAAGGGGGCAGCATGGCGACAAGATTCGCCCGGACGATTCAGAACGGCAGCGGTGTGGGAGGAGTACACTGGACTTGCATCATTCCATGGGGTGGACAGGACTGAGCGCGGGACTTTTTACAACTTCCCTGGCCTCTCATCATCGGGACATTTGCCCTGGCTAGCAGCAGATTCTCCACACTACAATTGCAAGTCGATCGCTGGAGCCGGGGGCTGAGCGGATTTTAGCATATGTACCTACATACGGGATACGTCGACGGCTTTAATTAATTAAGGCTCTCTGGCTTTGTCTCCAACTTGGGCCATGGTGGTGTGCCGCATTCCTTGGGGCTACCAACGTAGACGCGTAGCTTTCGTGTTCATCTCATGGTTCATGCGCTCCATACCAGATAGGCAATCTTGGTAGAGACATGTGTCCCAATAGGGCTGACTGGCCAATCCTGTCATTTGGGTCGTCGTTTCTATACATAACTTAATATAGATAATTCACGACCACACGTCAGGCTGGCGGTGGCAGAGCTCGTTCGTTGGGTTGCCGGCTGTCAGTCAAATTGCCTCCGACTCTCTGTCAATGCCGCGTCGTAACGGCCACCAAAAGAGTGTTACATGCCCACACCAACTTCCTCACACATCATAGGCAGATGTGACGTTCAATAAATTTGACTCAAGGAAGCTTTCAAGTATTGTCGATATTAATCCGCGCGCATTGATGCTGCGCCCATGGCCATGGCGATCTGCCACTATGCGTTCAGCGCATCGGTTGTGAGTCGGGACGGGATGGAATATGAAGTTTTGTTTCCTTTTGCCGGTGTTATCTGTCACCATCATCGGGGGGAAAACGTGGTGCGTGGGTGCGCGGGTTGCGGGTTCTGGTGCGGGCGCTTGCTCTGTTGTGTCTTGCAAATCCGTGGCAGAGTGGGACTTCAGAGGACCTGGCCGTCCAGGTTGTCACCCGGTAACCCAGTAACCCAGAATGTAGCCCAGGTAACCTCCTGGAAGGCCACAGGCGCTGGGGCCAGCCAGCGCCGGGGTATCGCTTCCACTAGCCATTGGCAAAACGACACGTCCCGGCGGTCCCGCGCTTAGGGGATCAGAATCGAGGCGCTTGTACCGCCTCCTGATCATTGCCCGGGTTGATTCTTGCGCAATAACCGGAATCGGTGATTGATGGACTGATTGTCAAGTTTCAACTAGACGGGCCCTCTTTCTGGTTTCTGCTTCTGTCCGAAGGGATGACCCTGTACTGCCCGTGCCCCTTGCCCCCAAGCTTTTTCGTCCCAAGGTTCCTTCAAGCCTTTCCCCCTACCACCCATTGACAGCCGACAGCTGGCAGCCTGGCACCTGTAGGGGCTCCTGGATCCTTAACAACTACAAGAAGTCGATCGTCGGATCTCGGCGGCCGGCTCAGCTTGTGATAGCACCCAGCACCGCCAGCTTAAGTTCCCCGCAAGCTGCTTATGCGCGGATATCCCGGGGCTAAAGGCAAAAGTCAAGTCGCTGTCTGTACGGAGTACGTCTGTCCCAGACTGCTGGAATTTGGATGGATCAGTCATCTCGCCGTCCAGGTCCCATTATCGACTTTCAATCTGACGTTGCTGTATCTGGCCTGACTGAACTGTGCCGCTTGTCAGTCATTAGAGACAAAACAAACAACACCCACACGGACTCGTCCGAACGGACAGGTCTCGGAGCTTACATTGCATCGCATTGCATTCATTGCTGACTAGCACCCAGCTAGCGATTGCAATGCCGTCCATCACCAATTTCTTGTCCAAGTACTTGGGCCATCGCGAGAAACGCAAGTTGACACCGTGCGCCTTTCTATCTACTTGGTGCTGACCTTCTACTAGCCAAACCGCCGCCCATCACCACCGGCACCGCCGCGGCCTTGCTCGTAAGTAGGACCCCCGCACGAATCATGCGTGGTGGGTAGAAGCGTGCCATGTCTGCGTGTACTGAGCGTGTCCTAGGTGATCTACACCCTTGTTTATGTCTTGCCCTTCTACCTGTCTCCCGTGACCCGGCCGTCGAGGGCCCTGTCGCGGGATGCGCCGTCCGTCATCCGAGCACGAATTACTTCCGTGTCTTTGTCTTGTATCGTGTGCTCGGTCGCGACCTTGGTGGTACTCACGTCCCAAGGCCAGGCCAGCTATGCGGACGCGTTGCATTCGATGGGCTATTGGCCTCTTGGCCTGGTCGGCACGGCCAAGTCCCTCTTTCTCACGGCCATCCTGTTCCTCGGGCCACTCTATGAGGCCCTTGTCGTCGACGAGGGATGGCGCGACTGGACGAGTCTCCAGTCGGCAAAAGACTTGTTCAAAGAATGGACCACATGGCGTAACATCATTGCAGTACGTTTATCGTAATTCGTTTCCGGATCAAGGGGCCATCATCTGACGTGACTTTCACAGGGGCCATTTACCGAAGAAGTCCTCTTCCGTTCTGCCTCGGTGCCTTTAATGCTCCTAGCTCATACATCGGTGGCCAAGACCATCTTCCTATCGCCAGTCATCTTCGGCCTGGCCCATCTGCATCACTTTTACGAGTTCCGCATTTCCCATCCGGGGGTCCCGGTCATGGCAGCCGTAATGCGGTCTCTGTTGCAGCTAACGTACACATCATTGTTCGGTGCGTATGCTACTTTCGTCTTCCTGCGCACCGGTAGCTTGCTGGCTATCTTTGTCGTCCATGCCTTCTGCAACTGCATGGGCTTCCCGAGATTCTGGGGCCGAGTCGAACCAGCCGCCAAGGTGCCAGGGGACTCGAAAGTCCAGCCATCGATTATGCCGTCGATAGTGTACTACACACTACTTTGCATCGGCGCTTTCTTCTGGTGGAAAAACCTGGGGACTCTGACGAAGAGCGAAACCGAGCTGGTCCCCATCATAATTTGATGAACCTGCTCAAGCCTCATAGTCTGATAGCTGTTATAGACAGGCATTCTGTAAATGCAACTAATCAAATAATCAGCTGGAGGGTCTCGTTTTAGTCCGGGCTCGATCCTTAATTCGGAATGCTTGCGGATGGATCTCTGGCTGATTATTTGCGGCCCACGGACCGTACGCCGGCCTCGGGTGCCTCCATCGTGAAATTGTTGGAAGCTCTAGCAGAATAAACAAAACCCGACTACTAAGCAGCTAGCTCGGCACTCCCGCATTGATCCGTTGGCCTCATGATGCGTTGTCGGGCCCACGCACACTGTGCATATATTGCATCAAGTTGGTGCCAGCGAGTATGAGCCGAAGAGTGATCTGGCGGCCTTGCCTACACGACGAGTGTATGCGTGCAAATGAGACGCTTATGCTGCCAAACGCACTATAACCCGAGTAATGCATCTTTTGGAGCGGGCTGGGTAACCATCGTCACCATGTATGCTCTATCATTGCAGATCCGGGGGTCTCCTCAGTTGCCGAACCTTGGGCCGAAGTTGGGAAAGATAGCCGCTTACCATCCTGTCTCGGAGGGTCGGATTCACATAACGATGGCTGGGGGTCAGTCGGGAGCATTCGCTTTTATAGGTGCATACGTGAGCCTGACACCTTGGATGGACGTCTTTGTAAACGATGCATGCGTATGGCAAAGCCTCTCCGGTGCAAACTGTGTTGTGGA
Organism: Apiospora kogelbergensis; assembly: GCF_038363985.1. Taxonomy (NCBI): domain Eukaryota; kingdom Fungi; phylum Ascomycota; class Sordariomycetes; order Amphisphaeriales; family Apiosporaceae; genus Apiospora; species Apiospora kogelbergensis. The sequence continues at coordinate 2,904,931 of NW_027117422.1, forward strand.
CGGCGAGGAGGGGAGGGGTACTTTGACTTGTGAGTTACGACGATTGGCGTTGCAAAGGATTCGTAAGCGTACAGGCAATTAGTACTGGTCGATCTTTACCCACATCGCTCCTGCTGCTCGTCTTGAAGATTACGAAGACCGATGCCGAGAACAAGAACGCCAGTCCAGGATAAAACCCATAACAACTGCTGCTGTAGCTGTACTATACAACATCCTGTGTGAGCCAAAGAGCAACCACAATAAAAGAAGGCGAGGCCCACCATGAAGTTCCACCGCGTCAACAACATCGTGGTGCGAATTTCCCCAGATGATCGCAACGACGGCAATGGAAGCACCAACCCCCAGACGCACATGCCCGAAGCCGCCCGCCTCCTCCAGCAGGTCCTCGAGGCCAACCCGCCGGACCCCCTCGACCCGCTGAAGCGCGCCCTGCCCTTCCAGCCGCGCTCATACCGCGACTTCATGCTGTTCCCGGCGCACTACAGCGGCGCCGCGGCGGGCATTGCGGCCCTCTCGCTGGAGCCGCCCTTCTTGCGCACCGTGGTTGCCTGGCTGTCCTGGCTCTGGACCTGGCTGGCCGGGACCGTCTTCCCGCCTTTCCGCCCCTCGGGCCTCTACCTGGCCCAGCCTGTCTTCTACCAGTCGAACCACCTCTCGGTCGTCTCGTCGGGCGCGCCCGTCGTCCGCCCGAGCTACTGCAGGCGCTACCTGGACGTCGAGCTCGAGCTCGGCTGCGTCCTGGGCCGCGAGCTGTACAACGCCGTCTCCCCCGCCGAGGCCCTGGCCGCCGTGGCGGGTTTCTGCGTCCTCAACGACTTCAGCGCGCGCGACGTACAATGGGCCGAGATGCGCAGTGGCCTGGGCCCCCAGCTGTGCAAGAGCTTCGCGAGCTCACTCTCTTCGGATGTCGTGAGCGCCGACGAGCTGTTGCCCTTGCTCCCCGTCGAATCCTCTTGCGCTGCTGCCGCCACTGCTACTACTGGCGACGGTGCTGGCGCATGGATTGGCAAGAAGACATTAACGGGCAGGGTCGTGGTCAACGACAAGGTTGTAAGCGAGTGTGCCGTCGGGCGCGAAGATTGGCAGTTCACTCTGGGCGAGGCGCTCGCGCACGCATCGAGGGGGACGCGACTGTACCCGGGGGAATTCTTCGGGACTGGGACATTGCCGGGCGGCGCGGGTATCGAGCACATGGCCTTCGAGGTCCAGGTAGGGGACACAGTTAGGTTGGAGATTGATGGGGTGGGGAGCGTGACGAATACCATTATTGGCGAGGAGGAGAAATAGGATCGCTGCCATAACAGGTCGATCGGAGCTTGATAGTGCGTAACATTTATGATTCATGAGCTTTTCTACGACATATCCCAATAACTGTGGCTACGGAGTGAATCCACACGAGCCCCTAAACGCCGTAAATGCCTTGATATAGTGGTACACCCCTTTGATATATACATTCCTCCCTTGGGCAGCTGCATTCAAGTCATCGTACATAATCTATAGCTCTCTTGTTCTCGCTTCGGCATCTAAAGTATCAACCTCATTCCCCAGCGGCGTCAGGTCGCCCAGCGGGTCTCTCCCACCGACGACCTCCTTGAACCGCTCAGCCCGATTCACAAAGCTGAGCAGCCTCACACAGCCGGCGGGAGTCATGCCCTCGATGCGACGCGCCTGGCCAATGTTCTCGGGCTTGGTGGCGTTGAGAACCATCTTCTCGTGAATGGACAGGCCGAAGATGGCGTCGTAGTCAAGGTCCGTGGGCAGGCTCAGCCCTTCGTCCTTGATGAAGAGCGCCTGCTCGGCGCGCTGCATATCGACGTACGGCGCGTAAACGGCCTCGATCCCCACGCGGTTTTGAACACGGGGCGAGTGCCGCAAGATCTCCGGGATGCGTTCCGCGAGGTCACCCACCTGGACACCCGCCAAGCGCAGGATATCAAGGGCGCTGCGCTGCCGCGGGTCGTTGCGCGTTTTAAAGCCCGCGGCAATCCAATGCGGCGGTGATTGCACATAGGCCTGGAGCGCCGCCGTGAGCTCCTCCATTTGCGTCTTTTCGTCGCTGAAGGCCGACCATCGTCGGTCTGTCACCACGCCCCAGGACCGGCCCATCTCCGTCAGGCGAAGGTCGGCGTTGTCCGCGCGGTGGCTCATGCGGTACTCGCTGCGGCTTGTGAACATGCGGTACGGCTCCGAGACGCCCTTGGTAATGAGATCATCAATCATGATGCCAATGTAGCCGTCGGCGCGCGTTATGCTGACGGGGGCCAATCCCTGAGATGCGCGGCCGGCATTGATTCCGGCAATGATGCCTTGTCCGGCGGCTTCCTCGTAGCCCGTCGTGCCATTGATTTGACCCGCAAGGAAAAGTCCTGATATAGCCTTTGTCTCCAGAGTCGACTTGAGGCTGCGCGGGTCCACATAATCGTACTCAACGCCATAGCCCGGCTGTAACATATTCGCATTCTCGAGACCAGGGATTGTCTTCAGCAACTGCTCCTGGGCCTCTGCGGGAATGGTGATGGATATACCGTTGGGGTAGATAACGTCATTGTCAAAACCCTCTGGCTCCAACCAAACAATGTGCCTCGCCTTGTCCGGGAAACGAGTGACTTTTGCCTCCAAGGAAGGGCAGTACCGAGGCCCCTTCACAGACTCTCGAATGTGTATTGTTTTGTCGAGATTCGCTCGCACAACTGCATGCGTTTCCTCGTTCGTATAGCTTGCCCAGCAAAGCAGCTGGTCTTCGACGCTGACCTTATCATTAAGGTAGCTGAACGATTGCGGCGGATCGTCGCCACGCTGCTCCTCCAGAACTTTGAAGTTGATGCTGCCTTTTGCTATGCGGGGCGGCGTTCCTGTCTTCAATCTGCCCAGCTTGAAGCCAGCATCTTTTAGCGATTTGCTGAGACCGAAGGTGGCCTTTTCTCCCATGCGACCTGCCGGGAAGGTCTCCAGGCCAATATGAATCTCGCCCCCGAGGAATGTTCCCGTTGTTATGATGATTTGGCTTGTGGGTAATACCTCTCCCGACTCGAGGCGCACTCCCGTAATCCTGCTCTTGGCTCCGTCGCTCGACCTCGCCTCGGCATCGCCCACCACAATATCCGACACGCTTCCGGTGATTATGGAAAGGTTCGGATAGGATGTCAGCTCCTCGCGCATATGTTTCTGGTAGAGGGCGCGATCGATCTGGGCGCGGGGCCCCCAGACGGCGGGGCCCTTGCGACGGTTCAGGACCTTGAACTGGACGCCCGCTTTGTCGATGATGCGGCCCGCGACGCCGTCGAGCGCGTCGATCTCACGTAAGATTGTGCCTTTGCCGATGCCGCCGAAGCTCGGATTGCAGGAGCAGACGCCCAGGTTGTCGAGCTTGGGCGTGATGAGGGCGGTCCGGGCGCCGGATCGGGCTGCGGCGGCGCACGCCTCGGTGCCGGCATGGCCACCACCGACTACGACAACATCAAATGGCCTATTGCAACGGAAGAGAAACAAGTTAGCGAAAAAGATGGTAGGTGGTGACCTGGAGACCCTGTCGCGAACCTTGCGTCTTGGGCAACGGTGGCAAACGCTCGGCGCCGGCTGCACTGGTTGAAGCGTCTGCCGGCCACTCTTATTGGCCTGCCTAGACCTCTGGAAGACAATGCCTTCTGCATTATAATCATAGGCGGAAAATCAGTTCGATTTGCTGGTCGCCAAAGTCTTCAAAGAATCCCGATGCCCTTCGTCAAATTTCTGGATGAGGTAACAGATGTCGGCAGTATTCTGGTTGGTTCATCGCTAACACATTGGGTAGGCGGTGTAGGGTTGCTACCTTGCCACTGCAAGGACTGATAACCAACACCCAAATGAACGTGTATAGACAGGATGCCCAGGAATCAGAGAGATAGGCGAAATTGCTCTGGGCTATAGTTGGAATTATGTGATGTCGCTATAAGTAACAAAAGCACTTGAATCTCATCTTCTTCCGAGTTCTTGTCTCAGCCTCCCAGCCGTTGTGGTAGGCGGAGGGTCGGGCCAGGATGACACAGCATCGTCTACTTCCTCCAGGAATGTCGCCGCGTTGTGTATCGAAGTGCCTCCCAGCACGACTCTTATTCCCGGCGAAGACGCGTTGATACCTGCCACCATCTTCGCCTCTTCATACGTTGTCCCCCCAATCATGAATACCACAATGTCCTGGGGCTTGTCTCTCGTTGTGCCACCCCCCTCAACAAACGGATATTGCTGGTCGCGCAGGCGCCCCTTGATCAGGTTCTGTAGCGTAGTTTCTAGGAGTGGTGAATGCTGAGTATAAACGTTCTCCACGCCCTTGAGACCCTTGATGGCTCTGGCACCCGAAAAGATGCCACCTCCCTCGAATATGTCTGCAATGCCGCCCGCAGCTTGCGATTGCTGTAATGAATTGTGGTAAGCCAAAATTTTGGCTACCATGTCTGCGCGGCGAGGGTCAACACCCCCAGCAGCCGTGAGAAGGTCTACAAGCATTGCCAGGGCATTTGACGCATGCTTTTCGTATCGCAAAGCGTACAAAGCTACCAACCCGAGTTTGGCATCGGTAGTCACAGAAGGATTCTGTATCAGTCTTTGTACATTCTGCAATCTTGTCAGCGGCTGGACTCGAGCAAGAAAAATCCAAATTTCCACCAACCTTGAGATCTGCCGCGTGGTTATCGTTGCATGCTAAACTTTGTTCCACCTCACTAACTTCTAGCAAGTTTTCAGAACCGACCCTTCGACTCAGTTCCGACACCAATGTGACGTGCTTGCTGACATTGCCTGACAGCTTGCGGAACTCGGGATACTCCTCAATGAAGCGCTTCATGTCTGTGATGGATTCAATATTGGCGTTGTTTTTTGTTTTTGACTGGTACTGCTCGACATAGTCCTTGATGTTACCGCCGAGGTCACCAAAGTTGAGATACATGTTCTTCTTGAAGAAAGGGTCTTGGTCCTGAGAGAGGACGATCTCCTTAAGCTCCGGCCGTATCTCTGGGACTTCACTTAGATCCACGCGGCCGTTATTGATGCCGAGAAGATGGTGGACCATGGCTTGGTAGGTCCATTGGTTCAGCAGCGGGGTGGCCGGGTCTTCGCGCCGATCCAGGATCAGGAGTATCGGAGGCGTATCGACTTTCCGAAAGTCAAAAAGCTGGTCCTCCTGGGTGATGTTATACCGTACCTCGTTAGCCAGCTTCTTTGCAAGCAGACTGTTCTTCTCATAACGGATCAAGGGCTTCTTCTTGAGAGCCAGAAGCACAGCCGTGAGACCCTCTGTTGCCCTCTGCAAAGAATCGGTGTTCCACATATCGGGAGTCCTGCTCCATACGTGCTGCTGCGGAAGTGTGAGGTTGAGCGAGAACAAGTCTGGGTTGATAACCAGGAAGTCGGCAAAATGCTCCTGAACGAGCTTGACCACCTCATGGTCATCAGCCTCGGCCAGTCTCTCAAGGGCGGATTTCTTGGCCACGTTACTAAAGTACAGGTGGTACTCGCCGTATTTAGGCTCTCGCAGCTCATCAATGAGAAACTGGATCGAGTCCGAGGATGGACGAACAAAGCATACACATTTCAGGTGTCGCATCTTCTCCCGGGTTGCGTTGTCCAGGCGGTCAATGAGGTAGACTTCATGGTTGAGAAGTGATGATTGCGTGATGGCGGTTGACACGATGGGAACAGTATCTCTATCCAGTAGGAGAATCTTCATCTTGGCGGATGGCGCCCCGGTTGCGCTGTCTCCGACCGACACCATCTTAGCGATGTAGCCGGAGACGACTTGCACGACATCCATGTTTGTGTTGATGGGCTGGGCGCTGCAATGCGTCGGATTTATCGTGAAGGGGGTGGGATGCCGTCGTATTATCGATCTCCTGGGGTCGAAGGGGACTGGGGACAGCTTGACTGACTGACTTGAGGCGGCCGCTTCACCCACACAGCCCGTTAGCTGCATCGTCATGGTGGCAGGGATCGCCTGGGGTCTGTGCTCGACCTGTCCTAGTTCTGTCCTAGCTGTGTCAGGGGTGGGCTTAATTCTCCGCTACTTGCATATCCCTTCTAACTGGCGCCTATGACGAAGCAGTGAGCGCTATTCCGTACGGCTACATGTATGGACAGCAAACCACCGATAAGATAGCAGCAATTAATAATTAATTGAACGGCTTCGGGTCTCGCAACAATTCGGCCATTGGCGAGATGCCGTAGCAGCTTATTTCGCGAATACCTCGCCTCTCCCAGGCTGCAATAGCTGCCCCTCATGGCTTCTGCGGACGTCTGCCCAACGCGGCCGGAGCCAACGTACGTGTCGCATTCTTTCAACCCCGCCGCAGACTCTGACTGACGAACGACGACTCGCTACCAGCTTCTCCTTCACTCAGGGCCTAATAGTCGGCCAGCTATCTGTCGTTCTTCTCATCGCTGCCTTCATCAAGTTTTTCATCTTCGGGGATGCCCCATCCACCGAGGAAATAGCACAGCTTCGAGCTACGGAGCGGCGCTCGCGGACGCTTGCCCACAAACGATCTCTTCTCACCCTCCGTACCGACAACCCGAGACAATCTCAGCCGACTCTCAATAAGAAGAAGTCTGCCATTCTCCGGAACCCGCCGACTCTCACGATCGGTTCCATACTGCACAAGACTTATTATAACGTGGACAGCCACCAGCCCGAGTCCCTGGACTGGTTCAATGTCCTCATTGCTCAGACCATTGCCCAATTTCGAAAGGATGCCCAGCACGACGACGCCATACTCACCTCGCTGACCAAGGCGCTGAACGGGACCACGCGCCCCGATTTCTTGGACGAGATCAAGGTGTCGGAGCTTACCTTTGGGCGAAGACTTCCCCATATTAAGCAACTGCCGCATCATTCCGCTAGACGAGGATGGGCTGAGCTTGGATTCCGGCCCTAATGCTGGGAAGCGTTTCGATGCTAACAGCTCCCGAGCCACCCGAGAAGGCGCCCGGCTGCAAGCTCGCATGGATGTTGACTTGAGCGACATGATCACGCTTGCCCTGGAGACCAAGCTTTTGTTGAACTACCCGAAGCGACTGACGGCTGTCCTGCCTGTGGCCCTGGCCGTCAGCGTCGTGCGTTTCAGTGGCACACTATGTATCTCTTTCATCCCTAGTAACCCGTCGCAAAGCACGCCCACGATGATGGCGTTCAACTTCCTGGACGATTACCGTCTGGACTTCTCAATCCGCAGTCTGGTCGGCAGTCGGTCAAGGCTCCAGGACGTCCCCAAAATTGCGCAGATAGTGGAAGCCAGGTTGCACAAGTGGTTTGATGACCGCGTCGTGGAGCCGAGGTTTCAGGAGATTGCTCTTCCCAGCCTATGGCCACGCAAGAAGAATACAAGAGGGGGCGAGGACGGGTTAGATGCGGCTATGGGAATGGGTAGCGTGTCGAAAGGAAAAGGTATGAAGAGTGATGCGCGCCGCGAAAGCGGTGCCGAGTCTGATATGCTCAGAGACATAAGTCCAGAGCCCGGCAGCTTGCGGTACAGGAGACGTGGCCGGCTTGATAGCACTGGCCAGATGAGCATGCCCGGCGGAATGCCAGGAATGAATATGGACATATCATCATAATGCACAATCAAGCCACAGAAGGTCAAAGAAAGAAAGAAAAAGGAAATACAAAAACATCACTCACACTTCTGGCATGGGCTGCTAAGGGAAGCTTTAAAACAACTCGTTCTGTTTCTCGGCAACATGTGCTCAAGCACCGGGCAAACGACAAATTCTCACTCGACCAAGGCAAGGCAATTGCGTTTGTTATAAAATCGCAAGGGAGTAACTGTATCGCCATGTCGGTTTTTGCCCACCTCAGGGACTGCTTACCTTCTCCCGACTGCAGCATTGTCGCCACCATAGGTCGTTTCAACGGGCACACTCCTCTTTTGGAAGGAGAGCCAGCAGGTTCCTCCGCAATATGGTCTTGGGAGGAGACAATTGGTCATAATATTGACACTCATATATACATATCGAGTCTCTTGACCCTTTCCCGTTGTCGGTCCTTAGCCAGCACTTAACACATAACCTATCGTTGGCATGGTAGCTAAGACGACCTGGATATTGACGCGTCCAACCGCTTATACGGACTATGCTGGTATATTCAGCCAGTAATCGTACATACGAGGCAATAGCTAGATCACGATGCCACCATGGGGTTGTCACGTTGGATATTGCCATCGTATATGTGTATCAGCCTCATATGGCAGAGCTACGACTCCCTCTTGGCCACGCAACATATATGTCAGCCTCATCCTCCTTTTGCCAATCAAACCCGAACACGGGCCACATGATCTGGCTCGGACAGGGGGACCTCCTTTTTCATCGGTCGCGTCGTGTGTGCTGTGGCCAACCAGACGCCAACAAAGGTCGGGTAAACGAGTCTCGGGGTACAGACCGTGTAGCGGTGGCATTATCCCGGAATCCGGCACGCCGGATGACAATGCTACTTGCATCCGTTAGTTGGTGCCATTGATCCTTCTATTTCGGATTCGTTTTGTGGCTGACTTGGCTCGTAACAGTTGTCACTCAGATAGGCAGGTTGCAACCTGCTTACTACATCCGCAGTACTTGGCGCCATTTTGGCCAGTCACCCACATAGCACATCGCCATATTCATACCAGTATCCATACTCCTTTGACCCGTACCGCGTGACATACCCCTTGTAATTACATTAGGGCCGAAGAAAGCGTTCCGAGAGCAGAACGAATTTAGACGAAGTCATCCCACCTCCGACCAGGGGTCGGAAGGATCACCACCCAGGCCTCAGCTCGGCACCGATGGCACGGTTTGGTGTTTGGTGACACACTTCACGACAGCAAGGGAGTAAATTGCTGCTAAAAGTAAGCTTACTTCTCAAACGCAACTGGATGGTAATGTGTGAAGAGACGGATATACATTTGAGTCTTATTGCCAATATCGAAAAGCATAAGAAGCTGTATTCGCGACCCCAATACTTCAATTGACCTCAATCATCGCTCCTCCCACACCAGATCTGACGTTGTGGAACGTTTAGATATTCAAACGCCAGCCTCGACAGATCTAATTGGAAAGGCCATGTTATTCCCTACGTCGCTCTCCTTCGTAGCCGCATTCGCTGGTTTAGCAGCCAGTTCCCAGGTGGCTACGGTACCCAAAACAGCCCGTGCCGCGAATGCGCCGAGTTTCTTCAAGCCTGGAGTGAAATGGCAAATCGAGATCAGCGACCCCATCAGGGTATCGAGATCCTCGCCGGTACCGCCGAGTGATGCTCGTGTCTGGGATGTCGATATGTGGGATTCTATCGACGGTGACGCTGCCAACAACGTTATCGCAAGACTTCGAGTAGGCATCTATTTGTCGTTCCTATTGTGTGGCCGAAAAAATTGAGTTTTTCACTGACGAGATCTGTTCCAGACCGCCCAGAAGTCGACGGTTGGCGAAATTTTTGTCATCTGTTACTTCAACGGTGGCGGCCTCAACCCTGCGGACCCCGACAAAGACAAGTTCGACCCCAAGGACGTCCTGGGGACGATCAAGGACTGGGAGGACGAGAACTACGTGGACATCGCGAGTAGTAAAGCGATCGACCTGATGAAGGAGCGCATCGACGCAGGCATCGCCGGCGGCTGCGACGGCTTCGACCCAGACAATATCGACGGGTACCTCTCCCCGGACCGTGTGAGGCGCAATACGAGCGACCATCGCTCCCTGACGGAGTCGGACTACTACGACTTCGTCAAGGCGTTGGCAGACCACGCGCATGCGAATGGGAAACTACTGGGTCAGAAGAACGCGGCGGAGCTCCTCGCGCTCAAGGACGGCACGAACCGGGGCCTACTCAAAGATGACGTTGTTGACTTCGTTGTCACCGAGGGCTGTGCCGTGCCAGGTCCTGGTAACGGCGACGCCTGGTGCGATGCGGTGAAGCCCTTCGTCCAGGACGGCAAGCCTGTTTTCCAAATCGAGTACCCGTCTCAGTGGGGCAACAATTGCTCGCCCGCGGCCTTGAAAGGAGAGGCTCTCGCAAAGTACTGCGCCTACAATGCCAGCGACTTCAGTCCTATCATCAAGCTGGATGGGCAAGAGTGTGGGCTGGATGGCGTGACGCAGTACTGCGACTCCTTCGAGCTTGTGGTCACCCCCACGGAGGCGTGAAGAGAAGCGAGGGCAATCGGTTGGCACAACTTGACCTGTAGAGCCTGACCCTTCCCACCTTTGGCGGAAGGTCGCCGTGCAAGAGGGTCCGGCGCGGGACACCAAGTCGGGGTATAGTCTTCCTAATTCCATCATTACTTAGATACGCTATTCGGAGGCGGGCGACAACGTTACGGCGCCAAGGGATTCTGCCGGTTTCTGTTCCCATCTATTTTAGATTAAATGGGCTCTCAATCCTGGACCCAATCCGGCCGCCTGGGCTTGGTGGTCCTTGGCAAGCTGTGCGGTTTTGATTTAGCCTGCGCGGATGATCTCCTTCCTGAATCCCAGTTCTGGGGGGGTCTTGATCTGCGAAACTTGGAAAATGGTTAATATACAGCTCGAAATTCCTCTTTTCGTGGCCACGCCGTTGCCCTAATTGCCATATTTGCCCAGGTTCTTGGCCTTGCTGTGCCCCGATTCATGGCGCCAGACCACGAGCCCCCTTACAGAGGGCAAGTCGGGAGCGAACCAATAGGTCTATCGAGAAGTAGGACAAGACATTGTATTTTATTACTGCCCAGCTGGAAGGACCATAGCAAACACCAGGATTCGTGGTAACATAGGTCGCCACATGGAGGATGATCTGCTCAGTGATTTCCCATTCCGTGCTTCCGCAAATGGAATCACTATATCCTTGCCACTTGCCTATTGGCGGTACTATATAAATGTCTGCTGGGCCTTCTCGCTTCATCGGGGCACAAACAACACACCCAGCGCAGCAACTCCCCACTGAAGCCCAATCAAGAACACCCCCATCACCCACCCACCTAGCCTTATCTTTATCAAACACTGAGCAGGATAGAGCCATGAAGTGGTCATCAAGCCTTCCATGTCTCGGCCTCGTGGCCTCTTTCGCATCGGCCCACCCGGTATCCCGAGAAAGTAGCGATGTCACAGCGGCTGACGTATACCAGTTAGGTGCCACTATGTAAGCACTCATCAGCAACATATCTGAATGTGACGGCATTTCTCAACTCCTATACCTATACCAGCGGCGGTCTGAGTGACCGAGTTCTCAATTTCGACGGCTTCACCGTCGGCTTCTTCACGAGCCAGGAGCCGGGCCCCATCTACGTGACCGCGCAGCCCAGCAACCAGAACGCAAGCTTGTTCTCGCTGCACCTCTGGCCCGCCGACAAGCACGAGGACCACGTGCTCGGCTTGCAGCCGACCTACGCAGAGCAGGCAAGCCCCGGCATGATCACTCGGATCGAGAAGCCGCCTGTGAAGACACCCGGCTCCGGCGACGGGGGTGATGACACCAAGGCTGTCTGGAACACGTGGACGATGGTCGACGGGAACCTCAATGTCTATCCGCCCCCGCAGAACTGGGTCGCTGTCACGTACCCGAACGGAGGTTCCGGGTCTTTCAATCTTCTGGCCATGATCCGTAAGTCTTCGATCCCACACACCATTTTCCTTCCACGTAGGGCACTTCCAAGAGTAATATCTCAGATCGGAGGTGCTAACACACACAACATAGCGGGATGGGCTGCGATTGAACCGTTCAATGCCCAACTTACCTATACAAAGGTTGATACCACCAGGGCCCAAAGTTGAGACCTAAAACTGGTGGGATCGAGAATAGGGGTGGGAAATAGCCAAAGGAGCAGATTCGCATACAACCGTGCACTGGCCCAGCCATCTCCAAGAACTATCTATCACTTCAAAGTCCACGTCAAAGCTCTACAGTACAAACATCTTGTTGGTATCACAACGGCTTGACCTTGAGATCGGCTTGACCTTGAGATCGGCTCGGTTTGATATACTGGTAAAAGGGGGGGATACAACAACAGGACTTGACGTGATTGGCCCATTTAATGTGGAACCATTATAGCAAGGGGTACGTACTCCCAATACGAATACGAACACGCCCTACTTCCAGTATAGGCCGGACTTGCATTGACCATAGCGAAATGTGTACTATGTATTATTATATTCTAGGAGCGGAGATAGCGATGCCTGTACCGGGAGGCAGCTTCCTACAAAAGGCCAAAGAGACCTCGTCCCTCCTCGACCAACTGTTCGGTGTCGTCTTTGTCCATCAGCACACGCCTCCCGTCTCCGTCTGATAGCCGCGACGATGATAACTCCCGCCGAGTTCCAGCAGGCGTCCGCAAGTCGACACGCCATCTGCGGCCTCCTTGGACTAGTTGCCTTGCTTCTCATCAACGCCTGTCGACAAACCCTCTTCCGCTCCAAAACCGAACCACCATCCGTTTTCCACTGGATTCCCTACGTCGGGAGTGCCGTCTCGTACGGCATGGACCCTGTTGCATTCTTCCACAAGTACCGGGCCAAGGTAAGTTCTCGTAGAAGATAAGCCCTGTTCTAGCGTCATACGCCCCGGCTAATAAGCACCAGTACGGCGATGTCTTCACTTTCACTCTCTTTGGCAGGAAAATGACCTGCTACTTGGGCGTCGAGGGTAATGATTTCATCCTCAACGGGAAGCACCAGGATGTCAATGCCGAGGAAATCTACGGGCCGCTGACCATTCCGGTATTTGGCAGCGATGTTGTCTACGACTGCCCCAACTCCAAGCTGATGGAACAGAAGAGATTTGTCAAATTCGGCCTAACCCAAACAGCCCTGGAAGCCCATGTGCCCTTGATCGAGAACGAAGTGTTGGACTATGTCAAACTGACTTCCGAGTGGAAGGGTGCTTCCGGCGTGGTCGACATTACCCGCGCCATGTCCGAGATCACACTGTTTACTGCGGCACGGTCACTGCAAGGAAAGGAGGTACGCCAAAAGCTGACGGCTGACTTCGCCAAGCTGTACCATGACCTGGACCTAGTGAGTGCCTTTGTGACGCTGCGTTTCCCAAGCTTGTGCTGACAATAACCACCCAACAGGGCTTCTCTCCCATCAACTTCCTCTTCCCTGGCCTACCCTTGCCACGAAACCGCCGTCGCGACGCTGCCCATGTGAAAATGCGAGCTGTCTACCTCGACATAATCGAAGAACGCCGCGAAAACAACCTGGAGTCCGATGCAGAGCACGACATGATCTGGAACCTCATGCATTGCAGTTACAAGAACGGTGAACCCGTCCCCGACAAGGAAATTGCCCACATGATGATCACACTTCTTATGGGAGGCCAGCATTCATCTTCTTCCGCCGGCTCGTGGATTCTGCTACGCCTCGCGGCGCACCCCAATATTGCCGAAGAGCTGTTCCAGGAGCAAGTGCAAAGTCTCGGACCAGACGGCAACGCCGGCCATCTTCCACCGCTACAATACTCAGATCTGGACAAGCTCCCCTCCTGAACAACGTGGTCAAGGAAACTCTTCGTCTACACGGCTCCATCCACTCCATTCTCCGCAAAGTGAAGAACCCCCTTCCCATTGCCGGAACCCCCTACGTGGTCGGCGCCGGCAAGGTGCTGCTGTCCTCCCCATGGTGACCTCGACGAGCGAGGAATACTTCCGAGACGCCAGGAGCTGGAACCCGCACCGGTGGGACGAGCCTCGACACAACGCCGTGGAGGAGGCGGCCGGCGAGGCCGTGGTGGACTACGGATACGGCGCCACGACGTCGGGGGCCAGGAGTCCGTATCTCCCGTTCGGGGCGGGACGCCACCGCTGCATCGGCGAGAAGTTTGCGTATCTGAACCTCGGCGTCATTGTCGGCACCCTGGTGCGCAACTTCAAGTTTTCTACCATGGACGGGAAGGAGGGCGTTGTGCCGCCCACGGATCACACTTCCATGTTTGCGCGACCACCGCAGCCTTCATCGATCCGCTGGGCCCGCCGGGAATACAACTGAGATGGATTATGTATGCAAGAATCAATTTATTATTTATCGACGTTTCCCAAGCTCTGTGATCGATCAAACCCAGACTCAGTCCCAGTTCCCAGCTCCAAGATCCACCGACTTTCCCTGGTCAAGATCCCTCATGATGTCGTCGATGTTCCAAGGGACGTATCTGTATCCGGGAGGGTAGTTGGGTGCTATCTCCTCATTCTCATCCATCGGGATACCCCTGCGCATACCCTCGACGCACTTGGCATAGTTCTCGTAGGTATACGCCTCCGGGTCATGATCCCACACCCAGCGCGGGTGCTTCGGTTGCGCCTTGCGCGGGTCCAATTTCGCCTTCGCCCAGTCCGTGTCCTGCAGGCGCTCGGCGTTGGAGAAGCCCAGCTTCTGCGCGCAGGCGGTGCGCAGGAACCGGAAGTTGATGTGCGCCCGCACGGCCTCGGGCACCTTGTCCCGGCTGCCGGCGAGCTGCAGGCACGACACAAGGGAGACGGCGTCCTCGATCGCCTGCGTCGCCCCGTTGCCCGACGATGGCATGTACGAGTGCGCCGAATCCCCAATCTGGATGATGCGCGCCGTGGGCGAGCTCCAAGATGGCTGCGGGTTCCGCCAGAAGAGCTCGAAGTTGACAATGGTTCTCGGCGGTGTGATACGCACGAGATCCTTGAATATGGGCGCCCATCCCTCAGCGCAGTGCACGCTGTCATCGATCTTCTCTAAGACGTCCTCGGCCTCCACCGTGTGGTTCCATGACTCGCGCTCGTCTCCAGTGGCCTGGAATGAAACGTCAGACAAGGGGCGGACAGGGGGCATCGTTCAGCGGTGGAACAGAGTAGGCTTACATCATGGTTCACAATCCACACGATCACATCGTGACGGGTCAGTGTGAGACCGTAACTTCCGGGCCCGAGAAATGTTCTCACGATCGGGTCTTTCCCGTCCTTGAGCTTGAAGAAGTCTTTGACTCCTGGGTTCTTGTCCAGAACTTCAACGGGGAAGACGGCTCGCCACATAGCCCTGCCCGAACTTGCGGCTCGGACTTGTCCACCAACGACCTCCTGGCTTTTGGATCCGACGCCGTCTGCAGCAATCACAACATCTGCCTCGAAGCGCTCGCCATTGTCCGTCTCGACACCAGCTTTGTTCCGCGTCGCGTCCTCGAAATACCGGACCACACGCTTCCCAAACTCGATCTTGATACCGAGCCGACTGACCTGGTTGACGAACATTTTGTACACTAGAGGCCGCATCTGAAAGGCTCCGGGGGGCGTATTCGGGTCCAGTCCGGCCTCCTTGAGACGCTCGGCTACCTTGAGCACAGGAATCATGCGCGTACCGTCATGCTTGAATGTTTCCATCCAGCAGTTATGCAGCGAGATCTCGTCGTATTCCTTGGCCATGTCCGGCCAGTGCTTGAAGAACTTTGTCCCGCTCAGGCCCATGAAGTACATGTCGCCTGCACCAACAAGTCAGTATATATGGCGGAGATTCCATACGTGTCGGCAGGGCTGGTCGAATTGCTCACCCATTGTGCTAATCTCGGTGTGCCTCTCCAACACCTGCACCCTGTGTCCCTTTCGGTAGCACTCGATGGCCGCGGTAAGCCCTGCCAGCCCAGTGCCTACTATGAGCACATTGATGCCAGAATCGGGGTAGGAGCCGACTGGCTTTGAAGTGGAAGCAGAGTGGCCAGAGTTCATTTTGGCGGGATGTGACGAGCTGTTGTACGGCCAGGCCGAGTTGGAGGAAGAGGGGTTTGTCTTTGTCATGCAGAAGGCTTTCCATGTCTACTTTATAGTGAAACTATTCGGCGATGTGGCTTGCATGGAGCAGGTGGCAGTTCAGCTGGCGTTCAGGAGTCACCTGCTAGATTCCTTGGCGCCCAGGGGTGGACGGTATCGCAAAAGGCCAATCACCATTCGCGACGATGATGTAATACAAATCAGTAATCGTATACCACATCAAGCTCAACGACATCCATCGGGCCGGATCCAAAAGCCTAAAGCTTCCTTGGCGGTAAGGAGGCTGATCCTTGTATTCCATCGTGCTCGTGGTCCGCACAGCACATACACTTCGTGCCAACCAAGCGCTCTATCTGACGGATAAAGGCAATTTGGAGCCGCAACTCGGAACTCTACACATCGGCTCACTGCGTACAAGGTCCCTCGATGGCCTAAATTGCACTTACTGATAGACACTTGGCCTTGGGGATCGTCGTCAACCCTTCCCTCCTTAACCCAGAAGCTTGTGTCTATTCTTGTGCACGGATTGAGTGACATGCCCAGCACCTGTTGCCCCCTGCTCTGCCACACAGCCCCTGAGGCGGAATTCGTGCGGCTCTACACACCTTCAACGTATCACATGGTTACGATAGAACCCAAGGCCTCGCATAACTGCTCAATGATTCATCTCGGGTTGGACCAGGGTCGCCATACACCTACACAAAACAAGAAGGAAAGATACCAAGTTAGATCCTGGTAGCATAATAGCTGACGATTTGATTTCCAAACACTTCTTTTGGAAAATGCCACGAATAATGGCTTGCGTTGATGGGTAACCCTGTCTAACCTGGCAAAGGGGTTGCATATCGACCATTGTCAAGAATTTTAATATCCGTTATCGTATGACGGTTGGGCCTGAAAGGCTGTTGGGGTTGGGGGTGGTTTGATAGGCGAATATTTCGACTCTTAACACATGTGTCAGCACATGCGGTTATATTGCTTGGCCAGGTATAGACAGCTTTCTTTCTTCAAAAGGCCCAACATTCCCGGAAGGAGCGGCAGCAAGGCAGTCGCAAGCCCCTCCGTACTCGCAGGAGATGCTGATAACGCCAGAGACAAATACACGCCACTGAGTTCCCTGACCAGGCCGAAAGATGCAGCTCATCACCTTCATCATACTGACTGCCTTCTTGGCAGGGCTGGCCCTCGTTCACTTTGTTCGGGCCTTCAAGGAAATCAACGGCTCGAAATACCCGCCGGGACCAACGCAGATGCCATGGATCGGACGCATCCACGACCTACCGATCCAACTCATGTGGCTCAAGTTCAAAGAGTGGGCGGACCTTTACGCAGTAAACGGCTTCTACCGGACAACAATGCTGGGGGCCAACTTCGTTATTGTGACCGACGAGAAGGTGGCCGAGGACCTCCTCGTGAAGCGTGCGCGTACGAATTCGGACAGGCCAGTTATCCGCTCTCTGTTCAACAACAAGAGCTCCATGGAGTATTTGCCGTTGATGGGGCGAAGCCGTAAGATCCCCTTTCCATCCCCAGCGAGTATACGGCTGATTTAACCCGTGAAACCAAGAATACTGGGCTCGCCAACGCAAACTAACGCACGCCTACCTCACCGAGGCTACCAACGCGCACTACCACGGCGTCCTCGACTTCGAAGCCAAGCGGTGGCTGGCACGGCTCATCGCCCACCCGGACGGCTTCCAGGCCTCGCTCGAGGACATGGCGGCGAAGGTCATGTGTCAGCTGGTGTGGGACGACCCGTTGCTGAGCGGAGAGTGTGCGGAGGGTGCCTGGGGCCTGTTGCGGCAGATGTCGCCCGCGGGGCCCATCACCAACGTGCTCACGCCGCTATGGCATCTGCCCGACGTGGGGCCGCTCAACCCGTGGAAGCGCGCCGAGCGCCGCCGCCACGCAGCTCAACGCGACTGGTGGATGGAGCGTCACCTGTGCGTTCGCGAGAAGATGGCGCGCGGCGAAATGCGACCATGCTGGACGCGCCAGTTCCTCGAGCGCAGCAGCAAGATGTCGTCGTCTTCGGCGGCCTCCGTGTCCGCCATCGACGGCGATCCCGAGGCGTCGTGCATGTTGGGCATGCTGGCGCTCGTGGGCATTTTTACCGTCGCCGGTCCGCTCAGCTATTTCCTGGTTAGCATGGTTACGCATCCCCACTGGCAGGCCGAGGTGCAGAAGGAGATTGATGAGGCCTGCAAGGGGCAACTTCCTACGCTGGCGGACACGCCGAACCTGCCAGTCTTGCGTGCCTGTATCAAGGAAACGATGCGATGGAAGCCAAATGTGCCGACTGGTAATATTGTGAATCCGCACCTTACAGGCCCCTTAACCATACTAACTGGAAGATTATAGGCGTTGCGCACGAAACGGAAGCAGATGACGTTTACAACGGCTATTTCATCCCCAAGGGCACTCGCATTCTTCCGCTTGACTGGTAAGAGCTTCTTCTCCCACAATGTGCATGTGTGAGCCAGCGCTAATAATACTGCTTTTGCTCAGGGCGTTCCTACGCAATCCCAAGAAATATCCCGACCCGGACAATTTCCGCCCCGAGCGATGGTTGGAAGTTGGATGGCCAACTTACCAGGGGCCCCTGACACAGTACCCGACCCTCAAGGGCATGTCGTCTTTCGGCTGGGGCCAGCGGCAGTGCCTCGGGCAGTCGCTAACCGAAGACGAACTGGTTGTAGCGTGCGGTGCGCTGGCCTGGTGCTTTAATCTGCGACCTAAGCGCGACCCGGTAACGGGTCTGGAACTGCCTGTGCCGGTCGACAAGTCCAACAGCCTGCTCATCATCAAGCCGGACCCGTTCGACATGGCGTTCGAGCCGCGCAGCGAGGAGCGCCGACAGGAAGCACTGCGGTTGTGGTGCGAGGCCGAGTCCAAGGACATGCGGCAACGAGCCGACTTCTTAAACCGACATCGGACGCAGGAGGACGAACCGACACGGAAAAACGCTTCTTTCCAACCGCCTTACGAGGTTGTGGTCGGTGATATGTCCTCGGCGGATGAGAAGAAAGACGAGACAGCCTACAGGTTTGGACTTGCAGCCGCAGGTGGCGAGGCCGAGGTAGCTTGGCAGCTCGTGTCACATTCTTCTGCCTTCCCCATCACGATGCAGTAGCCGTTTATTGGCTTGGGTTGGGGAGGTATTTGATTTTAGAAGTTCTGTGTTATGGGTTATATTATGGATTACAAAGCCCCATTGGTGCTCACAGCGTTCACGGCGTTAACAGACGCAGAATTGCGGGACAACGGAGAAGAAGATTAGATGTTAGACTAGATCTAAAGGGATAGACACTAGATGCTATACAACCCAGAGAATATGTTTCTGGTGATGGCTGGACATTCGAATGGTCATAGATCGGCCACTTGTTTGTGAGGTGAAGTGTAATGGAGCCTACGAAGCGCCTTCAACACGTGGCCGCGGGCATGAATGGTTTTCGGACAGCCGCGAAGTTCGAAGCCGGCCGGTACTAGCTTGGACCTTGAGTGTTGCCGCAGGGATATTCGAGATGCCAAGTCGTGTTCTGTCAGCCATGTGGTTAACGTGGTGCATTCGGCCGTCAACATGCAGCTTATCGCAGGGACGCTGGACATGACGCAAGGAGCTGGGGAGTTGAGAAACGCTCCTTCTTTCAATAGACTAACACCAAACCCTTCCCGAACTCGCCTCCAAACAACGTACACGAAGAGCCCAGCATAGTAATCGTGGGATTGCAACGGCCGTAGAACAGCAAGCAAAGCAAGAAATATAGCTATCAAACGAAATCCCGTTCCTTGGTCTCGTGGAATCTTTCATTTTCTGTGAACCGAGCATTTTGCTCCACCAGTTTCAGCCCCCTTTCCCCTTTCCCCCTTTCCCCCTTTTCGCCAAGTGGCCCCCAACCCCTTTCGGTGACTTGCAGCTGCGGCCGCCCCCAAGAAGTGACATTGATAATAAACGAAGCGAACTATCGTCGCTACCCGAGCCGCCCGACCTCGATCCAGCCGCGCCGGCCGCCCCCACCCCCACGACCCCCAATCCACGCCTCCACTTCTCGGCCCCTCTGCTCCAGCCGGTCCCGGAAATCACAACACCAAGCGCGTTCGAGCTCGCCGTCGCGACCGTCGGGGCTCCAGAGCACACTGTAAAACCGCTCGACGACGTGCAGGGGTGCGAGGGTCAGATTCGGGTGGCCGGCAATGGCGGCATTATCATTATCGAATTGCGGTACTTGCTGCTGCCGCCGCTGATCTTCTTCTCCTTGTCCATTCCCTCCTCTTCTTCCCCGGGGGACTGACGGTGCCGCCAGCGGCCCGATGGCCCAGTCCAGACTCCGGCAGATGTTTGCCGCCAGCTTGCGACGTTCTCGCACCTGGTAGCGTGAGGGGTCGCACCCGGGCGGCAGGAGGTCCTCCAAGCGCCGCCCTGGTAGCATCCCCATGTGATGATTAGGATTAGGAGATGATTGCATGCCGCCCCGCGCACCATGACAACTACTGTTGCTGGTCGCTGACGTTGCGGATGTGACTGGACGAACGGGGGCAGCAGCATTGTCCCTCATGAGAACTGAGGCGGAAGAGAACCCAGTGACAGAGTCGGTGAAAAGCTCTGCAGTGGTACCACCGCCGTCGTAGAATATGGTTTCTACAAGTACCGCCATGCACTCGTATAACAGCATCAAGGCGGTCCAGTAGTAGACGTGACCGAGCCCGGTGACAGTACTGGCAAAGTCGTAGGTGTCCGCGAAGGGAATCTGTGCATGTCTCTGTCTTCCCGGCTGTCTCCGCCCTCGTACCCTTCCGCGTCCCTCTGTTCCTCCTGTTATTCCGCCACCGCCCAAATTCAGGCTGCCGTGAATCCAGTACAAGAGAGGCATGTCGCGGTTTCCAGCCGCGGCCGCCTCAATCCGGGCATACCACCGCGCCAGCTCCATCTCGATGCTGAGGCAGTTAGTCAGAAGGTCCTTGACCTTAAGCCGGCGACCGATGGTGGCAGATGGCAGCGACAGGACGCGGTCGGTGCGGTGGAACAGGGACGGGATGACGGAGATCACGTCGAAGAGCGAGTCAAGCGAGCTCTTAGGATGCAGTTCGTAGGGGACGGTTGTCCATTCTGGGGAGGCTAGGTGGCAAGGCGTGCGAGCCAGGAGTGAGGCCATGATCTGACCACACATTAGCGCGAAGTGGTAAGCAGCACGGGGGAAGCAGAAGGACAGTGCGCCTTAAGATGTCACCGAAAATCATGTTATCAACTTACAGCATTCGGCCGATACACTCGAGCAAAGAGATGGTGTGACGGGAAGTTGCGAAAATGCAGCGGCCCGAGACTGAGGACAGGGTCGGCAAGGATCGTGGGGTCCCGCCATGGGGGTTGGTTACTCCGAGCGGCTGATGCGTTATGCTAAATATCAATAGCAGGCAGTCAGTAATCCAGTTACTCCTTTTCTTCTGTAGTACAGATGAGATAGTCTGGGAGATGAGATATGGGCACATTGCTTACTTCGTAGAGGAAAAGGCACACGCCCTCCGATAAAGTGGTTGTAGTCGGTATATACCCAGGGCCGGACCCGCCGGTGTAGTGAATCGTCGCATCACTAACTGCCTGCGACGGTATATGCACGAAGCACTGGGCACTCAGGCGGAACCCTTCCTCATCTGGTGATGCGACTACCATGCTCGCCGCGGCATCGCGGTGTCGGGAGGGCGGCAGGGTCAATGTCAGCTGGCCCTCGGGTGTCATTGGATCGAGAGACCTGAGGACGTCGTCAACCTTCGGTGTCCGTAGCGCCAGGAAGCGGACCCGGTGGAAGGTGCTCTCCGTGGGGGACGGCGCTGACATGAGCGTGACTGTGTCGCCGTAGTCCCACGCCGGCATCAAGGGCTCTAGAGGCTTCAGGGGCTCGACTGGTGCTATCGAAGCCGTCGTTACCGGCATCGCAACTGCTACCGCTGTGGCGTTGCCGCTCATGCTACCGCTATTACCGATTCCCGCGGTGAAGGAGCTGTCCCTACACCGGTTCGGAATTGAGGGAACAAAAGCCGAGGGAGACGCCGAGGATGCTTCACGTAGTGACATCTGTGGTGAAGCTGCGCTAGAGCTGGGCGAGGAAGAGAAGGAGCCGATGATGGCGGCCGCAGCGGCGGAGTCTGCCCCTGCTGCCGCCGCCCCTTTGGTTTGCCTTTTTCTAGAATTGGCCCGTGATGGTGACGGGGACGAGGAGGCCTGC
Source organism: Apiospora kogelbergensis (assembly GCF_038363985.1). Classification (NCBI taxonomy): domain Eukaryota; kingdom Fungi; phylum Ascomycota; class Sordariomycetes; order Amphisphaeriales; family Apiosporaceae; genus Apiospora; species Apiospora kogelbergensis. The sequence goes on from NW_027117422.1 coordinate 2,926,841, forward strand.
GGCTGGCCGAGATTTCTTGGCGGGTGCGAGGCACAACGCCCCTTGTCGTCGACGGTGCCTACAATGAAGACGGTCTCGCGCTCGTAGCCCTCGCAGACGCGGCCATGATTTGTGCATTTCTTGCAAAAGGGGCGCGTATTATCACACTGACGACGAATAAGTCAGCAGAAGCTCTCTTAGGTCGTTCGGATTCGTGCCCGAGCCCTAGGCCATCAACCGAGAAGGATGCGGGCATACACCATGACGCTTGGATCATCGCGACCAGCCAAGATGTCTTGACAGGACTACAAGGCAGATCCATCATGACAAGGTAAGAGAAATGGAGGGGACATCTTCGACTAACCTTGACTCGCCTCACACGACAAGTGTTGCAGCCTTTATATTTTCCTTTGACTCCAACCATTGCCGCCTAATATTTCTCTCCCAAGTGTGTATCGGTGAATCTGACGGAGAATCCCCCTCCTGGTACGACGATGCTACTACAGCCAAGGAAGAATGCGAAGTTGAGAACAACAACTGAATGCTAAAAAAGATTCAAGTGAAAGAAGAGATGGAAAGAAAAGGCTTCAGCCTTCCACTTCATGATCGAGACATATTGTCGTCTCGATACGGGGTCACTTGTTCAGTTGTTATGAGTTTCGGGGCATAATCGTAGCACCGCAGATCCGGTTCGAGAAGGAAGGAAGACTCGGGCAGAAGGCCGATACGGCGTTTATTTTATTATGGCTAATTGTCATTTGGAGGGAGAGGGTTCGCGAGTGCCCCAGAGTAAGCAATAAGGGGAGGGTCAGGTGTCTAACGTTTCTGCTGGGATAAGGCATTTGCAAGTCGTCAATAAGGGGAGAGAATTCAGACCCCAAGGGCAAGTAGGGTCGAGAATGGGGGCGGGGCGCTGCTCAGCTGGGGGTCATATAGAAAGAATAATAAGATGCTGCAGGGGGCAAAATGAGAGGCTGGAGCCAATCAAGATGCGCAAACGCCGCGGGCATCATCACGCACGGGACGTAAGAAATAGCCGTTGAACAAGTTAACGGGTAGATTCTGGAAAACCCGGTGAGCCATGGCTGACATCTCGCGTCTCATTGCCTCTGGTTGCCGGGGCCTCTTGTCAGCCTCTGTCTGCAACCCCTGCCGTGTCGGGTTTGCGCGCTTTCAGTCGCATCCGCATCCGCCTCCGCACTCAGCGGTGCCGAGGTAGTATCAACTTAACTGTTGGCATCGTGAATGCCTTTGGCGCTGTCAGCCTTGCCGACTCGGAGGCCCCGCGTGAGAAGCATGGCAATAGGGGAGAGCCCGCATGCATCGTCTGATGCCCGAGGTGGGATTGGTCACATAATACGAGCCGGGTTTCCTGGAAAATGGGTTCTCGACCAAGACCAGTCAGACCGTTTAGCTGACCGACCCAATCAGGCCGGGCTACGGCCATGTGCCTGCGTATGGATGCCGTATATCGCATGACGGTCGGGACTTCTCTTGTGAGGGCAAGCGGGCATAACCGAGACACGCAACCTGTCGTTTGGGTCATCGGCCTCGTAGGGCTGCAGCCTGCAGGGATGATCGGTGGGGTTGCCGGCCTGGAATATGGACGTGGTGGGGAGTATCACCAGCCCGTCTCGCCGTCTGATTCGACGGATCGGTATGGGACAGTGGTGGTAGGAGATTACTTTTTGGGTAAGCCGTAATACAGCGAATGAGAAGGCGGCAATCCACATGCATGACCCAAGCACCTCTGCCACAAAAGGATAAGACTCGTGTGTCTCCTCACGTCAGTCCTTCGAACTTCGACATTTCTAGAAGTCATCGCATTGTCGTCTATGTATCTCTCATGACTGCCTAGCAACTGGCAGCCTTTGCAATGCCAAGGCTTCCATGTATATTCATCAACAACGTACCTCCGAGGTATACCATCATTACCATCACCATTACGACGCAGTAAAGTAGGGGTGAAAAAAAGAAAAGAGGAAGAAAGCAGAAGTCAGGCTCCTCACCCAGCCAACAAGCAAAAGAGAAAGGAAAACCAATGCCCGCTTGCCTAGATGTATTTTGCCTTTCGCGCAATCAACAGCGCAATGAGAACGAAGCCGACCAGGGAACAGAGAATCGCAATGAAGGCATGCAGATTATCAATATCTTGCCAGGGAACATGAACGTTCATACCAAAAAGACCAGTGACAACGTTCAACGGGACAATGACGGAAGCGAGGAAGGTGATCTTGCTGAGAACCTCGTTGGTCTTGGTTCCCTGAGCAATACTGTCGATCGTCAGCTGGGCGAGATAGTTGCTGTGGGCGCGAGACAAGATCTTCTCGAAATGCGTCAGGTTTGTCATCATCGTAACAACGTGATCCTGGATATCGCCAAGATACATGCCAATATCCATGCGAGGGGTGACCTTGTAATTCTCATTGCATCTCTTGGTGAAGCCTTTGAGCACATCAGCTTTGCCACCAAGAATGCGCATCAACCCGAGCGTGTTTTTGCGAACAGCCCCGATTCTCCGGAGAAAAGAGTGCATATCATCAGCACGCGCAACGAACACAGAGTCTTCGATACCCTCCGTGATCAGCTCAATTCTATGGATAGCTGGAGCGAAAGAGTCCACAATATTGTCACTATAAGAATAGAGTTAGTATCGCATACCGCATGTGCACAACGGCAGTCCAGAACGTACATCAAGGCGTAGCATATCCAGTCACTGCTCAGTGACACGTACTCCTTCAGCATGGTGATTCGTTTTCGCACGAGGGAGGCGTGGCTGTTAGGCTCGAAGCTGAAGCTGAGGGTCCCCTCACGGAAGACGATCACGTAGAGATTGAATGGCTCGTAGTCGGGACCGTCCTCCTCCTGCGTGACACTGAAGGACCGGAAACAAGCGAAGTAGTAAGAGGGAAACAGCTCAATCTTCTCGCGGGCCTCCTGAGTTGTGATGTCTTCGATTGTCAAGGGATGAACGCCGAAAGCCTTGCAGATGGTGCGGACTTCCTCCTCAGTGGGGCTATTCATGTTCAACCACCATACACCATCGTTCATGTCGGCTGGGAATTCGAACAGTCCTCGAACGTTCTCACCAGGCAGGACTAGGTCGCCGAACTCCGCAGCATGAATTGTAGATTCCCAAGCGGTCGAGAAGAAGCTGAATCTGTTAGGGTCAATCGGATCTTGTTTCGGCGCTTCAGCATCGGACTTCAATGCCGTTTCCTCGACCTGCTTCTCATCGACCACACTGGTCTCTGGCGGAAGGTGATATATGTCGCCATCGGCTGTGACCATTGGCGAAGGGGAACGGAATTGCTCAGTCTGGAGGGCCGGGAACACCTTGGTGGCGTTCGCTGCCTCAATTTCCTCCTTGCGGGCCGCATTCTCGGCTGCAATGAAGTTCTCCAGGTAGTCAAAGTCGATGTATAGCCTGTCTTGTCGGTGCTCATCGTTCATGGGAAAGCATACATCTTCCTCTGCTGTTCGGTTTGTGCCCAAACTGGCAGCGTCATCAGCCACGGTATGCTTGCTGCGCACTGAGCGCACACTTTGGCGACTGCCGCCTGTGAAGGTACGAGCCAGATGAAGCCTCTCGCCGTCCTCTTTGGCATCCTCAGCATCCTTGTTGTTGGAATATGCACGCCCACGACGACGTGCTTCAGCGAACGCTTTGACTGAGTTCGGGGGCGACAAGGAGCGACCATCGTTGACGGTGTCAACGGTAGGACGTCGACTTCGAGGTTGAATGGGGGACATATCGTCCGCATCATCGTCTGCGATGGCTTCCTCGAAGTCGCGCACGCGGATGTCGGGGGGCGTCTCCAGATGACGCGTGCCATAAAGGGTGTCCACTGTGCCTCGACGAGGTCGGTCAGGCCTCTGGACAGATGCGCTCTGGTGGCGGTGGTCATCTAGTTCCGGGACAGGGGTGTCATACCCGCTCCCTCTCTCCGAGATTTCTTCGTGGTCCGACATTATGGAGTCTTCAGTCTTTTGCCTGGGGTTGTGTCGATGCGACGAGTACCACCGTCTTGTTGTTGTTGCTTCTTTCAGTGATTATGCTGTATCGAACTAAACAGAACCTGCCAATTCTATAAAGAGACAAGGAAAAGCCCTCCGCTGGAAGTCAAGGGAAGGCAACCATACTGAACCGCGTACGCAGTTATGAGGCTTTGGCACGCAGCAGCAGGCGTGGCAGCACGCCGACTGCAGGAGGGACTTGTCGAGGCTCCAGCGCAAGAGGACGCGAGAGGGCCGCAACAGCGTTCCAGATAGTAAGGCTCTGTTGGCGAAAGAGAACGGTATATCGTGAGTTGGATCAAACTAGGCGTGGGGCGTGCAACCAGTTAAGGAGGCTTCTTGTTAACGCCGCTATAGACCCAAAACAGAGGGCCTAAGAGCGGTCGAGCGAGGGAAAACTGCTTGCTGCTGAGGCCCGCCAACTTGGTGACTTTGGTAGAATAATGCGGTCTGTCGGCCGCAAGGAAGAGCTTGGGATAGTGGCGTGCTGCTGAATTTTATATGCAGCTCGAGAGTATTTTATGCGATTGTCCTATCAAAGATTACTGGACCTTTGGTGGGCTGGCGAATGGGAATGCGACTGAGGCGATGGCTTGCTCAGAAGACGGGTTGCGACTGAAGACTGTATGCGATTGTTGGTTGTTGGACGTGGAGCGAGGATGGAAAATGAGAAACAAAGTGTGAAGGGGAAGAGATGCAAGACTTTCGATCCTTTGTTTGCTGACTACGAGCGAGTGCATGCAAGCTGGGGGGGAAGCAACGAAAGTCAAGGTAGGAGGAGATACGGAGTAGGTGCGGAACTGCCAAGGACTGGAAGTAGGGAGTTGGGAGGTGCTTACATTGATTTGCTTATGAGGTCAGGGCTTGCTTTTTCTCGTCCTGCCAAAAGCTCCGTCCCTGTCCAACCCAATTTTATGGTTTCGAAACAGCGAGGGCCGTGTAAGACAAGAGCATGGGAATTTTCAGTCGAGCAAAGGACGAATGGAAGGAAGCGTCTTGAGGCTCTCGATATAAGAAGATCAAGATAGGGAAGGAGACTGGGCTCGGGAAAATTAAGGATTTGTTCAGACGAACGGAGCGTTGTTGTGGTTTGATTTGATTAGGTAAAAAAAGGATTTTGTTCAATGGACATGGACGGGAGCCAAACAACGTGACATGCGAGTGGCCCGTTTGGCTCGTGCTTGACAGAAAATCTTGAGATGGACTTGGCGTTGGCCTTGAAGTGAGTGGAGTGGAGTCACAGTCACCGAGCCTGACTCTGGAAAGGTGAGCAGTTAGGCAGTGAGTGCTGTAGTGAGTAGGGTAGTGAGTTCTGGCGAGGTGAAGAAGCAAAGGGGAGGATGACTGTCCCGAAATGTTAGATGCTAGTGGCTTGATCACGAACCCCTGTACCATGGACATGAGCAAGGACTTCGGGCTAGGAGCTTGGAGGCAATTCCCTGCTCTTTCGCTCGCCCTAACATGTCATGCCACTTCATTGCACCTCAGGCTGTCAGGCCTGTCCAACTAATTACAAGTCACTGCATGCTCAACCCTCGATACCAGTCGCCAGTTGCCAGTCCCCACGGCACAAGTCGTCCATTTTAGTCTCGGGTCGTTAGTCGTTAGTAGTAGAACCAGCAGTGAGCGGCTAGGCTTGAGTTTCAACCAACTATTAGTGGCACCATCCCCATGATATCTCCCCGTTGGCTCGAAGTATAACCATGCGGGTGCCGAATGCCGCGAGACGAGCCTGATGAAGCGCAGCGGTATCCAGAATACAGATCTATGCAGAGGCCGGTAGTCGCAGTAGACAAGCCACCTCACCGTCCTGCCGGCACCTGTCTACCGGTAATGCCACCCGAGAGACTAAAAGCCCATGACTAGGTTCGGGACAGACGGTTGATCTTAGAATTGCCCGTGATCTCTAAACACTCTGACCGACAACGTCTCTGAGGGATTTTGTTGCTCCAGGCGCTCAGAATCTGTCGCTGGAAATAGAGCACATGGTGGCATTTGGCGGTGAGCCTACTTACAATGGCCTGGGATTGCCTAGGTAGATAGCAGGTGGTGAGGATATCGAGGGTGAGATGAAGTCATACTAGCAGTAGCCAGGGTGGCCAGTGTCTTTTGCGGTCTGCAATGCAATACATATGAGGTCGATGCCGGAGTCATGGCAGGGCATGGATATGTTGACATTCCGTGATTGGCTGGAGGGGCTACTGGGACAATTCGACATTCCGAACCCGCCGAGAGGGCGACAGGGCTGACAGTCAGTCGTCAGTCGTCAGTGAGTATGTGAGTATGTGAGTATGTGTGTATGTACTCCGTATCGTATCGTATCGATCGCTCCATTCAATGAACCGAAGGTTGAGTGGACTGGTCCGTGCGCGTTCTCGTCGCTCTGGCCAGATCAATCAATGCCAAGATGACCAGATAGGTGGGGAATGCGACGCAGACTGCCCGCGTGTCAGTCAGCAGTCTTGTAAATACATGCCATCCATTCACGAGCCACGAGCAGAACCACGAGAACAGACTCTTCGACCCAGCAGCCCTCAAGGGATTCTATACAAGCATTGACTCGGAGCTTTCGATTTCCGCAGCAACAATGGCAGAGCAAATCCTGGACCAGGTCAGGGACTTGGTTGATGGCCAAATTGTAGGACTACCTACCGAGGCCTACTCTCCCGTACAATTGCTCGTCGTTTTGCCATGGCACACTAACTGGACATTCATGTAGGACTTCGAAGGCCAGAAGCTTGCCGAAATCATCTCTACCCTCATGCTATCGTTGGTCGGAGTACGTCTTAACTCATTCATTCCGAAACACATGTCCCATTCCGAAGATCTGGGCTTTGCTGACACATCCGTTGCACTTTCGCAGGCAATCGCCTTCTTCGTGGGCTATTTTCTACAAGACATCGTACTGGCACTGAAACTCGGCCTCGCTGGCACTCTCGTTACCTTCCTCGTCGTCGTCCCTCCGTGGCCATTCTTCAACAGAAACCCCGTCAAGTGGCTGCCTGTAGGAGGCGGAGCAGCAGCCGCGCATCAGAATATAGTGGTGGACGAGAAGATGTTCGCACACTAAGAGATGGGCTACGTGATAGAGGGTGGAAAGACCGCAGGCGACTGATGGAGCTTTCATCAGGATTCGCGTACCATGTACAAATCTATTTGGCTCCGCTGGTACCAAACCGCTGTCTTGGGGCAGGAAGGCCTGCATCATACTGCATGTTGAAGAACAACGTGATACCTGCCACAGCTGCCACGGCAGATTATGAAGGAACCCCAATCGTGCCATATGGACTTTTGTCCCTTTCCAAGCGTTCCGTAATCAGATGTTTCCTCGTTTCTTCCACGCCAACCGATTTCTTAGCGACCATACTTCTGGAACTCCCAGTCTCTGTTGTCCAGAGGGCAGACTTGTCGTGCCTTCAACCAGCGTGAGATGCAGTGGAAGTGGAAAGCGTGCTATGGAACGACGGCGATTCGTCAGTATCTCATGTGTCGAAAGCAAAGGCATGCGAAGCCACCTCGTCATTAATCCAGGTAAAAAAAACTCACGTTGCAAATACCCCAGGCCACTGTACACTCCTCGCTTGTAGCAGATGCCTGGTTGGCCTGGCACTCGATGCAGAGGTCCATGATGTGATTGCGGCAGATGGCGCAGTTATCGACGACAATGTCCCATGCCCAGAGCGCGACGGCGTTCCACTAATCATGAAGTCATCCACGTCAGTTCACCCATTACTCAAGTGCACAAGACAGCCAGTTTGAACAGCAGGAAACTCGTACCTTTTTGACCTCAAACCGCTTCTTGCCGCCTTCGCCCTTGGCATCAACCTCGCCAGACTTTGCCTTCTTAGCAACCGAAGTGGTAGGTGCATCCGTCATATCAACGTCGGCCATGTTGCTGGTCCTGATTGAAGCTGTAGGAGGGGGCCGCCGATAAGCTGTAAGAGGGCCGCCAGGAGGGCGCCGCCGGTTGGATGGATAGAAGGGAGTCGCCCGGGGATTCAAGCTCTACTGTTTCCCTATCTTGACAAGTTGAGAAAAGAATGCCGCGGGAAACTTGGTTACGGGATGTGATGAGGTGTAGTTTTGACCGTGTGCGTGACCTTGGTTGGAACGTCGAAGGGAGAGGTAGAATATGGTCGGCTCTGCTGGATGGAAGCAGTGGTAGTAAGTTTTGCCTCTTTGAAGCAAAAGGCACAAGCTCGCAACTATCAGATGCTACCAGAATGCACTGAAAGTTTTCTCGAAAGGAAAAAGGATCCGCAAATCAACTTTGGCGGTATTATATCCTGCCTCTTGCTCTGCCTTGTTGGGTATGATGATGTGCAATCGATGCTAACGAGACGCAAGTGGTGGCCTGAAAGGTGTCGGTCGGTCGAGCTCTGTACATAGCGAGGTTGCGCTTGAGCTGCCTGCCCGCCTGCCGATATGCGCGCTAGGTAGCAATGTTGCCCCTCCTTCTGCTCCCACCTCCCAGCACCCAGCACCCAGCCAACGCTTGATAAGGCTGCAGTGCGGAAGGCCCCATCGGTCATTATCGCCAAACATCTCTTCTTATCCTCCCATCATTTCAGCATTGTTTGGAAGCAGTTGTTTGTAGTCTTCCGTCGCCCACGCTAAGTCCCAACTACTGTCTCTCGTTTCTGCCAGCTGGGTATTGGTGATTGCCAGCATGCCCACGCACCACGTTTGACGATCCCATAGGCACCCAACTACCAATTAGCGGAAAGCTCAGACACCTTTCACTTTGGGAGGCTCATGGGTCAAGCAAGTACCACTATGTCTGAACTATCTATGTCTGCATAGGCTACATAGACCTGCATTGCGAAGAGTGAAATCCAAGTAGTCCTCAGGCCATTCCAGGCGAATCTTGCATTGTCTGGTCGGCCCTGAAACCCCTTGACCCCAACTCGAACCGAGCTTCCTGCCAGGCAATTTCTCGGATTCGCTCCATACCGGTATCGTAGGATTGAGATTGGCAGCGACATAGCAGCAATTGTCGTCATTTCTGGGAGTGCGCCTTGGCTGGACCGCCTGGCTGACTTTGCCCCCGTCTGATTTCTGGCTAGGTTAGCTGCCACTTCTCCCCTGGTCGGGTTTCGACACAAGTACCGTCTTCGCCCAACAAGGGCAGATAAAGGTAGGCAAAGACTCCAAATGTACTTGTTCCCAAGGCAGCCGGCGGCAATGGAGTAACTCCATAATTCTCCCAACTCAGCCGCTGTTTCCTTGATTCCCCTTCTGTGCACCCGCCATCGTCAAGTTTCTTTCTCTTTTCCATACTCATCAACAACAAATATGAGCCAATCCAGCTTGCGACCGCAACCCATTCAGACAAAATCGCAAATCACCATTGCACATCGTCCGCCCAGCTAAACCTGGTTCTAACCTCTCTTTCTCGTCTCCGAACGCTGCCAGAAGCCCAAAGTCGTTTCTCTTTCACCGACCACTTCTTCCGGCATCGTTCCTCCTCTCGGCTGCCTCGCCTCTCGTCTTTGTCGCATTGCGCAATACAAGTCTCGATCATCAACCACCCCGCAATCCGCATTGACTGCGACCCCTGATACTGTCTCGACCTCAACCATCTCTCCAAAGGTCCTCCTTCCTAGGCTTTTGCAACCTCAACAACCCAAGCCTTTTCTTTTCCCTCAAGCCATTTTGGCCTCCACTGTTCCTCCCTAGTTCAATCCAGCTGGATACATGTCATCGTCACAACAACAACATCAACAAATCTTTTCCAAGCGCCCAATACATCATGCATTCATCACCGCATCCAAAGAACACTCCAGGTCGGCGCCGATCAGGCCGTAACGGCAATTCTAAGAACTACGCCTCGGAAAACGACGCTGCAAGCTATCGGCAAGCATATTCCGACAGTCCCAGCACACCACAGAGATTGGCCGCTGGTGATGCTTTGGCCGTGCAGAATTCACAGACGACAGCTTCAAAGCAACGAAAGCATTCACAGAAGGGTCGCAGCAAAAACGGAGCTGCGTCCCCTGGTCTTGCCAACGGACACAGCGCCAAACAGGAGCGCCAAAGTCCATCTTTCCCTCCTAACCAGATTCCTGCATTCGCTGGCGCAACCTTCCACCACTCGCCGGCCCCTTCTGCGCTCCCCATCCCAAGCTTTCTTGCCAGGACAACTTCCGCCCCGGACTCTCCTAGCCAGAAGAAGCCAGTAACGACAGGGCCGAGCCAGGAGCCTTCTCCGCCGACTACTGATTCGGAGTCAGATGGCCCGGGTAGCCCTCAGCTACCATCTGTCCCGCGCAACGAAGAGTCCCCTCTCGAAATCTTCTTCAAGGCCCAACGAGCGGAGAAGTCAGGCACAGCCCGCCGTGCAAGCTCTGCCAACATCAATGCCGTTCCTCCGGGCCCATTTTCTCCACCCCATGACTCACCTAAGGAATGTCAGACGATGCCCAGAATGGCCACGCTTCCCCCTCAGAAGCGTCCCCCTGTAGCACGAATGCCATCTTCGGGTATTTCTGCTACAGAGCTGGATGGTACTCCTGGAAAATCCCTTGGGCCAGCATTTTCGACTCCGTACTCGGAACGCATCAAGGCTGCCCGCCCCAGCAACGGGTTTGCCCCAACCACACCAACAAACGCGCGTAACTTGGACGCAGATCGCAGCGACGCGTTGAAGCGATATCTGTTCTCTGGTGCGAAAGGGGGTCCGCAGCAGCCCCAGACGCCACCTCGTCAACAGCCAAAGCTATCCGGAGCTACCCAGACGCCCCCCAAGCTCCCTCGTGGCATGTTCCCAGCCTCCGTTCTTAATGGCGGCGGTGTCAAGGCCCCGCCAGTGCAGAGCCCTCCTCCCAGCAATTCTCAGTCTTCGGATCAGATGCGTCATATGGAGGACTCGCTTCGGCGGCTGCTCAAGATGGACTCCGCCACATAACGGAGTCCACAGTACATGTATTTGCAAACGGATATCCTGCTGCTTATGCAATGACTGTTCAATTTTTTCTTTGTCTACAGGTGTTCTGCATGGTGCCACGGCGTTTTCTGGTCGTTTCGTCAGGGATCGGACTAGATTTGGTCCCGCTGGGTAGCACCATGGCGGAATACGGGTTTTTCTTTTATTTGGTTTGAAATTCAAGGTGTTCCTGGAGGTCAGGCCTTGCGTGGCCCTGCTCTGCGTCTTTATGGCCTGGCAGAGTTTGTTAAGCTACGATACCTATGGTTGATCATGATTTGGCATTTTGGCATCTTGGAGCTCTGGGAAAGAGATCTCAGCGACTTACATCATTGCTTTTCTCTCATTCGGTAATGTATTACGGAGCACATTGGAGAACCCAATTCTCGACAGCGACGTTGGTCGTTTTGGAAGCGGTTCATGGAGCTTGGGCTCCTTAGACAGCGGAGTTTGGTCTCTGATATTCTCATCAAGGCGCGACTTATCTCTATCTTCTGAGCACCACTCTCAGTCACAGCATCGACGGCGCAGCATTGGTATGCATCAAATCTGGTGTTCAAGGCGGCAGGGACCAACGGTATGGACTGTTGACTCCCTGTCGAGGGATCCTGGTTTTACTGGCATCTATGGGGATCATGACTTTGGCATTTCGGACTTTTGTTCTTGAGCGCTTGGTACAAGACTGTATCGGCTAGTACGAATCCGCCCGGAATCAAAGGCCATCATCATGTTTGGCGTGGGGGGAGGTTGTCTACTTTGATGGGCCCCACGAGCAGCGAATTCCAGGTCGGGGGCAGGACGCACAAAGGAAAAAAAACAGGTGAAATTTTGCGGTGGTATACAACGGCATGGTCCAAGACTTGTAACGGCTTACTAGACACGGATAGGCCATGCTTCAATACAACTGGCCAAGCTAGCTCGGGCAGGTATATCATCCACACCAGTCTCCTCTGCAACGTGAATGAATGTCCTTCTCCAGTAGAAGGATAATGTCGTGACTGCTTCGGGGGACATGTGGCTGTGCCATAAGGTACTCCTTTCTGCGTATGTCAAGTGTGGCTGTGCAGGCTCGGGGGCTGCTAGCGGGGAAGCAAGAGCTTCCAGCACCCACCCAGGCTGGAGTTGCACCCGCAGCAGCTGGGAGCTTCGTCAACCTGGCAGCCTTGCCCTGTGCCTGGACCTCTACCTACCTCATGCCCCCAAACCAAACAAGCTGAACGACGTTGACGAAAGACCCAAGATACCCGAGATACGCCCTTTCACAATCCCGCAGTCACAGTGCCTTCAGATCGTAAGCAACACTTGCCGACCTGCTATCAGTGATTTGCAACCATGGCGTCGGGTTACGACAGAGCACTTTCAGGTAAGCCGTGCTGGTCTCTCGATCCTCTCCGGGCATCTCAAGCTAACACGCACCCATCATCGTAGTCTTCAGGTATGCACATGCCCTGGATGAAGCCTTTCCGACCCTGGACCGGATCTGACCGTTTCTTTTACAGTCCCGATGGACACGTCTTTCAAGTCGAATATGCCGGCGAAGCAGTGAAGCGAGGTACGCACTTGATACCATCCATATCCCACATCCTGTGACCTACGACTGGACCAGCCCCGGTCGCTCGCTCGCTCCTATTGCATTCCTCTCCTCTCTTCTAACCCGAGACGTTTTCTTCTACTGCAGGAACCTGCGCGGTCGGAGTCAAGGGAAGCGACATCGTGGTCCTAGGCTGCGAGAAGCGGTCGGCCATGAAGCTGCAGGACACCCGCATCACCCCATCCAAGATCGGCCTGCTCGACACGCATGTTTGCCTGGCCTTTGCAGGCCTCAATGCCGACGCCCGCATCCTGGTCGACAAGGCCCGCCTTGAGGCTCAGTCGCACCGCCTCACCGTCGAGGACCCCGTCTCCATCGAGTACATCACCAAGTACGTCGCCGGCGTGCAGCAGCGCTACACCCAGAGCGGTGGTGTGCGGCCCTTCGGTATCAGCACAATGATCGTGGGGTTCGACAAAGGAAGCAAGGTTCCCCGCTTGTATCAGACTGAGCCCAGCGGTATCTACTCTGCCTGGTACGTTTACAATACAACCCTTCTCATCCTGCTCTTCCTTTCAATGCATACGCCCACAGAATGGACTCTCTGCCGGGTATCATGTCGACGGAAACTGACCATACAAAACGAACAGGAAAGCAAACGCCATCGGTCGCTCCAGCAAGACGGTACGCGAGTTCTTGGAGCGCAACTACAAGGAGGATATGGATCGCGAGGCTACGATCCGACTGGCCATCAAGTCCTTACTAGAGGTCGTGCAGACTGGCGCCAAGAACATCGAGATTGCTATCATGGCACCCGGCAAGACGGTCGAGATGCTGCCCGTGGAGGACATTGAGAACTATGTCAAGACCATCGAGGAGGAGAAGCAAGAGGAGGCTGCTAAGAAGAAGACAGGCAGGACACCGGGACAAGGTAGCGCCGCCATTCTGACGAGACCCAGTGGCGAGTGATGATGACGACGATGATGGATGATGATGCATCAAAGGCCAGCTGGATTATTGAGGAAATGGCGATGCCCCGAGGGTTCCCGGGCTAGTCTGGTGGGCGAACCGGTAGACAGAGCCATAGACTGACGGGTCCTATTCACGAACTTGTACACTATCAGCAAGACACCCGAGTGCATGAACCGTTGCGAGCGGTTGCCTTGTCAGATGACGCTTTCTTCCACATGCCACCGTGTCATTTCTCGTGCTGAATCGTCGTTTCCGTGTAGTCTATATAGTGGTATCATACTCCCCATCGCCATCAATGCCCATATTTGCTCGGTTTATGTGGCCTATGGTTTGATTAATCCCCCCCAGCCCTCTATCGCCTGGCTCTCGTCGTCGTCAGGTATTGTCACACTTCTGTTCGTATATACAGGCCTGGCCAGCTCCTCGTTTCCGTTTCTCGGTCTCTCCCTTCCCTCTTCAGCCCAACCGATCGGCATCCTTGTCGATGTCGAAGACAGTGCGCATGCCCTCGCCGCCCTGCTTCCCGTCCTTGATGCGGTCGTCCTTGAGCATGCGGTTGTCGACACGGGCGTCCTCGCCCTCAACCTTCAGGGCGGGCTTGGGCACGACGGCCTCGAGCACGAAGTGGTTGTCGCAGTGCGGGCAGTACTCGTCGGCGTCCTCGAACTCCTGGGCGTCTTTGCGGAAGCACTTGCGGCACTTCTTGCAGGCGAAGATCAGCTCCAGGGACTGCTTGAGAGGGTGCGACTCTTGCTCGTGGTGGCAGTCGGCGCAGTCGAACCATTTCCGGCAGCAGGGGCTGCGGATGCTGACTTGGGCGTTAAGGATGTGTTTGCTGTTTGTCGAGGAGGGGGTGAGTCAGAGTCAGTATGAACGTAGGTTGGTCGGCGGCGAGGCGGTTGCTCTCCATCGCTTGCTGGTCGTCGGGCAAGGGGGAGAGGACCGGTGGGGGTTTAGGAGGGGCGGGCGTACCACATGGTGCTTGTGTGTGTCCCGGTGCGTTCGGTTCAAGGCCGGTGATGTAGGAATAGATGGCAGGGAACGGCGTCGCGCAGGGAACGACAAGTAAGTAACTGTCTAGTCGGTTCGTTGGTGATGTTGACTCTCAAAAAAGAGTATCGCGGGGCGGTGGAGCTTCTGGAGTCGCCGCCCCCTGCAGCCACTTGGTAAGCTTGGGTGGCCCCTGTTGATGGTACAAAGACATACATATTTCGTCACCTACCTCGTTAGCAAATTGGATATGATATAGTTTGGGATAACAATACAGCCTCCAACAAATCAACTGGCAACAGTCTTTGGTAGTATAGTGGTCAGTATGCGAGCTTGTCATTGGACCTCATCAGTGTCAGATCCGCTCGAGACCGGGGTTCAATTCCCCGCCAGAGAGTTCCTTTTTCCTCTTTCTTTTTGGACTATGTATTTATTAATTGTACAGATTAGCAAGAAGCTCGTGTTGCTCATTTGCCGACGCCCGGCCTTCCATCCCTCGTTCTTCACACCAAATGTCTGCAGCCGCCGCTCCTGAATATACGGTGTTACGGTATTAGGGCAGGTTTCTTTGTTCAGTGGAGCGACAAGTCGCCAAGTGTACCAGAGATAGAATCGAAGTCGGCACGTGTCGCCGTAAAAGAAAAAGGCAGACCAGGCAGGGACTAAAGTTACGTGGTAAAGGGAGAGACCAGAGATGTACTGTGCGGAGCGGTCCATCCTGCTGCGCAATGCAAACTTGCGATTCTCTATAGTAAATGGAATAGGGCAGAGGAGAAAGCACGCCATATTGTATCCGTCGGGAGAGTATAGTTTTTAGATGCTATTTCTAATTATGGAACCGAATTGGCCTTCTAGAAAGCATAATAAACACGTAGAAGAGAGAGGAAAGAGTCTTAGCGAGGGTAAGACAGTTCAAGATGCACCTGGTTATGTTCCAAGGGGGTTTCTGGTCTGGGAAGTATTCGGCTCAGAAGTTACCAAACTAATACCTGATCCAATCGAGCGGGATCTCAGTGAGTTCCCCTGGTCCACGTCATTGAGGCTTTTGTAAGCATCTTGATAATCGTGGCTCACGTTAGGAGCCCCTGAAATCGGCCCTACAACTAGCAGGCAGGCAAATGTTAGACCCAATTGGTTAAGCAGGACTGAGCCCCTTCGGAGGATGCGGTAATGTGATGCGAGCGAAAAAGGAATCGCAGGACAATGGTGAGACGACGCTGGAAAACTCGAAGATATTCTGCCCGAGTTAGCGAATACGAACCAGAGTCGGTGGCCCTACAGCCAGTAGTTATGAAGACAACAGGTGTAATATGGTTCATATTATGTGACAGGGTCTCTATAAATGATGGCGCAACACGCCGCACTCCATTATACAGGCTTACACTGAGTGCAATATTGATATAAGAGAACCCGCCGTACAATTCAGTTTTTCCAGAGGAATGTGACTGGACGTCACCCCCAGTAGGAACGAGTTTTGAGTATGGGACCCGATCGGGTCATTCGCGTCGTTTACTGTTTCTTAGCCTTACTGTCCGAAAGGATCTTGACCGCATCCTTGCTAAAAACGTAACTCAGACCACTCCATACTGTTGTGGCCGCCACAGTGTACCTACAAGATGGTTTTAGCATGCGTCTCAACCACCGTTTGGCACCATGATGCATTTGAAGCAGAGTCGTATTCGCCAGGCTCGACTGGAGCTAGCCAGCGTGGGCGTGGATTCACCAGAGGAATACTTACTGCAGACTTGTCAACGCCATTGCGACATCGATCGTTAGCAGCGGCGCAACAGTGGTGGCGCCCATCAGTGCTAGTTGCAAGAACGTGTTGTACTTGCTGATCGTCGTTGGCCGAACCTCGGCCGAAGGGAGGGAGAAGTCCCAGTACCGCATAAAGGTCTTGGGCGGTGGCAGGGATATCCAGCGGTAGTAGATGGCTGCGAGACCTAAGCCGACATCTCGGCCCAAGATGATGCCAGCTACCCAAACTACAACGCAAAGAAATTGGCATTAGTTCGAGTGGCTTCTGGTAACCGATGAAATCTTGATGCGAGAGCTCCAAGAGGAATAACAAGCACCCCCAAAGTCAATCGCCTGTCTTGTGAGCTTGGCATATTGCAAGCTTCAGCCGGTGACTGGAACACTTCGCGTGAAGGTATGGGTACATGTGGTAGCAGAAGTGGAAGACAAAAAGACAAAAGGTTACGCCAGGCTGGAAACACTCGGCAACATGGCTGGGGAATGCACGCTTGCATTGGGATGACAATACATTGGATGGGGAGAAAATCAAGCTCGAGGCAGAATCAAGAAAGAAAGACAAGATGGGTTGACAGGAGCATGAAGGGACAACAGGAAAGTCTGAAGCCGGGGGAGTGTCGAAGACTCACCAGGAAGGGCACCCTTGGTGGCCAAACAGATAGTCAAGATGGTCATGAGGATCTTGTCGGCCATGGGATCGATGACGCTGCCAACCACCGACTGCAGCTTCCAGCGCCGGGCGATCCAGCCATCGAGGAGGTCCGAAACACCGGCGTAGACAAACAAGCCGAGAGCCCACGCATGTGCATCGTGGAGAATAGCGTAGCCGATGAAAGGGGCGGCAACCAGGCGACTGGCGGTGAGAAGATTCGGTATTGTGTAAATGTCTTCATGCGCCGTCAGGGATGGGATGGGAAGCACCTTTCGGAGACCGCTAGGAGCAGGCTTAGGGTCGACGGAAGGAGGTGCAGCAGGCCTGTTGCATCGGGATTAGCAGAGGAGACATTGCAGAACCTCGACTTGACTTTCTGCCATGCATGAACACTAGGCCGAATATGGATGAGGAGTTCGTCGGCGAGTCGAAGCCAACGGAAAATATCAACAAGATTCGACTGAACATGGGCGATTCTTCACGACCCCTCGAGCAAGGTTGAGTTGCCGCCTCGATGCGCGTCGCCTCACACTCAAATCCATACATCCCTGGTGAAGGTTGAGGGGAATAGAGTATCTGTACGCCACCAACCGGTAACACAACGGAGAGCAGGGAGGGGGGACCGAACTCACTCATCACGACCATGTTTCCCCCCTGTTGCTGCAAACGCCGGCTCTCGGATGATAAGCTTCTGAAGGAGCTTTGCAGAGCCGTCCCATGTCGGCCTGACCTGCGACAGTGCAATGTGCCCGCTGTGCAGGACGAGCGCGATTGCGAGGGCAACAAAGCGACGGCACGGCTGTAGCTACGTCGCCCGATGCCGGCACTGCTGGTATGGAGATTGCATCGGCTGCTGGCGACGGGGCTCGACTCAGTGATCCGAAGTGTGGTGGCCAGTGTGGCGCCAAGGGGCTGGCCGTAGTGGTGGTGGTTGTACAGCTGCTGCTGACAACGGGCACGGGTATGCAAGGACCTCCGGGCGAGATGGAGCAGGGGCATTCGTCCCACGAAGGCAGAAGCAGCAGCTGGCGCAAGAGTCGTGGTGCCCGAACTCAAAGAGGAAGGGCCGAGAGCTAGCAGCATCGGAGCTTCAACGGTCGTGCGGATCGCATTGGCGCCGCGACCGCTGCTGGCCAAGAAAAGCCGAGAACTCATTGCGATTCGTCCCCTCTGCTGTCTTCACATGCAGCAGCAGCCAGGAATCAACAAACAGTGGAAGCCGGGCCTTTCCTGTCCCCCTCCCGAAACAGCAGGTAGCAGCAAATAGGATCGAGGTGGTGAGTGACTCGCGCGGTAGACGGCAACGCAATGGGCCTGGGTGAAGATGACGTAAGGACGCGGACGAGGAGAGCCCCGGGCTTCCCACGGGAATGGGAGCTCAGCTTGTGATGCAGGAAGCTTGGGCAAAGCCGGCAGGCCTGGGTGGACAGTCCAAGACAGAGAGGACGTCGCGTGCCTGGAATCGAAAGCTTGATTGAACCAGCGTCTTACTGTACAGTGCTTGCACTTGTGCTGTGCCGTCTTGCGTGGTGGACGAGTCGGTGAGCATGTCGGGGGAGGGATTGTATGTATTGGATTGATTGCAGCCCGTCTCCGTCTCGCGTCACAGTTGGCGAAGAATTTGTCCAACACCGTGTTCACCCAATGGCCGGTGTTGGCCCGTTCATTCGCCCATCTCAGATTGACTTATGCCAGATGCACCCCTCCACGCTCCTCTCAACATCCACAGGCCAAGTAGTAAAGTAGCAGTGCTAGTACTCGAGGTTAACCTGTATTTGATTCAATTCATCAACCTCAACCTCGCCCGTCGTTATTTGAGTTTACCCTCGTGGGTGCTTGTAGAACTACCTACAGTGCACAATTTTACTGTGCCACCCGCTATGGCCGCTCTCAACACTGCACCGGACTCTGATGGTCTATTCGACGCTAACATCGCCCCCCCTCCCCCCCAGCCCAGAAGGACTGTCGTCTTCTTTAATGTTAGACTTCCCGTCTCAACCTCAACGGACAAGGTCATTTAGACAGGAGTTAGCTGAGGTCCTGGTAAGCTGCAGTGGACTAACCTCCGTCGTACAGCCCATGCAATTCAGGCATTTCACATGACAATCCATTGCAACGTTCGTCGAGCACTATGTAGCGAGACGACTTGTGTAGAATGGCACTGATGCATTATGTTCTATCGAGTATGTTTTGCGCCCCCGACCATTGCACCACCCCGCGGGGGTTCGCGAGCAATGTATCACATAACAGTACAAGGGCTATGGGCAGTTCCTAGCAACCAAACCATGATACGTGGTTGATGCCTCCTCTGGGTGAAACAACGTCACCAGCCAAACCACGTGTATGCCCAACCTGAGTAAACAATATCAAGGCCAAACACCAAAGACGCCCAGAGATCCATTCCACCGAACCGCTGATGCTGCCAGCCAAACTATGCGCCGTGAAACCAGAACGATGGGCCTTGAAACCCTTCCTCCCTGGATAAACTGGATAAATTTCCTACCCTTGCCCCTTTCCATTCCCCTAGATTATGTTGTCTTCGTCCCCCTCAATTATGCCTCTAGGGAATGGACTGTTGGTGTGGTCCGCGGGTCGCGTATCCCGTCTCGTGCCCCGGGAACGAACTGTAATGGCCGCCGTCGCTAAGCTCGGCACTCGTCACCGATGAGTTGATGTCCATACCGTTGAGGGCCGACGGCGTATTGTCATCGCTGGCCGACTCGAATGACCCCAAGCCCTGCTGCGACTGCAAGGCTGATTCGTAATCCCCTGCACCCTGAGCTGTACTGGCTGAGTCGAACATGGGATTGGTTTGTGTATCATAGGACGTATTCTGATGCTGTGAAGAGCTGTTGTCGTAAGCTGTCGCATGCCTGGCGCTGCTATCGTACATAGCCCCATGTTGGGACGATGCTGCTGATGCCGCTGGGGAATCGTACATCGATTGCGCGCTGAAAGAGCCGTGGCTCATCCCGTGGCCATCCAGCAGGCCACTGCTGGACATGCCGCTACTCGGGACGACCGGAGTGTTACTCATGTGACTCCTGCTAATTGATGACATAGACCCATAGCTGTTGTGTCCGCCCCCGTTAGTGTCGTAACCGTTGTTGGCTATCGTGCTATGCCGCCGCGAGGGCATTTGCATCGAAGGGAAATTCGGTGGCTGTGCTGGCAAGCGAGAGGCTTCGTAGCTATAGCCTGGGTGTGGATGAGGAAAAGGGACCGGCGGTGGCGGTAAAGTGTGAGGATTAACGGCATACGAGTTGGTTTGCATAGGGTAACCTGTGGCCCATGCTGCTTGGTAGCCATGATGTACGTTAGGCACAGACATGGATCGGGAGCCACCGTATGGGTTCATGTCGGGCGGGATATGACCCTGGGCAATGAGCACTCTCATTCGGTCGTCCATGATTAGCTCGTGGTCGTCGACCGGGGCGCGGAAGTTCCCAGCCGAGATCAAGGCAGCACGTGGCGTGATGTGCTGCATCTCGGGTGACTCCAAAGGGGTGCGTAGTTTCTTCTGGACCACGTCATCGATATTATAATACGAGACGAGGTGATGTTGCATGCCTTTATACTGTACGCTGATCGTCTTCTTTACCAGACCCTCCGGCTTGAATTGGTAGCTGTCCACAAGAGATCCCACCAAGGCTCTTTCGGCATCCTTGTTGTTATTTGATGCGTCCGAATACTGGGAAGCTAAGCCGCCCATGTTCATGCCACTGAAGCCAACTGAGTTCGCCCTCGAGGTGTTGGTGGGTTTTTGTACCCCATTGGTGCTCTTGTTGTCCTTCTTCATGGCCCTCTTCTTCTCGCCTGGTTGGAAAGGCTTGTCGAGTTCGCGGTACAGCAGGAAATTTCCCAATATGCGGCTAGGGCTCCATGGGACGCCGTCGGTCCACCTCTTGATGCCGCTTGAGTGCTCCTCGTAGATGAAGACGTTGCCGCTGCGGATGAGGTTCGCCCGCTCTCGGTCATGTGGCCGACGAGGTACGTGGGATATGTGGCCAGTGAGGCACGCCTCGAACAGAACGAGGGCGTCCATCGTCGAACTGATGTAGCCAACAAATGTCGGCTGCAATGTGGCCCCAGCCGATGTGTGGTGATGGTGGTGAGGCATCGCTCCTCCCGGCCCTCTGTCCGACATGATGGCAGCTTGGAGAGCAGGAGTCGACTGCTACCACGACGGACTTGGTTTGGCCAGAGTTCACTCTGCAGGCGCTGTTCAGAGGAACTTTAGAGGAGGACAGCAAGCTGTATCTATCCAAAGCTTCCCGCACGAGGTTGAGCAAAAGGCGTTTCTTTTTGTGACAAGCGAAAGTATATACCTTTAAAGAATTGCCGGTCTGAGTTTCTGGAAAGATAAGTCGGAGAACAAGAAGATGATGGTTTGAAAATACCCAGCACAGGTGTAACCCCCCACACTGGTACGTTCTTAGGATGCCCAAGAGGAATTAAAGTGCCGAGCCGTCGAAAGTCAAGTCGTGATGTGAAACGTAGGCTAAAGTGCGAAGAAAGATGTATGCCTGGCCGTTTTAATAATTTGTATTCGTGTGTTCGGTCTTATATCAAAGACCTGGGACCAAGACCGAGTGAGCACGGAGCTTTGGAACCAACCGCAGGTCGAAAGAAGGAGATAAGTCCTGCTTATGACAGCGAGAGGAGGAGAGATATGAAGGTGATTTCCTGGTCAGAGGCTGGCAGGGCAGGTGGATACAACCAATATAATTGCTCGTCCGGTCCGTATGTGGTATCTCCTCTGATCTCTGGTGGTCCTCTCCGGCACACTGATGTGTAAGATTTTCTCTCTTCTGCCCACAAGCTAGCCACCGGATAAGACTGGATGATGGGGGGTAGACACTGCACAGTGACTCCACGCAAAGCGAAACCCAATCGCGTCACTTCCTCTTCAAGGAGCTCTGTCTCCAGATTTGCCCTGGGATGATGGATCGAGAGCACAGGCAGCGCGCGGGGTTCTCTGGTGCAAGGCACACAAACTTCGCAAGGTACTTGGGAGGACTCGGAGCACGGTTGCCACCGTAGGCACTTTAAGGTTTCGTCCGGCTGGAAATGTCTTGCAGCTTGTACATGTCCCCCTTCCTATTCGACAGTGGGAGGATGGCAGAACCGAGAGCGTGCACACTGTTTCCTAACCTGAGAACTACACTTGGAGCCGAGTGTTGCGGATGCCATAGGCGTTTTAAGCTTTGCGAGGCTCAGGGGAGATGACACCAACCGGAGTCCGTTGAAGAATGCTGCCGACGTGATCCGGTAAGCTGCGATCCTGCTGTGGCCGAGGGCTGGTGCTTTGTGACTGGTTTCCTTTCTTTTGGGCAAGAAAACAGACAGATCCACGATGGTTCGGACTCCACTGTGTGTCCAAGTATGTAACAGTTCGAGTGGTTAGGCACAGCGCCGAGGGAATACGGGAACTGATGCCTTGGTGATACACCTCGTCCGATGGTCTTTTCTGCGGGAGTGGGAGCGAGACCGTTCACTGTCTCTCACCCAAGGGCTTTGCTTCCTGGTGAGGGCTGAGATGAAGGTAGAGAGTCAAGTACCGAGTTCAAACCAAGTACGGGAGCGATTACTGAGCCTTTGGAGGGGTACTGAGTCGATTAGAAGTGTCTTCTGGCGTGGTTGTGTCCGTATGTATGTGGAGACCCCAGAAGGTTGAGGCTGCTTTCGGCGGACCCAGAAAATGTGAGCACGAGGCGTTCGTTCCAGCCTAGAGTGAAGTGTGGTGTACACGTCGTAATCGAGTAACTCCACGGTCCCTGAGTATAGGTAGGATAATTCGCGGCTCACACGTGGAGTGGGATTCTTCTACACCGTACAATAGCAGCCACCACCAAACTTAATGGCAGGCACCGCCAAGGAGGAGTGGTAGTATGTGAGTGAGTGAGTGAGCCGAGCGAGCGGGTGAAGGGAGTGGGTGAGACGTAGGCAGGCGCGCTGCGGTGGTTGAGCTCGCTGTACCTTGGTCCGGGGCTATGGTGCGTGCGAGTGTGAGTGTGTGTGTGTGTGTGTGTTATGTGTTCGTGTGTTTATGTATGTGTGTGTGTGTGTGTGTGTGACTATGGGGAAGGGAGGTATGTCTAGAAGGTAAGTAGTTGTATGGGGTGCGCAAGATAGTCGGTTAGGCCCGAAGGATGCGTTGGCTGACGACTTGGCCTGAATATGTCAATGGAGGTTGCGCAAAGACGTCCCTGTTGTTCCTGCACTCATGAGGGATGTTGGGATGGAAGAGCACGAAAGGACTCAGAAAAAAAAAGGCTCTCTAGTGCGACACAGCACGTCAATAGATCAGCGGGCAGCCACGACCCAAGAGTGCTAAGTAAAATTGTTATACTTGAACGAAGAAGACAAAGAAGAAGAAAAAGAAAACCAATAGAAGAAAAATAAAGGGAGTCGCCAGTGTTAATAGTAGCCGCCCATGACGACGAGGACGATGGGGGTTTTCTAAAAAGGCAGTGCAGAGTGCATTGCTTTCATTGCTGGAGAGCGATCGGGTTAGTTGGATGGATGGATTATTATTTTGCAGACCACTGCCCTTCCCTGCCTACCTCCATACAAATACCTTACCTAATTGCACCTCCCTACCGCTGCATTACCACTTGTGAAGGCAGGCCAGCTATGTACCGATTAGTATGTATGGAGTGATACAGTACACACCCTACGAATACCCAGAGATCCAATGCTACCACCCTCATGCCCCATGCCCCATGCCCCATGCCCTCAACCGCAACCCGTCCATCAATCGGGCGAGTGAGTGAATGAGTGAGGGAGCGAGTGAGTGAACGAACAAACGAATGGATCAATCAATCAATCAATTGTACATTGGATCTACCTTAGCAGTAACACGTCGCGAGCCCTGGCAGTGGATCCCGAGGTGGTAGCATTGAGGTAGCTGCTACGGTATGTCGACCAAATGCCAAATACCTAATACCCAGTGCCGACCCCTACGATCAGACGTAGACTCGGGGAACCCTTTTTGCTTTGTTCAACTGCTCTCCCTCTTTTTCCCTGCTGCAATCCCATTCAATCGAGCCCTCTACCCTGTAAGTACCGTTGTCCAACTAGCAGCACCGCTACCGCTACCAGGGCACCAGGGCACCAGGGGGGACCACCGGCGACCCTAGTACATAGCATTTTACCTGACTGGGTGGGTACCAAGGTATGCATCCTGGGAGGGTCCTCCTGGTGGTACCTGCCCTGCGATGGGGGTGAACTTGGAGGGAAAGTGGACCTCCTTATTCTTTCTTTAGGTACAGTTGTTAGACTCTCGTCTCAACATGGAGGAGGGGACAGGGGATCACGAAGGGGAAAAGGGAAAGTTACAAAAAAAAAAAAAAAAAAAAAGAATAGAAAAAAAAAAAGAAACGAAAGGGCTGATGGAGACTTGACAAGAACTACCTCGAATTGGCATAGCATGGGCATGTAATGAATGGCATAGCATGGGCATGCAATGAATGGCATGGCGGCCATTCGACTCTTTCTGTCATGTTGCTCTCGACTCCCGTGGACTGACTACACCAATGTATCCATCTATGTATCAATGGACGTATGTAATACATGATAGTGCTGCACGTGTGTGGTTGGAGTTGAGTTGTAGATCCTCTTCTGCCAGCACCATGATGTTGCCATGTAGCCATGAGCCATGTGACTTCCAGCAGCATGCATCAAAGATCCCCTCTTGTACCGACTTCTTCCATCTGCTTCCCTCTTTGGGGAGGGACGGATGGTGGATGATGGGCGATGGATGTGCGGTGGGTGTGTGTATGAGATTGCGCAACTCCGTCCCTGGCAGACCATGCGCTAACCGCTCTTCCGGCTTAAACCAACTACAGCATATATAATGACTTACCTGTAAAACATCGGGGAGACACAACACTTGGCGAGAATATGTCTGTGTGGGCAGGACAGGCACGTGTTGCAGCAAGCGTGGAGAGAGAGACATGGTGCTCAGTACGGTCCAGTGTTGCTGCTACATGGATTGGGCCGAAGACGGAGCGAAGGGGGCGAGGAGTCGAGCAGGCGGCGAGCGCTCGACGGGTTGCTGGAGAAAGCACTGGCATTGTGACATGGATAGATGCGTTTCCACGGTCATCCGACTGATCTAAACTTGGATACTTGGATCGGGAGGAGACGAGCAGTAGACGAGGTCTCCAGTGTGATAAAAAAGAGTACGATGGGATGGGATCATCGATGCGCGCCTTGCGACTGGGACAATGCAACAATGCCAAGGAAAAGCAGATCAACCCCTATCCATCGCCTTCCGGGTAGTGTTGTGTCGGTCGGCTGGTCTTTACGAAACCCGTCCTCTTCCATCTGGGCAACCACTAGGTTTACGTGCCTCTGGGCAGTGCTTCGGGAATATACAGAATACATTCACAGTAAGGTACGGTCGCAACTCGCCATGGCTTTCCATGCATGTTGGGAACCGCGGAACAAGCCGAGTGCAGTGCTCGGGGTGAGTGGTGTGCTCATAGAGATAGAGCGCGAGATATACACAAGTCCCGCGACAAATCGGCGAATTCTTCCTTGCAATGCCCGGGGCTGCACGGCGTTCGTTATGTAGCATTCGGCACAGGGTCGCTGTTTCGTTTCGATACCCAAGTCCACCACCAACAGGCCTGCATGGAATAAGGTTAAGAAGCCTACGGCTGCCCGGGTACGGTAGAAGTAAGGGTACCAGCATGGGGGGGACGGAGCGTACCTACGGGGGGAGGGATGAGGAGGAGGAGCTAGAGGCCCTTGGTGTACTCGACCTACGTACCTAATGGCGCCTAGGGGAAACCTAATCGACAAGTTGGTGCCAAGAGAATCTCATGGTATGCATTGGGTTGACTGGATACACCATGTCTTGGCTAGGTGGCTTAATGAGCTGTCGTGGGTGAATGTTTTATACAACCACTACCCGTGATCATAGGTATCAATCAATGTCCGGCGCTGCCACGCTACTAACGTAGATGATCGTGCGCCGGCATGCCGTTGCCCTGGTGCTTAATAGTGCATGAGCGGGTCTCACGAGAGTAGAAACTTGCCGTTTATAGCTCAGGGAGATGGGATTGAAACAGCTTGATCTACGAGGCCAGCCTTGAAGCATAGATCGAGATAAGGCGGTCAATGATTGATAGTCTGTGTGGCTGAGGGCATTGGCAGTGGCATTGGCAGCTGGAACCGACTCGATAGATGCCAGTCGCAGCCTCGTCTACAGAGAGAGCCATTTGAAAAACATGGATCTGCTCCTCCTTACAAATACTTGGCCAAGACCAGATAGCCCAATGGAAGTCTTGGCAACATCGCGAGAAGATGCAGAAATATGCCAAGTCGTCCTTTGGTCCAAAGGGAACGGGGAAAACGCCGGGTATCACTTGGCCCCCAACGAGCTTGCTCGATAATAGGCCCTAGAGAGCATGCACGCGGGAACGCAGTGGCTGCGGCCTTGGAAATAGTGCGCCGTCTAATTCACAAAGCAATTATTCCCAGTAGTCAGCAGAACAATTACGATGGCATTACCTCAACGTGACAGGCCTGAGATGTCTGGTCCCGGACAGCGTGGCGGGCAATGGTAACGTGAACTAAAGGAGTGATAATCGTCACCAGCGGGCCGCCGAGTTTCTTTTTTGCCGCGATTGAAGAAACCAATGGGCCTTACAGCTTCATTTGCCAGGTGAAACACATCTTGTAGAATCTGCAGATCTCTTCGGCCAAGAAACACATGACATGTCAGCCTTTGCAAACTGCAATATACCTATCTGCTTTGGAGCCGAGACTGTCGCCGGCTCCGACGAGTGACGACCAACGACCCATTTCACAGCCCGGGTCCTACATTGGCCCTTACAATGGGCTCCAAGCGGCAATTTCTTCACCCAGTTTGTTGCTACCAAGCCCGACTTAGTGCCATCGGGGGAAAAGGCTGCCAGGGATACCAAGGCATTAGACCGAGCCCCAGTCTCCAATAGGCGTAGCATGGTGGTGAACTACCGATGTAACCCCGTAATAACCGTTGTTGGTATCGGAGCGAGAGGACGACGAGATGAGTGGAGGCCTGGAGGCGGTACATCGGCTGGGTTGATATCAGCACGGGGTTACTGTGTGTGTTGATGGTTGGCTTGCCCTATTATACCGGAGAAGCTGCAGTTCCATGCAAGGATTGTAGAACTCTGCTTATCTACTCTTTCGAGACCCTAGACGCGCTTAGAAGGGAAGTTGACTTGACGATGACCTCATTCACAGTTACTGGAAGCATGCCCTATCCTCGTGCCCGGCGAGGGCGTCTTTGACGAAGAACGGCAAGAACAGAGGACAAGACATGCCCGCCGCTGCTTACGCCGGACCGTTCTCGCGGGCCTCGGGCTTTCTCACTTGCTTGCGCAGGAACTCTGCAAATGTCGATACCGATTGGACGAAGATTTCGTGTCGAAGGTCAAAATAGGTCGTCGAAGGTCCGGAAGTGGCGAAGCCACATTGCAGTAGTCCCGATGCACCAGAAGAAGGTACTGTAGATCAGTGCATCTGTGGCCTGTAAGTCAGAATCGACCCTTCTCGCATAGGTTATCAAGCCGCTATTGCATGTATGTATGCGTGTGTGTGGAGGTGTTTGCTCATAGTTTTAGGCCTACATAGTTTCTTCTTTCCTCTATCAACTATAGCCCTGCAGAAACAGATAGCTGGTAGAGCGGGGAGCAGCGGCGGTCCCTTCACCTTCACCAGTGATCCAGGGTGTTTCTGACCGGCCGACCCGGTTCAGCCATGCTTGCGAAATAGACAAGTCTCTTCCTTCCCTCTTTCCAGTGAATGGACGAGTGGGAGGGGGCAGCTGTAAGGCATCAGCCATGGACGATCACGGTTACATCGCTTAATTGCCGTGTTTTCATTATCCCAACGGGGCGGTGCGTGGGTTGCTCCTCACCTCCCCAAAAGCCGCCTGGGAACATGGCTCTGGCCAGACCATGATCAGCAGGGTCGCCCGCCAAGCCCAGATTTCTCAGGAAATTGAGCTGGGGAGGGGCGAAGGGGGTGACAGTTTGTGGCCTGAGGAAAAATAACCAGACCAAATATGGCCAATACACAACAGTCATTGTGCAGGTTTTCTCCCCTTCTCTCATCCTCAACCTCGGCTACCCCTGTAAGTCAGGCAGCATGACCCATTGTCGATCTTGACGTTTGGCTGGTTGGCGAGCAGGGGTCATCCCTACTAGCATCTTCCGGAATAAACCTTAAAAGGAATTCATCCTTGGCACGGTCGTTTGGTGCTTCGCACAAAATCCCGCCAGCTTACCTAAAGAGAGAGAAGAAGTAACGAACGAAGGAGAGAGGCAGCGAAGGGGAGAGGTAGCCAATGGGGGAGGGGCTCGCAAAAGCAGCACCAAGGACAAAAATGCATACACACATGATCGTACATTCATGAGACCAGACGGGAAATATGTATCTCAACATTGCCCTTACCTAGTTCTTCGTTCATGTCAATCTTGCGTAATGGAGCACGAACCAGGATTGCAGTTGCTACCTGCAACCCGGGCTTGGCCAACCGCATGTAGCGCCGAGGTAGTGAGGATTGTGCACTCCGGCATGTCTCAACCTCGAGGATCGCCTCTTGACAAAAAAGAAAGAACGAAAACAAAAGCTGCTGAAGAATTGGCTTGATTCGGCCCGCCTCTGCCGTCACTGTCCCAGTTCGGGTCACTGTGCTGCCAAATGGCGCCGGACTCGCGACGGCAATGCGCGCTGCTTGCGACAATCGAGTGTCGTCGCAACTGCCACGACGTCCATGTTCGTACAATGCTTTGCGGGTAGACGCACGCAGGCGTAGACGCAGAGCCTCACTGCGTCATCGGTACCCGCGGCACCCTAACTCACGCGCGCGCGCTCGCTTCGTTGAGCTCGGCGATCAAATGGCAAGTGATATCTGCGCCATCTGTCCATGGTAGAACGATTCGGTCATGCACGCATGCGGTTCCCACAGGGCATGGTCACCTCTGGGCTAGATTTTCCAAAATGGAATATGACAAGTCGCAAGTAGACGATGGACACTGCCCTGCCGCCCTACACACTGACCTGGAGGAATTGGGTGGTGGGGAATGGCGTGGTGGTTGAAGAAAAAAAGGTCGATCCGGCACTCGCTGAACCAAGATTACTTAGCAGAGGCGCTGTCTAGACCTCGACACCTTGGAGACCTTGCCTCCCCCTCCCCCTGTTGGATGCAATCTCCTTGCCAAGTATTTTGGGCAAGACGCAGTGTAACGCTGGGAGGGGTGCATAGCCTGGGGGATGTCTGGGGATGATGATGGTTGTTTGTTATTGATGCTGCAGACATACTGGTACGACGAGTAGGGCTACACACCTAACATGTTAACGGCATAGCTCGCGGTGCCTGCTTGGCCGCCTTGCTTGTCCGGTTGCTTCTCGTACGAACGAACGAACGCATTAGCGGAGGAGGACACTAGTGGCAGGCGACGTAGAGGGGCGTGCTAGACTGGAGGTAAGGTACTTTTTTAGTCCAAACCAAACTGTGCAACTAAGATCGTTGAACTGGTCCTTCTCGCTAATGCGCCTCCAATTCGGCAAGCCTACCGCCTACCGCTGCGTCGGCTTGCGACGGACTCATGTTGATTGCTGGCTGCTGCAGATGTGGCAGCTGGCATATGCACTGCTAGACAGGCACACGGGCCCTGCTTGACCCGACTCACAGTTGTGTCTTGATAGGCAGGTGGATAGGCAGACTGGTGGGTGGAAGGAAGGTGGAAGGTGGCCGTCGAGCTTGCTCTAACATAAGCCGGTGTCCATGTTCATAACGGACCTGACAGCTGCATTGCCCCGGAGTAAGAAGCTTGTCGGAAAGAGGCAACCAAACCAAAACCTACGACGTACATACAGTAGCGCCCTGTACAGTACCGCTGCACGGTAGCTCCTGGCTCCAGTTCGTAAGGCGAACATGCACGCACACAGTCCCTCCGCACCGAGCCCCATTATTTCCACCCCTCGCACCTCGTTTCCGTTTCAACAAGTTGACGTGAAGTACTAATCCTCCTCTGATCCTCCTTGTCCTCCTCCTTTGCTAGGCATCTCCACTATGGAACAATCGGTAGCTAAATTTCTCGTCTGCAACGCAACGACTGCAGTAGGTTAGCTGCTGGCTAGTCCTCGTTCCCCTCTCCCTCTCCTTTGGTTTGATTGACATGATGGTTTATGATCTCATTTCACGACGGCCATGTCCAGGCCCTGCCTGCCCGCCTGCCCGCCCGCCTGCCTGCCTGCTACGACACGTACACCTATGTACTGACATTCACCGAATGGCGGCCCACGGGTGTTAGCGGGCTGCATATTATCATCGGCATCCATGTTTCGTCGCCATGTGTTTTGCAACCCCTGTCGCTTGCTTGCGGTGCGGTACTGTAAGCAAGTCAAGGTCACAGTACGACATTGCATTGTGACTAGCGCCATCGCCTTTCACCACGTCCCCGGCCGCCCTGTCGCAGTTTACTCCAACATGGAAGTGAAGGGTCCCTGGTGCAATGCAAAGATTCAAGCCAATTCTCGTCAAGAAAAGGCCGGTTCGTCGTTCGACATGTGAAGTCGAACCAACGGGCGATGACCGCCACCAATGGGAGGATGGCTGATCGGGGAGCCGAGCTGCAGCTGCTGCTGCTGCAGTTGGTGTTAGTCAGTCCGCCCCGGTAAACCGGCCAATGTTCTGTCTTCTGTTACGCAGCACTTGGCGCAAAGGCTTCGCTCTCGGCTTTCTCTCTACTACGACATCCCGCCCCCTTGCTACGCACTACTATTCCCAACATCTAGCCGGCCAGGTACCACTACGTAGAACAGCTACCAGCTCCCAGCTATGTGCGTCGTTCTCCCAATGTTATGGATCCCACATGCAGGCCTGCGTCAAATAGTATCCGACCTGGTCCCACCTGTACCGCTACGAGCCGCCTTTCCTTGCGCACTATCTCTCGCATTATCTGCCTCTCTCCAGCAACATTGATTCAGTATACACCGTGCGTGAGGTCTGATGCGGTTCTGGTGCGGGTTTTCCATATTTACGGCTACCGCCACACTTACCCACCACATTCATTGGCTGCTAGCTTTACGACAAGATGCGCCTTGGCACCTCTGGCAGGGCCAGGGTCGATTCTGTAGATACGTACGACACACAACAGGTTCGAAACATGATGTCCGGACTAGTGCCATGCAGGCAGGATCATGACTTGAGTGGTCATATTGCACCGCAATGTGTTTCTGCAAGATTGAAGATCCTCCTTCAAACGATACCAGGCCGGTGCAGCAACCCCCGAGTTGGATCCCCGAAGTGACAACATTGGTCCCACATGCACTCGCTTTGGTGCTGGACCTCGCCGTACTCAGTACTATCGCGCCTGTCAAGCACGATAGCGCGCCCAGAGCTATATCCTAGCTAGCATGAACTAGCCCGAGAACCCCCAAGACTGGCACTGGCTAAACAAGTGCGGCGTGAGTGGTACTAGACGCCGTTCAGTTCGACATCACCTAAGATATACGAGATATATGTGTTAGACAGCCCCTCATCGCAATGGGCAGTGATATAATTGTGTGTCAATTTCTCAGGTATCGACGAGCCTCTATGGCACGCATCGCACCGCATCGCATTTGGCGTGCACAGGCAATCTCAAGTCGAGAGGCATCACCGACCTCGCCCATTGACGCCACACGGATGAATGCGGACTGTCGCTTGTCATCTTCCAAGACCGATGCAGTGATGTGGTGCATGGCTCTGGCGTCAAGCAGTGCGCGGGTTGCTTTCGTCTTACTTACATGCAGCAGCCACCAGCCATTCTCGCAATCCTCGAAAACCTGCTCCCGCCTGCCCCATGCCCAATCGGAACGCGCGCAAGAGGAGATGAGATAATGATACATTATGTTATGACACTTAGGCGCGAGCGGGATATAGGGTGGTCAGTTTCCGAGGAACAGCCACGGCCGCTTCGACTTGGTCCGCCCGTAGCTATCCTCGCTGGTTGCGACTATTGGGACGGGAATGCTGCCCAGGAAGACAGACAGGTCAAAGGGAGACGTCTGATTTGCTGGGGCGCTCCCCACCCCTGCTCAACTGCAGGGATCACCACCCCACACTCCCAATTGCGGCAGCTCAGCTTAAGCTTGCCGGTCTTTTTGTCACTGGTCAGCCGGCCCCTAGAAGTGAAGCATCCCCAGTGGTCAGCGACGTGGTATCACAGTGATGGGCAATGAACAAGCACCTACCAAGCGCTTTCCGAGAGGTTGGCGGATCCCACATAGCCCCAAGCGGCCGGCCCTCCGTTCGGGTCTTGCCTGCGAACCAGCATTATCTTGCTATGGAGTAGAAGACCACTGCGGACATTGTGGTAATCGTGAATGAGTTCTCGGGGGAAAGTATCGGAATCCCACCACTTGGACTGCGCGCAGATAGTCCCAGCCAACTAAATTCAAGAGGGTCGTTAATACAGCACAATATGCATGCGAAAGAAGCGATCACCAGGGATCGACGCACCCGCGGTCCTCCGCGACTATGCGCAACAGTGTCGTGGGAGGG
Organism: Apiospora kogelbergensis; assembly: GCF_038363985.1. Classification (NCBI taxonomy): domain Eukaryota; kingdom Fungi; phylum Ascomycota; class Sordariomycetes; order Amphisphaeriales; family Apiosporaceae; genus Apiospora; species Apiospora kogelbergensis. The sequence goes on from NW_027117422.1 coordinate 2,959,215, forward strand.
GAAGTAGATCCGGAAGTGATCTTCAAGAGTGGCCGAAGTGAGCTCGTGTTTGGCGTCGGCCTTTTTTGGCCTTGGTCTTTGAGGTTCTCTCGCGGAGCACCTTCTGACCGTCGTCGCCTTGTGCAGCATAATACAGGGCGCATAACAGTTCATGATTGACAGACCCGAGCGAGGAAATAATAAGGTCAATGTCGATCAGGCTCGGTGTGTTGAGGCCCAACGCAGAAACAGCCCTCCCAAGTCCACAATATCCTGTGGCCCTCCAGGGTTAACACCAATGCCTGCCCAAATTGGTTGCAAAAAGGGAATGAAGTTCTATTGACTTCCACCATATTTAAGCTTACCTGTTCGTTTCCAACTGTCATCCACGTGGGTGCCTCCGCTATCCTCGGGGGTTAGTATAAAAGTATAACTAGGATACGGTTGCGAGGCTCTTACATCGTGTGTATAAAGGCGTAACGGTTTGTCTCTGTGAAATCATACTTCGTTAGGCTCGTGACTAAACCTTTGTCCAAACCCTGAGCTCTGAGAAAGTAACACAGCTCTTCTCCGAACGTGGTAAGTTTGTTAGCTGCGGCAGCCTCGGGTGCTTGAACTTTAGGAAGATCAATTATGAAGACAACCTGCGTGGCAGTCAGCAATGTTGGGGGCCATAGGCAGGGGGAGGGGGATGATGGGCGGTTTCGTACATTCTCCATATACCCTGTCTCACCCCAGTCGTAAGGCACAAAATTGCCACTCGGGACGACGACGCGCAGGTAATTGGGGAATCGCAGCAGTTGCAATTTGGAGTGCATTGAACCCATGGGAAGCATGGGTGGGAAGCAAAACCGAACATTCTCGTTGGGGGCGTTGGCCTGTATCTCGGTCCGCTGCAACAATGGTGAGCGAGCATCTATAGAAGGGCTTCACCAATTGAGCAGGACATACCTGTTGCTCGCTAGACGCGTACGCGATGCACATGAGCTTCGTCCTGGCAACATTGATCTTGGATAGCATCCATTCATCGTCCCATTGACTGTAACCTTGTGATCAGCGGCGGCATGCGTAGTAAAGGGATGGTGATGGTTCGCCCCAAAAGTGGTGTGGGCAGACTGTGGGCACTGCCGTCGGGTCTAGAACGCAGCACGTCGCTGCATCCTAGTTAGTCGGTGTAACTTACAAGGAGCTGATTATGGCTAGCTGTAGCTGGTCCTTTTGGAGTATTTCGTCGATACTGACTTCGTCCCCTGTTTTCGGGAAACCCGCTGCCCATGTCTTCTTCACCACACCTTTTGGCCAGCGCAAACCGCTCGGCGTAGTCATGAGTATGGGCATGGGCATGGGCGTGGGCGTGGGCGTGGGCGTGGGCGTGGGCGTGGGCATTGACGGAGGGGGGTCTTGACTCGTTGACAGCGGGGCCCCTGTCAGAGGTGCACGGAATGCACCCTCCATCAGCCGGCTTGCGCCAGTGATGTGTTGAGGCTTCGTTCCCGGAGATGCAGAAAGTATCTTTAAGCGGCGATTGCGCTCTTGAGACTCCTGGTCCGAGTCGGGCACCTTTCGTTTGCCAAGTCTCGCCAACCGGTCTTCCTCCATCTTCTTACGGTCCAAGCCCAATGCAGCAAGAGTATTCTGGGCGGGCTGTGCTTGCTCTCGAACTGCAGGTGGCGGCGGTGGTGAGGGTTCTGTGCCCGGCTTGGTGTCATGGTTGTTGTCTTGCTGTCGCAGTCGCTTCGGTGGGCGGTAGACGGGAGGTTTCTCCAGGTCGTCCTCCTCTTCATCATCCGAACTAAGCTCTATCGGGTCATCAGATGTTGAACGGCCGCCCTCTCCGGCATCAGGCCCGTCCTGCAGAGAGAGCGCGATGGCGCGACGAAGAGCAGCCTCGTCGTCCTCAAAATCCCCCGTTGGCGTCCATCACGAACAGCCTCTTTGCCAGCAGGTTGGATTGGGCGAATCACATCAGAGACCAGTGAAACAGTAGAGTAATGCTACAAGGCCGGGGCTGGACTGACTCGGCGATATCTTGTCGTGGTCTTTGCGTGGACAAACGCGTTGTTCCAAATCTAGGGTCGTTTGTTCACGGGCTGGCACGTGATTTGAGCTCCCTTGCCCAGGTTGCATAAACTCCATCGACCATTGATGTCAATCAATCCCAAGCCCGACTCCGACTGATTTGGTCGGTTTGATCTGATAACAGCCCCCAGACGCCCAAATGCCAAATGCCGTACCTGCATGTACCGAGGTACCCAAGTAGCCCAATACGGCACAAACAACCACCTGTCTACTGTCTGGCTGTCCAGCATACGGGGTATTCTTCAGCAACCTATAAAGTCCGAAATCCGATGGGCATCTCGGTCCATGCATGCTGCTTGGGTCACGCCATGTTGCGCCCGGAGTCTACTTTGTCCCACGTCGCCGAGCGTCTGGGCGGTCGCAAATGACTGGTCTGGGACGGCGAATCACACTTCATTTCAGCCGGAAGAACCCGCGTGACTAGAGCGGCCGGCTCGCTGGACGATTGTGCCCGGCTTGTCCTGTCTGGGGAGTAATGAGAACGTCTGTGTTGCATCGCGCGCTGAGGAGGGAGGATCGATCTGCCGACCGGAACTGCTTTCACTGGCCCGCCAGCCCGCGGCCCATCACCAAACCCGTAACTTTGGTATGAGCAAGTTTCCAAACTCACGGGTTTCCTCTACCTCGGGATGTCGCGTCAATCCTGGTCAGGTGCTGCCGGCATAACAAACCTGGTCGCTGTCCCGGCTTTTCCAATCGGGTCGATCCCAAGTCAAGGGTGGCATGCCATACACACTCCTTCTCCTCGGGGGTCACGATCACATCACCGGCCCTTGATCCTTGATGAATGAACCTTTTCCATGCTTTTCGCTCTCATCCCATCAAGCAGAAGGGCAGAGGCGAGTGTCGCCGACCGCCTGAAATCGGACGACCAACCAATATATTAAGCCTCCGGGAAATTACCCGAAACCGACCCTGACGGGAGGGTGCAGGGGACAAAATGAACTAGCCGCGTCTGATTTCACTGCCGGGGTAGGACTGAGTCCCCATGGAGAAGTTGGAACAGTCCCAAGTCATCGTCTCCAAACAAGGCTGTTACAGGTGTCGGTGAGCCTCCAACCCTAACTGCGTTTCTACAAGGAGATGCATTCAAGCATCATCCCACTACATGTAGAGATATCTGGATTTAGCTGCCGAGGTTGACTAGACGAATCGACTTGTGTTAATTCTGCTATTCGCCATAATAATAGGTTCCGTGTCCCCGGTGACGTGGAGCGGGACCTCGAGGTGGGCAACTGCGGGATTTTGGTGGCTCACCGAGGGCACTGCATAACAATGTCTAACTGCTTTCTGGCTATTTGGATGATAGCAATATCCCATGGCATTAGTTGACAGTCTTGAGCGAAGTGAGGCTCAGGGATAGCGAGAGACGCCAGTGATTACTCCAAGAGACCTTCACTCCCCCTACCCCTAACGTCCAGCTGGATAATGGGTCACATATCCCCAGTGCGAACATGAGATGGCCTAGATAACTTAATATATGAGACCCGTCTTCGATTACCAATGTATCATGCATGACAGTGGCCAAAAAGCGATTAGACAATCTATATGGCCACTCATTGATCGCATGGTACTGGCGGTCTCTGACGAACTGTCAGTGGTATCACCACGGTATAATTATAGATGTAGCCGATTACGGATAGACGCAACAAAGCTGGGCGTCCTTCTGTTCAGGTTGAAATCCTAGTATTGAATATTCACTCGATGAAGTCACTCGTCAGACTGCGTGCTCCTATACCAACCAGCACAAAGAAGCGCAACAGGTTTACTTCAGTCTCCAAATACCAAAAGTACATCTCGTGAATCGCCACCGCGCCAGCAATACCGCATCAGTATGCCACCGAACTTATAACGCCGAAAGAACGAATTACACGCCCAAATACCCGTATATAGGGGACGCAAAGATCTCCTTCATAGGGGTGTCCTCCAGTTCCTCTTCTTCCCTCTGTTATTGTTGGTTGCGCCGAGGATCGAAAACACTGGTGAAACCTTCGGCACAGCGAGTCGGATACCGAATTGCGTACTTGGGTTGGTGATTTCCCATCTCCACGATGGGGTCGTAGTGGTAGGTTGGACGAAGGATTTCCTCGGCGTCGTGGATGCAACAAGGTTGGGGTCCAAGAGCCCAGGGAGGCTCTTTGGGCTGAATAGCTCTTTGGGCTGAATAGAGGCATTGAACGCGTATTTGGTGCTCCAGGATGTCGCTCTGTTTAGGTTTCGGCCCAGCTGGGAGTGGTTGCGTGATATAGTTGAGATATTTGTTGAGGAATTCGAATTTATACGCCTGGACGTTCGCGAGTAATGTCTCGCGGGCCGCCGAGTCCTCGATGTAGTCGGTGGTGACGAGGGCGCGGGGGTGGGCCGAAGCGTCGGCTGAGCTAAAGGACACGCCCCGGCGGCCGTGGGAGATGTTTCGGATGAGGGCGTCGAGGAGCGCCGGGAGCGTAGGCACATAGATCTTCTGGGTGCGGGAACCAATGACACAATATTCTTCACCGTCTGCAAGGTCCTTGGATTCCTCTGCCCAGAGACGCAGGTACTTGCAGCGTCTTTGGTTACCCCGGAGGGTCGTACGCTTCAGGAACACACGGGCATTCCGGTTGAAAGCTTCGATGTTGCGTAGGCGTGAACCATCCTCGTTGACCTCGTTGACCTTGTTGGTTGACCTGGTCTAGGAGCCCGTGTTGGGGAGGATGTCTTCGAGCTTGTCAAGCGTGGAGGCCCGAACCAAGAGGTCCCCGGGGGTGGTATTTTCCCATTTCACATTCATGGCGTAGCACGCTGCTTGGCCCGATGATCGTCCACAGTGGCGAGACTTCGCAGTGACTCCATAACAGAGCACCAGCTCTGGCATTTGATGTGGGACTAATCCATCTCGAGGCGGCTGACCCGAGACATCGACATGATGAGAAACTGCGATGAAAGTTAAAGACTCGGTTGTGGTGGTGTCTTGAATGTGTGTAGTAACAGTAGACGTGTAAATTCCGTAGAAGTGAGAAGGATCAAACAGCACTCTTGAGTATTGCTTGGGTGCCACTCGGTCTTCTCAGGTTGTAATGCTTGAGGAAAAGATGATGGTTGTTGCGAGATAGTGCAGGTAGTCTAATAAATAAACAACTGTTCCTTATTAGGTCTCGAAAGATAAGCTGAGGAAGGGCTCAAGAGTAACCAGAGAAACCGGGATGGTAAGCCAGTTGGAATGGTTAATATTTCAACAGATTTAAGAGGAGAACTTCCTGCCAATATAATAGATCCAGCTGAAGCTTGACCCTTTCTCCGGGCCTATCGGTGGCCTGCAGCTTCAGCTATGGTATCCAGAGTTTATAGCCATAAGGTATATCTATCTAATCAGATCGTATTCGTGGTACAAACAGTAGGTAAACTATGGTGCTGATAACGCTAAATCTGTACGGTCCATGACCCGATGCGCGGGCCACGACAGATATCGCACTTACTAGGCAATGCAAGAAGGACATTTTCTTCTTAATTTGACTACTTAAAGCGAGTGGCCTAACAAACTAGATTACACAGTCTCGGGAAGTAGTATGATTTTGTTTCTGGATAGTCTTAAGAATTAGACAGTGCCGAACTTGTATAACCGACAGACTGCATATGGAATATCAGAAGACACTATTATCAAGGAATTAGAAATTAGTTTACAGCAATCTGCTTTCCAACTACAAGACCCTTTGCTAGGTATAGCGTAACCACTCGTATAAAAACATCAAACATTTACCAGCCCCAGAGATAGGGGCCCAAACAACCATGGGAAACGACAGGCAGACAAGGCACAGCAAACTCCATTCCAGCCGTGAAGTGCTACCATCTGATCAACTCCACTGTCGTAAAGCATTTATTCGAGCAGCTATATTTCGCCTTGTTAGCAACTACATGCATAGACGGGACACCGAAGACTTGCCCTTCTTGCACCGCTCGATGCTTGCTTGGGTATCTTCTTTTTTGGGCTTTTCATCGGGTTTGAGATCGAAGGAGAACGTCGAGGAAGAGTCTCTGGATGTGTTTAAGGGTTTTGCAGAGCGGCTCTGCAAGGAAACCTGGGGATTCTGAGAAGGCATAATGCTCGAGAATACTAGGGGAAGACGAAGCAAATTGATGTTGTCAATGCTGACAGAGACGTGCAATTTGCGTAGACCGAGATTTGTTCGGACCAAGTTCGTGGATGGAGCAGAGTATGGAATGGTATACTCTTGGAGCATGCCTCTCCCTCCACTTCTTTATATACCCCGGGGCTCCGCCGGGTTCGCGGACGGGGATACGACAGTCATTTCACTTTGTTTCTACCCATATGCTGTTGACGCGTACGGTATACGTGCTCACAGGCCGATCTGGTACAGGCAACCGTTGAATCGGAGTAAGCCCAGCGTCGCACGCCGCTGTTGATAAGTCACGCCAGTCAAGTACGCAATACCCACACGCGGCAAGCTGTAAAGGGTCTAGGCATCTCGACTTGTGGGCCTGGAGAACAGTAGACACCCATGATGTTTGGTGCTTACTCGTGCGCTTGACCCGATCAAGTTGTATTCCGAAAGTCCGATTTCCCAAAAGCTGGCCAATCACAACATTGCATCTTCGGCATGAGAGTCGGTCTTCTTTCTCACCGTCTTGGTCTTCGGACTCAGTCATGCTCATCCCCCCTCTACTCCGTCGTCTAGTAGATTGGCCTGGCCAAGGGTCCTCTTGCATTCGGAGTCGTCAAGTACCTCGAATCACCTTCGCATTGCGATACATCCTTACTCTAAATCTTAGAACGCCGATGTGCGTTTCACATCAACACCTGTTCCGATATCCGTACGCCGAACATGGATCACGAACCCGGCGGCCAGGTCATCCAACTGCAACAGACCAGCCAGACTTTCGTTGGTAAATACCGTCGGAACCGAAAACTGCAGTCTTGCGAGCCATGCCGCAAATCCAAACTCGCGTGTGACCACAGCGTCCCGTGCGGTCGGTGCATCAGGAGACAATGCGTCGACAAATGCTTTTACCACCCCAACCCTCTCACCCGTGTAAGTGCTTGTATTTTGAAGACACCTTGGACGGGACGGTGTTACCTTTGTTTGAATAGTTCCTCGCATCGACTGACGAGAGGCTTGGGCAAACTAACATGATATAGAATCGGCAAGCCGTATCACACACGGCCCCAGCGCCATCTGTGTTGCCAGTATCTCCTGCCGGCAGCTCCCATCGGCTGGTCCAGTCCATAGAAGCGCCAGCCAGCCCGAAGCCCGGAAAACCCCCACGGGTTGTTTGCAGGGAAGCACCAGCAGTCCACCGCGCCTCTTCGGCACCGCTGTTATATCATGGCCACGAGGAGGTCGTTCACAACGACGCGCAGAGTTTTCTTGGCTCTACTTCTGTGACTTCCATGCTGACAGAGGACCTGGAGAAGCTGGGGGTGCCCTCAGTAGATTTGCAAACTACCTTCTCTGCCCAAAGTGTGGCCATCTCGTATGACCGCATTCAAAAAGGGTGCGAAGTTCTTGCTTTTCTAAAGAACGACTCAATGATCTACCAGTTCATCAACTGTTTCTACGGCTCATGGGAAGGTGATGGTGCCTTTTGTATAGAGCCCATCATGAAGATGTGGCTTGCTGAACTCTTGCGTTTCCATGGAAATGTTTTGAAAAGCCAGAGTCCAGACAAAATTCGAAAGCTCTGCGAGCTTACCGTGAGTCTTCCTTTTCTTTAGTTCTTGCCTATGGGGTCCTGGACATCTCAAGACGGCTGTGTATAGTGAATACTAACCTGTCATGCTGCAGTGGCGCAATACTCAATCCCCACTGGCATACAATGGCAATACCTCACCCAAACAGTGGATATTATTGTCCACAGGGGCGAACATTCGATGGGACGTTATCGGGTTGATAGCTTGTTATGTGGCTGGGGCAGCCACAACGGGAGACAACGCAAAGAAACTCCTCGAAGAATATCATACCACGCGTGAAGCTGTTATGAGCTCGATGGGCGATATCGCAGCGACCTGTCTCACATTTTGCCGAGAATGCGAGATTCTTGACGATACGTTCCTCTGGTTGGTAGCGGAATACTACACGCTGATCAGCTTCGCGAAGGGTGACGTCAACTCTACAGTATATCGGGCCGGGGCTGAGCTGTGCAGCACATTTTTGGAAATGGGACTTCATCAAGATATCCGAGCCAACACGGGAGTGCCACCATTCCTTGCTCAAATCCGGAAGCAGGTGCGCAGTGTCATTTACAGCTGCGAGATTTCAATATCGGTGTTCCTCGGCAGACCACCGCGCCTATCATACCGTTATATCAACCTTGATACCTCCGACTTCACCAATGCCGAGACTTCTGCAGAGGGAAGCGAGTACATAGCCGACTTGTGGAGAATACTTGAGGGCAAATGCCACCCGAATGGCCGTACTCGCGCCACTACCTTCTGGAAGGTTTGGATAGACTTTGCGGTCCTGCGAGAGCAGATCCTTGAGCTGGCGCTTGGAAACCTACCTGCAAACGAGGTACTCAAGCGGGCAGATGATATCCAGCAAAAGGCCAAAGAACAGTGGACCAAAGTGCCTGCCCTATATGCGAGATGCAGAGACGAAGAGCTGCTCGTGGGCGCAAAGAAGACTGGTGTCACCTTGTACGGCCACATTCTCCGCCAGAGCACGCAGGCCAATGAGTTCCTCCTTCAGCGTGTCCTCTTTCAGAAGGCTGGAGCCAGCGCAGAAGGGCTTATCAAAGTCGCGCAGCAGATGTTCAAGGACATCATACGTATAAGCGAAGATCCTGAGCTGACCAAGATATCGGCGGCCAACACCAATCATATGGTGGCCATCCACGGTCTGCGCTGCGCTGCTGTTCTGGCCGTGGAACTGCTTCGTCAGGAGCAGCTGCCAGTCTACCCGAAGGAACCGTTGCTGCCGCGCAGCCAAACCATCCAGGACCTCTCCGTATTCGTGTCCAGGCTCGACCTCATTCTCAAAGTTGAACTGCTGCAGGGAATATTCTCCGTGTGCGAACAAGGCCGGAAAGTGTTGACGCGCATCCTCGACAAGATCCTCAGCCCGCCGAACGCGGCAGATCGACCGTGCCAATCTTGTCCCACAGGCCACCAACAAGCGCATCAACAGTCGGAACTGGATGCTTTCCAGGCGGGGATGGTGCCGAATGATGGGGCAGACTACTCGGGCCACACATCGTTCATGGCCATGGATGACTTCAACTTTGCGATTGATGCGCCGTACCTGGGGCCAGACCATGACTTCAGGCAATGGCTTGAGAACATGGATTGGAGTGTGTAGTGTGGCTGGTAGGGACATGTGGCGCTCTGGGCAGACGTCATTGCACCTAGCGAGCCCCAGTGGTCGCCAAGCCACAGGCTGCCAAGGTCGGCGCGATCGAGAGACAGCCCATCATCACCGTTGCAACGTCATATGCATTGAAGGCCGTTTTTGATTCACATAAACCACCTTGCCTTTCCGCGACTGCTTACAGGAGTTTCTTCTTGGCTTCTCTCCTCCATGATTCTTTTCAACTCCGAAAGCCACGCCAAGACTTGAAGTAAATCACGACCCACCAAACACGAACACCTGTAAGCTACGTCAATGCCATTGTCCACACAGGTTTCGTTCAGGTTACTGACCAGACATTCCAAAGTATAGGAGCCAACATCGTAGCATCTCCAATAACAACATGCCCTTCTTCTGGTCCAAGGGCATCGGTGGCCGCCATTTCGGCACTTCCGTCCACGCAGGCCGAAACGGCGTGCACCGCGGGCCCTGGCGATTCAGCTTCGGCAAATTCAACTGTTTCAAGGCACACTAAGCTGCCGGCCTCTTCACTCCTACATTGACGGAAGGGTTGGCTCGATATGTGCTATAGCGATGGTTCGGTGGTGTTTTCACCAACTAAGACTTCCTGCACCAGGGCGCATGATGGCGCAATACAACTAAGGCTATAATGGCGAGTTGATACGTTTGGGGCTACAGCTGGAGTTGATGGGGAGTTTAGCGACACAGGGACGGGATCTGCGATAGTACCTTCCAGTATGTTTGTTTTGATACCATATATGCGGCCACCGACTTTTTATATATTCGACCTAGTACAAAATGATCGAGATCTTACATATGTACGACGCGCTCTTCTCTTGTTATAATACCTATTGAACGTGCTTCTTTATATTTTCGCTTCACGTACCCTTATTGTGACTTAATTAGTAAAGATATAAAAAAAGAGTAGCTACTCTAGAATTAAAAGAAGATTTAATGAGAATAAAAAGGGAATGCAACCAGATGCATTTGTACTCCCGACGTGGGGGTCGAACCCACAGCCTTGGGATTTTCTTCAGGGTCACTCTTTCCTCACATGTAATGTGGGTCGTAGTTTCCTTCTAGTAAAAGTCCCACGCTCTGCCATTGAGCTAGCCGGGAATCTGATAGCTACGCTTTGGAGCAGCTGATAAGAGATAACCGCTTATTACTATATGTAGACACTTTCATCGCCTATGTAGAACGGTCTTCATATACCTAGTGGCGTAAGCCCAAGTACACCATTCTCCCCACCACAGCCCTTGTCGTGCACTGACATCGAGGTCTCTCGTCTGAGTTCCCGGACCCAGCCAGAGTCTTCATGTAGGATCCAGGGCTGGCCGGGCCCCATTCTGACCAGCAGCACGCCGTTCGGCAATATCCCCTGACGATGGAGGCGCAACCATTTGGCCGCCAATGGCATGGCTAACCTACCGCCCACGGAGGGCGAGGACGCCGTGACGACCATCGTGACTCCGTTTCCCATGCGCTACACTTTCTGCACGGCATCTAGAACATGCGGGTACGCGATATCGAGTTCCAGATCCTGGTGCCCGCATGCGCAAGAACGAGCCATCACGATCCGACTTCGCCGTGGTCAAGTGCGCATGGTCCTAGCATCGGAATGGCTGGTGGCCTGGCGACGGGCCGCGTATGCCCGACACCTGGATGACGTACATCGACAATGACTGCGTGAAGTTGATGACCACGCGGCCGCACTAGGCCGAAGAGTAAAATAGGTTGCAGCTGGGCGGTATGGGCGCGCGCAAGTGCCTCAAGACGGTCGCGCCTACTAGGAGCAATTTCCCAAGTTCAAGTTGGCGCTGACTGAGATCGGGAGGGAGCAGGGCTAAGCGCTGGACCAACTCAAGAATCGCTTTTCAAACGAGATGCGGGATGGACTTGGATTTGAGGAGTAGGTAGTACATCATTGACTGCTATCGTGTCACGCAGACCTGTGGACACGCGTGTTGGAAAGTATATACATAGTGATATCCATTGGACGGTCTCTTTCTTATCGAACGCGGCCGCAGATTGGCATGATTCCCATGGCCTTCCAAAAAGCGCGACCGTCGAGGACGCGACCCAGCAGAGCACTATCTCTTGGCAGCGCCTTAACGCCCTCCTCCTGCATGAGCTCGCCTACCCAGGTGAGGAGCCGGCTCTGTTTGGCGACCTCCTGCTCGGACGCACTGGCACTGGTGGGATCCTCCTTGGCCTCGCGCAGGGCGCTGATGGCCCAATCCTCGATGAGGTCCCACCAGTCGTAGATGTGCATGTCGCACAACAGCCAGCGCTGTCCCGGGGTGAAGTTCTTATGCAGCGCGACGATGGCGCGCGCCACGTCCTGCCCGTGGATCAGGTGCACGGCGCCCTTGCCTTTGAGGTCAGCCTTGGTCTGGACGACGCGGTCGACCCAGTGCCGCGGCTGGCGTGACCCGCCGTACAGGCCCGCGAGGTCAAGCACCGCGCCGCCGGCCACCTCCATAAGCTCGTCCTCGGCGATGGCGCGCACGTCGGACTTGTCGTAGGGGGAGCTCTCGCTCTGCCAGCCTGAGGTGCACTTCCAGATGGACGTCACGCCCAGCTGAATGAAGTGGGTCTTCTTGCTTCCCTGGTCTTGGGGATGCGTGTCGGCATACAGTTTGGTGAGGCGGCGGGCAGGTCCCTTGTTCTTGAGCGGGAAGGTGATTAGAACCGTGGTGGCAGATGGCAGACGCTTGAACTGGCCGGCGTCATCCGACTCTGGGTCGAAGCGGAAAGGGATGGTGCCGTCGCGGCCGTCGGTTGTCGTAGCCGCGTACTGGATCCCTTGCTTCTCCAGGATGGGGAGGAGGAAGGTCGAGGTCCATCCCGCGCCCAAGACGAGCAGCTCGACTTCCTGGGGCTGTGGCCGGATCATGATGATTCTCTGGTTCTTGGGCGATGATGAATACATAAGAGGTGGCAGGTGGGGTTCTCCGAGGTGATTAGTTAGTTTCAGCGCAAATGTGGGGGAACCTGGAGCCTGGAGTAGGTAGAACGATCTAGCCAGATCTTGCACAGCACCACCTACCAATTGCCAATAGTGTTAGCAGGCGTATTCGGATGACGGACCATTGCATCAACGGTTTCGCGGCCACGACGCTTTCTTCCTCTCCTTGAACGCCAACGCCGGCGCCCGGAAGCTAAGGGCTAGGCGTCATGTCCGTCGTTGTAGTTGTCCCAGCCAAGCGTCCAATATTTGTCTTTGGTGGAAGGACTTGGCCCATGCTGTGCAAACCAGCGCCAGCTTTTACAATATGGTTGTCAAGTTATGCTTAATATTCCACATGGCTCGGGTACTGCTGGCCTATACTTCCTACTCTTATGACCAATACTGGTGATCAACCTCCCAAGTGACAGTCGGCCTCTTTAGGGAAGCGCACCTGTCTGACACGCTACGTGTATCGAGCGCAAGTTTCGACTGATTCGTTTGCCTCTCGAAATGCAGAGGAGTTGAGTCACGAGACTCGAGTCCCTGGTCTACTGTTAGTGGTTTGACATGCAGTATCGGCTTCTTCTGTACAGTGTCCGCAGCTCTCCCTGATCTTGTCGACTGATAAGCGGCACGCTGCTCCGTTATAGCATGCCATATGACCCCTGCTAGTGATCTTATAAGGAAACATAGCATACGAGAGACTTCACGCATGGTTGGCATGGTCAGTCGGAAACACTCGGGAGGAGACACCTTGGCGTCACTGCTGTGATACATGGCAAGGATGAACGAATAGGCTCCGGAACTTGCGTCAATACAGATACCAAATCACATCCTCTTCATATGTCTTGTTTGCTACTAAGCTGACTCTTCTCCCCCCGAACTGTGTCGCTGGCTCTAGAATTTGGTTGAACGACAATGCGGCTATGGCGACAAAGCAACTCCAAATTGTTATCGCGATGGGTGTCACATTCTCTCTCGCCACCTGCGCAATTGGATTGCGAATACCGGCCAGGAAAATCACCAAAGTTGATTTGTGGTGGGATGACTACTGTTGTATGGGGGCTTACGTGAGTCTCAGACCTACTCGCAGTATCCCTTCTATACGGATTTGCAGCTGGCTGATACCATGTGATAGTTCTTTGCTGCTGCATGGGGAGCACTCATATTACTATGTAAGACTCTTGATTGTACATCACTACTGTTGCCATCGATTTTACTAATTGAGCTTGGTAGGGATCAGTAACGGGCTGGGCCGCCACCTCGATGATGTTGAAGACCCCAAAGAAGTGGCCTTCCGGACCGCGAATTTACTCACTTTCTTCCTTCAGCTGGCATACACCTACTCCATCACACTCATCAAGTTCGCAATTCTAGCCTTCTACTGGCGTGTATTCAACACTTCTTCCATCCGAAGGCCCATTATCATTCTAGCGATACTAAGTGGCGCATGGCTATTGGCAAGGGTGAGGAAGCACCGTATATGACTTCAGATCGACAGAGATACTGATGGAATTTCCAGACTTTACTTACGATATTTCACTGTGTCCCAGTGCAAGCCTTCTGGGACGTGGATATAGAAGATGCTACGTGTCCGATTAGCGACCCTAAGTATCTCTTCTGGTCTACTTTAGCACATTTCATACTCGACTTCGTTATTATTGTGCTTCCCATTGTCGAGATCCGTAAATTGCAGCAGTTTTCGAGATTGCAAAAAATTGGTACCAGTGCCTTATTTGCTTTTGGTATACTGTAGGGTTTCCCCTTCCTGTCTTGCATATCACACAAACATCTTGCTCACATTCTCATTAGGGTTTGTGCCGCATCGCTTGTTGTGGTCGTTCTTGCTAAAGACTTTAACGCATCATCTAAAGATATGACTTGGAACATGGCAGATATTATGTTGTGGGCCACTGTCGAGGTGAATCTATCCGTGGTCTCAGGTTAGTTTCTCAACTACCACCCCCATAAAGGAGATGGAGGTGACGCCGCGTTGCTAAAACTTACTTCAGCCTGTCTTCCACTATTTCGGCCTGTGTTTGTCACGGTGAAGAAGAACTCTTTGCATATCTCCAAGGCAGAGTCAGGCGCCTACAGACTTCCCAGTGCGAGTAGCTCTTCTTCAAAGTATGATAGCGGCGGCACGGCGGCTCCGTCGGCGGCTCCGTCTGAGGCTCCGCTGTCGAACTTTGATCGGGACTCCAGGGGTTGGATGCGGGATCGAGTTACAACAGGTGGGCATCACGAGAGTAGCATACCGAACTTCAGTGCAAAGCCCAGAAGTATCCGCGGTCAGTGTTATAAGATAAATAGCCCATTGGAGGTCCCAAATCTTCCTGAAGGGGCAAACTTCATATAAGATATTACCAGGTTTCGCAAGCATTATGCTAGCCGCCTATGCAGAGCAGCCTGCAAATGAATGACGTCAGTGATTTTAAGTCTCAGTGACAATATGCGACTAAGAATCAGGCACATTAATCAATTGAACAAACTGCCAAAACGCGAAAATCAGCAAAATGGACAATTGGGAAGAAACCGTGCTGTCCTCGCGACACATCCATAACCGGATCGGAGGCCGTGCCGGAAAATCAAAAGCAGGCGACAAGTCTCACGGTGGCGGCGCGTTCGATGTGCGCAAGAGTTTTGGCACATACGAAGTCAAGGTCGGAAAAGGGAAGCAGGCGTCCTCTTCTAAACTGGAAATCCTTCGGCTCACGGTGGACGGCAAAGGCGTGATTGGGGATCTGCGCCTGGAAGGGGCATTGACGGCCACTGTTTTGATGGCGGGCAGCAGGAAAGCATTGAACATCATTGTCAACGGTCTCGCTGAAGCCAATGTAGCTCCTGGCGAGGCAACTGGATTGGATATTCTTGAAGCTGGAAACGGGGACGTCGACCGGGTTCAGAGTGATAACACAGACGATTCTGGCGATCCAGATGTTGATGGGACAGACGGTTATGATGCAGGTGGGGAGAGCCAGCCTCGAGAGGAGCGACAGCAAGGCCGGCTCGAAACCTTCGAGAAGAACAGCTTCAGATCTCCCAAATTCTGGCTTCGATTTCAAGGACACAGCTCTCGACCAGATGAAGCAGTCCATTCTGGCAGCGGGTACCTCGTCTTCTCTGGTAACGACTGTCGCAAATTCGATGGCACAATCAGCTGTGATGCTCTCAGTTGGGACAATAAAAAGGTAACAGGCTGGAAGACCATTTCAAGGTCCGAACGGGATATATTCATGCTATGGAATAACGTAACGGTGCGATAAGCGCATTAGAATCATAGTCTCATGGCGTGGCCGACCAATGTAGAACGCTACATGGAAGCTGTAAAAAGCCACGCAATGACACCACGCCCAGTCAAGTGACGGAAATGCTCTTGGTGACCTCCTCGAGGCTTTCCGCCAGTTCTGTCATCCTTTTGCCCTTCGACCGTACATCTTCAAGTGTATCCTTGCCCAGTGGGAGTCGCAGCCCAAGTTCTTTCCCCTCCAGCATGCCAGTGCCATCGACGGCCTCGACAATGCGCAACGCGGCCTGTTCGACGCTACCGCCTTTGGCCATGTACGATTCCACGTCCATCATGTAACGCACCACCCTCTCGGTATAAGAGCCCTTGTAGCAGTCACTGAAGGGGGTCTCGATCGCACTGTCCTGAAGAGTGGTATCGGTGAATCGGGTAGCCAAGGCGCCCGGCTCGACGAGGAGAACACGTATACCAAAGGGCGCGAGCTCGGCTTGGAGAGACTCGGATATCCCTATGGATGCATGGTCAGCATATGGGGCCAGGCGGCACTCTCTTTCCGTGGTGTCAACCCAGGGGGCCACTTACCTTCAAGCGCGTGCTTGGTGGAAGCGTAAATGCCAATGCCGGGTAGGGAGTTGATGCCGGTGGAGCTGCCGATGTTGACAATGGTCCCGCTGCCTTGGGCGCGCATCGATGGGATGACGACCTTGGCGGTACGGATGGGACCCAGGGTGTTAACCCTGAAGTTGCGGTTGATGTTCTCGATGCTGCGTACGAAGAATTACTGCTCAGCATCGAAGTAGTGGTGGCATGCGTATTCCTTTACCTGACATCCTCAATGGTTCCGGCCAAACCAAAGCCGGCGTTGTTCACCAACACATCCACCTTGCCGTGTCGCTGAATGGCTTCGGCGATCTGAGACTCCAGGGCGTCGCTCCCAGTGTCAATCTGCGCCCACGTACCTCCCAGGTTCTCGAATTCCTGGGTAGATGCGTCCTTGTTCACAGCGGACCTCCGGCCGGCTATGACGGCGTGCCCGGCAGCCAATGCAGCTTTGGCAATCCCGAGCCCGAGGCCTCTCGAGGCGCCTGTGATCAGCCACACCTTGGGAGCGCTCGTCGCGGAGACAGTCATTTTCGAGATGGTGTTCTCCAGGTCCGGTATTCAGTACTGTTTCTATCAACGAAAATAGATGAGATGTGCAATAGAGACGACAGAGTGCGGGTGTGCGGCCTTGCGAAACTCGGGGAGACATGCACGGCTTTAAGTACACCTCACAGCTAAAAGATGTCCTAACCCATCTCCTGCCGACCTATCCTCATGTCTCAGAGGAGCATCTTGAGGTTGCTTTTTTCGAGGCTGGAGTCCGTGTGTTGGGCGGGTGCGGGCCGGACGCTGCCCCTGATTGGAGTCTGGCGTGATTGAACCTCCGTAGACGGGACAATTCCAATGATACATGAGACCGATTAACATGTCAGATCTTAGTAACTCCCAGGCACGTGCCCGAGCATACCGAACATTCACAATGATATAATTACACAGAGGCGGCGATCGCTTTGCCTGCTGTCATCGAGACTGGTAATCTGGCTGCAGAGAGACTCGAGCGCCCAAGCTTTGAGACACACCTTCATCAAAACACGCGGCTTGCGGCATAGCATAAGCAATCATAGTTGGTCCAGAGGATTACTGGTTCCGCCGGCGACGGAGCTTGGGTCCGGCCGAGGGCGCAAGTATTCATCTGACGGAGAGACAATTAATTATGTTGTTATGTGAGTCGCTAGGTGTTACGAACGTGGCAATCGGTATGCAATTATGGGATATGAAATCGACTTACTAGCTTATAAGCGCTTCTCTGCATATCTCGCTTATCGCGCTCATCGGCCCTTTCGCGACCTTCAATCTGGCAATCGATAGCGATGTTGCTTGGCTGTTCCTCCGTACTGGAGTCGAACCACGGCTGCTTCCTTGGTACGGCCATGACAGCCAATCACTAGGCCAACATCTGTCGGGTTGCGGGGCGCCGGCGATCACGTCATGACCGCGGTTGCTCTCAGCAAACCCGTTCAAGCCCATTGCTCCAGAAATCCAGGCCCTCGGGGGTCCTCACCGAGCGGCAGCCCCCCACTGCAATGCCAGAATGGGGGTTGGGGGCGGAGGAGCAGAACTGCTATCACGTCTTTCGGATGACGTGCCCACGGTGAGGCCTTTACGGTCTATATACTAATATGCCCACTCTAAAACGCTGATATCCTTTTCGCCTCTGTCCCTGCGAACCTTTTCTGTCCGCCATCCTCAGACCCGGGCGGACATACCCAGGATGTACAGCCCCCAGAAGGACGAAACGGCCGCGCCACTGGCTGATGTGGCGCAGGGCGACGCTCTGGATGACTTCCGGGCCATCGACCCTGACAGTGGTGTCAGGCGAGGGTTAAAGACAAGGCATCTGAGTATGATGGCTCTGGCTGGCATCATTGGCCCCGGCCTTCTTGTTGGGGCCGGAGGCGCTCTGGCGAGCGGCGGTCCAGCGTCCCTCTTGATCGGATTTGGTGTCATCGGCATGGTCGCCTTTAGCATCATGCAAAGCCTCGGCGAGTTGACGACGTTGTATCCCAGTGGTGGTGCCTTTACCAAGCTGGCTGATCGCTTCGTCGACAAGGCTTTTGGGGTGGCTGTGGGCTGGAACTATTTTATTATCTGGGTTGCGGTGCTTTCCAACGAGTACAACGCCATTACCAGCGTATTGGTCTTCTGGAGCGATCGAGTCCCTGTATGGGGATGGTTTCTAATTTTATGGGTATGGGGCCTTGTTCACACTTCCAAACTCGCCGGTGACCGGTTACTGACTGACAAGGGTTGCAGTTTCTATTCCTGGGCTTTCAACTGCTCGGAGTCGAGACATTTGGCGAGGCCGAGTTCTGGCTGGCACTGATCAAACTTCTCGGTCTGACAACGTTCTTCCTCTTCGCTATCATGTTCGTACATCCGCCGCCACACAACCTTCTGCATGCAACTGACACGTTCGAAGTTATGCCGCTGGGGGCGTCAAAGGAGCCGATGCGATAGGCTTTCGATATTGGAACAACCCAGGCCCATTCGTGGGGGGCTTTCGCGGCGTGGCCGCCGTCTTTGTGTTTTGCTCGACCTTCTACGCCGGCGTAGAATCGGTCGCGGTCGCGGCCACCGAGACGAAGAACCCCAGAGTAGCAGTGCCCTTGGCTATTCGCCAAGTTTTCTGGCGCATTGTCTTCATCTACATGGGG
Source organism: Apiospora kogelbergensis (assembly GCF_038363985.1). Lineage (NCBI taxonomy): Eukaryota > Fungi > Ascomycota > Sordariomycetes > Amphisphaeriales > Apiosporaceae > Apiospora > Apiospora kogelbergensis. The sequence goes on from NW_027117422.1 coordinate 2,978,031, forward strand.
TCCGCGTTCTTCTTCGGACTTACCTGCCCCTCGAATGCTGAGGGCCTAGTGAGTGGCGAAAGTCGCGCGCTGAAAAGCCCCATGACCGTTGCGATCCAGATGGCTGGTTGGGAAGGCGGCGTACATCTAATCAACGCGTTCATCCTCGTCACGTGTCTGTCTGCTGTCAACAGCTCCATCTACGTTGGATCGCGCACGCTTTTGTTCATGGCGCAGGATGGCAAAGCGCCCAAAATCCTTGGCAAGACAAACAAGCGCGGTGTTCCCTGGGCCGCGATTGTCTTCACAAACGCCAGCGGCGCGCTGTCGCTGATGAACATCTCCACCGGCGCCGGCGAAGCTTACCAGTACATTGTCAATCTTAGTGGTGTGTCGGCATTCTTGGTCTGGGGCTCAATATCGTTCATCCACATCCGCTTCCGCAAAGCGTGGCAACTGCAGGGCTACCATGTCCACGACCTGCCGTTCATCTCGTGGGGCTATCCGTGGAGTGCCTATTTTGGCCTCGGAGCTAATACCTTTCTGGCCCTTGTCCAAGGCTGGACGACGCTGAGCCCCTTCAATGCTGGCAACTTCGTTGATGCGTACATCTTGTTACCCCTCTTTCCCATCATCTATTTTGGATACAAGATCGCCCGGAAGACTCGCTTCTGGCGGTTGGACGAGATCGATCTGCAGTCAGGCCGACGTCGTGACCTTGACGAGGCTAAAGAGTTGGCCGACGGAGAGCTTGGTGGGCGAAGAACCCTGTGGCAGAAGCTAGTGAGGAATTTCTAGGTTCGGCGCGTTATCAGGGGCGTACAACTTGGATAACAGCGACAAACAGACACGCAAACAGCTTCAAGCATTATGACATTAAAGTGCACTATATGACTTCCCCTCGTTCATTTTCCACCTTTTCGAGAACTTAAGCTTAGGCTAGTCGAACGGAAACGCAATGCCCGCCGATTGAACGTTCTGCACAATTAGCATTGAGGGACCAAACTCAGTCTGACAGGAGTGAAAGCATCGGACAAAGCGATTTAGCCTATGCACTACTGCATGGCATTCTATTTCCATTGACATGAATAGCATGAATTGGATTTGGATTGTGGCCTCGCCTTATGACAGACAAGCGACGACAATTTTTAAGGTGGACGTTCAACAGCCCCGACACACCTTGCCAGCAAGGTGCCGAAACAATGTAGGGTAATTAGGTAGACGCATGGAGATGTTGAGTCGTGACCACGCAGACCGTCGACTTCGGTGGCCGGTTTTCCTCGCAGGGCGCATAGCTTTGAGTGATGAAGATGTGTCGACTGGCCATCCCAATGGCCATGAAATGAATATATAAACCAGTGTTTGGACGATGGAATTGAGCCTGCTTCGATCATCAGCATCAGCAACCAGCTTCAGCATCAACAGCAATACTAACAGCCTCACTCGTGCCACCGTCCTCTTCTTCGCTTCTCTCTTGCTTCTCCATCATCAATCATCTACCTACGGTTTCTTCCAAAACCCCCTCAAGCCAAAATGCAGTTCCTCAGCATCATCATTGCCTCCATCGCCACCGCCGCGGCTGCTCAAGGTACCCAGGGTGGTGTTTGCCCTAGTGGAACCTACCAATGCTCGACGTCAGTATTCCATCTCTGGAGTGTTTAGAATAGCGGTGACACCTTACTAACATAGCGGACGCAGCACAATGAATGGAACCTCGACCGTCCAGGTCTGCAATAACGGCAACTGGGTTGTTTCCTCCATCTGCGCCAACGGCTGGCAGTGCCAGATGGACGACTCTCAGGGCGCTACCTGCCGCCACTAGAGAGACATCCATTGCGCTGTGGTCCATCAGCTTGGCTGCGATAAGCGAGCAACGGACGGCGAAATAGCCCTTTTTTGTTGCAATCTCTATTCAACATGGATTCGTGTTTGACACGGGGGATGAGGAGGTACTTGCAGTGGTTTCATAAGTATTATCGGCCACTCATTTATTTGGATTTACTGTACACGTGGGATTGGACAATGCGAGGTGCATGACTGCCACCGGTACGATCGTTTGAAAGGAGGCATATCCTTGGGTGTTGGATCGATTGGTCTTTCAGTCATGCCATACATATTTGAGAAGATTGGAGAATTGATGTTGCTCTTCTGACCCCCAAAACTTCATAACCTGACTATGCAAACATAAGATGTCTCGTAGTACAGTGGAAGTCTAGTTACTGGCTGTCGAGATTCAAGGTGGCTTGCAAAAAGAACGCTGGTCAGCATACAGGGGGGTCTAGCGCGATAAGCGAATGTACCATTTTTATGCATATGCGCCTCCCTTGGTTGCATCATCGATCTGCGTGCACGCTGCGTCGTCCACCGAGCATCAGACCCAAACTACTGCCCAAACCTCCTGGCGCTCTGAGGTGTTGGCCAACACGAATTACAACTCCGCTCGCTTAGTCTTGGAGGTGTCTGCCTGGTATCCAGCATTCGTCACAGCTATGCAAGAACAGTTGCGGTTGTCAAAGCCACAACAATGCCAAGCCCATCAAAGAAGAGGAAGCTGAACAATGATGGCAAGCAGCCACCTTTGCCTTCGAGAGGCTTGGAGTACTTTTTCTCTAAGCAGAAGCAGAATGGTGCCACGCAGCACCAGCAGCAGCAGCAGCAGCAACCGCCGATTGATCAGCCAGATGATGATGCACGGCCAGATCATGAGCTGACTGACGAGGAACTGGCCCGGAAATTACAAACCCAATGGGACCAGGAAGACGCGCAACGCGCGCGAGATGCTGCCAACCCGCCGCCAGAGTCTTCTAAAGGCCCAGGAGCAGTCGCCAAAGGCTCGATAGATCCGGAGGAGAAGCCTCAGCATGCGCCCATCACTCTATCAGCCCAAGATAAGAAGGGAACTTTATCACTCCAGTCAATTGCGACATCGTTTGATACCGTGTCCGAGTCCATCCCCTTCGATGAAAGTCCCTTAACCTTTGAGCCTTCTAAGTATATGCGTTCGCTACAAGATCACTGGAGATCCGAGGGAGGTGATGCATCCTACGCGCTTTTGACTCGCTGTTTTATCTTGATTAACAGCACGTCGAGTCGCATCAAGATTGTAGATACACTGGTCAACTGTCTGAGGGTACTCATAGAAACTGACCCCAGCAGCCTGCTCCCAGCTGTACGTCCTTCCCTGCTATTCGATAAGACGTCTTTATTGTCGTAACTAATGTTGATGCAGGTATGGCTGGCCACCAATTCCATATCACCTCCGTACATCTCGATGGAGCTGGGCCTGGGCGGATCGGCCATCTCCAAAGCCCTCAAACAGGTGTGTGGCCTGGATCAAAGATCCTTGAAGGCAATCTTTGATAAGCACGGCGATGCTGGCGATGTTGCGTTTGAGGCCAAGAAGAAACAAAGCTTCACCCTGCGAAAACCTAAACCGCTCACTATCAAAAGTGTTTACCAGTCGCTTGTAAAAATCGCGACCAGCCAGGGTCAGGGAAGTGCTGAAGTGAAACAACGCATTGTCGACAGGCTCCTGCAGGATGCACGCGGTGGTGAAGAGTCTCGATACGTTGTACGGACTCTTTGTCAACATTTGCGTATCGGCGCTGTAAAGACGACCATGCTAATTGCGCTGTCGCGAGCGTTTCTGCTATCACGCCCAGCTGATGCAGACTTCCCCTTGCGTTCCACGGTGGAGTTATCCAAACTGAAGAAAGATGAGCTGGCAGAAGTCTGGAGCCGACCGGAGGAGATTGTCAAGGCGTGTTTCGCTCGGCGGCCGAACTACAATGACCTTGTACCAATCTTGCTAGAGACTGGGGTCTGTGACGAACTACTCATGCGCTGTGGATTGACGATACACATCCCCTTGAGACCTATGCTGGGAAGTATTACCAGAGATCTCTCAGAAATGCTCACGAAGCTACAAGGGCGCGACTTCGCCTGTGAATACAAATATGACGGACAACGAGCTCAAGTACATTGCGACGAGAATGGGAAAGTTTCAATCTTCTCAAGGCACTTGGAGGTCATGACAGACAAGTACCCCGATCTTGTCGAGTTGGTTCCCAAGATCCGCGGCGAAGGGGTCACCAGCTTCATCATGGAAGGTGAAGTTGTCGCCGTGGACCAACAGACAGGCGAGTTGAAGAACTTCCAGACCCTGACAAACCGCGCGCGCAAGGACGTAGTCATTGGCGAGATCACCATCAGTGTCTGCCTGTTTGCCTTTGATCTTATGTATCTGAATGGACAGCCTCTCCTCGACAGACCTTTTCGCGAGAGGCGGGATATGCTCAAGTCCCTTTTCGTCGAGGTACCACACCATTTTACGTGGGTCAAGAATATGGATGCGACTTCCCAGGACTCAGAGACTGTGCTAGAGTTCTTCAAGTCAGCGACAGGGTCGAAATGCGAAGGCATCATGGTGAAGATACTTGACAATCTCCTAGACGCGCCCGTGCCGCCGGTCAATGCGCAAGAAGGAGCACAAGAGGATGTCGTGACGAGTGGGCCTTCCGCGCCATCTAAGTCGAATGGCAGGATAACGAAAGGGAAAGGAAAGGGGAAGGCGAAAGCTAGCGAGTCTGCTGGCGAGAAGAAGCCGCCGTCGCGTCGCAAGCCGTTGCTGGCCACCTACGAACCCGACAAACGTCTAGACTCCTGGCTTAAGGTGAAGAAGGACTACAGTGCGTCTTTCGATACGCTTGACTTAATTCCGGTCGCCGCTTGGCACGGATCCGGCCGCAAGGCCAAATGGTGGTCTCCCATACTTCTTGCAGTACGCAACGAGGAAACTGGTACATTGGAGGCTGTATGCAAATGCATGAGTGGGTTCACAGATGCCTTCTACAAAGCCAATAGGAAGTTTTACGACAATGAGTCTGGGGAAATTGAAGATGTCGGACATGAAGTTGCAAGAAACAATGCCGACGACAACGAGGACAAGAACTCGTGTCACCAAGGTGAGGGGAAGTACAAGAACACCCGCAAGACGCAACCCGGCTTTGTCGAGTACAGTGGTCACCCCGACGTATGGTTCGAGCCACAAGAGGTATGGGAGATGGCATTCGCGGATATAACGTTATCACCAACGTACACAGCAGCTATTGGTCTAGTGAGCCAGGACCGAGGGCTTAGCCTTCGCTTTCCGCGATTTTTACGCAAGCGGGAGGACAAAAGCATCGAGGAGGCGAGTACAAATGAGTTTCTTGCTGGGCTATGGAGGAAACAGGAAGCCAAGGCACCTGCCGCCACAGTCAAAGAGGCAGATGAGGAGGAGGAAGACCTATACAATTGAGCTAAATTTGGGTTCTAATTCACGATATGTTACTTTTTAACTGCTACGTCTCAACTCTTAGTCCTTCCATCCGCGGTACACAATCCTGCATCCGTACTTCTCGCCCTTCTTCAACAGCTGCTGGTTCTTCCACCCATCAACGTTGATGGCGTTCACGTAACGGCTGGGCTCAACGCAGAAACCGCTCCGAACGGAACGCGCCGGCACGCCGCTAACCTCAGGCACGTCGATGTACTTTCCAGTGTAAAACTGGAATGCCGGCTCGGTGCTAAGGACCTCGAGATTGACCTTGCTTCTCGTGTGGCGCGCAGAAACAAGCTTGGTGAGAGATCTGGACCGAGTATCGATCGGCACGGAGCTAGGAGAGGCAGATGGGTCGACGACGAAGCAGTCGTCAATGTCCGGGTCGGTGGGGCCGAGGAGGAATTTCGAGTCGGTCTTGACCTTGGGGAATGTCGTAGGTTCGCCGGTGGGGATGCCGCTATCGTCAACGGGAAGGTAAGAGCTCGTGCACAGCTGGACTTCCGTGTTATCGATCTTAGGGTCGCCGGAAAGGTTGAAGTATCTGAACATATGGTCAAGATTAGCATAGCATTCGTATCAGTCTGCAACATGTGAATGTTTACGTACGAGTGATTCGTCATGTTGATGGCGGTCTCGTCTGCGCCACTGACCAGCTCCGCCTCGTACTCCATGCCCAACACCGTCACGTTCTTCCCGTCGATCTTTTGGGTGCCCGTCGTGTAGGTTATGGTGGCGAGGACCTCGCCGGGGTAGCCCATGTCGCCGTCCTCGCTCCGCAGCTTGAACTGGACGCTCTCGCCACCCTCGTCGAGCTTGACGCCCGGGATCTCCCTTAGGCCAACGGGCGTGGGCCCGTCCCACACCCGCTTGCCCCAGCCCTTGTCTCCGCCGTGCAGGCTGTTGGTCTTGTCATTTGCCTTGAGCGGGTAAGACTTGCCGCCGTTGATGGAGTTGAGCTTGGCGCCGCTCACGCGGTTGGCGACCCGTCCGATCGTCTCGCCGAAGAAGGGCCCGTTGTGCGACACGTAGAGCTCCTGCGTTGGGAAGCCTTGGACGATGTTGGTGCCGTCGACCTTGAAGGTCTTGATGATGGCGCCCAGGGGCAGGAACTCGATCTCGGAGGCCATGTTTTCCGCTAGGATGTTCCTGTTTCGTGTTTGAGTGAAGAGTTGTGAGCTGCTACTACACTGTAAAAGACTGTTAGGATGGATGGGGAGGGCACAGGATTTGTTTGAGCCTTGAGATGTAAGTTGATACGATGCTAACTTTATTCTGGGCGGCTCTGGACATAGATTTATGTATTTCTATCCACACGTGGTCTAACAGAGGAAATCACGCATCTCGTATGACGGTCGTGGCAAGTATGAGGAGTACAAATGCCATGACGACGACGCGAGTTTCAATTCAGGCTATTTGCAGAGCTTCCTGCCTTGACAGCTTGTTGGCGGTCGTGGTGGGGTTAGGCGGGGTAATTTGGAGATAGGAAGCCATAAAGTTGGGGGCTGTACAGTAGGGGTGTTCGGAGGGGGATAAATGGGAACATCAGATTGTTGGAAGACATGGTGAGCAGGTGAGGCAGAAACGGTACCTACTGCATCTTCTGTATGTGTCTAACTACCTAGTCACATCCCGATGGCTCGATTGCTTTTCTTCTTCTTCTTCTTCTTCTTCCCCTTCTTCCCCACTCTCCAACCCCCAAAAGTGACACCCGAGTGGGAGGCGCGTTTCTGAGCGCTCATCTCAAGGTAGACAGACGGCCATGACTTGGAAGATCAATGTGCCTGCATCTGCATGCACGTCCGTGTCAGAGCCCGCCGATTTTGGTGAGAAGTTAGGTTTGGCTTCTGTGCCTTTCCCAGCCGCTCATCTGAGGGTATCGCTGTGGATGATGTCAGACAAAAGGGGTATTCAATGCGGTGAATGCAATCGGACAGACCTTTGACCCTAAGTAACTTTAGTACGTCTGTCGAACCCGTAATCGTGCCGCATGAACGTCGATGATGCAGAACAGATGACAGAAGGAACATAAGAAAACTGAGAAGCCTGCAGCGCTGTACGTAGCAGAGGCTGTTTGTACCTACACTGTCTAACCACCTCTTTCCAATCCCCATTCTGGGCGTCTTGCTCCGACCACCAATCCGGACCTGGAACCAAACACTCACCGTCAGCACGGGACCCTTCAACCATCAAAGCCTCTCGACTCGAGTTTGGGGCGTGTCAAACCAACCAATTAATTGCCCACATGTGCAGTACTGGCTGTGGTCTGCTGGTCTGTTTTCCCTTGACCTTCTGCCCCGGCTAAGTCAAGTACGAATATACGCACCATACACCAGTTGGCACCTGCAACCTCCCGCCCCGATTCGCCCGATGACCAACCACGAATGCACCTGATGGACGACTGAACCCCTGGGATCCCGACTCCATGCTACATTCAATTATTCGATACCTTAAGGAACAACATACCTAACGCAACCGTGCTCTTAGCTGCGACTTCTGCGGTTTCCTCTTCATTGATCACCAACAGTTCGAGCCCAAACTCGATTGATCTTGCCTCTCTCCTGCTTGGACGCAAAAGGCCCAGACTCGGAAGTACAACTCTACCCCATATTCACCCAACTACCAAGAATCGATATCCATTCTCGAATTGATCTGCAGCCACCAAGCTGAGTTACTATGACGGGCTCAGGCACACCCCCGGGTTCGCAGTCCACACCAAAACGCAAGAGGGACGATGTTGTCAACGAGCAACGCCAGGCCTCAGCAGCCAGCTCTACTGCCAGCACATATCCCTATATCACCAATATGATCTTCTCCTTTGAGGCACCAACCCTTCCACCATCTGAACCCGAAGACGGCAACAACAGTCCCAGGACAAAGGTTGCCCACCAGTTTCGCGATTTGGCTTTGGTGGAAAGCGGGGGTGGGGTCAGCGCATCAACCAAGCCTAGTATCCTGGCGGGCGCGGACGCGGCCGGCAGCGAAAACGGTAAAAGCAACGACAGCAGTGACGCCAGCCCTGCAGCAGAACACACCCATCTCCAACAAACTGGCCGACCACGCTTTGCAACAGCGCCTGAAGTCTTCGGCTTCGATGGTGCAAGGGGTTCCAATTCCAGCAATAGCAATACAGGCAGCAACAGCACCAGCAGCATGGACCAGCAAATGGACGACGATGGCGACGCCAACTTGCGCAAGCGAGTGAAGATGCCAGATGTCGATACCGTTGCAGCTTTTGGGACAAACAGCAAAGCAAGCTCAGACTCGGCCGGCCCGATAGGGATTGACGCGTCTGGGAGGCTCAGTTTCCAAGGAGTTGACCCCGGGATCGTGAAGGCCAAGTACGGAAGTTCGGGACAGCTTAAGAAGTCCTATCCTTCCATTAACCGGCTTACTGATTCCAAGTCCCGCAGTAGAAGAAGGACAGGAACTCCACCTCTTCACTTGTCACGACGAAAGGCAGTCGAGACAAGCATAGAAGAGGACACGGCTGTGGTCGATCCCATTCGTGCCGCTCTTACGTGGCACGAGGATGAGATCACGGTGTACGATGCAGAGGACAAAGATGACGACGGAACCGGATTGAATGGCATCGGCTTCAAACCCACAGCCGCTGTTGCCTATGCGCGCGCACAGAAGCGCCGACAGCAGCTCTCGGAGTACAGAAAGCGCGAAGAGAGCGATGCGCGCGCCCGCAGAAACCAGAAACGCAGGGAACAGCTCGGCGAAGCCGCGGTTCTGAAACGAAGTCATTCCATGATACGGGTGCACTTCTCGGAGGCAGAGCCTGAGGCAGTAGTCATGACCTGAAAGAGATCTTGGAACACGAGCGACAATGGACTGGAGTTCAGGAGTTTAACCACGATACCACTATTTGCACAAAAGTCTGACGAGGAGCCGGGAAATACCCGTTTTACATATAGCTCTGGCTCAAGACCAGCTTCTCGTTTATGCTTTGCCCCAACGGTGTGGGTAAAATAGCTATAGTACAATATGATTCGAGCACCCCTTGATTGCGAAAGTGCTGCTTCTCGTATGATGCTTTCTGTAGACAAGTAATAACCTACCAGTCTGATAATTGTCATACCGACGGAGTAAGGGGTTTCAAGGTAATTTTAATTTTACAGTGCTGGTTATACTAGATATTCCCTGGCAGCGCTTTCGCCACTATTGCGAGAAATGTGAGAAAGAAGCAAGGCTGCATTTAAGTCGCCGTGCCCACTGGATGCAAGAGAAATCATAGCATCACCAGAACTTGTACCACCTCCTCGCAGCCTCTTCCTTGGCCTTCTCAGCGGCTTCTTTTCGCTTCCTTGCCGCTTCCTCAGCCAGTTTCATTTTTTCTGCCTTTTTACGATCCATGACTTCTACGACCCTTGCCATGGCGGCCTTCTCTTTTCTTCTCATAGATTGGCAATACTCCCAGCCGACCAGACTGGATATCAAGAAACCGCCGACGCCCCAGTTCGCAGCCTTGGAGAACTTGCCTGCAAATGTGTATACTTAGAAATGCCATAACCGAGGCTGATGACGTGCAGGAACCCATTACTCACCTCCAGCTATCAACCTGCCTGACCCAGTTACGAAGCCCGTGACTATGCCGGTCATGAAGCCTTCTCTTGCACATGGTATTTGATGTATTCTGTACCAATCGTCTTTCTTTATGGTCTTGAACCCTTCCGATACGGTTGGCCGCTTGCCGCCTCCTTCCTGCGTCTGTGGCGCTGCATTGCTGCTTGCCGTCGATATGCTGCCGTCTCGGTCCTCGGGCTTGGAGCCGTGGAAGATTTCGTATACTTGGGGTTGGTCTACGTGGTCGGGGGTGCCGTAGCTCCGGGCGGAGGACTACGGACGTGTGGCGGTCTCTCGTTGTCTTGCGCCATGGTGGATTGTGCGTGGTCGAGAACCGCTGGAGCTGGTGGTGGTTCGACGACGAGTCCTCGAATTTTGGGCGCAATCGAAGGTTTCCAAGTGCCAAGGTACCTGTCTATACACTCACAAAAACCACTAACCATTTTGAGGCCAATTCAATGGGAGCTATGACGCGCGAGTAGGAGGGGTGCACGCATATGCCATATGGTATGCATTTAGAGGGGCTTTTCCCTGCATGCATCTGTCAGTGGAAAACCACTTTAGTTCGGCGACCCGAACGCGCCGTGCAGCGCAAGTCAGACGCGTCGTTTCTGCGCGCCGCGTTTTAGTGGATTTCGGCTTCTGCATGGAGATTGCCCATGTTGGTTTTCTGGTACATGCCTTTTCCTGACTGATACTCGCTCACTATTCCGAAGTTGCCAAGGGCTCTTGAATACCCTGTTCTTTAGATTCTTGCGTACCAGTTGGGTAGGCTTTCACTTCCATTGGCGCATCTCATGATTATAAGTGGACGTGATTTCTCAAGTCTATGACCCTTGAGCCTTTCCCTTTTCTTTAACGAGGGACAGTGTTCCCCCTGAACCTGCCTCACATCCCACCGGCCAGATACCACGGGGGACCATCCGCCATGCCGAACACGTCACTCCGAAGGCAGCCCACCAAGGGTGTTGCCCGCCGTGGCGGCAAGAAGGCCTTCCACGGCGGCCGCCCCCAGACCTTTGCCGCCTCCTCGCGCGCCGAAGGCACATCCGCTGACGAAAAGGCGGAGCGGGCCGCCCTCGCCCACCAGATCGACGAGTCCATGGGATATGCGCGGTACGAATCGGGCCGCAAGAAGGAAGGGTGGCTTGTCAACTTGCAGCCGACGACGCTGGGTCTCGAGGACGGTGACGGCGGTCGCGCTGCCCTGGACTGCTACTTCATTGAGGAGGACGGCAACACTTTCAAGGCCTCGTTCGAATTCGAGCCCTATTTCCTGATCGCGGTGCGGCGAGGGCACGAGAGCGAGGTCGAGGAGTGGGTGAAGCGGGCTCCCGGCGGCGGCGTGGTGAAAACAGTCAAGAAGGTAGAGCGAGAGGACCTGAACATGCCGAACCACTTGCTGGGGCACCGGAGAACGTTCCTGCAACTCAATTTCAGAAACGTGAATGACCTGATGGCGGCGAGGAAGGATATCCTGCCCCTCGCTGAGAAGAACCGCAAGGCGATGGATGCTGCTGATGTGTATGCCGAGGTTGCTGCGTAAGTAGTACCCCCTATATCCTTGCAAGAATCCGCGGCGGTATTACGATGAAGATAAGGTCCAAGGGAAGAATGGGAACCGGTTGCTAACAGGAACACAGCGAACAAGCCGGCTTCGACCTTTTTGACGATTCACGAGACGACGATAGACGAAATAATGCTTCTTTTGCCGATGCAAGCGACTTCATTGTCGATATAAGAGAGTACGATGTTCCGTACCATGTAAGAGTAATGATGGATACAGGTTTGTTTCTCGACCCAGACACATATATTGTGATACTGACAAGAACCAGACATAAGAGCCGGACGATGGTACTTCGTCGAGGCCAAGCATGGCGTAACGACAATAACTTTGAACGAGGAGAGATTGGCACCAGCAGATCCGGTTGTCATGGCCTACGATATCGAAACCACAAAGCTGCCCCTTAAATTTCCAGATGCGGCGGTGGATCAAATCATGATGATTTCGTACATGATTGATGGTCAAGGTTTCCTCATCACAAATCGAGAGATCGTGTCTGAGGACATTTCCGACTTCGAATATACCCCCAGACCCGAATACGCCGGACCGTTTATGATCTTCAACGAGCCTGATGAGAAGGCGGTGATAGAACGCTTCTTCCTCCATATCAAAGAGGCGCGACCTTCAGTTATCGCCACTTACAACGGAGATTTCTTCGATTGGCCGTTCGTGGAGACAAGAGCAAGCATCAACGGGATCGACATGTATCGCGAGATCGGCTGGAGGAAGGACAACGAAGACATCTACAAGTGCACGTACGGTGTACACATGGACTGTTTTGCGTGGGTAAACCGAGACTCCTATCTCCCCCAAGGATCTCGTGGTTTGAAGGCCGTCACCGTTGCCAAGCTTGGCTACGACCCCGACGAACTTGATCCGGAACTCATGACACCATATGCAGCCGAAAGACCACAGACTCTGGCCGAGTACTCCGTTTCCGATGCTGTCGCGACATATTATCTCTATATGAAGTACATCCACCCCTTTGTGTTCTCGCTCTGTACGATTTTGCCACTGGGTGGTGATGACGTGTTGCGCAAGGGAACAGGTACACTTTGTGAGATGTTGTTGATGGTGCAGGCCTACCAAAAGAACATTGTTATTCCAAACAAGTACATTGCTCCGAAGGAGTCGTTTTGGGACGGTCATTTGCTAGATGCCGAGACATACGTCGGTGGACATGTTGAAAGTATCGAGGCTGGCGTGTTTCGAGCAGACATCCCGGTCAACTTTGCGGTAGACACTACAGCTATCGACGAGCTGCTCAACGACCTAGACGCTGCCCTGAAGTTCAGCATTACTGTCGAAGAGAAGAAGTCTTTAGACGACATCACCAATTACGAGGAAGTTAAAGCCCAGATCGTAGAGAGGCTGATGAAGCTCAAAGAGACACCGAACCGGAGCGAGAACCCTCTGATCTACCATTTGGATGTCGCTTCCATGTACCCAAATATCATGACGACTAACCGACTGCAGCCGGATTCTTTGATTCCAGAGTCGGACTGCGCAGCATGCGATTTCAACCGACCCGGCAAGACCTGTGATAGGAGGCTGCCTTGGGCTTGGAGAGGTGAATACCTGCCCGCCAAGCGCGACGAGTACAACATGATTCGACACGCATTGGAAAATGAGAGGTTTCCTGGCCGGTTTCCCAACTCTCCAATGCGGTCGTGGTCCGAGTTATCAGAAGAAGAGCAGGCCAGCCTCGTAAGAAAGCGTTTGACGACGTACAGTCAGAAGGTCTACCACAAGATCCGTAATCAGACTACCATTGTGCGAGAGGCCATCATCTGCCAGAGAGAAAACCCGTTTTATGTCAATACTGTCAGAGACTTCCGAGACCGACGTTACGACTACAAAGGCCAGACCAAGGTCTGGAAAGGCAAGACGGAAGCCTTACGGTCATCTGGCGCTCCGAGCTCTGAGGTCGAGGCTGCAAAGAAGATGATCGTACTATACGACTCTCTTCAGCTTGCTCACAAAGTCATTCTCAACTCGTTCTATGGTTACGCCATGCGAAAGGGTTCGCGGTGGTATTCTCTGGAAATGGCTGGTGTCACTTGTTTGACCGGTGCTACTATCATTCAACTTGCCAAAGAGCTCGTCGAACGGCTTGGTCGACCACTTGAGCTGGATACCGATGGTATCTGGTGTATGTTACCAGCCACCTTCCCCGAGAATTTTGCCTTCAAGATGAAGAACGGCAAGAAGCTTGCGATCTCGTATCCTTGTGTCATGTTGAACCACAAGGTACATGCCAAGTTCACAAACCATCAATACCAGACGCTTGTCGACCCCAAGACTTTCAAGTACGAGACACACAGCGACAACTCCATTTTCTTCGAAGTGGACGGTCCCTATAAGGCCATGGTGTTGCCTACCTCAAAGGAAGAAGACAAGAACTTGAAGAAGCGGTATGCCGTCTTCAACGATGACGGTAGTCTGGCTGAGCTGAAGGGTTTCGAGGTCAAGCGTCGTGGTGAACTGAAGCTCATCAAGATCTTCCAGCAGCAGATCTTCAAGTTCTTTTGGAGGGAACAACGCTGGCAGAATGTTACGGTGCTGTCGCCAAGGTTGCAAACAGGTGGCTGGATGTGCTGAACACCAAAGGAACAACGCTAGCAGACGAGGAACTCATTGACTTGATTTGCGAGAACAGAAGCATGTCGAAGACACTCGAAGAGTACGGTAACCAGAAGTCCACTTCTATCACAACTGCCAAACGCCTGGCCGAGTTTCTTGGCGAGCAGATGGTCAAGGATAAGGGGTTGAACTGCAAGTATATTATCTGCGCCAAGCCGCGCAACGCGCCCGTAACCGAGCGTGCCATCCCTGTTGCGATTTTTTCGGCTGAGCCCGAAATCAAGCGCAGGTTTTTGACCAAGTGGCTCAAGGAAGAGCCATCAGATACAGATCCTCGGGCGCTCCTCGATTGGGACTACTACCTGGAGCGTCTTGGGTCGGTCATCCAGAAGCTCATTACTATCCCGGCTGCGCTGCAGAAGGTGCGGAATCCAGTGCCGCGTGTAGCGCATCCCGACTGGCTTCAGAGACGAATCAACATCAAGGACGACAAGATGAAGCAGAAGAAGATGACGGATATGTTCAGCAAAGGGCCATTAGAGGATATAACGAATCTCAATGGACCACGGCTTGAAGACTTGGAGGACTACGGTGCGAACCTTCTGAAACCAAAGAGTACCTCCGCTGTCATCAGCGCTTCGCAACCTGCCCAGACAAAGCAGAAGCGTAAATCACCCGAGCCCGAAAAGGAGAGCGTCGATCCCTTTGCTGCTCTCCCCAAGACGATGCCCGATCCCTCCGAAGACTATCCTGCTTTCCTCGAGTACCAGAAGCAGAAGTGGAAGATCCAGAAGGCTGCTCGTGTACGACGACGCCACCTATTCGGTGAGCGCCGTGGGAATGTAGGCAGCAACATCCAGCAGACGTTCCGTAACCAAGCAGAGGTCACATTTAGGAATACGTGGCAGCTTCTGCAGCTCAGAGCGACTGACAACCCCGGTATCGTAAACGCATTTGTGTTGATTGATGCCAAGATTCACACGCTCAACATCAAGGTGCCGCGGCAAGTGTTTCTGAACCTCAAGGCCAAAGACCTGCCCGACATTGAGGTCGACGGCTGCGAAGCGGAGCAGGTCAACCATACCTTACCGAATGGGCACTCCTCGACACATCTTTTCAAGCTCACAGTCCCTGAGGAGATCTACTTTGCCGAGGCCGAGAAGTTCTCTCTGCTCTTCAATCACCCCAGTGTTGAGGGCGTATACGAGCGACAAGTTCCCCTGAACATTCGAGCAGTCCTGCAGCTGGGAAACTTGACCACCATCGACGAAAGCCAACCCGGTGTGCTGGGCAAGGGATTGGAGCAAGGCTTCGACTTGAACAGCCTGATGCGGCCCATCAAGAACAAGACAAGCTATCTCGCAACAAACCCGCTGGCTTACCTGTACATCTCACACATCACCGCGGGCGAACGGCAGATATTCGGCATCTTTTCTTCGGCTGGAGAGCAGGCTCACATTGTCATTCTCCAGAAGAACAAAGACGCTGGGTCCGATCTCCCTAATGTTTCGAAGATCTACAACGAGTTGATGACCAAACGCATTCAAGAGGCAGAGGATGACTCGTGGCAGGCGTGTTTCAAGTATCAAAGTACATTGCAGTTCAAGGTCACCCAAGTCACGACACGCAGAAAGGCGCATCTAGAGGTTGGCGACTTGATCAAGAAGATGAAGAAGGATGAAGTCAGGCCATTGATGCTTGTGGTTCAGTCATCGCAGCGCAACCAGCTCATCCATGACGTTCCAGTCCTTTCTGATTTCCCTATCCTGCCATTGAAGTCTGACCAAGCCGATGGTCTGCTCCCACCGTTAGGCTGGCAGTCGGTAATCGCAAAACGTCTTGTGACTCACTATCTCAACCTCGGCGCCTGGATCCAGCATCTTACGAACCTTGCCAAATATGGCGACATCCCGCTCTGCAATCTAGAACGGGACGATCCTCGTTTCCTCATTGACATCGCGTACGCTCGTCGACTGCAGACGAATAACGTCGTTCTCTGGTGGTCCCCGGGTCCCGTCCCGACCACGCTGGTTATGAGCAAGATGATGTCACAGGCCCCTTGGACACTGTATCCATGCCCTCTGTCAACAATCCTGGTACCTATGCTTCAGTGTGCATTGACCTTGACGTTCGGAACCTCGCCATTAACACCATTCTGACCTCGTCCCTAATTAACGAACTCGAAGGCGCGAACTCCATCTCGTTCAACCCTGCTACCGACTCGAGCGGCGCCGACGGCACAGACACCTTGTACTCAGAGAATGCGTTCGCCAATGCAGGTGTTCTGGTCCTTCGTGAGATGGTCAAGTCGTGGTGGGCTGAGGCTTGTAAGGGCAGCACGATGGCAGATATCCTCGTTCAACACCTGGTCCGCTGGGTTGAATCGCCGGATAGTTTCATGTACGACCGTGCTCTGCACTACTACGTGCAGATGATGTCACGCAAGGCCCTGTTGCAACTCATGGCGGACTTTAGACGTGTAGGATCTCAGGTGGTATTTGCCAATTCGAACAGATTACTCCTGCAAACCAGCAAGTCCGAGGTGGGCAATGCCTATGCGTACAGCCAGTACATTCTCAAGAGTATCAAGAGCAAGCCCCTGTTCCATTTCATTGACCTAGAAGTCAAGGAGTACTGGGACTACCTTGTTTGGTATGATGAGTTCAACTACGGTGGAAAGGCTTGTCAAGAGGTCATCGAGGCCGAAACCCAGCAACTCGAGGTCATCATGAACTGGCAGATGAAGATGTTCCTGCCGATACGCCTTCAGGATATCTTCCAGAACTGGGTTGTTGAGTTTATTGAGATCATGCATGCATTGAAGCGACCAGGGGCACTGAACGGCGGTGATCCCAACTCCACGCCACGACTGACACAACTACCTATCAAGGATGGAGAGGAAAGCGAAAGAGATGCGATCATCTTGACGAAACAATTTGAAAAGCCACTGAAGAAGGAGATCAAGGGTCTGCTCGCCACTCAAGCTCGCGAGCTCCTGCACCCTGAACTCGCATCCGACTGGTCTTTCCCCGTCCTGCCAGGAACTCAAGACAACCTGTCCCGTTTTTCGAACGAAGATTCGTCGGCCGCTTCTAAGTCCAAGAAGACCAAGCGTTTTACAAACAAGAACGCCGTACTCGAGCTTGTAAAGTCGCTCATGCAGGTCCTGTCTCTGGACAAGAACATCACAACGGAGGCTCGCCTACTCCGCAAGGAGCTCCTCGCCTTCTTCGACGTGCGCGAGTTCTCCAAGGAGGCGGCGTTCGCGAACCCGTCTTCGTCGCTCAAGATCGCGCAGTGGAGCTGCTCCGAGTGCACGCTGGCGCGAGACTGGGATCTGTGCCGTGACGAGGCGCTGCTTCCAGGCATGGCATCGGTGACGGCCAACTTAGCGGCCGATGCGCCTGCTGGGCAGATTCAAGGGGAGCTGCGCCGAGCTGCTGCGGCCAAGAGTTGGCGCTGTGGGTTCTGCGACGCAGAGTTTGACCGGCTACGCGTCGAGGAGCGGCTCATGGCCGACGTCGAGCGTGGCGTCGTCGAATGGACCACTCAGGACGTGAAGTGTACCCGCTGTGGCGGTGTTCGCCTCAACGAGTTCGCTGAGCACTGCACCTGCTCCGGCGCCTGGGGCGAGAGCGTCAAGCGCGAGGACATGCTAAAGAGGCTTGCGGTGTATCAGGGGGTGGCGGAGTGGTTTGGCATGCGCATGTTGACAGCGGTGGTGGAGGAGGTTTTGGGGAGCTTGTAGTTTGATGTTATCATCCCGTTGCACATTGATTGCTGGCATGTTTGACGCCGTTGCTTGCATAGCTGGTGTTTGGGTGTTTGATTTTTGGGCTTTGGTGTCGGAAACCGCGGTCTAGTCAATGGGCGTATGGAGATAGTAATGCCCTAATCATTTCCAAGTCATATTTTCTTTAGTTTGAATTATTGTGATGATGAATCGTCCAGAGCGAATATGTGTCATGTTCAACCAATCTACCCCTGAAATATACGAGCTACCCCTATTTTGATAGAAGCACGACGTACGGCCCATTCCTCGTAGAATGTAGGTAGCTTGCTGGCACCGAGCCCAGTTAGGCTCGTTGTAAGCGAGCGTCAACCTCTAGACTCGGAGGGTCGATCCCGTATCCGGCGATAATCTCCTAGGAATGTCGAAGAGCTCCGGGGTAGCGATCTTGGCGTCGGGGATTGCGGCGCAGGAGAGGGGAAGTCGGCTTTGGCATGCTTGGCCCTCACCAGTCGACGCCTACACCTCATGACGCCGAGATCACGGGTTCAGCAAGATTGCTTGGCACCTGACGGCTAGCGCTTACCGACTATCCAGAGAGTGGAGGAGCAGAAAGCACCCCATGGGGGGGGGGAAAGACATGATCTGGGGTAGCATAGCAGGGGTGGAGTTCCCAGTAGCCACCCAGGTTGATAGGGCCGCCTACTTCCTGCCCGAGACACCACGGCTTTGGTTCCGGTTCGTGCCCGGGCACAGATGGACCGACAGACGTATTTATTCAATCCAGCCGCACGCTTGACGTCCCGAAAAGGTGACGGTTTCTTTTCGAACTGAAATCAACCACTCATCAGGAAAGCACAATGGCCAGCTTCGAAAAGGGCCAGATTGGCGCGTCTGACCATGCCGAGTACGTCCCGGACACGCTCCTCATCGAGGCAGCCATCGCCAACAGCGACAAAGAGACGCAGCTTCCCAGGAAAGAGCTGTTCTCCCGCTATTGGCCCGGGGCCGTGTACAGTGTGCTGCTCAGCATGGCCCTCATCATGGAGGGCATGGACGTCGGCTTGGTGAGTCTCTTCAATCCCAGTCTCGAGGTCGGCCACACACGGACAGTTCAACCAGCTAACTCCCGAGCGCTTCCCAAGGTCAACAACTTCTTCGGCCACCAGGGGTATCTGAACAAGTTCGGCTGGCCAGACGCCAATGGGAAACAGCACATCCCGACGAGTTGGCAGTCGGCGATTGGTGCGTACAAACACATTCGACGGTTGGCATGTCGCCCACGCGAGCTGTCGACTTGCTGGTGGAAGCTGACTCTCGAGCGACAGGGAATGGGAACAACATCGGTTCCATCATCGGCCTCCTGCTGAACGGCTGGTTGCAGTCCCGCTACGGGTCCCGACGGGTGTACATGGGCGCCATGGCGCTGATGGGAGCCACCATATTCGCCCTATTCTTCGCCGTCAACGTGCAGATGCTGTTCGCCGCCAACATCCTCTGCGGCGTCCCCTGGGGTATCTTCCAGACCCTCACTACCGCCTACGCCGCCGAGATCTGCCCCGCCGCCATGCGCGGATACCTGACCGCCTGGGTCTCCATGTGCTGGGGCTGCGGCTCCTTCCTCGCCGCCGGCGTCCTGCGCGCCTCGCTCGACCTCAAGGGCGACATGGGATGGAAACTCCCCTACGCCTTGCAATGGGTCTGGGTCGTCCCGCTCTTCTTCGCAGCCGTGTTCGCGCCCGAGAGCCCCTGGTACCTCGTCCGCCGTGGACGTATCGAAGACGCGGAAAAGTCACTGCGTCGGCTCGCCAGGAAGGACCTCTACACGGAACAATCCATGAAGGAGACCCTCGCTCTTATGATACATACAAATGAAATGGAGAAGGTCGAGTCCGCCCATGCTAGCTTTAGAGATTGCTTCCGAGGCACCAACTTGCGACGGACGGGTATTGTCGTATGTCCCCCTTTTCTCAGCTTCCGGTCTGCCTCGCCGAGGGCCCATCGGCTTCTTTCTATTGCATCAGACCCGGACGTCCTAACCCATTGTCACCACAGTGCATGGCCTGGGTCATTCAAATACTCAACGGCCAATCCATTGCTTCTTTCGCGACCATCTTGTAAGTCGGATGCCCGTTTCGAAAACAGAAAACTGTGACGTGGAACTAAACTCGGTGACAATCTAGCCTGAGAGCGGCCGGCATGCCTCAAGTACAAGCCTTCAACTACAGCATGGGCATACAATCTGTCAACATCTTCGCCACCGCCATCGCCATCGTGCTCATGGGCCGCGTAGGCCGGCGCATCTTCTACCTCTACGGGTCAACAGGCATTGGCCTGCTCATGTTAATCATCGGCATCCTGGGGTTTGTCCCCGACCAGACCAACACGGCCATCGCCGTGGCCGTCGTCATGATCATGGTCAACTTCATCTTCAAGATCTCGCTGGGCCCCACCTGCTACACCATTGTGGGCGAGGCGTCATCAAGCCGCGTCCGCGCGCAGACCATCGTCATCGGCCGCGCCGTCTACGTCCTCGGCCAGATCGCCGTCAACCAGCTCAACCCCCGCATGCTCAACGACACCAGCGACGCCTGGAACTGGGGCGCCAAGACGGGACTCTTCTACTTCGGGCTCTGCGGCATCTGGGCCGTCTGGATCTTCTTCTTTCTCCCCGAGACCAAGAACCGGACCTTTGGCGAACTCGATTACCTTTTCCAGACGCGGACGCCGGCGAGGAAGTTTGCCACAGCCCCTGTCGACTGTAAGTGCTCCCTCACCTAACATCCAACCGAAATCTTGGATGGGGTTCTGACCTGGCACGATACAGTATTCGAACTTACAGGTGGTAAAGCCTATACGGCTGAGGATAAGCCTGGGAGAAGTGCCGTAAACGTTGAGTAAAGGTCATTGCTAGAAGACATGCCTACTAGTTTTCAAGACTATGATTGCTCCAGGGAAGCAGTAAATTATGTAGAGCGAGGGGTACGTTCACCACCTGTTCAAAGTCAACAGGGGCACTATTCAAAACATAAAGTAAAACCCGATTTCCATTCCTTTGCCAATCGACTGTTTAGAGTCAGTCATCAGTTGCTTCGTAGTAAGCATTGCAATGAACAAGCCGGACTGGCCGCTAACAGTGATAGAACGGCAGTTAGCGGTTTGGCGCATGCAACGTTAAATGCGCCGTTGCCGATCTGCGGGAAAGCAAGACAGCCTCAAGGGCTGGATTCTGGCCGATTACGTCAGACACGGCCTGGAATTGCCGAGCCGGAGGGGGAGTCTGGGAGGGAAGGACTTCGATTGGCCTGCAGCGTGCAAGCGAAGGGGGCACGATAAACGCATCCGACGTCTGGATACGAGTTGATGGGCAAAATAGGACAATAGGAAGGAAATAGGGGTCTCGGTCTTCTCGAAGAAGGGAGGCGGGAGGGTTCGGGACATGCGGCGTGCCAATGAGGGGGCACAGACAGTCGAACGCCCGAAAATAGCACCACGTCAGTAGGGCGACAGCGCAGAAGTCAATATGGCTAGCAGCGGAACGGATGGACGCGATACGAGAATCAATAACGCACCGAAAAACTAGCTGCCAGTATGACGATAACTTGATATAAACAGGAAAACCAGCCGCCGCCACCATTTCCCGCCGCGGCCATTTCCATCCTACCAAGAGGAAAGAAGAGAAACAAAAAGAAAGCAGCAACTCCAGATCCAGACTATCGTCGTTTCCTTCGACGTCATTCGCTGAATTCAACACCAAAACACCGGCACAATGAAGCTCAACTCGCTCCTCGCCGTTGCCCTGGCCACAGCCACAGACGCGCTCGCAGTAGCGAGACCGCGGGCCGAGAGTGGCTGGAAGGTGACCCGTTTCTCGTCTTATGTCGCCGCCCACTCCATCACCCAAGTGTAGGTCAAGCCAAGGCATGTGCATCGCCACAACACAGTACTGATTGCTTGCCCGACAAACAGCACTTCGTTCTACGTAACGCAGGGGGAGAACGGCACGGCCATCGCCTGCACCAACGGCACTGGCGCCACCCTCTCGGCCACGCCCTACCTGACGCCCGTCGACGACGCCCAGTGCGCCGACGGGTCCGGTCTCGGCTTCTCGATGCACCAGGTCAGCACAGAAGCCGTCGAGCTTACGGTCAAGGAGAGGGCCGCAGGTGGCCTCTCGGGCACTTGGAAGAGCGACGACAAGGTGGTCGAGAGGATCCAGTCGCCCGGCAGCAACAACCCCAACGGGCAGATCACCCAGTACGTGGGGCCCGCCGACTTCGAGCTCACGATGCAGTGAAATTGGGAGATGATAATGACACTGCAGCCTGCAGGGGCAATGAATACTTAGTTAGATTCCATTCACATCACATGAACACAGAGTGAGTTACTCGTCACTAACCCGCTTTTGGCCCGCATCGCGACATGATGAAACCGCCCTATGTATACGCCCGTAACCGGCGGTTTGTCATCCAATCAGCTTCACTCTCGATAGCTCAGTTGGCAGAGCGATGGACTGTAATTTTCACCTTGTAATCCACAGGTCGCCGGTTCAAATCCGGCTCGGGAGAGTGACCAATCTGCCCTTTCCTATCAACCGTCCCAGGCGGTTTTCAGGAGAAGCTTCTTTTTGCACTGGTTCATATCCATCTCCAACCAACAACATGTTTTCCACAGCCCATTCCCTGATGTCGTCGAAGTTCTTGCACCGGTGCCGGGACTGAAAGTCTGGGGACGCCGGGGGCCCTCGGCGCCGTCGATCTTGGCTCTCTTCGTCTTCCGAATGTCATCATCCGGCAATAGGGGGTCGATTCATGACTTGCCCATGTAACGTGCGTGTGACAACTCGCTAGTATCTTTTTTTTCTCCAGCTGTGCGATTCGAGTATACGTGACGATGTTCCATAGTTGGAATAGGCCATGTCAGACACTGGCATATCGAATCTGGTCGGCTGCAAGCACTCAATTGAGAGGTGTGGCCGAAGAGGAACGGCCCATGGGTAGTTGCGATTGATCTCATGATACTGGGCGCATCTGACTGGTAGTTCGAGTGATGCCAAGACTACTTTCCCAGGGCCCTGGCAGGAAGTCCGTCGCCGGTGACTCACTCGAGCCGCCAAGCAGGAGACGTCCCGAGCTTCCGAACCTCAGCCGTCGCAAGCTGTGATTCTATATCACTACCTCCATCTCCAACATCAAGAACCGTATTTCCTCGAATCTTGTGTTCCCCCGCAACCAGTGAGACGGCGCCTCGTCGAATCGACCAAAATGGTTCTCATGAAACACCTCCCTCCTCGCGCCATCCTAGGCAACACTAGACATGCAGCATCTATCCTATTGCCAATCCCACTAGCGAATAGGGAGGACGAACTTGACGGGGAAGACCAACCCCCAGAACTCGAACCCGACCAGGTGGATGGCGAAGGTGAAGAGGAGCAACCAAAGTCAGCGCGATATACACACATCAAGTTCACACCGCTTGAGAACGACCCAATCGACGAAGGCCGGGAGCTCGCGAAGAGCGGCGATGTGAAGCTTCCTGGGCACAATCCCGCGCCGAAGCTGTGCGTCGTTCCCGGCCCGGTCCCGTCGCCCGCGCCAGCTCCGTCGGAGGAGCAGCAGATTGCCGACCTGTATCGACGGGGGATACTCTACGAGGTCGTCAAAGACGAGGCCCATTGGGCAGGTTTCAACTTCGACGCCATCCACCCTTCCAAGCCATTTTACACAATAAAGCACAGCGCCAAACGTTGCAAGAGAAAGCCTGGCGCAGACCCCGCCTTGCTGGGTGGCGATTACGTCTCTGACGAGGTCTGGGACTTGGTCGCGCAATTGTCCGACGTCGATTCGTTCGACTTGGTGATGCTGCGTGAAGCAGGGTCGGAATTGGAGTCGTGGGCCGGCAGCGACTCAAACTGACACTGCAATGTCGTCATGGAACTTCCCGGGCGCGCCCCCCTCGGTCCCGACTGCCCAACCTCGTCGGACTTAGGCTGCATTGATCTCCGAGCATCGTGGCTAATTCTCTCTGCCCATGCCTGCCCATCGTCGTCTCCTCCTTTGATTCTACGAGTCATCCCAATCTAGGCTTTGAGCTATCTGGCTACAGGGACAACTTTCTTGAGATACAACCCATCTCCGCCACCATGGCGCCACCCGACAACAGGCCCGCAAAGAAACAGCAGTTCGACCTCATCAACCGCGGGGTCAAGCGTCCCACTCCGCTGGGCACCGCGACCTTTATTGGCATGCGCCTGGCTGACATCCCTTGGCAATACCATCTGTTACACAATGGCGCGGCCGAGCGCGCCGTCTCCGCCGTCGGCCTGTCCACGTTGGCAGTGGCCACGACTACCGCCAGCACCACGGGGATCGCCCTGCTCGACCAGTTGGACCTGCCGCTGCCGCGCCTGCTGTTGCTTGCCATGGCCGCGGGGTCGACAGCCAAGCAGATCTTCTGGCTGACGTACCTGAGCGCCGAGGAGTTCCCCGCCAGCGCCGCTGTGCCCGTCGCCGTCTTCAACACCGCCTTCAACTCGCTCAACGCCGTGCTCATCGCCGGTGCGGCGACATCCTCGCTCGCCGGTGGCGGCCCGCGCCTGTCCCTTCTCCTTGGCGACTCCTTGGCGGTCAGCGACTTGCCGCTCTCGGTGCTCGCGGGCGCCCTGATGTACGCTGCAGGCATCACCATCGAGACGCTGTCCGAGTACCAGCGCATGCGGTTCAAGCAGGCCGCGCAGAACCAGGGCAAGGTCTGTAAGGTCGGGCTGTGGCGCTGGGCGCGACACATCAACTATTTTGGCTACGCGCTGTGGCGCGGCGGCTACGCCATGGTCGGCTGCGGCTGGCTCGGCGGTCTCCTGGTGGGCTTGGGAATGGGATGGGATCTGAGTACCCGTGCCGCGGGCATCCTCGACGAATATTGCCGCAAGCGGTACGGCGAGCAGTGGGCTCAATTCAAAATGGAGGTTCCTTGCCGCATCGTCCCGGGACTGTATTAAGTGGTTGTCAATACGTAGTCGTCGGTACTGGTTCGTCATTACGAAAGCTTAGTCGAGTGACTATCGTGGGTAGTTGTCATCATCTCCGCGGGTCAAACGTATATGTACGAAGGCAAAGTATATCGAAAAAATAAGATTTCATATATATTACTATACCATTACACCAGATTGGTTATCCAAGTGGCAGCTGATTGAGAAGGCAAAGCCGATAGGTCTCATAACTCATTACATGCATCAAAGCGACTGCAAAGCGCAGAGTAGGTGGGTATCATCTAGGACTTCAACAGTCCTCCCAGGATGCCATTGATCAGATTGAAAATCCAGCCCAGCAAGCTCGCACCATCGTGGAGAGCATTGGAGATCTTCTTCGCAGTCGGCGACTGGTCGGCCGTGGCCAGCCACTTGTCGATGTTGGACTGGTCCTTGGGATTGTACGACGGAGTGCCACCCGGCAAGACCTTGGTGCACTCAGTCAAACTGTTGATATTACTGAGGCCAAGCATACTCAGGCGGATGTAGCCAGCAGCGAAGTCCTGAATGAAGAAAATAGTAATATGTGAGTCAATCTGTTTCATACGTTTCGATTGTATGATGAGGGGGGATGTGATCTTGCTCTTACCTCGTTCCAGTCCTGTTGCCCGCCGGCACTCGCGAATTTCTTCCACTCCGGAGCGGTCTGGGGGTGCTTCGACAAGGCGATATCACTGTTGAACTTGAAAACGCGAGGAGGGGCAGGCTTGGTGCCGAGGGTCTGGCCGTAGAACAGGACGTCCCACACACCGGGGGTGCTGTCCTGAGGGTCGCCGGCGCGTGTGGTGTTGACAAAGAACTGCTGAGATGTTGTGTGAGCACCGACGAGCGCGGTGAGCGAGTGAGGGCCGATGGTCTTGTCGCGGAACAGCGCAATGAGGTCATCCGCGCTCTGGTCAACGCCGGGCAGCAGGTTAGGAGGGCCGGGCTTGGCGACGTCCACGCGGCCGACGTAGGACTTGATCCGCGGGCCCAGGGGGCAGACGACGGTGGCGACGGTGGCGCCCATCTGGATTATGTCGGCTAGGGAGACGGGGTAGCCCTTTTGTTTGTTCCAGGTGTTGTACCAGCCGTTCACCTTCTGGCAGATGTCCTGGAGGCCATTGTTGTCGGCGCGGTTGATCTCGTCCGTCAAGCAGAGCGACCCGTCGGCGCCGCCGGGCTGGCCTTGTGCCGCTGTAGTCTTGGACCAGGTCCCCGCATCGTGAAAGCCGAGACGTACAGCTCTGCGGGCCCACGACGTGCAGCGACCCGAGGGGCCCCGGAAGTCCTTCACCATGTCATTGACGATGTACTGCCACACGCAGCATGTGTCTTTCTTGCACGCCGCGCTTCCGAGGGAAGGGGCATTCCAGCCCACAGTGCTTTGGGGTGTCCCCGAGCCGGTCAGGATTTTCTTGATGTCGGCCGCCGTGGGAGTGAGCTTATCGTCCGGGAGAGTGATGAGATCGCCGAGGAGCTCCTTCGAGTCAAACTCATCATTATCGCGGCGCATTATCTCGGCCATCTGCTCGCCCATGCCAGGATAGCCCATGGCAGAAGGGACACCGGCCAAGACCACCGAAGTGGTGATGATATTGGACCACAGCATTGCCAACGAACGGTGGGGCAGGGTGGGAACTCAAAGGGGTTATTTGACTGGAGAAAGTGGTCGATAGTGCCTCAGAGAGAGTTGCAAGGGAAAGGCGGAGCGAATCCGATGAAGCGAATGGTGTGATGTGGGATCTGAGATAGTTTAAGACACCGGGGGCATTGCCATTCTTATACTCGATCTTCGAGGGAGATAAGAGAGATGCCCACGCCTCTTTCTTCGAGTGCGGACCTGAGCCGTAGCTCATAGACAGCAGCGACTACGATGTGCAAGCCACCATAAGACGACGGCTGGCGGCTGAACAACCCCTCAGCCGACATTGACGGAAAGCAGCCGTCTGGTGGCCCAGCCGCTCTCGCTCCCCACTTACGGGTTCGTAGTCATGGTATTGCTGGGCCATCGTCAGGTTCCAAGGCCGGATGGTGTTGCTGTGCTGCTACAACTAGCTCGTAGAGGTATGCGCTCAGGACGTCGGTTGCCAAGAAAAGCAAAGGAACAAAGCAGAGAATGGCCCAACGCCGTAGCCGGCGACCCGACGGCATGGAGACTTGCGAAGTTTACCAACATCTCGGGTCCCATTGGCCACCCCTAGCGACTTGATGACTGGGGTTCCTTTTGCTCATGCGGAGAAGCTCGTAATAGCCCCTCGCTACCCTGGCGCCTGGTGCCTGGGTATGGTGAAGAGGCGGTAGGTTTGGGGGCCGGCCCAGAGCGAGCCCTCGAATTTAGGGTTTAGCGTGAGCATCCGAAGGTCGCTGGCGTCGGTACAAGCCCTGGTGCCTGGTGCTCTGACTATTAAGCAGCGTGCAGTAGTCTAGAAGCGACTCTGCCCAGCTTGCTCGGTGCCAGAAACTCTGTCAGGGCGTGGAGGCGCGGCCGGTGTAACAGGCAGTCGACCTGTATCATGCAGGACGTACATAGACCCTTAGGCAAGGGTTGCCAGTACAACGCTGAGATATAGCATGTCCACTGGCTGCATATTGCCCCGGCTGACTAGCCCCATTTGCAGCTCAGATTTACCGAAGGAGGCATTTCCCGGAGCCAATCCAGAGTGTACGAGGTCGCCTATTTCGGGCATCGGATAGCGTCGTCCGTCCAATCGGCGCCGAGCAACCATCTTCAACCTGACACTCAATTATCGACACTAATCCATTGGCTGAGACAGAAGGGTGGGATATGCAGAGGTCACCTGAAAGGAGGGAAAAGCAAGCATACTCCCCCGAGCCCTTCCTGATTTGAAGATGCGGTATCCCAGAATATTCTTTTTCTCTCCATGCCGTACGTTTCGTGCGACGACTTGGCATACGGCTGATATGCATGCAGCCATGGCCCAAGCCTCGACGTGGCTTCAGCCAACCCATGGACAGCAGAACCGTGCAGACCTGCCACTTGGAGTCCCTATTTGAGGATACTGTGCACATTCTGCCTGGAAAGAACGAACATTGGGCTTGCGAGATGAATGCTTGCTCGTTTTACTTGCTGGGCTAGTCCCCTGGGTGGGAAGTTGTTTGCTTTTGCGCTTCGGTTGTCCGTTGGGGTTACGCTAACGTAGGCACACCTACAGGCATCCATGCTAGGAGCTTCACGCTTGGCCGTTCGTTACTCAACATCGACGGGTACCTGAGTAAGTAAATGTGTCGGGAGTCTGGAGAATGTGATAGACTCGCATCTTCAAGTTACATTTAGTCAGCCAGCCTGCGACGATTGCACAGCGGGGTGGCTTCCAGCTGAGCCCGGTTCCAGTCATCAATGTTCCCTGTATCTTTGCCGACTTGCAGCTCGTAACCTGTATTAGCAATGACGGTGAGAGTCGGCGGGGCGTATTTCGTGCTCGCCCATCCGGCTTGCCAGGCCTTGCTCAGGTAGAACAGCTGTCCACGCTTTACTCCTTCTGCCCCACAACGACCTCTTCTTTCTCATCCGTGGGCCTGTTTTCGACGCAGACGTACCCCCTGAACTTTCGAGCAGGTAGTTGGGCAGCAAACTGTATGGGCGGCGGCATGTCAGTAAGAGGAACCAGTACCCTATGTAAATCTTTTCACGTACCATTTCATCAATCTCCTCAAGAGTTCTGCCTTTGACCTCGGGCAAGAACAGATACACCCAGACCGCAGCCACGATACAGGATGGCAACCAGATATACCCGTATCGAGGACCCCAGTTTAGGGACTGTGGGTTGATGAAGTAGGGCGCTGTGAAGGTTGTGAGCCATGCGAAGAAAAACCCAACTGCTGCGGCCAGCCCGAAGGTGTGACTCCTTAGGCGCTGTGATGGAATCTCGCCACCGGCCAGCCATGCGTACGAAGCTATCATTCCCTAGTAAAAACATTAGCGCCATGTCAACTAAACGCCATATATGTCCGCATTCTCACATTGTAGCTCATCAGGTACAAGCAGGAGAAGGCTACCAGAACCTGGCCAGTAACCTTCGCGCCGGGGTTCTTGTCGTAGACCACGGCGACGATCAATTGCAAAATACCGCAAGTCACCAGGCCACTCATGAGTAAGACTCTCCTTCGGCCGTATCGCGTGACAATAAGGGAGTTGGCAAAAATCGCCACAAGTCCTACGGTACTTAGGACGCAGCTCATGGCAAAAGGATCCGAGACATTTGCCATGGTGAAGAAGTACGCTTTATAGGCTGCCACATTGTTAGCTACCGTTGCATTTCAGTTACTTGGGCTAGTACGTCGCCCAAGGTGAATAGAAATGGAGCTTTCCGGTGCAGAATTTGGCACTCACCGATGATGAACATCGAGCCTGAAGCCGCCTGGAGTGTTACAGCAGAGACCGAGAGGAATGTTCGTCGGCGGTCTATGGGGTTCTTGAACATGTCTATTACACCGACACTGCCTCCCACTTCTCTTTCCTTGTCGATGGCAGCTTTGATGATTGCGGCCTCGTCGTCGATTCGAGAGCCTTTCGGCCTGAGCCATTCCAGGGACTTGCGGCCTTTGTCAAGCTTCCCCTGCAGTATAAGCCATCGCGGGGACTCGGGGATGAATATCATGGCAATGCTCAGGATAAAGGGAACAATGAAGATGAGCCCCAGTGGGATGAGGTAGGCCGACTTGTCGGGGCGTCCGGCGGTGGCCCAATCGACAATAGTACCGATCAGAGTACCCTTGATTCACTTGTGTAAGCAATGTCTATGGCGTTTATTCGGGTCGGGTTGTTGACTTGCAATGGAAGTACTGAACTGAAACGCGGTGAGAAAGAGGCCACGGTATTTTGCCGGACTGGACTCTTGGATATAGAGTTGGGAATACGTCATGAAGTAGCCGTTGGCGAGCCCAATGAGGAAGCGTCCGGTATACAACGCTCCGATATCTTCAGTGGCCATCATGATGATGTTCGAGACACAGCACAGGAGTGAAGCAAGCCATAGGCAGGCTTTTCTCCCGAGTTTGGCAGCTGTGAAGCCTGCCGTGCCGGAGCTGATGAAAGCCCCCAGCGTCATCAAAGACGATATCAACTGCTGGCGCTCCGTGGATATATTCCAGCCTATCTTGGCTATCTTGGTATCGACTCTGTACCCGTACACCTACGATGGTCAATATCAACCCTCATTTGTGCCGGTTAGGACGCACCATTAAGAAGCCAGGCATGGCCTGGAGGCCCCCGATCATACCGAAGTCGATCCCATACTGGAAGGGAGAGAGGATAATCAGCCCACAGGCTAGAAAGCATCGCCAGTGGGCGCGAATCGTATCTTTGTCGACAGATCCCATCTTCGAGATTTTGAATGGCCGATGACGGAGAATGTCGTACTTGGATGCAACAAAGTGACAACTAAAGAGGTTCCCTCCGCAGCTAATAAGACAAGAGCAGCTTGCACCATCACATGGGGACTTCCCTTATCTAACAATCCAAGATCTCGCTTGGTCTTAGCCCTATCAATAAAGGTAATACCTCCGTATACGAGGGGCTATCAGGCATGAAATAGGCGAACTTGGCAGCCTCCGGCAGATCTCCCGTTGGCCATAAGAGACCCATAGCTGCATCACCACCAGGGTCTGGGGAAACGCGGAGGCGGGGGGTAGTTCTGAGGCCGCTATACCTAGATCGTCGGGACTTCAACCGCTGACACTGAGGCGCCTTACGACATAGCGTTGGCAGATGCGCTTTGCAGAGTGTCGACGGCGCTTGAACCAGTTTCGCATGGGGGTCTGAAGCAGTAATGATAGCTAGGCAAAACTGTACCTGGTAATGGCGAGGTTGTAAAGAAGGTTGGTCGCCGGGGTCACAACTGCGATCTCCAACTCCTCGTCATAATGTGACCTCGGAGGATCATACACCACCATCGCAACTGCTTTTCTGTTGCCCGTATTGAGGCTTAGCGAGTTTTGACAAGTCCAGATCAAGCCCGATCCGACTGTAGCCAGCCATTGCATGCTGACACCAGTTGCGCTCGTGTAGATCCGGACCATGGTGGTTGAGCTACAAACTGAGCCCAGACAGAGCAATACAGGCGATAGTAGGCGTGGTCAGTGGAGCCCCGCCTTGGGCAGGGAGCTCTGGCCAAGTCGCAGTTAACCCCACGCAATTCGGTGGTGGGCTTGCTCGCAGCAAAGAAACAAAAGTTGTGCCTCCAGCAATCTAAAAGATCTGTGAAAGACGCTGGCAAACCTCTGCATTGGCCTTCCGTCACCTCCGACGTAGCAGAGACCGCAGCGAGCTCCAAACATCCCCCGAAAATGTCGACAACAGGGAAGGACGCCATCTCCAGGTACGTGCCATCGTTCCGTTCACCACGAAGCGCCGTGGCCAACGAAACCCCCACGACTAATCGGTAGCAGCAAGGAGGCAGGCGCAACCAACCCTCGGGGAATCCCCCAGGCACCCTTCGTCGACAAGGTCGAGGACTATGTGACGTCCAGAGAAGAAGTCGAAGGAACGCTGCGAAACTTCCAGGAAATGATCTCGTACGTACTCAGCCACAACTGCTCGAGACCACGGCCAAGAGGAATCCGGAGGGAGTGGTCACCTCGTCGATGCGCGCGAGAAAATGATAGCAACGAGCAGCGAGCCTCGACCAAGGCATAGCGCGGCTGACATCGCCCCTCCCCCAGGAAATACCAGTTCATGGAGCTTAATCTGCAGCGAAGAGTCGCGGGACTCAACGACAAGATGCCCGATATCCAGAAGACACTCGAGACGGTGCGGTTCTTAAAAACGAGGACGGTAAGCTGGTCGGGTTCAGGGGCTCAACACGACGAGGTCTAACAAGGATTGGCTATTTAGGAGGAATCCGATCCGATCGAGACGACCTTCGAGCTCAACGACACGCTATACGCCAAGGCAAAGGTACCACCGAGTGATGAAGTCTACTTGTGGCTGGGAGTACGTACACCTGGAGACCTCCATACGATGTCGCAGTTTTGACACAATCCATTCAGGCGAATGTAATGCTATCATACCCGATAGACGAGGCAGAGGAGTTATTAAAGACGAAGCTTGCGGCAGCGAAGCAAAGTTTTGCCAACTGCGAAGAGGATCTCGACTTTCTGCGCGAGCAGATCACGGTACGTTGTTGATGACGGGTTATCGGCTTGGCGATACCCATACAGTTACTGACTTACCTCACAGACCATGGAAGTCGCGGTAGCGCGAGTTTACAACTGGGATGTCGTACAAAAGAGGAAAGAAAAGGCCGATGGAGAAGGCAAAGGTAAAGGGAAGAAGAGAAGTCTTGATCAGCCCAGTTTCAGGGGCTACGGAGAGGTCCAGAAGATAAGCAATCCCTGCGGACTCTGGCGTTTTCGACTCTCGCAAGAAACGAATAAGAGGCCGAATAACAAAGCCTAAAGTTTAGGACGCCTGTAAATCGCCACGTCCTGCAAGCCGGCTGGGAGCTCTGGTGTGGCAGGCGAAAGGGGCGTGATGACCTTCGCTATCTCAGCAAGCAGTCTTGCAATAGCCCCAGACCGTAACATACCCGGCACGAGGGCCATGTGTTTGCTGACGTCAGGCAATATACGGAGTAGGAAGAAATAGAAGGGACGATCGGTATCCAAACAATTGTGCATGTTGTGACTCCCCCACCGTTGATTCGACCCCCTTTTTATGGCCCAAGCCTACGCAAGACGCGAATGGACTAAAGATGGGAAATATCGAAGTAAAATTGCACTGAATTGCGCCCTGAGGCGGACTGGCGGACAGCGGGGAAGCAGCTTCTGGCGGGGTTAAATTTCAGATGGCCGTGATGAATGGACCCTTGGGATTACGTATGTACATACATACTTACACTCCAATAAGGCGAAACTTGGGAATGAATGGGCAGGGGGCGTTCACGATGCAACACAACAACCAGGGCACTAAGATGAGGAGGTGACGGGTGATAGGGGAAGTTATTTGGCTATCTCCTGGACTGAATCAGTACTACATACCGACACGACAGAGATGGAAGCTGAAGCCAAGCACTATGTACTGGCTATCCGCTATGTACCCCAAAAAGATCCACCAAACAGCCCACCGCTTTTACGAGGTCTCAACATGGTTCTGACAGGTGGGAAGCCTCTTCTGGCCTGGGGCCTAAGGGCCTGTACATACATACATACATACCTAATACATGTTAACCGTCCGTTTCTAGGGAGCCCATACTAATACACAACCAGTGATTCCACGACCCAGAAAACCCACTTCTGATTGGCAGTAAGCCAACCGATTCCTGCCAAATTCCCAAATTCCCACCGCTGTCGTCCAGGCCCGGCTTCCGGGTCTTGGGCTAAGCAACTAAACGCCCCAGCGACCCTAACCATCACGAACCGGATTGGGCTTGGACTCGAACCCCCGGCGGCTTCCAGGAGAAACAGAAACAGAAACAGACCGCAGTGTTATTACGGGAATATCCTTGCCCGTCCTCTTCCTCTACTCGCGTCGAGAGATACTACACCATTTCATCCCGCTACCCTTCAAGCTAAAGAACAGGTTGCTGCAAAGCCGTTCATTCTTCCCCCTTCTCAGCTCCTATCCCACCCCGCGCCCAACTTCAACAAGAACTACCACAACCCACTTTCTTCCATACCGCCATACCGCCATACCATCTTCACCATGGCAGCCGAAAACCCGACCATGACGTTGAACGCCAAGTACGACGACTATGACTTCCCGACGACTGCCCCCGAGGGCCGCCCTGGTCACCCTGGACATCTCACCTCGGAGCAGCAGGCCCAAGTCGACCAGCTGCGCTTGTTGCTCGAGGCTGAGGGCTACACCGACCGCCTCGATACGCTGACTCTGGTATGTGTGACCCTCTGGCGTGTCTGGTAACTCGACCGTGCAACTGCTGACGCGGAGACCGTTGTGATAGCTGCGGTTCCTGCGCGCCCGAAAGTTCGACGTCAACCTGTCAAAGAAGATGTGAGACAACCCAGCCCGCTGCGCAGTACGCGGTAGAAAGGCCCCGCCAACTGACCGACTGCGAAAACTAGGTTCGTCGACTGCGAGACGTGGCGGAAAGAGACCAAGCTCGACGAGACGGTGCCCATCTGGGACTACCCTGAGAAGGAGGCGCTCTTCAAATACTACCCCCAGTACTACCACAAGACCGACAAGGTACGTAGATCTTCGCTCACACATGCATCAAGGCCTTTTCGAGGTGGTCACCCGTCATCAGGCTTTCTATGGGATGACTCGGCTGACATGACAATCCTTTCACCCTTCTAGGATGGCCGTCCGGTGTACATTGAGCAGATGGGCGGTATCGACCTGACCGCCATGTACAAGATCACCACGGCCGACCGTATGCTGACAAACCTGGCCGTCGAGTACGAGCGCCTGTCGGACCCGCGCCTGCCCGCGTGCTCGCGCAAGGCCGGCAGCCTGCTCGAGACGTGCTGCACCATCATGGATCTGAAGGGCGTCGGCATCACCAAGGTGCCCCAGGTCTACTCGTACGTCAAGCAGGCCTCGGCCATGTCGCAGAACTACTACCCGGAGCGCCTGGGTCGCATGTACCTCATCAACGCGCCCTGGGGCTTCTCGGGCGTCTGGGGTGCCGTCAAGGGCTGGCTGGACCCCGTCACCGTCGAGAAGATCCACATCCTCGGCTCGGGCTATCAGAAGGAGCTGCTTGCCCAGGTCCCCGCTGAGAACCTGCCCAAGAGCATCGGCGGCACCTGCGAGTGCGAAGGCGGTTGTGCTTTCAGCAACGCCGGCCCCTGGCAGGACGCCCAGTGGACCCGCCCCGCCAAGTGGGAAAAGAAGGCGGGTGCTGCCGCCGCCACGACCGCGCCGAAGGAGGCTGCTGCTGGCGAGAGTGTGCCGGTCACTGCCGCCGAGGACGCCCCGGCTGCCGCCCCGGCCCCTGCTGCCGCATAAGCGTTCGCCCGTCGTTGCCTGGGTACGTGTCAGGGATGTTGAGACTTGGAAGTAAACCGTGGTCATGGGAAGAAAACTAGACTAGGGAGTCCTGTATGGGATTGATTGCATTGAGAAAGATCAAGAAATGTGTGTCCTGAGTAGATACATCAGCAGGACACTTTTGATTCCTCGTTTCACTTCACTGCCGACTGATAGATCAAAAGAAATATGATCGATCGATACACGATATCCCCCTATGCAATGTGTAGTAGAAGCCGTCACGCGTCTACGTTTCGTGTATTATTGAACAGGTCCCCTACAAAGAACCTCGTATAGAATCATGTAGCCAAACCCTTTTTGCTCCGTCCCAGAACACAACTAGTGCCGGCTCTGTCAAGAAATTGTCATGTGGTATCTCGTCTTGTTCACCTGAACGCCTCCCAGCCCCCAAACGCCATGGTAGACCAAATTGCTGCTCGCTCCTCTTCCCAGGTGATTGCTCCCGAGTGAGAGACTCAAGATCTCACCGTTCCGTGACCACATATCCGCCCGCGCCCCTGGCCCTCTCCATTTTAGCCACAATCGAGGGCATCTCTTTCTTGAGCCTCTCAAGCCCTGCCACCGCCTCGCCATACCGACGCTCCACCTCGGCCTGTCTCTCCAGGCCCTCGACCCGGAGACCAACTTCTTCGGCGCCGTCTCTTTGCTTCCTCTTCCTCTTCTTCTGTTGTTGTGGCTCATCCCCGGCGGCGGCTGCAGAAGCCGATGCTTGAGCTTGCTCATCGGCCGCCTTCAGCGCCTCGAGCGCCTCCTCGTCGGCCTTGATGCCCGCCTGCACGCCCGTCACCCAGGCGGTGGCGGCAGCGCCCGGGACCGTCTTCTTCAGATGGGCGATGTCGCGGAGCAGGTCCTCCTCTTCGCGCGTCAGCTCCTCGACGCGGGCCCGCTTGCGCGCGTCGAAGGGCGCATAGACAACCTCGGGCTCGAGCGGGTTGCCGGACGCCGAGTAGGTCGCGGTCGAGGATAGCTGGGACGGGTCGACGGGCATTCCGTTTATGGCGAGGTTGGGCGCCGCGAGCTCGAAGGTCTTCTGGATGTACTATACATGGCGGGACAGCCGCACGGGTTAGCAAGTTAATGTCCTCAGCGACGCTCTGGTAGGATTGCATACCTCACTTATGAGCGCCTCGATGCGCGTGCGCAGCTCATCTTCCCCTTGTGCGCCCTCGACTGGGGGAAGGCTTCGTCGAGGCGCGCCGTAGCTGCACGTCGGACGTTGGAGAGGAGGAAGGCCAGATCTTCGGGGGCCTGGAGCTCGATCTTGCGCTGATGCGCAGAGACTGCGGTATCCATGACGGAGATATTGTTATGGCAGGTTTTGGACAGGTGTGCTTTCCCTGTGTTTACTTTACTTGCTTTGTTGATTGATGATGGAGAAGGCGGGACGGGACGGCTTGGCTTATCGAGCGCTTATCGAGCCGCTGTCAAGGGTCAACTAGCGGGGCTGCAGTCCGTAGTCGTCCAGGGCCTAGAGCCTAGAGTCTAGAGCCTAAAGCCTAGAGCCTAGAGCCTAGAACCTAGGATGCGGCAGGACCATCCAGTGGAGCCAGGACCGAATACACCTGAGAATGTATTGATCGAACTAGCTGTACAAAGTGATGCGGAGGATGACGACGAAGAAGAAGAGCAAAGGTATGAGGTATCGGGGCGTGAATAACAAAGGAATGACAAACTACAAACAAGCGTCCATGTGAGATATATGGGACGAGCTACACAGAAGCGTAACACCCAGTAACAAAGAAGCTAGACACTTACTTTTGTAAATGAGAGTTTTCTATAGACTATGCGCTCTTGATATAGCCTGCTTCAGTCCGGGGAACATGAGCTCATCCGTCTTTCCTTCGGATAACCATCGGTACTCGTCGGACGATTAACCGGGCAGACACCCTCGAGATGACTGCAGTCCTTTTTCAGTCCACGTCTTTGTTCCAAAATTGAGACTTCGAGACTTGATGGGTTTGTCTCTCCAACGCTTTGTTGACCATTAACAGCGATAAGAAGTATCAGAACGCTATCGCTCCGGAGAAATTCCAAATACAGACCACGCCGAACTCCCGAACAATACGAATGCAGCTCGCTTCAAGAGGCTGCTAACTACTCTGGAACATGTGAGGCTGAAGTTATAGACGTCTAAGGATCGATATCCATGGGCTCTGGCCATTCCAAACGGGTCTGGAGGCTGTTCATCCAACCGAGACGTACTCGAGCCTCTTTGATAGACATGCTCGTATCGGGAGGGGTTCTTGGCCCAGACTCAAAGAGCAGCCAGTGCGGCTTATACGCGAGCTCATCGTCTCGGAAAATGCTGATATCCGGATATC
This sequence comes from Apiospora kogelbergensis, assembly GCF_038363985.1. NCBI lineage: Eukaryota > Fungi > Ascomycota > Sordariomycetes > Amphisphaeriales > Apiosporaceae > Apiospora > Apiospora kogelbergensis. The sequence continues at coordinate 3,015,082 of NW_027117422.1, forward strand.
CGGCCGAAGAATTCGAGGACGGTGCCACGTGGCTAGGAGGTCCCGTATTTCTAAGTTGCGGAGGGATCGTAGGGTCGCACGGCAGGCTGCTGAAAAGGTCGACCGTGGGTTTCAAGGTTCGCCGATCCCATCTGAACCGACGCCAGTAGATAGTGCGGCCAGCTGCCCCGTCAAAAGCCATGACTTGGTTTTCCCACCATTTGGCCATCTTAGGGTTGAGGACATTGAGATGCGGAGGCCCGTGGAAATTGGACATATCGTACCGCTTCCGTGTAGCGAAAGGTGCTAGCCCCCTCCGGGACTCGAAGATGATGTACTTCATCCAGAGGCCCTGGGACAGGGGACTGAGCTTCTTGAGCTGGCGGCAGTCGTCGATGAGGTGTTTGTGTCCGCAGAATCCGCAACAGTTCACCAGCCCTCGGTGGTCTAGAGGCCCGCGACACAGCTCAGGGGGGTGTTTGCGCGTGCAGTTGTGACAAAACATGTTCTTCCTTGACTCGACCATAGCATAGATGGAGTTCCTCCAAACCGACCAGCTGCCTTTATCAGTGTGCCGTCGGGAACCGGAAAAAGCCCGATCCTTTCGGCGTGCGCGGGTTTTCTGTCTCTTTTGCTGTGATCTACGTCGGCTGCGAGGGTTCGGTCCATACTGATCCACCAGCTGAGCATTATCGGGTCGAGGCCTGGATGTGTTCTGCTGTTGCCGGCCAGAGGGAATGTAGGAAACTGCTGTGCCAGAGAAATAGTGTCCATTGGAAGCAGCAAAATTGTTCTTCCTACTGCCACTGGAGAGATACCCGCCCACTGTTTGAATGTTAGACCAGTCAGGACTTATCATAGGCCAGTAGAGGAGGCCACGTACCCTGGTGGTTCTGGAAATGCGTGGTGCTGTAATCACGAGAATGATGAGCTGTCCATGACGATGTCATAGATGCATTTTGATTAGCAACTGGCTGCCGCTGTGTGCGGTAGCCATGATGCTGCGTCTTCCCATTTTGCCCTTGATGGCGTGCCTGGGCTCTTCGCCGACGTCTACTTCTCCTTCGTGAAGTCATTGTTGACGTCGTGAACTCGTGGCATATTGCGTGGGGTACGATCCGTCTGAGATAGGGCAGGGAATAACAGGAAAGAGTAAATGGAAACCACCAAGAGGGCTCACACAAAGGCTTTGGTGCTGGAGATGAAACGAGGTGAGCGGATCACAAAAACCAAAACACCATGGTTAGACTTCACCAGGTGATGTGAAGCTCAGGCACAAGACCTTTGTGGAAAAAACGGTCCCTTCCTGGAGTTTGGGATTAGGCACCGCTTTTATGGAAGTGAAGTCACGATGTACGTGTTGTCTTGTTCGCCGAGGCCTTCTTTTGGGCAGCCCTGCGTATCTTCGGTCCCTTTGGTCTGGACTAATCTTACCGGGTGTGAGAATGCTAATCTATAAAGGCTCAATCTTTTTTACTGCTTTTTTACATCTTGGGATGGATAGAACACACATGCGAGCATGAAAGGTCGTGGTCAGAAACCCCTTTCCCTACATAATATAGCAGCTACCTAGAACTTCTTGATGATCGACTCTTGCCGCTACGATCATGACAATAAAACGATAATAATATCAGCTTACTGAGTGGAACGCGTACGGAATCTTTCAAACCAACCACCCCAATTGTCAAGGAACGATGAATCGTTGGGGCGTTCAGAGTTCAGACCTCACCGTGTAGTGTAGTCTTGACGTTTTGAGAGCAGCAACCACGCCCCACGACCATCGCAGGCCTTGATTCAAGCACACGAAAACAAAAGGGAAATGCCCAACGAAACAATCATAGTCTTTTGGGGACAAGCTGTGCTGTAATTGACCTACGTGATGAACCCAGACCAATCAGGGGGCTTTCCCCGGCCGACCAATGAGCGGCAGTCAGCACATGCGAGAGCCGCGCCCGGAATTGAACGCTTCTGCCTGGAGGCTTCCGCATCTCTGCTGACTGCTCTGCGCCTGATATCCCCCGGAAACCACCGGGTTTCCGACCAGGATAGTTCTAGCAACTTCATCCTTTCCTTGTGGCCTGATATCATTAGTTGTATTCTTTCTGCTCGAAAGGCCATTCCATAGTTATCGTCCAGTCGACACGGCGCCCGGACTTGACCGACACCAACACTACCCGCACCGGACCCTGATTCCTGTTGGTTAGCTTCTTCCGAGTCAGCCATGGCCCGGCCCAAGAAATCCCTACCAGCGGCGGCGCCGTCTTCGCGCCCCAGTGGTGTTGCTGCGTGCATTGGTCATGCTCACCAGGCGATAGCAGCACCAATGGACAGTGGTTTCTACCACGCGCCTGCGTTTCAATACCCGGACTATGAGCCCCCGTTCAACTCTGTAGAGCAAGTAGCCATAGCCAACAGCCCACGCGAATGCGACCCAAATTGGCCCTACTATAACAACCATCTCCTGACCAAGGATACTCCATCTGACGTGTACTCCGGCCCGTATCCGCTCCCTTTCAGCGGACCGTCGAAACCGGCCAAAGTCCCGCACGATGGCCAACCATTAGCGCTGGCTTTGCCGTACGGATCGGAACACCCACCATTGGACGTCTCGCCACCAGAGTCGGTATTATCATCCAGGTCCTGGGCCTCTTCCATAAGCGAGGATCTCTCTCCAGCGCAGACGGAGGACTTAATCATTCAAAGCCAACATCACTTCCGGGCGCGCCACCCAAGCCCTTTGAGGTATCCCGTGAAGCCTGCATCGACGGCGTCCGATGCCTCGATGGTATGCAATGGCGTCAGGACTAAGCCCAGCCATATGAGCCTGGACAGCAACACCACCGCATTGCCGCAGAAGGATGTTGGCCATCTCACGAATGGCGCCCCTCCTCTCCTGTGTCGATGGAATGAGAATGGCCCATGCCGAAGCAGCGGCTTTGCCAACAGAGAAGAGCTAAATTGGCACGTCAAACTTGAACATCTCCTTGAATGTCCAGTCCTTGGGTGTGTCGAAGGCTCGTTTCCTAGCAGAGAGGTCCTAGACTGCCATATCAGATGGGCACACAAGAACGCTAGGTTGGATGATGCAACAACTCCTACTCAACTCGGCAACCTGGAGACAAGTGGGACCCAAACGTCTTTTCTCTGCTTAAAGCCCGAAGCCGAAAAGCCTCCAGTAACAACCGGGCCAGCTCAGGACAGACTGCTTAAAATGGAAATGTCGATCGGCATCTCCAAAAGGCGCTGTCACGAGCAGCTGCGTGGCGCGTTATTAAGAAAGTGCCGCAGACAGACTGGTAAGTTGCTAACCCGACTGTGAATGAACATTGAACTGATACTGTAAGTAGCAGGCGCCTCCAAGATGGCAGAGAGCCCTCGCACACCGAAGTTGATCGAATATGCGAGTTTCCCAATCGTGTGGGAGCACGGCGTGCTTCCCTTCTTGATTGAGTTTATGCCCAAGTGGTGTGGCCCAGGGCATGTCATCAATATTACCAGAGGCAAGAAGCGAGACACGAGGCGTGTCTGCCTCATGACCAAGAACCCAGTCTCTAAAGCACGCAAGATGACTATCGCGGCCCATGTCCGGGACCTGCTGCCCGAGGCATATCGCCATGACATCAGCTTCGTCTTCACCACTGGTGAGGTCGACCGGCTGACCTTCCCCAGGGGTCTCAGCCGGAAAATGCCCGACGAGGTGTGCAACCCGCGAAATCCGTTCTGCTACACACATCCTTGTATGGGAGATTCAATCGGCGCCTACCTACAGGACGGGGATGATACGACTGCGACACTGGGCCCCAAGATTATTGTCAGTGGTGGCAATTACTGGCTTTCCAACTTCCATCCATTCGAAGAGACAGACCATGCGGGAGACTTGGCATTCGTTCAGCATCCATCGCCCGCGGACCGCGATCAATGTCGTGTCGAAGGTCACGATGCCTTAGAGATCTATAACGACCCGGATTTTGTGTTAGGCAAGGTAGCCGCCAAATCCGGGTTCGATTTGAAAACGACAAGAATCACGCACGAGCCTTACTGGGAAGAGTGTGAAAAGGAGCCACCGCTGGTGGTCACTGACTGGGCATTGATCTCGTCTAACACCAGAGAAGCCAACCTGCTTAGGAGGTTTCCTACCGGTGCCGCTCCTAAGAAAGAAGTCCCAATCACGAGGATGAGCAGCGTGATTCCTGGTGCCGACGTTTGCTCGACGGGCCGCACGTCGGGCTACCAGCGCGGTCAAGTTTGCGAAATTCCTGCCTATGTCGATGGTAAGAATAGCGGGAATGGCACGGGAAAAGGGACACGGGAATGGTTCATTGAGGAGCCTGATTCGCAAGACAACGAGGATGACTGGATCCAGGGCGGCATCGGGGTCCCGGGCGACAGTGGAGCTGCCGTGATAGATTGCGAGACCAACATGTTGGTTGGCCAACTATGGGGCCGAAACAAGTATCACGGTCCTGGTGCGCGAGTGACCTACTTCACGCCAATGTTCGACATATTTGATGACATCCAAGAAAAATGCGGAGAACAGACCAGACCACAGCTACCCCAATATCGCGATGAAGCCGACCGTTGGCCGGTATATCCAGTCTGCAGAACATGCTACGACTTGCGCGAGTACATGGAAAGCCGTAGAAGCTCCAGGGAGTCACTGGTTTCGATGATTGCTGGAGTCGGGGAAGAGTCGCATAGTGAACATGATCTGACTTCGGTCTCAGAATTGGCAACCCCTAAAGCGAACGCCGAAAATCTTCACTGGACCCGCCATGCTGGACTGGAAGACATAGGGTCTTCCTTCAATGGTGTCACGTCTCCAGCACCCATGGCTTCATACTCATTCTCGTTTGGCCTCACAGCTAACTCGCCAGGCATACTGGATATGAGAAGCCCTTATGCTATGACTCTGAACGACGAAGACTTGTTCGATCCGAGGTGTGCAGATGACCGACCTTTGGGGAATGGAAAGAGAAAGCTGGCGTCAACAGCGCTTGTGCGAAGCAATAGCCACCAATCCGGGACTAACCAGTCAGAGAAGAGGCGGAGAGTCATGTGAAACCACACCCAGGTCTGGTGGCACTTAGATTGGGATATCATTAGAGAGATCGAGCTTTTGCTAGAAGATCAACCAGGAAAGCCACCGCGAGCCATCTTCTTGGCGCGCTGATCGCGTCTGTTGTGGTTGGCCCGCGAACCTTTGTTTGCTTCTTTACGGCGTCGTGCGCTCTCGGTCTCCTTCTCACCAGTCGGGCCAGCTACATTTCCGCCGCGACCCCTTCCTCTGCCTCGGCCTCCACCGCGGCCCCGGAAGCCGCCACGCGAGGAGCCGGACTCCTCAGCATCTTCAGCTCCCGCGCGCCACGATGTTGGAGCGATTGCGGCCTGGTTTCCATCAAATCCAGAATACTTCGTCTCCAAAGACTTCAATTGGCCAGGATTGCGACTCAGCATCAAGCCCCATCCCTCAATAGCCTCGTCTGTCATCCCAGTGTCCTGCTTAAGCTTCGCCCGGTAGTTACTACGGCGTGTCTCTGAGTCGCGGCCGAAGAGCTTGGCGTCGGCTTGGTACGCCTTGAAGAGTGTCTCCTCATGGATGTCCTTGCGTTTCTGGTCGTCGGCATCATCGGCTAATGCGTCATTGACAGCAAAGCCGGCGTCGGCGGCGTCGTAGGTATCATCTCGTTCATCGTCATCTGCGTCAAAAGCGGACAGTGCCGACAAGATCGCAGCCTTGTTAGGTGCTGCTGACCTGTCCTTCAGCATCTCATCTGCTGTTCGTCCTGGATTCTGTTTTCCGAAGTGCAGGTTGCCGACATTTACTGCTAGCTTGTCGAACTCATCATCATCGAATACGTTATGGCGTTGGGGCAACAAGGGTGGAGTTGCGCGCGGTGCGAGACTGCTTCGCCTCCTTCGAGTCCGTTCAGGTGACCTGCTTTCATGTTAAAGAATGGAGCATGCCACGTTAGTGTTGATAACTCACAGGTCTTTGGAGCGATCTGCGGTAGCTAGATGCGATGGTAGCGACTCCTCCAAGAGATGTGAAATAACTTGCTCCGTGTTGTCGTCATATTCGTCCAGTAATTTAGAAATGAACTCTGTGCCAAGGTCGGGGAACAAATCCTGGATCTGTGAAATCTGGCTCATTCTATGTATCCGCATTTGCGACGGATCTTCGCCATCTCCTATGCTCGCCACTGTCTTGCCTTTGTCGACCTTCCGTTTCACTAGCCTTTTTGGTCTGACCGCTCCTCCGGGCTTGCGAAATGTTTCCAAGGAGGTAATGACCGCCTTCGTCCTAGTTGTTGTCGAGCCAGATGCATCAAGTCTGACCTGAACTTGCTTCAGAATTGGCGTGACCGTCACCAGCTCGGCGACCATGGAATCGTTTGCATTGGTAGGGCCTGCTTTGTGTGCATCCGCAGCAGCTTTCAGCGAGTAAAGTTGATCGGATAACATCGAGTACTTTGGCGGCTCCGCCTCAGTCAAACCAACGAGGCACAGATAGGCCGTGGTAATGATGGCTTTTCTCAGGGGCGGATTCATGGTCTTGTAACAGCTGACCAACCCATCGAGAAAGTCAGTGCCAGCGAGGAATAGCTCGGCGGCTTCGGGGGACGCATGGAGTAAGTGGTTGAGATGCTTCAGTCGGGCCTCGGGGATTCTAAGATCACCCTTGATACCAGCGTCCAGTGCAACAATCAATGATTTCTTGAGGGCCTGCAATGAAGGGACAGGTGTGTCCTTCGGCTTCTTGAAGAGGAAGGTCAGTGCCGGCGACACTCTCTTCTTGCCATAGACCTTGCTGAAGTCGGACAAGAATTCCCATTGCAACAAACTCGCAGGTGGCACAGGGGCTCTTAGAAGTCTGGAGGAGAGGTAATAAGTCTGACGTAACAGCGACGAGGCACTGCTTGAAGAACCCAAAATGGTGATTCCAGAAAGGGCTGTCTCTTTCATGAAGGGGACCAGATAACCCTCGATTGAGTCATCCCTGGCAGAGACTTGAAGAAACTCGTCGTCCGAAAGAAGCATGTGAGCTTCAGCCAAGGAAACCCATAATGACAGACATGCTTCCCACTCCACCGGGACGATGTGATCTCTCCAGGGCGCCTCGGGAAAGGGAGCAAACGAAGGGAGAGAAGGGGCCATTTTGGGCAAGAAGACAGAACGAGAGATGTATTGAATGGTTATGACGGCTTCCCATGTACCTGAATATGTGTTTTATTATACGTATGCAAGCCGAGCTGGACTGGCAGACTGGGGCCGTCATGAACCATGATGATGCAGTCCTGGCTGGCCGAGTGACTCTCAGGTCTCAGGGAGGAGCCCGTCCCAAAATGGGGGGTCTCCGTCAGCTTGGCCCAAGGGAGGCCTGAAGCGGTTTAGTGTCTGGCCAGCTCTCACCCATGCCAGATCCAGCCCTCTGATTGGGTTTGGCCCCGTAATCGATAAACCCTCAGCCCACGCAAAAACCCACCCCACATTCAGGTGTCGAAATGTCGAAAAGTTGCGAAAGTCTTGCTCTCTTTCGCGATCATCAACATAGCACTTTTTTTTGTTCGGCACCTTCTCACGTAACCGTAACGCAAAGTTCGAGTCGGAAGGTAGCAATTCTCACACCCAGTTATTCAGCTTCTCTCAGCAATTTCTCAAGCCAAATCAATCAAGATGTCTTACAACAAGGCTGATAAGGATCTCGGCGAGTCGTGAGTAATCTCCATCTGGAAGACGATAAGTCGAAGTCGCATGAACCGGTCATACTGATATTCTTCTCTCAACAGTGCCAAGACCCACCGCATCGTATGTCGAAGCCCATTCTATGTCGAGCTGCTCGCCGGATAGCAATCGCGCGGTCCCGCCGTTTTGCGTTGGCTCCGACACTGCACCGCAATGGCAATTTTACTAACTACGACCTCTTACAGCGCATCACCCTCACTTCCCGCAAGTGTGCCGCCATCGAGAAGGTTTGCACTGAGCTCCTCGAGCGCGCCAAGTCCAAGGACCTGCGCGTCAAGGGCCCTGTCCGTCTCCCCACCAAGAACCTCAAGGTCACCACCCGTAAGACCCCTTGCGGTGAGGGTTCCAAGACCTGGGACACCTACGAGATGCGCCTCCACAAGCGTCTCATCGAGTACGTTTTTTTTTCTTTTCCGATGCTCTTGTTTCATACTCCGAGAAGCTCTGGCACTAACAAAAGCACAGTCTGACTGCCCCCACCGAGGTCGTTAAGCAGATCATCGTCAACATCGAGGCCGGTGTCGAGGTTGAGGTTACCATCGCTGCTTAAATTAGCTACACACTTGTCGCATGTTCGAGGGTTTGAGGCTGGCGGAGTGAAAGTCGCCAGGGGTCAAGATGGGGTTAGCCTAGCACCGCACCTGTCCATAGACTCTTTGATCAATGAGATAATGCAAGCTGAATCAACACACGGAACATATCCAACGTGTAAGATGGATAAATGACAGTGATGTGATAAGGCAGAACAATTCCTGAGAGTATGCTTTGGCGATGCTTCACTTGTGTGAAGAAATCAGTATAGCAGAATTGATAGATCTGAATTTGGCGTACAATGGCCAAAACTGGGTATATAAACCACAATTGCACTAGATGAACTACAAAGCCTGTCCCAAACGCCGGTCGGTAATGCATGACGACGCCATGGGTGGGAGGAATCTATAGGCTCTGTTCCCCCTCCCCCTCCGTTCTTTCGTCAGAAATCCCAAACGCAATCTTCCCTCAGGGGCGGTACATCAGGCATTGTGCCCAGGAAACGCCCGTTGGCATGCATATCCGCGTAGGCTTTTTTGCACTCGGCAGTATACGAGGCCGGGTCGTCGGGCTCGGTACCACGATAATAGGCCGGCGGCCCGTTGGGAAACCAAATCTTGCGGAAGCTACCGTCCGGAAGACGCAAGCCGGGAATGGCATCTTTATACATGACTGGTTGCCCTTTCCACCGAACAAGTTTAGCCCCCATTTGGTTGGCATAGGATTCGTAAGGTGGGTGTTGTTTGGTACTGCTGGGTGCGTAGGGACTGCCGGGTGCGCCCTTGGACACGGCTGCTGCTCCTGCTGCCGGGGCGGCACCGGCAGCGGGCTGAATCTGTGGCTGGCCAAAGGGGTTTGCGGCTTGAGAACCAGCCCCATTCGACATGGGTTGGCCGAAAGGATTGGATGGTGCTCTTGTTGTCGCTCCTTGTGCAGGCCCTGTTGTATCCATTGCGGAGTCGGCTGGGGTGTTCGAGGTGCTCCCGAATGGGTTGGTAGCAGCGGGCTGACCAAATGCCCCACTGCTCGGCTGTCCGAACGGATTAGCTGCGGGTGCAGCATTCGCAGTCTGGGCCGACCCGCCGAAGGGGCTAGCAGCAGGCGCCCCGAACGGATTCGGCTTTTGTCCTAGTGATGAAGCCTGCCCGAAAGCACTGGTTGTCTGCTGTGCGGCTTGAGAAAAACCAGATGATGCAGCTGGTGCACCAAACGGATTGGGTTTTGCCCCAAGAGCTGACGTTTGGCCGAAAGCTGAGCCACTTGTCGCCCCTAACTGAGACGGTTGGCCGAAGGCTGATGCGCCGGTGCTTCCCATTTGCGAAGGTTGCCCAAATGCCGAACCACCTGTGCTTCCTAGTTGCGACGGCTGCCCGAACGCAGACGACCCTCCTCCTAAAGGTGATGGCGATCCAAATGCAGAGGGCCCTGTGCTTCCTAGTTGTGAAGGTTGCCCGAAAGCAGAACCTCCACCTCCACCAAGCTGCGAAGGCTGGCCGAAGGCCGAACCACCGGAACCGCCGGCCATCCCACCAAACGGAGCGCCCCCAGTTGATCCTAACTGCGAAGGCTGGCCAAATGCAGTGGAACCGAACGGATTGGGTTTCTGCCCAAGCGCTGATGGTTGACCAAATCCACCCGTCGATGCGGCTGGCGTTGAAGCAGTACCACCACCAAACGGGTTTGACTGACTCTGGGCTGCCGAAAAGGGATTATTGTTGGCCGCTGGTGCTGAACCGAAGCCGCTTGCTTGGTTTGCACCTACAGCGAATGTACCGGTTGCTCCGCCTTGCTGTGAATTCTGGGCGCAGATATCGTTTCGGTTCGGATGCCGGGTTTCGGACTCCAAGAGGAATTGTATCGCTTGGTCGACGTTGTCCAATGTTCCAGCTAGCTGCTGTTCGGCTTGTTGGTAAAGCAAATTGACCTCTTGAAGCTTTTCTCTCCGTGTCAGTTTGGTCTCGCTGGCGTGCTGGTGTGAGAAACAAGATACATACTGCTTGTTGCGGGTTCGCACTGCTCTGAACATGTAATCGTAGCTCCTCAAAACTTTGCTCCCGGGGAAGCCACCAAAGAGTTGGTCTGGAGCATCTTTGCCAGGGCCATACGCTGACATTATCCATGTCGGCCGTTCTTCAGCCAGGTCGGTCCTGATCGACTCCTTGGTGATTTTGTACTTGTTTGGGCCATTGCTGCTGCTGCTACCACCACCACCCGAGCTCAGGGCGCCGAAGCGGTTGCTGTTCGTACCTCCGAATGGATTCGATGAGGCACCCGGGTGCTCGAATCGACAGTTGTCTGTTGAAAAAAACGTCGTCAGCTAGGCTATGTGCCAGACATGCGAAATCATCGGTCGAATGACGCTCTAGGTTAAGCACATAAATGAGAGCGCTGGCGAAAGGGCAGTGGATCAAGACTTACTCCCATTGCGGCAGGTTCCCTGTTGGTAGAACTTGCACAAGGGCGCCATTGCAATAACAATCAGACCTCAAGTACGTCCAGGCACAGCTGGTCGTCGATTGATTCTGCCAATACGAAAACCGACAGCCTTCTACAGCCTTGCATAAAAGTGTCGCCTAGGAATGGAACCTCGGACGCGAAGAACAATGCGTGACCCACCACATGCCAGTTGGGCTTATCAAAAGTCAAGCTCCTGGTGGCGCAGGAGAAACCTTCAGCCACATAGCGTATTTATCAATTATCCCTTATCCCACTCAATATGTCAGTTCGCTGCTGTCTATGTGTACGGCGTGACAGCAACGTTTACTATTGCCGCCACTTCTACTGTACGGCATCCGATGCATCATCATTGCTTGAATTGGACTAAGTACAAGCTGATTTACGAAACCGATCCTCGCATCACGCCCTCTTATGGTAGAGTTATGGCGAAGCAGTTCCTCTGATCAACGGGATCAGTCCACCCTCAACGTAGTCGGTGCTGCGCCAATCCGACCAGTCGTGGTTGAGCAGCCCCCATGTCTCCTCATAATCTTGCACACCATCACGGACGTAATAGCTTCCGGCCAGCACCCAGATGAACCAGCCGGACTTCAACGTCACCATGTAATCCGCGAGGCAGGTCGCGTAGGTGCGCTGCCACTCGGTCGCGTTCTGGTTGAAGCCGAACTCTGTCAAGAGCACCGGGAAGACGTTGGCCGTCGCCGCGTCATCGGGGCTCATGGCCTGGTACCCGTTGTTGTGCAGCCCGCCCTGGAGCGCCGCGCAGTCGGTGGCGCCGTTGTCGTAGTTGTGCAGCTCGAGCACGAGCTTGTCCGCGTACCCGTCGAAGTCGGCCAGATCAAACGTCTCGCTGCCGGGGGTCAGGGCGGTGCCCCGAACCACGGGAGTCATGGTCGTGTCGAAGTTGAGGCCAGACAGGAATATGAGCAGCTCCGGGTCGGCCTTGTGAATAGCATCCGTGCCCTGCTTGATATACTTGTACCAATCCTGCCAGTTGTACGAGTTCTCCTTCAGCGCCGGATTGTTGTCGGGGCTTCGAGCTCGTTTCGCAGGGCGATTGAGACGAGCGCTGGCCAAGACTTGCCGTGGTTGGCCATATACGCAAGGCCCCTCGTCCAGTTATCGACGTTAAAATCCACATCATTGAACCACGAGTTCCCGTCTTCAGTGTTGCAGCACCAAGCACCTCTCGACATGTGGTTGTCCAAGTGGACGAAGATCTCCTGCTTTGCGCACTCGGCGGCGATGGCGTCGTAGACCTCCAGCCGGGTCGTACTTTCAGTGAACGAAGGGTTGTTGGCGAGGACTTGGCCCAGGATGGCCGTGCCGTTCTGTGCACCTAGGGCCTCGGTGAAGGCAGTGGAAAGAGGCACGTCAACCCCATCATTGGCGTATATTTGGTCGATCAGTTCGATAGCAAAAGTCAGACGGATCGCGTTCATTCCAATGCTTTTCATCTTTGTAACGATAGTCTCGATGGACTGGTACTGAAGGCCCTCGGGGATCATAACTTCACCGGCACCCGGCCAGTTCGCACCAGCGTATACGACATTCTGGCCTTGGGTGTCCTTGATATCACGGCCAGAGGTGACGAAAGGAGCAAAGGGCCAACCACTTTGTCTTGGCAGGGTTCGAGACTCGGCGAACTGGGAGAAAAGGCCTCCGCTTGCAGCAAGCAGGTGGAGGAAAGGAGCTTGCAGTATCGACTTCATGCTTGCGGCGATGTATTTAGACGAGCGGCGTAGGGAGCAAGTTAAAAACCGACACGCGGATGGAAAAGTGTCCCTTTTATCGGCTGTCTCTTCTCTACACCTTCCTTCTCGATCACGGTGACGAAAGCCCAGGACGGCGGGAGATACCGAGGTGAGGGCATGTCCGTGTTTTCTCGTCACATGTGTTGGCGGACATTCTGGCCATCACGTCACCCGCAGGATCATATCCATGCCACGCCGCGAAACAAGTCGGCATTGCTACCCCAAGCGGTGCCAATAGTACTTCTATGCGGAGTAGGCCAAGCTCGAACCCGACTGGCGTACACAACCGGCAAGAAGAGTAGGCGAGTAGACGCTCTATATGATTGGAGGAAATTCCTTAACAACCCATACCAAGATCTTTGAACAACAATAGAGCGCAAAATAGGCACCCGGTTGTGTTACACTGGACCATATCAGCAGACGGTCATGGAGAGCAAAGGCCGTCCCCGCAGTCTACATATGTCGAGTGGTCCTGGGGTATTGTTTGTTTCCCCGCATCTCCAATTCCAATGCTAGCAAGCATTGTGCCAGGATACTGTCAAAACACTGTCTTTGGTCACCATGTGCCCTTAACTGTACCTGCCTAAACGATGCCTTCGGTCCGCAGCGGCCCGGGGCCTAAATACCGGTATTTGCCGGCACTCCGAGTCAGTCTTGTCGCCTGGCTCCTTGCCCAAGTCGCTCTCTCCCTCTCTTTCTCTTTTCCAGTGTCTTCACATGCCTCCACGAGCCAACCGAAGGTATGTAACAGTATTATTACCAAGAGTCTCGTCGTTATAATTTAGATTTTGAGAACGGCGAACTACAGATGCGAGGTATGGCAGAGTACCTGCTTAATTTGAACAAATTGCAAATCCAAAAGGCCGCCAACGCCCAACCCTTAAATACATGTACGTCAGCCATTGATTAACCGGTTTCTAGCGCTTCAGGTGTGCTTCCTGAACTCGATCATTGGCCCATCCTTGAGACTCGTGAACTGGTCGATCAGCTGGAACTCCTCAACACGGTGCCGACCATACTCGTTCTGCGGGCCGCCCTCGCCTGGGTCGACGACGCCAGCCGCCTTGCGGATGTCGTACATGTACAGCGTCCTTGCCAGCGTGGTCATCATCTCCTGGTACGCGAGGCCCTTGCCAATGCAGCCGCGGGGCCCGATGGAGAAGGGGCAGAAAGCGCTTTGAGCGACTTCGACCTCGGATGTGGTAGTGACACGCTCTCCGCTGCCGGTCTTGTGTGGTCCAGCGATCCAGCGCTCGGGCGTGTAGGTGAATGGGTTGGAGTAGTATGCCGCGTTGTGGTGGATGGTGTAGTGCGGCGTTCCGACGACGGTGCCCTGGGGAATGTGCTCGCCGTCGATGGTGAGGCCACCCTGCAAAACCTCCCGCGGAGGAATGCCGCCTACCGACGGAGACATACGCATGGCCTCGTCCACGCAAGCTCGGAGGTAAGTGCATGAGTTCAAACCCGAGCCTTGGGTGATTTCCTCTACATCATTGAAGACACTTCGCACCTCTGCCGTTGCCCTCTGGAGTGCCGCAGCGTTACGTACAAGATAGAAGAAAGTCGCCGCCATCGCAGTTGACGTTGTGTCCGATCCAGCAATAATACTATAAACGTGTATGAGCGATGTGCTTCTTTGACTTGATTGCCACCAGGTAAGTACTTACAGCAGATTTGACTCGCCCCAGAGTTCTGGTGTGGTGAAGCCTACGCCTGTCTCGGGGTCGCGTGCTCTCAAGAGGTAGTAGAAGAAGTCACGTCGGTCCGTCTCGTCGCCGAGTTTGGTACGCTCGGTCAGCTGGGCCTTGCTGTATGCCATGTACTTGGCTCGGCCAGCGGCGATCTTGCTGAATAGCACCTTGTCGAAACCCAATTTACCAACAATAGGCATTGTGCCGCACTGGTCGCATATCAGACACCTCAGGCCTTCAATGAATCAACGACACACAGAAGACTTACAATCAGATGGCGGGTCGTTGCGAGCGAGACTAGCTCCAAAGCGTAACGGTTATCGGGTCTCTCAAGCATATGGAAGGCTTTGCCGAAGCACAAGTCGCCGAGGATATCCATGGCCAAGTAGTTGCACCAGTCAGCCATGTTTTTGGCTGGTGTCCAGCCCTTTTGGCTACCGCTGGCTCCCACGCCGATCTGATCGCAGAACGAGCGTACGTTGGCCAACACGTAGCGCTCCATCTCCTTCATGGCGTTGTCGGAGAAGCCGTGGGACAGGACGCGGCGCTTGCGCGCGTGGAGGGTTTTGTCGCGGGCATTGTGAGTGTTGGGGGCCGGGTGGACAAAGGCGTCGTAGAACTCGGCCTTGCCCACGTTGGACTTGAAGCCGTAGATGGTTTTGAGGGCTGTGTTGGAGTTGAAGGAGAGGCAATTGGGCCCGAACCGCACAATCTTGCCGTATTTTTCGTGATTACGCCAGAACTCCAGATGACGGTCGCCTTTCCAGGCGTGGTATAACTGGTAGGCGTCTGTGACCTTGGCCCAGAAGGGACCCGGATACTTTGCTAGCGGATGGAAGTAAAGGCGATAGACGACGACGGTTATAACCTAGGGGTGATTGGTTAGGGATCAGTTCTTGCAAATGAATTGATGCCCCGATGAACTCACATATGCCACAATAGCTGCGGCCGCGCCCACAAGGGCAGTGACGAGACTGATGGCGAGCATGGCAATCTAGGGGTCTTGTCCGTCTGGCGGATGGATACAATCAATGGAAGGGGAGCTCTCAACTCAACAGAGCTGCCTCTTATATTCCAAACTGATTCTGCAAGACAGAAAATGAGTTCTCGAGACCATGAGTCTTCAATTGGGTTCGATCAGTCCCAATCTCCACCGGTCACACTCCACGGATCGTGGGTGTTCATTGTCCTTTATGATATCGGCTCGGCTGGAGGCGGCGTTGAAAGCTTATCAACCGCTATGACGAAGTGCCTTTTTTGCAAGACAAAGCATCACCGGCTAGTAGCGGGGAAGGAAGCGGATAGCGGCCAACTCCCACTAAAACATGTTAGCAGATGTTAGAAGGATGTCCGTTGGGTTTCCCTTGGTCTTGGCTGCCCGTCGTTCTTCCTTGCCTGCTTGCCTTCGACGATGATCACGCGCGGTTTTGGTTTTAATTTTGGGTAATCGAAAAGGCCCCTAGCCAAGCCAATCCCTGCGATTCCCCAGACCTCTGCAGCTTGGGCAGGTCTCTGGTGGGTTTGGCGGATCCTTTGTGGTAATGCCGTGGCTTGGCGCGGGCTTTGTAGGTTCAAGCCGGGCAAGCGAACCGTTTCCGCGCCCCGGCTGCGACGCGGAAATTCATACCTGACTGGATGACTTGCATCCATTGGCTGTTCTGTCTGTTGACATCTCGGCTTAGCATGTATAAAAACATCCGCCGGTGGATTTCTTCTCAGTCGAAGGCTCCAACGTTCCGTCCCCTCTGCCAATTTACAGCCCTTTTTTCGACCAATTCGGCACAATTCTTCGTGTGTGGAAAGATTGGCATGGCAGCTGGATTGTGTGTGTCCAATGCAATACACCACCAACCTGCCTGGATGGCTGCTTATGGCATTCCAAGTGCGAGGGTTGGGCTATGCACATTGCCATGCGCCCAAGCCGTAAGTGCCGCCTTGATACCTTCCTCTCCAATGATGCCCAGAATCTGCTGTTCACGTTCCTCGCTGGGGCCCATCACTCTAACCGGGTGCTTTCCTCCGATCTCAAATTTCTTGCCAGCACAGGCAAATACAAGCTCCCACTTAAGTTCGTGGATATGCTGGACGTGTTGGCTATGAAACGACGGGTATAATGGAACCGCAAACGGCAGAAATTTCCCTGACTCTTGTACGCCTCTCGTCGAGAGCCCGAGGTTCAGGTTTTTGCCAATGTCAATCGCGGCCTCTTTCCCCTGCTGGTGCTCCATGGGGACGGCCAATTGCTTCCCGTCAAAGTCCATGAAGTCGGTGCGCATGATGAGGGGATGGTGGTTCCAGCAGCCCTCTACATAGTTGCTGAGCTTACCATAAAAATCGAAAGACGTCGATTCTAGGCCTTCGGTATTAGTCGCGCTCCGTAAGTACACCGCCCCCGATACGAGGTGGATTTCCGGTGGTTTCTCGGCCACGGAGCTGGTGGTTTTGTTCTCTCCGTTTCTCACTATGCCTCGAATGCGAAATGGCAGCGGCGACGGATGCTCCAACTGGATTACGCTCGGGAATTCCACCACGATGGCGACGTTGTACTGGGGAACGGCGGAGCGCTTGAAGACGCTCGCCATATGCTGCCGGAAAGACAGGCTCTCGTTGGCGTACTCGGGAAGCAAATGCAGCGTCTTGATCCTCTCTTCCGTAGCCATGGCTAAGACGGCATTGTCTTGTATGGGTGTAAGCGATGACGGGTTCCGTATATTGAGTGGCAAAGTTGCCAAACCGGAGTTTCCCCGTCGTGAGGTGTCGCGAATTTCGGCCTCCACGACGTATTTGACGTAAAGATAAACCCGATGTCGTCCATTATGATATTCATCCCTCACATAATGGCTGGGCGGGAGGCTATTTCCGGGCGCGGGCCGCGGAGGGAGATGAGTATCCGGGATGGTTAAAGTGAAAGGCCAGACGTTCTTTCCGACGCTGGCTTCGCCCTGGTAGAGCGTTTTGGCAATGTTGAAGAGCGACGACTCCCCACGGTAGTGGTGCGTCGTGTTGTTGTTACCCCGACGCTCAGTCGTGTAGGTCTTCACCCGCGCCCAAAACTGCAGCGTCACAGTCACATCGCCTGGTTGTTCTAATTGGATCCGTACGACTTTGCCTGCAATGACGTCTCCCGGCCTATACGAGAGCTGGAAGCTGTCGAGTTCAATGCTCGCTGCAATAGATTGCTGAAGTTCGAGAGGCATTGCAAATATCGATAAGGAGTTCTATGAGGGAATTGGTGCCCGGTATGGCCTTCGAATACTTCGTTCAAGGAGTTATTCAGGATAGGTGCTTACTGGCTTTATTTAAAGACAAAGACGTTGGCCTTGTATCGTACGGGCGCACTAGGCCATTCCGACAGGCTGTGCCACCTGTGCCTTCCTTAGGCACCTTGTTGGATTCCACTTGGCCTACAGTGATGGGGGCTGTACCATCCACTCGGAACCACTACAAAAATAGAACTGGTAGGCTGTAGGCTGTAGGCTCGGCGCCTCGATGGCTTCGCAGCACTCCCTCGCAGAGATCCATCCCCACTGTAGCTTGGATGTGCTTTCGAAGACTGACTTACCCTGACATACTTCTGGTTCGCGGTGTATGTATGTATCGATGTTAATATCGGGATCAGGGTTCATACATCATCGCCATTATTTACTGCATGTAGAGTAATGACAGCATAAATGGTAAATCTAATTCAACCTCCCTACGCTGACAGGTGTTGCCAAGTCCACTCATCATCAGCCGTAAAACAATGTGTATATTTATTGGTCTTGCACTAAGCCTCTATGTGAGGCATCTCATCACGATCATATGAGCATCCGTCCAAAGGGCTATTCGTAGTCGGGCTTCACGATTCCGCTTCCCCCTTAGCTGCTGTCTGGTGATCCTCCCTTCATATGCCTGTTTTTCCCTTCGAAGGTTCCGGATCTCACATGTACGTCTGCGTCTGTGCAAAGTGCATGCCGTGGGCGAAGTGGAATAGCTTGGCCGCAACGATAAAGCGGTCTTTCTTCGAGTACTCTACGAGCCGGTCGTAGAACTCGGCAAGCGGAACGACGACGCGCTCGATGTGTTCACCGTCCTCGAGGCGCTGCTCGGGCTCCGGGTCGTTCTCGCCCAGGTGCACCTCGACCATGGCCATCTTCATGTTGGCGTCGCTCATGCCCGGGTCGGCCGACTGGACGGGCGACATGCTGACGAGCTTGCAGTCGTAGCCCGTCTCCTCCTTGAACTCGCGCACGGCGGCCTGCTCAGCCGTTTCGTCGGCGTCAATCAGGCCGGCGGGCCACTCCACTGTGTAGGCGTCCAGGGGTGGGCGGTATTGGATTACGAGAAGGGTAGATGGGGGCTTAGAAGGGTGCAGCAAGACGTTGCCAATAGCCACGGCGTCGACGCCGGCTTTGCCCCCGCGTCTTGCGCGTGGCCACCTCCCAGGTCCGGTCCTTGCCGGTCTGGTCCGTGTAGTCGATCTTCTTGAGGGTGATCCATTTGGCATCCTGAGTAGCCAGCTCCGTGAGCTTGTTCACAACGGGCTCTTGCGTTTTTTGCGACATGCTGAAGGAACGGTGCTGGGGTATTGCTGTCCTGCTTGCTGGGATGGGTGATGATGTCACAGCTTGTAGACGCCTGATAGCCGAGGACAGGCGAGATGAGAACATCAATTGAGAGACCAGTGGTTCCAGATCAGCCGAACGACCAATTCTTGAAAAAGAGGCCAAGTTTGCTAGAATGGATTGGAATGGCTAACAAGGTTGACTCATCTGCCTGGAACGAATGGCTCTCCGGGTTGAGGCTTCCATTGGATTCGGACTCAACGGCGGCCCCCCACACTTGGCGGGGATTACGCACCAACTTCAGGACGGTCATTTCGTGGCAGTATCTGTTGATTTCCAAACGAGACAGGGTGACGAGAAGAAAGCCAAATCCTCGTGATGGATCTGATTAATCCAAAATAAAATACTATGGTATATCATGGTATGCTTCATGTAAGGCCTCTGAGCTTCAAATTGCTTAATCCCCATCCATCGCTAAACGCCATTCAATGCAAT
The DNA here is from genome assembly GCF_038363985.1 of Apiospora kogelbergensis. Classification (NCBI taxonomy): domain Eukaryota; kingdom Fungi; phylum Ascomycota; class Sordariomycetes; order Amphisphaeriales; family Apiosporaceae; genus Apiospora; species Apiospora kogelbergensis. The sequence goes on from NW_027117422.1 coordinate 3,034,276, forward strand.
GCCTAAGTGCTGGTACAAATCCACTATGCCACCACCCCCTCAACAACCTCTCTCTGGCCGCTGCACACCGGGCAGCCGGCCTCGATCTTATCACGAAGAAGTCTTGCGTGCGTGACCTTGCCACGAACAAAGCGCCCATTGCGCGTGCGGTCTTCGCCATCGCCATCAATCCCCACAAGATCAGGGTCCGGTGTCTCCTCGGGATACAGCTGTTCCAGAAGATGGCTGACATGGAAAACATGGCCGCAGGCGAACCCAACCAAGGTTTCCATTTCGAACTCAGTGAATGGTTGGTGACAACGAGAACAATGCCCGGGTTTCGCTGCTCGGTGGTCGTGCTCAGGTTGTTGTGTCTCCATAGTGTTGCCAGCAACGGCGGCTTCCACGGCATCTGATGCTGTAGGGGTTGATGTCCCACTCATATCACCAGCAAGTCGATTCCTGTTAGGGGCAAGCGTTCCAACCTCCTTGACCTCAACATCAACATGTTCGGGAGTCTTGACCATGACTTCGAACTTAATCCCTTTACGCTGACCCATACGCAGCATATTCTGCGCGGCCGCGACTTCGGAGCGCAGCACACGTGCTACACCTGACGAGATACTATACTGTATTTCATGTTCTTTCATGATGTGTTTCAGACCTTCTCGTAGGCCGGGGATCTCAAGACCTTCCGGTATGCGCCGGACCAGAGTGATTGGATCAATTGAGGTACCGACCTCTTCGAGCAGGCCTTGGATGAATTGCGGTTTGTCCATACTATAGTTCAGAAGGTCCTCCCATAGATCAGGGTCGCCCTGCTCCTTCGCAAATGCGATTGCTTGCGAGACATCCCCGAGTCTGTCGATAATGAGATAAAGGGCGCGCTTCATCTGGCCAGTTTTTGAATAGAGGTAGACCAGCTCCGGGATATAATTGTGCCCCTCACACTCCTGGGCTGCCTTCTCAAACGTATAGCTGGTGGACACCCTCAGGAAGTCCATAAGTAAGCCACGGTCGAACTCAGCGAATAGCTGAACTGCAAGATCTGCGAATTCATCAACAAGCGATATTGTCTCGTCGACGGGTCGTTCGCGATACGCTTTCCACAAGCCACGAAGATAAAAGTGCAGGTAGCGGTTGAGCTCCTTCTTTTCCAGCTGCCGCACCACGATATCAGGCTTGATCAAACCACGTTGGGCTTCTTCCACAAGGAGCGTAATTGCTTCTGAGGTTGCTTCATCGATGTCGGAAAGGGTCATCTGCGAGAGCTGAGATTCTGGCACCCTAAGCGCAATGAAACTGGGCACATCGTCCGTGACAGCGTCAGCTAAGTGGTTGTCTCTAATCAACCGCATGACCGAGTCCGCATCTTGAAGCTTGATGTAGTGACGTAGTGCTTCCCTATGTCGCCCGTTCAGCTCTTGAAGATGTGCTAATGACTCCATGACAATTCGCCAATCCCGTCCTCTTTCGCCCCCCTCGACACTATCCTCCCGGACGTCTCGGTATCGCAGCTGATTCTCGAGAGCAGTAGTGATGGTTTGAATATCGAAGAGATCAGGATCCCAGCGATCCAACAATTCTTTAAAGTGAGGCTTGTCGTTCTGGATGTAATGACCAAGAATTATTTCGTAAGCAGTGCCTGGTATAGGCGGTCGCATTGGCTCTGACGGGATGAAGTTCACGATTTCATCAAACTTCTTGGCCCCGGCGAAGTTGAAGATCCATTTCTCCCATCGGTCTGCGGTGTTTAAAACCTTGGCAGCGACCTGGCCAGCTCGAGTCCAATCGCGAGCTTCGACGAGTTCTTGTAGCCATAACTCCCCTATCCGTCGCTTTTCCTTTTCTGCTGATGAGTTCTGCGCTCGAACCTGCGACTCAATCACAGATGATGTATCCTCAAAGAAGTCGTCGCTTGTGGATTTCTTCTCGGGTGTGGGGAGACCGAATTCTGGTACCTTCTCGGTAGGAGTGACCATGATCTCCGGATGCTCATCCAACAGGGTCCAGGCCTCTTCATACCTTTCCAGCTGCACTAGCCATTCCAAGTGATCACCAAGGTCTCGCTTGGTCGCCAAAATACAGTCAAAGGGGCTGTGTATAAAGATTTTGGCGCCAGGTTTCACTAGATTTGGATGTACAGTCTGTGGCGTGGTACGCGCACGAATGCTCCCGATAGTGCTGGCTGCTTGCGTGCCAGAAACATTATCATTGCTGGGGTTGCTCCGAATACTCGCACCAGAACTGAAGAGTGATCTCGGATTGATGGCCGCGTTCCACATGTCAGACCCAAAGCCGGTCATCGCATCCAGCACACCACGCGATGCCACCACAGACGCCGCATTCCCGGACGGCAGAACACCCAAGTGATAATCATTAGATGTCAAGGACCCGAATTGGCTAACCGTCAGACTGTCTTTGTCTACTTCAGCTTGTGATTGCAGATCAATCAACCTCAGCTCTGGTGCCAACGCATTTTGTCGCCGCCTTCTGCCGCCGGAGGGCTCACTCCCGCTAGATGTAGACGACAACTTTGTCTGATGCCCTTTGACGTGTTTTTTGAGATCGTCCTCATCATCCTCATCATGGTCCGGTTTGCAATACGCCAAGACGAGAAGCTGGGTCTGGGTGTATAAGGAGAGGCCGGATATGGTGCAGTCCATACGCAACCTAGAGATGGTTAGCAGTGTTCAGGTTTACACTTGAACTTACTTACTTCTTCGCAATCTCAGCATGGCCAACTGATCTCTCACCCGCATATTTGCCAACTCCCATCCGGCCTGGATGAATATGAATAATCCATATTGTGCCACCCCATCCAACCAGTAGTCGCTCGATATTCCTACTAGCCTTCGAAGCTGTTTGTTTCAGCTTGCTTGCAGCCGCAGACGAAGCCGCAGAAGCTTCCGGTTCCTTGAAGTCTTCGTCATTTTCCACAGCCTGCTCATCGATCCACTCAGCACGCCCTTTCCACACGCCGGCCATCTCTTCCCACTCGTCAGTCTGTGGGCGATCAACGTGGCCCACTCGTTTCCACGCATCCTCTGAATCTGCGGTGTCAAGATGCATTTTCGTCCGCATTATTTTGATACCGTGCTCATTCAACCAAGCCAAGTACTTCCCTGACAGAGACCATTTGATATTGCTGATAGTGCCTTCTCCAGAATGCAGGGTAGTGTCTTTGCCAGTGTTGGCTCCCAGGCCCACGCTGCCGAGCCAGCCCGAAGCCGTCGCTGCAGCGGTACCAACCGTTGTGGATGTGCTGCGACCCCGGGGAGGATTCACAGTCAGTACAAGGCTCCCGGCTTTCCCTCCCGAAACATACGACCGATCGTTCTTGTAGTCTGGCGACAGCGCTACCGCCTGGACTGGTCGGGCAAAGTTTCGGAGCGAGACATCAGTCATGTCGATCAGGGACTGGACACACACGTTGCCGTCCATAGAGGATGTCGCAATGAAAATATTGTTTGAAGGTATATTCGGCAGCTGTTGCGCTGCGTCTCGTGGCCTTCGCTGCGACCCACTTGCTGTGGTTTGCTCCGAATACTGCGAGGGCGCACGACGACCAGCTGTGGTTTGCGAAACAGCTCTACTGGCGACCTCTGACTTCAGTGTCGTCGGTGGCAGTGGCGGCGAAAAGGCGATATCGATACGCCCGTCACAGATGATTCGTGGGCATGGTAAACGCGAATCGATTGGAACATGGGGAGTTGTACTACATTCTTAAGGCGAGTTAGCTGTGGCGGCACGATATCAGCCGGAGAAGCTTCGGCCCTTACCATGTTGCCATTATGTGTTCCAACAAGCATTTTGTCTCCAGCGACGAGAAACGCACTGGTCATGTCGCCATTCCTATAGACGGCACTCAGGTGCTGTGTAAGCCGAGCATATTTGAGCTTGGGCTCATCGTCTTCATCGTCGTCGGAATCGTCCTCCTCAACATCCTCACCGTCGGACTCATCCTCTCCCGCCTCGTCCTCGTCCTCCTCTTCTTCGCTAGCGAGAGCTGCAGGTTGGTCATTGCCGTGGTCGCTAGACGCAGGGTGGTGGACAGATCCGGTCATGGGCGCATCGTCTTCTTCGTCCTCTTCCGGTCTGGGATCGATCTTGGCGAGCTCGGGGCTAGAGTCCGAGGCATCACTTTCATAGTCAACTGTTTTGCTTTTGCCCGCATCGGGCGATTTGTCTGTCATGATAGGCAGCCTAGCCTAGAACATTTCATGGTAGGAACAAACCGTATGCACCGTAACACGTTAGCAAGTGAATGATGTTGTGATTGGGACTTGGTTGCAAAGCTACATGTAGCTAGCTGTTGAGCTATGCGGTAACCCGAGGCTACGTCAGTGGCCGAGCGTCGCTCGCACAGTATGGTCTATCTGTGTCCGCGCACTACGATCCTGCCACCTGCATTTTTGCCTGCATGCATCGCGCCCCAAACGCCCCAAACGCCCCATGGTTTCCAGGGACAGGCCCACCAAGAGGCGGTGTGCACAGTGTTTACAGCGGTGCTGATAGCTGTGACGACCCAAAGCTCAATCAATGCCCCTCCATAAACTTCAGAACTCGCGTTCCCATAGGAAAGTCGCGTTGCCTGGAGCAGGAAAGCGAAGCCGGAAATTACGAGACAGACGGCATTGCTCGAACTTCATGCACACAATTGACGATGCTACGGTCTTGAGCGGCAAACTGATTTCACGAACCCGACAGGATTGGCCCTCCTCCATGGAGCAGCTCCAACAAGCAATATGGCCTCGGTGACATCCCTCGGGCTGCATGAGCCGACCGCCCTTCGCTATGCCATCCAAGAACAGCTCCTTCCTGAAAACGCCACGAACTCGGACTACAACTGGGAGATCACAGTGAATAATGATGGGGATGATGTGGGGGAAGATGAACTGCTGGTCACCGACGAAGCTGTTGTCTGGTCAAGGGGAAACATATTTCGCAAGTGCTTTGGGTTTAAGCTGGAAAAGGAGCCCATAACACAAGCACTGTTGACCTATTTTCCTACATCGGAAGTGTCACCGAGGCACGAATACCACCATGGACCCAGAAAGAGACTGAGCATCGACGGGCGGCCTCTTTCGAAAGCCCTGGTGGTGTTTCTCAAAACCCAGGCACATATCTACTTTCTTGATGGGACAAGCCATGTCGTTCATATGCCTTTCGAGGTCGAATCCGCCTGCGCTGCGCCTCAAGGTGTCATCATACAACGGAAGCAGCGTAACGAGGTCGGGATCGCTGCGAGTGTCACTTTCCCACGTGTGCCTCCTAACTCTTTCATCTCACCCCAATCTTCACCTGTATCCTTAAGGGCATCATCAGCGCAAACAACATTTACTACTGAAACCCTCGGTAGGCCGAAGGCTTTGCCATTGCGACTCGGTGGCACGACGATAGATAACATGTGGGACTTGCCATCTGAGGTTAACAACTCCCATTGGCCCAGGCTAGTATCATTGGTCGATCCTCTACTCGAACTCGGCCTGGTGGTCACGCAAATGGAGCGCTCTACAAAGCAGAAAGGCCGGCGGAACTCCAGCAGATCTCCTGATTTCCTAGACAAAGCCGAGGAAATGCTTCGTATTGAGGAGATCCACTTGCCCAACACCGGGCGTGAGTCTCGAGATTCAGAGAAGCTGGTACTTGCAGTCACTATCAACAGGGAGACAAGCATGTATAGTGTCTGGCGGTTTACCTATATCCAGAACGAAGACCCCTTTCGAGCATCTAAGACGCCGAAAAAGCCAAAAGACCGACGGAGGAGTTCCATGCAGCCAGGGCACCCAAGCGGCGTCACATCGCCTATCCAGACAAGCTTCAATGAAAGCTTCGGGGCTCCACTCCCCCGTAAAAGAACTAGGAAGAGCGAGAGACAAGACAAAACAGATCGGGCCATCGAAAAGTTTGAGTCTTCCCTTGGTCTCGACAAGGAGTCCGGAATTGGACGTCGTACTTCTCGCCGCGTGAGCTCAATGCTTGCCAGAGCAGATCTGTCAGCCTCGCAGGACAGGACCGCATTTGGTGACCAAGCCCAGGTAGCAAATGCTACAGCTGGTCGGAGAGATACATCACACGGAAGTCACAGAGCTCCTCGAACCAGTGGGGTTTTCCCCAGTGTTAGTTTCAGCGGCACAGTTACTCAAAGTGCAAATACTCTGGGAAGCTTCTTAGAAGCGCCTGTTGATGATCTACTGGAAGAATTGCGATCTGGTGGAGACTTTGAAGGCTTTCACAACATGGGTCTTGAGGACCACGACTTCGATGGCCTGGCTCAAGAAATTCGACTCGCAAAGATTCATTCAGTGCCTGTCGAGAATTCGAATGTCCGATACTCTCTTTCAAATCAACCTGCGAGAACCCAGTGCCATGTATTTTGTATGGCTGGTCCATGGCACCGTGCAGATGATCGTCAGCGTCGCCAGGTCTTGATTGGTATACAAGACCTTATGGAAAAGCGCCTTCAGCTACTCACCCTTAATGTCCAAGTCCGCACCGAACCCAGAACAATCCGCAAATCACAAGCAGTTGAAGTCAACTTCCTGCACTCCCAGAGAGCCCAGAATGTCGTTGATTCGTGCAAGATAGTTGATGGTCCCACTGCCATGATACTGGTCTTGTCCGAAATCGGCAATGGGCAGCGCGTCCTAAGCCTCGAGGCACCTGGGAGGCAATTCACTCCTCTACAACTACCGCCGAGTCTGTCCCTTGCGAACGTTCGCAGTCTTGGATACCGCGGACGTGAGGCCAAACGGGAAGTTGGATTGAGGAGGTCGATAGTGCCTCCTCTTGGAGAAATTGCCGCTTTTCGCCATTCGAAGCTGAACGGGCTTGTGGACATCGTTGATGGTGAAAGTCAACAACTCCACCAGATTCGTGTTCAGCTCCGACCTACAAACCCGCAGATTGCTAAGGCTCTGGATATTCTTCGTATCGGTTTAGGCCCGAATGACGGCGACAAATTACTGCTTGGCTGGTGGCAAGTCCTCAAATGGCTCCAGCATGAAGGAATAGAGGCCACTGATATTGAGTGGTCGGCCTTCATTATTCTGCTGAGCACCCATTTTCTCGCACTGGGTATAAGTGAGCATTCTGACTCGATAACTACGCCCGCGCCTACTCGCCGGCGCACTAGGGGCCATCTGAGATCCAGTAGTGGCGTTTTTGTTGACTTGAGTGACTGGGATACTATGAATACATTTGAAGCGCCCAATTCTGCAACCCATCCTCATTGGGTTGGACACACATCATGGAAATGGATATTGGAGAGCGACGATGCAAATATGGCAATGTTCAAGCCTAGTCAAGGAAGAGAACAAGAGTTTGCCTTCTTTTCCTCACATATTAAGCATGCTCGGTTGTTCATGGCCACAGAATCTGGCCAGGCAGCTTGCGGACCAGCCGGTTATCTCGCAACAGCTCCGGGACCTAGCGACTCCAACAGGTCGAAACAGGCACAGAACATTATAATCGCTCTTCATTTGTTGTTGGAGGAGCAGAAGCTAGATATTACCAGCCCAACAACTGTGTCCCCCGGCGCCAACGACTTGCGGGCAATCATACTCCATATCGCGAAGTGGCTTAAGTGGCCTCAATGGGTCAACATATACGAGCTCGAAATGCCTTTGGACTTCTCGGACACTTCCAATGACAATATGGAGCTTTCTATGCTCCCACCCGAGCCCTCAATCTGGAATATATTCGATTGGGTTCAAGGAAACCTGATGAAAGATTCGAGTCTCGAGCAGACTTTACCAGCCATGACTTCGAACATGCCGTCAAGTGTCTTACCTCGTATTACGACATTCGATCGACTCTTTCATCATCTGAAGCTGAAAGGCGACTCGCCAATGGGGTTTGTCGAGGCCATGCATGACAGCGGTATAACACATACTTTCTTAGAATCATTGCCTGAGGCAGTTCTTGTTCCCCTCCAAGATGCCATTGCGCAATGCCAAGCACGTCCGCCCCCGGCTTGGTCAAAGGAACTACTGACTCTTGTGGACCGGAGTGATGTCGGCTCGGTACTCACGATCACAGACCAACAGCGTCTGTCTTCCTCTAACCTCATGGCATCCTCGCACCTTGCTTCCTGGGACTTCAGCTCTTTATGTCAGAATGTCATGGACTTCAATGACGCTCCAACAGACGATGTTGCCGAAAGCGACAAACAAGCGGTCATTCGAGCGATATTTAAGGAGGATCGCAGACTTGACGAGACCAAGCTCATGCTCACCACAACCAAACCTAGAGCAATACGTCTGGATCCTCAGTCGGGATGGTCGGATGCGTTCTACTTGGAACAACAGAAAGAGCTTGTCACAAGGCTTGCGACTAACACATTGTCAATCCCAGCTGGCCGGGGGCTCATGAACTACGGTCTGCGTTTCCCCTTACTGACTCAGAAATTTCACATTAATGGGTTTGTGCTCAATTGCACTGTCATGCCGGCAAATCAAACTGTCGGGGTTGACAAGACCCTGTTTACAGAGGAGAAAATTGCTTGGGCATTTTTCCATTCGGGCGTCGCAGGTGGACTGTCAATCTCGCGGCAAGCCAAAGGTATTGACACGTCTTGGATTCTGTACAACAAGCCGGGCAATGATCTCAACAACCGCCACGCAGGATTCCTGCTTGCCCTAGGTCTTAACGGTCACCTGAAAGATGTGGCGAAATGGGTTGCTTTTAAGTATCTAACTCCTAAACACACCATGACATCGATTGGCCTGCTACTTGGCCTCGCTGCCTCGTACATTGGAACAATGGATTCTCTCATCACCCGCCTGCTATCTGTGCACGTTACTCGCATGTTGCCACGTGGTGCGGCTGAGCTGAACCTATCGCCTTTAACCCAAACAACCGGCATCATGGGCATCGGGCTGCTCTACTGCAATAGCCAGCATCGCCGCATGAGTGAGATCATGATGTCAGAGATCTCACATATAGAGACTGGGGACGAGGAGGTGCCTCTGCGCAGTGAATGCTATCGCCTGGCCGCCGGTTTCGCTCTTGGGTTCATCAACCTTGGCAAAGGCAGTGATCTCAAAGGCCTCCACGACATGCGTATCACTGAGCAGCTCCTAATGCTCGCATCCACGTCGAAGAAGGTCGAGCTGGTTCACATCCTCGACCGTTCGAGCGCGGCTGCTATTGTGGCAATAGCTCTTATCTATATGAAATCAGAGGATCATATTGTGGCCCGCAAGATCGACGTGCCTGACGCCATGTTACAATTTGATTACATACGGCCAGACCTTCTTCTCCTGCGAACTTTGGCAAAACATTTGATATTATGGTCTGAAATCAAGCCAAATCATGACTGGGTCCGGAAGAACCTCCCGGCACGTTATCGGTCGAGGGTTAGTCCTCCCACCCAACCTCTCAACGGCCCAGGGCGTGGTCCTCTGAACTCGACACATCTGCCTTTCCTCACAATCTTGGCCGGGCTCTGTTTTGCAATTGGTCTCCGATATGCCGGGTCAGGCGATACAGGAGTGCGCGACCTTTTACTCAACTACCTGTATCGTTTTTACGGCCTATGCCGATCCACACCACATAACGCCAATTTCGACGAACGCACTATCCAAGTAACTGGGCGCATGTGTCTCGATGTTGTTGCACTCTCGACTGCGGCCGTTATGGCAGGCACCTGTGACATTAAGGTTCTCCGTATTTTACGGTCGCTTCATAGTCGAAACGACCCGGAAACAACCTTTGGTTCACACATGGCCATTCACATGGCCATGGGGGTGCTTTCACTAGGTTGTGGTACGCAAACCTTCAGCAATTCCAACCTTGCGATAGCCTCACTACTAGTCGCCTTCTATCCTGTCTTCCCCGACCAAGTACAAGACAACAAGAGCCATTTGCAGGCTTTCCGTCACTTCTGGGTCCTGGCAACAGACCCCCGTTGTCTTGTGACGAAGGATGTAGCCACCGACACTCCTGTCGGTGTTCCTATCCGCATTAGATTCAAGGATGACCGTCTGGATATAGCACGAATAACACCTTGCCTATTGCCCCCGCTCGACGACATCGCCAGCGTGAGCACCAGCAGTCCTGAGTATTGGAACATGGACCTCGATTTCAGCGGCGACAATGGAAAAGAGCTTAAAGAGAAATTTGCGCTGAACCAGGTCCTGCACCTCAGGCGCCGGCCTGCAGGGGGTAGTCCATTTTCTGCCACCATGCTGGCATTGGGTCGCCAACCGCCAGGAGGAGGTTCGCAAATGGAAGAGACCAGCCAGCCCCTGGAATGGCTATTCACCGCTGTGAGAAGCCTCAGGCGGCTTACCCATGCGGAACGAGGCATCGTACTAGATACCGGAATCGGCGGTCCAGATGTTGGCCTCAGCAACGGAAGTGTAGTGGATGCGAGGCTTATGCTGGAGGAGGCGGTGCGAAACGGCCATCGAGAAGACCTGCTTGCGTTGAGAGGCTTGTTCGAATGGGTAGAGAAGAGGGCACGGAAAATGCAGGCGGATAGGAGCAAGCGGGCGCAAGAGGCTACCGATAAACCGTTGGGCGCGAATAACCATGAATGGCTTGGTGAGAGCTGGCTGAGAGACAGTGTCGTGGAGAGCCTCAAAGGTATGATATGGCTTGCCGGTAGGGAAGGTGGCGAATAGGTCACATCAGCTTCCCATCCTTGCCCTCCCATGCTCTGCACGAGACGCATACGCCCGGAATGGCTGAGATACTAATGGGGGCAGTACCAAACATCACCATACAAGGTACACCACAGTGTTCTTCTTTATAAGCCGGACGCACATAAACCCAAACAATTGACTCTTTATCTCCATCTTGATCATTGTCTTAACTGCCCCCCATCATCGCGTTTTCGGATTGCCAAACAGAACGACTTTTGCGAGGCGTCCATCAACGATTGGCTCCTTCCGCAGCTCATGGCCATTGGTAGGAGGCGACCTCACCAAAGTTGCCCACTTCGGGCATCGACTTCATTTAGAGGCCAATCAATCAATGCACATGGCCAAAAGTGAGTCTTCGAGTCGATGAATGACGATGAGGTCCCCACGACTCCCGTGGCCTGGATAGACAACAGATTGCCGTGTATTAGGCGTCGATGAGTGCTTTGGTACCGAGCCAGGGTTCATATTAGCCGACGATCGCATCTTAACCATGGAGCTTGAAGTACTGCCGGGGTTTATAGTATCAATACCGGGTATATTGACTCAGTTGGAGAGTCGTCATATAGGATTCGACTAACGTCACGAAACTGCGGCATATCAGTTTCCTGTCTTTCTTTAATACCCAGCCTCTTTCCTCATCCATTCACTGCCCTCTTCCCACCGAGACTGAGTTGTTCTAGCATACCCCTTATCACCTGTCACTAGCTTCTACTACTACTGTTTGGTATTACCTTGGCCATGAAGCAGCAAATTCTGGCAGCATTGTTGGCGTTCGCGCATACCTCTGCAGCACGGCCCTCATCCAGGGCCGTTGCTGCGGCCGCGGCATGCGACCGCGCCACGTTGGTAGCCGTCTCGGACTCGTACGTCGCAGCTCAGGCAGCTGGGCAGCTGGAAACCCTCAAGGGCGTCGACGCCAGCACTGTCTACACGCAGAATTTCAAAACGGCAACCTTGGCCAGCGGCTTGATCTCGCAGTCCTTCAAGATCGACCATAACCGCAGCACGCACGACACCACACAGTGCGCTGCCTTCACTGAATTGAGTACGTAGTGTTATTTACTGCTTGCCTTTCTGCTCTCCTTCCACCCACTCTTCTCCTAGCCTTTCTTGTTGACGATACCTGGAACTTCCCTCGCCGCCTCCGTCATGAGCCCTTCCTCAGGCCAAAAGACTAACCTCTTTGCCATAGTCATTGCCGACACCAAGAATCCGCACGTGGTCACGACCCAGATCCGCCTGTCGCCTAACAGCACGACCGCGGCGCCTGCCATCAGCAAGATCGAGACCATCGTGACAAGCACGGGGGACTGGCTCTTCAACGCGCCTGCGACGTTGCGATACGCCTCGCAGGAGAAATGGGACGAGATCCCCGCAGAGAAGCGGGACACGCGCGAGGTGATCCAGGCCGCCGGTGATGCCTATCTGGATTTGTTCAGCGACAAGTCCGTCAAGGTGCCCTGGGGCAGTCCCTGCGCGCGCCTCGAGGGCGGCTCTTACGTCCAGCCGAACTGTAACGTCGGCGTCCCCACGGGAATCAAGCAGACCAACCGCCGCTACGTCGTCGACGAGGCCATGGGAACCGTCGATATCTTCTTCAGCTTCGCCAACTCTCGCCCGGACAGCCACGAGTTCCGCGTCGAGGGCGGAAAGCTACGTTACGTGCATACTTTAACCGTGATGCAATAATCGGAGAGATGGGGAGGCTGTGTAGTGAAGCGCAGTGGATGCATGTGTGTGAATACTGGTGATTGTAGAGGTACAGCGAGGGGATAGCCTGCTTTTCGAATGGTGTAAGAGGTGTGATTCGCTGTTAAGTAACTCGTCCCTGGTTTCTATCTGAGCTATATCACAAAGCAGCAGCTGTGGTAGACGATCTCCCTAAAAGCACTCCCTTCCTCCACGGTGATATCTTGAGAACTTAGCAAGGATTGGTACGATTAAGTAAATCTTCTGATCAAATATGTTACTGGTCATCATGACCATCTTCATCCCCCTCTTCCAGCATCCGGTCCTAGCACATCACCGCTGCGATTCCTTAGAACCGTGCCCGGCTCAAAGATGTAAGACAGTGGTACAGTACCAGTCTTTGATTTCTGAGAATCAGCGCACTCGATTTGGTAGGATAGGGCTAAGTCATTGATGGTGATTTTGAGCTGAAACTTCATCATATAGAGGCGGTCTGTCGTTCGCTTTCCGTCCATGGTCTTGCGCCTTTTGGCATTTCTAGGCAGTTTAGTGAATGTGAGCAGATGCCGAATAGGTTGCATATCAATATGGAACTCGGCCGTTTCCAGTATCTCGGCATCTAGATCTTCAGTTAATTACATTCGTAAGATAGCATGAAACCCAACTTTGGGTAACTGTCTCGGGGGTTCAACCTAAGCAAACTTACCAGCATTCACTGGATCGCTATCACGATAGTTATCCTTGCAGGATATCTCAGAAATGTATATATCTTGACTCAAAATGATTCCTGGGGTATCTTCATTGACGTCAATATGGAGGTGATACGTCTTCGTAAGCCCGCCGGAGGGTATCAGAGAGCCCTGACAAAGGTTAGCAATCGAGATGAGCGGCGTTCTTCTGTTGACGCAGCCAAACTTCATTTAAACATACCTTTTTCAACACCCACTCCAAGCAATCCTTCACATAATTACGTCCCCACTCGTCTACGTCCGGTTTTATACCAACGTGCCATAGCTTTCGTGGCTCGTACGGCATGTGTCTCTTGATGCCAACGCTGTAGCGGCTGATTCTGTCTGCTCGGTATTGCTCCTTGTTGGCCCAGATCATCGCCCCTTCGACCACTGCCCATTGGCTGGCCTTAGGTCAGCTTAAATTTCACCATGAACGGACGCTTGCCGAACCAGCTTACCATTTTGGGGGAAATATGACGTCGATACCGTAAGACATGCACTCTTGCAAAATACAATATCGTAAATAGAGCGACTCGGAGAACCCACCAATAAGGATCATCATCTGCGTAGCGTTAGTTATACAACAGAGTACAAGATGCCAGTCTGGAAGCTTGCCTTGACCCTGTGGCCCCGCTGGACGACTTGGTCTAATTGCTCTTTGAGAAGAGCCCAGACTGGCTTACAGGCTGCATCAAATATCGATATGATTTCGTTCCTGTGATATAAGATAAGCAGATGGAAAGGGCTTTGGTAGGAAGCTCTTCACATACTTGGTGATGCAATAGTAACCTAGATCACCGTCATCATCCTCTCCGAACTTCGCCAAGTCCGTGGTTCGAGCCTCTGAAAACTTGAACGGCACCCAAAGATCGACAATTCGATCTCTATTGATTGATTTCTTGTGGTCTTTCCCCCACTCAAACGTAGCCAGGTCGACCTTGTTTCGCAGGGATGAGCTGTGTAGATCGAAGCCCGGACGAATATCGCGTTCGATATCCTTCATCAGCTGGGTTTTGAATCCTTGGTCCAGATTCGTCGACCCACATGTGATTCCTAACAACACGTCAATACGGAACCAAAGGTTGGAGTCAAGGTATCGTTTTACCTGTGCTGGGCGCGAGTTCCACAAGTCGGGTGTCTCCTAGTCGGTATGGCACAGCATCCTAGGATTCATCAGCTGTTGAAATAGACCAGAAGGTTCGTGACCTCCACGTACCGTAGTGCCACCTCCGATATCACCCATAACAACACAATCGCCTACCTGCCGACGAAATAAGCAAATATCATATGGAGAAGTGGGTATTACGATCGTGGCTGACCTCGAATTCGACATCTCGACTTGTCTGGCGTACATATGCCATGCCAGCCTCTGTTTCGGACACAGTCCGCCGGACATGCCCAATGGGCAGTCCCGATGATTGCGAGGCCATGTCGACAGCGGCGTACATCTTCCGCACAGCCATTGGGGACCAAGCATTAGGGAGGGTCAAAACCAACTCGATGTCATCGCGATCGTCAAACATATAGTCATCGCGCATGAAGCGACGTGTATGCTGGAAGACGTACTGCAGAAAATCGGCAATCAGATCGACCTCTCCCTTGGGCGTTTGCAGTGTCTTGATCCGTTGCCTGATTTCATGTCGGAGAGTCGCTGTGTTCTCGCTTGTGTCCAAGAGCAACTTAAAGCGCTTAATCATGACGCCAGGCTTTTTCTTCCACACGGGGCGCTTGATGGTGGCGAAGGCCTCCCAGCCGATCTTGACGGATCCATCAGCCAGATCATAACGTATGACCGAGGGGATCTCACTGGTGGCCTTCACTCGGCTCGCGCCATCTTCCGGGGTCTCGCAAGGCCATTTGTTGACGTGCACTATCTTCTCTTTTCGTAGTACCGGGGTGGATTCGAATGGTAGGCAGAAGACGATACTTGTTGTAGTGGTTCCGAAGTCAAGCGCAACCCGCCACCGCCTGGGCACGTAGCCCATTGCCATGCTGTATCCTTTGGCTTGGTAGTACTTCGGTGTTGGTTTCCACGAGTCAGTCCTCGACTGTGCCAGGTAGGTATGCTCCGCGAACTAACGAGAGTCGCGGGTGTGTGTAGGTGTAAGATATGGGTGTGGATAATGTGGATGTGACCGATGGATGCAATCACGAAGCAAACAACTAATGCAACCAACTTCCTGGGCGGCGAGTACCTACAGGTACGTTGTACGCACCAGACAGACGTGCATCTATCAATTGTATCAGATCAATGACAAGTAACCTGCTGTCTGACTGCTTCACCGCAAGGGTTAGTGTATGGCTGAAAGCCTCTTTCGGAGCAGGGTTCTTGACACACAAAACGATTGATCATATTCCACCGGCTCCGTGTTCCTTACCCAAACAAGGACGGGCCTTTTGATCAAACAGCAGAAGACTCACGAGGTGGGTGGCGGCATAGAACACTCCGGAGTATATATATATGCAGCCAGAGCGCTTTGATTGGGTTTCTTCGACTCAAAAGCTGAATGGGCAGTGATGCGTTACTGTATTCGCAATCCCAGCGGCAAACGGATGGGTTGGTTGGCATTGCAGCTCTTTCCTTTCGCACCTCCCACCTTCCCGTCAAGCAAACAAGCAGGCACGCGCAGGGCCACAGGCAGGCAGCTACGTAGCGTCCAAAACATCTACGACTTGGTATCGCTCTGCCTTCCGTGCTGGTACACGTTCACCACTTTGATGGGGTTTGCTTGAGAATCCGGCTTACTTGCATACCGTTCCCTCTCTCCCCTTGAATGCACCAGGCCTGCAAGCCCTTCCCTGCCACTGCCAGGTGGCGCAGCAGCCACCATGGCTTGGAGCGACGAAGACATCCAGCGTCTCCTCTTCTTCCTCAACATCTCGGTGGGCAGAATTCGCGAATCGTGGCCTTTTGAAGACAACAGCTTCGAAAACTCTTCCCGAAGAGACAGGGCCGTAGGCATATCGCGTGCTTGCGACTGTCTAGCCGAACTCCTCCCTGCCTTCTCGGCTACTCAAATAAAGAAGAAGATGAGAGCGCTGTGGCAGAACTATGGCCCCAACGATGGCAACCGAGAACCAGACAATCTATTCCTACAAGGCGCTTGGACCAACACTCTACCGCATCTAGGTATGGAGTTGCCAGGCATTTGGAACCGCGTTAACCAAGATGTGGACCTTTATAGGGAGTGAGTGGCATTACCCCCAACGGCCTCTGATCTGTGGTCCGTTTTCTTTGCTTCCTCGATGACTGATTAACCTTCCTATTTTGTACAGAAGCCAACTAGCATTGTTCCAGGAGTCATGGGCACAGGGAAATGGTCAATACGCTGAATCTACTGAGGACTTTAAACCTATCAGATGCAGATGTGGCTTTAGCCATGTGCTGGGTGACACTGTCCTATGCATTAATCCAGCGTGCTCATCTTGGCAGCATGTGGTGTGCTACTACGGAGTCGACGATTCCACCGTTGCACCCGAAAATCATGTGTGTGATCGGTGTCGTTCGGTATATCCACTGGGGCCGCTTGAAAATGCTCAAGATTACCATGGAGGGCCTCAGAGCGCTGGAGAAGAAGCCTTGGCCTCCGACCCTCATGCGGAAGATATTCTTGCCTTTAATCCATGTACGGAGGACTTATTGGTTTCCCATTCCCACAATACAGAATCATCCTCAACTATTCCCGATTCCAACACGGAGCGAACCCCGACTAGCTCGAACCCTCGGACTGAAGAGGCACATGATGATGCTCAAGAGCCGGGGTCTGGCTTCCGACCTCGAGGCCAACAAGTTTCTGATACGAAGGCCCAACTCGGAGCATCGATACAACCACCAGGGAGCGGCGAGTCGCAGCTGCATGCCATACCACCCTCGCCTAATGCTCACAGTAGTTTCGAAGAATCACTAGCCCCATTTGAACGACAACACGCCGCTTCAAATATACAATGGACACCTGAGTCTGCCGAGATTCAGTCTACACTCAAGAAAATAGCACTCCAATGGTTTAATATTTCAAAATCCCTGATAAGGGACGGATACCTTTTAACCGAGGTGCCTACGCTGGAACGTCTCAGAGAGCAGATGCATATTTCATCGTGCCTTGCATATCCTCATAAGGAGAGTACCGACATGATGGCCAGGTCGCCCATAGCGCAATACCCAAGCTCATATTCTACATCCTCAGAATCCTCCAACTCTTCTTCCAACTCCGAAAACTTATCACCTACCCCTTTCCGGGCCGGAGTGAACACTATTTCTCAGCCTGTGTTCTCTGAACCACCTTCCAAACGGGCAACGGAAAGGTGGTTGCGAGGTGTTTTGGCCGCTTGCGCTGTTGATTGGGTATTCAATCCTGGGCAACCGATAGGGGACCAAAGCGCGGCATATGAATTATCAAGCGTATCGCGTCTAGATACTGAGCTCAATTTTGTCCTGGCTCATTCTGTACACACAGAGTTGACCGCGAGATGTGAGTATACTCACCTTGGTCTCACGATGGCGTATCTTGTTTTCTCGAAGACTAAACCTTTGCTCCAGGTAGTCCAGAGGCGTTACAAGCCCTACACTTCGAAACGACGCGGAGTCTAGCATCCGGTCCAAACAGGAATTTTGCCTGCATCTTCCTGGAAGCCGTACGCTTGCGTTGTGAGTGCATACTTCCGGTGAAGAAGGGATATGCCAAGCGGATGCCTGGGTAGTTGCTAACGTTCTGACACTACAGGTAGTAGAGGAGCTTTTCGCATGTTATATTGCGAGGCGATGACCCGGATGCTAGGTGACCCAGATAGTGGCCTACCCCAAGCACTCGATTGCGAGGCAAAGACTTACTCGGAAAGACTTTTCAACCGACTTGTACCATTCTTGACTTTTGGAGAGAGTCGAGCCCCCCCTCCTGTTTGCTCCGCCGCACATCAGCCCGATGATTCATGGAGAAAGTCTCTGGCGAATATCAGAGCTCACGGCTGTATTTAATCAGTGGATCCGTCTGAAGCTGCAACTTTCTCTCTCTCATAACCGTTATGAGCTGTGGTTTCCGAAAGAGAGTACTCCCCAGGACTCGTACTACTTGAGAGGCCTGGTTATCCCCCTGACAAAGATAATGCTCCAAGGACGATAGAGTATTGCGTCTATCCGGCTGTTCTTGAGCATGAGCCGCGAGACACAACGGAAGTCGAGATCAATGATTTATCCCAAAGTCACAAATCCTTTGTACGGCTTCGGGAAGAAGAACGAAGTAAAGCAACGGTTATCTGCCCAGCAAAAGTACTCTATGCAACTGCTCGTATCTAGAGGACACATAGTTGGGGGCTAGCATATTAAGTAAGGACGATCAGGTTACCGCATTTTCTTAATAAGCCAGATGATTTAAATTCTAAAGTAACCGTGATATTCAGAATGACGTTAGGAATCATATTTATCTTGAGTGGCTTCAATTTATTTTCCTTCTCTTTTTTTCCTTCTCTTTTTGGCTCTTTGGTTCAATGTCAAGCTATCAACCCGACAGAAACGTAACCGTATAAGTTTGACTCTTAAGATTGACGATCACCAGGTTTTCCTGATGCCATATATACTCTGTCTGAGATACAGTGTCACGCGTGTCTACCCCTAATTCTGATCACAGTATCCGCCTCGCCCGCATGACTAAGGAGCGAAGGTTGAAGGGATCCAGTCGCAGCTGGATAATTGGTGATATCATAACCAGACAAGAAAATATCGACGATCACATTCGAGCCTTTAAAGCAACTAGCAGCGGCTATGGTCCTCCCCCCCGCCGCGACTGCCTGGAAATCGGCTCCCATCAGCACCAGCGTGGAACTACTGTATTTCGGTCCTGCTGGGGAGGATCTGGACTACTGGCGGCCTCCCAAAATTTTCATCGATGCCTATGAGGCTCTTAAAATGTGGGTTTCTTTGCAGCGGCAGCTCCCTTCCGCCGAGGTACGAGTCGCTGTGCTATCCAATAACCTCTGTTAAGGTCTTATGTTTTCAATCGGGACAGGTCCATCTGCCCTTAGCATGGCCTGGCCTGGACTAGCAGCAACCATGATGAAGTGATGACTACCTATGTCGAAGAAAAACGAAGACCCAAAAAAGGGGTAAAGCCTAGAAGAAATACGGCCGATCCTAGCGACTGGGGTTGGAATAGATCCCCAGTGGATACAGCAGTATAGCAGGATTCGGCCCATCAGTAGATCCATGGTAGATCCGCATGCGGCTTTCTTCGAGTCCCAGGTGGCAGATTATGCTTTGGTAGGCCCCCGATGAAGGATTTCAATTCCAGTTCACTTTTGACTTCGACGCTATGCCAAGCCAGATTGGCAGGAATGGAAGACCTGCAGCAAGCAAATAGGCCGCCCTCGAATATTCAAGACGACATGGCATCTGATCAAGCATGAGCGCTTGCAGGGCAATTCCCGTTATTTCCCTTTCGTCCTTGATGGCGCGAGTACGATTTACGATTTTGCCCACCGCTTTCCAACGTCAGACACATGCATACAAGTGGTTGAAGAGGCGGCAGTTGGGTTTGTCGATCTTTTTCTGGCCCCAACGTTCGCGGCTAACTAGTTTAAAGGCGGCCGATCACTTTCCGGACTCTCGGGATTGTAAGATCCCCGCTGAAACTGAATAGATGTAAAAAAGAAAAAGAAAAAGAGCAAGACGAGGCAGAAAAGAAACGAAATCCTAGCCGCGTCCCTGGAGCGTCGGGAATCGAAGACTCCATCCGCGGAGTCGTCATGAATCAGTATACGAGATGGGGATCTGATAGTGTCTATCAATGGGATTCCGAGGTCGGTCGTTGGCCTCGGCCGACGCACAAGGGGTCGCTCTCGGCTCCATGTCCCTCTACTGCACCACTTATACCCATCCCCTGAGTCGTGTCAGGTGTGGCCCGGCTGCGGGCGGTGGGGCTGGCCCTGCAAAGGTCGACAGTGAAAGGCTGTTCGCTGGCTTGACGAAGAAGCCAACGACGCGGGCGCGCTGGGAGGTTCAGCTCGGCATTCCGATGCCGTGTTGTTGACGATGATGCTTTTCATCCAGGGTTATTGATGTGGCACACCACGTCACAACTCTCTTTCCCGCCAAGCCGCATAAGCATCGATGGTCCCACCGATTCTTGTTGCGAATATGCATATCGTCGCTGGGCGCTGGGCGGGGACGCAACGGTCGTGGCTCCAGGGACGTATTTGAGTTTGGTACACCAAGGACAGGCCAGCCACGACAGACGCAAGTGACGAGGCGAAGATTTCTTGAAACAGCTTGCAGTGCGACTAGTCGTTCTAATTCTTTTTTTGGTGCTCGATGCAGGGATGATTTCAGGGGACGATTTGTTCTGCTAGTTCTGCTATCCCCCGAGATTGTCGATCATCTTACCGCACGGCTCCAATATTGGCCTGTCGTATGGAGCTAACAAACAGGCTTTCCAGGCCCCCTTTTTTTTTGGCCTCTTTTGCTCTGCAGTCTTTTAACCTCGAGTTAGCACGGGCGGTCGAGCCACTACGGGGGCGGACGAACTAGAGGACTTTAGGACTGCAGGACTTCAATGAGACGAGACGAAGAAAACCCGACGAGCCGACCAGCGGGTTCCTGCATGGACTGATCCTATTCCGGCGTAGCCGGCAAATCTGGTCTTCGGCACTGGCCGATGCGAAGAAACACCATGTCATACCATACCGTTCGTCCTACTTCCATGGTCGAAGGTGGAAGGACAGAAGACAGGCACAAACAAGACGCCTCCCACTTTGGACAACGAAAACATGACAGCTGACATTGCCGTCAAATGCCGAATTTCCCTGGCAGCCTTCAATAAACTAGCCGTCTCCCTCAGGATCAGGCAAAGAGCGAGCCAGGGTCCGCAGCCATGCCGCACGGGACCTGCATACTCGAGCTCGACTTGGGCTACCTGAGCTAAGGCGCGCTGGCTACCTGATTAGCCCCTGCACCGGCGTCAACACCGCTTCTGCTTCTGGTTACCTTACCTACCCGACCTGTGTGCCCTAGCCGAAGTTGCATCGCGGCTGCAGAGAGTCATGTCGAGCACATCGTTGACACGAACGAACGGCCGCTCGACTAACAGCAACATGGCATTTCCAAGCCGGCCTCTGCGTAATGAGCTCCACGGACGGCTGATGTACTAGTGCTGCCGCTCTAGTCCCTGGAAGCTATCGCGACTCTTTTCCGGGCCCAGACCATACCAGAGAAGGC
Source organism: Apiospora kogelbergensis (assembly GCF_038363985.1). Classification (NCBI taxonomy): domain Eukaryota; kingdom Fungi; phylum Ascomycota; class Sordariomycetes; order Amphisphaeriales; family Apiosporaceae; genus Apiospora; species Apiospora kogelbergensis. Next base: position 3,055,530 of record NW_027117422.1, read on the forward strand.
GCCTACCCCGATGCACCAGGACCAAAGCGCGCTCGCAATGTCGTGAGACGGAAGCTTTGGCTGTGTGATGGACTTGTGTCGCTACCGGGCGAGCGATCGCGAGGTCTGCGTATATAGACTCGGCCGACATCCCCCAATCTCCTGCTTTCTATCCCTCATCCTCTCCAAGCCAAGCCAGCTTTACCCTACACTCTCGCTTCTTTCTCACACTCGCTACTTCCTTCCTTCTAATATTCTAATCTTCTCTGCAAGATGCGCTCTGCCATCATCCTCGGCGCTGCGGCGCTCGTTGCCGCCTCGCCGGCGCCCCAGGCTCTGGACCTGAACGCTGTCCACGACGCCCCGGCCCCTACCGGCCCCGCCATGGGTGTTGTCTCGCAAGCCAGTGTCTACAACGCTGCTGCCGCTTCCTCCAGCGCGACCGCCGCTGCCTCTGCCGTCGCGTCTGCCGTAGCCAACGCCCCCGAGAAGCGCAGTCTGGAGGCCCGCACCTTCTGCTTCTGGTGGTACTGCCCCAAGCCGAGCGCTCCTCAGGCCCCTGCCCCTCCTTCCGGCGGTGGCTACGGCAACCCTCAACCTCCCTCCCCTCCCAACGGCGGTTACGGCAACCCTCAGCCTCCTTCCCCTCCTAACGGTGGTCCTCAACCCCCCTGCCGGCCCTACTCCCACCGGCTACGGTACCGTCCCGATGACCACCCCTTCGGTGCCTCAGCAGACCACCACCACCGCCGCTGCTACTACCGTTACTTCTCCGGTTCCCACTAGCACTGGCATCGTCCCCTCTTCTTGCACGCCTGTTAGCTGGACCAACACCTTCATCTTCACAACTGCTACCGACTGCGCGAAGCCCTTTGAGGAAGGCACCTACTGTGGTTTCATCAACCCTGAGGATCCTTGCGCTCCCCAGCCCGATGGCTACGCTCCCCGCGCCAAGGTCGACAGTGCCGCTGGTTTCGTCGCCGATGCGGCTCTCCACAAGATTGCCCAGTCTGCTAAGGACCCCAAGGGCTATGCTTCCACTTTCAAGGACTTGACCGCCGCTGTCAACGCCAACACCTACCTCGGCTTCGACACGCTCAAGAGCTACGATGTCGACTTCTGCGCCAACAAGTGCGACAACACCAACCTCTGCACCAGCTTCAACATCTACATGGAGCGTGACCCCGCCTGGAACGGCGAGAAGTGCTCTTGCCCTATGCCCGACTCCATGACCAACTACAAGTGCTCGTACTGGGGATCCGGTGTCACCCCTGATGCTGCCGTCAACAAGGGTCAGACTCGTGGCGATGGTTTCGAGGTTGTCATCACCGGTTCCAACGGCTACAGCAAGACCAACACCACCACGCCCGAGACACCCTCCGGCTGCAGCAAGCCCACGAAGTGCGGTGCCGTCCACGATCACCCCCGCACCTGCCTCGGCCAACACTTCTTCCCCGGCCCCTTCGACGTCTCCCTCTGCTCCACCTACGCCCAGGCCCAGAACGCCAAGAACGTCGCCTCGAACAAGTGGTCTCAGTGGATGAGCTACTTCGGCTACAACCCCAGCAAGTGCAACTTCTTCAACGCCTTCATGATCAAGGAGAACGGTGTCGCCAAGGGTACCTACTGCAAGCTCTTCACGCAGCAGTACGACAGCTCCGCTGCCACCTATGAGCCCGGCTGGCAGGGATCCAGCCACTATGAGGTCGAGTCCTCGTGGTCTTACTGCCTGTAAACACTCTGGCTTATTGGTGTTGGGAGGGGATACGAAACGGATCACACATGACAACATGATCAGTTTACGCATGGAACTGATCTTATGAAATTGACATGGCTTGGTCGTTTAGGCAACAACAGGGGTAATGTTTTACATATTTAGTCACTCTCTACGTCATAATAATGTTTAAAAGTTTTTGTTCAATACAACCATCATGGCCCTTATACGCCAGCTGTGTGTGTGTCATTGGCTGTTTTGTGATGGTGTCTATGTCGATACGGATTCTCTTCCCTATGCGGTAACCACGTTATTTCCACCTCTACCTAGCCAGGTCGCGCTGAATGGATGTACCTCTCTCGGGTACTCTATTGACTGGACTGGATTCGCCTTGATCCGATTACAAGTTGAAGTCTTCCCCTGGATTGGCACCGTTCAGATGGTTTGGATTGACTGCGTCCGGCATGTAGTACTTGTAGTAAGCATCGGGGGCTTTCAGCTGGTGGTAGTGCTTGTCCTCCTTCTTCCGCATCGTCTTGACGTACTTCCCCATGTCCAGCGTGTTTTCCTTCCTCCACTGGCTCAGACGTTCGAAGTTGATGCACTGACGATTCACCGACATGTCCGGGAACGGATACGGCTGCTCTTCGACCCAATGCATGGTGATCAGGTTCACGTTGCCGCTGCACTGGATCGCCTGCATCAGCATGTCGACGCAGTGGTTGACGTGGGTGGCGAGGATTTCGCTTTTCGTCGTCTTCTCCTTCTCACCGCCTCTCTTCTCCGAGCCTGTCGTTGCCGAATGCGGGTGGGTGCTGTTAGAATAGTACTCGGGATAGGCCAGCTGCCTCAACGTGTTCAGACAATGGAGCTGATGATACACATCAAGGATGGTCACGTAGCTATCGTCTCCCAGACCCCAATCTTCGTCTTCCAACTTTGCTGTGGTCGCCGGGTCTTTCCCCAAAGCGCGGATCTGAGCAGAAGTGACAGGGAAGTAGCGGGTGAGTTCATACTCGGACCAAATGGCGTCCGAATCCGGGTTGGGCATCTGACGGGCGATTGACCCGCCGTCCTTGGGCCGAAACAAAGTCCCATTCATGGTCTGAACACTCATATCGAGATCCAACAAGTCGAGAATGGGGCCTTTGGATTGTTCAGTAAAGAGAAATCGCTGCTGGGCCCCGTGTCCTCAAAGAGAAGTACTTACTGTAGGACGATGCTTGTCGCAGCCCACCGTTTTTCCTCAAGTATACGTTGTAGTACCACGTTCCACACATTACACACGATATAATGAAGAACAACGTGTTGATCGCAGTGATAACGACATACGTTCTTGCTGTGCTTTTGCGAGAGGGGTGCAAGGCATGCCGCCTCTCACTGAGAAAGCCCACGTCTTCATTGGCGTCAATATCAGGCGAGCCCAACGGGTCATAGATGTTTGCAGCATACGAGGCCATCTAGACTCAAACCGAAACCAGGTGTGTGGGGTTGAAGAGATTCATAAAGGGGTGTGGTAAGATGCTGTGCTTCCGACAGCCAGTATTTGGGGATCCAGGGGCTTCAAGTACGAGGCAAGTAGACAGACGCAAGTACAAGGGAATCGTGATGTGTCGAGACCTGCCAAGCGAATGCTGTAAGCAAACATAACGCCGCCTCTCCATCCGATTGGTCGGTTACGTGATCCTTCACGCTATGTGAGGGGCCATACGAGTGGTGCGTGTGATACGACTGCCATGGACATGACTGGCGCATTGGAAGGCCTCCCAGTGAAGCCCAATATAAATAATGAACCGACTGCACATGGGTGGCCTCTTCGTCCTTGCTCTGATCACAGACCAACCCACATTGCTCTAAGATACCCCCTGCTCTTCACAGGAAAGATACGATGCGTTTCCAGGCTATCACCTCCTGCACTGCCTTGCTGCTTTCTTTCACGATCGGCGCGCCCATAGTAAGTTCAATGGATGGAGGCTATGTGATCCAAATCGCTGACGCGAACGAGGCCAAGAGGGCAGAGGCCATCTACGGCAATCCAGAGACGGCTACTCTGCCGTACAATGTCAACAGTCTGAACATGGTGGAGAGGCGGAAGGGCGAAGCTATCTACGGGAACCCCGAGACGGCTACCTTGCCCTACAATGTGAACAGTCTGAGAGTGGCGGAGAGGCGTGGGTTGGCGGCGTACGGGCAGGACAGCCTGTCACCGAGTGTGCAGGAGTAAAGGGAGAGGCATCACACGGCTTGGAATCTAATACGCCGTATGGAATTGGCAATCGACAATTTGGTCATCGTCACAGCGCCTATTAGACAAGTACATGCAGTTGGTTCGAACCCCGAGTATGTGGTACCAATGATGAGTGCAGAAAGTAACCCACGCCTGGCCCCTGACCCCCTGATCCCTGAGTGAGACCAAGACATATGCATATCCAATCAAGTAGTAGTGTCGTTGCATTTCGGCTCATCCCCTGTGTACATGCTGTAAGAGGGGTGCTGAAAGTGGCTTACGAGTGGTTGACAACATGAGCCGCCAAGCAAGTGCTATCCTGCTTCCTGCAAGCGTGCGCTGCCTCGAGAAAGCCGGGCTCACGTCGTCCAAGTCAGATTGCATGTTCCCTGCGCTCCACCTTCACGTACATATCAGTGGCGACCCAGAGACGACAGCTTTTGACCTTCCATGGATTGGTGGGATCGGCTAGCACCATGTCGAATCGTCGAAACAGCTGAGTTCAGGCCGTTAGTTAGGACAAATACACCTCCGAACAAGCTAACAGACCACAGGACTCACTTCGAAAAAGATCTTGTCGAGCTCTATGAGGGCGATCTTCTTGCCCAGGCACTCCCAGCGGCTGGGTCCTCCCCAAATGATCCTGGTCGTCTCCTCCATCGCTTCGAGCCTTTCCGGATCAGCTTCTAGCCATCGCTCCGGTCGGAAGACATCGGCATCCCCACCGAAGACACCCCTGTCCCTAGCTGCAGTTTTGATCGATGGCTCGACGTTGACGCCCGCCGGTATGAGTTTGCCGCAGACCACCTCGTCTTGGTCGGATGTTACAGGCAAAATGGCAGCTGGTGGGAATATCCGGAGGCCCTCTTTGATGACTGCCTGCAGGTAAGGGAGTTCCCTTGCCTGGGACGAGCTGACCGGCGAGGTGGTGACTTTTCCCGACGCAAGGGACTCGTCGATCTCCTGCTGCAGCTTGCGGTACACCGAGGGCGATGAGACTAGATGCAGTATCGTCGCTTTCATGGCAGTCGAGCTCGTGTCCGAGCCAGCGGCCAGGACGTAGACTGTCTCGTACTTCAGTTCTTCCTGGGACAGCCCATGCGCGACAAACGAGCCCAGCATATCGTTCTGCTCGATCCTCTTTTCACCGAATCGCTGGTTGACAGACTTCTCGGCTAGTTCCAGGACTGGACGCAGGGGCGGCCGCATTAAATCCATGAATCTCAGCCAGGGGGTCCCCATGAACTTCTGGAATGCTGGCAGCACAACCAGGGAAGACAACACGGTCATATAGGACTCAATCGAATGAATGTACCCGTGGAAATCGTCCTCCCTTTCCACACACCCGGAGTCTTTCCCGAGTACCATGCTCGACGTGATGTCGGTTGTGAAAAAGGTGAGGGTTTTGGTCAGGTCCAGTGGGCTGTACTTCTCAGGGGTAGAGATATACTTGCGTTCGATCAAGTCCAGCAGCCTGGCCAAATGATCGTCGACAATGCGCTGGGAGCCCTCGAGGACATCCCTACCATTGAACGCCGGTGCGAACTTGGCGCGGAGCCGGTCGTGCGCCTTCGAGTCGCGTTGGACGAACATGGAGTCCTGTCCGGGCCTAAGTCGGATGCCGTTGAAGACCGGCCCTCGACGCCACTTCTTCTTGGTCCTTATGATCTCGTCCGGGTCGCTGATCGATACGAAGTCCGGAGCGAGGCACACGATGGGGCCATGCTGTCTGTGCAACTTGTCCATGATCTGAACGTATTCGCCGCGGAGCATTTGCCTGCTGAGCCAGAGGTTGCTCCATCGCGCCCAGAAGGGGCCTGGGATATGGCGAAGACGGGTGTACGCATGGATGCTGCTAAGTATGAGGTAGCTTACCCCAAGAGCGATTCCGATGGTTGCGACTCCAAGCCCGCCCATGATCTCCGTAGTCTTCTTGTTGTCGTTTCACCCTCCTTCAAATGGCAGTACTCGATAGATAATATGGGCTAAGTACACTTCAACAATACCCCTGAGTTGTACCTTGGCGAGGACCCCAAGCAATATTTCGTGGAAGACGACGGATTGTAAAACTCGGACTTCTTGGTCTGTTATGACGACTCTAGACCTCAGAAGGTAAGTCATGTAGCACCGTGACGTTACTTCATCATGACTGGTCAGTATTCAACACCAGGGCGCAGAGGAACTGCGGGGGTATATTGATGTACGTTATGCAGTATCGTAGGTTGTTTGTTGGCTGGCAGTTGGTGGCGAATAAACCTCTCAAATCGGACCAATGAATGGGGTTGGTAAGATATAAGATGGTGTCGTCGGCTTTGGATGAAAAGGGGGTTCAGCTGGCATCTCAATTGCGGTCGATTGGATTTTAGCCAAACGACAACGCATGGAGCACAAGTGGTATATTAAAATATCTACCAAGAAGCGAACAACAGAACTCATCAAACGTGATGCATACACTCGTTTCCGGTTCTCGGCCGTCTCGGCCGTCTCGCGCGTTCCATCCATCTCTAGGTGTCAACTATTACTGGACGTATACAGTACAGTGCACATTCCGAACACCCTGATTGGTCTCGGTCTAGCTTCTCGGTAGATAATAGTAAGGCTCGTCAAAGACATGGTAGCGATGACCCCTGACACCTTTGCCGCGGAGCAGCGCTGGGAACCTCCACCCGACCGGCACTTCATCTTCTTGTACCTTCCAGTTCCTCGCTTGCTCGTTGTTCTCCAAAACAGATACAAGAGCCTTTTCCTCTGCTCTTCTGGGTACAACAAACTTGGCGACTTGCAACTCCGTATCCGTGATGGTTGATCGGCTTACACGAGCATATGCCACACGCTGTAGCTTCTTGTACAGGATATACTCACACCAGCGGTCCCAGTCTCCAGGCTCGACGTCGTGCATTCCCGAGATATCTGACACATAGGTGTTATAATTCCCCTGTTGTGGCTGGGTGACAAGATAGGACAAGAGAATGCTGGGCCGCGGAGAACTACCCATAAGCTTAGAGGCGTACTCTGTTTGGAGCCGACGGTCCTCGACGTCTTCTTCCTGGCCCGAGTGGAAAACGAACACGTCAACTAGCTCGCCGTAACAGTCGAGAGTGGCATGGATCATAGGCGCGAGCTCGCCAACCGGAGAAGGAAGTAGGTGGTGCGTCGAATTGACGATAGGGAACTTGCTGAGCAGGGCGGCGCCCCAAGTGTGTTTATTAGGGCCTGGGCCGTAGTCAACGTACATGCCGAGGTCTTGGGCGAGAAACTGCGTTGTATCACGGTTACCCATGATGATGCGCTGAAGATCCGACTCTAGCAGTCCAACAACGTCGACCTCAAGCTCTTTGAGCAGATTTCGAATGCGCTTCTCGGACGACCACATGTCGTTATCAAGAGAAAAGTGGATGGTCCAAATGCCCGCCGTGATTATCTGCGATTCGGCATGGTAGGGCACATAATCGTTTGTAGGAAAGCGGAGATAGGCCATTGCGAGAAAGAACATATTAATTAAGGCCAGGGCCGATATGTGGTACTTCCGATGCTGCGATGACGCAGAGCGGTGCGGCGTCTGGTGCCCACGGGAGTTGATATATGTCAGGTTGAAGACGCCAGCGCCAATTAGTAGCATCATGGTAATCATAACCCAGTCAGTGTGTTCCCGGACGTAGGAACCACCTGGGACGAAAGCGTAAGCGACCACCCATACATGGAACAGAACCATGATATTGTAGAAAAAGAACCCAAGGCCGAAGGTCGCCGCGGGACTCCTTTTGGCAGCATTCTTGAGAAACGGCCCTGCAATGGCCATCAGGTAGAACGCAAGTACAAGTCCACCATAGTATCCAAGCCAATTAGTATACGAAGTGAGGACAGCTGCCCCAACACATCCAATGCCATAAGCAGACCACATAGAAACCAGACCTTGGTACGAGAGGCCGGTCAGGAGACCTCCGGTCATAGCTGCGACTATAAACCATCCATGGGGCGAGGCCAGAGGACCACGTACAGGGTAGCCCTCCCAGACCCAGGAGATCATGGTGCTCGAGTCAGACAAGAGTGAGTGAAAGCCAAATAAGAGACCTGCAATGCCCAAAGCTGACAGGAAGGCCGAACCTTCCAACTTCTCATCCTTGGCCTCCCCGGTGTTCAACGGTGCTCTTCGGGTAAATTGCCACACAGCTAATACCGCTAAGAAAATTCCAATCTCGTTTTGTCCGCCGTTCCCCGCGTGCATGATGGGCCAGATGGGGTTATTCGTCCACCAAGCAAACTTTGCTGTTGAAGAAAGAACCAATCCAACCAGCAAGGCGAGTATTTTCGACTCGAGACGGGTTTCGTGGTAATTCTCTGAGAACAGTTGAGCCGCCCAGGAAAGGCATGACATCGATACACCAAATCCGACAGTGAAGAGCCGATAGACAGGGTCTTCGACCAGATAAGCTAGCAAGCCGGCAAGCGAAAGGAAGTGGCAAATTCTCAGGTGTTTCGTAACAGCCGATCTCAGAGGCTTGATACCTAGGAGAAGAGGCGATATTGTCGACATAACCAGAGCCTCATAGCCCGATATACCCATGAACCATAGTGGGAAATACCAAATCACGAGTCCCAAGCCTGTGAGCGTGGACCAGAAGACATAGCCATGATACACTTCGGCGATCGTGTCAAAGGTTTCTCTCCAAGTGAATTTGACGCTGAAGATACCTCCAGTGGCCTTCGTCTTCTGCTGTTCGAGCGCCGCGAGAGACATACTAGACTTGTTCACTCTAGCCAGTACATTAGCATACACTTCCAGAGCATGGACCTTAACGAAGCATCGGCACACTCGCTCAAGCTGGTTCACCATCTCTCTGCTGGCCATGGCCGCCTGTACTGACCGAAGCCGAGCATTCAACGACTTTTCTCACTTCCACCGAATTGAGTGTCCCATTGCTTGAACGAAATCAACCAATATCAACATCAATCCTTTCCGACTTGTGTACATTTTCGACAAGAGTCAAATTGTCTAGAGGGTGTCTTTAGGACCCATGGTAAATCAGTGAGATCGGATGCTAGAGGGTACGAAGCCGAGTAAGCACCAATCTAACCCTGAATGGATATCGCTTCAGAGTGGTATCCGAAGATGGATAAGTAGGTAGGTAGACCTGCCCTCGCAGATTCCAAATGGTGGGACAACCAGCTCGAGCGAGTGTACGACCGTAAAACACTGGAAGCAATTATTGGGGGAGCCATTGCACGTACCCCTGACTGAGCCCGCCGACGTCTCTGACGACTATCTCAAAAGTGGAAAAGTCAAGAACGGTGACGGTGTCAAAGGCAACGTCATACAGAATCAAAGACCATTCAAGGAAGGCATAAGTGGTATAAGCTATGTCGTATTAGCAACCCAGCAAGGCCGTTATGCGAGCTTTAACTCACCTCCAGCAACACGATGGACCTTGTGTTGGATGAAGAAGTATACCAACGGTATGAGGGTGCCGAAGAAAGCCGCAGCGATATACTTGCGATATTTGATAGCCTGGGGGTTTGCCGGGCTCAAAGCAATGCATCCGAGGGTCCAAGGTAGCGTTGCGACAAGGTAGGATATCATGAAGATGTCATGCCAGTCGTGATCCTCTGTCGAGGTAACGTACGTCCAACCTCCGCAAGTGAGTGTCCGGAAAAAGCCCACGCCGGCGACAAACTTAGGCAGCATAAGTCCAGGCTTCGCCGTCAGTAAATACCAGAGTCCAATGAGAGCAAGCCGAGGCCCTGCGCAACCATATCAGCCCCTGACATAACACTGACCGGATCTGGTTGAGTGCCGACTCCACCAAGTGGGCAACAGCCTACGTACCAGAGGTTAGGGCTATAAAAAGCTGGAAGAAAGAGCGCTCGGGGTATCGGTCGCCGATCGTGGCGGAAACGGATGGAAACCATTCTTGCGGATAGCCGTAGAACTCGTTCTGGACAATATTGTGGTAATGCAGTGATATGCCGACGACAAGTGCGCCGACGAAAGCAGCTAGCCACGGCGACAAGGTTAGCATAAGTAGGCCACATGAAATACAGAGTGACAACGACAAATCTCTCACTGACTGTATGCGATGATGGTATGCGCGTAGGAAATCCACTTTGCACTAAAGGCGAAGAGCGCCCCGCTGGGCTTGTCCTTGTAGGTGGATGACACCATCGTGATTAATGAACGAGACCCGGCTCCCTCTCACAACTCAGGCGATTCGATGGGCGCACATCAGACAATGGGCAAAGAGGAGGCTTCTTTTACTACTTGACAGACTAGGGGGGTGAGGGGGACGAGAGAAGATGGAGAAAAGCAGAGGGAGAAGAGGTGGAGGAGGGGAGGGGGAGAGAGGATATGAAGTGCCAATGTTCCAAGTAAGCTACGAGGATAACATTTGATTGATTTGGCAATTGCGCTTGGATTCTGGCCTGGGCTCCTGGGCTACTGGGCTCAATGTTGGAAGCAGAGGTTACTTTCTATGTGTTGATCCGCGATCAAGTTAGCTGTTAGCTCCGGCAGCTTCGGTCGTCTTGTGTCGCGTGGGAAGGCGTCAGGCCAGTCTTTGCGTACTGCATCTAGCCGAGGGGGACATGTTCTTTCATTTACCTGGCCCAATGAGGGTGGTGTGACCGGTTGCCAAAGAGGGGCTGGGTCATGTACATAGGATTTCCCGTATCCTGTTTACCAGCTTCAAACCTACCTGGCTTGCATCGGCAGGTCGGCAAGTCTCCCTACAAGATCCTGTGCGGAGAGACAGACAGGTTGTTGCTCGTTGCTCCCACTTGCATGTGCAAGCTGGACACTCCAGGCCTCTGTATGTATCTATGTCCCCATCTGTAGCGTCGTTTCCCCATACTAGTATGTATGTAGACAGACAGCAAATCCCCACGCCGAGCCTCACCAAGTATCGTGTCTCTTGTCTTACCTACCGTAGCCCGTTGAGCCACAGGCCACAGGCCCCCCCCCGCACAGGCCCATGCACAGGCCTGATGCCACACCGCACCGCAGAACCGGCAACGTCTCCACTAAAAAGTTCAATTCTGCCGTTTCCTCCAATCGAGCTTTTCGAGGTCAACCCCTTCAGAACATCGAAACCCGATAACAACACTCTTCCTACCTTTCCAACAAGGCGCAGCGCAGTGCAGCCCTCAAGCCGTCAATATGGCTGCCGTTGCCGACAAAGCCCGGTACTACCTCGAACAGTCCGTCCCCCAGCTCCGCGACTTCGAAGCGAAGAACATCTTTTCCCAGGCCGAAATTCGCAATCTAGTACGGAAGCGCGAGGATTTCGAGCACAGGGTCCTTTCGCCAGGATGCAAGCCCGTGGATTACATGGCCTACGTGGCATGGGAGAGGTCCCTTGAGAAGCTGCGCGCAAAGCGTTGCGCTCGCCTACGAATTAGCCAAAGCACCTCTCACGCTGGCCAAGGCCGCATCTTTGGCATCCTAGAGCGTGCTATTGCGCGGCATCCTGGAAGCCTCGAGCTATGGAGGGAATACCTGACGTTTGCGAAGGATGTCAAGGCCACTAAAAGGTGGCGCAGGGTCATCACGAGGGCACTGCGCATGCACCCTGCCAAGAGTGAACTGTGGGTGCTTGCTGGAAAGAGGGCCGCTAGCAACAACGACATGAGCGCTGCGAGGAACTTCTTCATGCGTGGCGCGAGGTTCTGCACCAAAGACTCTATGGTATGGATCGAGTATGCTCGTTGCGAGATGGAGTGGCTTGAGAAGATGGAGGAGCGAAAGAACAAGAAGGGCGGCGTCGCCAGAGCAATTGCGGAGCAAGCCGAGAATGATGACGACCAGATGCTCTTCGACGAAGAAGACAGCGAAGACGATGCCGACGAGAACGGCCGCCTGATCGTGCCCAACCCCGATGGCCAAACGAAGAAGGTGTTTGATAACAGCACGGCTGAGAAGCTGGAGGAAAAGAACCCAGCCCTGGATGGAGCGATACCCATGGCTATTTTCGACATTGCAAAGAAGCAGTCTTTCTTCAACGCGGCAGCAGCGGAACAATTCTTCGATGTGTTCGGCGATTTCCCGCAAGTCTCTACACAGCCCAAAATTGTCCAGCATGTTCTGGACACCATGTCAGAGCTCTACCCTCACAGCCCAGCGGCATGCAACTGCTTCATTCGGCAGCCTCTTGTTGGCATTTCCATTGACACTGCTGCCTACCCGAAGGCGTTGCGGGAGGCCCTGTCCCGCCTCAAGTCGTCTTTGACATCAACCAGCGATAAAATCCAATTGGCCCGCAAGACACTGGCCTGGATAAACCCCGTGTTGGATTCGGAAATCCTAGACCCTGGTCTTCGTACGGTTTTAGAATACACTGTGCAAACTTTGCCGAAGCCGTAAACGATTTAATTCTATCATACAGTCTACTGCCCATACACCGCACTTTCAGAAAAGCGTTATACCGCCTTGGACATACCGCCTCTTTCCGTTGCGACCCCTACAAGATACTCGAACTCTGTGGGAGCCACACGGCTCACACTCAGTCGGCTCTGCTTGAGTAATTGCATGTTCTCCAAGGGCTGACCAGGCTTGCCCATCTCTCGCAGTTCCTTCAAGCCTATCTGTCGAGCAAACTTGCTGCGGAATTCAACATGCACCACACTCCACCTGGGTTCGGATGGTTTTGATGAAGCGTCGTAGTATGGCGCTTTGGGGTCATGGGCCGATACTATGATCGTGTCAGCATGCTGTATCCAAGAAAAAGACCCGTGACGAAATCCAACCGAATGGGGCAGGAAAACGGGAAAGGGTCAGATAGCTCTTACAGTCAGGGGAATGTTCGCGCACAATTTCCATTGTGCCCACGATTCCAGGTTCCTTGCAATTGGAATGGTAGAAGAAGGCAATATCGCCCTTCTTCATCGCCCGAAGATTATTGCGCGCAGCGTAATTGCGGATCCCTAAATTGTGTCAACATATACAAATACAACTTACTTGAAGTCATTAGACTTGTATGCAGAAGAGGAAAGACGTACCATCCCATGGCTCGGGCTCTGTTCGCGCAGCCAGGTCATCTATAGAGAATCTGACATCTACCCCATTTTCCATGCGTGTCTCTGGTTCCGCTTTCAAGAGCCAGTATGACCTGTCCTGTGATGGATCACCCGGCCCAGCATCAGACTTGACCTCCAATGTCGACTTCTCTGATGTGGCCTTGGCCGATTTTGGTGCGTCCGACTTCGCATTAGCCTGTGTGTCCTACAGAAATAGGTGTAAATAATGCGATGTTTGTATACAGTGTGTTAACTCAGGTGAGCTGGGAGGACAGTACAGTTTGGCCGGATTTCTCCTTTGAGGCGACGTCATTAGTTTCTGCGCTGCTGCGGTGGCGGCTGCTCGTTGAGCTTTTCTTATCAGCCGGGGTAGCTGCGGAAGTCTTGTCCTTTGATGTTGTTGTTGCTGTTGCTGCTGTTGCTTTGGTAGCCGTCGCCGCCTTCGTCGCGTCTACGGTAGCAGATGATTTCTGACGCGTTGACCTGCGCAGGTTTGGGGAGTCGGCGGCTGCTTCGCCCTCGGCGGCAGGTGGTGCTTTTCGCTTAGGTGGCATGGCGAGGATCTATTAATCAGACGTCTTACAAGATCCCACAACTGTTTCTTCTATTATCCTTGAATAGGCGACTTGTCTCTGGAGAGTTGCGTATGAGATTTGGTAGGAATCTAGCGGGTCTGATTGGAGAAGTCCCCGGTTTGCGCACGGTGGGACCCGGTCTCCCGAACAGGCAAATGCGCAAAGATCAAAAGAGAATATAGGCGAAGTATTCAGCCCAAGGTTCCCCCAAGCTCTACAAAGAGCGGCTGTCTTCCATCCAACGCCTCATCTGGGATATATACTTTTATATGCGTACACTTCATCTTCGAGCAGTCCTGGCCCTCCTCTATCGTACAGAACCAGGTATTTTGAAGCTATGGAACGTTCTGATCGGCGATCAAGTATTTGACGCTGGAAAAAGTCGTCTAAACACCCTCTCGGGCTTTGGCTCTCTGTACGATAGATTGAACAAGTGGCGGTCCGCTAACCGCATAATGGCTCACCGGGCTGTCTATTCCAAATTAGCGCCGATGCTGCACATTCTGACGGCCGGGGCTGCCGCCCGGCTCCTTGACCCTGGAACAGCACATGGGGCTGGCCTGTGGTCACCGGCGGTTGTTCACCACGCGCGCCAGCGAAGCGGGGGTCGGGGCTGTCGTGTTTGCTCGCGGCGACACAATTGTGGTGTCCAGGGGGCTCAAGGTTCCTTTCGCGCTCCGGGCTATGGAGGATTCTGGCATTTCATCGTCGACCAATACCGCCAACGCGCCCCGGCGCCCGAAGCGGCCTACGACTTGCCCGGTGAAGCGTATGTCCAAGGTATGACGAGACCCGTAACCCGGATTTTAGTGATCTGCTCATTTGTGAGGACAGGAACAGTAGGGGGCAAAGGTGGCAGACAGCAGTGAGTGCGACTCAATGAACTGGGGGCCTGACGGCACTTTTATAAGGCCTGCAGAACCGCATACATAATGGGTCGTGCAGGGAGGGGACACCGTTTAAACCGTCTCCATTGCCTGTTCGCTACTGAAGCGGTTCCATACCTGCATACCACGCCCACAACTTCAGTTGTTTCCTGTCCCGTCGAGTGTTCAGGGATTAGAGTCCACAAATCGCATGAAGTACGTGCGGTTCTAGTTTCCTCTCTTTCTCTACATGCATTGAATGTGTGCCGGCAGGCAATCAATGCCCGATCTTTGCTGGTGGCGTAATTGCATATGCACGCTTCCACGCATTCGGGCTTGACATTATGGGAGATGAACCGAGTAAAAATACCTAGCCTGGTAATCACGGCGTCCCAACTGCTTCGAATGACCATACAAGACGTCAATAAGCAGGACAGCCTCAGGCATCGAAAACACTCAGGGGACAAGGCGCCTGGGGTGTGCAGGCTTACTAGGTATTTAAGAAGCAAGCGGTTTCGGGTGCTTTTCTATAATACATGCCGCAACATATCCCGCGTCAACCGTAGCCGCCCGTAGCGAAGGGTTTATCTCATCTCTGTCGAAGGAGTATATCTGAGTAAACCAGCGAAAATAACCTGAGACTGTCAGGCCACATTGTTGTAGTTTGAGTCTTGCTTCGGCCATCACAGCGAGGTCTTGTCTAGGAGCTACCCAGTCTGCCAGTCTAAGCAAGGCAGCATCCCTTCCCTACACATACACGTACACACCAGGACCGACGTCTTCTTGCTAGTCGAACTAGCCACTGCTAGGTAACTATCATCATTTCCGTACTCTGGCTATTACATCATATATTATGATGGCAACGGCAAATACCCGCTCAGGCGCCGCCAAAAAAAAAAAAAAAGCTCAATCGAGCCAACAGGGCATGTAGCAAGGTTAGAAATACAAATTTCACCTGCAGCACATGTATGTACAGCAGGCAGAAACAACGGCATGCTGGAGGAGGAGCAGGCCAGAGCGTGTGTACTTGAGGTGGAGAAGGCGATGGGGTAAAATAGCGTTAAGTGACACAGACCTAAGCGTTGTGATTCACCAGGAACCCGTGGAGAGAAGCGATGGTCTAGGGACGGTCTCGACTAGAGCGAAATGGAATTCTAGCACACGTATTCTAGGAAAGTCGCCGTCGTTTGTGGTGTGAGTGTGTGCGAGATGTTATCTGCTCTACGGAGTGGCTGCTTGATAGCTGTTGTTGCTGCTGCTGTTGTTGTTCAACCGCGTTATCGTGATCGGTACAACCGGCCCACCACGGTAGGTATTAGACCCTGACTTCCAGTGGCCTATAAGGTGGGTCCGACTTACCCAGCATACCAGCCAAGTTAACCAACTCCTCTCCTCCTCAGAACCCCCTCTCCCGGATTGTGCGTGGTGAGTGGATTGGGGAGTTAAACGAACGGCAACAGTTAGCGTATCGTAGTGGGTGAGATTCCAATGCGTATTCATCGATCTCATGGCTCAAAAGCCGAGCTAAACAGAATGGTTACAGTCGGGGGTCCAGCTCACGTACAATAGGAGGAAGGGTGCGGGACAAGCGTGCGGTATTCCACGGTATCTGGGCGGTGGTTTGTCATTACATTAGTATCGGGAAACGCCAAAGGCAAAATGGAGACACGAGGGGATGGATACATGGAACAAGGATGGGAACGCAACGGATCCCACCTTTCGCCTCCTCTGGGCCCTACCTATCAGTCGTCCTTTTGTCAGTAATGAGTCAAATCAAAAGAGCATTCCTGCGGCCTGAGTTCCGGCCTGATGGTGGGTGGAATGTAAAGACGTTGAGGAGAAGGAGAAGGTAGTATGTGTGTGGAAGAGAGCGCTTGCTTGTATTGCACGAAGACCAGACACCACCAGAGGGGGCGGCGAGATCTGCGTGTCCCAAAGATCCAACACATAATAATGCATCGTCTGTTCGCAAACGGCCACTGCCAGTAACGCACTGCCGGCCTCGTTGATACACGAAACAAGATAGGGTGTGTGCAATTAGAAGCCTATCCGCTTTCTCTTCTTCCCACAGGATGGGTGACGACGTGTGGAGGGAAATGAGACCCAGCCGGAGAGCGAGAGACGGATAGACAGACGGAGACAGGCAAACAAACAAAGGAATCGCATTGTATGCTTCAAGTCGAACGCTTTCCCTCTATCCTATGCGTCGGCATGGCCTGCTTCTTCTCTTCTTCTGCTCCTCTGTTCTTCTGCAGGGTGAAATGGCCTCGAAATGGATCCCTGTCTGGAGGTTGCTGCTAGCGTCAATTTCGTAGTTGACGGGCCGTCCTATGGCTGGGCTGGATAGCAAGCATGGGATACATTGGTCAAATGTACCCCAAACCAGCCATCAACCAAGTACCCCCAAGACTGTACCTGTCAGTCAGTGAGTGAATGGGATGGGATGTTTAAAGCTTTCGTACCTAAACTGGCAACCCCGTTCCTTTTCCCTTGTGACCGTCTTTTCTTCTCTTCTTCGTGTTTTCCCTGGCTGTTCCTGTTCTTTTCCCTTTTCCCTCCCCCTCCCCTTCATCGTTTCCAGGATTCCTGTCTGTCATTGTTTTTACGTTCTGTGGTGTGCTTGCTTTCGTTGTTCTTCAACTTGAAGCTTCCAACGGAGTTTAGCGCGAGCTACAGTACTTTACGGGCTCGATCCCAGTATTGGGATTGCCACGTTATGAGCACACCACGGGAACACCATCCAGCGGATGGAGGGAGAGGAGGATAGGGACAATTCTTTGGGTACGGATCCTCGTCCTCCTCCGGAGGGATTGAAGAAAAAAAAAATACCGTTTGCCGCCTGGGACTCGAAGTTTGCGCGCAGACACAGACGGCACTTGTTTCGAAAGAATGTCACCAAAATGGGAATCGACGGATTGGGTTCGACCAAGCGCCCCGCAAATTCTATGCTGCTATGAACGCAGGGATTCGCACGACACACGGTTCAGCCCGACCAGCTCGACACCTATCGATGTACGATGAGTTCACCCTATTGGCAAATGCATCACTTTCTCGCCGGTTCTTGGATTGGCGGTAATTGAGCATTCGCTTCCGTCAGAATCAAATCCAGGCAGGCCGAGTCAGAGGTGGGAGCCGGCAGGGGTGATAGGACGACGTTGTTGTTCTTCTCTCTTCTGAGGACCAACTACTTGGGCACTAGCTCCATGGATCAGATCACCCCCATCCGGCTTCTTCATTGGCCACTTTTCCGTGTCGACGCACCAGGCACACAACCGGATGGACCGCACTTCAGGGATGCGCTGTTGCTTGCAGTCGTTGTCAGCAGCCTCCAGCCCGGCAGCATCCTCGTGGCTTCGGGTGTCAAATCACCTGCACGCTTCCTATGGAATGGCTCAAGCCTTTTACCTGTAGAGTCTGTTGATCGACCCGGTAGCCTTCTGCGTGGTTGGCTAGCAACACGGGTTCGTACTATCGAACACAGAAGTGTCCGCTCATTCGAGGACAGCCCCAGGCACCAACGCTGTTGGCATTGGCGAGGGACGCGGGGAGCCAACTTCGTGCAAAGCCCATACCTATTACGCTATTACGCTGCGACAATCCAGAAGAGAGGTCGTGTGTCACCAACTGGACGCTGGACACCGATACCAAATTCTGCCTGGACGGGATTCCACGACTGACAATTTTCCACACACTGCAAACCCGGGGAGCCTGTGTATCGTGGCCGCCTTCTCATCATGGGTAATTCCAGGATCGCTCCGGACTTGGATGTTGCTTGGTACTGCAAACCGAACCATGGCTGGCTTCGATCCCACTGCACTATTGGCCATAGGAACTGGAATCTGGCCACTTACAGTGGGTGGGCATTTAGATAGGTTCGGTTTTACAGTTGCCTGCAAGTGCAGGCCGTCACTTCCAGCCATCGTGGACCAACACGAGACAAGCTGTTCAGCACAAGCGTGCATTGGGCATTGTTCTCCTCCTTCGTTCTGGCTACCTGGTGTCTATTTCTCACTCTTGTAGCCATCAAGACTGGTTAATATGCCATTGATGGATTGACTGACTGTTTGTTGAGCTTCGTCTACTATGCATGGCATTGAAATGTAAAAGTGGACAAAGGTGGGGCCTAGAAGTCGGACAACAGCTTGGTCCGAGCAGTCAAACCGCTAGACCGCATTCCCTCTTTTTCCCTTCTCCTTTTGTACTGGTTGGCAACTATCTGGTTACAGCAGAAGTCTCTTTTGCCTGGCTTTGCACCCAAAACAGGCCCAGAGCTACTTGCGTTGCTATCACTCCAGTCACGGGCAAGCAAGCAAATCTCGCTTGGGTGTTTCCACTTGGAAAAGACTAGACCCTTATTGACCTAGAGCGCCTTGGCGCCAGACAGTGCTCTGATTTCCCAAGAGAGGAAGCTGCCAAATCACCTCCCCCAAGCAAACCAATGCTGGAGCGCGCCTAACGTTTAGGTGAGACCTTTTCGTTGTCCTCGCTCAATTCCCATCTCCTGTTACCCTGGCCCGGCTGATATACTTTGGAGATATATCGAATCGAGAGGCTTGTCTCGTGCCACCACCCGTTGATTGCCCAGTTTTTTTTTCCCCCGGAGTCGGCATTTGCGGTGTGCTGCCGTTGTCGGTGTCTCTTTCCATCGTTGTCGCCCTCGCTCTACCATTGAAGTCTGCTTCGGAGGCGGCGTTCTGAGAAAATCTTCCCGCGGCGAACGTAGCAGCAGCAGAAGACGCAGCGCGCGCGGCCGACACACCAGCACCAGCCCACGCATCACACTGCAGAGAGCCAGCACGTTCCCTCTCTCTTCTCTTCCACCTTTTCCCCAAGTGCCGTTGGCCGACCCAAACCCCCCAGCCCCAAACCTGCTACCTCCTTCAATTCAATCTCTTGCATCGGTCAGTAGTCACCCATAGACCCGCGACAGACGCGACACTTGCATCGCGACGTGTCACTGCTCATCCATTTTTTGTTGGATTTCCATCTGAATGGTGGTTTCGCTACCTAATTCTAACTGTTTTTTGTAATTACTGACGTCGCTTCCATTCGCAGTCTGATGGGTTCCCATTGGCAACTCCATCAGTCATGACCTCTTGGATGAATGAGGCAGCAGCCGTACCGAACCACAATGGCAACAACGGCTTCCCGCACATGAACGATCCCAATAACCTCGGAGGAGGCGCGAACATGATGGATCCATCCGCGTTCATGGCCAATCCCGCCCAGTTTAACCCAGCCGCTGCTGCTGGCCAATTCGCAAACCCCCAGCAGATGGCCTCGGCGATGCAGAATGGCCCGATGCGCAATGCGTCACCCTCCTTCCAGAATCCCGTCTATCAAACCAACTCCGTCGTGCCTTCCAAGCGACCCCGGCCGCGAGAAGACAGCATGGGCGCGTCGCCCCGACAAAACCCCGGCATGTTACCGACATCGCGCGCCGATACGCCCCAACAATCACCTTACCCGGGTTTCCAGCCTAACGCGATGCAGCAACAACAGCAGGCACAACAGCAGCACGGTGTCGGACAGCCTCAGCAATATCCGCACCTGCAGCCTAATGGATCAGGAACTGCATCGCCGTCTCCCGTCATGGCTGGAAACCAAATACGCCCCGGAAGCGTGCCTCAACGCGTCAATACCGCTTCACCGCACCCATTTTCGCCCGCCTCAGGACAGTTTGGCCCGCAGGCGTCCCCTGTTCCATCGGAACATGGCGGAACCCCCCAACCTAATCCCTATATGCAGAACCAAAACTTCCCTCCAGGGTTCAACCAAAGCTACACGCCATCTCCATCACCGGCGAGGCCGCCATCGGGCCAAAACCCCATGGGGCAGCAGATGATGCCACAACAAATGGGCCAAGTTGGACACATGGCCCAGATGGGACACATGGGACAGATGCCCCAGATGCCCCAGATGCCACAAATGGGCCAGATGGGCCAGCCAATGCCTCAAATGCACCCTAGCCAGATGGCCCAGATGCAACAGATGCAACAAATGCAGCAGCAGATGGCGGCTCAACACGCCGGACGGGGAGCCATGGATCCGGCGCAGCAACAGAAGATGATGTACCAGATGCGTCTTCAGCAACAACTCCAACAGGGCAACATGCACATGGCTGCTCAGATGCAGGCGCAGAATATGGGGCAAGGTCGCGGCATGATGCCCAACAATAATAACAAGCCGCCCATGCCCATGGCGAACGGGCAAATGCCTGCCGGACCCATGCAATCACAACAATCCCAGGCGGCCAGGCAAAATCCCGACGGCTTCATGAAGAATCTAGTAAGCTTTATGAATCTACAGAGGCTGCCACTGGAGACGAATCCGCAGATCGATGGGCGCCCGGTCAGCCTGCTTCAGCTCTTCATGGTTATGGGCAAGTTCGGATCATATAGAACAGTCATGGCACGCAACGCATGGGGCCAGGTTGCTGCTGCTGTAGGATTCCCTACGCAGTTTGCTTCGGCGCCTGCGCAGATCAAGGCTATATACGAAAAGAATCTGCTGAAGTTCGAAGAAGCATGGAACAAACAGAAAAGTCGCACCCAAAACCCCCGGCATGTCTACAGTGCCAGGTCCAGGTACGCCTCAGAGGGTGGGCGCGCCTGCGCAAATGCCGCCAGGTCAACAGCACCAGCCAGTGCAGCCGCCTGGGCAACCACCACAGGTACCACCATCCCACCAGACACCAGTGAAAACGCCCTCGATGCAACAGGTCAACGTGAATGGCTTCGCTACACCCCAACAAGGTCAAATGTCGCAGCAGCCTCCGGTTTCTGCGCCAGGACACTTGCGCAATAGTTTGTCCAGAAGCGCCGATGCACCACCGGATTTCCCAATGCCGTCGCCGTCAACCGGCAAAGCGGGGAGTGTATCTGTGCCCTCATCACACGCTCAACATGAGCATGCGCAGGCTACAAGCGGACCGGCCCTAACGTTTCCAGGCCCATTGGCATCTCAGTCCGATGAATATATGCCAAATAAAATGGAGCGAACGAACAACGCTTTTGGTGGGTTCGACCTTGGCATCATTGCCCAGATCGGCGCTGAGTTGGAGCAATGGAGGCCAGACGTACCCCCGCCTTTGGAACTTGGCCAGATCGACGTACACGCCCTCATCAAGAGCCTTCAGTGTGGTATACGCGGGGAAGTGCGCCTAGCGTTGGACACTCTCGGTACAGTCACCCATGAGTCTTGGCGCCATCAAAACCTACTGCTTGACCTTCGCGGCTGTGATGATTTGGTCGAGTCCCTGATTGACTGCGCCGAAGAGCAAGCAGACGATCTTGCCGAGGCATCCAAACCCGTATCCGACGAAATCGATCTCCCTTCGTACGAAGACGTTATGCGGTTATGCCGTATGGAGCAGTATAGCGTGAAGAAGATGACCATGCTCGGGGATGCAGAAAGTGAACTGGAACACGCTGCCGACCGACTGATAGCCATTACTACAATACTTCGTAATCTCTCATTCCTTGATGCAAACCAACCCATCCTGGCAGACGAGACGGTTGTCAAGTTTCTTTGCAATACTATCCGCTCTTTGGGTACATTGGACAACTTGCTCAGGTCGCCCAGGAATACGCTGGACTTCATGAAAGACGCCATCGTTTTGCTGTCCAACATCGCCGGCGCGTTGGAGTTACCAGGCAAGGAGCAAGCGTTTTGTCTTTTACAGCTCTTGCTCGCCTTTGCGCCTAGCCCGGCCCCGTCCATGGCTGGTGGCCATATCGTCTTTGCGCCCTTTGAACCAGCGGTGCACCCTTACCTACCTCATGCTGTGGATTCACTTGCCAAGCTATTGGCGCGCGACGAGCCAAACCGGAGTCATTACAAAACCATATTTGCCGCGGATGCAGCCTCGTCCCCGTCGTGCGAATTGCTCACGCGGACATTTGCGTTGGCGATATGCTCCATTCCAGACCAGAACAAGGAAAGCCGGCCTGCCAACCTTCCATCATTCATCGAAGCCCGAAAACCCACCATCATGCAAGGACTACTCGCAGCAGATATCATTGCGTCGTTAGCTCCTGGCTATGAAAGCGGGGTCACGCGAGCCTGGCTATCATCAGGAGAGGGATTTGCGCAGAATCTGTTCAGGCTTGTGCGGACCCTCTGTAGCCAAGCCGAACCAGGACCGCCGCCGACTACGCGAGGGGGCAGGGCGGCCCAACCCCGTGAAGACACAGATGTAATGCACATTATCACATGGGGTGTGTCAGCGTTGAGGAGGTTGAGCGAGAAAGCACGAGACCCCAACGATGCATCCAGCATACCACCGAATGCGTTGCCGACCAAGGAGAGCCTTTTTCGGTGCTCTCCAGAGCCTCAAGAACCCCAAGTGGGCGGCATTGCTGAACCAACTGAGCTCATACGCGGGGTTGGAAGGTTAGCCGGATCTCTGTGGGCGCGTTTGGGAGCTAGCTAGCCGGGAGCAAGGTAAAGGAGTTGTCTATCGTATATATTGGACTTCACCGACTTGGTGGACTGCCTGTGTAGAATATGGCTTACGGGCTTACGGACTTACGGGACATGGCATAGTGGCGTGACTTGGAGCGAGTTAGTGGCGTCTTAGAGATATTGTTTATTGATTGGTTATTCGCTGTGATTGTGCGTGGGAGACCATGCTTTTTTCATTCCTGTCTTCAATGAGTCGGGGGCCAGAGCCAGAGCCAGAATACGGCACGCACGTTTGCCGGCATCGAGCTTGGTTCGCTATGGTGCATTGTAGTTGTAGTGGATTGGGGCATATGAATTGAGGGGGAAAGGGAAAAGCACTCAACCAACTCTTGCAGTCCACATATCACTCTTGACAGTAGGGTTAGGAGAGGTGATGTTTAGTGTCGGGAAACGGCCTTTTCCTGTTCACGGTAATAGCTGCGACTTGCCAGACGTTTTAACAGACAACAAGAGGGAATGCAGCTCGTCGTTTCCGGGTTCCGGGTCGTCGAGGAGTGTAATGCAAGAACGAAACAGAAAAATGCTGTCAAGTCTCAAGCCAAGGTCTGCCTGGCGACTTTGCGACGGACCCTCGTCCTTTTTAAGCATTCCAGGGAAAATGAAACCCCCCCAACCCAGTGAGTTGACAGGTCGGAACTAAAACAAACAGGACCAGATGCCAGATGCCAGATGCCAGAAGTTCACTGCCCTCTGGAGACATGTCTAAGCAGAGCCCTTGGAAGTTGTATTTTGACGTCAATTGTTCATCTCATCAATTTCCTCGTTACGACGTGAGCCCAGAAATTAGCCATACTCCACCATCTCGCACTAGACCCAAGGTTACAAAACGCACGGCCTGGGCAGATAGACGACTGGAGGCCTGGAGAGAGAGAGAGAGAGAGAGAGAGAGATGTGCCGTTTGCCGTGAGCCGTGAGCCGCCGAACTGCCCACTACCAGAGAGAGTGGCCCTCTCTAGCCTCTCCATGCGTGCCTGAGTGGCTGCGCGCCCAACCGGCGTTAACGCTGCGAATGGCACGGTCTGTGAATTGAAACGGGCCAGGAAGAAAGAAACGGGGGGACTTGGCCTACTTTTGATCACAATCATTCCTGATTGCCTTGCTGCCAGTCTTTTGCGAATCCAGGGTCGTCCTGATCGTCAGGGGTGGTCACGGATGGAGGGGGTCTTGAGGTGCTGGGGTTTGATACACAGCCGATCCACCGTCAATCCTTCCCTTTCTCGTCCCGCAACTCCATGCGGCATCACGAACAGCAGGCTGTGTCTGGCTGTGGCACGTTATGGCAGGAACCCACCGCCAGGCCTCCGAAACGTCGACTGTGTCCAACCGCTCGGAACCGGACGTCATCCCAACTTTGCTTTTGGGCAACAAGGGCAAACGGCTTCTCAACTGGGTAGAGGGGCTGCCGCTCGAAATAGTTTGCCACCCAGTTGTTCCATCAGTCCATGCCACCGGCTATGAGATTGCACGTGGACTTTCATACTATGGGGATCAGGCTTTCTGCTGTAAGTGTTGGCCAAAGTCCATGACTACTACTACGCTGATAAGTAATGTATTATTCCCTCCTTTTCTCTTACCAACAACTATTGTTCGTTCTGTTGCTTTGTCCAACAGATCCGAATCAGATGATACCACACCGAACTCAATAGTCGTTCGTTCTTTTCCTTGCCTTATTTTATATTTAATTCTCTTCTTCTGAAGTGTCCAGCGTTTGATCACGCTGTACTTTCTTCAACATGGCTGGCCTTTTGAACGGAGTTGGTGATGCCTTGGGCGGAGTTGGTGATACCGTCGGCAACTTGCTAGGCGGAGGTGCAGGCACCTCCGCTGCGCCCGCGTCGACGGCTTCAGAAACGGGCCTGCCCACGAAAGGGACAGCGACAGCCAGCCCCCCACCAGCCGACAAGACTTCATCACCTCCGGCCACAACAACGGCGCCGCAGAAGACGGCCACAGGACTACCGAGTGGTACCAATGCCCCAAACGTCATTGTCAACCCAGCAAAGCCCGGCGAAGATGATGACAAGCCTGCACCGCCAGCGACATCCACCACCAAGGCGCCCGACGCCCCCAAGCCCACCGAGCCCACCGAGGAGAAGCCAGAACCGGCCACTACAGCTCAGACGAGCACCGCTTCACCACCTAGCGCGCCGACCACGCTTCAAACCAGCGTTCTGCCCACCACCACTTCACCGCCACCTCTTGACCCTGTATCTAGTATGATCAACACGCCCCTCCCAGAGACCACTAGTCTGCTCGCTGCTCCGTCGAGCTCTGGCGTCGCCGGCCCTCCTCCCACCAATGGGCTCGCCCAGGCTCAGTCCGGCGCCCCACCCCAGAGCGGCTTCCCTATGGGCGCCACCATCGGCATCGCCGTGGCCGGCGGCGTCGGTGCCCTCGCTCTCATCGTCACGTCGATTCTGCTGTGCCGGCGTTACTGGCGCCGCCGCCGCGAGGGTGACAACGAGCAGCTCAAGCAGCTCGACACCATGTACGAGCAGGGCAAGCCCACGGGCTTCGAAACGATGCCTGGCGAGAAGGAGCGGTGGCAGCGTGGGCTCGAGCAGTACCACGACGCCAGCCTCAACGGTGCCAATGGCAACTTTACTACTGGCACTACGTCGAAAGCGTATCGTTGATTGAGAAGTGTTTCTCAAAATTGCCCGCCGCTGTGAATCGGGACACGTCTGCTATTAATGAAGAGCCATATCGCCCTCGGGGTCGCTCGCTTGTCGAGGCAGGAGTTGTACGAGAGGATACCCCCAAACAAGCCCGCAGGCTTATGAAGTCAACGACGGAAACCGGGCAGGTATCCTTGTATCATAGAAACACCATGAGAGAGAAATGCATGTACCATACCCATACCCATACCCAAACCCACACATCCAGAGCATGACGCTTAAAGTCTTGCTCACACCAAATTAACTGTAAAATCTACTAAAGCACAAATATACAAACAAACTATCAACTACATATATCAATCTGTCCGCGTGTAAGAAGCGCTGAATCCCGGCCTTGCTAATGCTTCAGCCAAGTCGTCTGGTAGCCGCTGGTTGGGCCAGAACCTGTGGGCAGGGCCCGATGCAAACGATCGATCCGACACCAGAAAACATTGGCGCATTGCGAGAGCTGGCCGGAAAGGGGAAATAAACAAATATTAGGAAGCAGTTACGCAGCTCAAAAAGTCCGTGAAACTAGGTTTATGCGATGGCCAAAAACACGCAGAGAAAGTGCAATTTGTTAGCTACACTTGGCTTGTCTGTGCGAAGCTTTGTTCACGCCAAAACTTGAACGTTGCTAACTTTTGTTTACCACACCTCGCTGTCGGTTGACTTTTTATGCCATCTGGATGTGACTCAAGAGTATCTGAGCGATTTTCTCTCAGACGACTTTGTCGCCATCTTGGCGCTCGGTGTGAAGAAGCGACAAAGGCTCTGAAGCTTGCCGCCGACGTGCGCCCTGACAAGCGTCCTTCACCGGTTCGCCAAGTCAATGACTGCAGTCGAAGAAACCGGCAGCGCCATACTGAGTCTCTTGGATCCCACCGGAAGCAGCGCCGGTCGTCTCTGGCTGCGTCAGCCCACTACATAGGCATACACAGTAACCCAAACTGACGGCTCTGCTCAAGTCAGCCCGCTGGGTTCATTCGACAAGAAGTCTAAAACTCCTCGTCTCTGTCCGCCAAAGTTGGATATCTAGCGTTTATTCATAGGTGTCCCTGATAGCCGGTGGAACGCCGATGACGTCCCTTTACGTCTCGGGCTTTCAACACCCCGTTCCAGCCCACAGTCTGATGACCTGAGCTTCCGCGATATTTTCCTCGGACTCCCTCGAGCCATCAACGCTTACCTATGCCATCTTGGCATTAAGTTGTAGGGACTCGCTACATCTTGACTCGTGGATGGGCGATGGATACTATTTCTGGCCCCTGAGGCATGATGATATCTATCATTTTCTTATTCTTACTGGTGTGCCTGTCGCTCCCGTTACTTGTTCAGACTCTTTTCCGTCTTGGCTATTTACTAACGTCGTAAGCTGTCTGCTCTGGTGCTAGACGAAGACAATCATAATAGTCGCAAAGAGTCCGTTCGAATCTCCAAGACCTTGCCAAGCAGTCAGGGGGCACTCTCTCAAGTCATGTCCGTCAGTTCAGGTTGTAGACAAACCTCCGATGGCTTCGCAGTGAAGTTACAAATGTACCACGTCTCCTTTCAGCCCACACAATACCGTTCACGTGGCTGGATTCCCCCTTTTGCCCTTAATTGAGGACATTGCACTTTTGACGTGGCAGCATTTCAAGAGACCTATTCCACGTGCCTAGGCGAACAAAGCCTCAAAGCTTACTTACCGTACCGACATCGTCCTGCCGGTGGATAAGCGCCAGTGGGGCTTGGGCTTGATATCAGTGTGCATCGTTTAGGGAGGTTTGTGGCTGCAGATACTCCGTATGCTTCCCTACCCGCGAAGGCCGCGATCACATCATCACTTCGGCCCCTGCCAGTTCGACTTCAGAGCATCCGCAGTGCGCGATGATGTTGACCAGAGACAAGTTAACAAGCTTATCGAACTGGTTCGTCTCGTCTTCTTTCAGCAGCAAGATATCAATGCGCAGCGCGTGGGCTCTGCCGATTCATGAGGTCGTCCAATGTCCATGGGCTGTCTCTCGATCAGACGAAAATCAGAGGACTTGGTCTTCTGGAACCATGCCGTTTCAGGGAGTCCTGCATGACTTTCATAGTTCAAAAAAGGCATCAACCTGATATGAAGCTTGCGACTCACCACCAGATCTTCTGTGATGGCCGTCTAAGTTTCTTTCGTCTTCATCATGCCATCAGCAGGTGCCACCTTTTGCTCAGGAATAGGAGGGGCCCAGACGAGTCCACGTTCGCTGTCATAGCCACCTCCGTCTTGCTATATATCTCTCGCAACTACCTTCGAAGGCTTGATCATCTCTGTTGACCTTCACTCTCCTGAGTTTGAGCACATGTGTTCGAGACACAAGCAAACGCCATCCGGATGAAAGACCAAGCAAGATAATTGGAAACCTCAAGAATCCCCAACATGACCGTCCCTCTTGACCATATTCAAGTAGCGCCACCCGCTCTGGCCGTGGATGCGGAATACCAGGCTGCCATCCTCAAGGCTAACACCACGGCGGGCGGCAACTCTGCCTTCCACAACTTCAACAACGACTTTGCCCATGTCAGCGATCCGGCTGAGAGACGCCGGCTTGCCCTGGCCGAGATTGACAAGGCTCCGTTTGGCTGGTACCATGTCCGCGCTTGCGCCATCGCCGGCATCGGCTTTTACACAGACTCGGTATGCATTTCACGAGTCTCAAAGGGCGTGTGTAAGGGAGTGTGAATCTTCGAACTGACACTCTTTTTCTTTCTCCTCACTCTTTATATAGTACGATATCTTCACTATTGGCTTAGTTACCTCTATGCTGGGAATAGTCTACTTTGGCGGGACCTTGCCGGCCGAGTCCGACACGGCCATCAAGGCTGCCACTTTCGCCGGCGTCATCATCGGCCAAGTCAGTTTCGGCATCCTCGCCGATGTGGTCGGCCGCAAGTCGATGTACGGCCTCGAGCTTATTATCATCATTATTGTCACCCTTGCGCAGTCCTTGTCTTCCAACTCGCCCGCCATGAGCATCGTCGGCCTAATGATCTTCTGGAGAGTCCTCATGGTAAGTCAATCCGCCCCGGGAATTACGATGCGGGTTCGCTTATTGTCTATACGTGTAGGGCATCGGCATCGGAGGGGACTACCCCCTATCTGCGACAATCACCTCGGAGTTCGCTACAACAAAATGGAGAGGTAAGTATGAGGTGTTTCCCACTGCCATGTCTTCTAGATACCAGTTCGGTACTCACCCACAAGCAGGGTTCATGATGAATGCGGTCTTCGCCATGCAGGGAATTGGTCAGCTTTCTGCTGCTCTGCTGCTCCTGGTGATTACTGTCGGTTTCGAGAACTCTCTCATCGGATCGGAAAAGCCCTCCAACTGCTCCGAGTCGTACGGATGCAACTCGGCCGTGGACAAGATGTGGCGCATCATGATCGGCATGGGCGCCGTGCCCGGCTGCGTCGCCCTCTACTTCCGGCTTACCATGCCCGAGACGCCGCGGTACACCTTCGTAGTCGCAGCCCGGGACGCGCCCAAGATGGTCGCAGAGGACCAGGAGGCGTTCCGCAGGGGCAAGTGGGCGGAGGCGACAGAGGCGGACGAAGCAGGCCGTGTTTCTACCCTGCTCCCTATCCCCGTCGCGCAACCCGAGGTACCCAAGGCCAGCTGGGCCGACTTCGGCCATCACTACAGCAAGTGGAAGAACATGAAGGTACTTTTGGGTACTGCGCTATCGTGGTTCTGCATTGTGAGTCTATTGTTCACATTTCCTCGCGACCCCTATCTCTCTTGCCGGCCTGCGACAATGACTAACTCTCACTGGGAAGAATGTTGGGTCCTACGGCCTCTGGCTCAACAGCCCCATCATCCTCAAAGCCATCGGCTGGAGCGGCAACGAGAACATGTACGTGCACTTCTACGACACCGCCGTTGGCAACATCATCCTGGTCCTGGCCGGCGCCGTTCCCGGTTACTGGGTGTCGGCCGCCATCATCGACACCATCGGGCGCAAGCCGGTGCAGCTCTTTGGCTTCTTCATGTTGACCGTGACGTTCTGCATCATGGGCTTCGACTTCTGGAACCTCTCGGGCGAGGCCCTCATGGCGCTCTACACCATTGCCCAGTTCTTCTTCAACGCAGGGCCCAACTCGACCACCTTCATCATCCCCGCCGAGGTGTTCCCGACCCGCTACCGGTCCACCAGCCACGGCATCTCTGCTGCCACCGGCAAGGTGGGCGCCATCATCGCCCAGTGCGTCTTCGGCCCGCTGCGCGTCATCGGCGCCGACCCTCAGAAGGCCGTCCACGACCCCCGCTGGAGTACCCCCTGGCTGCCACACATCATCCAGATCTTCGCCCTCTTCATGCTCGCCGGCTTCTTCACGACCCTGCTCCTCCCCGAGTCGGCCAGGAAGACGCTGGAGGAGCTCGGTGCCGGCGATGAGTTGCCGTAAGTGACTGCTTCACAGTCGACCCCTTCCCTTACACCTTGGCTGACAACGATGTATCCACAGCACGCCTCCATCTCCAACGTCGTCTTCCCAGGCCGAAAAGGGTCCAAGCGAGAGCGAGCAGCGCAGCTCTCTCTAGTCCAATCCTTACAATCCTTACGCAGTTGATGATAATTAGCCTCAATAGCTGGCTTCTGTCGCTCTTTTACCATATACATGACATTGGCGCTCGCTCAGATGAGTCATATTCGCCTTGCAACGCATGGCGTCGGGGTCTTCAGTCGTTGGATGTATTGGCTGGATACAGAGCCATGTACACAAGGGCTCTCCATAAGTCCCTCAGGGACTTCTCCTATGATTGCCACAATTGTGAGAGGCAGGTACCAATACTATGTAGAAGTGATCGCACTCCTTTTGAAGAGGACGTCCAACCTCGTATACTATGACTTGAAGCATAGCTGTGATCTATGGTGGCTAAACGCTAAGCTCTTCCAGTGAGATCTGCCCTGCTGACCCTGGCAGAAACGGAGCGGCCGACTAACTTGAAGCAGCTTAGGGCGATGATGGTCAGTATGATTCATCTTTCAACACAGCGTGCATGTTATGGATTTATGCATGTCAGCATCTAGCACATCCACATAGTAGAGAGTAATATGATGCAAGCCACGAGACGATATGGCCAAGATAAATATCTCGCCTCGCCCACCTGCAAATGGCCAAAACAAGCTCCATCAATTCGCATCTGACCGGCCGGTGCTCTCTTGGTACACCTTTCGATGCCACACAATACAAGCAACACCTCTTGTGCAACACAGTCACCGGACGCCATGGACCGAGTCCCACCCTACCCCGTCCCGGAGGGACTCCACACAATCCCAGAGGATCAGCTCGATCTGCGGCCTGACGCCGAAGTTGACTACGACCTGCTTCACCCGGCGCCCGTGGCCGACGAGAAGAACATCTGGCTGTTTTGGGACGGCGGCTTTGCCCAGATGCACGGCTACGCCCAGCGTAATGTGCGGACCTGGCACCGGCGCTTCTCGCGCCAAGGATGGGCGGTGCGCGTGCTCGACCGCGTGGCGGGCTCGCCGTTGAACGTGGGCGAGTACCTGGACGTGACGGACCCGACCGTGTTCCCGCGCGCCTTCCGCGACGGCACGCTTGCGGGAAGCTACGGCGCCCAGCACACATCCGATCTCGTGCGCTGGCCGCTGCTACTGCGGCACGGCGGCGTGTATGTCGATGTCGGGCTGATGCCCATCGGCGACCTGGACAGGCTGTGGCGCGAGACGGTGGGCGACGCCGCCTCTCCTTTCGAGGTCCTGACTTTCACCATGGACGGCCGCGACTTGACCAACTACTTCCTGGCGTCCGGGCGGAGCAACCCTCTCTTCCTACGGTGCCACAAGCTGCTACTGGAGCTGTGGTCCGCCGACGGGGGCAAGACGACGACGGACGGCATGTGCAACAGCCCACTGCTGAAAGATATACCCAAAATGGTGCGCAGCGTCTCCTTTGAGGAGGACGGGCGCGTCTACGGCCCCGACGAAGTCAGTGTGATGCTGTCCGACTACATCATCCAGGGACAGGCCGCGACGCTGGTCATGGGCCTGTTAGACGAGGAGGATGAGGACGGCGGCTGGGACGGCCCTCGCTACGTCCGTGAGCACGTCTGGGCAAGCGACTACATGGAAGCGTCGCAGCTGATCAACGTGCTCACGGCCTGGGACGGCCCCAAGGCCTTCGAGCTCATGTCCTTGACGCTGCCCCGCGACGGCGAGGCGGAGAGCGACGGGCAGAGACAGGCGCGGGAGATCGTCGAGGGGTGCCTGCAACGCAGCTTCGCGTTCAAGCTGGCGCACGGGCTGATCCTCCGAGTGTTGGGGCCGACGCTGGGGTCGCTGTGGAGGGCGAATCCGGGCTCGGATCATGTGCCGGGTACATATGCGCACTGGCTGAGGTACGGCATGCTGCACTGGAGACAGGAAAGCCTTCCTACGAGATGGGATTTTGCGGTTGTAGAGCCGTGGAAACGAGGCCCGCTACTGAGAGAGAGGTAAAGATAGACACAGTACCACCGATGTTTCCTAGACAGATAGGCACGATGATAGACGATAGACCAGAGCGACGAAGCATTTCCGTTTCAGATAATACATTCTTCTTCTTCTCCTTTTGAAATTTCCTTCTCGCAACCTGGGAAAGGTCAGAGCAATACAACCCAACAGCCTCCAGGATCTTGATGGCACCCTCCCTGCCCTATAGGGAGACTTGGCCGGGTCAAAACGAGATCAAAGCTGACATCACTGCCCCAGCTTCAGTCGAATGGTTCCGTCCAGCATCGTATGGTCTCGAAGGCCATATCGCTTGACATTCAGACTGGCGGCTCGGTCACCGTTAGCCGTTTTCAGTCTGACTTTTCGGAACAGACGAAAGCAACGCCAATGAGGAGGGACAACTTACCTCCACTCCAGAGAGCCCACGTTAAAGGAACGCATCGCCCGGATGGCGCCAACTGCAGCCGTGCGTGCCTTATCCGTCTGAGTCGCATCCGCGAGGATTGCCTGTGCCTGGTGATCGAACTCCTGCACGAGGCTCTTGATGCGGATAATACACTCGGCGGCACTGGCGTCGACACTGTGCAGGTCATGAGCCCGGAGGAGGATGGAGTTCAGGTATTCCCCGGTTTTCTGCCTATCATTCAGATTTTACTCGGTTGCAAGCGGCCGGTGGTGAAAAAACTTACGAACTCTCTCTTTGCTGAAACGAGGTCGTTGACTCTGATCGTTGTATCAGCATTACCCCTTCTTGTAAAGGCTAAGCCGGAATGGCCTACAGGAAGTTGATGGTCGCCGCAGTCTTTTTCAGTTCAACCCATGGAGGGCTCCTGCCGACGACAGCTTGGTTGCCAGCTAGCTTATACAGTCTGTGTGCGTGTCGCTTAGTCGCTGGGCTACTCTGGGACAGGTTATCGAACAGGAGATGTTCACATACCCGGAAAGGACTAAAAAGAAACCGCTTCCATTGGCCAACGTCCGCATGTGCAGGTACCGGTCATGAGAAGGCATCTGGCGACTGCTTCGCATATTTGCCTCGAGCTCCGTGCCTTTCAGGTAGACGAACAATTCGTCCAGTAGCAGCTGACGGGACTCTGTCGGCATGAATGAGTGACGCAGACGGGTAGACGTGGCAGTGTAGTAAAAGGGGTTGCCGCCAACTTACCTGGGTCGAACATTTGGCAGCAGCGAGCTGCAAGCGGTTTGAAAGAAGCTATCAGAGTTCGATACTGCAGCGCGGGCTCTCGGGAATCATTCCGAGCCCCATTGAGACCACTCAGCTCAAGCATGCTGCTCCAAACGCTCTTCGCTTCAGAACGGAAATTGTTGGCAGTTTCTTGGCCGGCAACCAGAGTATCAGTGTACCCCTCAATACCCCATGTCCACATGACCAGATGAGCCGAGAACTTCAGTATGTCAAGATCTGCCTCAGGCCAACACCTGTCTGTGTTAGATATCGTCCAGATGTAGGTGCTGAGAGTCACTCACTGAGCCGCGAAATGGGCAACATTGGCCTCGACCAATGACTCACGATGCTCGGGCTTCATACCAAACCTTGAGGTTTTCACATAAGCGATATAGTCACTTAAGCATTTCGACGTTGTCAGTCGGGGGAGGGGGACGGTAGGCTGGACTTACTTCTCGACGCCGCCCAAGATGGCATGCTCAAGGCTTTCCAATGCTGGATTGACGCCCTGGGGCCAGTGCTCGAATAGGAGACGCAGGTTAGGAATGGTCAGCGTCTGATCGGCCAGTTCCTCTTTCACTTCCTCGAAGCTGGGTCGCTCTGGCTGCCTGGTCTCAGATACATGAGGCCCCTCGGCAAAGACATTGGTTAAAGATTGTGTTTCGCCGGCAGTAGAGGCCGACATGGTTACTTGGTTGGGATGGAGTGTTCTGGAGGAAGGGGGTTGGCAGAAAGTACGACAGTAACGAGCTCTCCTGTCGATCTAGATGGCCTTTTATCTTTCTATCCATTCACTGGTAACACCACGCCCGGGCACCAGGTGTTCTTTCTATGGTTTCCAGCGAGTGGGAGCTTGGCCCCAGAACATGCAGTCACGATCCTACAGGCATGCTTCGCCTGAGGGATCACAGAGAATGTACCTCGGGGGTAGCACCTGTCTGCAAATTGGAACTCGGCCATCTCTCAGAAGCCGGTATAAGCAAAAGAAGCCGAATGACCCTCGGGAGAGTTTGGTGTTTGCCTGCAGGCACCCTCGACCTGGTGTGACTCCCGTCCCATAGAACTGGGCCCAATCGGAATGGGCTATTTGATTCGGCCCTCGAGATGTACTATCTAAAGCAAGGGAGTCTTGGTATATGGCGTATGCGGGGAGCCGGGGTGTTGGCGAAATGCATTGCAGTGAGCTCCGGATCATTGGAAGATCGTATCGCTTAATTCCGACGAAGCGTCCCTGGCCTGCACGCTTTGGGGCGGACATGCAAAAGTCAGCAAGTCTCGGGCCAGAAGGGAATGTGCAAGCCTGGAATGAGGCGGCGTGGGGGGTGTATCCGACTAAACCTGTCTGTCAGTGCTACATTTTGGTGTTCCAGAGCCACCAGAGGCTCCGTCACTACGTGTTTATAGCGTCACCGTTACCCCAGTGTCGGCTATTTAACTGAGGCAAACTAGCTACCCGAAATAATCGACATCGTTTGGGGGCTCGGCTTACAGGTCGTACTACGGGCTTCCAGTTGGTGCAAGGCCGGTCACACGCTGCCTAGGGAAGTGGTTGTGACACGACGACACAAGTCGCAGACATCACGAAGATAGCGAATTATCTGGCGCAATCGAATCAGATACTGATTTTGGCCAATTGCAGATGCAGGCGGCCTGGTTTTCCGTATGGTCCCAATCAGAATTGTTAGAGAGCTGGATGGTCACTAATGTAGGTGCCGTGGTGGACGGACATGTCCATCTAGCCATTTACAGCCCACCGTTCTCGTTTGCCCACTATCGCCGGTGGCTTGGATAAACGAGGGTATAACACAACTACGGAGGAAGCAACACGTTACAAAGACGATTCAGCACTCCATACTGGAATCAGGTTCGAGGGGAAAGAGTGTGCCAGCTTCGTGTCTTCAGCTTCTATGGGAGACCCATTCGTTACTACGGAGTATCATCTAAGAGACACGGGCTTGCATGTGGCCTTCGAGAAGAGCCCATATGTGGGCAATCGCATGACGTTCATTCCAGGCCCGTCCAGACACCTGTATCCTCCCCAAACGCGTTGCATCGAATCGCAAACCAGCAATGTAACGAACCGTCCCGAGATAAGACACCGTCCGCCAGGGGACACGACTCGATGGCTAGGCGAGGACCTCACAGAGGCCATAATCCCGCTGGGATTTACAAACGTATCTTCCGCCATTACTGGACCATTTGGCCGTATCCACCCAGTTATTTTCCTTTATCTTGACTTCTTCGAACTGGCCGTCTTGGTCTTTGCTACGAAGGCATCGTTGATACTCTTGGAGGTTTTGCTCTTTGCCAAGAATGCATCGTTGATGTCGTTGGAGGCTACCCAGATGGCGTAGATGGGAATAAAAACCCAAAGCATGTTGAAGAAGACCAGGTAGACCCATTTGTACATAAAGTTGCTAGCATCGAGGTTGATGTTCATCGTCAGCCACTCCGGGCAGAAGGTGATGAAGCCACCGTAGAGCTCCATAGTGGCGACGATGATAACGAGGATGTTGGTGCGAGGGTCCTTCTTGGCGATACCGTAGCAGATTAGGCAAGCCAGCGGGCCGGCGACAAAGACGGTCAGGAGTTCGAGACTGATGACGCTCTGTGAAACAAAAAGGGGTGGTACAGTTAGCTAGATGTAATCTTCTTTTTGCCGGAAGGCTCCGGAAGTGAGAAGGGGCCTGGAGGGAGAAGCCA
Organism: Apiospora kogelbergensis; assembly: GCF_038363985.1. NCBI lineage: Eukaryota > Fungi > Ascomycota > Sordariomycetes > Amphisphaeriales > Apiosporaceae > Apiospora > Apiospora kogelbergensis. Next base: position 3,091,386 of record NW_027117422.1, read on the forward strand.
TACCAGATCCGCACCAGCCCATCGTCGGTCGGCCTTGGCGTATACCATCCATAGCTGGGCAAAAGGGCTGTTGCCGCCCGCCTGGGGACCGTAGGCGCGATCGGTGTAGCCGAGGAAGTTGTGTGCCGTGGGTGCCAGCGCCAGCGGGTTCCTAACCCGCGTCACGGGCATGTAGCTGAAGAAGCAGTGGTAGAGAAAGCTGCCCTCAAGGATGAAATGGATCAGTGCATCGAACGCGTGCCATATGAAAAGCGCGCGCCAGCTGGCGGGTGTCGAGGCAGGCAGCACCGAGCGGGATGTGATGTACGCGACGGCCAAGATGGCGAGCGTGGACGCGAGCGAAATGAGCGTGGTCTGGTCGAACATGTCGGCCGGGAGCGAGTCGAGGAAGGATGGGGAAGCCATGGTCTTGTGCGTAATACTGTCCGTGGTAGCTGAGCAACACAAGCCGGGTCAATTGGGAAGGTGTTGGTGTTCTAGCAATGGTTGTCGCCCTCGCTTGCTCGAGTAGCGAGTAGGTTGACTCGGTTTTCAGGGTCCACGCCATGTCTCAGGGTCGGTGGGGCTGATTCTGATTATTTCCGTTGCTAGGTACTCCGTAAATTGCGCCGAGATCGTCCAACATCCGAGCCCGAGTCTTCTTCAACCACCATTGGCTACGTTCTTCGTGACTTTGACTTCCGGCTTCGTCCACGCTCTCGGAATCCTCGATTATCCAAGCACGAGGTTGAGCAGTCAATCGTGTTAATAGTTGTTATTGAATGCCTACTGGGCTTCATCTGGCCATTTGGCATGGCCAACGGTATATCAAGCTCTGCTGTCAAAGCTTCTACGTCGCTATTGGCATTGGCGAGTATGCCACACGCGAATCTTTAGTACAGTTGCCGGGTCTACTTTGTCTTGTCGGCCCCTTTATTCATTTCGCTGACAAAACGCTATATACCGTCTCTCGCTTCTGCTTCCATGATTGCTCTAGGTTGGTCGACGTCCGCAAAATGACATCCTTAATCAAGTAGCTGAGGCATTGGATTTACCTGTAAGGTTCGTGAACCAGATGACCGTTGGTAGTCCAAAGGCCTGTGAAGATGGCAGATGTCATGATCAAGACGTCGGATGGGATATGGCTGGTGACGTGGACACACAGCATGAGAAGTGGTGAGAGATGACCAGCTGACTGCCGTTTCGGTCTGCAATCACAATTGATAAGAACCCAGGGGACGGACCAGTAGAGTCTCTTCCCAAGTTGAAAGGTGCTACGTTAATAAATACTTCAAACCTTTGTTCGCCTCGGTCTGCGCTGATGACAAACTCAGGAAATGATGAGCAAAGAATCCGCACTCTAGTAAATAGGCCAAATGGACTATGGAACAGCATCGTTCGCCAATGTATGGGTAATACCAAAATAAGCGGGTAATACCATAATGAGCATATCACAGGTCGCTCACAAATGTGTTTAAGAGAAAAGTAGATGTGGATGTAACAGCAGCTTGATTCTAAGTCATCTTAGGGGGTATTGAAGTCTGCTCTAGGAATGTTCGCCAGTGAAATCCTTCTTCCCATCCATGAGGAAATGCCCAACGCCTTGATCGTTATCGAGTCCAATTCATCATACAGGTTGGTGATTGAGAGACTGATTTAGTGCTTAGCAGCCTCCTTGTTGACATCAGCAGAAGTGTTGTGCTTCTTCTCGTCAACCTTGTCACCGATGGCGTCCTTGCCGGCGGTGAGACTGTGAGGGCTTGTTAGCAGGTGTGTTGCACAGGTAGTAATCGGGAAGTGAGCAAACTTACCGGGTGGTGGCAGAGGCGTTGCCGTCCTTGGCGACCTCCTTGTTACCCTCCTTGGAAGCGGTGGCAGTAGCACCCTTGACGGTGTCAGCGACGTAAGAGGCGGCGTTGTTGATGGTATCCATTTTGATGGGTAGGTTGTTGTGGTTTGGTTTGGTTGGTTGAGTGTGAAGATTGTAGTGTGATGAAGAGATGTGTTGGTGATGATGATGAAAGAATGAAGTGGTTGAAGGGTGGGAGGAGGAAGGGTTTATATAGAGGGATTGCCGGGTGTTGTTCCAGGCTGGTAGACAATCAAACAGCAGTAGTTGCCTTCTCTACAGCATTAGGTACCTGCCTGCCTCCTTGCCTGCCTTAGATTCAATGGTATGAAATCACTGACTGGACTGAATTCACGAAACGCAAAGCAGCCCCACGCATGGGCAATCACATGGAGAATGGAAATGGCATGGGATGTACGTCATCGTAGTCAAAGGGCCATTGTGTTTCCCCCTCCATCCCTCTGTCACTTCCCCCATGTACCATCGATGATAACCCACATAAAGGAGGGGCATCTTTCACACTCCGCAAAGAAGGACAAACTTGCCCGGAAGTTGCTCGCTTTCGTCTGGGATTTGCATGCGCGTCAAGGACTTTGACAAACATGTGGAACGTGGGCACCTAGCCTGCTCTCATTGACCATCGAAGTGACAAGATGATCGATCTATGTATGTACACAAGGTACATACATATGTAGATGCCATATGTCTCATGTTCGTTGTCGGTGGAGGGGCAAGCATGTACTTACTGTACGTATGTAGTGTGTATGTACGTCATACCTGCGAATGAGCAAGCACCTTCAGCCAAAGAGCCTTTCTCTCACAGACCACTCACTGCCTGCAGTGCTTGTAAGGAGCTGATTGCGTCATGCGTAATTACTGTTTCAATGCCAAACGGTGGCAGTTGCGGGAATTTGTACAACTACAACACGGACTTGCAGCCGGCTGCTTCCCATTTCCCATACAGATTGCCAAAAGCCCATGCTTGGAGCTGTTCCTGGCAAGTCAGACAGGCGACGGGCTAGAGCTGTCAAGATTCCCCACAAGCCAGATCCGCCCGTTTTTGGCAAGGAAGCTTGAGCGACAACCAATCATGGACTCCCCTCCACATGGGTCGATGTGCTTGCAGGTCCAAAGGACAAAAGCTCCGGCAGCTAAGCATTACACTTCTGACATCATAGATACTGGTCTAGCCCGCTCGGAACTGTGGCTCCAAAGCACATCAAAGCCACAGCTTCCCCGCCAGCAACTTGCTAGCTGAACTGTTTTCAGCCATAATGGTCATAGTGGTGTCGCGTGTATCCATACTGCCACAGATCACGTCTTAGAATGAGCAAGCGGGAAATGCGATCGAGATCAGTAGTGGCCTAGAAGTCGCCCATGGACGCGTTGTTCCTCTGCCTGCTCTACCCGTCGATCATGACCCAGTATTCTCATCGTACTTTCTATCTTGCATCATTTCTAGGCTTGGGGTCAGGAGGCCACGCAATTCTGCAAGGAGGAGCGCCACATCCAAGGCAAGCTACAGTAAATGGCTACGGACGGAGCATTTAGTCCGCAAAGCATCAAACAACCGCAGTCTTCATGCATTACATCACGATCCATCCACACAACGCCAAAGGTAGGCAGGCAGGCTGTATCTAGAAGCTAGTTAGCAAAGGCTTCCGGGCACACGGGTAAACACGGTTGCCGTCCAGTAGTACAACGGACAACACCGCTGACTACACTCCGTCATTCCCCTATTCGCTACCCCGAGTGGGTTTTGACAGCGCGTGAGTAACGTAATGGGCACGCCAAGCTTCACGATGCTTGAGCCGGGCAACAATCTAGGCCTTCTCTGGTCGATGTTGACAGTTTGCAGTTATGAGGCTTAATAGGCCGCCTTCGTGGCAAGCTTAACTTTCAACAGCGTTGTCTGGTTTGCTGACATCGCATCAGTCTGGCTCAGAAGCGTTCATTGGCAGCTGAAGGTGTTGTCGTGATCCCAAGATTAATTTATGTAGCACTGTCATAAGCTTGCCTGCTGCTCTTCCCCCCCGTCCATCTACGGTGATCGTACTCACATTGTGCGGATCTAGCCGCAAGGCTTGTCACAAAAGACATGGCCAGCATCAGAGTATCACGAACCAAAAACCTGGGGATGGGGTTTTCCCCAGTGCACACGCAACTTGTTGCTTGTGGCGTGAACCTTTGGCCCATGTTTTTAGGTTGCCGTGAACGTTGTGTCCCTGTCGATCAGCACCTGGGGCCGACGACTGTTTTCTCGGCCATTGACGCCTCGTTCAGCCACATTCCTTGCCAAACAATCACGGCGCTCAGGTTACATACATAACCTTCATGACTACGGTGCTTTTTTCTTGCAATGGCTGAGAAGCGCCCTCTCCTCTCCAAACGCATGGAGACTTGCCAATGCGAGATGCAGAGTCGACTCCCGCTTCTATCATGCAGTTTCGTAGGTGTTGTTGTGAGACCAGCGACATACGAGTGAAAGCCAACCCATTCCTAACTTATTCCCGTCCTATGTGCAATTGGCACCGGACAAGTTTCTGACAATACGTTTTGTGTAATGGTGAGATGCCAGAGTTGTCACCAGAGTTGAGATCGGTCAGAGAGCGTTGTCTGTCCCAAAGCAAGCCTGATGGGATATCTGCTAAATCTTTGGGATGCACTCCTTGATGAGATATATCGTCGTTTTGCCAGCTTCATCAATCTGAGCGGCAAAAACAAGGCGGCTCATATCGAACCCGTCCGTGCATGGTGGAGTGAGTTGGCTTGGCCAACCCCGTCGGAGTTTAGACGAAGATGCAGCTAACGGACCAAGCAATTGCTTGCGGCACACTGAATTGTTGCTCGACTTCAATTCAACAACGATACCATATTTACGACTGTTTACATCTAGCATAGGGTGTTGGAAGAGAACAGCTCAGGATGGGGATTTTCAGGACAGCCTTCAAGGCAGGCCTGTACGGCGTCACAGGTGGCTTGGCCAGTGTTGGAGCTGGCATGTCTTATCTCAGTGCCAACACCTCAATTGAGGACCTGAATAAGGACGATGCCTGGTTCCGCTCCAAAACATACGCGAGATACAACCCAAAAGCGAACCCAGCTCTCCAGGATGATTGCTTTAAGCGCGTCCCGCTGAGCAAGATCCGACCGGAGCTTCGAAATGACGAGGCCGCCTTGACTCTCGACTTCTGCCGCGGCATTTGGAGCCGATGGGGTAAAGTTCCTCACTACCGTTATTTTACCAACTTGGACGCTTGTTGCTGACATGACTTGTTTATAAGGCTTCTGGCCCCAGAGTAAGCTCCATGAGCGCTATGATGCGCCTCCGGGCTCGGAGGACTACACGTGGAAGACGTCGGAGCTGGCTGTCGCCAAATATGAGCCCAGCCTGAAGTTCTCCAACCACTTCGAAGTCGTTCAAAACCAGGGCAACGAGATCACGGTCCGCTGCGGAGGATCTCCGCTGCAGCCCGGGCTGAGGAATTCGGATGGCCTCATTCTCATCAGCGCGCGTATCGATCGCGAGAAGCAGGAGGCCGTCTTCAGCCTCAAGTCGGCATTGTTCGACAGCGCTGGTTCTTACAACGAGGGCGTGGGGCATCCGATCCCACCCAAGATCGTCTTCCTGCACCGTTGGTACGTGCGGATGCTGGTGCAGAGCGGGTTTGGGAAGGTGAAGGCTTGAGATTTAGATCTCCCCACCAATGTATATACCCTGAAGGATTCACACGACGGTATGATCACGTGTGATTCATTGGCTCCCATCTTCAGGTGTCTCGAACTACTCAAGAAATCTCATTGGATGTATTTCGAAATGGGGTCCAAAATTGGGCTCCTGTATACAATCTTGTGATTGGTCACCCCTGCTGACGGCGTTGTGGCACTGCTCGCTCGCAGCCTTCATCGACAGAACAGGTTTATAAGCAATTATTTCTGTGATTGCAATCTGCGTGTCTCTAGAAATTCAAGAGAGTGGCTTTTGAAAGGATCACGGAAACACACATTACTCGTAGGTATATCATGGCCACTTCTGGCTGGGATGGCCCGTCTCTTGGGAGCACTACATTTCAGCAGCTTGAGCTTGGGAAGGATTGCGAGTTGTTTGCAGATTTCGTCTTCGCTGCCTTGACCGTTCACTGGTCGAATGTTGGAGGCAGCGCCACCCCAATCATAGAGTATCTACAATCCACTCTGCCCGCTTCCGAGTCCCGAATTCCGACTGCTTTGGATCTGCTGCAGTGGTACGAAAATCTCCATCTTGTCGAGGGAAACTCTCTGATACCTAGGACGCTCAATGGTTCATTCTTGGATCAGGTCAACGCCTCAAACCCCTCGTGTATCCCTACGGCATGCCAGGGTTTTGTTCGTACTATTGGGCTGGACTCCGATTTGGCAGGCATAGGTGTAACCACCCCGGCCTACAATAGATTATCCACTCACGGCTGCTAACAGTACACCAGAGTATAACATCTTACGTCCTCGGCGCGATTTTAGTGACGATATACGTCATAATATTGAGCCTGCCGCGAAGCTGGGTCGGACAACAAGCGTCGCTGCTCAATCAGATAATCAATGTAGCCCAAGGCTCGGTATACGAACTGTTCCTCGGAGCCTGTATTATATGCCAAGCCATTCAGATCGCCGCGATCCGAGAATCACGTGGAGACTTTATCAACATGAAAGACAAGCCGCGGGACTTTGTTGTCATCACCGCCCTCGTTTCCGTCTTCGCCTTCTATCCCGTACTGCTCCTCTCGCTTGTTTTGGGTGGAGGAAGGTACCGCCGGCGCCGGCGTTGGCTTGTCTACATCGCGACGGGTGTCCAGTATATACTTTGGGCGGCTGTTATCTATACAGCAATCGTCTCCGTTGTACACGTAGAGCGGCCCGACCCGGCTTACACAGCACCGGGGGCCTTCTCTACCGACTGGTTCTCCAAACACACCTTTAGCGATCTCATCGGGGAGCAAGGGACAGCTTTCCAGACTCAACGCTGCCGGCCGGTTCTAGGTGGGGGTAGCGAGGCTATCCTACTTTCTTCCGGTGCCGCCTTTGGCACCGCTATTGGTCCCCTCATTCGGTTAGTTCTGGCGGCCTTCACCTGGGGCCTTCTGTATCTTGGATTTGGGCCGCGATTTGTAAGGTATTCGTGTATTATCGATAGGGCCCTACGCATTTTCATCGCTGTGTGTGCTTTCATTGCTATGTGGGGGTCACTGTGGATGTTGTTGTACATTCGTTGGGCTGTGAATCAGTCCCCTTGGTCGAAAGGTCTGTCGATAAACGAATGGTCCTTCGGCCAAATTCTTTCCACCCTTACTTGGATACCCGTTACGTTGGAGGCTGGGCATCTTGCTCTGTGTTAGTATTCATCCCCGCCGCCGTTTCCCAACAGGGATATGCTGACTTTTGTATTGTTCTGTATAGACGGCACGGAATATGCGTTGAATGCGCGAGTCCCTGAAGATTATAGTGTAGTGCTCTACCAGGGCGAGGAACAGGATGATGGAGTGAGGGCTTGTGCTTGCGGACAGCATACAGGGGGCCATCCAGCTAGCTCTCAGCCATCGTCCGAGTGATGCAGAGGTTTGAAGTTTCATAGCAACTCGATTACATGTAGGCCATCGCCCACCTGCATTTTATACAAATATATAAAACCATACTTCTTAGTCGACGACGTGGTTACAACCACCATTGACGACCAACATTCGTTGGGGCGAGTACGGGGCGGGCACCTGATCTTCATCATTTGCGGTGATGCTGGTTCAACATTGACCTTGGAGATTGAAGACCGCCCAACCCCCCAGGGCACCTGCACACAAACATCTTGGCCTGTACCTGCCTGCACTGAACTACCTACGTACATGTAGTCAAGTTGCAAGCTTCCTTCCCATCGACCAGGGAATCTGGTCTGGCGTAGTTGGCTAGCTTATGAGTTTCGGATTGAATGCTGATTTATTCTTACAGATCACCCACATAGTTGCTTTGGCGGTTCACAACTCCTGCATCTCTTCACACAAGGTACTGTATACTACGTCATGGACGAGGACGCCGCTTGTATCTATACCATGGTCTTTGTCAAAGACTACCATATGACCAATCACCTTCTCTACTGGGCGTGCTGGGAAGAAGATCCGGTGGACTAACACCAGACGCCTCACTCCTAGCACAAAAGACAAGTCTGGTAAGCTAACAAACAATCAACCCCTCCTATTATAGCCAGATCGGATTCCTTGGAAGACTTATTTCCGACTCTTTCTTCAAGATTCTAAATCTGATGTGCTAACGGGACCTAAGTGTCCATCTTTGCTGGTAGAGGACTCATGGAGACGGATATTTCTAGACGTCTTGCAACCTTTCGGCGAAGAATTGCATAATTGGCAGCATCTCCTCCCTGCTATCGGGCATTCCATCGTTGCCCTTCTTCCACTTCACCTCACGCACATCCGTAAACTCGCTGTTCAGTGCCTCCATTGCATCCTCATCGACCGCCTCGCTAGACCTGCCATGACAGACCAAAGCTGGCGTACGGCACTTCTCCCGATTGCTAATTGATGGAATCATACTCGCCGGCAATGGCCCTCCGACTGACACGATTCCCTTGAATACACGCCCCGCCGCGTTATCGCCACCTGTGGCATCCGTTACCTTCTCGTTGTCCCGTAGGCGTGATGCCAGACCGAGAGCCAAGGATCCGCCCTGCCCATAGCCGAACATCAAGATATCACGCGTGTCCCACCCGCACTTCTCGATCAGCACACCACGGATCAGCTTCTGCAGCACAGCATCCGTCGACTTGGTGAATCCAGGGTCGAGTTCCAGCTCTCCCGTCGTGGAAGATATGGTTAGGTCGTCACCCCAGTGGAAGTGCCGCGTAGGCATCTCGTCGTCATCCGACAAACCCAGCAGCGCCGGTGGCAAGGGCGTGACGCCCCGGACTGAAATGCCCATTACACCCGGCAATGCAAGAGTCTTGGCGAGACCGGTGTAGGCCTCTTCGAAGTCGCCCAGGCCATGAAACAAGACGAGAATGGCCGTTGTGGTCTCTGGAACCTCGGGATAAGCGAGCCCGACGGTGATGGCTGGCGCCAGGGACGCGAAGTCTTCTGGTTGGGGGATTCGGGTAGGCATCTTGGTCTTGGCTAGAAAAGTCGAAAACGAACAACGAAAGAGAGTGTGGTGATGTCTTCGTCCGCACCAATGCCGGGAGCTTGAAGGGACTTTCAGGTGTGGTTTACGGCCGATGACGTATTTGTGCGGTGCCGACGCTGCGATGGAGGTTGCAAGCGGGCGAAGGCTGAACGGTGAAAAGCCGTGCAGCGGAGATCCCCCGCCTCCGGGTGCACGCTAACCCACCGTATCGATTATACAGTGTATGTTCGTTTTCGCTTCCAAAAGAGGGCCAACAATATATAGCCAGCACTCGCCATCAAACATACTGGCCCGAGGTCCGGATGCATCCCCGAGTCGAGAGATAACCCCATACAAAACCGACAAGCTGGGTACGCTACTTCCCATGGCCTGCCTCATGGGTTATGGTGCGCAGTGCGCCGAGGACCGCCGAGGACCGCTGAGGATCATGCCGGCAGGGGTCGCTGTGCACGCTTGAGCCCCTTAGATTAGCCCCCGCACGATACCACCCGCTTTGGACTCAATTTCCGATACGCATCTTATCTTGCTGTACAACACCACAAACCAGAGGTGCTTGCCCTCCCACGTGGCTGTAATGTTGTCCTCACCGGCGAAGATGGCAAGAAAATGTTAGGTATGACGCTGGCTGTTCCCTGGTTGGGAGATTCGGTGCCAATTCGATTTTATGCAGACTATCGGTCTAACAACTCGGTAGCGAGAGTGTGCCGTGCTGCCCTGCATTTGCCTATACTTCATGTACACGTGCAGGAAATGCTGGGGTTGCCATTGACGCAAACATGCTGGCTGTCCGGCTCCTGGGGAGCATCTCCAAGGATATTGGTGGAACCGAGTCATGTTACCGCTGCTCTCCGTGGTGACTTTAAAGATGTCGGCGATTCCTATGTACTGAGAAATCTGGCTTGCTCTTCTCCCCATCGTGCCTGTTTGTTATAGGCGTCCGTTCTTTTGATACTCAGCTGCGCCTGTCCTGCTACTACTTTGTCTATCGATAGTCATGGTTGCGTCCTTGCTCATCGGCGCGTCGCTCGTCGTTGTGGGTGTTTCCGCCGCCGGTCAACCGCTCGCTCCAGCCCAAGACATTAACTTGCCTGCTGGTGCCAGCGCCGCAGAGCCTTTGAAGTGGCTGGGTGCCAACGGCCCGTGGTTTGCTGGTATGTGAAAGCCAGGTAGTTTGGTCTAGCGCCATACGATTTCTGATTTAGGTCTTTAGGCGACGATGTGAACGGCGTCTCACCTCATGTCCCCGAGGGCTGCTACGTGGACCAAGCTGCCTACATCTCGCGTCATGGTTCTCGATTTCCCGACCAGGGTGCTTATAATGGCTGGGTCAAACTTCAGCAGAGGGTTAGTCATGAATATCCCGGGCATTGGGGTCCTGCTAACTCTACAATAGCTTTCTGCCGGAGGATATACAGCCTCCGGGGCGCTCTCTTTCATGCCGACATGGAAAACGGTCTTGACAAACCCCTCCAAGCAGATTGCCATGGAGAGTCCCACGGGAGTCAAGGAGGCTCAAGACATGGGATACCAGCTACGCACAAGATACCCTGACCTGTACAATGACGGGGACGATTTCATGGTGTGGGCCAACAATTACACCCGTGTCCTCCAAACTGCCAAAATGTTCATCCGTGGCTTCTTGGGTTGGGAGTCAGACTCTCTTGGCAGCGTGGTTTCCGTCAGTTCAAAGGGCTTCCCTGGAGGCATTGGGGACTCTCTGGCGCCCTCTGATATGTGCCCCAACTTCGCGGACAATGAAGGAAGTGAGGAACAGAGTGCCTGGAACAAGATCTGGATACCCCCGGTCCAGGCTCGCCTTAACGCCTTGATCAATGGCAACCTGACCCTGACTGCCGACGACGTCACTTCGATCCCCTATCTGTGCGGTTACGAGAGCCAGATCACTGGTCGTCTGTCCCCTTGGTGTGACGTCTTCACGGACGATGAGCTCAAGGCGTACCAGTACTCAAACGACATGCGGTACTTTTACGGCGTCGGTCCGGGAACCGACCTCAACAAGAAGATGATGACTCCATATCTCGACGCACTGATGGGACTTTTCACGCAGGGCCCCAACATCACGGGCACCCAGGCCGACGGCTCTAGTTTCGATGTGCCAAGGCTGCTAGTATCGTTTTTGAACGATGGCCAGCTGACCGAGCTTGTTACCTCCAGTGGCGTCTTCGACGCCCAACCTCTACTCTCGCCGACGGAGAAGGATGACAGCCGACTCTGGATCGGCTCACGCTACGTCACTATGAGAGGCACCATCGCTTTTGAGCGCCTGAACTGCCGCGCCAAGCCCAGCAGTGGTCAAAACGGTACCGTCACCACGACGCGCGGAGCTGGCTGCCGTCACAAGGCAGCAGAGCCCACCACGCTGTCGTCGATGACGCGAAACGCCGCTACCTCGATCACTAGCAGCAGCATTGCGGTTCCGACAGTCACCGGTGCGCCTGTCCAGCAGGATGCCACCTACATTCGCATTCGCCTGAACGACGCCGTCTACCCTGTGCCCTCGTGCCAGAACGGGCCCGGCCGCTCATGCCTGCTTGGCGATTACGTCAAGTACATCGCGAACAAGTACGCGGCCGAGGGCGACTGGCTTGAGAACTGCGCGGTCGCGGCGGGGGCCGGGGCGCCGACCAAGGTCAAGGGAGCCTCTTTCTACACGGATCTAAGAAGCCCCTGGCTGCAGACTGTCAAGCCGTGAGGAAATGGTGGCTACTAGTGATACGACAGATAGTAATGTTTAACATGTCTAATTTAGATGCAAGCACGATCAGGTGGCACATATTTCGCTAGTCGATGGAATGAGGTCCGCATGTATCGCCGTCACTGCTTCCAAAAGAAAACACCGTGGCCAACGATGTTGAGTAGATATTTCTCGCGCTTGTGGATTCCCCGTGACCAATCTTGGTCAGCCCAGCATGTGTTCGATGAATGCTTTGTGTAGTTGAAGTGTTCTGGGTGGACGAGGTTGTTGTGATTGGGGGGTTACCTTAGGCTGAGATTAGCGTATCCCTGCAATTGGAACACTGGAACACTGCAGGTGGTGGGTGGCCTAAATGCCCCAAAGCTTAGGTACGTGCCAACAATAATCTCCGGTGAAACATTGATACACCCCCCATCCTGCACCGAACCTCGACACCGGATGGCAGTGAGAAGACTGGCTTCTTGTTCAACTCACCCGACGCGCATACCGACTACTTGATCCAACTGCCACCTGTATCGCGACTGGGATCCGACCCGCGATGCCACGTCATCCGCCGCAATAGCGCCTCAAGTCGACGATAACCTGGCCGGTGCATATGCATAATAATGGCGAACCGATATGGCGGCGGCGCATCATATCGCAATGGCGGCGTTAACGGCTACGGCTCCTATGGGAGGCAGGATCTGCCCCAGAACGGCGGCGGCGGCGGCGGCGAATACGATCAATTCGGCGAGGGTTATGGAAGCGACCGCTACGCTACCCCTCCGCAGCAGATGAACCCACGACGACCACCGCCCCTCGACTCGCCTCGGAATGGCGCTGGGGGTTACAGCGCCGCGAATACATCCTCGAGACTGCAACGCGCCCAGCAGTCGAGCGCTGAACGACAGATCTCCCATGTCCTCGAGCAAGTCAAGTTGGAATGGCCCGCCCTATGCGAGGACAACTGCATTCCGGCGTCGCTGGCACTGCAGCTTCTCGACACGAGCTCGGTTGGCAGGGCCCACGAGTATAGGAATTTCCAGAAGACCCATCAATACCTGCAAGATTCGCTGAAGGGAATCGTGCACGAGCACCATCAGGGCTTCAACAGTTCGATCGGTACCTTCCACAAGATCCAGGGCAGCATACAAGCCTCCCAGAAGCGCGTCCGCACCCTCAAGGAATCTCTCAACACCTCAAGAGCCAATCTCTGTTCCACCGACCCCGAGCTCAAGAAGATGTATAAAGCATCGCAGATGTATGACGAGGTGCTGCAGACCCTGAACGAGTTAGAGGACCTCAGGACAGTCCCAGACCAGCTCGAAGCACGTATATCCGAGAAAAGATTCCTGACGGCGGTTGAGGTTCTGCAGAACGCTCTGCGCAAGTTGAGGAAGCCCGAGCTGGACGATATCGGGGCGCTGAGCGACCTGAGGAGCTACCTGGCGAACCAAGAGACTGCCTTGATGGACATCTTGGTGGAGGAGCTACATGAGCATTTATATCTGAAATCACCCTACTGCCAAGAAAGATGGCAGAATCTTGCAAAGAAGCAAGATGGCTACAACGAGAGCTACGGCGACCAGGCTACCATTAACCCGTTTCATGTCGTACTTGATTCCCTTGATTTGCGGCATCCCGTCGTCGAGGATCCGGCAAAGAACCCGGAAGCCGACACCTTCTGGTACGTGAGTCTACTAGTGGAGGCTCTGAACAAACTTGGGAGGTTAGAAGTTGCCGTGGACAACCTAAAGCAGCGGTTGCCAGTTGAGCTGTTCACCATTGTCAACGAAACGATCAACGAGGTGGACCAGAGACACCCAAGCTCACTGCGCGGCGGCTCGTTGCAGCAAGAAGGTCTGCATATGTACGGTAGCCGTGAGACGCAGATGCGCGCTGATGTTATTTACGACTTGCTGTGGACGCTGTACGGCAAGTTTGAAGCCATTGCCGAGGGCCACCGAGTCTTCCATGAATCTATCAAAGCTCTTATCCGGCGAGAGGGTTCGGGCAACAATCCCGCTCTACTTGGCAGTTTCAAGGAGCTCTGGAACCTTTACCAAAACGAGATTCGCTCTCTTCTACATAACTATGTCACGACAGATGCCGACGTGTACCAGTACACCAACTCGCCGAATCTCGGCGGCTCTCTGAATGGCAACAAGGATGCTGGCAGAGACAATCTCTTCAAGTTCTCCGAGGCAGACTCCAAGTCGGTGGAGATGACGACCGAGTATGAAGCACTCGATGGCATCATCCGTGCTGCTGTTCCAGGTCTGACGTCCGGCGAACGAAAGAACAAAGATGCGGACAAGAAAGGTGGCAAAGAATCCAGGAGGAGCGCCATGCTGGGCGCCTACGAGAATAGGCAAGCTCCAGGGTCGTACAAGTCCTTGGTTGAGCCCAGCGTGTTCAACATGAGTTTGCTTCTGCCGCCAACTTTGGTCTTTCTGCAGCGGCTGAAGGTGATCGTGCCGCCTGGCTCTGACCTTGCAGCCAGCACCTTAACCTCGTTTCTCGACAATTTCTTGGTCAACGTATTCCAGCCTCAACTGGACGAGACTCTTGCCAAGCTTAGCGACAGTGTGTTTGCGGAGATCGACTCGTTCCAACAAGATGCCGATTGGACTGCGGTAGCCAGGCGGCCTGTATTCAAGGGCACCACGTCATTCTTCACCATTGTTACTGCGTTCTGTCGCATGCTGGGAACCATTCCTCACGACCAGGCCCTCAGCTCTCTGCTCATCAGCCAGATGATGAGGTACCATGAACGGTGCCAGACCTGGTTCAGATCGTTGGTTTCAAAGGCTCAAGAAGCAGCAGCAACTCCAGTCACATTACGCTACTCTGCCGAGCTCGCCACCACGAATGGAGATCTACAAGATACTATCAAGAAGTTATGGACCTCCGAAAACCTAGATCTTGAGCTGTTAGACAAGGAGGTCAACCTTCTTATCTTACACACGAATGAGCGCAAGCTGGAACCAAACGATGTCATCCAAGACCGTGACATCATTTCCTCGCTCTGTCTTCTATATACTAGTATGAAGTGGCTCGCAGTGAAAGTCGTGGCTCTGCGACACATTACCACCCACGAAACAGATTCATCTCGCCCCGCCATGCCCAAAACACAGAACCGACGATGGACACTCCTTAACGATCCCAATAAGGCGACAAGCGACCAAAGCGGTCCTGTGTCCTTGCCCATGACGCAGGATACCGTCCAGTAAGTTATAGATGGCGAAACTCGGCTTTTTATTCATAAACTAACCACCGTACAGGTCCTTTGACAAACTGGTATCGTCCTACGAAGAGCTCGCGGGATCTGTCCTTTTGACCCTCCACACCGAGATCCGCTGCCGTATCATCCATTCTCTTTCCATCTCAGTCTCGTCTACCACGGCGCCCTACGTGTTGCCGCCCGATCAGGAGATCAAGGAGCCAGACCAGGAAATCATCACTCTCAACTCCGAACTCGTTGCCTACGACGAAACGGTGGTCCGCTTCCTACGGGACACCGAGATTGCATTCGTGCGCACGGGGCTCGGCCGCCTGGTCAACGCTTACCTCGTCTCAAACGCGCTCGTGACGCAGCCCATGAACACGAGGGGGTGCGAACGCATCCAGCTCAACATCCTGGTGCTGCAGCAGAACCTCAAGAACATCGAGGCCGGGGTCGACCTCGCGCGCGCCGCCAACTACTTCTCGTTGTTCACGGCAGGGCCCGACGGCATCGTGGGGAAGGCCAGGAAGGACGCCGCCGAGCAAGGCGGCGTGCCGGAGAGCGAAAAGTTCAGCTACGACGAGCTCAAGGCCATGATGGAGCTGTGCTACAGCGAGCAACTGGCCCACGCGGAGCGCGGCATCGCGGCTGCGGCGAAGAGGCAGATGGGCGAGAAGGTTCTGGCGCTTAGCGAGTATATGTGGCAGAGTTAGTTTTTGTTTCCCAGTAGCAAGCATGACAATTCACGTCTAGCGAGTATTTGGTTAGCCCTTATGGTAAGCTTTCTTCTGCCGTCGAGGCTATTTAGACATGCGAAAGCGGCTATATACACGAAAAGTGTTGATGGGGCTTGGCGAGAGGGGCATTGGAGGACTTTTTATATGCGATCGAACGTTATATCTAGACATATTTCTTGGGTTCGGAGAAGGCGATGAACAAACAACACCTCTACAGAACACACACTTGTTAACTCAAGCCTTTATGGGAGTTGTGCCTAAGTCGAAGTTGATGCAGTGAATCTAATGCAGAGATACACGGATTGTAGCTGTACCCTCTAACGAAGTAAGGATGAACGTTATATTAACATAAGTTAGCATGCTAGTTGGACGCCTGTGTAACGTCAATATCGTGAACCCCGTCTCTCCCAGCCTTATTTTACTTTCCTCCCCCGCCTCCAAGGTTCAACGTCAAGCGCTTGCAGAGCTGCATTGGCGTGAAACATCCTTGTACGGCTCAGCGCATGCAGCCACCACGCGAGCGAAGCTGGATGACGTTGAACTGAAGAGTGGCAAAGGAAGGCGACGGGAGGGGGCGCAGTTCCGCTGGGGGACGGTAGATGCAACAACAACTCAACTGATTTCTAGTTAGGGCGAATAGGCGAAGCGAGTTAACTGCCGGCCGGACATGATGTCTATCCTGATCTCGGGTCGTGGCACACAAAAGAACGTCATCATCTCTCCAATGGACTGGTGGGTGTGTTTCAGCTTGTGTGGTTCACGCCATCAGCCGGTACTTGTATGCAAACCGCTGGGTATAGCTACAAATTGTGCGCCCTATATGATACTGCACTATTGAAAATTACGTAGGTAGATCAGACATGGCAGGGTCAGGCCGGGGAGGGGTTGGCAAGTTGGGGAAAGTCATCATGTAAGAGGAATGATGCCGACATGCCCAACGCCGTTGGTGGTTGGCGCTCCCAGCGGAAGCCGAAGCTGTGGCGTTTTGAGAGGCGTTATGCAGTAAGCAGCCCGGGGGGGGAGAAAACGTTATCTACATGTATCTATCTATAATATCCATAGCCTTTGTGGTCGCATTCTGTGCCTCTTGGATGGGGGTTCATCTTCGCTGCGCGTGGCGAGCGTTTACTAGCCAGAATCGTATATCCAATCGTCAGCAGGTAGACCAGTTTATGGGATAGACTCGCTTATTGCTAATGTAAGTCTCGTCTGTAGACCTGTTTCCTGTGTATGCAACATGCCGTATGCGTCTTACACCAGCAATCAGGGTCGTCGGTTCTCTGACCAAAGGTTGAGCGGTGGGTGGTTGATGGTGAATGGTGATCGTCTTACCTGCATTCGCGATGTGGCGGTGCGCGATTTTAGAAACAAAACGGGGACAAGTGAGATGCCAGGGGTATTTCTCTCTCTCTCGGCATACGGAGGAAATAGGTAGTAGATACTCCGCAGTCGTCTGGTATGTATGTAGTACTGCGTCTCCCCAGGCATAGCGCTAAGAATGGATCCCGTCTCCCTTCTAGACTCGGTCAGATTGGAGTTGAAGCTGAGAAAGGCTCCGGTTTACCAGTGAAATCTTTTTAAGCAAAAGGGGAGCATTTCCAATTATAGACCTGGCTTGTCTTGCTATCTGCCTGGCTGTCCACTTGCTCTATGTACAGTGTATAGGTATGCATTTGGACTATTCTTCTGTGCCTACATGTACAGGCGTAGGCGATAGGCTGGTCGGGTTTGATGGCGAGTTCTTATATCCGTCGATCCGACCTAGCCACGCTCTAGTCCACGCTGTATAGTAGGCGGACCCAGAACTATGCCAGGACCAATGCTGTTGCGATCAGGATAGTAGTGCCAGCGGCTTCTGACAAGTCAGGTACTGATGCGTAGGCGCAAAACCATTGCATTGTGTCTGCCACTGGCAGAGTGGCTGACGAGATGAAACTGCGAAACCACGGATGCGAATGGTTTGCTACGGGGTATCGTTGCTAGTGGCCCAACGGCTCCTCAACTGAGGCGCATAAGTCTCTCGTCAATGGGATGATTGAAGTGGGGAGGGGAGCCGCAGGGCAAGGCAGGATGGTTGTGGCGGTTAAAAGGGGTGCAGACATTGGCGAGAAAGAGTTCTAGTTGTTCGTTCGATTGGGATTGGGATTGGGTTGGATCGACTAGCACCAGCACGTGCGACCGCAGCACATGCAGGATCTAGCCGGCGTCCAAAGCAGGATTTGAAGTGTTTGAGGATAGAAGAGGTGCATGCTGGTAGCCGGTTAGCCATCACATCATATCAAGAGGACTGGTAGTTTCGGTGAGTGAGTCTGATATCCAAGTACACAGTCACCGAGACGACCAGTCTCCAACCCCCCCAAAAGGAGTATTGGGCATGGCGGTCAAGAAGGGCGGGGAGGAGTTATTCCAAACATCCCCGTAATTGTTGTAATTGTAGGTAGAAGATGAGATGTGGAGTTCCACATGCGTCGACCGCATGCACGATGAGATGAATCGACTGTACATGTGAACTTGTATGCAGTTTTGCCAATGTACGGCGGCAGTGTATTTCCAGAGTACGGAGCTTGGTGCTTGGAGTACGGATGCCGTTTGAGAAGGGCACTCTCCAAATGCCATGGTAGTGACCAAGATCAGGGTCCATTTCCAACTTAAAATGAACAACATCAAGATAACGGCGCTGATCTGATGGGTGGATAAAGGGATGAGCCGCGCTCTACGCTCTATTCACGACAGGGCGCGGGAATAATTGCCATCTAGGCACGTCCTCGGCTAATAAGCAGCAGAAGGATGCAAAGAGGATGTACGTATATAAGAATCATGTCGGCGCGCACAACCCCGTGACCTGACGGGATAAGGTTCAAAGCCAATCAACAATCGCTAGGCCTTGCCTTGCATGCCTTGCATCCAGTTGCACCCAGTAGCCAGTTGCATCCAGGGGCGCCCGGCTTGCTGGCCACCTCCCGCAATGCGTTTTTGTGGCCATTTCATGCAAAATGCAAACAGATCTTGATTAACGGTGAACCCCTCCTATGCTGTCTTGTCTTCTTACGAGAAGTGACGTTCGGTGGTGCATCCTACTTCATGGCCGCTAAAATCTGTCACATGCCATGGGTAGAGGCATCAATGATCCATGATCATCAATATTGACGAAGAAAAGAAACATGACCCCCTTCGCCATGTACGTATAAGAGCGACCACCAGTCGACGCACGTCCGGCCACTGGTCACTGGGGCTCATCTCGCGGCAAGCAAGCGAGTGAATGCGTGGAAGGGTTGCTGGTGGGGAAGACAAGTTAATGCCTTTCGACTTTAATTACCGGGGGATTCATCGTGCACTGCAGTGACAAAGAAGCTAATTCACTTCTCGGTACCCTTCTCTCAATCCTTTTCCACGCCAAACAAAGATTCCCTTCCACGCCATTGATCCTGCTGACCCCGTATCTCAAGGTCTTGGAATCCGTTTCTTCATTATTGCCCGAGGGCCAACACAGCAGCCGGGTCATTCGTTCGATTTGCAAGCGGCCCGAAATTAGCCAAACACCTGCAGGCCACAGACGCTGGCGAACTTATTCTTATTGCAGGTCAAAGGTGCCAGGCATTTGTGAAGCACCCACACCCGGACTAGACCAGGGGGGTGGCCCTTATTAGGTACCTTGCACCTAACCTACTAACCTAAGTGCTAAGCGTCCAGCAAGCCAGTTGTTGAGATCCGCCCGTACACCTTGCCTGCTAAGGCCGCAGAAAAGTACTTCGCCATCCTACCCTACCACCCTACCACCCTACCACCCTACCGCCAACCCGCTACCTCCCTACTAAAAGGTCCTCACTCCTTACACCTTGATCGAACTTGCACCCCCCGTTCGCCCAGCCTGAGCCAGTCCAGTTGTACAAAAACACCCCCTTTCTCAACCCGTGGCGCAGGCACCTCCAAAACTTATTATTGGCATTTTCGGCGACTCCTGTCCAGTCCTTCCGTTCATTCGTTCACTCATTCGTGTTCGACCACCACCACCGCGTCTCGTCTCGGCCAAGCAAGCTTCCTGTCAATCGTTTCCCCTCCCCCAGCTTCCCAGCACGCAGGCACTACCGTCGCCAGATATTCTTTGTTTGCTACTCGCTGCAAACTGCTATTCCACTACGCCTTCTTTTGACTATCCCAAGTTGCGCCAAGGTTCAGTTTCCCGCGAAGCTAATTGTAATCATACCATCACCATCAACTTCCCGCTCCCGCTGCCGTCCCGGGCGCTGAAGAAACCGGTTTTTTCAAACTCACCAACTCCCTAATACCAACCTGTCTGGACACAAAGCAGCCTCGCCAGCATGGCCAACACGTAAGTCGGACAGAGGCAGCCATGGCGAGAATCGAAAGCGGGCGCAGAGCGGAAGCGATTGGCTACGTTGAGCATTTTGAAGGCATCGCTAACCTTTCATCTAGAATCGGAGGGACCTTCCGGTCGTTCTGGCATACAATGACCAGTTATGATCGCCGTAAGTTCCTTCCCCATAGACACCCAAGTCGATGAAGGCGGTGTGTTTTCATTTGCTGACAGTCCAATCTACAGACTCATCCTACGACTCCCCTTACCGATCTGGCCGACATGTCCCTTTGAACAGACAAAGCACTCTTACATCCGTCGCTACAGCCGCCACAGAGTCCCGTGCCGACATCACCTACATTGACGAAACCGGTCGATTGGCTGGCCATGACGGTACTGCTTACTTGGGAGCGCCTGCACCATCTCCCGTCTCCCTCACGAGCCCTGGCCCGAGCGGCCCTTACTCTCCGGGACTCCGGTCGTTCAGCGCAAAGAATACGGGAGATGACGGTTTCGAAACAATCAGCAGCCCTGGCGAAATTCCCATGCAGTCCTTTGCCGACGGTATGCCTCCGGCACCTCCTGTCCTCCACACGTGGAAGCGGATAGACAACTGGGCTGAGGAGAATTACCCCGAACTCTGGGATCAGCTTTGCGAAGGTTGCACCAACAATGACATTAACGAATTGGAGCATCAGCTCGACTGCTCGTTACCGCAGGATATCCGAGACTCTCTGTCCGTCCACGACGGCCAGGAAAGAGGTGGTTTACCCACAGGCATCATTTTCGGCTCTATGCTGTTGGATTGCGAGGAGATCGTCCAGGAATGGGACCAGTGGCGCAAGGTGAATCACGAGTTCCTGCTCGAAACCCAGGTCGTTAAACCGGCCATGCCTTCCAAGGCTTTCGGCGGTAGCAGCGGCCAGGCCTCATCTTCCAGATCATCGCCCGCTGGCTCCCAGACCTCCAACTGGAAACAAGACCTCCTTGCCAAGCAGGACTCGGTTCCTCCTGGCGCAGTCCAGCGCGCCTATGCTCACCAGGCTTGGATTCCCTTGGTGCGAGACTGGGGTGGCAACAACTTGGCCGTCGATCTTGCTCCGGGCCCTACCGGAACTTGGGGACAGATCATTCTCTTTGGTCGTGACTACGACATCAAATATGTTGTTGCGAAGTCGTGGGGACACTTTATGGCAGTGGTAGCCGACGATATGAACAGCGGCAAGTGGTTTGTCGACGAGGACACCCAAGAGCTTAAGCTGCGGGAATTTAAGGCCACCCGCGTCGAGCCCTCCTACTTCGATATTCTCCGCTGGAGAATGGACCAGAAGCATGGTCGCACTGCCAAGGCTGCCGCCAAGAGGAGATCCATGGCTCCCGGTGGAATGCCTTCACCCGGTGCTTCTCCCTACGCTAGCCCAGCCGATGCCCCCAATGGCGAATCCCGCGGCCGGTCTCTTCAGAGACTGAGCAGCCCGTCACCCTTGACAAGTCCCATTCGTCCAGGCTACAACGCAAGTCCTCTGGCCCAAGTCACCGAGGAGGGCGGCTCTTCCGCGCTTCCGGACAAGCTCACTACGAACGGCATCCCAGCCAACAAACTCGTCGAGGTTGAGACCCCACGGCCCGGGGATGAAGCAAAGGTGCCGGAACTCCCCAGCGTCGAGGGATCACCTAAGGGCAAGGAAAACCCATCACCGAAAGCCGAGACTCCTACTGCTGTGAATGGCAAGGTCTCGGGCGAGATTGAAGAAGGGATGAAGACAATTGAGATCTGATACCAATGCGCGGCTACAGTCAGCTTTTAACCGAGCTTGAAATTTCTACAGCACGCGTTCCTGGTGTTGGTAACGGTTCTCCGTAAGTCGTATCGCTTGCCTTGTTGATTCCCTTTCGAAGAGCGGATGACATATACTGGAACGGCCTACGACTATTCAACTGCAGCATGTCTACCTCGGATCGTTCCGAAGACTACTTTTGGAGATTAAGAACAGCCAGCACTAGGCCAGCAACTCGATACTTGGAGTCACCCAACTGCCAGTAACGCCTATTGGTGTGCTTTCTCAACCGGAAACGGCTCGGCCATACTGTTGTATTGATACCTCCGTTTTGCGCCTTCTTCAACATTTTACTATGAATTATATGTGCCGGTTTTTTGTCTTCAGCCGTCTCGGGATACTTTAGATAAGTATCCTTTTGGGGGGATGAGGATATGAAGCAGCGAAGTTTTACGAGCCATGACATCCTGTGCTCTGCATGTATCACAAGGCGATGATTTTGGAACAAGACCAGAAAGATGAGGCCGTCCTGGTCACGCGACTGGCGTTTATGGAGTGCTGGATTTTCCGCATAGGCGTTGAGGGGGCGGCACGCAATCTCGGCATACCACGAGACAGTGAGTGTAGTATGATCAAGGTGGTTTGCATCGCGGAATCTCCAACAGGGATGCGCGGTGGGCTTCGCGGCCATTAATAGAGTACCCATCTTGTCCAAATCCTACATTTTAACATAACCCGAACATGGCCTTGATTTTGCCGCATCGGTCTGTGTGTGCTTGATGCAGTGTCTACGTCTACTGTTCATCCCATGCTGCTGGCTGAGAGCACTGGCCTGGATTCCAACGTCTCACGGGCACTACCAGGATACGTGGGAATGTCAAGAGGATGGGTGGAGGATCACGAGGCGGAACCCTGTTTGTTCGGTTAGGATCGAGGTTATCGTTTATGTAGAAGGCGCTTTGCTGACGAGGGCGTTCAACTACAGAGTCGATTGATTGTTGACAGCGGAATGGGGAAGAGAGGGTTGTTGAGAAAGTATGCGCAAGGCCAGAAATAGCAGCGAATTGATTGACGGATTGATGCATCCTGTAACTGTAACAAGGCACGTGATGGTTGGTCCGCCAGCCATTTCTGGTCTCCAATCTGCAGAGGCGCTATGACCCGCTCGCGTTCGTCATCCAGCCCGAGGCCTGGGGAGCTTCAGCCTAGCTGTCGGGTCTTTCGACATTTGCGCGTCCAACAACTGCGGCTTCACCACCAACAACGGCCTATTCACACCACACCGACTGCAACTAGGATTTGTCCGAATAACCTTTTCCTCTTCCCGACAAGCCCGACAAGCCCGACAAGCCCGACCATGGAGGAGGATCGCCTGTGGAAGTTCAGCAAGCCGCAGTGGATGAACAGCGCCTGGGTTCGCAACGCAGGTGTCTATAGCGCTGGCGCTCTGGTATGGGCTTTCCCTGTTGCCCCTTTCACGTTGGCCGAACAAGCCAGCGCCATCCGTCCCTGTTATCTGAGAGTCATTGTTCGCTAACTAGCTGCTTGTCTTTCTCGCTCCAGTTCTCCCTCGCCTTCTACGTCCTCCTCGATGCTGCCGTCTGGTCCAAGTCCCAACAGAACGGCTCCGACGTCCACGTGACCTTCATCGACTGGTTGCCGCTCATCTTCAGCTCGCTGGGCATGCTCATTATCAACAGCGTCGAGAAGGCGCGTCTGTCGGCCGACTCCTTTTCCTACAGCGGCAGCGGCGTCGCCTGGAAGGCCCGCGTCGTCCTCTTTCTCGGCTTCGCATCTCTCGCTGGCGGCATGGCCGGCGGCGTCACCGTCTTCGTCCTCAAATTCGTCGTGCCCCAGGTCCAGTGGCCCGCCCTTACCATGGGCGTCGAGAACGTCGTCGCCAACGGGCTGGTCGGCTTGAGCAGCGTCGTGCTTTGGCTCAGCCAGAACATGGAGGACGAATACTCGTACAACCTGGCGCTATAGCATCTCCCAGGACCGCAGTAATGCAGTTTGGAAACAGGGTCGTCTGATTTCAAGACCTCGGCCGGTAGACTAGGAGGAGGCTTGAATATAAAGTCCGGACAGTACGATATACCCCGTGGCTGGTGGAAGAGGATGGGGGCTGAGGTCGCAAGGACTCGGCATCTTCATGTATAATATGGCACAGCACATGGAGCGGCGTTTGCTGATATGGCGACCCGGCGCCAGAATGGAGAAACCTCTTTTACTTTGTTCATCCTGCTCGGCCCAACTTGACCGTGTGATCTACATGTGCCTTGTTGCACCAATACCGGAAGACCCGTACTCTTAGTACTCTACTGATTACCTTGAGATTCATAGTCGACAGATCTATCCGGTCTACTAGGTATAGCTGCTGCATATACGTAGCGTGTAGCAACCCTTTTTAACACCAGTCTGGATATAACCATCCGTTCCTCTGTTCACTCCAGCTTACTGGCGCGACTGGCCCGATATAGCTGTAGGGAACCTGTCCCTCGGCCCAGTTGGGTACATACTGCTGTGGTACGGGGAGAAGCACGTTGGGCCTGCCCAAGGTGTATATGCCTGGCTCGCCTTGAGCCAGCATCAGATCGCTCACTGTGATGCCGGTAGTAAGTACGAGTCTCCATTATAACATAGGCATCATCAAACTGGGGTGGCAGGTGAGGTCGTCCAGAGCTGTAGTCAAAGGGGAGAGTACTGTAAGCGAGGGAGACTTACTGAAATGCTTTCCTCCGACACACCGATAACCTGGGTCTACCAGTAGGCAAAACAGACACATCCAACGATCAGCCGCAAGAACAACCGAAGTCGAGTTTGGGAGCGAAAGGAGGTACAAGGGAAGAGAGAAAAAGGAGGGGGATGGGACGACTAGGGCACGAATAACTTACGCGTGTCGTGGCGTGTCCAGGCGAAATTGGCAGGACAAGGCGCAAACTCGTCGGCCTTCCGCTTGGCCCACCGGTCCTGCCTGCGCCGCTCTTCAGCACCGAGCGTCGCGTAGTTGGCCTGCCGCGTCGCCGCTTCGATGTCGGCGGCCGACGTCCATTTGGAGGCGATGGGCACCCCGCTCGCCGTCGGGATTATGGTCGGGGCGGCCGTGGGATCCACGCCGGGTGCCGTCTGCGGCGGGGGAATCTCCGTGCCGCAGCGGGCTAGCAAGGTGCTGGTGGATGGCTGCGAGGGGGTCTGGGCCAGCGTGGAAGCGCCGCCCATGGATTCCGGGTAGCGCGAACCGGCTCCTGCTGCTGTGGGTGGATGCATGGTGGGTGCTCGCGAGGCTGCTACGGTCGGGGCTCGTGGAGAGGAAGAGGTCGGGGCACGGCTTGGGGCATGGCTCGGGTCGGCTCGGTTGTCTGTGGGCGCAGACGTCTTCAGGTCAAGGCCTCGGGAAGACGGAACGAGGGTGGACGGATTCGGGGAAGCGTCAATACTTCCGACAACCTCGGCGATCGAAGCCACCGACGGCTTTTCGTAGTTTGGAGACCGCGGGGGTGCGCTTGTCTCGGCCAGGGACAATGGCGATTGAGAAGGAGCCCTAGACGGGGTCTGGGAAGGGGCCTTGCTGGGCGCTGTACTGGGGGCTCTAGACATTCTGGTTCTGGGGTGACGGATGCTATCGTGTAGCCTTTGATGTATTATATTTTGGTTGGTTTTGGGATATCTGTTGATTCCGGGACACGGGGGAAAGACCGCCAAGGGGTATTTATACCGAGATACCACGAAAGTTGGAATAGCAAGCATTATCGAATCGTTATACTCCACGACCGAGGTGTAAGGTGTATATGAGTACTGATATTGACTCCTCATCATTCAAGCGATTGCATTGGAACCGGAACCAAGAACACCACTTTGAGTAAAGTGATATCATAATGTGCCATCACACAGTGTTGGGCAAGAAGTCTATATGGTCTAGTCAGATATCAGATATATAATACAAGTCCTCGTGGGTAAAAGTGTCTGGGCAAGTGCATGGCGCATTACATCTTCAGGACAAGCCAGTCATCCGTCATCCCCTTGCTTTGCTGCTTGATGGTACCCAACACACCCGACACTGAACCTTGCAGCTCCCTGGCTCCAGCCCACCGTTTGGAGCCGGCGAAAGCCTCTATAAACCCGTCAGGGCCTGAAACGGCCACTATTTTACGCCCTGCCCTTGCTTGATCGCAGGTGCAGGCAGCCCCCATCGCCTGTCTGTCATCCTCGTCTGTCGACACAGCTAGTAGCTTGTCAGAGTGCCAGCGGCAGGCCTTCTCCACGAGTTGACGTGTCGATGTTGTTTTGATTGTACCGTTGCTACGCAATGCAGCCTCTACCTCCTTGATGCCGATGAAATTTCTCTCCTCATCAACAAAGTAGTCGATGTTGAAGTGGTCGCCATGCGTGCGCTTCATTTCCTGGATCTGACGCGACAATACCGACTGCGTCTCGTGTTCTGCTTCTTGCTTGCCCCTGAATTCCCCCCGAGCAACACAGTCAGCACTTCTCCTATTCGCCCAAAGAATCCGTATGGAGGGCTTGGCGTTATCGGAGGCGTTGTTACTGTTCGTACAGAGCAGCTTGTGCGCCATTTGCAGAGCTGGGGCAATACCAGTACCGCCGGCGAGGAACACAACGTCGCTGGCGTCTCCCAGCCGTTTGGGCGCATCGAACCCGTGATGCGGACCTCTCAGCCAGACTTGGTCGCCGACGTTCATCCTGGACAGGTAGTTGGACATTTCGCCGCTTTGCATTTTCCGGACAAGAAAGCGCAGCTGCCCGTCGGTACCATCCTCGCCTCCCAAGGGCGGCAAAGGGGTGTAATGACGCGCAATCTGGAGCTGCGGCTGCTTGAACTCGACCGACCACTGGCCGTGCTCCCAGGCCGCCTTCAACTTGGGCGAGTTCTTGGCCAGCTCGCCAGCCTGGCCACGTATGGTCAAGATGAAGGCGGTGGGTGAGACGGGCTCGTTGGAGACGACGTCAAAGGCAGTGAACCTGGTGTCGTTGAGGCTCTCATCCTTGCTTCCCGACGCCAATGCATACCATGCGGTCGCGAGGACTGTGGCAGCGCCAAGAGAAAGCCCGAGAAGCCTGGGGCGGCTCTTGGTCTTTGGCTTGGGGCCTGCAGACGTTGACAGCGTCGTCCTCTGCACCGGCTGCAAAGAAATCGGGCATGGGGTTTTGCGTGGACGCAAGGGTCGGGGCTGGCGTGGATGTGCGGCTTGGGCCGACAGATGCGAGAGGCACCTCGTGCAATTCCGAACGCCTCCCATGTCTGTTTGCGGTGCCGGTGCAGGTGCAGGTGGCATGCAAATATGCAACTGTCATGTATACATGATCACATTCGGATTCGGCGCTATGTGCGGGTCCGAGGCTGCTCTTATCGGCCAATCGCCCTTGCTCGGATTTAAACCAAACAGCAGCAGTCGCATCGAGTTCGTTTGTTTCTTCTTGGCCACCCACTAGTAAACACTTGTTTGCGCGAAACCTGCATCGTCATGTTTTCCCGTCGGCTACGTCCTCTGAGCAGAGGTCTTTGGAAGCAGGCGACCCCTTCGTCGCGACCAACCGCCATTGCCCGGCGCTTCCTCAACACTGTACAGACGTGTCCTTCGCCAACATGCGATTGCGCCGACACCCCGGCCATGCCCGAGGGGCTCCCCATTGACACCAAAAGCCCCTTGAACGGCGTCATGGCTGGCTATGCAGAGCAGCTGCTCGTTTGCACCGGCAAAGAGGACTGGTCCTCGCGCATAGAGGAGGAGAATGGCGGCGACAACTTGGCCGCCGACCTGAAGGAGCTCCTCGGCCGAGGCGGCCTCTACAGCGATGTGAGTTCTTCTCCTCCATGCGAGTGAAAGGGCCGAGATTCGCTGACGGTAAGTGCTCTTTCTTCTCTTTCCTCGCCTTTCAGCCCTTCCACAACATCTCCGTGCTCAATGCCTCGTTCCCTTCCTCCGTCTCGCGGCGACCCGAGGTGCAAACAACCTCGGCCTATCTGCTCCCGTCCTTCCAGTACGTGCCCTTTCTGCCGCGCGTCTCGTTCGATGCGGTGCATGCACTGGTGAAGGGCTACCTGCTGCCCGAGAAGCTGCACCCCATGCACGACGGGTTGTCGCCCATCCACAAGGACCGCCTGACACGCAAAGACGCCTTCCGGCCCCTGCTCCACGGCGTGCGCGACGTCCAGGACGTCCTCATCCTCGTCTGCGGCCACGGCGGCCGCGACATGCGCTGCGGGCTCATGGGCCCCGCGCTGCAGAAGGAGTTCGAGGCCCAGCTGCCCAAGAAGGGCTACGAGGTGATGCGTGGCCCTCTGCTCGACGAGAGTGTGACCGCGCCTTCTCTGTCCGGGCCCGTCGGCGACGACATCCCGTCCACCGCACGGGTTGGTCTCATCAGTCATATTGGCGGTCACAAGTTTGCTGGCAATGTTATCATATACATCCCGCCTCGACTAAATACCAAGGATAATGAACCTCACCCGTTGGCAGGCCATGGCGTCTGGTACGGGCGTGTAGAGCCTAAGCATGTCCAAGGCATCATCGAGGAGACGGTGGTGAAGGGAAATGTGGTGAAGGATATGTTTCGTGGCGCCATCAAAAAGGGTGGCGAGGTCGTCAGGCTATAGATGTGGATTATACACACCAGACCTTGATATGCTCGTAGAAGAAGGAAGACGGCACTGGGCATTTTGCCGGAGTCGCTGCATGGCAAAGAAGACAAACTAACAGATGCCTGGGTCAGTCGGGTTGGGAGGGTATCTGGTCTAGGCCTATGAGACACTGAATAGACAATACTAAAAGTACAAGTGTTCGCGAGGGCATTCAGTCACCTCAGGTGAACAAGAATTGATCTACCATGGCCACTTCCCTTGATAGACACCTTTGTCCCTTCAATGTACGTCTCTGTGGGAGTGATGTTGCTGTTGCTGTTGCTGTTGCCGTTGCTGTCGCTGTCGCCCGTGCCCCCCTTGCTCCTCCACCACATCTGGATAATCGCGCCAGATCTCAATATCTCGCAGCCTTTCGCCAGCTGTCAACGATGCCATTTGCGCCACTCGGAGCGCCTGCTCCAAGTCACCCACCTCGAACAGCATGATCTTGGGCCTCAAGGTCTCGGCCACTTCGCAGAGCCGCTGGTAGAAGACGTCCTCGGGTGCGCAAGGAGCCGATCGCTCGTCGTCTCGAGGACGCGGCACCAGCGCGAGCCGCGGCTCGAAGTTTCGGACTGAGCGGCCCGTGTCGCGGTGGAAACCCTTCGTGGATATGTAGGGTGGGTTGGAAACCAGGACGTCGATGCCGTCGCTTCCTCCTTCCTGCTGGGTGATCGACTCGGACCAGTCATCGGCAAAAATATCAGCCTTCTCGAATCTTATAACCTCGCTGCCGTCGCCATTACCTCCCTCGGATGCGCCGGTGTGCTCGGTTGGTAATAGAGAAGACGGTAGAAAACCCCTCGTGATGTTGTATCGCAGATTCTCCCTTGCGAGCCGTACCGCCCGCTCCTCAATGTCGAAGCCCCAAACCCGCACATCTCGGAATCGCTTGTGCAGCAGCGCGTAGAGCAAAAGCGGGATGCAGCCAGTGCCCGTACAGAGGTCAACGATGCGTAACCTGCTCCGCTTCCCCTCGCTCGTGCCATTTCGACCGTGAGATGCAGCAGCGGAAGCGAGGCGCGCCACGATGTCCTCGGCCAGCGCATACGTCCATGACTCCGTCTCGGGCCGCGGGATCAGCACGCCGCGCCGGCATTGGATTTCCAGCGGGCCGAAAGGCTGGGAGCCAAGAAGGTATTGAAGGGGCTCGCCACGGGCGCGGCGGCGGCAGAGGCCGGACACCACCTTGTTTTCATGATTGCTTCTTCCGTCTCTCCTCACTTTTGCCGTCGGGGCTTCGGAAAAGGACGACGCAGCCCGAGGATGGCGGGCTTGGCCCGGGGAGAGCAAAGCAGCAGCAGAAACGTGTTCCCGGATCCAGCGCAGCTCGTTGCGCGCCGATTCCAGGTCACGGCAGGCGGGCAGCAGAGTTGCCAGGTCCGGGGAGACAGAGCGGGCTCTTTGGAGGAGAGCGGGCGGGAGACGGGGCATGCCGTGCCGTTGCCTGCTTCTGCTTATTGGACCCCTTCCTTCACTCTGGAGACAAGGCGAGCGGAAAAAGCAGGCCCGAGTTCCATCGACGCTCACGGGGGTGTGTTGTGGACAGAGAGGTTGAAGGTTGCCAGTAGAGTGGCGCTCAAAACTCATGCACGCACGCAGGGTCCAGTGCAGTGCCCACTAATAAACACCCGTTATTGGTCAAGGCTGAGGAGAAAGTCGCCCAACGTGTAGATTCAACAGTCGTTGGCATGGCTATCTATTGTCTACGGTATATCTATATCTATGTATAGCACCATACGCCTGCAGCTATTACGCAACTCCATCACAGCAGATAGTTGACCGTCTTCCCGCCCTTGACAACAAATGCCTTCTTCGCCTTGCGGATATCGAAGTTGGCCAGCTTCGTCTGGGCCTCCTCGGTCTGGAGAATCCGGTCCGTCAGCCACTCCTGATATTCCTGGCTCTTTTCCTCCATGCTGCTGGGCCGATGCGGCACTGTCGCTACACAGCGCATCTTGCCGTTGACCATGACGGCGCACTTGATGTAATTGTGCCCAAGCAACTCGATTGTGCCATCCGGCTCCGGCCATGCCGAGTCGAAAATGCTCTCGGTGCGTGGATACAGTGACCTCCAACACTCCTCGGCAAACCCTGGCGTGATCGGTGCCATCATCCGCAGAAGATGGTTCATGGCCGTAACCTTGACCGTCTGCGAGGCGGCCTTGCTATCGGTTATTGTGTTTGTCAGGCTCATCAACAGGGAGACGGTCGTGTTCAGAGAGTAGACCTTTTCATACGCCTTCGTGATTTGCTCGACTGCTTGTTGAGTAGCGCGCCAGATGTCGGTATCAGCTGACCACTGCGCAGCCTGTTCTTGGCCAACTGCAGCTATTTCTTCCTTGACCTTGGTGAAGTATGCCTCGGCGGCCCATTCCGAGTTCTGCTCAGGTGCAGGGCCCAGAGACCGAGCGTAGTCGTGCAGGCGCTTTAGCCACCTCGTCACACCCGCGATCTTGCCTTCGTCCCAATTCACCACCTCGCTCACAGGCGCCTGGAACAACATGTGAGCTCTGGTGGCGTCCGCGCCGTACTTTGAAATGAAGTCGCTTGGGTCTACGCCATTGTGTTTGGACTTCGACATTTTCTCGTACGAAACGCCCGGTTTCTCACCCGTTGTGATCACTAAGGGCTCCGACGGGTTCGAAAGATCAACCTCATCTGGTGTCAAGAACCGACCCGAAGAGGGGTCTGTATAGGTTTTGCCGTGGACCATGCCTTGTGTGATCAGCCTCGTGAACGGTTCCAATACCGACCGGCCATTCTCTCCTTCTACCAGAGAACGCCCAGCTCCGGAAGAATGCATGAGATCAACAACAGCTTTGTAAATAAAGCGTGCATACAGCAGATGGAGGATGGCGTGTTCAACCCCTCCAATGTACAAGTCCACCGGCAGGTGCTCTTTGAACGCGGCTTCGGATACGGGCAGCTCGGCGTTCTGCGGATCTGCGAAACGCATATAATACCAGCTGGAATCGACGAATGTATCCATAGTATCCGTGTCCCTCTTGGCGGCACCTTGGCACTTGGGACAAGTGGTGTTGATCCAGTCTTTGGCCGACTCCAGGGGGTTTCCAGACCTCCCCTCCTTCCAATGGTGATCCACTTTGGGGAGGGTTACTGGCAGCTGCTCGTCGGGAACAGGCTGAGGACCACATGTGCCGCAGTGGACAATGGGTATCGGTGTTCCCCAGTACCGTTGCCGGCTGATGAGCCAGTCACGTAACTTCCATTTCACTACGCCCTTGGCCGAGCCGGTCGCAGCCTGGATAGACTCTACAACTGCCTCGGCCGCCTGGCCAGACGGCAGTCCCTTATGAGCTCCTGCCAGCGATGTCATGTAACCGGGGCCGAGGAATGGCCCCTCTTCCGCACCACTGTCTTGGCCATCCTCATTTGGAGTCACGGCAAACTTGGTGGGCTGGCCTGGCTGATGTGCGCTCCAAAAATTGAAATCTCTCAAGTCATGTGCCGGAACACCCATGAGTGCTCCGGTCTCATAATCTCCACGGACATAACCTGCAACATAGACCGGAAGACTTTCCTTGTTGCCGGATGAGTCTTGAACAGCACTTAAGGGGTTGCTCGCCGTCAAATAGGGTATCCTGTAGCCCTCGGTGGCGCTATGAGATGTTGCATCTGACGGATGCTTCAGGCCTTCGAGATATGAACGCAAATCCGCGTCCTTCTCAGCCAGCTTCAAGACTGTGGGGGATGATGGCGAGAGGGCTATAAACTGCGCGGCGTATATCGTCTCAGGCCGAGTGGTATATACTCTAACGGGCTCACGGACGGTGTCATCCCCTGACTTGACTTGAAAGTCATAGTGTGCTCCAAAATCGCGACCAAGCCAGTTTCTTTGCTGCGCCAGTACTCTCTCAGGCCAGGCGTCGTTCTCTGACAATGTCTCCAAGTCTTGCAGGAGAGACTCCTGGTATTGGGTGATGTGAAAGAACCATTGCTCGAGGTTCCGCTTCTCAACCTTGGCACCCGATCTCCATGAGCGACCGTCGGCATCCACCTGCTCATTGGCCAGCACTGTGTTTTCGACCGGGTCCCAATTGACCTCGGCGGCCTTCCGACCGGCGAGGCCGTTCTTCAACAGCAGCAGGAATATTCGTTGGGTATGCTTGTAGAAGCTCGGGTCGCAAGTGGCGAACTCGCGAGACCAGTCATAGCTCCCATTCATCAACTGCAGTTGCTCCTTCATGCGCTCCATGTTCTCTTTGGTCCAAGCCGCGGGCTCGACGCCCCGTTCGATGGCGGCATTTTCAGCCGGCAAACCGAACGCATCCCAGCCCATGGGTAGCAGCACCGGGTGTCCTTGTAGTCGTCGAAAGCGCGCGACGACGTCGGCGATGGTGTATACTCGCAGGTGGCCGAGGTGGAGCTTGCCTGAGGGGTATGGGAACATGGGCAGTATGTACATGCTCTTCTTGTCGGAGGCAGAGGCAGAGGCGGAGGCGGACTGGACATTCTCGGGTTTCGGTACACGGCCGAGATCCGATTTCCTCTTCTCCCACTCTTGTCGCCATTTCGCATCGAGTGCGGGCAAGTCTAGGTGAGTCGCATAGCACCGGTGAGTAGCAGCTCGAGGCGCACGAAGGGCAGTACGTGACGCTATCAAGTAGTGGCTTCGACAGCCACGGGCCAACCTAGCAAAAGACTGCATTGGAATAATGTCGTGTCATACGGAGGCATATGTCATCTTGGCAGTTGGTCGGGGAACCTGGCAGAGTTGCGCACCGCTTGGATGGACTGGCAGGAGCTTGGCGCTTGTCGCTTGACGCTTGATGGATGGGCTGGAAAGTATCGTCGACTTTTTCTACGTTCGTCATTTCAGAGGGTCACAGCACAGCGTGTGCGTGCGCTGAAGTCGAATTGACCAGTAACACTCCTGCCTGCCTGCAGATGCTTTTTTAGCGTGAAAGCCACCCAGCTAACGTGTTACCGGCCCGTATATGAGGGGCAGGAATTAAGCATCTAGGGGGTGGGACAGGGGGCTTGCGCCGCTGCTGGTGAGCCTCAAGGGCCTGAGAAAGGGCCTGAGAAAGGGCCTGAAAGCGCCTGAAAGGGCCTAAAAGCGCCTTGTCCAGTCTCAGCCAAAGGCCTTGACAACCTCGACCTCGGGCGTGGGGTCCGTGCCATGACTTTGAATCCGCGACAGACAACGCCTAATACAAAGAAATGCAATAATGTCGTAGTGATCTGGCTATCGACAAAGGCAGTCTCGGCGGGTGTCCTCGGCTGCAGCAGACCCATTTCTTGCCCTGGTTTTCTGCTAAAGCTGATGCAAGATAAACAAACACCTGCCAACTGCGCTGGCAACCCGTGAGTGCACAGACGGTTTCGAGGAGAAAGGAGCGATTCTAGCCGGGGGCAGGCATAGGCAAAGGGCAGTAGCAAACCAACATCAAACAACCACGGCCACTCCCAACTACCGCCAAACAAATCTTCCGTCCGTTGTCCTCGAACTCTCAAGCGGACCTCTAACCTCGATCTCGCACCCGTCCGTGTTACATCTCTCCATTCATCAGACTTCAGTCACCAGCTCTTGACACCTGTCTAGACCTCATCCGGCCTGGGCCATACATAAGGTTGGTTACCTTGGCTGCATCTCAATCGTATAATTGCTTTGCGACCACGGCGCCCCCTACATACGCTCGCTTCCTTATCTACGTTACACACACCGCCGCCCGTCTCGATTGGCTTCCGCCTTTGCACGTGGGAGGGAAGGATCCTGCGATTGTTACTCTGCATAGCGTCCAGCCAGCATCATTTGAGGCAATCAGCCAGAGACTTGCGACGCCGGCATGTGGTGATATTTAGTTACCGCCAACGCAGGGATATTATAGAGTCTGGTGCTGCCCAGACTACCATCACATTACTATGCCGGTCAATTCTACGTCGAACCCCCAATCCTACGCCCGAGACTCGCTCGAACTCGCCTCGCTGGCCTCTAGCAGTCGCGGTCCCGATACCTACTCAGACACAGACTCGAGACCCTCGATATCTTCGTCGCGCAAGCTGTCTCTCGAGCAGGATGACCCCCTAGACGACAACAATCCCGCAGGCCGACCTGGCTACGGTCGCGCCGGCCGCGGGCGCACCTTTTCCTCCGTGTCAAATTTCGACTTTGCTCCGAACCTCTTTCCGCTGTCTTCGTCTGCGGCCCCGGGTTATACGCCGTTGGGGGCCCCGACTACGGCAGCGCATCAGAATGGCGGCATGGGAGGTGCCTCTTTAGAAAAACACAAAACACTCACGTATATGAATGGACTGGGTCTAATTATCGGCTTGATCATCGGTTCCGGTATCTTTTCTTCTCCGAGCCAGGTCAATGCCAACGTTGGCTCGCCGGGCGCGTCGCTCGTGGTTTGGGTCATAGCCGGTGTTCTGGCCTGGACCGGAGCCGCAAGTTATGCCGAGTTGGGAGGCGCAATCCCCCTTAACGGTGGTCCGCAAGCGTACCTGAGCAAGATTCTAGGAGAAATGGCTGGTTTTCTCTTTACATGGGTAGCCGTGCTCGTACTGAAGCCGGGAAGCGCCGCTATCATTGCCATTATCATGGGAGAATATCTCGTCAGGGCAGCTATTGGAGTCGAGGCTGAAACGATCAACCCCTGGGTTGGCAAGAGTGTTGCTCTGGTTGGACTGGTCCTGCTGACGTTCATGAACGCCCTGTCTACACGCCTGGGCACCCGCACCAACGACATGCTCATGTTTCTCAAGTTCATTGCCTTGATTGGAGTGACCATTGTGGGTGTTATTGTCGCCATGACAGGCCTTTCCTACTCGGGGCCCGCCAACGTCGAGTGGAAAACCCATGGATGGTTCGAAGGGACCAGTAAAGACGGCGCCCAGTGGGCTGTTGCGATCTATGCTGGTCTCTGGGCCTTTGATGGATGGGATAACGTGAGTACTCTTTATCAGTTCCAGGGCGCGGCAGACAAAACTAACACAGTAGCAGACCAATTATGTCGTTGGAGAGTTCCGAAACCCCGGGCGCGATCTGCCGCGTGTTATACATACCGCGATGCCCCTGGTCATCATATGTTATGTCCTTGCAAATATGGCTTACTTTTTTGTGCTGCCTGCTGCGACCATCAACTCAACCAACACTGTTGCAGTTAATTTCGGCAGCAAGGTCTTCGGACCTGCTGGCGCCCTTATTTTTGCTTTGATCGTGAGCGCTTCCTGCTTTGGTGCGCTCAACTCGCAAACCTTCACCAGCAGTAGGCTTGTCTATGCTGCTGGGAAGGAAGGTTATCTTCCTACCGTATTCGCGCGGATCGGTCTCCATTCCACTGAGCCAGGCCTTACATCCACGCGGACAAGGGGCTGGTTTTCGAAGCGGTTACATGCCATGCTTGGCGACGAGGAGGCGGGCTTGTTCTTCACGCCCGTCAATGCGCTGCTTCTCAATGCCGTTCTCACTATTATCTATATCGTTGTTGGCGAATTTGGCGAACTGCTCACCTTTTATGGTGTTGCTGGGTATACATTTTACTTCCTGACGGTGCTGGGTCTGATCATCCTGCGTGTTAAGGAGCCGAATCTAGAGCGACCCTACAAGACTTGGATCACAACCCCTATCATCTTTTGCTGCGTCAGCTTGTTCCTGCTGTCGCGAGCCGTCTTTGCGCAACCACTGAAGACGCTTGTAGTGGTTGCATTTGTGCTTGTTGGCATCCCCGTGTATTTCTGGAGAATACACGGCCGAGACCAAGTAACGAAGCGCGAGGTGGGAGGCGAGTCGCTGCCTGCCTGGAAATTCTGGAAACGATGGTCGAACTGAATTGGATAATGACGATATATCTTGTGTTTGAGCTGGGGGGGTTCCTTTTTAGATATCGGGTGGGTTGGTTCCCATTGGGATTGCATCAAAGCATTGGCGTAGGGGGCATCGCTATGGTAACGCTTAACCGCAATTGCATAGTACATACATACATACATACATACACACTTGCTTAAACAAAGCATGAGCCTTCTATATGGTCTGTATTATATATATATATATACATAGAAAAGGCTACAGCAGACTTCATTGGCCATGCTCCCAAGAAAATATGTCGGGTGAAGACGGGGTGTTTCCCTGATATCTACAGTGGATCATGCCACGAGCGGAGCCTCGGGCCCGGTTCGGCGATGGCGCCATTTTATCTCATCCATCACGAACAAGCACATGACTAGAGCCGCCCCGATAGATAACGAAACCAGAAGGCATTGGGAAGGTCCATATCTCGGTCGTTTTGCAATCCCACCAGCCAGCAAGCCATATGCAACTATCTCACCTACGACTTGGGATTGCAAAGATCGCTGGTGTCGCATCCAAGTTGTTCTTCCTCGAGACCGGCCACATCAAGCGCACAGCCTTTAGCCGGCCCGGTGCTCGGCCATCTTCCAACATGGGCTCCGTTCCTCACAACAGCGAGGCGCCTCCTCCGCTGGGGCCCTTCTCCGTCGCCTCCGTCGCCATCATCGGTGCCGGGCCCTGCGGTCTCGCCTGCGCCAAGTACCTGCTGGCCCAGAAATCCTTCAAGGCAGTCACCATCTTTGAGCGGAGCGCCGATGTGGGCGGCGTGTGGAACTACAGCACGGCACCGCCCACGGGTTGGAGTACAGACATCGGCGGCTCTGCTGCGCTCGGGGAGGGAAAGGGAAAGGGCGACGGAAAGACATGCCCGGAGACGGAGGTGCAGAAAGACGAAAACGGGAAACCCCTCTTCCCGAGTCCCATGTACGACCAGCTCCACACCAACATCCCGGCCTCCCTCATGCAGTTCTCGGACCTTCCCCTCACCACGCCCGACGACCGCCGCGTGTTCCCCAGTCGCCAGCGCGTGCAAGCCTATCTGCAGGACTACGCGGCCGAGGTCCGCGGCCTCGTTCGCTTCAGCACCGCCGTGCTGGACGTGCGGCCCGACGACGCATCCACCAGGACACCGCGCTGGCACGTCAGGAGCCGGGACCTCCTAGCACCCGATTCCGACGCGGGGGAGAAGTCGGAGATCTTCGACGCTGTGGTCGTCGCCTCGGGCCACTACAACGAGCCGCACATCCCCTCCGCCGCCGGGCTGGCCGAGTTCGTCGCGGCTCACCCCGGCGTCGTCCGCCACTCCAAGCAGTACCGCACCCCGGAGCCGCACCGGGGCCACCGGGTGCTCGTCGTGGGCAACTCGGCCTCGGGGCTCGACATCGCGGGACAGATCCACCCCGTCTGTGAGCCGCCCCTGTACCTCTCGGTGCAGTCGCCGACCCCCGCCGAGGTGAAGCAGCAGGCCCGCGAGAGCGGGTTTGTGTTCGAGGAGGTGTCCACCATCCAGGAGTTCCTCGTCGCCGAGCGCGGCGTGCGGCTGCGCGACGGCACCGTCATCGCGGACCTGGACACGGTCATGTTCTGCACGGGCTGCTTGTTCGCGTTCCCGTTTCTACAGTGCTTCATGCAAGACGGCGGCAACAGCCAAGGTGCCTCCCTGGCCCACGCGCGGGGGCAGCCGCTCGTCACCGACGGCCGTAAGGTGCACGGCCTCTACAAGCACATGATCGACATGCGCTACCCAACGCTCGCCTTTGCCGGCCTCCCCATCAAGGTGATCCCATTCCCCGTCGCCGAGTCGCAGGGCGCCGTGCTGGCGCGGCTCTGGGACAACGAGATGGGTCTGCCGCCTCTGGCCGACATGGAGCAGTGGGAGCGCGACGAGACCGCGTCCCGGATCAAGAAGAAGAGCAACCAGGCGGAAACAGAAGACGAGATCGCTCCCTATCACGTGTTCCCGCCCGGGGGCGACGGGGCCTACATCAACGCCTTGCACGACCTCGTCATGCAGAGCCCTTCTGCTGCAACCAGCGACAAGGGAAGGAGCCACCGCGCTGGGGCGACGAGGAGTTCTGGATGCGCGGCATTTACGCTGAGGCACGGATGGCCTTTGTCAAGTCCGGGAAGAAGGCGGCGAGCCTTGAGGAGCTCGGGTTTACGTACCAGCCTCTGGGGGAAGAGACGAAGAACTAGGAAGCTTGATGAGTATGATGGCGATGTTGGATGATTTTCCCTAGGTTGCACTACACATCCAACAAGATTTAATTCAAGTTTGTATATAGAACTGGCTGATAATGCGCTATAGATAGCGAGGAGCTTTGGATCAGCACACGTTGGAAGCACGAATCTCCAATTGAAGATATTAACGACATGGCATGATGAACATTTCATTAAACAACCTAACCCAAACCGCCAGCTTGCCCGCACAGTATTAAGAAAATAGATGGTTTATAGTCCCCCACACCAGAGGATCGATCCATTTCCAGTGTGACTCGGTCCCATACATGCCCCCCCAGCGCCCAGGCGCCATTCATATCGTATTCCCAACATTAAATTCGTGAAGCCCTTGAAGAAACAAAGCTTCTGGTATCGTACCCACAACAACTAGAACTCGGTGATCCCGCCTGCCCCTGAAACCGACGCTTGTTCCTATCATGATCAGCAAAACCGAAACAAACCACCACCCTTAATAATCATTGTACATGCATGTATGCACTTCTATGTATATCATAGAGTGATATATACGTCTCCACTTTATCCCCAGATATCGTTGAGCGACTGCGCCGCCTTGATATCCTTCTGGGCGTAGTCGTTGACCTTGGCCTCGAGCTCCGGATCGGAGGCGGTCGGCCCATCGACCGCGACGGCGTCCGTGGTGCGGCGCTTGAAGGGCGTGCCATCGGGCCCGCACTTGGCGATGTTGGTGAAGTAGTGGCCGTGGGCGTCGATATCCAGACCAAGTTGGCCCGCGTTGCACATGATGTTGGCGTAGCCCTCGCAGACCTTGATATCAGCGGCCGTGTAGTCAATGGTGTTGGAGTCGCCGTCCGACAGCCAGTACTCGGGGCTGGTGTGGCGGTAGTTGGCGAAGATCGGGGGCAGACGGGGGACCGGGTCGGCCAGATGCGTCACGCGATACTCGAAGCCGGCCTGCTTGGTCACGAAGTCCACGAAGGCCCGGTTGCCCACGCGCGGGCTGCCGTACGTGTACAGGTCGATGGCGTGCCCCGCCGCACGCTGGTACGCCGCGGCCACGGTGGCGACGGCTGCGCCCAGCGAGTGGCCCGTGAAGACGATCTTGTAGTCTGGGTGCGCCTTCGTCGCGGCGGCCAGGGCCGTGTTAATGGGCCCGGCGACCTCCTTGTAGGCGCCGCTGAAGCCGGCATGCAGCAGACAGCCGCCGACGAGATCGCAAGGCTCTTGGAGGAAGACGAAGCTAAGACCATTTGTTAGTACAAATGTTTCGGGGGAAAAGTGCACGTGATGATATGCTTGTTTCTACTTTGGGGGTGTTGAGCATAAGAGAACTTACTTGGTAATCCAGTTGCGAATTGAGTGAGACCCGCGGAATGACAGCACAATTAGCTTGTTCTTGGGGTCTGTGGAGAGGAAACCTTGGATATCGGTCACGTCACCGCTAACGGCCGGGGACAGGCATATGGTCAGTTTTTCATCTACACGATTGCGAAAAGCAAAAGAGCCAGGAACCCGCTAGGCTGGTTGGGCAAGAAAGACTCACGCAAAGGTAGCGGCCACGACAGCACCGGCGGCGGTAACGGCGGGACACACATTCTCCGCGCAGGTCACGGTAGAGCCAACGGGCGCCTCTGAGTTGCAATAACTGGCCCCTGCATACTCAGCATAGAAGTCCAGGCGGCTGACTTCTTCTGAGGTGACGGATTCTAGAACGTTATAGTAGCTTGGTCAGCTTTCTATAGTATTAGGGTTTTAGGAGAAGGTCGACCCCGCGGAGGAAAAACTTACGTCGCGACGCCAAGTACAGACGAAGGCTGTCAGGGACCGGGCTTGCAACAGCAGTAAGGGCAAGGCTCGAAACGAGAGACCAAGTAAATGACTTCATTTTGGGAATTTGGCTGACAGGCAACGAGCAATAAATCAAGAGCAAAGCTTAAAAGGAGAGAGGATATATATAAGGACGGCAGGCTGCTGTATCGAGACAGAGGTCGGGAATGACTGGCGTAGGGGGCGGGATGCAGCTTGTGGTGTAGGGTATAAGATAGTGAGACCAGTGCTGCTGATCATATCCCGAAAGCTGAAGGCCATAGTCGCGCTCTGTTATATACTGTATAGACCTGCCCTATGGACGGCGCTGAGCCCAATTTGGCAGGAGAGAATGACAAAGGTCCATAAGGGCACGATGAATGAATGTTCTTCCCCCAACGAACGCATGATGGAGTCGGAAATGGATCTCGTCGAACCCTTCACGGTGATCATTGGCCAAGGGTCCCTTCATCGTGAGGGATGCATTCTTTTTTTCTCTCGGGACTGCTTCGATGGCGGTAGCCTCCCCTACAGTCCCCTGTAAGTAGCGGGAACTTGTCAATACAACGGGGCGGTTGTGTATGTGCTATAGTAAAAGCGCCATGCGCCCCCGGTATTAGTTGTCCTCGTGGTGGTAATTGCTACATTCTAGCACTGCAATCTGATCTTTCGAAACGTCCCGATGCAATATAGTGGTGGGCGTGCCGCCAAGAAATGGGGTGTCCTTTCCATCCTTGGCTATTGTTCCTGGCTTGCAGATCGGGAGCGGGCCCATTTGCGAAAACAGTGACAGCCCGACAGCCCTCCTCGGCGAAGAAGAAGACTGTGTGGGTGGGCATGCGCGCAATTGGTGCGTTAACCAGCCAAGTCGGGGCCCTGCCTTGCCGTCGTAGTGGTTGTTGAGAAGCAGCAAGTTGGAAGGCTGAGTCCCGTCTGACGGAAATTGTTGGGGGCGCAAAGGCTATGTATGAATGACAAGACATAATACGATGTGCATCGGTCTCTCGTCTCATCTCATCGCAATCTCATCCCATCTGGCCGACGCGGAACCGAGGCCGAGCCATTGTCGCATGTATGCACATCAAAGCCATCCCCTCGAGTTTGGCTGCCACGCCGGCGCCGTGCAATGCAAGCTGCAGATTGATGAATGCGGATATGCCCGCCCGTCTGTACTGGGAGTGCACTTTTTAGCCTGACACTACTGTGGGAAATGCCACGACGGTGGGGGAGGAAAGCGCCCAGCGCCTGCTGGACGAGTGACACCGCAACGGCGTTAAGGTTGACCAGCAGCCAGACAGTTTGGACATGACTTGGCCGATGCTACTCTGTCCAGTCAGGCCGCCGCAAAAGATGTCAGCTCGCTAGGCCAGAAAGGATGCTTGGTTACGAGTCAAGAGACGTTATACTCGTGAAGTTCCAGTGCCTGGGTGCCTACACAGAACAAGGTAGGCCCCTGCCTTTTCTCGAGTGCCTGAGTAAGTAGAGTAGCACGGCCTGATGTACCGACTGCCTGGTAAGCTACGCTGCCATCTAAATCTTATCATCTAATCAATCTCCAATGCTACGTATTTGCGCCGTACGTCAGGTGCTTCCCGCACACGTGTCGAGCGGACTCTGACACTCGAGGTGAGTGCTGGGAAGGACGGCACTTTCTTCCTTCGCATGCATGCCATGTGCGGGTGCTGCTCGGGGAAGGCAGCTCTATCGAGTTTAGTCCGGGCTGGGGACGCACTTGTCAATCGGTCTGGGGAGGGTTGCAGTCGCAGTTTCCAGCTGAGGGAACGGGTTCTGAACGGGGTGCAGCTGCTGCAGCTGCTGCAGCCGGTGCATAGAGGGAATAAGATTCCAGGCATGACTTGCCGCATTGGGGCCCTGTCAATGACGTGAAGGCGCACCCAAGCGGGCTGGCTTCCACACCAGCTGACCGACCACCTGCCTGCTGCCCAGCGGCGCCCATTACTAACTTCGCATGCGCTGCGAGTGAATGGATGCCACCTTCCCACTCTGGACCATGGCAGCTTCCGGCGGCCGAGCAGGCCATTCCTGTCTGAGCAGGCTGCAGGCCATCCCTCAGGCAGCGGCACATACATATGCCGACGGGAGAACGAGAGAACGAGAGAACGAGAGAACGATAGAGCCAGAGAGTCGAGTGGGGTGTTCCTCAGCGTCGCATTCACTAGTCACCTTCCCACAACTATCTCGCTTACGCCGCTGGCTGCCTTCTGCCCAGCCTGCCCGCTATACCCTCCCGACACCAAGTTGAAGATCCAAATCTTAGGCTTAGCCATGTGTAGGCCTAGCCATGTGTATGTAATATCTGGACATCTCTCAATTCCATGCGCCATGCCTCCTGCCCGCCCACCGCCTGGCATGGGGTGCCACCCCCTGCCACTCGCACCGCCTACTACGATCCGCCGAGACATCGGCACCTCACATGTCATTTTCGCTGGCTTGCTGGGGCTCCGTCGGCTTCGGGCCCCGTGGCCCCATTCTCGTCGCTTTGCCGTCCAGTCTTCACTGTAGCGAGCATGATCTGGTGTGACAAGGACGACTATTAAGGTGCACGGCTGCTATTGTTCCATTGAGCAGCTCAGAGCACGTAAGAGCTGCTTGGCCAGGCCCATGCTCTGTCGGTGCCCAATATATATATATATATCTCTCTCCATATCATTCACATATGCCCCAAACACGCTTGCTCTAGTTGCTCCAAGTGCTTCGCTGTCGCTTGACTTGCCCTCCCTCCGTCATACCTCCTCGGGCGCCTGTCGTTTGTCAAGTTTTCGACCCCTCTTTTGTCGTAGCCATGCATCTTTTGAATTCCGAGTCTCCTTCGGGACTTCAGACCCTGTCTCTCTTTCTTCTGTCCAGCGTGGTTGGTACCGCCTCCGGTGCCGCGATCCAAGCCCGGGCCGTTCCCGCCCCCTATGTTGCCGCATCCTACTACCCGGCGCCCCATGGCGGATGGGCCGATGACTGGGCCGATGCCTATCAGAAAGCCGTCAAACTGGTTTCGCAAATGACTTTGGCCGAGAAGACCAACATTACCGGCGGAACTGGGTTTTTCATGGGTAAGCTTCCTGGCATCCCCATTCATAGTACTGACCCGGGCCTTTCTTCTTGCTAACATGTAGACAAGGGCCTTGCGTGGGAAACACTGGCAGTGCGGACCGCTTAGGATTCCCCCAGCTGTGTCTTCAAGATGGGCCTTTGGGTGTGCGCACGACGGGAAACGTCACCGCCTTCCCTGCGGGTATCACGACCGGCGCTACGTTCGACAAGAAGCTGATGTACGAGAGAGGAGTCGCACTTGGCCAGGAGTTCAAGGGGAAAGGGGTCAACATGTACCTGGGCCCTTCGGTCGGTCCCCTAGGCCGCAAACCCCGTGGTGGGCGAAACTGGGAAGGCTTCGGATCGGACCCTGTGCTGCAGGCTTTCGCCGGAGCGGAGACGATCAGGGGAGTCCAGGACCAGGGTGTCATCGCCGTTCTCAAGCACTTGATCGGCAACGAGCAGGAGATCCAGCGCATGTACAACGTTGCACAGCAAGGCATCAGCGCAAACATTGGTATGTGACAGACGAGGGGCAGATTGTGTTCATCCGTGCGTGCTAACAAACACATCCACTAGACGATCGAGCCATGCACGAGTTGTACCTGTGGCCGTTTGCTGAAGGTGTCCGCGCCGGCACCGGTGCTGTCATGACCTCGTACAACGCTGTCAACGGCTCTGCCTCGTCTCAAAACGCGTACTCTATTAATGGACTTCTCAAGGAAGAGCTCGGCTTTCAGGGTCTGGTCATGACGGATTGGCTGGCCCACATGTCCGGTGTGGCCTCTGCTTTGGCCGGCCTGGACATGTCGATGCCTGGCGATACGCAGATTCCCGTGCTTCCCGGTACAGCGTACTTCATGTACGAGATGACGCGGGCGGCGCTCAACGGTAGCGTCCCCATGGACCGCATCAATGATATGGCAACCCGTGTCGTTGCTGCCTGGTACAAGCTGGGACAGGACAAGGACTACCCGCGCCCCAACTTTTCTTCCAACACGCGCGACAGAACGGGCTTGCTGTATCCCGCTGCTGTCTTCTCCCCGTCTGGCGTCGTCAACCAGTTTGTCAACGTCCAGGCCGACCACAAAATCATCGCGAAGCAGGTCGCCCAGGACGCCATCACCCTCCTCAAAAACGACGGCAACCTCTTGCCCCTCTCAACCTCGGCGCCCCTCAAGGTATTCGGCACCGACGCCCAGGCCAACCCGGATGGCATCAACAAGTGCGGCGACAAGAGCTGCAACAAGGGCACCCTCGGCATGGGCTGGGGCTCGGGCAGCGCCGACTACCCCTACATGGACGACCCGATCAGCTCGCTAAAGCGCAAGGCGGGCAACGTCGAGTTCTGGAACACCGACTCGCTCCCTAAAAATCTGCCGGACGCGACAGCCGACGACGTCGCCCTAGTCTTCATCAGCTCCGACGCGGGCGAGAACTCATACGAGGTCGAGGGCAACCACGGCGACCGCGACAAGTCGGGCCTCCAGGCGTGGCACAACGGCGACGAGCTCGTGCAGAAGGCCGCCGAGAAGTACAGCAACGTCGTCGTCGTCGTGCACACCGTGGGTCCCATTGTCATGGAGCCCTGGATCAGCCTCCCGTCGGTCAAGGCTGTCGTCTTCGCCCACTTGCCCGGCCAGGAGGCCGGCGACTCCCTCAC
Source organism: Apiospora kogelbergensis (assembly GCF_038363985.1). NCBI lineage: Eukaryota > Fungi > Ascomycota > Sordariomycetes > Amphisphaeriales > Apiosporaceae > Apiospora > Apiospora kogelbergensis. The sequence continues at coordinate 3,136,292 of NW_027117422.1, forward strand.
CGAGGTCCTCTTCGGCGAGGTCTCGCCCTCGGGCCATCTCCCCTACACCGTCCCCGTCGCCGAGTCGGACTACCCGGCCAGCGTGTCCATTGTGCCCAGCGGCCTCGGCCAGCCCCAGGACACCTTCTCCGAGGGTATTTACATCGATTACCGCCACTTCCAGAAAAAGAGCATCAAGCCGCGGTACGCCTTCGGCCACGGCCTCAGCTACACCAGCTTCGCCTACAGCGACGTCAGCATCAAGGCCGTCACGCCTCTAAGTGCCACCCGCCGCAGCGCCCCGCCAAGTCTGCCGACCCCATCGCGGCCATGAACAACACGATCCCGGCCGCGTCCGAGGCCCTGCGGCCTAAGGGCTTCAAGGACATCTTCCGCTACCGCTACAGCTTCCTGGCCGAGAACGACGCCAACAACGCCCAAGCAGACGGCGCCGCCGGCAAAAAGTACAGTAGCTACCCGCCAGGCTACTCGACGACCCAGAAGACGGCCGATCAGACACCAGCCGGTGGCCCCTCGGGCGGCAATCCGGCCCTCTGGGACGTCGCCTACACCGTCTCGCTGACCCTCACCAACAACGGCACCACGCACGCGGCCAAGGCCTCGGCACAGCTCTACATCCAGTTCCCCGAGACCGACAATGCCAAGTACGACACCCCCGTCCTGCAGCTGCGCGACTTCGTCAAGACGGCCACGCTGGCACCCGGGAAGAGCGAGACGGTCGAGCTCACCATCACGCGCAAGGATGTCTCTGTCTGGGATTCCGAGCTGCAGAACTGGGTCGTGCCGAACCCCGAAGGCCGGTTCAAGTTCTGGGTCGGCGACGCGAGCGACTCGTTCGGCGCCGTGTGTTACAGCGATTCGACTGCGTGCGAGGTTGGCATTGCCGGGCCGTTGTAGTGCATATCTGTTAATGAATGATCGGAAATATGACGTTGATTACATTACGATAGGGGACAACGGGTAATTATCTTGGCTATATTGTGCTGTATATATTGAGGCCACTGTTAGTGGTACGTATCTAATCCGTAATGCCATAATGGGGATATCTCATATTATATCTTTCGCATTTGATTTCAGGCGGCCTAGGTACAGCAGTCAGATGTCAAATACCTTGAGTGTGTGTCCGTCGATGTTTGTGATTTCATGTCTCCTACTAATTTCTACTGGACTGTTCTTCAATTTCCTGTTGTACCATGCCATCCGCGATCCTGTCTCCCGGCTAAGAGGCGCAAGTGATCATCCCATGTCCCAGATGGCGCGCTTCGTAGCATCCTCCTGTACCCATGAGATGATCATGTCGCCCATGTCACCCACCAACTTGTCGTAATGCGGCCCCGGGAAGAAGAGGCTCGTGTGTGCCTCGACCTCGTCCATGTCCTTCATGAAGACCTTGATCCACTTCGGGTCGAGCTGGCCTTTAACCTTGCTCGGCAGGGTGCAGAACTTGCGTTCCTTCAAGGGTTTGGGAGGCTTTTCCGCCTTCTTCTGTTCCTTCTTGGCCGATCTCGGTGACTCCGATTCGCTGCTAGAAACCCGAGACAGCGATGCTTCCCCTTCCGCCGCCGGTGTATGCGAGATCGAGCGATCCGCGCGCGCACCAGTGGCCCCCGCGGAAGGTCTGGGCGCGACCGCCGCCGCCGTATCAGCGAGCGAATTCTGCCTCTCCTCGATACCGTCCGCAAGGATTTGGATGGCCTCTTCATTTTTCTGGCGTTGCTCCTTGGCTTCCTTTTCAGTCTCCTTTCCCCGCTTCTCCGTCTCCTGGACGGCCTCGCTATCCTTTCGACTCTGCTCCTTGGCCTCCTTCTCAGCTTCTTTCCCACGTTTCTCGGCTTCTGAGGCTTGCTTCTTGGCCTCCTTTTCGCGCTTGGCAGCTTCCGAGGCCAGTTTCTTCTTGCGCTTGTCGATTATCTTCTGTCGCTCCTTGATTGTCTTCTCGCGGTTCTTCACGGTCTGCTCGTACGCCTTGTGAACGCGCTTGGATTCCTTCTCCGCCTGTTTGCGAGCGTCCTTGTCTGTGTATTTCGTGCTATCGAACGGCTCCGGCTTCTCAGGCAGGTCGGGGACCTTGGGTAGACTCAGTTCCAACTCGGAAAGCTCTTTAGCAGCAGCGTCCATATCAGGGTCTTCGTTTGCGCCCTCAGTCGCTTGCGAGGATGGCCCCGCACCCGCAGTTTCATCGCCCGATTTTCTTTCTTGGGCGGCCGATGATTTTTCTTCTGCGGCTGTATGACCGGATGTTTCTTCGTCAGCGGACTGTTCTGACTGCCGATGCCCCGCGTCTTCCGCTTTGTCGGAATTGTCGTCTTCATCCTCCATCGGTACCGGGTCCATCATTTCGAGACTAGAGACTGACTGATGATCAGTATCACGGGATGGTCCAGCAACAGCATTCTCTTTAGGAATATCCGGAAGACTTCCTCTGGACGGCCATTTTCGCCCATCGTCACGGACGTCCCCAATGGAAGCTCTTGGAGTTGATGACTTCGAGCCGCCTGCGGAACCCGGGCCATCAGCCATGGCCTTTTCAATCTGCTTGCGGTCCGCGGCGTCCATCTCCTTCGAGACTTTCGGTTTCTTGGGGTGCCCATAGCACACCGTGTAGTACTGAACGAACCGGACCTGAGGTGGAACATGAGGGAATCCATGGTTCTTTATGTCATCAATATCCTCTAGTTTCCGTAGGTTTTCGTATCGGACCTTCAGGCAATTGAAATCCATCAAGACGCTACCAAACTCAAGATGCGACATGATGTGGTGGCTGGCAGCGTCGATTATCCCTTCCGAGTTGTGCTTCTTGACGAAGTGGACAATATTCTTCCACCAGCTGCGATCCTTGAGACGGACATCATTTGGGAACTCGGGGTCGAAGTTAGGGTCCATAGTCATCCTAGGTGGTAGACCTGGGACAGAAGTGGGTGGATCTGACGAGGGTGATGTGGGCGTTGAGCTTGCAAGATCTGAATGCAGAGAAGGCTCCGGTGATGTGATACTAGACGTCCCCTGGGTAGAGTCTCCGGGAGGCTTGGGGGTGTCCGTCTTGGAACGGAACAGGCTGGAGAGGCCAGCTACAATGATGCCGGGATGGAGGCCCAGCAAAGGCGCGTCCAGGTTGACTGTTCCCAGGATTCTATTTTGAAAGTAGTTGGGGCTGTTCTGATCCCACGATTGCTGTTGGGTTCGTTAGCATATGTGGCCTTCGCATGTGTAGCATACGAGAAGGTAATGATCATACCATGAGAGCAACGTCGGCGGCCAGGAGACCGCCCATGGAATGGCCGACCAAAACGACATCCGTCGTGGACGACTCATGTGGCTGGAGCCAACGGCTAAAGTTGTCACGGGCGACCTCTATGGCCTTGTACGTCTTGTACCTGGGATATATCTTAGAGTGGACGACGTGCGTGTCGACGAGCGCATCCCTCAGATATCTATGCACGTGGGCGGGGAAGGACTGGAAGGAATGATCTGTGCCCATGAAGCCATGGATGTAGACGACGAGCAGCCTGCGCTTGGATGCGCCGTCATAGTTCGACAGTGATGGCACAAGCGACTGGGTCGAATTGGACCGAGGATCCCCCGTGACAGATGGCTGCTGTAGGCCGGGGGCGGGTCATACTGGCTCCCGCTATCTTCTGCCGCATCTGCATCTGCGGGAGGAGCAGACTTCCAGTCTTGAATGTTCATGGTGCCGGGTTGACCTGGTAGAAGTCGGCCGACTGTGTTGCGAAGGGCAGGCAATGGCTCAAGAATAGGCACCGGCTATATCCACAGTTGGCGGGGTTCCAGGATCGTGATAACTGACGTCAAATCATGGCGTCTTCGGGCAACAATTGAGTGGTGAGGCTGTTTCAAGGATAGAGCAAAAGCAACGGCAAGCTTGCCTAGATACGAACAAACAAATAACAACAATGCGATAAAACTGCTGATTGCCTAGGAAGTACAGGTAAACGCTGTGGGTAAACAGAAAGACGAGGGTCCGTTTGTAGATTCGGGCTGGGTTTGCCAATCGAATGTTGGCTCCTTCCACATGTTGATTACATACGCGACCCAAGGCGATTTGGTCCAAGATTGATTGGATTGGTTCCCTCTTTGGCTTTTGGGCATACGCGGACATGCGGGCAGGCGGAACCGACCACCACCGGCCGGCCACCGAGCCTGGCCTCGGATCTGCATCTTGTGTTTTCTGAATACTGCACATCGACACCAGCAAACCCACATCTAACGTAGACAGAATGCAGGTAAAGAAGTTTGGCATGATGGATGGCGGTAGACCTTATTCGTCCTCACGAGCACACGGTGGTTCTTTGTCACATACATGTCCCTACAATGGGAGAGATTGCTAAGAACCGAGAGGTTGGAGAAATGATTCTTTTAATTCTGTGTCAAGTCAAGGTATATGTATCTACAAGAGAGCAGGTGACGTCGTACCCCGTAGGAGGACCGTCGAATCCATCGTGCTCAGTTAGTTTTGCTGCTTTTGGTGTCGCAAAAAGTTCATGAAATGACTGCCCCCAACGCCTTGCTAAAAAGAGGAAAACTGCAAACAATAAATGCAAGGACCGTAGAGGCCGGCGCTTAAGGCCGTGAAGCCGGCTCTCGTTGTCCTCATCAAGGGAACAAACGGCCTCATTACGCTTCGTAGCGCGTAGACCATTAATAATAAATCCGTTCCAGGATTCGGGGTATCATGTTCCAATCCCGCTGTAGCCATTTCGTACACTTCCACCAAACGATGAACCGGTTCCGGGGTTCTATTGCACAACGTTAGTGATGAGGACGAGAACAATCGACTACGGCTGGACTGTAGTCACCTGTTTTCTCCTCTTCAGCTTCGACGACCGATCCTCGCCTTCGCCAGTTGAGTAGCCTGACGCCGCGCCTTGATCGTCGTCAGGAAATCCGTCGCCGTAGCCCTCAAAACTGCTGTCTTGGTAGCTTCGCTTCTTGCCAAATCGTTTCACTCGATCGACCTGCGGCACCTGCAGCTTGCTCGCATTGCCGTTACCGCTGGCGGCCCCCACGGGCGTGCCGGGCGTGGCTTTCTTCAGACCCTCCTTGGGTTTCTTCGTCACGACGCTGGGTGCCAGATCACCGAGCACCGAGCTATCCCAATCATCCTTTGGGACTAGACCTCTTGCCATGGTCATGGCCCGCGGCAAGCTTGATTCGACAGTGCTTGAAAACCCTCGCTCAACCTCCTTGCCTTGTACTTCATGTACATACCATTCGGACTCGGGATATAGTACCATATGCATAAAGCTGTCTGGACCCCAGGGGTCCTTTTCGACCTTATCGAAATGACCATTGACACCGAGCGATTTGATGTGACCCTTGTACGTCTTACGTAGAGCGTTCTTTTCTCCATTCGGCTTTGTCCGTGCAACCTCGGCGGCAATGCCGGTCAAGCCGAACATCGCGAAAAGATCTTCAGAGACGCTTGGTAGGGACGCAGAATGGGCTATAGAGGAGCAGAGGGTCAACCATATGTTCTGCACGCCAAACCAGGGACAAAAGCTGCTTCAGTCATCTCAATCATAGATAGGGTGCCTTACGAGTTCTGCAAAGGGAAGTACTTTTCACCGACGTCCATGTGCAGGTCTTCGATACCGAGTCTGCGAGGATCTTCGAGGTGGGCCTTCTTGGGCCCTTGCTCGCCCATATCGTCGGGCATCCGTTTCCGCTTGTGTGGCGAGTCGGCATCCGACATGGCGATGTCGTGCGCGGAATCGCCGTGCTGTATTGAACCGTTGACGCTGTGTGCAGGAGTTGGAAGAGTGGTTATTGATGTCATGGAAGAATTCATGCTGCTCGACAAGGGGTCCGCGGTGCTAGGCGATAACTGCGACGGACTCTGAGGTGTTTGTGGATTGAAGGACATTGTGGGCATTGATTTCCTCACGCCGGTCGGGGCGGCGGGTGCGGCAGGAACAATGGTCAATTCCGTCGATGAGTAGAACAAAACCTGAAGCCGTTATGACGATGCAGCGCTGTCAACAAGAATGGAGCCGGTTCGGTGGAGTTGAGGCCGGAAAAACCAGGACGCTAAAGGCCGACCGACTAGAGTGGTTGGAAACGGGCAAATTGCGGGAAAAGCGATATCGTCAAAGGATAAACAACCCAAGAAAACCTTTGTGATGTTGCGCACAATCGAATAAGGGTCCGGCCAAGGTGAGGCAATCGTGCTGTAGGCAGCGAAAAGAGATATCCGTCGTTGCTCGTTCGGCCGTATGTTTGCCGTGGTGATGGTCGTCGTCGTTGTCGCGCGAAAATGCCGCCCTCAGGACCGGTTGGGGTCGCCCAAGAGACCCAACTTCGCAGCCTGCATGCACAAATTTAATTGGCCGCGGGCACTTTTTCGGATCCTTCTACTTCAAAGAATGTGAATACAGCAGCGACTGCGATGATTTTGATGTCGCAGAGTTCGGTGCTGTTCGGCGCTGGTCGATGTCGTCGTTTGGCCAGAAGAGGGAGATAGATGATGGTGAAGGGAAAGCTGAGATCAGCAGACAAACTGAAGGGGGGACGGATATGGGTTTCGATTGTGACGGGGCTGGATTGGGCTAGAGAGAGAGAGTGTGTGGGTAGACAATTCACAGTACCAGCCACACGGTGAGAGAGTGACTGGGAGGGAAGCAGGATGGGCGTCTGTGACTGGTCTGAGGGCGCTACAACCAGGCTAAAAGGCTGTTGGTCTGACCTGGGCCAGCCGAATGAATACAGTGCAAATTAGCAAGAATAGAAACCGAATGCTAGGTACAAAGAGACGGCCTCCACCCTGCCACCCCTCTCCCATCGGTCAGTGTTGCCTGCGAAACCTGAACACGCCTTGTTCGCTTAAGCTCCGCTTCCTTTCAGCACCACACACCCCCTTGACCCACCGCCCATTGTTCTGCCTAGTCTACCTGCTACCCTCAAAAAAGGTGGAATGCCATGATAGACATACACCCCTTGAAGTCCAGTTTGACGATTCCACAGGTCCGTGAGTTTTCTTCGTATCACGTTCTCTCAAGATCGATTAAAGCCTTTATTCTTCCTGTCACACCGTACCTACCAACCGTTTCCCCCTGCCGCGCCGCTGAACTGATTTTCTCAGCTTTGAGACTGTAGCCGGAGTTCATCCCATCAGCAACCGCAAGGGACCATCCAACTGCACCGTGTATACATACCTTACCCAAGAATGGCGGCTTCGTCGTTTTCTCTCTCTTCCTTCTCACATTGGAGCGCGAAACGCCCAAGCCCAGCAAGAGACGGCTAAAAAGTACATGTACATCCAGGATTTACTCACAAAGGGAGAACCCACCCAAAACCAGATATAGGGTCCCGTGGTGCATGTGTATAAGTAAACGTCTCCCATGATGTACATGCTGCTTGGATTGCAAACACCAGGCAAGCCGGTTCAATTTAGGATCTCGTGATCGCCCCCAATTGTTGTTGGCAAGTCCGCCGTACAGTATGACGGAGATATCGAGTCCTAGAATATGAGTCCGACTAGCCGTTATTGATTATATTGCACACCGACTTAATCAACGCTCACGCACTCGCTCATGTCGATTCATAATCGGCTCTTGACCTTTACTTTACACCTGCGAATATATGTAGAGAACTCCTCGAATTGATGGTAGGTAAAGAGTGACATGAAACCACAAAGATGTGAAAGGCTTGGTGTTTCGGTACTATTGTTACAGTTCGCAAGATAGCAAATGTCATAAGTAGCACATAGGCATTGAACGACGCTGGCAGCTGGCATGGGGGTACGGGATTTGATAGCACACCATCTGCCCGAAACCGCCGTTGTCGCCCATAACTGCTCACTTGAAAGATACATCCTTTTCTAGGGAAACGACAAGGAGCTTGCTGCTTGCTTTATTTAGCCCTCATATTAGGTACCTTACATGACCCCGAGCTTTCAGCCCTTGACGTGCCCTGCATCTCCCATGCTCAAGATTTCCACTAACTACATTCACGAAATGGATAGGTAGGTTAACTCATTCATATACACTCGGTTTCTGGTAAGAAGTTGGTGGGTATGGTGGTCATACACAGTGAGTGCGTCGGCGGTAATCTGCGTGTCTACACCCTTTCTTCTCAGTCGCAGGTCAGCCTTCGCCTCTGGTCGTCGACGAGAGTAAATATGTGCTCACCCACACGAGAGGAGGAAAACCAGGCGAGTCAGTGTTGAGAAACCTTTCCGAGGGAGGTCTGGATTACACTACGGTGATGGCGACTTGGGGTGGGGCGCGCTATTGGAGGATCCCCAGTCAGGGAGCAAGCGGCTATCCGATTGATTTGATGCACGCAGCACGCAGCGCAACGCAGTGACGCCTGGCGCCACCGCTCCATGCCTTTTGAACCCAAGGCCCAAGGCAATACTGGCAAGGTTACGAACCCATCCCAGTTTTGGGGCATTGGGGGCATGACAGAAACCTTCGGCAGGCCCAGCACAGTCAGTACCTGGCGGGCACTGGCGTCAGTTCGCAGTCCTGCGACAACTCTTTAAAACCCAACTAGACCCTCCCCCCGCCCTTTTCCCAACTCCAGGTTGTACTTGCGTTCCTGCTGGAGGCTGCTGACTTGACCGGCGACTCAACTTCTTTTCCTTTCTCCATCTGACTTCTCTCTCCGGTGGCTTGTGTCTTACCTCCCACTTGCATTCCTTGCCTACCTGTTTCCTCACCACTGCCAAACCGACCGGGGTCTGCACAAAGGACTCGTTCTCGCTTCCTTAAGGTGGTCAGCCAGTTGACTTGGACCTGACCCAGGCACGCGGCGTACTTTATAAACCCACCTGCCCTCGATGGTTTGATTTGAGTCGAGAGATTTTCCCAGACAACTATTGCGAACAACTTTTCACTTCCGGCACGCCTTTGACTCACAATCAATCACAACCCGCACACAAATCATACGACATTACAGCATCAAGATGGCTCCACGAGCAGGTCTTAGCGGTGCCAAGCACCGTCTCATGCAAGAACTGGGAGAACTTCAGAAGGAGCCGTGGGTTAATATTGATGTGAGAAACACCCGCACACGCTGATCCCTATGTGTTTTTTTTGGAGCTGAACTAATCTCGTATATTTTGCTTCAGCTCGTCAACGATAACCTGCTTCACTGGAAGCTGGGCCTGATGGTCATCAACTCGGACAGCAACTTCAATGGTGGATATTTCAAGGCGGAAATGCTTTTCGAGAACGAGTATCCGTACAAGCCGCCGACGTTCCGCTTCATGATTCCTATCTACCACCCGAACGTCTACCCCGACGGTAAACTATGCATATCGATTCTCCATAATCCTGGCGAGGACATTATGTCGGGCGAGGACGCCAGTGAAAGATGGTCGCCGTTGCAGGGTGTTGAGTCGGTCCTACGCTCTGTACTCCTCCTCTTGGATGATCCTGAGATCAGTTCGCCGGCCAATGTGGACGCTGGTGTCATGTACCGGGACGACCGAGCCAGTTACAATAAAAAGGCAGCCGATGTTGTGCAGAGGTCGAAAGCAGATATCCCGGCAGGATTTGTTATGCCGACCACCTTGGACGCGACACCTCCCCCAAAGTCGGTCGATGATGAGGCAGCATTCTGGGCCGAGAGTGACGAAGAGTTGGACTTTGGCGGCAGCGACACGGGCGATGAGGATATGGCCGACTTTGACGAAGATGGAGAGGACGAAGACGGTGCCAGCGAGGACGAGGATTCTTAGCGGGCACAAAACTCCGGGGTGGGCTCCCAGATATACTAACGAATGGGCTATGCCGGATCTCCTTTTCACCACGGACAGCGCAGGCGGGCGGGAGAGATATTTCACATTTGCATAGCGTCGGTTGATCGGCGTTCCACGAACCATTCCCTGCTCAAAGAAGTAGGCAGATGGCAACTATGCTTGGGCCTCATCGCTTGGATTGACGGCCTCCGCTATGGGCATTGGCGATTGCTTTTGCTTCTAGACTGGGCTCTTTACATATATAATCATAGAGGTGATTTGATTCTTTTGGTCGCAAGGGCGTTCAAGGGTATTTTGGGCGGTGTTGAAAGGGGCCTTTACAACCATGGCGATAGATTGTGTATTAAACTCTACATCATATATGTATGCAACAGAAACCTTCTCCCATCGTGACTGCAATGTGAGGAAGCCATCAATTCATTGAATCATGGAGGGACTAGCGCGGGGCAAGTACATACGTTCGTTACATAACGGGCAACCTTGGAACCCACGGTTACCCCCGCAATCACCAACGTCCGGCGCTCGGTACCTACCAATGTACAGCGCGTTCTGCCACGAGGAATAGGCCCATGCAAGTACACATGAGGCCCTTAGGAAGTAGTGAGTAGCTTAGCAGCAAGAAAGGTCCAGTTGATGCAAGGTTGTGTGAGGAGTGAGCTTAGCAACAACACGCAGTTGTGCCAGACCAGGGCCAGGACCAGGACCAGGACCAGGATCAACGATACATACATCGATACTGCTTCTTCATTTTATGATACATTGTTCTCGCCAACCAAGGTAGATGCCGATTGCTACCACCCACACCCAGTCTTTCATTCCAGACAACGGCTACATCTTTCGGCGACATCATTCGTGCCGCGGTTCGCTCGCTGGCTGAGGCTCCTTGGCCACAGAACACCCCTCAGGAATATCGAGTAGTAGAATATATCAGGCCTCGTTGCGCAACCTCTGGCGCATTCACTTCGACCTTCCTCTGCCAGCCGACGTGGATCGCCGAAAACTATCTACGTCCATGCCATCACGGGCCAGGTGGCGTGCAATCTTTCATTTCAGTACGACCGGCTCTCGAGCTGCCATTAGACCAATATGAGTACCGCCGACACAAATGTCGATACGCTCTGCGCAATAACCAACGTGAGCCGTCAAGTGGCCGTCAGGATGTTGCAGGTTTGTCCATGCCCAATCTTTCCTGTGCCGGAAGACATCGCCAGTATATGGCACTGACGCAGATTTCACCCAGGCCAACGGCAACAATATCGACCGCGCTGTTAACGAGTTCTACGACAACTTGGGGAATGTGGACAAGGTACGCACCAAACAATTTACTTGGGTATACAGAGCTACGTAGCTGATGCCATACCGTTCTTATAGTATGAGAATGCGTGGGACGACAAGGCTTTCTCAGCAGGCCGCGACGGCGATGACACACAGATAACAGGCACCGTCCCCGCCTTCAACATACAAGGGCCCGACGAAACTTCCAATTACCAAAATAGCACAGGTCCCACCCGTCCGCCGTCCAGGGCGGCGAACCGATCACCATTGGGTAGGCTAGTCGACTTGACTGCGTCCGAGACAGCGGGTATAGCTGACTCTGCCAACGTTCCAGGTGCCCCGACTAATGCGGCGGATGAAGATTCGGATCTTAGACGAGCACTTGCCGAATCTGCTGCCCAGTCCGGCGTTCCTCCTCAGGAAGTCGGCGTGCTCGACAACGACACAAACGTCAAACATTTTGGCCCGGCAAACCGATCCGATTACCAGCAGGACCAGTGGGCGATGGTCCCAACCAAGGCGGACGGTAACACTGCAACTGCCGACCCTCCCCCATCAGCCCGCAAGCGCATGCCAGGCGCTCCTGCATTCCTGCGCTCCGTCAATGATCACCGCTTGGGGGCCCTCGTATCCATATACCACAGTATACCACTAGTACGGAATATATTGCTATCGTATGGCTCAGGCTCGGCAGTCAAGGACTATGGAAGCCATATGGACTGGTGGAAAGGGCATGCTATCAAGGGACCTGCACAGGAAGCCGGAGAAGCGGGCGCCTCGTCGGATGGCGCCTTTCCCAGCTTCGTCGACGAGCTGCAACGTCTAGTTGCGTTCCTTGACAGCACTGATCGATGTTACGGCAGCGCTGATGTGCTTGCCCAGACGTATGACATCGATCCCAGCCACGGCAGCTGGGGGGTGCCACATGATGTCGAACACACTTTCTTTGAAGCTCTCAAGAATGTTGGAGAAAAAACCGCCGAATGCCAATACGGTCGACTTGAAACTTTGGGCAAGGCCCATTACATATTTCCCAATCAGAAACAATCCGGTGATGGGCAGTCCAGTGAGGAAACCAACGAGAACTTGGGCAAGGAATCTGACGATCATGAAGACACTGCTCATTTCATACTCTTGGATGTTGGGTCGAACGACCTTAACTTCCAGTGGGGCGAAGTAGATTGTCTTTACGATGCCTTAGACCGCCTTTTCTGGAATCATGCTCTGGTGAGTGACTCGGGGCGTCTTCCTTACTACCCCAGCATCTCCGCAATATCTTCAGTGTGTCTCGGAAGAAATGACTGCCCGGCTTATTTCACAGTCACCAGTACTGACATTGAGAGTCGATAGGGACCGGATCCTTGGGACCTACAGGAGTCTAAGACGGCTACTGTGGAACCCAGTGATGTTCTGACGATCCGATTTAACGGGGAAGGTCTTCAAAGGACTTGCGACATCCCTGCTGTACTCTATGTCGATCGTTATGTAGAGGAGCGGAAGAACATGGCTGTTGAACTCCAGATACACATAAATCAGCTCAGGCAGACCGGCCTCAAAGGGATTGAAGCTTGGAGGAAGAGCATACTCGAATGTCATCATGGGGCAGATGACCAAGAAACCGGTAACTGGCTAGACAAACCTCATGGGAGCCGCGAGTGTTGGCAAAAGGTCATAAAGACATGCGAGGATTTGATTCAAAGGTTGCAACAGGACGCGCAATGGCGCCAAGTTCATGAGTGCGTGGGCGAAGGCAATGCACCTACTATGAAGGACCTCTTCGCCCTCCAAAACACCTCTGGGTATACCTTCACAGCAGAGGAAAATGCAAAGCATGCCGCGCTTCAGGAGAAAATCCGATTGGCTTCGGAGCAGCTCCAACATATTGAATTGCAGATGTCTGGTAAGTATGATCATGATACGGCTTCGCAAGTCTTCTTCGTTGACGAACCTCGCTAACACCTGCAAGAAATGGAGAGGCGGCACGGACAATGTAAGGAAGCGTTGAATAACGCTTCCAAGATTCTTACGTGCCGAGAAGAGGAAGCCGACTCCGAGTTCGAATCCAAATACATCCACAAGTCCGACCCCCAACGCTATCAGCCTCACTTCTGGGACCCAATCTATCGGTATCACCTTCGAGGTGTTGCTACTGCCCCCGGAATAGCATATTTGTTTGCTAAGGAAGATGGTGATCTCATGCAATTTGAAGACCAAGCGGACACCGAATTGCTTGGGCAATGGTGGAAGGTTGGCTATGCTGCCCGAGAATCCCAGCCTATTACTGTTGAGGTATGTTCGGCCGTGTGTAACTGAATTGCAACACTCTGAGCACTAACCGTTTGGTCCAGAAAACTACACTTAACGACGTTTTGGTTGCCGCTGGATCCGAATCGAAGCATCCCATTCTAGTGTACGCTACTGAAGCAGCGTACAAAGAAGACCCTCTGCCAGTGTCGCAAGCATTGCGAGTAAGTCATGCCGTTCACACTTCCTTGTAGTGGTTTTTCTAATTGGACTAGATGTTTGTGCAAGTCGACAATCGCTCATTTCAGCAAGAGCTCAGCGAAGAGCAGCAAAACCATGAGTCTGCTCCCGCGCCGAATGTGCCCACTCTAAATGCGAACACCTGGGAGGGCATCGACTTCGCCTCCTCTGCGAAGAGGAAGCATAGCCGAAGCTCGTCTCTTGCCACGCTGGGCAGTACTGGCCATTGTTCCGACAGAGAGATGCAGATGTATAATGAAGATACATTTGACGACAGCAAAGGCCCGACCACATCACACCAAGAATTTGCTAGTCCATCCCCACAGTCTAACAAACTCGGGGGTCTAGTCGCGTCTCTGGCTTCGCTGAGTAGTACTAGTGGTGCTGTGCCTCATGGCAAGCAAGAGACGGAAGACGTGGGCCTTTTTGGGGTCTGAGCCGAGAGAACCGGAAATGCAACAGCGTGAAGGTAGGCCCATCTCGTTCCTGGCGCATCCGCCAAATGGCGAGGCAAGAGGCAGATCCGAGATGAATCTCATGAACATGGAAATGGAGGTTGACGAAGAGCAAGCGCGACAGTGAGTCGCTACTGGGCAGCGATGCATCATGACTTACCTGCATATGCCATAGCTTGGGCTTCGAAGAGTTCTTCACCTGTGGCTGGCGTTCATTTCCATTATTCCAGAAGGCAGCGTATGCGTAGCATAGAAATCAGATACCCAAGCAATTTGAAAGACGGTTACAGCGTATTCGTCATTAGATGTTCCTGTGGCCGGTGACATATTGATCTATATCTCTCCCCAACGAGAAAAAGGGGCTCTCAGTGTAAGTGTCGTTGTGGTAAAAGGTCTCGACGACTGTGGAGACTGTCTGCACAATAACGTGTTTGCCCTTCTTGTTGGCCAATTAGAAGGGGGTTGATGGGTTTCATACCCAGTAAATATACATCCATCTTCATTTGTGCGCTATTCACTTGCGGCACTACCTACCTACATCGCGACCCAGAGCCTACTTTACTTGGAATTCACAATTCGTCCCAGGGTCCCGTCCCATTTCTTCCCTTCTTACAAAAAGTCCCATTGGTTCTGACTAGAGTCCAAGAGCAAGTCAATACCTCTCTCTACTGCCGACGCGGTGGGCTTGGTAGAAGCCCCGGAGCCGCAATGGCTGCTGCAGGTACCGACACCTTCTCAGGGGCTGCTCCTCTCACAGAGGCGGACTTGATCTTCTCCCCGCAAGCAAATCACAACTTCTCCCGAATACTGGGAGATCTGAAGAAGTCCAACCTCTCTATTACCAACCGGCTACGTTCAATCAAGGAGGATGCTCAATTTGTCTCAGAAGCAGCCAAGGCTTTGGGCAGACCACTCATCGCCAACGAGAGGTGTGGTAGCTGGTACATATCGCTTGACGATAAGGCAGGGTCTGCATATTTCAAGAGCACCGACGGACACATGGGACAATGGAGCTTCAGCACGAGACGCTTGAACCTCCACTTGCTGTCCGTCATTGGGGGAAATGACGGGTGCATCATTGTGGACTCGACCAGAAGGGGGAAACGCATGCCGGATGCGCTAAGCAAGACGATACCTACATGGTGTTGTGTTATCAACAATGCTCTCTTCCCCGAGACGGAAGGGCATAGGCTATTCACCCCGCCCCATGTGGTCTCGGAGTCGGAGCATGCTCAGATGCAGGCTAGGATACCCGGCTTCGTGGGGGCGCTGGCAAGTCTGCGTGTCGACGCGGCAGCTCTAAGGAAACAGCTAAAGAAACCTCTGCGCCCGTTCTGGCTTACGCAGGAGTCGCAGGTAGAGACGATGGGCGGAATCTACGAGGACTACCACCCGGTCATCTGCCTGACCAGCTCACGGCGCGTCCAGGGCGGCGAGATGAGCGAGGGAGGCTACATCCAGGGCGCTGGCGATGATACGGAGAACTGGGCTTTGGGGCTGACGCCCGTTGTTTTCTGGCAGAACGAGAAGCTGCTGCTCTCCACCCCGGAGGCGGATCTGCCGGAACTTGTGCAGTCGCTGGTGGCGGCGCATGCAGCGGCGAGTGCAGGCTCGGCGCCCAAGCAACTCACCGACAACTTGTATGTTGGCACTCTTGAAGCCGGATTCCCCAATCCGACAGCGACAGCATGCACGATCACGGTCGTACCTCGGACTACAGAGCCAAGTGGCTGGGTGAAGAGCCCGACTTGCATGGAGGTGGGCTTGGGCAAGCAAAACAAACTGGCGAGCCGCAACTTGCGAACAGCCCTGGCCCAGATCTACGACTTTGCGGCACAGTACCTCATTTCTTCATCACCGTCGTCAACAACACCAACTTCTGCGGCCGATATTCTGATACGATGTGAAACGGGCAAGGACGTCTCGGTCGGCATTGCCCTAGCTTTGCTCTGCCGGCTGTTCGACGACGAGGGGAAATACGACCCGAGCGGTGCCGCCGAGAAGGCCTCCGACATCAACAAATCCGTCATCAAAGTCAAGCTTGGGCGAGTGATGACCCGATTTCCCGAGGCCACCCCGAGCCGGGCAACCCTTCAGAGTGTGAACAGCTTTCTGATGGGATGAATTTACTTGTGTATGCACGTATGCACGTATGCACGTATGTATGTATGTATGTATGTATGTATGTATGTATGTATGTATGTATGTATTGCAGTCCCACAGGGAGACGTCATTCCGCCCTTTGTTTTGTTGGCCATGGGCGCGGTCTGGGGCGGGGAGGACAGGCGACTGGGGGTCTCGATCGGCGTCCAGTCAGGCCAATCCGAGTCGAGCTTGACAGTGCTTGTTTCTTCGCAGTGAGCGATTTTAAGCCACTAACGACGCCCATTGCTGCAGTGATCACCGCCATCTAGTGGGCAGCATCTTTCCGCTGCTGCCGGCATGAGAAGGAAGAAGCGAGTAAGGGCGAGCGAATCGACGATCCATTTGATCATAGCCTGCAAAACCTTGTACCCGGATGGTCCTAACCCAACCTTCACATTTCTCTGGTCTTCACCTCCGCGCATCCGCGTCGATTGCAATCCTGTCTGCATATCGAGTGCTTCATTGACATTTGATATCTCGTCGTCCTGCCCATCGCCCTTGTGTATACCAATGTGAGCGTGGCATGCTCAAGTCAGCCGAAGCTTCCGCCGAACGAAAGACGACTTCCATGAGCAGCCACCGGCAAATCTGATCTCGCCATGCCCGTTATCGACGTGCGCGACGTTTTGTCGTGGCCAACCGGCGACAATGCGACCGACACCGTCTTCGGGAATTTCCATCTCAACCTCACCCTCCTCGAGCACTGGAATTACACCCTCTACAGCAACAACACCATCTCCAACGGCACCAAATGCTACCTCACCTTCGGCAAATACCCGCCCGCCGCCCTGCTATACCAAAACGGCACTTTCATCAACTCGACCTCATGCTATTCGGCCATTGACCCCGTCGGCATCCGCGGAGGCGTCGGCATCGCCTTCGCCGTCCTTTACGCCATCTCGCTCTTGTTCATCTGCATCAACCTAACCAAGCACGGCAAACGATATCTCCCAGCTGAGAAGAGGTTTTACCCATTGGGCAGAAGATGGCAGTGGTACTGGGGCCTGTTCGTGTGCGGCGCGGCCGTCATCGGCCTGTTCACCGGCGTCGATGTCGATCGGTTCTACCTCCCCGAGATCCCCATCGTTCTCAACAACTTCTTCTGGTACCTGATGCAGATGGGCGCCATGGCCTTGGTGTGGGAGGCGGTGCGGCACTGGGGAAGCTGGATGGAGCGGCAGTTCATCGACCCAAACCCCTTCGTCCTGAAGCAGACAGATAAGAGGGGCATGTTCGAGTTCTGGCTGCCGCTGTTCTTCTACTTCTGGCTCTGGATCAACTTCTTCCTCGTCATCCCTCGCAACTGGGGCAACATCGAGAAGCAGCGCGACCCCGACCAGACACGGACAATCGCGGCGCCCTCGGCGACCGACATCCGCTTCAAGCTGGCTACTTTCTGTCTCTTTATCTGCTGGCTGACTATCGGGACCTCCATGTGGCACTCGATCCGCCACTACGAGCCTCGGAACCGCGGTCTTTTCAACCGCGCCATCGGCTTCCTGGGCTACATGCCCTTCCGCTTCGTCTTGCTGCTGCCGCTCTCCCTGGCTGTGGTCGCCTACCAAGGGCTCGCCGCCTGGGAATTTTGGCTCTCGCCCCAAAAGGTCGATACCAACGTCATCGCCATGTACGTCGGCGGCTACGTTCCAACCATCCTGATTCTCTGGGTTCAGATCATTTCGGGCTTCCTGCGGCCCAACGAGGACAAGAACCTGATCCAGCAGCGCCGCCAGCGAGGCGACGCCGTCGACCGCGACTTGGGCATCGTCAAGAAGCCGGCCTGGTGGCGCCGCGTGAACGGCGACATGCCCGACCAGAACATGCGCGACCGCCTCATGCGCAACGTGCGCGAGGTCGGCGGCGGCGCGGCCACCGCCCGCAACGTGGAGTTGGCCGCCGAGACGCGGGCGCGCGAAGCCGACCAGGCGCAGGCCGCGGCGGAGAGGGAACGGGCGGCAGGAGGGACGACGGCCCCGATCGAGATGAATGAGATCCGCCGCGCCAACTCGATCGCCAGCAGTGTCCGGACCTCTACGGCCCCTCCGCCCTACGAGTCAATGTACGGCGGCAAGAGTACCAATAGGAGGTCCGAAAGAGCCATGCAGGCAGCTGCGGGCTTGCTCTTCCCGAACGCCGCGCCGTCGCCTCCTCGTCTCCCGCCAATGGACCACGAGGATGCGGCGATGACGGGCCGCGGAAGGGCCGCAGGGGCCGGTGCCGGTGCAGGAGGACTTCAAGCACCCCGGCCTGGCACCAGCGAACGGAGTAATAGCACAGCTTCGGGCGCGTCCCTAAATGCGCCCCCTCAACAAATAAAGAGCATGTTGGACGTGTAAGAAAGGGCAAGCTTTATGTGGTCATGCATCTCACAAGCCAACATCTCTCGACTATATTGAAAGAAAACGGGGTTCAAGGAACCTCATATGAGTTGGGCAAAGTCATGGCCAAAAGATAAAAAGCGCACCGGCGACAGACTCCAAAGACCACTTCTGCAAAGGTTACGATACAAGTTATGTCTTGTGGGATTATTTACGGCTTTACAGCAGCAACTGCTTTACGATTTATGAATTAGGTACATTGGATTACATGCAGTACTAACACTCATTTGGGGGTTTGCCAACTCCGAAACGCGGGGAGGAGGCATTCGGCATTCGGATTCCTATGTTCGGGTCGAGCGGCGGCACTCATGATGCCGGTGAATCCCCTGCTAGTCGTTGCTTGATAGTAGACAGTGCATACGGCACATATTGATAATAGTAAAATGTCTTATTAAATGCATATAATACCAGTTCCTGCCTTGTGTAGGATCCAAACTACATTTAATAATGCCCCTCTGATTGCTTTCTCAAACCCGGTCAAACAATGTCTTGACGTGCGCAAGCCGTCCCAAATCACACCGTCATGAACGGAAACATCACCGAATTGTCAGGAATTGACTGTCTCCATTAGGGCCACGGTCTTCGCGGCCTTGCTATGTACAGAAGTGATGCTTATAGAATGCACCCCATTGCTACAGATCTCTTCTGTTTACTTTCTTCTCCAACCACCCGTGACATATACTCTTCACTCCTGGTAGTCCAGGAAACTTTCCTAAATCCCTCAATCCGTTTCACACCAGTTCCTCTCAGCACGTCTCAGTCCAACTTGCTTCAATATAGGACAATGTGCACGTGGCAGAGAGAGTATCTGCTCCAGGGCCGGTTGAGCCCCTCCCACTCCCCTTTTCTCATGTATTCGTTCCGTCGTGTAAAAATAGAGAAAATGTATAAGAACAAAGACCAAAATCATACGCAAGGTTTGCTATCCATCCAACGCCATACCCTCTTCGGGCCCCCTTTCCGCAATGGTTAAACGCCAAAAGATCCACACAGGTAGTTGGGTATATTACCGTGAAGACCAAAACAGTGGGAAAATTATAGGATTTCCTTGAGCCGAGCCTTTTGTTCGGCAGTTAAGCTTGTGGGGAACTTGACGTTGTACTTGATGATGAAGTTGCCTCGCTCACCGGGCTTCTTGGAGATGGGCATGCCTTGGTTTGGGTACGTGTCAGAACTGCCGGGTTGTGTAGGTCCGCCTTTTTCGATAGTAATCTGTTTGCCATCGATGGTCGTGACCAGGCGTCTCCAGCCAGTCAAGGCTTCCTTCAGACTAAGGTCGACGGTGTGGGTCAAGTCGTCACCGTCGCGAGCATAGAGGACGTGAGGTTTCTAGGAATCGGGTTAGCGATCGAACTCCAGCGCTCCTTACAGTCGCATAGGGTTGATTGGGCTTGCTTACCTCTTCCACGATGAAGTGCAGATCCTGCTTACCGCCCTCCTCTTGGTCACCAACGCCCTTGAACTTAATCTTGCTTCCCTTCTTCAGACCTGGCTTGATGGGCACCTCGAGGACCTGGTCACTGGTGGTCCGTTTGCCGCTGTCATCGAATGTCTTGCGCTTGATCTTCATCTTCTTGGTCACCCCCTTATAGAGTTCCTCCAAGGTCAGAGGAAGAGCGCGCTCCACTGTGGTAACCTCGGGCGTGGCCTCACGTGCGCCGCTTCGGAAGCTATCTTGCGGGAAGCCACCGCGCATACGGCTTGACCGACTGCCTCGTGGCATGCCGCCGCCAATGATATCGGCAAAGTCATCATCGTCATAGCCGCCGCCGCCGCCGCCGCCGCCGGCAGAAGCGCGCATGAATTCGGCAAAGATGTTGTTCGGGTTGCTGAAGTTGAAGCCATTGCCGCCCCCACCTCCGTTGGTGCTGAAGTGGTAGGTCCTGGCGCCGCCACCGCCTCCGCTGGGCATGCCGCCGAAATTGAAGCCCTCAAATCCACCAGGCATGCCGCCGCCACCGGCCCCGGCAAAGGGGTTTTCTCCGGGAGGAGGTGCGGATCCGCCCCCGCGTAACAGGAACTCGAGACCGTACTGGTCATAGACTTTGCGCTTCTCGGGGTCGGACAGAATCTCGTAGGCCTGGGAGCATTCTTTGAACCTCTCGGCAGCGGACGGATTGTCCTTGTTCTTGTCGGGATGCCATTTCAGTGCGGCTTTTCTGTTGAGGGGACGCTGTTAGTATGTGCTTGGAATATCCGATTGGATGTCCTGGCCAATGTAGCAGTTGAATAGGTAGGCTGTCGTTGCAGAGAAACCCGACGGCGCCCTTTGCATACAATCCATCTTGGGCCGGCCCAAGGTGGGGAACGGATAGTGGCAGAGACGAGGGGGAAACAATGACATGGAGAGGCTCAGCCAACTTACCGATATCCCTTCTTGATCTCGTCTTGTGTGGCGTCAGGCTTGACGCTCAGCTGGTCGTAAAGTTTTGTCTCTTTCACCATAGTGCCGGTGGGAAAAGATAAGTGAGGTGAGAGTGTACTAAGCAATCGAGCGTGGTTGAGTGCGGGTGCCGTACAGATATATGAGGAGTGCTGCGGGCGAAGGAAGTGCAGGATAGGAACTTCTGCAGCGAACGAGGGGAGAATCCAAAGCCCAGTCCAATGCAAAATGGAAGCTTCTCTGTATGCTCGTGTCTGCTGGATCGCAAGAGAAAAAAGAAAAAAGAGAATCAAGTGGCAGAATGCGACGAGGCAGTCTGGGGATCTTGGGAATAAGGTGTTGACCCGGCCCAATGACCTGAAGGCTGGCTCGTGCTAGGCCCCCCGGGCGTCCCCAGTTATGGGTGGGATAGAAGGTTCTGGTCAGGCGCTGCTTCAATTCGCCAGCAGTGACGCCCAATGAATGTGGCCCCCAGCAGCCAGCAGCCAGCAGCCAGCAGCAAGCAAGCAAGCAGCAAGGTCGATCTCTGGTCGATGGATCTCGGTAGCCGGCACCCAATGCATGTAGAAAAAAGTCGATCTCGGTCCTCTATTCGAGTTGCTTCTCGAAAACCACCTTCTCGTTACCTTGGCACTTGGGTTGTGTCGGATGCGTAACAGACACTTGTTAAAGCGGAATGACGCCGAGTGCGGGGTGATGGCACATGGATGGCTTATAACCCCCGCCATTCCCGTCACCAGTCCCTACAGTATACCGTTGGCAACGCGGATGTGATATCACTGTCAGTTGGTGCCAGAACCTAGGAAGCTTCTAGAAGCTTCCAACACATCGGTCGTCTGTCGGACGATAGACACAGAGGTATACACTATACTGACTGGTCGGGCAGGCTACTGGAATGGCCATCGTATTTGGAGCGACCATGCAGCAGCCATGCCGCCATGCTTTGTAGGGCTGACAGGTATCGGCGATTACTCCACATGAGCCGCCATGGCGTTCGACATCGCTTCTTCCGCGGTTTCCTCATTGGGCGGGTGCCGGATCTATGTGTGTATAGGCAATGCCATATGGCCAAGCAGCCAGGTTACATCGGCGACTTATTTATATCCCGTGGTGGCTCGAAGGGATCGAGGCCTGCAATGTTTTAAAACGTCCCATTTTTCCGCGATTGAGGAGGAAAGCACAGTCGTGCGCTACTCGGCTCGGCGGACAGGGGACGACATTGCTATCAGGCCATAGTTCCAATTCCTCCATTTCGCGCTGGCCGGGGCCTCGTCATGTGTCCTACGTATACAAAACTATAGCGCATTGATTTGTCGCCTTGCTTCCCGTCCTTCACCAACGTCGCCATGTTGATGCGCCGAGCCGTTCGAACCGTGGCAGCGGCCCTGCTGCTCGGTCTTTCACGGGGCGAATGTCCCAATTATAGCTCGCACTCCCAGCAGCAACACGAGCCTCTGTCGGCGGGCGCCTATGCCCTCTCCTACATGCGACCCGATCCCGCCTGCCGGACCTTCAACTCCTCCGGAGTCGAGGACATCATCGCGCGCCTGAAGGGCGAGATATTCGACCCGGACCTGAACCGTCTGTTCGAGAACACCTTCCCGAACACCCTGGACACGGCCATCAAATGGCGCGGCGTGGCGGCCAACAACACGGCCGAGGAGCTCTGCTTCGTCATCACGGGCGACATTAACGCCATGTGGATTAGAGACAGCGCGGACCAGATCGCTCCGTACAAGCCGGCCATGACCAATGCTACCGACGACATCGCGTCCCTCTTCCGCGGTGTGATTAACATGCAGGCGCGCTACCTTGTCATCTCGCCGTATTGCAATGCCTTCCACCCGCCGCCCGAGAGCGGCATGAACCCGGACATCAATACCCACCCTTACCAAGTAACGCCTCCGTACGACAAGAAGATTGTGTTTACGTGCAACTTTGAGCTGGACGACTTCGCCGCGTTCCTGCAGGTCGGCCACGACTACTACAATGCGACGGGCGACGTGGACTTCTTCGGGAAGTTCCAGTGGATCTACGCGATCCAGTCCATCATGTCGGCGTCCAAGGCTCTGAAGCAGCCCACTTATGGCCCCGACGGGGAGTGGGTCAAGCCCGAGTACACATTCCAAAGCGAGACCTTCACGGCCTCCGGCACTCTGGGCAACCACGGCATCGGCAATCCTGTCAACTACACAGGCCTGATCCGCTCGCCGTTCCGGCCCAGCGACGACGCCGCCACCTACGACTTCAGCATCCCCGCCAACATGATGATGGCCGTCTACCTCGAGTCCAACGCGAACATCATGGAGCGGCTGCCGAACGCGCCGGCAGGCTTGACCCAGGAGATGCGCGACATGGCCGCGGAGATCCGAGAGGCCGTCAAGACGTGGGGCACCGTGAAGGCCCCGAACGGGAAGAGGGTCTTCGCATACGAGGTCGACGGCTACGGCGGGCAGAACCTGATGGACGACGCCAACGTACCCTCGCTCCTCTCGGCGCCGTTCCTCGGATACCTCGACAAGAGCGACGAGATCTACCAGAACACGCGCAGCCTCATCCTGAGTCGGTCGAATCCGTTCTGGTGCCAGGGGCCCGTCATCAGCGGCATCGGCAGTCCGCACGTGCAGCCGGGAGCCACGTGGCCCATGTCCAACATCATCCGGATTATGACGACGGATGACGATGTTGAGATCAAGACGAACATCAAAATGGTCTTGTCGAGCACGGCCGGGCTCGGGCTCATTCACGAGAGTATCAACAGTTTTGACGAAAAGAGGTGGTCGCGACAATGGTAGGCAACAACTTCAGACCACGCATATCAATGAAAGCATGCTGATTACGAACTACGTTTTAGGTTTACTTGGGCAAACGGGCTTTTCGGGCAGATGATCTTGGATGTCGAAACTAGGAAACCTTATCTCTTGAAAGAAAGTTACCAACCGTTCAGGTACATGGCCACCTGAGCCAGTGTTTGAACAGTTGGGGTTGCCTTCGGAAGATGTGCCAGGCCGCCATGCATGGGGAAGGGAAACCCGGTATATGTTCGCTTGGAGTCGGAGGCTTACCAAGCTACACTGACCAGCCTGTGCGAGTCCTGTTTAGGAGGATACTGGAGGTAGCCATTGATCATGGAGAAGTCTCTCAGATGGCCCTTCATTTCATTTGGCACAGGAGCTTTCTACGGTGATATATGCATTCTCCTGACGTGGAGTGCATCTATATACACGTGGACCGACAATACTACGGTTGAAAAGAGATCAGGTAGAAACGGTGACCACACCCTAGATAGACCATTGATAAGCCAGGACGTTTCAGAACATGGGGGTTTCACCAATAATAGCCTGCTAGGCGGCGATTCAGAACAATATACGGCTCATGCCAGGACAGTTGGAAAACCGCATGATTGACGATTCGTGGGACAGCATCGGCGGCCACACTCGAGAGTCAGCTAGGGTGTAATCCTACCCATCCCACTCCCGAAAACAAAACTTCTGGCCGGTTTCTAGTCGAAAAGATGGAGGGTTTGAAATCTCCAGCTGAAGAAGTCCTGGTCGCAGAAAATATGAAAACGCTTAATGCCTTCGATGACTTGGGTTCGTCGGGAATTCCGGCGCCACCCCCGCCTCCCTGTCGTGCCTATTCTGCATTGCCGCCTGAGGATTGTTTGGCGGCTGTTGTGGTTGCGGTTGTAAATAGGCCTGCAGGGGCCTGACCGTTTCTGTCCCATCTTGACAATATCGAGTCAGCAATTATCCGAGGAGTTGTTTCATTTAGGAGAGGGGAGGACTTTACCACTGGCAACTGGTGTCACGTTTACTGGCGGCTCACGGATGTAGTAGTGGATGACAGTGGCCACGCTGCCTGGCGAGCTCGGAGGGTTGCCTCTATTGTCTATGTTCAGCATCCCACTGACAAAGGACCAAACGTCCCACTTTCTACTGGGCTCCTGGGATTGATGCTGGTGCCGGTGTTGCCACTGCCCGCCGGGTATTACATCTCAGCGGCACCCACCGGATGGGTGGCGGCAGGAGGCTGTTGCATCGTAGGACATGGCATAATATCCTGCTGCCTACGAGTAGCAGTCAGCCGGTTTAGGAACCAAAACAGCCAGTGTCGTGGTTGTCATAGTGTTGTTCCCGTTCTCGTTCCCTGAGGCTAGAAAGAAAAGCTCTCACCTGTCCTGTTGCGATGGCGCGAATGCTCATGTGCTGAAACATACGGTTCAGCCACACGTTCGGTGTTTGATTGTGTTTTGTGTGCTTGAATCGTTTGACCACTCGATACGAAACCAGGCAGAGGTGATGCTGGACATTTACGCTGCCAATACACGATAGTGAAGGTTGCCATATCATTTATCATGGTAACTGACTGGCGTGCCGCAAGGGGTATAGAGTGATCCTATGGGAGCCGGCAGCCCCTGAAACCAGTCAGATGACGTCCAATCCAGTCCAACCAGCGATGGGGGACTTGATGTAACAAGCCATCACGTATTCACTTATTGACTGCTTCCCGACCACCCCTGATGCAACTTTTCTCATAACGAATGTACAAATAGGGCTGCCCACTGGTCATGTTTGACCTACGGTAATATAAGCCCGACTGTCAGCTCACAGACGCCAGTGGGTGTATAATTCACACCCAGGGAACATGCCAATCAGCTTGACTTGAAAAGACGGAGATTTTGGGCAGGAGAAAGAAAAGACGACAATGGTTTCTTTGAGTGGTAATAAAGGCTTGGTGCTCTTCGGTTTCCTCCTGCCAGTATCCTATGCCCTCGCACAGCAGCAGAACCCCATCCGGGTGCAGTCGGCGACAGTGCTGGGCAACATCACGAGCGGAAACTTCCCCAACGTCTATCGAGACGCCGGATGGGAGTCGCAGGTCGGCAGTCACTGGCTCAAGTTCTACGCCGACACGCTGACCTGCGACGACGGCCCCGCGGGTCCCTGCCACGGCTTCGCGTCCAACACGCTTGTGGCCTCGACCGGGAACCCAATTGTCAACCATGATATCGGCAATCCTGGCCCCGGCAACAACCCCGGCGGCCTCTGTCAGTCTGTCACTGACAACACTCGACCCCAGCTCTCGGCCATTATCAGTACCGGCTCCAACACGGGCGTCGCCTGGTACCATTCCGTCGGTCCCGCCACCTCCCAGGACATCAACGGTGCTGTGGTCAATTCGGGCGTCGCTACCATCACATGGAATGGAGGGGACAGCACGCCAACATGTGAGATGTCTGCGTAAGTCTTTGATATTCAATGGGTCTGTGCCAACTTCGCTGCTTTCAACGCATGACTGACAAGAAATTCTCTACTTAGCCCTATGTGGGATGACACTGAGCCTGTATGGGGCGATAAGGGCGTTTGGGTGAGTGTCTCCTCCTCCCCCGAGGAATGTGTAGTTGGACTATTCTAGTCACTGACTGCTTCCAAGGGGCCGGGCATTGACGGTTACGTTTATGTTCTCGGCGGACTTTCCAGTCTCGCGCCAGGCCACGAGAACCCCTTTATATGGCTTTCTCGCGTCCCATTCGGCAGCTTTCTCGACGTCAATGCCTACCAGTACTGGAATGGGTCCGCGGTGAGTAATCTCTCCAACCCCCCTATAGGGTCGGCAGTAAAAATAGAGTGTGGGCGGCTGACAGTATACTTACTACCCATAGTGGGCCAGCGAGCGCCTCACGTATCCAGACTACAACGGTTGGGCTCCGGCAACAGTCATTACTGGTACTGCGGGCACCTTGCTCTACAGCAACTACTACAGCACCTTCGTCTACGTCCAATCAGACTGGGGCAGTGAGTCCCTTCTTTGCCTAAGCAGGCGGCTTCCTCTGGTGAAAGGGGCGCAAGTGCTGATCCAGCTTTACGAGCATAGATGTTATAGCGAAGACAGCATCGTCGCTTCAGGGCCCATGGTCGGATCCGGTGACCTTGTTCTCCTCCAAGGATGGAATCATCTACGCCCCAGCGCCGCAAACGCACTACGATAGCAGCGGGAAGACAATGGTCATCGACTACTCTATATTCTCGCCTATATACATGAAGTCTGTGAAGGTGGTGAGTGCCCGGCCTTTCTATAAACCGTGCCAAGAGTGCCATATACTGACCGATTGCTGCGGCAGACATTTGAATAGCCATTGATTTGTGGCTCCATTGCAACAAAATACCTTTACAGATCCGTGCAACCCCTTCGCATAACCGCAAGATAGCAGACACCGCATATCTGTACATCACCATTGTTCTGCAAGTCTTACTTCTCAACATGTGCCGCGTGTCCCTCTTCCTCATCCTTGCCCATGCCCTCGTTGGCCTTATCCGCTGTCCTTCGCCGCTGGAGCACCGCATCAATGTCGGCCGGGCGTATGGAGCTGTTGCGGCGCACCTCGTCCCGCTCGTGCTCGAGGTATCGGAGGGGCCGCTTGGAGGAGCGGGCGTCGGGGTCGCGAAAGACGAAGATGTCGTGGTTCTCCTGGAAGAAACGGTCGACGTCCTCGAGGGACCGGTCGGCCGTCTCCGGGTAGAAGATGTAGACGATGGGGATAAACGCAAAATTGAAAACGGTCCAGATGATGTAGAACCGCCAGCCCAGGCTCGCGATGCCCACGGGCGTGATCTCGACCACCATGAAGTTGACGATCCAGTTAGTCGCCGTACCCAGCGCCGCGCCTTTCGTGCGCATGCTTAGGCTGTTGATCTCGGTCGGGTACAGCCACGGCACGCCCTGCCACCCGATGCCGAAGAAGACGTAGTAGAGGAAGAAGAAGGCGATCGAGGCCTTGGCCCAACGCTGGTTCGCCACGAGGCCGATGGACTGGTCCTCGTTGTAACGGATGCAGATGGTGATGATCATGTAGCAGAAGAACTGGCCAAAGGCAGCGTCTTTCGTTCTTTGTATAAGCGCCAGCCAAGATAAGCCAGGGGGTAGAGAGCACTTACACATCATCATTTTTCTTCGTCCCCATCGCTCAACGTTGGGGATTCCGATCAAACTGAAAAGCAGGTACGAGACCGAGTTGCAGGCCGCCAGCAACCTTGCGAGCTTGTTGTCTAGCCCGACAGATCGGATCAAGACCAGGGGAAGGTAGTATGAGGTGACGTTGATCCCGCTATAGTATGGAAACCCCCGAAGTCAGTCCAGGCTCGAGCATCGGTAATATGTGGAAGTGGGAGTGGGAGCCGGGGAAACTGACCTGAACTGCTGCATTGCTTGGGTTCCCATACCGAGGATCATTCGACGGATCGTACTGGTGCCTTGATTGGGTCCCGTCTTGCCGCGAAGCAGCTGGGACCAGGGAACATTGTTCTCCCGCTCATAGTTCACCGCCCATTGGATATCCTTGGACTGGGTGACGATGTATGGGTCGTCCACATCTAGATTCTCGAGGTCGGCCAGAATGATGTCGGCTTCTTGGACGCGGCCCTTGGCAATGAGCCAACTAACGGAAACCAAGCCATTCAGTATACAGGCAGCAACATCCACCATCGTTTGAGCAGCGTAAACAGACTTACCGAGGGCTTTCGGGTAGCCACGGAACCGTGGCCCAGAGAACAAAGATGAAGATGAACTGGATAGCCAGGGGCAGACGCCAAGCAATAGAGCCCGAGGCATAGGAAAGCCCAAATGTGACCCAGTTACCTAGACGAGTTTGTTATCAGCTTTTCTTCCATCCTTAGTCCAATTTGAGTCGTGGCAAGAAGCAAAGAATACGTACTCAACATGAACCCGAAGATGTTCATGATCATTTCGATGATGACGAGCTTGCCGCGCCAGCTGGCCTTGGACGTCTCGCCCTGCCAGACGGGGGCTGTGGAGGTGTTGATGCCGTTGCCGATGCCTGCGACGACGCGGCCCACGATCATCTGCGGCATGCCGAAGGCGGCGATCTGCAGGATGGCGCCCGCGGCCATAATGGTAGTGCCTAGCATGACGGTGTTCTTGCGGCCTAGACGCTCGCCCAGGTACATGGTGGACAACGCGCCCAGGAAGCATCCCACGTCGTAAATAGCCGTCACCGTCGACTGCAGCTTCTCGTTGTTGGCGATGCCCAGCAGGTCCAGGAAGTCTGGCGTCACGATGACGCCGCCGAAGACGCCTTGGTCATATCTAAAGTAGAGAAGCACGTCAGTTGGGCGCTTCTTCGGATTTCTGGTTCAACTCACCCAAAAAAGTGTCATATCGGTTGCGCATGCCACAGTAACCCAAAAAGTGAGCCATGCTCCTCTCAAGCCAAAATATCGCTGTCTGGCTCTTACTTTCATCTTGCCTTGTTAGATGGCGCCCGGTTATTTCGAGTAGTCGGGAATGTGGCCCAAGTAGTCTGGTCGTATATGTCCTTTCCACGACTTGGATTTGGTCCGTACGGGTTTGAGGCGCATATGCATAAAGATAGAGACTATACAGACATGAGACGGGGTGAAGTCGGGGGGAGCACAGCAGACTCTTATGGGCGAAAGCATGATGCACAAGTCCGTCTGATAGCTCTACCCAGGACGGCGGCTCCTGGACAGAGCGCCGTCCAGATCATCGCCGTAAGTTTCGCCTTAATGATCGCTCCTGCGCAAGGGCAATTCCTGATTCGCCAACGGCCTTCTTTAGGGGAGACATCTCGGCATCCAAACCCAACCCCGCAGGTCGAACTGACTCTCCTAGTGTCATGAGGCGTCCAGGCGACGCTGGGATGTTGGCCCCAAACCCCAGATACCCCAGATATGACGTCTGGTCTCCTGTCCATCTTCCAAGAATTCAGACCACGCGAGGATATGTTAGTGGGTATGCCCATGTCGAAATGCCCCGGCTAGGCGCAGCTACCCATACAATAAGCTTAGGAGCCGGCATATCGACGTTCCAGGTAGCCAAGAAGTGAGTTTCTACTTGTATGTCGGGTGCCGTACGGCAAGCGGATGTCACGCTAAACCGGTCGTTCTCACTTGACAGCCTCAGCCAGACTCCCTAAGCCAACATTAACACCAAACTACCATTTCCGATAGGATAATATATCGATTTATACCGGATTAATCAGAATTAGACGCTCTACATTTCTCTATTTTTTTAATTTTTAAAACTATAGGTATAAAGCTGATTGTGGTAGTATTATTATCACTAGAATGAAGTTTGGTGAAATCTCACTACGTCCGGTTTAGCGTGACATCCGCTTGACGGGTATGCAGAACCACATTTGGCGATCAGAGCCATTCTAAGCAGCAGAAGTAGCAGCAGATGCCATCCGGAGTGTCCGATACCCGTCTGCGGGATATATTTCGGGGATTTGGTCGTTGGGTTCTTGTCTCTGCGAGTGGCCTAGATTAGACTTTGTTTGCGCTGCCACAGCCTCAAAGGGCAGTGCCGTCGTCCGATCCTTACGTGTTTGATGAGATGACATCAATCATCTATTGCATCGAGTCTTTTTCCTTTTTACAGACTGAGAGCCACAATGACTGCTACCATCCATTCGTGTAATACCCTCGCACTGTAATCTTTTCATGGCAGACAACGAGCACGACGATCACTTGAAACTAGCGGATTAGTGTAAACTTAGAGCTCGGGAAGGCATCTAGGAAACATCGCACAGATGATGACATTGTTACTAGGAGACTAACCTAGCATGAGCCCGCAACTTTGGAAACGGGATTGGATAGTCTCCTCCATTAGCACGCGATGTATGCGAACCAGAGCTTCAGGACAACGGAGAAGCCGCATGTCCATCGCAGCATAGATACGGTATCTTCAATCAGTATTTATTCGTAAAGCGTAGAGTACCAAGACCGTTAAGCAGTCCTTCGCACTCCTGATGCCGTCTATAGTCGTTCGTTCACACACGGACTGCGAACCATGTATCCGTAACACCAGCGCACCAAAAACAGTTAAAACCGAGACATAGGGCGCAATCAGCTGAGCCCCCAGAAAGCCCAATACCAAAGTCGACAGTTCCTATAGTCTTCGTACAAGCCCGTTCCCGATGGCCCCTTTCCAGTCCCATGCGTTTTTGTGTCGTGATCATATTCGACCAATGCACTCTCCACCGTGTAGCTGTTCTTTGCAGACCTCCAATGTCCAGAATCCCTTTTAGTGCAAGGTACGGTCGTAGTTTCCAGCGGGGAACTGCGCAGGCCTCGTTACGTCGTCGAAATCGCTGACCGAAGGAGGCGCATAGAGCCTAGGACCGCCTGCATCTGAGCCGCCGTAGGATGAGGCGTATGGGTCGTTATGCGGCGTGAGGCGGCCAGCGTCCGCAAATGGATTGTCAAGCTGCGGCGCGGCAGTTGAGCTGGTGTGCGGGCGGTATTCGGTTTCGCTGTCAAACATGGGTCGGCTGCCGTACGAGTCGGCGTTGTAGGGGGTGTGGTGGGAGGGGCCGAGGTGATCGCCATCGTGGTCGTCCATGTTAACAGGTGCGTAGGCTTCTTCGTCGTGGGGCGCCATCGAGAAGGCGGCTTTGTCGGGGTCGATGTTTTGCGCGCGCTTACCAACCTTGTCGTAGCCGGGGAGGTTGCCGTTGAAGTTGTAGTATTGCACAGTGTAAAGACTCACGATGGTGGTGCCGATCCAGAACAGACTGTTGAGCTCGTTAGCATAGTTGCGCCGGCCTTACTTGGGGGCGGGAATCTAAAACGTACATCTCGAAGAAAGCTATGCCGACAATGGCCTTGCTGACCTTGCATTGGTTCCCACACGAGTTGGCCGTGTTGTAAGCAGCTTGACTGGCGAAGGCCGACAGCCAGAATATGGCGAATACGCCGTCGACGACAGCCATGGCATGAGGCTGGGCCAGTTTGCGCGACCTTTCCCAGCGCGGTGTCATAACCAAGTAGATCCAGGCCAGTACGGAAAGAAAGCACTGCAGATTGATCGCTCTGTCAGTAAGTGGGTTTTGCGCGAGGTAGAGTCGAGATGGCGGGACGTACCAGACCGAATGGCCAGCCATTGTTGCCGTTGATAGCTGCTTTATCGTCCTTGAAAAGGATTATTTCTAATACGAAGATGACGAAGCCAAACAAGATCTGCATACTATGAAGACCCAGCTTGACGCCGGGGACATAGTCGGCGTCCCATTCCAGGTTATCGAAAATGGCCATTGCGGGTGGCCGCCGAAGAGGTTCAGATGCGGTGCAAGTATGTAGCTGTCGATAACGCGGGGGTGTTCAATCAGGGTTCGAGGCTCGAGGTGGGTGAGACAGAAAGGGATAAAGAATACCAGATCTGGCGGCCGAAGCAAAAGTGAGGAAAGTCGACTGCCGACCAAACCAGCTGCGTTCTTTTTTTAGGGGTACAGCGAGGACGATTGTTGATTGTCGGTACGAGACGAGACGTTGGGCGGTTTACTAAAGGCGGAGCCCCCCGTTTCAATGTTTGGTATGGCCCGTCCTCCAAGGTGAAACCCGTATTATGTGCAGGCAGGTTGACAGGATGTCGAAGCAGCGAAAAGTGCAGGAGGACAGTAAGTAAATACAGTACGGCACGCTGTTGATGTTTTGTTCTACGAGGAGAAGTTTTTGTTGTATTTGGTCTTTGGCTGGCTATGTGTTAAGTGGGAAAACAACATTCAAATCAAGGCAGCCGGATTAGCTAGTAGTAATAGTGGCAGTCGCAGTTCACGCATATTCCAATTCTTTATTGGAGCTCTCTCTCTCTCTCTCTCGCTCTCTCTCCAACTCTCAGCCAGCACCAGCAGCATCAGCCTCCTACAGCAGGCCTCTCACTTCTCTGACGCGCGTTGGGCACCGGCTTCCCTAGTGTTCCTCTCACCACTGAGCCCTGTTATGTCAGAGAAATCCACGATTCCGTTGCTTGGCTGTTACCCAGGGTCCCATTAAAGCCGCTGCGCCATGAACCTACAGTCGTCCAATCACCGCCCGGGAACAGCGACCGCTTGAACGCCCTGCGCGGCTGAGCCATGCTCCAGTGGCTTCGGCGGTGGCTAGAGAGGCAATAGTTCGCCATCGCCATTGGCCTCATTCTGCTGCTTGGCTCAGGCCGCCGACTTGTTCTGATTGTGTCGTTGGCTGGCAATTTTTGGGGTCGCTGCTGCGGCTCTACAAGTTCTTCACAACTACCTTCCTTGATTCAAAGTGGTGCATTACAGTACAGTAACGCCGATCCTGAATCTGATACAACCCGGTCTTTCTGACGTATTGCCTTCGCGAGGCTGTGCGTTGACGTATGCATGCCTTGCCCACTAGACCAATTCTGGGGTAAGCAGAAGACCACATCTTCTGCACATCTGGCATTATCGGCAGGACTGCAACGAATCTCTGTACATGCGGTTCTGCGTGAGGTATACTTTGCTTATTAGCCACCAGCCCCTCCAACTCCGCCTTCTCTTCTTCTTTGTTGCGCTTAGCAGCGACGACATCTGAATAGGCTTCGTAGTCGATTGTTCCTGCACTGACAATCTCAGCGACCAGGCCCTGTCCAGAAGCCTGTCCACCCCGTTATCGGCCTGCCGGCTTGTCCCGTGGGGGGGCATGACGGTGTCCCCACTTGCCGCCAGACGAGCTCGTGAAAATCAATGTTCTTTAGTCATCATGCGTGGTTATCTTGATCCCCGATAGCTGTCGTCTTCTCTCCTCTTGGCCTTTCCTATCGTTAGCTAAAGAGTCATAGGTAGAGGGTCTAGAGGGTCACTCTAGCTCGAGCTGTGTCGACCGAGTGCTGCATCGATCGGCAACATACTCCTATATCTCTGTCTGGATCACTCGGAGGGAAATAACAGCCGCTGAAGAGCATGTCAATGCAGGGCCACGACGCCGAGGCTGCCCAGCCCTCTATCGTGGTGACAACCCCGAGCGGCCGGAACGAGAGAACACCGCTCCTGCAAGATGCCATACCCGCCGAGCAGACCCGTGGATCGAGCCATGATGACGAACAGGCCGCCGTCGTCGAGGAAGTCACTGGCGCTAAGCTTTGGCTGATACTGTGCAGCGGCTGGGTTGGTGTCTTCTTGGGCGCCATCGATGCTTCCATCATTGCCACTTTATCCGCTCCCATCTCGAGCGAGTTCAAGTCCTTGAGCTTAATGTCGTGGCTGGCGACTGCGTACCTGATCGCTAACGCAGCCTGCCAACCCATTTCAGGCCGGCTGACGGACATATTTGGTCGCGGTCCCGGGCTTGTTTTCAGCAACCTGTTCTTCGCTGCTGGCAATCTGATCTGCGGGCTTGCTAGAGACGAGACCGTCATGATACTGGGACGTGTGGTTGCAGGCATCGGAGGAGGTGGCCTGATGACAATATCGACATTCCTTGCTACGGATCTGGTTCCGCTCCGTAAGCGTGGCATTATCCAAGGAATGGGAAATATTGCCTACGGGTCTGGCGCCATGCTGGGAGGCGTGTTCGGCGGCCTCGTCAACGATTATTCGAGCTGGGGGTGGCGATTGGCATTTCTCCTCCAGGTGCCACCTGTTCTGGTCTCCGCATGCCTTGTCGCCTACCTCGTGCGGGTGCCTCCAAAGGTTTCGCAAAAAGTCGTACTTGGCACGCATTGACTTTGTCGGCGCGTTCCTGATCATAGTCTTCCTGGTGCTCCTTCTTCTGGGACTTAATGCCGGGGGAACCTGGTACCTTGGGTGCATCCACTTCCACTGACAACCATACCGTTATCATTTGTAGCGTTGATCGGCTTCATCATCTGGGAGTCACGGGTAGCGCAGCCCGTCATACCTGTACGACTGCTCATGCGTCGTACAGTCTTCACAGCTTGTATGACAAATCTGGTGTGTACCATGGGCAACATGATGGCTCTGTTCTTCGTTCCACTATACCTCCAGGCCCGCGGCGGCTCCGCCACCTCCGCCGGTCTTGTCATTCTGTTTGCGCCGATTGGCATCTGCTTCTCTTCTGTCGGCAGTGGCTACGTGATGAAAAAGACCGGCCGCTACGTGGCGTTAGGCATTCTGGCCGTCTCCCTGCAAACTGCACATGTCATCATTCTGACTACGACCAACGACACCACCCCCAAATGGCAGCTCATGCTGTCATTCCTACTGCTCGGCTCAGGATACGGCGCCATGCTTACTATTACGCTCCTGGCTTGCCTGGCAGCGGTAGACCATTCCCAGCAGGCCCCGATCACAGCGGCCACGTACGGCTTTAGGTCTGTTGGAGGCACGGTGGGCATCACCATCGCATCGGCAGTCTACCAGAACGTGCTCAAGACTCAGCTTTGGGAGAGGTTTGGGGGTTTCCCCGACGCTGCTACCGAGATCCCGCGTATACGAGACGATCTCGATGAGCTCAGGCACTTGCCCGAGGGCTGGGATGCTGGTGCCGTGATCTCGGTCTTCATGGAGGCGTTTCGTAGTGTCTGGCTCACCACGCTTGGTCTGGTCCTACTAGGGCTGGTCAGTATTAGCTTAATGAAGCAGCACACCCTGCATTCGACGCTCTCACGCAACGAGAGATCGTGATGCCGTGATTGGGGTCGGTGAGGGCCAATCCACCCCATTGCGGGGCTACGTGCCACCGGCCCTGATGTAGCTCTTCCTCTTCCTCTCTCTCTCTCTCT
This sequence comes from Apiospora kogelbergensis, assembly GCF_038363985.1. Lineage (NCBI taxonomy): Eukaryota > Fungi > Ascomycota > Sordariomycetes > Amphisphaeriales > Apiosporaceae > Apiospora > Apiospora kogelbergensis. The sequence continues at coordinate 3,171,638 of NW_027117422.1, forward strand.
CTCTCTCCCCCTCTCTGCTATAGGCAAGGGTGTATATCGTCTTAGTGTTATCTATCCTCTTTAGCGCCCGAAGAATGTGTGCATTAATCAGTTGCATACATCTCGTGCGACACAACATCTATGTTACGCGCTGGAAACGAAAGCATCCCGACCCCCTTGCTTCTCATTGCCGATATGATTCTCCTCTAGAAGGAAGCTAGAAACATTCCACGCATGGCGCGTAGGCGGGTAGGATCGCAGGACATTGCGACTGCTACCTCATGATATGATATCTCTTTCCCCTTTCCTGCTGCCACCACCGCCGCTTGCATGTGCCCACGGATACATGAAGAACAAATGAGAGGGCGACGATGCAACCAGGGTGGTATCCGTCACTATCAATCTTCTACATATCCCGGGCGTCCCTGCCATACCCCCATCTCGGCATTGAGTTCCCAAACGGGGAGCTCCCTAGCGTCGTCCCCCATTCACACACCTCGCACATGCTATTATTACTAAAGCCACCACGCCTACGCATCTCGGCGGAGAGCACGCCATGCACACTTAAACATATACACAGGCCCTCAAAGACGTCGAGTTACAGTGCATCGGGGCAGCTATCTCCATTGCGACATTACTAGGGATGCAATGTCCTTTGGACCGATTTCAATACATGTATGTGTGCGATGTACCTGGTAGTTTATTGGGGTTCCTTCTTATAGGACCCTGCCCATTTGACAGCAATTCTGGGCCGCTACTTGAGGTGTACATAAGATACCTCTTCGCGGAGAGGGGGCCTTCGTTGGGCGCTGCTGCAGGTCACCTACGCCATAAATACTTGGATTGCTCCACGCCCTTTGGCTCTGTTGCTGTTATCTGGCTTGGCGTGCATTATGGTTGCCCTTCTGGAGACCTTCTGGATTTGGGCAATATGCGGCTTTGTTAAAGATCAGACGAAAACTATAATAGATGCATACATAGCCTTTCACGGCATATGCAGTGGTGGCCGACTTACAAACAGATCACGTTGCTTCGTTGCGAATCGCGACAGCTTGAGATCGGCATTGGAGTAGCCGCACAGGAACAAGCCGAAGGATGACTGCAGGTGCATCTACCTCTCTTGCCCTCTTCCCTGGGCCTTTCGATGTAGTATTTACTACCGCCAATAGCCGAATTGCGACGATGGGAACAATGCCGCGGCGATGTGGTTGCTATTTCAGGCCTACCTAACTATCAGTCAACACCACCCTAATGCTGTAGCTTGCTGGACTGGAAGGACCCTCTTGATCACGATAGTGCAATGCGCTCCTAGCCTAATATCGGTTTTTCAGCTGACTGTGGATTGGTGGCAAACGCTTGTCATGTACGATGAAGTCGCGCTCCTAGGTAGACCTCGACCTGATGTCGCTAGCCTGAAAAGTCAGCTGGCCGAAGAGGATATACATTCACGAAGGCCAGGGCAATGTATAGAGGTAGCCCATCACTTATCATATCATGAGCTGGTTGCGGCCCATGGAGACTGAGCAGTCTGAGAGCCCTGGGAAAGCATTCTAAAAGCACATCGTCCGAGTTAGCTGATTAGTCAGGTTTTGTGATACTCAACCCGGGCCTCATGCTCTAGGTATTGTGGAAACATGGTAGCAGAACAGGCTCCAGGGAAACTCGATTTTCCACAGTGGCTAAGCCTTCATGCTACCAAAAATGCCAGGGAGTGAAGAGCAAGCTATCTACGAAGTAGACTGCCTCTAGGTCACTAACTCAGAGAAGAGGCAGTCAGTAGACGTATGCAAGGACGGCGAAATATCTGTGGCCAGCCAGATCAGCCACAGACAGTTTCGTTTCAGAACGTCCGAGACACTACCCTGCATCTTGAGCCCTTTTCTCAGGTTCTGGATATGGCACCGATAAGTTGCTGGCGGCCGACTAGGGCAAAGTGATGAGACGGTTGCTGTAATCGTCTACGAAAGGAGATATTCGTATGCCTATGATCCATCGGTGGAAAGGAGTCACATGGCCTCCCTTAAAAACATGTTGGAGCGCCATAGCAACTACGAGGCTGGCGAGCCTCGAGAGGAAGGGCAATTGCCGGAATTATATGTATGAAGTCCTAGGGATGGTTTAGTTTTAGAAGCCTTCGTACAAACATGGTCAAACAGCTCAGATGCCATACATTCTACCCCATTTTCCCAATTCGCCTCCTTTCTTCCAGTGGCCCAATAGATTGTTTCATAATTTGTAGTAAAGGCAATAAGTCTCGTTGTCGGTGCTTGAAGTGCCTAGTGCATGTTTCTGGGACACCAGGCCTCGTTGCTGGATTCTACAGCGCGCAGGCATGACAAAGTAAAGAAGCTAGAATGTCCCAAGAGGTCTTTGATTAGCACCCACAGGTCACAGCCACAAATGGCGCGGAATTCATATAGAAAAACCAATAGGCCACCGGTTTTATGTAAGTAGATGAGAAGTCGAAGCAGTCAAGGCCTTGATATGCCAACTGGTCGGTACCGTAACACTGTGTTCATTGGAAAGCTGGAGTGCGAGAAGAGAAAAAAACGCCTATGACGGTACAGTAGGCGGCATTCAGAAGTGAGGACCACGAATTAAAACACACCAAAGGTGATCTAAAAGGAGAGAAATGCCAAAAAGTGATAGACTGGACTCAGTGGGAATCGAACCCACGATCTCCCCATTGCGAATGGGGCGCCTTTCCCCTTGGCCATGAGCCCGGTTGGTGCTGCGGCGCCTGATTGTTATGCTTCGGTAATGTTTGTTGTGCTTGAAATATTCAAGAAGCAGGCCAGGTGCACCTAAACAAACAAAGTACTGGGCGAGTGGGCAGAGTGGCTAGAGTGACTGCCGTTGGAAGGTGGGAGGAGGAAGGAGCCGTCTGTTTGCAACAGTGAAGGAAGCCGCAACGGTACGTACTTCTAGACAAACGCCTCCAGAGAAACCTCGATAGAATAATGTTCATTCACCACAGATATTGTAGGGACCACATGAGAGTCCCGGCGTGCAAGCAGACCCTCGGAAGCAAGCCTTCCTTGCACTCATTGATGACGACGTCCCCTGAAATGGCATGAAATTGACTTTTGACCTGTACAACTCCCTAAACGCCGATTGGATGCCAATGCAAAACGCAAGCTCAACAGCAGGCGTATGTAACTAAAGACTCCTTCTTCATCTTTTGAATTACGCCTTCTCGCCCTTAAGCTTGGCGATCCTCCTCGCAAGGTCCGCCTCGGTTTGCTGCATGGGGTTGAGCTTGCGGTCCCGGGCCATGGCCCGCGTGTCCTCGCCGTGCTTGTCCATGAGGTCTTGTAGCCACTCGCGCTCGCGTTGGCTCTGGCCTCGGATGTGCTTCTGGCGCGGCCGGTTGGCCTCGGCCTCGAGCGCCTTGACGACGTCGGTGCGCACACCATCCTCGCTCTCCTCAATGCCGCCCCACGTCTCGCCGTCGTCCTCCATATCCTCGTCCTCGTCCTCCTCGGCCTCCGAGTCCGTCTCCAGCTCGTTCAGCGGGTCGTTGAGCGGGTTGGGCTTCGCCTTCTTGCCGTTGGTAGAGATGATGCGGATGATCTTGCCATTCTCGTCGCGTTCGACCCGCGCCTCGGTCACGACGCTGCCGTCCTTCATGCCCGTCGTCGCGATGGCGAAGGGGTCTGTGGGCTTGGTGGCGCGGCCGCTGGCCTTCTTGGACCGCAGGTTGGGCTCGACGCCGCCCGTGGGCGCATTGAGGCGCGACACAAGGCCAAGGCGGCGGAAGTTTTGTGTCGTGGTCAGTTCCTTGTCCCAGTGCTGGGCGATGATGTCGTTGCCCAGCGGGTTCGTGATGCGTCTGGGCTTCGACGAGGGCTGGCGGACAGCGGGGCGCGACGAGCGGCGCTTCCGCTTCTGAAGTTCTCGGCCCATTGTGTAGAATTAGGGGGCTCTTCCTCGTCTGGATATGCTGAATTGATAGGACACTCGGGCGATGATGGACTGCTTGACAGTTTGGGATGGCCTGTAAGTAACTTTTTTTGTCTTATCTTATCAGAGATCAGAGCTGCTATAAAAATTCCAGTCGTCAACTGCTTGTGGCTGAACCCCCCACCCCGGTGGCTGGACGAGCTGCCTGCTGCTGCTACAGGTGACAGGGGCTGCCCGAGCCACGATTTGATTCCGCTATCTCGATTACTGCCCTCTATCTAAGACACAAGGAGTACTTTGCAGACATTGTCATGGCGATGCATTCTTCGCATCCCTTGCTTATGCCCAACCTCACGTAAATGCCTCTTCTACCAGAGCGCAGATTTGCCAATTACGTAAAGCAATCTGGGGTAAACAAGGGATGAATGTGTCCGTCTACAACATCATCAATCAGGCATGTATGTACACACATATGTAGAGAATAGGCACGTGCTAGCGCCAAGAAGCTTATCCTGACGACCGGGGTGGCTAGTGGGCGGAGCAAGGAGGGCGGAGGAGCCACACAGACTCACACCAGACAAACAAGCAGACAAGGCCGAAGAGGAGGCACGCAGCACGCACCGCACGCAAGCGCCAGTGAATTTAACGACCTTCCGAATCCGGCCATCGACGGCCTGCGGGCATGGGCTGATTCCCTCATCGTTTAGAATGTCCCCAGTTCGCAGGGGGCAGACGAACCTCTCACATGCTGTTCGATGATACACAGACACAATCTAAAAGCCAGGGCTGGTTCCTGGCTGGTAGCGTATCCTGCTGCTAGCATGGGTCTTTTGTGTTTGTCGCCGTTGCCTTTTGTTCCGTTCCCATTGGTCCAGGGTTGGAGACCCGTTCTTGAACTCGGCCAAGGAGCATCAGGGCCGAAGACACTCTCGTGTCAAACTGTAAGTGAGCAAGTGAATACTCCATACGCAACGCTGACACATAGACACTGCTGGCTGGTATTGCGTGTTGCTTTTGGCCTAGTCGCCCGCTCCCGGTCCGTCCATCGTTTGATCGCCTCGGTGTATCTTGTTCCTGTCCGTATCTCAGTTGCCTTTTCGCTCCACCACACTCAACCTGAGCACGCCTTGTCCGGGCCGCCCCAGAACCTTGGACCACAGTAGCACCCAAGGTCGAGTGCTAATCGGTGCGGCCCCTCCTTTCTAACAGGCAGGGCAGGGTTTAGGGGGAGATCCCCTCAACTGATCGTCGTCTGGTCGGCGATGCTTTACCCGTTCATAGGACTTAGTGATACAGGCCTAGAATCGCGGAGAAAGAGCCTCGACCTCTCTTCTTTATTGGACTCGCTTACGCCAAGGTGGGATGAGGGGAACGCATTTCTGTTACGTCTTATGGTCTCGTTACTGGGCAATCTCCCCTGCTCTCTCCCGTGGGGAGGTAGGTACATGGACATTGGAAGTACTGCTTCTAGCGCCATCACGTTTGCCGATTTCTGTTACTTGGCCATATCAATCGGGTTCCCCAATGGCTGGCTTGCACATGGAAACACCGCGAGGGAACGGTTCTCCCATGGTAACGGAAACAGGAGATCTTAACATGCCCGTAATATCATAGTAGGATCCTGATATTGGGTCACGCTATCGGCTGGCGTACCAGGTGTGTGTTATTGCTGGGTGCGCGCCTGGCTGAGATGCTCCGAAGAGCAAAAGCCCACCGCAGCAGAAGCAGCAACAACAGCAGCGCAGACAGGGAAACGGGGCTGCTTGGCTGCTCGTATGTATGTATGTATCTGACGCTCCACCACCATCACTACCACGACCACGACCACCATCGCTACCACCACCGTTCATGTTGCTACGACGCACACACACACACACACCTGTCGCAATTCCCGGCGGCTGACATCAGGGATCATATTTGCGTCCGAGCCTGTGAGGATATAGCTTTGCAAGTCATTTCCGTCACTTGATGCGTGTAGAAACGCACCTGTGGGTGAATGGGAAACAGTCTTCGCTCATCTACGAGACATGACACACAGACATTTTGGCATGCGACAGGACGGAAGACGGAGCCGGCCGTTGCACACAGGCTGCACGGTAAGTGCATACTGGTATGTTGTATATGTAAGTAAACCCTGGGCGCGCTGCAGAAATCAAGCCTTCAACTGCTGTGGGCTTGCGGAGGCGCGCCTAAGCAGGTGGAAACCGTGGGCCCTCAGGCTCGTTCCCAAGGTTCAAGCCGTCGGGATTGTGTGCTGTTTCTCCCTAGTGGCATTTCCAGGGTATTTATGTCGTTCAGGGGTCCACGCAGCATACATTATACTAAATAGTTCACCGTGTTGCGAACAGTGTATCATCGATGTACATGGGCCTCTGTCGAACCCCACCCGCACAATCTGTCAATCGTAGGACTATTCCGCCTGGTATACCGAAAACCACCGTTTACTCTACCCATGCCGCGGCCTTCACATTAGTAATGCATCATCTGTTTGTGGAAGATGGCCGAGATATACGAATGCAGAAAACCGGTTTTTTCAAGTGTCCGTTCGGCGAGTTCATTAGCTGTGGTGGTGGTATATCCCATTCATAGGCAAATCTGGGTGGGTTGCCGGCTGGAAGATCGGCTATCGCCCACTCTTTGCTATGTATAGCTGCCTGTGCTCACGGGCTGGCTGCATCGAGGGAATGCAAGGAGGGTCGAGGGGGTGGGTATCGCAGTGGTGTCGGCCTTTCGGTCATTTGCCATTTGACGTGCCTCCTCTGGCAGGCACTTGCTACCCCTCTACACGGCATAGCGACAGCGTATCGCTTCCTATTAGCTTTGCCATCAGCTTCCAGAGCCACGAGCTCTCCGCGCCTCGTAACATAGTCATCGCAGTTGGCGGCAGATCGCCGCCCCTGTGGGAGAGGAGTGAGGACCACGGTCTGGCACATCGGCCTTGGGTGGGCGCTGTTCATGTTCGATGTTTGGTGGTATGCTACCATTTCTATGGTAAAGCCGTCGTTTGAAAACACCACTGGGGCGCGCCCGTCTTAAAAGACTTCCCACGTAATTCCTCCGAGTATCCTGATTCCGTCTCTTTTGTAAAAGCCTAGCCGTCCCGCCTCATTTGGGGAGTCATGTCGACAATCGTATCCATAAAGCCATGATCCATCAGAAATCCCACAGCAATGCCACCTCTTAGTTGTACATGATGAAAATGATAATTCCCTGAACGCCATGAACATGATCTGTTCGTAATGCTCGCAACCCCGGAAAGCGCACTCCTACATGAAATCCAAACATATGTCGTCGCAGTTCAAAACATCATCCACTCCACCTCGACACCGGCGCCCCCAATGCATTTGGCCCAGTTAAATGGGCCTCTTCGTTGTCCTAATCTGCCGCTGGAGTTTGAGTCACCGTCGCGGTATTCGCCAGCCCAAAGGCGTTCGAGTACGTCTATGGCAGAAAGGTTGTTCACTGCAAGGGAGGGCAGATTAGCAAGGAGGACTCGGACTATGCGAGGCACGGCTTTGCCATATAAGAGTTTACTTACTGTACCCACTGCGAGACATGATCTCGCGGCATTTGTTGCGCACAATGTTCTGCTGCAGCTCGTTCACGCACTCGCTGCCGGCGACAAAGAGTGGCCAAAGCAGGAACTTCTCAGCACTGCTGCCTGTCTCAAGAGATGTCGCGTAGTAGACGACCTGGCTAACCAAGTTGCGGAAGCTCTCATGGCTAGAGGGGATGTTGGGGGACGCCAGGCGTTCGATGTACAAAAGAGCCGCGTAGCGGAACGCTTCAGATAACGATCCTAGGTCACGGATCAGGCTCGAGGCCGGGGAGCCAGGCAGAGACGCCATCATGCGGTGGGGATCAAAGTCCCAACTCTGGAGAGCACTACGCGCCTCTTTCCACTCGCGCCAGAATGTCGAGCGGTGGTCCTCGTACGAGGGGGACGAGCAGAGGCCGGAGGATATGAGTTCTTCTTCATCTAACTGTGTAGCAAAACCATTGCCATCGAAGCGGTGTGCGTTGCTAGCGACAGTGAAGAAATCCCCTAACTGGGGATTCTTGAATGCGTGTGTAGGCGAAGCCAATGGGGAGGATCCGGATGTCGTCCCAATGCGGCCTGTAGCAGTGGCCAGGGAGCTAGACACTGGTCGGTGCTGAGAGAGCATATTCAAGCGGCCGAGCTTCATGACTGTCTTGAACAATTCCCTGTCGCACCCGACAAAGAGCTCGGCACCTGGGGGTAAGAGGTGAGAATCTGATGGAACGCCATAAAAGGTGTGGTTTAATTGGGCCTCGCGGTCGTTGATGCTTGCAGAGATAGCGTCAAAGTAGGTGAAGAGGGCTTCCATCCATGCCGAATCGCTGGAGGCTTGGTAAGGTGCAGAATTTCGCATGCTCAGGATCTTCTTTACACCGGCAAACTGGGTGTGGAATTTGGCAATGCCGGACTCCACCATGCGGTAGTGGCAGAGCAGCAGGATGGTGGCCAGAACAGAATCGTGGCAAGATTTGGACGAGTCGTTGAGCTGCTGGTTCAGCAGATGAACCGCCAGGTTGCGGTGTTGGTATTCTTCAGACAAAGGTAGATCATCCGACTGAGCTTCGTGGCTGTCAGGGTTCAGACGGTCAGGTGAATCTCGTGTGTGTTGCCCGAGGCTCAACCTCCTCTTCATCCTCAGGTTGCACGCCGCCAGTGCGCAGATGGCATGTTGAAGGCTTCGGCTGCTCGATGATAGGCGCAAGATGTGGTCTCGGAAAGGGTTATTCGGCCCGTCAATGAGTACCATGGAAGGGCACATGGTATTCTCGTAATAATCCATGAAAAAGGGCATCTTGGCGATGAGGTCGGGGGTCACCTGCATCGAGTGCCCTTCAAACGGGGCTGCTGAAGGACCCTGCTCGGAGCAAAAGATGTTGAATTCTTCGTCTCTTGAGGTAGCGTGTGCCCAGTAGTGTCCGGTCGAGCTGGGGCTTGTACTGAAGTTGTCAACGTCATGGACGCCTTGTAGTCATTGTGAGCGAGATTCGAGCATAAGGTAGAAAGGAATCTCACTTAGTGTGTCGGTGTCTGCTGCAAGAAACTTTGAGGCACCCACTTGACTTTCAAACGTATCCTGGTGAGAGCTGAGGCTTGAGCTTGGTTCCGAGGGGGAATAGATCAGGCCAGGGCAAGAGGTCGGCCCCCCCGCGTTGGTCGATTAAAATGGCCGAGGCGGGACTCCGGGATATGGGTGAGTTATGCCCATGGTAGTTATCATATAAAAGACTCGAGTTGTTCATAAAGGGCATGTCCTCGCGGGGGAAAGAATGGCTCATGGGTGATATGGCATAGTCAACATCGCTTAGAGAGTCAACGGACGAAGAAAGGCCATCGGTCAACCCGGAGTAATGACCGAGGGACGTATTCAGCTTCTGGATCCTCGAGTGCTCGTTGCTGGCGAAGGACATGCCTCCCCAGCTCTGTGATGTCGCTGCGGGAGTCGCCTCGGCCTGTGAATAGCGGGCGAACTCGTGAAATGTTGCGTAAGGTGTGGAGGGGATTGAGCCTGGGTGGTCGTGGTGGTGGTAGTCGACATCGTCTCTTGAGCTCCCATCGTCATGGTCACCCCAATGGCTGGCGACCATGGTGGAGTTTGCCCGGGTTCGAGTTGGCGTTGTCCTTTTCCCTACTGGCGCAACCGGCGGTGCCTTCGCGATCGGCAACGAAAGTCCTCTCAACTTGCCCCGACTGGCTACCCCAACACCCCAGGTCAACTGAGTCTTGTAACCCGAACACTCGTTCCCGATCTCGAGGCATTGCGAGCAGTATGGCCGCCGGCGGTCACACTTTGCGTTGCGCTTCATGCAGGCAAAGCAATCGTCCGCCGCTCCTCCGGCAGGTGCCCGTCTCCGACGTTTGCGGGCAGCCTGCGCATCCTTGGCCGCAGTCGAATTTGGTTGTGGGGGAAGCGAGACGGTCATGGCTCCTAATGTATGCAGTAGCGGGAGGGTAAGGTAAGACTCTTTGCTGGACCCAGGCACACGACAAGTCGGAAAAGGAAGCTTCGTCTACACGGGAGATGGTCTGAAACTTTTGGCCCTTAGAGAGCGTGTCTTTGACTGGCGTGGGTAAATGGAGTTAATATGGAAAAGATAGAATAGGATCGGTATGTATGGTGCGGTATGCCAGTGTGTACGAGGTTCAATGGGGGTGCAGGGTCACAGGCGCAGAGCGAATGGGACAAGCAGATATAAGTCGAGGATCACTCATGAGGAACACATCCATACATTGTACACAACAACGACCCCCCAAGCTCTAGACTACTTTAGTGCGGTACTGCCCGAGTACATGCAGGGCCCTGTGATGCTGATGGGTCTGCCGCTGGATGGGTGGGAGGCGATAGCATACATACCGGGGAGGCGGACGTTGGGAGGACTATGTATGGGCAACGGTACAAGTTCTGGACGGGGGCCGAACAACATGGAGGAGGGGGGTAGGGGGTGATTCGCTCAGAACCGGTGGACGCGACAATAAGAGATCAGCGGGATATGCCCTCGAAGGAGAACAAGGGTGTTGGGCCGACAAGGGGAGCCCCCTGCACCAGCAGAACACTCGTTGCAGGTACGTACAGGTGTGCATCTGCCTACATGCAGCTCGCTGAGGAGCATGGGAGGGAATGGAGGAGCCCAATGAGGGCTGGATGGAAGCAATGCCACCCCGTTTGGCCGCTGCCGCCACGGCGGCTTGACGAGATGGGATTCGATGGGTACCTTAAGGCATGGGCTTAAGCGTGCAATGCCATCTTTCGAGAAGATGACGAGAAAGAGGATAGCTTGGTGCTCCCGCCCAATGGCAGGCGGCGAACCAAGCCCGGTTTGCCAGGAGATGCTGCAAGGACCGAGTTCCTACACACGTCCTGCTAGCCTGTAGGCGAGTGCGTATCCGGATAGTGCATTTCGGTGCTTGTTCCCACGCATCTTCGACAGAATTGAGGAGCGCAATGGCCACTCTTTTCCTCGTTGTCGTCGGAGCTAAAAATGACATAACCCGGGGCTGCTGTTGTTTTGAAGTCGGAAAGTCCTGGCCTGTGTTCCTGTACGTACGTACGTACTTTGCCTAGAGCAGGGGAATGAATCGGCCGGCGCCTTTGGCGGGGGAATCCAGATGCTACTTAGCAGGTGCTATCACGGATATCCACTATGCAAGAGTCGTCGCTAACGGATGGATTTGAAGGTGCCGGCCACCGATTGCTTTTTTTCTTCTTTTTTTTCTTCTGGTCTCTGTTGCTTGGGGCTCTCTCCTCCGAAATGCACCTTGGTGCGTCATGTCGTATTCACTTTGTCGTCCTCTCACCCCGGTTGGTGTCTAGCAACTTATTCATGTGCAGTGCTGCGGCCGTGGTAAACAGGATTTTGTACGCCGTCCTGCCATCGACCGTCGCACCACGAGTCCGTCTTCCTACCTACATGATGCCAATGTGAGAACAGAAAGTCAGTTGGAAGTAGCGGTCACGATTGCTAGTGTCGAAGTTTATTTTCTATCTAGTCTTGTAGTTTTTGACCCTGCTAATATCCATCACGGCTATCGCTATCAGGAGCCAGCACGATGATGTTGATGATGGTGCGCTCCTCGACCGTATGTGCAGCGAAGCAGGACCACGGTGCTAGTCTAGTAGTAGGTGCTGGCCTATAGGCCGCACGCTATCCTCCGACCGCACAGGTGTGATATCTTGGAAGAAGGGCAGTGGTAGTGGTAGTATGTAGACGAGGCTCCAGGTTATAGGCACACACTTGCTTAGCTGCCCACTTTCCACAGTGGGCAGGGCCGGTGCGCGAGGTACCCGCAGCAGAATCCCGCATCGTGTTTTCCCACCCGATATCCAGGCTTAAACAGGATTGGTCCGACCTGGACGAATACCTGGATTCCTTGACCACGTTCATTTATGTAAAGGGTAAAGGATAAGGGACAGAGGACAAGCGCGATGTCTGTCTCTTGGGATCCGCTCCCGCTCAGGCTCAGGCCCAGGCCCAGGCATTGCTCACCTCGCCTCACAGGCAGAGTACTCACATTTATCCTTTCAAAACATATTGGGATGTCCTTGTCTACCAACGATTCCTAGGAGTTTAGAGGGAATTGATTTTGATCTCACTATAAGAACCAGGGCTCCTTGCTGGCTCCTGGTGTTGGTCAAATTTGGGGTGGAAACCCACCCCGAGAGAGAGAGAAAAGAGAGAGAGAGAGAGAGGAGAGGGAGGGATGGAGAAGAGGGCAAGACTCGGGGGCACCCAAGTGCCGCTCCAGTCGCTATTCGTCGCTACGTAAAGCGAGCAGTACCTACGCTACAGTATGCTTCGGGGTTTGGATCAGGTCCATTGGCTAAGCTACATTCTGTGTGTGTGCGGGTGAGAATTCCACGTATCAGATGTCCATCGTATGCCGCCGGATCACAGATGGGCTAGTCGTCGAAAATAAGGCATGTCGTTCGGACTAGTTGGTTAGCTTCGCCGCCTCTCTTGCTGGCGTTGCCTGCCCCCATTAGCCGTTCGTGGTGCGTGGTGCGTGGTGTGTGGTGTGTGGTGTGTGGTGTGTGGGTGACTGGCAGCGTGTGGCTTGCCGCCAACGTAACAGAGGTTGCGAACTGCATGCCTTATTCACGGCCCTACATAACCCGTATTCAGGCGTCGAGGTGGTGAACTCAAACCCAATGGACCCAGTCGCTGCACTCTCAGATTACACGGCAAAATGGCGAATCTACAGGAAGTGGAGTGTGGGAATCTCAACCCACCCCGAATCGCCAGTATGTATATATGTATGTACAAGTAAGTAGGCATCTAGCATCCCTGGGCCCTGGGTGCTGGCGAGGGTGGGCCGGTTGGTGGCTATCTACATACATGCCTAATGCCTGGTAGATAGTTGTGCACTGAACACTGAAGATTGGTAACGAGCCCGCCCCGGCCTGATAAGCAGACCCAAAGTATGTAACGACAACCTCAACATGCAACCCCGCTAGCCTGCCAATGTCAGAGTCTATCGGCCCTGAGGCCTGGTAATTCCCCTTCCACCTTGGTCCCTACATCGTAACGAGCCTGCGAGGTCGCATTGGCTGGTCTTGTTCTAACACGTCACGTCAGACTTGCTTGTCCACCGTTGTCGTTACCCACATGCATGCCTGCTGCTTGCTGCTTGCTGCTTGATCAGAGAGCCCAATAATCGCACTTGCATATATACACATGCTTAGATTGTGATTCGTTTTGCAGGGAAATGCAGGACGACGCGGTGCGTTGCATTCGGGGAAGAGACGCTGGGAGATACAGCCACGTCCGCCTCAGTTCAAAAGCAACGTCTTCTTCCATTGAAGCTTCCATCTCTTATCTTTGACCCCCGGCTGTCGTCTTCTATGCAGCTCCCTTTCTGGGACCACACCGAGCCATTCATTAACCCGAGAAAGCCACTGACCTCACAGCTCCAACATGGAGTCTCTCTGAGAATCTTAATGGTAGAAGTCCGATTATGCCCTTTGATTGCTTTTACTGGATGCTGTCTCGGTCAGAACATCTGATATCTCCCTTGAAACGTTCTGTCATCTCATGTTGCTTGAATCCTCTCGGAGATTTTGAGGGACTTATCGGGCCGTGCCTCCAAGCCTCTGGGAAAAAGCGTTGAGCGCGACCATCTGCATTGCGCACAACATGCGTGCGTACCAAACAAGCAACAAACTCTGCATACTCCTGCTGTCTGAACAACAAGTGTTGCATTGTTGTGATTCCATGTCGAAGATCCCCCGACGTACTGAAGATGTAACATCAGGCCGGTGATGGGACCTGTTCCGGGCATAACCTACCACTGTCTAGGTAATCAGTCACTTGTCAGATCGATGTGCCTGGGAACTCGGCAATCATTCCAGCGCAAATACTCCGTAGTCAGTGCCCAACGCTCAGAGATGAGCCCGCTCCGATGCCTGGTCGTTTGACCATAGTACATGATTTTGGCGATGGCGGGTATCAGATGCCTTGGAGCGGGCATGTTGTTTTGGCGGAAACTATCTTGAGGATGCTCATCGTCATCCCACCCGGCTGACACCCCCAAGACCCAGTACTACAAGGCAAGACCCTCCCTGATGCCGCAAGCAACTGGGCCAATCTGGAGGTCTAGCCCGGTACGGCACCACGCCGAAGCTTGCTTACGCGCCACACAGGTGGTGGGTGGTTCACTCCTCCTGTGTGTACAATGTCATCTTTCGTCAGAGCCCTGGACGGGTTTCGAGTAGCGGTCGGTGCCCTGGTCAGAAAGTGCACTACCGTCCAGACAACCTCGGCATCTTGAAAGTAGCGTGCGGCGTAAGACGTCCGCTGCATATACTACGGAGAATGGCTACATACCTAGCGTCTGGGTCCATCATGAAGGGACTGGCTGGTGGGTGTCAGTCACCAGCCCAACAGCACCAGCAGCACCAGCAGCACCAGCAGCACCAGCAGCAGCACCAGCACAGGCCGAGAAATTACATGGCGGCGCTAAAGGGCCAGGGCAGCCCGCTTTAAGCCAAGTTTAGCTGCCCCCGGAAGTGAAACTAAAACCTGGGGCAACACACCCCCCTTGCCCCCTCTGCCCCTTTTGTTCTGTGCTTTAACCTCCCGTCAGTCAACAACTAACGCCGACTATCGTCTTTCGACGTGGCTTGACAGGCCCTTGTTCCAATTTCACTGCACGAAAAAGCTAAATAGAAACTAATACGGAAACGTGGCGTCCCGAAACGAAGGAGCGCGCCCACTTACATAATACGTACTGTCCCAGCTATTGCTACTCATACTATCATGCTCCTGTACTCTCTTTCCTACTTAGCGAATACTACTAAATAATCACACGACACGCCAAGGGACCTCAACGGGCAGCGTCTGATCCAGTCATCTCTTCCCCGCGTTTTTGAGGTCATCTTCCCAGATTCCTGGGGTTGATCGGGTACATAGGCCTTGTCCGGGGCACGTCGGCCAGCAAATCACAGGCGTCTCTATGACTAAAAGAAATGCAATCGACATTTGAAGCATGCCTAGTCTGAAAAGCCAAAGGTCACGACGTCCGTCATTACGGTGGGTTCCGATGGAATGGCTGTCATTTTCCACCTCTCTCTCTTTATATCTACTATTCTTCGGCATACCTCCAAACGATGCCCATTCATTTGTGATCGAAGGGAAGGGTGCATGATTTTCCAACATGCTGTAACGCAAAACGCCACGGCCGAGTAGGAGTGGCTGGAATTCAAAACACTAGAAGGCCCGAAGAACTGCATCGAAGGGGAGACCAAATACTCCCACTAAACCCAGTGCGTGAAATGGCTTCAGCCTCTCCCGCCTCTTGCCAGTGAACCAGATCCTGTACTTGTACTCCAAGGTAGGAAGCTGCCATTGGCTGAGTGGTAGGATGAGATCCCTAAAGCAACCCTATCAGCAATTGCATTCCTATTGGCTGGTGTCCGCTCCATGGCCAGCTTCCGTGCCCCCCTCACCTCTGTGAGTTCTCCGACGCCTCGACGCATGTCATGAGCGATTGTTGCGGTGATCGTCGAGAAAGACGGCTTAAATTGCCGTCTCATGGGATTGATCTGCATCGATAGCTGGCCCATCTGATCCGTATCTTGGCATGTAAAAAAAGGCCCTTAAAATTTCCCATCATGGGATCAGCGCGCAAGAACGCCCCGATGAGCATAGCGTACCGAAACCATGACCTTTTGACGCGGCCGTTGCCGTCCATAGAATCGGTTTTAAGGCTACTTACAACCGCTGGTCGGTACAAACCAAGCAACCGGGGGCACATTTCAGGTAGCAATTCCGGGAGAAAGGCAGTACCTGCTCGCAACCAACTGCTTGGGCCAAATTATTAGTACCGTATTGTGAAAAGATCAATCCAGGATTTCATTCTGCCCTGTTTAACCGGAAGCATATTGTAGCAATGCTCACACAGTGGCGTGGGAAGCTATAGCATTCCATGGCCATTCAACCGCAGCAGCAGCAGCAGCAGCAGCATGGCCGGCGGTGGTTGCAAGCGGGATCTCACACTCGCCCTCACAAACTATCGAAAATGAGTAGCGCAGTTCAATTTCCTTGCGCAACCCACCATGACTATAAACAGAGCTGATAATGGACATGTACCTCTTATGTACGCAGAATCCAAAGGGTTACTCCGTACATGACAATGCAAACCAACTGCCAGACGCTAGACTGACAAGTCCAGAAGGCAAGTCCAGAAGGCAAAGCCCATAGGCCCCAGGGCCCCTCAGCAGCCTAAAAGCCTAGCACCTGGGAACTAGGCATCGATACCAACAACATACCTTGATACACGCCTCCTAAACTCCTAGCTAAGCTGCATCTCAGTGTCGAATCCTCGGGCTAAAAGCGCAACGTTGCATATCTTGGCGCTGCTGGAATCAGCGTGCCACCAATGGGATTCTACCTCCCCAGGCTGCTGAGGTGGGGGGTGACGGCGATGGCGAGAGAGGCGCATCCAACGCTCACCGAGGCATCTCATGAGCGGCACGCACGGTACTTTGCGAATATAACGGCACACTTCGCACATCGTCGATGGCTACTCCCACACGACTGATAGGTAGGCTATATCATCATACAATCCTACTTTCCCTCTACATTGCTCTATCTGATTCACAACTTGCTGAATGGACGTGCCGCCTGACCGCTCAAACGAGTGCCCCCACACATTGCAATTTGCTGTGCTGGGCTGGGCTGTCTGTAGGGTAAGCAGATAGACAGTTACACAACAGACAGCAGATATGACA
Source organism: Apiospora kogelbergensis (assembly GCF_038363985.1). NCBI lineage: Eukaryota > Fungi > Ascomycota > Sordariomycetes > Amphisphaeriales > Apiosporaceae > Apiospora > Apiospora kogelbergensis. The sequence continues at coordinate 3,188,284 of NW_027117422.1, forward strand.
GTCAAGACACCGATAGCGAACAAATAACAAGATTCCGCGCGAGTCCTTTGTGGATGGCAATTTATCGCCATGCCACGGTCCTCCCTGTTAGGATCCAACGTGCTGGCACGCGTATTAATAGCAAGGTAAGACGTGAGATATCACGTTCCAATCTTTATCCTTCTCCCTCTCCCTCTTTCTTTTCCTTGCTGGTCGCCAGCCACGCAGGACGGCGAGTGGGAAGCCAATATATCCCGATACCACCACACACGCTTGCTGCGCGGCAACATGTCATTATGTCTTGAATGTTGGGCTTTCCGTAGTCCAAAAATAAAATAAAAGCCCGGCAAATGTCTTGCAGAGTGTCATGCTGCCCCCCTCCCCAAGCCCAAGAGGACTGTTGCCGAATACCAAAACCTGCCAGGTCCGTCTCGAGCTTCTGCGACATTGGCGCAGATGACCCACTAGGAGGCGTGTTATTGCATCTGGTATCGCCATAGACTGCCGATATATCATGCCTGTACGTGTCTCGTGACAGTCTACCATATGGTTATTCTTGCCTCTGCTGTCAGTCAGGTTAGAGCCGTGGGTGAAATGAAGCTTGTATTGCCTGCTAGAGTGGTGGTCCTGCTGCATCCGGTTCTGAAGATATTATTCCTATTGCATTCAGGTGACAAATGGGAATTTGATAGCATCCGCTGTGGTTTTCTAGAGTGAGTGCACGCACCCAGGATGGTGTTATGTCCCCCCCTCCCCCTCTGAATTATTCGTTGGGGAAATGCTACAACATTATCACATGTTGGAACTTCATTGGCTCAAATGATCCTGGCTACTTCACCCCCACGAGGAGTTGATTTGCTGCTCCCTCTTTGAGGAGGTACTCCGAGAGGGTGAAAGACGGGCGTGGGTTTCAGAGCCTCACTGCCGATCCGTCATACGAATGGCCTTCCTTGAGAGGTATTGGCCGACGGTAAAATCATTGTGTTTTCTCAATTTCCCTTCTATTTACCTTCGTCATACCTAACACTGCATGGGCTAGTTGGTTGAAGGGGTTGTTGTGTACCCCGAGATTTCCGCCTACCCGAGGTAGATGCTGAGACCTTTTTCAGCTCCCGCCCGTAAGTAGACCAAAATGCTCCGTTGGATACAACAAGTTTCTCTCACCGAAGACTTATCCAGCTAGCTGCCTTGCCGATCTTCCAGCATATGTATAATGGAATCGTATATGCAGTTATGTCCTAAAGGCGATGATGATACCACGCGATTCCTCGCCTTGGGATTATTATTTTCCTCCAGAATACGATCTCGGCTATCTTGACTTGCATTGTGATCGGCGACGTTCGTCCCAAGCCAATCTGGCTTCATAACCTCGAGAAAATGCGCAATGGTCGGTTTGAAGCGCGATCTTTCAAGTAGTGGGGTTACATCGGCTGCGGCGATGAATTTGTATAGAGTTCCTAGGATACCACACCCCGTATGATCGACAACAGGCCCTTGGTGTGAGACCCCTTTTTCCCTCTAGAAATAGCACATGACTCGGATCAGAATATTCTCGTCATTGTGGCCTGGGGCGCAGTCCCTCGCGACGTATATACCACGCTTGACCCAGTTCTGACAGCAATGCCTTGGAAATTGATACGGAGTATAGAGACTGCATGCATGAACCAGTATAGTATATTCCTATCACGAAGGAGGTCTTTGCCCCATACCGAGCTCGCGGGGCCGAAACTGGAGCCGCCGCTCAGACCCCGGCAACAGCTGTGACAATACCCAATCTGCCCTATACTACTGCATCTCGGCCTTAGATCACCGTCGGCAAGCTTCTGCAAGGGGTTGTATTTTCCGAGGTCACAACCGGGGCATCCAGCAATGTCAAAGTGTGCATACTCTGGAAACTGCCAAGTTCCCGAGCTTCTGGAGCACGACACCACCACCGCCTGCATCTAAGAAAGAGTAGGCAGGTACACTTCAGGTTGATCCTGCAGAGCAACACACAGCACCAGGGACATCAGCCTCTGTGGTACGCAAGAATACACTACTGTTTCTTAGCACCTTCGTGTAGCTGATTTTGACTTTCTTGTCTGCATTTTCATGTAACACTTGACCGGAGAATAGTGCCTGATGCGTGTTACTCTCTGCCCAGAAATCAGGGCGCGTCCCTCACATGATGGGCTTGCACATGTATATGAGACATACGCCATTGGCATCTCAAGGGAAAAGAACGGGGTGAAAATACGAAAGGGGGTACACTTGCCCACCACGAGCAATGGACGTGGCGGACTAGGCTTCGGAGATGACGACCAACCAAGTTGGGAGGCTATCGAGTCATCACGCTGAAGCCCCGAGCGGGCCGGTACTCAAGGAATACTCGGGAAGAAAAGCTAATGCCGGTTTCTTTGTATGTCTCGAGGGAGTTAGTGTAGAAATGCAAACTGGTTGCACGGAGGGTGGCCATGAATGATACGGAACACCATGTGCATGTAGCAATCACTGGCTCAATTAGCAGCTTATGAAGGCCCCATCTACTTTAGCAGTTGGCGATGATGAGGTAGAGAAATACGAGGCCCGACACGCAGTCGGGCGAATCGATTTGGTGTCAGATACGGGTGAGGCCCAAGAGTCACATCAACCTTTCACCCCTTTACTATAGAATATGCGATTCGGCTGTTAGTACTGTCAGTGAAACCTTAAAGCACAACACGACAGTATGGCCAAATATCATGACTGGCCTTCATGAGATCGAGTGGCTTGTTAATTCTAGACCGCAAGCGCCTCAAATTGTACACTTTCATAACGGTGGCTCGATATCAGGCATCAATCGATTTGACTTAGATTCCGGCCTGAATGGCTTACATCCAAAGATTTCATCCCCTCCGTTCGGGAGGGTTTGATTAGGGGGGTTCAGTTCAAAAAGGGGCATCGTCCGTACTGACTGCAAGGAAGAGGAAGCGCCGCAATGTCATGACAACATATTATATCTCACATGATGATTGCGTACAGTCGAGGCTATCAGGGGCTTCTCTGACGTATTGGTGCGCCTTTCCGAGGATAATAGGTAATCAAGCAAGCGGAACATGCAGTGGTGGTATTCTTGCATTGGCCACAACGATGTTGGTCGCTCATCTGTGTTGAAGGCCTTCACATGATCTGATCACGCTGTGGGATACAGGAAACGTGTCGAGGCTCCGGGCTGGTGACATTGATAGATCCTTGAGTGTTCATCTAGTGGCACACGTACAATGACAAGCAGCTCAAGATATACTATCATGTATCCATTACTTTACGTCTTGTCTGCCCCAATGGCAATAATATCGGAGCGCCATGCATCGACGCCAGACTAATATGCTCACTTACTTCTAGACTCACCATATCAACCAACGCTTCCACCTGCCACGCCTTTATGGGAAGAAGATACAATACCATTCGATAAGCGTGTTACAAGGCGGGTGCTACTACTTCCTCAGCTCCCACGCTCGACTGAGGCAACAGCAATGTCCAAGCACGCCGGGGTCGGCCAGAATTTGTAACGGACTAGTTTCATGCTGCTGGCTTCACATTGCATAGGTAGAGAATTGACCTGTGGCAGCGACGGATGAATATAACCAGGCAGTTACTAGCCCCTTCTAAGCATATCTGCATCGCTCTCTCTAATCTTTACGTTCTTGACGGAGAAGAGAAGGTGTTGAATAATCTTCATGCTCAGATACGGTCCGCAGATACCGGCGTAGTGATCAAGCTTTGTGAAGAGTGAGTAGCCCACGAGGTTCCCGAGGCTCAAGAGGGCAGAGTAAGGGGCAGTCACATCCTACAAGACGAGCAGTCATACCTCAAACTCATCGATGCTACACACCAGCCCCGGGAGACAGCATATACCGCGGCACAGGGAAGAAGGCGGAGAAAAGGAGCATGGCACAGATTCTATTGCAGTACGTTATCTTTACAAGATCGGCATGGAAGAAATGCGACTGGCATCAGCGGATCACAACGGGAGCAAAGTTGCCTAACGGAACAAGGAGCTAAATTTGGTATCATTTCCTCGTTGAACATAAGGGACCTAATTAATCCAACCCTATCGCAGAGCTACCGCGGGCCATGGGTATGTCCCTGCGTGTGAATCAGACAAACGTCGCAGTACTCATATCGGTACATGCCCCAGGCCTGTCAGTGTTGCACCTCCCGAGAAATACGACGCAAGAGACCCGGCCTTATATTTTGGCCGCGACAGTTCTGAAAACAGAGAATGAACATTCGTGTCGTTCCTGCTGCTGGAACATGACTCTTTCTCCCGAGCACTGCGCGCAACTCGACCGAGTGAGAAGAATTGAGCGAAGGAGACTTACGCCTTGGCCTCCAGCTGCTCCAGGATGGGCTTCTCGAGGGACTCGGGCTTGGTGGTGCTGGCCCAGCGCTGCTTGACTTGGCCGTCGCGGCCGATGAGGAACTTCTCGAAGTTCCACTTGACGCGCTTGAGACCCATGAGGCCGGGCTTCTCGGTCTTCATCCACTCAAAGAGCGGGCTGGCCTGGTCGCCGTTGACGTCGGTCTTGCCCATAATGGTGAAGCTGACGCCGTAGTTGACCTGGCAGAAGCTCTGGATGTCGTCGTCGGTGCCGGGCTCTTGGCCGCCGAACTGGTTGCAGGGGAAACCTAGGATGACGAAGTCGTCGCCGTGCTTCTCCTTGATGTCCTTGTACAGCTTCTCGAGGCCGGCGTACTGGGGCGTGAAGCCGCACTTGGAGGCCGTGTTCACTACCAGGACCACCTTGCCCTTGTATGAGGACAAGTCCACCTCGTTGCCCTTCTCTGCATGGTTGGAGGTGGGTTAGAACACCCGAGCTCTAACCTGCTGGTATGCGATCAAACAGGCGGATACTTACTGTCGGCGGGCTTGAAGTCGTAAAAGGTCGTTGCCGAGGCCATTTTGAGTGTGTTGGTTGATGTCTGGAAATATCGAGTGGCGGGGAAGCTCCGGTTGGTCGTCGAAGGCGCAGAGAAGGAAGTTCTCACGATACCGGACGAAGTGGGGTAGATGCGTAATGGAGCAAGACACTTGGTGTTGGGGCGGACGGTGCCTTGTGGAGCTGGCGTGTCAGTATGTCTTTCTCTTACTACGGGCGGGTTGTGTGTGCGACTCGGGGGCGTCGCTGGAAAAGACGTACGAAGAGACCGAGAAGTCGACGATCTTGCAGAGTGCATGAAGTGAGGTGGGCGAGATTGGACGTAGACGTTGTAGCAGCTGGCGCTCGGGTTTGTCCACAGGCTTATATTCTATCTTCAAGTGGATCACTGTCAATTAGAAAAAAGCCCGGCTTAGCTGATCTGATGCGGGCGAAACACTGGACACTCCCGCTTTCCTCCGTGTCGTTAGAGTTTCGAAACATTGCCATCTGCAGGCAACGTGCGCAGCGTGCCATGTCAATGCTGTCAATCTGCCACTCTCGGAGCTTTCGACCTCGGCAGCCTCGCGATCCGAGTGGCAGCGTCGTCATGCAATGGTGGGAATGGTGGGAATGGTGGGAATGCCGCACCAGGCCGCACCAGTCCGCACCCGAGGGAGCCCTGTGGAAACCTGGGTTTTCCTCCGACTTCAGCTTGCATCGTACCGACTAGACACACAGCAATTGGCACTGACAACAGACATAATGTCCGGGCTCCCGGCGAGGCCGAACAGACCGGTCAAAGTCCATGACTCTTGGCACATGCCGTTGGCGATTCTGAAGTGACATGGAGGCCCCGCCTATCGCAAGAACATTCCATGGGCCGACTCTCAGGGCTATTACTACTACGGTTACTACCTACCCCTCACTAACCACGTGTGCCTTTGGCGTCAAAGTACCCTGGATGGAGGAGGCCCTGCAGAGGGCCGGCGGGCAACAATCAATGGATGAAGTTCGATGTCAGTTGCACGCACTTGGTGATTGAGGATTGAGGATTGAAATGCAGGCAAGACGCACACCCTTCGTCCACATCCGCATCGGCATCGGCATCTAGGAAGGGATCGCAACCACCTGCCTGCATCGACTTAGACCAGATGTGCAATTTCACTTCCAGCCTCATTGATCCCTAGTCCAGGCCACCTCCGCGGAAAAGAGCCGCTGGATCCTCAGCTGCCACGTCGTATACATACACACACTCTACTTCATTTAAGACCGTATCTCGCTTGCCAGTGCCGGCGATGGATCCAAACCCGCATCGAGCGCGGCACATCATCATAATAGGTAAGCTGTTAGACTTATACGCTTTCGTCTCAAATCCCCTACAAACATCCTGTCTATAGCACAGCCCCATCTCCAAGAAAGCCTGATTCGTCCATCCCTGCTGTGCACCGCTATCGTGCACTAGCACCTGCTGGCTCTTTTATACCCGTCGCTATCTTGTCTGACAGCCTGCAGGCGGAGGGATAGTTGGCTGCACTACGGCCTACTACCTGTCACGACACCCTTCCTTCAACCCGGCATTTCACCGCATCACCTTGCTGGAAGCCAACTCAATCGCTGCCGGTGCATCGGGGAAGGCAGGCGGACTACTGGGACTATGGGCCTACCCGCAGTGCATAGTTCCTTTATCCTACCAGCTGCATGCCGACCTGGCAGCAGCACACCGAGGAGCGGAGCGGTGGGGATATCGGACCGTCGGTTGCGGCCAGGTCGCCGCCACTCTGAAACACAAGGATCTCAACGGACCCGATAACCGCCAAAAGCAACAGAACGGCCATAGAGATGGATCACGGAATGATATGGGTAATAAATCGGAAAGCCAGAGCGATAGCCTGAGTCCCGTGCCAAAGCTTGAGAATAGCAATAGCGTAGTAGGTCCGTTGCTAGGCGCCCGGCAGCCGGATAATGATGTGGGAAAGGAGTGGGAAAAGCTCCCCAAGCAAGACAAGGCCGCCACTCAGCTTTTGACGAAATCGGTGCTCCCCGCCGATCTGGATTGGGTCGACAGCGACCTGATCCAGGAGTACGCCGAGATGGGGCAGCCAGGCTTTACGGAGACAGCGCAGGTCCACCCCTTCCAGTTCACCACATCGATGGCGGCTCTGGCCGAGGCGAAAGGCGTGGCCATCAAGACGAATGCCCGTGTCACGAAAATCTTAAGAACCCTGGGAAGGACCAACGTCGACGGCGTCCAGTATCTCGACAGCGAATCGGGTGAGGTGATAACTGTTCACGGCGTCTCGGATGTCGTCGTCGCGGCTGGCCCGTGGGCGGGGAAACTAATACCCAACGCCAAGATCGAGGGTCTGAGGGTGCATAGTGTGGTGTTCGAGGCCGACGTGAGCCCGTATGCCATCTTCACCAGCATTCAACTTCCCATCAATTGGGTGCCACCCCATCGGGCGGTCCAGGGACAGAAGCGAAGGCACAGGAGTAAGGTGGATCCGGAAATATATGCAAGGCCCGGCGGGGGAGGTGTATGCTTGTGGTAAGCCCCCTTTTTATTTTTATTATTATTATTATTTTCTTTTATGTACTCGCCCCAGAAACTAAGTAGTTCGATCAGGCGAGCCAGATTCAACGATACCATTGCCAGAGGCGGCCGACCAGGCCGAGTGCGACGAGGCACAGTGTGACGATCTGATATCGTACATTGGCACCGTCAGCTCGAGGCTCGGGGCCGCCCCGGTTCTGGCGAAACAGTCCTGTTACATACCGCGGCACATGAGATTCGGCGAGGAACAATCGCCACTCGTGGGCGGTACTTCAGTGGCAGGGCTATGGATCGCGGCCGGCCATACATGTTGGGGCATCCAGAACGGACCGGCCACGGGGAAATTAATGAGCGAGTACATCTTCGACGGCGCCCCCAAGAGCGCCAATATCGACGAGCTGGATCCCCGGCAATACAAGGTCGGGCTATCATAATGGAGGCCACGAGAACATTTATACATGTGGTTTATCACTGGCCAACTCTCACTTACGAATATCCGGTTCAGTTGACTATTAATCTACTAAAGCTTGTCCTAGACGACACGGCTGTATTGCTCGATAAAAAAACAGGTCCGCCCATTGAAAATACAGCCAGGTCTAGAGCGATCTTGGTCACTTGTCCAGTACCTTTATTTGTACAACACCGTTGGGCAAGATTCGGTCCGCCACTGCTTCAAACGAGGTGGTAAAGCTGACTTACCTCATGTTAAGGATGACACATCAGGTTCTTCGTAGACTTCACTATGAGATAAGGACTGGAACAGAAGTAGGACTAAAATAGATGTGGGAGTAAGTTCCCGCACCCGGCTCTAAGCCAAGACGATATTGAATACACGGGCCACTAGAACGTTAGAAGCATCTCTCCTCTCTATATTTCAGGAAATCAGAAGCTGGTTTCACAAGACCAGAAAATAAAAGACAGCATGACACTTGTGCAACCAATGAAGGCCATCAGGTGATGCTCCTACTTGAGGCGCAACGACCCTGCGCCCATTTCCACGACATCCGGTTCTTCTTCGTCTCCTTTCTCGCTATCCTGAAAGCTCATATGACTGAAAATGGAAGTTCCGTATATCATATAAGCCATAGGCATATTTCTGATGTATCAGGATACACAGAGCCAATGTGGGGTATGGAGAAGTGACAGGTGGTCCCCAAGAGCCTCAAACGCCAACCCCGGATTCTCATAAAACCCCGCATTGTCCGAAGGTGTGGTGCAGCGACGTCACGGCTAAATAGAAAACGGCGGCGAAGTCTGTCCCGTGTTTACGCGCTTGCCCGGGCGGTCTCACAGCGATTTTTCGACTTCCATGGCTTCTCGGATGCCATCAGCGATAGCCGAGATGCGTGTCTGGTCGGGGCGCTTCAGCGGTTTCCGCGGATATCCTCCATAGCCAAAGTAACTCTGGATGGCCTGTTTAGTGCCAGCGATGGCTGCTTTCGTCAGGTACCAGTCGCCGCGCGAAAGAACCTTCTGCAGCTTGATGGCCTCCTCTGTCTTGCCCTCGGCATAGAGGTTCCACACCTTTACACACAGCTTGGGCATCACGTTGGCGCCGCCAGCAATGATCCCACTCCCCCAGAAACCAGGGTCTGCACAGTAAAGTCACACATACCGCCAAAGGCCATGTAACCACTACCTTCCGAGCCGGGCGTTTTGGCGTTGGTAGCCAGAGCCACTCGGGTCAGCTTGCCGGTGTTTCCGCAAGTGAACTTGGTTCCAACAATATTGGGGTGCTTTGCGAGCTTGATGAGCAGATCCGAGTCCATGTCAATACCGGCAACTGCGCCGGGGTAGTTGTAGAGGACCAAGGGCAGTGGACTGCCGTCTGCCACTGCAAGGAAGTATCCTTCAATGGCTTCCTCGTCCATCAGACCGCGGAAATAACTTGGAGGCAACAGCAGCACATAATCAGCGCCAGCCTTCTCTCCCTCTTTGCTCAACTCGATGGTGCCTTTGACGCTGCCTTCTGTGGCACCGAGTATGATGGGCGTGGATGAGAAACCAGCGGCGTCGAGAGCTTCTCGAGTAGCGCGGGTGACTGCCAGCTTTTCCTCCCGCGTACAGTGAGCGGCTTCCCCGTTGGAACCCATTGTAACAAGGCCAGCAAGGCCGTCCTTGGCCAGTCTCTCTGCATGCTTCTTGATGACAGGAATGTCCAACTCTTCGGTTTCTGAGTCGAAAAAGGTCATGGTTGGCGCATAGATGCCACACGGCAGCGGCCGGCGTGCAGTCGTGTGACCATTGCTCACAGCCATGATGTTTCTTAGCCGGGGTTCTGTGAAGAAGGGACAACGAGAAAGGTTCAGATCACTACCACCAGACTTGGTCGGTGAGCTGACGAAGAAAATAAGTCGAAATAGTGTACTAGAGGGCGGAAAGCACAAAGATGGGCAAAGAAATAGGAGACGGCTGATGCGCCACCATCCTACTTATAGTATCTCCAACTAGAGAGCGACTTGCTGAATAAAGCTTGATTCTGATAACCAAATGGCCGATGCCCACCTCGATGGTTTGCAGGGATGGTAAGGGCCAAACAAATGTGCATAGTTAAGGCGATCAAACGGGACTGTGTCATCTGCTCGTAGTGACATTGGTCCGAGGAGGCCACTCAGAAGCGTTTCCGGCCATACGATAGCCAAAAGACCGGACCCAGGCGGAAACAAGTGAAAACCCGGCTACTGCCGTGGTCGTGTGTTGTTCGAGCTAGTGCGCGAAGCGAACAACAATATAGCTTGCACTGGCAGGTTGAACACGTAGAGGAGCAGTCATCGCTTACGTATATGGATATATCCTAAGGCCATTGGCGGGCAGTTAATAACGCATCGTCTCCAGGTGCCCAATCTTGGACTCTGAACGACTCCGGTGCCGGTGAAAGAGAGCCATCTAGATTATGCTCTTTTCAGAATACGTTTTGGGAAGCCACTGGATCCCACGAAGTCTCCTAGAAGGGACTGGAGAGGGTAGGGTAGCGACCAGCAGGTACAAGCCAAATAGGCAAGTGTCCAGCACGCATGATTGGCCAGGAAGTGAGTAAGTGCATTGGTCTCGATGCAGGCGTAGCATGCACAGGGGGTGGTCTGCAGCGAGGAGAAACAGGACACACGAGAGGGAAAGTCGGATTCTCCCCGAGTAGCTTACTTAGTACCATATCTACGGCGATGGGTTGTGCTAGATCATATGTACATAGATGCCGTCCTGGATGCCGGTGTTGGTTGTATCTTTGGAACGAAAGTCTGATTGATTGCTTTGCAACTTCGACCAGGCGGAACCTGGTGCCTGGCCACTGGATCAAGAGTCCTGTGACTTCTGCTGTGCCCCCCCTTCCCCCTCCTCCCCAGATGAAGATGGAGTGCTAGCTAAGAAAGTATGGAGGAGCCAGATGCGGGCAATGGTTGGTTGGTTGTTTTCATGTTCTGGATGTTCTGGATGCGCAAAGTACCTCAGGCATCAGGGCTCTGCTATGTCGAGAATCCAAGTCCAGTCAGCTTGCTATCGTCAATTGGTGGAAAAAACTTGGCTGGGTTGTTCCGCCAGTAAGAGAACCAAACTCGTCTCCAGAACACGCGGGGCAGGGGCAGGCTTGCACGCGGGGGCGGGGGCAATATTCAGACCACTGTCGAATCGTCGCCGCCTAAACACCGCTAGCATATGATGGATCAACTGGGACATTGGGAAAACAGCTCGGCATCGAGGAAGTCGTGAAGTCTGGAAGCGGAGAACAATCAATCGAGGCAAGATGGGTTGTTTCGTTAATACCGCTGCTTGGTAACCGTCATACGTACCATTTCTCGGGACCTCGGGGCCCTGTGTCTAAGCAAGTAGGCCGGCCCCTCACGGTTTTTCCGGAAGTGAGTGTGAGGCAGATAGCGACTGTACTGTATGCAGCCATAACTTAAGCCGTGCAACGGCCAGGAGTTGTTTCGGATGATACGTTCACGAGAACATACAAAGCCGCTCCCAACTCTTCTCGGGATCTGTTGGTGTTTTCTCTGCGCCCTGTCTTTCTTGCACACCATTGACTTCCTGAAGTGGTATCAATCGTAATAGGCTTTGTGGCGAGAAAACGTCTTGTAAGAACATGGCTGCCGAGGCCATAAAATCCGTCGTCTCGACCGGCGCTCCCAAGCCCTTGGACGTGCTTATGGTATGTTATACTTGTTTGCGTCATCATTAATCCAATCCTTTTCTGATCTCTATATTTGTCATACAGGTCGGGACGGGAGAGTATACGACGGGCTTTGTTGGAGGAGGAGCTTCCGGCTCAGACAAGAAAGTCGGTGTCGTAGGCCTCACACTGTTTGATCTTCGTCGAAGAGGCAAGGTTGGCAACTTGGGTATGGTTGGCACCAACGGTACCAAGTTTCCTGCTATCCGTAAGTTGAGAGGCACATACCCAACCTCCAAGCTCTGGACTCACCGTATCTCAGGGCAACATCTCGATACCAACATCAACAAGGTCTACAATAATCTAGACTGCTCCTTTGACTCATATCCAGCCAATGGCGTCAGAGACCCCGATGCCTACAAGACCGCTATAGATGGGTTGAAACGTGGAGACGCGATCACCATCTTCACCCCAGATACCACTCACTTTCCCATTGCTCTCTATGCCATTGAGAGGGGCATCCATGTGATGATCACCAAACCTGCGGTGAAGACGCTGGACCATCATATCCAGCTCATCGAGGCGGCGAAGAAGAACAATGTTTTCGTCTATGTCGAACATCACAAGCGGTACGACCCGGCCTATGCCGATGCTCGGTACAAGGCCCAGAAGCTGGGCGACTTCAACTATTTCTACAGCTACATGTCCCAGCCCAAGTCGCAGTTGGAGACATTCAAGGCGTGGGCGGGTATCGACTCGGATATTTCCTACTATCTCAACAGCCACCATGTTGACATTTGCGATTCCATGGTGACCCAGCTGGGCTTTGTCCCTGTCAAGGTCTCCGCTTCAGCGGCCAAGGGCATCGCCACAAGTCTCGGATGCGATCCTGCGACCGAAGACACGATTACCGTTATGGTGACATGGCAGAAGCAGGACGACCCGAGTAAGATTGCCACGGGGGTCTTCACAGCCTCCTGGACGGCCCCACAAAAGGCAGGCGTCCATAGGTAAGTTGGCATAACTGGTTTCTTGAACGCCCAGAATATGCAGTCTGACTCGTCTGCAGCAACCAATACTTCCACTACATGGCTTCCGGAGGCGAGGTCCGGGTCAACCAAGCCAAGCGCGGCTACGACGTTGCCGACGACTCGGCTGGCCAGCTCCAATGGTTCAACCCCTTCTATATGAAGTACGCGCCGGATGAGGAGGGAAACTTCAACGGACAAACGGGATATGGCTACATCTCCTTCGAGAAATTTGTAGATGCCTGCAACTCGTTGAACTCAGGCGACCTCAAGCTTGAAGAGTTGGATGCCCGACCGCTGCCTACGTTGAAGAACACGATTGCTACTACCGCCATCTTGCATGCTGGGCGGATAGCTATTGACGAGGGTCGTGAAGTAAAGATCGAGATTAACAATGGTGTCTGGAAATTGATCTAGCACGCCGATGTGGGAGCAAGACTGCTTTAAGTGGTGGCGGATGTAGTGGGTAGTACAATATATGTCCTCTGGAGAGTGTACTATGCTCTTCTCGTAAACAGTCTCTAATGCAAAAACCAACAAGACGAGATCCTGTCGAGTACGAGGTAGCAGGCAGCAGGAGCAAGGATACGGCAAACGGGTGGAAGGGGAGAGGGGAAGGCGCCGTAGACGCTAGTGATATCGATATCGATAACAGCACGCATTTGCCCTCCACGCTATCACACCCTGACACCCTGACACCCTGACACCCCCATTTCCCATGAGCAATGGTCCGTGCATTCACCAATCTTTCCACCTTTTCGCTAGGCCACAGAACAATTTCGACTTTTGTGAGACGAAATCGGGAAAAGTAACACCGCCAAAAATTCGAGAATCCTCACACCACTACGATTCGACGATCAACCCAGCCAATACCGCCAACATGCCTCAAGAAATCGCCGATATCAAGCAGGTACGGCCAAAATAATGCGCCGCGCTTTTTGAAACCTCTTTTGCTGACAATTGCTCTCCGCACAGTTCATCGAGATCTGCCGCCGCAAGGATGCCACCTGTATGTCGAACCCGACCCGACAGTGATATGACTGGACTGGGAAAGAAAATGCCGGCAATTCATGGTACTAATCAACGATCAATGTAGCCGCGCGGATAAAGAAGAACAAGAAGGGTGTGCAGACTCAGACCAAGTTCAAGGTCCGCTGCAGCAAGCACCTCTACACCCTTGTTCTCAAGGACACCGACAAGGCCGAGAAGCTCAAGCAGTCCCTTCCTCCCAGTACGATATAGCCCTCGCCCCTACTTCGCCATGGTTAAGGCGCTTCTGTGTAGATATTGGAATGCTAACAACTGCCTTGCAGCTTTGCAAATTAAGGAAGTTGCGAAGAAGAACAAGAAGGGCAAGCACACCGCATAGAGCGACCACGGCATAACGAGGCTCGGGCGAACTGCATAGGATCTGGGGATGCGATACGGTGTTCATTGCTATTTGCGAGGCTACATTTTCATGACGGATCATAGCCCCCGGCAGGGCGGCATGTCCGGTTACAGCAAATCCGGCGTCTAAGGAATACCTGGAAATTGAAGCTTATTCGGCCAGAATGGCTAAATAGCCGACGATTCTTGCAATCAAAAAGAAGAAGAAATTCCTAAACCAATTCGCTCCCTCTTGCGACTTGACGAATGCGATGTGCTACCTGCTGGAGATTGGCACTGGCGTTTGAGCTTTATGGAAGGCGACGAGCAATACTAGTGCGTTGTGTTCCCACCATGTGAATGGTGTCTGCCAAGAGAGAAAGTATACATGCCAGTATGATTTGGAATGTTCCCTCTGGTCTCAGGTAAGAGTCCATACTGTTGCGACAGCGGCATAGCCGTCTTCTTGCAGGCTTTCCGATATTATATGATGATTGCGTTTCACCAAGACGCCGCTTCATTGAATGAAGACGGGATGGTATTGTAATTGGTAGGTAGATGAAGCCAAGCAACAGCTAATAATACAGTAGGACTCAATTGTCTAGTATCGAATCCAACCTTGCTAGGTGAAATGGGTGCTTTGAAAAGGTGGCAGTTTTGGTAGACCTGCATCACGTGTCGATGGTATTAGAAGATTGAAGCACTGGGTGTGTAACCAGTGGACCAAAAGGGGTGAGCGTAGCAGGACTCGAGTCTCGCGTCCTATCAATTAAAGCCCCCCACCGTGAAGCAACCCTGTCGTCACGTCAAGACGCGGGTTGGGAGCTTTCTGACGCGAACCCGTTTGATCTCTTTAACCACCCGCGAGCTACCAACTCCCACTGTCTATCTATCCTACCACCTTCGACTACTTACATTTTTCGCTGCTTCAACCGCTCGTTCCCCAAACAGCCACGCCCGGCCTCAACACCAATGCTGCATTCTGCTACCTAATTATTTGTCACAGCAGTGCCGCTCCTCCCTCACAATGGCCACAGCCAATCTGCCGCAGAAACGTGGTATTGGTGAAGCCTCTCGCGCTCGCCGAAACCCTCCCTTAACGCCGTCGAAAAAGCGCCGACTCGAACCGCTGACATCGTCCCCCGCCTCGCGGCTGAACAGCTCACAGCATGGACCCGGTAGCAAACTTAGTTCAACCCAACCGAAGAGTGCTTTCGAATCCGAAGTCCTCGAGAAGCTCAGCCAGGATATTTCAGATCTGAAGCAGAACAACTCTGAGAAGGATCAGTGCAGGGCTCGGCCTCCCCTCGGGGACTTTAACCCCAGTCGGGATAATCTCATCTTCCAACAGATCGATGCTGAGGAAGGCACGTTGCATGGTGGCAGAGTTACCGTCAAGCTCTTCGGCGTGACAGAAACTGGCCATTCGGTTATGCTCCATGTCACCGACTTCCGCCACTACCTATACGTTGCTGCCCCTGTCTCATTCCGTCCCGATGACTGTGCGGGCTTCAAGGCTTTCCTGGAAACCCAGGTAGCTCAGCATCAGCCAACCATCCACTCTTGTCAGCTGGTTCTGAGGGAGAACATCTACGGCTTCCAGGGCAACACGCAAAGCCCCTATATCAAGATCACCGTCACGGACCCCAAATTCATTGCACGAGTACGAGCCACAATAGAAAGAGGCGATGCCAATTGGAAGGGCTTGTGGAAAGGTGCCGCCGGTGATGGTATCATGACTTTTGATAACCTTCAATATGTCCTTCGTTTCATGGTCGATTGCAAAATGCCCGGCATGTCATGGATCGAATGCCCGGCCAAGAAGTACTCCCTCGTCCCACAACGTGACAGGCAATCCAGTGCCCAAATTGAAGCCGAGATCTCCTACACCAATTTAATAGCACATGACGCCAAAGGAGAGTGGTCTAAGATGGCGCCACTCCGCATTTTGTCGTTTGATATCGAATGTGCCGGGCGCAAGGGTATTTTCCCTGAAGCAAACATGGATCCAGTCATTCAGATCGCCAATGTTGTCACTCGCTACGGAGAAAACAAGCCCTTCATTCGCAACGTATTTTGTCTCGATGAAACCAGTTCTATTGTTGCCACCGAGATTCTCGACTTCGCCAGGGAGCAAGACATGCTGATGGCCTGGAAGAAGTTTCTCGACGAAGTTGACCCCGATCTTATCACTGGCTACAACATCTCCAACTTCGACTTTCCCTATCTATTGGATCGTGCCAAGCATTTGAAGCTCAATGGTTTTGAGTATTGGACTCGTTTGCCCAGTGTCAAATCAGTCGCAAAGGAAACGAACTTCTCTAGCAAGCAAATGGGCAACCGAGACACCAAGACCACGAACACGAACGGACGGCTGCAGTTAGATCTGCTGCAATTGATGCAACGAGAGCACCAACTTCGAAGTTACACTCTGAACTCAGTATGCTCACACTTCCTCGGCGAGCAGAAAGAGGATGTGCATCACACTATGATCACTGAGCTTTTCAATGGTACCCCCGAGTCAAGGCGTCGTTTGGCATTGTACTGTCTGAAGGACGCGTATCTTCCGCAACGACTGATGGATAAGCTCTCCTGTTTGGCCAACTACACCGAAATGGCCCGAGTTACAGGTGTCCCATTCAACCTACTGCTTTCGCGTGGTCAACAGGTCAAGTTCATGAGTCAGCTGTTCCGAAAGGCTTTGGAACAGAAGTTGGTGATTCCTAACCTGAAGTCAGAAGCTTCTGACGAGCAGTACGAAGGCGCGACCGTCATTGAGCCAACCCGTGGCTACTACGATGTGCCCATCGCGACACTTGATTTCGCGTCTCTGTATCCCAGTATCATTCAAGCACACAACCTTTGCTATACGACTCTGCTGAACAAGAACGCCATTGAGAAGTTCAATCTCGTAAAGGATGAGGATTACATTGTGACTCCGCACGGCGACCTGTTTGCAACCACAAAACGAAGAAAGTCACTTCTGGCACAAATCTTCGAAGAACTGCTTTCGGCAAGAAAGCAAGCCAAGAAAGAGCTGGCTATTGAGACTGATCCATTCAAGAAGGCCGTGTTGAACGGTAGACAACTTGCCCTGAAGATCAGCGCAAATTCCGTTTACGGTTTGACTGGTGCAACAACCGGAAAGCTGCCGTGTCTTCCGATTGCTAGCAGTACTACCAGTTATGGTCGGCAAATGATTGAAAAGACCAAAGAAGAAGTGGAAAAGAAGTACTGCATTGCCAATGGCTATTCTCATGATTCTCAAGTCATCTATGGTGACACTGATTCAGTCATGGTCAAGTTTGGTATGAAGGATTTGGCAGAGGCCATGAAGCTTGGAGAAGAAGCTGCCAACTACGTTTCGGCCAAGTTCGTGAAGCCAATCAAGCTGGAGTTCGAGAAGGTCTACTACCCTTACCTACTCATCAACAAGAAGCGATACGCCGGACTCTACTGGACAAAGCCAGAGAAGTTTGACAAAATGGACACCAAAGGTATTGAAACAGTCCGGCGAGACAACTGCCTTCTGGTCCAAACGGTCATTGAGAAGGTCCTCCGTATGATGTTGATTGACGAGGACGTGAAGGGCGCTCAAGAGTAAGTCGCGCGCAACTCGGCGAATCTGATACTTGCTTTGCTAACCTTTTTACAGATATGTCAAAGACACTATCTCTGATCTTTTGCAGAATAAGGTCGATATGTCCAAGCTTGTCATTACCAAGGGTTTGACCAAAGAGAACTACGATGGCAAACAAGCTCACGTTGAATTGGCCGAGCGCATGAAGAAGCGTGATGCAGGGTCTGCCCCCGGGCTTGGTGACAGAGTGGCTTATGTCATGATCAAGGGCGCTGCAGGCTCCAAGAACTGGGAGCGATCAGAAGATCCCATCTTCGTGTTGGAGAACAACGTGCCAATTGACACCCGCTACTACCTCGACAACCAACTGGCTAAGCCCCTGACACGTATCTTCGAGCCTATTTTGGGCGAGACCAAGGCGAAGTCTCTGTTAACTGGTGACCACACGCGTGCTATCTCGGTGGCAGCGCCCACGGTCGGCGGTCTTATGAAATTTGCCAAGAAGACAATGACTTGCATGGCCTGCAAGAAGCCGCTCGTGGGGAAAGAGGAGAGTGCCGGCGCTGTGTGCAAAAGCGACATTTCCCGAGTTGGTGAGCTATACGACAGGACGCTGAACCGGGTCTCGGACCTTGAAGTCCGCTTTGGCAGACTTTGGACTCAATGCCAACGCTGCCAGGGGAGCATGCACAACGAAGTCATCTGCAGTAGCAAGGACTGTCCGATCTTCTATATGCGCATGAAGGCCAAGAAAGATCTTGAAGATGCGGGTAAGGAGCTGAAGAGATTTGATTTTGATCAGGCTGCTATCTGGTAACGATGACGTCCAAGAGTCTCCTATCATTGTTCCTGCTTGGGTGGCCATGATGTATGATGAGCGCTGCATGATGCGGAGTTTTGGGGGTGTGCCAGGCCCAGGGGTCTTATTTCAGATGAATAATGCATCAAGCGTAGATTTGGCATGGTAATGGTCCCGGTACATAGTCACTTGTAGATGTCGAGTATAATATTCAAATCGTTTCAAGGCAATTATCACGCCGTGTCTTCAACCTTTCCAGCTCAAGTCTTGCTACCGACCTTGACAGGGGCTGCATTAGGCAAGGCATACTCCCCCCTTTCGTGTCCCTATGGTGAACTGCAACGCACAGTTGGCCATTCTCATTGAACTTGGTGTTCATGAAGACCTTTATTGGCTACTTTGATTGCTCGTTTGAGCATACCATCTTTATTGTTGCCTTTACGACTCACAGGGGTGGCTTGTAGGGCGAGACCAAAACCAGTATCGCCACGATATATTTCACCACTCTATAACTTGGATCGATCTTATAGTCGAGCTTGTGTAGCAGAATGCATTTGCTGTATTGACAATTAATAAATGTTAGCTATCACTGTGATTCAATATCTAGACTCATTTTATCCCTCTGATATGCCGTTGCAGGTCTATAGAAGTCAGCACAGCAGCCGTTCCTTGTTCAGCCCTGTGAATTTAGTTGTTGTCAGTTCACTGTGAGTCGTCAAGCCGCAGGCAAAAGTCGTCGAGCCGCAGGTCAAACTGCTGTTGACTGACGATAATTTGCTAGTCTAGCTACCCATTGACAAATCGCATCAGTGTCAATATTTATTGTACCTTTACGCCTAGAGGCATCTTCGGTCCACCATATCACCCACCGGAACCACTTCCGGCGTGTCTTTATCGACGTCTATGCCAGATTTACCTCTCTTTTCTACCCCTGAATTATCCAACATTCAGAACCCCCAACTCCCCAAGATCACGTAGCCTGTTTGTTGCAGTCCGTAAAGAAGACTACGACGACGACGCATCCCCCACGCTCGTTCCCTGGACTATTACCCGCCCGCCACGCAAGATGTGTATAAAGAATTACGTTGGCTATGGTTGCGGCCACCGGGATCCCGAGGGGACTGTATTGAAGACGACCTACTGCCGCCAATCGTTCCGCTACGGCCCCGGCACCCCCTGCGATGTTTTCACTTACCGAGTGCACGTACACGTCGACCAGCGCCGCCCCCGAGACAGCGAATTCTGCCCCGCCTGTCGGGTGATCCGCTCCGAGCTTCGGCAAGAGTGGACGCGTGTGTACATGAGATGGAGCCGGGAGGGCCTTGTTTCGATGCAAGACCGGCTCGATACTCATACTCGAATAGAAAATAACTTTCGGTATGTTGAGCTGAAGGCCAAAGAGGCGGTCTTGAGCCAGGGGGGCAACCATCCTATGCAGGGCCTCTACCGTGAGCGTCAGGATGCCATCCTGCGACCTATTGAACAACAGGCCCAGCGCCTCCGGACTGCACACATGGAGTGGAAGGTCAAGACGATGATGGCCAAGCAAGATGGCAAAGTGAGCCGGGTGTTCCTGGACGTCTTGTGTATCAAGCGCAAGGCATACATCAACATCACTCGCCCAGTCCCTCGCAGCGTAGATACGCTTCTAGCAAGACAAGCCGAGCTGCTCGATGAGCTGAAACAGAAGGAAGAGAAGGCCGATGCCGCCAAAGAAGAGAAGAATCTGAGTCCGAATTGAGGATATCAACACATAAACCCCTTCTGGCAGTCTTATAAGTTCGTCGAGTAGCTAAGACGGAAACGATACCGGAACATGGCATGCGTCAGATGACGCAGTCCCGATTGCGAACGGCAAGATACATGGATCCAGTTCCGGCCGTAAGCCGGCGCTCCGCGGAGCATGCACGGTGGGCATAAGTCTCCGGCCACCATGTTGAGTAGGTCATAGATGCGACGATAGTAATCTTGATGGGTTTCCCGGGATGAAGCCCGTGGTTTGGCTATGGTACTTTGTTAGTTGGCAAGGGACGCTCGGTGGCAACCCTGATGATGTCATTCACATGCAAGTTGCCTGTTGCGACCTTTTGTTGCGCTTGAGCATATCCAACAAAATATCAAGCAGTGCCCCTAGTAGTCTTACCTAGCATACCATTTCATCCATATTCTTTAATCTCCCATTTGAAAACGGAATACCTCAAGATGATCTCCCATTCGGTTCAGAAGAGCAACACGGACAACACCAAGGAGGCAGCTGCAGATCGCAGTTCCGTTATGCGCAGCCGCGCGCACGCCTTTTGTCAGTCTCTCATCTCCCCGCCGTCGACCACGAAGCTCCTGTCCGAGTTCTTCATCCCGGATGCTTCCGGAGACGGCGACTCTCGACCCACCATCCACGAGCACGGCCCGGCGTGGGCGTCGAAAACGCTGCCGTTTCTGGGGGAGAGCTTCACGGGCGGCGCGGCCTGTGAGGAGTATTTTACGGTACTCGCTGACACGCTCAAGATGCACATGAGCGCCGCGGACAGCTTTCCGGGACCCGACGGCTTCGTGGTGGACGCGGCGCGGAACCAGGTCTGCGTCGTGGGCAAGGGCCGGTTCGAGAGCGTCAAGACGGGCCGCAGCTGGGACGAGCAGTTCACGTATGTTCTGAGCGGCTGGGACGGGCAAGGATGGAAGATGAGGCGTTGGGACATCTGGGCGGACCCCCTCAGTGCGTGGGCTGCGGTGGCAGAGGAGGATGTGGATGGGTGGAAGAAGGGAGAGCATAGGCAATGATGGCAATGGCAGTGGATACCGCATACACATACATAGACCAATTAATTGCCTGTCGTTTTGGTCGGTGTCGGCGGCTTATTACGCCCGTGACCGCCACGCATGCTGAACCCCACCATGGCGACTGTCTAAGGATGCAGCCGAGATCAAGAATTACGGACGGTGGATTTTCTGGAAGGAAAAAAAAACCGCTTTCGCATTCCCCCAAACCGAAGCAACGCACAGGATGCTGTCGCCGCTGATCCAGTAAGAGGCACGCAGCTGTGCTGTGTGTGGTCTACCATCGTTTTTGTACAGGACGATCGTGAACGAGTCAAGTCAACATGTCTCCCTGGAAAACCAAAGAACCAAACCCCCCCACTAGCCCACCGGCCGGAGCCGGGCCCAGATCCCAGTATATCGATGCCCAGCAGGAAGAGATCGGGGTTCTGAAAGCCATCTACGAAGATGGCGTGGACTTTATCGAACACAAAGCCGCCAATGCTGCTTGGCAACGCTCCGAGCCGTCGTTTGACATTCGCATCAAGGCCCTCTCCAACCAGGACTTTACCGTCACCCTCGGCGTGGTCTTGACGGCAACGTACCCCAAGTCGGCGCCACTGCTGAGTCTCAAGGATGACACCAACTTGGGCGAATCTACCCTTTTCAAGATCCAAAAATTCATTGAGAAGAAGCCCAAGGATCTTGCAGCACAAGGCCAATGCGAGCCTATGATCCACGAGTTGGCACTAGGCATACATGAGTATCTCGAGGATGCCGCCCTGGCCAAGGCGCAGGGCTTGACGCAACCTTCTCTGGAAGAGGAGAGGGCGGCACACGAAGCAGAATTAGCCAGGCAAGCCCAGGAGCAAGAGGAGGAAGATGCCCGCAAGAAGCAAGAGGCCAGCTTGGAAGAGGAACGGGTTATGCAGCAGATGATTGATGAGGAAATGAGGAGAAAGAAGGAAAGCCAAAAGAAGTCACGCCAAAAGAGCCACCCTAAGACGCCCAGTTTCCTGCCGGAGAATTCGCAACAGAGCATGGCTAGCCGAGTCGTCTTTGACGGAACTTGCAAATTGACGGACTCGTCAGGAAACGAGATGCATTTCAACACTGTCGTAGGAAAATACGATGCTCGCCGAGGGATGGTTGCCACAGTTTACACTGTTCGACCGAGCAACCTTGACTGCACACTCCTTGCTTTGAAGGAGGCCGTATTGAAACCAGGAACCGGCGATGTGGTGCAATTCAAGAAGAGGATGTCCTCCTTGGAAAGCAAACTACGGTCCGTCAAGAAGCTATCACATCACAACATTTTGCGGCTCATCGACTTCCGTATTGACCAGGTTTCTGAAGACGGAGACGAAGACGAGCAGGGCCGATCGAATGACCGCATTATCCGCGTTTTGATGCCTCTTGCAGACAGAGGATCTCTCGATGAAGACCTCGAACGCAGAGGACCGCTGCCGCCCGGAACAGTCCGTTCTTGGACGACGGACCTGCTGTCCGCACTGGAGTATCTGCATAGCCAGGGACTGGTTCATGGTGACATACATCCAGCAAATATTTTGCTGTGCAGGGAAGATTCTCGAAATTATGTACCCAAACTTGCTGATGTATCTTACCAACGAGAACTTCATGCTATCTGTAGCAAATCACGTACCAAATCTTCACTAAGCTCGGCTAAATCGGTCTACTGGTCCCCGCCCGAAGTGGCAGGGAGTTCGGCGCCTCTGAGCCACAAAACTGACGTTTGGGACTTTGGTATCGTCTTTCTACAGATGGTATTCGGGTTAGACGTCTTCGAGACGTACGAAGCGCCTGCTATGCTTATGGAAACGCTCTCTTTATCCAACTCTCTGCACGAGTTGGTATCGAAGTTCTTCAAGGCCGATGCATCACGGCGCCCCCGAGCGGCCGATCTAAGGTCGAGTGAGTTCCTGGCCACGGACGCACCTATACTCGTGGAGGAGACCATAGGGTTTCACTCTTCAGGCCAGACGTTGGCTGCGATGCCTCCCGGCTTCTCCAGAAAGCGCCTTGACTCTGTCAGTGCCGCCCCGTCTTTCTCAAGATTTGCCAACGACTTCTCCGATGAAGGGCGTCTGGGGAAAGGTGGATTCGGCGAGGTTGTGAAAGTCCGCAAGAGGATAGATGGGCAACTATACGCAATCAAGAAGATTTCACAGCGTGCGTCACGTACTCTGACCACCACGCTCAAAGAGGTTATGACACTCTCCCGGCTCAGCCACCCGGCGATCGTTCGATATTATGATGCTTGGATTGAAAAGGTTCCAATAGATGCCTACGAAACCGACGGCGACTCGTCGACCGAAGGGCCTCGAACTCAGGACGACGGAACTGCCGAGTCAGATGGCATTGATATCCAGTTTGCCACCAGCACCGGGGGCTTAGATTTTATGTCTTCGACGAACGCGGCAGGTGGTTTCGACTTTGATGAGTCCAATAGTGATTCGGATGACGACGATGACGACGAAACGACAGATGGAGAGGACGACGACGAGGCAGAAGTGTCGGACGACGAGGACTCGGATGAGGTCGATTCCGACTCGGACGATAACGACTCTACCAACGACGACCAAATGCCCGGCTCGTTGAAACGAACACGGAGTCACCAAGCCCCATACAAAAACGTTTTATATATACTTATGGAGTACTGCGAGAAACGAACACTTCGAGATCTAATCTCCCAAGGCCTTTATCAGAACACAAAAGAGGTTTGGCGACTATTTCGTGAGATTGTGGAGGGCATCGTTCATATCCATAGTCTCCACAACCTCGTACATCGAGATTTGAAGCCTGAAAATATCTTCATCAGCCTTGGAGCTGACGGCGTTGCCCACGTCAAAATTGGAGATTTCGGTCTCGCCACGAGTGGTCACATCAATGGCAACAAAGGGCTCATCGGCTCGCAGGATTCCAAGGAGATGAGCAACGTGGGAACAGCCATCTATCTTGCACCAGAGCTCGAACGTAGCAATATCGAGGATTCTCGGAAAATTGATGTAAGCATGCTGTCACGCCTTTCTGTTATAAATACTAACGATCTGCAAAGATGTATGCGTTAGGAATTGTCTTCTTCGAGATGTCCTACAAGCCAATGCTCGGCCACGAGAGGTGGACTGTTTTGAACGATTTGCGTGGACGGTCGCCCAGTCTTCCAGCAGACTTCAAGCCAGGAGACAAGACGCAGACGGAAGTCATCCTCTCTCTTGTCACACACAATCCAAAAGAGAGGCCCACGAGTTCTGAGCTATTACGTAGCGGCAAATTACCCATGGCTGAAGAAAGCGAGACGATACAACGTACCCTGGCAGAGATATCCGACCCGATGTCTCCTCATTATCAGAAAACTGTTTCAACGCTATTCTCGGTCACCACTGAGCAGAGCAAGGACTACACATGGGATATGTCAACACCAAACCCGTCTTCTCTCGAACTCTTGTACCAGGGAGTAGTCAAGGACGAGCTTATATCAATATTCCGCCGCCATGGTGCTCTTGAGGCTTCCAGAAACCCCTTGTACCCTCGATCTTCTCATTACTCCCAGCCAGTAGTCGAGATGCTCGACCGTAGCGGTACGGTATTGCAGATGCCATACGACCTGATGTTGGGGCACGCAAGAACTCTTGCAAAGCACACAGGGTCATCTGTCGTGTCCAAGTCCTTTGCGTTTGACAAGATCTTCCGGGAAAGGGGCGGGGGCGGCCAGCCCTTGATGTACAGCGAAGTATGCTTCGATTTCGTCTCTACAGACACGCTTGACCTTGGCCTCAAGGAGGCACAGGCAATCATGGTGCTGGATGACATCGTCGATGCATTTCCCTCATTGAGCCAAATGTGTTTTCATGTTAGCCACTCCGACCTCTTGCAGCTGATATTCGACTTTTCTGAAGTAGATGCTAGCCTGAGGAAGGTAGCGGCAGAGTCTATGACCAAGCTGAACATCCATTCGTGGACATGGCCGAAGATACGAACCGAACTTCGGGCGTTGGGCTTGTCGGCCACCAGCATTGACGAACTACAGAAATTTGACTTTCGAGGTATGTAAACACCAGAGCCTTGTACTGGAACTTGATTTCTGACCTCGGCGATTAGATACCCCCGTAAAGGCCTTCACGAGGCTCAAATCGTTATTCGACGGAAGCAATATGTTCGACAAGGCTCAGTCGACTATTGCTCACCTGAAGGATGTCATATCCTATGCGAAGCGTCTAGGGGTCCACAACAAGATTTACATCAATCCTCTAAGCAGCTTCCGAGAAGACTTCTTCCAAGGTGGCATCCTTTTTCAGTGCGTTTACGACAAGAAGTTTAGAGACGTCTTTGCAGCAGGTGGACGATATGACAGTCTGATCAGAGAACATCGGCCCAAGCTCGGCAACAAAAACGAGCAACGCCATGCTGTCGGGTTCAGTCTCTCGTGGGAAAAGCTTGCAAGAATACCCAAACCAGCCGGAAGCAGCAAGTCCTTCATGAAGAAGGTAGAGGCAGAGGCACACGGCATATTCAACGCTAAAAGGTGCGAGGCTCTCGTTGCCAGTTTTGATCCCGCCCTCCTACGCAGTGCTGGCGTTGAGTTGGTTGGGACTTTGATTAGAGGCGGCGTCAGTGCTGAGCTGGCGTGTGACTCTCGGTCTCCTGAAGACTTGCAAAACAAATACCGGGACGAGACGTATTCATGGATGATCATCATCAAGCAGGATCTGCTCAAGGTCAAGACTATGGACCGCAAAGACGTTGCGGATGTTGACATGCCTACTTCGCAGCTGATGGGCTGGCTGAGAGGCGAAATGCGTGAACGCGAGCGCAGCCGCGCGATACGCCCAACGAACGTCAGCTCGAACACCGCCATTATTGAAGAAGGATTCCCGGTCAATACAGAGCAGGAAGTGGCGGTTCTGGTGGCCAACACGAAATCGAAGAAATTCAACCGCCTTGCTGTTGTCGAGCAGGCACAAGCCTGCATGGCAAGAATACATTGGAATTGCCTCGAGGGGCCTGTTGTGGCAGTAGAAACATCGGATGCAGTTCTGGAGCTGATCCGGAAGACGTCGTTGTCCGATGCCGATAGCTGGCGCAAAGCCGAGCAGTTGGTCAATATGGCGGAACGCAACTATCTAAGAGAGATACATGATCTCCTCCTAACCTGGAGGAGCGAGTGGCAGGCCAAGAATGGAACCCGTGATGCAGGGGTCTACAACTTCAGGACCACAAAGGCATATACTACGACCTGGGCGCGTAGTCGAGTGGATGTCACGGAACCGAGAGTTTTGGATTATATATCTATACCCAGCGTTGGTTGTGTTATTTTCATGCCCCATTATGCCATTGGTAGCGCTGCTTTTCGTCAGATAGTCGCCGCAAATCATCAAGCGCTTAACTAGCCGTTTACCATCATATTATGCCCGTTGTATTAATTACCCCTGCTCTGTATATGAGCAAGCGTGGATTCTCGCAGAGCGAGCATATCTATCGTCTTCCTCGCCTTCTGCGATTCTGGCCGAGATAAACAACGTTGTTCCTCAGTATACCTAGACGTGCTTGTTCAACTTCGCGAACTGGATCCGGTGGTACGAAGCCAGGTGGCAATGGGTCTATGGGGAGATCGGGTATATCGAAAGATGCCAGGTCGAGGCCATCCGACCCCCTGTTCCAACCGGTTCTCAACCAGCTGCCAAAGGTGGACTCCATAATACTGGCCAGCCCTAACCCATCAGGGTTGTCATCGCCGCCGTCATTATCCCAAGGATCTGCCGCTGGTATCGTCGTTAAGGGCTGAGGATTAGCGGACGCATCGAACATGTAGGTCTGGACGAACCGCGCGATGCCGTCGTTGGTCTCGTTCTCGGGAACCTCTTGGTTTCCGTAGTTCATTTGTGCGGATAAACTGTTGACCGCGGCGACCCGTCTCAGGAGCATCTGCAATGTCCACATGTCCTCAGTGCGTTGGGCCATGAGGGTGGCTACGAGGGCTTTGAGGCCAAACGTGACGTGCGGGGCGCCCCAGAAGTCGACGTGGACGTGAGTCTCGATTGCCTTACTCTGGCGGATGGGTACTCTGCTGGACATCAGAGGCAGCAGGCCGTCCTCCTCCTGGTCGGCCGCTTCGCTGGAGGGCATTGCGATGGTTTGTATCATCTAAATGTGACTTGGCTTAGCGCGTGGTAAAGGCGTGTGAGTGTTACTGTGCCTGAGGGTCGCGAGAAGGGAGGGAAGTGTAGTGGGCAACCTGGTTCGCTTTGCTTACTCTGCCAATGGCTAATTGGTTCTCCCTGTATCCTCTGCCTTGTTCTGGCTTGTCCTCACTGTCTCCAAAGCTACACATCTTGAGCACTGGCACGAGGTCGTGGTCGGTGTCGCCGGGTTGGAGCGACCCAATGAGCAAATGTGATAAGTCGAGGGATCCATGGGCAAGAGGCCCTGGATTACTTCCTTGGACTACGGACTCACGTCCCCTCGGAGCTACGTTGTAGTGGGCCAAGCCGGCGCAGGCGCGCAATACTAATGGTATCGTCATTCATTGTCAGCCAGGGGCTCGTTTGGCTTCCAGTTCACAGTAGCAGAAGTAACCCGTGCTCGAAATGGATGCCAACTTACGGCATAATAGAATCCGCCAGAGAAGCCGGTTGGGGGTTCACGCCGGCCGCCTTCATCCTCTTTCGGAATTCGTTGAGGTCGCCCATCTCCATGTACTCGAGAATCAACGTCGGCCGCGATGGCAGCGCCCCTGGCGGCCGAGGCGAATCCTCGACTTCCATCGGTACTGGCGGGATGTCTTCGTTTTCGGCGGATCCAGGACTGTCTTCGGCCTCGGTGTTTTCAAGTACTTCCCAGTTATCCTCTGATATCCCTAAGTCGTCGTCTTCTTCTTCTACTACTTGTCCTAGCCCGGCACTCTCTGCCCTCTCGTCCTCGTCGCCGAGGCTGACCACGTTGACCACATGTTCCAGCTCGCCCAGAAGGGCTAGACAACCTATCTCGTCCCAGAGTCTTGCAGGATCCTCCCCGTGCTTGACGACGATGCGCCGCTTCTCGACAGCATCGTTCGCCGCGCCGCCACCACCCTCGACATCGAGTTCGGCGAACAAGTTGGCGCCCCCTGCACTGCGGTTGGGCCGTACGCCGCGCATGGTCTTGAGCCAACGGAAGTGGTGCCGTTGTGCGAAGTAGTCGCGGACCTCACGGAACGTTTCCGACATACGGACCTGGTATTGGAAGTTGGCCGAGCTGCGCATGCGCCTGAAGCGGTTGACGAGAGCATTGCGCTGCAACCTCCGCCGCAGCCGCTGGTCGCGCTCGAACTGCACCAGGCGCTCCACTGCCGCCTCGCGCGCGGCGTCAACCTGCTCCTCCACCGCCTCTTGGTCTATCACGGGCAGGGGCAGGTATTCCGCGAACATGGCATCCTCATGGTAGTCAAAGTCTGGTTCGGACTCGACCCCGGGATCGTTCTCGGCCATTGTCGAGTGGCGATGAATGCCTGCCTTAAGCGGCGCGGTGCATGCGACGAAGAAACGACTTACAAGACCGGTATCTCACATCAACAAGTAAGAGGGAGACTGTTCACTGGTAATTTGTATCTCGTGCAATTCATGTGGAAGAGGTGTATATGATGCACATGTTGTCCTCACCACCCATGTGGCAGATGATGACATGGCCTAGACAAGGAAGCAGAGACTTGTGCAGCTGCTTTCGGATTCTTTGTTCCGAGCGATGAGCCTGGAAAACAGAGTTGGCCATGGCGACGAGCCTCTCGATGAACACAAAGCATTGGCATTGGCATTGGCATTGGCGGCTTTATGTTGTTGTGGTGGTGAAGCTGGCTAGATCAGTCTATTTTTAGGGGGTGTGTGCCTGTAAAAGACGTAAAGACGTTAAATAAAACAGCACTGACGGCGCTGAGGTCACTTTAATTGAACGCTGAATGACCGCGTTTGTCCCACCAGACCCGCGACAAGACCAGACCAACTTGGATGCATGATTCCTCACGAATTGCAATTCTGCACTTCCGGACCAGAGTCCCAGGCTTCACGCGCCCGGCATTTGCGACTTACCCCAAGGACCTATTTATCTGGCTCAAAGCCCAAACTCCTGCGCCAATGCTGGGCTGGGCCATCAAGAGGGGCTATCAGACGGCGACGGGCGCGTCTGACGCCCCCAGACAGCCAGAAGATGCCGGTGGTGAGTGCCGACAACGCGCCTGGCCATGGTGTTTTGTTTTTGTTTCGGATGGGCCTGCTGACCAACAAACCATGTGTAGACACCACACAGATCGATGTCCCTGACACGCCTGCGCCCGTCTTTGCCGCCCGCGCTGTGCGGCATGCCATCTTTGGCACCCCAGCGCCTGCCACAAATACCATCACACGGCCGCCGCGTCTACTTTCGGACAACGGTCCGAGATCACCCCCGAAATCACCCCCGAAGCCCACCGGCATTCTCATGACACCAGGGACCGCTACGTCACGCCGGAAGCGAGTCTCGTTTGGCCACGAGGTCCAGAAGAAACAGAACGATGCTCTCGCCCAGTCACCCACAAAGCCCGCGCAACCTGCAAAACCCACAGCACCCACAAGAGACGAAGACATGTCCGACGAGGACTGGGAGGACGAGGACCCTGCAGATGTCACAATCGATCTAAACGAGCCCAAATCCCAATCGGGGCGGTATTGGAAGACGCAGTTCAACAAGTACCACGACGATGCGCGGGAGGAGATGTCAAAACTGGTCAAACACAAGCACCTCTCGCGCATGTACGCCCAGCAAAAGGACGTCGAGAACACAGAGCTACAGGAACGGGTCAAAGAGCTGGAGCGGCAGGTCCGGCTAAAGGACGAAGAGATCAAACAGGCGCAGACAAGGCCGTCACTGACGAGGTCCGCCAGCGCCAGCGCCAGCGCCAGCGCCAATAGCAGAGAGCGCCTGGACTCGGAGGGTCGGGCCGCGGAAAGGGCGCGGCAGACGGCTGAGAGGGAAGTGGCGCGGCTCACGAGGGAGGTCACGACGCTGAAGAAGGAGAACGCGGACCTCCGCAAAGAGAATGAGATCATCAAGGCAAACGCATCGGACTCGACACGTGCGTGTAGGACAACGTCTGCCATGACGAGCGAGCGCGCCGCGGCGGCAAAAGCAAGAGTTGCCCAGAAGCGGCGGGAAAGGGCGGCACTCCGGGGGGCTTGAGAAGGCTTGGCTGCTAATGTTCGTAACGAGACCACGAAAGTCATAGACGGCCAGGCACTCTACTACGGAGGACTTGTCGCCAACTGTGCCAGAGAACTGCTTGAATAAAAACAATGTAAGTGTATTGACTAAACGTATGCGAGAGTTCAGTCCGTATGATATGGTGAAATGCAATCATGGAGAGATGCATGCTTATCAGGAAGCTAGCCAGCAATTGAATGGGGGCATGGAAGTATATAAGATGCAATTCCCTGTAGGAATCCCCTCCTGCTCCAACTCCGATAACGAACAAGTCGCCTCTGCTACCATGAAGCTGCAGCCATGAGCCCTCAAATCCGAGACGAGGGCGCCGATGAAGACGCAGCTAGAGTTGAGGCCGAGATCGCGGATCTAGAAGCCCGTCTTCAATCCGCCAAGGAACGTAAAGAGCGCTTATCACGTTCGTCGCCATCCGCGGCATCAAACAGCAGCAACAGCAACAACAACGACAACGACACCCTTGCCAGATCCCCATCACCCCCGACCTCATCTCATCATTTCCTCCTCCTGCTCTCCGACTCGGCCCTCCCGCTAGGCTCTTTCGCCTTCAGCTCGGGCTTGGAATCCTACCTGGCCCACCAACGCTCTTCCGTTCGCAAGACAGGCCAACAGTCACGGCCGTCTTTTACGGCCGACTTCCTCCCCCCTATCCCTCTCCTCCTACGCCTCCACCACGCTGCCCTTTGTCCTCGCCGCCCACCGGGACCCCACAGCTGTGGCGGACCTGGATGATCAGCTCGACGCGGCCGTCATTTGCACCGTGGGTCGTCGGGCCAGCATTGCCCAAGGACGGGCTTTGCTGGGCATCTGGGACCGCAGCTTTGTTTCCTCCTCCGCCGCTCCATCGTCTTCTCCCGCCTCTTCTGCGTCATCCACTACGGCAGCCGCGGCGGAGGTGCTCAAGCCGTTCAGCGCGCTGCTGCGTTCCGCTGGCTCTTCTTCGTCTCCCTCGTCATCCGCTTCTTCTGCTTCAGCGACAGCGACAGCGACAGCGACAGGATCCGATCCTCAACTTCCGCCCCCCGTGTCCGCGCACCTCGGCCCCCTCTTCGGCGCCGTGTGCGCCCTTTTTGGGACTGACTCTGCCGCAGACGGCGTACGTGTTTCTGCTGAGCCACGTCAAGGCCCTCGTGTCGGCCGCCGTGCGCGCAAGCCTCTTCGGCCCCTACCAAGCGCAGCGGGTGCTGGCTTCCCCCGAGACGCAGGCGCTCATCACGGCCTTTGTGGCCCGCGAGTGGGTCACGCCGCCCGAGGACGCGGGGCAGAGCGTCCCCGTCATGGATCTCTGGATCGGGCGGCATGAGATGCTGTATTCACGCATCTTCAACAGCTAAAAAAAGGGTTGTTATGGTAATTGCATATGTGGCGACTGTGTCGTGGACTATCTTAAGGGTTGAGTACGGGGCAATATGGGTGTCGTTCACCACAGCAGTGGTAGGTATCGGCATGCTATATTGAAATAAGTCTCCTATTTATTTCGCTACCTATCTACCTTGTCATATATAGGCGTCGGATATAGCGTATAAACCAGGGGCCTACGAATGAAAGGGTGGGAATTGACGAGGAACTTGCACTATGTAGGATACTTGTATTTAGATGCGCATTTCATATCAGAAGGTTAGGTCCTTCGTAAAGGGCTGCTTGAACGAGCCGAAAGAAACAATTATGATACGACTTTCTCGCCGCTTGGATATGTAGACTTGAAGATGCATATGCTTGTCTTAAGCATGCCGTTTTGTTCAGTATAATACAACAGCGCCTCGCTACTCGTCATCTTCGTCGTCGTCGCTTCCGTATGCTACCAGTGGACCACCAGCTGATGCCTTCGGTGTTGCCTTCGGTACCTCTGCGACCTTGGCGCTCTGTAATGCGGCCAACGTACTACTGGAGAAAATTCCGTCTTCCTCCTCCGGCCTCGCAGGGGGTGCAGGCAATGCGGCCATGGCTCCGCCATCACCATAACCCCCGTTCTGTTGTTGACCGTCGCCCATGTCGAGCATAAGCCGCTGTTGTTCGTCTTCTAATTCAAAACCTCGCCTCCCTATCGGATTCACCGCCTGCACGCCTCTGGCGAAATGTATGTCGTCAGGGGCCTCGTACCCTTCTAACCCGTACGAGCTCTCGATCTTCCTTCGCTTGCGCGCCTCCGGGTCGCGTCCTTCGAGCTCGGCGACAAACTCGGCAGGGAGCGCGCGCCGGATAGCCTCGGCGGCCTGCTCCTCGGTGCGCCGCGCCTCACGCGCCTGCGCCATGGGGTTCGGGTCGGCCGTGGCCCAGCGGACGTTGAGGACCTCGTTGTGGTCGAGGGACTGGTGGGCCATAGCCTCCTTGGCAAATTGGGCGTTGGCTTCGTTGACGTAAGTGACAAAGGCCACGCCTCGGGTGTTCAACTTGGAAAGTCGGTCAGCATTTACACGGATATAACCGTATATGGCAAGGAATCGGAAATGGCGCAAAAGACTTACGACTCGAAGCCGCTCGATAGGACCCCATTCAGCTGCGTGGCGAGCAACGATCTCCTCGATATCGTCAGAAACAAAAATCCTACCCAAGTAGATAGTGCGGTTCTGGCGCATAAAGCTTCCTACGCCACCCATATCGTCCCGATAGTCCGAGAACTTGTCTCTTCCGAAGCAGTCCACATTCGGGTTGAATATACTACCCATGGTCAGTCGTCGTCTCTAGTTTCTCTTCTTCTTTTTCTCCAACTTACTCGTGAACCCCCCGGGAGTCGGTGGAGATATTCGCAGTCCTGTCCTTTGGGACAGATGCCTCTACAGAACCATAAACAAAAATGTGAGCCCGGGTGCTTGTCGGCCTGGGTGTAGCCGCTGTCGCGGGCGATGTTGCAGCGCCCCTTGGCGGGCGTCTTGGACAGGTACTTGTCCTCGCGGTCGCCGCCGGACCACTTGTTGTACCAGATATTGAAGATTGTGCCCGTCTGGGGCGGCGGCTCGGACGTGATGAAGTCTGGATCGACTTGGGCGCGCGCTGGCCGCTTCTTGCGGACGATTTTTTTCATTTTCTTGGGCGCGGGCGCGGCCACCTCGGTTGACTGCGCGACAAGCGCTTGCGTGTCGTCTTCGGCCATGGTAGAGCTATCGATCTTGGGTCGCACCCTCTCGCAATGTGTCGATTCGGATTCGGCAGGCGGCGATGATGTGATTGGTATGGTGTTGGTCGACGATGCACAAGAGTGAAGGCTGAGGCTGATGGAAGATAGAAAGGCTGCGATGCACTTTTGGATGGTCCGTGTGGATCAGACAGCCTAAAGTTGGGGGGCGCCCTGGTGGCTTGGATTTCCACTATCAATTACCGCCGCGACTTTTGGCTTCAGTGACTGCTATAGAGACCCGAACATGGAAGCGCTCTCGCTCACCATGACATCAGCCGCACTTTCTCGAGAGGCCATGATGTCAAGTCAATCAATCCAAGGGCTGGCATTTGCGCGTCGAGACATGTATCGATAAGGACAAGCATAGAATCGGGTGTCGGTACATCTTGCAGCGGCTCTGATTACCCCAGCTTTGGACCCCGGCCTTGGGCAGTCTAGCGCTGTTGAAATGCTGTGAAAATGCTACGGCCGGCTGAAGCTCCCGCCTACCGCCTGAGACCCCGCTGTGTGGATCTTACCTCGGTCGACCTGACCTGCATCGACAGATTTGGGGTCGTGTCGCAGTCAGCCGGGGCAATGCACCGAGGCCATTGCCCTTTTGTTTTATAACTATGACCTGCGGCCGCTGAATACCCAACGGCCTGAGCCTACCTTCTTCAACCTCAATCCTCCATCACCTCGCGTCTCTTGCAAGCAAGCCTTCTTCCTTCTACCATCATTATGTCGGCTAAGATTCCAGCTCTCGTACGTTTCCCCAACCCCCTCCAATTGGATCGATCCATACGCTGCCAACAGCGAGAACTAACAAGGCACACTCCCAGGTCGTGGATCGCGTGAGCGACAAGGCGAAGCAAGCCTTGGATATCGTTGCCAAGTTCGTGGAAGAAGAGTGCATTCCCGCCGACCCGGTTCTCGAAGCCCAGATTGGCTCGGGCGACTCGAGATGGGACCACCACCCACCGATTGTGGACGACCTGAAGGCGAAGGCTAGGAAGCTTGGTCTGTGGAACATGTTCCTCCCCAAGGGCCACTACAAGGAGTCTCCCGGATACACCAACCTGGAATACGGACTCATGGCAGAGTGGCTGGGCAAGTCCAGGGTGGCTTCGGAAGCCGTCAACTGCGCAGCCCCCGACACCGGCAACATGGAAGTGCTGGCCAAATACGGCAACGAGGCCCAGAAGGCCAAATGGTTGAAGCCTTTGATGGAGGGACAGATTCGGTCGGCCTTCCTCATGACTGAACCAGATGTCGCGTCGTCGGATGCTACCAACATTCAGCTTCACATGAAGCGGGAGGGTAACGAATACGTCTTGAATGGCTCGGTACGTCCAAGCGTCAACCATTCTACTGCCGACAACACTGTGCTAACTACATCTTCACAGAAATGGTGGTCCAGTGGCGCTGGAGACCCCCGATGCAGTGTCTACATTGTTATGGGCAAGTCTGACCCTGGCCACAAGGACCCTTACCAACAGCAGTCTGTCATTCTGGTGCCTGCCAACACACCCGGTATCACGATTCACAGGATGCTGTCGGTCTATGGCTACGACGACGCGCCGCACGGACATGGTCATATAAGCTTCAAGAACGTCAGAGTACCTGCCAGCAACATGGTGCTGGGCGAGGGCAAGGGCTTCGAGATCATCCAGGGACGTCTGGGACCTGGCCGCATTCACCACGCTATGCGCGCCATCGGAGCTGCGGAGCGCGCCCTCGAGTGGATGCTGATGAGAATCAACGACCCGAAGAAGACGCCGTTCAAGAAGCAGCTGAGAGAGCATGGTGTAATTCTCGAGTGGGTCGCCAAGTCCAGGATCGAAATCGACGCGGCACGCTTAATCGTCTTGAACGCGGCCGTCAAGATGGATGATCTTGGCCCCAAAGCGACCCTCAAGGAGATTGCCGAGGCCAAGGTGCTCGTACCGCAAATGGCGCTGACTGTGATCGATCGCGCGGTGCAGGCCTTTGGCGGAGCGGGCGTCAGTCAGGATACGCCTCTGGCCAACATGTGGGCGCAGATCCGCACTCTGAGACTGGCAGACGGTCCGGACGAGGTGCATCTCCAGCAGATGGGACGAAACGAGAACAAGCGGGGCAAGGAGGTGACGCAGAAGATCGCGGGCCAGAAGGAGAAGACGGAGCAGCTGTTGAGCCAGTATGGCGTGAAAAGGCTCGAGCCGGGCATGAACATCAAGGCCCGGATGTAGGGCTGTTTCGGTACATAGCACGCCTGTCAATTGAGAGCATTATCCAGTCCGGGGGTTGCCATTCCAACGGCGGCGTAGCGCGGGGATGGCCGCGTGGGTGACGATGCATGCTGGCCTCGGAGCCGTGACTCACAGGGACATATAGCATTGGGTATATTGCAGTATAGGGTTTTGGAGAGTTGGGATGTGGGCGGGTTGGTAGGGCGACGCGAACGACGTGAACGACGTGAACGACATGAGCCCGGCAGTAGAATGTCCAAGTCCAAGTCCAAGTCCAGGTCTGGTAAGAAAAAGCAGGTGGATCCGGATCCCTGTTTCCAGCGGGGTACGTATCGGCGTTGTCCCTGGCAACCCGCGTAGCCGACCTCTATTTACATCCTCCATCGTCCCTAGCGCGGGAAAAAGTTGGAAGGGAAAGAGCCTTTCGTTTGGAACTGTTTGATGCCTATCATCATCGTCGTCCATTTTGCAAGGGAAGGTGTCCACTCTTGTTACAGTGCTTTATTTACTTCCCGCCAATGACCCAACCTCCAACCTGAATATACAAGTACCATTGACGAGCTCCTTGATAGGTACAAGAACAGCATCTGTCAGCCTTCGCACACATATAAAGATCTGCCCCGTTCCACCAGCAAAGCACCCGCCGCCGCCCCCCTCTGTATCTTGAACAAGACCACCATCGAACGCACACCACCTACCTGCTCGTATTATAGAACAACAGCCTCCAACACACGCAACCATGTCGTCTGCCAACGTCCTCTCTCCCAAGGATACCAACAACCACATTCGCGCAGTCCCCGCCATGGACGGTGCCAAGCCCGATGTTAAGAGCATGGAGTATCACCGCCAGGTGTTGCACAACAAGATGGAAGAGGAGAAGTAAGTCGCACAATGCCTCCCCCACCCACATCACCTGCGCTGTACGGCTTTGGACCCAAGGCATCCAGCTAACCTTCTCCGCGCCTACAGGAACAAGAAGACCTACATCTCCCCTTCGGACAACATCATGAGCCCATGTACCGCCAAGCTGAACGCTCTGCGCAATAAGCAGGTCGGCAAGTAAGTCTAGCACCTGCAGTTTGGTCACCCTTGACGACAAAAGTTGCTAACAATCATTCCAGGGCCAAACCCAAGTCTCTCTTCGCTCAAGCCTCTGCCCGCAAGCTCACGGACGAGAACGTGCTGGGTGCTAGCAGCCCCTCGGTCTCGTCCTCGTAGAAGAAGATCAATCACCACCGCCGGTCCCCTCGGCCCACTCTTCTTCGCTGACGACATTGCGAAGCATAGGGTGGTAGAGAGAGATAGGGCTGGCTGGCTGGAGTTTCCTTGCTTCTTTGGGGTTCACAGGAGTTTTTGTCGCAAGACCTGCGACGAGGCGTCATTCCTTTGTTTTGCCTTTTTTCCTTTCCATGATGACGACTATTACGATGCACAATAGGGGTGGGGGAACACACGTATCTTCCCCGGCACCCTATCTTCTTGTACTTGTATTCTAGGGTGGTCGGAGGGACAGGAGATATCACTCAGTATCTGGCGTTTAGGGGGTGATGATTCTTGCACACACAAGGTATAGGTTACATATACCTACTTCGGCAGGATAGCCATGCCATGAACAGAACAGAGATGATAACATCACAGACGCTCCCAACTGTGCTCCCGTTTCATCATGCGGGTAAAATTTTACGCTCTTTGTAGATATCCACAACTAACTGCCTGGCTAGTGTTGGCCATCGAAGCAACTACGCCTTGTAACCACTCACGATGTAAACAACATCTTCATCAGCCACCAGATGCGACAGCCCCACCCGCTGTGGAACATGCCGGGCGCTCGCTCCCCACACCAGGGCATACTTGTACGACTCCTTGAGTGTGCGATGGATACGATCGCAGACGTCCTCTATTGTGCTGTCCTTGCGCACGATCAGGGCCTCGCTGAAGTCTGGGTCGTCGCCCTTGCGCTTGGTGTAGATGCGGATGAGGGCGAGCTCCTTCCAGCACCGGTCAATGACGTCCTGGATGCCGAGGTCGTCCTCGCAGCTCATGACAACTGTGTGGGGTTCGCGCGCCAGCTTATCGAGGAAGTCGAGCGAGACGGAGTCGATCTTGTTGTAGACGTACAGGCACTTGATGTACTTGCGGTGGTCCTTCATGATTACGTCGATCAGGTGGTCGACCGTAGCCTCGTCGTCGCGGATCAGCACCTCGCAGTTCAGCATCTTGTAGTCCTTCAGGATGTTGTACACCATCTTCTCGTCGAGGTATTTGGGCGTCGCTTGGAAGTTGATCTTCATGCCGCCGGCTTTCTTCGGTTTGAGGTAGATGTTCCTGGTGAAGAGAGAAAAAGACACCCTTTTTGTTAGTATTTCCATTGACTGCAGTGTGCCTTTCTTTTGAACACGAGAGGGGAAACATCAGTATGTTTCATAAGACGTACGGCGGCTCCTGGTTCAGGCGGATGCCAACGGCCTCCAGCTCGGCTTCCAACAGCGCTCTCTGTTCGGCCTTCTTGGTCGCATCCAGCACCATCAAGATCAGATCGCTCGTCTTGGCCGCCGAGATGACCTGTCGCCCACGACCCTTGCCTTCGGCGGCGCCCTCGATGATACCCGGCAGATCAAGCAGCTGGATCTCGGCGCCGCCGTATTCGAGCACGCCCGGAATAGCTGTGAGCGTCGTGAAAGAGTATGATGCTACCTCGGACCGCGTCTTGGTCACCTTGGATAGGAATGTCGACTTCCCCACCGAGGGGAAGCCTACCAGCGCTATCCGGGCGTCACCACTCTTGCTCACATCGAATCCGGCGCCGCCTCCACCACCGGCACCGGGGCCGGGCTCGAGAAGCTGTGCGCGAAGTCGGGCGAGCTTTCTGTCGGGGACGTTCTGCGTTAGACAAGGTTCATTTGCGCCATGCTATCGTTTCATTTCGGATTCGACCAACTGAGGGAGGGTGTCTTTACCCTTTCAAAAGGCCAAGATGATATTCTAATTCAAGTCGTCAATATCGGGCTCGTTTGTGGCAAGTGGGTGGTCGCATTCACCTGTGGCCTTGTTCTCTAGACAATTATCCCCAGTCAGCAGATCGATTCTACAATGGCATACACTGGATGGAAGCTTACTTTGTGTCCTCCTCATCTCATCCTCAATCCTGCGCGCGCGCCGTGTTAGTTTGCAGGTTCAGCGCGGGGTAGATCCATCACACTCTCTTACTCCTTGATCTTCTCTGTGATGTTCACCATCTTGGTGGCTTAGCGACACGAGTCGCAGGAGCGCTTCAATGAGAAAATGACCGAAACAGAGCTAGCAAACTGATCACCGAGTCCTGATCCCTATTGCCGGGTCGAAATGTCAAGCCTCGTTTTCGCGAACGAGCGGGATGATGGATGACGGGCAGAATTGGACGTGGGGCATACAGTAATAATTTCACCGCTTTCCGGATCCGTCTGTACATGTCAAGCCATTCGTCCAACGACGCCGACCTACTGCTTGTTTATTTCGCAGGCAATCTACGCTCGGGTATACTCATTGGGTTCCTCTCTCAGTGCGGGTTGTCATACCGCAACACAGACATCAACATGCCAAACAACCGGTGATAATGAGGTCTATAGTGTGGCCCAATGTAGATGCTGTGCCGCAAAGGCGAGCACATCCATCTTACGACTTGGCTAACAAGCGTTTGCCGCAACCAAAACCCGTATAAACCGATTGCCCTAAGACAGGGCCACTATTGCAGCAATATCCAAGCAGGAGACCAAAAAGGCGTTCAGGATGTTCCCTTGGCTCGAGAGGCTGCTCTACGAGCTACCACCGCCAGACCCGGGGCTCATGAAGTCGATGCAGGTTCTTTGCCTAGGACCACGACACCCGGGTACAGTCTCGTCGCAACACACTTATCATCCTGGGATCCGATGCCGTCTTCCACGGGTACGAGGGCACGACACGTTTCCCGAAGCCCGGGTCACCATCAACACGCGCGAGCTGAAGGCCTGGTACACCAGTTACCAGTCCACCTTACGAGTTTCTAGAAAAGGAGGTGCCTTAAGAGGGGTTTCCATCTGGTAACAACCCCAAGGACTTCGATATGCGGGTGGCCAAGCTGCTAGGGGATTGCCAGCGTCGAGCGGACAAGAACATGCTGATCGCTACTGCTTCTGTTGCCACATTGCTGTTTGCAGGTCTCCGAGTAGCCAGAGGGTTCAGACTTGTTCGAGCTTGAAAGCAGACGTAATGGGATAGTTGACAACAACTCGGTGTAGCCCCGATAGTTCATCCACAGGTAACAGCGACCAGGGCAACAAGTTGGCGGCCTGCAGTCAGCACTCCAAGTGTTGAAGGGGGCCGAGACGTTCCGATCCGCTTCTCGGTTTGAATTCCAATAGATGGACAGCTCTAGAGGTCCGGTAGCGGGCGCATTCACGAGCAGGAAGTAACTGGATTCAAATGGATGGATTCCACGGTATTGAGCGATACCGCACACATGGGGAAATATGAAATGCGACGGGCAGGGGCCGGTGTCGGAGCCGAGTTTTGGCACTCCTAAATACTTTTTCCCCCTGTAGGACAAAGCCGGGTACGGCAGTGTTCCGCGGGATGATGTCGCCGCCAAGGAAGAGTGGGAGTGAATCCGGCAGCGGAGGGAATGCAAGAGCTGGGAAGTTGACGGCTGCAAGTGGTTTGAAGCTGTTAGCAGACGATTTGCCATGTTGATTTGGTTCCTGAAACTCGGGCTCGACGAATCAGAAGCCGGTGATAAGAGCCTGGCTACCGGGCAGGGATGATGCCACGGGCGGCCTTCCACGCTAAAGGCCGCGACAGCCACGATTCTGCACGACCACCCGCGACCGCCCACGACCGCCCACGCTGCAATCAGCAATTCCGTCATGATGCCCGAACCAGGACGCTCTAATTCCGAGGGTCCAGGTCTTCAAGTCCTGGCAGGCCCCATTCGCCGTCTTAACTCTAGATGGTCGCTGCAAGTTAATCTGGTCACCTCTGAGATCTGCAGCAGCCTACCATCCGAACCCCCCCCATATGGTTCCCAGGGTGATAAATCGTGATTCATAGCATACGTCGTAGCCTCGCCGGGTTAGCCAGCGTTTCCGATAAGCACATGTCCTGACGCACCATGATGACTGATGTGTATCACTGATGAGACAAAGCGACTAGTCACCACTTGACCCCCAATACGCCATCGGCGTGCCCAACCAATTGATGGCAAGCGCCGGTTGAGGTCGACGCGAATAATCCCGTAACCCGCTTGATCCACGACGACTCTGGGGCTGTTGCCATTTACCCACCAAAAATCAGTTTTCGTGTGCTGGGGCTGCCATGTGGGAAGTCGTGAAAAGGTAGGGTTGAAGGCATGGAGAAGCCGCCGCAGTCGGACTTACCATCGCGGGTTTCTACAAATGGCAGTATAACCGCATTGTTACGATACGTATCCATCCGTGGTCAACGAAGTCGCTCTGACTTGCTTATAAAGCGCCCTGATCCCACTTCGAGCATCTTACTTCATCCCACCATTTCCTCTATTGCAACCCGATACCACCACTACTTGCCCTCTTGTCCACACCATCATCCCATACTCGAGAACACTTGAACATGTCGAACCTGCCCTCCGAGCCCGAGTTCGAGCAGGCCTACAAAGGGTGAGTCGGCCACCAAGCCATTGGGTCAAGTTTGAGAGTGTACCTAATCCGACTGGACATGAAGAGCTCGCGAGCAGTCTCGAGAACAGCTCTCTCTTCGAGAAGAACCCCGAGTACAAGACGGCCCTGAAGGTGGTGTCCATTCCGGAGCGGGTGATCCAGTTTCGTGTCGTTTGGGAGGACGACAACGGCGTTCTGCAAGTCAACAACGGCTACCGGGTCCAGTACAACTCGGCGTTAGGTCCCTACAAGGGCGGCTTGCGGTTCCACCCCACGGTGAACCTGTCCATGTGAGTACACGCCGATGGGTAGGGCCGAGCCTGAATCCAGCGCATCGCTGATATCACGAGTGCAGCCTCAAGTTCCTTGGTTTCGAGCAGATCTTCAAGAATGCGTTGACCGGGTTGAACATGGGCGGTGGCAAGGGAGGTGCCGACTTCGAGCCCAAGGGTAAGAGTGACAATGAGATACGCCGCTTCTGCGATTCTTTCATGCGTGAGTTGTGCAAGCACATCGGCGCTGAGACCGACGTTCCTGCTGGTGACATTGGCGTCGGCGGCCGAGAAGTCGGCTATCTGTTTGGCACCTACAAGAGGCAGCGGAACAAGTGGGAGGGTATGGTCACCGGCAAGGGCGGCAACTGGGGAGGCAGCTTGATCCGGCCCGAGGCCACGGGGTACGGCCTTGTCTACTATGTCGAGCAGATGTTGAAGTACGCCGGCAAGGGCAACTTCTCTGGAAAGAGAGTTGCCATCTCCGGGTCCGGTAACGTAGCCCAATATGCTGCGCTCAAGTGTATCGAACTTGGCGCTACCGTCGTTTCGCTTTCAGACTCGAAGGGCTCCCTCATTGCCGAGGGTGATGCTGGCTTCAAGCCCGAGGACGTCGAGGCGATCGCCGACATCAAGCTGGCCCGCCAGCCGCTGACGGCATATGAGCACAAGGGCGCGTTCAAATACATCGAGGGCGCTCGGCCCTGGGTCCATGTCGGCAAGGTAGACGTCGCCCTGCCATCTGCTACTCAAAACGAGGTCAGCGAGGACGAGGCCAAGACGCTCGTGTCCAACGGCTGTTTGTTCATTGCCGAGGGCTCCAACATGGGTTGCACACAGGAAGCCATCGATGTATTCGAGGCCGAAAGAAAGGAGAAGGGTGGCGAAGCCATCTGGTACGCCCCAGGCAAGGCGTCCAACTGCGGTGGGGTGGCCGTATCTGGCCTGGAGATGGCTCAGAACAGCCAGGTAAGCCTGTCCCCTAACTTCTACAAGCTTTGTGTGTGAGGGTAAGAGAGATACTGACTGCTCATCCTTTACTAGCGCATAAGCTGGACTCGCGAGGAGGTTGATGAGCGTCTCAAGCTCATCATGAAGGAGGCTTTCGAGAACGGCCTCAACACGGCGAAAGAGTATGTCGAAGCCAAGGAGGGCGAGCTTCCTAGCTTGGTGGCAGGCAGCAACATTGCTGGATTCGTCAAGGTCGTACAGGCGATGCATGACCAGGGAGACTGGTGGGAATCCATGTGAGTCGGGGATAGGGGGAGGGAGCATTGGCGAATCAGGGGTTCGGAAATCCAGGCAAAGGATTAGGCAGGAAGGCTATGAAAAGTGTTATTAGTTATTAGAAGATCAGGTGCGACGAATAGACAGATACCCTCTTTTCCAACTGGCTGTTGGTGACTTGCAGTTACCCTGTCGTATCGCGGTGGCATTGGTTGAGGCGCATGCACATAGGGTAGGGACTAATTCATCACGCCATGGGCACACTCGCTATACGTACGATGTTCAGCTCAGCAGTTCCAGCGTCGTAGCCCTACGGCATGGAACCTTTCATGTGATCCGACATCCATATATTGCATCGTCAACGTCGGCAGGATGACCACGGCCGACATGGCATTCGACAACCCACCTACCCGATTGGCGGGGCCAGGGCAGCCAAGCAAGCCAACCGTGTCAGACAATGGGTATCATTTCCCGGGGCCGTCTCTCGTTGGTGCCTGGCTCAGCGGAATGGCATGTCTTACCTAGGGCGTTGGTCAAGATTGCAACCAGCCCCCTGTTCAGCCC
The DNA here is from genome assembly GCF_038363985.1 of Apiospora kogelbergensis. Taxonomy (NCBI): domain Eukaryota; kingdom Fungi; phylum Ascomycota; class Sordariomycetes; order Amphisphaeriales; family Apiosporaceae; genus Apiospora; species Apiospora kogelbergensis. The sequence goes on from NW_027117422.1 coordinate 3,231,607, forward strand.
TGTCTAGTTTGCGTTCACAGTCATTGTCTTTGGTCCAATCGGTATGGGACGAGGACGTCTATGCCCGCGGAGGTGGCAGTGCTTAGATACGAGGAAGTTGGTATTTCTCCGATGGTGCTGATGCTGATGCTGATGCTGATGCTGATGCGGATGCGGATGACGATATGATCATGACGCTGCCTATTGGAGCAACCGCAAGTTGCGCCGAATCGTAGCCCATTTCAGAGCGGCTGTCCAATGGGAACAACTAATGACGCGATGCAAATACGACTGGCATGCAGGCGAATTCCGTCTGCAGCTCGGAGGCAGCGGCTGTGGAAGTGGAAGACTGACACATACATGCTATACTCTGCAGGCGTGCAAACTGCATACTGCATACTGCAAACCGCATGGCACTCGCGGTGCGCTTCGCCGGCAGTTGCTGAGGCTCGTGCCGGAAGTCCGCCCACGCAATCCTTCCCGGAAGTCCTGGCTGGCCTTGCAATTACTCGCGATCCACAATGGGCCAAGAGAAGAGGAGCTGAACAAATACATGCTTGCGTGCTTGCATGGAACCCACCGGTGCAATCAGCCTTACGAGATGCCGCCAGCAGGAGACCCTAATAATAAAACTCAGCAGCGGTGGATGCTCAGCAGGTGCTGGCTGGGATTGACGCAGAAACACCAACCACACAGCCTCGGTCCTAACGGCGCACAAAACGTTGCATGCTTACGGATGTCGGTGACTGAATACAGCTTCGTGATTCAACCCGCATCCCGACTCATCGCGATCTTTGTTCCTGCCCTGCACACCGAAAGTCCAATGGGGAGAGTTGGGGTATTGGGTATGAGCCGAGCGCACTTTTCTGCATGTCCAATTCGTTCAACCACCAATCAGAGACTCGGGGGGTAGTTAGCTGAAGAAACGACTATCTTGCCGAGGCGCAGCAAACTAGGAGGGTCCCTGTGCCCTTGTCTCGAATCCCCTCTTTCTTCTACATACTCGCTAGGTGGGAACCTCCAGGTGCCAGGCTCTCCTCTCCCTTCCGAGAACAATGTCGTTGTCCCGCTGGCTTGGGCCCTGGGAAACCCAATTGCTGCTAAATGCAGGCACTGCTGTTCGACATCGGGTCTGTCCGTGTCAGATTGATCTCTTCGGGAATGCAGTGTTTTGAACCCAGGGCCTCGATTCGTCCGTGCCGACGTCCAGTCTGTAGCACAACCTATGCGGACAGCGAAGAGAGAATAGCCAGCTAGCCAGGCACGAAAAAGGTGTGGTATCATGGCGCCAAGCCATCAGCATCTTGTCCCCACTGCCTGCAAATAGACGAAGCTGATCTGCGTGCTGCGTGTTTCTCCTTTGACTTTCCCACACTTCAGATCAGATGGCTATGATTAGAGCAATTGCGATTTCTTCCTTCGCGGCCAATAGTACACGGGGGCGTTCAATGAACCCTCCAGACTCGGCCCCCAGCCCGTCAGACCAGCGACAGGGGTGTCTCTGCAAGTGCTTACGCTCAAGGTAACGCTGTTTTCTTCTTCGTCTTTTTTGGGGCGTGGAGATGGGACGCCGGGCCACTGGCCACTCAACGAAGATCACCTACTTTTAGTTTTCAGCCCAGCCTCAGTACACACCCGAGGAAGGGCAGCTGCGCCCAGCTCCGGGATGCGTCTAGGTAGTAGGTAGGTTGCTGCAATCGTTCCCACGGGTCGCGGCACATGGGATTCCTTCGCCGTCGAACTCTCCTCTCCTCCATCCTAGATTATACAGACCCGCCCTCTTTATGTATATTCGTCCATTGCCTACATATAGCATGCCGGGACTAAGACCTGTGTCAGATCGTATATGAAGCCACGAGCTTCCCCCAGCCCAAGTAGAGTGATCCACTCCAAGATCATTGCTTTCTACTCAAAGAGAGAGAGATATATATATACACACACCTCCCTCGTCCCTTATTTATAATCGAGACATTACTCAGCGTACTGCTATCTCGTCTTATAGTACCTGTATCCCTGACTACTTAGCCCTATACTCGCCCCTACAACGAGCCAGCAGCCCCTTGCAGATAACGCTTAGCAGAAACTGCGTTTTCTTACAAGTAGCTGCTCTGTTCATACTTCGGTACTCTTACACCACACGGCTAATACGAGAAGCCACCACAATGGCTCCCGGCGCCCTCGAGCGAGCCGAAACGGAGCCATTGCCGACCAGCGGCACGGGTCAAGGCAACGGCCACTCTGCGGCCGGCACGAATGGCATCAGAAAACGAATGGTCAACGGCACCAATGGCACGAACGGCACCACCAACGGTGTCCAAGCTTCGTCAGGTCCCACAGCTGAACCCACACGGCCCAGCAGTTCGAGGAACAACACCGCTGCAACCACCAATGGCGATGAAGCCAGCAGTTACAGCAGTGCCCAAACGCGGCCCCACGAGCCCCAACCCAGCCCCCGGGGCTCGCACCGCATCAAGTCCTTCGGCATCCACCAGGACGACGCCGGCGGCCCTTCGGGGGCGCACGCCCGGATCCGGTCCTGGGGCGACGAGCGACAGGGCGCGGGTGCCTTTCCCCGACTCTCGAAGCCGCTGGAGCTTATGCGCGGCTCGTACGACTGCGTCGTCATCGGTTCGGGCTATGGCGGCGGCGTTGCCGCGTCCCGCATGGCCCGTACGGGCGAGTCCGTCTGCGTGCTCGAGCGTGGCCGCGAGATGTGGCCCGGCGAGTACCCCAGCGACACCGACGACGCCTTCGACCAGGTCCACTACTCGGGCCAGTTCTCGCCCGGCTGGCTGCCCAAGAAAATGGTCAATGGCGGCGACCCGACCGGCATGTACCACCTCATCTTCGGCAATGGCCAGAACGCCTTCGTCGGTAATGGTACGTCTTCCTGCCCCCAGTATAGATTTACAACACACAGAATTTCGGATGTCCTGACCTGCTGCAACCTCTTTTAGGCCTCGGTGGAACTAGTCTGATCAACGCAAATGTCTACCTCGAAGTCGACGACGATACTTTACGTCAAGAACAGTGGCCCGAGGAGATAAGAGAGAACCCCAGAACGCTTGACCCATGTGAGCACTCCCCCCCCTTCTCGCAAGGCGTACAAACGCCATCTTGCGACACGATCTTCCGGTAGAAGCCTTTGTACTGATCATGTTCGATTTCTAGATTTCCAAATGGCCGAAGAAATGCTTGAGCCCAAAGAGTACCCCGCCGACTGGCCCGTCCTCCCGAAGCTTGAGCTTCTCAGAAAGCAGGCCGAGAATCTTGGCATGGGCGACAAGTTCAGACGAGTTCGCCAGACGACTCGTTTCCAGAATGGGCCCAACCGAGCCGGTGTCGAGATGTCGCCTTCTGCGCTGACCGGGCAAGATGCCACGGGGCTTAACGACGGATCCAAGAACTCAACGCTGGTCACCTACCTAGCCGATTCCTGGAACTGGGGCGCCGAGATCTTCTGCGAGTCCGAGGTCCGGTACATTGCCAAAGCCCCTAACCGAGAGGGCTACATCATCTACTTTGCTTGGCACGGGCGCAACAGGGGTCACTTCAAGGCTAACCTCCATGGAGATCTCATGTGGGTGCATGCCAGGAGAGCAGTCTTCCTCGGCGCCGGCGCCATCGGTACGACGGAGATCCTGCTCAGAAGCCGACAGATGGGTCTAGGCATGAGCGAACAAGTTGGCCAGAACATGAGCGGTAACGGCGACATCTTTGCCTTTGGGTAAGAAACCTCCTTCTCATCGATGTGATTAGGGGGTATTCTGTTAACGCAAATAGATATAACACGGACCACGAGGTCAACGGCATTGGACGGTCATTTCCATCGCCATATCACCCTGTCGGCCCCTGCATTACCGGCATCATCGACAATCGACTTGGGCACGAGAACCCACTGGACGGATATGTCATCGAGGAGGGTACCGTGCCCAAGGCGCTCGCCCCTTTCCTGCAGGCGATGTTGGAGCTACTTCCCGGTAGTATCCGCACAAATGACAACTCCCTCATTGACAAGGTGCGAGGAAACCTTGCTCGTGTAGGCAGCATGTTCCTGGGGCCGTACTACCGCAAGGGTGCTATCGAGAGGACGCAGACATATCTCGTAATGTCGCATGACAGCAATCAAGCCGTGTTGACGCTCAAAGACGACAAGCCAGTACTCGAGTTCCTTGGCGTCGGCCGAAGTGACCACGTCAAGAAACTGAATGAGGTGCTGGCGAAGGCCACAAGAGCCGCCGGGGGCACCTTCGTGCACAACCCGTTCTATGCCCTGATGGGACAGCAGGAGGTGACTGTTCATCCCATCGGTGGCGCCTGCATGGCTTCGGATGGGACGGGTAGGACTGGTGTTGTAAACCACCGCGGTCAAATATATACCGGCCAAGGTAAAGAGATCTATGATGGTCTTATTGTCACAGATGCTGCCGTGATCCCTACTGCTCTCGGCGCCAACCCCTTTGCCACCATCACGGCTCTCGCCGAACGCTCCGTCGACCTCTATGCAAAGAGCAACAATTTAAGAGTCGACCATAGTAGGAACGGAATCCTGGACTTGTTCCACCCCCGCGCTTCGCGGGTGACCATCTGCGAACGAACCATGGCCGCCCACGAACGAACGAGTCGGACTCGGACGACGAGGAGACCAGCATCTCGTCGGCCAGGACCGTCATCAAAACAGCCGAGCGCCTCAATGACGCCGGATTTGGTTTCACCGAGGTCATGTCTGGCTTCGTTCATTACGACGACTGGAAGCAAGACGCGGCGGGACTGGACACTTACGACCTGGCTGCCCGGATTGCCGAATCGCGCTGCGAGTCAGCCCGGTTCTTCCTCAGCGTGCAATCCTTCAATACCAGGTCCATCATCAATGACCCGGACCACCGCGCCATGCTCACGGGCACGTTTTCCTGCCCGACCATCCCGGGCTCGCCTTTCATGGTCCAGCGCGGTGGCTTTAACCTCTTCAAGCAATACCTTGACGCTCCGGGTACCAGGAACATGGTGTACAACTTCGACATGCGTGGGGTTGATGGCACGGTTCTTCACTTCCGAGGGTACAAGGTCGTAAACTCGTCGGTGGCGCTCTCCCCTATACAATTCTGGAAAGCTACCAGCACCCTATACGTGACCATCACGAAACCCTTTTCCGATAGCGAGTCTGAATATGAGGAAGGGCCCGATGACACAAGCAACCGAGGAACTGTCGTCGCAAAGGGCATTATGCGGATTCAGCCTGCTGACTTCGCCAGTCAGATCTTGACCATGACGCCGACCGGCAGCGGCCTGTGGCGCAAGGCCATCAGTGCGACAAGCTTCTTGACGTATTTCACGCGCAAGTCCATGTCGCTCTTCCTGGCACCCTTCACGCCTCTGCAATACCCGACTCAAAGCTACCAGGGATATGTCAACGAAACCGTTCCCTCGGTGACGTACAAAATCGTCGCCGAAGACAACGTCATCACCCGCATGCACATGTGGGAGCCGACGCATATCATCGGCGAGCCCAAGAACATCTTCATGATTCCTGGCGCTTCGGTTGACCACCAGATTTACGCCCTGCCCACCATTCGATACAACGCCGTCAACTACTTCACCCGAGCGGGCTACCGTGTCTTCATTCCCATCCATCGCATCGGTGCTCTGATGGTGGCGCAGAACAACTGGACTACGTATGACGCCCGTCTGGATTTGAAGGCCTGCCTCGAGCAAATCCGAAAGGAGTATGGAACTGACAAGATCTACACCATCGCGCACTGCATGGGCAGCGTGGCGCTCTCGGCCGGATTGCTCGACGGCAAGATCCCGTCGGCGTGGCTCGCCGGCGTGACGTGTAGCCAGGTGTTCATGAACCCCATGTGGAATGTCATGAACATGATCAAGATCATGGCGGCCCCCTGCCGCTCGACCGAGTGTACAAGGCCGTGGCGGGCAACTGGTTCTCGTGTAGCACGGGGCAGGACGACAGCTACGTGCAAAAGGCGCTCAACGAGGTATTGCGGCTGTGGCCCGACGAGCGCAAAGAGCTGTGCAACAACGCGAGTTGCCACCGGGTTTCTTTCACCTTCGGCCGTTGCTGGAACCACGACAACCTCAACGAGGCGACGCACCGGCAGATCGACCGCTTCTTTGGCGGCGTCAACATGACACTGTTGAACCTGCTCATGAGGCAAGGGTACGAGGGTGGCGTCATGAGCAACGGGCCCCTTTTTGAGCGGCTCGACACGCCCGAGAACATCAAGCGCCTCAAGAACTTGCCTTTCTATCTGTTCGTAGGCGGCGACAATGCCGTGCTCTCCCTCAACTCGACCGAGCGCACCTACGAGGTCCTCTGCGACGCCTTCGGCACCCGCGACACCCGCGACGGCAAGGGTCTCCAGTACAAGCGCCGCGTCGTTCCCAACTACGGCCACCTCGATTGCTGGATGGGCCGCAACGCCTGGCGCGACGTGTACCCTTTCATCCGCAAGGAGGTCGACGACGTCATGCGCGGTGAGGATTATGTCTTCGAGGAGCCGGATGACCAGTTCAAGAGGATGGTGGATTTGGGCATGATGCACTAGGCGGCAGGAAAGCTATTTTGTTGTTATGAGGTCTTTGCTATTCTGGCGGTGCTGGATTGGGTCGGCGTTGGAGGAGGTGGGAGGTGGGAATTATGTTCGATACCCTGGATTTGATTGCGTCTGCAAAAGCTGGACTGGCTCCCACCGTCGTTTCTGCTCATACACAGTTGTGTAAATGTGATTATTGTGAGGTAGCGATGCCAAGGAAAGCACGACAGCCAACACGCTACCCTCCCTGCATTAGTCACCCCAAGTTATTTATGACCATCCAACCGGATTTGGTGCTGGACCTCGGGCAGTAGTAACTGGGAGTAATTGCCTCGGGAACCATGCGCAAGTACCGATAAAACAAGCGGTACGTAAGGATACAAGCAATAGTCGGCTTCTCATCAACCGCGCCAACAGAAGCACATTGAACAAATCCTAGAGATACAAAGCAAAAATGTACGAACATGACACAGAGACTCCTGACTTCCACTATTTCAACTCTATACCCTGGTGCGCCCAGCATATGCGGGGAGGAGCGAGCCTGGTGGTGCGCCCGCCTTCATGCCGGAAACCGCTACCTTCAGGCGAGAACCTACTGTTCGGCCGCACGCTCAACACGGCCGGGGCCATTCCGGCCATGCTAGAGATCTTTCGCGACAGCAGCGGAGGCGGCGGCGTCATAGACGAGACGAAGTGGCTCCTGGCCCTCGGTCCCGAGGTCAACGGCTACCCGGCCACGCTGCACGGCGGCATCGTTGCCACCGTCCTCGACGAGTGCATCGGCGGGCTGATCCCCATAAACAAGGAGCGCGGCCTCATCCCCGCGGGCAACTACTTCACCGCCTACCTCAACACGCAGTACCGGCGGCCTACGCCGACTGGCTCGGGGGCGCTGCTGGCGCGTGCGCGGCTCGTCAAGGTCGACGTCGCCAAGGGCAAGTTCTTCGCCGAGGCGCACCTCGAGGACGCCGAGGGGGCAGTGCTGGCGAGCGCCGAAGCGCTGTTTGTTCGGACGCGGGGGACGAAGCTTTAGATCGGCCGAGGGCCTGTTCGACTTTTGTGTTACTGGATACATTGGGAGAATACCAAGAACAGAGAACAGAGGACGCATTAGAAGAGCGAGAGTGGCTAAACAATACCGCATTCAATCGGACCCAATCAAAGAAAGGCACTGTCTACACCTTTGAGCTAGTTGTTTTCTGTCAAAGCCTCGGGGCACCACTGGATAACGCCCGCATGATTAGATTCCGGATCTTCGGTATTACTTGGGTTTTGTATTGCTTCAGGCGTACAGGCTGCCCCGCGGCCCCATCACTCAAGACATGACATGACTCCTCAGCTAGCTACGGCTGCGCCATAGCCCGCAAACTTGCTGTTGTCTTCCTTCAGGATCACGGGCAGCTCGTCCATCACAAAACTCTGCTGCCACGACTTCTCGACCGGCTTCCAGCCCAGGGCGCGCAAACGCTCGGCGCGGCTGCGGCTGTTGAGGCCCATGACGGCTTCGGTGAAGTCGGGCCCGAAGATGTCGCCGTACAGCTTTGTGTCGATCTGCCGTGGCGTGGGGTCTGCGATCTTGCCCTGCTCGTGCAGGGCGTGCCCGATGAGCGCCGCCATCTCCTTCCAGCTCGCCTCCTGGTCGCCCGCGCACTCGCAGAAGTAGTACGGGTTCTCGAGCAGCTCCGGCGAGTCGGCCGGCGTGCTCTCGAGCTGGTGGAGGATCATCCGGTACCCGCGCGCCAGGTCCTTGACGTGGATCTGGCTCCACACAGCGTCGCCCTCGCCCACGTAGCCGGCGAACCCGTGCTTCAGGGCGAAGCGCGTCAGCGTGGGGATCTGGATCGAGAGTCGGCCGTGCTTGTCGTTGTAGCCATAAATCAGGGGAGGCATGACGATGGCCATCTTGGCCTTCGCGCCCAGCTTCTTCTGCACATCTAAGATGCCCAGGTCGATCTGACGGTGCGGCGCCTTGTCGGGCAGCGCGTTGATCTCCTCGGGCTTGCTGTCGTGGTAGACCTTGGACGACTTCTTGCCCCGGGCCTCGGCGTCCCCTATGACGGATGTGCCCGACGTGTGGATGTAGATGGTGCTTTGCCCCTTTTCGGCCCGCCGCTGGACGCCGTCCAACACAGCCTCGGCGCTGGCCGCATGATCGGCCGAGGCGATGTGCAGGACAATGTCGTGCTTGGTAACCTCGTCGCCGATGAGCTGCTTGTCGTCCAGACTGCCCAGGACAACGTTCTTGGCGCCAGTCTCGGTCAACTTGGCAGCATGTTCCTTACTTCTCGTGAAGGCCGTCACGTCGTACTGGTCCTTGACCAGCAACTCCAGCACGTTCCAGCCGATAAATCCAGGCCCGATGAGAAGGACGCTCTTCCCGGCGTGAGCCCCAACAGTGGCCATGACGGCTATTGATATATTCGAAGGAGGCGATTGAGTGTGGAACTTCACACAACCAGATGGAAAGTCTCTTGAAAAGTCAATACAGTGTTACGTTAGCTTGAGGCTCTGCTCTTGTGGAATGCAAAGTTGAAGTTCTTATTCACGGTGCAAGTCACAGCTAAGCTTTATTTCCCCGCCTCTGGCCTGGGACGTGCGAATGACGTCGACTGGGTACTAACAGGAGAGTCAACTAATCTGTGACGTCTCCAACATGCGCCCACTCTCTGCGAAGTGAGATGGAAGAAGCTGGGATAATGCCTTGAGATGGACCCTTTTCGGTCTTGTCCCCTACCAAGTGGAGATGCGCCTATGCAGCCGATCCACAAGTTGCCGCAATGGTCCGAATCTTCTCTTTCGGCATACTGCTTCGGCCTGGGCCATGCCATGAGTTACACGTAGCATCTCATAGGTGGCAGCAACTGGCAGACATTGCACGACAGGCATTGCCAAAGAAACAACAACGATTCACAATGTCTTTGGGTTTCTGTGGTTTCAGACAGGAAGGGAGGACGCATAAAGGGGGCTCGGCGAGCAAGGCGCCGTCAACACCCGAGTTTACCTGGCTGATGGGAATCTTGGAACTATTCGAGGAGAAAGATGTGAGCAGTACGATGGAAGCGATCTGCCTCGCCGTGTTGAAAGAGCGCCGGGTCTTCAGCAATATGGTCTCTCGACATTCCCAGCTCGCCAACATGGGACAGGGACGGACGGGTTGCTATAGAAGAAGTTAACAAGTATCTTCGTTCAATTGCCGTCTGGGTCCCTAAGGCTTACGACACGACGGCGCTTGAAAAGGCCACGCTTTCATATTGATTAACTATTGTGCATCATATCGGGCAACTCGACAGTTGGCCGCACGGAGATCAGTCTTAATGAAAGGGGAGATGGAATAAATAAAAAGCAGCGGCGCAGGCAGAATCAACATTGTTAGTGTCTGGGTTCAATGAACGAAATAACGTTCAAATCGTTTTTTCTTCTCTCTTGACTGGGAACGTCCTGTGATTCGCTAGCTGGTCCATCGGGGGAGATGGAACTTGACATTTTCGTACACGAGAAAGGTGACCCAGGTTGCCGGCAGAACGCGTATAACGCCGGGGACGATCCCTCGATAGAAGCCTCGCAGGCCCTCCTCTGTCCAGGTTCGCTTCACTACGCCCATGATTCCGCGTCCGTACTTTTGATCCGCGTCGTACGTCTGGAGGCGGCTCCGGATGGCTTGGTACGGGTAGGTCACCGCCCCAGCAATAAGCTTCGACGTACTGGACAGCACCACCGTGGCTTCATTGCTCAATCTGCTAGGCGCTGTCACATCGTCTAGTTGCCGTAGCCGCTGCCGCGCAAAGTACATCCGCTTCGTCGAGTCGTACACGGCGAACTGCACCGCGCCGTGCGTGACACCCAGCAGACTGATGCCAAGCCCACGATAGAATCCTCGTAGTCCCTCCTCCTGCCACAACTGCGCCGCGCCCTTCAGCATGCTGGGGTACGCACCGGCGGCGCCGCGATCAGAAGCCAGCATGCGGACCTTCAAGACCCAGATGGGGTTCGTCAGGACCTGGACGCCGACGCCCGCGAGACCAGACGCAACAAAATAGTCCGACGCAATTAGATTTGCTCCATCGTTGCCACTACCTCCAGTAGCCTCGTCAGAGGCCGACGACTTCATATAGCCAATAACGCCCTCGATGCGGGCCTTGAAGAAGAAGAAGGAGGCCCAGCTGGATGCGTTCCCCAAAAGGTTGGGCGTCAGGCCACGGTACAGGGCCCTCACCGGCTGGGGTGTACTGGTCAAGTCCCGAATGAGCGACATGGTGGTCAGGCTGGACGAGGTGGGCGCGCTGCTGCGGTGAAGCTGCATGCGCGTCTTGACGATGTCGAGCGGGTGGACAACCAAAGTAGCTATGGAGCCCGCCGAGAGCCCGGCCACGGTCTCAACAAGGGCGGGGGAGAGGCCCGCATGGTTTTCAGTCATAGAGAGAGGGACCTTGGAAATAAGTGCTGTTACATTTCAAAAGTCTTGGGCAAGAAAAGAAAGAAAAACGCCGGTGACGGGACGGGATGTTGGGTTGTTCAAACAGAGAAATGAAGCACCTAGAAATTTGTTCCGCTAAGCAGCTCTTATCTGCGATAAGTGCATGTCGTCATGGGAGAGCATTTGATCACTGCAAAAACGCCGGGAAGCGCAGCGGCAGCGTAGAAGCGAAGAGTGTGGGAGTTGTTGGTTTATGACCAAAATTACAACAATATATCCACCGATATGGGCTGGGTCGCCGAGAACATTGGCTCCTCGGGTTGGTCTAGCCAAGTTCTTACAGCCGTCGGTACAAACAGCAGCGACATCAAACATTCCAATGCAGCCGTCAACATTGGTATCAGAATATCATTAATTTGAGTGTAGTGTACATATTGCCACTCAATAGTGACGCATTGCAACGGCTTGCGATGCTGTGGCCATGCGTGACCATCGCATCTCATTTCTATCGAGCCTCGAGGTGGAGAAATGCCTGAACCCGCCCAATTCATCATCCAACTGCTGCATGCCATGTATTTGTACAAAGGTCGTCATCGTTTGCCGCCGTAGGTCTTCGTTATCTATTTATGAGAGAGGAGAGAGGAGGCTGTCCAGGTTAGTGAACAAATCGCACGGAGCAGGTGTTTGGTAAGAACATACCGAATGATGCTGGGGCGAGGATCACTGCGGGAGTATCCTGATATGAAAGTTAGATTCTGCAGTGGCATTGTGCAACAGCCTTGTCGCGCCATGTTGGAAGACTGCATACCGAGGTAAAGGATCAGAGGAATGTAACCACTGCGCATTCCGTTAGTACCAGTTGCATGTGCTGGTTCTGAGCCGTGGCAAGAGGGAAACCTACTAGTGCATCGCGACACGGCTGAGCTCGATAATCCTTCCGATGCGCTCCTATATAGCTGTTAGACCAAGTGCCAACATCGGACATGGAGCGTTGGTGTAGTAGTCGAACCTTTGATTCTTCCGAAAGAGCGAACATTGTGGCGGTACTGGAGTAGACAGTCGTCGTCCCGGTAGCTGCAGACAGCAATTAGAAACCTGTAATGCTGGAGTAGTATAAATTGTGTGGGCTTGAGTGCGTACAAGAAGTGCGGCGGTGTCCTTGTCTCTTTGCGACGAGTGTGTTCGCGATGGTCGATGGCCGATTGATTGTCCAGGTGTTGGATATAGCAACTTCCTAAAATTTCCAATCGTGGAGTTGCACCCGCAATTGCGTAGCGCCGCGTGCAAAGGCGGGCATTCTGCGTTCTTACCTAATGCAAGCACCAATTAGCGCCCAAGCCTCCAAAAGCTACCAGTTACTTAACATACAGTTCCGCTGGGCCCCGGAAAAACGTTTTCGCTGGGGAAGCTTTGAGCCGCGTCCAGGCGCGAATACAGCTTTAGAATACCGCTTGCATTGTCATTCATTGTGAAGAACTTCCCTGCAGTGACGACGTCCTTTTTTTCTTCTTCTATTAATCGTCTTGCGCTACTTTAGTCAAGATGTCGGGGCAGAAGCATTGGTGAGTATTTTGCACAAAACGCCTTTCCATGTTGCTTCACTAACGTGTATGGCCGGCCATAGGGAGCAAGACAAAGAGGCGACTGTCTACATCGGCAACATTGACGAACGCGCAAACGATGCACTCATCTGGGAGCTAATGGTCCAGGCTGGACCGGTAGTCAACGTTCATCTTCCCAAAGATCGTGTTACTCAGTCCCATCAAGGATTTGGCTTTGTGGAGTTCAACGGAGAGGTTGACGCCGACTACGCCGCCAAGATCATGAATGGCATCCGACTTTACGGCAAGCCCTTGCGTGTTAATAAGGCCTCAGCCGACAAACAAAAGCCTCTGGAGATTGGTGCGGAGCTCTTTATTGGAAACTTGGATCCCATGGTCGACGAAAAGATCCTCTACGATACCTTCAGTCGCTTTGGCAACCTGATCGCACCCCCGAAGGTGGCACGAGACGATAATGGGCTGAGCAAGGGATACGGTTTCGTCAGCTACAGCAGTTTCGATGCCAGTGACGATGCCATCAACAACATGAATGGCCAATACCTCATGAACAAGGATGTTAGCGTCCAATACGCCTACAAGAAAGACGGCAAGGGAGAGCGGCATGGAGACGAAGCAGAGCGTATGCTTGCTGCTCAGGCGAAGAAGCACAATGTCACCGTCGAAAGCCAGCCTATGCCATCGGCATTCCTTCAGACGCCAGGTCAAGCCGTGCCTCCTTCTGCTGGCGCACCGCCTGCTATGGCTACTGGAGGATTTGACCCTTCGATGAACACCGCTGTGCCTCCTCCCAGGCCCATGGGATTCGCACCCCCAGGAGGTCATCGTCCCCCTCCTCCGGCAGCATTTGGCATGAATGGCGGGCCCCCGCTTCCTGGGCCTCCCGGCCGACCAGCTGTTCTGCCACCTGCCCCTTCAGGGCTCCCGGCGCGACCCCCACCGGCCCAGGGGTTCCCAAGTCCGCAAAACTTCCACCCCGGCAGCTTCCAAGGACCTCCGATGCCGATGCCCCCGCCCGGCTTTGGGCCGCCACCTGGAAACCCTCCAGGTTTCGCTCCTCCCTCCCGGTTATGGTCGCTGATATTTACACGAGCAAGTCGACCCCACACGAGATGGGGATTCCGCCATGGCCCAGGCTTATTGTTCGTGAACAGCATTCCTAATGCCCATTTCGGGCTTGGATCAAGTATTGTCGCGAATTAAAGTAGCTATCTCTTCAGTGGTTGGACCAACGGCTAAGAGTCACTGCTACATACCACATTCAATATAGCTGGCCACCGAGGTACATGCGGTAGAAAGGGTGGCCTGTGTGGATGCGTATAAACCGTCGAGCACAGATGGACAACAGAATGGGAAGGCACAATGACCTGTTGCTACCAAGAGCGCTATTCAAGCTGCCATCGTGAACGACACAGCAGTTCCACGGAAGCAACCCGCAAACCAAAAGCAGATGCTGCTTAGATGGCAACGAATTTTCCGAAGGGGGAAAGGAGCTGCGCCAAAAGAGCCAAACTGTTTGTGAGGGGTTTTGTCTATCATGGTCCTCCCACTTCGACCTGTTGGCTAATGCGAGTCTAATTACAGAGATACCCACTTGCAATTGAAGCATCAATTTTACACCTCGTAATTCGTTTTTATTCAGATGTTTACTCACCATTTTCACACAGGTGCAGCGGAAAACGGCCCTGCTTCTTTCATGCGCCAGGTGGATGACATGCAGGATGTCTTGGGTCTAAGCACGTCTGTCGGCCCTGCACACACCACCCTCTACCCATGTGAGCTGAGTAGATTCTGATCAAGGAACATACAGTAGGCGCTGTGAGGCTGTGCCTTCGCCCCCCTCATCCTTGACGGATGGCCACTTTCGAGGTTGGTAATTACTATGGCGTACATATGGGTGCCCAATCAGGCCTCTCGATGTCTATCTTGATGTGATGAGAGGAGGGTCACTTGAATTGCTTCCCTGCAGGATTTCTATTTTGCTTCCCTCACAGGCTAGGAGGTTTATTCACTCTGCTTAACGTCATACCCCATCCTCCTGGTCACCGGCTAGGGGCGGGAGTAGCTGCCGATGCAGGTATGTAAATTATTAATGATTTTACTACTACTACTACTACTGTTCACTAAGCGTTGCAACGCCTGGACCAGGCAGGCTGTAGTCGTTGCCTGCAATGCAAAGATCGTCATTGTTATCTCATCCACATCAATCAGCAGCGCCCCGTGGTGTCAAGCTTACACATGCCACGCCTGAACAATTCCTTCTTCCTTCTAAGCGTGTTACACAGCAGAAAATCCAGGCACTCCTGATCTGCCAACATCGTTCTAGAAGGTTAGGCTAGTTTTACCACTGACAGAACCTCTACCTAGACGGCCCGCCATATTCCTGTACGAGTTTCATCTATACATTCATATAAACGCACTACTTGTATGCCAGTGGCCTTAGCGTTACCTACTACTGATGGCATGTTATTTGGCTTTCTGGGGTCGCCAAGGTCTACAGCTGTGCCATCGACAAGAAGGTCTTCGTGTACCAACTTTTACCTCTTCCTCCTTCTCACTCCCCGCCTCCTCGCGCGTAGTGCGGCGGCGTTAATGAGGCTACTTCAATAAAGAGGAAGAAATGGCGCACGTGCAACCTTTAGCTCTCGCTGGGTGTTTGCCGGGCCTGTGGGCGCGAGAGAAGGCTTGACCAGCTATCCTGATCTGGCTTGTCTGGCTCATGTGCTTGCACCAATGTTGATACGCAATTATAGCTGTCGTTAGAAACCGAGAGAGACCCATAGCTTCGGGTCCGACGCCGGCCTTTGACTAGACAGCGTAGGCAGTAAGCGAGATGGCGTCGGATTTCCATGGTTGGGCTTAGCTTGTGGCGCATCTAGAAGGATTGTGGTCGTCGGCAGTGAGAGAAGCTGAAAAAAAGGGGGAGGGGTGTTCGCATTTTCTTTCCTGCCTTGCCATTGCTTGTCTGTCTGTTCAAACTATTCTACTACTAACTCGTTGCTAATTTACTGCTCATTGCCTCGAAGCAATAGCCCAAGCCGCCGACGTGATTGATTACGTGAAGGTCGAAGTTGAGATATATCAGTGTAAACGTTGGGACTACTTGGCTCCCATGCCAAGGCGCAATGAGATGTACAGCCGCCTCATACCCAATCCAGAAAAAGAGAAAGGGAAAATGCACCACCCGTATATTAGTACGTATATACACAAGTAGTTAGTATAGCTAAAGGTACGGCGTAGATAGCTGGAGTTGAATTGCAACCACGGAACATGCCAGCCTACGGGAACCACTCCCACCCCCTGCACAGGCAGACAGGCCATCGGCCCCCCTTCTCTCCAAGCCAATGCTTGCGTACCCATTGGATCCCCAGCGCTCTGTGGAGATAGCCGGGTCGGCCGCAACCGTGCCCGTACAGGGGCACTTTTGCTAGGTGCTCAGGCCATGTAACGTGAAGGAGGAGGGCACTGACAAGTGAGTCCAACAACCAAAGAAAATTAGAGATTTACGTGCCGGAGGGGGGGGAGGGGCGCTTGAAGTCTCGGCCGTGTGATGTGTATGTTTCTGATAGCACTTCTCGCGTGAGTCTGTCGAGCATGCCCGGGTGTGGGAATGCCGTGACCGCGGTGAGCTTAGTGGCCGGGCTCTCTGTCTCCTAGAGGCAAGTCGCATTCGTACATGGCGATAGTAGCGAAAGTACAGCAAGAACTGCATTTGTTGGAAGGTGCAGATGCGCATCCCGAATGCCGATCAACTTCTCAACAGCCACGATCGGTGTGGATCATGACGGCTTATGGAGCAGCCCTCGGCGTGGTAGTGAGCATTTGGTTGGGAAGACTCCGTAGCCTCTTGTTTGGTTGTCGACACCGGCATGACAGGGGTAGAAGCAGGGGCTTTGTACATACGCATGCCTGTAAAGGCCAGTTGCTTACTTCGTACAGCCATAATCTAAAAAGGCGGACCCATGTTCCTCTGCTAAATTGGCTCGAATCCTGCTCTGCATAC
Organism: Apiospora kogelbergensis; assembly: GCF_038363985.1. Classification (NCBI taxonomy): domain Eukaryota; kingdom Fungi; phylum Ascomycota; class Sordariomycetes; order Amphisphaeriales; family Apiosporaceae; genus Apiospora; species Apiospora kogelbergensis. The sequence continues at coordinate 3,248,113 of NW_027117422.1, forward strand.
TGTCCTGAAGGCGGACATGTCCGTTTCTCCTGGTTTCGTGTTTGAGGGCGCAAGCAGAGAGTACCTAACATCTGGAGCAGATCTTTGTTCGCGATGCGTTTGTGGATACAATCTGTGTAAAGTAAAGTCGATTTAGGAGTTCTCTGCCTTAGCTCGGCTGGGCAACTTGGAGACCACTGCCATCCATGTCTGCAAAGGTCACGGCGCCCTCCATGAGTATCAAGTCAACCTGAAGTGGACTGCGAAGACCCTTTCGGCGCTCATCGATATCGCTTTGGGTAGATGTTGCGAATGCATACGGGGTCACTTGTGAGCAGTCATCTGGAGGGATCCCTCGTGGCTCCGTGGAACCTGCAAGATCCGATCAGGTGCCACCGATGAAGAAACCGAAACATGTTCATGCGGGCATCCAGTCATTATCTGCGTACACAACACAAATTCCGAACAGAACCCCTGACATATCGTCCGATGTACGTTTATATGTCTCCTCTGGAGACCCATGGAAATCCGCATGCCAACCCATTGTTGGAATAGATCTACAGGCGAAGGTCGACGGCGCCGACGGCGCAAGGTGGGTAGGCTCATATTGTGAGTCTCTGTATAGCGTCAACGAGGCCCCGGTCTTTGAAACATGGGGATAGCTAAGCGCAACTCCAAAAGATCGCCGATAGTGACCTAACCTCAATGCCCCTCAGCTCAAAGCCCTCATGTCCTGGATAGTACCGCAAATATCGTAAACGCGGCATGGTTGAGGGTCTGACTGTGGTTTGTCCCCATGGTTTTGGGCATTGCTGATGATCACTCCTGAGGGTTCGGACCGTATCGAAGCTCTGCTGACAGACCACCTGGATCTACAGACAGCATGCGTGGATGGAGTCTTGTAGCTCTGAACGCTATGCATGCGTCATCCGCGCGTATAACTGAGGGGTCCTAGTTCCTGTCCAAGGACGTAACACAACATCTCCCACAGCTCGCAGGCTACAACTGCGCCAAAATCCCCTGTACAATCTCCTCGTCCACTGGGTCCTTGAGATGAGGCTGCATGGGCGAAGAGAGACCGGTCCTCAGCGGGTGATGCTTCAGATACAGTGGTCGCCGTCGCTTTCTTGCCAATTACCCAGGATGGCAGCCCCAACCTGTGGGCCAGGAATTGCTGAAAATAAATGTCAGATCGAGCTGAGTAGCAACATCCCAGTAAATAGCATGCCCAGCAAGCCGGATGCTGCGGTTTGACCAGCTAGCCAGCCAGCATCCACCGCCTGTGGACGGGGGTGGCAAGGTTATCATTACATATATCGTGTCGACAGTGTGGATATGAATGTATGTGGACTGGTAGTGGAAATATGATCCGACACCGTCACCCACCCTGCTGTTAGTCACGCTGCCAATGTCTGGCCAGGCCTGCTCTTTGAACGCCCGAGAAGACACAGACGGACATTTTGACATGTAAGCTGCGCCGGCAAGCGAAGTAGCCGAAGCTGCAGCAATACTGCAGGTCAGATATCCCTAGTCAGTGGGGTCGTATATACCAGGTTTCTGGGAAACGACCAGGGCTGCCGCAGACAGGCGCAGGGCACATATGTATGCACATGAGGTGACAAGTGATAGATAGCCTATTCGGGAGCGGGTTGCGAGAAATCTCCAATTTTCCAGGGCCTGTAAGGTTTCCCATTCGTAGGCCGAAGTTATGGTTCGATTGGACGACTGAAATGGGCCTCGTTGAGCTGGCAGCTGTGAAATATGACATATCGCCCCGCGAGACATTCCAGAACGATGGTCTCGAGGCAGAGATGTCGCGAAGAGAACCAGATTCAGGTTTGCATGGTTTGATGTTGCCCATGTCGAGCATGCATACCTATGTTACTGCACGTCAAATTCGAGGATGGGACTTGCTTGGCTGTGGGGTTCTGGGTCGGGTGAGCGTGTGCCGACGAGAACAAGCTGTGGTCGGCGTTCGTTTTTCAATTCAATCCAATTCCTGACGGCGGCAGGATCCGTACACCTCCTGGCCCCTAAGCGCGCTGTCACGGGTGATTATCTGGTGGAGGACAGGCGCAGGCTGCTCTTGGCCATCAGGCATTTGGCATCTCCCAGGGAAGGGAATGCTTGCAACTTACGTGACAAGGTGAGCCCAATGGTAAGGCTGAAAACCCCAAGTGAGAGACCGACTGGCAAGGATGAACCCTGTGAAGGCCAATCCCCTGCCTCAGTATAGGCTGCCGTGCGACCTGTGTTAGGTTACCAGAGAAGTGCACATGTATGCCGCTGCACTGTGCTCACCGATTCACCACTAAAAAAGCGTCCGATGAGTCCAGACGAACTGGAGGAAATAGCTGGAAATAGCTGGGAACAGCTTTCACTTTCGCTTTCACTTCCGCTTTCACGTCTGTGCGCCTCCTCAGACAACGGATGACAGCTCCAAAGACCCAAAGACTCAAAGACCAACGACGGGTCTCCAGATTTTAGGAACGGTGCTACATCGGTGGTGCGTGGCTGGAGCGTCTTAGTCTTACAGTAGTGAGTAGGGGCGAGAGACAAAGTCAATATGTTATTCTAACCTCCTTCCAACCTCTTGCTGCTTGCCTCTCTTTCCCGTCGCGCGCGCGCGACCTCCCGTCTATTGGATTGCTTGGATTGCTTGGACAAGCGGGGTGACGGGCATCCAACCCTCTCCCCGTCCTCGCCGCTGATTGGGCCGACAGAGAGTGTCGATGCGCTGGTCCTCATGAAAGCAGATTGTAAAGGAGCGCCACGATACGCATCTTCTTGCGTCATCTTCTTGTCACTGCGCAGCTGCGCTCTTCGCAACGCTCGCCGGATTGCTGGCCGGATCGATTGCCGGTCAAGATCTACCGCTACCAGCTATCTATGTAGCCATTCAAAGTGCACCTGATGGGACCTTTCCGCGAGCCGTGCTTGCATGAATGGCCACCGGATCAATCCCCGCCTGTCAACAAGGCCGACCTAGCATTGCACATGGCGACTCGGTGAAACACAATTGATTGCAGCATCGTTGTTGACGATTCTCATTGCTTCAATGGACTCGACTTTCCGATCATGCACCCCCGAAAAGACCCTCCCGGAAATACCGTCTGTGTAACTCGACATGCGAAGAGCCCGCAAGATGAAGAATGCATGGGTCACGTACCTTATGTAGATACTCGAAAAAGAACAGCTGTCATAGGATACTGATGAAAAGCTCCGAGAGGAACATTGAGAACGTATTGAGAAAGCGGCACGAAACTCAAAAAAAAAATGGCATGCCAAGCTCTGCATGTCACGACGATCGTCTTGGGCCGTCGCCCAGTAGGAGCCTTCGCTGCCGCCATCTGGTAGATGTTTTCGGCTGATAAGCTTTGACCTGGCCGCCTGTCAATCCATTGTATGCTTTAACGTTTCGTCTAGGCTTAGTTGGTATAAGAAATACCCCCCTCCCTCCCTCACGTTACTTATTCGCTGTCGTGCTTAAAATGCTATCAGTTATCAAAAACAAAATGCAAATCGGATATTCCGACACGATGGAAGAGATAGAAACATCAGCTCGTCCCAGCTGAAGAAGCCTGTTAGATTGGACCACCCCTTGGCTACCAGTGGCTACCAGGATTTCGGGTCTGAAGCTGAAGACGTCAGCGCGGATCAGGGGGCCTTGGAAAGCCAAGTCCCAATAGTCTGGCTGGCTGGCTTCTCTCCACTCCCGATGAGAGATCAAACGCATATGAAGTAAGTATGTAGATAGTACAGCGTGTCTGCCCATTTTGGCTTTCTTGATGCATGCGGGCCTTTATTCCGAAGAGCGCTGTCTGTTTGCATAGTCGGGTAGCCGGCATACCACGGCACACCACGGCACAGATAAGAAGGGCCATGCCATGTACCGAGGGGTCCTTCCTGTACTGTCATTAGCGGAGACAGGAATCCACGGCAAGGGCAATGGCGGGACTCTGCCTAGTCTGCCCCTTGGGCATGCATGTCTACAGTAGAACAGTCTCGTCCTTGCAGCATGCCGCCCGACCAATGGGATGGGATGCCCTGGCCTGAGAGTTTCGACGAATACGAAATAATATTGGAGATAGTTGCACATCGTCTTCGTCCGTGTCTTGCTGATATGTCTCTTTTGGGACTTGACTATCTGCTGCCATACAGCTTCTTTCAAGAGATCCTTGAACACCCGGGGGAAAAGACGCCTCTCCAAATCGTTGCTCGTTGAGAAGGATTTCTATGGAATATTGCAGGGTGGGTCATCTGACTAATAGCACCTTGATCGATGGGATCGCCGACCGAAACCCCCCCAGCTGTGGCACAATGGCTTGCTTTGGTAGCACCCATTCCCACGGTATTGGATTTTGGAAGCTCGTCATATGCAGGAAGTATGCACACAACAGAAGGTGATAGAGATGAATATCTAGTTAGAGAGGGTGTGCGCGCGCGCGAGGGCCAAGCAGTTCGCCGCGCGAGGCTTGAGGTTGAGGGCGATGGATCGTACATGCATTGTGATCGAGCCGGTGTCACGTATGGCGCTGCTGCCCCAAGCGATATATCACATCCAACGCTGGTGGTTGAGCAGGCGGCCTGGCCATTATCAGTCACACTATCGATCCGTGGCTTCGCTAGGAACCTGTTCATGACAAATCCACCGGCATGAACATCTAGGAGTTCCCCATGACTGTTTCATGCAGATCGCCCAATTGCAGCTGGGCCGGCGACAAGCCCGTATGGCGATGGCGCCGTAGCCGACTGCGGTACTAATTGAAGGAGCATCATGCAACGGCAGCCATAGGCGCCAGTCATGGCCTGATGGGCTAGCCTCTGAGCTAGCTACGGGCCTAGGATCGGGAGGAGGGAGGCCTGCGCAGTAAGTGGCCTGCACTGATCATCTGGAAACGCCGCCTGGAGTTCGATCTGGTGGCTGAGTCCAGTTGCGGGGGAGGGAATGGTCCCTGAGGCTCCCTGGCAAAGAAGAAAAGAAACGATGGAAGTCTGACAAAGTCGACATCCAGAGTTTCAATGTAATCTTACCACAATCGACCGACCGTTGGTTGGTGGCATAGGGTCAATATGTCGGAGCACAACGCCGAAGTGCCAAGCAAAGAGCGCAATACTCGAAGCGGAAGGGAAAACGAAACTACTGCATACTAATCCGCACACAGGACAGGCCGCTTCAGATGGCTTTTCAACGTCGAACTGGCACTGGTATGAGAACCACCGACCGTTGCACTTGGGAGGATTCTGTGCACCTGTCTGGCACGCAATAGAAACAGCAAAAAGCACCACCGAGGATAGGATTGGCCGACGGCATACCGTGGTTGCCAAGACCTTTCCCTCTCGGACGGCTGTCTGGTTGTAAGTCTATCTCTCTGTCTATGCGGTGTACATAAACATGCAACCAAGGAAGTTCAATGGATGGTTGGCAGATTGGCACGATGAAGAATGCAACCCTCCAGCGGCGGGTATGCCATTGGGTGCAGCCGTGCGCGTGGTGTCGTAGCAGAGTGTTACTGTTGTGAGAAAACGCATATCACGTACTCGCTACCTGCCTTGGCCATGGCCTGGTATCGCAACCCAGATACAAGGTCCCGATCGGCTGATATGTACGTGAGGAGCGCAGAGGTACCTTCGTCCCTCCTTCGAAACAAAGTGGTTGATTCGTCAATTGGAGCTTCCATGATCCCTGCCCGCAGATCTTTTGGAACAACCACCACCTCTCTCCTCTCTCACTCTCTCACTCACACACACCCTCTCTCTCTCCTGCATACCTGTAGTAGGTACCGACTGGCTGACAGACTCGATATGACGGGCTAATCCCGTCCAATTTCCCATCATCTGTCATATCTGACAGCTTGTCCGCCTCTTTGCCCACTTGCCCACTTGCCTTGTCCTTGGCTCGGGGACGGTGAGATAGGCGAGGTATGCAGATGCTGGACGGCTACATAGACAGAATATGAGGAGAGAGTTCTGGAGAGAGAGCGCGAGGTCCGCACTTCACACTTCACACTTCACACCCTTGTTCGCGTCATTGATGATACACTGGCGAACACGTTCTGCAAGTAAGTGGCAGGATTGAGTTTTAACATCTCAGCGCAGCAGTTTACGACGTGTCATATCAGAACCTACCTACCTCCATAGCTTCATTAAACCTGCATCTATAGCCTGGGTTAGACTTGTCGCTGTTTCACCTGCTTTCCCTACAGTGCAGCCAAGTTGCAACTGCCATGTTGGAGGATATATCTGCGAGAGGCAATGCACGCGTAGACCTGGCCGGCCCGGAAGCGCAACCGGGCAATCGGTGAGGCCTGGGTGCTGGCAGCATTGTTTCTTATTCACCTGCTTGCTGCTTGAACCAACCCATTGAATAAAGGCAGCCAGGCGGTTTCTAGGCCTTCGCATCCGTGGAGTTCCGGCCGTCGATGGCGCCTACCAGCGACCAAGACGGGACTGGGGCGGGCTTGGTGATCGCCTGTTTCGCAAGGGTACCCCAGCCTTGAATCAGTTGCTGGAGGCTAAGCCTAATAGCGCTCTAAGCCTAATAGCGCTGGTGGCTTTAGCACCGTCCAATTTCAACCACCTCTGCTCTCTGCTCTCTTCCTCTCATTCCTGACAAGCCACCTCTGGACACGGGTACACTCGTACTGTACCTACAAGGGTTGATTGGATCGAATCCCTACGAAGACGTAGCTTGCAGTCGATTCTACCCACCCTCCTTCTTCTTCTCCTTACTAGGCTCAGCTAGGCCCTCCCCCCAGGCCCTGGAATCTCCCCGGTACAACGCCAACGCCAACGCCCCTGGTAGCTCTCCCGCTGCGGGTACCACACCCATCTCAATGCCCACCCAACTGAGCACACGGAGTCTTTCGAGTTATTCTTAGGCGGCTGGCCGTGGTGCAAACGAAACAATGAGACCTCCCCGATTCGATGGTCCTTGGAGTATTGTAGAGGGGGCAGACGACTGCTGCTGGTTTCGAATCTCTCGACCTGGCTGACGAGCCTCGCTGATCTCCGGCCATGGAGATTGGCTTGTTTATTTGGAATCGTCACTGACATGGATCAGGCCTTCGCTATGGCTTGGAGGGGGCCGTTCAGGCTCCCATCCGCCTCTGTTCTGCTGCCAGATCGTATTACTGTTCAGCAAGTGCTGATCAACCATGCCGCCTGTGGTGATTTCCTCCTCGTACTGCAGCGCAGTCCCGTAGCTGTTACTGTTACCCAGTCCCAGCCACTCGTTGGAGGCCATCTGTATAGCAGCCCATGCTAGTGGGAGGTTCGAGGCGTGGACACTAGCCTCTCTCCTTGGCCGCATCAAGTTCACAATGTCTCAATCCTGGCTCGGCCGCCTGTCATCCACTATTGTGGTGGGCTCCGGATCAAGCCTCAGATACAATAATCCTCCACTTCGATCGAACCCTGGGCTGGCTAGGAGCCCCGTTCTGATACAGAGAGTCTGGGGTGGGGGTCTGATATGAGATGTGAGCACAAGGTGTCTTTCCCAAGCCCTGGCCAAGCTTCTTAACCCTATACGTACAAGCGTATACATCTCTTGTATCCTGGCCGCCTGCATACTCGCAAGTCGATCCCCGGCAGCAGCAGTACCTAACACGGGCGATGGCCCAGGTGGGGACCCCAGTGCAAATCATCCTACTTCGCGGAGTATATGATCTCGAGTGCCCCAAGTCTTGGTCCTCACAGGAAACCGATGAGATGTTTGATACCTGACTCGGTTGCTATATCCTTGGCTACACACCCGTCACTTCGTGAACCACGAGTCTTTCCTTTTCTTCGTTATATCTGGCGGCTTTTGTCTTTCTGTTACTTCCAGCCTCATAACAACTTATCATCATCCTCACTATTACTCTACAGAATCTGTCCAAGGCGCTTTCCCACAATCGCACTTGCCACCATCTCCATCTTACGACTCTGTCTAATACCGCCTAAGAAGGGCTCTCCAACATCAAGCAGAGCTCTTTTGATAATTAGTAACTCCGCAAGATAAATCACGATGCAGCTCCCAACAAACTGGGGCCGATGGCAAGAACACCACCAGTCTGCCCCCCGAGTATGGCATGATGAGCCATTCCGGCATCATGCAGTACGACTCTAGAGCCACCAGCTCTCCCACGGTACAACAACCCTCAGTTGGTGCTCAATATATGGTTGGCAACTCCTATAGCATGCCATCAGTATCGAGCATGACGGCTCCCCACTACCAACCGCACACCACCCCCTTTGGCTTCCAGGCCTATCCTCCCTCGACCCCTAGCCCTCTAGTTGCGCCCTTCAGGCAGTTCTCGGACGGACGCCCGAGCCTTCGAGCCATGCCTATCAGCAGTGATAAGACGCCGGACCACAGCTACTCCAGGGACAGCATGCCCTCCAATATCGACGCAACTACAGCAAGCCCAGAGGTTAAGCACGAGCTGTACACGCCACCCCAGCCTACAAGGGGTCAGGACTCATCTGCCGCACTTACGCCAACCAGCGCCAAAAACGAAGGCAACAAGTTCGAAAACAACACATTTATCGACAATTTAATGAGGGTTGTACAATCCAAGATGAACAAGAAACCCGAAGATAGCAGCCCAGAGGCCCGGTACCCATCTCCCCCTCGTGGCTCACGTTCTGCGAGCCCAGAGGACACCAAGCCCAGCGAAAAACACCCCAAGAAGTACCGCTGTGACGTAGCAGATTGCAACCAGAAGTTTGCGCAAAAGACACACCTGTACATCCACATCCGCAGCCACACTGGCGAGAAGCCCTACGTAAGTCTCTCAGTTCCATCTATGGACTCGTTCCTTGGCTAATTTGACGGATTACAGCCGTGCAACCACCCTGGCTGTGGCCATTACTTCTCTCAATTGGGTAACCTGAAGGTATGCTTCACACGGTCTGCCTTCGCTCATTGGTAACCAGCTAACCATACCAGACCCACGAGCGTCGACACACTGGCGAGAAGCCGTTTGCATGTGAACAGTGTGGCAAACGGTTTGCGCAGCGTGGCAATGTTAGGGCACACATGAATGTCCACGATCCGTCCAAGAGATTCTACTGCAACCTGGATGGTTGTGGGAGGCCTTTCACCCAGCGTGGAAACCTCAAGGTTGGTTCTTCCCCTGGCACCCTTTTCCCAGATCCCTGTATACTGACTTGCGTGATCTCCCTCAGTCTCACCAAAACAAATTCCACACCAAGACCCTTATGGAGCTGACTGACAAGTTTGCCACCATGACGGCAACAGAGCTCAACAGCCTGCCCAAGGACGAACGGAAGGTATTCGATGACTTTGCCATTATCTACAAGAACCTCAACAAGGGAATCAAAGGCCGCGGCCGAGACCGCAATGTTGCTCCCGCAGTTCCAAGGTCTCATCCTCATAACGGCCAAAGCCTCGCTGGGCCCTCCAGCCACCATTTGGCTCAGCAGCAACACACGCCGCCAATGCATCCACACATGTCGTCCGGCTCAGTACCGCAATTACCGCAACTGCCTCACCCGGCTGATCTGCAACACCCCCACCACCATGGGATGCCTTCCCACCAGCATCACCATGAAGGGGATTACCACTCCTATGCGATAATGCGCCAGCACCAACATCACCAGCAGCAGCACAGTAACCCGAGCCAGCAGCACCACATGATGGTTGGCCGCAACTCTCGCCCATACGAGATGATGGATGTGGATCAGGAGAGCCTCTCGGGCAGCGGTGCAACCCCGAGTTCGTCTGGGACCTACTACGACGAGGACCACAGCCGTAACATGCCCTTTGAGCAACACCGCATCTACTAGGCCTTTCAGCTTTGTGACCATGCCTGGAGCCAGGGGCTTGGTTGCTCTCCTTTTTATGCTTTACGCCTGTACTAAGATTACGACCACAGAACGGATTCTATTTATTGTCTTTTACCCTGTCTTTGTTCAAAAATATCTCTCATGGGGTTATCACCATATATGGTTGCGGTCTTCTGTTATTTTTCTGCACATCACACACAGGGGCGAAAAACGAAAAAGAAACATAAACGGGGACGAAGATACAAGAGATACGTGGCGTACGACTATACAAAAAAGACGAGGTGGCTAGCTTTTGTTGCATTTTCTGAGGTGGGTGGTACGATCATGTCACGGTGGGAGGAATAGAAGAGATCTTGTTTTTCATATATGGGCTTTCTAGCTGGGCTGGCTGGGTTCCTGAGCGTTCAGGTTTTTTCATTTGCTATCGGACTATTGCTGTCTGGACATGAATTATTGTCACTTATGTAATTATGCATATTTCTAACTCTACTGCTGAGAATGAACCTATCATCACATCCAACTCACTGCCGCATTTGCACTGGATTGTGGCTACTTAACCCCTACACACGATGTACAGCACACCAGAACCTCGCGAGTTTCGAGACACAGAAGGGATGACTACCTAGGGGAGGGTCAGAGGGGGCGACGGGTTTTGCAACGGCGAAACAGGCATGACGTACTCCCTCCTTGGGGTTGGGGAGTCGATCAGGGACCTAGAGTCGCTTGGCTGTTGCGTGGCTACCTAGCCATCAGACATTTTCAAACGGGGCATGTACATATGGTGGTGTCACTTTTTTTTCTTCTTTTTTTTTCATCGTCGAAATACAGCACTGGCAAAGGGTTTACCATGGGAAAAACCCAGGGCGTCGAACGAACGAGATGGGAGAAGGCCGGGCCAATGGTATCAGATGTAGTGCATCAACTAATCTCTTGTTCTCTTTTCTTTTCCTCATTCCCCCTACACGAGCAGACCTAACCACTTACCTTAGACAATTGTCTCTCGCGAACTGTGAATGGGCTATGGCGCATCAATTCTGTCATATATCATATTCGGGCGGCGGAGAGCGTGACAGATGCTAGCTAGTCAGTCCACTTCCACTTCCACTTCCACTCCCACTTCCCGCACCGCGCGCATCATCTCGCACACCCTAGCTGCGACGCTGCGAAGCTGGGAAGGAGAGGCGTAACAGATGGGAGATTGGTTCCTTGCTAAAACCTGCCAGATCTCCCCGAGAGCCTAGCAGAATGGCAGAAGCTGTCACATCATCCGCATGTCCACCCCGACTACCACTACGTTTGTGGGTGCGTAGCGGGTAGGTAGCTGAATTCAAGACTGTCAGCTCCAAGACAAGGTGACGGTTTGGCATACTTGTGCGACCGCGGAACGGCCAACCCAAGGCCGGGGTCCCAGCCTCACCCACGAAGGCATGTCTTAAGTAGCAGAGCGCGACTAGACTCGGGCTTCTCGATGTCGAAGCAACGAGGGGGGAGGGGGAAGGGGGAAGGGGGGAGGAGAGAAGAGGGTCGGTCAAATGCCCCAATTGTTACTATACCCTTCCAGCGTAATACTATGTGTCGCTTTTATCGTGTCATTGCATCTAGCGGTGTTCAACTTCTTTCATTTGGAGTCGGGGTAACGACATGCAATTCCCGTTTGAGCAAGTATGACGAAGCATCAAGTAACACGATTGGCCGGGGGACTATCGGGCATTATTGTTATATATGCAGTACCGCTTCACCGCTCGGACTGGAAATAGGTGGTATTTCTCCTATTGCCCGATTTCGTGACACGGCACTGTGTATGTGTGCATGTGTTGCAATAATATCCTCAGGTATCGCAGCACCCACTACCATCTAGATCTGCGGAAGCTGCATAAAACACAGGGGGGCGGGAGGTCAGGCCTTGCCAGTTCTCGAAGCCTTGACGGGTACACAAGATCTTGATAGTACGACCGAGGACGGCAGACCAAGAGAGATGAGATGGGCGTTCTTGGCTGCAGGTCGAGTGCGGAGCATCCACACAGCAACAACTAGATTGATACCGCTCGGCTCGGAGACGATGATTGCTGAGGTTTTACCTACGCCACGGCGGGGTAGATAGACATAGAAAGAGAGAAGCTAGGTGCAGGGTAGACGGGTGATTCCCCCCCTGCCCTTCCAATTCCATCTGAAGCTAGTCGATCATGTCGTACGTATACAATATCTTCCCGCCCCTTGGGCTTCCTTTGTCCTCCGGGCCACCATTTACTATTGCCGAGACGGGGGGAGGGGGAGGCAGGCAGAGGAAGAAGAGGGACGCTCCAAACTTGACGGCAGAGCCGGAGTTGGCCCTGGCCAATAGCTTACCCGCCATGCAGTGTTGAGACAAATAGTATGTTGTCACCACTCTGAACCTCGTAGGCCTCTTCGCCTTCTAGTTCCCAGTCTGCGTCGTTGATCAAGACAAGGATACCTGGCCGACTGGAAATGCCACCTCATCAGCCTCGCTTACAGCTAGTACATGTCCCTCCCTCCCGCGCTCTCTCGTAACCACTCTTCTCTCTGGGGAGGGGGCGGGAAAGGAAACGACGAGGCCCAGGATGAATGCTTCGGTCTGATGGGGAAGACGGGGCACACGGGAAAGCCGCGCGAGGGCCAAATAGACCAGACACTTACAGGTGGTCGTCCAGGACGAAGAGCTCCTTGCGAGTGTCTTTCATGGTGTTGCGGCACAGGTGGTCGATGAGAGACGCCACGGTTGCGGGCTTGCCCTCGGCGGTCGCAACGGGGATGGACAGGGAATGGCGACGCTGGTCCGAGAATAGCATCTCCAGGCCACCACTGTAATTTCCAGGTCAGCCCGCAAGTCCCACATCTAGTTTGTTCCACGCTGCTCTCTCCCGCCATGACGGTATGGTATTTTGGCGCGTGCACCAATCAGCGAGTGGAGGACAAGGGGTTGCGGCGGCCACGTACGAAAATTCGACGACGATGGGGATTTGGGCTACCTCCTGCGAGGCGGCCTCAGTTTCGACAGCCATGTCTAGGAATGGGAAGGGGGAGGGGTGCAGCAAAGCCAACGATGATGGTTTTCTTGCACATGGTCAAGGTTTCTCTCCTCTCTCCCTTCGGCCCCAGATTGGAGAATCTGCCAGCCGGCGCCGCACCGGGGTGGCCCGAGCGCCCACGCCCATGATGTACAGGATTCCCTTGTAGTCCATGGAGTCGATGGCAGGGCGTGGTGTTGACGGCACTGGTGCAATCACAAACCTCGCCTGCTCACCGCCTCACATACCTTGCATCGCTCAACACATCATGCGACTCAGTAACCACATCGACAAAGGGGAATGATGCCGGGAACACGAAGCGCTTGGCTAGTGTCCGGAACAAGGCAAAAAGTAGCATGAACGTGGTGAGTAACACATCCAGCAGCTTCACTATACCGGAGATCCTGGATCCCGCATGGGAGTACTCCCGATAACGAAATCGCGAGCCGTAGCCCCAATCACTGTCGCTAAGCAAACCCCAGGTCCGGTGAACGATATGGCGGTCCTGGGTGGCGCTATAGGAGGTATCAGTGAGCAGCCCAAGTCCACTCTCGGAGCGCATGCCAAAAATGTCCGTCTGGTCATCCTCCTCGGTAGAACCGGTGGTGGTGCCAGCGACAGGTGACAAGATCCAGGGGTTCTGCAATTCGACTACAGTGTCGCGTGAATATGTCGCCCCGTGTATGATTGATTCTACTGTCCCGCCGCTGGGCTTCTTGGGCAGATCAACAACCGATATGATGACCTTGCGCGTCTGCACCGACGCTGTACTTCGCAGTTCTCGGACGAGGAGCAGTGTCAGGATATCGTGAGGAGCGGTGAACGCTGCGCAAGCATGGATGAACTGACAAGAAGTCAGTGTGAAGCACACTCTACAGTAGTGGAATGTTCACTTGCAGTGACGCCGTCGGCCATTGCCCGCTCTTGATACTTGTCGATCCACCCTTTCAATCTGTATATGTCACCAGTGCTGCCATTAAGCATAACCACTGTCAGATTCCGATAATGAGGAGACGCAAGGCAAGGCGCTGGAACTCACGCGTCCACGTAGTCCGTACCGCTCTCAATACAGGCCTCCACAACTTTCTCTCCTACTTGCCAATACGATACGACACTAATGCAGACCTTGGATTTGCCCACCAGCTGCGCCAGCGCTATATCCTCCGATATACCGACCGTCTCGGCCACTGGATACCCATCACCCCATCAGTCAGCCAGCCTCCTCTGAGCCGTACGTAGGAGAGGGAAAGGGTCGAAGACCCAATTGACAGACTTGTCGTTGACTGACCTGGTTGTGTCCGATCCGGACTCAACCTCCCCAATCGAGTCGCGAGCCTGTCCAGCTTCCCCTTTGAGCGTCCCTCAATAGCCCATCTGATGTTCGTGGGCAAGAACTGCGTGATGTGCTCGGCTGTCAGCATGCCGGTATACCCAGTCGCCCCGACCAAGACTATGTCGTACACGGGATCGTTCTTGGCCATGTTGCTGCTGTTGCCGCTGCGTGCTGGGGTCAACGCCATTACAAGAGAAGAGTCTGATGGTATCGCCTGGATATTTCGACTCGGCGTCGGACAAGCTTGAAAGCACTAACTGAAAGATTATATCTGAGAAAGGGTCATGATCGAACGCTACGCCGCACAAGCCGGTTACGACCCCGCCTTGACCGGCCCGTCGGGTCAACTGCAGTGCATCCTACGCAGATCGGGGTCGGGACAATCGCGGGCCTTTTTTTTTTTTTTTTCTGGCCACGGTATGTCGTCCATCCTTTGAAGATATATCCATGTGTGGCCCGTGCTAAATTGTTCAAGTCTGCAATTTCGTTCGTTTGGAAGAAGACCTTATTCTTGTCCAAGGATGACTGCCGGGAGTAGGAAAATGACACAGTCGAAGCATGCTGGGACGATCCATTTGATAGGAGTGTTGCCTTCGGAGGCACAAGTTTTATACACGTAACAGGCTACCCTGTATATACAGTAACCTTCACTATATTACAAAGGCATCATCATCATCTGTCCCGATACTTACCCCCGTCGTGAATAGAGCATGCCAGGAGAGCCATCAACCCCCAATGCCATCCGAGGCCGCAATGCTAAACCCCAACCCTTCTAGATATCGCATCCAATCTATAATACACAGTTTCGTTCCCCGGGCTTCCTCAGGCGGTCGTAAGGCGTGGAAATGCACCCGCTGCGAAGCCGAGCGAATACTATCATGCTGATATGAGGTCTGTCTCTATCGTCGTGAATCGGAAGCTGTTGTGGCATCGTATGCCCAGGCGGGAGGTCATGGGGATTATTAATAAGACAAGAGAAGATATCTCAGCCAAAAGCTGCCACTGTCGCATAGCTTCGTCTAGAAGGGAATGTTGGGGGCAGCTGCCACACCAAGAGCCTCCTGCTTCTCCTCCAGTCCTTCAGAGGGAGCTTCAATGGTGATTCCGAGACCAAGCTTGGCTTGTTGCTAGAAAGGAGGTCAGTAAAGTCGAAAAAGAACTTGGGTGCGCGCCAACAAGGACTTACAGTAGCATGGTCAAGATCAATGCCGAAGCTCAGGCGCACAGGGGGTGCAACAACCCTCTCCAGCAAACAGCTCAACTTGCCCTTCGAATTAACTTCGGCGCGGAAAACAGACATCCGGAAGTCGTATTTGGCTCCGACGGTGGTGATGCCCTCCTTCTGGAAGCCACCTCCCATCATACCACCCTGGCCAGGAACGACCTGAAGGGTCATGTCAACACCAGCCTGGACCTTGTCAGAGAGTCTCCGCCAGTAGGTAGCGTTCAATGCACCCTGCGCCTGCAGCTGAGCAGTGGCGATCCAGTCATTCGACTTGTATCTAGCGACATACGACATAGCAGCCTCAGGGGGTTGGTTGAGGGCAGCACGTTGCCAGACAGCCTCCATGCCGAGAGCGAGCTTTCGGGTAACAGACTGAAGATGTTGACCAATAAAGATACCGGTCAGTCCTCCCTCGAGATATGAAGGGTTCAGCATTTTTAGCGAAGATGTGAAGTCGGCGCCAACGTATTCATGTTCGATCGAGGCCATGTCCTGAGCACCGATTTGGAACTGAGACTTGGTGACAAGCGAGTCCGTCCATCGGTAGTTAAATCGCGAAGACAACATGCCGTCACTGTCCAAACTCCCCTGCATGAACACCTGCAAATCCATGAGTCAATATTGGACTCGGCAAGAGACTTGAGCAGCTACTCACCTTGTTCGTGCCGTATAAAGCAGCGAAGGCATAGGGTTGGAGTCGTTCACCCATGGCAAACTGGTGGGAAACTTGACACAGAGGCGCGAAGTCAATGGCCTTTGTGATGTCGGCGCGCAGGCCAGTGTGCATGTGCATGGCGGGGGAGACCTCGCGCTGGACCTCCTTTGCGATGTTCTCTACGGCACCGGGGTTCGCCAGGCCAAGCCTCTCCCTCCTGTCCGAGAACGACTGGTAGACATTTGCGAGGCTTCGGGATATCGGGTTGTTCACGAGGGCGCCGAAGGTCGACGATGTCGAGGACGACGTTACTATCGGAGTGGCATCCATCTTGACGCTTGCTGAGGGTATGATGGACTGGTGGCCGGTTGGACCCGAAAGTGGCGAGTGTGGCTGGTCAGGAGGAAAGATTGTAAATAGTATAGAAACCAATCAATCTATACCAATGCCGAATTAAGTACTGGTAGTTGGCGACGAAACAGTCACTGCCTCGGAATGGCTGGTGGAGGGAAAAGATTGGGATGATGAAAGACAAGAGCTTCCTTTAGCTTCGGTGCGAACTACGTAGTCGGCAGCGCTCAAAATTTCTTTGGCAACCTGACGTTTAGGTCAGCGACTGGATGGGTTTTTTTGGGGAGAGGGGCAAGGGGCAGGGATGGGGCCGTGCACGACCGCAACCCAGTCTCCACCTCCATAATCATACCGTGCTCTTTTATGCATCACTTCAGTAAACGCATCTTTCTTAGATATCTAATCTTTGTATCAGGATATCTCATGCAGCTCACACCATTCCCTGCTGCTCTCTCCCGAGAATTATGTCATGAGACGAGAACCTTTGCTTAAGTCTGCTATCCTTCTCAACAACAAATGAGAACAGCTGACTAACTAGCACTCAGTCCTGATCTGCACTACACAGACCACCGGTAGTTGTTCGTAGAGGCCTTATTGTCACACCTACCCTACACTCTCGTCAAGCAACATGCCAGCAGGCCGGAGACATGAAAAAAGGACGTATATATTAAGCATCCGCCCTGTAGCTGGCTCTTGCAGGAAACACACCCAGGCTTTCCGTGGTCCAACCAGATGAGACGGAGAGCCTTCCTGCAATTAGTGGATCGGCGCCAAAACCATCATCGATCTCGAGTTTGGCATTCTTGTCCCCGACATCTTCAACACCTTGACCCCTCCGGCATCCGACATTGGGATATTCGGACCCAGACTCATCCTGCGGCTGCCACCTCACTCAACACTCACTAGAGGTGGCGCTACCCACCAGAGAGTTATCTTCTCTTCAGCACTAAATTCCGTGTCTAGTCGCCCTAACCCCACTTGACAGCGCTCTTGCCCACTGTTTCAGCGGCTATCCGAGTTGCCCCAATCCTGCCTGCCCGCTGCTGTGCGCTCGCGAGCTTTGCGCCAAAGGGAATCGAAGTTGTCGTAACCCCCCGGCATCGCTGTCAGACCACTATCCTCTGATATCCAATTCTTGATTCGCCTCTGTCGACCCCAAGTTACTCGGTTCGGGCAACCTCTTGCGCCATGGATACGTTACTGTAAGTGTTTTTCTCTTTCATCATTCGCTTCCCCGCCAATGCCTCCCGGCCATGGCCTGCAGCCGACTCTCTATTTGGCGACTGCCCGTACGCCTCATCGCAGACATCCAGGAAGGAGCCTCGCACCAACTGCACGAGCACTAGTTCAGAAATCTACATCGGCCGCCATGCATGTTGCGTCTTCGGTCTCTGGATTCCTGCTGCTTGGGGAGGTGCTGCTTGAGATGCCGGCAGGAGACGGGAAGAAACGGACAGTCTATAAGACGCTGGTAGCCTCTCTCCGCTGTTTCTTGACGCCCCGGTATTCCTTGCATCTGTTGGTCGTGTATTGGCTTCTTTTTGAAATTTGTTTTCTCGTCTTCGGCTTCATCGTGCTCCCCTTATACCTCGACAAAAATCGTCTTTCACCATGTCCGATAGAACGCCCGCGCCGGAGTCCCCACAACCGTCCCCTGCCCATCAAACTGCTCCTTGCTTGGCCTCTTCCGGGACGCCGGCAGACGAAGTGTCTAGAGCAAATGCAAGGCGCTACGGCACGGGGAACTCTCATTCTTATTGGCATCGCCAAGTTCACCTTGGGGACGTCTGTACTGGGGACAACAAGGCTGACGAAGAATCCAGCACCGCAGAAATCGCGGCCAATGCCCCGCGGTACCGGCGGAAGAGCAGCACCTTCATAGACGGCATTCACGATGTGACAGCGGACAGCGATATGGCGCCCGCCCAGCTGTACAGCACCATGTCAGGTCGTCTGTTTCACTCAGGTCGTATCGCCATCGTCATGGTCGGGCTTCCCGCACGAGGCAAGACGTGAGGATCCCTACTCTCAGTAATCATAGGCAGTTGGACTTACAACAAACAGGCATATTTGCGTCTCAATGGCCCGGTATCTGCAATGGTATGTCACAAGGCTGCCTGACGATTCGATCTTTGCTCACTCTGTACTAGGTTGGGCGTGAAGACTCGGATATTCCATCTAGGTGACTACAGAAGAGCTACCGTCGGCGAGGGGGAAGACGTGCCCGAAGATTACTTCTTCCCAAATGCTTCGCCTGCTTCGGTCATGCTCCGTCAAAAGATCCTTAAGAAATGCCGGGAAGACATATATGCCTGGCTAAACCACGACAATGGACAAGTAGCCATATACGATGCAGTGAACCCAACTGCCTCCGGACGAATGTCATTAGCCAAGGAGTTCGCAAAGCACGATGTACAAGTAAGCATTGAGCTGATACCCGCATCTATGGACCTGTTGCTGACTGGCTAAATTACTAGACACTCTTCCTCGAGTCCTACGTTGACGATGAAAATCTTCTCCGCGAGAACGCGCGCAACGTCAAGATCAATTCTCCTGATGTATGTTTCTATCTTGCAAGACGGTGATTGACCGACTAACCTTTGCCAGTTTGAGGGCATGGATCCCGACGAAGCCGCCAAGCTGTACCTCCGTCGAATCGAAATGAAGATCCCCATCTTTGAGACCATGACTGAGAACGAGCTCAATTACATCAAAATGATCAATGCTGGGCAAAAGTTCTTTTACAACAACGTTTCTTTTAACTACCTGTCACACCGCATCGTGTTCTACCTGACAAACACACATATAAAGTCTCGCACAACGTTCTTCGTACGGGCTGGCGTCGCTACGGAAGAGGAATCTTTCAAAGCCGATGCACCCTTATCCGAGGAGGGTCACAACTACGCCCGCATCATGTGCGAGACGATCCTGAACCATCGCGAGCAGGAACGCGAATCTCTCAAAGAGCAAGGCGGCCCTGACGTCCCACTACGACCCCTGAGTGTCTGGACCAGCACCAGAATGCGCACACTACAGACAGCAGAGCCCTTTACCGAGCGAGGCTACAAGGTCCGCCAGAGAAGCCAAATGGCACAGATCAACCCAGGCGTGTGCGAGAAGCTGTCCGAGCGGGCCATCCGACGACTATATCCCGATGAAGTCGAGAAGCACGAGCTGGACCCGTATCACCATCGCTGGCCCAGGGCTGAGTCGTACCACGATCTTGCAGTGCGCCTTGAGCCTATCATCCTGGAGTTGGAACGTGAACAAAACGACCTGCTCATCATTGCGCATGAGTCGGTCCTCCGCGTGCTCTACGCCTACCTGATGCACTGTTCTACTGCGGCTATTCCTGCCTTGAAATTCCCGCGCAATGAGATCATCGAAATCATCCCCGCCGCATACCAGAACGAGGCCAAGCGCATCCTCATCCCTGGTCTTGACCCTAGGATTGTCCCGAGCAGCCCTGAAGGTATCCGCATCCCCGTTGCTGGCGAGAGCCCTGCACTCTTCCCCGGTGGTGGCCTGAGCAGTCCGCCCGAGGGGCTGGAAAATCTGACCATCAGCCCCGGGATTTCTACTCCTAGTCTGGCCACTTCGCCACCGCCAGTGAGGATTGTCAGCACATCCAAAGAGGCTGTGGAGGACAAGCTTTTGGACCAGGACTAGTTAGATTTCGGGGAGTTAGTTATGTTGCGACAGAGGTCGGAGTTTCCCGAGCGCACTGCTGCCCTCTGGAAAGGCCGAGCCCCTTGTCGCGTTGCACAACGGACATTGGTTGGGATGCTTTTGGTCAGGATTAGAACATGTGGTCATCACGGACATATTACGAACTGCGACGTCACGTTGCGCATTTGGCTTTTTCACGTCGGGAATCCTATCATTAGTTTACATCATCGGAGTATGCAGTGTTTTGACCCTGCCGTGTTTTCTACAGTATAAACCTATCTCCTGTCAACTGAGTTCCCAGATCCAAGGTCGAACCCTTCACATCCATTCAGGGTTTTGGATAACAGAGATAGACAAGGAGGATTTGTATCGTCAGATCGCTCTATGCGCTCCGCGATCAATGTATTACAAGTATCGAAATCTGGGTATCTCAAATGTCTGTAAAACCGAGTCCAATCGGCTCTCTCAACACGCTAGAGTCTAACAGCTCTATGTCCGTCTGTCAAATATACGACTCGCTGTGTCCAATCCAGAAAATCGCTTCTGTTAGGGCTTTAACATCCGCCATAATCGTGTGAGTGGTTCGGGGGATTACATCAACACACATTCTCTCTCTGGAACATCACGCTGCTTCCCTTTAGTCTCCTTTTCCTTTTCCTTCCCCTTCCCCTTGTCTAGTCGGGCTTTGGATCGGCCACGTTTGTGACCCGATTCCTTATCTTTGTCTTTATCCTTTTCCCTTTCCTTCTCTTTCTCCTTGTCTTTATCCTTTTGGTCTTCCTTCTCCTTTTCCGTAAGATTCGCGGTCGTACCGTTAGTGTCCAATACAATCTCGAAATCCTCATCTGTGTCTATAGCGGATTCGCGTAGAGGCTCCTTGCTCGTCCGAACCAGACCGCTCAGCCGTGACATAGTCAAGCTAATGCGATTCTCGCCAGCTTGACTCCCAGGTCTGCTCTTACTTCCAGTGCGGAACTTAGCTGCGGCCCGACTCAGCCTCTGCGCCGTCGTCTCGTCTGCTGGCGTGGCGGCTGGCGAATTGGGCGAGTTTTCTTCTAGTGGTGTGACAGCAGGGCTAGGGCCTAGAGAAGACAGTTCGTTGCCCAAGCTACCCCGACGGGAGACATTGAGGAATCCATCGTCATCCGCAAAACTGCGTCTGATGGGACGTTCGAGATCGGCCGAGAAGCGTATACTTGCGTTTGTCGACGCAAGAGCGCTGATATTATCAAAGTAGCTACTCGCTTGGCGCGACAGGGATAATCTCTCGAGATTCGGGGTTGCAGTACCGGCAGTCTTGAGCGCTACCGCCGAGTCATCGTATGAGGGGGTCCGGCATCGGTGCCATCAGTCGAGCTAGCCGTGACATCGACGATGGGAACTATCTGGTAGAACAGCAAGTAGGGCATCTCATCTTTGAGTGACTGTTTGATGTCATCAACTGTTGAGACGCGGTGTTCGTACGAAAGATCATCAAACAGAACCCACTGCGCTTCCTCGTAGTCGGGTGGAGGATCACTATCATGCCGCCGATTGTCAGTGAGCAGTTTGGGAGCTACCCTAACAAAAGAGATGTAGTGGCCAGAATGCAACGAGTCTCCTCTGTGGCAGACGACTGATTGCAACACGAGCTTGTAATCCGTACTCAAGCCGTTCTCCTCCACGTGCCGGTCGTCCACAATAAAATGCGGCAGACGTAGACTATCTGGAATGTCGATGAACGTATTTTGTCTCTTAGGTACTCCGTTCTCGTCAACCATATACCTCTTCAGGCAGATGCCGACAACTGGCCTTTGACTGAAGTGGCGGGCGACCTCGAGATCATTCTGCGGCTCATGTGCATCCGAAGTGGAATGCCAGGCTAAACTTTTGTTAGCATGCGCTACCCGAGGAAGGTTAGAAGAGGGACATACGAATAAGTCTGAAAAACTGCCAGGCCGGGATTGTCACGGCCTTGACGACCGAGGCCGTTCGCTTAGCCCTCGCAAATAGGCTGGCATTGTCGGCGCTATCTGCAGACTTCGCTTGCTCGTCCAAGACAACTCGCTGTATCAAGCTCTCGGTCCGGCTTCGTCGTGGTCGCATATGTGATTCAGCCGACTCAGAAGCCGATGTTGCTGTGGTGGGACGCTCAGTCCATCTCCTTTCCAAAGGAGTCGAATGGTCATGACTTTCTTCTTCATCTGTACCGCTCGACCCCGCCGATGTACCTTCCTCGTCATCGCCGTTTGCAACTAGGCGAATTGTACTTTTCGGGGTAGGGTGCGCAGCCTGCACAGTGGACGCTCTTGGTGTAGGGGTGAGCGTCATCCGTCTGGTCGTCTTGGTCTCCTCCAAGTCATCCCGGTGTACATCCACTTGAGAGTTGAAGTATTCCTCCAGACAGTCCTCTAGTTTAACTTCCTTCCCTTCAGCGTCGGGGACGGCCAAATTTAGAAGCCTTTCGTATACAACCTTATGATCGGCCTCGTCGTTTTTGCCCTGGTGAAAGAGGTCGACCTGTAAAGGAAGCAGTGGTAGTTGCAAAGTTTCGGTGATGAAGGCAAAGGCTTCGGAGGTGTCTTGCTGTTCCAGAAGCTGGGCATCTTTCCACCCACATGCCGCAAGCGCATCCTGTATATGTTCCGTCATGTCGGATTGGATAAGCTTGCCACTACGCAGCATGTTAACCCACAGCCGCAGCAGCGCAGCAAGTTTGGTTTGCGGCCCCTCTGGTAGGTCTTTGCTGAGCATACACTCGAAAGCCTCGACTTTCGCAAACATGGCAAAGAGCAGAGCGTCCAGATAGCAGGTAACGTTGCCGCGGTTTTCTGCACCCAGCATCTGAATGTTGGGGTTGTAAGGGACCAATTCGCCGGCCAGCGCCTTTTGCTGCAAGGACATGAGCTCAACGGCCTTTTCGACGTTGCCGGCCGAGCACTTGTAACGGAGCGCATAAAGGACATGGTCTTCTTCGGCATTTTTGATGCCTAATTCGCTGAGGCGCCTCAACACATCCTGGACCTTTGCCGCTTCTTTTTCGGGGTCCACTGGTTTATCTTCGTCATTTTCGGAGCGCCGCTTGGAGTCTGATTTGAAGAGGGAGAAGAAGGCTTCGGAAGAAAGCGGTCGGTACTATAGTCACACGAAGACATCAGCATGCAGGCCTTATTCTAGCTCCGATTACCAGGGCCGATAAAGGAAAGATGCATGTATATACCTTATGCGGGGGGTCTGTGGCTTTGACAGGACGCTGGCCGTTCTTGTCTCGTCGGCTGAGGAGTTTCCTTGTGGTCCTCTTCATGATGGAAGAAGTCTGGAGTGAAGTCGACAGGAAGGGTGGTGGGGTCATCAGCCGCCAAACAAGGGTCTTATTTCTGCTAGTCTGTCGCCTCTGCTGGTGAATTGATGGAGGGGTTGTCTTTTGGTGGTAGTTTGTAATTGTCCGCCGAGACACGAAAGTTCCAGGTTCAGCGTTCTATGGCTGCAGGTAATGATACAGTTCGGCAAGGCGCATGGTCGATTATCCTAGAGACATATCCACGGATGTGGCAGAGCTCTGACGGTGACGACGATGGGCTGAATGAGGGAAGGACAGGACCGGTGACGGGGTTTGACGTGTATTAATTGAATACCGCTGGCGAGGTCGCGTAAAGAAGGGGGAAAACCCGTCCTGCAGCCAAGACTGATTGTCGGTGGAACAATTGATTGAGTTCCAAGCGATTGTGTTTCGAGCACCTTTTTGAGGCGGCTGGGCAAGACCGATCGGTTTTCACAAGGGGGGATAGAGGGGCAGCCAGCCTCGCAAGTAGCTGGAGGATTGTTCAAGCCTCATTTACGCTGCTTCGTTTTCTTTCTTTCTGGGTAGTCGAGTGTTCTGCAGATATACCAATATACCAATCCTCGATGGGATCTATTCGTGAAAACAGACGTGGTTCACTCTTGCTGCCTGTTCGGATTAAAGCGATGCTCGTGTCCAGTCCATGACCTGACCAGTTGGTCATGTGTTTGCGTGTTTGCGGCTACGGACCATGGCAGTTCGGAATCGGGGCTTCGGGCGAGGTTGACTGAACAATGGTCGTATCGACTTCTGGACCATGCCCAATGACTAAATCCCACCACGTAGCATTATTTGCGTACACGTGAAGAGTCGCACCTAGCAGCTTGTCCTTTTTCTGGCTGCTCGAAATCTCTCGTCTCTGATGCTGGATGTGCTAGACAGCCATCAGATTTCGCGACCGTTTCAAAAGCACTGGCTGCAAGCATTGTGTTCAAGTAGGGTCGCATGCAGATCTGGACTGGGGAAACATATCATATTCATTCTCGGTCAGGGCAACGTGTCCTGGGGTATCATCAGACACCCAATCTAGAAGGCCGTGTAAGTGAGGGCGTCAGCCAACCAACAGAGGCAGCCTAATAGAGAAGAATATAGCCTATAACGCCGCCTCCATCTCAGAGCTCAGAGACTTGGAAACGAGTGTCAAAACTGTCTCCAACGAACCGTTTGCAGTTGTACAGATCAGCAGTAGACGCTGCTTGTTCGAGTTCTAGCAATTTGACTGGCAGGGAGTTGTGGAGTACGGGGTGTTACCTGTTCAGAAGACCTGTTGTCCAAGGAGCCAGAGCACGGCTTCTAGACCATCTCATCTGGGACCGTTCATTCAGTGCGGCTATCTATGATCTTGCAGCTTCAATTCAAGTATGTAAGTCTAGCGCTATTCCGCTTGGTATCCAGTCGCAGAGGTAATGTCATCGGAAGAAGGGCTCGATGAAGTACGACTATTCATCCATTTGCTTGCTTCCCGACGGCGCGGGTGGCCGATTACAGGGGTGGGGAGTTGACGGCAAGCTGGGGTCAGAGCCTTAGCTAATCATTCAAGGAGGGCCTTAGGCCTTTAATCGGATATTCCAGGCTCCGAGCCCCGTCGAAAAATCAATGTACGGGCTAATGCGATAAGTGGAAAGCTCGAGTTAACGTATGGTGATAGCTTCAGTCGGGGATCTTGAGAAGGCAACTCTATATCTGCACGGCATTTTTCTGTCTTCCCCGCTGTCAATTGCAGTTGACAGACAGCATGGCACTTCGTGAGGTGCCGCGCTCAGCGCGTCAACTTTTGAAGCAACCATCGGCCTGGAAGCCCAGCGTTACGAGCCTCTCACGATGCGCCTCCACCGAGGCCGGACCGGTTGTTCCAGACGTGGAAACAGACTCTGGTCTGATGACACCGGTCGTTGAGCGCGAAGGTATTAGCATCATGGACCCGAGGAAGCGTGCAAGCCGGAGAGAGCACGAGCTCCCCCATTCCAGGTTCGTATTCTGATTGCCATCCAAGTCACCCCCATATCGTCAAGAATATCCGACTGACGCTGCATGCGAAAAGGTATCGATACCACCCGCCCAAGTATGACAGAGGCCCGCTGCATCCCATCCAGCCGCCACCTTCCTCCGATCCAGTCGCCCGAAACTTCGAGCCCGGGCCGTTCAACCTGCCTCGTCTCAAGCAGACTTTCCACTCGACTATTGCCTCGGACATCTTAACACTCACCTATCAGCATAAGCCGCCAGGAACGCCCAAACGGCCCGAGCGGATACGATACCGCACTTGGGGCAATGAGACCCCCTACATGGAGAATCGTGCGAAGCGTGGACCGCGAGGCGCCGACGTGCTGCTGCCGCTGGAACCCGACATCAACTACCACAACATCCCCGAGCTTAAAGCCGTGCACGTCGCCATGTACATGCCCCAGGCCAAGAAGAACCCGGATCACATCACAGTGGGCAAGACCATCTTGCAGACCATCTCGGGCGTACGCCCGACTGTGACACACACACACACGAGTGTTTCACAATGGCACATTGTCAAGGGGGACCGAACCGGTGTCAAGGTTACGATGCGAGGAAATCAAGCCTACGAATTTCTGGACAAGGTCACCCACCTGGTGTTCCCTAAGATCAAAGAGTGGCAGGGTGTGAAAGGTGAGTCAATTCTTGCTTCACACGACATGCATCAGAGGAATGAATATGAGAGACTGATAACTGACATAGGCACGACTGGCGATGGTGCCGGTAACTTGGCGTTTGGCTTGGAGCCCCAGGAAATGATGCATTTCCCAGAGGTGGAAGCTAACTACTCTAACTATCCGCAAAAGGTATGGAAGCTTCACCAAGGTCTTCTCTAGATGACTCTTTTACTGACTTTCAACTAGATGATTCCTGGATGCCGTGTCTTTGTTGAGACTACCGCCAAGTCGGATAGGCATGCCAGATTACTATTCGGCGCCATGGGCATTCCATTCAATGGAAAGCTGGTGGACTAAATTCCACACTCAGGCTGCTGGCCCAAATGCATATATATTGTTCACGCATCTGCACAAGCATGAGGGGGCTGTACTTTACATCTGTACAACAAACGTATCATGGTCTTGCTATTGTGGAATTCTTCTCCATGGTTCACTATCTAGCTCTAAATCCCATGCAAACCCATCCTGTGAGCTCCAAAACTTTTAAGATGTCCTGCCATGATTGATTCAGGACCCGAAATCCGCAACGCCTCGTATGCAAATGATACCAAGAGCACCATTTAAGTGTGTGTCTCTCTCTTCCCTCCCGCTCAGTTGACCCCCTATTTAGGCATTCTGCGCTTGTGTTCTTAATGAGTCGATCACAACGTTGACAGCTTCCATGTCTGTAGCATCGACCTTCTCGCCCTTGCCTTCACCGCGCTTGCTGAGCTCTGACGTCAGCACATCCATACCGGGCTGGTAGTTCCGGCACACGGAGCTCAGCGCATAGACAGCCTTGCGCCGAACGTCCTTGGCCTCGTTGTCGGTCTTGGAAGCGTCTTGTGTGCCCTCCGTAGTCAGGCGGTCGCCCAGGGCCATGGCGGTGAGCCGCTCGACACCGCCGAGAGCGACGAGGCGCTCCTGGCTGGGCTCGTTGTTTTGGACGGCGGTGCCGACGACCCAACAGGCCATGAGGCGGATCTCTTGTTCTTCGTGGGCCAGGAGCTCCAGGAGCGGGGTCCAGAGTCCCAGCTTCGACAGCAGGTTCGCGTTGTCGAGCGACTCGATCAGCTGCTCGAGGTTATCAAAGGCCGTCAGCTTGCTCTCGAGCGTTATCTCAGGGTCCGCCGACTTGATGTGTTCCACAGCGGCCAACATGAGGTCCGCGTCAGAGGGACCGCCGAACAGCGCCTTGAGAGATTCTGGGTTCAGGCCGCGCGCCGCGGCCGCGGCTACGGCGCCGGTGGGGTCTTCTTGTGAGGTGGCGGCAGCATCACCGTTGGGTTGGGCGGCAGCGCCGGTGGCGCTGGGGTTGGTTGAATTCTTGATGCTCCACTTGAGGAGATCGTTCAGTCCTTTCTGGCTGTCACCCATGATCGCGACTATAGAGAGATGCTGGCGTGTGGCTGTTTTTCCAGTGGAAGATATAACCTCGAGCGCGTAGATGTGGATTTAGCTGGTAGAGTGGGATGAATGACCCCGCGATTTCGATGGTATAGATTGGGTTGGCAGAACAGTTTAAAGCACTGCGGTTGGTCTATCGAGTAGTTTGAATGATCAAGAGCAAATAGATGCTTAAGAAGAGTTTGTCTTCAAAGATTTGTTTTATTGTAGCTACCTGGTTAGGCTATGTGCACTTCTGATGTTTTGCATCATTTTCATCATGACCGACAAGGGTCCTTCTTGCGGCTTCTTGAACTTTCTTAGACTCCGATAAGATAAGCCACTTTCGGACTAGCTTACTGCTCCTTGAGCAGAGAACCACCGTGTTCTGCAGTTGGGCGGTGTGAAGTCGATCCACGGCTCTACACCTGCGGTTGGACACAATTCTGGCAATCCAAAGCTTCTAGAAGCAATGTAAATCATTAAGAGGTTGGCGTACAGGTAAAGCGTCCCTCAATTCGAGGTTCTTGAAAGCTGCCCGCATCTGGGAATACAGCGTGAGTTGAAGGGGGAAAAAATGCTGCCCCACCATCACCCCTCGTCGCCGCTTTAACCAGAGGATGCTAAAGCATAGGCTACTAGTTGAGTAATAGAAGGTAGGTAGGCATCGTGAATAGCATCAACGACCTGGCATTGATGCCACTGTCATTAACAATATCAGCGTTACCTCAATGGTCTAGCATACAAGTACGTAGCTTCATGATAAGCGCCGGAGCAGCCAGAATCAGTCCTGGTGTTTGTTCCTGCCGGCGAGGGCAGATGCTATCTAGACCTACTGTCCTTGGTGTCCGCGACATCTCACGTAGGCGAAGACTGTCAAACCAGGAAGGTTCGGTGCATGTTGCTCCAGTAGCATGAACACTGCCAGACATATCTGACGTCAACTAGTTGAAACGTGAATAGCGAGAGCGGAGCTGGAGAGATGCCGTAATCGAAGCTATACAGAATCCGCCCCTGCATGCGTATGCAACGGTGCTGGGTCCCAGTAGCGGGAGTGCCTTATTTGATGATGCCTGCTTGGCGTCGAGGTTGCAAGGCATATGGAAATGCAATCTGGGCTTTGGAGTGAGACGAATGCAGGAAACATATAGTACGTAATCATACAGGCCCAGCCACACAAAAAGGCTGCGAGTTAGGTCGTCAACCCTGGAGTCAAAATCCAGATCATCGAAATACTCATCCAGCGTCTGTCGCTTGCGTCGGCATCCCGCATTCGAATCGAGGCTGCCTGGTGTGTAAGATGAGATGGCAATATGGTGACGAATCTAACCAGCAAGTGAAACGAGCTGCATTGCTTCTTGATGATGCCTAAGTCGAATTGCGTGGACTTTGCGTAGGTAGGGTATGTCCTTGTTGGCAAGTGGGAGGGAGGATTCCGGTCGGGGTGGCACAGCTCAACCTTCGAACGCGAAGGCAGAATCGCCATTCGAAGATTGAACCTCCTTTTGTCGTACTCCGTACCCAAGTCAAGGAGGAGCTTGGTGAGAGAACCACGGGACAGTATTGGCTTGTGACTACATACGGGGAGAGCGACGTATTCGGCTATTTATGAATAGGCCCCCTTACCAGAGTTCAGCCACATTCGCGAACAGCTCTCTTCGCTTCGTACAAGCAAAGGTAAGGAAGCTATGCGCGTCTGACGGGTCAAAAGCAGCGTGCAGATCCCTGATCTTTCAATAGTAAAGCTAAGGCCCGGGACGTACCAAATTTGCTACCTACCCAGCTACCCTACCTACTACTCCCTACTTTACCCTATCTGGCGGTGACGATGCCACAAATATTGAGTTGGCCTCTTCTGAGTTGGCCAGGTACCCAATGCAATGACTCCAATCAGGCCATTAGGTAGAACAATACCGGGACTGATTATTGGCAAAAACGACGATGGCAGGATCTGGCAGTTCGGGGGTTAGGTAGCAGTATTTGTTACGCGACCTTCATCATCAGGAGTACGTACTCAGCCAATGGAATGAGGATTGGAACGGGCTATCTGGTCACTCCTTTCTGAAAGGACTCCAGATTATGGAGCAGACGGCTTTGAGTTCATCAAATCAATCCCATCCAATCTGCAATTCTGACCCGGTCCAGCCCCCCGCAGGCGAAAGGAGGCTCCCACTACTTTCTGCTGTTGACCCTTGGGAATACCTAGAATGCTACTAAATGTAGGCAAGTCCGGACGGTACCTACCTACAGGCTTCAGTGGCCCCAGCAGAGGCCCCAGTACCTAATTGTAATGATTACCCCTAATAAGCCTGCTAGCCTGCTACCTGGACCAA
This sequence comes from Apiospora kogelbergensis, assembly GCF_038363985.1. NCBI lineage: Eukaryota > Fungi > Ascomycota > Sordariomycetes > Amphisphaeriales > Apiosporaceae > Apiospora > Apiospora kogelbergensis. The sequence continues at coordinate 3,277,841 of NW_027117422.1, forward strand.
GTCCCCACATCAATCAGAACAGCGGAAGCACGCACACACGCACGCACAAAGGAGGCAGCGAGACAAGAGAGTGAGAGGGCGAGAGAGAGGAGTAAAGAAGTAGACTGACCTGTACTAGCCAACCAGACCCAGGGCAACACCTTCTTTGGAGGCAAAAGAGACAGAACGAGCCCGACCGACGTTCTCCCCCTTCCCACTTTACTAGACTTAAAGTCAACCACATCAATCAACATTCCCAGCCTCCCATTCTCCTTGTTTGATTTCCCTCTCCCCCAAACAGCCTTCGAGCAATAATATTTCACTCCCTCCCAACAAAGCAACCACTTCTGCTTCCACCGATCCGGGAATCGCGTGGGCTTCAGCATCTCCATTTTCACTTCTTTTCACTTTTCTTGACACCCTTCGCACTACGTAATCCGTCACAATGGAAGGTAAGTCGAGTCCGAAGAAGCCAGAATCTCCAAACCCAACAGCGACAGCTGTCCGCGAATGCCACGCACATCGCGAGCTTCGCTGCCCGTGCCTCTCGCATCCTCCTACTCTCCGTCTCGCGATAGCCATAACTAACCAATCTTTCTGCTGCAGAGGAAGTTGCTGCCCTCGTTATCGACAATGGGTAAGACGATCCGCCGCCTCACCGACTAGCTCCAGACGCCTCCCCCTCCCCCAATATGGCTGGCGATGAAGATCCCATCAGACTTCAACCATGGTCTCGTCAACAAACAACCGTAATTTGTATCACGAAACTAACTTGAACGTCTAGTTCGGGTATGTGCAAGGCCGGTTTTGCCGGTGACGATGCTCCCCGAGCTGTTTTCCGTAAGTTGTCCCCTAGACCCGACCCACACCCCGCTCGAAGCGATATCGCGGCGGTGGTCCCTCAGCAGAATTTCGAGCAAAACAGCCTGCTAACTCGCACTCAAAGCGTCCATTGTCGGTCGTCCCCGTCATCATGGGTAAGTCTCGAAAGGCCACGACTCGGCAATTTTTGCACCAGGGTATTAACAGCATGTCAGTATCATGATCGGTATGGGTCAGAAGGACTCGTACGTCGGTGATGAGGCCCAGTCCAAGCGTGGTATCCTCACCCTGCGCTACCCTATCGAGCACGGTGTCGTTACCAACTGGGACGACATGGAGAAGATCTGGCATCACACTTTCTACAACGAGCTGCGTGTGGCCCCCGAGGAGCACCCCGTCCTGCTCACCGAGGCCCCCATCAACCCCAAGAGCAACCGTGAGAAGATGACCCAGATTGTCTTCGAGACCTTCAACGCCCCCGCCTTCTACGTCTCCATCCAGGCCGTTCTGTCCCTGTACGCCTCCGGTCGTACCACTGGTATCGTGCTCGACTCCGGCGATGGTGTCACCCACGTTGTCCCTATCTACGAGGGTTTCGCTCTGCCCCACGCCATTGCCCGTGTCGACATGGCTGGTCGTGATCTGACTGACTACCTCATGAAGATTCTGGCTGAGCGCGGTTACGCCTTCTCCACCACTGCCGAGCGTGAAATCGTCCGTGACATCAAGGAGAAGCTCTGCTACGTCGCCCTCGACTTCGAGCAGGAGATCCAGACCGCTGCCCAGAGCTCCAGCCTGGAGAAGTCCTACGAGCTTCCTGACGGTCAGGTCATCACCATCGGCAACGAGCGCTTCCGGGCACCCGAGGCTCTGTTCCAGCCCTCTGTTCTGGGTCTTGAGAGCGGTGGTATCCACGTCACCACTTTCAACTCCATCATGAAGTGCGATGTCGATGTCCGAAAGGATCTGTACGGCAACATTGTCATGGTATGTTATATCCCTAATCTGGCTGTGGCGGGGATTTATTTTACTGACTCACTCACAGTCTGGTGGTACCACCATGTACCCCGGTCTCTCCGACCGTATGCAGAAGGAGATCACTGCTCTTGCTCCTTCTTCCATGAAGGTCAAGATCATCGCTCCCCGGAGCGAAAGTACTCCGTCTGGATCGGTGGTTCCATTCTGGCTTCCTGTCGACCTTCCAGCAGATGTGGATCTCAAAGCAGGAGTACGACGAGAGCGGTCCTTCGATCGTCCACCGCAAGTGCTTCTAAGCGCTTGTCTAGTGTGCTCCGATACATCCACTTCCCCTTCCTACTTTTCACGAGCTCACGATAGCGCGGATTGGATGGCGACCTTTGACATTTCTGTCCCCAGGCCGATGCGAAAGGGTTTTTTCTGCCGACAGGCCCAATATCTACAAAAAGTTCTAGTAATGGGCGAGAGACAACGGTTAGCCTGTAGGCGACTCCGGGAAACGAAACAAAATCAGATGTTTCTTGTTTTAAGGAGATTATTCGTGCGCGCAACGGGGTAGACAATTATACTCGAGGTTGATCATATATTTGTTTTTCTCGTTGATTGCTTCTTGCGCCTTTACAAGGCTGTATGCCGTGACCTGATCTGTGTTCCTAATGAGACCTCACCAAGAGCGACCATCAGATTCTTCTTGCCATTTGTGCATGTCTATTTTGCACGCCCATCACACGTCTGTCTTGGCCCAAATTGACATGTAATATTTCGTAGAAATGCGCCCCGTCTCGTGCCTAAGCCTTGCTCGTTTCGTTTGTTCCGCGGGGAACCCTTGTGCTCTCGAGCTGGTCATGTTCTCTTCCTTGGGTATTGAAGTCATTGGCCGAATCACCGCTCCTAGACGCCCTACCGCCAATTTCTTCGGAATGTTGTTCGTTGTCGTCTAGCTCTCCAAGATCCTCTTCATCGCCCTCGCCAGCGTCAGCCACTCCTCCCTGCTTCTCCCCGTCCAGCTTGCGGTATTTCCGGCGGCTCTTCTTAGCGCTGCTGGCGCGCTTCTTCCGCTTGGCCTCGCCCACGATGGCGCTGCGGCTCTGGTCGCCCTTGGTGAGGTCGTCGAGGCGTTCGGCAAGCAACTGGCGCGCGATGAGGCGATTCTGGGTCCGGGACCGCGTCGCCTGGCACTTGATGACGATGCCCGTGGGCAGGTGCTTGAGCTGCACGGCCGAGTTGGTCTTGTTGATCTTCTGCCCGCCGGGGCCGCTGCCTTTCAGGAAGGATTCGTCGATGTCCTCGGCAGGCGGAGGGCAGGGCTTTGGCGGGTACTGCGGCGTCTTCTTTTGGAGGGACGGGGTCGTGCTAAGCAGGGCGCGATGGTGGCAGCAGCCTGGACTACTGTGTATCGAGGCGGGCTTCCAGAGCTGGGAGAAAACGGAAGAGATCGAAGACGACAAGGCGGGGGACGCCGATAGGAGCCGTGGCACGCGGGCTGTAGCCATGGTGGATTCGGGCAAGAGAAGAGGAAAGTATCGGCTGCCGGCGTTGTATGGTTGCTTCCATCATCGTTCAACACCCGAAGGAGTGTTTTATCGGGACAATATAATGTATTCGTTAGAACAACATATATATATCTATACAATACGTCATTTAGCGACAGGCTTGTATTCGTCCCGTTTCTTCTTCTTCTTCTTCTTTTTTTTTTAACTGATTCCTCTGTATGCGAGATCAATCCAGAACAGAGTCTAGAGTAATTTCAGTTGCTTGAAGATGGCCGACTCTAGACGACATGATGGGAAAGCAAAGCAACCACCCCAATTGAAGCAGCAGCTAAGCACGGCGCTGTAGCGTGGCGCTGTAGCGTGGTGGGGGGGGTGCAAGCAAGTAGTGATTCAGCAGCATTGAAGATGAAGGGGTCCAATGTGGGTTCGTCCCTTCATTCCCTTCTCAGACAACAGGAAAGGGGAACGATAAACAATACAATTTGCTCTCTGGCCAGCCTTACGACACGCCACTTGCACTCACTCAACCCTTCGGCGACCGCAGAACCCGAACCGGCTATTGCGCTTCGCTCTTTTCTTATCCAACGGAACGGCGCGACAAATTAAAATTCGCTCACACTCTCTGATCAGAGAACACCACCAGCTTTGCCCTCAATCCCAGCATCTCGAATACCGCAACCCCCCAACATGGAGATGGCCCAATCTGTTGCCCGCTGGTTCCGGCTCAAGCAGTACCAGATCGAAGTCACATTTGGTGTCTATATCTTTACCCCGATCGAGAAATTCGTTTTCTGTAAGTTTGCATCCGCTTGTGAACATAAACTCCCCCCCCCCGTTGGAACCAATTCAATGCCAATGGGAAAAATGTACAACTAACCAATCCCACCACACAGGGTCTGTCGTTTTCCTCCTCTTCAGCTTGACCTTCATCGCCACGATCCTCTACCTGCCGCAGCACATGGTCTTCCTCTACAACCGCGCCTGGTTCTACGTTCACGGCGACGACAATAGCGGCGTCGACGGCGTGCTGGGCGGCTTGGCCAAGGGCGCCCTGCAGAAGACGGTCGAGGCCCTGACGTCGACGCGCTCCGCTGACGCCGCCGGCGAGACGCTCGACTCCATCGTTCGGGAGTTATAAGACAAGAGAGAAGGAGCTTTCCGAAAAGAACCGTTCACCTCTCTCTTAACTACAACAACTCAAGCATTTGAATACTCACGTTCAAGAAAACGAGCGAGGCGTTCCTCGCCAAAGACTGAGCATGAGGAAACATGGGCACAGTACAATCGAATAATATTTAATGTGGTAGAACGGGCAAGTCCGGCCAAAACTTGGGGTAGACAATGCCTGTGTTGATTTTACGTGGCGTTCAGGGTAACAACATCATGTCATAGGTTCTGGGCGTTTGGGCAGGCAAGCCCCGGGTCCAGCTTAGAACGATTGATGTTATGGGAGGCCCAGTAGATGACTAAACCTACGGCGTGCCGAGAGTTGTTGTTTTTGGATAGTATCTTTTATTTCCGGAACCTACTGCGGAGCTCAAGTGCTGGGAACCGAGTAAGAATAAATCCTCAATGAAGCGTCTTCTCCAGCGATGGCCAACGTTTTATCGGTTGCGTGTGGTCTCCATGACAGCTGCTGAACGGCTTTGGCGAGGCAGAACCTGTATGCTGTGTTAGTTCTCTATATCGAATATTGGGAAAAGATTCCAACAAAGAAAATGACTTACTCGGGGCGCAAGGGGGAGCTGGATACCACACTGAGATCTGCGGCGTTGATGGCGTGGATGGATACCTTGCCAATCTCTGACCCAGCCGCGAGCACAAGAGTATCTTCTTCTGTCCGGCGAGGCAGAAAATCCACGGATGTCACGGGGTGCGATGCCGAAATGGTGGTTATGCAAGCAAAGCCGGTGTCTGCCGACCGCTTCCAGATCTTGATCGACTTGTCTCGCCCTGCCGTCGCAAACACCAGCGCGTTCTCCATGAGAGGTGCCCAGGCCGCATCGAGAATCATCCTGGAATGGCCCTTGGGGTTGTTCTCGAGGGTCTTGTACTGCGTGGGATCCTCGCCGTCCCGCTCGAAGACGGCCCACTGGCGGTCTCGGCCGACGCTCAGGAGATGCTTGTCGTCGGGGGAGAAGCGAAGTCGGGTCACCGTCAAGGTGTGCGCAGCCAGGGGCGGCCTCACCTCGGTCCACCGTTCCGTCTCGAAGACGCGGATGACGGCATGGTTCAGCGAGCTGGCTTTGCAGGCGCTGGCGACCAGCTTACCGTCGTGGCTCACTGCCAGGCAGGAGAGCTCGTACCCGTGGCCGTACAGCTTCTCCACCTCGGGCCAGAGCGTATGGCGGGAGAGACTGTCCTCCGGCGGCGGGTGGTCAATCTCGAGCACGGATTTCCGGACCATGGAGCCCGGGTCGAGGGCTTCGCGATCCTGGTCAGGGTTGGCCGTCTCGATGTCCATGTCGTCGTCTACGGCTTCGATGGCTTTGTTGGAGAGTCCTAGCACCGGCATGTTGGCCGCGTCGGGCATTTCCTCGATTTCTGAGGTCTCCCCGATGCCGCAAAGTCGGTTCAGCAGTTTGGCGACCGCTTTCGGTTGGTTGAAGACACGCATCAGCTTCTCGTCCGCGCCCGAGACGAACTGGGACGATCCGATCGAGTCTATGCAGTTCAGGTCGTAGCCATGGATCTGTGGCCTGGCCATTTCATGCCACGTCTTGCGCTCGCCCGCGTTCCACCGCGCGTGTAGCCTTGTCGTTTGGTCAGAACTCGTAGATAACAAGTAGTCCCCGTTCTTGGACCAGGCAATACCAGTCACAGACCGAGTGTGTCCGCTGATGCCAATCTCGGGTGTCCACTGGTCTCGCTCTTTGCTGTGATACCATCGTCTCCAGCTTCCCGTTCGGCCTAGACAGATGACTGAACTACCGTCTGGTGACCACAGCCCCGTCCAGAAGCCGCCTGTGCTTCCTGTGGCCGTAGTAGCGCCCTTTTCTCTGCTGATCTCACCGAGGCGGACAGTGGTCACCCATATACCCGAAGAAGGGTCCGCCTCCCACATGGCAAGCGTGTTGTCCGCCGACGTAGACAGCAATTGTAGCTTCCCACTCCCTGGCTCGGAGAACCACTTTGCGCTGTATATCCAATCGTCATGGCCTAGCAGTAAGGCCTCAAAAGGTGATGGTGAAATCAAGACCTCCAGCTTTCAGTTGGTGTGCCTTGTTTGACGGAGTTCCAGGCAAGGAAAGTCCCATGGTCGGGTCATTGGCGCCTGTTGTTGCGGGCGGAAGCTCCTGGCCCTGATGGAACCGCCACAGTCGCACGTACTTGTCCTGGCTCGCCGATGCAAGCACCAGATCTTTCGATGCCGCAGAGTTTTCGAAGACAAAGTCCAGGGATCGCACCCAGCCTTCATGACCGGATAGTGTCGCTTGGGCCTCAAATGCAGGCTCCGTTGCTGAGCTGGCCACGAAAATCTGGACGAATGTCTTCGTACCAGCCGCAGCAAGAACCAGGCCGTCTCCGGCTTCGTTGAGATGGCTCAACGCAACACAAAGTGGGAAGAACTTGGGAGCGGTTTTGATCGTTTGAAGTAGTGTGGTCTCGCCCCCCTCAAATGCCCAGATTTTGATCGTGGCATCCGCAGCCCCAGTCGCGAAAATCGTCGGCCCGGGTGACGTCTGGTTGTTTCCATGCACGATAGCTATGCAGTTGATGGCGCCAGCGTGCTCCTTCACCGATTGCACGCACTCTACGGGACCTGCACCAAATTTCCATATCTTCAGAGTCTGGTCATCGCCGCCCGTGATCAGATATGACTCAGAGTCGGCACAAGACTTGGGCAGGAATTTAACTGCCTTGACGGTATCACTGTGCCCGGTCAGAAGATGCGATACACCCTTGACAGCGGCATCCTGTAGACATTGTCAGCTATCTATGTCTGGACCAAGCTTAAAAGGCATTCCGGGGGCTGCTTGGCACCTTCACGCACATCGGGTCGCCAGAGGGCGATATTTGAGTCGGCCCCAAAGGCTACTATGCCATCTTCGTTCCAATCCGCCACGGCCGTGTGCCGGTTGGCACCTACGGAGAGGTAATCAATACCGACTTCGACCTCATTCATAGCAGCCAAGTATAAGATGTAAGAAGAAAAAAGTGAGGATTCAAAGAGATATCTGCCACCGAACGAACTGGCCAAGAATTACTGCTTGTTGTTTTGTGATTGGTCGTTGATGCGAAAATCGGTGCAAGGTTTCTGCCGGCTCGACTCGGGCCGGCATCAGTTGGTCGCCAACTCAACAGGCGCCGCCCCCTAGAGCGAATATTGCCAGCTTTACCTACCTCGACGATTTCTCACCATACCACAATCGAGCCCTTTGAATGAAGCATGTGATGATATGTTGTGACTGGAACTGACGTATTATTCTACCGAAAAGAATCTATGAACTCAATCGCAAACTTGGCGTGTTTCCAGATCAACCCAGACATTTTTGGATGCGGCCCTAATACTCTCCCTGTCAAGACCCAAGAGGGTATCGAGACTCGATATCACAGCACAATGCTGTCGAGAGGGCCTGCCCCTCTCTAGATAGAGATGGAGAACCTCAAAACACGCGGCTCACTACCTTTTCTCGACTCAATGGCCTAACGCTTCCCCTCCATATCTTTTCACCATGTTCTATCCGCTCCAAGGTGGCAAGTCATCTCATGGATGATCCATTCCTACAATGATACAAATCTCAGAAGTTGCCTACTAAGGGCAACAATATCTGGACTATGTCGAAGTGTCTAAACCTCGTCCTCGGCCAGATCATCGTGGCTCTGGTTGGAGAGGAAGGAGTTGTCATGGGGAGGAACCACGCTGAAGCTATGGGGTTTGTAGAAGCTGGCGGCGACATCATGACTGTTTTCCAGGGCTTGCGGAATGTCGGGAAAGGAGCCTGACACATCAGCGCTTACGGGCTCCTGCTTCGGAATTTTGGGTCGAGTGGCGGCCTGCAGCCTGCTCTTAGCCGAGGATTGGGAGAATTGAGAGCTGTTGATCTCGACTAACTCATCGTCATCGTGAATCAGAACGGACTCAGAGTGAGGGATGGCGTGTGCGGCAGCGGCCTGTGGCTGGCCACTTCCGAATATAGACAAGGGCTGCTGTCCGTTGCCGCAATGAGGGGTATTGGCAGAAGGAGGAGGGGCCTGCTGATTGATTGCACCATCCATGAACTTCGCCTTCTTGTGGGTGGGCGTATCGAACTCCTCCAACTCCTCGTCATCCACGTCGTCATCAAGGTCATCGTCGATCTTCTGAAGACGGGAACGCTTGCCACCAGTGGTGGGCGTCTTGACAGCACTGGTAAATCGCTTGCGGAGCCAGGGGTACTGGCGATAGAGCGGTTTGTCTTGGGGGTTCCGACGCCGTCAATGGTCACCTTGGAGGTGTCCTCTCCCTTCTTTGCGGCCTCCTGCTGGGCCTTAGCCAGCTTCTTAATGGAGCGAAACTGCCACTCAATGCCATCGGCAGTTGACTCCCCAAAGAGCTTCTGGATTTCTGTATACTATGATCAGCCTTGTGTTTATGTTTTGCCAATAAACGAGGTATATCTAAGGGAAGTAAATGTTGAAAGAAAGAAAAAGTGTGTATGACAATAAAGTGTCAGGTGAGGGAGGAGCGTTTGACTGAAAGCTGCTTCTGTTATCGGAACCTTATAAGGGGGGTCGCCGGAACCCCTATCTTCCTTCATGAACAGCAGAGCTAGCTCGGTAATTCCGTCGAGTTTTCACCAGGATCAAGCTAGAAGACGCGCTTGCGATCCAGACTTACCTTTCTCATCGACAGGCAGGTCACCCGGGTTCTTATCCTCGGCGACATATTGTTCCTGCATCTTTGCCAGCTTCTTGATGGGCCGAAGACGATGGTCCACCGAGGGGCCTGTAGAGTCCCTTCCCATGTGAAGTGCAATCGCTGAGAAACTTAGTACGGGACACGGGGTGAATAAGAAATACACCCCACCAAGAAACGCGAGCTAGATGTACGTATGGGCATGCAGGAAAAAGAATAACAGAACCTAGCACTTACCCTTGAAGTCAAGTTTAGGCTTGGTTGTAGCAATCACAGCCGCAAGAAGGCGGATAGCCGACTCGTAGGACTTGAAGTTGGTCTTGTTGGTGGGCGCCATGCTGTCTGGTTATCGGTTCGTGTCTAGTGGGGTACGAAGACAATCTGATGGTGATAGCTGTGTATAAAGTAGATCAGTCGGTGGTGTACTAAGAGAAAGATGACGGGAGGGAACGGCACGTTCCAAAGGTAGAAAATATGCTGCTGAAAATGAATCGATTTATGAGTTCGAAGTGGAAGTATGGAAGGTGTAAAGTTGCCGCTTGCGTGCCATGTATTTGACAGTGCAAGTCGAGTTGGCTTGATGAGGATCACAGAAAGTGCAGCATAGGAAGGAGGCACCATTGGTGTACGTGATGGGAAGGGAACGAAGGGTGTTTTTTGGCATATACCGCGTGGCCGCCAACTGCGTGCGTGGGAACTTGTACGCTGACGGGGGCAGATAGCGTTCTTGTGCTGAAAGGATATATTTCAATACGGAATGGAAGGGAAGGGATCAGGTGTGTTGGGTGGATGAATATAGATAGTTTGGCCCGACTTACGTGTTTTGTTGATGCTGGTCTCCTCGGCTGGTTGTAGGTAGTCGTAGTGAGATGGGATGTGAGAATGTATGTTTCACGAAATGAACATGCAGTATCGACCGCCTCCGTGATGTAGTTTCGCAGACTTGATGGTTCTGGCTTTGACTTATTGATGGCTGTCGGAATTAGAAAGCAGGCATGAAGAGGTGAGTATCGATGAGAAAGGGAACGAAAGGTGAACGATGGCCAGTGTAGCTGTCACGAGTTACAATAAAAGGATTTATGCTGAGAGACTGGTTGCCCACGATAGCTACAGGAGGAAAGAACAGTCGTACCCTGCATCGCCAACTCAACCCACATAACCCCAGGACCGTTACTGAGAGGCACTTGCGGTTTAAGGCAAAGCGTGAGCCTTCTGGTCATCAACTGAAAGATTCTCTCTTTGCGTCAAACGGTGAGCATCGACTACCATGGGTAATGAACTCAAATTGGCAGGATATATATATATATATATCTGTGCCTGCTTGTACCACCATGCCATGGCTATCGCAGCCACGCTGAAACAAGGGAGAGGAGCGGAATAAGAAGGGGATAGGTAAAGTATATGAGATGTGTGGATAACAGGAAGGGACTCGGAATAGATAAGGGAACATGCACTTACTTGTGCTATGTATCCGACCTAGCCGCTGTTACTCGGGCGATAGGCAAATGATCAAGGACACCCGCGTCTATGGTCCAAGTCAAGCACTTGCTGGACAGTTTCAGAGTGAGGGTGAAGATCGAATCTGTTGACAGGCGATTTTGAGGTATAACTGAAGCCAAGACCACGTTGCCAGAAAGAACATTGAGCCCGCAGCCCTCGCGTCGCCTCGTTGCAATTCTGTGCTGGCTAGTATGGCGGATTAGATGAATGCACAAACGAGCTGGCCTTCTGTTCCTCCCGTCGAGGTCACGGCACCAAGCAGATATACAGTGCCCAATGCCGACTGGATGTAGATGGACGGACAGACGTACAGCTTCAACGTATACCGGGGACGAGCAAGGCCAATGCCAGATGCTTGGGTCTCATCCGCAGAAGTCCCCACTTGTCTTGCTATAGACATCAATTGGTATGTGTTAGAATAATACGTAATATAGAGCATAAGTTATGGGCATATTTGACAAAAGGATCGGATCACGACTCACTTGCCAAGAAGAGGGCGCTAGGCACACAATAACAATAGCATCCACGGGCCGGTGGGGTGTCTATAGCTCACTGATGAGCCCGAGTGAAGTCGTCGGGTGAACACCGATTGGAACAAAGTATGGAGGGAGAGGGTCTGATCTGGAGTAAGCCTGGAGGTAGGTTTGGATGCAGATGGTTGGGTCTTGTAGGTAAAAGCAGCTCCGGGCCAGGCATGAACTCCTGTGAAAAAACGTGCGTTTCTGCTAGCAGGGGACTCGACGAAGGGAATGTTCGCCCCAGGGCCAAGCCGTACAAAGGCCAATAGTCGAACAAAAATATGCAGATAGAAATGGAGTGACACTAATATCATATAGAGCAATTTATCTAATACTCGGGCCTCATTACTCGACCCTCAGTCATGGGTTGCACTTCCGTTGCCGAAGTACCTGGTAACACTGCTGCACGGAACGTGCACGTTATCCATGTCCTGCGATGCTGGCTTGAATAGCACCCCGGCACAACCCCAGAGCAGGCATACTCGAACTATTAGGGTATTAAGGTTCGGTGCTTTTGACGGGTGTGTATAGATCGCTGGATTATAGTCAGCTTCTGCCAGCTCTGCCGTTCATGCATCCTACCTATGCCAAGACTAGAATACCAGATGAAAATGAATAATCAAATAAGGATGTATCCAGAAGGAGGCCCTAGCCTTCTCTTAAACACAGGATATGGCGAGTGTATTGCGTCTATATTTTCTCTATATGCGATCTACGTGGTCTTCTCTGCGAAAGGAGATCTCCTGTCCATGGCCATAGGCGATCCAAACCCGCTAGGGCTTCGGCCGTCGAGGTGCGGGCGGATGCCCGCGTACGTCCACCTTTGCTGAAGTCCTGCCGGTGTTTCGTTGTTCCCCCACATGAGGTACTGGACGCCTAGAAGCAAATCGCATCCGGCCTGGAACATGCCGCAGATCTTGAAAGACCACGGGATCTCCGTGGTCGAGGTGAAGAACCAGAACATCTTCATCATGTCTCCCACTATCCAGCTAGCCAGCACAGAGACCCTGAGGCCCCTGCTCGTCCGCGTTCTCGCATTCGCCAAGAGCTGAGGGATGGGCAGTGTCGCCTCGACCGAAAGCCCAACGTAGCCGATGAACGATGAGTATGCCGGGTAGATGCCGCTGAAGGGAGCAAGGAGGAGTTCGAGTACAGTCAGGCCGATGAAGAAGTAGAGCAGACTCTGCCAATACCTAAGAATTGAATTAGCCAACAGGTTTCTTCCCCTGCGTTAGGTCTTGCCAAACATACGGTCGGTGGGATCGCCACTGCCAGAAACCGTACGGGCGCCGGAATCCCGAGTGCCCATCCTGTGTTCCAGCGAAGGGGACCGCGGCCTCGCCGCCCTTGGAAGAATGTGCCGGTCGGTGGTCGAGGGCGATCTTTAGGAGAATCAATTGCATAAAGATATTGCAGAAAGATTGGATGAGCAGTGCGGTATCATATCGGGCCCCTGGCCAGTAAAAGACCCTGCACAAATAATACGAATTAGTTACATAATGCCTAGAAAACAGGATAGTGGTTTGGCGGCGTAATCCGTACCTGCATATCGAAGCCACGAGCATAATCAGCGGGATGTCAAGAGAGAAGCCGGCGCTTGACCTCTTGCGGTGCATCGAAATCGCTTGATCGGCGTATGACAAGATTGGCGAGAGGATGAGGAAGACCGGCGCGGCAAAGCCGGTCAACGTCGTGAGGAGGTTGCCCATCGCTCCCGAATTGTACATGTATGTATGGGTGGATTGGAAGCTGTCCGTCTGCTTGCTGGAAGAGGATCGCGCGCTGGGGTTGGAAAGTCGTGGCGGAGGATGACGATGACGGCACCGGCGGACGGGATGGTTCTATGTTTGTGGAATGGACAAAACTGTGCAACCAACGGATACTATCTAGGGTCCATGTACAGAGCAGAGAAGTCAGAACGTGAAGGAAGTACAAACCAACATTAAAAAAACGAAAACAGAGCCACTCCGAAGAGACCGAACCTGGTAAACAGCGAGATGAAATTTCGATCCGAGTCCCGACAAGGACCCAAGGACCCAGTATGTAAGTGCTTGCACCTAGTTCAGGTTCTTTTTACGACCGACGACCTTATTTACCGTCGGGTGGACCGTCTGAAGTCGCAGCAAGCTAATGCGCAGGCGCGTGCTACGGCCTTACGGGTATACATAAGTACTCTGCTACGGGGATGGGCTGCCCGCTGTCCGCCAATGATGTGACCGTCTTGCCAAGTCACGTCGAAGCTTGGCACTTCAGACTGGGGCTCAACAACAAGCATGAACATGCGAAGCGGCCCCTATTCTCCATCTGCCATCGTCCAGTTTCAAAGACGCATTGCACTACTCCGCCGGCCTCAGGGGGTTAGCAGAGCTAATACCGACTGAATGAGTAAGCCAAATGGTTGTGGGAGCAGAGGCAAGAGGCTCGAGTATGTAAGCCTAACTCCTCTGGCCATCCGCTCGAAGCTATCTGCACGTGTGTGACGACTGGACAATGGATGCCCTGCACAGGTTGAGAGGCGGCGATGAAAGACGCAGACTGTATATATATGTATGTAGTATATCATGTCCTTTTTGTATACCATCTAGATGGACCCAGATCAACACGGGCCAAAAGTGAACTTCCCAGCTTAGTAGCTGGGCCATGAAATTGGAACTGAAAACTGCATGTTCCGGGAATCGAACCCGAGTCTGAAGCATTTTCTCATTGTTCATGGGAAGCTTCCATGATACCCCCTACACCAAACATGCGGTGGGCTAGTTGTTGTTGTGGGAGAGTCGTCCAAAGACGGGTTAAGAAGACACGGTGGCATGCAGTGGCTGTTCTGGCCAGTTCTGTCGCGCCAAGTGTGAATACAATCTTGGGAAAGCGGGGAAGTGAGGGAGGTGGTGGGAAGTATTGATGGCTGCATGGCTGCATGGCTGCATGACAGGTCAGGATCCCAGAAACTGTGAAGGGGATGAAGTGGCTTGGTGGTAAAAAGCCCAGCTGTTCAGGCCAATTCATCCCACCTTCTCCCCTTCGACCCTAGGCTCCGTCCGTCTTCTGCCCCACCAATTGCGACGACGTAACCCAACCTATCTACCTACATACATACCTAGTTCTCCAAGCTTGCTTGCTGCAAGTAATAGAGAGTCTCAACGGCAAATAGATTCGTCAATACTGTCAACCGAGAACCCCCCTACCCACTCCGGACCCTGTCATCATGGCGGCCACAGCAAAAGGCGACAAGATCGAAAAGATCATCACCCGCCTCCAGGCCCGCATCGCCGAGGGCCAGTTCTACGAGGCCCAGCAGCAGACCCGCGTCGTTGCCGCACGCTACACCAAGGCCGCCAACTGGTCCGCCGCCATCGACATCCTCTTCAACGTTGCGCAGTCGCTGCTCAAGGCCGGCCAGGGCGGCAGCGGCGGCGATCTCTGTGTCCTGCTCGTTGAGACGTACAAGCAGGCCGAGCTCAAGCCTGATTCGGCCAGCAAAGGCAAGCTGTTGACCTGCCTGCGTCTATTCGACGGCGGGGAACCGACACGAAAGAAGTACATTGGAGAGATCATTGCGTAAGTGACACGGGAATGCTGGCGGGGTTCAACCCATCGATCGATCTTGGCATTTGGCTAATCGTGGTGTCTTCCTTTTTAGTTGGTCTTCGAAGTACGGCGAGTACCCCGCTGGCGACCCTGAGCTACACCACGTCGCAGGCTCTCTCTATGCGGAGGAGCACGAGACGGCCGAGGCCGAACGACATTTGATCCTCGGCACCAAAGATTCGTCCGACGTGTTGGCACGGATGGAGTACGAGTGGTTTAAGGAAGATGAGGCACACACTGCAGCATTATACGCCGGCCGGGCTATTCTACCCTATCTACTCGTCGCCAACGTCCGCGCCGCCAGTGGCGCCTACCGGCTGTTCACCAGCGCTCTGAACCAGGACAGAGGTGCTGCGATGGGCGTACAGGACGTAAGCAGCAGCACAGCCGACATACGAATCTACCCCAGCATACCCCTTCTCAACTTCCTTGGACTTCTCCTGCTAGCGGTCCAGCGAGGCAGCCCCGAGCTATACCGGCAATTGTCCGCCAAGTATGGGTCGCATATCAAGGAAGTGGAGGCGTGGCATGAGCCCCTGGAGATGATCGCAGAAATGTACTTCGGCATCTCGCGGCCGCGGCAGAACAACCCCTTGATGGATATGATGAGCGGGCTCTTCGGAGGCAATGCGGGAGGAGGTGCGCCAGCAGCAGGTGGTGCGAAGCGGCCAAGCATCATGTCACCTACCCCGTCCGCCAACATGCCGGCAGCTGAAGGCTTGGATTAAGTACGATCGTGGTTTAGCGCAAGCCAATTAGTTATGACATAGATCTGAAAGCGACGCAAAACATGCGCGCATGCTTGTCGAGAATATAGCTCATTGGTTGCGTGTCTCGGCTTCGGGCTCATACATCCAGCTGTCTTCGGACAGCGCCGCGACTTGGGCTCTCATACTGGCTCGTAGAGCCTCCATAACTTCTATACCCCACGCATGTTAGCAAATGTGCCGAGCCCGCAACTGTGCTGCAGATAGTGGCCCATACCTTCAGGTTGCGCTGGTCCACGGTTATGGTTGATCTGGTGGTGTTTTACGACTTCGGCGAGCTTTTGCCTTTCGCCTAGCATAGTAGTAGACCTTAATCAGTTACGTGCAAACCCATTGTGCCGTTTCAAGTTGTCTTACGTTCGTTTTCTTGCATGTCGTCCAATGCCTCCGCTTCGGGTTCGTCCATTGGTGGCGTGGGCGGGTCGCCAACTTCGAAATCGCCGTGCTCGTCGCGGATGACAATGTCGGACGTGTTAGATACATTATCGGCATCCATGCGCAGAGTCTCGGCCGAGTTGGACGAAGTCGAAGTGGGCCGGCGCGTAAGCTGCGACTGGAAGAGGTTGCGTCGCACGGCGCCTGGGGCCACTGTCGTCGCGGCTGATGCGGTTGCGGCCGAAGCGGCAGCAGCAGTAGTTCGGTTGGCTCGCGGTGCCGCGGCAGCTGCAGCGCGAGCCATGGGCTGCGACGGGTGTTGGTGGTGGTGGTGATGTGTGTGTTGCTGCTGGTAGTTCTCGGTAGACATTTCTGGCGGCGAGGAAGAGGCGGTAAGGAGCGGGTGGTGTAGTTGGTACCTCGGCCGACGGGGAGCGAACGGGTGTTCTTGGTGTTGGGGTTGGTGGTGTTCGCGATGGTGATGGTGATGCTGTCGTAAATATACTGAATCTATAGGAGGGAGTGCGCCGGCTGCATTGTATCGGTTGGGGTCGTTGGTATGGGCGACGAAGGGATCTTCGCGCGAGACGGACGCCATTGTTTATGGGCGGTAGCTGTCAATTGGACGGCCGGTGGTAACTGCAAGGACGAATACAGTTGTAGCGTGATGTAGCTCAAGCAATAGCGTACCGGCTCTCTAGAACTGTTTACTTTTAGGTGCTGTTGCCGGCGGCTCAGTATGGATGTTTGGATTGCGGGGTGGTGTTCTAATTTCGGCAGGGGGTCGCATTATGTAGTGCTTGAGCTTCAGCACGTCGTGGGTCTAATGCGGCAGCAGTGGCAGCTTGTGATACGGTACAGCACCACTAATTCATCTTCAACACCACCCAAGTTGAAACGCCCAAACAAAGAAACCAACACCGTATACTGCAGTTTTTAGCAAAATCATTTGCCGTCGTCAAGGCTACTTTTCATCTAGAGCATGCCGGATCTTTTTGACATCCAGCCGATTGATCGCTTCGCTGGCGAGTCGCAGCCAGTCAAGCGCCCTAAGGTGAGAAAGCCAGCGCTACATTGCTTCCAAATCCGAGCAGGATTCAGGGGTCGCATTAGTGCCCAATTCGTGAGCAAATGGCTGACGCTTTCCATAGGAATTCGCCTGCTTTTCATACGACGACAATCATGAGTTCCATCTGGGGGACTCCTCATTGAGATGGTACTATCCGCCCCAACTAGGTACAGATCTGTCACAGGGTTTTGAAAGCTTTGACAAGCACGATGGCTCCCAAGATGAGCATATCGACAGCCTGCTCAAGGCCATCATTGCGCACGAGCAAGAGGTGGGCAAGAAAATCGACTCTCAGATTGTCACATGGCGTGGCATGATGACTAAGGTGCCGAACCCCTGAGCTTCTCCAGCATAGGATCCTACTGACTGGCTGCGCGGTAGATCATGTCCTCTCCCTTTGAGGACCGAGATGGGTATGTCCGTTACAATGGCGAGCCCAGGACTGGATATCGTGAGGCTTGCTGACTCTTCATATTTGGGAAAGCTTCGAGATGAACGCTACGTTGTACCAAGTGCGCTTACCTGTGATATCCTCGATAGGAATACTTACTGATTCTAAAGCAAGGATTGCATGTATGCATGACGACAAGCGCAGCCCCCTTCGACATATTGCAGGCTGACTTTACCCTCAGTTTCATCGAAGAAAACCACGCCTACAAGCAAGCTTCGATGCAAGAGCAGCAAGACCGCCAGAATGCTGGGAATCGTCGCCGGAATCAGCCACAATTCTCACCTGAAGTCATGACCTTCTGGGGTAAGCACCGCTAGTATCAATCAGCCCCAAACCAAAGCTAACTGCAGAAGGCTACAAATTCGAGACGCTGTCAACGCTACCTGCAACTTGGGGTGAGACCAGCAGAGAATACATTGAAAATCGAGATAAGGAAACTGTGAGCAACAAAGCGCAATACTGTTCCATAGTTCGAACAGGACTCGGCAAGTCGATCTTGTGCCTTGGTGGTGAAGTTGATGCTAGTAAGAAGCCGAACCACCTCCTTTCCCACTGCTTAAATCCCACAACTAAGCCACCAAACCTGCAGTCATGGGTGCGAAGCCTCATAGAAAGGGTGCACCGATCAACTGGGTTGAACTGAAGACCTCGGCCGCTATTCAAAATGAACGCGGCATGCAAAACTTCGAGCGCAAGCTGATGAAGTTTTGGATCCAATCATTCCTGCTGGGCGTGCCCAACATCATCGTCGGCTTTCGTGACCAGGGCGGCATCCTCCGCAAGATCGAGGAAATCCGCACCGAATCTATTCCCGCCAAGGCCAAGCAACGTAATGTCCAGTCATGGAATGCTGACATGTGTATCAACTTTGCCAGTGGCTTTCTTGATTGTAAGTTGCTAAAGCCGGAGGCTTAAATGCCGTGTGCTGTTGGGAATGAATGCTGAACAAAATCGACAGGGCTGAGACAGGTCATCAACGACGACGGGGTATGGCGCATTCGACGAGCCCCGGGCTCCAAGCAGATTGAAGTCACTCGGGTGGAAGAGGCCGGCCACGGCAAGATATTGACAGACGATTTCATCAACTGGCGTATTAAGCTGAGCCTTGACGAAGACAGAAAACACTAAGTGAAACTCTTCATCTGGTCAATGGACAAACTGACCATTCTGGTTTTGTGTGCCTTTTACCCTGTATGTCTATAAGCCCAAGGTCTGCCGTCGTCTAAAGAATGCCCCTGTTCGCCTGAATAGATACAAAACGCCGTTCAAATCTAGGTTTCCTGGAGATGGATATACATGATCCATCATCTTCTATCATGTCGAAAACAATCTATACAATACCAACAAACGCTGTCTAGTCCTGAGGGACAACCATTTTACGCCGCATGGGGTTGAACTCCGCGCCAGCGTAGTATGTCTTACTATTGGCCCTTTTTCGACTTCTATCTTAGTGAGATCGGCCTTAAACGCCATGTAATTGAAGAAATTGGTGATCTTGAAAAGAAAAAGTTAGTCATTGGGAAACGGACAAAAGAGAGTGGGGGTGTTTCCACGAACAGGTTTGCTGTGCCATCGTCCACCGCCGACTTCAAACCAACCCAGATGTCCGCCGAGCGAGGTACCGCAAAGAACCGCGTAGGGATTCTGCTTGAACTCGCCGACAGGCCATGACTCTGCTGCGGATATCTAAAGTGCGTTGTGTGAGTTCCATGTGTGGCGCATCGGGTTTCGTTGGGAGATTTGCTGGGTAAAGACTTACAGGGTCATCTGTGCAGTTGATGGCGAGATAGGGGATTCGGATAGCCAAAACAGCATCGACAGACGAGGCGTCTCGATAATAGGCATCTTCGGTGGGATAGCCCCAGGCTGCACACTGAACGACACGGTCGAACTCGTAGAGATAGGTGAGATTGGTCAGCTCGTCCATGCTGAGGTCGGTGAACTTTTCGATCTCGGTCCTATGCGTCTCTGCTAGCTTCTTCATGGCAGCTACCGACCAATCGATGACATTAGTATTGTTGAGAATAGCTCGAAACGGAGAGAGACTATGATCCTGAACATACTACCGAGGACTCTTGAGTATAAGTTGTGCCCCAAGAATGACCGCTTGAGTGCCTTGCTCGATAATTCCAGGTTCCAGGGATTTGCGCAAGCGATAGCGGCCTTAAGTTCGCAATTGGCACCCTCCTCACCCAAATACTACATCGATGGTCAATACCAGTAAGTTGTGATAACATAGCAGGGAGGGATGAAGGAAGGACATGGAAAGGAAGAAGGGTTCACGTACGTTGGTGAGGATGCATGCACCCAGAGAGAAGCCAAGACCAAAAAGGGGTCGATTGGGGAAGGTCCGGCGGAGATAGCGCACCAGCTGTCGCGTGTCCCACGTGGCACGCGCATTGTAGAGGATGCCCGTGGTGATCTTGCTCATAGCGCAGCCGCGCGAGTTGACGACGCAGGCCTCCCAGGCGCCGCTCTCGAGCAGGGGCGCGATGCCGTGGCGGAGGTACACCTCGTGGGAGCCGCCGGACAGGCCGTGCAGAATCACCAGCATGGGCCGGGCATCGTCGGACCCGATGCCGCTCGCGAGCTCCTCGTCGCTGAAGTAGGTGGTCCGCTCAGGCAGCGACGCGTCAGCCTCGTCGGCGGCGGCGGCGTCGTGGGCGACGAAGTCAACGGTGAAGCTGCCCGAGTAGCCGCTGTGCTCCGCCTCGAAGATCTGCCGCTTGTAGTGCACCGGCGGCGCCGCCTTGTTCGCGGCCGTCCAGCACGTCTGCAGGTGGCCATTAAACAGCAGCGGGTTCAGGTTGCAGGGCGGCACCGTCTCCTGGCAGATCTCTACCAGCGTCTTCGGCGATCCGTCCTTCTCGCTGATCTTGATGGGCGCGGCCGAGGCGTGGAAGTCGACGCTTGCACGTCCGAACCACTCCATTTTGTTTCGTTTTTCGCTTCTTCGAACTTTGCCCTACACCTTCCGAAATGTAGCCTTAGAAAGTAAAACAAACCACTCTAATGCGCCTTGGAACATTTGTGGTGAGAAATGCACTGGGGATTTTGAACTAGTAGGCGGTTCGAGGCCAATTGCGTAGGTTCCACCCACCTCGGTTGCTAAGCCGGTGGGACGTGGTGTTTGTTCGTTGTGGATAGTTACACACTTGGTTGAGCCTCGGTTTGTCCAAGTGAATCTACCATAATCTATAGACCTGGCGACCATCTCATGTTGGCGACCTGGGCCCATATATGTCGCAGTACCGTGCTGCCCGGCCCGGACGTTATGACACTTGGCATCAATCAAGCCGATGAGGCTGATGTCAAAAGATCTGGGTAGCAGGGATCTCCAGACCATGTACATACACATACATATATGCCCTCTGTTTGTAGGTAGGTTAGGTAGGTTAGGTACCTAGCATCTGGGCATGCAGTCGTATCGCCGCCACGTACACAAGGCACACGCTGTACCTAGTGGTCATCTATACTGCAATATAACCGGTTTGATCTTGAACCATAACCTCAGCCGTCCAGAACAGCATGTAAACCCCGGTGATTGTGATGATGCATAAGCAGTACGCCCAAATGCCCAAGTACCTGACCCTAGCAGCAGGAGAGTGCGGCTAAAGTTCCGCGGGCGAGCTTGGACTACGGAAATCCATCCATCAATCACCTGATCTACGTGTAGCGCGTGTTGTGGAAGTCATCTGTAGGGAAGCCATGGTCGAGTGCTTTCTCATCATTTGCACGAGGCTTATAATAAAACACGTTTCCATTCAATCAAACCCTGCTTCCACGACAGTCGCTTCTCGATCGAGTACGGCTTCAACGTCCGATTTTAGCCCAAGTATACCCGACAAATTCGAAGCACTGCTGTTCAATGGCCGGCTGAACAAACGAGGGAGTGGAAAGAACGACCGACTGATTGATTGGTGGACGATGCCGTGAGCGAAGCCTCGTCATGACCTATCGAGGTTCCTTCCCCGGTTCGGGATTTTTCAATGGCCAAAATGGCCAACCGTGGCAGCATCAGCCCTTGCATAACGGCTTCGATGCCTACGGTAATGCGCAGTCGCAGTTTCCGCAGCAGCAGCAGCAGCATCAACCTGGATACAACCAGCAATCGCAGCAGCAGCAGCAGCAGCAGCAGCAGCAGCAGCAGCAGCAACAACAGCAGCAGCAGCAACAGCAACAGCAGCACTACGCGCAGTACCAGAATGCCTCGTTTGCGCCCATCGGCTTTCCGCAGCAACCCCAACAGCAGGTTCAACCCATCAACTATTCGGCCGCACGTATGAACCCATCACAGGGTTACAATCCTCCTTTCGACCAACAATCGCATCACGCGAACCTACAGCAACAGCAACAACAACAGCAAGTGCAGTATCGACGGCAAAGTGCCAACTACGCGGTGCAGATGGGACAGCTACCGACCTTCGCCCAGCAGCCAAGGCCGCAACAGCCCAACGTAAACCCTACTACCTTTGCACCCCAAATGCAGCAGCAGCAGGTTCAACAAGCGCAGCAGCATCATGGCCAACCGCATTACCAACGTCAGCAGCAAGCACAACAACCTGCGATGAGCTGGCAGCCCATGGCCCCGCCAGCACCCTCCCCAACGCCATCGCAATCCATGGCTCTACCGGCTCCCTCTCCAACTCAATCCTACCAAACGACTCCCCAGACGAAACCTGCAAAGCTTCCGGTAAAACAAGAGCCGCAGTCATATCCGTCTCCGCAGATTCAGCAATACCAGCCGGTACCGTCACGGGTGAACTCGCCTCATGTGAATTCGCCCAAAATGGCCCAGTCACCGCAATACCCTCAACAACCCAAGCAGAATAATGGCAGAAACGGCAGTACGAGCAGTATCGCCGGGGCCAGGATGGACCATGCAGCGCGTGTATCCGCGAGCCCACGGCTGCATACGCAGGCCTTGCCGCGAAGCCCAAGTGTTGGCTCCACAAGGTCCCCTGCCCCTGGACTGCTACCTCACCAGGATACCAACTCTTTGTTGGTCTGTGTCGCCGAAGACATGTTTTCCGCAGCACGAAAAGGGGTGTTGCACGTAGCTGAGTCGTTGGACTCTAAGACGGTTCAGGAATATCAAAAACTTATGGCGACAGGCCTAGGCTGCTTGGAGTTGGTTTTGAACAGCAACAGGCTAGCCCCAAGGCTCGAGGCCAGGCTACAGCTGAGATATGCGAGTGTTCTGTGTGAAGAGACAAACAATATCATGGAGGCCGAGACTGCGCTGGCAAAAGGGATGGCTCTATGTGACAAGGTAAGATCCGTTTTGACATGATATCCATATTTGCCGAGCTTTATGATTGACATACTTATAGTATCGGTTTGCGGATCTGAAGTACTTAATGCAGTTTCTGCAGCTGAAGATGCTGTCACAAAGGAAAGGAAAGGCTGCAATCAAGGCCATAGATTCTCACGTTGCAGACGCTGAATTGTAGGTTAACGCCCGCCACGCAGTCATGATATCTCTACTCACAACTTGTTAGGCTCAAGCACACGCATTGGGTCTACGTTCTGCGTTTTTTTAAAGCCTCGATGTATTTGGAGTCTCCAAATCCTTCAGACGTCCACGCTCTGGAGAACCTTAAGGCCATTAAAGAATTGGCACTTCAAAGAAAGGACCACATCATTTTCTTATTGGCGTCCCTCTTGGAGGGTCTCGGCCTATTGAAGCATACCAAGGACGACAGCGTTGCCCGGATACAGGAATGTATTGCCCAGTGCTTACAGTATCAGCTAGATGAGTCGATTCATCTCCCACAAGTCGACATTCTATTACTCATGTTGGATTTTGCATGTAGCCTGCATCAACAATCTCCAGGGCTAATAGCTCAAAAGCTGCGACTTCTACAGCATCGTGTCGACGAATCTCTTAAAGACAATTCCTGGAGCTTAAGCGATACACAAGTACTACTGCCCGTCAAGAAGCAGGCTGCGAACAGGCAAGTGATAAGTGCTGACACCCTCGCTGTGATACGGCCTGGTCAGGAAGGCGACACGTGCGATTACTTGGTCATGTCGTTCTGGAGTAAGCTAGAAGCATTTGTCATGACGTAAGTGCTCTGCCCGGACGTGAAGTCAGAGGATTCAACTACTAATGAAACATAGATACACATATAGCGGTCTGGGAACCCTATATGACCAGCGACGTGCGGATATGAAAGTGTATGAGTTTTGGGATGAGGCACTCTGCCAGCTGGAAAAGAGTAAGGACACCATCAACCCCGGCATACTTGGATGGAAGAAAGCTAACATATTCTCACAGATAGTCACAAAATGAGGAGCGTTCCTACTTCATTACAGGAAGCCATTCGATGTGCCGAGTGGCGAAGGGAGCTAAAATGCTACGTTCAAATCCTCCGTGGTCTGCAACTTGCCACCCAAAGTCGGTGGTCGGAAGTCGGCCAATGCGTATCGCAATTAGAGAGCCTAGTTCATCCATCAGCTACTGGCGCCGTGGAGGGCATTGTCGGAGTATACACTTACTACCTCGGAGGAGTCTATCGTCAAGGAATAGGGCACCTCGACACGGCTAATTCGATTTATCAGCACCCTGTTCTCAGCATCAATACCGATGGCAGCCTTCAAGGCACTGGGAAGCAGGCCGAATCCGATGTTCGCTTACTTGCTGCATTCAACCGTATCTGGATCATGCAGCATGAAGCCCATCGAGATGACCAACAGACCTCCGAACTGCTCGAACAACTACGGCCCTTATGCAAACGCCACGCCAACCAGCACATCCGTACTGTCTGGCACATCGTTTTGGCTGCCACACAGACCGAACCTGCCCTTCCAATGACGGAGTTGAAAAGCCACCTGTCGTCGGCACTAAATGGCGCGAAGGCGCTTGGTGATGTTCTCAACTTGTCAATCGCACTGAATCTGATGCGAGCGAAGCTATTTCACGACGTAGTTGGAGACCAAGCACTCAAGAGTGCAAAGGCAGGGGGCAATGCAAGCGAAGAGGAGTCACAATCTCTTGTGGATGAGCGTCGCGGAAGGCCTCCTTGCTCAATCGTACGAGGTCCAACAACAGCATCGAGAGGCCCAGGCCTCTTGGGATTTGGCGAGGGACTATGCTGGTAAGGCGTTCAAACAGAGCGACACGGCCCTGGAGCCGTGAATGCCGCGTAATTATTGTTTTGCATTATCCGACTTCCGAAGGATCGGTACAACTCAATTCGCCCCATTCGCAGAGTCCTCGGGTAACTAGCCTGGGCCTTCACCGGTACCTCCGCCGCCGCCACCCTGTCGTGAGGTCATATCTAGCGACTGGTCTTACGATTTGAGCAGCCCGGGCATCTTCGTGGTTGGTGCTCAAGCGACTCGAGCATTTGATGTTTACGTCTATGGCTGTACATCTACCATAGAAGATGATGTGCGAGCCTGTAATGATGACAGCAGCATTGCTTCACCCTTGCTCAAAGCCCCGACGAAGGATTCCTCTTCGTGAGATGGACCAGGTGGAAGGTATTGCACTAGCAGCAAAAAGACTCGTCGACCTCGCTACGGTCTGGCTCTGATGTGGACATGGACCAGGGGAGCGCCGTGGAAGAAAGGGCTACGCGGATAGCTATGGCGAAATACGTCTGGCAGCACGACACTCCTTCACCGAAGGCGCTCTCACTGGGCCAGGCTCACCGCAAGGATGGAACGCCTGCCACATTCGGACAGAGAAGTTGCCTGTCAGAGTTCCCAGCCGGCTGGTATCGAGAATACTGGCAATCTAAGATTAAATGAATTGACTTCCTGCGCGCCAACTCGGCGAGGCGTTGAAATCCACCTATCACAACCCCCAGGTTCTCCATGCAGGCCAGAGGGCCTTACAAAGCATGCCTTGTGCATCCATCCGTGAAATGTTGGACGACGACAGGGGCAGACGCAGTCAACCGGCCGAGTGGGACGGAGTGCAGTACATACATACAATGAAGGGGCCGGTCGGGGTTTGCCCCTCCCTCGCTCTCCAACCCCTGGCCGCCGACTTAGCCGCATAGGGCCGTTTAGCCTTCGCGTTGTTCGTACGACGTCGTAAAATGGACACGGGCCGATGTAGTAGCAGCACCCGGCATTCACTATTGGGCTCGTTTGTGAAGGTCGACGACGGCCACCACTTCTGGCTTGCAGCATAACGCATTGCCAGCGTTGCTTTCCCACCTGCACCAGCCAATCCTACAATGCTGCAAAGCAAAGGCGATACTAAGCAGTTGGTTGGTTCAAGGACTTGCCCTCCCCCTTTCCGAGTGCCCCGAAGACAAGACGGCATAATCCATGCAGATACAGTCACGGGAAATGGGCAAGATTGCGCGAACTTGTGAGGGTTTACTACCGACACGAAACATGTCAGGGACGTCATTAAAATTAGTCTCAATTGACTCACAGTGTTGAGGCACATGTCGGCGTATATACTCGGGCAGATCAGAAGACAACCCACGCCTCCCCGTCAGCTACCATGGCGCCAAGACTTTGATCTCCAGTTGGGTAACGGCCATAGATGAAGTGAAATTGCAAGGGCATTCATTATCCATCATATCCGTGTCAGGGATGGACAAGGAGAATAGAAGCATTCTGCCGGTGTGTTCGATGGAATGCATGTCGTTGATAGTCGGGCTACTTGGAGGTACATGCACCACAGTGAGGCCTCTATTGTGGCATACTGTGAGCATATGTACATATGTTGCAGAACAGAACAGCACACAGACACCTACCACGCCTAGTACATATGTATGTATATGTAGTCTGATTCCTCCATGCAGTGTAACTTCAGCCTTGCCCACTCTTTTTTTTCTTTCTCCCCTTCCCTTCTTCGTCTCTGTCTTTGCATCTCTACTGTCTGCGTCTCTGCTTTTAATTCCCTCTTAATGTGATACACATATATGCGTTCCCGGCATATCTTCCGGATGCCTGCCGCGTTCCCGCATTGATGTACTGTACTTTGCTTGGTACGTGCATCTGCTATGGGCAGCCCCGGCGGGCGCAACGCAACACGGAGCAATGCGATTGCATGGGTCGAGTACGGTACATGCAGGCAAGTACAGTATGGGGCGTGAGGGTCCATGACCCATAGCTCGTTGCTGTCATATGCCAAAAAAAATTATAAAAAAGATAGAAAACCCCGTATACTCGTATGTATGTATGTATGTACATATGTATGTGATTGCGACGGGTGGGACAGCGAAAAACGCAAGGGGGGCGGCGGGCCTGGCACCTGGGCAGAACTGGGGGGATGCAAGCAACAACCGAACTGCGGGAATGAGAAGAGAGAGCGGGCGACGGGCGACTGGCGACTGGCGAATGGCACGATGAAAGTGGGCTTGGCCTTTGTGGCGCAAACGAGAGGAACGGTGCAGCAGGAAAGCCCATCGGCTGCCCAATACATATACGGCATCCAGGCCCGGTTTCCCCGTCTCCATGCCCATGGCCCAAGCGAAGTATCGAGGTACTTGTTTTTCTCAACCCGACTCTTTTCATGACCCCGATAGCTCCGTGCCGGCGGGATTTGGTGGAAAGCGGGCACGGGTCTGCTTTGCTGTCGGTGAAACCCCATGTACCGAGCTTGCATTTCTTATTTCCCACTGGCAGGGGACAAGGGGACACTCCAAAAACGTACATATGCCGAGGCCGACTACTTCTGCCGAGGGAAAGCGATATCACCTTCTTTCTTGTTGCTGTGCCACACGCTACGGGAACTGCTACGGAGAAACCAGGGTACTTTTTTCTTCTTCTTTTTTTCGGGAAAGTTAAATAAAATAGATAAAAAAGATAAAGTTACGGTTACACTATATGTAATGTCCTTTTCGATGGCAGGTACCGAAACCCATGTACTGTCACACCTTCCCATCATCTACATCTGCCCATCTGCCCATCTGCACATCTGCACACCTATTAGATATGCCAGGATAGATTGTGTCTAATGCAATGGCAATTACAGCTGGACCTGCAACCACAATCAACTGCCGGGGTTCGTGGGACGAGACAGAAATAGAATATCGACCAGCACGTCTCCCATGTACATGAGGCAATCTCACGCAAACATCTGCATCACACGAGACCCAGAGATCCCCTGCCATGAAACAAAACGTCATTCATCAATCTTTTTTCTTCTTCTATTTCTTCATAACACCGATCGGCAAGTAGCATATCATGTTGCCGTGCTGTCATCCGACGATGGGGACCCAGCGAGACTAGGTCGGATAGGAAGCTAGAAAGGGGGGTGGCCGCACACACACTGGCTATCTAATTGGCTGCAAGGGGTGTTCCTGCCTTGGAAAGACGACAGCACAGCACAGATCGCCATCTTTTCCCGGTGCGCAGTGGCCTGACATTGGCCGCCCCTTGGAGAGAGGGGGACGAAGTGACGAGACACACGTACGTACTTGAAAACCTATCCACTCGTCTTGGGTAGTTGTATGCGACTTTCTATCAACATGTGATTCAATGGGCGCTTGCTATAATTCCCACGGGTATTGGAGTTTGGTTCGTTGGCTTCATATCGTACAAGTAAGTGGGCAGGATGCTCTGGGTATACATGAAGAAGAACAAAGGTTTTAAAACTGGGCTGCATCGCCCATGTGTAGAAAAAAAGAATAGATATGGAGGTCCCCAAACCACACACATCACACAATGCTTCTCTTAAACAACCGCTGCCTCCGTATCGCCCAGTGTCCCGGCCGTGATGTATATATACATATATGTATCCGAATCGTTATGTACTCTTGTATTCCAAGTGGGATGCAATAATATGCGTGTTGTTATGAATATCAAAGAGTTGCTGAGAACACCTCTAGGTGTAGGTATCTCTTGCTTTAAGCTCGGGTTTGTCGTTGCCCGTATATGGCGTCGAGGTGGGCCGGAAATCGAGTTTCGAGTGCTTCAGTCATCCGATACATGACGTTGCTCCCGTCGTGGGTGCCCGGCTTTCGATAGATTTCGCAGCCGGGAACCGTCTCGTCCAGGGCCCCAGCTCCTCTCTCATGGAGGAGGGTGAGCTTCTCCATCCTCTCGTCAAGCTGCTCCTTTTGCACTTTGGTGTTCCCCCATTTTGATGATATCGCGTCGCAGAGCTCTTTGGACGCCGTGATTTCTTGAATCGAGCCCGGTAGCGAAGTCATTGATCCCTTCGCCGTCATTATGTCGATGGCCTCGATGGCTGCTTGCACTGCAAACGTCGTGGCAAGGTAAGGAACCTGCGTGTTTCGCCTCTTCACGAGTTGATCGCGTAGTGCGATGGTGGCAAACATTAGATCGCCTGCGAGGGACAGACACTTTTGAGAGATGGCGTCTGCCTGGAGCGTCCTGGCAATCTCGGACTGCGCGTGACGTGTGAACTTGGTGCGTGTCAGAAGATGCACGAGATGTAACGTAATCAAAGTTCCGCCAACGCCGTCCTCGGTCGCCTCGGCTAGATTCGGATCGGTAAATCGAAATTTCGGCGGCAGGGCATCGCCGTACTGCCGGAGCCTCTCCGATATCCTTTCGATGAAACGGGGTTCCGCCTCGACCGGGGCAGCCCCCAGAGCCTCCCCTATGTACACCAGACAACACTCGGCCCCATATCTCGATGATATTGATCAGATACCCCATAATCCCAATCGAATTAGACGAAGGGATTTCCCGGCTCACGTCAAACATGGGGGTTTCGGGGACACTGCCCATGTTGTCGTCAAACAATGTCTCGTCGTGGGGAAGCCGAAGAAATATGTCTCGCGTTTTCAGCAAGGTTGGCCGCGACGGAAATAGACCGTTAATTCTCTCGAGGATGTAACAAGAAAACAGGGTCCTTGTCCTGCACTCTTCAAACGTAGTCTGGTTCATGGTGTAGGGAAGCGAGTCGGGAACCAGCTCGTCCGGGAGCTGGCACAACTCGATGTTAAACCGGAGTAGCAGAGCAACGGAAATTGCGCTCGCCAGCATCTCGTAGCTGTCAAAGGCTCGCGAGTTTGCCAGATAGAACAGAGAAAGGACGAGTTTTGTCTGGACGAGTTGCAGGCCGGGGGCACTCCTGTCGCACCCAAATCGTGCCACTTGCGCATACTGCTGTGCAAGATGCCTGGGACCGCCGTCCATGTGCACGCCGAAGGCGAGCATGCTATAGAGGAGCATAAGGTCTTCTGGAGACTTGGTATGAGCATTATTCTTCACCCAGGTTTTAAAGAGCCGAGCCGGCAGAAAGCGCAGCGCGGTGGTCTCGATGTGGTTGAAAAAGGATGTGATGGCAGTGCTTGTGGCATGAGGATCAGAGACGTACGGATTTGTCTGCCAAGTACGGCAGAGAATATCCTCGTGTATGCGAGGTAAGTCACGTCTCTGCCATGCAAGATTTGCTTTTTGAAACTTGGGGGGCTCAAAGAACCGTGTGCTGTCTCTGCTCTCGGGGCGGTAATGGTCATAGTCCATACGCATCCTCTTGGCCGGCACACCAGGGAGCTCAGGAGATGGGTGAGGGAGTGCTGTGGTGCGGGGAGATACGGAGGAGCTCGATGCACTTCTGGGTCTGCCTGGCTCGGCGGATCGAACTTGAGTGCCAAAATTGCGTGGAACCTCGGCCTGCCCGCTGGGAGATGTAACGGGTGACGTGTTGTGGCCGCCCCGAGGACTAGATAGAATCAGTAAGTTTACGTCCGGGTGTAGCATTTCCCAGGGGGGCAGCTGAGATACTTACGCATTCTTAAATCTGCATGTCCTCCCGAACTTCTCGCATTGTACGCAACGAGGGTAGTCAGGATCGCACTTGATCTTCTTCTCTCGGCATGTTAAGCATGCGATTGCGAGGCGCTTCCTGGGCTTCCCTGCTTTAGTTACTCCCCAGTGTGCATTGACTTGCTCGCCATCGATAACCGTCTTGCAGTGTGTGCCGTCGTCGTAGAAATAGCAGGTACCCTCTCCAGGCACATCAGCTTGTCGGACAAAACGTGGAAGAAAATGAGTACCCGTCCAGATCTTCGGCCCCAAGCCATCTTTCACGGGTGCGCCTTCTGATACGGTAGTGCTACTTGTTGCAGGCGAGTATCCCGGGACAGCCGCTGCGCGCATGTGGTTTTGCTCTCTGAGACCCGCCATGGAGTCGTGGCTCATCTTGTGGCCCGCCGGAGCGTACTCATAACGATCATTGACTGGGCGAAAAGAAGGGGTTGGATCCCTGGTGCCAAAGACGTACTCTGGTCTCCTGTGATCCTGGATGCTAGACTGCGAGCTCCACCTCGTCTCTTCACGTGCGAAGCTCTGCGACTGCTCCATATCTTTTGGCCTTGGTGAGATGGGACCTGGGAACTGGGATCCAACAGAGGGTAATGGCACTCTTTCTTTTTCGTGCCTTGGCTCGAATACGCCACGCTGTTGTGGTGCCGGGGTTGTGGTGGTAGGAAAATAGGACGACGAGTTGTGCCTCTCCGGGTTGGCAGCCGCCGAATGGGGCCGGTCCAAGGGCGAGTAGATGGGACTGGGCCTTTCCGACCTGGGCGAATGTAGTGGTCGTATCTGGCTGGGAGGGCCGAAGATGCTACTTAGTGATGGTAGTTGTTGCGGTGGTGGGTTCTTTGCGCCGCCATTGCGCACCTGGCTCTCTTCCGAGCTGTTTCCTGTCGTCATATTGGGCTTGGTGCTCATATCATAACTAGACATAGGAGGCGAAATAGGTGCTCGTATCTCACGAGAATCCTCTGTCAATGGCCTGAAAGGGGGCTGATATCCACGAGCGCCCTCTACCTCGGGCGGAGGTGTATCTTGGGTGTTGGAGAGATGATGGTGAAAGCCTGGCCTAGGATAAATACCCATCAGGACAGTACGTCGCGTTTTCAATACAGTGGCATATCCCCCAGTTGAAGCAGCTCTGGTGTTGGTCAGGTGCCTGCAGAGGGCAGCAGAGAAATAGGAGCCAAAGCAGGCGAGATGTCACAGGCCACTTGTTAGGAGAGTTGGTTGTTGAGAACTGCCGGTTAAAGGTTCTCTCTCGGGTTGTGTCGTTTGCGCGTCAAGCACCAGTCGTTGCCTTGGGCGGTATCCGGATAATTGGACAAATAGACGCTTTCTCAGGTCTTGCTCGGTATGTGTAAGTGTCGTCGATCTCTGGAGACGTAATACTTAGGAGAAGATTCGAGTTTGTTTGTTTCGTATTAGTTGATCCAGGTTGGAACAGGCAGGAAATGGCAACTGTCAAGAGAGATGCTTGACGGGAGAAGGATATCCCAGTGGACTTATGAGCAACAAGAAAGCACTGCTAGACTGGACCAAGCCGCTCCGGGTGTCAGTCGGGACTATAGCGACATTTGACCGACTCGGCAAAGCAATGGCAAACGATTCGAGGAGAAAGAACGGGCCAGATAGAAAGGGAAGTCGGAATAGTCGTGACTAGAGGGTACGTAGTGTGTATGGAGTAACAAGTCCCTGGTCCGATCGGGTGGCTCTGGCTGTGGTGGTCAACGTCCCTGGGCCGAGCTGGAAGGGGAGCCTTTATCGAGGACAAGACTGATGAGTACAAGATGTAACAGGACGGGACGTGGCTTGACAGTCTGCCCAGATAGTAGTGGATTGCGGAGGAGACAGTTGACACCCTAGTCGGCTAGCTCACCCCGGTCCGCCAATCTTCGGGACCGAGAGAGCAGTTCAAGGTATGTATATATGTATGAGGTTTGTAGAATCTGAGCAAGCAAGCAGGTACTTTGTGCAGAGTAATGCAAAAGAGAGGTGGGTGCTAAAGAGAAGAGAGCATGGAAGCGACGAGCTAGGCTTGGTCGACACAGCTTCGCGTGTATGTTTTAGGCAAGCACTAAGAAGGACCCGGCAGTCTGACCAGCAAAAAGCAGGGGGCCCTTTTGAGGTGGATGCAGATGAGGAGGGAATCTAGGCATGTATGTACCTACATACGACTTGGTACGGTCAGTTACAAGTCGCTCGCAAACGATCTAATCAGAAACCATGACGAGGGTGGACACGGTCGGGGGGCCCATCCCATGGTAGCGGAGACATGGCTAGCATGGCTAGCATGGCACCTAGCAGATCGTATACATACATTGTGCGCACTGTACCCGAGCAGGACCTCCTCTGGTCCTGGCAGCCTCTGGTCCGTCCTGGCAGCCTGGACCTGGACCTCTCTCCATTGCGGCGCGGCGGGGGACGATGGAGCAAGTTGGCATAGGCCTGGCCCATGCCGAGTGGAAGCAGGCCCCAGCTCCGATGGGCTTCCAGTCTGGAGGGTCGGGCGGTTCGTTGGCGAGGCTTGGAGATACAGTCCGTATGTACATAAAAACCCATCAGGGACCATTAGGGGCCATTAGGGACCATTAGGGACCATTAGGGACCATTTTGTCAGGTCTGACTTAGCAATTGGCAACAGAGCGCTGCCGCCTGCCTCTGCCTGCTCTGCCTAGTGCCACTGCAACCATTCCTACAGGGTATGTGTTGCGGCAGGGACTACCCGCTGCCGGTTTGCACTTCAGACGAACCCCATGTGCACCTGCCACCGAACGTATGTATGTATACGTGTACGGCAAGGGCAAGGCAAGGCGAAGGCAATGGCATATGTACTTGGCTCCAGCTGAAAGTCGTGTGCACATACCTCCATCAACCAGGCAGCAGCTATCATCACATCAATCGGTAGATGGTCGGTACCTGTCCAAGAGGAACGGGCTGGGACAAGCAAACATGGCTTCAGCCTCGTTCGTGCCTGGATATAGCCTGGGTTGTCTCAGCTAACTATCAAAGATTTTGGCAGGTGCGAGACCCGAGTCAGGCGGCAGCTACTGGAGTCGGTAGCGCTACTCGCTGGGCAGATTAGCTTTACTAGAATCCGGTGTCAATTACATTACGCATTAGCAGCTTGTCCTAAGAGTCAGGTCAGGTCGGGTCGGAGCTGGACTGCTGGAGTGGTGAGTGGTGAGTGGTGAGTGGCATGAGCTGGCAAAATGGAGTAGTTCGGCATCGGTACTTCTGCTTTTCCTCACCAACCCTTGGTCCCTTACCAAGTACTCCTCCTCCTCCTCCTCCCTCCTCCTCCTTCTCATCCCCATCCCCATCCTCATCATACACAAACATCAAGCACACACGGCAAATACGGAACGTAACGGACGACTATCAAAAGAGGGTCGTCCATCCATCGCATCCTATCCGGAGATTCAGTTGGCCGTGGGTCGGCTCCAAAAGATATTTCGGGTCCATGAGCAGCAGGCAGTACATGCCGTATGTACATGGACTGGAAAGATACGGGAGGGAGGGTTGCAACATGTACCGGCCAATCAGCCAGCCAGTCAAAAAAAGCCGGGGTCAGGGTTTTCTCTAGTTCCAGATTCACCAACGGGTCGATTGGGGGGGAGGGGGGTTATATTACGGCTAATAACCTCCCTTTAGATCGATACGTACTTCTTGCTCCAGACTGCTGATACATCAAGACCCAAGACCTACATACGTACATTACATATGCGTGTGCGTTGTGCCGGCATCAGGCCTGCTTGGGCTAGCGCCTTCCCGACACATTGGATGCACTGTGTGTGGTAGCATGCAAGTAGCAGTAGTATATTGTTCCCTATTTTCATACTGGGTTGTTCGTTGTTGTGTCTTTGCATCGGTAATCCAACACGCAAATGGCATATTGCTGCCCCATTTCCGATCGCCATTCGCATACACACCGATAAACACATGTATAAGGCTTTGGGCATAGGCATAGGCATGTCACCTGTGTGACGGGCGCTGGTTTAAACTACTTGATATACCCCGTAAACATTTTCAGTCTTCCTTGCATGCGACCTGCACCGAGGCCGTGTAATGGGCCGTCGGTGGATTATGGCGAGATTGAATTGAGGGGTCACACTTGATTTCATACAAACCACCCGTCATTCGTTCGCCAATAATACGGATACGCAGTGTCTGTCGGCCCAGCAAGGGATGAATGGGCAAGAGAGCCCTTCGTCACTTTCCGGCAGCGGTATCTGGAAACGGTTAAAGCCCATAGCTTGATTTTCTTGGGCCACTCATCTCCCAAGACACCACCTTTTCCCCTTCCCTCCTCCCCCCTTTCGACCCACGAGCTGGTAGGCTGTATGTACGCCTTCAAGCGCTTTTCCCATATACCGTTGGTATTATTATTATTATTATTATTATTATGTGGCATTGACTAGAGCAGAGCTCACCAGCTAGCGACTCTAGCCACAATATCGCTTCTCGAGCTATGCCTCGATAGGCTATTGATGACTTTTCTGCCTCGTGCGCGCACGCTTCTTCCGCGGGAGATGGCTAGAAGCGTGGCAAGCGCTCGCCCATTTCCACCAAACTCGTGTCGCACACCGCGGCTGTTCGGGCTACTGTTCACTAGTCACGCCGACTAGCACCAGCTAATTGACGGCAAATGCATCTCTGTCAGCCCAGTCTGGGTGCGTTGGGAACTGTCGTTATCGGCCGATTCGCTCGATAGTCCGACAGCTGCATCTCCGACTGGTTCTGGTGGCCCTGACGGCTTCCAAGCCGAGAGCTGGCAGGCCAGTAGAATACTAGCATACCCTGAAAAATCTCTCCCATCGGTTAGAGGCCTTGGCACTTCCTCACTCTGCTTCCTCCCACCTCCCTCTTCTCTCCCTCTTTGCGCGCCAAGTCATCCTGCCATTTCATCAGGTGCTGAGATATCGTGTTCGGTAAGTGGCTACGGCCGTGGTTACACTTACTTTGCCGTACCATCAGAGGCCCGCTCCCTCCTCGCTAAGCAGACCCATTTAGAGATTAGGCTTGAGAGGCTAGTAGGCTTGAGAGGCTAGTAGGCTCAAGAGAATCCCGGTTCTTGGTCGCCATCAGCGGCACTCCCTATGTCAAAGCCCACCACGCAGCGGTATATGAAAGTGCCGTGAAGTGAGCATGCGTGCCGTCTTTCTTTCCGCTGTGCTGTACCGCGGCACATAATCAGCAGTGTTATGATCTTGCTCTGTAACGGTCGACCCCCGTGGCTGACGGGCGGCATCCCGGTTGGGGGCGCAACCTTGACCTAATTTCGCGAGCCATGGCGCTGCGAGCGTCTCGAGAGAATATAGGCTACTCTTGCCCGAGATGACCCCAGCGTCCAGGAGCTGACGGTCGGGCCAGGCCATGACGCAAAGCGTGGGCGACTACTGTGTAGCCCTGCCCTGTCCTGTAGAGGAAGCAGGCAATCGATGTTGATGGATGGTGATGGCGAGTCGCCGTGTCGCCCGCACTTTTTGAAAATGCCGGGCAGTGGGTAATATGCCTACTAGGGCAGGCGGACTCTCATAAGGACCGTACATTGGAGACCCATTGCTGAAGCCATTCTCGGCAACTAGCCAGCCAGCATCCGAAACATCTGTAGATCGCAAAGCGGCTGATAAGTCCAGACGGTACTGGAGGTACTTGTCTAAGCCCGGCAGCTAGCGGTGATATTCCCAGTTTCCGGCAAGGCTCTCCCTAACAGCCTTCCTTCACCATTGTCCTTTGGGGAGAGGACTGTGCAAAAGCCGTGCACCACACTGTACGGTACTTGAGGGTATTGGTAGGAAAGCCGAGTCTGGTAACGCGTCGTGAGTTGTTGCCGCGACTCAGGCGTTTATCCTCGGTGCAACACTGGATCCTCAAGCTGCGATTGCACAGCCGCAAGCGCAGGATCGTATTCTTCTGTTGGTGGAAATACTACAATGTCGCAGCATCTTTGCCCTTCTCTCTCGTTGAAATTAGCAACCCGGGCACGACGAGAGTCTGGACCACTACTCTTGCAACGGGGGCGATCTAGAGAAAATCGCAGGACACCATGGCTTGCAACGTCCGGCGGACCATTGAATGCGAAGAAAGAAGACCGTGTGACGGCGCAAGCTCCTAGACGCCCCGCGCAGTGCCCGCGTTGTATGAAGGGGCACATCACCCAGCCATGATGGGGCCTGCCCCTTGGCTAGGCCGGTTCGTCGGGGACTACTAGTATGTATGCACATATGTATGTATGTATGTATTGTATAGTAGCGTACTGTCTTCACAGATTTAGCGGCTTACCAAACGATCATCAATGATGCTCTCGCGGCTGCTGGTCCCTCTTCTGGCCCCCAGCCGCCAGCCCAATCAGCCCAGGCGACAGGGGGTAAGGGGACTACAGGGTTAGGCAAAATGAAAAGCGGCCAGGGTACCGGCATCTCAAGAGAGCAAGTGCGAGCCGCGCGCATTCACTGGCGAGGAGTTGGAGGTATTGGTTGGATGGCACTTCTCATCTAAAGTCCCGGAGACGCTTACTCGCAGAGACGCCACATCTTCCTTCCAGCTTTGAGAGGTTCGTGACTTGATTTGCTTTCGCCGCAAGCGTAGGATCAGTGTGTGCAACCAACAGCACAGCGCGGAATTTGGACCGATCTCTCACCTGGCCCATCATCGTATTTGTCTTCTTTCTTGTAGATTGCCTTGTGCTGGCTTGACCACACCACACCACCCTGATAAAAGATGACTACATACATGAAGCCATGTGTTTTCGATCCTTCGACGCGGGTCCCCCAGGCCACCCGTGTGGCTAGACATTCCAGAAAACCTGGTCATTAGCCTAGAGTAGGGTTGTCTGCCTGGCTATTTGCTTGCCATGCATCTCGGGGCTTATTATCCTGTTCTTGTACGTATGTATGTACAGGATGACTGCAAGGAGGCCCTGCAGCAGTCAGAGACATCGCCAGTGTTAGATATTGTATCACCATGTGATACATTGCACGACGTTCGGCATTCGCTGGTCGCCGACCACTTCACCTTGGATGACATGCAGGCTGTGTAACGACGTCTCTATCCACCGTGTCGTTGTTCGAGCGACAAGCAGGTGATGGGTATAACACCATCTTTAGTGGCAACCAAAACGCGCTTGTACAGAAGGTGTTGCCCATTGATCTGGTATTACTTATGTACTGTTGTTTGCTGACGGAAAGGCGGCCACGTGCCCCAAGCCTCCGGGACAGGGGTCGGTTGAGATGGCTGGTTGCTATCGATTCTGATGTGCCTTGATTGTTCGTCTTTTTACTATGTATTTGATCCTTCACCCTTCTCTCGGTACCTAATGGTCGAAGTGCATACGTATTTTATGCAAGAAGAAGAGCTGACCACGAGGGGCAGTTGGTTGCCTCGTCTCGGCAGATGGGCCTCGTCACGAAAGGCGCAATCCTCCCATCTCGCTAACCCTGATTCTCGCCGTCGAAGGAACCGTAGCCTGGTAATCCTACCAGTAGAGAACGTGGCACGATAAATTTGGAAACAACGACACGAGCGAAGGAGGAGGGATTTATTAGAATGCTGTGCCTGCGATCCTTCCCGCCTTCCTGCCTGTCGCATAAACGCAGATAGTCGCTACTTATTTACTTACTTACTTACTTACTTACATCCATATATACATACTGTACAAAGCGACGCGCTGCGGGAGATTTCCTTAAGATCGACAATTAGAGTTGATGGATCGAGCTCAGTCTCGATTCCAGGCTTTGGTACAGGGCTAGTCCAAATATGTCCATCAATTCGGCGGCAAGGTCGACGAGCAATGCCGATGGGCGCGCTATGCTCGCACCCCTGCCCGGCTCGAAAAGTACATACATACATACATACATACATCTACACATCTACATACGGTACGGCCCAATGAGCACGAAACAAGCACTTTCCGTCATTGAGCGGCTAGCGATCGCAGAAATAAACCATCCCTAGCCAACATCCTTAGGTAAAAAGCTCAATTGATGCACACTCTATTAACTTCAACACCAAGCCACAGCTATAAACGGTACTATATTATAAACTCATTACTTTATTTACATTTAAGCGCTCTTTAATTCTATAATTTTTTTTATTTAAAAGTCTTATTTTTTGGTTGAATTAAACAGTATTGAAGTTGGGGGTAGTAAAATAGGCCAGTTGACTAGGGATGGTTTGTTTCTGCGACCGCTGGGCGGGTGGCCCCCCTACCTACCCCCGCGCTGGCGCACCGTTTTCCACGTCGAGCATGCACACTGTCCGGCATTCGGCCACTCTGCCGAACTAACCGCCTGGTCTTGTCGCTGTGTTCCTCAGGATCGGAAATGACTGGAGCATGACGAGAGACATCATGCAGCCGGTCAAGTAGGCGAGTATTAGATCGAGTAGTAGTCCTATATCCTGCCAGGCGGGCCCCTTACTCGCGTAGGGCTCTGGCTCCGCGGCCCAAGGGAATTGGGCCAACGGCAAGGCTTTGTGTTTGTGGTGTGGTCGGTTTCTGCGCATGCCGGTCGTTCGGGTGACTCGCTTGTTATCATGGACTCAAGTATTGGTAGCAGCAGGCACCAAGCAGAGCCTGTTCAGCTTCTAGAAGCACAACAGGATTCCGATGCTAGGTGCAGGACAGGGATGACTCGCATCCTGATCAACCACTCATGGGCTGTCTTCCATGACAGCTTCCTCTTTCAGCGGTTACCAACAAACGGTGACCCTCACGAAGGAATCGGGGCCCCGAGGTCTCGCTTCTCCGAATCCCCATCGGCCTTCTGTCATTGTGCAGGAGATGAAATATCATACGGCAAACGGATACGG
Source organism: Apiospora kogelbergensis (assembly GCF_038363985.1). Taxonomy (NCBI): domain Eukaryota; kingdom Fungi; phylum Ascomycota; class Sordariomycetes; order Amphisphaeriales; family Apiosporaceae; genus Apiospora; species Apiospora kogelbergensis. The sequence goes on from NW_027117422.1 coordinate 3,316,730, forward strand.
CCAGCAGCCAAGTGGCAGATAGACAGACATAGATTGGACGGACATAGAGCAGACACGGCCTGATTGGGCAGCTACACGAGCACCCAGCTAGCGGCCAGTAGCGCCAGTACTGTACGGGATACATACACGTACCGGCACTTTGCCATTTACTCTGCACACCAGCCACAGCAGCACGGTCGGTTACACAACATCAGCCAACTGCCAGCGGCAAACCCCGATGCTCGTCGGTACGTGTGGTAGTAGAGGTACGCAGGTATGGCTGGTCTGTCTGTCTGATTGCTGTGCCTTTGTCTGGGAAGCCGGCATTCAGCCATACAGTGCCAGGGTCCGTCTATTTTTAGAGTCAATAGTATGGGTAATATCAACGGCTCCTCAAGCTAGCCTGCTGTAGGTCATCATCCTTTCTTTAAGGGGGGGATATGTCCAATGATGCTTGGCGCTTGCCTTCGTGGCCTGGACTTTTCGACAATACCACCACCAAGAAGGAGAAGGAGAAGAAGACATGCAGGGGGAAATGCACTGACATAGAGGGCAGGATCAATGGAGGACGCACAAATATGCAGAAAACCCCTTGGGTGTTTGGAGGAAGGAAGGGGGAAAAGATCATCTCGTTGCTAGACTCGGCATTCCGCTCTTCCAGCGGGGCGACCGCCCCACCGTAGGCACAACCCGACGCCGACGATACCTACATACATCTATGTGTAGGTAGGCAGGTATGTACGTATTGTCGGTATGTGCAGAGAGCAATCGGGGTCTCTCTCTCTCTGTCGCTCAGCCATCGGACGACTCTCGACTTCTGTCTCGATCGACTCAACCTGTGCTGGAACCAAAGGTGTAAACAAACATAACATGTATGAGTAGTACGAAGTACCTGTATCCCGATGGATGGCGCATTACCGGCTTGCAGTTGGAAGTTTCAGCCGGCTCGCCCGCCCCTCTTCAGCGCATGCCACTAGGCAGGGAGGGGCCTACAATCCCAGTTCAGGTGGTGATGGAGAGATACGGTAGATCTCACAGCAGTACGTATGTATGTACATACAATAAATACATAGCACCAACCATGGCACAATATTGCATCCTAACCTTGGGCTGTTGCTGTGCCGCACCCTTCCCAATACATACATATAGTGCACATGATGATTGAACCGTAGCAGCGCCAGGTTACATGTACAATGCATTGACACAGCCATGCACTCGATTGGACTGATGTTGCAGACGCGGCGCAATCCAGCAACCCTACGTCATGCTTGGGTTGCGCCGAGTGTAACCACACGGCCATGGCAGTTGTCAGAGGGCGATATGCTTAGCTAGTCAGACGGCATATAACTCGACAGTGATATCTAGGTATCCTTCACTACCGAGCAAACCAATGGGGGTGGTGGTACAAGTGTGTAACAACCTAAGAAAAAGAGACACGGAGAGAAAAGAAAATAGGGGGAGGGGCCGAATTACTGCGGGGTTCTAGTTTTTTTTTTCCTTTCTTTCTTCTCTCTACCTCTCTCTTTCTCTGACTCTGCTTGACTTGTTGTTCATAATTCCCAAAGTGCCTCGATGAAAGCCTAGCTGTTGTATGCAGTAGTGGCCTGCTAGGCCAGAGCGGTCGGCGCCACGCTCTGCTTCGGGGTGCTCGTCCCGCCTGTACAACGACCAAATCAATGTAGAACACGATGGTTACCTGGGCAAATGGCAGGCCTCATCTCAGACATCGAACGATGTGTATTCCTTCCCCGCTGCGGTTCTGCGTCTGACAGGACTAGTAGGAGGGAGGGACCCTTGAGAGAGCCGGGCCTGCCACACACCACGCACACCACGCACACCACCATTCACACCTAGGTCTGGTCTGGTCAAGGAGTATGTATGGAGGGGGGTGCCTGACAATCAATTCTTTCCTCCTGTGCGCATCGCATCCCATCGTCACGGGCGTCCGGGGCGATTTCCTTTCCGCTTTCAGCGTGTCTTGTCTCCGCCATCCCCGTAATCCATCGGTATAGTGCATTTGGCAGGGTATATACCCTTTCCTGATTAAGCGAGTTGGCAATATTGTCAATCATTGCTGCCATCCTCGTACACACTTGTGTTATCATTTCCCATCCAACCCACCGCGCACAGCACGAGTCTTCTCGCTCTCGTTCAGCCATCAGCCGTTACGTGTTTCCGTCTCTCTCCCGCTCTCGCTCTCTCCCCGTATATGTGTGTGTAACGCGGGACTTTGAAATGGCCCGAGACCCCCTTTTGTTTTCTCACCCTCAGCTTGCTTTTTTTCCCTTTTCTCCTGGTGGGATGGCATTGCATCGGGATTGCAGTAGCGCGATCAAGAAAGAAAAACACGTTACGCGGGCGGAAAAGTCGAAGTAACCTTCCCGAATCGGCTCTGACTTGCCCTCGAGTGGTGGGTGGGAAACACGATGATTGGTGACCGGTTCTCCCACCTCCTCTCCGTACGTTCGGTAAGGGGGGGTTAACGTGGGCCTGCCTGGGCATGAAACACATGTTCGGTATCTCACTCTCTTCGTCCCTGTCTTGGTTCATGTTGTCCATGCCTGGTTTTGTCTGGCCTGCCTGCCTGCCTGCCTGCCTGCCTGCCTGCCTGCCTGCCTGCCTGCCTGCCTGCCTGCCTGCCTGTCTGGTTGCCTGGTTGCCTGACCGTCTGCAACCCAACGGAAGCCCCGATCTGGTCTGGCTCTTGCGGCTGCTGCGCGGGCGGAGGCTGACGGTTCCGCGAATTAACAAACCTGCTCGCCAAGTCCACCGTCATATGCAAAGCCGGGTTGTCGGGTGCCCAGGTGACCTATTCTTATTGTTAGAGGGATACAGAACAGTCGGTCCCGTTCTGAACTTGTGCTGCCAAGAGCCCCAACTCCTCCTTCCTCCCCTTGTTCAGTATGGGCAGTAGGGCCTAATGGGCAGTCGAGGTAGGGCGTGTGCAGATCTCACACAATACGTCACGTCAGGACAATAAGGTAAGCTCTGTGCGACAGGCATTTAGATCCTCCGTAGCACCCGATGGCTGCCAATGCAGTCAGTACAGCGGTACAGCATGGCGTAGTACAGTAAGCATCGTGATGCCATGGATCTCGTGCAATCCTGACCGCCACACACGATACGCTCATGAGTCTGGCAGATAGGTTCGCGGATGGTATGACCCGCTCTGAGGGCAGTACTGAGGGGACAGCCTACCTACATGCATAGTGCTACCGATTCCTATTCTTAGACAACGAGATTTGACAAGCATCGCCGCGCCGGACTATCACCCGGCATAATACCCTGCGGAATCAATCGAAAAAGGGTTAACCCCCGTGGGCCTGACAGCGGTTCGCCTCTCGGTCCGGCCATCGCCTGCATCCATGCCACGATGCCAATCAATATGCAGTCGAGCCTCGACGGAGAAAATATCCAAACGGGCCAAGCGACAACAGCAGCGGCGGCGGCGGCGGCGGCGACGGTAACGGTAACGACGGGCAACGAGCACGCTTGGCAAAGTTTTCTTCGGCAAGGAATGGCAGTCAATCTCTTCACTGCATAATCAGCTTCAGACCGGACGATCTGTACCAAGATGTACATGGAGATATACGGCCCCGTGTAGAGCATATTCCTGGTTCGCTCTGCTCGGAATCAATAATTTCCTCCAAACAGAGGGGCATTCGCTGACTGCGCACCTCTTACCTGCGTCTCTCTTTGAGAGTATTTGTACACTGCCACGAGGGTACAGGGTTGTGAAGCTGGTAGCGTGTGCAGCTTGCCCGCAGGTGAGGCCATCGGCTACGCGACGATTGGATGGCTTGCCATGTCCTGAGGGAGGGAGGGGGGGAAGAAGCGCCGAGGTCTCTGCAATGCAATGCCATAGTAGAATAGCGTGCCTCTCTGGAAGGATCAACCGGTCGCTCGCTACCTTGCCATGCCTGTGAGCCCTGTCTAAAGTAAAACAAACCCAGCTTCCTTGTTAAGGCATGGTTTTCTGGCGAGGTCATCGTAGCTGGTCTTGTGTAACCAACCTACTGTACTTACCCTGACCAATAGGCAGCACTTGGCACTCCAATATTGCTAACGCAGTTGTTGTAGCAATTCGGCCAAAGTCTACTTTGTTTCCCCTGGATTGGCGCTGCTGGCAACGTGAACTCGCGTCTCGCTTGTCGTCACTGCAGCAAGACAGTAAAAGCAGGCAGTTGTCGGAATATTCGGGCTGCTTCGCCTACGACATGTACCTCAAGATGACTTAGAGAGAATCCCTTAGGCTCTCGTCGGTTCCAAAGCCGCCCGAGGCGCACATGACGATTGCTCATTGCATCTACTCCTTTCTGGCCTGCCAGATGCCCTTGTTACGAGACCTGGACTTGCAGCCGACCTTCAGTCAATACGACATCTTACATGATGTTCGTACGAAGGCAAGCGAAGAGTTTGCAGGGTTTATAGGAGGGACGGGCAAGTCATACCTCTCGACGAAACAAAGCCAACTCTGTTAGCTGGGCCGCGATTCTGAGGCTGCCAATGGCATATAGCGCGACGTCTTGGACATTTCCGAGGACAGTAAATTATAGACCACGGCTCGGTGGCACGAGGTGTTCTCTTCATCATCATTCGATCGTCAGCATGACCCAAGTAAGCCAATGAAGGCCGATAAAACAACACGGACTTCGCCCAACAAACTCGTGAGGCGCCAACAAGTATGGTGGTCAGACAAGGCGCATTGGGGCAGCGCTCGTGTCCAGAGAACCAGACCCGCCGCGTTATCTGGGGTATACGTAGAGCATTGAGACAGTAGGATGAACTGACTACCCAATTACAGGACATCCAGTCGCCGCTGCCCTATCTCGACTCTGTCGCCTCTGACGGCAGTTGGCAAAGCTGACGCGTAAAGCTCTCCCTTCAGCTCTGGCTTCGGCCGACCAGATATCCTCGGTACTTGTAGGCAGTCGCGGCTGAAAAGATTACATCCCATGCGGGCAACCCAAACTCGTATTACGGAGAGCCTGGAATAGGCAAAGCAGTAAAAGTGATAATAGAACCATCTCCGAGGTTCTGTCCATGCCAGTTCGTTTAACCCTCAGGCGGCACACGTGACGGAGCAGGAGCCTGGCGCATGGCGAGGGAGGGACCTAGCGTGTGCCCTTCTACCACATTGATCACGTTAATCGTGCTCGTTGCATGAAAGAGGACGGCGGAAGGGCCATCCAATGGCTCGGAAGTTATGTTTCTCTGGGATTGTGACCTAGGGCATATCTGTCGTATGCGATGACCGAAGCTCGAGTGATATACAACTCCTTGCTAGCTAGCTAACCTGCTACTAAAAATGATATGGGTGCAACGCCGTGAACCGTGGGACCCAATCGTACACGCAACGAAACTTCTTGCTTCCCCGTCCATCCCTCATTTCCCTCCCTTCTTCAAATCACTGCTTAGCGGCCAGCATGTGTGCCTCCTCGATAGCAGATCGACGTCGGAACACGCGCAACCAACGCTCACCCCACCGCTGAACGAGCTCTACCCGTTTCCCATCGAGCCCGTCCATAGGCTCAGCCGGATCCATCATTTGATCCTTGGTACCCTGAGCCCAGCTGCCAAGTGCATCATCCATCGCTTTGAACAGGTCTCGCATGGCTGCCACTTCCGTCTCAGCTGCGCCATCGGCCACATCGCTGGTAAGCACTTGACGAACACGGCTGGTAACCTTGACGACTGTGTTGAGAACAAGCTCGAATACCCAGGATTTGCTGAGCGCCTCGCCGCCTGCGCCAGCCTTGCCACTGACGAGAGCCCAATCAATCACAGCACCAGGGGTGATTATGCTATAATTCAACAGCTTCTCGATGATGACGATGGCAACACCCGGCTGTGCTGACCAGTAGGAAATCACCGACGTGATGATTTGTAGTCGGGCCGCTTCCGAGGCAGCGCCCACGTCGAGCAGTCTGTCCTTGGTGCGTTCTATGCAAGCAAGAACGTGAGAGAGCGACTTGGATCCAACCCAGCAGATGGCAGTCATGAAAACATCGGTACTGGAGACAAGGGGATCAATCGACTGCTCGAGTGCAGCGGCATGGATACGGGCAATGACGGGCTGGATTTCCTCATCGGGGGCTTTTCTCTTGAGCAACTGAGCCAACTCCTTGCCCTCGGCAGAGAAAGGGGTGTGGTCATTGTTGTACTTGAAGTCCGGCGTATCTTGTTCCTTCTCGGGTCCAATCAGGACCTGGTATTGGGGAGGAAGCGTGCCTTTTATACGCTGTGCAAAACTGAGGCGAATCTCTTTATCAAGCGCGCCGACGATGAAGGCCTTACATGGGTGGATGTCAGGAAGATCCACGTCGTCAGCCCATTCGGTCCATTTCCACATGAAACCGAAGTTGCTGAGATGGTGGGTAAACCAATCCAAGAATCTGTAGCCGAGCTCCAGGTCCAGTTGATGGATGTTGTGGTAGGCGTAGCGGATGGCTCTACCTAAGCTGGGAGCTATCGCGGCCGGTGCGAGCTTACAGGCTTCAGTCAGAACCGAATGGTAGTATACTAGCTTGTGCTCAGGGCCGGGTAGCTGGAAAAGTTGGGAGAAAACAGCGTCTACGGCCACATCCTCGGGCTTCCAGGTAGATCGACCTCCATCGATATCTCGCAGTCGGTCGAAGGGAGTCGCGCGTTTGACGAAGGTTCCGTCCGCGAAGTAGCAATCGACATCAATCAAGTACCGTGCCGTGACATTACGATTGAAATCCATGATATTGATCGTGTCGAGCAATCCGTCACGGATCAGAGAAGCAGCGACATTGCTGACAGACGGCACCGATTCAACCTCTTGATTGGCATAGACAGACATGTATATCTCCGGGAACAAGGCCCGTGGCCCTGTAACGACTGTCTCGGGTATGGCAATGGCAGGCAGCGGGTGCTTTTGGGCCTTCTCCATCTTCTCCTGCAACTCGATTTCTTCCAAAGGCATCTGCCAAGGTCGAGGCAGGCACTTGAGCTCCCAGCCATTCAGGGCTTCATTCTGGAGCTGTTTCTGCAGCAATCCAATCAAGCTGGAATTTGCTGTGGGACTGTCTTCGCCTTTCTCAGCATGATGAGGGTCGATGAGGACCTGAAGCGCATGAGGCTCCGAGGCGATGACATCTGTCTTGTCCATGAGATCAGCCGCCTTCTGTTGCCCTTGCGTCGATCCAGCCGCCATAACGTAGGGTATAGTCAGCAGAATAATCTTGACAAGTTCGGTGCCAATGGTGTCGTCCGAGTTGCTCGTTTGGAGCTCAACGGCGCGGTTGAACAGCTCCTCCAGGACCGGAAACAGTCCGTCGCCCTCAAGGCAGCTCTGAAGGCAGGCCAGAAGCTTGAGGTAGAGCTTGACATCACGCCACTCGCCCAGCTGGATCTTTTCCTCGGTCAAGGGTGCGATACGAGCAAGAACGTCGGTCGCAACTTCGGGCTTCAGCGAGTTGGCAACGAGAACAACGGCAGCAACAAAAGGGGTCTTTAGTGGCTGCTCTGCGACGAGCTGGGGAATGAGGTCGAGGAAATTGCTCTTGACTTCTTCCTTGTCGTAGTTGTCGGCTACCAGGTGCGCGGTAGTTTGGATTTCTTCGTGCCATCGTCGCAATGGCGATTCGGCCAAGGTCAAGAGTTGCTTTCGGATTCGTACGTGCAGCGGAGGCTCGTTGTACCGGCGACGTTGGGGTCTGTGGTCGGACTCGTCGTCATCTGATGGACATGTGAGATGATGGCCGTTTGAGGAGCCTCGTGGTTCCCTGGAAACCCCGGGCTATGGAGTGTATTAGGGAACAGAAAAACTCACCTCTGTTATAACGTCGCTTGCGGTTGTAACCGCCGCCGCCACGGCCTCCTTGTCTACGATCGTAATCGGCCATAGTCTGCTTGGATACGGCTGTTGATGGACCAAGTCTCGACCGTTGGCGCAAGTAGAAAGTTGGAAGGTCAAAGAAGGCAGCTTCCTTTCCCAAAGAATCCAATTGACGAACGACGTGATGAGACGCGACCAAGTACCTAAAGCAGGTAGCTTAGCTCACCCAGTTGGATCACTCAGCTGGCAGTCTCCATAAATCTGATGGATCCGAGCAGCAAGGTACCTAGCCGAAGTACTAGCAGGGACTGAGTTCGGTCCGGCAAGGCCGTTCTTTTGTCCGATCTCTCTCTCTCTCTCTCTCTCTTTCCCTACAGTATGGTATCTATCTCTCTTTGAACAGGCAGAAATTGCTAATTCGAATTTGTTTTCAGTCGGGAAAGCAAACACAGGGGGAAAAACTAGAGGAAAGGTGCGAAGATGTGCAGTGCAATTGCCGGTGGCAATTTTGTGACGTGCGACTGATTTGTACATGCATATGGCCCATGTTAGAACTATACCTGTCGAGGCACTTGAACCTCAGTTACCAGGGAAAATTATTCAAATCACTTCACACTGACCGCATCACAGGGCTACGCTGTCATGGGAATTTATCATCTGTTTCGGGTGGTTTCTCCGTCATCTCTTCGTCCGTACAAGCAGCAACAGCAGTCTTCCCTCAATGCCGTCTGAGCCAAACGAGCCATCCCTTCCTTTATAAGATACCTTTCTTTCGACGGCCCTTGACCATTACGAGCAAGGCGTGGGGGAGTAATGAAAATCTGATTGTGAGAGAGTCATGCCGAATCTTCCTGAGGGAGACCACTTTCCATTTGTGCTGCTACTGCATCAAGAAGAGCACTCCGCTACCTCCCATGATCTGTCCTCCTCGTAAGCGGGATGCCACCAAGCATTACTCTGCTGGCCTTTCGCACCATAAAAGATATACGCCACATCATTCGCCCTCCTTCCCTTTCCCTTTTGGACCTATGTGGGGGAATGTAATTTTTTTTTCGCAAGACCACCGGAAAGGTGCCAGCCACCTCGTGGACCTTCCACCACAAGGGTTACTGAGTAATCGAACAAGATGAATATTGAAGTGAATGCCATCGCAGTTGTGCAGAGTAGGAGTCTAAGCGAAAGGGCCAGTCCAGAGCTGCGCAACCCAGCCAGAGTTCCACGGCGCAGTGCGAAGAGGACAATCCTTGATTCCATGAGGACAATCATTTGGGGGGTATCGTGGGTTCCGAGGGAAAACGGGGTATAATCCCTTGCTTAACTCAGTAGACAAGTCCTAGACGGAAGTTTGTGCGAGCTGCTCCAGCTCCCGGTCGGTTCGTACCACCATCGTTATAGCGAAGATTGAGCAGGCGGAGCCGATCCGACGTTGAATCGATCACCATCCCGCCGACAAGTACGCAGCTCCGATGCAGACAGAACCGTCGCGAGCCACATTAACAAGCCCATACATAAAACGAACGTCACTAGATCAGCTCTCAAGACTTGGCGGATCGTAACCAGAGTGCACGGCCGGGCGCGAAGCTCAGTCCAGCTTGGCCATCATCTCCTGCTTCGGAATGGGCGTGAAGTTGTCGATATCTAAACCGTTGGCGGCCAGCGAGGCTTGCATATGCGAGGGCACCAGCTTGTGGTTGAGCGATGGCGCTATCGACAGTTCTGTGCGGGGTCAGTAACAAGTGGGGAGACATAGCTGTCATGATCAACAACAAAGGTAGCGAAACTCACCATGTCGTGTAAAATTGAACAGAGCAGGGAGATCCTTGAGAACGCCCGTGGAGTGGCGCGAGTCTGGGAACTTGGTGTTGGGATCGCGGAGCTCGTCAAAGAAGGGGTGAACCATAGCATCAATGGCGCCCAGGCGTTCGGTGGGCGTGTACTCGAGTAGCTTGGCTATCAGATCGAGAGCGTTCGCATCTGCCTTCCGGAACACCTTGCTAAATGGGTGAGGCTTGATCTGTGGGAATTTATGCTCCATATAGTTGGGGTTCATCGTTCGGATCTGCTCGCGCGTTGGTGTTCCAAGAACCTTGATGATCTCCACAAGCTGGTCGATGCCCGACTCTCCTGGGAAGAGCGGCTGCCCAAGCATCAATTCGGCCATTACGCATCCCGTTGACCATACATCTGATATCCAGTTAGGAAAGGGAAAAACCATGGCACCGCAGGTGGCAGTACTCACCGATCTTTGTTGTGTAGTTAGTCGCGCCGAAGATGAGCTCAGGCGCCCGGTAGTACCGAGAGCAGATGTACGAGACGTTGGGCTCATTCTCCACCAAAATCTTGGCGCTGCCGAAGTCGCACAGCTTGAGTATGCCAGTGGTAGGGTCAAGAAGCAGGTTTTGAGGCTTGATGTCGCGGTGGCAAATGCCTTGCGAGTGAATGTAGGCCAGCGCTCGGAAAAGTTGGTAGATGTACAGCTTAACCTCGAGGATGGGCATGGTTGACTTCATCTTGTTGAAGAAGCGAGAGGCTCGGTAGACAGTCTCGGGGACGAACTCCTGCACCAGATTCAGGTAGACCTCATCTTTCTGCACTCAAGTCAGCATCCCACTCCCCATGTCTCTTGCGGGCGCATCGGGAATTGCTCACGCGTTCTCCATTCGAGTAATAGAAGGCCTTCAATTGTACGATGTTGGGGTGTCTGACGATGCGCATGATTTGCAGCTCACGGTTCTGTAGTCTCGGTCAGAATTTGGATTCGGTGAAGCATCTCGAAGAAAAGTCGAGTTCGGCTTGCCTTGAATCTCTTGTCTTGCAGAACACGCTTGATGGCGGCATCTTCGCCCGAGGGGGACAGCTTGGTCTGGAAAACAACGCCGAAAGAGCCATTGCCTACAATCTTACACTGGGTGTACTGTAGGTCCCGGGTCTCTCCAGTGATGCCGTCCTGCACCTTTTCGCGGATGATTTCTGTGTCCAAGTTTAGTCTCTCTAATTGCCCAATCATGCGCCCACCCGGCGATGAAGGATTGCTCTCACCTCCCATCCGAAGGGAGTTAAAGGCCGCATTCGGGCGGTTGGCAGACATAATGGGTGGTTGAGTCGGTCAGTGCGACGGAGGGTGGCCGTGAGGGGCGCGAGGTTGATAAATGCTGTCAGCGGGGTTGACTTGTCTTGTCAGGGCGGGCGGGTACGCTGGCTCGTGCTGCCGTGTTGGGCGACTGCTAAATGGGCGGACCTTGTCGAAGTGTCCGCGACCGAAGACAATGGTGACAATTGAAACAAATTCCTCGAGTACTGGCGACGCCGAGAGCAACTAAGGGGAGAATTATCTATCGATCGGCCCCAAACAATGAATGTATTGGTTGAGTGCTGCTTGTTGGCCGATTGATGGATGGATGGATGGATGAATGGGCGAAATGGCGGGTGGGTGAGTGGTTGCACACACTGTCTTTCCCTTGCCTTGGGGGGTTTGCCTGCCGCCTTGCCGGAAATAGGTGGTTGAGAAGAAGAGGTGTTAACACAATTGAATTGGCGGGTCTCCCTGCTTCTGTTCGGGCTCTGGAATGAAATGGCGCGAGGAATGTCGAGAATCGTGGGGCTGGATCTTCTTCGAGGTCAGGCTGCTTTCTAATAGACCTGAGGTAGTTAGACTTCTGCAGCGAAGGACCTTTTCTGCTCTGGTTTGGGGGTTTTATGCTTGTTTACTAAGAAAAGGGCAAACGCCTATACGGAGAGTGGGAAATAGGTTACAACGTGAGAGAGGGACGGGATTTTAATGAGCAAGCTCTCTCAGTTCTGTTATTAACAGAGGGTCGTGCAACGGTGGACTTGAGTTGAGCGAAGAAGGTTGAGCGGGGTGTCAGGTGGAGACGTACTGTCGAATGACGGTCTCCTGGTAGGCAGTTATGTAAGAGGTAATGAGGTAGTGTGGCAGGTAGTGCTGTTAGTGGTGATGGAGAAGAACAAGGTCGATGGGAGAAAATGGGGAGAGAGGCGTGGGAAAGCAAATGGACAGACAGACAGGTTGACGGGCGAGCTAGGCCTGCCACCATGCGTCTGCGGTTGGTCTCTTCTTGGCTACCCTGGGTAGGTGGTAGGTAGGCCGGCCGAATCAACGAACCAGTCTCGGTGCTCGCTCTCCTCAACCTCTTTTCTTTCGTGCTGCGTGCTGCTGCTAGGTACATGTAGGCTGAGGGATGAGGGATGAGGGAAGGGAGATGCATGTAGGTATCATCAAATGTACATGCTCGAGTTGCTTTCTCCTGCGTGCGCTAGGCTGGCACAAGACCTATCGATGGGCGAAAGAGGGCGCCGGTACATGCCACCCACGGCAAACCAAGCTACAATGCTGGAAAGGAGGGGCAATACACACACTCTCCCTCACACACTCCTCTCTCTTCTCTCCCCCTCTCCTCCGTCTTGGTGCTGCAGCTTCAGGCCGTCTTTCTGGATGACCTGATTTCATGCGTGTGGTGTACGAAAGGGGATATGGGGGAACTGCTCGCTCACCAAGATGCTCGACTTGAACACGAATCGTATCGACCGTAAAGAGAAGAGAGGGGACCGGGGGGTGACAAGCAGGGAAGAGGAGAGCGCAAAGCTAAGGTTTGTGTGTGGTGTGTGTAGAAATACCGCTTACCATGTCAACACCTAATGATGTTACGAGAGGACCCTGTCCCGTGGAAAACGGGAGGTTTGGCTGTCTTGATACCTGGTAGGTTAGGGGTGGTTAGGTTAGTCTTGCAGAAGGTCCAAAGTGGATATTCGATGTGACTGTACTTGTACTGTTGGATTTGGCTTCGAACTGGAATTCGGGGAGGTTTTGTTTACTAGGAGATGAGGAGCGAGGTGCGCACAGGTAAAGTAAAGTAGAGTGAGTGAGTGAGTGAGTGAGTGAGTGAGTGAGTGAGTGAGTGAGTGAGTGAGTAAGTAAGTAGGCAGTGAGCAGTGAGCAGTGGTAGTAAGCGGGATGTGGTGGTGCACGAAGGTTCCAAGTGTCGAAAAAAGAGCACAGAGGGAGGGGTTCGTTGGTGCTTTAATTGCTTGTTGCGCTGGCCTGCACTGGCGTTGCGGCGTGTTTCGATGGCGATGGGCAATGTGACACGCCCAACCGAATCGGGCCAGAAGTCAATTCTTTGCTGCAGACCACACCAAACGACGCGCCTATGATGATGACGATCGTTGGATGGTCCCTCCCGCATGCAGTGCATCTATCTACAGTGCTTGATCGAAACCAAGACCAGAGAGAACAGCCGTCTCTTGCTGATCTGATGACTCTTGTGTCGTGGGGATTTACAGTTTTCGACCTGAGTCGAGAGAATTAGACGCGAAAGAGTCGTCCAAACTGTCGACAAGGCGCGTGGCAAATGGCTATTGAGAAGTAGTAGCCGCCGTTGTTATTGTTGTTGCTTCTTCAAGTAGGATTTGGATGTCTTGTTCCCAGCTTGATTCGTCTGGTAAATGTAGCAGGAGGGGCACAACCGGACTGGAGGGGGAGCTGGAGGCGGGGTTTTTCGGTGTTGGAAAACGATAGAAATACTATATCAATCCGAATCCGATAGCTTCAGCTTGCTTTGCTGCACCACCCTACTTCGAAAAATAAAACCAACGGATCAAAACCAATCTCAGACCAGACTGTCTGAGATGACTTGCCGGCAGCATGAAACAGCTTTCCTCCACGGCGAGCTGCGAATAATATCCTGTTCTCCTGGACGTCCACTCTGCATCGTAAGCATGCTCTCTATGTATCCGAGCCATTGAAGAAACAGTGCTGCCTCTCTAGCACTCCCCACTCCAGCTCCAGAGTTCGAGTCCGTTAGCACGGGACGATGTCAAGTGACCTCTCTACCTACTGTCTGTGGGGACTGGGATATTTGACTTGGGGCCAGGGAGAGAGATCGGACTGAGAGGTCCAGAACGCCAAAAACGCACACGAGAAGCACGGCACCTTCAGCACGAAGATGGCGACAGCATGTCGGGTTTCGTGATGTAAGTGCTTGAGCTGCCACATATCCATGCTCGATATCGGTTTATGCACATTGCGAATACCTCGACAGAGAGCAGGACATCTACGATAGGCCAAGCAAAAGTATCTACCGAATCCAGGACATGCGGTCCTCCAACCAGGGATGTTATGATTACTGGATCTCGAGGGCCTGGCAGGGGTCAGGAGAGGGACGAATGAAAAGTGGGAATGGTCCAAGATGCAGGTGCTCATGTGCTCACTTCCGAGACGGGGAGTCGAGCGCTAAGAGTGCCTTGTAGCCGAAGTTTAAACCAGACCGTTTCTCGGCCTTCACGTCAGAGCGGAATTAGTGCTGGATTTGAAGCGATACTAACTAGAAAAACGTGCACTTTCGCTTCGAAGCCTGTGAAAGCGTCGGTTTAGGGCAGGGACGGAGCAGACCTGTATATATACTATGCAATTATTGTTGTTGATGTTTGGTTTGCCCTTCAGTATGCATGTGCCTACCATCAGATCCTGGATCTTGGGTCCAAAATATAGAGTAGAATTCTAGGATTAGTCAGACACAAGACATATGGAGTTGGTCCAGTGTATCATCATGTCTCTCGACTACTCTTGTCCGCGGCTACGTAAGAACTGTGCAAGACATCGTCGTCTCGGGGAGGCGAGGCGACGTTCTGAACAGAGTACAGACAGATGAGCGATGGTATAGACATTCATACGTAGATAGTCTGATGTTACCGTTGAAATAGTTTGTCCCACTTTTCAACCACATATCTGCATACATCAGTACCACTATCAACCCCTCGTTTCCCAGCAGCTCCAGCTATTGTAAAAGACGGGTATCTTTATCCCCAGAGTGCAGGGTAGTCCCACCGCGCGCATATCGAACTGTGTGTCCTTGAGCGAATAGAAACAGAAGCGAGCCAGATCCTGCCCCGCAGCCACATCCCAACATCTCGTAAAATACTCTTGTCCTTGTCCTTGTCCTGGTATCAATATCGAGCAGGCAGCTCAAGACCTGGTTCTTTGGGGCGTGACAGCATGATTCTTGCCGCAGACGGAGCCTTGGCAGTGACGCCTTGGAATAGCAAGAAGAGTTCCTACCCGTTTCACGAGAATGGCCCACGATCGACTGACTTTGCCATACCCGCACCGCACCTGATAGCCCGACCGGTTGGCTCAAGAGCCCCTCCAAATCCCTGTGGTTATTTTATCTTAGCCATGCATCATCAGGCGCTTCTTTGCGCTGCGAAGCTACGTCGAGCAGGTCATATAGTAGAAACAAACGGCTTTCCTTCCGGGCACTGTTGCTGCTGGCCATGGTGCTCCTGAGAAATTCTATCCCCTTTTCACCGCCGCCAATACCTCATCATATTACTTTGCTGATTGGCATCTTCTAACGTATCGGGATGCGGCTAAGAAGGACAGACACGTACCCCTGGCCGGGCAGACCTGGTCCTATCCCGGCCCAGCCATCAGTCAGGAACGTGATCGAAGTCGGGCGTAAGTACAGGTCTAGTGCGGGCCTTTCCCCCCCTTTACCTCTCCCTCCTTCCAACGCTTTTGCCTGGTGGGGGCAGCTGCGCAGCCTGAGAAGCTTGGTGCATTTGACGAACAGGTGGCTACCGAGCAGGTCGGTCACTCGCACGCACTGCCAGCAATCTGGATACGGGATTGGTGGTCTCATGACGACCCGCGTTTTGCACGCTAATGGCAACCCTATTCCTGGGCAATTCCGCTCGTCTAGGCCTCGTACCTGAGAGCCTCCGATGACTTCACCCGTTGCTTGACTTCTATTCTGGGCACATGTCCAAGGACCCAGAGGAGAATTGCACCTTCGAGATCAACATGGTGTATCTGGCAAGATGTTTCAGCGAACACGCTCTTTGCACATTGGTGCTCTCTCCAACATCGGGGTTTCCCCCCTCCCATTTGATTCCCGGCCAGCGGTGGCTTGGGTCGGATCCAAAAGGTTTTTAAGATCTGCCACATGTCTTCAAAAGTCAGTCTACAGCACCAATTCCCACACTGGCTGGCTAGACCTCGAGAGACCATGACCCCCTGGAAGAGCAAGGGCCCGTCTGCCACATTGCAACTGGGTACTTTAGCCAGAGTTCAAAGAAAAGCTGACGACGGAAACAATCGCAGTCCAGTGACATGCATGATAGTACAAGCCAATTGCAGACGGCGGAAGTAAGAAAAAGAAGAAAAAGAAAAAGAAAGGAGTCACTGGAAGAAAGTCTTCTCACCACCGAGGTTAGTCTTGCCCCATATAGTAAAATGCAACTCTAGGTACGGAGTATCAAAACAGCTACCTGCTTACCTACTACGTCGTATGCACTGAAACAAGGTAAATTGAGAGGTTTTCAGATGCGAAAGAACTCATTTCACTGTTCCAGAAAACATGCTCAATTGGCGCATCATCCCCGGCAGAGGAGCGTCGAATGAGCCAATGACTGCACACAGATGGCTCGACCCGAAGAAAGTCGTTCTCGTCAGATCGTGGTCCCTCGTCGGCGTGAGCATGTGTACAACCAACAGCAGTGGGCGGGACCATGGCCAGCCAGGATTGCCAGTCCCGATCGTAGATGCCCACGTCGTCCAGTCGGAAGTCGACGAGGCTCGGGCCTATCGGGGCCAAGAAGTCTGACAATCGGTGGTTGGTTTGTGTTTGCATCGCATCAACGCCATTCGTCTCGACGGCAAACAACGCGCTGTGCGACCAACAGCACACATTCGTTCGGCAAGCCACCTCCACTTCCGGCGTCTGCTTCCGGCTCTATCGTTTTATGAAATTTGTATGGCCCACTGCCGCCAAGTGGAACAGCTAGAGGGTTGGTCTTCGTGCTATTTATTGCCCTGGGCTGCTGGGTGGGCTCTTCTCTTGATACCACCCCTAAACAGAGAGTGGCTTAATAAGTCCCCTGTGCGTGGGCAAGGCCAGCCGACCTCGCTATCAATATGCTTGCCGGGTGAAATCAGCTGCGCTCCCCGGTAGCATGCTACATACGTGTAGGGCCTAGCCGTCAATCATCCGTTAGGCCCATTCGCTCGTGACAGCAGCTCAACGCTTTTGGTCTTGGAAACGGGCATTGTCCTTGAACCTGCATAAGCTGGCGGCAAGGCTGGCTAGGGGGCCTTTTGTTGTGCACATGTAAACACACATCGTCTTTAGTATAGGTAAAAAAGGGTGTGTGCGGCGGCTATGTAGCTGTCCTATCCCAACAAGACACCGGGTGTCCTGAAAGGTAGGGGTTTACCCGAGACAGCCTCCAGCTTCTCTTACCCTGTGCCGCGGAGATGTGGATGGCAGGCCAGAGCGGTTCCCAGGCTCCCGGGTGCCATTCAGGACCTCTTTCACTGATTCAAGCACCTGGATATGTCTGAGGGAACTTTAGGTATAATCGTCGTTTTTCTCATCAGCATTGTGAGTTCGAGGGTTAAGCATCAGGTCTCGGACCTTCGTCATTCCAAATGCCTTGCCTCGACGGTGTAGCTTCAAACCGGCCACACTGGACAGGATATCTCTTGCATTAAAAACGAATGCCTTAGGACTACTAATGTATGCGCGTCAGGCTTGACGCCCTGATCTTCCCAATTGGGAGGTTGCCTACATAAGATCCTCTTTCGGCCATTGATTATGATGATGACATAGGGTGGGGTAGTCTGTTCGGAGTATAGTTCGGGAGAAAGAAAGCTTCTGGAGGAAACCGATCGGTGGGTAGGATAGGAACGGGAGGAGGAAGTGAAAGAAGGGCCTGGGTTATCTGAAGCTATTCCATCCAACCTTCGATGTACATATGTACATGGGTAAGGTCTACATATGTATGTAGTAGGTACTCAGTGGAGGCTTGTCAACGTCAACGCTATCGTCACCCGCCAGGCCCCGGCCTCGCCCCTTGGCTTGCCGCCACGGATCGGGAGACCTAAACAACGTAGCACACCTACCTCCCTACGTGAAAGCATCCCAGTGGCTGGTTGAGTCTTCGCAGTGTGCGAATATCCGATCAACCACCATGTCTTGTGCAATTGGCTATCTACGCAGCTTTCTAGGTTCCTCTCCTCTCCCCCAGCCGTGTTCAGGCCCCACGGTTCCAACGGGAGTCCAACGGGAGGGCTAGCAGCCAAGCTGGGTCGGCGAAAGGAGAGCAGCATATGCTATGCACGCACTAGGACTTCCATTTTGGGCGACCTGCTGATCAGCCTATCCCATGTCTCTCATGCAGCCGTAGTGAAACCTTTGTCGGGATGCGGGTTTTGCCTACTTAGTATTGGCGAGGGGTCTGGCTGGCATCTGATCATGGGATTTTCCCCTCCCATGTGTGCGTAAAGTAGTTATGCATCTGCGAGATTTTGGGGAGACATCCAAAAAAAGAACATCATGATTCTCAGGCCGGTTTTGTTGTTTCTTCACACTTCCATGTATATGCAGTAGAAGTCCATTGGATCAACAATGCCGCTTTCTATCTGTCCCTGAGTCAGGAGGGCCAACCTATCAGTTCACCAACCTTCAAGGCCTCGATCCTTGTCAGACAGGCCAAGATGGAAAAAAAAAGCACGGATAGCGACATGTCAACAGCTTCAGCCGACTTTAGTCTTCGAAGGGACAAATCGACATGGCTTCATTTCCTCTTGGAGCATCATGGATTCTAAACACATTTGTCATGTCTCTAGATTTGTCCCATTTTCCCACCTTGGTACCTCAGCTGGTTTATGTTTTACCTGGAGGACGGTATGGCAATGCCTGCCATATCGCTGACTATCTACACACTGCAAGATTATACCGAGTCTACGGCGGGGAAGGAGGTGTTCAGAGAGAAAGGGGGCAAAAGACAGTTACAGCTCACGCTACACTACAGGGAAACCATATCCATTTCGGCCGCAATGTTGAGAAAGAATTCCTTTTACACGTCTCCCTTGCAAACCTTACGCTGCCTCAATCCTCTTTTATCTCTTACCTGAGTGGTCTGTGATTCTCGAGATAATGCAACGTGCCGAGCCGTCTGACTGGGAATTCTTTTCTTCTTCCTCTATTCCCTTCCTATCTCCTTACTTATCCCGCTTACTCGTGCCTTTCTTTCTTCATTATGCCAAGATTTGTTACTGCATTGATCGATGTCAGACTTGCCGAAAGCTTGTTGCCACCTTTTGTCTCGATGGTACAGGGACAGAAGAAGAGAATCAAGAAGCCGGGGTGTGGATGAAAAATGGGCTTGGGTCAATAAAAGAACGGTTCCTTCGTGCGCCAGCAAAATAATGATGTATACCGGGCTACGACTAGACAGCAGCAGCTTGATTCCCAGCCCCAAAGGAAGACGGGCTGAGAGCTCTGTGCTTTTCCAGTTTCTTTTCCGCATCGGCTGCGTTTCTTGAGCAGGGTCTTCATATACATCAAGAGTAGATATGGTTGGAGCTTCCTATCACGTGTGAAATCGTATAGTCCGCCAGAGCAGCATATCTGTGCCCGGAAAACAGCCATTGTTAGGTATTAATGCTATTGTCTTTTTTCTTTCTCTTTTTCTCCTCCACGTCTTTAATGTAGCATTGGCTCGGATACGGTCTCTTGTCTCTATGTAAGCCACCAAGCTTCGCAGCCTAGTCTATCCCTGGTACTATTTCAACAGTAGATCCCATAAGGCGTCCTTCTCCATGTAATCGTGATGGATGATATTTACCAGCCAAGTATCGCGCTTTGTGCGCTCCAAGAGCCTACTACTTTCAGTGCCTTTGCCGTAGACCTTGGCCCATTCACCCCAGATTCCATAGGCCTCCTCGCACCACGCTCGGAAACTGACCTCTTCGATGATGGTTGGCGTGACAATCTCTTTACCCGGGAAAACGCCCCAGGTCACGGCGTTTGTGCTTGCTTCAACGGCCTCTCCTGAAAGCCCACCTGTCTCGTCTGAGGAGACAAAATCGCCATTCGCGTTCGCAGCAAAGAAACAAACAGAGTCTTTGATTTCGGAAGACTGCAGTTTCTCGTACAGCACCTTCCAGTCCGCCGAAGGGATGAAGAACTCAACAAAAGCTTTCTGGAAAACAAAACCCTGTTGTGGACCCCAACCGAAGGTGGAATCTGAAGATCGAAGGCCGTTGACGGCTGGTTGCGACGCCACGGTCCACCATCCCTTCGAGTTCAGCCCCAACAGGGGGCTGGCTGATGGTCAGGGTCTCTGCGTTGAATTCCTCCTCACTCCAAGGAATCGCAGATAATTCGCCCTTCAGATGTTTTACAAATAGATTGCTGATGTCTTCAGGCTTGGTAGGATGGCCCCAAAAGCTTATAGCCTGCGCGTTGGTGACGTGCAAGCTGGGGCCGTAGCCGTCGATTTCGCCATAAGCTGGGGATCTGGCATCTCCCCATCTTCCGTTGGGGTAATCATCCCATGTTGCTTCACGACCTAACACGCCTTCGCCTTCAGAGATCGCAAGCGTGTTGGCGCGAGTATTGATAGGCTCGACCGGTATACTAGCATCAGCTGCGGTGGTTTCGTACTCAGGGTGTGACGGAGTTCGACCCATAACAATAACGCGATTGCGCGGGTCGGATCCGATTGAAGACTGCCGACGGGAATGATCGTGGGCTGGGGGAGCGAGGGAGTCCTGAGGGGTTGAGGACCCGTTCACTGTAAGAGCGGGAATGTTGGGTAACAGGTCGTCCGCTACCGCTTCTTCTTCGCCAGGCGTGCTGGGCGGGATAAGGTCCGACCGCTCCAGAATGAACGATACAGCCTTCTCAAGATTGAGGGTGTAGAAGTGAAACCCCTTGGGGCCAGGAGTCCGACCCTTGATCTCCTTGACACGCTCAACGATCTCACTAACGATATCCACGCCCACGTTCTTGACCCTTTCGTCGTCTTGTTTGACAGCGTCTAGGCGAGCCATAATGGGATCTGGTATCGAGGCATGGCTGAGCTTGGTAGTTCGTTTAATCATCTGGTAGCTCTGAATGGGCATGAGGCCGGGGATTAGGGGGATTGTCCTGAACGCGCCGCTGGGGTGTTCTCTCAACGTGCGTTCGAACTTATCGTACGCATCAACGTCAAAAAAGAGCTGTGTCATGATGAAATCTGCCCCGGCAAGTGTTTTATCCACTAGATACGACAAGTCGTGCTCTAAGCTCTGCCCTAAAGGGTGACTGTCGTCGGCATGCCCCTCTGGATACGCCGCCACGCCAATGCAGAAATAGTCGCCGTGGTTCTTTCTGATGTAGCGCACAAGATCTATAGCCCAGACGAAAGTAGAATCAATGGCATCTTCGGGGTCGTGATTTGGGTCCTCGTACTCGTCCGCTCTCGGAGGATCACCACGTAAAGCCAAAATGTTTCGGATGCCAAGGACCTTTGCGTCCTCCAAAGTCTGATCTATCATCTTCTTGCTCATGTTGGTACACGTCAGGTGCAGACATGTGGTCAAGTTGAGCTCTCTCTGACAGATCTCTGCAAGTTCCAGGGACTTGCTCGACGTCGAGCCGCCGGCGCCCCATGTAACATTGACGAATAGTGGCCGCAGAGCCCTGGCCATCCTGTCAAGACGATCGCGAAGGTTGGAGAAGCCCATGGCGGTTTTGGGAGGAAAGAACTCGAGCGAGGAGTAGCAGGCATCTGCCGGCAGAGCGGCTATCTTGTCTGTTATTTTCTCCATTGCGAGAGAGGGATGGAATCACAGCGTCGTGTGCTACAGGCCCGAGAGTTTGGCGAAGTCCCAACGAATAGAGACGGGCGGAGGGAATCGACCTTGGTGGTTATGTCGATGTTTCGGTTTCGGTGGACAATGGTTGACTGCGTGGCGATGGACGCCGACGATCTGGTTCAAGCCCAAGCGGTATCGCTCACAGGTTTGCCGCAAAGTCGGAAAGGCCGCTAGGGGAGCCACGAGCGACTCTGGTGAAAGGCTGGCAATGGCAGTGGCAATGGCAATTGACTGTTGATTGGGGGTATTCTAAGGATCCAACCGAGTAGATTGAATAGACGAGAAGGACCAGGCCTTTGGATTACGAAGAATGGGATCGGGTCTGCCGTCCGTCAACTTGCTACTGTTCTCTAGGAAGATAAAGAATTGCCCCGCGGCTGCGTTTTCGGCGGGCAACCCCTCGGTCAGTGCCCTGTATGTACCCCATTCCAAAGGTTCCAAAGATTCCATCTGCCACCCGCCATCCGCCATCCGTCGTGTCCCCCGCAACACGGCAGCCTCTCTCACGGCCGACGGGGAATTTGCGCGCCCAGGACACAATTCCGACTTCACATATACTCGGTATGTAACCTCAAGTACGCGGCACGTGGTGCGTGGTGCGTAGTGCGTGGTACGTGGTACGGGATCCGATCCCTGCTCCCTGCTCCCTGCTTCGTGCCACCTGCCACCTGCCACTTGCTCCCCGGCTTGCCGGCTTGCCAGCTCACAGTACTGATACACACATATATACGCGTACAGGGATGACGGGCTCCGCCGGCATTACGTGATGGTGATAGGCTCCCAACTACCCAGCTTGGGTTGAGATCTCTTATCGCACGTCTGTCTCTGTGTGCTCTGTCTATCGTGTATCCTCCCTTCACACCAGCGTGCATTTGTAAGCCTCCCCCTTGGCTCGGCTTGCTGGGGAAGGTCGTGCCTCCATTATGATCCTTCGATATGTATGCACTCCAGACTGATCCATGTCGCCATTCAGCACCGTAATATTATGTATGTGGTGCTTATCTATCCCATATGTCTAATAAGTTACAATCCTTCTTCGCCTTCACCGTATCTGTGACACTTCAGCTCTTACTCTCCCTTCCCCCATATTCCATCTTTTGCATCGTTGTCCAATACCTATCTCGGCCTTTAGATTGCCATCTATCCAGTACTGCCAGCTCAAGGAGTAGTATACATCCGTGGTGGCGGTAGATAACAGCCAGCCAGTATGGACTCTAAGGAGACTATCAGAGTGGCGAAGCCGCGGCCGAAGGATATGAGCCATCATTTCTCGGACGTGTCACTCGCCCGTATTCCCAGTAAGATGAAGGAGTACTACAAGTACTTTCTGATTCCTGGTATTGGCCAGCTCGCCGGTGGTTCGTAGCCTATTCTTTCTTTTTTTCCCGCCTACCTCATTGCATGTGCCAGCCAATCGGCCAAGGCTAACAATATCGGGGAACTTCCCACCGTTGCCGGCAGGTCTCCCTCATCCCCAATTCTTTCCGTACGACACCCTCGAGGCGCAAACCGCTAAGCCGGAGAGGTGGACGCCGACGCCGAACCATCCCGGCGTAGACTCCGCCCTGGTCTCCCAGCTGGCCTCGACGTCGCCTTTGCCGCCGCCGCCGCCGCCGCCTTCGAAATCTGCAAAATCCCCGGACCCCCGCGCGGCACCGGAACACGTCGTTGTACCGCATGATGGCGAGGGCAGCAACCCGCTCAAGAAGGTTGATCTAACCACCGCGCTCCAGTACGGCCAGGCCGGCGGCTATCCAGCCCTGCTATCCTTCGTCCGACAGTTCGCGCGCGAGAACCTACACCCGAACGTGCCGTACGAGGGCGGGCCCGAAGTCGTTATGACGGTCGGCTCGACCGACGGCATGTCTAAGACGTTGGAGCTTTTTACCAACATCTGGGTCGAGGGGAAGAGCCCTGTCAGCGAGCGACAGGGCTTGCTGTCCGAAGTGTTCATGTACGCCAACGTCCTCAGCCAGGCACTGCCCCGTGGTTTGAATGTTGTGCCCGTGGAAATGGACGGCGAGGGCATGGCGACCGAAGGGCCTGGTGGGCTGGAAGACGTCCTCGCGAACTGGGATGATAGCAAGGGCAAGAGGCCTCATCTGATGTATACGGTAACGTAAGTTGAGCTTTATGTGTGCGACCTGGGTCAAGAGTCGGACCATCTCGGCACGGCTTCAGATCTTGATCGTTCCCTCAGCTAACATCGATCAACAGGATGGGTCATAACCCGACAAGTGGCGTATTGTCCTTGCAGCGCCGGAAAGAGATCTATGCCGTCTGCAGCAAGTACGACGTCATCATCGTCGAGGACGATCCATACTGGTATTTGCAATACCCTTCGGCTGAACGTAACGAAGCCAAGGCCCGTGGCTTGCCTATTCCGGAACCTAAAGGCGCCAACGCATTAGAGAAGAAGTCCGGGTTTGATTTTTTGGACTCCCTCGTGCCTTCGTTCTTGAGCGTTGACACCGACGGCCGCGTCGTCCGTCTTGATACCTTCTCCAAGACAGTCGCCCCCGGTTGTCGTCTGGGCTGGGTCACAGCGGCGCCTGAGATCGCGGAGAGGATCCTTCGCATCAGCGAGACCGGCACGCAACAACCATCCGGATTCGTCCAGGCTATGATCGCGCAGACCATCATGGGCCCGCAGCAGACCGAGGAGGGCAGTGCGACCATGAGCCTCTTCTCGGCGCTGCGCTCGAGCCGCGAAAAGGCGGCGTTCAGCGGTTGGAAGGTGGACGGCTGGGTACGTTGGCTGGCGGGCCTGCGCGGCGAGTACGAGCGCCGTATGAACCGCATGTGCACCATTCTTGAGGAGAATGCCTACCAGCTAAAGCAGTCGACGCCCATCCGCCCGTCCGACGCCGACTGGGGCGTCATCACCAAGACGCAACTGTACGACTTCGACTGGCCTCGCGGCGGCATGTTCCTGTGGATGCGCATGCGCTTCGAGCGGCACCCACTGTGGGAGGCACCCGGATCCAACGGCCTTCCGCTCAACGGCCGGGCGCTGACCACGGCGCTCATGATCTTCCTGACCCATAAACCCTACCTAGTCCTCGTGTCACCGGGCCTTATGTTCAGCGCCACACCGCAGATAGCCGAGGAGCGGGGCTGGGCGTACTACCGCTTATGCTTCGCGGCCGAGAGCGATGAGAACATCGACAAGTGTTCCCAGCGCCTCGTCCAGGGCATCCACCGCTTCTTCCGCATCAAGAAGGTTAAGGAGCTCGAGCAGCTTCTTGATGAAGCTAACGCCGTGAGCGAACAGGGGTGGTTCGAAGATGAAAATGGCCTAGCGAATATGGGAACATATATGGGCTGCTAAATGTGTAAACGGTTGCTTATGTGCGATGAATGTAGAGATTGTAAGGACTGTGTCAATGATATGAACATAAACTGGCACAACGCATGACTGCAAGATATCATTACCAGTAATGTGACAAACAGTTGGAGAAGAGCGACTGCCATTTTTAAAGAGAAGTAAGCCCGTCTTTTCAACGACATGATTCTGCCATACGATTCATGTGTCACATGGTATCGGTCAAGTCGCCCTGGCCATTCACCGTTCACAAGCCAGTATCCAGTGAAGTTGATACCCAGTAAAGGGCATCAAACTTACCCCTCCAAGTATAGTAGTACAACGCGGCAACGTACAACATAATGGCTACCCTTGATCATGTTAATTCGAAAGGGCCTAACTACGCTGAGATGGACTACGCAGGTCTGATGTCGGCTGTTGTCAACAATGGTGTAAACCTTGGAAGTGATTAGTGTGTACCGTGCTTGACACGGAGAGTTCACCACACAAGTACTCTGGCTATTGACGAGAAGGCAGGCATATCATTAAGGCAGTCAAAGGCCACCAGATACAGTTCGTGCAGCATCGAACATTTTATAGATTAGTCATGATCACAATCAATTCATTCCCCTTAAGTGGAGGGCAAATTAGACCCTGTATGAAATCATCATTGATTTACTCGTAAACCGAGCCGGTACGCCTCAGTAATAAACGAACCCATAACCCATTCCCTGAAATATCAATACTGCTCACCAAGCATTGAACTCGCTTAATCCTGGTTGACAATCTCCTTGAAGAGAGCAGCCGTGGGCTGGGGCTTGCCAGCAGGGGCCTTCTCCTCACCAAGCTTCTCCTTGACAAAGGTGGCGTGGTAAGGGTTGAGGCGCAGCATAACCTGCTTGTTGCGCAGAGGGTTCTTCTTCTGGACGTGAGCACGCTTGGTAACGGCACCACCCTTGGGGGCGCGCAGGACGCTCTGGATTTCGGAGCTGTTGATCAAACGGGTGAGATCGGCGTTGGAAACCAGGTTGGAAGGCAGCAGGAAGTCCTTCTTGAGCTCGGAGGGCTTGGTGGTGGTGCCGTAGATGTTGTCGAGGGCCTTGAAGGCGGCGGAGGTCCAGACGATGAAACGGCCGAGGTGGCCACCGGGGGCGAGCTGGAGGAGGTTGAGGGAGTAGACATCGCAGGTCTCGCAGCCGGGCATGTTGCGGAAGCCCTTGACGAGCTCCTTGCCATCAACGGCGGAATCGTAGATGACAAGAGGACCGCGGCGCTGGGTGTGACGTCGGCCTCGCATCTTACCCTTACCAGCTCGGAGCTTCTTGGACTTCTTGGCCTTGAGCACATCGGCACCAGCACCAACGGAGGTCAGGATCTTGAAGGCAGCGGCAGTCTTGGCGGCAGCAGCACCCTCGAAGATGGAAGAGTCAATGACCAGGGGAACCTCGGGGACGGAGGAGATCTGGTGACCACGGGCGAGCAGCAGAGGAGTGACGGCAGAAGCAGCCAGAGCGGAGGCAGTAGCGAATCGCCTTTGCGGAGCAGCATGTTAGTAATTGGCCAAATCTTCGAGGTGGTATCCATCTAAAACTCACTTCTGGCCCTGGTTGATCTTGATGTGCCACTTGCGCCAGATCTTGGTGGGAGCGAACATGCGACCGGATCGACACATGTTACCGAAGGCGGCCTGACCGGCACGGTGGGTACCACCACCCGAGACACGAGGAATACGGGCAACAGCACGACCAGTACCCCAAGACTCGGCAGAAGTCTGGTGACCAGCCTTCTCGCTCACGGCGTAGGGCTGACGCTTGTTCTTGGCCATACCGGTGTGCACCTGCTGAACGATATCAGGGCGAATAGGCGAGGTGAAGACGGTAGGCATAGGGTGGGTGGCTCCCGAGGGAGCACCGTCCTTGCCGATGATGGTGACAGTCGGTCGAGACATTTTGGCGTCGGTTTGGTGAGGTCTGTTTTGGCGAAAATGTTAGTTGAGAATTACTCAGACTGATGAATTGATTGATTGCCGACGCGAACCAGAGTCCAAAATAATATAAAAATCAATCAAAGGCGAGAGCCAGCAAGGCGAATTGCAAAGACTTACCTCGACGGCGGGTTGAGCTGTTGGGGTTAGTAGTCGTCTTCTGATCGTGAAGTCGACTTTTTTTCCTTGGTGGAGGAGCTGGTAAGCAGAAAGTCGAGAAATCTGCAATCGCACGCACACAAAGCCTGAATTTTGCACTTGTGGGAGGGCAGCAGGGTTGGAAGCGGGTAGGTGCCCAGACCCACTACTCCCAGCTGGGGATGATGGCTAAGTACATAAACTACCTAAAAGAATATTTATTCACTAGAGACTTACTCCGTACAGCCCCATCTTATTATTACTAAAAGTATAGGACCCGCTTAAAAAGGAAAAGAAGAAAAATACTGAACCGAATCTTAGAAGCCCACAAACTCGAGTTACATCTGTCATTACAATACCTTATGCTTCAAAAAGTCAAAAGGTATACTCCGATGCGGGGAATCGAACCCCGGGCTACACGGATCTGCACTGAGAGCGTGTAATGTTAGCCACTACACCACATCGGAAATGAGTTGAACGATGTAAGTACAGTCTCTAAAATAGATTATATATATAAACATGTTCCTATTATCTGCTAACTTTTATCTTTGTGTACCAATATATGTATATGTGTATCCGGAAATTCTATACATTTCGGATTCTCGGCTACTAAGTGTAAAAGCAATTCCATTCTGAGAGCGTCTTCGCTTTAGTAATTGCCTGTTGGAGATTTAAGTTGCCCAAAGAGCCTTTAGGCCAGCGCCTCTCCAATAAACGCGGCCCCAGGTCCGAGCCCATTTGATCGAGTTTTGTTGGGCTTGGAAGGGTACTTATTTGTGCAACTCCTATCATGCTAAAGCGGAACGATCTTGTGGCGTGTAAGCTGCTTAGCTGGCAAGATCATCATCCTCGTTCTGACATTGTATTTCGGCATTTTGACTTTGAGTGTAGCCGCCACACAAAGCGGCGGCCAGGCCAGGTAACTTTACCTCCTCGCTTACGCTGGGGAGATGCCGGCCATCAAGACGACAGTCATATAATGATACGACGACTTCCTATTCAAGCACTGGGCAAGGTAAGTCGTCCCAGTACCATGTTTTCCATGTGCCCCTAGAAATACGAAGGTGAACTCAGTGCATACACCTAATAGGCCCAGCTCCGATAGATTGGGCTTGGTTTCAAGGGTTGCCGCGGATTCTGTACGTGCATGGAAGCTGAAGGCGGTAGGCTAGTGATACCCTCATATTGGGGGGGTTATACCTCACCAAAGCCTCAATTTAGGATTCTCTAGGGCCTAGCCATACATTTCAGCAAGCGTCAGCCTGTATTGTCATATGATACTCCTAACGGACCAGCGGCAAAGTCAAGACGACAGACGCGCCCAGAATTATCTCTTGAAGTAGCAAGATGAAAGGGAGTGCACTTATTTAGCTGATATAACGCCCCTGGAAACCACAGACCAGAATGACGCGACTTGCCATCGGCGACCCTTCAGTGCCACCCGCCAAGTGTGCGTCCATATGTCTAGAGCGCACTTCTGTTGGCTAAACCTGCTAGTCCGCTAATCAGTAATAACCAAGAAACTTTAGATAGACAGATACCAATTTCTTTCCCTTACCAGCCATCTTTGAAATTCACTTCTACTCAGGGGAGAGAACCAAGCCTTACTAGTGGGCTTAGGATCTTCGTGTGTTACGAATGCGCCAGCAAGATGGAACGCACGAACATGGGCTGGACAAGAAAACATGAACGTGCCGACGTGGCCATGGTCTTCCCTCAGGGTGGTTATCATGCTTCTATTTGAACAATGATCCATTGCGATTATCGTCTTGTTCTCCAAACCTCAAGCATGTATACTGGCTAAGAGTGGCAGCCAAGTCATTCCTTCTCAACCACGCTCGCATCATCCCCGCCTTTGAAACAAGCATCTGGCAAATATGTGGCTGTCAAGCTGTGTCGCGAGCTCCATGCTCTTTCTGAGTACCTATGCCGACCCAACATGGCCCTCCTCAAACGATGAGTTAGAGGAGATCATGTACCAAATATCGTCTGTCAACAGCCGCGGATTTGGCGGTACTGTGATTCCTTGCTCGAGCGAGGCAGCAGGACCTGGTCGACAAAATGCCGCCGAGTGGCTTCGGACTGCGTTCCACGACATGGCGTCAGCAAACATCTATTTCCAAACAGGGGGCCTGGATGGTTCTCTGCAGTTCGAGACAAGCAGGCCAGAGAACACGGGACCTGGTTTTGTCACGTCTCTGGAGTTCTACTCGTCCTATTATACCAGCCGATCGAGCCTGGCAGATCTGATCGCCCTTGGGGTGTACTTCGCCGTCAGGTCATGTGGAGGCCCGGCGGTCCCCATTCGTGGGGGCAGAATCGATGCGACAACGCCTGCGCCCGATTCTCAGGTCCCGCAGCCGCAGAATAGCCTATTCACATTCCAAGGGCAGTTCCAACGCTTAGGCTTCAGTGGTGTAGAGATGATCCAGGTCGTTGCATGTGGACATAGCATGGGCGGTGTCCATTCCCCCGAGTTCAACGATATCGTACCATCGGGGACGCCGGAAGGGGAGATGGCTTTCGACTCAACCGTAGCAGGGTTCGACAATAAGGTGGTAACAGAATATCTGAATAACACAACCATGAACCCACTCGTGGTTGGAATGGTTCCAATTAAGAATTCTGACGGACGTATCTTCAGGTCAGACAACAACCAGACAGTGCGCGCTTTGGCAGATCCGGCTTCCTTCCAATCGACCTGCCAGCAAGTCTTGCAGAAGATGATCGAAGTTGTGCCTCCAGGTGTTGTATTGTCTGATCCGATCCTCCCCTACTTTGTCAAGCCAGTCGGGATTCAGCTGGCATTAGACGATTATGCGTCGACCATGACACTGACCGGCTCCATACGTGTCCGGACAACAAATCTGCCACCATCAAATATCAACAGCTTGACACTGACGTATAAGGATCGAAAAGGCGGCAACTCGTGCGGTTCTGCCGGTTGCTCGATAACTGTGAAGAGCAATGGTGTCACGCAAGGCTTTGATGACACGTTCTTATGGTTTCCGCTTACAACCACGGTCCCAGCAATGACAGGCATCTCGTCGTTCACAGTGACCCTGAATCTCGCCAACGGGACCATTTTGTCTTTCAACAACAATGGCGCTTCTTATCCAATCGATGATGGAATCTTGTTGCAGAAGCCTCAGAGCTGTTTCCTGCAAACTCTTGGGCAGCTTACCGTTACTGCGGCAGTCCGAAATGATCTCGGATCCCTCCCTGTGACTTTATCGGTCACCAACCAAATACCAAGCAACTATCCGGTGCCCACTCTGGTCAACAATAGCATAGCCATGACTATGGGAGACTGCGTGGGAATGTACACGTTCTACATTGCCACCTATATCATCACAGGGGGCATGGCCGGTACAGCCAAGATTGATGTCACAAGTGGCAATGGCTCAACAGCCGTTGCTGACGCCTTTAACAACGCGTATGAGCTGAACGGGACGTGCCGCCCCTTCTCTAAACTACCATCATTAAGATGCACCATGCCAGGCAGCTCTTCGTCATCGGCTATCTCCCCTTCTTCCAGTGCTAGCAGTAGCGCGAGTGCCAGCTCAAGTGCGCCCAGCTCGGGGGCCTCCACCACAAGTTCAAGCAGCAATTCGAGGACCACAAGCTCAAGCACATCAGTGACCACCATTGCTCCTACATCCACCACGAGCACAGCGGCGGCGGCCACCCCCACGCAGAAAATGCAAGTAGGCACGTACTCTTTAGTCGGCTGTTACAAGGAAGTCATAGATAATCATCGCGCTCTTGGCTCACAAGGCATGGCCGTTGACTCGATGACTACCGAGATCTGTGCCACGTTTTGCAGGAATTACCACTACTTTGGGACCGAATTCGGACGCGAATGCTACTGTGGCAACATGATCGACACGAGAAGCACGCCCACGCTAATGACCGATTGCAACATGCCTTGCGCGGGCGACAAGAGCTCATACTGCGGTGCCGGCGACAGGCTCGATGTCTACTTCTCCACCGCGACGACCGGCCCTTCGCAGCCGCCGATCGTGGGTAAGTACAACTCGTATGGGTGTCAGACGGAGGGCACTACATCCCGAGCGCTAAACGCCCTCCGAACTGCCAGCGATAGCATGACGCTTGAGATGTGTGCCAGCTTCTGCGATGGCTACACGTACTTTGGTACCGAGTATTCTCGGGAGTGTTACTGTGGTAACAGCTTCACAGAAGGCTCGGTGGTAGCAGGAACTTATGATTGTTCCATGGTCTGCGCGGGAGATGTGAAGGAGCTGTGTGGTGGACCTGATCGATTGAGTGTCTATACGACAAAGGATTCGATGAATCTCGCGAGCACACACCAACAAGCACAGCTCGAAGCTTGAGAGAAAGACGCGGGGGCAATCATTGAGCCAGTGGGATAAAGGCTGTCTGTGCGAAGGCAATATTTGTTAGGCAGTGTGTGATGATTTAATGCGAATGTGGCGGTGGACCAATAGGGCGTGAAGCGACATATAGCATCTGGGTTATTATCCATGGCTATCTTTGTAGGACTGCTTAGTCTTGAGCACATGAGGCTGGGAGCAAGATATGTATATATGAGCAGTGACAGTGGTGCCTAAACACTAAATAGCTGAGATCTCCCTGATGCACCATAACAAGCGCAAGCGGGACAAGTGCGAGTGCAACACGCGCTGTGGCCTGACATGACCACTCAAGAAACAAACCCCTCCAGTACCTCCAGTACA
This sequence comes from Apiospora kogelbergensis, assembly GCF_038363985.1. Lineage (NCBI taxonomy): Eukaryota > Fungi > Ascomycota > Sordariomycetes > Amphisphaeriales > Apiosporaceae > Apiospora > Apiospora kogelbergensis. The sequence continues at coordinate 3,348,320 of NW_027117422.1, forward strand.
CACTTCCAAAGAAAGAAAAGAGTGATCCAGTATGTCGACAATGGGCTTGGGACTCACTAGTTTATCACCACAATTGTGACAGCCAATATATCCCTTCTGTTAGCGACAACGCCTGTGCTGCATTGTTGGCAGCATGAATTTGGTCTAGGATGGACATCGAAAGGTAAGCAAGCTTTCTGCCGTTTCATTGTTGTCTTTTTTATTCACACCAAATCGTGCTCGTATTTCCATATGGCGCGTTCGATCTCGGCTTGGGTTCACTGATGGCGGCAGTGGTGCATACAACAGGCAGCTGGCTGTCCCACACCAAGCGCCAGCACCTACGTTAGCACCCACCATGAGCGCTATCAGCGGGGTAGCTGGATTTCCGGGGGTCCTCGAAAGAGACGAATTAGTGGAGTCCGAGGGCAAGGCTGCGAAGGGTAGCAGCTAAACCAAAAGTTTGGAGCGGTTCCTGCACCTAAGGTTCATTCATTCCTCTTCGCGCTGCAGCCCTGTCTCATCGACAAAGATCTATGTGGTTTTGCACATTTCGTCATCCCACCTCCCCTCGGATCTGTTCTGCCAGCGGGTTTCTCTCTTGTTTGTTTCGCTGCCTAAACAATGTTTTGGGCCTACTTGCTAGGCCCTTGAATTGGTGTTTTCCCCGGCGCATCAACTTGGCTCAAATTTGTGCCAGCCAAGTCTGGTTGCTGACTTTTGCAGGCCCGTCGAAGAGCATGCGACACCCTCCCCGTCTCCGCCGCAAGAAGACCTTCGAACAGCCACAGAGAAGGTCAATATTTCCACCACCGCTACGTACGCGAACAAGAAATTCGGATTTGGGAGCCATGCGCACAGGACATGGTTAGACAACCTCTCACTCGCTTTTAGTACATGTCTTTTAACGGCCTATCAGGGACTCTCCGTACCAGCGATATTGTGATTTGAGCTCGCCTCGAAGGTCTACTGGGTATGCATGGACTGTGCAAGTGCTTATTGTCAAGGCTGATCCGGTTCCAGGGCTGAGGGGAAGGACAAAATGCACAAAAGAATATGGGTAAGTCGATCTTGAGTTTAGGTCACATGGAGAAGCTGCTAAAGAATCCCAGACCAAGATCAGAAGCTTTGGGGCTCCTACGCCAATAAACACCCTGGAAAGGGATAACTCGAACGGAGCGCCTCTATCGACAACTCGACCGGTCCAGGAAACCATAGACTCGCCGCCCTCTAAACGTCAAAGGCTCAGACAGAGCGACGACCAAAATAAAGACGAGGACGCAGAGCGCCGCCCTGTACCCTACTCCAACTCAGAGTTCGCGTTACGAGACGATGCTATGCTTGCAGCCAGACCATCACAGAAGAACGACTCCCATGGCAACCTGTCGCCTGATGCTATTCAACCACGTGTGGCTGAATTCGATAGAGTGGAAAGCCTTATCCACCCTCCATCTCCGGTGTTGGGGTCGCGCAGACTAAAAAGTGGAAAACACCAGGCCGACGAGGTCATCCATCTTGCATCCGACGATGGTGGTAGCGAAGACCCTATAGATTTGATTCAAACAAGAAAACAGGAACACCCCGCTGTAGGCACAGATGAACTGGCCCATCGGTTCGTGAGCAAATCCGGCAGCAGTACAAAACGGATTCTACGCCAGCCCGATACTGTTAAGAGTAGAATGCGCGGGCCGTTCTTGGCGGCAACTAGGAAACGCCCAAGATCGTCAAGCGTGGACGAGCTGGCAGGAGATAGCCCTATCTCGAAGGCCCGCCCGACTAAGAGAATCGCCACGAACCTATCATCGTCATCGTCAGGCGAATCACGAGGTCATATTTCCCCTGTCAGGCTGGGCCTTAATTCAAGTCAAGCAACTCGACAGTTGCCCAACAAATGCAAGACAACGGGCGATTACGCGATCAAAGCAAAGCACATTATCACCTCGACGGGGCTATCGGTCGAGCGGGCAGTCTCTGGCAGCTTTGCCTACCCTTCATCAGCTGGCGACATGCATGTACCATGCGTTCTCTGTGTTCACGAGATTAGCCATTTACTACATCCGACTGACGAGCGAGGAAGCATCCTGGGACAATTAGCATATCTCACTGTAAATTTGGCGAAGGTCAATAAGGTCCAGATCCCGAAGGAGAAAACGCATCCCATTGTAGCTCTTTTTCGATCTGTCGAACCTAACTACAGTGCTGCAGCAAAGCTGCACATCGAGTTCGGGTCTCAGAAAGATGTGCAGGCTTTTCTGAAATGGGCTCAGATGCCTCGCCCGGGTTCTTTTCCACTGCAGGTCGAGGAAGTCCCGGGTGACCGATTGGCAAGAGAGATGGATAATCTTGGGTCCAAAGCGACTCATGGTTATGTCATTAGGGACGTGGACGAGAAGAGGCCCGAGCAGTCGGATGATATACGACTTGTCGAACACAACCAAGAGAAACGAAAGCAGCAGCAGCCCAAGCCTAAACTGATCCACGCATTGGCCAGTCCCGACACAGCTCGTGTAAGACCGAGAATCAAGGATACTATGCGCTCCCCCTATGTCACAGCAGCATGTGGAAGTTTTGGACCACGAAACCCCGCAGAGTCCAGCCATTCGTCAGACGCGCGCAAAACGGAAAATCCAGTCACCAAGCCCGCCGCCACCTGACTTGTGGACTGAGAAGAATCCAAGTTGGCCTCTCCAGTGGCGGGATTCTCTCATCTTCCCTCCAGTAGGCAAGAACCGAGCCACTGTCGATAAGGTCGATATACCTCGCCTTGATGAAGGCCAACTCCTGAACGACAATCTCATCATCTTCTACCTACGTTACCTCCAGCATGATCTAGAACTACGACGTCCGGATCTTGCGGAGCGGATCTACTTTCACAACACTTTCTTCTACGAGAAATTGAAACCTACAAAGGGTAGCCCTGGAATCAACTACGACAGCGTTAAAGCATGGACAACCAAGGTTGACCTGTTTACAAAAGACTTCATTGTGGTTCCAATCAACGAGTTCTCTCATTGGTACATAGCCATTATCTACAATGCGCCGAAGTTAGATACGACGGCGGGCACGTTGCCTGCTGCCGACTCGAGTGTCACTCACTCAGAGGATCTGGCGGGCAAATCGGGCAATGTGGCATGCAAGGAGGGCACAGAGCAGATGGCGAAAACGTCTGTTAACACCGCTGGTGAGGTTACTGTTGGAATCAATCACATGTCACTCGAATCATCAGGTTCAGATCCCAAGTTAGCTGTCATCGAACCATCGACCATTTCCAGGGATGCCAAAGGCCTGGCTGGGAGCGACAACCAGGTGGAAGAGTTATCGTTCGTGTCAGGTGCAGAACCCAAGAAACCATTCAACAAGGGCAATCCTCGGGGGAAAAAACATAACCCAGACGAACCCAAGATCATCACATTAGATTCTTTGGGATCTGGGCACTCCCCCGCATGCCGGAACCTCAAGGATTATTTGATAAAGGAACTGAGAGACAAGAAAGGCGTCGACATGCCGGACCCTGGGTCTCTAACCATGACAGCTAAGGGCATCCCGACTCAGAAAAACTACTGCGACTGTGGCGTCTATCTTCTTGGCTATGTGGTTCGGTTCTTACACGACCCCGATGCTTTCATCCGCACCCTGTTGCTTCATGAGGATATTGAGTGGGATATCGATGCCCCGGCATTGCGCAACGATATCAGAACGCTACTCTTCCAATTGCAGGGGAGCAAATAGCACGTGAGGATGAGCGTGTAAGGGCCAAGAAGGAGGCTGCCAGGATCAAGCGGAACAGGCAGAGCCGGCCACCTTCCAGCGAGGTCAATGTGGCTCCGGCATCCGTGGAGATGACGCCATCTGGAGCAACCCAATTATCTATATCTCCAGCGAGACCAGCCGTCGGAGAAGGCGTGGCAAGCAGCCCATCTCCCGTGGTCTTGGCGCAAGAAAGTGTCGAAGGCTCCGATATTACATCTGCTGCCATCACTTCGCCAAAGGAAGCAGATGTTACCATCGTCGACAAGCACCACCCAAAAACACCGATCCCTCCAGTTGTATCGCCGAAGATATCTAACCGTTCAGCATCTGCCACAACCGAGCTGGAAATCGAAACTCCTCGGGCCATGCCCTCAAGCCACGGAAGCAAAAGGGTCAATGGCGGATCCCCCCCAAGAGACGGCCCAATCCGTGGAAGAAGATCATGCCTCGGAGTCTGAAGTCGAGAGAAGCATGCTACCCCTTCTACCTGAAACTCCAATCCATAGCCCTACGAAGACCCTGCATACCGTGGATGGAAGTGGCCTGACCGGTGGGGGTTTCGAGAAGGCTCCTGGCAATTCCCTGTCAGACATTGAAGTGGTGATACCATCGAAAGAGCACTTTGAGAGACAGCAAAAGAACGGCAGGGGCAGGAGGCAGCAAAGCACGCGGCTCACAAGCACCCAAGGGAAACGGCCCATGAGAGTCCCTACTTTTCACAACAGCGAGTTGGAGGCTTGCGGCAAGGCGAAAGGGTTGTTGCGGCAACACCATTACCAAAGAAGAAGTCCCCCGAAATAGTCAACGTTGACGATTCCGACTAAACCAGGCGTTTGTTGAGGTAGAGAGTTCGATATCTGTGCAGGATGGATGGCATGGTATGGCGAGGCGGTGCGGAAAGGACAAACAGCGCCTTTTTTTACTCTGATAGAGAGATTGCATGGCGTGGGCTGCATGGAAAATCGGAGTACGACATGGATGATTTTATATGCTTTTGCTATTATACCCCCCTCCGCTTGAGCGTCTGTTGGTGGCAGCTCTTTTTTCCCGTCTTGCAGAAAACGGGAGCTGTCTTGTGTCGTTTCGTTAGAGGCACTACTGTCGTGCGCACCAAAGAAGCGAAACAGACCATTGTCACCTAGAACCACATTAAAAAACCTGAATCATGATGCCTCATGTTGTACATGAAGTTGTTACGGAGGGTGTCAACATGGTAATCACTTGACCGCCAGCCTGTTTCTAACATCTAGCCGGCAAGTCAAACAAGACGATGCGTATTCTCAGGCACTATAATGTAGTTCGATCCATTTGTCGATTCTATAGATCTACTTTTCCGTCTAAATCATAGTCGCCGTCCGTCCACATCTGAGAGATAGGTTTCACATACCCAGCCTCCAGAGCTGCCTCATCAACAACCCCCGGCGCTCGCTCCTGCATGACGGGCTCCCGGAAGGCGTGATCGTAGTTCAGGAGACCGCCGCTGTAAAAAAGCTCCTGGTCATACCAATGCTCGTCGTTCTTCTCCACCGCTTGCAGCCAGCCAGACGCTGCGGCTTCATGCAAGTCGATCTCGTCGTATGTCGTCTCGGGCGTACCACCCGACGATAATGAGCCCGCCAAGCCGACGTGGTTTATCCGGACCCAGGCCCTTGGCTCGGGACCGCCCACCATGTCTGCTTGCCACGAATCGTCTTCGTCGCCCCAGCCCACCTGGCCCCTGGTTCCCTCGGGCGCGCGCACCACCATGACTTCGCCGTGGCCGACGACCCGACCTCCGCGGCGGTACAAGACGCGGGAGACCATAACCTCAAACTCCCCCGCCACTACGGCGAAACCACCGCGCGCCCAGCCCAGCCACGTCGACAGAACGGGCCGGACGCGCCACTCCTCGCCTCCGGGCTTGCGGAGCTGGATGCCCAGGATGCCTGTGGTCAATGTGCTCGTGGGACCCGCGGCCCAGCCGTGGGCGTGGCTGTTGCGGCTGGGGATGGGGTAGGCCGGGTAGTGGACGTAGCCGTCGGTGCGGAAACCCTCGGCGAGGGTGCTGTTGGTGAAGCCGGGCCCCTCGAGCAGGTAGCCCCACATGAGCAGCATGAGTTCGACGGCGGCGTCGTGGTTGCCCGCGGCGCAGTGGGCCTGCAGCTCGAACGAGGACGAAAAGGGTGACATGACGTTGGGGAATTCGATGGCCGGGGCCCCAAACTTGTTCCAGCGGGCGCGGAGACCCTCGGAAATGGAGTAGGGCTGCGTCGTGAACGCCTTGGCCATGCCTGCGATGAGAGCCCAGGAGTTGCCGTCCTGGGGATCGCAGTGATCGTCGCCGAAACAGTGGCGGCTTTGGAGGTTGTCCGAGTAGAGGCCTGTGTGGTTGCAGTAGAGGGCTTCGATGCCCAGCTCGAGGCGCTCGATCAATGATTCCAAGTAGTTGATGTCAGGCAGTTCGACCAGGGGGGTCGGATACGAGGAAGGACGAGAGCTCAATAGTGCGCTTTAGCACCACTTGGAGGATTGCTGATGCCTCAACGTTATGGCCGCCCATGCCGTGTCGGTTCCAATCGAATGGGGAGGTAACATGCATTAGATTCGTCGAGTCAACTTTGGAGGTGCTCACGTAGAATGCGCGCATGTAATCTGGCCACTTCTCGCGCAGCCAGTCGATGTCGCCGGAATACATGACGTAGTCATACGTGCCCAGCAGAGTGTGCATATGATAGGTATCGCTGAACTCGTTGCGGTAGCTCAGGGGTGGCCCGGCGTACGGTAAGCGACCGTCGGAATATTGGCGCCAGAAGACCACGTCCAAGGCATTTCGCACAGCCAGCATGTCGTAGGTAGAGACAGCAATGCCGGGGATGGCAATGTACATGTCCCCAGGCCATACCAGGCGGTCTCGCTTCGCACCATCTGTTGTCACGGCAGTCCCTTGGGAGACGGTGAAGTTGGAGTACCATGAGCCCGGTGGCGGGTCGTAATGGGTCAGGTAGCTGTTGACGTGAACCAAAGCAGAGCCCTCCTTGGGGTCAATGGTGGATAACTGTAAGGTGTAGGCGCCGGCATACCAGATGCGGTTGAGGAGATCGTTGGAGCTATAGAAGTAGCCCGAGTACGCTCTCCCATTCGGCTGGGAGGGAAACGACGTGCAATTGACCCAGATCTGGGATATACCTATGGAGGGTTTGGAGTAGGGCCTTTTCTCTCCCTGGCCAACAAGTTGTGAGATTGGATTCTGGCCCAGCACTGTCTGGGTCACGCTGGTTAACGCGGCCCAGAGTTTCCGGAGCCGTCGAGTCGCGGGGCTTTCCGAGACGGGAATGTCGTCGATGTACAAGGTGAGATATTTGAAACCACCACGCAGGAAATCGTCTCCCACACACATGCTCCCCGTTTTCTTGCCGGGGTGGAAGTCCAATGGGGAATCCCACATGTCATCGTTGGTGGCATCCGTCCGCTCGCCGACGAAAAAAGAAGACTCGGTGTACGCAAGCATGAGAACGGGCTCATCCGTTACACTGTCGACTTGAAAACATACTCTGGACGGACGGGGTAGACCCAAACTCATCAGCTCTCGCACGCATGTAGGAACAGGCGCGATGCACGTACCGACCAGATATGTTTTCTTCAAACTCCAGGGTGATATGGCCTCCTTCGCCGATCAGAATGCTGCCATCGGCGGAGAGATGGCCCGCGTTGCTGCTTGTCGTCACGTTTCCCTCCACCGTCCAGACCCTGGCGGGCGCGATGTAGGACTTGTTGGCGGGTGCTTTGTTAAAACGGTCCCACGGGCCAGGGAAGACAGGCTCCCTGGGCAGGTGGTGATAATCGATGCCATCTGGGCCGACAGCCAGTGTCAGGCCGTGAGCGGCGAGGGCGAGGGTGAGCAAGCTCCGAAGCGGGCGGACCATTGTGTTCCTCTAATCCTTTTCCTTCCGAGCTGCAGTTTAAGAAGAAATGCCCAACGAGAAGATGTTTGGCGGTTGTTGTTTTTGGACCTTGTCGAGTGTTCCTTAACGGAGCAAGTCACCCCAGGCCCGGCTAACGTCAGTCTAAAATAATGAAACTAGCAAGGTGTCGATCACCAAGAAGCACAGCACCCTGGTCATCCTACCTTACGGCGACTCATCCCTGAGATGTTGGTTGTCGACCAGGGAAGCCTTGACACATTGTGACGAGCCCCGAGGTGGTGAATGCTCGGTCTGACCCATCGAATTGATTGATTACACGAATCCTGCTTGTACGCCAACACGCGTGCCTCGCTCGGCATCAGCGCCAGCAGGGAATAAATGCCCCCGTGACATTGCCATGGATTTCTTGTCCCACGACGCTGCGGGGAAGCGTGCAAGGGTGCACAGGCCTTTTCGCGGGGTGCGCAAGGGGGCAACCAACATGGCAATTTAGATCATTCAGAAGAGCCCGACATGTCACTGGAATATGGCAGTTGGGTTGGGGTGAACAAGCTACTTTTTATAGATCGGTGCTGATGCTTGTTGTGAATCTGATATCGAGGCAACGTCTTTCTTCTAGTCCGAAGCCACTTGGCAGGGCAAGAAAAACGCACCATCGCTATTCAGTCTCATGTTGGGCAGACAGATAGCCATTGTCACTAAACAAATAGCACCCAACATGACGTGGTAGTGACCATGTCTCCGCGGGACCCATGCCGCCTCTGTCTCTCGTGCCCTTGTCCCGCCAGTAGCCACCACCCTTCGCCTTCACATTGCCGCATATCTCGTGAAAACAGAGGGTTGGAGCTTTCAAGCTACCATTGACGACCCTCTTGCTACTTCCGCTATTACTAATTCATGCTCTCGTCCTCGCTCCGTTGCCGCCTCTTCCGAGCTGGAGCTTTCAAGCTACCAGAGCGCCTGATTTCGTCCCTCAAATCTGATGGCCGCTCTCTTGCTCGGGGACTCGACACGATTGCTCGCCATCGAGGTACAAGTGCTGTGTTGTGTGATGCTGGGGGTATGGGGGGTTGTTGTGTTGTGTCGTGTCGCGAGTCTCCAGGTTTTGTACATGGGCAACATGATGGCGCTACCAGCCAGGTTTGGCGCCCCGCCGGCGCAGGTGAGCATTGTCGCCACGAGGGGGGCCTAATAAGATATCCAAGGTTCAGCCGAGCCTTACATATCCATCGAGTCGTTGCCGTTGGCGAAGTTGAAGCCACCGCCCTGGGCACCATTGGTGCCGAAGCCAAACGTGCCATTGGCACCCTGGGCCTGCGGCGCCATAGCCTCATCGGCATTCTCATCCTCATCCGAGAAGTACTTCTCAATGATGTTGTAAGACTTCATGTAAATTTCCTCGTTGGCATTGTTCTGGCAATCGTGGATCTTCTCCATACCTCCACACTCCTCAATGAAGAGGGCATAGCGGTTGATGGATTCGGCACCCTCACCGGCCGCCTGCTTGTCCAGGTCACCGACCTTGAGGATGTTCTCGAGGCCGTCCAGAGCAACCTGAATGATCTTATTGTCCGGGCAGGCCAGAAGATCACAGAGAGGTCGGATGCAGTTCTGGGCTACCAGGTAACGGATCTGCTCAGGCTTCTGTAGGCCTCCGCTTGTGGCATTGCTAATGGCCCAGCAAGCTTCCTTCCTTGTCTTGAGGTCGCCGTTAGAGAGCAGATGAATCAAGGGCGGGATGATGTTGGCATCAATCACACTCTGGATTTGCTGGCTGTTACCGGCAGTGATGTTGGAGATGGTCCAGCAGGCTTCCTTCCTGATACCGTCTTTATTCGAGCTGAGGAGAGACAAAAGACAAGGCAGAGAACCGCAGTTAATGATAACCTGGGTCTGAACATCGTCTCCAGTCACAATGTTGCCGACAGAGCGCAGCGCGGGGGTCTGGACCGAGGTAGAGGCGTGCATCAGCAGCTCTACCAGGCGACGAGGAATGCCGGCTTCAATGACAGCCTGGATCTTATCGTTGGATCCATCGCTGAGGTAGCTAATGGCCCAGCAAGCATCAATCAAGACTTCATCGTCTAAAGAGTACACAAGTTTGGCCAGAACAGGCAGAGCGGGCGCAATCTGGCCATTACAGTTAGAAATTCCATCCTCGAGAAGCGATACGTCTTCGGGTCTTACCGTGCTCCAGTCAGGTTGGGGGGTCTTGCCCCTGCAAAAGTTGCTCAAAGTCCAGGTAGCATTACGAAGCATACTGAGCTTTCGGCTGTCACCAAGAAGGTTCAACAGAGGCTTCAGAGCACCGCAGCCGAGGACGTAGTCTCGGCATGTAGGGCTGTCACCGGCTATGTTACCAAGGGCCCAGACGGCCTGCTCCCGAACATCGGGCTCGGGGCTGGCCAGGAGCTCGACGAAGATGGGAACAGCGCCTGCCTCAATAACGACTTGAGTTTGCGTGGCAGAGCCGGAAGCGATATTGGTCAAGGCCCATGCTGCCTCAAATTGGACCAGGGTGTGGGGAGATCGAAGGAACTCGACGAATCGGCTCACCACACCAGTCTTGATAACCTCCTCAATTGGGGGGTTGCGCTCCTTGGAAAGGAGTTTTCGGAATTTGGTAGTGGCTTGGATCTGGAGGTCGATTTGTTCCGAGAAAACGCCCTGGACCATTTGAGGAAGGTCCTCGTTGAGCTACACAGAAATGATCATGTTAGTCTGGCCAGCACAGAACAGATGGAAAGAAGATGGGCAGCCTGGTCAGGGTAGTAATAGATCAAGAAAGTGCAGCAAGGACATGCTGCGGGGGTTGTGATCATGGATGGCGCAGGTGCCATCCGTTCCGGAATGCGCCAAGCATAGCAGGGAAAGTGAAAGTCCGATCGGACCCTGTAAGATTGCGAAGATAGGATGCGCTGATGAAAGATGCTGCGATGAGTAACGACGGAAAATTCACATACCTGGCTCTCAGTGGGAGCAGTGTCATCGTCACTGTCGGGGGCGGCGCCCAGCGAGGCACCGGGACGGTTCTCGCCTGTGCCGATACCGCGGCGCTTTGCGAGGTTCTCCTCTCTCTTGGCCTTTCGGATCTCGACCTGCTGCTCCTCGCGGCGACGTCGCAGCTCCTCGGGCTTGAAGGTGCTCTTCGCCTTGAACTGAGTTCGGCGATGCTCGGGAATGTACCGATCAGCCATGATTGCGGTAGTTTCTCAAGACGGCGCACAACAATCTGGTTGATGATGTGTGTGGCTCGCAAGATGGAGTTGGGTTATGGTGTGGGAGTTGTGTTGATGAGAAGGGAATTTTGTTTTGGTTTCTTGGGCAAAGTATGTAGTAAAAGTCCCCAGGGGTCCGTCTGGAAACACCCCGCCTTTTTCTTGTTTTGATTACCTTGCCGAAGTAGCTAAGGTAGAGTTGGCCTGGTAGGAATTGGATTGGGGAATTGACCAGATCTTGACAGTCAAGAAGAGAAATGGGTAACTTGGCAGGTGACGAGGGGTCGACGTATTACGATACCTTCTCAAGAGGGTGGAAAAAGAAAGTACTGGAAAGGCTGATGGAGCCTCGAGATTGAATGTGTGTCTGGTAAAAAAATAGAATTACCAAATGGAGGGGGGTAATCTTGTCTTTCTCTCTCTCCCTTTCTCTCTCTCTCTCTCTCTCTCTCTCTCTTTTACTGTGTACGGTAGAAATATGTATGCAATGAATGTGTGAGGGGGGCGTGGGCGGCAAAGAGCCCAGAACAGAGGCCCGACTTTTCGAAGAGGGGGGCGGTTTTCAGGTTACCTAGTGCAAGAACCCTTCCAGTGATCGATCGGATGCCTGCTCACTTGGGAAAATGGAAGATGGAAAATGGAAAATGGAAAATCTCAGAACAGCTGCAAGCACTAGCTAACAAGGTTGGGCAACTAAAAAAGCAGCCTCAGCACCGAACGGACCCCGAACGTTTGCTACACATGTCTAGTAATTATTATCGCGGAAACCTGCAAGATACAGTTTCCATTTTGATGTACGTAGGACATTGTCTAGAAGGGAGGCATTGTAGACAAAGACGCAAAGAAGGACTACAAGCAGGCATGCCGATGCAGCTGTGAACCACCTGGCCTATTGCCTGTTGGCCTTCCTACTCCAGCACATACCAAAGTACCTGAGCCCCTAATCGTTCCAAGTGTCCCTCGTAGCCTCTCTAGCCTCTTGCTCTCTCACATGCCGCGACTCATGCTGTCAATGTTTCTACGACCATCCTTTTCTGCGGTTGATATTGCCCCACCATCTACGTAGGTCTGTCGGCGACCTATGCACAAATGACTTGGGGAGGGGAAGGAAGGAGGGGAGGGGACGAGACGCCATTTGGACTGGGGGGGCGCCTGAAGCGCACGTGACCCGTGACAAACTCGCGCCCACCAAAGTCACTTTAAGTGCCTGAAGACGCGTCAAGTCGCGCCCATTCAATAAGACAAGCGTGTCTTTCTTCCTCGGAGCTGTTGCCCTCTTTTTGTTCGATTTCGTCCGTCATCTTCAAGACTGACCATTCATCTACACGCGCATGTGGATGCGTACGTTTATGCATCGCCAGTAGAGGCGCAATGGCAAGCCGAGAAGCCCCAAGCCCTGCTTCTCGCGGTGTGTCAGCCAACAAGCCGTTGCCCCCGACCTTCAAGAGCATCCAAGATGTCTTGAATGGGGAGGGTGTCGCCAAAGGCACTCTCGTAAGCGTGATTGGTGTAGTTCGGGACTTACGACGTCCTATACCAACGAGGAATTCAGGTGGGTCTAACCACGGCCGTGGACCAGCAAGACGAGCAGACCAATCCTCGCTAACAGCAAACATAGATTGGAAATGCGTCATGACCCTCTGCGACAAATCCATAGACGATGAAAACACCGCTCAGAATGGAGCCACTGGGATTGAATTGCACTTATTCTGCCCTCAGAACGCCATGCCGGAGGTGGGCTTCAGGGATGTCGTGCTCATCAAGTCAGCAAAGGTGCAAGACTATAGGTTTGGAACTTCGCTGCTCAGCAACTACAGGACCGCCATCTACGTATATTCAGCTTCTGCCATTCCCATGCCTCCCAAGTCCGCCAAAGACGCCCTGAAACCTCGCCCCGGATCCAAAGCCAGCCATGTTGAAGACGACGAGCACGAGTATGTCTCGTGGATGTACCATTCGATGAACAAGGATTCACTCCCAGAAGCAGACGTTTTTGAAGAGCAAGCCAACAGGTCACTCAACGTAAGGGACAAGTTTAGCTTGCTGAAAGATGTTGGCGATGGCGGATTCTATGATCTGATTGTCGAGGTCATCAAGGACCCTTACGACCTCCTCGACAAGGCTACTGTGTGGGTAACCGACTATACGGAGAATAAGCACTTCTATCATCATTCCTGGGACATTTCAAACGCTGAATCTGGCCGTGACGGTGATCCCTATGGGTATACAACGGCGTTTGAAAACCCGACGACCAAGGGTTGGCCGGGCCCGTATGGAAAACAATGCTTGCAACTGACTTACTACGAACCCCATGCCAGCCCTCTACGGAGTCAGGTTAGAGCGGGGGTTACATTAGGTTGCGTAATCTTCAGATCAAGTACGGGCGAAATGGAGGCAACCTCGAAGGATATTTGAGGGAAGACAGAGCATACCCTTCAAGACTGGGGTTTGATGTCATCCAAAAGAGCGAGTTCACAGAAGATGCAGACTCACGTCTGAAAGACCTTCTCAAGCGCAAACTTGAGTACAAGAAGAAGCTGAAGCAACAGAAGGAAGCCTTTGCTGGCCTCGAGAATACCAAGGCTGTTGGCGCCAAAAGGAAAGACAATGGAGAATCTGCTACGAAGCCCAACGCAAAGCAAAGGCGGAAGATACAGCGGGCACAACGTGATCAGGAAGTCCAAAAGGAGAAAACCCAGAAAGCGGAGTCGCTAGGCCTTAACAAACAAGTAAGATGCGAAAGTGAGGATCAGCCTGTTTCCTCATTTGACCGCATTTTGAATGGTGTGTCATGGAGACGCACCAGGGAAAATGGAGAGGAAGAGCATTTGGCGTTGCCATTCACGAATATCAAGTTCAGAGCCAATGTTCGTGTCGTTGACTTCCGGCCACGCAGGCTTGAGGACTTTGCGGCTGGCAGAAAAATGTCAGAATACGACTGTCTTGAAGATTATGACGGAGGTTCGGCGTCCGGATCTGATGGTCAAAGTGAGACTTTGGACAGCTTTGCTGGTCCAAAAACTTGGGAGTGGCGGTTCGCCCTCGAACTTGAGGACGCCTCACCCAAAGCAAAGGGCGAAAAGCCCGAGCGAATATGGGCATTGGTCGATAATATTGAGGCACAGCAGCTTGTCAACTTGGATGCTGTAGAGTAAGTGGGGGAGGCCGCGCTGTCGTTCCTGTGCGTATATCAGTACTAACTGCGCTTCTCTAGTCTGCAAGCAAACCAGGAACAACTGTCGCAGCTTCGCGAGCAACTCTTCAAGCTCTGGGGCAACTTGGAAGAGTGCAAGAGGCACGAGTATGACGCCCATCTCGAGTCTATACGGCGCACGAAATTACACATGCCTCCACCTGATAGTTCCGACAATGAGATCGAGGAGAACGGCCCAGAGCAGGCCGGTCGTCGGCCGCCGGATAAGGTTTCCAATAAGCCGTTTACTTGCTGCCTGCAACAGTATGGCCTCGAGATATCTGAAGCTGATCCAACGAAGTGTGATTCCGGCGAGGGCAAGCGCTATCAGAGGGTTTTTAAAATATTTGGAACTGCGGTCCGGTGATCGTTTTCTATGTAGTACACACTAGATGGGATTGGGGGATGCTCTTTGCTGGAATTGAGAATGTGGGTTTCAAGCGCAGATATACACCCCTTTTGTTGAGTTTCGGCTGGCGTCGTCGGTGAGCTCTCATGCTACCATTTCGACGTTTCTTCTGGGTTGGACAGCATCCAGGAGCAGAATACTATGAGTTCTGGGACGATTAGGCTGCTCAAATACACAAGAGCCAACTCAGTGAATTCTCGACCGCTTCGAGTTAAGAGGTTGACCGGTTGTACAACTTCTCCTTCTCAATAGATCCAGTATCGAGTGGGGATGGAAGGGGGGCGACGGGGGATCCGGTATTTTGAGGCCAATGCCCGATCATAATCCATTGACCCATTCCAGGACGGACACTTTCGAGATGAACCATTTATTATTCCCTTTAGTTTTGTTCTCTGCGTCTACCTTGATAGGGGCGGTGATACAGCTCAAGCCACAATTGTGAGGAAACCTTGAAGCAGCCCAGAATGCCGATTAAAGTCCGCATGGATCTCGTGCCATCCTCCTACTACCGTTAACCAAGTACCTACTGAAACTCGTATATATCTCCCATGTCCTCCCAGCCGACCCTCTCAGCGCCCTCGCCCCGGCGGACCGCAACCGCGAGCCCCTTGCGCAGCCATTCCCCGAGCTCGTGCATTCGGCTGCGGGCGCGCGCGGCGACGACGGGGTGGCCAAGCTCCTGCCAGAACTCGAGCGGCTCGCGGAGGCGTTCGCGCTCACGCCAGCGCTCCATCCACGCGGCCTGCTCCGCGGCGCCCGCGAAGCAGACGCCATACATGCGGCAGAGCGCCTTCCACTCGACGGGGCAGTCGCGCGCCGCGCCCCGGAGCAGGAACGGCCACAGGTGCTCCCACGTCCGCCCCGCGATGTAGTCGGGCCAGGGCGTCGTGGCCAGGAACTCCATGCTGCGCCGGTACTGCGCCCGGGGCCGGCGGCGCACCGCGGCGCGGCTCACGGCGAACTGCGAGCAGCAGGTGCCGGCCAGGATCTCGGGCACCTCTTGCTGCACCTCCTCTGGTTGGAAAAAGACGCCGTCGCCCGAGGGGCCGAAGTTGGCGAGGAACGCCTCCCGCATGTAGGGTTCCTCCTGCTTCACGCTCTCTTCGGACGTCTTGGTCGTATTGATCCAGTCGGGGCAGGCGTGAAGCCAGCCGGTTCTTAGGTTGGCGTAGCCACGCCGGCCCGAATCTCGTCTCGTGAGCCCGCTATCGCGGTCGCCAGCAATCGTGCTTTGGCCCGATGCTGCTGCCCTATTAAACAGCCGCGCATGGCGGCCCTGCTTCTTCTTATTATGCGTCTCGTAGTCGCCATCGTCGGCATCATCGAGGACCTCGCGCAAGTCGAAGCGCGACAGCATGGTCCGCATGCTCGTGCCCAACGCGGGCTCGGCGTGCCAGGCGTAGTCCTCGGCGTGCACGAGGATGGCGACGTCGGGAAGGTCGTCGTAGAAGTCGTGCAGGTAGGTCAGGTACATAAGGGCCTCGCGGCCCTTGTTGAGGACGGGCGGCCGGTACGGCGCATTGGGCGCGTCCGAGACATAGCGAATGACGCGCAGGTTAGCCGCGCCGGGGATCCGAAGACGGCTCGCCCACGACACGTCGTCCTGGGCCCGCGTCGCGAGCACCAGATGCACCGTGACGTTGCGGTCGCGCAGCGCGTCGGCGATGCGGCTCTCGCGCGACGAGGACAACGGAGGGACAGTAAGAGCGACGGTGGCAGCGCCATCGGCAGTAGTCGCACTGGTACCGACTGCTGTTAGGAGGGTGTTGTCGAACAGACCCTCGGTAAAGTCATATTGGGGTCGCGCCGGCGACGAGGGTTGGAAGATATGGTAGCGCAAAGCAGGCACACCGTGATACAAAAACAGCAAAAGCGACACAATGGACCACAGCGCAAAAAAGGTCTTCGTTCTTGGCTGCAAAAGCAGTGGCACTTTGGAGATTGCCGCAGCCATGGGGAACTGGCTTGCTCAGCTCATCATGGCAATCTGGATAGGCGATAGAGAGGTATGACTTTCGAGTCGCTGTTGTTGTCTTGGCCGAGACTCGACTGGCCGACCTGGATTGGATCGACATGCATTGTGCGTCTATTATTAACTCTTTGTTTTTCTACTGAAACCTCCATCGGCACCCCTGAATGTCTGTCTGCCTGGATCAGGAACCTACCCTGCTTGGCATCAACCAAGTCATGCCAGAAACAGTTGGTATGGACCACCCCGTCGATTGGTCGGTAGGGGGTACCTATTAGTAGCCGGCGCAGCTGTCCGGCCCAGTCCAATACAGTCCTAGTACAGACAGTGATGATTGGTCCAAATCAAGATGGACTCTCGTCTCAGCAAGCATTATATTCAGAAGGATAGTAACATAATCAAACTCAATACGCCATTTTGCAGTCATCTTGGAACCCCCCGCCTCAAGTCAAGTCGTAAGGCTCATCTATCCTGATAACAACAACGGCTTCAGGCCGCCCGCTCGTCCGCTCATTCGTACACGCACTGCCCACCCACGCTCAGTCGCCTACGATGCTGTCGTCGTCCATCGGCTCAGCTGCAGCTGCCTCTTCCTCTTCGTCATCCTCAATTGGATCCTCGAGCAGTTCCCTATTTCGTAGATCCTCAGCCGACCCCTCCTCTGGCTCATCATCCTCGAAAGGATTGGCCTCGTCGTCGTCATCATCTATGGCTATCTCGGCGCTCTTGGCGGGTTTCTTGGCCGCCACTACGCCGTCCTTGGCTTTTGCCTTCGATGCCTTCTTCTTGCCTGCTCCTCTCACTTCCCGCAGGTGATCTTCGTCGAGGAATGCAACCACCTCTCGGTAGTTGGGTCCGAGCTTCGTCTTGTTGCGGTTGAGTCGCTTTCGCAGTTTGCCCGCATGCGGTCCGGTAGCGTCAATCACCTTGGCCAAGATGCCAAGGACTAGCTTTCCTGTAAGTTCGCATAAGATCTTTTCCGATTTGAGCTCTGCCGCTTGCTTTTCTTGTTCCGTGAGATCCTCGTCTTCGTCGTCCTCTGGCGGTTCATCGTCGGAGAGAGGGTCCTCGTTCTCCGCCGGTTCGTTCAAGCCTTTGTGGGCGCGCTTGGCATATGCACGTTCCGCGGCATCAAAGATTGGGATAATTTCCGCGGGAATCAAAGCCGACGGAAGCTCCTCGAGCAACCCCCTAACACCCTGTATTTCCCCGATTGCGGCCCTTCCACTATCGGGCGCAGGAACACAAACATGGCGCAACAATCGCACGCGCTGCCGGTGCTCGAAAGACGCAGGTCATCATTGAATCCACGAGACGACAATGTCTTGATGAGGTTGCTCACGAGCCCTTTGCGAAGTGCTACCAGTTGATTGATGTCCTCATCGGCAAAGTCTTCCTCATTTTGCACTGTCACTTGTACCCTGCGAACCTTCCACATCAGATAGAACTGGCAGCATTTGATGGCGAAAGCCACCACTTCATCTTCGGGGTCGTCGAGGTCGTCGTCCGGCTCCGTCAGAAAGCCTCTGTGCACGATTTCTACCAAAAGCTTGATTGGTGGATCGCTGTAGTCACTCTCGCCTCCGGGGGTTTCGAGAATCTCTACACAGTCCGCTACCATCGCCAGCTTTCCAATCTTCTTCAGAACGTTGGCAAGCTCTATAAGCGCTGCACGGTCAAGATTACCGCGTACGCTGAGCTCACAGGTCTTCTCGAAGTTCCGTAAAGAGTTGATCGAATTATCCCAGAGACTTGAGAGTTTGCTGTCGACGACCTCCTCAAGCTCCTCATACTGCCGGGCGTGAATGAATGCTGTAGCTGCCTCATTGAGAACGCTTTGATCGACGTGTCGGCTAAATTGTGATGTGACCTCGTCTAGGAGCTTGTCGTATGTTGCCGAGTTCTGACGTAATTGTTGGAATACGTCGAGATCAAGATAATGCTCTAAGCGGAGGATGATTCCAGCAACGTACGGATCCGAGCCAAACTTGTTGAGAAGGCTGGGGATGATGGCCGCAAGGTGCACACCAGAGTCCTCTTGCGCGTCGGCCTCAAGCCTTCCCGGGCGTCTCCTTGCTCTGTCATGGTCACCGCCACTCTGCACGAGGCTTTCTCGCACTGCGGTGGCCAAAACCTCCAATAATATAGCTTCTTCTGCGGAAGTCGGAGCAACAGCCTTTCTTATGGCTGCTTCTACCGAATTCGTCTTTGCCTTCTTGGATCGCGAACTTGTCGTGTGGTCGAAGAGGAGGTATCCAGCGAGAACCTGCCAGTTGTTGATTTCTGTCATTTTCTCATATAGGGCTTGTGTAGCCAGGGCTATGCGAGTCTCTGGCACGTTCGCGTTGACCACATCGGCGGCAACGTCCAGGCCATGCCGAATCTCATCCTGCTCCTCATCAAGTTGCGAGTTATAAACCGCAAGGTTCTCGGCGAGTGCCTTGATGTTGATCCAGTCTTTCCGAAGAGACTCCATGTTCTCTTCATCTTCGTCGCCAAAGACATCATCGATAGCGTCACTGCCACCGATCTCGTCAACCTTGTTGTCAATAAATTCCTTGACAAGGGCGTCGAAGAAAGGCACAACGGCTTTGCGAATCCTGACTTCAGTATCGAACAGCAACTTGCAGATAGCATCGACCTCTTCTGGTTCCAGCATGCCCGAAGACCTGAGGGTGTCAACGACGGCTATGGCAGCAACTCGCACGCCAATGTCGGCATCTGTGGTAGCCATCTCAACCAAGCGCGGCCGGAAACGGTCGATGAAGTGGGCAAGCTTCTCTGCATCACGCTTCAGAACTCTACCAAGTTGTCTCAGTACTTCGTGGCGAGTCGACACGGCAACATCAGATAGTAGCCAGCCCAGGTAGCGTAGGTACTCAGGGGCCATGTAAACGGTCGGCAAGGTGCAAATCCAAGTCCCGAGCGCTTCGACACACTCCGAGCGGATCTTGAAGTCTATATCGCGGTACCGGTGCACGAACACAATATTAAAGAGGTCCTTAACCTTCTCGTCAATGATCTGGCGGTTCTGGTTGGCTGCGTCCAAGGCTTTCTGAGTACTTGCAGCCAAGGTCTTGTTTTTGCTTCTGCGGGTCGCCTCGGCCTGGAGGGAAAGGTTGGATTTGGTGATGCGCTCATCTAGTTGCTTTGTCACATCAATCAGAGCCGTGAGAAGTGCCAGCCCGACGGTGGTGGCTGTGTGGCGGAAGGGCCGCAGTGCCGAAGACGACATGGTTCCAACCCATCTCTGAACATTTTCTAAGAGACTATCGTCTGTGTACAGAACGTCCGTCTGGTGGATGAGGCTAACAAGCGAATCAAAGAACCCCACGAGCTGCTCGCGGAAGTTCTTGCTGCTTTTGGCTCTCGAGATCAGGGGGTAGTCGGATATGCTGGTCTGCTCATAGGCCTCTTCAAGCTCCGACAACTTGTTTGCCGAGTTTTCAGGGTCTTGAATATCATCCTCGGTCAAATGCTGGTCACATCCAGCCGCAAGGAGCACACAGTTCATCAGGTCTGTCAGGGCCTGTGCCTCGTTCTGCTGGTAGCGCTGGAACCAGTGAGAAGCTACATCATTGGAGGAGTCGCCAGACGCGAAGATCTCGGCTGCGCAGCGCGTTAGCATCGATTCTACAGTGTTTGCGGTGGGAATGCTGTATCGTACCATATAGACCATCTCCGTCGCGACGCGCAATCGCTACTCGTACATTCTTCTTGGGCCTGCTAGCTAATCTCAAAGCCGGGGCAGGTGCATCGTTGGATGTGCCTGCGGGGGCGCATTTCCGTTCACCTTGGCGCGTTTCGCGGCTGGCTTCTTAGGTTTTGCTTTCGACCTCTTGGGCGTGCGCTCCGGATCCTCGTCTGCGCTCTGGTCCTCGTCCATGTCATCGCCGCTTGCCTCTTCGGCATCTGCCTGGTCGGGGTCCTCATTCTCTCCATCTTCGTCGTCGTTTTCGGCATCTCTCTTGCGCTTCGACGCGGTGCCTTGCGATGCTTCGGGCGAGTATTTCCTGGGTGCCTTGACGACGCGTCCAGATCGTCGTCGCGAGGCGGCAGCCGACGGGGTGGGTGTCGCGTTGTTGTCTGAGCTCTCCATTAGGGGCGCTCGTGATTGTGGCATCTACAGGAGTGTTCAGTGATTTGCGATCATTTCAAGGGAACACAATTGTGGTTGTTGGCGCGATTAGTACGAGTTGCGCGTCGGATTCATTAGCATGAACGGATTCGTACAAGGTCTGGAGGGGATAAGACAAGACGTGTTTATCAGGTAGCTGGCCAAAAATGGTGGAGATACAGGTCTTGGAGTGAACGCGCCTAAGCTTAAAGGCCTAAAAGGGCGCCCTGGCAGCCTGGCTTGCCTAGGCCTCTCTCCCCCCTTCCTGCTCCGGGCCAAGCTGCCCCTGCCAGGATTGTGGCACACTAACCTTAGCCTAGAATGGCAGGCGATTGGAGCTCTCTCCGTACGTGTACTCCAAGGTATGGATTCAATGTTTGAAGATAAATTGCCATTGCACAATGCTGGCTACTGGGGCCCTGACACACTCGAACTGCATTGTTGGGCAATCCGACATCTGGACCATGATCTCTCCGTTTCCCAAATCAGCGTCGGCTGCTGGTGAAGGGCACATTGTGGTCCGGCTCCTCCCCCATGACGTTTCAGCCCTGGAAAGTATCACCTACCAATATCCTCTGAAGCTCATATCACCTACCGTCAAGGCTACCCAGCAGAGCGTTGTGGTCTTTCTACTATCTTATGGGGGCGGTCTTGTGGGCGGTGACCAGGTCAACCTCAGAATCGATATACAGTCTCTGGCGCGTCTAAGTATCGTGACTCAGGGACACACCAAAATCTTCAAGCCCGCCATCCCAGGCACGATTACGCGTCAGAAGCTCTCTGTCGATATCCAAGACGGCGCGGCACTGTGTCTTCTACCAGACCCAGTACAGCCTTTTGAGGGCAGTCTGTACGAACAAGGTCAGGCCTTTCATCTCAATGGCAGTGCGTCCCTGTGCTTGCTCGACTGGGTCACGCATGGTCGTGCTGCACGAGGTGAGAACTGGGACCTCTTGAAATGGACAGGCCGTAATGAGATATGGCTCAAGAACCAAGGCACCGGCTTGAAGGACAGGCTGCTTGTGCGCGATACTGTGCTGCTCGACGGGACGCCCAAGTCTGCCCATACAATGCCTTTACGGGAAGCTATGCATGGCCACGCGATTTTCGGGACTCTGATCTTACGGGGTCCCTTGACTAATAGCCTGGGCGAATTCTTCCGCACCGAATTCTCGGCTTTGCCTCGAATAGGGGCTAGAGACTTCCGCACTACAGAAGAGAGACAAAAGAGCGCGGAACGGTCCGCCCTTGAAAGGTGGCGGGCTACAAGAATTCAACAAGAAAGTCAAGATGGCGTGCTCTGGTCAGCTGCCAACGTGAGGAGCTGTATGGTCATCAAGTTTGGTGCAGCAACGGTCGAGGCTGGGCGAAACTGGATCGGTTCAATGCTTGCGCAGGAAGCTAGTCTTGAGCGGAATTTTGGCGAGGATGCCCTCCTATGTGTCCGGTGAATCACAATCCACCAGGCGCAATTGCTGGAAACTTATCTGCACCTAAACTACCTTGACAACGAACGTTCGAGCACTTTGTTTACCTCTGTGACAACCGTGTGACGTATGGCTCGCCGACTGGAGATATCCATGTCTGTCGTACCTCGCACCTCGTAAGCAGGCGGTAAAGTAAGGCACAACTTTTCCAAGCTCTTATCCCCCACCATAAGCCGAGTTGTGCAAGCCAGGACTTTTTTTTGGGAAGGACCCCACCTGTCGCCAACTCGAGTACTTGATTGAATAGGTACTTCCCACATCTTAGTCACATCCTCCTCTTATCTGAAGTCCAGAATCGTGACGACTTCTTCCCATCTACGCCTTTGCTGCATTCAATGGTATAACAGAAATGCCTCCTCGTGGTTCGCGTGGTGGAGTTAGGGGGTGCTGCCAGAGCTGGCCGCGAAGGCACAGCCGCCAGAGGAGAGTCTGCCGTGGTTGCCTCGACGCCTGTCGCAACTTCGGAAAATGTCGACGACAACACCGGGGCAGCCAATGCGCCGACTGCCGTACCAGAAGATGTTGCTGCCTCGAGTGCCGCCAGCCGCGCTGCTGGCTCACAATCAGCTACTCCCGCACCCAGCTCTAGAGGCGGATCGAGGTTGAAGCCCCGAGCTAGAAGACGAAATTCTGGCGACCGAGCACAATTGGAGGAACAAAGAGAAAGAGATTTACAGGCCAAGATAAAAATAGAGGAACGAGAGCAGCGCGACGCTGACCGAAGAGCCCGGAGGGGCGGCAGGGGCGGCCGCGGTGGTGATTCTTCAAGAGGCGGCATGGTCAGACGAACCGTCACAGGCCATGGGCCCTTCTCCGCAGTCCCAGCTGGTACGTTACCTCCTGCGGAGCATCCCCAGCGCTTCTTGAAGTACAGGTCACTAACTCCTTCGCAGATGGTGTCAAATACGGCAGTGCATCCGGCAGCTACAACGGCTATGGTAGAAGCGGGCCCGGGGGTTCTACCTTTAGAGGCGGTGCAAAGCCAGAAGGTTTCCCTAGATACATGGACCGACGCGCGAACGACGTACGAGTCAACATCGATCAGCTGCGCGACGATGGCACCGCCGAGTCGAGCTACGGTGGCTCTCAAAAGTCGTCTGGCTCGATGCCTTACAGCATTCCACGAGTCGAACACAAGAAAGAGGATATCAAGGTGGCGACGACCGCAGAGCTCGAAGCAGAAGAGCAACAAGACGATGACGAAGAGATTTATACTGATCTGCGCGCTGAGATGTTGCGCGGCAAGGATGCTGAGCTGTCCGCCGCCAAAGACGAGGGGCTATGGCATGCTGCACCTCCCAATCACGACGACGTCAAGGTCAAGCCGGAACCTGGAACGGAGGCGGAGGATGCGATGGATATTGATAACATTCCTGCCAAGACAGAGGCACCTCCTTCACCAGAGCTGAAGAAGAAACCCAAGCTAGAGGAGCTGGATGCACGGGATTTGGCGAAGGAGAGAAAACGCGAGAAGGTCATGCAAGATCTAGAGACCCAGTTCTCTATCGCTGATACCAGAGCGCTGATGGAAGAGCTGAACGTTTCACAGCCTGGCGACGAAGAGCACGGCCATGAAAGAGATGGCCGGCTGTACCTATTCCAGTTCCCTCCCATCCTTCCCCCTCTCTCCAGAGTGTCGGAGAACGACGACCTGGTGGAGATTGACGCAGCCCCAGGAAACAACAAGAGTGCCAAGACAGACGCCAAAGCATCGGTATCGGCCGCATCTGCCTGGCCGGCCGAAGGCGGTTTCATCGGAAAGCTAAATGTACGAAAGTCCGGCAAGGTCGAGTTGGACTGGGGTGGTATGCCTTATGAGCTCCGCTTGGGAACGGAAACAGGCTTTTTGACCACTGCCATCATTGTAGACGAACCCGAGAATGAGGCAGCCGGCGGCCAGGGCAAGGCCACCGGTATGGGCAAGGTGTACAACAAATTTGTTGCAGCACCCATATTTGGCGAAGAAGAGGATTGGGATCCAGATCTGGGGGAGCACGGCTTACCCGATCCGTCAGGCTTGTAACGATCGCAGTCACTTACTTGAGGTGGCTGTTATGGGACGAGAAGACGCCTAGGCAACGGATCGTGACTTAAGACATGTGCTGTGGTGCTTCAGGGAAGCCGAGGACATCAGAAAGAGTACATAGCGGCCTCGTTCAGAAGAAAATAGCAAAACCGAACTTGATACCCCTTACACATCGGCAATAACGCCTCCCGTGTGTCCACCACTATTGATACCCTACGCAATATGTATAAAGTTGCCATTTACCTCAGAGCAAGCCATCGACAGCTATGCAATAGGATTCAGTTCTTGCATGGCACAACTTACCGAACAAACAATATCTGCGTCAAAAGGCCAATACCGGTCCTGCCATCGCCGATTATGTTTTGGTCTGTGTGCTAGCCGCTCGATATAGACTTCCCGTCCCATGATGGAACTCGGGGTATTCATGCGCCCAGTGTGGTTCAGTTGTGGTATAAGTACCGGGTAATATTATCATCTCGTTTATGTTCCAAAAGGTTATGTAGGTATGTACATTACTGTTTCGGGTTGTCCTGCCCTACCGGAGGGCTAGGATTGGTACTCGTGAACCCCTGTCAAGGGTAGCAGCAGTCCTAGGCTTGGTGATAAAAGGCGTTCCTGCGGCCTAGACGGGTAATCGGGCAGTTGAGATCGCTCAGGCGCCTTGCCGGGGCATGCCCAGCCATCCAATTCCCAAGACCAATCCTGGCAAGTAGCCCCATACACGATCCATTGTGCGAAGACTTATGTACGACGACGACTGTGAAACACAGAAGATATGTTTTAAGGCTTCTGAACTCCGGAGCCTAAAGGGGTATCTGTCATATCCTATTGCGCCAGCCAGCCAAATGGCTTTCCCCAGAAAAGCGACCAATAACGTCGCCTTGGAGCAGTTCGTAATGTATGGTCATTCATTTCGATGCCATGTTCCCGCCCACCAATTATATATACAGTCAGTAGATTAGACGATGCGACCCTCCATATTATTTTCCCCAATTTTGTCTCCTCATTTTGCATTCCTCGGGCTGTCACCGGCGCGACGGTGCCTTTGTTTGGCTGTTTCTTCGCTCATTATCGTGTTGCGTTTCTGTCGTGAGCTCTATCGTAGACGAACTCCGCGATTGGCCGTCCAGAAAGGTCCCCCGAGTATCCGCTGTCTCTCGCGACTGAGAAACGTAGGGCTCGCTGCTGATCTCGACACGACGGGTGATTTTAGGGTTGGCACCTTTCGCACGGGACGGTTGTTGATCAGTCGTGTCGGGCCTCTCGGGAATACGCGACATATAAGACGACCGTGAGCGACTTGTGATATGTGTAGTCGTGCCGAAATCCCCAGCACCGGGTAGACTGCCGTTCCTCGAGTGTCCCAGTTCGATGTCGATCAAGGTAACGTCCTTGGAACCAAACCCAGGCATGGCGCCCTTCGACCGGGTCGCTCGCGATTTCGGCTGCCCGTTACTGAAAGGACCGGTTTGCTGCTGCTTGCTGGTCCCGCTCGAGGTGAAGCCCCTGACCTTCAACGCGCGAAGTAATGGCCGAATGGTGACTAGGCTCGATGCTACGATTGCCACGCCGGGCTCGACTAGTGTCCACACCATGGAATCCGTACCACCATCTGGGGGGAAGAAAGGAGGTTAGCCAAACACAGTTACTCGTGAGACACGATCGGGGCAGGAGCGAAGACCTACGGAGGATGTCACTCAAGTCTGTAAGGTCCGACAGGAATTTTAGACGAATCAAAGTGGCCACGCTTGCAAACACGCCCATGCTCAAGATCAATACCACGGTGATTTTCGTTTGCGTTGTCATTTTAACGTTCCAGACGATCGGGATTGGAATCAGGGCGTATAGCCAATCAGAAAGGATCGTCATGACCGAAAGGGCGTACGCAGCGTTGACAATCTCGTCGCCCGAAGCGCAATGGGCAGTAGGGTCTTGCTCGAGCACCGTATAGTCCCATTGGGCTTGGACCGGGTTGCACTGGAACATATTCCAGAAGAATAAGGCCAGGCTCCAGATGGCGATGACGGCGAGGCTTCCCCAGATAAGATACCGGTATCGTTTCTGGGTAGCGAGTCGGAGAAGAAATATCCCAATCGATAGCTTGATAAACATCATGTCCAACACATATGACGCCGTGGCGAGGGCCTGGAATTCGAGCGCCCTGATCTCACTGGGCTGGTCGAGGGATTTGTTGTGACGACCCATCCCCGCGAAGTATCCGGCCATGACGAAGGCGCATGATACAGTGAAGACAGCCTAGATAGTCCCCTTGTCAGCATCCCAACAGCAGGGGGAAAGGGGTAGGTTGGTAGTCTTTACCTGGCCGATCAGCATGAGCCAGTCATCTGATTGAAATCCATTCAACATGAACGCCCTCACGTATGTCCTCAATAAAACGGAGGTCCATGTCAAGACGAGGAAAGTAACAGCCGTAACAAGCAGTGGAAAGCCGTTGTTTTCTATCGATAGTGTAGGGTCCTGGGCCGCCATCTGATCTTCGACGAGTGAATTGCACCGACCTAGGGGAACAGAACAAATACGAATGGCGAGACAGTGTAAAGCCTCTAGGAAGGGAAGCGAGGGAAAACAGATGCATACATACATATAGTCCAGAGCAACCCTCAGGGAAGGCAGATGTACGGGAAGGAATGGTTCCAGACAAGTGGAACTACGACAGGCTCATGCCGGCCATGTGGTGAAGAGAAAGGGCCCCCCATGCACCATGCTGCCATGTCTTATATGTATAGCCAGCTTTTGCAGGCTTGCAAGACAGGTAGATCCCAGTGCAGCAGCAGAGGGACCAATCTAGACAACCATAGCGCTTTCTGCCTGAAGCAAAGCTGCCATCTGCGCTACCTGCACACGGCTCGCGTGCGGGCGTCCTTTGGCAGGCTGTGATGCGCCCCTTGTCACACTTTTCAGTATTCAATGCCCGGGTCGTTTGGCCGGGTTGTTTGGCCGGCGGGCTAGCTGACTAGCGTAAGGAGCCCAGCAGGAGCCGGTGGGTGTTGAGGAGCTGCAGGTACTCCGTACGTAGCTTCGAGAAAGCGGTGTTCCCTGTCGACATGCATGCAGTCCTTATGCAATATTTGTTCCGGGCCAAGGTGATTGGTTGAGATGTTGGAATCCCCGGGAGGGTGTGCCCGGCCAGTGCTGTCTTGGCAATGTCCGATCCCTCGGCTGCTGCCTCGGCCATCAAATCAGCGTTTGTATACTCTGATTGGTCGTGGTCGTACTCCGTAGCTCATGTCGAGCACGACGGCCAGGGACAGCATTGGAGTTTCCGATGAGCCGCTCCAATGCCAACTGCATGAGTCGAGACCGCCAACGCCGACGAGATCTCGGGTGCTGGTAGACGGCTGTTTCGGTGACATTCAGCTTTAAAGGAGGCGCACATTGTTTGGCTCTACTATTCTCGTGTATGTATGTATGAACGTATGAATGTATGAATGTATGTAAGTCGAGTTTCACGCTAAAGAGTGTTCCGCCACCACCCACCGGACGCGGTATGCATGCAGGACTGACACGCCCGTCACGTCGTCACGTCGTCACATCGTCACGCCGTCACCGTCACATCGTCACATCGTCACATCGCCGGCAGCACCAGCCGACACCTGAGCATGGGATGAGTGACTTCGGAATGGGACCGAACGGCAGATTCGTGTTAATCTTTCGAAAGTGGTTCAGGCAATTCGAGATGAATCGATGGTGGCAGGCGGATGGAGTAGACGGCGCCTCTCAGCTCCCTCCCAATCCGCTTTGACCCCTTAAGGGCCCCTTAAGGGAGGGGAGGGGGGTTTCTTCCTTCCTGCGTACGTCCCACTATAATTGGGGTGCAAGATGCCAACACTGGTCATCGCTCGTTTCATCGACTGGGCTTTTTGGCTTTTGCTGACAGCTACGCAAATACGCTGCGACAGTCTGACGGCAATGCCTTAATGCACAGGCAACTGGCTGACCACCCTTGCGGTTTCTTGAAGTTTCCGAAGCGTTGGGGCCAAATCGGGCCATGTTCAATATCATTCTGGCCGAGATGCTAGCCTCGAAACCCTACTATGTATGTAACATTGCCGTTGAGCAACCGAAGATCGGTACAGGTTTCCGAAGTCCCCAACTGCTCCACCAAGAGGAGACTGCCCAGACCGCTTGGCCTTGGTGGGACGGTATTTCTTCGCCCGGCTACCGATATGGCTGTGCGGCTGCACGACATCTCTACATATAGAACGGTCCGAGGAACATGGCCGCACCGAGCTGTCAAGTTCGCAATGTCTCTTGGCGAGGCTTGACCCAGGGCGTCGGGAGCTGGTGGACCACGGCGCCAGATCAGGAAGCTTGCCCGCCAGCTAGTTCTGTTCTGAAGCCTGGCGCAAAGGAGCCGTGGGCAATAGCCGTGGACAACTGCCCCTCAAGAGGGTCGCCTCTTGGTTTCTCCGGTAGTGTAATGACAGTCCAAGGATCTAGTCGGTTGCTTCTGTGCCTCTGCGCTTTGATTCCGCCGCCATTGGAAGGTCCGCTCCATCGTATACCACCAAAGGAAATTGCAACGAGGAACTAATGGTTGATTGGCCGTCCCGTTATCCGCATCTTTCTGCCTAACCGCCTATCCGACTTGCGGACTGCGGAGTGCGGATTGCCCGCCCCGCATGCTTCCCGTTCCTTTTCGTTCCGCCAGTCAAAACCAATCTTGTATACATCCGCCAATTTCATCCCCCTATCACAGGAGCCAAGCAACACGAGAGGCGGCTCCCGAGCGCCTCTGCTGATGTCATGGACCCATCAGCGCTGCAATACGAAAAAAATAAAGTACGGCCGACATGATCTCCAGACGATAGGTCTCTGGAGAAAGGCGGATGATGGTGGCTTGGGAGGCAATACCTGGGTTATGTAAGTAGACTTGCCGTACAAGAGGCCATGTGGAGCCAGGCTTCGTCTGCATTACATGTCGATGTCTACATGCCCGGACCTTTATCTGATGCTGGGCTCAGTTATCTACATGGCGGCGCATGGCGCGACCCGCGCAAGACTCACCTTGACTTCACGCCCTCACTGAATCGCTTCATTGCCCTGCCCGAGAGCTCCAGGGTGGCTGCGTACGCCTCAATCGACTATAGGCTGAGCCCGCATCCCGAGTTTCCACAGGACCCAGCGTCTACGCCGCCGGAGCAACTGCGGAATGCAACACATCCCGCCCATCTCCAGGATGTCTGGTCTGCCCTGGGAAATCTGCAGCAGTCCTTTGGCTTCGGCAGCGACTACATAGTCATCGGCCACTCCGCAGGCGCCACCATGGCCTACCAGCTGCTGATGGGCGCGGCCGCCTTGGGAGGTGCCGACGTGCCGTCTGGCGTGGAGCTGCCCAAGGCCGTCGTGGGGTTCCAAGGCATCTACGATCTCCGGGGCCTTGTGGACCGCTTCGGGCCCGGGTACGCCGGCTTCATCACATCCGCCTTCGGTGACCCGTCCACCTGGGACCGCGCATCGCCCATGAAGTACACTGGGGGCTTCCGGTCGCACTGGGAGGGGGGCGAAGTCGCCGTGCTCGGGCGATCGCCCGACGACGAGCTCGTCGATGCACCGGAACTCGAGGGTATGGCTGAGGTACTGGAGAAAGAACAGGTAAACCACTTGGTGTTCAAAGACATGAAGGGTACGCATGATGGCGTATGGCAGGATGGACACCATGTTGCCCGCTTGATCGCGGAAACCATCAAAGCGATCTATACGTAGTATACCATACGACAGGCAGTAGATAGTCACCAAGCCAGAGGGAAACCCCAATACTAGAATCAAGCCTGTGACTTACGAACATGAACAAAGCAATTGTCCCGAGAAACAGACAAGGCAGGTGGATTGTGTTTTCATTCAAAGAAGCTTTCCGAGAGACAACGAAAGGCCGAGTCGTTCCATAACAAAGAAGCCGTTATCGTGGTTGTGGCATCTGTGAAAGGTCCCACGCATGCACGGTTGCTTAATAACTCCTTTCTTGCCAACTGAAAACCCCGAGGCCTATCTTCTACCGTATCCGCCGAGAACGTCACTAAAATGGATCGTTTCTGTTTTCGCGAGGATGTTGAGACTGTCCAAGCCAGATACAACGAGTATCTAGCAATGCTAGAAGACTCTGGAAATGTCGACGAATCACCGGATCCGCCGAGGCCGAAACGACGACTCTCAAGCTGGTTCATGTACATCTGCAGCTGGCACTTCGTCGGCGAAGTCATCTTCCTGGTATTTATCGCACTCGTCGTCGGAACTATGTACCGCCAGTTATTCCTACGCCCATCCGACTACGCCAGCCGTCAGCAACGATATCGGTCAGGAAGCGATGGCGGTGCGCCGCCTCCCGAATACCCACTCCTCTCGAAGCCCGGCAGCTCTCCGCCACCAAATTATTACTCCATACTAGACATCGATCCCGACGCCTCGGGCCGGGAACTTCGCGCCGCTTACCGTCGAATGGCGCGCAAGTACCACCCGGACAAGACCCAGACGTCTGCTGCCTCGGCTGCGTTACCAAACAACGGTGATAATGCTAGCGACTCGATAAAAGCCAATGCGGCCGAGGAGAGGTTTCGCCTCGTCTACGCCGCGTACCAGACCCTCTCCAACGGGGAAGACCGCTGCTTGTACGACTACCGCGAATACCCGCGATCCGAGGGCGCGCAGAAGTCACACCTAAGCTCCAGTGCCAGACTCCGAAAGTATTACCAATGCTTGCGTCAGGTGCGGGGGGTTCTTTTTCAACGGGCACCTCCCAACGACAAAGAGGATGCCGACGATGGCGGCGACGGCGACCACAGGAGGAATGACAGCGTGGAGAGTCTGGTGAGCAAGGACGACAAGGGGAGTGTGGAACATGGGAATAAGGGCGAGGAGGGGGTGGAGGACACGAAGGGCGGGGAAGAAGTAGAAAAGAAGGAGGAGCAGGAAAAGAACAGTGAGACAGCAGCGGCGAAGCAAGAGACGGCGGTGACGGAGACGACGGACCCGGCGTGGAGGCAGTACCTAAGATATGCTGGTAAGGCGGCCGAGGGCGCTGGCGAGGCCTACCATACACTATGCTATGGGGACGCAGTAGCACGAACGGGTCTTTTTGCAGTATCACACGCCATCACTTGGAGATTCGGCATGGAGCTGCCAGACCTCTGCCTGGGTGGTGCTTAGCAGGGGACATCGCTCGTCCGCCAAGTTATACTCTCAGCCCTGTTGGGAGGGTCACCAGGCGTACTTGTCGTGTCTTGTTTTTCTTTGTCGTCCCTAGCGATGCAATATACGGAATGTCTCAAATACATATCTTCTTAGATTTTTAAATGGGCCACTTCCTCTGAATTGTAGACAACTCCTACGCCCGTCATCCGAGAGCTATAGTCACCCAGAAATCCTTGGTGGTATCCCATACGTGAAATACTATACTGGCTAACATAAAGCCTCGAGCTGCCTCCTGTTCATTTGAGTTGGCTGGCAACTGTCATAGCGATAGCCATGCCCCCGTCACATCGTACCGGTGTTTCGCAGTGCCACGTCGCTAGGAGAGCCTTACGAACCCCGTACACGTATTGGGTTCAGCGCCGCCCTTTCGGGCGCTGGAAAAGACGAATAATGGTGAGCCGGATCTCGAGATAAGAGACGAGCCACCCCTATTGAAAGGCCAGGAAAGGTATGTCGAAACCGGGGCAGCTCGTGTAGGTCCCGATCTCGTCTTTCCTTCAAGCTGGCTGGAGGGGTTCTGCGCCGAGTGGCGCAAACCTGGAGTCGTAGGCTGTTCTTTCCCGCATCGCTTCATCGCTACCGTAGACGAGCTCATTTCACAACAACAGCCAAGCCATGGGTCGCCAAACATGACAGGAAGCTGAACCTGTACCACACACATGCAACAAAGACTTCGAGGGGTGTTTGCCCTTGTCTTGTCGTTGTCGCGTCATCAAATCAAGAGACCGGCCGGGAAGCCGCGTGAACGAACGAAGTCGCTAGATGATTGCGGCCCACCACTGCCTCTTGGGCCCTTCCCTTTTCACCTTGACACCGCAAGATCTCCGCCGGCGACCTTGTACGGCACGCCGTCCAGTTCAACCGTCTGTGATGTGGCTAGTCCGCCCGCCTTCTGTACGTTGCCCGGCGTGACGACCAGTCCGAAGTCGCCGGTTATAGATGACGAGGACGCCCCGCCATCGCCACCGCCGACCGAAGGACCGAAGACCAGACCGTGACCGCTGAAGACGGAGCCGCGCTTACGGTGTTGCTGGCTGTTGCTGTCGTCTTTGGCCTGGATTGGGTGTGCGTCGATGGTTGTGAGGAGTGCGGCGATGACGAGCACGCCAAGGGCGAGTCGAGTCGTGATACTTCTGTTGCGGAGCATCTTCACTACCTGATGGCTTGGTTATAATTTAATATATTCGAGAGAAGATACCAGTAAGAAGTATGTTTACTCTGTGTCACCGTGGCGTCGATTAATTGCAAAGATAACATGGCCACGCCTTGGATGACGTCACGTGGTGTTTCATTTCCACGGCAAAATGCGACGCCGTGCAAGTCTGATACGGCTTGGCGCGCCAAACGAAGGACCCAGCCATCAACATCAAATTTGTTTGCTTTCGGGGAGGCTATAACACAGAAGCGTGAGTCGTCAAGATGCATGTGTGTGTGTAAGTGTTGATTCGTTTCACATTCGTAAAAATATATACACAGCTGAGCATCATAGTGCTCGGAGCGCGCTTGTGCCGACACCGCCAATGAGTTCCCCAAACCGATGCCCACCAAGCGGCAACAACGCAATTGATGCTGTGACGTTCGGGCGTGAGCCCATAGCGACAACAGTCTTCTTTCTCCCCCATCCTAGCGGGACTGGCGGCAGATCTTCCCGAAGACCTCCCCTCCCATAATGCGGTCTTGATCAATGCGTAAAGAAAGAGAGAAAAGAAAAAGGCGCATGTGGCCTTGTCGAGACGCGATGAGATCGTGGATACTCGTCTAGCTCTCCCGGTGCTCTTGGCCAACAGCAAAAATAAAATGATATATATCCAAATGCGTGATCCGCCCACATTTTGGTTCTAATACAGCAGCAGTCGCTTGTCGACTCCTTGGTGATTCGAGATTGGCACAGCCAGAAACGCCAGGCCATGGGAGTATCTATCGTACTTCATGAACATCAACTGCGCTGTTTCGGAGGTCGCGCGCGCTGGTCTTTGATAGGGAGCCGAAGCCGGGCATGGAGGAGAAGCGGTTGAGTCGCTTCTTTTGCGCGGGCGTTTGTGACTCCAATACATGTGTGGGCGACCGGGGGTCTTCTACACTGTGGCGGCTGTACTCTTCCACGGGCGACGAAGCTGCGGAGCTGTTTGTCGACGAGCCTGTGGTGTTGGGGGTTTGGTAGACGTACTCGCCATCGACGTAGACGGCGTTGCTGATGAAGGTGGAGCGCCGGTTGCGGTTGCGCGTGTAGCGCTGCTCGAGCCGATAAAGCTCGATCTTGGCTTGGATCTTCTCCAGAAAGCTAGGCATGATGGCGGTGTTTGGTGTTGTTTCCGTCTAAGTTCAGGAACAGACTCAAGGTGATGAATTGGCCGGGGCGCGCAGAAAGATGTCTCCCTTATCAACTGTTCTTGACAATATGCTCTGGGGCGTACAGGCGCAAGGCGACAGTCGACCAGTCACGAGATAAGGTGATACAGTCCAACGTCTCGTCCGGTTTCGAGTCGAGTCTTATGCCAAATCCTGTCGTGGGCGATATGACGCGGAGGAGAAATGCAGAAAAGGTATATTTTCCAACCAGTCTCCCTGATATGGTTTGTTGGGCGGGAATCGACCGTCTAATGTTCTGAAATAACGCGAGTCAACGAAGGAGTGTGCGTGGCGTGGCGGTTCTCAGATTTTATGATGAATGAGTGTATGGGGGTCCGGTTGACGGCAGAAGATGGCGTTTATCAATTAGGTCGGCAGGGTCCTCCAGTGTAGGA
This sequence comes from Apiospora kogelbergensis, assembly GCF_038363985.1. NCBI lineage: Eukaryota > Fungi > Ascomycota > Sordariomycetes > Amphisphaeriales > Apiosporaceae > Apiospora > Apiospora kogelbergensis. The sequence continues at coordinate 3,382,323 of NW_027117422.1, forward strand.
AGGTTGGGGATGGCCGATTATATGAATGAAGGGGGTGAAAAGAGTGGAATGGGTTGTAAGCGAGAGGAAGAAGTAGGTAAGTTACAATGATACGTAAGATAGTAATAGCAGACGAACGAGGGTGATAACAGAAGGAGAGGTGCAAGGCGAGGCAAGGCAAGGCAAGACAAGACAAGTCAAGTCAAGTCAAGACAAGGAGTGAGCGACAAGTTCCAGATGGTGGTGTGGAGATCTGCCTTTCTGCCCGTTCAAGCATGAATGCAGGGCAAGGATGCGATCCAATTCTTTCAGGCCAACCCTACGAATAGAAACAGAAGATTCCCCTCCCGGTCGACTGGAAGAGGGATTGGGGACTAGAAGAGGGAGGAGAAGACGACGACGACGAACGATTGAGCACCGATTGAGCACCGATTGCACTTGGGGTGAGTTGAGCTGCAGCTGCAGCTGCAGGGGTTCTGGAAGGTGCCCAGCTAGCCAGCAAGAGCCATTCACAGCGCCCCAGGCCCAACGCCTTCTAACCCCTTCGGTGGTAGTGAGTACGAGTCCTAATGCTGCACCCACAACCGGCCTAGGGCCCTGGATAAGACCATGTCTAGCTCTGCAGTAGTGTCTGTCTGGGCCAGCCTCCCGCTCTGGCGTTTCTCGCGTGCGCCGGTCCGCCAGGAACAAGTCCTTGTAGCTCTACGCCAGCTGCAGCGAGTCTTCCCAGTTGCCAGCGGGGGAAAATTTGCATCTTACCCCTGACTTTCGCATTGAGCCCGGCCGTGGTGATAATCGCCCTCGGTGGGGTTGGGTCGCTAGCGGCTTGGGGCGCAGAGGTTACAGACAAGTGACAAGGTGTGGGTGTATGTATGTATGTATGTGTGTAATTGCTGCAGGCACAAAAACGTGAGGAAAGCCAGAAAGGAGGCCATCATGGACTGCGGGGCCGGGTTGCTGCCCACATTCCTGTCTACTATTCAGCACGCCTGCACGCCTCGACGATGGTGCTGTCGATCCAAGTCTTCACCTGAACTGGTGGCAGGGCCGAGTGGACCACCAGATCTCTACTACTAGTATTTTAGTAACCGACTATTAACACGCGATATCTGACTAGGGTGCTCCGTACTCACGTAGCTTGGGGTTCGAGGTCCATCACCTATCACAAAATAAAAGCCAGTTGCACTGCCCTGCAATTCTCGAGATAGCATTGCTGTTTAGCATCTTGTCACGCCACGATTGCGACATCGAAACCTTTGGCCGCGCATGAAGCTCATGCGACAAGCGACTCGAAACGTCCGACGGGAAGGGGACTGAGCCGCGAGTCCAAGCAGAAGTCCAACGATCGACAGGCCCGACGTCGACGTTCCATCCCCAGACTTCCTCTGCTTCTTCGTGACGTGTAATGAAAAGGATCATCCTTGCCCCGTTTCCCACCCCGCCACGCGTGTCGGGCTGCATCTCTTCCTCCCACTCTACCACTTTCTGAAGATGATTGATACGTTGACGGCATGCATAATAGCTAAGACGCCACCCCGACTTATGTGTCTGCTCGCTAGCTAGTCAGTCAGCAAAATTTGGCACTTCAGCCCGGCCCATGTCCGTCGCTGTCCGTTCCTCAGTCCGGCCGAGTTGCGGGGGTTTTTTTTCTTCTTCCCTAGGCCCTTCTTTTTCTTATTCTTCTTCCCGGCCTCTCAGTAAGGCCATCAAGGCCATTTCTCCTAGCTTGACACCTATTTCCCAAGTCCAGCGTCGGTGCGGGCCACGATGTGCGCGCGCCCCAACTGGTGGCCCGGCCGACGGGCTCGCACGCCCAACCGCGTGGTAACCCACTGAAGGGTGAAGCTAATTTGCAAGCCTATTCTTGACTAACTCACCACCAGCATCGCAGGAGAAAGCCTATCGAACCAGATAGCCCTCTCCTTTACCTCGAAACACCGCGAAGATAGCTGAGTCGTTACATTCGCGTAAGTGTTTTGCTGCTTGGAGCTGGAAAGCTTGTGTGGTGAGTTCGTGTTTGTCTCGGAATAGAGGCGGGCTCGGTGAAGCGGATCCTTGTTGAAATGACATCGTAAGATTAGAAGATTGCCAGTTTGGTACTGTCTGAAGAACAGCACGGTCCAAGTGTATATACATATCGCATCATTCAAAGATTGGACCCTGTGCCGAATGATTTCAAACAGAGCCGCCTTTGTATTGATAGTACGCAATACCTGTAGCTACGTTCTCATGTCCTTATGCAATACCCGAACGGCAGTTGGTCTGTATTCTCCCTCCTCTCTACTCGGCCTGCCGCCTTTTGAGCCATATCTCCATCAGCCGTGCCGCCCGCATTGCCGAGTTCTTGACTTCATCTGACGAGCACTTCTCGGCTTCTTCGTGCAGGCGTCGGGCCCAGAACGTCCATCTCTCAAGAGTATACCCAGCCTCGCCTTTGAACAGAGAGCCGGCGCTGAACATGCGCTTCTCCGTGTCGTCGAGCTGCTCTTCGGGCATGACCTTGGTGGCTAGCATAATGGCGCCGCTGTACACAATGATTTGGGCCGCAGCCATGATGTGACAGTCGTGGAGCTTGGGCGCCGTCGACAAATCCTCCTCTAAGCCCTGTCGGAGCATCCAGAGCGGGATGTCCCACCAGTCGGTCACTCCTTGCCCGTTCAGCTTCGCTGCAAATGCATGAAAGTTGGCCCACGAGCGAATAATGACGGCTTGCTCTGCCTCATCGTCGACGATCTCTGGTCCATTGATCATCTCTCTGAACTCGACTCCAAGCAGGGGCAAGTCGTTCCATTTTTGTTCCTTGGGGTCGCGGCCGTCAGCTTTCTGATATCGCTCGACCGAGAACCTGGAGCAAGGATACTATACTACTTACCTCGTCCCAGATGCGGATCTTTTGGTCGTTCGGCAGCAACATGATCTCGCTGACCACATTGACTAGCTTGTCGTGAGCGGGGTGGTGGTATGGAGTGCCCTGGGCGGATTTGGTCACCGCTTGCCAGAGCGTCCCAAGATAGGATTCGACATCATCTTCGGCGGCGGGAAACCCCTTGGCTATGGTCTGAGCGATGGAGGCGGGCGCAACGGCGCTTGGTTGCTCTCCCAGGTACTCGTCGAGCCTCTTTTTGACGTGCTGCATTGCTGATGTGGATTCTGCCATGTTGACTATGGTTGCTTCTTGCCTTTTCAGAGGTCTTGACGTAGGACGGTTCACGGTGGACAAAGAAGAATAGCGTAAGAACCGCGTGCTTCTGCGTAGTCACATAAGGTAATATCGTCGTTTGTCTTTTGTGCTCTCGAGAAGGTTGCTGTTTCCGGGGCTACCCCCCTCACCCTCAATACACGACCAATAAAGCCGAGCCATCGCTGTACGTCATGGGCGCGCACGCACAGGCCAACGAACCAATCCGACTGCCGGGAAGCAGCAACGTGCGATGGTTGATGTGAAGCCGGCTTCATCGTACACATTTCTCCCAATGCTTCTTACCTCAATCGATATGCATAAGCTTGTCTCGGCACGTCAACCTTTGTGCCACATACTTATCTCCCGACTGACTCTGGACATTCATTCCATATGCTCGTCGCCGCTACTATCGTTTCCTGAGGACAGAAGGGCGTTACATGGCTGCTGTGGCTGGAAAATGGCTCGTGAATTGCTTATGCGATATTTTGCGCACCTCAAACAAGATTTCACCGAAAGCACAGCCATGTATCTTACATATTGGAGGCGTCGAAGGCTGCGCAACCAACGCTCAACTAACGAGCAGGGATTTCCTCATGTCTAGTATGGCACCTTGGCCGCTGTCAGTTAACGATCCATCTTTGGGAAGCGCTTTTCGGTATAAACCTTACTCTTCTTAGCACAGCTTCTAGGCGAATGCCAAAGGGGCTGTCATTCTTGCCATGGCAGAATAGCGGGTGGATTCAGACTAATCTGGCATCAGGGGCGTATCCTGTTACGCCAGCCATTGCGATATTATACGAGTAGCAGTGAAATGCCCCATTGGACCTTAAGTTCTTGCAGTTCCAGCCTCTCGGAGGGCTTCAAAGGGGCTCTCGAGAGACCATCTCAAAAGCCGCCTCATTCCATGGGATTTGTTATATCGGGGCGGTCCAAGCCGCCACGAATAACCGTGAAAGTCCTTGGCTATAATCCGAGAGTAGCAAGGTGTGATGATACTGCTGGTCAGGATCGTCTCCTATTTCCTCTGGACTGAGGAGTACGCACTGGATGATACAGAGCGCCTCTTCAGGCGTGGTTTGGGATATGTGAAGGCCTGGCAAGGGGCATTCACCACTAAAAGGAAGATCGAGCTTTATGAACGACGTTGATAGCCGCATTGCCATCCAAACACGATTTGCTAATGATAGGGCACAATAACATTGTCCTATGCTATGTATACCCCGTATCCTGGGCCGCCAGCATCAGCGTAAGGGGATGTGCAGGGCATTGCTAGATAAGCGGTAGCGGCGATTGAGCGATAGATGCTATCATATGTATATCCCATGGGTTGGAGCATCTGCTTCTCGTCCATGAATAAGTGTCGATGTAACAGTAATCTCGAGGTTCGACATACAGAAAGTGAGTTGCTGGGTAGCCTGTACTGTGACGGCGTGCTTGAAGAAGTGGAAAAAGTACGTGTATCTACTTGAATTCACATACACCTCGAAAGATCCCATATAATATGGACGCAAGACAAGTGGTGAGCGTGCGGTCCAAGCAAGCAACGAACACGGCAAAAGATGCGTTGTGAGTCTTGCTGCAGGCACATGCGATCCGGCTTCAGATCGTGAAATAAGCCGATAATAAATGCTTCTGGCAAAAGATGTGGTCCGCTATGCATGCCCAAGTCTTGATCGACCATGTCTCTCCTAAAGACCAAGCAGGACGGACTGGGGAGAAATTCTCAGCAATGTTTTGGACCCAAAAATCTGCCTCATCACTCCTCCTTGGTGCAGATGTCATTATGGGCACAGCAGCAATACACTTCCCAGCTGATTGGGGAAACACGCGTTGTGGCCCAAGTGATCATCGTGACAATATATCCATGGAACGACAGCTTCCAACTGATAAGAGCGATGTGTGACGTATCTCTGCCATCATCTCATGGCTTCTAGATCATGATAAGCGCGCGGCGCTAGTCAAGACAGCATGCTCCTTGGGATGGTTTGCGCGGCCCGTGGAGCGTGATGGCGGGATGATAGTCGAAAGAAGCGGACCATGTGTGCATCATATACCCGATCCTTCTGATCCGAGTGCATATCGCGGATTAACCATGTCAATATGCGTGTCGATCGTTAGGAGATATTGTGGCTACCCATTGATCTGCATGCACACATATTTAGATGCGGGACGGCTTGCATCCCTATGCTTAACCCCAAGTAAGCATGATTGACTTCTTCCATCCGGAATCCTTGACCCGGCAAGCAGGATATGGGAACGCCACAGGCGCAGATCCGGCTCCGGGGTCCGGAAGGGCAGATAGATAGGTGATAGTCAGATACACAGAGACCGAGAAGTCATCCCCAAGCTGCCAAGTTTGTTTGTTCCAAGGCCCGCTGATACCGTATGCGACGTCGCGATTGACCTTGTTGACATGTCTCGTCATGAAGCGTTCTAAAGACATGATCTTCAGGTGCAATGTCTGATCCTGTCTGACCCGACTCACCTTGCCAGGCATTATGACTTCATCAGTGCCGAACCCAGGACACGGACAGAGCGCCACGCCACAGGATGACGGCCTTTCAGGCTTGAGACGCCATCCTGCAGGTTGCAGGCTGGATGTTAGGGGGAATTACCTCATCGCCGCCTGACACCGCCTGACACCTCCTTACGCAATTCTGTTTTCTTTTGGCATGTTCTCACTAGCGCTGGCTACTGCGAAGCGATTTTAGAGTATGTTCGGTTCGCTCACCTTAGCTTTCTACTACTTGGTAGGTCAAGCCTCAAGCCTCCTCAAGCCGACCTCTTCCCTGCTTTGCCAGCCATGGTTTGTGTTTACGTGAGCAAAAGCCTGGGAAACTCGATACTGCGGGCTTCATCATTCCTCTCTTATCGACAAATTGCAAATTGGGATCGCACTTTTGTCGGGATTAGCGCTGGTTTTGCTGGCATACTGACGATGATGCTGTGTTCGAGACACCGCATGCATGCATTTGTTGGCCAAAGGGGAGAATAGCTCGGCCGCAAATGAAAAGGGAGAAAACGAATGAAAAAAAAATATCATTTGAAAAACATGCCCCCTTATCTGCCGCAGGCGCAGCAGCAAATGCGGCAGTCAAATGAAACTGTAAAATGTAAAATGCGACGGCTGACATGAGGCGATGGGCCGCCGCCGACCAAGCCACCCCCTCGCACCAAGTCAATAAAAGACCAGGAGACACAGACCTCTGTTGTCGGGCGAATACGAAATATCTGCCTCACTGTCGTTGCTCACCGCACGGAGCAGACATGAGATAGAGCAGTTGGGGCCAAGGGCCAAGGGCCTTGGAGGGTCAGACGTCAATTGTGTGACGCATGGATGAGGGCTGTTCAGGGTAGGATCCCGCAGTGGGGAGATGGCACTCGGTGAGCCAATCACGAGCGGGACCGACTCAGGTGTGCTCGGTCGGCGGCGACCCAAACTTCACGATAGCTGAGAACGTATGTGCATGTATGGAACAGGGCAGGGAGCGATGATGGGCGAGGAAACGCCCCAGCATGCACCACCTCTATTCATAGCAGTCCACCGATGGCAGCAGGCCTATGTAGATGCAGATGGCAGCGAGCGGTAGGCGGGTGGTTGGGTTTGCTGCACTTCTGCACTGGCGCCTGCAGGCGTGTCAAGTTTCAATGCTGTCTAGGCCTTGGCTGATGTGTGGTTACGAATTGTCGGTTCTTTAGCGCCTGAGGGGGTCTGTACCGCCCCGGCCAGAGGTCAGATTCTTGGGCGACTAACGTGCCGCCCGCACCGGCTTGGCTCTCAAGATGCCCCCCCAGTCTTAGCGCCAACGCTGCACCATGCCGATTCCCAATAGAACCACCACCGCCTGTCCACTGTCAGGGTGGGTGACGTTCACTTTTCTTCCGAAGTACATGCATATATGTACATACAAAAGAGGGATCAGAGGAGAGAAGAAGGAAGAGAGAGAAGAAGAAGAAGAAGGAGAAGAAGAAAAGAGTGGTAGATAAAACGTGGTACTGCCAGACCCCCCGAAACAATACCACTACTACATTAACCCAGCCCAACCCAACCCCTACGCCTTCAGGGCCGCTCCTCCTCGTTGTTACAGAAGCAGCCAAATTTAGAAGACGGTGTTTCGTTGTGACATAACGACCACCTCGCTGCGGACAAACACCCGTTTTCGATTTCGAAACATATACACAACACAAAGACTCGACTCCGTCCTCGTCCGTCCGTCTTGTCTGCCGTTACCATTCTGGAAACCAACAACACACTTTCTCGCATACTCGTTGTGAGGGACAAGAGAAAAAGAGTCTGTTTCGAAAACGACCTCAAAACATAGGCTGCGCCTGTCTCTTCTCTCCCACATCCTCTCACACCTCTCATACCTACCAACACCATGAACGACTTGATTACCACCGTCGTGGTGACTCTGGTCCTGGTCATCGTCATCGGCTCCCTCATCTTCGTCACGGCTATGTACTGGACGCAGCTCCTGCGCAGATTCGCCCCCAACCGCTTCTCCGAGCCCATGAGCGAGAAGACGAACCAATGGCCGCAACCTCCCTACTCCCACGCCCACAAGGGTTCGGGCGAGTCGCATCTCATCTCGCCCGTGTCGTCGCCCACCCCGTCGCCGCGGTCCTCGCGGTTTAGCGACAACTCCGACTCCCCCATCACAACGCCGCAAGCTTCACGACAGAGCCCTGAGCGCAGCCCAGAGCGCTATGTCAGATGATGCTAGTCGTCACCACGGGCTGGGCACATGCACACATCCTTTTTTCTTTTTCTTTTTGTCATCAACGACGCTTATGACGGCATTGGGGGTTATATACGGGCGTTTTATTACACTTTGATCGGCATCCGGCATCCCATCATTTACATGTAGATGGATGCATGCATGCATATGTGGTGCGCCACGGCGTTATATGGGTCCAGGGTTCATTCAATAAGCCGGACTGGCGGCTTGCTAAAGTCAGGGGAGCGTACGGGAACGGCAAAATCCATCATTGCTGCATTTACACATGGGAAAGACAGAGGGAGAGAGGAGGACTTTGCATACGCAAACCTGGAATCACGTTTTGTACAACAACAACACAACAGAGGCACACAGAACTCCTTACATCATCGGTTTATTGTTTGGGGCTTGAATGCAGACTACGTCATTTGGAGCAATCCTACAGCATTACCGCAGCATATCAATAACAGCTACTATATCAGCATGGTGTTTCAGCCCGCCAAGGCAATATCTCAACTATTATAGATCGTGTCACTGTAGACTAAGATGGACTTGGGTTGTAAGTCCCGATCCCGACGCACGCGCTATCGACCTCGGCCGCACTGATCTGCTTCACATTCTCATCGTCGTTATGCCCTCCCTTGTTCGAGGCACCACCACCATCACCACCAACAAATCGCACCATGGGCTCATCGTTGCGGAATGGCGCAACACCAGGCTGCCACCCCAGATGTCGCTGAATGCCGTCTTTCGGGTCCTCGAGGAAGGCGAACACGTAGTCCTGCAGCCGCTCGGCCGCGCGCCTCTGCGCCCTCGTCGCCCCGCCGTGCAAATCGTACGTCCCGAAGACCATGGGCACGTCGCTGGCGTGGTACGCGCCCATCCAGGGGTAGGGGGTCAGGTTCGTGTAGTTGCCCGCCCACTGGTACCGGTATGTCGTCAGGTTGCGGGCGGCGCGTATCCTCGAGGCCTCGCGCGCGACGCACACGAAGTCGCTCAGCGTCGTCTCGTCGAGCCTGGCCTGGGCCGGCGGCGGGTTCGGCAGGTTGCCGCTCGACGCGTTCAGGCCCGGGTTCCACTTCGCCAGGCTCGCCTGCTCGTTGGCCGTCGTGCTGATGAGCGCCGGCACCCGCGCGACGCGGCCCGCCAGCCCCCGCGCCGTGTAGTTGCGGAAGACGAGGCGGTCGTCAACCGTGGGCCGGAACCAGAGGCCCGGCTTCGTCTTGTTGTCGCCGTACGCCCCAACCCAGTTGCTGAGCAGGGCCGCCGGCACTTGTCGCATGCAGTCCAGCTCCGCGGCCGGGTCGCCCGAGAAGCCGTCGCAGCCCACGTGCCGGGCGACGAAGCTGAAGTTGGTTTGCAGCGCGTCTTCGCCATGGGCGAATTCACGCACGGCGGCCCCGGACTGCAAGAAAAATCCCGCCACCAGCGGCTCGTCGTCGTACACGAAGTCGAGGGCGTCGGCGGCGACGCCGCCCGCCGACTGGCCCCAGAGCACGATGCGGCGGGGGTCGCCGCCGAAGGCGTCGATGTTGGCGTACACCCACTCGAGGGCCGTGCGCACGTCCAGAATGCCCAGGTTTTGGTCTTCGAGCCCGGCCGCGTTGGGGAACCCGAACAGGTTGACGCGCCAATTCATGGTCACCACGATGTGCTTCTGGGTGCGGTTGACGAATCCCGCGGGGTTCTGGTAGGGCACCTCGACGCCGCCGGTGATGAAGCTGCCGCCGGGCACGAAAAGTGCTACGGGAGCCCGTCGCCACGGCTCGCGTTCCGCGGTGTCCAGACAGCGAGCTTCAGGCAGTCCTCGGAACTTGTCTGGGCCATGTGACTGGCATGATGGCCCTGGCCCGCCGTGGCGACGGAGAAGTCCGATATGTTAGTGTTCCAAAGCGTCAGCGTGCTCGCCAGATACTGCGTGCATGACGGCGGGAAGCGGTGCGAATAGTGGTGTTTCGTCGAAGGGCGGAGGGCGACGGGCGGCCGCCATCTCAGTTCGCCCACCGGCGCCTCGGCGTAGGGGATACTCCTAAACTCCCGGACACCACTGTACTCGGGATTTGGAAGACCGGAATACTTCCCTGTGATGGTTTGGACGGTCAGTCCATCGTTGTCAACATCCTGCTCTTTCCAGGCTTTCCCGGTGACAGCCAAGAACAAGCAATAGAATATCTGGTTGAATCTCATGTTGGAAGCTTTGTATTTGGCTGACTGATTTCGAAATGATACATAAATGAAAACATGTCTGGAAAGGCTCGCTCCGCCAGTAGTACTTGCTTCACCTCGGCCATGACATCCTCCTATTTATATGGGCGATAAAGTTTGTGTAGCCAAAGCTGCGCATCCAGTTGGCTCTCTTCCATTGCGCCATTACTTCCTGCAAGAATGGTATCGCAGCTGCCTGATCCGTCAACCCAGTGATCTGATGGCCAGCACGAGCCGACGTTGCAGTGCAGCGACGCTGATCACCTGGTCTAGAATTCCCCTCAATCCCATCGCCAAGCCACTCGAACCATGTCCACGGATTCATGCCCTACAGGCCCACGGTATATTAGCCTAAAAAGCCTTGCGCACACTGTTATACTATCTTCTTGGAATGCTTCACGCTCAGGAATCTTGACTTCTTGAGCGAGACACGTCGGTGTTAGAGGCCGACCAATGATCGAACCGCATTGGCAATGGGAGGTATAGAGGTGAACAGCACGGTAATTGCGCCGAACAAGCTCATAGCCAGACTTGACAGAGCTGCTGCCCGCGGGTCTGTACGCAGCAGAAGTGCCGTGGCCATGGCCGAGGAGTTGGCTCCCAGAGTGACACCCCGCGTCACGTAATCGTCTATAGATTGACACCATCAGCAAAGTAAGCAAGGGGTCTCGCTTCCGGCCCGAGGTACGGTATGAGAATCTTAGCTACCTTCCGGAATCTTCATCATGGCCAGGAGCCGCTGCCCTACGAGAACCCCGACAATACCGCTCATAATGGCAACGGCAGCCCCGGTGTTCGCATCTCCGCCCAAGTTGGCGGTGGCTGGGATGGCCAGGGCCAGCGTCAGACTCCTCGACGCAAAGGCGAGGCTTCGCTCGGCAGTGATGCCGATGGCGAAACAGATCGAGGGGTAGGCAAAGAGGGATGCTACCGAGACGACAATGTTAGGTATAACGATGGCGGCGAAATGCTGTTTCAGCTCTCGGCGATACTGGTACATGGGCAAAGCCAGAGCGATGATACTAGCGTCTAGGGCCGTACTAAACATGTCGCCAGCTCCGGGAAGCTGGTGAGTACCATTCCAGACCCGAGCGTAGTTCGCACCCACTTTGTACTCTCTTAAAGTGGTGTCGAGGTCGCGACCTATGGTCAGACCGATCACCCAAATCCCTAAGACGGTAAAGAGCGCCGAGACAAGCACGGGATGAAGAAATTGCCTCCAGGTTGGTGGGAGCGCGAGAGCCCCAAAGTAGGTCAAGATGCTGAAGGTCAGTTGGATCGGCATCGCATAGCCTGTACTATAGTAGACGGGAATCCCAACCAGAACGAACAGCCAAAAATAGGTGACGACATCCAGGTTCGCAGCAATGACCACAGCCCACCTTTTGGCCCGCGGCGGCGGCAGCGTTGCTTGGGGCGGCAAGTCGGAAGGCATTGTTGGGGTGCTGGTGCCAGTAGAATCGACGCTGTCGGGTGCTGCAGCGTCGGCAAGGTGGACTTGCGAAGGTCGCAGAGAGTAAGAGGGCTCGGGCTCGGGCTCGGGCTCGGTATCCCCTAGGGCTCTCCCCCTGCCGGGGTCGGAGCGGTCATTGGGATCTCGTCCGTCTCGTCTCCCATTTCTTCGGCACGCTCGGTGATGGCTCGTTTGGAGGCGCCCCTGAGGAGCTGGAGTCCACGGGTCATGTACGCCGTACCAACCATCATGGCCAGGAACCCAACCACTGCCCCGGTCGTTAGCACACGGACAACCAGGGATAGCCAGAGCCCGTCGGTGCACTAAACTCACCGAAGACGGCGATCATCTTGAACACCTCGACCACGCCAATCGGTGGGCTCAGAGGCAGCAAGACGAAGGAGGGCGTGAAAAAGACACTGATCCAGCGAAGTGACCACCCTCCCTGCCGGATAATTCAGGTCAACCCTGGTGTCCATTCTTGCTGCCTTGGTGGCAATCAACTTACCGGGACTTCGATGCAGGCGACCAGCCGCCGGGTGCGATGCTCGCCAAGGACTTGCTCGGCAAGCAGGAGAGCCAAGAACAAGACGACAAGGCAAGCGACCGAGGCCGGGAAGACGACATGTCCGATCTGAAACAGCCGATCGACGCCGTAGCATGCAGCCAGCATTGCGAGGATGCCGGTGGGAACCAAGACCCATGCCCGCACCAATGACTGGCAAGACGCCGCAGCCGCCTGTCGTTATTCAGTCAGCGTGGCAGAGTCGGCTCGGCAGACGCCCGGTGCTTACCAGCTTCAAGGCGAGAAGTGCATCTTCCAGCTTTGCCGCTTCGTTGTCCGACATATTCTTCTTCGGTAGCCGTAGACTCTTGGTTTGCTTGAAGTCCGGCACTCTCGGGAACACCGGCCAAAGATCGGACGCGCCACTTATTCAGACCACGCTATGTTATGTTATGTTATCTTATGTTATGCTATGTTATTATGTTGTGTTATGCAACAACACACATAAAAACTTCACCATCATTCCAGCTCACATGTCATGTTGTATTGCTATGCAGCTAATTATCGGAACCCGTCGCGTCGTGTCTGTAGTCCAGGCCGGGCCTTGCACCGACTTCGCAGCCAATCTCATATTGCCACCCTCACCTCGGTTGGTGCGAGAAACGCCAGTCGTGAGAATCCCGTATCGTACATTTCACCTTTCTCTTCTCCCCAAAGCCCTCCCAAGGATTTGGCCCTCAGCGTTCCTCGACGAAGGGGTTCCGCTTCACTCCTTGGCCGACTCGATCACATTGTTCACGATTGCGTTGACCTTCCAGGGGTCCTCTGCCGCCCGGTCCCGACAGACCAACACCCCGACCCTGACCTTCAACCAAGCGTTCCACTGAGCTTCGGTGATGGTGTCACCCACGGGCCGCCGGCTGGTCCATTTAGAATAGAACGTTGATCTCATGTCCCAGAGGTCGTTGTGGTCCACAAACTCTGTGCAGTCGCCCTTGCGCACCTCGTAGTACGTTTTCTTGCGATCCTCGAAGATGGCAAGGTCGTGCTCGAGAGCGAGACCTAGGACAGAGATATGTCAATATTTCCCCCTCGTCGTCCAGATTCCATGCCTCCATTTCTCCGGTTTTAGCTATGGGGATCACATACCCTTGAATTTGTTCATCGTGTCGTCCAAGAGAACTCCAGCATTCTTGTTGACAAATTTGGGCCGCTTCTCAATCACCTCGCCGTCCTGGTTCCGCTTCTGACCTCCCTGGGGGATTCCCTGCTGGACCTTCTGGTCGATGCGGCCCTTATTGATGGGATAGATGATGAAGAGCTCCTCAAGCGAGCTGAAGAACCGCATGAAGTCGCAAAGCGCCCGAGGACAGACGGCCATATCTCTGTGTTGCCTGCATACGCAGTAGAATGCGCCCATGGTCTGGGGTTGGCCGCGGCGCGGCTTCGGCATGGGGTGGAAGAAGTTAATGCCCACCCGCTTGACGTGGCGGAACTTCTTGCGGTTTCTGGGCGGGTCCATGTTGGTGATCTCGAAGTCCTTGCTGGCCACGCTGATGATGAGGAGGTCGCGGTCTGGGTAGAACTTGACCTTGTTGGGCTCTTCCTTCTTGTACCAGTTCTTGCGGCGCTGTCGGTTCCAGATTTCTACGCCGGGCTCGCCCTCCGCAATCAGCTCGCGGGACATTCTCAAGGTCCAGCCGATATTCCAGATACCCATCCATGCCGACATGTCATTTTGGAGCTTCTGGGGCCGTCCTTCCTCATAGGCCACAGAGGGTACGATGTCGAGTACCTGGCTGGGAAACCCGTAGGCTGCGCGATTGCGACCCCTGTTGCCACGACGGCTTGTGTCACGGTTTGCACCACGGTCGGCACTACGGTTAGTATCAATGCTGCCTTCATCCTCATCCTTAGGAGGCACTGGGGCCTTCATGATGAAATGGTGCGCACCATGCCGGGGGACGGCATGCTTTAGAACCTCCAACTTCAGTTCATCCGGCAGGAAATTGTAGTATTCCCAAGTGCCCTTCTTCGGCTTCACCTCTGTGACTTGGCCGGAATCCATGTTGATGCAAGTGGTATAAAATTGCGTTGGCGAGGAGCTAGGTTGGGGAGAGAAAACAGGTCGGCGAGAAGACGGGCCTTAAATAACCAAAGTCAGGTGGATGGGGAAAATATTCATGCTGCGGGGGAAATTGAATACCAATTTGGCAAGAGCTCACTTCTGGAAGATCAGACGAATTCGCTGAGAAGAATTTCAACCGATATTGGGAACACCAAAAGCCAGGAGTAGCATACAGCGTAAGAGATGATTGCAGTGTGAGGGCCTCGCCGAGGCACGCGCAAACTTGATACTCCAAAGATCGCCGAGGGATGTCTTAGTAAGTGGGCACACTGTAAGAATTGCTGTTTCAAACGTTGTTTCGTTAAAATCGGTGATTCTTCTCGATCAAGTGTGAACAAGTCGATGTAAGTGGGCGAGATGCGCGGGTCGCACAAGAGGACGATGATGGCGAGATAGCTTGCTCGTCCGACCGGCGTAGTCAGAATCACAGAATTATGAAAGAGTAGTCGGCTTTGGCGACATAAAGGGGGAGACCGCGTTGAAAAGGCGGATGATAGAATGTAAAATGGCTAGGTCAATGGATACAAGTAGTGAGCATTGTTGGGGCAAAGAAGCATTGGCAATAATGGAGAGACTCTATCAGCACAATCATGTTAGAAAAACAACCCTTCTAGACACATGGATGAAGCATACTGAACCCAGTCAAAACCTGTGGAAGGCTTAGGCATTGGAATAAGATGTAGTACATGCAGCTAGCTTGACGCCGACCTATGTGGCAAGCCCTCCATCCATATCATATGATCTCGCGCTTCCTACAACCGAGTAGCGGGTTGTCAACGAAGCACCTGGCCCAAAGAGGTCTCGGGGTCTTGGAGGAAACATCGAGGAGTGGGATATTCCTCCGGCGGTGTGCCGTGGAATCCGTATGTGCTATGCTGTAACATTACAAGACTGCGCAAATACAGTATGTACCGAAAGGTTATGGAATATGCTGTACACCAAGGCTGCTCCTTAGATATAATTCATAAACACAAACACGCATCTCTCTCCACGTCTAAAGCGTGGCCATATGTCATTCAACTTTGCCCATCCAGCCGTTCATCATCCAAATAACCCCTTGGCAGCGGCGAAGAGCCCATTGAAGGCACGGTGCACACCGCCGAAGAACCCTACCAGCCTCATAGAGGCAGGATTTGTCAAGCCATATATATGATAGCTTCCTCATGACTTGCCCATGGCGGCATTGACCTCGTTCTGCAAGGCCTCCAGATCCTTGAGGATGTCAACTCCAGTGCCTATGCTGGTTGCTTCCGAAGTCGCAAGGCTCTTTGCTGGTTCTCCATCGACAAGGCCTATTTCACCGCTGGCATTTCGCAACCCACTGCCGTCACGTACCGCGTCTGCTGTCCCCATGCTATTTTTGGTGCTCCGAGTTCTGCGGGGCGGCGGCGGCGGCGCAGCTATAACTCCGTCCTTTTCTCGGCTGACTTTCCTACTGCTGCTGTCCAATGAGCGAATACTCGGTGGCCTTCTGGCACTGGACTGCCGCGCTGGTGGCGGCGGTGGAGGTGATAGTTTGGGTACACCATCCTTGGTTGTAGTCACCGTGGCCATAGAAGACGCATAGTTGGGATGCTCAAATAGGCTGAAGCCAGTTCCTTGGGATGACCTTGCGCCATCGATGCTTCCAGGGCTTGTGACCGATATGGGGCTCGTAATAGAGCTACCTGATCTGGTATGGCTCGGCCTTCTGGGAGGCGGAGGAGGAGCGGACTGGCCTGCATTGGTATTGGAAGAGAAGCGCAGACTATCTGCTCGCGATCGGTTAGACTCTATCGAGCTACGAGGAGCTTCCTCGTCTGCCGGATTAGCTATGATTGATGGTGGCTTGGAGTCTGATCGTCCATGGCGGCGAGGAGGTGGAGCGGCTGGCTTGCGAATACTAGATGTAGTACCGGTGCTAACCTGTGACTCGGAACGGCCCCGTGTTCCATCAGGCGGGTTGGATGGCCCAGCGTTGGTCGTCGGGGCCGCTGCTTCAGTGAAAGCCTCGGGGAGTTTCCCAGCGGCCTCGCGATCAAAGGGCGACTCAGTCTGCTCGTCGGCCAGCGTACGCGCCGGGGGAGCGGAAGCGGTTTGTTCACGTCGGACGTCGAGGATAGGGGGCTCTGCTGGCCCGTAGACTGAATACTCGTGTCAATTGACATCCCCGGCCCGGGATCTTTCGAAGAGGTGCCTGGTCTCTGATCAGAGCCAAGTTCGATCTTTATCAACTTTCCGTGACGAGAACTAGGCGGCGGCGGCTTCTTGCGTCCCATGGCTGGTTGGACATTCGGCAAGGGAGAAGACCGGTGGGAGCCCCGGCGCTCTCCAGGTTCTTCTGGATCAGAGACCTCGTGGGATGTACGAGGAGTATCCTGGATAACATCCAGTATTGATTGCCGGGATACAGAGCTTGCATCTGTTGTACTCGCACCATCATGGGCTAAGGTTGGAAGCGGGCTCGAACCCGACCAGGTGCTTGTTGCCGCTGGGGGTGCTGCACTTCCTGCACCACCGGCAGCTCCCGGGTTATCGGCATATCCAGTCAGCAACAGTCGCTTGAAAGAGTTGACGTCAATTGCTCCTTTGGATCCAGAGATCGAGCTGGCCTCCTCCCCCGATGTAGTTTGTTCCAAGTCGCCGAGTGTTTTCGAAAAGGGGTTCGGCGGCGCTCTTGGTAACGTGTGACCATCTGAAGTTTCTGGCCTCGACTCTTCGTCTGCCTCGCCGCTATTGAAGGGGTCCACCCCATGGCCATCAGCTATCGGGTTCCGACTGTCCTTGCGGTCCTCACGACCGTGTTCGTCGTTGTCGCTATCGCCATCGTCGTCATCGTCGTAATCGGCCGGCGAGAAGTAGGTGGTTACGGGTACGGAATCTTCGGGCGAGGAAGGCGGCGGGGATTGGACGCGGACCTTCTTCACAATCTTCTTTGGTTTTGTCTGGATAGGGTCGTCGGGTCTGTCTTGGTGTTCTGGCACGGCTGTCCTGAAGGTCGTGACGGGTGGTCGTGGGGCAGACGATGGTGTCGGGCTGTCTAAGCTTGAGCTCGGGGCAGGGGACCCGCTTGGTATGGCGGACGAAGGGGAGGGGCCTCCTCCGGTTTTCCGTCGAAAGGGGTTATTGGAGCCAAAGGATGGCGATGCCGAGGACATGGTGGCGAGAGGAGGAGATGGCTATTAGTGATGGGGATTAAAGGGGACTGGAGAAGTAGGGGTTGTATTCCTATCAGGCCATGACATGAGCGTCGAGCGCGGATGTTGGGGTGCGGGTGCTGGGTGCTGCTGGCGGAAACTTTGAACGGGACGAAGCCGTCAGGGTCCCAAATGGATGGCTCGGCGATCGTTCCCCTCCTTAGGCATGCAGATACTAGAGATAGCGGGCAGTTCGAGTTCGGACAGGGCCACATAAAAGAGCCGCAGTTGAAAAGGCCAAGGGATTGGACGACGATTCGATAATGTTCGACTCGATGCAGCCGACTTATCACTCGATACACGTACAGCAATTGGGATGAAATCACCTATAGAAGCAACCGGGGGCCCAATCAAGCGCCTATTTGCCTGGAGTTGCACAATTGCAGCCCCAACCCCATCAATTGGACTGCGGTAAGCGACCGTCTGCAGCATCCCTTTCAATCCAGGCTCTTCTTTCCCTCGTTCAAGCGCGCGCAGATAACGCAAGTAGCCAGACGGGACAGGCAGACGAGCTGTGACTGTGCGGTGCAGGCGCAGGCGCAGGCGCAGGCGCAGGTGCAGGTGCAGGAGTACGTACCTGTAGCTAGCAGGTTGCTTACGTGTTCCGGATGTATGTAGTCTTTGCTAGCCGTGCGGATTGGGCACTAGTCCACGACCTATAAGCTATGCACATGCACCGTTCCCTTGCTTGACGACAATCGCTCGGCAGTGGTCCTACAATCGGTATATTCTCGTTTCATGGGGGCCGGTACACCATTCAGCATCGGGCCAGGCATTTTCAATATGTTTATGGTTCCTCCCATGGCATCAACAGGCTGGCAAGGTGTCGGGCAATAGGTGCTTTCTGCATCAGGTCTGGATACTGGTCTATCCGGCTCGTGCAACTTCTAAGTTGACGCCGACAGGGTTCAACGATGTTCTGCATAGCTCTTGCAGCTGGTGGGGGAGGACGCGATGACGTTCAAAACACCGACAGCAGAGACTGGCTTGGGCAGGATGGAATGGAACCCGATACTGCTGCGGTGTGTGGGATTGGTCAATTTCGTTCAATCTGCTCTGCCCGTGGCTACACGCAAGTGCCAATCCATGGTACGACAGAGTCTTGGTCTTGGAGTGACAGACTGGCAGACTGGCTGACTGGCTGACTGGCTACTGACTGGCAACTGGAAGTATATGTGGACCCCACTTGCACGTGATACACGCCCCTTATTTGCCTTGCGGCTAGTCCACACCTCAGAAAACATCCGCCACCATCCATAGGCAATCCCATGCAGGGTCTGAGACCCAGGACATACCGCGTCTGCCACGATGTAAACAGGACTGCCCGAAGGCGCGTTTCACTTGAACTGTACCACACGGTAAAAAGCACGTTCAAAATGAGGTTCAAAAAAAGATCGAACAGGTAAGGAGAATGCGAGGCCTTCGCATCAATTGTTGGTATAAATTACAAGTGTTCTCATCACATCGTCATAGGTGCCCTGTCATGCGTCTGCAACAATGTCCGCCTCTCTGTTGAGCGAGCACATGCCACTCCATCACAAGCTTGATACAGCCTCTAAGGCTTCGCGCAAATGTGTGGCATGGGCACCCACACCGAGATACTCAACATGACGCGTCCTAAGTTGGCCCGGATCTTCGTCCAGGCCCGGCGCTGACCCAGTAAAGCAATGGTACCCTTCCAACCGTTCCTGCTAAATCACAATAATTGATCCCATCCCTTCGCGTAGATAAATAAACGCGGTCTTTGTACCCTGATCCGTGAACGCCAATCGCCAGCCAAGTTACACTGAAAAGAACCAAACATCAAATCAGGCAACAGCTTATGCCGCAGCTTCAGCTTTGGGGGCTTCCTTCTTCGCCGCGGCCTTCTTGGGCGCAGCAGCCTTTTCGGTGCGGCGGCCTTCTTGGCAGGGGCAGCGGCCTTGGGCTTGCTGACTCGGCCAGTCTTCGTCTTGGTGGTGGCCTTTTCGGCGGCAGGGGCGGTTTCCTTCTTTGCGGCGGCCTTCTTGGGAGCGGCGGCGGCAGCAGCCTTTTTCGGCGCAGCGGCCTTCTTGGCAGCGGGCTTCTTCTCGGTGGTCTCCTTCTCCTTCTTCTCCTTGGGAGCAGCGACAGCCTTCTTGGGCGCCGCAGCCTTCTTAGGAGCAGCGGCCTTCTTGGGCGCAGCGGCCTTCTCACTATCCTTCTTCACGGCAGCAGGCTTGGACTTCTTGGACAGCTTGACTGGGCCGGAAGCACCTAACGTGGCAAGTTAGCATATGCGAGGTGGAAGTTGGCCAGTGCCTGGTGTGCAAAACGTACCCTTGGGCTGCTCAAAGACACCCTTCTCAACACCAGCCTTCAGGGCCTTGTTGAACAGAGAGTCGAACATCTTTTCCGTGGCAACAATGGTGTTGTTAGCCTTGACGTACTTCTTCAGAGCTTGGCGGCTATGAAATGCGTTAGTAGTTGGTCAAGGAGCACGCGGGAGAGGACGGTGCATACCTGGAACCATTTCGGTCCTTGAGCTGTTGGGTGGAAGTCGCGTCAGCAAAGATGAAGAAAAAAATGAAAACACATGGAGGGCGAGTCTGACGGGCCCAAGCATGTGCCTTGGGCCAAAGCCCGTATGCAGCGTTGGGTACCGCGCGTGACAAGACGCGCCGACGCGGAGAAATGGTGGTATTTACCGTAACGATGCCATCGGTGATCATATCCTGCGTCGGGTTAGCGAATTGAACAGTAGAAATAGCGCCCGGCAAGGCGAATAGCTAGGTGGACTCACCTGGTAAGAAGCATGGGTGCTCTTGGTCTTGGGTGCGGCAGCAGTGCCTTCAGCCTTCTTGGGAGCCATTGCGAAAGGTGGGTTGGTTGGTCGTTGGGTTTTACGTGTATATATGTTGTTGTTGGGGTTGGAGATGGGAGACTTGGAAGAACCAGTAAATGGATCGAGCAAGAGTTCGGCTGATGAAATGCAATAGTGCGTAACGAATATGGGAACAACAAGAGGGGGAGGGTGTGTGGTCGGACGCGGGAGGGCAGAGCGGGAGCGATGTTTATATACTTGCGGGGGGTTCTTGCCCGTCCTGCACAATCAGTAGCAGTTAGCCAGTAAACCTTGGAATCAGATCAGTAAAAAAAGGGCAATTAGCTCTGCCTTAGCGCTCTTTTTTCACTGTCCCTCACCCCCCATGTTCGCTAGGCGCTGTTACTCCAATTGCTGCTGCTGGTCTTGGCTTTTGGGGCTAGACCGACAAGGGCAATTAGCTAGGGTGGAGACGAGAGAGAGACTGCTGCACTCACTGCGTGTAAGTGTAAGTGATATACTACCTATGTATGTATGTGTGCATTGCCCTCATCGTCATCCCCATCCTCGACCCTCCACCCTCTTCCCCTTCTTCCTCTTGCGATGCAAGCCAGACCGTCCATCTGGGATTCATGGGTGCCGCATCTGCCATCTGCCATCTGCCGTCGACACCCTACATAGAGTACAATATACATGTGCTCACATACATACTTACATACTTACTTGCTTATGTACCGTAAACCCGAGGATCCATGTCGGCGGTAGCGTTCCCGTGGATGATCCCATAACGCTTGCATCCACAAGGCTCTCTATGGCTCCTCCTCCAATACAATACCTCATTCGTTGTCCTCGTCCTCCTCGCTCCTCGCCCGTCTCGTGCCAAGATGAAACGCCACGCACCACGGTTCCTTCTCTTCTGCCTACTTGTTTGGGTTTAGACCGGGCCAGGCCTAAGAGGGTAGGAAAATAGAACCAAAACGGTTTTGTCTTTGTCACACAGCCTCGCCTGGCCCGGGGGCGGACGGGACTGTGAGATGTGCAACTCAACTGACTAACTAACCACCCCCTCCCCTCCTTCTCTCTCTCACTGTCCTCCTGGGTGCTTGGAATAAAAATATAAATTCCCCAGAGTGGGCCTCCAGCTATTTTTCTGATTGGCCCAGAGCCGGCAGAATAGCTGTTCCTTCTACTCCAGACTTTGCCAACTCAAATCATGCGCCCAAGCTCCAGTCACCGTCTCCGTGTCTCTCACTATTACCACCATCCCATATTCCCATACTCGCTGCTCTTCCCCGTCCCTCACCAAAGCCCTCGATGACCCCCCAATCCAGATCACTCTTTTCGTTCTCGACTTCTCTCGTTTCTTTCCGTCTTTGCCTCTCCCACACCATTGCCAATCATGCGATCGGCTGACTCATTTGGAAGGGGATGGTCTGGGAGTTCCATGCCCGCTCACATTCCCGAAGTTGCGGTGATCCCGTGCGCCGTGTTAGTCTAGTATATTCCCAAACCATATGGGTCGTTTTCCCGCACACCCACCCCCTCTTGATGACATCGCAAGATCCCAACGTACTGTATTGTCGCATTCAACATGGTGGTTTCTCAACCCATGTATTAGATGTAGGAACCACGTCGCCAATTTGCTCCAAATGATTCTTTTCTCATTGAATCCAAAATTGGCTTATAGAAACGGCGCGATGCAGCCCTAATCAGCCGCTATCAATCGCATCCCCCTGACTGTCTTGACCAGCTCGCATCGCGATGAAGCTATCCGCATATTTGCACAACCTCCGCCTTCCACACCACCACCTTCAAACCTGGGCTCTTTGCATCGAGCACAAGAGCTCGATGTCGCTTCTGGTCATTTCTGGGTGTTTTTAATCGTCGATCGGGGCAAAAACCCGGTGCCCTGGCGCATGAATCCCAACGCGTCGTGTTTTGGGTGAAGAGTCGCGCTCAACTGCCGCTGCTCTCCCCTCCGAGAACCTGCGCCGTCTAGTGCAGCTCAGCGCCACCCTTTGATAAAGGGAATGTCGCACGGGCAAATTGAAGGGCTTCTGGCATTCGTTTTACGTGTCTTTGGGGTTTCCGGAGTTTCTTTTCAGCAACTAAGACTCAATCGTGGAACAAGTGCCTCTGCCCAAACCTGACGTGTCTCGACCGTCGCGATTCGCGATCCAGGGCTTCCCATCATCACCCGTCCGCACTGCCCACCTATTCTCTTCACCCACTGAACGTCACGGGTCACACGGCGACTTTTTCTGCGATATTGAAAATAACCTAGGTCTTTTGTTTGGGAGATTAGGCTAGGCTCGGCCACGTCATATCAGCCATATCACCGGTTTGACTGCATCACAATTGGTGCATCATTTGGTTGGGCAGCGAGAAGGGCCGGAGAACAAGCTGCTCGTCGCGCCATGCCAATAAACGGCCTTGATGGAATCATCTGGCTCAAACATATTCCGTCAAAGCAAGTCGCCTGGCAAAGCGAATCGATGGTGAGTACTGCTTTGCCGCCGGTGTGGCACTGACGGTTTCGTCACTGAAAGCACGGTTGGCGGATAAGGGCGCGTATGGTCGCCACGGTCAGCTGACGATGGTCAAGACGGCTCAATCACTGCTGCACCGACACATGGTAGCCGCCGCTCAAGGACTTTGTGCAACATTTTTTGGGCTTCCAGCGCGGTTGTGACGCGGTGGGGTGCAAATGGCAACCAAGCCTTCGAAATGCGACCGGTGTTCCCAGGCACTCCGCATTTGAGCCACGCAATTCTTTTACCGCCTCTGAGCCCGATCCTGGCCTCGACAACGTATGGTGCACACCGACTGTCAAGACAAAAAGCAGATCCCAAACTCCGCAGCCTTTTCGTGGCCAACGGCATGACAATGGACGAGGGTGATGATCATCCTTCAGCAATCAATCGTCTACAGCCGCCTGCGATTCGACACACGCAAGACGCGCCTAGTCCATTGGAGGTGGCGCTGCATCCATTCCATTCTGCGAGTAGTAGTATCCATCATCATGTCGGAATGTTCCTCTTAAATGCTGGCATCATAGGTTCACGGGTGTTCACTTCGATTTCCGGTTGTGTTGGCGATTGTGTGCCTCGACTATGTGCAGCAGCTCAGCAGCTCGGCAGCGCCTTATTAGCCCCTTTAAGCTGCAAGGAGGCTAGCTGTGCCAAGACCCATAGTGGATGCCCCTTTCACCCTCGTGATGCCTTGCTTGTAAGTCTAGGCCTCCAGCTAAATAGACGCTGATGCCAAGAACCTGGGAGCAGCAATCACCACTTTGGGGTTGCGGCTTAAGTGATTGCACATCTCACTCCCCCTGTGTTGTGCCTCGACGATTAGACATTGCTTGTAGAGCGTTGTCGTACTCAAGTTTGCTGGTTAACCCATCATAATACTATCACGTGTTGAATCCAGATAATACGACAATAATGATATAGTATATTCCAGGTAATACCAATTCAGCCAGTCCCAATTGCACTCTAGTAGAGATAAATACTTAGATAATGGCATAGGAATTCTGCCTAGATGAGTTCTCAATAAACTGTCACATCACGATATGCAGTGTAAGAGTGCTCATATCACTGGTAAAAAATATGCCAAGCACAGGCCCAAGTTGAGAGAGATTCAAAGACCACAAAGGAGTTCTTCTCCCTTCCCCCATAGTCCGAGCATGATTTTTGAATGAATAGTAATTCTTATGAGGAAAGGAGACAACGGACTTGAAATCTAATAAGCTAGAGAACAACAATCTCTGATCTTTCATAGCTACTAGTTATAGTATCAGTCACATTTTACTAGATAAGAATCGATTATCCCTTTCCTTAGAATATTATATCTAATATGTTTACACTTTAGCCATATTTATAATTACTATCAGATTCGCAATTGTCATGAGAAAGCCCTACTCAATATGAACCAAAAAGAAAAGGAAAAAGTACCACGATAGGCTGGGTTCCCCATGCAAATTAAACAGCCAATTTGAAGCAGAATGCACATCATTTCTCTTGTTGGCGATATATCACGGTCGCCATGGCGTCGGACTCTCTTGCATTGTCGCGGAAGCTGTTCTGGCAGGAACATTATCGGCGAGCCAGAAGAGCCCACGAAGGCAAAAACCCGACAGTGCCCTCGTCGCCACTGCGAACCTACTCGCGAGTGCTGGACGGGCTCCCTTGGGAGCTCATCTTCAAGATTGTTACCTACATCGAGGCAGATGACCCGACTGCCCTGGCCCTCCCCTACAAACACCCCTACAACCCCTGGTTCACCATGGGGCCCCGAGAGTTCCGCGGCCACATGTCCAGCGGGTGGCACCATGTGAGGAAGCTCTCGACCGGTTCTCGAGCGACTTCCACAACGCCAGCGCCAGCTCCAAAAACAGCAACATCAAGTTGCGTGCGTACTCCCCGAGCGCCGTCGGCCGGGCTCTTGTGCCTGCCGCCGCTGCCAGAGCTTGGGGTGAGGGGCGGCGGCAACCAAACAGCTGCTCTCCGCCCTCATAGACTCGCTGCTCAGGTTGTGTTGGGAAGAATACGACGGTGCGGGTAGGTGGTACGGACGGTTCCCAACCTTTTTCGGGTATCCTACCTTTTCCCTTGGAAACGGCAAAGGCAAATTGGAAAAAGGCTGGGTTGATCCAACTCCTTGTCCTCGGCCTTCCCTCCACAACTTTGTTCCCCTACCACCTTGGTTGCTCCGGTGCCTGAATCCTTGTATGGCCTTCGGTCGTTTCTGCTCCATGAATATTTATTCGGCGTCATAGCTCTTACCGCTCTACATGGTAATGCAGTTTTGCATAAGCGCAATGCTCTGCGCGGCCATGACCTTCTTGATATTCACGACACTCAGCAATGGCGTAATACTCTGCGTGGTAACACACGGCTATCCTGGCAGCTTCCGCGGCCTTAATTGGCGTGGTATCGGAATATGGTATGGATGGTTGTATTTGGTACGTGAAATAAGGTGGCACTATGTCATTCCGAAGTCAAGCTTAATCACAGACAATGGAGACGTAACTGCGGTCTAGACATAGACAGTACTTGAGAAAGACCCCTTGAAATAAGCTGTTTCCATGTTGTAAATTGATTCCCGTGAATGGGCAGTTTCAGTCAGCTTGAGTTGTCGATACAAAGAGATCATGCCTGGCAGTATAGACTTTGCGAAAATATTTCTTGATACAAATGCGGCGAGGTACTAGGCTGTAATCTACCCAGTATGGTATTCAGTGGACATGTATAACTACATATACATTCTTAGCAGCAAGATAAGGCAGTGGGATAGAGTAAAAGGCTAGTTCAAACCCTCACGTATATGATCCTACGATATACTGCCTACTAGTTAGTTTGTAACGTAGTTTGATCATACAATACCATGTGCACGTCAATTTGCTCTGCATGTTGGAAATTAGCAATGCCACGACTTTGATGTGGTGGTATTGCTCGCATATAATACGCGTGTATCCATCCCCTACGAACACAGCGGGTTGGGTTCTTAGGCTTTCTGCAGGAGACCCAGCATGATATTGCCGCCACAAGCGGATCGCTAAGTGACAAAAATGTTGGATGGATATACACGTATTATTGCGGCTGAAATATGCGGTGCTCGTACATCATGTGTCTTGACCCTTGACCGCATCTCCCCTTTGTCTTCGACTACAAGTATACTTTATACCGTATCAGAGGTTGGGGGGCATGTATGTCGAGCAAACTCGCCACTCGTAGTCTACCTATTTGGGTTCGTCATCCCTGCCCCAGGGAGTGCACATCTCACCCGAAGACAGCGTGTAACGTTGGTGATGATGTTATCGTAGTCATGAGAGTCTCAAGCCTCTCGAATTAGCGAGCCTTATTGGGGGACACGTATATGCATGTATGTCCAGTGGCCTGGAAAGCGATATGCTTGCGTGCCCACGCGCCGCCATGCTCTCACACACAGGTCCCATGCCACCCGCATCTATGAGTTCAAACGACCGGACAAAACGCCAAACTAGGACCCCATACACCTGGGTTGTGGGTTGGGTCAAGAAAAACGCAGAGGAGTGGTCCTCGCCCGCGGCACAGTAGCCACAAGCCCGGAGAGAGGATGCTTAAGCGGGACAATCAGCCAGGTAGGAAACTCATGCTCGTGAATGAGGAAGCTGCCCCGACGATTCGGAGGACGCGGGCATTTCGTAACGCGTACTAGGCGCTCGGAAAAGAACGACCGCAGTTCAAGGGCTCCGACCCTCCATGTGTTAGCCCCGGGAGCCACCTGCTGGCAGGGGTGATGGAAATCATCGAGGAGGGAGGAATGAGGCATGTGCCAGCTTGTCAAAGCATTGGCGAAACGAAGGGGGAAAACAAGCATTGTTTCCCAGCCGATCATTGACGACCCAGTCACGAAACGTCGGTGCCCGCGGCAGCGAGAGATGGCGAAGTGAAGCTTGTGCTGCTTAAGCATTGCACAGTAGGGGCCGGAGGGTACTTACTTGGAAAGACCTGTTACAGACGGTGGTACAGACGATGGGCGTTGCTTCCCGGCGTGGTATTTCGGAGCGAGTGTGGTGGCAACGAGCCCCCGTCAAAGGGAGCGAGTCCACAAGGGGAAAAGCCCGGTATTCCGGCTGGCAGCCAGCAGTTAATCTATCAAACGCGCATATGCTTGATTTTAGGTTATCGCATCCAGCGAACGATGAGATGTGTGCGTCGCTGATTGGGAATCAGCACACCATGACGGGCCCACCCCACCGACTTTCCACTTGAAGTCGACGAGATGGGATTTCTCGTGACCTGAAACAACAGAAGGCCGTCAGGTTGTCAGCGTGGGTGTTGCCGGGACAAAGCGAAGGGAAGCCGCAACTTGAGGAATGCGAAGCCCCGAGAGGCGCGGAGACACGGGCGACGGGTTGGCGTTGGGGGTGTGGACGTGGGTCGTTTAAGGTTCTTATTCTTCTTTTTTTTTCCCTCTTTCTCTTTCGTTCTTTCCTTCGGTTTTCACGGAGCAAGGGCTCCAGGGCTCCTTCTAAAATTAAAGAACCCGTTGAGCCTTTTTAGGGCGGGGGCATGGCATGGCATTTCCACGATTGGCTAGCCCTCTACCCTTGGAATAACCTTACGTTTTAGGTGTGACAAGCTCTGGAAGCCCATCAAATCTTCCACCGCCCAGGGGGAGGTCCCATCCAGAGTATCATGTAGAGGACTGGAGCGGGGGCCAGGACACCCGATACGGTGGGTTCTGGCATCTGCTACAAGGTCATATAACCTTACTAATCGATTCACGAATTCTTCCGCCGGAAAAGGCTAAATGTAGGTATCCTGACTTAGGTAATAAACATGATTGCCGCCGCCGTGCTTGGCGTTGGTCTTGGCTGGCCCTAGGAAACCTACTCGTTCATGGAACGCATAACCAGATCGACGGGCGGGCGGGATGGGGAGATGAATCAAGTAGGACAGCAGCAGAAGACGGCGAAACATGGTCTACAATATCCGTATAGTACTACTCGTCCAATGCTGACTGACGAACCGCCAGTGCTGACCAGACAGCAAGCGCTTCCTCCCTTCCCCCCTTGCCCCAGCGACGGAGCCCAGCACCGGGGGTTCGGCATTCGCGCACGGCGATGGCGGCCGAGGGCGCGGCTGACTGGGCCTGTCCAGCGTGTCTTGGTCGTACTATCAATCGGGGTGCGACATACGTTACCAGACGAACATACGGACACGGACTGTGTTGGGTCGATCTTGATAGCTTTCCCCACGTACGTGTCATTCTTGGCCGTGCTTGGTTTCTCTTCCTAGGGCCTTGGCCGGTCATCTTGGGTAGCATCCTAGAGCAAAAACAGGCATAACATCAT
The DNA here is from genome assembly GCF_038363985.1 of Apiospora kogelbergensis. Classification (NCBI taxonomy): domain Eukaryota; kingdom Fungi; phylum Ascomycota; class Sordariomycetes; order Amphisphaeriales; family Apiosporaceae; genus Apiospora; species Apiospora kogelbergensis. The sequence continues at coordinate 3,410,290 of NW_027117422.1, forward strand.
CATATGTACATATGTATGCAAGTGCAACGGGTGCAAAGAAAAGGGGGGATATGCACACACGCATCTCTCTCCCGTCACCCGTGAATCCATCCCTGGTGCCTGGGGTTACTACCGAGGTGAACTGCGTGGGTTACGGACGGCGCCCTCTTGAAACCAACAGACGGATTGGACGGGGCCAGAATCACTGGGCATTTCCCCTTACTCGTTCGAGAAGTCGATCGACGAGCACCTTATTATCGTTTAAGGGGGCCCACGTGCATGCCTGCCAGTATGCCTGCCACCATCATCAGCCATCCTAGTGCGATTAGCCACATTCGCCGGGGGATTGGTTCGGCTCCGATCCCCTATTCTATCGTCCACACATGCATATGCATATTCCCTCCCATGTTGCGGGCAGAGCCAAATAGATTGGTTAACCGTAGGATATGCACGCGTCTTGCCTACTCAAATGAAGACGCCTAGATGCCCCAGCGAAGCCAACTGCCAAGCTTCTATCCAGCCATGCTGCATGCGTATCGAGTCGAATTGGGCATTGGTGCCGTAGATTCCATCTATGTACTCTATCTAATTCGGGTTCACCTGTGCGGGCTGCCTGACGTACATGTGGATGTAGCCAAGCACCGAGCATCAGCCTAGGCAATCTGGGCAGTAACTCCCCGTGGCGTTACTTGCCGACTGGTTTCGACGGCAATAATAACCGGCCAACAGCCACCAGCTCACAAAGTTCGCATCAACTCATCTCATACGTGAACCAGGCTCTGCGTTGCGTGTCTCGTTGCCCATCCATTTATCCACTTGAATGTTATGTTATCAGGGTTTCAAAGATGCGTCCCCTCCTCCTCGGACTATTGGAGATTACCGACGATGACCAAGAGAGAAAGATTGCGGCTCCGCGGCATATAAGAGCGGAGATCTCATCCTCCCTTCCACGCTTCCTGGGAGCGGCTCAACTTAAGCCCATCGCCCACCACGGGGGCAAGTGTGGTGTGTGGTGCAAGTGTGTGATATGGTCCCGCCCGTTGGGAGTGGGTTTTTGGTCTCCCGAGATTGGAAGATTACCTTTTACTCCTTCCTTTCAACATATCACCTTAATACACACAGTGTGTCCGCCGCGTCTACCAACCTGGCGAACCCCACCTATAATTTGGGCATCGTATCAAGCCTGGTCTGGGATCATGGCAGCAACGCCAACGGAAACCCAGTTATTTGTACAATGCCATCTGTTTCCTCTCCCCCAAAAAGAAAAGAAGGCTGTCCATGTACATACCATATGTAGGCTGATGATGAGACGAGACGAGACAGCGACAGAAAAGCTTGGCGTGGATCCTTTTTCGGGGCATCGGATTTGAAACTGTCAAGGATAGCCGACCCTGCTCGACCAGGGTACGTAGTATTCTGAATAGACTCACCGTAACCCAGATTCACGGGCTTGGGAGCCCGTTCCTGCGGCTCGTACCGGTACTTGTGTATGTCTTTTACTTGCTGATCACCCAAATGCCAAGACTACTTACTCATTACTCAAGGATTGTTCAAGACTGGGCAACTCGAGTGGTGACGACATGGTCGACTGGAGCCGGTGCGTAATTCATTCCATTCACCAGGTCGAAATATGCCGGAGGATTTGCGTCTCAACGTGTGTATTGTATTGTTTGGGCTCTCCTCAAGAGTGAGTGGCCAACATAGCAAGCAACCATGCTGCTTGCTAATTGTATGTGCGGAATTTTGAACTATTTACAAGAATGCGCCGCCATGACAATGGCCTTGCGATAATGTGTGGATACCATGCCTTCCAACTCCCTGTAGCAACCGGATTGTAAATGCGCGCTGTGAATAAGGAAATCCATCCTCATGTACCAGCCGAACCTATGAAATATAACGCAGAACAAGCACGCTGCTAACCCCCATTTTGAGCCACCCTAAACGCCAAATATGCAACATCGTATCCCCATGGCGGACACCCGCAACCCCCATAGCTGGGTTTCAAGCTAAGCCGAGTCCTTGCACAATTATATGCAGAATTTGCGGTCGAGTGAACGGAGTGCCCTGGCATCTTCCCTGTTGAACATGTCTTTGGGGCCTGAAGGACCCGTGGTGCTTGCATTCATGGCTCTAGGGGAGCTGCCTGCGCTGTTGCTGCTAGCTGGGTTTGCGCTGTTAGGCTCTGAATTGGCCGGCGTAGGGTGAAGTAGAGCTGATAAGTTGGACTGCTTAGCAGCGGAAACTTGTCCGTCGGAGCTAGTAGTCCGAGGAGGAGATACCGAGTGTGTGCGAGGAGGCGTGATGCCTCGTGCCGATTGTGGCATAGACGGGAGAGGGCCTTGAGGATTACGCGCGCTCGTGGCGGCAAGGCGCGGGTCGATCATAACGGCTTGTGCGGCTTGGCTCTGAAGTTGCTGTAGCCGGGGCGAGGCAGTCATAGGTGGTTGGTAGGCCCTGGTAGTGGGCGGTGGCAGCCTCTCGCCCTCATAAGGCGTAGCTGCTTTGGAGTAGATAGGACCTTGGCCGCCAGGAGATGTGGTCGGCGGCGGTAGCTGGGGAGGGGGGATCTGGTGGTGGTGAGGAGGCCCCGCGTGCATTATTGGGCTGATGATGATCTGCCGAGCATGCGGGTGTTGGTGAGGGAGTTGGTGAGGATATGGTTGAGGCTTAACCTCGGGCGATACTTTGCCGTGCAGATACGGGGGCGTGTTCGAGGGCGAAGGAGGCCATGGTCCCATCCACGCCGGTGAGGGAGCCCCCAAGTATATCCATACATTGGCTGGTCTGGGGGAGGGCCGGCGTTCGTGTAGGGCTGCATTGGCGTTCTGGTGAGTGCGGGGGGTGTGGCGTCGTGTAAGCTTGATTCTGGGTACATGCCCTTGGCCGGCACGATGTGACGGAGCTGAGGATCGGAAGATGGCTGCGGTAGATCTGGAGCTCCCGGGTGCGGCCTCGAGTAGTATGAGATGAGATGTAGGTGTTGGCCTTGTTGGGTGGTGATGCTGAATGATTGCTTCATCAGACCATCTGCCTTGTAGCGGTAGCCTTCGGGCTCGCCATCCGGATCCTCGTCACTCAAGCGGCCGTCGGGAGTCCGACCGTTGCTGCGTCTACTGCTCGTGGAGTTGCTGCCGAAACCGCTTCCTCTCTTGCCCTCCATCTCGCGATAAGTCAAGAAACTGCCGGAAACTCGGCTGGCGCTCCATGATTTCCCGTCGGTCCATCGTCGCATGCCGGCTTCCCGTTCGTCCCATACAAAGACCGAACCTGACCTGATCGATTGCCTTTCCTTCTCCGAAAGCCGTCTCTGCACGCGAGGCAAGAGACCTAGCCTGCAAGCCTCGAACAGCTTGATAGCGTCTGCGGGTGTCCGCACGTAGCCGTGATAAGTCTCCATTGTGATGTGAATGTGGTGAAATGTGTGATGTAGTCCAAAGAGAAAGAGATACGGACGGGGCTCTTCAAGCTTAAAAAAGAAGTCCACGATGTGCCGGTACTTCCTTTTAATAAGCTTCCTTCAGCCGACAAGGATGCTGGTCCCAATGCTATTCCACCCACGTCAGGTCCACAGTCAGGTTCCCACAAGACGGTGGATCATCAGCCAGGGTGAGCGACTGCAACCACAGGGAGATGATCCAAGAAGATACAACGACCACGCCGCAACAACTTCGTAGCCCCGCAATGCTAGGTTTACGGTGGAAGCGGGTCTTGGCACCTGATTATGCGAGAAAAAGGTGCGCAGCAGGCGTCCAAGGCCAAGGGGGGCCGGCCGTTGTCCTGGGCTAAGATGAGAGCAGGGCCCTAAAACCAAGAAAGAAGTTCCAGTTAGCTCATAAACAAGCGGAGGCGGCATGGCCTCGAGAATCCGAACAAATCATGACAGAAGTCTAATCCCCGGCGGCCTCGGGCGATATGGCACGAGTTGAGCTCAATTGGGTGGGGCCTGGGGAAACAAAGAGGTAGGTTTTGGCAGGCCTACGAGACAAACAGGGTATGAGATCGAACATGTGCCCGCAGCAATGAACCCCAAACATCTGAGAGGTATTGCCCATAACGAGCATGATACACGACAAGCTTGTGGAGGGGAGGAAACACGACTGGGACCAATCGCTACTCTCTCCCACTTGAGAGTTTGCGTTATGAGGATCCTTGAGCTTGGCTCGTCTAAAACTGCCCGAGGCTCGTTATGCTTCGAAAGTTCAGACGACATGCCTGCAGCGATGCATTGGCTGGCGGAAACCCTTTCCCAACCTCGGGGTTCGGCTCGGGTAAGCTGCACTCGCAATCCTCAATTGCCATTGCCGATAAACGTGCTCGTAAAACACGACTCGAGGGCACTTGCCTGCCGCCGAGCATCATGTTTGGGACGCGGCGACGTGACGTGACGTGACGTGACATGACAGAAGAAACGGAACGGCTTTCTTGCGAAACAACATGCAATCCTATTTTACACGTACCTAGTCGATTGTCTATGCAGTCCCGGGAGGGTGCTTGGTCGGTTAGCCCGCAATGTGCAGGATCAAGGAACATCCGGGTAAGTTCCTGTTGAGAGCGAGAGTGCGCGCGAGGGTAAGTGAGGGAGTAAGAGAGGGGGGAGGGAGTCGAGGGAGTCGAGGGAGTTTGTTGATGGTTGATGGGTCAAGGTGTGGGCGGGCAAGCTGGCCAGTCCGATGCAGCAGCAAACCACAATCGGCAGAGAGGCCAGTCGTGAGAATTGAGAGACGTGGATGTGTTGTTGCGGGCACCCAAGGATTTTAAGTTGCCAACACCAATGGGCGACGCCAATCCGCTAACAGATTGACGAACCTGGGGCGCTGTAAGGTTGACAGCAATTTGGGAGGAAACAACCAACAATAAATAGCGTTGGGTCGGTATTTGCCGCTGCGAGGACGCAAACTCTAGTTGGGATGAGACAGAAGATCTTATATGAATGAGCCGATCCGTGACGGTGCGAGCGGGAAAGTCTAATGCTGAAGGGTTGTGTCAATTAGAGTCTCGCTATGCTTTACAACAAGCTTTGAAGCCGTGCCCGTGAAATATCTTCCAATTATGTCAGATAGTGGGCAGCGGCCGGGTCAAAAAGGCGAACTTTGGTGTATGGGAGGGACCCTATTTCCGCTAGCTGAAGTTGGCAAATCTGCGTCGAGTCAAATTTATGGGTTCTTTTGGGCCGTGGGTAAGATTCTCCCTAGGCCGACGATGGTACCCGCGATGGCGCAGATCCAGACCTGGCCTAGGGGGCCTGCACCAGTCTGGATGCACACGTGTGGGATTTGACCAGACGAACGCCCAGCTGAAGGCGCTATTGAGGCTGGGCAGGAGAAGCAACTGGTTCAAGAACCACCGTTGCAGGAGTCGATGGCGAACAAGCGAAGACAACAAGACGACACGAGCTGAACTCGGCGGGCTACTGGGAGGGGGAGAACAGGATGATGCTAGGTAGGTAGGCTGCGAGCGTGTGTTGCTGGCTTGCGCGGCTGGCAATTGTTTACCTCGTATATAAGATACGACGCAGTAGAAATAGGGCTGCTGCCGTGCGAAAACAGTTGCTGTCTTCCTTGCAGTGGCTGCGTGGGTTAAGTTCAATTTGTGAAGGTCGTAACGCCAAGAAGAGGTTAAACTCTGCTATGACGGTATGCTTTGAGACCGTGGTAAGGCTGGCTGCAATTCAACCACCAAGACTGATGTTAATCAAGGGACGTCCGTCAAGATCAGGTTTCCAGCGACCTTGCGGATCAGCTCTCTCTCTCTCTCTCTCTCTTGTTTTCTGCAAGCCGCTTTCGATTTAATTCTGGTATCGTATTGGAGACAATGCCGTCACAACCGAGTTGCTGGTGGATTGGATCGGCAAGGAAGACGCTGGCTGGACCTGAAAAGGAACCACCGGAGAGATTGTCCCCTTCCTGTTACCCGGCCTTTTCTCTGCAGTTTCTTGGAAGACGAAAAACGGGATCGTCAACCAACCCGGCTTCCTCAATCAGACAATTTTAGGGTTGTTATTAAGGTAGGCGCGGTGCGATGAAGTGCGAGGGGGGTGGAAATGGAGAAGCAATAAAAAAAGTTGAGCAAGCAGTATTTTTTTGATGTCGAGCCATACACGGGGCGGGCTGGGGATCATGCGGATATAAAGTTCCCAAAGCAAGTTCAAGCTTATTTCACGACGACAGACCAGGGGTCTTGTCACCAGCACACCAGCACAGAGAGGGAGGGAAGAAGGGAAGGGGCAAGGCAACCAGAGAACCAAACACCCGCCCCTAATCTGATACTAAGCTGCTAGGCAATTAATTAAGGCCTTGGTGGTTGCGTGCCATCTATCGACTGTACCTAATCCTCACGTAAAGCTGCAGCACGACTTGATGTATACAGCCTAGCTGGACTACTTTAACTCTATTTCACTTACGTAGGGGGGCAGGCAGCCCATCCCAGTCCATTCCAGCCCTTCCCCCCGCTGGAAAGAGCCCCACCCCCTGGACCCGCAGGGCCAAGCAACCAAGCAGAGGCCAAGAAGGCCAAGCTAAAGGCCAAGCATCATCCCCCAAAACTTACAGTAAACGCCTATCATGACCACCACCCATCGTCCGTCCAAACTGCTAGACAGGGTCTACTGTGTACTTAAATGAGCAACTCGTCTCTTGGCTGCTTCTGAAAGGAGTTCCCCATGGGTGCGAAACGTACGATCCCAAGGCTTCTGGTTGAATCAACCCCGTGGCTTTGGTTCTTAGCTAGCCGGCTGTCTTGTTTGTTGTTTGGGTTCCTCTCCGCTCCTCTTCCAGGCTCGTCTGAGGCAACATGCCTCCAAGCTCGGTGCCAAGACCCTTGTTCGCCAACCACTCACCCCGTGTAACACACACGCACACCCACATACGTACAACAACGAGAGCTGACGACTCCCTCGCTTCGCCGTAAACGAATGCCGTAGCCATCTGCCTATTGGCATTACATGTCAAAGGAAGAGGCTGAGTGCTGTGGAGAACTCAGACTTGAGGGGATGTATGGAGGCAGGATTGAAAGGGCAGGTACATAGATGGATTACAGCACACGCGCGCACATGCATCATACACGGGACAAGACGGGCGGATACCCAGCTTTTCGGGAACCACAGGGGTTCTTCAGCACAAAATGTCAATCCTTAAATTTTGACTCCTTTACCCCCTCTACGTGTAGACAAGCGGTGTCGAAACTGGAAAGCCAAGACTCGCCGGCTTGGCAAGGGCTGTGCCTCGTTCTTTAGGCCAATGCGGGCAAATTGTTATCAATCAAATGCCCATAACCATAAGCAAGGTACTTTTCCAGTTTTGGGGGCCTTGGAAACCTATTGCAACAATTGGGTCGTCAGCACCATGCTGTCCACTAACGTTCGTGTATATCTACAACCATGGTCAGTATTCTGCTCTACTCGTATGCTTATTTACTACGTACATGGGGGAGACCGTTGAACGAGACGGATAACTCCCCTCTCATTTAAGGTCGGGAGTTGTCACCACTTTCCTCTTCTTGGCAGCTGTAGTGCCGGTATTGTCAGTTGCGGAGGATGCCCATGCACGTAGGATTTGACGATGCAAGCATCTCAACCACATCTAGAGTTAAATCTCATGCCGCATAACCTATTTTCCCTTGCTGCTAGTAGGAGTAGTATAAAGCCGCTTGTCCTAAGCTCTCCTCACGCGCGCGGTGCCCCCTTGCTCCCTTAAGGAAACTTCTCCCTGAGCCAGAGCAGGTGTTTGCATGTAGGGCAGGGAGTAGTTGCACGCCCACAAACTTACTCTGGCATGATGCGTGTGTGAGCTTGTGTCACCCGAGGACGACTTCAGGTTGTGCAGTCATCTTCCTGTTGCTCGTTGGCGCATTCCTGCCGTTTTGGGACATTGGTGTTAGCTGTATGACTTGTCTCACACCCACCAATTACTCGTTTCGGTTGAACCGCCCCCTTCCCTAGCACAGCATGGGATACAACATATATAAACTAACAAGTAGCGCTGATATATTTTTATTCTGACGAAGAGGAGTGACGCTGCCTCTTGTCTTACCTAAGGTTGGCACCCTTGGTGTTTGGGCTTAGGCTTTCCTTATCACCTCACCGACCCTCGATATTGAGCGTCTGTGGGGTTGGATGTGGTGATTGGCCACGGCAGGTTCGTTCGTTGACCAAAAGTACCAGATGGTTTTAGTGTTACACAAAGTTCAAATCTAACGATGCACGAAATGAGATCCGCTCCCGTGGCACCGAGTCTACGTAGGCGATCTACGTTTGAGTTATCATATCATGGGGCGGCAGTTTCCTTCTTGGCTTGTGCAGTTGCCCATCCTCGGATCTGCATATGAAAAGTGCACTGGGAAGAACGTATGCCCACGATATGCCCTCGACATGAGCAGGTGCCGCCATCAGCCAATAATGATCAAAGGTGGCTGCTGATGCAATTGCCGGTGAGTAGAAAGTCCCGGGTCTGTGGGGCGCATTGCGAACCTGCCGCCAATATGGAGGATTTCGCACAAAGAATTGAGCGTCCACTGTAGAAGAGGGAAAGAGATGGTGTGACATGAGCCTTCGATCCTATCGCGGAGCATTGGCATGGAGCTCAAAAGTACAGTAAGATGGCTGACAGGTACCTTCGCGTAGATGGGACAGCTATACGAAAGACAGCACATCTGGATGCGGCCTCTCACCATCGGCGTCGTTGATAGAATTAATCGGGAAGCGCCCGACAAACCCTTCAGGGATAGATCGCAGGGCTGATCTGATTATAGACATCTCACATAAGCATCAGAATGGACGAGATAAAAGCCCGTATGTGTGTGTGGGCTGCCTGTTTTAGGCATATGCCCCGTTCAGTTCAAGGAGGATATAGATGGAATTATTCGGTGCCGAGCCACGATAGTCTAGCAAATATTGGCTCTTCTTTGCATACGAGTTGGAGGTTCGGCGTCGGCGTCAGGGATATTGATAGGCCCAACGTGGATTAAGATGACCACATCCCTCGAGAGGCTGACTGTCCGACCCAGCTTTTCGTCTGCTAGCCTGGCTAGGAGATGTTCCGGCAATCTCACTCGGGGCATCCCTCTGCAGGAAGGGAAAGTAAAGCAGCTTATCCATCCGGGTTCGTGCCCATCGGCCACTACATCAGTGCGGAGTATCATCAGATCAGACGGCAAGCAAGTTTCGTATGTGCCGCCGCCGCCCTGAATAAGCAACGTCAGCTCCACATATGATCAGGGCTGGGCTGCTACAGATTTCACCCCGAGATGCGATTTGCTGAGCATCCTTTCTTCATCGGTATCAAGCTAGGTTTTCGGTTTGACTCTCATCCTGTTATTGATTGCTGTTTCCCACTGCCCTACGCGGGAAGTACCTTATCTGCCACTTCTCCGCCGACGGGCGCTAATGAAGCGGAGACTGCATCTGTACGTGCGTTTCTTTCTTTCTTTCTTTCTTCCTTTCTGTACTCCCTACGTGTACCTCGAATGCTGGATGCGTGATTGACTTTGAAGACGACATGAGAAGGGCCGAGGTTTTGCCTATGCCCGCTTCTTGTCTTACCACTGCTACAGGCTCTTTTTGCTCCAACCTTCAGTTGCTGCGCACTAGGCTGCAAGCTTACAGGGGACCCTCCCTGATCGACTAACTTTTGCCCTTCGCTTCGTCTTGGCAGCACGCGGAAATCTGGTCGTCTCTCTCCCCCCTCCATCCTGTTTAAGCATACATTTAAGCGTTGACAGCCACCGCACCAAGCTAGGTCTAGCTCCATCGTTGGCTGCAACTCGTCGCGGATCAACTGGGCCGGAGATTGTGTTTCTGATATCGTGACCAACCTGCCAGCTGTGCATGCATATCAGTTCTCCTCCTCACTGATCATTGTTTGTGAGTGAGTAAATTTTCCACCCATTCCTTCGTGGCCCCAAATCAACAATCCCGCCCAAAGTACCGTGCGCCTGCGCCTGCCTGCCTGCGAGTGACGCAAATAAACCATTAGTCACTGCAGTCAGCACTTTACAAATTCATGTAAATCGCCGTCATATTGCTGCCTGCTACCCATAATCTACTGTCGCATTCGGGCCAGAAATTCTCTGCACATGACAGCGTTATTGCATGGGTGCTGCCGTATGTCCTACGAATACGGTTAAAATGGCTTGGCCTTCCCCCTTCTTACTAAAGGCTGAGTCTCATTGGCCAGCCGATGTAGCGAGGAGGGGGGAGGACAAGAATCTGACGTGAGGTTGGTATCCGTGTAATCGTCAGCAGTATATTTCCATATTTCCTTTCCTGGTATTCTCATCGTACATGATCCCCAATCAGAGCAAGGGAGCCAGTCAGCAATGCTACTTACATTTGCTGTCAAGGTGCTTGCCTAATTTACTTGAGGGCACTCACCCTGGGCAATCGCGTCGGATTTTCCCTGTGTCTGCCGAATGAAAAGGGACCGATGACAGGTGCCTCGTCTCAAGTTGCCCTTTTCAGATCACCTTTTTTCTTAGACCCAAGCGCCAGGGGGTTACACGAGCGACTCCATTACCCGCATAGATGTACAATGTATGTACATTGGCTTGCAGTTGCAACTGGCGTGCCGTGGCTCCCACATGATGTATTTTACCCCCGATTGGAGGATGGCAGCGGAAAAGTAGAACAGCATTATCTGTTCATCTTGGCAGATCATGTCATGTTATGTACGGCCCCGAGCAGCCAAACGCCTCCCAACGCCTCTCTCCAAGACTAAGCAGCGCTTGGCGCTTCCGAACCCCGCTGACAAAAGCATTGGTCATCTGCCCACGTTGACCGGCTCCCTAACGGCGTCCCCCTCTCCCTTCTGATTTGCGGTGACTTCGGCGTGCTGATGGTTCGACTTGGGAATCTCGGCCGAGGCGGGGTAGTGAGGGTGAGTGGAATGAAAGGATGGCCGCTGGTGGTTCAGTGGCTTGGCTTTCTAGCCAAGTTCCTTCAGCAGCCTGAGGTGGGTGTGGTGGAACGAGCCTTGCATGTGTCCTTGGATTATTTGCTATTCGACAGTAGCTTCGTTGGACCGTCTGGCCGGAACCCAATAGCATGCCGAGGTTGCGCCCGCATCCTACATACATACCTACTTCCCTTGTTACCTACCTTACTTGGCCGTAGTGATAGTGGCACTTCCGACTCCTACGCATGCCCTTTTCAGCAACACATTCGGAACGCAGGACGGAAGCACCGCCCATGGGCGCATCTTCGTTATTCTACAATTGTGGAAAAGAGGATTGCTCCCAATTTCTCTTCCTCCAGCCTTCGGTCATGGCCGGCCCTTATCCCTCAGCCTCAGATGGCTAACGCGCCGCGAGGTGGGAGGAAAGTGCTGGACCCAAGCAAGCGGCGGTTAGTGGCGTTGCCCGAGCAGGAATCTAGGCCCTGCCGTGGGCTTTCGCACTAATTCTTCTGTATACACGGTGAGCATCGCGCGTATAACCGGCGCACCCTCGCGTATTTAATTACGAGGTGGTTGGCGCCAAGAATCTATAATCGGGCCTGCTGAGACTCTGTATTCAAAGTTCTGTAAGCAGGCGCATCTGGTGAAGATTGGCAGTCGAACGATATGGCGAATTGCTATGGATGTCATGCGTCATATCATCTTGGGCCATCAGCCTAGAACAAAAGTACTGTACAGGGCGGCGGGTTTCTTCCCTTCCTCGATCTCGAGTCATAGCGCTTTCTGTATGGCATGGCAAAAGGAACGAAGCCAGGCCAGCCCGTCACAGTTGCACTTGACTTAGACGACTTCCCCTTTGAGTATTTCATGCGTGCGCATCGTCGACAACGCGGTGGCCCGAATAGAGACCAATACACCACGCACATAACATACTCCTCCGGGTCATACAGGCCAAAACAAAACACGGACTGAAGTCGATGCTCTCGTTACAGAGTTCGAGTCGCACCAAACAAACAGACGGGATGGACAAGACCGATTCATATCGCAGAAGCTTAAGTGCGCCACACTTTGTTTTTCGCGTTTGTCAGACAGACTGTTTGTGCAATTGTTTGTTTGTTCGGCGACACGACGCTGGCGAGCCTGTACATACACATACACATACACATACACATGCACACGATGGTATGAATGTTAAAGTTGGGCGGGTAGACGGGCAGGCAGCTTCCGTGCCCTTATCACCCACTAACTGGCCTGGCCTGTTCCTCCCAGTCTCTCGGGTTCCCTGGTGGCTGGAAGGCTGGCTCGGACCAGTTGCTTACTGCCCTCTAGGCTGCGTTTTTACTGCTGACAGCAGACAGCCAGGCCCGTCTAGCCCATCTATGATCCAACCACGGTGAACCGGCGCAACTACATACATGCATCGCAATCCTCCGATGGTTGCGCAGCAAGTGCCAACCGAGCAGGCAGCAGGCAGGCAGGTCTCGCAGCAGCTGAACATCGTGCACAAATCAATCACAATATCCCGCCGCCATTCCAGACGGCTTGGATTGTGCTCGGCGAGCTTGAAACCTAGACACCCGCCACAAGTGCCATGCCGTGTAACAACTTAAACTGTCGAGGGCTCAGGAAGAAGCAAACTTTATTCTGTCGCCTCGTCCTCGGGTGACGTGACGACCACGGCAATGGACTCCGGCAATGCAGTTGCAAACGACCGAGCAACCCTCATGTCTCTTCTTAGCTACTCGTTCCAGTTTAGGGCGTCGTCGGCTGGTATGGGATCAACTCCATTCACCCGCTAATCACATGGAATAATAAGACGAGCAGAAGACGAGCCTGCTGAGATCTCCCAGTCTTGGCTGGACTTGGCGCCAGCGCCCAGCGCGCCCCCTTCAAGGACAGGAAGTGCGGGTGCCAGGTGCCGTGTAAATCGTTCGGAAAATCGGCAAGCCTGCTGGACCTGTAAGAACGGGCGCGTAAAACGCCACCAGCATCACTAACGGGTGGGGAGAGGCATCAGCTGTCAGGCCACACCTGCGCCAGGCTTGACAAAAAGAAACCGATAAGATGGGCATTTATTAAAACTGTCAACATCTTTTGCCGATGGCACCCAAGGCAGGGCCCCATCGCCCGCGCTGCCGCCATGCCGGGGATACTTCCTAAATAACACATACCGCCATAGGGATGAGGCGCTGGGCTTGGTATGTACGTGTGCGCCATTCGAACCTCCAGGGTTCTATCCAAGGGATGACTTCTCCTTGCATCGGATGCTCGGCGCAGCAGTGCCTAGTGCTGGAAAATCGTCAACGGAACGGCTCATGGCCGGCGTCATGAAATGTCTGTACTCCTTTTTGAAGCGATACTACATGGGCCCGTGATGGTCCTTGGCTGTTCAGTTCCCTCGACAGGTGCTTACGGCTCGGTCTTCTTCCATACTATACGATAACTGGGCGACGAAGAGGAATAAACCAATGTGCCACAGTGGCACAAGGCCTGCAAACAGGGGCGTGCGTGTATACCAGAATCGTATACATACGGAATTTGCGCAGGCAGGCGATACCATGCACCATGGTTGTGGCCTGTCTCTCCACCGTGTCCCTCCGTATCTTATGCGGTTGGTTGGTAGAATGAAGCAGAAGTCGTCTTGCCGTTCATTCCTTGCACCGCAGGGTGATTGGTGCGCTCTTCCCTCACATCCGCCTCCCAAGCTTCCCAAAGATGCGAAACCTGCCATTAAGCTTAATTTGGCGGCATAGCCGAGTCAAATCAGAAGAGCTCCATGGGCCCCAGGGATGATTCGCACCGAATACAAGTACTTAGCCTTAGCCCATGGGGGGAAGGGGGTTCGAGGCAGGCCAGAGGTACTTTGCGTATTGCTTGGCTCAGCACCAATCATTACCGTACCAGCTAGCCTGTTGTGAGTTGACTGACGCACGCTGACAGGGATCAAGATATGCGAGCGGGTCAGCTACTGCCAAGCAATAAGCCAAGCTTCCTGGAAGAAGTGCAGATGGAAAAAAGAAACAATGTGGATGGGGGCTGCGACTCCACCATACCTGTCCACCTTATTCTAACAGTGACGCGGCCGCTTAGCATAGGAAGGAGGGGGACAAGATCGGGTTGCATTCCATTGTCAAGCTTCTTCGCTCGATCGGCAGAACCGGCTACGAGAAGACGACACTGCCTGGCTCGAAATAGATAGTGCTCCGCAAAAGATTGTGAGAAGTCGTCGGCCTGGGGAGGGAGGGAGGGAGAGAGACGGCCGTGTTTGACGGACCGCAATCATCACCGCTCCTTTTGAAAGTAGCCTTGTGACCCAGCTAGTAGCCACATACATAGCATAGTCGAACGTAGTGTAGCTTACCGTCGCCAATAGCCGGTGAGGAAGTCGTTGAACTAAACTTCTAATGTTCAGTGAACCAGAACGTTCCCGCCAAGCTTCAATCATCGTCTTCGGTGTCCCACCTCGTATCACCTCACGTAATGAGTCGATAGGAGAGAGAGAAAAGAGAGAGCCAACATGAGGCCCACATGCTGGCCAAGCCTGCGAGTGTGTGCTTCACTGTAGACACCTGGGTGAGACATGCCATCAAACGTGCTCACAGTTATTGCCTAATACCGGAAACGTGCCGCGGGCCTGTGTATACGACCGTGCAAGTACGTGCTTGTTACCACTCTGATCTGCAGTCGCAATCGTGTTATATCTATCGCTATTGTGCGTAGAAGTTGCATGGGCGGGCGGGCAAACCGGAATGCCAGTGAGGCGATCAGTGCATGCATGCCCGTGACGATATGTGTATGCATATTAAACAGCCAAGGATTGACTGGCTGGGTTGTGTCGATGTGCGTACCGGAAACCCAGCAAGCGGCAAAGCGATGGGGTAAGTGTGTTGTGTGCGCGAGTTTGCGTCACTCATATAATGACATACATACAAGTAGACGGCAGTCCGCTTGCTGGCGACCTATACGGCAATAGCTCCGTGGAATAAATAGATTATGCGGGTCAAACGGCACACTTTTAAGCTTAGGAGTGCTAGGGGTAATATAGCCCAGGGAGTCAGGCAGTATGTAGTAAGGATACGACTATGTACTGAGATTGACTCGGGGAAGATCAAACCTTGGAAAACCCACTTTCTCGAATTGTACAAGTGCGTCCAGGCTCAGAGGGTGGTCGATGGTGGCTCTCATTCTGTTCGTGAGGTGTAATGCATGTGGAATTTCTTCTGGCGACTGCCGCGCTCTCCGCTTGCATGTCGGATCAGAGAGCGACAGCGACACGAACGGCTGTCGTATCAGGAAAACATGTGTCGGCCATGCAGATCAGGACCTTTGCAGGTTGCATCAGAGGGGCTCATCCGTGACGACTCCGGGTTGGCATGACAGCCTGTACAGTCTAGGAAATCCATCACAAGGGCTGCCTTCATATGCCAGGCGGCATGGTTCAGGAAGCGGTTCGGTTTGCCAGAGTGTCAGGATTGTATTAAACCACGGGCGTAAGGTCTGTCTACAATGCTGTGCTGCCGTGATAGGAGATCACTATGGTTGAGCAAGGATGTGACAAGTGCCACATAAAAGCCAAACTGCAACATGACAGAGTGGTCCAAACTTGTGATTGAACTCGGATGTAAGCGGGCGGGTATCGTACCAAACCGACAAGCATATCATACAGTTCTCACGCAAGGTTGCGGTAAGGTGCACTCTACGTCGCCGTGACGGCTGCGCTCCCGAAACGGGTGGCAATAGATTTACACCAACCCCCCAAGGACCTGAGACCGGAGTCATATGTACTGCAAAAGATCTTGGCAATCGCAGCAACGGCCGGGAAGCTGCACACTAGACCTGTCAAAGTGCGTCCTCCCATGCTCGTCTTTGCCCCGTTGACAGCCTCCGTCCCGACAAGTCTAAGTTCATTGGGGGGTTGGTCGGCAGACATTGGCCTCACCTGAGTCAACGTCGTGGAGACGTAGGACAAGACAGCCCCGCGACCAAGAGAAGAAGGGCTTAACGAGGATGGCCCGAGCCAGGACGGTATATCCTCCGCTAACAGTCGCATCGGCCATGCCAGCGCGGAAACGCTGCTGTATCCCGGATCGTCTGAACCCCGGAGAGATAGCATACCAATCTGTCGAACCCTATTCCGAAGCCACCGTGTGGCGGGCAACCCCATTGGCGCAGGTCAAGATACCAGTCCAGGTTACCGCCTGATGTCTCTGCGATGGTCTCATTAGAATCAACATCGTCATAGGATGTTCTCATACCACGCTGCCTCATGGAGTTAAGTAAGTTTTGTAGACGATGCTCGCGCATCGAGCCACCTGCAATTTCGCAAAACTCAGGGACTAGCAGGTCGAAACACTCTACCGTCTCCCCTAATGCCGGTTCACTAACCCTGTCGCCATTTGACTTCATGTAAAAAGCTTTGATAGATCGAGGATAGTTCGTAACGAAGACAGGGGCCTCCCCTTTGCCCACATGCGCTGCAAGGAACTTCTCGTGCTCAGTCTGCAAGTCTTGTCCCCATTGCGGTCTTTGGGAGAACGGCTCATTGGAAGCCTGGAGAATCTCGATAGCCTCCGTGTAGGTAATCCGAGGCCACGACTTTGACTGCAAGCCCCTCCAGCGGGCCGCAACTTCTTCAGTAGAAGCGAAGTCAGAGGCACCTTCAGTTGTACGTACAGAGAGCTCCTGGACTACCTTCGAATCTGCGAGGGTAACCCCAACGTGCCTCAGCATATCCTCGACCAAGTCCATGACGGACTCGAGATGGTCGGTAAAGCTCATTTCGGCCTCCAACATATAGAACTCGCTCAGATGACGAGGAGTGTCGCTTTGTTCCGCGCGAAAAGTTGGCGACAGCGTCCAAACATTGCCAACTGCTTGGGCTAGTGCTTCTAGGTGGAGCTGGGCAGAGACTGTTGTATAAACTGGTCGCCGGAAGAAGTGAGTGACGCCGTTGGCGTCCCTTGACGATGACTGATTGCCAACAGAGATGTCGAAAACTTCACCGCCGCCTTCACAGTCCGCCGAAGTAAGTATCGGCGTATGCGTCTGAATGAACTGGCGACTATTGAAAAACCCGGTGAGAGACGTGATGATCTCGGAGCGAAAACGTAAGAGAGCAGAGTTGAAAGGGATACGGGGGCGTATATGGGGTATTGTCCTCAGGTATTCAGGAGTCTGATACTTCTTCTGCAAGGGGAAGGTCTAAGAAAGACGGGCGTCAATCGGCGTACGTATATATAGCCTGAGGATATCACCCCAACTGCGTAGACTCACATTGGAATCCGAAGGGCCGAGTACGTCGGCATGCTGCACTTGTAGCTCATGACTTTGCCCACGACCTCTGCTGGGGGTCCAAGACCCATGCAGTCGAACAGCGGCGCCAATGGCCAGACTATATTATATTACACAAGGTCAGCAGAGGCGCGCATAGAGACAGCCGAGCCGAGCTTCGTTTGTCCTACCCTTCAGCCTTGTCGGCTGGTACGACAGCTTGCAGGACATCCAGCGATGAGCCATCGCCCAAGGAGACAAAATGGGTCTTCTTCTGAGCACGAACTGATCGTACATAGCCATTGACCTGGACTTCGGTTACAGCGTCTGTCGGCTTCCATTCCAGGAAGCCAGCGATGGTCTTCGGGGCAGTGGTCAGGAATACTCGCGGTACGTGACGGGCAAGGAGGCCCGAATTGAGTTTTGCCCACGGTCTGCGTGACGATGCGGATAAAAGCGACATGGTTACCGGCCGGCCTTGGTACCTCGGCTTGTCCTGCAAAATACCAAGATGCACAGCAGTCGATGTAAGCCTCACAAGAGAAACATGTCCTGGGCCGAATCAATCGTGTGAGGCAAGCAGCGGGTATCTTCTTGACGAGATGCTGCAATCATGGCTTGGCGGCAGATGCGAGATTCCATGCTCAAACAGGCCTTATCCTCCTACCCAATCTTTGCTGGGTTATTGTTTACCCGAGCGTGTGTGCTTGAATTGAGCCGCTGCCCCTCCAAAGGTCAGTGGGCGATCAGTGGACGATCAGTGGACGATCAGTGGACAGCGGACGGCGGACGGCGGACGGCGCGGCGTCTGCTGCTCCTCCACTAAATTCTGCACTAATCATTTCGCACTGAGAGACATTTGATGGCTTCTTCTTGCAGCCCTGTCAGTCGTCGATGGGAGCCACCTTGGACTGCTTGCCGCTTCCATATTGGTCGTCATGCATACGAGCTTCCAACTCACCTTCTGGTTGTTGCAATTCCTTGACTCAGATTGTGCATCTATCATTGTCCACTCCCAGCGGGCGCCTCTCTTGTTGTTCGGTTCTGGGGATATCTACAGTCTCTAGTATCGTGAAGCTCGCTCCCGCTTGTGCACATCGGCGATTCTGGCACTTGCTTTATGACTTATCACTTCCCTCCTCGGCGTGGCTCGCTAACGGGCTCTATCTGCTACGAGCTTCGGATATGTTTCCGTTAGTTGGTAGGCCGAAATTTATCTCCGTCCCCTCCCCTGTATCGACGAACAATCGCCCATCGGGTCTCAGCGAAGGAAGAAGGACTATGTCGCAACCCGGCCGGGGCGGTCAAGCCCTTCTCGTACGTATTGTTGCCTCCTTTCCCGCCCTGCATCGGCCTTGCAACTGTCGAGCAAACCTTACCCTTGTCCCTGGATCCTCCTTCTGCCGGCCGTGTGTGGTGGCGCTTAGATCTACGAGATCTTTTGTCTCGAACATACCTGCAGACTGCTGTAACACAGATCTGGTGAAACAACCAGAACTCGCGGTGCTGTCTTACTTGATCTCCAGTCGATTCGATTTTTTTATATTTCCAGAATCTTGGAGAGCCGGGACCGTAGCACAACCCACCAATAGTGTGTCCAAAATGAACTGCTGTTGTTCGCCATAGGTTGCATGTGCTGGGAGAAAGCGAGAGAGTAAGAGAACCCTATTACCGTTATGAGCCCCTCCCCGCAAAGGAATCTTATCATGCACCAGTCCACACTCTGCCAGTTTCCTTTGTCTGGAAAACTCTTGGTCTCAATGTCCTAGACAGCATCGGCAGTATCATTGCATTTTCAATATTATACGTCACACACCATGTACCCCGGCCCTCGCTTCTTGAGCCTTGCACCCAAGGGTACGAGACTACTTCCTCCGACCCAACCAGTCGGTCGAGGTCAGGCTATTGGCCCATGGGATCGATTCATGTTGGTATAAGTATATCTTCCTGCCCAAGCCTCCCCTCGAATCGAGATAAAACCCCACGCTATCTACTAGATGCAGTGGAGCAATCACCTGTAAGCATATATACCCCTTGAAGATCTTGGTGACGGTTGCCTCCAACGCACGTATCATCCCCCTTAAGATGCCTTCGTCAAAGCCACGCCCGGCAGAGGTGGCTCAGGAGACGAAAAGACATTATCTTCCGATGATAAAGGCGCAATACTCAGAATATTATAATTGGCCATGTTACTCTTACCTTTACCAGCACCCGATCCCTGTCGAACACTGGCCACCAGACTCCTACCGCGACCCCAGCTTGAATCCACCTCAATTTTGTGAGTTTTGCTCGGCAAAGCTGATCTCGGCTCGGCTATCGGCTGTTGACACAAATCTAGCCGTGACTGTCGGTGATCCGGTGGACCTTGCACTCGAGTGGGCGCAGACTTTAGGGGGTGCAGATCACCGGATCCCCTTCATCGCTGCCGCGAACGACAAACGGTGAGATGACCTCTATCCTTGAAATCTTTCAACTCCCCCTACCGCTCACTTAACGAAGAATGAAGCTAATGATAAATCAAGGGCTGGGGGAGATTGGGAAACAGGCGTTATCGGTAAAATAAACCTACGTGGTATACTGTGGCTGTTCGAGTGGAAATTCTGAGTTACCCCTTTTTGAATCCAGGTTACGAAGAGCGTTTCTGCCGCCGCAGCACGCTAAGCCTTACGCTGTCTACTCCGGCGCCGAACTCGCAAGTAGATTCAAATTACCCCATACCCTCGGAGGGCTGCATATACTCCGACTGCGTCGTCGTCTTCCGCGGGCCCCACGAACAGTATACCAAGTGGGAGCCGGAGAACTGGTCCCACCTGCCCGTGGTCTCGATCCCGGCCGCCCGCTGGCCTAAGCTGAACCAGATGGGCACAAAGTTTGCGTTCGACGTCGAAAAGGAGCTGGTCCGTGCCAAAATTCGCGCGGCTCTGGCGGCGTGTGTGTATAACGGCCACAGCCGCGTTGTGATCGGGAATTTTGGACTGGGCAATAGCGCCCGGAACCCCGCCCGGGAGCTGGCAGAGCTCTGGAGAGATGTCTTTCTGTATGACCCCGATTTTCGGGGAAGGTTCGCGCAGGTACGTAGGGAGGTTTCGTCGGTGAGGTGGGATGGTATCGTGCGACATGCCACCGAGGCCGGCTTCTGGGGAGGTTAGCCCGCTCTCTGACACTAACTTGGCCCCGGCTAGGTCTGCTTTGTCTTCGAAGACCTCTACGAGAGCACCACTCGACTCATCTTCGAGGAAATGTCGAGGAAGGCCAAAGGGGGAAGCTCGGGCTCCAAAAGCAAATCGAGATCTCACAGCTCCAGCTCAAGTTCGGTGCCAACGAGCGCAACTCCCAGTGACTACGATATTTTTGCCGGGGTATTCGATAACTCCGCGATACAAAGCGTCCTCTCTCGACAGGATCCACGATGCAATATTTCCATGCTAACATCGTGATTGTTGTCCTATTGATGGTTCGGCTAGGCAGTAAAACCGTAAGGGTTAATGGCGAGGTCAGGGTTACGTTTCCTCGCGTAGCAGGCGTATCTATGGGTATTCAGGTTCGATTTGGCAAGGTTGGGGGGCATTTGCTTCATGTCGGAGGGTTCCTCTCGTTCCGGTTGGTTCGTCTTCATGTTGGGTGCGCCTGCAGTTTTTGGTGACATGGTTTGTTTCTGTCGGCCGGTCCTTAGAAGTCTCGTTACATTCTCATGCTGGGGAAGAGGGGTGCCGTCAAACTTACCTAACATGTGCAGGGAAGCATGCAGTTATCGGCCCCAAAAGTTGGTCACGCAGGTGGTTGGGCTCCCTGGTGGTTGGTACATCCCTAATACAGCCTGGACAGAAAGTACAGTAATGTAACAGGAGCTAAATACTTGTATTATGTGTGACATGTAGGATGTAGTCGTCAGTCATCCCGAGGGACATTAGTGACTATCGAAGCTAGATTCTGCCAATCCCTAACTGTCATAGTTCTTCGCGGCGTCTGGAAACTCTGCCAAGATAGCCTGTCCTTTCCGGTCCGATCTGAATTTTTCCAAGTGGCTTTTCGGAACAAAGTAGCATCATGTTTGCTTGTATTGCAATTGGCGATGACGGGCGAGGAAAGTAATACAGCGGTTGAAAAAAGAAAAACGCTTGGCCGCTCCCTGAGGAACGGACGACTGGTGGACCTGGCCCCGAGAACTCCACCGTAACTATATGATATTACATCCTTGATGCTTGCCCTGGCGTTAGTTGTAACCCGGACTCTGGACGAACATTATGAACTCTCTCCAACCCCGATCAAGCCGTGGGGGTCGAATATGCTAGGTATGCTGGGCAGCACGGTGAGTAAAGACTGTGAGGTGCGGTCCCAGCGAGCCCATAACTGTCTCCGGAAGAGATCGGTTTTCAGACATGTATTTGTTTTTGTAACGAATTCGCAAAAGCATATCGGAACCGTGTATAACCAGCCGGCAATACTTTTCAGGGATTGACGTGCAGACACAATGGTTAACATCTAACGTAAACAAATATGCCTGCCTTATCATGAACTGCATCATCATTCCAGATCGATTGGGAGCAGGCCAGATGACAGTTTGTGTCACTGTAGTAGAGATTACCACCCTGTCCTGCAGTGACGTCCTTGCCCGTCAGCCTGGGGGCCTCCTCTGTCACCCCCATCTTGGCTCTCCGCCGCATGAGATGGCGCATTCTTCTTTTCATTGTAGCAAACAAGTTCCGAGGGTTTGTGGTGGCGTCCGACGTGGCTCTCCCGTTTGCATGCAGAAGGACATCCCAAGACCAGGAAAGGGACGCTGAGATGAGACATTTAATAAGACCGACTACCTCCATCAGCTTGGATCTGACAGGTCGAATTTGGACGGGTGCGATATCTAAAGTCGACACAGCGGACACTTTAACGGAGCCCTCTGGTTTGCTGGCTCACTTCAGCCGCCGGGAACCAAGACAACAAGAATGATGGAGGAGCTGTCGACACCCATTGCCTCTCGCCCGTAATTAAACGCCGCGCCGTGGGACATGCGCCGCAATGAACATGTACCGTCTGGGGCCAGAGAAATGACAACTGCGAACGGCGAAGACGGATCGAAGACTGATAATGTTAGCTGCTGTTTCAGCGGCAAATGCCCCTAATAAGATGCAAGGATCTGCAAGCAAAAGCGCCGTTGCACCAAAGGCTGCACGCCGTGGCGCCTTAGCTGGCAAAACTCTATTTTTACTACACAAAGTGCGTGACGGGCGGAGGAAGAGGATGGATAGAGGGTGCTGATGGCCGAGGTAGGCCAGGCAGACTCCAGCCTTCTGCACGCTTTGTTTCTATACCGCCCATCTGAGGCTGGTTGGGGTTTGCTGGACAAGTGAGAATTGTTTGTGTTTATTTCTTCAAGTGCGGCCCGTCGCAGCGCCCATCGCAGCTGCAGGTCTTAGCCGGAATGCCAGCCTCTCAGGCGAGTGGCAGACATGGGTGAGCAACACCAGCCATCAACATGGCACCAGGCATCGATCAATTGATGAGTACCCAGGCTTTCCAACCAGTTGAAGTGGGCGGGAGGCGGGATGTGACCCAAGAGCAAGAAATCCCAAGATTTCCTGGGACTCAGATTTTCCACAGCTGGTCGCTTCCCGTTTAATCAAACTTGCATGTGGCACGATCACCTTTGCGGAATCTCTGGCATAACAACAACAACCCCATCACCTGTGAGTCGACCGATTTATCACACACCGGTCTGGCGTCGTTTGTCTCTTCATCAGTTGGCTAGTCGCTCAACAAGTGGTGGTGATTACCTATGATCCAAGCTTTTGGTAGACCAGGAGTAGCACTGAATCATTTCCAGGCCTTTGATGGGCCACGGTGCCATATTTTAAACCGATATAACCAGAGCCTCGTAAGCTGCTAAGCTCACTGGCGTTATGGCTGTACGAGATGCAGTTTTATCTTCTAGCGCTGCGGACTCGGTTGCCATATCTTATTGACGCCATATGGTTGCTTGTTTGTATCGACACACACCTCCGCTGGACTCTCACCAGGCGTTTCTGCGAGTGGCTGCTCTGATTGATGAGTGCCGAGACAGAAGTTGAACAAACTACACCAGCCACATCCACCGCACCGGGATGTGCTATGTACCATAACAGGGGGTGGTTTTCTTTCGGCCCCCGGCCACATTGTCATCACCTAATTGTCCAATGAACGATCTTGTCACCGCATCATCGTTACTTCTGGCCCAACGTATCGGCGTCATGAGGTCTTTTCCAGCCCGAGGGAGAGATGTAGAAGAAGTGAAAATGAGTCTCGCAGGATCATCAGATCGTAGATGTCAGGTGGGCGGCACTACAAATTCGCAAACAGACCTTTAAACGCCCACACGCGCGGGGCTGATTCGACCTTCACACACTTGCTCCCAAACCGACCGCGCCACTGTTCCTTCGTTCTGCGGCAAGGGGGGCCAATGAACATGCGTTAGTCACGATCTTGAGATATTCGAAGCAAACTGCCTCTTGGACGACTCGGTCCAGAGGGTGATAACTTGTGCTGGACGTCTGAAATAGCTCTCACAGAATCTCAGAGGTAAGAATGAGCATTTACAACAGGGAGTTTCGGTCCTGGTAGAGTCACTCCGTCACTCCGCTCACCATCTCCCCCTCTCTTGTGCGCGGATCCATCCATTGGGTCTTCTACCTGATAACGAATGCAACGCTGAACCATGCATTGGTGATCCCGCATAAATGAACAGTTCGGTTGGTGGCGAGTCCGCCACAGATATGGACGATACTGATGCAAAGTCATTATTGGTTTTCGTAGGCTTTGCACGGCAGCCTGACGAGGCCTTCTATTTGCCTGCCCCGTAGATGGCACTCCAAGCAATAGGCCCGCCCGATGGGACCAATGATGTTCTTGCCAGCATTATCTACATCTTACCATGTGCGACCGACTCGATATGGAAAGGTGGTGACAATGGGTCGTCTTTGGTGTGCTAGCTTTGTGCCAGGGTCACAACTAGGGACTATCTTGCCCTCCAACCCGGTATTTTAGGGTAAACGGCCTAGGGGTTGCAACGATGTCACATTGGATTCGTGGATGTTGTTGGCTTCCTTGGTCGCAAAAGCGCGCCCCAGCGCCTGGTCACACATCCGGCATCGCTTAAGCGTAGGTAAACAGCGTCACAAAGCACCAGACAGACAGCCCAATCTATGCCCCATTATCCCCAGACTGTCACCACTTATCCCTTACAGGTCCCATCTCTGGTGAGAACAACTAGCGGTTACTGTACTGGTTTACTGTACCCTGTAGGTCTATCAACTTGGAGAGACCATATCTCGGAACGCAGCCCGCTGGCCAGAACTTTGCATCTTCAACCCGTCTTTTTTTCTCAGCCGTGAAATAAGGGTAGATATATAATATCCTTGTCATGGAGATCTGACCCGGATAGATCCGGGTTCTGTCCGTGGCCTATTCGAAGGATATCATAAAGATGGCCGACACGGCGCTGGTGGGCTCGACGTAGCAGCGCAGTGCTTGGACTGGAATCAAACATAAGCACAATTGAGACGGCCAGGGAAGTGCCAATAAAGAGACGCACGTATTGGTGATAGCTTGACCATCACACGTTTGAAATTCGGTTAAGGTCCTACGCGAGATGAATGGCGGCTGACTCGAGACCGCAAAAGCACACATCTAGAGGCTTTTCTTATTTACCTGGGCAATATTAACATTGCATCTGCCCAAACCAGCGGCTTCTCGGCCCCTCTTTCCCGACATCGGGGGCACAGGGTGTGTTTGTTCGCACATCGCGAAGTATCAAGGATCCTATCTGCATCAAGGTCTAATTATGCAAGCCATCAAACTGATTCGTCTCCCCACGCATCTCCTGGAATCGACCTTCCCCCGTTGTATTAAGAGAGGAGGGCAGTGTAACCAAGTGAAGAGCTAGAGGCCAAGCATATCAAAAGTACCAGGCGTTAGTAGCACGCCACACCTGTATGATCAAGCTCTTCTTCCTGCGAGGGAGTGTTGTCGATCCTGTAGTCCACACCTTGGCACCCAAGTATCGCGTCCAATAGGAGACGGCATGTCTCGCTATCTATCATTTGACATAACGGCTTCAGTAAATTCGGATCACCGATATTCTCCCATCTCCGCGGGGTCTGTTATGCTCTGGACTCTGGACCGTACATATCATGATCTTATCATGAGGACTGACATGGCGAGATCGGGGGTTGGCTGGCACTTCTGCATTGCGACTCGGACGCACGTAATCTCGCTTGTGGGCTTCCGGCTGCGGTAACCACGGGCTCGTTGGAACTCATGGGTACAGCATATGTCTCGTAGGCACACCGGTTTCATTGCTTTATTTTTTCTTAATCGTAGCTCATCAAGTGTATCACCCACGCACTTCTCTGCCTACGTATCCCAAGAGATCACCAGCTTCTACCAATACTGTGGCCGCAATCCTGCAAAGTTGGACATCACGCCTCCGTTGTCATCGCCTTCCTTCTTGCGCTGACCGGCGAGCTGTGAGGGGAGAAGAAAATAACGTTAGCTATCGGCCAACTTCGAAGATAGTCATGGCAAGAAGTACGGAAGGGGAAATTGGGGCACTTACTTCTAGCTGCACTCCCCTATGAATGTGAACCAACCAGTCCACGTAGCTCTGCGCCTCGTTGTTTCTATCCTCGACCAACATTCTAGCGAACTCGAACTCGGCACCATCGATGCCTTGTCTCGCGAGCTGAATCGTAAGTGCCTTGGATCCGCGCATCGTCTTTAAGAACTCAATGATGTTGCGCACCTGCGCATTGAGGTGTGTTTCTAGTACTGGCAAGCTCGAACTATACGGGTCGAGTGCCTTGAGGTTGTCCTTGCCCTCTCCGAAGAGATCGACCAGGAGGTTAGGGGAAGTCTGGGCATGGAACCAAAGGAGACACTGTTGACCATTGTCCACAAGGTACACACCGCCGGGCTCAACCCTGGAAAAGGACGTCCGGATCGCGGGTGGCATCTTGAGATGGCCGTTTTCGTCGGGGAAGCCATCCTCTGGTGCCAGGTTGTGAACCGGTAGCATGCGGGGATACAGGTATAGACTGAGCTCGCCTGCTCCCATCGATCGAATCATGCGCATCTCATGAACCCGGCGATCAGAGCTCTCGTTGCCGCCCTTGAAGGCGCGACACTTGATCAGGCCAAGCATGTACATGGCGAATTCCTTCATCTTCTCCGGCATGACCAGTTGCCCAGGTGGGTGCGATTGTACAGCATGGTTCTTCCTGTACCCAGCCAATACGTCAATCGTCTTCTCCGTGAGCGCCAAACGAACGTCCTTCAGCGTGGTAGATGTGGTGGCCAACTTGCTGGCTGCTTCCTTCGCTATTATGGTATAGACTGCGTCCTGGTCGATAAACTTCAGACAGTCTCGCACATTCTCACTGACGCTGGCAATGACGTTCTGGCACCTCACGCGTCGTTGGCCATTCGCAGTCGTATATAGCAAGGCACATTGGAAGTGGGCATCAAGCTTCGAGTCGAGCTTGCCATCGTAGCCAAACGTGACTCCAATGGTCTTGTCAGCGTCGATAACGCCAATCTCGAGGTCTGCTCCGATCGTATGATGGATGAAGTTACCCGTATACGTTGAGATCTGGAGACCGTTGGAGCAGCGCACTTTCATCAAAGCCTGGTATCCGGTCTCGCGGGTTACCGTGTGCTTGATTTCCTGTGAAAGCTTTGCGTTGTCTCGCCCAGCCACGAAGTTGGGATAGTAGAAGGTCTCGCCGCCTGTTGTCGAAGCGACGTGTCCAATCGTAGCAATGTCAAGATAACCGCCAGAGGGCGCTGCCAAGAAGAAGTCAATACCAACACCAGCAGCCGTCATTTTCTCGGCAGCCTTCTTCCATTCGGGATGCTCGGTGTTGAAAAGTTTCTTGTCAATCTCACCGCCAGGGTGCTTTCCGTCGTCTCTCATAAAGAGTCTGCCGGGTCCCCATGTCGGCAAAGCCGAGAGCGAACAAACGATCTTCCCACCGGTCTTTTCTAGGGCAGCCACGGCTGACTTCAGGGTCGGTAGTAAAGCTGGCTCGGGGTTCTTGATGTTGGCGAAGAGGGTAGGTAATCTGGTAAGAAGTGAACTGATGACTGCTCGGGACTCATAGGGGTCGACGAAAAGTCCGTCACTTAGGGGCAGGAAAGGATCCTCGATGTCGGGCATGATCAACATCTGCGCCTGTTCCAGCGCTGGGTTGCAGTTGTAGAAGTGAATGTCCTTGTCGTATGTGATGAATCCTACTCGGGCCCCTTTGGGTATCCGGCGTCTCAGCTCTCCATTCTCGTCCGTCTCGCCCTCGCTGCCTTCAGGGGCGTACAAGGCTGCCAGAATACCCTCACAGAAAGCCTCAAGGAAACCCTTGTTGAATGCCTCCTGCGTGACATCAATCACGAAAAGCCAGTTCAGGCCGACCGGCTCTTTGGTCCAGTATTCCTTTGGAACTAAGAATTCGACGGTGCCTCGGCTCAATTCAGGGCGCTGATCCCGGTCCACTCTCACGCCCTGAGGAGTTGTGGCGCAGAAATATTCTGAAGGGGTATCATTGGGGTAGGTACACAAGTTACAGACGAACTTGGAACCTCCATCACGGAACATCATAAACGGGTTGATGTAGGCCCTGCAACGTCGGCAACGTGGTGGCCCAACATCGCCAAAGTCCAGAACGGGAATCTCCAACTCTCCAGGCTCGAGCTTGGCAAGGGGTTGAGCAACCAAGCCAAGAGGAAGCCCGGTAGAACTCAGACCCTCGGCGCTGAAGGGGATGTTGTTCATAGTGAGACGAGTAAACTTGGGCGAAGAGTTGCCTTGGTCGAAGGCAACGAAAGGGACACTGGCCGGCGGAGGTACATGACGCTCAAAGGTGGGATATACATTATTTAAGTAGAACTGCTGAGGGACGTCTCTTGAGATTGGCACACTCGGGATGTCATCTGGGGAGACTTGTCCACCACCCGAAGCAGGTACGAAGGCGGACTGTGGTCCACTGTCCTGTGTCCCGTTACTCGCAGCAAACCCGGAAGACGCAATTGGGTTATAAGGTGAGCTGGCCGGGGCGGGGAACTGGCTGTTCGGTGCAAATTGGTTGGGGGTCATGGGCGAGCCAAAGAATTGTTGTCCGCCGCCTTGGGCGGACGGATCAGCGTTCAGAAATGGCGTGGAAGGGGTACCGACGGGCGGCATGCCATTGAAAGCTTGTGACGATCCAGTAGGTGCCTCGACGTTGTGGAAGGCATGCCTGTCCTTCTTCTTTTTCTTGGCCGCACCCGTTTGGTGGCCGTCCGCGATACCAAGCCCTGCCATTTGAGAGGCCAACTCCTGCTCCTGCTGCGGCGACTGTCCTCCGTACATGCCTTGGCCGTGTGGCGGCGCATAGCCCTGAGGCGGTTGGGGAGAGGGGGCTCCTCCCATGGGTTGTGGTGGTGGCGCTTGGCCACCATAGTACTGCTGGGCTGCTGGCGGAACAAACTGAGGTGGTGCGGGTTGGCTCGTTCGGTTGGGGTCGTTCGGGTCGAGCTGCTCGCCCTGTCCCAGGGAGTGGTACATGGAATAGTCGGCCATGGCGTGGGTAGGATGTGATGCGAAAGAGGTGACGATGCGATCGGCTTATCCTGTTAGGTGGGCGGTTCGGAAGAGGAGATCAATCAATTCGACGCCTGTCTGCGAAATGAGAAATCATAAATGCACGAAGCTGCCCATGGCCAGCAAGTCGCAGCAAGCACGGAATATTCACTGCAAAGAAAGGTCTGGTTGGCTTGGCTGTATTTCAACGTCAATGTCAATGTCGAGGTCAAGGCCAGTCAGTCAGCCAGCCAGCCAGTCTCGTCTTTAGTCTATCGCCGATTGGGCAAATCCTAACATCTGGCCACCCTGGCGACTAGCAGCCTCCGTACTTATTGTAGCTACATACGACCTTCCAGGTACTTGCAGACCTGGAGACCTGGATTCAGGGGACACATATCCAATAGGCGCGCATCTTCCTCCGACGGCCTTTTTCCCTTCCGACCGTATCTGGCCGCCCCACCTGCATTGCCCCGCCGACCTATCACCTACGGAACCTCACCTACAGCGGGCTTAGGTGCCTCCATGCACCAAACAACAGGCCGACAGGGGTGGGTTTCCAGGGACCGAGTGCGCTAAAAGCCCAGCAGCTTCCCAGCTTCCCAGCTTCCCAGCTTCCGGCTTCCAGCCAAACCAGCAATAGGCGCGACCCGACCGCGTAGCTTGGCTTTCATTCCTGACCATCCATCATCATCGGCATTGGCAGCGAAAAGTATTCTTGGGAGGAAGACTTTGATTTCGCGAAGCACCTCAACGCTCGTGAAGGAACGCTAGCACAAGGCCAGATAACCAGAATTAACTCGACTATTATTCTTGCTTGTCTGTCTGTCTATGCTGTGCTTGATTTGATGCCGGTGGCTTGTGCCACTGTCGCATTCGACTCGTTCCATTGTCACGATCCTAATTCGGAACCAACGACATCCAGCTCTGCTTAAAGGCGGCAATTGGAACCCAAAAACCAAGCATCGCCCAATATGTTCAACTTCACATCACTCCAGGGCGCGCGGTCCGACTCTGCAGCCGTTCAGTCCATTTTGGAGCTTGACGGTGGCGTCAAAGTGCTTGTTGATGTTGGCTGGGACGAGACTTTCGACCTTCACAAGCTGAAGGAACTGGAGAAGTGGGTTTTGACGTTTGCTTTTGTCCCCTATCCATACTAATCGAGGTGCCTCAGACAAGTCCCGACTCTGTCACTCGTTCTACTCACGCATGCGACGATATCTCACCTCGGCGCATATGCGCATTGCTGCAAGCACATCCCGCAATTTACTCGTATCCCGGTCTATGCGACGACTCCGGTCATATCTCTGGGGCGCACGCTTCTGCAAGAACTCTACGCATCGACGCCTTTGGCTGCAACAACCATATCAAAGGATTCGTTGGACGAACTCTCGTACTCGTACAATTCCCAGCTTTCTTCCTCCGAATCGAGCATTCTCCTCCAGCCTCCGACACACGATGAGATAGCTACTTACTTCTCCCTCATTCATGCATTGAAGTACTCCCAACCCCATCAACCACTCGCTTCGCCGTTCTCGCCCCCCTTGAACGGTCTTACCATTACAGCCCACAACTCTGGCAGCACGCTAGGCGGCACGATATGGCATATCCAGCATGGCTTGGAGTCCATAGTATACGCTGTGGACTGGAACCAGGGGCGAGAGAATGTCTACGCCGGTGCAGCTTGGCTGGGAGGAGCAGGCGGCGGTGGTGCTGAGGTAATCGAACAACTACGGAAGCCGACAGCCCTTGTGTGCAGTAGCAAGGGCGCAACGAAACCCGCCCTCCCGAGATCGAAGAGGGATGATCCACTCCTTGAGACAATACAATCATGCGTAGCGAATGGCGGGACGGTGTTGATTCCCGTAGATTCAAGCGCACGTGTATTGGAGCTTGCCTATCTCATGGAGCATGCCTGGAGGAAAAATGCCGCCGGCGAGGGGAAGCTTCAATCGGCTGGCCTCTACCTTGCTGGTCGTAGTATCCACAGCACTATGAAATATGCGAGGAGTATGCTCGAATGGATGGATGAACGAATCGTACAAGAATTCGAGGACGTGGCGGATGGTCCCAAGAAAGCCAATGGAGCAGGGGACGGTGGCAGTTCAGGCAAGCAAGGCGGTCCCTTTGACTTCAAGTATTTGAAACTGCTCGACAGGAAGGGTCAAGTTGACAAACTTCTCGCACCCAAGGCGGGCGGTGAAGACTCGGTTGGGAAGGTCATCTTGGCCAGTGACTCGAGTCTCGAATGGGGTTTCTCCAGAGACGCATTCCGAGCAATTGTGTCAGACCCGAAGAACCTCCTCATTTTGACCGGGCTCCCCACGCAACCAGCCGATGGCAGTGCAGCCCTCGCCAGTACTTTCTATAGGTGGTGGAGGGATGCTGTTGCTGACAAGGAACAGCAAGGCGTGGATGCCAGTAGAACAGGGGTGGTGCCGACGGCACCTTGATCCAAGTACGGGGCGAGGGGAGAGAAGCCGAAACTAGAAACGCATTTCGCCAACCACTCGAAGGCGATGATCTAGCCATCTACAGATTCTGGCTTGCCCAGCAACGCCAGCTGCAAGATACGTTACAAACCGGCGCGGGCACCACACTGGAGTCGTCGCTTGATGTTGATGATGTCTCGTCCGGAGTCATCTACTGAATCGGAAGACTCGGAAACGCACCAGCAGGGGAAAGCCCTGAATGTTGCAACTACCCTTGGAAGAGCGACCAGAAAGAAGGCAGCATTAGCTGACGAAGATCTCGGTGCAAACATTCTCCTGAAGAAGAAGGGTGTCTACGATTACGATGTACGGGGGAAGACCGGAAGGGACGCCATGTTTCCTCACCCAGTACAGCGGAGGCGTGCCGACGACTACGGTGAATTCATTCGCCTGGAAGATTTTGTCAAGGCGGAAGAGCGAGATGAGGACGCCCGTGACGGAGAGGCTGATGGAAAGAACAACGCGGAAGCCAATCTTGGTCAGAAGCGTAAATGGGCTGACGCAGCCCCGAACAAGGGCCAGGGCCCCAATTCCGACAAGCGACCGAAGTTGGAGCGCAATGTGTCTGATGACCATGACAAGGTTGTCGTTGATGGCCCCTTAGTTGGTGAGCTGGATGATGTCCCGGATGAGGAAGAAGACACTTCCACGGGACCTTATAAGCTTTCTGTTACCACGGAAAAATTCACGGTCAACTTCAACATTGCATTCATCGACTTCAGTGGTATTCATGACAAGCGAAGTTTACATATGCTTATACCACTCATTCAACCGCGCAAATTGATTCTTACTGGCGGTGGCCCCGAGGACACGGATGAGCTGGCTGCTGATCTTCCTCAGCTCGTCACGCAGAATCCAATTGACATCTTCAAGCCGGATATCGGAGTGTCTGTTGATGCTTCAGCGGATACAAATGCGTACACAGTCAACCTAGCACCTGCATTGGTCAAGAGCCTACGATGGCAGGACGTGGGTGGTATGAAGATTGCCACCCTCGTCGGCCGCCTGACGGTTGCAGATGATAGCCCCATGCTTGATATTCCAGCGGCAGTCGCAGGTCTGACAGCAAGCCATTCGGTTACTCCATTCCACGTCGGAGACCTACGACTCGCCAACCTGCGGAAAGACCTGCGCGACAGCGGCTTATCGACCGAGTTCATGGGCGAGGGAACGTTGCTGGTTCAGAACGCTGTCATTGTAAAGAAAGCCGCCACAGCTGGGCGCATCAGCGTAGAAGCCGCGGGCTGGGAAACGGAAACGGTGCAAAGGGTGCGGCGGATGGTGTACGAGAAGTTAGCTGTAGTTGGGCACTAGGCCTGGCAAATGAATGCATTGGTAAAGGTATCCTCGGTGTGCTTCAGCTCGGAGTGTACAACAGAGAATAGTACATCATTTGAGTGGAAAGGCAATAACCTCATGTCGTGACTATTAGACTGTCGATCCTCTTACGTTGCATATTCCCGGTTCCCCCGTTTCGATTCGGACCGGGACGGACCGTAAGCCCCCTGGCTATGGGCTCGTATGACTACTGCCTGGAAGTAGTCGCCTCTTGCACGGTTCTTTACGTAGGCCAATTCAACAAGCGAGTCTAACCCCGCATTACGAGTATCCTCAGCCAGGGGGTGAGATCTTCTGGAGCCTGGAGTAGTGCCATGCGGAGAAATTATTGCGGTTAACCACGGAGGGTATTGTCACGAAGACCCGGTTTAGATGGCAGAGCGCTTGTAGAGCTCTTGGCGCCACGCTCACCTCGCTTCGCCGGCCTTGGGCTATAAGACGAAGATGTGTTCTCGTGTCTCCAGTTGCTATTCCGAATAACTTACCTAAATCAACCTACGATGCAACTCAACTTCCTCTGGCTTACCGTCGCCTGCTGTTGGGCTGCGCTAACAACGGCCAAGTTTATCGTGCCCGGCGCTAGGTGGCATGATACAAATGGGAACCTGATTAGTGCCCACGCTGGGAGTGTCAGCTTCGACGACGCGACGGGCAAGTTCTGGTGGTTCGGCGAATACAAAGTTGAGGGTCAGACCGAGGGTGGCGGCGTGAGTGTGTATAGCTCGGAGGACCTGGCGACCTGGTCATATCATGGATTGGCACTGGGTGAGTCTTCTCCTCGCTGACCGAGCCTTATTGGTGACTGGAGGCGTGGCTCCTCCACTGACAACCCAACTGCAATATAGAGCCGATAGAGGGCCACCCTTATATTTCTCCTGATATGATCATTCAGCGGCCCAAGGTCGTGTACAGCGAAAGAACTAGCCAATATCACGTAAGCTGCAGGCGACACTGCTATGTCTCATTTGCTCTCCCCTGGCCACCCAGAACCTGACCCCTGAAGCAGATGTGGTGGCACGCCGACAACTCCTCGTACGGCCTCCTCCTTCAAGGCCTAGCCACGAGCCCGACCGCGGGAGGACCCTACACCTTTGTGAACGCATCGTCACCGCTGGGCAACTGGTCGCAGGACTTTGGTCTCTTCACTGACTACAAGGACGGGCGCTCCTACGCGCTGTACTCGAACGGCGACCGCCGCGAGGGCCGTGACGTCTACGTCGCCTCGTACGACAAAGACGTCGGGGCGCTAGAGCGGGTCGTGCACCGCTTCGACAAGTACGACCTCGAGGCACCCTGCATCGTACAGACGGAGAGCAGCTACTACGCCCTCATGAGCCACAAGACGGGGTACCGACCCAACAGTGAGTCACATGATTCTCTTCCGAGAACAGTAGCCACGATCGGTTCCTGCTTTAGTATTGTAGCATTTTGGAACGGCAACGAAAAGTGCAGAAACTTCGGGGCAGTTGGAATTGACAGCGCAGCTAACAAAGCGCAGATGTCGTCGCATTCCGTGCCGACTCGCTTGCAGGACCGTGGTCGCAGCCTTGGATCGTGGCGCCCCTTAATACTAGAGGGTTCAACTCACAGTCTGGTTACACGCTGACTATTAGAGGCACGAAAACAACAACTTATCTCTATCTTGGAGATCAAGTAAGGCTATGCCCCTGGACATCCCCAGCCGTGTTGTGCAGCGAGTCCACGTATACACTAACACGGTGGCTTCTTTAGTGGGACTCCAACTCGCTCTGGGAGAGTAGGTATATCTGGTTGCCCATGGCGATCGACGACAAGAAAAAGGATCTACAGATCGAATGGCACGATGTTTATGATCTGGATGTGTGAGTCAAAAAACGTCTCAGAAGCCACCAATGGATGGATATGTGAGTATGTGGCTGACGATTTTCAACTTCACGTAGGAAAACTGGGGACTGGAAGTCTGTGAAGGGCAAAACATACTTCGGGAAAGATGCCACTACGAGTGGGAACGCGTTCAAGCAGGAGGCTGTTAGTTGGATCCCCTCTCGAGGAAAAGGGGCTTTTTGCCACTGACTTGCTGGTCTGCAGAACTTCGCGAGCGACGGCGTCATTCTCACGGGAATCTACGGAAATGATAGTACCGTCACATTCAGCGGTATTGAGGGCTCGGGTAAACCGCAATGGGTCTCATTCTACTACCAGAGTCAGTGCAGCGACCTCTCCAGGTATCGCTCAAGCATACCATGACCTTCGTCATGCTGACTGACGTTTACTCCCCCCAGACACGGATGACATGGGCTTTGGTGACCAACGTAAGCACCCTTTGCATCCGCACTTCTCCTCACGCGTTTATCCTACCCAATTGGGCAACTACTTCGATTCAAAGCTGACAAGAGAACGTATTTCTGAGTTTAAGCTGGCGGCTCGCCTGATCGCATCAAAGGAGCTTGGCAGCTTCGTCGCATCAGCAGTGTGGTGGTGAACGGCGACGAGGCGAACGTGCAGACGCTGTTCCAGCGCGATACCCACAAGGGCATCATTCTATCGACGCCGCTGCTCCTGACTCTCGAGAAAGGGTCAAGCAACACGATCACGGTGGGCGGGCTAAGCAATGGTGTGGACTACAAGGGGGCGGACCTCGACCGTATCGTCGTGTACCCGCCTGAGCCGTGAGCACAAAGCTAAGGATGATGGGGCTGCCTCACAAAAGCAAACAGGCCAGGAACTGTGGCATATCTCGGAATACGTCTCACCTGCTGCAAAGCCCACCAGCTCCCACCACTCTTACGATGCGATGTTCTGGTGTGCTGGGGCAGTCACGCCGAGTCACGTGGGCAAGTAGTGTACACAGAGGCTGGTGGATAAGAGAAGCTTGCTTGGTGGTTCAGGGCGACCTATCGGAAGATGTCCAGTCGATCGGCAGGGAGCCAATTAGCTTGTCGGTTTGCCGATTTGACCTTCCCTTTCTGTACTCGTAGCGCCAAAGCAGGCCCCCCCACGGACACTGCAACGGGTAGGGCTGAGAGATGTTACCGAGCGGTGTCCCGTCTCCGTCCCATGAAGAAAGTCGCTTTGGTTGGTGGCTCCTCTCTCCTTCTCTCTCTCCGAGATATTGAGCGGTGACTCGAGGCTAGACCTACTAATATCCATCGTCCCAGCCCCCAAATCCATGACAGCCTCGATACCTTGAGCTAACACGTGTCACGTTCTATTTTTATGGTACACAGTCAGCTTTTCAGGTCGAGTCAGTTCTGACACTATTCATAGTTATCTGCACTTCTTTAGGGGTTGCTGGGTTGCTAGAAATAACGATGGCGCATCGAGACGTGCGACGGAGGCAATTGCTGTTTGTAGGCCGCCCAACTCGTGACCTGGAGTACGAGGAGAGAACATCCTTTTTGCCCTCGTTTAGGTGTACCACTCGCGCCCTTGCATAATAAGCTTTCAGGCGCAGAATGCAATGGAAATTTCCCCTGAACTGATCATACGTTGTACCGATCACGGTGAAGTCTCGATATTTTGACCGCACGGACCAAACAACACCCGTGACTGTGGACTGATTCTTGGCCAGGATTCGTGTTCCTTGGCCGTTCAACGTACGAGACGGCAAAACAATTGCAGACAAACACCCACGCCCGAAGCGAATTTCGACCCAATCACCATCAGACTTCCGCCCGACTTCGCAACGGCTCGGATATTCCGCCCATGCCTACCCATGCGCCACGCGCGTAAATGCTTCGATCGCAAGGTTACGACACCTAAGCAAGAGCAAGGGTGCCCAAGCAGCCAGGCGGATCCTGAACATGCCAGCAGGTCTTCGTATCGGGTTCTAGACTTTTGCGTAATTGATGAAGAGCCTCGAGCCAAACCGGCAAACATGCCGTGATGCTTGAGTTTTTATCATTATTTCCAATTTTCCCCCATGCTAACCTGCTAACCTGGCAGACTCATTTGGTCCAAGCCATTGTCCAACAGAGTAATTGAACAGTGCGTACTCTATGTCGTCACATGCCGCATCGACGATTGCCGGTTACAAACAGGTACGTCAGGTCAGACAGAGTTTTGCCCGCAATGCCAGGGTTTTGGGGTTAAGAAACGGAGACAAATCGATCTGGGTACGGGCCCTTGGCTGCTTGGCTCCTGAAAGACGTCAGTGTTCTGGCCAGTGAGCCCAGCGCTGGCCCCCCGGTCTGCTCCGGCACCACCGCGTTTTCTAGCGGCGGGCAATTATGGGCACCGCCGTGCTTGGTCAACCCAGGCACGAGGCACCCAGAAGCTCTCGAAGCTGAGAGGAGATTTCAGGTGTGCAGACTGGGCAAACGCCCGGTACCACCTCGGTGTCCGGATGCCTCCAGGTTGATGGGTTGGTTGGGAAAAGGAGGCTCAGCCACTGCCTCGAAAACACGTTGCTTGGGCCGGAATTCCCTTCGCTTTTACCATCGACAGACTTGTCAAAATTTACATACGACCCTCAGTCGAACATTCAACAGTCACGGCCATATTATGGGGCGAAAATCTTTACCCATGATGACTGCTATTTGCAGCGGTCCTTCTGCGGGGCCATTACTGGGAGGTTTCTCCACTGCAGCATCAAGGTGAATCCGGACCTCTGAGAGATCAATATGTTATCATCGACTCTTGTCCGAGGATTCCTGGTCCTGATGTGCCTGTCTGTACACTGTCATCCGGCAATCGTACCATCGCTTGGTCTGTTAATATACCCGAGAGCCACCCGCTGCTCCCACAGCTCAAGATCGACGCTCTTCACTTTTTCATTTTCTCGACCTGGCTTAACAACAACCAATCAAGCCATTTATAGCCATGTGGCGACGACGTGACGACCCAGACGACAGTCAAAATGACTCCGACGACACCAGAAACGAGGAGCTGGAGAAGGTCCGGAAGGTTAGATTCCTGGACCGGCTAGAGCATTTTACATGGGCCAACTTCACCTTTCCCATGTCGACGGGCGGTATATCGATATTACTCGCACAGCAAACCCAACCGTTCAACTTCCGTGGCCTTCAAACAATAGGGAAGGTCTTCTACATCTTCGACCTTTTCGTGTTTACCTTCGTTGTGGCGTGCATAGTCACCCGGTTCCTCCGGTTTCCCGGCTCACTTAAGAAGTCCATCACCTCTCCGACCGAGGGCCTGTTCATGGCAACGGCCCAGCTTAGTCTGGCATCCATTATCGTGGGCATAGCACGATACGGTATACCTGAGTGCGGCCCATGGCTAGTAGTGGCCTTCCGGGTTCTGTTTTGGATCTACTTTGCTGTGGGCTTTCTCATCGCCGTCGGCCAGTACACGATGCTGTTCACCTCGCCTCAACTCAAAGCGGCAGACATGACACCTGCTTGGGACCTTCCCATCTTCCCATTCATGCTTTCGGGCACAATTGCGTCCGCCGGCGCAGGCCATCAGCCCCCGGAACATGCAGTCCCCATGATCGTTGCTGGATTGACAGCACAGGGCCTGGGTATGCTGATCTCGTTGTGTATGTACGCATTGTACTGCCGACGCATGATCGAATTTGGCTTCCCCGCGACGCAGTCACGGCCGGGAATGTTCATCGCCGTCGGCCCACCGGCCTTCACAGCGTTGGCGCTGATAGGAATGGCAAAGAACTTTCCAACCGCCCAGGGATACTGGGGCGACGCCGAGATGACGATACAAATCCTCAAGGTGCTGGCGACCGTCACGGGCATTTTTATCTGGTCGCTCAGCCTGTGGTTCTGGTGCATTTCTACGCTTGCTTGCCTGATGGTCTGGAGGGAGTTGAAATACTCCCTGACCTGGTGGGCCTTCGTCTTCCCGAATGTGGGCTTTACCATTGCGACCATCACGATCGGAGAAAGTCTCGAAAGCACCGCTGTGGAATGGGTGGGGGCCATCATGACCATCCTCCTCATCACCATGTGGATCTTTGTCCTCTTCAACCATGTGCGAGCCATTCTCCGGAATGGCATCTGGGTGGCAGCGAAAGACGAAGATAACAACTACTTGGACGACAAGACCAACGGCTACCCGAAGATGGCCAAAATTGCAAAAGAATTCGACGAGGAGAAGCAATCATAGAATCGCCTGGTTAGATTAGAATTTTAGAGCTTAGACCTACACATAACATATTATAATGTTTATACAGATACATTGCTATCGAAGCTGCCCTGCCCTTGTCTAGCTCCTGTTAGCTTATCGCCGGAGTGCGTTGGTTGCCCCAACTACCACAGCATATGGCGAATGCAGCCATAACAACACGACGGTTAAGTTATCGACAACAACTAGTAAAATGACTATGCCGTGTCAAGTGCTCCCAAGCTATACTAGCTGACTTCCGATGAGTCCAGACAGCCCTCAATGCATGAACCTACTGCAGAAGTCCTGTCGCCAGGGCCCAAATCCGATCACGAAACCAGGTGGTTTAGAACACCGCGATAAGATCTTACGGCTGGTCTCAGCCTTCAAGGTGCAGCACACCTTGTGGATGACGAGCGCGAATTCCCAGACAGCTGCGCAGTCGGAACTTTCCCAAACACTGGCTCATGAAAGTCTAGCCCTCTCAAGACCCTTCATACATACATACGTACCAAGGAAGATTGCGTAGTGGAAAGATAAACGGGGGGCCAAGGGGTGCTGTGCTGCGGCCCAACGGCATTTCACCGATAAGACGCGTATGCGTGGTGTTGGATTTGAGGTAGCATCGTACCAGTGTTCCAATGTGATTGTCCAGAAGGTGCCTCTGTTGCGGGTGATTGCCTTACTCGGCAAGGACGCCTGCTAATCAATTACCTACGGCGATACTCGTGAACATGCGGAATAGGTGAAGGCTCACGTGCTACCCGCACAGGTTCAGACGTAAACGACACGTTGATCACCGCCAGAATCAAATAGGACTGCATGGCTCTGTTGCGACGTGCAGACAAAGATCCTTCCGAGACTTCTACTTTGCTCGCTGCTTCGGGACAACGGATGCCCAGGCGCTTCGGGCGACGGGAGCGGGCGGGTTGTAGTTGGGTACGAGTCATTATGAAGACCGGGGAACCTGAAGAGCAAAGTCAGAATGAATGAGTGTATGTACTAATATAGGGCTACTGGCTACCTACAGTGGTTCGTGGGCAGGGTCGGTGTGGACCCCCTCAGCCAAGCACTCGGGAGGGTTCGGTATTCGAATCCACCAACCCAGTCTTTCATCCCTGCAAAAGCTTTTGCTTCCCGAAACGAGAATCTCACAGATGGCCTCTTCAAATTCTTTCGTCTTGCGGGAATTGCCATACACGACGGGAATGTCAATCAACCACATTCCCTTGACAAGTGCTCGGGCGGAGGGGGCGAGCGGGTGACGTCTTCCCTTGCCGTGCCATCTTCGGTGGTGTGCAACAACTCTTCACTGGGGGTTGCGATGGCTGATCACGTCCTCGTTGCGAGGCAGGCCGACGTCACTTCCACGTGCAGCAGCCTCCAGCCATCTCGCACCACGCACTGCAGTCTGTTATCGCAGCTTCAGCCAGAACCCTTGGCGCGACCCTTATTGTGGAACTCTTGGAACTCTTTTTCGTCAACTTTCTCACCTCTCGCATCTTCCTCCATCTTCTTGAAGGCGCGAAGTCGCGAAACGCCGAGTGATCCCCGCTATCGGCCGTACCCCCGTCGGCCTTGAGCCTTGAGGCTTGAGGCTCTTGAAATCTAGTGTGACCCTGACCAAAATTACCGTAAACAATGCTCTCCGAGCCGCATCCTCGCCATCTCATTCGACGCCTGGCCGATAGTCGACCTAGATCAACACGGCCGTGCAGGGATCGTCATTTGCCCCCTTGAGGCCGTAGGTGAGGATGTGAAAACATTTAAATAAGAGAGGACCCCCCTTCTCGACCATGGTTTGGCATCGTACTCGTACGCAATCAAGACGCTCTTGTCTACTCTCCCATATCCATCGGATGTCGATGCGACAATAGTTCCCACCCATACACCATGGAGCACGTACAGATCCCTGAGCGGGAGCCGGCCGTCGTCGACGCCTCCAGCTCCAGCACCAGCACCGCCGCCGTCGACGCCGCCGATGCGCCCCAGCGGACCAAGACGAGGGAGACGGTGAGGAGCACTGCCGGCCCGGATGTCGACCTCACCCTCCCCTACAGAACCCTATCGGCCGACGCAAACTTCAACGAATACCTGGAAGAGACCATCACGGGCACCATAGAGGGCCCCCCGGAGCCCAACGGGCAGGCCAATTATCAGCTAGTCACCTTTGTTGAACATGACCCGGAGAACCCCAAGAACTGGAGCAAGGCGTACAAGTGGTATTGCACCATGGTCGTGGCTGTGACTTGTTTCGTCGTGGCCTTCGCTTCCAGTGTTGTGACCGCAGACATCGCTGGCGTGGCCGAGGAATTCCACGTGAGCGAGGAGGTTGCGCTTCTGTCTATCACCTTATTTGTCGTCGGATTTGGCGTCGGTAAGTCCTATCTGCATTGGCTAGTTTTGACGAACGAGGGGCTGACATTTGCACAGGGCCTATGGCTTTCGCACCACTTTCGGAAATCTACGGCCGACGGATACTGTACGCGAGCACACTACTGTTGGCCGTTGTCTGGATCATCCCATGCGCCGTTGCGAAGGGCCCCGCAGTGCTTCTAGTTTTCCGTGCTCTTGATGGTATTGCCTTCTCTGCCCCCATGACACTGGTCGGAGGTACGCTTGCAGACCTTTGGAGGGCCGAGGAGCGCGGTATTCCCATGGCGGCCTTCTCCGCGGCACCTTTCATCGGCCCTGCCATTGGTCCGCTCGTCGGCGGTTACCTGAGCGATGCCGCCGGTTGGCGATGGCTATACTGGATCCAGCTCATCCTGTCTTTCGTGGTTTGGGTGTTGATCAGTTTCACGGTCCCCGAGACTTATGCACCCACCATCCTGAAGAAGCGAGCGGCCAAGATGAGGAAGGAGACCGGAAAGCAAGACTTCGTAACTGAGCAGGAGCTTGACATGCGACCAATGTCGGAACGACTGCGGATCTTCTTGATCCGCCCATTCCAGCTCCTCTTCGGCGAACTGATTGTATTCCTCATCAGCCTGTACATGTCGGTGCTTTACGGTCTCCTGTACATGTTCTTCGTCGCATACCCTATCATTTTCCAGAAGGGCAAGGGGTACTCCGCTGGCACTACTGGGTTGATGTTCATTCCCGTCGCTGTGGGTGTCATCGCCTCTGCCTTGTGCTCGCCCTGGGTCAACCAGCACTACCTCAAGGTGATCCAGCCCTACGCTGGTAAGATCCCTCCGGCTGAGCTCCGCCTGATCCCCATGATGTGCTCTTGTTGGTTCATCCCCATGGGCCTTATCATCTTCGCTTGGACTTCATACCCGCACCTGATCTGGGTCGGACCCGCCCTCGGCGGCTTCCCCGTCGGCTTCGGCTTCATCTTCCTGTACAACTCGGCCAACAACTACCTGGTCGACACCTACCAGCACCAGGCCGCATCGGCGCTCGCGGCCAAGACCTTCATTCGGTCCTTCTGGGGTGCCGCCGTCGTTCTTTTCACCGAGCAGATGTACGACCGCCTCGGCTACCAGTGGGCAAGCACGCTGCTCTTCTTCATCAGTCTGGCCTGCTGCGGTATCCCCTTCCTGTTCTGGAAGTACGGCGAGGCGATTCGCCGGAAGAGCAAGTACGCCTACTCGGGCGACGAGGAGAACAACGAGAAGCAGCACCAGCAGGGCCGAAACTCGCGGGTTCGCGAGAACGACACTGACGACGATGACTTGAGGAGGGCTCGGAGCTATGTCAGCAACCCTTGAGACAAAAACAAAAAGTTACAAGACGGGACTCGGGTCCGAGAAAGCGACAACCGCCTTGATGAGAACGTCGCGCACCTTCTTATGTTCACGATACCCCATAGACATAGATTTAATCTGGATAGATTAGATGCGTTTTAATAGCTTTGATACAAGACAAATTCAATTTACTCTAAAATGACTTCTTTGAAAGCTTCTCAATGTGCGCGTGGCTGGGCACTGCAGACGTATCGTAATTTACTGGCTGACGTCGAAAGTCTCTGGCTGGCTGTCGCCGGGGGTGTCTTGGATCCTTGGCGTATGCACACCAGGGGTTGAACCATGTGACGTCATATGCTATTGCCAATTCAGCAGTGAACATGGGCAGTTCCAAGAACACGACTTGGCGTGATCATGGAATTTCAAGATTCAGGAACCACCTTAGCGGTGAAGTAAGTATACATGGGTGACAATCTGTCTATATGTAGTGGACTATGCATACTCTTCGTGAAACGCGATCCCACGGTACCATTAGCCCATCTCCATCTATCTATTTTCTGTACCGATATACAGAGACGAGACTGCGTTGTTAGTCAGTCACTATGAGGCCTCTACACTATTATCAGACCTGTCTGGTCTGTTTAATACCTCTGTTATGTAGCTCTCTTTCTTTAGTTGCTGCAGCACCTCAACCGCAGCAGCCAGACGGCAACGACAACAACGTCAAAGCCCAATCCAAGCGCGGAGTGGCATACCAAGACGGCGCACACAAAGCGGACAACAGACTGCTCTTTTCGCCAGAGTCCCCCGTGGCTTGGTACTACACGTGGTCACTCTGGCCTGCGCCTGAGGCCGGCGAGGGCGATGGCAACAACGTCGAGTTCCTGCCCCTTGTGCATAGTACCAACGACCTGTCCTCCCAGGACAAGGCCGACGCCTTCCGCAAGCAGCTTGACGGGCTCCCGAAATCCTCGACCCACCTCCTCACCTTCAACGAGCCCGACGGCGACACGGGCTCGGGCGGCAGCGCCATCGAGCCCGAGGACGCGGCCCGGGTCTACATGGACCGCATCGCGCCTCTGCGCTCCGGCGATGGCCGCACTTGGAACATCAGCCACCCGTCCGTGACGGGCTCCCCCCGCGGTCTTGACTGGCTGCGTCGGTTCAACGAATCGTGCTGGGACCTCGATCGCAAACAGGGGTGCCCTACCGACTTCGTCGCCGTGCACTGGTACGGCGAATTTGAGGGGCTGTCCGGCTGGTTGGACACTCTGCATGGGTTCTACAACAGCACGTCGTCGTCTGAGAAGCAACAGTTGAAGTTCTGGGTCACAGAGATGGCCCTCCCTCAACAGGACGACGAGGCGACGCTCCGCATGATGAACCAGACGCTCCCTTACCTGGACGGGTTAGATTACGTGGACGGGTACGCGTGGTTCGGCGCATTCCGGAAGGGGGAAAAGGCGAACGAGTG
Organism: Apiospora kogelbergensis; assembly: GCF_038363985.1. Lineage (NCBI taxonomy): Eukaryota > Fungi > Ascomycota > Sordariomycetes > Amphisphaeriales > Apiosporaceae > Apiospora > Apiospora kogelbergensis. Next base: position 3,454,056 of record NW_027117422.1, read on the forward strand.
GACAGGGGATCAGGTTTCGCTGTTCGACAAAAAGGGCGGGCTGACGGAACTTGGGTCGCTGTACCTGTCGTCGGGCGGCCCCGATCATAAGGACGGCGGAGGGTTTGAGCCGGGAAAGAAGGGGCCGCCTGGCAAAGATGACGACGAAGGTGTGGCCGCGAACGTTTGCTCGGTGTCGCGATGGGCTGCCGTGCTGTCTGGCGTGCTGGTGGCTGCCAGTCTAGTAGCATTTTGAAGCAACGAATGAGTGGACGATATTGACGATACCCTAAGGAAGGCGTACGAAATTTATGAATCTGAGATGAGAAGGGTGTATATATATATAGCTAACCCAAGCTGATTTCGTTTTTCACGCCTCCGAGATATACAACTGTTTTGGCGAGTGGCAAGCTTACGTATGTTCGGTTCAGTTCTCGCTCGAGATAGCGCGTCTCGAGTATTACGCGCGCGACTCGACTGGCAGTGGCGATCGCGACGGCAAAGCGCGAACCGTGTGTCGCGACATTCATGCCAATCGTTATGGCAACTAACGAGACTAGATTGATGGCGAGTATACCAGTATGTATACGTGGTAGCAAGAGAAGCCGGGGTTTGCAAACTAGTGGGAAGGCGATCAGGGGATGCCGGAATAGCGCGTGTGATTGGACGGGAAGGACTGATGCATCCCGCCACGCTAGACCACAGTAGGCAACAAGTAAATAGAAAGCTTCACAGCGTTCGCTGGCGGCGACTTGACACGCGGGCGATTGTTTACTTTGGATGCGGGAGAGAACGCGAGGGCGCCCGTGCCTCGGTGGGGCCTGCCACGGGCTGGGAATCCTACAAGGCCCTATAAGGTCCTATAAGGTCCTATAAGGTCCTATAAGGTCCTATAAGGTCCTATAAGGTCCTATAAGGTCCTATAAGGTCCTATAAGGGTAGGTGCATGGTCTTTGTTCAACTGACAAACATGGAAGGCAGCTTGGATCTGCCCATCGCCTTGCGCCGGACCCCGCGGCGTACAGCCGCACCGCATTGTGGGAGTCAGGAACCCCGTTCGGCAAAGACGCCCGGCAAGCCCAAGTCCAAGAAACGAGTCAGGTTCTCGGATCCAGGCCCGGGACATGACAATACGTCTGGCACCACCGGCCTGACCCCTATGGTCCGCCGCTCGTCTCTTGGGGCCATGACACCTTCGTCTAAGAGGAGGCGCTGTTCTACGCCCACAAGGGCCCACGGCGACGAAGACGACGTGGACGAGCTCGCCAATACCCCTACAAGCAACGGCACCGAGATACGATATGCGTCTCTGCGCCAAGTCCTGGACGACCGTGTTAGGCGGCGAATAAAACGCCATGGTCTCTCCGAGGAGATGAATGTGATACAAGCAGAAAAGAGACGGCGAGCCACGCAGGACCGAACAGAACTTGAACGTCTCCGGCGCGAATTGGCCGAGAAAGACGACGAGATGGAGCGACTTCGAGATGCCACCCTCTTCCAGGACACGGGGCGCATCGACGAATTGGAGCGCCAAGTCAAAGAGCTTAGAGGCGAACTGGGCAACCGTTCAAGCACCCTGGCGGATCAAACTCGGTACGGCTGGGCCACGGCTGCTCGAGATCCCTTCTCGGATAGTTACATGGGCGACGACGGCGACGGATTTGGCGACACCACTATGGGCGAGTTACTGTGTAGCACGCCGTCTCGAGCCAGGGCTTCTTTCCCAACCCCTCCTTGCACAAGCCCTACCAGACCTGCGACCCCCTGTTCCTTGCGGGGACAGTCGCCAACGCCCATATCGCATGTCAGCGTCCAGGCGTGCCTACCGGACCCAGAGAAAGAAGCGCTGGAGGCCGAGCTAGGTTCTCTGCGTCTTGAACTCACCAAGCTCACCGACGCTCTCGAAAGCCACGAGACGCTCAAATCACGCATGGCCGAAAAGCTAGCCGCGGCCCAGACCAGGCCAGACTCACAGCATGAGTCCGGTCTAGAAGCCCGCCTAGACGGCGTGCTGCAAAGCCTTTCGGACCGGACCGCAGCGCTACTGGACCTTAACGCCTCGTTGAGCACGCTGGGCTTCCGCGGTGGCGACGCCGGCGAGATCGTGTTGTCGCTAGCGTCGGCGTTTCGGTCCGCGCGGCTCGAGCTTGAGTACCTGACACCTGGGGAAATCACGCTGCCGCTGTCATCGCGCGGGGCTGAAGTGCTCGACCTTGTGCTGGTGCGCCTGCGCGACCTCGCCCGCAAGACGCGCGAGCACGAGGACGCCATCGACGAGTACCACGAGCTTGAGCTCTCGCTGCGCCAACAGCTCGGCGCCCGCGTCGGCGCCATGGACAACCTCCGCCGCGACCTGGCGGCAAGCGCGGCCCAGCTCCGCGAGAAGGACGCCCGTATCGACGAGCTCGAGGTCGGCGTCGACCGCCTGCGCGGCGCCGTGGACGGCTACCGCCGCGACGTGGGCGAGTTGGAGGCGCTAGCGCAGCGCATGGAGGAAGAAGCCGACGAAGCCCGCGCGGCCGCGGCGGCCAACGACGAGGACCTGAAGCTGTTGCACCACCAGTGGCAGAAGGAGACGGCCGACAGGCACGATGCGGCGGTGCGCGAGCTGGAGGCGCGCCTCGTGTCGGCCGCGGCCCAAACGGCCGAGCTGCGCATCCAGCTCGCCGACGTCCAGGCCCGCAAAGCGGTCGAGGTGGCGTCGCTGAACCGCGCGCACGGGCAGGGGCTCGCGCTGCGCGACGCGCGCGTGGCCGAGCTTCGCGGCGAGATCGATGGCATCAACGAGGCGCTCCGTGGCGCCCACGAGACGATCCGGCAGCTGCGCGTCGAGAATGCGGGCTTGACCACCGGCCTCGAGTCCGAAAAAGCGCGCGGCTCGCGAGGCCGTCGAGCGGGCGCAGGCGGAGCTCGAGCGAGTGCTGGCGGCGGCCACGCCGAAGCAGCAGCAGCAACCCCTGCGGCGTAGCTCTAGGGGGAAACCTGGGGTTGTTTCGACCCCTGACAATGCCGAGCAGCTTCGACCAGGTTCTTTTCTGTCGGACGGACTGGCGAGGTCCGGACAGGATAGGAAGAGACGAAGATATGATAGTGGATTGGGGTTTCTGGAAGAAGATATGGATATCTAGGAACGGCATTAAAAAGGGTTAGGGGAGGCGTTTGGAGCCGGATGTCTATCATTTAGGAGCGTTCTCTATGTCATGGCCATTGTAAGGTTTGTAAGATGATACGATGTCTAAATACCACCATTATCTTCATGCATATACCATAATGCCTTTGTGTGTGTGTGTGTGTGTGTCTTTATTCAAACTAGGAATAAATACATGTAGGGGTATCTTCATTTGCTTCCCAGCCCAGCGCCCTTGAAAACCAGGAGTGTAGTTGTTAGATCATACCCCAGCAAACGATCCTTCGCAATGTAATTAGTAACAAAACACAAAATCCTCATTTTTCAGGTCCGTTGCATTGTCGAAAGCCTTATCCGTAACCGGGCTCGTCGCCGCATTGTCGGCGACGCTGACCCCAGCGGCGGCATCGGCAGCGGTTTGCCTTCTTGCAGCTTCCTTCGCCGAGTCTAGACTGGTATCCAAAATTACGGCGCTCTTCCCCATCGCCACCCGTCTTTTGGCGTGGCTCTTGTTGAGCCGGACCAGATAGACCGTCGCCAGCCCGCAGAGGACGACGATGACAACGTAGAGGACCAGGTTGGCGGTCAATCCGCGGGTGTAGGCAGGGGCCTCCGTCTGCGTGTAGAGCTGGGGTCCAACGATGTTGCCGACCGATTGGCCGATGAAAATTACACCGCTAGTAACCTTGCGCTTCGTGTCGCCCGCTGTGTTTTGTGCAGACCACGAGTAGATCAGGGGGCTATTCGTAATAGATGTCAGCTCATGCGCCAGTCTGGGGGGGCGGGCAATTGGACCCTCAAGGTATAACCTACTGATGCCGGGGTACACGGATATAAGATAGTATCCCACCAGAAGCGGCGCCTGTCTGGAAGCCTCGTGGGGTATTATTAGTAGCATTACACATCCGATGACCGGAGGAATGCACAGCAGCGCAATCACGGGGCCTTTCATCTTCAGCTTCTGGGCCAAGAAGGCTCCGCCCAGGGTGGCGATTAGCTGGACGGCACCGAAGGGAATATTGAAGAGGATGGTCTGGAAGTCGTCGAAGCCGAAGGTCTTGATGATGAGCGGCCCAAATGTCGAGATGCCGCCTGAGGGAATGGAGATGGCGAAGATCAGGGAGAACCAAAACCACGTCTTGGGGTCGAGCAGTGCCTCGACGAGGTGGTCGTGGCGCCATTCGCGCGAAATAACGCCCATCTGGTTCGCCCGCAGCCTTTCGAGCGCAATGGCCTTGTCGTGATCGTTCAGGAATTTCGCCTCGACGGGGGAATCGGGCATGAAGAAGAACATGACGAAGGAGAAGGCAACGGTGATGACACCGAAGAAGATGAAGATTATCTGAGGCCGGAATCCATCAGTGACTGACGACGAACACAACGGACAGTTTCAAACGGCGTACCTGGTATTCTTTCAGCAACGGCGACTTGATGTGGCCGAGGCCATAACTCAATAGACTTCCGAACTACATTTCGCATGTTAGCCGCTGAACAAGGGCTTTGGTGAAGTCTTTGCTGGGAACTCACCATGTTGGTAATGCCATTCATGGCATACCAGTAGCTGGTCCGAGTCGTCTGCTCATGCCTTCTCCACCACATCTGCGTAATGGCAATGAAGCTCGGCGCGATGCTGGCTTCGAAGGCGCCCAGGAAGAACCTCGACGCGAGGAGCCCGCCGAAATTGTGCGCGGCGGCCATGCAGGCCAGCGTGACGCCCCAGCCCAAGACCATGGCGCTCGTGAACTTGGCGATGGGCAGGCGGACGAGCAGCCAGGCGAGGGGGAACTGCATGACGAGCTGGGCCAGGTACACGATGCTCCCGAGCCACGAGTACTGGTTGCCGACCAGGCGCGTGTCCTCGATCAGGCCGAAGACGGACGCGTACGCGAGCGTCGCCTTGTCCAGCGCTTGGAGGAAGTAGACGGTCAGCATGATGGGCAGGATGACCTTGTCGATGCGCCAGAGCACGCGCTTGTTGTCTGCGGGCGTCACCTCGATGCGGCCCTCGGGCACTTTGCTCAGGAACTCGGCGGCGGCATCGCGGCGGCGGTGGTGCGTGGTGATGTCCTCCACCACGTCCACCACGGCCTTGTCGACATAAGCCGGGTCCTCGTTGCCCATAGTTGTGCTATTGGAGACACTACTACTATCGCCGTGGTAAGAGCTAATCAGAGGGGTTGGCAAAAGAGAGGGAGGGAGGATGGCATGCTTGAGACGACAGGAAGAAGGAGAGGGAGGGGGAGGGATTGAGACGAGATGGCCAGAAGACGAGGAGGGCCTGGAGACGGCTTTAAGCAATGGCGAAGATCAACTACGCCGGTGCGACACCACTCGGATAACGATCTGACTGGCGGCGGCCTGTATACATGCAGCAGCTGCAGCACGGTGAGTCTGAGACCCTTGACCTCATGTCCGGGGTTGGCACGGCGCACAAGTAAGCCGAAAAGCAGACGAGGCATCCAGACCCATGGGCCCATCAGGACGCTGGAAAGCATTTCGAAGACAGCCGGAGGAGAGCCATACTGCCATAGTCATGTCTACCTCCCTACCCCATGAAACGGCCTGGGGAAATCTGGGGTCCGGGGAGAGTAGCGCAGCCCCAAGCTAGGTGGATGCCAAAAACATCTACTTTACACCACACGACAATCTCCAGGCCAAAGATGCCGACGCCCCTGCCGGTTGCCCTGGGCTTCCCTAGATTGGAAGCAAGGGTCGATCGGACGGAAGCCGACCAGAAGCCGACGAGACTGCGACGCCAGACCGGCATTGGCCCGACGTCAATGCCCATGCCCATGCCCATGCCCATGCCAATGCTTGTTCCAGACTCCCTCCTGCCTCCCCCCGCATTCCACTCCTACTAACCCCGCCCCCATTCTCCATTCCCCATTCCCCATTCTCCATTTGTTGTCACGGCCCCAAGGCCCAAGGGGAAGCCAAGGGGAAGCCAAGGCCAAGTCGCTTGCAGCTGACCGAAGACCGGCATTGCGAAAAGCATCATCTCGGTGCACAATAAGCCCGAAACTGGACTGCCACCTGCAGATAGTGCCTTATCCACGTGTGCCGGTTCTATGGCTCCTTCTACCGTCAGGCGGGCGTCGCCAAACCCAGTACCATGCAGGTTGGTTACCATATGCTTCCATCTGGCCATCGTGAGGCCACTCCTAGCCCATCATCCGCCGCCATCCTTGGACCGCCAGTCTGCGTAGTGAGCTCTCCGATGAGCGAGCCCCTCACGCCCCGTACTGAACTTGACAATTAGTCCTTACCCAAATGGTTGTCCGTGTCCTTGGACCCCGGGTCTAACGTGGCCAAGAAGAAGCCCCAGTGTCGTGTCGTGCCGTGTCCCAACCGCCCTGACAGCTGAAGTTTCCAGTCTTACTTCTTCTCACGATCGTGGATCTGCGATGTCCATACCCCCTTCTGTTATAACATTATTGATCTCCCGCCCGGACTGATTATCCTGCGATTGCTCCTTATAAAAGCCCGTCCGCTATATACATTGCCCTGAGTTGATTGCATCCTTCAACCAACCCCATCCGCGGATCTGTCACCATGCTTCACCAGTATGAACGTGTGCCTCAGCACTATCAGCTCAATGAAGCTTCGGAGAATGCAGTAGGATCGAAGCCAGCCCCGGCCATCTCACTTCGATCCAGTGACGAAAGCACATCGGATCCATGCACCTTCCAATTCGAGGCTATCCGTCCCAATGTCTTCCGCACCACCTTCACAACCCCACAGCATCCTGTTCCTCCTTTTCCAAGTGTCAAACGTGTGGCCCCGGATTTTGGCGGTGACGCCCCCGAGGTTACCACTGACCTAGACCGTTGCAGTCGAGAAATCAGGTGTGGCAAGACCAAGGCGGTTGTGGACTGGTCTAACGCACCAGTCGTTTCGCTTTTCCTGGATGGTGTTCAAAAGCCCGTCCATAGAGACCTCAACTTTCGCTCATATGCAGTGGATGCTACGGGCATCGCACACTACTCGGTGTACAAGAAAGACACGCTTCATGTTGGACTCGGCGAGAAGGCCGCCCCCCATGGATTTGAGCGGGCGCGGCTTCATCGTCTCGGCATCAGACACTTTCGGCTACGACGCTTATCGCACAGATCCACTGTACAAACACATCCCCCTCTTGATCAATGTCACTCCCTCTGGGTGCATCGGCACCTTCTCGACGTCCCATGCCAGAGGTACCTGGTCCGTTGGTTCGGAAATCGATGGCATGTGGGGTCACTTCAAGGTTTACAGGCAAGCACATGGCGGGCTGGAAGAGTATCTCATTGTAGGGGGCACGGTGGCCGAAGTTGTCCGCTCATATGCGGAATTGGCTGGCTTCCCCTTGTTGATGCCGAGATACATGATGGGCTACGTAGGCGGTGGTATGAAATACAGCATGGAGGATTCGCCTCGGGCTTGCGACGCTATCATGGGCTTCATCAAGAACTGCGAAAAACATGACATGCCGTGCTCTGCTTTCCAGATGAGTTCGGGCTACACTGTGGCAGAGACAGAGCCCAAGACACGGAACGTCTTCACTTGGAACCGCCACCGCTTTCCTGACCCCAGAGCTTTCACCAAGGAATGCCACGAGCATGGCGTGCGGCTGTTAGCAAACGTCAAGCCTTATGTCCTGGCCAACCACCCGGGCTATCCCGACCTAGCGAAAACTGGAGGCTTCTTCAGGGACCCCATTACGAAGAAGACCGCAGTGGCTCGGCTGTGGAGCGCCGGAGGCGGCGAGAGCGGAGAGGGTAGTCACATTGACTTCACTTCCAAGGCCGGCTACGAGTGGTGGTATAACGGGGTTAAAGCTCTCAAAGATGTTGGTATTGACGCCATGTGGAATGACAACAACGAGTACAACATACCTAGCGATGATTGGCAGTGTGCTCTGGAGACCGTTAACGTGCCGGGAGGAGTAGCCCGAAACGACATTGGCCTTTGGGGTCGCGCCCTCCACACAGAGTTAATGGGTAAAAGCTCACATGACGCTACCCTCGAGGCTGAGCCTGACGCTCGCCCCTTCGTTTTGACACGTAGTGCAACAGCTGGTACCATGAAATACTGTGCCAGCTCTTGGAGCGGTGACAACGTCACTAGTTGGGAGGGCATGAAGGGAGCGAATGCTCTGGCACTCAATGCGGGGTTCTCCCTTTTGCAGGTACGTCTAATCTCTGCCGGTTACTGCTTCGTTTCGTCCCCTATACTAAACCGAGTCTAGTGCTATGGCCATGACATTGGAGGGTTCGAGGGACCCCAGCCGACCCCTGAGCATCTTGTGCGCTGGATCCAGCTTGGGATCCATTCGCCTCGCTTTGTCATCAATTGCTACAAGACCAACCCCTCGGACAATCTGATTGGCGAAGTCATTGAGCCATGGCAGTACCCTTCCGTTAACCCAATCATCCGAGCCGCTATAAAGCGGCGGTATGAGCTTGTGCCCTACACCTACTCACAGATGTTGAGGTCTCACCAAGACGCAACCCCCCTCAGCGATGGACTGGCTGGGGCCACGAGTCAGACCCTACAGTGTGGTCCAAAGAATTGCTCAAGGGCGATTCTCAGTACTGGTTCGGAGACGCGATGCTTGTGGCTGGCGTATATGAGCCCGGTGTCAGCTCTGCGCGGGTCTATTTACCTCGTAAGGAGGATAAGGACCCGGGCTTCCTGAACCTTTCTGCTCCTTACCAGCACTTCGAGTCAGGGAAGTGGCATGAGGTCGAATCAACGTGGTATACCTCGATCCCAGTACTCGCCCGAATCGGCTCGGCCATCCCAGTGGGCAAGCCCGCACCGACTACCTGCCTCGCCAGAGACGATCCAGAGTTCCCAAATATTGCCAAAGATGACTGGCGCGGTGTCGAGATCTTCCCGCCGCCGGTGGCTCATGATGCAAATATACCGAGCCAGGCCGACGGTGCTCCTGTAACAGATGGAACGCATGCGACTACTCAGTCCTTCGCCAACCAATGGCTCGAGGATGATGGGACTAGCCGTGTGGAGAAGAGCGAGCTCTGCGCCTTCGAGATCACATACAGCGCCGCCTCGCCCGAGGAGATCCAGGTTGGCATAAGCATGACGAAGCAGGGCGGGTTTGAGCCGCTGTGGACCAAGAATGGTATCACCGTGGTGCTTCCGATCGGGGAGGAGCGCGTGGTCACGGCAAGTAACGCTGCGAAGGGGGAGGTCCTGGATGCTGGGCGTGATTCCAAGGGAAGAAAACTGTGGAAGCTCCAGATTTAATATGACTACATGTGAAATTTCACGCCCTGTCCGTTGAGGCAGGCAGTGATTAACAGAGGCGGAAATAGAATAAAACTCCAATACCGGGACATGTGCTTATACCGGATCCAAAACATAATACGACCCTTTTCTCTAATAACAAATTGACTTGTCCAACAGGAGCCCCAGGGCATTCCTGGCATATGATGTAGCATCAGAGCTGAACAGAGGCAACAATGTCCAATGAATGCTAAGGAAGCGTTGAGCGGTGGGCTAACTTAATCTTGTCGCTTGCTTCAAGTAGCGAATGTGTACCCAATGGCTCTCTGGTGATTACGTTCTTTGAGGCGGTGATGTCCCGTTGGGGAACGGGCTTTCGGGTACTTATGAATCATAGTGAGTCAACCTGAGTCAACATGAGCCAACGCCGTTTTAGTTAGGGTATCGTATTAGCCGACCGTGTCTCGGGCTAAGTTGACAAGTCCCGAATCAACGGGGCCGGCCGCTTGTAACCTGAGACCCGGCAACTAGATATTCGAAATCTGTCTTCGCTGCCTCGGTCTTCTGAATTGTCTTCCATCACATACCACAGACCTGTTAAAAGAAGACAAAAACTCAGACATGACCGTATCGACACGCACCGAGGACTATATCGTGACTGATCGCGGAGGCATTATCGAAAACCGCCATGCCGTCCATGCCGCCGTCGTCGATTCCTCCGGCAGGCTCCTCTACTCGGTCGGCGACCCCGCGCGCGTCACCCTAGCGCGCTCGACCGCCAAGCCCGCCCAGGCCCTGGCAATCCTCGAGACGGGGGCCGCCGAGCACTTCGGGTTTGACGAGGCCGACGTGGCGCTCCTCTGCGCCTCGCACAGCAGCGAGGACCGCCATGTCGCCCGGTCGCGTCGCATGCTTGCCCGCGTCCCCACGCTCCAAGAGTCGGATCTGCGCTGCGGCGGGCACCCGGCCGTTTCCGACTCCGTGAACCAGTCGTGGACCCGGTCCGGCTTCGTCCCCACGGGCATTTGTAACAACTGCTCCGGCAAGCACGTGGGCATGCTGGCGGGCGCGGCCGTATTGGGTGCGCCCTTTGATGGCTACGAGAGGCCGGAGCACCCGATGCAGATCCGCGTCAGACGGGTCACGGAGGACTTGGCGGGGCTGGAGTCGGCGAGTGATATTGGTGGCGGTATCGCCTGGGGCGTAGATGGGTGTAATCTCCCGGCGCCGGCGATGCCGCTGAAGGACCTCGCTCGAACGTTTGCCGCCTTTGCTCAGGCAGCCGACGACGAAGAAAAAGGTGCAGCTGGTGGCAATGTTGGCAACGGACGCAAGAGCACCGGCGCCGAAGGAAGGACCCGCAACATGGCTCGCATCTTCCACGCGATGTCGGACTACCCCGAGATGGTGGGCGGCGAAGGCCGCTTCTGCACGCTGTTCATGCAGGCCTACGGCGGCCATCTCATAGGGAAGCTCGGGGCGGACGGCTGCTACGGGGTCGGCATCCGCGCCTCGGAGCAGACCGGACGCATCAGCGGGGGCAGCTCAGAAGGACAGGCGTTGGGCCTCGCAGTCAAGATCGAGGACGGGAGCATAGAGATGCTCTATGTGGCAGTCATGGAGATCCTGAAACAGCTCAGGATTGGTGACGCTGAGGCATGGGGAAAGCTCTCGCATTTCCATCGCCTGGAGCGGAAGAACACCATGAATATCGTGACCGGGCAAGTCACGCCTCTTTTCGAGGTCCAAACGATGCAGAGGTCACTGTAGCCAGTCCCATGCACCATTCCGCTCCTCAATTCGTGATAATGCTCGAAAATGTCAATTTCTCCCGTGTGTCGCACCGAATACCATTACACGAATAAGTACAAGTGAAACCCCGTCATATACTTGGGGCTGTCTCGAATGAAAGGCTACATCACACCTCAACAGCAGTCATCCGACGATTCACGATGTCCATGGCAAACATGGGTCCCACACCAACATCTAATCCGACCAGGGCCGCCTCGGGGACCCTCGCCCCCTCTTGGACCCTGCTCTCCTTGAGGGCCTCTTGGCCCTTGTTCGCCCCTGGCGGCATGTCAGACTGGTCACTCGTTTGGAAAGGAACATGGGAGGTTACTTAGGTCCCGGGCAGCCCTTGTCTCCACGACCACAAGGGCCTCTTTCACCAGGTGGTCCAGGTGGTCCCGGGGGCCGTCTGCCCCTTCCGGCCCTTCCAGTCCTTCAGGTCCCAGTGGTCCGGGTGGTCCAGGCGGCCCGGGTGATCCAGGTGGTCCGTGGGGTCCAGGTGCCCCTTCTGGACCTGGCGTGCCGTCCCGTCTTCAACATATGAGTTAGTGGTAGCGCACAGGAAGATACAGGAAGAAGATTCTTACCCAGGTGTCCCTGGGCGTCCCTCAGCTCCCGGGCGCCCTTCAGCCCCCGGGCGTCCCTCGGCTCCTGGGCGACCGTCGGCTCCTGGGCGGCCTTCGGCCCCTGGACGACCGTCGCGACCATCTTTACCTTGTGGTCCAGCAGGCCTATAGAGGGAAAATCAGCTTATTTGCCGGCCACCACCATAAACGTATCCTGATAGGTTAAGAATTCACACTTACCCCTGTGGGCCTGTTTGCCCCTTCGCGCCAGGAGGCCCAGCGGTTCCTTGCGGTCCTTGCGGTCCTTGCAGTCCTTGCGGTCCTCGCGCACCGGTTTGGCCTACGTACGATGAGACAAAAGGGTCCGTACCATCGCGGCGGGTGGTTATGAAGTAGAGGGGTAAACGCACCAGCAACACCATCAGAACCCGATGGACCAGGTTCACCTTGAGCTGATAGGTAGAATAGATAAGTACGTATGGCCTATGGAGAAAATGTCCATATTGAGAGTTGACTTACGACCCAGCGCTCCCTGCACCCCTGGTTCACCTCGAAGTCCCGGGATCCCTTGAGGCCCTCGGGGGCCCGGGGGCCCGCGAAATCCACAGCGCTTGGGGGGTGGGCGACGCGGATGTCCTTTCAGACTTCTTGGCGGACTGGACGTTTCGCGATCACGGCACCTGTTGCGGCACAGGAAGCATAGGAGGAGCGCAAGACATGAAAGACCTAGGACCAAGCCCAAAATGACCACACCTGTTGTTGATATACCACCTGACCCCCAGCGGGGGGCAGGTTCTGGGGTGGCGCTGGTGGAGGTCGCAGCTAACGGAGGCAAAGTGGTAGCGCCAGGCTCGTCATTACCCAGTGTGATGGTAGTCGTGCTGGTCAAGGTCGGTCTGCTCATGACCAGGGTGACTACGCTCGGCCGTCGAACGGCTAAAGCCGGCGTGGCCAGCCGTGAGGTATGCGCAAAGGACGTCTCAGCACCGGAAGCTGGTATTGCCATCTTCAGAATATCATACATGAACTAGAGAGCGTCTGGATCATCTGAATCACATTGTTTGTTTCTGTAGTGACTACATAACTGGGAAAAGCTGGGAAGCTCTCAAGTCCAAGCCAACGTCCACCCAAGCACCTAACAACATACACACTTCAAGATATCTCGAGGCTCTGCGTATACCATGCGGGAGGCCCACGAACGGGCCGGGGCGTCATCGAGGCTACAATGATTTGCTTGGTTTCGAGGCTCGAATGCGCTGTCCCCGGTGTGATTGCCCGTTGACGACCGTCTCCAATTGGGCGGGGATGCAGCAAACCATACATGAACAATAAGGCAAGAAACCCGAAACGGCTTGGTTTCCCGCATGACAGGCATGCACTTCTGACAACTCATGCAATCTTTGGCAAATCATGCCGCCACCCGATAGTCTGCATCGCTCGTCGTAGCTGGTCAAGTGCAACACAGTACTGGCAACAGGTTCCGACTGGCCACCCCGGCAAGGCTCTTATTGAAGGGAATGCAATATCCTACTCACTTCACACCGATACGCGTTTGAACTAAATTGAGCATGCCAAGTAGGATAGTTCGTTTGCCTTGATTATGGATGCCGTGCCACGGACTTTCAGTAATCGGGTAAGGGAGAAATGTCTGGGACTAAGGGGGTGGCACCAGGTCCCCAGCTACCCTGGCCATATGTGTGCTGGAAATACTACGAGGGAATCAGATAATCTCTGGCCCCTTCGGTACAATGAAGCACAACGATAGCCTCGGACCCAAGGGCGAGCGCAGATCTGGCGCGAGGATCTGCACACACCCGTCTCAGCGCGGCAAGTGTAGCCGCGCCACAGGGGCCTGCCAGGATGCCGCTGCTCTTCAATTCTTCTACGGCCGAATGTGATTCCTGGTCACTTACAACGACACTTGCGTCTACGCCTTGGCTTAAGACTGGCCAGGCCAGCGTGGACAAGCTGCCGCAGTTCATGCCGTTCATGATGGTGTCCGCAGTCGGCACCAGCGTAGGCTGCCCGGCCCCGAGAGATGTTTTCAGAGAGGCCGCCGTGGTCGCCTCCACTGCAATCACCATTGCGCTCCCGTGCTGCGCCTGACGCTCGGCGGCTTTGTAGTGCTGAGCCACAGCCTGGGCGATGGAGCCCGCACCGCAAGGCACGACAGCATGCGTTGCCGCGTTGCCGCCTGTGAGCTCCGGAACCTGTTTATCCGACTCGGCAAGCATGCTGCTGTAACCTTCTACGAAGTACTGCAGCTATGGATTAGCAGTCTCATCTCGCCAGCTAAGCAATGCTGCGTTGACATGGGAAGCAGAGTCTCCTCTAATAATGGGAGAGACAAGGTGCGAACGTCACATCGCCATCACTGCTCATACCTTCGGCACCACCTCGTACCCATCGAGACCAACGTCCAGCACCAAGACGCTCTCTTTCATCTCCTTGGCCTCCTTGCGAATGATGGGGATGGTATCCTCGTACGTGCCCTTAACGACGAGGACCTCGGCACCCTCGCCGCGGATCTTTTGCCGCGTGGCTTCGCTCATGTACTCTGGCACGAAGACACGGACGGGCAGGCCGAGGTACTTGGCCATGCGCGCGACGGCGCGGCCGCAGTTACCCTCGGTGCTTGTGACGATGCGGAGGCCGCGGTCCCTCGCGATAGACCCGAGCTCGGCCACTGACATCAAAGTGGTGGCGGCGGTGGCTTGTTGCTTGTCGTCCAGACCGAGGGCCGTCAGTACAGCGCGGTACGCAGCCCACGACGCGCCGAGAATCTTGAAGGCGGGTAGGCCGAAGCGGTTCGATTCATCTTTTACCAGGACGTGGGACAGGCCCAACGCCACGGCGACTGCGGGAAGCGTGTGCAGGGTCGTCTCATTATAGGAGGGGAGGGACTGGTGGAAGGCGAGGACGATGGACTCATCGGTGGCCTTTCCTGTCTCGCCGGGGGCCGGCTTGTAAGTATAGCCCCGCGCCATGGGGTTGAGATGGATCATTGAGGATGCCATTATCGTATTGAGGAGCGAGATAGCGAAACTAGACTAGCCAGAACAATGAGTTGCATGCACGAATCGTCTGCCAAACCTCTCACGCTTGACCTGATCGCGTTGTTACGAGGCAATGACGTAGAGCGAACCAAAAGAAACGAAGATATGAGAATGAAAGCATACGAGTGCTGGGAATCACGGCATTTATTTGCCGGACGGGGGCTGACATGCGCCGAGACGAGGAGGTGAGCCAGCTTAGGTAGACATGGTGAATACGCAAGCGTCGCATTGGACAGGGCGCGCCGAGCCCCTCCCCATCTCCGGATCGTGCCCCGCTTGCGGAACCGATGATGGCCGAGAGTAACCTCCACTCTGCCTCCTAGCTCGAGCTGGTGTTCCGCCAGACTTGCTATGTCAAGTTGTTTTACGAGAACGGCACAGGAAACACCAAAAGAGATATACCATGCTGGTTTGTAGTGGGTGCTGGGGTAGCATGTTGGCATGTTCATTTCTTGCTTTCTATTGCTTTTGTACAGGTCTGTACACGACCGATTGCCGATTGCCCGACCGCCCATTGGTGATACACGTGGTAGATGATACACAGAGTCAGCTCCAAGAATGACCCGGGGACGCGATGCAAGATGGGTATGCGACGTTATAGCACGCATCTGCCTCGCTGCGGGGCCCTCCTACTCTCGCTCGGCGTGCTTCGGGTTGTCGACCATATTCGTCTTTGCCTGTCCTTGGCTTCTCCCGGGCCGATCAGAAGCCCAAATTTCGGAGAAAGGCTACAACTTCGTCCCGTTTGTGGCCCTGGTGTTTTGTTAGAAACACATTTGGTGAATGGGATCATTGGCCGTTTCGCGACCCAGTGTGTAGGGCCGCGATACTGCTGAAATGCATGCCCGGTATTCCAAGGGCATTGCCAGATGGCGCCGGGCAAGCCATGCGCTTACCTTGACTAGTATATGACCCGTCACATTTCCAACCTTGACATCGTGGGTTGGTATGTCCAGAAACTGCGCAATATCTTGTTTCAATGCCTGGAGATTTCCCTCTCCTTTCTTCACCAAAGTCATAAGGCGGGTTCCCTGAGTCTTGCGCTGGTACACGGCCAGTTTGTTCAGATGGGTCCGTCCAACGAAGTACGGCAGAGCCGGTATTGAACGCGCTGGCCCTGTTGCGGCTGCGCTGCTCAGCTCCGAGGGAGTGGCGATGGGTGCCTGTGGTGGTGTTTGAGTAGTCGCGGTCGTCAGGAATCGAGCACAGATGGGTGTGGCGGCGTTGTGCGCGGCGAACGGTAGCCGGACGGCTGTCGCCGCCCGCAGCGGTGTAAGAGTGCGCCAGGACATTGTGGTGGCAGGGGGCGTGTGGTTTGTCGTCTTGCGGCGATGTCTTCACGTCTTCACGTCTTCACGTCTTCGCTGGGCCGGCTTTGCTTGAACTTTTCGAGGCCGAAGCAATAAAGTGGGGTCCCGGTTCGATCGATCCACTGGCTCTGGCCGCTGACTAAACGGCAGATTTTCGGGTTGACTCGCCCTTGTTTTGTCTCCTCTTTCCCCCCCCAAAAGTTCCTGACCGTCGCCAGCCCCACCAAATAGAACCATTTCTCAACTTTGTGTGCAAAATCGCTTCGCCCCGTGCCCCTCAATTCGCCTTCCTGCTGTAGAGAATTTCGGGCAACGGTGAATCGCGGCCTCAACCCACCTCAAAAGTACCGTCAAAACCGAATCCCCGGACACCGACAACATGGCCGAGTACGATTTGATGCCGAAGCTCGTCGGTCATCTTGACCGACACATGATATTCCCTCTGCTGGAGTTCGCTACTGGCCAGATCCCCGAAGACGACGATGCCAAGACCCGCGAGATCACAAAGGCCAAATATGAGCTGCTCAAGACGACCAACATGACCGACTTCGTCGGCAACCTCAAGGCCGACCTCGAGGACCTGGAAGAGATCCCCGCCGAGTTCAACGACATGCGCCAGAAGGTCTTGACCCGCCTGTCGCAGTTTGAGGAGGATACCAGCAAGATCACCGATCTTCTGGGACGCGAGGAGGTCGTCAACAACCTGCGCAGCGACAAGGTTGCCAACTTGGAGTTCTTGAAGAAGGAGCACGAGGTATGCAAAAATCACGTATCGCGAATCAAGAAAACAAGATGCTAATGCGAGACGCTTTAGGTCACGATTGACAATGTCAACGCCCTCTACGAGTTTGGCAACTTCCAGTACAGCTGTGGTAACTACGGCGCTGCCGCTGAGCTGCTGTACCAGTTCCGTGTGCTGTCGACCGATAACGACAAAGTCGCCGCCGCCACCTGGGGAAAGCTTGCCTCGGAGATCCTCATCACCAACTGGGAGGGCGCCGTCGAGGAGATCACCAAGGTCAAGGAGAGCATTGACTCGAGACTCTTCAACAACCCTCTGGCGCAGCTCAAGAGCCGCAGCTGGCTGATCCACTGGGCTCTGTTCCCTCTGTTCAACGACGAGGGCTCGCGCGACACCATCCTGGACCTCTTCTTCAGCCCCCCTTCATCAACACGATCCAGACCAGCTGCCCTTGGGTCCTGAGATACTTGGCCGCTGCCGTTATTACTGGCCGCGGGCGGACACGCAACTCGGGCCAGCACCAGAAGCAGCTGAAGGACATTGTGCGCATTGTCAAGCAGGAAGCCTACGAGTACAGCGACCCCGTCACCGACTTTGTGCGGGCTCTGTACATCGATTTCGATTTCGAGGAGGCCCAACGCCAGCTGTCGCTCGCGGACGAGCTTCTCCGGGCCGACTTCTTCCTCTTCTCTGCGGCCGACTCCTTCCTGGATGCGGCGCGTCACCTGATCTCGGAGAGCTACTGCAAGATCCACTCGCGCATCGACATCAAGGATCTGAGCACGCGCCTGGGCCTGGATCAGGACGAGGGCGAGAAGTGGATTGTTAACCTCATCCGCGACACGCGTGTGGATGCCAAGATCGATTACAAGGAAGGCACAGTCGTCATGAACCACCCCCGAGCAGCGTGTACCAGCAGGTGATTGAGCGAACAAAGGGCGGGTTCTTCCGCACCCAGGTTTTGACTGCCGCTGTTGCCCGATAGGATGGGCAGAAGGCTGGGAGCACTGGAAAGCACTGGGACTAGATTCTGATGGTATGTATCCTAATATCATGAGATACAACATGGCCATGACGGTATCTGGTAATGACATGCATTACGCACGGCGTTTCGGGGAAGGACACGATCGATTGACCAAAAGGCGGTTAGACCTGTATGGATAGCAATTGCTTTGAGAATCACGATACTAGCTAAGCAGACGCGTTTCTCCCGATGCCACGTGAGTGAATCTTTCTCCACACCAGGCAGTGTTTTGCAGGCAGAGCAGGCAGAGCAGGCGGCAGGAAGCAGGAAGCAGGAGGCAGGAAGCAGGAAGGCAGGCTCTTCCGGGCAAGCCCCAGTTGCAAAAGTTGGGCCTAGCGTCTGATTGGGCAGAAGTGGGCTGGCAGTGTTTTCGCCTCGGGCTCTGATTGGCGCAGTGGCTCGGGGAGACAGGGCGTCCGTAGGGGTGACGTAGCGATCGGCAGGGTCAGTCGTGGTTTGCGGCAGCCGCCATCCTCCAAATAAGAAACGGTCAAAGTCCAAGTCCAAACTGCCCTCGGGATGAACTGGACCCTGACTTTCCCTGAATCCAATGCCTCTCCCACCCCCCCTCTCCAGAGAGAGAGAAGAAAAAAAAGTCCGGTTAGCTAGCTGCCGTCTGCCCTGTCGGTAGTTCGGTTCACTTCATTATTTCTAACATAATAGTGCCCATCCATCAAATCACCACCACTTACTACTTACTCACTGCTGTCCTCGCTGTCCTGCTTGCCCTGCTGAGCCCCCTCTGCCCGCCCCATATTGCTGGAAACTTTCATCAAACTGGGAACATGGTTGCATGCATCGCCCATGCCATCTCAGCGACTGAGGGGCCCGATTGAATCTTCTCGGCCATACTAATACTGCTACTCCTCTGCCTAACCTCGTGTCCTGTATTCGCCTAGCCAGGCTCTTGAAAAAAAAAACCCAAAAACCAAGTACTTGCCATCCAAGCAGAGACCTCGAGTTGATTGACATCTTCGTCGAATCCCGCTTCTCCGTCTTCTTCTAAATCCCTTTCTTGCTGGTCGGTCGATCGACTCGATTTTGTTTTAGTGATCCGACGGGCATGACGACGCAACGCCTCGACGACCACCCCTTGGTCGTAGCTGCTACGAGCCTTGGCCTCCTACCCCCACCCGGCTTCTCTTCCATTGCCATTCCGTTGCCGGCGCCCTCCCTATACCTGAATACGTTTACCACCGCCCCGGTAAATCCACTGGGCGAGCCCGAGGATGGGGACCAAGATGAACCCTCGCCGCCCATCTTGCTTCCCCCGTCTCGCGCCAGCTCGTTGTCGGCCAGGTCTTCGATAGGACGCAGGCAACCTGTGCCCCCAAGCCCAAGGGTGCCTACACTCTGCTTTGTGTCGATGATAATCATGTGAACCAGAAGGTATGGCAACTCTGTCCACATATCCTATCTATGTCATCCGAGTGGCAAGCTAATATACGATGGGCAGCTGACCAGCATGCTATGCGAGAAATATGGGCAGCCCTGTGAGGTTGCATCCAACGGACGCGAGGCTGTGGACATGTACAAATCAGACCCCGAGCGTTTTCGCTGTATCCTGATGGGTAAGTACCATGTGCCTTGAGCTTCTGCCGTGCCTCCCCACGACTTGAGCTCTGTGCCCGAGCTCGTGTTACAAGTGGCACAAGTAGACATTGCACAGCATCACTGACTTAGATCGCGAACAGACTCGTCAATGCCGGTCCTCAATGGGTTTGATGCCGCGCGCGAGATTCGTGCCTTTGAGGAGGAATACATGGACCTACCCACACCCATCATGTCAGCATCTGACCTGAAACCATCCGGCTCTGTCAGAGTTCTGGCCACCGAGGACGTTGCGGATAAAAAACGCCCCTATAAGCGGCCAACTCGTCGGGCCATACTTGTGGGCGCTTCAGCACCCGGAGCTGCAGCACTCAGCTCTCGGTATACAGACGCGGGCTTCGACCTCGTCATGAGCAAGCCATATCACGTGCGCATGATTGTGGACTTGCTCTTTGGCGGACCCGCAACCAACATCGTGAGCCTCTATGGGGGATTGACGAGAAAGAACTTCTCGACGCGGGCTACCCTTTACAGTTGCGACCTTGGTCACCGTCTTGCGAAACAAACGTGAGGGATGCTGTGGCCGGGGCAGTGAGATAAACAGGAGGTATTTCGGGCGTGTCGTTACTGCGTTGATATTGCGAGACCCTTGTATTAGTACGATATTATTTGTTTTAATCCGCCTTGCCGCAAGGGTTGGCGAGAGAGTTTGATCATAGCACCGGCGTTTCTCTGGGATGGATGGGATGGATGGGATGGACGGGTCGGATGGGATGGACGGGTCGGATGGGATGGACGGGTCATGGAGCCGGGCCCGCACGGTGTTGGTTGCATATAGAGAACGATACGCAAGTTTTATTACCATTTGCAGAACTATGATTCGCATTTCTTTGGTGTGATCGGTACTGTTCATGTCGTGTAGCTTAGCATGTATACATACATACACACGGCCAAGGACGTGTGCAAGAAAAGGCGGCCGGGCAGGTGCGAGGATGGCAGTCCCATGTGCCTTCCAGGGAGTCAAGCACGACTTGCGCTCTCCCGACCTAGAAAAACAACGTCGGATCGCCCAGTTAGCTGGGCCTCGTTCCTCTCTTCTGTCATCCCGAGAATCCACCTCAGTGCAGAAAGCAACCACCATATCATCAATATGGCTTCATTTCCAGCAAATATTCATCCAGGCCCTCCTCCGGGGACCCCTTCAGCCAATGACGTCTGGCGAGCCTTTGCTCACCAGCCAAGTTTGGCTGAGTGCCCCTTTTGCTGGCAGGAAACCTATGGGCGTGCCCCACGATACCGGTGCACCGCGTAAGGTCGTCCCCGAGCCTATCTAACTTTGTCAACGTTGCTTTATCTTGCTTCTTCTCCTCTCCCTCGCCTCCTCTCCTCCTTTTCGTATTTCCCACTCTTCAGCCAATGGAATACTAACAGGGACGTCTAGTTGCTCATGCGGATACATGTTTTGCAACATCTATGGTATAGAATTAGAAGCTGCGTCCACTCATGAACCTATGAACATCGAAGAGTCTCCAGTCGAAAGAGCCAGACGTCAACTCAGTAGCTATGTTTGGAATGTACAACACATTCCTGAGGCGATGGAGCGGATTAAACAGGAACTCTGGGGATCCTCACACCCGCCGGTAGAAATGGGGATACATAAGCTTATGCTATGCAATCTGGCTTTACAGTGCTCGGTTCTTAGAGCTCAGACAGCTTCGCAGAACATAGCTCGGTACACCCTACAGGATTCTATTAATTCGGCGAACGAGTCCGATGAGGCTGAGGAGACGGATCCCGACGAAATGGAACTTGAAGAGGACCCCGATGAGACCGAACTTGAGGAGACGGACCCCAACGAGACCGAACTTGAAGAAGATTCTGATAAGACGGAGCTAGAGGAGACAAGTTTGAGGAGACAGGATAGAATGACAGACAGAATATGTTGAGCGCCGACGACAGAAATCCCTTCAGCACAAGTAGTGCCGCGGACAATGGTGGTAATATTGTCCACAATAGAGGTAGACGACAGCATCGCCGACAATAGGGGCGAATTCACATACCGTACACCATGCATCAACTTCTGGTGCCCTCGATTGGGGAGAACAACCAGAATCACACACAATGGCTTAGTCTACAACAGAGTATTCTAGCAGTAATTGGTTCAGAAACATACTTTAATAAAACTCTGGCCGTCGTCAAATTAGCACATACTGCTATATCTGATATACTATCTTAGACGTGAGCTTAAAAAGATTCGGTACTTCGCGAGAAGACTGACCTATAGTTTGTGTACTCTTTTCCTGCGATAAAACAACAGGGTCATGCGCTACTCCTTTATCAAGCCTTCTTCCAGCGCCTTGATCTGCAACGCGAGGAACCGGCCATAGTACCGGCAAAGTGCAAGGTTCCCCCCATGAACCAAAAGCCGGGGTGGCCGCTCCGGCGCCACATGGTCCTCCACTCGCCTTCCTCGTCAAAGCCCCAGACATCCTGCAGCGACGCCGCCATGTCGGCGCCGAAGATCTCCCGGGCCTGGGTGCGCATGTTCTGGTAGCCTGTGGCAAAGACGACCTCGTCGGCCTCGACACGGGACCCGTCGGCGAACAGCAAGCCTTCAGGCAGCACCTCGACGATCTCCAGCCCCTGCTTGATCTTGATCTTTCCGTCGATGATGAGCTGGCTGCAGCCGACGTCGATGTAGTAGCCGCCGCCGCGCTGGAAGTACTTGAAGAAGAGTCCGGCGCGGTCGGGCCCGCTGTCCAGCTTGAAGCCGACCTTGGCGAGGCCCTCGAGGGTGGCGCGGTCGTTCTCGATGGAGAGAGTCGTTACCTGCTGCTGGATCGCCTTATGAACCGACCTCGGGAGACTCCAGAGGATGAGGTCGGCATCGTCCACGGGGGGCTTGCCTTCGGAGTAGAGAGGAGCTAGCCCAATTTCGGTGATGGAATTTGACGAGACGACACAAGTTGACGATCTCTGGACCATCGTCACATCGTAGCCGTTCTCGTACAGATCTTGGGCGACTATTCATAAGGAATCAGTACAACACACACCAGTAACGAGATCACTAACGAGCGGCCTCTGAATATTACCGCTCGTAAAGAAAAGAGACGGAAATAGGGATAGACCCAGGAGGAAACGTACTATCATGCCCTGAATTGCAAGATCCAACGACGACGGCGCGTTTCCCTTCCGAGCCAGGATTTGCTCCTGGGAACTCTGAGCTGTGGCACAAGCGTCCACGGAAGCTTTCCATCCCCTTGATGGTAGGGAAGTTCTTCTTGCCCGAGTGGCCGGTCGCTTGAATGACGTGGCGCGGATGAAAGGTGTGGGTTTCTTTCGTGTCGCCCATCTGACGCTCTACCGTGACCGTCCAGTGTTTCTTGGCGTCATCCCACGTCGCCGAGGTCATTTCCGTCTTGGTCCAGACGTTCAGCTCCAAGAGCATCGCGTAGGCCTCAAAGAACTCGGCAAGCTTGTCTTTGGGGGTAAAGACGGGCCAGTGCAACGGAAAGTCTAGATAGGGCATGTGGTCGAACCAGACCGGGTCGTGCAGGATGAGTTGCTTGTACCTTTGGCGCCAGTTGTCGCCAATGCGAGTCTCTCGGTCAATGACGAGAGACTCGACGTTCAGCATCTTTAGGTGGGCAGCTGAAGCCAAGCCGCCCTGGCCGGCGCCAATGATCAGAACGGCGGGTTCCGACTCGTCAAAGCTGGCCTGCGCGGCGCGGGCCTCTCGCCAGTTCTTGGTGCCGCCGCCGCCTCTGTTCTCGTCTCCCTTGGGTCGATGAGCTCCCCGGGGCGATTCGAAGCCGTTCAACCCTCGCAGTGCTGTGTAAACGGCAAATGCTTTCCACTGCCCATTTTGTGGTATCAGTCGGACATATCCTTGTCCGGTGCCGGCTTCCGTCACAATCTTCAGGGCGAAGGCGATGCATTTCGAATCCCCGTATGCATCGATTGGTGCGATGGCTGGAGAGAAATGCGGTGCTGATCTATCGATGGAGACTTGCTTCAAGCTTTTGCCATGGACGACGAGGTATTGCCGGATCTGATCCTTGCCCCGCAAGCCACGCAGGTCCCAGGATAGGCCGAGATGGTCGCGCCAGTGGCCTTCTTCAACGAACAACTCCGTAAGAGCCCGGCAGTCTTGGTTCCCAAGATGTGTGTTGAAATGCTCAATGAATTCGGTTGCAACCTGGTCGGCGTTCACAGAAGCGGGAAGTTCGCCCTGAGGGAATTCTGCTGGCACCGTATTGAATGAGCTGGGTTCGATACGACTGCTCGCGGGTATGTCTAGAAAACCGTTTGCTTGGACTGCGGCCATGTTTCCAACGACTTTGGGCTGTTGCTACACGAGGGATGGAGACTCGGTGCTAGCCGTGAAAGACGTCGGCCTTTCTTATACAGCAGGCCACAGATGAGAGCGGAACCGCAGCAGTGTGCTGTCGTAGACTTGGCAGAGATGCAGGAGACGGTCAGCTCTATGCAGCATGGTGGCGGCAACTAATGCAGGCTGCGTCGGTAAGCACGTTTGAACACAGGCGTAGCCAGGCCGTTAGTCGATGCCCAGCTTGCGGGGTTGTGCCTCCAAGACGGGGTTTGGGGTAGAACTAATAATGTATGCAGTAGTAGAGGGCAGCAGCCAGCAGCGGCACCAGCAGATCTCGCCCCCTCCCGCCCCTATCTCGGCTCCTCGAGGTCATGAAATGGGCTATGCTGGGGAATACCCGGCCTGGCCACGCACCTCGCTGCCGGGTCCGGTGACTCCATGCCGGGCGCGACTGCAGAGCGGGGCTTCCTGAAAGGGGATGTCCGCCACGGAAAAGGTGAGAGAGAAAGAAGATAAGCGAGCATGGTTGCCCGTGATTGCTGGTTACTTGGCCAAGTCAGACTTGGGCCCAACTATGACTGGCGTGGCCCATGCCACCGCTTACAAAGCTGCTCTTCGTATAGCATGCGTCCGTGTATATAATGAAGAGACTCCTGCAAGGAGGTGCTGGATAGTTCTCGGCAAAAGTATCGTCACGATGGCTACAGTGTCGGAAACCACCACAACCGTTGAGCTCACCCCGCTCCCCGCACTCAACAACCCGCGGTCCAACCCCGCGGCAGCCACAGCAGCAGCAGAGACGGCTCGGCTCGGCTCAACGCGTCAACGCATCTTCGACGTGGCACCGTCCAACATCCCTGAGCAAGGCCACGCGGTCCCTGATCACCACGCTGATCATTCTTGCCAATGTCGTGCAGTTCGTCTCCAACTTCGTCACCATCGCCGCCGGCACCACCTTCACCCGCGACTTCGGACGGAAGTCGGGCCCGGGCCAGGCCAACTGGATGCCGGCCTCTTACAGGTATTCCAGCGAAGAGAGCAAAACCAATGTGTCGAAAGCAGTTTGCTAACCCCGTCTCTGTGTGATGAAACAAATAGCTTGACGCAGGGTGCCTTCGTCCTCATCAGTGGCCGTCTGGGCGCCGTCTACGGCCATCAGCGCATCCTTCTGCTGGGCGGGGCCATCATCGTGGTATTCTCCATCGCGAACGCCTTCTGCGCGTCGTATGAGAGCTTCGTGGCCGTGCGCGCCCTGACGGGCGTCGGCGGCGGGCTCGTCATGCCCAACGCCGTGGCCATGATCACCATCATGCTGCCCCCGGCCGGTCGCGTAACCTCACCATGGGCTTCTTCGCCTCGGCCGCGCCCATCGGTGGCTGGCTTGGCGCCCTGTTCGCCGGCGTCTTCGCCACGTCGCGAGCGGAGTGGAAGTGGCTGTTTATCTTCATGTAAGGGACCTCCTGTACACAAGAGTACGTGTAGTCGTATGACAATGCTAATGCTGGTATAATACCAGAGCTGCTCTTGGAACTTTCGTCTTTGGCGGGCTCGCTTTTCTCTTGCCTCATGAACAACCCATCGATAAAGAGGGAAAGATCGACTACACGGGCGCATGCCTGGGCGTAGGAAGCCTGCTGCTCTTCAACTTCTGCTGGAAGTGAGTCTGGCATCTCAAAACGCTTGCAAATATTGCCCCTCGCTAATTCATAGTATAGCCAAGCGCCGTCTGTGGGCTGGAAGACACCCTACGAGATCGCCTGCTTGGTCCTATCACTGGCCTTATTTGCCTCGTTCCTCCTCTGGGAGAAATTCGTGGCAACCGAGCCCGTTATGCCCCTGGACATATTCCGGACGCCCACCTTCACGGCCTTGGTCTTCGTCGTTCTGCTGAGCTACATGAGCTTCGGCATATCGCTCTGGTACATGATCTCGTGGCAGCAGGAGCTCCGGGGTTGGAGCGTGATGCAGACCGCCGTTGGCTGGATCCCCTTTGCCATGGGAGCCGTCGTTGCCGTGGGACTGGCCGCTTGGCTAATCCCGCGCATGGCTGCGCAGTGGATCATGGCCATCGGCATTGGTGTCATGGTGGTGTCCAACCTCCTCCTGGCTACCATGCCCGTCCAGCAGACGTACTGGGCGCAGACTTTCCCGGCGGTGCTTGTCGGCAGCATCTGTCCGGACTTTGTCTACGTGGCCGCCCAGATCATCGCGAGCAACAGCGTCAGTCGAAAGCAGCAAGGCGTTGCGGGCAGTCTGATCGGCACGTTAAATCTCTATGGCAACAGTCTGGGTCTCGGGTTTGCCGGCACTATCGAGACCGAGCTTACAAAGGGTCAAGTCGACCCCATCAAGGGGTATAGGGCGGCCCTTTACTTTGGCGCTGCTCTAGCAGTGGCAGGACTTTTGATTGATTTCGCCTTTGTCAGAATGCCCAAGGACGAAAGAGAAGGGTGGGGTGCAGATACAGAGGGCGAGACGTATCACGACGAGCTTGGTGTCACCGGCCACGCCACTGGCGTGCAAAGAGAAACGCCAGTAGGCAGTCTTGCGTAGGGAGTTTATGGTGTTGATTGAGTAGCTATATTCGACCCAAGTTGTCTGGTGCTCCCCCAACTCCCTGCTGGGCGCTCAGAGGCCTGAATGTGAGGTTTAGGAGGATGTGCCAAGGATCTGAGCAAAGGTAGGTCCCATCGCATTGCCCTTGGAGTCTGTTTGGGTAGCCTGCGTGGCAAATGCCAAGAATACACCCTGCCAGCCCTCCATCTCGCCACTCCCCGCTTTGAAATTGAAGATCATGCCTCCGTCCTGATATACCCCGTTCTCCTTGGCGAAGTGGCCGGCGTCTCCTTGATTCATGTGAATATCGTGGATGCCATCACCATTATTGCCGTCATACTTGCTTCCAAATAGGTACATGTCGGCCTTCTGCTCCACGGCAGCATTGAGGATCGGGTTCAAGAAGTCGAGGATGTCATTGTCAGGGCCGTTCTCGTGATAGGGAAGGATGCGGCCCTGCTGGGGCTTGACGAGCTGACTTCGGTAGTAGTCAAGCCCCAGGCCATGCGCCGTATGGTCGGCGATGGCGTGGTAGCCCGGCTGCAGCTTGGACAGTTTCTGGGCTACGGGGTGGGCATGGTCGAAGGAGGTGATGTCCCAGAACACGATGCGGGAATCGCGGTCTTTGGATTTGATGTCGACTGCGCAGTCGAGATCAGAGCTGTTGCCGTCAGTGAAGGTGATGTGGCCATGGTCGTTGTCTTTCTCGGTAGGCTCCCATTTGGTTGCCGTGCCTCGCCAGACTCCGTATCTCAGGATGGGCATCTTGGAATGACTACAGGATAATAGGCGTGATGTGGATAGAGGACGCAAACAACTCATGAGCATGCCTGCTAGAGCGAATGGGCTTGGCGTTGGTATTCATATATCATGAGTGAGTCAGCTGTAGGGCCTAGAACACGTCATGTAAGACATGTCAGCCATACCAGATCTTACCAAGGCAACCTTGTCCGACGTGAGATGGAGGGAGCCACCGAGGCGAGCCGAACGTGTGCCTCCAACACGTACGTAACCACTCTACTGCACCTGCGCTTTCACTTACTGTAGCAAATGCCTAGCTGAATCCAGTAAGGTGCGGGTATGCTGCGTGTGACTTGCAGAATAGGGCGAAAATGCCATTGTCCTCACGCGGGAGTCTCGTCATGGGAACAACTTCCGTGAGCCCTCAATGACTTTAGCAGGATTACAACAGTGCACTATTGAAACAGTGATTAATTATTGACACACCAGAAGCTATCAAGAATCACATCAAAGCTCCAGAGTATGCTGGGCAGCCTCTCTGTACAGCCGCCCACTCATCTCGACACTCGAAGGTAGGAGATTTGGTGTCGCCGGCGTCGCTATCGGGATCCGTTAGCAGAGCCTCAGCCTGCGCTTGTATGGCTCGCAACCTTCTTTCGTTCCTCTTGGCCGCCTTTTTCTTGCTCCTTGGCTTCTCTACGCGGGGTCCCTTCGGCTTTGTTAGGAATCCAAGGGTTTTGGATGCAATAGTTGACGGCATGGTGGGCTCTGGTGGAGTTGACCGCATGAAGCGCTGCAAGGGCTCGGGTAACTTGATTAATGCATTGACATCGGACTCGGTCTCGTTGATGAGGTTCTCCTACATCTGATTCAGAGATGTAGGGAGGACAATGTTAAGTGTTTGGTGGCCTTCGACCTCTGCGGATAACGAAGCAGGATCCGAGATGATCTCTCCATTGTTTTCCAACATGATTATGTCAAACTGGGTAGCCTCACTACCAGAATCATCGCTGTTGGGGAGCAACACCTCTCGAGGAAACGCCGTTGTGCCAGAGCATGGAGTGCAACTGCTTGTTGGAGACATAATGTGCTTGCTTACTAGTAGAGTTCAACAAAGAGAAAGGAAAGCACGGTCGTCATACAAGATAAGTTGCAAGTGAATTGCAGATGTGGAACCGCAACTGTCACGCCTTTTAGATTTACTTCACCAGGTCGAAGAAAGGTTTATTTAGAAGAACCAATCTCTATCCGATATACCCTGGTACCAATTACCTCCCTTACCAGCCAACACGATCTTGTGCTTTCCCAAAAAGGGGGCGGGTGAAGATAGGATGCAATCCCTCTACAACGAGGTCTCAGGACAATTACAACTCGGCGTGGTTTCCTAACGAAATCACATAAATAGAAACAACATTCGCTTAGTTAGCATACTACGAGCTGGGACAACACGGCTGAGCAGCCGAGATCAGTATCAGGCAGTGACAAAACTCTAATCACGTTGTTGTAAATATATGTTGCTGATTGGCAAATGCTCGTTGAAAGAAAACTAGTGTCTATCTATTGCTCGTGATCAACAAATCCTTGGGCTGTTCCCCGAATACGAGTAGATATAGACGATATACTAGGGGAAAGCACATAGACCCTATCCCGATATCCACAAGGTAAACGATTCCGCTATAGGAGAAAAGAAAATAGACTCAGGGTATCAATCATCAAATATCGGGGAAAACCGACTCGTCAAAACCCCCACGGCCCTGTATAACAAACCAAGCCAGGTCGTTCATCAGGCATCGCATATATACGTTATGCTAGCCCGTCAGAAAAGCCATGCAATGGGTATAAATCAAAAGACCACCTATTATGTCCCGTCGTCTTTGAATACCCCCATCTTAGAATGAATGGGTATCTGAGGTTGTTCATCAATCATCAATAAGGAAATTCGTGCGACGATAAGGTAATACCGTCGATCAGGACATCTAGGGCGTTGAAAATTCAGACCGTCCGCCGCGGATGAGATGGCAGCATAAGGTCACCAAAGCTGCGCGGCGGAACCTGATTCGTATGCAGTGATAAGAGGTGAGAGGATCTGAACCAAGCAGCGAATGTAGGTGATTGGTATACCCGAATAACAAAACAAAGACAGAAAAACACGCCTGAACACCGTTGCATATACTCGCAGCTAGCCAAGCCATCCTGAAATGCAGATAGGAGCGCCATGATGGGGAGTAATAGTCATCATAAGTCGGAAGAGGTTCGTGAGCCATGGTGTCGTGAAATGCAAAAGTCGTAAATGTAAGGAGACGAAAAGGATTGCCGAGGTGATCCGACCATAATGAGTTGTGTATGGGTCTTGAGAGAAAGGCTGCCATGATAGCCTTCTAGTAAGCAGCTGTGGCGTTGGTTTCGCTTGTAGCAACTGCTACGAGTGCTTGGAGGCGAAGCATGTTGTCCTTATCGGTGGAGTTATTGGCCGGAGCTGGCTGCTGAGAGATTGTGGGCTGCCTTGCTGGAAATCCTGTGAAGTGGCTGATATTTGGATGAACCATGCGCCCGACCCGTTCAACACGAGCAATCTTCTCAGGGGGCCTTCGTTGTGGATAACTGGACCATTGTACCATCCGTGGCGCTTTCCCTCTCGTGAACGAGTGAAAGATGGTGCCGACATGGTGTGTTGGTGAAAGGCCCTGTTGCTACCGCTGGGTCCAGGATGTCCATGCTCGATGATGACAGCGTCATTGAACCTGACCGTTGGTGGGTTCATCCTGACTCTGTCGGCCTCGGCCTCGACAGCTTGGTTTACTTCCTGAGCCCAAGTACCTGCACCATCACGGGGGGCGTTTTATTTGAAGCTATATCAAGCCGTGTGAGACCTCGGTGGAGGCCCATGTCCCAGTTAGCCGTACCCCGTCTGCCTTCAGACGCACTCTCTGCAGCCGGGAGGAGTGCCGGTGGATGCGACGACTCGGAATCAATCATCATTGGCGAGGGGTTGCGTCTAAGGGGAGAGGACGGCCGGTGTGGAATAGGATCGAAAGACTCGATGCCGGGCAAGCGGATCGAACTCTGCGGTGCAGGGTTGGCAACCGATACGGGCCCGGCGACAGGACTTTGGAACTGAGAAGGCGTGATGACCTGGCTGAGGCGGCTGCTCGTATTGGCAGTGCTGAAGTTGCTGGAGTCAGGATGCCAAGTCCGGCGACGCCAAGCTTCATCGGCAGCATTAGACACCGAATCCCGTCGAGAAAATATAGACGACGTTGGTGAGCCTAATGTGCTCGCGACAGGAGAGAAAGCACTCTGGTTTGTGGCGCTGATGGGCGAGTGGCCGAACAAAGGTCTTCCAATGCTCGCGCCATGAGGCGACTGGAAAGGATTGCCGCCCGATGGGACACTGAGGCGGCGTCCAGGGGTTCGTGAGCCAGTATACATACTTTGGGATCGAGAATGAGACGATGTGGGCGAGGCAATTCCAGACCATCTCGGGCTGCTCTGTCCTGTCGAAAAGGTTGCGGAAGTAGGTGTGCTAAAGTCACTGGGGGATACAGCCCGATAGGAATATTGACTGTCGCCGCCGGCGCTGTGGTAAGACTCGAGTGACAATCGCGACCGCGGGTCAGCCATCACTAGAGGTGGCGGCCGTCGGCGAGCATCGTCACGACTGCCAAGGTTGGAGCCTATAGAACCGATGCTCGAGGTGGAGAGCGATTTGGAATGACCGCGGTTTGGACCACCAGCCATACTTCCTGCCGTAGAGGCACGAGCTCTACCTGGTTGACGAACCCGGTCTGTCCGGATCTGTCGTTGAAACCTAGTGCCCGTTGCCGCCAACGAATCGATGGGTATGTCTTCGTTCACGTGAACCGTCTGGGCATGCTGGCGCAGGTTGTCCAAGCGTGAGAACCGTCTCGAGCAGTGGCATTGAAAAGGGCGTTCACCCGTGTGTTTCCTTCGCTAGGAGTCAATACATTGTGGGTATGGAATGGCGGCAGCGTACTTACCGAATATGCCTTGCCAAATGCTCGCTCCTTGTGAAACTGAGGTTGCAGGGCGGGTAATCAGTACAATAGAACCTCTGCGACTTCTTCTTCTTGTTCGACTTTGTTCCATCGGCGTTAACGCTGTCATCATCGGACCCAGCCCCATCGTCGCCGTGACCCTCTCCATCTGAGTCGTCCATGCCAACGTCTTCTGAATCGCCTCTCGATTTCCTAGAATGTTGGGAGTTTTCGCGATGTGGTACCGTCTTTTCATCAATGCTCTCGGGAATCTGGACGGCCTGAGGAAACGGCGAGGTGGGCAAGGGACGCTGACTGAACGTCGCCTTGGTCGGCGTGGGAGTTGTGGGGGAGGGCGCCATGGTGCTGTCCTCCCGTTTTACTTCGATATTGACCGGCCTGAATGTTGCGGCCATATCGAAAAGGGCTATAGATTATCGCAGGCGTTGGTTTATAAATGTGTGGCTGGTGTCGTCGTGAGTCGGGACGTAGTATAGGACGTCGTTCGTAAATGGCCACAGTGGGTGGGGATCGGAGGGGTGAGATGATGAAATGCGACACAGAGCCAGAGTAGAGGCGGAGATGAGGAGAGAGGGCGGAGAATGGGGGTGAAGGGGGTGATGGGAGAAATAGTAAAGTAAGTCGTGTCAAGTCATCCGATAGTCTTTTCTCTTCCACCGAAATGCCTTATTGCCAATTGGGGGGTGGATGGCTGTGATAATTGACAGGCGCAGTTTCTCTCGTCTTTTCCGGGCCTTTTGGTGGGGGAAAGGAAGGTCGCGCGGGCTGAGCTGAATGACGAAGTATCTCTAATACTGGGCGGGCACTAAGACGCTACTGGCGACCGGGAGAGGCAGGCCAGGGAGGAGGTGAGGAAACCGCACAAACACCGCGGCTTTGCGCAATGTTCGAAATGGACAGAGTTAAAAGTAGTGTCAAGAAGAGGGAAAAACTGTGGCCAGCTCAATAATGCCTTGATATTATTTAGACCTTAGAGCCTACACACGGAATCTCATCGCAAAGCAAACGATGAGAAGCAAGCGCTGGTTCGTCAAGCGGTAGGAAAAGCTCGGTCCTTCGAGAGACTAAAGAACCAACCACCGGAGGGGCAGGATCCAGAAATGGACGGGGAGCTCGGGCGATCACGACAAATGAATTCTGCCGAGGGCCATGCGTGCTGCTGCGGGACGACGGACGGCTTTGCGCTGTGCTGTATTGTAGATGAAGTCCCTGAGTCTAGCCGCGGGGTTTTGTAATATTGAATATATAGATGAGAAATATCGAAGCTGATGCCTACAGCTG
The DNA here is from genome assembly GCF_038363985.1 of Apiospora kogelbergensis. Classification (NCBI taxonomy): domain Eukaryota; kingdom Fungi; phylum Ascomycota; class Sordariomycetes; order Amphisphaeriales; family Apiosporaceae; genus Apiospora; species Apiospora kogelbergensis. The sequence continues at coordinate 3,486,354 of NW_027117422.1, forward strand.
ATGGGATGAAGAGCGAAGTCGGGTTCTGTGTCGGAACCGGAATGTGTGGCAAGGGGGAGAGAGAGGGAGAGAAGAGAGGGAGTTTGGTTTAGGAGAAGCCGGGGGTAGTAGAATGGGGGGGAGTGGTCTTGTTGCGCGATAGCGGATAGGAATGAAATGGGTTAATGATGATGACTTAATATTGCCTTTCCCCCATTCGAATTCGACCTGACTCTCTGTCCCTTCTGATGGAACAAAAGTCCGAGTACCTTCGCAGGAGAACCCGCGACAGGGGCATTACCACCTACCGTGCCGCTTGGCTGAAAGGATGGACGAGGGTAGGGAGGTAGGGAGGTAGGGATGGGAGGGTATCGCTGTTATTGGCGGTGTCAAGTCATTGGCAAGGCCCTATTACCGCAACGATACGAATTGTGTGTGCCTGGTTTCGCAACTAATTAACGAGAGGGAAAGTCTTCCATTCCTTTGCTGTAGGTACATCAGTTCGAGCCAGCCTCTCAATCGCTCTCTATCCAATGCATTAGATCTATTCTTGAATATCCAATACATACATACATCGGCGGTGCCCGCGCATCCACTAAAACGTTGATACTCCTGGCTGGCCAGGTACAGACTCCTCTTTCATACGGTAAAAAACAAGACGGATTGTTTGTTCCTGAGCACATGCATGTACAGATGTCTCTCGAGGTTGGATGCAAAAGAACGCTACGAGGGGTATCCACGATATGTTTTGACGCTAGGGACAAGCATTGGTAGTCTGACCAGTGCCACAACTCTGGTTGCCTTTCCTGCTCTGGTCTTGCACAGGAGAATAGCAACCTTGGCTTTGGCTCTTTCTTCTTCCTCTTCTTCTTCTTTCTCCTCGCTTTCATCTTTCCAGCAGAAGGGCTGGTCGAAAGTCAAAAAGGTGTCGACCCACTGGAGAGGCTCCTGTCAGGTTTGGGAGGCCGAGCGCTACCCTCGCAAGCAACCAACAGTTGTAACGTTCTCGCAGCAGTGGTTGCGCCGGAACGGACTTAAGCCGTCCATGACGGTGTCTTTGTCGTCGTCTTGCGTGGCTGGCAGGGTAGTGGGCATGCCCACCATCTCTGACTTGGAGGGGTAGGGAAAAGAGAGGCACCAAAAAAACAACATTCACACAAAGAGGCTGGCTATCGGTGCTAGAAGGCAAGAAGGGCGCTAATATCGAACATGTCGCCCTTACGGCAGGTGCTAGACAGGGGTGTCCCTTCTATAAAAAGGTGCGATTGGCGAGCGTCCAGTCGAGCCAGAACGCCCTGGCGGGTCCTGTCGCTTTTTGCCCTGTTTGCTAGACCCAGGCTGCCAGGCTCTAATCATGGGGCATTCCCCACCACATACCGGGCTATAGTGGCAGTCTAGCACAGCACCTTAGTAGCAACAGGCATCTACTAACAAATGCGGTGGGCTGTCGATAGGCTGACAGCTCTATTACTAGCAGTAAGTGCAGGTTTTTGTAGCTGGTCCGTCATGTGGAACTGGAGGGGCACGTTGGGAATCTCATTTCTACATCATCATCGAGGTTAACCTCCAGGCTTGTCGTGATATCTACAGTGTACGGCGGTTATTCGTTGCCGGCAAGAACGTAAGATGGGTGTACCACCTCTTACGAGCGGTAAAGAGGTGTTGGTTGTCGGCCATCGCTGGTGGAACACCACTTCCTCTTAAGCTTATGTTTCTTGTCCCCCTCTCCTCCCCCTGGCCTGGAAGTTGGAAAAAGAGGGATGTCTTGTGAGACACGAGAAGGATGCGTTGTGCTGGATGTACTTTATTCTAGAACACACCGAATTGCCAGACACGTGGCCAGCTCTATGTGCGTGCGGAATCAGTCATTTCCCCTCCGTTGAGGGCGCTCATATAAATGCATCCCGTCTTCTTGGTTTTGATTCAAGGTATGCGATACCTAACTATATCGGAGTCTCCGCTTGGCTACAAATGCACGGTCAACGGTGTTCCGGTCTGGGCTCGTTTAGGCATGTCTTCTCTCACATTTCTTTCCCCAAGAGCTGGAAGTTTAATTCTGTGTGTAGCCTTACTGTTCAAGCTCCATTGTTCCATGTAGTGTCTTTTCTGGGCGAGGGGTTGGGAGGTGCGTGGTGGAGCCCTACACTACATGCATAGTACATAGTAGAGGTGAGGTGAGAGCCGAAGTGAGAGTGGCAGCAGGCAGAGGCTTGCGGTGATTGACCATGATCTGCGAAGCTTGGCGTCCGTGACGCAAAGCCAGGCCGACCCATCGTCTCTTGCACATCTTCCATCGTCCCAGGCGCCAGGGATCATCATGGCTTGCTACTCACTATTTACGCGACGCGGGGTTACAGCGACAGTTGCCGAAAAAGGCAAGTCTCTCGAAACACGCAACACGGGTGCATATGACCCTGTTGCCTGTATCAAGCATATATCATACTTTACGCATCTCCCTCCTTCGAGCAAGAACAGCAGTCTGATCGCAAGTGAAGGGTCATGTCGTCGTCCGGGATCACGAAGAAGATATCGGTTGCCCGTACTCCGGATATGTACGTGCATGAGAAAGCAAAACAAGACAAGACTGTTGGTGATCCACATACAGCAAGTAGGTCAGTCTCCTGCAGGTGCAAAGAAGAAGGAGAAAAACATCTTGGTAAGATTCGACGGCTAAAACCACAGGCTGCAAGTCGACAGGCTACGCTACCCCAACGGCATGATCACCTGCATTTTCCCTGGGTCCCCTGGAATCGCCGCATCCTGCATTTCCGCCTAAGACGTCGACCTGCATTAACATGTTCACGGTAGCGTCCTTCAGCTGACAGGCGACAAACTCTAGATTGGCCGTCTTCAGGCACGCTGGTAGCGCCCCCAAGTACCCCCTGGCAAGGGCGGTGTGTAGGAAGCAGGGTACTTATCAGGCACTTGTCTTCCATGTTCTACGGTAGGTACTCGATCGTTCTCTCAACCGCATCAACGCATGGTCCCGGACATATTCGTTGTCCCTACTACAAACGGCCCGCCTGTCGGGTACGAGTCGCGCGCAGAACAGCTTTGGTATGATGCCCTCCCTGCCAAGGCCGTGTTTAGTGCACAGAAGCCAAGGAACAGGCGTTTCAATTCCTACTTAACATGCGGGGTACTCGTCGTGTCACGATGCACACACGTTGTCTATGTCTCATTATCTACATGTAATACTTACATATATCATACCGATCTTCCTCTGTCCTTCTTCGGCAATGGTTGTGTCATAAGCCCGACTTGGGTGAGAATCTATTCCGAGTAAACGTATGCTCTGGTCCCGCTGCCGCGAGCACCGAATGTTCTGGAGCTTTGTGCGGGCGATATCATGTCGGTTCGACATGTTGGGTGCTGAGAATGTGCTCTCACAGCTCGGGAGGGTAGGAGCGTCAATATCTAGGAATAATAATCGGTGTCACATTAATCAACAGGTACACTTGCCAGCCCCGCCACTCCCCGCCATGACCTTGAAATAGAGTAATAACTCTCCATCTGTATGTAGGAACTATGCAGGTGCATACTATATTATAGTTATATCTGTGAAATATTACCAGTGTGTCTATAATCTTGGATCAGGTACTATAGCACGGCCACTTATCTACCCGCGCTGCTTCCTTCTTGTGATCTGGTCTCGGAACTAACAGCCAATCCAGCACATCCAACTTGCATGTTTCACCAGCCACGCCAGATCCTTCTCCTGCCTTACAAGACCAATGCCTTAGTGTGAGCCTTGTCTGACCGAATCATCCACTGCATGCACTTGCCCAATATTGAGTCAGTGTCGTCCAAAGGTCGGGACCGAAGCAGATAAATAAGACGCTGTGGACTCTGCTGCTGCCGCTAACAATAAGGACAGTCGGAAGCCAACGCTCTGGCAGCGCAGCATCAACCGCAAATGTGTGTGCAGGTAATTTGCAGTTCAGGGTATCCGGCCAAATTTATACAGCTCACTCGGGTCATGAGGCTTCGTAGACCTTCCGAGCTGATGACCACCCTCTTCGTTTTCTGCCTTGGCCACTATTAAAATCCCGACCACCATGTTTCTTTTTATCTTTCCTGGCGACCTTCCCGCATCATATTGAGAACCAATCAGTATCATGCTACTGAATGCAAGGCACAGCGCCACGCCTCAAAGCCTGTCACCCCGCTTATCGCCGGATCCTTCTTCGGCTCCTGATGCTAGGAAGCAAGGGCTAACGGTTGTCTGTAGTTCACCGCAAGGGGGGGCTACCGGCATCGACGGCTTTCTGGGCTGCTGCTTGGATGGGTATTGTTCACATGCCGGATGTTACAAGCTATATCACCTCACGGCAAGGGGAAACTCTCACTGGTGTAAGACACTAGTCAGCCTTGGAGCGATGGCGACACGTTATCTGGCGCACCGGGGCTGCAAATTGTGTAGCTTGCGTAGCTTGCAACATTCTTTTTCTCGCTGACCGCCCTTTTGCGATGACTCAGGGTGGTAATCCAGACATCTCACATAGCCTCGCCACCCTGAGTCAAGGGGTAACGGAGCCCAGTACACTATGCGACTTCTTCTTTTTTTCCTTCTTGCCTTTGTCTGTTCCGTGATGTCGCCTATGCGGACGAGCCGGAAGGGCCCATACGGATCGCGAACGCAACCACCTCCATCTAGCCCATGCTGTGACACGCCGTGCAGGCCGCCGGCGCCATGGATTGTGCATGTGCAAGTGGTGTCACGCGCATACCGACCAATACGAGCTTACAGGCCCACCCAGTTGCGCCGTCGTTACCGGGATTCTGGCGCCTCCCACAAAGGGTATATATACGTATTTATGGCGCTAAGGAGTCGGCATATAAGATGCCTAAACAACCTTGTAACCAGGTACACTTATATTATATCACTTGTTCTCATTATATATTGATATATGAAACCGTCCTGATCACTGTTTGAAGAGATTGACACTGTTACTGCTATCCATAAGTACGTCGAGAGGGTGTCGTTGATAAAGGATCGCATATTCTCTCATCACGCATCGCAGCCTCATAACTCTGCTAGCACCACATCTGAAAGCAGCACAGTGACTAAATGGATTATTAGTGTGATTCTTGGGCAGCAGAACGGCCGATGGTATCGATACAGATCCACGCCAGTGACTGCCCCTATCCGTACCTTTTCAAGCAGAATTTGCCATTGTAACCCAGAACGATGAAGGAGACGTTAAAGAATATGCGTATGCTAGCCAATCGGTTTAATTCCAGATTCAGAATAGCAATCACAATCCCATGATATTTGGCATGGAAGCCTCGAAGTCGGGCGTATCGTGCTACACATGGGATGTAGTTAAGAATGGTATATGCCACGCAATACCTTACGACCGCCTTACAGGCTTGGTTCTGGTCTGCATCCGTTGCCTCGGCGCTCTTAGCTGTCCTTGAGCACTGCCTCACGGACCTGAGTAAGAGGACTGAGTTGATCACGCTCGATAATCTAACAACCCTGTTTACTTCCTATTCTAATGTATTGCCAACGACAGCACACCTAAGCAGATTTTCTCGCCCGAGAAAGCCCGAAGACCTGCGCCTTTGCAGTGTCCAGGTCAAAACACAGTCAACATCATCGGCACTGAGGTTGTTTTGAAAGAAGAACAGTAGGGTAACATTATTGCTCCGATCCACGAAGCGAGAGGACGGGCCAACTCAGAGAAGCAAACGAGCTTTAATGCAAGGTGCGAAAACCCTGGCCCCCTTTGGCCACAGGTTTAGATGGGCACGTAACGAATATGGCGAAATCCCTTCCTTACGCCAATATACCGCTTCCGCGGAAACTCCCGACCTTTTCAAGTTTTCAAATACAATCCCAGAGTAACCAGTTGTTTCAAATTCATACCTTCTTGAACTTATTTCTGCTTTGAGGATGGCAGTAGGTTTAAACCGTGTGGCCACGATATAGTATCAGGTAAAAAATATGAGGGTATGCGATTACAATCTACCTCAGTATCCTTCCTTCTACAGTACGCATTGAGCTGCGTTACTCCTGGACAATAAATAAGTAAGGGTTTTTCTGCCTGTTCTAGCCTTGCCGCTGGGCCTTGCCGCTGGACATATTCTTCAAAGCATGTGCGGCTTATGTGGGCTGTAAATATCCTACTACTGGTTCCATTCTTCGTGAATAGATTTTCCATGTTACTGCGAAATCACACGTTCTTCGGGCCCCCCTCTCTGCTCTCCCAAAGCGAGAAGTTCTTACCTGGAGTACAAGGGCTCCCCGAGACAAGGGTAGATACCACGACGAACGTAAAAACGAGCCTAATAGGCCTTGACGTGAAATGGAGAGCGGATTCGCAAGACAGCATACATAGCAATTTACATCCACAAAATGTAACTGCGGCAAGAGAGTTTGCTATGCATACTGCCTCTTGCAGATGGAATATGCCCACAGAGACGGAACAATGGAGGGGTATAGGAGGCAAAGAGCCTAATAACCTTAGTGGATCAAAGTTCATGTGCAAATGCGACAGTGAGTTTACGTTATAGAAGCCGGCAGATTGCTTGGGGAGTCCACGGGCTTCCAATACTTACATTTACTATCAACACAGCAAGTTAGAATGGGGGGCCGCTGCTTAAAGTTGCTAGACCTGAATAACTATACCATACTACTGTGCTAGCAAGCAGGGGACCAGAGGGACTGTGTTCTCTGCACAGTGGACAGTATCATGATCATTATGTGTATTTGTGTTGGCGCTCTCCCTGGCGTGTTAAACCAACTGCTGCCTATCTCTGTAGTCTTTAGATATGGGCTCAGAAGCTAGTTTTCTTTTGGTAACATTCCATCGAGCTGGCCGGGTATATTTATGTCTTTGTTTTTAATCCGTAGTCGGTTCGATCACCCTCCGGTGAAATGATTGTCAATTATCGGTTGACTCTTTACTTGGAGCGCTTGTAAATCTTGGCCAAAAAGGCCTCGAAGATGGCGGAGCTGACACCTTCGCTGGTGTCGATGTTGGCAATCATCTGGCGGATCTCACCCACACGCTTCTCTTCATACTCATGGTAGTGCTCCTTCAACTTCATGTCATCGAAGAGCTTCTTAACGACCGCCTCGTCCTCCTTGTTCTTGCGGCCATAGTGCTTCTCCAAAATCTGGCGCTGCTCGGGGGTTGCCTTGCTGAGGGCCTGGTTTACGATCCAGGAGCACTTGTTGTCCATGATATCAGTGCCATGCTTGCCGATCTGCTCATAGGTGCCGAAACAGTCCAGGAAATCATCCTGAACCTGGAAGTATTCGCCCATGGGAATCAGGATATCGTGGGCTTGCTTCAAGTTCTTGGGGGTGGCAATGTTGAGGTAGTGCAACGCAACGGCAATGGGAAGATAGAAGCTGTAGTAGGCCGTCTTGTAGATGACAATGTACTTGTACTTCTCCATGCTGAAGTTGTCAAGGTTGACATTGTCTTCAGGGGCAGTAAGCAGGTCACAGAGCTGACCCAACTCAGTCTGGAAGGTGACTTCGTGGAACAGCTCGACCATGTCAATGTAAGCAGGGTGAGTCTTGAAGTGCTGCTTCAGGAGAGTGTAGATAGCGGACTCGAGCAGGAAAGCGTCGTTGATGGCGATCATGCCCACGCCAGATTGGCGGTACCAGCATGGCTGATCACGGCGGGTGATGCTGCCATCCATGATATCGTCCGAGACGAGGAAGAAGGCTTGGAGGAGCTCGATCATCCAGCCCAGAGTGGCCGACATGAAGTACTGCTCTTCATCCAGCTCCTTGCCCAGGAGCAGCGACACGGTATCAGGAACGGACATGCCCCGGTTGCATTTCCCACCCATGGTGTTCACCTCAAGGACCTGCACGCATATATTAGATATAGCAAGGGTTTTGATTCAAAGTCAAGGCTGCGACGAAGTACAACCAAGTGGGGGTTGAAACGAGAATGCACACCGCGTCACAAGGAGTGAGACGTGGCGGCAAAAAGTCTTCGACTTACCTTCTTGAACCAATCGAGCTGCTCCTTAGGAAGGTTGTACTTCTGGGCATTCTCGAGAAGCTGGGAAACGAGCTTGTCCTTGAAGACATTCTCGAACTTGGTGTACTCCGGGGTCTTTGCTTTGGCCATTGTGGCTGTTTGGAGGGGTACTGGAGGGGTCTTGGGACTTCCGATCTCTTCGTGTTTTCGTTTTCTAGGAAAGAAGAAGCTGGGCGGTCACAATTGGACTCGGAATGGGAGATGACACGAGGGGTTAGGAGGGCGACGGCTGTTTCTGGCTGTCACGCGAGGCTGGCTTCGTACGAAGGTGAGTTCTTTTGTTGAAGAAGAAGCGACACGTTGGCCGTGTAATTAAAATGAGCCATCTCGCCATTCGGTCCCCCCCACCATGATTCTGGTCGCCAACCAAGAACAACCAGGGGTGATTGGATTGGTGTTAACACGGATGTAGTTAGTGGCCGGCTAGAAAGGTGCCATTTCAACATTGCCAGTCCTGACTAGCCATTGATAGTCCAGATAATCCCGTCTTTGCCTTGTCGATTATGCACGAGATGAGAGGGCGATAAACCTCGTTAGGAGGGCGGTGAGCATTTAAGCCAATGTTCCCTTGGTGTTTGGGTGGGGTAGTGGTAGATACTGCTAAACCTGCATGTACCTTATCCGTTGTCCAGGGACGAACCAGTAGACGAACCAGGAAGCTACCCTTGGATCGCGTACTACTGCGCCCAAAAGGAACCCAATTACTAAGGCGTGCGCCCCGACGACCTCGCCAACGCCAACACCCGACGAGAGGAATCTGCACGTGTACGACAAAGCGAACGACTCCATGCCGACGGGGCACCGGTCATCATGGCCCTGAACGAGCGCGAGACGGTCCAGCTCCGGAGCGCCCTCCAAGACGCGGTCATCAAGTGCTCCGAGAGATGCTTGTACCAATCCTCCAAGTGGTGAGGACTTCCTCTTCGCGTTCCTTGCTTCGTTGACAGACCACCAACATTTTGTCATCAACAGGGCCGCCGAGCTATTGAACGCCATTCCTGAACCCCAGCCTGGGCTCGACGACCCCAACAATGGAGCCTACCCAGCCGCAGTCCTGGCCCAAAACGCAGAACCCGAAGAGGCTTTACTGGAAGCGCGAGAGATCAACAAATACCTCCTGGCGAGATCGCTATTCGACTGTCGCGAGTTTGACCGATGCGCAGCTACTTTTCTGCCCGAGTCGATGATAGCTAGCATTATCTCCACGAAAGAGGCTTCAACGCCCAGGGGGAAAGGCAAAGGGAAGGCTCCGGCGGCAAGCGCAAAGTCACCAAGCACACCAATGCTACCACAAATCAGTCAGCGAAGTTTGTTCCTCGCCTTATATGCCAAGTTCTTGTCCGGGGAGAAGAGGAAGGATGAGGATTCCGAAATGGTCATGGGCCCCCAAGATCTCGGCGCCTGTGTCAACAAGCAGTTGCTGCCGATCAGCCGGTATCTGGAAGCCTGGTTCGACGCACGTAAGACCGAGGATGGTGAAGATACTGATAGTCAAGGATGGCTAGAGTATCTGTGAGACTCACGACCCCTTCATACTATACTATTGCCTGGTGCTGACTGGGATACAGATATGGTATGGTTCTGTCCAGGCAAAAGAACGAGGACCTCGCCATGTATTGGCTGGGAAGAAGCGTGCACCTCTTCCCAATGAACTGGGGTTGCTGGCTTGAGATGACGTCCCTAATCTCCAGGGTTGAAGACGTGAGTTGACGAAAACTCACAGCGACATGGGACATCTGCTGACTGGGACTTAGCTCAACCGCTTGATGCCAAGATTGCCACAGAACATTGTCTCCTTCATGTTCCATATTAATACGTCGCTGGAGCTCTACCAGCATGACAACAATCTCGCCAACTCGCTGGACGCGCTTCTGGGCATATTCCCTACTTCGTCGTTTCTGCTCACCTGCGACGCTCTCCTTTCATACCACGCGAAAGATCTTGTTGCAGCCGAACAGCATTTTAGCCGACTGCTGTCTCTGCACCCTCATCGCCTCGATTCGTTGGATCATTATTCTAATATCTTATATGTAATGAATTCAAGGCCCAAACTCGCATTCCTCGCACATCTATGTTCGGGAATCGACAAATTTCGCCCCGAATCGTGCGTGGTTATTGGGAACTACTACTCGTTGCTTTCTTTGCACGAGAAGGCTGTGCAATACTTCCGCCGAGCTCTTACCCTGGATCGATCTTGTCTTTCGGCTTGGACTCTCATGGGCCATGAATACGTTGAGCTGAAGAACACACATGCTGCCATCGAGTCATACAGGCGTGCTGTTGATGTGAACAGACGCGACTATCGCGCCTGGTATGGCCTCGGCCAAACATACGAGGTCCTCGAGATGCATGCTTATGCTTTGTGGTACTACAAGAAGGCGGCCGGCCTACGGCCGTGGGACGGAAAGATGTGGATGGCCGTGGGCTCGTGTTTGCAACGCATGGGCAGGAATCTGGATGGTATCAAGGCACTCAAGCGTGCACTGCTCGCCGAAAGCTACTACGACACGGGAAGCAGCTTTGGCAGCACTGGAAGCGGGCCAGTGAGCCTACGCGGCGCCCATATGGATCCCGAGATTCTATTGCAGGTCGCCATCATGTACGAAAGCCTAGACCAAGACGACGACGCCAAGGCGTACATGGAGATGTGTGTTGCGCAAGAGGAGGGCGCTCAAGGAGACAACGTGGGAGAGAGCATTGTGATACATAACGATGAGGGTTCTGATGAAGATGGCGATGGCAGGGAAGGAGATGGAAATGGCAGAGAGGGTACTGGTGTTACCGCTGCGACATCCAAGGCGCGCATGTGGCTCGCCAAACACGCGATGCGTATCGAGGATTACACGACGGCGAACCGCTTGGCAAGCGAGCTTTGCCAGGATGGGGTGGAGGTTGAAGAGGCTAAGGCTCTAATTCGAGAGGTCAGATCCCGGATGGATGTTACTGGGCCTGACGACGGATCTTGATCGGGTAGCATTTTGCGACGCGAAGAAAGATCAAAGAGTTCCATCAATACGTGGCGACATGAGAGATGAGTATAATGAAATCACGAACTGTTTTTAATAGCCAGGCAGTTGCCGTACCGCCCACCTTTTGACAGGGGCTTGGTGATCTATCTCGGCGAAAGCAGTGGTCAGGGAGGGGCATTGTCAGAACCCGATGGTTGCAATCGTGACATGTCAGACTTTTCTTTCCACGGGGACTTTTAACAATGATGCTTAAGCTGCATTGACGTGCTCACTCACGTATCCGAAGACGGAGTTGTCCTGGGCAGTAGAGGTTGGCCGGCACCTGCCAGCACTTCATTGGAAGTAACTTCGTTCGGTAGAGCTATACCGGTAGACGATTGAGGTGGACATTGTACATGAGAAATGGCGGTGGTCTGTTATTCCTTTGTGGGATGGTGGCTGTTCGCAGTTCGCTCTTGATCTGAGGCTCGTTGTGTTTTCGGTTACCTGGTAACAGCAGGTTGGTAAGTATACACACCCCTGTCCCCAAAAGCCGACCGACTATCCGATAGTCCGCCAGCCAGCGATTCGTTCCAACCCAGCAACTGCCAACCCGGCCAGGCCCCCTGGTCAATATTTGTGATGACGAGAGATTTTTCGTATTGAGGCCTTTTCTGCCTGTCATTCTTTCACTGATATCGGACCTGCTCACTCATGCACATATACGCCTCTAGTCGGCTTCCTGGCTGTTCTGGTAGGCCAGCCATCGTGTGGCCAGCTGCTTTGCTCGTCAAGCTTTTCCCACGCTCCCGCCCCTAGGCGATCGCTTTGGTATACCGTTGGCTTGGCTCTTTCCCAATTCGGAGTCTGCCCAGACTGCTTGTGCGCCATGGCCCATGATACGCACGCAGTTTGAAATCATCATCCCTGTCGTTTCCCGCAATATATGAGCACGCAGAAGATCGTAAGACCAACTGTCTTGGCCAGTTGGCTGTGATGAGGGGAAATAAATATATTGGTTCTCTGCGTTCGTTCCTAAAATGGCGTGCCAGTTACCCCTGTCACGTTTTGGGCAAGGGTCTCTCTCGCCCAGCCAGCAACCAGCTGCCTCTACCTCTGCCTCGGATACTTCATCCCTCTGCTTATGAATGTGCTGTTGCTTGCCCCGCACCACATACCTCTCAACGGCTTGCATTTTCTTTCTTCTTATCCACTGCTTGATTGTCCCAAGTCTTTGCTTCTTCTGGAAAGAGGGAGTGAGAATACGAGCTTTCCGATATGACAGACAGCCTCAAAGAGGAAACCTATTGTCAAGTAGCTGGTAGCTCGAAAGCTTATTTGCTACACCAGAGGAAGAAGACCAGACTACTGATAAGAGGGGTGGGCTGCCGTTACATTCTTGTTCCCAATACCACGCGCCCAGCCGTCCTGCATGGTGAGCTGTGAGGTGTTGAATGTGACGGTAGTTGGCTGCTGAGGGGTGGCATTGGAGCATGGGATTGTCGAGTGCGTTGTCAGTCCCATATTAGACGAACGAGGATCTGTTTCTTCTTTCTGCCATGGAAACAAAGTTCAGTCACCACAGATAAGCCATTGGCAGGAGTGATATACTGACATTGCATCTAATATATCATTGAACCAATACTTGCATGGGGTCCTGGTCACCTCTGGCCCAGTCAGCGTATGCCCAGGTGCCTAGGATTTGCATGCCACCATTGGCAGCGACCATACGAGAGAGTTTGTCTGAGCAGGGTTGTATTTGGTAGCGAGCGAGAAGGGGGGAAGAGGACAACCTCTGAGCAGGAAAACAATGAACAGTATGGACCGGATAATTAGGTATTATATTTTGGTCGCTCATATTTTTCCAGGTGAGCTATGCAAATATCAAAGGAGCGTAATTGGGTATCCCGTATTAGTTCAGTGCCCGTCCCCTTCCCAGGCTAACAACTCCTATGCACCAAAATGCCAAAAGAATAGCCGCCATAATGTCGTCGCTGGTGTATCATCCCAAGAGGATATATTGTCATACCAAATATATCCATAACACCGTAAAATACCAAGCTCCCGCGTTGTTTATGCCTTGGTTAAATGAGGGTATAGAAACGTTTCCGTAAAATGCATCAAATCCAACCATCTAGTCATCTCTTATTTTTCGCCAAGGTCAAGTCCACTACAAGGCAATCGCTAGACCGGCCACAGCGAGGAGAGCACCCACGGTGCCGGCCTTAGCAGCGCCGGCAGTAGGGATGGGGATGGAGCCAGTGGTGGTTGGTGCGATGGGCGTCTTGGTGGGAGCACCGGGAGCACCGGGAGCACCGGGAGTGGTAGGGGCACCGGGAGCGCTAGGGGCACCGGGAGCGCTAGGGGCACCGGGCGTGCCGGGAACGGCAGTAGTGCCAGGTAGGTAGGTGACGGGCGGGGGTAGGTAGGTGATGGTGGTGTAGTATCCTGTAGTGGGCGCCGGAGGAGGAGGAACCACAGTAGCCGGGGGAGGGATCACAATACTGCTGTTGCCGTAGGTAGGCACAGGAGGAGAGTAGGTAGGTCCAGGGGGCTTGCCCGTGCCGATAGGGTACGAGGTAGGCGGGCAGTACGACGTAGTCGTCACTGGCGGAGGCTGGCTAACACTGATGGTGCAAGGGCAGTCTGGGGAGAGAAAGACGTGTTAGTTGTATGGGTCAATCAAGCCAACATGGGAACTCTCGAGGACTTACTCGTGATGGTGAGGGTGGTGGGCTTGGTGACCGTGTACGTTACGTTCTTGTACGCAAACGTGGTTGGCTCCGGGCAGTAGGTGACATATTGGGTGGTAAGGAGAGTAGTGTAGGCAGTGCCGACGGAGCCGGCAGTGGTACCCCAGGCGTTGGCGGCGGCGACGAGGCCAGCCATAGGAGCAGCTTGGATCATCTTCATCTTAACTAGGGTTTTGTAGTATTGCTGATAGCGAGAGTAGTTATCCAACCTCTTCCCTCAGCGATTTGTCTTCGCGATTGCTTGTGTGTGTGTAAGTGTGAAGCGGGAAGCGATTGTGATGTCAGGCGAAATTCGACAAGACTCAAAGCACACAGTGAAAGTGATTGGTATTAATAGATAGGTGGATGAGAGGTAGAGAACAACAGAAAGTGTGACGCAACAGAGGCCATCGCCTGGTATTTAAGCACATAGCAGTAGGTATGGCTGAAGAGGCCTGCCTCTCTCTATTTTGCCCCCCTGCAACGCAACCTTACATGTCAAGTGTGCTTGCTGACTGACCCATCGCAGCTCCCCGGCTGTCTTCAGAGGTAACGACACGGCTAAAGGGAGGGGGGTAAGGGGGGCGCTGCTATGCGATCTGCGTGTGCGTTGCCGTGTCTACAATTACTCAGAGGCCCAGGGCCCAGAGGGGGCCGACCATTACCAAGATGGGAAAGCCAGTGGAGTATAAGCTGTCAAGCTACTGCTATCAGGTTACATCTTCGGCAAGTCCGCCCACACCTTCTCAGCCCAACGCCCCATGGTTCGCACGATTCGGTGGTGCGTTACCTCGTCACAACAGCACCTCGACCCACTTTGCTATCAGTCAGAAAGCTTCCTGGAAAGATCGTATAAGCCAGTCGGCCAGTCGCCGTTGATTGCTATCTATAGCAATGGCACGGGACAGCTACACGATGACAGTGCACTTCTGCCAATAGCTACGGGTGATGTCAAGTGAGCGCCGAAGACGCGCCGTTCAACGTTGCTGAAGTCAGCATAGCACAGGCTCGGTTGGCCGAGGCCGGTGATAGAAGCTTCCACGCACAATCACAGGCCGCAAATACGAGGTGACGGGGGATGCAGGTTTCTGACTGTATGTATGTGTGTGTGGTGGAAGCGAACGAATCACATCCGAGTTGCTGATATGGCGCACCAATCCGGCCTGGTGAGCTATTGAGGGCTCAAGGGTGTGATTGGCGGGATATATTGAATCCAACACGGTTTGGGCGAAAGAGGAGGCTGGCGGGTGGCCTGCATCTGCCCGATTCTCATCAGACATGGGCAGGAACTAGGGAACTACTACAATCGTATTGTGTAGTTGACAGTTGAACGAACACACCTGCACTATCTCTGACCTCCTGCCTGCCTGCCTAGCTGCCTCGCCGCTCTTCTTACAGTCGCCCACAGTTGGTAACATCCCAAGCCACGACGATCTCGTTCTTCAGACCCCAGTTATCCACCTAAGCAGCAGGCGGGCAGATGATCCGAATGTTTTGCATCGCGTGCGTGCGGAGGCTTGTCGGAGGCGAAAAAAAGAGGAGAGAGGTCTATTTCGGGACACCTTACGATCCAAAGGGAAACAAATTCGCACGGGCTTTCCCATCAGAGCTGAAAAGGCGTAATCGCCGCGAGGCTTGACTCATACCATACTGGTGTCTTACATACATAGCCGCAGACGCAGCCTCAGCCACTATTAGGGCGCCACACAATCAGATGGCAAAGCACGGGAAAAGAGCAACGTGATCGATGATTGCGAGAAATTCACGTCCAGCGTTCCCGATGAAATACGTATGACGCAAATCGCACCTTGATGTCCATGTCCCGAGTAATGTTCAACGTTACGCCGCGCTTGCCGCAGCAGCCGCAGCCGCTGAATTGCCAGATTGGTGGGTTAGGTGGTTAAGGGATTATTAGGCGATTAGGGGACTGCCACATTGAGCCTGGACGAAATCGCCTGACCGCTTCCGAAAACCTTCAAACAAATCGGGAGGGTAGAGCTTCATCTAAGTTCATTCAAGTATTGATGTGTCCGCTCGCCGGCCATCCCCTTGCCTCCCCTGGCTCTATCTCTGCCGAGAGATGGCTACTGATTGACGCCGTTCGTGTCTTGCTGGACCCTTCCTCACGGCCCTCTGCTTATCGGCGGTGATCGGCTTTTGGTCGCTCGAATTGAGGGCCGTTTTGTCAATTGCCTAGCCCGTAGTGCTAAGTCTGCTACCCCCATTGCCAATGCTCTAACTCTTCACGCGACTGCGTCACCAACAGGTCTCGCCTTGCATCGCATCGAAACGCATCGGTGATCATATATACTGAACCAACGCCAGAGCTATACGCCAGAATCCCCCAAGTCTATAGCGGTCTCCATTTCTAAGGCCGAGGCAGCGGGGTTGCTTGGGCAGCGTCTCATGCGTGTGCGATGAGGGACGCTCAAGTCTGCCATCCATGAGGTATTGGTTGGCGTGGATTTGGAACGGCGTGTGCCATTACACTTCCCGTTTGGTGTCAGCCCTGACGCTCTCGGTTTCTGTTGAGATGGGCAATAAAAGGGAATGGTCGTGCATGTTGCATGATGCAGAGTCCGACGCAATGCTCACCACTTTCTTTGTCTCCGTCGGTCGACCGTCACCCCAACCGGCCAGGGAGCGCAAGAAGGATGGCCTTTCAACAAGGAAGGCTCGTGGGCTCCAACCAGCTTGCTGTCGGCAGAGATTTTTCTCCCTTCAGTGTGCGAAGAGTGACTGTGGCGGACTTGCATGATCGCTACAACATGCCCGCATCTTAGTGCTTGCTCACCTGCTGCGCATGTTTTCTAGGCAAAGAACAATACTGTCCAATGTGATGGAAGTCTATGCATGGTGGGCCTGACAGTTTTCACGCGAGGAGACTGTCAGATGTGACCATATACCAATCGACCCAATGAGAAAACTGCCGCAAAATGTCAACGAGTCGCCACGGTTCTCACCTAAAATCTCGATTCCTAAGACAAGCGACCGGGCGGGACTATGCGTCTCATTATGATTACTCAACGCTTATGCTAGCTAATCTATGTCATCTTAGGCCTGGTGCCTGGGCAAAAGAACCGACAAGGCTCGCGAAGAGTACAGGCATGTTCCGAAGCAAAGCTGGTAATATTCCGCAGCCTCAGAAACCACCACCGGATACGAAGGGCAAGGACGTCATGGTGGCCCTCTCAGGACAGGAGGGTCAACTAAAGACACGAGAAGCCAAAGCCGCCAAAGGCCCGTCCAAGGAACCCGAGGCGGAGACTGCGGGCATTTGCTCCAAATCATGACATGTATTGAAGGGGGCCTTTGCCAAGAGACGCGCACGTCAGCACCGTCGCGCGATATATGCCTCAAGCGGTGGGCGTTTCCAGCCGGAAGACTAGGGGCGCAAGAAATCGGGGGATACTTCTCGCGGTGCCTTGCATTTGCCCTGCATTTGCAGCGCAAAGTTTTCGTGGACAGGGATTGGAAACGGGTTGCTTGCGGAACGTTATTCGGCTTAATCGTTGGCTCACAGCCCCCACCAGTCCCAGGCCGTCGGCTTCGCACCACAGTTTTGGACGGTCTAGAAAAAGCTCTAGATTGCAAAACTCTGCACATATTCTGTGCACACTCCGTACAGGCGTGTGTAGTGTATCCAGTATTATTTTGTGTTGGGGATCCATCACCACGCGGGGTTTCTCCGACCGGCCCCGGTGGTCGTTTTGTCGTGTGCAGAAATGAGAGTGCGCCTGGGCCTTTTCAGGACGCTTCAGCTTCAGGTGCATGCCCAGCGACACCTCGACGAGATCGCCTAGAGGGCCCCAGCGACGAGACTTGCCATACCAGCGAGACAATGCATGTAAGATGCAGATAAAGATACCGATGGCCACGTCGATTGCCTTGTGTCATTCGATGCTATTCGACACGGAAAAAGCACTTTACACGTGTCGCGCCAAGGATGAGAGAAAATATGAGAGAGAACAATAACTACATAACTGCATTCCCACCATCCCACCCTAGTGCCTCCTAGTGCACTTACGCCTAGCTGTTTGCCCTGGACTCCCGATTGGCTGTTGGACTATATGAAAAGGCCTTCCAAGCTTTCGACTTTTCCGATAGTTGGTCTAGCCCGCCACACGGCTGTCAGGTACCAGGCACACGCACGCACACACACACACACACACACACACGCACGCCAAGAACGCCAGGAACGCCAGGAACCGATCCAACACACTTCTCAACTAGCCAATTGGGGTTGGACGCTGCCATGCTGACGACTTGCTTGCTTGCGTCGAAGTCGCAACGAAGGAAAAAACCCTTTCCACCCTTCTCCCTGTGTTCTCTTCGTTTCCTCTTGGCATCTGCTAGAAACGCTACTTGAATCATGCTCGAGGTGGCATTGCCCCGTCGACGAAACCGCCTATCTTGTTTATAGAATTTGAACCTAGACTGTGCTGATACTTTCGCAAACCGCACTTGGGCACCCGGGCCACGCGGAGGTCCCATGCTTGCTCCTCTCGTCTCGTAACAGGGCGGATATGACTTATAGCCTGGTGTGTACCATATGGGACCATGGGACATCGTATGGCTGCCGGGGACGTGACGCCGCCCGCCCGGTTTTGCAGGATTTGCAGACCTTGCAGGCCTAGGCTTGGTAGTCTGCTTCGGCAGTAGGAAACCCAACCAAACTAGGGGGCAGAGTGTCCGCAGCCTCGAATCGAGGAAACGAACTAGCATCCTCGAGCTGCAGCGGACCGATGCTACGGGGTGGTATCGAGCCACGCATTCTTGCTCCATCAATGGCTACGGTTGGCTACGGTATTGGTGCGATGGATACATGGTCTCTTTCTCTCCGTCTCGTGGCCCACAGGGTACCTGGTAAGGCGTGTTCCATCATCGGTTCTATAGACCCTCCCTCCACACCTCCTTCAGTCGCCGCGGTGCCTAGAATCGGGGGCCAACCGGCTGCTAGTTTGTCACACACTCCCGTTCTCTTGAGTATAAAGTCGCCAGCTTCCCGCGCCACCAGTGATGGGGTTTATTCATTACGAACTCAACCACATTCTCTCATCTCACCTCAAGCTCCCTGGCAGCTTTGAAAACATTCTTTCCCCAGTGATTCACTCTTTGATCACCGTATACAGCCCCAATCGCTATCACTGCTTTGCAGGCCGTCTTATTCGGACAGACTAACCGATATCTTACAATATCACCCACTTGACCCACCAGTCAAAACACCCTCACTTCACAGCCAAGATGCAATTCACTGCTAAGCTTGCCGCTTTGGTCGCTGCTGCCGCCAGCCTGGCCAGCGCAACCAACACCATCACTTTCATGAACCAGGACTCTACCCCCAAGACCGTCATCTTCACTGCCAACTCGGGGTTCCAGGCTGTCGACACCATCAAGGTCGAAGGCAATGGCGAGGCCAAGGTCACCATCCCCCAGGGCTGGCAGGGCAACTACTTCTCCATCGCCGAGGGCTCCCCTACTAACCCCGGTATGCTTGGAGAAGTTGCTTTCCAGGGCTGGAACGATCTGACCTATTTCGACGTGTCCGCCATCGTGGATGCCACCGACGTCGACGGTGTCAAGGAGATCTTCCCTGCCAGCGAAGCCAAGGCCAAGGTCAGAGTTGCCTTCTCTGGCTGCAAGACCTTCCCCTGCAACACGGCCTACTACCACCCCGACGACATCCAGACCGTGTCGACCAAGGAGACCGACCTCATCACCACCCTGGGTGGCGGCAGCGCTGTCCCCAGCAAGCGTGACGAGCCCGCCCTGGTCCCCCGCAAGTTCGTCCTCGGCAAGTTCTAAGTCTACGACTTACAGAGAGAGAGAGAGGAAAGAGAAGAGGAGACAAATCTACCTTGCAAGCACGAGGTAGTCGCGCTGAGCGCCAGACCATGACGATATCTACGCCGCCACGCTTTTCTGGATTTTCCCAAGATACCCGAGCCGTTGACCCATTATCCGCATCTGCGCATAGGGGGGACCGCCGCCAATGGGATTTCTTTTCAGTTGACATAGACTTTGGGATGACGGGACCAATTTTTTCACCTCGAGGTTTTCCTTTTTCCCCAAGGGGGATGGTCTAGATCATCTCGCGACGGGGAGGAAACCAACCTTCACACCTTATAGAGACACTTTCCTGACTGGGATTGGGGAGGGGAGAGCTGATGCATGCAGCCCCCCCTTCCCGGTTCTGCACCCGGAGGATTGCATCCTCTAGGGGGCATACCTTTCTTGGGCTTCAAGGGTGGCCAGTCCCACCGAAGAAGCGGGTTTGCTCGATGCACTCCCTTGCTTCTTACCTTCCCTCGTACACACATCACATTTTTACCCTATTCTTGTCGCTCCTTAGCCATATCATTTTTAAAAGATACCCTTTCTTGTACATAGACATTTTGGGGGGCACCAAAGATGCACTTCCACCGGATGTAGCAAACCTGGTTGCGTCCCCCTCCCCATTGCCGGCAATAGATGCCGGATTTCCAATTCTGAATACACCAAAAGTTTTTGATCAATACCAAAGATTGCTGTCCCAATCCCAAGTGAACATGTGTGTGAACTGGCATCCTGGTGGTTGGGTCCCGAGCGCGAGTGGTGCATGCATGCGCTCCGCCTTGCGGATGTGTGCTACAGTAAGCCGCCCTCTTGGTGTTTTGGTCTGCTGTTGGTGAACTGACTCATTGGTGACAATCAGCGCGCCATGATCCGGTGTAACGACAAGATGGCATGACGTCGCCGAACGCTGGCGTGTGTCAGGTGCCACGGTATGTAAGCGTGCACGCATCCATGATTCCTTCGACACAATCTCGTTGGTTCGTCCGTACACATCCATACGAAACCAGAATGGAGAGGGTCTAAAGTTGAAAGTGGGCGTCGATACTCTCACCGGTCGCGGCCTCGGCCCTAGCCTCAGGCAGGTGAAGGGTGAAAGAGCAAACTGTAGTGCTTGCTGCCCATGCGTCCACGGTACGTAAGCATATTTAATGAATTCATCTCTTTAGACACAACAAGAAAACCCGGTAATTAAAGCTGCCCGCCAAGGCTCGCGGCAGTCAAATTAAGCGTGCATGGCGATCAATGGGTTTTCTGCTCATTGTCCCCGGTAAGCCGATCTATCGTCGCGATCGTTTTGCCTTGGCTGATTGATCTAAGCCGCAATAAGCTCTGGCGTGCCATTTTTTGATCCGCACCTGAGCGGGAACGGTGACGGGTATCGCGGCAACCCATTTGAATACGATAAGAACGAAGCAGAAACCCTATTCGAGAAAGCAAAGACGGCGCATATCGACAATACATACGCATCTGTCTCCGACCCCCGCGTTTTCGGGCCTCCGCAGCCCTTGTCGCAACACGCCAGGTCAGGGTTTGTGAGACAAAGAAGAAGGGGCAGGTAAGTTGTAAGTGTGACGCACGTGCTGTTGTAGCACTAACATGCAAGCCCTCATTGACTACTAGTCACCTCGTTGTTGTACACAATCTCTACCTATACACAATACTTTTCTCCCTTGCAACTGGCAGCAACAATGCACCTACATCTCCTGAAGAAGCTGGGCCTGCAGCATGTCCTCCTCGTCCTCCATTTCCACCTCAACAGCCGCTTCCTTCCCAACGGGCGAAAACATAGCGTCGTTGCTCAACAAGACGTCCTTAACCCTTGCTCGCATGCTGATCTCTGCACTCGACAACTTGGCTTCTCCTACGTTACGGCCCAGCATGGCCCCCAGGTAGTCCTTTGATAGGTCATTGAGGACGGGGCCGGTATCCCGCAGAATCTCCTGCTGCACAGTCTCGCAGAGTTTTACCAACATCCCCTTGACCTTCCCAGTAGATTGATGAAACATGGTGTATCGAGCGGTGCTGACGTGGGATCCCATCGCTGCCTTCATTCGTGCGAATGATCCGGGGCCATGCTCTTCAACACAGACCCTGTAGGCCTCCAGCATAGCCTCCTTGATCACAGGCGTGAATTCACGACTTGCCTCCTTCTGAAGTTCGGTGATCCGGGCCTGTAGCTTTGCTGGCCAGGTTTTCATCGACTGGCTGACACTCGCAACCTGGTGTCCTACATTGAGGAGCGCACTCAGCTGGCTCTGGTGAGCTCGTGCCAGCATTGACTGATGAAACTCGTCGAGCCGTTTGGTCAGTTTCCCGGTGAGTTCACGCAATATGCTGGGCAGCCGTCGCTGGAAAGCTCGCTCCCATCCGCTGGCTAAGCGCTGCGATATAGGCTCGAACAGTTCGCTGTTGAAATCGTGTGGCCCGGAAGCGCCGGAGAAGACACCGTCACGCCGGACAGTTGCTTTATATGTAGACCAAATAAGGCCACCCATATTCCGATGGGCACCCCACCCATCAGCGGTGATGACAGCTTGTTCAATGGCTGGTGGGATCGACGAATCGAAGGATTTAAAGATCTGCTCTCTAAAGCATTCCTCCATCTCTTCAACGGATCCTCGTACCGAAGCATCAAAGACATCTTTGAGCTCACTTAGGAGCTTGCGCAGGTGTATCTCCTCACTTCGCTTCTCCGCCGTGGACAGGGACGAGGTACCCTCGTTGGTAACCCAAAGATTCATCGAATACATGAGTCGAAGGAGGTTGTTCAAAAACTCCTTATAGTGTGCAATGCGTCCAGATTCGGTCAGTTTCTTGGCGTGGGATTGTAGTTGTGGTACCTGTACAGGTGTTAGCCTGGCTCCTGAGCGAAAATATTGCTTCGTCACTTGCCTCGGTGTCCTCTAGAGACATGAATCCGTGAGAATCGAAGTCATCTTTCTCTAACCGACCACTCAACTTCTGGAATGCACGACTGCTGATGCAGAAAACCGGGAGGCCAGCAGCAACTGTGTCGTAGTCTCGAGCGTCCTCGTCGGGGTCGAAATTTGCATCGTCGTTTTCGGCAGCAGTCTCCTGGTCAAGCTCCTTTATACCCAGGGCGAAATCCCACTGGATAGAGCTTCTAGAATAATTATTGCGGCCCTTGATACACGTGGATTTGGCCTCCGCAATAAGCTCTCGGTGTTGATGTTCAGTCTCGGAGATCATCCTACGTATGCTGCTTGCCTGTCCATCAAGACTTCGCTTGTGAGCTCGGGCCTCTTTCTTCTCTGTTTTCAACTTCGTCATAGCCTCTTCAATTTGTTCCTCCGTTAAGGGTGTCCGGGGCTGTTGATGTGAGTTCTCTTTGTCGCTAAGAGAGTCGCCCTCGGTGCCACTGCCGGGAGATAGGGATGCATCTGATCGTCTCCCATGCCGTTTTCGCTTCTTCGATTTTGTGAGTGGCGCATAAACCACCTTTCCATCTGATAGATCAGCGGCAAGTTCCTCCCATTCGTCATACGATGCCTCAATTTCATCAATCGTATCGTCGTAGGCCGCCCTTTGATACCGGAGGTCTGCAAGCTGCTCCTTGAGGTCATCAATCTTTCGCTTGAAGTCGTTGGCTTTTTGCATTGTCCCTTCAATCTGATCTTGCAGGTTCAGACTATCGGCAGCCTCTGTGACGAGAATGTCATCTGTCTTGGAACAGATGAAAGTCACGTTGGACAGTGTGCCGTCGTACTTCATCTGGCGACGAAATGAATTGCCAAGGAGGTTCTTGGCTGTCTTGTCATCCACAGCACGAGTGATGGGCGCGACAATCCATAGTCCTCCGCACTGCTTCATGTAGTTGTCGGCAACAGCGGCCCGGGCCGCGTTGGAATCTTGAACACCCGGCAAATCAACGATGACGGCACCGGTTGACAGTGCATCTGCCTTGGTTCTGATTCGGACCACCTTGATGAGAGGCCAGAACTCCATTCGAGGGTTTTTCTTGCGCTCGTCACCGGTGAGCTTTTCCTTGCTATCGATATAGCGTTGGAGTTGGCTATACAAGTCTTTAGAGGTCGTTGCCTTGAGGAGCTTGGTGCTGGAAAGAACGCTTCGAATGCCATGTTCGGCGGCGAGATCATCTGGGTTGGCCTGCGCAAGCATCTCTTTGGTCTTTGAAGGATAGACCGCCTTGAGCTTAGCGTAGGCCACTCCCGCATCGCTCTCTGCATTCGACGAGTCTCTTGAGATGTCTCCACTCGGGTCAAGAAGGTCGGCGTAGAGTTCTTCGAGCTCTTTCACCCACTCTTCACGGGTAATAAACTCGACCTCGGCGCTGTATAGCTCGCTGGGGTCTTCCGAGTAATTGTAAGAGATCTCAGTAGGCGAGGCCGTACAAGCCCGTAGACAGTTCGTGGGGAGTAGTCGCTCTTCGTCCATAAGGGCATTGATGACAGATGACTTACCAGCACCTGTGTTTCCAACAACGCCTACAACAATTCTGCGGGGTTCAGCAAGCTCCTTCTGAGCTAAAATGTTCTGTAGCCAGCTTGTCGTCTCGGTGGTCGTGTAGGCTGCGAGATTAGCAGCTAGCTGGTCCAGAAACCGGACGCCAGTCTTAACACCATGCTTTAGCGTGTCGACGTTGTCCGAACCGAGCAGCTTTTTCAGGCTTGATGTGTCCAAGGTAGTTGCTTGATGGGGCCCAGAAGGGTTTGGGTGGTCCTCGGGGAGTTCAAGCTTAACAGGGTTCGAAGACTCGGGGAACTCGAGTTTGACAGGATTGTAACTATCGGGAACAGCATCCTCCTGCTTTGGAGGCGTGGAAGTCAGAGGCTCCATCTCGGCTTCTCGACCTTCCTGTCTCGGAGGCGATGGAGGCGGCATCTCGATGAGATTCATGTCTAGATGGTCATCATCCAGTGGCGGCTCGGTCTTGACCTTGACAAGGACAACTCTAACCAAGCACTTGCCGGGACTAACGCAGACGGAGGACATGCCTAGAGGGCTCGATTTATAGATTCCCCATAAAAGGGACACAATAGTAGCGGTTTGATTGTTCAATTGACTATTTGACAGGAAACAGTGATTGATTGATTGGGTAGGTGGCTCGCCATCACGCGTGCCGCTACCGCTACCGCGTTCAAGTGGGGTGGTTTTCAGTTGTGCTAATTAGTTCGTGCACGCGATCACATGAGCTGCTGCTGCTGCCTGTGCCTTCTCGGCAGCGGCAGCGGCAGCAGCCGCTCAGGCAACTGCCTACTAAAGTCACTTCCGAACAATAAAAACTTGATATTTTGGCCCAGGAGACTGAAACGCTCCATTCTAATTGAACGCCTGTCGTGACACCGAGCTATGCACAAACACTACGAGACACTGTCATCGTACTAGGCCTCTCCCTCCTTTTTCTCTGCCGTCTCGGAGCCTTCCTGGTGCTCTGGCTTCTCCGCCTCCTTTGCTTTCACCACGGTCCCGTTCTTCTCCGGCACCGGCGGGGGCTTGTCCGGCTTCTTGGTCTTGACAATGCTGAGCAGGTGCTCGCCCGTGTTGGCAAAGCCTTCCACCTTTGACAATCGCGTGATGAGGTACCCGATGTTATCTTCCATTCTGCGCAAACGGTTAGAACTCCACGTATCAATGGTGCCTCGCATGGGTACTTGCCGTTTCGCTCCTATTTCCTCCTTGACCTCCAATCCTTGAAGAGCCTTCCCTAATTGTGCCTTGTAACTATCGAAGACGGGCGTCATGATCAGGCGCACCGTGGGCTCGGGGAGGTGCTTGGTCAAGACGCGGTGCAGTGTGACCGTTTCCTTGACTAGCGTTTCCATGAAAACATCTACGCTGGCTTCGCCTTCTCTCGCCGGCCGATCCCAGTCCAGCCCCTTCATCGTTTTGGTATGCGCTGCCGCCCGCCCGCTCATGATTTCAACCAGCTTGTCGTAGATGTTGTTTTGGTGTTCTTGGTAGAGGCGCTTAACCTTGTCGAACTCACCCATCAACGCTGCGACTGACGCATTATTAACATTAGCGCCCGTACCCGCAAGCCGGCGCACGAATTCCCGGACGTGCGGGATGAGGGTCGATATAAAGGCTAGAGCTTGGGCGGCCAGAGCTAGGTGACGGGTGGTGATATTTTTTAAGCCGGCAGAACGCGTTGCGCCAGCTCCAAGGATCAGTTGCGTACAGCGGCTGTTGAATACTTGTAGATAGGAGATAAGTGACGTTGCTATGTCTGAGGACATGGACGGGATGCCGGCGATGAGCTGCATGAAATGGGACATGCCCTCCTGGCACAGGATGGCAGACTGAGGTAGGATGAAGGATTCCGAGTCGATGACGGCGCTGCGCGTCTTCTCCTTGGGTGCACCACCGTTCGACTCGGCACGCGGTCGTCCGTTTGGTTGTGGCTGCGTGTCTGTATATGGTATCCATATCTTACTCGCCTCAGACCAGGAAACATCGTCCCTCGTGCTGGAGTCAACGATACGATCTAAGAGAAGCTTGTTCTCGTCTGTAAAGTCCTTGGCTGCCCATTGGTCTGATTCCATCTCTTGCGCAAGCTTCTGCTTTTCGACGTCTCCATGCTGGTCGATGAATTCTTTGATATGCCCGTTGACAACCGTTTTGATGGACGTTCCGCTTCGCCCAGAGATCGACTCGCACTCGTTCGTGAAGTACAGGTTCAACGTGAAATACCGCAAGAACATGTCAAGCGGAAGCCGGGTACTCTGCTCAGATCTGACCCGCAGAACTTTAGTAATCTTCTCTTGGGCAAGATCTGCTGCCTGGCCCAGAAGATTTGCCATGTCCAAAGTCAGATGAATGTCCTCTTGTACGTCCTGGTTGGCACTGTTCAGCGCTGGCGATTTGAGACCTCCTAGAGGTGGCGAGCGCATTCCAGATGTTATATCAGGATCTTCGCCCATCGAACTTGCAACATCGAACAGCACTTTAACCTGTGTTGTCAATCTCCTCAAAGTCTCGGTTACACCGATATACATCTTGGTGAAGAGTAATTCGGCATCTTCCGGCTCAAGCGCCCTGAGGTTGCGCGCCAAAATAGAGGACTTTTCTTGTTGACTGAGCTTCCGCCCGCTTCTTGTTGACGCTGACATGATCGTCGAATTGTCATCGTCGTCTGAGCTAGGTAATGGCTTTTGTATCAGCTTGCGTATCTCCCGCAGGATAAGCTCTCGATATGACGCGATGGCCATGGTAATATGTTTTGCTTGGTGCAAGCCTGTCACGACAGGCATCAACCGCGAGCGGAGGCCCCCAGTCGAAGAAAGGTAGGCTGGCGGGAAAGCCGAGGCATCCTTGGCATGCCCTCCGCGGGATCGCAAAGTTGCACTGCTCCATCGGAGGAGCACCTCCTGGGTAGACACGGTATCTACATGGCGGCGGAGATCTTCCAACAGCACATCGACAAATCGAGTTTCGTACGCTTTGCCAATCCGAAGGCGAAGACCCGTAATATCCGTGTTCACGCCTTGTAAGGCTATAGCATCGCGCAAGTCCCGTAATTGTCTTCCGTTATCCTTTCCATGGAGCCGTTTGCGCCCGGCTATCAAACTTTCCAAGGCCTCAATGTTAGTTAATGCCTTATCGATATCTCCAGCGTCGACTTGTGTTTCGCACTCCGACAGTGCTTCCGCGATCTCACGTAATTGTTGGACTGCATCGTCCAGTTGCTGGAGGTTCTCTTTACGCCGGCGTTTCTGTACGATATCCAAACCAGTGGTCGCGATTTCTTGATCCAAGGCGTCGAGTTCCTTGCGCAATGTCCTGATCCTATCTACCGACTCGGCCGCCTCCGAGTGCAATTCCCTGAGAGACCCAAGGGCCGTGAAGAACGTTGTGGACGCGGTGGATATGGAGGAGATTAGGTGCATTTCGATAGTATCCATGTACCAAGACAGCTTTTCTTGCAAAATGGCGTTTGTTGCCAGCGCCTTTCGGGGCGCAGTAGTACCATTGGCGACATTCTTCTCTTCCAAAGACCCGGGTTGGGGCTTTATTACTTCA
Source organism: Apiospora kogelbergensis (assembly GCF_038363985.1). NCBI lineage: Eukaryota > Fungi > Ascomycota > Sordariomycetes > Amphisphaeriales > Apiosporaceae > Apiospora > Apiospora kogelbergensis. The sequence goes on from NW_027117422.1 coordinate 3,513,861, forward strand.
GACCTCTCGCTGACAACATCGAATGTGCGGGGGTTTTCCAGGTGAAAGTCATCGTCGAAGTAGACGTTCGGAATAGTGTTTAAAGGTGGTGGTCCTTGAGCGGCCTTTCGGGCAAACCCCGCGCTGGATCTCCTGCGTACCTGAGGCGCCTCGAGAGGTGAGGCGGAACCAAATGACGACGTCGATGCTTTCCGCGAGCTGGAGGGTCTGCCGCCACTCGAGCCGGGTCGTAGGTGGCCATCGTCAAGGTCAGGAATCGTATCGGCCTTGCTGTTCCGTCGGAAGACCTGATCGGCGCCATTATCCTCGCTCTCTTTCACGCGGCGCAACTGTTCGTACAAGGCACCGACTTGCGACAGGTAGGGCTTGAATTCGGCCACGTCGATCTTCTCGATGTTGGTCAAGGTGACAGGGGGATATCTCTGGCGGTTGGCGGCTTATGCGCACTGGATGCGGGAGCCGAAGTATGGGGCAACAAGCCTGTCCGCACGATAGGGGGCTGAAGTAGGGTTGAGATAGCTTGATGTCACATGTTAGTTACGCGACAGAGATGAGGAAGACACGGAGCTTGTGTCGCATACCATTCTGGCCGATTTCTTGGACCCCCTGAGTCCAGCTATTAGACGTGTCCAAGTGCCCTCCTATCGAGTGTATGGAGCTTGCTGCAGAGCCTCGTCTCGCCGAGGGATGTGGTGCCACGGAGCTTTGCCTATGGCCTGCTATCAGCTGTAGACCTCAGTCGGGTGGATCGGGACAAGCGAACCTGTGGAAAGGGAATTCGCTCCGCGAATTTTGAGGTGAAGGGGGCGACGACAGGCTGTCTACAGACATACGCACTGCTTGGTTGGAATACATGGTTCTTGAACGAAGTTGCGCGGCTCAGGAAGTCGGTTTAGAGTTCGCATAGGTTGAGCAAGTCGGGAGGAGTAGTCGACAAGCTTATCGTGAGGCTACCGGGAGATCATAGCTGGTATACAGGCGAAAAGGCATTCGGCTTCTAGATGGCTGGGACGGAACGGCAACCGCTGGCACGGGCGAGGCTCCTGAGTTGGCGTGGATACATAGAGAGCAGCAATGGCGCATGTTCTGTGTTGACTCTTCAATACACTTCGAGATGCAAGACCACTGTGCTTTCAGCCACATCACCTTCCCCTAGCTCCAGTCTATGGCAGGGTTAGCAGGGTACCTGGCGTGCAGGATGTACCTACTGTACTGTAGTTGGGGCATAGCAAGCATTGAACTAACAAAGGGTCTCCTGCCTCTTGCATACGTAATCAAGTAGTAGCAGCAGTGTGCAGTACGGAGTACATGTAGATCGCAGTACACGTGACGAAGATATGGGTACCGTACTATGGCCCGTTTGGGCGCTAGCGTTCTATGCAAGCACTCAACACGTTACGCGAGAAGACACGCGCCCGAACCCCCAGCGCGCGTCGGGGTTTAATTGAGTCTGAATCTCAGGAGGGGCGCCCGCTTGCGATTTTCTGCTAGAGCTGAGAAGGAGACCGGCCAAACCCAACGCCCAACCCCCAAACGACGCATCACCCGCTTCATATCCAATACCATTGTTGACGCCAAACCAAGTGCCGAAGTCAGCAACTCGCCAGCATGGATCGACAATCAGTCTTTTCCGTCTCCGTCTTCAATAGCGAGGCTGGGCAAAGTGAAGACAGCCGAACCCAGATTCAGGAGCAGTTGATGCAATTTGTGCTGAGCTTCAGACTTGACAACAAGTTTGTCTACAGGTAAGCTACACTGCTGCCATGTCTTGCACGCTCCGTGGCTAACCGCTTTACAGAGATCAACTGCGAGAAAATGCCTTATTAAAGCAGTACTACTGCGATGTTGACATCGGTGACCTAATTAAGTATAACGAAGAGTTGGCACATCGTCTGGCCACAGAGCCGGCCGAGATTATACCTTTGGTACGTGCCATTCAAACCCATCTTATGCCAAGGCCGGCCACTGATGTTTCCTACAGTTTGAGGCCGCCTTGAAGAAATGCACACATCGCATCCTCTTCCCTCACGAGCCGAAAGCCGACATTCCTGAGCATCAATTGCTCCTCCACTCCACTGCCGAGGATGTTTCCATCCGAAACCTGGACTCCATGACGATCGCAAGACTGGTACGGGTACCTGGCATTGTCATCGGCGCTTCCGTCATGTCCTCAAAAGCCACGGAACTGGCTATTCAGTGCAGAAGCTGTCTGCACAATCAGACGATACCTATCTTTGGTGGCTTCACCGGTGTGACCCTGCCGCGCCAATGCGCCCGGCAGAGAGCCCCCGGCGATGGTGCGGAGAAGTGTCCAATGGACCCCTACTTTGTTGTCCACGAGAAGTCGAGGTTTGTGGACCAGCAAATCATCAAACTTCAAGAAGCGCCGGATCAAGTGCCAGTGGGTGAACTGCCACGCCATGTCCTGATCTCAGCCGATCGATATCTTACGAACAGGGTGGTGCCGGGATCCAGATGTACCGTCATGGGCATTTTCTCTATTTACCAAAACAAGGCCTCCAAAAACTCATCCGGAGGTGGTGCTGTGGCTATCCGAACACCGTACCTTCGGACAGTGGGAATACAGACAGATACAGACTCCACTGCGAAGGGAGCCTCATCCTTCTCGGAAGAGGAGGAGCAGGAGTTTCTCGAAATGAGTCGGATCCCTGATTTGTACAACACCATGGCCGACTGCATCGCACCTTCCATCTATGGAAACAGAGACATCAAGAAGGCCATCCTCTGCCTGCTACTTGGTGGCTCAAAGAAGATCCTGCCCGACGGCATGAAGCTCAGAGGAGACATCAACGTATTGTTGCTCGGAGATCCCGGTACCGCTAAGTCTCAGCTGTTGAAGTTTGTCGAGAAGGTTGCACCGATTTCAATCTACACCTCGGGAAAGGGTTCCTCGGCGGCTGGTCTGACGGCTTCCGTACAGCGTGATCAGTCTACGCGGGAGTTCTACCTTGAGGGTGGCGCTATGGTGCTTGCCGACGGCGGTGTTGTCTGTATTGATGAGTTCGATAAGATGAGGGATGAGGATCGTGTCGCCATCCACGAAGCCATGGAACAGCAGACCATCTCGATCGCCAAGGCGGGTATCACCACCATTCTCAACGCCCGAACCTCGGTTCTTGCTGCTGCCAACCCGATTTTCGGTCGCTACGATGATTTGAAGTCACCGGGTGAGAACATTGACTTCCAGACCACTATCCTGTCACGTTTCGACATGATCTTCATTGTCAGGGATGAACATACAAGAGAGAAGGATGAGAGAATCGCCAAGCATGTAATGGGCATCCACATGGGTGGCCGTGGTGTGGAGGAACAGACCGAGAGCGAGATCCCAGTCGACAAGATGAAGCGATACCTCTCGTACTGCAAGTCGTAAGTCCTCGCCACCGCTTTTGGAGCTATATGTTATATAATATTGACGCAACCACAGACGAATGGCCCCCCGCTTGTCACCCGAAGCGGCAGAGAAGCTTTCATCCCACTTTGTCTCCATCAGGAAGCAAGTACACGCCTCGGAGATCGAGGCGAACACGCGATCGAGCATTCCCATCACCGTCCGCCAGCTGGAAGCCATCGTTCGCATTACCGAGTCCTTGGCCAAGTTGACCCTCTCGCCGGTCGCCACGGAACAGCACGTCGACGAGGCCATCCGCCTTTTCCTCTGCTCCACGATGGATGCCGTCAACCAGGGCGGCAACCAGGGAAGCCGTGAGCTGAACGAGGAGACCAACCGCGTCGAGTCAGAGCTAAAAAGACGACTGCCTATCGGCTGGAGCACGAGCGTGGCCACGCTGCGCAGGGAGATGGTGGAGGGCAAGGGATTCAGCGAGCAGTCCCTCAACAGGGCTCTTATGATCCTGCAAAGGAGGGATACCATCATGTTCCGGAACCAGGGTGCACAGGTGTACCGAAGCGGTGCTTAATCGCAAAACGGCAAAATGTATACGAACGCAAAGCGGAATTGCATGATTTACGAGCTGCTGTATTGTTTGGAGTTCAGGCAACAATGGGTTATCGATGATGACGTTGGTGGAATATCCGGTACACTCCCATGCCGTGTCGGGTGCTTAGGGGTAGCGTATGTACCTATGGGTTGTAATAGCATAGATCGAATATTCTCGCTTGACCAAAAGCGAAGAAACCTTTACGCATACTCGCAAACACCGCACATGCTGCAGGAGATGCCGACCGGCCCCTGAACTTAGTTCAATGTCCATTTTGTTGTTCGTAGCTAGTATGAGGGCCATTTCCCTCGACACCCAGTCTAACTCGAGCTCACATGAGCGCCGCCAACCCATGGTTTCCAAGTACCTCTCCGTCAGAATGTTTACGCCTTGGCTTTCTTGCCTTCGTCCTTGCGCTTGACCGCGGGCAGGGTGAAGGCGCGGCTGAGGCCGTCCTTCATGCGCATCCAGCGGCCAAAGTCGTGCTCCGTCTGGCTCCAGGTGAGGAAGCCGACCCAGGGCTGGACGTTGTAGTGGACGCGCAGGCGCACGTCGCTGGTCTCGGCGATGCGGCCCGTCGGGTGGGTGATTTGGTACTTGGGCCGCTGGTTCTTGAGCGAGAGGAGCCCGCGCTTGGGGTCCACGGGCTTGCCAGCCGCCGACTTGCGCAGCTTCTTCATGGTGGCGGGCCCGATGTTGGCCAGGTGGTCCGACGAGGGGGGTCGTGATGATGGTGTCCCAGATGACGGCGCTGTTGGTCTGGTTCGTGGACAGGGACGATTTCGCCGAAGGGGGATTGGTCCACTCCGCCGTCACGTATACAAACACCTGCTTCGTGTTCCAGGTGAAGAGCGAGGACAGGTCGGCGTCCAGGCTGAATTTCATGATGGCATATTCCTCCTTCTTGGTGCTGTAGTAATGGGGGCGGCCCTTGACTCTACCGGTAGGCAGGCGCACAGTCAGTTTTGGGGTGGTCTCTCTCGCATCTTCCCTCTTTCCAACTTACACTTGCACGTTCGTGGTCTTGACATGGGCGCTCGGCGTCCGGTCGTAGGTGAAATCGGAGGCGGCAATGAAGGCGGCGACCACGAATGCGACGGTGGTGAAGAAGCCGAAGACATTCTGTATGCGGGTCAGGGAGTTGTACATGTTGGCGATTGAAGCCGCAAAAGGTTGGAAGTATTCTTGCAAGCTTCTCCCTCCCTCTTTCGTGGTGATGTTTCGTTGGTGCTTAAAACAACGAGATCTTGTCCGTCTTGCGTCACAAAATAAGGCCACCTTTGAGCTTTAAGCTCGGGATATACGGGCCTGCTTACTGACTGCTGGTGAGCACGCTAAGGCCGTTGGGGAGACAGGGCGGAGGGTGCTACGGTCAGAAATTACAGGCAGCAAGGCAGGCTACAGCAGCTTCAGAAGGCCGGGGCAACCCCACCAACCTTAAAATTTATAGCAATGTTTTGAGCTGAAGCGCCAGGCCATGCATCCGTGTATGAATACGGCGAGTTGCTTGGGGGTTTCAACGCCTATGTAAAGCAATTCCATTTCCTGAAGCTCCTACAAGCAGATGACGATACAAGATATTACATTTCGGGCCCGTCCCATGCATCACTTGCTTGCTCTGGGAGGCATAATAAAGGCCAAGGTCGCCTGGTAGTGTTGCAACATACTGGTCATGTGCACACGAGCATGCTACTGCATTGATTGGTGTCACCAAATGCTGCTCCATACGCCTGCCATTATTCATTATAGAGTGATGCCGAGAACTCGCATGCAGCATCTGCCACTCCTACCGAGTGGCCGAACTCCTCACGATGCCTGCAGGAACATGTTGCCCGAACTTCTCCTTCCCTTTTCGTACAGCCACTTGTTGTTCAAGCTCACACTACTCCGTTTGCCGTTCGCAGGGCTTGGGCTTGGGCTTTCAGGTCCGCTGCCGAAGATGGATCCGCCATTGACACTACCGATCATTGGGCTCGACGACCCGAAAGACGATCGACGCGCGCCTTGAATAGCTTTCTGAATGAGAGGGCTCCCAGATAATGCCGATCCAGATGCGCCCAAGGTGCTAGTGCTGACATTCCCGCCAAAATCCAAGGGGCTGCGGTAAAAGGACGGGCTTGTCTGGCCGTTAATAGGCGAGTCTGAGAAGTTCCGTTTGCCGCTCGTTGAGCCTGACATGGAAGGAGTACGCGAGTATCTCGGAGGTGTACTATAGACCGAGCCAGGAGACGGAGGGTTGGACGAAGGCGGGAGTCCCAGGAGTTGACGCTGGCCAGGCGTCAAGGCAATGTCTGACATGTCGTCTTGTGATCGGACTAATGGCATACAGGCAACAGCCATGTTGTAGAGCGGTATCAGCTGAGCGATTCGGTAGACATAGGTTGCGAATTGGCTGATAGGCAATGGACTGTGTGATGGTGTGTCAGTATGATGCCAGTACTATCTCGGCCAGGATAGGGGTTCCACTGACACTGGCGAAAACCACTTGGCGATGAGTCCATGGAATGCGAACATGGCAATCAGGGACGCGGCATTGTAGACGACCTTCTTGACATTCTTCTCGCCGAACGTCGTGGCGTTCTGGCGCTTTGCGATCTCTTCCAGTCGTGGATGACGCCATGTGCCTGGGCTATCTTGAGGCGGCGCAGACGAGGGTTTGGTCGGAGTCAAGGGCCTCTGGAGCGCGGTTGACGACATGATGGCTTGCGGGATGGTAAGGAATCGAAATTTTCTGCAAGGAATCCCGATGGGATATCTTCAGCTCGCCCGGGACACGAGTTTCCAATTGGCGCCTGAGGGTGGCAGCCAACTTTGGCCTGGCTTTCTTGATGGTTTCCAGGCAGATCAAATTCCTTGGGCGACAACAAAGACGGAAGCGGGAGGGCAGAATGCGAGGGCTCCTTCCAAAACAAATATACAGAAAGAAGTCTCAAAGTAGATCCGAATCTGTTATGTTAGTACCTGTATTGTTAGTAGACTGGATGCTGCAAAAGCAGCTGTCGCGAGAATGGCTTTTGTTCCAAGTTGTTGCTAAGGTTGTTTTCATTGTCCCATAGCCCCATAGCATAGCAACAAACCACCCACCAGTCAAATTGAGACTTGGCAGTGCACGGGGGATGCTTGGGGCCGGCCACCGTGCTAAACAGTAGGTCGGGTCCTTGTCTGTACTGTCCAGTTTCGATGCCCCACCATGGAAGCCCGTCGACGTCGACTTCGACTAGGCCTGCCCGTCAACTCCGTCAACTCGCTAGCTGCCCTCACTCCCTCTACCCCCGTCTACATACACCCTTTGTTGAACTGAACTTGCGTGATCCGGGGCTTCCAACCTCGTATCCGAGAACCACATACACATCGAGCTTTATCTGGCCCGTCGTGCTTCTTTCTACTCCAATTCGCCATGGGTCTCGGCGATATGCTTGGTCAGCTTGACCAGGCCATAAGCTCCCTCATCGGCCAATGGAACACATACTCGACTGCTATAGCCACCGTCATGGTGGCGGTCGTGACGTATGCCATCATGACCCGAGTTGAGTCGGAAATCCATCCTATGCTGCTCGCTCGTCAGGCTCAAGGCTCTCCGGTGCGAAACGAAGGGGAGTCACCCGTCTACCGAGGGAACTCGGCTCCTCACGGCATGCCATTGAACAGTGGCCTCAATGTGAAGCCTTTCGGCGCCCCCAAGTGGGCCCAGGGACGCGATGGCGATTTGCGCGATGTTTGGAGGCGCGTCATCTCGGGTGCGCCTGCTGAAGAGGGGCGGAAGGGTACCGGCCGTATCTTGACTGTCCACGGCCGCGAGAATGTCGTCGAGCACAAGCCAGGTATGTATAGTATCCCGCTTCTCGAGCCCGGTTTGCCTTGCCTAACATCTTCGCAGCCGAGATTACCCGAGCAATCAACCTCATTGGTCAGCATGTGTCTGCTCAAGGAGGCAGCAAGGTCGCCATCTACCTTCCCAACTCGATCGAGTTGATGGCCACGCTGTTCGCCTGCAGCTTCTACAACCTGACAGCTATCCTCATCCCCTTTGACCAGCCAGAGAAGTCTATTGTTTCGATGCTTCAGCAGTCTGGCGCGGACACCGTCATAACCATTCCGGGCGCCTTCCCCTTTGATGCTGTGGTGAAGAGCTACCCAGCTCTGAAACAGCTCATCTGGGTCGTCGACCAGGGCAACAGCCACATGGACTGGAACGAAGTACCTGAGGGGGACTGGCAGCAAGGTCAATGTCTCTACCTGGCAGGATATTTTGAACGATAGCCCCGTCACTGCCGGCACTGACCTGCCCTCTGAGAATGACACCCAGGAGCCGAATGATGTAGTCTTCTTTTGGGTTGGCAAGCCTGGCACTATGGAAGAGATGGTCACTTTCACTCAGAAGAACCTGGTTGCTGCCGTTTCGGCTCAGCTCACGGCAGTCCCCACTACTCAGCGCTTCTCACCTGCGGACCTCTTCCTCCCCGCTGCCTCTCTGGCCTCGTCATTCCCCATGGCGCTGACACTGGCTGCTCTCTACTACAACGCAACGGTCGCCTTCAACTCAGTGGCTGGTACTTCGCCTGACCTGGCATTGGCGACCGTAGGAATCGCTCCCACGGTCATGGTCGCCACTCCCCAGACTCTTCTCAAGACGCATGCCGAGGCGTCTGGCAGGATTACTAATGCCATCAGCCGGGCGGCTCACTGGGTCCAAACCCGAAGCTTGGTTCAGAATGGTGCTATGCCTGTGGCTTCCTTCTTGAGTCAGTTCAACGACAGTATTCGTCCTGAAGTCGGCACCACACCCGGTAAGCTGCGGCTGCTTTACGTTGCGGAGGGTATCAACGCAGGAACACCGGTTCTGAAGGAGCAAACCATATCAGATTTGAGGATCTTCACTGGTGCACGTGTCATATACGCCTTGACTGCGGCAAAGGTTGCTGGCGCCGTGACTCAGACGCAATTCCACGACTACCGCGTCAGTGGAGACGGGCCGTCGCACTTTGGCCCTCCTGTTAGCAGCGTGGAGGTACTGCTCAGAGACAGTGCAAGCCACCGAACTTCCCAAGATGGACTGACGATTGAGGGAGAGGTTGTTGCTCGTGGCCCAGCTGTCGCGGGGCCTCAAGGCATCGCCGATCTTGGCGTTCTGGGAAGAATGCGGGAAGACAACACTCTCTCATATTTGTAAATACCTCATGGTAAGCGCTATACGGGCTATCGAGCGGGATTTTGGGACATAGGTATCTTTCGCGTAGGATTAGCTTGCAAACGGCTCTTTGGTACACCATGAAAGATGGTCATCTAGAACTTCACGCGGTGGACGCGTGAACAGTGTTGTGACCATGAACAAAGCATCGTCCTCATGCGTCGAGTTGATCTCATGATATGGGCCACGACAAGTACCGGCATGCCTAATACGGAACGAGCAACAGGGTGACTATTCTCAAGCTAGAGTAGTACGTTACGATACCTTGGGTACATATAAACAACGATGGAAAGTGGGAAGCAGATACGGCAGCAGGCGGTGTCCGTTGTAGCATTGGATAAGACCGTACCTACATACGTACATCAATCAATCAACCTGACGATGGAGTAGCACCGATACCCTTGTTGCACGGGCCAGACACCAAGCCAAGCTGCCAAAAGGATCTGCATACATGGTTATAATCCTGGACAGATGCTCATCTGGGTGGAGAGAGAGGGACTCTTGCGTACTGTAAAGAGGACCGTGGAATGCAAGTGTTATGGGGAGGGTAGCATCGTGTACAGAACCGCAGAACTACAACCGGTACAGTTAGCTGTTAGGTAAGGGAGGCAGGAGGGGGGAGGCTTCTGACAATTCTCGAGTCCGCCCGTCCTCCGATTGGTTCCGGGAACATTTTAGGCCTTGTTGTTTGTTGCTTCGCGGCCTGCAGATGACAGGTTGCGCCGAATCGCTTCATTGGGCCGTCGACCTGGTAATAAAGTGGTTCTGCCCCCCTTGTCCTTGTTCTTCACTATATGTACATTCAAGTAGGACCGGGACCGGGACCTTACCACTACCACCACCACCACCACCACCACGCTTTCCCCTTCGTGTTTGCCGAACAAATCGAGATGGATTCTGAGAAGGAGGGGCGGCAAAACACGCAAACGACGAGGCAGAACAAAAGCAGCAAACAACCTTGATCAAGAAAAGCAAGCGAAGCCGCAAGCCGCAAGTCTGTTCTGACTGAAGGAACGTGCCGGGGTTGGTTTACTGCAGCCAAAAAAACCAAAAAAAAAACAGCTGATCGGCTGTTATCTCTACATACATACTTACCCGACCTTGCATCGCCTTACATACATGAGAGAGCGAGAGGGAAAGAAAGAAAAACAATAACTTCTCTCTTTCTCCCACTGCAGGAAAATACAACCGTAATCTAACCTACCTGGCGCAGGCGAGAGGAAAGAGAAACACTACGTTGCCCGGACGTTCTCTCGCGAAGGAAAAGATGTGAACCTGGTCCTTTCGTCCCTCCATGTAGTTGATTTGGGGAGCTGAAGATTTTTGAGAGAAAAAAGGAAGATACAGATATATTTTACACGCATTCCCACCATGCCGCGCATGAAGACGGAGCTCACTTCCGAGGACATCGACGTTGGTAAGCATCCATTTTTCTTTGCTGCTTCGCTAATTATTCATGCTGTTACGGACTGGCGTAGCAGCGGGGGAATATATACACGTTCGAAACACCGAGCTCAACTCAGTACTGCAACAACACTGAACTAACTCGTTATTGCCACCCTTCTTTTAGCCCTCCATGCGCTTGATGTCATGTTCGGCGAGTCCCCGCTACTGATGAGTGTCGCCCCGATCCGCTTCATGGTCGTCGGCGGCACCATGGCCGTCAAGTACTTCCAGGTCCGCTCCATGACCAAGGACGTCGACTATTTGACCGACCCCAACATCGACTCCGACAAGATGTACCGCGCCGAGATCCGCACGGCCGTCCAGCGCGTCGCGAATGCGCTGGACATGGAGGAGGATTGGTTTAACGACGAGGTGAAGCTCTGGATACACGCGCCCAAGCGCCTGGGTCTCTTCCTCGAGTCGGTGGAGCAGAACATTGTCATTTTCCAAGGTACCAACATGACGATTTATGCGGCGCGTCTGGATTGGCAGCTGGAGAGGAAGCTACGCAGAATTACCAATGGGAAACAGACAGCCCAGAGCAACAAGGACGTCTCGGACGCCGTAGCTATCTTGAGTTATCTCAAGGGCGACGGGCCGCCGCTACGTGCTGCAGATCTCGAGGCCATGAACTTCAATGGCTTTGAGGGTTCCATGTCGAAGGGGGTCAGGAAGGTCAGGGAAGAATATAAGAAGCGTTTTGAGGAAGACGGCATTGTCGATTAGCTTATACCCCTTCCGGTTTTGAGATGATGATTGAAGCGGGATCTCCGAGCTCGATGCTCGCTGAAGTCGAGTATGGACATGCAGTAAAGTTGGTTGCGTCCAATTAGGATTGGTTTAGTTGTTCGTTCAAGTATAGTAGCGTACAAGTGATGTGTCAAATTGTTCGGAAGCCTCGCCGTGACGCGCTCGATATGTTGAGCCGCTTCCAAGGATTGGGCCGGACCGGCGCATCGTCGCACTCGTCTTCATCCTCGGAATCGCTCTCGCCGTCGGCGTCCAGGATCAGCCGGTTCTTCAGCCGTGGCACCGTCGCCACCCAATCGGGGCAGCGGTAAGGCACAAAGGGAGCGGGGGTGCCGTCGTCGGCACGTTCCACGGGTGGCGCGCGGCGGCGCAGACCCCACTCCAGGCGCCAGTTGAAGGCGGCGACCAGCTCTTCAATCAGCGCAGCCAGCACGGCGCGCCGTTCGGGGTCGCCGTGCTCGCCCGGGTCCTCGATCTGGTCCAACTGCCACTTGGTCGGCTCGCGGTGCTTCCAGAAGTACTCGGCCTCGTAGCCCACCAGGTTGTCGTCGAGGCCGCAGAAGCACTCGTACATGCGGTACAGGGAACGCTGGGGCGTGTCACGCCACCGGTAGATGGGCATGAGCCGGTATTCGTAGATGTGCTCGTACCGCGCGTGGATGAGCTCCGGGTGGTCGCGCAGGAATCGGGGGTTGTCCGGCAGCTTGGTCGGCCATTCCCACGGGTAGACGGGCCAGAGCAGTCGGAGCAGGTCCAGCGCGGGCGTCGTCGAGCCGTTGTTGGCGAGGATGCGCAGCGATCGTCGAATGCCGAAGGGCGAGTACCAGGGCCCACGCCACAGCGACTGGAATCTCCAGTAGTGAATGAGGAGTCTCCGTTTGATGTAGGAGATCCAGGTTTCCATCGCCCCCAAGTAGTAGAAGTCCTGTTTTTCTTTCTTTCTCGTCCAGATTTCGGCAAGCCCCCCCTTAAAATATCCGGGTGTCAAGTTGGTTGTTGTCGGCGGGGTCAAGCCTTCTTCCAAGGGCGAGGGAATCTCGTGAAGGTGCGACTGGTCTCTTGAGTGATTCCTGCCATAAACCAATAAGTTTCCCAAGCTCAGACGCCAGCGCGCGCCCTCACTTATACACAAAATCCAGGTGGAATTCCATCGTGAATGGCGGTGGAGTTTTTTCGGACTGATGTCACCAAGGCAGGGAAATAAGGATGGATGGGAATGGACCGTGCCTCCTGTCAGATCTACACGACGCTACGGGGACCTTTGTGGCGTCGACCTGTGGCTGACCAATAAAAGGGGGTTAAGGGGGTTAACAGAATGCAGGCGCGCAATTGATCTGCGGCCTCGTCTCTAAGCAACACAGCGTTGATTGAAATGCACACATGTTTGTTTGTCTGACAAAATATATAATTCTTGACTGCTTAACCTAGCCGTAAGGCCCTATCTATGTGACAAGATTCTGAAGTCCCTAAATAACCGTGTCTCCTGATATTGCCCCCCCTCCCCGGGAACCAAACCCCTATTTCGCTGAATCATCACATACAAAAATATATACATGAATATCAAACACCGTCGCGATGCCACAGGAACCTGAAATAAAAGCGGCCAAAGAAGCAGGGCAGAAGCGGCGAGTGACGAAGCATAACAGAAAACCCAACAAATCATCGCCTTCGTCGTTCGTAGCTCATCGCCATACCTCGTCCGCTGTTCTCTCGAAACCCCGTGATGCTCAAATTAGATCAGCCACTGTGCCCACCACAACACCCAATATTTTCCTATCCTACATGTCATACACTCGGGCGAATGCCAGACCTATCGTAGAGGCTCTTCTTGACCATTCCCCTCTTCGTCGTTCCTATGCCACTTTCGCGGGAAACGACCACCGTTTCTGAGGGCTTTTTGCCCCATCCTCTCACAGCTCCGGCCAACGCATGCGCAGGCCGTTAACCCAAGCACCATAGACCAGATCCGTGATTTTCTTGCTGTGCTCCATTCCAGGTTGCGGGTCACGACCAGGATACTTTGCAATGAGTGCCGCCTTCTCCCTGTCAGCTGGTTTCTTTGGGCTCCCGTTGCTGTCAACAGCTGAGCTTCCTCGTCTTCGGCGGTGGCTTTCAAGGTGAGGGTTGTTGGATGCAAGTACTAGCTTGGCAGGGCTGGGGATCTCCTGTTTTGGGGTACTCTTGATTATCACTGTCCCAGATGTTGTCCCTGGTTCTGGCGACTTGAGAGGTGTCGAGTTTTGAAGGAACGCGTTGGACAATCTGTTGTCTTGGGACATGTTTGCCACAAGGTTTTGCATCATATGATAAGCGCCCTCGGGGTCGATTGCATCCAGGCCGGCAAACGCGTCTGAAAGTCTCGCCAGTGCTTCACGCTTCGCCAATGCCGAGGTTTGCGCATGAAGCTCGCTCAGAGCGGGTTCCACGGCCCTGGTATATAATCGTCGCCCCAGCATGGCTTCCTTACTGTTGGCCTCGACAGCATGCGGGATTCGGTTCTCATTGGTGAAAACGTCGTTGGAGTCGGGCCATGAGACATGACCAGAAGTGGAACTATCGGATGGTACTCTCCTAAAGAGACGTTGGGAAGATCCGGAGTTGCCAAACGACAGGTCGGTCTGCAGCGGCTTTCTAAGCGCGGGAGCCGGCGGCGGCCCACGGACAGATCCAGTTCCGTTTATTTGGGACAAGGAGGGCTGTTTGCGAACTGTAACCTTGCGCGCAGTACCGGTGGCGGGAGACGAAGGTTGTAGAGGGCCGTCTTTGAGATCTAGTCGGCGGAGGGCATCCTCGGTCGCAAAGACAGATGATGGCTTTCTGGACCTGACCGTGGTTTTTCTAGGCATAACCGATCTGACCGTGTCAAAGACCCATTCATCCTTGTCATCTCTTGGCGAGAATGTCTGCAGTGTTTCTTGGTAGACCGGGCGACTCCTCTTTTTACTCTTAGTAACGTCATAGCTGCGCCGGCGTTCAATCAACTCCTGGAGTACCTCCACCTTGCCGGCATACCGGATGAACCGGTGCTTCAAGAGCTCTCTTGCGCTAGGTCGGCGTTCGGGCTCCTTCATGAGACACTGGCTAACAAAATCCTTGAAGTCTTTGGAAAAGCTACCCTCGAGTCTAGGCGGAGCACTCTTAGGGATCTGGAATAGAGCTTTCATGGGGTGCAAATTTGCATGAGGTGGTTCGCCAAGAGCCATCTCCATAGCAGTAATTCCCAAAGACCAAAGATCGGCTTTGTAGTCGTAGCCATTCTGTTGAATCACTTCTGGTGCCATCCAGAACGGAGTGCCAACGAACGTGTTGCGCTGCGACTTGATGTTGGTAAGTTGGGCGGCGACGCCAAAATCCGCCAGCTTGACTTTGCCTGTTTCCGATAGGAGGACGTTCGCCGCCTTGATGTCTCGGTGGATCTTGCCCTCGGCATGGAGGTATTCCAGGCCAGTCAAGAGCTCACGGCAAATGATGGCAATCTGAGTCTCACTGAAGACAGACGGCTCAGGTTTGAGCTTTTTGAGGCTAGTGTTAGCGATTGTGCAAGATGCATCCATGGATTTGCCAGCCTACCAGGTCTAAACAAGAACCGCCACCCAAGTACTCCATTACGATCCATAGCTTGCTCCCGCGGAGGAAGCTGGCCTTGTACTGGGTAACATGGGAACTGGCACAGGTGCTGAGCACTGAGATCTCAGCCTGGATATCCTGGATATCATCATCTGTTGATTCAAGGTCGATCTGTTGATGTTGTCAGCATGGTGCTGTGGGAGCAGGTAGTTGGTTGTTGTGGGGAACGGTTGCGGCCATGGTTGCGGCCCAGTCCCGGGCGACTTACATGTTTGATGGCGACCACCTCGCCCGTGGCCTTCTCAATGCCCTTGTACACTACTCCAAAGCTGCCACCTGTAGAGAAAAAAACGAGTTAATAGGGCTCTCAATCGAGGCCGAAGGAAATAGTCGACGTACGGCCAAGCTCCTCCAGGACCTGGTAATGACTTGCGATAGCCCCGTCTGCCATGTCGTCTCAGTTGTGATGGATCTCAGATACGCAGGACTTGCGCAGCAAAGCAACAATGATAGAGCCGGGCTCTCCTGCACAATGGCAGCGACAGGAGCAGCAGAAGTGAGGGCGCGATCAGGTCAAATACCACTTTACGCGTGGCCAGGAGAAAACGGGACAGGTCGTTCAGGAAAGAACGGTGACCGGCAACAACAACAAGGCGGTCTGCATGTAGGTCGAGTGAGATATAGTAAAGTTAATGTGGTGGTGGTGCTGGTGGTGCTGGTGGTGCTGGTGGTGCGTACTGTATATGGGCGGGCCTGGCGACGGGACAGCCCCAGCTCTGGGTTCCAGTTGGGTAGGAGCTGGGCTGGCCTGGTTGCTGGGGGAGCCAGGGCGGGCAGGCGGGAAAGCTTGGGTCAATTAGGTCACCCAGGCCCACTGAATCAACAGATTGCCAAACAGGGCAGTAGCAGTACATGACAGATCGGGTGGTGGGCACCACTAAGTAGCTGGGCCAGATGAGCAAGGATCTGGGAGGGAGCAGCACCGTTCGTGTTTTCAGCTGTGCTGTTGCTGTTACCAGCCAGCTAAGGTTCTTCTTTGGTGACGGCCTGGCAACCTGCAAATCAATAGTCTGCTGTCTTGCGGCTCTACCCTACAAGCCTACCATGTCCGCCGCGCCCACGCTCGCGCCCACTATTGACCCGGAGCTGTCTAGCAGTAGAAGAACGGATGGCAGAGAGAAGAAAGAGGAGAACAAGTTTAGAACCTTGCGCCATGCCGGGGTGCCTCTCCCAGTTATTGGGCGCGTCCAGCGCCTACGGCCAGGCATAAACACCGGCCTGCACTTGAGACATGGGTGGGCAATGCCCATGTCAACACCGGCCCAGACCAGGTTGCTTGTTGTCCTGCATTCCAACACTCTAAAAATGTATCGGTTTCGCGCAACAGATCTACAAAGCTGTGCGTGTGTGCGTCTGCGTGTATGCCCGCGTGACATGCGATTTGGTACTGCAATTTGCAGAGAGAACGCCTGAGGACGGTGTTCGCGTTTCAGTGAGGGCGTTGATGTACTACAATGGAAGGGCGCATGGATGGATGGACTCCTCTCTACTGCAGGGCTGCAGGGTCTGGTCGGTCCAGCACACCTACAGCCTAACAGCGCATGTGTACGGAGTCCCATACGGAGAGGTCCCGTACGAAGTGCAGTCCATCTACGGAAATATTGAATGGATTCAATGCGATCGATGCTGGCTGGCGATGTTCTTCTTTCTCTCTCTCTCTCGCTCTCTCCCCCCGCGGTGAAACAAAGCCATCTGCTAGGGCTTCATCCTAAAAACCAGCCTGAGACTGCCGGCGGGCTGGGTGCGACCTTGCTGTTTGTGGGGGTAAATGACGAAGATGACGAAAATCCAAGGACGAAAATAGGCCATGCCCGGCTGTTGTGGGTTGTCTAGTCAACTATCCAATCCCCTCTGTTTAGGTTGGCGACTCCGGGAGGCGCTTGGGCAGCACGGTGACCCCAAGCCACCTCGTCCTGGTCCTAGTCCTTGCAAGTAAATCTTCCGAACTCCAGCTCCCCTCCATTGATCATTGCACCTCCAGCTCCAGTTCGTCGTACGGTAGCAGGAATGGGACTCTAATCTCCATCGCCCGACTTACTGCTACTACTACTACTACTGTTACTGTTACTGTTACTGCCGCTTGCTGCTGCTGCTGCTGCTGCAAACCAGTCAACCTCGACCAGCCCTCCCAGAAATTCCTTGGTCGACCGATCGATAAGTTGATGTGTTGGCGTGCACGTAGCACCGCTTACCCCGTTCACTCGTGTTGACGATCTATCTCGGTCAACCTACCCGTTGATCCAATCTTCCGTCTTCGCCAGTTCCACTCAATCGCCTCACCGCCTGCCAACACGTCCCAATCGCACCGCGTCTTGAAGCCCAACGACACGACGACTCGATATCTCGACAAGCCAAGACTGGCCGAGTTTTGCAGAGCGTCTATTTTGACCCCGAGCTCGACGCACTCTCTTGCGACACGCCCTTGTTGGCGTAAAATAAACATCATCCTGTCGACAAGATAGGCGATACGGCGCCATGGTACCAGCGCCCCCGCAACTTCCTACGCGGTTTCCGTGCTGGTGCAGAGCCGTCTACTCGTGGGGAGGAGAGGTAAGTTTGTGATTCATCGCTATGCTATTTTCCCTTTTGCGAATGCTAACTGGGGCCCTTCTAGTCTCAACGAGACCTCGGTTTTGTCGAGGGCGATCTGATAGAATGCCTGAATGCCGGCGACGGGTCCTGGTGGACGGGAAGGCTACGGCGCAACAAAACAGTCGGCGTTTTCCCGTCCAACTTTGTCGAAGTCTTGCCCGACAGCTTTCGTCCCGTTACCAGATCGACCAGCCCGTTAATATCGAGCAATACACCAAGTCCCACCAATGGCACAACCAAGTCCAAAAAGCCGTTCCGCAAACCGTTCGAGGCATACGCGAAGGCTCCTCATTACACTACCGCTAAACAACCCGAGGTCATACGGGATATGCCAGAGCGTCAACCTTCAAAAATATCGATGCAGCCGTCAGCGCACTCGTCACATGGCTCCATTGGACAAGCGCCTTCAGGATACGGGTCTAGAGCACCATCTCCTCAACCGCCCGTAGATCGACATGGCTCTTGGAATTCAAGGGCACCGTCTCCTCAACCGCCTATAAACCGGCATGGCTCTTGGGACGTGAGGGGGGCATCTCCTGCTCAAGCTCATGGTCGGCATGGCTCGTGGGATGTTAGAGGAGTATCCCCCGCGCCACCCGTAGGCCGGCACGGCTCTTGGGACGTTAGGGCAACGTCTCCTGCACCACCCGCATCGCGCCATGGCTCCTGGGATGCCAGAGCACCGTCTCCGCAGCCACCGCTGCGAATGTCATATCACGGAGCCCGAGCAACATCTCCGCAACCGCCTCATCCCCTACAATATAACGCCCGAGCGCCGTCTCCTCTTCCATTCGATAACCACTACGGTGCTAGGGCGCCATCGCCTCAGCCGCCTCAGCATCACTATGGTTCTAGGGCACCATCTCCGCAGCCGTCTCCATTGCATTACGGATCCAGGGCACCGTCACCTGCACCCTCGTCCTATATACCCTATCGTCCCGGCGCCGAGCTTCCAAAATCGGACTCACCACCTCCGCCTCCACCCCCTCCTCATCGCACCGCGCTTTTAAATCGTGGAGGTTCGAATGCTTCCTACGATAACCGGCCTCGTACGCCTAGGGCCCCTTCGCCATGTCCGCCCTCGCCAAACGGAGATGGCTTTACCCCTCGCCTCTTAGAGAAGCTATGGACGGGGTCATCGAATCGTTAAGTGCACTGGGTTCGAAAAGACAAAAGGACCAGGAATCTCCGGAGCCCGTATTCGACCCGTGGTCACCCGAGTCGTTTGACATGGTCTCACATCGGTCGAAACGTAAAGCCCAAACCAAGCCACGGCCACTGACTTCAATGGGTGTGGCATTGCAGGATGAAGGCTATGAGACGTATAGCGGGAGCTCCTCACAAGAAAATACTCATCACAGCGGCTACGGTGAGGAGCAGAACCTCCCCCAGCTGAACAGCTACGTAGAGAGAATGGAAACTCGACTGCGGAAGATGCATCAACATAGTTCAAGCATGGGTGCTTTGGACAATCAAGAGATGCCGCCCCCACCGCCCCCAAAGAAAGCGGCATATCATCCTGAACGGCCGAAATCTTCGATGGGCGAGAGCGACAGTGACAGAAGACAACGCAAGCAAAAGCCTGCATATGAGATCCCACGCCACCTTCTTAATAGGACTTCGACAACGAAGACGGTTTCGACGAATGCTTCTTCAACCACCCAGAGTACGAACAGGAGTCTGATGAGCGGTGTGTCCGCCAGTGGAATCAGCGCAACCAGCGCCGGGAGCTTGGCACGCAAGAACCGCAGTCGTGCACGCAGCGCTTTAGGGTTTCGGGACGGCGACGATGACGACCTCGAGCGATCGACTACCCCTTTTAGCGGCATTTCTTACCATGCCAGCCACTCCTCTTCCCAGGTCCGCCCACAGTCGCAAGCAGGATTCCGCGACGAGGGCATTGCTGCGGTTGGTGGTCTTGTGCAACCCGGCAACGCCAAACCCAAGAGATCAAATTTCATCAAGAGGATATTGGAGGCGACAAAGACAGGAGTTGCCAGCGGCCGCAGTAGTATTGCGGCGGGGGCGGGATCTGGGGCTTCATTGCCCATGGGCCGTGGACCTACCAACAACAGAATGACCGGAATCGCGGGTGGGAGCGCCAGTAGTCCCCAACTTTCACGTGACGCCGGCAGGGAAATGGGCTTGAGCAGCAATACCGGCGTGGACTGGGTACAGGTGCGGCGGGATGTGAATCGATCCAACACTCTCAGCAAGAACGAGCGTAGTGAGCGTCGTGATCGATGTCAAATGCTGGATTACCCCGCCATCGACCCGGTGGACGAATTCGTCGAGAGCATCGAGGGTGACGAGGGTGCTGACGGCATGCCAGTTCATGAGCCTACTAACTACCAAACGATCAACCTCGGCCAAGTCGACAAGAATTCACGTTTCATAAGCAATCTGCCCCCTATGACCACTGCTGTCACCCTCGCCACGACTTATGTCTGTCGGCCGTATCGAAGTGACGTACAGAGACTGCGGGCCATATTTACTTGGGTAGCAGAGCAAATCAATTGGGAAGAGGACTTCGAGGGTGAGGTGGACACCCGAAGGGTTATCCAAACCAAGAGAGGGTGTGCCGAAGAGTACGCTGCCCTCGTTCACGAAATGTGTACCTCGGTTGGGTTACATTCGGAAATCGTCCGTGGCTATCTCAAGACTCCAGGGGAAATTCCAGAGACGAGCATTATGCCTCGGTCCAATCATTGGTGGAATGCTGTCATCGTCGACAACGAATGGCGTATCATGGATTGTTGCCTTGCTTCTGCGTCGAACCCACAGCGAAGCCTGTACTCAAGTTCGAGCAATGTGAACGCCGACAGCTGGTGGTTTCTTGCGCGACCTTCGGAGATTTGCTGGACGCACATTCCGGAGCACCATAGCCAGCAGCACATTTGCCCGCCTATCTCGCATGAGATCCTTCTCAACCTGCCGGGAGCTTGCCCTCCTTACTTCCGGAATGAGTTGGCTATGGTCGATTACAATACGTCGCTCACACGGATCGAGGACCTGGAGATGGTCCATGTCAAGTTTAACGTCCCGGCCGATATTGAGATTGCGGCCGAGATTGAGGTTCGCGCCTTTACCCGCGACTCGGACGGCGACTTCTTCGAGTCAGGCGACACGGTAAAGAAACGGGCTTTGGCTCAAGCGGAATGGTTTAATGGAGTCAAACGCTATACGGTCAAGGCACTTCTTCCTGGCGACGAAGGCACAGGAGTCCTCAAGGTTTACGCCGGTAAGCGTGGCCTGATGCACAGCATCAAGGATATCCCGCACCCACTGGCTTTTGCCCTACCGGTTATCCACACGGGAGAAAACCCGCCGTATGAGTTTGTGACACGGCATCCAACACCGCACGCCCAGAGGCACGATATTTATGTCGTTCAGCCCCAATGCCAGCGCCTGGCTCTGAACAATACCTTTGTTTTCGCCATCCGCCAGCACCCGTCCCTGTCGCCCGTCTCCTCGATGACGCCAGCCACCAATCCGGGAGCACCGTCCCCGATTCCCTTCGCGCGCCCCGGCAGCGCGATGAGCATGAGCTCCTCCAACCCTAGCACGGTGAGCAGCAGCGGCTATGGCGGTGGCACGTCGGTGGGCGGCAAGAAGCCGGCCAAATTGGCCATCCAGACCCCGGGTGGAAAGATCCTGCGTCTCATGCGCAAAGAGGAGCGACGTGGCGTAGGCGTCGGCGGCAAGAACGTTGGCCCTGAAGAGGAGGTCAGTGATGGAGGCACGTGGGAGACCATTATCAAGTGCTCGGAACGTGGAGTGTGGAGAGGCCTGGTGCTCGCCGATCGCACGGCTAGGTGGTGTGTCTTCGCCGAGTGGGTTTGCATGGGCTAACGTTGGATGTCCTGCCCCTTCATGGCTATCTATCTGCATTGGGCGAACTCCTGGAGAATATTCTCGGAGGACGCTCTCATAATCCCGGCGTTGGTATTTGTTTCTACTGGCAGAAGCGACCAGGCGACATTAATAACCAATTCCCACAGAAGCGTCGTCGCTGGTACAGCGGCAGAGGAGGTTGCGAGCATGATTGTTGTTGATGCATTTTATTTTTTTCTCCTGGCATTTTGCATGTTGTCGAGGCGTTTTGCAGGGAGTCCTAAGGCTTTGGCGGGATTTTACATGGGATCTTCAGGATGGGATTCCTGGTTTGCACAAGGAACTGATTTCGAGGCTGCATCTTCCGAGGGGGCTCAGGCTGCCATGGCCCCCCCCATCTCTCCGTGTATGGAATACTTGCATGTAGGAGTTTATATTCGCCCGGCGTTCGTGTATACTAATGTGTATGGAGATGGCATGATTCCCGAGAGGACAGCCAATGCAAATTATATTCATGATACACATTGTGTATGCTGTTTCCCTGCTTGCCTCTTGTGACGAATGTGACATGTTGTTCCATACTCAAGCCCCGAGAATAGATCTTTCGTTACTATCCAAGCTGGCTGTCATGTATGAAATAGGAGTAGTTAGAGCTAGCTACCGCCGCCATATAGTCTAGAGTCGCCCTACAGAGTACTAGCCAGGATCTGTAGAGTCCACGATCCTTGGGTGAGGAGTACGTAGTCTTTCTGGAGATAACGGGACGGGATGGAGGGTGGAGTTGCAATCCACTCAGGATGCATACTTGCTTACTACTGGCAACAATTGCGAATGATGATGCCGAATGATCACAAGGTTACGTAAACTCCAGGGTCCCATTGCATTGCTGGTGTGCGAGCAAGCAGATGCTATTACAGCGACTTCATGACAAGAACCTTTCTTCCTGGATTTACCGCTCGAAAGTCTCGTCTGGACTATTAGCGAGCCACCATACAAGAAGTTGCGCCCCGTCACCTACAAGCCATCAAGTGGCGGCGCTGTGCCGCAGCTCCTGCAATGCGAATGGAGGCCGGGCGGATCTGGAAGCCCGCACTCTGATGCCGAACGAAGGGGCCAAGGAGAGGCAGGCGAGCTTCACTCTTGCTCCGAGCTGGTTCTACTAGGAGAAAGCAAGATCCCTAAGCTATCACAAGACAATTACGATGAAGACCTCCCCAATAACAGTTGCCATTCTCACCCACGCTGTCCGGGGGCTTGCCTCCCCAACCGCCCCTATAGACACAGGACAAGCTGCTACTGCCGCCGCCGCGGAAGCAGTGAGGGAGAACGGCCAATCATCCACCGCAAGTCACGTTGTGGAATACGGCACTGCCGCTGGCACCACGAGCCAAGGCGAGAACAGGTTCCTCGGGCTCATTCAGGGCTGGCAGCACCGCCGGGCAAGCGGCTACTACCTCCTAACGGACGCGTGCGGCGACGTCATCACCGAGTACCAGGAAGCCCGGCACGTGCGACTAGCGGGCTGCAACGTGACGGACTGCACCGTGGAGCTGCTGGACCGTGAGGCCGACGACATAATGATCAGCAAGAAGATGACATCATCCTCTTCGTCTTCTACGTGGTGCAACGTGCCCGTGACACAATCCGCAGACCCTATCACCAGCCTCATGGGCCACTTGAGATGCCTTGCCTCGGTACGTCCTTCCTCTTTTCCTAAAACGTTCTTTGTCTGTGGGTTATCAGTTGTGAAGGCGAGAGTATCGTGGCTAAAAAAAACAATAAATCGTCGTCACAGTTATCACAGATATCATATCAAAGCATACCGGGAGCATGTTTGACTTGTCGGCGAGTGGTAATGGGAAACCGGATTTCCTACCGAGGCCAGACGGGTGGGAGGTGTTATACTCAACAGCCGGAGATGAAGATGAAGATGAAGACACAGCGACAAAGGCTTTCCTCAGACATCGCACTGGGCGGATTCGAACCTGAAATATGGTCGGAGCTACGGCGATGAACGATGGGCACAGTCATGTATTATCAAGATGTCTTAAAGTATCATCTGCGTAAAAGTATTGCGGGATGTAACATCGTGTATTCGGTAACTGTCATCATACCTACACGTATACATATGTATTTATTGAACAGAGCCCGAGGGTAATGAGAGCTTCTTTCATCTGCACTAAACACTTCCAATGTCTTGAAAACAAACCCTTGCTGGTCGCAGGTAGATTCATATACTATCCACGGGTTTGAAAGTATGTAAGAGAACAGAGTAGATGCCTTCATCAAAGGCTATCACGGATATATATATATTATTGAAGGCTTTCCATCCCTGCATGTCGAGTAGGGGCAAAAGGCATGTGAATGAACCCAGAAACCACGCAACACTACCGGGGCTCGGAGCCAAGAGATGGCGAAGCTGTACCACCTGACAGCTCTGCTGGTAGATTGAATATAAATCAAGCTAAATCAATGGATAATCCTACACTATATGTGTAACTAATCACGTGGAGAGCCGAATGCTTTTAGCCCCTTTAGGGCATCTATCATCTCTAGTAAGTGATACTCAGTCTAGCCTTCTGTTGCGACTCGAGTCGCCTCTCTCCAGCAGCGAGTCGCGCTCGCCTGCTTCATCGCGGCGCTTGGCATCGGAGCCATCGGTTCCATTGTCGTCGCGGTACAGGATGTAGTGCTGCGCCATGAAGAAGACGTCGTACATCATGCTCACGTTGCCCAGGGCGAACTTGACGGGGTTGCCGGTGATGCCGCTCCAGTCACGCTGCAGGTACGAGTCGATGCCCTGTTGGGCGATGCTGAGGGTGCCGCCGCTGAAGTCAAGCAGAATTTGCCAGATGCTCCAGCCCCGGGTGCTGCGGTTGCGGTAGTTGGTCAGTAGCTGCGGCGCGTACTTGATCAGCGTCACCAAGAGCTTGACGTAGGAGATGGTGTAGACGGCGTCGAGCCAGGCCCACGAGGTGCGCGCGTCAGCGCCCGGGTCGGAGGCGGCCACGACAAACACGATAATGCACACGGCGAGGACGGAGCCCGCGGCCACGGCGACGATGCCGCGCGAGGGGCGGTTGCCAGGCGCACGCTCGAACCCCCAGAGGGCGGGCAAGAAGTACTGTGACGTGGTGAGGGTGCAGAGAAGGACGGCGTGGGCGGCAAAGACGATGTCATTAAAGGCGACGGTGGGCGTCAGGCCGTGGTTCCGGACCGCATACTGGGCACGAATGACAGGGGAGTAGTAGAAGGCCATATTTGACGTCAGATAAGCGATGAAGCCTGTCCATGTACCCTTCTGGTTAGTCAGGCACGACTAGACGCCAGTCCATCAAACGACCCCTGCCAAGACGAGACAAAGGAGAGGTTCCATACCAAAGACGTTGATCATGGGGAAGTCAACGGTTGTGCCCGAGGTCGACCGGCGCCTCCAATTCAGCAGGGGCTGGCTGTAGAAGGAGGCCGACCAGCACAGGGTGTACACCCAGCCGAAGACGGCCGAGATGAACTCGAGGAACAGCATGGAGGGTTTCTTCGTCTTGGCTTCCTTGGAGATGGGTGCGGACAATAGGAAGGTCGATCCTTGGCAATATTCTCGTTGTTCGTCGTCGCAATGCAATGCAATGCAACAATGCAGGTGATTGATGAGTAAGAAAGCGTGATAACACTAGCGGACGGCGCCGGCAGCAGGCAGGCAGGTAGGCAGGCCAAGAAAGAGGCAGTTTCTAGATCGATTGATTAAAAGTGGTGCTCTGGGCGACGGTGTCTGGTCTAGGCCACGCACTTCTGCACGCACCACGGGCAGTACACGTACACGGGCTGGGGGCTGAAAAAGAAGCGAACAGGCGAGCAAGGCGCGAGTGTGTTGGGCGTGTTGGGCGTGTTGCGGGCGGACCCGGGCTGGGCTGGGCGGGCGACAAGAGGGAAAGCCGGTTGCGATAATTGCGATAAGAGATAGGCAAGTCGAGGACGTCAAACATCAGCCCATTTCGCCAGCCTTCAGCCTTACCGCTCCACTGCCACATCCCTTGGACTCCGAGCCATCCCCGTTCGGGCTGGTGGCTGTCGATAACCTACGGAGTGCACATCGGGAAATGTAGGACTCCACCGCTTCGTGACTAGTACTAGGTAGTAGCTACGTGAACAGCAACACAGCGTTGCATGCCGGCAGAGTAGGGACCAGGCCTCTAGCATGCGCATGCAATGCAGCCAGCAGCAGACGGCCAGTGCCTCGCGCTTCGGGAAGAATCCCTGAGCCGCATGCAACCCATCGTACGAACATGACTGTCTCGAAAACAAACGCCCTTCGCGATTCGGGCCATCTGCTCATGGTCGTATCACGCTACGGCAGGAATCGCCTGATGCTCAACCTGTATATTATATATATATATCTATATAATATATACTACTTCTCCCCTCCGACTAATATGCCATATACATAACAACCAGAACAATCCAAGAACACACACACACATTCCATCTCATATTCGATACTCAACTCACTACTCCTCCACAATCCATCCACCGCCATCATGGACCACACTACAAACTCACCAACGCTGATGGGCCTGCCGGTAGAGCTGCGTCTGGAAATATACTCGTACCTCTTGACGGTGCCCGAGGATGATGACCACAAGTCTCCCTCCTCCTCCGGCACATCCACCCCCACCTCCGCGAGACCCCCCATGAAGCGCAACCCCTCGTCGTCGGCCTGCTCCACGCCCAAGCCCGTCGAGCTGTACCCGCAGATCCTGCGCGCCTGCCGCCAGACCTACGACGAGGCCGTCGAGACCCTCTACGCCTCCAACAAGTTCGCCGCCCACAGCAGCATGCTGACCACCTTCCCGCGCCTGCACAAGGGCAGCGCCCCGTCGCCGCCGCCCACCTGAGCCAGATGATCCGCCGCTTCACCCTGCGCCTGCGCCTCGACGTCGCCCCCAACTTCGACGCGCACCAGGCCACCGCCCTCCTCAGCGGCCTCGACGAGCTCGAGGTCGACGGCTGGCAGGCCCAGTACCTCGGCGCCGACATTGGTGCCCTGCGCATGCTCGAGGGCGTCCGGGGCGTCCGCCGCGCCCGCGTCTGGGCCGGCGGCTACGAGGCCTACGCGCTCTGGCTTCAGAACAACAGTAAGTTCTACACCCCTACTCCTCAAGGGGCTCTCTTTCCCCTTGTAGCAGTTTCCATACTGACCAACCACTTCCGCAGTGATGAAAGGCATCGGCGAGCCCATGGACGAGTTCCACGAGGAATCCGATTCCGATTCGGCATCAAGCGAGGACATGTGAAATTCAAGGTCAACCTCATACCTGTAATTTCGCTTCTGTTCTTCTCTCGCCTATCTTCGTCTTTTCTGCCGCATTTCAGCACGCGAATACCCACTATCCATTCTGTCCTGCCTTGCTGTTTTTGTTGTACCATCAAGCATTTTTTAAGGAGCGTTGCATCATCTTGGAGTTTGGGAAACAAAAACTTGGGGGACAAGCGGGCCGGCAATCACAGGTGTCTGTCCCAGCTTACGAATATATACGAACACAAATAGACCCATAGACTAATCATCATGAACTTGTCGATTATACTTCATTCCAAAGCAAACATCGTTTCTCTAAATCTCGTGACTTTCATTATGGTCTATGGGGGTATCCCAAGTCCAGCCAGCAGCCCCTGATCGGTGGCGGCGGTCAACCAATCCCTTTTAACGACCCCAAAAAACTGGCAAATCCTCCAGATCTTTCAAGCATTCATTTCACCCCATAACGCAGACCATCCTCCAAAGACAAGGCAAAACGACCATCGCTCTATCATGGACCACTCCTCCCATATTTGCGCGTCTGCTTCCATATGTTTGCAAATGAATTCTGCGAAATCTACTCAAACAATCCTTGCAAGGCAAAAGATCTGGAAAAAGGCAACTCAACCAGAGTAGCCCAGTGAACAAAGCCAAACGAGAAAAAAGCAAGATCGCCTCCTTTCCTTCCTCAACGCCGATATTTTCATGCAAATGACGTCGTGGCTCGGTCTATGTCTGAACCTATTGGACACGCGATGTCTTCAAAAACCCACGATGTGATGTGTTCATCGTCGCAACGGGGCGATGAATCTTGCGAGCTCAAAAGATCGATGGCGACCTCCAGTGCTGACGGCTCTAGAGGCCACTGGATAACACCAACGGGTATATTGATGGAGGGTCCCACCCAGGGCGTATCCAGACGTGACGCTGCCGGTGTGAGTTTAAACAGATTAAGCTTTGGCATTTCCACCGAACATGGTCGGCAAAGTCTTCCAAGCCTTGGCGTCGGGCAGTCTGAACCGTCCAAAGTCCTCATCCAGGTCCAGGATGATCTTCAGCGCATTGCGACTACGAGCATGAGGAGATGCGATGTCCTTTTCCTTGATGGTGGAGACAACCTCGGCGATACCGGTGTGGGTTTGTTCGGGTTTGGCACTGCCAGGGAAGGGCAGCACGTTCTGGAGGACTTCGTAGGCAGCAAGCGTAAAGCCAAACTGGGGCGATGATCGGAGAATACGGGCAGGGCCACCCTTGAAGAAGGCCTGGAAACCTTCTTCTTTCATGATAGTCGACGCGGCGTGCCGAAGCCCAGTGTAGCTTGTGTCACCCTTACGTGCCTCGACTTGGAGACGGGTCTTGATGACGTCGCAGGGAGTCGTCAAGTATGCAGCAGGCATACCGGCAATGGCACCGGCAGTCAAGAGTTGGAGAACCCCGAGCCGTTTGGTCGGAGACTCACCGAAAAAGTCCCGCTTCAAATGGCTGTAGGTGGGGAAGTAGATTGCCGAAAAGGGGACGTCTCGAAGCAAACATGCACTGGCTCCTTTATAGAGGCCCGCCAGGCCGAGGTTCTTAACAATCCACATGGCGGAGCGCTTGCCAGCTCCGTTGGCTTCCTTGACAACCTCACCCTGAACTTGCAGGCGGATCTTGACGATCTCGAGAGGATTGGTGAACACCTGCGCAGGACAAAGGTTAGCTGTGGGCCCGTCACAGGATCTGGGGCAAACTTACAACTTGACAGGCTCCCGCACTGCCACCGGCCAAGATCTCAGCCCAAATGTTGATGTTTCCGGTCTTCTTGTCCGAGAAGTAACCACGAACCAGGTCGTTGACAGTAAGCTTGATGGCCTTCTCAGGAGCGACACCCACCAACTGCGGAAGCACGCCAGAGTACAAGCCTCGGAAGCCCTCGTTCGTGATGACTTTTCTAAAGCAGTCGATTGAGTTCTTGTACAGGCGTTGACCTGGGTCCGCACCTCGTTGGTTCTGCATCCGTGTCTTGACCAGGTCGACGGGGTAGACCATGAAAGCACCAAAGGCGCCAGCAGCACTGCCGAGCATGAAGTTGTAGGCCGACGCGAGCACACCATGCAGGGCATTTTGCGTCGTGGTCTTGGCCTTGGTGACTGCGTCGCCATGCGTTTCTTCCGAGTAGCCACGGTGTCTCCAGGATGGATCAAGGACCTTCGCGAAGTCGAATAGGCCCAGTCTACCGGAAGGCTCATCGAGACTGGCGAAGTGGAAAAGAATGTCGGCCTCCATGGGAGTGAAGAGGGAGAAACGCGTTATCTTGGCTGCCTCGTTCAGGAACTCCGTCTTGGTGATCTTGCCGTCGGAGCTCTTGTCACATGCTTTCCGGATGATGAGCTCTACCAGATCCATCTCCTTAATCATGTTCTGGAATGCTCGTACGTTGGCATATGAAATCTTGCTGCCAAGAGAAATGTTGCACAAAGTCGACAGGTTCTCCAAGAGATGGTCAGAGAGCTTGTGCTTGGAGGTCTCGCGAATGATGCGTTCGAAATCTTCGGGCTCGATGTAGCCGTCGCCATCCTTGTCGAAGAGAAGGAATGCTTGTCTGATCCGCTCACCCTGCAGACCACGAAGCATCTGGGAGAACTCGTGGTATGTGAGGGTATGGCGTCGGGTCTTGTCGCCAATGTATAACTTGGCCCATTGGCACTCCCAATCAAAGGGAATGCTCTCTGGGCCCTTGTTCAGCTCACAAAGCCGCCGGAAGTCGTCGTACGTAACGTTGCCCGTGCGACCAACGTCGAAGAGACGGAAGGCGATCTCGTACTCAGCATCGGCCTTTGCCAATAAGTTGTTGTAGGCAGCCCAATCGGAAATACTGAGCTTGCCAGTGCTCTTGCGGTCGGCGACGCGGAAAAGGAGGCCATACTGCTCGCGCTTGATCTTGCCCTAGTGAGAAGCGAGATGTTAGAATCCGTCCTGCGCTGGTTGGCGAAGCCAATGGTTTCCATGAACACTTACATAGTCTTCATCTTGAGGTGCGATGGCGTTCACAAACTCATCCTCGCCCATGTAGAGCTCACCAGACTCGGCATCCTTGACTGCGTGATGAACGAAGTAGGCACGAGTCTTGGACGAGAGCTCTACGGGGTCTTCAGTACCCAGGAGGGTGTCCTTGACAGCCTCCTTCACTATTGTGGGAGTAGACATGGTTACCGATGGATGGGAAGTCGACAACAAGCTCGTAGTCGCAGCAGAGACAGTGGGACAGACACGTTCAGTGCTTGTTGGGTCGGTAGAGACCGGAGAGAACCACGAATCAGGCCAAATGGTCGGGGACTCGGGTGTGGCTTAACGAATAGGGAGCGGTTGCGACTGTGTTTTTGTTGTCGCTTTCTTCCCTTCCTCCAGAGTGCAGAGAGTGAGTGACTGGGCACGAGCCAGGTAATATTGATTACCCCGGCTCAGACTAGTAGATGCGGGATTAGGAGCAACGGAACTAACGGGAATGACCGGAACGGGGAAGGCTGCGCTTCGTTCTCTCTAAAAAATATCTCGATCTCTGCGAAACAATGCTGGGCAAGGATTGGCTATGGGAAAAGTAGAGAAGGCACGCAATGGGGTGAGGGGAAAAAACGAAACAAGGGTGCCGGCGGTAGTGATCCACGATGACAGAGTCAAGACGAGAGAGAAAAATGTGTCAAGCTCCACCGACAATTGCTTGGGTGCTGATGACGAGAGATGCAGGTCTGGCATGCACAAGATTTTAGCGAATGAGTACCTGACAAGCTGACCCCAAAGACCTGGGTCGATGATTGTTTCCCTCCCGCTGACTGGAGCGGTAAGGCGCTTGGCTTCTGAGGCTTGTACTAATAGGGTGGCCAGATGGATGGCCAGATGGATGGCTAGATTGGTGGCAGCCGGGTCGCAGCAGGATGGGTCGTGGTTGGCTGGCAGCTGGGTGCAGGTCCAGAACCGGTCCTCTCAGTAGTTGGTAGTCCTCTAGTCCTCTAGTCCTCTAGTCCTCTAGTCCTCTCTTAGTTGGGCGCAGAGCTGGGGGTTGCTAGCGCCGTTGGCGCTGGCAGGCGGATGGGCGCTAGCCGATAGCCGATAGCCGATAATGAGATAAGCCGTAACGGGCTTAGCGTCCTTCGGCCCGTTCACCACCACCTGCGACTCTGTGCCTGATCCCCTCCATGTGACATGGGCTCGGGCTTGGTAGGGTTCGACGCAAGTAGGTATACTTGGGAAGTATAAACCCACGGCTGCTATGGTTCCTATAGTCTAATCTCACGACAGGTAAGCACCGGTTAGTCAATGTGACAGGATCTGTACGGCCCCGCCAACAATCGGACTTCTGTTCGGCGCAAGAGAGTCCAGGGACTATTGACCTACTGAGAACTGTGTGCAAAGATGGGAATCAGAAAACCCCAAGATGGACAATGCAGGTAGAGGCACCCGAAACCTGACGCTAGGAAAACATTGACAGCTTACTTACAAGGGGTGCCCATGTTGAAAAGTATATCGTCTGGGAACCAAGCGACAACGACAGGTATTAGTAGTATACTAAATAAGAATGCATGAAAACATTGCGAAACAGCTGTATGACAAACGCTATTGGGGAAAAGGACCATGTTTACTTAGGTATGTATATATGCACAAAGAATAACAGTCAATTCAGGGGACGGGGGTTCGCAAATCATGTCTTTCGGCAAGTGGTCAAGCTCAACATTGGATTTCAGGGGTACAGCTTTAGTACGTCATTCTTTGCTGATGCGACTTGACAAGCAACCAGGGGTCATGCTCACGATCAAGGATCGGATGCAGAATCAACTGCAAATGAAAAGCCACAGGCAACGATACGTCGCGCACGAGGCACATATGATCACGCACACCGAGTGCAAATGGGAGAAAGCTGGCTTGTCAATGAAATGCTTCCATCCTTACGTTCTATGGCAGCAACACAGGGACAACAAGTCCGCCTGTGATATGGGGATGGAATAGAAAACTATGTGCGACCTCCTGCCCGAGGCAACAAAAGGCAAATATTATACTTTAACACAAGACTGTACAAAAGGCCCCTGCAAAGCTGTCACTCTTTTAAGGAGACAACCCAGGGGTGTATGCGCACGGGGGATGCAAAACAAATGCAGTGGAGCAGTCCTTAATGCAAATAGAGGCTGCCAATATTAACGAAGCCATTGCTCGCCTGTCCGCTCTTTTCCGGTGATTCCTACGCCTAGAGCCTGTGTTTGCCAATGCACACAGGTGCATGATGATGTCTATGATCTCGTAAAAAGAGACCTACCAGGAACGCCGAGATGTACCATGCCTTCGCTCATTGCAAACCAAATCCAGCGCGATGGGGAATCTCGTATGGGTCGTAACCGTCATGAAGCTTCGTAAGAGGGCCCAAAGGGGCCCATTATTAAATGTAAGGGGGAATCGTAACGCAGGCCGATATGCCCAGGCAACGATGTTGGAGGCTGCAAAATGGTTCCATGCAGAGAAACAGCTGTCCATCGCCTGGGTCCCCAAAGAAATTGCGACCCGACCGCCCCCCGTGCCCAGAAACACGGGATAGTTCAGAGGCACCAACTCGTTGCAAACGGTCGGCGCTTGTTCATATGTACAGCAAGAATTAGTTGGGGTGTGGGCCAGGCGTTATTAAGTCTGAGACTCGAGTCTCGTGTCTGTGGTGACTGAAGTAACTCGGGGGCAGATTCAGCATTGCGTCGGTATGGGCATCCGGTATGGGCTGTAGTCGTTTCCCGAGGGGAAATATGATGTGCTGGTGGATTCTTCGTCGGGGGTTTGAGAAGGCCATGATAGAGGGGTTGTTGCCAAGTATGGAACAACGAAGCCGCTGCGAATTTCGTTCTGCACGTATGTTGCAGCTCGCTTGTAACGCTTATCGGAGTACTTCTCAAACACGGCGGCGTGGTGGCGGGTGGCAATGCGACAGCAGTCCAACATCATGGCCACAACAGGCTTCAATTGTGTGAAAGTGTAGCCGGAATAGTACACGTGATCAGGCGTCTATCAGTAAGGATTAGCATCGTGCCAAGGCTAACTTATAACATCAAGCGTGCTTACCCATTCGCCCTTTTCCAGGATCAGACGGGAGAGGCAGTGGGCGCCAGCTGCCGTATAGCTGGGAGGCGTGGCCACAAAGCGCTCGTCCATCAGAGCGACCTCCAAAAAGTACTTGGACAAAGTTCGTGTCTCGAGGTCATAATCATCTGCCTTGCTGATGCGTCGAAGGAAGCTCATCGGACCCGGCCAGCCAAGGCAGAATTGTAGCATACTAAGCATAAATCGCTCCGCCTTAAGGATCTCGTCGACTGTGTAACCGCTATCCACCATATAAACGATTTCCTGGACCGAGGGACAATTAATTTCCTCGTACTTGGCTGCAATGAAGATGGCCGTGGCGCCAACGAGCTGCAACTTTCCGAGGGAAACGACCTTGAGCGAGAGGAAACGGTCGATGTAGTTTGCCGTAAGGAACAAGGTTTCAGGAAGAAGGCCAAAACGGCCATGGACTTGAACGACCCAGTCCATCAGAACACCACGCATGGACCATTGGATTTCGGTCTGCGAGTCCATGTAGTGAGGGTTCGGTAACAGTTTGATCTATACGGCAATTCGAGCGTCAGTTTCTGTCGAGTTGCTTGTACTAATGAGCACAGCAAAGTGGGACTTACCTCCATCTCCCGCATGTACTCAAAGATCTCATCACCATATTCTGCTACCATACTGATGTCCCACTGATCCTCTTCGATCTCCTCAATAGTTCGTTTGCTTTCCACCATCTCTTTTGCGTTCTCCAACTCGGTCTGGCCTTTTTTCCAAGCTTGGGGGAAACATGACGGTCATTTCGAACCCAGTAGAAGTACGGGTAGCGTCGTTATTGCGGAATGAATCAGCTGTGGTGAACCCTTGGTCGTCGTAAAACTCTTCCTCTTCCTCGTCGTCTGATATCTCAATGACTTCCGCAGCGGGGTTGTGGTGAGAAAGGAGGTAATTGGAACCAACTTCGACACTTCCGACGCTCGATTTGGCTGGCCCAGTTGCCTCGGGGAGATAGGGGCCAGATACCAAAGCACCCTTCTCCGACTCCAGCGCCTGGTACTCGTGAGCCTGGGGATCCTCTTGAGGTAGCTCTTCAACGGCGTCCAGATATGGTGTTTCGGTACGATTGTCTTCTTCGGAATGGGAAACCCATGTACGATTGCTGGTCTGCTGGGCAGTCTTCAAAGCCGGCTGGCTCTGATGGTGTCGGGGCTGGCGTGGTGCAGCCTCCGGTTGAATAGCGGATGCGCTATCAGACTCCGAGGAAGGAATGATGAGGCCTTTCAAAGCCTCCAAGTTGGAAGACTTGACCTCCCCACCCGACGTAGACGGGCGAGGGAAGCTGTCGTGGTAGATGGACGAAGACGCTCGCTTTGGTGCAGCGGCACGGGCAGGAGCTTGGGAAGGAAGCTGCGAGGCGCCCTGTTTCAAGGGCATTATGTAATGGTCATTACCCACCGTAGGAAGGCTCGACAGGCCACTCTTGGAGGATGGGCGCTGCGCTGGGCGCGCAAAAGCGGCATCCTTGGTGCTATTCTTAGGTGCATGAGCTCGGACTAGGTTTTCCTGAGATGATGCAATAGCAGCCGAAGCCGCGGCGACGGATGCGGTAGAAGGCATACTCGGGACCGAACCTTGCGGTTTGACAGCGAGCTTGGGTTCATCGGGAAGAATTGCCCTGACTGTGTTGCTTCGGTCTGCAAAAGCAGTGCGCTTGGCTGCAGCCTGAAGAGAACCGGTGACAGGCTGGAGCAGGTTACCGGTTGACTTATATCTTTGATGGAGCGATTGCTGCTGCTGCTGCTGCTGCTTGGCAAGGGTCGGGTCCAGGTTCTCGTTTCCTGCAACCGCGAAGGTTCGCGCAGGTCTGAAGGGCTGTTCGAGGGAGAGAAAAAATGTCAGTCTTAGCACATCAAATCAACAAGCTGAGAAACAATGTACATGGATGCGCTTTGGATGGATAGAGGATAGAGATGGGAGATAGGGCTGGGGGATGGAACCAGGTCTGGCTCAAAATGGCAGCGCGTTCATCGCCAGGTTCATAGAGCCACACTTCTAATACTATGACACGAACCAGCCTTCACTTGAGCGCGTCCAAGGAAATTATGATCCCAGTGAAGCTCTGCTTGACCAAGGCGACCTGGTCAGGCATGTGCGCTTATCACGGCTCGAGGCATTCGAGCGAACCATGGCAAGCGCAAATGCGATATGAACAACGGGGACAACAGATGGGCGCATAGGTGGGCTGCAAGTGTGGTGGCGGTAGGTGAAGATGTGGTAGACTCACTCTAGCATCCATGGTGAAGGCGATGGTTGTTGGTGTTGAGATATCGGATAGCTCTACTGGATGAAGCTATTGACTCTGTATAAGAGCTATCCTGTTCAGCAGCGGGCCAGATAGGGCGAGCAGTACCGTCAAAAATAGACAACTGCGGATGTCTGCAATGGATGTACAAGCTGTAGAAAAGGGCGCGACCAAAATTGATGGAGAATTGCTCATCAATGCATTCAATATCGCAAGGTGGCTCGTGTTGTTAAGCGCAATCAAACTTGTAGTTAGATCGTGTTTATGGGTAACAAGGTTGCGCGTTGTCCCCTGTACTGGATGCCGATGCAGATAATGGCCCCAGTTGTGCAAGGCCGCCGAGCTGAGGATGTGAGATCTAAGGCATGTGCAATGAATCGGGTCGCAAGTAAGGAAAATGAGGGTTGAGGGCCTCTCACGTCTCCATCAACTGGATCGATGTATGATATGGTAGGGGCAACATGAAAAGGATTTGAGGAATGGCCCTGGCTGTTGTGATGACCTCGAGGGGGACCAGCTAGCCAGTCAATAAACAACCTGGAATGGAATAAACATTGGACCAAAGCTGCACTGGCTGGTTGGATAGCGAGACGGGGGTACGGTACCTGAGTACATCCATACATCCAAATGCAGTGCCTTGGTGCACATACCTTCTACATAAGATGAACCAGAACAGACTTGGTCACTGGGGGCCGCGGTGGGTGTTGCTCCCTGAGATAATGTGGGGAGTTGGGTCTGGCCTAGAGGCAGCTGAGCCACTCGATGGCCAATGAATCCTAAGGATCATTTGCGACAAAGCTGAACTGAACTCTCGGCCAAGCTGGCGTGTGCTATTCTAGTCGTAGTCGGGTCTTACTGTGCAAGAGCAAATGGCCATCGGGAGCCAACCAACCACAGCAGCAGTGTGTCGAAAACATTACTTACTTTTGAGACAAGTTCACCGGGCAATGGCCAAATTCGGCATCGAGGTCGAACAAACAATTGAATTACACGCACTCACCCAATGTGCATATGCATACATTTGTCTGCGCGATTACATACTGTTCCTACCCCTGAGAAGAAGAAGAAGAAGAAGAAGAAACACATTCGTTGTGCGACAAATTCAATGCACTAATCTTCACACCGCAACGTGCGAAGTAATAGGGGGTCGGGTTCGCATACACAAAACGTCTTTTTCGGTAATGAAAACGAAGATATCTAATCTTCGAGAAAACCCGCCTGGCAGGGGTGTACTTGGCGGCACCGCGGCATAAGGCAGAATCAACATGCGGATGTAAGTGTGTGGGAACACTGGTGGCTCTCATCGGTCCAGCCGGGGATTTGCGAGGAGCGGGGAAACCGTTTTTCCTTTTCCACCACATCTGGGCCAAAGTTGGAGGGAAAGAAAATAGCTGACATCATCGTCGCGTCTTCCCAACAGACGAGATCAATCAGGATCAGACGATACAGGCACCACAGCACCGGCAAAAACAATTGCGCACTGGGAAGTCTGCGGGATAGGCTTCTGCTATACGTCTTTTGATCGTATTTCTAATGCGACAACACCCAGCTCCTGTAATCACCCTTGTTGATGTTGTGGGGTTTTACGCGTTCAGCCCAAAGTCAACACTCTTTTCAGACGCGAGGTCACGTGAACCACTTTAGAGAGGGGGATGGTGAAAAGGCCGCATTAACCATGTTTTTAAAGCATTGCGATGCGATGCGTGCGCGTCTTGCGATTCGGCAATGGCGAAGGTTGTTTACATGGCCTATCAACCAGTCTTCGCGGGCCATCGCACACAACACGCGCTGCGGGGTCATCGTCGACTGGCCTTTGGACACGGCCGCTTGGCTGTTGTCGTTCTCTTTGTTGTTGTGTTGTGTCTCCAGATATGCGCGATGCTCGCTACGAGGCAATTTCTCGGTCGCAATGCGACAATGCCCTGCGTGAGCTGTTCTCGCAAACAGCAGCTTTCTACCGGCATTCCGGGCATAGACCCAACACTCTAATTGTTCCACGATCTACAGTCTGCTCGGCCATCCAGCTATATCTCTTTACCTGCTAGGTGGCCACTTAATGTCTTCCAGCCACCTATTCCTCCCTTTGCGGCAGCCAACTGCCTCAATGCCGGTTATCCAGCGACTGGCTAGCGCTACTGAGCTACCTATTCGCATTGATCCAAGTCAGACCGTAATTATTAAAGCTGAGGTTATGGGAAAGGCCATATCAGGGCTTGTTGTACCAGTCATGCAAATGTTAAACAGGTTGGTATCATGAGATGTCTCGTATGACACCATCCTGTCTTCGGTACTGTCAAGGCAGACATGGGGGCCTTGACGGCACAATGATCGAACTTTCGATGCCCTTGAGATCTTGGTGCCCGTAAAGCAGTCGTAATCGCGCCTGTCCATTGGCCAGCACGAAATATATCCGGCACAAAATGTTACTTAACACCAGGAAGGAAAGCGGAATGCTATGCGGGGAGGTTTCAGAACAGTGAGCTAGTGCATGCTTGCTTTCTCAACGTACGCGCCCCTCATTGGTGAGGTTGATGAGAAGCCATACAGCAATATATTCCATGTAAAGAAAGATAGAGGTAATCATTGCGCGAACCACCGACAGTTGAGGGCTCTCCAGCTCAGAGGCAGATGAGTTCGAGAGCCGGCCTAAGAAAAGCGTCCATGGCATTCCATGCCAAATTGTCGTTGGGCCACCCCACGTTTCCGTAGGTTAGGGCGTGGATGGTTGGAATTCACGGACGACTACGGGCACTAACCGGCCAGGTATGCGTATGCGTGCATTACTTGCTTCGAGTGCAAACAAACTTGGGAAGCGCTCTCGCGCAAATGGCATTGGTTCAGGCAGATGCAGCCTAGCAGCGCAGGCGATAGATACGCGGTCATCGACTGACAACTGTCAATCCAGGGTGGTATGGACCCTCAATTGCGGTGTAGAATCATATACCTGGTTGTTCACGAATATGGGGAGGTTAGAAAACACAACACCGCAGTCGGCAGGCTTCCTATTGGGCCCTGGGCTCCATTGCGAGCGGTCTAGATACAACTAGTCCACCAGAAAATCAGAGAAGCACAACCTGGCGATCGCCGGCAGAGAAGTTTGCATGTCGAGCCCACACGTACTGTGTGCGTTAGGCAAAAACTATGAGTTGGGAAGCTCCATACGTAACATGGCTGCATACATACTAACATTGTGCACACAGCACATACATAGCGTTCTTACTTAGGTAAGCGCAGTCTCGTGGCGCATCAGTCTGCCAGTCCAGCGTCTGGTTCTCTATCGTGCGCATACGTCGCCTATTGTAGACACAAGATACCCAATCAAAAGCAAACATGGTCTATTATGCGCCTGCGAATACAGGCGACCAAGCAAGCAGGCTCTCCGGCCTCTATGGGCGACATGTAGAGATTGGCGCAAAGCGGCTGGCGAGATCAACATCAATGACCGATGCGATTTTAGCGGCGCATTGAGGGAAACAATTGTGCGATCGCCAATAGAGGGGTGTTTGGAGCTTGGCCTGGGATGGGGCCGCCAGCGCATGTCGGTCCCAATTCAACCCAATTGTCACTAGCCATTGGGCCAAGG
The DNA here is from genome assembly GCF_038363985.1 of Apiospora kogelbergensis. Lineage (NCBI taxonomy): Eukaryota > Fungi > Ascomycota > Sordariomycetes > Amphisphaeriales > Apiosporaceae > Apiospora > Apiospora kogelbergensis. The sequence goes on from NW_027117422.1 coordinate 3,552,492, forward strand.
CAAAGTTTTGTTACTGAGACCCGGAATCATTATCCATAGGCCGTATTTTGGCTCAGGTACGTGCTGGCTTTGCTTTGGTGCCTGAATGAGTAGAAAGGCGGCAAGGAAACCTACCCAGACAGGCTCGACAGATAGACAGGTAGGCGAGTACGTGATGTAGTCAGGCAAGTAAGCAGCGAGGATACTTTGGCGTTCTCTCTCTCTCTCTCTCTCTCTCTGTGTGTGTGTGTGTATGTGTGTGTGTGCTGCTTGCTGCTATTTCTATTTAGGATTTTCTAGTCCGGCACGGTGAAACACGAAACATGGAAGAAGTTGACTATCTACCAACTACCAATGATGATTCCTCAGGCGGCAGGATATCTAACCCACCCTTTCCCCCAGGCGACAGGACAGCTAGAGAAAGGAAGAAACCCCTGTCTCCGGCTGGCGCATGCAGAAGGCACTCATAATTGGCCCAGGCAAGTTGTGCCATCCCAAAAACACCTGACAAACTACTACGACCTTACTCATAGGTCCCCGACAACTCGAGCGTCGCTGGTGCGCTGAAAGGATCCGGCGGTGCGCGGGTGAGATGTCTCCTACTGGCAGCTGCCCTTATGCAACCACACGACATGTAGCTCCTCCGATGGTGGGATGTGATGTGCCCAAAGCAAACAAAGCTCGAAGCTTGGAGTGGTGGTAGTAGCAAAGCACAGATGTCAAACCGTCTTCTTATTGTTCGCGATGCTCTAGTCTGAACCTTTGGGGGAAGTTTGCTGGGTTCATGTTAGGATGGCCTGGACTGGCAGACTGGTTAGATAGAGAGATGATGGCAGAATGTGGAGCACAAGCGCAACCGTCCCCACACCACTACTTCCATGTATGTTGTCGCATGAGATAGATACTGGGCGCAGAACTGGGCGGGCGCAAGTAGTGCGAGAGCCAGATGGTCACATTGTGTAGGCACGACAGGACAGCATGGGTTGTCGTTCCTTTTTCCCTTTTCGCAAAGTCGACGGCCCTGTTGCCGATGGCCGCAGCGATCCGTATAGTCTGGCCATCCTGCGTTTAAGTGTCTGGCGGCCGTTTGCGCCAGACAGCGGCCCATGCCCGTGTAATAGAAATAGAGTACGTTGATGATACAGCAGTCCGCTTAGGTATGGAGTCGATACGAAGAAGGAGCGCAAATCTTTCGCCCACGGGATATGAAACTTAGGAAATAGATCTCGATAAATACGTGGTTCATTATGAAAGGGCACCTGCCAGAGCCGCTGCTTGCAAAGGCGAAGCGGCAATTTGATTCCGGGTGATGCCGCCGCGCATTGTTGCGCATCCCCTTGAGCGCACACTTTGCGCCGTACGTACTGGTACCGGTACTCGAGCTCGAGCAACCCAGCCAGTCCACCCACAACCCAAATGCAGGCTTCTATACTGTCGGATCATATGCAGTATATATATATATATATATATACGAGTATACAAGATCAGTGAAAAGGGGCTGGCTGTCGCTGTCTAATCGAGCAGAGAGAGCTGAGACTTTGCCTAACCGCCGCAAGTTGATGGTGGGTGGGTGTGCGAGAGTGTGCGTGTGTGTGTGTAAGAGCGGAGATGTAGGAATCTTCAAATGTTGCAATGTGCACTAGGTACGGAATGGAGGAGCCGGCGACGACGAAAAGTGACGGATTCGCCGCTGGGCAGCTGCAACTCTACGTGGTCAAGAGAGATGAAAATAACACGAGAAGTTTCCAATGCTCTAACAGAAGACATATTGGGTATCCAAACATTCGTCCTCGTCTGCAAAGGCTTCCGGCGGCAAAAAGGGCAAGAGGGAAAAGGCCCATGATGGTATGCAGGCAGGGAGGGTATTGGTACCTGTGTCACTAGTCTGTCCTGCGGCCGGCCCATACCCATTGATACGCATTTCACCTCTTCAAACCTGACCTGCGCTCCCGCTTCTCTAACTCCTCACTTCCCATCTGCTGGAGAACCCATCCAAACAAGGTCATTCTGCTGTCGTTTCTTCTGGGAAAGCATCATAACTCCTCTGCAAGTCCAATGATCCTCAGGACACTCTCCCTTGTCTTCCCAAGCCTCCCCATCTCTTCGCAAAGCGCAGTCCTTACTGCTGGCTCTTTCCCCAGTCCGTGAACTTGGCTCAAATTCGAGTGTACAATATTCAACGCATCAATAGGCCGCCTCCCAACAGTTGATCTGTCTTTTGGTAAGTTGAATATACTATCAATCGTCATGCGATCGAATGTTACATGTTTCTTCGCATCCTCGCCTTCCCCCTTTCTTGTATTGGCCCCCCCCAATTCTGGCAGGCGGTTCGCTCGTTTCGAGAAATATCGCTCTTCCGAGTCCCCCGACTTGCGATGCACATTCACATCCCATCTTCCGGCACATTGAGTTATTCAATAGTCTATACTTGTTTTTGGGCCAGGAATCTCACCATCTATTCAGTTCATTCGGCTCAGAAAGACACCGTTGGTCTTCAAATCGTCACCGTAGTTGTGCGATCCGCATGCCCCGGCCCTGACCGCTCGAACAATTTCCACCCACACTACGTCCTCCTGAACAACAGGGCTTACAAGAGGAACAAGCCTCGACCAAACATCCGAATACACTCAAAGATCAGAGATCGAGTCCGTCGTCGAATAAAAGACTCCTCAATCCTGCGGGTTTCTCCGAGTACCCCCCTTCCCACACAACCGCCGGGCGCTCTCAGCCATCCCGCGCAGGCGCTTTCCATCAATTCGACCTTCATCCTTCCCCTGTATTCTAAACAACACCTCTATCACAATATCTTCCTACAAGAGCGCCAGTATGGCTTCTGTCTCGCCCGTCGAAAGCTATTCAGGCTATTCGGCGGCTAGACTCCACAATGGCAGTGAATCGCCGGTGCGGCCAGTCGAGCCCAAACATGTCGCATTCGAACTACTATTTCCCGAGTCCCCCCAATACCGAGCGCGCCTCCCTTTGCGGGTTCAGATCTTCCCCCACGATAGTACCGAGTCCATTGTGACCACTGTCAAGAATTTCTATGGTTTATACTCGGGACCGAATGGGAGCAAAGGCGTCAGTTTCGAAGACGATCGAGGCAACACGCTCATTGCCCGATACGAGAATTTCAGAAACAACATGGTTGTCTATGTCAGAGTAATAGAGGGTTCCCCGCCAGCATCTGGCCCTTATCCTGCCAGCACCTACCCGCCAGCCCCGATGGCAACTCCAGCATATAGCCAGGGCGACTACGCGCCCCAATCTGCGCATCAAGCAATTGGCCAGCATCTCTCCAGGCCCGCCTCGAGAACATCGCGAATTCGCAGTCCCTCTCCTAATGGAGGTCGTGGGCGACGTAGCACTTCTGTTGGCACCAACCCTGCCGCGGGAAAGAAAGGTCGCTCCCGCTCGTCTAAAAGCCGTGGCCCCAACTATGAGAACCACAGCGATAGCCTAAACGGTTACAGCAGTGGTGACAATGGCTCTGGCTCCGTCACCAGCAAGATGAAGGAACAGATTGGGAACACTGATATAAGCGTGGAAAATATAGTAGAAGGTGGTCGTCGTAAACGCGCCAAATTCGAGAGCTCCGTAAGTCCTTGTTCCAGCCCAAACATGGACCTTCACACAAATTGTATGTTCGCTAATGACTCCCGGTGTCTCAGGAGCTTCCACTGTTTGCGCCACCACAGATGCCCGCTGCTACCTCAAATCCGTCCGTCTCGCCGGCCAGGCGAGTTGAGCATCAACGGCCTGCGCTGCCTTTCGCCCACCCGGGGCAGAACCCATTCACCAACCCGCGGCCGATGCAGTCCCCTCAAAGCTATGGCACTGGGTACAATCACATTAGCACTTTTGCAACCCCGATCACGGAACCCAGACGCCACCGTGGAAGTATTGGCTATCCTGCAGTTCCAGGCATCTTGCCCACCCCAGACCCCACTGTCGGTAGTTGTATGTCGGAAGAAGACAAAGACGTTGCTATTCAGCTTATGCGACTTGGCGAGATGTCAAATATCTCCCATGGCAGGACGTCGGCCTCGACATTAGACGACACGTTCAGTGGCAAGGCTGATGCTGCCTCTTCCACTGGCGCAACGAGCGATAGCGAAAGTGGCAGCGATGGTGACCTTCATGCTGCGCGCCGACAAAAGCTAGATTTGTCAGGGGCGACTCGCAAGATGTATCAGACCACCGAGAGCCATTTCGTTCCGCATCGGGACAGTGCCGCTGCTAGTGGCGATGACGCCGACTACGAGGACGGGGCCGAGGAAGGTGGCGCTGGAGCCAAATCGGGCCCCAGCAAGAAACCCCAAACCGCTGGAAAGCCGCGTCTGCCTGCTTTGAAGGCCACCAAGCCCAAAGCAAGCAAGGTGGCCAAGTCCGCAAACGGCACCAAGGTCAAGAAGTCGACGAATCTTCCACCCAACGGTCCAATGTCGCCCACTTCGTTGCCTGCGCAGTCGCGCAAGCCCTCAATCACGGCGCCCTTTGTCCCAGGACAGCCTGGCGAGGATGACCAACCGGACCTGTCCACCAAGCCTCGCTGTCAAAGATGTCGCAAGAGCAAGAAGGGCTGTGATCGCCAGCGACCATGCGGACGTTGCCGCGACGCTGGTCTCAGCGCGGATCAATGTGTTAGCGAAGACGAAGGAAACGGTCGCAAAGGCCGTTATGGTCGCCACATGGGTGTACCATTGAAAAACACCGAGGCTTCCGGTCAGCCTCCTCTTCTGCCGGCTGCCCCCATCGGCATGTCCGCTCCTGTATCGCAAGCTGACAAAAACAAGAAGCGCAAGCGGTAGAATACATGGGCTCGTACCAGTTCGGTGGCTTCAAGCCAGAGACACATTCCTAATAATCCGAGAAAAAGAAACATCCAAAGAAGAAGGAAATGCCCATGGCCTCCTACGATGACGCATTCAGCAGGGTCTGACATCTTGCTATACGGGACATCTTTAATGCTTCCTGGACGGCATATCTGTCTGTCGGTATAGACGGGGCGGATGGTTAAGGATAAGATGGATCTAATATTGCGGTTATCAAACTACTTTCGCTCCTTTATAGCCACTTATGTGGACACGGCTCAGGCGTTTGTGTCGTCGTTTCTGGTTTTCACATTACGCACATCACTACTTGCCAATCTACCAACGACAACACAGTACAAAAAGTTTCAATGTTGGAAATACGTGTGCGGACTAGGCGGGGTGCAGGATCATAGAAGAGCAAGCGATTGACCGAGCAAGCGTGTGATGAAAACAAAAAGCAGTGTGTTGGCAGCCATAGGTTTACCTGGGGTTAGAACTGTGGAAGGCCAATGGTAGCGGTGTATTGGAGAAACAAGCTCTCTAGTAAGCTTGATGATGGAATAGCTCTTTGACGGATTTTTGGTGCCAAGGTTTTTCTTTGATTTGGTTTCTTCCCTGTCTGTCCCTTTGTTTCTGATTTGGTTGCTCAATGTTGATGGATGGACTGGCTGGGAGCGGGAAGTCGAGCGGGAGCGCGGCGGTTATCAATCAACCTTGTCAAGTACGTACAGCAGCTTATTCTTCTAGTGCCAAGATAGCGATCAATGAGCAGTCTCGAATATCGTGTTCGTGCCCTAAAGTGATTGTGATTGACTGAGGTGACCCATCGGGTATTTTGTGCCAAGCCCATAGTATACTTGCCAGAATCGGTGTAATCGGAGTCGGAGATTAGAGCAGAAGCAGCCATAATCCGGTACGTACTTCTAGAAGGATGCGTTTGAGGCAATGGATTGTCGGCTAGGGGCTCGGGAAGAGAATTTCCCTGGGTAGGGCCCCCTCACTTGCCACCTGCGCTTGGCCAGCGCGGTCTCGACTATTGAGGCCATCGTCAACCCGCAAATATATGGGCCTACCAGTGTGACACGACCAACCTCAGATCCAGAGTAGGACGGTGCATGGCCAGTAGTATGGCCTTGTTCCTGATTCCCAACGAAAGACATCACACATTCCACAATGTACGCGCGCCCAGGCTCAGATCACGGACTTTCGCCGCAGCGCTGGGAATCGTATCCCAGACGTCGTCCACGAGTGACCCGCTCGGTCAAAGCAGCATGCGTATGTATGCGTTGCCCGCCGTTTTCACCCGGGGATGAGGGAGTCGCAATTAGGTAAAATCACTGGAAGAGAGCGTGACCGGCCAATGGCGCAAGGCATGATACGGGCATGACCTGCAGCAAATCGAGATGTTTCGAGGCGGTGGTATGGCGGTTGCTCCATCCCGAAACATGTTGATATGTATAGTGTCGCAGCAGCTGCCACCTGCCTTGGAAAGAGTTGAAGCAGCGCTGCATCGATCATGGGTTTAAAAGCGGCATCCAGAATATGTGGGGTATTTATGTCGGCAACGACCGTCGCTAACGTTGATCCCGGTACGTTGATCCCGGTAGCCCCGGTGGTGGTATAGCAGTGATGTCTCGCCCGACCTCCCCAGCCGTCGCACACACGTCGGGGTGGTCGAAATTACCATCGGCTTGGTCGCCAGAGCCATGCGACTCGAGAAATCTGGATGGATTTCCCCAACAGCCGGGAAGGTGGCAGCCGTCGGGTTCGGTGACGTTGAAGTTGAGTTGAAAGTAGCCTCGTCTGAACCCTGCAAAGATCGAGAGACAGGGGTGGGGCTGCAAACCAGGGGTCCTGGCAGATGGTAGCTACTGCCAGCCCCTCCCAGCATCTGGCAAAGCGCCGCCGATAGCTCGGGGTTAAGCGAATTGGGATTTTCGTAAACCCCATCTCATGATACTTATTTTTAAAAATTCAAAATCACGCCCCTCCCCTAGTTCCAGTCCCGAACCACCCACCACCGTGCTACAAAGGCGGCATGCTACTACTCGAGCTTGGAGCCGCCCCCTTTCCCAGCTGACTCGATCAGCGCCCCACCTGGCTACAATCCCAAGCTGCGGACGAGCCCTGCCGGCTATCACGAATCCTGACACTTGTCTGGTTTTGGGAGTTGCAGCCCATTGCACCACTCTTCGAGATCCATTCGCCTTCGTGCTGGCTGCCCACGTTGGCCATTATTTTGGGGAACGGCCGCCCGCACTGCGCGGAGGTTGTCGTCTCAGCGAAATGCTGCTTTAAGATGGCAGACACCATCATGTCCCTGCCGGTGGCTCAGCCCAAGCCGACGCAGGGACACCCGGATGGTTCGATCTCGTTGGGCATCGCAGCATTTCGTTCCCCTGGTTGAACCAGCAGTGCTTCTTTTGTTTGCCCTGCCCGCCTGATTTCCCCGAACCAGTCGGCGCACTTTCGCATGCGGAGGGTCAAATTTGTCAAATTTGGCCCCAGGTGATCGTGACATCGTGACATCGTGAGTCCGGGCTTCACGATCTATGTTTCGGCGCAGGCGGTGAGAAAGAAAAAATTGTTTGAAGCGCCCGCTGTCAACGCGTCGCAGCGCTGCTTTTTGGCAAGCCTATACCACCGCCCACGAGTTGGAGTGCCCCGGGCCCATATACCTAGGTTCCCCGGTCCGCTAGAAGCCCAGAAAGTCAGAAACGTGGTCCCGTCAGAACGGTCAGGCAGACCGGTCCAGGCCTGGGGCAATTTTTGATATCAGCAAATTGCTGCTCCACCTCGATGGATCGTGGATCATGAGTCTCTCCACATCCGTTAACGGAACATGGCAACCCTGAGCGCACAGCGAAATTTGGTCATGATGGCTACCATATGGTATCGTGATGAGTTTTCTGTAGGTAATGGCTTGGGGCCCGACGTGAATCAGGCCTTTTGGCGGGCCCCAGCGCCTGGGCAGGTATATAGGGACAGGACGGCGGCGTACTCGATGATGAGCTTCGGTCAGACCAGTCTCCCCAGACAGCTTCCTCTAATACATCCGGCAATCCCAGGACCATACAGGATCATCCTGCAAATCATTCATATCTTGCCCCTCAGCCCTTCTTGGACCAAGAGCAATCTTGCCGGTCATGTCTTCCACCAAGGATCTCGAGAAGAAGTTCCCTGAAGTCACTGTCTCTGTCGTCCCACTCTCCGAGAGTCAGATCTCGCTCTCTAGCGTAGAGTCTGGCACCCCGGCACCCGAGAACTCGGAGGATGAGGCGCCCGATGGAGGCTGGATGGCGTGGCGTCAGGTCCTCGCCGGCCACTTCATCAACGCCATCTCGTGCGGGTACTCGGCCACTTTCGGCATCTACCAGCTATACTACACGGAAGCGCTCAACCTACCCGCTGCCCAGATAGCATGGATCGGCTCTTTCCAGATCTTCCTGAACTCCCTGGTCTGTCTTGTGGGGGCAGTCTCTCGGATGCGGGCTATGCGCGCCACTGCGTCTGGGCAGGGTCCCTCTGTGTGCTGATCGGCACCTTCATGACGAGTATCGCGACCGAGTACTACCAGATCTTCCTCGCCCAGGGTGTCCTGCAAGGTCTCGGGCTTGGGTTAATGTACATGCCCTCGACAGCCGTCGTGAGCTCGTACTTCAAGCGGAAGCGCTCACTGGCTCTGACAATCGCCTCCGCCGGCACGGGCACTGGAAGCATCGTGTTTCCTGCTACGGTCCAGTTCCTAATTCCCAAGATCGGGTTCGCCTGGGCTGTTAGGTGCTCGGGCTTCGTGGCAGTCGTCATCTGTGTTATCGGCTGCATGCTCCTGAAGCCTCGCCTTGCGCCCCGCAAGGGTGTTGCTATCATTGATGTCAGCGCCTTCAAGGAGGTCCCTTACGTCCTTTTCGCGGTGGGGACTTGGTTCTTCTACTGGGCTCTGTATTTCGGGTTCTTCTACGTATGTATCCCCTCTCGCCTCGTTTCAGCTTACCATTGGACGTCGGCTTACCCATATCAAACAGATCAACAGTTTCGCATTGACACTGCCTGGCGAGGTCTTTACCCCTACCTCGACGGTGAACCTTTTGCTGGTGACCAACGCTGTATCAACGCCGGCCAGGGTGTTTATTGGCTGGATCGCAGACAACCATCTTGGTCCTCTCAACACCTACATCCTATCTGTTGCATCACTGGCGGTCACGCTATTCGGTTGGACCGCTGTGACGACTGCCCCTGGCATGTACGCCTGGGCTGCGGCGTTCGGCATCACCAACGGTGCAGCCCAGGCGGCCTATGTCGGGGCCATTGCTGGGATGACCAAGGACCCGAAGAGAATTGGAATCCGGATCGGCATGATCTTTGGTATCATCTCTTTCGCGGTGTTGGCGGGACCTCCCACGGCCGGCTCCATCATCGATGCCACCGGCGGCACTTATCGATGGGCTCAGGTCTGGGGAGGCAGTGTGGAGCTGCTCTCCGTCGTGATCCTACTTGTAGCAAGGTGGTTCGTCGCCCGTGGGCTTTGGGTCATCGTTTAATATGCTTTCCCAATGGTGGTTTTGCTGGCAGTCAGTAGCCCCATAATTCGTCGATGTGGTTTGGGTGAGGGGGCTTTGGCTTGGTCTGTCTGTTTGTTCAAGTTGTCAGTGTTGGAGCCAGCGTGTCTATTTTTTTGCTGTTGTTTTTCTCTTCCCTAAGGGGTTTGAAGGATTTGGTTCATGGGAGGATCTGAAAATCTGTTGGTTGTTTTCAGCGAAGCGATGCTGTTTTGGATTGCAAGCATGGCGTTTCGTGGAATTCAAAAATCGGGTATGGAGTGAGAGGGCGGTAATGACGTTCACGAAACAAGCATTAGAGCCGGGATATTAGGACTTAGATGAACAAGGAGGCGGACACGTAGGATTATGCAGGGTTGTAATCCAATAATACTAATACTTATTACCTACGCCTGCTTACTCTTTCTATCACCATGCATCGACGCCCGGAACTCGGTTGTTTCATTCCATTCCTGCGGCTCCCTTCCAACACCATATATCTATATGTGAGCTGTGGATACAATTATATGCTGATAGTGGCGATAGCCACTGTGACACGACACGGTTGGGGTTGGTGACATTTATCCAGCGACATTTAACCGAAGTGGGCGGGTGGTATGCATATAGCCTGCATCGAAATGACAGATCCGGAATGCGATTCTCCTGTGAGAAAGATGCATAGCAGTATGCAGGGTGTAGATGTCGAGCCTATGCACATGTTGCCTGGCCATCCTTTGGACTTCCATTCTCACCAATCATAGTTTGCCGTCTTTTAGTCCCGTTACGATGGCGTTGGCAAAGTGTCGCCAAACATAGTGTGGCACGCTGTTGTGTTTTGTGCGCATGTAAGTAATTAAATACGGATCAAAGCCAGGGAGGCAAGGGGGGATGCTGGGGGATGCTGGGGGATGCTGGGGGATGCCGAGGGATGCCTCACCCTTTACCCCAGAAATCGGGGCAGGCCCGAATACAAGATCAAGGTGGCCTTCTCAAATATTGCCGTCTCGAGATCCCGTTCGTTTCTTACCTAGGTAGAACAATTGGGTTTCGTGGCCGGCAGGGGCTAGTAGAATCTCCGATGACGTTCCCCGCGTGGAGAGGCGTCTTGGCTTCCCCATGTCTTATTGATCATGATTACCTACTGCAGTTCAGCGCCGCATGCCCATCCATTTGCGCCCAGAACAACGCCTCCATTCCCGCCGGCGAGGTCGGCTAGAGGCCACTAGCTGCATGCTGGTGTTTCTAGTAGACAATAGACAGTCCCGCAAGCTGATGCATACAGGACTTTGGAATACGTTGTAGCACTCGGCGACGGGTCCTGGGGTTGCATGGAGAACGTCAGCTCTTGGGGTTCCTTCGGGAGTTGGCAGTTGCCAATTCCTATCCCCACACCCAGCACCTGCCACCTCACTCTCACTCTCTCTCTTGCTCGCTCTCCCTCTCTCTCTCTGCCTTTCTCTTTTCCACCCTTCCTTTCCTTTCCTTTCCTCATGGCACTCTGCTTCCCCGCAAAAATGCCAAGACAATTAGGACGTGAAGATACTTAATCAACAACCCCGGCATCCCTGCCTCCTTTCAGTGAAGCGGGACCAATGAGATCCAGGCCGCCGTAGCACGAGCTTTGCCTATGAGAGCTTAATCCGCCTGGGCGCCAAGCACAACATGACTTGGGGGTCTGCCAGGTTGCAGGTCACAGAGGCCAAACACGCCGAAGAAACCCCCTCGTTGCCCAATCAGCACACCAACGTTTCGCTGCAATGCATCTGCCGTTCCTACCCCAAGCCCTTGGCGCTCGTGCAAGTGCAGGGTCTGGGCTTGGACACCACAGCAGTTCGGTGTCAATCGGCCTGACGGGACCTGCTGGCCGACCCTACGACTGCATGTCCTGTCCTGTCCCGTCCCTTACTTTTGCTATCCTGGGCTGGGGTCGGGTAGTGCCAGGCAGGGGCAAAACTTTGAAGGAATCCTGGGGAGAAGGAGGAAATGCCCGATGGAGAATAGAGGAGACAGCAGTGGTTTGCGGCAATAGATAAAAGGGACATGCCTCTGCAACCCACTTCACGTCGCGGAACCTTCTCATTTCCTCTCCCCATCCTCTTAACCTTTTCTTGGACTACTGCCTGTCCAGAAGTGGTCCGCTGCTGTCGTCGCTGTTCTCGATAACACTCTGGACTAGACGAAGAATCAAGCAGCAATAGAAGACCAAGACCGCCTTGGTCCACACCAGGCGTCTGGGGAAGCTAGTCAACGGCGAACCGTTTAAGCGCCGCGTCTGGCCGTCACTTCACTACTCACTTTTCCATATCCCACAATGTCCATAACGCCCGAGAAGAGGGACGCGGGCGCTCTCGAGGCCGAGCAGGCCATGAAGAGTGACTCGGAGACGTACGAGATCTCCTGGACGCGCGAGGAAGAAGCTGTGATACGCCATAAGCTGGACTGGCAAATCGTCCCAACTGTCACATTGCTTTACCTGCTGTGCTTCTTAGACCGGTAAGTTTCCGCTATCAGGACCGGAGTTTCGTAACACGGGAATCGGGAACACAAGTGCTTGATGCTCAATACGTGGCTTTGCTTGCCAGCCGGGTGTCTGAAAAGTCGACTCTCCCGGAAGCTATGAATCCTATCACGGCGGCTATATTCCGTCATGTTACATACGGCTTGCCATACGTGACCAGCCCTCGACAACAGGGAGCGAAACACAGGCTTTATGCAGGCAGAGAAGAACATGACATACGGACGAGAATCATATACTAACCTGTCCCCTTGCAAAACAGAGCCAACATTGGCAATGCCAGAATCCAGGGTATGGAGAAGGACCTCGATCTGAAACGCGACAACCGCTTCAACATCGCGACGTCCATCTTCTACATAGTTTACCTAACCGTCGAGATCCCATCGAACCTGCTCCTCAAGAAAATCGGCCCTCGCTTTTATATCCCCGGCCTCGTCGTCGGCTTTGGTTTCGTCTCCATGATGACCGCCTTCGTCACCTCGTACGAGCAACTGTGTGGCCTGCGCGCCCTTCTCGGCATTTTCGAGGGTGGCGCCATGCCAGGTATCGCCTTTTTCCTGAGCAACTTCTACAAGCGCGAGGAGTTGTACTTCAGGGTGGGCATCTACGTGAGTGCCGCTTCGATGGCTGGTGCTTTTGGAGGTAAGTCGATATATCATTGTCATCATGCTTTGATACAATACCCCCATTGGAGGTCCAAGTGTGAAGGGAATGCTGTCATAGTATAACTAACACGAAAACTCATATAGGTCTTCTCGCAACCGCGCTCGCCCGCATTCCCGAATGGGGCACTGCCGCATCACCCATTCACACCTGGCGCAACATCTTCTTTTTCGAAGGCCTCCTAACCATCGCCTGCGGTTGCCTCGCGCCCCTGCTCCTGCCGCAGACGCCCTCGAAGTCGAAGCGGCTGAACGAGCGCGAGAAGTGGATCGCCGAGGAGCGCCTGCGCCTCGAGCACAAGGCCCTCCTCAACGAGAAGGTGCGACCGCACCACGTGAAGCGCGCCATGCTCAACATCAATAACTACATATGTGCCGGTGGCTTCTTCTTCATCAACGTCACCGTCCAAGGCATCTCCGTCTTCATGCCCACCGTGCTCGTCAACCTGGGCTGGAAGGCCGAGAAGGCCCAGCTCTACTCGGTCCCACCCTACGTGGTGGCCTCGGCGGTTGCCATCGGCATATCCTTCGTGAGCGACAAGACCAAGAAGCGCGGTCTCTACCTGGCCCTCTTCACGCTGATTGGCATCACGGGCTTTGCCGTGCTGCGCTGGAGCTCGAGCGACAACATTAAGTACATGGGCATCTACTTCGTCGCCATCGGCGCCTTCCCCGGCGGGCCCGGCTTCCTGTCCTGGGGTCTCAACAACTCAGCCGGCCCCGCCGTCCGCGCAGTTACGGGCGGCTGGATCGTGTCCTCGGCACCATGGGTGGTATCCTTGCCGTCTGGGCCTACCTCTCTACCGACGGCCCCAATTTCCCCATCGGCCACACCATCAACCTCGTCTGCCAGGTCTGCACCCTCTTCCTCGCCCTCGGCGGCATCTTCTACTGCAACTGGGAGAACCGCCTGCGCGCCCGCGGCGGCCGCGACTACCGCCTCGAGGGCAAGTCCGAGGAAGAGATCGCCGACCTGGGCTACCGGCATCCCGAGTTCCGGTACATGGCGTAGTCACGTTGCAATCGAAACGAATTCCAATTTCGTCGTATTTTGTTTGCTTTTTTGGCCAATTTCGTAGAAGCGGTGGCGGAAATCTGCGGGCGCGCGCGAGAGAGAGAGACAGAGGCAGAGGAGGGAGGGCAATGGCTAACGAATCACCTCAATTTTGGATAGTTTCTCACCAGTGTGATTATATTCTCTCATGCTTCACATATAACAGATATCAACATCCAATCAGCCCCTTACCAATCTTGGGATAGACCAATGCAAATAAAAACAGTTCAACACCACCCTCCACTCGCTTACTGCCTGCTTGCCTTGCTGTGGCGGCGCTATAATGTCACGAACGAGAAATGAGAGTCCAAGCCCTAATGCGCGTAACTCACTTCGCCAGCACTTCAAGTAGGGGGTGGTGTTGATGCAATATACGCTTTATTGACATTCTGTGGTACGCTATATGAACAGCGGGAAGTCGCATCCCCAAAGAGAAGCACGGCAGTATAATACAGGGAATAGGGCACGAACCGCTAAACATCGAAGTGGTAAAGCAAAAAAAGGAGCTCCTAAGATGTTCGCCAAATGCCAACCTATTTCACCAAACGCCTCGCCTCGCCTCCGTCAATGATGCAGTCTAAAAATATGAAAAGTGCGCGCAGTGCCGAAATAGCAGGCATCGGCCAGCCCATTACGAGGCCGGCCCATTCGGAAATACGACAAGTCTTCGAACTTTCAATGCGGCAGATGCTGGTTTTTTCAGATGAATCTTACGTATCATTTGGTCGCGTCTTCCCTAGAGCGCCAGCCCTAGTATCCTCGCAGCCTTCTCACTGTTGCCGTATTCGCCCGTCCGACTAGGGGCCAGGTCGGGGCTCTCCGACGGCTGAGGTGGGATATCCGAGTCGATATACTCGGCAGGGTGGGACCATTCTCCCTGAGCAAGAGACCGACGCTTTTTCTTAATGTTGCCTTGACTTGGCAGCTTTGCAGGGGCATCGGGCCGAGGGGCTGGGGGTGAGGTCACCATTCGTATGTCGGATGGGCTGTCGGCGGTTTGCGATTGCGACAGGGGCGTTCTCCCTCGGGATGCCATTGGCGCACTATTGTTTGCGGAAGTTTCCTGAGGTCGACTGTGAAGGTTGGTCGGGATAACAGGACCATACGCACGCCTTGCGGTTTCCGCTTCGGAATTGGGCGTTGGCAAGTCGCTGTTGATGACTTGCGGAGCCGCCTTCTCGTTGGTAGTAAGTCCCTTCGTCGTGGCGAAGGCCGATGATCGCTTATGATAGGGGTCTCTCTCTGAGAAACCGTCCTCTATGGGGTGTACCATAACAGACTGCCGGTGGATAGTGAGGATCGAATTGGTTGGGACGTTAACCCAATTCTCTGTAGTCGTGTTTAGAAAATGGCGGGCAAGACATGGCATGGCGAAAACACTTACCTCGTTCGAAGGTGAGCGGCTCGCTGGCGACGAGGACGATATCGGCGCCTTTGTCCCGTCGTTCCATCTGATAGTCCTTGTCTCCTGGGGTGGGCCTCGTCTCCCACTGAGTGCCAGACGAGTAGTACAGACTTGCAGCCTCGTCAGTCTTGCTGCTAACATATCTGGTGCAAATTACGCTGTGCCCATCTGTGACAGCAAAATTCAGAAGACTTCTCGTGTCAACGTTTTCGCCCTGCACTATGCTCTCCGGTATGCTTGTGGTGAGCTCGTTAATGATTTCAATGGTTTGAAGAAGGGCCTGGCGCAATATGGCTGGACCGAAACCGTTCTCGGGCTGGGAGCTGGGATCCGCACCCAGTCTTTCCAGGCGGTCCATGAACAAGGCAAACGCCCATTCGCTATCCGTACCGCCTTGAACGAAGAGATACCATTTATCGTGGAGCTTTTCGCCCAAACGCCGCTTGATGTACTTCCAGCCACCCAGACCACCGTTGTGCATCCACATCAGACTGCCATTGGTAAAGGGGTGGCAGTTGTCTTCGCTCAAGGAACCTTCTGTGGTAGCGCGGACGTGGGCGAAGACCAGCCGGGAGGCGGTTTTGGAGGCGAGGCGGTGCAAGTTGGTGCAGTTCCAAGCGGGCACGGTGGATGTGAAGAGGCAAGGACAGGCGCCGAGTTTCGCATCGGTGTAGAAGCCAACGCCGAAGCCGTCGGCATTGTTCTGGCCGCGTCTGGTATCCTGCCGTCCGGAGTCAGCAACGGGTGGAAGGCCCAGGTGGCGCTAAAGACGGCAAGCGCATCAACGTGACAGCTTACAAGTCGTAGTCGAGAATCGAAGGACTGCTTGAGGATGGAATGGGTGGGGTCGAGGATGAGCTTCGAGAGCAGAATCTCGTCGCTGCCACGGTATACCTATGCGGCCGGGAAAGAAAGGCGGTTAGTCTTGGCTCCGGCTCGTTTGCCGTGGCGTCGTACCGACTTGCAAACGTTGGTGGATGGAGGGGATTCGGCTTACCAGAAAGCGGCACATGGCCGCTACGCATAGGTGGGATAGTCCGTGATGCGGTGTCGCGCAACGGGGTTTTGAGAGCAGGGCAGTCAGTTATGGGTGGGAGGATTGGGATCTGGCAGAAGCCATAGGCGGGAGGGATGGTGGATGGTCTGGAGGATGCCGCGCCGGAGGAGGGATGTTGTTTTCTTTTCCGAGGCGCCTTGGCTGGGCTTGTGTTTTCCCCCACTGCCACGGGAAGTTCCCTGATTTAGGGGACTTGCGATGGCGTCCACCACTACGGGCAAGCGGGCTGTAGCTGGACCGCTAGTTGTGTACAGACAGCTACGGTGGGCGTGCATCAGTGCATCGTCCTTTCTTTGTGCGTGATGACTGCATACAACCCAAAGCCAAATAAAGTATGCCGATTACGGAGGCATGTCGTGTGTGTTGTGTGTTGGTGGACGGCGCCAGTTCCAAGTACCGCTGATACCATCGACCGGGCCAATGACGAGATTCCCAGTTTGCACCCAATTACCTACCCAACTTCAGTGGACACCCGGGGACCCTGGATTCTGCCTGGATGCACTGGCCAGCAACGCCATGAGCAGCAGGCAGGTGCCCAGGTGCTTGCCCGCCCAGAAGCCCGCGACGTTACATGTCACAGTGTTGCATGTTGCATATACGTAGATGTGTAGGGGACAATCCGGGGAAACAGTTGGTGATGCTCCGCTATTCGGACCCTTTTCTCAATCCGAAGCAAGACATTGAAAACGCCCGTTTGGCTCGTTCCTCACCGCCCTCAATCTACCTGAACACACGTGGCGGATTGGATTTGCTAGGCTAGTTGTGTAGATCTCGTCTGACGTGGGACAAAAAACCCGTTCCAAGGCATTTGCCGCCATCTTCATCTTGGTCACCTACAGGCACTGCGCGTCTTCCCGATCCACCCATATGTGGCTGATATGAACTCATGGCAAACATTGAGAGTCTAGGAAAGATCAATACATAATCATAGATACCCTGAGCGTTGCGTAGCATTTCCCTTGTCTGCACAATATGTAACAGGGGCGGAGCGTTGGAAACTTGGGAGGGCTGACGTACAATAATCATTAATTGCTGAGCATGTGTAGGGCGGCACGCATGAGCCCGTGTCGGTGTAAACGCCCCCGGCGCCACCACACTGTCCATATTGCGGAATAGTTGCACCTGTACATATGAGAAGGGGGTTCAGTAGTAATAAGTGGCCCTTGGCTCACCTGGCGCTGGGGCCGTAGTGATCACGGCCGTCGCTGTTGTTGTCACGAAGGAAGTCACCGTGGATGCCGGGCCCGTACTGGGGACCGATACCGTCTCCACCACGGTCTGGGTTAGTATTGAAGTGGTAGTCGCCGTCGAGGTTTCATGGTCTGTCAGTGTGGTGTGGGACGTATCTGTTGTCTTGCTCGTGTCCGTCACGGTTACATTCAGGGTAGCAGTGTAGATCTCCGTGTCAGTTGTTATCTGCGTCTCCAATGCCGTGCTTGTGACGGTGGTATTGCGGACGTCTATCCAGGTCGTTGTGGCCGTCATCAGGACGGTATCAATGTGAGTCACCAATACCGAGGAGATTGATGTGATCACGCGTGTGTCAGTAGTTGTGTCCGTGATTGTAGCTGTAGCCGTGTTCGTTGTCAGCTCTGTGCGAGTTGACACGGCCGTGGTAGTGGTGAACTCGGTGCTGTTGACCACATTTGTCTTCGTTGTAATATCTGTCCGAGTTACACTTGTTGTTGCGGTGGTCTCCACGGTGCTCGTCAGGTTCAGCTTGATAGTCTCAATGGCTGTTGTCCGAACCGTAATCAAACGAGTAAGGTAACTGGTTGAATAAACAGGGACCGTGGATGTCTCAATGTCCGTGTAGGTCTCGGTTACCGTATGAGTGACATATACCACTCCGGTTCCCTCGGAGGGTCGGTTGCATATCCCCCACTGAGATTGGCATCCCTCTTCACAGTAGTCGCCAGAGTTCCCGCACCTGTCGTTGCAGTAAGAGGCATGAACCTAGGTACACTTGGTGGGTTCCATGATAGCATACCAGCCATGCTCTGAGCAACATTCGCCGAAACCTGTGTTCATCTTGGTTAGAGTCCGGATGGTCGGACGGATTGCCACCAGGAGAGTCACCCACTGGAGCCAATGCAGGTAATGCCACTCCCGCAGTTCCCTTCGATGGATATTTGGGCTTGTGCTGCCACGAGAGCCACGCAGACAGTCACAGTGGCGAGATACATTGAACACACCATCTTCGTTCGTCGAGAGAGTTCTTGCTGGCGGAAGTGCCGGAGGGATTATATCTTCGAGACAAACCTGGTCCTTTATATCACAACATTTCATGCCAAGAACATATCAGTGTGCTCGAGTAACATCCGCTCTCGTCTTCATTAGGACATCAATATGGAAGAATGGAAGCACTTGCCGCGTACAGCTTCTGGGTTACGCTGACCCAACGTCAAAGGGCAGCACCCCCGCTGCTCGAGCAAACGATATGGCACAGTTAGATACACCGGCTTATCGGCCGCCCACGGAGTAGCCTTAAAGCCCACAAGGCCTGTAACCCTGTGCAAGGGTGCCCGACTGCGACCCCACGAAGGAGGAAGCTGTACCAAGTCTTCGATAAGCGCAGCCGCAGGCATAACAGGCGATGAATTAGGCTGATGTACTCTTGCCGAGACTCGTCAGTGGCTCGTCTCTCTAATGTACAATGGATGAAAGGCTGGAATAGACGCGACCGAGTGAAGCGTACTCCATGGTCCCATCGTGAAGCGTGATTCGAGCGTTTATCTGCAATACGGCCCGGAAGAATGGCATGCAGGTACCAGAGTCCCATCCAATTTGAAGCTGCATTCCAAGACAAGACAAGAACGACCTTCGTATAGGGGCTAGAACATGGCGATATGGCGACATGGCGATACGGTTTCTGGAAATCGCGCTTCCCTCATACGGCGGGGGAAGTACTTTGAGATGATCGTGAGGCGGACGAGGAGTGGCATGGCGGGATCGGAAAAGGCCGGGATACACTTACGGGTTAAGCCACAACTGGCCGGCCAAGCCACACAGCAGATTCACCTACCAACCTATCAAACTGCATTGCTGCATGAACGCAGCCAATCTCACAAGCTCCACGCCACTTAGTATGGCTGTGTCAAGCTTGCTGTCGTGCTCGCTTTCCTACTAGATCCAACAATTCCATTGCCTCCCAGCCTCGCAAAGACGCCCCCGTTGCATCCTTTCTGGATGGTCTTCTTCCCGACCTCGAATTATTGCCTCCGCTGCGAACCGACAGCATGAGCGGACGGCTGATAGCAGCGGCCGGGCGCCTGCCCTTCGCCCGCTCGGCTGCGGTGAACGCTTCCCGCCAGTACCACCAACTCCCCTCCGGCGGGCTCCTTAGAGCCGACGCTGCCGTGCGAGCCACGAGACGACGAATGTGGTACGGCGGCAACTCTTTCCACAATGCCGTCATCGTGCGAAACGCTTCGTTCATCCGCTTCCTGCCCAAGCTGGCCGCAAAGCTCATTAGGATACCCGCCATGGCCGGCGGGGTCACCGTCGCTGGGCTGGCGTGGCTGCAATACCAAGCCTCGGCTGCCGGCAACTACGCTTGGGACACCATCAACACCGCCAAGAATACTGTTACGGGAACAGCAAGTGGCATATTCGGCGGTGCTAAGGACATTGCAGACCAGATGAGCAAAGGCTGGCAAAGCACAAAAGAGCAGGTTGAGTTGCCCGAGTGGATGCAGAAGGTGCTGAGACTACAAGAAGAGATTGGTACAGGAAAGGACGGTGGTGGTGGTGGTCCTGGAGGCGAGGACCCTAAACGGAGCAGGATAGGTGCTGGCGCCGCTGTCGGTGGAACTGCCGCCGCGTACGGCTATGAGCACTCTACTGAAGACGACCCTAGGGGCTCCGACGAGATTGCGAAGGATGACCAGATGATGCTTTTGACGAAGAAGATGATCGAAATTCGAAATATCCTCCAAAAGGTCGGCCAGTCGAGCACTCTGACGCTGCCATCTATCGTCGTGATTGGGTCCCAGTCCTCGGGCAAGAGCTCCGTTCTCGAGGCCATTGTTGGACACGAGTTTTTACCTAAGGGCACAAACATGGTGACTCGAAGGCCCATAGAGCTCACGTTGATCAACACCCCAGGAGCCACTACCGAGTACGGAGAGTTCCCGGACCTTGGCCTCGGCAAGATCTCGGATTTCTCATCCATTCAAAGAACACTTACCGAGCTCAACCTAGCGGTGCCTGATTCCCAGTGTGTTTCGGACGACCCCATCCGCTTGTCCATCTCGTCTCCGAGTGTCCCAGACCTGTCGCTTATTGACCTGCCTGGCTATATCCAAGTTGTCGGCCACAACCAGCCACTTGAGCTGAAGCAGAAGATCTCGGAGCTCTGTGACAAGTATATCCAGGCACCGAACGTCATCTTGGCCATCTCAGCAGCCGACGTGGACTTGGCAAACTCAGCCGCACTACGCGCCAGCCGAAGGGTTGACCCCAGAGGAGAGCGCACGATCGGTGTCGTTACCAAGATGGATTTGGTCGACGCTGTTCGAGGTTCTGCTATCCTCAACGACAGGCAATACCCTCTGCGACTAGGCTATGTGGGCGTCGTTTCTCGTGTGCCAACCTCCACAGGTCTCTTCAAGACAGGGAAGACCAACGTTTTGACTGCTATCAGTAAAAACGAAAACGCCTACTTCTCGTCACACCCGCATGAATTTGGCCCTGGATCTGATGTCAGCGTTGGCACCACCACATTGCGGAAGAAGCTCATGCATGTTCTGGAACAGACCATGTCCGCCAGCCTACAGACCACCAGTGATGCCATTCAGCAAGAGTTGGAAGAAGCTACTTATGAGTTCAAGGTTCAGTACAACGACAGGCCTCTCTCTGCCGAGTCGTACCTGGCTGAGAGCTTGGATGCCTTCAAGCATTCTTTCAAACAGTTTGCAGGAGAGTTCGGCCGCCCACAGATGCACGAGCTACTGAAGGACGAACTGGACCAAAGAGTGCTTGATCTGCTGGCAGCGCGATACTGGAACAAGCCGATTACCGACCTTTCAGTTCCCATCCTTGATCCAGATAACCTGGCCGATCTGCCGAAGGCCGACCCAGAGTCGCTCTTCTGGCACCGGCGCCTAGACGCCTCTACCTCCTCTCTGACCAAGTTGGGGGTAGGCCGCCTCGCCACGACCGTGGTGGCTACATCCATTCAATCACACGTGGACAATCTGATAGGCCAGTCCACCTTTGTCAGCCATCCTTTTGCCCGCCAGGCCATTACTGAGGCTGCCTCAAGCATTCTGAATGATCGATTCTACAGCACTAGCGACCAGGTAGAAAACTGTATCAAGCCTTTCAAGTTTGACATCGATATGGAGGACCGTGAATGGACTCAGGGCCGCGAGCACGTTCAAGGTGTGCTCAAGAAGGAGCTGGAAGCCTGCGAAGGTGCCATGAAGGATTTAGAAAGCACTGTGGGTGGACGAAGAAAGCTCAAGGAAGTCTTGCACTTCGTGGACAGGGCCCGCAAGGGCGATATCATCGTCGAGAACGAGAACCAAGCCGGAGCTGGCGGTTTCAGCGCTGCTCTGCTCGAAAAAGGTTTGTACCAATCCCAAAGATCACGTGAAGTTTGGCAGACACTGACACCCAGCAGGGCGTGAAGCAGCATTCCTTCGGGACCGTGCCGACATTATTAAGATGCGCTTGATGGCTGTGAAGTCGAAGCAATGCGCCAGCATGAAGAACAAATACTACTGCCCCGAGGTTTTCCTCGATGCAGTGGCCACCAAGCTGGCTTCGACCGCCGTCTTGTTCTTGAACGTCGAGTTGTTGTCCGAATTCTACTACAACTTCCCGCGTGAGCTAGACCTGCGCCTGGGCCGTCATTTGTCCGAGGAAGAAGTCGAGAAGTTTGCCAAGGAGGACCCCAAGATCAAGAAGCATCTGGAGGTGATTCGCCGGAAAGAGCTACTCGAGCTCGTGCTGGACAAGATGGAAAGCCTCAGACAGCTGGAGGGCCGCGAGGGCCAGCGACTCAAGCCGGGCAGCAAGAAGGGCGGCGCGGAGAAGGAGAAGGGCCGCTGGGGCTTGTTTTAGAGGAAGAAAAGAAGAGGATATACCACTCAAAGCATTACACCACGTTTGACGACACACACACACACGCCAGTCATGATGGGCAACTTGGAGTTATGGAGAAAAGTTATTTGTTGGGATGGCACAGCAGGTCTTCCAGTAGAGATTTCGCCTTTCTGCGTTTCCACCTCATTCTTGCGTTGACAGTCGTTTATGAGGAGTTGTGATGGCTCTATGATTTGGCCAAGTTATAACATGTTTTAGATTTGATCCCCCCCTTACTACATCCGTAGTCCGTCCTTTGAATACGAATTCTCCAATTTCCTACGGAATGCCTGATGTTGCTAACGGGGGAGACTCTACCACAGATGCTAGTCAGAGCCTACCGAAGCACAGCGGTAAAAGCTCGCAGACACATCCGTAGCCAGGACTACATGGTCTTGGGTGTTTCATATCTTTCACGAGTTGTGATGATATGTTGAGTTCTTGCATTGGATGTAGCTAAGTTCGAGTAGAATGTATGATTATAGACTCCTCCAGAAGGGGGCCTGGCAGAGTCCTCCCCGCCTTTGCCAAACGCTTGCTTATTGCTGACGACGGTAGTTCGCCGCCCCTTGTGCGATTCTCGGATTCATGACTATGTATGGCCTGGTTGCACTGGTTCGCCCCGGACTTTCTGTCCAACCCGTCGGTCATTTCTACTGCACAATGTCTGACAACAACGGCACACTATTGGCCCTGGCAAGTGACATGTATTCGGAAGCTTTCTAGGCTAGGCAGAGAGTAGCGACATCAGTACACACGGCCTTGGAGAGGGACTTCTTTGGTCAGCGAGTCGTAAGCGACATGGTGTCCAGCCGGTTCAGTTGCGAAAGCGATATCATGCTAGAACCGTGTCTGGGTGTTGGCGGGCTTAGATGCAACTCCATTGCCAATATGGCCGGCTTCTCCCTGTTCTCCCTCTTCGCTGAAGAGGCTTTCTTGGGCTGTGATAGCAACGTCAGCATAGTTCAGGAATGGCTCCCGCCGGCTTGTTATGTAACTTACCACTCCAGAGCTCCGAGTACAGCCCGTCGCGGTCAATGAGCTCTTTGTGCGTTCCCATTTCAGCCACACTGCCCTCCTTGAGGACAATGATCAAGTCGGCATCATAGATGGTGCGGAGACGGTGGGCCACAAAGACGCTCGTCCTGGACTTCTCCTTGAGGATGCTGTTGATATTCTGCATCAAAGCCTGCTCGGTGTGCGTGTCCAGCGCGCTCGTCGCCTCGTCGAAGAACAGCAGAGGCGGGTCCTTGAGCAAAAGCCGGGAGACGGCGAGGCGCTGTTTTTCGCCGCCGCTGATCATCATGCCGCGCTCGCCGACCTTCGTGTCGTAGCCGGCCGGCCAGCTGGAGATGATGTCGTGGACCCGGGCCCGCTTGGCCGCGGCGGCGACCTGGGCTTCGGAAGCCTCGAGGTTTCCGTACTTGATGTTGTGGCCGACAGTGTCGTTGAACAGCGGCGTGTCCTGCGGCACGACCCCGATAGACTTGCGCAGCGACTCTACCGTGACATGCTTGATGTCTTGGTCGTCAATGAGGATGCGTCCGCTTTCGACATCGTAGAACCTAAACAGAAGCCGCAGAAGGGTAGATTTCCCGCACCCACTGGGCCCCACGATTGCAATTTTCTTTCCGGCCGGGATAGTCAAGTTGAGGTTCCGCAGGATGGGTCGCTCAGGCAGGTATCCAAAGCTGACGTTTTCGAACTTGATTTCGCCGCCCTTGTATAACTGCAGCGCCTTGGCGTTGGGGCGCTCGGTAATAGAGACATTCACCTTCTGCAGGTTGAAGAGGGTCTCCATGTCGAGCAACGACTGCCTCAGCTCACGATAGACGGAGCCCAAGAAGTTCAGAGGGACAGAGAGCTGGAATACCAACTGGTTCACCATGACTAGATCGCCGACCGTGAGGTTGCCTGCCGCGACGCCATTCGCGGCGAGGTACATCATGGCCGTCAATGCACTGGAGAAGATGATGTTCTGTCCACTGTTGAGGAACGCGAGCGACGTCTGAACCTTGATGGAACTCCTCTCGTAGTCGAGTAAAGACTTGTCATAGCGTGCTACTTCGAATTTCTCGTTGTTGAAATACTTGACAGCTTCGTAGTTGATCAACGAGTCCACTGCCACCGTGGAGGCCTTATTGTCCGCGGCGTTCGCCTGTCTTCGGAACTTTGTTCTCCAAGCTGTAGTCCATATGGTAAAGGCAGTGTAGGCAGTCATTGTCACGGCGGTGATGGCCGCGAATTGGGCGCCGTATTGCCACGTCAGAATGCTACAGACCATGGTGATCTCGAGCGCAGTAGGGAGGATGTGGAACACCATGCTCGTCAGGAGGAAACTGATGCCCTTGGTACCGCGATCGAGCGCCCGCGTAAGCCCTCCTGTTTGCTTGGACAGGTGGAAGTTGAGATCCAGCCGCAGCAAATGGTCGAAGACGTTGCCGGCAACTCTTCGAATGGCCTTCTGCGCCACGCTGGCGAATACAGCATTGCGCATCTCTTGGAACAGGGTTGCGCCGACACGGGTGGCACCGTAGGCCAGGATCATGCTGCCGGCGATCATGGTGGCATTGCCGCCCATGGCGCTGACGTCGATGTTCATGGCGTCGACGATGCTCTTGAAGTAGAAAGGCACCTGCACATTGAGGACCTTGGCTCCGACCAGCAGGCCAACCGCGAGACCGACGCGGATCCTCGTCGAGAAGCTGTCCTTGGGCCACAGATAGTGGGCCATCTCCTTCATTATAGCCCAATCTGCCTTCCGCTGCTCCTGTGTCGTCTTGTCCGGCGTGGCAAGAGGGTCTTTCGAGGCCGCACTCGGAGTCTTGGGGACGACATGGGAAGCTGTTTTTGCGCCGCCTTTCGCTTCCGGCTCGTTGGGCGGCTGGTTGTTCGCATATTGGCCGAAGCAGAGACGTTGCGACGCCGCATACACCGGGGTAGGGCGGGCTCGGATTGGTACCAGGGACCCCTTGCGCGCACTGAACAAGCCAGCACATGTTGGGCGGCACGCGGGCACCCGCGAGAAATTCCTGAGAATCATAATTTTGGAGGCTCGTACACAATCATGTCTGGCAGCTGGAATGGCGCGCAGGTCTAAGAGTTTCAAAGCTGTCTGGAGACCCCGTAGCCAATAAAGTACATGCAGAGGCACAAATGACGCGTTTTGGGGCGGGCAAGATAAAGCTGGCGATAAAGCTAATCTCGGGGTCGGAGTCGGGGTCCGCGTCGGCGATAAGCCCGGAGTGGCCGGAGTTTACGTGTTTAGATTCCCAAATGTCAACAGGCATCTACAAGCCGATTTATTTGTATCGTATATACACTATTATACAGCCATAATATAATCGTACATGAGGTTCTCTTTTGAGAGCCCCTTTTTGGACATCAGAAAAATAGGGTTGCGCGCAGCCCCAACGGATGTTATACCGCTATGCTTTGCCACACATCATGTCCCGGTCTCTATATTAGCTTAGTCATCTCTCATATATCTAACTCGCCTGTGAATACCGAAGCCCCGTCTAGTTCTCGTCTTTGTTTGGGTCTTCCTTCAGCTTCATAGTGACGTTGCCTCTCCAACCTTGCCTGAACTCGTACTTGCCGCCGAGAACAAGATCCTTCGCAACAAGCTCCCTGGTGCGGCCCAGACTCTCAATATCTGAGATGCGCTGCAAAGTGTCCTCAAGGAATTGCCGGAAGCCCTGTTCTGCACAAATCTCCTGAAATGCGATATGCATGGGGACGGAACTTGCTCGCACTTGTGCGGTGCTTGTGATGGTGAAAAGATTCAGCCGGTCCAGTTCGCGAATGAAGTCGGAGCGCGTCATAATTTGTTGGGCCTTATGCATTTGGAATGAGGGAAGCATATGCCCTATTACCGTGTCGTAAGTCTTCTCCATATCCTCCTCCTTGTCAACAAGTGCCTGTGCAAGCACCATTGCCGCTGACTGTACCGTTGTTAGCATTATTCATGCCGCGTAGAAAGCGATACTTACAGCCCATTTTTGCTGGTCCATCACGTCATCGTCCATTTCCGAGCCAAGGATCCAGCATTGGTTGAGGAACCAAGTCTTCTCGATCTCTTTTATCCGTTCACAGGTCGCCATCATGTTCGATGACTTAGCAACTCGGTTGAGAAAGTTCAATCGCCCGCCAACACGGTCGTAAACTTGCTCCAGAACGCTTTGCGGCACGTTTTCCTGGAAGTACTTGGCCCGATATTTCTTCAAGGCTGCGACCGCTTGCGTTTTGGGCAGGTCCGCTACCGAAATCACTTCCATACGGGCCGCAAGCTGCTTGAATCTCTCGTAGACCCAGTAGTCGTCAGTGTTGAAAATCATAGTGACGAGGTTGGAAGCAGCCCACTAGATGGAGGAAGGATCAGCATACGGCTTTCCGGACTTGAGTAAGAGTGGAAAGAAAAACCGAAACTCCGGCTGGATGAAACGAGAAAGACTTGTGCATAGCCACATACCTGCTCTGCTCTCTGCTGCAGTAGCTCCAGGAGATCCTTGCCATCCTCGTTGTCTCTGATGAGATGAGTTTGGTTGATAACAAGGACGAGGGGTTTGTTCTCTCTTTTTCGATACATCAACGCCACCTTCTCCAGCTTGTTGAAAGCCCTCTCAATGTCCAAGAGCGCAGTAGTGTCCCTTGGCCCTCGCTCGCTAAAATAACCACCTATGTAGTCTTCATGGTACTCATAGTCGAGCGCCTTCCCCAGCCGGATGCGGAAAATCTCCAAGTCTGCGTGTGCCTCAAACATGGAGCATCCGTCGCCGTCGTTCTTCCGCATCGCTTCCAAGATCACTATCGAAAGTACAATTAGCAATTCCACTTGTATAGCAAACATCCAAAAGAAAGGGGGGCAAGGGATGCCTGCCCACCTACTGCTGCTTTTGCCACTTCCTTTCTCGCCCATGATCAGAAAATAGTGGCCTTTTCCTTCCCCATGGATGATTTGATCAATCTTGGCCTGTTCCGGTCTTGGGATCCAATGCTCGGCGTCGGGATCCGGCATGTCCTTGCGATGTGCTGCAAGCTCAAGGACGGGATCACCGGGCTGAAAGGCATTGGCCATCTTCCGCAGCTGGAGATGCTTGTATGACTTGTGGTAGGCATATGCAGTGAGGGCAAAGCCGCCAGCCAGGACCAGGACGGAGCCGAGGGTTGTCATCGCAGACTCGGCCATCTTTGAACGCAAAGATGGCTCTGCATGCTGGGCCTTGCATTGCTCATGGCGGGCCTCTTGTTGTTGCGGGCGCCAGGTGGTGCTTGAGAAAGCGGCGTGCTGTGCAGCAATTGGCTGGAGAGGCTGCCGCTGCCGCTGCCGCTGCATGAGATCCGCAACAGCGCGTTGGCGTTGGCATTGGCCCTGGCCCGACACACTGGTCCGGCCAATGCGACTGCCACACCGTCCCAAGTACATGGTCGCCCGTCGAGAAGAAGTGTATATGAAGCGAAAGCAAAGTGATTGGTCTCCGTCTCGGGTGTCCTCTTTGCCCTGGCGAGAACGATGTCGCGACTTGGAAATCAGGGAGGCCTCACAATCAATCACAAAGGATTGGCAATCTCGTGTAACCACTTGGCAGGTCAAGCTATGGACCCACTTGACGCCAAAGCTTAAACCGGACTTGGCTTGGCATTTTTCAGCTCTGCCAATTGCCAATAGTGGGCCATGACGTAGCGGCAAATATGAAACATGGCCTATAAGTTCTATAAGGCGGTTGTGGCTTGTAGTGGTGACTATGGCCACTGGAGTTGAAAAGCTTCACCCAAGCTCACCAATGCTTCACACGTCGTTCACCATGGCAGGATATGTTGGGAGTTTTTACCCGTCCGGGGAACTGGACAGTTTCCTTTCGTAAACACCCAAGTAGTTAATAATAATTCAAAGTGGCTTTATACTCCCATGACATTGTCCCAGAAAACAACACAATTTGAGCTTTGCTCATATTATCCAGCTGACAACACGGCAACATATTGTCATTGTCTACTGTTCCACTGATCTTCCGACGCCTCGGTTCATTTTCAGTCCAATCTGTTGGCTTCTGTTTCGAGAGAAAATTCCACAGCATCATCCGTGTACCATACTTCACGACGAACACCACCACCACGCGCCCTCACGCAACCCTAGCGAGAATTCTATCTGACGCAAACACATACCACAACACCTCGAAACCTCACCTTACCCAGGAAGAATCAAAGCCTTGACAGCTGCCTAAAATGGATTCTCGAGGTAAGATTTCTGCTGCCAACAACTCAGGAGATGTCACTAACTTTCGCAGGTACAGCAGACTTGAAACAGCCGAAAGTGAAGTCCCAGAGCACACTGGCGATGAAGTTGTTGTCCTTTGTGCACAAGCAGAGACAGGCGGTTCAGGAAGATGAGACGGAACCAAAGGATGCGTCAAGTACGTCGTCAACCACCGTGACCGATGAGTCCTACCGGAGATCCCTTTTGATCACCGTTCCTGTCGGTGAAGTGCCGGAACGATATTTCAAGAACAGTACCGGAAGTGAACTGTCACCGGAAGAACTCATGCAGTTGAGCGTGCTCGTCCATCCTGCCCTAGCCGAGCAGAACATCTCACTGTTGGATGCTCTCCAGAGCGGCCTTCTCATCCCAAAGGGCCCCGTAACCGATGCAAATCTAGTCACGCCCGATTCAGGCTACGGCCCCGGATCAGACACGGGCAGCAATGAAAGGCCCTTAAGTGAGGAAAGACCTGCGAGCAGAGATGGACGCGCCAAAGAAGATCGTGAGTGTAGAGGCCACAAACAACCAGAAATGAACAATCACACTAACGCAGGCTTCGGTGGCTTCTTTAGTGGACAGCGAAGAACAGTTCAGTATCAGTCCCTTGAAAGGATCGGATGATTCAACGCCAGTCTTGCCGGAGCTAGACTTCATTTTGGGAGCAGATGACTTTGACACCATGTTAGACCTTGTGAGGCAGTCGAGGCTCGTATTGGTCGCTGATGAGCCTGCCGTTGTTCCGAAGGCCAACGCAGACGATGAAAATGTGCAAGAAGAGCCTGTTGACCTCCACGGCCTTTTCCCAATCCTGGCGCCCACACCTGAGCAACACTTTTCCGCAACAATGGAGCATGAAGCCCAACCAGAGACGCCTCGTCCGGAGTCCCCCACTATCCCGCATGGAATGGCGTATCAACGGTATACCGAACCTGATGATTGTCCTCCGCCTCCTGGTCCGCCTCCGTCCAGACCACCTCCCAAGGAGCCTACCACCCCAGTCAAATTTCCAGGACGTCTCATAGACAACAACATCAGCCCTGTAGCCTCGCCGTTGGCCGGCTTCGTTAAGCTTCGTCGCGAAGCTAGTGCACCTGGTTCCCAGGCCGATAATTATGAGCAACTCGGAAACTGGGATGGCAGCGGGTTTTCACCCCAGCTGCAGCCGCCCGAAATCCCCGTCAGATCATCGTCGGCGCCCAGGCGTGATCTTTTGAAGATTCCCATGCCGGCTCTACCTCCTCACATGCAACCCCTCACATCGTCGTCACCAGAGTCGCCAGAATTTGAAGATAGCCAGAATAGCGTCGATGACCTAATTTCCGAGGCACGCCGAATCGCTTCCGACCACAGCTAGAAGCTTGACCAAGAACTTTACGGCTTCCCTGCCCCCTTAGTTATAAAAAAACGGGCCAAAAGAAATGTCACTACCCGCCAGCCCATCCTGGGCCGAATCACGGAAGAGGAAGAAGAGAAAGAGTACGACGACAGTGAATTCAAATCGGCAATGACCCAGATCAAGGAAAACATCGACGAGGGTATGGAGACGGTTATGTATAAACCGCCTCATCCTGTGCGTACCCCACCGTCACCACCCCAGATGTCTCCTTTCGAGGTCCCTCCACATGGCGACAGTACCATGCAGGCTATTACACCGGTGGAGGTGGTCGCCTCGAGCACACCGCGTTCATCCTCGTCATCCCTATACTCTACCGCCACCTTGTCTAACCGCGACTCGCCGTCTCCGCAACCTAGCTACCCGGCCGCCAGCTCGACCGGTGATTCGAACCGCACTCGTCAATCGCAACAAGGACCGAGCAGGAAGCGGGAGCTCAAGACGTTTGAGCAGCCGTTGCGGGGTAAGACGCCTTGGCTCAGTGCCACTGAGGTGGATGCCAGCGAAGAGGGGGAGCGGATGCGCCAGAAGAATCTCCGGACCCGACGAGAGGCGGAGGAGCGCGAGCGGGTACGTAAGGAGAAGAAAGCTGCCGAGAAACAAAAGAAAGCCGCTGAGAAGGCAGCTGAGAAGGAGAGGAAGCCCAAAAAGAAGACCAGCAAGGGATCTCTTTTCGGACTCGGCAAGGAGTAGGGCGTGTTTAATTTTGAATGTTGTTTCCTTGCTTCTGTTCTTCAAGGAGGTCGAGCAGTACAAAAGAAGATTCATAACGTGATATGTTATTAGTTGTAACCTATGATACCCTCAGCCAGAGGCGATATAGTTCCCTGCTTCCATACTGTGACTCTGCGGCCGATGATCCCCTCATGGCCAACCTCAATCCTCAAGGGATGGTTCAGGCTTGCACTCAGCGTTCGTGCCCCAGCGTTGCAATCCGAGTCTCTCTCCTCCAGACTGAATTTGTGTATGAAGGGGCTCACGAGGGCCGACGTGGTGAGATCTCCTAGCTTGCTACTACTAGTCAGAAGGCGTGGTGGTAAAGGCAGCACAAGCGCCGGACGGGTCGTGTCTTACTGGATGCCGATGGTGTAAATTGTTTCGTCGCCACACGCGTCACTCTCGTTGTGCGTGAATACGGCATCCGTTGCCAAAGCATCATTCCTGGCACTTCGAAAGATCAAACGACCAGACACTCCTGCCTCGATGCATGTGAGTCCTGCTGCCGCCCTCTCGGGAGGATTGAGAATGGCGATTGCGCCACCGCAAGACTGCCTCGAGCTATCGCCACACATGATGGGCTGATATGGTTTGTGGGGAAGAAGAGTATGGAGCTGATGTCTGTCGGGTTGAAAGTGAAAGGAGTAAAGGTCAAACCCATCAGGACTGGGCCGAGAGAGTGATACAGACTAAATACACAACAAGGAAGCCGTTGAAAGGCCGTTCGTTGTGTTGAGCAAGTTTCACCCCTCACCCCCTCCCCCTGCTTGGTCAATAAGGGGGGTGAGCAGGTTTGCGCACTTTACACTCACGCATACCCCAGACAAAAAGCTGATCCCCCTTTCTCCCCCTCATTGTCAAACATGGTAACGCAACAAATGTTTCCAGATCCAGCTCATTCTATTATGCAACATGCATGAACACCTTGATGGTCGAGGAGCACCATCGCCAGATATCTATTTTAAAAGTGCCCCAGCTGCTGGCCCTCAAGGTGCGCAGTTCTGCCTGCTCTGCTGTCATATTAGTTATAAACTCACCACCGTTGAACTCGACCAGAAAAACTACAAAGTTCGACTTTGCAGCCACAGATTACCTTAATCCGACGTTGCATCGATTCGCTGGCGGGCTTGTGAACCCAATTCGTCATCAGATTCGTCCCTCCCGCTACCATGGCCGGACCTTACACTCTCCCCAAGCTTCCTTACGCCTATCATGTCCGTTGCGCTACCCCATGAGCTGTGTCGCATGTGTTGCGGGTTACTGATGACATGAGATTAGGCTCTGGAGCCCAGCATCTCCCAAGAGATCATGGAGCTGCACCACAGCAAGCACCACCAGGCCTATGTGACCAACCTCAACAAGGCTTTGGCCGCTTCCACCGCCGCTCTCTCCGAAGGCAAGCTGCACGACTCGGCGGCGCAGCTGTCGGCCATCCGCTTCAACGGCGGCGGGCACATCAACCACTCGCTGTTCTGGGAGAACCTGGCGCCGGCATCGTCGCCCGACGCCCAGACACAAGCTGCGCCCCAGCTGCTGGCGGCCATCGAAGCGACTTGGGGAGGCCTCGAAACGTTTCAGGGCCACTTCGGTGCCGCACTCCTGGGCATCCAGGGCAGCGGTTGGGGTTGGCTCGTGCGGGAAGCCTCTACGGGCCAGCTGCGCATTGTGACGCTTGCGAACCAGGAGGCCGTCGTCGCGGGCGGCGAAATACCCATCCTGGGCGTGGACATGTGGGAACATGCCTACTATCTGTTGTACAAGAACGACAAGGCGTCCTATGTCAAGAACATATGGCAAGTCATCAATTGGAGGATGGCCGAGGCCCGCTTCGTGGGGAGGAGGGAAGATGCTTTCAGGGCCCTCAAGACCCAGGCCGCTATTTGATTGAAGTTGACATGTCTCGTCGTTGGGGCTAAGCTGGTTCTTGTGCCTAGGACACGTCGACGTAGCTAAACAGACCGGCTTATACCTCGACAATTGTGTGGAAACTCTATAGAAGTCTGCTCGCTAGTGCTTTGTGCAGTCCTTGTCGTAATTCTTCGACGGCCCGCCCTGGTCACGGATCCAGTCCAGGTAGCACTGGTATGCCCCTTGTTCGTTACCTCTCCAATAGCTACTGACGGGAATTTTGGCGGTCCACTCGTATCGATTCCATAATTCACTTGCAGACCACTTCGACTTCCACTCGAACGTCCACCCGCTTGCCCACCGCAACCAGGGGATTAGGCAGATTTTGTACAGACTATCCCAGAGAATCGTCCCGTCGTCGCCAAGCAAATTAGTTGGCAACCCCCGACCTGAGACCACAAGGTAAGGAGCGCCAAACCACCAGGCCGGATAACTTTCGCAGCTGAAATCCATAAACGTCTTCATCAATTGGCCCAGGTCCCTGGTAGAAAGCTTATTCTCGAGCTTGTTATACGGTTCCTCCTGCGAACTTGGTGACAAAAGTGTGAAATCCCAACACTTGACCTTGACGAAAACGGTCACCGCTGCCACAACGTAGCTGGTACCAGCTTTGTTTTGCGGGTTCTGGTCGACACATACGCTACCATAAGTCATCGTCTCCCAGATCTTGTCGTGAAGACAGTTGCTAAATCCAACGTCCTGGTTGACAATCGAGATCGATGTACTTCCACTAGAACCCAGGATCCGTATTAGCGGCTGGCCAGAGCCGTCCATGTACAAGTTAGATATTATCGGATAAGCCACTCTTACCACACTCTTTTCTTGACAACGATCGAAGTCCAATATCCGCATTCATTGTCTTTCAGGTCTTGATTGAGATTGATGCGACCTGAATTGGAAATTTGGCCCGCGCCGCTATGCCAACCACCCGAAATACCTTGATTGTAAACTTCGTTCAAGCTTGCGTAGTCGTAGCTAGAGCTGATGGGCATATTTGCTGGGCTAAAAGAGCATATTGCCTTGTAGTGACAGTAGGATGCGGCGTAGTCTTTTTCATGATGAACACCCCAGGGCACCTCTCTTTCGTAGGAATACGTAGTCCCTGTGTAGCACCATATTTTAGCAAGGCGAGAACTTTTGGCGTCGTGGGCTAACTTACGGACTTGACAAAAGGCTTGACATGGGTGTGTTGTGTCTTGGGCTTTGGTGACATCACAAAGCCCGTCAGCATTCATAAACTTGATGGGAGCCGGGCAATCTGCTTCGAGATAATCCTTGCCGACCGTAAACGTTGTTGAGCTGGTGCATGGATCCGAGCCGTCGTGGATGACGGTGCCGTTAGCCAAGACAGCAGAGACAGTGTGGTTCTCTATTCTGAGGGAATAGTCATAGTCAGCAAGACTACTAGGGTCGACAGTGATGCGATCAACCGTGGCCGAGACCATGGAGAGCAGCCCCAGGAGAGCAACGTGCAGAAACATCACGGTTGCGTCAAAGGTGGGAGAGTGCAGTTGATTCGAAGGGGAGCGTTTCTCAAAACAGAAGTTGATAGTCAAGAAGAGGGAAGAAATAAGAATTGCCGTGGAAAACATGGCCTTTATACTTGTGTGACTCGATTTGAATAGCTGCATGGAGGCAAATATAAAGGGGGTGTCCCCATGACGATACATCTTTGCGCACAGTGACCTACAACGTATGTGAGATGATACTACGATTGTCAGACAAGTTCAGTTTTTCTTGTATCATAAAACGGAAGCCCGCTAGCTTGCTCGATGACAGAACGTATCATAAAGCACACGGACTGGGGGCTGATATTTGTGAGTTGGCAACTCTTAATCTCGCCTTCTACGCCGAAAATAGCAATTAATTACGACTGACTCCTTAGTAAGTTCTTTCTTCTTCTATGAGATGCAGAACGCTTGCGCGAGAATTCACCTTCCCTTCCCTCTATCAACAGCAGCAATCAAAAAGCAGACGTCGCTTGAAGCCACTATTATCATTACGACCTTTGCGTCCAGCCCTTCACTATTACATTACGCATGGTTCATTCCTCTCCCTAGATGACGAAGAAAGCCACGCCGCTTTCTGCCACAAGCCAATAACTGGGCCTCGTTCCCCTAGGATGCCCATGGGGTTGCGGCGAGGATGAGCTGGGCCAGCATCCAGATGATGATCATGAGTGCGGCCAATCCAAACAAGACCTTGACGACCCTAGACCAGTCCGAGATCTCCGATAGCTCATCCTCCTCGTCTGAGGGCCCATCGATGGACGGAGCCGGGATGTCCTGGAAGGTCTGGTAGTGGAGTTGCTGGGGGCCCAGGGGTAGCGAGGGTTGCAGCGGTAACGGCACAGTCTGCGGCTCCAGACCACTGCTTATTCGCCTAGGAGGAGACGAAACGATGCTGTCACCCTAAGTGATGCCCTCAAATGTCAGCTACTTCGGGATTTCTAGCGCGACTCGTCCAGAGTACGAGAAAGAATGAGTAGGTGAGCAAGTAGGGTATGTACGTCAGTGATAGCGGTAATAGAGCAACGTACGCGGGGCACCCTTTCAGCTCTCGAGATGGCACTTGTACAACTCGAGCCCGCTGTCCTGGCGTTCTGGTGCGGGGTCGCCTTCTCGGCCTCAAATCTGCTCTGCGATGGCGGAGGGGCTACGGGAGACAGAGGGGAGCACTTTGATGTCGACGATATTGTTGAAAAGCTCATCTTTGGCAGGAAGCCAGAGCCTCGAATCCCTCCGCTAGGGGAAGACGGGACTGAAAGATAGAAAGATGGGGATGGAGGGAGAGAACGTGCGCCGTGATTTGCGTGTTGATTTGTCTTCAAACTGATTAGCATACGAGAAATGAATGACGGTAACAGACTGGGTAAGCGTATCAGCGACGGGTTTGTGGAGAGTTTGTGTGACGTTACGGCTGACCAAGTGCATGCGATGCTTTCCAGCCTGCCGCGCACGATCCTATGAATTCGTATGTCGCCGCGGGTCGTTGCATCTGTTCGCAGCATCGACGCAGCAAAAGGTCCGGCTCGTGGCAACTGCTTATTGGATTTGGGCTTCACGTGCTTTCCTGGCTCTGCCATTGCGTAAATACACCAGATAAAGAACCGTAGAAGATGTACCGAGTTACTTGCTGTTAAAATGCTATATTATAATAAGATCTCAAGTATGGGATGTTATAGGTGCAATGCCTCTACATGCTATTAAACTTGATAACCTGGTATATTGCGTTGTAGGGGCGGCTATCGGAGTGCGCTCTCACGCGGGACTCTTGTACATCGATCGGCCGCCAGCAGCAACCGGATTAATTATGTATAATAGTGGCTGTGGCGCCTGGATTCTCGCTTGGGAGGCAGTCCGCCTTGTTCAAAGGGGAAATACTTGTGGGGAGTGGTAGTATCTCTGCATTCACGACAATCGGCGGCAGCGCATCCGCAGTAATTGCGAGATCCTCCATAGGCGCTGTCAGACAATGGGGGCCGAGACCCTTCACCAATTCTAGGGAAGCCAACGGTATCTGCAGGGACTTACGATGGGAATGGTTGCGCGACCTTTCAGTTATAGGGCGCCGCGCCATGTCTTCTTTGGGCGGCATCTTTTCCAAAGGTTGGATAACAGGCAGCTCTATCGCAAGTTTTGGTTTCTGCTTAGATTGGTTGCGAGAATGGGAACCTACCTTGGGCGTCTCAGGACCAATCACCGTCACTATGGAGTTTGCCCTCTCGGATTTCCGGGAAGACACTGGCCTGATAGTGCTGGTTCGGGAATTATCAGAGGTGACGGAAGGCGAGAGGCCCGGTTTGGAACTGCCTTTTTTTCGACTTTGAAGAGAAACCAGTCAATGGAGCATGCTTGTCGAGAGCCTTAACCGATCGGTGTGAATCAGTAGATCGAGTGTCTGTGGCGTGGCGCTCTTCGCCAGGCATCGTGGTTCCTGCGCCGCTTGGTTCCTTTCGTGTGTCACTGACCGTGATGCGGCGCATTTGCCGAGCGACATCGGCAATACTTTCGTCTAACTGCGTAGTTAGGGAACGATTTGGGATAACAGGTGGAACGGTTCTGGCAATTCTGGTAGGAAGACGAGGTTGCTCTGGTTGCTCTGGACACATCAACAAGCTGTCTCCCAGGCTGAGGGTGGATGATCCAAAATCTGATGGGAACCTTGGCTCGTGAATCGACGATTCATACTCCGACGGCGAGCACGGTTCACAGCTGACCACCGAGGACTCATCTGAATCCCACTCGGGCTTGAGTTTCCAAACATCGACATCGTCGTCAGACGCATCCGGGTCGTACTTCGACCAGTCGTATCTCTCAACCTTGTGATGACGGAAGAAGGCCTCATCTGCTTCCTTTGCCTTCTGCTGTTTCTTTTTCTCACGAATCTCAGCCAAGAGGGCCGCTGCAGTTGGGGGCAACTCCTTACTCTTCGTGTACGATTGGGGCTCGGTGGAATAAGCAACACTCGAGCGAGACCCCCGTCCTCTAATACTCGGCAAAATGATGTTGCAAGAAAGGACACGCAAGAGCCTCATAGCCCCAGACTCTGAGCCTGGTGTTTCTTGGTCACGGACCCGCGGACGACCATCGAACGAGAGAAAGTTCTTGAGCTTGATACCCATACAATTCCACTCGCTCTCGAGAAACTCCTCTTTTCCTAGTCCACTCTTGAGCAAATACTTATGGTGATCTTCCAACTGATCTATGTCGAGGAATAAGTAATCCGGTGGCGCCATTCGAATCAGGGATATCGGTAGAATATAGTAGTCGAAGTGATAATGGGTGTGTTCAATGAAATGCCGTCTCGAGATCAGGGGAGGCTTCTTGACATCACATATATAGGTTCCCATAGAGCCTAAAAGTAAAACTCGAGCACAAAGGCTTTTTCTATACGCCAATGGGTTCAAAGACGTTTAAAGACTGTCCGATGGATTGTCATGGCCGACAATCTTTGAATATTCCGCCGTAGCACAAAGCCAATTTGCGCCAGGACGACCAAAGAAACCCCGCATCTTGTAGCCCGGGATATCCTACAGGCAGTGGACTGCCTAGAATGTAGATAGGCACTCCTCGATTTCCTGATTTGAGCCGTATATGTATGACATAACACCTAGAATATTTGCTCTGCGGTGGTTGTTGAGGGTCACTAAGTTTGTAGATCAATGTATGTAGGACATGGGCGGTAGGAAGGAAGTATCTAGAAAAGCATGCAAATAAATCATGTGCTAGACAAGACAAGAGAGGGGAGGCACGCGACCTTGCCCTGCCAGCTGTGCCACCAAGCTTCCTCGCTGACACGTTGCCTTCTTTTCCAAGCCTCTAGGCATGAGTACTGCACGTATGGGCAAGCATTTCGGTAATATGCATTTCCAATCGCGCGACATGAAGAAGAAGAGATTGAACTGGAATGATTGATGATCTAGAAACCGAGCCGCCTGTACCTCCCCTTTCCCTTGGCACTCGGATGGGATAAATAGTGGACCTACAGGCTTGAGGCTGGAGATTTGACTGGAACTGGAACTACTACAGTGCGTAACCTTACGTGTACCCCCCTAAGCCTATGCAAGCCTAAGCCACTGCCAGCCAGAGCCAGAGGGGGAAAAAAGGCAGCCTGGCCACTACTGTAGGTGGTAGTCGGGGCCACAATAGGGACCTCCCTCCAACGTGTGTGCGCACCCTGGACTGCCCTGGCACCTCAGCACTCGCAGACAGACGGAACGACTTGATTAATCTGGCCGATAACCAATCCATCCATCTCATTTCGTTGATTAATTGATGACACGGTCCACCTTCAATTCTAACTCGACGTCGACCTACCAAACCAGGGCTGCCTGAAAGGAGACCGTATCTACAGAACGATCCCATCCCCATCCCGACCAAGCAGGACGAATAGACGCCAGCCATCTACTGCTCTACCTACCGTCTCTTATCCCTGGTTTGGATTTCCCCTGTCAAACCTTCGTCGTCGTGTCAATTGAATTTTGGCCTGGCGCTTTCCGATCCACACAAAGAAGCCATAGGCGCGACATTATTGGGGGGAAGAATCGCTGTCCCAGTACATTCGTCTCACGCGAGTCCATTGCGACGCTCGCCTCCTCTCACCGGCACCGGCATTGGGTCACGCTTCAACGCACTTTCGCCCATCCCCTCTCGACCACATATACTAATCTAATCGTGCCTCCTGCACTGAAACACAACACCCATCATGTCGTCCGGCTTGACCAGACGCCGCGGCGCCGGAGGCGGCCCGGCTGTGGGAGACGGTGAAGGCAGCAACGGCCCCAGTCGCAGTGCGTCGGCCACTAATGTTCGCGACGCCGCCCCCGAGACCAGCTACGAGTCGGGCGAGAACGGCCACAAGATTGCCTTCGACCCGCGTGATATCAGCGAGAGCGCCGAAAGAAGCAAGCAGCCCAAGCTCACCCTGATGGAAGAGGTGATATTGCTAGGCCTAAAAGACAAGCAGGTAACCGATGCCCTCCGATCCGCCCCGGCCTTGTACCAACTCTCCCCGACCAGACGCTAACCATCGCCACTCGTAGGGCTACCTCTCGTTTTGGAATGACAATATCAGCTATGCGCTTCGTGGTTGCATCGTCCTTGAGCTCGCCTTCCGTGGCCGTGTCAGCATGCAGAAAGACCCCTCGAGGCGGCGGTTTCCCCTTGCAGACCGAGTGATCGAAGTCGTCGACGACACCCTTACCGGCGAAGTGCTGCTTGACGAGGCACTGAAGATGATGAAGGCCAGCGAGAAGATGAGCGTCAGCTCCTGGATCGACCTGATGAGTGGTACGTTTGAATTCTAGTACCCAAGAGGCCCCAATCCGCGCACCAAAAATACGAAATGCGCAAGGCACCACATAGACGTCGGTGTTGAAGAAGCGGCTAACAGCCCATAGGCGAGACATGGAACCTCATGAAGATTGGATATCAATTGAAGCAAGTCCGAGAGCGGCTGTGCAAAGGTCTTGTCGACAAAGGCATTCTGCGAACCGAGAAGCGCAACTTCCTGCTTTTCGATATGGCCACACACCCAGTGGCCGATGGAGGCGCCAAGGAGGAAATTCGCCGGCGCGTTAGAAACGTGCTGACCCAGCGTACCGTTGTCTTGCCCGCCTCCCAGTTCCTGCCCGAGAATCTCGAGTTTCGCTACACACGAACGATCGCCATGGTCTGCGCTGCATATGCCGCCAACGTTTTGGAGAATGCGCTGAGCACTCTTGGCCACGAAGCCAGAGAGCGCGCCTTCACACAGACCGACGAGATTCTTGCCGAATATAGCCAATGGCCTTTCGGCAAGAAGACGGGCAGCCAGGGAATTGGAGCCAACATCGCGCAGGTTATCGCCGAGGTAGGCCCCAAATTATTGTTAAAACACGCTGAATATGATGCTGACCAAATGCGCTGAAACAGGAGGGCAACAAGTCCAAGGATAAGGAGCTTCAGCTCGAAGTTGTTGCCGCTTGCCTGAGCGTCTTTACTCGCCTCGATTCGCTTCTCTAATGACCTTCATAACCATCGATCGAACCCATAAAGACACTCGGGTTCTATAGTCCTTCGACAATTACTGATAACGTTTCTCAACACAATGAATGAATGCCATCTTCGTCGACTCAGGATTTCATGAGGATTTCAGGGGGAAAACACTAGTGAGCAAGGGTACCAAGAAAATAAGCGCTCAAGCCGCTCTAAGCTCTACATGACAAGGAGGGGTTTAGATGCAAAACTTGGAGGACACGGCAAGGGGCGGCTAGACGACTTACAAGGCAAGTCTTGGATTGCCATGGGATTGAGGACATCAACGGCACCTTTATTGTGGAAAGGGCGTACGAAAAAGTAGCATGCGAATTTCCGGTAGCAAAGCGCAGTATGATAGATGCTGTTTGGTGCAAGGTGAAAGGTTGATGTCATTCTCTTCAGTGGTGTTATACTAGCTCAAGTCAAGCATTTCGATTTTTCTATTCTAACCATATTTTCGCTAGACGAATAATTAAACTTCTAATTTGTTGAAGAATTCATATTCTTTGGCGGCGTGTACATAAAGCCGGGAGTGGTATAGTGTTTCCGTGCCCTCGCAACGCGAGATCGCAACTGTTGATTATCGTCGAGTTGAGCGACTGGGGATGAGATAGGATTGATATACACTAGTAATTATAACCACC
The DNA here is from genome assembly GCF_038363985.1 of Apiospora kogelbergensis. Classification (NCBI taxonomy): domain Eukaryota; kingdom Fungi; phylum Ascomycota; class Sordariomycetes; order Amphisphaeriales; family Apiosporaceae; genus Apiospora; species Apiospora kogelbergensis. The sequence goes on from NW_027117422.1 coordinate 3,593,041, forward strand.
TTACTCGAGTCTCTATTTGCCTCGCCGCAGCCTCTCCCGCCAGCCCCCTTTCTCAAACAACCACATGGCCTCAACCGCAAACGCATACGCGCTCCGGTGGCCACGCCCTCTTCCGTCGCCAACCATGTTCCCTGCTGCGAAGTCGGCGGGATCCACGTTGGCCTCCTCACGGATGCTCTCCATGACGCGGTTTTCTTGTACCGTGGCCCAGATACCTTCGGCGACATCATCGCTACCGAACTCGCCGCGACCGAGCCGGAAGAGGATGCGGCCGAGGGTCTGATAGGCTATGCAGCGCTGTCCGGGCACGGCGCTGCGCGTGAGGCGGCCCAGCTCGCTGACGGTGTAGCCGGCGGCCTCGGGCGCCTCGCCATGGTGGTGCAGGCCCTTGGAGACGGGGACGGCGCGGGCGATGCGTGGGGGAAGCAGGGTGCCCCGGAAGTCGAAGCGCAGCTGCGAGATGGGCAGCGAGGACTGGCGCGGGTGGTAGGGGCTGTCGAAGTCGGCAGGCGAGTTGGTCGTCGGGATCGGCGCCATCCAGGCCAGCTTGCTCGGGTCCGCGGGCAGGTTAGGGAAGTACTTGGCGTGCAGCGACTCGAGGAAGTTGGGGTCGGACGGGTCGAGGTCGGGGACCTGGGGGGGTTCGGGCCAGTGCGTCTTCGCGTGTTGGTGTGCGTCGTCATCTTCGGCAGCTGGGGGAGCGACTGGTTGATCTTGTTGGATTGAGGGGGTGGCGCCGCGCCGTCTTCTTCATCTTCGACGTAAGGCGTCTCGAAAGTGACCTTTTTCTTCGGTGCTTTGAGTCCCTCTTCTTTATTGGGAACTATCCCTTCTTGATTCTGTATTCCTGTAGTAGTGGGCGACGGCGCGAGATCGACATCTTCGCCCCGTGATGCTGGCTTCTCGGCCGGTTTGTCGTCCATAAAGGGTGAAGGGCCGTTTTGCTCATCCAGGTTTGCCCGCTTGAGCAGTCTCTGGAGGAGAGACGAGTCCATGCCGTTGAACAGCTCCTGCCTTGCTGCTTCTATTTCTTCGGGCGACATGCTGGCAAGTCGCTGGGTATTCTCTTGGTCTATACTGCTCTTCACGTCCTCTTGCGATTTCTGCTGCACGGGGCCCACGCCGCCATTTCGTCTCGGTGCGGCATTGGGGTCCTCGGATGTCGGACTGGGTTTCGAGGGGATCGCGTTTGGTGACTGGGGTTTTAGACCTTGGGCCGGCTGGCCTTGTCGTTTCTGCTTGAAGGCTGATATCCGCGTACGCTTCTTATGTTCGGGAAAGCCAGTAGCGGTCGATTTGAGTTGTGGGAAGCTCGGCGCTTGGGGCGAACTCGTCACCTTCTCCTTGATGTCGCCAATCATGAGAGGATTCATATTGGCAACGTGGGAGACAATTCAGTAAGATTAAAGGCCGGCTTGGCAAGAGCGGCTAGAAAGGAGAAGAGACTCGATGTGATCCCGAGACACAGCTGTTAAAGGGTGTGTCTGCCTAAGGCCACATGCATATATGTGATGATGATGATGATGATGATGCAAATTGAAGGTGGGTTGCAAAGAAAAATAGGTGGGGGCTGCTTTATTCTGCGTATTGTCCCTTCGGGCGAAGTCTCTACACAATGCCATACACTCAAGAAGTCTGTAATCTCCCCGCTTGCGACTGGAAAGGAACGCAGATAGGTGCATTCAGGAATACTCACTTTCCGCATCTCTTTCAGAAGGCCATGCATGCTTACTAGCCCAGCCTTAGGGGTTTGAGCCTCTGTCAAACATAGTGTACAGCACTTTATCTGCATGAATGGCGCGGTGTCACTGGCTGGCTAGAAATCGTTTGGGTGTGCACGAGCCCTAAACTGGTTGTAATCTAGAAGAGTGCCCCTTGCGGTTAGCAGGAGATGGATGGCCCGGGAGTTCGAGCCTCAAAAGAAAAGAAAAGAGGTAAGCAGAAGTCAGAGTGCATATGGAATTAATGATGCAAATCCTGTGAGTTTCTGCAGGCATGCATGTATGCACTCCGTATCTCATCTAGATGAGATGTCCTGACCGTTATTCCCTCCAATCCTTCCTAGCTGACTTGCAGCCCGAACCGATTCTGAGCAGCCGAGAGGATTGACTAAGCCATATTTAGAACACTGCAGCAGTGGATAGTCCCACTTCTCGGCACGACAACTGCCCCATGCACGGCGACGGGTTCAAGAAACATTGAACAGGTTTCGATTTTAGCGCGCAGCCCACATACGCTTAGCCGGCCAATCAGCCACCATACACACCAGCTGGGTTTCACTTTCGGCTTGAAACACCAGTTTTCGAGATGGGGAGATACAGTTGCGTAGGACCTGACCTACAGCAGCTTTACTGCCGCCCAGTGCCAAGAACGTCTCGAATCTTTATTTGCACGGAACAGATTTCACATTTCACTGGCAACCTCCATCTACGTAAGTCCGCAGCTTATCTTGGATATGTATGCCCCACGACCGCCGCTACGACTTGGAAGCCCGCCAAGTCAAAATCACCATAAAGGCGTGTATCAATCTGTCCTCTCGGTTGACTGAGTGAAAATTTGAGCGCCAGTGTTTATATCTGGATTTGGTGTTCCCAGGTTCGGCTTAGCAGTCCGTATCTGAAAGTTCGGGCGAAAAAAGTCAGACAGAAACTATGTAGGGCGAGCGGCCGACCGCCTTGCTTACCTCATCATCTGATCGGCGCTTCGACGGTGAACACATGGCCAGAGCCATGCCGGTGCCTACGAACAGTCACGGTGTTGCGGGTTTGAAGTACTGGGAATCGCAGCGCAATGTCCCAAGTGCAGCCGTTCCTGCGGAACTGGCAAAGCAGGTTCTTGAACAGCTGTCCCGAGTGTTCTTGCTGTGGTTGCACACCACGTCGACAAGTCTGGGGAAAGGACCCCTGTTTCCGAGACCCCACCCCCTGTCCCGATCCCATGCTGCGGCTATCGTGCGTTCGTGCTAGGTAGGCATTATTATATAATCAACTGGATCCTAGCTCGAGCTGAGCCGGAACGGACGTGGTACGAGTGTACCTGCCAGTGCCATGTACCTCTTTGATGTCCCCTGCAAGGCAATGCGCGGTATTGATGGCATATCGCCTTGAGAAAGGCATAGTCCGGACGGTCTGCACTAGGGGGGAAAGACCCTATCAAAAGAGATGCCCGAAGCAGAAACGACAGCAAGCATAACTGTACATGCTGCCCAGTACCGTTTGTCTACCGGCGGCCGGACCTATTTTCCCAATGAGGCCAGGGCAGAGAAAGCCAGTTGAGTCGGAGTCTGATGATCTCGCGCTGCTCGCGCTCCCCTGCAGCTGATCTGGTTGGCTTGCCAAGTGAGTGAGAGCCGTTGCGTTGTGTTGCTCCTGTGAGTCCGTCTTCATACTCGCTCGCCCACTCCCAAGAGAGTTGCATCTACCCCTGGTGGTGGTTTTGCTTTCTCTGCCTGCCAACCCAAGTCTTGCCGACGGATGGATGTGTGATGAGGTGTCGTTGTATTGACGATGATTGTCCCCCGTTCGCATCCTCTCACCCCTACCCCTACCCCCCTCCCCTTCTCTCGCTTCCAATCTATCTCTAGTGCCCCCATCCGCATCCCCTTGTCCGCCTGCTTCCCACTCTCTCTCCTCTTCTGCTTTTGGTGTTTTGGCACAAAGCTCGGATCGTTGGTCCATTCCCATTGTCCCCCATTCGCATGTCCCTCTCTCCCATCCCATCCATTCCCATCCCATCCCATGCCAACCTGTTTCCCTTGAACGTTGCTGCCCCCCAGCCTAGTCCGATCTTTAATTCGTTTTTTAATAATAAAATTTCCCACGCAGCTCCCCAGGACAATTGTCAGATGGTGGTCAAGGCCCCGGTTTTCCCTTTTTGCATTCAATCCTGTCTCTTCTATCTGTCTGTCTCTTTTCTGCCGCCTTAACCTGACAATTACTCGTTCCCAAAAAAAAGGTAGCCATCCCCAACTCCCAATCTGCACCCAAATCTCCTCATTTCTTTCCTCAACTTCTTTCCAACCAACAACCTCCCAAATACGTGGTGTTGAGTACTTCAATCATCAAAACCCATCTTTCGCCCTGCACTATCCATTCGTTTTTTGACAGCATTTTCTTTGCAAGAAGTTGCTGCATACATTTGGCCGGGTCTCGGGCGCTCTCCTGGACCAGCTGCATCGATTTTTGACTCGAGAATCGTTTTTTTTGCTGTCTTCTGGCGACGATTCTCAACTCCGCGACCTGAGGTTATTCTCACCTCGGGAGCCCCACAAGAAAGAGAGTGACAGAGCGCCTTACCTTGCACAAGTCACGTTACTCTACCCCAACTAGGAGGTCGCCTCTAAACGCCGAATAGTCGACCACCCCCCAAAACAGCTCAATCCAAATCCCGGGAGCTGTCCGGTTCGTCATAATTTTGAACAAGCTTATTGATTGGACGACATTCAACCAACCAACCAAGCGCATAGTCGTCGGATTGACTTGTTGTACCCTTCACGCCTGTGCATTCAACTTCTACTATTGTCTTTCTATACTCGCCCTGCTTGTACAGACCGAGCCCCCAATGCAGTGCAGGAACAAGCATACCGGACTTTATTAATTTCCATATCTTCGTCCACCTTTGGTTGTGCAACCACAGCTTTTCCCTCCCACAAGTACGCGGCAGTTGCGCCTGCTGCCACCAATCGCGGTCGCGCATTAGGGGGAGAGTGCAACTATACCATCTGCGCTTGCCTCATTTTTGAGGACCTTGATCACGAAACATGACATCGGCGACAGATATCCCGATGCGAGATAGCTCGTCGCCAGAGCTATCCGACCCTCCTTCCGTACTCTCGGATAACTCTCCTACCAACTATGGAAACTCCAGAAACCGGCCGGGTGAGTTAGACGAAATAGTGGTCAACCAAAGAGACTATCGCTACGATGGTTCAGGTCAGCCTGTCTTGACCAAGGATGGTCTACCTCGGAGAAAGCCTGGCCCCAAACCAGGTACCAAGATAAAGCGCCATTCAAATACGGCAGACGGATCTCCAGGCGACGGCGCCAAGGTGCGAAGACCTCGAAAATCCAAAGATCCCACTGCACCGCCGAATGCCCGCAAGCGAAAGCTAGCATCCGCCGAGCCCGAGACCAAAGTCGTTGAAGCACAGCCAGAGCATAGGGCTGCTACTATTGGCGCGTCCAGCACACCGATACCCTCTCGGCAAACACAGCTGTCGGACATGGGAATCACCAATATACATAACAGAATGGAGCCCATGGCTCAGCCAAGCAACAGCTTCAAGCGCGAGGTTTCTAGCGCCCAACCTCGTATATCCAGCATGTCAAGTCTCCTCAACGACCCCGAACCGCCGCCACGACCGACTCCCGCGCGATCTAGTGGAACCAATTACGACCCGATCCGATCTAACTACGACCCTGTCAGGGAAACCATGGTGTCGCACAGCTTCCCCAGCACAATGGGGTCGCCTCGCGGCCCTGCATCGAACACCATTAACCGCGCCAGCGCGTCGCCCTCTATTGCCAGCTTGGTCGACCCTCCTCCTGCTCAGAATTTGGTTTCTCCAGTTCCCTCGCGAAGTACCTTCTCGCAAAGCTCCTCTGCCCAGCCCTCGCGTACGAAACCAGAGACAAGCTCGGTGCCGGTTTCGCCCAATCCTTTCCGACAAGAATTCGTAGCGCCTCCGGCCCCTAAGCCCGCCGCTCCTGAAGTGAAGAAAACGGACCCTGAGGTCAAGAAGGCGGCTCCTGAAGCAAAGAGGTCCACTCCTGCCTCAGTGCTGTCATCCAAAGCAGGCATTGAGATTCGCCCAACCTCCATCACTACCATAGGAGCTGGATCGAAGCGTACACCTCCAAAAAACCAGAGCGCAGCCTCGTCCTCTCCGAAAATGGGCGCCCAGAAAGAATCCGCCTTTTCTATGGGTGGAGGTGTGGAGCGCTCGATATTGGATTTCGGCAAGGCCGAGCCAGGCCAGGAACTTACAACTCCTTCGATTTCTCTTCACATTCCTCTCGTTACAGGTGAAACGAACAAGTATGTTAACTTCATGAGATTGGCCGAAGAACGTTATGGGTGGGATGCTCTACACCCGCGGCAAGCCGAGCAACGCGCCCGAAAAGCGCGTATCGCGGCCGCGTCTGCTGCCTTGGCCCAAAACGACTCCAGCCGAGAAGGTGACGAGATGAGTGTTGATGAGTCGGAAAATGAAGACAGTAATGTTGATATGGGCGGCACAAGCGGACCCGACAAGCCTGGCGAGGTGAAGAAGCGAAAGAAGCGTCATTTTAAGGAGGACGAGTACGACAAAGAGGACGATTTCGTCGATGATTCTGAGCTCCTTTGGGAGGAGCAGGCCGCTGCCAGTCGGGATGGTTTCTTTGTATATTCCGGACCTCTGGTGCCTGAGGTCGAAAAGCCGGAACCTGGACGGTATGCGATTTCTTGTTCTTTGCTGAGCTATTATTCATCACAAGTGTCTTTACTAACTCTGCTTTCTAGTGGCGACGGCGCACCTAAACGAGGACGTGGGTCACGAGGCGGGCGTGGCTCTTCTCGAGCTGCAGGCACTACTCGAGGACGCGGTGGTGGACCTGGCTCGCGCGGCGGCGCTGTACGTAAGCCTCGCATGACCAAGGCAGACAAAGCCCAACTGGACCGCGAGAAGCTCGAGCGGGAACAAGCCTTCCTGAAGTCAGCCAGCAACCCCAACTACAACGTCCTTCACCCGACCAGCCCGCAGTTCGCTGGCTTATAGAACCTGGGCGGGCGGGACGCGGCGGAACAACGTCAATCTCATTTGTTTGCTCCGTAGCAAGCTCGAACCCAGTATTTGCCCGGATGGTAGTTCTTTAAGGGTTTGGGTTCAATCTCAAGTAGGCACTGCGCTTCGAGCGATTGCTGATACTTGGTATTGTGCATCATGGGTGATAGACGCGATATTTCGGGGGCTTTTTACATGTTAAAATCACATTGTTGCATGGAAGGAAGGGGCACCACGGTGTTACCAGGCGTTTGGTTGATTCATGGCGGATATCTTTCGATACCATCCTCGCTGCGGTTTCGAGATCATGGCTAGCATACTGGCGTCTAGATAGATAGTCATTCTCGCGTATTGCAGATGGCAAAAGACGGAATAATCGTGTTGTTCGGGGTTTCCGTAGCCCAATTTTACTGCACTACTCTACTTATTCGTTGTGACATTCTCGTTGCGTCTTTCAGCGCGTAAGCTGCTCGGAGAAGTGTCTCCTCAAGCTCAATCCTCTATTCAAAGAGGGTCCATTAGACCTTCGGATCCTGCATAAATGTATATGAGTATGTTGCGATGCGCTGCCCTCATTTACACATCGTGTTGCCCCAAAAGGCTGGGCGCTCCTTCATCCATTAAAGGTCGAGTTTCAGCTTGAACTGCTCGCCAACGCGGCAAACTGTCTGACGGTGTCGAGCGCTGGGGCGCACTCGGCCCAAGCATACCTATCAATTCTCGACATCAGTATTACTCTTTTAGGACAGATAGCCAGCCCTCCCGAGACACACCGAGAAAGGAAGGGATGAACCACGAGTGTCGCTTACCAGGTCTGCCGGAACGCCAGCACCGTCTCCTCTCGGGACCCCCACGAATAAGCCATAGGCATGGCATTGGCGTACTTCTCCGGACGCTCCAGCGACGGCCAGTAATGCTTGTTATGGTGCGCCGTGAGCTGGTGCGCCCGCGCGACCTGCTCGGTCACGTCCCGAACCAAGGGGCGGTAGTCGTCGCGGTCAACGATGTCGCGCCGCGCGGGCAGGATGTCGCTCAGGGCTTCTTCGCGTAGCCATGCCATCTTCTCCTCGTAGCTCAGCTTCCGCCCCGGCTCTCCCCCTCCTCCGTCTTCTTTTCCTCCTCTTGAACGTGCTGCGCCAGTGCCACCAGGTCCAGCATCAGCCGCGTCTTGAGCAGCGTCAGAGACGCAAGGAAGCTGAGGTCCATGACCTGCTTGAAGGGTACCGACACGTCCTCGAGGACGGCGTCTTCCCCCGCGAGGTCCAGGAACGGCTGCGACATGTCGCACCAGTCGTAGTCGGCGGCGGTGCCCTTGACGGCGTACCATTTCAGAAAGTCGAAGGCCTCCTGGTCTCGGCCCAGTCGTAGGTACAGCACGGGTACCTGGCTCCGCACGCCCTGGTTGTCGCCGCGGCACAGCCGCAGCATCTCGAGGGACGTGGTTAGAGCCCCCTCAACAGCCTCGCCCGTCCGAAGGTTAAGAGAAGCCGTCATGTAGTCGTGGAGGCACTGCATGTAGGGGCGCGTCGGGGTGAGCCCCCAGAACCGGCCCACGCCGTTCGCAAAGACGTTGGCGGGCGCCAGCTCGTCTTCTGGACGGGACCGCAGCTCCGCCTCGGCCGCCTCGACCGAGGCTCGGGTTTGCTTCACCAGGTTGCACGACGTCTTGTGGCTGGCCCGGTGCTCGCGCTGGTGCTCCGGGCCGCAGTAGTGCACGAGGCGGCAGGCGCCGCATCGGAAGAGATCAGGGCCCTGCCGGCCGCAGCCGGGCTGGGCGCAGGTCTGGAAGACGAGACCAAGGTTCTTTCGGTTCATCTTGGTTATATCTCCAGTTTGTTTCTTTGGGTCCAGTCTTTTCAGTTCGGTCGTTTTCTTGGCGGGATATGCAATGTGGTATGTTTTCGGCATCCATCATTCGACTCACGTATGGCAGATTGCTTAAGAACACTTACACCCGGTTTCATGATGAGATGCTTGTTTCAGATGGCCTGGCTAGACAGGGGTTGGTGGTGTTTTGGTTTTTGGTTGACGGACTGGCGGCAGCTGCCGCTCACACGTCGGCGATAGAGGCTATGATTCCTACACGTTCAATTTCTTTGGGGAAAGCTCGTCTTTCCAAGGGCACAAGGCTTCTTTGGAGGAATGCGTCTATTCGTCTATCGTGTCCCATATCCCATGAACATTCTGTCTCTCTACAAGCACGGCCAGTCCATCTCAATCGGCTTCAAGTCGCCGGCGCCGCGGAAGTCCTCCTCGATCTCGGCTTGTTCGACCAGCACGGTGCGGTCCGTCTGGCAGCCCAGCTGGGCAAGCTTGCGCCAGCGGGCAAGGTCCTCGGGGTTGCGCTTGTCGCCGTGGGCGTCGACGCTCTTCTCCCAGTGACCCTTGGAGAAGCCGATCATGGTGGAGACGCGCTTCTGCTTGATGTCGTAGACCATGCTGACGAGCGTGCCCGTCTCCTCGAGCCAGCTGCACTGCCAGAGCTCGCCGGGGCGCACGCACTGGTACGTCACGGCCTGGTAGTTCAGGCGGCCCGCCATGGGACCGCCGTGGATGGCGTACACGATCCGGTCCTCGTTGAAGAACCACATCTCGTACCGCCACGTCTCGTCCTTGCCCGACTCAGTTTGGTGGCCCGGCACCGCGTATGAGTAGAGCAGGTGGCGGTCCCGGATGTCGGCGTCGAAGGACGCGGTTGATACGTTTCCGACGAGAGGCATTGTGATGTGTTTCGGGCGTCGTGTTGATTGGCGTCGGTGGTATTGAGTCGCAGGAAGAGATAGTGAGTCTCGTTGGTTTTGGGTATCAGCAGTCAGGCGGAAGAAGTGTGTATGTGCTTGACTGAGTGCGCCTAGGAATATCTATGACATAGTCTCCGGGCAGTTGAGGCCCTTAAGTGTCTTTCCAAATCGCTAGAGCTCTCGTGATGTCATGGTCAATGCATCCAATCTACCACGAGTAGTCGCATTGTCGGCGCCAGGCATCGCGTCAGGTTCAAGAACGGGGCCATCGAAGAGCCGGCCGGCTTCTTCTACCTCGGTAGAAGGCATCCACAGTCGTCCGAGCTGGGTTGATTTCAGCCATCTCTTATTGTGGTGCCAGAACCGGGCAATTGGTACCACCGGTCGCCTTCTCGCCTCCTCGCCTCCTCGCCTCCTCGCCTCCTCGCCTCCTCGGTAGAGGCTTCCGACCGCTACAACAGGCGTGCATCATGGCCGCAGGGGGCCTGGGGGCTGAAAAGTACGAGCAGAAGTACGAGGCCAGAACCCCCTGGGGCCCATACGGCTGTCGGCCCGAATCGGTGGATACTGGCTAGATCGACCGCCACGAAGCTTGTCCTGATTTCGCCAACTGTTCTAGTGGGTCGTGGTTGCATGGAAGCCTGGGAACCATTCGTGGTGGGCTTCGAGGCATCGTGAGATTTCCCAGGCGACGGCTTCCCGCCTCGGCATTGGCGTCGCTTCTATCGGCCGGTCGCACCACCACACCTGACCCCTACCTCACCTTTTCTCTGCCTTCACGATTCAATCGTCGCATTGCCGCAAGACGAGATATGCGTCATCTTTGATGCTGAGATCGGTTTTCTTTACTATGTGGTAGCCCCGCGCATGTATATCGCTTCAACCGAGTGCCCTTTCCCTTCTCAGCGATAGCCCAGAGGCGAGAGCCCCCTATCGCAACAAGCAACAGCAAGCAACCGCTAATTAACATCAATTTACCGTATCCCCTCACAATCCCTAGGATAAACGACCTCATATTCCCGAGTCGTCTTGATTTTCTGTCTTGAGCTTCTGCCACAGAGGCGATTCGCTCCAGTTCTTGCAAATACGCTGGGTTTCGGTGTCGTCGTCGAACCTGGGTATGCCCTTGGGTCGAACCAACAGCTGCAGCGCAAGGCCTGAGTGGGCAGGAGTGTCAGCTTCTCGTCTCTTTCAAGGCCAGTGCTCATCACCACACATCCATCCACCGTTCCCCTCGTCACCCTTCTCGAGCACACTTACCTGAGCTGGCGTGCCACGCGATATGGCAATGCAAGAGCCAAGCGCCGGGATTGTCGGGCCTGAAGGCCATGGCGAGGAAACCGCCAGCTGGAAGCAAGGCCGTGTCCCGCCGGGGCGGGTTGTCGTAGTTGAACAAAGCCGGGCTGGTTTTTCGTCCCACGTAGTGTTACTCTGCGCCAAGATGACGAAGTCGCTCCCGTGCAGGTGCATCGGATGGGGCCTATAGGCACGAACAGCAGAGTGTGAGTAGGATGCCATATAGGAAGATGAGGGGGGAAAGCAGCCTCGAGTAGGCGTCAATAGAGAGAGATGCAGGTACTTACACAAATGTTGGGGCTGCCGATTCGAGAATCACGTATATGAAACCGCGATCGTACCTCTCTGCCACCAATGTCAGTCAGGCTATAATTACAAAGATCACGAAGTCAAGGGTGCACCATACCTTCTACAATCTTATAGTATGGGTTGGCAATAGACTCGTCAATGTTCAGGATAGTTGGTTTGTCGAAATCAAGCCACATGGGCAGGTCGCCCAGAACCCAGTGCACATACGGCGTCGGCCCGGGAGGGCTGAGAGCGGTCGTGTTGGGCTTTCCTGCCTCGAACGTGTCCGCCGTGACGTTGTTCTGCGGGTGCTGATCGACGCACCACGGCACAATGGGGTTGAGTAGGACGGGATCCACGTCATTACAGTCGGTGCTCGGGAGTGCGAGATTGCTCTGCGGCAAGGCAGTCCTCGAGGAATTGTATCGGACAATGGCGGTTTTTTCGTCCACGACGATACTCGGATCGAAAGAATTGCAAAAGTTTGCCGGCATGGTGCGCATCCAGTAGTCGGCCGAAGTGTCGTTCTTGGCTTCTACGACCACCGTGTACCTTTGACCTGTGATGTGTTGTTTTAGTGGCTTTCCTCGAGGCTCACCGCCGAGGTTTGGTATGGGACGTACCTATACCAATGAACAACTCCTGGACGGTAAATGGGTGGACTGGAACCAGATCGTTGGCAATGACGGTCAAGTTGTGGTCGTCGATCCGGAAAGTGAAACTGGCCCCGATAGCGCCGTTGATCAGTTTCAGTACGTGTTTCTTCCCCGGAGTAAATGTTGTGTTGAAGTAGTATTGCGGGTCCTGGCTGCCGTTATAATGACCTATGCCATTGACGAGTATACTGTCACTGGCCGGCGGTGGGTCGCTCGAACTGTTTGTCATTTCGGCCGCGTAGGCGACAAATGCCGTCTGGTGAACCCAATCCGAGATCATGACGGGACCCAGATCGATATCCCAGTCCGCACTGGAAGGCCCGTGGATGACAAGAGGACCGGCCACGCCGTCAGGGTACTGGTAGTTCTTGGTATCAGCGTCATCTCCTCTGTGTACCATGGCGCAAAGACAAAGACGAGAAATGGAACTCGACAAACCTGAGACGAATAGTGGCTGTGGTACCACGAGTGGCCGTACTGCATGGCCGTGAAGTTGTAGGTAAAGGTGTCACCCGGGGCGATGGGGCATTGGGTGACGCCGTTGACGCCGTCCATCTCGTTGGAATTGAGTTGTCGGATTCCATGCCAGTGGACAGTCGTGCCATTGTCAGGTATTCTGTTGGTGACGTGGACGACTATCTGGTCGCCCCAGCAAGCCTCTATGACGGGCCCGGGATAGGTGCCGTTAAAGTACTTGCCCTTAGTCTTCGCGACACCATCGGGTTTCAGCTTTTCAAGCAAGTCAGCTACAGCGCAATGTGGGTTGAAGCAAATACTGGTCCGTAGATGGAATAGAGAAACTTACCTCTGGATTCTCGGTTACGTCTAGCCAGTACTGTGGTGTTCTTGTCAGCTAGCTGTCAAGTCAAGCTGCGCCTGCTCCAGGAGAGTGTTTGTTACTTCTCTTGTGATACCCTTTGGCGTGCCCCTATTGTATGGGTTCTCGTCTACAAGATCAACAGTAAGCATGCAATCGACGCGTCAATGATTTATACGGGGGTGCTTACAGTCGGTTCGGACATCATATCGAGTGAAATTAGGCTGGTTGGCCTTGGGGTCCTGGATCCAGCAGTCCCTGGATGTCTCGGTGTTACAAAACTCCCATCCACTTGCTTCTAGCTCCGGATAATGGCATTCGAAAGTGGCCTTTGGTTGAACATCAACGCCGGGGATGGAGTGGGAAGCAGGGCCATGTGAACCTTGGGTCGGTAACCCAAGCGGCTTCTGGGCGACGTCTTGGTCAACAATAATAGGGGAAAAGGGGTTGAGCTGCGTGATTTGCAGCACGTACTCTAGGGTTATCTTGAACCAGCCCATCTTGATATGGTTGAATAGCTAGCTGGAAACCTGCTTCCCTTGCCTACGTATTCGCCCGAGATAGGCTAGAGAAGACAGTCGCCAACTTATATACTCGAATAATCTGGCCCGACCCCCTTACAACTAGTTGCAAGTCCTAATATACAAGCAATGGTCACAAGCAAATGCAAAATTCGGCCGTGCCGTACAATGATTGGAACGATACAGCTTCTTACGTATCCAACATCAGCAAGGGATACGCGATGAGAAGCGATTAGCGGCGAGGTCTACTGTCTGGGTGGGTATCACAGAGCTGCGCCCCAGGAAGGCTGACCAACGAGTCTATACGAGTCATGTTAAAGAGTCCATGTTCGACGTTCGCTTGTCAGAAAGCTGAAAGCCATTGGCTTGTTGTTGGCCATGATGCGAGGTGAGTCTTTTGGCCGAGGTGGCTGAGAGAGAGCGGGACAGCCGCATGCCGTCCTGCAAGCCTCGCAGCGACGGTTTTCACGGCCAAGCCCGCCAGACAGGTATACATTGCTTAGGGTTTTAGCAATCGACTGACTGTCTGGTCAAGCTTGTTTAATCATCTCAACGTCCTTGTTTGCCTTACTTCCAACCATGTTGCGGTGTCGATGGACACAGCAAAGGCTGCTGGCCTACTATCGGTGTGACAGGCAGAGGAAGTGAAGCACCCGTGGTAAGCAAGTCGGGATGATTATCTCGCGGGGTAACACAAAGTAAGAACTAATCATCGTAATTCCGACCACCTGGAAATCAGTTGTAGGGCTGCATTCAGCCGCAACACGATTCGTCCACGTAAGGGTTGCTTTCTCACGTGTGATTTTGGCGCGTACCCAATGAGACGGAGTCTTCATCTCGCTTCCATCACCGATTGGGTGTTGATAGTATATTTTGTAGGACTCGGATGATGCATCAGCCACGCCACCCTGTCCCCCTCGGGAAAGTGGTGAAGTTGGCCCGAGGCTTGCGGTGCTACGAAATGACGGTAAACTGGACCGAGACAACGTGTATTATACGAAAGATGCAATGTGGAGTGGAGCGAATGCGAGGTCAATCTAGAATCATGAGTCTTTCAAGAAATATAGGGCTGCGTTCTGCAGCAGCAGGTTTCTACCGAGGGACAACTTGTGAGTGCTGAGCGGCTGTTTGATAGCACGTAACACGGCCGTGGATAGTAAAGCAGAATCATGAGGAGATTGAGGAATATCAATATGGGCACAAGGGCTTACCAGCTTCCATTTGCATCAGGCAATAGCTTTCCAGATCAGAAATCCTACATACTGTTTTATGGACCAGCAATAGTGCACATGACCCAATGCCATATAGGAGGCCATATGTGGTTAGCTTTTTGCTTAACCCCTATCCCTGCATCGCCGCCATTGGAAGCGCATTAGCTCAAGAGACAAGATTATCTTCCGAGCTAGTCCATGTGACTCGGGCCCCTACAGCCCGTAAATCCGGCTCGAGGCTCCGAGCTAGGCAACGTTGCTCCGGTCAGCTTACCTTACCTACAGCCCGTGTCGCCCCTGTAGTTAGTCGTCTGCGAACCGGTTTGTTCTGCCAACGACTGCCATGAATAGAATAGGCAACATGTCGAAGACTCTAGGGGTCACCTGGCACAGCAGCTATCGCCAATCAAGATTTCCGTTCACGAATTTGCAGCATGAGCCCAAGGGTCACACGCAATGGCAATGGCGAATCAAAACGAGCTTACACACATGTCGCTCTTGCGCCACCTCGGTGATCCGACATAGCTATCGAGCCCCGACAAGGACGCAGTGGATTTCAGGCTTGAGGGCGGCCCCCAAGAGCGAAAGCCGATGAGTCGCGTAGTCACCAGGCAGCGCAGACGCGCAACTAGAGATTTGGAAAACGACTACTACTCCATTCTTTACTCAAAACAGGTTTCTGCTATTTGCTATCGAGTGGTGCCATCGCAATTTGTTAGTAAAGGGAGACCGTCGAAAACATCCCAATCTTGCCTTGAGGTTTCATATCATCCATGGCCCCTAAGCCCTACTGCTTCTTATTTTTGGCGTATATGAAGTTGGCGGCTGATGCCTTGTCAGTGACAACATACTCAGGCTAAGCCAGATGGAACTAGACCTACCAACCGGCTTCAGACCATTTGCTTTAGCCCAGTCTCGTACACCATGGCCCTCCTTTCCGGTGCCCCAATGTTGCCTGTCTTCCGGCTTCGAAATGTGCAGTGGGTCCGTTGTCCCGTTGGCCGGCGCAAAAGCTAAGAAGACGTAGCGGTGCTTTCCCGTCTTGGGTGGCGGCCCTGGGGGCTTGTATGGGATGATATCCTGGAGATCCGTGAGATGAATCTTGGAGCACCGCTCATCTCCCGTGGATGCGGAGAGATGAATACCTGCCGCAATGAAGTGGCACATCTCGGACCATTTGGGGTTACTTCGAGATGGCGCGTCGGGGTCTGTCAGCGTGACGACGTAGGTCATGTTCGAGCCGCGAAGTGACGCCGAAGAGTCGGACGGCTCGCTCAAGGTGATTCTTGGTTCATGCTGAAGCTTCTTCACTTTCAGCGTGTTTCCAAGGGACGCATACTCGTCCGATGACCACTCAGCATCCAGTATAAGCGAGGGGAGGAAGTCGTCAATCACTGAGGTAGCCAATTAGATACCATGTCCAGGTTGCTCTATAGATGGGACCGCTTACCGGTGGGGATTATCTCGGCATCCTTCAATCTGGACACACTGAGCAAGGACGACCCAAAGCCCAGGGACGATGGACTTACTCTTTTTGCACCTTGTATGGAGCGGACTCCTGGGTGGTTAGGACGACTTGTCCCCCGGGACTACCATTACCATGAGCCAGTGCTCGGGCAACGAGTGGCAGGACAGCCACAGCGGCATGGCGAAACAAGAACATTGCCAACAGTAAGAATGGGTTGATGTTGGGCGGTACAGTTGTGCCTCGAGGTGAAAGCAAAGCAGCGAGGCGGTTGATGTTCGCTTCCTGCCCCGCTTCAGTGTGTGATGTCATGTCGTTTCATCTCACAACACTGGCACCAGCATGTCATGCTGCATGGACTAATGCATTCGTATTCCAACTACCCCTGTTTGTAGAACCCAGATAATAACATAATCCTTTAAACGCAATAAAGGCGCCAAGACTATTGACTACGCCTTCCTGCCAACGCCTGCCAGCCCTACAGACTCGAATCACAACTGGGTCGTGATATATGGCCGGGCTTCCGAAAAGGAAACGCATTTCTGCTAGACAAGGTTATAATCAGATAACAAAGGAAGGGAAGGAGAGGAGAGGAGCGTGTCGGAGTTGAGTCCAAGAGTTGTGGCTGGGCACATAATGATATAGCTGTAATTGGCACTCCTCTCAATGCGATTTACATACCTATGGCTGGGCACGGAGATCCGATGGGAAAAGGGATATGAACCTAGCTGTTTCACATGTCTCAGTCCCCAGCCACCGGCCCAGGCTGTTCTCGACTGCATTAGCCCGATGGTGTGTTTGCGGGGGCTCCTCCTGCCTCCTATACACTAATAGGGGCCCAGATTCTTAGCGCCGCTCCTGGCGCGCAGGACCGCGCCACCACTACATCACTCCGCTGCTCTAAGACTAGTACCAGCGTCATCGTCCCGGGAGTTGATAGCAGACAGCGCAGTTCACAAGATGCTTACCTCTGGTCGAGATCGGTGTGGCCTTTTGGTCCTGCTCGCATATAAGGCGGTGATTCTCCTCGACAGCGGCAAGAACTTGAGTTTAGCATGCTACTTGTCCACTTTGTGATATAGTCGTATATATGAACAGAATAAAAAGCACCGAATCCTACAAGGAAATCCTATCGCCGATCCTGGTCAGGACAATAGCAGTCTGCGGGTCCCGGGCCATCTTCAAACAGTATACTCAAACGAGAAAGGGGGGCAATAATAGTGATTATGGGCAGCCAACCATCTCTTGACGAACGGAGTGGCGACCATCGGGACCGCCCGCAACAAAACCATCACCATCAAAATCATCACAGTTACACTACCACGTTCCAGCAACATATCGTCGCCGCAACGGGTGAGTTCGTGGGCACCTTCATGTTTCTGTTTATGGGCTACGCTGGCCATCTCATGGTCCTGGATCAAGCAGCGACAGACAAGGACAGTGTGGCGAATACATCCCTTGGGTTTCTGCAGACCATGGTTGTGGCCTTCACTTACGGGTTCTCATTGCTGGTATCGGTATGGGCGTTCTATCGGATAAGTGGAGGGCTCTTCAACCCTGCTGTACGTCTCCCCCTTTCTTTCTACCACTTCGTCACACCCTCTTCGTCAAACAAAGGCTGAACGTCCAACAAACGACACAGGTGACGCTTGGCCTCTGCCTTGCCAACCAACTGCCCTGGGTCCGGGCCGCTTTTCTGATGCCCACTCAACTCATTGCGTGCATGTGTGCTGGCGGTGTCGTCCGCGCCATGTTCCCTGGCGATCTCGCGGCGGTGAACACGGTCCTAGCGCCGGGGGTCAATTTGGCCCAGGGCCTCTTTGCGGAGATGTTTTTCACGGCCTACCTAGTCTTTGTCGTACTCATGTTGGCGGCGGAGAAGTCTCGCGATACCTTCTTGGCTCCTGTGGGTATTGGATTGGCTTTGTTGGTAGCCGAGATTCCTGGTAGGTTCACGTGGGCTGTCACCTACTTTGACTCTTGGACACTGCTGGATCCAGGCTGGTATCAGCTAATCTGACTATTCATCGCAGGTGTCTATTATACTGGCGGCTCACTGAACCCTGCACGAAGTTTCGGTTGTGCCGTGGCAGCAGCAAGTTTTCCAGGTTATCACTGGATATACTGGGTTGGCCCTTGCCTGGGAGCAATGGTCGCCGCTGCGTACTTCCGGTTCGTTAAAGCATGGCATTACGAAGAGGCCAATCCAGGGCAGGATGCAGATTCTGAGGTTTGATTTGATCCTCAGAGGAACATATGGGCGCTGTGCGAGATGGGGGCCGAATTTACATAAGTCAGTACGACAATGTTATATAAGACTGGGTGGTTATTAAATGATTTTGTCATATCCGAATGTTGACTGCTTATGTGATACCTTGCACAATCGCAAATTTATTTCGCTTTCGTGTGCGGTTCCACCAAAGCCTTCATGTGTATTCCCATACCCGCGCGTAGCATCCAGTAAGGTTGCAAAGCGCACAGCCATTCCTGCAGAGCATGAAGCTTGTAGGGCAGCACGGGCCCGCCACTGCTCATCGCCGCGCTCTGCACCACCATGCGGGCCATGTCGCGGCTGGAGGGCGTGAAGAGGTTGACGCCGACGCGGTGGCCGTCGCTGTCGGTGTCGCCGATAATGCTCGCGATGACATGCACATGTGCGCCTTCGGCATGCAACTCGGTGTCCAAAGCCAGGCTGAAAGCGCGGACGTAGGCCTTGGTGCCCGCGTAGACGGCGGCGTAGGGCAGGCCCATGTCAGCGAGCGAGCCCGCGTTGATGACGAAGCTGGGGTCACGGGGCCCGCTGGCCCCTTTCTTGAGGGCGGGAAGGAGGGCGTGGGTGAGGTGTGTCATGAAGGTCACATTCACGTCCAGGACGTTGCTGACATCCTGCGCAGCTTGCTGCTCGAAGGGCTTGAAACCCTCGGGGAGGTGGCCGGTGCCCACGTTGTTCACCAGGACCCGCAGGTCGAGCAACTCGAGATCGGCGATGGTCGCGCGCGTCTGGGCGTAGGATTCTGGACTGAATGCCGAGCTGGCATCTAGGTTCAATGTTTTGACCGCAACGCCGTATTCCGCCTGCAGGGCCTTAGCGAGACCTTCAAGGCGAGTCTCGCTGCGCCCATGTACGACAACATTGAACCCGCGGCTACACATCTCTTGGGCGATGTCACGACCGATTCCCGTCGTGGCACCAGTGACAAGTGCCCATGCTGTGTCCGAGGCGCTCTTGGCGTTCCGTGGATGTACCAGGATATTCGATGGCGTCGAGGAAAAGATACCCATTCTGTCCGCAAAGTCGGTCGATTGAACCGTGAACTGTGATGAGAGATAATCAACCCCAGTTTGAGTAGCAGTGATCCGAGCAATGGGTTTTTTTGTTTGCTTCGAAAACCGAGAGGTTCCAACCACTGGCTGGAGGGTGCTGATTCGTAATGCTCGCTTCGGCAGGCTCTATTGACCTATTGCCCTGCCCACCAACCCCCAAACCCCGCTTCCGGAGCAACTGCTACAGCAAGGGAGAGTCGGGGTGTCGGGTTCGCATTACTACGTAGTTGGTTCAACGACAGTGGTGGCACATTGTTGTGGTCTTCATCACCACAGCCAGCCTGACCGAGACTCGAGACGGTGCGAGCGTGCTTCTTGCCTCCCCCGTATGTACTCCGTATCACCCCGCGGTTTCATGGGTTAGTGCAGCACCACCCACCACCCACCACCTCTGCACCTCTGGCGGGTTCTGGGCGGGCTGCCTGCCCCACCAGCCAGAATCGCTAATTCACCAGTGGACCCCTTATAATGATATCATCGACCCGAACAGACTTTACGCTCCGCCTTACGCGACCTCTCAGCTTTGTCTTCGTCCCTTCAACCCAAGCCGCCAATGGCAACTCGCCAATTCTAGTTGTCCAATTTCTGCCACCACCACCCTCAGTTAAGAATATGACCGGGGCTCACCCTCCCTGGGGCCTGCGTTGGCGTTCTAGTACATCGTTCGTCCTCATCACTGTTGCAACTGGTCTCTTCACGGACCTGTTCCTGTATGGCCTAGTGGTGCCAGTTCTGCCGTTCTTGCTCCACGACCGGCTTTCCATACCAGACAATGCAATTCAATCATACAGTTCAGGTCTGCTGGCAGCTTACGCCGGAGTCCAGTTGTTATGTTCAGTCCCCGCTGGCTGGATTGCCGACAGAACCACCTCGCGCCAGGCTCCTTTCCTGACTGGCCTCGCTGCCTTGCTTGCTGCGACTATCCTACTGGCAGTAGGCCAAAGCATCGGCGTTCTCGTGCTTGCTAGAGGGCTTCAGGGTATGAGTGCTTCTGTCGTTTGGACCATAGGCCTAGCGATGATAAGGGACACCGTTGGGCCTCATAATCTCGGCAAGGCCATAGGGACGGTGAGTTGACCAATGTTTCTCAAAAAGTCAGTCAATGTACTTACGCCGTCAGATCTTCTCATTTATCTCGGTGGGGCCACTCTTGGCTCCGGTAGTGGGTGGAATACTTTACGATAAGACAGGCTATGCTGGTGTATTTGGAGCCGGCGCCGCGCTTTTGGTTGTTGATTTCATCATGCGACTGTTGGTCATAGAGAAGAAGATCGCGGCCAAGTATGGTAGCGCACTTGACGGCAACGGTAGTAGCCCTGAGACAGACGGAACAAACGACGAACCAACCGAGGAAGATGCTCTTTTACAGCGAAAGCAGATCGAACGCTACGAGATCCGTGGGGAGCCGAACAGCTTTGTCCGCGCAGTGCCTATATTGTACTGCTTCCGCGACCCCCGGCTTCTTATCGCTTTCATAATGGCGTTCATGCAGGCTGCGTTACTGGCAGCATTTGACGCAACTATTCCGACCGAAGCCCGGGACCTGTTTGGGTTCTCGTCCATGAAGGCCGGTCTTCTATTCATCGCCCTCAACGTGCCTGTTCTGATTTTTGGCCCACTCGCCGGGTGGGCTGTGGACCGGTTCGGCACCAAGCCTGTTACCGTCATTGGGTTTAGCTATCTCGTGCCAGTCCTACTGTTACTTCGCCTCCCGTCAGAGCAGCATGTCGGAGGATCAGGCAACGTCATATTATACTGCGCTCTGCTCGCCCTCAACGGCGTCGGTTTAGCGATCATCGATTCGCCGAGCT
The DNA here is from genome assembly GCF_038363985.1 of Apiospora kogelbergensis. Taxonomy (NCBI): domain Eukaryota; kingdom Fungi; phylum Ascomycota; class Sordariomycetes; order Amphisphaeriales; family Apiosporaceae; genus Apiospora; species Apiospora kogelbergensis. Next base: position 3,613,934 of record NW_027117422.1, read on the forward strand.
TCGTCGAGGCAAGCGATGTTGTTCAGCAATACGACAAAGCTAACCCTGGCTTCTTCGGAGACAACGGCCCCTATGCACAACTGTATGGATTCAATTCTCTCTTCTTTTGTGCAGGCCTTACATTGGGGCCGATCATCAGCGGTTCCTTGCGCGACATCATTGGCTATGGCAATATGACAGCGGTCCTTGCGGGCGCGGCTGGGTTCACAGCGATTATATCATACTTTATTATTGGTGGAAAGCCGAAGATAGGATTCTGGTGAACTCGGTAAAGCGAAGACAAATTATTGCAACACCATAGTCTATGCTCGGAGAACATGGTCTGGTTTGGTTTGGTCTGGGTTGGAGTCCAAGCTGGTCAACCGGAGACAGACAAACTAGACAGACAAGCGTCGAACCAATCAAACATAGCTTCAAACTTTCACAACATAACATGCGGCCTACAACCTACAACATGTGCAGATGCCATGTTCACCAATCAGGCTATACTAACAAGACATTGATGCACAAGCAAGCAGACCATGGCCTAGGTTACTGGCAAGTAGAACCGGCGATCCAATCATTCTAGTCTCACCGCCTTGGGCGATAAGTGCACGGACTTTCCAAAAAAAACGGCAGAAAGATCGCCAAGATTTCGCAAAAATAAGCGATAAGCGTAAACCCACTGCTTTGCCAGAAAATTTCGAGGGGCGGGTCTCAAAACTCCGGCCTGTGCAACCAATCACTGGCCACGATTCTGTCTACCTACTCACTCGAGGGACGGAAAGCGGAAACTACTGGGCTGTTTTTTCTCCATCCATCAGCAAGCTACCAACAATCTTCCTTCTGGGAAAGAGAAAAAAAAAGCTGGCATTGATCCCCATAGGCTCAAGCATTCTGCATTCATTCAACGCCAGATCAATCTCACGATCCCATCGAAGACACTATCGCTGTGCATAGATTGGCTTCTACTCAATCATGGCTGAGTCTTCGCTGCAGGTTCGTTTGCCCGCGACCCCGCGACCGTCTTTGTCCTGCTTTTCTCGGCTCCCAACCTCTCCAAGAGGATAAGCACTGAACCATAGCCACACAATATAGGAGCGCCTGCGCGATTCTGCTAAAGCCTTCGATGGCCTATTGTCTTTGATTCCCGCCAAGATGTACTACGGCGAAGAGTCTGGTGTATGTATACAATGCCGTCCATCCCTGTTTCGCTTAACTTCGCCGCCTACGCGTTATCGTCTGGCATCTCCCAGTTGCTAATGCACGCTTTCTTCTTGTAGGAGCAAGGGCAAAAGAAAAAGCAATCCAAAGCCGAAGCCAAGGAAGCGAGACGGAACAAGCTTGATCCCGACAGTGAACTCAACAAGAGCGTCAAGGAGATCATGGATGAGCAGGCCCGAAAGAAGCGAAAGCGAGACCAAGGCGAGGCCGAATCTGAGGACGACTGGTCCGATGTCGAAGGTGTCGAGTATGAACAGCCTGGCCAGGGCTTGAAACAGAAGAAGAAGCAAAAGACGACTGAGGAAGAGACGGAGGCTTCAGCCAAGCAACGCCGCAAGGAAGAGAAGAAGCAGGGCAAAAAGGATCGCAAGGCTGAGCGCAAGGCTTTGCGAGACGAAGAAGCCGCCTTTGAGAAACGAAACGTCAAGTCCGGCGTCAACAAGGTCAAGCTTGGTCCGAGAGAATCGCAATCCACTACACAAGCCAAGCCTGACGAACAGTCCGAGGCTCAACCTAGCAAGTCCGTCGAGCAAGATGACGAGGAGACCGAAGCCAACGAGCCAGCTGACATGCAGAAAGTTGATGTCTCGGGTATCGCAGCCGACCCCGAAGAGCAGGAATCTACCTCTGCATCCGACCCCCCGTCTGCTCCGGCTTCTCCCGTGTTTGATCCTAACGGCACACCTGCCGACTCAAATGGACAAGCGCCAAGCACTACCACATCTACTTCGTCCACCGTGGCGCCGTCCGAGAAGCCGAAACACATCAAGATTCCTTCAGACACTACTCAGTTGCGAGCCCGTCTTGCGGCTCGGATAACAGCTCTCCGAGAAGCCCGCAAAGCAGATGGACCTGACGGAAAACCCATTCGCACACGCCAAGAACTCATCGAGTCTCGCCGGCAGAAGGAGATGGAGCGAAAGGCACACAAACAGGAGCAGCGCAAAAAGGCCAAGGCAGAGGAGGAACTGAAGAGAGAAGAAGCTCTTGCCTCGGCTCGCAACTCCCCGGCAGCATGCTTAGCCCGGCTATCGACATGGCGGATAACAACTTCGCGTTTGGCCGTGTCGCGTTCGCGGATGGCGCCCAGCTATCTCATGACCTGTCACATGTTCTTAACAACGCCAAGAAGAAGGGTCCTTCTGACCCCAAGACAGCCCTTCTGAAATTCCAAAACGAAAAGAAGCGCCTAGAGAGCATGGATGAGGAGAAGCGCAAGGACATTGAAGAGAAGGAAGCCTGGTTGACAGCCCGGAAACGAGCCGAGGGCGAAAAGATTAGAGACGACGAGAAGCTTTTGAAGAAGGCGGTGAAGCGCAAGGAAACCACCAAGAAGAAGAGCGAGAAGGCGTGGGCTGAGCGGTCCGAAGGTGTCCAGAAGAGTATCAAGCAACGACAACATAAGCGCGAAGCCAACATCCGGGAGCGGAAAGAGACAAAAATGCTCGGCAAGGCAGGCAAGAAGAAGAAGGTTGGCCCCAAGAAGAAGACGGGTGGCCGTGCTGGTTTCGAGGGAGCCTTTGCTGGTGGCAAGAGAAAATAATCGATGCTGTGTATGATGGCAAAGGAAAAAGGTTGCTGCCTTGGGTGTAAGAGGAGCATCAAGGCTTGCCATGGCCTACCTTCTTAGTGTACATACTCTTGCATGTTCCAGGGCATTTCAGCGGGCGTAATTGATATTTGATGGACACCTCATTATCGTGCCTTCTACTTGTTCCCTCTGGGTTCTGACGTATAAAGAAGCCTCATATGGGGCCAAGGTACACACAGAGGATCCAGCTTTATGGACACGTTTACAGTCGTGCACTTATGATATGCAAAATGAACCCGTCACTTATGCACCGCCCCTCCAGATTCACTGATGAGCGAGAGAGCCTGTAGCTCTGCTTGTAGCTCTGCTGGGTCCACTGGGCTAGCACGTGATGGCAAAGTTTATTCCAACGTCGTCGCCTTAGGATTGATTTCTCGCAAATGACAAATCTCAATAAGCCGCGTTAGCAGCTGCCCATGTCTCGCATTCAAGGGAGACCATTTGAACCTTCTTTCTTTCCCCTCCTTCCTCAGATTCAGCGAGGATCCCCGAGTCGGCAGGTGATAGCAGAACCCTTTCGATGATGAACAAGTTAAAAACCAACATCACACCAGGCCCCGCTTCGGCTCGCACAAAGAGCAGCTCTTTCAAAGGTAGCTAGGTTGGTCGCCATCAACAATGCATTCTTCTGCCTATGAAAATTTGATTACGATCATTTTCTTCCTCCATCGGTTTATCTGAGCCTTCCCAGATTCATCCCTCTATTTCTCAATCAAAAGTCCCATCGCAAATCCTTTTTAAGACCAACCCTGGACGCGGAAACCAACGTGGAAATGGACCCCCAGGCCGAAATCGCCAAGCGGGATGCGCGCATTCGCCAATTGGAGGAATTCGCCAAAAAGAGCGAGGTGGCCAGGATCAAGGAAACATACGAAAAGATCGTCAAGGATGTCAAGAAAGACCGAGACCAAGCTCGGCAGGACGCCGACGAGAAAATCAAGGCGTTAAAAGCCGAGGTCGACAAACTGCGACAGATTAAGACGTTGACCGAAGAAGTCTCCCATCTCCGGCAGTCGACAGAAGGGCCATCTTCTGCCACTGTCACTCCCCCCAAGTCGGGGCGCATGGGTGACCCGACCACCCCAGGCACCAACGGTGACGGGGAAATGATACCCATGTCACGTGCTCAGATCGAGTACAGCGAGCGCAAATACACGGCGCTCAAAGAAGAGTCTGCGCGGCAAAAGCTCCAGCTTGAGCTTTTGAATGCCCAAATTCACGCCGACCAACCTTCTAAGCAGTTCATCGCTGTCCAGTGGAACCAGCTACGCGACCACGTGCGCCAGCTGTCTTTAGAGCGCTTTAACGAGGTCAAGCCCCTTGATACCTTATCGAAGGAGGACGAAAGGACGCTCGAGAAACTATCTATCCACTACCGCACCTTCTTGAGCACCGATCGCATGCCCTGCTACTTGTTCCGCTCCCTGATATGGCGACTTCTCTGCGACCACCTCTTCGTCAATTTCAGCCGCGTATGGGGCCCCCAAATGTGCGAACACCTCAGCACCATGGGGAACGCCTTGTGGAAACGAGGCAAGATCAGTCAGATCGAGTTCCAGCGTTGGCGGATGCAAACCGCACGTCTGGTCCACAAAAGCTACGAGGTCGATGAGCCGACTATTGATGAAATGGCGGCTAAGATCCATGATACAATGGTCCGGTTTGCCCCATCCGATGCACTAAAACTGCACGACAATATTCGTGAGATTGTCAGATTGGCAGCAGATATGAGCTCAACATTCGCGAGGACCAAAGTCATACCGATGATGACCAACGAACCTAGGAGTGAGCTGACGCACGGGTTTCAGTGCAATGTAAACACAATGAACGAGGCGGGCCAGGTCATTAAAGACGGTAAGGTCAGCTTGATGATCACACCCTGTCTATTGGAAAGGGATGGCGACGATTACTCTTTGCTGGTCAAGGCGGATGTAATCTCATAGGAAGCGCGGCATTTTCACTGAAGCGAGCGAATGCTATATTCTCTTCTCACATGTCCCGATCTGGACACAGCCATAACTAGGTGGCACTGCCTAATACATATAATAGCAATGTAAAGATAAGGAGGACAGTTAAATCAACCGTGTCTGATGGCCCTCGAGTTGAATAATATGTTCCACTACACAACACAAAGAGAAAGCGCTGTTATAGGGTCCAAAATAGGTACGCAACTACATTTTATAATGGCTTAATCACAAGGTATGATGGGTGCTCTTGTGTTCCAAGGCTGGGTATTGGGTATTCTTTCTTTCCTTTTCGGTTCAATGTCAAGCTGTCAACCCAACAGAAACGAAATATGGTATAATATAGAGACTTTTCTTCCTTGTCCTGCAAGGAAACGAGTAGTTCGAGAGACTGAGCCTGAACATGGCGACATGATCCATTAAGCCAGCTACTCATCACCCACAAGTACAAAACAAGTGCATTTTGCGTCGTCAGTCTACCTACCTATTCCTTCGAACTTTTCAGGCTCTTCTGGCGCCATGCTGTTCCTGAATGATAATCTAGTAGCAACAAGCCAGGGGCAAAGATGCACATGGCTCCAAGAAATGCCAAAATCCATCCAATGCCCATAGCCCGCAGCATGTCCCCCAGGAACGCAACAGTGATCGCCGCAAGCGTGCATCTCACTACATTGCTCGAGGCTTGTGCAGCAGCCGGGGTCTGGTGGTTCTTATCCAAGAGTAACATGTTATAATATACCTAACGAGTAATAATGAGTATTTGGAGGCCCTGTGTATATTAAAATCCTGAGACTTGCACTGAAGTCTAGTTGCAGATTTAAGCTGACAACGAATTGCAGGAAGAGAGGAATCGCCATATGCTATAGCGGAGAAGTTGGTACAGAAATACGGAGGTGCCTTGCATTGCACTGGCTGACTGACTTTGCGAAGCTGTAACAACCAACCGCATGCCGCCACTGACATTGTTGTCAAGATCATGGGGACTCAGACAGCACCAAGTTGTGCCTTCTCAATGGGAAAACTGTCTAGATCATCCCCAAAGACTTTGTTGGTAGAAAGCCGGCGCCGGGTCCTCGCCTTGTGGTATGTGTTATTAAGCAACGGGTCTGAAAAGAAGGTCGATACAGTGCCACCTAAGCCGAACGGTAGGTACACAAGACCGGTTTGCCGTTGGTTTAACCCATAGATATCGATGAAGAGCACCGAGAGTGACGCATTTACGCAGGTGTATATGACGTATAGGATGTCGCAAGTAAGGATGATAATAGCATTATTCTTGCGTAATAGAATGTGCAATGACTTTAGGGGGTTCGGTACATCCCACCGCGCGTTTAGGTCGAGGTCTTCTTCTTGCCAATGCCGCATAATAGTAGGTAGCGGCAGTCTCAGGTGCTTAGGGGGCGTACCGATCCATTACCGACAATTTTCCGTGATGTCTCGGGTAATAGGAATACCACCAATTAAAAGCATGTATTGGATGCTATTGCGAGAAACCAGAGCATCCATGTCCACCCAGCCGCATATGACAAGGTACCTCCAAGGATAGGGCCAAGGCTTGGTGCGATCGTGATGGGCGTTGCTAGTATTGCAACGTAACTCTCCGCAGGTCGAATAGAAGACGAGTAGGCACCAGACCCAAGGGATATCCGGGTAAGAGAATCATCCCAGTCGCTGAGGTTTTTAATAGAGAGGCTTCTACTTTCCCAAATTGCTGAAAGATGGCAGAGTTCTGGGGGCAAAGGTGGGATGGCTTTGAAGATCGATTCAGGTCTTCTCATCAGGTTCAATCCGAATTTGCCCATTATTTTCACCAGGTCCATGGCCCAGCTCTCTAATGACGTTTGCTGCATGATGAAGCTCGCTTTCATGCTTCTTGGACCATGGATAGTCTTCAGTTTGGCCACATATTTCGAGATATAATTCGACACTTGCACCAGCACACGCAGTTGCTTTGACCTAGAAACAATATGTATCCAGGTCAAGATTGATTGCCCATTCACGAAACCAATGAGCTACGTGGCCACATCTTCGCTCTCGACAGGGGCCAACAAAAGGTGAGATGACCAATAAATGCATGCATACTCGACGAAGTCCGGCACCTGCGCTTTGGCTATCTTGGCTTGTAGCCCAATCATTCGCAAGCAGTTGATGCAACCCAAGAACAGCTGCTCATGTGCAATTTTGGGATTGACACGAAAAGGGCGCGGTATGTCGATCAGCAGGTACTCGCGGGCTGTTTGGTGAACCAGGGACACTTCACCGCCATTATCGATGGCCGCGAATCCGCTGCAAAGTTCGACTATGGATCTTTGGAGGTCCAGAATGTCGGATTCGTCTTCCTCGAGTGCTTATGATAAGCCCGAGACGGTCAACTTTCTAAAGAACAGCTCACACAGTCTGTTATCCTCGGGAGCTTTCTGAAAAGCTGTCACAACCACCAAGTTGGCTCGGTCTTGACGTAGTGCTTCGAATTAGTAATCATCCTCGACTTCAGAATACGATTCAGTGTCTCCGCGAGATGGGTTCCACGATGAGGGGTGGCAATGAAAGTGATTGCTAGGATTGCTGTGAAAATCGTCTCGTACTCGGGATCATGTTGTCCCTGCAAATATGCCTGCAAATTTTCAGCATCTTATAACGGATTTCAGGTTTCTTTTTTTACGTCTTTTATAGTCAGGCCGCCCATGCTGTGAGCCACAAAATTTAATGGCACCTATAATGTTTGCGAGTCTTCCCATATCGTCTGCAGGGGTTTCGACTTTTCTCACCCTCCCCTTGTTCAGCTCCTCTTTCTGGTCATCTTTGCCATATTTCAAGTCGAGTAGGGGATCTTTGGCAAAGTCCAAGACTGGAGTGGAAATTTGACAGGACTTTCGAATGTTGGCGTTGTACGCGAAGGTTAAGATTCGAGCGAGGCAAACGTCTGGTTCAAGCGGTGGAAATGTCAACGGTCAAAAGAGGTTTGGATTCTTATGCTTCGACCAAGTGACTCGGCTTGTCCCTCCAAGGCCATGGATGAACACAATGACTGCTTTGTAGTCATTTTCGGGCGTGTATACGACGTTCAACCCAGGTGGCCCAGGTTCCGACTCACTCGTTCTCCGGCTCATTGGTTCACGGCAATGGGAGTCGAAAGTGACGAAAGGGACGAAGAGGATGATCCGAACTGATCCGAAACGCGGAGCGCAGAGCTGGTGTCCGCCGGTCTCCCCAGCACGTTTGAGACTCAATGATTTTCTTCCTGAGATCCACTCTCCATGCCACTTTTGTTATGCCTGAAGGTCGAGAGTTTGTGAAACTGGCGACTGGTATTAGTATAACACCGCGAAAGCTTTCGTACATTCGGAGATCGTTACATTTTACTCACCATTGTCAATACTATAGACCTGAGGTGCCTTCAGGTGTTGAATTCGAGAAGTTGGCTACCACAGAGCTGATGGCGGGGTATTTTGATCGCATGGAATGTTTCATGGGCTGATTCGGTCAGCACCGGCGACGGTGTTGATTGGAGAGAAACTTTGAGATCCCAGGCCTAGGACATTGGGGCTGAGACGCCTTTTCGTGGACACGACTGATCACACCCTTGCCGACCCCTCAAGTCCAGCGCTTAGTAAACCGTTGGGAAAGGAGCACGAGCTCTTGTGAGCGGGGAGTTCCAGTCAGCCAACGACATCAACGCGGCATGCCCCGGACTGGTTCCGAAGGCAGCCGGCTGGGGTCAATATACCAATGGGGGCGTAACGGTCCACTTCTTCATTGGTGACTTCCACGACATGGACCTGAACACAGCACCAGCGAGACCATCGTGTTCGACCCGGGCTGTACCTACGCCCACAATGAAATGGAGTTTGGGACGTGGAGATGCTCATGGGCATACTATCTCATATCGTCGGTTTACATGCGGATGTATCAGCAATATATTGAGCCGTCTGAGCCAGTAGAGAAGTGGGATGACCGCAACCGGCTCTACTCTATCCACCCGTACCTGACAGACGCCGCGGGGCACCCTGGTAGCCATTCAAGGCAGATGTGAGTGCTGATTCCACGACGGGGGTGATGTTTACTGACGAACCATTAGCGCATACAACGATATCTCGTATCCCAGCGAGAAGTACGAACCGTTGGACAGTCTCGAGCGGTATGACCCGTCAAAGGATCTTAGTGTCACCGGTGCTCAAATTTCCTTTCGTGATGAAGCAACTGGAGTAAAGAATGCCTCCCAGGCACGATGTTTTCTTTTCTGTGAATACAACTTTTGGTATTGGTAGGGGATGGTGCAATGCTTTACTTAACGATAATGGAAATTGACATCATTCTTGTCATCAGTTCAATGCGAATGTAACTTAGCAGAGACATGAGACTTGAAACAGGGGCAATAGGCGTAAGCAGTTCAGGTCGAAACATACATCTCAAAGGCCGTTGGAACCCCAAGGGCCGCTACAGCTGAAATCCGAGTGCTTACGCATCAGGAGAGCCCAGTTCAGCCTCGATGACGGACTCATATTGTTTAGGGTCTTTCCAGATCTCCAGGATCCTGAATCCAGCGCCCGATAATAGCTTTTCCCACATTCCTTGCGTACGCTCCTTGGAAGAAAGAATCCCCATCATAGACACGTCCATGCCCGCTTGGAAAGCGCTGGCACCCGTTGGTGGCAGCACCACGTCGACGATTAGAAGGCGCGAGTAGCCGTGCTTCATAGCCACAGCCGTATGCTTGAGGATCACGAGCGACATTTCGTCGGACCAATCGTGGAATACCGCGTGGAACATATATGCCCGGGCGCCGCGCACCGGCTGCGAAGTCAGAAAGTCGTGGGGCATGGTGCGGATCTTTTCTTGATCCACTTCGGCCAGGGCGAGTGCCTCGGGTCGGTCCTGTAGTATGAGCGACCCTGTTGGTATATCGGTGCGGTGCCGCTCCAGGAAGAGGGAGATGTCGTGGCCTCTGTTGCCCCCTACATCCACCAGGATAGGGGCAGAGGGGTCGATATCACAGCTCAACAGGATACGGCTATCGTAGTAGTCGGTCCAGTGGGTCTTGTATCTTGTCCAATTCTCCATCATCTCGCTGAAGCTTGCTTGGAGTTCTGGCTTAGCTGAGCAACGGGCCCAGAAGTCAATGTTCTCAGGGCATCCAAGCCGATAGGCTGTGTTCCCCATATCTACGGGATTGCGGTACGACGTTTCTTGCAAGAAGCGTGAAAGATAGTCCAGTCCGTCGTACTTGAAGTGATCGTGCCTTGGGGGTATTAGACAATAGGTGGAAAAACATACTGTTCATCCTGATAACCATAAGGGTTTGACTTACCCAGATTGAATCCAAGCTGATTGAAGTGAATCTTTATCCCCTAAACTCAAGCTAAAGTCGGTTGGCTTATACTGCTCCTCGGCAACCTCTTCGATGAAGTCTTTGGCTGCCAACAGACGGCACAATCGCACTTTCGTAAGATGGGGGTCAGCTTCTCAGGATTTAAGTAGAAGGAGGAGGAAATGATCTTGTTTTCATATAAATGTGACAAAAGACTGCAGTACTCACCGACTAATTTAGGATCGACATCTGATCTTGCCAGCTCGCAGAGATCTTTGAGCGACATTTGGCCCCCGCCGCCAGCGTGCCAGCGCTCAAAGATGCCCAGATCGATGAACGTCTGCAAAGTCCCAAGGACGGCCCAGTTCTCGAACGCAAGCTCCCAACCGCGCTCCGTAGGGTGTTGGAGCCGGTGGATCAGGCGCTGTGCCTCCTTGATTGTGGCCAAGCGGCCGGTGTCATCGCCGTCGAAGTCACGGGCACTAGTCTGGCGCAACAGTTCGCCGATGTCCGTCACAGACACGCGCATTTTCTCGAAGTCTGGAGGTTTGAATGATACTGAGGTGGATACTACGAGTAACTTGGGTTTCCAGTCTTTGAGGATGAGAGGGAGAGAGAGAGAGAGAGAACACCGTGGGCTCTGGAGTATGGTCAACACTCCTCTACAGCCTTATATACATTAGCAGTTGCCCTGTGTTTCAACGCCCGGTGGCCAGCGCCAAGTCCAACTCTACAATGGAACTTGCTACCCCCTTTTCACTGCGGATTTCGTGTAGATCTGGCTCATCCAAGACCGACCACTTGGCGTGACACCACAGCAAGCCTGTGCGAGCTTGCGAGATAAGAGCACCGCATACGCCGTAAAATTCGGTACTTTTGCCAAATTTGGAATCTCGGAGTATGGTGAAGCCTCTGGTTGGCTGAGTTTTGGCTCGACTCACCGACGCCTATTCATCTCGCCACGGTACTTTTACTACTACCGATCAAAAGCGACCAATGGACATGCGCTGCAACACAGCATTAAAGATAACCGGGGTCTCTTCTTTCTCGACCATCACGATTGCTTGACCCAACTCCGGCTGTGTGGGCTGAGGTTGGGCTGAGGTGTTGATATTGCGATTCTCTTGGGTTTACATATACAGGCAACAGATGGCGGGGTGGGTTGCCCACCGAGTGGGACACACTTACATATGTACTTACATACGTACATGAGAGTACCCACCTTCTATGTTACCTTAGATGTCGAATCAGATCGATGGGGACGGGAAGAAGACTGAGAGGGGAGTCGGACATCTCAAGTGCGTCACGGTTTCCCGCAGAGAAGCAAAGGAGTCCGGCTCCTGCACCGGCTCGTGAATGCCAGTTGTGTGTTGTTGGATTAATGTTGGCTGTGGCTTCGGATGAGCTGGAGCTTCGAGCCACCAACACGTTGCTGAACAGGGCCCGCATCGGTGGGGCACTGCTAATTAATGGTAGTCCGTTACTGCTGTTACCAACTGAGCTTCGAGCAAGCTTGGGCTCTTATCGATACCTAAATTCCCCAAACCCCGGGTGCAGGGCGGCAGCCAATTCAATCTTGAATCATTCATTTCATTCATTCCAGTTCCAAACCAACTTCTGATGACAGCTCCGACGCTGCATCCGTCACCGATCGGCCTAGGCTAGTCTACTCTGCAGGCTGAGCTAGTTTGAGCTCCTTAACCGCTTCCCATTACATCATATTCGATTGTTGGTCAACGTGGGAAACTCAGCATTGGCCGGCCGCCGTCTCTTTCTACCACTTTACCACGAACCGACGAGCCGAAGCTTCACTTCCCTTCACTTCACTTCACTTCATACATCGCAAACGCCGTTGCCCCGTAATGCCCCAAAGGCAGCAAAGATGGCGTTCACCGACCATGCGCCAACCCCAATCGCACAGCTGAACCCTCAGCTACCAAGTCAAACTACGACCGTGCGTGGTGTCGTTACAGTCGTCTGGCCATACAGTTCAACAACTAGCTCCCTCTCTTTCACATTGGCAGAGCCCGAGTACCGCCTCCGACGTCCGAAAGGTCAAATCCGTGTCAGTTTCGCCGGCCATGTTGCGAAGGCAGTCTCGTGCTCGGGTATCAAAAGCGGCGACGAGCTCGCTATTAGTCTCGATGGCGTGGAGTGGGAGGCGGCCGAGACAAATCGTCGTCTTTCCGGGATGGGGCATGAGTGGCAGCTGCAGTTTTCGCAGAAGCTGCGCCTACAGGTAAGCATCACACACACCCTCTGCTTGTGCATGCACTCATTCGCGTTTGGGGAGTAGGCCAAGCTTGACGAAACAGGCGAGACAAAGGATCTCGAAATCGATCGACCATCGGACACGCCTGCACCACCAGGCCCAGTCCGGGCCCCGGCTGTCACCCCTACTCCCGACATGGAGTTTGCTCTTCCAGCAAGCTTGAAAATGCCGCCGGCCAAGAGCAGGTCTCTCAAGAGACTTGCTGACGGAGAATTTGCATCGCCTGCTTTCATCAAGAGAGCGCAAGTTTCGTATGGGGCGTTGTTTGAGGATGGATTCGACATTTTCGAGGACGCGCTGGGCATGTTTGAGGAGGATGGTGGAGCGAGAGGCAAGGGTCGGAAGAGAGCGCGCTTTGGTCATCAAAGCGGTGCATGGCGATATACCACCCAGTCGTCGCCCTCGGCCAGCCCTGAACCGGAGCCAGTGCCGGAAGTGGACACAGAACCCGTACCCGGGCCAGAACCACAGCCGCAACCTGAAATTAGGAAGGAAGCGAGAGAAGAGGAAGCGACCGCAAGAGTCACCTTTGAGCAAACCTAGTCCGTCGCCTCAACACGAGCGGCCCCAGATGACCGACGAAGGTTGCCAGACCATGGAAATCGACTTACCGAGCCCTCCACCCAGATTCGGTGCCAACACCGACAGTCTGCACTTATATCAATCAACAGGCAATGGCGATGGATTCCTGGGCCAAGGCCACCAGACTGCCACTTCAAGCGCTTGGGGCCTCCCTCCCACAGGTAGAGAATCACCCCGTACGGATATCGGCCTTTCTATAAGCGACGAGGAAAGAAGATCGCATTTCGCTCATGCTATAGACTTGGATATGAACGTAGCTGGAAGTCAAATGCAGCAACACTGGACACCGCAAATCCCCGAAGTCGACCCAAACCTTGGCTCTGCTGGCACTGGTGCGCAGCCTTCCAACTTAGCAGCTATGTTCCCTCCCGAACATTCAGCTGGCGCGTCTTCCAATCTTTCAGCCGTTCGTTTTGGATTCGGTGTGCCTGAGGTCATGCCACCGTACGATGCAATGGAATCGGATCCTCATCAGCACCACCACCACTTGAACTACCCCCCACTCGAAATGCAAACCACTGCGAGCACAGACTTTAATCAGGGAATGCCGCAAAACCCATTTGCAGCTCCAGCGACTACATCTTACCCGGAGCCCGAGTCTGAGCCAATCGACACATCTATGAATCCTTTCCTTGCGAAGCCCGTCCAAAACGCACCATCGTCGTGGGCTTCTGTCAACAATGCCACTTCCTCTCATCCGGCCCGTGAGACTAGATCAGCTAGTACAGATGGCCAATCCCCCGATACTGCTTTAGTGATCGATAACAGCGATACTGAGGTTGATACACGCGAGATGAAACCCGACGGCAATACTACAGATCCTGCCTCGTTTGAGGCCGACCAGGAACTTCAGTCTGATCATCCCGAATGGAACGTTGTCGAGGGAGACAACTACGAAAACGAGGTGGATGCGCAGTATTCCGATGATGACGAGCTAGGATACGACGACATGGAGAAAGGAGGGGATTACGACACAAGAAATTACATTGGTCCAAATGACGACGAGGACGACAGTCACGACGAAGACCTGAAACCTCACCTTCTGGAGCCCGAGTTTGACGATGGCGATGGCGAGGAATGGGACGAAGACGAAGACCAGCTCGAGGAGGACGAGAACGAGTTAGATTACGACGATGACGACGAGGAAGAGGATGCCATGGATCTAGATACCCCATTACAGCAGCGCCAAGCACCTCTGAGCTCCAAAGCTGCACCAGTCATCATCGATTTATTATCATCAGATGACGATGACGATGACGAACAAACACTCCAACCTTTAGCAAGAACAAACCTACCCGCCACGCGTCAGAGTCCAGTTGCAGCTCAAACTACTCCCAGTTCCCCTCAGTATAGTTCTGAAAATGAAGCCGAGGATGTCGAAGTGGAAGAAATCATCTCGGACGACATCGAAAACGACGAGGATGACTCGGAGGAAAATATCTCGGAGGTCAATGCTGAAGATGAAGAAATCCAGTCAGAGGACAATGATAGCCAGGAACAAGATACACACATGAAAGACGACCAGGATGAAATAGTTGGCACAGGTGTGAAGCATTCGCCTGTGGTCAAGTCGGATGACCCCATTGAGGATAAGAAAGAAACGGCAATTGTTCGCGCGCCGGGAGAGAGCAACAAAGATAAGGAGCAAGCTGGCAAAGATCTCGAAGCACCGAAAGTGATGACCGTCACAGTCGATGATAACGTTCTCGTGTCCGATGCAGGTAGCATGACTGGAGGAGCTCAGCCAGATCAGCGGTACTCAGAGCCGAAGCATGAAGTCCTCGCTGATCCCGACCTCGGCAGGACAGGTAGAGAAATTACCAACAACATTGCCACTGGAGGAATCAAAGGAGAATTTGATGACGAGATGGTATCCGCGCCCCATCAAGCAGCCGATGAGCCTCCAGAAATGGGAATAAGCCATCAAGTGGTGAGCTTTGAGAACGATAAAGATCACCCTGATGCGCTTTCGGCCAAGAATGAGGGCAACGTGGACGATGTCACACTCGGTACCTCAAAGACGATATTGCCACCTACAGAATCGAACCTGTTGAACCAGCTTGATGACAAACTTGAGGCTGCAGCCAAGCAAACACGTGCCGCCGCACAAAGCAAGGCTTCCGGAGACCAGCTTCTTACACCACTAGACTCGCAGCTCATTGACCAGCCTCAAGTACAAGAGCCTCGAGACGAAACTCAAGATTCAGACGAGGATATGGTCATGGAGATCGAAAAGGTGGTCACCGCCAAAGCCGCCATAGTAGAGCAAACGCGGGAATACATTCCAGAGGCCAGCGAGCTTGCGACCACTGTCGAGACTGTGGGCGCGATGCAAGCGTCGGCGTCGACCGAAATGTCAGAGCCTGTGTTCGAAACCCAAGTCCCATACCTTGGGCCAAGTAACACCACTGCTCCCGACATACTCACTCGACTCCACTCTGATTCCGATACGCAGATGGATGGCAGTACTTCTCCTTTGGTGTCTCCAGATACGTTTGACGACGATGCTCTTCAATCCACATTGCGCGGCGAGGACGATGACGAAGAGGATGAAGAGGAAGTACGGCAGGAAGAACCCGAGGAGGAAGGGGAAGAGGAAGAGGAAGAGGAAGAGGAAGAGAACGATGATTTGGACGATGAATCTCTACAAGCCGCATTGCGCGAAGATGATTATGATGAAGAGATGGGGGATGTAGAGGAGGAAGAGGATGATGGCATCGACGATGATTCCTTGCAAGCCGCCTTACTCGAGGAGGAGGAAGGTGGCATCAACGATGATTCCTTGCAAGCGACATTGCTTGAGGAAGTAGAAGAGGGTGAGGAGGAGGGTGAGGAGGAGGAGGAGGAGGAGGGTGAGGAGGAGGAGGAGGAGGAGGAGGAGGAGGAGGAGGAGGAGGAGGAGGGGAGATGTCATTGACGATGACTCTTTGCAAGCTTCATTGCACGAGGAAGAAGAAGAGGAGGGTGATAGCCTCGACGACGACTCCTTGCAAGCTGCATTACACAAGGAAGAGAACGAGGAGGGGGCAGAGGAAGAGGAAGAAAAGGAGAAGGAGAGCCACGGAGAAGAGGGTATGGACCAAATAACCCCTCACACCAATGATACCTCCAAGGTGGCCGTTTTGCCCTTGGATGAAGGCACGGCACCTTTGTCAGTTACCGCGCGGGAGGATATGGACTCGGTTCAAACCACCAGCGATCAGAAGATTGATCAAGCCGATGAGAAGTCGGTCCAACCCAGCAGTACACCTCGTAGAGAGTGTTCCCATCGTGGGCATGGGCACGGGAATGGGCACGAGCTTGAGCATGCCGAACCCGCTCGAACTCCCGAGGCGCAGCTAGACCGGCCGCGGTCGAGAGGGCGGCCTTCCGCGTCAGTCGAGACAAGCGAAGACTCATTCATGGATCCGAGCGTCAGGCTTGCGCTGGCATCGGTTGCCGGAACAAGTGAAGACTCCTATACGGATCCGAGCGTCAGGCTTGCGCGGGCATCGATTGGGTCTAGAAGAGCAAGCCGGAAGCGCGACGTCACGCCTGAGAGTACCCGGCCGCATACTAGATCTATGTGCTTTCAAATGAGCCCGGACTATAAAGGTGATGAGAGTGTCCGGCTTGCCAAGGCAGCCTTCAACTATTCCTCAATGTCTACCTCAAAAACTAGCTCAAGGGCCCAGAGCAAAGCTGTCTCAACGTCACCGGCGGCGTCCAAGTTTGGTGAAGAGCTCGACCCTCTCCCTGGCGTCAAGGCAAAGATTCGACGCCACCTCCGTGATTCGGTTCCTGAGTATACAGAACTCAAGGTCCTGCGACACCATATCGGCAAGTCGTTAGATGTAATGGCAGTGGCCTTGATGTCACCCGCCGACCCGCAGCGTGCCAAGGGAGGCCCACGAGAGTATATGATGTCGTTTACCGTCACCGACCACTCCATTGGCCCTAATGCGGCCGCCGAGGTCCTCTTGTATCGACCCCATAAAGACTCGTTGCCTAAGGTCAAGGCTGGCGATATCGTTCTCCTGCGCAACTTCACGGTGTTGTCGCTCAAGGGCAAGGACTATGGTCTCCGCACCAACGACGCGTCAAGCTGGGCCATCTTCGATACGGAAGACGAGCCGGCGCAGATTAGAGGTCCGCCGGTCGAGTATGGAGAAGGTGAGGTAACCCAAGTGGCCTACCTGAGAGAGTGGTACCGCTTTCTCAACGCCAATTCACGTAGCAAGCTGGAACGGGCGAATCAGAAGGTCATCAATGCAGGCAGAGCGTCCAAGTAGAGTGATGGACAGAGTCGCTTTGACCTCGCATTTTGGTCGCAGCAAGAGAACTACTACATGTTTACGAACTAGCTAGGCTCCTCAGTGAGCAGACACATAAAAGCATCGGGCGGTAATGACCAGAGGGAGAGGGGAGAAAAGAAAAGGAGGGCTATAGACCATAATATACCATTTGCTTTCTCGTTCTGAACTAGTTCTGAACCTGCCTTATCTGGGTTCACATGCCTTGCGAAGGCACACGATCACTATTTCCATACATACATACTTCGTACTAACACAACACCACAGTTCGCTTCGGTGGCTATGGTTTTAGATCAAGGTATGTGCCATTCAAGGGATCTATGACCGCATAGTAGTAGTGTTGCGGAACTGAACCATTCTAATCACGACAGTCTTGTCCAGCTCGCCATTAGATTCACATACGTGTCACTGAAGCCAGACCGAAGAGGTAAGACCGTCCGATAACCATCTCATATTGAATAGCAGGAGATGGGGTTTGTTATCTGTTATTTCCACACCTGTTGTACACGATTTTATAAACTTCCCATGGACGTCTATGTCACACAGCTGAGACGGCAAACTGACATACGTCTGCGGCATCTGAGACCACCGCTCCTCGAGATGTTCCATTTGGTAGGTCCTTTGAAAATCATCAATGGGTGAAATCCGAAGTCTTTTGCCAAAGAAGGTTACACCAGCTTAAGCGTGCAAGATTTTACTGGGGGCTTTAAATCCTTCGCCCCAATCCATCGGCCGCCGCTGCCAATAATGTGCCCGTTGGTGCCCTTGTCCGTACTTCTTCATCGACGGTTTCTGCGAATTTGTTCTTTTTACATAGACAAGACGTGGCGCGACTTGGTCCTCCTCCTCTGCAGCGTGCGGCGCCCGTTACGGTGGCGTATACGGCTCAGGAACCCATGGCGGCGCTTGCGGACCAGGCGGCTCGTCGTGGCCATGGTCGGGCGCGGGCCGCACCGAATCTGCACGCCGCCGAAGATGGGACTCGAGGAGATGGCGGTCTTGGGGACGATGTCTAGCACGGAATCACTGCCGGGGACTGCGGCCGCCGAGGAAGGTACGGGGGCGCACGTCGGCTGCGAGGTGCGGAAGATGGTCGTCTGACGGGCGGAGGGGAGCGAGGGACGCAGCGAGGGAAGAGATGTGAATGTGCTGTTGCGTGGGCATATCAAGTCAGCACATACACTCTAGATAGGAAACACATTCAGTAAGCTGAAGGCGCAGGGCAGTTACTGACCGTCGGGTGAGGATCGGCTGATATTGGGCGGTGCCCTTCATCGCCAGATTGCTGGCCCGCGACAGAGCCGCGCGCACGCAGGGTGCCGCCAGAGTCGTTGGACGCATCGTGTGCAGAATCGATGCGATTGTCAAGTAGGCGTCAAACAGTACGTAGCAACGGTCAAGTTGCTCAGTGGTCAATGTGTCACCGGGAGGGGGATGGTCGCAAGAACGTCACATTCAACACCTCGCAAAGCAGCGCTGGGCACCTCCGAGCTGCCAAAAATTCAAGCTAGCCAGCGCCGGTCCGCCTAACCCCGACAATTCCATATGTATGGTCGTAAATATAGTAACTCGCACTGTGAATCTACGACAAGTTTGACAAAGGTCGGAATCGATGGGCACAAGTTCGAGCAGCTTTCAATACTGGACGTTTTCGTCAAGTGGTACTTTCGATCAAATTCATGACTGTGTTCGGCGATGGTAGGCAGTGAGTCACTGCAAAAAGGTCCATACGATGAGAAGCAATGAGAGTCTGGTTCATGCCCAGCTTACGCTGTTGGAAAGAGCCCTTAACAAACATCATAACAATCACGTCTAAGCACCATGGTGGAT
Source organism: Apiospora kogelbergensis (assembly GCF_038363985.1). Classification (NCBI taxonomy): domain Eukaryota; kingdom Fungi; phylum Ascomycota; class Sordariomycetes; order Amphisphaeriales; family Apiosporaceae; genus Apiospora; species Apiospora kogelbergensis. Next base: position 3,632,976 of record NW_027117422.1, read on the forward strand.
TACGCGTGGTTGGAGCATGGATATTGTAGCGGGAATACTTCTTCTTCGTGACGATGCTCGAAGCACCGATCATGATGAAAAAATGAACTGCAAAGCAGTAGTAGGACATCAAAAATTCCACCGAATACGATCCCGAAGGATAGTATAGGAAGAGAGAACACCGCGCTGTGCAATGCAGGTTCCTCAACCTGGCCCAGGGAATACTTGATCTCCCCGAGCCCCAGCAAGGTAAGTATGAAGAGAAAAAGAGAAGAAAGAAAGTTGGAAACGGAGGGAGTGAAGGCAGCTACTTATAATAATCGTGAGGGCGGCAGAAAGTGTGGACCCACTTCTGACCGCCCTTGACCGCCTTTGACTTTGACCGCCTGCCACCCTAGGAAGCCAGGCACCAGGCACCAGGCACCAGGCGGCACTCACCTATTCTTGTGTGTGTATTCGTAGTTATTCCTATCGATTTACTGTACATGGGATAAGCCATATATCGTGTTGGTAGCATTGGTTTGAGGGAGAAACACTGTAATCGTGGTCAAACCGCTTGCGGGAAGTCTTGCTACCTAGGAATGGAATGTGACCGGAGATGGATGCGGTTCGCATGACACAACAACCGCAATGTCTACATCGCCATGACATTCCTACGTGCAAATATGTCTAGCTCCAACCTGTAGAGAAGAAGAAAAGTTGATGGCATGGCCTATAAGAGGTCACTCGTCAGGCAGTCTTGTCACCCTCTTGCTGGGGCCGAAGAGATTACTACGGCCGAATTCCTCGTAGCAACTTGCCTCAAAGGCACTGATTGATACCAATATACTATAAAATGGCAAAAGTCGAAATTACTTTTACAAGGCAACCTTGCTCTCTGTCCCAGCCCATTGGCCAAGTTGTACATACTACAGGTGTCACTGACAACCAGCCCGAAGAGACTGTTCGTCGCTACCAACCTCTGGATGACCCTGAAGACCTCGAGGATGTAGAGCATTACAAGAAAGGCGGTTACCACCCGGTGCACTTGGGCGACCTATTGGATGATCGTTTCGAAGTCTTCCACAAGCTCGGCTACGGCCCGGACGCCACAGTTTGGCTCTGCCTGGATAACAAAACCCAGGACTGGCGAGCAGTCAAGATCATGTTGGCATCTCTCTCCTCGCCATCACTGATAGCATGTTCATACCTTACCGATGGAGTTGGTGGGTCCTGCGCCGAATTGCGACTGATGCAACATCTCGAAGCCAAAGGCATCGACGCCGAGGAAGCTAGGAGGCACCACATCATGGTGCCGGATGAAATATTCCAGATCATGGGCCCGAACGGCACGCACCTTTGCTTTGTACTCTCCGTTTTAGGGCCCTCGATCCTGAGCAAGCTGAACGTACCCGTGGCACACGGCGACTTGTTGCAACAAGTCGCCGAGGGCATACAGTTCTTGCACCATCACGGCGTGCGCCATGGCGATGTGCGGCCACAGAATATGCTGTTGCGGCTTCGAGATGATGGTTTCGCCAAGGACGACATGGATCTTCTGCTTGGCCTGCCTGAGTTAGAGAAAGTGCGCCGCGCCATATCAGACGGCGACGGGGACGGCGACAGGGACCCCGGGCCGCATGCGCCACGGTACCTAGTACGCCCGACAAGCCTTGAGGGTCTTGGAGTGGAGGACGAGGTAGTTGTAGTGGACTCTGGCGGATACTATCACAATGCTGAAGGAGCGCCGATGCATCCCGACTTACCGCTAGCATACGCTGCGCCTGAAGTTGTATACGCAAGTGCCGAGGAAACCGTACCAAGGTTTGAAAGCGATGTGTGGGCACTAGGCTGTACAATTGCCGAGTTGCGATGCGGGAAGAGCGTACTTGGCATTGCAAGGTACGGCGGTGGAGAAGAGAAGTATCTTGAGGACTTGGAATACCTGTTTGGGCCCTTGCCAGATCTGTATCGGCGCGCAAAAGAGCCATGGGTAGATGGACCTCCGGACGAGGACACACAAACGGCGTTAACGGAGAGCGACGAGCGGAGATGTGATATGCCTTCGCAGCCTTTGTCCATGACTTCAGGCGAGCTCGTGCAGTCACGCAAAGATTCGTTCTCAAGGAGTGGCCGGTCGTGTCCTATCGAAGCGGCCATCTCGCAGGAACGTCATTGGTTTAACTTCCCACTCGACGCCGAAGGAGAACCAGATCAAAGCCAGGACATGGTCGCTTTCAGTCAGTCCATTCCTGAGAGCGAGGTCCCCGAGCTTGGTGATCTCCTCCGAAAGGTCTTGAAGTATAACCCAAGCGAAAGAATCAGTATCGAGGAGATCCTTCAGCACCAATGGTTTCAAGGTTTGAGGGATAAAATGAGAGCGTCTGAGCTACGGGATTCTGTGTCCGCGTCCTCATCGCCGCTGTCGCCCAAGCTCGAGCCACTACTGTGGAGGAGGGAAACTGAGCAGGGCAAGCCCAAGGCGGATCACATACAAACCAAGTCCCCCATCGACAGCCAGCCCACAAAGTCTACGTTCTTCGTAGACCGTATGCTTGTAGGGGCGGTGATGGCTTCGCTATGCTGGGCCACGGCACTCGCGTTGCTCACAGTGGCGGGGTTGCGATTCGAATGGGTTCGGCTGGGCCAGATTGGCATGGTGACGGATTCCCAGCAGTTGCTCCAGCTAAGCCATTCGGAGGGACAGCTGCACCTTCCTGTCAAGGCCGCGTCCAGGTCTCCGATAGAATGCAATTGTGTGATCAGCTAGCAGCTGGTAGTTGGTGGTTGGTGGTTGTGCCAGGTACACACACACACACATGCACATGTCCAGTAGCCACGGCCACGATAAGCAACCAAGCAACCAAGCGACCAATTGGGGCGTGCCGCACCGTCGCCTGCCACCTACGTAGTCAGTAGTGGTACCTCCCCACTACCCTTTTGGCTGCTTGGCCTAAGTCTTTTGCCGGCAGCAGCTTTCAGTCGACCGCGCTCCAGCTCCCGTCGCAATTCGAGCGAACTTCAACCGACTCTCCCGACGAAAAGCCGTTGGACAAACCAGCAAGGCCGCTGCATGGGCGATCCAAGTTCGACTTGATCATGGCATCGGACCCTTACCCACTGGCAACTGCATCCGAAGAGCTGCCGCCTCCACCGTCATCCGCCGCAATTGAGACTGCACTTTCAGAAGCCATTCCCGGCCAATCCGACGATCCCAATTCTTATCACCAAATAGACCAACAACAGCAACACTCACACCAACCAGACCAGTCCTTACTGGACCAGTCATCCTTACAACAAGACCACGCCCATCAGGAATACCACAATCAATTACCGTCACCGTCTCTCCCGACCACGACCGAGCAAGAATCCGACCACATCCCGCTTTCATACGATGGCCTCCCGTCGCCAATCTCCGCCGCAACGGCTGCGCATCAAGGCGTCCAGCTGCTCCAAGCGGCAACTGCCGCAAGCTCCGAGCCCTTATCGCCTACTTTGATTGCTCAGCAGTATGCCCAATCCGCCTCTCTGCATGTAAATGATGCTGCGGCGGCGGCCGCGGCCGCTGCTGCTGCTGCTGCCGCCGCCCAGTACAACGCGGGACATGTATCCGTCTCACCATCTGCGCATTCTCACTCGGGTACGGGCGGGCCACTCACCAACGGCCACAGCCAAGGCGCGTCGTCGTTAACCCCTCCGGCACAGAAGGTAACGCGATTGCGACGCGCTTGTGACATGTGCAGCCAGCGAAAAGTTAAGGTAAGGCATCGTGTTTGGCTTCGATTCGCTTAGCGAACAGCTTGTTGACCAAGGTATACAGTGCGACGAAAGCGGCCCTCCATGCAAGCCATGTCACGATCTCAACGTCGAATGCACATTCCAACGGGAGATGAAGCGCCGCGGGCCGCCTAACAAGCATGCCGAAGCTGCTAAAGCTGCGAAGCGAGCACGGATAGAAGAGGCCCCGATCGATTCGCCAGGCCCGCAACATGCCGCAGAAGCACTCGTTTCTATAGCTGGCCAAGAGGGGGGGACGGGGACTTTGGACGCCGAAACCATTGCTCCATGGCCGGTTTTGTCTTTGCTGGTTGACGACTTCTTCACCTACATCCATCCTCTTGTTCCATTTCCCCATGAGCCCACATTCCGCCAAGCTTTTCATGCTCGAGCCGATCGGACGGACCCTGAATTTCTTGCATTGTTGGCGAGCATGATTGGCTCGCTGGTCGCTTCGTTCCCTCGGAGTGTGAGGGCACATCTGAAAGCATCTCACAGCCCTACTTTGTTCCCCACCGCTATATCAATGATCGACCGCTGTCGTACCGTGGCTCTGGAAGCGAGGGGCCCTCTGTTCATGGCCAAGGAGGATATGTCGGTCAACGATGCTGCAACAAGCTATTTCCTGGGGCTAGCCGCGGCATACACTTTCCAGTACAAGCCTTGCAGACGCTTTATGGCAGAGACAATGACGTTCTGTAGAGAACTCGGTACCCACAAGGCATCGGACACATCTATGCTCATGCCGAGCAGTACCGATCTAGCCTCTAAGCCCGTCAACTATGTTACCGATCAGGTCGGGAAGCGCATATTCTGGGTCATGGTGGCAGGCGTCAGATCCATGCAGCAGATGGGGGCCTCTATCAACGACATTCCAATACCGCCGCCCAATGCTCAACAACCATATCCAGAGATGCCCCTAGAGGTCGATGACGAATACATTTTTGCAGATCATGTCTTGCCCCAACCAGAGGGAACCATGTCCCTCATCACCGGCTTTAACAGGAACATCAATACGTATCTGTCTATGAATGAGCTCATAGGTATCGATATGTGCTACGGGATCAAGTTCTTCGAGTGGACTGCCCAGAGGACAATGTTGAACAATGCATTAAACCAGGCCAAGTCCATTACCAATGCGCTCCCCCTGAACTACAGGTGGATACGGCGAACCCACAAGCTGAAAGCAATGTGAAATTCCTCGACGAGTCTGGTTTTCAGTATTGTCCACCAGCGTTTCCAGCTACCCAGCCTCCCCACGACGTGCGGCATGCCTTTGCCGAACAGCCTTTGCGCCGCAGGAAGCTACAGCTTGAGATTCAAAAGGCTAATATCTATGCTTCTCAATTAGCTACGCGCTCCTACTACGTGGAGAGATATCTGAACTTGCGAGATACCTACCGGGCACAGTCTAGTGTGTCTGAGAGCAGCGAAGGCGATTCCAAAGACGCAGTAGACGAGATGATCACCAATGAGCGCGAGCTCATTGTTCAGCACCTTTTAACCGTGCTGACTACTATCACGCAGCGCAACATGGAGCCGAACGGAGCTTCGCTGGTCAACAAGATCCGTCAAGTTGCCAGCACACTCCTCAATGACGCACCCGAACGAAAGGGGCCGATGGCGATGAAGGCCGAGGAGTACCTCAGCAAATTCCTCGACATCATGATGAAGCTGGAGAAGACCGGCAGCGTGGCTGGAGGCGTGAACGGCACAATGACACCTCGGGACGAAGAAGAGGAGCTACATCATTGGGCAAGCTTAAGAGATTACCAGATTCAATTTGCTGCGAATGGCGGGTTCATGGCGTGAGGGCTTGCGGACCATGTATACATGTATATATAACTAACAACTTCCATTATAAGATATGAAAAATTTTCCTTAGAGAATAGTTAAACAAGCAGTGTATCCTCGCCAGGACACGGCATTTTTGTTCCGGGTACAAGGCATGATCCGCCAATGTCCTTTAGTTCATACAGGCATCCATAGCGTGGCTTAGGTTCATGTAGAAGACTCGGATGATGAGGAACGCCGGCGTCCGGCCTGCGCGCCGTATCTGGACGCCGAAGAAGGTTCGGATCGCGTAAGGTCTACTTTGTTATGCTTTCCCCCTTCTACGAGTCTAGTCCCAGGGAGCTTGGAACGGGGAGACACGGCCCGAAGCTGCTATACCTATCTCTATCGTGTTTAGAGAGTCGTCCGGGTTCCAGCGTTCCCCTCGGCCCCGATTATTTCCATTAGCTGCCAAGGCAGCCGTGATGTAGCTAAAGAGCCGCATCGCCAGTATCAGCCCCGGCTATCTGGATCCGACCAAGACCCAGGGTGCCGAGCTAGACGAAACGAGAAATGTGTAGTTGAGCCGGAACCCCTTGGGTCGCGTCGCACAATGGAGAGCTTAATGGGATCGTACACCAATGGGCCAGATACCATCGTGGATCGCGGCCAAGACATGTTCTTCTGAGAAGCTACCGTCCCGGGGCGACTGATCCACGTGGTTTTTGGCGTGGCCTCCAAGGTGTCTAAAGCATCACCATGCACTCAAAAATGCTCGCGCCGGTCTTGCATATGCTTCAGTCCGTCATAGGCGACTTGACACACCCAGGCTGGCCAGCCGCACACGGCCCGGGTTAGAGCGTGCCTCTGATGCGCCATTGAGTCGTAGAAAAGCGCATTCAGGACCACCAAGCCAATTTTGGTCAGCATGATTCCGATGCCCAGCTTCCGCGACTTAACAAGGTATGGCAGTCAGTTCACAGCGATCGAAGCTCTCTTGGACCTTGATGTCTCTATGCAACAAGAGAAGACGATGTGTGCACAACGATCCAGAGAAGCGGATGGCCTTGATACAAATCCCCATGTGTCAAGCATCTATAAGAGAGCCAACAGCTGCCCCCGAGCAGAAGTGTTCTGGATTCTGTCGACCACCTTCCACAAGAGACTTTCTTGCAGGGCTTCTGGGAATCACCATCATATCACCTTTTCGCACTCGCTTCCTTCCATCGCCATAATTGAGCCGAGATGGCCCTTGTTCACCCCCTGAGCGCCCCGGCCTCGGCGGTGCCGGGAGGATCTCTCCAATGGGTTCCTGAGCAGCCGTGGTGTTTGGAGAAGTTCACGCCCTTCAACTCCCTGGGGTGTTACAATGACAGCGGCAGCGACTCAGCTCTTATGATGAGAAGCACCGCTGACCAGTACATCATGACTACCGAGGAGTGCTGGGCCATCTGCAAAGGTACGTATGGAACCCGATCCATGCTGGCAAAGGCCACCGGGCCTACTGACACGATCTAGGCAACGCCTACCACTATACCGGCCTGACCTACGGAGGTGTTTGCTACTGCGGCCCGAGCATCAACAACGAAGCCTATCCCGTGCCTGACAGCTATTGCAACATGAATTGCTCCGGCAACCCGCTGGAGAAGTGTGGCGACAATGGATACATCAACATTTACGAGGACACTACTTTTCCCAGCACACAGGGACTGACCACCGACGACTACGCGCCGGTTGGCTGCTGGGCTGACAGCCTGTCCGAGGGACGCGCTCTGGGCTACTTCCAGGATCAGCTCCCCGAAAACGCCCTCACCACCGAGATCTGTCTCCAGACTTGTCTGGGCCTTGGTTTCCCCTACGCCGGCACCGAGTATGCGGGCCAATGCTTCTGTGGCGTTACCAAGCTCGACCAAACCTACAAGATAGGCGATGGCAATTGCTCCATGCCCTGCAGCGGTGATGGGAACGAAATGTGCGGCGGCAGGGGCGCCATCAACATCTACGAGTGTAAAAGTATGTTGTCCAACCAGCCCTGTGACTCGAACGGGAGTCCGCCTAGTAGCTCTTATGGGCCGCCACCGTCCTCTTCAACCCCGATGCCTCCGACGAGTACCCCGACGAGCACGCCTCGGCCTCCGTCTACTTCAACTCCGCTGCCCCCGACGAGCACCCCGACGAGCACCCCGACGAGCACGCCCCAGCCTCCGTCTACCTCAACTCCAATGCCTCCGACGAGCACCCCGACGAGCACGCCTCGGCCTCCGTCTACTTCAACTCCGATGCCACCGACGAGCACCCCGACAAGCACCCCCAAGCCGCCGACGACCACCCCCAAGCCGCCGACGACCACCCCCAAGCCTCCAACGACTACCACCGGAGGTCTCTGCACCGCTACGCAGGTCATCCCACCCAAGTGCGAGTACAAGTGCGGCGAAAAGTTCTGCTCCAACGCGCTTCCTGACTGGGACGACGAGGCGGGCTGCATGTTGGCACACTCGAGCTGCAAACTGCAAGTCCAAGGCTGCTTCCTAAACGCCGGATGGCCTAACTGCATGGACTGCTTCAACTTCCACGAGTGGTGCAACACCATCAAGTACTACTGCAAGAAGAAGGCATACTACGGCGACGAGTTCGGCAAGGAGCACTGCTACAAGAATTACCCGCCCGTCGACTCCCCGCCGCGCACGACGACGACGACCGTCTACCCCTGCAAGACGACGGCCCCGCCCACCGCGACCACACCCAAGCCGCTGCCCTGCCCAACCACCCCAACCGGCTACTGCCAGCAGCCCAGCAACGACAAGTACGGCTACAACGACCAAAAGCCGGTTGGCAATGTTCACCTGCCAGTCCTCAACTGCAACAACCTCCAATCTGAGCACCAAGCCGGTAAGTAACGATTCTTCCCAGACCATCTCAGTCTCGACCGGGGGTTGTTGCTAACACACGTGATAACCATGTCGCAGGCGACATCTTGAAGCTCTACACCCACAAAGATAGCAACAAGTGCAGCTCGTGGAAGCGGCAGCACGCCTCGGATGCTTGCGAGGCAGCCTGCAAGGCGCAGTACACGGCGTGCAAGGACACGTACGCGCGGGGCTGCCACAACGACGGCAAGGACGAGCAGAACAAGGAACACGGCAAGGGCTACACGGGCCGCGAGCGCAAGGACAAGGACAAGTACGGCGGCAAGGACAAGTATGGTGGCAAGGGCAAAGACGGCGGCAAGGGCAAAGGCGGCAAGGGTGGCTACTTCGAGTACGCGGCCGACGCCGCCCACGCCGCCACCCTCCAGGCCCGCACTCACGAGCGCTGGAAGACGGACGGCAAGCAGGCCGACGAGGCCTGCACCCAGCAGTACCGCGATTGCGTGAATGTTAACCGCGACGTCAAGTTGCCCAAGAACAAGTGCGTCAACTACGGCGTTTTCTAGAGTGGCAAGAAGGGAGAGTATCTCTCGGCCCATACTGGATCCGACGATCACACCGGCAACTGCACATACCCCAAGAGCTCATCTCACAAATTGGCAATGGCTCGCAAAAAGTTAGATAGAATGATAAATCCTTTGGCCCAGAAAATAGAAGAATGTGTCGCCATTCATTGACTCTGGGACTCGCCCCGTGGAACACGCATTCCATGGGCACCTTTGTACGGCGCGACCTCGGGCGCTTTCCACCCGTTCTGACCCAAAAGGGACTCGTCCTCGAGCCGGAAGACTTCGACCTTGAGCGGGCGGCAGCACTTGACCATCTCCCTTTCGCTGTCGGCGCCAAAGCCCCATAGGGAAAGGTCCCCGCCAGGACATGTACCTGCAGCCATTGTCAGCCCGACTACGCTCCCGACCAAGGGAAACACATATACATACTCAAGGCCATCAGGAGATCCTGCTCTGCGAGGAACTCGATGCTATCGACCTTCTCAGCGGGACACGGGTTCATGAAGTAGCGGCCCTGCTCGTCGAGGCCCGTGACCTGGAAGATGTTGATGACGTCGTGAACGTCGCTCTCGCGGAGCCCGAACTCCATAACGGCCCGGGTTAGATTAGAGTGGCAATGGTAATCGTAACCACTCGACTCGGTGCCGGAGAGGACCGCGTTGATGTAGGGGTCGCAACGGGTCCCCAACAGGTCGTGGACCCGGCCCCCGTGCTCGTCGACGCCGTACCAGGCCAGCGAATCGTGGATGATGGTGGCCAGGGGGCGCATGTAGGGCAGGCAGGACCACAGGCGGTCGTGGGTGCTCACGTGCGAGGCGTGGAGCTGCCGCGTGCGCGAGGCCCAGAAACGCTCGCGCGGGTTGTGGGCATTCCAGATGTTCAAGTCTCCGACTTGAGCCCCCTCGGGCGTACTAATGCGGACCACTGCCCCTGCCGTGACTTTCCAAGCCCGCCCCGATCGGATAGGCAGGAGGAACTCCTGGTCCAGGACGCGCGGGGCCTGCTGGATCTTCCGATACAACTCTGCGTCCACGGCCAGCGGACTTCCCGACGCCGTGGGGAGGTACGCGGGCGGCATCTTCGGCACTGGCTTTCGGGCCTCGCGCCGGGCTCGGTCGGCAGGCGACAGGGACGACGTCTGCTGGTCCGCCATGGCTCTCCTTTTTTTCTCAGCTCTTTCTCTCAGCCCAGGGGATGATGCGGGGGAATGGGCCAGGGTTTAAGTCGTTCTGCCGCCAAAAACGAAAGTGTCACGGAGAATGCAAGAACTAAAAGGCGATGATAACCGAAGCGTCAATGTTGAGACGACGTTAGTGTCTTGACCCACCCCGAAGTTCGGAACCAGCATGGAGAAGCCGAAGCATACATGTATAGATCCTCGGCACGTCGGCACAGCGGGAGAAGAACAAGAAAACATAGGTTTGATTGGAGGCGAATTACCCGCCTGTTCGTTATGCCCGTCTGTGGTATACATTATTATTCTCCACAGCAAGCCAGTCAAGATTGCCATACCAGAACGCCATTGCTCATGCATGCATGCATTCTAGATGCTTTTCCACCCCCAAGCTCCCCAACCACCCCCTCCCTGCCTCTGCTATCCCTTACAATCCATACATCACCCACCCTATATTGACATCTTTCCAAGATTGCGGCTTCCCCCGCCGACGAAGAGCCCTAGTATTGAAGTCTCTTCTGCCCTTTATCCGCCTTCGCCTCCGTGCCCAACGTACTGAAAGCACAGTACTTGTCCTTGATCGCCACCACCTCGTACGTACCCTCGAGGTTGGCCATGATCGACTTGCTGTGATCGTAGCTGATGTCATGACGCGTTTCGAGGATCTGGCTGGGCTGACCCCGCCGCGCGTTGGTGCTGCGCGTGAACGTATACTCAAAAGGCGGCGTTCCCCAGAACTCAAACAGAATCTCCACCTGTCCGCCCTCATGGATGTCAACCCGGTTGGTCTTACCACGCGAGATCTTGACCGAGGGCATGGGATGGATATTCTTGGCCAAATTGACGGCGGCTCTGCACTCCGACGCCTTGTCACTAATCGACGTGATTGTGAATTCACCAGCCGATTCGGCAATACGACGGAAGTTGGTCGTTTGAGACTTGGCCTTTCGCTCCTTGCCGTCAAACGAGTAGAGAACCTCGAACGGAGGGGTTCCCGATAGCGTATACGAGATTCGCTCACCCACGCAATAGTCGGTGCGCGTCTCCAAAGGATAGATCGAGGGTGCGTCGAACACATGCACCTGCACTGACGGTCCTCCCACCTCCGTCTTCTGCTGGCAGCTCCGAGCGTCTCGGATCTTGCGAATACGGATCCATTGGGTGCCCAGCTTGAGGAACTGCCGGGGGATTTGGATACCGTAGTTGTTGGTGGGAATGTTGGGGATGCGGTGAGTCTCTGCCAGACTGCCGGACTGGTGACGAATCTCGATCTCGAGGTAGAAAGGAGCCACACCCTCGAGCCTGACCGGGATCTTCTCTTCATAGTCTTGCTCCGACATGCAAAGCTTGAAAGTCTGCCCGGGCTTGACGAATGTGGCTGAAGGCTTAGCATTGACAAGCTGTTCCAGCACCAGGGGCTTGAACTTCTTCTGGTCGTTGTTATACAGGTTGTCAGCAAGCGCAGAAAACTTGTACGTGTACAAGCCAGCTTTGATGGTATCCACGGGTATCGAGGCCTTGCCCAAGGCAGCGTCGAACTGTTTCTGAGCAACTGCTCCTGACCCAGTCCTTGGTTTGTGCTTGACCTCGTACGAAACATGATATGGAGGAGAGCCTGCAAAACTTAGTTAGCTACAATTAGCACCATCGTGATGTTGTTATTACGCACCTTTCAGCATGACCTCAAATCCATCGATATCCCCTTCGCACACGTCTTGCTTGACAAACACGTCATTTCTTTCTGAGATGGTGTCATCGGGGACGAGCTTCAATTCGGGCCGTGGGAACCAGTGCACATCGAAGTTTGATGCCTTAGGATCTATCTGTCCCCGGCACTGGCTGTCTGTCACGCTGACGAGTTCGAACTTGCCGCGCTCGGTGATCTCGATATAATCATTACTGGAGCTGGCAACTCGGATTTGATCACCCTGACCGCCGGCAACATTGCGGTAAGTGACCCTCCAAGGCCCATCTCCAGACAAGCGCAAAGGAAGGTGAACCTTAGCATCTTCGACAACCGTGGTGATTCTCTTGCTTTCGAGTAGGCCAAACCCGACACGTGGACGTTGCCGTCGCACGGATATCTTGGTCTCTTCTTTCAAGAAGATACGGCATCCTGTTCGATCTTGTATGCTAGTCAACGACAAAGTGTACTCGCCACCTTGGGAGAAGGGAGCTGTCTCTATGGTGTATGTATCACTAGTGATCTGAGTGGCCTTCTCGGACTTCTTCTTGCCGTCATGAACCAGTTCCCACTCAAGTGTGAACGGTCCATCGCCAAGCAGTTTGATGTCCAGCTTAACGGGTTCGTCCAAGCAGGCGGTAATAACATCTGAAGGATTCTGGATAAAGGCGGTTGCCGGTGGTTTGACATATTGCTCAAGAGTGAACTCGTCGGTCAAGGGTAAGGGGACAGAGTAGATGGCGTCTTTCAGTTGTCTGAACTTGTACTGGTATCTGCCAGCGCTTCTTGGGAGGAGTTCGATTTGCTGTCTTAGACCCTTGACCTCGACCTTCTCTTTTCTGGTGCGTTCGAGGTCACTGATAACATCATATTGGATGATGAAGGGAGGTGTACCGACGAGATCCAAGTTCACTCTTAGGCCGATCGAGTTGCCAGCACACTTGTCAGGAATTTCTTCCGCCTGGATCGACAACTTAGGTTCCAGAGGGTTGAGCACCAGGCATGATGATGGCTCATCAATCTCGCCCTCACAGGACTCGCAAGTGACAGACTTGAGCGTATAGAGTCCGGGGGCGGAAATGCTGGGTTGGTCGGAAGCACCCTTGGCAGTGTACGACCCAGTCTCGACAGAATCCCCGTGGTCACCGCTTTTCGTAAGTGTGTCGATAGGCGAGAATAGCCAGTTGATTGTATACGTGGCGCTTTGCGCCTCCGGGCTGGCAATATCGAACTTGACCGGTAACTTCTTGTCTTTACCTTTGGCAACCTTGAGCGGGTTGCGTAGATCACATCCGACCAATGTCGCCCGAGGCCGCTCCCTAACCCCGAAATTCTGATATAGGTGCTTGGGCTTGGGCTTAAAATCAACCTCGTTATCCGGAGCGGCATACTTGACAACATTCTGAAAGACGTCATGCACCTCATCAATCGAGTACTGCCACTGCCCGGCCTGGTTCATCGATTCATTAAGCGCCACTGTAACGGTCTGTGCTCTAGCCCAAGTGAAGTCCTCTTCGCCAGGGCGGACCAGGCTACTAAGCTTTCCGGCACCCATCAACGGAGACGAGAATCCATCGGGCTGGAGGCTTTGGAAGTGGAAGCTGTGATCCTGCCCGTTGATGACACGGCTGTAGACAATCTTCAGAGGCGGGGTGCCATAGACCTCGAGGGACAGATCTGACAGATCGTTGATGCATCTGGTGGATGATTCCGCGGGCCGTACGCGCGCCTTGGGGCAAGGAACCACATACGTTGGCTCACCAGCCCTCTGCACATCAAGCTTGTATTCGTCCAAAACCTTGTTCAAGCGATAGGCGCCGGGCTTCTTGACGGGGAAGTCGTAGACATAAGACGTGATAGAGCCGTCCTCTGTGATCTTTCTTGCCTGTTTTTCGATTTCGCGGATTTGGGAACGGCTCAGCTTCACGACCTCCTCGTTGTTCGTTTCGAAATCGATGCGCATGATCTCTACCTCGACAGGAATCGTTGCGTTGAAGTACAAGGGCACCGCAACCGTATTGCGACCCGGGCCGATGCAGAATGGTGTCTTTGTAGGATTGAGCATGGCGGAGCCCTCGGGCAAAATGTTGATGATCTGCTTGCCCATGATCAGGGAGGAGTTGTGTAAGATGGAGTTGACCTTGACATCGCTGCCCGAAAGAGAGATTTCGCTCTCCGAGAACATGAGGTTGACGATGCTCAGTAACCAGGTTGTCAGGATGAATTGGATGTTGAACATCAACAACCAGTTCAGGATGAACTGCACGACAAACATGGTGATGACGACGGGTTGCGACAGGTCGAGCCATGGTATCCTGAGCGTGGGCAAGGCGACGAATAGATAGACGAAATCTATGCCAACCCATTTTGTGAAGGAGGTAAAGGAGCCCGTGCCGGTGGTAACGACCTGGAGCCAGTCGTATAACCTCCATGCAAACAGCGCAGCGTATATGGCAAAGGCGTAGAATCGTTGGCTTGGGCCATCCACGATATTCAAGGGTATCAAGGGCTCTCGCTCGGGAACCGGGACGGCAGCATTTTCGGGAGCAGGAGGCAATGTTGGCTTGGCCGGCTTTTGTTGTTTGGGTGGATCTCGGGGAGTCGAGTTGAAGACATCTCCGTTTCGTGCTCTGGGAGCAGCTGTAGCTGGGGTGGCTGGAAAGCCACCCGCCCGCATGCGCGGCGTCGCATTCATGGCATTCCGTGACGGTGGTGACAGATCATGAGAGGAAGCAATGGCTATCGGAGGATGGGTAGAAACAGAACGGGATGCAGGGCCGACCGGCTACTTGGTGGTTGAGAAAAATGGCGGTCAACCGTGTCTTGTTGGCCACGATCAGGCAGAAATCGTCGGGATCCAAAATACTTTGTTGTTGGAGCAATCGATAAATCCTTCAATGGAAGCTCAGGCTGGATAGTAAACACACACTAAAGGCTTGATCCATGCTTGATTGAAATCTTTCCCACCAGTCACGTCCAGGAAAGACTGGGCATGCCAAACGGGCGCGTCATGAAAACTGCACCCACTTGCTTATGCAGGATATGCAGCATTCCAGGTATGTGCATAAGCCCTGCCCCCGTCCTGCCCAAGTACTGCCCCAAGCTCCCCAAGCTGCAAAGCTAAGCGGCCTAGCTGCCCAGAAGCTGCCTACCTACAAGCCTACCACCTACCCTAGACACTATCCTAGGCCTTCTATCACCCAAGCTACTAGGTAGCTAGGCTACTAGTACCTCTACCTGCCATCACCCATGGGCTTGGGTGGGGTGGGATTGGGGATTGGGGATTGGCAATGGGGATTGTGACCCGGGCCCGGACCCACTAGAGCTCAGGTTTTATGTAGCTACCTTGTTGCTTGGTGCTTCGTTCCTTCAACCAGATGGCATCGCAACATCCATTAGGAGGACCCCAGCAGCTTGACGACAGGACAAAGGTAACGAACGCACCCAGCACCTTTGAAACCCAGAGTATTTCAAACATGGCAGTCATTCTCATACAGGGTTAACATCCGGCTATTTCTTTTGTCCCCAAGACATTGAAAGTGGTCTAATTCACATTCGAGGCTGCTGATGGTGCCTGTCATGTATGTCGTCAGTCGCTTGCCGTTTGTACTTCAATGCTGCAGCCTCTTATAGATTCTGCATGAGCTGCCCGCGCATTCTCGCTCATACAACCCACCTTTCTTGGCCTCACGCAGGTGGCGGTCGCCGCATTTTCACCCTGCATTTGGGTTATCACGACCATCCTCCTTCTCTCGCCAAATATGATTGACACCACAGCAACAATGGATGAAGGTGCAGAACTGGTTAACCGCACCAAGGTGGAGGATGTGACGGGCAACGAGCGCGGGAGCCTTGATCAATCAGAACCCAGCCATATCGAGAACAATGACGTGATGGAGACTGAGTCTCAAAATACAGCGAAGGATGGTATGGAGGAAGCAAACCCAGAGCCTGTCACAGGACAGACCGGCACAAATTCAGAAGCCACCAACCTGGCCATGAAACATAATACCAAGGAGGAGACACGCATTTCTGCGAGCCTTGCCGCACCACATGAGGCTGTCAATACAGCGAGCAGCCACGAGGAAGACCCGGAGGACTCGGGGGTAGTTGTTACAGCTGCGGCAGAGAACCGGAGTACGACTACGTTCAACCCCTCCGAGAATAACCAGTTGGATTCTCCGTCATCCTCCAAGCCCAAGAACATCAATACATGCCCGGGATCTGATACCATCATGCTTATTGATGATGAGGAGCCCATAAAGCCCATTCGTCGCTCCACACGCCAAAGAAGAATTGTCAATCGGTACGAAGATACGGAATTCCAGCCTCCTTCTTCATCTCACAGCGGTACGACACTGGTTTCGATGTCAACCAGGCCGAAGCGCAAAGCTGCAGCAATGGCATCCAAAAAGATGGAGCCAGAGACGCTGAAGGCCAATCTATCCCAGCTGGAACATGCCTTATGTGCCATGCAACCTGGCGAGCGTAAGGAATTCGCAGGTTGGGTAGAGATCGAGTCCGAGCCAGCCTTCTTCAACGCCATGCTGCATTCCTTCGGCGCGCCGAGTTTTCAGATCCGTGAGCTCTGGGGCTTAGACCCTGAAGCTCTGGCATTTCTCCCGCGGCCAGTCCATGGGCTCATTTTTCTGTACCAATATAACGAAGAGGACGAGGATGAGGATATGGCCGAAAAGCGCGAAGAATGCCCAGAAGGGCTTTGGTTTGGCAACCAGACCACGGCCAATGCCTGCGCTACTGTCGCTATCATGAACATATTGATGAACGCGTCAGATCCTGGTTTCGGTCCAGAGCTGACCGAGTTCAAAGCTGCTACTGCAAATCTACCACCTCCGCAGCGCGGCAAATGCTCGACACGAATGACTTCATTCGTGGGATACACAACAGTGCCGCGCGACGTCTTGATTTGCTCTCTGAAGATTTGCTGCTGGATAACAAATTCGAGGAATGGGAGAAGGAACAGGTCAAGAAGGCTGCAAGTACCAAAAAGAAAACGATAAATAGGAAGGCTTCGGGCAACGGGAACAAAAAGAAGCCCCCCAGAAAAAAGAAGAGAGATATAGAAACAGCAAACCACTATATCGCCTATGTCCCCGTGGCCGGCCGCGTTTGGGAACTCGACGGTCTTGAGGCGAAACCGCTCTGCCATGGCACCTTTTCCGCTCCAGATGTCCAGCATGGCGGCGGCGGCGACAACGAGCTGATACAGCCGTGGTTGCACATCGCATCATCTGCGATCGCCGCGCGCATGGAGGCCAGTGCCGATGCTCAGATGAATTATAACTTGCTGGCAGTGTGCGATGCGCCTCTGATCTCTTCCGACATCACCAACGGTGGCAATGAGAAGCAGAACCCGACCCCTGAGGAACAAGAAATTATCGGTATAAGAAACGAGGCAATGGCCCAGATGGAGAGTCGGAAATTGGACTACACACCGGCGATCCACGCCTTTCTTGTCAAGCTTGCTGAGATGGGATTACTAAGGGACGCGCTCGAATGAGACAACTTGTTCCAGCGGACCAGTGTATTGCTTCACGTGGAGAGCGAAGGCGTTTACGGGGATGTACCTAGACTGCATAAAGTAAAGGGGGAAGGTAACTACGCCTCAAGCTTAGTGCTTCATGCTCTTATTGTTGAATGAGCTAAAAAAAAAAAAAAAAAAAAAAAAAAAAAAAAAGGATATGTTTTCTCAATTTATTTGACTGTACGGGGCAATTAGCCTATACTATTCATCCCTCAGATGCAGCAAGCTCGGCAATCAGTATGCAGTGATAACAATCATTGATAGAAACACATTCACGGTTTGGAATCTGGTGAAGATTCGCGATGTCTTTTCCAAACTAATGTCTACGCCCCATTAGGGTACACGACATGTGGTCGTATGTGATGCGCCCTTCCGCAATTGACAATTGACGTTTATCGAGTTGCATTCCCTTCTTCCAGTGTATCATAATTCCAAGATCCACCAAGGCTAGATAGAACATGCTGGTGAACAGGGGATATATCCATTACAGCAAACATATATGGCCAGGCGTTGATCAACACGACACAAGGCCAAAGTCATAGTCCTATATCCTGCCATATACTCATCCAAACACCTCTGCAACCCATATATACCGTCATCAAGTATATAACGCCAAATATAGGAATTTACAATGGTTATGTCAAATGTCCTTTGCTCTAAGTCTCCCTGACCGTCTGCGACCCAAGTCTGGAGTAGGAACCACTGGGTTGGTTTCCGGTTGGATTTCCTTCGTCCTGGTGTCGCTCCCGTTAGCGGCCTTTGTGTCTGTAGCTAGGCCTTTACGGAATTTCTTCGCGATCTTTTTGATAGGGGCAATCTCGGGGAGCGCCTCTTCTTCCTCCTCCTCCCCCTTCACCGCCTTACGCTTGGCTGATCTAGCCGCCTTTTGTCTTGGCTGCTGTTCATACTTCTCTTCCGTCTTCATAGTCCTCTTTGCTTTGCCACTTATATTGGCTGGCTTATCCTCGAAATACTTGCTTTCTGCGCCGTCCTCTAAAGCATTGCGCTCCTCCTTGGTGTCTGGCAAGGCTGCTTTACCCGTCTTCTTCTGCACACTGGGCACGACGCAGCTGGTCCGTCCACCCACGGTAATAAAAACAATCTTCTCTCCAGTGGGAAGAGCGGCGGCTGCGTCTTTCTTGCCCTTGCCCCAGCGGTGATTAAATAGCCAATCGTCGGGGAACTTGTCCGAGTCGCCCAGGTGGCCCACGGCCGTGTCGCACACGTACATGATAGATTTAAACAGCTTGGCTATGTTCTCGTCACTGAAGTCATCCGAGTACTGCTCCGGATGCAGCCTGGCATGGTACATGATCTCGTCGCCGACCCAGTTGCCTATGCCGCTAATCATGGCCTGGTCGAGCAGCAGAGCTTTGATGGGCACGTGGCGGTGCCGCATCTTCTGCTTGAGGTACTCCTCGGTGAAGACGTCCTTATCGACCACGGGGTCGGGCCCGTTCTCCTTGAGGGGCGAATGCTGCCGGATAGCGTCGCCGGGACAGTGGACGAGGCGGACACGTCCGAAGCGCCGGGCGTCGGTGAAGGCCACCTCGACTTTGGGGAGGCTGTCGGTCAGGCTGTCGGTCTCCAGCTGGAACTTCCAAAAGCGCGGCGGCCACTCATCCTTGTCGTTCTTGGTCTTCTCGATGTATCGCGTGTAGCCCGTCTGTTCGGAGCGAATGTGGATCCAACCGGTCATGCCAAAGTGCATGACAGGATGCGGTGGGCTGTCCAGAGTGATCCTAGATGCTGCCGTTTTAGTGTCGGGGGATATGCCAACCCTTCTTGGGCCTCTTCGCTCGGCCTCTTACCAGAAGTATTTGCCTTGGCTCCCAGCGCTTACAACTTTCTTCCCCGTGACAGCCTTTTGGAATTCTGCGCCGGTGGTCCCCACTTTGCCAAAGACATTGCTGTCGTCTGCGGCTATGACCTTACTGATCCTTCGGCCAACCAAGTGCTGGCGTAGGAAATGAGTTATACGAGCAACTTCGTTTCGTGTCAATAAGAAGGGTATCGGCACACGAGACGAGTTGGCATTCTTACCTTCGGCAATCTCAGGCATTGTTGGCTGATGGCACAGAACTGGTCCCAAGTGATGAGCTGCAGCAGGTCAGTTGGTTAATCGATGATGGTGCTGCCCCTGGTGCCTAGCAGCCTCGTTGTCGATGATGCGCCTTTCGTCACAATATCCCCGGCTGGTTACCCGTACAGTGTTCGCCCTGGCTTCCTCCGAGACCAACACTGTGTCCAGTGAGAGCTCTTTGGAAGGCAGGAAGGCCCAAGCTCTTTCCACTACCTACTGCAATCCCTTGTGCCCCGCGTTTTGATTGGGACGTTTTTCTTTCTTTATCGCAGCTCCCCCCATCCGCCCGGCCACGGCCCTTTAAGCTTTTGACGCAACATTGAAGTTCGTATGTGGTCTTACCTACGGCACAAGTCATACGATGACTAAGTTGCGACTCTTTCCCCCTTCAACAACAACAGCCTGCGATGAACAGTTCTACAAATACCGCCAGGCCCAATCGTTTGACGCATTATCCACCTCTGCGACGAGTTAGAGAATAAGGTACAGAACCGCCAACAGTCTGGGTCGAGCCAAAATGGTCCGGAATATAGTGATTCTGTCGGGCAACTCGCACCCACACCTGACCCAGAACGTTTGCAACCTTCTGGGTATAGCTTCGGGCGATCGTGTTTTGAGCAAGTTTTCGGGCGGCGAGAGTAGATGCGAGATCAAGGACTCGGTGCGAGGCAAAGATGTTTTCATCATTCAGACCGGAGGCGGCGCAGTGAACGACAACCTGATGGAGCTATGTATTAGTAAGTTTACAATCAATCCCGTGTGTACGTCCCTGTCTAATCAGAATCTGCCATCAGTGATATCGGCTTGCAAGACAGGCTCTGCCAAACGAGTGACGGCCGTGACCCCCTTGTTTCCGTACTCGCGCCAGCCCGACCTAGCCTACCGCAAGCAGGGTGCTCCTCTCACCAAACCAACATCCGATAGCAAGTACACCTTCGAAAGTGTACCGGCCACCCCTGGTCCTGGGGTCACCCCGAGTGCCGCCTTGAGCAATGGCGTTGATTTGAGTAAGGCTCTTAACAAAGTCCGCCTTTCGCATCACGAGCGGAACGGAAGCACTGGTCGAAACCATTCCGGTTCCTTAACATCCCAGCCAGGCAATTTCACTACCCACGACTACGATGTGAACTTGGACCCGAAAGCTGTCGAGGCCATTGAGGCAAAGCCCGGATATAAAAGATGGGTGGCACAGGCTGGCACCTTAATCGCCGACCTCTTGACATGTGCTGGAGCTGATCAGTACGTATAAGAGCTCCAGGAACTGGCTATCTTACCACGCAGGCATGCTAATATTAACACTAGTGTGGTCGCACTCGATTTGCACGACGCCCAGTACCAAGGTTTCTTTGACATACCCATGGATAATCTATACGGCCGCCCGCTGTTGAAAAGCTACATTAAACAGCACATTCCTGACTACAAGGAAGCTGTAATCGTCAGTCCCGATGCAGGAGGCGCGAAACGCGCCACAGCCATCGCCGATTCTCTCGGAATGGACTTTGCCCTCATCCACAAAGTGAGCCGATGAGATATGACCACAATTGAATTTGTGCTAATTCACCCTGTAGGAGCGACGGCCGATCAACATAACAGACCGCCAGAACGCCACTATGATGCTTGTAGGATCAGTTCAGAACCGGGTCTGTATTCTCGTTGACGATCTGGCTGATACTGCAAACACCATCACCCGCGCAGCTAAGCTATTGCATCGCGAAGGCGCGACTGCCATCTACGCTCTCTTAACCCATGGCATCTTCAGCGGTGATGCATTGGCGCGCATCAACGCTTCCGCGATCGACAAGATTGTTGTAACAAACACAGTGCCTCAGGGACAGCACAGTGCGATGTGCCCGAAGCTGGAGATTCTGGACATTGCGCCCATTTTTGCGGAGGCTATACGAAGAATCCACTACGGCGAGTCGCTGTCTAGGTTATTCCAGCACGACTGAGCCAACCAGCTTGCTTCACGATGATATGACATCTGATCGGGAGGATGCACTCCGGACGGAACATATCATGGCACGCCCCTGACTGTTCGCTCGTTCTTTGCTTCAAACAGACCAAATGTTGCCTCGTGATTTCCCTTTAACGCGATACCCATTTTGACGAAGCTACTACTTATTGAAGGCCTATATCGGAGAACTGCACGTGCGATTCCTACGGTTGGCTAGCGATGCGCTTCTTGTCTTGAAACAGACTGAGCCTCCCGTCACTGTCTGACTTGTGGAAGGCACATGACCTAGGCCTTGCCGTCTGTTCGAGACAACCGCGTTGAGTGACATGTCATCTTTTCTCGGTGTACTCAAAAGCCTCTTCGGTGTTCGGATACGGCCGGGCCTCTTGGAAAGATCGTCGCTGGGGTCTCACGCGAGTGAACTTCGCGGGCCAAGAATAAAAACCCCAGAAAGAAGAAAGCATCCCTGGTCTAGCTTCAAGTGTTAGTTTATCACTTGGGCGTACTTACGAATCACAGAAGACTTTTTTTTTTTTCTGCTGAAGCTATGGCTTTTGCTACTCGGTGATGACCTGCCACTCCTAAACCGTTGACGGGACGGCCATACAGGCCAGTTCACTGTCTAGCCAGAATTTGTAGAAGCAATGCATCAGCGCATCTTCATTCGAACGTTTGATGCTGCAGTTCAAATCATCCCTATACAGGCTTTAAGACCACATGGACCAGCACGGCTAGCTCTGGGTATATTTGCTTTTCCCCTCCATTCCAGATGTGACAGCGGACGACTATTTGATATGCGGCGTAGCTGGGTTTTCTTGCCTCAGCTTGCTTTGCCGATCAAGCGCCGACCGGTCGGTCAGCTTTCGGATGTATATATGTACATATCTATGCGTCCTGTAATGCTGCCCTGCCCCGGCCTGTCTCGGCAGTTATCTCATAGGGCCGTTTACCCTGTTGTCGCAGATACGATGTGCCAATCCGATAACCCCCTCGTCCGCGATGACACAAGCCGCATTTGACAATGCGTTGACGCAAATCAGGCGTGGCCTGGCGGCTGAAAGAAGAACTACGCTGTCGCTAACTAAGCCCGCCAAGTGATTTTGTCGCAATTTGTTTCTCTTTTTTGACGTTACTTATTATTATTATTATTGTTGTTGTTGTTCTTGCTTTCTTCGAGAGGCGAGCGAGAACTACACCGACTGTGTCTTGGTGCATGTGCTTTACCTGGAAAAGGTGCGAAGATTTACTGGCTGGCACCCGTAGCTGTTTTCCTTTTCCTCCTGTCTCGTCTCACAACTCAACGGTTTGGGAGACATAGTTGACGAGAACCAGGAAAGCAAGAGCGTGCCTAAGCCTCATCCGTACACCACCCTCGATTTCTTGTGGCATCATGCGCCAACGTTAGGGCCGTGATGTGTTTGACAGCGCGCATGCTGTGTGTGCTTTTCTGCATGGAATGGGGGGCTGGGTGGCCAAGTTCTGGCAGGTGCCGGCTATCCCACCCGGTGAAAGCCACGGAGCAGAGCAAGCCACCTGAAGAAAGCACGATGGAATGTGCTTGCAGATATGGCGTCCAAATGACCATTTGCGCATCACCAGTCCCTAACGGGGTTGAGCAAGCTGGATGGAAAAAATACAGCTCGCTATGTGACGGACGTGAAAAGCAAAAAGCCAGCTTGGATGAGGCTCATACTCCCCGGCTTCCAGGACCGCAGCCAACCGACCTGCTTCCTTTTCCTCCTTCTGTTCTCCGAGCATGGTCCATTACCAACCATCTAGGCCTGCCCCCCACGGAATGCCACTTATACTGCATTAGGTAATTCGATGCGTGAATGCACAGTAGTAAGATGGGATATACATCCCATGGTGGCCTGTGAGGAAAACGGCTGAAGAAACATGAGAGGTTATAATCTTGGCCGCTATTGGTTATTGTATTGACTGTGGCAAGTGCTATTCCTAGCTGGTAGCTGGAAGACAAACGGTTCATTGCAAGGGTGAGGACACAAGTATGTATGATATGGGCCATGCCTCCTCACCTTCACCGCTGGCGGGGGGTCGGTTTCCTCGTTGGGTCCGACCCTGTCATCATTTAAACTTGGAATTAGTAAGACAAGGGGCTGTTCAGTCACATTAGACCTGACGTGGGTTTCATCCCCCCTCCCCCTCCCCTCCCCCTCCCCCATGCCTGGTCTGATATAAGACAAGAAGCTCGAGTTCCATACGAAGGTCAACGATTACCACACCGATAAGACGGCGGTCTAGTATCTTTTCCTTGCAGACCTGACCAGAACAGCGGAGATGATGTTCTAGGATCTGCAGGAATTACATGGGCGGGAATGCCTCAACGAAACGGAAAGTAAAGAAGGGGGGGTATCGGGCAGTTTGCGTGGGGGATCCACGAATAAGAGCAAAAGGAAAAAAAGAACAAAAAGCCAGCACCCATGTCCAAAACAGTATATGCCATTGATCAACAGTCTCGCCTCCACGTTTCCTTTTCCGACACAAGAAGATTGCATCTTTCACCCCAATGTCGGCAAGTCTCAAAAAAGTGCTTTTCCATCCTAAACCAAGAGTGCCCAGACGCCCCCTAAATCTCATGAGTAGACTCATTTCAATCTCCTTCTAATAGTAGATATGCCTGTGTATGGGTACCGTTGGTTTCCAAAACTGTTATCTGTGACGCGGCTTCGCAAGAGACGAGTTTGCCGGAGTTTGTTGGGCTGTTGACCCTGCTGGTGTCTCTCCCTGCCCGCGTTTCAAGGCGAAGGTGCTGTAGAACGAAATACAAGAAAAATGCGACCAACCACCAAGGGCCAACCGCCGTCCCGAAACAGGGCATTTCCAGAAACTTTCTGGAAAACACATCCCCGTTACACTGCAGGCTACCGGGTTCCGTTAGACGCCATTGGATCCGCGACATCGAGGGGAGGGGGAGCAGACATGCTCCTAGTAACCCCAGTCGCTACTTCAACCCGATGGCCATGCCCCCATGCCCGGTCGAGCGATCAGGTTTCCCACCCCAATGTAGATCCTCGGTACCAGACAGCCAGACAGCCAGACAGCGCCGGAAAAAGGAGGAATCGAAAGCTGTATCCTAAATTATGAAACATTGGGGAGGGCTGTGTTGGATGTCATAAGTGTTATCAATCAAGGCTCTCGTGTGTCTTGTGACCCCGCGATTATCAATCTCCAAATGCCCGTCGCCCTGATGCCGTGAGGCTTTTCCAAGTACGCCTATCCGACTCCTGGTCTATGGTATACAAGCGGGGCTGTGTATAGTTCGAGAGAAAGGAAGAAGGAAATACGAAACCGATAGATATGAGATGTTGAAGGAAAGGGAAAAGTCGAAGATGGAATCCGTCAACCTTCTGATGACTTTAGTAGTCCATCAGGGAAAGCGGTTGCCGAGCTAGTAGCCTGAGCCATAGCCGTACTTCTGCTGCAGCCAATTCAGGGCTGCCTCGGCTGCGTCTTCTCGTGCGTTGTTCAGATTCTTGCCGTCGTACCAGTAGCGAGCTTGGATCGTTGTGTTGAAGACGACAACGATGCTTGACCAAGCTGTGCGACCACCTAGATTGCCCATCCATCAGTATGAGACAAAGCTGCAAAGGCGTCCGGGCGGTTGCACCCAAGGGATGGAATGGAGTCTTGCGGGTTTCCCTAACTAACCTCTCCTATCAGATACGAGCTGATATTCCGGTGCCGAGTACTCGTACTCACGGCATACCTCTTAAGATGAGTTAGCAATGCAACCAGCAATGTCTGGCAACTCCACCAGTACTGACCTTCGAGCTTTTGTTGCCATGACGAAGAGGTAGTTTGATGGCTATGGTGGTGGTGGTGGTGGTGCGAAGAAGAAGAAGACGAGGATGGCATGACGTTAAGCAAGTGAGCCAACGATTGGAGAAAGCAGGTCGTAAGAGTAGTTCTGGCTTGGCCTGGGGCGGCTTTGTAAGGCGCTGTATGGAAAGAAGGTAAGAAAGGATGGTGATGATAAACCCGGGTCTAAGAAGCACAGAAAACAGGAGGCATTTATATCCTCAAGATGCTCAAGTCAAACTGACCGGCCAGGAGCACAGTATCGATCAAGAGCAGTCGTAATGTAATGGCTTGTAGTGACGGATCGGCTATAAGTTGGTTCGCGGCTGCTGCGTGCGCGAGGTTGCAGACGGCTGTGACAGGGGAAAAAACCGTGTTATACAAATGACGGTAGATTGCATCGCTCTTTGGAGGGAAGAGGCTTCTATTTCTAGCATACGTACTGACGAGGACCAGTCCGGGAGTTCCTTTTCAGGTAAGCACTGATTTGCTACTTGATAGACGAATTTGCTTTTTTTCTTCTTTCATAAATTCAAGGGGGCATGTTTGAGTGTGAAGGAAGGGAAGGGAAGGGAAGGAAAGCGACCAAGATTGCTAGGTACTTTCACCTGCTAATTTATGGCGTCTTGGTACCTGGTTTGTTTGCAAGGCAGGCAAGATGGGCAGACAGACATCTCGAGACGTCGGGCCCTCGTTCCACTTGTGCCGAGTAGCCACTTGGCATGATGAGAAGAACGAGGGATTTGTAAAGAGAATAGAAGATATGGGGAGACACGCATGCTCCCCAGGCAGTCAGTCAGTCACTCAGCTAGTCCGTCAGTCACTTTGATGTGCTGTGTTGTGTGCGTGCTGTAGGCCAGGCGGTAGGAAGCAGATAGCGACCTTACCCATCAGGAGCAAAAGCCGTACGGAGTACAGCAGCCATCAAGATGTCACCAACCGTCGTCACCCAAGCACAGACTGGGCAATTTTGCTAGGCTGCTAGGGTAGCACTGCGCATCTCCTGCGGCTGTCGCTACCGACGAACAAGCTCATCGGGGAGGAGGCTCTTGCTGCCCAATGGCTTTGCTCTCTTCCCTCGCTGGTCGGCTATTTGCGTCGCGTTGCATTGCAACAAGTGATTGTCGCGCATCGATCAGACCCAACGCCAAACGAGCCCTACCATACCACACAGCAGCTCCGGCTGGGAAAGTAGCACGTGGGCATCTGAGCAAGGCAGCAAGATGCCGAAACTCGCGGCCGCAGGGAAATGCCCCGGCGTGGTGTTTCTGTCTATAAGAGGATCGATCGCGTTTGTTGGCCGTCATTCCTCCCACATGTTTGCTTTTCGCAAACGAACGGATCAGAATCAAATCCAAGCCGCTAGCCATGAATGAAAACCAAATAAAGTGCATCACATATGATGGGACTCTATGGTAGGCCAGGTAGGCCTTGCAGCCCCTTGGCAAGCAAGCAAGCATTCAAGTACCCATTGAAGGCGGGACGGCGTGTTGCCGTACCTAGGGTGTCTGCATCAAGAAGGAGGCCTCGTAGGGCGAGGGGGAGAGAGGAGGGAGGAGGGAGGAGGGAGGTAGTGCTCGTGTGCTCGTGTGCTCGTGTGCTCGTGTGCTCGTGCTCAAGCATACTCATTTGGATGCCGGGCAAGGCCTCTCTCTGCGTTGGACTGACGGCAGTGGCTTTCTCTGCTTGGGCAGTTAGCTGGTTGGTGCTGCTGTTGAAGATGTAGATATATGTGTAAGTTGGAAAAATAGATTGGGCAGCAGCAACAGCAGCAGCAGCAGTGTGTTGTCCATGTCTAGCTTTGAGTCAGATTTAACGCTCACGTCGTCTAAGTTGTCGTCACTGCTGGACACGATCTAAACTACTGATCTGTATGGCTACTGCATGGGTCCACGTAGCATGCAGTCATGTCTAGTTGACAAGGAAAGGCGTTTGAACTTCTCTTGTATGTATCGCGGGGTATCCAGCTTGGCCTTCATCACCCCGCATACATGCCTACTCAGCAAGTCAGCCCCCCCCCCATGCCCATGCCATAAGCCATGTAGCTGTCAATGGTAGATTGATCCAGTCGGAACAGAAACCCCAACCCAAGAGCCTTGACCGGCATTGCCAACTCCTGTGACATATGTAGCTGGAACCTGGCCCGTGGCCTGCAATTGGACAAGTTGCAATAAGAAAACACAACACGTCTCATCAAGCCACGCCATATGGGCTTCGGCTCTCTACGCTGGGCCACCGCGGATCCGACAGCACGGGTCCTCGGCCATGTCAGTACGACTGAGGCCGGGGCCATTGCATGGTGACAGAGCATTTGCAGCAAAGGGGAAAGAGACTTGAAAAACCTCCTAGATCGGTACTACATACAGCAGATGAATAAGCTCGCATGGGTGCACATCAGGCAACACTGCACTGAAGCACGACCCATTAGTTCAGTACCCTCTGCATAGAATACAGGCACAGCATGGTCGCTGGGTGATGCGGAAGAGGAACCGCTCCCGCAGACAAGGGGCACATGGAAAATGTGACAGGAATTTACAATCGCTCAGTCGGACAAGCCGTATATACCTTGCCGAGCAGAGTCCGACTTGGATGGAGCTCCTCTGCCCAGATCACTTGCGCCATCGTGGCAGTAGACAGTGGACTGCTCGGCTCAGCACTGATTAGGAGTGTAGCTTTGGCCAGCGACGGCTTTCGAACCCTTGCAGCAGGATGTTTAGCACGGCAGTAGCTGGCCAGTCTGTCATTTGGCCATTCGGACTCCTTGTCTCGAGGCAGGCATCAAATCTCGTTGCCGTATGCGATCTGTAGCAAATCTTCGCGTTTGGTGTCATGTTTGACGTGAAATCTGTCCACGGCAGACGGGAGGGTCCCTACAGACGCCATCGATTTCGTTTGTTTTGCAAACGACCGAGCTTCGCAGCCAAAACAACAAAAAAGGAATCCTTCCCGTCCATCCCACGGGGCACTTCGGATCAACCGGGCTCCCGTCACCCCTGGGAGACAAGATGGATAGGTTGCAGGCCCGGGAGAGTCTTCGCCAAGTGCTGCCGCGAAGACCTTCCCGGCCCGTCGAGTTGAAATGGATTATTAGGCGAAGCCAACCCGGCACAACACGACACAAGAGGAGAGGCTGACGTGTAGAGTAGGGAGGATGAGCCTGAAAGTGGCGCCATGTAGAACCAGCAGGTGGTTGACATGACATCGGTTGGACTTTAAGAGATGCGCAACACGGCAGACGGTGGTACGGGCAGACATGACAATGGAAAACGAGGACCCCCGTCACTCAGCACCCGGCGCGCAATCGCTTGAGAAAATTACGAGTCTGCCTGTTTTGCCTGCCCGTGGTACCCGCGCAGCCGCGTTCCTTTCTTTCCAGCAGTGCTTTTTTGGCATCTGATTGTGCAGTTCGTGTTCAAGCACATCGGAGAAATCGACGTGTAGGCTAGAAGAAGCCGATGGACAAGGCATGGAGGCAAAAGGAAGAAGCAGAGAAGAAAGAGTAGGGGATGTGGCATGTGGCTCGGTCAGAAGCACAGCCTCGAGCCACATTCGCCGACCGCCGACCGCCGAGTTTCAGGGGGTTGGACAAGAAGCCGAGTTGTGGAGTACCTCGGCATCTCCCAAGGTCAGGTGCATGCACAGCTTGTCAATGTCAAGAATGCAACAGATGCGACGCGACGTCTTCTTCAGGACAACGTATAGAACATCTTTCCAGATCAATAGAACCTACGGCTGCTCCTTTCCCCCAATAAACCGAGCCACTTTTCTCATTTCTCATTTGGCGTGCCTCATACAGCCCTTTGGAACGCCCCGACTTTCGCCGCTGCCACCGGCTCGAGTTTAGCATCTGACAGCAGCAGAAACGTCCACCCGTTACCCCCGTCACCAGTCAACCATGCCTTTCGACACAGAGCTGACGCGCCGCCTGGGCATCAAGATCCCCGTCGTGCAGGGCGGCATGCAGCACGTGGGCTACGCCGAGATGGCCTCGGCCGTGTCCAACGCTGGCGGGCTGGGGCTCCTGACGGCGCTGACGCAGCCGACGCCCGAGGACCTGCGCAAAGAGATCCGCCGCTGCCGGGCCATGACCAAGAAGGACCACCCCTTCGGCGTCAACATCACCCTGCTGCCCGCCCTCAACCCCCGGACTACGGCGCCTACGCCCAGGTTGTCATCGATGAGGGCATCAACATCGTCGAGACCGCGGGTAACAGCCCGGGACCCGTCATCAAGAAGCTCAAGGCCGCTGGCGTCATCATTCTGCACAAGTGCACCACTATCCGGCATGCCCAGAGCGCCATCAAGCTTGGTGTCGATTTCTTGTCGATCGATGGTTTCGAGTGCGCCGGGTCAGTGATTTCCTCACGCCTGGCTGATTCCTGAACATGGATGCTAACATATACTTCTAGACACGTCGGCGAGTCCGATATCACAAACTTCATCCTCCTGAGCCGCGCTCGCCAGTCGCTCAAGGTGCCCTTCATCGCGTCAGGCGGCTTCGCAGACGGGCAGGGCCTCGCTGCGGCGCTTTGCCTGGGAGCTGAAGGCATTAACATGGGCACCCGCTTCATGTGTACCGTCGAGTCTCCCATCCACCAAAACATCAAGGAGACCATCTGCAAGGCCCAGGAGACAGACACGTCGCTGGTTATGCGCAAGTGGACCAACACGACGCGCCTGTACCGCAACAAGGTGACCGAAGAGGCTATCAAGGTCGAGGCCGCTGCCGACGGCTCCACATTCGAGCCCATGGCGCCTCTGATGAGCGGCAAGCGCGGCCGCGAGGTCTTTATCAACGGCGATCCCGACTACGGCGTAAGTATTGCGCGGTTTTGAAACGCCCCTACACCACCCCTGGAGATACAAATTGCTGACGCAACCATGAACGCAGGTCTGGACTGCTGGCCAAGTCATCGGTCTCATTCACGACATCCCGACATGCGATGTCCTGGTCAAACGCATCGAGAAAGAGGCGGAGGAGACGCTGAAGTCCAAGCTGGGCCTGGCCACCAAGGCCAAGTTATAATTGACGCAAAGGCTGTATGGTAGGTAGAGACTCGGACGTATATAGACTCTAAACTGTGTGAGCGGTCCTATGCAGGCACGGAGCACTTGTGTCGAAACGTGTCTGTCAAGTTCCTGTATTTGCGAATGGGACCACCCGTTTCCTTGCATTGTGGATTATCCCCAGACTCTATGGCCGCTGCTAGTCCAACATGACTCCACATTCCCACCTGCGGGAGGGCGGGATCGCATCGCATCTCCACGGGGAAGCAGTTCCCACCACCCCAAATCTCACGGCTCTGTCTCCACATCGGGCGGGAACGTCCCAAAGAGTTCCATGATGTGTTGGGTTTGCTCCGGTGTCAACTTCTGGCCTTCGGTGGTCACCTTGCTCATCGTACGGAAGTCTTGTGTTTTCAGTCAGTCAACAGAGCTTGGGGCCTGGACGGAATCGGGGACAAAAGAGAGGAACGCTTACAGTCCATGTAGTAGCCTGTTTTGTTGGTGCAGAAGAGAAGCGTCAGCAGGACCAATAGACTTCAAGATGGAGCCGGCATGGTAGTCATCACCAGACGTACCAGGAGTAGCGGTCATGAAGAACTCGGCATCTTCGGTGTCACTGGCATTCTTGAAAGTATGCACCGCGCGCGGGGGCACCGTGACCATCTCCCCCGTCCCGCAGACGACGTCGCCGTCGGGGGTGACAAACGTGACAGAACCCTTAGTGATGAAGAAGCACTCGTCGTGAAAGCGGTGCCAGTGCATCGGCGGGCCCGAGGCGCCCGCGGGCAGCTCGAGCACCATGCACCCGATGCGCGAGTCGGTGCGCGAACCATCCTCGTAGATGTAGATGGTGGTCGGGCCTACCGCCACACGCTCCGAGTTGGCGCGGGTGCAGTGGTTGACGTGAACAGGGCCGCGGAGAGGCATGGCTGTCGAGCTTGCGTCAGGATTATGTGTTTTCTGATCTGGTCTTGACACCTAGATATCTCTATAATGTCGTATTGTACTGGATTGGGAGGGAAAGTAGAACGGCATGTTGAGGTGGAACTGACTCCAGCCCGCGCTTTGTTGTCGTCTCGCCAAGCGCCAAACCTTGGGCGACTGTGCTAATATCGGTCCCGATGATCGGTCCCGATGATCGGTCCCGACCTTGCCGCCATCAAAAGCCACATAATACATCGCATTGGATCTATAGATGATGTTTCGTATACAAGGATGGTATCATGCAAGCCAACAGCTTAGGATTGGAACTGCCCATTCCGCGTTGGCCTACATAAATGATGGGTAAACCTACGTGATTCTCTCTTGTCGGGCAGAGAGACCCTGGAATGGATGCAAGAGCATAAACATGCCCGCGAAAATGTACACGGCGCCCAGATAACCACCTGGCGCCCGCCAAAAATGCCAATATCAACGCTAAAGACGCTCGCAAAGCAATGAAATGATAAACCCCCATGGCCAGCTTCTACTCGATACTCATCCGCATGAGGCCATCATGCGTATCTGTCATCCCCTGGAAGCCCACCCTGCCTTTGCTACCGTTGATAGGTCTACCTGGTCCTGCGCTTCCGTTATTGCCCCCGGAACTTCCGGTGTCACTAGGCGTACCCGATGCTTTCTCTCCCCCATTGCTTCCTGGCCGGGAGCCCCAAGGCATGTTGTCACGTTGCAGGGGGGCTCTGCATGACAGGCGAGTTATGCACACTCATGCCAGGACTTACCGCTCGTCGCTTAAAGCTGATGGAATCCAAATCGTCGTCTCTTCGTCTTTTGTTATTGATTCGCCGAGTAATCTCTTCTGCCGTGGGAGGTATTCGGGCGCCACCTTGCGAACCCCCGGCCGAAGGGGGTGGTTGTGGGGTTTCGGATCGGTTACTGTCGCTACCGGTACCGATCATCGCCAGAGCAGGGCCCGGGCCGAACAAACTTGCAGCGCCAGATCCAGCCGATAGAGAAGGCGAGTCCATATTAATGTCCTCGCTGATGCCGGACGACGAGCCACGTGGGAGGAAGGCGGGTGGTGGAGGGGTAACTCTGTTGCCTGCGGCACTGCCTGTCTCAGAAAATGTATCCCAGAAGACCTTTCCCTTAGAATTCTTCAAGGCCTGCTGCTTGAAGCTACTTGACACGCCGGACTCACCCATCATCATCTCGTCTTCGGGAACGTCGTCCAGACTTTCACCTTGTAGGTTGGGGGACATTTGCGCGGCGGCGATATCCAGCGGCGGAGGGGGCCGGAAGGTACCCGTGGTTCGAGATCCATGTCGCTTTCGCGAACTTGGCGAATTACTTCGGCTTCGCGCCGAGTTTCGCAATCGACGGGTTGGTTTTCCTCGGCAAGGGCAGCTCGGATGCGAGCGAAACCTTTTGTTTTCGGCTGTGCTAGAAGTGAGTAGACATCCACAAGATATGAAAACAATAAGGGTGGCATATATGATGTCTTACAAAGAGATTACCTCGCCGCGTAACTGTGCGCCTGATTACACCTCTCTGACCACCTTCCACAGAGTCCATTGCTTTGTCCTCCGCATCAACGCCCGATATATGTAGTTGATTAGCGGCCCAGCTGATGCTTTCCCTGCGTGAATGAGCAGTCGTGGGAATATCCTTCATGTCCTTCATCATATTGCTGGGAGGCGACTTCCCCAGGTTCGCGGTGGTGGCGGACTTAAAGCCCAGCCCCAATAAACCTCGCGACTTTTTCTTTGGTTGTTTCCGAGGTCGGGTTCGAAAGCTAGCCAGACTATTCGCAGCGGGTGAATTGCTTGCGAGCCAGGGTGTACCAGGGCTCATACCATAGCCTTGCGGGGTCTGGTCGCTCGTCACAGGTCCGATCTTGGTGGCTTGAGGAGTGCCCATGAAGGCATCCTCCATATCGTCGTCCATCAGGTCGTCGTCGTCCGAGCTGGAAGAGCTATCCGAGGCCACCACATTCCCGCTGCCGACCGAACTAGAGATGTTCATGCGCTCTTGGTTTCCCATCATGGACCACAGGGAATTCGATTGCTCGAACCCGAAATCGCCGACCTTACGTCCCGGGATGTTCATGGCCCTCCCGTTGCCACCGCCAATGGTGGGGGGAAGAGTCAGGCGAGGACTGCTCGGCGAGGGTCGAGTGGTGCAGACTGGTGGCTGCCCTCGAGAAGTCTAGGCCTCGCGACCGCCGAGGAAGAATGTTTGTCGGCGATGCATAGATCTGGGAGTGGTCGAGTTTCGGGGACAGAGGGCTCGGCTTGATTGAGACGGGGGTCGGGACGGGAGACGCGTCGCGAGGAGGGAGCTGTATGGAAAGCCCACGCATGGGGAATTCTGGCCTGCGGGGAGTCACGGGGGCGACGGTGGTCGCTCCTGCAACAAATGAAGGGTCTTGCAATGAGCTGTCGTCTTTCGAAGTCCGTCGCGCAGCTTCGACGATGAGCGGTGAGGGCGATAACTGTGTGCCTCCTCCATCGGATAGACTTCTAGTCTTGGACAAGGGCGATCTCTCCATTCTCCCGCTCTCTGTCATGTTTGCTCCACCAAGGCCTCCTTCTTTCAAGTCTTCCATGACTGCCACCTCATGGTAGCCTAGTTTGGCCATTCAATTAACCGATTTTCACGACGGCAGATTGACGCGAGGGCTGTTGAAAGTTCAGTCAGGCCGCGGATGGCTGGGCGCTTAGGGACGATTGCGGTGGCTCGAGGTATCAAGGTAGTGAGGTATCGCGGCGGCCAAGACGCGCCTTCAGTTGATTGACTAGTTGGAATGGTATGACAGCTGGCACAATCGATCACGGCGAGAGAAGAGGACTATTGGAGACATATGTTGCCATATCGAGTAATATTGAGGGCAGGCGGGTCTTCCATGCCAAGTTTAGGCCGTCATTGCCATGGATGGATGGGGGTGAGAGTTGTGTGATTGCGACCAATGTGGCGGGGCGAGGCGGCTGATAAGTCAGTCTAGTCTAGTGGTATGTACATATGTATGTACGTTGTATGTACGTTAAATGTATGTATGTGTGTATGTATGTATGTACCCAGATGGATGTGGGTGTGGGTGTGGATTTGAAGGAGAGTCGGTAACGATCCCCTGGCTTCCAGTGACGTCGAACTCTCCCAGGCTAGGCTGCCAGCTGCTACGGCGAAATGCGCTAATAATAACAACTCTGCTGCTGTCGCCGTGTTTCTTACATCAAACACAATTCATTCTGTGTCATATCGAGCAAGCAGTATGCTAGTGCTACAAAAATTGACGGCCTGTGCACGCTATTGACTTTATCGACATACTTTTATTTTCATCCGAATAGTGCACACAACTGTATAACTATACCATACCTTCCCCCCTCCAAAACGCCACGCAATGCAAGAACAGTTGGGCTGTCCCGATTCCTCATTGGGATATCAGACATTCAGCTGTACTGTTGAGGTGCCCAAAATCTTCTGCATGTAAGGGGCGAGCTTGACCTCGACTGGACCTCCCTGGCCTGCATATCGCTGGACGATCTCAGGGGCACGGCCGACGTACAGCTTAGGGTCCATCATGCCGTCGATGTCATCCCACACTGGCTTGAAGTACTCGGTCTTCTTGATTCGCTCAACCAAGTCATTCTCACCGCCCTCATTCTTCACCACCGCCGAGGCTTGGTGAGAGAGCACTCGGATTTCTTCATGTGCATCCTGGCGGCTACCACCCTTCGCGCAGATCTTCATGATAATGTTCTCTATCACGGCATCAGTATCCCATAGCATAAGTCGAAACTGGCGCATTAAGCAAAGTGCAGACTTCCTGGGGTGGATTCGCGCATCTACCCCGTTCGTGGAAAGGGGAAATCAAAGAGTGATGGATGGGGAGAAGTATCACTCACCCGTGATCATGAATGGGAGCTCAGAAAGATTGTGCGCATGGATCCTCTGCGGGTAGACAACGAGTCCGTTGGAAACAGCATCCATACCAATCAGACACCTGCTATATATTAGTATCGTTATTCCAGGTTATAAACCACATGCCTAGGTGGTCTTACGCGTCTGCAAGGAGGAACAACTCCGGGATATCGCTGCGGCGAATCGCGCTGTCGTCGAGAGTTCGTTCCATCCACTGAGTGCTCATGGTGTTCATGAAGTTGATTGGGAGCGAAGCCAGCTTTCGTCCAAGACTAGCAATTCGCTCAGACCTAAGGAGAAGCGCATCATTAGTCACTTGTCCCAGAACAAAACTGGGGTGCGGTATCGCCCGCCGTTGGGACTTACAGCATGGGGTTTCTCTTGTAAGCCATCGCAGAGCTTCCAATTTGGTCCTGCCTAGTATAAGTGACTGCAGCACAACGTCGACACAACTTATAAACCTACCTTGGAGAAAGGCTCTTCAAGCTCCTTCATGTTGGCAAGATGACGGATATCACCGGTGATTTGCATAACAGTAGCTATAAGCATAAATCAGCTACCGGCAAAACGGTAACCTGACAAAGGGGGTCAAAGCTATTTTAGGGTCAGAAACTTACCACCAAGACCAGCAACAGCATTCGCAATGTTAAGATCGACCTTTCGAGGATAGGTCTGGTAAGAGATGTCGTAGCAGCTGGGGAATCCTGCTTTCTGGCACAGAATCTCGTTCAGGCGATCCACTTTGCTGGCGTCGTTCTCGAAAATCTCCATGAACGAACTAAGTAGGTTATATTAGCGTTTTCCAGATGCGTTTGGTGTGTTGTGTACAGTTGTAAAGCTGTCAGACTCACGCTTGTGTACCAGTGGTGCCCTGGGCGCCTCTGAACTTCAAGTCATTATATACGCGCTCGATGTTTTCCAGGTCTGTATCATGCATTATAGTTAGTGTCCTCATATTCCAGCCAAGGTTGTGAGAAGCGATGATTTGCCAGGTTCTCTTGGAAAAGGTATTGTAATTCATGACGTGGACCGGTAAATAACGAATAAGAGCATGGGAAGTGATTACCCATCATAAGCATTTGAGTCCACTGGCAGGCTCGCTTTCCAACAGTAATCATTTGCGCCGGTTGGTAATGCTACAAGTTCGAATGTTAGTAACGTCAAATAAGCTACCGGTGAGAGCTCTTGGCCGTTAGCGATAACGTACAGTATAGCCCAGAGTAGGCTCATCTTTCCACTCAAGGGCGAAAGACCGCAGATTGTAGATGACCTTCGCAACCTTAGGAAGAAGGAGCTCCAAAGCCTTCTTCATCAAGATAAGCTCAGCCTGCAGCACGACAAGTCAGCACTGCCCAACAAGACCCGGTCATTTCTTGGAGAGCGACAAGTCCTTACGTTATCCGTGACATAGCATGATGTGGCTCCATAATGGATGATACCAGCGGCAGCGGGTGCGACCTGCGAGCCCGATTAGCAGCCGAACCAAGAGGTCGACAGGATGCTCACATTGCCAAAGGCATGGACATGGGCCATGACATCATGCTTGCGGCGCTTCTCCTCAACAGCAGCGACCCCGAAGTCGTCGTTGGAGACAATGAGATGTTGCTTCATCTGGGCGATTGCCGTGTCACTGATGGTGTCGATGCCGAGCTCCCTGAAGCAAGGGTTAGTCTCATTTCAAGCCCCAAAGCCGAATGAAAGACCCGTCAAAGACAGCAAGAGTCCCGTGCATCAGCCTCAACGCAGCATCGCCGAGTACTTACTTCTCGGCCTCAGCCAGATACAGCCAAAGCTGGCGCCAGGTCGAATGGCGCGAGCGCTGGCTGAAAAGTTTCTTCATCTCGTCGCCTAGGGTACTAGGTCAGCTGCTGTGGCATAGCCAACTCAGACCCCATGGGCACAGCGGGTGCGCGTTGTCCCATAAATTGCGAGGCCAACACTATAAGCCGCGGATGACTTACTGGAATAGCGAGAGTCAAGAGGGGTCTTGTACGTGTCGTATTCGGCCATTTTGGCGATGTCGAAGCCTTGATAGCTGATGCGGAACAACAATTACAGGATGGACCAAGACGGTTGCTTTAGACTATAGGGGAAGACAAAGTCCAGCTGCGCGCGAATTCATGTGGGATCGCGGGGTGACTGGATGAAATTTTGGAGGGGCTCTCTCCGATGCTAGGCCATTCACTTTTCACTTTTTTACGTGCCCCGCGGTTACGTCGAAGACAGAGCGGGCTGGCGGCGGGCCCAATTGGCTGGGAACCCAGCCTGGCAGGGGTGGATGCGATTCGCCATCAGATAAGGGTCCTCGATTCTGCTCGAGCATCTTGCAGAGGCAAAAGTTGGACACTTCCATTGACGACGTTACACGGACTTTGTTCTTGGATCACATCTGACCGATTGCATATTGTCGGATTGGCAGGCGCCAAGGTCTGGCTACTGGTTATTGCGTATCATCAGGTGGCAGCTCCCATCTTTTGAGGCCCTGCCTGTTACCATGCCCGGCATAGACTGGCTGTGCAACAAAGTCAAGCACCCACTGGCGTACCCTGGCTGTTTTCAACGCCTGGGGATGGGTTGCACTCCTCGATGTAAGATCCCTGACACCATAGAAACCGCCTTTATCGTCCTCATCAAGCCTCTGCCGATACAGTAGTTGGATCCTGCTTAGGCCTTTGCGCAGACTATGGCCGTGCACCTTGGTCTTGAATTCGCTAAGCGCGATATTGCGGAGCAGTACGACGTCGCGCCTGCGTAGATCCCGCAAGATCGCATCCGTCTCATTCTGTGCGTCTCCATCGGCCGCCAGCCAGAACGTAATGCTGAAGCCAGTTTTCGTTTCATCTCCGACCGAGAGCTCGATGAGTGTCTTGCTTGCACCCCATTTAGTCGTGATGGTACGTGGTTCTGCGATGGAGATGATGCCTACAATGAGGTTGACACTCATCGTCTGGGGCTGTATGGCGTTCAAATGTGACGCGTTCGGTATGTCGCACAGGTTGCTTAGCCTCGCAGACCCTAACCCCAAGGTACGATCTGCTTGAGAAGATGACCCATCGCTGAAAGAATCATCGTAGCTCAGGGTGGTGGTGAAAGATTGCGATGCTGACCCGTAGCTTTCGGGTGGCAGCTGAGAGGACCGTACATCCTCATGTATAGCAAGTGAATGATTATAAAAATCGTTCAGCAATGATTGACTCATTTCCGTCGTACCGTTACCTGTTTCGTCGAAGCTGCATGATGCCAGCATTGACGAGAAGAAGTTGCCGTGGCCAACATAATCCTGGCTTAACTCGTGAACCTGTGAGAAACCAGTGTGTAGCTGCCCTCTGTGTAACGGTATGGACCTCCACGCAGCTGTGTCATGGCCATTCTCGGGATTCGAGATTTTCGAACGTTGGAGTGGATTTCGCCCGTGCATGAAGCTCGTGTGAGGTTCCAGGAATGCATCCAGAAGTCCAGGGCCATCATGCTGAAGAGAGCTGTCCTCTGGAGCGCCAGCGAATATGACAAGCTTCTTTGGCGCCATGGTGGATCGAATTGGTGTGCATTAGATCCATTCTCGAGAAGAAACGAAGGTTATTTGAAGTTTGGGTTATATAGAGAGAGATAGCAGACTGAAGTGGGAACAAGTCGCCTGCTATATCCAAGCTGGATTCAATTCATGGCAAGACGAGAATCAATAGTGAATGCAAAGTTTATATCGAATGTTGAACCCAGACGATGCCCCAACAAGTAGCTGGTAGGCAAGTAGTAGGTGAGCACTGACACCCCGAAAAGAAAGGAGTGCTTCTCCCAAACGGTGGACGGCGGGCGGCG
Organism: Apiospora kogelbergensis; assembly: GCF_038363985.1. Classification (NCBI taxonomy): domain Eukaryota; kingdom Fungi; phylum Ascomycota; class Sordariomycetes; order Amphisphaeriales; family Apiosporaceae; genus Apiospora; species Apiospora kogelbergensis. The sequence continues at coordinate 3,671,862 of NW_027117422.1, forward strand.
GGCTTAGTGGAGCCAGCAGGCTAAGAGCAAGCGTTTTGTCGCCTCCACTATTCCCACCCAATCAGCTTCTTCGACGGGGTTTGTTTACTTCAATGCCAGGGTAGCAACACCGATCAATCAATGCAACGGCAGCGTCTTTCTTGGGCAGCAATCTATTTTGCGACTTGCGACTCGCGGCAATTGTTGGCCATATCAACAACACCTGGTGATGCTTCGGTTTGGGTATGCAATCACCTGGTCGCACAACGTATTTGCAGTAGCTTGGACACGCTCCCCAGCTCGGATTTGTCGTAATACATACGGTTTGGCCTCTCTGGGGGGAAAACAACACCCGCCGCAACCCCCCTGCAACATGTCGCAGGATACAGGCCTTTGGAGCGTTCGAAGACCACGTGAGGTACGTTTGTTGTTTTGCTGTCCATTGTTGGTTCTTTTCCCCCGATAGCGACATGACAGCTGATGTTGGGCTCTCGGCGACTAGACCCTAGGCGGCATCAACCTCAACTCTGCCATTCCACACCCAGCATCGGCCATGAAACGATCGAATTCGAACAGCGGAGGCAACCATGTGCGCTCCGTGTCGGGGTCTAGGCACTCCCTGGCCATGAGTCGCCCTACGCAGCCCATGTTCGGTCGCTCGTCCTCGGGCACCAATCTCCCCGAATTAGGCCTATCGTCGGTGAAGCGCCAGTCTCTCGCGCACCCGCCCTCGGCCTTCAAGAGTTACGCGTCCGGGAGCCTGCCTGGCCGCAACTCCGAGGGCGATGCGCGCCGGAGTAGCGTGTATCGATCGCACCCGTCCAACAATGGCCCTATGAGCCACCAGAGCTTCTTCCAGCAGGCGCCGCAAGCCGCCGGAGTCCCGAGGGATCCCCGGCCACTGAAAGATCGATCATTCCAGGCGCGCATCGGCCAAGAGCTGCTGGATTACCTGGTGCAGAACAACTTCGAGATGGAGATGAAGCACAATCTCTCCCAGAATATTATGAAGTCGCCGACGCAAAAAGACTTCAACTACCTGTTTCAATGGCTGTATCACCGTATCGACCCCGCTTATCGATTCCAGAAGAACATCGACCAGGAAGTGCCTCCTATTTTGAAGCAGCTACGGTATCCTTTCGAGAGGAGCATCACCAAATCCCAGATTGCTGCTGTAGGCGGTCAGAACTGGAGCACTTTCCTCGGCCTGTTGCACTGGATGATGCAGCTAGCCCAGATGCTAGAAGGCTACTCCTGCTACCGCTATGATGACGCCTGCGCAGAGGCCGGAGTCGATATCAGTGGCGATCGTATCATCTTTGACTTTCTCAGCAGCGCATACCGCGATTGGCTTGCCATGGACGACGACGCCGGCGATGAGGATGCGGAAAGAGCGCTGGCGCCGCATGTGCAGGGAATGGCCGAGGCATTCGAACGATCAAACTCGAAATACCAATCTGAGCTTGACATGCTAGAGGCCGAGAACGCACGACTTTTGCAGGAAATAGAAGACATGGAGAAGGCTACACCAGACCCGCGGGTGCTGGATGACCATTTCAAGATTATGGAGGAAGACAAGACTAAATTTGAAGAATACAACGCACTCGCCATGCAACGCTCCGACAAGTACGAGAGCCGCATCGCGGTGTTGCAAGAAGAGTACGACAAGTTGGCACAGGAACTCCAGGAGGCCGAAGACGAACGGCGCGGGCTGCAGAGAGAAGTCGACGACCAGGGAATAAGCATGCAGGATATCGACCGCATGACTTCGGAGCGTGAAAGACTCCAGAAGGGCATCGAATCAGCCGCCCTGCGCCTGGAAGATGTCAAGAAGAAGGTGGCGGAGAAAGAGGTGGATGCTAGCCGGCGGCTCGATGAGCTTGAGCGCCTCGTGGACAAGTACAACACCCTCGCCTACCAGATCGGCTTGATTCCTAGTACTGCTGTGAACGCCAATGGCGAGGAATTTGAGCTAGCCGTCACAGTCAACGAGTCCAACTTCACAGGCTCCGTAATGAACAACGGGCCGTACAAAGGAGCAATGCCGGAAACTTCGGAGCGGCTGCTAGCCGACCCGGTAACTGGGTACCAGCCGGCGCATATTTTGAACTTGGATCTGAGGGGCAGCGTTAAGAACGCCTTCATGGCCTTGCGGAAGGATATCAGTGAACGCCGTAGCGCAGCGATGGATGCCATGATGAAGGACCACGACTTGCTGGATGGCATTAAAGAAGCCATCGAAGACAAGCGATCCGAGGTCGAGGCCCTCGAGCACCGTGTCCGTGCTGCCGAGGAGGAGTACGAGAGGACCAAGGAGGTCACAACCACCCAGAAGTTGGCCAGTGATGCCCAAATCGAGAAGATGGAGAAGGAGCTCGCCAAGATGCGCGCGCAACTTACCGAGTCTGTCCAACTGATGGAACAACGTGAAATGAACACCAATATAGAGTACGTCCCATCGCCGCTAGTCTGGCTTCGCGTCTACACTAAACGATATGCTAACATTCGAACAGATACGAGCAGCTCACTCTGCGCGCGAATTCGCTGCGCGAGGAGCTACACACCGAGATTGAGAAGATGTTGAACGACATCATCAAATTCAAGGTGCACGTTCAGAAGAACTTGGAGGATTACGAGGGATTTGTTGCGGACGAGCTCGAGAAGGAGCTCGGCAGTGACGCCATGGACGACACCCGCGGCGTGGATATGTGAAATGATGCACGCGTATAGAGAGGCATGACTGTGACCGACGAGACGACTTGGGTTCCCACGTAGACATGACGGCTGCATTGGAGTTTCCGGGGAGGTTCTGTTGGCTTATTTGTTTTGGAACACGTTAGATACCACTGTACTACTGTCTTGTCTGTTGGGGCCACGAGCAAGGCTGTTTTTTTCTCTTCAACATTGGAACCTTATCGTTCAACTTGTCTCCGTTCTTTCTGAATATCACTCGTACCCGAAAGATGCCCTCGGGCATGATTCACCGACAGTGTTGAGTGTCTTGCTTACTCCAGTGGAAATGCCCATATATGTATGTTGATAACACGATCGGTCGCTGCTTTCCACCTCTAGCATTCCAGTATGACCCTGCAAGCCGCCATACCGCCAAGTTCAAGTGGGGGGTGGCGATCCACAAAGAGAAAGAACGGCGCCGCTGCCTGGCCAGCCTTGGGGCCTGCTTTGCTGGCTTTTGACCGACGACCCCCGAACCCCAGTCCAGTCGCAGAACAGGCGATCCCCGTTCGTAGTGGAAATGGGGAACGCCAGCGCCCTTGGCGTAAGATCTACAGGCGACCGGTGATCGAACCTGCGATCCTTCGGGCCTAAGTCACGACAAGGCCCGGCTCTTGCCAGGAGGACTTAATCAGGCGGGCTCCGAGGCCTTGGCCGCAGGTCGCAGTGGCTCGTACTGCTCGAGTGGTGGTTGGGAGAGGGCGAGAGGCACAGACAGGGGAGGATGTCTGTCGGTCAGCTCGCCCGTTTCTTTGCCTACCTACCACTGACCACCACACCCTTGACAGACCTCTCTTCTCCGCTTCTGCGCTTTGCGAATCCGTTTTATTTTGTCTTCTTTCCCATATTTGATTTGCAATATATCGGGCCGAAGAGAGGCTTGAAATGCGCTTATTGTGTCGCGTTCGCTCTTTAGTTAATTGCTTGGCTTGCTCCCTCCCTCTTTTTCCTGTTTCTTGGCTTTTTGGTTTCCATTCTCCGCGCCTTGGCTTTGCGGGAACAAGCAACGTTAGGGTAGTCAACGAAGCGGGTATTGCGAGGCTACTGAGCGTTCGTCTGTCTGCCTGTGTTGTCTGATTGGGTAATTGTCAAGTAAAGAGAGGGAAGCCAGCTTGCTTGTGAACGGCAACCTATTGCCGGAGACGGCAAAAGAAGCAAGACAGAGGAAGGGCGTTAGTCATGGAATACAACCTCGACGAACTGGATGCCAACCTGAGCTCCGCCGACCCGAGCTCCTTGCCGCCGCGGCCGTCGCTGGATCGCCGTGCAACGACGGGTGGCCACAGCGGAGGGGCCCGCTCTCAACAGGCGAGGACCAGGCGTGGTAGTCTGATGCCGGTTGCCGACGCTGCCGACAGCACCAGCACCAAGTCGGGCCCTGGTGGGGGCGGAGGGGCCAGCCGCCGGAGCGGCAGGAGATCCCGCATGTCGGACCTGAACCTGTTCAACTTCGAGCTGCGGGACCTGGCCACCAAGGTGCTGCTAAACGACGGCGAGACCAGCGCCTCCTACCACGAGTATGCCGTCTACACGCCGCCCGCGAAGGATCATGACGGCCAGCTCCGTTCGCCGAGCATCATGGCTGATAGTGAAGAGGCCCTGCGCATGTTTCGGGGGGCGGTTCGTGACGGACATGGTCTGGACGATGAGGTACGTCTGTCTGTCCAACCCTCCAAGACCGCCATGCCACTGTGGAGGAGTGGCGCAATAATGGACGCCCATTGTATCAAGACTAACGCGTTTCTGCACACAGGGCGAATTTGTTGAGATTCCTCCCGGGAAGCCTAGGTTGCTCGGAAGAGTTCGTCAACTGTAAGTACTCATCTCTCATTCTCTCCTTTTCTCGGTCAATTCTTGGAGCGAGAAGAGGCACTCACTCAGCCTAGTATCTCAGCGTGTAGGCAGCCAGTCCGGCCATCATCGTCTGGCCAGTCCTCAGCTATACTTTATTACCAGGCCAGGTGCTACGGCATTGGACTACGCGACTCAAGGCTAACGTAGGTTAACGATAGTATCGTAGATCGGAGGCCTCTCCCTGTCACATCTGAATCAAACTCTCACCAAGATGGTTTGTATCTCACGCAAGAGGATTACAACTCCCTCGAGCTACACGCAGCGACTCTCCCGTCGATAGGCCGTGTTACGAGCGAGTCTAGCTTCTGGGACGCGCGAAAGGAGACTTTATGTAAGTCACCTATACTTTAACATACGATCTTACGTCCGTCCCGTTGACAACATTTTGATACTAACGCCGAGTAAAATAAGACATTGTATTCAGTTTCTCTGCCAATCCGCAACCCCCTACGACTTCCTATCTATGACATACAAGATCCAGACGCGGACGACGACGGCGCTGATCCGCCGGTCGTTTGACACACGCTGGCACGACGACGACGCCCTGGATGAGTATGAGAAGCGGCTCGAGGCGTCGCGCTCGCTCTGGGCGCACCCGCTCGTCCTACCCATCGTGCTGCTGCAAGTGCAGTTTCTGCGCACCGAGGAGGAGGTCGTGGCCAACAACGACGAGGTACTCGAGCTCGAGGGAAAGGTTGACGACTTGACGGGCCGCGCCAAAACCCAGAAGCGCTCCCAACGCCCGCAATCCTCCTGGCGGCGGCGGGGCAGCTCCGGCGGTGGCGGCGACAGCCCCGTTCCCTTCGGCCCGCTGCGGCGCTTCTCCACCTTCGTCGAGGAGAAGGTCACGGGGCGCAGCCACGACCCGGGTCACGGCAACGGCCGAAGCAGCTATCAAGCGACCAACCCTGCTTTATTTGGCGACGACTACGTCCCTCCGCAGACCATCCACCTGATGAAGGAGGCACATGACGTCCTGAAGGGAGCCATCAAGCTGCTGGACACGCTACGATGGATGGAGAGGGCAGTGAAGCTCTTGGTCAGTGTCGGCGACGAGCTAGATGCTCGAGTGAAGGTCTTGGGACGCCAGGAGCCTTCTAGTGGCAAGGGCAAGTCGCCAGGCAAAGAAGGGGATGACCAAGTCGAGGAGGATGAATTGACACTGCAGTGGCATGAGATTCGTCAATACTTGGAGTCTACCTGGAGGCTGTGCACAGCTTTGGAGACGGACCGTAGGATGTCGGAACTGCGATGCCGAGCCCAGATTGACATCGTAAGTCTCGATGCTTCTTTATTGTTCTCACTGGTGCACCAACATCATAAGTGACTTCTGTCGTCCTTGCTAACCGCTCGGTTTACTCGTTGTAGATATACTCGAAGATGGCACAAGAGGATAACAACCTCAACGCGCGGATGGCTGTGGCCTCGACGCGCGACAGCTCGTCGATGAAGGCGCTAGCCGTCATCACGGCCATATTCCTGCCAGGCGAGTACATGGGCACGCTGTTTGGCATGTCCTTCTTCAACTGGGAGTACAACACGAAGAACGACGCCGGCATGGGCGAGGACGCGCCCCCAGACGAGCTCAACCTGCCGCACGTCGTCATCATGCCGCTCTTTTGGGTTTACTGGAGCTTCACCATCCCGCTGACCTTCTTCATCGTGGTCCTCTGGAGGGCCTGGTGGGTCAACCAGGACCGCTTCTTCCGCCGCCACCTCAGCATCGAGCTCAGCAACGAGCGCTACTGGACGTCGGACGGCCGGCCGCGCGAGCTCGAGACGACCTTCATGCAGGACTTCCTCAGCGTCTTTAAGCGCAGCGGTGCTAACAGCACGAACAGCTCTGTCGTGGGCGAGAGCGCCGCCGCCACTGCGGCGGCGCGGAAGAAGTGGCTCAAACAGCAAGGACTGCCAAGCCCTGGTCTCCAGAGGAGGGGCCTGTCGACGAGCACAAGCGCATCGCTGAAGGAGGGCGATGGTACCGACACGGACGAGGTGGATGGCGCAAGGCGGAGGTTCAAAACCAAGACCATCTCCTTTGCCGGCCCTGGAGCACGAGACCAGCCTTCTGCAGTCTAGTGTAAGCCCCTTTTGGAATATGTTGAATGGTTGAGACCATGACCCAGGCTTCGTTTTCTGCCTGAAACAGAGATCATTTCTCTAGTTACCTTTTATGTAGAATGAATCACGATGAACGAGTATGAGACATTACATTACCACTTGGTCATCTCCCTACCAACTGAACACATATTAAGCAACAATTACTTGCTGGGAGTCCATGTCGGCTATTACTCATCAGGCCGTTAGCTCCGATTGATGTAGTAATTCATTTGTGACTCCTGAGGAACGATTATATACATAACAAGACGTTATCCAAATATAAAGTCTATCGACTGACGGTCAGGCACAGCAATATCTAACCCAATAGCTGTTCATGCGCTCAATATCTTATAATTTCTCGCCTCCTGGTATTGTGCGTGGTTTTTACTCAGGGGCTGTGACGCCGATGGACAATGAACGACTCACGCATGTAGTTGGCAAATGCCACCTTTTACTCTCCATGCCCACTTGAGAGAAATAAGAACCTCTCGACTTATGAATACTCGGGTGTCCCTATCGAAGTACCGTCCACCACACTTACATGAGAAATAACGGATAATAGTTTGAGACAAGAAGACAACAACCGCCACCATCGTCCAACAGTTGCCAATCTAACCACTTAAGACCGTTGCAAACAAGCCATGCGTATGCCCGGCAGATCAGCCTGCTCCCAGCAGTTAGTCTGGACTATATCATTGACGACCGGGGCCTCTACGAGTGTGTTGCTAGGCTTCGCCATCGCCGTCTCGACGTCGTCAACGACCCCAGCGCTGCACCCGACGTGCGAGACCATACACGACCCGATGTTTTGGCAGCAGTTGACGCAGCTCAGCATGCACTGCGCCATTTTGCTGTGTCTGGTCTCACCGGCGGTGAGGCCGCACACGCGCGACCGCATCCGGCTCCCCGGCCGGCCCTGGTTCTTCACCGCCGTGGCATGCAGCGCGCTCTTCCGCGTTGTGTCAGTGGTATGCTACGCCGCAGCGTGTTGGAATCCCGGCTGGACTGCCGCCATGTTCATGGAGTGGATCGCCGACGTCGCGCTCCTGGGCGCAGCGGCGCAGCTGGCGGGCGGGATCGCGAGGTCGAGTCGGCATTCGGGGTCCGCGATCATGTTTACGAGCCGCTCGGCTACTCCCTCAGGAGCGCAGCCACAGCCTCAGCAGCAGCAGACGTAATGGCTGATGCACTGGAACATTCGATAGGCTGGTAGCACGAAGGTAGAGCAGAATCAGAAATATGATTCCTTGCTGTTGATTTGACCTGCTTAGGTCAGCCATGCGCGCCACTCCAATCGATGGCAATACACATAGTTTGTAAATGAGAAATCATCCTTTCTTTTAGGGGCGAGCGGTGTAAATGATTCAGTTGCTCGTGAACCGACGTAGGTCGGCCCCAACGTCGGAGACGGGATGCCCGAATCAGAGAAAGCTGTCAGACGCCCACGCTTCCTTCCCACCTCTCGCTGTTTCAATGGGGTAACAGGCGCTTCAGGAATCTCAACTGAAATTGAGCGTGGCGATATTGGATGAGCAGATGATGCGCCCAAAAGCTTAAGTTAGGCTTCCTTGGGTAGCGGGCGGGAAGCTGCAGGAACGAGATGCCGATGCTAGGGATCGGGATGCCCGAATCGAATCCCGGTAGGTAGTGCAGTCCTGACAGCAAGGTTTGAGTTTATGAAATCCTGCCAACTTGAAGACAGCTTATTAGTTGGGGATCCTAGGGCTGGGTTTGAGTGATTGCAGTCAGCGAGGCGCAGACGACGTTGAAGAGCTAGATGCTAATCAACTGCTCAGCCAGCCTTGAAAGGACTTGGTCTTGAGCTGCGGCGTCGATAGGAGCAAGGAGACGCCGCCACATAGCCTGCGTACTGCGAGACGCCAAGCAGCCTCTTGGTGGAAATGCCTGTGTTGAGGCAGTACCCGATCCAATATCGGGACGGGACGTGCATCTCCGCCGCGGAAGCCCAAAGCTTGCGTGCGAAGCATTAACCTTATTGACATCCCGCTCCTGAAAAGCGACATCTGTCTCGCTCGCATTTTTGGTCGTGCATGTAGCAGCGTGCAACACCACATGCGTACTGCAGGAGTCGAACAGTCTTCACGCTTAACTCAATGCTAGTTGAAGAAACGAACGACGCGACTCTGGACGGAGCTGAACAGTCATGAACTGAAGGAAGAAGCTTCCAAAGCGTACCCTGGAGGCCGGGAGCGTCCTGGCAAACCTAGGGGTAGATCCATATTCTATGTCGACTTGACAGCCCGTAGCAAATATCGATAAATGCGACAAATGCTGTGTATTGTGTTCGCCCGAGTCGCCAACATCCAGGGAGGAGCCGCTCCGCTTCCTTTCACTCGTATTGATGGCCTGATGCATCGCATCTCCAAAGCCAATAGCCGAGCCGCTCTAGTCATGTTGTTACTGTTTTGTGGGAATACCTGGCGGGCCATGAGACAAACAGGAGTACGGAAGTCCGCCATTGTACGAGATTTCTGCGCGCATCGCCCTCGATGTTTTCGAGGCTATCTGTTGCGATGCGTATAAATCCCACGGCAGAGTTCCTCGACGTAGATAGGGTCCTGCAGTCCTTGTTCGTCGCCCAACCGCTCTTTCCAAGCATCGGTTTTGTCGTAACAACACGCTGCAAGTATGGCTCATCTACGAGAATCGTACTGGAGTACCAGTACCACCGAAAACCGGCAGAGCGAGATATATGGGCCTTTCGACGCGACTCGAGACAGACGATACGTCCGCAGCCTAAGCATATACCCCGAGGATGAGTCGAACCCGGAGATTGACACCATCCCAATCGCGCCGCCAGCCGCACCACCTGTGCCTGATAAAGATCACCCGTACTACAGGACCGAATACCCATCAGAGTATAGGCCCAACTACAGGCCTAGCTATAGGTCTGGAAGTACCAATCAGGCATCCCCAAACAGGGTATGGCAAATTCCCCGGGAGGCTTCCATCGAGCCGCTTGAGTTGAAGAAGCCCGTGACAGTCGATCTCCTGAGATGGTCGAGGGTATCCGATGAGCCCGCCGATGAAGGCATGTCCGGATTACACGAGTTCTTCTTCGTGACCACCGTATGCATGGCGCAGCTATGCACCCGTAAGTCTTGAATTCCGAGCAAAGCTCCAGAGAAAGAAATACTAACTAGGCTTTCTTTTACAGAGGCGGGCTTGGGCCAGACCCTGGCCATCATCCATGTCATCGGGTCGACTTGGGGCATCACCAATCCGTCCGAGTTGAGCTGGCTTATAGCTGGCTACACCTTGACTATAGGAACCTTCATCCTCGTGGCGGGAAGGCTTGGCGATGTGTATGGATACAAGCGCGTCTTCCTCTCGGGGTTCTTGTGGTCGGCACTTTGGGCATGCCTTGCTGGTGCAGCTTACTATTCTGGGCCTGAGCTTTTCACCGTTTGCCGTGTTCTGCAAGGGATGGGTGCCGCCATGTGTCTCCCGAATGCCATTGCACTGCTTGGGGCAACTTACTCTCCCGGTCGAAAGAAGTCACTCGTGTTTTTCTGCATTTGCTGCCATGGCTCCGTGCGGCTCCATTATAGGGGCAGCAGGTGGTAGTGCTTTTGCTCTGGTGTGGTGGCCGGTGGCATATTGGGCATTCTCCTTTACCCTCTGCATTGTTGCCATCATCGGGTACTATGCGATCCCCTCGGCCGCCCATGAGAGGGAAAAGCCGCAAACGTTTCGGGCTTGGCTCGTTGAGCTCGACATTCCTGGCGCAACTGCCGGGGTTTCTGCCTTGGTCCTGATCAACTTCGCCTTCAACCAGGGACACATATCTGGCTGGAATGAACCCTGCATATGGGAGGCCTTGATTGTGGGAGGTGTTCTCATGTGCATCTTCATCATGATTGAATGCCACTATGCCAAAAACCCGATTGTCCCACTAAACGCCCTCTCGCCGCAGGTATCGCTTATCCTGGGTGCTGTCGCTTGCGGGTGGGCCTGTTTCGGAATATGGTCGTTCTATACATGGCAATTTCTCCAGGTCATCCGAAAGCTCTCACCGCTCCTCACGACGGGTTGGATGAGCCCGATTGCCATCATGGGAATCTTTGCGTCCATGACGACGGGCATGGTCCTTCACAAGCTGGGGCCGCCTGTTGCGATGCTCATTTCGATGCTGGCGTTTACGGCAGCGACGGCACTCATAGCCACGGTCCCCGAGGACCAAATATACTGGGGCCAGACCTTCGTAGGCATGTTGGTAATATCATGGGGTATGGACATGAGCTTCCCGGCTGCGACTCTGCTCCTGTCCAACTCGGTAAGCAAAAAGCATCAGGGCATCGCGGCCAGTTTGGTGGCGACTGTGATCAACTACAGCATGTCTATCGGGATAGGCATCGGCGGCACTGTCGAAGCCCAAGTGACGAGGGGTGCTGTCACCAAGGAGCGGGTGCTGAGTGGGTATAGAGCGGCGCTCTTGACAGGGGTTGGACTCGCGGGGACTGGCGCTATTATCTGCATAGCGCTGATAGTGGCGGCCAAGCTGCCAGTATTCATTGAGGTGCAGAAGACGAGAAGGAGAGAGGCGGCGGTGATGAAGAGGGAGAAAGAGATGGCGACTCCTTGCTACAGCTGTCGAAGCTGTCGAAATGGAGGGAGTACGACAGTAGGCAGCCACGCCGGATCGTCTGTGGCGTGAGCGAGCTGGGTCGAGTCACTTCAAGGCGGCATCTACACTTGCCCAAGTCGGTTGTTCAGACGGTTAATAGTAATAGAATTGTTGGTTCTTTGCCCCCAACAGCCGCAGTATGCATCATGGAAGATGCCAGCCGGAAGCCCAACATTCCAGAAATCACATGCGAAGCGATGGCCGCGTGGAGTGGCACAGAGAAACGCGTTTGAAAGGTGGCCACTGGTCCGGCTTGGACTGTCAGTCAAGAGGGACCGGCACCGCCACGTACTTACGTACTTTGCACTTTGCGACGAATATGAGGGGCGGTACGTACCAAGTACATACGCGTGAAATGAACCCACTTTGGGGGAGGCAGCCACATGGGCCTCCGAAGGGAGGCTTGAGGGAAATGACGTGGTTTGTCTTTCGAATGTTCGCCCCTCTTTGCGACATGCCCATGGCCAAGCATCACAGCCCGTATGTATTCAATACTGCAGAGGAGGAGGAGCAGAGGAGGAGGAGCAGAGGAGGAGGGGGGAGGGACTGGCAACTGGTGCTTTCCACTGTGCTGCTTCGAATACTGGACCTAAGTACATAAACAAATAATCCAGTCCGCTCCACCACAACCTCTTCTCCCAACTTCCCAACTCCCCTCCTGCAACAACACCACTCTCACACAAACAAAACCGCCTCCCAACCACATTGCCCTACTACAACCTACAAGATGGCGCCCAACACCACTGTAAACGTTCGCAACATCTCTTCGAGCACCTCGGAGAAGGAGATCAAGGACTTCTTCGCCTTCTGGTAAGCTAGTACCGTGCCGCTTGAAGCCCGCGTTTCTGTTGTCATCGCTGCATGCACGAGCCCCATTGCTAACTAACGCACGCAACGTTAGCGGCAAGATCACCGACCTCAAGGTCACCACCGATGCCAACGGTACTCAAGATGCCACTGTTGTCTTCGAGAAGGAGACTGCTGCCAAGACCGCCCAGCTCCTGAACAACACGCAGCTCGGTGGCTCGCAGATTGAGGTCATTGCCGAGGACGCTAAGAACGACGACACTGCCTACACGACAAATGCCGACCGCGACAGCGACGAGATCACCCAAGAAGAGAAGCCCCGCGTCCGCATCCTGGCCGAGTACCTTGCCCACGGCTACGTCGTCGGCGATGCCGCCCTCCAGCGTGGTATTGAGCTGGATCAGAAGCACGGTGTCACCAACCGCTTCATGACGACGCTTCAGAACCTCGACAACAAGTACCACGCCACCGAGAAGGCCAAGGCTACCGACCAGTCGTATAACATCACGCAGCGTGCTAGCAGCCTCATCTTCGGTCTCGGCTCGTACTTCGAGAAGGCCACCAACACCCCGACCGGTAAGAAGCTCGTCGATTTTTACACGGTCGGCTCGCGCCAAGTGCAAGACATCCACGCCGAGGCCCGCCGCCTGGCAGATCTGAAGAAGGAAAACCACGGAGGCAGTGCTTACAAGGCCTCTGGTTTGGAGCGCGTCTTCGGCAAGGAGCAGCCTGGTGCCGCCGGCGCTGCTGGTACCACTGGTGCCACCGACTCTACCGGTGTCGCTCAGCCTGGTCCCGGGGCTGGTACTACGGAGTCAACTCCTCTTGACCCTACTGGTCCTGCCCCCACCAAGATTGGATCTGAGAAGGCATGAGCAAACGCGACGGAGGAGAGCGGTTCCGGTGTGTCTATATTAGTTTAGTCGACTTGATTCCCCCAAAGTTCTGCAACGAGATTACGATTGTTATACATTTCATATTAGCCTTTTGAAGCAACTGTCTTTGTTCCACACGTGATATATATTTTCGACATTTTATTCCGTAGCTATGATGCATTAAGAATAAGAAGTAGACAGAATGCGAAACGCCCAAATGCACAGAATAACACCATCGTTTGGCGTGAGAACATCAGGTTGCAAAATAGAGTATAACATCTATATCTACGTGCGTGATGTATATTCGACAGTATTGTATACTGCTGTACTTGAGTCAACACATGCTTTATGGAAAATTGATCTGGCATGGTAAAGGTAAATAGCAGTAAAGAATATCACATCTTTGGAGAATACACTGTGTAGAAGTTCAAAACCTCTATTATTGATCATGGGAATCTATGTGGACAGGTTTACTGCTCCTGTGTAGTCGTAAACATCGTGATCATTGCGATGTGCCATGCATTTTACCGCCAATGGCTATATCCTCCCCCATTATACGCCCCTTATCCGTTTGGTTTCCTGCCACGCGGGAGGTTTAAGATGACTTAGCACTGGGCTCGGTCGTCTTACTGAACTTGGCATCAACGGCATCGTCGAGGACGCCCTTGGGGTTTGAGGAGAGGCCCTGGAACAGACGAGATATCAGTATTTGTGGCGCCCATGGGCTATACGCATGGAATGAAAATTGACATACAGCGAGCTGGTCCTTCATCTCGCCCTTCTTGTCACCGGAGTCGACCTTGTCGGCACCCTTGCCGGAGCCGGGGGCGTCTTGCTGCTGACGGCCGGACTGGGCCTCAGGGGGAGGGGACTGGCGACCTTCTTGAGCAGACATTGTGATGTGGTGAGTTGGCTATTGGAAAGGTGTAGATGTTGGCAATTCGATGGGAGAAGTTGGTGAAAAGCTTGGGTATGAGAGAATAACGAGAAACAGAGGAGGAAGTCGAGGTTTTAGGAGCTGGGTTAAATAAGAGCATCTGAATACATCCAAACGGGTTATGTACACGAATCCACGGATCCTTCCCTCCCTGCCCCTCCTTTCCTTCCTGTCTGTTCCTGACGGTATGGCGCCTACTGAGCTGGATATGCAACATGCCGCAGCTCTTCGTCCGTAAAAAGCGCCCCCCTCGCGATCGCAAACTGACATCAGATCGAGGCTTAATGAAGTCATGGGCTCCATACTTTGCAGGTGCAGGAGGGACTTCGGCCCCATACGTCATGCCCGCCAGTCCAATGGCCAATGGCCAATGCAGGTACTGACCGGTAGCCGGAGCTTCACGCCCGAGCGCTGACCAGAATTGAGGCTGGTGGCTGGTGGCTGGTGGCTGGTGGCTGGTAAGCTTCATTTCCAGATTTCCAACCCCGCACCACGTCTTCAGTGGATTGTGGCTACTACAGTGGGGGGAGCAGCAGGGAGGGAGGGGGGAGAGGGCGGGTGCCATGCGACCACTCAACGCGTCCGCCGGCGAGACGAGACGTCTATCAACAACGACACCATCGATATGCCGCCTCAATCCCGCTGAGGCTTCCGATGTGCAAAAGTCCATGCACAAGTACCTCGCAAACTCAATCGTGCGTGTGTGACAGGTGACAGGTGATAGGAGAGCACCGAACCCCCCCTCCCCCGCCTCATCAAATGTCCAGCACGCCGGAAACGAGGTTAGACTGGGAACCATAGAACCATCGTGCTCGGTTTGTCTAGCTCAGGGCCGCTTTCCCAAATATATTCCAACATCCACAAACCACCCCCTACATTAGACGTTCCCCATCATGCCCGACATCAACTCCATTCCGGCTTCGCCCTCCGCCACCCCACGTCGCACCTCGACCGCGCAACAACAACAACCACAACCACAAACTGGGGCGGCACCGTCGGCACAGTCACAGTTGCAGTCGCAGTCGCAGTCGCAGCAACCCACGGGCCCTCCCACGGCAGCATCACCGGAATTGAACATCCTACCCTCCAACCAGCAGACCTACCACCAGAGAACATCCTCTACTTCTCTGCCTTCTCCGCCTCTCCCCGCTTCGTCGTCAAATCAAGCTCTACCAATGACTATGCCACCGCCTCCGGCACCCGCAACGCGGCCAGATCCCACAGAGACGGGCCCTGGGCCGATCCGCCACCCGCGCCCTCTGACCGCTGCTGAACTTCATCAGCAGTTGGAGCAGGAGCAGGAGTTGCTAGTATGTCCACTACAATTTTGCTGTGCTCGAAACACCTGATCCCCATGGAAGAAAAACTTGACTAACCCATCGCCTGCCCTGGCGTAGGTCAACCGACTCACTCGAGATCTTACCATCCTGCGTGCACAGCAGAACTCCTCGGTCGTCTCCAACACCTCGTCGCATTCGGCCTCTGCGTCCGTAGACCAGACCCAGACCTCGTTTGTCGACACCCACCTCATGTCGGGGCCTGGCTTCCCCCTCCCGACCACCAGCTCCGACAGACGTCACCAGCGCACGAGCTCTAGCACGAGCACACGCAGTATGAGCCACGCGGCGGCGGCCGGCTCGGCCACAGGCCCCCTATCCGCTGTGCACCCGGGAGGCGGTACCTCGGCTCTCGAGGCGGCCCGTAATCCCCGCAGCAGCGCCATGTCCATGTCCCGTCAGAACAGCACGACGTCGCACCGCAGCACATCACGAAACCGTTCGCCGAACCCGTACTCTCGACAGGACCCCGAACACGGTTCTTTCACCAGCGCCAGCGGCGGCTATTTCCCGCGCCGGCAGATTTCGACCCACGGTAGCAGCGTGGCGGCCACACCGGGGTCGGAGCTTTCTCCGGGCCTTATGCCGGCCACACTGCGCTATGAGGAGACGGCGCATTACCGCCATGAGCTTGAGACAGCCAAGCGCGAGAACGAAAATCTCAAGCGCCGGATTAAGGAGTTGGAAAAGGTGGTACGAGAACAACGGGAGAGCGATGCTTCAGCCGGTGGAAGGGTCCGAAGTGAAAGTGTGAGCACAACTGCCAGTGTCGGCGTGAGTGGCGCCCCTGGCGTGAGCGGAGGCGGTACAGGCATCGCCGGCGGGCGTGGCAGGGCCGCCGGCGGAACTGGCATGGAGAGGGCGTTCAGCAGCTTGAGCATTACCGGCAGCGTGGGTGTTGGCGTGCCGGAAGAAGAGCTTCGTGTTGGCGAGAGTGCTGCTAGTCAAGGCGTCGGTCAAGAAGTCAAGGCAAGTGAAGGGGCCCCGTAGGTCGTACACACGACCTCCGAAGCCAACGCGGATGAAAACAGGGTCATAAGAGGCATGTGTTCTGTCGAAAGCAAGCATAATATGGCGCATTCGTATGGTTTCTCATTGTTATCCCCAGGTGGGTGTGAACGCTCGCGACCCTTTCTTGTTACCTAAGAGCAAATTCTCCTCATCGAGCCGGCGTATGGTTGAATTTCGGACACTGGCGTAAGAGACAGTCTATATTTGAAAATGACGGCAAACCTGATATCGCCAATCGAGTTTTCTTGCAATAATACGTACGAGTGTTGGTGTTTTGTTATTGAAATGGCCTGTTGGTAATTACATGGCGGTGAACTACTTGCCCACCCCTTTATACTCGTCACCGATCCAGCCCGAGGTCTGCACTTCCTCCTCTGGCTCGAAGCCCACCAGGATCCGCCAGGCCAGTTTGGCTGCGTTGTCACACTGCGCTGCCGCCTTGGAACGGCCAAGGGCTAGGTTCGCCTCGCGGGCGTGCCGAAGTGCCATGGCAGCCTCGAATGTCGCGATGCCTGTGGGCTCCTGGTCGAACACGTTCCAGTTCCCGCCATCGCCATCGCCATCGCCATCGCCATCGCCCTTGCCCTTCGCCGCCGCCGCCGCCTGCAGAAACCCGAAGTTACGCAAAACTTGCGCGGCCCATTTCAGCGTCTTCGCGTGGTTCCTCATCTGGTGGTACGCCGTCAGCAGCCACACGGTGGGCCATACCAGAGCCAGGCGCGGGAGGGTTCCGTATATTTCCTCCTCGTGAAGTCCCTCGAGCTTTCGCGTCAGTTTCTCCGCCGCCCGCAGGACTGAGTGTGGCGGCGACGCCGCGTTAGAGGCCTCGTTAGAGGCCTCGTTAGCTGCGGCCCCCTTTTTCTTCACATTGTCCTTTTCCTCTTGCTTCCGGATCAGGGCCGAGATCTCCTCGAGCATATCGCGGCGCCTCGCCTGCTGGGACGCCGGCGATTGCGCTTCTGCCGCGCAGAGCCGGCACCCGCAGGCGAACCCCCACGACGACACGAACTGCCGGTTCCGGGACTCGGGCAGGGCGCGAGGCGGCAGGTAGACGTGGGTGATCTCGTCGCCCGCGCGGATGGGCGCCGCCGCGACCGAGAGCAGGAGGTCGCCCAGGAAGGCGCGCGAGCTGTTGGGCCAGCAGGCGTGGTTGGCGCGCGCGGCCCGCGGCCACATGCCCCGGGCCATGCCGTCGCGCTCCATGGACCAAGCCGGCCCTGCGGCAGCGGACGAGTCGTGCGGGCCCATGAAGCAGTTGGCGCGGCGGATCGCTTCGAGCAGGAAGACGTCGACGACGGGCGCGCCGTCGACGACCTGGAAATTGTCGTCGCACTGCGATTGACCAGCATTGGCTTTTTTGTTGCCGCCCTTGTAGGAGCCGCTATGTAGCTGCAGCATCTCTCGATGCAGCGACGGGTTCGTGCTGCAGGCCTCGACGAGTTTGACATACAGTGCCGCTCCGTTGTGCTTGACGTTGTACTCGTTGGGAAGGCACACGGCCTTCTCGCAGAAGATGAGCTCACCCGCTGCGATATCGCATGTGGCGAAGAGACCACGACCATGAATGGCCGAGTCCCAGACCTCGGTCTTCCGCACGAAGCTTGCGGCGTCCAAGTGGATGTTACGACGGTTGACGGCAGTGGACAGGGTACGGAAGTCGAAGGTCCCCTCTTGCATTTCCTTGACACGGGCCAGGCATCTATCGCGCTCCCTCTGGAGGACCGTCTCGGAGGGTCGCATCTTCAGAGCCGACTTGAGATGCCGCAGGCTCTCCTCAAACCGCTGGAGCTGATAGCACGCCTTCGCTGCCACTAAATATGCTTTCCAATCATTGTCCGTGCCGTTTCTCGATGCCAGGCCGTCGGCAATGGCATCATCGTAGCATCTCAATGACAGTTGGATACGCGCCCTTTTGCCCAAAATGTTCGTTATGGCGGCCTCGTCTCCCTTGGTCGTCAGATCTAATGCCCGGGAATAGCTGCAAAGTGTGTAAGCATCTCCAGCCGTATCACCTCCTACGCAATCGATTGGCGAAACTTACCATCGCACTGCCTTCGGGAAGCTCCCGCCAATGAATGACTTATCGCCCTTGCCCATCCATGTGGCCGGTGTTTCTTCGCTATTTCCTTCGCTCGCTTCGCGAAAGCATTCTGGCACCAGCGGATGCCCGTCGTCTAACAGCACAATATCGGATGGGTGATCAACGCAGATCATAAAATCACCATCGCCGTTGAACTGGTAGTAAGGCTCTTTGACAGCCACGACCGAGCCCTTTGGTAGAGCTGACAGAGCCGAGGCTTCGCTCTGATTGTATATCGCAAGCTTTTCCGCATCCCCCGCCTCGTCCTCGACGATGGCCACGGTGCCGGCCCCTGGGTAGTGTTTCGTGATGCTTCTGAGTATCAAGATCTTGTCCTCATGATGCATCTCCACCAACAAGTCTTTCAGGTATAGCTTGGACGTCTGTCAGCATGTCTGTCCAGGCCGTTTCATTGCCTCTTGCATCGACTCCTCTCTACCTACCTTTTCCAGGTTCTTGACTGGCTTGGTGGAAGGCGGGTAGGCTAGAGATAGCGATATCTTCTTGACCGGCCGTGGCCCCTTGCTATCGCTACCCAACTTCTCCAACTCGGCATTGTGGACAAGCACGAGCTGCTCCCTGGGGACGTGGACCGGCGCTGGCTTGCCGCTCAAAACAGACGCCTTCTCGAGAAAATCTATTGAGATGTTTGGGTCGAGGTCGAGTAAAGCGGCTTGCGGCGTCTCAGCCAGACCGGCTTGATCGATGCCGCCCAGAGCGTCTCCATCGGTACGATCCATTGCTTCCCTGGGGCTACAAACCTGAACGTGGCTTAAGGTCTGGCGAAGGGGAACATAGGCAAAATACTGAGGTGGAACAATATACTCCCAGTATCACATTGGGTTCGTTCAAAAGGCATACTGTATAGAAACTGGACGATAATAACACTACCATGTTATTGGTATATGTATGCATCCTGGGCATGTTGCCGGGGCCGGGTATTGCTTGGACCAAACAGAGGCCGTTTCTCAACTCGCCTCGGGGTTATCTACCCCTGTCACGCCTCGGAGCGTAACCATCCATCGACATTCTAAGTCAATGAACACGTAGTGCGTAGTTGGTAGGTGTCATGGTGAAGCAATAACGGTGCCCAGCCAGCAACGTTCTTGGCTTCACAGCCCCGCCTTCGGGTTGCATCCACATCGTCACGGGCTCGGGGCGGTTGACATCGCTTTGGAGCCGAGCAAGTCTACGGCAGAAACTGCTTCTTGCTATGTTCTTGTATAGCAGGCACTACGCCGGGATCCCAAGCCCCAGGAGCTAAGGCGGTCGCTCTGCTAGTGGCTGCTGCATGCGTTTCTAGATCCCACATTATGAAGTATGAGAAGCGATAGGTTCCAGTTGCTTTTTATGTGCGATGGTCCTTTGACGTATATAGTGCCACATATACCCGCAAGTCCGAGAGTAGCTGGAAACGCGATTGGTTGGAAACATGAAGATCCCCGGCATTGCACTCTTGCCGAGGACTAGCCCAATCGCTTGCCACCCAGCCACCCCTCTCCTTACCAAATCTGCATTACTGTGCATCAAGCCTGGGGCTTGTATGCGATATGTTCTTAGAGTCGCGCTGAAACTCTGCATAACTCGGGTTTGGGCGTTCCATCCTGCGACTATTCATCGTGGTCGGACTTGGAGTAACGACCATGAACCCGCCATCCGTAAATATAAAGGCCTGGCTCCCCAGACTGCATTCCGTCGATGGTATGAGACATTATAGTTTCGACTTCTCCAGTTGTCGATACCTAAACATCCCCAGCAAAGATTCGCTATGGAGGCGCAACAGCTATCCCAGATTCTCCAGGAACGACTTCCGGTGGTAGTCTCGGTGGCTCTGTTCACTATCGTCGTTTACGCGGTGTCAAGTGTCTGGAGTAACAAGAGTAACCTGCCACTGCTTGGCGCCGATTATGGTAATTCTGAGCAGCGCCGGAAACAATACCGGACGAGTGCTGCGACACTATACCAGAAGGGCTATGAGCTCTTTCGGCATCAGGCATACCGAATGACTACTTCTGATGGTAAGTGATGACAAGACTAAGCTATCTATCGTACTAACGTAATTAGGGGAGGTCGTCGTCGTGCCCCCCAGAGGCTCTGCAAGAGCTCAGAGGTATGCCGGATGAGGTGGTCAACAACAATATTGGGCTGAACCAGGTATGTGGCTGCGACTTTCTAGATAGGGAGTAGCACTGACACCCCCAAAGGCGGTCGAGGCGAAGTATACGGGGCTATTCAGCGATTCCGGATTCGCAGCACATATGATTCGATCCGATCTTACTAGAAGCTTGAGTGTGTATTTGTCGCTTTCTCGGGGACGCAGCTAACCTTATGTGTACTCATAGACCGGATCAATCCTGGATTGGCCATCGAGGCAGAGCAGACAGTCAACGAAGTTTTAGGCCCTTGCGACGACTGGACATCTCAAATGGCTTACACCAAGATCCTGCGTATTGTCGCCATCGTATCAGGGCGCATCTTCTTGGGACCTGAACTCTGCCGCCGCGAAGAATACATCTACGCCAGCACGATGTACACTGTTGACTTGTTCAAGGCCGTAGGAAAGCTGAAGGAGTGGCACAGCTTGCTCCGGCCAATTGTGCAGTATTTCATACCTGAGCTCAAAACAGTCTTCGAGCATCGTCGCAAGGCCAGAGAGTTCTTGTTCCCAATAATCAGTGAACGAAGGGAGGCAATGAAGAATGGCAGCGAACTCTCAGACGACATGCTCCAGTGGATGCTGAACAAGGCCGAATCCAATGGTATCAGCGACGACCGCCTAACTGAGTTGCAGCTTGGTCTTAGTTTGGCTGCGATCCACACGACGACCATGGCCGTGACTGATCTGCTGAATGACGTTGTGATTCGGCCTGACCTGGTCGATGAGCTCCGCGCAGAGATCAAACAAGTTCTAAAGAACAACAACGGGCTCCTGACCACCCAAGCACTGTACGAGATGAAGCTGCTTGACAGCGTGATGCGAGAATCTCAGCGATGGAATCCGATTGCTCAATGTGTGTTCCCCTCATACCCTCGTCGTTAGAATTGTAACCCTCGCTTACAACCAAAGCTCGTTTCCCCCGCTACATGACACAACCTGTCACGTTGAAAGACGGGACACAGATCCCCGCTGGCGTCTTTATTGAGACACCCTTGGGCCCAGTCAACCATGACCCCAAGCTGTACCCCGACCCTGATGTTTTCGACCCGCACCGGTTCCTCAACCTGCGGAATGCGACAAAGCCAGACCCCGTCAACTACAAGACCAGAGAACAGTACCAGTTCGTAACGGTGACCAAGGAGAACATGGCCTTTGGTTATGGCAAACATGCATGGTAAGCTCCAAGCTCAGACAACGTGGAAAGCCTAGCTGATGCGCATAGTCCTGGTCGATTTTTTGCCGCAAATGAAATCAAACTCATTGTGGTCAATGTTCTGCTCCAATATGATATGAGAATGCCGGATGGGATAGTGGAAAGGTATTCGCGAATTGTTCGTGGGGGCAGTGAAACCCCAAACCCTATGGATAAGATCGAATTCAAGAGAGCCCAGCCAACAAGCCACTGATGACAACATGGACAGCCTTGTCCAGTTGGGATCGGCTAGGTGGTACTCCGGAGCGGTTGTTGCACATCCATAGTAAAGACAGGGAGCCTCTGTGAGCTTGGGGTTGTTCGTCCGCCATTGAAGACATAATCGGCACCAACCAGGGAGACTGGTAGTAATAGCACAGTCCAGCAATCAAATTGTCGGCGTATCAGCAATATTTTCCCAGTTCCCAGCATCGTCTGCGAATGCCTGCGTTGGGGTTTCAAAGGCGGCGGTAGTCAACGGTGACTCCCGGGGCTCAGCATCCTCGGTGGCACAGGGTATCTTGATTTGGGGATTTCTTCGCAGCCAATGTGCTACCCATCGTTTACCCAGACTTCTATCGGCTCCATTGTTCTTCTGCATTACCTTGTTGGCCAGATTGTAGATCTCATCTGTTGACGGCGGGAAACCAAGGTCACATTGAGCGCCAGCCCATTGCGCCACGAGCATCTCTTCTTTCATCGTCAACTTCGCTGTCATGTTCTTCCTGGGTCTGGGTTTCCGGCCCCGAGCTCGCGAGTGAAGCACGGTCCGTGGCACACCAAATTGCTGGGCGGCCTGAGAAACTCCCGTGCCGGCCTCAATGGCCAACATGGCTTTGGCTACGTCATCCTCGGTCCACCGTCCTCCCGGTTGGAGGCTATTCAGTGGCGGGGGTTTGGGGCGGTGGCTGCCCAGTCTATCGGCGAGAGTGCTCTTGGGGATATTGAACTGCTGGGCAGCCTGCCGGAGCGACATGCCATTTTGGCGTACGGCATGGAAAGCTCGATGTAAGTCTTCGGCATTGTAGGACCTGTAACGACGCTGGCTGGACTTGGCTGAAGGAGAGGGAGAGGGGAGAGGGGGAGGGGGAGGGCTCAGCAGGCACCACCTCGGCAGACACCTCCCCAGCGGTGTCTCCAGACAGATACTCCAAGTCTCCTTCCATGGGTATGACTTGACTCTTGAGCGAAGACTGGGGCTGAATTAATCAATGGGCGCAAGAGGATGAGAGAATTCGGACAGTTTTGGAATGGGAGAAGAGTGTCCGAATTTTGAAGTGGGGGTGTTGGAATACAGTACTCTTATTACTGTGAGCTGACTGTGTGTGTGCACTGGAAGGACTGGCGCCCAAGTAAATTGGCCGGCTAAAAAAAGAAAAACTATAAGAACACCTAAGTAAGCCCTAGAATGGTGTTCTATTTCCGTAAATGCTTGGTGTTAGCTTGTCCCCCCGCCTTACTGGACTGGGCCCTATGATTCGAGTGGCTTCCTAGGTGACAGGGCTTCATTCATGTCCGCGGTTCTACACGATCGAACTAGAGAAGGATGTACATTTCATGGCTTTACACGCTCTTTGAGACACACAGGATGACAGTACAAGTGGAATTCGATAAATCATGCAATTAGCTAAAACCCAGTGCCATGCAATCCAAAACACCATTAGTTGTCTGCGAAGACCTTCTTTCTAGGGGCTTGACGCTTCCCCCTCCCATCTATTCCAAAAGCAACGCCCAATATGACCAACAAAGAAGTAGAAGATTAACCGGCTGCCTTTATTGTTTGGCTGGCTTCTGGATCTGACCCTGGACCCTCTTCACGGCGTCGTGGAAGATGTTGCCCACGACCACGTAGCCATCGTCGGTGGGGTGGGTGCCGTCTTTGCCAATGTGCTTCATGTCGAGCTCCTTCTGGAGGTCAGCGAGCGCCACCCGGCGCTTCTGCTTCTGGTAGCTCGCAAAGACATCGCGGTATTGCTTGCTCAGATCCTCGTGGCAGGCCTGGTGCTTACCGCTGGGGCCCAGAGTCGAGATGACCACGGTGACACCGGGGATCGAGACGAAAATGTCGTCGATCAGCGACGTGAGGCGCTTGCCAGCGTGTGCGGTGTCGACGGGTTTGGCACAGTCGTTAGTACCGGCGTTGAGGAGGACGACGTTGGGCTTTAGGCCCTTGGCCGCGGTGAACTTTCCGTGCACCTGGTCGATGGTGAAGCCGGGCCAGCCATCGTGATGCTGTGCAGCTTGTTAGCAACGAGTACTTCATCCGATAAATTGGCCAAATAGGAAAAACCGAGTCGTGAGGGAAACTTACGCTGTTCTCTCCCATGGTGCCATTCGCCCTGCATCCAACCATGTCGACTTTCCAACCATCAGTGACCAACTTGTCAAACACTGTCTTACGGTATCCGTTCATGTCCTTGGAATTTACACCCTGCGTGATCGAGGCACCAAGGGGCATAATTCGGAGAGGGACTTTCTTGGCCGCTTCAGCTTTCACTTCGCTATCGTCCCTAGCGCTGAGGCTCTCATCATCGGTAATTCGAGAGCCATCAACCTGTCTGGCGTCGATGCCCTCACTACCGACACGGGACCCGTCGACCTGGCGGGAGTCGATGGCTGTTTCGGGGACGCTGGATCCGTCAACCTGTCGGGAGTCGATCTCGTCACCGCCCACATGAGAACCATCGACCTGTCGTCTCCAGTTGACTGTCGTGTCGTAGACTTTGGAGCCATCAACCTGCCTGGCGTCGATGTCCTCACCGCCGACACGGGACCCATCGACCTGGCGGGAGTCGATGGTTGTATCGACGATACGAGAACCGTCAACCTGAGCTGCAACGAGGGGAGAAAGGAGAGAAGAGGAGAAGGCAAGGAGCCCAACGAGCTGAGTAACCCGAGTCATATTTGCGATGCTGCCAAGCACACAACCTCTAGCGAAAGAAGATCGTTGTGTAGTATGAATAAGAGGTTCTAGTAGACGAGGTCTGTAGATGGTAATGTGTAAATGTCTGGTCCTTTCGATGACTTGTAGCGGGTGTCATACAGGCCCCTTTATACAACATGCTGGTGGCTATGTGCCCCTGTCGCTCGCTCATCCACTGCCGGCCTGTGGGCCTGAGAAGGAATCGTCTATTCTGCTCCAGCCCCCTTGAACGACCCAACAACAACATCCGTATTGTCGGGAGTGACCGTAGAAACAAGAAATGAGACCCTGCCGTAAGCTTGCATCGGTTCATCCTGAATGGTGGCTCTGCCGAAGTGATCGTGGAGGCCTTGCTGCAGGAAGGGCAGGACCAGAGTAAGGCCTAGGTGGGTGGCTCGGCGCTGACCGACTGCGATGGAGTCATCCTACTGCTGCTTCTGCCATGTGTGCTGACTCCATCGTCATCTAATTCGTCTGTTAGGGCTGAGCACCGGGACACCGAACACCCAGCTGGCCAATCACGTCGCATTAAGTACTTTTTGCAAGATGTGAGTCTTCTGGAACCAGGTATCGCTCCCCTGATGCTGGTGCTGGTGCTGATGCTGATGCTGATGCAATGTTCGGTATGGGCTGGCTATTGTCCATTTTTGTAAGGCTGATAAGCTGTGCCCACATACCGACCAGACTATACCTTGGCGACCTGAGTTCGTGGGTGAAAAGGCGGGCGCGACGGGTCACACAGCACAGTCGTCAGCATCTGACACACTCCTGCCACTCCTGCCAGCGTCGTATTTCTAGCCTGTAAACCGACCGTTACGGGAAGGCCGATATGCGCCAATCAATCGGCGCAATGGCAGTATGTGTGCATGTGTGTGACTTGAACAAAGCATATAGGATTTGAGGCGCCTGCGAGTTCCCGCTCTGGAGAGAGAGGATTGGATCAAAGAGAAACACTCGGCACTGCGTGGCTCATAACGGCAAACGGGTGCCAATCCTTCCCCTCGCATGCATCCAAAAGCAGGCCTTGCTCGTTGTAGTAAGACCATAGCCCCCACCCATCTATATGTATGTATCTACCATATCTCCATCGCCAGGCAACAGGAGTCAGCCCCGGATCCTTTCAACTAAACCCCCGGGATCGGGGCTAGTTGAATACAGTGTCGGATACTGCCTATGGTGACTCAAGTATCGCTTTGGGCTTATACAGATTAGGCTGCCGGGATCGTCGCATGTTGTAGAAAAGAGCCATGTCACATGTGGAAAAACAGCTTGCCGTTTAAATCTCATATTCATACACTTGCCCAGGCCTCACTCCATAAAGTACCCAGGAATTGGTTAATTGGTCGTTGTCCCGAGGAAAATTATCTGACAGAGGACGGTGTAGCATTGCATGATGACAAGGCGCCAGCAGCCATGTCCCTACTCTTTGGATATGGGCACAATGATGCATGAACCTTTCCCTTTATTATGGTCCAATCGGGTCGGCCCAACGATTGACTTGCACCAACGTCGGGCCGCATACGATATCAGATGAAGAGCTAACCACCGTGTTGCTGAGACAGGCCCCCGTGGGCGCATCACCGTATTCGGTAAACCTGCCTCTCCTCGGAGATGGCCCCCTTCGGAGAAACAGTTATGTGCATGAATTACACAGCGGTGGGTGAGACTCAGGCCACACAATCCAGCCGGTTACATCGGTAAAACAAAAGGCATCATCTCCTTCGCCAGGACACCCGACAGAGGCCTTTCGGTAAGCCCCCAGCGAAGATCGCGGATGGCAACCTTCGTGCCTGCCAGCTTCATGGCTCCTGCCGGATTAAGCAGCATCAGCTGAATAAGATCGTGCGTCCAGTAGATTCTCATTGTTTCGCTATAACCGCAGTAGCCAACGCCAACCATGCAGATCAGCTCCCAACGCCGTGCCATCTTTCGCGCCTTTTCCGCACCTGGTACCATCCAAACGAAACCACTTCCAACCTGGCGCAGGAATCCGTGTCTATCGTGTCTATCGAGCGTATGCAATCGGTCAAATTCAGCCAGTCGGTCGAGGCCGCGAGTGCCCACGAAACCCCGTTTTATGAGACACCAGCAGCCTTGCTCAAAGTCCCGCTGCCGCGGCTGCTGAAAATTCCCATGAGGCCGAATCCCACATAGAACAGTGCCAGGGGATATGCGACCAATCCTCGCATGCCTCTCATGCGCCCGACTGCACAAAACATGCCACTGGCGCTTGTCGTGCACCACATGATGGCAGCACTGGTCAGCACATAACCAATCGGTGTGTCCATAGGCATCAGGATACCAATCAAGCTGGTGGCCACCAGAGGCAGTAAACAGTAACCGAGGACGCTTGCGCTTCTCGGGAAGGTGAGAGTCGAACTCAAATGGCCTTTGCCGTCCACCCCCGATGACGTGTCCCCTGGGTAGCCCTCCGAGGATGAATATGCCGGAACGGGTGTGGGAGAAGAGGTTGACCCATCAGGCGACATTAGCGAGAGAATGGTATGTAAAGCAATTGAGCCCATTAGCGCCAGGCCGTAAATGTAACCGAAGTGAACCTTTCCGCTCACTAGCAGGAAGGTACCGAATAGGAAAAAGAAGAGGATGGGACCTGCAAGGTCGGAGTCGTCCATAATGTGCTGATCTATGCGGGCAAAAGGGTTAAGGACTGCGAGTGTCTGTGGGCCAATCGTTAGCATTGATGAACAAGAGACGAGGCTGGAGCTGAAGGCGTACGACGTACCTTTCTCTGGATGTGGTCAAAGTTGACACCGAGCTCCTCCAACAACGGCGGTTCGTTGTCATATCCCTCTGTCGAGAACGCGGCAAGCCAGCCGGTTCGAAGGCCTCCTTGTTCGCCCATGCGTCCACTGACACCAGGAGCACTTGCACCGCCGAAGCCGCCGAAATTCGGTGCACCTCCTGGCGCACCATATCCGTATCCCGCCTGCTGTGCTGTCGCATGGTTTTGGATGCCTGGCGAGTATGAAGAAGGGTAGAACTGTAGATTCTGGGCTGCGCCGCCGGCTGCAGCGCCAAACTGATTCGGCGGGGGCGCGCCGTAGTTGTAGGACATTGTTACTGATGGGTCGTATCGGTTTGGGGGCGTTTGTGGTTGGGGAAATGCGCCCGGGGAGGCAGCAGGCGTAGCGAAGTTTGGACAATTAAGAAAGGTGGTGGTCAAAAGAGGGGAGGAAAGGAGAATTTACAAGTGAAGGTCTGTCAAGGATATATTAAAGAGACGACGTTGTGATGGGAGATGAGTTTCTGTATGGTCGATCTGGCTT
This sequence comes from Apiospora kogelbergensis, assembly GCF_038363985.1. Taxonomy (NCBI): domain Eukaryota; kingdom Fungi; phylum Ascomycota; class Sordariomycetes; order Amphisphaeriales; family Apiosporaceae; genus Apiospora; species Apiospora kogelbergensis. The sequence continues at coordinate 3,699,783 of NW_027117422.1, forward strand.
CACCAAAATCGCAGGCTTCCAGACAGAACCCAAAGCTTCACAATCCGTTGATTGCATGTGGATGTGGTGCGCTTAGGCGTGCTGAAAAAGTCCGTGCATTACGTGAGCTGGCATCTTGAATCTGGTTTACTACATATCCGGTAGCAGCATAACCCGGGGGTGGGGGAATTGACTCTAAACGAATTTCAGGAAAGCTCATCGGAGATGGCGATTTTTCCGACCGACCAAAAACTTCCCTGTCACTGCCGATTCGGAATCTCCTCTGCGCGTTTACACAGAGCAACCAGCCGCCTTCTGTTAGTAGAGGCAATTCGAGGGCAACCTCTCACCCCTTGCGACGAGATACCACTCTGCGTGTGTGCCAGACTGCCACTGTAGCGGCCACCGCTGAACCCCTCAGCTTCCTGCCCGGCTGTTAATCTGCATATTATCAGGATGGTACGGTTCACTCAAATCCTGGCGCATGTGATTCCAGACCATTGACTAACAAAACGAAAAATATACATAGGCGCATCGTCTGATAACACAAGTCGTTATCGTCGGCTCGCGCGTACTTGGCCGCGCCTTCTCTGAAGCCTTCAAGCAAGCCCAGGCATCCTCCAACTATGCGCGGTCCCAAGCGAAATTGAATCCGAACGGCACCGGCCCCAAATCCCTTGGCACCGGCATGACCCTCGACGAGGCCTGCAAAATCCTGAACGTCAAACCGCCACAAGGAGGTAATGCGAACATGGAGGAGGTCATGGACCGCTTCAAGCGATTATTCGACGTCAACGACCCCCAGAAGGGCGGAAGTTTTTATCTCCAGAGCAAGGTGCTAAGAGCGAGGGAACGGATCGAATCCGAAGTGCGGCCAGCAATGGAGAAAGCAGCACAAGAAGCGGAGGTCAAGGAAGGTTTCAAGCCCAAAGTGTACAAAGACCGATAGTCCAGGCGGCGCAACCATGCGACAAGCTTCTAAAAGCACACAAAGCTGCGGAGCAGCTGGACGGGGGCTGGAGCTGAGATCCAGCTTCTTCCAAACCCACACGACACATCTTCACTCGAATGGCATGGCCTGGCGTTAATTGGTTTGGGCATTATGGAATTCATGTGTCATTGGGCTAGACGAAAAAAAGAACCGTGTATAAGTATAATATTTGTATATCACCTGACCTCACGACCCAGCGACATTAGAACATACTGCGCGAGTTTGCATTCGCTCTTCTAGTATGGCTATGGCTGTAAGGGTACCTCATTCTGCAGAACTGATGGCTCCAGCGATCCTTACCCGTGGGGGTCTCTTCGTGCTCATATCGAGGCGCGCGATTGCCACTTAGATCAAAATCTCCGAAGGTTGGATTTTCTCTGCAGCTCATAAGACATGAGACTACGACATGTGTAGATGTGATTAACATAGTGGAAGATGCCATGACGGTGGGTACAAAGCTGAGAAGGACCGTGGTAAGGCTTTTCTCTTTTGTTTTCTTGGTGATCACTTCCCGCAGTCTTAGCACACAACGCCGAGGCTTCCCTTACGTCTATACCATACCCACGATAAAAGCGCAACTGAATAGCGATACGTATGTATTGTAAAAACAGCCTCTTGGGCATTGATCTATGTTGAGGCTCAATTGGAGGTGTATTTAGGAAATATATTTGAGTGTCGTGTCTAGGTGTGCATATGGAGGAGGCGTAGTATTGAGGTTATTAGAGAGGTACATATACCCCTTTCTAGCACGTCGTCTCGACGTCCCCACTTCTAGCGTAGGGTTGGCATCAACAAATAGGAATCAGAGTGAAATGAGTCGCTTTAGACATCGGCTGGGCCAGAGAATTCTTGGCTTTAGTCCCTAGTCGCAGGTCTCCCGTCGTTGGCCCAGGGTCTCTCTGGCCGCGAGCCCAGATCGATACTTTGCCAGCGCGCGCCGTACAGCTCATGGCCCGAGCCCAGGCTCGGGATCAGCGTGCGCGGGCTGGCAGGGTCCGAAGGCGACATGAAGCTCTCTTGGCTGCTCCGGAACGGCCGCCGCACAAATCGGACCGCCGCCCCGGCTCCACCTCCCCCGGACGACTGTCCGCTCTCACGCCGGCCAAAGGACGATCGCTGCTGTGATAAATGTGGCGACCCGCCGCCGCCGCCGCCGCCGCCCCATAGGCTCTGGGGATCTTTGCCGCCCAACGTCAGGGTTAGGTCGGGCGTGCCCCAGCGCCGGAAGTTGGCCGAGTACCGCGTCAGCTCCCCGAGGCTATCCTCGCTGTACGTGCTCAGGATCGGCTTGGTGTCTGGCCCCGACATACCCAGCCCTTGGTGCGGCCTTGGCGAGTTCATAAAGCTCTTGAGGCTTAGGGGCGTCGGGGTGCGACGCGTGGATTGTCTCGATCCTCGGTTGGGGAGGCGGCGCCGCCTGTGCCTGCGAGAGCATCCTCGGGTGACAGCGCCTTGGAGGGCTGCTTGATCTTATTGGTGTCGATATCCCTTGCATCGGCCATAGTCGGGCTGTTGATGGGGTTCGTGGTGATGGTATTGTTGTTGTTTCTGTTGCTGCTGCGCCGTTGTCGGGGGCTCGCGGGCTGGTCTTGCCAAGGATAACCATGGAAGCTTACCACTGTGAGGTTGAAGCTTCCAGTGCTATGTCGTGGTTCGGGGAACATGGACGGCCATATCTTCGACATAACGGGCCGTACCATCGGCACGCTGGCGCAAATAATGGCTGTGTCGCACTCGAGGACCGTCGTACAGAAGAAGGCCAACGTGTTAGACGCCTGGTTGCCGGCGGAAGGATTGAAGTCCTTGTGCAGGCTCAATAGTAGCCGTATCATACTTGCCGCCATTTCGAAAATCCCGAGCGACAAGATAGCAGATATCGCGATTTTGCGTCGAAGAGGCAGTTCTAGCTTGGAGATCGTCGGTAGGATCATGATGATCAGCCAGGCGTCGGTAGCGGTGTGTGTAGAAGAGCTGACGACAAGTAACGGGGTGAAACCAAGGCACGCCATTGGCTGTCCTAACACTTGCCCATCATTGGGATAACATTGTAAAGCACTCATGGCCGTCAGGGGTATTGCCAGCCCGATGACCAGGCCTATAGTTGCCCACGTCAAGGCCGTCATTGCCGGCTTGCTCTTGAACATGCGTAAGTAAAACGACCCGATAGACAGCTTTGCAAAGCACAAGGCCAACTGGTAGAGTATGAGGCCCAGATATGTCCGCAACAGATATGTCACCATGGGACTCTTGTGAGTGACGTCTACGGGCGATGGCAGATGGAGTGCGAGACTGTAGACTGTGCAGATACCGGTTGACCATATCCACGAAAGGACCATGAGCGTATCGTCGAAGAACCACCTTCGTAAGCAGTGGAGCCTTGAGGCTATTCGCAGAACGAGGAAAACAGTACATATGACGTGCGTGATTATGATTCCGGAGAATGCACCGATAACAGCCCTACTGTCACCCTTCACGAGGTGTTAGTCTGGCTTCGGTGAGGAAATCCGGGCTGAGAAAACACTTACAAGGTCAATCTTCGTATCATCGTGCGCCCCGAGAATATGTCGTGTCATAGGCAGGCGATGTGACATGGCAAGAGGCTGATCAAGTCCCATATCGACCATACTACTCGATGAAGACAACCTTTTCTCTTGACTCTACATGTGTCTCAGTTTGGTGTGGTGGGAAGTTCCAACTACTCCTATCCTGATTCGAGGGGAAGGCGATGTAATAGACTGCAAGGCCCCTTTCATGCTGACACAAAAAATAGAGATTTGGAAGTGGCCAGACAGAAACCCCTCTGTGTATAGGCAGAACGGCGATGCCATATTCCATATAACACGGTTCTTTTCTCACGCACTTGACAAGCCGTCTACGTTTGCTATCGCTTCTCGGGTGCAGAGTCTGGCCTTTGGCTAGACTACGCCTCTCGACGGGATGCTTCCGGATCTGCCCAACTAGGCAGATGACTTGGTGGAGGCTCGGTCTGGTCTTTAGCCCCCAAGGCAGTTCAGCGGTAAGCGATGGGCGGGAAGCCCCTTGCAGTGCCAAGACGGCATTTGGGCCTTTGAGCCAGTCAGGAACCGCATTGGGGAATACGAGACCTAGATCATCCAAAGATGGGTTATGTCAATTTAGCCGTGCAGCACTCCCCGCACATTCGTCTGGGACGCAGGCTGTCAAAAGGCTGCTTAATATGCAGATCCTTGGGACGTTTTACTGATTAAGTTAAGCCGCATGACGAATGAAGACACGCGCGGAGCTGCCCATGTTTCAAAGTCCACCTCCATAACGCCGTTGGATGGTGAGAGATTGTGTTGTTTGGGGTTTTATCGAACAAGACAACGGCCCAGCCGCGATAGTGAAACACATATCTCCGTTATGCAAATTCATGTCACTGCCGGCCCATATCACAAATAGGAGATAACCCGAGCACCATCGATAACGAGTCCCTTGAGATAGATCCACAACGAGAATCATATGTTTAGATGACGGCAATGACACCTGAAACAATGCTAAAGAAAGTGTGGTGTGCACCACGAGGCCGCCGAGTGTTTTTCATGAGGGTGGTGAGCGGCCCGTATATCCGACTTTCAACAGTTAGTCTTCCCGGATACACCGTTCTGTCACGGATGTATGTACACAACCCAATTTGCCATTCGTATTCCTTACACGTTGTAGCAGGTCTTGGTATGTGACTTGGGAGCTACTGGGGCCCGAGGCAAGTCATGCGCCTAAGCCATCGGTCATTATGGCTGACGAACAGCCTGAGCCGCGCTTGCGTCCAGGTTTCACATATATTACACTGGCATCGTGACTAGATAGCTGTGCAACGTAACCCCCTTGTCGGAAGTCTCTGGATCTACGCGTATTTCCCGTGATACTGAAGAAAAGTCCGAGTGCCTCAAACCGATTCGATCTGATGACTGTACTATTTGTTGTTGCCTAAACTTATTTGTTCAGGCTGGGTGAAACCGGCTTTCACATGATCATATCAAATTGGCGCAGCTAAAAGGCAAGCGCTTTATTTCATAATAGAACTCAAACGTGGTTTATCTTAACTATAGTTCGCGAGTGCAAATACGTAGTTGGCCGAGGTGTTGATGTTTTTATATATCATGAGTGTCGATACTGATTTGACCGATTTTATCCTCTTCGTTTTATTGTCTCAACCTGAATAGTATTCTGCCTACAATCTGAAACAGGACACGTATAGTCGTATGTCACAGCCTATATACCAGGAAGGTTTACTCGTTATTGGCAAACTGACTTACAATGAGCGAGAAGAGGATCGCTTCTGTCGTAGCAGCTCAATAAATTTATACGTATGCCAGCCGTCACCTGATAACCCAACACTCGGGCTGGGAAAGAGAAAACAATCCTGGGCATGGTGCTCGATTATACAATATGCGTTGTACGTGGGAGTACAAGCGAGGGTGTGTCCATTGACACTGCACCCGAAACCCTGCTGACTTGAAGAGTCGCGGCAAAAGAATATCGGCGTCTCAGGTCTAGATAGGCCCATTATCTTCTGCCTGTCCCGGCCAGGACACAAATAGGGATATAACCGAATATGACTACACCCGTGAATGATGCAGCCCCTTCCTGCTGCCAATGCATATCACGTTTAGCAATTGAAGATCTTTAAAATGAATAGCAAAGTCATCTACTAAGTATATTCTCTGGTACTAATTTCTCGAGAAAGGCGTAACAAATATTCTGCCTCTATTTACTTATTCCAATCGCCACAGCCGCTAAATACACATCCACAAATTACCTTTCAGTATTTATCATCCTTCCTAGTAATTGCAAGCCTGGTGAACTCGTCGATATCTTCCACCGGCAAGCCCAGCAACTCATTGTGTAGCCCGCGGGTCTTTCCGAAGTTGCCGTCGTCGTTGGGGAAGAAGGTGCGTACGTACATGGCCTGGATGAAACCGACCATGTTCCCTTCCTTCATCATCCGCAAGCCCTGTGCGTAGAGCTCCGCCGAGTCCTCGTGACGGACCGCCCAGTCATCCATCCTGGTGTCCGTGACGCGAAGCACGCTCTCCAGCATGTCTTTCTGGCTGACACAGAACGACGAGATGTACAGATAGTTGTTACGGAAGTCGGCGAGGGATGCCATGCCCTCCTTTCCTTTCGTCGTTGGGAGGTCCAGAAGACGAGCCACGGCCCGCCCGACCTGGGGAAACGTCGTCGTGTTGATAGGCTGGGTACCATTATCGAAGAAGAGGACGGATCGGTCGTTGAAGTCGAAGCCGTAGCGGGCGGGCGAACCACCAAGACTGAAGTCGTACCAGAACCCGCAGACGACCCCCACCCAATCGCTCACGCCCCTCTCCTCGATGTGATTGCGCACAGCGCGGCTCGGGGGGCCTAAGAGCGCGGCGTCGGCAAATGGCTCGTTGGCCTTGTCGAGCCCCCACTCATTGGGCAGGATCCAACGCACGCCCGCGTCGGCGGCAGCATCAATCAGCTGGATTTGCGACTCCTTCGGGGCCTTAACGCTCATTGTGATGACGAGGACGTCTTGGCCTCTAAGGGCGGCCACGAGAGAGCTGTGGTTGGTATAGTCTACCTTCACCACGTTCACGCCATTGGGAATGATGGCGTTGCTGTCTTGGCGGGTAACGGCGGTTATTTGGTGCTTGCCAGCCTTGAGCAGTTCGGCGACGATATAGGAGCCTATAGTGCCAGTGGCCTATTAATACAGGTTGATTAGTTTTCGAGCTCACTCGGTTCTGTTTCCAGGAAATACCAGCTTACACCAACGATGGCGACGTTCTTCACGTGAGACATGTCGAGTTTAACAGCGAAGAGTAGGGTTGAGTAAGGGTAGTAATATCGAGTGAATAAAAAGAGATGGTTGGAATGAGATTATCGGGCCTGTTGCGATCTTCACTTCCGTCTGATGAGAAACCCCCAAAAATGACAGTCTGTCCATGGACAGAGGCCGGGGGTTTTATACCTTTCTCCATAGTAAGGATATCGTGGTAGTATTGACGTCGGTGATCTCGGATTTTCATCGCTCGGAATATGATCTATTGTCCGATCACCGACAGCATAATCCAATGGGCGGCGGGCAGAGGCCATGCGTGACATCGTTGACATCGTTGACACCGGAAATACCGGTACACGGAGATAGCGATTCCTGCATCTAGCTTAGCCGGCCTGCCAAACCTTTTCGGATCTGACGCCAGCTTATCTCCTTCCTTATTTCCTCCATAAAGTAGGGGCTAGGCGGCACAGGATCTCCGACTCAAGATCGGCGTTGTACTCGGCCGGCCGAGCCTGGTTGCATGGCCAATAAGCAAGAGCATTGATCTGACTTGTGCAGACGGTCTTTCGAGGTGGAGGTTGTCAAGAATGTGGTCTCTGGCTGATTCCTGTACGGACGATTGGATTTCATGTGATGGGGGCGAAGGGCCTCGGTCAGCCGCGGGCCTGAGTGGATTCTCCAAGCTCTGTCTGGATCGGTACGTACCTGTGAGACAGGGTGCAAAGTGGAAAACACCAAAAGTGTCTGTGATGAGTCTCAATTGTACGCAGCAAATCCCATCATGACCGCCCAATAAAACCGATCAATTCACCCAAGCAGACCGCAAACTGACTCACTTCCTTTCAAATCCCCAAGTCCATCTTCAATTGAACTAGACACTCCTTTTTTTTTTTTTTTAATTAATAGCTGCTTGCACCGCGACTTGAGCCCAACCAAAGAACATGTCGACCTTATCCATCAAGTCATGTGCTTTATCCTTATATCAGGGCAGCCGATCATCTGCACCCCTGAATAACGTTAAGCCCTTGTCGTCGCTCCTTTCCCAGCAACACCGATGGAGTTCACACTCTCCGTTAGGGGCCCAGCCGGCCTCTCAAAGGAAGAAGGTCACCATGGGTACTCTGCGATCAATGTACAAGAAGAATGAGCCCATCACTATGATCACGGCACACGATTTTCCCAGTGCCCATGTCGCCGATGCAGCCGGTATGGACATGGTCCTAGTCGGCGATAGCTTAGCCATGGTGGCGCTAGGTATGGAAGACACCAGCGAGGTTCTTGTCGAGGAAATGATATTGCACTGCCGTTCAGTTGCACGCGCAACCAAGGCAGCGTTTACCGTAAGGCTACCGTGTTTATAACTAGTGGACGCCCGAAAACTGACATGATGATTAGATTGGTGACCTGCCAATGGGCTCGTACGAGATCTCCCCCGAGCAGGCCTTAGACACGGCTATACGGTTCGTGAAGGAAGGTCGCGTGCAAGGCATCAAACTTGAAGGCGGAAAGGAGATGGCACCGACCATTGCCAAAATCACACGTGCTGGCATCCCTGTGCTTGCCCACATCGGCCTGACCCCCAGCGACAGAATGCTCTGGGAGGGTTCCGTGTACAAGGAAAGACCGCCGACGGTGCCATGAGAGTGCTCGAAGATGCATTTGCCGTGCAGGAAGCGGGCAGCTTCGCAACCGTCCTCGAGGCCGTACCGGCCGAGGTAGCCAGCATCATCACCCAGAAGCTCTCTATCCCGACCATAGGCATCGGCGCAGGTAATGGCTGCTCTGGTCAAGTTCTCGTTCAGGTTGATATGACTGGAAACTTCCCACCTGGCCGGTTCCTCCCGAAATTCGTCAAGCAGTATGGAAATGTGTGGGCTGAAAGCTTGCAAGCCATAAAAGCATACCACGAAGAGGTGAAGACACGTTCATACCCAGCTCCCGAGCACACTTATCCGATCTCTCAAGACGAGCTTGGCGTATTCAGCAAAGCTGTCCGGGGCAAGGCCGACGGGCAATAAGCACTTTGTTGGTTGCCAGTAGTGCCCCGATGCGTGATTTAGCGTTATCATTAGAAGGCGTTCGCAAGATACCAGGAGTCAGATATAGATTGAGCATATCGAGCAAGCAAAGAGCTGCATGTAGACAGCCAGCCACTTCACCCGAAAGCAGGCGTCATAGAATAGGCCACAACAAGTTGGCCATTAGCATCCTTGAAACACTATTTTCCATTTAATTAGTTAATTAAAGCCAAAGTAGTTGCATGGGAAAATGTTGCACAATTACACGCGCACATGCATAACATACTCTGTGAAGATTGCCCACCACTTCATCCAAGGCTGGCGCAAACGCACTGTTGACGTAGAGAAAGAGCCCCTCGGTAGGAGCGACACGGAGTGCTTTCCGCAAGAACGAGACGACGGCCTCGAACTTCTGGGTAGCGTTGATTTTGCGCACCTTGCGGTCCATTTGGGGCGCAGATCCGACGGCCTTGAAGCACACGATGACCTTTTCCTGTTGCTCGAACGGCTCGCCGGCGCTGGAGAGGGCAGTGCTGGCGTCCCGGGGCAGCGCCTTCAAGACGGCGGACGCGGTCATGGTCAGTGGCAGCTCGGGAGAGGCCGGGCGATCCAGGATGGGGGATGGCGGAGGGGAAGGAGAGGTGTTGCGTTCGGGCACTTCTGGGTACTCCATCTCGACAGCGTGAAAAAGCAGGTTTTGATGTAGTAAATGGATCGGAAACGGGTATGGGTTAGCGCAGAGGATCCGAGACTCAAGAATGGTTTGTTTGAGTGGTTGACTTGGGGATGAGGCTGGTGTTCGTTGTAGGCGGCAGCTGACATGTTCTGGGCTGCATCGCCTTAGTGGGTTGTGGTAAATAATTGGGAGGGTGGGGCATTTTGCTAGGGATGTGGGATGGTGTGCAGGTGTGCAAGTGTGCAGGTGTGCACGCATGCAGCTGTGCATCCTCATTGCGACAACTCTTCCTTTCAAGAAACCAATAGTATTAGTAGCTGGCACTAAGGGACTGGCTGTTCGGCCATCGTTCTCTTTTTGGAAAGATAACCTAAGGCTGCTTGCTGCTCTATCTCGAATCAATACTGCATTACTCCGTGACACTTGCATCATCGGCCAAGCGCCGCTGCTTCTCCGGTGACTCGGTCTGCTCCTGCCGAAGCTGCACGTCTCCAAGCTGCACCCTCCTCCGCGCATCAATATACATCATGAACTCTTGGTACGTATGAGGCAGGACTTTGATGTCTTTGGGCACGGAGAAAGTGTAGTTGAACTGGCCCGTCGGCCTTGCGTAACCATGCTCCACGTCTCGCACCTTGCTGTCCACGCGCACATGCACGCGTGTCACGGGCCGTTCCGCATCTCCCTGTTGAGGCTGGGTGCCGTCCTCCTCAAGCAAGGGAGGATCGGTGTACGCAACTGTGGCTTTCAGATAAAGCACACTACCTACCGGGACAGGATTTCGGAACGTGCAGGGGTCAGCGCTCACGAACGTAGGCCTGGCATGGCCGAAACTTGCGGCGCAACAAAAGGCGAGCTCGAAGGTCTGCTTTAAGTGATACCCCCAAATATCATGGTTTGGTGCCGGTTCCTATACTGTGGCTGCATGATGGCAGCCGTGGAAAGTTGCGTCTTGGCCATAGGAATGACATTGGCAGGCTTTCGGAGGTCGTCGTTGGGATCATGGTACTGTACTTGCTGCAGCCACATCCTGTGGACCAAGGCTGATTCAGCATCATTGGGCTCTGTCTGCAGAAGTGAGGTCTTGAGTGCCTGCTTCTTTGCCAACGATTTGGCCTCGCCAGCTTTGAAAATCCTCTCCTCTTGTGGCGTGGTGTACTCCAGACGCGGCACATTCACCGGCTTCTTCGTAGTTGAGTCCAGGGCCACCATGGTGAATGTGCACGTAAGCAACACGTCTTCCGGCTTGCTCGGCTCGCCCTCGGGGCGCGCTCTTGCTACTTTGCAGGTAATCTCAAGACTAGAGCGGCCCGAGGCATAAGTCACTTGTCCGCTGTATTCCAAGTCGCAGATCTCTGTCAGCGGGTGAGCTATCGTGATACGGTCGAGCGCTGCAGTCACGGTCGTGACACCGGGACCCGTGTGCTTGTATACAATGATACCCGAGAGCGCATCCAAGTCCATGAAGACTGTTCCTAGCCTAGATGTCACAGTATCAGAAAAGTGTCGCACATGGTCTGAAATGCGAGCGCATTGCCGATTGCGTACCGAATGTGGCCGGAAGAATTGATGTAGGTATCAGAGAGCCAAGGGTCTTGACCAAGAGGCAATACCACCCGGTGGTAGCTATCGCTCATCTTCTTCGGTGACATGTCACGTTTGTGCGGCAGAGCATCGTCTGAGCCCGTCCCTTCTCCAGATTGCTGCTGTCTGAAGGCTTCGATCCATGGTGTTGGCAGTCGATCGTCAGTCAGGCCGCGGAATACGCCGTCGGTGTGGCGCGATGATGTCGCATGAATGCATCGTGCCTGGAGGAGTGACCGGCCGGGCTGCCCTCGGCGTACCGTTCGGGACGCCGCAGCGAGCACATTGCGCATCAGGCTATTTTTACTGGCCATCGTACTGTTTTTTTGGAAGGCACGGGAGGAATACAAGCAGGCGCGTCGCTCTCCTGATCCGGGCCGCTGTTCTATTCCAAGAATACTTACATATCCGAGGTTAGGGCGCTGTTTACGGGCCGGCGCGTTCTCGTTCAAGGTAGGAACTAGTTGGAGGGACGAAAATGACGTTGGGTTCTCAATTGAACGATATACCCCGCAGAGTCATATATTGTATTAAAAACAATGTGGGCTATATGCAATGCTAATATATTCACGTGATGTCATGTCAACTTCAAACGATCCAAATTTAGGCACTGCTACTACCCAGTCTTTACCTGCTCTACTACGTCCTGCTGCTGCGAATAATCTGTTTATAGGGAGGTAGATACAGCCGCGAGATGAATGTGTATTTATTTTTAAAGACAGATTCTTGATCCGCCGCTATTTACAGCGCAGATCGCCTATGCGAGGGAATTGCATTCCAAAAATAGGTCCACTGATCCCTCAAAGGACGCTTGCTACGCCACTCACCCAACCCAACACGCAGAGTCCCCATTTCGCATGTGCAATCCGGCCAGCTAACATAGCATTGGGCAAGGATATTTTCAGGGCATCGACGAGAAAGTTAGCCAAGGTTGGTCGCGAACGGAGAGTTTCGACCGAATCGTTGAAAACGACCACCTAATAATATGCTCGCTTGAAGTAGTTGATGTTGTGATTCTTGAGCCTGCATTATTCGTTGCCATGATTGCTCATCCTGTCTATATGTATTTCATTGTCCAGATCTAGTATCCAACACCGAGCCCTTTGCCTGATAATCAATTTTGCCATGCCCCTCCCGTGTACAAGCAAACCTGATGACGCCTGCCCTTTAGGCAAATAAAGAAAAGAAAAGTAAACAAAAACACCAAAACGTAGCACATTCTTTCCAATCACAACCTATGACTCTTAGTACAGTCAGTACTCTAAGCCATGTTGAAAGTCTTGCGGCGGATGGTCTTCTTCAGGTCGTCCATGAAACGGTGGAAGGGCAAGACGATCATGCCATAGTCGGTGCCCTCGCTGCTGAACCCGACGACGTGACCTAGGAGAAGTGGCCTCTCAGAAGCGACGGTGCGGCGGACCCATATCCCGCAGTCCTCGGGCTTGACCAGATAACTGGAGGTGTTGACGACGAGGCCCTGGATCTTGCGTCGGCCTCCGCTACTGCTCGAGGAGGAGGCGACGCAGAAGGACTGGGCCTCAGCGACGACGCCGGTGACATCCTCGCCCATGGCCGTCGAGAACTCGACCAGGTCCATCATCTCAGGCTCGTCAATGTATTGGTCGAACATATCGAGCAGCATGGCCGACTGGTTGACGGCCTCCTCGTCACCCCGGAACCACTGCGAGCTGACCTTGACTAGGCCGTACCCCTGCTCGGTCGAGTAGTGTACCACCTTCCCGATTTGACCTACGGTCTCTTGCGACATCATGTCCTGGCAGTAGTGGATGGGCTTGGTAATGGGAATACATTTAGTGTGATGCTTGGCCGACGATGAGGACGACGATGACCGGCAGGCGCACCAACCCAGCAGCGACACATCCTGGACGATAAGCATGTAGAGATGCTTTCCGTCGCGGATCAGCCCGCCGGCAGTGACGATGTGGTACTCCTCCGCAGTGGTTCCTTGAATGTATAGGAGCTGCCCTGCTTGCCAGTAGCGGTACTCCGGCATGTATGCCAGTGGCGACTGGAGGAGGTATGCGTTCATTTTGTATGTAAGCGAATTTGATGGCTGTCTTGGGCTTTGTCTTTCAAAGAATCACAACTTCGGGCATGTGGTGGACACGTTTATATACTTACTGGTAGCCACCGAGACCAGAGAATCTGCAACACAAGAGAAGAGTGAGTTATTGCCGAATTCGGATATCAGAAGTGTCACACGTTAAAGATTGATGTGGCACCAAGATGAATACCTCGTTTCTACTCAGTTGGGTAGCATTGTCACCCGCTCAGCCCTGCCGGGAGCGCTCCTGACGGCATCTCTGATCATCTTGTTTTCGTCATTGGGTATCTTTCCGCACAAGTAGTGATGGGCGCGTTTCTCGATCTCACACCAGGAAGGCGTACTGCATTGGGCAATTCGGAGCTACGGTATTTTAAAAACAAGCTTCGATCCTCCCAAGGAGGAAGCAGGAGAGCTGGTGGGTGCCCCTGGCTAGTTAAGCCACTCTGGTTGAAATTCGCCCAATACGCGTCTTGGTCATCAATTAACCCACAGCCTCTCGCTGCCGGCTCCAATCCAACCGTCCTTCGCGCAGCGGGCAAACCAATCCATTGGACCTAATTAGCTTTCTTCCCGTCTGTCCCGGAACACATCTATAACTAAACGTTCTTTAGCTTGCCACCATTCTAGACCGCCCCTTTCTGACTAAACACTAACTATATTCCGTCTTTTTGTCCCTTACCTAATATGCCTTCAGGGCAACTTTCCCGTATTCGATAACTGCCTGTCTATACGCTTCTCCGAGCCTTATCGACAGGCAAGAATGCGGTCTGCTCATTGGAAATCACCACCCGAGTGATTATCCAAGGATCGCTTTGAAATCTAAGATGATTCCGGCAGGTTCGGAATATTCGGTGAGGGGATTTTGGTACAACCCTCTTCTCTAAGACACCAACTTATCTAGCATCAAGTAGCGGTGTTACGCGGCTATAAGATGACCGTGCAACGTTATCTTGTCGAACCAAACTATACGATTCCGCCAAGACTACTTGGCATAGGGTCAGTTGGTTCCGACCTCGAATATCACAGGACTCAAATCACTACTCCCCTGTATCACGAAGGCAAAAGGCCAGAGTTCTGCGAAGACAGTCATGTACCAGCCATACAAATATGTAAACCATAGATATAGATTTCTCGATGTGTAACACACGAGCGGAAATGTATTTCTTCCAGCTTCTAAAAAAGACACAGCATTTGACGCAGGTGTTGTCGAAGGATATGATTCCGTTATCTGCCACAATGATGCAGTGTATATCAGATGGTGGCCTTCACTGGCTGTGTGTGGATACGGGGTTTTGTTTTAACATATAGACCAAGCCAAGCCAGAGGGAATAAGATATGTCCGAATGCAGTAAATGCAAGGCCAATTACCACAGATGCCGGGGTCTTAGGTAAGTCATCAGCATGCCAAGGTGAGAGCTAAAAAGGTTTAGGGCAATCCTACGAGATTGAGCCATGTCGTTCGCATCTACATATGCTTACCTGTGACTGGTTGTAATCGCCAAGGCAGGATTCCCGTCTTAGTAATTACAGCCCTATGACCAGGCACCTGAGACCGTCTCATAGCCTCCAAATCCCGGATCCGCGGTGTATACAGCCCCGTGCCAAGCATGTTCCCCATAGTACTATAATTACGACCCCTGTCGAGTACAGCCAGGCATACACGACACTCTTTCGCCACCGTTGTCATCTCTAGTGCCCCCTGCTGAAACACTATCGGCGAATCAACAAAGGCTTGAAAGATATAATTCACCAACCGGAAGCAGTGGAGGACAGAACGAGGGCCAGTGTAAGCTCAATGTGATCCGACGAGCGTATTCCCGTATCCCTTGCCTACCCAACAAAATGCGGCTCTGTACTCCACATACCACTGATCCTCACCAGCATGAACACGCTAATCACTTATGCCCGAAGTCGGAAGGAACAAGTAGCTTATCTATTTTGATCAGAGCTGCGAAATAATGACTTCTAGCCTTACTTCGTCTGGATTCACAGTCCCACAGTTAATCTCGTTTCCGTACTCAGAGCATCCTCTCTCCTCATGTTGGCGAATTTCCTTCCGTTTGAGACCTTATGTGTTCGTGAAATAAAGCCTCTTCTGATAGAAATCCCATCCATTAGCCCGTCATTAGCGGAGGAGGTGGCGCAGCTCCTCCACGAGTTCTGCGTGAATGAAGAGATCGCCTCGGGGTGCAGGTAGGCCAGCACCCAAGTAGTCGTGCAGACCTTGGGCTAACTCCTGGGGTATGTGCACGCCACCGTTGTACTCCAGCCCGCCATTGAAGAGGGCTTCGCGAATTTTGGACTTGAGATCGAGTCCGAAGGCGTCGATATTGGCGGACTGATAGTCAGAAGTCTTAGTGGCGCTGGGTCGCTGGCCAACGTTGATAGGCGAGAATGAGGAAGCTTGTTCCCTTTTGTCCAACCACTCCTCTCTGTTAGTCGAGGGGGTTCCAAACTCCTGCTCGGTTTCGAGGTCACTGCGGACACGTGCTGGTGTGATGGCGGCCGAAGGAGAAGGATCGCCCTTTCTCTTCGGCGGTCTGCCTCGACGCCGTTTGGACGGCGGTGTCTCAATCGACGGTACGTCATCGAGCTTCATGGCCGGGGTTGCGACTTTGGTACTGCCAGCAGCTACATCTGCCAGAAGTGGATGCTTGCGAGGTCGACCGCGACCACGTTTGGCAGGAGGAGCCATCTCGTCAACCTGCTGAGGCTGTTCTTGGCTTGCGTTGTCCCCAGCAGGGGCCGTGGGGATACCGTTATGGTTTCCAGCGTCAGTGGCCTGGTTTGCGTTCAAGGGAGAGTCTTCCTTATTATCGTCGGCGTCTTTGGAGGGACCGTCGTCAGATGAATCTGTATGAGGTTCGAATTAGGTAAGGTTGATTGCAATGCGGAAGTCGCATTTAGTCGTTGGTTTTTTTCCCTAGTACTTACGAGCGAAAAACCCCAAGACGGCTGCAGCTGCCACTTCGGCCTCTGATCTGGTAGCCTCAGACTCTTGCTTTGGATCCATTTGACTTGCTGTGCATGCGTCCAAGGGAAGTTGTTGAAGTGGGTCTTGGGGAGAAAACACAGGGTGGACGTTTGGAAGCGCGACGTCAAAGGGCTCCCGCCATTCAATAAATGAATTTAAATGGGTTGGGTTGGCTGATCAGTCAAGGTACAACGGCATAATAATAAATGTGTTTATCTAGGCCCCTGTAATTGAGCCTCAATTGTTGACCAGTGACCAAGGCCTGGTTGTTGCCAGACACGCGTGTTTATCAAGGCACCCAAGTCGCGACAGTTGGACCTGAACAATCAATTCCCAGTTGCTATTCCACACACCAGAATCAATGCCTGGCTCTAGACCACAGCAGGCTTTCTACACAAGCAAACACTGGAGAATGGACAGCTCCTTTCTGCCACAGGGAAACAGCTCGGATTATATTTCGAAAGAAGGCAAATCATACAGGAACATGCTTGTCATATTGAACCCCCAACATCAAATACAAAGAGGCCAACATCAGCCTCTCAAAGAGCACTCAGTGCCCATTTACGCCATTCGTCCCATTAGTCCCGGTGGAGCAGCAGTCCTTCCCGAAAGCAAGCTTGCTGATCTTGTCCGCGGCGTCATACACGCCAGCGTTGTTCGCCGCCACTTGGCTCGGAGTGCTAGCGTAGCTTGGTGGAACATCCATGACGGGGTTGTTGTCGAAGAAGTTCCGCGGCTTCAGGATGAGTGTGATGGGCTCCACTGGCATCACGGGGAAGTCCTCGGGGGCCGGGAAGTGAACCACGCCGAACGTGTGCCAGAGCACGACGTCGGTGTTGTCGATGGACTCGGAGCCGTCGCCCATCCACTCGGGGATACCTTGCGACGGCTCGCCAGAGGTCTGAGGGACGTGGCGACCAGCTGCCCATAGCTGATCATCGCTGTCTAATTGTTGTTCAGTGGTTAGTCACCGTTGATCACAATGTGTAGGGAGTATAAACAGAGAAGACCGGAAGCCTTACACTTAGTTACGTGAACTGCATTTCTTGCAAAGCCAGCACGC
This sequence comes from Apiospora kogelbergensis, assembly GCF_038363985.1. NCBI lineage: Eukaryota > Fungi > Ascomycota > Sordariomycetes > Amphisphaeriales > Apiosporaceae > Apiospora > Apiospora kogelbergensis. Next base: position 3,716,918 of record NW_027117422.1, read on the forward strand.
TTCCACACTAACGAGCCCTCCTTCGGCATTAATCTGGGCACCTCGCGACTAACAAGCTTGTAGGAGGCTGGCTTGCCGCTGTAGGGATGCAATCGGTTGGTGTTGCAAATGTCCCAGGTTCTTGCCGTGTCGCCGTTGTACGGTGTGGCCGCTTGACCCGTGGTGGCTAGCTTGGTTCTCTTTGCGTAGAAAGCATTACCGTAGAAGTTCTCCTTGCTGCCAACTGGTGCATCGGAAGGCATTGCATCCGACATGAAGACGGTGTTATTAGGCCCGTCGACGTTGGCATCAATGCGAAGACAGAAGAGATGCTGGTGGTTCTGGGCGTTGACCCCGGGATAGACTTGGGTGCCCCAGCCTCCGAGATCCTCGTCTGGGTTCATCGCATAGGTGTTGAGGATACCTGTTAGCTTGATTTCCGGCTGGATTGTCCCATCTTGCTACATTGTGTGTCAGCATAGAGCAAGCAGCGATATTATCATGGAGCTACAAGGTCCTTACATGGAATATCCACTGAATAGCGTACTCGTAGTTCGCGGCAGTGAAGACCTGCTGGACGATGAGTTTGCGTGCACGGGTCACGATAGTCGAGTCATCACGGAAGTCGGTGTGCTTGAAGAGGATACCTGCGTCCTCTTCGTGAATACAGACGGCATTCTTGATGGTGCGGATGCCACCTTCTCGAGAAGGGAACTCGGCATCGAGATAGTGGATGGAACCCTTGCAATCGCAGCCGAGTGAGAGGCTGTTGGTCATGTAGCCAGCTCCATACTCGCCCAAGTCAAAAGCATGTTTGCGTTGATGAGGATGCTCAGGGTTTCCACTACTCCTGGTTAGCATCAATGAGAATACGAATCCGGACTTGCTGGCTTACTATGGGACCACCATCTCGGACAACGATAGGCGGTAAAAGACTGGCCGAACTGTCCCCTTGTCGTTATAAGAGATGTCATTGAAGACAATCCCTTCTCGGTAGTTGAAGCCGATGTGGAATTTCCAGTTTTGCCACTCCAGTTGCCGACCCTTCATCTCGAATGAAACGCCTTCCGGCTGGGTAATGTCGATGGGCTTCAGATTAGTCCTGTAGCCTCCAGCCGCCTCGACTGCAGCGGGGTGGTAGTTGATCGGGGCGGCCTTGTTCAATGGTCTCCTGACCTTCGGGATGTCGATACCAATTATGGCCTTCTTTTTCGCCGTCATAGATTGGGCAAAAGTCCAACGGATATGCGTATTGGCAGTCATCCGGGTTGGGCCGGTAGTACATGAGAGCCTGCTGTAACCGGATCGTGTTGCCATGGCGTTCGTCGTAGCCGATGGTCCACGGGTCACAGTAGACCTTGTGCATGTCTTCCTTGGGTATTCCGCTGATCTCGCACTGCTCAATGACCTTGGAGTCTTTCCGGCAGACGTGCTCCACTGCCTGAAGTTCTTCCATAGTGATCTGGAGCCGACTTGTTAGCTTCTCCTACATGGATGACATTGGGAAGAGAGGTGTTGACTCACGATGGGTTGAAGGCCCTCTAGTAATTCCCATTTGGTGATTTTTCCGTCCTGCAAATCGATCAAACCGTCGTATACCTTGCCGCCAGGGGCGATGACAACGACATCAGCAACTCTGGCGGGCTTAGGGAGATTTGTCGAGTCCTGGAGCCATTTCGTCATCTCCGCCTTGCGGGGCTCATGAAGGGATACGACATTGAAGAGGACATCGCCATGGGCCTTGTTCACAATAGAGATGGCGACTTCGATCTCCTCTGCCGTCAATGGGTCAAGGGATGCAAGTCGGGTTTTGCCACAGCTGAGACCATTGTGACAACGTTCGGATGGGATGAGTCTTGTCTTGGTCGAAAAGGGTGGGTAGGAGAGTGATGGATCATAGAGTGGCATGGTAGACTGGATTTATATGGCAGAGTATCTAGCTGGCGAGGCGGTCCTTGATATAAAGCAGGCCATATGAATGTTCGGGGCTGAGGAAGCCATGTCTCGATAAGGAAATACTAGCCACCAGGGACGGTTGAGAGCGTGATATGCCTGAAAGCCGATAAACCTTGAGGCTTCTCCAATCTCAGGCCTAGCTGCCTGGCTGGTTACCTAACGATAAGGTGTGCCACGCCAATCATCAGCATTACTCATGGCAGCTTGCAGTGGTATAGCGACGAGTGTAGGTTGCGCAGCCCCCTGAAGCCCCTACTGCCTACCCCTCATTCTGCCGATAAGCGTTACTGTCTCTGGTTAGGGAGATAAGAGACCGGCCGTGGACCGGCGCCGAACTCCCACCTCCCAGCGAGACTTATCAACCCCACCTGCCACCGCCCACCTTCGCCGTGTGCCCTTCGTCCGTGAAGCACGAATGACGATGCTGGTCCATCTTGCTGGGTGCACTATCCCTGAAACGGACATTCGATAGCAATGGTTGCATGATCTGATTCTGGTCCTGGGCTTAGTTGCTGTGGCCTGTGGGTCGCCTGCCGCCCAGACTTGAAATTGACACCATGAGCTGATACCCTGCAGCCCTGTGAGCCGTTCAATGCTCAAGGCCGCTGGTGTTGCTTGGGGATAGCCAACCTCCATCCATCGATTCCATACGCATACTTGTCTTTGCTAATACCTGGTAATGACAATTACCTCATAAATTAAGATTATAGCAGATCGCTTAACTAACATGTAGGTTTCCTGTCCTTCAGAGTGTAACCAGTGGGCGCATTAACTTGTGTTTTGATATAGCATCAGTAACCATACTATCCCGCGCGCTGCTTGTGATCGAAAATTTAGATCCTCAACGGGGAAAGGAAATATATACTATAAACATATAATTCGTCGTGAACTATGCTAAGTGAGGTTGAATTATCTTTCGCTGCATTGTAATTTTCCACAAGTTAAGCTACATGTTGTTGTAGTTGCGCGGCTTCGATTACGGCCAACCGCGTTGGCTATTGTTTTGACCATAACAATCAGGTTACCCACGAATAAGTCGGGCAATACCAGCACTCTCTAATGATAAAAATTGTTTCGATAAACAATCCAAACCGCATCGTCCAAGCCACATCAATCAAATCGCACCATCTAGGGGCTATACTCACTTACACCTACACTTTCTCATAAGCTCTCACGAATTCCACTATGTCGATGAATGTGGGAGTGATCGTGGCGATCAACAAGATTGTTGGCGATTCCAGATTTGAGACAGCCATGATAGGCAACCTCCCTTGCGTTGTCAAAGCAGGCATGTTCAGGGTCCAAGAGCTTGTTATGGTATTCCCCGTCGACACATTCGTTTTCGTTAACGGCAACGACACTATACTTCAGAATACCGTACACAATAATGTCCAAGAAGATTCTGGGGCCCGCGGCGTCCATGTCAAGCCCATCATGGTTCATGGTCAAGTGTCTGCTGGCCTTATTGTCAAACTCTTTCGGTTCCCAAGCGTCTATGCCAAAGTACACAAGGTCGCCAGTCAGAACAAAGACCAGAAAGGAGGTACCAACACCCATGAAGCCATTGAATTTGAGAGACTGCAATCCCGCCAGTCCCCTTGGGTTCGGTGTAAAGACATGGAAGCCCTCAGACCCCAAGACTTTCCTCGGCGAACGGCCCGCCTTCGTACCGACTACGACCGTTCCGTTTCTTGACCAAGCCCCCAATATATTCTGCGACCGGGCAAACTGGCCCAGCATCTGGCAGGCGACGCCGACTATGCGAAACCGGCTACCAATGTACGTCTACGTGGTCCAGAACGACTCGGTCTGGGCCACGGCGCTTGAGCGACGACCCGCTGCGGGCCGCGGTATCCTACCTCACGCTCGCATGGGCGTCTGCGGCGAGACTTGTGACTTCCGCGACGACGGGCAAAATACCATCTGGGAGTCGCTCATGCGCATGGAAGTCCCCATCAAGCTAGGCCGGCTAAGGAAGGCCAATCTTGCTATTGAGGGTGTCATCTGGGTGACAAAAACAGCCCCTACGCCTCAGGGACCGCGACCACACCACCAATTCATCATCTTCGCAGTCTGGGATATCGACCAACAGAAACGATTCACACTCAAAAAGACTCGGGGGTTTGCTAAATGGTTGGGATTGAAGATGGTTACCGATTTGGGCCAATATGGGCTGAGCGAGATTGTGCTCGGCGAAGTGGTGTGCGCGGACCAGGGAGTCGTCTATATGAGCATGGACGGCCAGACTGTCATGGCATCCCGCGCTACGCAGGATGCACCCAAGTTAGAGAGATCGAATATCTTCAGTCCGTGGTGATCATTGGCGATGCTAGAGTCTCCAAAAAGTCGGCGGCGGAAACATGCATTCCGAGAAAATCCAAGTCAGTAGCCCATGTGGTTGGTGTCCATGGCGGGGGCTGCACCCTGTTTCATGGTCTGAGCACCCGCATAGAGCTATATAAACCATGAAACGACGGTGGGAAGCAGAGTTGATTGCTTCATTAATTTCGATCGAGACTTCAGGTCGCGTTTAGAAAATACCATTTGCCGTAGTTTCAGCTGCTTAATGTGATCGGATGAATGTGATGCTGCTGCGCCTGCCGGCAACGATGAGATACGCTCTCTGTTGAAGTCGATCATAGCTAAGTGTCAGTCGGTGTCATTGCCTCTTGTCTTTATAAACAACTCCTTGTGAATTACTACCATACGTATTAAAGAAAATCGGCCAACTATAGGGTAGCATCACGAGATTCTCCCAACCTTGATTAATGTCGCTACCTTGTAGCAAGCAACGCTGTCGAACTCGCTAATCATTAAAGTACACATACGAGTACTCTAGGTAATTACGAACTAGCCATCAGTGCACCTGTCATCACTTACACGGAAAGGCATGGTGTCGCACAGGCATATGGAAATCCAGTATCAACCCTTTCTCAAATATGAAGGGTTCACGGATGATCCAATCTTGGTCGAAGCCAGTCCACGAACTCAACCTCGACAGCCCGGGCCGCCGAGGGCGCCATACTGCCAGTATCGCATGCTCTCAATCCATGTAGCATCGCATATCATGGTCATCATCATGACCTCTCTTTTTGGGTCTTAGTTGTGTTATCAAACACCCCCTCGAACAACACAGCAACGGATTGTACGTCGCCATTAGCAAGCGTGAACGCCACAATAACCACTAGTCCTGGGCTCCCTGCCAGTGATGACCAACAACAGCACCGCGTCAACATCACGACGGGGGCTAAATACCTAACCTGCGGTAACTCCACGAAAGAAGCAAAATCCCGCAGCTGCCGGTTTGACGTGCTGCTGAATAACTGGGTGCCGGCCCCCTGCTACGACGTCGATTTTATAGCCGAGTACGAGGACGGTAGCTCGTCGGCGTACCGCGATGCAGCACTGACGCAGCGCATCGAGCTAGGCGGCGAGGCTCTTGGGGCGCTTGAGTTCTACTACACGTCGCGGCGCGACCATGTAAACCACTGCGCGGTTATGTGGCGCAAGCAATTCGCCAATCTCTTCGAGAGGCGGGCCGCCTTCGACAGCGTCATCGCAGACCCCTTTCACACGGAGCACTGCTCGCAGTATCTTCTAGATGCGCCGGGGATGGCGATGAAGGGCGGGGAAGTTGAGTCGACAAAGACATTCGTTGGCTTTGCGGGGTTGTTGGGTTAGAGACGAGTATGGAGCGAAATGAGGAAGGCAGGGACTGGATACTGGGGGCAAACGTGTATTTTTTTATCAGTCAAATATTCGTTCCGGAATGCATTAGCAATTCCTGAGCAGGTGGCCCGTCCACACCACATTGAGGCCAGGAATGTGGCTTTACATACATAGTACCTCGAACATGGCGTAGCAACAAGTGCGATTACGCAATGAATAGGAGACGACCCCGGACAAGCAACAAGGGCGTCTGTGACGTCACATCTCAACCTTCAAGGTTTCCTGCTTTGGCGGGGGCAGTTGCCTCCGGGATGGACTGCTACAAATAACCCCCAGAGACAAACAGCGCATCTTGGGCTCAACCATTCTCCTTACTACTGCTCGCATTCACCCACGTCTGTAAGCCTGCAAGAAACCACAGCACTAAATCCCCCAATCCAACCACCAACATGCCTCTCGACAACTCACAAGACACTGGCGCCACCGGTGCCGCCAAGTTCGTCACCAGCGCCCTCGAAACACGGTGGGCGGCGTCTCCCGCACCGTCGGTAACGTCACAGGCGCAGCCGGCCGCGGCATCGGCGACACTATCACTGGCGCCACCGGCTCAGCGGGCAAGCCCGTTGGCGACGCTATCGGCTCCCTCGGAACGGGCGTCCAGAACGGCGCCTCTGGTGTAGCCAAGGGCGTCGAGAACGCGGGCCAGTGGAAGAAATAACCAACAAGCTGTATGAAAGGGGACCGAGACGGCACGGAACAAATTGTGATACCGAGTGAATGGTGGGCATACGGGGATTGTCCATACATCAACTTGCAAATGCGACTGGCCTGAGTTCTGGTCACAGTTCAAGAAGGGATCGATAAAAATACCGCCCCCGCCCCGTTATGAATAATGATTGATTGATGGACGACGAATTTTGAGACTAGGGTACGCTGATGGTACGTCTGTCATTGGGAGAGCTATCAGCATTGATCAGGTACACCGTAATACACCTCATTTCCCACTTCGAAAGGCAGCCCGCGCTTGGTATTGATCTTCTCTGTAACTCTGTATACCTGATAATACCATAAGCTTGCGAGGCATTCTAGCTACCCCAGAACTGAGTCAGCGTCATCTCGGAATCATTGTCTCCACGCCTCCTGTGCCCTGGTTGGCTTCCAGCCCAGTCCTCGGGCCACAGTCGACACCGTCCTTGGGTTGCTACACAAAGCGAGCTCTGGGATGTTTGGTTCGTCTACTCCCATATCGAAGATTCTCGTGGCCTCGTTCAACCCCACACTCTTCGCTGTATTATCTGGGACTCTACCCGCTTCAAAGCACGCATTCGCGACGCCCTGCGCAACCTCGTGCCAAGTGTGCCGACCGTGGCCGCTGAATATGATCCCCTCCCTACCTGTAGGCAGCTTCTCCCCGCCGTTCTCTAGTAACTCCTCCAGCATGGTACGGTACAGTCCGACGAGGTCCTCGACGTGTACATGGTCTCACTCCTCAGCACCCCGGCCGACCACCACGGTCCGGCCCGCCGCTAGAGCAGCGCGGACATAGACGGGAATCTGGATACTGATCCGATTGAATAGCCCCGTGCCCCCCAGATGAGGCCACTCATGATGACCAGCGTCTTGACACCTAGCGCCAGGCCTGTGTCCACGATGCCAAGTTCCGCAGTGCGCTGCGCGTACGGGTTCGCGGCCTCTAGGCGCTTCTCATACCCGTATATGTCGTCGGTCATGTCGTCAAATTCCTCCAACTCTTCATGCCTGGAGTGACCGATAGCACTGCTTTCGTCATTACCCGAGATGGGCCGGTCCGCGAGGTTCGGGGGCCCGATGTATGGATCATCCACACGTCCTGCGAGCTTCGTGACGCGACCGGCTCCCCGCACGAGGCAGGTGAAATCCAGGTGGGCAAGGGAGGACTGGGACAAAAGGTGGGTGAGTACGGTACCTCCAATGAAGCCAGTCGCTCCTGTGAGCAGGATTCTTGGGGGCTTAGGTGAAGTGTTCATGACTGGAAATGATCGTGGTGAATATTGAAGTCACTCAGTCTCTTTAGCTTGGTTCCGATCTATCTGTATATGGCGACAACCCGTGATAGTTATATGCCAACTTTCTTATCTCTCCGAAGAGCATGGGATTTACTACTAGTTCCGCTTCCATCCCCCCTCAGTCCGCGTCCGTCCGTTCCTCCGTCAAGCCCGCTCGCACAGCTTCGCCATACACGACCGTTAGGACTTCGTGAAATCCTAATTCCCACTTATATCTCCAACCTAATAACGGGGATATAGATTGTGAGCAGTGCAGTGAATCGGCGTCAACGTCGCATATGTCAGCGATTCAATGCCCTCTTGATCGGAGTTCCCCCGCAGCACTCCTTTTGGGAGGAAATCGGCCGCTGCTTCAACGATGATATACCTAAAGTTGGTCAGGTTAGCGAAGTCACATACGGTTGCCACCAGGAAAGGGGGGTATCGGAAGTCGCCGAGCTCTCGACCCGCATTGCTCCCTAACCGGAGTCTAGCAAGCGGTACCCCCGATTTCGATAGCGCGTGTTATAAAGTGCCGGGTTGATCGGCGAAATCTTCGACATCTTGTTAATGTTGGTCTACTTAATTACATGATCGCATAGCATGAGTCGGGAAGTCACATCGTCATTCCAAGATCAGTAGAAGCCTATCAACCAGCACCAAGATGACTTCGCCAGCAAAGGACCCGGAAGCGCTATTGGGGACGTTGCTTTCAACCATCGAGACAAGGATCATACCACTGACTGCCGAGGGCGTCGCATCAGGAAGCAAGCTATTCGGCGCCGCGATCCTCCGCAAAGATGACCTATCAGCCGTGACAGTGGCCACGAACAACGAAAAGGCCTCGCCGCTCTTGCACGGGGAAATCAACTGCATCCAGCAGTTCTTCTCTTTGCCGGAGACAGCAACGTCATCGAGACCAGTGTCCAAGGACTGTCTTTTCCTGGCGACGCATGAGCCGTGCTCGCTGTGCCTCAGCGGCATCACATGGTCCGGCTTCGACAACTTTTACTATCTATTCACCTACGAGGACAGCCGCGACCGCTTCAGCATTCCTTACGACATCCAGATCTTGCGGGAGGTCTTCCGGGTCCCGGCGGTGAAAGGCGCGCAAGAAAGCAGCGAACAACTTGAGAGGCGTCCGCTGTATAACCATTGCAACAAATTCTTCATGGCCAAGAGCTTTGCGGACCTGATGGATGAGATAGCGGGCGGCGAGGAGAAGAAGTGCAAATGGAGAGGAGAGATCGAAAGAGTGAAAAAACTTTACGATGGGTTGAGTGAGACATACCAGGCGGTAAAGTCCCAAGGGCCTCAAAGTGCTAGTGTGTGGAAATAGTATGTCCTGTAAATGCTCGAAAGATGACTTGCCAACTAACCATTTTTCGGATATCCTGAGGGGAAGAGGAAAAAGAAGAAGGGGGGAACTGAAAAGGAAAAAGTGCCTGGAGACGCATGTAGTGTCATAAAGACCCTAGAGTTACCAATTACTTAATCACAACATTAGCTTCTCAATATTCAAATGTTGTTGGGGACATCGGACATATTTAGCCACGTGAGCTTGCCTTGACAGGATGGGGAAAGGGAGAACAACCATATAGCAGTCCTTCCCGATTGTCTCTAATCTCTTGTGTAGGGTATATACCACGAATAACAAACTTTACATGGGATTTCACTCTATCAATGCTGCCAGTCGTACTCAATGGTTGGTTTTATTCCAGTGTTATATATTTGAACTTTGTTTCTAGTTGAGAGTTCTTAGGTGGGAATATTCAAGGGGTCAAAAGGGGTGCTATCTAAGCCTATCCTCCAGCGATCCCTCCGAGATGGGCGTCGGTTGTTCGTCCACACAAACGTGAGGCGCGTTGTCCTCCATGCAAGATACATTTCTATAACGGCTAACAGCACTGCTTCGAGTGGAGGCCTTCTGGGATGCTTTGCTGAGGTTGCTAGAAGAAGAGGCATGTCGGGAATCGCTGCCTTGACTTGGGAACTTTGCCAATATCTCCTCCAACATGGCGCGGCTCGACAATCGTCTATGACCAGCTAAAGGTACGTCCTCAAGAGGCTGAGGGGCCACTGTCTTCCTCCTCAAAGCCTCAGGAGGTTGGTCTAGCAGAGGCATCAAACTGTATCGTCTAAGACTGTCTAGTAGAGTAGTACCTAGACTTTTGTCTTGTTGGTCAGCAAACTGGGAAGTACTCCGTCTTCGATGAGTTGCAACTCCTATAGAAGATCCCATTCTTTTCTTCACATGGTTTATAGGGCTTCCCGTGGATGATCCGCCAGACGGACTCGTAGAGGTTGGGAGGACGCTGATCGAAATCAAAGAATCTCCGTCCGCGTTGGGCGCTGGAGTGAATCCCCGATGAGCATCCACCCCGCATTGATATAATGTTGGGGTGTGCTGACTGTCCGGGTGCAGATTCTCTTGTACGAGCTGGGGCACGATCCAGTCAGCGGTGCACGACCGTGACCTGAGTGGAGGGAATGATACAATGTCGCGTTGATTGGACATGGTGACAGGCGTCTTTGTCTGTTCGACAGCCCGTTTGGGTGGCAACGGTGTTGAGCTAGGTCGGAGCATCTGCCATGGGGATTCGTTTTGGCGTGGATTGAAGTGATGGGTGCCAGCTCCTGATAAACCACTTTCTCTTCGTGTGTGCACACTCGAAGCTGACGAGGTAGTGTGGGGGTGCAACACCTGGAAACGGTATCGCCATTCTGAGGACTTGGACAAAAGGAGCCTTCTGAGGGTGTATACTAGTCACACTCTGTTACGCTTTGCCTTGTCATGATGGTAGATTTGTTGTTGCATAGCGCACGGCTGTTGCCATGGTCCTTGGCATATCCTGCAGCGCTGAAGACAGATTTCACGGAGCTGATAGTAGTGGCTGGCCCTGCAAACTTTGAATAATGTGGGATTATCCCCTTTTCATTAGTGGTACCAGCTCTGGGTCTAGTGCGATCAGACAATATTGCCGAAAGACAACCCGTAGAAAGGTGTTTGTCGTGTAGTGACCGGAGCCCGCCAATGACTATATCCAGTATCTCTACAATGTCTTCCGTTGAGACAAGGAATGTATCGCAGGCTTGACGAGGCTGTACTTCAATGGTATCGGTCCCCGAGGATGGTAACATGCTGGGCCTGGGCTTCTGTGGACATGTTTGATGATCAATATCAGATACCGTCATACAAGTCCCGTGGCGACGATAGGATAGATATCTTTTGATATCCTTCACTATGTTCTCGGTATCTTCGTTCGTTATTGTTGAGTTTCTTCGGGGAGGTGGAAGACATGTGTCAGCGTCTGTCGTGCTCAGCTGCCTGATCGTGACTGGCGGCGAGAATGGCTTCGTAGACTGCTTGGAACTCCCAAGTCCATTCTCAAGGTCGCAAGAGCACTCGGGAACTCTTTTGCTAACGAAAGGGACTGCATTCGCATTCGGGTTTGGCGATAGACTCGTGGGACCTGGCGGCTTCGTATCATCAATGCGATGCTTCCCGAGACCAAGTATATTTCCAGGGGACGGCGAAGTCTTGGATTCGGGGTCGAAGGCCAAGCTTCTAGCCCCCTTCGACGGGATATCTGCGCCAGAATCTACGGCATAGTCAAACGGTTCTGGTCCGTACGTCTGTGTCTCTGTTGGCAGCCTTCTCAATTTGAATGTTGGTTGGGACTTACATGGTGACTTCCCAACCGACTGCTGGGCGCACTGTAGAACCGATCTTCGCCAACACTTTCATTTGATGGTCGCAATGACGCAGGCATATCCTGATGAACTGTAGAGTAGTAAGGGGAGGTTTGCGTGAATAGGGATACGAGACTGTATGTATGTATGTATTTCAAGGCGGGTGGTGAGATGTCAACAGTGCCCCAAGTTAATGGATATCTCCAGTCGCCATAGACGTGGCTAAACTTACGCAACTCTGCACAGTTCCTTCAACCTAGTGACGCCAAATGCAATTGCACCTTCCCTTGCATGCTTAAGGCTGTGCCTTCCTGGAATCGAGGTAAACATTGACACGATCCCGTCCACCGAGGTCTCGGTAGAACACCTTGATTAGTTACTTCAGACCCGTTTGTAGGAGATTCAAATGCACGATGTGAGTAACTCAGGTACTGAGTTAGTTCAGTCCCAGGCAGGGAAAACGTGCACCACCAAGATTCAGGTGACCGGTGCTTTTCTTGGCTAGGCGTCCCGATGACGGATCCTGTTTCCTGTTCCGTTAGGGGTGGTCGTAGGAGTTGTAGGAGTCGCCCGGGTTCGGCGTCAGCCGCTCTCCAATGACATCAAACCGACAGCGATTACCCAAAACCGTACATTTTAACCCTGGAAAGTGGCCTGACAGAGCTTGCAACGCCTCCCAACAAATTCCCGGTCTGGTCGCTGATCGGTGACTGCACCCGAGGCACTGGAAGCTGAGCGAGTGCATCCCAGAAGAAAACTGCGTTTATAAACGCAGAATTATGCCCGTCCTTGGATTGAGTTGACGAAACAGGGCACGAGACCATCCAAGTCGGCGTCAAGAGGAGGCCGTTTGGCCGCCCGCCCTATTCTTCCGCGGGGTCTCTAGGCTACAACGGGGAATGTCGGGTCCCTTGGAGGGGATACCGGCAGCGCTAATGCAGGGTGCCAGGCCCAGAAGCTGGGCCGCTGTCAGCGATTGTGATTCTCGGCTCTCCCACCTCCCACACTGACTGGTCTGGATGGCCGCCTCCGTCTTGTCGACGGATGTATAAACTGCAAACACAGCACCTACCAGGCTACATTCGACAGACCGGGACATCACGAGCACTCTTTCCTGCTCTTGTCCATTCGTTGATCGTCGTTTTTCAGCTAACATGGGCTGTCCCATACGACGGAGTCAACCGCCAAGTAAAGAACGGCAGTAACATTTACCTAACCTGCAGGAACAGCAGCTGATTCATGCAGGCGCAAGGGGGCTTAGGTGCTGTTATGCCGCTGGCTTGGTTCGCAGACAACCGTTTATTAAGAGGCACATTGCCAGCACCTTGAGCGGTGTGATGTTGAGTTGGGCACACCAGTTTAGGCGTCAAACTATACTAGCACAACAGTCTAGGATCCGTTATAACTAACTGGCCCATCACATCGTCACTCCCGCCATCAGCTTAAAATCATACTGTTTTTCCCTCCTTTCCTTTTCCACAAAGAGCGTTACAATGTGCATAGCACTCGTATCCACCTCCCATCCGGACTACGCGCTCATCGTTCTCGACAACCGGGACGAGTACGTGCTGCGGCCAACCAGTCGTCCGAAATGGTGGACTCACCAAGAATCCGGGAATAAGGTCCTCTCGTCACGCGACTTGCAGAGACGGGAACGTGGCACATGGATGGGAATGACCAAGTCGGGCCGTCTCGCCGTCCTCACAAACTTTCGCGAGACCATCGATGACACAGTACACCCGATTCACGGCATTCGTAGTCGCGGCGGTATGGTGACTGCGTGGCTCGGTGCGCCCAGCGACGAGACTCTGGACCAGTTCGTCACTAAGATGCTCGAGGGTGGCCTGGTAAAGGGCGTGGGCGGGTTCTCTCTCATCTGCGGCGACCTCAAGCCAAAAAAGGAGCAAGGAAGAACTGAACGGTAACTGGGTCCAGGAGCGCGAGGTTGAGCCGCTGGTCATCATCTCCAACCGCAGTGAAGCCGTCGACGGGGTACCCCGGATTGGGGGCAGGAGGGGTGGTGTTTGGGGCCTCAGCAATACAGTATACGAGGAGCCCGCGACCTGGCCAAAAGTCAAGCAAGGCAGTCAATTGCTCCAGGAAGCGATCGACAAGGCCGTGGCTGATGGGTCGGGCGAAGCCGAGCTTTCGGAGCTATTGTTTTCGGTCCTGGACCACGACACACTACCTGCCGTTGCACGCCGCGCCAAGATGGACTTTGATGAACGACTGGACTTTTTGAAGCAATCTATTTTCATTCCGGCTATCACCGACGAGGACAAGGAGAAGGACATGGTCTACGCAATGGAGCAGGGCAGGATGAAGGCCGCTTTCAAATACATTGAAAACGAGAGCGATGAAATCCTCGAGGCTTCTCGGCATGACGATGGGACCTTATTCGACAAGGGTGCATACGGCACTCAGAGGCAAACCATCATACTAGTTGATTGGGATGGAAATGTTACTTACAAGGAACGGGCACTGTTTGACGACCATGGCAATCTCGTCGAGCACGGGAAAGGTGATGTGACTTTCAAGTATACCATTGACGGATGGAACTGAGGCGAGGAAAGAGGCCCAATTAGATCAGACAGATGGCTGCGGGTTGGGTTGCGGTGACGATCGGTACGATACATCATTTAGGATGAGCAGTATTGGTGTTCGTAGGCTTCCCAATACAGTGTACTTTGAATGACATTATATAACTCGCTAGCCACCTAATTGCATCGTCAATGATCAATGATGGATGATTGAGTGCCTGCGGAAAATATTCCGCCTCAGGTCGCCCACTGGAGAGAGCTTGGCGCTATTCTGGCCAATCAAAAACAAGACAACTTGGGCATTTGATCCCTGCGTCCAAGTGACGACAGGCATCTAGCATCCGCTGCCCCAAATCGAACTTTCTGATCAGTCTGATCAGAAAGACAAAGCCGCATTCCAATCCAATCTCGAGATTGCCGCCGACCGCGACTCAACCAAATTCTCACCGCCGACCATGAGATAGCGACTGATTTCCTTGTTGACCAGACATTTCCCTCACCATGTCGGTCAACACAAACTCCCTCCAGCTCTCCGACTACCTGGAGAAGCTGCCAGGCACCACCTTCAAGCGGCTCTACCAGCAGCCTTCGACTGCCTTCGCCATATTCCGACGCATGCTCCCGCACCTTGCCAAGACCATCGTTATGGCCATGCTGTACATGCCCACGCCCTTCCTGATCTCCGACCTCGAAATCTGGGTCAAGCCCAACTCGAAGCGCCAGAAGGACCAGGCCCTCGCGACTTTGCGCAGCCTGCACATCATCCAGAGCGCCGGACCCCAGTCCATGACCCTGACGACCAACTTCCGGAACAGTTTGCGGCTTGCCCTCGAAGGCGGCGGCGACCACCATTCCTTTGGCGTGCCCTCCACCCTCCCTGTGCCCGCCGATGTCGACCTGGGATTTCTAGACCGGTATGCGCGAAAGAAATGGGACGACATTCTTCACTACGTTGTAAACTCCGTCGAGTACTCGGATATGCGCGAAAAGGATACGGGCGGCGGCGGACCTAAGGCTTCCGTCAAAGAATTGCTCATCGCCGGTCGCCTCGTCGAGAAACGAAGTGTAGCTACAATCAGCATCACACAGGCGGGCTTTACCTTCCTGCTGCAGGAGGCCAATTCGCAGGTGTGGACGCTGTTGCTGCTGTGGCTTGAAGCTGCCGATGCGAATGTGGAGCGTGCTGGTATGGACAGCGTGGACATGCTGTCATTCCTGTTCCTCCTTGCCTCCCTAGAGCTGGGTCGAGGCTACAGTACAGATGCCTTGACCGAGCCGCGGCGGAATATGCTGCCATACCTAGTCGACTTTGGTCTGATCTACATTCCCCGCATGACCACCAGCAATATTTTCCTACGCGGCTGGCCACTACTCTTACGAGCTCAGAGTCCAGTCTGAGATCTGTGTCGGCTGGCTTCTTGGCCGCCTCGGAAGGGGGCATATCAGACGCAGGGGACAAGAACGCCATCATCCTCGAGACCAACTTCCGCGTCTACGCGTATACATCATCACCACTGCAGATCGCTGTTTTAGCCCTGTTTTGCGAACTCAAGATGCGATTCCGCGAACTGGTATCGGGAAAGTTATCCCGGCAATCTATCAGGAAGGCCGTAGACATGGGCATCACCTCGGATCAAATCATCTCTTACTTGGCAACACATGCACATGAGCAAATGCATCGATTAGCCGCCGCACAGAAGAAGCCTCTGTTACCACCTGTCATTGTTGACCAGATCCGTCTGTGGCAGTTGGATACGGAGCGCATGAGCGTTTGCCCCGGCTTTCTCTTCAAAGACTTCGAGAGCGTGCGCGAATACGAGGACATGGCCAATTTTGCCGGCGAGATCGGAGTACTCAAGTGGCGTAATGATAGGAAGGGCATGTTTTTCACCAACAAGGTGGAACAGATTAAGGATTTCAGTCAGTTCACTTTCCCTGCTCCCTCCCCTTGGTCTTTCTCTTGACAATCATGACTGACTTGTGGCTCTTATAGTGAAAAACCGACGTAAAGCTGAACAATAAGTCAGGAGGAGTCAGCACTAACACATTGGGATGGCGTTCTATTGAGAGGCTCTTCGTCACGAGACTCCTGTCAAATGACATGGTGTCGAGGAGCAATGAAGGCGATGTGATATCCAGGTACCTAGACATTCAAGTTGTCGGCCATTCTCCTATGGCCTTTGGGGGTAGAGTGAGCAGTTCCTGGTGTATGTGCGTGTGTGTGCGCGTGTGAAAGTCAGTATCTAACATAATGCAACCGTGGATGCGAGGTTTGTTTTGTGTGAAGCTGCCGGATTAGTTACTGTCTATTCAGCATCTACCTTGGATTCGCAACTGGTTATGTAGACATTTGAATGACAATGTAGTCGACTGAATAACATGTTGGGTAAGTACATGTAAAGCGCGTCTCGTGCATGGTTTCCAATCGAAGTAGCTACTAAACGTTGGAAGGCATAAGGGACAGGGAAGCAGGCCAGTTGAAAGATGTCTGGCCGTCCTTTCCTCACGAGTAGGAAATCTCATGTCACATGTATCATATCTTCGCCCTCACTTTCACCTTGAACTTCACCTTCAACTTATTCAATCACAAACATACAACCCAGAACTCCAAGACTTCAGTGCTCCAGGAACCAAACAACACTGCTTCGATCGATCCGTCATGAACGCTGATCAAGCGGATACCCTGGAATTGCTCAGGACGACGTTGCACATCTACCGTGTCGTTCTTGTTGGCACTTTGAGGGCATGCTAGGATCTCCTCAAGCTCCATTTCAGTGCACACTTGTACCTCCTGAAAGTATGGATCCCTTACTTCGCCGTCATCATTTGCCGTATTATGCTTCGGGCAGTACGATTGCCCAATCGCCACTTCGCCGCAGCACCGTTGCCCCCAAGGATGAGCGACCACGCGGTGGCATGACGAACCACTCGCGAAAGGTGACGCCAACCGGGATTGTCGTGCCCAAGTCACCCGCGGCTACAGCAGCTCACACATCGCGCACAGCTATCCCGACCTTGTACTCGTCTCAGACCAACAACGAGAACATCCCTCCAAACGGCTCCAAAGAGAGCCTCAAGACCAAATACAGACCCTTTGGAAGTTTGCCCAAATCACGTACGCTGGATGTCTTCTCCAATCTGACGGCATCTCTCTCCCGGGGTTCCTTACCAAGCTTTAGCCGTACAGTCTCGTCTTCATCGGGGGCCAGCGTAAATGAGGAAGCAATCCATAGGCCCCGTACAGCTTCTACCACATCAACTCAGGAAGTCGAGGTCGTTCATCCCATGCAGGTGACCAACGCCCAGCCGTGTGAGTACTGGACAGGACGCTTCATGGCTCTACAGGACCGGCTTCACTCGGAATTGTTGCTCCCGGAGAACCTAACCACTTTGATCACGGCACATGCGGGTCGTTCTCAACCAACTCCTGCCCCCGTGGCTCTCCAAAATACTGCCATGCCGATATCATCATCCATTCCTAACTTGTCATATCTCCGCAAGACAGGCCACAAGCACACATCATCAACCTCGAGCACTGCGTCCAACCGGACCTCAACAGAGTTGGACGCCACACTCCTCATGGACGAAGACAACCGAGCACGGCGAGTATTTCTTCACCTCGAAGCATTGTGCATCACGAATGAAGCCAAGAAAAGTCTACACACTTGGCAGTATAACTACGCAAGACGCATGGGTAAGGAGTGTCTCTTGCCCAAAGGCGAGTCGAACAAGGGATGGGTTGGCCGCCTTCTAGGAAAACATGATCATGGCAGTAAGAGAGGGAATATGATTGGTGTTGTCTGAAGGGTTCGCTTGGGCTGTACACTTAACAAAGATACCACATTGTTATCCCAAAACTTCTTGGAAGAGATACTGGGCAAGGAAACTATAAGATAAGAGAAAATACAGGAAGGTCGGTATACTTACCTTAGCTTGAAGCCCACACATCGGATTCATTGACAGATCATATACCCAAAGACCGAGTCAATGTCCAATACTTACACCTTCCCCCAACGCCAACTGCATTATCCGTTTGAACGTCCAATATCTGGAAGTTCCTCGCTTTCAATGCAAGAATCTCGGCTAGTTCGTTATGATTGGGGGCATGGTGACCTGGCTGGGGTGCCTATTTTCGTATTTATTCTATCCTGATTCTATCCGCCTTGTATCATATCTTACTATTGGCATTCCGCCTCCTCGCTGTGTTCCGCTTGGCGTCCAACACCAACGCAACGTGATGGCTTAGCGCCACGATGTCGCCTTGCTGATCCATGATGACGACCTCGAGATCCTGCCGCCCGTTGCGGATCTGCTTGGCGCGGACGCGGACAAACAGCCACTCGACGCCCTCGGAGGGCAGGGCCTTCTTGATGTCCAGGTTCAGCAGCAGAGTCGGGTACCAGAACTTGGCCAACGGCAACCGTTTCTTGTCGCCGTTTCCAGAGGACGAAGAGGAAGAAGTAGAAGGAGACTCCCGTTCCTGGCGTGCCGTTACCATGCTCTCGATTACCTGCGGCCACAGATCCGACACCAGGCCGAGGCTCGCGTCGGTGAACCGCTGCGCCGGGTCCGAGAACCGCACCCACTCATCACATAGGCCATCGGCCGCGTGCCGTCCGCCGCGCGGCAGGTAGATGCGCATTTGCTGGATCACGCGGCGGAACTCCGGGAACGGCTTCGCTGTCCACTCGGCCCAGTGCGCATCGTTGTCGCTACCACCAGTGAGGGCGGCGAAGTCGGAGGGTGTCGGGGGCGGCAGCGGCTCTAGCTGCCAGCCCGTTGCGAATGTGGGACCAGACTCGGACGCGAGGTTGGTGTGGGTGATGTAGGCGACGACTTCTTCCCTCTCGCTGTCAATTTCTCCTCCTCCCCTCTTGCCGCTGCGACAAGGTCACGTGTACCGTGCTGGTCTGCCGGCCCAGCTTGACGTCGCGCACGCGCAACGTGGCGGGTCCGGCCTGGGTCCGGCGCAGGAACTCGGCGTGCAGCGTGATAGCGTGCGGTTGGCTTTGCGTGGCCAGGGTGGTACCGAAGTGCAGCGCCGCGCACCGCAGCAGCACCGAGGTCACGACGCCACCGTGCGGCACGCTGCCTACACTCCAGGCCGGGTCAAAATCGGCGCTGTAAGTGTGGCTGTCGACCTGCTGTACGGCGGTCGCGGCGGCGAATGTAGGAACCGCTGCTGGTGGCGTTTGGACCGGCATTCTTCTTTCAACTGGGTATACTGGAGTTGGAGATCGAGGATGTAGCAGTGAACGGGCGAAGGGCTATGATGTGTCTAGGGATCTATGTTCTATCATGCTCTAGTCTATTGATGCATGGTCTACCCGTGAGAGCAGAGAGAGTAGGTCGGGTGCCCTGGTTTGTAAAGTCTGGGGTACTGGACCTCGGCTGCCCCGCGCCATGGTTAGGTCAGGTCAGGCCGCCGATCGACCAGAGGGCACTACGGTTTCGATGGCTTATTTGGACCTCCTTTTCACAATTCAATCACGCATTGCAACTTTGGTCACTGGATTCCCCATCAAGACTACACTGCGTTTAGGATTATCGAAGCGGCGGAAAGCATCTTGACGGAGCTCAGCATCGACAGCTGCCTCCAAATGATCTTGGATCCGGCCGACGTCGGCGGCATCGACGCTGTGGGCCGAGTCGCACCTCCGTTTCCTCCTCCCGTACTTGTCGGCGGTTCCAGCACATTCTCCCGCGTACACGCATGCGGGTCCCAGCCGTATCCCGGGCACGCCTTGAGGCACGCCGTCATCTCGGCATTGCTTGTCGGCGACGTGGGCAGCAAGGGCCACAGGATGTTTTGGGCGCACTGTCGGGCACATCCGACGCTGGCGCACGACATGTTGGTAAGCCAGCCTTCCAGGTTGCCCAGCCCTCCCCACCAGTGGCCGCCTCTATCGTATTGCGTCCACTGCGCGCTCGGGTCGCTGTGGTCGTTGCCCGTGATGTTGAACTCGGGCTGGTCGTACATGGATTGGCTGGGCATGTAAAAATCAATGGGCATCCTCGGGTCGTTGGTGAGGTTGAAAAACTTGTAGGACAGCTCGTACGGACCCCCGTCCGGGAGCGATCCCGGGGGAGAGTGAAGTTGAAGCTCGTAACGTTAGTCGTCAGACAACCGGCCACGAAACCTAGAGCAAAGTCGGTCAGTCTGGCAATGCGACGAGATAGAGGCGCGCTGCCCTAGCCCCGCGGGTGGCTGCATACAATACGGCATCCAGTATTTCTCCCTCCCAGGCGGGTCCAAGGGTGCGGCAGCCAGATTGATCTCCATGTACGGCCAGTTGCAGCCTTTCCTTTGTGTGATCTCATTGCACGGGTCATGGGCACTGAGGTTGACTCTCACCAGCGTCGGCTCGCCGACAGCCACGGCTGGTACCAGGTCAAGGACTGGGTTGTCTCTGTAGTAAGCCGAGACCAGACTCGAGCTGGCGAAGAACAAGAGACCTGAAATCAACCATCTCATCATTTCGACTCTTGGTGTAGCACACGATGACGAGAAGAGGCGTGGTTGACCTGTTGACCGCTGCGGCTGAGGCTGCCTAATGGGGAAGCACGAAGACCCCTGTTCCGAACCTCCCCCAATTGGGACTTCACTTCGGACCGGTAACGCGCCGTGTATCTGCCATGACATGATACCGCATATCGCATATTCTCAAGCTTCTAAGGTCTTTGGGCCTGGTTTAGTGCTCACCTGATGCACTTACTTCGCTGCTGCGCCAATTGCACCTTTTACTACGGCAATACGCGACGTGCGCGACTGGGCGGGGAGTGCATGTACGTACATACTCTGCATTGCCTATTTCAGTCAAGTCAGTTGGAATAGCATCATCTTAGATGGCCGACAGCAACGGGTTATAAGGCCGAAGTGGTTTCTTCCTGGCGCCGTGTCTGTGTTCCCTACGACCTGCCCCCTTAAAATTATTTTCCTACAATCCATTGCCTTACTATTGTGAACGTTGAAGCATTGGACTTTTATAGCAACACGCCAGACTTCCTCCAAGACAAGATGTCAGACGGAAAGAAGGTTGGCGGATCTCTTTATTACTATGCCCCTAATGCTGGAGCAGCCGACTTTTTCATGGCGGCCTTTATCGTCACCATGGCCTTTCATCTCGTCCAATGTTGGTAAGTCGGGATTAGTTCACTGCTATCTGGTAACTCATGCTGACTTCGGACATGGCAGGCGATTCAAATGTTTCAAAGTCACGGCGTTGTATCCATTTTGCGGCGCTCTGTTCACCGCAGGTTTCGCTTGCCGCCTCTATGAAACTAGACATTACGATAACATTCCCGTGTATATCGCTTCTCAGTGCTTGATATACTTTGCCCCGTAAGTTTCTACCATAACTTCAATCTTGGAGCTG
The DNA here is from genome assembly GCF_038363985.1 of Apiospora kogelbergensis. NCBI lineage: Eukaryota > Fungi > Ascomycota > Sordariomycetes > Amphisphaeriales > Apiosporaceae > Apiospora > Apiospora kogelbergensis. The sequence goes on from NW_027117422.1 coordinate 3,738,155, forward strand.
GAACAACCGGGACTGACACGCACGCTGCTCGTCACCAGGCCCCTCGTCGAGCTTGCCAACTACCACATCCTTGGCCGTCTATTGTACTATGTGCCCTATTGCACCCCAATCCACCCTGGACGTGTCCTTACCACGTTCGGTGCCCTTTCCGCCGTTGTTGAGATCTTGAACGCCCTCGGAATCTCCTACATTGCGAATCCTAACGCCAGAGCCAACATTCATCAGCTAGGCGAAATCCTAACCAAGGTATCCCTCTTCTTGCAAATAGTGGTCATCAGCCTGTTCATCGTCCTGGCTTCCACCTTCTACAACCGTTGCCGCCGAGCCGGTGTGGCGAACCACAATGTTTCCATGGTTCTATTGACCCTCTACATCAGCTCGGGTCTCATTTTGGTCCGAACCATCTACCGACTCGTCGAGCACTTCAGTACTTCTCGCTCGCAGCTAACGGACCCAAACGTCGACTGGAGCGCGGTCAGCCCTATTCTGCGCCACGAGTGGTTCTTCTACGTCTTCGAGGCCGCCGTCATGCTGGTCAACATATTCCTATGGAACGCCCTCCACCCACGACGATACCTCCCCGAGAGCTACCAAATGTACCTAGCCCAGGATGGCAAGGCAGAGCTAGCCGGCCCCGGCTGGGAGAGCGGCCAGAACCTTTGGATCACCCTGATCGACCCATTCGGCATGATGCAGTGCGCACTGGACCGGGAGAATGATAAGAAAGATGGCAAGCAGAGGCCTTTCTGGGAAAACAATGGCTACCATCGAAGCAAAGCCACCGTTTAGAAGTCCATGGTCAGTGTCGTGAGCCTTATGGGCACCTTCTTATTCCGTTCTCGAACTTCGGAGGGGTATTCTAATGGTGACATTGCTCGGGCTCTGTTTCACTCAGGGTTTTGTTTTTTGCACGAATATAGATTGGGATTTTTGATAGATACCCCTGCCTGTCTTTCCAGATATGACAGATTATAGAACAATTTTGCATTTTCATTGCATTGCTTTCTATCAGTTTGATGCGTAGACCATCCTTCTTCGTGTGGCACCCAAGTTGATTTGCTTACTATACCCCTCCCATGTACATTTGTATAGCTCTGGAGTCTTTCAGTGAGTCTCATCTATGTACATGCATACATATGTACGTGCGTACTCTGGCCTATCGTGTGTCGGCGACGCCGTTGTGGCAGGGCGATCGGTTAGCTGCACGACACTAGGTCGTATCGGGGAATGTGGTTGGCCAAGACTTTGCCTCCGTCCAGTCTGACTGCATATCATCGACCCCCTAGTCCGAACTAGGCTATAACGTGTACAACTACCAGATGATGTGACCCTTTGGTCAAAACTCGTCCATGCGCCGCCCATTTGAAGACGGCTTCATCATTCCCGTACCACCAACGTACACCACCCGCTTCACCGACGACTATTGACTCTGACCCCCCGTTGTCCGCTAAACTTGGTCTTCGCCTATTTTGTGTATTCTCTTGTGGGGGCCCCTCCTTTACCCGCTCCAGGAATGGATGTACCATCTGATTCGAACCGCCGGTATTGCTGGGAGTGTCTGAGACGCAGGCTCGAATGTGACTCTACACGTCCCGTATGCGACAAGTGCCGCCAAGCCGGCGTCGTGTCCTGGGTATGAAGACAAGAAGCCTCTGAGGTGGTTAGCCCCAGGCAGGGTGACGTCTCGAAATCGCAAACCCAAGGCAGTCAATGCCAAGAACAAAAAGAATAGGAGACAGGAGGATTCTGCTCTTAGTGTACAGTCACAAGTCACTGTAGACTTCGAACAGGTAGTCCGAAGATCTGCTGAGCTGTACAACGGCTCCTTAATCCCGGTCATCCACCTCAGAGACGATGTGTCTGAGGTTGTCCAATCCGCGTGCTATTGCAAGTTGACTCTCGACCCCGAGCACCACACTAATAGCGGTTTCGGCTGACCTAAAAGTAGTCAATATACGTATCTACCCGGCTATGGCCCCCTGGAACATTTGGGCCCCAGTCCCTTCATCAATCCAGTCCCGTTAGAGACGATACAGTACGCCTCTGTGCCCATACGGCGTACCTTTGTTTGCTTAGCTATCGGACATTACCTCCATCAGATACGGCCACCCAAGGTGGAAAGTGTAGAGCTCTGGTGTCGTTTCCATACCGAGAAGGGGTTGAGTCTCCGCGGTATTTCCGAGGACGTCGCCCTCACTACCGATCCCAGAGGCTTTGACTATACTGTGTTCAGCATCATGTTTCTTATGCTTATCGACGTAAGTGCTCAAGCATTGCCAGGCTAAGACACACCCCTCCTCCCCCACGCCGTGTTGTGACTATGCCGATGCCAACCTATTTCGACCTGGAAGTTACTTGGCTGACCAATGACTAGCTGTCCTATGGATCACCGCGGAATTGGCGTGTCCACTTCCTTGCGGCTATGAAAGCGTTGGATTGCCGCGGGGGCATGAAGGAGGTTTACGAAAGAAGTGTTTCAACACGGCCTACACTGAAGTACTTTATGATGTAAGTTCACCAAAAATTCATCTTTCCCGTGCAAGCCATCATTTACTAAGGCATCAAAAGCCTAGGGGTACTCGCTAGCTCAACGAGTCCTCCCGAGGACTTTCTCGTGACGACTTCAGACACAGACTTCTTGGAAATGGTCTACGGCAAGGGAGATTATCCGACGCTGATATGTCCGCCGCCTCTGTTCCTGGTCATGAACCAAATCAACCGGCTGCGGCTTCAGACAACACAGCCACCAGAACTGCACGAGCCTGACTCGCCCTCGGCCCAGGACCTGCTGTCCAAGATCCACACCTTCGAGCCGAATACGTGGGCGAGCCTGTACCCGGAGTCGTACCCGCAGCTGTTCCTCCTCGCTCGCATATACCAATCCGCGGTGGCCCTTTACTGCATCTCGGCACTGCGAAAACTGTTCCCCACAGGGTCCCTGTACAACCTTCTGAGGCTGCGAGCCATCCACGCGGATGCGCTGTTTGTCCTCTTACGAGAGGCAATTACCTCCCCCAAAGACAAAACTGTGTCTTATGTGGCCTCTGAATGTCGCTGGCGTCGAGGCGGCCACGAGACCCCTGTCGGATCGCCTTTTCGTTGAGGAGGCACTGGACGTGATAAGTCGGGGGTTAGGGACCGGCTACCCCCAGATGGCGTGTTCGGCCATGCACAGGCTCTGGGACTCGGGTAAGACGGAATGGGATGATTGTTATGTTAAGCCATATGCATTTCTTTCTTAAGACTATGGTGGTTTCTTTTGTCTGGACATTGCTACAGTCGCCACCACCGCTGGTCGGGGTTTGCACTAATACGCGAATTAAAAATCCCTTCTGGGCATATTCTCTGTTATAATTACCTTGCACTTACTACACTTCCAAATGAGCTTCTTCCCAAAGCCGCGATCTACTTGGCATAAAAGCGACAGCGGAGTTCACGCTTCAACCCTGATTGAGAGGGCGTCGAATCCCTCCGTCATCGCCCGCTGTCCTGTTTGTTGGTGGCACAGGCGAAGGATACCGCAGCGGCGTATGCGGTGAAGTAATTAAGACCAAGTCTTCATCGATCGGAGCCAGCCGCGGAGCCCGCCAAACGTGCAGGCGTCGTCGTCGGGCGCCGGGGCGGGGCCGTTGTAGCCACGGAGGAGGCACCGGGGTTCCACCAAGGTGTGGCGCACTGGGCGCCGTTGAGTGACGGAGCCTGAAATCGCGTTACGTCGTTCCCACTGTCGCTGGATAGGATTGCTGGGAGACACCCCCTTCGGAAGAAGAGATGTTACCGGGCGGGGGTGGTCTACTATTGGCTTAGCGACTCCCAGTTCCTCTCCCTGATGTGCGGGTAATGATCTTTGCTGCAACATATCCTGCGATGCTTCTTTGGGATCACCGTTGCAACTCTTGTGGTATCGCTGGTGCTCCTGATCCAGGCTTGTGGTGTCTCTTGAATATTGGGATGACATCATGCTAAGTCTGAAGTATGCCAATGACTGATTTAGATAATCGGCTGGAAACGTCTTTCGCCATAGGGTATTGACTGGTAGCCCTCACGTCCTATATAAGAGACATGCTCGGGCTCAGGCCTCATGATGATAACGCTAAACTTGCAACATATTCGTTGTTATGAAAAGGAAGCTCTTCCCACCTTTGTTTCTTGTCGTTGAACACGCTAAACATGATTATGAACAGAACGTTAGAGTCGATCAAAACTGGTTAAACTTGACAGGCGTTAGCAAACCCATTATATATTTTATAACATATCTTTCCTTTCCACTTATTAGAAACCGTAATTAGTACCTTCCTGGGTATACATCAGAGCGCTATCCACGCACACATCTTGGCAAGACCCTCTAGTATTCATGGGCTGCCAAGTAAATGTATTCGTCCCCCAACAATGAATCATTGTCTTTGTCTACTTTGTTCTGTGGCCCAACCCTAAGGAACTTCTTGTGATTATGTTTTCAGACTAATGGAGCGCAGACTAGGGCGTACAATTCCATTGTCAATAGTTAATCTACATAACCACGTCTGAAAATCATGCCATTGATTCTCAATCCCTGGGCTGGTTTATAAAGCCTGAGAGAAAGTGTTGTACTTGTCCTCGAGTAGGTAAGAGAAACGCCTTGGGGGAAGATGTATTGCATTGTTGAGACTGTCTTGAAATCAGAAGTGCGCTCCAACTGAATGTTTGGCGAATGCGATGTCAATGTGGTAATTACAGGGCGGACATCCTCGCCCCAGTGCGATACTTTTATGTGTAGTTCTTCGGGATATGAGACATAGTCGAGTTTGCTATGGCGTTTCTCAAGATATTCTAGCAACATACCACTTGGGTTCTTTTCCACTCTTAGTTTTAGGGCTTCGATCCAGTGAGGAATCAAATAGCCACGCCGCTTCCACAAAGCCCCTATAAGGAAACCTCACAGCAGTCTTATGATTGCATCCTTCAGAACCTGAATGGACGGACCCGAGGACATCCATTGCTTCGTGCAGTTCTAGTCGTCAAGGAGCTGGGATCTGTCGAGGACGATGGGGTCGCCGATGGCGTAGCCGTTATGTTGGCCTCGGTTGAAGATGCTGGACTCGTAGCTGGTGGCGATGGGGAGCTGCCGGCGCTGGCATTCCTTTGCCCATGATCGATGCATAATGCGTTGCGACAGTGGAAGGGAACAGTGCGAGGTCCTTCTCTTCCCACTGGACCGTCAACTGGTCGTGCTCGATCCATAGATTCGAGAGCGTGGTGTAGATGTCGGTCGTCGAGATGTTGGGGTCCAGGAGGAAGGGCATGGGCGTAGTGACAGACGATGTGCAGATCCACTGCGGATCCGACTCAGCTGTCGAGAAGCCGCTGTGAGAGATGAGTGAGTGTTCGGTAGAAATTTGTTTGAGGAGTGAAAGCATACCTTTGGCAACAGGCGCCGATCCATCTCGTATTAGCACCGTCGACGCTTAATGTGGAGGAGACGATGCTCATCTGCTTCGGGCACACACCCGGACTGAACGTTGGGTAGGTGTTCGTGTACTGCGGCGGATTGCACCTCGTGAATGATGGGTCAATCCAGCCGCTGCTCGGCGGGTTGGTGCTGGTGCCCCCAATGGGTGTGGGTGATGCAATGAAGACGGCGTAGCGGTTGGCACATTCCGGCGGAGGCGTGAAGACAGTCGTCAGAGCTGCCACAGTATTGGTTGAGACGTCAGCCATGGTGATCTACGGTTTTGGCCTTCCCAAGATGTGCTGATCAGATGGGATTGTAGGTGTAGGTGGGTTGATGCGAGGGCATCACTTATCACTGTACAGTTGACGAAGATGCTGCCCGATGACGGACGCACAAACCACACGTGTAGGTGCTACTCCGGGTGCGTGGCGGGGGCCAACTGAAGGAATGGGAGGCTGGGAGGTTGGGAGGTTGCACTCCTGTGGTGGTATGTAGCGCAACTTCTTCTTTGTTTTTGTTTTAATTCCCTTCTGTACACAACGTACAACGTGACGGGAATTGAGCAGGACGTCGTCCCTGGAATCGTCGCACTTGAACCCACATATTCTTGGCATCTTGTTTGCGATAACTACACTACAGTTTGCCACCCTCTCTGATGCGCGTATAAGCATAATGCCAGCCTTCACGCTTCATGTCCGCTCGAACCTTGTAGTTCTCCTCGGCAATCCTCAGAACATCCTTATCCAGCTCCACGACGTTCATGCCCTCGGCGCGGCCCATCCTGCCAATGGAGCCAACATGCGGGAGTGCTAGCTGACTGAGACCAGCAAAGTTGGTCTTTTCCCCTTCTCAGCAGGCCCGCCGGCGTTGACATAGATGACGGCGCACGTATTCTCGAATGCGCGGGTGACAATAGCGCTGTTCAGGAACTCGGCCTCGCCGTTGTTATTGAGCTCCCAGCCCTCGTCGTTGACATCTCTCATGGTCCAGAACGACGGCACGCAGATGATCTCGGCGCCGTCCGAGATGAGCTCCCGGAACGCCTCGGGGAAAGCGAGATCCCAACATGCTACCATACCTACGCGACCCAGCGGCGTGTCAAACGCCTCGTGCGGCTCGTGTGCCGATGAAACCAAGTGGTGACGCTCCGGGTGCCAGAGATTCTTCTTCTGGTACCGGCCTACGACGTCGCCGCTAGACGAGACGAAATAGGCCACGTTGAGCATTGACGGGCCCTCGCTAGACGTGCTGGTGTCATCGTCGGAGCGGGCTTCAACGATGGTGCCGGGCACGATGCAGATATTGAGCTCTTTGGCGAGCGCCTGGTACTTTTCCAGGTACTTCATAGACTCTATGCATGACTGTCGGAACTGGGGATCGTCCGGCACCCATGAAGTCAGGTGGTACTCGGGCAGCACGGCAAGATGACAGCCCTGCTTCGCCGCATCCTTGATGAAGGCTGTCGCCTTGGCGAAGTTCTCAGCGGGAGCGACGGGCTTTGCGATAAGTTAGCATCACGCTGGCAACCCATGCATCAGACGGTTCGGGTGACGTCAGAGGGCGGCGACGTTCTTGAACACCCTGGGCTTCCTGGAAGTTATCGCAGCATACCTGAGGGTGTAGTTGGATCAGAGCGACTTTGAACACAGGTGCCATGATTGGGAGCAGCAATGTACATCCATATGTCAAGCATCGGGTGTCAGTAACGTGCACTATGTATACCTATGTAATGTAAGATGGCGCAATGAGGGGTCTGGATGCTGGAATCTCTTGTGGGGTCCCGACTCCCGAGCTGGTGGGGGGATCGTGGCATCGTGGGGTGGGCGCTGCGCTGCTGGCTCGGCTGTCGGTACCGAGCAGCCGCGCAACGAGTCCTTTCCCGGGTACATGTCAATACATGTCAATGGCACGACAAGCGCAAGACGATTCGTTGGACCATTCGACTGCGGCTCGATTCTGGCACGGTCGCCATACGACCCCGGGGCAAGTGTGCATGGAGAACTGTGCTTCTCGGCGTGAAAGGTGACCGCTGCAACAACAGCAACAACAGCAACAACAGCGGTGATCAGTCGGCATGGCGCTCGAGGGGCAAGCGGCAGTCGGTGCATCAGATTATCTAGATGCGATGGGACCCCCCCTTGGTCAGCGCGCGCCAAACAGCCAAATGTGCCTCCCGGCCAGACCGTTTTAGGGTTAAGCCTTAATTGCGTGATCTGTTTCGCGACCTTTTGCGACGGCTCTATTCAACAATTGTCCACAATAACTTTTCGAGTCGTTGACGGCCAAATGTCATGTCATCCATTCACCGGGGGTTGCGATGGCGCAATCGCCATGGCTCGTAAAAAGAGTGGCCGTCTTCGGCCGTGACTCTGCTAAGGTTATTTAATTTTCTTTCTCCTGACATAGTGACTGATGCCGTCCTCTTCTCCTTCTCTATCGATACTCGACGTTTCAAGTATCGCTTCACGGTTGCGCCCAACGTCCAAGACTTGCGCTCGTCTGGAGATCTGACACTTCGGACGCTTTCTGGAATTCCATTTCCCGTCTTTCTGTTCATTCGTTTCTCGTCCTGTGACTTTTTGTACCGTGGCCTGCACAAGTAGCCGCCCTAGCGAACCCTTCGTTCGCCGGAATCGCCAGGATGCAGTTGAAGCAGCAGGAAAGCGGTGCTCCTGCCGACCACATCCCCACGACTGATAAGATGGGCAACCGTAACGAGTTCACCAAGCAGTCGTCCAGCCTGCCCTTTGGCCAGCCTGTGCCTCTGTCCTCGATATCGGGTCCTACCTACGTGACCAGCCAGCTGCTGGTTCAGCAAATCGCATATAAGCTTTCCGACAAGATCTTCTCCTATTCGCCCGAGACATTCGACCTCGATGTGGCTGTTAAGACTTGGAGCAAGAACAACGACCAGAACATCCATGGCTACAGCACCAATGTTGTGCCGCTCCAGACTCGTACTGGTGCCGGTGCATTCGCCCTGGGCTACATCTTCTCCAAAGACTTTGACCTGAGCAAACGACACATTCCCCAGACTCTGCTGGCGCCATCGCTGAGCCTGCGCAACCTGCGCTCGTCTCTGGACCAGCTGGCTCTGCTGTACGGTGTTGCCAGCCCCTTCGTAGCCCACATTGCGGCCGCCGACTACGCCAGCAGCGGCGGACTTGTTCCAGAGTACGGCTCCGCGATGCAGCTGGCCGAGGAGCTTGGCCTTGGTTTGGTATCCAGTTCTTCAGCATATGAGGCACAGCACATGTCGCTGTTCGCTACGCTGATGGCCAAGGTCCTTCCTACACTTCACATCTATGATGGCGTCCGCACTTCTCGCGAGACCACCCGCGTCATCGACGTCATAAGTGAGGCTGGCGTTTCCAAGATATACAACACCGTATCGACGGCAGCTGATGCCCTTAACCAACGCCTCGACTCAGCCGGCAAGGTCGTTGAGCTACTGAACTCGTTCAATGGCGAACTTGGCACCGAGTATGAGCTTTTCGAATATAGCGGTCACAAGGAGGCCGAGACCGTTGTTGTTGTCTTTGGCAGCGTCGAGTCTCAGTTGGCCAAGCAGGTAGTCCAGGATCTCGCGGATAAGGGCTTCAAGATCGGTGCCGTGAGCGTCCGGGTCTACCGCCCTTTTGTCGAGGAGGCATTCCTCAAGGTTCTTCCTGCTTCAGCCAACGGTATCATCGTCCTCGGTCAAGTGCACGACTTGTCGGCTGTTGCCGATGCCTCTGTTCAATCTACCCTTTACTCGGATGTCTTCACCTCTGTCTCTTTCACTGATAAGTGGACATCCGCACCTACTGTGATCGATGCCAAGTATGCCGCCTCGGACGTATTCTCGCCTTCATCCTTCACTGCCGCCATCCGCAAGGCTATCGGTAAAGACATTTCGGCCGACGAGAAGACGCAGCTACCTCAGCTAGAAAATGCTGCTCAGTACGTCTTCTGGGATGTCGATGACTCGGTGTCTTTGAACGCACCCATGGTTGTTGGCAATCTGCTATCTCGGGATTCCAGCAACAACGTCTTCGTCAACGAGTCTTATGACAACTTGGTCCAGGGCGGTGTTGTTCGAACCGACTTGCGATCGTCGAAGAAGTCTATCGATGCTCCCTACGCAATCGAAGAGGCTGATGTTGTCTTTGTTGGCGACGAGAAGCTCCTCAAGGAGGTTGCTACTTCACAGACTGTCAAGTCCGGTGGTAAGCTACTGCTGAAGCTACCAAACTTCAAGAACGAAGATGTCGAGAAGCGAGTCCCGGATGCCGTTCGTAAGGATGTCCAGGCTAGAGGCATCGAGCTTCATATCCTGGACTCGGCTCATTCGTCCGCTTTCGAGCATGACAAGAATGTCGCCAGACTGCTTGTCGATCTTGCCTTTCTCCGGGTGGCTTGTCCTGATATCAAGTCTGAGACCTTGCAGCAGCTGGCCACACAGGAGGGCAATGCCGTTACTTTGCAAGAGTGCACCGATGCTCTAGACAAGTGCCTTACTAAATTCGAAGTGCCTGAGACATGGGCTGAAATCAACGCTGAGGCATCCACACCTCTGCCCGCTACGTCGAAGTCCAGCAGCTTTGTCCCCTTTGATAAGCAGGATGTGGAACAAGACATTCAGACCAGCACCTGGACTTCCGCTGCAAAGGGTCTTCTCTTCAAGGAGGCTTACGGAACTGAGATCAGCTTGCGACCTGAACAGACGGTCAAGACATACACTATCTCAGTCAAGGAGAACCGCAGACTGACACCCTCGACCTACGACCGCAACATTTTCCACATTGAATTCGATCTTGGTGACTCCGGCCTTACCTACAAGATCGGCGAGGCACTCGGTATTCATGCCGACAACGACCCGGAACTGGTGCAGGAATTCATCGAAAACTACGGTCTCAATGGCGCCGAGCTCGTACAGGTTCCCGGACGAGACGGCGACTTTATGGAGACTCGCACCGTGTTCCAGTCTTTGATGCAGAACATCGACATCTTCGGAAAGCCACCCAAGCGTTTCTACGAGTCCCTGGCCGAGTTTGCCAGCGATGAGGTCGAGAAGAAGAAATTGGAGAGCCTTGGATCTCAGACCGGCGCTGATGAGTTCAAGAAGCGCAACGAGATTGACACTCTGACATACGCCGATATCTTGGAGGAGTTCCGTTCTGCCCGTCTTAGTTTCACCGACATTGCCCGCCTCGTTGGTCCGCTCAAGCGACGTGAATACTCTATCGCGTCTGCACAGGCGGTCAACCCTGGTGTGGTTGCACTCATGATCGTCGTCGTTAACTGGGTCGATACCAAGGGGCGCGACCGATATGGACAGGCAACCCGTTACCTGAGCCGTCTCCCAGCCGGCAGCACGATCACCGCATCTGTTAAGCCATCGGTCATGAAGCTGCCTACTCGTGACGATGCGCCGCTCATTATGGCCGGTCTCGGAACTGGTTTGGCTCCATTCCGCGCCTTCGTCCAGTACCGTGCCATGCAAAAAGCCCAGGGCAAGGAGATCGGCGAGATCCTCCTCTACCTCGGGTCTCGTCACCAGCGCGAGGAATACCTGTATGGAGAGGAGTGGGAGGCCTATGTCGACGCTGGCGTCATCACTCTGCTTGGTGCCGCCTTCTCGCGTGACCAGCCGCAAAAGATCTACATCCAGGACAGGATGCGGCAAACCATTAACAACATCGTCAAAGCCTACATCACCAACGAGGGCTCATTCTACCTCTGCGGCCCGACGTGGCCTGTGCCTGATGTTACCGAGGTTCTTCAGGAGGCAATTGAGACCGAGGCCCGCACGAGCGGCAAGAAGGTTGACTCGAAGAAGGAAATTGACAGGCTCAAGGAGGAGGGACGTTACGTACTGGAAGTTTACTAGACTTGGCTTTTGTTGAGCGAGCTACATATCTAGACAATCTGGTTTCTCAATTTTACTTGACTATTGTGCCAATCATTATTGCCTCAACTGATCGCATCCTGAAACTTGTGGGTTGGGTCCTCTTTGTGTATTGATAACACACATTAGCTTGCTCAGGATCATGTCCTTTGATATGGCTCCCTCGTTCGAGTGGGTTCAAAGTCCTACGGTCTCGGGTCTTTGTTTGAGGCGAAAGCCAGACGCCTTGTTCCAACATTCCTGCGGTACTGCAGGGAAGTGGGAGAAGCATCATGGCATCCTTCATCTGTCAGAATCAAATGTCTCATAGTCCTGCAGCGGCTGTCCAGTATGGCATCAGAGCAAGGTTCTGAGACTGGTACCAAAGCAGACAGTAGCCTCTCAATCGACACAGCCAGGGCCGAACGCTCCCAGGCGACGGCCAACGACGAAGGACTTTCTAGCGACGAGATAGGCAATCGTACACGCGGAAGTGTTGGCAGTGAGCGGCATCCAAGCCAGATTTGGCTTGACATGTCCGGACAGCAAGAAGGGCCAGTCGGCAATCCCCCTTCTCTGAAGAAACCGCGGCGCAGACTCACTGAGAGCGATACGAGACGACAAAGTTCAATGACAGGCAATGTTTCGGTGCAACGACAACCACCACCACCACCACCACAAGACGGGGCTACCAAAAGCGACCCAGCACACAGAGCCAGTAAACCCTCCACTAGCAGCTCAGAAAATGGAAGAGGCAACATCAATGATGATGACGATGGCTCTACGTGGTCCTGGTCCCCACGGCGACGGCCCTCCTCGCGAGTACGGCCCCGGACACTGGGCCCCGCAGCTGGATTGTCGCCTGCACCCGGATCAATGACCGCGTCGCCAACAATCTCGCGCAGCTTTGCACTCTCAAGGGACAGGCCGACGATTTGCTCCGTCTCTCTAGCCAGATCATGCCTTCAGCCCGTCGCCGTGGCAATTGGGCATTCGCCTTTTCGAAACCGGAATCATCCGCCGGGGCCGAGGCGGGAGAGAAGGAGGGCTTTGATTCTGTTTACGACGAGAGCCTCGAACGGCTCACGGCGGAGCCCGACATCCTCGTCGCCGAGCTACGGGCCCTACAAAAGGCGCTCGGCACGACCCTGCCAGCATCGCGCCGCATCTCGGCCGATTTGGGAAACTTAACGAGCGCGAGCGGGAGTGTAAGTAGTGGCGGTGGCAGTAGTCGTCCGACAGGCACGGACGTAGATCTCGAGGCCTTGAGCAGACGGTGGACTGCGCTCTCGGAGCGCGTCGCGAGCCTGTCCTCGCACCTGGACAAGATCGTCGAGGTCACCGCCGAGGCGTGTCGCAAGTCAGGCAGGCACCCGGAGAGGCCCAGACTAGTGGCGAGGCTCAAGGAGCTGGTGGCCGAAGCTCAGCAGGGGATCATGTCGGCGGAATACGAGGATGCGACGCTCAATCGGGTTCTGGAGCAGGTTTATGCCGAAGATCGGTCGGGGCCGGGGGTCCCCTCAGGCGGCGGCTCGTGGAAGCTGGGGCAGAACCCAGTGGTATTTATATCGACGACTGTAGCTGAGGCGCTCCGGGCCGCGCCCGTGCCCACATTGGTGTCGGAGACGGCCGGAAAGATAGTGAGGACCTTGGGAGGGGCTGCTGGCAGTGTGGTCGAGCAGTTGGCCTGGATCCCACGCACATTCTTCTTGTCCGGGGCACTTGTGTACTTGAGAGTGTATCTCGTTTCGATGATGGTGGCACTGCCATTGGCATTCTACTACTTTGAGGCCCCCCGGAGATATATTATTCAAGATAGGAGAAAATAGAGAGCATCCTGCAGTAGCTGGTCCATTCATTCGTGGGGGAAATGGCGACCAGATCGGACCAGGACCAGGGTAGCAGCCGCTAAAAACGTTGGTGAATTGACGCAGCGTCCGATCGGCCGCCATCATTCCGATCCTCGTGTTGTTGTCTCGGACATAAGGCCGCCTACTTGCTTATGCGCTTGGGACACACTTTTCCAGGTGCCAGGCTGGCTTCCTCTCCTTTCCCTAGCCAGCTACCAGGTAGCCAGGTAGCCATGGAGGCTCTGTCAATCGGTGGCGCAGTGCTCTTGGGGCTTTTCGTAGCGTATGCGATATGGTCGTACAGTCGCGCCTCGCGTAGGAGGGTATGTCTGCTTCTTCCTTCACGTCCATCGGGTGATCTGTGAGCAGGCGACTGACGCATGCGTGGCCCGCAGGTACCTGGTGTCCATGGCATGGGCTATGGGCCTTCACCCTTCTTTGCGTCTTGGCGCGGTGCCATCAAGTTCATGCTGAGGCCGCGGTACTACCTCCTGAAAGGCTATAGGAGATACAAATCCAGCTATTTCAAGATCGCAACGCTCAGGGAGGAGTACATACTCGTCTCGGACAAGGCCAAGATATCCGAGGTAAGCACCTTGAACCGAATCGCCATCCATACAGGCACAGACACTGACCTCCATACCCAAGTTGCTTGCAGCTCCTAGCCATGTGCTCAGCTTCGTCGACGTAGTGGTTGATGTAAGTCGATGAAGTCCACATTTGGCACGCCACACGCCGTTTAGACATTAGGATCTTGCCAGCTTACCCTTTCTCTTCTTCTACATGCAGGAGACTCAGGCGACATGGACGCTGGGAAACAACCCGCCGTGGCACCTTGGTCTTATATCTGGGAGATTGACCCAGAATGCTGACACGCTAACCCCAGGCCTTGTGAGAGAGATCAACGATGCCCTAGATAAGTATTTGGGATCTCCTCAAGGTTTGCGTCATCCACCTAGGAACGTCTTCGTCTACGGCATGCTAATCTGCAGTCAGACTTCGCTCCTGTTGCTCTCCACAATGTGGTGCAGAAGGTCGTCGCCCAAGCTGTCAGTTATGCATTTGTTGGACATCCGTTGTGTAGGTAAGACATGCCTGGCTTGAACTACATTGTCTGACTTGTGTCCCAGGCAGAGATGAAGTCTATCTTGGGAACGTACGAGCCTTCAGGAGGTCCGTACTCGTTTCAGCCCAGTTGATCAGGTCTTTTCCCGACTCGTGGAAACCGTATGTAGCCCATATAGCCCCCTGATTAGCACATTGATTTGTGAAGGATATGAGTTAATCACTATATAGTTATCTAATCCGTCTCACACCGGCATGGAGACGGCGCAAGTATGCAGAGGAGCTGATGCAAAGCGTCGTACTTGCCAGGCTCCGCGCCAAATACAAAGCAAAGGAGGATAAACCAGCTGATCTACTCCAAGGATTTGCCGACACGGCGCCTAGTCGTGAAAGGACCGTCACCAAGACCGTGGAGCGCGTCATGGAAATAAACCTGGCGGCTATACACACAACAAGTTCGGTAAGCTTTGTTTGCAATCACAAAGGGGCGGCCCGGGAGCTAACAAGTCACCGAATGCGTCTTTGGCCGACAGATCTTGACTGCCGCCATGACGCAGATTGCTCTTTTGCCGGATTTGTACATAACGGCACTCAGGCAGGATATACTGCCCCTTCGTGAAAATGGGGCCATCACACACAAAACGATACATGATGCGACCAAGTTGGACAGCTTCGTACGCGAGGCTGGAAGGCTGAGTCCTGTGTCTATGAGTCCGTGGCACTTCTGCCCAGCCCCTCTGGATCTAGCTGACCACCGTTTCGAGTAGTTGGTCTGATTCGTACTGTTCGAAAGGACTTCCGTTTTCGGGACGGCACTACGATTCCCAAGGGAATTCGTATAGGGGTTCCAACTGTAGCTATCCACCAGAACGCAGCTCTTTACCCCGACCCCGATCGGTTCGACGGTTTCCGGTTTAGTAAGCTGCGCGAGGAAAGCCCTGCCGACCCTCTAAGATACGAGGCTTCCAGCGCTGGGTTCGACTATCTCACATTTGGCTATGGCAAACATGTTTGGTATGTTCACATTCCCCGTGTTCTATGGTCACAGGAGAAACCCTGGTGGACGCTCTGCTCTGTATATTTGGTTTCAAGGAGCCGTAGACGATTGCTAACAAGACCCGAGTAGCCCCGGCCGTTTCTTTGCTACCGATCTCATGAAACTTGTCCTGGCCGTCACGGTACTCCGCTACGATATCAAATTGCCGCCGGATGTGAAGCCGCATAAGCGCTATTTCAGCCACCACGAGATACCTGATTTCAACCTGCAGGTTTTAGTCAGGGCTACTGGAAAGCGGTAATCTGCTTTGATGGAGTTAACGTGGTATTAAGTTCTGATAGCCCGGAAGAAATATACGATGCTAGCATCGTCAATACTTCCGGAGTTAAACACTCGGCGCCGGTGATACGCCGTATGTGAGATGGGTAGGCTTAGAAATCGAACAAGCCAATTAGTCAGTTAAATCCGAGCAACGATGCAGAGGCCGGCTATTTGCCAAGTCGGCCTTGGAATTCAACCGACCCCTTCTGCGATAGCATGTTTTCATAGAGGTCGGGTCGGAATCGGTAGTTACAAAGCCCGTTACGAGTTGCAAGGCTCGAAATGCGACGAGGGATTCGGCGTGACGGCGGTGCGGGATGGCGCGTAAGCCGGCTTACACGTTCTGTTCTACGGGACTGCACATGTATTTAAAGGAACTAGTCCGTGGTCGTGTCTGCCCAGGGAATTCCATCAGCAAACTGCTTGCGTATACATACACAGCCCACGTACTCCCGCCACCATCCATAATGCGCGTCTTCGTGACAGGCTCCACCGGCTTCGTTGGCACCGCCGTCGTCAACGAGCTGCTCTCCGCCGGCCACACCGTCGTAGGCCTGACGCGCAGCGACCAGGGCGTCGCCCAGCTTGAAGGCCTCCACAAGGGGACCGGCGCCGTCGAGGCCCTGCGGGGCACCATCGAGGACCTGGACCTACTGCAACGGACCGCGGCGGCGAGCGACGCGGTTCTGCACCTGGCCTTCCATCATGACTTCTCCAAGTTCGCCGAGGCGTGCGCCATGGACCGCGCCGCCATCGCCGCCCTGGCCGCGGGGCTCGAGGGCACCGGCAAGCCGCTGGTCGTGACGACGGGCTGCGGCCTGTTGACGGCCGGTATCATGGGCACCGAGGACGACGGGCCGGACGCCGCGCACCCCTGGTCCGTCCTGCGGGGCCAGTCCGAGACGCTGACCCTCGGTCTCGCTGCCGACAAGGGCGTCCGCGCCATGGTCATCCGCCTCGCGCCCACGACGCACGGCCCCGGCACCTCGGGCTTCATGAGTATCCTGGTCGGCACAGCCCTGCGCAAGGGTACCGCGGCCTACGTCGGCGATGGCCGGAACGCCTGGTGTGCGTGCCACCGCGACGACGCCGCTCGGCTGTACCGGCTGGCCATGGAAAAAGGCAGGGCCGGGGCCGTGTATCACGCCGTGGCCGAGGAGGCCGTGGCCCTCAAGGACCTCACGGACGCCATTGGGGGTCAGCTGGGCCTGCCTGTCGTCAGCATCAGCCCCGACGAGGTCCCGGCCCACTTCGGCTGGTTCGCCTTAGCCGGCACCGACCACAGAGCATCAAGCGTAAAGACCCGACAGGAGCTGGGATGGAACCCCGCTGGCCCAACCGTGGTTGAGGACGCTGGTGTCATTGTTGACTATGTCAAGACGCATGGTTCCCCTGTCTGAAGCAGCTAGCTGCCTACCTACCAGCTGAAGACACAATATGGATTAGTTCACGAAAGAGGCAAATTATCCAAATGCGGAAGATAGTTGTTATGTCATTATTCTCTACCAGTATCAT
The DNA here is from genome assembly GCF_038363985.1 of Apiospora kogelbergensis. Taxonomy (NCBI): domain Eukaryota; kingdom Fungi; phylum Ascomycota; class Sordariomycetes; order Amphisphaeriales; family Apiosporaceae; genus Apiospora; species Apiospora kogelbergensis. Next base: position 3,755,203 of record NW_027117422.1, read on the forward strand.
TACGGATTCGTGAAGTATGTGCGCCTTAAATGCTCCGCATAGGCTGCTCAGCGCAAGTGCACTCTTCTTTTAGCCATGCCCAGATCCTCTGAATATACGAGCGAAGGGGGTTACCAGAGATCGCTGTCACATTCCGAACGGCCTTGAGTAGCGGATCGACCAGCAGACTTCTAGTCTCGCTGCTGTCGGGAGGCCGCTCCTTCACGTACAGCCTCCAGGATGAGGTCCTTTGCGACCTCACATCCTTCGCGAGATCCGTTGATCTCAATCGCCTCATCGCGCGCCTGGTCACGAGGGACCGTGATCTTGCAACCACTCTGCTTGCGGATGGCATTGACCTTGGAGCCACCTTGACCGATAACATAACGGTAGGTCGAAGGGTCGGGAAGAACAAGGTAGCCAGTAGCTGTGTTCTTCTGTGCTTGCTCCAGGGCCGTGGCGATCAGCTTTTTGACACGTTCCACGTTCTCCGGGTTGCCCCTGAGCACCCAAGGAATATCGCCTTCTTCGGTAGAGGCGGTTTCGACAATGTTCCACGAGTGAGCTTCGGCAGCCTGCTCGGGATCGTCGGTAATCAATGGCGTCGGGCCGCTGTTAGCCCGAGCACTCGAGGCCTTGGCCTTGGGCGGCGTCGACTGGCCTGCATGGTCCACGGTAACCTTGTGGTCATTACGCAGCTTCCGGAAGAAAGCACCATTGTCTGAGATGGCGTTGTGGTACTTTCGCGGCACTTGGACTGTCTCGCCCTGCTGCTCCTTGATCGAAGAAAGAATATGCTCTTTAGCCTTCTCGACATCCTCGGGTTTGCCGACGACCTTGACGCCGGTCTGCCCGCTACCCTGCCGTGGGATATCAATTGAGACCTTGAATTCGGACTCGGTCTTTCGCTTTGCTTCGCCCCCGCGTCCTATCAAAGTTCGGTGCTTCTCGACGGGCACTTCAACTACTTCGGAAACCTGGCTTGCTCGTTCGGAGACCATGGCCTCGATACTGGCGACGATCTTGTCAACAACATCAGTACGACCCTCGATCTTGATCAAGTTGCCGTCAGTGTCCTGCTTGGGAAACTGAATTGTCCTGGCTTGTAGCCGCCTATCATCGGGACCACCGGCCTTGACAATGATGTCCCGCAGTGTAGCGCCTAGAGTCAGGTCAGTATAGATACGCTCGAATTTGCACAATGGAACACAATATGATGCTCACCACCAGGCCCAATCAGGATCTTGTGCCATTGCCTGTCAACATCAATGGTCTTGGTGACAGTGTCGTCGAAAATCGCCCTCTTCTCCTCGAGAAGCTTCTTGGCTGCCGCCACTTGGGTCTTCGTACCCTTGATCTGGACATCGACCAAAGTGTTCTCATCCTCATTGCGCTCATTGGGGATGTCAATCTTGGCGCCTGTAGCCGAGCGCAACTCGTCCATGGCAGAACCGCCGGACCCAATCAGGGATGGCAACTGCTTCTGTTGGACTGTAACGGTGTCGATGAACGAGTTGTTCTTCAAGAATTGGTAGAGCTCCCACACTTCGTCGCGAGCCGAGTCGCAACCCTTCTTGGGCCCTCGGATAACAACTTCATCAGCACCCTGCTGGCGGCGCGGCTTGCCGGCCTCGCTAGCAGCGTCAGCAGCAGCGTCAGCAGCATCACCACCCGATTCATCATCCTTGCCAGCGCGCGCAGTCCGGGGGAAGTTGATATGAACACTGTAGCGAGTCTGAAGACGACCGATTTGGCTACCTTGGGCGCCAATCAGCTCACGATGGAACTTGGGCTCGATCTTCAGGGTGTGGGTAGTCTCGTCGGCCCAGGTACGAGCCAAGGAGTTGATGTAAGACCTGGCACGCTCGGCCTTTGCCTTAGGTCCCTTCAGCTCAACCTCGCCATTTTGTACTTGGATATCGACGTCGAATTTCTCGCGCAACTCATTGATATGGCTACCACCCTTTCCGATCAAGTGGTTTGCGAACTTTTGAGGGAAGTCGAATTTCAAGATGAAGCCACGCTCCTTCTCGTCCTCCTTCTCCTGCTCGACGAAAGTTTTGGACTTGGAAGCCAGGGATTCGACAGCCGTGGTGGGTCCACGCATAGTGACCGTAGTACCCTTCACGCTCACACGGACGGGAATATCACCGGCACTACGGACCGTAGCATCCTGCTCCTTCTTGATGTACTTGCGCAGCTTCTCGTGGAACTTGGTGGGCACCTCGAGGGTCTCAGCCTTGATTTGTTCTTGCTTTCCAATAAGATCAAGGATGTGCTTGCGGGCTGCCTCGAGACCTTGCTGGAACGTTTTTAGTTCTTGCGCAGTGGGTGCCTTCTGAGGGACCTGGTAGGGTTCGGACCCGGCCTCTCCTTCGTAGACCAGGAGTACAGGGTAAGAAGCTTGGCCAGCCTCGGGCACAACGAGATGGACACCATAGTCTGACTGGACCTTGGGCTTGACATCGCTTCGCAGGTAGGCGTGGAAAAATGGGTCGACAGGCACAGTAGTCAGCCTGGAGGGAGGAAGCCCGCTGACAATTGAGGAAACCTCCTTTTGCGCTTTGATGATGTTTTTGGCGTCTCGGGCAAAAAGTTCCCCAAGGCGAGGTTACACCGTCGATAAACGGAGTGGTAACATGAATCTTGTGGAGCTTCTCGATACGCTCGATCTCCCTGCGCTGTCTCAGGTAACGAGAAACATCCCGAGAATAGGCTGACGCTCCACCAGCGGCATGCTTGTGAGAACGGCTAACGTCCATAGGCGAAGAGCTGATGCTCATGGCGAGATCCATAGCCTTTTCTAAACCAAGGGTTACGGCATCTTGGTCCAAACCGATGACAGTCACTGCCTCAGCGCTGTCGTCGGTAGGCAAAAGGATAACACAGTTGGTCTCAGCAAAGAAATCGTCCATAGGAATGCCGCGATCGCCAATGATGAACTGGTGACGAGTCCGAGCAATGTCAACTTGATCCATCTGCAGCTGGTTTTGAAGCTCTTGGGAGCGGCGTTCGATAGCTGCGCGGGCGGCAGCTACGGCAGCACGATCACCGGCAAGCTGAATGTGGTTGTCGTTGTTGGCCGCTGCAAACAGGGGGCGTTCGCCTGCATTAGGAATAGCAGGAATCGGATGGGTCCAGGGTTGGTGGGGAGGGATACGAATTTGTACACCATGGCCGGACTCAAGAGCCTCGCGACTGCTGTTGTTTGCGCCTGCAATGAAGGGGTAAAACTCGGCAGGAATCGACTTGAGCTTGGTGCTAACGTTGGAAGAGCGTTCGCCAGTGATTCTATTGATGGCGTCCGAGCAGCGGCAGCAGTAATAGTGTTGCCTTCGACAAGGACATCAACCATAGCATCGTCATCATCGTCATCGGCGGCATCGTCAGCCTTGGGCATCTGTATCCTGGCGCCCGTCCTCTCTTGAATTGACTTGATTGTGGAGCCCTGCTTTCCGATCACATGAGCCCTAGTCGAGCGAGGGATGGGGACCTTAATTGTCTGCTTGGTGCCAATCTGCTGTACCAAGTCCCGGATGGCTTGTTGCGCCTTGTCCTGGGGACCGGTAGCATCGATACGAAGGCGCCCATTGCTGATATTCGAGGTGGCCAAAACAGCGCGAGACTTGCGGTTGATGTCCTTTACGATGTCGGGAATAGGGCGCTTGAGCTGGTTACGGGGCAGGATGAATTGCGGCTCAATGGTAACAGTCTCGACGTGGCGTCCGGGGATAGACATGTTAGGGACATTGCCAATAGGAGTAGCTACACCAGAAGCAGGCGTCGAGGCACGGGGGTGCCGTTGGCGGGAGTCGAGCCGTTGGACTTGCCGCCCTTGGCGCTCCAGATGGGTGCGATGTTGACGGGGGCCTTACCCTTGGGGGCACCGAGCTCGGGGAAGGCCTCGATGGACTGGGTGTCGATGGATGAGGCAGCCTTCTTGGACGGGACGGACGGAAGGTCCTCATCAGGCGCATCCTCAACGGTTACATGGTGGAGAGGGTTTTCGGCATGCTGTTGCAGCAGACGCTCAGCAGCCGAGGTCGAAGCCTCACCATTCATGTCAGAAGTAGCCATTTCTAATAAGAGCTGTACCGGAACCGAGGGGGGTCGATCGACCGAGGAGTAGCGAACAATGGGCCGGGCAGGCAAAACGAGGTAGATGGAGATCTGGAACAGAGCTTGTGGTCAGCTTGGGGCAATTAAGTAGGTAAGAGAAAGTCGGATAGCTGACAGAGCTACCAAAAAAAAAGAAGGTTTGGCTGTAGCTCAGGGCTAAGAAGATGTAGCACCCGAGAATAGCCACCAGAATGAACAGTCACACCAGCACAAGATCACACCAACGGCTGTCTTCGCAGACACGCCCCAAGATGTCACAGTGAACACAGAGCTGGGAGCTTGCTGGGCACTAGTCAAACGCTCTAGGTGGAGGTTGATCCGAGCATCAAGCACAGAGCAGAGCGCACCAAGTGCGTGCTTTTGGAGGCAGAGCTGTTGGCACTTACAGTATATAACCAAGGAGATAGAGTAAACGTCTCGATACTCGATGCACCACGGGTGACCAATGGCGTCGAGAATGGATTGAGTTGAGAGATAATTCCGAGTAGAAGAGGTCTACGTGTAGGAGTTGGTCGTACGGTAGGAGAAAGGAGAGGTTTAGGTAACGGAAAGCACGTGTGGTGGGGTGGGAAGGAATTAGTGGGAAAATTGGCCAATTGGGGGTTGAGAGCTGGTGTTAGGAGGTATTAGTAGTAGCTAAGGTAAGTACGGAGTACAGTGAATGCAAATATAGCCGATGCAATGGCAGCAATTCAATGTCTTCAGTACATCAATTGAATGGATGACAACGGATGTCAGACTTCAGCTTACCGTACTTTTTTTTAGCTTCCCCTTCGCGGCCTGCTATATCCAATTGCATATCCAATTGCATATCCATGTAAGTCGGGTGCAAGCCCGACTCAACCATAGCAAAAGCAAGAGCAGTTATTGAAGCTGGCATGCACAGCACCCATATGGGGTTTTTGTTGAGATGCTTTGAAGTCTGTCAACATCCCAAGCACTTGTTTCTCGTACCACGGGAGAAGAGAAACCCACATGCAATAGGGGACAGCTTTGCTGTTACCTTGCTCGAATCGTCAATTCGACGCAGGTGTCCTCTTCGGCCGTTCTGCCTCTAAAATCCGGTGATGTTGCCAGGGTCTTCTGGCGCTAATCCGCAATGGATTCAAGTCTGAAGGTCCCCAGAGCTAAGGCCAGGAGCCTTGAGCCTAGAACAAACGAGAGGCAGCTGGGAGTAGGTATCTATGTCCAAGCTCCCAAGCTTCTCCCAGGCTCGAAAACCCGCTGGATCTTCCTAACCCACGCTCTTCGGAGATTAGGTTTTTGCGTTCCACCTTGAACTTCAGAGACCGGGTGCATTGCTGGGGAATTGAATGTCCGGCGCATCCATATTCCATCCAGCATTTTCTGCGCATTCGGTTGATGTGATCCGTATCCAACGGCACGGAGTAGAGAGAATCTGTGGCATATAAATCGGGAGCCTGAGTTGTATTTGCAAGTGCAGCAGACGCCCTGAGGGCGACGGGATGCACATAGAAAGAACATGGATACGACTTAGCGGATACAGATATCGGGCAAAACATACGAGCTGCTCCTTCTTTTTTGGCGTGGGACATTGCACTGTCAAGTAGAGGTAGCTCGTATGTTCCCCCGAGACGAGAGGTTTGTAATGAAGGCAGTTCCATAATACCCACGCATGCCTCGGAATGGTGTACACATTCAGGTCACATGTTTTGTACTATAAGGTCTGGAGTTGATTAGCTGCAAGGATGATATTCTCATTCAAGACACAGCTTGTCTCATAGGGGGCCTTGCCCGACGATATGCACGGGGTCAGATCGCAGAAGCTACCAAACTGACGCATAATCCAACGAGGAAGCTGTCTACTTCAAGGCTTAGAGCTACGATGACGAATGACTGATATCAAGGAAGCGTGCCTACATATTTTGTGCCGAGAGTAGGGCAGGATCATATCGAATAGGGAACAGCATCCTCGTCTTGTCATGGCTCATTCCAGAGGGCTGGCTACTGGGCTTAATACGCGTGGGCTGCGGACGTTGGCATGGCTTACTTTTATAGTAGGGATGTGAATTGGAGTCGGATGAATAAAGCAAGACCGACTCGACAAGATATCGCACGGATACTGCTTGTACACGCAGTATATGTCGCCATTGCCTGGCCAGTCAAGTCTTGCGTTCCGTCACAGAACACCGCGACTATACATGACGTTTCTCGGCTATCTACAGATCTCCCATCCTGGCACCCGAGATTTCTTCCATAGTACCCTCGGAAACATACGTTATCGAACGGTCGAACCATAACATCCAATGTCCCTATTAGTGTCAAGATTGGTAAATCCCGTAAGCTTAAACCCGTGGCAGATCGTTTCTCAAGCCGCATCGTGGGTCGGGCAAGCGGCCGATTTGCCCGAGTTGCCCACACCCCGAGACCCGCAATCGAACGAGTTCTGACCCTACCTCACTGGCAGCTCGGAAAGTGCGACTGCGGGGGAGCTTGTGAGGGATCGACGTGGATCTCCTGGCCTTTTCCTATGAGATATGACAAGTAGTCTTGGAGACAATAGGGGTGTTTACTTATCCGGGTACACAGTTAGTGCTCTGCCCAGGGAAATGCCAGTCATAGATGGGAGGGCATCAAACGTCGCCGGCATCAAGACAGATAGACAGACTATGTAGTTCATATCCCATTTCGGCCCCACTGTTTCAATCGGTTGTTTTTATAGCTTAATCCATGCTCTCGGGATTTCACAAGCATCACCGGGGTCAGCTCGAATCCCATGCCAGATGTCATACAATCTAATCGAAACAGGTCAACAAGGTCGAAAATTTAATGAGTGGCAACACGCCATCGAAATGTGGAAATGACGGCAATTATAAATACCCATCTGGGGTGACACCCAAGAGGGCATTACGTACGTGCCAAACACTACTTCGGCTCCGACACTCATAAAAACAGCAAAGGATTCTTGCTATCGGCGTAAACTGGGTATATAACGGCGAAGCACCTCGCACCCGAGACCGAGCCTTGAGGCAGGATAGAAATCGCGACCAAAATGGAGCGTTGCATGAGGTAAGGCATTGGCAAGATGCCGAAACCCTTTCCGGTCTCGATATTCGAGTAACAACGCCGTGGTGAAAAGTTAGGCTCCATGGGTAGCTGAGGTGGCCGGACCTTGAGAGCTCCGTGTTGTGTGGTATTTCTTGGGTTATCCTTGTTCGTGTTTGGTAATATAGAACATTTTGGACGTGCCCCGACAAGGTCTTACCGGTATGCCCTGGCTCCCAGTCGGCGCCGGACTCCGCAATATGCCCTCCCAGGCCGGAAAGACTACCACCGGAGAGCCGAAAAATAACCAGTCTTCTTCATATGGGAGCAGTAGCGGCGGTTGTCCCCCTTCATATATTCACTGGGCGACTAGCAGTCCCGGCCGGTTGTAATCTACCACTGCAGACTAAGTAGAGATAACAAATCATGCCTCACTGAGCGGAGCACACCAAGTCATCAAGCATGCATATGACTTATCAAATGGACGGAGCCAATTCCCGCGCTATGTGCGACTGGAACTGTCGTGGAGTTCAGGGTCTTCTCTCAGACGCCCGTCCATCGTTAGCACTGGCCGGGTGTTATCAAGCCATTGCCTTGCCAGTGTTACAGGGTCCTACGTACATACGGCATACAGCTCACACCCTGACTCTCTTGTCGAGTCTGAAGGTGCTGGCTGCCAGCAATTGACGTGACCAATCCCTTTGATGAGGGGCGGAGTAAACGTTATTACAAACTGGGCAATCTCCCGTATGTGCTTTCTGGTACACGGCCAATGATGAATCCTCACCACTCGCTTGGCTACACTTCTGGCTACACAGCCGTTAGGCTGCATTCATGAGCCTGATATAGCAACATTACGGTTGTTTGCCAACAGTCGGGTAGCAGGCAAAGGTAGCCAGGCTCGTGAAAAGCCAATTGCAATCTTGGATGACGAGCCACACCACCATGGTGATAGGCGGCGTCAATCGCCGTCCCTTTCTTCAAAACACCAATTGTTAAATTGATGGACATTGCTTTTGGGCTGCGCTTGGCCAAAACGAGAACCAAGGAAGAACGATTGGGGGGATGAGAGTGCGAAAATGGATGAGAAAGTAGACTGGGAAGGAAAGGAGAATAGAAGAAGAAAAAAAGGTAGTTGTGTGTTCCTGGTTCTTCGTCAGGGCCAAACGTCAGAAGCCAAGTGATTTTCGACGCGTTTTCGACCGTATTGGGAATCATTGGTGGTTTCTTGCTGTGCCACTGAATGGCCCCTTGCATACCTCAAAAGTCTAATGCCGGCTGCTTCTGGTGCCCAGTTAGCTGGCCTATGTGAATGACGATGACCACAGACCATCTCCCCAGGATCGGGAGGACGAAGGACGATATGATATGCAGCACTTGGCACTCCTCATTCTATACGCAATCTTAGCCGGCTCGCTAGAAGACATTTCCGTCGGTGAAACAAACGACGTAAAAAGGAAGGCATAATAGTCCTGGGCATAGGAGACCTCATAGTCGGTAGGGTCAAACAACCTTGTTGCGAGGGGCCTGAGCAGCGCCCCCACCCAGCCTAGGCCAAGGCCCAGCTACATGCTTCTTACTTCCTGCAGCGAGCAAGAAACCAGGACAGCTCCTGACGAGGACGTCATCGCATAATAAAGCATCGTTGCTAGTGCCCACGGAATACGAGTAAACCTGGCCGAAGTGGCTTCGACATACCCTCATGGCGACATTGTCGGCGTCTTTTGGTAGTCATCGTTTGTCCCGGGATCCTACGAATTCCAAGGTTGTTGTCCAACGAGGTAGTCTAGTACATAGCTGTAGATTCGGTGGAGCGTCTGGTAACATTTGGCCGACGTGGTCCAAGTAAACAACTGATATTCGGGTAGTATACATGTATGTACAGTAAGTAAGTAAGAGCCTGCGACATTAGGTAATGGAGAGGACAGCCCTTTCATCACAACTCCCACATGCCCACTGCCAATCATCTGCACGACGGGCACAAGGACCGACTATTTGTCTCCCTCGCCAGACTGATCAGAAGCGACGCTCGTATTGTTGTGATATTGTTATTATTGTTGTTATATTATTACATTACACTGTCCGTGCGGTTGTGTGGCACTGGGGGGGCGGATGTTCAATAAGCCTGCCTGCTGCAAGCTCAGCTAACAGCGACGGTTGTGTCAAGTGGATAGTGGGCTGTCGATCTTTGATGACCTGAGAAGAAAGTAATGTCGATGCCGTGAGTTGAGGACTAAGAACAGGAGGTGGGAGGCTCGGGTGACCAACGGTGCGCCTCCAAACGGCAGTACAGGCACTAGGAACCGCCTCAAATGTTCTAACGGGGAGATGAAATCTATCAGGCATCGAATGGTTTTAGAATGCTGGCTTCTGTCATGTTGTTATTGGGAAGAGAAGAGAAGTCTTTCAGCTACACCCCCTGAAACGACAGAAGCCGGTCCGCCTGCCACACACGAACTGCTCACACTGTGTTGAGCACGTTCACGCGATGACCCCAGGCAGGGTGCGAGACGGCGATGATGGAAGTAATATAGCGAATATGATGCAGGTTGCAATTTGTGATTGGCGGTTTTAAAGTGCAGAAGTGGTGTGTGAATGTCTCTCAGATATCTCTCGCTCCCCTGCCGGCCTACCTCTCCCGGGCGCGCCCCTCTTTCATGCTCAAACTCAACTCATCCGATTGTTCCTAACCTTGAGCAGCAAGTAACTAAAGTGAAAACCAAGGTCACTCCCGTCAACCGCCCACAACCCCAAGCAACCCCCCTTGAAGTCCACATCCACATCCACATCCACATGCATCCGCCCACCACCAGACACCAGATCTTGAAATTGATGTGCGACCAGGGATGGGCAGCTATGGAAAGGTGCTGCTGCAGTTCGCGAGCAATTGGGCAGGATTGATTCACAGTGGCCATTGGCGTCCCAGAGTCGGTCGGTGCCAGTGCCAGAGCCAATGCCAACGGAGCGGGTGGAGGAGATGCACGGTTTGATGGCAAGCTTTACACAGGTAGTAGATACATGGATAGACCGAGAAACACGTACATGTCAATTTGTAGGTCGATGGAGACAACAGAAGACGAAGACGAGAAGCATGGACGAGAAGAGAGGATATACCACTGGGGGAGAGAGAAAGCAATCAAACCAATCCTCTCCGGTTTCCCCCATCACAGACTTTACCTCACTTCTACTCAATTACCTAACCAACTTGCTCTATCTTTTTTCATTCTCTCTCGCGCGCGCTCTCCCGTTCTCTCTCTCATCCAATCGACTGCCTAAACTCACGCACTCACTGGTATCAGTTGAGTCTCCATCTTCGACGCATTGGAAAAACCAATTAGAATTACGGCCCCGAGATTTTAGGAGGCTGCTTAGACTCAACTGTAACAGCAGCACCCGACGTACGCTGATTCCCTGCCTACCTACGTACATACTTGCAGACCTCCCCTAGCCGCCTACAAGTACATACAACACACCAGAGGGAAGAAAAGAGCATCGGTTCCTGCCAGGTACTTTGTTATTTTAGTCGTCGAGGACTGGACTCAAAACGAGAGACGGCCCCCAACCTTGATTCACTTCGCAATTCGCATCCAGTCCCGTTCCGAGTCCCCTCTATTTTCCATCTACCCACCCTTTCCGATCCATCAAGAAGTAGGGTAGCAGCGACAACAACCAAAAGGAAAAAGATCCCAGAGAGAGGAACTGAGCCCAGAAGAAGAAGAAAACACCGACGGCTACAAGGAGGAGGGACAGCTTAAAAAAATAAAAGGGACAAAAGAAGCTAGCCCCGGGTTACAAGTTGAGCCCAGTCCCAACTACAGATTGGTTTCTTTTCCTCTGGCACCCCTCGCGCGCGCACCCCTCCCCATAACTAAAAGTCTAAGGTTCCATAGACGCCAATACTGCACTGTACCATCGAACCGGCTCACACATCCATCTCGTTTTGTTTGGCCTGCGTCTAGGTCGACCCTCTCTTACTCCCCTTTCGTTTCTTGTGTTCCAGCGATGGAGAGTCAGAGTAGCTCGAGTTCCAAACAACGACGTAAACTCACGAAACCTCCTCCCAAATATCAGCCGAACAGCACGCTTTCCCACCACCCACACCATTATTCGCATTCAATAGCTTCCGGCTCTGCTACGACCACGACCATCATCGCCTCGGATGGTCGCTCGCTAGGGAGCAGTCAACGGAGCTCCAGCAGTCTAAGGCGAACTCCCAGTGCTCCTCCCCAGAGATCAACGCCCACCACCAAACCTTCTGCTCTGTCCAACGGCGCTCGCAGTAGCGGCTCGCAACGCTCCAACAACCCTTCACCCGTCTTGGCCAACGGCGAATTCCTTCCTTCGACTTTTTCGCCCACGCACAAGCCTGCCGCCTACGATTGGCAAGGCTCAGCAAACAACAACAACCACAACAGCAACGGCAACGGCAACGGCAGTAGCAATAGCGGCTTGGGTTATTATTCTGCATCATCGTCCGCTGCCGCCACAGCTGCCGCGCATATCCTGAGCCCGGCCAGTTCGAGCAATCACAACAGCAGCAGCAACTACTTTGGTTTTCTAGACGGCCGATCGCAAAAGTCGTCACGGGCGCCAAACCACAACCGTTTGTCGGATCCGCACCTCCAACCCCTCAGTTCTAAAACATCCGAGGAACTTGTCGGCGCACCTTTCGACGGCACCTCGATCCTGAATCACCTCGAGTCCACGAAATCCTCACCCAAGCAATCGTTTGGATCCAACTCATCAAGCCGTCGGCCTCCGCCTCCCCCACTGATCCACGCCCAGACTAGCCCCGACCCGCGGCACGCCAGTCAACAACTTCGCCATTCAACCAGCTTCTCACGCGAGTCGCCCATGGCCATGCCATTGTCGGAAAAGGCCCAGCAGGGCCCTCGAGTCGGCGAGAGCCAATTGACAGGACCCAAGAGATATTCGGACGAGACGAAAGAACCCAAACCTGGCGTCTTGAGGAAGAAGTCTGGCTTCTCAGGTCTCATGAGTACGCTGGTGGGGTCGCCCAAGAAGCCCGTCATCTCAGCGCCAGAGAATCCCGTACACGTCACACACGTCGGATACGACAGCTCGACAGGCCAATTCACGGTGCGTGCTTTCTCTAGTCGCAGTCATTCCCTTCGGCTTCCTGCCAGTTTCACTCGGATTGATCTTGTACTTTCTGGTTTTGTCAACTGGGTCAGCTGATGCTATTTGGACACTAATGTTTCACTTTTCTTCATCCGAGCCCAGCTTTCATTTGTCGCTTTAAAAATGGCAAATTCTTGCTTCGTGGTGTTCTGCCGCGTTGCGCCAGCTCCTCAACCATGCAAGAAAGAACCGAGTTACTCATCTATTTATAGGGCCTACCGAAAGAATGGCAACGCCTTATCAACGAAAGTGGTATTCCCGAGAATGCCCAACGAGAGAACCCGCAGATGATTGCGAACCTCGTGACTTTCTACAAGGAGACGACGGAGAGGCCCCATGAGGACCAGGTTCTCGAGAAGTTCCACGATGTGCGAGCTCCAGAACTGCGCCGTTCGGGTGGCATGTCTTCTCCCGGTATATATGCAACGAACACTGCCGGTATGTCACCTTTGATCAGTCCACCAGCAAGTCCGAGATTTCCAGTCGTAACAAATGAAGGCACCTTTGAAAACCCACGAGCGCCCCCGCCCGTTCCCGGCAGGGGCCCCGGCCCCTTGCCCGCCAAGGATATAAATATGATGCCTAGCCGACCTGCACCAAGGCCGCCTGTTTCGCTGCCATCGAGAGCCGCACCACATGCGCCTGCGAAGGACTCCGGGATTGGCATGGCGCAGAGCGCTGATGAACTCCCTTCATCCGCATATGCCCCTCCGAAGGACAACGTCCCTATGCTCCCCGAAGAGATGCGCTCACGTTCAAGATCGAATTCAAATGTCAATGGCAGCTCGCCATACACGCCTAGCGCGTCACAACCATCCCCGGCTGTACAACAGGCTTACCAACAACAACTAATGGAACAGCAACAGAGGCAAGCCATGGCCCAAGCCCAGGCAGCTATGAAGGGCCAAGTTGGCAGGTCCATGAGCCATAAGCAACCCCAGGGCTCCGTACCGCCGAGTCCTCAGACCCAGTTTGGCCGGCCGCCCGATTCCAACGGCGCTACCTCCAAGCCTCAGCAGCCACAACAGCACCAGCAGGCCGGAGCAAACCCCCAGGCCCGTCCTCGTCACCGCGCACGCCAGAGCAACACTATCGACATTGCTGCGGCACTGAAACGAATCTGCTCCGAAGGTGATCCTCGGGAAATCTACCGTAACTTCACGAAAATTGGGCAAGGTGCTTCAGGAGGTGTATACACCGGTAACACGCGAACTTCGAATCAATTGGTGGCTATCAAGCAGATGAACTTGGAGCAGCAACCTAAGAAGGACCTGATTATTAACGAAATCCTGGTCATGAAAGATAGCTCTCACCCCAACATTGTCAACTTCATCGATAGTTACTTGTGCGGCGGCGAGCTCTGGGTCATCATGGAGTACATGGAGGGTGGCAGCCTGACTGATGTTGTCACCTTCAATATCATGACTGAAGGACAAATTGCTTCCGTGTGCCGCGAGACTCTCAGAGGACTGCAGCACTTACACTCCAAGGGGGTCATCCACCGCGATATCAAGTCCGACAATATCTTGCTTTCGCTAGAAGGCTGCATCAAACTAAGTAAGTCGGGTCCTGATAACTCCTGAATTGGATGCGCACGCACAGTGACTAACATAGCGAACAGCCGATTTTGGTTTCTGTGCTCAGATCAATGAGGCGCATAACAAGCGGACGACTATGGTCGGCACGCCATACTGGATGGCGCCCGAGGTAGTCACCAGAAAAGAGTACGGCAGAAAGGTCGATATCTGGTCGCTTGGCATCATGGCCATCGAGATGATCGAAGGGGAGCCGCCATATTTGACCGAATCGCCTCTTCGTGCTCTTTTGGCTCATCGCCACCAACGGGACGCCGGAGATCAAGGATGAGCAAAGCCTATCCCCCGTGTTCAGGGATTTCCTGTATTTCGCCCTTAAGGTGGACCCCGAGAAGAGAGCCAGTGCACACGACTTGTTACGGGTATGTTGAACCGAATTCCTTCCTCGCTTATGCACCGAGCTAATACACCCCCTCAGCACGAGTTCATGAAGACCTGTGTCGACTTGGCTTCTTTGTCTCCCCTGGTGCGAGCTGCAAGAGAGGCTCGCCAACAGGAGAAGAGCCGCAAGGGTTAAACGAGGCATCTGTCTTCACTTCACGATTACAAAGCATCAATCAGCATTCAAATTCGGAATGTTCAGTATCATAGCGACTGTTGCGATTTCTTTTTCAGATACTCCCGATTCGAACAACCACTTTGCATTACTACCATTACCATTGTGTTATAGAGACAGGCATGAAGGCTGCTGGGTCATGTTGCTGGGATAAGGGGAAGAGGGGGTATGAAATTGTGGGTGGCATTTGGCTCTGTTTGGGACATTGGAGAAGAGTGTCGCAGCCATGTCTTTCCCCCAAAGCATTTACGTCTAATGACGTCGAAGCTCACGCAAACAAAGTTTCTTGGATATATCCCCCCCTGAGAAATTGAAGGATACTGGTTTCTTCGAGCTGCTTGTTTACGGCTGTCGGATATGAAATGGTCATGAAACATACACAGGGAGCCCGGACGGGAGAGAGTCGAGGGAAAACAGCCGGACGAGCGGGGGGCGGGATGCATAGGGAGAGACTATGTTCAGAGTCAAGGACTTTTCAGGATTGGTCGGTCTGGCCTATGCCGAAGTGTAAATAACACCAAAGCTTCAAGCAAAATGGATCAAGAGGAGGATTGCCCTAGGATTGGCAAGTCAGAGATCATCTTCTTTATGCAAGCGTCCAGTGGATGTTAGCGGCTTCTTGCTGCGGCATTTCAGTCAATTTAAGACTGGTTGGTCTACAACTACTGTCCATTGGTGACGGTCCTGTCATTCATTCATTCCTCCCTTGCATAATCACGGCGTACATCCGTCTTTTCTGGTTCACATACACATCCTACTAACAAGGACAAGGCGTCGACAGCGATATCACAACCGGCATCCATCTATTCCTATCTAGCTCTCCGAGACACCAACGTCTCAGGTGAGGAAACGGCAGTGAACGCAAACCACCCATTATAAACCTCTATCCTGGTATCAATGCGCATCGTAGCCCCATCACAAGTCCTTCCCACTTCCTTTATATTCGACCCGGCTGGTCGAGAATCCCATCTAGGCTCCCCTCTATGATACAGGGCATTCATACGTCTGCCCCTCCCCCAGTCGTTTCTGGTTATATGCAAGCAAGCAACAAACAAGCGTATATGCTCGGGAGAAAAAGTGATCTAGCCAATTATAAAAGAGACAAGGAAAACTCAATGCGTGCTGTACCCGACTAACATTCCTCCATGCCTCCCTAGCTCCATTCCCTCAGGCGGGGGGAGGGCTAATACGTAAAACCCAATTCAAGTGTAGAAATAAAAACCGAAATGCCTTTGTGCTTTGGCGTGGCGTGGCGTGGCGACCGTTGCTAGTTGCAATCCCCATCCCAGCAAATGTGTGTCTTGCTTTCCGTAGTGAAGCGTCATGCATGTCTTGCCAAAAGAATTGACCAGAAAGGCAATGTACAGCTCCGGCGAGTGCCGTGGCCGATTTGCCAGTGTGCGCAGATGATGTGTCATGTGAATAGCAGCCGCATAGCAGCCGCAAAAAGGCCGCTAATGGCAAGAGAGGAGGGGGGCTTCATGTAACGTCCGTCCCATCCCATTTCTCGGTTGACGGCTGTCTCATAACAACTTTCTGACACACATCCTAACAAAATCATCTTGGCTTCCTCGGCGGGAAAACGGGACTCTTGTGCTTAGTAGCAAGTGTAGCCACCGTCAATGATGACATTGGAGCCAGTCATGAAGGCCGAGGCGTCCGATCCAAGGAAGACGGCAAGCCCATTGAGGTCATCAACGGCACCCAGGCGGTTCTGGGGCGTCAAGCTGCACCATATCTTCTTCTGGGCCTCGAGGGCAGGGACGCGGTTCAGGGCCGTGTCCATGTAACCGGGGGAGATGCAGTTGACACGGATACCATACTTGGCCCACTCGGCAGCCAGGGACTTGCCGAACTGGATTACGCCCGCCTTGGACGCGTTGTAGCAGGATTGCTCCTGCGGGTAGTTGACGATGGAACCCGACATGGAGGCGACGAGCACAATCGACCCGGGCTTGTTGGCCTTCATCATGGCCTTGCCAACGGACTGTGCCATAAGGAAGGAGCCAGTCAGGTTGATGTCGATCAAGCGACGGAACATCTCCGAACCGTAATTCTCGGCCTTGATGTTGGAGTCGGCAATACCGGCGGAGTTGATGAGAACGTCAGGGGCGCCATATCTTTGGGTAACCGCATCGACCGCGGCGTTGATAGCACTGCCCTGTCGAACGTCTACCTTGTAAAAGATGACTTCGAGGCCAGTCTTGGCATGGAGCTCAGCAGCCGATGCGTCACCAAGGTCCTGGTTGGCGTCGAAAATGACAAGGGTTTTGGCACCTGCCTCGGCACAGGCTCGAGCCATGTGGTTACCAAGACCACGAGCACCACTAGATCCAAGAGGCCAATGGTAAGCAAACGTGCACCCAATGTTCAGTTATATACCGTGGGCAGCCCAAATGAACTTAAGAGAACAGCAGCTTACCCCGTGACGATAACAACCTTATCCATCATGGACATCCTCTGCATGGTCGGGGGCATGGTGTTGTAAACCTCCTTGGTCAAAGGAGTAATGCTTTCGTCCTCAGCGCCCGGCTCGTTTGGAGTAGGCTGTGCGGACTCTCTGGAGACAGGAATCGAATAATGATCGGATGTGGAACTAGCCTGGCCCTTCGCGTCGGGAGAATAGTGGGAGACAGGAATCTCAGTCTCCTGAACCACGTCGCTACGGCTGAAGCGACATGCTGAGTTGGTGAAAGCCCGAGCAGCAATGGGAATGGCTCTGGACCGGGGAGCGGAGACGAGGGGCGCGACGGCGCGGCTCAAACGGAAGGCACTTCGGGAAGCCATTACGAGAGTAGAGATTTGAGCAAGTTGGGTGGAATACGAGGCAACAATATTGAGACGAAGTTCGAAATAGACGACAATCCCAAGGCTGTATCGAACAGAGGAGGAGGGGGAATGGGGACAATTGGGTCGTCGTCGTCTTTCTGATAATTGAACCTAAGCACTAGGGGACGCCCCGGGAAACAGTGGGTTTCGAGACGACAGCTTCGAATCTGGGGTGAATGGGTCGATGTATGCAGATCAATGGCGGACTGGGAGGGTCAATCGTGAGCGGAGATCTTTTTCCCAAATGCAAAAAAGAGGGTTCAGGTCAGGGTCTTTGTTTCTGCTTCGAATAGCAAGAGCAACAACCAGATTTTGGGTGCTGGGCTGCAGGATTTATATCGCAAAAAAGGACAGCGAGGAGGAACTGGGGAGCAAAAGGGGCCTGTCTCTCTGCTCACCTGTTTCGCAGCGGTCTCGGGGGCGAGCGGTGAATGGGCGGTAGCAGCAGCTTCAAGTTGCGTTGCTGCTGGGTTTGGAGCCCAAAACTGGGTCGCGAGTCGACTCTCGTCAGAGACTTTCCCTATGTATGTATAGCACGACCCGTAATTCACTGTCGGGTCGTTGTCCGTTTTGCTTATTAGAGTGTGGGGGATATCTGGAAAGCTGGGGGTCCAAAGTGGCCGTATTAGACAGAACAGGGGTATAGGCACCGTCATGGTAGCTGTGCTGAGTTTCGCAGTCCGACGGAGGAGCTCCTGAAGTCAAGACTAGGGAGCAGGAGGGGGACAGAAATCCGGGCTGAACGATCCAAGAATCCTTTTCTGTCCTCTGCTTGCTTTCTTGTGGCTGCCCTTTCATTGTCGAAAGAGGCTTCAACGGGCCTGGCCCCAAGCTTGTGGGGGGTCCACGATAAACAGAAGCTCACTGTAGGCCTCAAGCTGAGGCGAAGCTCGATTTCACATTTCACTGGGAAAACCGAGATAGCGGTTGGCAGTTGGCCTATTCGGGCTCGCCAACTCGTATCATGGCACATATGCAAGACGACGCCTGGGTGGCGGAGAGCTACGCAAACCTTTCCCACGAGTGATGACAACCTGCCATTGGATCCGTCACAGCTCTCGTAGCTGCATTGGATCAATTAGCGAGCCAATGCTGTACAGCGCTGTGTGCCAGCCTGGCCAATATGTATGTACTCCCCGCGCCCCTTTCATGCTACTAATAATCCTGCTTGGGCGATAGGGCGGCGATCCCCTGACATGAGAAGTGTTGCCAAGGTGGTAGCGCGGCAATAGCGTTCGTCGGCAGCCACCGGCAGCCATGGCCCGGCGGTAGCGAGCCCACCATTCTGACCATCAGAACCCCCTTCCCCCATGGCCCTAGGCGAAGAACATTCCGAGACTGCTGGGGCGGGGATCTGGAGGTTTCAATTGAAAAGCGTGGTGCGTGCTGCGTGGCCGCAATGTGTGGGGGTGCGCGGGTGCGTGGGTGCGTATGTACGTATCTGTATGTAGAAGGATTTCTGTTTCACGGCGCCATTTTCTTCTGGGCCAGTCACAGGCTCCGATTGCGCCATGCGATGCGGACAACATGTTCAAACACATATTGTTTTCTGAGCCTGTCACCTGTGAACCAGCGAGTACATTTGTGGGCCATCTTGGAAAGATGCCTGCCTTGCTGCGTATTTGCTGAGACTTGTATGTGTCAAGTGTGTGTGTGTGCCTCAACGGATAGCCAACTATGCAGCCGATGAACAGTCGACCGACCATCTGGAGCGGTGAAGATGACGGAAGGGAGGTGGCTAGGTGGGAGACAGCAGACTCCAATCAAATGCAGCCGTCCTACTCGCGGCTGGATTCCGTCAAAGGACACAAGCCATAACTGCATAAGCTAGGGGCCTAGGGATCCAAGAACCGACCAGTGCCAAGCAGTCACAATCTGATGGCGATTGCATAGATGTACATAGCACCGTCATTCTGTGGAGAGTCTCCCAAACTGCAGGCAAGCTTCCAGGCAGATGCAAGGTGTCATACAGGACAGCACAGGCTGTCCCGCAGCCTGCGCATGCTGGCACGGGATCTCGCAACTGAAGGTGGCAGGTGGAGGAGAAAGAGGCCAGGCACCAGGTTATGAGTGTTAGATGTAGATGGAGGGGGTGATGGGGTCTGCCTCGCTTCCGTTCTGTCTTTCCTCCACGTCGTATTTGTTTGTCACTTGGAGTTGTCGGTCAAGGGTTACGGGAAACGAAATTGGCGCCGTGATCATGTGAGAAAAGAATTCGACATCTGCGCTTTCCTTGCCTTTTTCTCCCTTCAGGTTGATGTTGATCCATCTCAAGGAAAAGTCCCATTGGATCTAACCCTAAAATAGTAGCTCTAAGTTTAGTCCCCCTTCCCGTCCACTCCCGCAGATGCAGAAGGGCCCTTATCCCTGGATGCTATTTCCACTCATTTCATTTCAGCGCATCTTGCTTTCGGTGACAGGGTCTGTCCCGGCGCCTGCTTTCTCTGTTTGGCATTCGGTATGACCCTTGGATTTCCTGAACTCTGAGTTGCTGGCCTGATCGATTGACGCGTTGACCTCGTTTCGCATTGTTTTATCATAATACTGGGCTGCAAAACAACTGCGGAGCTACCACGGTGAGGAGTATCATGTACCGGGTGTGTCTGATTCTACCAAGCGGGGTCTTTTACATATACCTCGACATGATCTCCTTAACTCTGTCCAGCGGAAGAGCCTCTATGGTGTGCCCTTGGTTCCCCGTCATTGTCTCCGCCATGCACAGCACGTTGTAGATGGCCTCCTCGGTGGCCTCAGCTGCCGCCTCGAACAGGCCATTGATGGAGTGATCATCCACCACCTCGGTGCGGTGGACCTGCGGCTGGAACGGATCAAACGCCCGGCGAGTTGAGCTTATGGTTTGCACGGGGATTTCGTTGCCGGTGGAGAATGCCAGGAAGATGTCCCCGGACGGGTTGTGCCCTTTGCCGCCCACGCGCGCGAGCCCGACCGTGGCCCGCTTGGCGAGGCGTTGCAGCTGCACGGGGTTCAGCGGCGCGTCGGTGGCCAAGACGACGATGATGCTCCCGTCCTTGCGGTTCTTCTCCGCTACCAGATCCTCCTGCGCCGCCTTCAGCGCCGCATCGGCCTCGGCACGCTTGGCCGCCTCCTCGGTCAGGATGCGGCCCACAGGCGCACCGCCAAGGCGGAAGTCCTTCTGCTTGCCGTAGTTGGCCTGCACGAGCGCGCCGACCGTGTACGTCTTGGGCGCGCCGCTGGCGTCGACCCCGGGGACCAGCCGGCTGCTGCTGCCGGTGCCGCCTTTGAAGTAGTGGCAGATCATGCCGGTGCCGCCGCCGACGTTGCCCTCGCGCACGCGGTCGCTCGATACGTTCTCGAGGCCGTGCACGATGTGCTCCGGCTTGACGGCAAAGCGGGCCAAGTTGTTCAGGTAACCGTCGAACGTCTCGCCCACGACGGGGAGCAGGAACCAGTCGATCTGGCCGTCCTTGACGCCCAGCTTCCTGATGGCGTACTCGTAGATTCCCTGGTACGCCGCGCCAACGGCGAAGGAGTTGGTGAGGACGATGGGGGAGTGCAGCAGCCCGGTCTCGTTGATCCAATGGCTGCCCGTCAGCTCGCCCGAGCCGTTGAAGCTGAAGATGCCGCTGTAGCAGGCCTGCCTGAACCACTCGTCCCGCGGGAGGATCGAGGTCACGCCCGTGTTGACGGTGCCGTCCTCGGAAAAGATCTCCTGCGTGTGGACTTTGACGCCTGGCACGTCGGTCAACGAATTCAGGGGACCAGGCTTCCAGCTGCCGAGATCCAAGTCAGGGAGGAGATCTCTGAGGCGCATCCTTGATGCCTTGCTGTCGCTCTTGGAGGTTGACATATTGTATCTTGATACTTTGAGTACTGTCTACTTAGGGGCTAAACAGGGAAAGACAGCTGAGTGTAGACCCAGGATGGATCGAGGTAAGGCCGTTGAACGTGGTATTGCTCCTTGTATTTATATATGTCTCTATACGGTCAGATGCGGTCAGCCTGACGACGACGGCCCACAAGACGCGTTCATTCGGCATAGACAGAAAATGACCAGCCGTCTGAAGATAGTCCCAGGTGTTCAATTCATCAATTCAAGGCGTGAGTCACCCCGAAATTCCATCCCGAAACCCCGCGCCGAAGTCCCACTCATTCGTATGGTTCATGGTGGTTCATTCCGAGATCTTACTCCGAAAGCAACCCTGGGATTCGTCCATCTCCCGAATCAATCAACACATGCAAGTGTCGTAAGCTGTGATTTCTGACAGGGTGACGACCCAAACCCCAGCGTTGTCATTGCCGGCTTACGAAAGATTCGTCGTGCGTCCAGAGCGGGGTAGCAACTGATAGAGCACACGCACGTAAACGGAGATGGGGACGAACATGACCTCTGGCCGACATAATAAAACCATACCATGCATATTGACTCCCAAATATATGCAACATCCATCAGTGAGATAGAACCCACGAAGAACAGTAGGGGCTGTCGGTTTAGGAAGGCCGACAGTGACCCGACTTTCTCCCGTTCTCTCTCTCTGTCTCTCTCTGTGTGTGTTTCTCCCCACACGCCAAGTTTAGGCCCGTATTACCCCACAAACTACCCCAACAAGAAGCGGATGACGATGTTCTCGGCAATGGCTCCCCCGTGCCCGCGTCGCTAGAGCATCTCGTTCTTTTGTTTAGAGCCGAGGCCTTATTCCTGGCGAGCAACGCAGATACCAGATACCATACACGTTTCCTGACGTTCCACCGAAAGACCATCACACATGTCGTACTTGAACAAGTCTTAAAATGGTTGCTGCAGTTAGAATAGCCCCAAGTGTAAGTCACAGGAATGCTCCTCCAAGAACCGGCAGCCGTGGCTAATACTGATCCCCCAAAAGGCCGCGACGAGGGCGGCCAGTCTGCTTCGGACCGTCCAGTATGCTCATCCGCCAAACTGCCCTTGCCACTCGAACCCGGGCCACCACCATCACCAAGCAAAGTCCCAGGTAGACAGGTATGCGCAGCGGGCTTCCAAGCGCGGGTACGCATCGCCCGTGGACCAGAAGGAGTACGCCTTTGAGATGGCCGCGTCGTCTATACGCTTCGGCCCCGGCGTGACCAAGGAGGTCGGAATGGACTTCAGGAACATGGGAGCAAAACGCGTCTGTGTCGTGACCGACTCAACTGTTCGTCGGTTGACGGCCATGAAGCAAGTCGAGGAGGCTCTCACCAAGGAAGGAGTCGAGTTCCAAGTGTTTGACAAAGTGAGGGTCGAACCCAAAGACAGCTCGTAAGTAGTGCCTGTGAGCACCGCCGCTGTCGTGAACCCGGCTCACTCAGTCATCAGGGTCAAAGAAGCGATTGACTTCTGCAAAAGCCATACGCCCCCGACGCCTTCCTTGCCGTAGGCGGTGGTTCAGTTATCGACACGGCGAAGCTCATGAACCTCTACACCGAGTACCCGGATGCCGACTTCCTGGACTTTGTCAACGCCCCGCTGGGAAAGGGCCGGCCCATTGAACGGGCGCTGAAGCCCCTCATCGCCATCCCGACGACGGCTGGTACCGGCTCGGAAACTACCGGCACGGCTATTTTCGATCTCGTGGCGAAGCGGGCGAAGACGGGCATCGCGCATAGAAACCTGAAGCCGACGCTCGGCATCTGTGACCCGCTCAATACCAGGACCATGCCTGCTGCCGTCAAGGCGAGCTCCGGTTTGGATGTGCTGTGCCATGCCCTGGAGTCGTGGACGGCGATCCCCTACAGCCAGAGAACGCCCCGCCCGACCAACCCCATCATGAGACCGGCGTATCAGGGTGCAAACCCCATCAGCGACATCTTCTCGCTGAGTGCCTTGCGGAGCACAGTGAAGTACCTACCCCGATCAGTCAAAGATCCCGACGACTTCGAGGCACAAAGCGAGATGCTTCTTGCTGCCACTTTGGCTGGTGTTGGATTTGGTAACGCTGGCGTACACTTGTGTCACGGTAGGCACAAGACCATATATTGCACGTGAAGCATTCAGCTGATATCAACTCAAGGCATGTCGTATCCCATATCCGGCCAAAACCCCGGCTATAAACACAGCGGCTACGAGGTCGACGTTCCTATCATCCCCCACGGCGTCTCCGTAGCCGTGTCGGGCCCCGCCGTATTCCGTTTCACGGGCCCCTCCAACCCCGAGCGGCATCTCGCCGCCGCCGAGGCGTTCGGCGTGGACATCTCCAACGTCAGGCGCGAGGACGCCGGTGCAGTTCTGGCTGACGCTATCCAAGAGTTCCTCGTAAAGCTGGGGGACCAGCCCAAGGGCTTGAAGGACTTGGGCTTCGGCGCTGAGCATTTGGATGCTCTGGTGGAGGGCACGATCCCGCAGGCACGAGTGCTAATGCTGGCACCTGGTCTACGGACCGAGTTGGAGGCAGAGAAGGAACAGCTGAGGAATCTGTTTGAGGATGCCATGTCTTATTAAGGTACAATACGCGAGAATGAATGGATGAATTTGAAGCCGTACTGCAATCCAATTTCATAAAAGATACATTATGCGTGGGTAAGCTCGTTCAGATTCGCTATCCCTCTCGTGTGGGGGGTCGGCATGCCCTTCACCACCAAGACTAGGCAATAGGGGCGTAGAAGCTGAATTTACGATCTGGGTCATACTTTGCCTTGAGCGCCCTAAGTCTCTCGAGTCTCCATTCTTCGTGCCCATAGTAATTCTCCAGCGTCTCCAGGCCGAGCCCGTAATTAACATAAGTGTGAAGGTCCGGCGACCCGCCGCCCTCGAATAGCGTCTGCCGCATCCTCAAGCCCGCCTCTGTGGCTATGCGATGCAGCTCCGTACCGCCATCGTCGTGGTCTGTTGGCGTGATGCGGAAGCTGGGGGACAGCAGCAGGTTGTTGAACCGGTCCGGGAACGCCGTGGTCCCCGCGGGGACCTCCTGGACCGCCCGCACCGAGTAGCCCTCGTTCAGCATGATGGCGCCGCCCAGGGCCGGGTAAGTCCGCGAGACCTCGTCGAAGATGGCGTACGCGGCCCGGTGCGCCGTCACGTTGAACCCCCGTAGGTCAATCGGGAACCTCAATATGTGGTCCCCGTTCTCGGCGCACAGCTTGGCGCCCCGATCGTTGCCCGTCAGCACGGCTAGCCCCGGATACGCGGTCGTGTTGAAGGCCGTCGCAACCGGCCCGAGGGCTTCCATTTTGGACGTGTAGGGCGCGGCTTGCTCGGGAGTGCCCTCGTAGATGATCCATGTGACGAAAACCGCCTGCAATGAAGTCTACGGTTCAGAGAGATGCTCGTCTTCGGATGGGTATATACCTTTTTGAGGCAATAATTGAGCGGAGCTATTCTTGACTTACATGAACCGGGTCGACGTCAGGCATACGTAGGAAGTTCGTCCAGTGCCGCAGCTCGACCGGCTGCGCACCGTTCGCGACGAAGGAGTCCAGGAGCCCGAAGAGCGCCTCGAGCTTGTCCTGCGTGTATGTGTACCTGCCGACCACCCACGTGTTTGTGTCGGGCACGTCGTAGATCCGGTACTTTACTGAGGTCACGATGCCGAAGTTGTGACCGGCGCCGCGCAGGCCCCAGAACAGATCGGCGTGGGGGAGTCCGCCGACACGACGATGCGCGAGCCGTCGCCCAGTACCAGGTTGGCTTCGACGATCTGGTCAAGACCAAGCCCGTAGCGCCCTTGGTTCCAGCCGTGACCGCCGCCCAAGCCGGGGCCTAGGAGCGACGTACACTCGCAGATGCCGTTCACTTAGCATGGTAACATTATGTCAGTCAGGCCACCCTCTCACTTTTCACACTTCGATTGACTGAAGACTAAGTCCTCGTGAGCGACCCAAGAGAATCAATGAACAGACCTGTCCATTTCCTGTGTTTCCAAAGAGCTTCGGTGACTTGAAGGGTGAGAGTACCGCCGCCGATCAGTGCCGTCTGGCCACCACCCAGTACCTCTACCGAGTGAAGAGCACGTAGGTTGATGTTGACACCACAGCGCAATCGACCCAAGGAGATGGTAGCTCCGTGGTGGCCTGAAGTTGCCAGAAAAGGTAGTTGGTGTGCGTTTGCTACTTTGACCTACAGCCCGTCACCCATTCCGGATTAGAGAAAGGACCATCTGCGACATATAGCAGGAACTCAGGCTCGAGATATTATTGGCTGGGATGTGTTTGTCTGACACAAAGAGGTGCTGGCCACTCACAGTGTTTGCGACATCGGCTTCAGTGGCTACGTCAACAGTAACGGCAAAATCGGGGGCTCCGTAGGCCGAGTACCGGGTCGTAGCGTTGGCGAACTTGTCAGAGCCGGGGAAGCTGATCGAGGCTCCTGGGGACAATATCGGGCCAAGAGCTACCGCGAAGTCGGTTACGGGTTGCGACTGGCACTTGTCTACGGCGGCAACCGATATAAAGCCCAAGGCCAGAAAGAAGAGTTTAGAGGCCTGCATCGTGGACCGACACCCTCTTGCGGATATGTTACATACACACACAAGTTATGGGGAAGAGACTATACAGGCAGTCATGGTCACGGCGGAAGTCACCTTCTTTATATGCAGCGACACTCTAATATTATTACGTCTATCAGAGGGCACACCCTGACGATGCACAGGGGTCAAATCCTCTTGCCGCGTGTGTCTCGGCGAGCCTACCTCTGCTTGGGTCCCAAGGCTGCACCAGATATGTGCTTATGTTGCGATGATGCAACGAGATCAATCAGCAACCTGTCTTGGCCATGCCGCCATATCGGCGCTTACTCACTTGGTATCTACACTCCGAGGCTCCGCAGTGAGGGGACCGCAGCTGTTGTCCATTCACCACGGCAGATGCGCCCCCGCATCTTATACGAAACCAGCAGCATCTCCGATGTAACATGGCAGTGTAGCGGTGGAGGCAAGGGACGCGGCATCGCCCATCCCGTAAGTTGTATTGATTCAGGCCATTTGAGACACTATCAGAAACTTCGAGCGTGCATCGTATCAAGCAGTGCTTAGTCAGTGAAGGAGCCGGGGCTGGGAGGCACCTCGCCCGTGTCCCACTCCATCTTCTCCGAGCCCAGCACGAATTCCAAAGAGGAGCCCTCCCCGTTGGCGCCGACCAAGTCTTCATGCGCAAGCCAGCTCTTCGTCCATGGCCGGCCGTTCACCTTCAAGCTCTGCACATACGGCCCCTGGCCCAACCCCGTGGTCTTGATTGTCAACGTGCTCCCGCTGTCGCCAAGCCGGACGGTGATATCCTCGAAGCGAGGTGCCAGGACCAGGTATACGGGCTGTGTGACGACGGGATAGAGGCCGATCATGTTCCAGACCAGCCAGCTGCTCATGGAGCCCGCGTCGTCGTTGCCAGGGATGCCGGAGCGCCCGTTGTTGTAGTACTGATCCACGACCTCGCGGGATCGCTGTACGGACCGGTGCTGTTTACGGGGTAGATAGTTGTAGAGGAAGGGCGTCATAAAGCTGGGCTCGTTTCCGGGATTGAAGATGGTGCTCCCGGCGCTGTTGCCGCCCTGGTTAGACCGCGTCAGGTTCGGGGTGAACATG
The DNA here is from genome assembly GCF_038363985.1 of Apiospora kogelbergensis. Lineage (NCBI taxonomy): Eukaryota > Fungi > Ascomycota > Sordariomycetes > Amphisphaeriales > Apiosporaceae > Apiospora > Apiospora kogelbergensis. The sequence goes on from NW_027117422.1 coordinate 3,781,935, forward strand.
GTGTCGAGTCGTGTCTCGAAATGTTCCGGGCCCCCATTTTGGTCGTTAGAGTCTGCATGTCGAAGGGGATGCTAAAACTATACTCCCACGGCACGCCTTCGTAGGCAATGGAGATCCAGTCACAGGCACCGCAGCTCAGGGGGTCGTAGGCCTGTATGCTGCCGTTGGGGTATGTGGGCGCCAGGAAGCCTGTAAAGTTGAGGGACTCCACGTCTGGGTTCCAAGTCCTTTGCCATCCTCTTCGGAGGTCGGTGAGTTAGGGCTTGGGAGTGGCTTTGTGGCTACGAGAGAAGCTTACCTAGACCGGTTCAGGTATAGAGCCACGTCTTGGGGCGCCTCGCCTCTGGCGACTTGGGAGAGGGAGAAGTCGTTCAGCGAATAGTCCACAGTCTTGCTGAGGCATCGTCCCCGGGCAGGCGTGACGTAGCCATACTGCTTCCAGTCTTGCAAACCGCCACGGCCTTCTTTGGTGCTGCCAGTCGGGTCCTCAAAGTCGAAGTTGTTATACGGCTGGAGCTCCGCATTGGTCTTCATGGCCATGTAGCCATCCGTCCAGTTGATGCCGTCACGGAGCCCCTTGACGTAGGCATCTGCGAGGACGTTGTCGGCATTGGAGCCACCCTGCACTCTGCCGTTGTGGTTATGACTTCGCCCGTCGGGCATAAACCTCTCGAATCGCCAGATGTCAATCAACGCACGAACAATGTCGGTCGACCTCTTGGGTAGGATGAGCGTGGTAAGGGGGAGCAGACACCTGAACGTATCCCAGATGGTGTAGAAGTCGTCGTAGTACGGCTCGTCCGACTGCCAGTTTGGGTTCTCGCCGGTGCGGTCAGACGGCAGCAGGTGTGAATGATACAGCCCGGTGTAGAACATCTCAAGCTGGGTCTGGTTTCCTGTCTGCACATCAATCTTGGAGAGCACCTCGGTGTTCCATCGGGCTTTGGCCTCTTCAGCCGTCGAATGGAGGTCCCAACCCGGGATCTCCTCTAGAAACCGGCAAGCCTTCTCGGCCGAGACCCAGGAAATGCCCACCTTCGATGTGACGGAAGAAACATGGGCTGGGAATTCGAACAACGACCCAATGCGGTCGGCATACTGATACCCAATCGTCCCCCCTTGTATCCGTGTGCTGTCTGTAAACGCGGGCTTGACGTCGGTCGTGTTTGGCCAGTACGGGTCGGTGGCCCTTCCAGAGAAAAGCTGCGTCTTGACTGGGGTCGTATCGAACTGTGCGCAAAAGTATACGCGGTAATCACCACCTGACCGTTCGTAAGCTGGGGTTTCTCGGTGCTTTCTGCCTGGTCCAGGTACCTACCCCATGCCCAGCCCTCTCGGTAGACACCGTAGCCGGAGTACCACGACCCATCTTCGCTGCGTTCCATGAAGCCATTTGAGTAGAACTGTTCCTTTTTGCCGGTGCTTGGAATGAAGTGGCTCAGGTCTACTAGGACATATCTGCCCCCATTTTCCGGGTATTGATATTTCATGATGCCAGCATGCATGCTGGCACTCATTTCTGCCGTGACGCCATTCAGGAGGTGCGTCTTGTAGTAGCCTACGCTTGCTATATCCTCCTGAGTACGAGGCTGCATGTAGGTCAAGTTGTCCAACAGGTTGACGCCCTCAACGGTTACGAGAGGCATCTGGGGGATTAAACCGTACGTCGGAGCGCCCCCTGTACCGCTCTCATGGAGCATGGTGATGGCGGTCACGTTCCCATCGGGCGTGTAGCCAGCATTGGCAGAGTAAGAGACGTTCCATCTGGCACGTCTGATTAGCATTGCCATAAGCCGGGGCTTGCGCAGAGTGAATTGTTACCTCGTCGTGTCAATGCCGACCTTGACTGCCCCGAAGGGAAGTGTAGCACCGGGGAAGACATTGCCGGCGCTGTAAGCCGATCCAGAGACCGGCCCCTCGGTGCCGATGAAGAGGTTCACGTGTTTAGTGTAGTCCCTGGTCGACGACTGCGCCGATACTGCCGTAGATGTAATCAGGGACGTCACAGCTTTGCGCAGCCACCCCATTTCGACTCGTTGTACTTGCAGCAAATCGCGCAAGGAATACCAAGGAAGGGGCTACGGGTGAGGGAGAAACATCGTTATACATACATGCATACATATACACACACATATATATATATATATATATATATATATATATGATCATCACTTTCCCCCTCCCCTCTCTTGCACTCCCGCCAGGTTCGATGCTTTCGGTATCAAAGCCGGTGCCAAGCGGGACTACGGAGTTCCCACTGCCACCCCATACCCCGCACTGCTTGCCTCTGTGAGCCATCTCCCCGTAGCAGACTCTCACTTTATAGGGGTCACGATCATGTAATGTATACTAGCACGTACTTTCGTATGTTCAGATGCCTGACTCGTGTAGCATTAGTGCGCACTGATACTGATTGGCACCGGGCCCAGTGAGCGATTGATGCGCTGCTGCCTGGACGACACTTACTAAGACGGGGTTTGGAAAACAAGAGGGAAAGACTCGACTATAGCAGTGTTGCATACAATACCTCGAACAACCAAATATGGCACGCGCTGTACAATCCCATCTGAGCTGCATCGAGCGACTGTCGCCAGAATTGAGGCAGCTGGTCTTGATTTACACCACAGATTGGCCATCACTTCGGTCGGCTGTACTGTCTTGCCCGACTTTCTATTCGACTTTCAAGAGTGGCGAGCGGTGGATCCTCACACGCTTTCTGGGGAATGTCCTAGGCCCAGACGTGTTTCCCGAAGCCTTCCTCGCACAGGGCCTGAGGAATCGGGCGATATCAGCGCTGAGCCCGGAGTCGGCGAAAGCTACCGAGGACTGGCTGGCTACGGAGCTGCGCAAAACCCGGCGCGCGCCAGATGGGTTGGTCACGGTGGAAGATTGCCTCGACATAATGCAGCTGCACCGGGTCGTCGGCAGTTTTGTAGACGAATATGTCGAGTACTGCAAACATCCGGCTATCTACTACCGCGGGCCGGAGCCAAGCACCACTCTTGTTAACCAGCCACTTACAGACACGGAGAAAGACAGGATCTCGCGAGCCTTCTACCTAAGCGAGATAGTGTCCCGCCTCCATCGTTGCGGTGCGCCCTGCGCCCAAAAGGGTTATGTGCCACCCTGGGATGCGAGCGAGAATACCGTCAAGCATCCACTGTTCTCGGCCCTGTCACCCTGGGAGAATGAGCAACTGAGATGTGTCGACATCTTCCTTGAACACTTCCACTTGAACAAATGCGTAAGGCACATCCATAGCGTCTCCCTCAACGGACGTGCCCTGGGAGCTCGTAGGCGTAGGAGGCTCAAGGATGCGCTTCAAAACCAGACATCGTATCGATTGGGGCTCGAAGGCTTGTGCGAGGCAAGCCATGCGCTTGAGGAGGGTGACTCGACACGGCTGGTAGAGATGTTGCTTCAAGGCAAGACAATGAACGAAGTCTATGAATCGGGCGCCCTTGATTTAGAGTTTCGCTTGCACGAAGCACTGGACGACCTACAAAGACGGCAAGATCGGGCGCCCGGGAAGCCGGACGAGCTCGAGCTGTTCCTGCGCGGAGCATCATCGTTGCGCGGCGACGATACGGACCCAGGGCCGCGGACGGCCTGGACCTGGGTGAACACGGGGATTGGCTGGGGACGTTGGGCTGGCCGAGTCGATACTGAGCAGGAAGTGCGCCTGTTCGACGCGCGTTGTTCGGCGCGGAACGCAGCGCTCGTGATGTGGGATCATTCTCGGTTGCAGGCGTCCGGGTTGTTCAGCCACGGGGCTGGGTCCTGGGTCTTGTCTACTAAGGAGTTGACCGCCTTCGTACGGGAACGGAGACGTCTTATTGAGCAAAGAGGATGAGAACTACATTTGTTGGAGTTTGCGTTCCCACCTAACACGCGATAACCAGGTCACTTTCTCCATGTTTGTTAGTTGTCCAATAATGACTGCTGGTTGTTGGTTCTGACAAAACATATGTCAATATATTGGTCTTGGTGGTATGTTTAACACTTATACACAAGGCCCAGACGGCCCAAGGTAACTATATACAGTTGAGAACGAAACGAATGTCACTCTCACATATTCTAGCTTTACGTCAACTTGCTGAAGAAGGAGAAAATCTCGCCAGGCACGTAGGACTTGGCGCCGCTTTCTGGGCCGTGGTCGACGGCGCCGGGGTAGTGCCCGCCGTCGAAGGCGATCCAGGTAACGGGGTAGCCCGCCTTGCATCCCGCATACTCGGTCTTGGTGTGCACGCCGCTGCCCTGGCGGGGCTCGGGCGGGTTGGTGGCCGTGCAGCCGTTGTTCTTAACGAAGCGGTCGCGCAGGGAGCGGCCGCCGGCGATGTTGAGGGTGCCGTCGGAGATGCCGTGGATGCCCAGGTAGGCGATGGGGTCGTTGCCGCCGTCGCAGCCGCTGAGCTGGCCGCCCGACATGACGGCGACGCCGCGGAACGTTTTGGCGCGGCTGCAGGCGATGGAATAGCTCATGGAACCGCCGTACGAGAAGCCAATAGAGTAAAGCTGCTTCTCGTCGACGCACAGGTCGCCCTTGAGGGACGCGACCATGGCGTCGACGAACTTGATGTCCTCGCCGCCCGAGTTGCCCCAGCCGTTGTTGAGCCCCTGCGGCGCCACCAGGATGGCGCTCTCGTTGGCCGTCCGCTGCATGCCGTAGTACGACCAGAGCTCCCGGTCCGTGCCGCCGCTCGACACGTCCTGCATGGTCCCACCCACCCAGTGGAAGGCGAAGATGAGCTTATACTGCCGGTTGCTGTCGTAGTTGTTGGGCACGCGCAGGATGTACTGCCGGTTCTTGCCGTTGACATTGACGGACTTGGTACCTGAGGAGATGGCGTTCTTGCCGCACCCCACGGACCGGGCAACAAGGTTGGTGGAGGATGGGTCTTCTGTTCAGGTCATACATAATAAACCAAGTTAGTTACGAGATTTTACGGCTTGACGACAGCAATGGATAAGGAGATGATGACGAACCAAGGGCTGAAGACTGTGGCAGGCCTAGCACCGCCGAGGCACCGAGTGTGAGGAGGGCTCCCAAAGAGAACTTCATGGTGACGTATGTCGATCAGTTGTATGTAGAATATACCGTTCCGTTCCAGTCAAAGAGGGGACTTGCTCTTTGTAAACCAGTTGCACGTCTCTAGGGATGGAAGATACATGTCATTATATAGTACACCGGCTGTCAACCCACCTAGGAGCATTCCCATTAATTTCAGATGAACGAGCCTTTGGCCCATTATCACCAGAGCACGACGGACCCAAGTCGGATTTTCCACTAATCACATCTAGATCGTAAGTTGTTTTAGGCAATCTTGGGGGTCAAACGTCACATCACCATGGGGTCGTTGAAACGGCGTGTGGCAGCGCCGTCTTGTCTAAATGGCGGCTCCATATTAGCCCTGGCATGGAGTTGGTCCTTTAATGCAACTGGAGAGCCCAGTCTGGCGCGTCTGGGGCACACACCTTGCCAGCCGAGTGCAACGCCCCGAATAGGAAGGCTTGCAGCTCAGTGCCGTGCCCAAAGTGGAGGGGTGAGTAGGGGGGTGACGGGGGTTTGCTTGCCACACATCTTGTTCATGCCGGGACTTGACGGTTCATCCGAACAACACTATCCCCTCATCTCAACTATCCCGTGGTCCCGACTCCGCAAGCGAAGGCGGTCTACGACACGGAATGGAACAACTCGATGATTACAACCTGGGCCACAATTCCAAGCCGGCAGGCGTCCGGTGACTAAAGACACATGCAGCGGCTAATCGGAGAACAGCCAATGACTGGCGGGATTATACGAGTTCGTCATACCAGGCCCGAGCCTGTGATCTGCGGGCAGTAGTATAGGCAAGTTGGTCAGTGGGGTCTTGTGCGCTTGAGGCGATACGTTGAGCAACTAAGAGTATGATTGTAAAGCATGAAAATGGCGGGGTGACGGTCGTTCCATCAGACCACGGTCGTCTCTCATGAGCCGACCAAACACAAGCAAATGCTGGGCGGAACCTCCGACTGAAGCAACCTAAAATAGAATCCCTGATGCTACATAATTTGACTTGCGAGCTTTGACCTCATCTGGGCCAAGCCCAAAAGCGTGAAACAATACTCCGATGACAAGTCGTCCATGGGCTACCCATTAACGGCGCTCGTAAGACTGCTGCTGGTTGTATGATTGGTTGTGAGACTCATAACCACCTTGAGGGGGTAGGACTGGGGTGGCGGCGGATAAGATGGCGGCGGGGGTGGGAACGACTGCGACGGAGGACCAGACCCGTACGTGTCATGTTGGGATTGCGGCGGAGGCGGGAATGATGGCGGGGGACCAGAGCCATAGTTATCATGGTGGGATGGTGGAGGAGGGTAATGGTGTTCCTGAGGACCGCTAGTATACTGGCCTTGGCCGGGCTGGTACCCATCACCGGAAGGCTGGGGCCGGTATTCGTGGTTAGGCGGTGGGTTGTCGTGACGAGGTGGTTGATAGTCGTGTTGTGGCGGCTGGTAATCCTGGCTTGGTGGTTGATGGCCTTGATTTGGAGGCGGGGGCGCGTCACTCCGTCCACTCCCCGCAGGAGGAGTGTGCAATTTTCCTTGGTCGGGGGTTCCAACGCTGACGCCCTCGTTTCCAATGTCATCGGGTACAGTTATGCGCACGTCGGGAAGGAACCGCTGGACCTTCTCCTCCACCTTGTTCTGAACGAAGACCCAGCTAGACTTCTCGAACTTGCGATGACCTCCGTTCACGATCTCCAGGATCTTTTCTCTCAAAGATTCTTGCACCTTACGGACGAGACGACGGATGCTTTCAACCAGCTTGCCCTTGATGTCATCTCCAAGCCCCCGAGAACTGTTCGCCTGTGAATCGAGTGAAGAATCGAATGGGTTTCCACCCAGGATCTTCTCCAGAGGTCCTTGAAATTGGTCAGGGAGAGCCTCGAAGAGACCTTTCTCGATGGTTCCGAGAATCTTGCGGAACTCGATTCGCACTTCTCGATGTACCTGGGCTATGCCGGTGCTCAGCTTGTCGCTGATCATCTTGGAGAAGCCGCCTCCGCTGTTTCCGCTCTCGTCTCCGTCGCGATTGAGGTCTCGTGACGACTCTTCGGGCTGTTTCTTGTGACCGAACAAGCCTGCCACGCCTTTGACCAGGTTCTTGATCTCATCCTTGGCACCATCGCCCAGGTCGCGGCTTGATGTATTGCCGCGAAGCCACTTCTTGATACGGTCCAAAGCAATTCTGGTGAACTGCTCTGCAATGGGGGCATGTTGTTGCCGTAGGATAGCGCCGACCTTCTCCTTGATCTCCGGGCTAATCATACGGGCCTTTTCTTCGGGGTTACGGGAACTGTCTTTGACCGCATTGCTCAGAACGCCCAAGAAGCCGTCCAAAACGACGGGCTGGCCACCGGACTCGCGGCGAGCATGTTCAGACACGGCGCCAATGGCGGCTGAGAGGAAACCCCTGGCACCGTCGCTGAAGGAGTCTTGATGGCCGCCAGGACCGCCTCTTGAGCGGGGAGACTCATCGGACCCTCCTTCAGTCAGGCTCAGAATCTGCTGCAGGTCGCCCTGGGCATCGTTGGTGATTTGGGTGAAAGAGCGGGTCAGGGTTTGGATCTCGTTGGCAAATGGCAAGGAGCCGATTCCGTACGAATCGGGTGGGCCTCCATCCAGCGCTCTTGAGTCGGAATGCTTCTCTCCCGACTTATCAAAAAGGGCGCGGAAGGCCTCGACCACCTTAGCCTCGAGGCTGTCGACGGTCTTCTGCTGGAAGACGTCTATCTCGGTGGAGATGAGCGGCTGGATCTGGGGAGCGAGGCCATCGACATACTTGTCAATCTGCTGCATGACGACATCGGGGATGCCATGCTTGCTCTTGCCCAGGTCAGACTCGGCCATGTCTGCTTTAGGATGGCGTAGAAAACGAAGGGGTCGGGATAGAAGAATTGAGGAAGAGGCTGTCTACTAATACTTCCAGGAACAGAGAGACCCTTGCCTGGATGGTGGAAGGAAGGTTTGGTGGTTTGGTTTACTACCAACCTCGGAGACGGCATGGAAGATGCGTAAGACGTGCCCCGCATCCATTACATTGGCACGCAGCTAAGCAGTACGACGTCTGTGGGCCACGTCGATAAGCCCAATCGCGTGCTGCGTCCCTGGCGGGGTATCAGGTTGGTTGATGGTGGGATGAATCGAACCAAGGCCCGTCTCACCAAGACTCCTTGATCGATCGTCGCTGTACATTGTTTTTCCTTGCATTCACCCCAGAACCGGCAACATGTCTTCTCTTCCAGAGACCTTCGACCGTAAGTTGTGTGCTGTTCGGTCGGACTTGGATGAATGAGTGCCCCCCTCGTGCCTGAAAAAAATAATACGCAACAGCTACCCCGCCAAAAGCCATGTTCAGGCTTCAAAATCGGCTCAACTAACGGTTGCTTTGTTGGTGGTGCTTTAGGTCCCGTCCATATCGCCGTCATTGGCGGTACAGGCCTCTACAAGATCGATGGCTACACCCCGATCGCCCAGGTGAACCCCGACACGCCCTGGGGCAAGCCTTCCGCTCCCATCCTCATCCTCGAGCACAACGGCGTCCCCGTCGCCTTCCTGGCCCGCCATGGCGCGCACCACCAGTTTGCGCCCCACGAGGTGCCCGCCCGCGCCAACATTGCCGCCTTGCGACACATTGGTGTGCGGTGCGTCATCGCCTTCTCCGCCGTCGGCTCGCTGCAGGAGGAGATCAAGCCCATGGACTTCGTGGTCCCCGACCAGATCATCGACCGCACCAAGGGCATCCGCCCATTCACCTTCTTCGAGGGCGGCCTCGTCGGCCATGTCCCCTTTGGTGACCCCTTCGACTCCAAGATTGTCGATATCGTCAAGGGTTGCGCCGCCAGCATGAAGGGTGACGGTGTGAAATTGCACGAGAAGGGAACCATTATCTGCATGGGTAGGTTCAGAGGTACCCAATCGTATACACATCGGCATTGGCAACTAATCGCTTTACACGTACAGAGGGACCCCAATTCTCGACCCGTGCCGAGTCCAACATGTACCGCTCTTGGGGCGGATCTGTCATCAACATGTCGGCATTGCCCGAGGCGAAGCTCGCCCGGGAGGCCGAGATGGCCTACCAGATGATCTGCATGGCCACCGACTACGACTGCTGGCATAGTACCGAGGACGTGGATGTGTCCATGGTCATGCACTACATGTCGACCAACGGCCAGAATGCCCGCCATCTTGTTGGTGCCGTCCTCGACCAACTGTGCAAGCAGGACAACAGCGACCTTGTGCAGGCCAAGCACTGGGAAGGTCAAAGCAAGGGTGCCGTGTCTTTCATGACCAAGCCCGAGGGCCGAAACCCCGAGGCGCTCAAGAAAGTGCAGTACCTTTTCCCCGGATTCCTAGAGGATTAGACCCACTAGAGACATTCACGCTTCAATGGTCTCTTATGTCGGCAATGATGACCAAGCTATGGGTAGAGGGCATTGTACTGGACGCCGGATCAGTAGCCTTCCAATAACACGAGACCCCGATGGGTCTTGCCTATTTCGTTACTCTCTCATATCATCGCGGGAAGTATTTCTATTGGTCTGTATATGTGAGCAATGCGACATTGCTTCCAAATGAACTCAGGATGGCTATACATATACAAAATTCGACAAAACTAAAGACAAAAAGCAGCATACCTTGGACAAAAAGTCAGGTATCATGTTTGGATCGTGCAAAAGGGGGGAGTATGGTGCTCGTTAAATCATGAAAGTCACGCTTCACGAAAATTACGAGATAGCTGGGAGAGTCCACTGTTGCGTAGTAAGGCCATGGGTTATATCTTATGGACGTGAGAATTGTACTGAGTAAGCCATCAGCGTCTACCCGAGACTCGACGCCCAAGATATGGCCTATGAATTGACCCCTGAGACCCTCATTCGCTTTCCACCTGCCCTTATTGGTCTGTCTTCCCAAATCCTGTCAGCCGCAATGTCATAAATGCACATTTTGTCTTATCATCATAGCCAGGGGCGCTGACACATCTGGCAAACAAACTGTGGGATGCCCATCGTAGCCAGTGAGAAAGCGTAGGCGCCTATATGCATTTCGAGATGTTTTCGAAATATATATAGAGAGCGAATCTCTCTGACCTAGAGTAGCAGAACCCAGATCATCTGTCAGACTCCAATAAACACACTACTACAACAAACAGCATGTTTACTAAACTCTTTCTCTCGTCCCTTGGAGTTGTCGCCCTGCAGTCCAGTCTGGGACTTGCAGCACCAAGTGCGCAGAAACCCCAGGCTGTCGATACGTCGACCTTGAACGGTCATTTCTTTGTTGGTTATCAGGCATGGTTTCGAAAGCCACACGAGGACAACGGGAATTCACATTGGACAACGTGAGCCCTTGACGTCTAACTCAATGGAATTAATAGAGAACGTAATCTGACCAGCTGATATTACAGTGATCTACCTACTCCCGAGGTTGGCCACGGTAAGTGAATGATCTTCGTAACTTCAATTCTTATCATTAACCCAGGAGCCTCTAGTTGGCGTGGACACGATCCCCGATGTTACCGGGTATCCCAAAGAATGCCTGTTTGATACGCCTTTCATCAAACCTAACGGCAAAGCGGCACAGTTCTACACGAATGACTGCGAGGGCGTCGTTGACCTTCACTTCAAGATGATGAGGGACTACGGCATCAGCGGGGCCTTTCTCCAGCGCTTCTATGGCTACATCAACGAAGCGAACGGCGGATGGGAGAAGGTACGGTATACCTTTCCAAAACGCCGGTCGTCATGGGGTCTGATGAACTGTTGACGCTCTCTGACACTGGTGCTTAGATCCTCAGGTACTCCAAGACGGCGGCCGAGAAGTATGGTCGTGGTTTTGTCATCGAGTATGACCTTAACGGCGCTGCGACCTCCTCCACCAACGTCACAGCAACCTACCTCGCCGACCTGGCTGCGCTGTCGGACATCATCGCCTCCAAGGCGTACATGCGCCACAACGGAAAACCCGTCATCGAGATCTGGGGCATGGGCATCGTGTCGTCCGTGACGGCCGCCGACGGGATCGCCATCGTGACGGCGCTGAAGCGGGCCGGCTACTATGTCATCCTGGGGGTGCAGCAGGCGTGGCACGCGGAGCTGGTCGAGGACCGGACCGGCTACGGGGCCGTCTTCAAGCTGGCCGACATGCTGCAGCCGTGGACGGTGGGCTCGTACAACAACGATAACTACCAGGGCTTTCACGATGGGCGCCAGGCCGTCGAGGACAAGAACGCCCTGCGCGAGCTGGGCATCGCCAGCAGCGTCGTCGTCTGGCCCGGCGGCTCCAACGCTAATTCCAACCCGGGCTCGTCCTTCGATCCCAACTCCCGCGCCCACGGCGACTTCTACCGCAAGCAGCTCGCGGGTGCCGTGGACCTCAAGCCCACCTTCATATTCGGCGCCATGTTCGACGAGAACAACGAAGGCACGGCCATCTATCCCATCCTCCACACCAAGGACCTGCCGACAAACCAGCGGTTCCTAGGTATCGATGACGATATGGCGGCGGACTCATATTTGACTATGGCGGGCGGTGCTGCGGCCAAGCTTGCAGCCGCGTGGGCTTGAGGCTTGGCCTAGGTCTTGTTGAAAGTTATTCAAAGCCTGGCTCTAACATTGGTCGCTGCTATGGGATGGGTCACATTCAAGATAGCAGACCTCAAACACCAGTTCTTTGATCGCAAGTCTGATTATTACACCTGAGCTCACGACGTAACAGTTCGTTTTCCATTCGATTCATGCACATGACAGTCATTAGAGACCAACAGGTGACGTGTATTGTGTGCAACAACCTAAACAAGCCGTATTTCCAACTCAGGAGGTCAAACCAGCTTACGCAAGGCTTTCCCGGCTGCGTCGGTACTCGTCCGTCTTGACTGTAGCTTTCTCCTTCACCGTTTCAATGTCACATGTGTGTACTGTATCTACGTCTCCGAAGATATCAGCAATCTCTTCCAAGGACTTGCCCTTCGTCTCCGGATATGCGACAAAGAATACGACTGCACAGAGAGCATTTGTGGCGATAAACATTATCTAGAGTGGCGTCAGTTACTGCTTATTTCTACCTGGGATCGGATCTTTTGACATACGTAGTACTTCCAACCTACAGCAGCTAGGGCAATAGGGGAGCACTGCGTAATGATTAGGCTTATCGAGTAATGTATGACTTGTACGATGGCATTCGCTTTTGCTCGGAGCTCGGTAGTGAAGACCTCGGGACTGCAGTGCGAGTTTTAGCAATGTTGGTATTGATATGCGGACAATGGGCTGCAAAGGCCAAGGGCAGGATAACTGACGGTATAATCCAGGTCATCGGTCCGAGCAGTGCCGAATAGTTGGCTGAAACGGCAAAAATGCAGGCTATCAGGCCGCGTTGCGCGGCGGCATTTGTGGGCATGCCGGGTTGGGCGGGGAAGACAGCGGCTATAACGGTAATGATGAGGAAGCATAGCGAAAGAAGAGCAGAACTAGATACCAGGATCGCTTTTCGAGGCACGCGGTCGACAAAGAACAACGAGGCGATGCAGGCTATTGGACCAACGGTGCCATATAGACCGCTGATGAGCAGCTGCTGGCTCTCGTTGTACTGGAGGGTGGCGTAGATAGCAGTCTGGAAATATTGCACAAAAGAGATGCCAGCCAGCATGGCGGCAGCCCATACGAAGGATCCCACGAAAAGCCGCCTCCTGAAAGCCGGCGTTTTGAGTAGATGTCCCCAAGAAAGCTGGTGCTGTGTTCTGACTTCTTCGGCAATGTTCGCTTGCATCAGGGCAAATTCGGAACGGCACCACTCGTCGTCTTCGGCGTGGCTGTAGTGGTAATTTCGAAACGCGATCTCGGCCTCTTCGGTGCGGCCTTTGAGGAGCAGCCACCTGGGCGACTCGTTGAGGAACAGCACACCGGCTGCGAGCAGTAGAGCCGGAACCCCTTGGATGGCGAACCCGAGTCTCCATTGGTTGGGGTTATTCCACTTGCCTTCGCCAACACCGGTCCAGAGTGCAATGAAGAAACCCCAAGCGACCATCATCTGGTTCACTGCAGTGAGTCTAGCTCGCTCATGGGTCTACATGCAGCGGGCTTGTTAGCCACCGTGTGTCCTCATATCAGGTTCCGGCTGCAAGTCGAAATACCTTGGCGATCTCAGCAGCATAGACGGGAGCAACACCCGTGATGGTCCCGACGGCAAATCCCACCAAGAGACGGCCCAGGACGAGCATAGCAACGTGCGCTGCGCCAGCCATGATGGCTCCTCCCACGACCCCCCAGATGCATCCAAAGAGAATGGCCTTCCGCCTTCCGAAGCGGTCACTGGTGAGTCCCACCGAGGCGCTGCCGAACCATGCCCCAGCCTGGTATATAGAGACAATAGCACCACGTAAGGAGGGATCTGGGTTGCCAAAGTATTGATTGAATGATCTCAGCGCAAGGCTGGGGGTGATGATACCCGAATCACTAGGGAATGGTAAGCGTGAAGGCGCTGCTTGGACATGGTCTACGACGCAAGGGTCGACCTACTAGCCGTACAGAAACCCTCCTATTCCGAGGAATATGGAAGTAAGAAAGGTCCTGCTGAAAACCTCGTGTTTCGCCATCTTGCGTAGTCGCTTCCCAATGCTCTGATTGGTATCTCATATAGTGATGATACAGTAGGAAATGGTTGAGCCCGATCGTCTCTACTGAACGGGATTCTACAGCCCGGCACCCCCGCACTATAGACGGAAGTCGACAGGGGTGACGATACAGCTTCGGTCACAACCCCACGGGGAATCGCAGACTGGGGCTGTGGGGAGCCAAGTGCTTGCTTGATCTAGTCGTGGAATAACACGAGGGGAAGTTGTACGCCAGGGCAAACACAGAAAAGCATTACTTGCCGTGCAGCATTCCCAATCGGCGTTTTACCTGCCACCTCGTTTATCTGGGACCGAAAAGAGAACCTGGGGAAGCAAGTGCCGGCCAATCTGCATGCTTGTCTTGTCTCTGCAGACGACGCCAGGCAAAATAGCCTATAATAGCCCAGATTCCGTAAAATCGCCGAACGAACCAGACACACGTCTCCAGCATATTGGCATAGATTGGTTTTTCGTCATGTGTAAGATCACTGCATCCCTTCCCACCGGATTCCCATAGCAGAGCCTGCCGAGTACAGCAAGGCAAGCAGCCCTTGGCACGGGTCCTCCCAGCCCGACCTTGTCCGGCACTTAGGTGGCTTCTGTATGGCAATCCATCAACATGATGTGACACTGGTTCGGTGTCGTATACATATAAAGCAGCAGCCCGCCACGCGACTGTCTGTAGAGCTTATTCCTCAACCATCGGCCTTATTGTTGCTTCGCCAGGTCTCTGGAAGCACTGCGAGAAACATGAAGCTCAGTCTCATCGCCACATTGGTCTCTGGCCTTTTGGCCAACGCCCACTGCATCTTCCAGGTAAGAGTTGCCTCCTTGAGCGGTTTCAGCAAACCTGATTTCTTCTCCCCCCCCCCCTTTTTTTTGGAACACAAACATGACTCCTAAACATGACTCCTCCCTTGCTGCCGCGGCCACCAGACAGACGTATACTAGGCACCCGGAAAGATACACTCAGCTCACCCCTTTTCCCGTCTCTTAGAAAGTCTCCATCAACGGGAAAGACCAGGGCTCGCTCGTGGGTCTCCGGGCGCCGCGCGACAACAACCCGGTCTACGACGTGACGAGCAGTGACATCATCTGCCAGAAGCCGGGCAGCACCTCGAATCAGGTGATCAGCGTCGCGGCGGGCGACAAGGTCGGCGCGTGGTTCCAGCACGTCATCGGCGGGGCGCAGTTCCAGGGCGACCCGGACAACCCGATCGCCAAGTCGCACAAGGGGCCCGTGACGGCGTGGCTGGCGAAGGTGGCGGACGGGTCCGCGGCGACGGCGGCCAAGACGGGCCTCAAGTGGTTCAAGGTCTGGGAGGACACGTTCGACACGGGCAGCCGCAAGTGGGGGGTCGACAACCTGATCGCCAAGAACGGCTGGGTCGAGTTCGCGCTGCCGCAGTGCGTGGCCCCGGGCGACTACCTGCTGCGCGTCGAGGTGCTGGCCCTGCACTCAGCCAAGACCCGCATGGGCGCCCAGTTCTACGTGTCGTGCGCCAATATCCGCGTCACGGGATCCGGTTCTTTCACCCCTTCTTCGACCGTCAGCTTCCCGGGCGCCTACAGGCAGGACGACCCGAGCATTCTCACTAACATCTACGGCCCCATGGGCCAGCCCGACAACGGTGGCAAGGCATACAGTGCGCCGGGGAACATCCCCGTCATCCAATGCTAAGCGCGAAGTCTGCGTGAAGATGCCGGGATCGTAGCCTGCCCTAGATAGTGCAATCTGAATCCAAAGCAAGGGTCAAGTCTCGGCAGTATAAGCCATCGTATGTATGCGGGCGGGCAGATGTACATCTCAATCAGACAAGTTGGAAATAGCGGACCCCTTCCAAATCATCATTGTGGCCTTGCGTACTCGGGTTTTGTTCAAGACGACTTGGCGTCGATTAATTACTACAGAAATCTAGACAGTGACCCGGCATGTTTATCGCCGCCCCAACGCCGTGCCAAAACTTGTACGCAGATTGTGCCCGGGGCTTTTCTTTTGCTCTTGCGCCCCCTTTACTAATCCAGTTCCACGCCAGCCAAAGCTTCGGTGATGAAACCATCGTCTGTTGCCGGTGGTGATAGCACCGCCCCATTTCGAGCTCCTACCGTCTCGGGTTCGGGCGTGTCCGGTGCTGACTCCTTCGGGTCCACGCTCGCCCAATCAGTGTCCTCTTCGCCCTCGCTTCGGCTTCCTTCGCTTTCCGTCTCTGGCGGGGTTTGCATCCCACCCAACCCTCGGGACGCCCCCATATTTCGCTTCATCATGCACATCTCGACCGAGATCCCCGGACCGAAGGCGCAACCGACCACGTAATCGCGCACACGGCCACCGGGCGCGAGCGCATCCATCTCCTTGCTCCTTAACCGATCCAGGACACTAAAGATGGTCGCCGAACTCGAGTTCCCGTGGTTCATGTACGTGTCATAGGAGGCGCGCATGTGCTCGGGTGTTAAGGACACGGCCTTCTCCGCTCCTGTCAGGATGGTAGCACCGCCCGGGTGCATAGCCCAGTCGAAGTCGGCGGGGATTTGGTACTCCTTGGGCATGTTCGGGACGTCTGCCATGAGCTCGGCAAACGTCGGCGCCAGAGACTCGGCGGCTATCTGTGGTACGCGCGGTGACAGAACCACCTTCCAGCCCACAGGGTCCACGTCGAAACCCAAGTCGCCTTCGGTATCCGCAATGATCTTGTGCTCCCAGCCTAGGAGGTTGAAGACGGGCTCTGCCTTCTGCTCGCCGATTCCGTTGCTGAGAACGACGGCGCTACCGCAATCCGAAAACAAGCAGACCCCTATCCTCGTTTCTTGAAGCTCGTTGATGCTGTTCAGCTCGCTGCGCACCATTGTCGTACTCACTTCCAGAGCTACGCACAGAATACGGGCAGGTTTCCGTCGCATCGTGTGGCCTAGCGCCAAACCGCCCGCTATGCGCAAAGCTGCGAGGCCGCCACTGCACCCCACGCCGTGGAGAAGAACCTTCTCTATCTGGTGGCGTATGCCAAGCCCCTTGGCTACGAAGTGGTCGAAGCCAGGGTTTGCGCTGTCCGTACAGGTGGTCGCGACGATATGGGTGATCTCGGAGAGGTCGATTCGAGCTTCGGCAATGGCTTTCCTCGAGGCCTCAATGGCCAACGGAACACCGTCGGACATGAAAGTTTCATGTAGCTCACGTATGGAAGGCGCTTCGGGCTTGTTGACGATAGGATGGTCCGAGGTACCAATGGAGGATCGCGATTCGATGCCGGTAAAGCGATTGATGGAAAGGACCTTCTTCATGCTATACACCGTGGCTGTCAGGATTGGATCTGGTGTGTCCAGGCTGGCTCTGGGGGCCAGGTTGAACTTACGCCGCCGAGTCAGGATAGTAGCCATCAGCCAGCTTCTGGACCTCCTCTGGCTTGAGGCCATACGGGGGATACTTGCTGCCAATACCAGTAATGGCAAGGCCCAATTCGCCGAAGGAATTGTCGGGGATGGCCATGGCGTCAAGGTTTCGCGCCGAACCGAAACTCTGCTCCTACGAAAGTGCAAGAAGTGGGCGAAAGAGAAATTGGAAATGTAGAATGATCGTGGTACGTCTGCGGATATAGATGGTTGGGGGCAATGAAGGCGACGCTTGGCGGGTTGGGAAGCTTGTGACGGAGCTAAGCTTACTTATTACTGGAAAGGGTAAACGAGGGGACGCGATGGCCGTGTTCAAGCTAGGCAGGACGGGGAGAGAGAAGGTGTAGAAAGAAGCAAGCCAATACGTAACCGGGGGAGCAGCTGCCGGGGCTGTGACACGTAGCCGCGGTTGGCTCAGTTTCATCATGCACCGGACGGAAATATATGCCATCATATCAACATCAACGTGACGCTGTGGAAACCCCGTGTTGCGGCTTTCAATGGAAGATGCAACCCACCTCGGCCCCCCGTGTCTGTGTCTGTGTCTGTGTGTCTGTGTGTCTTTATTGTAGGTAGTAGGTACCACACGGAGGACGGCCAGCAAGCAATTGGACTCTTACAGGCTGCTACGGACGGACAATCGGGTTCCAGGCGAGGGGCGGAGAAGATAAGGGAGAATGGAGGGGTACCTGAGCGTACCTGAGCGTGCCTGAGTCTGCCTGCACTGTGCCTGTGCCTGTGCCTGTGCCAAACTCTCGGTGCTGCTAAACCTGGCTTCTAGCGCCTGGACCAGTCGGCCCACAGTCGGCCAGTCCCCCCTCCAGATCCATAAAAGCGCCTGGCCCACGGCAGTGTCTTCAGTGCCTCCTTCCTCCTCCAATCTGCCGGATGGGACTGCCAAACTATTGAAACTGGAACAAAAGACCAGCCTGTGGACGACCTGTGCTCCGTACGTATGCACTTGTGCTATATAATTGGCATGTGACTTGGATTGCCTTGATTCATCATTCGTTCCTTCAACATCAGAAAGCGACGGCTGTTATGGGTGCACCAATAGAACGGCGTCTTACTATCACACTCGCACACGGAGACGAGTCGCGAGGGAGGGAGGACAAGGAGTGGCATTGGCAGAATGTAAACATATATCCAACTGTATCTCTCGCCGGGCCAGGCGGGTGACTCGGTACATTACACCCGTGTCGTCGCCGACTCGGCTTTCTCAAACATACAACACCATACATTATCTTACGAACGTAGCGTTCCTGTGAATCAACCCAGTGCAGCTTATGGTGCGACCTCCTTGCCGTGGGCCGCCCCCGCCGCATTGGGCTGCACGTCGCCCACGAACTCGGTCTTCTTGAGCGAGTTGAGCTGGTCCTCCTCGGCGTCGAGGTGGCGGAAGCAGATCCAGAACACGATGCCGCCCACGAGCGAGATGGCCGCCGTGGTCACGTAGTTCCAGACCAGCAGCGGGTCCGTCGTCATAGGCACGAAGGCCTGGCCCAGCGCTGCCGAGATGGCCGACATGAACAGGTTGACCGACATGACGAGCGACTTCATGTTCTCGGGCGCCTTGCTGAACGCGTACTCCATCGACGTGACGTTGGTGAAGATCTCGGCCAGGCCCACGAGCACGTAGGGCAGCGACTGCGCCCACACGTTCAGGTCAATGGCCCCGCCGCACTCGGTCGCGTACTTGCCGCACGGGTGGCGCGAGTAGATGACGTGCTGCATCACCGCCGCCGCGATCATGGCGAACATGGCGAAGAAGAAACCCGTCGTCATCCGGCGGATGGGCGTGAAGTTGAAGCCCATCTTGCGGAACAGCGGGTAGAGGCCGTGGTCCAGGAGCGGGATCATGACGATGATGCTCAGCGGGTTCAGGTTCTGGATGACGTCGTTGGGCGCACCGTCCAGCCTCATGGACCCGGCTTGCGCCGTCAAGTTGTTGCTCATCTGGTTGTAGGCGAGGAAGAAAATGGGCAGGAACAAGAAGACGCGGCAAGCCAGAAGACCGCGGCGCACCTCGTCCACCCAAGCGTCATCGTAAGTCATCCAGTCCGGCCGCTGCTCTGCGGGCACGTTGCTGGGCTTGGCCAGCTCCCAGTTGATCTTGAAGATGGACGGTGATTTCTTAGTCGCGTACATGAACATCCTGAGGAACTTGCTCAAGACAGACCCGGTCGGGGGCGTCAGCCGGTAGTGCTTTCGGTTGCTCCAGAGCACCAAGGGCGCGAACAGGAAGAGGATGGTAGGCAAGAAGAAGGCCAGCCAGAAACTATGGTACTTCTCCACGAAGACCATGGATACCTGACCGACCACGGCGCCGACGTTGATGGCGAAATAGAACCACAAGAAGATTCTCGAGTTGGTTACGGCCGGGTCAACAATCACCCTCTTCCCCTTTTGAACTTCGACACGCATGTGAATGTCCTGGTTTTGTTCCGCCAGTAGGGGGCAATGTTTGCCTTGAAGAGGCCCGTACCACAGCACAGGGTAAAGAGTCCAAGGAAAAAGGGTGCAAATGCTGCTTCGCCTGAATCCAGGACGGCGGGTGCTGCCCCAATAGTCAAGAGCACATGTGCTAGCATGCCAACGGCGATAGCAATGTGAATCACTTTGTATCGACCATACTTGGCATCGGCAAGCCAGGCACTGTTTTTGGTCTGTCAGCTATCTTGGTTCCTGCTATACTCGACATGGGGGGGGATACAAATAAAGAGAGACTCACCCAAACAAAGGCATCATATACGCCCAGAATTGGTTAACAAGACTAATGGCCTGAGCAGCCTTCATCCCCATGCCCAAGGCGCCAGGGAGGTATTCGTTCTCGTCCACGCCGGGGACCAGCGCGCCAGTGCGGCTTCCCGGCGGGCGCGCATTTCTCACAAAGTTGCTGTACAGGACGTACGAGCCGTAGTAGCTGAAGCGTTCGCAGAGCTCGGCAAAGGCGATGGTGTAGATGCTCCAGTTGATCTTGCCCGAGACACGGCGGAGGGTTTGCATCTCCTCCTCGCTGGGCGTCTCGTACGAGTCGAAGCCCTCGGAGGTGGTGCTGTGCTCGGCGACGAACGAAGTTTCCTTCGCCGTTTCCATCTCAGTGCCCTGCAGCGTGGCGCTCGGCACGGCGGCCTTGGCCAGGATGTCGTCCTGCATAGCTGGTGCGGCGGCCATGGTCGACTCTGTTAGCCCGAAACTGCCAGGGCCTCTCTTGAAAGTCTAACTTGGTGTGTGCCGAGGCGTAACAAGGCTGAGTAGAGTTACGGATGGACAGGATGCAGGTTCAAGCTTGGCCATGGGGGAAACGGCGACCACGCGCGAAGTTATATGCGACTCTGGTCCCAGCACCTCGGTATCTCTGCCTCGCCACGGGCAAGAGATAACAACCCATCTCGACCAATCGGCCGCCTTGGGCCCTGTCAGCTTTCACTTTTCGAGAAGGTCCAAGACCTGCGGCCTTCCGTTCGAACCCCCTCGACGGCGGAATCGTCGGTGCAGCCATGGATACCCGGCTCTAGAAGGACGCAACAACTTAAGAGCTTGACCGATATGGGCAGGTCGCAGCGTTCTTGGGATGCTTGGAAACTGGCCACTGGGCTCCTTAGTCTTGTCTTGGTTCCAGCTTGTCACTTTAGCCTAGACTCGCCACTTCGACCAACGGCACCTGGTGAGAGGTCAATTCCCGGAGGCGGGTGGCAGTCCAATTTCTCGGCTCCATTGCCCAGCCATGCCGAGTCCCGTATCGCCTATGGATTCTAGGGATAAGGTTGGCCGCCATGTCTCGGCGCCGAGCCTGGCCAAGGTCGTACAGTCCAATGTAGGCGGGGCCGCCGAGATCTTGGCCGCCCCCTAAATTTTGGAAACCAGACACTTGGCCGCGCGATTGGGTCTTGGGACATTCCTGAAAAGGAGAATTTGATTGCTTGGGACGCCAACGCCCAGAAATACGAACATGCGTTGCCTGCCATTGATCACGCGAACCATCAACGCCGACCACATGTGATCAACGGTTGTTCCCCGGATTCAGAGGCTTGACAGCTCAAGCTAAGCCAACAATTGGTCCATTGCCACTTTCCCATCATACATACATGTCTTTGACACACTTGACAGCTGAAGTCCATGCTGTCTTCTAGTCGTATCAGGCTTTCCCACAATCTTTGCCGCAGACCTTCTTCCACTTCCTCATACAAATCCCCATGGATCTGCTCATTTTGTCACTCTCCTTTTGAATGCCGTGTTTCTTGCAAGGTAGGTGGCCATCCATAAAGCCAGCCATAGACTACACTCCCCCCAAAAGACAACACCATACCTGTTAGCCAGGCTTTTGGGGTAGGCGGGGGGTGGTTGAGGGGGTGGTTCTTACCGTGGCGATTCTCTTCACGTCGGTCAGCGACGTGACTACGGCGCCGCCGGCCGCCGGGTAGATATTCTTGCGGACCTCGGCTATCTCGGCGGCCTTGTGAGACAGTATGTTGAAGAGCCGTTGGTGTGCGTCCACAAAGCCAGCGTAAGCCTCGAGGATGTCGTTAGCCTGCGGTCCTGCGCAGTAGTCGGGGGAGCCACCCAGCGATCCCGCGAACTCGGTGAGTTGCTGAACGGCGCTGTCGAAGGTCTTTACGCAGACCTGAAAAAGAGGCGTGGAGAGTCAACTTTTGGTTGTGGAACCTAGGCATGTATATACAGAAAACGGCTGGTTGAATCAAATGGACTGGTACAAACGCTGGTGGGACTGGCGAGCTCCGGACAAGGAGGACATCCGATGCTTGTATCGTGACATACGTACACTTAATGGCCCTTGGTCTTTCTCAAAGGAGACGCAGCTTTCCGCGTCCACCTGTCGTCCATCATCCTGCAATTCTGTCGCTGCGTCTTTGAAGGCATTTAATGTCGTGATAATGTTATCCGCCGTCACGGCAGCTTGGGCCGTGGCCAGGAATATCGCGAGGCTACCGAGAAAGCGCATTATGATGTTGGTTACACTCAAAGATTGGGCAATAGGGGCTTGTGGGAAGAGGTGAGAGCAATCGTGTAAGTTGGCATAGGGGTTGAGAACTGGACATGGACGACTTGGATCCAGTCCCTTAGCATATGTACCCAGGGCTACAATTGACAATCAGGACAGCCGCCAACCCTTGTGGCACCAGCGATCAATGAACAGTCACGAAATAGAAGCTATAACAACTAGGCCAAGGCCCGATCAGTGCCTAGCAAGGTTGGTTGATACATGATATCCGGCAATCATCAGACAAGTGCGTAGCTCAAGTTGTGTGGTTCAACAGGCAGTATACTGAGAACCTCGTATAGATATTGAAATAATCCATGTTGTTCAACGCAAATCGAAAACTAAAATATCGCTTCCCGCCCAGTTGACCAGGTCGTATATATGTAAGCATGTATCCATCCCTAGGGTCTCTGGGCTGAACATCACCGAACCGGAGCAGGCTCCCATCCATCTAGGACCCGGTTGATCGACTTGGCGTCCCAACCTTCTTTGGTGCCACCATCGAGCTAGGTGCTGCTACCAGAGCTTAGGATGCCGCAAAGGTAGATGGAATACCAAGAAAACCCGCTCATGAAACCGACTCAAGGCACCGCATTGATAATCGCCTCGACACCTGATTGACCAGGTAGTCAACCGATCGTTCCCAGCAAGTAGGTTGCTGCACCAAAATTGCCCAATTTGGACTTGGCCCCTTCAGAGCGGCTTTCCGTGGTAGAACTGTATTAGAGGTCGTGTGCACAGCATACTCCAAGGGAAGGCCGAACGGGACAGGAAGTGCCAATGTAGCCGATGGACCCGTCAAACCAAGCAAGGAATGGCGATTCTTTACTGGAAAAGTACACGAGCCTCTGCGCAAGGTGCTTCCCACTACCGATAACGTCCTCAAGGCAGATCGACTACGCAGAGTTCCGGTCGATGAGCCGAAACATCGATAACAGAACCATCGATTCCGCGACCACTGGCTTCGTGCCCAGCCTCGGGTATGGCTTCGGGGGGAAGAGCCACCAACCAAGAACCGTGTCCACCCCCTGTCAGGGATCGTGTTGGTCGCGGGCTTCTTGCGGTGCCCACTCCATCGCCATGGCTCAGCCAGTAACTTCCAGAGGGACCTCCGATCGACTACTTCGAAGTTTTGCTTCGACATGCTGCCGCCAACCATGAGGCGGATATCCACGGGTGTGGTCCTCTGGACTCCGAACGACTTGACCAGAGACTGCCAGTAGGACTTGTGGAAGCCCGAGTCAATGCGTCCTCGGCAGACGTGCTTTAGATCTGGGTCGATGTCTCTCGGGTCCCTGGCCAGCCGATCGAACGACTTGCTTCCCGAATAGAGGGGAACCGAGCGGTTGTAGTGAAAGTCGGCGCTGGGCTCTCCTGGTGCTTGATCCGCACACTCTCCTGGCGCTTGATCGGCACGCTCTCCTGGCACCTGGTTCACACGCGCTCCGGCATACACAGTCAATTCGAACCATATCGATGCCAGGGTCTCGAGTGTTTCTGTAAAGGCAGTCTTCCCGGGCCCGCGGATGACCTCCTCGGTGTAGTTGTCCCAGTCGATGTGCAAGGCCAGGTTGAGGATGCCGATGCCCTTGTGGTCATGCGCCCTGACATCGTGTACGAAGTCCACCAGCAGCTGAAGAGTGGAGAAGTACTGGATGTGCAGGATGTCGAAGTCCGGGTTGTAGAGGAAGGTGGTGTCCGGCTTGGGGAAGGGGAATATGGAGCCCTGCGTAGGATAGAGGTAACAAGGGACCTTGACGCGGTAGAAGCGGCGTGCGACGTCTCTCGCCTCGTGACTTACGGAGAACAGCACCGACGGGGCGAGGTACTTGGAGGCACAGATGCGGTAGGTGTCGCCACTGACTACATTACCCAAGTGATTGCGGGCGGTGTAAGGAGGGGCCCCGTCCCCCGTCTCTCCACTTCCGGCATTCGGGGATGGGAGGCTCAGGCGGACCTGTATAATGCGGTGACGCTCCAGGAAGCCCAGGAAGATCTTGACCCGGATCTCCGGGGGCAGGCGAGGGAAGAACGAGAAGGAAGCCTCGGGCTCAGGCTCGCCCCGGTGGGAATGACGGTATCTCTCTTTGCCATTGAAGATACGTTTCGTGTACTCGGACCTCATGGTGGGCTGGGTGCAGGGAACAGATGGAAAGTCGTGCAGAGGAGGAAGAGGCAGCGCCCAGACGACGCGTCCCCAAGCCGTGGAAGGTGCACGCACAGTGCTGGAAGCCCAGACGTCGGAAGGAAGCTGAGGTACGGTCTGTGGTGGCTTACAGGGTTCAATGTTTCGCGCATCCCTTGGGGCCAAAGAACGCCTCTAGGGCTTTGGAATGATGGGGAAGACGCAATGGGCCCTCGTTTAGTGTCAATTCCGATAGTCGTCAATTGGCAAGACCAAGACGTGGTACGTGGTGTGCGAATCGTCGCCCAATTTCGAGACGGGCGCCTCCAGCCCCTGATAATAAGACGGATTTCTTCCAGGGTAGCTCCGGCCGCAAGTACGTACTTGTACCTACCCTGTAGCCTACCCTGTAGCGGCCCAGTCACAGTGCCCCACCCCCACTACTGACGGGCTGCTGGGCACTGATTGAATTACCTACCGGCTGCTAGCATCACTGCTGCCGCTGTTGGCATCACTGCTGCCGCTGCCCACTCCCATCCTCTCTTCGCCTGTCACCTAACGAGGCAGCAATCGAAGCAAACATGACCACCAGCAACTCCTTCGACTTCCCGCGCGAGTACCACTTCCCGCCCTTCTTCACGCGCCAGACCAACGTGAACACGCACCGCGCCCAGCTCGAGAAATGGTCGTCGCTAATCCTGGGTTACTGCGCCCACCACAAGCTGTACAAGCTGTCGCTCTCTGCCACCGCTGCCGGCAACAACGACAACAGCAGCAGCAATGCCGGAGCCAGCGCCGATGACCTGTTCCACAACCGGAACCTGAACCGCCGCCTCAGCACCGCCGACGCCCGCGAGGTCCTCGACTTCATGCGCAAGGAGGGGCGCGCCGAGTTTGTAGCCGGCGGCGACAACGGCGCCGCCAAGGAAGGGGGGAGGCGACGTCGCTTGGATCTACTGGAAGACGCCCGAGGAGTGGGCCAAGGAACTCGAGGGCTGGGTCGACGACACGGCCCAAAAGGGCACCGTCCTGACCCTTTACGAGTTGACCCAGGGCGAGGACACTCGAGGTAGCGGTAAGTGCTCGAATAACTACGTGTCTTTGCCGAAACCTCGGTTGCAGAGGTCTGGGACAACTAATACTGCGCAGCGTTCCACGGTCTGGATCCCGACCTGCTGCAGAAAGCACTTCAAGTGCTCGTCAAGCGCGGCAAGGCACAAATATTCGGACAAGACGACTCGCAAGGTGTCAAGTTCTTCTGATAGCAGCTAAAGTCGCCGTAAATGCGTCTCTTCGTGATTCATGTGTACAGGGCTATGTATATGTATGGTACATTGGAACATCGCACCCAGGCAAGTCCGACACGAACTGTGTCAAAGCAAACAGTCTCCCCATCGCCATACTCCATGCTCGGAAATTTCTCTCAAGTATTTAATATTATAGGGTGCTTGGAACTCAAGAAGCGCCGTCGAAGAAGTTGGTAACAAGATATTTCTTGTCGAAGCTGAGCTCCTGCCTCATCACAACATCCAACAGCCAATCCGAGGCCACTACCCTGGGTTCCATATTACCTTGTCGAGCCATCTCTTCAAACTTCCTCCACAGCTTCTTCTCGTCAGGGTTGGCTGTACTCAGGAGATAGACGGGATCGGGACCATCAGGGTCTTCGTCAGGGTTGGTGGGCTTGATGGTGGATCCGCTGCGAGGCCCGTATACCAAGAACTGGGCACCGTTGGCCTCGGCGATAACTTTGTAACTTTCGGGCCCGTTCTTGATCGAGGCTGTGCAATAGATGGGAAGACCCCGAAGGAGCCCACCTTTGTTCTTGGCCGCTCTTGCCACCGAAGTCTGCAACCTGAGACCCAGCTTTTGCTCATTTTCCTTGTCTTTGAGGAGATAGTCATTGGGGTCCGGTACTTCACCAGTGTCCAGGCATGTCTCGATCCAGCTCGACGACAATACGGTAGCGCCCCTAGACAGATTGCGAAGGAACTTGACAGTCCGCACCAATTGAGGGGCAACTAGGTAGTCACACTTGTTTCCGTCGGCTACGACAGAGATGCCCATCTCACGTAGTTTCCGCTGTAGGATACATCAGTTCATGTCCATATTGAAAGGGCCCGGGTGTACTTACACGATCCGCGTCTTCTTTGTGTTTGTCATTAACCCATCTTTTGAAACCGGTGAGGATAACCTTGGTTTCGATCTCTTTCAGGGCTGGCTTCCCTCTCTTCGCTGGACGCTTCGTGACACTTGCAATTTCGTCGTCGTGGTCATCTGAAGCTGGCGCAGGACTAGAAACGCTTCGACGATTCAGGTGCTTCTTCTCGATCTGATCCGCTGCTCGTTTTCCACCCCAAGGGTCACCGGTTTTCAGTACGCGCTTCTTCTCCTTTTCGTACAATGCAATATCATCTACCAAGCCGGATAACCTGCTTCGAGCTTTGTCTTTGGCGCTGCGGCTGGAAGAAGAGACTGTGGATGGGGTCTCATTCTCTTTCCCAATGCGCACGTGGCGTTGCTCGCGGGCAGGCGTAGCAAAGCTCGTAGCACGTCTCTTTGTGGGCCGTGGGCCGCCAGATTCCTCAACTGAAGGGTCTACAATGTCCGGGTCATCATCCTGCATGACGTCAAAATCCTTTCGAGCGTGTCGGCTAGCAGCATCGGCTGGAGTGTTATCGTCTACATCTTCCTCAGCCAGGTCCAACGTTTTCCGCTTGCGCTTAGAGGCGGAAGAGGGTTTTCGAGGTTTGCCACCTGGATAATACAGGGCCTCGAGCTTGTCCACATCAAACATCGTTTGGCCAATCACCTCGCCGAGATTGGTGCGTTGTGGGAAATGGGTGTATTTGCTGACAGTGAGGTTCTGTATCTCGCATCTTGCATAGCTCTCTTCGACCCAAAGGTGGTTGGCCATGGCGATGTTCCAATCGCGTGCGGCGTCGCACTTTTCGCTGTTAGATCGCGCGGTAATGAGATGGGTGTTGTCGGCCTTCATCGTCTTCGTGTAAGTTGCGCCCGAAGCTGTAATCAGATTCTCGAGATAGATGCGGGCTTCGCCTCCGTAATTGGACACGGCAATCTTTAGGCCCTTAAAACCAGGAATGCCGTTTCTAGGGATAGGATAGTGAAGAAGACGCTGGGTCGGGGTCGTCCATGCGTTCTGGGTTATAAGATGGTAGAGCCAAGACAAGTTGCCAATAGGTTTGCCGGCGTGCGCTGCTCGAATGTAGTCGTCTCCGTCTCGGTAATGACAAACAAACCAACTGCAGTCATCGACTCGGTCCGTCAGCTCGCCTCCGCCATCACTGATCAGCTCTTTGACGATATTCTTCAACCGAGCGCTAATGCTGAGATCGCACGAAAGCATGACCTTCTTCCCTTCGAAGACGGTGAGCTTTGGCCGAGTCTCTGTTTCAGTATCAACTGGTGTGGGGATATAGTCTGGCCTGGCGGAGGTCGCACCTTGAAGATGCTGGCTGGACGGAATCGGGATATTGCCACCGGGGTGTTCACGGAGAATTTCAGGGTTGGGCAGAAGGTAAGGAGCGTCGTCAATTCTCTTCCCTAACTTGAAGCAGTCGTCGAACCAATGGGGCAGTACAATCTTGCATCTGAGACTCTTCGCTTGTGCCATTTGGCACTTCGGATGGTCCATAGACAGGGCACAAATGTATGTGACAAGCTTGGTCAGGTTGTTGGACTCGGTGCCACCCAGGGCCATGGTGGCGCCGATGATGGACTCCTTGTCGCAATCGGGGATATCGGCGCAAGAAAGCACGACATCGGAGAAGATCATTCTGGGGTCAGGGGAGTGTGGCCGTATTTGCACCTGTCTGTTCTTGACAAGACACGCCTGGATCCAGCTGGATTTGATGACGGGTATCATCATCGACGTAGCCTCGTTGTATTGGGGGGAAGTCGATTGTGTTGGAGATGATATGCGTCGCGACAGCTAAAGGAAGCGAACCGTCGCGTTTGGTTTGGCTCACTTCAGCGCCATACTTGGTGGCATTTTGCGAGAGCTATATTGGGATTGTTGGTCAGCGGGCATGTTAACGACGCGAGAGTTACGCGCGGGCAATCTACCTCTTGGATGAGATTCTCGCTGAGCTCTTTACTCTGGACAAAGGTGAAAACACAGAGACCAAACAGCTTTCCAGCGTCGCCATCCTGATCTGCCATCTTGAACGTAAAAAAGCCAGCACCGGCCTGATCAATTCCGGCTTACGATCTGTGTAAATGCAGCCTGGAGGTGGAGCAGCCGAAGGTTGGTTGCATAACAAAATGTTGGCCGTAGCTACATGCGATTAGGCCAGATGTGTGCTATGATGTGGTGCTATACAAAGGCAAGGAGAGTAGCCACAGTCCGGAAGAGTCGAGTCAATGCAGGCGAATGGATGAAAGATGTTCAAATGTTTGACATAGTCTACGGAAATGAACTGGGGGAGGCGAGCAAGAAACGACGCGATTTGGGGGGCACTTTACAGGGAAGGCAACCGCGACGCGCCCTTTTAGCGCCTTTCTGTCGCCCGTTCACATGACGTCTAGGCCGTTCAGGTACCTGCCCCTAGGAAGGAACTTCCAGGAACCCACCCCCACCCCTTTAGCTGCTTATCAGCACCCCGCTTTAGGGCATGATATTAGCTCGGTGTCTCGATACCCCCTACTATGCAATATTCGAGAAGTTTCCTCCCCATTGGGCAATAACGACCCAATAAGTGAATTGGCTGATTGGAATCGACGCAGGACACAAGCGAGCCTTGTGATGACTAGACAATGATGGGAACAGCTGACTAAGAGATATGGATGCCTAACGCACCTGTCCAACCCTACAAAGACATATCAGACTGAGACTGGGGTGTCATTGGTTGATCCGACGCAAAGTCGCCCGCTCGCAGAGGATGCACAGGAATGTGGAGAGGCACAAGACGTCGGACTTGATCAGGAAACACAATACTATCTAGTATTGCCAACAATGGAAAATCACTAAAAGGGGTAGTAGCCTCATCCGTACCCTGTGAATCAATGGAGAAAAAACGTCGAGCATGGATATCTCGCCTGTCTACTCCTACCCCCAATAACCGCACGCATATAGCTATACACGCAAATCGCGCCTAATGCCAGCCGCCACGTAAAATCCCACGCGGCGAAAAGACAACACACAGTATGGAAACACTTCATCAACGCACAGAAATAACGTGCTTTCCGCCCGAACTGCGCATAGTCAACACGCGTCTACCGCCAGGGGCCTCCTCGATGCGCCACGGGGCAGCACCCCCGTCCCTCTTGCGTCCCGAGAACGCCTTGCCGTTGACCGTGACCTTAGCCGGGTCGACGTTGGCGCCGAGCGGGAGACTAACCTCGCCCTGCGTGCCCTCGGGGACGGTGTACTCGACCTTGATTGCGCCGTCGGACTCGCGGTTCCAGGAGGCGGAGTAGCGGCCGCGCTTGGTCACGAAGCCGCCCTCGGCGTGCGAGAGGTCGCCGACCTGCGGCGCGAGGCGCCAGCTGGACCCGCCGCGGCCCGTGACGCTCAGACCCAGGATGTGCTCGGTGAGGGCGATGACAGGCCCCGTGGCCCAGCCGTGCGAGTGCGACGTATACGAGAACGAGTTCTGGTAGCCCGCGTCCCAGCGATAGCCGAACGTGCCGTTGGTCAGGTATCCCTCGATCATGGTGCTCTGGGTCCCCAGCGGGTTGTTCAAATACCAGCCCCAGCTAGTGCGCATCAGGTCGAGGGCGCGCTGAGTCTGGCCCGCAAGCAGGTGTGCCTGGATCTCGAAGGAGGAAATGAAGGGCGAGATCTCACCGGGCAGCTCTTCGCACTCGGCGCCGATGGGTGTCCACTTATTCTTTAGGTAGGAGGAAATTCCGCTCGCTTCATTCGACGAGGCGTTGACGATGCCGAAAAGGACGGCTAGGGAGTTTCCATCTTGTGGATGGATGTTCTTGCGATCGGCTGAGTCAAAGAATGCCCCTGCACTAGCGTCCCAGTTCCTCTCAGCCGTGATAGATTTGATATCATTGGCTTGTTTCAGCCAGCCATCTCCAATTCCGTTTGCATCTCCTACCCACTCAGCCAGGGTTGCGCCGGTGACTAGAGTGCGGTAGAAAAGAGCTTGGATAGAAGTGAGGGTGCCATCAGCCCAGAGACGGCCCCAATCAGCGTCCTTTGACTGGCCGTACAAGAGACCGGAGCTGTCGACTTGTGACTGTGCCCATTTCATGGCCGATTTGTAACCCTCCCAGTGTGTTTGGACAAATTCGGTGTCATCCGAAAATAGTACATAATTGTAGGTCCCGAGCATGGTCCATCTGCAAGACGATTTTAGCATGGGTACACAAGCGCATACTAGGACCATGTTGCTTTACAAGTGGTACGTGGTACTGCCTGTTGCGCGTAGAGGCTTTCCCGCGAAAGGCAATTGTCCCGTCGACGAATTCTGCCGGAATGGTCAGTGAGGCTATCCACGTGGTGACCCGTCTCGGGAGGTTGCACCGACCTGTAACTCGTACAGCGACTGCAGCGCATTTTTGGTGCTCCTGGGAACAATTAGCGGCCGAAAAAGCAGTGTTGTGCGGTATACAACATACTCTATATCGCCAGTGCTGTAGAACGCAGCTGGAACTGCAACGCCCATGTCGCCAGGCCAGACAGTGCGGTCTCTCTTAGCACCATCAGTGAGAATGGTGCTGCCGGGGCCGAGCATGCCGTTCTCGAGCCAGGAGCCGTCCGTTGGGGGCGGCCACGCCCGGCCAGTTGCAGGGTGGATAGAATTTGTCTGCAGTGTGTAGGCACCACTGTACCAGATCTTATTGAGGAGATCATCGCTGCTGTGAAAGTATCCTTGGTATGCACGCAGGTTACCCCAGGTTGGCTGAAAGGAAATTTCCAACGAGACGTTGTGGACCTTAACTGACATATCCTTAGTTGTGAAGATGGTCATGTACCTGAAGCCCCCTCTGAGGTGTTCGTCGGGCATAACGTAGGAAAAGTCTCCTGTTCCGTTATTGTTGGCATAGATAGCGACTTCTGGGTTCTCGTATACGCCCGTGGAGGAATCCGAGACCGGCCCTATCCAATTCTTGGCCTCGGTGAAGGCCAGGCCAATGGTGCCACCATCCTCGGTGGATGAGACGGTGTAGTCGATGGTAGCAACCCCTCCGACTTCATAACCAAAGTCGAATACGATGGCTTTCTTATCCTTATCCAAGGTAGCCTCAGATGGGTAGGTGCTAACTTGTTTGCCATCGGTTCCAAGAAGGACGGAAGGTTTGACGACACGCGACGAGGGCGCAAAGATATTGGACTCCCAGGAACCAGGAAATGCGGCAGTCGATATACTACTGCACTGGGTATTCCTCCAGCAAGTCTGCGTATGACCCGGTTGGGCACCGACGACGAGCAGATATGAAAGGAAGCCAGCGATGGAAGGGAGAGGAAGACGCGCCATGGTGGTGGACATCCGCGTTGACCGGGAAGGAGAACACAAAGGTAAACAGTGATAGTCTGAGGAGAGATAGACTAGAAGATGGGAAACCCCGGATATTGTATGTCTCATATACCTTTTATAACATAAAAATAGAAGTTGCTTTTGCTATGTGTTGTGGAGGTTCTGCGGGCATCACTGGCATGATTCTGCGGCGAGGATGGCATCCTCTGAGTGGCAGGGTATCTGGTGACGGCGACGGAGATATCCACCCGACCCCCAATTCACACCCTCATTAAACACTGCTTGCCCCCTTGTCTCAAACCCGATCTGCGTGGTCTGGACATATGGCGTTGTAGATGGGCTCGTGGTGAATCACACCGATGTTCTGAGGCTCGTCCGGGATTCCCGTACCCCCGGGATGTCTTGTAGCCAAGACGAAAGGGATGACAACCTTGTGGCGGGGGTGGCCACACACACGAACGGTTACTCGGTCTACACGGTTCCGATGCAATGGACCGCTTTATTTCTGCAGAAAACACTCGTCATGTTCACCATGTTACCTGAAAAAAAGGCCTCGTATGGAAATTATCGTGAGAGCCACGCTACTGCATATTAGTGGGTGAAGATATCGGAAGGCCGTGGAGGACGGCCAGGTGGATGATACCATGGACAACAGACCCATGCTACTACGGCCGGATTCGAGATTCGCGACATTCCGGCACGAGGGAAAATAACATGGTCAGGCTAGAGAAGAGGTAGGTTAGCGAATGGATCAGACGGCACGGACTGACATGCCGGCTTCTCTTCATCATAACGGGTCTGATAGGTCGATCTGTAGGTATGTAGGTTTGCCAGATCTCGTCGACGATTGGACGAAAATAGGGGATATCAACAAAACACAAGACTCCAGCTTCCAGCTTCCGGCTTACGGGGACCGTTGATTAGCGCCGACCTAAATCCGGCACGAGTCGTCCCCCGCAGATGCCATTGCCAACGGCGGTCACGAAGCCAATCTTGGCCTCCCCTATCCGGCAGGTGTATACCGCTTGGCCTGACATGACCTGTCGGCGTAACCCAAACATTGTCGAGGCGCGTTCAGCCCTCGTCAGGTCATGGGACTATAGCAGCATGCCAGATGGGACCCAGATCCGAGGCAACCCAAGAAAGGCAAAAGCAAACAGGTAGCAGAGGCCCTCTGGACCTTGGTTTCTCGGAGTTGCACCAGCGTACTACTGGCCACCAGGGGGAGGGGGGATGGGGGGATCTGCATGACCGGTAACGCAGAGTTAGCGCGCATCTGCAATTGCCGCAACACAGTCATGCTTGCAGAGCAGAGTGGTAGCAGGCGCCAGGTTAGTAGTGTTCTCACCTAGGGCCTAGCGATTACATGTAAGCGGGAAGGTTCTAATAGGCTCAGCGTCCGATGGTGGCGCCAACGTCGGACAAGCACGCGACGTGATAGCTCTGACCGCCGAGGGGGGGCGCCAAGGCAACTTTACGTAGGTAGGAGTTCCAAGCGTGATAGAGGGACAGAGGGACAGAGGGGAATACATGCATGTCGTCATTTCACAAGACCGTCTTGGTGGCCGCAGTGTAACATCTGTAGTAGGGGTAAGCACTCTCGACCCTCAGTAACCCACCAATCGCTCTGCTAGAGGGAATTTCTCTTCTCCAACTCTATGTGTATACACACATTGGCATTTGATAACTATTATTTGGAGACGGCTCGGTGTGGGGAAGCCGGCGTAATAAACGGGCGCAAGCACGGGAGTGTGCCAATGGCCCCCTACCCGGCCGGCGCAAATATCAGTTCGTTTGCCAGCCACGGGAGAACAGTATTCTAGAGGATACGGTAACGATTGTGGTGAAGTATTTTGTTTGTCGTTTGCTGCGCTGCAACGCCCGGATTGCGGACAGTAGCCTATCCACGCGAGAAGGGACATCTAGACAAACCGCGCACATGTGTGATGATGATGCGGATGGAGAGACAATATACGGTTCAATAGCCTTTGACAGTCGTGGTGCCAGGCACGGAATCCAAGGTCACATCTGCCATCTGAGTAGGTTTACGTCAATTCCAAAGCCAAAATGTATCGGAAATCAAAGTGTCATGTCTTGCAAGCCGCGGCAAAGCACTACTCCAGAACCTGACATTTCTGATCTAGCTGATTGCAACCGGATTAGAAACATGGATGGTGTTCTCGCAACCCTCAAAGCAAGTCTATAGTGTCGTATTTGTTTTTCCAGATCTGAAAACAGGGTCTATCAAATAGAGATCTATCTATCTATCGCTCGGCGACAAAAAAGAAAGAAGAACCCGGAACGAATTGCTCGTGGCGCGTACTGTCTATCCTGAGCGGCGCGAGATGTTAAGAAGAGTAGCCCATTTTCCCCCAAATTTATTTTTGGTATACAGGATCGGGGATGGATCATCCTGTACATGCATACAGTTGCCTATTTGGCCGGCCATTGACATGACGATGCCAGGATGATAGAAAAGGTTTAAAAACCGCCGAGTCCAGAGATCTTCTGCATCGTTTAGTTGAGTTCAATGTAAATTTCTTTTTGTCTTGCCTTGCCTTGCCTTGCCATGCATGTTATTGATTGTCCCATGTGTTGGGACCTGGCCATGGATGCAAGCAAGTGCAAGCCTCTGGAAGCAAGGGTCTCCTGTTCTCGCTCTCCCTCCCCCTCGATTGCGCTGCTAGGCTGCCGCACGTTGTTTCTCTCTCGATGACGAGAGGACCCAAAGGTCTGGAAACCTGGGTCTTGATCATGCAGAACGATGCAGCACTCTGGCGTCCCGATTGGGCCCTTGTTTGACAATTATTGCGACATGATCTCCTTTCGGCGATGCCATCGCATTGCATGCATCCCATGAATGAGAGGGGAACAAGCCACACTTTGATCTCAAACTGCTTGATGCAAGCGGGGGGGGGCTTGATGCCGAATCTGGACTCGGTGCATTTCCCTCTCCTCCCCTTACAACTTCTGCATCCGTAACTCATGTGTCCATGGCGAGTGGAAACATGCCGACCTGGCCACACGTGATGATTCCAGGGGTGCCATCGGGGGCCATAAATCCAATGCTTAGCTGTGAATCATATACTGCTCTCGAAAGGCTGCTACTTGGTACATATGCGCCGGCGCTAAGTTAAATTGGACAGGGCAGCAGCCGACATGCTGTTGGCCTCCAGCCACCTGCCACCAGCTTCAATCCATACTGTCAGTGATTAGGTAGGATGCGCTGTAGGCCATTAGCCATCTAGCCATGTATTCCATAGCGAAAGGCAATGAATGCAACACTACATCGAAGACAGCATTGACATACCCACTCACCACGGGCACCCAGAGACATACTAAGTAAGCCCGTCAAAGCGATCCAATCGAAGGCCAGACACAGACAGTTGGACGGACGGATTAACCTAAAGTCGCCTCCAGTTCTACCACGTACCTAGGCATGATCCAACACAAGGATCCCCCTTTAAGATGCTCCGAGACTACCGTATAGCATGCCATGTATGTATATATGTATGCATGTACGTATGTATGTACAGAGCCCTTCGCTGTGTGTAAGCCAAGCAAGTTATTATTAATGTCGAGAGTGCATACATTCATTGCCTTAGCTACTAGATGCATTAGGTTGACTTGACCTGACTGTGCGTGTGCTGTATTGTATGTATTAGTAGGTAGGTAATGAATGCCCCTCGGCCTGTACGGCTGCTGCTGCGACTTGTGCCTAACCGCCGCTACTGTCTGCTGCCCGCTGCCCGCTGCCCGCTGCCCGCTCGGCTGCCCGCCACCGTTTTTGTTGTTCAAGTTTATCCTTCCAATCCAATAATCCCGTTCAATCAATCAATCAATCAATCAGTCAATCAACCAAATTGATCTTCCTTTCGTTCATCCGTACCTCCGCTCTTTGGTTTCGCATCACCAGACGACGGCCGACGTGAGTTGAAACCGAGCCATCAAAACCTGCACCCCAGCCATAATCCGAACCAAGTGGCAGGGGGAGAAGCGACGATTCCACAATCTAGAACCTGCCTGGTCCCATACAACACCATCACCGCCATCTTTACCACGGCACTGCAAACACTGGCTCGCTGCGTTTCCGAACCCGACTACTCCTGGCGGCTCGCTCCCTCTGTCTTTCCCTCTCTCTCTTCGACCTGACTAACCCCCTATTATCGTTATTGCTACGGTCGGACCTGTCGGAGGAAGGCTTCTTGGGATTCCTCTCGGGCTCACGCGAAACCGCTTGGTGACTTAGCGCTACGGCTTTCTTTGGATCCCTGCCCTGCCGCCCGCCGCCCACTGGCAACCCCGTTTCTTACCTTGTGTCTATCTTCGCACAACAACACTCGCCGCTCTCAGAGTCCCAGTACATCCCGCAGATACACCATCGCATCGAACCCGCCGATCTGTGCCGCCAACGGCCACTTGCGACCCTCATGATAGTTGTGCGGGCCCGTCGATTCTGTGCCTCGTGCCGCCAAACAACCATATAAGGGGAGAAGACAGCCTGGGCCGGGCCTTCCCAGAGGCCTCACTACAAATACTAGATGATGGTGAGTGCGACAACTCTGGACTCGTGTGCAACTCCAAGGCTGTTATCGCATGCCTATTTGTTACACATATCTACTTGGCAAGGAGCAAGAAGCTTCTTACCACATGAATTCGGGGCAAACTCCCCACCTCGACGCCTTGATGGTGCTAAGCACGGCAAGATCGCGTGGTTCTCTGGCTGGGTCTGTGATTGCTGACGCACTGTTCTATCTTACAGACCTCCTCTAGGCCTCGCGACGTTGGTGGCAGCTTCTCGAGTCGTCGCGGCCATGCCAACCAGCTGTCCATATCCGACCCAAGTCATCATATCACAGAAACGATAGGTACTCTGTACGGCGACGACGATGACTATGGCCAAGGCGACAGGCCCATGAGTTTAGGAGACAGGCCCATGAGCTTCATTGCCTCTCCGTATGGCGGTGAGCAGATCATGAGGCACGAACCTCCCTCGCCCGAAGAACACCGACTCAAACTTGTGCGCTCGATATCCGACAACCCTGGTGGCCTGCAGGGTTCTTCTCCGCCGAATATGAATGGCAGCCAGGTCAAGAAACCCCAAACAGCACCGGGACGCCGGCCCAGTCAAAGGAGTGTTTCTCATCATGACGGCAGTCCTGCATCCCCGTCGTCACCACTGTCGCCAACTCTACGAGACATGAGGAGCGAAGGATCGCAATTCCCCCTCGGGACCATGAACGACCCGAATGACATAGCTTTAGAGCTCAGCAACCTACAGGCGCTGCGGCGCATGTCTATGGACGTTCAAAACAGCCAAGATCCCGATCTGCTACCCTTTCAGAACATGTCCCTGATGTCTGTGGCACCCCATGGCGATGACGACGAAGCCGACCCCTCGCGACTTCTGTGGGTTCCTGCTGGGGTTCATCCTGAACTAGCACCCACGGAGTTCAAGAACTTTCTGGAGAAGCGCGTCCAATCTATAAAGAGAAGGTCCGGCGATTCGATGCTCTCTGTCGATGGTTTGGACAGGAGTGATTCGGGTGGGCTTAGGCGTCAGAAATCTATGCTTTCCAGGCAAATAGACAACCGAGGGGGCCGAGGCGCTGATGGGTATGTCGACGGTGCTGAAAGGTTAGAAAGGCAGGGCTCGACTGGTGGCAATGCAGCATCCGAGTTGAGTTTGGATGAACTAATCACGGACCCTTCGAGGGCAGTGCGAAAATTGACTCTACACGATGGCGGCAGTGACGGTGTTTCGGAAGACAAACCCATCTTGCCAGCGGTTCCTGGCACGGGTCTTCGCCGCTCGACTAGGACTACCTACCGGAAGGGTGGCAGTCTGAAAGATCGCCATGGCACAGTTAGGGATCGCCCTTCTTTCTCCAAGCGCATTGCGGCCCGTAAGAACGGCGAAGAAGGCGACTATGATCAGTCTTCCGTCACCAACTCTTCCATTGAGGCGCCGCCTGGGTATGGACTGAATCGCGTGCAATCCGAACCCCTTGCCGAGAACTATTCGCGTCCGAATAGATCCGTACGGAGACAGCAGCCCTTCACCCGTGAACAGCCAGCCGAAGCCCATGAGGATTACCAAGGACCACAGGAGCCCACACTATCAAGATCTACTACAGACCTTGGTCGAAGTGCATCGGATGATCGCATACTATCGTCCTCTTCTACTGCGCCAATCGCCGAAACAACTGTGATTGAAGAAGAACCATCAGAGCCTCAATATGCTGACCAACATGCGAGTCCTTTCCCTGCCCGATCGTCCTCGCAATCGAATATCGCCCAGTCCTCACAAATTCATAATCAAGTGCCCGATGAACCGCCAGCCCGGTCAAGCAGGAGACCTACTTACGGTCAGCCAATACAGGCACAGCAACAGCAACAGCAACAACAGCAACAGCAGCAGCAGCAGCAGCAGCAGCAGCAGCAGCAGCAGCCACAACAATACCAACAAGCTCCTCAACAACCACAACAGCCGCAACGCCAATCTTCCAAGTCGCATCAACCTGCACGCGATCATCAGAGACTCCCAAGCCAGACGCTCGAAGACATCGCACAGAACCCCGCACCTTTACCGGGCCCCAATTCTGGTAGAACTGACAGTCTGACCTTCATTCCTACTCTTCCAACCGAGGAGAAAAAGCCAGAGAAGAAGAGCAAAAAGGAGTCGGTTAGTAAACCTACAGGTTGGAAATGGTTCAAGAGTGGCGACGATAAAGACAAGAAGAAGAAAGACGAGGAGGAATCGAAAAAGTCCAAGGCCAAAGCTCTTGTGGAGAAGGCCCACGACAACGTGCGGCTGGATGTGCTTCAAACGTCAATCGACAATGTCAAACAGAAGGGCAGGGAAAGCCTGCTCTTGGACCGAGACAATGTGGACAGTAAGCTGGAGGAGGAACGGAGAAAGGAGAGCAGCCGTAAATCCGGAGAGGCCAAGAAGGAGAAGGACGGATTGTTCGCCAACTTCTTTGGCGGTGGCAAGAAGAAGGGCGATCGCGACTCGGGTAGCAAAAAGTCGCATGCTCGGCCTCAGTCTCCTGAGCCAACACCCTACAAGCCCCAGGTCCCTGATGTCGACTACCACTGGACCAGATTTCCCATACTGGAAGAGCGAGCTATATACCGTATGGCTCATATCAAGCTGGCCAACCCGCGGCGCGCGCTGCACAGTCAAGTGCTACTGAGTAACTTCATGTACGCATACCTTGCCAAGGTCCAGGCCATGCATCCTCAAATTCAGGTGCCCATGTCGCCACAGCAAAAGAGACTCCAAGAAGAAGAGCGAAAGAGGCGTGAACAAGAGCAACGAGAGCAAGAATACTTGGAACAACAGCAGGCCCAGGAAAGCATGGACCGCTACAATTTTGAATACCACAGGGGGTGAGTCTTTCCAATACAGCTGCAATAACAAAACCTTTGCCCTGCCAGTTACTAACGCGCAATACACAGTCGGACTCGCAGTACGGAGATGATCAACAACAATATAACGACGGGCAGCATGAATCCGGCGACTATCCTGAAGATGCCGAGATTTACGATTACGACCATGGTGGCGCCAAGGATCAGAATGGTGGTGGTGGCCATCATGAAAGAGGATACAGCAATGATGACCGTCGCCATCAGCAACACCAACAACAGAATGGGCGCGATGACGACATGTGGTAGTCCAACGTGCGTTACCACCTGTCTGAAAAACATCACAAGTCATCTGCGAGGCTCCGCCGAGCCAGGACTCGTGTCGGCAGGCGGGTGAGCGTCGTCGTGTCGAGAAACCGATCCCGCCGGCCGAGCCGTCGCTCACGTGGAAACCGCAACAAGAACGAGACATGCGGTCATTCTCCTGATCGAAGGAGAAGCGATATCCAAGCCCGCCCAGGCGTGGTGGCAGGCAGCAACAGCGCCGTAGTCCCGGAGGAGAAGTGCGAACCAACTTGTCTGGCGGAAGATCCCATATGAAACAAGCCAGGCTAGACTGGGCATTATTTTGTTCACGCCTCTGCGCCATTGCATACATTCGGAGTTATAGGTGGCGGAATTTTGTCCCTCGTGGACGAAACCCCGTCATCGTTGGGGTTATGGTACGGTGATTTTCTCTTTTGCCGCGACGGGATGAAGCATCGCACACATCATATCAGCGAGGAGTGAGGGTTCTCTTTTTTTTCACCCCTTCAGAAAGCCGCCTGTCATAGATCGGGTTTCTGAGTGGGCCAGTCGTTTCTTTTTCCCCGCTCTACCTACCTCTCTTTCTTCATTCCCATCTTCCGGCCAAAAGAGGAACTGTATGGAAAGCAGGAGAGGCGCCGATGCACCCAACGTCTAACGATGCCGATGCTGACGGAGGGGTCCAGAAGACGGGGGTCCCAACGGATGAACGAACTGATCATGTTTGGGCTGCATCATCGAATAAGGAGTTGTCAAAGGGAAAGGGGGAGGTGAGGGGAGCATCATGTGAAGGTTCATAGGCTGGAGTAGGAGAAGAGGGAGGAAAGGCTCATCAAATAAATAAATGTATGATAACACTACCACACAAAACTTATAGAAATGTTTGCGAAGTCATTCCCCGAAATGAATGGACGAGAGACAGACAGCAAGCAAGTTATGTCACATTAGCTTCCACTTCAGTTATGTACGAATGAAATACCCGATGATGTTTGTCGGTAGAAAGCAAATCTCATATATATACCAAAGCAGAATTTACACATGTATGCACTGGAACTGCTTGATCTCTTTTACGAGCCGAGCCACAAGACCTGGACGACCCAGAAAATTCAATTGTCGAGAGTGGTGAAGATCAGCAAAAGTCTCCATAGATGCATCGACCCTTGGATCTCGTACCTCGTCCGCCCTCTCTATTCTTAGAAACAGTCGACTCAGCTCCGAGCAATCATTTGCGCCCACTGTGTCGTGGGCCAGTGATTATTATTGAACACCACGACAGTTTCTTGCGAGAGAATACGAGGAGCGCTAGGAGGCATGGATTAATCGTATAGTCACAAGGACCAAGAATCCACATACTTCGCAAAAGCATAGGAACAATCCCAAGGCAAGCCTGGTTTGTAGTTTAAGATCTTTTTCGCATTTCATACCAGCAAAGTAAAAATGTACCTCATGGCCCTTTTCCATGT
Organism: Apiospora kogelbergensis; assembly: GCF_038363985.1. Lineage (NCBI taxonomy): Eukaryota > Fungi > Ascomycota > Sordariomycetes > Amphisphaeriales > Apiosporaceae > Apiospora > Apiospora kogelbergensis. The sequence goes on from NW_027117422.1 coordinate 3,822,700, forward strand.
CAGGGTCGGCAGATACCTATTCTGCAAAAGCAACCTGTCTTTTCTCATCCCAGACTCTCCACAAGCCATCCCACTCCATCTTCCATCGAATCCTCTCGATGGAGACATGTGATTAGTGGGTAGAAAGTAACAGGTTTGGGGGGAAGAAAGGCCCGTGAAGGCCATGGGGTTTGTGGTACAGGGAAGAAAAAGTATCGTATCATGTCTAGCAGCAGGTGAAAAAACCCGCCTGCGTTCATATCCTTGTCCACCATTCGACGAGAAAGCGGTCAAGACCCTCCATTAGGGGAAGAGCCCTTCCTCAAAATCGGCCGACCTTTTTTTATGAACCCTCTACGCCAGTTGAACGACTGAAGATGATTTTCATGCGAGACGAGTTGTACAAGTGGATTAAGCGTAAATATGGGGACGCATGGGTGGCAACCAGGCTACTTTGCCTGGCATTCGCTGCTTCAAGAATCTGCCGGTGTTGCGGAAACCGGAGCGGGTGATGCGCTGCCGCCGTCCTTTGCGCCTCGGCCGCCACGTCCACCCCGGCCACCGCGGTCTCCTCGTCCACCTCGGCTGCCACCCCGTCCACGTCCTCCACGGCCGCTTTCGGGTCCGCTTTCTCCGCCACTAGCGGTTCCGCGGTCAGTGGCGCTTTGGTAGCCACTGCGGTTGGTATTGGTACCTCCTCTGGTACTGCTGCCCCATGTGCCAGCTCCACCTCGGTTGGGGAATGTCTTGCTCTCCCGGGGCTGGAAGATCTTGACAAGGGGCTTGGAGCGATCCTCGGTCTGGCGCACCTTGTAGTCATCCGGAAGGCTGCCATAGGCACGATCGCGGTCCTCCATCGTCGGGAAGTGTGCCACCTTGTTCTGAGACGAGGCACCCCACTTGTCGATCTTGGTGATCTTGCCCTTGTGCTCATCAGTGAAGATATCGCGGGCCTGTTCGTCCGACTGCACATTCATAATGAAGAGGCCGATAATTTCAGAGGCAGCCCCGCCCCGAGGAGCAGGCGAAGGTGCCGAATCAGGACCATTAGATGCGCCATTCGTTGGCTTCTCGTTCTCCTTGGTTGCCGAGGCGGGTGCAGGAGACGGAGCAGACGGCTTGGGCGTGGCAGGCTTCGGCTGCAGTGGCGTAGCGTTAGCCGATTTGGGTTGAGTTGCCGAAGGAGCTCGCTGAGGGCCAGTAGGCGGCATATTTGCGGCAGGCGCTCCACCAGCCACGGGCGCAGGCGAAGGCGAGCTCGCGGCAGGCACGTTGGGTTGTTGCTTGGCGCCACGGTGCGAGAAGTTGAAACCTTGTGCTCTCATTTCTGTACCGATTCGGCCATCCTGAATCTCCAGCACCAACCAGCCAAAGGCGGCATCCGCCAGATTGAAGTTCCACATGTTCTTGAAAGCGCTCTCGTCCACCTGTCCGAGGGCAGCAGAGCCGCCGACAGGGCCGCCGAAGGGGTTGCCACCAGCTGCCGTTGTGGGCATCTTCTCAACAAGGTTAAGTGCGTTTCGCAGTAGGTTCTGCTGGGCCTCGTTTTGCTGAATGGCTGGCTCCACCTCGCTCTTCACTGTCTCCCAGACGTCGTTAAACGAAGCCTTGGAGGCAGCGAGCTTGCCGCGATAGTGATCAAGCGTCGGGTTGACACTGAACTCGTTGTAGGAGCTTCCGTAGCGGAAGTGGAGTCCGGCAGAGATGGAGAAGTCTGCCTTCAGACTCACAGAGAGCTGGTTCAGAATACCTTCTCGTGCGGGCGAGGCGTGTGTGATGAAAACGCGGGTCTCGGTAGGATCGTAGACGCGGTTAGCGGTATCAACAAGCTCGCCCATCTGCAGCAGTGTCGTCCACATGGTACCCTGGCCACCAGCAATGGTGGTTCGGCCTTCGCCATTGTCGAAGAGCTTATGCATAACAACGGCACCACCAAGACCAAGCAATCGAAGCTTCACACCTCCAATCTCAAGTAGCATAGAACGAGCCTCATCGATGATGTGCAGGTTGTTGACCTTGTACTCGCCGGATCGGAACTTCTCAAGCACTCGCACATCCTCGCAGGCACCCCAGACGGTATATACAGGCACGTCGAGTTTGACCTGGCCACTAATGAACATGGAAAGCTCAGACAGAGGCAGATCCTGGGCTGCGAACCGCTGCTTCACAGGGCCGGGGCCGCCCTGACCGATGGCCTTCTTGACTTGCTCGGATATCAGTGGAGAGTACTGAGCAACATGCTTCAGCGTCCTATCAACACAGTCAGATATTGATTCCCAAAATATTGTTCACCGGTTTCAGCTCACTTGTCCGCAATTCGTTCCAGTGACGTGTCATCGTAGAAGCCGAAGTCTCCAGTGTGAATGATGTGATCGGCTCGGGCTTGCTTGGCGAGATCGTTCAGAGATCTGAGGTTACCTATAGTTTGCGAGTTTTGTCAGTTTCCAGAACTCCTGCACTTTGAACTCACTCAGGGAGAAGCCAAACTTACCTCGCACATCGGCTATGCAGAGGACTCGAATAGGGCCAGTTTGAATAACGCGACCTTGGTTGGGAAGCAGCGGGGTTGCGCCGGGGGCAGGCTGGAGGTTGGGATGGCTGCCAGGGGCGCCATTAGGCATATAGCCTTGGTTATAAGGCTGGCGCGGTTGCTGGAGATGAGGGTCAGTCATGGGGATGCCCATCTCGAGACGGACGTCGCTGTACATGCCCCGCCGGTATTGGGCGGGCTGAGCGGGATAGCAGCCTTGCTGCGGTACCGCGATCGGGGGGAGGTGCAGGAGGATATCCCAACTGGTGATGGAACTCCATTGGGTGGGGAGGGGGGCCAGTAGAAGCCATGATGCTTGGTAGTTATGGATGGGTTGCGGGTTGGGGTAGAGGAGGACAGTGAATTGTGCAACCCGATTTATTTGTGAACCAAAGAAAGAGGCATCGACCGAGTGAGCGTGTGTGTTGGGAAGCTTGGTGGCAATGGAAGAGTTCCCATCAGACTTCTGATGCAGTGGTGGTATCTTGAATGCGCAAAGGAAAGCCGGTCGGGAAGGGACATACAGCCATGGATCAGTAGTTATGATTGTATTCGAGAATAGAAGTAACGGGCGTGGGAGGAAGGATGGTTCTCGAGCAGGCCGAATCAGTATGGGTTGGTCGGCAGCTGGAGATGGACAATCGGTCGGCGCGCGTGAGGTGAGGTTGTTGTGAGTTGGTGGTCAAGGGAGGAAAATCGCAGGTCGGCCAGGTGTGGTGTGGTGGCTTTGCTTCTTTTTCTCGCTTGCAGAGTCTCCCACAATTCGGACAGTCTCTCTGTCAGCTGTAGTCTGCACCTGCCCAAACCGAAAGTATGCAACTGATGGGAAGAAGTACAGAAGTATGTGATTCCAGGGTATCAAAACGAAAACAAATACGGAAGAAGGACAACGGGGGTGCGTGATGCGCAAGTGAGAGTGATGAGAAGGTTGAGGCTCTACGGCAACAATGGATCGGATTGTCCCTAAAATAAATTTAGAGTAGAGGGAGGTAGAGGGAAAGCTGCGATGCTTTGGGCCGGTACGGTTCGGGAGTGGTGCTGTACTGGCACTGGTACTGGTACTGGTACTGGTACTGGTACTGTGCCTGTGCTTGTGCTTGTGCAGGTTGCGCTGCTGGTTGTGACGACTTGTCCACTGTCGGTCCAATTGAATCCAATGGAGACTCGGGGGCCAGTTCATTCAAACGTGCAGGCACCAACCTCACCAACTGCCAACAGCCAACAGCCTCTACTATGCACGTCTTCCGCTCCTTCCCCGAGCAATTGGAAGCCAAAGTCGATTTTCGGCAGCCTGGCAGCCTGGCAGCCTGGCACAGGCAGGCGCTGCCACCTCCTGTCACCTTCTGGGCTGAACACGCGCTAAACCGCACGTGGAAAGCTATTCGTGCAAAGGGGGGAAAGCGCCGCCGGCGAGGCTGTCTACATGGCATCTTAGGTACTGGAATGAGCCAATCAATCAAGCGGCTTTTACCTCAGAATCCATTCATGTAGCCATCTGGGACATTGATTACACATGAGTCGCACCCTGCCGCCTGCAGACAACTTCGCTAGAGATATACTGTTTCATACACGAGCCGGGCTGAATGGCTGCTGACTGCATAACGTCAGCCCATGTCAATTGAGTTGCCCGGTAACAGGGGTGCGTGCAATTGCTTGTTTTGGAGTTGGTGCAGTTCGACTATGTACGTACAAGGCAATGCCGGGTCCTCGGTGCATTGTACATATGTGTGATGCTTCTTTCTACTGATACAAACGTGCTATGCCAGGCTTCGGGTCATTATGATGTAGGCTTCAATGGCTTCATGCCTTTATGTATAGCCGCCACACCCCCGGTAAGATTCTCGTAGCCATCGCCCCCGACAACAAAGCCGGCATCGACTATCATGTCCCTGAACGCCTCCTGGGTTGGGAACCGCTCGATGCTCTCCACCAGATACTGGTAGCTGTCGCGGTCGCCGGCAACCAACTGTCCAATCATCGGGATGCCGCTGAAACTCCACCTCTTATACGCCGCATTCAACAACGGGTTGCCGACCTTGCTGAACTCGAGGCAGGCGAACACGCCGCCCGGCTTCAGGACCCGGTAGGCTTCGCGCAGCGCCGCGGGGATGTTGGAGAAATTGCGAATGCCAAATGCCACAGTGTACAGATCTATCGAGTTGTCCGCGATGGCGTCCGGGAGTGCAGTAGCATCCGCTGGGAGAAAAGAGAGGGCCGTTTGCTGGGATGCAGGGAGGGCTTCGGACCGAGACTTCCCCACAGAAAGCATCGAGGTATTGATGTCAGATATCGTGACGTGTACGTCCGGGTTCGAGTTGAGAACGTGGGCGTTGTGCAGCATGCGGAAGGCAATATCGCCGGTACCTCCGGCAATGTCAAGTATTCGTTGCGGTTTCGGCGGGTTCGAGGAAGAAGCGCCCGGGTTCAGAGAAGTAACAAAGTGATCCCTTTTGCCGTATCAGTAACACAGAAGTATGGGCAGCGATGCAGCCGGTGTGCCTCGACTCACTTCCATATGCGATGCCAGCCGAAAGACATCAGGTCATTCATACGATCGTAGGATTCGGCAACGCTGTGGAAAACGCCGGCGACTCGTTCCGTCTTTTCCTTCTCGGAGACGCCATCCTCAAAGCCGAAATGGGTCGTCTTCGTTCTATCAGCGGGTGAAGGTGCAGGGTATCGGGAGTGAAGGGTGGTGCTGAAAGGTCGTGCGCAACGGCAGTAGATAGATCCGGAAGCTCGCAATCCTCGGACAGAGGCGCGCAGGCCTGATCGGGCGGCCATGGTGACTGTCTGCGCCTTGGAGGAAAGTAGCCAGAAAGATTGACCGTCGCAGACGCTGGCGGTTGATGCTGAAGAATCACATTAGCCTGGTGGTTTGACCTCGACCTTGCATCGACCAGCATTTTTTTCTGGGGTCGGACAGCGGACGCTAAGGTTGCCAAGCCCGGGCCGCCGATAACTCAGTGGGACATCGAATCACCGGTATAAGCACATCTCCGACCTCAACAACAACCTTGATCGCCGCGATGCTGTTTTGCCAGTAGAATAAATTTTGACGACACCGCGACGAACCCGTCTCGGGATTGGGAAAACAAGTAAAAACTCACATCAAACATCAGTAGTCTCGTTAGCTGCAGCTTGCTCTTCCTGTCGTCTTTTCCGTCCCTGGAACAATGCATGAGCGAAAATGGTCACAAGCGCCTTTCCCTTCCAAGCAACAACGCCAATGAACAGGACGATGAACAGGATTATCAGCCCAATGTTCGTGGCTGGACTGGTAAGTGCCATATCTGTGTCGTGAGGAGGTGCGGTGATGAACCGAGCTGGATTTGCCGACAGACGTGGTTTGGTTAATGTGAAGGCGGTGGTTGTGGCAGGTGAGTTTGCTTTTGTGAATACGCATCCAAATGCAACTCGTGGAGATACGAAAGTGTTTCCCTGGCAATGCGAGAGTTCAGGCATGCGTGTAGTTCCTGAAGTTCTTTGGATAAGTTGCAACAGTTTTTGTAGATAAGAACCACAACGCTTTCCCAATATTTATGTCTACATACATTGGCAAATCACTTTGCCTTGAAAGGACCCCAGCAAAGCTTCTTGTGTGCTCGACTAGACTTAAAAACTGTTGGAGATCCGATCGGTCTCCGAAGACCGGTGCTCGTATGATTAATTGAGATTCGCCCAATGTCATCCTCGAAATGGTGTTTACATAGATATACAGCAAGTAGCGAGCTTCAATCACACGAATGAAACAAACTTATGTCAACACACCAAGCAAGGTTGTTCATTGCGCTACACATAAGTGTATACCATGAGCTTGGCTGGACTGCAATGGCAAGGGTCCCCTTTGGACGGGCCATCTACATAATCTGGATGGATCTTATTCCATTGGCACCAAGTGCCGAGAAGTGCTGTGGCGATGTTCCCGACTCAAAGTCTATGGCTATAGGAACGGCAACCGCACTTGAAGCCGATAACTTCCTCATTTCTTACCCCCCTTCTTACTACGCTGACCCTTCTGTCCCGGTGCCATGATCTCAGGGAGCGATTTGATGGTAGCCTTGAATGCCTTACGGATGGCATCCGGATCCGGCGTGTCGGACTTTTCATCGTCCGCAGACTCGTCATGGGCTGCCTTGCCGCCGTTAGACTTGTTGCCAACGTCCTTCTGAGTGGCGCCGTTGCGGTTGGCATTCGTCTTGCCCATGCCCTTCTGAGTGGCGGCAGTCTGTTCAGCGGCTGCTGACTGGGCCTTGGCCTCGGCCTCGGTCTCGGAGGTTGAGACAAAAGACTGAGCCACGAAGACTGGTCCGGCAATGGTGTTGGGGGCGTATTTCTTAAGCGAGCTGACATCAACCTCAAAGTTGATCTGGATCTGGAGGTTGTACTCTTTAGTGGACGACGTCAACTGTTTGGAAATAGATCAGCACCGCGTCCTAATCAATACGCAACCCAATAAGTTAAGAAATAAATTGAATAGAGTGAGAACGAGCTCTGGTCTTGAAGGAATGTAATTCAACAATAACATTTCTTGTTAGGTTTGATAACTTACTCCCTGCATATTAAGCCGGAAATTGTTGTCGGAGTAGACGCATCCCGGGGTCAGTCTGAAGCCATCAAGCTTCTCATCGGGGATGCTGTCGATGAAGTTGATGATAATCTTCTTGTAGTTCATCTTGGCGGTTGGTCTGGCCTTCCAGTTCGTTGTCTTGTCAGGTCTTGCTGGTTGATGGTGAGCCTGCGTGTGCTCTTGTTGCTGTTGGTGGTGGTGGTGCTAACGATCTCTGAGGATGATTATCTTCCATTCTCGATACTACGCAGGCTTGGGAAGGTATTTTATGGTCAACCGACTGCATACCATCTCTATTCAATGTAATCGACTGACTGGGTGGCCCTTACATTTACCCTGACTTCACCCCAACTTCACCAAGAGCTTACATTCACTAAGAACTTATCCACAGAACGCAGTGCCTCTCTGGTTACCTGCGTTTCCGATTGTTTAGTGGACTTCCACTCTGGCTTTATTGTTGTTACCTGGAGAGGGTTCTTCAGGGTCATCAAGATTGTTCGTTCGCATGCAGCGTGTGTAACAACCAATATTTCATCAAACGCCCACTCACTCCTTCCCCTTCTTCCATTCTTCCTCGTCTTCCTCTCCTTCACACATCTGCCAGTCTTCCTGCTCACACAAATTTTAGTAAGCATATGAGCTCGCGCAAGCCTCCAACCCTTCTATTTTTCCTTTGGCTCCCGACTCCCAACATCTACCACCCATCGGCTAATGCCGCAAGCAGACGTAACATCAACAAAAATGACCTCGCAGTCCACGACTGGTCGCGCCGGGCTTGTGTGGACCGAAACGCTGTTCGGGTTCAAACCAGCTTGGGAAAGTGAACCTTCACTCGATGCAATACGGGATGTTTGCAGCGAGCATTTGAGCTTGCCCGCTGGCAGCACATGTGTCGTCACATTTCGAGCTGCTGGCGCCCTCAACAAGATCTACACAGTCGAGAGTACCAAGGGCGCATTCATCATGCGAGTGTCGCTGCCCGTTGACCCTGGCTACAAAACGCGAGGTGAAGTCAACACGCTCCGTTTCGTTAGAGAGAACACGACAATCCCCGTGCCCAAGATTGTTGCATATGACGACGCTAGTAGCAACAAGATTGGGTTCGAATGGATTCTCATGGAGTTGATCCCTGGAAAGTCGTTGTACTATCACTGGCGCAACTTGACCATGGAGCAGAAGACCACTCTGGTTCAGCGCGTGGCCGAGTTGCAGGCACAGCTGTTCCAATTCTGTCCCATCGGCGGCAGCGCCACAGTCCGAGGTATCGGCACTCTTGGAACAGACACAACCGAGTTTGACATCCCCGGTAGAATTGTGTCCTACCCATTCGTCGAAGGCAACTGCTATGATTACGACATACCTCGAGGTCCGTTTCGATCAAGCCATGATTGGTTGTATAGCCGTCTTGAAATCATCCGCCGGCAGAAGCTCGAGGACATGGAAGCCGCCGAGGACGAAGATGACAGAGAGGTAGCCGAGGCCGCTCTCGAGGCAACTCAACATCTGAAGTCTGTCCTTCCTAAGATATTCCCCCATTGCAGGGATACGAGGCCGAGCGAACGGCCGTTTGGCACCATGACATCTCCCAAATGAACATCATGGTAGACGAGGGTGGAAACATCACTGGCATAGTCGACTGGGAGTGTATCTTTGCCGCGCCTTCTTGGATCATCACCAAGACACCGCACCTCCTCCACAATACAGAGAGAGACGAGGAACCTCGTCGGGATGAATACGGTGACGAGACTGAGGAGGACCGAGAGCGAGAGCGCCAGATCCGTGGCAGTGCCGCTTTGGATAATGATGGCAAGAACCTCCTGTACTGGATTCACCTCAAAGAGTACGAGGACACCCAGTTGAAGAAGGTCTACAACATGCGAATGCAACAACTGCTGCCATCTTGGAATGAGATGATGGAAGACGCAGAGATGCAACTGGATTTCTACGAATGCCTTGAAGGCACTGCAATCGGCTTGGGTACCCTGGCAACCATTCATTGGGCCAAATCCATCGAGAAAGGAGATATCGTCAGAATTGGCGAGGATAATAGTGGCGATTCGACGGATGGTGAGCACGAGGAGGCGGAGCACGAGGAGCATGAGGGTGAGGAATAAGCAACTGCCAACAGAATAGCTGTCGAGGTAATAAAAAAGACAGTACCACTGATATCATAAAACTGAAGCGTTCTCCAAAAGTTATAAGTCCAAAAGAATTATTAAGAATAATGGGAAGATATTCTAAGATTATATAAAATACTTAAAAGTAATTACTTTACTGGTATTCGAAGTACTCCGTGGTCTAGGAAGGTATCTGCTTCCGGGGCGTAATTTATGTAATTGATCGATGTATGCAGTTAGCCGCAGCTGCTAAATGGAAATTACTGTTTTAGGCCACGGCATTGGCATTGACGCGCTCCAGTTTCGCGACAATGGTGACTGGCAATTAGAAATTAGAACTCAGAACGCGCTGCAAGCATGTCAGTGACACGGACCCACTTCTCCGCCACGCACCCCCGGGCTCCTTCATGGGCTCATCGTTAACCTAAAGTTGGGCTCGACGCTTTTGATTGTTGACGTTCGTTTCGTACTTTTCAGGTTGTATTGAAGCCATTCCTTTTTTTCTCTTTGGATTTTGGAAACGACTTATTCCCAGAGCGATGCCAGTACAGACTCGTCGTGCCGGCGGCGCCGGTAGTGGGCAGCAGCAACCCGTCGAAGCACCAGCGCCCAAGGTGTATAAATCGAAAGCAGCCGCCCCGCAACAGCGTCACTTCTCACATCGTCGCAGGCAGATCAAGACATATGGGCATGACAGGCCTTCCAGGTTTAAGGGCCCGGCGCAAGGCACTCTCACCCAAATGGACTTCGTCACCCCGTCCCCCCGCAGAGGACCATCTCATCGATGACCATGATGACGCTGCGGATGAGCATGACGGCGACGAGCAAGATATTGAGTTAGACCCCATTCTGCCCAAGAAGTCTCGAGCCAAACCAAACCGCAACAACAGGCGCAAAACCACGGGAGACGGGGAGGAAGCTGGGAAAGCCAGGGGGTCCAAGAGGCGCAAAACCATGGGTGATACGCCTAGCGCCATCATGTCGAGCAGCTTTCATACCCAGACTCTGACGCAATTCCTCTCAAACACGGATGAGAACGGGGAAGACTGGAAGATTGAGGACTCTGAAGCAGAGACGGATCTGGGTCTAATCGAGGACACTCCCAAGCGAGACGTAAGGAGTCGGGATGCCCTTGAGACCACAACTGGAACGGGGACAAAAGCGGCATCCATAGGGTCTCAGATACCGCAGGAAACCCCCAAAGAGACGCCTTCCAACCAGCGGTCGCGGTTACTAGAGATACCGTCTTCGCAGTCGCCAATCACCCCCATGCTTGATCGATACAGTCCTGCAAATGAACCATCACCCTTGAAGGCGCGCTCTTCGAATATTGGAGCCCCTATCGCCACCCCCAAGGGAATCATGCGGAAGACGCCTAGGACGCTGGAAGTACAGGACACATTCAGTTCGTCTCATGGTTCCCCTACCACCCCGACTCCCAAGGCACGGGGAGTGCTTTCAAGCGGGTCAAAGCAGGTTTGTTTTGAGCTACCTGAGAACAAGGAAAATATCACTCCTGGCCGCACCAAGCCAAAGTCACCCAGGACTATCTTTGAGAAGGCATCCAGTCGTCAACCCTTGCGGGAAATCCCCGACTCCGACGAAGAAGATCTGGACGCGACTGAGAGCGAGGCAGAGGAGGATGACGCCAGTGCTGCAGGGAGAAGAAATGACGAGAGCGCCGTTCTTGGACATGACGAAAATGTTTCTATCGCAGAAGATCACTCGGCTGAGAGTTATGATGTCAGTGCTGAGACCCAGGCTATCCTTATCTCTTCCGATGATCGGCCAAGCGAAAACGAGAGCGAGGATGGTGTCGAGCCTGTTGTAGCGGAACCTGAAGACAAAACAGGCACTGCTTTAGAAGGTGGCAAAGATGAAGATGAAGAGTTTGAGGACGAAGAAGTTACCCCAGTGGCCAGACCCAGCCGACGTTTACGATCCTCACCCAATAAAACGGTTCCTGAGGAGCCGACTGCCCATACCCCAACGCAGGCCTATACACAACCTTACACACAAGGCCTCGAGAGCCAGCGTGTGCCTCTGGATGCTATCCGGGCCACGGGTCCCATGTCGGAACGCTCCGACATCATCATCTCCATATACGGCGAGCACGTCAAGCGTATGGTAGAGCGTACCAAGACCCATGAATTCCGCTCCTGGAAGATGCCTGAGTCAGTGCACCGTGTCTGGGTATACATCACCAAGCCCGCGAGCGAACTGCGCTACATGTTCCTCGTGGGACCTCCCAAGACGCGCGGCGAGATTGATGACGATGGCATCGGCAATGCCGAGTTCAACGCAGGAAAGAAGAAAGCGGCCACCTACGCCTACGAAGTGCTCCAGGCCTATGAGCTGAACAACCCGGTATCGCTCGAGACCATGAAGCAACACGGCTGGCCTACCGCACCGCAGAAGTATGCTTACGTTCCTCCTGCCATCGTGGGCCAGCTCACCGCAAACTTGCGATGCGCCTTGTTCGATGAGGGGGAGGAGGATGCCGATGACAGTTTGATCCGCAGCAGTCCCGTCCGCAGCAGTCCTAATGTGACGGTGTCGCAAGAGATTGCTGAGCAGATCCGGAGCGACATTAGCCACTCGACCCAGTTAGCCTCAGACCACGCTGAGATCATCCCTGCCAGCCCAACGCCGCGCAAGAGAGCAGCGCCACAACCACGAGTTACCAGCTCTAGGAATGACAACGACGACAGCGTATTCGCGAGGCCCGTTATGCCCCGTTCCCTCTCTGGCGCCTTGGCAGCCGCAGCCGGGCAAGAAAACCAACATAGCACCCGAGGAGGCTATGTGCGGGCTTCGCAGGCTACTACGGTGAGCCAGGCCTCAACATCTAGCCCCGCGCCGTCGCCTGAGAAAGCCGCACCGCTCCTGTCTGCCCATCGCTCCTCCATGCCATCCAGCGCGGGCCGCAGCCGGGCTGCCGGTCCTGCCGCTGTCGTCGAAAGCAGTAGCCCGTCTGCGTACCGTTCGCATCGCCACTCACTGCGGTCGTCGCAGTTGCCAACCAAGAGCCAGATGCTGCCGGATAGCTTGATAAACCAGCAAATCGAGGAACCGCCGTCTATAATATGGGACTCGGCAGATGAGTCCAATTAGACAAAGACGGACTATTGCGAAATGCTTCTTCGTTTTCTTTCTTATTGTACTGCGATGCGGTATGCGCATTGCTACCGAGGGCTTCGTTCTGAAACATGTCGATATTGATTGAGGGGAGGGTTTGAAATGTATTCATGAAGAGGAGGAATTGGCGTTTATAAGATGTTCTTGCCACGGGCTGATGATGGGTTTTGCATTTATATAGAGCAGCAGTACGGTCATGGTGTTTATTGATTGCTAGGATAACCAACCATAGGGTATAATGATGATTTCTTGCTTGGTCTTGATCTCGATTATTGCTTCACACACCGTAATCTCGGCAACCTCTGGATGGGCAATAGGAACATGTGAGTTGATTCGACTTCTAACCATGTAATTGTGATCTATTTCCTACACCCGATAAAACAACGCTCCCAATTCCCTCCCTCCCTATAACTTGGGCTCCCCATTCTTCTTCTTCGCCCCGCCGCCATTCCGCGCCGGCGGCGGCCCGACCCGGCGCAAGAACTCCTCGCTCATAGTCGCCTTCTCAAGGAACGGCTTCTGCGTCCAGCGGCGGTACTCGTCCTCCTCGGCGCGCCAACGCTCCATCTCGCGCCCGATCCAGCGGGCGGCGTGGCCGGCGCACAGGCCGGGGACCTCCATGGGGAACAGGTGGCCCCTTCCTTCCACAACGACCTCGGCGACGCGGCCCGCGGCGGCGCCCCCGCTGCCGTTGACGCCCGTGCCCGTCACGGCCATCTTCTGGCGCCGCTTCTCGGGCCCGCTGAGGTCCGACGTGCCGCCGAAGACCCAAAGCACGCTCGGGCGCAGCTCGGGCAGGCGCCGCAGGATGTTGGCGCCCTCGGCGCGGTAGAAGGGGAAGGGCACGCGGGCGTCGAAGTCGTCATGGGCCGCCGCGTCGAACTCGGGGATCTGCGAGAGGTCCACGCCGGAGCCGTCGGGCTTGTAGAAGGGCCACAGGGGGCGGAAGAAGGTGAAGAGCTCCTGGTGCCGGCTGGTCGCCAACGTGACCTCTTTGCCGTTGGCTTCGGCCTCGGCCTCGGCGACGGTGCGAGGCAGCGTGGCCGTCGGCAGGGCCCGCAGACCGTGCTGGACCCAGGCGTCGAGCACGCGCGGGTCCCAGGCCTTGTAGAAGGGGCTGCGGCGGAAAGACTCGGCGGCTTCCTCGCGCGAGGGCCAGACTTCGCGACGGAAGGCCGAACCGCGGGCCGGGGTGATTCCCGGGCCCTTGGTCTGGAAGGTGAAGCGCGTGATGGTGGGATCAAAAGCGACCAGGGTGGTGATGAGGCGAGGATGGAGCAGCGACAAATGGGCCAGGATGTTGGCGCCGAAGGAGTGGCCGACGCCGATGATGGGCCGCGGCATGTCGTCGCGGAAGACATTGACCATGTGCAGCAGGTCGCGGGCGTGGTCGTTCCAGCTCGGGTCGTCGCCCATGGTGTGCTCGTTCAGGATGCCGCTGTGGCCCTGGTTGGTGATGTCGGCAATCCAGATGCTGCGGATGCGGAAGCCGTTGGATTTGGCCGACTCATGAAGGTCAGCCCAGAGGGCCTCGTACAGCTCCTTGGGAAAACCATTGGCATGTGTGCCTACGATGGTGACATCGCCAGGCTGTGGGCTGGGGTTATCCTGGGGAATGTATTGCTTGATGGCCAGGTATAGGACATCGTCCTGAGAATTGGCCGTGGCCCGGGGATATTCTCGAACGTGCTGAGAGGCGATCTTGTGCTCCTTGATGTGGTAGGGGGAAGGCCATGTTGCACGCGGTATGAGGATTATCTGTATCCGGCACAGAAGGGCAGATACCATCGAGGCAATGAGACAGAAAGACGGCCGTGGGAGGGGCGCGGCTGCTTCGTGCGCCACCTTCGCATCCAGCCAGCCAGCGAACGAATTGTTTGCTTCAACCGTCTCTCGCACGTAACACCGAGCCTCGGCACGTCGACAGCGACAACAACAAAGGGATGGGGTGTGGTGGTAGTGCAATATCTTGAGAGATGGATGGAACGAAGGGCCCTATCTTCTATGTATGTATGCATGTAGACAGACCCCCTGCCTTTTTAAGCCGTTGCTGGCAGCCGATGGGCCTCGGCAATAGTGCACTTGATTGACGCCGACACCCCGACTCCCCGACTGCTTCGACTTTCAGCCAAGTACTTATTCATGACAATGCATTTCGTCAGTCTATCTATGGCTGCAAAATAGCAAACATCAATCCCACACAGACAGGGCAACGCAACGTCAGGATGGCCTTCAAAACCAGACCCCCCCAAGCCCAAGACTGCACGCCGTTGTCCCTTCCGGGGGACCATGTAAAGAATGGGGTTCCAGTTCCAGACGCCTGAACAACCGGCCATGCAGTGAAAATGCTTCCCCTATAAAGCTTCAATCTCTTATACCCCATCGTCGCCATTCGTTATCGTTGCGCAAGAGTGGGGAAACTCATCCCTCCTCGATAGCTTCCTTTTCGCTTTTCGAGAGGAACCGCATGTCCCCCGTAATAACAAATCCCCCAAAACGAAGAAAATCAATCGCTGAGAGCCTCCGCACTCTCTTTCAACGCTGCTCTCATTCTTCCACTTGAACTGCACGACTCGTTGCTGCCCAGCACTTGCCCTCTCGCATCTTACGATAGATGGAAGGCACCCTGGCCCTCACGAATGGCCGTGAACAGCTGTCGTCTCATCCTCTCAATCGTCGTGTAGTCGGGCAGTTTGAGATAGTTGACGCACGTCATCACACTTGGCAGGTAGTCGTCCGACGTGTACGGTGTTTCACTTGGTTTGCACACCACCGTGAACATGGGCGTTAAACTCTTGAATCCTGGTCCCAAGTCAGTATGGCACGTCGGCATCATGCTCTTATCACACCATCTACTTACCTCCAATTGGTAGCTTGGGACTGCCCGTCGTGAATTGAAGGAAATCCCGACGCTGGGGAGCCGTGAGCTCACTCATCGTCTGGAGGAGGTTCTTGACGCTTCGGCTATCCATATTGAAGCCATGGTCGGCTTTGATAGAGTCCATGAGAGCTGGATAACGAAAATGTACTATTAGCAAACCGCGATTACGGGTTAAGAGACGAAGTTGCTTACTCTCAAGAGACCAGTCTTCGTCGACACGGCCAAACAAAGTAACAAGCTCATCCGGCGTGAACGCTCGCAGAGCCGAGTAGGGGAAGACCTGGGCAAAGCCGGCGCGGAACGCATCAACTTGACGCTTGACCCCGCTCCCCAGAGTCATATCAACCACCTTGTCCAGGTATGAGTCAACGTTATAGATTGTGACAGGTATATGGGCTCCTCCGGCCTTGAGCTCAATCTCCGGGTACCCAGGAAGGGTGAAATCGAGGGCCAAGTCTTCGAGTCTGCTGTGGTCAATGACAATCTGCTCCGTGTCGGCCACCTTCTGCGCCGCCGTACGAGACGGGTCTTCATCGATCGCCTTCTTAGCCAAGGCAAATTTCTTAATGAGCTTGAGAGAATTAGCCAGTCCGGGATCCACAATCTTGACGGCGCCGAGGGATGGTTTGACCCCAGCGCCTTCGTCCCCAATGCGGAAGAAGATCGGGTTGAAATTCAGGTCGATGATACGCGAATCAATCATCGAACGAGCAACGAATTTGCCCAGCATCTTAAAGAGCTGGAGAATGCGCTCAGTATTTGCTGACGAGTCTTCGTCGGCCAGCGGTCGTGGAAATAGCCCATGGGGACCCGATACAAACTCGTCACTTTCGTTCGAGTCCGCTTCTCGCCAAAGCTTGAGCTTTCTCTTGGAGAATTCCTTGGAGACGGTGGAATAGAACTCAAGAGTGGGGCCTAAACCAGTACCTACTTCCTCAAAGTATTCGACTTCAAGGATACTCTGAGACGCTCCGTACAACTCCATGACTTTCAGGGCGGACTCGAGAATCTTGGATCTCGATATACGCACTTTCTGGCGTTGGAGGCGACCCAAGAATGGGCGCTCATCTCTGCTATTCCTGCGATTGGTCTCCTCCTGTTGAGCATTCTGCCAACGGCTCATAGACCGAGCGTAGCCAAACGAGGTAGACTGGAGGAACAAATGTCGCGTTTCAAAGGGGAAGAGGAATGGATAAAGCCGGGCCAAGTCCTCACTCCAGCTGGGAAGGCAGTTGCTAGCTACAATAAGCGGCTCCTCCAACTGGCGGTTGAGCTTAGCAGTCAGCTTTGTGTTGACGAACTGAGAAAGAGGCTCGACATTGAGCTTAAGCGCGTTCTTGTTTTCAACTAGAATATCGTCGATGTTGGCATTGAGATCGTGCATGATTTTGAGAAGACGCAAAATAGAGGCGGTTGTGGGGTGTTTAGCCAACGACGTAGGCGTGCCGTTTGCGTCAACTGAGCTCTCAGATGCGGGAGCGAAGCCGATGGACTCCGCAGGTGGCGGCCCGGGGACTCGGCGGAACTTGATAGAGTGCACCGCTGACCACACACTACGGCTGAGGTGCTCCTCGGCAGGTGAGGCCGTGTGGACGGCTCTGTAGATGGTGGTATCATTGGGAATCACTCTCGAGTCGAGGCTGAATTCAATGTGCCAGTCTTGGGGAACCGACTGGATAGCTGCAGCATAAGACAGCGGCCGGGAAGATGATGGAGCCGGCGCCGGCGCCGTGGCCGGTGTTGGCGTTGGCGTGCTCTGTTGTGACAAGTTGGATGGAGCCTGGGTAGCACTGCGGTTTGGGATGTTGCCGAGCCCACTCTGAGGAGTGGGAACCCGTGTGCCGTCTTCTTTCCTTGCCGTAACTTTGCCGCCAGCAGCGACCTCAAGGTTGACGGCTGAAGGATCGTGAGCCGGCGCTTCTTCCATATCTTCGTCTAATTCGCCGACAATAGCATCTAGAGCACTGCTGTCGCCGATATCGCCATCGTCGTCATCGCTCATCTGTTTCTCATCTGCACACTCCAGGGCGTTCTGCAGATCTTCGTCTTCCTCCGGGGGAGGGGAGGCGCTGCTGGGGACTCTGCAGTCGGTGCTGCTTGTCGACGAGAAGACCTCCGCAAACTAGTCTTCTCCCGCCCCGTGCTTGGAGGTTGATTGGGTGTCATGGGCGAATCTTGTTGGTTAGATGATCGCGACTTGGACTTCTTGGAAGGCCTGGAGCTAGAAGACGATGCTTGGCCGGGAACAGGGGGTGGGGGAATAGGACTGCTCGAGTACCCGAAACGTTCCGCGAGTCTGTCGGCGGGGAAACCGGCGTGCCCGGCCATGGCGGCCAACGCCCTGGTCAGCTCATTGCGTGGACGCGAGCCCCTGGGACGATCGTGCAAGCTAATACGAGGTCGCAGGTAATCGTCCAGGGCCTTGAAGGTAGCGATAGCGTGAATTGATACCATGATGCTGCGATACGATCGTGGGATATCGCTATTATCGTCAGCGACCAGCTTCAGCCGTATCTGCTTAGCAAGCATTGATGCAGCGCTACTGCGATTTCCATCAAAGGTATTCTGGTGTACAGTAAGGACTTCAAAGTGTTCCGAGCGACTAAGTAAATCTTGCAATTTATGTGTCATGACACTGAAGGGGGTGGAAGGTGAGTCGGCAGATGCTGTCTTTAGCTTGGATCTTACAGACCGGCCCATGAAAACTTCCAGGAACGCGGCCCTAGCAGCGTTGGCCAATGTCTCATCGGGGTTGCTGAAGACCTCTTCTAGGACACGTACCAGCCCAGACGCCAGAAGCTCCGCGCTTGTAACGCTCTCCAAGACATCGGCATCGAAGTACGAGGCAAGCTTCTCGAAAAGTGCAACGCCGTTTTCAGGGGCCAGGTTCTTTGCTGTACGCAGCAAATAGAAGCCCTCGATATCCGAAGCCAAGGCCTGTAGATCGCTGAGAATCTTAATAGCCTTCTTCTTCATGGCCTTGCCTTGCTTTTCGGACTCGTGGCTCTCGAGGAACTTCTTGGCTACCTCGGCGATTCTTGTTTTCATGGAGGGAAGGTCTGCAAGGAAGAGTCGGGGAGGCCCATCGACAGACATAGTAGATCCATCCGAACTAGGAGACGCAGAGATGTCGTCCTCGTCGTGCTGATCATGGTCGTTATCTTCGTCATCCTCGTCCTCATCCTCGTCTTCGTCATGGTCGTCTTCGTCGTCTTCATTGTCGTCCTCGGAGTCATTATGGATTGAAACGCGATCATCCCCACCGTCAGCCGACACTATGCTTGGTTCTACTATGGTCGCGGCGGGGGTCGGCTCCTCGATCTTTTGTTCCAGGACATCGTGGTCATCGGCCAACTTTGCAATCTCATTGATGACGCCTTCGCGGTAAATCTGGTAGCGATAGATATCGTCCATGCGAGTCAAGAGTAGCTCAGTGGTCTGAATAGCTGACATGACCAGCGAGGGGTGATCCTGCTGAGATAGTATGGCGGCGAGAAAAGAAGCGTAAGGAACAGACTTCAAAGCGTCGACAAGAATGTCTTTGTCAAGATTAGAGAGCATCTTCACTTGGGCAGTAAGGACCTTTTGTCGGACGCTCAAGTTGACTGTGCTCGAGAAGGCATCTGTCAAAGTGGGAAACAGGATGAGAGCAAAGCGTCGGACTTGATCCTTGCAATCCTCCAGAAGCTCAAGGCGCTTATCGTTGGACGACTTCTTTCGCGACCCAGGCAATGAGGAGGGTGTGATTGGCTCATGGCCGTCAAGTAGACCGTGGGTCTGCGGGCCTAATTCATTCCACTTTGCGCCGGGAAGCAACTCGCAGACGACGTTAAGGGTCTCGATGATTTGCTCCCGGGGCCGGTGAATTAAAGCCTGCATTATGACCACGCTGTCCAGTTTGGACGCCACATCTTCAGTCTCACTTGGGGGAGACACGCCGGTCAAGATCTGGTACAGAGTCTCGACGACGTTCAGCTTGAAGAGCTCGGCCGATAGTCTTGGGCTAGCTCGAGCAGTAATGGCCAAGACACGGAGGAACTGAGTGTGGATGTTGGCACTGATAAGATTGGTGGTACCAGGGACCAGGAGGCGGAGGACGGCCTTAAGAAGGTCGACACTGACGAGTTCTTCCAACTTGCTTGAGTGGTACTTGAAGCTCTCGATGATACGCGTGACGCAAAGAGAGGCTTGTTCAACGACTCGCTGGTCGCTGCTAGCCAACACGTTGAGTAGGATGGGCATGACCTCCTTGATTACAGGAAACGAGTCTTCAGGGATGTTTCTGCAGCAATTGGCGGCTGTGGTCACAGCCGTCCGCTGCGTGCTGGTAGCGAAGAAGTCTAAGTAAGAGAGACACGCAGTCAAGCCGCCTTCGCGGACAATGCTGGTTGGGTAATCGACAGAAATCTTCTCCAGAGTGCTTAGAGCCTGCTCGGCGAGGTCGATGAACTGAATCTCGAGGAGTTTCTGGCACAAGACAGGGACAGCGCCGCCATATACGACGTTCGCAGTGCTAGCAGGTAAGGCCTCCATTAAATTTGCCAGGCATCTGCAGGCGAGAAGCATCATATCGGGATTCTCTTCGCCAGTGATTTCGTTGGGTTGCATCAAGACCACCAACTCCTTTACGAACGAATCGGGTGAGAAATGGCCAGCCAGGTTATCTTCGTTGGACACCAACAATATCTCGGACAGCTCCTGTAGAGCTATCATCTGCATGGATGGGTCCTCCTTCATTCGCAAGCTGCTCAAGAGCTCCCTTAATCGTGACGGCATGCCTGACATCATACCTGTCAAAGCCCTGAGTGTGCTGCCCAAGCTAGAGCCAGGCGGGCCACCAAACCCGCCGAAAGGGTCGTCGTCGTCGTAGTGGCGATGCGGCTCATCATCATCGTCGTCCTCATTCTCGTCACTGTCGTCGTCGGGATCATGCGCGGGAGGGGGTGGCGGTGGCGGAGGAGGCTCGGTGTCCTTCTCCTGCTCATCTGTACCCGTCATGGGAGTGTCCTCGTCCGGCGGAGGGGCTTGGTTGCCTGAAGTCCGCTTTGAACGGCGGCTCGAGCTCGAGGGTGCTGGTATCGGATCTATCCGCAATCTCGGTTAGCATACATAGGCAGGCCAGTTTCTTCAGTAACGCAATTGGACTGACCTTGAGTGAGCTGGGTGCCACGCTTATTGCGACTGGATTTCCTGCTGGAGGACGAAGAAGCTGGTGCCGGAGGCCTGCTGCCTGACAGAGACTGTGTGGGAGAGGTTCTGCAAATAACTGTCAGTCCACAGTAGGGCGCCTGAAGCAATAGCCATAGGGTGTTACTTACTCGTCCTGGCTCGACATCGTCGCTGCTGCTTTTCCCTTCTTTTTGCGGCCTGGGGCACTGGAAGGTTGAGGGTTCTGAGGCTCAGCTGCTGTTTGGGCAGGAACTTGAGCTTGGGCTGGCCCTTGGGTTTGTTGCCTCTTAGACCTCCGGGTATTCGGTTGTGCAGCTTCGGATGGGGACGGTTCGTCGTCTACAGCCTTTCTCTTAAGAGCCTTTTGTGCGGAGGAGGTGCGGGCGGAAGAAGACGCAGGCTGGCCTGCAGATGATGGCCCAGAAGACTGCTCTGCAGCTCCGCGGCGTGCAGAAGACCTAGTTTGTCTGGAAGACATGAGTATATGCTCTCTTGATGGTTTCTGTAAATATGATGAGGGAAGAATGAATGAGCTAGGAGTGTGCGGTTGGGAATAACTCCAGGGTCAAGAAAGTGCGACACCTGGGAAACAAGCTGAGGGCAACTTCAGGTTGGTGGTTGTTGGTGTGCGGCAGCAGCAGCAGCAGCTTCTCCAGTGAATGGAGTGCCAATGAAGCTTAATCCACTAACCCCTCGTACCCCTCGTGATGGTTGGTACTGGAACAAACACAAAAAAAAAAAAAAAAAGACAACGGGAGCATCAGTGGGAAATTCAATGGTGCAATAATCAACGCCGAAGGTGAGTTGAACAGCGGGGAGTGTACAAAGGTTTGGGAGTTGCGATTCGATCAGGTACACTCAAAGAACAGTTGAGTGGCTTAGTGGACTGGCAGTTCGGCGGTTTGGTTGATTCCTAGGTTGCGAACCAGGGCCCCTCCTAAAAGTCCAGGCAGGTAGGCAGGTATGTGAATGTGGGTTTGCAGTTGTTGGCGGTGGTAATGGGAATGGTGATTGCACCTCACCACAGCTCATCTGCTAAGAAGGCCGGAGCAAGCGTGCATGCAAATGGTGCACGAGTTGCCTGGAGAGATGCAATGGGATGGATGGGTGCGATGTGGGCAATGACTGGGGAATGAGTGCCTGGCCTCTTATTCTTTTCTTTTTTCTTTTTGGAAACCACTGGTTATTTCTCTTGCGGGAAGGGACGAGGTGACAGTGTTTCAATGTTGGGTGTGTATCTTGATCAATTTGAGCTGTGCTCAACAAAAGTCACACAAAGAACGGGGGCAAAGTGACGCATCACGGGCGTGCAATGATATTGAAGTTGGGCTGGTGGTGGTGATAGTGCTTGTGCTTGTGCGGGCCATGTCTAGAAGGGTGTCAAGTCTTGAAGGGATGAGTCGTACCTGGGCGATGCAGACGCTGTCGCTGTCGCTGTCGTAGTCGTTGCAGGTACGGGCGTCGAGGCAAGTACGCTGGATCTCACGTTGGAATAAGGTGTTTGCGGCGGCCTCGATCTGATATCAGCAGCGGCGGCAAAGGCAGAAGCGGAAGGAAGTCGCGACGAGCTTTCGTTATCGACTGCCGATCTCTGGCGCTCTTTCCCAGCAGCTGATCTTCGGGATGCCATGGATTACGCCATGAAGGCCGTCGTCTTGTAAACTTGGATTCGAGCTCCTTTTCAGGGGTGACTGCTGTGTGGTTTCGTTGGTCGTTCGAGTATCGCTTGCCGCGGCACGGGCTGATGTATGTCGTCGTCGCCGTCGGGTTGTCCTCGGGCTGGCGAGGATAAAGAAGGCACTAGATTCGGTGAGGTAGGACAGTCCGAGCAAGACGGAGATGGCTCGTATGCTCCAGATGGTCGGTCGATGCCGGATTCGCGTGCGGAGCAGCTAGCGGGCTACCAAGCTACCCGAATGTTCGGTGATGTTTGATGGATTTGCTCCTGTTGGGGGAGGAAGATGGAGGATTGGGACGGAACCAATGTTTTGAGTTCTTCGACGTGGTGGTTTTGACGCACTTGGTAGCAGTCGAACATTGGATCAGTCATCAGCCCGTAGGCGGAGAGCTCCTGGCCTGAACCCTGGCCTGGACGACTGTTCTGTCGTCTGTGGACACTGGACACCGGACACTGTACGCTGGGCACTGGACTACACGCTACACACTACATGCATACCACTGGCGCCAGCTTTCAGATCCCACTCGTGGTCACTACGGAGTCTTTGGATAGGATGATCCTTTTATTAATTCAATCTTGACTGTAGCATGTCATTCTATCGTTACTTGATGCCTGGTCGAACATACTCTGCCGCTTAGACACAGGAAGTCATCGTTGCTGCAACTTGGGTCGTTGGGGGAACCAGAGCGCTGTAATTGGCACGCAGCTGGGCCTGAATTACGCCATATCCATTTCCAGTATGTATGTATGAGGGGCCGCCCGCGCCGGAAACATGCAACTCGGCTAGGGTAGACCCAACATCAGACATCACTCTCACCTCACCCAATTGGATGGCTTGAACTATGTATGTCTACATACCGTTCATACATATCCAGACAGCCGAACCGGGATCTGCACGGGGAACGATGCACTAGACATGGCACTACCCATATACGCATGTGAGCTGCTGTGGTGGGTAACACTTTGACCTTGGACGATTACATAGTATGTCGATCGTATTATTATGTGGTGAAATGTGCAGCTTCAAATTTCCAATCGGATATTCTGACGTGTTATGCCACGTTCCAATGGCCTACTTATATGACAGACGTGGCAGGCAGAAATCCACTTGTGTGATGAAGCAAGCGAGGATGATGGAGTAGTTTCAGGAATCCGAACTTAATCACGAGAATGTATCGCAATAGTTCCCAAGATATTGCAAATGGGTTGGTCTGGTAGGATTTAGCTCCAAAATGCCACATGTCCATCTACTCAAGCCCTATAGGTCTATGCATCTAGGCTGCCGCGCCCCTCCCTCGAATTCGCTCAGGTCATACTCATCTGGGTACTTGTCTAGGTGTTGCCGCAGCTCCAGCATCTGGGCCTTGAGGTCGGGCGTGAGCTCCTCGTAGATGTCCTCAAACATGGCGCGAATCGGCGGCTTCTTCTCCTTCTCGGCCTGCGAGAAAGCCTTCAAGACCTTCCGCCGAGTGCCATCTCGGGCCTCTTTCTCCTTGGCCTCGTCCCAGATCCCCTTGGCTTCCATGTACTTCCGTAATCGTGCGAGCGGATTATCTCTACGCTTCCAGTCTTCCACTTCGACTCTGGCACGATAAGCGAAAGAGTCGTCCGATGTACTGTGGTGGCTCACCCGGTAACTCATAGCCTCTATAAGTACGGGTTTGCCGCCATCTTGAAGGGCCATCTCGCGTGCCTTCTTGGTCACCTCTCGCACGGCCCAGATATCGTTTCCGTCTACTCGAATGGTGTCAATGCCATAGCCAATGCCTCGGCTTGCGATACCGTCGCCCCGGTACTGTTCTAGGGTTGGTGTCGATATCGCATAGCCATTGTTGCGGCAGATGAAGATCACCGGGCAAGCCCTGGTGGCTGCTATGTTGAGTGCGGCGTGGAAGTCACCCTCGCTGGCCGCACCTTCGCCGAAGTAGACAGCCACGACACGCGGCGGTAACGACGGGTCATTGATGCGTTGCATCTTGAGTGCGTATGCTGCCCCGGACGCGTGGGGAATCTGCGTGGCCAGAGGCGACGAGATTGTGTGCTGTCGAACAGTCAATGGCCGAGCTCGGTTTTCCACACGGGCTGAGGTCTTACAATGTTCAGTTCGCTGCTTCCATAATGCACTGGCATGTTCCTCCCTCTTCCGGGATCCTTCTTGTTGGCGAACAGTTGGTTCATGAAGTCACTCAGTTCGAATCCCCGCTGGGCAAAGACGCCCTGCTCCCGGTACTGGCAGAAAATGACATCTTCTGGACTCAAGGCAGAAGCCGACCCTACGCTCAGCGCCTCTTCGCCAGCTGATACCATATAAAAGCTTAGGCGACCTTGCCGCTGGGCATCGAACATTATAACGTCCATTATTGATATCAACAACATCTTGTTGTATAGCTTCACCACCTCTTCGTCAGCAAGATCTGCCTTGAACGACTCGTCCACAATCTTGCCATCTTGGTCGACAACGCGGTATGTCGGCAGCGCGGGGGCTTTCGTCTGACAGCGCGAAGTTCAATTTGTTCGTGAATGCGCTCTTTACGGCGCCTGGGAACGAGACGTGGGAGGCGCCCGGACGTTGCGAGATGCTACTCGAGTAGCGGGCAGGGGATTGCGGAGCCGTGGACCTGGTAGTAGTAGTAGTAATAGTAATAGTAGCAGCAGCGGGCCCGTACGGTGCTTTGCCGGCGACTCTCCGCAGAGACGCCCTAGTAAGTAACCGCGAGTGCATGGCGAGTACGGCTAGGAGCAAAAGCAGAATCAGGCAATCGAGGCGGAAGCGAAGGCTAGAAGAAGATGATGTCCATGGAACGTGGTTTTCGGGCTCGCTGTTTAGGAATCCCAAGAGGCGCCCAGGAAATCAATCAATGGTTCGGCTTAGACCAAGAGCTACCCCGACGTCACTTGAGCCGACGAAAAGCACCCCCGGGGGTAGCCGAACTCTACCGGTGCAAGAGCATTTTATTCACGTTTGATGTTAGTTAGCTATGCTAACTTCCTAGGGAACTTCACGGGATTTCCAACCATCGGACCTCTTATACCGATAGACAGGTCAGCGCCGAAGAGAATGAGTATTTGATCAGCATGGTCTCCAACCGAGGTTGATTTGAACCCAGGGGCAAAGTATATCTAACATCCACGACTCGGGCCGGTGCCGAGCGGGGTGGCGCTGTGCCTCCTACATGTCGTCAAGCTTCATGAAAATGCTTAAGTTATCAGGCGCATTCTTGGCAACATTGCTCCTTTTGTTGCTGAGTCCAGAGCCGGCCGGACAAAACGCGGGTATCTACTATAAGGACATGGGCGAGGTGTATCACTTAGCCCATCGTCGTCATCATCGCCAGGGCAGTTTCTCCAGCCATGACGCCAGATGCATGGCTTATCACAGCAGCATCGTGCTTTCGTGCCTCTTGTGTCGAACCAACATAGATCCCTAGGGTTGTTTGGCTCGCTTGACCGCCTGCATCTACCGGTCTTGCACTTCATAGGCTGCCTATAATGCCTCCTGCCTAACGCGGGGTGAATTACGACTGTCATGTGGGGTTGTTAACATCATCGTCATCAAATGTGCCGCATGGTTATCTGCAGGTCTCATCATACCATGCACAGTCATGTACATATGAATTTTGGCCGAGTTGCTACAGTAAGACAAGGACATGCATATAAGCATACGTTATCCGTCGTCGATGAAAGAAACAGCAATCGTACTCTCAAGTCGCTTAGTTCTTCGCGACGATAAGCCGTCATGAAGCTATCTCTGACTTGCTGCATTGCTTCCTTAACATGGCAAGCTATCAGTGTCTATATACCGCTAGAGTCCAGGGATCCGAGTCGTCCCTCGCTCCAATACACTCCGAACTACTTTGAGCAGCGCATCGATCATTATCCCGGGGACTGCAAGTCGCCTCAGCACACCAATGCCACCTTCAAGCAGCGCTACTATGTAGATTCTTCGTACTACAAGCCAGGTGAGAGCTCCCAGAAGAAAGAAGCGTGGTTTTGAATTCGGCCGATGCTTATCATTCCTACAAATACAGGCGGGCCTGTTTTCCTCTACATCGGCGGTGAGACGAGCGGGCCAAGTCGCTTCTCCAACTTGCGGACGGGTATTATCCAGATCCTCATGGAAGCGACCAATGGGCTTGGTGTCATCCTCGAGAACCGATACTACGGCCAGAGCTATCCTTTCAATAGCTCAACCACGGACGATTTGGTATACCTGACGACCCCTCAAACGCTGGCAGACAACGCGCACTTCGCCCAGCACGCCGTGTTTCCGGGTGTCGATGGCGATCTGACCGCTCCGGGGACGCCCTGGATCCTTTACGGTGGAAGTTTGGCAGGGGCCCAGACCGCCTTCTCCATCAAAGAGCACGGCGATGTCCTGTACGGGGGCATAGCCTCGAGCGCTCCAGTCACTTCCTCGGTTGGCTATCCGGCCTGGTATAGGCCTATCCAAAAGTTTGCGCCCCAGGATTGCGTGACTCGGATCAACCGGATCGTCGACAACTTCGACAGTCTGGTCTCCGCCGGCAACACCGCGGCGATCCGGGAGTTCAAGGCGATATTCGGCCTTGAGGCTCTAACGGACCACCGCGACTTCGCAACCACCATCGCGTATCCCATCGGTAACCCGGGCTTCTACCCGACGAATACCTGGCAGGAGCTCAACTGGAACGCAAGCTACGGTTCTAACGACTTCTTCAAGTTCTGCGACAGCGTCACGGCTGCCGACGCACCCGATGGCATCACACAGGTGGACTATGCGTTCTCCAACTATACAGACGGAGAGCCGTGGACCGGCCTCGGCGGCTACACCGATTACATCAAGAAGGCAGTGCTACCGCTGTGCCCCAGCGGCGATTACAACAGCAACGCCTGCTTCGGGACGCAGGACGAGGCGGCCTGGGCGCACACCGGCAACTCTGCCTCGCGCTCGTACTTGTACACCAGCTGCACAGAGCAAGGGGCATACATCGACGCACCCAAAGACGGCCCTTCGCTGCTCTCACGCGTCGTCGATACGAGCTATGAGCAGCAGTGGTGCCACTGGGCATTTCCCGACGGCAGGTTCAACAAAATCCCCACGCAGCCTGATCTAAGTATGTACGAACGCTACGGGGGGTTCGATATCCGCGCGGACCGCCTGGCCCTGATAGACGGCGACCAGGACGTCTGGAATGACCTGTGCTATCATTCCAGCCTCGCGCCGCGGCGCACCGAGTCAACTGACCTGCACCCGCAGTATCTTATCACAGGGGCGGGACACCATTGGGACAGTAGTGGCATTCTTGATGTGGCAGCTGAGCCACAGTTCATTCGGGAGGCGCATAAATGGGAGATTCGTACGGTGAAGAGATGGCTGGATGGGTTCGAGCAGTGGAAAGCTTTAAAGAAATGGAATTCTAAGTAGAACAATTATGTGCTCTGAAAATCCAATTTCCAACTTTTAACTTGCCTAACCTATTAATTATACATATCCTATTCTCGATAAGCATAAGAAATCGTTGTGTGACAAGATGATAACGCGTCGTACCTAGCCAGTTGGTCAGTACGATACGAAGAACTTCACAGCGCCCCCTATGAGGCAAGGGAAATAGTCAGGGCACACGGTCGTCGTTTTTATTGTACATGGGACTAGGTATGGGATTAAAGCAAACGATAATTCACCTGATAAGCCAGGTCATCTGTCACCGCGAAATGTATTATACATTCGAGTGATGCATAGGGCTTTAATGTGAACAAAATGAGGGTTTTATCTCTTATAACCCCCAATACCTTTAATTTTATATTTATGTATCCAATTCATGAGCTTCCCATGCTCAAATAAGAAGCCCTCGGCTGCCATGTCTAAAGCTACCGAACTCGTGGGCCGTTGAAAGACCAAACCACGCCTCCCCTTTCCTGCATGTTCTTGTTGCCAGAGTGCCATAATAGGCAAAACACTGATTTGACGGCCGTTACCATGGAATTAAACAGTTGTATCTCTAAGTACTGGATGTGAATATCATTAGTCCACAGGAACTAATCTATTCTGCGTCATCCTCCTCAGCAGAATCTTTGCCGGCAGCGGCGTCGGCGTTCTTCGCGGCGTCGGCGTTCTTCGCAGCGTCGGCGTTCTTCGCAGCGTCGGCTTCCTTCTTCGCCGCATCCTCAGTTTGCTTCTTGGCGGCCTCAGCATCCTTAGCATCCTTCTTGGCAGCATCCTCAGCAGCCTTCTTGTCGGCATCGGCTTGCTTCTTAGTAGCATCATCGGCTTGCTTCTTGTCGGCCTCGGCTTGCTTCTTAGCATCCTTGTCGGCTTGGTCTTGTTGCTTCTTAGCCTTCTCAGCCTCCTTCTTGGCCGCCTTCTCAGCCTATTAAAGCAAACGTTCGATTAGCATGTGTCAAGCACTTCGATAGCGTCCAATCAGAACCATCATCAAACTCACCTCCTTTGCCGCGTCCTTCGCACCTCCAGCCTTGCCGGCGTTGGCGGTACCGTTGCCACGAGCAGCACCACCTGCGGCACCACCGGCAGCACCACCGGCAGCACCACCGTTCAGACCCTCAATAAGCTTGGCAAGTCCGCCAGCACCACCGGCAGCACCACCGGCAGCACCGCCGGCAGCATCACCACCTTTCTTGGCACCACCGCCGCCGAGAAGACCGCCGAGCAGAGACTCGAGGCCACCAGCACCACCTGCCGCACCACCTGCCGCACCACCGGCAGCGCCACCCTGCTTGGCACCACCACCGAGAAGACCGCCGAGAAGGCCTTCGAGGCCACCGGCACCGCCCGCACCAGCACCAGCACCGGCTCCACCACCGAGAAGGCCGCCCAGAGCACCACCGGCACCAGCACCCTTGCCCTTACCGGCGTTGGCAGTTCCGTTGCCGGCGGCGGCACCTCCGGCAGCAGCGCCCTTGGCCTTCTTGCCCTTCTTGGCCTTGCCCTCACCCGCGGCCGGGGCAGTGCCGTTGGCAGCAGCAGCACCCTCACCAAGAGCAGCACCCTTGCCAGCCTGTTTCAACTCTTGTCAGCAACACTCGTCTCGTGCAGGGGTACCTGCGGGGGAGAAATCTAGAGATCAGTATCACCTACCTTAGCGGCCTTGCCCTTCTTCTTCTCGCCCTCAGCCTTGCCTGCAGCAGGGGCTGTTCCGTTGTTGGCGGCGGCCTAGAACACAATGTTAGCATACTGATCGGTTGGGGGGTGGAATGGATGCAAGTGCACTTACACCTTCACCCGCAGCAGCGTCCTTCTCCTTCTTGCGGCTCACCAGGTCGGGCGACCTCACGTGCATAGCCTGCTCATAGGTAGCTCGGGCAACCATGACATCGCCTGGCCGCTCGATGGCAGGCAGCGAGGCGACCATGGAGGCAGAGGCTGCCAGGAGCAACAGAGCTGATCCAAAGTTCTTCATCTTGACGGTTTATGTGGTGTATGGAGAGAAAAAGACAGGAAATAGTCGATTCCGAAGGAATGTAATAGGGCTCGGTATGTGAATGAAAGTGGATAAACGAGCACAGCTAGGGATTGATTTGTCAGTATATCATCACTCGGCCAGAGTATAGAACCAGCTACAGAGAAGGGGGTCACACTAACCTCTAAGAAGAAAGAAAGTATAAAATGGGGGTTAAGAACAGAAAGCAAATCTATGCTTGAATGGATGAGAATGGAATGAGAAGGGAAAGACTGGGTACGACGGGAACGGGACAGGGAGATTTAAATAGAAGGTGGGCGAGGTTGAAGACGTGCTAGAAGGCCATGGGGATATAACCTCAGAGTAGCATCGAGAACAGGGGCAGCGGCCCCATCCCCAGAGACAGATTCCGTGCCAAGCCCTGGGTTGGATCATCCCGATTCTCAGATGCGCTGGGAGATGCGCCAAGCTGGCGAAGATGACGAGGCCCAGGTGCCCAAACAAAACACTAGGGCATCCAGGAGCATCCTACGATCCGAAAAGCCGTATGTAGGAGCTTGCAAGGCAAGGCAGTAGGCGAGGAGGGTGTTTCCCCACCGAAGACAAAACGAGTCAACCCAGAGTCAACCCAGGGCGCCCAGGCGCGTCTTCCAGGTGGCCTTGAAACGCATGGGGAATGAGCGACAAGAATGGCTGTGAAGGAGATCATACAATGGTAGTTCGCTCGCATCTTCCCAGAACGGCAAGCGTTGGCCGAACGGGGGCGGAGAGATCACCAAACCGTTCAATGATAGGGGCCGTTGGACTACTGCACCTGTCCGGCTGCACCCCCGGTCGGTATACTGAGGTTTCAGATGCCAAGACTCCCGGCTCCCGCAAACGTTTAATTTAGACGACTTGGTGGGATCTGGCTTTCTGGCTCTCGGCCCAAGGGCGCCCCTCATGACAGCCCCCTGGGCCGACCAGGATAGTCAAACGGTAGATCAAACACCGCGTGTCCATTGTCAAACATTCCCCAATCGGGGTTACTGAGGTTACTCTGTCAGAACTCCGTGACTGGCGACAGCTCGTGTAGGTGTCTGTGTGCAACGACGCGTGAAGCTATGTAACTGCAACGACGTAACAATCTTCAATCCAGTGCACGGCGTCGTGGTTCCCACCAATTTCGAGTGTCTACGTCAACGTCGCAGTGACGGACTGTGAGGCTGCGCGCGCTGCAAACCGGACGTCCACCATCGATGTCACTGGAGGAGGCAATCTCGGGCACCGTGGCGTCCGGTCTGAGGCCTGCCTATCTTCCTACCCTAGCTTCCTTTCTCCGACCTGCAGTTTGCTTTTCTTCAGAAAGCCACAGCAACCTGTTGGCAGTCTGAAACGAAGTCGTCGCATCCTTCGAGAAGCTGTTGCCGCCGTTTGTTCAGCTGCCAAGTGAAGTGACAATCGAATAAACAACGTATGTACAACGGATGAATACCACCTACTAGCCTACCAGTCCTTATCTACATACGACGAACCAACCATGCGACACCAAACGGCTGGAGCAGCGGTCGTTTTCATCTCTGACGTGACCCGCAAGAAGGAGCTTTCTTTTCCCAGACTTGCCGGGCCCCGACGGCCGGCCCAAAGGTTTGCCTGCATCTGCATCTGATAATTAAGCTACTGGGTACATCCACACGCACCCAGGGGCCAGGAAGAAGAGCCGCGATGGAAGGGTCCAGATCGTCTGGGCTGGCCTCAAGGCGGCGTCCATCTGGATTCGGCGGCGGTTGCGAGAAACGCAGGTGGCAGGTGGTAGGCACGTAGGGTCTGCCAGCTAGGCCTACTGCCAGCATGATGCACACACCAGCCCAACGTTACAGAACGGCGCCGCTGCACAGGGACATGCCTGGCTCGAATCTGCCATGGAGAAAAACGGAACATTATGATTACTTATTCACTTACGTACTGCAGGTTTTATAAGCACCGACTATGGCAAACACAAGGTCCTTGATCGGGCAAGAATCATCAGATGCTTTCAGCGACGTTGGCTAATCCGTCTCGCCTGATTGGCTCTTGATCTGTCTTGGCGCCCTACCGGCTATCTGCGGCCGGGGAGAACCTCGGGCTTGGTGGGTTTGGCTGTGGAATTCTCCAATTGATGTCATTTAGAGGCTCCCGAGAGCGGCCAGCAATCCTCTTTTTTCATGTGTTATTCGCTGCGTGCTTGCACTTGGACCCTCGGCGCAATTGGCAGAGCGCCCCTTTAGAATTTGGCTAGCCAGCTTTCTGACTATCCATGGCGCAACGTTCACGATAGTAGCTCGAGTCAGATCCATCCTCCTCCTCCTCCTCCTCCTCCTCCTACCTTTACCTGGCGCTGGTTGCTGTTCGTCCCGCAAGCATACGACAGGCCCAGGCGCCTGCACTATCCGAGGTCCGCTGATAGACGGCAATGAGATTTTGACGAATCTGCGACTCCAGGAAACCCAGCGCCCGTGGTCTACTCACACCATGTCTGCGCCTGCCCACCTCCGAACCCTCGGCCGTTGTAGCGCCTTGCCCGCCAGATCACGCCTGGCTGCGCAAACATGTAGAGCTTCGAGAGCGTCGGCTGTCACACGGCCATGGAATCAGCGTAGCATGCCGGCATTCGCCCGAGCCCGCGGTCATCTGCTACAGACCCGTGCATTCACGACGACACGAATTAATCGCCTGGCAGATGTTGCTGACGAGAGCTTCGATCCGAAATCGGTAGATCGTGAAAGTGACGAAGTCGATGTCTGTATCGTAGGAGGAGGTAGGCCGAAACGAGCCCCGCTGGGCCCTTGCCTACGATTTCGCATACCCTCTGTCTCTCTCCCCCTGTGTTCGTATGCTGACAACCTCTGATCGTGATCCAGGTCCCGCCGGATTGAGTGCTGCCATCCGACTGAAGCAACAAGCGAACGAGGCCGGCAATGAGGACTTTCGGGTGCTGCTGCTGGAGAAGGCTGGCGAGATTGGTGCCCATATTCTCTCGGGCGCCGTGATTCAACCAAGCGGTGTCGAGGCCTTGTTTCCGGACTGGCTTGACGAAGCCAACGAAAACCGCTTCGAACATGCCACCCCGGCAACCGGCGATAAGATGCGATTTTTGACAAAAGGCATGGCTCTCCCCGTGCCCATACCGCCTCAGATGCACAACCATGGCAACTACATTGTGAGCCTGAACCAATTCACCAAATGGCTGGGTGAACGGGCTGAAGAGGTTGGTGTGGAGGTCTACCCCGGCTTTGCGGCCTCTGAGGTGCTGTACAAAGCAGACGGTTCAGTCCAAGGTGTGGCAACCAACGACCTGGGCATCGGTCGCGACGGAAAGCCTAGGGACAGCTTTGAAAGAGGCATGGAGTTCCACGCAAAGGTCACCATGTTTGGCGAGGGATGCCACGGTAACCTGTCCAAACAAGTTATCAAGAAATTCGACTTGAGGAGTGAGAGCCAGCATCAAACTTACGGCCTTGGTATTAAAGAGGTCTGGGAGGTACAACCTGATAAATTCCAAAAAGGCCAAGTCATTCATTCTATGGGTTATCCGCTACCTTCGGATACGTATGGCGGAGGCTGGATGTACCACTTCGGCGACAACCTGGTGAGCGTTGGGCTGGTGGTAGCCTTGGATTACTCAAATCCCTGGCTTTCGCCTTATGGAGAGTTCCAGAAGATGAAGAAGCACCCACTGTATAGGACCACATTGGAAGGTGGCAAATGCATATCGTATGGTGCCAGGGCTCTAATCGAAGGTGGATTCCAATCCATCCCCAAGGTTGCATTCCCTGGTGGCGCGTTGATAGGCGACTCTGCCGGGTTCGTGAACGTGCCTAAAGTGAAGGGCACACACAACGCTATGCAGTCGGGCATTCTGGCAGCGGAGGCTGCCTGGAATGCCCTTAAGGATGAAAGCCCAGGGTCGGTGTTCTTATATGACTATGAGGACTCGTTACGGAAGTCAAGCATCTGGAAGGAGCTCAAGGAAGTCCGCAACATGAGGCCTTCGTTCCACGGCCCACTCGGCATGTACGGCGGTCTCGTGTACTCTGGGCTGGAGGCCTTCGTGTTAAAAGGACGCGTGCCCTGGACGTTCAAGCACAAAACCACCGACCACGGGGCCACAAAGACTGCAGACGAATGCCCCAAGATCGAATATGAGAAGCCTGATGGCAAGATTACATTTGATATCCTCACCAGTGTCTCTCGTACCGGAACGAACCACGAGGAGGACCAGCCTGTGCATCTCCAAGTGAAGGATTGGGATGCTCACACTATGGAGACTTGGCCGGGATACAAGGGCCTCGAGAACCGATTCTGCCCTGCCGGCGTGTACGAATATGTAGAGGATGAATCCAAACCTCTCGGAGTGAGGTTCCAGATCAACTCGCAGAAGTAAGTTACCCAACCCGCCACCATGAATCGCCAGAAGACAACATTTCATTAGATAGTACCCCAAACTGACGAGTGATACAGCTGCATTCACTGCAAGACTTGTGATATCAAGGCACCTCATCAAGATATCAACTGGGCAGTGCCTCAGGGCGGCGAAGGGCCAAAGTACTACATGACTTGAGTAGCAGAACAGCTGGTAGCAAGGCGTCTTCCAAGGCCCGCTCGGGTGTTCTGCTGTCAAGGGACCCGACATCTGAAGACCGGGGTTTCTACGGCCCAGAGAAGTAGTTACTGACGGTGCAAGTATCAAACAATGGTTCAATGTTG
This sequence comes from Apiospora kogelbergensis, assembly GCF_038363985.1. Taxonomy (NCBI): domain Eukaryota; kingdom Fungi; phylum Ascomycota; class Sordariomycetes; order Amphisphaeriales; family Apiosporaceae; genus Apiospora; species Apiospora kogelbergensis. The sequence goes on from NW_027117422.1 coordinate 3,856,884, forward strand.
GAGTAATAGCATCGATGGATGGCAAGCAAAGGATTGATCGAACCCAATAGGCTGCAACCATGGCTGTATTCATGTATATAACGTTTTCTAGAAACAGATAGCATGTTTTTGACGCACAGGCTTACCCCTAAGACGTGTTTTCCAGGGCTTCAGCTTGGTCCAGCCCGGTGTTAGGGGGCTCGCTGATCGATAAGCAGTTATCATATGTCGGACTCGGCTGGCCCTGGGTATGCTCACTCACGTCGATGTGAATCCTGCAAGCAGCAGAACCGTGCCTATACTCATATACATGTATCTGATTTGTCATCCAGGTCCTTAGGGGAACTCACAGTGCTTGCGGAGTTTAATCTCTGTGGCTTGCCCAGCGCAGAATCAATACTGGCGTAGTCGTCCTATGGGTGACACAAAACATGTTGCGCAGGACGGACAAGCTCGACATGGCAGCCATGTAGAACGAATCATGGCTCTCGTCTAGGAATAGCCAGGGCATGTGGCGTGACTCGTAGCCCGAGATATGGTCGCGAAATACCAGGCCGTCTCTCTGTGTACTGTACGCACTGCATCTGGGCCGCACCTAAAAGCGCAGGTAGGCAGCTGGTTCTGTTTCAAAGGCAGGCTTGCAATTTGGACGCTTTGTTGCAGATACGCACAATTTGTCGCAGCTTCTGTTGATCATGGTTGAGATAGGTTGTTGTCGCGCTGGAGGTTTCAATGCAATGATATTGGACAGTCACTTGAGGTGTTTGCACCGGGAAGATCCCAGTGATGGAGTGAGTAGCCAGCCACCAATGGAGGTTGGAGAAAACCGATGAGCATGGCCGACGAAACCGTCGGCTATGGCAACGCAGTCCACAGCCCGCAACCTCGTTCGGTCCGGGACAGCAGAGCCGGAGAGGGGATGCCTCTGCTGGCAAAAACCCACCCCGAAGCGGTCAAAAGAGCCAAGAGTCGAATCGAAATTCGGCAACCGCATTTCTCTATACTCCGTACAAAAGCCGGCATTGCCGACTTCACCGCTGCTGGGGCTTCTCAGCAAAAAGCTCAAGGCAAGCTCTACTTTTGCAGAACAACGAATCGACAATCAAAGAGGGAAGACTTATTGGAAGTATAAACCAAATAGTCGACATGGAAGATGGATGGCTGACTGAGCCATCATCTCCCAATGCTTTGCGCGCATCCACAACGATTTACAGCCTGTGCAGGTATATCTTGTCGCGGACAGCGATGATAGGAAGACGGGGCAGCCAATCAACGGATTCCAAGCAGTACATAAGCAATTCATTCACTGGCGCATTGGGTTATTTCGGTAATCAATAACCTACCAGGCCAGCGCACCTAGTGAATACACGTGCTGGAAGTAGGCCTAGCACCTAGCTGGAAGACCCTTATCGCCGTACAGTGCGGTGTACTGGCTACTTCAGAGTACTTCCGATATTCGTGCCGCTTCCTTGCATTTGCGACTTGCACTTGCATGGTCAGCCTGCTTGCATTGATATGAAAAGAAGGGCGCTTGCTAGGGGGTCAGAGCACCAGTCCTATCGCGACGCATTCTTTTTTGTCAGACCAACACGAGAACACCAATTTCTTCAGCCCTCACAAGGCAGGCCAGACACGCGTCGTCATAATCACCCCTTCCAGAAATCACGATCATCTTTCAACGCGTGTTTCCTCCCCAACGACATTTTATCTCCCCCCCCTTTTCATTCCTGCTTGTCGCGCACTTTTACAGGTTTTACCATCATTCATGCTGCCGCTGTCATCGTAAAACGACGAGTCATAGATGCGTAAATAAGCTGGATGGAAATCGACATACAGTTTGCTTGCTGTTGAAGTTCCTCGGTTGTGTGCGTATGTATGAGTCATAATAAGGGAGCGCGACGATGAATGGCTAGATAAGAGGGATGAAAAGAGGGCTGGGCGCGGCTGGGGACCGGCAAGGGAAAAAGAATTTGTCGCAGGGGTCAAGGAAATGAGTGTGTCGGGATCATCGCTTCTCACACACTGCGCATACCGGCAAATGATGAAACCATAAAAAGACACTGGCCTTTTTTTTTAAAGGTCTCCAGTCTCCACTGCGAGTCGCGTCGGCGATCGCAGAGCTCGTAGGCCGATGGCTTCTTTTCTGACTCTCCATTGAAACAGCCTCTCCACATTGGTACTCACACCGTGGCACTGGCCAACTGGACATCTTGGACTTGGCTCCACGGTTTTGATTGAAGCAGCGAAGAAAACCAGATGGAAGTGGACTCGGCCGTCTCCAGTCGCGCGTCATCTAGACCAAAACGTGGAAGAGGACACCTTTTCATTTTTGCAAGTATTGTATCGACCGGCCGACGGACCTTGTCACAATGCAATCATGCGTTCTTCTGCTTTGTGTTTGGGATGTCCGCACGCAGAAGCAACTCTCTCCCATCGCACGCAGTCAGCGACTGCGCAGCCGTGAGCATGTAACCCCCGAGATGCCGAAATGAGACTTCCAGGGAAAGAACAAACGATAATGAGACCTGATCGTCCTACGTGTTTGACTGAGCCACAGATGTGACCGACCCCCAGCGGACCATGCACTCTGAACTCTCGACAAAACTCGAGGCAGGATCGAGAGAGTGCGATGACGAAAGAGAAAAAGGAGAGAGGGAAAGAGAGAGAAGAATACTCACAGGCGGCGACAATGGATCAATCCAATCCTTCGTCGCACTGGCGACGATGAAAGAGGATCCCATCACAAATATATGCATGCATTGGCTTCAACAGCAGACCAAGCCGCCAGGATGAAATGTGTGCGAAGCACGAAGGCATCAACGGCAGTAAAGGAGACAGGGTCAGGCTGTTTCGAAAGATTGCAGGCGATGATGTGGGTGCCTATTGTGCCAGGTTGTAACTTGTAGTGGTTGGGGTCGCCAGGTCGCGGCCCCCAGCGCCCCCCTTGGCGCCACTGCCCCCCATGGCTCTGCAATCGCTTTGCGATCGGGCGAGCCTGGCCCCCAGTGCGAGATAGATCGTGTTTGGACCGTGTGTTGTCTGCGGCCGACCGTCCACTTCGACCGCAACTGGCCGTTTCCGCTTGCCACCCATTCTTGCTCCGTCGTTTCTTGGTGGTGCATGTGACCTGGCAAATGAATTGGATCGGAACAGCTGTCGTCGCGTCAATAGTTTGACTGCAAACTTTTGCGGTCTGACTGGGCTATTGATGGGCGTCCACAAAGAGCGGATGCATCGCATTGTTGGTTCTGCCGGTTTGTCGATAGGCATGAGGAGGATGTTGTTGTTGTTGTTGCTGTTGTTGGACGTCGTGTTTTCGTCGTGTTTGGCGAGAGCAGAGAGAGCGAGATGGCTGGGTGGCATGGCATGGACGGCTGGGATGGAGTGTGAGAAAGAATCCAAGGGAAGGGAAGGGCGAAAAAAAGAGACTTGAAGGAACCAGGAGCTACGAAGGTGCAAAATCCAGGGGAGAAAAAGATGAAATAAGGGGCGGATGGCAAGGTATGATTGGCTGCGACGCATCTAGTGCGTCCACTAAGGTGGCAGGAAGGAGAAGCGAATTGTGGGCTCCCGCCACACGGGGGCGTCCATGGGTGTCGCTGCCTTAAAAGTCAGTGCGTTTGGTTAGAGGCACTAGGAGGAAGGCAGGCCTGGCAAAAATTATAAGAAGCCCAGCCATCCCCCCAATTTCGACTGTTTCGAAAGTCTTGCGCGGAATCTCCGACCGACCCCAGCCTTACGTATTTGCCAGCTGTCTGACTGCCAATTACGTCTGGCCGACCCACTTCACCCATCCATCCATTCCATCCTCATCAACCCATCTCGATCCACTTTTCTCCCCATTACCTCATCATCTCTCGATCTTTTTAGCCTTTGGCCGTCACACCTTGTCTTGACACCGAGATCCATCATCTCGGACGCGCAAAAAGACCTGGGTCAATCGGGCATTAAGAACAACAACCAATCCCACCATATCTTACTCGTCGTCAGGCCCGAGCCCACTGCTGTCGCATTCCTTAATTGGTTTTTGCTTCCTTCCTGCATCCGGACCGAACCCTTTCGGCGCAACAACCAGGCCACCGACAAAGCCTTCTTTGGACCGCTTTCTCCGAAACCGTCATTGTTCCCCACCCGTCGACATAAAGGTCTCAGCTTTCTCTCTTCGGACTTCGCGACCGCATTCTCTTCCAGCACTCCCTTCCCACTACCGCGCAGAGTCCCGGTGCAAAGTAGTCACAGAATCGTCGCTGAAGACGAGAGCGTAGAGATCAGAATTGAGAAAAGGAAAACCCTGAGCGCAACGTGGTATACCACACCAACGTCGCCTCATTCCCACGTTTACCTAGCGCATCGCAAAGGAAGATCGAAACGCTGCCTGCCGTCATTGTCGCGTCGCATCGCATCAAACCGATCCTCGACATCGACAGCCCGCTATTTTCGCATCCAAACTTGTGCGCTTTACTATCTGTCCCAAGAAGTAAAGTCCCACGATCGCATCTATCCGAATCTCGGTCATCGATCAGACTATTCATAAATCCATATCGTGTGTGTGTGCCATCTCTGGTTCCTTGATCGCAAGCATCATCGACCAGATACAATCGAGCCTTGACCATCTAGGCCAAAGAAGCTTGGGGAGACATTTACTTGTTTATCTCCGTTGCGCCAATTGGTAAGGCTCTTCCTCCACTGTCTTTCTCGATACCTGTTGCTAGTGACCATTGCTCCCCCACCATCGTAGATAAACTGGGTTGTTGTTCAGTGCTGTCACGTTCTCTTGAGGCGTTGACTGATCACTGCGCACCTGTTTACTTTTTCGATTTTCTCTCTCTTTGTTATTCATTCCCAATCAGAGAGGTCACAGAACACATTGGTGGTGTTGATCCGCCCAGTGGCTTGTCGCTCTTTGCTTGTCAAAAAGAAATTGCATCAATTTGGCATTACCACTTTCTAACATTACATTCAGGTCTTTCCTTCCAAGGCCTGATTTTGTTGTTCCTTCGGAACACACGCAAAGAAAAAAACGCCGTCATCATGGCCTCTGCTGCCCCACAGCCAGATTTCAGCACCCTCGGGTCGCACCCCTCCACCGCGGCGCAGGCCCGGGCCTTCACCAGCTCCGGTTCGCTGAGCATGCCTGGGGGCGTGCTCCAGGAGCTCACTCCCCCCACCGGCGAAGTTGATAAGAGAATGGCCAATGGCCAGCCGGCTGGCAATGGGGTGACTCCCGCTACGCCTGCTGCCACACCTGCTGCCACCACTCAAGGTGGCAGCGGTTTGACTCCTACTTTGCAGTATGTATTACCTCACACGGTTTGTCCTTGAATGAACTGTGTGCTCACTCTGCATCATCAAGGAACATCGTCGCCACGGTCAACCTCGATTGCCGCCTGGACCTAAAGACGATTGCTCTGCATGCCCGCAACGCCGAGTACAACCCTAAGGTAAACATCACACCATGACGATCATTCATGAATGTTGCTAACCTTTTTCAAAGCGTTTCGCCGCTGTTATCATGCGTATTCGTGAACCGAAAACCACTGCTTTGATCTTCGCATCAGGCAAGATGGTGGTCACTGGTGCCAAGTCAGAGGACGACTCGAAGCTTGCCTCGCGCAAGTATGCTCGCATTATCCAGAAGCTCGGTTTCAACGCGAAGTTTACCGACTTCAAGATCCAGAACATTGTTGGTAGTTGCGATATCAAGTTCCCTATCCGCCTGGAGGGTCTTGCTTCTCGCCATCACAACTTCAGTTCTTATGAGCCCGAGTTGTTCCCTGGTCTTATCTACCGTATGATCAAGCCGAAGATTGTGTTGTTGATCTTCGTCAGCGGCAAGATTGTTCTCACTGGTGCCAAAGTTCGCGAGGAAATCTATCAGGCTTTCGAGATGATTTACCCTGTTCTTCAAGGTTCGTTGCGCCCCCAGTGTTTGTGTGCACGTATGTGTACTAACATTATACAGATTTCCGCAAGGTCTGAGGAAACCAAACGGCACCACCCCAAACACCCCAACCTTCACCCTCCACCACTTCGTTCTTGGTTGTACGATACATTATGATTTCATGATTCTCCATTCTGCACACCACTCAGCTGTGCTTGACGACTGACGGCTTGCCGTCGCGGAGGCCCAGCATGAGGTTATTGTACCATTTGATATTCTTTGCAAATTGCATTGCACCGGCGTTATGACACAAGGAAAGGGCCAGCATAGGCGTGGACCAGGTTGATTTAGGACCAAAAGGAGATGGCTGGGGCCTGGTCAGAGGGATACACATAGATTGCACATGGCATTCTCGACGACATGTGCGCTGGTCGAGGATGTGTCGTCTTAATTCAACAGTGAGTGAGAACGAGCATATAAATGGAAGGAGGCTCAATCTCGAGGAGGTGAGGAGGGGATATTACGACCCTGATGAACATGCTTGCCATCGGGGAGTAGTGCAAAGCAAGAGGCAGGCAGGCAGGCCATGGACATTTGCTCATATGGTGAGCAGGCTGGAATGCCACGTTCACATACATCATAGCCTGTTTTCCAGCAACTGGATTATGCTTTCTCTTGCACTCGTGGCACGTGGAGCTATTCATGCTTGGAGGCCCAGCAAAAGACAATAGCCGTGTGTGACTGCCTACTCTAGTAGTCAATACATCACATCTGAGCCATATTCCTCCATTATTTTGAACAAGTGAATCTTTGCTGTGTTGCCCATGGCATTTGCTTCCCCACGCAAGTAGTGCCGTAGTACGGTTGGCCAAGCGGTTTACAACATACATAATAATCACTTGCCCAAATCTCTGGAGGTAACGTAGTTTTCCCAAATTTTGTTCGGATTCTTTGGAGTCTCAAGCTTTCTTCCCGTTGCTGCTTCCATGCTGAGCATTGCGGCATAATATGACCAAGGGTATTTTCCCCAGCTGTCAGGCACCAGTAACTTGAAGTATAATGAGACCCAATTTCATGGCTACTGTAACACTAATGGTTATTATTCAATATATCCAAGGTAATTCCGCTAAGGTAGCTTTGCATCACCAACACAATATACTCAGTAAAGCAAAAGATGACTATTTGCATTATGGGTAGCCAAAGCCTTGCGAGGAATTCTTCATATCCTCGGACCATTCTTTCTAAGCTCTGTGCGCAATATAAGCCCGGCCTGTCCGCCACGGCTGCCATCTTCAGTCACGATGGCTTGCTCGACATCGGCGACCTCTTTCCAGGCCCATTTGTCCTTGAGGATGGGAGTACATCGCCCCATGATATTGTCTGCAATATGCTCCCCCAGCACCGGGAGAAATTTGAAACCATGGCCGCTGCCACCCGTCGCCACAAACAGGCCGTTCCAGTACGGATGGTAAGTGACCAGAAAATCGCCAGTAGGCGTGTCGGTGTACCAGCATACCCGATTCGCGTTGAACGGCCGATCGGCCACTGACGGCCAGGGAACCATGGCCCGAAGCCCTTTCCTGAGTGCGCGCTCGCCGCTGGCGGGCATCCAGAGAGTTGGGTCGTCGAGATGTGTCAGGGGCTGGGAGACGGCGATTTCGGGGAAGTGCTCTTCGCCGGCCTTCTTGCGTGCGCCCGAAGAAGTGAAGTCGGAACTGGACTTGTGCTGTTTGGGCACGGTGAGGCATGATGTCACCTTGGTTGGGTTTTGATAGCCGTATCCGTGCAGGCCGATCTTGAGGACGCGGTTCGAGGGCGGGATGAGGAAGGTGCCGTGCGTCATGTTCATCAGCACGGGAGCCTTTCCGAGCCGCGCCTGCTCCTCGGGCGTGATGTCCATGTAGCCTAAGACCTGGCCCGTCGCCACGGCCTGCCCGCGCAGATCCACCAGGCTCGGCGTCCAGGCGCCGGCAGCCACGACTACCAGTTCGGCCCGCAGGGACCGCCCGTCCGCCAGCTTTGCACCCACGACCCGCCGCTGGTCGGCGTCGACCTCGAGCCGCATGACGGTGCCACTCGCGAACTTGACGCGCCCCGTCCGTCGCACCTTCTCGTAGAACCACGCCATGGCCCGCTCGGCGTTGGCCCAGCCCGACCCGCGGTTCAGGTAGCCCCAGTCTCCCAGCTCGGCCCCCGTCGTGGTGGCGTTCCTGATCGCTTCGCGCCCGTCCAGCGGCTGGACCCAATCGCCATTTCCGTCCCCTTCCCGTCCCGAGTGCCGCGCGTGGGCGGCCGCGTTGGCGTAGGCCTCGCGCGCGAAGCCCATACCCGACTTAACCTCGAGCCCCCGCGCGTTGCGGACCAGCGGGGGTTCGTTGTCGGCCACCAACAAGAACCCGGTCTCGGTGTAGCGCCCGTCGCCGCCGATGCTGTCGGGGCCCGGCTTGCGCCACTCGGCCTGAGCAGCCGAGGCCAACGCGGCGTAGGCCGGGTCTGCGTAGTCGGCGCGTATGATGCGCGACGAGTCTATGCTAGAGGCGTCCCGGGAGGGAAAGACTGGCCTCTGCGGGATCGAGGCAGACCCGCCCGCACGGTCCAGGACGGTTATCTGGGTGGACGCCCATTCGGGACGTTTGGTGAGGGCATAAGCCGTCGACAGGCCGAAGACGCCGCTTCCTACTATCAGGAGGGTGGACGGGGGCTTGAAGGAGGGTGCAGAGTCGGACATGGCCGTTCGTTTTGCCTTGTCAAGAACCGAGGTCCTGATGGAGGGGAGGAATACCTGTATGCCGAGTCTCACTTGCGGTCTGTCTCGTGGGTACGCGTACTTTCTAGAGCAGTTGGAATATCGGCCGAAGCAGTGGTGATGATCTAAGAAGATGATGGCAATGACTACCTAGTGCAATACGAACTTAACTATGTAACGTTCCAGCTTTGAATTCTTGGGCAAATACAGATTTATATAGAAGCCGCCCGGTCCCGGTCAGAGACCCGTCACTAGATAGGAGAACCCTAAACAAATAGCTCCAATGGTGCAATGGACGTTATCGGCCTCTTGCTGAGACCCATCTGGAGGGGCGGACTGTCGGCCTTCATCGGCAAAAAGACCAAAAGCGGCAAGGAAGCAGAAGCAGAAGTGGAAGAGAGTGGGAGAGGAAGAGGATGTGTGGGATGGGAACCTGACTATGGCTAGTCAGTTGTGGGGATCAATAGAGGATCTACTGGTGTCGATATCGGAAGCACCCTTTCGAAGAAGCCGACCAATAGGGATTCCCAGAGGTTGGTTGTCGGGTGCAATCCACGTCAGGCAACCAGGGATTTATGGATACAGATGCGTTGCTCTGCATCCCCGTTCATACCCATTCATACCTAAACGTTTGCCCGTCCATCACGTGGCCGGTGGCTGGTCTGGTCTTGGGACGATCCGTTGTTGACAACCGTTGACATTGGCATTGGCATTGGCATTATTGACATTGACGCCTTTCGGATGTGGGTACATATCTGCATCAAGGGCTTGGCCTGAGGTGATTGGTTGGCTGATTTGTGCATTGATACCTACGCCTCCATCCATAGCCTCAGCCGACAAGGCTGACGTCGTCGCGCACCCTGGACAAACAAACAACCGCCATTGGGTTTTCGTCTTCCCCTTCAAACCGCTGGCCGTTCGCGTTTTACTGCCGCTTTTGGGCTCTCTGGCCGGAAGCTGGTTTGCTGCGAATATGCGCATTGAATTAGTTCAACGGCAATCTTTCGCTTGAAAAACTTTTGTGCGCGCTTCCCACGTCCTTAAATACCCCCGGTCTACCCCGGCCGCTGTGCGCGCGCCCTCACTTTCGCCCAGCCATGTCGGCCTCTTCGAAGAAACTCGAAGACTTTCCCGACGTCGAAGCCAAGCTACAAAAGGCACACAAGCAGTCCGCCTTCGAAAAGGAAAAGGCCGAACGAGAGGCGAAACGAAAACGCGAAGCCGCCGAGACCGCCGCTGTCTACGAGAGCTTCGTCAAGAGCTTCGATCACGACAACGACGACGACGACGACGATGACGAAATCAGTGCATTAGCTCGAGGTGCCGGTCCGGGACGATTGGCTAGAGGAGGCGGTGCTGCCATTGGCAGACGACATTTTGGTGCGGCTGGCAACGCCGGAACACCACTCAAAAGTGGACCGGGCAGTTTGGGGCCACCGCCTGGAAGCTACGGGCGTAAACGAGGATTCGACGGCGGTTTCCAGCGAGACTTCGGGCGCCACGGTGACGATGGCCGTGGCAGGTTGGGCTTCCACGGCGAGGAGCACGAACGAGAGAGAGACAAGGACCGAAACTTCGATGCGCCAGGGAAGGGCATCTCCAAGGCCTTCGACACGGGCAGCGACGACGACGCAGACGCGCGAGGCGTCGACAGGGCCGAGGAGCGCGCCATCGCAAAGCCGACATTGCGCCTAGCCAATCTGCCTCCGGGTACATCTCCTGCCGTCATCAAGGCCCTGATACCATCAAACCTCACGGTGGAACACGTGAAAATACTCCCGCAGGCTGCCCCTGTCTCTAACGAGCGGAAGTCCATGGCCGCCATCGTAATACTCTCCCAGGAAACACCAGCTACCGACATAGACTCCGCTGTATCCTCTCTGCAGAATCGCTACTTGGGCTACGGTTTCTACCTATCTCTTCATCGCCATCTCTCCTCCGCCGTAGCGACCACGAGTCTCGCACCATCCTCAGCCCTCCTCGGCGCGCCGTCATCTACGTCTTCCCAGCCTTTCGGCGCGAAACCCGCTCCCCAACCCGCCAACGACCCACCACACTCCCACCAATACAGTCGAGGATTTGCGCCTCCTCCGTCTTACGGCCCTGGCGGGGGAGCGTTGAACCGGTCGAGCTTGCTACATGTTCCCGTGCAATCACCACACGACATCAAACAACTCCAGCTCATCCACAAGACTATAGAGTCTGTCCTTGAGCATGGCCCCGAATTCGAGGCTCTACTCATGTCGCGGCCTGATGTCCAGCGCGAAGAGAAATGGGCCTGGCTCTGGGATGCACGCAGTGTAGGCGGCGTTTGGTACCGCTGGAGGCTGTGGGAAGTCATCACGGGCTCGCATTCGTACAGTCATAATCGAAATGGAGGGAAACGGACGGGGAAATACCTGCCATTATTCGAAAATAGTCATGCGTGGAAAGCGCCTGATAAGCCGTTGGCCTACGAGTACACGACGAGTATTGTCGAGTTTGTATCAGATCCAGAATACAATTCCTCGGACGATGACTACGAAGACGAAGGCGCCCATAACCGTATAGGCGACTATGGTGCTGGTGCTGGTGCTGGTGCAGGAGGTGAGGAAGGGACCACGTACCTGAATCCCTTTGACAAGGCTAAGCTTGTGCATCTATTGGCGAGGCTTCCCACCACGCTCAGTCGAATCCGCAAGGGCGATATAGCCCGCATCACGACCTTCGCTATTACACATGCCAGCCGTGGCGCGGACGAGATCGTGGACTTAATTGTATCTAATGTGCAAAAACCTTTAGCATTGAGCTCCGCGAACCCCGATTTCAAGCAACAGCAGCTGAACGCCAAGCCTGAGACGGAAGGAGGCACAGTTTCGACCCCAGCCGGCGCTACTGCAATTGATGAGTCTGCAGATAATAAAGCCTCAACAAACAGTGAGCAAGTTGATTCCAGTGGTTCCAGTCTGGTGGCTCTCTACGTTGTGAGCGATATTCTCTCGTCGTCAGCAACGAGTGGCGTGCGCCACAGCTGGCGGTTCCGTCAGCTCTTCGAGACAGCACTACGTGGGCGACACATCTTTGTGCATCTGGGTCTCATGGCGGAGCGACTCGGGTGGGGAAGACTGCGCTCAGACAAGTGGAAGCGCAGCGTGGGGCTGATTCTGAGCCTGTGGGAGGGGTGGTGCGTGTTTCCTGCCGAGGCACAAGAGCTGTTCACCAAGAGTTTTGAGAATCCGCCAAGCCTGAGCAAGAAAGATGGGGTAGATGAGAAGGGTGACGCTGCTGCTACTGCTACCGAGGCTGGGGCCCGTGCAGGGGTCGGTGACAAGAAGGCTGCAGGCAAGTGGAAGCCTGTGGAAGCTGGAGTCTCCAGCACAGAAGGCTTCAAGCCTGTGTCGGCGGAGACAGAGAGGGGCACGTATGATCCAGCAGGTGAAAGCATGCAAGTCGACGATCTGGACGGCGAAGCCATGGGAGAGGATGACGAGGAAGGGGCACTTATGGATTCAGACATTGATGGCGTACCGATGACGGACGACGAAGGTGAAGATGGCGGCGAACCTATGGTCGAGGATGCTGAGACAATACCGTCAAAGGCACCTCACCCAGTTTCTACCATGGTCACTGATGAAAGCCAGATACCCTCCAAGCCGGAGTCGTCAAGGCCCCTTGCTGGGGCTGCAACCACGGGTGATCGGCAGCCCCGAAGGCGGCTAAGGGCAGTGGACATGTTTGCAGACTCGGATGTATCTGATAGTTGAAATGAATAGATGGTCCCGATATTTTACAACATGGTTTCGAGGTGGAGCCATTGATGCAAGATCGTATCATTGAGGAGGCATAGTCGGGCCTTAGTAACCAAGAACGCGAATATTGAGTGAGTTGGCAGACTGGCTCTCGGAAACGGCAAGGGCAAACTTACTGTTCATCACGAGAGAGACGCCTCCGGGCTTTCGCCCCCTTCCCACTCCTCAGTCAATATTGGTGGAAGTCTAAATCGCAAGCATATGCGTGCCCCCAGGTCGGAAGCACCATGTATAATGGGGGTTCTTTATTAAGTAACGATATCACGGCGCTACATCTAATCTACAAGCTATCCGGCAGGCTTGTCCTACATACTGCACATATGTAGAGATATCATTCACGGCCCCGCCATACAGAGTTTGGGAGACTCGAAGCAATACACAAAAGCTTGATCGTGGGTAAGGTGACTTCAGCCTTAAACCCCTTGGCCCCACGGATGATGAGGATAGTCAGTACTAACCTTCAATAGACCATGGCAATAGGCATCCTATTCTGGAATTCACCACACAGCTTCCTCCCCGCTCAGAGGGGTGTTCAGACGAACCAGAATCCTTACTATACCGCCAACCGCCACCCCAACACATCGAATGGCAGTCGCATTCTGGTCGCATCACTCTGCCCCCTGTAAGCCTCATCTCGATGCCCCCGCTCAGAGAGACACCACCCTGCGTCAGCAACGAAGGGCATATCCCCCATCCTGAGGCACCCATGGTAAGTTCCTGTAGTACCTATGCCAAGTGGCGAACACATGCCTCCACCAGGCGTCCAAGATGTCTACCATGTGCCCTGTCTGTATGCGCCATCCTCGGATTCCCTCAACAGATTCCTTGGGTTCCAGGCTCATCGGGCCCAAAATGACCACGAGACCATCCAGCTCGTCGAAATGTAGGCTCCGACTCCACCCCACGGGGAATCATGGCTCTAGACCAGGTATCTCCTCCGTAGCCACATCAGGACATCCGAGTAGCCCTGGTGGCCGAATGCATCGCCATGTCAATACGCATTGACAACAAACAAGTCGAGTCTGGCCATAAAAAACAAGCCTGGCCGTGCTACCCCTCTGCTTCTGACAGGCGTTGCTCCAGCAAGGACCCTTGTGGGCACCTTCGATTTATTCACTCCGAAGCACCAGATGACGGTGTCTTCCGTAGATCTAGTCGGCCTGCACATCGCTGCCTCATCCGCGTTTAGCCTACCAGACAGCGCTCTCGAGATTGTGCGCCGTCACTCAGATAGTCCATAGAATGCATACCATGGACGGCCAACACGGCACCTTAGATGTCGTGTAGGTCCCGCGCCAGTGCCAAGGCCGATCAAGATTGACCACCCGGACAGGGAACAGGCCTTTCTGGGGCTGGAGGGCAGAGATCTGCAGGGCCCATTATATGTATCTTACTGTACATATGTAGGTCGAGGGCAACTCCGGTTGGCGGAAAAAGAAAACATGAGATCAGCATCGAACCAACTATATCCCACTCAGAGCCTCCTACTGAAGCAGCGAGCGAGCAGACGTCTGATTATACTCGGTTTAGTGTGCCAACCGTTTCGTGAAAGCTGGAATTGCCGCCTTGCGATCAGTTGATCAAATGTTCTTTTCTTTGCCTAGCCGTACCCTACGACTAGGCTAGTGCCAGCAGCCAGCTACCATATCGACTGCCAGCACCCGGCTGGGTCGGTCATCCCAAGCCCCGGCGGTTTTTTTTCGTTTCAACTTGTGTAGATCATCGTTTCAATCAACGGACGACGGGCAACAGGGTAGAATACGGCGAATGCCTACTCAATTTGGCTGGTTTGGGCCAACTCGGTTGCTCCGTTGGAACTGTATAAGAGACCAGTCTGCTGGCTCGTCGGGTTGTTGATTCTCGGTTTACTTAACGAGGCCATGAAATGCTTTCAACTTACATGTATCCCAAATCACATTCGGAATACCTCTTAATAACAGCGCAGAGGCTGGGGGTTGTCCGGTATTGGTTGCCCGCTAAAATCCATGAATTCATGCAATAGAATTGTATTATAATGCTTGACCGACCAATCATGATGGGCTACGGGCTAACAAGGCCTGGAAACGGCGGGCACTCGCATGTTCGGAGAGTTTGCATCTGCGACTACTGCTACGACTACTACGACTGCTACAACCAACAACTACTAGTACTGTAGACTTCGTAGACTTCCTTGGTGCTTGGGCACACCTTGACACCGAGACTGGTAGCGAGACTGGCCAAACGCTAGGTGCCCCTCCAGATCCAGGGTACCCACGCACTGCCCACGGCCCACGGCCCACTGCCCACGGCCCTCTCAGCGCTTGCTGGGTAGCGAGGGTACTGGAGAGGGTGCTGGAGATGGTGCTGGAGAGGGCAGCCTGCCTTCTGCAAGCCTGGCCTGGCAGCCTTCACGGTGCTAGCCAATCAAAACTTGCTCGCATTCCATCCACATTCTCAAGTCCAAGAGGGACCCAACAACTCCCTCGCACCAGACACAAAGACACCCCAGACACACCAGACATGCTGGGACACTTCCATCGACTTCACCTCTTCGCCACTCCCTCTCTAGACCGCGCAGAGCTGAGGCACGACAACGCCGTGTGCGCAAGCCGACAACTAAGAAAATTCGACAAATTTTGAATCAATAATGGAGAGGGGGGAGAGCGAGAGAGCCAAGTGTGCTGAAGAGGCAAGTCAAGTCCCACGTGCTAAAGCGGCCAGCCACTGACGGAACCTATTTCACGTGCCTACAGGTACATAACCAGACATAAGCTGAGAGAGTCCTGCACAAAGTGACAAAGTGACAAAGTGACAAAGTGACAAAGTGGGCAGGTAGCTACTTCCCGCAAGTACGGAGTACTTTTATCGCACTTGTTACTCGTTGACACAACGAATTCAACAACACTTGATGGACTTGCGAAGGCCCAAAGGTCAAAACAAAAGGTCAATCACCCGCCCGGCGCCATAACCCATAACCCACGGCATCGCGGAACCTTATGCTTCAAACTGCCTGCTCGACCACCCAGGAGCATTTGGGAGGTAGAAGCCAAGGCTTTTCCTTCCCTACCATACTGGCTGGACCTTGCCGGTGCACTCGTAGCCACCGGCCCCGGGGCCAGTATTAATATCCAAGGCTGCCGCTCGAGAACGGCATGCAGAAATATATTCTTTCGTTACTTATCCCCGAGACTCCCTTCCTATGGCGGCCCCATCCTGTCATATATTCTGAGACCATCCAGTGTTGCCATACACACCCAGCAGCAGCGTCTTGTCTTGTCGCAACAACTAGTCGACCCGACCGCGGGCAGAACTTCATCTGAAAAAAACCCAACCAGCGACCCCCATCTGGCAGGTTGCCATCGTCGCTGATCCACTGGTTGCCGGCAGTGGCTTTGTGCATGGAAGCTGTCATATGTAAGCAGCTGGTATTCCCCTCTTACTCGATACATCCTGGTCTACGCAGATTGTCTGACTCGGAAGTGTCGTTGAAAGCCGGCATACACCGCGCTTACTTCTACACTCGCTACACGCGGTCTGTCACGCGTTTCCAGTTGGCGATTCCAACGTCAACTACAACACGCTGTGCGGGCCTTCATTGAACGGCGCGCAGCTCCTCTCTGTACGGCGAGAAACCTCCCGGTCCTGCATACATCCGTATACTATTCAGTCCGTCGACGGAAAGTTGGTCAACATGCCGACGATAAACGGGGTAAAAATGGCTTGGTCAGTTTTGAAACCCCCTATATTTTTGGCAGTAGCCTAGATAGTTCGTTCTGTGGCTGACCTGTCATTGGTTTCTAGCGTTCCGTGTATTCGGGGCCACCGTTCTACTAAATGTTCACACGGGGGTGAACGCATATTGGTGGCGGTCCGCAAGCCTGGGCGGCCATTGAGTAATTGCTCAGGACACCAAACGGGGCAATTATGTAACTGCTCTGGGGGGACATCCGTGCTTGCGACCCTCCCGAACAAGCCGCGTTGCGGAGGATGCGTTGATCGAGAAGCGACGCCTGTCAAGACAGAGCAGTCGGCTGGGATCCTTTCGCCCACAAGAGATTCGTTCCGAGTAAACAAGCCGAGTGGGAGACCATCTTCGCGCAAACAGTCTTACACTACTGCGATCGAACGAATCGGGCAGATGGACCCCGGCAGCTACAATTTCATGGGCAATGGCTTCTCAAACGATCATGCGCCAGCCGAACATGGTCCGATGAACTACGAACCACTTCATACGGCTGGGCCTCAGATGATGGAACAGGTGTATCCGCCCGGTTTCTCTTATCCTATACCGACAATCCCACCTCCACCTCATAACGGCAACATGATGGTACACCCTCCTATGCCAATGATGCATAGCGGTCTCGTGACAGATCACGGCCCCGGAACACTGGAGGGGACCACTGGCTACAGCTCTGATGCATCCAGTGTCGCTTTCAGCTCGGGCATCAAAACTGGATCTGAATCTTCATCACTCGAAACCAATCCTCCAACCGCCCAAAGAAGCTGTTGCGCCTCGAAATCAGCCGTAGGAGGCGATATAGGGTCAAATAGTTACGATCCGATCCCTTCTTCCAATGCTGGCATGCAGGCAACGCCGCAGCCGCCGACCACATCACTCCAGAATGTGGAACTTTACCCAAGCACCATCAACCACTCTCCTTATGGAACCTATGAGAGACCCCTTCGGTACCAAGATTGGCAAATGGGGTATATTCAGGAGCCAAACGTGCAGGGTGGACTCGGTTATGAGTGCGTTTGTGGTCCTGGGTGTCAATGCCTCGGCTGTCGTGCCCATCCATTCAACTCTAGCACCCGTGATTATATCAACGAAACATACCAGCTTCAAACCCAGGCCCAAAACCAGGATTGGATGCCACAGCCCAGCGAGGGCATGAACTCGGCGATGCCAAGCGGCGACTCCAACAGTCAGGCTTCAACACCGGAGGAGGGAGGTAACAACGATCTTGTGTGGATACAGATTACGTGCCACGGCGACGAATCGCAATGCGGATGCGGGGATGATTGTAAATGCAACGGGTGTCAAATTCACAATCAGAAGACGGCAGAGGATCTGCCGGTAGAGGAAGCCGATGACGGCTAGATGGAGCCATTGGTAAACTTTGACCCCTGAGCTTTCTGGCGTAACATCAAGAGAAAGGATGAATAGACTACACTGTACATATATTTCGATGAACGTCGTATCAATGCTTTACAAATATTAAACATGTTGACAACAATGGCTCATTCATGGCCTCACCTTGGCCGGCAGTCTTGCTTCTCATGGTGGCATATCGAAACACGGCGTGTTTGTGCGTACGAGTGGTAGCAGATCCTTACTCCACGTAATTTAAAATTTGAAGGTACAGATAAGTTCTTGGATGACTGGAAAAGAAGAAAACGCATAGGCATGGAAGGTAGTAAAACAAAGTAACAGATGACTGCGCGCAACCAAACACTCTATTTGAGATAAACAGCGACGGACGCTGCATCATTTCGGCATTAGCCTCGACTGGAAGCCGATGGCCCCACTGTGCAAAGCCGTGTCCGTGTCCGATTGACCTCAGGATTGCCAAGGACGTTCACAAGGATACAAAGCATCACCATACTACGAAAACATGGCAGACGAAGGGACTCACTGGCGCGCCTCAGAAGATGGCCGCAAACACGGTCGCGCAAGGCCGGAAAAGCGCAAGCATACTGCGTCGAGGTCGCCCGGTCGCGAGATTCGACAGCGACGACGCCCTGGGGAGGAGGAGGACGAAGACGAGAATAAGAAGGGAAGGCGCCACGCCCACCACCATCATCATCACCGACACCATCGCTCCTCGCACAGCCGTCATCATAAGGAGCGACCTTCTTCGGCCCGTACCGAACGCGTTATCCCGACCGAACTGCCCTACTCGTCGCGGCTCCTGTCAAAAGCGGACTATGACACCTTCCTGCCCCTGCTTGGGCGCTACCTCGATATCCAAAAGGGCAAGGACATACATGATATGGAAGAACGTGAGGTTCGGGGGCGGTGGAAGAGCTTTGTTGGCAAATGGAACGAGGGGTCTCTGGCGAATGGCTGGTATGACCCCGAATACTTCCAGGAGGTTCTGCAAACTGAGTTACCATATGTGGCGGTTCCTTCGGTGAGGCAAGACCCAGAGCAACCAGCCGGTTCTCTACCCACGAAGCAAGGCCCTATAAGCCCAGAACCGGGACCGGAAGCCGGATCAAATGGCAGCGAGGACGAAGACGAGGACGATGGTTACGGACCCAGCATG
The DNA here is from genome assembly GCF_038363985.1 of Apiospora kogelbergensis. Lineage (NCBI taxonomy): Eukaryota > Fungi > Ascomycota > Sordariomycetes > Amphisphaeriales > Apiosporaceae > Apiospora > Apiospora kogelbergensis. Next base: position 3,875,526 of record NW_027117422.1, read on the forward strand.
CCCGACAAGGCGAGAAGAACGACCACTGGCAAAACGGGACCGGGCATCCCGAACCTGCAGGATCTGGACCTGCGGCGCGAGCAAGCGGAGGAAGACAGGTCCGACCAGATTGCCCAGCTGCGCCTGCAGCGCAAGGCCGACCGCGCCGAGCAGAAGGCGCGGCTCGAGGAGTTGGTGCCGCGGGCCGAGGCCGGGACGCGCGAGCGGCAGCTTGAGAAGAAGCGCGAGGTAAACGAGAAGCTCAAGTCGTTCCGCGAGCGGTCGCCGGGCGGCGCCGCCGAGGTCGTCGATGACAAGGAGCTCATGGGCGGCGGCGACAGCGTGGCCGAGTACAAACAGGCCAAGGCGGCCGCCGAGCGACGCAAGACGGAGAGGGAGCTCCGGCGTGAGGAGATCGAGCGGGCGCGCGCCGCCGAGCGCGAGGAGAAGCTGCGCGAGTACCGCGAGCGCGAGGAAGACACCATGGCCGTGTTCAAGGAGATGGCGCGGCAGAGGTTCGGATAGCGGGAGCGTGGCATCTGGCAGAGACTACGACTACTAGCTACTCTATAATCAAATTGTTCCTGGGCTACCTGCCGGTGTTCTCTGTGCTTCGTGCATCGCCACAGTGCGGCGCAAACAGTCAGGAACTGTGCCGTATCTGAGTCTTGGACGCGAGACCCCACCCAAAGCTTCACAAGCTAAACTGCCAAATTTATTTATTTATTATCGCGACGGGAATTACCAGCGCTGCGGGGTGTGCAAAATCCAACCCCGCCAAAAAAACAAAAAAGCCCGGGCAAGCACTTGCACTGTTGGTTTGCATCACTTGGTCGCTTGTACACACAATCTCGCCATGGAGCTGGAGGAAGATCTCGACCAGACCAATCTCTTTGAGGAGCCGGCAGACTTTGCCCCGCCCAAGCCCCCGACCAAGCAGGTCTTCAAGCTCGCCTCGGGCAAGGAGATCACCATTCACCTGGTGGGCTACAACCTGTACGAGGGCCACTACCTCTGGAACGGCAGCCGGTTCGTGTCGCAATGGATCGAGACGCACGTGTCCGAGATCCAGGCCAAGACGGTCCTCGAGATAGGCGCCGGCGGCGGCCTGCCTAGCTTGGTGGCAGCGCACCTGGGCGCCCGCAAGACCGTCGTCACCGACTACCCGGACCAGGACCTCATCGTCAACATCAACAAGAACATCGACGAGGCTGCGGCCCAGGGGCTCCTGCCGGCGCCCACGCGCGATCACATCGTGGCCGACGGCTACAAATGGGCCGACGACCCGGCGCCCCTGTTGGCACATATCAATGCGGCCGGCACCGAGGGGGGAGCAAAAGTTCGACGTGCTCATCCTGGCGGACCTCCTGTTCAAGCACCCGCAGCACAAGAACATGGTCAAGACGATCCAGATGACCATGAGCCGCCGCCGGGAGAGCCGGGCCTGGGTCTTCTTCACGAGCTACCGGCCCTGGCTGAAGGAGAAGGACCTCGGCTTCTTCGACTTGGCCCGCGAGCAAGGGTTCAAGGTCGAAAAGGTCTTCGAGACGCGCATGGACAAGCCCATGTTCGAGAACGATCCCGGCGATCTCGAGGTGCAGAAGACGTGCACCGGGTGGGAGATCCGGTGGCCGGAGGACCAATGCGTGGCGTGAACGACATAAAAGACAAGTTGAGAGGGAGCTAGTTCCCATACGATGCCCCGAAACCCCGCCCAGTATATGTCGTCTACAGATTACTTCAAGCCGGATCTGATACGATACTCGGGACCGGAGATGAATTGTCTGACGGATATCGGCAGACTCACCGCTGGCATATCCAGAGGACGCCAAGACATGGTTCAGAGTCGGCGACCCCGTTACAGCGGGAATCGAGCACCACATCAAATCAAACCTGTTACTTGCCCCCTTTTGATCAGGAGAGAAGGAGCCTCACGTGATTCACATAGACAGATTCAGTATTGGCGGGTGGCAGTTACACGTACATACCAAATACTTGGGGGCGATATGGTTTAAGTTGCATAAGTTAGGCCGTGGAGGCTGTGCCATATGCATGTTCTAGGTTCATTGCCTCCGACAGGCAGAAAGCGCTTCCTCAGCTTTCCGACCTCCCAACTTCCCTACTCCAAACTCCTGTGCTTCCATAATGACCGCGCCCTGTTGGAGCTGTGCCATCCGACTTAGCCGTTTTTCTGGGCAGCCCCCAGATGGGCCCAATCGGGGGGCAAGGCGCGCGGCAATCTCTCGCTCTGCAGAGGCCTTTTCTGTATAGACGGCTTGAGCTGAAATGCCATTGCTGATTGTTGCTGGGCTGTGTCTGTCGTCGCTAAAGGAAAGTGGAGATGCTGGCCAATCCACCCCCTCCTCCTCCATCCCACCCAGAAAAGGGTGTAAGCAGCAGCCCTTCCGACAGCGGCACTTGTACGTACGATGCGATTGTGCATGGCCCAACTGTTCGTTGCCAACAACTTGATTCGACTTGGATTTAGTCCCCGACTTGAAACAAGCTGCCGGCCATGGGGCGTTGGAGACGGCTGAGCAAGTAAAGGTGTCGTGTTTTCTGGCTGGGCGATCTACACGCGCATCTGCAACTGCTCGACACAGCCTCACCAGCCTGGGTGGTATCATTCGCCTTTACTTTTTCTTACTTTCATTCTCCTCACTCACAGCCTGCATGTGCTGTGGAGAGCGGGCTCCCTCTTGACAAAACTTGGGCCTCAAGACCCGGTCATCAGTTGCTTCCCTTTTCTCTTCCCCGTCCGCCCTTATCATCTCTTTCGCCGTTGATATCGCAAGCAGACTCCGGCTCATACCCTCTCCCTATATAACAAGCGCGCCCGTCGTTGGCATAAACTTCTCGATTTCCCTTGTTACTATGGCGAGATGGGGGTGTCTTCGTGGCTGGTCCTTGTTCGAGGACTACAGATCCTGGGTGTCTTGGCCTCGGCCCTATGCAATGGCTTCTTGCTCGTTTATATTCATGCCAACAATCTTGGGCTTACGTCTGTGATGTCTGCTCTCGAGATCATGGTTTGTGGCCACATCTGCTTACTGCCCCATTTTCCCAATCTCATGTAGGCCATGAAACAGCCGCTTATAGTTTCTCTGGCCATCGCTTCTTGTTATTCGTTTTCGTCTTGGCTGGCCTACCGAAAGGCCAAACGATAACGGTGTTTGTTGACTGACCAGACTTGAATTGGAATAGACCTGTACAATACTCATATATACAGCAATTGTATTACTGGTTCAGCACACGGGGAAACGGCACCTGCGCGCTAGGACGTCGCTCATCGTCCCGTTTATTGTCGGCGATGTCATCTTCACTGGCTTGATGCTTGGGATTATCACCATGCTGGCTCGGACTGGCGTACCGTCCAATTGTGCCGGGCTTACCAAGACTCGAGGTAAGGCTGCCCCAAACATTTCTCCTTTCTTACTGTCAGAATTATTGTATACATCGCAGATGCCAAATCTATATAGCACAGTTGCTGATATGTTTCAAATGTATAGACAAAAAGGAGGATGTGTTGGATGAGCCGCCTGATGACTACGACACGATAGGCTTCGGCGACGGCTCTTCGAGGAAGGGCGCCTTGGATAAGTACTGCGCGTTGGAGCGTGGCTACTACTTTATAAGTCTGGCCATGGTGTAAGTCATCCGCCTTTCATGCACTACAGATAGGGGGCAAATTGCGCTAACACGACACCCGGTAGCTTCACATACATGATCACGGTGACTTTGTCGATATTACGTATATGTGAAGGGCTATACACGCGTAATGAAGTCGTGGATGAGCGACTGGCCACGGCAACCGGGCTCTACCGTTTCAAGTCAAATCGGTCCAACAAAGTCCGCGGCATGTCGACACCGAGCCAATCGCGGTCGCCGACGTCGCCGCTGCACGAGAGCGTGACGACGTCGCCGACATTTTCTAGCGCTGGTCCCTCATTCCCTGGCCTGGAGCGTCGGCAGACACTCCAGCAAATGGCGCCACAGCCGCAGCAGCCACAGCAGCACTCGATGCCGACGATGATGCCGACAGCAACGACGACGGTCGCGGTCGACCCCGCCCGTGAGGGGCTCCTGATGGATGATGACCAGAGCGAAGACCACGATGCGGAAGCCGAGGCCGCCATGGTCACTGACGGCTACCGGCCGCAGGGCGCGCACCCCTATTCAAATCCACAAGTGCAGCGAGGCATGGCGATGCCTGCGCTGCCTCCTTACACACCCGGCGAGGCGTCGCGCTTCATGGCCGGGCACGGCGACGAGAGCAACGAGATGCGCCTGAGCGACTACGTCAAGGGACAGACGAGGGCGCAAAGAGAAAAGGACCACGGGGCGTAAGCGAATGCGTCGACATGAAACTGGGTTCTCGGCATTTTTGGGATACGGGGAGAGTGGGTTATTAGGTACAGTGCATGCATCCGGCGAAGGATGGCGTATCGATCTTTTGCTTTATAATCTATGCTACATCTAGTGTCTTGGCCAGTACTGTGTTTGCATATATTGTGGTTCTATTCTGGCGACCTCCAACTGCAACCCCGCACCCCTCCAGCCACCTCCTTCATCAGCTGGCCCCAAGCAAATTGCACTCACATCACAGAACACCAGCATGGCGTCGTCTGGTTCCTTCCCGCTGACCCCGTCCGCTCCCGCCGCCGCACTCCGCCAGCAGCTCCACATGGACGGCTTCGTCATCATCCGCCAGATCCTGTCCACCTCGGAGCTGGAACCCCTGCGCGCGGCCGCGGCCCGAACCACGACCCTCGCGCGCGCCGGCAACTGGCCGCACATCCGCACCGTGGGCAAGCAGTTCCCGCCCTGGCCCTCGAAGCCCGACCCGGCCCAGGGCGGCATCTGGGGGTCCAGCACCTGCTGCACCCGGACCTACCCGACGCCGGGGTCTTCGCGCAGAGCTACTTCAGCGATGCCCTACTCGACATCGTCAAGGCGCTGTTGTCTTCGTCGCCGTCGGAAGGTGGTAGAGGCGAGTGCAAGGATGACGACCTCGTCATGGAACTCTACAACATGCTCGTGCGGCCCGACGCGCCCTTCGAGCTGCGCTGGCACCGCGACGACGTGCCCTGGACGGCGACGGCAGAGGAGGAAGTGCGCAGGCTGGACGCCGCGGAGCACGCCCACGCGCAATGGAACCTGGCGTTGTGCGACGGCGACGCCAGCCTGGTGGTGGTGCGGGGGTCGCACCGGCGGGCGCGCACCGGGGCCGAGCGCACAGCAGAGCCCTACCAAGCCGTGCTCGACCAGCAGAACGAAGGCGAGCAGATCACGGTCCGGCTCGACGCCGGCGACGCCGTCTTCTACGACAACAACATCGTGCACCGCGGCGTCTACGACTGCCGGCAGGAGCGGCTAAGCCTACACGGCACCGTCGGCCATCGGGCCGGCAGCGCGGCGCGGGCCCGGAACGTATTGCAGCACGGCGTGGGCGAGTGGGTGGACCGGTGCGACTTCACTAGCTGCCTGGACGGAGATGAGCGGATCAAGGAGAGGGCCGAGCGGATGCGGCATAGGCTAGTAAAGTTGGGGCGGGAGAGCGGCAATGTTGGGTTCTCCTTGGAAGGTTGACTTTTGCTCTCATGTCTTATTCGGGGAAATGAGGTCTGAGAGCGTTGTAGCTGTGTACACGAGGTGATCGCCCAAACCTTGTGTAATTAGGTATGTCGAAGTTCGTATGATGCGTCTTACAAATGTATACAGGTGTCTTCTCGGCTGGGCCGGCGGATCAAGCTTACCGTATGACAATAGCCCCTGCCACGTGAGAATCAAGCAGCTGTCACAATCGGAAGAGCGCCTGATGTTCAAAGGGGTGGGTTTATATATACAGATGACGCTAGATGCTTATATACGAAGAAATGTACTGGCTTGAACCCAACAATTGCGTACGCACTAAATGAGATCGTCTCTAGATATGCAAGTCCCCAACCGCATCCGCTAGGTCATCGAGTTGCATTGTATCCTGGAAGCATGGCGTCCTAACCACTCCTGTAGACGGCAATGTTGGCCGGGTACACGTTGACGTTATCCTGCCAGCTGGCGAGGCTGCGGCCGTCACGGTCAATCATGCTCAGCGACCCGATGGTGTTGAGGTTGTAGATGTTGATGTTGCTGGAGGAGCCTTCGATCGAGACAATGCGCGACTGGCAGTTCTCGCCGGCCTCGACGGTCGAGCACGTGGTCGAGTAGGAGCTGAAGAAGGAGTAGTGGCCCGCGCCGTAGATGACGAAGTCGCGCGAGTCGAGCACGCGCAGGCCCCAGGCCGCGGCGCAGTTGCCGGCGACGCCCGAGCACGAAGCGCCGAAGTCCGGGTCTCGCAGGGACGTGTTCACCTTGAAGGGCACCAGCGCGTTGGGCGTCGGCATGAAGTACGGCGTCTCGGTCTGCAGCTCGCTGGCGAAGATGTTCTTGGTGTTGGAGAACTGGTAGTTGTAGAGGACGTGGTGCTCCGACGCCGTGCCCATGAGCCAGAACCGGCCCTCGGTCGACTCGATGTAGACGCCGCGGCCCGCGTAGATGGTCGTCTGCGTGTTGGCGTTGTCGTCGATGTCGTGGTCCGCCACCCACAGCCACGTGTTCTCCATGTACAGGCCCGACGACTGCTTGGTCGCGTGGAACGACATGTACGCGGCCACGCACTGCTGGACGACGGTGCTGGAGCCGGGCTGCTTGAGGCACTGCGCAACCTGCAGCTGCGAGCCGGTGAATCCGCCGATTCGGGTGTGCACATCCCACATGGCACTCGGGGTGCCGGTTGAGGCAAGGTTGTACTCGAAAAGGACGGCGCCGGGCTCGCTGCCCTGGGTGCCGACAACAAAGTCCGAGAGCTCGACCGAACCGGCTTGGCCAGAAGTATCGCCAATCTTGATGACAGGCTGAGGATTGTCAACATTGGACCAGTATCCACCGGCGGCCATCAGCACAGGGTAACCTTCCCCGACGATCTTGGCCCCGGGCGGGATCGTAATAGGGGCCGTCAGGCGGTATAGACCATAGTCGATGAACACGACCTTGCCAGCCGATGTAGCGCTGTTGATGGCATTTTGAATGGCAGCAGTCTAGATAGAAGTCAGCATACAGGGACTGGACGTGAGCATGTCGTTCATGAGCCTGCTAACTCACATCGTCAGCAGCAGCATCTCCTCTAGCGCCAGCGCTTCGCACACTGACGAAGGAAGACGCTGGGAGCGATTCGTACTGGGGCTTCGAGCGCGTGTAGTACTTGCCCCCGTCCAAGAGGACCGAGGGGCGGTTGTTGGGAGCGATGGCACCGATCTGGTTGGCAGGGCCGTTGGGCGTGTAGCGATGGCCTTGGCTCCAGGCCGTGATGGTCGTGGAGCCGCTGGAGCCAGATAGCACCGTGCCGCTAGGCCCAGAGACGGCCACTGGCACGTTCTGCAGGGCAACGTTCTCCAGAACCACACTTCCGGCGGTGGGCGGCTGCGAGGACGAGGACCAGGCCGTGGCGACACCAACGGGGGTGTTGATGATTGTACTGTCGATCAACGTGAGAGAGCCGACCTCCTGTTTGCCGTTACTGTTGGCCGAGATGTCAATACCCTTCCCACAGTTGTTGATGCGCAGGCCGATATATGTCCACCCCCAGTTCCACAGTTGGATGATAGCTGTTCCGCAATCATTGAAAGCCAGATTCCTCATAGTATACTGCTGGTTACCCATGGAAGCGCCAGTGGCACCTCCATTAAAGGTCAAATCGGACATGAAGCCTCCGGAACCTGCATAGCGTGGTCAATCAAGGGTGCCGTTCAGGAATCGCGAAAGGGGCGGGATAACTCGTACCACTCTCGATGAACAGACCAACATGAACAACCCCATTCCCCTTGGGCATATTGAAGACAATATTCTGAAGGCTGGTTGCTTGCGATGTAGGCCAGTGCATGCCGGTGGCAGGGGTAGCCGGGGCGATGGCGGTCGTGTCAAGGATAAAGTTCCTGACTTGGCGGTAGAAGACATTGGTCGTAACCCAGTTGGGGTTCTCAGTCCAGTAAGGATTGCCATCAATGAGACCAAAGCCCTGGAAGTTGGCGGTGGCCTTCAGGGTCGGGGGCGAGCTGGCATCCCCATACATCTGCGTGAAGTAGTAAGGGATGATGGACGATGAGATGAGGTAAGTTCCAGCAGGGAAGTAAAGGACAACAGGGGTCGTAGTTGTCGATGCCTATTCAGGGAGGGTCAGCATCTGCTGCGTGCTCAGAGACCCCCCGGTCACTTACACAACCTCGTCCGCATCTGTTCCCAGGGGTGGTAATGGCATTGTTGATAGCAGCAGTATCATCCGTCACCCCGTCACCTAGCAATCAAAGTCAGCAGCCAGAAGCAATGAAGCGGGTGTGTTGGACGAACCTCTGGCTCCGTAGTCCTTCACGTTACGGAAGACGGGGGCGTTCGCGCCGGCAAAGGGGCGAGGCCTTGGTCTATACCGCCATGAGTTAGCTGCCGACGTGTCGCGCCGAGACGAGTCAAGACAAACGCTGGATATCCCCTAGCCAGAAGGATTGAACAGTGACCGCAAGGCTGATAGCAGCCAGCAGGAAGTGGTGAAGCTGCATCTTGGAGTGGAGTAGCCCGTCTATGCGAACAGGCGTGATGCGAGTGAGTGACAGATGCCAAGTTCTGGAAGACCCGGGGGACCCCAGGGTCTTATAAGCCGCCAACACCAGACGCGTCAGTCAAAGTGGTTAAGCAGGTAGGAGCACGTTGATGAGAGCCTAGCAACGCTAGCCACGGGCGGCCTTCCTAAGACATCCTAGGAAATGAGACATGGCATTGTGGGCTTGGAAACGCAAAGTCCGGCCACGGCCCACGAATAGGAAGCCCTACCAAACAACCAACCTGCGGGACAGGGAAAGGCCAAGTCAGTCTATACCAGCTCGGGTTGTCTTCAGTCAGGCTGACCCGGGCTTCTAGATCATCTGAAGAGGGCGGGCCGGGTCGGAGCCCCTCCCATGACTAGATGCTCGAGCAGTTGGATCATGAGTTTTCTTAGTGTACATGCCCAAGGACAGCCAGAACTAAGCTTGGCTCCGTGACGAGCCCCCAGACAAGAAAGCAAGGGGGCCACGGTATGCATGCGTGACTGTACGCAACGTTACCCGCCCAGCGGCGCGCGTGGAGAATCCCGGTAGTTCCAAGGTGAGGTTAAATGTCGTCCCCGTGTGCAGCCGGGAAGGCAAGGCTGCCCACACACCATACACGGAGGGCCTCATCAACAGGTTAATTTCGGCCCCCGTCCCCTATTGCTAGTCTGGCGAGATTGAGCTAGTCAGGAGCGAATGATTCACGTGTGGGAAACGGCAAGGATCGCCTTCGACAAAGCTTTAGTGTCTCCTGATCTCAGACATGTCGAAATGACGCCAACCGCAGGCCTCGACTTATAGCTGAGGTGCGCTGTCCATGAGTTGGTTGTGTTCGCAGCCGGACTGAATCATATGGGTTAATAGCATAGCATCAATGTGGTCGAGAAACTTGACCGAATTCTATTAGCACCGCCCGAGACTGCAAGCTAGAGGCTACTTCGGCCTACACCTGACCGTGGAACGACCTCGTTGCCCACAGCCAATCCTACACAAGTCGAGTCAGGGTAGGGGCATAGTCATGCTGGCGGCCTTCTGCCATGTGCTGGTTGTGGTCAAGCTGTTGCATCCGCGTGAGTGCGTCTGCTGGTTGGGTGCAACACCCTGCTGCCCGCCGCACTCCCGCCTCTATTCTCAAGTGGGAAGGTGGATAGGATCTAGTTGGGGCATCAAGCGTAGCGGCCCCAGCCTCGAACCAGAAGGCCGCGGCTTTCGCCTCGGCCGTGATGGAAAAGGCATGGAAATGCGCTTTCGCCTATACAAGTCCAGCCCGTTAACCACGGATATCTAAAGTCTAATGCGGCCCCCGGCAGTCTCATTTCACCTGCGCTTGTGTTGTGTGGTGTGTGGTGTGTGGTGTGTGGTGTGATGATGCCCTGGCACCTGGAGTCCCGTGGTAGCAGCGCTAGCAGACCCGCCGAAGAGGCCATCTATCCCTCCATGAGACGAACCTCGGAAGCACCAGTTCTGCATACTTCTGTTCTGCTCTGCTCTGCTGGTCGAAAGCGAGCAGTGAGGCAGTAGCGAGCAGCCATGTCGGGTCTCGGGCCAGACTCTCTCCAAGTATACGTCGCAGAACTTACCCCAACTCCCCGCAATTCCAAGCTCGGGACATTTCGTCTTTCCCGCCTCGTAGCGTACTTGGGCACGCCTACGTACATGCTTATACTTAGCCACATATGCGTAGGAATCTGCAAGGCATGCCGGGGAGCCTGTGTGTCCTCCAATGGCGACACGTCCGCCATTGCCGTTTTGGGCGCGGCCCCGGCACAGTCGTTGCCCGTTTCCTGTTTGGTTGCCTACATAACGCGAAGAATCTGCCGTCCACCACACGATTGTGTTCAGGACGCTGGACCGGCTACAGGACGCTGGGCCGGCCACCACGTACTACTAGACGAATCTATTGATCAACAAGAACTCCCCCGCCTTTCCTCCGTTTCTGTCCAAGCCAAGCCCAAACCCACCACCCCCACACAATCCCCGGACCCCTCAGTGCAGCGCAGCTTCTCCAATGCGGAGATGGTGCAGATGCCAACTATCTGGGGTTTAGCGCACTCTGCCTCCTCCCCCCTTCCTTCCCATGGATATATTCGCTTTCCTTCTTCCCTCTGCACGCACGTGTGGATAGCAGCGTTGGCCGGTGAATCAGCACAGGAAGGCCGGCGGACTTCTGGGGAGAAGAGGGGACAGAACAGAAGCTTGATGAGGTGGACTGCCCCGGCCTTGGCGTTGGTGGCATAAGACGATGCCAAATCAATCCCCGATTCGATTGATCAAGTTTCTTTTCCTCCCCAATTTTTCCCATGTTCAATCAAATAAGGTACCCTAGGTAATAAGCAGCGTTAGGTGCCGAGCCTAGAGCTAACTGCCTCAAGCAAGCTCATGTCCGGGCTGGCTGTTTGGCTGGCTGCCCTGTCGCAGTGAGTGAATGAGTGAATGAGTGAGCGAGTGTGTGTGTCTGTTGACGTCTGTCCAGACTCGAAAGTGTCTCCCATCTCCGCATTCTCTCCTCACGCACCATCCGTGGATTGAGCCGCCAACCCCCGAATCGAACATCAACTATCACCACCACGGCTACCATCTGCCTCTTAAACCTCCAGCTTGTAGTGAGACTCTTACCCCAGCCCCAGTCCCAGTCCCACGCATGCACGCACACACGATAAAACCACTTCTTGGAGCCCGTTTCTGGGGGCCAGATCGCAGCGTCTTTCGCCTTCGCCTCCGCCATTGACCGCATCTTCCATCCAAACTCATCGGCAGCCACCTTCTGTCGTGTGTAGCCGTTGCAGATCAGCCAGACCTTCGACACACGCCGCGCACTCCTCCACAGGCCCTCTCCACCTAGCGTATTGCCATCTTATACTCGAGACCGTCCCGTCCCAAACCTTTGCGGCACCGTCATCCGTTAGGCGCCCATATCACCATTCCGTATCTTGGTCCCTCTCTGTACCGCCAGGAGTCGCGTGCTGGCTTCCGCATGTGTTGTTGAGTAGGCAAACGCCTGGTCCTCGGGGGGGTTCTAGATGCCGGTTTCCAAGCTTGAATGCCCCAAATCATTTGATTATTCTATCTTGCTGTATCCGTCGATGCATTCGCCCAACAGCCTGCCACCCCGCAAGAGGCTTCCTTCTTCCGGTGCACCAACAACAACACACGTTTGTTGACCCAACTCCCAGAGTTGCACCCCCCAACTTCCTTCCCCCACTCCGCTTCTTGTACCTGGGTGCCTACAATACCTACTTACATTACATACCGCATCCCCTCGCTACCAGCAGGTACAGACGCTCTGATTTACGCGCTTGCTCTCCTCTACCGACATGCAGTCAATTCAGTCGGTAGAGACGGCTACCATTTCTGGTAATGCCGGTGATATTGCGGAGGGCAAGCAGCAGAAGCCCAAAACCCTGCCTTGCAAGTATTGCAGCAAGCGATTTAGGTAAGCCAGGCCAAGCCAAGCCAGCCCGAGGCCAGGAGCGAATCTGGCCCTCGTCTTCGTCCCTCCGTGAACAATAAAAACTGTATACTGGCTTACACTGGTCTGTGTTTCTCTTAGACGTGTGGAACATGTACAGAGACATGAGCGTACACACACAAAAGAGAAGCCTTTTGCATGTGGTTGGGCCCGGTGTGGGAAGACATTTGGACGCCGGTTAGTCTTGGCCCTTTTTTTCCTCATGTTCCCCCCTCCCCCCTCGACTTTTTGGCCTTATAGTTTGTCCATATCCCTAGATAGGGCTCTACATTGATGAATCTCTCTGCGCTGCTAGATTCACGCTTGTCTTTCTTCTATAAGCATACTTACACCCCCTTGTCAAATACCTATCCTACCACTTTCACACACACACACACACACACACACACACACACAGGGCGGCCACACAGGCACACAACTTTTGCCGGCACGCAAAGCAAACTGTCCGTCTTTGGCGCGAGACATGCTTACATGGATATCAGGGATTTACTTGTTCGCCACGAGAAGCTTGTTCACCTAAATGAGGGCACAAATAAAGATGGCGCCCGTCCGCGGAAGCCCTCTCTCGTCGGCACTGTTGATCAACAGCAAATGCCGACCGAGAACCATGTTGGGAATGACATGATGGGCATGCCTCGTGCCCACAACCAACAATATCACTCGGAGTCTCTTGCTTCTGTGTCTGTGCCTACCCTCGCCCCTGACCCACGTCAACCGGGCAGAGCTGCAGCATGCAATCTTGATCTCTTATCTGACGCCGCGACCCAGATCGCTTCAGCAAACGAGGTCAACTCAATGCCACCGATGATGGCTGACATGGGTCCGGCTGCCGGTGGCCTTTCTCGCATAAAACCATACGAAGATGGCTTAGCTTATGGCGACCGGGGAAGAGAACAACAGGAAGCTGCTACTACTATCACAGTCGGGTTCCCTGGCCAAGCGACGTCTTCAGCCTATGAAGACTACAACCTGTTCTTGGACGATTTTGCATCGTCTTCACATTTCTTACCTCAGGCCTTCGAAATGGACCAGAGTCCGAGTATGTGGCCGCGGCATCCTACAGACTTGCACCGAGGGCCCTCCAAACCAGCGTCGCAATTCCCGTCACGTTTCCCGTCCCTGCAGCCTGATATTCGAGACGCATCTGATGCGGGGGCAGAGGCCACGAGGATGCCATGAGGGCACCTCCGCTGAGAGTGTCTGCTATGGACCACACAGTGCTAAAAAGCCGCCTGGAGGAGTTTTCATCGATACTTCCGAATGACTTTGTTTTCCCTTCTCGTCATACCCTTACCCGGTTCCTTGAGGGGTATGTTAGCGGATTCCACGACCATCTCCCTATTCTTCATCTGCCAACCATTAGTGTTGTCGACCTATCGCCGGAATTACTTCTGGCAATCCTGGCCGTCGGTGCGCAGTACAGATTCGAAAACCACCGAGGTAACGCGCTATGGTATGCTGCAAAAGCGGTGGCTATGGAACAGATTCGGCGAAGACATAGCCATGAGGTTCACGGGTTGCTCCCGACGCCTGCCGCCTATAGCCCGCATTCTACTCGCCCATCGCCGAGCCACGGGTTCCGGCATTCATTCAGCTCAGTTCAGCAAGAGAGACCCATGACGCAGGAAACTCACAGAGAACCATAGTAAGCATTCTTGCCTTGATTTTCAGCCTTTCTGTACATCGGTAGGCTGACTAGATCTGATCGTAGCTCCCCTAACACTCCACAATCGCGCATGGAGACCATACAAGCACTTCTTCTGCTCTTTGCCGTGGGACTTTGGGGAGCAAAGGCTATCCTACATGAGGCGCTATCATTGCAGAGCCTGTTGGCCTTGCTTGTTCGCGAGGAAGGCTTCATGGCAGATTCGACACAAACTGCGGACTGGGAAGCTTGGATTCGAATTGAAGGGGCTAATCGAACCAAGCTCATTGTGTACTGCTTTTTCAACCTGTGCAGTATTGCATATAATATGCCACCGTTGCTGCTCACCTCCGAGCTAAATGTCTTCCTTCCGCACTCTTCCAAGCTATGGCGTGCTGAGACGGCCTGGCAGTGGCAGGAAGCGCGCCATGCGTTCTCCAGCATGGACATATCTCTCCAAGATGCATTTTCCCGCCTCTTTAGCCGGCCCCCTCAGGGTCCTGCCCTGTACATGTCGGCCCTTGGAAACTACGGTTTGATTCACGCCCTTTTGCAGCACATCTTCCTCCTGAAGCAGACATGTTTCTCGTCAGTGCCTTCCTTTGAGACGCCTCGCGGGTTGCGGCCAGATGATGTGGAAGAGGTCGCTCAGGCTTTGCGGATGTGGCAAATAAGCTTTGAGCAGCATCAGTCGCGCGCTGCCGAAACGAACCCGCAAAATGGCAACGATTCATTTTCCGGAGGTCCCGTCGCATACAATTCGACAGCGCTCTGGCGGTTGGCCTCGATCCGGCTGTATACTGACCTGAGTCCCAGCAGGACTCTGGAAACGCGGGAGGCTGCACAAATCGCTGCAGCATTTCATGGTGCACCTTATCTGAACCGAAGTGTACGGTTGAACAGAGCAGTTCTCCAGGCGATTCATGCCTTGTCCATGCTGGTCAAGCTCGGCGTGAATTACGTGGCGAGGAGAAAGTCGACCGAATGGAGCATACAGCACTCTTGTGAGTATTACCAGGCTTTCCTTGATTACTCGGGCTGACAGCTTATAGTTTGTAACCTCGAATGTGCGATATTGCTGTCGAAGTGGCTGATGACGCTGGCCTCGATTGGACCAGGGGACCCTCCTGCTTCGCCAGAGGAGCGGAACCTTCTAGAGATGCTACGGAGGATGTTGGACGAGACCGAGTTCGCCGTGCCTATTGATCCGTCATTGTCCGGAAGCGCATCTGGTCACTCGTCACATGTTGACTATACGGCAAATGATAACACAAAGTTGAGGCAACTCGCGGCGGCTGTTACCAGGCTCTGGGCGGAGACGTTCAAGGGGAATCACATGTTTGATATTGTAAAGGTCATTGGCAATGGTTTGGAAGGCTACGCCGATCTCCTCGAGAAGCCGCGAGATAGGACACCATTAGGAAGAGTACCACCTAATGGCGGCGGCTTGGGATGAGAATATTCACACATACTGTTGCGCCCTTCTTAAGCGCCTCCCAGACTTCTCCTGCCCCCATCACTGTCACAAGTTGGACAGACGATGAGAACATATGCAGGCTAGTTCTTTCAGATTCGGGGCTTGAGTTTGGCGTGCCGGAATGCGCTACGCCTAAGCATTGCATGAGACCGACATTTGCCTTGCTTGACACTGAAGAAGGCTTTGTTTGGCGTAGGTGGGGGCAGGGGGCTTAACTACGCCTTCATTCACCTCTCGAAGTCAGTCTGTTCGTTACCGGCCATTCTAGTTAACCAAGCTGGTAAGGATTTCACGGTTACCTTGACGGAAAGAGCGCGTACGATACTGCGACAACTAGGAGGACCATCATCTCACAGTCGGTGTCGAGAAGCCATTCAAAGATACATCCATGTTTATATACACGTTCACATGATTACGCACACAGAAAGTGAGAACAAGCTGTGGTATCCCACATATCCCACCCAACTCATTCCTCGCCTTCTTCCTCCCCTGCATCATTTTCATCGGTATCAGAGTCCGAGTCATCTCCAGGGTCTGGCATGACGACTCGATTCAGAAAAGTGACCTATGCATAGCTCGCATTAGCTGCTACGCATTCTCAGACATACTAAGCACTATTGCTCTTGTTGTTACTTACGTATTCAACCATAGGTTCAATAATGGCCATGATCTTGTTCTGCGCAGCAGTCGACGTGAAATCCGAGTCCTTGAGCTTAGTCCCGATGGTGAAGTTGCGCAACTTTAGCAGTTCGATGTCTCGGTGATCGGGATGGAAACCCTGTTTCCCTTGAGTTAGTACACGGCAGAATCGTGGGGAGCGAGATAAGCTAGAACTCGACCTCCGAGCATGAGGTAGAAAAAAAAAAAAAAAGTAAGAAGTATTCCAGATTTAGGGGCTGATTGAACGGCTCCCGTGGGAGCTGCTCACCTGGGGTCTCGTCTTCAGGGCGTTTTCCTTATTGGCGGCCGTGAATGCGGCGATAATGGACTTTTCGTCACCGTCCTTAGCCTTGGGCAAGAAAGTGCGGCGAAAGTGCGGGTTGGCGAGGACGCGGCGAATCCGGTGCGGCCGCTCGTCGATGCTGGCGCGCAGCTTGGCAATGGCATCCTTGTCGGGATGCCACAGCCCGCCGCCTACAAAGCAATGGCCGCCGGGCTCGCAGTGGACGTAGTAACAGGCATAGGGGCCTTTGCGACCGGTTCGTGACCTGTTGCTCCGTCTTGGGGTCAGCTCGAGTTCCTTGATGGCCGATTAGAGTCCGAAAAGGGGAGCGTGGTTGCTTACCATGCGGCGGAGTAGTGAGGCTTCAAGTCAAGAAGAGGTAAAGACTATTAGTAGACGGGGCGCGCTTTGCGGGGGATGAAAGGGGACAACCCACCTTGTAAGGCGTCGGGTCTTTGGAAAACCGAATATCCCGGTATATCCTGAAGACGACGTCCTTGAGAGGAAGCTCCGGGATCGTCTCGTCGGCCTCGGTGATCTTCTCCGTGAGCGTCTCGACGAACGAGTCCCAATCCTTCAGGGACCTGCGGAACTCGGGGTCTCGGGCTGGAAGGGGAGTAGACAATCATGGTCAGCCATGGGTATGCCCAGCCAAAGAATGCAGACGGAAACAGCCCCGGGGCATTGTTTACCTTTTAGCCAAGATCTCTTGTTGTTGGCCTTCAGATCCTTGAGGAAAGCCAAGGTATTCGGGTGGATCCGGGTGTCTTCGTACTCGATGCCGCCCGTGTCCCGCAGTTGCGGCAGTGGCTCAAAGGTCACCCTGTTTTCGTCGTCAAACTCTTCATCGTCGGAATCCCCGCCATCGTCGCCCGCAGTGGCGGCTTTGGGCGTGGCCTTGGACGGCCTACCCCTTTTCCTGGGCGGTGGCGCATCCGACTCCTCGCCATCTTTGGCCTTCTTCGGAAGCTTGGGGCTTTTGCCGGGCGGGCGCCCTCGCCCTCGTTTCGGGAGGCAGAGACGGGTTGACCTCATCAGACTCTTCATCCTCTTCATCCACCTCGTCGCCATCGCCCCGAGATGAAGAGTCGCCTTCCTCTTCATAGGGAGCTTCGTCAGACTCGTCATCGTGGTCATGATCCGATTCCACCCTGGTACGCTTCTTGGGGTTTTTGGCCGGTTTGCGCGCCGTACCCATGTCCTCTGACTCATCTACGTCATCCTCGAAGTAGTTGCTCGTCTTGCCGGTTGAGCTGACACGGGCTGATCGTCGCCGACCCGTAGCAGCCTGGGGTGCTGAATTGCCATTCTCTCGCTTCTTGGGCGGCATCTTTCAACAGACAATAACAACGCTGTCTTTGTCTTTTGAGGATGGCGAGTGCGAGCAGGTGCGTTTCACGGATCGCTTGTGTGTTGACGTCAATGTCAATGTCAATGTCAATGTCAATGCACCAAGTACATAACAAGTCTAGGCCAACGCGGCACACGATCGCGACCAGTAGTGGGGATGCGGCGCCAAGTCACGTGATGGGCGGCAGGCAGGTATAGAAGGTAGTACGGGACAGAACGACAGAACACCTTCGTCTTGCAGGCTGCAGAGAATTTCTTGGAAATTATTATCGTACGTCGTTATCATTAATGCCCCCTCGTCCTCATGGCGCCCAAGTCTGCGTCGACGAGCTTGGCGGTAGATCCTCGTCTCTGGTCCCCCATGCGCTTTCATTGCGACCCAGTGTCAATTCGAGCAGGCCGCCGTGGTAGAAGAAGTCGTGCGCGATCCAGTTCTTCGTGTACGGCTTTCCATCGAGCTTGGCGCTTTGGATGTAGATGGCCTCGTACATCGGGTCGAACCCGATGTTCCGAATCGTAGCCCGCCTCCCCGTAGGCGTTTGTAGATTAACCTCGCGGAAAAGCGGCGGCGTTAGCAGGTAGACGTCCTGTCCCGCGACTGGGAAGAATCCCATAAAAGCGAACGTGGTAAAGGCGCCCATGGCGCAGTCATCGTTGCCCGGAATGCCATTGATGCTGCTGTTGAATTGCCCGGGGATGTATTGGTGTAGCCAGTACGAGCTGAGGGCAGGCCTTCCACCATAGTGGAATTGATATGTCGGTAGAAAAGCTGTAATACAGGGTTGCATGTTAGCAGGCATGTACAGTTTCGGTGAGGCCACTTCTTGGCCGAATCGTGACTTACACTGCTCGTTGCCCATATAGATGATGCCGGAGGAGTGGAAATAACTCAACCTGTCGATGAAGGCCTCTTTCCCACCGAGCCGCACGATTAGCGACGCCATGTCCTGCGGCACGTAGAATGTGTACAGCCAGGGGCTGCCCTCGTACGTGTCGTACACGGTATCGAAGTAGCACTTGTGCATTTCGTGGACGGGACTGCACAAACGCATGTTCTGGTACGTGAACTCTCCGTTGCGTGACCTCGGCTGCATGAATCCCTTGAAGTCGCTGCCAATCACACCCCGACCCGCGTCGGTATATTGATCCGCCGCATCCGGGTCGAACACGTTCTCCCAGTTCTTGCTGCGCTCGAGATATTTGCGCTCGTCGTCTCTCTTGCCGAGTCCCCGCGCCATCAGTGCGATGGTGAAGTCCTCGTAGGCGTACTCGACCGTCCTCGACACCGTTCGGGTCTGGGGTCCCGTGTGGTTCTTGTCATTGTCATCGTTGGGGATGAAGCCATAAGTCTTCCACGCCTCGAGATTCCCCCGCCCTACGCGCGTCCAGTCTTCCGGCTCGATCTCGGCGTCGGAGACGACCGCCTCGTATCCCAGATTCCAGTCGATGCCGTCATGCAGCTTCTTCAGGTAAGCATCGGCCAAGACGACATCGCCATTGGAGCCGCCCTGGGTATACCCTTGTGCAAAGCTCATTCGGCAGTCCGGCAGTTTCCCCTCGTGCTTGTAAATATCGATCAGCGCTCGCACCATGCGTGTCTGTTCCTTTGGATCCACGAGGGTGAGCAGAGGATGCTGGGCTCTGAACGAGTCCCAGATACAATAGAAAGAGTCACTAAGAGCAAGTTAGCCCCGTATATTTGAGTCATATAGAGAGAATGGGGAGGCAATTGGGACTTACAAATAAGGCTCGCTTGAATTCCACAAGGGGTTTTCGCCCGTATAGTCCTGGGGCGATAGCAAAGCCCGGTAGAAACCCGACCAGAAGGTTGTCAAAAATCCCTCGTTCACCCCAGTGTGGTCGACTTGGATGACAGACAGCTTCTCGCTCCAAGCTTTCTCGCCGGCCTTGACGACCGAGTCGAAGTCGAAACCCGGTATCTCCTTCTCGGCATTCTGGCAAGCCTGTGCCACGGACTTGAAAGACAGCCCAACCCTTGCCAGAAATTGGCTGCTCAGGGGGCGGTTGAACTGCACAAAACCGCCAGCCGAGCCCGCTGGCACCGCAGACTCGCCGACGTCTATACCCATCGCCTTGACCTTTTCGTCCGCTTTCTCCTTGACAAAGGTACCAGTTTTGCGAATCCCTGCCCCGCTGAAGTCGGCGCAAAAGTAGGCAGAGTATTGCCCATGACCGAACGAGGGACTGAACTTCCCGCTGCCGGTCATACGCCCGGTTTCGGGGTCTACCTGGATGGAGCCGCCGCGCCGGGTCTTTCCCAGATCCGTCAGGTCCAGTAGCAACAAAGGACTGTTAGGCGCCGTGGTGCCGTTTGAGACTACTATGTCCCCTTGGTCGGGTACGTTGATTCGGAACAAGGTGGTGTGCATTGAGGCAGTCATTTCGTAGCCTACTGAGTTGTTCAGCGCTATAGAAAAGTAACCCGGTCGAGCCACTGTCGAGTTCGCAATTCTCTCCACGGCTCTCGTAGCCCCTGAGTAGTTACAATTAAGATGATCGTCATTGGGGCAGCCTGGGTGAACGAAGAGCGGGAAATTGCCAAGTGAAGGCGACTATGTGACGGGATCAGTACACAACAGGATTCCAGAACATTTCTATGGTGGACTTACGCCGCCCGTTCCTAGCAAACGGGTTAGTATACACAGACAGAAAACGGAGTTCCGTGGCATACTTACCCGAATCGTGCAAGTGGGAGAAGCCGGTCACCTTCGAAGTGTCCGACACGAATCCCGCAGCGATCTCAGCCCAGTTATCGACGTCGGCCACGGCTTTTGCCATACCTGAGGACCGGGTTAATACCCCTGGCGCTTGTTCGAGTGTATCTGCTGGACTTTGGGTTCTTACCGTATGGCAGGGTTGCGCCAGGGAACACATGGCCTGCCGAAAGGTTAGTATTGACCGAGACAGTGCACTGCCGGCTCCTTTGTTTCCTCTTCTTCTTCTTCTTCGAGTTCATGATAACTGACCTCCATTGACGGTTCCGATAAGCGGATCGACATATTTCAGCATGGACTCCCTGCCGCCGGGTGGAGAAGAAGCTCCTAATTCCAAGCCTCCCATCATCATGACCGAGTTGACCAGTCGGCGAGGCGGGTTGAAGCTCTCGATAGGGAGGAGCGCCCATATGAAGAAGGCGAGAACGGCAATGACGAAGACGCGCCTCCGCCTGGGGATGCCGCTCGTCAGAAAGGGAGCCATGGTGTCGCGATGGACCACGAGGACTATAAGGGATCAAGGCGCGCCAGAGAGCTCGCCGGGTCCACAGTCAGTCAGCTACTACCGAGTCCGTCGGAGTCGTGGTTAAAAGCAGATAGAATATGTCATTCTGTCGATGCGAAAAGAGAGCGAAGATGTATCTACAAGTATGTGACTGCCATGCCGGTCTTTCCCAACGCCCAGAGAATAATCCCACGGGCCCGCCCATGGGCTGCGGGCAAACAGCATTTCCATTGGTCGGTTGGGATGGCGGTTGGCATTGATTGCATTTTCAAGGGGAATTGAGACCTCTGATCCACCTAAATGCCCAGGTTGCTACAGATAATCTGGACCATCGAAACACTGATACGAAACACGCAGAAACACCTGCAGGCACGCTGGCACCGCTACTGGGCGGTATTGGGCACCGCTAGAGCCACCAGAAACCACTACCGTGGAAAGTGGATTCGGCCTACTGCTAGTGATTGAGCGACCTCGTTGATCACGCTTTGGAGGCATTTGGCTGAAGTGAAGGGGGAACAGGCGTCAGAGGCCAAAAGGAGCTCCCTCTTCCGTCCGTGGGGGAGCGAAGAGGCGGAAAAGCAAACGTGCATGTCAATCGCCTGTACGTCAGTCTCACTCGCATTGGACCAATCCATGACTGACACGCGTGATGGCACCTACGACCAGGTGTCATAGCTATTAAACACCGGTATGGCACTGCTCCCTCTTTCCCTCTGATGAATATACCTGCGTCTGCCTGGAGCTGATGGACAGCCCGGCTCTTCGCTATTGGAAACTCAATTGGAGAAGTTCCGGCTTTCTCTCCTTCAGTTTCAGCAGCAGCTCCCCCGAACAGGCCGTTTGCCCACGAGAACCATGGGCGTGTGTAGCCATGCGCATCGAACGTGTCAATCGACTCGTGAATCAGCCCCAGGCCATCCGTCGACGACACTAGTGTACGCAGGCCTTGCTTGATCTCATCATCGTCATTCGAGCTGAGAAGTGATACGATAACCGACATTGGCCATGCTTTGCCGGGTCCTTGGTGTGGTCCACCAACACTGTTTCCCCTCGGCTTGTTAGATGAGACACACAAGACATACGAGACGTTTATCTGTCTTCCTCTTTCAGGGGCGCGCGCGCGTCGCATCACAAGGTCACATATGGAAAGAGCGAGTGAAACTTACCCACTGATTACAGGCCCGTGCATGTAATAAGGGTCCGACTTGCTCAGGACGAATCGCCGCGTGTTTTGGTAGGTGGTGTCGCTTGCGTTGATATAATCGATGATGGGCGCGCTCAGCAGGCTGGGCACGTTGGCGTCGTCCATCATGTTCGCCGAGCCGAAGCCGTCCACCTCGTACGCATATACCTCACCAAAGCCATCGAGGCTGGTTTTGCCGTGCTTCTCGATTCCCGCCCGCACACTGGCCGCCAACTCGCTCATCCGGTTTGATAGGCTGCCGTCCAGCTTGGCCATGATATCCGCACAGCGTCCGAGATAGCTCGAGAACATCATGTTCGCCGGGATGAAGAGTTGGTAAATGGTCGAGTCATCCGAGGGACGGAATGCACTGCGCACGAGGCCGGTCCCGCCTTGGACCGGAGATCCGACCCCGCCGTTCATCAGCACCTCGGAAGCGCTTGTCGCCTCGCGCTGGAACTCGTAGGGCGAAGCGTTGACGTGCCCGTCGTCGGCATATGTCCCCACGCGAAGGCCCTCCGTGACGTTGACCAGGTACCGAATGGCGTCCACCCATTGGAACTTGTCGAAAAATCCCAGATCTTGTGTTTTCTCGAAGTAGTCGCTCGATAGCTGGAGGAACGCTGACAGGCTGTCCAGCTCGTACTTACACTCGAAAACAGAATCATTCCTGTAATTCGGCACCACCTTGTCATTCTTCGCGGCGTTGTTGACCTGCGGGTCTAAACCCGACTCCACCGGGGCTTGGAAAGCGTTGCAGTACGGGCTGGTCAGGATGTATCGCGACTGCAAGTTGATCGCTCCCCGGTATAGAGAAGCAAGGGAATCCGTGGCGCTGTTATTTTTGAGCAGAGACTTGTAGCTGCGCAGTTGATTGGCGCTGTCACGCAGCCACATGGCATTGATATCACCCGTTACGATGAAGGTGAGCTGCCGAGCCGTCAGTCTAAGGTATTGTAAGCGCTTTCTGCCAGGACTCATTTCGGCATACCTCCTCGTCCGAGCTCCCCTTGGCGAATCCCTTCCAGGAGACGGTCGTGTCGAGCGTGTTGGGAAACGTATTCTCGAACAACCGGAAGAGATCTGGATCAGTGATTGTTGCCTTCATGTCTTGGATGGTCTGCTCGACCTCCGGGAGGTTGTACGTCCTGCATGCTGGAGCCGGCCTCATATATGATAATGCGTACTTGCCTGGTGAAGTAGGAGCATGCGTCTGAGTCGAGTAATCCACATAATTCGGGCATTCCGCCAGAGCTCCAGGTAGTGTCCCGGCCACAAAAGCGAGTGGCAGTATATATGAGAACATGGCGGCGGTAGGCGATAGAGGCAGATCTATGATAAATTTTGAGATTCGCCGAGGTGCAAGAAGAGAGGTGTTACTGTTCTGCCAAATACGTCCCATCTGGTGAATATATGTTCGAAGTCGAGCAGGAAAAGGCACGACGCGATGGGAACATGTCAGTCACATGGGGCCCTTTCACGCCAAGATGCAGACGCTGCAAGATGGAAGCACCGCAGGCGCATGATGTCCGGTCAAGACAGGTAAGAGTGGTTTTTGAGACATCCTGGAGTCCTCGCTTCTATACTAGTCAGGCACTGCATATAGCCCGACGGGAGAGCTGGGAGTCTGTTTGAGCGGGGAGGTCCGAAAGTAGAAGCTCGATATGGGCGCGCTGGGTCACGCTGGCGACCCTCGTTACCTCGTGGCCACACCTGCCAGCCCGTAGTTGCAGAATGCTATCTGGGTGGTGGTATTAGGACGACGACGGACTTACGGCATATACACACACATGTGTATATACTCGGGGTCTCAAAGCTGGGGGAGCAAGGGATGGTGCTGCCGTTCCACCGATTGTACCCACCTACAGTACGAGTCGTTGCGGGGGGTTCTGGGCCCTTGCCCCTTGCAAAACCATTGTACATACGAGAACAGAGATCAAAGAACAAAACCATTGAACGAGATACCGCAAAACATAAAGAGACGGCTGAATCCTGTCTCTCTGCATCTGACCTGACTCGCCGGGCCTGGGAATGAGGTGCTGTCCCAGCCAATGCGCCTTGTGTTTCTGGCTGCCCATGTTTAATCCGACGTTTGTTTGCTGCCAGTCAGGAAATGGCTGGGATGTCATCATCGTAGTCCTCCATTGTCCAAGTGATGTGATAACCCCCCAAGCCACCCAGATAGTAGACACCGTGCACTAAAGACTAGTCGGTTATCTCTTATCGCACCAATGCCCTGCTGGGGCTGGACTGGGTTAAGGTTGGTGTCAGCGGGAAAGTCAGGATAACGGTCCACTACCGTCCCCTGCGATGACGGAGTACCTGGTAGGGGTATCACGAGACGACACACTGTGACTTGGGTGAGTTGAGGAGACATTCTTCATGCGCCCGTCGCCCGTCCATCTCCAAGCCTGCAATCCATCGCCTATCTGCATTGCTATCAATCGGCACTGGCTGCTTCTATCCTCCCAACCCCCAAACCGTGCCATTCGACTTCCGGGAGCCGTGGTAATCTTTGTTCTTAACCTTAGGCACGCCTGCTTCCAACATGACCTTGTCTGCCTAGTTCCAGGTCCTACGCCTGCAATCGCCTGCAATCGCCTGCGTCGCCCACTGGCTCCCAACAGAGCCGCCTCCTTGGTGAACACCACCACCACCACCACCACCACTACCTCCACCATTGCCTTCAAGTCTGCCTACTGCCTGCCCTCCGTTTTGGATGCCATCCCCCGCAACATGCATGGCTGCTGATTCGCCCGCGAAACCTGACCATCCGCCCACAATTTATCTATCCTATACTCGGCGTTACGACGAACAATGGATGCTAAGATCGGCTGGAATCGAATCGAGCCCGCCTTCACCCACAACTAGATCTTCTCCAGGCAGAGTACTTGGCTTTCTTATATAGTACGCCAGGGCCCAGTCTGCCTGTCCCCGAGTCCGCTGCCTCAGCGTACGGCATTCGACCCCAAACACAGCAACCCTGCCATCACCACTCTTCCACGGAGGTACGGCGCTTCGGGGTTGCCTCCGCCCAGTAGTTACTCAAGATGCATCAAACACCACGACAACCGCCCCGTTCCGCCTCCCCGGCAACGTCCCCCTCCAAACCCCCTGCAAGGGTAAACACTCCGATGGAAGGTCGCCCTCGAACGACATCTGGCGCAGCGGATCGCAACGAAGACAGAACTCAAGATGCTGCTGGTCCCAGTAAGGAGTCGATGAAAAAGCTGGACCAGATAGTCCAGGTGAGCCAGCCTACGCGTGTGTGACTATACTGGGCCTCGCTGACAGAGTCGCCCCCAGAACTGTTTCATGAAAGCCGGCACCCTCGTTATGCAAAATCGACTGAGACTCACCCCGGTGACTTTGCAGACTGGAGAGAAGAGGATGAGTAGATGGGTAAGTCCTCGAAGTGCTTTCCGTTGTTGAGTTGGGGCTAATCGCTGGCTGAAGTTCCAAACGGACACCGACGACTTTGAAGAATTCCGCGACGAGTTTCGAATATATAAACAATGCAGTGGCTTCGACAACCGGCCACCACCCCTGTTCATAGAGATCTATCTCGACACGTCACGATTAAAAAATGGACAAAGTCTGGTGATTGTAGACGAGGACAACAAGCGGCACGACGTTGCCGAAGCTATGAGCTCCTGGGACTCTACGGGCAGTAATTCAGGCCGTCAAGACAAGCACGCGAATACTCAGATCATATTGGAAAGATGGCGAGCTGAGCTGAAAGGTCCAACCCCTAATCTGCCTGGCGACTTTGGCCCTTTACTAGCCACTATCTACAAGAAGGCGATAGTACTATTCCGCTCCATTTTCACGGCTGTGGGCGTCTTCCCAGCTTCGAAGCTGTTCAGAGGCGCAAAAATAAAGGGGTCACACCCCGCTCTGCAATTGAGGGCGCGGATATCGACTAATGAAACCCTTTCGTCGGGGTTCGATGCCTTGAGATCCCCACTCACTGAGCGACCCAGTGGTGATATCACGACCGACTACATGTTTGGTAGTCTTGAACTGCCTGTGGGCCGCTTCTACGTTTCAGTGTCTTACAGGAACAACTGCACTTTCCAAGTGGCGGAAACCGAATCGTTGCTTAGCTCACGCATCTCTCTCGCCATATCGGATGATCTGTTCAAGCCATCTCTGCCACGCCGCGGGGTTGGTCGTCGCGACTACTCTACGGAAGTTGGTTCATTGCCCTCTCATCGGCATGCTCTGGATGCCACCGACAACCAACAGAGGTACGGGAGTCTTTCTACTTTCCACGGAGAAGGCCCCTTAGGCACCAGCCCTATATCCGCTCTAAAGTCAATCAAGGCGCCTGGTTCCGATACGACATCCCCGCCCGACTCGAGGCCCGCGAGTGTGGAAGTTCCCGCCCACTCGCTCCCCATTCGACCGTCGATTACAGGTTCCACCGCGTCTGCAAGGAGACCAAGTGTATCTTTCCAGCCTTTCAAACATGGTTCATTGTCAGGCTCGCCGGTACCTCGGCTACACCACGACACGTCGTCCTCACCGCACTCTATAGGCCGAGGAACGCCTACAGGTAATGCCCTGACGCAACCCAGGAATCGGTCATCCCTCACAGCTGGAATGCCTGCCTCCTTACGAGGGGGCCACCTCCCGCTACCGAGACACCACCGGCCGCTGGCTCCCCGCGCCCATCAGCTACAGGCCGATTCGGTAGTAGCTTCAGCCATCGCCGCAATCGAGCTTCGTACGGCGGTGCAAGCCGGGCTGGGGATGACGACCAGATCAGCAGCGGAAAGCAATCAGCGTCTTCATCGCTGGCTCAGCCAGGTTCTGGGTTGTTAAACGAGGTAGGCGGCGGCGGTAGTTCAGGCTCATTCCAAACCGACGACGACAACATCCAGGAGTTTCTGAAAATGATAGATAGCAAGAAGACACTGCAAAGCTTCGAGCCCTCCAAAAGGGTGAGACCTCGGCCAAGAGGACCAACGCGCAACTGTCGCGATTCCACCTAATGCGCGAGTCGAACAACGCTCTGACTGAGTCTATGAATTCTTCGGTGCAGCTTCAGCGGTCTTCCAGTTCTTCGAGTCGACAACTTGCTAACGTTCCTGGCATGTCGGCCTCATCTTCTCCTGGAAAGCCACTCTCCCCCCATACACCCCACACCCCGGCGGTGCCGTCACGCCTGAGCGAGGGTTTTAGTGCCGACCACGGGATACCTACTCGTGGTCAGAGTGAGGGGCGGGACTGGTTCCAAGGATGCCAGCAAGCGTCCCAAGTACGATAGAGGAAACTAGTAGAGGGGCGATCGATATGCCCCTGTCGCCACGGGCGTATCCTCATGTACGCAGGTGCAGCTCGGTCGCACAGCAAAACCGGGCTCTTGTCGATGAGGAGGAGGCGGAAGTCCATCGAAGCACCAGCTTGGGCGCAGGTGACGGAGAAGCACCTAGCATAAGTGCCTTGCTCAGTCAACAGACAGCCACAAACGACGGGGCTGCTGAGTCCCCTATGCTCGAGCCGCCTACAGAGCTTGCAACGGCCGCGTCGTCGGACATGCTCCCGAGAGGGTCCTCTTCGGTCGAACGCGAGAGCAGGCCTCCGGCTGGGCTTTTCGCCGGCTTGTCGAGCTCGCCGCAACGGGGACGGTTCAGTTTCGGGACCGGGCGGGGCCACAGCACTCCCCAGTCTGGGAATAGCAGTCTCACTGGACCAAGCAACAGATACGGTCGAGGCTATGCACGCGGTGGGGCGTCGGGCATAGGAGCAATCGGGGGCCATGTAGACGAAACCGAGGAAGAGCCATTGCTGTTCGACATGTCAGAACTGGGACAAAACATGAACAGACGTAGCCTTGAAGAGGCTCGTGGCGGTGCTAGCTTGGGATCCAACGATCGAGGCGGGTACGAGTCGTCGCGCGGTCGACGTTGGTAGAGACGACGCGATAGGGTGTCTGGCGAAGCTTTTGTCTTGGAGGATAGCTGCTCTATATCATAGGATGGAAGGGATTGGACACGACGTTGTTAGTACAGTGTCTTCCAGGCGATGAAGCCTTCTGAGACGTGCAGCTGAGCCGAAGGTAGAATTATGGAGACACGCACAGGACGGGCGTCTTTGACTTGGATCGGAGCCCGTTGCCATGTCGGGACACTTGGGCTTTTCCTCTTATTCTTCTTCCGTAATGGAGCCTTGGAACTGTATCTTGCTTCATTGGCCGGGAATTTGGACAGCCATTGGAATCAGTCCGGGGCCCCCAGTGTGCTCTTACGGGGCGATCCGGCTGTAAATAGCACTCTAGCACTCGAACATAGCTTGGGAGCAGACACGGATTCTACGGGTTATATAGACATGTAGACTAATGGACGAGAGGGGTGCGATGCCCCTCAACACGAGAGACGAATAGAAAACAATATTAAAAACGAGACGGTTCAATGACAGCGTGTGTAGGGCGGCGGCACGGAGATGATTGCTGCTAAGCCTGCTTGCTGAAATGATGCCGGTGGGTACGTAAGGGGGGTTCGAGCTCTGGGCAGTACCTCCAGAGACCACATGAACACAGCCTGCGAACCACTGGGCTTTTAGGCCTCTAGGCCTTTAGGTGCCGACTTAGGCTGCAGCTCAACCACAGCCATCCTTAGCTATCTTAGTAAGTCCTGGCTGGCAGCCAACCTTCATTTCGAGAACACTCTCCTGCAACCGATCATCCTCAGCCCCAACAACAACTCACTCATCGGTGTGGGAATTAACCTGACTGAAATCAACCCGAGACCGCGATATCCCACAGTTACGCTACATCAAAGTCCTCACAACTATCGCAAGAGACGGATCCCTCCTACCAGCCCATCAGCTCGGCAACCCGCCAACATGTTCCGAGCAGCAGCTCCATCGCCGTATGACGAGGCTATTGGTACGTCATCATGGCCCCCAACCTACTACTGTGACTACATTCACTCCAAAGGCTCAAGATTGCGACAGCATCATGCGCGAGACTGCGGCTAACCATAGTGTTCCCGAGTAGCAAAGGCGACCGACGAGAATCTCACGTCGGAAGACTGGGGCGCCATTATCGAAGTATGCGACAAGGTCTCTACTGACCCCAACGGTCCCAAGGAAGCCGTCCAGAGCATCATAAAGCGCCTCGCCCACCGCAACGCCAATGTCCAGCTTTATACACTGGAGCTGGGCAATGCATTGTCCCAAAACTGCGGCAAGGGCATGCACCGCGAACTCGCATCGCGTGCCTTTACCGATGCCCTGCTGAAGCTTGCCAATGATCGCAATACACACCAACAAGTCAAGGCTAAGATCCTCGAGAGGATGAAGGACTGGAGCGACATGTTCAGCAAGGACGCTGACTTGGGCATTATGTACGACGCCTATTTCCGCCTCAAGCAGAACAACCCAACATTGCAGCCTCCGTCGGCGCCCCAGAAGAACAGATTGACCGACGTGGACCGCCAAAAGGAGGAGGAAGAGCTGCAAATGGCTTTGCAGTTGTCGCTACAGGAAGAGGAGCGCAAGAAGAAGGTCCCCGAGAGCAGTTCTGCCGGTCCTGGTCCCAGTTCGGCTGCCGGCGCCCCCGCCACGTCAAGCGCTCCTACTGGCGCTGCCCAAGACCAACCCCAGCCAGCTCCTTCGCATCCTACGGGAACCACTGCGGCTACTGTATCCCGCGTACGAGCTCTGTACGATTTTGTACCGAGCGAACCGGGCGAGCTGGAGTTCAAGAAGGGCGACGTCATCGCCGTCCTCGAGTCCGTATTCAAGGACTGGTGGCGTGGTTCGCTTAAAGGCAACACTGGCATTTTCCCCTCAACTACGTCGAAAAGCTTACTGACCCAACCCCCGATGAGTTGCACCGTGAAGCCCAAATGGAGGCCGAGGTCTTTGCGGAAATCAAGAACGTTGAGAAGCTACTCACCTTGCTGAGCACTTCCAACACGGCCCCGCGCGAAGAGGACAACGAGGAAATTTCTGTAAGCTGGTGTCTCGAGGATGCGATAACAGCAAAGGCAGGCTCACTAACAGTCGTGTAGAAACTCTACCATCAAACGCTTGCTATCCGGCCCAAACTGATTAAGTTGATTGAGAAGTATTCCCAGAAGAAGGACGACTTCACCCAACTGAATGAAAAGTTCATCAAGGCACGGAGAGATTACGAAGCTCTCCTCGAGTCTTCCATGTCACACCCGCCTGGCCCTACTTACCATCAGTATGCACACCGTCCCTCCATTCCAGGCCAGGGATACCCTGGAGGCGGCCCCGGTTATGCCCCCCAAGGAACTCCGGCTCCGGCCCCGCAAGATCCTCAACGATATTACACGCCAGGACCTCAAGGTGAATAAATAAAATATTCTAATCTCTCATGTGTACTGTGTTGACATGTTCCAGAACAGCCCCCTTTCCAGGCTTCATCGCCACCTCCTAACTTCCAACGACCTACGCCGGGTCCTGCTCCTTTCTATTTGCAAGGAGCTGAGGTCCCCTCGCAGGGCGGACCACCCCTAGCCAGCAGCAGCAGCCGCCGCAATACGCCCAGGGCGGTCCTCAAGGGAACCAGCAGCAGTACCCGCCCCGAGATCAACAACCTTCGCGCGTAGCTGCTGGCAAACAGCCAGCAAACATCAGTACCTCGTCTCCCCCACCTCAACCCTATTCCTCGTACCCTTCACAACCTCCGGTGCAAGGTGGCCAACGCCCCCAAAGCACCTACGGGAACCCCCAGGAGCTTGCAACCTCGGCCTACGACTCTCCTGTGGCGCCTCATCGCCAGGGTTCAGGCGACCTCTACTCAGCCTCCGTATACTCGACGGAAGACCCCTATGCCAGTAGCAGTCCAACTGCGCCCTCTGCGCCTCCACCGCTAGCACCAGGAGGCCCGCCTCAAGGTGTGCCTACACCTCTAGCTGTTGGTAGCGGACCTTCGGCACCCTCGGCACCATCGCAACCGCAGTATTCAGCCTACAATCCCCAGCAGCAACAGCAGCAGCAGCAGGCACCGGCTTTCGATGCTCCTTCGGCCCCGTCTGCCCCGTCTGCCCCGACCAACGCGCCTCCTCCCATGCCTACAAGTGCCGCCCCTCCGATCCCCGCTCCTCTCGCTGTTGGGCGGCCACCGAACCACGATGCTAGGCAGGGCCTGCCTAGTCAAATGAGCCCCCTCCGGGTCAGGCGCAATTCAAGGCCTACGTACCTCCCGGGTCCAACAATGAACCCAGTGCTCCACAGGACTTTTACAGGCAGAGCGCTTATTAGGCGGCAATGTCGACAGAGGATCAGGGCCTCGTCGCAGCAAGCATCCCCTGAGTGATGGTATATACCCCAGCAACGATAATTGGGCTTTTTGCATGGTGGGCAATGGCTGTCAATACGATGTTTGCAAGCGTTGATTCATTAGGTCATGTGTAATTATAGCAACCAAATCCTTATGCTACGATATTTCTTGTCGTCCCCAGCTCCAACCGTTACCAAAATCATCGGGTGGTGTAATACTTGCTTGAATGCCCTTTGAATATGTAATACTCTACCGGATAGCATTTGTTTCTCACTTGATCCATCCAGTCTTAGACTTTGGGTAGCTATCTCGAGTCGTTAGGGGGTAGTAAAAAGTAAGACGCCTGGGCCCTGAAACAAGGAAACCAATAGCAGAGAAACCAGACAGGCCGTGGGAAAGACAGATCATTCACTGTTGAAGGACGCATTGCAAAGACAAGCTTGATCCATGAATTTTAGAAGTCACCCTCAGGCGAACCAACCATTATCAATAAGAAAAGTAAAGCAGTTGTTGCCTGTTCGTTTTGTTTGGCGCTCGCTATTAATCCCGCGTGTTGGCCAGACAATAAGGTGAGGTCATCCCAAAACAATCTAATTAATTGTTCAAAGCAACCCACTCCAACAACTTTACACAAATTAAGAAACATCGAAACGTGGGCGCGACGCGAAACCAGTCCTTGTTTCTAGGATAACATCTCACACCCCCTCGCTGTCTAGCAATACCTTTGGCAACGCATTGGATATTTTATGAGGTAGACGGCCTGCTTGAATCTTTACCTGCTCTGTTGTTGTCGTTGTTGTTGTTGTTTTTTACCCCCTCCCTCCCATTTTCACTACCGCCCGCCGCGCCGAACCTACTGATCGCAGCTGGTATTGACTTGTTTCCGACAACAGATAGCAGGACGCCGGCTTCGATTTCCAACGCATCACCACACTCTGTTCTCTCGAACAGTCCTGGCTCGTCAAGCTGGAGCAAGAGAAGAGCCCCAGCAAGGGCTTTAGGGAGAGCCTGAAGGAGGGGTTGAAGGAAACATTCAAGGAGGGGCTGCGAGAACTGCTACATCCACGATCACCGGGTTCATCCCCAGACGAGTCCGACAACATGGTCAAGGAACACGCTCCCCCCAATGTCCCCCACGTCCTTCGAGTCAACATGGCAATGCCAGTACCTCGTCGCGCCCATCGGGCCAAGAGAGCGAACTAGCCAACATCATCAGAAAGACAAATGGCTTCGGACAACTTCAAAATGCCAGCAATCAAAGCACCGCACCCGCAAGCTCTGGGGTAAGGCCCGCGGTGAAACCGAGCGCCTATGGAAAGAGCCTCGAAGATAAATACGCCAACCTTTTCATCCAGCCCAAGAATCGACCAGAACATCACCGCCCGCACCGCATTAATGGTCCGTTGCAGGCTGCCCCTAAGGATCGGAAGCAGGCTCCACCCCCAATGTTCACATCTGTCCCCGGGCCCGAGGGTTCGGCTAGCAACCCCATCTCGATCTCCGACAAAGGCCCGCTGTCGGTATATAGTCAGCCTGGAATCTATTCCGAATACGTCGACCCGAAGAAGGCTTCCGCAGACCTCAAGGCTCTGATCGAGGGGTCCGTTGAAGATGACGAGGAGAAGGTACCCGACGATGGCGTGGACCGATCGCAAGTCGATGGTCTAAAGGTCAGGCTTCTACCACATCAGGTTGAAGGTGTTGAGTGGATGAAAGGCCGTGAACTGGGCCCGGTGAAGAAAGGCAAAGTTCCCAATGGTGGCATTCTCGCTGATGATATGGGCCTGGGCAAGACACTGCAGTCTATTTCATTGATTCTGTCCAACGCGAAGCCAAACGACGATACCAAACATGTCGGAGTTGACAAGACCACGCTTGTTGTAGCCCCGCTAGCTCTCATCCGGCAGTGGGAGGCTGAGCTCAAAGACAAGGTTGCTGCCTCCCACAGACTGAAGGTCCTTGTACACCATGGCCCTCAACGTACCAAGCGATTCGAGGATCTGCGTCGCTATGATGTTGTCATCACTACTTACCAGATTCTTGTGTCAGAGCATGGACACTCGAGCAATTCACTGAAGGCTGGTTGCTTCGGTTTGCATTGGTACCGTGTCATACTTGATGAAGCCCACACGATCAAAAACCGAAACGCCAAGTCCACGAAAGCGTGCTATGATCTGCGCAGTGTATACAGATGGTGCCTCAGTGGGACTCCCATGCAGAACAATCTGGATGAGCTGCAAAGCTTGGTCAAGTTCCTTCGTATCAAACCCTATGATGATCTCCGGGAATGGAAAGAACACATCGAGCAGCCCATGAAGAACGGCAAGGGAGACGTGGCCATTCGCCGTTTGCATAGTATCCTCCGATGCTTCATGAAGCGCCGTACAAAGGAGATCCTCAAGAAGCCAGGAGCACTTGATACTGGGGAGAGGAAGACAAAAGAAGATGGAACCGTCGAGGAATCCGCCACTTCGGGCTTCAAGATTACAGAACGGAAAGTTACGAAGGTGGAGGCTAAATTCTCTCCGGCCGAGAGGCGCTTCTACGAGCGACTCGAACTACGAACCGACAAAAGTCTCGAGAGCATGATGAAAGCCCAGGGTAAGGTTAATTATGCAAATGCCCTGGTTCTGCTTCTACGATTACGCCAAGTCTGTAACCACCCTAAGTTGGTGGAGGGCAAGCTCGAGAAAGACAAAGACGCCTTGAACACCGACGCCAAAGTGAAGAAGGACGATGGAGACATGGACGACCTAGCAGCTCTGCTTGGTGGTATGGCCGTGGAGGCAAAATACTGCGATATTTGCGGCTGGGAGCTTGATCGGGAAAACCGCGTCAGCGGCAAAGACCAGTGTAAATCGTGCTTCGAGGACCTCGAATACTTCAACAAGCACGAAGAGGACGCTTCCATGGTGGGCCCGCAGAAGAAGCACAAGAAATCGAAGTCAAAGGCGAAGAAGGTTGGCAAAGAGAAGGTGGAGGCTGAAGCGGAGAAGACGCACCAGCGCAAGCAACGCAACCGACGCGCCATCGTTGACAGTGATGACGAAGAGGCCGATGGCAGCTGGGTTGTCTCTGGAGACGAGCAAGGCCCGTTGAGGCTCGGCAAGGCTGGAGGTACAGATGATGAGAATGCGGAAGGCGAAGGGGAAACAATCAATTCCGCCGACTCAGATGACGAGTCCGATGACGATGGCAGCCAGTTGAACAGCTTCATCGTGAAAGATGATAGCCTTAGACCCGGGCAGCTGAAAGAAGACTTTGCCGACTCGGACTCAGAAGTCGAATTTCCGTCCCTCTCCGAGATCCATAAGTCTCGGTCCGGTTCTAAGAAGGCGAAAGCAGCCGTATCGCGAGATACGGCCTCCGAACTGTCCCAGGACGACGAGTCAGACTCAGAGTCGGGGACGACGGGTTCAGAAGAAGGCGTCTCCGCGTCGGACTCGGACTCGAATTCAGAGGATGGGCAAGTCTACAAGGTCTTCCGCAACAAGGAAAAGACGCCGACGGTACTTGCCTCTGCCAAGATACGGCAGCTCCTAACCATCCTGCACGGTGAAATTGAGGATCACAAGTTCATCGTCTTCAGCCAGTTTACCTCGATGCTGGACATTGTCGAGCGCTTTTTCCGCAAAGATGGCATTCGATACGTCCGATACGACGGCTCGATGAAGAACGACGCGCGTGAGGCGGCGCTCGAATCGCTACGCAACGATCCTCGGACGCGTGTCTTATTGTGCTCTTTACGCTGCGGCGCCCTTGGCCTGAACTTGACAGCCGCTTCGCGCGTGGTAATCCTTGAGCCGTTCTGGAACCCCTTCGTAGAGGAGCAGGCCATTGATCGAGTGCACCGTCTCACCCAGAAAGTCGACGTCGTGGTCTACAAACTCACAGTTGAGAACACGGTCGAAGAGCGCATTCTGGAGCTGCAGGACAAGAAGCGGCTTCTTGCCGAGCAGGCCATCGAGGGTGGCATGCGCAAGGAGGCGCTCAAGCTGGGTGTCAAGGAGATGATGGAGCTGTTCCGTCCTGGTGGCGGCAGCGGCGGCGGCCGGGGACGGCGAGAGATCACTCCCTACGAGGACGCGGCTAGTCGCGCTTCGGATGATGCGAGCATCGTCAGCAATAGTCGCGGTGAGAGGCAGAAGCCTACCAAGCCAAGGGCCCAGGAGAACTCGGTCTACGGACGCCGGTGGTAGGAAGTTGATATTCACTGTCTAAACTGTTGTCGGACGAGTTGGGGGTGTAGATGGCGTTCGGTGGTTGGCTACTAGAGCTTCGCAAATGCTTGATGAGAAAAAGAAGTTACGGTTAGAACGAATTGTACGAGTTGAATGGCTCTGGATCACACCGTTGGTCCATTTGACTCGGTTTTTATTTTCACTTTACAAAAGGGACAAATCGAGAAAGTTGGGAATTAATCTCCTATTGATGTTTGGAGGCATATCTTGAGAAGACGTGACCACACTTGATGTCCATTATGCATAATCTCGTGCTATTATTTCTAAGTTGTGCTTGCTACGTCTATGATTCTCTTGCGATTCGGTAGCAGGCCTTATCTAACATCCCAAGCACCAACGCAAGCCAGCTAAAACACGTGCGCCAGCATTATAGAGCCATATTTTCTCTAAAACCTCTCTCTATTGGTGATCTTGGTAGCGGTCTTTCTGCCAATCCGCGCCCTGCGTGCTGGTTTTTTATCTTTCAAGCTTGCTCAAATTACATCCCCCTCCCCTTCGCCACCTGGTGCATCTGTGTAGGGATCGAACCCCATCTTCCTTGCGGCTTCGGCCCGGGCGGCCCATCGCTCTTTACCATGGAGACCGCTCTCCGAAGCCGACTCGTCAAGATAGAATTTGAGAACGTGGTCCGGGATCGCTAGGTGCGTCGTCTGCTCGAACTCCTGGAGACTGGTGAGCCGCAGCAGCATCTCCAGTAGCGACAGCGAGGTCCGAATAGCTCCGAAGGGGGAGCTTTCGATAGCCGTCGGGCTGAGCTGTGTCTGATGACGGTTGTGGTGATTGTTACGAGGTGTCGTAGGGGATGTGAGATCCGTAGAATGCGATGGTTGGGGAGAATGGCCATGATAATGAGTTACCAATTGTGACGACCCGTCCGGCTCAGCAGCTTGTTTTTGTGAATGAGAAGAGGTTGGTTGAGACTTTGGGGAGGAGGCGATGCTCATACGATGAAGCTGGCTGAACAGGTTGCCATCTATTGGGGTGCGGGATATGCGTGGATGGCTCGGATGGTCGGGTGTCTCTTGCGTACACGACTCGTCGTCGGCTGTTGACGAGAGATCTTCGTCCAACTCAAAGACCTCAAGTGCCATCCATTCCGGGTCCAAATTAGGGGGATTGTCCATTGTGATTTGGATATGCTTTCGGGTTTTGAGGGTTTTGTAGGCAGGATTGCCTTGCTTTCGTTTTCGAAGCTTTCCTCCGTATGGCTCTCCTCGCGAAGTTGGCGATCTATGATATCTTGTGGGTTAACCTCGTCTTCGGAGTCAGACACTGCAACCGCGGAAGCGGGCACTGCATCCTCCTCAACTTCTTCTATTGAACCTATGACGCGGCCTTCGTCGCTAGAGGGGCTGGGTTCTGTCTGGGGCGTTGCTTGGTGAATATCCCTCTTCAATAGCAGGACTGGATTGCTGGACACCCCATCCTCATTAGTGATGTTGAGTATTCTCCCGACATCCGCATAGAACATCTTCGATATCTGGCCGACAGGGATTACCTCCCGTATCCCCGCGAGTGAAACGCCATCGTAGGATGTAGGCTCAACGTTGCCGTCGTCTAGCGTATGGACACGCCCGTCATCCATATCTTCCACAATCTGAAGTTGATAAGAGTATGCGTAGCCAGGTACCAAATCCTCTGCACAATGCCCGAGAGGAGTTGTCCGGTAAAGTCGCACACGGGCTTTGTGAACAACCTCCTGCCACGTTGGTTTGCGCTGGCCTTCTTCAAGGCCGTATGGCTCACCTTCTTGCGGGGAGGCGTGCCCGCGAAACAGCATGTATAGCGAAAGCGTAAAGTCCGGGCCTATCTGCATGGGCCGGCCCGGGTTGAGAACGTACTGGGTATCTCCAACGTTGAGCAGCATGCTCGCCTGTAGCAGCCGGGCAGGGCTAAAAGAGGCCTGCTGCGTCTGGATTCCCCCGATGGCAGAGACCCATAGGTTGATGAGAGGGATAGCATCGTCGATACTGACTATCAGATATTTCATCTGGCCGAGGATGGCAACCATGTCGTCGTGGCGTTGCTTTGCCGACGTGGCGTGGCCTGCTTGCGCTTTCTCCTCTTCGAGAAGGGCGGCCACCTCCAGCTTCTTGGCCAGAGCATCGATATCCTCGCGGAGCTCCCTGGAAGTCTGGACCACGGCCTCCAAGGCGGGATTGCCTCGGGTGTAGCGAAACTCTATAGACTCTAATATTGGCGATATAAGCTGCAGATTGTTTTGTCAGTACGGGTCAATCACCCATCCACCAGACCCATAAACCAGAGAGGCGTTTTTTCTTCTTCTCTACTTGCCTCGATTTTCCTGGCCAAGCGCCGTTGCAGCATGGCCAGCTCGACTTTGAGAGGATCATCTTCGACCGACTATGACGAGAATTAGCTACCGTGCCGTGCATCCGGCCAAGGCAGGGACGCCGGAAGCCGTGTGTTACTAACCTTCAGGAGCCTGGAGCCTTGCTGAATGATGAAAGTCGAGGACAATGCTATGCATGAGCGGATGGCATAGCTAGTAGCATGGTATGAGACTTTGGCAAGGAATGCATCCATACTAAGGATTGTGTGTGGTTGGGCTGGTAATTCTCAGTAACCATGCCGTGATCGTGATGTGTGAAAGTGTCAGTGTCAGTGTGGATGGCAGTGAATCCGTGCAACCAAAGGAATGACCTGGATAGCGTAGAGCGGGTCTATCAACTGGCAAGGAACAATCAAAACAAAAACACAGGGACTGCAGAAAAGACATAGTAGATGGACATGGCCGTGTGGTCAAACCTCGTCGCAGAAACAGGAGGGCAATGGCATCGACAACAACGCTTTCTTCTCACAGAAGCCTATACCGAGCACAGTGTGAATGAAGCATCTAGTGTGCCGTTAGGCCAATCAGTCCGGGTGCCTCATTCGACTGATTGCCTAAAGGGTCCTGCACACACAAGACACTTGAATGCCTAACGTGCAGGGGCGTACCCCGCCGTGGAATATGGCCAGGCTGCAAGAAAACAGCCAAAGAAAGATGTAGATACCGCTCATTCTTAAAGGCGTGGCAGGTCGCTGTGTGCCTCTCCAAGGGTTTCCGGGATTGTTCTGCTCACATTACTATTACTGCACCAGCTGGTTTGTCGTCGCACACTCCCGGCCCAAAGGCACCACCTGCGTAATTAATCCCAAGCAGCCACTTCCCTGCCCAGGTCCTGTCCAATTTTGCCCCGCATTCACAATCAGCCAGGTCAGGCTTTCGCTGCTTTCCTATCCAGTCGCACAATTTTCTGACAGCAAAGACTCCAGACTGCCGGCGACTAGTCCAACTCTCCTGCACTTCTGTATACACGCAGGACAATTCTATTCCATCCCCGTCGAAAGCTAGCTAGCTAGGTCAACTTCGCCGCAGAGAGAAACGACATCCCACCGCAGCCATGTCCGACCTCAACTCATGGGAGGACGACCCCGCGGCCCAGGATGAGAACCTCGCGCGCCAGACTCAGCAACAGATGAACCTGAACAACCAGCCTCAACAAGCCCAAGGCAGCTTCCACCCCGGCGCGTCCTCCTTCCAGCCGGGAGCCTCGACCTTCCAGCCCGGCGCTTCGTCCTTCCAGCCAGGCCAGGCCTACGGGGGCTACCCTCAATACCAGAACCAATACTATGGCGGCCAAGGCCAATTCCAGCAATATGGAGGCCAAGGCTTCAACCAATATGCCCAGGGCTACGGCCAGGTCTACGGCGGCCAACAAGCCGGCTATGGTATGTATTCGGCAGCTAGCCCTCCTGGTGCGCCAGGTCAGGTACTAACAGTATCGATAGGCCAACAATATCCTCCTCAGTTCCAGCAGTCCTACCAAGGCCAACCACCTCAGCAACAAGCCATGGCCCCGGCCCCGGCCGCCAAGAAGCCTGCCGCTCCTGCCGCTGCCCCCGCACCAAGCGAGCCGAAGCCAGTCGCTGAGAAGGTTGGAGGCACTAAAGTCCTTAGCATAGGTGGTGACGCCCCCAAGCCCAAGGCTGCTGCGCCAGTCAAGGTTCTGTCGATCGGTGCTCCCGCAGCGACCAAGGAAGAGCCCAAGAAAGGGGAGGAAAAGAAGGATACCGCCGATGCCGGTTCCAAGGTCACGGCGGCAAAGGCTCTGGAGAAGACGGGAGAGTCCACTCAAGATAGCGGAAAGACTTCTCCGACTCCCTCCTCGGGCCGTTCGAGTCCGAGCAGGGCCGCCAAAGCGCAAGCCAAGAGAGATGCTGACGCCGTCGCCGCCGAGCAAGTAGCAGACGTCGACGATGAGACGCTGAAGGAGATCTACGGCAAGGAGCACGTCAACATCATTTTCATTGGACACGTTGATGCTGGCAAGTCTACTCTCGGTGGCTCCATCCTTTACTGTACCGGTATGGTGGATGAGCGAACCATGGACAAGTACAAGCGCGAGGCGAAGGAATTGGGCCGAGAGACCTGGTACCTGTCCTGGGCTTTGGATCTCACTAAGGAGGAGCGAAGCAAGGGCAAGACCGTTGAGGTTGGCCGTGGCTTCTTCGAGACCGAAAAGCGCCGCTACAGTATTCTGGACGCACCTGGCCACAAGACCTATGTGCCCAACATGATTGGAGGAGCTTCCCAGGCTGACGTCGGCATTCTGGTCATCTCCGCGCGCAAGGGTGAATACGAGACCGGTTTCGAAAAGGGTGGCCAGACTCGCGAGCATGCTATGCTTGCCAAGACCCAGGGTGTGAACAAACTCATCGTTGCTATCAACAAGATGGACGACCCGACAGTCAACTGGTCCCACGACAGATACAAGGAGTGTACCACCAAGCTCGCACAATTCTTGAAGGGAACCGGCTACAACCTGAAGACGGATGTCTTCTTCATGCCCATTGCTGCCCAACAGACCCAGGGTATCAAGGACCGCGTGCCCAAGGACAAGTGCCCATGGTACGATGGCCCGTCTCTGCTCGAGTACCTTGACAACATGACGGCGCTTGAGCGCAAGCTCAATGCCCCCTTCATGATGGCAGTCAGCGGAAAATACCGAGACATGGGCACCATGATTGAAGGCAAGGTTGAGGCCGGTGTCATCAAGAAGGGCATGAACCTTATCATGATGCCAAACAAGGACAAGGTCGACATCACGGCTGTCTATGGTGAGCAGGAAGAGGAGATCGGCATTGCGCAAGCTGGCGACCAGGTTCGAATCCGCCTCCGAGGTATCGAGGAGGAGGATATCCTGCCCGGATTTGTTCTTTGCTCGCAGAAGCGTCTGGTCCATAATGTGTCCGCCTTCGAAGCCCAGATCAAAATCTTGGAGCTGAAGAGCATCCTTAGTGCCGGCTTCAACTGTGTGCTGCATGTGCACTCGGCCATTGAAGAGGTCACGTTTGCCGATTTACTGCACAAGCTGCAGAAGGGCACTGGCAGAAAGAGCAAGGCGCCTCCTACGCACGCGAAGAAGGGTGATAGCATCATTGCGCGTATGCAAATCACAGGCGGTGCTGGATCCGTCTGTATCGAGCGGTTTGAGGACTACCCGCAAATGGGCCGCTTCACTCTGAGAGACCAGGTATGTGGCAACCATTTAGAATGTCCGCCTCTACGGAAAGTACTAACGCATGCCAGGGACAAACGATTGCCATCGGCAAGATCACCAAGCTCCTTACCAACGATTCGGCTTAAATGAAACCCATTGAGGACTGTTACGAATTGATGGACAAAGGAGAGAGGAAAAGGCTGAGCCCCGTGAAGTAGTGAGTTGCCCGAAAAACGCCGACGGAGCTTTACAGGGAGAGAGATGCGTACAACAGCAATGGTCGCAAAGAGCCAGACGAGCCAACATGTCTTGATGAAGGGAACAAAGATGAAAAGCGATCGCTGATTCCAAGCATAGAGATGATTCGGAATGTCGTACTCGCATCGGGTAGAGGGGTCTGGATCATTTGGTGCCGAAAGGGGGCAGCCGTTTGCCCGTGGTCAAGAATAGACTCAGTTCCGACATGTTCCGCTGCTCTAATGCAAAGTATACAAGGCCCGGAAGAAGTAGGAGCCAAGTGAAAGGCACAGCCAAATAGTGAAACACAGGCATTCCAAAGCACACGACGGTTGACAAGCTGCTAAAAATGGGCTGCATATAGTGTTGCAGCTCAGCAATACATACAGGGAGTAGATCCGGTCGAAAGGGAACCCCATCTGCCACCGGCTCCCGCAAACCTTGCATGCTAAAGAAGCTCCAGCCAGCTGCCAGCTACCAGAAAGGAGATGGCATGGGGTCCATAATTGGACGTGTGTTACGGAGTGGTTTGTGGGTTATTGGACTCCCTAGTACAAGTATGTATGCAGTACATAGTTCTGGTAGGGGCTTCCATGGTTACTAGCACCCCACGATATCAAGTTGTCAAGCTTTTTAGGGAGCAAATACAATGTGATGCAAAACAACGTGCCGGATACTTGGTGCCCGCCGGACAGACAGTGCAGCTCCGTACCCGACTTACGTCACTTAATTCCTCGGAAAAGTTCCGAGGGCAGTAACTCATGCATCCGTCACATGCTTCCATGGGTTGGCAAACTTGCCAATTGCAATTCTCTGGTAACCTCCCCAGGTAAATCGCAAGCCCCCTGGCTGCTGACGGCCGAGCCGGGACGTCACGATGGCAAATCCTCGTCACTGGGGCGCCCACTATTGACGTGACTTACAGGTACTGTGAAGTGCGACCATCGGTTACTCTACATTTACGTAACCTTGGAAGCCGAGCGGGCGAGCTGGTTGGGAGAGAAAAGTCGAAAGCAGCCAGGCAAAGCCGATGGATTGCGCTAAAGGCCGAGAAGTACATAAACTGAGACGGCCTGTGACTTGCGCGCGGGCGACCAGCCCATGAATGAACTATAGTACAGAAGGCGTGTGATAGATCGCCCCTTGTTAGTGAAGTTGGACTGCAATTTACGACATGGGTACACGAAGTGATTGTTTTTTATTGTTTTTCTTATTTGTATGGAGCACGTACAGTTGCCCCGCGATATTCGGAGGATGTCGGGATGTTGGGTGGCTTCAATATGCACCATGTCCCCCAGTTGGGGAAATATCTGGAGGGATGAATCTAGATGCAATGGCGGGACTCGGGCTCGGCAAAGGGAGCGCGGCTGCGGAGCTGGGTCAGGACGGTTGGAAAACGTGGAGGTGACCCAAAGCCATTCGCCAGTCACGAGCTTCTGATTGGGTTCTCGTATGAGGCGACGCATTCGATATTTGATATTAACTTTGGAAGACTCGTTGCCTCCGAAGTGGCAAGCCAAGTCACGAGACGGCCTGTGTGATGTTAGGCAGCTTGTGTCAGACCTGCAGGCCGGCCGCATGGCAATTGAGAGCCTCATCCCCATCGACCGCTTCTTGAATTGGGTAGCAGCAGCAGCAGCAGCAGTAGCACCCATGACCGGGGGCCCCAGCGAGGCGGAGGCTTAAGAAGACGGGGTATCCGACGCCAGTCTCCAGTCCCGTTTGTCGGGTCAAGATGTCAAATGCTCTCCCCTATTCGCATGGAGAGCCGACGTGTGGAACTCGTCAATGCCATTTTGTTTCCTCTCGGGCCAGCGCCTACCTATGCACTATGCTTCTACGGCCTTGAGCAGGTACTTGCCCAATCTTCGATCCATGCAATCCCACGATCTACGCATAGTCTGGCCCCTCCATCAGCCTCCATCCTCCGTGGTGGTACTGTTACCACATACAACGTAATCGCGGGGCTTTCCACTGGCTAGTTCGGGTGTGACCTAGCCCAAACCCTGTAGGGGAAGAAAACAACACGGAAGGGTTGGAGTGGTCTTGGGTAAAAGAAACAGCCTGCCTTGGATGGTTCTCGCGATCAGCTACCTTGTGCATTAATCCCATTCCCGCATAGGCTTCGTCGGTAAATAGAAGGCGAGGTTTCGACAGCCAGTTCCAGTCTGGCTGGGTTGTTTCACGAGGATTTTTCGGCAGCAACACCCGAGCAGCAATATGATTTATCCGTGACTTACAACGCTGTCGCGTGCGCTTACCCCAAGTTTCTGTTTGTGGCAGCGATTTGGGGGAGGGGACAAGGCATTTGCTCCAATAGGACTCTGGCATTCCCTGGTTCGTATCTTGTCACACCACATAGCGAGACCAATCAATGTTAGATGAGCTGGGCTCCATCGCGCCCCCGGCTAGGTTGGGGTAAGGGTCGTTTCGGGACGGCAACTCGTCCAGGTTGGCAGGCAGCCAGAAGGCAGCCCGCCTACCGCCCAGAAGCCCATGGAGACGACTAGTTTTCGTACCAAGGGGCAACGATGTCATTGTCCAAGTATACGTGGTGCCTAGCCCTTCGAGGACGACAACATATGCATCGGCTCCCGACCGTGCAGGGGCCGCGCCTCCGAAAAATAGTCGTGACACACAGGGCCCAATCACTGCCAGCCACTTCGCGCAGCCAGTGGCATTGCGCCCAACATACTCCTGCGGCTCCACCCGGCCATCCCTCCTTAGCCTTCATATATCCTCGGCCCAGGCCCACGATTAGAGACTCCACGAGCTACCATCTTAGCACACCCTCAGTTGCCCAGTATTGCCCGTGTACGACCGATAGGTGGATCAGATCGTGTATTGCAACTCTCGGCCATCAGAACATTTCAAAAAGCTTAAGAACCATGAAGGACCCCGTCCAACGCACTGCTTCTCCCTACATCGATCCCTCAGTCAAAGGCCCAAGATCGCAGCAGCTCTTCTCCCATACCCATTCCCTCCTACACAACCACAAGAGTGAGCTCCTCCCAAGCTGGTCGTCCCTGCTAGCGACGG
Organism: Apiospora kogelbergensis; assembly: GCF_038363985.1. Taxonomy (NCBI): domain Eukaryota; kingdom Fungi; phylum Ascomycota; class Sordariomycetes; order Amphisphaeriales; family Apiosporaceae; genus Apiospora; species Apiospora kogelbergensis. Next base: position 3,919,710 of record NW_027117422.1, read on the forward strand.
ACATGATGCTGACCCTCCTCGGCAGTGATTGCTCCCAACAAAGTCAACAAGACGGCTCTCCATCCTGGAGGCATCGAGTAAGTTGGCCCACGCATACGAACCTGTAATACTCCAAGACTGACCACGTCGTGTGTATAGGCCCCAGCAGGAAGTCGAGCACACAGAACTGGGTACGATTCACCGACTTACACGCCCCTCCAACTATCGGCAACCGTCGAACCTCGACTGACACTCGCTTGCACAGAGATTGAACTCCACGACAAGGCCCACATCGACTATGACAGAGTCGCCATTGTACGTTGTCTGCTGCGTAGGAGACCAGAAGTACGAGTGGGACCACGCTAATATGCCTGCCAGATTCCCAACCCTTCAGTCGCCGCCCTCTACGAAGATGCTTTGGTAAGACAGCCCCCTACCGAGGCCCGCCGCCGCCATGACGGAGCAAACCGCTGACGGGATTCCTAGGTGTACGAGGCCGGCTCAGCCATTTCTTCCAGCGGCGCCTTGACAGCATTCTCCGGCGCCAAGACTGGCCGTTCGCCCTCAGACAAGCGTATTGTGAAGGAGCCGTCGTCCGAAAACGAAATCTGGTGGGGACCCGTCAACAAGCCCATGGCTCCCGAGGTAAGCCGATTGCAGCTGCGTTTGATTTTGTCCCGCAATCTTCCATCTTCCCCCTTCGGTCGTCTCCTTCTCCCTCCTCTGGGCCGCACCGCCCGTTCGCTTGCCAGGCGCACCACCGTCCCCCTTCATCGTGACGTAACAGTGGCCATCTGAACATGCCAATTACGAGTTCTTCCCCTCAAAAGTGGCCTGGCACTACGGCGACTCTGGCTGTCTAGTGCCGTTCCCTTCCCCGAAGTCTTGGGCGTTCGGGGCGACAATTACTCGTTGTTTGGTTCTTGCGAGTCGTTGGTCTGGCGCTGTTACAAGACCCCTGTATGATAGCGTCATACTCTGCAGACGCCGCGATCTGCACCCCGCCCTCCACTTTTCCCAGACTTTCCCTTCCCGCAAACCAAACCATCGACCCGCCCCACCACAGAGCGTTTATCACGTGCCTCCATCAGCGTGAACGTTTCAACTCAACTGACATGGTCGGCAAACACAGGTCTGGAAAATCAACCGAGAGCGCGCAGTCGACTACCTCAACACACGAACTCGTATCTATGTCATCGACGGCTATGCCGGCTGGGACGAGAAATACCGAATCCGCGTCCGGGTTATCTGTGCCCGTGCCTACCATGCGCTTTTCATGCGCAATATGCTCATCCGGCCTTCTCGGGAAGAGCTAGAGCACTTCCACCCCGACTACACAATCTACAATGCCGGCACTTTCCCGGCCAACAGATTCACCGAAGGCATGACCTCGGGTACCTCGGTCGCCATTAACTTTGCCGACAAGGAGATGGTCATTCTGGGCACCGAATACGCCGGCGAAATGAAGAAGGGTGTCTTCACCGTTCTCTTCTACGAGATGCCTATCAAGCATCACGTATTGACGCTACACTCATCTGCCAACGAGGGCAAGAATGGCGATGTCACCCTTTTCTTCGGCCTGTCGGGTACGGGTAAGACGACTTTGTCTGCCGACCCGAATCGCGCTCTGATTGGCGACGACGAGCACTGCTGGAGTGACCGAGGCGTTTTCAACATCGAGGGTGGATGCTACGCCAAGTGCATTGGCCTGTCGGCAGAGAAGGAACCCGATATTCACGGCGCTATCCGCTACGGCTCGGTATTGGAAAATGTCGTCTTTGATCAGCACACCCGTGAAGTCGACTATGACGACTCCACTCTTACCGAGAACACTCGATGGTACGTGCTTCATCTTCCCGATCACGAGTTTCCTCGAATCTAGACTAACTCTCTCTGCAGTGCCTACCCCATCGAGTACATCAGCAACGCCAAGATCCCCTGCTTGTCTAACAGCCACCCCAAGAACATTATTCTCTTGACATGCGACGCTCGCGGCGTCCTGCCTCCCATTTCGAAACTCAACAGCGCCCAGACCATGTTCCACTTCATCTCCGGGTACACGTCCAAGATGGCCGGTACCGAGGACGGTGTTACGGAGCCTCAGGCTACGTTCTCATCATGCTTCGCTCAGCCTTTCCTGGCTCTGCACCCCATGCGGTACGCCAAGATGTTGGCTGAGAAGATTGAGCAACACTCTGCCAATGCCTGGTTGCTCAACACTGGCTGGGTTGGCGCTGGCTACACCCACGGTGGCAAGCGCTGCCCTCTGAAGTACACTCGTGCGATCCTGGACGCCATCCACTCTGGTGAGCTTGCGAATGTCGAGTACGAAACGTACGAGGTCTTCAACTTGCAAGTCCCCAAGACCTGCCCCGGTGTCCCCGCGGAGCTTCTCAACCCCGCCACTGCCTGGACGGCCGGTGCCGAGAGCTTCCAGCAAGAAGTCAAGAAGCTCGGAGGTCTCTTTGTTGAGAACTTCCAGAAGTACGAGTCAGAAGCCACACCTGATGTCAAGGCAGCTGGTCCCGTTGTTTAGATTGATGCTCCACAGCAGCACGGCATTTTGATTTTTCAGTTTTGATATCCGCATTGTTTGGCTCTCATGCAATGCATTGATTGGCTCAAGAGCGCCATGGCGAGATATGCTGCCAGGCGTTTTCAAAAGGGATTACGAGTTGGTATAGGGCAGATTGAGAAGGATTGGAAAGCAGCTCTAGTGCAGAGTATGCGCTACATGAATGATTGACGAGGTTGTATCCTATGCTGCAATCGAGGTTTCGCAGGCGTCCCTGTCTCGGGACCAGGACTTTCCTTATGAAGCAAATCCTAGACAGCATCCTTATGAAACCTATTTTTAACAACTTTTATCATCTCCGTGTGCTGCCAGCTGTGATGGATAAGCGAACAGCCCGTCTGATTCGAGTTATATGGAAAGCCCATGACTCCACGAGGATTCATTTCAAGGCGGCTCCATAGTCAGAACATCCTTCCGAGGTATAAACAGACAGCCAATTGTCTCATCGAATGATAGGCCCGTACATGTACGTGTACATGTCCTGTCGAACCAATGCCCATCAGTCGAATTCAGCATTTAGCGTTTGGCCGACGTAGCCTGGAGTGGTCGGCTGAGGATCCATGGTGGTAATGGGAACGATTGGGCATAGGCGGATTGCTTGCCAGTTGAATAGAAGCCAACGGAACGGTTGATGGTGAATCGAGTGACTGTGAGCTGAATGCATAGGCATCACCCAATGTGAACACTCCGCACGGAGTACCGGAGGTGGAGTTGCGGTAACTGGAAATAGTACCCTAACGAGGTATGCATGTATCCAGCCGGACAGACCCCGCCAACGAATTATCCCTGTTGGGCATAACAAGGCTGGACGAACCGCTTGCCAAGCGTCTCGCACACCAGCTCCAGCTAGACGCGACGTTATAGAGTTGGTTGCATGCCTTATTTTGCCTTTACTTTCTTTTACCTTCGGTAGCTCTTTGGGTGTTTATTTTCTAGTTTCGAGCAGTTTGCTTTACCCGACCTTACCACTATTGCCAGCTGCGCAAGGATGACCAACTATTCCGTACGCAATGGATCCAGACTGGTCCGAGGTAAGAAGACGAAGCAGCTACTGTTCTGCTTACCCTGTTGGCCTACACCCGGGACCTCTGCTAATTGGACCATGCTTCTACCCGTTAGATCTCCCGTATACACCTGCCTCCCCGGGACTTAGGGCCATCCCTACCCCCGTCTCAACCCTCTCCTTCGACACGAGCCAAGAGCTTCTATGGGCTGGCAATGAATACGGCCGCGTCTCCTCGTTCTACGGCCCCGAGCTCACGCCATACACTAGCTTCAAGGCACACAGTTCCCAGGATGGAAAGATACACCAGCTTCTGTTCAATGACAAGGGCGTCATTGCCCTTGGTTCCCGAAGCATACACATGGCTCAGAGGAGGGGCGCGCCGCTTTGGACGGTCCAGCATGAGGACATGAAAGAGCTACGCTGTATGACTTGGACATCCAAAGGCACGGCCGAGATCCTAGTCGCAGGCGAGCAGGATAAGATGTTCGTCATCGATGTGAACAAGGGAGAGGTCACCAAGCAAATCCCAACCGAGCATCATTACAAGATCATGAGGCGGAGCCGCCACATCTGTGCCGCCACAACTGGCTCGGCTGTTCACATTCTCGACCCCTTGACCTTCAGAATCAGCAAGGAATGGGCGGCACACGCGGCAACTATCAGCGACATGGACGCCCAACATGACTTTATTGTTACATGCGGTCTGTCCCCGCGTCAGCAAGGGTATACTATGTACGACCCGTTGGTCAATGTGTTCGACCTTAAGCACATGGTGTCCATGCCTCCTGTGCCATTTCCTTCTGGCGCAGCCTACGTACGCATGCACCCACGGATGTCAACCACGAGCATTGTCGTTTCCCAGAGTGGGCAGATGCACGTGGTGGACTTGATGAACCCGAACACTAGCACTGTCAAGCAAGCGAACAATCTATATATGCACATGATAGACATTGCTCCATCCGGCGAGGCCATAGCCCTTGCCGATGCTGATTGCCAGATTCATCTGTGGGGGCCCCAGGGCTCACTCCACTTCGCCGAGCTGGCGAACCCGGTCGAGTTTGCAAGTGCGGAACAGCATCTGCCAGCCATGCCCTGGAGTGATGACGCACCTTTGAGCTCTATCGGCATGCCATACTACAGGGAACAGCTGCTGTCAGCATGGCCCAAGGACGGAGTATACCAAGTAGGAGCGCCGCCGGTTAAGGAAGATCCGAGATATCTTGAGTCCCTGCAGCGTAGGGAATGGGGCCTTTTGGTAAAAATACGCGCAGTCTTCGCAGGAACCAAGTTGAAGACACCCGCAAGCTTGATAAAGAAGAACGATTGCTTAATAAGCCCAAGTTCCTCAGTGAGCAGGCAAGGGGGAACTCGCATGCTCCCGCCGGTACACCGGCTCCTGAAGATCTCGTACCCGGACCCAAACAACTGGTTGCGCCCGTCCAGCTCGAGAGCCAAAAGAACGCAGTATCCCCGATATATAGGCATATCGAGATCCAATACAGCCGATTCGGCATTGACGACTGGGATTTTAAGTAAGTCCGCAACACCACTTGCTTTCCGGTGAACTGCTCCTAATTCAGTACAGGTTCTTTAACAAGACCCAATACTCAGGCCTGACGAATCACATCATGAACAGCTATGTAAACGCTCTTCTCCAGGTCCTGTTCTTCAACCCAGCCCTCCGAAATATTGCTTTACAGCATGCTGCCACCGGCTGCTTTGATGAGTCCTGCCTTCTTTGCGAGCTCGGGTTTCTCTTCGACATGCTTCAAAAGGCCGAAGGGGCGCCTTGCCATGCCTCCAATCTTCTAAAAATATTCAGTTATCAACCCCAAGGTACGTCCAGCTGCGATGAGTCAGACCCCTTCGCATCATCCACTAACATCTTGAAGCTAGCAGCTTAAGGCTCCTGGAAGACTCGTCTTTCGCCTCGCTGCATACCCCAATAGAGCCACATACCTCAATGGAGCAGTCGCGTACCTCGATGCTACAAAACTTTACCCGCTTTCTGCTGGGCAAGATCGTTGATGATTATAATCGAATGGAGTCGCGCTCAGTAGCGATGGGACAGGTAATATCACTCCCCGATTCGTGATGATGCCTTGGCTGACATGGGCCATAGTTACTGGAAACCACAGCTACGAGTTCCATTCGTTGCAACAACTGCACAAGCGAGACAAGTAGGCCAGGCTCGAGCTTTGTCCATGAGCTGATGTACACATCAAATGTAGGTTGGCCGATAATACCCAATGCCCAGGAGTTAGCGCGTTAACGATTTCTAGAAGTCCGGTCACCGACAGGCCAAAAGCGCCAAGATCACATTTTCCCAGATTCTTAAGAAGAGCGTCGAACGTGACTTGACTAGTAAAGGCTGGTGCCAAACGTGCCACAAGTATCAGACTCTCAGCACGAAGAAACTGATTAGAAGTGTACCTACGGTGTTAACGCTTCTCGCTGGTATGCCAAGTGAGGAACATCGCAGGTTATGGGCTACATCGGGCTGGCTTCCAGAAGAAATTGGTATCATCATCAATAATGGCCAATTCTTCTGCTACGAGGGCGAGGAACTGAGGTACCAGCTACAGCGAGGCTATCATGAAATATCCGTCTACTCACTCACTGGCGTGGCCGTCAACATCGAGACGGGTCAGCCATCAAGGGGCAACCACCTGGTGGCTTTGGCGAATGGTAAGCTTTTGATTTTGTGGTTTCAGACCATGTTGTTTGCTTGTTGCTGACACACTGCACAGTTGCTCATTCGACACCAGTGGCACCGAGCGAGAGCCAGTGGTACCTTCTGAATGACTTTCTCATTAAGCCTGTGACTTCTGAAGAGGCGCTGACCTTCAACACGTCTTGGAAGATGCCGTCGGTGATCACTTATCAACGGAAAGAAGCGAACAATAGGCTAGATGCAACGTGGAAAGAGAAGCTGGACACGACCTTGCTTTACGTCGACCTCAAGCCAACGTTGCCTGAGAAGACGTACCGGACACTTGACTCCGAGACTGAGAAGCCAAACTCTGATACTATCATCGCGATTGACACGGAATTTGTCGCAACTTCCAAGGCGGAGGTAATGATCGAATCAGATTCCAACGAGACGCGCATCGTACGTCCAGTCGTGCACGCTCTTGCGCGAGCTTCGGTTTTGCGAGGCAGTGGGCACGATGAAGGGCTCGCCTTCATTGACGATTACATTCATATCAGGGAGCCGGTCATTGACTACGTGACAGCATATTCTGGAATCGTGCCGGAAGACTTGGATCCTCTGCGGACACGACACAATCTCGTACCCCTGAAGATTGCGTACAAGAAGATGTGGATCTTGCTCAATCTCGGCTGCAAATTCTTGGGCCATGGTCTCAAGCAGGACTTCCGTGTGATCAATATACACGTCCCCCAGGATCAGATCATTGACACAAGCGATCTGTTCTTCTCGGCGGCGCGCAAGAGGAAACTCAGTCTACAATTCCTTGCGTGGTGCCTTCTCAAGGAAGAAATCCAGTTGGAGACACATGACTCGATTGAAGATGCCAAAACCGCCCTTAAACTGTACCGGAAGTACCAGGAGTTCCTCGACGCCGGGGTTCTCGAGATCATGCTCCAAGATATATTCAACAAAGGCTCGGCTTACAACTTTAGGCCGCCCACTAAACAACAAGGGCGGACGGAGACGCCACCGGTCGAGGGCGGGACCAGTGGGCCTACGACGCCTGGACGACAGCCCAGAGCAGTCCTTAGCATGGGGAGCAGCCCCGGTTGGACGCCCGGGAATAGCTCCAGAGTGAGATAATCATTCCAGATGGCTGCCAAGAGCATTTCGATTACCATTGGGTTCAGTGAGATCAGCGGTGGATTTCTTCTCAGGATAACCAGCGGCCAATAGAGATATATAGCACGGTAACTTACTTGCGAGACAATGCAGAACATTTCAAGACGAGACCAAGTCCCTAGACGCATCTACCTCTCCTGGGCGACCTCCAGCCGGGTTCAATCTGTGAATTATCGTTCTTTGGCTGGCAAACATTACCTGGTTTAGATAAAGTATCTTCCCAACGGAAAGTACGCCAACGGGACACTCGAATAGCACGTCGTGTGCATACCCTGTTTTTAGGATGGCCCTGCAAACGATTATGAACATGCATAGCTTCATGGGATAGGACTGTGTATTGATTGCTATGTATCCTACATGGCAAGGATGATTCTGCATCTGCGGACCGCAGCCTGAGCTGGGTGAGCCACCGCCCCTTTATATGTCTTCAATGGATTTAATCCTTTCTAGATATTACCTACGCGTACATCATCGAAAATGCCAGCATCGGCTTTGGCGGTGAATTGCTGTGAATCGAATTCAGTGGAAAGTCACAAGTGTTCAAGCCACACTTGACTCAACACACGAGGCTGAGAGGTCGAGGGGCTACAGTCGGATGTGTGGCGGGGATTCTGCCTAGGTATTGCCGGTGCAGAGCTAGGCAGGTTAAGTACAACATTAGCACTATTCTATCAATTGACAGTGGCTCCATCACCCCCCATGCCTCAAGCTCAAGCTGGACCCTACCTATACGACTTTTGCCTTGCCTGCCTTGCCTGCCTTTCCACGACCTGAGCCTACCAGATCAGACCAGAGTACTCCGTAGACTGGAGACCTCAAGAGAGAGAGAAAGAGAGAGAGAGGGCGAAAGAATAGCTTAGCAGCACATGCATGCATGCAAAGGTAAAGCAAGCTCTTCATCTCACCACCTACGAAGCATCACCATCTAACCTCCTCTCCTCCTCTTTCTTGCCCACAGTCGATTCGGAGGGTATTCATATCGAGTTTCTTCTTCTTCGTTTCCATCGATTGTATTAAATCTTAATCGGCTTCTCGAACCCAACCACGCCCACCTATCTGAGCAACGCACGGCTACGCCTGCCCAGCTGCTACGCCGTCCATTTCCTGGTTCTTTGACAATTCTTGGATCCAACCATTGTTCGTTGTTCGTCTCTCCTCCAGCGCCCAGCCCGATTTTCCTCCGCTCCCACGATACCCAGAAACACCACTCCTTCCTCTACACACAAAACATCTCCATCATCCATCAGCCTATTGCGAGTGGGCTGCCGGCGACGAGGCGATTGCATCCCTAGTCGCATGACTTCCGAGGTCGCCCATCTTGGGAGAGCATGCGCCTGGTCTGGTTCGCACACACGACCTCACAATTCACCAGCTTACAGTGACCTGGAAGGAAGCTCTTGATCAAGAAGACGAGACGGCGGCTGCTCCGGGCGACCATCTCAGTAGTGGCAGGGGGAGACATCTACTGTACTAGATTGTTTTCTTCACGCCTACTCAACCCTCTTCAACCCTCCTCGTTCTTCTGACCCCCCTCCCTCAAGCAGCCTCCACCCTCATGGTCCCTCCACCCTCTTCGTCCCAGTCACACTCCAGATCAGGCACCTTCACACCCGCTCCCTCCAATCATCCCATACAGACTGGCGGCTTTGGCCATTCTCCACATCCTTCGCAAGGCGGTAATTTGAGTGCTGGCGCCAGTCCCAGTACCAGTAGCCCGACCACCGGGAACAACAGTCTTACCAAAATCGTCGTTGCCCAGGTCTTCCTTCTTCTGACCACACTCAAGGACGATACAGACCAAGCCAAGTGGGATTTACAGAGAGAGCAGCTGAGGAAGGTATGCGCATTCCCCGATTGCCAAGCTTCTGACGCGTTCAAGTTGCCCTCGAAACTTGCGGTGCTGCATTCGTGACTACAGCACGCATTCAAGCACCTAGCCCTTCGTCCAGCACACACATCTACCACGGTGAACTTAAAGCTCGTTTGCTAACGTGTTCCCGGGCAGCTTATCAATGATAACGGCATGGAGGTCTTCTCAAAACATTTCACCAGACTGGTGACGCAGAATGCCGGCACCATCTTCTCGGGCGGATCGAACCGACCCAGTTCAGCTAATTACCAGATACTGGTGGAAGAGATGTCCAAGATCTCGACACATGTCGACCAAGCACCGAAGATTGCCGAGTCTATAGAGACGGGCACTGAAGATATATTTCGTGATTTTGACCTGTCGACATTTATGGAGCATTTCAAGTTGGATGCTTTGGAAAAGACAATATTGGCTCTGGCCTTCAAGCTCGGTTCGCGGTCAGATCTTAAGACAAAGGGTTAGTCTTATCGGTGCCTACCTACCTATCCGACAGTTCGATAGTGTGGTTTGTTTGCTAATCTGCCGTCTTTCTCACTCTAGCGGATGCTATTCTCTCGACGAATTTCCCCACATTTGTCAATATCGTCTCACGACCCGACGTCCACCCCAACCTCTCCTCCGATAAACAGGGAACCGACTTCATCGCTCACATAGTCGACCGCTACATCCAAGGCCACCCGCCCAACTTCAACGCCGCCGCTAAATCCGAGCTAAGTCATAAAGTCAAGTCGCGCTGGTCGGGGCCTGATCGTGCACCCCCGATGGAAGTGCTAGCCTCCCTTGATCTGATACGTGTCCTGGGCGAGAAACCGCCCAACGCTCTGGCTCTCTACATCCAGCGGACAGGCGCCGAATTCACACGCGACGAGGAGACATGCTTAGGGTATTTGCAGAATCGACCGGCCAATATTCAGTTAAGTGAAGAGCAGGTTTCATCCGCCTTGACATATACCACCATCAGCTTGACGCCTCGTCACGACCCTTCGGTTCTGGTGGCCGCACTTCGGGGGTGTTCTGCCTGCAGCCTTCTCGTGGCAGGACGTTGTGTCATACTTCGATCAGAGAGATGTTAGAGTATCCAAAGAACAGTTCCTGCGTTTGTATAACGCTTTACTTCCCGTTGCGCAATCCCCTGCCGCCAACGCGCCCAAATTCGACATTCAATTCCTTTGGGGTGGTGCGCACTGGGAGAACCCCGAGACGCAACTCTCCTTCATCTGCGCCTTCGCATCTCTGCAGCCTGGGGAACTGGACGCCAGCACCATCCCTGGATTGACACCCACGTTCAAGCTGGAAGATTACGAGAACTCCTCAGAAGAAGTACGAACCCGCGCCGGCTTCGCAGTTAAGCACCCATTGGTGTCCGTTTCAGCGCTCTCGGCCATTTTCTCCGTCGCCCTGCATTCCATACACGCGTCTCAGAGCATCGAGGCAAAGCGCTTGTTCCAAGAAGTTGTCGTGCCCAACCTGGATATTTTCATAGTATCAGCGTTCGGGGTCCCTAAACCTTGGCCCAACATGGCTGTGGAGACGTTAATCTCGCTCTTCGAGCAGTTCCTTCACAGCCGCTCTCCCCACGGCACTTTCGTGATGGATAGCATTTGGAGGAAGGACAAAGACTGGGTTAAGCAGAGACTGGTCGACACTCATGCTTTGAAACCTATGGACTTGGGCATCATCTTCGAACATGTCATCGAGCACGGCTGGCTTAATGAGCTTGTCAACCTACCTAATGGCTTCGGCTTTGATCTGGCCGCCTTGGCACACGCCAAAGGCTATCTAGATCTTAGCCAATGGGCTCGCAACAACGCCGAAAGGGGCCCCGAGATATCTCTTTCTCTGCTGCAGTTCTTGATGATCAAGGGAAGTATGGAGTTGGCATATCAACGCCCCCCGGAGGGACAGCAGCCACAGAAGAACAGCACGACTTTGCAGGTTAAGACGGTAGCAGCCTTGCTCCAAATTGTCGAAGATTTCATGCCGAAAGTGCCCATGCAGAATCTTATCACGGTGCAGCGGCATTGCATCATTGTCTTTCCCCGGCTGATCAACTATGGCGAAGGGTATGATGACATCATCGAACACAATAGTCTCGCTGGCAACGCTCTACCACCACAGGCTAATGCCCGAATGGAAGAGCACTATAAGACGATGTACGGCAACGAGGTCCAAGTTAAAGAGATCGTGGAGACTCTAAAGCGGTACAAGCACTCCCGTGAGCCCTTGGACCAGGATGTATTTGCCTGTATGATCCACGGTCTGTTCGATGAGTATAGTCATTATGTGGACTATCCTCTAGAGGCCTTAGCTACAACAGCTGTGCTGTTTGGTGGTATCATCTCTCACAAGCTTATCTCGGATCTGCCGCTTAAGATCGGGCTTGGAATGATCTTAGAGGCAGTGAAGGATCATATGCCAGACGAGTCGATGTACAAGTTCGGCCTCCAAGCTTTGATGCAACTGTTTTCTAGGTTCAGGGAATGGCCTGGATTCTGCAAACAGCTCCTGCAGATACCCGGCCTCCAGGGCACTGAGGCTTGGAAGAAGGCCGGCGAAGTCGTCAGGGAGCATGAGGAGGAGATGGCTAACGGCCAAAACGGCACATCTGACGTCTCTGGAGAGCCAATCGCCAATGGTGTCATTGATGATGGCTCGGCGGTGGGATCAAGCGTTTCCCCGTTTGTTTCTGTCAGGGTCGACCCTCCCACAACCAATGGCGGCTTCGAAGACCCGAGCGAGGAAGTCCAAGACAAGATTCAATTTGGGCTCAACAACCTCACCGCGGCCAAGCTCCAAACAATCTTCAAAGAAATCCAGGACAGGCTTGAAGAGAGACATCACCAATGGTTTGCTAGTCATCTGGTCGAGGAGCGCGCCAAGATGCAGCCTAACTACCACGAAGTATACCTAGACTTTGTGAGGCTTTTCCAGGACAAGGGTCTCTCCGCCGAAGTTCTCAGACAGACCTATATCAGCACCGCTCGTATGCTCAACTCCGAGGCTACGATGCAGAACTCGACAGAGCGTACCCACCTCAAACACCTCGGCGCCTGGTTGGGTCTCCTGACCATCGCCCGGGACCAACCTATCAAGCATAGAAACATTGCCTTCAAGCAACTGCTAATCGAGGCACATGACACGAAGAGACTTATAGTGGTGATTCCATTCGTCTGCAAAGTGCTGATACAGGGTTCGCGGTCTACCGTATATCGGCCTCCAAACCCATGGCTCATGGACATTCTCCATCTCCTCATCGAACTATACCATCACGCGGAGCTGAAGTTGAATCTTAAGTTCGAGATTGAAGTACTCTGCAAGGACCTTAACTTGGACCACAAGAGCATCGAGCCTTCTCAAGAATTGCTCAATCGAGCGCCGGTGGAGGATGTTGGCGAGTTGCCACTCCCCGATGGGCTGGATACCGTGGACACCATGTCTTTCAATGGCATCGGTAATCCCGTATCAACAGGTCTTTCGCCGCATCCAATGCCTCCTCCTACCATTCCTGACCTCAACGCGCAAGTGCAGGTCCCCCCTGTTAGTGAGATGGTCATCACCACGCAGAAACTGCATGACATCGTACGGACTGCACTCAGCCGTGCCCTTCACGATATCATTCAACCTGTTGTCGACCGGTCCGTCACCATTGCAGCGATATCCACGCAGCAGATGATCCACAAGGACTTCCAGACCGAGCCAGACGAGAACAGGCTCCGAACGTCTGCCATAACTATGGTGAAGGCTACTGCTGGCAGCTTGGCACTTGTTACCTCCAAGGAGCCTTTGCGAGCCAACATTACCAATTACTTGCGTCAACTCTCCAGTGATGTACCTCAAGGCCTCCCTGAAGGTACCATTATCATGTGTGTCAACCTGAACCTGGATCTCGCCTGCACCGTTATCGAAAAGGCGGCGGAAGAGCGGGCAGTTCCCGAAATTGAGGAGCTGCTCGAGACCGAGCTGGAGCTTCGCCGCCACCACCGCCGAACTCGACCCAATGAGGCGTATGTGGATCCGGCTCTCAACCGATGGGCGATGACAATTCCTCATCCTTACAAGCTGTCGCCTAACATGAGCGGGCTAAACCCTGAACAAATGGCCATCTACGAGGAGTTTGCCCGGCAGCCCCGAACTGCCGCACCAAGCAGCAGCCAAGCTCACGCTGCGTCAGCATCGGATGCCACCCGAACCATTGCCAACGAAGTCCTTCAGGAACAATTTGCTGCTGTTCCCAATTTGCCCACTCCCGCCGAAACCCCCTCTCTGCCGCAGGTTCCGGCACAGTTGTCATACCCCCAGGTTCACCAAGCCATGGCCAACGGACGCCCCGCCGCTCATCCGACTCAGATGGACACCAGGCTATATGCGGAAAGGGTGTCCAAGTTCCTTGGTGAATTGCAACGTGCTGCAACTGAATCGCGCGAAGAGCACTTCCTCGATCTGCCCCGTCCTCATCAAGTCCTAGATGTGGTTGATGCTTTGACGCAGCTTATCATTCGAAACTCGCAAAGCTCCGAGGATTTCGCCTTTTATGCGGCGGAAAAGATATGTCAGCTCCTGTTTGAGAGGATTGAACAGGCGAACACGCTGTTCCTTGAGAGCCTTGTTCATGTCCTGGAGCTGCTTCTCAAGATATCAATCGCAGGTTCTGGCGCGGCACTCGTTGAGCGAGTACATTCCATCTTCAACCAGCAGCTCCCTGAGAACTACTTTAACCTGCCCCTCATCACAGCCCTCCTACGCACAGATCTGCTAAACCTCCACCTGATCGACATGGCACTGTCGAAAGCAATGTCCAAGAGGGAAGACGGCTCACTGGAGTTCTTTGAGAGGCTGCTAGACCTAACCCTGTTCAACGACCGTCCAGTCGCGCTCTTTGCAGACTATGTCAGGAGCTTAGAGGGTGCTTGGGGCTGGATCTTCGAAGAGCCTGATCTCGAGGCTGGCCAGCAGCTGAAAGCCAAATTGCAGGGATCGGGGCTACCCCAGCCAGCCGCTCTCGACGACTCGAGTGCCAGCCGCCAGGACCAATACGAATACCTCTTCGACGAATGGATCCACCTGAGTAGCAATCACAGTGCGTCTGAGAAGCTGCTGTCGTCCTTTATCAAGCAGCTGCGTAACAAAGGCTTCCTTGTCACCAAGGAAGATTTTGTTTCGTTTGTACGGACAGCTTTCGATACCTCGATCGCGCTGTACGAGCAGATACTGCATAACGGCGCCAGCCAGGTCGATGGGTATGCGGCAATTGATGCTCTGGTGAAGCTCGTTGCTACTCTGGCCCAAGAGAACATCCTAAGCGTTGATGATGCCTTCGCGGGGGCCAAGAACATCTTCGAGACGGCATTTGCCGTGAGCGCTCTCGTTCTTAACCACCACCACGTTGCTCGTGGTGAGCATTTCAGCCAAAGAGTCTTCTTCCGATTCTACTCGATGATGCTCCACCAAGCTGCAGACATCTTCGGCCTGACTGCACCCGAAGCAGTCGTTAGACAAGATAGCCTAGAAGTCCATCACCGAGAGCTTGTCCTAAGCTTTGCGAACATCTTGTTCCAACTCAACCCATCACGGTACCCCGGCTTCGCCTACAGCTGGCTTGACCTGGTTCTCCATCGGCGGTTTTTGCCTATTCTGATGAGCGTTGGTGACAAGCGTGGCTGGCTTCCTCTCATGAAGATCACAACCTCCCTGGTCCGATACCTTGGCGACCACCTGAAAGCCCTCGACGTGCCCGATATCGTTAAGGATTTCATCCGCGCAAGCGTCAAATTCCTTGTCATTATCCAGCATGACTACCCCGATTTCCTGGCAGCTAATCATGTGGCACTTTGTGGTTGCATACCGCCACACGCCACGCAACTGCGCAACATCATCCTGTTCGCCTCTCCCCGACAAGAGCCCGGAGACGCACAAGATGTTTCGGCACTTATCAACGATTACGATGTTGCCGCATCATATCTCCAAGACAACGGTTTGCTAGAACTGGTAGAGCAACTCGTTCAAAATGGGCCTTCGGAAGATGCCATTGCTCATTTGACCCATGCGATCAACAAGAATGAAAGGGGCAGTAGCGTGTTTGGCAACGTCCCCGTCAACACGGACATAGCACTGGTCAATGCCGTGGTTCTGTATGTTGGCACCTTCGCTGTCAAGAGAGCGCAGCAAGGCGGGGATATATTCGTCAGCAGTGGCGCAGACATGGCCGCGCTATCAATGCTTGCGCATGAAGTGAGCGCCGAAGCACGATACTTCCTCCTATCAAGCATTGTGGACGAACTGAGGTTCCCCAACCCCTTTACCAGCTACTTCACATCGGCCCTGCTGGAGCTCTGGGGGCAGGACGTCAACGACCCCGAGGAGACGGACATCCGGCAGCAACTCGTACGCATCATTCTGGAGCGATTCTCGGGCTACTGGCCGCAGCCCTGGGGCTTGGTACTCATGACGGTGGAGCTCACCAAGAACGATAAATATCTCTTCTTTGATCAGCCGTTCATCAAGAGCGATCGTGAGGTGCGCGATAAGTTCCAACTCATTTACCGGACTCTCGCTGATATTGCCTAGATCCAAGAGCAATTTGTCGCCATCGTCAGGGCCGCTTAAGTCGTGTCCTGGCCACCTGACAACAGCGGTGGCGTGACTATTCGCTTGGGTAATGACTAGGCTGGGCATGATCTACCACACGGCCTACATTTGATTTTGCTCGAGGCATAGGGCTTTTTGCTTCGGCTCCCCCTATCCCCTATGATGTTAGTATTTCAACGGTGGTCCGAAGGCCGAGGATGGCATGGAATGCATGGCTCGGCCGTTTCAGGATGACTGCGACGACAAAGAAGGAAGTTTTGCGAGGAATGATGATGCCACGACCGCTTTAGATGGTGGAGCCGCGATCATTGTGGACGGAACGAAGCGCATTTCACCGGCGTCCAAGGAGTTCAAATGAAGTTCTCTGTATGAGGCAACGGAAGGCTACTTAGGCATGTAGACCCTTACGAAAGGCCGTATTATTGTATTAATATATAGAAACCTGCCAATCACTGTCTCGCTCTTTGTGCTTGACCTTTGACTAGTTGTGATCCGTGTCTCTAACGGCATATCATTCATTGCGCATCGTGTCGGCGCACCTGAGCAAAGTCCCCTGGCTGCTTGGGTTTTGCACTTGGCCGACCAAAATGCCGGCACGTTGACTGGTTGCGCTAATGTTTACCACCGACGTAGGAACCAGTGATGACATAACCCTGTCCGGTCCAATTGATGATGTAAACAGTATGCAAATGTTGGCATGCAGGGGGCAAGCAAGTAAGGCACTAGGCGCTTGACTCGTTCCTGTTTCTTGCTTGCTTTGGACCTCGTCAGTGCAGATCTCCTCCAGATTCCCCTCCGCATTGCCCGGGAGGACAATCTCGATAGCAAGTACATAGTATCGGTGCCATCTCCGCATTTCGCAGGGGGCTTGGGAGTGCGTGCATGTTCCACACTTGGGGGAACCATTTGGGGCTGCAGAGGAGCGTTCGGCGTATAGTCTTGAGTAGAAGAGTTGCGGGGTATACAGTATGCAAGCCAAATACCGACTTAGCTATGTAGATACTACGTAGAATCCTGCATCGGCACCTTTGCTTCGCCAATCCATCTATGTAGCCTGAGCGATATGCCGTCCTCTTCCCCGCACCGGCAGCGGAACCAGGAGAAGTCGGCGAGTCATAAAGACTTGGACGTAGCGCCTCGCCATGTAGGCATGAACGCACCACCCAACTCTAGGCCCAGAAGCATCACCACTCTCGTAGGATTCGCAATGGCTCTAGCTGCTCTCCTCGCCGGCGTCCTGATCCCCTTGGGGCTCAACCCCTTTTCACAACGGGTGGCCGCCGCCACGCCTCCCCTCCCATCTTCGGCCCAGCTCATTGACCAGAGGAGCTTCAATGTGCTGGATAAGGTGTTGCCGCCATCCGAGGCAAATGCCACTACCGTATGTGACCACCAGACTCTCGCCTTGGGGCGACGGGGGATACTTACAGGGAATTCATAGCTGTTCATATGGCCCGGCGTTACCGAGGAATCCCTCAAGGCCAAACCCTTCCATGTCTACGATGACGAGTTCTACGAGGTCATCGGGTCCAACCCGACACTGACGCTCCTCGCACAGTCGGACAAAGATCCGCTGTTCCACGAGGCCGTCGTCTGGTACCCGCCTACCGACGAAGTATTCTTCGTGCAGAACGCCGGCGCCGCGGATGCCGGTACGGGACTGAACAAGTCTGCTATCATCCAAAAGATCTCTCTGGCCCAGGCCCAGGCCGCCAAGAACGAGACCAATGCCGTGGGCAAGGTCGATGTCATCACGGTGGCATCGAACCCCCAAGTGGTGAACCCCAATGGTGCGTGGTGGCCTCTTCCTCACCCTAAGCACCCGATGGACTAATGCTTGGCTGCGTCAGGCGCCACATACTACAAGGGCAACGTTGTCTTTGCCGGCGAGGGACAGGGGGACAGCATCACATCGGCCTTGTATCTGATGAACCCGCAGGAACCATACAACACAACGGGTACGCATGAGCTTGATCGCGTCGTGAAATCCAGCCCGCGACTGACCACACGCCGTACATAGTTCTGGTGAACAACTACTTCGGCCGCCAGTTCAGCTCGCTGAATGACATCGCCATCCACCCGCGCACCAAGGACATCTACTTCACAGACACCCTGTACGGGTTTCTGCAGGACTTTCGCCCCGCGCCCGGTCTCCGAAACCAGGTGTACCGGCTGGACGAGGCAACAGGCGCCCTAACCGTGGTCGCCGACGGGTTCACGCTGCCGAATGGTCTCACCTTCTCCCCCGAAGGCAACTACGCCTATGTCACCGATACGGGTGCCAACCACGGCCTCCGGGGGTGGAACTACTCAGATCCAGCTTCACTGTGAGTAGTGTGAAGCCTTCTTCCCCTCCCATGGCCACCATCTCCACAGGTGCGCTGACACAGTCAAAGATACCGATTCGACGTGAAGGAGGACGGAACATGGGAGAACCGCAAGACTTTCGCCTATGTGCCATCCGGGGTACCCGATGGTGAGTATAGATAGTACTATGTTCACGGGCGAGTAGACGTTGACCTTCCTGATCTAGGCGTGCACTGTGACGACAAGGGCAATGTCTATGCTGGCTGTGGCGATGGCGTGCATGTCTGGAACCCTTCGGGCAAACTCATCGGTAAGATTTACTTGGGGGCAACATCGGCCAACTTCCAGTTTACCGGCAACAGTATGGTCATCTGTGCCGAGACGGAGTTGTATTACGCGACCTTTGCAGCTACGGGACCACCCATCTTTTGAAGGTTATGGCATACACGCCTTTGAAGTTCACAGGCGACCCGGCAGCAGAGGAGCATATATATAGATATCGTTATATATATATATATATAATCTGCATCTTCTTGGATGCCCTGGTTTACTATGGCGTTCGAGCGCCCTTGTTGTAGCAACAAGAGGCTCACATGCTGCATAGAGCAGTTGCCTCAAAAATCCAAGGCGCACCCGATGAGGCTGTCCTAGCCGGGCTAGCTGATAGCCTCGGTCAAGAGACCGGCCGGATCCAGTTAGACATAGAACTAGACCCCCTACTACTTACTACATAAAATGCCGAGAGGATGGCATACAACTACGCAGCTCTGGCATGAAGTTGCACTACATGACGCACAGGCCATGGCCGGAGTCAGCGACGGCGTCGGAGCGAACAGACATCGGGCCACAGACGGGCCTGTTAGGGGACGAGACCGGTCGCTGGGGCTTGAAAGGCTGACGAGACCAATGGAGCTTAAAAGCGCCTTGCCACATGGCAGCCAGCTCATTGAGTCTTTTTTTCTTTTTTTCTTTCTCTCTTTCTTTCCTTCCCGCCTCCGCCCCCGCCTCTTCCCTTTGGCGATGTTGTGTTCTCCTATGGAAGTCGGACTTGTTGTCGTTGACAAGCCTGGATTTGGTTCCCCAGACAGCCAGCCCCAAGGGCCTCGGTCGAATTGTCCAAACAGAACGAGACACCAAGGGCAGGCCCAATCAGAGACACCGGAGATGGAGGAAGAGGATTGCGACCGAGACCCGGCATCTCAACGTCATGTATTGTCCCCACCAACCCACACCTTCTGGCCCTGCTAGGCCGTCGTCGCGGCAGTCCTAGAGTCTTCCGCCAGCTCGTCTCGCTCGCAAGTGAGACATAGCTGCATATATTTCCATGCCATCGCCAAGCAGCAGGCTGCCTACTGCCTCTTCGGTCTTCTACAGATCTACAGATATACTGTCATGCTGGGCCCTTCGTGTCGTCATATCATTTCCTTGTGCTTACCGACTTATAAGGTTGCAGGGCCACGGTAAGCAGTTCATGAACCATAAGCAGTTTGATCGTTTGTTTGCATCATCCCTTCCCCCGTCCCCCCGTCCCTTCGACTTTTTTTTCTTCTTTTCTTTCTCTCTTCTCCTCCTCTGGACGCGCCGATGGGGCCGGTTGAATGAGGCTCGCATAACGAAAAGAAAAGAAAGCACACACTGTCCTCGGTAACAGGGTGCTAAAAGTCTAGCCGCATTATGCCTGCCACTTTCTGGACTCCGCATCCACGCGATCATTCGGCGAGTTTCTTCCACGGCTAGCCCGTACAAGTAGCATCTTACAAGCCTACTTGTGTACTGGTGCACTGCTAGTACGGGCGGTGGTTAATCGATATGAGGTTAGCAGTCGGCTGGAATGGTCGAGCGAGAGGCCAGGTACTGCGTATATGTATATGTATATCTATCTGTATGTATCTTCTCAGGGCGGCAGATCGAGTTTCGCATGCAAAGACAAGTTGCAACGCCCGACTTCTGCTTCTGGCCAGGTGGAGGGGTCGGCTCGAGCTGTCATTCGCTGGCCGAGATGCATCGCCATGGGCAGCAATGGGACCCAACCACCAGCCGATTTGGACCTCCTGGATGCTACTTTGGGATTCGTGCCTTTCCACCCCCCTTCCCCCTTGTCGCCAGATGCATCTGCCTCTGTTCAATTCACCTGTGTCGCATGCTTCCTGCATGCTGACTTACTTACCGCTCTTTTTTTTCTCTCTCTCTCTCTCTCTCTCTCTCTCTCTCTCTATCTTGGCTGTTTTTCTTCTCTTCCTTGTCGCTCCGGAGAAAGATGCAGAAGTTCAAGTCCGTGAACTGAAAAGAGGGATCATCTTCCGTCATTGAGACATTGCCATCGATGGATCATCAACCCATTACGTATTAATGGCGGCGATCGCGTACAGTACATGAAAGCAAATAGATGAAAAACAGATAATCTTAGCTAAATCATGTGTGAAGAACGAGACCCCTAAAACGGGCAGCAAATCGGACCCATCACTTGCTGTCCAGCAGGGAAGAGATGTGTTCGTCAGCTGGATCCTCCCGGGGGAGCCTGTCAAGTCCAAGTCAAATGGCCCATTGATATTTTTTTCTTCTTTTCTCCCCCCTTCTCAGTCGTTTCCATCTTTACCATTTTGTCCGGAACCCCACCCGTGCCGGCAGGTAAAGTAAAAGTTCGTACATGTTGTACGTAGACTTTGCGGCGCTTGCCAGGGGGTGACATGCAGCCAAAAGCTAGGCATTCCACAGTGATGATACCGCAATTGTGGATGGCCCAATTGTATTCCAGCTAACGCACCGCTAGACAGGGATAGGTGCCTGCTTTGCTTTGGAAGGCAGAGAAAGAAAAAAAAAGAGCAGGAAAAAAAAAAGCCTCTCAGTCCCATATGTTGGTGAGGCAAAGACAGAAGACACAGAGAGAGAGAGAAAAACTGTGTGACCCGGCAGCCTGACACGATTTTGCCTGCTTTGTCGTTGCCTCCGTACAGTACATGCACTTGACTTGACTTGACTTGACCTGACTTTACGTACTAATAGCCGCCCCAGGGGTCTTTCGTTCTCGTTGTCAGGGACCTGGGACCAAAGAGACAAGGAGAAGAACAAGCAGACAACAGGAAGAAGGCTTTTGATGCCTCTCTCTCTCTCTCTCTCTCTCCCTCTTTACCTCTCTACCTACGTCTTGTCCCATTGACAAACAAACGTCTGAGCGCCTTCTTGCCGCCGCCACCCATTCATCCTCAACCCCCTCCCCCTTCCAACACACACTCACACACTCTCACACATCACCATCTGTCTATTCTGTCTGTCTGCCACTAACAACTGTACGATTCAGCAATACCCCCCAGTCCAACCCATCCATCCACATTCCTTCCTGCATTGGCACTGCTGCACATACCATACCTAGATACCTGCATCTCCATCTCTCCTCCACCGCCTTTCCCGCTCATATCAGGTCCTGTCCTGTGCTCTGTTGTGTTGTTGTACTATTATCGCCCGCTATTACTATTATCGTTGCAATACTACTATCGCGCATGCGCTGCTGTGTTGTCTGTGTTAGATCCAGTTCACATCATCGTCCCGTATTTCCCTAATCCCCCTCCAGGTCCTTCATACTTTGTTTGGACCGCGCCGTCTGTGTTTCCTGTTCCTGGTTGACGGTACATCACTCGCATCACCCCCTCCAAAACAAAACCAAGACAGGCAAACCATCTGCCTGCACACCCTTGCACATCATCAACCTGCCCAAGATCCCAGAAGAAAAAAAAAAAGTCCCAAACTCTGTGACTTATTTTGAAACCGCCGCCAATATGCCTTATAATACTCGTCGAAAGTCATTGTCGCTACCCTCGCTGGGAATCCATATACCTTCCTCCCACCCTCGCCACAGCAACAAGCAATCGCCAAACAGCAGCAACGCCAGCATGTCTCCCAAGTCCCTAGCCAGGCCATCTCCTTCAGACGACAACAACCACTCGCGCCCCAGCAAAAAGGTGAAGAGGTCACATGGCCCCGATGCGTCGACGACAGCACCTTCGCCAGCTCTATCCTCAAAAGGCCCGTCCGCCAAGGCTGCGCGCGCAACGCCGCCTCCCTCGCCAGATCTGCACATGTCGATCGAGGAAGCCGACGACCTGGCAGAGACGAAGACAATCGATTTAGAGGGGATCAATGATGACATAGTAGAGGCGGTAATTGTGCAGCTGCAACAGACGCGCAACCGCCCCCATCTGGTCAAGGAATTGGCCAATGTTTTGATGGGTCAGGTCAAGATAGTCCAACAGTAAGTTTGCGCCTTGCCACAGCGCCGCCAACCCCGTCAACCCCCGAAGCGCGTAAGCTGACCCGCCTCTCTCAATCAGATCTGCCAACCCGTGTGCCATCATCTCTTCCCGTCTCTCGTCCTACCTGAAGCGCTCCTGTTGGTCCGCTCTTGCCCCCTGCCCTCTGGCCAAGGAGCTCGAGACGGTTCACCCGCGGCGCACATACTTCTACCTGACTGTCTGCCCTCACCAGCCGTTGCCGGATCCGTCTTCGGCGCAGTTGGCCCAGCGCGCCATCGTCACGCCATCGCTGTCCAGCTCCTCCTCGACTAACGAGGATGCTGAGAGCGCCGATGCCGACCGGAGAAGAGAGCTTAGTCTTTCGCCCGAGATCGATCTGTCATCGCCCGAGTTTGACGATATGGAGGACGACATGCCTATGCCAGGAACCCCTATGGGCTCCGTTTCCATGTCCCAAAGACACCGTCCAATGAACTCCATGTCGCGGAATCCGAAGATCGACGAGCCTCCACTGGAGAAGGACGAGAAGGAATTTACCGAGACGGCCGACGGCTTGCAAAAGCGGAAACTGAGCGGAGGTCTACTCTCGTCTGTTCCTGCCGAGGCCCTGAGGCTAGATGATGGCATGCAACACGAGCAGCTCTTTGGCGGGGAAACGAAAGGTCTAAGCCTGGCCCCGAGCCTACTGCCTCACATGGCTTTCATGACGAGCCCGGCGATGCGTCCCAGCTACATGGTGCCGCCGAAAAAGGACGAGGCTGAGAACTGGCACAAATTCGACGCCATGTTGGATTGGGACAGAAGTCCCGAGACGGTGGAGCTGGATGAGCTGGATGGCCTGCTCAATGACTTTTAAAGATAATGTGTCGATGATTTACTCTAGCCATGAAGGCGTGTCGGGTTTCTGTAAGATGCTGTGCAATTCGGAGTTGGCGATGCGGAGCAAACCAAAAAACGGATCGGTTCCTGGGTACTGGTGTTGTCGGCGCATTTGTTGGATTGATTGGTTGCTTGATTGATTTCACAACTGGCATGTTGGGTATTTGTTCTATGCGTATATGGAGGGGTCTTCTGCTCGCTCGGGCGGGCTGGCTATATCTCTTGTTGAAAACAGAGGAGTATATGGCACGAGGCTTTTGTAGCGAACAGGTTGAGATAAACCTGTGTCGCCTGCCTCCCCAGTCGACGTCGAAGACGCAGTGGGCATGGAATATTGTACACTTGGTATGGGACGAAAGACGGGATGCGAAAAGTTACGAGCTGTTCATGAGAGGCAATTTCTGTACATTTAGAACCTGACTGAGACGCCATCATCGCACACTCGATAGAGCTTTAGAAAGAACGCGCAGCTGTGCGGCCCTTAGGCATGGAGAAGTTGCCGCAACTCCAAGATCTGAAAAGAAATTCCCCCTTCAACCTTGATGGACTCGGACAGCGCACGTGATATTCCTAGGTTCAAACGAATACTGTAACCAAGATGTGGACTGTAGTTGTCTACGGACTCGAGTTGTATCTTGTATGTTGAATATATGCAGCAGTCTATCCCTTCTTTTCGCGGTTCTCGGGGGCTGAGACAGTTAACCAAGAGGACCCCAGGGAGCCGAGCCAGCCACTCCTCGATTCATCGTGACCTGAATCTTGCCCGCCCGTGGGCTTCACGTCTCGCACCCGCAACTCAACCCAGACATGGGTCCCGAGAGTGGTCCAGCCAGGGCGCTGAAACTCGACGACTTCGAGGCCGGGGATCTGGCTCTGGGCCACCTCGACGATGTCCTCAATATTGCGATTCCACCAACACCCGAAACGCTCGAAGTGGCCCTTTGCGCTGCGGTCGAGCAGGCCGTTGACGAGCTCCCACCAGCTGCGGCCATGCTCGAGCAGGATGATGCGGCCCGTCTCGGGCTTCACGGCGGCGGCCATGTTGTGGATCAGCCGCGTCGGGTCGCGCACGCTGCAAAGCCCGAACGTCTGGATCACCGTGTCGTACTTGTCGACGCCCCGGGGCGGTGCGGGGAGCGGGGACTGCGCAGCATCGCCCTGCACGACGCGCACCTTGCCGCGCAGGAGGTGGACGCCGCTACCCGCTTGCGATTGGGCGGCCAGCTGCTCGAAGTTTGGCTGCTTCGGCAGTGCGTCCTCCATGGCGCCATGCGGGACGACCTGGCGGAGGCGGCGTAGGCCAATGTCCAGCATGGCCGGGCTGATGTCGACGCCGGTAAAGGACTCCATCTCCTGCAGGTCCGCAATGCTTCCCTTGGTGCCCCAGCCGCGCTTGGCGAGCTTGGTGCGGTTGCGCTCGCCAGCGGTCACGTACTCGGCGGTCACGGCGTCCCAGTCGTAGAACTCCATGTTGCGGCCGGTGCCCATGGCGACCTCGAGGACGTGGCCCGTGGCCTCGGCCGCGAGCCGCCGCCGCAGCTTGGTGATGCCGAAGCGCCACTCGGACTTGTCGAGGTGGCGGTCGAAGTCAACGGGCGACTCGATGGCCGGGCGCCCGGTCGGCACCGACGGCTCGCAGCCCGTCACGTAGCGTGGCGCCTCGTCCCGGTTGGCAATCCAGAACGAGGCCGTGAAGGTCCCCAGGCAGAGCGCGGCGGCGCCGGCGCCAAACAAGCCTAGCCAGCGCGTCCGGAAGAGCTGGCTCACGGGCTCGGGCGTCACGGTGCTCGGCTGCTTCGGGAATATGCTCTCGGACGCAGCCGCGGTGGCTTGTGGTGATGAGGAGGGGTGTTGTTGCGTGGGGCTGCCTGCACGATAGGGGAGCGGCTTGTGGTGGTTGCCCCCTTCTTCCCCGATGATGACGAAGAGGAGGCTGCCCGGCTCCAGGAGGCGCGTGGCTGCAGAGGTGATGGCGATGTTGTGCTGCCGGCCTTCGGCAATCGAGCCACCATGCATGGCGTGCTCGCTGGCCGTCTCATGGATCTAGCCATAAACGCGCGGCACGCATAGACCGATGCCATGGCGGCGGCGATGGTCTTGTCTGACTTGTGTCGGCACCCCCTGTCCCATGCAAACTCAGCGGGCTAGAAACAACCAACGGGAGCCGGACGAGTTGATGGCAGTGTCTCTGTCAGGCAACTGGCAATCAAGACCGATGCACAGGCCAAATGGTCGATGGCGACGCGGAAAGTATGATGCCGGATGGGTCAGACTCGCTCCCCGATATGCTTGACTCCTGTCGTGGCTCGTCCCATGTGGGCAGATGATGGTGTCGAGGGGATACCACAAGTTATGGTCTGCTTCTCCTATCCCGCGGCTCCGTGCTCGTAAGTCGTGCTGTGTGTGCTCCCTTCCCACGCACGACAGACGGATTTTCGGGTGAGTGGGGGGGTCCCGCCTCTGTACATCGTTAGTTGGTTAGTGGATAGTGGATGGGTTACCTAAGGGCGCAGGGCGGCGTGGGGAAACCGAAGCTTGATCCGTCTTCCAGAACAATGACGCACACACACGCCTAGACACACACTCGCCTAGACACACACGCGCACACACAGAACGCGAACTCCGTCTGCTGCGACACCCATCCCCCAGGCCCCGACTGCTGTCCATCCCACAATGGCGTCGCAACAGGACCTGCAAGAGCTACTCCGGCTCATGACGGTAGCCAAGGTGCCCATCAAAGACGCCATGATGCGCGTAAAGGCCTTGCAGACCCAGAACCTCCGCAGGTAGATATGTCCCTCTACGTTGCGACCGTAGCATCGCCGTCATCGCACTCTGTGCCTGGGCTCACAATACCTGGGCTCACAATACTCTCATGCCACAGCATCAAGGACATTGCAGAGGCAACCCTTCCCACCATCGAGTCCGCCATCCCCGACCCCAAAGCCGCCCGCCAACTGCACAATGCCTGCAAAGCTCGCGCAAAAAACCCAACTGTTTCTGCTGGGAGCAAGCGTGCCGGCGCCGAACTGCTAGCCCAAACAAACGCCGGCGCCAACAAGCGCAATAGATCCGATGCCCTCGCCGAGTACCAAGATGGGCCCGCGACACTGACGCCGGCCGATTTCGAGGCCTCGCTTACCCTGCCTGTCGAGACAGACGAGGACATCATAAGCTCGACCACCCTGTTGACCAACCGCGCACCCTTGCTTTTGGCATTTGCGGCAGAACTGCTGCGCTACACCATGCCCGAACAGCCGCCATCGAGCCGACTGAGCCTGGCCCAGGCCGTGGTGAGCGCCAACTCGCGGGGCAAGGCCGTCTCCATTGGTATCGAGAAAGGCCCCAGTGCTGACGAGGAGGGCTGGGGGCACGGGCAACCGCGCATGCACATTATGGGCCGCGAGGTCACCGTCTTGAAGCGGGGCGGGTATGAATGGAAAGGGGAAGAAAGAGCCGGCGAGGAGGTAAAGACGGAAAGTCTTCCAAGCACCGCATCTACCGCATCCGCCGCCACGGCTGCAGCCGACGAGCCACATAATAGCAAAGGGAATGCTACACAGACCTGGTCCGCAAGTTCTCCAGTCACCTCAAAGGACTCTACGTTCATTGTTCGGGCCACCAAGCTCGAAAAGCTGTCACAGAGGCAAGACCGCCTACAATCTCTGTTTACGACCATCCCAAACCTACGAGGAGCTGACCACAACGCCTGGGCATATCGGGTCAAAAAACCAGATATGTTTGGCTCTCATGTCATCAGAGAGGACTCCTTTGATGATGGGGAAGGCGGATCTGGCGATTTCATGCTCAAAATCATGCGCGAGACCAACACCCTCGATACGTTGGTCGTTATGACGCGGTGGTACGGCGGCACCATGTTAGGACCCGACCGGTGGCGCATCATACGTCAATGTCTCAAGGAAGCACTGTCGGAGAGATTGAGGGCCACCGGCGAGCAGGCCAGCATAGGCGGCGAAGCGGTTTGGGGTCTTGACCTCGAAGCTATGAGAAGCAAGACGAATGCTACGTCATCGCCGGCGCCGTCGTACTCGGCAGGCGTGGTAGGAATGCCGATCCATCGCCCCGAGTCCGCCAGGGCTTACCTCTTGAAGAGCTTCGCCCAGCGCGTGGGAACTACCGAAGGGGGTCAGGAAAAACCTACGCCGAAGAGAAAAACGGCCAAAGCGCTCGAGGAGGAGAGAGCAGAGAACCTGAGCCGACTACTGGGGGCTATCAGGCTGTTGTACGACAGTTGGGCTAGCCACTTAAGCGCAGATGAACTTGACCGTCGCGCCTGGGGTTGGTACATGGCGGCGCGACCTGAGGTTGATAGCGGACCGGCCGGTTGGGGTGCAAAGGGGAATCTGCAGTTGGCTCAAATCCTAGCCTCACGACGAAAGGATTCACAATGAGCAAGCGAGCGGAGATGCTGGTTACATTGATACCCAAGGGCGCTCAGATTTGGAAGAAGTTACACTGCAGTTCTAAAATTGGCTATGGTGTTGCTGGGAAGAAAGCCTGTGCTTTCTAGTGACTAGGCGAGGCATACTGCACTGTCCGACCGCCGACAAGTAAGCTGCTTCGTTTATCCGACGGTGCACGCCTTCCTCAAGCAGTAACGAAGTTCAGTGGCCCAGCCCAGATCCTCATGCTCCTCCCTTTCCACATTAGCAGCAGAACCAAGAGGAAGGCGCCTCCGCATATGGCAGCTTGTACCCCGAAACTCTCCTTGGTGCCGCGGGCATTGGCCCATCTCACCTGGAAATAGCTGACAATGAAGCCTCCCAGGGTTCGGGCTATGTTGACCCAAGCAGAGACCTCGCCCGATGCTTCGGGGTAGCTGTCGAGGTTATACGACGATATGGCCACGGTGGTAATCATGACGCCGAAGACGTAAAGTCCCCACGATATGGAGGCGGCCATGTAGTGCCACTGGTTCTGCAAAGACTGCCCAAGCAGTACCAGGCCAACCAGCATGAACGGCAACGCTACAACGATGGCTCGCAGGCGTACCTCGGGCTCGAAGTGGCCGTGATGCGTCCTGATGTACCGCTTGGCGAGAAAATCGTGCAAGTAATGGCCAGCGAGCTCGCCCAAGATGACGGCAGTGACAGGGGTGAAGTAGAAGAAGCCGATCTGCTTCAAGCCAAAGCCATAGACGGGGCCGAGGAAAATGGAAAGGGTCGTATTGATGCCCACTACCCATGCAAACGTCTAGGAAGAGGGGATTTGGTCAGCTAGGTGCATGTTCCTACATATGAAAGAGCCTCGAGGCCGGCTTACCAGCAGATAGTAAATGCAGGAGATCGCAACAGTCGGCTTAACCACGACCTTCACAGTTCGCATGCAGGCCTCGGCGAAGCTGTTTCGGAGGTGCCTGGTCTTGTACTGCGCAATCCCCAACAGGCGACCGACTCGACTACCCCGCAGGGGTAGCTCTGCCTTGGTTATGCGCCTGTCATAGAACGTCTCCTCTACGAACAGGATGGTGAGTATCAATACGAGTCCAGTCTCCGCCACGTAGACCCAGAATGGGACCGGCCACGGTTTTGCTGCCGTCATGAAGGCCGCGAGGAGAGGGCCGAGATAGGGGCTGATGACAAAAAACGATCTGAGAAAAGGCGAGGTGTCAGCGAGTTCCAAGTAGGATCATAGCATTTCAAATGGGACTTACGCCCAAAGATTGATCTTCCTTGCCCTCTCGTGGAAGAAGAACATGTCCTGGATGAACATCAAGCCGCCTCCCTGCGAGACCGTCGAGAAGAAGCCATTCAAGATCCGGGCTGCCATGAACGAGTCAAAAGTTGTCGCGGCCGCGCACCAGATGGCCGTGGCCAAGGCGACAACCAAGAAGTAGAACATGACCGGAAGGCGACCAAAATACGCACTGAGTATGACGGCTGAAAGATGTGTTAGGGATGCGTTCTGTATGTCTGTCTACCCGTTCAAGCAGTGGCCTTACTGAATATACCGCCGGCTCCAAGCACTGTGGGTGGTGTGTGGGTGGTCAGCAGAGCAGGAGGACATGGGCAGGACGGTAGGTATTCTTGATACTTACTGAAAACGTTGCCAACCTGTGAGTGATTGACTTCATCCTCGGTCATGTTCCACTCCCTACCCTCGTGTCAGTGCCAGTGTAAGAATCCCAGGTTATACAATACTCCAGAAGACGCACTTGGCTTGAGGCAGCAAGGTCACGGCGCCTGGCGAATACCACACTTAGCAACAGAGGCACCAGCGTCATAGACGAACGAACTAACCTGTCGCGGAACCATAGTCGGGTAGCAAAGCCGAAAAGGCCACAATGAACAAGATGACGTGTTTCTTGCGCCAGGACCAGTTCAAGGGGTCATGGGCATCGTCGCTCGGCTGGGGAATCAGCCTTGTGTGGCCGTCTTTGGCGAGCTTGACCGTCCTGTCGCCAACACCAACAGTGGCGGCTTCTTCGACATCGACCTCGTAACCCTCGTCTTCTTTGTACTCGTGGATGCCGCCGCGGTCACCAGCGGGGTCCGCTGGCTCGCTGTGGTCCAGACGGGCCTCTGCCGTCTCGTCGGCGGCTGTAGGCTTTTCTTCGACGGCCATGGTAGTTTGCGCAGTCTTCCCGCACGAGGCGAAATGTGACTCTAGTGTAGCTGGGGGGGGTAGAAATGATTCGCTAACACCTAGTTGAAGAAAAGTGAATCGTATGAAAGCAAGCTACACGAGGTGGAAATGTGTTGCTATGTCGCATGCAGGTACGGAGCGACCAGATCGAGGAAATCTCAGTTTCTGTCTATCTACATCTATGCCGTTACCACATGAGCTCAGAGCAGGGTCGGCAAGCCAGAGGACCCGGCCCCTCCCAGATATAAGAGTGCCTTCTATAGGTAAAGAGGTAGGTTTCACCCACCAGACCGGGCAGTTTCTACAACACCGAGAAATCTGCCGTGGCATCTAGCCGAGGGAGGGCGGCATTAGCCCAGCGAAGAGGATAGCTATTCGGACAGCTTGCTCGTCGTCAGCCATGTTACAAGGGTTTGTGGACTACTCGAGGAAAATCCGGAAAAGACCTGGTATATACGGCAGTAGTTAAGAACGCTATGCTTCTTATGGGATATCAAGCTTTCCTACGCGGGGTATCAACCCCAGACGTGCCGGCAAGAGCGGAGGTTCTTACACCTCGAGCTGAATCTTCCACTGCAGGACTTCATGCGCTCAGCTGGGGGACCTCGGGTTCCGAGATGTTTACTTGCGTATCCAAGGCGAGGCGAGCAGAGACATGGATATTTTCATTCAGCCCCGGCATCGACTACGATATGATAATGCATGATGCGGTGGTCATGGGGCCTCGCGGAGATCCTGATACCCCGCAGCATCTTCAACAATTTTGGATATATTGAACCAACCCAATCAAAGCCCGTCTGTCGCCTGGGTCGTCTTATACCCCTGCCCACCGGATCTTACAGGTGTGCCGTGGTTTTAGAGTCGTATCTAAACAGGGGCAGGCGCAAGCTAGTTGAAACTATCGCCAACAGCCTTCCGCACGATGTGACCGCTGGCACGCATTGCCCGCCCACTGCCGTTCCATGCGAGCGAGGTATCTCGGCACACTAGGGCACCGCTTCGGTAAGTGTGCTGGCCCAGACAGCCCCGAAAGCGGCTGTGAGGCATACCGAGCAGATGGAGAACACGCGCATGAAGCCGTCGTTCTGCCGGGTCAACATCAGAGAGACGACCACGAAGACGTTCAGCGGTATCCGCATCATGCTGTACACCTTGGCTCGGTTCCCGTCGTCGATCATTCGGCCCTTCAGATAGCCGATGCAGGGCCAGTAGAAGCCGACGCAAGCCTCGAAGAGGCAGAAGAGCCAGAACGTGACCGACTCATCTCGCGGGCCGCAGAGCTTGACGAAGACGAAGTTGGCCATGACCAGCAGACCCACCAGCAGCCGCGAATACTTCAATAGCCGCCGTTGCATGACGAGGTTGAACGTCAGAGAAGCAGCCATGACACACGCCATGTACGAGGAGAAGATGAGGCCATATGGCAATTCCCCTTCTGTCTTCTGCACAGCTTGGAGGGCAGGCACCCAACAAAACACGAACAAGTACATGGAGCCCTCGAACATGGTCGTCGCAAAGACCAACGCCAAGACAGCTGGGCGCTTCAAGACGGAGGAGAGGCTGGGCTGCGATGGCGGTGGCGTCTCGTCATTCTTCGCATCATCATTCTTTTTCTTGTTGTTCGCCTTCTCCTCTGTGGTATGGCCGTAGTTCTCGTCCTGGTGACCGGGTTAGCAGTGGGCGGGTGACTGAGCCGGAAGATAACCTCGGAGGGGCGGGAGGTGACTCACCCAGCACCAAAGTGTTTGCATCGCCATCCACAGAAGAACGGCGCTGGCAACGAACGGGGACTTCTTGGTCCCTGTAAACCTCACCAGGCCCTCGCTGACCACGCCGCTCGCCATGGCTGCCAGGCTGTTGATGGTACCCATGGTGCCGTAAGTGCGCGATAGATCGCAACCTTTGTCCACCAGCTTGCGCTTCTTGAAGTCGGTGACCATCCAGCTGTCGAAACTGCTGAAGAGAATGCTGGTGCTGACACCACCCAGCGCGCGGCCGAGGAAGAGCAAGGGCAGTACCGGCACCATGGTCAGGAAGCACGACAGGGCGTATAGGACGCAGAACAGTACGCAGCTCATCTTGCGGCCGTACTTGTCGGCCAGGGATCCCACGAAGAAGCCGCTGGCCGCACCTGACACGAAACCTGTGGTGAACAAGCTCGACACATGACCAGGGGACAGCCCGTGTTCATCCTGGTACAGGCTGTAGAGATACGGCCCCTGTTCGGCATGTCAGTTTTTCCATACGGCCAGAGTAGTTGTGGGTGCTCGGTCAAGCTACCTGAAGCCAATCTGCGCCCATGGCCAACGCATACGCCCAGTAGAAGTCTCTTTGGGGGTGTTTAGTGTCTGGCGACTCCGCTGGCTTGGCGTTGTCGGACGTCCCGTTGTCATTCTTCTTCTGCAGCTCGCTCGCCCGAGTC
The DNA here is from genome assembly GCF_038363985.1 of Apiospora kogelbergensis. Lineage (NCBI taxonomy): Eukaryota > Fungi > Ascomycota > Sordariomycetes > Amphisphaeriales > Apiosporaceae > Apiospora > Apiospora kogelbergensis. The sequence goes on from NW_027117422.1 coordinate 3,952,021, forward strand.
GGCTGGCTCACCAGGAGAGCCAGGCAGGTGGCGGCCAGCCATGCAAAGTTGTACTGGTAATAGACCATGGCGCTGCAGATATCGCGAGGTGCGGTAGAAGACGGTGGGAAGGATTCGTATATGTCAAGAAGGCTTATTAAGCCGCACACTCACACACAAATCCACGCACATACATGTACAGACACAAAGGGACAGAGGAGCATGGCAGAGGTACACATTTATGAGCATGGCTCGCAGAGAAGGCAGGGAAACAGGCAGGGAAACAGGCCGGCAAGGCACACCGAACACTTGTTCGTTTCAATTAGCCGGACTGCGACCTGGGTTACAAAAGAAGCACGGAGGGACGAGCATACTCTGATGCGACGAATGGCGTTGGAGAATGGGCCAGGGGCACTCGAGTCCCATATATCCGTTTTACTGTCGTGTATGGATGTACATATGTATGTATGCATGTAGACATCTCCAACGGCCGGCAGAGAGGCGACGAGCGGATCCCGGCCGGCGGATAATATGTATACATATACACATACACGTACATGTATGCCATCGTTGCCATGTTTCAACTTGGGGAAACATTGTCGCGCCAGGCCAAGTCGGCCACAAGCCGGCCAAGTCCAGTGCCTCGGGGTTTCTGCTGGCTGGCAGGGTGCCCCGGGCCCCCCCAGGCCCCTAGACCCTTAGGCTTTATTTAGGCTTCTGCTCTAGCTGCTCTGGGTGCTAGGCTTCAATGGGGCCCGCCCGTGCATTACATGTGCCAATCTGCAATCCAATCCACCCATCGACCATCAATTAATGGCCTCTTTCAGACCTCCCGCCTGACCTGACCTTCCTGTTCCCGCCGCAAGGTGCTACATCCGATCCATCTCGAGCTATCTATCCCGTGCGTCAAGAAGAGAGTACATAGGCAGCCAAGACTGTCTCGCTCGGTTCAATCGCTTTGCCTTGCTTAGCCTGGGACAAGGTAGGGCGTCTCATTGCCGAGTTTGAGTGCCATCTGGTGCCCGTCCAGCCGTCACCCGTCTCGCTTACAGAAATTCCTGCTGTGCGAAGCGAAGCTTTCGTTCCCACCTCCCCCCCCCAAAGGACGTCATATTCGATACCAGAACATTGTACCCGGCCGACCCGCGCTGAAAGCTGAAGGCGAAGGCTTCTGCCGGCTGCGGGAACTCTTGGAATCGATTGATCGATTGATTGCCTGACTGATTGACTGATCCTGCTCGGATCCGGCCACTGGTTACTTGGGTGGAAGAAGCAAGCAGCTATGGTCAAGGATCGAGACGGTGACACATCAGCTTCCGTTGGCCAAACGGCTCACGGGAGCCAATCAAAGCGACCGGGGCTGCAACACCATGTCTCTCATGACAGTGACTCCCAGGTCAGCGACCCTGCCTCGCAGCTCTACACCCACCAACGTCCCAAGAAACACCACGTCGTAGGTGGCGGAAGCAGGTTACATCCACGCGTGCCCTCTGCAAAGGCCTTGCACAAGAATATTCATCAAATCGCTCCAGCTGCCAAGCTGACTCACCCCAGCTCTTCCCTGACCCAACAGAACCGCCGCCAGGCTTCCCCTCCCCCGAACGACCGCAGCGGCCTCCCATGTTGCCTGCTTCCCACCGCCGCACCACCTCCGACGTCCGACTCGCCCGGCTCGAATCCCCGGCCTCTTCCAACCTGAAGAAGAGCGCCTCCCATACCAGCATCAAACGCAACCGCTCCCACGTCGACGTCGGCAAACGCGCCAAGTCCGGTGCCGCCATCAAACGCTCCTCCTCCAGTAAAGACGTCAACAAACTCAAGGGTCCGAAGGGTCAGGTCCATTTCGACCTCGGCAATGACGGCCAGGACGAAGAGAACGAGTGGGTAGATGCAAGCGGTTCCGCGTCTCCGTACCTTTCGCGTCGCGGCTCCGTCGTTGGCAGTGGCCAGTCTTCCGCAAAGCCCCCGGCCAGCCCGGAACATACATCAAAATCCCCTTCTCATCACCAGGAGGCAATATCCGAGGAAGAGCGCGGGCGACCCTCTACTCCAGATCGGGAGAGACTCCAGCACAAGGAGTACCTGACCTCTAGGTTACTGCAACGCACGCCCTCGCACGGCGCACCACCCAAAATGTCGTCGGAAACAGCCAAAGTGCAGCCGAATGCCAATTCGCCAGATTCTAACCTTAGCCGGGACTCTTCTGTCGTGTATGGGGGCACTCCCAAGATGGGAAGCGCAGCCGACGAGCTCACCTCGCGCTTTGTCAGCGGCCCCAGTTCCGGGGTCAACGCCGATGCTGGATCTTACTTTTCACCCACCAAGGCATTGTCCACGAGACATACTGGCCTCGAACGGCGGCCCCGTTCCATGGTCAATCTTCAGAAAGAACCTCGAGAAGCAGCTGCTGATGAAAACGAGGGGGACCGTGACAGTGCACTGGCTCCGCGCTCTCGGCGGTCCGGCTACAGGGCCCCGCCCGCCGAGAAGTCGCGTACACAACAAAAGCTCAACCTCCAACGGGCCAGCTCCAGTATGGAACCGGTGCAAGCCGGAAAAGGGGTCAGCGCCATAAGCGCCAGTCCGTTGGTAGGCGGCAGTGCCTACGAGCAACGCGATCCACGCATCGGTAGATTGCTGGAGCGGACTGGAATGGAATACCTTGTTGTGCGAAGATATCAAAACCCGATCGCAAGATCCATCACGCGGCTCCGACAGCTTCCTGGCGCCAACAAGACGCAACATATTCCTAATCAAAACGGCACATACGGCTCCATGCACAGCAAGAAGCCCTCCAGCGTGGCGGGACTAGGTTCGGCTCGGCACAGCTTCGTTGACACGAACGGGTCAGTCTCGAGGTCGCGGCCCGACGCACCGAGACGAGCGCAGTCTATACGGACGATAAGGACCAACGGCGCCAACTCGAGCTTCGAAGCCGAAGACGAGGCCGCCCACGATGGGTTGAGTGGTGCGAGCTACGCCGACGACGACAGCGAGGGTATCACCACGTTGCTACGTAATCTCTGGGAGAAGAATCTCGATTTATCGGCGAGTCAGGATTAGGAGAAACCTGGCCCAGCTGATGAGATTGATGCATTCGGCCGTCTGTTCGACCATCTTACCTGATTCCGACCAGCAAAGGCCAGAACCCTTCATACACTACTACCACGTGGCCTGTGGTGTTAATACCCCCTGAACAGTCTATCACTGGACGTGGTTGCGTAGAATGGACACGTATTCGTAAAGGCGTTTCCGGATTTGATACCCAGGCATGGCTGGAAGGAGCAGGCAATTCGATATGGGTCGGGTCACAGCAGTGCTCCCGAAACACGCGTGGCTTATCTACTACATATTCTCATGGGAGCCTGACTGCGGGCTTGACGACTATAGATGATACCGGACTTGTAGGCCGATGGCTTTCCGGGTGCTCTTGTAAGCGCAGTCTTTGTACTAAACAGTTGTAATGAAAGCTTTAGGTAATCTATCTTTAGACATTGTCCGCATTCGCGCCTCTCTACTCAACCCCAACTGTGCCCGAGTGCCAAAGCGTCAAGGCCTGGCCGTGTGATGTCAGATCGCAAACACATACCACGAAGACGGCGATTGACGCATGGCGAACCGGATCTGGCCCTCCCCTCCATCGTGTCCCCCCCAAGTTCAAGTTCTGCCCCAAGCACCAAGTGCCAAGGGACTCGCCCCCCCCCACCTCCCCGCGCCTCCCGGCTGCGGAGTCTGGGATTGTTGCAGATTGGACAAGCCCAGGCTGCCAGGCGCGGGGGGAGACGAGGTCATCCCACCGCATTGCAATCCAGCATGGGATGCATACCTACATATGTACGTACATACGTGCACGTACCGGAACTAACGTGTCCCTTTTCTTTTTGTTTTTCCTTTCGGGACGGTGGTGCGGTGCGTCACTGATAACCCTTGTATGACTCGGCATGGCTTGGGACCAGAGACACCAGAGACACCATTACGTTAGAAATACTAGGCTGCCCCAACCAGGCGCTTTCTATTTGGTAATGGGCCGCATTTTTGCCCGGCTACTCGAACAACCTTCTCTCCACATGCAAGATGCTACGCTGCCAGGCCCGTCGCGCCGTACCGAGTACCGCGTCCAGGCGGGTTTTTGCCGCCCACGCCCAGTTCGTGCCGCATGCCGCCTGGCAGGCCAAAGTACCCGCGACTTGCTGGGAGCCTCTTTTCATCCGTAACTTTTACCATTACTTATTGCCATAGGATATTGACAGATCTGGAGATAAGGCTAGCGGGCCTTATCATATGCTGCCTTTCTATTCGTCCGCCCTGGCCGTCCGTATCGGCTCGTTACCTGGTCCCTGACGTTATGTGATAAGACTTTTGTCGTCCAGCTATCAAATGCCGTCCTCGTCCAATACACACGCAGCCGACAATGCCAGTGCCGACGTTTGCTTGCGTGACTTTTTTCCTTCTCGTCTCATCGCACCGGGCAATGGCCAAGGTTTGTGCAGTACGTACACCATCCATCCCACATGCTGTGATTTGATAGACGGTCCTGACCGCTCCGTGGTTGCCGAGCTGGAGATGCCATCTTCCTGTTTGCCTTCACTTGAAGCGCGGAACCGACGCCTAACGCCTAGAGCCTAGAGGCCTTGCTCGGTGGACCTCGTAACGTCGTCTCTTGGAAGATCAGCTTTGCACCGGGACAGAACCGCCTAAAGTACTTACTTGCTTGAACCTACTTTTACTTACCCAAGAACAATCTCGAGGCTATCTATCTACAGCCAACGACTGCCGTTTAGTCATCGGCTTCCCATTTCTTACATACATACATACATACTTGACCACTGACATCTAGCCTTTCGCTTTCCGATGTCCCTTGGTCCGTCCTTACCCTCGACGTCGCTTTCTCTCTTCATTATCCCCCACGTGTAGGAGATTGCGACCCCCGCGATTCTGAATCCTATAGCCCGACTAAAAGGCGCCGCAAATGACGTTGATAAGCCTAGCTTATCTCGTCCTTGTCTCGATTATAACCTAGCTTCACTCTGACGAGACTTTGTCCCTGACTCTGCAGTGCACTTCTTGTGCCGTCTTCTCCCTTCCGATCGGCCGTCCACCCTGATATTGGCCCATACCATCATCCATACAGCCCAGACTGACCCACGCCTGAACTGGTCCATCAGCGTTCCTGTCACCTGCAGACACCATTCCCAACCTGCCCCAACTCACTGTTGTTACTCCCCCCTCCCGGGCATTGCGCTTTGCACGATAAGGCATCGCCTCACTGACAAGGCCAAGCCGAAGTCGCCGGCTGAGTCGTCCGCCCCCTTGTCAGTCTACACCCATCCTATCTCTTATCTCCGCGCCTGCCTTATCACCAGCCTCTCAGGTCTCGGGTATTTGGCAGATTGGGGGTGCAACTCTGCTGCACCTGCTGCTATCTCGTGCGCAGTGGACCCTGTTTCTACACCCAGCTGGACCATCCGCCATACCTGACGCTGCATTGGCCATTCATCACCCTCCCTCCGTGGGGATTTACCCACCAGGTGCCGGCCCGCAACCTCCCATATCTCAAGGAACAGGCCACGATAGCCAGCCTTGCTCTTCCTACAACCGAAGTAGCGAGACCGGGTTTGGATTGCCGCAGGTCCCTTTATTGCTGTCATCATGTCTAGCTCGACTGCCGTCCCCGTCCCCAGGACGGCTCCCATTGCCATTGCGCCCAAACCTTCCCGTCTCACCCCCCGTCGGCAAAACAGCGTGACTAATACGTACGAGGCCCTCACAAGTAGCATGAATGGTCATGAATCGGCGGATTCAGACACTCCTTCCAGCGGCACCTCTCTGTGTGACTTCTGCGCCCAACGGAGGATCAAGTGCGTTATGACCGAAGACGAAGAGGCGAGTAGCTGCGTCTCATGTCAAGCCAACGGGGTGGAATGCTCTTTAAACCGAAGCCCCCAACCTCGGAAACGAAAGTTGGCGCGTGACCTGGCGGACGACGGCAACTTTTGGAGAGGGTGAGTCTACCCGGCAGTTTCAGCCCGACTGACCCCCAACTTTTTTTATCCGTCCTTGCGTGGCATGATCGACCGATGAGACGTGGAGGGCAGTAAACGAGACACCGATGGCTGACACGTGATTGGTTCACAGGTCACCTGGGCGGTCTGATAACAGAAGACAACGCCAGCACCAGTCCAGTCTTTCCAGCACGACTGCCAGCAACTCTCTGATTGAAGACATGGCGAACTTCGGGGGCCCAACCCTGCTCAAGCGGACGCTAGGTTTGCAGCATGACCGCTACAGCCAGTACATTGGCCCGACGACGGACTTTGAACCGTCTCTGATCAACCTCTCCCCCTTTGACCCGCAGGATGAGAGCTTACTGGCAAGGGGAACCCTCCGGAAAGTCAGTGAACACGACACCTTTTTGATGCTACCCGACTACACCACATCGGGGCATGAGCACCAAATAGAAGACATCGACGAGATCGAGAGGCTGGTGGCGCCTAACGGCCGGAAGCTAATCGATCTATACTTCCAAGTGGTCCACCCCAGCTTCCCCATCATACAGAAAAGTGTCTTTTACGAGAGGTATGAACGGGACTACCGCGAGTTTTCACCGCCGCTCCTGGCCGCCATCTATATCCTGGCCATCAATTGGTGGGATCTGTCGGAAGAGCTATCGGCAACCCCCGGCCGGATGTTCGCGAAATCGAGAGGATAATGCGCTCTTCTCTGGCCGATGCCATGTGGCGACCAAAGCTCTCAACTGTGCAGGCCGGTCTCCTGCTCTCCCAAAAACCCGAGGGGATCAATGGGCACCGACAGCGCAGCTGGTAGCCATCGCACAAGAGCTGGGCCTGCACCTGGATTGTACCCATTGGAAGATACCGCCGTGGGAGAAGGGCTTGAGGAAGCGGCTTGCGTGGGCCTTGTACATGCAGGACAAATGGGGAGCGCTCGTTCATGGCCGGCCTTCTCATATATTCAGCAACAACTGGGTCGTGCAGCCTCTGCTCCCGAACGACTTTCCAGAAGCAGAATACGACGAGAATGACGTCGAGGAGAAGCTCGAGATCGAGCGCGGGCGGACTCTGTTTGTGCAAATGGTCTACCTGTCCCAGGTCCTGTCAGAGATTTTGGAGACGTTCTATACGCTCCAGGCCATGCATGCCGTCACTAGTGCTGGTCCTCAAGGGACTCACCTGGTATTGTCTTTGGCGAAGCCAATCCAGCTAAAGCTGAAGGAGTGGTACTCGGCAATCCCTGCCATCATCCGCATGGACGGGTCGCTCACACTGCAAAGCAACACTTCGGGTCGACTTTCCAGCATAGGGTATTTGCACTTGGCCTACTTTGCCACCGAGATCACGTTACATCGCCGTATTATCCGCTCGCTGGAGGTGAATGCTCAGGATGTGGATTCGTATCTCCAGCATATCTGTCGTAGCGCTGCCAAGGCGCGGTTAATATCAGCCATGGACTTTGTCAACCGTCTCACGCCTCAGCACCTGCGGTCGTTCTGGTACTTTGCTTCCAAGACCAACTTTGCCTTGATTGGCACATTTGGCTCGCTACTCTGGGCGACGTCGCCAGGGCGAGAGGAGGCGGACTGGTACCGCCGTCGCCTTGGGGAGTACCGCTGGACCTTGAGCGTCAGCAGCAAGCCTGGAGAAGGCAAGGGTCTTACCGAGTTTGCCATGGGGATGCTCGACATATCCGCCGGCCTGCTGAAGCAGCTGCCCGAGAAGCCGGAGCTTAGCCGTAGCGGCAGTGCTATCGAGATGAGCAGCGGTCGCCGCGAGAGCATTCTCGCCATGTCGATGGATGCGCCACGCATGGAATTCCAAAGCGACATGGCCAGCGCGGACGTGAGCGGCGCACAAAGCCCGGGTAGCCAGACGGACAGCAGTGACGAGATGTACGATAACTTTGCGCCAACGGGAGGTCTGGCTTCGATGCGCGAATAAGCTGATTGATGATGATTATGACGGGCCGGCAAGGCATATTGTTTTCAAGCCTCGAGAAATGTGTGTCCCTCGCCCGGACTCTATGAGATATGACTGTGGATCTGGGAATTTAAGGGGACAGAAAAAGGAATGCGTCGGTTGGATGACGCGAGGGCCTGCCCAAGTGACGCCAACATGGTGGGAGAATGGCGTGCTCTTTCACCATCGTTCATTATTAGTGACGAGGCTGTCTGCCGCTCTTGGGTTTCCCTTTCTGTATTGCTGTCGTCGCAAATACCCCTGCTTTAGAGAGCCTATTTGTTGTCTTCCTCTATGCTATTTTCCTTTTCTTTTCCTCGGGTGGTTTCCATCACCAGAATCATCTCCGTGGCACCTCGGTTGTATTTTAAGACGGCGAACTTATGCCGTGACAAAAATAGGTTGATGCTGCATACCCTTTTCCAGTTGATGAAGGAATGAATACTTGGGCAAATTGTTAGGTAGCTACCGCCTGATATATAGCAATCTAGCGTGTGTGCGGCAGATGAGCACATGCGAGCAACCTTTCCTGGTTCCAAACCGCCCTTAACCGACTGTCCTGTCTGTGTACGACATCTGCCCGTGTGAGGTATTCATTGTCTGCCTGAACCAATTGGCGTACGCGGTGCACCCACCTGGGAGGAGCTATTCGTAGCCAGCAACGTAACGACGGGCCACTGACGGCAGCAGGCGGCGAAGGGCGGGGAAACGGGACATGGATCCTTGTCCTTCCACATTGTGCTGGGCGACACACCTACTTGGGCTCACCACCGTTTTCAATGCTCGGCAGAACAGACGAGAGCTCTAACTATCCTTGGGGCATGAGGCGAAGAAGACTTGCACGGTCCTACGTCGTATTGCGAGTTAACAGGCACGCCCAGTCCCTACATACTACTACATGTGCGTCGCAGCTAAACACAGTCGATGTCGTAGACTGCCGTCATCCACATCATCTACCTCCTGACCATCTGCTGCTACCCGAACGGCCTTGCCTCTCGGCCTCCAACAAAGCATCGAACTCCTTCTGTGCCTGGTCCTTGGCATATGCCTTTTCTTCGTCTGCCTCGTTGTAAGAGAAGTCTTCACGGGCGGGTGAGCGAGTCGAGTCTCTCGTTGTCTCGGCACCGTCCTGTCTCGCCCGACCCCACGGGCTGTCATCTTTGGAGCGGTCTCCCCTGGCGAAGGGCGCGGGTTCGCTTTTAGCCTGTTGTCTAATGGTGTCCCACGAAGTAGGTGCGCCTTGAGAGGCATGACTTTGAGCTCCCTGGTGCTCAGACCTTCTGGCAGACGCAGCAACAGGGGAGGCATCATCGTCCTCGAACAGACCATCATCATCGAATGAGGTCTGCCTTTCTTGCCCTCGTGTGCTCATGGCCGTCTGCGCATCTTGTGGTGTCTGCGTGCCTTCACGGCCGCCCCGGCCCTGCATGCCTGGCCGACTAGAAGGCGGTCCAGACCTGCCAGAAGGCCCACCGGCCCCTTGCGGAGAGCCTTGCAGAGGCAACTCGGCGGGGGCCTGGCTTTGTGATACATCAGCCCATGGGTCCTGGCCGGGAGACTGATCTGCACCGGATGTATTGGGTGATGGGTTGATCGCAGGCGGACCACCCTGGGTCGGCTGGCGTTGCCTATGCTCTTTTTGCGCCTGAAGTCTGTGGGAACGAAAATCCTGTTTCACCTGGCTCAAGCGCTGGTCTGTGGCCAAGTCGGCCATTAGACGCGTCCTCACCATAGATCCCACGAAGATGAGCGAGACAAAGCAAGTCAAGGGGAGGTAAGCGGCAGTCCTGATGCCATGCCAGAGCCAAATGGCGTTCTGGCCGGTAACGGCGGGGAAGGAGCGATGGGGGAAGGCGCGGGGATCAAAGGTCTTCATCTTGGGGGTGTAAAGGGGGAATCTGAACCTTTTCCTGCCATTGGCGGCAGCGGCGAGGGCCAGGCCCAGACCAAGAGGGTAGGTCCATGATAGTCGCCTTGAGACGTGGCACGCCGACTCAGCGAGAGCGTCTATCTCGCCCTGGTTCAGCTTGCGATTCGCGGTGGTAGCGGCGCCCACCACATTGGCCACAACGAGCTTCGACCTTCTGGACTGAGTCATGACGTTGAAGAATGAGCGGCGATAAGGGGGCAGTTGATCAAAGCGTACAGTAGCCCCTGGCTCGAAGAAGGAGGCTTCAATCTCGGCCTGTTTCTGACGGGAGAAGGCGGGCCATGGTTTGTGGGCGAAACTGTCGTCGAAGGAGCCGTCGCCGTCGCCGGAGCCGGAGCCGTCGCCGTCGCCGCCGGTGGACGTCATGGCACTTCGTTTCATAAATTCCCGAGGCCTCCTGCGGTACACACAGGTTTTGTGTCGGGCAATGAATGGGCTTTGATGTAGGATCGAGTAAGTGTGTCTGGATGATGACGACAATTGGGTTGCACAGGCTGACAGGCTTTTGTTGGTTGGCCACTAACAGTACCACCAATAGTAGCCACCCCTGCCTGCCTCTAGCACTCCAGATGCCAGGATGCCAGGCCTTCCCCACTGGGGCCGCCGCTGCTGCCGCCCCCCACCCGGCTGGCTTGGCTGTGGCTTTTCGCGTCAATTCAATCTATTGACATCGACCTTGCATCGCGTAATCCGGTCGCGTCTGCTTCAAGTCTTCAGTGTCCAAGTAACGTGTATGCACGCTTCAATCGATGGAAAGCGCGGCCCACCTTGCCATCTGATCTTGATCTATCTGTCCCTCCGACTAAACTGTTCCTCGCGTATCTTTGCTTTCCCAATTGCTGTACCGTCCATGGGCCCGGCTTTGGTGGGAACCCGTCAGTCCAGCCTCCGCCAATCCATGGGAATAGCCTCGAAGCGCTATTGTACATTGATCTCGAAATGCCCCTCCAGAAGTCCTTGTCGGACCAGAACCGCTCATACAAATCCCGCCAACAATGGCAGCGGTCCAAGAGCCACGCCTCGGCCAATCCCACCAACCCTGCCTCCAAGAAGCCATTAGCCCCCGTGTCCGACATGACGAGGAATAAACTCCACGCTTTCGACTACCGTCCCCAGATGCCTGTCCCGGGCGACGAAAACGTTTTTGTCGCCCACAAGACAGCACCGTCCAAGGCCTCTACCCACGATACCTCGGACCAACATGCCACCCCGACCACCAAACTGGCCTGGCAGGATCTCGTTGGCGCCACCGACACAAAGGACGAAGATGAAGACACAACCCCCAGCGAGCGGATTGGATGGGACACGACACAGGATCCCTCGGCTACCTCACTCTCGCCCATGCTGCCACGCAAAAAGGGCAAAAAGCGCGCCCGTAGCTCATCGCCCGTGTCATCTCCTGCCGCCAAATCAAAGTCCAACACGCCAGCCATGGACGTGAAGAGGCTTTGCGCAGCACTCAAGTCACCGCACCCCGACCCAGCCCTGGAGCTATGGGATCGCTTCTCCATGACCAATTCTTCTGCCGCTACCCCCCTTGGTGCGACTCACCCGGACCTTGCTAACATGATGGTCTCGTCCTCCCCACGACCCAAGTTCCTGGCGGGAGCGAACCCCCTCCACCCGACGGTGGACTGCGTCGGGCTATAAGCTGTGGTGCCAACTGGCCCAAAAGGCGTAGGGCGGAGCGTGGTGAATACCGACCGTCCTGTATCAGTACAGTGGCTGAAGGCAGCCCCAGCGGCGGCTCCAAGTCTTCCATGGTCAACATCCTGTTGGAGAGCATGACGGGTGAAATCAACAAGTCGAGCGTGTCGCAGCTACAGAAGCATGCTTCTACGTCCCCGTCTCCCTCAGAGAAGCGTCAACACCGAGAGGCAGCCCCAGCCACGGTCTCGAAACTATCCTCGCAATCTTCTGTCGACTCACACCCCCAAAACGCAGAAGTAGAAGTGCCACAGGCAGCAGACCCAGACCTATCGGAGACCGTCGGGGACACTTCTTCCGACTATGGCGACGACGATTTCGACGACGCACTGATGGAGCTTGATGTGACCATGGCTCCTGCCGACAACAATTGTTTGGAGCCCGTTATGCCCCAGCCGAATACAGAACCAACATCTAAAGTCGCGCCACCAGCGTTGGAGAAGACAATGTTTGATGATGATGATGACGACGATGATGACTTTGGAGGTATGGACGATGATGTATTTGCTGCAGCAGAGAACCTGGTTGCCAAGGCCGAGTCGGCGAGTCATGCGCCGCGTGCCAACCCGCGCAATGTCTCGACGGAAGGAGCTCGGGCTCGGCAGCCGCGATTTGCAGGTGAAGTGCAAGATCTCGGAGACGATGCTTTTGGTGATGATTTCGGCGCGGATTTCGATTTCGAGGCGGCTGAAATTGCGGCCACCCAGTCGGCTAAGCAGAGCAACGTTAGCGGGTCTTTACCACCTGTACGTAACACTCGATAGCAGTAAATCGAATGTGTGCTAAGTACTGTGTTAGGTGGTCCTGAAGCCCAAAGCAATCCAACGGTATCTTGTGACAAATGTCCTTGATCACGAGTATATTACCGAGCTTGGAAGACCGTGTCCAGAGAAGGTACAGCATACCCTTACACCCCCCTTTTCACCTTTCTATTGTTATATGAGCCTGCGTGACTGACCATCGTAGATTCTGCTTGTTCAAGTTGATAGAAAAAAGGAGAGCAAGACGGTCCATCTTCGAGACGACTGGGTCGACACTGCCGTTAGCCCAGAATCGTTTATACACATCATCGGCGAGTTTGAAGCTTCGGGGAGATGCATTATAGACAACAACCAAAACATCCTTATTCTGCACCCCGACCAGCTGATTTCGGCAACAGTCGTGGCAGACAGTTTCACATGCATGCGACGTGCCGTCCTTCAAGATCGAGTGAAGGCCACTAGCGAAGCCTCTGCGCCCCTGGTATATGGCACGTTACTGCATGAGATCTTCCAGGAAGCCCTGTTGTCGAACCAATGGGATGGCCCCTTCCTCAACAAGCTGATTGTGAACATCAGCGAAAAGCATGTGGAAGATTTGTACAAGATCAGGGTCTCGATGAGCGACGCCCGTGAGCATCTTCGATCCAAGATGCCTGAGCTGAGCAGCTGGGCCGCAGCTTTCGTTTCTACCCAACCCAAGACGGATGCCGTTGTCCAAGGCCGCAACGGAGACAAGGCTCTGATGTGTGTCAGTAAGCTGTTAGACGTCGAAGAACATGTGTGGTCGCCCATGTATGGGTTAAAAGGCAATATCGATGCCACAGTTCAAGTGACCATGAGGGATGGCCCGCAGAAAAGAGTTCTTACTGTCCCCTTTGAGGTCAAGACTGGCCACAGGGCCACAGCCAACCATCAGGCGCAAACGGCGCTCTACAACCTGCTTCTATCAGACCGGTATGATATCGAGATTGCCTATGGCATCCTGTATTATATGGAAAGCTCTCAGACCACACGGATCCCCACGATCCGCCACGAGCTTCGGCACATGATCATGCAGCGCAATCAACTGGCCTGCTATGTACGAGAGCGAAGCGTCCAGTTGCCGCCCATGAAGCGAAGCACCAATGCCTGCGGCAACTGCTACGCCAAAGTGCCCTGCTTCATATACCACAAGCTGGCAGATGATGGCGATGCTGAGACAAGTGCCATGAAAGACAAGTTCGACGAAGTTGTCAAGCACTTGACTCCTAGGCATCAGGAATTCTTCCTTCGATGGGAAGATTTGTTGACGAAAGAAGAAAAGGAGTCGCAGAAGCTTCGGAGGGAGCTGTGGACCATGCTAAGCTCGGAGCGAGAAAAGGTTGGCCGATGCTTTGCTAATGTGATGATCGAGGAGGGCTCTGCACTCGAAGAGAAGGGCAGCCCTAAGATCAACCGTTACAAGTACACCTTCATCAAAGACACTCCTCCGGCCGGCTTCTCCTTCCTGGACTCACAGCTTGCAGTGGGCGAGCCCATTGTGGTATCCGACGAGCAGGGCCACTTCGCGTTGGCGCTCGGATACGTCACCTCGGTACGCAAGCAAAAGATAAGTGTTGCGGTCGACCGCCGGCTACATAATGCCAGAATACGCCGTGCGGGCTTCGATGAGCGGAACAACCAGACTTTCGCCAGCATCATGGAAGTCGTGCCAGAAGGAGCAACTCCAGCGCAGAGCCAGGGGATGATCAAGATGCCGCCCGTCCGCTACCGGCTGGACAAAGACGAGTTCAGCAATGGCATGGCAACAGTGCGGAACAATCTAGTCCAGGTCATGTCAAATAACGTGTTTGGTTCTCGGGAGATCCGTAGGCTTGTTGTCGACCTTGCAGCCCCAACCTTCAAGACGGTGACAAGCCAATACACAATCACGGGCCCGGATAGCCTCAACGTGGACCAGCAAAAGGCAATCCAGAAAGTCATGAGCGCCAAAGACTATGCCCTGGTTCTCGGTATGCCTGGTACCGGCAAGACGACGACGATTGCGCATATCATCCGAGCACTAGTGCGGCAAGGCAAGAGCGTGCTGTTGACCTCGTACACGCATTCGGCCGTCGACAACATCCTCTTGAAGCTGAAGTCGGACAAGACCGACATCCTACGTCTTGGTGCTCCCGCTAAAGTGCACCCGGAAGTACGAGACTTTGCCATCCTGGCCAGCGAGCCTAGGAATACATTTGAAGAAATCCACAGCGCATGGCACGATACCCCTATTGTCGCGACAACCTGCCTGGGGGTAAACCATGCTGTTTTCAACGAGCGGACCTTCGACTACTGCATTGTCGACGAAGCATCTCAGATCACACTGCCCATCTGTCTCGGCCCCATCAGATTGGCCAAGACGTTCGTGTTGGTCGGCGATCATAACCAGCTCCCCCTCTGGTTCAAAACGAGCAGGCCAGGCTGGGTGGCCTCGATATCAGTCTCTTCAAGCTGCTTTCCGAGACGCATCCTGATTCGGTGGTCAACCTTGAACATCAATACCGCATGTGTGAGGATGTTATGGCGCTTAGCAACACTCTGATCTACAATGGCCGGCTCAAGTGTGGAACTGAGGAACTGCGCCACCTCCAGCTTGACGTGCCAGACATAAATGCTTTGCGGCACAGGCACTACGATGCAGATACGATTGCGCTTCCGGGCACGCCGAGGTCATTCTGTGCGAATTGGAGATATGCCAGTTGCTGGCTACGCTCTCTGGTTGACCCCGAGGCTCGCGTGCGTTTCATCAATACGGATGACCTGCCCTCGTCCAGAGAGGAGGCCAAGGGGAACCGAATCGTCAATCCCGCCGAAGCGCAAATCGTCACGCAGCTCGTCGAGGCGCTGCTCACCACGGGGGTCCCTGCGGCGGATATTGGCGTCATGACGCACTACCGCTCGCAGCTGTCGCTGCTGAAGCACAACCTCCGCGGCCACGGCTCGTCAATCGAGCTGCACACGGCCGACCGGTTCCAGGGCCGCGACAAAGAGGTCGTGGTCTTGTCGCTGGTGCGGTCCAACGAATCGTGCAACATCGGCGACCTGCTGAAGGACTGGCGGCGCATCAACGTCGCCTTTACGCGGGCCAAAACCAAGCTGCTCGTCGTGGGCAGCCGCAGCACGCTGCGCGGCTCGGGCGAGTCCGAGATGGTCTCGCGCTTCGTCCGGCTCATGGAGGAGCGCGACTGGGTCTACGACCTACCTGCGAACGCGCTCGACGGCCACTACTGGCACGACGAGGGTGCCACACAGAAATCCATGACCAAAGGTCAGAGTCCCCGGAAGAGCAACAGTCCGCCCAAAAAGGCGTACGGAGGTTATGAAAGCAGCAACAACACCAAGAGAGCTGCAACGAAGAAAGGCAGGGTCACGGAGCAGGCGCTGCTCAAAGGGAGACCCATTCTACAGGATATATTTAGCGAGCTTGTGGGCAGTGGTGGCGACCACTGATGTTTGGTTATGGGTAAATTCTGGTTTTGGGGATAGCATACCTGCAAGATTAAGGATACACCAATGAATAGGGATGAAGGGGTTATGAATACTGGAATACACTATATACTATGTAGAACAGTGGCGCCCGTGGTGCGGCCGCCAACGATTTGTCCGATTGGCTTCCCTATAAGAAGGCTCGGCTTGCATGCTCAACATGAAACAGTACAACCAAAAAGTCCGACCAAATATCCATCCAATTGGACCCCATACATAACTAACACCCCTGGTTATTTGAGGATCGACTTCATATATTACTTCATGCGGCAATCCTGGACAAGTAAAATTACGGGTTCCCTGACTCACATCACACCCACTCCGAAAGCCACCCCCAGACTTACTCACGGACAAGCGGCAACGGTCGGGCCCGCCAGTAGACCAGCGCATAGTGTAGGGAGTGACTGGCATGTGCAAGCAACCGTGTCACGCGAACTAGTCGGCCAGGCAGATGGATAGGTAAAATGTAGTGCTCTCTTCATGGTATCTTGAAAAACAAAGCTGCCCTCGCTCACTGGCAGCCAAATGACTAACAAGCGCCGTGATGTCTAGTCTAATCGTCCCTGGCGGTATCAGCATCCTCCCAGATCTCCCCGTACAGTCGTCGTCAAATTAGATGACCTGGCTCATGCATCAAAAACAAAATCAACATTTGGTCTCCCTCATGCCGCCGCCGCCTATGCTGCCGGGTTTATACCGATTGCGCAAACCACCATTATAAGTGCTCTTATAGTTTGTCAATGCCGACCGTGCCGATCCCTCGCCCCCGAAATATGATACATGGCGTTTCCAAGGGAGAGGGAAAAGGAGGTCGGGCGTTTAGAAGGATCGTCGAGAAGGGCAAGACTGCGGTTCGCTCGTGCGCGTACTCCTGAAATGAAAAACAAAACGCCAACGTTCATGTCGCTAAACGATTCGTCGTTTACAGGACGAGGAGCAGGGCCGACGACAGCAGGGCCATGTTGGCCAGGGTCTGGAAGGCACCGCTGGCGGGGACGGGGCTGGTCTGGGAGCCGGTAGCAGCCGAAGTGGTGGGCGAGGCAGCGGATCCGGCGTTGGAGCCGGAGCCGGCGTTGTTGGAGCCGGAGCCAGACTCGGAGGTGGAGTTGCCACCCTTGGGGCCGGCAGTGGCCTGGGTGATGGCCGAAGTGCTGCTCTGGGTCACGCTCTGCAGGGTGGTCTTGCTGTCGGCCTTGCTGCTACCATCCTTGGGGGCAGAAGACGAGGAAGAGGCAGGGGCCGAAGAGGTGGTGGCACCGACGTTGTCATCGGGGGTGGTGAGAACCTTGATGCTCTGGTAGCTGCCGTCGCTGTTGGGGTTCCACTTGTAGGCGGTGGCGCCCTTGACACCGTTGCTGTAGTCCTCGATGGTGATGCTCTTGTAGACGCAAGTGAAGGGGGCCTGCTTGAAGTCGGTGGCACCGCCAGCCCACTGCTTGGTGCCCTCAGGGGAGTCGGGACCGCCAGCAACCCAGGTACCAAGCTTGATCTGCATGGGGGTCTGGGGGAAGCGCGAGCCATCCTTGGCGTCCTTGTAGTTCAGGGTGCGGACGACGGCGCCGTCCACGGTCCAGGTGACCTTCTCGGGGTGTACTCAATACCGTACTTGTGGAACTTGTTGGCCGGGTTGTCGACGCCGTGGAACTTGCCGCGGTCGAAGGTGCTGTCGTCACCCTTCCCGAAGTAGTTGGTCTGGACCTGGGTGTCGTCGTTGCCGACCCACTCGTAGTCAATCTCGTCCAGGTTGTCGGACTGCAGGACGAGACTGCTCACGATACCGGCGCCGGGAGCGGCCTTCATCTCGACCTCGACCTTTCCAAAGAAGATGTACTTCTGGCTAGTAACCGTCGGCGCCTCCTTGTCCTTGTTGATGACGAACTTGGCACCCTCACCGTCGTAGGTGATCTTGGTGCCAATGGCCTCCTTGAAGAAGTCGCTGGGGCCCTTGGTGAAGTCGATGGTCATGGTCTTGGACAGAGCAGCGTCATCCGGGCAGGCTGAGGGAGGCGGGTTAGCAGGCGGGACTCGACCCGGAAGCGGCTGTGGCAAGCGGGCTCGGACTTACTCTTCTTCATGGGGTTGCAGTCAGTGTGAGTCTGAGCAGAGACGAGGCCGGAAGCGGCCAGGGCCACGGCGGTGGCCTTGAAGACGCGGGTGAACATCTTGGTGGGGGGTGGGTTTCTAGGGGATTACAAGAGTAGGGTAGAAAGCAGTAGGAGAACTCGACGTGTTGTTCTAGCGAGCGACGACAACGACAGCGGGTGAGCCTAGGTGAGCGAACGTGGTGGAGGGAATATATAGGGAAGATAGATTCACAGCCAGAAAATGAAGGTGCTGGTCCGGGAATGTTTGCTAGAAGGGGCGGGAGGGATGGGAGGTTTTATCTGCCCGCCGCGCTCCAGGCATCCTCCAGTCGCCCAGTCCCGCCGGTCCCTTGCAGTTGCTCCTACTCGTAAAGCGTCAGATGGAGATCCTTGGGTCGGCTCGGTTTGACACACCAAACCCCCCGGTCGATAATCAGCCCAGCAGCCCAGCCGCCCCCGGCGAGTGTCAGGGACTGCAGGGAAGGGACGACTGCAGGGACGGCCTGCAGGGGGGTTGGTTGGTTGGTTGGTTGGTTGGTTGTTGCCAAGTACATACTGGACGCAGTACTGGGTACTGGATAGGCACTCTGGGTACTGGATAGAAGATAGTCAGTTCTCGAATTGTGGCGCTGTCTTTTCCAGTAGTCGCTCGTGCTAACCGCATCCGACCCAGAAAAGAAGAAAAAGCAGGGGCGTTCCTCTGGGCCGCCCGTATTCCCAGGACCCCTCTTTCCCAAAATAGGCAAGCCACCAGTCGTGCCGCGGTCCGACTCTCTTCTACATAGTTGTAAGTCCCAGTCTCTGTATCCAATTCGGTTCTCCAGTCATTCCATCGTATCGTGCCTGACATGCAAATCCCCATCCAAGCTATCGCTTCTAGTTGCCAGCTACTGGGCTACTGGCTGCTGGTGGCCTCTGCCGTATGCAGCAGATCCGTTGACCACCGCCATCCATCGTCATCATCGCCCTTTCCGTCTCCCGCTCGTATTCTTGATGTGTCGTTGTCCGGCGGTACCAGCCGAGAAAACCCACCCGCCAACACGAAATTGCGACGTCCAGACTGCGCGCGCTTGGTATTCTGGGCAACCACCGTCCGAGGGCATCATCAGGCCAGAAACGACAGGTAGGGCAGGGGTAGGTACCCGGGCTTGCAAAACACGTGCAGCGATACAACATCTACAAATCTCCCGTGCATGCAGTTATCAATAAGCAGGAGGCAAGGATGACACCCGTTGCTTCTGCTGCCTGCGCTTTACCTACCCCCTTCCCCTAGGAATCGACCATCTCATTTCGCCAAAATCCCTCCATGCCCGCACCGCATCAGGCGGTAGCCAGGGTAACATTCCATCCATCGGCGAGCGCACAAGCGTAAACACAGGAGCACGGCGATGGAAGGGGAGGATCATCGGCAGGAAGAAAATAACTCTAATCACTATGGCGATCAGCGACCCTCATAGGGCAATCATTGCCATGTTTGTATGTATGTGTGTACTGCCGCGCTAAATGTCGTTGCTGGGGAAAGCTGGCCGCTGGGAAGACAAGGAGGCTGGAGGCTAGAAAAGAATCAGAAAGAGACGAGAGAACGGCTGCAGAAGCACGTCTGTCAGATGCAGCAGCCCAAGTCCAGCGCACCACCACATGTACTGCTACCTGTCGTGGTACCTCGCCCACTGCTCCCCAGTCGCCAGCCAGGCCAACAGGGCACTGAACAGGGGTCTCGCTCGGGCTCGGCGTTACGGAGACGGAGCGTGTCTGCTGTCCTATCAGCGACCATGTTGTGCGCGCAGGAAGAAGAAAGGGGTTGAAACAATTTCAAACCGACCAAGCCAACCAAGCCAACCCAGCTCGCCACTCATGGGCCCGGAGTCCCGACTTTCTTGACTTTGTTTTATGCCGCGCCCTTTTTCCCTCTCCCTTTTTTGTGCTGCTTCCTGCTAATGTTAATGCTGACGGCACAGCACCGCACAAGCACCGCACCGCATACGCTAAATGAAACGTTCCCATCTGACCTGCAGTTTATGTGTGTGTTAGGTGTGTATGCATGCATGCGGCCGTGGCTGAGTTGACTCATCCATCGCATCATGTCTTTGATCCAGAATAAAAATAACCCCCTCAATTCGTATTGTCCGGGCTGTGTGGCAGTGCTGACTTCTCACTATGTATGTTGACAGCCTGAGTGTGACACCCCAGACTTGGCAGAATTCCTCGACGAGGACTGGACTCCTATCCTGATCGAGCGACCCGCCGCCGGTTGGGATGCTCCCATTTGCAAACCCTTTTCATCCAAAATTGCACAGTCGATTGGCCTACATTCCCCACAAGTCCAATCACAAATTAGATGGCCGTTCTATCGGATCGCGGCACCAGCAACGCCCACTCTTATTCTCCAAAGCAATGTCACTGTGGCAGCCCACTCACCACTACCACCCGCTCGTGATATTAGGTAACCCTTCGCGCCATCCTTAGTCATTCGATACTCTCCTATATTGGGCAAGCCTAAGACCCAAGCGGCGAGGCTAAGCCTATAGTCGCTCAGCTAACCATCCTGAATCGAGTCGAAGTGGGCGGGCAACTAAGGCCAAAATAGATAAGAAGAGAGAGAGAGAGAGAAAAGATTCCGCGAGTGGAATTCTTCGTATTGCAATTGTGGTCCTTCGCCCTCAGTGGAAGATTGTTCCTGGTCTCAGTCTTGTTCGCAAATCTTGGGCCGGCAACTAGCTGCCATCGCATCGAATCAAATCCACCGCATGCACACGAGACTTTCCTGTCCGGGCAGTCGGGCGTGTCGTGTCGTTGTACCAAAATAGAATACAGCAGGATTATATGTCTAGCTGCATCGTGAGTCGAGGGCGCTTGGGTATTACACGACGGCCTGCTCGCCGTCTCCCCCATGAATTGACTATTTCTGCTTCTGCCCGACCGTAGAATCCCAACCGCTGCCATCAACCAACGTAGCATTATGGGATTGGCCGCCGCGGGGCCGCCATCCTGATTCATTTCTGTCGTGATGCCTACATAGATGCATTCCGCCCAAGGTGACAAACGAGAAAACTCCGAGCAGCCCAAGGCAGCCAGGCCCCTCCTTCGTCGCTGGGCTGCACCCACTCCCGCACCCCTGGACCCCCCTGCTGCGATATTACAATTATACATACATACATACGCCCCATCATCGAGGCTCCGACAAGATATATACCATGTGACCAATGCTGGGCGAGAAATGAGGAGAGAATGGTGAAAAGGGGTTATAGTACAGACGTCGGTCTCGGCAGAACCGCCACTAATTGCTCGCCCCCTACACTACGATGTCCTAGCAAGCACGTTGAGATAACCGCCACGAGTAATGGTCCGTGAGTCGAACCCAACATCCTCGTAGTTATCGCTGGTCCGCAGCGAAACTGGTGGCTCCGGCACGTCTTTGTCTGTCTTAATGGCATCCAGCTCCGTTGCCGTCGCCAGATCCGCGAGATGCTGCAGACTCTGGCTTGCAGTCGCTTCCATCGACGTCGACTGCGGAGGCGTGGTTTCGATGTGTTCTGCTATGCGAGCTCGGATGGTCTCGTCCCAGGTTGACGGGGCCAAATTACAGTTGTGAAGCTCCTTCAGGTATTCCGTGGCTTCTTCCCGCACCGTCTCGACCTTCTTCAGCTCCAGGAGCGTCAACGTAGTCAGGGAGAAGAAATGGTAGTTCAAAGGGGTGATAAGCTGCGCATTGGCGGTGAGCAGGGCTACGGACTCCTTGCATGGCCAGAGGATATCACTCGACTTGGCAGTGGTCTGGAACAGATACGCCAGTAGCCTGCAATGCCAGTAGACCATGTGGAGTACTGGGTATGAAGCAGGTGTGATCGTGGCAGGGAGAACTTCTCGAAAGAGTTCCATCGAGAGATTGAAGAACGAGCTAAGAAGGGGGCTGCCCCAGACTCGTGCGACATTGCCTTGGGCGGTGCCAACGCCACTGGAGCAAAGTGCCCCAGGATGTTGGATAAGCGAACGAGATGGTAGCCGTTTTCCCCAAGGAGCGAACTCAGCCCGGGAAGGATCACTACGCTGTCGTTCGGAATAAGCAAGGGGCTGGCGGTGCTGATGGCGTTCCACCTGTCGAGTGAGACCAAAGTCCACCAGGCACGTACGGCAACGTTCTCGTCCGAGTCGAGGTCCAGATCCTGCACTTGATCTACCTGGGCAACGTGCAGTCGCATGGAATACGCCAGACCGACCGCCCGGCCAAGAATGGATGCTTTCGCGGCACCGCCATGCTCACCCTTGAGAGAGCCGGGGCCATAGTTGTCGGTAGCGATGGCGATAAAGATGAGGGTTTGTAGGTGAACCAGATTCGTAACATAGGGACGCTTCGATACGTCAACCTCCCACTCGGTAATCATACGCGTGGCATTCACCATATCACCACTGGCGTAAGGGCCCGTGAAGGATGGAAAGGTTTGCATAGCGCCATGGAGTGCTTCAATGAACGCATCGCGAAGTGTGGTTGGACACTGCGTGAGCTGTGCCTCCAATCGGTCCTTGGACGTGGCTAGTAACGGGAATGACGGATGGATGACCTCGAGATATCTGGAAAGAAAGTTAGTGGTTTGGCTTGTCCGTATGGTTTGTGTGCAGAAACCCACCCATTGTAAGTACTCTCGTCGACCTCGCGGCTCGAGGCAATGCCGTTGAGATCGATCATGCCATCCAGTACACTAGCTGACTGCGGCGGTCCGTCTCCCTCGGCCTTGGAGGCTATCGGGGTCGGCGCCAGGCCATTGGCGGAATAACTTGGTCGAGCGCGTTCGGTAGGGGTGCCGTAGGGCTGAATAGGTCTGGGTTCTGTGCTCCAAGTCGGTTGGCGGGAACTGCCTGGTGTGCCAAACTCGGCCCCCGATATGCTAGAATAGGGTCTTTTACGTGTAGTATCATCCGACTGGGCAGCAGTTCCTTGAAATATGTCCGAAGACTCCCTTCTCGCCGAAACGAGCAGTTCACTCAGCGTAGCATCCCCATGATTGCCTTCACTATTAAGCTTGCCCTCAATATGGTTGATACGGTCAGCTAACTCCTTGATATAGCCTTTGCTGGGCCCACGCTTCTGAGGTATGCGACTGAACATGCACCGAATGTTCGAACGTCGGCAATTTGAGCAAGGCTCCTCTCCTGATTCCGAGGTCGAATCGCACTTGACCTTCTTGCGGCGGCATTCGTCACAAGCTCGCGACACCTTCGACCGTTTCCTGGGAGGTGTGTTGTCCGGAAGATGAAAGTGCGGTGGCAAGTGTTCCATAGAGGCACTGGGTTGCAAGTGCGGCGGGTGCTGGTGGCTCTGTGGCTGGTTGGGCAGGTATTGTGGTTGGGTCTGTTGTTGATGCCCCTGCTGCCCATGCTGGTGCAGGATTTGGTCAGCATCGGGCTGGTGGTCCTGCTGTAAGCCGTGGGCTAGGGCCTGGCCGTGATTTGAGAGCTGGTCGTGCTGTTGATGCATGTGGTCGTGCTGCAGATGTTCCTGCTGCAAGTGATTGTGCTGCAGATGTTCCTGCTGCATATGCTCCTGCGGCATATGCTCTGGGTGCATGTGATCCTGGTGAATATGTTCTTGATGCATATGGTCTTGAGCAATGTGCTCTTGCACCAAGTGGTCCTGAGGTATGTGATCCTGGGGCAGCTGGTCCTGTGACAGATGATCCTGGGGCAGCTGGTCCTGGGGCAGATGGTCCTGAGACAGATGGTCCTGAGGCAAATGCTCTTGGGCCATATGCTCCTGGCCTAGGTGATCCTGAGAGAGATGTTCACCGGTGATGTGCTCTGAGTGCAGATGTTCCTGATGGATAGAGTCCTGGCGCAGGGGCTCCTGATCAAGCGCCTCCCCGTCGAGAGCGTCTTCGTGTTGCTGTAGACCCTGCTCATGTTGATCCAGATCGTGATGTTCGACCATCTGTTGTAGACCAGGATCTTCTTCGGTGGGATCCATTATAGGGATGCCATGAGCAATACCTTGGCTCAACTGTGCAGCAAGCTGGAGTTCTTCGGCACTCGTTATGGCATGTCGGATTTGCTGGCGTGGGGTAGGGGGTCCGTCGAGTTGGCTCTGCTCTTCAGCTGGCTGTTCGAGTTGGCCTAGCTCGTGCTGCTCGTCCGAACGCGTGTTGGTATTGTAGAAAGGGCCGCTGTCTTGGCCCTCGGCAGTGGGCGAAGGATATGACTGCATGACAACATCCTGACCTTCGGCAGCTTCGACCTCGGACTCCTGCTTTTCCATCTTTGACCCAGTCGTCGATGAGGAGACAAATTACACGGGGGTGGGTTGCTCGTTGGGTGGCCAGTTCATCGAGGCTATCGCCAATTGTCCACCATGCAAAATGTGTCGATGCTGTTCTGCAGTTAAAATGGATCTTGTTATTAAAAGTTCTCTGCTCTTCTTCTCCCGACGACTCGGTCGCGACAGCCACGTCTGCGCCTCGGGGCCTCGGACGGTTCAGATATAATTACAGGTCGCTCTACAGATATGTACAGGGTCTCGAATGCTCTGGGCGCGGCAAGCTCACATCAAGCAAGTCGCGACCGCGTGCAATGGAGCTGGAGCTAGCCATGGCAAGCTCGTCGCGGGCGAGCCAATCTGCGATGGCGTGTTGGCATCGCGAGGAATGGTAGCTCATGCAGCCTGCCATATTTGCGACACAAGAATGGGGGTAGGATGGAAAAGTTTGCAATGTGAAGCAATGAATTCTTTGTTAAACGCACCTTGAAGGTAAGCTATTCAATCGAGCAGCTCCGATAATATGGGGATGGAAAAACGTATTGGTGATTGTCCGGACGAGAGACGGAAGAGGAAGAACCTGTCCAGCCGACGACTACTTTTTTTTCTCTCTAGGGAGCAGCCACCTCCGGTGGTGATACGAGCCGTCCTGATTGATTCTCTTGTTACGCCCAGCTTCTCTTTTTTTCGGAGAGATCGGGGAGAAGATTTTGCGAAGCCAAGCGTGTGCAAAAGGCAAAGGCAGGCAGGTGGGGTTCCGCCATTGCCAATTGATTGATTACTGGCCAGAGCTGTCGTGTTAGTTCAGCTCCACTTTATACCTATACCTATCTACTTCTCTGGGCACACAAATAGGCCTCTATGCAATCGCGGTGAATTCGACTGATTTCCATTCGTATCAAGAGCGATAGTAGTTTGAGCCTCCAATATCTGCAGAGCGTTTCGACTGTCTACAGCGTGTTCGCCGCCCTCTCGATTGTAACTTCGTCATCATTATTTCGGCTCCCCCAAAAGCCTTTTCCGTAGCTTACACATATCTCCTCGCCTACACCACAATTGTCAGTTCTAGAGAGCACCCAGGTAATCGTGTGGCCCGGCTAAAGTGAATATCAGAATACCAAGCACTTACCCTTAGCAATTCCACCTTCGCCCTTCTTCGCCGTGTTCTTGCCCGCCGGGAGCACGAAGACGGCCATGGACTTCTGCTTCAGCCTTATATCCCAGCACTCGCGAAATTCCGCATTTGGCCTTTCACGGACGCCGCGATAATCGTTTACGAAGCGAGCCTCGTTCCCGGCCTTGGCGGCGTCTACCGCTAAGCGAGCATCACGGTCGATCCGGAGATCGTAGTCCGACTTTTCGTGCTCCAAATTGTGTTGCGGCAGAGCCAAGTCGCTATGCACTACACCATAGTAGGGGATGATGAGCGAACCAGGTGCCAGGTTACGTGTGGCGAACAGCCCGGCTTGTCCGTTCGCCGGGTGTGCTGGCTGGGTGATAGCAGTGATTTTGACCAAGGCGGAAGGCCCCTTGGGGAGAGATAGAGGAATCTCAGATACCAGGTCCGGCCCACGGGTTCTGAGAGCATCGAGCTGTTCTTTGGCCAAATGCGGTGCGTATGATGGCTGTGCGAGGTACAACAGAGCCGGCGGCCAGTTTTTGGGGGCTGTCTTGGATTCTTTCCCCATTGCGAAAGCGAGATATGATATGCCTCCGGTGCTTTGGTTGATTTGCTGTGATGGACTCTGGAGTTGTGGTGAACCGGCAGGCTAGTGGGAGGGTCGCGGCTCAGGGCGGGGACCGGACCCGCTCCGGTGCAGCAGCTCTTGTTGTTTTTTCCCCAAGCATATATGTATGCGTCAGGTGCAGTACATATATGTAGGGAACAAACATGTACAATATCCACATCCAAGATCACGAGGATTTGCATCTGACTTCTCGTCCCCGGTTGAGGGCTGATGCATTCCCTCGAACGACAAACATGCGGGTAAACGTGTGCAAATGGGGTTCCTTGACTTCAGGCTTGGGAACAGGCCTCGACTGCACGCAGGCGAAATAGCCAAGACAAGACGACCCTGGCTGGCACCTGGCTGCCTGGGGGTTGGGGGTTGGGGGGGCAGAGTCAAGTCGTCAGTGAAGACTGCATCGGCCCAATCAAATCGCAGGCCAATTCAACGGCGTGCGAAGGATCTCGCGCCCGCCCAGGTCTTGCATCGTCATGGTGATAAGGTATGTATTTATTTCTTAGCTCATGTACGTGACATGCCTCATTAGGCCATATGCACCTTCCCCCCCACCCGTCTTCCCTGGGGGCCCAAGATAGGAAAAACCGCCCAAGCTTTTGTCCTTTCTCGCCTCGCCTCGACCCAAATCAACTCAACTCGACACGGCACGCCGGGTGACCTATGCCTATGTCCAAAATATTTATTCACTCCGTCCCGACTACTTAAAGCGCCTCCCATCCGCCAATTCGATTCAAGGAGCCGTTGCCGTCACCTATTGGTTAGGACGAGTGTCCATCGTCAAACCCTAATTCCATACAGTTCCTTGCGCGCTGTTAGTCTGACTTGTGTTGCCAATCGCACCAACGGCAGAGAGGCATTTCTTCCTCACAGCCACGATCCAGCCTTACGAGGCAGGATTGCCATCGTCGAACGGCTTGACTTTGCTTAGGCAGCCTACCGGGTCAACCAACCACCACATCTCCGCGCTAGCCGAGGTCCCTGCGCGAACGCAAACGGACAGAGTTTTCCGAGACGACTCGGTCCTTGTGTCGCCGTCCATAACCAGGACAATATTCCGCCCACCGCAATCTTCGATCCGAGAAAGTATCAAACACCCGACGGTTCCTACCGCTACTATCGCACCCCCAATCATGCGGCAATCGCACGAGAGCAGCAATGTTCGTCGCATCATCCGTCCGGCCGTCCTGGGCGCCGCCAAGGTTGCCATGTTGTCCATCTCGGCGGTGACAGCAGCCCCTATGAACGGCCTACGAACCAGAGACCTACACGACGATGAGCCCGAGGCAGAGGGCGGCGCGCTATGGGTACTCTTCGCTATTTCCATGGTGCTAGTACTGTTAGGAGGTGCCTTTGCGGGTCTAACAATTGCCCTAATGGGCCAAGACGGCATATATCTACAGGTCATATCCAGAGATCCCGAAGAGCCTCAGCGTAAGAACGCAAAACGCGTCCATGATCTCTTGGCGAAAGGAAAACATTGGGTCCTCGTCACGCTGCTCTTGTCCAACGTCATTGTGAACGAAACTCTTCCGGTCGTGCTCGATAGGTGCTTCGGTGGCGGCGTGGCTGCTGTTATTGGTAGCACTGTGCTGATAGTGATATTTGGTGAGATTCTCCCTCAGTCAGTTTGCGTGCGCTATGGTCTACAAATCGGTGGATACATGTCTACGCCTGTCGAGCTGCTCATGTATGCAATGGCTCCTGTCGCTTGGCCTACCGCGAAGCTCCTCGATTGGCTTCTCGGGGAGGATCACGGTACTGTATACAAGAAGAGTGGTCTCAAGACCCTGGTGACACTGCATAAATCCCTAGGCGATGTTAGCGAACGCCTGAACCAGGACGAAGTTACCATTATCAGCGCCGTACTCGACCTCAAGCGCAAGCCGGTGGAAGAGGTTATGACACCAATGAAGGATGTTTACATCATGTCTGAAGACACTGTGCTGGATGAGAAGACTATCGATCGAATCCTCGAAGAAGGATATTCCCGCATCCCCATCCACCAGACCGGAAACCCCAACAACTTTGTGGGAATGCTGTTGGTCAAGATCCTCATTTCTTACGATCCCGAAGATGGCAAGCGCGTTAGAGACTTCGCCCTGGCTACACTCCCAGAGACGCGTCCGGAAACTAGTTGTCTGGATATCATCAATTTCTTCCAGGAAGGCAAATCCCATATGGTTTTGATCTCCGAATACCCAGGTGAGGATCACGGCTCTCTCGGAGTTGTTACGCTAGAAGATGTCATCGAGGAGTTGATCGGAGAGTGAGTATTACAAACCCCTTGAACTTGATTGCCCCGACCAACGCTAACGAAACTCAGGGAAATCATTGATGAGTCGGATGTTTATGTTGACGTCCACAGAGCCATTCGCCGGACGCACCCTGCCCCCAAAGCTCGCGTTCAGCGCAAGGATCTCCTGAACAAGGATGCTGCAGTCAAGGACGGCAATTTGATCGATCTGGAGGATGAAACCGGGCGACCCCTTCCGAATCAGCGAACATCTTTTGGCGGAAAGACCGACACTGCAGCACTTTCCAGTAGCCCCAAGACGACATTGCTTATGCGCAGGAGTTCTGCTGGTCATGACGGCCAGAATGCCCGGACTACGGTTCCCATCAAGGCCAACTTCGAAGAAATGAGAGACCATTTCAAGCATCTAGGTCCTTCGAACCCAGCGTCGAACCCGAGGTCCACCAAAGTATCGGCTGTCAAGATCAAGCCTGGAACCGGCGGACAGACCCGGAATGGTTCGGTCGCAACAGAGAATGTTTCCGAGAACATGGTTGCCAATGGCGATGGGACCAACGAGCGTACAAGCTTGCTGAAGCCTCTGATAACCCCCAAGGATGGCGTCCAGGCCTTGCAGCAAAGTTACGGTACGTCGCCAGCACCATCGCTCAAAACCGGGGGCCTACGATCGTTGTCGGCCATGACCCTACCGAACAAACCGAAAGGGGCACGCAGACGAAGGAGTCCCAGAAGGACGAGGATTCCCCCACCACTGTTTCGGGTACGAATAGTGTCGCGTCGTTGCTGCAGGACAGGCGGGCCTTTCGGCGGGGCAACGTCCGCAGTGGCAGCATTACCGAGAACGTTATAGAAGCCGGTGGTATACGAAAAGTCGTCTTGGAAGCTACAGCCTCGGGCGACGAGGGCGAGATACTTGTGGTGGAAAGTCCCAGCCACGCTCGATCCCAAGCCTCCTCAGAGGAGGAGGGCTCGGCAGCCAGCGGTGCGCACGCCAAGGATGGCTCGAATGGCGAGCCCTCCCGTTCGTCCGGAGGTGACGGGAAGAAAAAGAACAAGCGGAAGAAGAAGAAGGGTGGGAAATAGCATTTCCGTCCATGAGCGGATGGGTGCCCTGTACGCTTTGTAAACAATACTGCTTTTTGTACCACTGTATTTTAGAATATTAATACTTTATTCACGACTATAGCGAATAATGTGGATTGCTTATTTCATCCTCGCTTAGTATTTACCTGACGGATGAGCGGGGCTGACTCTTTTATAAGATGCGTCCCAAGGTGCCTGCTTAGATTGCGCAAGCTCGTTTCTCTACGTGATGGTCTAGTCATACCAGATGGCATTCATACCAAAGCCGGGTTCGGGGATCCTCACCCTTGCCACGCGGCCAAGATGCTCGTCCTTCCAGCGGTAAATCTCCAGCCAGCCCTCCTGGTCGTCGGTGATGGCGATCCACTCATCACTCAATCGCAAGGCGAGACGGCGTTGCTGTGGCCGCCGCTCGTCGGGGTGGGGTTGAGACAGATCTGCTCCTCGATGGAGCCGCAGTCGCGCAGGCGGAAGGCGGCGATGTAGCCCTGCAGGTCGAAGCTGTTGGCGCGGGCCGTGGCGAACAGATAGCGGCCGGAGCGCGTCAGGGCGCACACGTCGCTGCGGTACATGGTGTCGTGGCGGGGGATGCCGGGCGGAATCAAGGGGTAGCTGTGGTGCGTGTAAACGGGCAGGTGCGTGTGCGGGTCGATGACGTACTCGCACAGCCGGTTGCCCGCCTCCATCAGGGCGTACAGGTACTGGCCCGTCGGGTGCATGGCCACCCAGCGCGGGTGATCGCCCGGCGCGGGCGCGTCGACGGACCCCACGAGCGTCAGCTGGCCGCCGTTGCTGCCGTCCTTGCGGTGCACCCACAGCTTGTTGGCCTTGAGGTCGGCCGAGTACAGCCACGTCTCGGTCGGATCGAAGACCATGCCGTGGATGCCCGTGTCGGGCTGGTACTCGTAGTTCTGGACGTTCTCGGCCAGGGCGCCGCTCGGCGTGGTGGTGAAAACGGAACCGTGGCCGGCGTGCTTGTAGAAGGGGTTGCAGTAGACGGCATAAGGTGGCTTCTTGGCGGCCAGGAGGAAGATGGCGCGGGTGTTGGTTTCTGCCGATGCGGCTTGGGCTGCGAAGGGTGTTAAGAGTCGGCGTAGGACGGGCCGGATGGGGGCGACGGTGACGTACGGTCATGGAGCATTGGGTGCGAGGCCTCGTGGACAATCTCGGTGGGACTCCTGACGGCAAAGCTGGACCACTTCTTCATGGCGGCACCATAGATGTTTTTCTTCTGGTGCTGCGGTTTTGGTGTTCAGTCAGCTCTCGCGTCCCTCTGTTTATGTACAACCGCATCTTCAAAGAAAGGGGGGGAGGGCTTACGTCGAAGGCCATCCATGATATGGGCTCGTCATGGGGGATCTCTGTTCGCTTGACCAATTCGCACGTCAGCTTCTCGTCGTCGAAAGCGACGGTGAAGATGGCGCCGGGCGGGGTCCAGGTGCCAACCATCAAGTGATGAAGGGGCATTTTGGCGGATCGCTGAAGACGTGAAGCAGCACGGAATGGGAGGAACATGTGTCAGGCCTGAACATGGCGACGTGGTTGACAGGCACACTATATTGACATGCATGCATGTAGACGGTGGATGGAAGCTCAATTCTTACCCCTCCCTGCATCCCGCGCCCGCCAACAACCAGAGGGGAAGAAAGATGTGCCGCAGCCCATGTTCTGGAATTGCATTGCCGGGTAATCGCTTGTCCGTCTTCTCCATCTCGGACGACGAGTCAGGATGTTGTCTAAGCTGTAAGGTGTGTATGCATGCATGTATCACAACCTTACGCACCCCGCAATCCGTCGGCCACATGGTCCCCTACTAGTCACTAGTTTCCCCCCTCGTCCCAGGGCAATATTTGACCCGGCCTCTGTGCGGGTTCGATTCGGGGGGAAGGTGGCAGTCTAGTCGTCCAGTCGTCCAGCCTCGAGGCCACATCTGCACGCGGTAACGCGGTAATGCGGTAATTGCGCAATCTGGACTCCAACTCCTAGTTGTATGCACACAGAAAGTGCCCTGCCGTGACATGACGCCGGTCCACCGCGATGGGAGATGGCGGGGTCTGGACTCGGAACCTTCATCCATCCTCCATCGCATCCTCAAGTCATGGTCCCTCGTGCTATAAAGCCGCGGCCTGGCCCCTTTGTTTCCCTCGTAGACCATCCCAATCCTGTCCGTCCTTCATTCTTCATATCCCCCCGCTTCCGTCCGCCACCATGTCTCCCAACGCCGCCGATGGCCTGTCCAATGCGGCGCAGAAGCCCAATCCGTCCAGATTCGATCCCTCCTTCACACAACATGTCCTCGACACCATGGGCCCCAAGACCACCGAGCGGAATCGCGTCGTTCTCGGCGCCCTGATCCGCCACATCCACGACTTCGCCCGTGAGGTCGAGTTGTCGATCGACGAGTGGATGGCCGGTGTTCAGTTCGTCAATGCCGTCGGCGCCATCTACGAAGCCTCGGGGAAGACGAGGAACGAGTCCCACCGTGTTTCCGATATCCTCGGCCTCGAGACGTGAGTTGGGCTTTGCACCCACCCGCCCCTGCCGCTGACAGCTGACCACATGTTCTTAGCTTGGTTGATGAGATTGCTCACAAGATTGTGGCCGAGGGCGACGTGGATCCCACCTCGTCTGCCATTCTTGGTCCCTTCTGGTCGCCCAACGCCCCTTTCCGCGACAACGGCAGCACCATCATCCAGGACCCCGCCCCCAACGGGAGGCGGTGCCTGATGCACGGCGTCATCAGCGACTTGGTGACGGGCAAGCCCATCCCGGGCGCCGTCTTCGACATCTGGCAGGCTTCCTCCAACGGAAAGTACGATTTCCAGGACCCCGACAACCAGACCCCCAACAACCTGCGTGGCAAGTTCAAGGCCGACGAGAACGGCAAGTACTGGTTCTACTGCTACCACCCGACGGCCTACTCTCTGCCCACCGACGGCCCCTCGTACACTCTGCTGCAGATGATGGACCGCCACCCCATGCGCCCCGCCCACATCCACATCATGGTAAGTCCAACATCTCGTCCGTGGGGCGGGGAATACCCCGGCTTCCGCTCCCATTTGCGCGGACCGTAGCTGACCGAAGCGTCAACAGGTCACACACCCCGAATACAAGGGCTGCACCACTCAGCTATACCCCAAGGACGACCAATGGTTGGCCACAGACACGGTGTTCGCCGTCAAGGATGACTTAGTAGTCGACTTCACCCCTCTGGAGGGAGACGACCAGGCCGAGATTGAGTTGAACTACAACGTCATCTTGGCGCCCAAGGACTACAAGGTACGGGCAATCGACCCCAAGCATCATGAAAATGGCCGTCACTAACCTAACATCTGGCGGCTTCTAGGGTAAGGCCTTCTAAACATTCCATACCATGACTTTGGGTTTGACTTTGGGCGGTTCAAGGCTTGGTCACAGCGAAAGCCAAGCTGTGATAATAAGGTATATACTATTGCTTACGGAATACCACTGGGCACATTACTGTATAATGCAGTGTAGATAGTGCACATGTATATGTGAGAATGGAGACGATACAAACACAGCAGACTCGGAGGGAACAGTGAAGTGGTATTCATCGCCCAGGCCACTTCAAAGGCAGCGACGACGGGAAGACGAACAAGGCGAAGATGTAACGGCGGACGGCATCACAATGGCCTCGCATGAACCCTCTGGAGACCGGAAGCGCACTTACACGGCTTGGCCAGGCTGCCAAATAATGCTTGGTGCGTTGTTTGGGGCCGACTTGAAACGGGCTTGGCAACCGAGTCCCTTTTTTTATTCTTAT
The DNA here is from genome assembly GCF_038363985.1 of Apiospora kogelbergensis. Taxonomy (NCBI): domain Eukaryota; kingdom Fungi; phylum Ascomycota; class Sordariomycetes; order Amphisphaeriales; family Apiosporaceae; genus Apiospora; species Apiospora kogelbergensis. The sequence goes on from NW_027117422.1 coordinate 3,985,072, forward strand.
ATATGTATATGTATATAATCCCCGTTGGCGGTCGTCCTTTTGAAAGACGTAGTGCAGATCGGGTCCCGGTCGGCAGTCGGGCAGCCAGGGATTCTGCATCTGCCACGGCTCTTGAAACCGAAGGCTGGGCCAATGAGACAAATGGTCCCCGTGAACGAGCCCCCTGCCCTGCAAGGGGGCATCATGTTCCGTCAAGGGTGCCCCCATATGTATGTACATCTTATAGGGCTGGCCAGACCGTGGACTAGATGGATGTCATGTTGCGTGTGAGGGAGGTACCAGCGTGAGACGTCATTCCGTCGACACATCTGTTCCAATCATCTCTCCAACTTAATTGCTTTTTCTTGTATTGCTTTTGGTCGGGTTTCTTTTTGATTCTTTTTTAGTCTTTTTCAATTTTTATTTTGCCCTTTTTTTTGCTTTGTATGTATCTGGGTTGCGCGCTATGTCTCAAAATGCCGGCTTCTCTATAAGTACAGGATGGACCAGGGCTGCGGCTGTTCGCACTAGTAATACAATGCCTTCTGATTTCGCTCAGAGACATGATAATGGATATAGATAACATCTCGAGGGCCTTCAGCCATGCGGGGTTTCCCAGTGAGAAAGCCCCGATAACTAACGGCCGTCGAGTATCATTGGGAGTATCTGTAGAGACTGTATTTGACCTCGCCACCCTGGTGTCGTGCCAAGACCTCCGCCGCCGTGCAAGGCAGGTTATCCCCTCTTCTTCTGGGCGTTGTTCTTGATTGTCGCTGCCCTCGAGAGCAGACGATGGAAACGGTGGCATTGCGACAGGCGCGAGATTTCGCAAATGTGACAAGGATGTGCTGTGTAGCGAGCGGAATGCTCAGAAAGAGCCGCAGCCTCGAGGGGCCCTTGCACATCGAAAGGTTTGTGGCTGCTTGCGCTTCGATGGGTAGGAAACTTCTCGAAAAGAATAAAAGCATTCCAAGCTAGAGCCTCGCTTCCTTAAGCAAAGGCGCCAACGACGGACATGCCAGCAGCTACGGAATGTTAGTTGGGTGTCCGACTGATATCAGGGGTGGAAGTTTAACGAACCTCCGAGCAAGACGCAGCTGAAAGCCTGTGTCTTTTCCTTCTTGGTGAGCTGCTCGGCCTCTTCGGACAAGAAGTCCTCGGCGAGAAGGTCAACCAGCGCAGCGTAGATAAGCAAGCCCGAGGAGCTGGATGACTGTCAGCAAAGGATTGCGCTACAGGGGGCTTTCGAGCCTTAAGACTTACATGGCGTTGAATACACCGACAATGATGAGCCCGAAGGCACTGTTGGGGTCATAGGAGCCACGGGTAGCCAGGCCAATAGCTTGTCCAATGGGAGCGGTGCACCCGAAGGCAACAACAAGCAGCCACGGCCTGATGCTTCCCTTGGGGTAGGGCACAGCAGCGATTCGGGAGCCGAGACCGAGACCTTCGAACATCTGGTGGAACAAGATGGCAACCAAGAGGATAATGAAACCCTCAATGGTGATGGAAATGGTCATGCCGACGAATACCGAGTGAAACAAGATGCCGCCTTCGAGCAGCGTGATGTTCATGGACATCTTCTTGTAGACCATGGGGTCGACGTCCTGGCCCTCGACGTCAAAAGAGCTTTCGGTAACGGCAGGCATTTGCTTCTCCTCGCGGTAAGGGATGCCGGATTGCTTGATCATGTTCATCATCTCCAGGCGTTGGCGCACGTACTGCTCGTAGAAGACGACGAACCATGGCGGCATCTCCGAGTTTGCGGTCATGTCCAGCTCAGGGTTCTGGCCGTTGGCCCTGGCGTTCTCCTCGTACATCTTCTGGGCCACTCTCTTCTCGAAGCTGATATCTTCCTCGCTGCTGAAGCTGTTGCGGTCGTATCGAGGGGGGGCGGGGCGGGGCCTGTGCCCCCATGCCGGCCATCTGTTGCATCATGGCAGCCGAAGGCTGGGCCTCGAAGCCTTTGGCGCCTCCGTGAGAGTGTCCGCCCATCTTGGCGTTTAGCCACATCTCGATGACGAACAGACAGAACATGGAGCCCATCATGATGACACCGGGCATCGGTGGGTAGTCCTTGATGAAGAGGTCGGGAAGGCATGGGTCCGTGAGACTGGCAAAGGCGGTAGGGAGAAGATGCACAAAGGCCGTCGCGATAAGGACGCCTGTACCGAAATGCTTGCAGAAGAAGAAGACCTTCTCGGGGACCTTGAGCCAGGAGATCTTCTTGCATGCGACGGGGAAACCAGCACCTGGACAGCACATGTCAGTACGGGTCGGAGGGGCTAGCCAGCCCTGGAAACCGTCTTACCGAAGATAGAAAAGCCCAGCACCAGGAAGAGGGCGACGACGTGCAAGGGAAGGTCGTATTCTCCGCTCTCCTTCTCACTGCCGCATACGGGCTTCGCATCTGCCATAGCTTCGGCCATCTTGACTACTATATCTTCCGACTTTGATCCGCACTGGGGTTTTGAAAGAAACGCCCCGGGGGAAACGGGAAACGGACAAGAAAAGAACCGTCCGGCGGCCAGAAGAAGAATAGGAAGAAAAAGAGATGGGGAAGAAAAGAGATAAAATGGTTGGGTTAAAAAAAGGACGTCAAGTCCTGGAGAAGAGAAGAAAAGGGAGTAGGTGAAGGGAAAGGAAAGGAAGAGCAAACACACCACCTCTCTATATATTATGGAGATCAAGTATACCAAGACTTGGGGGTAAAAACAAGAAGCGACAGTCAAGCTTTATTATACTCGTTTCTTCAAATTAGTTGGGCACATGGACATAGCGCTGAGGTTATTCGAGCCGAAGCTGGTGCGCGGGCTGTGTAGTAGAGGGAAGGGAGAGGCGCGGTGGACTTGGCTGCCAAGAATGCCGTCCGTTTGAGGCTCATGGAAGCTACGTCGATGAAGCATTCCAATGCCTGTTACGGATCGCCATATGTGCTATGTATGATGGAGTAGCACTGGAGCCGGCGTCTCCACGGATCGGCTCTTTTTTTTTTTGGCCCCCTCTGCCGTCTGCCTCTCTGCTCTCCCTTCTCCCATGGCCTGTCACACTCTGGATCCAGTCTGGAGCAATGGGTTGGGTTGGTGGATGATGTGGCCAGCTCCAGCCACGGCCCAGCGACCGTCATCGCAAACGGCAGGCGTTCGGGGCTGGTGCGGGAGGGACCGATGTGCGAGTGTATCTACATAGGCATGTAGCGTGCGTCGTCTGAGCTTGGTGGAAACACGGCTTCAGATCTGGGTGTCCCCCTTTCGCGTATTCTGATACTTTGAAAACCAGGCTTGTCGCGGATGCCAAGTGCAAGATTCAGATAATCTGATAAACTAGACGAATCCCATGCATTCTGGCAAGTGCTGCCGATGTGAGGAGGATGGGGACGATCCCATTGATAGGGGGCTAGGGGGACAGCGCTCTGAGCTATACATAGATAGGTGATGCCAAGCTGGTTTGGGTCGTCACATCGTAGTACGTGTTTGCTCGCGTGATGATGCTCTTTGGAGGAGTGTGTATTTGAGAGCATGAAACTAGCCCTCTCCACCCGACAGGGGGTCAACCGGGCCCATGAGCTTAAGTGAAGTAAGAATTTATGCATCCATCGTAAGTTCCGAGACAAGGCTGGCTGGCTAAGATTGGGGCCGCGTGTGTGCCGCCTAGGCAGCCTGCGGGTGTATTACTCGCGTGCGTGCGTGCGTGCTTGCTGCCAGCCTGTCACCTGTCGCGTGTCTGTTCCTCGGGGGGCAGGCAGCAGGAACTGGGAACGGTATCAAGGGATTGTGTTTAGGCATCGTCTCGTGGCCTCTAGGGCTGAGGGCTGAGGGCAGAGGGCAGAGGGCAGAGATATGATGAAGTCAGCGGTGGGTGGCGGCGACAAGGGCCCACGTTTCCACCAAGACCAAGCGGGAACAAGCTTGCGAGATCGAAAGTTCAGTTCGGTCATCAGCGAAGAAGTCGGCCGTCTTTCGTCTTTCGTCTTTCGTCAATGGCAGCCGCATGTAGTAGTACGTGTACACATACACACACACATACATACATACTTACAGAGGCTGAGACAGCTGGTGGGGGGGCTTGGCGTTGTTTAAGAACCTGGGGTTCTGCCGAGTGGTGCGCGCTTGATTATGGACTCCGACATCGCCAAGAAAACCCTTGGTGGGCTGGCCAATCACCACCGCCCGCTTTGCTGTTGATCGTCTGTCTATCGCCATTTTGTGTGTCGAATCTGCCACCGTGCGACAGGATTCACGCGGCTTGCATTCGTCCCGATTTTGAATCGAAACGAACCCCCATCCCCCCATCCTTCACCAATCGGGCCTGGCCCGCCAGCTTGCCCCTCGCTAAGACGACAACCGTTGCTATTATTCCTTGGCACATTTCCTCCTCCTCCCCCAAAACACCGGCTTGGGCCATCTGCATAGACTTCTTTCTGCTCGAGGGATGAGGTACAGAGGTAGCCCTCAACCCTCAGCTCTAGGCTCAGCTCCTGGCTTATGAAACGGCCTATCATCCTCGCGCAGTTACAGGTGCCGACTCTGATCTCCCGCCTAAGCAGGCTTCTATCAGTCTTCTGGTAACAGGAAACAACTTCACAGCCCCTGGCCAGCAGTAGTACCCGGAAGTCATAGCTCGTCATAGGTACTGTATCTCCCGTACCATAGCATCTACCGAGTAGTTCCAACTCCATCTCGTCGTCTGTGTCACAGCAAGCGAGCGAGCAAGATGGAAACAAGGACGGCAACCTGGCCCACCAGTGGGAGCCCTCACGGCCATTTGAGTGGGCGTGGTTTACTATAATATTACCAGATTGTGTCCCATCGTGCAGTGATCGGCCTACGTTTGCCATTCCCCAAAACATTTCTTGTAGTATCATTGCTCCCACATAGCCACGCTCGTGCCATACCATCCGAAATGGCTCTCTCTGGCGACTCACCGCCGCCCTCCAACATGCAGTCGCCCGGTATGTTTGTTTCCAGATTTTGCTCCGTACCCATATCAGATCAGATCAGGTCAAATCAAACCAACGCTATGTGGCCCTGCTCGCAGAATGGAAGCCAGCCCATCCGAAGTCCGGACGTGTTTGAGATCTGGCTCCATGCTGCCATTGCATCTTCCCGCTCGGCTGCTTTTACTGTTGTTGACGAGGCTAACCTATTGATCTGCTCGGCAAGACGCAGCTAGCTCTGCGGCGGCTATGCATGACCATGCCAGCATGCCCGTTCCTTCTGGCTCGGCCAGGCCATCCCAAGCTTCCGCCAGCGGCGCCATGGAGAACCTTCCCTCCGCTTCTGAGAAACCTATTTCTGTCATCCAAACTGGGGGCGTGGTGACAACCGGTGCCGATGACACGGCTGACCTTGCCGATCCCATGGACTTTGGCCGTCACCGTCGCGACAATGTCACCCAACGTCAGATGAAAATCGACCACCCCCAAGGCAACAAGAGGAAACTTAAGAAGTTCTATACGCGCCAAAACGAACTTATTGACACGTTCCTAGGCGCCGATGACGAGGAACAGCTCAAGCTCGAGGAGGATGCCCGTGTCGCGCCTAAGATCAAGTTCGCCGTCGTTGGCTCTTTCGTCGTCAACTTCTGCCTGTTTGTGATCCAGCTCTACGCTGCTGTGTCGACAGGCTCTCTCTCGGTAAATGGCACCTATTTTCACGTTTCCCTAGGGGTCGTCTTTGGTTAACCCATGTGCTTAGCTCTTCGCAACTGCTGCCGATGCTTTTGTTCGTAGAATCCTTACCTGGCCCCACCGAAAAGTGACACCAATCCTAACCCTGTAGGCAGATGGACCTTGTGTCGTCCTTTGTTATGCTCATCACCTCTTGGCTGGCCGCCAGGGCCAGCGTGTACAAGTACCCAGTGGTAAGTCCATTTGTATGAAGACGAGCCTTGGAGAAGAACTGCATCTAAACTGCGCATGGGCAGGGAAGGACGAGGATCGAGACCATCGGGATCATCCTTTTCTGCGCCTTGATGACAACCGTAGCCATCCAACTTCTTGTAAGTCTTGTCCCTAGGGGTTGTTTAGCCTCAACTGACCATAGCCCGGGATAACGTAGGTCGAGTCGGCACGAACGCTGGGCGGCGGAGCTACCGAGTCCAAGGAGCTGCACATAATCCCGATTATATTTGTCGCGGTTGCCATTGTCGCCAAGACCAGCATGATGGTCTTCTGCCTGGCATATCGAAAGTACCCCTCGGTACATGTCTTCTTCGTGAGTCATGGCCCTGCAGGCTCCTGACGCACGGCTAACTCTGGTTCTGCCCCAGATCGACCATCGCAACGACATTGTGGTCAACATCTTCGGGCTGGTCATGTCCGTGGTTGGCAGCCGCGTGGTGTGGTACTTGGACCCGATCGGTGCCATCTGCATCGCTCTTCTCATCCTCTTCTCGTGGGTGTCCAATGCTTTCGAGCAAGTATGGCTGCTCGTGGGCAAGGCAGCGCCCAGAGATTTCGTGTCGAAGCTTATATACATGAGCATGACCCATGACGCTCGAATTCACAAGGTCGAAACGGTAAGCAGCCAGACCAAGCAGAGCCCGAGGTCTTGGCCAGTACTAATGCAGACGCAGTGCCGCGCCTACCACGCCGGGCAGAAATACTATGTCGAAGTCGACATCATTATGGGCCAGGAGACACCGTTGCGGGTGTCACATGATGTGGCCCAGACGCTGCAAAGAAAACTCGAGGGTGAGTCATCTGGCGGTCCGACGACATGACGCCAATGCGTGTGAGTTGAGGAGAGGCTAATTTATATCGGTTGCACCTTCCAGGTCTTGGCGACGTCGAGCGGGCATTCGTCCATGTCGACTACGACGCCGACCACGACATCCACGAGGAGCACAAACCGCTGTATGTCAAGAGCCAGTCCAAGTCGAGAAGGACACTGAAGGAAGTTCTGCTCGGGGCCAAGAAGAAGGGAGAAAACGAGAGCAGGGATTGACGGCCAGCAGAGGGATACTAGATACACCACGGATACACAATAGAAGCACGATTTCCTCGCACGACTGAGCCGAGTCGATGCCGGCGTTGACCTGTTGGCTGAAGTTGTAGTCGTAGCGGCAGCCGTCGCTGTAGCTGTGGGGTTTATGGTATGTGGCGGGGTAGATAAAGCGCCTGGCGCGACGGAAGTCGACAGCGCCGCCCTGCCGCCTGCTGTGTGCTGATCCATCCAATCCACGCTAGAGCTGCCGCCGACGGGAAATCGTTCGACTGCTTGTCGCTTGTCTGTGCAATTCTTGCCATTTCAATTCCATCCCGCACCAGAGACCCTCTTTCCCCGAGATCCCTCGCACAACAACACCGCACTCTGGAATAGGCCGCCAGAATGTCGTCGTCGTTCCTCTTGCCTGGCCTGCGGAGGGTTGCCCTGAGGGCTCCCTTCGCTCCCATTGCCTGCCGCCAATGCCTGCGACAACAGACGCGGCAGTCGTCGGTTCGACCTTCCCGAATCTTGCGCATCGTACGACAAGCAAGCACCCAAGCCCAGCCTGCGATGACCACTCTCAACTCGGTCAAATCAACAGCGCCCGCTGCAAAGGCGGCCTGGCCCGAGACAAACTCCAAGGCCGTGGGCTATTGGCTGCTCGGCAGCGCCGCGAGCGTCTTCGGCATTGTCGTCTTTGGTGGACTTACACGCCTGACCGAGTCTGGGTATGTGTCAGGCCCGGATGCCAAACCCACAAACCGCTAACCCTCGACACAGGCTGAGCATAACAGAATGGAAACCCGTCACCGGTTCGCTCTGGCCACAGTCCCAGTCCGCTTGGGAGTCCGAGTTCGAAAAGTACCGTGCGTCCCCCGAGTTCAAACTCCTGAACTCCCATATGGACTTGGCCGAGTTCAAGAAGATATACTTCATGGAGTGGGCCCACAGGCTCTGGGGGCGAGTCATCGGCATGTCCTTCGTCTTGCCCACCATATACTTCATTGCCCGCCGCCGTGTAACGAAGCGCATGGCCCTGAACCTGGTCGGCATAAGCGGTCTGATCGGCTTCCAAGGGGCCATTGGCTGGTGGATGGTGGCAAGCGGTCTCAAGGACGACCTGTTTGCGCCGGGGAGCCACCCTCGTGTCAGCCAGTACAGGCTCACGACCCATTTGGGCACCGCCTTCGTCTGCTATAGCTGGATGTTGCTTGCCGGCCTCGGTGCTTTACGGGCCAGACGTATGGTAGCCGACCCGGCGGCTGCTATCAAGCTCATTGACGCTCTCAAGAACCCCGCCCTCGTGCCTTTCCGCAGATCCGCGACCGCCGTCACGGCTTTGATCTTCGTGACGGTTCTTTCGGGCGCCTTGGTCGCCGGTCTCGATGCCGGTCTGATCTACAACGAATTCCCCAAAATGGGACTCGGTCTGACACCGCCCAAGTCGGAACTTTGGGATAAGTTCTACTCACGCAAGGAGGATGGGTCGGATCTCTGGTGGCGCAACATGCTGGAGAACCCAAGTCTTGTTCAGCTAGACCACCGCATTCTCGCCACTACTACCTTCTTTGCCGTTCTCGCACTCTTTGCTTACTCGAGAACAGGCCGGATCGCCGCGGCGCTGCCCAAGGATGCGAAGAAGGGAGTGCGCGGTATGGTCCACCTGGTCTCCTTCCAGGTGGCGCTGGGCATTAGTACGCTGATCTACATGGTCCCTATCTCCCTGGCTGCGGCTCATCAGGCTGGGGCTTTGGCTCTTTTGACCGGTGCTCTGGTTGCAGGACAGCGACTCCGAGTTCCCAGGCCCGTCATAGCTTCAGTCCAACGAAAGCTCAAGTCAACAACACGGTAGACATTGCCGACAAATCTAACAAGATGTAAACCACAACTGTATCATAGTAGCCCCATCACGCCTCACTCCTCTATCGGACGTGGCCAAGTCTCAGCTTGTCGTCATCCGCCCGTGAATAGCTATAGATGTAAATAATCTTGAAGGAATTACATCATTTCTTCCGATGGACTTCAGCGCTAGGCTTTACCACGCCCCCGGCTCGATCTAATCCAGCTACACGGCACCTGGCGCTTTGCATTACTCGTCCGGTCTTTGCCCTGTGCCTCGAATCCCCATGCTATCAAAGAACGCGTTGCCATTGAGCATCAAGCGATGCCTGTCTAACCGATGGCACCACCAGGGAACGGGCCCGAAAGCCAAGCATCCACATGGTCATCCAGAGGCAGGGGATCATACATGTAGAAGAAAATGAATGGTACTTTCAAGGTTATACGCGGGTTCTGCTCGGCTGGCCAGTCAACCGAAGAACCAACGCCCACGAGTTCCTGAGCTTGTTCTTTGATGCCCAGGAACCCGTGCAGGATCCATATGTGGTGGAATCATATGCCGACCTTTTCCCCGTTAGCCAAGAGACAGAGTTGAGGTCCTTGAATTGATATTTGACCCCGAGGCGCGAGTTACACAGTCGCCACATGCCCACTCAGACTAAAAGGTAAGAATGCCAGATCCCAACCAAACGTCCACAATTTAACGGCCAGGGGCAAAAGACTCTGCTCACGTGTATCCCTTTGAGGTAACACAGCGCAATGGAACATATCCCGAAGGCGTTTCTATACATCCCGAGCTCCCGAGCTCCCGAGCCCATGCCGAGAAGCCTTTCACCACAACTTTCATTGGCTGGCGATGCGAGCGACTCCCCCGCTTCCATCTCCGCGCGGAGGATGGAAGGTATGCATTACGTGAATGATACGGTATGCGGCGGCCTCCGCCCCTAAATGCTCTCATCAGCGAGGGGTCATTCATTATCGACAAAGGTACGGAACAGGCGGCTTTCCCAACATCACTCCTCGCATCAGGGCACAACGAGCAAACGCAACTACTGGGACTAGCTACTATTAGGTACGGGCCGTCAGTCACTTCCATTCGGCACGCGCTTCTGTTTCCATTGCGAGTGCCAGTACATCGCCATGCCAAAGCCCAGCAGCCCCTATTTCCAAGTGCCGACAGTGGACATTGGGCCTTACTTGAGCGACCCATCTTCCCTTGCAGCGGCTGACGTTGTGGATGCCATCGGGCAAGCTTGTACCACCAGCGGCTTCTTCCAGATTGTCAACCATGGTATCTCCAGGGAACTGCACAACTCCATGCAGCGGGCCGCCGAGGCCCTCTTCGCCTTGCCCCTAGAGGAGAAAACCAAGCTCATCCACCCGACGTTGACCAACCGCGGGTATGAGCTGATGGGCTCGCAGGTGCTCCAGCCTGGAACGTTGCCTGACTTGAAGGAGGTATGCCAAGGCGCGATTCGCCCACCCTGACAGTCCAGAGAGCTTCTTTACTGAGTAGGCTAGGGGTTCTGCGTTGGCCAGCACATGGACTTCGACGACGAGCGGGTTAAGAGACATCCGCAACTGATGGGACCCAACGTTTTCCCTCCCAGCTTGGATAGTCAAGTCCTCCAGCTTCCTGCCGAGCAGTACCATGCCGAGCTGTTCAGGCTGGCCTGCAAAGTCATGGAAATGCTGGCCAAGGGCCTCCCTTACGGCGACGACGTTTTCGTGCCGTTCTTATCCAACGACCCCGTATGCATTTTGCGGCTCCTGCACTACCCGCCGCAAACGAGCTCGGACAAGAGACAGCTGGGGGCAGGGGCGCACACTGATTTTGGTAAATGACGAAGAGCCTAACTCATCCTTACCTGCACCATGTACTCGCTAGCTTTTCTCTCGTCCTCGACAGCTAATTCCCCCTTCCCTTAGGTGCCATCACTCTTCTGTGGCAGGATAACTCGGGTGGGCTAGAGGTCCAGGACGGCACCACGGGACTGTGGCTCGCAGTCGAGCCCAACCCGGAGTCGTACGTAGTCAACATTGGCGATATGCTCTCGATCTGGACGAACGCCTATAAGAGCACAGTGCACCGAGTCATCAACCGGGCCAAGCAGGGCCGATATTCGATGGCCTATTTCGTGGACGGCAATACGGACGTGGAACTGGCGCCGCTGGACGGCAGCGAGCCGGCGACGGGCCAAATCATGACAGCCGAAGAGTACATGCAGCACCGGATTGGACAGACGTACCGCAACGTCGTCGCAACACGCGGCTGAATTAGGCTGCCTGGGAAGAGGGGCTTCCGCGGACGACTACAGGAGGATGTAGCAGCCATTCTCGTCAAATCACAGGCAGCGGAGATGCCCGAAAGGGAAAGAGGCCGTGGATCTTGAGCAAGTCAGAATTAAAGCCGGAGGAGCTGCCAAGACTATAATATCGTTTACCATTGTCTTATAGACGGACGCTTAAGAACACGAGTGCTGGTGTCATCTATGCATTGATGTGCTGATGCCAAACAGCAACTGCGCCAATCTACTGTGCTGGTAACCTAGCCTCTTCAGAGCTCCATACCCGTCGCGGGAAATTATCGTGGAAACGTGAGACATGATTCGATATCGATATTAATCCGCGTAATTCGAAAATGCCGCATTGCCTACTTGTTGCGAAGAAACCACGCACGCATACCAATGGAGGGAGCTACTAAGGAATTCCACCTGGATTCTCCCAGGTGTAAGAGTGGAAAGAAGAAGAGAGGGATGAGATAAATAGATCTAGATCTCCCCCCTTTCCCCTCCCCTCCCCATCCCCTCCTCTTCTCCGGAGACGGTCGTACGCCATGGGGATATGTACAGGCAACTGCCCGACACGCCGCCGGCTTACTCTACCAACCTAAGCGCCAAATCCATCTAGACCAACCAACCCTGCCGAACGCTGGGCCGGACAATCGCATCTATTTTTAACGGCTGCAGCGACGACTCCTCGACAACAGGAAGAGGAGGAGGAGGAGGAGGGGGGGTGAAAACGACGTGATTAAACTAGTTACGACACACCGCTCGGCCGAGGTCGAGAGCTTAACGCCCATGCCCAGGCACTTTAGCCGTTTGGATGGCCTTGGAAGCACCGAAACCACCCGATCGATCCCATCACTCCTTCTGCGTCTGCGTCTGTACGTCTACGCCTACGCTCACAAGTCATTCATTGCACGGAGCCAGCAGCTTGCGCTTTGCCGTTGCCCTGATTCGGACACAAAACACCCACCTTCCTCTGACGGGACCGACGCATCGTAGAGGATCCCGAAAAGCCACCTGCACCATGAAAATTTTCGACGCCATTTGCTCCTCGGCCCCCCCCACGCTCGTCGCATTAGGTAAAGTTTGCCAAGTACATAACGCTTTTGTCCTGCTGCCTGTGTGGATCGCTTTGGCTACTGTTGCAGCAGCTCGCAGTCAGTCGAATAGTAGAATGCACGTCGTGTCTTCAGGGGCTGTTTGACCCGCGGATCCTCTCGTAGCTATTTATGGGACTCCCCTCCTCTCCTGCATCGACCGGCTTCCAGGTACTCACGACATAACATGCAAGTGCAGCTACTACAGCAGGTAGGTGTAGTAGGTACGGCGGAATGTACGTCTCTACAATGAATCCCGTCAATATCCTGATCAATTGCGCCTCCGGTTCGGCCGAATACTAAGATACCTGCACGCCAATGCCCGCCATGTCGTCATCATACCTTGCGTCCCATTGGCAAGGATTTTTCTATCGCGATTGGGATTTATCCAAAGTGGGAAAAGCATGAATATATATACGGGGAAAGTGCCAAGCATCGTCGTCGTCGGAATCAAATCCGCCCATCTGGCCCTCCATGTCTTGTTTCTTCTATAGCTCCGACGCCCCCAAAAACCAGGCAAAAATAAATGACAAGCGAACTAGAAAAAGACAGGGAAAGCCCTTCTACCTCTATGTAGTTGCAACGCAAAAACAAGGCCCAGAGAAACAATCATGGTAACCCCGCCGTTTTGTATGTCTAAGAAACCAAACAAAAAAACACAAAAAACCCCCAAAAGGAAGAAAAAGTCCGTCTCGGAGAGTGGGCAAATGCCAAGGAGGGCGGAATACGTACGGCTTGGCGGTTTTGCAACCAAACTCCAGTCGGATAGGGGGAAATAGAGTCACACCTCCAAACGCCCCCGGCCTGTACTTTCCATAAAATGTGCTTTTTGAAACCCCGCGCCGTCCATAATGGTCATCGTGCAAAGACGAATCCAAGGGAAGAAAGCCGATAACAGAAGGCTGTTGGAAATGGTATAGGAAGCAGAGAAGTACATAGATGGAGCGTATCGCGTCATTGATATCGTGAACGATGCGGAGCAGCGCATGTAACTGCCATCGCGAAATAGCGAATATGTTGCCTGTGTTATTGCGTGTCCCAGAACGCCGACGTCACCGGATCAGGCGAATCCGTCACCCCGTCGGCAAAACTGCCCATGGACCAGTAGGGATCCTCGTCAAGTGAGGCCATGCCAATGCCGGCATCGTCGAGTGACCCGAGATTGGGCAAGAATTTGTTGGCGGCCGCGGCGCCTTTGAATTGGTCAAGGTCGACATTAGAGACGTCGCCACTGGTGAGCATCGAGCCGTGGTTCTGCGACATGTTCAGATAGTTGGTGGCCGCGCTTTGCCGGAACCCCTCGATCTGCGCTTCGCTGAATGCCGGGGCAAAGTCTTCCGTTTCCGAGACATCGCCCGAATTCGATGTCAACGTTGGCTCCGTGGAGCCTAAATCGAACCCAGTAAACGACTGCGCTTGGTCAAAGCTAGAAGGCGCAAAGCTGTCGCCATTCAGCTCGAGGCCATCGTACTGGCCCCAGTCCACCGAGACGGCGCTGAGTCCGGCGCTGTAGATTGGAGGCTCGTGGTCTGACAAGCCGCCAAACAAGTCGAACGAGGGGTGTATTCGGGATACTGGATGCCCGAAAGATCCAAGGGCGGTAAAGACCCGTTCAACTGCTGCAGCGACGAACTTCCTCCCAACGAGGGAGAAACCTGCTCCGACCTGGCGCCCCTGGACTCGAGCTCGCTGAGTGCTGCAATATCCTTGTTCCGGGCTTTGCTCGCAGACTTGCCATGCAGAAGGTTTTCCACCGACCTGTTCGTCATGCTGCTACTGCTGCTATTGCTGTGCATCGAGTGGCCCCGGCTGAGTGAATAAGGCCCGCACTTCTGCGACGCCTTGTTGTGCTTGTGCGCAGGTTTGTGGTGGCCGTTCTCGTCAAAGCTTAGAACCGGTTCCGAGTGAGCCGTATTCGCACGGCGGCGGCGAACTGTCGTTGACTTGGGTTTGTTCGAATGGCACTCCTGGTCCGACTCGGATTCGGGTACCGTGTCGAGCGTGGGCTCCTTCTTGTGTGAACAGGTGCATCGGCCTCCATGATTGCAGCAGCAGCTGTCATGGTGTCCCTCTAACGTCTGTTGTAGGTGCTGGCACTTGTGTGTCTTTTCGCCGCAATCGCATTTAACGTGAGAAGCCCTCGACTTTCGCATGGCACGGCAGTGCTGGCATTGTGAGACGGGGCGACCCTTCTTGTTGATGTGCTGCAAGGGCCGGTCTGTTGGAGCAAAGAGTATCAATCATGTTAGCAACATGCGCATATACCTGAACTGAACAGAGCAGTGACATGACATGTCCACACATAGAAGATTGGCAATTGCGACATGACGTGGATGTTTGTGGGCGGAGGGAGGTGGGTGGGTTTTGGTTGGTTTTCAGAAGGCGGTGGGCTGAAGACGGAAGAAGCACATGCGTGCATCAAGACCGTTGCACCAAGACCGTTGAAGCTCTACGTGAGCTGTCGGTAGTGTAGGCATTGTGGTGGTTTGGTCGTGGTGGTGGTGGTGGTGGTGGTTTGCGCCGGTTCTTGCCCCGCGACCGTTGCTTGCTTGCTTTGCTTTGCTTTGCTTTGCTGTGCAGGAAGTGGACGAGACAAGCTGCCAGCCCAGCAAGACATGGGGGGAGGGGGTTTGATTTTTGGAGATTGAAAAAGGTATGTATGCGGCAATAAAGGCTCTCACTTACCAGCATGTTGACAATTGCTAACACGATGTCCGCGAACACAAGCCTCGCAGGCCCATTTCTCCCCGTCTATCAGCATTCTCTCGAGCGTGTGTGTAGAGAGGGGGAGAGAGAGAAAGTCTGGGGATGGCAAAGCAGACTAATGGTAGTAGTAGTAATAACAACAATGGAATTCCAGAAAGAAGACACAAGGCCGGAAAGAAGTTTCGGGGGTGAGCGCACTAAGTGGCGCACAAAGGGTTGCAGGTGCTCCGGGCAAGCAGAGGGTGCTCAGAGATTCAGAGGGTCCCAGAGGGGGTCAAGTTTCAATCCCAAGATGCGGACCAATATGCCTTTACTGATACGCCGGCTCTGTCGCAGGCTGATGAGGGCTCGGCTGGTGCGTTACCGTCACGCCGGCGGCAACAACTAGCGAAAGAACTGCGCCGAGGGAAAAAGGTGGGATGAAAGGCCCGAGTACCTAGCGAGACTGGCGACTGGCGACTGGCGACTGGAGACTGGAGACTGGAGAGAGTGTTGGACAAATTTTGGGGGGTAGGGGGGGCCTGCCAGGGATGTGTGCCTGCGTCTTGCCTGTACTGTACTGCACTGTCTGTCCTTGTGCTGCGCTTTGCCTGGGATTGGAAGAAGCAGTAAGTGCAGCAGCAACCGTGACAGGAGAAGCCCGCCCAAACGATTCGCGTAAAGGGACGGTGCGTACAAAATCCTTTCCCGTCTATGCACGCATGTTCAGCCCAAGGGTGTAGCTGTAGTACAGTGGTGGGAGAGGAAGTTGGAAGTTGGCGGGAAGGCCACTTGAAGACTTAGCTTTCCCCAAGGAAACAAAAAAGGTAAAACTGCGAAAAATCCGATACTGGTAATCTGGGAAAGCATCGATGGAGTAAGTGGGGGTTTTCCTTCCCTCTTTCTACTCGTTTGTATAAAGAGGCGGCTTCGTTGATCGTAGCCGGCCTTGCTTGTCCTGGGCAGAATCCTGGGGACCGGTAATGGCGGGTCGAGTGTCTATGGTCTCTGTTGCCAGGCGGAAGGTACTCCGTAGGAACAACGTCGGTTGGGATTGATGCGAGCCAACCGGAGCTCTGGTGATGTCGGCAGCAAGAGGCCCTTCAACCCTCAAACTTTCGCTGTGCCTGTGCCTGTGCCTGGGTCTTATGCGGCTTGGCATGGGACGCAGGTATGTAGGAGAGGCAGGGCGATGGATCTTGAAATGTTCCAGTCGTGTAAGTGGTGAGCTGCCCAATTCAGAAGAACACGGGCACATACGTCAACAAGTGTATGGGCCAGCCAGGGCTATTTGCGGTACACCAGACCTGGGTAGCGTTTTAAGTGCTCCTAGGTAGACGTCTCTGTCTTTCTCTCTCTCTCGCTCGCTCTCTCGCTCTCCGTCTCTCCGTCTCCGTCTCTCTCTCTCTTATGCAACTGGGAGTAGCACGTAAGCAAGGTTAGGTCGATGTCCACTGTAAGCAGTCCACTGTAGATAGCCCAACTCCGCGAAAACTCCAGATCAAGAGCCCACAACAGTGTCAGTTACAACCCCAGAGAGTGGACACTCACACATGCACACGGCCAGCTTGGCAGGCTCAGGCTCAGGCTCAGACGTACGGTACTCCGTAGAGACGCAGCGCAGTGTCTCGCGCATCCAGGGTACGACTCACTCAACGGTTCGCGCTGCTCGCAACCGGATCGGATCAAGAGCCCGCAGAGGTCGATGCGCACCGTTGAAGAGTGGGGATGGAGCGCAGAAAAGACGACGGGATTCTGGTGATACAGTTGAGGGTGTGGGCGTCTTGTTTAAAAGGGGAGGGCGAAGGGTTGATGGGTATGGGAATCGACAGCATGCGCCATGCACTGATTGGAGCCATTTTGGAGCGATGCATACATACATAGATACAAATGGGGATGGGGGTGGAATACAAATCACTGCCACTAGTACATACTTGTAGCAGCAATACTAGTACATAACAGCCTGGAGACGACACCAAAGCTGGATCCAAAGCTGGATCCAAAGCCGGATTTCTCTTTCGACCTCCAAACGAGCTGGATGACTTGATGGCACGGGGTGGGACCGGCCGGGGTCGTCGAGCACAACAACAAGCCTAAGCCAAGCAGCAAATACCTACACACAACCACAAGTGCTGAAATGATAACAAGAACCAAAGGGGCATGCGGATGCGCCAGGTGTCAGGGCGCCTCGAGCGTGGGTTTCGCAACACATTACGGAGTACATGCATATTGATATTAGTACATACTTGGGGGAGGGGGTGGTCGTGACCCGCAGGTGGTTGGCGATTGAGATGCATGGGTACTGACAAATTACCCCGTTCATCCATCGTCGTAAAGTCAAACCAAAGGCGCAAAGGTGGGCTATTTTGTACGGGGGGCACCGTCGCCGTCCACCGTCTCCAGCGGAAAAGCATCGAGACGAAAGTGCAGATCTTACATGTACTGTGCGTGCCCATGCCCATGCCCATGCCCATGACATGCATGCCTGCCCGTATGTACAGTCGTTCGCGCGAACGGGAGGATGAGGAAGCTAGGCGAAAGGCGGGATCTCCTACAGGATCACAGCAGGGTTCGCATGTCACGATGGTATGGTAATCATGTACAGTAAGTCAAGTCAGATCAAGTAAAGTCATGGTGCAGCGTGGGAGGTGCGAGGTTGCTGGGAGGTGTGGGAGGCGTGTTAGGCGTGCTGGGCGTGGGAGGCGTGGGAGGCTGGCGCCGGCTGGCCAATGCTTTCTGCCCGCCCGCTGATGGGCCGATGCCCCGCGAACCTGGACTGGAGACAAGGACGGGTGTGACCAAATGGTATTTCATCTATGTAGTCGTGTCGTCTTCTATCGTGGAATCTTCCTCGGCGCATCGGGCCAGTGAGCATCAGAAGGATGCAGTTCGTTGTGGGCATGCCCTGCTGCAGCTGCCTCTCGAAGAGGCTCGCTTCCAACTTGGGTGTGAAGCACGCATGTCGTAGTGGTGGTGGTAGCTGGAGTTCGCAATACTACGTCGGATCGACTATCTGCATTGGGGAATGGATCATCGCCACTTTTTGGCTACGTGCTGGCCACACACACACACACACACACACACACACACCCTAGAGAGGGGTAGTCGGTATCTGATACTTCAACGTTGGACGGATACGATGGATAATTTGTACCAGGTAATCGGCTGCAGACAGGTCGAGTTCGTAGACGGAAGCCTGGGTATATACCGGATATTGTACAGGATACGTATACAAGTCCCCAAAACAAACCGTGAATCCATCGTATCGTACCTAGGGCTAGGGGGCTAGGGGTTTGTACACCTACAACTATGACTACTATCTACAACTATCTCCAGCCAGACTATCCCTAGTGGGTGTGCATGCACGATGAAATGCATGACCAATATGCATATCTCATCTTGAACTAATACACCACCTTCGACAGGCGAACAACCCTAATCACCAAAGATGGCTCCGACTGGACTTCCGTGGTCTTGGGACTGTGCAAACTTTTCATGGCTTATACCATGTAATATCTAATATGTGTAACGCATGTAGCACGAAGAGAAGTCGGGTGATGGACGTCAGGCATCCGCGCTTCTTCCGGTCGATTTCTTCATTGCTCGACTCAGACTCGGGATCCGATCTTGGTTTCCCGCATATGGAAGGCGTTGGATACACGCACGCCTTGTTCGTCTGTTCTCTTGGGCTTTGGGCTGCGAACTTAGTCTTGTTTTGTTGTTGGCTATGATAGCAAGCAGCACATGGCAGATGATTGCTTATTTCAAGCCAGCCTTGCTGTGCTTCGGAGTGGCTGCAGCTTTAGACAGACAATCTTCTCCGCCAGTAGCATGAAGTCCAACCGCAGGTTGCAACTAGGCAGTAGAAAGCAAAAGCCGGTCTCGCATCATGTTTCCAACATGAGTAGAGTTGGATGGCGACTTACGTAAGGCATCGGCCGTTCTCAACTGGGCGGTCACTTCGCCTCGACTAATGGCATGCCGATTATGCGTTTGTCGTCGGAAAGTGACGAGGGCCCGAGCTCTCCTCCCCGCCTTGTGTATGCTGCTTTCCGGATTGGAGTGCCGGGAGCCGAGCATCAACGTCTTTCCCTCATCGACACGCTTCGCCGGTAAACAGCCAACGGCATAGAAGTCATCTTCCTGACCGACCTCCATCCCGCTGCAAGAAATCCCAGCTGCGACCATGAGCTCAAGTGATCTGGTAAAGTAGGACCGCCTGTGCTCTGTCCTCTCCTCTGTTCCTGCTAACCAGTCGGGTAAAGGCCGGTGCACATCCTCTTCGTTGGCGCCGGCGCCGTTGGCTGCTTCTATGCGTCGCGCTTGCACCATGTAATAAGCCAGCCTCGTCCAGACGCAATAGCCCGCATGCCGTACATGTACTAACGTTTCTCTCAAGCCATCAAGCAATCTGTATGCATCTCTCACAGCCAGATCGAACTACGGTGCCATCGCTTCGTCCGGCGTGAATCTGCAGACGCACACTTTTGGAGACTATGTCTTCAAACCCTACTCCGTCTTCCCGTCTGTCGATGCGGCAGCCCCGGGGGAAGTCGCTCTTCGGCAACATACACTCCACAGCCGGCTCCGCCGCAGCCTCCGCCGGAAGAGGGATGGGACTATGTTGTCGTCACCACAAAAGCACTTCCAGACCAGACGGATGATGCAGCCCTGATCGCCCCTCTGGTCTCTCCCAGAACATGTCTAGTATTGATCCAGAACGGGATTGGTGTGGAGGAGCCATACCGAACCCGCTTCCCCAAGAATCCCATCATCAGCGCCGTCACCGTCATAAGTGCCGAGCAGATCAAGCAGGGCACCATACGTCAGAATAGGTGGACACGAATCAGCATTGGCCCGTTTGTCAAGGGCCTTGTCGAAACCTCGAGTCCAGGGGAAGACGTAGACGCTTTGACAACCTGGGGCGAGAATTGTATGATGACTCTTGCGCGCTGGTGGACAGTTTATGGCAAGATCCCGGATGTCAAAATGCACACGGAACTCGAACTCCAAACAATCAGATGGCACAAGCTATGTATCAACTCCGCATTTAACCCTTCTGCCGTTCTGTCCGGGGGGCTGGGCAATGCCGACCAGTTGAAAGATGCCGAATTGCGCGAGCACATTATGGGTATTATGCAAGAGGTCTGGGATGCTGCCCCAAAGGTTCTTGGTCAACCTCTCCCCGACGACCTAGGGACCCCTGAGAGGATCATAAGGAGCACAGAGCGCAATGCTGGCGCAAAGCCTAGTATGCTGCTTGATTGGGAATCTGGCCGTCCCATGGAGCTGGAAGTCATACTGGGCAATCCCATTAGGATTGCGAAAGCAGCTGGCGTTAGCATGCCGAGGCTGCAGAGCGTCTACGCGTTGCTGCGGAGTATGCAGAACCAGAGGGATGCTAGCAATTCTAAGAACAAACTGTAAGGGAACACCCAGCTTTACTACCACGATCTCCTTCAAGTACTGCATCTGTCCCGTGCCAGAACGAGTCCTCGGTGGCCATTGCTAAATGATAGTAGGGGTTAGGATGCCGCATTCTGGTGTCCTTGATCCATAGATGCGCATTTCCCCTGGCAACGACGGCAAAAGCAGTTGTCAACAGCGGTAATGGTACGCCTCGCGCGCAAACCTTGTCGTATTCATTAGACACACCGCTACAAGCTTCGTCATGTCTGGGGGTGATGGATTAGCCTGCCGGACTGGGCTATATATAACCCATCCAGCAAATAGATGCAATATCACATAATTCCCGTGTTTGAGACAGCATGGTCGCCTTGAATATATCTTTATGGGGTCATCTCGTCACTTTTGGGTCATTACCAGATCGAACGAAGTCTGTCTATGTGCGGCGTCTCATCGGAATACATCAAAGGTACGTCACGATTGGAACAGTGCACATGATGACGTCCTACTTATCTCCGCGCCGACTCTGATCTGTGCAAAGATCTGTGCAAAGAACTTCTAACTGGACTCATGTCTTGCATTGCTATCCGTGAATAGACTACATGGGGCATGTTGTCTTGAGAACTACCTGTGATCAGCTGCGTATCGATATAATCCGGCGCACAGTATATCTTTTCTTCACCCGCGCAGCGGCCCAAACCGGGGGCCGGCTGACGATGATGTCGAGGCCAGGGCCGTAGGTCCTACAGAGCAAGTCAGCCCGCACTACCAAGCACAACCTGCGGGCCAGAGTACCGCAACAGAGCACATCCGTATTTCAGATGATGTCGGTCCAACGGAGCAGGTGCAGAACAAACCCCATACGAACCCGGCAGCGATGAGCTGCCCGAGTACGAGGCTCTCCAGCGGTTCATCACCAATTACGACGCCGAACGACGGGCTTCCGTGGCCAGCCAGGCAGGGGGGCTGGGGTTCCAACAAGTGGTGGCAGTTTTGGAAATCCTCTCCGGCACCTGCCCAACCCGCTCATACCGTGAGAAAGGAAGGAGAACCTCCTCCTCGTGGCTCGATACAAGCATTCGACAAGGTATCGCCGGTCATGATATCGAGACACGGCGCAAACCGTTTGGCTGGAATGAGCTAACTGCAGAAAGGGGGAACATGTTGCAAAATTCATTGGTTTCTTCCAGGGGCATATCCTGTATGGTCAGTATTAACTAACACGCCTATCATTATGGTGATGTTGAGCAATACTAACGTCGTGTTCGCAGTGAGGGAGCTCGCAGCTCTCCTAGCCGTGGGTCTCGGCGATTGGCTAGATTTCGGGGTCATCGTGGGTATCTTGCTTCTGAATGTCTTTGTGGGGTTTTACCAGGAGAAGCAAGCAGCGGATGTCGTGGCTAGTTTGAAAGGGGACATTGCCATGAGGGCCACCGTCGTGAGAGATGGTCAAGAGCAGCAGATCCCAGCACGCGAACTGGTACCAGGAGACATCATAAGTACATGTAGGAGTACCCGTTTGCCACCGCCCTCTAGCGAACTCTGTTCATGGCTCCGGGGAGTTCCCGACTTGCCTTCAGGTCATCCTCGTCGAGGGCCAAACCATACCCGGAGACTGCCAGCTCATGCGAAGAAAGACGACGAAGAAGACTTTGATTACGAGCATGCCCACTACGGTTTGACTCTAATCGCCTGTGATCAGTCCGCCATTACCGGCGAGTCTCTGGCCGTCGACAAGTACATGGGCGACATGCTGTTCTACACGGCTGGGTGCAAGCGCGGGAAAGCATATGCCATCATCACCACATCGGCAAGATATTCTTTCACTGGCAAGACGGCGAACTTGGCCCAGGGAACCAAAGACCGAGGCCATTTCAAGCAAGCCATGGACAGTGTCTACCTCGTTAATCGTGCTTGTCATGTTCTGGATCCTGGTAGCCTGGATTGGCGGGTTCTTTCACCACGTTCCCATTGCCACCCCGGGCGTACAGACACTTCTCCACTACACACTGGTATTGTTCATCATCCTGACTCTGAAGAAATATCCTAAAGCTCGCGACATCTGACGCCAGGGGTGGAAAACCGACAAGTTCACGCCCTTCGATCCCGTGCCGAAGCGCATCACCTGCGAATGTCGACTGGGGAACAATAAATTTATTTACGCAAAGGGGGTACCCAAGAATGTCCTGCAGCTCACGGAAGCGGACGTTGAGACTCGGGTTGCATACAACACGAACACCAAAGACTTTGCTCGAAGAGGCTTCCGATCGCTAGGTATGGCGTACAAGAAGAATAAAGATCCATAGGTCTTGCTCGGCTTACTGTCGGATTACGGGATCGACGTGGAGGGCTCCTCCGAGGCAGCTCAAGCGGCAGCCGACATAATCTTCTTAGCCCCGGGCCTGAGCACCATCATCAACGAGACCATCAAACCTGATCTCATTATCTTTATAACCTTGTTCACGGATCTAGCCACGGTTGCCGTCACATACGACAATGCTCACGTAGAGCCACGGCCAGTCGAATGGCAGTTAAAGAAGGGTTTGGTTATCAGCTTAATACTGGGGATACTACTCCTCGCGGCGGGGACGGTAAGCAGACCCTCGATGCCCTTTGTATGGGTTCTGTACGCCGGGATTCACATTTACTGGGGATACTACTCCTCGCGGCGGGGACGGTAAGCAGACCCTCGATGCCCTTTGTATGGGTTCTGTACGCCGGGATTCACATTTACTGGTATGCCAATTACTAAGCTGGCCTGCTCTGGCAGTGATGAGTGATGACCACATCACTGAGAAGGGCAGGTCCCGGGCACAGATGTAACTGACTTTACTGTTCGGACTGTAGAGCGTATATGACACCGAACACAAAGAGACAACCACTAAGGTGAGGGAAAGTCCGCAATCCCGATCAATCATAGTACATACATATCCATGTCTGGCCGCAAGCGGTCGACAACAAGCCACCAGCCACTCAATCGCCATGAGCATACGATACGGAGTAGGAGTACAGTGCAGATCATAAAAGGCGACGGCCTTGCGCCACTCCTGTGGGACTTCCTGAGCACTAGCCACGCGTCATGACGTCACCGGACGTCATTGCCTGATACACATGCAATTACGGCTTGCAACTTGAGGTATTGGACAGCTGAAAAACCTACTTTCCCCCTACTTTCTTTCTTCGAGCCTTGTCGCGAGTTGTTTGACGGCTCATGGAAAACGCGCTGCAGCATTTTGCCCAGGACCTTCTCCTCCAAAGGAGTGAGTGGTTGATGGTGCAAGAGTAACAGAGATACACCATCAGGCGCCGTTTCTTCTCGTCCCATCTTAGTGCCGATCAGTACCTGAAATAGAATAGCGAAGGGTCGCAAGAATCCGGAATCCCAATCCACCATGGCCAAACGAAATTGCCATGTTAGAGGGAAAAAAAACCCAGGCAGATCCAGCTCTCTACAATTCCATGCGTCGGGTCGCCAATTACTACTCCGTACACGTTTGTACTGGCACACAACCGCCATAATCCGGGTAGGTAGGTATCTGGAGGAATTTGCACTCGAATTTTTAAGGGGGGGGGGGCCTCCCCGTCCCCTAGCATGCTCATTCTCGGAACCCAACCCTAATGACTCGAGCAAGTATCCTGTGCGATGCGATGCGATATGATTTTAAGGGGAGGGGGATGCCATTAGTTAGACTTGGATATGGCGGGATATGTACATTAGCAGATTAGGTTCTGATCATGTACCATTTCACAAGAGGGGTTTCGGGGCCGCGGCACCGCGCCCATCTACATACGTATTTGCCAAGTATAACTTCGAGTCGACCCCCAGGCTTCAAGGCTTTGCGGGCAACTACTCAAGGACATTCCTCTATATCCCAATATCATATACAGTGCCTTTCTCAGCATCCTGTGTCCTTCTCATTTGAGCTCGCTGGACTTGGCGCGTGCCCCACGGCCGATCTGGGATTGCGTTAGCTAGGGGCCTCTCTACGTATCGCATGTAGTCTAGGTACTGGTCTTGCTGGTCTAGGCCGTCCAGCCGTCCACTCATATCTGCAAGTAGCCAGCCGTGTCCTGCTCGAGAGCCTGCTTGCTGCCCGTACCCTTGCCCAGTACCTTGCTTGTTTGATGTGCCTGTGTGCTCAGCACATCCAGTACCGCTGGTACGGTCATGACCACGGCGAGCAGCCCTCGAAATTGGAGATTGCACGGTGACGGTCTCCATTCATATGTTTGTATATGCCTACTTCTACTTCGCACCTACGTAGTTCCTTCAACCTACGAACCGGTTCGGCGGTTTACTTCCACACTTTGTGCGAGCCGAAACCTGAAGGAAAGAATTGAACGGATCACTTGCAACCTGCCGGGAGCCGCGATTGCACTGGGCACTCCCACTCTCACGCACTACCTACTGTTTGTGCTATTTGCCACCAGGCATTACCACCACCACAACCGCGCGCGCACACACACATTTTACCTGCTCCAACCTTATCACCGTATATTGGCTTGCATATTTTCCTCCATTGCCGAGTCGCCTTCCTTCTGAAATTGCACGTTGTATTGCACTCCACGCCCGAGCCTCGGGCGATTCCACCCTTCGCCATTCTATAGCCACGGTGCGGTGCAGCCAAGCGACGGACCGATTGCTTCATGCAACTCTATCGTCTTCTGGGTTTACTACGACATATACACAGATGCTGGTGTCCGTGATCGACTAGGCGGATTGGGTATACTCTTTGGCAATCACACGACTGCACTGCCATCTCAGCAAACGAAACACGCTTCCGACTTTGCGGGCGACGGCGAGAAGTACCACCGGCACAGGGCAATTTAGAGTTGGGCAAACTGGCCCTCATCGATGTCCGCTGACACCCACTACTCTTTCCAATAGCCGCCATCGAGCGTTCCGAGGGGCTCGATCGAGGCCCCAGGCCCCCTGTACCCCAGTCCTCGCTCCCAGATAGATTTGCAGGATGGAGTCCAATCATGGCCCCGACCTGACTGACCGACAGGCGCCACTCGAGGGCGACACTCCAGCACATTCTCATAGCGAAATCCCATCTTCGACGGCATCAACGTCGACGTCACCACCAAGCCAGCCGCTGCATCATGATCTAGAGGGAGAAAGCAACCACCATACACAACCACCACCTCTGCCAAGGAACGACAGTGCTGGTTCTGATAACTCTACAGACAATACCACCACCCCGATGCAGGATAATGGGCACAGCCAGGTAGACGCAGCAATGTCGTCGTCGCCGTCGTCGCCGGTACTGTCCACCCACCAAGAGCAGAACTCGCCGGCCGATCCCCCACCATCGGAAGCCCGCGATTTTGCGAGCGGTCAACAGGGACCAGCAGAAACAGGAGCGCCCGAGGCGTCCAAATCTGCAGGCCCCGAGACAGACGACGAAGACACCACGCCTCCCGCTCGCAACAGACCCAGCACTATCTTTTCAGACGCATTCGATCCCAACCAAGCCATGACTCTCGATGGGTCGGTCCCGGCCCCACCCTCATCTTCTAGAACCCCATCTTCTTGGAGTCAGAGTTCCGACCACCAACTTGGTCATCGGAGCACCAGCAGCAACGCCGACCCCGCGGACCGAGTGTTTCCTATCCGCTCCGTTGTCAGCGTCGACAGTTCTCAGCCCACCCCATGGTCTCTACCACGGACGTCTGGGGAACACGAATATTTTGATCGCCGCTCTTGGTCTAGCAACTCGCACATAGATACCGACCCGTCGGGCATGAGACGCGCAGAGACTGTGCCTACCCCGGCTGGCGGGAAGGATCGCAGTACTAGCAGGCCAGCGCCAAGAAGAACTAGGGAGAACACAGTATCCGGTAGCCCTTTCTCTGTTGCCAGTCCGACAGCCGTGGAGTTCCCATCGGGCCATAACGCTGGTGGGCTACCCCTATTCAATGACGGGTCGTCGGATACATCAGATAGGTCAGGACCGCCGAGGGGCAACACCGCCTCTCAACATTTCGGTGACACCTCAAATGGGAGCCGCCGGTCAACAGGCGGTGACATCAGTAGCGAGGCGCTCTTCACCACCCGTTTTCGACACGTTGTCACGGACGAGGGCCATGCTATCCTTACGGGAAGAGATGGCACTCTGGAGCGCTGTGAGGATGAGCCTATTCACACCCCAGGCGCTGTGCAGTCTTTTGGGCTGCTTGTAGCGATTAAGGAAGACAGCGATGGCTGCTTCCTGGTACGCGTCGTGAGCGAGAACTCGGAGCGCTTGCTTGGATACACTCCACAACAGTTGTTCCGCCTAGATAACTTCGTGGACATCTTCTCGGAGGAGCAGGCTGACAATCTGCTGGACCATATCGACTTCATACGCGATGACGATGCCGATCCGGCTACGAATGGCCCGGATGTATTCAGCCTCTCCATCAGACCCCCTAAGAACAAGAGCATCAAGCTATGGTGTGCCATACACGTAACACCTGCTAATCCAGATCTTGTCATCTGCGAGTTTGAGCTCGAGGACGACCAAGAGTATCCTCTGCGCGGCCCGGACGACATGACACCCCCGGTACCCCAGGATACTCTGTATCAGAACCCCACGCTGGAAGAATTCAATGAGAGCACAGAAGTTGGCAGTCGGCCGCTCCGGGTGCTGCGCAGTGCCAGGAAGAAACGAGGAGAAGCGGGCGCGATGCAGGTGTTTGACGTCATGTCGCAAGTACAGGAGCAGCTGGCAAATGCGCCAAATCTTGATGGTTTCCTCAAAATCCTGGTTGGGATTGTCAAGGAGTTGACCGGGTTTCATCGTGTTATGGTTTACCAGTTCGACTCGGTTTTCAACGGCAAGGTTGTCACCGAATTGGTTGATCCGACCCATACGCGAGACCTTTACAAAGGCTTGCATTTTCCTGCCTCAGATATTCCCAAGCAGGCACGGGACCTCTACAAGGTCAACAAGGTCAGGCTCTTGTTCGACCGAGATCTCGAGTCTGCGAGGCTTGTCTGCCGTACTGTGGAGGATCTTGAGCATCCGTTGGATCTCACCCATGCGTATCTTCGCGCCATGTCCCCCATCCATCTGAAGTACCTGAAGAATATGGCCGTGCGAGGCTCCATGTCGATTTCTATTAACGCATTTAACGAACTCTGGGGGTTGATTTCCTGCCATTCGTATGGAGACCGGGGGATGCGGGTTCCTTTCCCGATCCGGAAGATGTGCAGATTGATTGGCGACACTGCGTCGCGGAATATAGAGCGCTTGTCCTATGCGTCAAGGTTGCAGGCGAGAAAACTGATCAACACGGTACCGACCGACAAAAACCCTTCAGGCTACATCATTGCCTCCTCGGACGACCTTCTCAAGCTGTTTGATGCCGATTTCGGGATGCTGTCCATACGTGGTGAAACAAAAGTTCTCGGTAAGATAGGGCAAACGCAGGAGGCTCTCGCCCTCCTCGAGTATTTAAGAGTCAGGAGGTATACTTCAGTCGTCACGACGCAAGATGTCAAGGAAGATCTACCTGATCTACGGTATCCTCCAGGCTTCACTGTCATCGCTGGTATGCTGTATGTACCACTCAGTGTGGGTGGTAGCGACTTCATAGTCTTCTTTCGAACGGGCCAAATACGCGAGGTGAAATGGGCCGGAAACCCATACGAGAAGGTCATCAAGGAGGGCACATCTGCCTACTTGGAACCGCGGAAGAGCTTTCAGGTATGGCACGAAACAATCGTTGGAAAATGCAGGGAATGGACGGAGGAGCAAGTCGAGACAGCTGCCGTACTCTGCCTTGTTTACGGTTAGTCTATCAGCAGTGTTTGTTCCCAGCCACGTAAGAGTGCACTAACCAACCTTCCTCTCAGGTAAATTCATCGAGGTTTGGAGGCAAAAGGAGGCGGCGCTGCAGAGCAGCCGGCTTACTCGACTGCTTTTGGCCAATTCCGCCCACGAAGTCCGCACACCGTTAAACGCCATCATTAACTACCTCGAAATTGCCTTGGAAGGCACTCTCGACCAGGAGACCCGAGATAACCTTGCGAAGTCTCACTCGGCGTCCAAGTCATTGATCTACGTGATCAATGATTTGCTAGATCTTACCAAGACCGAGGAAGGGCAAGAGCTTATCAAGGACGAAATACTCGACTTCCCGGCGTGCTTGGAGGAAGCCACAGCACCTTTCAAGTCCGACGCGAAAAGGAAGAATATTGGCTATGAAGTCGTAGACCATCCAGGACTGCCACGTTTTGTACATGGCGACCACCGCCGGGTACGCCAGGCCATCGCAAACATGACGGCCAACGCTGTGCAACATACCACCAAAGGATATGTCAAAGTGGAATGTTACGTCGCCGAGGTTGCCGAGTCCCATGTGAGGATCGAGGTGGCGGTTCAAGATACGGGCCGGGGCATGAGCAGCGAGCAGCTCGACGCACTATTCCAGGATCTGGAACAAGTATCGGCGGATACTGACGAAACAAATCCCGAGGACGATGTCGAGAAGCAGGAAGGGGGACGAAGCCTGGGATTGGGCTTGGCCATGGTGGCTCGTATTGTACGCAACATGGATGGCCAGCTGCGATTAAAATCGGAGGAGGGCAAGGGCTCTCGTTTTGTCATACAGCTTCCTTTCGAGCTTCCGAGCAATGATCCGGCGGAAAATTCCGAATCAACTACTCAAGTGCCGAGCACTCACTCGAGTGCCCCATCTGTTACCAAGAGCATGCCGCCCGCCCCAGCCGGCGAGGTGACGCTTGTAGACCGTGGCAGTGGCCGCTCTAATGGCAACAATGGCCCCCTCAGTCTCCGCGAACGGCGAAGCTTCGACGAAACGAATAGTATCAACAGTCTGAAGAGCGGTGCCAGCAAAACAAGTGCGCAAAGCAACATGAGCGATGCTGACCGCTTGATCGATGCGATCCAGACACCCCTATCCATCGGAGACCGAGACCCGGAATTAGGTTCATTGGGCCGCCGAGATTCCCAGGGCTCCAACAGGTCACATCGCCTTTCCAGTACCAGTCTCGGTTCTTTGAATACGAAGGCCAATGCGATTGCCAGTGCGAGCCAGGCAGAACGACCAGGAATGCCCCGTCGGTCCACTACCGGCCCACCCGGTCAAGTTGCGCATGTGACGCCGGAGGAAGCTGGCAAGTCGTACGTCGCAGACACGAAGACTCCCGTGCGGCCCATCAAAGTACCAGACGAATATACGGAGGCTCCTCCAATGCCCCAGACCGGAGAATCTTCTGGGGTGTTGTACGAAATTAGTGACAAGTCCTTACCAAAAGACGAGAAAGCTCCGCCCAACAAGCCCGCAAAAGATATGCCGAGCCAACTTCGAGTCCTCATTGCTGAGGACGATCCCATCAACATGAGGATCCTACGGAAGCGATTGGAGAAGGCAGGCCATCATGTATCTCATGCCGCGAATGGCGAGGACTGTGCCAGCGTCTACAGTGAACAGCCAGATACCTTTGATGTGATTCTCATGGACATGCAGGTTGGTATTCCCGGGAACACGACATGATATCTTGAACACTAGTGAGGTGCTAACTGACGGTGTTGATAGATGCCAATCGTCGATGGCCTGACTAGCACCAAAATGATTCGTGCATTCGAGAAGTCAGAGAAATGCCAGGCATTGTCTTCTCTGGCCAGTCATCTAGGAAGGATCCCCATCTTTGCAGTATCCGCGTCCCTGGTCGAAAAGGAGGGGCCGACGTATGTCAATGCTGGGTTCGACGGCTGGATCTTAAAGCCCATTGACATCAAACGGCTACATACTTTATTAGACGGCATCTCGGACGACGAGATACGAAAATCGTGTCTCTACGTCCCCGGGGAATGGGAACGCGGGGGCTGGTTCCAAGGCCGGTCTGGAGGCGGTTCTGATACTTCGTCGGACAATAACATGACGCCCACTGGCCCTCCAACTACAGCATAACGGAATCAAAGAATCATTTTAATCAACCCAAAACCGGCATGCATTAGGGCCGCGTATACAACAGGATCACGAGATCGCGGGCCGTCCATCACAGGCTTTCACGCACGCACATTGGGTGGCGTTTAGGGGATATTTGTTATTTATGCTTCTCGAAAAGAGCCTGGCAAGAAGGAAAATGGGTTGATTCACGACTCGGGTTATGGGGGGTTATGGGGCTCGCTAGACATTTTTCTTTTGGAAGGGCAACCATGTCAAAGTACACGCATTGCATGGAGTTAAGGGTGGGTGAGTGATATCCCTCTGCTTTTGGTTTTCCACCTTATCTACATTTATCTTTTCAGCGTACTCGGGGAGGGTTAGCCTATTTGCTTCGAATAGAATAGGAGTGAGTACGGTTGCAGGCGTATAGAGTCCAATGACGGCATGTTCCAATATATCGATTGTCCTGCACCATGCCGAGTACACAGTAGCTGTGATAGTATTACACCAGGTGGCTTGAAGTCGCTATATCTAAGAAGCCCCTGCAAGTATCGCACGCTGAGGCAGAATCCAATGCCAGCTAAAAACAAAATATCTTTTTTTTCTCTTCTTAATCCATAAACATGGGCTCTCCACCCTCGCCCGTGCCGACGCTCTGTGCCGAGGCACTATATCCTGGTTTATTCATGGCATTCCGAGCCCGCTGGTTGGCCCCCTGAGTCGAGTTGTTCAAGCCCTGCAACGACCGGCCCATGTCGGCGGTTTGGGTAGCGAGCCCCTCCACAGCAAATCGACCCTCGGCTCCGCCCCCCACCCGGCGCGTCCGGGGGACTTCGAGTTGCTGCTGCTGCGGTGGCTTGGCGACGAGGGGTGTGCTGGTACTCATGGGGAAGTCATCTTCTTCCATCTCAGCGTCGGCGTCTTGGTCGCTATTGTCGTCGTTAGCTGCCGAGGCCGCCGAAGTCGTTGTCGTCGGGGTTGTATTGGCCCTGGCATCGTTCGACGATGTCAACCCAGTCGCGACAGGAGCTTGGCGGGGTTGTTGGGGTTGCATACTGGCAGCGGGTTTGGGTTGAGCGACGGCCGCGGAGTTCGGGGTGGCGGCATTGGCCGCGGGGATAGGGGGTGGCTTGCTCCAGTGGTCTCTGAGAGGTCATGCCTGAGCCCCTAGAGGAAACAATCACGTTCTTCCACCGCTCGATGGCTCGCGAAACCAGGGTCGTCAGGTCCACATGGCGATCATCGAGGTTCAAGCCCACGTTTTGCGGTCCCTTCATGCCAAATTCCAAGCAGTACGAAACAATGGACGGGTTGAAGGGCACAGTAGCCGGCTGCATGAGCCTGAACTCCCTCGGTTGTTGCAGGCGGTTCAGCTGCTCGATCTGAGACTTGAGGTTGACGTTATCCTGCCTCAGGTAGTGCTGCGATTCTTTGAACTTGTCCACCTCCTTCTGCCTCCGACCGACGCTCCGGGCCAACTCCAGAGTCCACAGCTCGCTGCGGCGCTGCGCCGGGAGCTGCTCCCATACGGTATAGGTGGATTGCAAATGTTCAGTGACCTGCTTTTCCAAATTGGCAGCCGCCTTTTCTGCCTTCTTTATGCTTTCCCGTAGATCCAGAGGGGCGTGGGTTTGCGAAGGAGGGTAGGTCAGATCGTCGCTCGAAGCCGTCGTGGCCGCGGCACAGGCCACCTTCCATTTCCGGAACTCCTCTTGGAACCACGTCTTCAGAGCTTCAAACTGCTGCTGGGCGGGCGGCTGTATGGACCACGAGGTAGATATCGGATACGGCGTGGACGAGAACAGGGTAGGTGGTGCTTGAAGGCACTGGAGGGTCAAGGCGGGAAAGTCGAGGGCTAGAGGGTCGAAGTCGAAAGGTACCGAGTTCATATCGATGTGTTGCCTGTAGATTGGGGGATCCCGTGTTAGCGTCTATGGTTCCTAACGATAGATTCAACAGCAAAGGGGTTCTCGTCGGAGAATCTAGAGAGACACTACATACTTGGCTGCCCTCCATGAGCTCAACATCTCCCTGAGGGCTAACTCGGCGGCCCTGGCCGTGTCTACGGCGTCGGTCAATTTCTGCCGGGCGTCCAGCTGCTGTTTTTGAGCGGCCCTGCTCGGAACCCGCTGTGGTTGTAGACCCTGCCTCCTGTTCGGATCGGCGTCGTCCCATTGGCCGGTCTGGAGATCGCCATTCCGGGCTGGCAGGTCGTTCATGACACCAGTGGCTTCCCAAGACGGGGGAAGAGGCCAGTTCGGGGGTTGGTCGACAACAAACTGGCCCTCTTTGGGGATGGAGGGGCGTTGGGAGGTGGCCTCGTGGGCCGAGGTCTTTCTCGGGGCAGTGGCGGTCGAACCGGTTGGGGTGCTCGGGGTGGATGCATCACGACGCGCCAGTGAACCTCGCGGCTGCCTCCTCGTGATGGTGCCCCGCATCTTGCGAATGGCGTCAACATCATGCACGCCATCCGGAGGCTTGGGGTTCTTCTCCTTTATGTACAGATCCAGGTGTCTCCCCAGGGAAGAAGAGGTGAAGGGCTGGGCGCAAAAGGGACAGCTCCGATCTTTGGGAGCTCCGGGCTTCGCAGCGGCGGGCGAGTTGTTGCTGTTGCTGGGGGCGTTGCCTCCAGCGTCGGACATGGCGGCGGCGGCGGCGGCGGCGGCGGCGGGTGTTCGTGTTCGTGTTGTCGCGGACGTGTTTTATTATGCGGTTATAGTATAGGCAGTGATAGAAGGGAACGGTGTTCAAAGGAATGTGATTTTTGGAGCTGCGGTTATAGGCAAGATAGGACGAATGAGGCTTCAGTCAACGGCCGCGGGCAATGCTTCCCAGATTAAAGCTCTCCATCCGGCGACCGTTTGTTCGCTAGGCTGGTTGTCACATCCGGTAGCTTCGGAACTTTAGATGGATGCTAGCTGCTGGCTGACTTGGGCAACAGAGAAATGAGATGGGACGGGATGGATAAGGACTTGGATACGGATATGAGCAGCGAGCGGAGGAGGACGGACGGGACGTGACGTGAAGTGACGTGACGTGACGAGGCGAGGCGAGGCGGCCGACGATTTGGAGGGACAAGGAGAAGGAGAAGGAAGAGGCAGGCGCGGCTTCAAACGGGCTTCAGAAATTACGAAAAGACGCCAATCAAGTACAAGTCGACGACGACGTGGACAACACCAAATACGGCAAGCACAATAACAAAACACCCGAAGGGGCAGGTGCGAGGGAGGTGGGCTTTTTTTCTTTCTTCCTTTCCTCTCGTCTCCTGTCTTTTGCCCTTCTTGAAATTTTTTTGATTTTTATTTGTTCCCCCTACTGAATCCAATTGTTCTGATGATTATTATTCCAGGGGCTGCGTCCAGGTCCCAGCGAGGAGGGACAGAGAAAAGAGGGCTAGCCGTGTTGAATCAGGTACCTGGACGCCATAACCACATGCCGCCCCGTCCAGCAGGTACTTGGGGGCTCAGGTACCTCGAGCCCAACCTAGGCAATCAATAAACTCGGGAAGAGAGCCAGGATCCCATCAAGGAGTGGATTATGGTTATTCGGTGAGTCTGTATCTGTGTACTAGTATGTAGGTACATCCTTCTATTCCAGTGCAAAGGACGCCAACGGGACGCCCAACCCGCCGGGTCGCCGCCGTCACAACCGGGCAACGGCAAGTGCTACGATGTGTGTTTGATGCATTGCACCAACAGCAGTCGGGAGATGCCTCGCCGTCGGTCGCGAGGACACGAACATCTACCACACCCTGCCCTGCTCTGCTCTGCTCTGCTCAGGGGCGGTGGAATTGTCCAAAGCAGCTCCGTTAACATTGCATGCACTGATCGTCGTCAAGGGGGCTGCACAGCTGCCGTGGTTTGGTTGGCTGATAGGGGTTCCAGAGCGGCGCCCGGGGAATCAGTTCATCATCTCCGGCTGCTGGGCACACTCGCTGTCAGGGGAGGGGCGACTGAGGTGCGAGCGAGGTGCGAGTGAGCTGAGCAAGTATCCCCAAGGAAACTGGCACTGTGGGCAACTCGGCCCACTGGCACAGCTCACAGCTCACAGCTCACAGCCCTCAGGCGCGAAAGCGGAGGTCGGCTAATGCCCAGGGGCCCAGCTTTGCTAGCCGCGCTTAGAATTATGCCAGTCCCCCACTCCCGCCATTTGGGTTTATGCAATCGAGAGTACTCCAGCACTCCAGCCGGTACTTACTGCTTCCAGCGCGTCAACTCGCAACGCGTCGCGCCACATAAGACTCGCAGCCACACGTGCACCTACACCCACGCCCCCGCGCCCGCAGGCAAGCTCGCAGGCAAGCTCCAATTGGTCCCGTCGCTGCATCACGGCCACCCAGACCCGTCCATTCCATCAGCTTCAACTCAGTATCTCGGCTTTGCGCCCCGTAGCCTGCGCCGGACACTTCTCCATCGCATCGCTCCAGCACCCTTGCTTTGTTACGCGCGTAGACGAGCAGCCTCTTCCTTAGAACACAAGGCGACCACAACCACCACACCATGCCTCCTCGTAAGTTGCAGCTGCTCCGCTTACAGTTCCCATCGCATCGCGTGCCTACCTAGCACGGCGCACCGCCCACCTTCACCTACAATCTTGGCTAAAACCCATCTATTTACAGCCATCAGCGATGACGAGGTTTCCGACACCAACGACGTTGTCCAAGTTCCCATCTCTTCCAACCGACGCGGAAAGAAGGCTTCCGTTGGCTATAAGGACGACGACGAAGACGACGACATTAAAGACGTGCCGCCCTATGTAGATGCCGAGCAGCTGGACAATGGAGACAATGACGACGACGTAGAAGCCGGTGGCGAGGACGACGAAGACGACGAAGAAATCGGCGAGGACGAGTTTGTCGTGGAAAAGATTGTCGGCCACCAAGTGTTGCCCGACGGCACCATCAAGTTCAAGGTGAAATGGGAGGGCTACGAGAAGAAGAAGGACCAGACGTTCGAGGATGAGGACAACCTCAAGTGAGCTGCGCGCACTTGCTGTTGACTCGGCTGGACCGTCACTAATCCAGAACCTATGCAGGGAAAACGCATCTCTGATTCTTAGAGAGTATCTAGAGAGCGTCGGCGGCCGACAACAAATCCTTGACGAGACGGAAACGGCCGTGTCGCAACAGTCGGCTAAGAAACGCGGACGGCCAGCCGGCTCGGCCTCGGGCGGAACCCCGGCCAACGGCAAACGTACGAAGCGCGGCTCTCACCCCGCATCGCAGACGCCGCCGGCGAGCGTGAGCAGCAAGGAGTGGAAGCCGCCGGCGGGGTCATGGGAGGACGACATTTCCTATGTCGATGCTTGCCACGACGAGACGACGGGCAAGCTGGTGGTATACCTGACCTGGCGTAACGGCCACAAGACGCAGCACGACCTCAAGGTGGTGTATTCGCGATGTCCACAACAGGTACGTCCCCAGCCGATCGATGATGAACAAGGCAGGTGTCTATCTAACGACTACGTGCGAATCACAGATGCTGAGGTTTTACGAGCGCCATGTCAAGATTGTTAAGACTACTGCAGATGCCAACATGGAATGAAGGCGGGCAAGAGCAACTGCTTTTTCTTCCACTTTTTGTTTTCTATTTTTGGGAACTGGAGTTTAGGGTGTAAAAATGCCATCGTTCTGTATGATGTCGTCCAACATGTATGTCTTGGTTGATTCAAGCAAGCCGAATGCAACAAAGAAAGTATGACCATGGCAGCCGGGGGACTAAGTAAACGGGGTGGTTGGTTAGGCCTTATGCCTGTCCGGTGCCTGTCCGGTGCCTGTCCGGTGCCTGTATCAGACCCTTGTTTTCCCCTTGCTCTGGCCTATCAACATGGCCATGGCAAAGCTCTGTGGCTCCACCCTTGGCTCGGTCTCCACCGCCAGCCTTGCGATTTAACCAAGCCAGCCACCAGCCTCGCTATTTACCAAAGGCCACAATGGCGGGGCAACGCAGTGCCGCCCTCACTATTAGTACTGCACTGCTGCCACACCCACACGTACATGGGACGGCACTTGCACCTGCATCTTCACTTCTCACTTGTTCACTTGCTCAATTGCTCACTTGCTCACTTGCTGTGTGCGTGTGCGTGTGCGTCTACCTACTATATCTATCTATCCGTCTACCTATTATCCAACAACCTCTAGCTTCCCTGCCCACACTTGGTACGTTCGCTCGCTGAGACATACTACTACCCACACGTCATTCCGGTCCATCTAGCTGACGCTGTAGATAGAATAGCCGCAGCCATGAAGAGAAACGACGTCATCGCCATCATTATCATCATCCTATTCCTCGTCCTTGCCCTCGTCAGTTTTGGCATCTACAGACTGGTCCATATGGCACGCAACCAAGGCACAGTCACTAGCAGCAGCAGTGGCAGCAGCAGCATTGTGGACTAGACCACTCTCTTCCAGCGAGAGCATCCGGGCGACGAGGCATAGACTGATGCCCTCATCCTTACACACAGTACACGACAGACAGACATGGGCTGGGCGGTTTTGAACCCATTCTACAACAACAGGTCCCGCAGCGGGCTCTTATTTTGGGACATACTACCACAATTTTTACACATGATGGGTCCGCGACAAAAGGAGGCTATGGGTTAACGATATGATATGAGTGTACATTAGAACGGGACATGATAAAGCACAGGTTAGGTTATTCGGTGTTCAGGTTATATAAGGGAAAGGAACTATTATTATTATTAAGTATTATTTATTTATTAAGTTAAATAAATTAATTTATTATAAAGAATAAAAATATTATATTTATTTAAATTAATTTAATAACTTTTAATTTATTATAATTTCTTTTTTTTTAAACATTTTCAATAGTATATATTTTTATATTAAATAATATGTATATTAATTAATTCTTAATAACATTAAAAACTTATTTATAAATAATTAATAATATATATTTAATAAGAAAAAGATATTTATATCTTTAGTATTTTATTTAAATTTAAATAAAGATATTAAATACTTTATTTCTAAATAAATTATAGCTTTTATAATACTTTAATAAGATAATACTAATATAATAATATTAAGATAAAGAGGGAAAGTCTCTTTAATAATAATAAGAATAAGGATATTAATAAATAAAGTTTTATTAATATTATTATATTATATTACCTTTTTATTTAAAAAGTATAAATTTTATATTATTTAATATCCTTGATAAATATTATTATATTATTAAATAAAAAAAGATATTTCTAT
This sequence comes from Apiospora kogelbergensis, assembly GCF_038363985.1. NCBI lineage: Eukaryota > Fungi > Ascomycota > Sordariomycetes > Amphisphaeriales > Apiosporaceae > Apiospora > Apiospora kogelbergensis. Next base: position 4,022,417 of record NW_027117422.1, read on the forward strand.
TTTTAATAAATTATTTAATTTATTAATAAAAAGTATAAAGTAATTTTATTTTAATAAATTAAATGTTTTTATTAATATTATTATAAAGTCTTCCTTTATTATATTTAATTAAATAAAGGGGTTCGTTATAAGTAAGTTTAAGTTAAACTTTATAAAGGTAATTAAATCTTTTTTTAAAAGTATTAAAAACTTATTTTCAAATTATATTAAATTATTTATAAAGGTAATTATAGCTTTATTTAAAGTAATATTAATTAGTAACTAAGGAATTTATTTATATATTTATTTTTAAATAATTAAAATTCTTCCTTTAATATATTATTAATATTTATTAATAAATCCTTTAGAATTTTTAAAAGTATTTTTATAACTTAATAATATATATTAAAGGTATTAATTAATATTAAGTTTATACTTCTTAAATAAGAAAGTAATATAGTATAATAATATTAATAAAACTTTATTTATTAAATATTAATACCTATAATAATAATAATAAGGTTTAATTTTATATTTAACTAAAGGCTTAAGCTTTATATAGATATTAATACTATATTAACTTCTATAATATATTATTATAATACCTTTTTAAGATTAGCTTAATATCTTTTAATTTATCTTAGCTTAAGTTATACTTATTAATACCCCTTTTTACTTACTTCTACTACTTCTAAAAATACTATATAAGCTGTAAATATATTAACTATATCTTATTAAACTTATTATCTAGCTATTTACTTAATTATATTATAATATACTTTTAATATAAGAATAAAAAGGAAAAGGGAAAAGATTAATAAAGTATTATAAAATATAATAAAGAACCCGGGTATTTTTAAAATAAATAAAAGTAAAAAAGAGAAAGTATTAATAATAAAACTTTTATTAAAGAAAGTTAAAAAGGGTACTTTAAAATAATACTTATTTTAAGTTTAAAAATAATAATTAAAATTAGTTATTAAAGTATTATTCTAATATTTAATATATTATAAATTATATAAAGGTATTAAATATAATATAATATATTATAATAAACTCTTTTTAAAATATTATAAATAAAGATTTATTAATATAATATTAATAGGTAGTAAGTAGCGGTATAAAGGTAATAAATATTTAATTTAATTTAAACCAATCCTTAAGCTAATTTAATTAAGATATTAAGATACCTTATATATTAAAGTAATTACTATTATAATTACCTTTAATAACTTCTTATCTAATAATAGTATTTATATAGCTTTTAATAATTTTATTTAAACTTAGAAAGGGTTATTATTTATTATATTTTAAGTTAGAATAAAGGTTATTTTAACTTTATAATTATTCTAGTAAGAGCCTTTTTAAAGGCTTTTTAAAGGGTTCTTAAAGGGGATTATCTTTTATTATTATATATATAAACTATTTTAGAAAACCTATTTAAAGTATAAATATAATAGTAGTTTTAATTTATTTAAATTTTGAAATCTTTTTAATATTTATTAGAGGTTTAAGCCCCTTTTAATTAGATTTAAATAAAGTTTAAACCTCTTCTTTAAGTATATTATACTTATTATAATATAGTAGGATATACCGGACTATTTATTAATCGTTATAAGAGTATAACGATAAATTTATTTATTAAATTTATTATAAATAATCTTTAAAGCCTATTTTATTAATTTAAAATTAGAAAATAATAATAAAAACTATTCTCTTTATACTTAAATAATAAATAAGGGTAATCTATTCCGGTTTTAATAAATAGTAATAAAGGACCCTTTTATATAGTATACTCTCTAACTTATTAATTTAATATTAATATATTATTTTTTTTAATTAATATATATTAGGTAGCTATTATAATAAAAGGGGCTTAATTAATAATAAGCTTAAGGGGGCTTTAAGTATATACCTTATAAGCCTTTTAAGAGCTTTAAACTCTTTATACCTTTAGGCCTATATTAATAAAGTTATTATAGCTCTATATAATTATAGTCTTATAACGGTGGTTTAAAAGATTATTTCTTTTATTATAGTTATAGTTATTTATATTATAAATGTCGGAAGTTAATATATTTAATAAGGTGTATATTAATATAGTAGTATTTAAATAGAGAAAGAAAGTCTCTCTAATAAGTAGTAGGAGTAAGGACCTTAATAAATAAGGTCTTATTAATATTATTATACTATATTACCTTCCTATTTAAGAAGTATAAGTCTTATATTAGCTAATATCCTTAATAAATATTATTAAATTATTAAGTAAGAAAAAGATATCTCTATCCTTAATAACCTATCTAATCTATTAATAAAAGTATTTAATACTTTATTTTCTAATAAATTAAACCTTTTTATTAATATTATTATAAAGCTTTCCTTTATTACGCTTAACTAGCTAAAGTAATTCATTATAAATAGGTTTGAGTTAAACCTTATAAAGACAATTAAATTCTTTTTTAAAAGCGTTAAAAGCTTATTCTTAAATTAAATCTAGTTACTTATAAAGGTGATTAAGGCCTCGTTTTAAAGTAATATTAGCTTATAACTAAGTATCTCCTTTATATATTCGTTTTTAAATAACTAAAGGTTTTCCTTTAACTCATTATTAGTATTTATTAATAAACTTTTTTAAGTTATTAAAGGTATCTTTATAATGTTATATATTATATTTATAACTTTATCCTTTTTATTTAATTAAGTATTTAAAGCTATTCTTAATATAATTAAATTAATAATTAGTTAATATCTTAACTTTATAATAATTAATTCTATTATTAGAATTATACTTAAATTATTTAGCATTAATTAGTCTAAAGGAAGGTTAAAATTAATAATAAAGGTTATTTTTTCTAGGAGTAAGGGTTAAATATTTTATTAAAATAATAAAATAGATTTGAGAATTATATTATAACTTAACCCGACCGGACAGCTAGCATCTATTACTACTATAGAATTAAGATAACCCGGGGATACTTATCCTATTAATTAACGTTTATATTTATAACCTTATTTATAATAATTAATATACCCTTAAATAAATACCGTATTTAATACTATAACAATAATTAATATTAAATTAAATAAATTAGGATAATATTAACGGGATAATATAATTAAAATCGTATAACGGGGATAATAAAAACTAGATAATATATAGGTATTAACCGACTTAAAAAAAGAAAATTATATAATAGCTTTTAAAATCTTAATAAAATTTAGAGATTTAGTTTAACGAGATTTTATAAAAGTTATAAAATCCCTTTTAATTAATAAAGGAGGGATTAGATATATAACGATAAATATTTCTTATATATTTTATATAAAGACTTTTTACTTTAATAATTAATTTAAATATTAATTTTAACTTATTAATAAAATATATTACTTTAACGATCTTATTATAAATACTTTAAAAGTATATATATCTTTATTATTTTAATTATTTATTTCATATAATGATTATATATTATATCGATAAAAGGAGAACTTCTATTATATATTTAGATACTCTTTTATATTATTAAATATAAACCCAGGCTTGTTAAGAAAAGACTAAAACTAATAACTAAGACTAATAACTAAATTAGTTACTAACTAATTTCTACTGACTTTAGTCAGTCCATTAACTAAGACTAAGATTAAGGGCCTGAGTTTTAGTCGATTAAATTAGTTACTTTTTAGTTACTTAATTAATAAAACTAAGATTTAAAAGAGCTATTCAAAGCTATTTATTTTATAATTATAGCTCTTAAATATATTAAAATATATAAGTTTAAAGTTTTTAACTTTTAAGAATAAGAACTTTAAGAATAAAAGTTCTAATAATTAATTATAATTATATAAATATTTAAATTATTAAAGAGGTATTTATTGAATATAATAAAATAATTTTACTTTATAAATATATAATATAAATTAAATAAATAACTATTTTATTTAATATACTAAATATTATATTCTATTTTTAAAACTTATATTCTTTAAAACTTAAAGATTAAAATAGAATTAAAATTATGTAAGCTTATATTAATTATATAATACTTATAAATTAATAGAAATTAATATAAATTAATATATTAATAAAGGTTATTAAATATAATCTTTTTAAAATAAGTGATTAAAAATTGACTAATTAGTCGATTAAATTAGTTAATAATTAAGATTAAAGTAACTAAAGTTACTTAAGTAACTAAATTAATTTAAGTAAATTAGTTATTAACTAATTTAGTTAGACTAAAAAGTAACTAAAATTAAATTAGTTAGACTAATTTCTAAGCTTATATAAACCTTAATATATTTATTACGGTTTTATTTAAAACTTTAATAATATTTATTATATTTTAATTATTTTTATTTTTATAAGTTATTATTTAAACCTTTAAATAATAATAATTATAAAAAGTTATATCTACCCCCGGATCTAATAACGCCCTTTAATATAAAAAAGGACCCGTTATTACCTTTACTTTATTTTAAGTACTATTAATAAATGTTAATAAAGATAATAATAATAAAGAATCAACCTACCTCGATTATAAAATAGTTATAAATTAGATTCGAGATTTAAAATAAGAAAATATTAATTATTAATATTATTATATTAAAATAGAGAAAGAAAGAAATAAACTCCGAGTTTAAATTAATATTAAATAAATAAATAATTAAGATATTAATAAACTCTAAATATAAATATAAATGCTCTAAGCCGCTACTAATATTATTTAAACCCCTATTATACTTAAGGAAAGCTTTAAAATTAATACCTTAATAACTTTTAATAAAATAAATAAGAACTTTTAAAAGTTCTTTATTTAAATTAAAGTTTATTAACGTTTTTATAAAGGAACGTTCTAAAATTTAATCTAATAAGTTATTTATATTACTTCTTTTTTAAAAGGGAAGGCTTTTACTTAGTTTAAACCTTACTTAAACGAGCTTATAAAAAATAATTAATAAGTTAAACTATATTAAATAAAAGTTTAATAAATCTTTAAAAGTTATAAAGGGTTTAAAAAAGTATTTAAGTTATTCCTTTAAAACCTTGATAAAAAGCAGTAAATTAAATAAGAGCTTGAGATATTTAAATAAAAGGGGTTAATAATAATTTATATTATAAAGTTCTGATATATTATAATATAATTAAATTATATTAAAGATATTAAAATTATAATATATTACTAAAGATTAAAAGATAATATAAAGGATAAGCTTAATAAGCTTAATAAATTTAGTACTTTCTTAACGTATATAAAACCTATTATTAAAATTAATATATAAATATATAAATATTACCGGGAACGATATAGTAATTAACTAAAGTAGATATTATAAACCCTAATAAATTTAAAGCGCCTATAATAATATTAATTATAAATAAAGATTATAACTTATAGATATTATAAGAAATTTATAAAGTTTAATACTATTAAATATAATAAAGGTAAAAAGTAGGACATTATTTATTATAATTATTAGAAGAAAGGATACTTTATTTATAAATATTAAAATTTAAAGAAAGTATTTCTATAAGTTTTAAACGGATATTAAGTTAACGTTATATAAAGAAGTATTAATTATATAGTTATTAAAAGAAATAGTATTAAAATATTTAACTTGGATTATAGTAATTTATTTTAAATGGATTATTATAATAATAATTATACTACCTACTTTATAGATAAAGAAAGAACTGGATAGTTCTTTAAAGAATTTAAATAAAGGATAAATAAGCGAAATATTATTATAATAATATAATAAATTATAAAGGATATTAATAAGTATAATTTAGATAATATAATTAAATTAATTACCTTAAATAATAAATAAATAATTTAATATTAACTCTACTTTAAAGGATTAATTTAATTATTTATACTCGAGTTAATATTTATTATCCTTTAATAATATCTTAAACTTTAAATAAAAGGATAGATAATAATACCTAGAATATTAATACTTATATAAATATAAATAAAAGGGTTCTTTAAGAAAACCTTTAAATAAATAAAGGGGAATTATTAATTAGGGGATACTTTAAAAATAGATTTAGGATATATTAAATATATATTTATATTATAAATAATATATATATATAATGTTTATATAAAGTATTTAAAGAATAAGCTTTAATATTATTAATTCCTTTGATAAATTAATTAAAGCCTTATCCGATTAACCTATTATTATAATAAGATATAATAAGCTAAAATAATATACCTTTAAAGGAAAGTATTTTATATATTTATTAAAAAGACCCTATATAACTTATTAAATATATTATAAAAGAAACCTATTAACGAGAATATTAAAAAGACCTCTATTTAATTTATATATAATAAAAGGCCTATATTTAATATATATTAAAAAAAGATATTATAACTTAAAACCTATTTAAAGTAATTAAATAACTTATATATCCGGTTTAAACTTATTATATAGATAAATTATTATTAAATTATAAATAAATAAAGTAAAATATATACTATTTATTAAATGAATAATAAAGATAGGAATTTCTAAAAATTATTATTTAAAATAAAGGAATTTATTAAAAGGGGTTAAATAATATACGAAACTTTATTACCCTCTATTTACGAAACTTTATATTATAAATAATAATAATAGTTATATAACGTTTAAATAAACTTTAGAAATAACTAGATAGGAAAAGGATATTACCGGTTATAAAGGAATAATACTTAATAGGTAGGTTTATTAAAAAAAGATTAAGATTAATGATTAAGATTAATAACTAAAATTAGTTAGTAACTAAATTTAGACTAAAACTAGTTAATTAACTAAGTTAGTTTGACTAAATTAATTACTGACTAATTTCTACTGACTTTAGTTAGTTTATTAATTAAGATTAAGATTAAGGGCTTGACTTTTAGTCGATTAAATTAGTCACTTTTTAGTTATTTAATTAATAAAATTAGAACTTAAAAGAGCTATTTAAAGCTATTTATTTTATAATTTTAGCTCTTATATATATTAAAATATATAAGTTTAAAGTAATTTTAAAATTAATAAAAGTTTATAAAATTTATATAATTTAAATAATATAATAATTATTAATATAATAAATAAATAGAAAGTTGAAATATATTTTTTAAACTTATATTATATAATTAAATTATTAATATTTGAATTTATAAGTATTTTAAATTTAATTTTATAAATATTTCCTTTTAAAAGTTATATTTAGCTTTAATTAGATTTCTAAAAGTTAAATCTTCTTAAATCCTAAGTATTATAACTTATAAATTGAGTATTTATATAGATATTTAATATATATTTAGAATATATCTTACTTTATTAGAATTTGTACTTTAGTTATTAATATATATATTTTATAATTAATTAAACTTAACTATTTAAATCTTTTCTTTTAAAAGTTATATTAAGCTTTAATTAGATTTTTAAAGGTTGAATCTTTTTAAATCCTAAATACTATAACTAATAAATTAAATATTTATATAGATATTTAATATATATTTAAAATTTATTTTATTTTATTGAAATATATATTTTAATTGTTAATATATATATTTTATAACTATTTAAATTTAACTTTTTAAATCTTTTCTCTTAAAAGTTGCTTTAAGCTTTAATTAGAGTTTTAAAAGTTGAATATTTATAAATCTTAAATATTTTAAGTATTAATTTAAATAGTAATATAATACTTAAATATATATTTAAATTATATTCTAGTTTATTAAAATATATAATCAAACTATTAATATATTTATTCTAAACCTTTTTAAATTTAACTTTTAAAATTATTTCTCTTAAAAGTTACTTTAAGCTTTAATTAGATTTTTAAAAGTTAAATATTTATAAATCTTAAATATTATCAGGCTTGTTAAAAAAAGATTAAAACTAATGACTAAGATTAATGACTAAATTTAGTCAGTGACTAAAGTTAGACTAAAGTCAGCTAACTAACTAAATTAGTTTAACTAAATTAGTTACTAACTAATTTTTACTAACTTAAGTCAGTTTAGTGACTAAGACTAAGACTAAAGGCCTGAGTTTTAGTTGACTAAATTAATCACTTTTTAGTCAGTTAATAAATAAAATTAAGATTTAAAAGAGCTATTTAAAGGTATTTATTTTATATTTTTAGCTCTTATATTTATTAAAATATATAAGTTTAAAGTATTTATAAAATTGATAAAAGTTTTAAAATTTATATAATTTAAATATTGTAATAATTATTAATAAAATACTTTAATATAAAGTTTAAATATATTTATAAAACTTATATTATATAATTAAGGTATTAATATTTTAATTTATAAGTATTTTAAATTTAAGTTTATAAATAATTTCTTTTAAAAGTTATATTAAGCTTTAATTAGATTTCTAATAGTTAAATCTTCTTAAATCTTAAGTATTATAACTTATAAATTAAATATTTATATAGATATTTAATATATACTTGGAGTATATCTTACTTTATTAGAATATATATTTTAGTTATTAATATATATATTCTATAACTATTTAAACTTAACGTTTTAAATCTTTTCTTTTTAAAAGTTGCTTTAAGCTTTAATTAGATTTCTAAAAGTTAAATATTTATAAATCTTAAATATTATAAGTATTAAATTAGGTAATAATATACCCTTATAAATATATATTTAAAATATATTTTACTTTATTAAAATATATAATCAAGTTATTAATATATATATTTAAAACCTATTTAAATTCAACTTTATAAATCTTTTCTTTTTAAAAGTTACCTTAAGCTCTAATTAAATTTCTAAAAGTTTATTATTCTTAAATCTTAAAGATTTAAAGTAATAAATTAAATAATATTATAATAATTTATTATATATTTAAAGTATATTATACTTAATACTTCTTTATAAAAATAGTTTCAGAATTAACTAAATAGCTATTTTATTTATAAAGTTCTTTTACAATTAATTTAAAAGTTTTTAACTTAAAAGATTAGGAACTTTATAAATAAAAGTTTAAAGACATGTTTATAATAAATTAATAAATTAAATATTTAAAATATATTAATATATTATAATAAAAGTAATAATCTTATTAATAATACTTTTAAAACTTAATAAATAGGTATTATATTTATAAAGTTATTAAATAATTAAATTTTAAACTTTTAACTTTTATAATTAAGAACTTTAAGACTTAGAAGTTTAATAAGAAATTATAATTAAATATATAATTTAATTATTAAAGGTTTATTCAATAAAATATTAAAGTAATATTTCTTTATAATAATACTTTAATAACTCAATAAATAACTATTATATTTAATATTATATATTATATTTAGGATATATTAATTTTTAAAACTTAAAGATTAAGTTATTTAATATAAAATAATATAAAATAATATAAAATAATATATAAATAGAAGTAATTATATATAAACTCTTTAAAATAAGTAATTAAAAACTAACTAATTAGTCGACTAATTAGTTAGTAACTAAAGACTAAAGTAACTTTAGTCACTTAACTGACTAAATTAGTCTAACTAAATTAGTTACTAACTAATTTCAACTGACTTTAGTCAGTCTACTGACTAATTTAATCAGAGTAAAAAGTGACTAAGACTAAATTAGTCAGACTAATTTCCAAGCCTGTAATTTAATAAACCTTTAAAATTAATAAATTCTTTATTTATATTAATTTAAACTTAATTTATCTTTATATAGTTTTTAAATATTATAATTTCTTTTTATTTATATAATTATATAAATTAATAAGATTTACCTTCTTTTCTTCCTTTTATATTATATTTATAACGTTTTTATTTATTATTACTTTTTAAATTTAACTTTAATTAAAAGATATTAAATATTATATCTTTTATAAATTAATATTTAATTTAAAATACTAATTAAAAGCGATATATTATTAACGTAACTAGAATAAAGAAATTATTTATTAAATAATTTAAATTTATTTCTATATTTTAATTAATCAAAGATATATAATTACCTAATACCCTAAGTAGAGCTTAATATATTTCTATTTATAATTAAAATATCGTTATTAATAAGTTAATAATTAAAGTAATTATTAACTTTAATTAATAAAGTTATTAAAACGATTTATAACGTTATATTAATAACTTTAACGAATTATAAATAAATATAAATTAAATTAACCCCCTTAATAAGTGTCTATTTAAATAACGAATTATTATAAATTATAACCTGTTTAGATTAATTAAAGCTTAATAAAAGAAAAACGTTTAATAGCCTTCTTAATCCATTATTATATAAATTAAAAGTCTTCCCGCCCTATATATAGTAAAATATAAAATAAAATAGAATAATAATAAAAAGGAATACTTTTAATTTTTTAACAAAAATAAAATAGAATTGAATAATAATATAATAATTATAATAAATACCTAATTTTAAATAAAAGATTAATATAATATATTTAAAAAAATTGAATAATTAAATTTAAAAGTAAGTAGTTATATTATAATAATTAATGTTTATAATAAATAAATGAAATAAAAAACTTAATTCTTAACCGTCCTTTAAAATCTTTTATTATATTCGATAAAATAATATAATTTATATAATGAGAGTAATTTTATATATAGAATTTAATATTATTAAATATATTTAAATTTTATAAAGTATAACTTAAAGTATTATTTTTAAACCTATTTTTAAAAAAGGTAAATATCTTTCTGTTATTTATCCTATTCTTTAAAAAACTTATATTTTATTATTAATTAATATAAATAAAGATAAAGTTAAACATTATTAATTATAATATTATAAATAAGTTATTATATTTAAATTACTTTATTATTTTAAATAAAAATAATATTAATATATAATTATTCCTTTATATCCTCCTTTTATATCGTTAATAACTCTTTAATAATTTTTTAAATATATAATTACCCCTTTATAATTAGGATTTACATTAATTATTCTTCCTTAATAATCGTTATATATTTAATAATTAACTTTTATTTAGCTATATACTTTTTAATTTATAACTTTATATTTATATATTTTTTAATATCCTATTATTAATAACTCTCCTTATCCCCTTTAACCCCCTTTAAAATAGTTAAATACTTTATATATTAACGAGTTTTAAGTTAGAATACTAGTTCTTAAAGTTTATAATATTAGAATTCCTAAACTCTATTATAAAGATATTAAAGTCTTTAATTTAATATATCCCGATTTATAAAATTAAAGAATAGTTTAAAATAATAAAATTCTTATTTTTATTAATACGTTATTTTTTAATTCTTATATTTATAATTTTATTAGAGGTAATAGAATAAATAATGCGGTTATATAAATTATATCCTTTTTTGAATACTTTTAAAAGGTAGAGCTTTAATTTAATAAAATAATAAAGTTTTTAAAGTTGATTAAATCTATTTTAAAAGATAAAGTCTATATTATATTATAGAAATATTTATAGCTCGCTTCTAACTTAACAATATTGTTATAATTTAAAATTTATAAAGATATTCTTTCGTTTTAAGGATTTAATTAACAATATAAATACTTTTAAATAATACTTTAATATTATCGTTATTTTAAGATAAATATATAATTAAATAAATAAAAAGATTTAATAATTTCTATCTCCTTTTAAGGATAAAGATAATATTATTATAAAGAGTAAACTATAAGGGTTAGAATAAGAAATATAAATAAAATGGATTCTCCTCATTAGGAACTAATAAACTAATTCTATTTATCTAGTTAATTAAATTAATTAATAGGAGTATAACTTATACCTCCCCGTTTTTTAAAAACAGATTTATATATAAATTTATTAACTAGCTAATTATATTTATATAATAATATTATACTTTGTTCTTCTATTATATTTATTTATTCGTTATCGCTTTATATATATTAATTATTAAGAATACTCCTTTAACTTATTTATTAATAAGCTTAAATAATATCCTAATATTAAAGGCTCTTCTTCTCTTTATATTATTAATAACTTATAATAATTTATATAATATATCGTTTATATTATCTATTATATTATTTAGGTTAATAACTCTAATTGTTTCTGTTTTTAATACTATTATACGATATATAAGATTTCTTAAATCTTAACTAATATTATTTATATATATTTCGTTAGCTTTATAATCTTTTTCTAAATTTATAACGTTTTTAATAATATTATCGAGATACTTTTATTAATTATTAAAATATTTTTTTTAGCCTATTAATACCGATTTATTAAATTATTTTAATATTTTCTATATAAGTATTAATTATAACTTTTATTTTATTTATTATATTATATAATTCGTTTTCTTTATAAATATTATTATATAATTTATATACTCGGTTATTTTATAATTTAACCTTTATATTAAATAAATCTATATAATATATACTTTATACTTAAGGTATTTTTTTTAAACGGCTTTAATTTATTTTATTTAAATTTAATTTAATATATTCATTAACCGCTTATTTCTTTTATTTTTCAATATTCTTATTAATAACTTTTATAATCCTAATAAAGATTTACCTTATTAACCGCTTAAACTCGTTATCGATTATTAAGTAATAATATTAATATTATACTCGTTAAAATTTAAGGAATATTTAATTATCTTTAAAATTTATTAATTATTTAAGTTTAACTTCCTTTAATAAAGTTATAATTATTATCGATATTATATTAAAGCTTTATTCTATATCGCTATTTAATTTTAAAACTTTAAATTATATTATTAAAGGGATATAGATATCCTTTATATTAATTACCTAAGATTATTTCGATTTCTCCGCTTTATTAATAATATTATATAATATACTATTTATTTTTTTATATAAAATAATATTTAATATTAATTATATAGGAATAAATTTAATAACGAATATCTCGGTTACTTTATTAATATTTATATAAATTTTTATTAAATACATTCGAAGGATATTAAATTAATATCTTCTTTTAATTTTAACCCTTTTAATAAAGTTTATATTATTTATTCTATATTATACATTTACTTTAAATTCCCTTTAATTATTATTTATCGTTTTGTTTTTAACTTTATCGTTAATATTATTATTAATATAATTAAGGAGGTTTTTATATTAAAAGGAATTTATTAATTTTAAAGCTAGTAGGATTATAACGGTATTCTTAATTAATATAATTAAATTAATATTATCGGTTTGATTTTTTATTTATTTTTAATTTACGATTTAATTAATTATTCATTTATTTATAATCTATTAAGTTCGTTTTTTCGTTTTTATTTAATTTATTTAAGAAAATTATCTAGCTTTAATATATTTAATTTAATTAAAATTAGGTTATTTTATATATTACCTTTTATTTTAATTCTTTTTTTCTTGTAATAATAATTATAATTTTTTAAAGAAATTTAATTTATATTCGTTATTTAAATATTTTAAGTAATTTAGGTAATTTTAAAATAATTTTAATAAATAATTAAATAGAAGAATGTCCTTTAATAATTAATTCTTTAACTAAAGTATTATCGTTAATATTATATTAATTTTCTTAAATTATTTCTTTATTAAATATTATTTATTTATATATTATATATAATTTATAATATCTCTATTTATAAACCGATTTCTAACTTTCTAAATATAATAATATTATAATTAAGTTTAATAATAAGTTTAAATTATATATATTATTAAAGTAATTTATTTATTTTAATTCTTATAAATCGATATTTAAAACGCTAAAGCAAATTATTAATAACATATATATATTTAAATAAATAATAAATAACTTAAATATAATAATAATTAAATAAATTTAAAAAATTACTATTAATATTTATAAACTTACTCTAATTATTATAATATTATTATTACTTTCTTAAACTATCCTCTTCTTTATATAATAACTTTATTAACGTCTATAATTCTAAATTTATTATTTACCTTTATAAGCTCGTTATTATTTATTTATTACTATTTACCTTTAAATTCTTCTAATATAAATTTATTATATTTATTATATATATTTATTAATTTTAATACATTCTTTATTAATACCTTTTTATAAATATTATTAATTATATATTATGTTATAATGTAGTTTACTACCGAGCGGAATGTATTACTAAATAGAATACTTTTTCTACTTCTCGATATTTTTATATATATTATTTTAATTATAACGCTTTAAATTAATTAAAATATTCGTTATTTAGTTTACTATTCGATTCTATATCCTTTTTATATATTTATATATTATAGCTTATCTTATTATATATATTATAGCGCTTATTACCTATTACGTACTATTTCGACGAACCCCTATTTTTATCTTTATTAAGCGCTGGACGCTTCTCTTTTACTTTCTCGTCCTATAGATATTAAGATTCTTTAATAATAAGGGCTCCTTTAAGCTAGATTTATACTTTTTTAACTTTCTAGCGTTTTAAAAGGGTTAAATTAATATTTTAAAAGGTACCGACCTATTTATATATAATAATTATTCTATAAGCTATTTAGTTTATACCTTTTATTATCTAGTTTATAGCGTTTAAAATTAACGTTAAAGAGTTTCTTTCAATAACCCAAGATCTTACTTTTAATAAAAGTAGAATACCTCGTTATTTATTAAAAAGTTAGATAATATTTAAAGGTTATAATTATTAGCCGTCCCCGGATAGGATAAGTTAAGTATAAATATCCGGAGATATATATCTAATTTATTAATTACCTCGTTTAAATTATAAAGTATTAAATTAGATATATTAAATTTAGATCTAATATTATTTTCTATAAAAATAACGAAATATACGGCTTTAAAGGTAATAAGGAACTCGAGTTTTATAATATAATTTATTAAGGCTTTTATAAATAATTTAATTTCTTTTAAATATATATATTTCAACGATAAATAAAGAATAATATTTAATAATTAGAGTAAATAAAATAGATAGGGAGGTATATTAAATATAATAATACCGTTGTCCTTATAATATATTTTAAATTTAGCCGAAATATAGTTCTTATAACTATTTAAAATTAAGAGGTAATAATAACCTTTTATTCGCGCTTTAATATATTTATTAAAGTATTTAATTTAATTTAAACCTATCTCATTATCGGTTTAACCGTTAGAAGTTGGTTTAATTATTTAATTACTCTATAAGTCGGTTTTATATAATTAATTTATAAAGTAATATTAGCCTTAAACGATTAAGAATAGCGGAATATATTAGTTTTATAAATTAATATATTCTTTTATTATTAATTATTCCCGATTATTTATTAAATTAAATTATTTTCGCTTTTTTAAATTAATTAATATATATTATAACGAGTATTAAACCGATAATACTTATTATAAAGCCGGTTTTATCGAAATTTTATATATCTTTATTTATAATGTTATATTTAGCTTTTATATTTATAATTAGTTTAAATTAATCGGAAATAACTTTTAAATCTTTATAAAGAGTCCTTTAATAATTATATTTCCGATTTATTTTAATTTTTAAATCTGGATTATAATTAATAAAGTATTTAATTTAATACCTCTTAACGCGCTTATTACTGTACGCTTTTATAAGAAAATTAGCTATATTTTCTATATTAGCGATTTTAGGAGGTATTTAAATTAAGTATATACTTAAATAATATCTCCTCTTTAATTATTATTTTCCGACTATTTAATTAAGTATTACGTTATAGGGTTCGGTTATAAAGTTAATAATATAGAATAGATAATAGGATATTATATATTTTCGTAATAACTTATAGGTTAATAAGCTTTAAGGGATTTCGCGTCGCTTAAATTATTAATTCGAGCTTATTTTTTAATAAAGGATTAAATATTATAGTTATAGAGATAAAACGTGTCGAAGTTTAATAGGGAAGGTCGGTAGAAAAAGTATTCCGCTCGGTAATACGTTCCGCTTAATAGTAAATTACGTTAGCCCTTTTAATAAATTAAATATGTGAATTTTAATTATCTGCTAACTTTTATTACTTTTCTTTTAATAAATTTTACAATTTTATATAATTATTATTTACTATTATCTCTTTTAATAATTATTTTTATTAATATTAATTTCGTTTTATTAAACGGGTCCCCTTTTTATAAAATAAGATATAAATATATTATTAAAATAACTTTATAAACTTTTAAAATATATAAGAAATTTAATTATTATAAAGGGTTTAACTCTTTATTATAATCACTTTAATAAACGATTTCTTAATGTTTATATCCTTTATTAAATTATAAATATACCTAATCTCTTATATTAAATTTATAATATTATTTAACTTTATTTTATTTTAATTTAAATATATTTATAATGAAATTAATAATAATTTTTATTTCTTATTAATATATTTACTATATAACTTTTTAATTTAATTATTTTTTTAAAATCTCTATTATTAATAGAATACTTTTTTAAATTGAATTTTATAATAATTTTATTTATTATGTAGCTTAGAACTTAAGATAATAAATTTTTAAAGTTAAATTATAATATTAACATTATTTTTATTTATAATATATTATTTATTATAATATAGAATCAAATAATAATTTTAACTTTAAAATTTATTCGTTTATTTTATTTATTAATTTATTTATATTATATTATATTAAATATTAATTTTATATTTAAACCCATTTATAATATTTTTTAAAATATTAATATAAATTTAAAATCTTAATTTAATGTAACTTTTTATAATATACCTTAATTTAATAATACTAAAGATATAACGATTTAATTAATTTATATTTTAATAATATATTTTATATATTTAAGTCTTAATATATACTTTTTTAATAAATAATATATAATTATTAAGATAATATTTATTATATTAAAACTAATTACGTATTAAAGTATATTTATAATTATTATTTTAAGTATGTTAGAAATTAGTCTAACTAATTTAGTTTTAGTCACTTTTTAGTCTAACTAAATTAGTTAGTAGACTAATTAAAGTTAGTTGAAATTAGTTAGTGACTAATTTAGTTACTTAAGTAACTTTAGTTACTTTAGTCTTAGTCACTAACTAATTTAATCGACTAATTAGTTAATTTTTAGTTATTTATTTTAAAAAGATTATATTTAATAACCTTTATTAATATATTAATTTATATTAATTTTTATTAATTTATAAATATTATATAATTAATATAAGCTTATATAATTTTAATTATATTTTAATCTTTAAGTTTTAAAGAATATAAGTTTTTAAAAATAAAATATAGTATTTAATATATTAAATAAAATAGTTATTTATTTAATTTCTACTATATATTTATAAAATAATATTATTTTATTATATTTAATAAGTACCTCTTTAATAATTTAATAATTTATTTAATTATAAATATGTATTAAAACTTTTATCTTTAAAGTTCCTTATTTTAAAAGTTAGAAACTTTAAACTTATTTATTAAATAATATTATAAATACAATAGCTATTTACTTAATTTCTAATATATATTTATAGAGAAATAATACTTTACTATATTCTATTTAATACTCTTTATTAATTTAATTAGTTATTTAATTATTAATATATATTAGAACTTTTATTCTTAAAGTTCTTAATCTTGAAAGTTAGAAACTTTAAACTTAATTATTAAATATCTTTCTAAATATAATAGCTATTTACTTAATTTCTGATATATATTTATAAAGAACTATTACTTTATTATATTCTATAAATACCTTATTAATAATCTAATTAATTATTTAATTATTAATATATATTAAAACTTTTATTCTTAAAGTTCCTAATCTTAAAAGTTAGAAACTCTAAACTTAATTATTAAATATCTTTATTAATATAATAGCTATTTACTTAAATTTCGATATATATTTATAAAGAAATATTACTTTATTATATTCCATAAATAACTCTTTAATAATTTAAATATTTATTTAATTATAATTAATTATTAGAACTTTTATTCTTAAAGTTCTTAATCTAAAAAGTTAAAAACTTTAAACTTATATATTTTAATGTATTTAAGAGTTATAATTAAAAAATAAATAGCTTTAAATAGCTCTTTTAAATCTTAATTTTATTAGTTAAGTAACTAAAAAGTAACTAATATAGTCGATTAAAACTCAGGCCCTTAATCTTAGTCTTAGTTAGTGGACTAACTAAAGTCAGTAGAAATTAGTTAATAACTAATTTAGTCATACTAATTTAGTTAGTTAGCTAACTTTAGTCTGACTTTAGTTACTAACTAAACTTAGTTATTAGTCTTAATCATTAGTCTTAGTCATTTTTTAACAAGCCTATCGATATAAGAAAATATTTAATAATTATATTATTTATATTAAACGCTTCTAGAGTATTTTATAATATAAATTATATTAAGCTAATTAATTACTTTATATAAAGGGGATTTCTAGTATTTATCGTTCTATAAATTAATAAGTAATAAAAGACCGTTTTATATAATTAAAGCTTTTAGAAAGAAAGTTAAACTAAATTACTTAAAATTATAATATCCTTTAAAGCTCTTTACTCTCTTTATTACTCTAACTCTTTTATAATATAAACCTCTTTAACGAAATCTTAAAGAGAGGTTCTATTATTATTTTAAACTTTAAGTCGGCTATAAGGGCTATTATAAAAGCAGCTTTAAAATCTAATACCCCTAATTAATAAAGGAGTAGTATTAATTACTTTATAGCTAGGGTATAAAATAATAGCTATAAGGTATTTATTATAATTTAAATTAATAATATAGGTATTTTAGTTATTAAGCCTTTTATAATAATAAATTATAAAGTACTAGAAATAATATATAATAAAATAGTAATATAAATAACGAAGTATAGCTATATTTTTACTTTATAAAAGTATAAACTAATATACTTTTATATTAAAAAGGTTTAAGCTCTAATAAAAGTAGGTATAATTAATAAAAATATAAGCCTTAAAATAACGTTAAAAACCCTACTAAAAGAGTATATCTAGCTCCTTAATATAGATTCGATTAAGCCCTAAAAAAAGTTTCAATACTTTAATATTTAATTTAATTTAAAACTCCTTTAATACTACTATATTATAGAAATTAAAACTAAAGTTTAAAAATTAATTTAAGGTTTAAAAGCTATTACTAACGCTAACTAAAGATATAATATATTATAATTTTAATAACTATATTAAGCGATTATTATATTATAAATTATATATTATAATATAGTATAATACTAGCTTTATATTAGATTTATAAAGGAAAGTTTAATATAATAATATCTTTAAGTATTATAGAAGTTATAATAAAAAGTTCTATTAATAATTATAAATAATCTTTCTATTATAGTAATATTAATAATAATAACCGAGATATATATCTTACTAATTAAATAATAACTATTCTAAATTAATTATATAATATACCTTTAGTTAAAAGCGAACACTTTAATAGTTAGTTATAAAGTAACGGCATTAGATATAATAAGGAAAGCTTATTAAAGATTACTTCTTATATATTTAATTAAATATTATTAGAAATTTTATAATTATTAATTATAATTAGAATAAATTAAACCCTTTATTATATTACTTTAATAGAAATATATTATTATTATAATAAAGAAAGGAGAGAAAGTTAATAAAGTATATTATAATTATATTATTAAAATTTATAATAAAATATTATTAATTTTTTATATTAATAGAAATAGTTATAATAAAAGTATAGATATAATAATATACTAACTTTATTAACTTACTTTAAGATTTATTTAATAAAAACTTATATATATAAATAAAAAGATATAATTTATAATATACCTAATTAAATTAAAACGTATTTATATATCGTTAGAAATTACTTTAATATAATAAGTTAAAAAGTTTATTAGAGTTAATATCTTTATTAATAATTAAGCTATTATAACGTCCTTAGTTTAGCTATAATACTAATTAAGTTAATAGCTATTTTAATAAATTACTAAGTAGCTAAAGGTTTATAATAATAGGGGATTAATATTAATATTTACTAGATCCTAATTTATACCGGAGTCCCTAATAATAAGGTAGTAAACTAGTTAGTAAAGCTAGTAATAGAGTATAACGAACGCTATTAGGGTTCTAAAATAAAACCGTAATAAATGTACTAGGGTTTATATTAATAATATGAGAGAGTATCTAAACGTGCGGTAAAAGTTCTCTTTTTACTAATATAATATATAATAGCTATAGGAAATAAATAATTAAAGTAATAAGGGTACGTATACCTCTAAAGGTATTTATAATAAGGTCGTTAAGGTAATATACCTTATTAATAGGTTAAAATTAATACTTAAATTAATTATTAAAGTAAAGAGTATTTATATAAAATATATAAGAAATATTCGTAATTATATATTTAATCCCTCCTTTATTAATTCTTTAGATTAGTTAACTTATTATTATACTCTAATAAGCCCGGTAATTTATTAAGGGTATAAGCTTAATTAAATTACTAATATACTTTAATAAGTTTAATAATCTATTATATAACTTAAATATATCTTACTATCCTTTCGGTATTATAACATATTATTTTAAAATAAGTTTTATCTTAAAAATATAATTTTTTTAAAAATATACTTTTCTTAAAAAATATAATTCCTTTAAAAATATATCTTTTTTAAAAATATAATCTTCTTAAGAATACATTTATTTTTAAAATCTTTAATTAATTACCCGTAAAGTTATAATAAGGATTTATTATTATAAAGTTCATAAACGCTAATAATAATATATACCCGGGTTATCATAATTCTATACCGGGCGGGTTTAAGCTATAATATCGGGTTAAATTATAATACTATCCTCTCTCTCCCGATTACTTTATCCTTAAAATAATTAATTATTATAAGTACTAGGTTATATATTATTATATTTACGGTTTTATAAATTCTTTCCTTTTTATCTTTTATTATAATATATATTTATTATATTAATTTAAATTAAAAAAACTTTATATTAAATCGAAGAAAATTAAATAATACTATAACCTTATTACTTTATTTAACGAGTTTAATTTTAAGGTTATATTATACTCTTTATATTTTAAAAAAGAGTAGAAATATATTATAATAAAAGGTACTTCTCGTTATAAAGAATATATTTATTATAATCGGTTCTATAATAGTTTTAATTTATCGGTTTCTATAGTATCGTATATTATTAATAAGTCTTATCGCTTTCATTCTAAAAAATAGGAGGCGAGCGACTCGTTATATAAAGTTAATAAAGTTTTAAAGAAAGTTTATAAAAAAGCTTAAAAAGTATTCCTTTATTTAGAGCGGATTCGGAAATAATAAGATTCGTTAATATCTCAAGGCATAGAAATAGCTAAACGTGGATTCCGTTCCCTTAACAAGCTAGAGGCGTCGGAATATATTAAATCTAAGGCAATCGCGGACACTTAATCTTTTAAAGCGTTTAAGGTAATTAACTAGAATATAATTAATTTCAACTTCATTCTTCTTTAAATTTCCCTAACTCCTCCACGGCGTTTATTAAATATTTCTTAAATTCTTAAGTATTATCTTTTAATAGGTATCCTTTTTACTAAATTAAGTATTAGAACCCTTATCCCTTCCTTCGTTTTTCGATAATTCTTTTAACTTTATATTTATACTAATTTATTTCGATTTCTAACTATATCTCGGTTTTTATATTTTTAAAGGTTAATTCGAATAATAAAATATAAAATATAGGGTATATCCGTAATATCTTTAATAATAATAGTTAGTAATTAATTTCTAAAATAACTTCTATAATTTTAAATAGTCTAATTTTTTTAAAATTTAATTTATTATTTAGTTACTTAGTTTTAATATTCCATTATAAGAAATAAACTTTTTCTCACTCTTTAAAGGTTAGTCCCTTTAATTTTATTTAATTAGTATATTTCTTTATTTTCTTTTAAAGGAAGGTAAGGTCTTATTATAGTATAGTTTAAAATTCTTTTAATTTTTTAACTTTAATAATTATAATTAATACTAATTCTCTTTTTAAGGGTTTTTTAACGATTTCGGGGTCGTACCTATAATTTACTCGAAATAATAATATATATATTACTTCATTATCTATATTATTATAGGTATATTATGCTATTAATAATAATATTATCTAATTATCTTATTTATAATTAACGTAATATTGTAAATATTATTCTAGGATCTGATTTATACATTTAATCTATCTATCCGTTTAAGGGTAGTAAGCTATAGATAGTTTATATTTAATACTAAGTTATACTATTAATGATTTCTAAAATTTAATAATAAATAATTTATTCCGATTTAAGATAATCGTTTTTAATAATTTATATTAGTTAACGATAATACGGAAAAATATATAAATAAAGTCGTTAATATTATTTAACTCTATATAAAGGAGGAAGTAGGTGTATTTCGTAAATTTATCTATAATAACTAGGATATTGTTATATCTGACCTTAGTTAGGGGTTCCTTTAAAGCTAGTAACTTAATTATAAAGTTTAACGCGATAGTTTTCTATACTTTATTTAGCGGTAGAATTAGTTATAATTCTCTATAGGGTTTATATCTAACGGCCTTAGCTTTATTATATAGGTTATATTCGCTAATTACCTTAGCTATAAAGGGCTTTAAGTTCTTATAATTAAATTATTTAGTAATTTATTTCTAAGTTTTAAAAATTCCTTAATATTTATATATAAGGTACTTATGGAATTCTTTAATAAATTCTTCGCGGAAAGGTTCTAGGATATAGATTTTATTATAATAATATATAATCCTGTTTTTTGTATTAAATCTATTTCTAATTTAATTAATAAAGTCTAAGGTCTTAGGGGTATATTCTTTAAACTTAATAACCTATTTATTGTAGTACTGAATTTAATTAATAACGTTTAACTCTTGGGATAATATTAAGTTATTATCTTAATCCTATATAAAAATAATATATATCTTAAATAATACTTCTTTTTAATAATTTAGTTATTAGCTTAAAGTATTAACCCTTCTATTCTTACTACCCTTATAGTAAATAATAACGAAGTTAAATCTTAATAAGAATTAGAACTATTATACTTATTATTTATTTAATTCCTTTATAATAGTAAACGTAGTAAAGTTTTTATAATTGGTATAAACCTTTATAAAGTCTTTTATTTTATTAAAGTAATATCTCTATTCTTTAAAAACTTTAATAATAGCTATTAATTCCTTATTATAAATTTAATAATTAAGCTCTAAATTATTTAATTTTTTTAAAAAGAATATTATAAAGTATAACTTCCTATTATTATTGCGCTAACTTAATTAGCTACCGATCGCATAGTTTAATATGTCGGTTTCGATTTTAAACAATCTTATAGGGTCTATTATATAAAGTACTGGTTTATTTAAAATTTATTCCTTAATAATTTAAAAGGTTAATTCTTCTTTATCGGCTTATTAGAACGGTTCGTCCTTCTTTATTAAGTTCGTTAAAGGTATTACTATTTTATTAAATCTAAGGATAAATATTTAGTAATAATTAACTAATTTTAAAAAGGATTTAACTTCTATAGTACTTATAAGTATAAGCTATTCTTTAATTATTATAATTTTTAAAAGTTTTATTTAAATTTTACTAAGGGATATAATATATTTTATAAATATAACCGTTATTTAGTAAAACTCGTTCTTCTCTAAGTTAATTAATAGGTCTGTGTTTTATAGCTTTTAGAGTATTAACTTTATATATTCTCAGTATTATTCCTTATTTTTAGAATAAATTAAGATATTATTAAGGTAAATTACGATAAATTTATTGAGGTATTTTTATAGGACGTAGTTAATTATCGATTAAAAGCTAGTTAAGGTGTTTATTAAGCTAAACGGTATTACTTAATACTTAAAATAGCTATACTTAATTTAAAATATAATTTTCTATTCTTCTTTTTCCTTTATATAGATTAAGTTATATATATTAAATAAATAAAGTATTATAAAGATTTTAGCGTATAATAACTTATCTTATAAATTATTAATTAAAGGTAAGGGATACCGGTTCTTAATAATAATTTTATTAAATTTATAGTAATTAATATATATATACTATTTAAGTTTCCTATCCTTACTCTTCTTAGGTATAAAGAGGATAGGGAATCTTATTAGCAGGCTTGGAAATTAGTCTAACTAATTTAGTCTTAGTCACTTTTTAGTCTGACTAAATTAGTTAGTAGACTGACTAAAGTCAGTTGAAATTAGTTAGTGACTAATTTAGTCAGACTAAATTAGTCAGTTGACTGACTAAAGTCACTTTAGTCATTAGTCACTGACTAATTTAGTCGACTAATTAGTCAGTTTTTAGTTACTTATTTTAAAACTATTATATTTAATTACCTCCATTTATAAGTTAATTTATATTAATTTAAACTAATTTATAAGTATTATATAATATTAATTATATTTTAATCTTTAAGTTTTAAAAAATATATCTTTTAAAATATAATATTTAATATATTAAATAAAAGAGTTATTTATTAAGTTATTAAACTATTATTATAAAGGATTATTATTTAATATAATTTATAAATAACCCTTTAAAACTTAAATTATTTATTTAATTATAAATAGTTTTTCTAACTTTTACTTTTAAAAGACTTAACTATAAAAGTTAGAAATTTTAAACTTAATTATTAAATAACTTTATAAATAAAATAGCTATTTACTTAGTTTCTTAAATACTTTTATTCGTAAATATTACTTTACTATATTCCATTAATACCTTACTAATAATCTAATTATATATTTAAATATATTTAATTATTAAAACTTTTATTCTTAAAGTTCCTAATCTTAAAAGTTAGAAACTTTAAACTTAATTATTAAATAACTTCATAAATAAAATAGCTATTTATATAGTTTTTTAAGTATTATTATAAAGTTAACTTTTAGAAATCTAATTAGAGCTTAAAGTAACTTTTAAGAGAAACGATTTAAAAAGTTAAATTTAAAAAGCTTTATAATAAATATATTAATAACTTGAATACATACTCTAGTAAAGTAAAATAAACGCTAAATATATATTAATTAATTATACTATTACCTTATTTAATACTTTAAATATTAAAGAGTTAAGAATATTTAACCTTTGAAATCTAATTAAAGCTTAAAGTAACTTTTTAAAAGAAAAGATTTAAAAAGTTAAGTTTAATTAATTATAAAATATATATATTAATAACTATAATATATATTTTAATAAAGTAAAATATATTCTAAATATATATTAAGCAGTTATATAATTATTTAATTTATTAATTATAATATTTAGGATTTAAGAATATTTAACCTTTAGAAATTTAAATAAAGCTTAATATAACGTTAAACTTATATATTTTAATATATATAAGAGCTAAAATTATAAAATAAATAGCTTTAAATAGCTCTTTTAAATCTTAATTTTATTTATTAAGTGACTAAAAAGTGACTAATTTAGTCGACTAAAACTCAGGGCCTTAGTCTTAGTCTTAGTCAGTGGACTGACTAAAGTCAGTAGAAATTAGTCAGTGACTAATTTAGTCAGACTAATTTAGTCACTTAGCTGACTTTAGTCTGACTTTAGTCACTGACTAAATTTAGTCATTAGTCTTAGTCATTAGTCTTAGTCTTTTTTTAACAAGCCTGCTTATTAGTAATATTAAGGGCTATATAACTCCTTTTTTAAAGTTCTCTATAATATATTCCTTTAAAATTACTTTATATTCTTAATTAAATTTATATATAAGTATAAATAAAGCTTCCTTCCTATCTTTAAAAGGTATTTTATAATCTTATTATATCTAAAGTAATAAGCTTATCTTTAATTTCTTATTAAAGAAGTTTTTAAATTATCGATACTTTTCTAATATAATTGTTATAACGTTTAGTTTAAATTCTTTAATAATAATATATACTTAAAGTACCTTAGGTTTATTAAAGGGTCTCTTCCTAAACCGTTATCTATTAATTAAACCTCTTTTTAATATATCTTACTAAAGTTAGTTTATTTTTTAACTAATTTTAGGATCGCTTACTTATAATTAGGGTATTTTTAAAATTATATTGTATTCTATAACGTCTATAATATTATATATAATTCGTTTATATTGTCTTCTAATATTAACCGGAAAGTTTATAATTTCCCTTTATACTTCTCTACCTTTATAAGATATAAATCCTTTATTGATAATTTTAAATCGGTATAGAGCGCCTTTCTTTTATTATTTTAACTTAAAGTTATTAACGATTCATAATAAGAAATAGTTCTTTTATATTTTATAATTTAATAACGTTTGAATAATAACTCCTTTTATTTTAAATAACAATATAATATAGTTGTAAATACTTTATTTATTTATTATTATATATAAAGATTTCTTTAATTTTATCGGGTATTATCCCTTTATAACTAGTAGTATCCTTTTCCTATTTAGTTATTTTTTAAAATTTATTTAAACGTCGCGTAATTATTATTATTATTTATAGTATAGGGTTTTATAAATAGGGGGTAATAAAGCTTTATATATCGTTTAACCCTTTTTAATAAGTTCCTTTATTTTAAATAATAATTTTTAAAGGTTCTCGTCTTTATTATCTATCTAGCGGATAGTATATATCTTATTTTATTTATTTATAATTTAATAATTATTTTTAAGAATAAAAATAATAAATTCCTTATTTATTATAAAGATTTAATCCGTAATTATATCTCTATAATCTAGTAATAATTTATCTATATAGTAGGTCTAAGCTAGATATATAAGTTATTTAATTATTTTAACTAAGTTTTAAATTATGATACCTTCCTTTAATATATAATAAGTATAGACTTTCTATTATATATAAATTCAATAGAGGTCCTCTTAGTATTCTTATTAATAAATTTCTTTTATAATATATTTAATAAGTTATACGGGGTTTTCTCTAATAAGTATATAAAGTACCTTCCTTTAAAGGTATATTACTTTAACTTGCTATATCTTATTATAATAATAAGTTAATTAAATAAAGCTTTAGCTAACTCGTTAAGAGAATTAATAATATTAAAGCTTATCCTTTAAATACTTTATATAAACGTTATATATATATATTATTTATAATATAAATATATATTTAATATATCTTAAGTTTATTTCTAAAGCGTCCCTTAATTAATAATTCCTTCTTATTTATTTAAAAGCTTTTTTAAAGAACCTTTATATTTATATTTATATAGGTATTAATATTTTAAATATTATTATCTATCCTTTTATTTAGAGTTTAAGATATTATTAGAGGATAGCGGATATTAATTTAAATGTAAGTAGTTAATTTAACCTTTTAGGATAAAGCTATCGTTAAGTTATCTATTTATTATTTAAAGTAACCGATTCGATTATATTATCTAAGTTATATTTATTAAAGTCCTTTATAATTTATTATATTATTATAATAATACTTTATTTATTTACCTTTTGCTTAAGCTCTTTAAAGAATTATTTAGTTCCTTCTTTATCTATAAAGTAAGTAGTGTAATTATCGTTATAATAATCCGTTTAGGATAAATTACTATAATCCTAATTAGGTAATTTAGTACTACTTCCTTTAATAATTATATAATTAATACTTCCCTATATAGCGTTAATTTAGTATCTATTTAAGACTCGTAGAAATATTTTCTTTAAGTTTTAGTATTCGCGAATAAAGTATCCTTTCTTTTAATAATTATAATAAATAACGTCTTACTTCTTACCTTTATTATATTTAATAACGTCGAGCTCTATAAATTTATTATAATATCTATAAGCTATAATCTTTATTTATAATTAATATTATCGTAAGTACCTTATATTTATTAAAGTTTATAATATCTACTTTAATTAATTGCTTTATCGTTCTTAGCGATATTTATATATCTATATATTAATTTTAATAATAAATTCTATATATATTAAGAAAGTACTAGGTATATTAAATTTATTAAACTCGTCTTTTACGTTGTCTTTTAGTCCTCGATAATATATTATAATTTTAATATCTTCGGTATAATTTAATCGCGTTATAATATATTAGAACTCTATAGTATAAGTTATTATTAACCCTTTCTATTTAAGTACTTTAAACTCTCGTTTAACTTATTACTTCTTATTAAAGTTTTAAAAAAGTAATTTAAATATTTCTTTAAAGCTTTTATAATTTTTAAAGATTTATTAAACCTTTATTTAATATAGCTTAACTTACTAATCGTTTTTTATAAATTTATTTAAATAAGGTTTAAATTAAATAAAGGCTTTCCCCTTTAAAAAGGAGGTAGTATAAAAAACTTATTAAATTAAGTCTTAAAATATCCCTTTATAAAAGCGTTAATAAGTTTTAATTTAGATAAAAAACCCTTAGAGGTTCTTATTTATCCTATTAAAAGCGGCTAAGGTATTAATTTTAAAGCTTCCTTTAAATATAATAAAGGTTTAAATAATGTTAGTAGCAGCTTAGAGCATCTATACTTACGCTTAGAGTTTATTAATATCCTAATTATTTACTTATTTAATACTAACTTAGGCTCGGAATTCGTTTCTTTCTTTCTTTATTTTAATATAATAATACTAATAGTTAACGTTCTCTTATTTTAAATCTTGGATCCGCTTTATAACCGTTTTATAATTAAAGTAAGTTAATTCCTCGTTATTATTATCTTTATTAACTTCTATTAATAATACTTAGGATAAAGTAAGGGTAATAACGGGTCCCTTTTTATATCAAGGGGCGTTATTAAATTTAAAAGTGGATATAGCTTCCTATAATTATTATTATTTAAAGGTCCCGGTAATAGCTTATAAGAATAAAAATAATTAAAATATAACGAATATTATTAAGGTTCTAAAATAAAATTATAATAAATATATTAGGGTTTATATTAAAAATATAAAAGAGTATTTAAATATATAATAGAAGTTCTCTTTCTACCGATATAATATATAATAACTATAAGAAATAAATAATTAAAATAATAAAGATATGTATACCTCTAAAGGTATTTATAATAAGGTCGTTAAAATAATATACCTTATTAATAAATTAAAATTAATATTTAAATTAATTATTAAAATAAAAGTATTTATATAAAATATATAAGAAATATTTATAATTATATATTTAATCCCTCCTCTATTAATTCTTTAAATTAATTAATTTATTAATATACTTTAATAAACCTAATAATTTATTAAAGGTATAAATTTAATTAAATTATTAATATACTTTAATAAGTTTAATAATCTATTATATAATTTAAATATATCCTACTATCCCTTTAGTATTATAACGCGTTATCTTAAAATAAATTTTATTTTTAAAAATATAATTTTCTTAAGAATATACTTTTTTTAAAAATATAATTCCTTTAAGAATATATCTTTTTTAAAAATATAATTTTTTTAAAAATACGCTTATTCTTAAAACCTTTAATTAATTATCCGTAAGGTTATAACGGAGACTTATTATCGTAAGGTTCGTAAGTATTAATAATAATATATACCCGGGTTATTATAGTTCCGTGCTAGGCGGGTCTAAGCTATAGCGTCGGGTTAGGTTATAATATAGAGCCCCTAGCCCCCTATACTATAATAGTCTTTATACTATAAAGCCCTAGTCCTATAATAAACTTAATAGCTGAACCTACTAAACCTACTAAGCCTATAAAGGACTTAGCAACTAAACCCGCTATAGCACTCGCTATAGTACCTGCTATAAGGTATACTATTATAATACTAGCTATAAGGTACGCTATTATAGCACTAGCTATAAGGTATACCACTATAGCACTAGTTACAAGGTATACTACTATAGCGCCTAATCCTATAAGAGCTACTATAGCACTTTTAATACACGAAACCAAGGTTATAAAGGGTACTATCACTTCCACGGTAGCGGCTATAATACTTATAATAACTAGCGCTACTATAATAATACTAGTATACACCCGAAAGCTTAAAGCACTTAGGATACCTAAGGGACTAAACTAGCTAAAAAGGTATATCCTTAAAGGGCCCTTTAAACCTACTATTAACTAGGCCCCCTTTATTATAGTAGCTATATAATATATATTAATTAAAAAAGATAACCTACTAATACTGGATTAATAAGTAAAAGAGTAAACTATATAGTAGAATCCTCTATTACTATCTATTAAAACTAGAAAAGGCTACCCTTAACCGTTATACTAGTATAAAGAGAATAGTCTCCGCTATTATTTTCTAACTCTAGATTAATAAAATAAATTTTAAAGATTACTTATAATAGATTTAATAAATTAACTTACTGTAATACTCTTATAATAATTAATAAACGGTTTAATATATCCTGCTATAATATAATAAATATAATATATTTAGAAAAAAGGTTTAAGCTTCTCTTAAATATAACTAAAAAAGGCCTAAACCTCTAAAGAATACTAAAGAGATCTAGGAGTTTAAACGAGTTAAAACTACTACTATATTCTTACTTTAAATAAGTTTTTTTAAAATAGTTTATATACGCAGTAGTAAAGGATAATCCCCCTTAGGCCCCTTAGAGAGCCCCTAAAAGGGCTCCTACTAGAGCATCCCTAGGGTTAATACAGCCCTTAAGTACTCCGGCTTAAAACACAGTAAATAACAACCCCTTCTAAGCTTAAATAAAGTTACTAAATTATATAAATACTACTACCGGCTAGGAAGTTATTAGAAGTAGCTATAATAATAACTACCCTAATATATAAGGTATCTTATTATCTTAATTAAATTAGCTTAAAAAGCTTTATACCCTTTAATATCGGTTTAAATCAATATAAATATTAAAATACTTATATAACACTACTTACTACTTATTAGCATTATACCAGTAAATTTTTATTTATAATACTTTAAAAAGAACCTCTTATAATATATTACGCGCTATCTCTAGCACTCTTATATAACTTATAACGCGTTAAGTATAAGAATAGTACCCCTATAACTAGCTCTTATTATTATTATTAAACTCTAAAAAGTAATTTTAAATAATATTTATTTTAACCTTCCTTAATACTAATAATCCTAATAGTACCTCTTACTTATACTTATTAATTTAGAAATATTAAAGTAAGCTCCTTATTATATCTAACAACTTACTAAACTCCCCTCCCCTCTCCTTTATATATACGTTCTTTAATATATATATATAAATAGTTAGGTAGATGTTATAACCTAACCTAACTAAACAGCTAATACCTACCACCAGTACGGAATTATAATAACCCGGAAAGATACCTACCCTATTAATTAGCGCTTATATTTATAACTCTATTTATAATAACCGATATATCCTTAAATAAGATACCGGAACTAATATTATAATAACGGTTAGCGCTAAACTAGATAAAAAAAGGGATAATACCGAAAGAATAGTATAGTTAGGATAATGTAGCTAGGATAGTAAATATAGAATAGTATATAGACGTTAATTAACCTTAAAAAAGAATTATATAATAGTTCTTAAAATTTTAATAAAATCTTATAATTATAAAATCCCCTTTAATTAATAAAGGAAGGATGAGATATATAACTACGAATATTTCTTATATATTTTATATAAATACTCTTTACTTTAATAATTAATTTAAATATTAATCTTAACTTATTAATAAAGTATATTACTTTAATAACTTATTACTCCTTTAAACAAGTTCTATAATTAGTTTAAGATATTACTTATCATATTAGAAGATAGAGTTTTCTATATATTTAAATACTCTCTTATCTAACTAATATAAAACTTAATATATTTATTAAATTTCCTTTAATTACCCGATAGCTATTCGATATATTTTAATTATTCTTATTTTTATAAATTATTACTTAAATCTTTAAATAATATTTTATAAGAGTATTATAGTATCCTAAATCCTAATTAATAACGGAACCTTTTAATAAAGTAATTTAAATAACTTTACGGGAGGACCCGATATCTTTATTATAATTTAGTAACTTTAAAAATAGATTAATAAACTTGCCGTCGATAATAAATAATTTATAAATTAACTTATAGCTATACCCTTTCGTAGCGTTTAATACTTTAGGTATAAATTAGTACCTCTTTAGACTTATGACAGGAAGGAAGGAACTGTTTATAGATTCCTAACTTAAATAAAGGCGTACTTATAATATTATATTAAAGAATTTATATTTAAATTAAATAGAATTCTATATATTACCGGTTACTTTAAAGGAGATACCTTCATATAATTTAAATCTATTATATAAAATTTCCTCAATAATCCTTTTAAAAATAAATGAAAAAATTATATATATATTATCTTCCGTTATTATATTAGTTTTAAAAATAAATTAAAGGTTATATTCAGAAACCTTAATAAAGCCCGGATTATTAAATAATAATTTATATAATTTAAGTAAAAGGGATTATCTTTTATATATATAACTAAATTTAAATAAATATCTTCTTAAATAAAATAAAGTAACGATAATACTTTAATAATACTCTTTTATATAAGATTATAAGAAGATATAAAAGATAAAGTTAATTAGGAAAATTATCTTAATAATTTCGATGAATGTATAGAAAAGGTAGTTAAGATTAATAACCGTTTATATAAATAATAATTTAAAAAGTAAGGTAACCGCGTTTTATAAATAGATAATAAATTTCGAGCTAATTATAGACGACTTATTTAAAGGATATAGAAAAAGATATCTTATAAATGTTATAATAAATTTATAGATTTTAATATTATTTAATAAAATAATAAAGATAACCGAAAGAAAGTTACTTATTATAATTATAGAAAGGATAGGTACTTTGCCCGTAACTACTATAGCTCGAAAAAGGTATTCTAATAAGTTCTTAAAGGATAATATATTAATATTATTAATAAAGAATTAACCTTAATAATTATTAATAGAAGAAGTATTAATAATACACCCGACGTGCTATATAATAACTTATCTTAAATAACTTATTATAATAATAGTTATAATATTTAGTTAATAGATAAAAAAAAATTAAATTATTTCTTAAACTTTTAAAAAGTAAAGGTAAAATAATATAAACATTTATTATAACTTAATAAGAATTTATTATTAAATTTATAAGTTACGACTTAATTAATAAAGAATTTAAAATAAAAGAATTTATAAATTATAAATAACTTATTAATATATTTATAAATAATCTTATAAAAAAAATTATAAAGCCTTAAAACCTAGAAAATGATAGATAATTTATTATTCCTAGTACCTTATCCTTTAACTTTAAAAAATTATAATAAACCTTTATTATATATAAGTTTAGATAAAGAATTAAAGATAATTATATAATAAGTAATAATCGCTAAGTAACCCTTATTAACAAAGCCTATTTTACCTTTTTATAAATTTTATATATTTATAATATATATACAGAATACTTTATAAAAGAATTCGAAAATAATTAATTCTTACGAAAGATTAATAAAAGATTAATTTTATAATTATACCGAGATTATGTAATTAAGAAAATTAAAATAATTATACTTAATAAATAACGCGCGTATCTATTAATTTAGAAAGATTTTTAATAATTATAATAATATTACTTATAAGGGTAAAATTAGACCCTTTATAAAGAAGACCGATACCTTATCTATATATAAAAAAAGTTTAAAACCTTAAGAAAGTTATAAATTAATAGCCCTTGCGAATTATAATATACCCTAAAAATAATTACTATACCTTTTAACGTTTATAAAATATATAATTAATAGGTTAATAAGATAAAGGACCTCCGAAACTATAATTTCCTTATTATTAATAAACGAACCGTTATAACTAACTATTATATAAGGAGCTAAATTAACGATAATAAAAAGGTTACCCTTTTATATTAAAGGAGAAATGAGTTAAAGTTTATTTATAAACTTAAGTTTTAAATATAAAAATTAATAAGAATTACCGGATTAAAATTTATACTATTATTAATGTATTTATTAATACCTACATTTACTTTAACTTAACGAGCGACTTTATACCGATAATAAAAAATATAAAAAAACCCCGATTATAAAAGGTAATAATTAGGAAATAAGTATTATTAGTTATAATAAAATAATACTTAATAGGATAAGATAAATCTTTATATATTATAACGAATAAATAAGATATTTATAAATATATCATATTATTAATAAATATTAAAAGAGTTATTATTAGAATATTACTTAATAACGGAGTATAAAGAAATTATATTTTATTATAAATCATTAATAACTTATAATTAAACTAATAAGAAAAGGACACTATATACCGACTTCAAATTATTAATAAAGGATTTATAATATATAAAGATAAAGAAATTTAAAAAGAAGTCGCGAACCTTTTGATTAATATTAGAAGACATTATAAACGAATTATATATAATATTATAAACGTTATAAGATATAATATAATTTTAAAAATACCCTAATTATAAATATATAATTTTAGAATTAATTAAAAAATAAGCTAACTTTAGTAAGATATACCAAGAAGAGATTTAATTAAAAGATAACGATTTAAAAAGCGATCCCTTAATAAACTTAAAATATTTAAAGTATATATTATTATTAAAGAATTAAAGCTAAACATTATAACGATTATACTAGAAGAATATTAATAATTTAAAAGCCTTTTTAATAAGAAATTAAAAACGGGTTTATTACTTTATATATAGTAGGATTATAAAATACCCTTTAAAGATAGGAAAGAACCCCTATTTATACCTATATATAAATTTAATTAAAAATATAAAATAGTTTTAAAAAAATATATTATAAAGAACTTTAAAAAAGGAATTATATAACCCTTAATATTACTAATAAACTTCCCTATCCTCTTTATATTAAAAAAGAATAAAGACGGGAAACCTAAATAATATATATATATTAATTACTATAAATTTAACAAAATTATTATTAAGAATTAATATTCCTTACCTTTAATTAACGATCTATAAAATAAGTTATTATATACTAAAATCTTTATAATAATTAATCTATTTAATATATATAACCTAATCTATAGGCTTGTTAAAAAAAGACTAAGACTAATAACTAAGACTAATAACTAAAATTAGTCAGTAACTAAAGTCTGACTAAAGTCAGTTAACTGACTAAATTAGTCTAACTAAATTAGTTACTGACTAAGACTAAGACTAAGGGCCTGACTTTTATGCGACTAAATTAGTTACTTTTTAGTCACTTAATTAATAAAATTATTATTTAAAAGAGCTATTTAAAGCTATTTATTTTATAATTTTAACTCTTATATATATTAAACTATATAAGTTTAAAGTATTTATAAAATTTAAATAATATAATTATTATTAATATAATATTTTAATATAAAGTTTAAATATATTTTTTAAACTTATAATATATTTTACTTTATTAAAATACATATTTTAGTTATTAATATATATATTTTATAACTATTTAAATTTAACTTTTTAATTCTTTTCTTTTAAAAGTTACTTTAAGCTCTAATTAGATTTCTAAAAGTTAAATATTTATAAATCCTAAATAATATAACTAATAAATTCAATAAATATTTAGTTATTTACTATGAATTTAGAATTTATTTTGCTTTACTAGAATATAAATTTTAGTTATTAATATATATATTTTATTATTATTTAAACTTAACTTCTTAAATCTTTTCTCTTAAAAGTTACTTTAAGCTTTAATTAGATTTCTAAAAGTTAGATATTCTTAAATCTTAAATATTTTTATTATTAAATAAGGCAATAATACAATTATTTAATATATATTTAGAGTATATTCTACTTTATTATAATATATATGTAAGTTATTATTATATATTTATTATACTTACTTAAATTCAACTTTATAAATCTTTTGTCTTGAAAGTTACTTTAAGCTCTAATTAGATTTCTAAAAGTTATATATTTATAAATCTTAAATATTATAAGTATTAAATTAAGTAATAATATACTTATTTAATATATGTTTAGACTATATTCTACTATATTAGAATATATATTTAAGTTAATTATATATGTATTTAAAACCTTTTTAAATTTAACTTTATAAATATTTAAAGAGTTTTCTACTTAATACTTCTTTATAAAAATAGTTTAAGAATAAATTCAACAGCTATTATATTTATAAAGTTATTAAATAATTAAATTCTAGACTTTTAACTTTTATAATTAAGAACTTTAAGTATTAGAAGTTTAAAAAGAAATTATAATTAAGTAAATAATTTAATTATTAAAGGGTTATATAATAAAAATACTTTAATAACTTCATAAATAGCTATTATATTTAGAATATATTAATTTTAAAATTTGAAGATTAAGTTAATTATATATATTTAGTATAAAATAATATAAAATAATGTAAAATAATAAAAATTCATTTATAAATAGAAGTAATTAAATATAATCTTTTTAAAATAAGTAAATAAAAACTGACTAATTAATCGACTAATTAGTTAATAACTAAAGACTAAAGTGACTTTAGTTAGTTAACTGACTAAATTAGTCTAACTAAATTAGTTACTAACTAATTTCAACTAACTTTAGTCAGTCTATTAACTAATTTAGTTAGACTAAAAAGTGACTAAGACTAAATTAGTTAGACTAATTTCTAAGCCTAATTATATAAGTTTAAGTTAATTATATAAGATACCTATAAATTAATAATAATTTAATATATAAATAAAGGTTATTAAATATAATATTTTTAAAATAAGTAACTAAAAACTAACTAATTAATTAACTAATTAGTTAGTAACTAAAGACTAAAGTGACTTTAGTTAGTTAACTGACTAATTTAATCTAACTAAATTAGTTACTAACTAATTTCAACTAACTTTAATTAGTCTAATAACTAATTTAGTTAGACTAAAAAGTGACTAAGACTAAATTAGTTAGACTAATTTCCAAGCCTGCTAAAGGGCCCCTTAAACTTATTATTAATTAAGCCCCTTTTATTATAATAATTATATAATATATACTAATTAAGAAGACGACCCGTTAATACTAGATTAATAAATAAAAGAACGTATTATATAATAAAGTCCTTTACTACTACCTATTAAAACTAGAAAAAGCTACTCTTAATTATTATACTAATATAAAAAGAATAATTTCTATTATCGTTTTCTAATTCCGGACCGGTAAAATAAACTTTAAAGATTACTTATAATAAATCCGATAAACCGATTTATTATAATACTCCTATAGCAACCGATAAACGGTCCGATATATCTTACTATAATATAATAAATATAATATATTTAAAAAGGAGGTTTAAATTTCTCCTGAGTCCGGTTAAAATGGGCTTAAACCTTAAAAAATATTAAAGAGATCTAGGGGTTTAAATAAGTTAAAACTACCGCTATATTCTTACTTTAAATAAATCTTTTTAAACGGTTTATATACACAGCGATAAAAGACAATCCCCCTAAAGTAACCCCTAGCGAACTATTTAAAAGCTTACTATTAAAAGGAGCTTTTAAAACCTTTATTAGAGCTTAATCTAATTAAAACATAATAAATAATAACCCCCTCTAAACTTAAATAAAGCTATAATAATTATATAAATACTAATACTAGCTAAGAAGTTATCGGAAGTAACTATAATAATAATTACCCTAATATATAAAGTATCTTAATATCTTAATCGGATTAGTTTAAAGGGCTTTATACCCTTTAATATTAATTCGGATCGGTATAAATATTAAAATACCTCTATAACGCTACTTATCACTTATTAGTATTATACTAATAGATTTTTATTTATAATACTTTAGAAAGAGCCTTTAATAATATATTATATATTATCTCTAACGCTTTTATATAATTTATAATATATTAAACATTAGAATAATATCCTTATAACCGGTTCTTATTATTATTATTAAACCCTAAAAGGTACCTTAAAATAATATTTATCTTAACCTTCTTATCTTAATAAAAGTTTTATTATTAATATTTATTTCTTATTCTTACCTATTTAAAGATATTAAAG
This sequence comes from Apiospora kogelbergensis, assembly GCF_038363985.1. Taxonomy (NCBI): domain Eukaryota; kingdom Fungi; phylum Ascomycota; class Sordariomycetes; order Amphisphaeriales; family Apiosporaceae; genus Apiospora; species Apiospora kogelbergensis. Next base: position 4,060,430 of record NW_027117422.1, read on the forward strand.
TTCCTTATTAAATCTTATAATTTATTATCCCCCTCTTTATTTTATTTTTATTAAATATTATTAAAATATAATAAATAAAAATAAATAATAAAATAAATAACAAGTTTATCAAGGGACGTAGTTAATAATTTATAACTTATATAATGTTTTTTAAAAAATAATAAAGGTTAGTAAAAGGAAGCGTTTAATAAAAAGAGGCCCGAGCTTTAATAAATAAATTAAAGGCTATTAAGCTAGTTTAAAAGAGCGCCGTATTAGTATACTATAATAACTAGTATAGAAATAACGTCTATATAAAGCTTAGGCTTTAGTCCACGCGATAAATTAATATACATTATTATTATTATACAGGTATTAATACCAGTGTAGTTAATGATATTAATAGGTTTTTAGGCAGTCTTTTTAAGGTTAGCGGTATAGGTAACCTTTATAGTATAGGTAGTCCTTACGGTATAGGTAATCCCTATATAGTAGGGGTAGTAGTAATAGTTCTAGGGGTTTTAATAGCTAATAGCGTATATATTAGTGCTTATAGCTAATAAGTAATCTTATTTTTTAACGCTTTTTAAACCCATTAATACTCTTATTTCTAATAATTATATTTAAAGCTTTAAATAGGGTATTAATAATAATAATTATTATATTTAAAAGAGTTATACATTATATAGAAAAGGTACTTTAATATATTATAAAGGTTGGAATAAAAGTTATAAATATTATACGCGGTAGTATATTAGTTAATAAGATAACTATATTTTTAATATCAGAAATATTACTTAATTTAATAAGCTTTATTATAGCGTTTAACCGGGTATGTTTTATTAAACTAAATATATCCGGATAAAATTAATTTATTTATAAATTTAAGGTAACTAAATTCTATTATAAAAGAGTTAATAAGCTTTATAACCTTTTCTTTAATAAACTAACCTATATGAATAATCGTACTATCCTAAATTAAGCTAGTATTTAATACTTTAAATTATTATACCTTTTTTAAAAGTTAATTTTAAAAGAAAGTGTTTACAAGAAGGCTGTAAATAATAATACGAAAAGTAAGTATTATTACTTCAACCTTAAATCTAATAAACTTTACCTATTAATCGATATATTTAATTAAAACTTTAACTTAAGTAATAAAGGTAGTATATACCTAAATATCTTTAAATTTAAGGAAGATAGAATTATTAACTTTTATATTATTATATAGCTTAAGGGTTACTAGAATATTATTAACTATTAAAGTATTTATTAAAGCTTCTAGGCTAGTAAATCTTTAATAAATAGCTTTATTAATATAATTAATAAAGGCTTTAAGATAGTTAGCTATACTACTTTATAATTATGATTTTATAATTTTATTATTTTTATTATTATTTTAAGTTAAATTATATAATTTAATAATAATTTCTTTTTTATTAATAAGAATAAAGTATTTTTAATAGATTTCTTTTATAATTAAGGTTTAAGTCCTAATAATCTTAATAATTAAGGATAGTATTAAAGGTTTAGTTATTATAATAACTTAATTATAAACGCCGCTCTTAATACTTTATAGAAGGTCGGTAATAGCTATTATAGTATTATTATTTATAATCGCCGTTTATAAAGCTTTCACGATATAAATAATTTATTTCATTTATTATTATTATATTATAATAATCTTATTAAAATAAATCTTTTATATTTAAATCCCTATTTTATGTAAAAACTTTTTAAGAACGTTTTAATAGATTTATAAAAGGGTAAAATATATATATTAAATATATTAATAATATTATTACTTTTACCCTAAACTCGAATTACCTTTTAAAAAGTAGTAGCGGTTCCTTTAAATATATAAGCGTATACCGATATATTATTTAGGATATTACTTAAATCTAGTTATTACTAAGGTATATTCGGTATTATAATAATAACGTTAAAGTACTTTAAAAAACAGCTTTTCTAATTATTAAGAGCTGTATTAACGATATACTAAGCTCTAAGTAAGCTCGGAGTATAGCAGTTACTTTAATAATCCAATAACTAAATTTATAGGTTAGTACGGGCTTATTTAAGTAAGTTATTTCTAAAGAATAAGATTTAACTTCTATTATTATTTTTTATTCTATATATAATAAAATATAAAATAAAATAAAATAATAATAAAAAGGAATATTTTTAATTCTTTAATAGAAATAAAGTAAAAGTAAAGAATAATATATTAATTATAATAAATACTTAGTTTTAAATAAAAGATTAATATAATATATTTAAAGAATTAATTAATTAAATTTAAAAATAATAAGTTATATTATAATAATTAATATTTATAATAAATAAATTAAATAAAAAGCTTAACTCTTAAGTATCCTTTAAAACCTTTTATTATATTTAATAAAGCGATATAAATTATATAACCGAGATAACTTTATATATAAAGTTTAATGTTATCGAACGTACTTAAGCCTTATAAAGTATAATTTAAAGTATTATTTTCAAACCTATTTTAAGAAGGATTAAGTATCCTTCTATTACTTATTTTATTCTTTAAAGAATTTATATTTTATTATTAAATAATAAAAATAAAAAAATTTAATTAGATATTATTTATTATTATATTATAAATAAGTTATTATATCTAAACTACTTTATCGTTTTAAATAGGAATAGTACTAATATATAACTACTTTTTTATATCTTCCCTTTATACTGTTAACGGCTCTTTAATAATTTTTTAAATATATAACTACCCCTTTATAATTAGGATTTATATAAATTACTCTTCTTTAATAATCAACTTTCACGTAATTATACGCTTTTTAATTTATAATTTTATATTTATATATTCCTTAATATTTTATTATTAATAACTTTCCTTATCCCCCTTAACCTTCTTTAAAATAGCTAAATACTATATATATTAACGAATTTTAAATTAAAATATTAATTTTTAAAGTCTATAATACTAGAGTGTTTAAGCTCTATTATAAAGATATTAAAGTCTTTAATTTAGATTATCCTAACTTAAAGGACTAAAAAATAATTTAAAATAATAAAATTATTATCTTTATAAATACCTTATCTTTTAACTTTTATATTTATAATTTTATTAAAGGTAATAAAATAGATAACGTAGCTATATAAATTTCATTTCTTTTTTTTATATTTTTAAGAAATAAAGCTCTAATTTAATAAAATAACAAAGTTTTTAAAGCTAATTAAATCTATTTTGAGAAATAAAGTTTATATTATATTATAAAAATATTTATAACTTATTTCTAACTTAATAATATTTTTATAACTCAGAAATTTATAAAAATATTCCATTATTTTAAAAGTTTAATTAATAATATAAATACTCTTAAATAATATTTTAATATTATAATTAAATTATTAAAAATTATAAAATTTATAACTTTTAATAATAATAATATTATTAGGCTTAGAAATTAGTCTAACTAATTTAATCTTAGTCACTTTTTAGTCTAATTAAATTAGTTAGTAGATTAACTAAAGTCAGTTGAAATTAGTTAGTAATTAATTTAGTTTAACTAATTTAGTTACTTAAGTGACTTTAGTCACTTTAGTCTTAGTTACTAACTAATTTAGTTGACTAATTAGTTAATTTTTAGTTACTTGTTTTAAAAAGATTATGTTTAATAACATTTATTTATTTATTAATTTATAAGTATTATATAATTAATATAAGCTTATATAATTTTAATTATATTTTAATCTTTAAGTTTTAAAGAATATAAGTTTTAAAAATAAAATATAGTATTTAATATATTAAATAAAATAGTTATTTATTTAATTTCTACTATATATTTATAAAATAATATTATTCTATTATATTCAATAAGTACCTCTTTAATAATTTAAATATTTATTTAATTATAAATATATATTAAAACTTTTATCCTTAAAGTTCCTTATTTTAAAAGTTAGAAACTTTAAACTTATTTATTAAATAATATTATGAATATAATAGCTATTTACTTAGTTTTTAATATATATTTATAGAGAAATAATACTTTATTATATTCTATTTAATACTCTTTAATAATTTAATTAGTTATTTAATTATTAATATATATTAGAACTTTTATTCTTAAAGTTCTTAATTTTAAAAGTTAAACACTTTAAATTTATATATTTTAATGTGTTTAAGAGCTATAATTATAAAATAAATAGCTTTAAATAGCTCTTTTAAATCTTAATTTTATTAATTAAGTAATTAAAAAGTAACTAATTTAATCGACTAAAACTCAGGCCCTTAATCTTAATCTTAATTAGTAGACTAACTAAAGTTAGTAGAAATTAGTTAGTAACTAATTTAATCAGACTAATTTAGTTAGTTAGCTAACTTTAGTCTCACTTTAATTACTAACTAAACTTAGTTATTAATCTTAATCATTAGTCTTAATCATTTTTTAACAAGCCTGAATATTATTAGTATTTTAAAATAGATATATAATTAAATAAATAAAGAGATTTAACGATTTCTATCTCTCTTTAAAAATAAAGATAATATCGTAATATATATAATTAAACTTGATAAAATATAAAGTATCCTTTATTTTTATATTTTTAAAATAATTAAATTAAAAAGTATATAGAAATTTAATTTAAATTATTTTAAATCCGATCATATATTTATTCCTAAAACTAATTATAAAATATATAAATATAAAATAAAAAACTAAATATATTAATAAATAAAAGTTTAAATCCTAGAAGTTTTATAATAAGTTAATTAATAAATTATATAATAAAAATAATAAAAATAATATAATTAAATTTAAATTATATAATAAAAAGGAATAGAAAAAGGATTTTAAAAATTATAAAAGGGATTTAAAAGATTTTAAAAAAAGTACTAACTTTATTTATAATATAAATTTAAATAATTCCTTTAACTTTAATAATTCCAATATTCTAAATAATTTTAATTCCTTTATAACCTTTTTTTATTACTTTAATTTTATTTATAATTAAAGTATTATTTATAATAAATATTATAAAGATAATTTTTATAATCTTAAATAACAATATCTTTATTAAAAGCGTTATAATAATATAAAAATTAAAAATAATCCGTTTTTTATACTTTTAAAGAAATATATATATTATTATTATATTTATATATTCCGTTTTTATAACTTTATATTTAAATATATTTATTTATATATTAAAGTATATAACTTTATTTAACTTTTATTTAATCGTTAATATAATTACGTTTATAAAGAAGATAAAGTATACTTTATTAATATTAAATACTATTATATTTAAAATACTATTTTTATAAAAGACTTTTTAATATTAAAGATAATAACGTTTTTAAATATGTTTATTTAAAGGTAAATACTTATACTTTAATAATTAACCTTTTTTTTATTTCTATTTACTTTAATATAAAAATTAACTCGAATTATATTAAAAAATAATTCGTTAAACATTTAAAATATATAGTTATAAAATATAAAATGAAAATCCGGATTATTAATAAAAAAACCCTATTAATTAAATAAATAACTTTCTTTATATATATTAGAAATTATAATATTAAAAATAAACCTATATTTTAAAAGATTATTAAATTTAAATAAATAATTAATAACTTTAAATTTAATATATTATTAAATAATATAATACTTTAACTTTTTAAAATTAATATTAACTTTTTTAAGAACTTTATAACTTTATTAATTTATAAATTTATAATAACTTTTAAGATTATTATATAAAAAGATATCTTTATATTTATAAAATTATAAATAAAAAGAAAATAATTCTTTTTTTAAATAACTTTATTTATATAACGATAAAATAAAAAGCTTTATTTAAAAAAAAACCCTTTTCTTTTTTTTAAAATATATTAAAATTAATTAAAATTATAAAAATTAAAATAAAAGGCTTTAAACTATTTATAATAGTTATTATAATTACTATTAAAATAATAATTATTAATTTTAAAGATAATGTTTAATATATATATAAATATATTAATTATTATAATATTAATTATTAATTATAAAATAAACGCTATACTTATTTCTATATTATTAATACTTAATCCTATATTATTAATACCCGACTTTATATTTTAAATATCTATTTTATAAATATTTAATCCTATATTAATTTAACCAGATTTTATATTTAATACAATTTAAACTTATATTAATTTAAATAATAAATTTATTATAACTCTTAATTTATTAAATATTATAAAAGAGGTTCTTTAATATTTAATACCTATAATATAATAATAATAATAATAATAAATATTAATTTATTGTCCAGACTAAAGCCTAAGCCTTATATAGACGTTATCTCTACACTAGTTATTATAATATATTAGTACGGTACCCTTCTAGGACTAGCCTAGTACCCTTTAATCCGTCCCAGCGCTCGAGCCTTTTCTGCTAGTATCTACCGCTTTTAAAAATACCGCATTAACCGTGAACCGCTAACCGTGTCCTACTTCTATACTTTCTATCTATCTATCTACCTATATGCTACGGTACGCTCTAATATATGAGAGATAATAAAAAGGAAAAAGGGGAGGGGATCGGTGAGTCGTGAGATGGGTAAGGGGCCGGTAAAAGTAATTCTAAGGTAAGTATAAGTTAAAAGATGTAACCATTACCTCGGGGTAGGTTAAGGTAAGCGTTCGTCTAAGGTACCCTTTCCGGGTTTAATAATAATAATAAGAGTTAATTATAAAGGTATTACTTTAGCGCTTAATATATTATAAATTATATAAGAGTACTAGAGATAGCGCGCGATATACTATTAAAAGCTCTTTTTAAAGTATTATAAACAAAAATTTACCGGTATAATACCGATAGGTAATAAGTAGCGTTATAAAGGCTTTTATTAATTTAAACCGATACCGAAGGGCTTGAAAGCCCCCTAAGCCGAACTGATTTAACGGTAAGATACCCTATATACTAAGGTAGTTACTGCTATAGCCACCTCTTAACAGTTTCCTAACTAGTAATAATATTTATATAGTATTAATAGCTTTATTTAAGCTTAAAGGGGGTTGCTATTTACCGCGTTTTTAGGCCGTTTTAACCTTAAAGCTATTTTAGCAGGAGTCCTTTTAAGGGCTCTCTAAGGGGCTCTTAAAGGGGATCGTCCTTTACTACTACGCGTATAAACCGTCTTAAAAGACCCGTTTAAAGTAAGAATATAGCAATAGTTTTAGCTCGTTTAAACTCCTAAATCTTTTTAATACTTTTTAGAGGCTTAAGCCCTTTCTAACCGGGCCCGGGAGAGGTTTAAACCTTCTCTTTAAATATACTATACTTATTATATTATAATAAAACGTACTAAACCGTTTATTAGTCGTTATAAGAGTATTATAATAAGTCGGTCCTTTAAATTTATTAAAGGTAATCTTTAAAATTTATTTTACCGGTCTAGAACTAGAAAATAATAACGGAGATTACTTTTTTTATATTAATATAGCGGTTAAAGGTAACTTTTTCCGGTTTTAATAAATAATAATAAAAGTTTTTATTATATAATATACTCTTTTACTTATTAATTTAATGTTAGTAGGTTATCTTTTTTAATTAATATATATTATATAGCTATTATAGTAAAGAGGGCCTAATTAATAGTAAGTTAAAAGGGCCCTTTAAAGTGTAACGAACGGCTATCGGGTGTCCAAAGAAACCTAGTAGGCGTACTGGGGTTTATGTTGGCTTAGACGAGAGAGTACTTGAACGTGCAGAAGACTCCGTCTTCTGATACAATGGGCAATATCCCTTAACTGATCGTAGAACTTTGACTGAGGGTGCAATAGGTCGTTAAGGCAATGTGCCTCACCAATGGGTAAGATTGATGCTTAGATTGATCACTGAAGTAGAGAGTGTCTATATGAAATACATAGGAAACGTTCGTGGTTATATATCCAATCTCTCCTTCACTGATTCTCCTTGGATCACGCTGTCGGTTGGTGATCCTGTCCGCTGGCTCACTTGGATCACCGTGATCCCGTCGCTCCAGACTCGCTGGGAGCGTCGTGATCCGGTCGCTCCTCATCACGTGACTTGGGTGCACTGTCCATTGCGTGCTAGCCTTCCGGTGCTGTCTCCGTTCGTACTACCCCCTGGGTACTGTCTAGCCGTGCCGTCGCTTCGGGCATTGGTCGTCGTGCTGGTGGTTGTTTCGGGACGATGGCTTCTCGGCGGGTCTTGTCATTGTAAGCGCTGTCCCGTGGGGTACGTACCCGGGTTATCGTAGTTCCGTGCCGGATGACGGGTACTGGCCGCAGGGTTGGGTCGGGTCGTAACACTATCCTCCCTCCCCTACTTGCTTTGTCCCCAAAGCAGTTTGGTCATAAGTACTGGGTCGTGCCGCCGTGTCGGAGTGTTGTAAGTTTCTTCCCTTCTTTGTTTTTATTGTGATGTGCGCTCATCATGCCAGATCGTATTGAAAAATCGAAATCCAAGAAGACTCGCGAGCGGTCTTCTCTTCAGGAATATATTGCTCTCAACGGTCGTACTGCCGATATGCCTTGTTCTTACTGCTTTAAGAACAAGAAGAAGAACTGCAAGATCGCGGAGCGTTCTTCTCGTTGTGAGGAGTGCGTCAGTCGTGGGCGTCCTTGTGACGGGGTCTTGGTGGCTTCTTCTCTAGAGAAGGTGCTAGCTCAGCAACGGAAGCTGGACGAAGACGAGGAGGAGGCGAGCGAAAAACTCTTGTCGCTTCATACCGAGCTGGCGAGGCTGCAGTCCCAGCTGGCCGAGGCGGCTGGTCGTTTGTCGCGCATCCGGAAGATTCGACGCAAGGTGAAAGAGCGTGGCGCTGATTTGTTTGAGCGCGGAATGCAGGAGTTGGACACTGAGGACGAAGTTTTGCTTGCTCTGGATGGCCACGAGGGGTGCCTTGTTGGCGACCTTCAGCACATGGGCGTTCCGGCTAACGTGGACTGGTCGGCCCTTGGTCTAGGCGACCTTGGTGACCTTGGTCCGTTGGTCGAGGGCCCTTCTGTTCGAACTCCCGAAGTTCCTCAGCGGCGTTCGCCAGGTGTTTCTTAGGTTCCCAGGTGTTATCTTCTGGTGGGTAGCCTTTCCACTGGACGAGGTACTGGAGGCCTCGTCCCTTCTTTCGTTTGCCGATAATCTTTTCGACTTCATACTCGTGCTGATCTGTTTCGACTTCTAGCTGTGTGTCGGTTTTCGAGTTTTTGGGGGCTGGTTCGAGTAGTGAAATATGAAATATGGGGTGTATCCGCATTGTCTTGGGTAGTGATAGTCGATAGTTGGTTTCTGAAATGACTTCTGCGATTTTGAATGGTCCGATCTTTTTGAAGTCTAGTTTGTCGCTGGGTCGCTTAGTTTTGATGTTGCGTCGTAGGAGGTAAACTTTTTCTCCCTCTCCAAAGGTTGGTCCCTTCAACCTTGTTTTGTTGGCGTATTTCTTCATTCGTTCCTGAAGAAAGGTGAGGTCTTGTTGCAGAGCAGTCTGTAGTTCTTTCAGTTTCTCGACTTGTATGGTCGCGACTGGTGCTAGCTCTCCTTCCAGGGGTTGTCTGGTGATCTCTGGGTCGTACCCGTAGTTCGCTCGAAATGGTGAAATGCGCGTGGTTTCGTTGTCTGCGCTGTTGTACGCAAACTGCGCCATGGGTAGCAACGTTACCCAATTGTCTTGCTCATGGTTGACGTAGCATCGTAGGTACTGTTCCAGGGTCTGGTTCATGCGTTCGGTTTGTCCGTCTGTTTGGGGGTGATAGGCTGTGGATAGTTTGTGCTTCACGCCTAGCTGTGCCATGAGTGACTTCCAGAACTTGGCGGTGAACAGCTTATCTCGATCGGAAATGACCGTTTCCGGTAGCCCGTGCTGGCTGACGATGGTTCTGAGGAATGTGTATGCAAGGTCGCTGGTGTCACTGGACTCCTTGTACGGGAGGAAGTAGGTATACTTCGTGAGTTTGTCCGTGATTACCAGTATACTGTCGTATTCGACCTTAGTCAATGGTTCTGTTGACAGGGGTAGCTTGACGACGAAGTCAAGTGCGATGGTTTTCCACGCCCTGTCTGGTGGTGGTATGGGTTGCAGTTCCCCATATGGTCGGTGTCGTGCGGCCTTGGCTTTGTTGCAAAGGTCGCATTCGCTGATGGCCTTTGTGACCTGGTCTTTCAACTTCTCGCAGTTGAACAGCCGTGTGATCCGTTTCCACGTCTTGAACACTCCCTGGTGTCCGTGCGCGGGGTGTGCGTGGAATTCCTGGATGAATTCCTGCTGGTGTTGTTCGGGGATGAGGATCTTGCCTTGATAGTATACTAGCCCGTTTCTCGATACTCCGTACGGTGGTCGTAGGGTGGCTGTGTCCATCTGCTCGTGGCATCCCCTGAAGCGCGCAACCCACTTGTCGTCATGCTGGACGTGGTTGGTTGTATGTAGGTGTCGTGATGGTACGAGGTTGCCATCGTTATCCTGCATGAGGATAGTCCGGGTCTCTGGCGGGACTTCCTCTTGATGGTCTGGTCGTCGGCTTAGGGCATCGGCCCTTCCGTTCTCGCTACCCTTGCGGTAAGTGATGACGAAGTTGAATTCTGATAGAAATTCGGACCATCGTACTTGTCGTTTGTTCAGCTCCTTTGTGGTGGTGAACGTGGTGAGGTTTTTATGGTCGGTGTAGACCTTCACAGGGTCTTTCGTTCCGCTGAGGTAGTGTCTCCATTCTTCGAAGGCTTTGATAATGGCCATTAGCTCTTTATCGTGTATCTGGTAGTTGAGCTCTGGTCCATTCAATTTCTTCGAGAAGAATGCGACGGGGTGCAATTTCCCGTTGTCGTCTCGCTGGCTCAGCTGGCCTCCGATCGCATAGTCCGATGCGTCGGTTTCGACTTCGAAGGGTTTCGCGGGGTCTGCCACGCGAAGCACTGGTTCGTTGACGATCCGTTCTTTTATGGCTTGGAAGGCTTCTGCTTCCTTATCGGTCCATCGGAATGGTTCGTCCTTCTTCGTCAGGTTCGTCAAGGGTGTCGCTAACCTGCCAAATCCGGGGACAAATATCCGGTAATAGTTGGCTAGTCCTAAGAAGGATCTGACTTCGGTAGCGCTTGTGGGCGTGGGCCACTCCTTGACTGCTGTGATTTTCGAAGGTTCCATTCGGATCTCACCGGGGGACACGACGTATCCCACGAATGTGACCGTTGTCTTGTGGAACTCGCTCTTCTCTGGGTTGACCAGTAGATCTGCGTCTCGTAGCTTCTGGAGTACTAGCTTTACGTGTTCTCGGTGTTGTTCCTCATTCTCGGAGTAGATTAGGATGTCGTCGAGGTAGACCACGACAAACTTGTCGAGGTATTCTCGTAGGACGTGGTTGATCATCGCTTGAAAGCTAGCCGGGGCGTTCGTCAGGCCGAACGGCATTGCTTGGTACTCGAAATGGCCATACTTGGTTCGGAACGCGGTTTTCCATTCTTCTCCTTCCTTTATGCGGATCAGGTTGTACGCATTGGGTAGATCAAGTGCTGTAAAGATCTTGGCGCGCAGCAGCTTGTCTCGTAGATCGCTGATCAAAGGCAGGGGGTACCGGTTCTTGATGGTGATTTCGTTGAGCTTGCGGTAGTCGATGCACATGCGCCACTTAGGTTTCCCGTCTTTGCTCTTTTTGGTACGAAGAGGATGGGGAAGCCTGCTGGCGATGTCGAGGGTCGTATGACTCCTTTCTCGAGGTTCTCCGTGATGTACTCCTTCAGGACTGCTTCGTGCTCCTGGTTGAGTTTGTATATGGGCATGAATGGGGGTTCCTTCCCATCCTTGAGGGGTATCTCATGATCCCACCGTGTGTGAGGCGGTAAGCCTGTCTTCAGTTTCCCACTAAAGAGGTCTTCGAATTGCCGGTACTCTTCTGGTACTGTTGTTGTAACATCCGGCTTTGGCTCCTTGGCGATGACATATGCTCTAAGGACCTTAGGTTTGCTGGGGGATCGCTTTCTGGATCGCTGCCCTTCGACTAAACCTCTTCCTGGCGTATCCCACTGAAGTTGGCCTGTCCTCCAGTTGACTCTGGGATTGCTCACCCGCAACCAGGGTATCCCCAAAATCACGTCGTATCCTGCGACGTCCGTGATGTCACACGTGATTCGTTCATGACGTCCTCCGATGTTGACCGAAAGGTTCGCGACTTCCCTTCGGATTTCTCCATCTTCGTACGTCATGAGTCCTCCATCGACGGTCCTGAGTCGGTATGGGGCGTCCTTTTCTTGCCAGTTCAACTGCAGGCTGTTGACGATTCGTGGTGAAATGTAGTTTCCTTGCGCTCCGCTATCGAGTAGCGCTCTGATGGTGACTCCTTTGATGTCTACCAACAGTACGATGTGCTCGTGGATGTCTTGTCCATCCGCTGTGGCACACAGGGACCTGTCTTGTCCCGTCGGGTGTTGTCCCACTACAGCCGGCGGTACTCGTTTCCCGATTGTTGCCTTCTGCGACCGGGGTTTCCTTGCATCCCTTGTTGTCGGCGCAGAGTCGCTCGCTGGGCTAAGGTGAGCGTGGGCGTCGATGAGTACGCTGGTGGTGGTGTAGGTTCTGGTCCGGTGATTCTCGCTGGTCCTTGTGTCTGGGACTCGGGTTCACGGATGAACCTTAATTCGTTTCTTCTCCAATGTAGGAGGGTGACTTCTCCGTTGTCGTTGATCCGGCTTCCCACATGACGGTCGGTTGTGACGGTTCGTCCCTCGGTGGTGAGGAAGTTGCGGTTTCGGAGGTCCTCGGTCTCATCGGGCCGCTGGTCGTACGTCTCGTAGACGTTGAAAGGCGCAGTAGTCATCCTCGGGGTGTATTGTGGTTCGCGAGGGCCATTGGTCTGCAGCCTTCTCAGGGCTCTGGGCTTTTCCCATGCATGGACGAGGCATCGGTCCTCCCTGCAAAGGGTCCAATCTTGGCCCTGCAGGTGGCACCGTCGTGGCCACTGAGGATCTTCTTGTACCAACAGGTACGCGCGTCGTCCATCGGGTATAGTTGTCTTGATCTTTCCAATCAGATGATCTGGGTGTGGTTGTGGGATCGGCCTTCTGCCAATCCTTCGCGGGAACCAATCGTTCTCGAGTTTTTCCGCGAGTTGCTCCGTGCATGCGTCATGGATGCACGAGATCCATGAGAGGGTGAAATGGGCTTCGTCGGTAGGGGCGATTCGGCGATCATCGCCTACCGCGTAGTTGCCCTTGATTCCTTGTCCAAACCCGTACATGATAAGGGTTTGTCGTAGCTTCCTAGAGTCAGGGGACGGGGTGCCAGGAATGGCAAGCCATCCGTCCTCTTCCAGGTCTCGGGGCTTTGCGATTTCTTCGACGAGGTCGTTCATGGGCATGCCAACGAGTTGCTCGTGGCCCATGGGTTCTCCTACCTCGGATTCTTCGCTGGTTGAGTCGTAACCCGTGAGTTCAGTGGTGAGTTCCTGTCGGGTCATGGCGAGTTCTCGCGTCGCCTTGCCCTTGCTCTTCGGGGGCTTGGGAAACCATCCGGTTCCCTCTTTATCCGCCAGGTGGGTGTTGCAACCGTCATCGTAGCAGGCTGTCCAGGATAGGCTGCCGTGTGGCACGTCGGGCGTGTTGTTGGCGCTCCTTCCGTTAATAGCTGCTGGGGCTGGTTCTCCACTGGTGGCGTTGACGTGTCGTCCTTCGGGGACTTGTCGGAATGCCTTCTTCGGGCTGCGGCAGTCGCGGGCGAAGTGCCCGTCCTTTCCACAGTTGTAGCAGGTGACCTTCTTTCGGCCATCCTTGCCATCCCGTTGGGTGGCGTCGAGGTCCATGGGTCCGCTGTGGGATCCATAGGACGTCTTTTTCCATGTCCTCTGGACAGGTCGTCCGTGGTTGGCTCGAGGTTTGTTGTCTGCTCGCGGGGCGCGGTTGCCCTGCTTCTCGAGTCGTCGTTCGTACAGGCGGTTGTCAATCTTGACTACCTTTTCCACGTACTTGTCGAAGTCGTCGGGGCGGTCTTCCCGGCTGACTTCGTCTTTGACGTCTTCTCGCAGTCCTGCGTAGAAGAGTGTCATCAAGGCATCGTCATCGCTCCACTCCGTTCGAGAGGATACTTGCTTGAACTTGGCTGCATATGCAGAGGCCGATCCCTTCTGCTTGAGTTGCATGAGTTGTCGTTCAGCGGTCCGGGCCTCGTCGGGGTTCCCGAACGTAGCCTTCAGCTTGTCTTCGAAACTGGTGTAGTGACGGAAGATGGTGCGCGTGTAGTCTTCTTGTTCATCTTCAAGGGGGTTGTCGAGGAAGTTTCGCATGATGGGCTCAAACCATGCGAGGGCGTCTCCCTTGAGGTAACCGGCGGCGCACAGAATTCTGTCTGGCTCGGACTCGAATTCTTCGGCGTAGTGTCGTAGGTACGCTTTCATCTGGGTTAGGAATCCGTGGACGGTTCCTTCCTTCCCGTCGTAGGTCTGGGGAGGTGCCAGCCTATGCCCAGGGCGTCGAACGCTGCGAGGGGGCATAGCCGTGACCTGGTCCGTAAGTTGTTCATTGTCGGCGGCGAGTTCGTTGATCCGTTCCTGAAGTTGTCGGATCATGGCGAGGACGTCGGGTCCTCCCGTAGGGTTGCTCGGGTTGCCCTGTCGAGGGGTTCCGCCGTTGGTTGGGACCTGGGATGCCATGATGTTCCTGTGGGATATTGCTCAGGGGTCCAGGTAGTGACTCGCAAGAACAAGAGTGATCAAAATGTAACGAACGGCTATCGGGTGTCCAAAGAAACCTAGTAGGCGTACTGGGGTTTATGTTGGCTTAGACGAGAGAGTACTTGAACGTGCAGAAGACTCCGTCTTCTGATACAATGGGCAATATCCCTTAACTGATCGTAGAACTTTGACTGAGGGTGCAATAGGTCGTTAAGGCAATGTGCCTCACCAATGGGTAAGATTGATGCTTAGATTGATCACTGAAGTAGAGAGTGTCTATATGAAATACATAGGAAACGTTCGTGGTTATATATCCAATCTCTCCTTCACTGATTCTCCTTGGATCACGCTGTCGGTTGGTGATCCTGTCCGCTGGCTCACTTGGATCACCGTGATCCCGTCGCTCCAGACTCGCTGGGAGCGTCGTGATCCGGTCGCTCCTCATCACGTGACTTGGGTGCACTGTCCATTGCGTGCTAGCCTTCCGGTGCTGTCTCCGTTCGTACTACCCCCTGGGTACTGTCTAGCCGTGCCGTCGCTTCGGGCATTGGTCGTCGTGCTGGTGGTTGTTTCGGGACGATGGCTTCTCGGCGGGTCTTGTCATTGTAAGCGCTGTCCCGTGGGGTACGTACCCGGGTTATCGTAGTTCCGTGCCGGATGACGGGTACTGGCCGCAGGGTTGGGTCGGGTCGTAACATAAAGGTATACCTCTTTAATTAGTTTAATCCTTTAAATATCTTAGGTACTTTAAACCTTTAAGTATATACTGGCGTTATTACAGCTATAGCGGTCTCTAGCGTTAAAGGGACTATAATAACCCCTATAAAGTCGGGCGCTATAATAGCATACCCTATAACCGGAACTATAGTAATATACCCTATAGCAGGTGCTATAGCGGGTACTATAGCAGGTTTAGTTATTAAGTCCCCTATAGGCTTAATAAGTTCGGCTACTAAATCTATTATAAGATTAGAGCTTCTTAATATAAAAATTATTATAGTATAAGGGGCTAGGGGCTCTACCGCTAGCTTTATTAATTAGTCCGCTACCTTATTTCTAAGGACTCCGGTATAAATTAGGATTTAATAAATATTAATATTAATCCCTTATTATTAGAGGGCTTTTAGCTACTCGGCAATTTATTAAAATAATTATTAGCTAGATTAATACTATAGCTAAGCTAAGGATATTATAACGGCTTAATTATTAATAAAGATATCGACTTTAATAAACCTTCTAACTTATTATACTAAAGTAATCTCTAATAATATATAAATACCTTTTAATTTAATTAAATATATTATAAATTATATCTCTTTACTTATATATATAAGCTTTTACCGGATAAATTTTAAAGTAAATTAATAAAGTTAATATATTATTGTATTTATACTTTCGTTATAATTATTCCTATTTATATAAAAGATTAATAATTTATAATTAAAAATTTTTATAATACGATTATAATAAGCTTTACCGGCTTCTTTTTCTTTCTTTATTATAATAATAATATTTATCTATTAAAGTAATATAATAAAGGGTTTAATTTATTTTAATTATAGTTAATAATTATAAAATTTCTAATAATATTTAATTAAGTATATAAAAGGTAATCTTTAATAAACTTTCCTCGTTATATTTAATACCGTTACTTTATAATTAATTATTAAAAGGTTCGTTTTTAATTAGAGGTAAATTATATAATTAACTTAGAATAGCTATTATTTAATTAGTAAAATATATATTTTAACTACTATTACTAGTACTAGTATAATAGAAAGATTATTTATAACTATTAATAAAGCTTTTTATTATAACTTCTATAGTATATAAAGATATTACTATATTAAGCTTTCCTTTATAACTTTAATATAAAGCTAGTATTATACTATACTATAATATATAATTTACGGTATAATAATCGCTTAATATAACTATCGAAGTTATAATATACTATATCCCTAGTCGGCGTTAATAATAACTTTTAAACTTTAAATCGACTTCTAAACTTTAGTCTTAATCTCTATAATATAGTAGTATTAAAGGAGTCCTGGGTTAAATTAAATATTTAAGTATCGGAGCTTTTTTTAAAGCTCGATTAGATTTATATTAGGGAATTAAATATACTCTTTTAATAAAGTTCTTAACGCTATTTTAAATCTTATATTTTTATTAGCTATACCTACCTTTATTAAAGTTTAGGCCCTTTTAATATAGAAATATATTAATTTATATTTCTATAAGGTAAAAATATAATTATATTTCATTATTTATATTATAGCTCTACTATATACCGTTTCTAATACTTTATAATTCACCGTTATAAAGGGCTTAATAATTAAGATACCTATATCGTTAACCTAGGTCATAATAGATACCCTATAGTTATTACCTTATACCCCGGTTATAGGGTAATTAGTACTGCTCCTTTATTAATTAAGGGTACTAGTCCTAAGGGCCGTCTTAAAGCTTATTATAGTAATAGAGCTTCCTTTTAAAATTTTATTAAAAAGGTTTATATTATAGAAAAGCTAGAGTAATAAAGAGAGCGAAGAGCTTTAAAAGATATTATAATTCTAAGTAATTTAACCCAACTTTCTTTTTAAGAGCTTTAATTATATATAGTAATTTTTTAACTACTTATTAATTTATAAGATAATAGGTATTAAAAGTCCCCTTTATATGAGGTAATTAATTAGTTTAATATAATTTATATTATCGAACGCCCTGGAGTAATAGTACCTACTAGGGGTACTAGCTGGTACAGGACCCACCTTCCTAAATAGGAAGATAGTGTAATACAGCAGTACTAATAGGACCCTACTTATTAGGGTCCTTACTCCTATTATCTATTAGAGAGACTTTCCTTCTCTATCTTAATACTACTATATTAATATATACCCTATTAGGTATATTATAATTAATAATATCTCTTTAAACCGGAAACGGTTTTTAAACTTATTTTTTCTAATTTAATAACTTTATTAGAAAATTAACTTTCTTTATATATATAATACAAAGTTCGTTAATTAAAAAGTTTATTTACATAATTACCTTAACTAATTAATCTTAAATCTCTATATATAATATAGATCTAAATATTAATTTATAAGAATTAATAATTAATAATAAAATTATATATATATAATACTTAACTTCCTCTTAGTTTAAAACGAACCTTAATCTATTCTTTTAAACTATTTATATAAAATAATTAAAATTTAATTAAATCCTTCTCGTTACTAAAGTACCCTATATAATAATTATAAAAGCGCGTTATACTTTAATAAATATAAATCTCCCCTATAAATATGATTTAATAAACCCTTAAAGCTAAAAAATTATTTATTTATACTAACCTAAACCTAATTTATTTTTATAATTTTTAAATATTATAATTTCTTTTTATCTTTATAATTATATAAATTAATAAAGTTTACCCTCTTTTCTTCCCTTTATGCTATATTTATAACGTTTCTATCTACTACCTCTTCTTAACTCTAACTTTAATTAAAAAATATTAAATATTATATCTTCTATAAATTAGTACTTAAATTAAAAGTAACGTACTATTAATGTAACCGGAGCAAAGAAATTATTTAATAAATAATCTTAATTTACTTTTATAACCTAACTAAGTAGTATACGACTACCCGATACCCTAGTTAACGCCCGATATATCTCTACTTATAGCTAAGATACTATCGCTAATTAATTAATAACTAAAATAATCGTATACCTTAACCGATAAAGTTACTGAAACGATTTATAATATTATATAGATAACTTTAATAAGTTATAAATAAATATAAATTAAATTAACCCCCTTAATAATTTCTTACTTAAATAACGAATTTTTATAAACTATAACCTTTTTAAATTAATTAAAGCTTAATAAGGAAAAAAAGTTTAAAAACCCCTTTTAATTTATTATTATATAAATTAAAAATCTTCCCGCCCTATATATAATAAGATATAAAATAAAATAGAATGATAATAAAAAGGAAAACTTTTAATTTTTTAATAAAAATAAAATAAAAGTAAAGAATAATATAATAATTATAATAAATACTTAATTTTAAATAAAAGATTAATATAATATACTTAAAAAAACTAAATAAATAAATTTATAAATAAAGAGCTATATTATAATAGTTAATATCTATAATAAATAAATTAAATAAAAAACTTAATTCTTAAGTATCCTTTACAACTTTTTATTATATTTAATAAAGTAATATAAATTATATAATTAAAGTAATTTTATATATAAAATTTAATATTATTAAATATACTTAAGCCCTATAGAGTATAACTTAAAGTATTATTCCTAAACTTACTCTAAAAAAGAATTAAATATCTTTCTATTATTTATCCTATTCCTTAAAAAACTTATATTTTATTATTAATTAATACGAATAAGGATAATATTAAATACTATTAATTATAATACTATAAATAAGTTATTATATCTAAACTACCCTATTATTTTAAATAAAAATAGTATTAGTATATAACTACTCCTCTATATCCTCCCTTTATATAATTAATAGCCCTGTAACAATTATTTAAATATATAACTACCCCCCTATAACTAAGCTTTATATAAATTACTCTTCCTTAATAATTATTATATACCTAATAATTAACTTTCGTATAGCTATATACCTCTTAACCTATAACTTCATATTTATATATTCCTTAACGTCCTATAATTAATAACCCTCCTTATCCCCCTTAACCCCCTCTAAAATAATTAAATACTCTATACATTAGCGAGTTTTAAATTAAAATACCTATTTTTAAAGTTTATAACATTAGAGCTTTTAAACTCCGTTATAAAAATATTAAAGTCTTTAACCCGGATTATCCTAACCTAAAGGACTAGGGAATAGTTTAAAATAATAAAACTATTATCTTTATAAACACTTTATCTTTTAATTCTTATATTCGTAATTTTATTAAAAGTAATAAAATAAGTAACGCGGTTATATAAATTATATCCTTCTTCTAAATATTTCTAAAAAGTAGAGCTTTAATTTAATAGAATAATAAAGTCTTTAAATCTAATTAAATTTATTTTAAGAGATAAGGTCTATATTATATTATAAAAGTACTTATAGCTCGCTTTTAACTTAATAATACTACTATAGCTTAGAAATTTATAAAAATATTCCTTTATCTTAAAGATTTAGCCAATAATATAGATACTTTTAAATAATACTTTAATACTATAATTAAATTATTAAGAATTATAAAATCTATAACTTTTAATAACAATAATATTATTAGTATTTTAAAATAAATATACAATTAAATAAACAAAGAAATTTAATAATTTCTATCTCCCTTTAAAAATAAAAATAATATTATATTATATATAATTAAAATTAATAAAATATTAAGTATTCTCTATTCTTATACCTTTAAAATAATTAAATTAAAAAGTAAATAGAAGTTTAATTAAAACTATTTTGAATTTAATTATAAATTTAATTCTAAAACTAATAATAAAATATATAAATATAAAATAAAAATAAATATATTAATAAAAGGAAGTTAAAATTATAAAAACTCTATAATAAATCAGTTAATAAATTATATAATAAAAATAATAAAAAGGATATAATTAAATTTAAATTAAATAATAAAAAAGAATAAAAAAAAGATTCTAAAGATTATAAAAAGGATTTAAAAAATCTTAAAAAAGAGTATTAACTTCGCTTATAATATAGATTCAACTAATTCCTTTAATTCCGATAATTCTAATACTTTAAATAGTTCTAATTTCTTTATAACCTTTTCTTTTTACTTTAATTCTATTTATAATTAAAATATTATTTATAATAAGTATTATAAAGATAATTTCTATAATTTTAAATAAAGACATCTTTATTAAAAGTATTATAATAATATAAAGATTAAGAATAATCTTTCTTTTATACTTCTAAAGAAGTATATATATTATTATTATACTTATATATTCCGTTTTTATAACTTTATATTTAAATATATTTATTTATATATTAAAATATATAACTTTATTTACTTTCTACTTAATTATAAATATAATTATATTTATATAAAAATTAAGTATACTTTACTAATATTAAATAATATTATATTTAAGATATTATTTTTATAAGAAATCGTCTTAATATTAGAAATAATAACGTTTTTAAATATATTTATTTAAAGGTAGGTACTTATATTTCTACGATTAGGCTTTATCTTATTTCTATTTACTTTAATATAGGAGCTAGCCCGAATTTTATTAAAAAATAATTCCTTAAGAATTTAGAATATATAATTAAAAAATATAAAATTAAAATCTAGATTATTAATAAAAAGAAAACCCTATTAATTAAATAAGTAACCTTCTTTATATATATTAAAAGCTATAATATTAAAAATAAATTTACGCTTTAAAAAATTATTAAATTTAGATAAATAGTTAATAACCTTAAGCTTAATATATTATTAAATAATATAATATTTTAATTTTTTAGAATTAATATTAACATTTTTAATAGCTTTATAACTTTATTAATTTATAAATTTATAATAACCTTTAAAACTATTATATAAGGATATCCCTATATTTATAAAGTTATAATTAAAAAGAAGATAATTCTTTTTTTAAACGAATCTATTTATATAATAGTAAAATATAAAGCTTTATTTAAAGGAAAAAACTTTTATTTCCTCTTAAATAATTAAAATATAATTAATATAATTATTAATATTAAATCTATTAGAATAGTTTTAATAAAAAATTAAATAAATAAATTATTAATAATTAATAAATATATTAAAATTAATTAAATTTATAAAAATTAGAGTATTAGTTATATTAGAAATATTTAAAAAAAAGCTTTAAATTATTTATAATAATTACTATAATTATTACTAAAATAACAGTTATTAATTTTAAAAAATAACCTTTTAAAGTAAAGATAATACTTAATATATATATAAATACGTTAATTATTATAATATTAATCATTAATTATAAAATAGGCGCTATACTTATTTCTATATTATTAATACCCGATCCTATATTATCGATACTTAATCCTATATTAACTTAACCTAATCCCGTATTAACCTAGCCCGATCCTATATTTAATAAAGTTTAAGCTTATATTAATTTAAATATTAAACTTAGTATAACTCCTAATTTATTAAATATTATAAAAGAAGTTCTTTAATATCTAATACTTATAATAATTAATAATATTAAAGGTATACCTTTTCTAAATTAAATCTTTAACTTAATTATAAATTTTTAGGATTTTAAAGATTACTTAACTTTAAATAAGGATAAAGAATATACCCTATTTAAACTTAAGCTTAATAAAGCTTATTTAATATTTAAAATTAAGAAATTAATTAATATACCTGAAATCGTTATTAAAGAAAGGATATATATCAATATAAATAATTAATTCTATATTATAAAGCTAATTAAGATCTTAATTAATTACTTTAATATATAAAAAGATAGAAAATATATTAATATTTTAAAGGATTAATAAATAAAGGTTTCCTTAATTAAAGGATAATAGAATAAGAAATTAATTAATTATAGCTACCTTTTAAATAATAAAGATAGAATTATTCTAAACGAAATCTATAATAATCTTTATAAAAAAGACTGAATAAAGTAAGTAATAAAGCCGACACTGTTTATTACTTTATTATTTATTATCTAGTGGAATATTAAAAGTATCCTAAAAATTAGGGTTATAACTAATCTATAAATCTTAAATTCTATAGCTATTCCTAATAATTATTCCCTTCCGCTTTAAACTAAAATTATTAAAAAACTTTAAAGTAAGTATTTTATTATTATTATTAATATTACTATATTTTTCTACTAATTTTAAATTTATCCTAATTACCGAGACCGCTTTATACTTATTAATTTAAAAGGTATAAAACGATTAATAATAGTATTAATAGGTTTTAAGAATATATTTATTTATACTTAAAGTTATATATATATAACTTTAAAAGAGTATAATAATTTTTATAAAGTATTTATTAACGATATTATTATTTATTTAAAAATAATTAAAGAATATTTAAAGTATTTAGAGAAAGTTTTCTTTTTATTTAATTATAAAAATATCTCTATTAACCTTAAGAAGTTTTTCGTTAGTTACCCCTTTATTAAACTTTTTAGTTTTAAAGTCGATATTTTTAATTTTAGAATTATTACCGATAGAGTTATTATATTTTATAACTTAATATTTTAATAATTCCGGATTTTTAAAATATCTAATCCCTTATTATATTTAAATTATAGAACCTTTATAGAAACGGAAAATTATATTATTAATTAAAGGTTATAAATAAAGCTAAGTAGTTAACGGTAATTTAGGCAAACGTATAGTTTACTATAAATCGACGATATTTAAGTTAATGGTTATTAAATAAACCTTATTTAAAGCTATTTAAAAAGTTATTTATAATAAAATTATGCTATTCTATTATTATCCTAATTAAACCCTATATATCTAATTAAGTAAATCCTTAAAATAAAGCTTTAACGTTATAATTTTCTACTTAAACGAGAAGTATAAATAGATTCCTAATTCTTTAATTCCCTCTATAATTATTAAATTAATTATATACCTTAATAAATACTTATTTAAACCCGAATTAAGATATAGCTTATCTAAACTAGAGGTAGCTTACTTAGTTTAAGGATTAAAGTAACTATATATAATAATCTAATCTAATAACGATACCGTAATTATTCTTATTAATTACTTAGTTACTAAAGGTATTTATGAATAAATAAATCTTAATATAATAAATATTAATCGTACTAATAAAAGATGAATTAACGTATCTATTTATTTATTATAAAATAAATTTATTATTTACTATATTATTAGTAGAATTAATTTCTTATCTAACGCGTTTAATAAATTTAAAGCTATCTAAGATAATAAAAAGTTTAATAAACTAGCTATCCTTAATGAAATTTGATCTAATTTTAATAATATATATTATATCGAGAATAAAGTAATATTTAATAATATTATAAAATAGAAATTTCTTAACAGTTATAAAACGGATATTTATTTATAAAAGATTATTTAAAAGCTTAAAAGCCTAACTAATAATAACGAAATTATAAATTCCTTTACGTACTTTAGATATCTATTTAAAATTAAAAATAAACTCCTATACTATATTAATTATTTATATAAATATAAATTTTATATCTTATATAATATAATTTAAAAAATATTTATTATTATATATAATAATAAGTATTATTATAGTCCTAAACGTATATTAGAAGACTTAAATAATTTTATAATCAGGCTTGTTAAAAAAAGACTAAAACTAATGATTAAGACTAATAACTAAATTTAGTTAGTAACTAAAGTCAGACTAAAGTCAGCTAACTAACTAAATTAATCTAACTAAATTAGTTATTAACTAATTTCTACTAACTTAAGTTAGTTTACTAATTAAGATTAAGACTAAGGGCCTGAGTTTTAGTCGATTAAATTAGTTACTTTTTAGTTACTTAATAAATAAAATTAAGATTTAAAAGGGTTATTTAAAGGTATTTATTTTATATTTTTAGCTCTTATATTTATTAAAATATATAAGTTTAAAGTATTTATAAAATTGATAAAAGTTTTAAAATTTATATAATTTAAATAATATAATAATTATTAATAAAATATTTTAATATAAAGTTTAAATATAATTTTAAAACTTATATTATATAATTAAGGTATTAATATTTTAATTTATAAGTATTTTAAGTTTAAGTTTATAAATAATTTCTTTTAAAAGTTATATTAAGCTTTAATTAGATTTCTAATAGTTAAATATTTATAAATCTTAAATATTATAAGTATTAAATTAGGTAATAATATACCTTTTAAATATATATTTAGAATATATTTTACTTTATTAGAATATATAATTAAGTTATTAATATATATATTTAAAACCTATTTGAATTTAACTTTATAAATCTTTTCTTTTAAAAGTTACCTTAAGCTCTAATTAGATTTCTAAAAGTTTATTATTCTTAAATCTTAAAGATTTAAAGTAATAAATTAGGTAATAATATAATAATTTATTATATATTTAAAGTATATTATACTTAATACTTCTTTATAAAAATAGTTTCAGAATTAACTAAATAGCTATTTTATTTATAAAGTTCTTTTATAATTAATTTAAAAGTTTTTAACATAAAAGATTAGGAACTTTATAAATAAAAGTCTAAAGACATGTTTATAATAAATTAATAAATTAAATATTTAAAGTATATTAATATATTATAATAAAAGTAATAATCTTATTAATAATACTTTTAAAACTTAATAAATAGGTATTATATTTATAAAGTTATTAAATAATTAAATTTTAAACTTTTAACTTTTATAATTAAGTACTTTAAGAATTAGAAGTTTAATAAGAAATTATAATTAAATATATAATTTAATTATTAAAGGTTTATTCAATAAAATATTAAAGTAATATTTCTTTATAATAATACTTTAATAACTTAATAAATAACTATTATATTTGATATTATATGTTATATTTAGAATATATTAATTTTTAAAACTTAAAGATTAAGTTATTTATATATATTTAATATAAAATAATATAAAATAATATATAAATAGAGGTAATTATATATAAACTTTTTAAAATAAGTAACTAAAAACTGACTAATTAGTCGACTAATTAGGCTGTGACTAAAGATTAAAGTGACTTTAGTCACTTAACTAACTAAATTAGTCTGACTAAATTAGTTACTAACTAATTTCAACTAAGTTTAGTTAGTCTACTAACTAATTTAGTTAGACTAAAAAGTGATTAAGATTAAATTAGTTAGACTAATTTCTAAGGCTATTTATAATTAAAAGTAAAAAGAGATAAATTAAGTAATATATCGCTTACTATCCTAGCTATAGAGTTAATTATACTAACTGATAACCCAGTATTAATAATTATAAAGTTATTTATAATAAAGATCTTCTTCCTATATAAATAGTTATTATAGATTTTATTATTTCTCTCTTATTAATTATTTTTATAAAAACTCCTTAATAACTTAAAGGTAATAAAGACTATTATAATATATTTAATAGCTTAATAATAATTTCTTATCCTATATTAAAGAGAATTATATTAATCCTTAATAATGAGTAATATAATACCGAAGAATAAGTTATTACTTTTATAACTTAACTAATATTAATTAATTAAGGAATCCTTTAAAGAATTATATCCGATTAGGATTATAAATTTATAAATAATTTTTAAAGAAGTATTTAAAAAATATTTAATACTCGTTTAATAATAATAATTACTTAATATCTTTAAACTAATAATCTTTTTAAAAGGAAAAATTAAAATATTAAGATCGCTATCCGTTATTATAACTTTACTTACTTTAACCGTTAATAAATTAATATATTTTTTAATTTATAATAAAATATAAATAATACTTATAATAAGATAACGGAATTAATTCCATATTAATAACTCTTTAATTATAAGCTTCTTAGACCCCTTAACGTAATTATAAATATTAACGTAATAGAATAAATATTCATAAATATTTAAAATAAAACACTCGCTTAATAATAGATTTTATAGTTATTATAACTAAAGAAAGGTGTAATATAAAGTATCGCCCTCTCTAATTTATTATTAAAGATAAGATATACTTAAAGCTTTATAAAGGATATTATCTTCCCGATAAACCTTTTAGAAAGCTTTTATAGTAATAATTTAAATTATAAATTATTTTAGAATGCGTTGGTACGCTTATTTATAAATTCGATTTTCTCGATAGTTCTTAGATTTATCTAGTTATTTTAGTAGAATATTTAACCCTTACTCCTAAAAGAAATAACCCTTATTATTAATCTTAATTTCCCCTTAAACTAATTAGCGTTAAATAATTTAAGTATAATTCTAACGATAGAATTAATCGCTATAAAGTCGAAATATTAACTAATTATTAACTTAATTGTATTAAGGACAGCTTTAAATATTTAATTAAATAAAAAGGATAGGGTTATAAATATAATATATAGCGTTATAAAGATACCCTTAATAACTCTAAAGAATTTATCAATAAATACTAATAACGAGCTAAAGGAAGACCTTCGATTATTTAGAAGCGAATACACAAAAGAAATACTTAGCTATAAACTAGTACCATTCCAAAATAAAGCCCTAATCGCCCTTATAAGTAGCTAGATATAACTCAGGAATAAGCCCTTAACGTTCCTAAAAGAGGACCCGATTACCCTTATAAGGTTTAATCTAAACCTACTTATAACGAACTACCTCAGTTAGTTAAGCATAATAAAGGAAAGCCTTATAATAATACTAATAAAAAGGCTTAATTTATTAAAAAATAAAGTATTAAATACTTTTATTAATAAACTAAATAGGTTACTAAGGATAGAGATATCTTTTTCCTACTTAGTAATTTAATAGTACCTATTAGGGATACTAGCTAGTATAGGACCTACCTTCCTAAATAGGAAGGTAGTATAGTACAGCAGTACTAATAGGACCCTACTTACTAAGGTCCCTACTCCTACTGCCTACTAGAGAGACTTTCCTTCTCCATTTTAATACTACTATATTAACATACACCCTATTAGGTACATTATGAAGGTATTTAATATAAATAATATAATTACTAAATATTCCTTTATATTAATAACGCTATATACTTAATAAATTTATTTTAGAAAGATATAAATTGCATATTTCATAGATTTTATTTTACAAGCTCCTATATAATCCTATAGAAAAAGATTAAATTATTTTATATAGTAATTAATATATTTAATAATAATTAATTTTAGGGTTTTATTAATTATCTTTAATAAAGCAATTAATTTATATACCTTCATTACGCTATAATTTTCCTTCTTTAACTTTTTTTAAAATTATTATAATAAAGTTTTTAAAAGGATAAATACCCCGAAAAAAATAGTAATTAAATAAGGGGTATAAAAAAGGAAAGAGAAAGTTTACCGAGATATAGAGGATATAATTAAGGACCTTTAACGGTCTAAAGGCTTTATATAACTTAAGATAAAAAATAGCTTACTTTACTTCGTCCTTAATAAGTAGCGGGTAATTAATTTTAATACTAAAGATTAATAAAGGGTTAAGGGTTTTAAATATATTTAATAATACTAGGAAGAAAGCCTTATTAAGCGTAGCTACTTTTTTATCGAATATTATCTCGTTATTAATCGTAAATATAATATTTTATTATATAATTCCTTAGTTATATATTTTAATTATTTTAATTAACTTTTATAAATCCTTCAGGCTTTTTATATTAACTTTATTTACTTTTTCTTATTAGTTCTCAGTAAGAGCCTTTTTAACTATTATAGCTTTTTAATTATATACTTTATAATATATTTCTTAAACTCCCAGCGTCCTAATATATTACTAGACTTTTTATAATTAGTTTATTTCCCGGTATTTCTCTTTATAGACTTTTATAAAGTTTAAAGTATAATAAATAATAGGATTTATTATAAGTATAGTAACCTTTATAATATTTTATAAAGTAGTAACTACCTTTTAAAATATATTAATTATATCTTAATCGGCTAGCTTGCTTTAAAGCTTTAAGAAGTAAGCTACTAGCTTAACTCTAAATATATTTATTAGAGTATTCTTTTTAAAGCTTTATTAATAATATATTTATGGCTTTAATAGTATATAGTTAGATAATTATACTTATTAATTAATAATCTGAGTTATAATATATTTTATTTATATATCGGTATTTTAAAAGCTTATTAGCTATTATAAAGTTATAAATCATTAAATCGATAATAGAAGTTAAATTACCTTCTTCCTAGGTAATAGTACCCTTTAAGAGTATTACTTAAAGAGATTTTATATATAAAAAGTCCTTAAAATAAGGAAAGCTTTAGTATATTAAACCTTTATTATTAAGGTCCTTAGTAACTTATTTTAAACCCTTTATATTAAAATCGCTTATTATAATATAATCCAATTTATTATATATATCTTTAGTATTAATAAAGATAGTATTTAATTCTTAAAAGGTATTAATAAATTAATTCTCTAAAGGGTTATTATATATATTATATATATATAGTAGATTAGTACTAGCTAAGCTGGTATCGTTAGTATTATAGGTATTATAAGTAATAACTATTATTATAATATTAGCGCTATAATTAATAAAAGAAATTTAAAATTAATTAAGTCTTTTATTAATAAAGAATATTATATTAAGTAATTTAATTCTTTATATAAAGAATTAGAGGATAAAGGCCTAGGCCCTTAAACTATAGTTATTATATTTAATTTTATTAATTTAAAGCTTTTAAATAATAATAATATTATATTTTAAGACTTTTAAGTCCTGGAATAGCGGTATTATTATTATATCTTTAAATTTTTTAATATTATATTATAAAATATATAGTATAAATATATTAAGTATTATTTTAAGGTAAAATATTAGAAATAATAAAGTTAATCGGTTCTTTATTACTTTCCTTTTAAAGTTATTTTCGTTTTTTAATAAAAGAAATATAACGCTTTAATAGCGTTAGTTTTAAAGCCTCTCGCGCTATATTTTATTTATAGGGTATAATATAGGCAATAGATAATATATCTAGTTTAAAGCTAGCGGTATCTAATATATCTTTTCTTTTCTTTTTCTTTTTTCTTTCTAATATTATATATATTTTAAAAAATATTAAACTTATTAATTTATTATTTAAATTATCTTTTAATTAATAAAAGGGTTAGGGTTTTTTAATATGGATATAATTAAGCTTTTATTCTTTCCTTTTTTTTTTTTTTTTAATATTTATAGTTAATATCGGGTTATATATAATATATTAAAGTTAATATTATCTTTATTACTATTTAAACAGGTCAGTATATCTTAAATCTTTATTATTAAGATATTAGGTATAAGCTTATCCTTTTTAAAAGAAGCTTCTAAAGGGTTATAAATTAAGATCGGTTAGAAGATTATTCCGGGAGGTATTAACGCAGTAGAAAGTATTAATATAGCTTTTAAAGGGGGTTCGGTAGCTTCGGGGGTTAGTAAGGTATAGGGGGGCTGTTTAAAGGGCTATTAACGGTATTAATAATATCCCGGGTAAGCTACTCTCGCGTAGCTCGGTCTTAAGCTTATTAAAGTAGGTTAATTAAGCTTTAAATTAATATCTCCCGGGGTCATTCTAGGGTAGTTAGTATAGTTATTAGCTCTAAAGTAGTTATTATAATAGTTAATTCTAAGGTAATTATCGAAATTAATATTATAGTAAGTATTATTATAAGTATTATTATAAGTATTAGTGCCTGTATAATTAATGATATTAATAAGTTTTTAAGTAATTTTTTTAAAGTTAATAGTATAGGTAACCTTTATAGTATAAGTAGTCTTTATATAGTAAGGGTAGCTGTAATAGTTTTAAGGGTTTTAATAGCTAATAATATATATATTAGTATTTATAATTAATAAATAGTTTTATTTTTTAGTACTTTTTAAACCTATTAGTACTCCCGTTTTTAATAATTATATTTAAGGTTTTAAGCAGGGTATTAATAGCGGTAATTATTATATTTAAAGGGGTTATAGATAGTATAGATAGAATACTTTTATATATTATAAAGGTTAGAGTAAAAGTTATAAATATTACGCACGGTAGTATATTAGGTAATAATATAATTATATTTTTAATATTAGAGGTATTACTTAATCCGGTAAGCTTTATTATAACGTTTTACCGGATATATTTTGTTAAATTAAATGCATTTAAATAGGATTAATTTATTTATAAGTTTAAGGTAGTTAAATTCTATTATAAGAGAGTTAATAAGCTTTATAACCCCTTCCTTAATAAGTTAGTTTATATAAATAATTATATTATCCTAGATTAAGTTAGCGTTTAATACTTTAAATTATTATACCTTTTTTAGGAATTAATTTTAAAAGAAAGTATTTATAGGAAGGCTATAAATAACGATGTTATAAGTAAGTACTATTACTTTAGCTTTAGATTTAATAAACTTTACCTATTAATTAGTATATTTGATTAAAGCTTTAGTTTAAGTAATAAAGGTGGTATATACTTAAATATCTTTAGACTTAAAGAAGATAGCGCTATCGACCTTTATACTATTATACAGCTTAAGGGCTACTAAAATACTATTAGCTATCGGAGTATTTATTAAAGCCTTTAAGTTTATAACTCCTTAATAAATAACTTTATTAATATAATCGATAAGGGCTTTAAAATAGTTAGCTATATTACTTTATAACTAGGATTTTATAACTTTATTATCTTTATTATTACCTTTAATTAAGTTATATAGTTTAATAATAATTTCCCTTTTATTAATAAGGGTAAGGTATTCTTAATAAATTTCTCCTATAACTAAGGTCTAGGTTTTAACGATTCTAATAATTAAGGGTAACGTTAAAGGTCTAGTTACTATAATAACTTAATTACGGACGCTACCTTATTTAGTACCTTATAGAGGGTCGGTAGCGGCCATTATAATATTATTAATACCTATAATTATTATTTATAAAGCTTTCGCGATATAAGTAATCTATTTTACTTATTATTATTATATTATAGCGATTTTATTTAAGTAAATCTTTTATACTTAAACCCTTATTTTATATAAAAACTTTTTTAAGAATACCTTAATAAATTTATAAAAAGGTAAAATATATACATTAGGTACGTTAGCGACGTTATTACCTTTATTATAAGCCCGAATTACCTTTTAAAAGGTAATAATAACTCCTTTAAGTTTATAAGTATATACCGATATATTATCTAGGATATTACTTAAGTCTAGCTATTACTAGGGTATATTCGGTACTATAGTAACGGTGTTAAGGCTTTAGAAACGGCTTTTTCGATTATTAAAAGCCGCGCCGGTAATGTACCGAGCTCTAAATAGGCTCGGAGCGTAGCGGTCGCTTTAGTATTTTAATAATTAAAATTATAGGCTAGTACGGGCCTGTTTAGGTAAGTTATTTCTAAAAATTAAGATCTGACTTTTATTATTATTTTCTAATACTTATAATACTTAATAATATTAAAGGTATACTTTTTTTAAATTAAATCTTTAAATTTATTATAAACTCTTAAAATTTTTAAGATTACCCGATTTTAAATAAAGATAAAGAATATACCTTATTTAAACTTAAACTTAATAAAGCTTATTTAATATTTAGAATTAAGAAATTAATTAATATATTTAAAATTATTACTAAAGAAGGGATATATATTTATATAAATAATTAATCCTATATTATAAAGCTAATTAAACTCCTAATTAATTACTTTAATATATAAAAAGATAAAAGATATATTAATATTTTAAACGATTAATAAATAAAGGTCCCTTTATTTAAAGGATAATAAAATAAAAAGCTAATTAATTATAACTACCTTTTAAATAATAAAGATAGAGTTATTTTAAATAAAATCTATAATAATTATTATAAAAAAGATTGAATAGAATAGGTAATAAAGCTAATTTTATTTATTATTTTATTATTTATTATTTAACGGAATATTAAAAATATGTTAAAAGTTAAAATTATAATTAATTTATAAATCTTAAATTATATAATTATTCTTAATAATTATCCACTCCCTCTTTAAATTAAAGGTATTAAAAGATTTTAAAATAAAGACTTTATTATTATTATTAACGTTATTATATTTTTTTATTAATTTTAAATTTATTTTAATTATTAAAATTATTTTATATTTATTTATCTAAGAGATATAGAATAATTATTAATAATATTAATAAATTTTAAGAATATACTTATTTATATTTAACGTTATATAGATATAACTTTAAAGGAGTATAATAACTTTTATAGAATATTTATTAATAATATTATTATTTATTTATAAATAATTAAAGATTATTTAAAGTATTTAAAAAAGTTTTTTTCTTTATTTAATTATAAAAATATCTTTCTTAACTTTAAATTTTTTTATTAATTATTCTTTTATTAAAGTTTTTAATTTTGAAATTAATATTTTTAGTTTAAGAATTATTATTAATAGAGTTATTACTTTTTATAACTTAATGTTCCTAATTAATTTAAAAGTTTTAAAATAATACTTTAATAATTCTAAATTCTTAAGATATTTAATCCCTTATTATATTTAAATAATAAAGCTTTTATAGAAATGGAAAATTATATTATTAATTAAAGGTTATAAATAAAATTAAGTAATTAACAATAATTTAAGTAAATATAAGACTTATTATAAGTTAATAGCGTTTAAATTAATAATTATTAAATGAACTTTATTCGAAATTATTTAAAAAATTATTTATAATAAAGCTATATTATTCTATTATTATCTTAATTAAATCCTATTTATTTAATTAAATAAATCCCTAAAGTAAAGCTTTAACGTTATAATCCTTTATTTAAATAATAAATATAATTAGATTTTTAATTCTTTATTTCCCTTTATTATTATTAAACTAGTTATATACTTTAGTAAATATTTATTTAAATTTAAATTAAAATATAACTTATTTAAATTAAAGGTAATTTATTTAATTAAAAGATTCAAGTAATTATATATATTAATTTAATTTAATATTTAATATATTTAATACATTTTAAAGCTATCTAAAATGATAAAAGGTTTAATAAACTGGCTATCCTTAATAAAGTTTAATTTAATTCTAATAATATATATTATATCGAAAGTAAAATAATACTTAATAATATTATAAAATAAAAGTTTTTTAATAATTATAAAACGGATATTTATTTATAAAAAATATTTAATAATTTAAACGTTTAATTAATAATAACGAAATTATAAATTCTTTTATATATTTTAAATATTTATTTAAAATTAAAGATAAATTTTTATATTATATTGGTTATTTATATAAATATAAACTTTATATCTTATATAATATAATTTAAAAAATATTTATTATTACATATAATAATAAGCAAGTTTATTAAAAAAAGATTAAAATTAATAACTAAGATTAATAATTAAAATTAATTAATAATTAAAGTAAGATTAAAGTTAGTTAATTAACTAAATTAATATAACTAAATTAGTTATTAACTAATTTTTACTAACTTTAATTAATCTATTAATTAAGACTAAGATTAAGTGTTTAACTTTTAGTTAACTAAATTAGTTACTTTTTAGTTATTTAATTGATAAAATTGGGATTTAAAAGAGCTATTTAAAGATATTTATTTTATAATTTTAACTCTTATATATATTAAAATATATAAGTTTAAAGTATTTTTAAAATTAATAAAAGTTTATAAAATTTATAAAATTTAAATAATATAATAAGTATTAATATAATAAATAAATAGAAAGTTAAAATATATTTTTTAAATTTATATTATATAATTAAATTATTAATATTTAAATTTATAAGTATTTTAAATTTAATTTTATAAATATTTTCTTTTAAAAGTCATATTAAGTTTTAATTAAATTTCTAAAAGCTAAATCTTTTTAAATCTTAAGTAATATAACTTATAAGTTAAATATTTATATAGATATTTAATACATATTTAGAATATATCTTAATTTATTAGAATTTATACTTTAGTTATTAATATATATATTTTATAACTATTTAAATTTAACTTTTAAATCTTTTTTTTAAAAGTTGCTTTAAGCTTTAATTAGATTTTTAAAAGTTGAATATTTAGAAATCTTAAATATTTTAAATATTAATTTAAATAGTAATATAATACTTAAATATATATTTAAAGTATATTCTACTTTATTAAAATATATAATTAAATTATTAAAATATTTATTCTAAACTTTTTTTAAATTTAACTTTTAAAATTATTTCTTTTAAAAGTTACTTTAAGCTCTAATTAGATTTCTTAAAGTTAAATATTTATGAATTTTAAATATTATAAATATTAAATTAGGTAGTAATATACTATTTTAATATATATTTAGAATATATTTTACTTTATTAAAATATATAATTAAGCTATTAATATATATATTTAAACCTTATTTAAATTCAATTTTATAAGTCTTTTTTTAAAAGTTACTTTAAGCTTTAATTAAATTATTAAAAGTTTATTATTCTTAAATCTTGAATATTTTAAGTAATAAATTAAGTAATAATATAATAATTTATTATATATTTAAAGTATATCTTATTATATTAAATACTGTATTTAAGTTATTAATATATAAATGATTAAATTATTAAAGTAGTATTTATAGAATATAATATAATAATATTTCTTTACAATAATATTTTAAATAATAAATAAATAGCTATTTTATTTATAAAGTTGTTTAATAATTAAGTTTAAAGTTTTTAATTTTTAAGATTAAGAACTTTAAGAATATAAGTTTTAATATTTAATTATAATAAAGTAAATAATTAAATTATTAACGAAGAGTTTGTAAAATATATTAAAGTAATAATCTATTATAATAATAATTTAATAACTTAATAAATATATAATTTATTAAATATATTATATATTATATTTTAAAAAATATACTTTTTAAAGTTTAAAGAATAAAATATAAATACTATTATATTAACTTAAATTAATTATATTATACTTATAACTTAATATAAATTACTATAAATTAATATATAAATAAAGGTTATTAAATATTTTTTTTAATATAAGTAATTAAAAACTAATTAATTTGTCGATTAATTAGTTAGTAATTAAAGATTAAGGTAACTAAAGTTATTTAAATAACTGAATTAGTTTAACTAAATTAATTACTAACTAATTTCTACTAACTTTAGTTAGTTTACTAATTAATTTAGTTAGACTAAAAAGTGATTAAAATTAAATTAGTTAGATTAATTTCTAAGCTTAATAATAAGTATTATTATAATTTTAAACGTATATTAAAGGATTTAAATAATTTTATAATTAAAAGTAAAAAGAGATAAATTAAATAATATATCGTTTATTATTTTAATTACGGAATTAATTATATTAATCAATAGCTTAACATTAATAATTATAAAGCTATTTATAATAAAGATTATCTTTTTTTTATTAATTATTTCTATAAAAATTCTTTAATAATTTAAAAATAATAAACATTATTATAATATATTTAATAATTTAACTATAATCTTTTATCTTATATTAAAGAAAATTATATTAATCTTTAATAATAAATAATATAATATTAAAGAATATAATATTACTTTTATAATTTAAATAATATTAATTAATTAAAGAATTCTTTAAAGAATTATATTGAATTAAAATTATAAATTTATAAGCAATTTTTAAAAAGGTATTTAAAAAATACTTAATACTTATTTAATAATAATTATTATTAATGTTTTTAAACTAATAATTTCTTTAAAAATAAAAATTAAAATACTAAGATTATTATTTATTATTATAACTTTATTTACTTTAATTAATATTAAATTAATATATTTCTTAATTTATAATAAAATATAAATAATATTTACAGTAAAATAATTAAATTAATATTAGATTAATAATTCTTTAATTATAAACTTCCCGGATCTTTTAATATAATTATAAATATTAATATTATAAAATAAATATTTATAAATATCCGATTTATATAAGAATATTTAAAATAAAATATTTATTTAATTAAAGGTTTTATAATAATTATAGCTAAAAAAAGGTATAATATAAAGTATTACCCTTTTTAATTTATTATTAAAAATAAAATATACCTAAAACTTTATAAAGGTTATTATTTTCTTAATAAACTTTTTAAAAAGTTTTTATAATAACGATCTAAATTATAAATTATTTTAAAATATATTAATATATTTATTTATAAATTTAATTTCCTTAATAATTTATTATAAATATTATTAAAGTTTTAAATAAAATTAAAATAAACGTATTAAAGTTGATATTTAATAATATAAAAAAGTATTTAAATATATAATAGAAATTCTTTTTTTATTAATATAATATATAATAATTATGGGAAATAAATAATTAAAGTAATAAAGGTATATATACTTTAAAAGTATTTATAATAAGGTCGTTAAAATAATATATTTTATTAATAAATTAAAATTAATATTTAAATTAATTATTAAAATAAAAAATATTTATATAAAATATATAGGAAACTTTTATCGTTATATATTTAATCCTTTCTTTATTAATTAAAGAGGATTTTATAACTTTTATAAAATCCCGTTAAATTAAATTTCTAAGTTTTATTAAAATTTTAAAAATTATTATATAATTTTCCTTTTTTTAAGTTAATTAACGT
The DNA here is from genome assembly GCF_038363985.1 of Apiospora kogelbergensis. Classification (NCBI taxonomy): domain Eukaryota; kingdom Fungi; phylum Ascomycota; class Sordariomycetes; order Amphisphaeriales; family Apiosporaceae; genus Apiospora; species Apiospora kogelbergensis. Next base: position 4,097,411 of record NW_027117422.1, read on the forward strand.
TTATATATTATTTAATTCTTATTATCTTTATTATATTATTTTAATTATATTATTCTATTAATATTATCTTAATTTATTTAATTTAATATTAATTATTATTATAATATTAATTATAATATTTATTTAAAGGTCTATTAATTATTATAAATAAAGTTATAAATATAAATATTAATTAATAAAATAAATATACTTAGGTTATTTTAATTTTATATTAATAATAAATATTAATTATTTAATTAAATTAAATTATAATATTATCCACTTTTTATTATTTTATTTTTAAAATAATTAGTTATTATAAATATTTAATTTTACTATTATTAAAGGTTTTTATAAATTCCCTTTTCCTTTACATTATTTATAATATATATTTATTATATTATATTATATTAAAAAACATTATATATTCAAAAATTAAAAATTAAAAAATTAAAAATTTATAACTTTCTTATTTAAATTATTTTTAAAAGTCTTATTAAGATATTCGATAATTATTTTTATTATATTCGTTATAGTTTTTTATATAAAGTTTTTTTAAAGATTCTTTATATTATAAAAAATATATCATAAATTATTAATTAAATCATAATATAAAGCTTTTTAGTTAAAGTTTTATTAAAGGTAGTACTTTAATATTTCAAGTTAAAAGTAGAGATTAAGCTTATTAAAAAAAGATTAAAATTAATAATTAAAATTAATAACTAACTTTAGTTAATAACTAAAGTTAAATTAAAGTTAGCTAATTAATTAAATTAATTAAATTAATTTAATTAAATCAATTACTAACTAATTTTTATTAACTTTAATTAATTTATTAATGAAGATTAAGCTTAAAGGCTTAAGTTTTAATCGATTAAATTAATTACTTTTTAATTATTTAATTAATAAAATTAAGATTTAAAAGAGCTATTTAAAGCTATTTACTTTATAATTTTAGCTCTTATATATATTAAAATATATAAGTTTAAAGTTATATTAATCTTTAATTAAATTTCTAAAAGTTAATATTTTTAAATCCTAAATACTATAATTAATAAATTAAATAATTATATAATTACTTAATATATATTTAAAATATATTTTATTTTATCCAATTTTATATTTAAATTATTAATATATAAATAATTAAACTATTAAATAGGTATTTATAAAATATATTAAAATAATATTTCTTTATAATAATACTTTAAAAACTAAATAAATAATTATTTTATTTATAAAACTATTATATAATTAAATTTAAAGTTTTTAACTTTTAAAATTAAGAAATTTAAAAAGAAAAGTTTTAATATGTAATTATAATTAAATAAATAATTTAATTTGTATAAAGTTATATATAAATTATATTAAAATAATAATCTTTTATAATAATAATATCATAACTTTATAAATAACTATTTTACTTAGTATATTATATATTATATTTTAAAAGATATATTCTTTAAAACTTAAAGATTAAAATATAATTAATATTATATAAGCTTAAATTAATTATATAAAATACTTATAAATTAATAATAATTTAATATATAAATAAAGGTTATTAAATATAATATTTTTAAAATAAATAACTAAAAACTAATTAATTAATTAACTAATTAATTAGTAATTAAAGACTAAAATAACTTTAGTTAGTTAACTAACTAATTTAATTTAACTAAATTAGTTATTAACTAACTTTAATTAACTTTAATTAATTACTTAATTACTTTAATTAAACTAAGAAGTAATTAAAATTAAATTAATTAGACTAATTTCTAAACTTAGTAGAGATTAAAGAAGTAAAGGAGTATTATTATAAATTAAATATAAAGGTTTAATATTTATATATATAAAAGAAGATATAGTTCAAGAAAATAATATAAATTATTTAATATAAAATTTCTATTATTAAAGAGTTAAAGTATATAAAGTATTAAGAAGTAAAAGAAGAAGTATATTATAAAGTATTTATTAAACCGATTTTTATAATAATTCTTTTATTACCTTTAAGTCTTACTTTAAATTAAGGTAAAGTATACCTAAATATTTTATTAAAGCTATTATTATTAATTAAATTTAGCTTTATTTTACTTTAAATTCTTAAAATTCCTTAATAAAATTCTTTAAATATTTCCTAGGTTTTTAAATATTACTTTCTGGTAAATAGTTTTTTTATTAAATAAAGTATTAATCTCTTTATCCTTTTTTCCGTTTTTTGAAAATTTATTTAATTTAATTTATTTAATTTTATATTTATATTAATTTATTTTAACTTTTAATTATATCGATTTTTATATTTTTAAAGGTTAGTTTAAGTAATAAAATATAAAATATAAAGTATATTTATATTATTTAAGGTAGCGATAATTAATAATTAATTTCCGAAATAAGTTTTATAATTTTAAATAATCCGATTTTATTAAAGTTTAATTTATTATTTAATTATTTAATTTTAATATTTTATTAAAGGAAATAAAGTTTTTTTCCCTTTTTAAAAGTTAATCTTTTTAACTTTATTTAATTAATATATTTCTTTATTTTTTTTAAAAGAAAGTAAAGTTTTATTATAATACAGTTTAAAGTTCTTTTAATTTTTTAATTTATATAATTTCAACTAATATTAACTTTTATTTTAAGGGTTTTTTTTAGCGATATTAAGGTTATATTTATATTTTATTTAAAATAGTAATATATATATCGTTTCGTTATTTATATTATTATAAAGATATTATATTATTAATAATAACGTTATTTAATTATTTTATTTATAATTAATATAATCAGGCTTGTTAAAAAATGATTAAGACTAATGACTAAGACTAATGACTAAGTTTAATCAGTAACTAAAGTCAGACTAAAGTTAGCTAACTGACTAAATTAGTCAGATTAAATTAGTTACTGACTAATTTCTACTGACTTTAGTCAGTCCACTGACTAAGACTAAGATTAAGGGCTTGAGTTTTAGTCGACTAAATTAGTTACTTTTTAGTCAGTTAATTAATAAAATTAAGATTTAAAAGAGCTATTTAAAGCTATTTATTTTATAATTTTAGCTCTTATAACTATTAAAATATATAAGTTTAAAGTATTTATAAACTTTTATTAATTTTATAAATACTTTAAACTTATATATTAATTATTAATATAATATATTAATATAAAGTATAAATATATTTTTTAAACTTATATTATATAATTAAATTATTAATATTTTAATTTATAAGTATTTTAAACTTAATTTTATAACTATTCTCTTTTAAAAGTTATATTAAGCTTTAATTAGATTTCTAAAAGTTAAATCTTCTTAAATCCTAAATATTATAACTTATAAATTAAATATTTATATAGATATTTAATATATATTTAGAATATATCTTACTTTATTCGAATGTATATTTTAGTTATTAATATATATATTTTATAAGTATTTAAACTTAACGTTTTAAATCTTTTCTTTTAAAAGTTACTTTCAGCTTTAATTAGATTTTTAAAAGTTAAATATTTTTAAATCCTAAATATTATACTTAATAAATTAAATAATTATATAAATACTTAATATATATTTAGAATGTATTTTACTTTATTAGAATATATATTTTAATTATTAGTATATAAATTTTATAACTATTTAAATTTAACTTTTTAAATCTTTTCTCTTAAAAGTTTTTAAGCTTTAATTAGATTTCTAAAAGTTAAATATTTATAAATCTCAAATATTATAGGTGTTAAATTAAGTATTAATATACTTTTTTAATATATATTTAGAATGCATTTTACTTTATTAAAATATATAATTAAGTTATTAATATGTATATTTAAAACTTATTTAAATTTAACTTTATAAATCTTTTCTTTTAAAAGTTACCTTAAGCTCTAATTAGATTTTTAAAAGTTTAATATTTTTAAATCTTAAATATTTTAAATAATAAATTAAGTAATAATATAATAATTTATTATATATTTAAAGTATATTCTACTTATTACTTCTTTATAAAAATATATTTATAATTAATTAAATAGCTAATTTATATATAATATTATCTAATAATTAAGTTTAAAACTTTTAACTTTTAAGATTAGGAACTTTAAAAATAAAAGTTCTAAAATATATTTATAATTAAATAAGTTATTAAAATATTAAAAGGATATTTATATAATATACTGAAGTTAGATTTCTTTATAAGAATACATTAATAATTAAGTAAATAGCTAGTTTATTTATAAAGTTATTTAATAATTAAGTTTAAAGTTTCTAACTTTTAAAATTAGGAACTTTAAGATTAAAAGTTTTAATAATTATTTATAATTAAATAAATTATTAAATTATTAAAGACGTATTTATAAAATATATTAAAGTAATATTTCTTTATAATAATACTTTAATAACTTAATAAATAGCTTCTATATTTAATATTATATATATTATATTTAGAATAAATTAATTTTTAAAACTTAAAGATTAAGCTAATTATATATATTTAGTATAAAATAATATAAAATAATATAAAATAATATAAATTAGTATATAAATAAAGGTAATTAAATATAATATTTTTAAAATAAGTAACTAAAAACTGACTAAAGTCACTTTAGTCTTTAGTCACTAACTAATTAGTCGACTAATTAGTCAGTTTTTAGTCACTTATTTTAAAAATATTATATTTAATTACCTTTATTTATATACTAATTTATATTATTTTATATTATTTTATATTATTTTATACTAAATATATATAATTAGCTTAATCTTTAAGTTTTAAAAATTAATTTATTCTAAATATAATATATATAATATTAAATATAGAAGCTATTTATTAAGTTATTAAAGTATTATTATAAAGAAATATTACTTTAATATTTTATTGAATAAACCTTTAATAATTAAATTAAATATTTAATTATAATTTCTTATTAAACTTCTAAGTCTTAAAGTTCTGAATTATAAAAGTTAAAAGTTTAAAATTTAATTATTTAATAACTTTATAAATATAATACCTATTTATTAAGTTTTAAAAGTATTATTAATAAGATTATTACTTTTATTATAATATATTAATATATTTTGGATATTTGATTTATTAATTTATTATAAACATGTCTTTAGACTTTTATTTATAAAGTTCCTAATCTTTTATGTTAAAAACTTTTAAATTAATTATAAAAGAACTTTATAAATAAAATAGCTATTTAGTTAATTCTGAAACTATTTTTATAAAGAAGTATTAAGTATAATATACTTTAAATATATAATAAATTATTATATTATTACTTAATTTATTACTTTAAATCTTTAAGATTTAAGAATAATAAACTTTTAGAAATCTAATTAGAGCTTAAGGTAACTTTTAAAAGAAAAGATTTATAAAGTTAAATTCAAATAGGTTTTAAATATATATATTAATAACTTAATAATATATTCTAATGAAGTAAAATATATTCTAAATATATATTCAAAAGGTATATTATTACCTAATTTAATACTTATAATATTTAAGATTTATAAATATTTAACTTTTAGAAATTTAATTAAAGCTTTAAATAAATTTTAAGAGAAAAGATTTATAAAGTTAAACTTAAATAAGTATAACAAATACATATTAATAATTTAGAAATGAATTATAATACAGTAGAATATACTTTAAATATATATTAAATAATTATATTATTATCTCATTTATTAGTAGAAATATTTAAGATTTAAAAATCTTTAACTTTTAGAAATCTAATTAAAGCTTAAAGTAACTTTTAAGAAAAAAGATTTAAAACGTTAAGTTTAAATAGTTATAGAATATATATATTAATAATTAAAATATATATTCTAATAAAGTAAGATATACTCTAAATATATATTAAATATCTATATAAATATTTAATTTATAAGTTATAATATTTAAGATTTAAGAAGATTTAACTATTAGAAATCTAATTAAAGCTTAATATAACTTTTAAAAGAAATTATTTATAAACTTAAACTTAAAATATTTATAAATTAAAATATTAATACCTTAATTATATAATATAAGTTTTAAAAATATATTTCAACTTTATATTAAAGTATTTTATTAATAATTATTATATTACTTAAATTATATAAATTTTAAAACTTTTATCAATTTTATAAATACTTTAAACTTATATATTTTAATAAATATAAAAGCTAAAAATATAAAATAAATACCTTTAAATAGCTCTTTTAAATCTTAATTTTATTTATTAAGTGATTAAGAAGTGACTAATTTAGTCGACTAAAACTCAGGCCCTTAGTCTTAGTCTTAGTCAGTAGACTGACTTAAGTTAGTAGAAATTAGTTAGTGACTAATTCAGTTAGATTAATTTAGTTAGTTAGCTGACTTTAGTCTGACTTTAGTTACTGACTAAATTTAGTCATTAGTCTTAGTTATTAGTCTTAGTCTTTTTTAACAAGCTTGTTAAATTATATAAATAATTTAAAAAATAAATGAAAGTTTATTTTAAATTATGAAGAAATTAAATTTTATATATATATATAGCTTTATTTCTAATTATTAACTTTTATAAATCGATATTTAAATTTATACTATATATAAAGATTTAAGATTAATTAATTAGGGTAATTATATAAGTTAACTTTTTAATTAATAAACTTTATATTATATATATATAAGGAGAGTTATTTTTTCTAATAAAGTTATTAAATTAGAAAAAATAAATTTAAAAACTATTTCTAATTTAAAGAGATATTATTAGTTATATTATACCTAATAAGGTATATATTAATGTAGTAATATTAAAATAAAAAAGGAAAGTCTTTTTAATAAATAATAAGAGTAGGGACCTTAATAAATAAAGTCCTATTAATATTATTATATTATACTACTTTCTTATTTAAGAAGTATAAATCCTATGCTGGTTAATACCTTTAATAGATACTATTAATATTTATTTATTTAAATTAGATTTAAATATAATAAATGATTAAAAAAAAGGGGGAAAAAGGAAAGATAATTAAATAAGGAATAAAGAAAAAAGAAGAATATAATATAGTACTATAATTAAATAAATTATAGTTTTTTTTAAAAGAAAGGAATTAAAATAAAATAGGATTATTCTAGATTAACTTATAGGAGATTACTTAGGATCTTTTAACCTTTAAGTTAGATATTAAGTATAATAAGGTAAGGTAGCTATATTACCTTAGCCCTATTTAATAATAAATTATATTAATTTAATTATTATAGAGAAAAAGTAATTAAGTAATTATTCTATATTAATTTATTATTATTCTAGTATTAAACGAGTTAAAGGAAGGCTTTTAATTATTTAAAAGTAAATATATAAAGGAGATCTTTAATTATAAATTGATATTACTTTAAAATAAAGCTTTAAAAAGCTTTATAAATAATTAAATATAACTTAAAAATAAATGTTTAATATTTTGAAAAGAAAACTTAATTACCTTTATAAAGTTTAATTTAAACCTATTTATAACCAACCGTTTTAATTAATTAAATGTAATAAATAAAAGCTTTATAATAATGTTAGTAAAAAGGCTTAATTTATTGAAAATAAAAGTATTTAATATTTTTTATTATTAAATTAAATAAGTTATTAAGGATAGAAACTTTTTTTATATTTAATAATTTTATAATACTTATTAAGGGTATTAATTAATATAGGATTTATACTTCTTAAATAAAAAGGTAGTATAACACAGTAGTATTAATAGAACTTTATTTATTAAAGTTCCTACCTTACTATTTATTAAAGAGACTTTCCTTCTTTTTTTTAATACTATTATATTAAATATACACCTTACCAGGTATATTGAATATTAATTATAAAGGGGTAATTATATATTTAAAAGATTATTAAAGAATTATTAATAGTATAAAAGAAGGTTATAAAGGAATAGTTATATATTAGTATTATTTTTATTTAAAATAATAAAATAATTTAAATATAATAGTTTATTTATAATATTATAATTAATAATAATTAATCTTTTCTCTTTTTATAGTAGTTAATAATATAATATAACTTGTTTAAAAAATAAGATAAATTATATAAAGATATTTAATTCTTTTTTAAAATAAGTTTAAAAATAATATTTTAAATTATATTTTATAAAGGTTAAATATATTTAATAATATTCAGTTTTATATATAGAATTACTTTAGTTATATAATTTATACTACTTTATTAAATATAATAAAAGGTTTTAAAAGATGTTTAAACGTTAAGCTTTTTATTTAATTATTTTATTATAAATATTAATTATTATACTATTATTCTATTTTATTTTATACTCTATTATATCAAAGGTAGGAGGATCTTTAGTTTATATAATAATAAATCGAGAGGGTTATTAAACCTTTTTCTTTTATTCGGTTTTAATTAATTTAAAACGGTTATAATTTATAATAATTTATTATTTAAGTAGCAATTTATTAAATGGGTTAATTTAATTTCTATTTATTTATAATTTATTAAACTTATTAATATAATAATATAAATTATTTTATTAACTTTATTAATTTAAATATATAATTATTTTAATTAATAGTTTATTAATAATTCTATTTTAATTATAAATAAAGATATTTTAAAGGTTACTTAAATTATTAATTAATTATATATTATTAATTAATTTAAATATTTAAATAAATTAAAACTGTTTATTTAATAATTTCTTTGCTTTAGTTAAATTACTAATATATTATTTTTAATTAATATTTTTAATTAAATATTAATTTATAAAACATATAATATTTGATATCTTTTAATAAAAGTTAAAGTTAAAACGAAATATTAAATAAAAACATTATAAATATAATATAAAAGAAAGAAAAGAATATAAGTTTATTAATTTATATAATTATATAAATAAATAAAAACTATAATAAATAAAAATTATAAAGTTAAATTAAATTTAAACTTATAGAAATAAATAATTTTCTAACTTTAAAAGTTTATTAAATTATATTTATAAAGGAAAATTATATTTATTAAAGTATAATGCGCTTTTTATAATTATTATATAAGGTACTTTAATAATTAAAAGGACTTAATTAATTATAAATTATTTTATATAAATAATTTTAAAAAGTAAATTAAAGTTTATTTTAAATTAAAAAGAAATTTAATATTATATATATATATAATATAGTTTACTATCGAGCGGAATATATTATTAAGCGGAATACTTTTTCTGCCGACCTTCCCTATTAAACTTTAATATATTTTATCTCTATAACTATAATACTTAATCCTTTATTAGAAAGTAAGCTTAAATTAATAGTTTAAATAATACAAAATCCTTTAAAACTTATTAATTTACGAGTTATTGCGAAAGTATATAACGTCCTATTATCTACTTTATATTACCGACTTTATAACCGAACTCTATAACGTAATACTTAACTGAATAGTTAAAACTTAATAATAATTAAAGAGGAGGTATTATTTAAATATATATTTAACTTAAATACCCGAAGAATACCTCTTAAAATCGCTAATATAGAAAATATAACTAACCTTTTTATAAGAATATACGGTAACGAGTATATTAGGAGATATTAAATTAAATACTTTATCGACCGTAATTTAAATTTAAAGATTAAAATAAATTAAAAATACGATTATTAAAGGGCTCTTTATAAAGATCCGAAAGTTATTTCCGATTAATTTAAATTAATTATAAATATAAAAGCTAAATATAATATTATAGATAAAAATATATAAAATTTTAATAAACCCGGCTTTATAATAGATATTATTAGTTTAATATTTATCGTAATATACGCCGATCGGTTTAAAAAAGTAAAAAATAATTTAATTTAATAATTAGGAATAATCGATAGTAATAAAATATATTAATTTATAAAACTAATATATTCTACCGTTCTTAATTGTTTAAAGTTAATATTACTTTATAAATTAGTTACGCGAAACTAATTTATTAAGCGATTAAATAATTAAATTAACTTCTAATAGCTAAATTAATAACGAAATAAGCTTAAACTAAATTAAACACTTCGATAAATATATTAAAGCGCGAACGAAAGGTTATTATCGCTTCTTAATTCTAAATGGTTATAAGAATTATATTTTAATTAAATTTAACATATATTATAAGGATAACGGTATTAATATACTTAATATACTTCTTTATTTATTTTATTTATTCTAGCTATTAAATATTATACTTTATTCGCTATTAAAGTGTATATATTCGAAAGAAATTAAGTTATTTATAAAAGTTTCGATAAATTATATTATAAAGCTCGAGTTCTTTATTACTTTTAAAGCTATGTATTTCATTATTTTTATAGAAAATAATATTAGATTTAGATTTAATATATTTAATTTAATACTTTATAATTTAAATAAAGTAATTAATAAATTAAATATATATCTCCGGACGTTTATACCTAACCCGTCCCGTCTAGGGACGGCTAATAACTATAACCTTTAATAAATAACGAGGTACTTTACTTTTATTAAAAGTAAGATCTCGGGCTATTAAAGAAGCTCTTTAATATTAAATTAAAACGTTATAAATTAAATAGCGAAAGGTATAAACTAAATAGCTTATAAAATAATTATTATATATAAATAGGTCCGTACTTTTTAAAATATTAATTTAACCTTTTTAAAATATTAAAAGGTTAAAAAAGCGTGAGTTTAGTTTAAAGGAACCTTTATTATTAAGGAATCTTAATATCTATAAAACGAGAAGGTAAAAGGGAAGTATCTAGCGTTTAATAAAGGTAAAAATAAAGGTTTATTAAAGTAGCGCGCGACGGGCGGTAAATATTATAATATATATAACGAGACAGGTTATAATATATAAATATATAAAAAAGATATAGAATCGAATAACGAACCGGATAATAAATAATTTTAATTAATCTAAAGCGTTATAATTAAATTAATTTATATAAAAGTATTAAGAAATAAAAAAAGTATTCCGATTAATAATATATTCTGCTCGGTAGTAAACTATATTAGCTTTATTATTTATTATTAACTTTTATAAATTAATATTTAAATTTATATTATATATAAAAATTTAAAATTAATTAATTAAAGTAATTATATAAATTAACTTTTTAATTAACGGACTTTATATTATATATATAAAGAAAATTAATTTTCTAATAAAGTTATTAAATAGGAAAAAATAAATTTCAAACCGATTTTTAATTTTAAGAGATATTATTATTTATCATATATTTAATAAAGTATATATTAATATAATAATATTAAAATAAAGATAGAAAGTCTCTTTAATAAATAATAAAAATAAGGACTTTAATAAATAGAGTTTTATTAATATTATTATATTATATTACTTTCTTATTTAAGAAGTATAAATCTTATATTAATTAATACCCTTAATATATATTATTACTTTTTTTATATTATAAATTAAATATATTAAAAATAACTTTAAATATTTTATTAAATAAAAAAGTTATATTAATAAAGTAAGAAATTATATTATTTAAAATTAAAAGAAATAAATAAATAATAGTTTTATAAATATAATAATTTATATTTAATATCTAAAAGAATTTATAATTAATAAATATAATTCTTAAAAAGGAATTAAAAAGATATAATTAAGATTTATTATTTATATAATTTTAGAAAGTAGTATAATATTACTAGTTATTATTATAATACTACTTTATCTTTTATCCTCTATCTTTAATTATTTCCTCCTTAAACTCTTTCCTCGCTCTAACAGTCCAAGGTCCCACCATCCCCAAATAGTATTTGTTTTCTTTTCCCTCGGTGGTACTCCTGGCACGGGCGGGTAGGATGTAGGTGCATCGCGAGGACTGAGAGGCTGCAAATCCTCAGCGTCACCCGATTTGCTCAGCTTGCGGCCCAGAAAGTATTTGCTCATGGGGATACCTAAGGCATCGCGAGGGCTAGTCGGAAACCACCTCCTGGGCGATTTCGGAGAAGCACTAGGTGGCGCGGCGGTGATAGGTGTGAAACCATCGTCGTCGTTATCCCTAGCTCCCTCTTTAGTCAGGTCCGGAGGGGCCAAGCCATGTGTGCGGATCTTGGTTGGCACACGCTTGTGGATGATGGGAATATAGTCCTCCGTGGGCGAGTTTGTCGTTGCCAGAGGAGGCGCAAGGCCGCCGGGCGATTCGGGAATTGGTGGCATCGTGACAGCATTTTGCCTTGCCGTCAACGAACGACCGCCACTGCCATTTCGCTGATGAAGCATCATGGGCGGAGGAGGCACAGGCTCGATGTCTTCGTCGATGGACCGAAAGATGGGTGCCTGGTGAGCCGCTTGGGGCGCTGCGGGGAATGGGTGTACCAAGGTGGGATAAGAAGCCGGGCCGGCATGTTGTTGTATAGTGCCGGTGCCGAGGCTGCGAGAGGGTGAATATATGGGACGCGAATGCCCGGTGGGCACCCGTCCGCCATGGCCGGGTGGCGGCGGCGGCGGCGGGACAAATTCGAAAACCACACCCTTTTCTCTGTAGCCAGCTGCTTCTCCCCCTTGGGCCCAACAGCCCCGCGGACGCCCGCGCGCCCCTAGCCTTCAATGTCCTTGGGAGGCGCCATGGTGGCCTTGACCCGGCGCCAGAGACCGACGCAGATGATGGCACTAAAGGCAAAGAGCACACACAGCGCGATGCTCAGTCCCCAGACGGCCTTGATCTCGTAGCAGTGCGGCTGGTCAATGGCGACAAAGGCAAAGTAGTTGACGGCCTTGGAGAGGACGTTGCGGTAGGTGATGCCCTGGGTCTGGGTGCTGGCAACATAAGTCACGCTGGCAGCCAGGGTCGAAGAGGTGCTTTCGGGAAGCACCTCGCACGTCAACATAGATAAGGGCTTGCCAACTGTGACAGCCACGACGACGGTGGCAATCACCAGGGAGAAATCCAGCCCTGCGGAGATGAGGAGCGGGAGGAGGCCGTCATAGTACAGAATGTACGAGATGGCAACATAGAGAGCCGCGATACTTGACTAGTGTGTGTTAGTTATCCTGTTCCGGGTGGGTGGCTGTTGCCTCTGGAAGTGGGAATTTGGAGGGGGAACTCACAACTACCAATGTCCCGATGAGGACGTCAGGCGCATCGCGACGGGCCGAAACGATCTCGCTGATGAAGTTGGCCGTCAGACCCACGATGGCCACGAGTGAGACGAACTGCAGTCCCCGGAAGGCAGTGAAAGCCACGCCGAGGGCGCCGAGCTGGGGGGCCTGGAAGCGCATTCTGAGGGGAATTGGTTTCTCGAAGTTGGTGATGAGCGAGAGACTAGGTCGAGGTTGATGCAGCTTAAGGGCGGTACGCAACGGGAAATGCGGCCGCGGCTTCGGGATGGCAGCTGTCGGAAGCGGTAGGGAAGAAATGTTGAACGAGGGGGCGGTGCTAGACCGACCGTACAGACGTCCGGACTGAATGTAGTGAATGAAGGAGGGGGTCGGGGGGTCGGATAGAGTAGACAACAGACAGATCTACTGTGTGTTGAAGGGAAAGCAGAGACGTCGTGTGATAGATAGGAAAACCTCCCAAAAGAAAGACCGAGACCGAGACCGAGACAGAGGAAAGACGGTAGGAAAAGACTCAAAGGAAAGTCGAGAGAGATGATTGTGGTAGAGTTGCTTGATGGGGGATCAATTCATCGGCTGGAGTTGGGGGATATGGACTTGGTCTATATACTGGCGCGGCCGCCTCTTCAAGTGCACACTGCATTGGCCTGGCCACGCCATGGCGGTCGGTCGCGTCTAGCCAAACAACGAAGCGCCATCAGTCGCGCTGCTATTTTGGTCGATGGACAATCGTGTTGAGATTGAGATGGGAGATGAGAGATGAGATGGATATGGACATGGCTATGGGAGAGCTGTTGCAGTTGGCGCCGGCGTGGGCCAATCAGAGCCGCCTCCCGACACCGCGCTTAGTAGTCCGGGCGGCATCCCTGTCGACGACTCGGCGTACCGGACGCGTCCCCGGCTGCCCCATCCCTGACCCCATCCCTGACCCCATGTCGGTCGCCGTCTCAACAAGCGCGGCGAGCCTCACGAGCCTCACGAGCCTCACCATCGGAATGGCCTGGTTGGCTCTTGACCGTCGCCCTTCGCCTCACGTATAGTGTTTTCTAGACGCGGCCCGCCGACGCCTGCAGGTACGCCTGGCTGGCCCCGTCCGCGCGGCACAGCTCCAGCTCTTTGCATTTGCCAAGACTTGCCGGCTGTCCAGACAAACCCATCATCCAATCTGGCCATCACCACAATGTTTGGTGGCCGCCAGCCTGGCCGCCTGCAGCCATTGAAACGGCCTGCGAGATTGCGGCGGATGTGGCCAAGTAGCTGTGTCTCATGCTCCTCGTCCCTCTGTTGACACTTGGTTGTACACAAAACTGACGACATCACCACCCCCAGCATCCCACCATCTGATGATTCACCTACTGCATCTTAATCTCAGCACTGAGCTGGACACCCTCGTTCGTGCGCGCATGGGTTGTCGTCGTACTATTTAGTACACATCGTTCGACGTCGAAGCCCAATGGCCAAGTATGGTTCATCAGTAAAGAGGCCGCCGCAATGCAATCAAAACCGCCCGCGTCCCAGTTGGACGAGCCGAAAGACTGGAACGGCAGGTCATGAGAGTCGAGGCAGATATACAGGGCAACCTCTCCAAACATATAGCCTTCTTTTCCTTGACTTGAGCATGAAGGCTTGGCGCCAATATTTACTTGCATAGTCCACGCGGACAGCATCACAATAGAGCAGAGGCCTAGAAAACAAGTCCAAGGCCAGAACCATTGGTAATTAAATCTATCCATGGCATCGTATAAGGGGGAAAAAAAGGCATTTTTGTTTCTACGCCTAGACGCCTATCTTAAAGAGGACGGACGGCACAGTGTCCATCAAACCTACCACTTGACCAGCCGGTTTCAACGTCACCAACCCGACCAGTATACCTGCGATCCATTGATCGGCCTTCATTGCCTCTAGATCGTAACTGTAAAATCATGCCACCCCCCCCTTTCCCATCCATGGCTGTTGTTGTATCAACCCAGCAGATCATCAAGCCCGCTACCACCGGCCCCCCGAAGTCGGCTGTGATGGCTTGGGGGTGCTTGCCGCTGGCGCTCCCCAGAGTGATGCACTGGTCTTTTCCTTGGCCAGCTCGCCCAGCTTGGGTCCCGACGCGGGCGTATTGGACTTTTTGACGTTACCTCCAGCAGCACCCCACAGGTTGGCGAACGGATCGCCACTGGCCGCAGGCTTAGCTGAAGGGTTGCCGCGGGCTTGTTGAACGCCGACATGCCGGTAGCGGCAGGTGCCGCTGATGCGCCAGACAATCCCGACAGGGAGGAACCCGTGTGCTGCGGTGCCTGACCGACTTGGACGGATTGGAAATAATTGGGTTGCGATGGCTGGTATCCCATAGGCTTCGAGGCCTGGGCCGACATGGCCGCAGTGCCGGGAGCACTGAAGGAAGAGTAGTTGGGCCCGGGTGTCGCATTGGCACTGGGGGAGGGGGAGACGGCAGACATCATACTGCTGATGTTGGCGTTCTGAGGCCCAGAAACGGGCTGGGGAGCAGCAAACTGAGCAGTAGACTGTGCGCTCGACGTGACCATTGGGGGCGGGATGGCAAAAGCGCCGGAGCTTGAGGCCTGGGCCGCCGGAACCGGAGTAGCCGACTGAAAATCATCAAATTCGTCATCATCGTTGGATAGCGAAGCCAGCGCCGAGGATCCGTTGGACGGCGCCGCCGCCGGGAGTGGCGCAGCAACCGAGGCCGACGGTGTAGGCTCGGGGTCATCAAATGAGAATAGGTCAACTTCGGGCTCCTTGGCCTTCTTCGGTGGTGCCGCCGCCGGGGTCGTCTTCTTCACCCCGGCTCTCTCGACCCTTTCAGGCCTCTTGGTGCGCGACGATGCAGCAGCCCCCGTGTCATTGTCGAATTCATCGTACTCTTCAAACTGGCCGTCGGCGCGCCGCGTAGCTTCTTGATAGTCGTTTGGTTCTTGGCCGCCGAAACCGCCACCGTCGCCATAGACACCGCCTGAGTAACCGCCGTAACCAGCATTGGAACCGCCCATGCCGCCCGATTCGCTGCCGAAGCCGCCGTATCTACCGCCACTGCCACTGCCGCTGGCGCTGGAGAAGCCGCCGCCGCCCTCGACACCGGTGTATTTGGCCTTGTTGGCTCGGGCCTTCTTGCGCTCGGTTCGAATGCGGTCGACATCGCCCAGCAGCTCGGCAAGTTCCTTTGCCCGGTTCCGCACGTTGATACCCTGGTCCTTGCCGTTCTGGTCGATGTAGTGGAATTGGCGGAGCATCTTGAGGAGGGTTATGTGGCCTCGTGCATCGTCGATTACGCGCTCGGAGCCGTGCTTGATGAGGTATTCGAGCAATTGGAGCGCCTTGTAGATCTGGCGCCATTCTTCGGCCGCCTTCTCGGTGAAGCGTCGGTAGATCATGGGCATGATCTCATTGAGCGTTTGGCTATAGGCGGTGGTTTGTATTAGCGATGCTTGTTCGTTTGCCCTCTGGCGAAGGGCTCCGACGGGTAGGCCCCCCTTTCGGCAACAGTACGTACTAGTTGAAAGTGCCATTGGCAATCTCCTGCATCAAGGAGGAGGACGAGCCCCAGGGCTCATTGTTGGTTGCCTCGCGCACCTTGGCCTCCATCTCGGTATAGTTCATGACGGCTGCGGGCGAGGGTCGAGGGTCCATCAGCATTCGGTCCCGACCGTGGCGCCGGGATAGATTGGATCACTCATCACTCACCATTCTGGACCTTGCGCACGCCTGCCTTGATATCGTACAAGGACAGGTTGGAGATTGTGTTCTGCAAGTTGTTGAGATCCATCTTGGCGAAAGGGGTGCGACGGCTTTGCACCACGTTCTTGGATGTGGACAATGGGAATGAAGTATGCAGCAAAGAGTACGACGAAGTCGGGATCAGCAGCTGGACTGGCTTTCAGGCCACTTGGGCATTCGAGCGCTGTAGCAGTAGCAGGTCCAAGCTGGAGGTTGCAGGCCGACCGATTCAATTCCGCCACTCGGCTGCCAGCTGGGGCCAGCTGGGGCCAGCTCAGGCCGTAGGTAGGTAGGTAGGTAGGTATGTATGTACCTTGGTTTGGATAACAAGTTGGCCGAGATAACAAGAGATACTCGCTTGAAACGACGGCGAGCATCTCAACTTGCGCTTTGCTGTTCAGGTCTCGTATTATTGCATCTAGAAGGCCTTATGAGGTGTTGTACCCTACGTAACTGACTAAGACATCGAAATGGAGGACTGTAATGCGGAAACAACCAGAAGACCGGCCTTTAGAAATAAGAAGTGGTTGTATGCAGCTGTTGAGCTGTCAGCCTCTACACACCCCATTTCTTTGACACTTCGACGGTCTTGTCGTTGCCACGGACAGAGATGGGTGGGTAGGGTGAGTAGGGTGAGTATGTAGTGTGAGCTGGGCGAGCTTGGAGTCGGCGGTTCGGGACGGGACAGGAAGAAGAAGCGCACGGACAACATGGGCCAAAAAGTTTCTACACTTTTTGGTTGGGGAAGCTTCATCAACCCAGCTTAACTACTGTCACCGTCAAGTGTAGTATATTATATTCATCCTGATCCGAACACCATCTCCGAGAGGTATGTCCACAAACAATTCTTACCGCAGCCGTGTCCACCTGTTTCTTGTGTTCTGAGGAGCACGTTTTCGTTTCCCTCGTCGTCTTCTAGCTCCTGCTGGTCCGAGTTGGACACGAACCCAAGTCCCCCAGGACTGCCAGGACTGCCAGGACTGCCAGGACGCTTGCTGCTTGAGGCAGCGGTGAGGCTTGGGGCTGGCGAATTTCACCTTCCATTCATCCGTCTTACGGTTGGTTGGCTTGCCACCCGTCTGGCTGACAGCCCAGCGGCAGATATACTGTGGCTTTCCTCTCTGCTACCCTGAGTGCTACCCTGAGGCCCCCCATGCCCCTAGCTGTGTCGCCTCCGAGAGGCTCCGATACGTCTCAGCCGGCGCGCGCGAGTGCGCGGGATTTAGCTGGCCAAGTGCATGCAATCCGGTAGACCATTGATGGTCGGCAAAGATGCATGGCACACGGCATCAACACGGGCTTGCTTCATGTTGCTTGGTGTTATGCGGGCCCGCAGGCCCCATTGGCTAAACTCGGACCCGACCTTGCAGGCAAAGCTCTCCTGGTGTGTGCATGTGTACGTACATGTGTACGTCGTTGCACCTTAGCTCCCACAGCCACTCATTACGTTTTGCCAATCTCTTTCCCTCTTGTTCTCGCATGGCAATGGCACTACCGATGGCTCTGGCTCTGGCCTCTGGCCGCAGGCTGCAAGCTGACGCCAGAAGAGGGGTCCTGAACCAGTTGCAAGGACCAACCAGGTGCCCTCACCCTCCCTGCCTCCCTCTTCTGAAATGAGTAGTACCTCAGTACTTCGATCGAGGGGTAATCAAGTGTACCTACCCCCTCTTAGACCGAAACAGGCAGAGCATAGCTCTTCCGAACACCAGAGCAAAGGTGCCGCCATTGATGATTTCTGAGAGAGAGACTGAGAGAGCGAGAGAGAGAGAGATTGACGATGGAGGAGAGCAAAGCCATGTGCAGCCGGCCATCCTACCTGGTTCTTGAAGGAGCAGCCTACCTCCCTTTCTCGGCATGGCCGTTGTTGAGTTTGAACAGCAGAATCATTTCATCGATCAATCAGACGATGATGCTATTAGAGCATGTCGGGAAGGCGGGGTATTTTGTTTTGGGAGAAGTCTCTCTCTCTGTCCGTGTCTCTAGCTCGGTGTCCCTCTCACTGCCAGACTGCCCCCCTCCCCCACTGTTAGCTACGTTTCCCTTGACTTCCCTGGACTGCATGTACAACTAGCAGTGGTACACTACATCCATGGATTGATCCATTGATCGATCCATTCGCTGGAACCTTGGAAGCTGGAGGGCATTGATTGATCGATTGTGATGTATTCATGTACTAACAGCATGCTTGCCCCGCCTTAGCAACCGAAACAGCTTTTCCTTGACAAGAGAAAATGGCTTCTCGACTGACCCCCGCCTCACGACCTTTTCCTCTACTTTCTCCCAACTCCATCGACCTTCAACATCTTCTCTTAAGTTTGTTGCACCCAAGGCAGCTTTTCCCTCACCCACAACTTCTTCCATCAACCGAATCAGATTCTTCTCTGCTTCATCCGCCAACATGTCTAAGGTGTAAGTCTGACCTTGCTCATTTCCAAACTCGCCCATGGCCGGCACGGCACGCCTTTGCTTCATCCTACCATGACGTCTTGCCTTGTCTAGTCGCTGGCTGCCATCTGTTCTGGTGTTGGCTAACATGCCCTTCGCTCAATAGTTTCTTCGAGGTCGAGTGGGAGGGTCCCGTCATGGAGGGCGGCAAGCCCACCAGCACTGTCAAGAGTGAGTATCCCCCATTGCCGTCTTCACGCCTGCTTTACCGTGCAGTCGAGCGAAGCTTCCGAGCTCCCAAGCCCAAACCCCGCATTGCGTAACTTCTACATGCCGGGCCCCAATGGCTAATGCTGGACTGTCCCCAACTGCAGAGCAGGCCGGCCGCATCAACTTCAACCTTTTCAACGACGTCGTCCCCAAGACCGCCGAGAACTTCCGTGCTCTCTGCACCGGTGAGAAGGGCTTCGGCTACAAGGGCTCTGCTTTCCACCGTATTATCCCCGAGTTCATGCTCCAGGGTGGTGACTTCACCCGTGGCAACGTGAGTGCACCCCCTAAACACATCTATACCTCGTGCCCACGACTCTCGTACTCACCGACTTTCTAGGGCACTGGTGGCAAGTCCATCTACGGCGAGAAGTTCGCCGATGAGAACTTCACCCTCAAGCACGACAAGCCTGGTCTGCTGTCCATGGCCAACGCCGGCCCCAACACGTAAGTCTTTGCTCTCAGGTGGTGAAATCGGTTGCTTGATTACCCGAACGCCCGACTGACCAAAACTATAGCAACGGCTCCCAGTTCTTCGTCACCACCGTCGTCACTTCGTGGTTGAACGGCCGCCACGTCGTCTTCGGCGAGGTCGCCGACCAGTCCTCCATGGATGTTGTCCGCGCCCTCGAGGCCACTGGCTCCCAGAGCGGTACTGTCAAGTACAACACCCGCGCCACCATCGTCAACAGCGGTGAGGCTTAAGTTCGTGGCACAAAAACCACTGCCTTCCTCTTGTGTAACACTACACATGATTGCGTTCCCGGCGCGTTCGTATGACAATCAGAAATCATCGCAGGGTGATTGAACCGTCTGAACCATGTCAACGCATCAGATCTTATGGGGGATGACCTGGCGAATCTCACGGTGCCAAGCTTTAGGTAGCTTTGAATCATAAGATGTTTGCAACAGGAAACACTCTTTTATCGTGTCTTGCTGCTCGTGCTACTGTGAATGATCTAAACTTGGATAACACTTGGTGCTATAGTCACTGTCATTGCCATTTTGCGCGTCCTGGTTGACGTTCCTAAACATGTCGCTAGCATGGTTGGGTTGACGCTATCACTTTGGCATAGCCGCCCGCCATGGACAAGGAGTACCATTATAATGACAGCTGCATCCCTCCATTGGCATGTCACGAACACAGCCATGTCGACATTGCGCAGGGGGTAATTAGTGAGAGGCTGAGAAGATAAAGATAAGACGAGTTTATATTCCGAGGCGGTCAGCCCTGCCGGTCTTTCTAACGGGCTGTAAGTATCATTTTGCCAGCCCAGCCAAAACGCCTGCCATTTATATCTTTTTGGCACATGAGTATCGCACTCTTTGTGACATGCCTCTTCCATTAAACGCCAGACCATGCAATGCAGTACGATGCCAAACAGTGACGGAAGAAAAGAATCATTCGCTATGGAACCAAAGGCTTGCAGCCCCAAGCGTTATGCAAGCCACTCATCGAAGTACTCGCAGCCACCTGCCCATACGGGCCCGCCTTCTTGACACAGTTCGAATACAGGGCATCTACCACACGGGGCTTCTGTTAGCCCGTTGGAAGGCAGGTCGTAGGATGGTACGCTGCCTGGGACGAAATTGGCCGGGTCGTGCTTGGAGATGCGCATGGCGCGGTAGCCGACGCGACGGCCGACCTTGATCTCCTCTATGCGACTGTCGTAGATCAGGACATCCAGCAGTTGCTTCACATCACTCTCCTTTAGCTTAGTGCCCCTGGTGATGTTGGCAGCGGCAATCCTCTCGGTGATCTCGGTCAAGGTGATGTAGTTGTTGTAGCCGGCGGGCATAGGTAACAGGATGCGCTGCTGGGTGTTGGCGCGGCGGGCCTTGAGCGGGGTGGACTCGTCGTCGTTGGTGATAGCATCGGCATCTCGCTTCCTGCCGCGGGCGGCGACGGCGATGTCGCTCTCTTTTCCTTTGAGCACCTTCTTGGGCAATACGGGACTCGTGCTCGCGCCCCGGGCGGTGCTGCCCCCGCCGGCGCGGGTGGAGTAGCTGCCTTGGTCCTTGATGAAGTCGAAGACGACGTTGAGGAGGATGTTGATGAAGGACTCGTCCAGATCACCGTCGGCGTACCAGGGCCCTCCGGTCACCTTGATGCTTGGTTTGATACTGGCCTTGATCCAGCATCTGTGCGAGGCGTTCTGGACCGACATAAAACTCGTGATCAAGCGCTTGGTTTCGAGCTGCTTCAGGATGTTCTTAAACTGCTGGTCCTGGGTGATGCCGGTCCTGTTGCGCAAGGTCTGCTGCCAGATGCCCTCGCCTCCGGCATTGTCGATCCAGCTGTAGACCAGGACCTGGTCCTTCTCGAGGCCGCGGTACTTGTTGGCCTCCTCCTGGGGGCGCAGGCGCCAAACGGGGCCGCTGGGGGACTGCAGAGGGATGAAGCGACGGTCGTTGGTCAGGGACTGGACCAGGCCCATGAGGGACTTGAGGTCTATCTTCAGCTCGCGACATATTGGCAGGTTCTGCAGGTCCTCCTGGGAAAAGGATCGGTTGTAGGCGGTTTCGTCGGGGCCTTCGAGTTTCTCCTCGCACGCCTGGTAGAGCTGGTCTTTAAGCAGCTCCTTCTTGTCGTCCATGTTGGCGACCGGTGGTCGGCCTTGGCCGCTCGGAGGGTTGTGGATGGGTCAAAGCGGCTCGGTGCAGGGTCGCCGTGGCGGCAAGGAATTGGAAGAGGGCAAAGTCGAATCGCGGCAGGAGGTAGGTGGGTGCTAGCAGTCCGACATGGATGATGGCCATGCGGCGTGGAGTGTTTGCATCACACAATGCGACGGTTGTGTAGTTGCGTATTGTATGTGTATTAGTAGACGGGCTTGACGATCCGACCCATGCAGAGAAAAAAAGCCGGAGCCCCTCCAAAAGCACCGCCACAAGTGACAAGACAAAAGTACCGTCTTGGTACCTTTTGCGCCTGCTAGCTATGGCATTTGCGTTGCTTTGGCTTTTGGCCTGCCCTGCCTGCCCCTGCCTGCCTCTCGCCGAACCCCGCCTGGAAGGGTCTCGATGCCGCTGTGCGCCGTGGAAAGCTCTGGAACAGCAGCAGCTTTGCAGCTCGACAATTCCAAGCTAGGCCTCCTCCCGCGCCGTACAGAATTGATTTATTTTTCGGGGGCCTGCCGCCTGATTTCTTCCTACTTCTCTCCCCAGACCGTGCAATCCCACACAAACAAACCCCCCTCTTGTTGACTTTCTCAACCAGCCAATCCCCGAGAAACACGCACAACGTCACCGAGCCCTGACGACATTGCCCAACATGTCTACTGCCGACGAGCTCAAGGCCATTGGCAACAAGGCCATCGCCGACAAGAACTTCGATGAGGCCGTGTAAGTCGAACCACTTGAACCACTTTCGCTTATATTCTCGTTGCTGACTTGGCCCCCGGCACCAGTGATGCGTTCACCAAGGCCATCGCTCTGGACGCCACCAACCACGTTCTCTACAGCAACCGGTCCGCCGCCTATGCTTCCAAGAAGGACTGGGACAACGCCCTGAAGGATGCCGAGAAGACCACAGAGATCAAGCCCGACTGGCCGAGGGGGTGGGGCCGCAAGGGCACCGCTCTCCACGGCAAGGGCGATCTGCTGGGTGCCAACGACGCCTACGAGGAGGGCCTCAAGCACGACCCCAACAACGCCGGCCTCAAGTCCTCCTTGGCAAGCGTCACGCGCGCCATAGAACAGGGGGCTGGCGGTCCCCTGAGTGGCGACCCCATGAGTGGCGACCCCCTGGGCGGCATGGGCCAAATGTTCAAGGACCCCAACCTGATGCAGAAGCTCATGAACAACCCCAAGACGAGCGGCTACTTCTCCGACCCCTCCTTCATGGCCAAGGTCCAGCAGCTGCAGCAGAACCCTCCAGCGCACAAGACTTGTTCAGTGACCCGCGCATGATCCAGGTCCTGGGTGTGGCCATGGGCGTCGACATGGATGTGCGAGCTCCAGGAGACATGCCCGCCGGCGCCGGCGCGTCCGCCTCGGGCGCCACAGAGGCCGAGGAGGATGTCGACATGCCGGATCTGGAGCCCAAGAAGGCACCGGAGCCCAAGAAGGCGCCCGAGCCCGAGCCCGAGCCCGAGCAAGACGAGGAGCAGAAGGCCAAGCAGAAGGCCAAGGCCGAGGCCGACAAGGAGAAGGCTTTGGGTACGGAAAACTACAAGAAGCGCAACTTTGATGAAGCCATCAGACACTACAGCGCCGCTTGGGAACTCTACAAGGACATCACCTACCTCAACAACCTGGGCGCTGCCCACTTCGAAAAGGGCGACTACCAGACCTGTATTGACACCTGCACCAAGGCCATCGACGAAGGCCGTGAGATTTATGCCGACTTCAAGATGATCGCCAAGTCGTACGCCCGCATTGGCAGTGCCTACGAGAAGATGGGCGATGCCGATTCTGCCATTGCCAACTACAAGAAGTCTCTGACCGAGCACCGAACTCCGGACGTCAACAACAAGTTGCGTGCTGCCGAACGCAACAAGATCGAGACGGCCAAGAGGTCCTACATTGACCCCGAGAAGGCCGAGGAGGCTCGCGAGGATGGAAACAAGAAGTTCAAGGACCAAGACTTCCCCTGGTGCCGTGGCTGCCTACAGTGAGATGGTCAAGCGCGCCCCCGAGGACCCTCGTGGATACAGCAACCGTGCTGCTGCGTTCGTGAAGCTCTTCGAGTTCCCCAGTGCTCTTCAGGACTGTGATTTGGCCATCAAGAAGGATCCCAAGTTCATCCGTGCCTACATTCGCAAGGCCCAGGTCTACTTCGGTATGCGCGAGTACTCCAAGTGCCTGGATGCTTGCACCGAGGCATCCGAGGTCGACAAGGAGCACCACAACGGCGCCAACGCCCGCGAGATTTCCCAGCAGCAAGAAAAGGCCATTCAAGCCATGTACTCGGCTCGGGACAACGAGACCGAGGAGCAGACGAGAGAGCGCCTGCAAAAGGATCCCGAGGTAGGTTGCGGGCCCCTTTACGAATGATGTGTCTACTGCAACGTGATGCTAATATAACCGTAACAGATCATGGCCATTATGCAAGACCCTGTCATGCAAGCCATTCTCCAGCAGGCTCAGTCTGACCCTGCCGCGCTCCAGGAGCATATGAAGAACCCGTCGGTCAAGTCCAACATCCAAAAACTGGTCGCCGCCGGTGTTATCCGCATGGGCCGATAAGTGCTAGGTTATGTGGCCGCTTGAGAGGGCGGATGGGTTTCGGCAGGGTCATGGGAAAAGGGTGTATTTTAATCCAGGGATTGACTTGTTCTTTGATGTCACGATGGCTAGGCGTTGCTTGCAAACCAAACTGCATTGACGGAGTAATTTAATGATTTGACGACCCGAGAGCCTGAGAGAGCAGGCGAACAACATGAGAATATTGACTGACATCACTTTGCACCTGAATTTGAGAGCTAGAGTCCTCAGCCCATAAACTGTAGACTGCCTGGTGTTTTGTCTAACCCTCCTTGTGCCGATAGCCTGCCTGGCTAGCTTGCTTACATCAACAGTGTCCTGGGGCCCTCGCAGCCTCAGGCAGTATCGCTGCAGCCATTTCCAACGTATACTCTCACGATACCACGCGTACAGCGGGCGTCCCTTGAGACCTAGCCGCCGATGCAATCGAGCAAGTAGTTTCCAGGTACGACCAGTCCTTTCATGACTGGCCCAGGATTTTGCCCAACTCCTCGCCCCGGTCACTCGCGGCCCTGACTGCCTTGTCTACAATGCCCTCAAAACCAGACGCCTCGAAGCTCTTCAGCGCCGCCTCGGTGGTGCCGTTGGGACTCGTGACGTTTTTGCGGAGCTGCGTGGGCGTCTCGGGCGACTCGACCAGCATCTTGCCGGCGCCGAAGCACGTTTGTTTGGCCAGGCGCATGGCTTGCTCCTCGGAAAGGCCCTGTGCCTTGGCGCTGGCGACCAGGTGCTCCACCATGGCGAAGAAGTATGCCGGCCCAGATCCTGCATGCATGTCATGTCAGCCCCTGCTTTTGGTGTGCTGTTGACCTTGTATGGCCGGGAACGACGGACTTACCGGACAGACCAGTCACGACGTCGATCAACTCTTCCTTGTCCACCCACTCGGTCGCCTTGCTGAAGCTCTCGAGCAGAGACGTGACCAACTCCTTTTCGGCGGCCGAGACACCGGCGCCGGCGAACAGGCCCGAGGCACCCTCGCCTAGCAGGGCGGGCGTGTTGGGCATGACGCGGACGACGTGCGGGGCGCGGCCATCGGGGCCGGTGAACCAGGCGGTCAGGCTGTCCAGCGTGATGCCGGCAGCGATGGACACGATCAGGGGCAGGTCCTTGCGGGCGGCGTCGGCCCAGGTGGCGGCGAGCTCCTGACACACGCCCTTGGCGACCTGGGGCTTGACGGCGAGAACCAGCAGGTCGGCGGCCTGGGCGGCGTCCTTGTTGGAGGTGGTGGTCTGGACGCCCAGGTCGGCCATCTTCTGGCGGTTCACGTCCCAGGGCTCCGACACGGTGATGCGGTCCTTGGGCATGATGTCCTTGGCCAGCAGCCCGCCGACGATGGCGGCGCACATGTTGCCGCCGCCGATGAAGGCCAGGTTGGCGGAGTGGAGGGTTGCAGGGGCCATGGTTTTCCTTCGCTTCGGTAGGCGCGTGGTGAGCTGCTGAGAGAGAGTGATGTTTCGGGCAGGCAGTGTTGATGTCAAGTCGAGTGCTTACTTATCATGGCGGGGGTTGGAGCCGAGTGGGCCCAGCCGTGACTAGCCGGCGAGGGCGCCGAAAGTCGGAGGGAAACGCGCGAGGGCGGCCAGTAAACAGCATCCGATGGACCACATATATCGATCCGAAGACATTTGTGACTCGGGTTTCAGGTGCCTGGAGAAGGCACAGTCGTTGGAATGCAGCATGGTTGATCGACTTGCATGGCCTGGGTGACGGAGGAAAAGCTGAAGGGGCTGAGCACTTGTTCTCCGCTTCGGGCGGCCAGTACAGACCTACAGCTTCGGCCCGTGGCAGGTCGGAGTAAAAATAGAACCAGCCCGGGTTTGGCTGTTGCCTGGGAGCCCTGGACGAAGGAAGAAGCAGTTCGCTCCAGCCCTACAGCCAGCCAACTATGCAAATTACCGCGAGCAGCACTCGAGACCAGGGGTTGAAGAAGACTCACAGAAGGCCAGGGAATTGCAGGGCTGGTGGCTGGATAGCGGTTTGATGTTTGTAATTAGCGTACAAGCCTTGCCCCCTGGAGATTTAGACGGCGCCCCGGTGATTCTGGAATCGGCCCACCGACTACTGCATAGTACCTGCACGTCTCGTCAAATTCCAAGCGTCAGCAACTTCTGCTTCTGGCTAATAAGGGCCCGCTTAGGTCTTGGGTCTTGGTCGGGCAAGTCCCAACAACGGTGAGCGAGGGTAAGGTGATGATGTGATCGCGGAGAAATCATCTGGCAGTCGTCTGATGGGCATTGACAAGCCGGGTCCAGGCCCCTTTCCCCGACTTGTCAGACCAGACACCCTACCGGCCCTTCCTTCTACCATCTCTTCGCCAGATTAGCGCTGTTGTTACACTTCTTGGCCCATCGTGCCAGGAGGAATCTGTATGTAGGCCCAGCGACACTGGCAGAGAATGCCCCTGGATGACCATGAACGAAGATGAGACGTAATCACAGACATCATTATTTTGTCCATTGTTCGAGACCAGAAACTCCAATGTGCATGTAAATAAAGGTAAATGTGAATGTAAATGTAAATATAAATGCTGGTGTAAATGTCATAGATGTGTACAGTCGCACGGGAATCAGGATGCTACAATACGCCAGTACTAGACCCCCAAATGCAGCGCTCACGCAAAGAAAACGACAAGCGTAAGATCGTATATGGTACATTCAAAGAGGGAAACGGCCAATCCCTTGCTATTGCGTCTCGCTTCTTGCCCCGTGCTCTAGGAGAACCCCCACCATGTCCGTCCGTCCCGTCATCACCGCCCGCTGTAGAGGCGTGTAGCCCTGCGCATCGAGCCCGTTGATGGCCACGTCGTAGCGCTGCAGCAGTAGCCGCAGCGTGTCCATCGAGCCGCCCGCCACCGCGAGGTGTAGAAGTGGCGCGCTGGTCTCGGGCAGAGCAGGCGGCCCTTGCTGCTGTTCACCAACACTCATGTTGGATTGGTACGTCGATGACGCGGCCGATGGGCTGCGAGCGCGGCCGATCATGTTGTTGCTGTCGGACCGGCTGCTGTGGTACCAGGCCAGATCCGTGTCGGGCGGTGTGGGGTATGTCGCAGTCGGGGTCATGTCGTCGTCGAGCGGGAAGGCGGCCTCGGGGCGTGGCACACCTAAGTGTTCCCTGTTCGGGTACATGTGGTGGTAGCCGGCCGGAGGCATGCCAAGCATATGGCCCTGGTGCGTGTTCGTGTCCACGAGCAAGGGGCTGGGCTGTGCCGAGGTCACAGGCACCTGAAGACCGTCGTAGCTATCGTGTCGTTGGGGCTGGGGCCACGGGGATGTGGCGTGAGAGGGGCTGGGCCCCCTCGACGACGAGGCCATGTGCGGCGGCGCATTGCCGTGCAGCTGCTGCGGGTAATGGTCTGGAGAGGACATGGTGGATGAAGTTGACACGGCACGGCTTCGCAGGCCCATGGGCGGCGGTGTCGAGCTGACAGGCACTTCGTGGGAGGAAGACACTGAAGGGAAAAAGGAGGGTGCGTCGTAAGTAGGGGCCTGAGGGCCATTGTTCATAAGCCCCAGGCCGTTGGCCTGCTGTGCTTCGGCCGTCTGAGACCAGAGATAGTTTCCCATCCAATCCGATGCGGTAATCATGGGTGGTGTCCTGGCGTCCGAGTAGTTGGAGTGTGCCGTGTCGCTTCTGCAGGGGCTGCTTGCGCCAGAGACTGACGATTCGGCCTCGGAGGGCGGTGTGCCGCTTCGTCCCTGTCCCTCTTGAAGCTGCTGTAGCTGTCTCTTCAACTTCTCGACCTCCTTTGTTCGGTCCCGCATGTTGCGGCCTGGACACTCCAGTTTAGCAAGGAGCGGGGTCGGTCGGGTTCTGGGAGAGACTTACGGTACGCTCGCTGGGCGAGTCGGTTCTGGATCTTCCTCCGCTCGGAAGCGTCTGGAAGCTTGGTCCAATCTTCGTCGGGTTTCATGAGGTCTGCGTACGAGATTGTCTGAGCGCGACTGCATCGCGATGACGCTGGGTTCGGCGATCGAGAAGAGCCCGGCATTGTGGAAGTAGTTGAGTACGATGTTGTTGGTGTAAGTGCGGGATAGAAGGCGAAGGGGGGATTTGCTGGAAGAACGTATGGGACGATGACTCCAGAACAAAGGTAGATATCGGCTCGGGATAGATAAACCCCAGATACTTGGTCGCGGGGGTCACGTCTAGATATATGTAGATAATAGCTCAACAGTGTCTTTCCGTCAGCCGAACTAGTCTCATGCAGGAACAAGGGCAGGCCTATATATCGACTGGAGTAACGGGGGCAGCAACGGGGGTCATCGGTCAGGGTTACACAATACATATGAGCAGAGCAGACAGCGGTCTGCACCGCTCTAGTCGAGAGGCTGGTTCGTTCTGGCTCAGTGACCAAACGCCCTAGCCGCATACCGAAAATAACCCACGGCGTAGATTGCGGCGACGGCCAGTCTTGAAAGGGTCCATTGTGAGATTTCCGGATCGTCAGTCCCCACACTCAAGGCTTAGCTGAGGTAGAGGGAATACGGTAGATATGCACGCATCTATGCACGGCCTAGTCTAATGTCCCAAGATCAGAGACATGTATGTGTGTATGTATGTACGTATGTGTGTGTGTATGTGCTGAGCTAGCTTTGGCTCCACGATGCGCCCACCTACCCTGGAAGAGCGAAAAGCAGAGAGGGGAGGGTAGCGCTGTACGGAGAGAT
Source organism: Apiospora kogelbergensis (assembly GCF_038363985.1). Lineage (NCBI taxonomy): Eukaryota > Fungi > Ascomycota > Sordariomycetes > Amphisphaeriales > Apiosporaceae > Apiospora > Apiospora kogelbergensis. The sequence goes on from NW_027117422.1 coordinate 4,126,712, forward strand.
GAGACGGACCGGCTAGCACAGCAGGTGAGAAGGCCGGTGTCTTCTGGACGAAACAAGGGGGAAGCAGCTCAGAAGCTGCGCCAGCGTGGACGGGTGTGGTGTGTGGTGTGCGAGGAAAGACGCCCAGAAGGAGGCCGGCCTATTCTGGCGGGCGGGACCCTGGTCGAGGATTGCCAGACAGCCAGAGTCGTTGGAGCAATCTCGCTGGGGTGCCCCAGGTCCCAGGTATTGTTGTACCCCGAAATGGTGTAGAAAATCCATAGCAGTGGCTCGTGAGATGCCATCGATCCATATCCCAAAGAGTGCCTAGGCGCGATGGTGGTCTGCATCTGGTTAGGCTCAGCTGTAATATACATACGTGTCGACCGCTGGCTTGGGGCTATTCTTGTCCTTCTCCTGCTTTGTACTAGCCCGGGGCCGATGCCAGCAAAGTGCAAAAATGTCCCGTCCCGTCCCCCTCGAGCTCAGGATTGGCGGTTAGAGTCGCGACGGATGGCGAGATGACACGCTTCAGCCACCACGACACAACGGCTGCGTCCTTTCTGTTCTTTCCACCGTCCGGCAGGACAGTGGCAGACTCGCGGACGGACAGACAGGCGGACGGACAGACAGACAAGCTCACGGCAGGGAGACAGACTCACAGACGTGCATAAGCCTGCGTGCGGCTGACCGGTGTCCATATATTACAAACAACGGGTCCGTCTTGGCTGCTGCTTCTTCTTGCAGCTTCTACTTCTACTCCCCTAGTCCCCCCAGCTAGCCCTGTATGCTCTCCACAGTAGGTGGCAAAGCCTTATATGAGATGCGGGTCTGCTATGGGGGTTTCTCTTCCTTCCGCCAGCGTGGTCGCCGACCCCGTCCCCATGTAGGTATTCTGACGTTTGCCTACAAGCCTACTGACCAAAAGTACCGACCCAGGGACAGCGGAGTGGTTTTCGGCCCATCTGTCGGCCCTTGAAGCCTGCAAGCTGGTCGGTGACGGGTCCCTTCAGGTATGCAGTCCCGATTGACGGAGGATAATCGGCATTGGTTGAAACACGGCGATGCGGTGCAGCTGCCATCCAGACTGAAGAATGGCAATGGGCAATGCTTCTGGCAATGGGTAATGCTTCTGGCTATCTGGTAATGCCAACTCTGCAGGGCCCAGAAGAAGAGGAGGAGCTTCTGGAGGAGGAAGAGCAGGATCCACCACGCCCAGAAGAAGTGGGTGGCAGATTACGTGGCACAGCAATCCCACCAGCGCGGATCAAACCGAGATGGCTTGGGAAATTCCAATTTGCAATTCAAGCATCGAAAATTGTGACAGCTCGAGTACATAGAATTCACCTATACATACCTTGATACATACCTCACAGTTCTGCTCACAGGCACAGGCACAGCCACGCCGCACGCGCGCAGCTCGTTGTTTGCCGGCTAACGGGACAATGGCGTCTGGCTCTCTGGCTCTCTTCTTCATCGTCTTCTTCCTCCTCTTTTTCTTGCTCTTTTTTAGCTCGACTCCTAGTCGTCTCCTAGCGTCTGTAGGCGTAGGCGAAGAGTGCCTATTTTCGTACAAGGCTGATCAAGTCCACTAACGGCCGGTTCGATTGCTCTTCCTCTGCCTGCCCGTCCGCCTCCCCGCCTCTCTTTCTAGTTGAAACCTCGGGCGGCTTTAGGAGACTATGTGACATAATAATAGCCGACGAAGACCCTGGATGGATGGATGCCGGTTATGATCATTTATGATGGTCGTGGTGTTCGCCGACGAGTCCAGCAGTCCAGGCGTCTGAGCCCATGCAAGCCCATGGCCGGGTTGGGAATCCGGTCCCTACAGTGAAACAGATAAGCATAACTGGCTGCGCCGCTCAGTGCAGCACTCTGTGCGCCGGTCCCGAGATGGAGTGGCATGCTGACAAGACAATGCAGATGTACATGGTTGTGATTGGCGATGGAACGATCCGGCAAGTGGGAATAATCTCTATGTAATTTTCATCCATTCTATTTTTTAACCTACACACATGTTCATTTCGTCTGATCATTATCTCCGGCCTTTCTTATTGGTGCTGAACTTGGCTGCCTGCCGTGTGTGCCTCCCACAATTTCCCCGCCGTCCGCCGTCCCTGTTCATTGGCAGCGTTACACTGGCCGATGCAACTTGGCTGCTTGGCCAGACCTCTTTCTGGACGGACCTCTGTGGTGTTTACATATGTCATTTCATCAGGAACCCCGTCGTGGCTTGGCCATCAAACGCCGCCGCCATCTGCCGGCACCGTACCCCCACGAAGCTCAGCCCTAGGCAGATACATAGGCCTTGGCCACGGAAGCCATGCGTCAAATCCTTGGGCTGACGACTCTCATGCATTATTCTCGGGGCCAATCCGATGGCCCTATTACCATCTCGAGTCGCACATGAGGGCCTTTGCCGGCCAGTCATCATACTACTTCGAGCCCTGCCGTTGAACTCCAAGTTGTGGCTAACCTACACGGTCACACAACAACAAACGGGCTGCTTAACCATCGTGGCCATGTCGGTTTGCCGGTTTGATCGCCTAGCGAGTCTGCCCGTGTTCTCGGCTCTGGGACATCGCTGATGTGTCTGCGGAGTACTCACGGGGGGCTGCGGTGATATCGTGGCCTTATTCACCAGACAGTAGGTCCAATTTAACGGGCTTGGGAAAGAACAACCGGCAGATTACAGAGCAGCATGTGCCACGAAAGGACTACGACCACGTTGTAAGATTGTTCACCAGTTAAAGACGACTTGTATTGGTTGATGTCAGCGACATCCAGTACATGAGCCTACTTCGAGTATCTCAGAATCTCCAAATGCGTCTTCTCGAAATCAAATGTCCCCAGTAGACATACCGAACCCCCTTTCCTGCTATGATTGATGTCGCCGACGTGTTGGTGAACAAGCGACCTATCAAGGTCGGAAGACACATGACGAGTACCTAGGGCCTAATTGCGCCGGACAAGTTAGCTCGGCAATTATGGCTTGGGGTGTGAACATAGACAATAGATAACTAACCTCATCATCAGCCTCGTCGTCCGACTTAGCCTCAGCCTTGGCGACAGCGGCAGGGACATTGGTCTTTCTGGCGCGTCGCTGTTTCTTGAGCGGGGTTCCGTCGACTTCGGCTTCCTCCTCCTCAGCATCGCCAGCCTTGGCAGTCTTGCTGGGCCGGCCACGCTTCTTGGAAGGGGAGGCCGTGCTCAAGGTTCCGTTGTTGGCGGCCTGGTACTCTTGGAACTCCTTTTTCATGGCCGCGAATCTTTTCCTGTTAATTCAATAATGGTCAGTTATGGCATCAAGGATGTGTAAACTCTGAACAAGCGAATGTATTCATCAGTAACAGGATTTACAGTGTTGGGTAGCCACTTGCTTCACAATGTTCTGGGTCTGACCCGCGTCAGAGGCGACTTGCTTCCAGTTGGTACCAACAAGCTCGGGGTTGTACATTGTGAGCATATGCATCAAGATACGCATGTTGAGATCGTCCATGGTAGACATGGTTGTGGTGAGTGGTGTTGACGGATCCGGGATTTGGAGGAGTAGCGGGGAGGACGCCGGGTTGGAAGGCAGGCTGGAAGGAAGAGAGAATATAGAGAAAGAAGAAAAACTGGGAAGGATATGGTGGGTTGTTGATAATCCAATCCAAGCGGAGATATGAATTAGGAAGAAACAATCAAGTTATGGTCAGGATATATGGAAGGTAAACAAAAGGGGCGTGGGTCAAGAGGGAAGCATTTGTCGTAAGGTATGTTGAAAACAATGTATATGGAGTGAAAATGGCAATAACTTGCCTGTCAAGGGCAGTAGAATACGAAAAGAAAATGTAGATCAACTTACCTAACAACATCAGGACCCAAGCCGATACGTGGTGCAATCTCTTGCCACTTGCCCCTGCAAGCTGTGGGTTGGATATCAACAAGACTTCGAAGAGGATTTGCTTGTCCTGATCCGGAGTCATGATGGCGAGGCAGTAGGTGATTGAAAGGGTGGTTTATGTAGTCTTTGGTCCCAGTGGATGTTGGATGACCCGAGGGGGGTGGAGGAAGGAAGCATGAATGGGATGGGATGTACGTAGGCAGAGGAACAGCTTCTTGTGACTGAAATATATGTAGGCCAGAACGCGGCCTTCCAACATAGACTTGATTTGACTGTGGACGGTGTTTCTATGCACTAGATGTTCGTGCGGCTGCTCAGACGGGCCTTGTTTACACAAAGCTATCACACGTAAGACAGCAAGCCATGGTGCCCAGCTGCTCTGCTAGGGAAGTTACCGGCACTGCTGTGGTCTCGACGCGGTGAGCCTAGCCCCAACATCAACAAAATGGTAATTCAAACCGCAGACAAGAGAAAAGTCAACAGGAACAAAGCAGGTGCATAATACAACAACATCCTTTGACGCATCAAGACACAAATGAAGTAAATACTCCGTGGTTCCATTCCCAATCTTCCTTAACATTCTAGTTCCCTTTATTATTACATTAGAGGTGGTAAATAGAATTATATAATTATAAATAAAGGTAATAAATAAAGGTAAATATTAAACCCTTTTATATATAAATATAAGATAATAATTTTATAAATTAATTTTAAAAAACTAAGTTCCTAATATCTCTTTTTACATTACGGATGGCTTCAGCTTCAGTAAAACATATATATAGGAATGGTGTGGCTATTTAGACTGATCGAGGTTGGAGTCACTCCGCACTTTCCACGATCAATCTCCCCCATTCGATGAGGTTCTTTCGCTCATCGGCACTAACTAGATTTATGTTCGACTATAAATTGAGGCATATCTCCATGTTCGGTTAGAGCAGCTTGCGGAGATCAAATTACCTTCCTGTAAATTCAATAAGAGATACTGATGCGAAATGCCTTCGAGAGCCAGGAGTGGGAGTGTTGAGTCAGGAAGATATCATCATCGGGCGAGACTTAGATGCCTATTGCTTTATATGCAACAACTGCAATGGTAGATCGGTGCTTGACGAAATCACTCTTGCTGGGTTCTCGAGAGGAGCCTTTACCGCCCGATGCCTGGCCCGTTTCATCAAAGACGTTGGATTACTGAGAAGGTCGGGGCTAGTTTTCTCATAGACGGTATATAAACGGCGAAAAGAAGATGCTCGAGACGGTCTATATGGTCGACATGAGCATGCTCGAGACGGCGGACATGGATATGAACGAGACGGTCGACATAGCCGGGATGGTCGAAATAAACGAGATGCTATCAATTCTATTGTTGGAGATGATGGAGATATTCGGGATGCTGCCATTGTTGGGGAAGGGCAAGTTGGCTACATTGTGGCAACCCTTCCCTTTGTTGCCCGGGTGACCCCGACAGCCCTCGAAGACCATTCATGACCTGTGAGACTCACCGTATGAGTGTGCATTTCCTACACCCACCTCTAGTAGTTGGTTGTTCAAATCCTTGCTTTGAGAGGAGAAACATCTTGCTGCTCTATTGACATGTAGCTAGAATACATAGGTCTCCTTGCACATGAACTAAAAGGCCAGAACCCAAATGGAGCTCATGCCTCTGGGCTTGGTTGGAACACGTTTGCCATGTAATCCATGGCGCCGAGCGGTACGCCCTGTGTTCGAAGAATGCAGTACCCGGTGCTAAGGTGGAAGTGGAAGTTCGGGATCGCAAACTCGGACAGGTACGTCTGCGCCGACGGGAAGTAAAACCTGTCCAGCATCATGATGGGTCCATTGTTCAGCTCTGTCTCATCGACACTCTTCGCGTATTCGACAGTCCGGTCGATACGCGCTTTGAGCTGAGCGATGGTCGTCTCGTCATCGGCGATGGCGACATGCTCACGGCTAGAAGCCCGGTCTATAAACCAGACAAGGGTGTTGCAGCAGCTTTGAACTTGGTATGTGAGGCTACCGGGATGGTTAATGCATTATCGGCGTTGTTGGGGCATCTGGAGCATCAGGGGAAGAGATGATAGCAGTGCGGGCTAGCAACCTTGTGCGGATGTGACATGGTCGAGCAAGCGTTTCGAGACCGTGCCAATATGAGTGGGATCCAACAGGACAGAGGAGAATGTGTGACTTACGGCCTCTGGTCAGGCACGAGACGGTAACTAAGCAAGTCATCGTGACTGGTACCTTTCTCATCTGCAAACGTCACTGCCTTATCGATCATAGCAGAGAAGCCTTGCAGGTACTTAATAAACACAGGAATGGACTGGTCGTATAGTGATGCCATGTTGATCAATTGGATTTAGTGGTTGTTTTTGAAGTGAATTGTACAACGCTGGAACGATACGATGGCAGGATCGAATTCAGAAGATGAGTCCGGAAGAAGAGGCGCTATTTGTAGATTCAGTCTCCTTGGGACCAGCTAACACCCGTGATTCCGGGATCTAGCTCGCCCCTTGCCTTGAAAAGAGTAACCGGTCATATTGTATTTGTCAGCTCCCATGAATAACAGGTTATTGTATGTTGCTAAGCACACTAGGCAAATATACGATTTGTGCCGATTAGCTAGCCACGCCTTGATGGATCCTGTATCTGCACGACTGTGGTTCCACGGGACTACCAGCATATACGAGAAGCCACCAGCGAAGGCAAATCAAAGCCTTTTGTCCTCCTCCAGGGGCTCTATCAGAACCGCCGGACCCCTGGGAATGATGAGAGATGACTCGGGGGTCACCACCGCCTGTCGGCTTATCGCGTAGCCCTCACCGTACAACTTGATCCAGGGTTCCGTGGCCTTGTAGAACGCACCACCCGCTGTCGCCTCGCCCTGGTCCCAATACAGCCGTCGAAGCCAAAGGTGAAGATGCGGGTAGTCATGGCGAATAGTCTTGAGGTTGCAGTAGAAGACGGGCACGTAGCCGACATCAAACCGTATCAGCGTGGTGTACAGACGTACGTCTGCCTCGGTGATGTGATCGCCAAAAAGAAACGCCTGTCTTGGATGTGACGCCAGAATGGCCTCCAGCCTGTCCAGGGACGCAAAGAGAGGGTACAAATTCTCCTCATATGCCTCTTGATTTTTGGCAAAGCCCGTCTTGTAGACACCGTTGTTCACCTGTAGCCTCTTTTGGTTAGCTATCTCTTTCACGGGATACTATCTATGACTGGGTAATGTTTTGTCGGAACGCCTCGGCTATCTCTGGACATCAGGAATTCCCGCTAATATGAAGACGAAGACGAAGATGAGGCGAGATGATGGAAATTATGGCATACTGTGTTGTACACCCACTCGTTAAGCTCATCGATCTGTGACCGCAAGGGTTCCGGAAATAGACCACCACCGGGTCGGTTGGCCTCGCGATACTCTGGCGCGAGCAGGTCGTCAAACTCGGTGTAGAGCATGCGTATGATCTCGCTGGACTCATTGTTCACGATGGTACCCGTCTTCTTGTCCCAGAGCACTGGGACAGTGACGCGACCGCTGTAGCCGGGATCAACCAGCTCATACAACTGGCGAAGGGTAGTGAAGCCCGGATGCAATGGATCCTCAGACGATGAGCCGAACGTGCCATCGAAAGTCCAGCCGGCAGGAGGCTTCAGACTGCCAACAAGATGCAGTTCAATAACGCTTTCTAGGTGCTTTAGTCCTCGGACAATGGTTGTGCGATGGGCCTTGAAGAAGTGGCTGTGAGTTTCTATGCACCACGAGGATTCTGGGTCTGTGCCACTTACCCAGGGACAGCCAGCACTGATATAGCTGCAAATGGAAAAGGGTGAGCTAGGGAAGCAGATCCGTCGAAGGGGCTATGCTCCTTACAGTGCATATCGGTCTTTCTCGGCCGGGAATTGAGAGGCGGGATCCTTGGAGACGAAATTGCGAAACGTCGATGCTGGGCGGACAAATTTGCCATCCTTTTGGTACTCCAGGCTCTTTACTTGCTGCCGAGCAAATTGTCAACGGGCAATACAGGGGACACAAGGTAATACCGAATGACGTACAGACATGGTGGTAGATCAAATGCGTACGAGGCGTTGGCTGTAAAAAACCGATAGTATCGAGTCGTGTGGTTGTAGGAGTGACGTGCAGCACAGCCGAAATGAGTGCATATGTACAGCAATAAGGGTAGAATAGATCTTTCAATAGCAAGTGCTGTCAGTGTTTAAATACAGTTGACTGTCGAAGCAGCAAAGACAAGGGATGTAATTTGTAAGCACGTCACGCCATCCACCGATGGGTGATACGACACCACTGACAAGTATTATGTAAAGGCGTTAAGGATATTATTCACCGGCCCGTACGGCACCAACATGTCCTGACCCCAAGATTCCGCAGGCTGGTGACAACCTCGACGTCAGATATTGTAGACCCGTTGCACACGATACTTCCTCAATGTCATCCCCCGAGCCTGCAATGGCATGATATGTTACAACTTGGAATCTCGCGGTCGAGCCCCTGCCTCACTGGGCCTGGGTATGTGATCGCTCGTCTCGTTCTTTAGACTGACGGGATCTCCAAGTTGGCTCGGATTCGCGTCCGGACCCTTGAGCTTCTTAGCTGCCTTCTCGCGTAACGTCTCTTTCCCGCGGCCATCGTGAACGCCGCCATGTTTGTCGTGTTTCTCGGTACGAGCTTCCGGTCCGCCTTGGGTTGTGCTGCCAGAAGAGGACGACCGAACAGCTCCCGCCTCGTCAGGTGTCGGGTTCGTACCGCTGCTCTCAGCTTTGAGACTGATGGGATCGCCTAGCATGCTTGGGTTGCTGTCGGACCCGTGGAGCTGTTTGGTAGCTTTCTCTCGAATTGTCTCCTTCTTGTCACCTGCCATCGTGGCGTTGCTGGCTTCTCCGGCGATGACCGGATCGGACGTATTGGCTGAAGGAATGTATGGTTCGGGCAGGGATTCGAGAGCTTTGTCGTCGTTCAGAAAGAGGGAGTCGCTAATCCTTTGGAGACCAGCGGCAAGGGAGTTTTTGAGCGTGATGAGTGTTAAGCAGATCATCGGGATACCTTTCACGCTTTTTATAGGATATCTGACGGTGTTTGGTATGTAGGGAACCACTGCAAGAGGCCATGCGGTGGTTGACATTGATGATGATGGCCATGGTCATTCAAAGCCACCATCACATGAAAGCGGCCGAGGAGGCATGGGGAAGAGCGCCTTTCCCTAGCGCATGACCTCATCTTCCTCTGCCCAGTGCCAAGTGCCCCTATCCTCACAAGCCGGGTTTACCGAGAAGTCAATGACCTCACGATCAAACCTGATGGCTAGACGTCGACTTTCTATTGCCATGCACTACAAACAAACGTACAAGTCGGCGCAAGTAAAGGGCAGCCAGCAGCCTTGGATGCTACCTAGGTGTTGGGTCCTCAGCACGCCTGGCACCTGGCATCTGGACCACCCCGCCGTTCTAGGGGACCTAGGCTCTGGGGTTTAGCGCTAGGGGCATATTTTACAGGGGTTGTAGTGAATCACTCTCCACTATTACTCGATCCAGGAATCTGATCCCCAGATCTGGATGTACATGACACCATGTATGGCCAGTCACATCATGATCGTGATACTCATCCCTATGCCGTATATATTGTAATGGGCTTTGCCGACGGGTCCCGCCTTACTTTTGGCCTACTCGATTTGCCATCCGTTGCTAGAATGCCCATTAGAACCATTGCTGGCGTTTGTCGATGATTCCCCTGTGTTTCGTATATCAATAAACATTCAGGAGGCTCTACTGCGCGATCACTTTGGTCGCGCAAACCAATAGTCGAACATATATCTGTGTGGCATTAAGACTATATACAGCGCCATCGTAGCATATTTACAGGTTCACCAAGTGTCATCAATCATTCCGCTGCCGGCCTTTTGGCCTGACCTTTATTGGGTCTTGCAGTGGCTTTTGTATGCGCCCCAATTCAGGGCTTGTCCTCCTGACAGTTCTCGCAGGACTGCCATCTCGCCTATTTTTTCGGGACGACCGAGCATACTCCTGCAGTACGTGTGCATAGAGGGTAGATGTTCCACGTAACGAAGTTGCCGACCTCGAGGGTCGTAAAGACATGCACGAGTCTGCCGGTGTTTCAATACGGGGTGTGGGTGTATCCGACTCCACCGACTCCTCGACCGAACCTTCACACTCTGCAGGCGTGATGGCCTCATGTCGAGAGTCATGCTTATCTTGCCGGTCAAAATCTACGGTAGAGAACCTCGACTCCGAGATATCGGAAACTGACGTGACCGGGCTGTCGTCAGGCTGCGAGGTTTCCTCGTAGCTGTGCTCGAACGAGAGCATGCCGGATTGTACCATGGCATCGGACTCGGACCCTGAGAAGGACAAAGTCCGGGCTGGTGTCAAGGTGGCCATGTTGTAGTCATGGGCATCGTCGCTCACAGGCGAAGAGCTCAAGGAATCGTCGGAGCACATGGTCATGGATCGGGGGAAGGGGGAAGGTGGCTCGCTGGAACGGATGTGGTAATGGCAAGCGGCTCATCAGTTATAAAGTAGTGGTCGCCATCGTCAAAAAATGGCTTGCTGGAGATGTGGTCGTATTCACCAATGATATCGACAGCCGAATCTGACGAGGACACTGTAGTGTGTGCATCGCCATCGTTTTGCTCGTCGTCCTCGGAGGATGATTGGTGCCATGGGTGGTCGTCGGGAAGGTATGAGGAAAAGTATCTGACCAGCGAGTCCAGCGACTTGGACCGGAACAGTTGAAGGGCGTATTGCCACTGGTGTGTACCAATGAGCTTGGGGTTGGCAATGATTTCGAGAGAGGCCGACTCGAGACCTTCATTCAGCTCGCGAAGGCGCTGCTCTCTGCGATGGGCCAAGAGACGGTGGAACTCGTCAGGGGTGCTTGCGGAGTTTGAGATTTCGTACACGTCGTGGTGGAAGGCCTCAGGGTCCTGAATGGTGGACTGGAAAGTGTTGTACTGATCGTGGAGTTTGGAGAAGAGGTCGTCCCTCTTCATCCCAAACTTCCAAGCAGGCCAAGACCAACTGAGCTCGTCGTCCATTCTATGTCTATCCGGGGGTATCAAGAGCGAGAAATGCAAATCCAAAGGGCGCAAAAAGGTCAAAAACAAAGAAACAAGGACTGGAAAGGGAAAGACGGGCTATGTTGCGTGTGCGTGGTGGTCGTGATAGGTATTGTATACAGGGAGTCGTGTGTGTCGTTCAGGCGGGCTCGTAGGAAATCCATCGATCTAGATGCAGGCGTTCAGGTCCATTTCGGCGGTGTTCGTTCAGTGTCGTTCAGTGAAGAAGAAGTTGGCTAGGGGGTTGGTTATCGGCAGCGGTGGTGATTGACCGGTGGTTTCGCGTTGCCTTTTGGATCCCTTTGTGACTGATGAACGTTGACGAGCCTTTGTTGCCGGGAAAATGGGGGAGAGACGAGGAGGATATGACCGCAGAACAGTCTAGCCGGGCGCGGTTTCAACGAGTTGGGCGAGCCTGGGTCCCCATTCTCAGACACTCTAGACACCCCGTCGGTCGCAGCCTGAGAGTTCAGGCCTGAATCGGGGCTGACCTGCTCGTAGGGCCGCTAGGGAAGCCGCCACGGGACTTTCTTGCAAGAGCTTACTGCGCCTAGACTGCTAGTGGACCCCCTCTTTCTGCCCTTCTGGCCAATCAGTCCGGCTTGCAACCGGGATGTGTCTGACACACGAATGATAAGTGGCTTGATCCTGCCAATTGCAGTTGCCCCCATGATTGAAAATATGCTGCATCCCTGGCGTTGGTTGCATTTGCCTGCACACCTTTTCCTTGCTGCTTGTAATTCGACGCTTTCGACCAGAATCTACGGCATGGGGGTGGACTAATCATCCGATCTTGGTCGCGATTGGTTAAAGAATGATGTGACCAGAAGTGACGTCTACCCCGACGCCTAGAGCTGATCTGGACTATTCATAGAAGCACTCCCAACGCCCGCAGCTGCACCCTCCGACATTGCGGCCAGGTGGTTGGTGGGTGGCAATGCCAGTCTCCCGCGAACCATTGGCCTTCATTCTACCGATTTATTCCAATCGAACCAACTGCCAACGGCCACAAGAATGTATACATCGAAGTTATTATCCAGCTTACGGATATTTAGCGGTAGCTTGGTTTTGTCACCCGGCCTGGTTGCTGTTCCAATGTTTGTGTGTCGCCTTTCCGAGATCTTTGGCAAGCCTACATGCGATTGCGTGCCAACTTGCAAACCCATTCTTTCTTATATATACACTACATCTCCTCCGGCTGCCGTGTCATGGGAGCTTCTCGAGGCGGACATTGGTTAAGTGACCCAAACTGGACCAGCAGGTTTGCACCTCATGCACAGCCAGGCGCTGCCATGATGACGGGTATTTTGCTCAGCTTACCCACCTCCTCAGCCAGCCCTCTGAGTGCAGGCTTGCCCACCGAGGGGCGATGCAGATTGATCGCTTTCAAAATGGCGGAGCAGTCGGTGGAGTCACGGTGTTCTCATGATTGGATTGACACCGTCTCAGTTGCCCGCATGTGCCACCGATCTTACAGTCCCCGAGGTCCAGTCCGACTGTGATCAGGGCCAATCGACGTTCGACTGAAATGTATCCTCGTACCTGCCCTCCTGCGCCCTCATAAGAGTGACTGGCGCACTCTGCGCCAACAGGAACCGTTCGGTCTGGCCTGCCCTACAGGCTACAGCATTCCTACTACGTCGCAGGTAGCCAGGCGACTCCAGCGCGGCATCAGCCGCACCAAACTTCTGACGGCTACCATGACTCCAAACTTCCGGGTTCGTGTTCACCAAGAATAGGCCCTACGGACACTCCACCTGACATTATCCTCTCCAGACAGTGATATTGTCCAGCTGAAGAGCTTCAAGGGGCCTCCCGTCTTTTCCCTTACATCTCGTCCATTTAAGCTTTCTAGCCTTTCTGCTTTCCCATTTACTTCCATCAGATCTGGAGCCGATTTCTGCCTATAACCCCAGAGCAGAAGTCTCCAACCCACACTCATACGTACACTCTCCTATACCCACCCTTATGCCATAAAAGACATCGTCACTCCGTTCGCCTCGCCATGGGCGAGTACTACTATTCCGAGGAGAGGACCGAGCCCTTCTCCCAGGCGGAAATAGATAGCCGGCTCAAGAATAGTATCCGTGTCCCCGAGGATCTGGGCACGCTTGAGGATGACACCATCCCACTGGACAAGCTCATCATCGATGACAAGCATCGAAGCGATGGAATTCGTATATTGGTGCGGCCACTGACCAGAAGCCGCTCTGTGAGCCCCGGGTCGGACAACTGCAAATGGCTTGCTCTCCGCGCCGAGGTGGCGGCTGCTGATAAGCCCGAGACTAAAGTGTTGGCGGTGACTCAGACCCATAAGGATATCAATTTCGCGCTTCGGATACCTGGCGAGAGTGGCGTGGATGAGACACGGCCCCCATTTGGTGTGAGCTCTATTACGACCCTGCCAGCGACAATGCAATACTTTACAACCGTTCGGATGTTCCTATCACTTTGGCAAAGTTGTCACTTGCCGAAGGGGACGACGACGACACCAATTTTGAAGAAGAGATGGTACCGGGCAACGTCAAGGAGCTATGCCCGGCCTCATGGAGGTTAAGTGTTTATGGGACAGCCGTCATCGACTTCAGGATATTGACGAAACGCGCTGCATCGCTATGGATTCCTCGGGATCCATCCGATATCTCTTCGGCTACCATTGGTGGCTCTGACGTCCTCAATTCATCTCTCAAGAGATCCTTCTCCGAGGAAGATGACGGAGAGGGTATTGCAGAGAAAAGGTTGCGTACTGTTGGTCGCGAGCGTTGCAATGCCGAAGACGGCGAGGACGACGACGGTGTCATTGTATTTTATCCTCGAACAATGGCAGAGCCTCTTGTTTTCCCACTCCCCAATGCTGCAACGTCTAAAGAAGTTGCCATTTCAGGCGGCCAAGCCTTACTGCAGGTGCAGAAGGACCAGACTATCGCCATACCGGGCGGTCTCGAGCTTGACCAATACCAGCTGACAAAGCGCAATCAAATTGCTACCACGGCGGCGTCCACCGTCTTTACTGCCGAGCACTCCAAGGTTTCCGATGTTCCTGACGGTGTCATCACGGTCAAGGTTCTTAAAACGCGCGGGCCAAATAATGCCAAGTCGCAGGACAGCCATAGGAACGTCATCCGCCAAGCCGATGTATGGCTACGCGAGTACCGCAGCCAAGAAGACATGCAGCACGAGTCCATCGTGAAGCTGTACGGTGGCGATGCGCGATACCTGTCGTTATATATGGAGCATGTGGACGGCAAAGACCTAGCGGCTCGCAGCGTCTGGCGAGATGCTGGGACCGACATCTTCACAGGCGATCGTACTGATGCTGTACGCATACTCAAGGATATCGCGGGTGCCCTAAACTATGTACATCAAAGGAGACGAGTACATAACGACATCAAACCTGCCAACATACTATACTCCCGAGACCGTGGCGCAGTTCTATGCGATTTTGGTCTATCGACGCTTACGAACGATGCGGCCACGAACGGTGGCACACCGTACTACGTCCCACCCGAGTTTATCGGGAAAAGGCTGCGTGGAAGCCCATCAGACGTTTGGGCCATGGGCGTCACGATGCTGTACGTGCTCAAAAAGATCACTTTTCCCGACGCTCGAGGTCGCCAGGGACACCCAAAGCAACTGTATTGGATGATTGCCGATCTCAACCGGAGGACGCCTCATCACCACCACCACAGTGGCAAAGGAATCTCGGCCGTTTCCCAGATGCAGCAGTGGCTGAACGAGGTAAACGAGGCAAAGTCCAAGTTGAACCCGCGAGACAAGCTGCACGTCCTGGTCTCGCAAATGTTAACACCCAACCCAATCCAGCGAATCACCATGGCCAAGGTCATGGCCGAGTTGATTAAAGATGCGACACTTGATCAATGAAGCAATATGTAAGCCACGGAAGTCTTTCCGAGAGCTCGATTATTCTAGTGATCAAGGGTCCTGATAAACTATCTCAGATCTATTTCCACGATACCCATTATACATCGTTAAAGTCGCTTATTAAATGATACCCCTTGCTTGTTTCTACATGCGATCAATTATATCGTTGATGCGTCGAATTATCTCATAGTTCTACCCCCAGCACATATACCATGGTCAACCCGAACGAGGCTGCCATTGCGATCGAGTTTAGTTGTTTTGGGGCCGCCGCATTGCCAGGAGTCTTTGAGGTGGAGTTGGAAGACGAGCCAGCCGACTGCGCGGATGTTTGCCCGACGTACTCTGCGGAGATGCCAGTGCTGTTCTGACATTTGTCGCCCGACAAAGGCTGGACATTCGAGCGGAAGGTGATATCGGCGCACTGCCAGAAGAAGTCGTTAGCGTACCACGACGAAGCCTTTGACTATGCTCTTCCTCAAGACGGAACCTACGTTATACAGGGCCGAGCCAGACTTTCCGGATGTGACGACCTGGACGGTGGCATTGTCGCCGTCACGCGGTTGAATGGGAAGTTTCAGGGACGGGACGCAGTATGTTCCTTTTCCCGTAACGTTGACGAACTGCGGGGTGAGGGAGACATTGAAGTTGCTGGCATTGGAGCCCAGGCCGAGGTTGATGAAGACATAGGTCCACTCATGATGCAGACCCAACGACACGGAGCCTCCCTGCACCGGCCATTCTGTCCTGCCAGCGATGCCGGAAGCGGCGCCGGCACCTTGTCAAATCCAGCACATCAGTGGATGGTCATTTCAACTCGCGTGAGCATGGAGGGCGGACAAAACATACATGGGTATCGCCATTGGTCGTATGTCGTGTTCTCGGCCAGAGTATCAGCTCTCCAGATGGGATACTCTATGGAGAAGTGTGCGGCAGAGAGTTGCAGAGCGGAGAGGAGGAGGATTGTTGAGAGCATGGTTGGCCTTGGTAGTATTAACCAGGTGCAGAGGGAGAGTGTATGTGCTTAGCAACGACGTAGAAGGTATATGGAGGAAATAGAGAGCACGACGAGGATTATATACTCGCATCTAGACTAGAAAGCTGCACCTCTCTCGCGGCGTGTAATGCTGTGTATCCTGCTGCTGCCGCCGTACAACCCAAGCTGCCTTCTAGGCTCGTCGATGTTGAGCTTGCTGTAGATGGCGGCCGACTACTTGAGGATGTGAGCAAGTTTCTGGCAGGCCGAGCCAATGAGAGCAAGCCGCCGTTGCCAGTGAGGGTTAGAGCATCGCGGTGCGGCTGCAGGCTTCGGGCCCACGCCAGTAGCGCAAGCCACACGGCCGGATGGCAAGTTGGTATATTTATATTTGCTCAAACATTCTCAGCGGCGCAATGGGCGGTCGAAGCAAAGACATGGCCTGGCTTGGCGAACCGCAGCGGCGGGTGGCCGGTACTGGCATTGGCACGATTACCGACGGCTCGGCTATCGAGGGCAGTCCAATTGATGCATCTGGAAGAAAATGCCATGGCAAATAGCGAGCCTCCATTCCGACATGTTCTTCTTTTCTTCAATCGATCCCAGGTCGGCATTGCTCCGGGGATTGCGGTTGGTGCCCAAACAAAGTCACATGACAGGCACTGATTCATTCACGTCGCGCAGACATGTCCAAGCTGAGACACCAAACACCTCACCATCACTCCTTCCAGATCATCCAGATCATCCAGATCATCCAGATCATCCAGATCATCCAGATCATCCAGATCATCCAGATCAATCAACATGATGGAAAAAGAGGCCCTCGAAGCTGCCGCGCTGAGCGTCATCCACCGCAAGCTCATCAGCGGAAGCCACATGCTGCATCACCACAACATCCTGGACGCCTACGGCCATCTCTCGGTCCGCCACCCCTTCAAGCCCGACGTCTTCATTCTGTCCCGGGACGCCGCCCCGGCCACCATCACCTCCCCGCGCGACCTGGTCGAGTACTGGGTGAAGGACGCGTCGCCCGTCGACGGCGAGGACCGCGCCCCCCAAGGGTTTCGCCGAGCGCCACATCCACAGCGAGCTGTACCGCGCCTACCCCTCGGTCCAGAGCGTCGTCCACAGCCACGCCGACGCCGTCCTGCCCTACACCATCAACGGAGTACCGCTGCGGCCTTGTTACCACATGGCCGGCTTTCTGGGCCACTGGTCGCCCGTCTGGGACATCGCCTCAGCCCGCACCGCTGCCGGCGGCATCCCCGGCGACATGCTGGTGCGCACCGAGGCCCTGGGCGCAGCCCTGGCCCAGCAATTCAAGTACTCGACCACGGTGGTGCTGATGCGCGGCCACGGCTTCACCGCCATCGCGGGCGAGGGCGGCGGCATCGAAGAGGCCGTCTTCCGCGCCGTCTACACGGCCCAGAACGCCGCCATCCAGTCCGCCGCCATGGCCGCCCAGGCCGCCTACCACAGCCGTAACAACG
The DNA here is from genome assembly GCF_038363985.1 of Apiospora kogelbergensis. Classification (NCBI taxonomy): domain Eukaryota; kingdom Fungi; phylum Ascomycota; class Sordariomycetes; order Amphisphaeriales; family Apiosporaceae; genus Apiospora; species Apiospora kogelbergensis. The sequence continues at coordinate 4,144,007 of NW_027117422.1, forward strand.
ACGCCCCGCTGCAGCCTATCAAGTTCCTGTCGCCCGAGGAGGCAGAGGCCTCCCGGGTCATGGCCCGCGACACGGTGATGCGGCCTTGGGGCTTGTGGCTTAGGGAGGTCGAAGCTTCGAACCTGTACCTGAACTCGGCGTGAGACGAGCAAAAGGGGACGAGTCGCTGGTAAAAGACGAACGATGCGTCATTGAGATGTGCGAGAGATGTACATTAGGTGACATGGCTTCTCGACATGATATGATGCGGACCCGAGCGGAGATTTCAATGAACGGCTCAGTGCAGCGAGACTATTGGATGTGGCAAATGGGCTGTCGCCAACCTGTATTGCAGAGCCTTGTGGCTGGCCTGACATAAATGATGGACTGGAAGGCATGCAGCAGTCTATTATGCCAAGTTGTAAGATACCCTTTGTTCCAGAACACTTGAAATCCCATTTGACTACTATCGCATCATGTCCACAGACACAAGTCGCCATCGGCCCTCAAAAGTCTCACCCACCCAAGGACCCCCTGACCTAGGAACTCCAATCTCCCAAGCCACCGTCCATGCAGGCTCTAACTAGTGCATCACCGTGATGGTGTGCACATACTTGACCTTCCCGTCTACGATGCGAATCTCGTGGCTATCAGGCCACGCCCCGAGCGAGCTGAACTCACACAGCACGTCGACGGAGCCCATGACTTCGTCAATGACGTACCGGCGATTCCCATTGACCTTGGCGCTGCCACCGCGGGGCAGTGTCTGTCCGCAAGGGCGGGTCAGCATCGAGCCCTCGACGCGCTCACAGTCAGTACCCCAGGGGATCGAGGGTGCCGCCGCCGCGTCGGTCCACATGTCGAGGTAAGCGTCGCCCGCATGTCGCAGGACGTCGCGGCCTGGCCGGCGGGCCGCGTCCGCGATGGGGCTCCAGTCCTCCTTTTGGATGTAGGACAGCGTTTGTCGGGCGTTGAAGAAGAGGTCGCCCGTCGTCGCGCGCACCGTGTCGATCATGGTGATGCTAGCCGTCGCACCCGTACCGTTCGCGGAGCCTGGCTGGTGTCGGATCTGTGTGCCGACCACGTAGGGCTTTGTGCCCGTCGTCGTGATGAACATGGTGTAGCTGGCGCAGGCGACGGTGTCGGCCGTGGACCGGTTCAAGTCCAACTTCAGGGGCTGGCTGAGCAGGCCCTTGGCGAGGTCGGCTTTCTTGTTGTTTTCCATGTAGGTGAAGTTGGTGCTCGAGATTTGGAGACCGTCCGTCTTGCCGCTGACCTGCGCCTCGAGGTAGCTGTTGGCGGTAGCCAGGAGTTCGTCACGGGAACATTGCGCCGCCGCTCGGCTGACGTGGCATGCCGCCGAGAGTAGGGCCCAGAGGGCTTTCGTAGTAGTCACGCCGCTGAACATTGTGGCAGATCCAAGGCTTACTGAGTGGTCGACATGGAAATCTTGACTTCACCGCAGACAGGATTCGGCTTGAGCCTGCCACTTATATCATTTCGTGCCTTCTTCAAAGCCACACACGCGATAGGCCGCCATAGAATGCCGTGGCTAAATCGCCAAATCCGGCACCGAGTCTCCAAATACCGTTACATCTCTCCGCTTCTATATTAACCTCTATAGCGCTCGCAGTAGCACCGGCTCATTTGATTTAGGCATTTCTACGCGCATTTTAGAAGAGCCATAAAACAACGACTAAGATGCGGGCTAGACACCCAGAGATGATGTCCGATCCCAGCCACCCTCTGCTTCGAAGATTTGGCCCACAGATTTGGAGACGGCAAGCAGATGCCTATCATGGTATCTTGGACCTACAAGTGTCAGACCAATCGGCATACCATTTTCGCCTTTGAACCCCGGGACATTCACTGTTGGGGTATGCAGACCCTGCGAACTAGTTAGTCTCATGTGGCGAGCATGCGTATATGATACAATAGCGACTTACCGTCCAGATACTACAAAAATTAGCACTGCCTGTACTTTCCAGTCCCTTGGGTGCCTCGTCCGGCACGCTAGGCGTGATGATGGCTGCGTATCGGCCGGCGATGGTGTCTATCTTGGGCCGAAGCGCGGCCATACTATCCCAGGCACGCAGCTGCTCGGCGCGGGTGTACTTGTGCTCGTTCTCGACGTGGCCGACGAGGAAGCTGTGCATCTTGGAGGAGGCGGTGCGATACTCGGGCAGGAACGAGACGCGGCCCTCGGCATGTAGCACGATGCGGTGGTAGTGTGGCATGTCTTCGAAATCGGGCGGGAGCGCGATCTCGTCCACTTCGGCGCCGTGCGCGCGCAACAAGGCCGCTGCCTTCTCCATGGCGGCTGCGGTGCCCGCGCCCACCTCTGGCCACACCATGGTTTTTAGCATAGCGAACTTGGCACCCCGCACCTGGAAGGGCGCCTCTGCGGGCGGCGCGTCGTCGTGTAGGGCGAAGACGTCGGCCAACAGCTCCAAGTCGTCGACGCTGCGCGCGTACAGACCGAGGGTGTCGAAGAGGAGGGCGTAGATTTTCTGTCCCTCGCGGCTGATGGCGTTCCAGGTCGGCTTGAAAGCGTAGATGCCGTTGAAGGAACCCGGGCGAATGGTGCTGCCGCCTGTTTGCGTGCCTAGACCCAAGGTGGCCTGGAGATCGCCGACGGCTGCGCCAGACCCCGAGGAGGAGCCGCCGGGCGTCCGGGCGGGATCGTGGGGGTTACTGGTCTTGGGCCCCACCGTCGTGGCCGCGAACTCGGTTGTCGTGGTCTTGCCTGTCGTGGAGGTGTTCTGTCAGCGCCATGCCCCGTGAGAAACAGGAAGGGGGCGGGTTGTACCCAGAAACAGGGCGCCGGCTTTGCGAAGTATGGCAACGGATGCTGCGTCGACCTTGGGCGCATGGCCTTCGTAGATGGGCGAGTTGAACTGTGTGGGCATGTCTGGCCCGGAACACTTTGATTAGCAGATGCAGGTACGACAGCCCTACTCAGCCGAAGAGGCTTGCTACCTTCTGTGTAAATGACATCCTTGACGGCGACTGCAATGCCGTGCAGAGGTCCCCGCTGCTCCATTGGCGTCTGATCCAGAAGCCTGGCCTGCTTCATCACATATTCGGGGTCTAAGTAGGCCCACGCCTTGACGGCCGCATCGCGCTGTTCTATCCTCGAGAGCAAGGAACACGCATAATCTTCCACTGTCAGGGAGCCATCTTTAAAGCTAGCCAGCACCTGTGTCGCTGTAAGCTGATATGCTTCCATGGCAAAGGGGCGCTTGTGGAAATGTGGCGAGGGAGATTTGTTGCAATGTTGTAATTGATTCATAGGTGGACCGGGAAAAGGAGTTCAAGACGATATATATGTCGGTCTAGTGGGCGCCGTGATCGGGATGGGCTCCCGCGATAATGTTGGAGTGACCCCATCGGGGAGGGCGGGCAACGATCGGTACCCCATGATCCCCTCCCCCACTTGGCGGCTCTCCAACTCCAATATTGGAGAGCCATTGTGAAAACAAAACACCTCATGACTATTCAGTCCCTCATCTCCGAAGCCATCTCCCTATCTTTGCTGCTCTCCCCCGTCGCAGCCATGGCCGGAGACACCGCAACACCAACGCCATCCCGTTCACCATCCAAGAACCCTTCGCGACCGTTCTTGGCCATGCATTCGAATGAGAGCGGCACACTCTCGCATCCGGCAGGCAAGATGCGCGGCCTCACAACAGAGGTCATGGCAGCGTAGAGGACGGATGCCGTTGTAAAGGTAATGATCCACCCAAGCTTGTACAAGTCCTTGGCTGCCTGACTGACTGCCTGTGGTTGGTACTGCGCAGCGAGTCCAGGAAGTCCAAGAGCCATTCCACCGACCCATGCCTGTGGCATCGATTGTTAGTGTAAGTCGGTACCGTGTCAGGAAGTATTGGGCGGGAGTCCTTGTGCTTACCAACACTGCAAGCCAATTAACCCCGCCCCAATACCAGTAGGCGCCGCTCTTTGTTCCGTTATAAGCCGAAGGGATGTGATAGTTGCCCGTTTTCGCCCACACGTAGTCCGTGATAATGATTCCACAAAGGGGCGCCATGAAGATATTGTACGAGCCAAGAAACGACAAGAATGCTTGGGCGTTGGCAAGCAGTTCCCAGGGCACGACAGCGATGCCAAGGATCGCGCACAAGACCTGCCCGCGTTTGATGGTCATGTACCTAGGGAACAGCCCAGTCAGGTCAGCCCCGAATGGTATCGAGTTGGATCCGAAATTGGTCGCGATGACAGCAAAGAGGAAACTGAGAGACACGAGAAAGACCCCGCCTCGAGCCGCGGGGCCCCAATAGTGATCCAAGATAGCATCAAGCAAGTCCCAAAGATTCCCTGGGGGGGCTGTGTCAGTCTAGCATACACCACGCTCGCGACAAGAGTGCCGCAACCTACAGTAAGCCTTTCCTAGCACGGGGGTCAGGACAGCCGTACTGGCCAGACCGAGGAACAGAACGAGAACCTTCGCCGTAAAGGCAACGATGCCCTGTAGCGCACCGGCGTGCCATGGCTTCTGGCAGTAACGTGCCAGGTCGGGCTGGTTTACCAGCATGGGAGACAGAGTTCCCATGATGACGTTTATGCCATTCTGCCCACAAATCAGTATATTTATTTTCGTAATTCATTCGATTGACGTGTGGTTTAATACCATGACAGCCCAGCCGAGCGATGTGGCCACAGCAACCTTCTCCCCCGCCTTGTTGGCTGTATCGAGTGCACTAAGCCCAGCCCCATTCGCTATCGCCCAGCCAAAGAAGCCGAAGGTAGCAATTGGCATGATGATGCCTTTGACCGTGAACAGATGCCGAATATTAGTAGGGTGGATGAACATCTAGTATCTGGTCAGCATGTGTCGACTGTGTCCCTGTAGTCTGGGGGCGGCAACTCACAAAGGGGAACTCTGCGACCCAGACGATGAAGAAGCCCAGCAATTGCTTGGAGGTGACATGTGCCTTAGCTGGCAGAGCATTAGGCCAATCCGTCCACAGATGGCCGAATATGCAGCGGAAGCAGACGGACACGAGGTTCGCCCCATAGAAACTCTGCACGCCATACCAGATAATGCAGACCAGGGCGCGGATGAAGATGAAGAAGTACGACCCGTACATCCCGAAGCTAACCCGTGCAATGATGGGGTACCCGACGTGATACATGACGCCAGGCCGTGCCATGAAGACGAGGGCGAGTGATGACAGGAGACAGCCGAGCACGGCCGAGATGAAGGCCTGTTGCCAGGTCAGACCGACGGCAATCAGGCTGGCGGCGACGTTCCAGCCCGTCACACTGAACATGTTGGTGAACCAATACATGGGAAGGCTAATGGCAGTCCATGTTCGTTCCTCGACATGTGTCGGCTCGAGATCGCGGTTGGTCCAATTCTCGTTGCCTATCTGCCCCCGGCCATCAACAGTCTTTGGGGCGCGAAGAAAGTCGCGAAGTGCCTCGGCCGATTGGAAAGGCGCCACAATTGCATGTTTATCAGGGAAACGAACCATTTTGTTGCATCTATGAAATCTGGCGCCGCGGATGGGGGATAATCATGAGAGGACGACTGAGATAATCGCTAGGTGCCAATAACCTCGGTGGAGTCTGTATCCAATCCCAAGCCAGTCATTGCCTTCTCATCGTATTCCGATATAGGCAGTAGAGCAGATGGAGAACCAGTATCGATTGGGGACCTGATCGTTCCCAAGGTTCTATGTCGGTACGTCATGCTGATAGGGGAGCCTTAGTAGCTTGGCGTACTGCTGTGAGTCGCATGGCAATAGGTTGAATATTGGGGGTTGAAGATAGAGCTATCGGAAGAGATCCGATCTTGTCAAGAATGTGACACGGCGAGCGCCTCCAACCCCGAAAAGGATCGGGTTGCGTCAACCGACAATTGCGGAGATATCCATAAACCAATCAGCACCAATCACCCTGTATCATGATCATGGCTATTCTTTACAGGCAATCGAGGAGCACATGCTATATACGGGCAAGTCTCTTGTCCCAAATAGAGACATGCATGGAAGGTTCTCAGGTGATGCCCTCCATCGCATCACCGATTGAGCGGAGAAGCAGCCAATTTTCACTGGAAGAGTCCACCCAGGATGATACTGTCCTCATCATCGGTCCCATTTTCAGGAGGAAGGACTATGTCAGTCGCCTCATGAGGTTGTTTGGCATATAGGTTGGCAGCCGCCTTTCTTGTATGGCTCGCTGGAGCGCCACGCGGAGCGATCCGGACTTCCTACCTTCACACATCATGTGGTCTTTCGCATCGACAAAGGTCTTCATGTCCTCTGCCGAGCCAAAGCGCACCCAGCCTCTCAGCACGTGGATCTTGTCCGTGGAGCCGGGGATCTTCTTGAGCTGTTTGTTTGTACCCACTGCCTGTGGTCGATATGGAAGGGCGAGGATGGCCAACTTCAGAACACTGTCCAGCGCAGTGGGCAGAAGGATGCCATCAACAGGACGAACGAAAGCAACATTCTTGACATCCTCAAGCTTCACGTTGTCGACCAACAGGATCTCGCGTGGGATTTGTTGGCGCAGCCGGAGAGTCTCAATGTGGTGGGGCCGGGCTAGGTCATGCAGGATCGCTAGAGTCTTGACCGCATCATTGCCAGCATTATGGTATATGCTCTCACTAAGACCATAGTCTTCCTGGGGGTAGCCGAACAGCTTGAGCAGCGACCGCAGGCCGGGGGGCTCGATGACAGCCGCCTCGGTGAAGACAGAAGAACGGATGACGGTGCTCAGATCGAGAAAGCTGTCACATAGGTCGGCAAGTGCAGGAAATGCCTGGCGCATGGCATTAAAGTCAGCATCTAAGGCGTAACCCACCAGTACGACATTGGCGCCGGGGGCGCTGTCGCGGTATTGCTTGGTGACTTGGCAGACTCGGTCCTCGACCTCTTTGACGGGGACGAACTCGGATTCACCGAATCGGAAGTCCTCGCGAAGCTTGCCGCGCCCCCTATCGCCCACTGGGGGCTTCTGGGCGATCTGCCGGAGCTTTTCAAGATAAGGCTCCTGTACTTTGATGGAGAGGCCCTCGACGCGGAGTTGGCGGCAAAAGTTTTCCAGGCTGGGCTCTTCTCTTGTCTCTGTAGTGGAAGCAGCAGAGCGCAAGAAAGGCGCATGGGAAAATGCCAGGCCGACCTCGGTTGGGGCCTGGGAAGCGAAGACTTTGGCCGGATCGGGCTCGGCATCCCAGTGTACGTCGGAGACAAATTCGCAATCCAAGGCAACGAAAACACTGCGGCGATGATTGCGAAGCCTCTCGTACTCCTGCAGGGTACAGACGGGCTTTTTGAAGAAGCCGCGAGACTGGGCTACAGGGTCTCTCGGGAAGAGGACCATCCATAGTTCAGACGGGTGAAATGGAAGGACCGGGGATTGGAAATGGTGGATGGAAGAAAGTGAGGGAGGCCAATAAATTGTGGACCTTGTAAGGCCAACAACCTCTTCAACATTCTGACTCAAAGCAGCCAATATGCATTTCCAGTTTCCTGCTCAACGGATCAGTCAGGGGCAAAACACTGCCAAAGAGGGTTGGCTATTGCCAAAAGCATCCTCTGGGATACTGGCTGGCTGACATAGTACAAACTCCAGCAACGACGCAGGTCTATACAAGAAACGGTACTAGCGGGCCGATAGACATCTCACGGAAGAATAAGGGGTTTGCGGAACAAGTACATAGGACCTACTCTGTAACTGACCCAAATTGGCACAAAACACAGCTGGAATGGGCAACAGGCTCTAGCCCGGCTGATCCAGAGTCTAGCCATGTTCGTGTCTAAGCTGGTGCTTTTACAGCTTCCTCCCAGCGTTGTCCGTGGTAACTGGAGTCGACAGTAGACCGAGGGGAAAGCTGCAAACTACACATGCACATACGGTGGAAGACACATATTTACAAGACGTTCTATCGAATCGATGTTTTCTTCCAGCCCGAGAAGCAGACGGAATGAGTAAACCGGGGGGCTTGCTGGGCGCTCAGCTGCGCGGTCCCATGTCAACTTGTGGCCTGTATCGCCATCATTATTGTATTCCTTCAGGTAGTGCCCGCAAGGTGCTCTTCATCTTGGCACCGATATTCACGTACTACTAGCGATTCCAACACATCAGTTATTCCGTCACAATATGGTATGGTACAATGTGCTCTTCTGGGCCCCCCTCTTATACCGCTTGCGGCACGAAAGCATATCTGGGCATAAGCGCCATCCTCTCTTCTGGGCTCAACTCGTCGTCGTAAACCATCCTCACATTCTTGTCCTTTTCCTTCTTGATCTTCTTCTCAGGCGCTGGCTCGTCTGCAGGTGTCGCCGAGTCGCCCTTCTTGGCGGGAACCTCTCCTCGCTCGAGATCGCGGATCATCTGGTCGATGTGATCACCACCCTGTTGCCCCGAAGAAGCACTCGCCACCAGCTCATCCACGGTCGAAGCATTGGGGGAGTAGCCGGGGAACCCGGGCTGGCCCGGCCGAGCAGGAAGGCCACTAGGCGCAGGGAGATTGGATCCCGGCCGCGAGGGGAGGTTGGAAGGGGGTAGTTGAAGCCGCCCTGGGGATATTGGGGGGGAGGAGAGAACCCGGGAGCGCCTTGAGGAGGAAAACCGGGGTATTGACCTCCAGGAGGGGGAACGGGGAATTCTGGCAAAAGAGCTTGTTAGCAAAACCACGATAGCAGGAAATGAATACGGGGTCAATATGACATACAAAGGTACCAGGGGATGCGCTCTGGGCCGGACTCTGGTTCTCAGGTGCACCGACGGGCGGTGTGTGAGTGGGCGCGCCTCCTGCAGCTTTTTGGGCGGCGATACGGGCGCGATGTTCTGCTAGGCGCTTCTTGATGTCGTCGGGATTCTCAATCTTGAGCTTCTTGGGCGGGTTCTTGCCTCCCTGGCCGGGTGGAGGGTTGCCGGTGGCGGCGTATCGATCGGCTTGAGCTTGGTAAAAGTTCTGGATGATGCGCTGGTTGTGCTGCTGGACGACATCCTCGGGGATACCCTCCATGCCGAAAATTTCGACGTCGAGCCCTTGGCGGTTGGGGAGAGCATTCTCAACGTGTGACAAGGATTCCTTGTGGACTTGATTCATGTGGACCGAGAGACCACCGGCGGTGTTCAAGCGCCTTCCACAGCGATCGCATTTGAAATGCTTAGCCTTCTGATGGGAGATCAACAGCTTCAGGTCCTCGAAGTCTCGTTCGCAATAGTAACACCATGGTCGCGCCAGGATCTCCTCGACATCGGGGTGGCCGCGCTTCTTCTTACCCATGATGAAGGGAAGATGGGTGTTTCGTGGGTGATTGTCGAGGTCACTGGATGAATATGGACGATCGGTGATGCTGCTCACGGCAAAAGGGTCTGGGTGATGTCGGCCGTCGGTTGGTAGCAGTGGTGGTGGTTTGTGCAAAGAGCTCTGAAGTTGCAGGCGACGCGCGCTGACAGCCGAGCTTTGGATTGGATCGATTGGCCCCGGCCTAACCAGGAGCAGCAAGCTCGAGCATCTTTTTCCGGGTGCTGCCAAGGCTTGAAGGCTAGTGGCTAGTGGCTGGCCTGGCGCCTGCTTAGGTGCTTTCCCACTGTGGCTTAGGTCCCTTGTCTTCTTGTGCACTGCCTAAACACGCCTAAGCAGCAAGCCACAGTGGCTAGGTAGAGAGAGTCTTCGCTTTAATTCATCGACACATGTAGCACAGCTCCTCTTCACTTCTACACTTGAGTCTCGACCCCGCTTACTGTTCTCCGGTCTGTGCAATTGTTTGAATCTTATGGAATTACTACTTTATCGGTGCTGTTGAAGCACGCTCACCCCAGCCTATCCTAGGCCGCGCCCAAACCCTCTGATTTGAGTGTCTTGGGGTTGGGGCTGTCATCGGAGACATGGCCCTCGTCTAGGTTGACTTCGGGTACTTGGACCTCGTGACTGTGTTCCAACTCGGAAAGCACAATCCACGTAGGGAAAATGGCGAGGAGTAGAATGCCAAAGTTGAGGCCGATGCTGACAAAGTGGTTGGCATGACCCTGGCTTTGCATACTGCAGAGGGTGGTTAGCGATCATCGTTCCATCAGAGGCGCAAAAGGGTAACTTACGCCCACGCTACTGTCTGACCAAGCGCTTCGAACCCACGAAGGATTCCTGTGTGGTGCGACAGAGATGACAAGTTGGTCGCGTATTGGCCGACCAGCCAGTACAGAAATTGTTGGAACGCCTGCCCCGCAAATGTCCAGAAAAACACCAGAGCGTACGATTTCCCGAAACCGCCCTTGAACCAGTCGAATACTGGCGATGTCTCTGCGTCATAGAACTGCTTCTGCAGGATAATGGCCCAGATCCATGTGCCGACAAGAACCGTCACAATGGCCGAGAAGGCTATCTTGGCCCGCGTCTTGATGAAGATGGCCTGTCGATCAAGCAGCCCGGCGATGATGAAGGAGCTGAAGATGCCGGCGAAGTTGGTAAAGAAGGACGAGAAGGCTCGCGCTCGGACGGTGAAGTACGTGGTCAGCCACGTGCTCAGGAAGCCGTTGTAAAAGTAGCTAATGAAGAAGGCCGGCAGCAGAAGCAGGATTCGGCGCGACGCCATCAGCTTAAATACGGCCTTGAACTCGCCACCCCAGGTCGGCGCCTTGTGGACGACGACTTTGGTTCCGTCTTTGCGCCACACCCTATCGGCCGGGCTTAGGCAAAGCGCGATCGGGAGGCCAAGGCACATGATGACGATGAAGACAATGTAGGTAGCTGAGCCGACGGATCCTGAAGACGACTTGTTGGCGTTGAGACCCAGGTTGATAGCTCCACCAACGATAGGCCCGGCCGCTTTGGCTGTCTGCCATACCGCCAGGTAGAAGGCTCTATCCTTGGGAGACGGGTAGCCGATGATGATGGCAGCCTCGGCAGCCCAGAAGAATCCGGCCGAGATACCGCAAAGGGCGCTTCCGAACAGCATGAACCATGTAGTCGAGTTGACGTTGTTGGTGTACAGGCCGGCACCGTACAGGGGGTATCCAATGGCGCCCAGCGCCAGACCGTAGCGAAGGCCTATCCGGTTGTTGATGGCGCCAGCGGCGACGCAGAGGATGGCGAATAGGCCGTAGACGAGAGCATTGGCAGCAGAGACGGCGTAGGGCTCGGCAGCACCGCCGGCCCCAAGGCCTCCGAGGGCATCCCACATGCCCGGGGCTGTGAAGGAGACACCACAGGCGACGGCGATCTGGAAGGGGACGGAGCGGAAGATGGAATGCTTCACCGGGCTAGCGCCCGGGGCTTCAACCGAACTCATTGATTGGCTCGACATGGTTATGGCTCCGTAGTCCCAGTCCCGGTCTGATAAGGTTTATTCTCTCTGACGCTCGCTGGCTGGCTGTCCGGAGGCAAGGAGAAGGGACTGGGAGCTTCGGGTCAATATACGAACGGAGTTTTCCCATTCATCATTGATGGGCCCAATCACGCCATCCTTAGTGCTGTAATATTCTGACAGGGGCAATACTTGCTGATGGGGCGCGCTTGCGCTCATCGGTGAAAACTCCAACTTCAGTGGAGCAGCATACCCGACCGATTGGCATCTTGAGCCGCATGGATCGGCCACAACTGCCTGCAGCTCACGCGAGCAGCAGGGGAGTATTGCTCTTCAAGGCATTATTAGTCTGTCTGTTAGGCGCATGCGATGCGTGTACAACGTGTATCCCGGAAGTCCAGGAAGGGAGGGCCTGGGATTCGCTGATACATCGGTGTTCTTGGGAACGGGACGGAAGACCATCCAATCACCCATCAACCCAGATCTCGGCATGTCGCAATAAGGCGCAACCATCTAGCCAGAAATCGCGCTTCAGCTCTTGCAGCACGATATCAATAGTGAAACTCGAGGGAGCGTCTTCAACTTGCTACTGGCACAGCTGAACGGGCGTCGAGGCTCTTGGCGGGCCAGCCCCGGTTGGTGGCAATTAATTAGCCAACGATGCTAGCATAGACCACCATTCATTCATGTTACGTAGGAGATATCGAACTACCGGTAAGTCTAGAGCGAGCGGGTCTCGACTCACGTCTTTCCAATGCCAATTACGTATGTATGTCCGCCTTTTCAACCCAGATATATACTCCTCCCCGACTCCATATTGATCGTCGAATTTGACGACGTGACAGAAGAGGCTGCTATGCACTTTTGTCCAACACTTCTCCGTCCTCTGTGTTTGTTCTTTCGGAATAACACCCTGGCAGGAACGTTTCGAACTCTTTCAGGAGATCTTGGTCGTTTTCAAATATGGATTTCATCTTGCCGTGGACAACTGCAGCCGCGTTTCCCAGGTCTTCAGCTTCGGCACCCCGGCCTGGTGCATGGAGCGCGCTGAAGGCATCCAAGAACTCAACGTATACTTGAGGCGTTTGTTGGAATCGTTTCTGCAAATGGCGTCAGCCTTTGTTCGTGAGGGCCATATTCAAGAGATTGCACACTTGCCTGCACATCTTGTATGAAGCCAATGGATCGGGTGAACATTGGGTTGTGCAGAACCTCATCTGGATTAACGGCCGACTCCCCTTTCGACATTCTGGCCTACTGCGGTGATGGAGATGAAGGGCTACAAAGAAGAGAGATGCCCCGGCAACAGTCTGCCATGGATTCAGGTATCAAGAGTGGGAGGAACAGACTGGGTTGACTAGCAACTTTGGTGTGACCATGGTGGGTGAATGGCCTCATACTGTCGGTTGTTTCTGGCGGGCCAGATAACTTATAAGAACTCCAAACACGTTATGCGGGCTGTGCATGTGTCTTGTACTACCTGTGCCGCGCAGGTTGCACGGGGGCTCGCAGATCCCCAGGGGACATGGCGGGTCGGCCGTAAGCATGCGCCGTATAAAAGGAGTCGTATTTTGTCCGCGGCTCGGGGGCCAAACGAAAAGGCCCCAACGTGTACTGCCGCTTGCCGGTACGCAAAAAGGCAAACACGCATATTACCTTTCTATTATTAGCCTGGCACAGAAAACTGCTGTTGTGCCACCCAACCCGAAACCCAACGTCGTACTTTTACCAAGGAACCGAGGGAGATGCGCTTACCTCAGCAATCCTCCATGACTATTAGCACTACAAAATGTTTGGATGGCAAGGCGTTCGCGGCAGCAGGCCCTATCCCTCGAATCCACTTAGGAGACCTCGCTTTGAGCTGGGCCACATCCTACATGCTCCAACAATGATTTGCGTAAGAGGGATCACTCCGGCACCTGCCGGATACACGTAGGACTTGGGCGAGGTGCCTCATCGAGAGACTTTGGAAGATCTGGCCTCCAACCGCCCCGCTGGGAGTGACGCTGATTTAAGCTTAGATGCAGTGCTCTAGAGTCGGCAGCCCAAAGATCCGACGGTGTCTCGGGAGATTGCGCAGCGAAGAGACGCCCCCAATATCCATGGGCAAATGCCGCTGTGGGCTTCCCCGCACGCCTCTGACGATACCCCAGGAATACAGCCCCCTGTCCGTGTGGGGGGGACACGGGGCTAATCGAGATCTTAGAGGCTAGAGGTAGACAGACGGACGTTCATCTGGTCTCCCGCGCGTATATAGGTTCTGTAACTACATGGCGGCCAAGCTCGCCCTCCCGATGATTATACGTTATCGCCCATTCGCAATTCACAATGTCGCCCTCTTCGCCGTCCGAGAAACCTGACCTCGGCGAGCTCCAAGTCTCGCACCACGAGCGTCGGCAGCATGGGTCCGACAAAACTGCCGAGAAAGACCGGATCGACGCTATTGCCGAAGCCCCCGGCACCACCATGGCGTCATTTGCGCATCTCGACGAGAAGAAGATCCTGCGCAAGGTGTGTTCGAATATACTAGCTGATGAGATCGGAGAGCTGGAAGACTGATTTCTGCTGCTCTTAGATGGATATGCGATTGATTCCCATGTTGGCGTTGCTCTACCTTCTTTCCTTTCTCGATCGTGAGTGCCTGGAAATGGTGTCGGCCCAACGCCATCATGACTCCTACTAAGAAAGATATGTCCAGGGGGCAACATCGGAAATGCCAAGATCGAAGGTCTCCAAGATGACCTCGGAATGACGCCAGACCAGTACAATTGGTGTTTGACCGTCTTCTTCTTCCCCTATGCCTTTTTCGAAGTGCCTAGCAATTTGCTGCTGAAGAAATTCCGCCCTAGCCGTTGGCTTCCCATGATCATGGTCGCCTGGGGGACTGTCATGACACTCATGGGTATCGTACAGAACTACGAGGGACTCCTGGCTGCGCGAATATTTCTCGGTGTCGCTGAGGCTGGTCTCTATCCAGGATGCGCTGTAGGCTTTCCATTCCATCCACGATTGCGTTAAAGACTTCTTTTTGCTTGGCTCGTCATGCTAACACACGACTCAATCAGTACTACCTCACCATGTGGTACTGCCGCCACGAGATACAGTTGAGACAGGCCATGTTCTTCTCCGCGGCTTCCATTGCGGGGGCCTTCAGCGGCCTCCTTGCCTTTGCCATCTCGAAGATGGATGGTGTGGGCAACTTGGAGGGCTGGCGTTGGATCTTCATCCTGGAGGGGATGGTTACGGTCCTTGTTGCTGTTGCCGCATTCTTTTGCCTGTACGACTTCCCCGAAACGGCCACATTCTTGACCGAGGAGGAAAGAGCCTTTGTCGTGTTTCGTCTGAAGTATGGCCAGCAGAAGGACAGTGACGTGGAAGAACGCCATGTTGCGGTGGCCGAGTCCGAGCAGTTCCAGTGGAAGTATGTCTGGGATGCCTTCAAGGATTGGCAGATCTGGCTTAACATCATTGTTTATTGGGGTGTAGGTTTTCCACTGCCACAGCGGCCATCAGGATTCATCCTCCAGGCTAACATGCTTACCAGATCGTCTGCCCGTTGTACGGGATCAGTCTCTTCCTGCCCAGCATCGTCAACAACCTTGGCTACAAGTCGAGCACGGCACAACTGATGACGGTTCCGATTTACGTCACAGCTGCAGTCCTAGCTGTCATAGTTGCATACGTATCCGACAGAGTTGGAAAGCGAAGCCCCTTCGTGATCTTCTTCCTCCTCATGATGGTCGTTGGTTTTGCCATGTACGTTGGGCTCAAAATAGTGGACTTACCGTTGCAATAGGGGCTAATCCAAACACAACGCAGGTGTATCTCGACAACCAACCCCAAAGTCGTATACGGCGGAGTCTTCGTGGCAGCCTGTGCCATCTACCCGGCCTTCCCCGGGAACATTGCGTGGCTGAGTAATAACCTCGCCGGAAGCTACAAGCGCAGTGCTGGGATGGCCATCCAGATCGGTGTGGGTAATCTTGGCGGGGCCATGGCGTCGAACTTCTACCGTCAGAAAGATTCGCCGCACTACACGCTGGGCCACGGTTTGGAACTGGGATTTGTGGTGGCAGGCATCGTTGCCGCTGTCATCCTGCTTACTGCATACGGGGCTATCAACAAGAAGCGGGCAAAGTCTATGAATCAGCAAGAAGACCTTCAATTCTCACATGAGCAACTGGCTGATCAAGGCGACAAGGCTGTTACTTTTAGATACATTTACTAGAAGCTTAAGACCATGAGGGTACAGTCCCACTGGACGCTAGATAGTTCTTCCCGATTTGGGAGACAACGACCGTGGACTGGAAAAGGTAATATAGATTCAGCTCTCCGACCTGGCTATAATATAATAATGGTACTCGGTACCCACTTACCACTATATCTTGTTTCAAATTGGTGTTAATAAGTTAATACTACTACGTGAGAAATGTATGAAGTATAGGTAACGGATGCTTTTAATCGAAGAATCGAAGGGGTAATAGAAGTATATTCATGCTCGATGTTACTAGACGTTCTAGAAGTAAGTCACGTGGCTAATTATGAGTCGTACTTAGGTGCAGGGGGCTGTGCTAGATTCTCAGCCACATAAGACAACTACCTAAAAGAATGGCATCCTTGGTGTATACTGTTGATAACTATCATGGCCCGGCCAGGAGTCTATAAGATGTTCAAATTTTACAGACCTGAGGGCTTTATAGTAAGTATAGGCGCGCACCAGATCTTCTCCTATGCCTCGCATGCTCTGCCGTATAACAATGGTAGCGTGAGGAGCGTGAGGTCTCTCGAAGGACCTCGGCATGTTTCTGTTATAGTGGGAGCTGATACCGAGTGCTCTACAGAGCAGTACGTTGATATGGCACGGACGAGGAGGATGCCATGCCAGAGGCCCCCAGAAGAGGTCAAACAGTGTTGTTAAGCCCCTATCCCGATGTGCATCAGCGTTACTGGCGCCTAGCAGCACGCTGTAGCTGCAATCGGGCCATGAAGCCATGGAAGAGCGAGTGGTAGACTGCGCGGGTACGAAATCGACGGAGGTGAGGATTAGGCTGACGTTGATAGGCGGCTGGTGGGTGTGTAGGAACGGGACAGGGATGGAAGGCAATGCCAGCTCTGATTGGCTGGTTCGACCGCAGGTCCAGGAAGGGTCTATCACTTTAAAAGCCCCCTTCCCTCTTCTACCCTCCTTTCCTAATCTTCTCCTCCTTCATCTATAAAACATAAGAGATCCTGAGTTTTCATCGATAAGAACCCCACCACCCTCCATCACATCAACTTGCATCAAGGAAACCGGCCCCTGACCCCCTGAAAGCCACCTGATACCAGCTATGGCGTCTCTCCCACGTGTGTTCCACCACTTTCCCGCTTTCCTTGCCGGCGACCTGAAGCTAACATCATTATACAGCATATCGGGCCACACCTGACCCGTGTTATGCCCCATTACTCGTCCAAAGGCACGGGGAGCCAGTGCATCACATGGTCGGTCGTGCACATAACCAACCTGGTGGGAACTCCCCTCATACCTGGATATGACGGAGAGTCCTGGGGAAGCTAACGTGTCTTTGCTCTCAGATACTCTATCACAATTTGGTGATATCATGGGGACTTACAGAGTAGCCAGAGGCTACACAGATATGCCCGTCCTTATGGAAGGGACCAGATACCGAGATGCTCCGTTTTCAGGGCCCACACGCCACCCTGTAAGGCCATCTACGGGCCAAGGACACGCGCATGATGCTTCGCATACTCTGGCAAAGCCAGCGGTGGGTTACTCTGGGCTGAAGCCCGGAGCGGAAGTGAGGCACAGGTCAAAGACGGAACTAGGGGTAGAGTCACGTGCCGACACCTCACCGCCAAGAGTACCACAGCAGTATAGAGAGCACCGCAGAGCCACGACAGGCCGAGTCTCGATCACCAAGAGTGCCCCACCTGGCGAGGCCAAGATGATCTCGTTTGATCCTATTGTCGAAGTTATCAACGTGTCCAGCACCGACTCAAATCGACGTCGTCGGCAGCGGCGAGCCACCAACCAGAGAGATCCCTTCACCTCTCTGGCATCGATTCCACCCAGAGCACCTGAACTAGAGCGTCTCTCTACGCCTGAAATCGAAACGCCACCACCATCGGCACAGTCCTTCTGTGCCTGTTGTACCGGCCCAGGGCCACATGTACATCCCAGCAACAGGCGAGACAAGCTGGAAACCCAAAGTATGTTGTCCCACCCCGGCTAAGTAAACATGATGCTAATAGTGTCACAGTAAGGGAGGCTAAGGCATATATAGCGAAGACTTCGCAAAGACCTAGGAGGATCGAGTATTGCTCAGATGATTTTGTTTTATTCCCTTGATGTGGTATCAGCTTCGAAGAGTAATGCTTCTCTGCGTTCTATTCATTTGTTTCTATATACGACATCGTACTACATGACGTACCGTGCAGGCTCAGGCTTTGTGTCTTTCATTTTTGTTAAACATTCCTATCAGCCAAGTAGCTACGATCTCGAATTCTGCCTTATGTAATCATGGCAGCCACCTTCAAGTTTCAGATAATGAGCCTGATTTTGTCTTTAGTTTCCGATGAAGATAGTAGTGCGTATGAAAATCAATAAATCGGGTACGTAATTGAGTTTATACTGAGAACTTCAACTCATTAAAGAGCTTATCTTGAGGGAAACCAAGATGGAAACGCCCACATGCGCCCGTCTCCAGCAAAACCCCCTTCCGCCGTCTCGAAGCCTAACACGTTCCCGCCCCCTGTTTCCTGTCATCGTCGATGAACCGCATCTGCGAGTATGCGTCCCCGCTGACGGTGGCCTGCCACTTGGGGATCATGAAACCGAAAATGACCCCTTCCACGTCTTCGTACAAGCCTGACTTTGTGTGGACGCTGCGGAAGGCGCCGGTGATGCGGAAGGGCATGGGCGAGTTGGGCCATCCCACCTTCTGCAGGTCGGCCAGGGTGAAGCAGGAGTTGAGCTCCAGCCGCTGCGTGGGCTGGAAGACGGTCACCATGGCGTAGGGCAGCGACGCGCCCAGGTCCGCCTCGGTTACCGACCCGTCGTAGGCGATGCTGTACGCTTTGCTCTCTATCTGGACCATCTCCTTGGGAGGCGTCTCGAACGGTAGGGCCTCGGATTCACCAGTGGAAGAGGAGTCAGCCGGACTCCTTTCGAAGACCCCGACACCGTAGGTCCCGTGGTTGGTCAGGTCGGCGACACGCGGGCCCCCTCGTTTGAGACCGGCCTCGAAGGCGGGCCAGAGGGAGTACTGGTATATGTCATTGGGAATTGAGTTGGGCATGTTCAAAATCTAGAGAAAGTGCGACGGGAGCGAGGGAAACGACGATTGTGGTTGACGTCGGGCTGGTATAGATGAGAGGTTCAGCCAAGGATACCCGACGACACCGTCACCGGAAAGGATTTCGGCCTGCGTACTAATAGCACCGGAACTCCGGTGAGAGACAGAGGGGCGATCTCTGATGACGATTTTCATGTCTTGCACGACTGTGTCACATTGGGATCCCGTTAGCGGCGGCATTGAGAACTCTAAGTCACGCACATGTTACCGCATCTGGGTAGGCTGGCGGACAGCTCCAGCTCCAGCCCAACCACGACCCCTGACGGCTGACTGTCCTGCCCCGCAGCAACAGCACTGCACATTCGGATATGCACCCCGCATGGTCCCGTAACTGCCATCCGAAGATGGGAGGAGGGGGAGGCAAGGAGGGGGAGGAGGGGGAGGTCGTCATCTCGAACCCAAACGCCCTGGACGCCTCACCGGGCCTTGCTTGTAAGCTTGCAACTAGACAACCATAAAACACCCACACGACCCCTTTGCCCATTGCCGTGCTTCGAAATGGCACCCCAGCTCCGTCTCCAATTCAAAGTCGCCATTGTCACCGGCGGGGCCTCGGGCTTCGGCCGCGGCATCGCCGCCAAGTTCGTCGACGAGGGCGCCCAGGTCATCATCGCGGACCTGTCGGAAGAGACCGGGCAAGCGGCGGCGGCCGAGCTGAAGTGCGACTTCGTGCGCGCCGACGTGACGCGGCGGGCGGACTGGGAGGCGCTGCTGCAGACGGCCGTCGACCGGTTCGGCGGGCTCGACGTCGTGGTCAACAACGCGGGCACGACGTACGCCAACAAGCCCACCGAGAGCGTCACGGAGCACGACTTTGATATGGTTATGAATGTCAACGTCAAGTCCGTCTGGCTCTCGACCGACGTGCTTCTGCCCTACTTCCTCGCAAACAAGCGGCCTGGCTGCTTCATCCAGATCGCCTCGACTGCAGGGGTCCGGCCGAGGCCCAACCTGACGTGGTACAATGCGTCCAAGGCGGCCATCATCAGTGCAACCAAGGTACGGGGAAAGAAGCACATCTCGGCCCGGACGCCCACAATTGACACGAGCATCGCAGACCATGGCGGTTGAATACGGGCCCAAGCAGATCCGGTTCAACTCGGTTTCCCCCGTGGTGGGGAGCACAGGAATGCAAGTCCACCCGTCCACGCACGCACAGAGAGCCAGCATTAACTAAATGACCCCCTTGCTGTCCAGGACCCATCTGTTTCTAGGCAAGCCAGACACCGAAGAGAACCGGAAGGGCTTTCTATCCGTAGTGCCGCTGGGCCGTCCCTCGACAGCAGCGGACGTTGCCAATGCTTGTTGTTACCTAGCCAGCGAAGAGGCTTCGTTCATCACCGGCGTCAACCTCGAGGTGGATGGTGGCCGCTGTGTCTAGACATACCTGCGGAGTGCACCTGTAGATAGTGACGGGAATGAAGGGCGACTAGTAAACACGATTATGTATGCATGCATGTAGCGGCCTCCCTGTGGTTCTTTTCCCGCCGTGCATGTTTCCCCGCACGTACGTCACTCGTTAGCTTCATTCGACAGATCGCCAGCTCGGCACATGGTTGATATTATGTTGTCTTCAATCACCATGCCGGACACAAACGAGATCCAATACTCCCAGCTGCCCTTCCCACTCCACGACGAGAGTCTCGTACAGCAAGCCAGCTGCTACATCCATGGCAAAGCCATCCCCGCACGGCGCGGCACCGCTTTCGCCGTCGTAGACCCTGGCTCCGGCACCACCTGGGCACACAGCGCCGACAGCACCATCGACGACGTCGAGCCCGCCGTGCACTCGAGCGCTATCGCCTTCGCCGCCTACCGCCAGACGCCGCCGCGGGAGCGCGCCAAACTGCTGCACGCGTGGCACCGTGAGATCGAGACGCACCGCGATGACCTGGCGCGCCTGCTGGTGGCCGAGACGGGCAAGCCGCTGGCCGAGGCGCGCGGCGAAATCGATTACGCCCTGAGCTTCGTGTGGTGGTTCGCGGGCGAGGCCGACCGCGTCGAGGGGACCACCGTCGCCTGCGCCGTCCCCGGCCGCCGCGCCCTCACCATCAAGCAGCCCGTCGGCGTCGTCGCCGCCCTGGTGCCCTGGAACTTCCCCGTCGCCCTGCTGCTGCGCAAGGCCGCCGCCGCCCTCGCCGCGGGGTGCACCATGGTGGTCAAGCCGTCGCCCGAGACGCCGCTGACGGCCGTCGCTCTCGCCCAGCTCGCGGTGCGCGCCGGGCTCCCGCCGGGCGCCCTGAACGTCATCCCGACCAGTCTCGAGCACACGCCCGCCGTCGCCGAGGCCCTGTGCCAGCACCCGGCCGTGGCCAAGGTCACCTTCACGGGCAGCACGCGCGTCGGCAAGCTGATCTCGGGCTACTGCGCGCGCCACCTCAAGAAGGCCACGTTCGAGCTGGGCGGCAACTGCCCCTTCATCGTCTTCGACGACGCGAACCTGGACCACGCCGTCGAGCAGCTGATGGCGCTGAAGTGGCGACACGCGGGCCAGGCCTGCGTCACGGCGAACCGCGTCTACGTGCAGGACGGGGTCCACGACGCCCTGGTCAAGGCGCTCATCAAGAAGACGTCCGCCATCAAGGTGGGACACGGCACGACCGAGGGCGTCACCATGGGACCTCTGACGACGGCTCGCGGCGTCGAAAAGGCTGAACAGCTCGCCCAAGACGCGCTCGCCCAAGGTGCCGAGCTCGTGCTAGGCACGGGGAAGCGGCACACGGTCGAAGGATTCCCGGAGGGACGCTACATGGCACCGGCGATCCTGATCAACATGCACGACGAGATGTCCATGAGTCAGGAGGAGATCTTCGCCCCTCTACTGGCTATTTACGTCTTCGAGACGGAAGAAGAGGTGACGAAGCGCGCCAACAACACGCCCATGGGTTTGACTAGCTATGTCTTCACCAAGGACGTCGACCGGATGTGGCGCATGTTTGAGAAGCTCGAGGCGGGCATGATCGGACTTGTGAGTTATGTTTCTCCCCGTTGGAGTCTGGACCATTAAGGCTGACACATAGGCACCAAGAACACGGGCAACTGTTCGTCGGCCGAGGCCCCATTCGGCGGCATCAAGCATAGCGGAGTCGGGAAGGAGAGTGGGAAAGACGTGGCCATTGACGAATTCATGATAACGAAGACGGGAACGCTGACTGTGGAAGGCCATTACTAGTTCGTGTATTTGGGGCGTAAGCAGTGTTGACTGCGGAAAAGTCTGGATGCGCAAGACCATGCTGGACAATCAAAGCAACGGAATGACGCTGCTGGCCAAACGTCTCGGAAAGCGATATGAGCGGGACTTGAGGAATAAATTGATATTTAGGATTGGCACTCCCAGAGAACCATGTTGGCCCGCGCCTATGGAGTCACAACTCAAACAGTCTCGAACCGCAGTGCACTTTGGCTCCGAGGGTATCATTTCTGTAGACTGTAGAACGCCTGCACTATGAGCAATATTTTCTCGACATAAAACGTAACCTGAAATCCTACCATGCTCGACGCCTCTCGTTGGCTAGATGATAGCCTAATGTGACCATCAAGCCCATACCTACCCCGGTACATAAAACGCCGTCCGATTAGCTAGTAAATTTACAATATTGCTCTGATCAAACTATATCTTTTCTGGCCCTGGAGGCGACTGTTCTCGGGGCGGAAGCTTGATTCGCAACAGAGAACAAAGCACCTCTTGAAGAGTCCTCAACGTCCCAATGTCGCCCTCTTTGACCTCTGGTGGCATGTGGTCTGCCTCTGGGGTACCACGATTGGCCTCATTAACATGGTACAGTTCGCTTCCGAGATTGGCGTGGACATCACGAAGTTGGAGGATAAGCGAACGAATGGTATCGGGGTGTAGTTGGCAAAACTCGTTGTACGTGATGCCACCGGCCATGCTGAAGTCGAGCCACTCGGAGGCATGATTGGAGAGCATAGTACCGAGGCCAGCCTTGATGAGAGCGTACGACTTTGCGAGGCTCTGCAGAGCCTCTGGGTCCAGCGTTGCGGCTTGGCGCCGAATGAGAAGGCAGAACTGGCCCTGGCAGGAATCGATCACATCCTTCAGGTCATAGAGCTCGCGCCGCAAGCGCGAGATGGATGCGTCGTTCCCCGGGCCCGAATGAGTTTCGTAATGTCCGCAGGCCGGCGAGCCATTGGGCGGTGCCATGGACAGATTAGCAGCATGGAACTCGTCATAGTCGGCCTGCAGAATGGGAAGGAAGCCACTGATGGCCGCATTGGATTCGACGAGGGATGACATGTACTTGGTGATATCCAACGAAGCGTCGTCGGCATCGGATGCGGAATGTGCTTGTCCCATATGGCGTTGGAGCAGGCGCTGCAGTCCCAGTAGCTCGATGCGGAGATTCGATATCCACTCGTAGAGTCCGGGGTCCAGGGGCAAATCACTAGTCTCGGCGGTATCCCAGTGCTTTACATACCCTTCCACCATGGGTTCGAGCGTCTTGAGCGCATCTCGGATGTGGCTGCACTCGCATCGGAGTTCCTTGGCCCCCTCGAGCGGTGCGAAATTGCCGTGGAAGCTGATGGCGCTCATGATGTCACTGGTTAACTTCCCCAGCGACGTCGTGACTTTTAACAGGTATGGTGGGTTCCAGTCTGCGTCTAGTATCTGGTTGATGGACGCAGCCGAAGACCAAGCAGGCTGGAGAGTTCCTACATCTTTTGCATCGCTACGGGCGTTGCCATGATTGTCGAGGCGGTCGAGATCTTGTTCCTCCTGCTCGCTTTCTTCTCCATCCGACATAGTGGGGCTCGATTGGGCAGGGTTCTTGTTGGTAGCGGCGTCACGCGACGGAACTGATAATGTCTTGGACTTGTCGTCACCGTCCGCCTCATCTTGACTGTCTTCGGATATGCTCAAAGAGACAAAAGAGAAGGTATCGTCGGTAGTCTCACCAACGTCCTGCCAGTCATCGGCGATAGCATTAGGCTGGTTCGTCACGACGGACGCCATGACGGGGATCCCAGGTCAGCGCGGCGAAATGACAGCAATGCGGATATACTATCTGATGGAAAGACGGGCAAAGCGAGAATGAGCAGCCAGTTATCAGGAGGAGAATCATAGATGATTTATCATTGACTTGCCCAAGATGGGTGCAGAACGGATGCCTTGATCGATCCAACAAGTGCAAGATGCAGTGGAAGAGATGATATTGAAGGTGGTCAATTGACCTATACTTGAACAGGCCAGGCAACCACTGGCACCTGGGCGGCCGCGGGGCGATCCTTGCAATGACCTGCAATACATAAAGAAAAAGAACGACTAACTCCCCGCCTTAGGCCTGTGGGCAGTGGGGGGGGGCGGACGGGGGCGGGGCAAACAGGGTACTGAAAGCTGAACAGGGCACTGAACAGGGGACAGCCACAAGGGCCGGTTGCCTTGTGGGGGCTGCGGGCTGCTGGCTTGTGACAGCAGCAGGCAGGACAGACACTCAGACAGTCAAGACCTCAATTCAGCGACGTGGACGTAATAATGATGATTGGCAGCACAGCACACCAGGGCGGATGGTTCTGCAGCAACCAGCCGAAACTTAATCAGCAACCTGCATGGGCGGGGTACTTGGAGCCTGTCTGCATCGAAGGCCTTGAAACCTGGGGCATCTCGCTCGACATGAGCCAGCGTTTCGGTACTTCGCATACAAGATGACGGCCCCAACGCGGAGTTATACTGTTTTCGGGACCATCGTTCCCTCATCTCTCTGCTTCGCGTCGATATCACGTCGCGCAGTGACGATACGCCAACGAGACTACGGATCGTCGCCGCTCAAGCTATCAAACAGCCAAGAACGCCCACTATCTACCACTACACTCTGCCAGCAGCAAATGAGTATGGCCAGTCACCGGGTACCCATCGCGCCGCAGAGCGTCGATGCCCCCTGACGCAGCACGCCACTTTCCTCGTGCTGGCCGTGAGGTCGCCCGCCGAGCCCCAGACGCGACAAGCCATCCGCTCCACACTCGCTGGCATGTCCGGCCGCACCAAGACTGTCGCCATGCGTGACCTGGGCGGACGCTTTTCGTGCGTCGTCGGCATCGGCAGCGACCTCTGGGACCACCTCTTCTCGTCTTCGGCTGAGGTGAAGAAGCCGGCAGAGCTTCGTCCCTTCCGCCCCATACGCGGAGGCAAACACGCGGCGCCTGCGACCCGCGGTGACCTGTTGTTCCACATCCGTGCGGAGCGGCGAGACCTGTGTTTCGAATTCGAGCGGCAGCTGCTGGATTCGTTGGGTAGGGGCGCCGACAGCGTGGTTGAGGTCGTCGACGAGACCGTCGGGTTTCGCTACTTTGATGCCCGAGACCTTTTGGGCTTTGTGGACGGGACCGCCAATCCGTTGGGTGCCGCCCTGCCAGCCTCGGTGCTCGTTGCGGCATCCGACATCAGCAGTGGCAGCAACGACCCCTGTTCGGGTCCTGACTATGTAGCTGCATCCACTGCGGTGGGCGGCAGTTACGTCGTGGTGCAAAAGTATGTGCACGACATGGCGCGGTGGAACGCCCTCAATACCGAGCAGCAAGAGTCCGTTATCGGCCGGACAAAGCTGACCAACGAGGAACTGGACGATGTGACAGAGACAACGCAGTCGAAGGCGCACAAGACGCTCGCGACTATCGTGGACGAGCAAACGGGCGAGGAACACGACATCCTGAGGGATAACATGCCTTTCGGATCGCCGGGTACGGGCGAGCTCGGTACTTACTTCATCGGATACTCACGGCGCCTGTGGGTTGTCGAAAAGATGCTTGAGCGCATGTTCGTAGGGGTCCCGCCCGGTATGCACGACCGCATCCTGGATTACTCGATGCCGCTGACGGGGACCACGTTCTTTGCGCCGTCAGCAAGTTTTCTAGCGAATCTATCCTAGGATGGTTGCAAAAAGACTACGCCAAGAGTCTTGTTCCTTGGCAAAGTGGTCAGTCGTTATTAACCAGAACGAAGTAATGTTGACGATATCAGTAAAGATTTGAAACGGCGTATGTGTTATATATATATATATATATATATATATATATCAATATTGGTTTTACCAACCACCACGAGGCCCCATCGGCTCAGCGCGGTGTGCAACGAGAGTCTAGTTTAAATTAATAAGTAATTAATAAATTACTTCGAGGCATCTATATTATGATAGGTTGTCTGGCGAATCGAAGGTATGCAACTCATACTACCCATTACTTCTCATGGTATTTCCGTATCTGACCCGTGAAACATAAAGGCGAGGGAGATGGACAGTACCCCCAGGTCCAGTTCTGTCGCCATTGTGGACTATAGCCCACTTACAGCACAGCGGCGACACCGACAGCGCCGGCAAAGAGTCCACCAACAAGCTTCGCGACACCCTGGGTAGCCGCGGCAGCGACGGCCACATAGGTGGGCGTAGTGGTGGTCGGGATCGCACCGTGACCGCTGGCGGTCGCAGTTTCCTTGGTAGTCAAAACAACAATGTTGCCCGAGATGGTCGTGGTGGGATAGGGAGCTTGTGTCTCTGCAGGCTTGGTGGCTTCAGCGGCCTTGGTGGTCTCAGCAGCTTTGGTGGTCTCCTCGGGCTTGGCGGGCGCGCCAGCCTTGGTAGACTCGGTGGCCTTGGTAGTCTCCTCAGCCTTGGTAGACTCGGCAGCCTTCGTAGTCTCAGGGGCCTTGCTGGTCTCGGCGGCCTTGCTGGTCTCGGCGGCCTTGCTGGTCTCGGCGGCCTTGCTGGTCTCAGGGGCCTTGGACGGCTGGCTAGCCCAGGCGTCGCATTGTTCCACGCCAGCCTCCAAGGCCTGCGAGAGCTCGGTAGACGTACAAGATTTGAGCATGCAGGGGGCAACGATGGGGGTCAGGGCGGCCTGCTTGTCATCGTTGCACTGGCAGGCCATGTCGCCGATGGTACACCCAACCTTGGGCAGGGACTCCTTGATGCAGGGGATCTATTTTGGGGATTATGGTCAGGATCCCATGGATTCTCGAGGTACTTAGGCAGGGCGGGTTTGACTCACAGCGCACTGGGGCAGGCCGTAGAAGTCCTCGTCACGGGTCTCAAGGGACCTATAGCCAAGTCTCTTGCAGTCTGCGTCACCGGCCTTCTGTGCCTTCAGGAGGTCACGCATGGAACAAGAACCGATCATGCAGGGGGTGATGATGGGGGTGATGCGGGACTTAGTGTCAGGATTGCACTGGCAAGCCTTGTCGTCCAGACTGCAGCCAACCTTGGGAAGGGCGTCTCGGATACAGCCGACCTGTTGGACGGGGGTCAGGTTAGCACCGACGGGTTACGCGGAATGGATGTGGCGGTGGAAGACTTACAGCGCAGTCGGGGACGCCGGGGAAACTGCCCTGGGCAGCAGCCAGCGTAGCAGATGCGAGGAACAGAGATGCCTTCATTCTGAATAGGAGTGGTTGGCGGTTGGTAGTAGGAAGACCGGGGCGATGAAATTGGCCAAGAGAATTGGTGATTGGGTTGATTAATGTATTAGGTAGTGAGTGAGTGCTGATGAATGGTTATTTTGAGCAGAATACGTGTGTGTATTTGTAGGGAAGTAGGAAAAGTGAGAGGAGCCGGCCATCAGGTTATGCTCAACCTACATAGCGCCATCCTCAAACGAGAATGGGCGGTGATGGAATCTCGAAAGGCACGATGTTGCACCCAGCCAGCCATCACCCATCATTGCACGATGGACGCGCAAGCTGGTCGGCGTCTCAATTGGGCTAATCCAGATATTGGGTTGTTTCCTTCGTTCTCAAATTGGTGTTTGAGGTGGTAACGTCGAAACGAAACATCAGATTGTATCCAGATGCGTTCCTAGATCCAGTCGTACGGTACCTTGCATAATGAGGCTCGAGGGTCCCTGCATATTGAATACCTGCTGTTACGTTACTGCATATTAGTATTAGGTGGTTGAGGTGGTTATGCAATTACGGGCACTTGCACAGATGTTTAAAATGGGGAAGCACCTGCTGCAGCCCCAGCTGGTATCGTCAGTCTACTGGAGTGGGAATTTCAATACATTGATTTGATTGATTTGGTTTGGTCATTTCTCATTAAATCGTACATAACACGCTTTGCCATGGATCACACTACGACCACCAACGCATGGCCGTCACCTGTTTCCCACATCCCACATCCCACATTATCTGGATCTGGACCCTGCAGACGGCTGACTGTCTCGTCCTCCGCCTAGTTCTTCAAAATGCTCTCCAAGCGCGACATGTCGACTCCCCTCCATTGCTTGTCGACAAGCCTGTCCTTCACCTCCATCATCGACCCCAGCGTGGCCTTGACCGTCACTGGGCCAATACCACAGCCTTTGGCAACCTCCCTGAACTTGCGTGGCTCCCCCACCAGGTGCGACGCCATGCAGAGATAAGCTGCCGCCAGTGTGCTGGGGGCCCGGCCATCGAATGGTGTGTTGAAATGTTCGGCCTTCTTGGCCAGCTCGATGGCCGTCTTCTCGACAAGAAAGGAGTCCCTGAAACCCATTGTCGACACGAACCGTGCCACAGGCCCTTGAACCCTCTCGACTTTTGTGGCCGCCCTTGCTCCGTCCTCTTCACCACTTTTCTCATCTCCCTCCTTGACTTCTCCCTCCTTGACTTCTCCCTCCTTGACTTCTCCCTCCTTGACTTCTCTCTTCTTGGCAGGGTATTTTGCTGTTTGGGCTTCCACCATCTTCCGCAGAAATTTTTCGAGTTCTTTGAAAGTAGATATAAAGTTTTTCTTAGACTCGCCGGTCCACGCATGGACTTCCCGAAAGCTGCGTTCCTGGTTGATTTGCCGACACGCCAGGAACACAAGGGAACCCAGCAAGGCGTTCTGTTTGGGCTTGTTGCTGAACACCTTCTTTCCTTGCGTTATCTTGTAAAACTTGAACGCTTGGTCTTTGACTGCCTGAGACAGATTGCAGGCGTCACAGAATTCGTCGATCCGGGAATAGTACCTCTGGGCCGACAGGCGCTTGTCAGCATCTTTGCCTCGCCTTTCGGCCCGGGCTAGCGCTCTGCTCTTGTTGTTTTCGCTTATCATTGTGGCGAAAGGCTCGAAGGAACCGTCACCAGAAAGGCCTCCTCCGACCCGGGAACCATCAACGTTGCTCCCGCTGCCGTCATCTTGGAAGTTTCGCCACTCTGCCCCTTCGTCGATGACATTCTCCATCACAATGCCGCATCCACTGCATACCCAGTCACTGTTGGTTTCGATGATTTCGTACCCCTCTTCCGGTGGACACTCGGGGCACTTAAGTACATTCTCGTAACGTATAGGCGTCGACTTAGAGGTTTCTGATTGTGCAAGCCCAGATGACTGCATGATGTAGTCCATGGTATGAGTTGAGCTGTGTTGATGTGAATGGCTTGTGGATTCCGTTGCAGTGACCAATATTTGGTGGTAATCAATCCTCGTTGGCAGTGTGTATACACAGAACGGATCGTTAATTTGGTGTGTAGTCCGGATCTGTTTCAGTACACAAGGCGACTTCCCCAAATAGGAAGGATATTCCAGGTGCAGAGTATATATCTCCTTTGGAATGATTCCGGATAAAAAAGATGGTTCTCATAAATGTTTCGTAGCTCAGGCTGGTTGAGAGATGCTTTGTATGGTGTGATGTGATGTTCAAACATGTTCAAACAGATTGGACCCGGGGAACAAGCGTCTTTTATAGTCTCCTGAATATTGGCTTTCGGAGAAGAGAGACTGGAAAAATCTCGTCTTCGGGTCTGCGTCAGACGGCAAGTAAACAAACTTTTCTTGATATACGGTAGCTGTTGAATATTATGAAAAGCTTTAGGGGCTCGGGCCACTATTGCATTCCCTCGTTGTTCTTGTGACCTTTTTCAGTTTGACGTTCCTGGGGTAAACAGTTTGGTAGGTGATTTTAAGTCTCGTTGACAGTCAGGGACTTTCCAGTCACGAAACGGAGAGAGAGTAGCGCATGCCTATAGGTCATCCCGATTTAGAAAACGAGGCTCTCACTCCTTTAATTTAGCTTCAAGCCATTATTAAGCTTTATTGATCCACGGGAACTAAAACCTCATTATGCAGGCCGCCAGCCCTCTCTTCCCCCTATCCTTTCTACTGTGTGTAGCCCTGATATCCAACCAGAGAGAAAGTAATATGCTAGAATCAGGCTTGCTGTAGTGAGAGGCAGCATGACAGCAGTTTGAGTAATTGAAAACTGTGCCTAGACGAATAAATCAATGTCTGGATGAGATGATGTAGTTACCACCTGTTCCGGTTTATTTATTAATAACATAGTAGAAGGCGTTATTAACCCGAAAACAAACGAAAGTAATTCTTGCCTATATCCATTTTTTTAAGTCTACGTTGGTTGTATTGGCCTCGTGAGCAAGTCCACATAAAGTTCGAGAAAACGGTCGTTGTCAACAGAAAAAACAACAGAAGTGGCAGTCGCCAACCCAGTTCCCGGGTACGGATCTTCCGGCCACACCAGCCCCTGTCCATAGGTTTCGTCGAGCTCGCAGCTGACGTCGACGTAGAGCTCGCGCACCTCGCGGCGGAGGCTGGGGTCCGCCAAGGACGCGAGCGCCACGGCGTCGTAGACGTAGGGCCAGCGCTCCAGGCCGCGGAACAGGGTGGTAACGGCGGTGGCGGGCTCGTGGGCGCCGATGCGGTCGTAAGTGGCGTTGGTGATGCGGACCGTGTTGGTCAGGTCGAGGGGGTGGAGCGTCTTGTTGGGCACGGGGGCGCGCAGCACGACGCGCGCCGACTCCGGATCCAGCCACCAGTTGGTCTCGCCCGCGCCATTGTACGAGTTGCCCTCGGCGTACAGCTGGCCGCCCATGATGGCGACGCCCCGCAGCAGCGGCCCGACACTCGGGTCCAGCCGCAGGGCGAGCGCAAGGTTGGTCAGCGGCCCGATGGCCAGGATGGTCACCTGGTGCGGGTGCTGGTGCACCGTGTCCAGGATGAACTGGGCGGCGCTCCGTCGACGCGGCGTCGTGTGCGCGGCGAAGCCGTCGGGCGGCGCCACGAGCTCCTGGGGCCCGGGGGGTGGTGCCTCGTAAGCGCCCACGTACTTGGTTCCGTTGCCGAACAGCCTCTTCTCCAACTGATGTGCCGCATATGTGTGCAGGAAGGGCTCGTTGGCGCCGACGTACACGCCCACGTCTTTTTCGATGCCGAGCCGCTCCACGGCCTTGAGGCCGTCCGAGACGCCCTGCGCCAACCAGTGGTTACCTGTCACCATGGTCAGGCCAAGTATCTCCAACAATTTGCTCTTGTGAAGTTGGGCTGCCATGGCCAGAACTTGGCCGTCATCGCCGATGGTGTTGAAGTCAGTGTCGATTATGATTTTGTGTGGTCCTCCATGGGCCGGTTTGGAGGGTGTGGCGGATTCTGCGCCGACAAAAGCACAGAGTCCTACGACAGCCCAGCTGATAATAGCTCTCATCATCTGGAAAGACTTGCCGCAAGCTAGAAAGGTCTCACTGAAGACTTATGCCCAAAGCAGTGGTATTGATTCAACAACATGGTCTTCCTGATCAAGCCCGTCTCAAAAGTACGGGGAACATCGGCCTATTTGTAATCATGGCTAACCATGGAAAGACCCGAACATGATTACGACACATTTCCTTTTGTTCAAGTACCCCGCGGTTGCCCTTGGGAAAACCCCCACCGAAAATGGGGAAACTTCGCCGGGATACTAATATACATATGTATAGCTTGCTACTTTGTTTACATTTAAAACAGGCCCGAAGTCGGAGTGAAGCCGGTGAGAAGATACAACCTCTGATAAATTACCACGTTCCTTTCTTGGCACCCCTTCCTGGGCCCTACTTATACTCCCTCTTTTCTGTATTTTGCTAACGCTTATTCCTTATATTCTCGGTAAAAACGATTTAGATATCTAAGATATATTAAAGGCCACATCAAAAAGACACCAATACAATGTATAAGAAAATCAATGTAATTGCAATGCTACAAAATTCTTTGCGAGCTTATGTAGAATTATGTAAAAGATTCACGCCAGCTTGCAAAAATGAACAACATCGGCAACAGACTCATCAAGGCCGATCAATCCCCTGCCACAATATTTCTGGATCAACTGCCGGAACCGTTGGTTTGGAACCGTGATATTGCTACGAGGCATGAATTCGGTGCACCCCTCCGGCGGCTGCCAGGCATTCTCGACCTTCCGGATGGCTTGAGCGACGTCTCCAGCGGACCAGGTGTCTTCAATGGCGAAGATGCGCTCCCCGCTGATCTCACTGGCGGCTAGTGATATGACATGCAGCGGTGCCACGTCACGCAGCGCAACGCAAGTGCACGGAGGGTTGGTGAAGACATGGAAGATGTTTGCCGGCTCGTACTGACCGCGGTAGAACTCGACCAGCCATGTGTACGTCGTGTACACTCCGGGCCGCGGGTTCACAGGCGTCCCGTTAACCCAGTCAGGGAGGATGGTGTTGAAAGCATAGCCGGGCTTCTCCTTTCGGTAGTATTCCCAGGCCGCCTTCTCGCCTTCCACTTTGCTCGCCTGGTAGGACATGCTCGGTAGGCCCGGGTCGCTGGCAGGCATGGAAAGGGCTCTGCCTGCAGCGTCATCCGCGAACATGTCGGATGTCACCTGCAAGTGCTCACCGGGCGCCGGAGTGTTGAAGGCAGCAACCCGCGAGGACGTCAAGGTGAAGGCCTTAACAGAAGGCACCTTCGCAGCTTCGCGCATGAGGCCCACCGTCGCGGCGACGGTTCCGTCGATGGTTTCTTTGGGAGCCGGTCGGAAGGATGCGTCGGAGGCGATGTGCAGTACACCCGAGACCCCTTGCAGGTAGGGTGCGTAGGACTCGGGCTTTGTCATGTCCTCGACGCAACAGACGGTGAACCTGCCGTCCCCGAACTCCTTGTCAAATTTGGCCTTCAAATCCAATAGCTTTGAGGGAGCTCGAGTGATACCGAGCACGCGGAACCCCCACTGCAGTACCTCCTTTGCGGCGGCTGATCCGAGCAGGCCCGAGACCCCAGTGATGAGTATAGCGTCTCCATTACCAAGGCGGTCGAAGGGGGCCGAAGGATCCATGTGGCTGAAACGGCTGTCGCCCCTGCTGTATATATAGTACAGTCTTTTCAAGCTGAGTCCAGGGCTAGGTGCCACAAAGTAGGGCAGCAGAAAGATGTCAGCCGTGAAGAACAAGTCTGGGAATGGCTGCAACGACACCATATGTGCTTATTGGGGTCTTCGTCGTCATTTGCTGTGATGGTTGCAGTCGATCTTGCACCTGTGTAGCGATTTCACGCACCACCGCGGCCAATCATATGCACAGGCTGACAGGCCGGATAATACATACATATGATAGATAATACATAATACATACTTATGTCCGAGGGTTAGGTAAGCGTTGGCAGCGTTTGTGGAGCCCGTCAGTAGGCTAGTAGACTGGTCGGTGCCGAGCCAAGTTGGCCAATCACGACGAGGCATGTGCTGAACTTAGCAGCTTATACGAAAGCTGCATGTTCAGAATGACATGGCAGGGACTCGGCAGGGACTCGGCAGGGGCCTGGCAGGGGGGCCCGGTTATTGCGGTGGGTAAGGAAGTCGCGGGTCGAGCTGCGGTTTTCCCTTGAAAGGCGCCTTGATCAGCCGCTTCTTTCCCTGCCTTTCCTGTACCTTTTCTCCTTGCACCGAAGCTGCAACTCTCTGTGTGTTGGCCAGATCGACCATGCGGCTTCTCTCTCTCTTCGTGTCGTTGGCACTGTCGATCCTGCCCTGCGCCGTGGTGGCTGACGGCACCTTCCTTACTCCCGGCGGCGACGCTGGGAAGACGACCCTCTACACCGGCGAGAAGTTCGACGTGGAATGGGCGGGCACGGCGGCGTACTCGATTCTGTCGCTCGGTTATTACTCGAGCAGCAATATCACTATAAAATGGCTGATCTGTATGTTGCCATCCCCCGGCTGCTTTCTTGCGAAGCCGCTTGCTAATCGCCCTGCGCAATGCAGCAAACTCTCCCAACTATCCCACGAGCTACACTTGGACACCGAGGCCAGCCCTGGACGGATTCAGCAGTTGGGAACAGGATCAATTCTTCCTCTACATCGTCAATGGCACCAACTTTGGCGCGCCCTTCCAATCCCCCGCCTTCACCATTCGGAAAAAAAGCTACAACCACATCAGCTTCGACCACTGTAGGATCCACAGCCGCCGCCCCAACCACGGTCCCGGCGACGAGCCCGACGCCGTCTGGCGCTTCTTCAGAAACACAACAGAGTGTCGGCGCGTCGGACTCGGCCAATATCGACGCTGGGGGGCTGAGCACCGGCGCGAAGGCGGGCATTGGCGCTGGAGTCGGCGGAGGCGCGCTATTGATCATAGGTCTTTTGGCCTTCTTCCTTCTCAAGCGCCGTAGAGTTGAGGGCTCGCATGGAGTGTACGAATCACCGGCGGACCAAGACAACAAGGCCGACGCGCATCTTGCCGATCCTCGTGGCCATGAGAAGGTTCTAATCCAGCAGACAGCAAAGCCAGTCGAGGCGCCATCAACCACCCAGGATGGCGGAAGACCTACGGCAGAACTCGGCACGCAGTCGAGAGAACGCTTCGAGCTTGCGTGATGGGCCAAGGCCATCATCTAATATCCCAATCATGAACCAGTGTTGGAAAGGTTCCCAAGTAGACGCTACCTAATAAAAAATGTCTCCACGGGCTCAAGAGTTTAATAGCAAGCGAAGCTCACTTGCCATATTCTCGAACTTTCTCATGCTCTGCTCCCCTCTTACCTCTTCACTCATACATCCTGATCCAATACCGCAGCATATTGTTTCCCCAAAGGCGTCAGTTCACGACGTGCCC
The DNA here is from genome assembly GCF_038363985.1 of Apiospora kogelbergensis. Lineage (NCBI taxonomy): Eukaryota > Fungi > Ascomycota > Sordariomycetes > Amphisphaeriales > Apiosporaceae > Apiospora > Apiospora kogelbergensis. Next base: position 4,178,419 of record NW_027117422.1, read on the forward strand.
CAGAAGTCAGCTCTGTTTCCCCTTATGATCAGTGTCTCATCGTAAAGCCCCGAAGTGCGCATGTGAAGAATGATTTCCTGCCTGGCAAAGACAGACCTGCCAATCTGATATACTTGCTGCATCCTTGACCTCGGTTATGGGAACATCTTGGATCCGATGCACGATTAGATGCGAAGTAAGACACAACGCAACCTTCATAGCATCGCAGCCATCTGATTGGTTCGGCGATAACCAAACTAGGCATGTCAGCATGTGGCGGCTCAGGTGGCATTCCAAGGCGCACGATGATCTCTGCATTCGCGTCAGTGAGGGTTTCCCCAACATTCTTGCATCTCGTACATCCAGTATCCCTGCGGAAAGCGGCGTGACAGACAGGATGCAGTGTCGTTCTCTTGTCACCCTTCTCAGCGTTGCCTTTGTTACTGGTGAAGCTGCTGCCACAGTGACCGCTGCGTCTCCCCCGGCTTGTAAATGTGTGAGTATTGCTTCACCTGTTCAGTCAGTGGGTCTTACTTCTCAGATAGACCCGGCTTACATAAATTTACAGGGCCCGGAAGATAGGTGTTGGCCGTCTGAGGATGCCTGGGCCAGGCTCAGCCGCTCCCTTGACGATAGGCTGATCAAGACGGGGCCGGTCGCCGAGTCTTGCTATCCGGGCGCGGCGCTCAACAGGACTGAATGTGACTACGTCAACAAGATGTGGTCTGACCAGGACTTCATGACCTCCAACCCCATTGGCAGACCCTATCCCTACAATATCACCTGTGCGCCGGTGGACTACACTAGCGGCGCCGTTCCCGGCAGCTGCAACCTGGGCATCAGCCCCAGGTACGCCGTCAACGCCACGGAGCGGCGCCACGTTCTCGCCGCCATTGGCTTCTCCAAGCGCAATAACATCCGCCTGGTTGTCACAAGCACAGGGCACGACCTCAACGGCCGCTCCGACGGCTACGGCAGCCTAGAGATCTGGCTTCGGAACTACCGCAACGGAATCAACTTCCAGAAGTCTTACACCTCGGTCAACGGGTGTGAAAAATCGGACTGGACAGGGGGCGCTATTCACATCGACGGAGCATATCAGTGGCGCGACGTCTACAAGATTGCCAAAGCAAATAACGTCATCGTTGTGGGCGGAGGTGCCGTGTCGCCCGGTGCCATCGGTGGTTGGCCCTCAGGAGGTGGCCACGGCCCGGCCACGAGGAACTACGGTCTCGGGGCAGACCAAATTCTCGAGGCCCAGGTGGTGCTCGCCGACGGGCGAGTAGTTACGGCCAACCACTGCGAGAATCGTAGCCTCTTCAAGGCCATGCGCGGTGGCGGCCCGGGCTATGGCATCGTCCTAAGTACAACAGTCAAAGTCTACCCTAATGTTGGCGTAGTCACGGTACAACATCTGGAAATATCACCTTCGCCACAGGTCGCTTCTCCAGACAATAAACATTTATTGGATGCAGTAGCATTCATGCTACAGGCTTATCCGGGACTAAACGAAGCCGGTGAGTACCATCCGAGGCTGTGGACGAGCCAAACACAAACAACTACATAGCGCACTCTTATGAATAGACAGTCTGACGCTTTCTTGCTATCTATTTAGGCTATGCTGGATATGCCTACTGGGTCCGCAACTTCCCCATACCCTTCGTCGGCAATTCGACGTCGGGTTACAAGCACGGCTTCTGGGCCATCAGCAAGACGCTTGAGGAAGCGGAAGCGGCCTTTGCCCCCGTCAAAGCCAAGCTGAAAGCCGCGTTCAGCGACACACTATCCATCACCGAAAGATACGCCTCGTACGGCGACTACTGGTCCTTCTTCGAGGCCGAGTCCGGGCTGTACGACCCGGCGGGCACCACTTCGCTCCTGACGTCACGGCTCATCGACCATGTGGTCGTATCCGACGCGGCTCAAGTGCGCAACACTGTCGAGGTCATCAGCGGCGCGCCAGACGAGTACACCTATAATACGGTGCTTCTGGTCTCGGGCGGCCAGGTCTTTGTCGACGGGACCGAGCCCGACTCGCTGTCGGGCATCAATCCCGCCTGGCGCCGGTCGCCCTTCGCGGTCATCACGGCCCGGGGCCTGCCCGACGGTGCGTCCGGCGAGGTGCGTCGGAAAATACAACACGACATCACCTCTGTGAAAGGCGCGGCTCTCAAGCGGCTCGCCCCCGATACGGCGGGCTACATGAACGAGGGGGATCGCAACGACCCGGACCACATCCAAGCGTTCTATGGCGACCAGTACCCTGGCCATCTCGCCGCCAAGCAGGAATACGACCCCGAAGATCTGTTCTATTGCCCTACCTGCGTTGGCAGCGAGAACTGGATCGAGAGGCCCGATGCGCCGCTTTGCAGGCGCTGAGAGGAATCTACCGAGGCACACCTCTTAGTGGTGAGTAGGCCGGATGTGTCGACATTTTCAACGCGTCAGCATAGGTCTACTCGATAAAATGCGTTAGTCTACGAGAGAAAAGCCGCCACCCCTATGTGAAGAGCATTACTATATAAACCACAAAGAACGAACCGAGGGTATTAAGCTATGGCTGTGTACAGGTATATGTGCTAGCCTCATCGGTATTCGGAACTGGACAGTACCACGAGTTGCCTTTTTCTTCTTCTACTTCCCGCAAAGTTTTCAGACCCTCGGCATCATTGCCACTCTGATTCCCCCCAGTATGTCTGTAGTTGCTCCTCACAAAATCATCAGTATTCTCCATCCCGTTCACTGACATGTGTGCCCCGGTTAGCGATGCCACCACTGAAAGGGCCGTGTGCCTTGCTGCTACTGGATATGACTGGAGATGCTATGCAGGGGTTGTATACTGCTACTTACAGATGTCGTCGATAGAGAGGTCGCCCGGCCGGGAACCCGAAGTCGGGCTCGGCACATGAACCGTTGCATGGCCCGGATGCGGCAATATGTCTGGTTCGTCTGAATCGTGTTGGGTTGGTTGTACAGTGATAAGTCTGGAGGTCAAGTACTGCGGTCCCGTCGAAGTCCCAGGGGATTTGGCCGAGGCGGAAGACTCCTTGGTCGAAGTGATCCAAAAGATTACTAACGCATTGACGAGAACTAGAAGAGAGGCGTTTGTTAACAAGAGCAATCCACACATATCCTGGTGGCATCATACTGTCCGTCTTGCAACAAATCAAGCAGAGCCAAGCCGGCTCGCCATCGAGAACCAGGAGAGCAATGAGGTTCCTAGACATGTAGAGGTCAGCGACGTTATTACAACCCGTGATGCAATGTTTCTGCGCATGGCAAAACCTACGACCCGCTACTGGCCAACGTCACGCATGACCCGATGAGGCTCTTCATGGCCAGCCTTTTCAATCTCGCGCTAGCAGGGTGCGCCATCATGGCCTGGGTGCCCAGAGACATGGACCTGCCCCTGAGCTCGAAACGAACATTGAAAGTTCCTTTGGTGAGGGGTATGATAAATAGGACACTGAGATATATCTGAGCGAGCTTCCATTAGTATATGTCCCGAAAGAGCCACCAGAAGAGCTTGGCTGCACAACACATACGCTCACAAACACGTCGAAGGCAACAGGGATGACCAGGGCTCGCTGCTCTATGCCGATGATGCATGCGCCATCCTCGATATGACTGAAGCGACTGTAGCCATCAGTTAGTACCAGCTCGTATCAAGATTAAATAAAATACTGATTCCAGCCAGGGGTGCCTTACTAAACAAAGAATACAGCCATGAAAACCCCGAAGATGACTTGCGACTGATCAGTAGAATGTACTAGCCACCACGATAAAAAGGGGCTTAAGTACTCATAGCCCCGAAGTTATTCAATATGTAGAGCTTCGACCGTAGTCGACGAGTGGCACAGCCTCGAACAATATGCTTTTGGTCAAGCGATCAGTACTGGACGGGGAAGGACATGGCGGACATGAACGAACCACGCGGTCCGAGAAGAACAGATATATTAACTAGAATGTCACCATTGGTCAGCTCTTTGGGGAAAAGGATAATTATCCCATCAGGGCTTTGGATGCCCTTACCAGCTGTAAATGCGAGTTTTAGCCGGTCCTCCCCCAATGTCGTCGAAGTAGTGGGATACACACCTTCCCGGTTAGATAGCCGCATATACACAGCAGGGTTGCAGCTGCGCACCAGTGCTTGTCGTTCTTGGGATCGAAGGCATATTGTAGAATTACTGAACCCAAGATGAAGATGAAGGAGTCGACGTATATGCAGAGGAGATCTAGTATAGAGGATGAAACCGCGATAGGGTTAGCTGGTTTCCTAAATACTAACACGATTTTCTTTTTGCCTTCTGCAAGGGGTTGACGTTGGCAGGATACTTACACCAGCCGTGGGGCGGAAGCAATCGCCAGCTTCTCACCTGCACTAGTCGAAATACTGCGACGGTGGTCAATACCCAAGTGGCTCTATACTCAGTCCAGTTGTGCCACAGTCGTGGGGGGTGGACAAACAGAAGAAGGCGGCGCATGCGCTGCTAGCGAGTAAGGCAACAATGATACCGGCAATGCGGGCCACGAGGGGTTCGTCGTCGTGCCAGAGATTCGAATTCGGGCGGCGTTGGGCGGGAACTCCCACGGCCATTACTGCTTGTATCAAGGCACACGACCAGAAACAGGGCAGTAGTAGCACATGGCTGCGATACATCAGGGGACCGGGCACAATGTCATGAACAGAGTTCCGAAGAAGGGTCCATCGTCGACGTGTAATATAGAACGAGTTGAGACCACAGCAGTACAGACCTCGAGAGAGTAAAATATGGTCGATGCAAGACGTCGGCCATGGGCCTGCATTTCCAACCCCCCTTGGCCCCTGTTTGAATTCACCTTGGCAACCTTAGACCCTCTCTGCGGTTGTGCGCCTCCCTTGTCTTGGCGCAGCTGCGTAGAACTGGGTTCGTCTGGTTTCCTTTCTCGTGTCCGTATCGAGAGCAGTGCAAAGGGCCATAGCCGATGACTAGTGTGGGTAAGGAGACAACTGCCGGGTCGTTGAAACTCTAGCTTGCTTACTGACTCAGACTAGGGGGCTTCTAGAACAAAGCGGCTGAGATGTGCGTTGTCTGGAGGGGAAATGCGTCATGGCGTGGCTGGAGTGCTTCACCCAGCTGTGTGACGGGAGCTAGCATGACGGTACACGGACTAAGACGAAGCTTGAAAGCCGCGCAAGTTACTTGATTACATTAGAGCTGCCCAGATTGTATATCTCTACCATCCCATGCGCCCGATTCCCATAACAAAACAGTGAACGACTCGTCAGACCAAGTCTTTGAGCATCCTCATCATGTCGTCCCCTAAATACCAGTACATGCCCCCGACGAGCACGACGAAGACGAAGATCCACTGCACCAGCATGGCCTGGTGCGTCTCGGCCTCCGAGTCCGTCACGTCGACGTACCAGTCCTTGGGCTTGTCGTCGAGCGCGTCCTTCTCCTCCTTGAAGTGCGCGTTCTTGCCCTTGCCCTTGGGCAGCACCACCGTCTCCGTGGCTGTGCGTCGATTCATGATGGACGTATGTATGTGTGTGTGTGTGTTGAAAAGTGTGGCGTTTGCCTTGGCTTGGGGGATAGTTTGCCGCCAGCTGGTTGTGCAAGTGTAGAAGAGCAGAAGTGGAGTTGGTTGGGCGGGCGGGAGCTGCCACTTCAATTGTGTGTGTGTGTGTGTGTGTGTGTATATGTAGATGAGTATTGTGGTCATGACAAACGAACGTGCTGGCAAACCGGCGCTGTACTGAGGTTTTGATTACGTCCTCGGCTCTCCTCACCGATGCTCCTTTCCGAATACCTAATCTTTGCAAATTTCCAATACCGACCTCGATGGGCCGATGTCAGCTGCTTACCAGAGCCAGCATGGCACGATCGATGGCTGGGCTGGCTGGGCTGGCTGGCTGGCCTGGCCAAGTACATACACACGTACACACGTATGTACACTTCCCACGCTTCCCACGCTTGAGGCGCCTGCCCCGCAATTCACTCGGGATCGTGCATCGTCGTATTCGTATCCGGCTCCAACCCCGCCGCAACCAGCATCGTACCAGTCACAGTATCGCTGTCGCTATCACCGGCCATCGACGAATTGACCCAGCAGCTTGGTTCCTCAGTCGGTGAGCCACTCCCCTCTCCCCCAGCCCAGGTGGATGCCGATTGGCATTTGCATCTGGCAAGATGAGGTTGTATTGGGTCATGGCTGGTGGGTTATGGGCTGTAGGATCGGATGAGTACGTAGCTCGCCCGCGCAACAAACAACCAAGCTTTGGCACGTGCTTGAACTCTACATACAGTGCACTTCCAATACGCCGATGATGATGATGATGACAATGTTGCATATGTTCATGAGCAGGTATGTATTAGGCATTAAATAAGGTGGTGGTTGTATGTACATCTATGCGGAGAGGCTGACCGGTCTCCATTCTCCCTCTTATGTATCTTCTACGAGGCGCTATCCAAAGCAATGCAGCTCCGCCAAGCAGCGGTCATAAGATCGTAACGTCGGGAGCTTATTCGCTCTTCTTCTTAGGGATGGGGTTGCCCTTCTCGTCCACCAGGCCCTTGGCCCGCATGACCTTGAGCGCATCGTGGATGGGGTCCAGCTCGGGCTGGGGAGCTCGGTGGGAGTCGAAGTAGTTGTCGCACCACGTGAAGTACTGGCCGTAGTTGACCGTGAAGTACATGTGGTGCAGCGTGTGGTGCGCCGGGCTGTTGATGAACTTCTCCGTCCAGTGGCCAGTAATCATGTCGCCGTCGTGGATGACAATCGTCCAGATCTGCACCACGATGAAGAGCACCAGATACATGTACTTTTGCATGGGGAAGATGAAGGGGAAAACGCTGTATCGGGTGTCAGTCCGGTCCAGGGGTAATAAGATCGGGCCTGGGGTGGTGGCAGGACTCACTGGTAAGGCAGAGACTGGCAGAAGCCATCCATGGGGTGGAAAGCCAGGGCGGCCCACGGGGTCGGGACTGTTCGTCGGTCAGCGCTTGCTCATGCGAATCTACGAGGCAGGGTTGGCTTACTGATCCACTTGTGGTGAGGCTTGTGCAGGAACTTGTAAACACTCGGGTGGTGCTCCAGGCGGTGAATCCAGTAGATGCCAACATCGTTGAAGATCATGTACAGGACCGTGGACGCAGCCAGCCAGCCGTAGCCGTAGTCGTCGATGTTGGTGTACAGAAGACTGTGGCCGCGAACCTCGGCGAGGAAGATGGGCAGGGTCATGATGTCGATGAAGGGGATGGCCCATAGCGAGGACATGATCTCCTGCCGGATCTGGTTCTTGAGGAATCGCGGGTGGTATTCCAGGCGGCGGTCGTAGATCAGGTAGTAGGACAGGAAACTGCAGATGAAGTATATGGAGGCGGCGCCAACGGCCGTGATCACGTAGAGGGAGACCATCTGGCGGTAGATGTTGTCGCGGGCCCAGGCCGACACGGGGGGCAGGCTGGCATCGTGGAGATCCGGGTAGAGGGCGTCGGACGAGGTCTGGTTGAGGGAGATGGGCGTCTGCGGCATGGCATAGGCCCAAGCCTTGTCCAGGACGAGGGGATCGAGGAACTCGAGGATGGTATCCATGATGGCGTGAGAGAGTGTGCGCGCGCGCAGGAAAACAAAGTTTGGGGTTCCTGGCCTGGAGTTTACACTTTCGCTGAAGTTCCGACAAGGTTAAGGTGAGTGCGAAGGGAAGGGATAGGGAGCTTTTTAGGCGCTGCAGGGCAGAGGGAAAGATGGAAAAACAACAACAGGAGGGCGCCGAACTATTATTAAAATTAGGCTAAGGGGCGAGCCAGCGAAAGTCAATTGGATCTTATCTTCAACAGTCAGCACGCATTTGAAGGGGAAGGGGGGGGTATATGCATGCAAAATAAGATGAGTTCGTCCAAAAAGTCGCAAGTCCCATCTGGCTAGCGGATCTTTATTCCGCCGGGTTTCAATGCGTGGCACGGCCGTGGCCAAAACCCCCATCGACAAGTTACAAGTCAGAAGTGCAGAGTCACGGATCGCCGGCCGTTCCTGACCGCCGACCGAGCTTGGGGCCGAGATTGATTTCTGGACGGTCTGCTGCTGACTGTTCGCCATCGTCTCGGGGTTTGCTGGCCTGGCACTGGCGCGATTGGCAAGCAGAAACAGATGTTGCCGGCCTGCATTAAACCCGATTCTTTCCAGAAACGTTCCATCCGCAGACCAATCATCGTATGACTTGGGCGATCTCTTGCCCACCCCACCGTCTCCAGCTAAATCGCCATTGGCAATTGGCGCCTGGCGAAAGTCAATTCAGGGGGAAGTCCGAGAAGCGCCTTGGCACCAGACTACTCAGGAAGTCAGGGTCGCAAGGGTCCTTTTTCGCAAGGCACTAGGCACTCAGCACTTGTCGCGTTGCGCCATTTCATTTGTTCACTTGCCTTTGTCCTGACGTGCGCCCGCCGCTAGAGCGCCTCGGAAACCGTGTTCCCGTATGGGCTGAGCGTCGGAGTCCTGTGGACGAAAGGGTGTTGAATTATGTACACCCTCCAGAAAGGACCATGCTCGCCTCGCCATCTGCCGGCTGACTAAGGCAACGGCCGTAGGTACTACTTTCAACGTCAACGCTCTCGCAACGTCCCTCCTCTGGCCACAATCACGACATGTGTCTCTCACCCCGCTTCGAGCTTGAATTCCTTTCCACTGTACTATTACTGCGGGACAGCCATGCGCTATCTACATATATTCCATTTTGTCTGGGGAAACCTTTGGGGGCGAACTCTGGTTCCAAATAGGGGTTTACTCCGCCAGCACGGCCCGTAAACGCAGCGACAAACCCGAGTGACTCCAAGGGGCAATATGGTAGAGCGCGTCGGTCCGGCCCATCGTCCATTCACTTCACTTTAGAGTTCGATACTGCAAACACCGAAGGCTAGCCGCATCTGTGCGTGGGTGGCAGCATGGTTGGATTCGCGCCAATGCGGCAGTTTGCCCCCTGAGCCCCTATTCGTCTTGGATTCGCAATGTTAGACTAGACAGATCGAGAAATCACTGCTTTCGGAGTCGCTTCTGGTCTTGAATAGTATCGTGTAGTATGGTGTCATAGAAATATTGTGAACCCAAAGGGCATCTGACGAGATCAAGGTGTTCCAATTTGTGTCTGCACTTTTTTTTCTTTTTTGCTCTTCGGTTCAATGAAGGTATAACCCAACAGAAACGAAACCTTATAATGATGACTCTTTAAATCTGCGCACGCAACCAAGTGGCCATTATACCCAATGGCCTGAAAACTCTTATATAACAAATCTCTCAATCTACCGAACTCAAATAGGCTGAATAACCTCATGGCAGCTTCCTGGCTTTCTCCGACGACTCAGGGCATCCTGTGTAAATTGTGTCTGCACTTGAATTGGGCACCTGGACATTAGTAGATTTCGGCCTGCCTGGGAGACCAAGCAGAACCATATGCCACCAGGTCCTTTGGACCGAGAGCCGGCAAGCAAAAGAAAAATGGCCAACCCATCCTTGGGAAATAGCTTGAATCGTAACTACGACGCGATGGATAGCTTGGGCAGGCCAAAAAGGTAGAAATATATAACACCGAGGAATCTCGGGTTGTCACCCACTCCAGAACTAATTCAGCTCTCTTTTATAGTTATAGCCATAGTAGTGTCGGGACAGTGGCGGGAGTCTTTCTTAGATAGCAGTGCGGCGATGGAAAGGGGGCATGGCTACATAAGACTTGAGTATGTAACACGTATAACCTACCACTTTATACCAACATTCTTTTCAATCTTTGCATCGTCTTGGCAGGCATGATAGGAAATCGAAGCTGGTCACCACTTCCTGATTGCATAACTCGCGCACTCTGGCAAGCTCCGTGTCGCCCCCTGATGCATGTTCTTTGCCGACCAGGTAGGGGTTCGCGTCCAGTTGGTGTGCAAATAAAGTATATGGAGATACCGGAACTCGGATAAAATGACAATGTGATTTCCTTTACCGGAAATGCGAGAGCTAAGGGCCGGTTTATAAGAGAGTATTCCCTTAAAGCTAATATGCTACCTTCGGTAATAGTATAATATCACAGTATAGCCAGGTCTATATAAGTTTAGGTAACTATAATATAAAGGGGATAGATAGTTCTAGTATAAAAGCCCTGCGATTAGGTTAGACAAAGACGCCGGGTTTCAAGTCCAGGAGCTATATCCACCGGCCAGGGTGACAACTCTTCGGCACTGCAACGTTTCTAGGCCTCTTGACAGAACCACTAGCACTTCGGGAGGGTTCGATGGCACTTATGGGCAAGAAGCCGGGCTAGTACGTTGTCAGCTTCGTCCACCGGATCCCAGCCGAGACCGACCTCGACCTCGACAAGTTCCGGTCCGGTGCAGCGAAGTTTGAAGTATATTCTGGGCATCGGATTCATCACGTTGGAGCCTGATGATGAGCAATGGGGTCTGAGTTGCGACAGCGATCAAAAAGGTATAAAAAAAAGCAAAAACATACAACACCGAGGATTCCCAGGTCGTCACCGACCCTAGTACTAATTCGGCTCTCTGCTGCTTATATATGGGAGAGCGGACGGGATCCCTAGTATTCAGCAGGATGTGGTCGTATGTGGCAGGGAGGTGACATTCGACAGTATATATTGCCTGAACGAATCTGCCAAATGAGAAACGCAAGCTGCCCAGCTGCGTCGGATGATTGGCCCGGTTAAAAGCCCCAAGCCCAAGCGACCAAAGCAGCTTCACGGGTAAATGCGTCATCGCTTGGCTCTGATTCGTCAATTGGGCACCGCTTGTCGTTTCTTCCCTCTGATGCGCCCCGCGTTTTGGTGGCTTTGAAGCTCCATCCTGGCATCATAGCTTCTCCATCGAAGGAATCCATCGCCCATCGTGTGTCTGAACATCCGGTTAATCAATCCCCTCTCCGCGTGGTGCGCCCTCGTGCTACTGCTCGTGGTGCCCGAGACCCGATACTGGCCCGACTCGTTGCTTTCCGTTGTCCAGTTGATCCAGTCTGCGGTGGGTTCAGCTTCGCCTCTGCTCTATCTTATTGGGGCGGCAAAATAGGCACAGAAGGAGAAGAGCAGTCTAGGTCCCTCGCGTCTTCTGATAACATTGACACTGTGGGCTGACTGTTAGACCTACTGACTTTGCGTTTTTTCTCTTCTCTCTTTCATATCCTGCCTGTGTCGGGCTTGGTACTGTCGATCTACATTTCTTCCATATATGTCCCAAGTCCTGCACGCCTCCCATCTTCTATCTTCTCGTCTCGTTGCGTGAACTCTAACTGGCCCCCCACGCTTACCCCTCCATCGCAACCCCAAACTTCGTCCTTGGTGAACCCAACAACAGTCGACAGTCGTGCATTATAATAACCCTCAGCCACCATGGATCCCAAATCTGCAAGCGTAAGCCGGCTGCCCGGTGCCTCCATTCAGTGTATTCACGACTGACCTAGTTCCCATATCCAGAACCTGTCCTTCGTCCTCAACAAGCCCCACGACGTAACCTACGCCGAACGCCCCGTGCCCGAGACCAAGGACCCGCACGATGTCCTCGTCGCCATTAACTACACGGGCATCTGCGGCTCCGACGTGCACTACTGGGAGCACGGCGCCATCGGCCACTTCGTGGTCAAGGACCCCATGGTCCTGGGCCACGAGTCCGCCGGCACCGTCGTCTCGGTAGGATCGGCCGTCACCACCCTGAAGGCCGGCGACCGCGTCGCCCTCGAGCCCGGCTACCCCTGCCGCCGCTGCGGCCCCTGTCTGGGCGGCAAGTACAACCTGTGCCCGGACATGCGCTTCGCCGCCACGCCGCCCTACGACGGCACCCTCACCGGCTTCTGGGCCGCCCCCGCCGACTTCTGCTACAAGCTGCCCGATAATGTGTCGACGCAGGAGGGCGCCATGATCGAGCCCCTGGCCGTCGCCGTGCACATCACGAGGCAGGCCGGCATCAGCCCGGGCCAGTCCGTCGTCGTCATGGGCGCGGGTCCCGTGGGCCTGCTGTGCGCCGCCGTGGCCAAGGCCTTCGGCGCCACCAAGGTGTGCAGCGTCGACATTGTCGAGTCCAAGTTGGAGTTCGCCAAGGGCTTCGCCAGCACCCACACGTACGTGTCGCAGCGCATCGCGCCCGAGGACAACGCGCGCAACATCAAGGAGCTGATGGACTGCCCCAACGGCGTTGACGTCGTCATCGACGCGTCGGGCGCCGCGCCCTCGATCCAGGCCTCGCTGCACACGGTGCGCATGGGCGGCACCTACCTGCAGGGCGGCATGGGCGCCGCCGACATCACTTTCCCCATCATGGCCATGTGCCTCAAGGAGGTGACGTGCAAGGGCAGCTTCCGCTACGGCGCCGGCGATTACAGCCTCGCCGTCGACCTTGTGGCCGCCGGCCGCGTCGACGTCAAGAAGCTCATCAGCGAGACCGTGCCCTTCAACAAGGCCGAAGATGCCTTCAAGAAGGTGAAGGGGGTCAGGTGATCAAGATTGTCATCGCTGGCCCCAATGAGAAGGTGTAAAAAGTTGAAACGGAAGTAAATCGATAATCATGACGGAATGAATACCAAGAGGATATAGCGACGATAATTAGTAATCCAAGATTGAGAACCTTGAGGGCAACTTGAAGCTGATGCTCCTCCGTACTGCGTCCCCAAGATATGTCCCAGGTGACATACGGCTCTTGTCCGACTGGCTTTAAACCAGCCTAGCACAACAATTTTCTCTAATCCAACCATGCTAGTGTCCAATGGGAGGAGACCGTGAATTGCTACATTACATCCTATTCACGCTTATGGGGCCGAAGCCTCAAAACCAGACCATGCTCAAATCATGCCCAAATACCGCGTCGTGATAACAGTAGCCTCCTTTGCCCCCTTAACCCCGATGGTGACCGTTTCGCCTGGTACAATATCGACGAGGTTGTCCTCAAACTTGACAGTGTCGTCCTCGCATTCTACTGCGACTCCTTTGACAGGTACCTCGGCACTGAGGGTCACACTCTGGCAGTCGTCGCTCAGCGTCGCAGTAAGCTGTTTCGGCTTCTGCAGGTGTAAATACTTGAGCGGCTCAGGCCAATTGACGTAGCGCGCACGCTGCTTTCCATCTTTATCAACGAGGTAGCTTGCGACAACAGCGCGAGCCTGGTCCGCCTTTGTGGGCGCCGGGACCTCGAAGGCGGCGATCTCGGTGCTTTGGTTCTGCGGCAAGAGCTTGTCCTTAGCCACCACGTCGCAGTACGTTTGGGTTCCCGTTTCGACATCCCAGGCTTTGACGATACAATCGACAGTCACATCATCGAGCATAAGATTTGATCCCCAAATCTCGATCTTGGTTTTCACGTCGACATGAACGCGCGTGTACTTGTCCCTTGGGTAGCGGTGCTCACGCCGCGTCATGCCCACACTCAGCGGCGCCATCTCGCGTTTGACGGTATAGTAAGCGTGCTTAGGCCGAAGGTAGTAGTCGCAAATAGCCCAGCTGGTCACGGGCCAGCAGTCGTTGATCTGCCAGACGAGTGCCCCCGCACAGTATTCTCGTCCGGGACCTTTCCATTGGCGTTTCCAGAGCCGATATGCTGACGCAAGACATTCGGCCTGCATCAATTGCGTGCAGTAGACAAACTGCTCCAGCGGATCGGGCGCATACCTCATGTTCTCAACAAGATAAAGCGCTATGCGACGTTCATGGCCGTCGGCCTTGTTGTGGAAATCAATGGTGGAGGACTGCGGGTATCTGTCCGGATCGTTCTTGCCCAGTGGAAGGAAGGCGTCGATTGTCTTCACCGAGGGGAAAGCTTCCATTCCGAACTCAGAGACGAAGCGCCCGATAAGTTTGTCGAAGTTCTGGTATTTCTCCTGTGTACCATGCCAAACATTCCATTGGTGAATGTCGCCAATTGTAGGGTCATGGGTATCGACACCTCCCCAGGGGCTACCAGGATGATAGTAGGTAGCTGGGATCATCTTCTTGCAAACGTCAGGGAGGATCTTCTCGTAGATGTATCGGGCAGGGAAGTCCGTCTTGAGCCAGCTTTCGGCATCATGGTTGTCCTTGTCCCAGGTGAGATTGACACTCTCGGCATATTGATAGTCCTCGTTGTTCCCTGCCCAGATGACGATCGAGGGGTGATGTCTGAGCATTCTCACGTTCTCCTCTGCTTCGCGCTCGATTGACTTGAGTAATTCGGGCCACACTGGGTAGTTGCCGCAGCCAAACATAAAGTCTTGCCACACAAGAACCCCCAACTCATCACATGCATCATAGAAAGCCTGCTCTTCGTAGATGCCGCCGCCCCAAACTCGAATCATAAGCTGATTGCCATCGGCTACTAGCTTGACCCAGTTATGGTATCTTTCTTTGCTGATGCGGGGGATGAAGTTGTCAGCAGGAATCCAGTCACTGCCGCCGCAGAAGATTGGAACATTGTTGATTTCGAAGAAAAACGAGGTCCCCGGTTGGTCTTTGAGTGCCCGCTGCACGAGTTGCGCTCTTCTGAGACCAATCTTCTTTTCAATGAAGTCGATGTCTTTTCCGTCGTGTATCAAAGTTGCCTTCACGGTATACAGTGGCTGTTTTCCGTAACGAGCAGGATACCATAGCTCGGGGTCGTGTATCAGGAAGGTGGCATTCGTACCGTCAACCTCTTGAGCGGCCACCGTGTGGCCATGGAGCACGACATCGAATCGAATTCTACCTGCCGTGCCCTCAATTGATGTGTGTGCCGTAACGGTGGCGGTTTTGAGAGACTCTTCGACGTCCACGTCTAGCCAAAAGTCCAAGAGTCTCGATGAATAGACCTCCAGATACACAGGTCGCCAAGGCCCACAGGTCAAGAGAGCCGGGCCCCAGTCCCATCCCTTTACTTGTCAATTCCATGACCTGAGTGCCCGAGGGAAGGAGGAGCTTACCCAGTGGTATTGAGACTTCCTCACGGCCAGCCTCGAGTTATCACCGTTCCAGCATCCCCATTTGTGGTCCGGGTACTTCTCTACAAGCTTCCAACCTCTCAAGTAGGCACTGTCAAACGTGATGACGAGCTCGTTGTCACCGTCCTCGGCTAGAACATCGGTGACATCCACTCGCTCGGGGATAAACATGTTCTCTGTGGCAAGGATGGTTTTTCCGTTCAGAACGACGGTCGCGAAAGTGTCCAACCCGTCGAAGGCTAGAACTGCCTTTTTCGCAGATGTGGGTGGCAGCCCATCTGGAGTGGAAAAGGTTGTCCTGTAGGCCCAGACGGACTCGCCGATCCATTGGACGTCGAGCTCATTTTTCCCGATGTAGGGATCCGGAATCAGTTTGTGATAAAGGAGGTCAAGGTGGACATGGGTTGGAAACTGCGAGACTGGCAAGTATTTGCTGCTCTCGTTGTCAACTTGCTTGAACTCCCAGTTCTTGTCAATGGGGATGACAACGCGGGGATCCATCTTGGAGGCGGGATTGCGGGGTAGGTAGGTGTGTAGGTGTGTGGCCTGGTGGGGGGCGTAGAACCATCAAGTGGGTTGAGGCAGTGCGATTGAAAGTGACTGGCAAGACGAGACTTGAAGAGACGTGGAAGAGCAGAGTTCGACTTTAAAAAATGCAATGCCTGGTCGGGTGGTTAGGAGGCAAGTCTCACTCGCTGTGGTCGGTCGAAAGGTGTTGGTTGGCGTTGCAGGGGTTGTGCGGGATGACTGACCCCGAGCTCCTCCCCTTGGGTGACATGCAAGTTGCCTACATCGTCAGGTCTTGTTGCAGGAACTCACGGTCCGAGTCGGATCGCGGCTTGGGGGCCAGCTCCACCAAAACCAGATCTCATCCGGAGCGAAGATCCCCGACCCGTTGGATCACAAGGCAGAGACGGAAGACGGCAGCAGGGCGTACGTTGCTTGAACAGGTGCAATGACATGACTGAAGAAGTCGCGCCTGAACTGTTCGAACTGGAAGTTCTTCGTGATGTCGCGCCCCGGGAACTCGCACCGGAGACACCGCTGCACTGCATATCCGTAGAAGTCGCCAGCCTCCAAGTAGACCTTCTGCATACTCTGGTTCGCTATCTCGTAGTCGCTGGCGGGTAGCCCCGTACCCAAGGGCGCAGACAGATTGCCGCCGTGGTAGTCTTGGCGGAGCTTCTCGAAAGGTTTGTCGAGGCACAGCTCGATAAGCAGCACCCCAAGCGCGAACAAGGTCTTGTTCCGGACAATACTGGGATATGGACCGGAAGCTTCAGAGTTCTCGTCCACAGCCAAAGTCACTTCTGAACATGGGCCCTTTGGGAGTATGGATGATAAGCTAGGGCAGTGCCGCCAGACACAGCTGTGGTGTTCGGAGAGGAGGTAGAGCTCTGGATCTGCATCCCACCTGCCGGCTATCCAAGGCGATTCTGCAAGATACAGAACAGCCCACGTCGCCGCCGCAGCTAGCGCAAATCGATCTCTGCGAGACAAAGGCATTTCATCTGACCTCTGACGCGTTTTGGCATCCAGAACGGTTCGTATGGGAGTCATCGTAGTTGCCTGTGGAGCTTTCCCCAGACCTTTTCGGATGCTCAAGGACTCCCCTGTACCAGAAAGCAGAAGCCGGGCATGTCTATCCTTCTTATGCAAGAATGAGCAGAGACAGTCAGCATCTGGGCCATGTGTTAGTTCGGCAGTTGGACCTTCTTCGGTGTTAACGTGCCCGCTTGACTTCTTGGTCCGATCGTAAGGGTAGAGTCGACTTGGTGAGAGAGATGAAGACTGACGCATCTCCAGATGCTTGTCTCTTATATCAAAAGACGGCCTGAACCAAGCCTTGATGGTGTTTCCTTGACGTGCAATAGGCTCCGGAACTTGCGGCAATGACTGAAGGTCTTGTGAGTTGCTATCGGCCTGTTCGAAAATGATTTCTTGCCAGCTTACATCGCCACCGGGTCCGTCAGTTGAGCACACTGCGACGTGAAACTCACCCGGTGGCTTCAATAGCTGGTCTTCGTGCCATAGGAGCTTCAGACTGGCCTGGTGGTCGTTGCACTGGCACCGCCAAGATCTTACCACAGCCTCGTGTACCTGGCTTGCCTGCGTCCGGATCTCGTTACACCATTGAGGGTTGAACTTGGTCTGGATGGTTTCTAATGTCAGGCTTGGGACATCGTGATTGAGAGGAACTTCGCTTTTTTCGAAACACATTCTCAAGGCGTTGTTCCAGGATTGAAGTTCTTCAACCAGTCTCCGCCGAGAGCTGCTCCCAAAGCCAATCTTCACTCGCTTCCATTCCCAATTCGCTCTTTCCGGTGGCTCTTCGGTCCATCTAGGCTGTACAGCAGTGAGAAACCACCCGGGGAGAGTGCATTGGAGCTAGAGTATAGCCTGAGCGGCTTGCTTACCCTTCCGTTGATGTCTATGTCTAAGTTATTCATTAACTTTTTGACCAACCCGTCCATGTGAGATATGATGTCGACAAACACTTCGTATTTCTGCGGGTATTTCTGTCGCATGAACTCGTCCAACCGAAAGCGATTGGGATCCGTCAGTCCAATACCGCGCAGCGTGATTCTCAACTGTTCCTGTTGCACGAATATATGATTTCGTAGTAGCTTGATGGTCGACCCATAGCGCCAGTACTCAGTCGTTGCCTGTAGACAACGGTGATAATTATCCATTGCATACAAGGCGATCGGCAGACCACCAAGTACCAGCCCAGCAAGCTCCATATTCGCAGACACTGCAATAGTTGACAGAATGAAGCGACTTCTGCTCGCAAATCAAGTCGGGATAGTCGGTGATAAGAGGTCTGGGTAAAGGAGAGGGGCATGCAGCCATCCAAGCAGCCTGCTCGGCGATCACCTGATCAACTGCATGAGGAGCTGTTCCCCGCCTGGTTTCATCCCAATTGAGCTCTCAGATTACAAGTCAACTGACATAATTTCTTCTTGCTTAGATGTACGCATTCATTGTAACATGGAGCGCAGTAACGCCCCTATCATGTTAGAGGGAGGGAAAGTTGCGCCAACATTGACTGAACTGTCCCAGAGCACTGCAACCGGTTTCCGCCAGTTCCTTCTCATGTGTACAAGTCATGAGAAAGCCATGCAAGTATCTGACCAAGAACGGCTACTTGTCGATTTTGGACGCTTCAGGATCTGGACCGAGCAAACAGGTGCCGCGTTGCGTGGCAGAGACTCTCTTGACGATACCCTAAAAAGGGATCCTCTACTTCGCAATTCAATCATTGAAGTCTTTCAGCAAATTTTGGCGCTTTTACGAGTCGGTAAGTCAAGCATCGACGTGCTGTTCTAATCCCATTTTCAAGCCCATGACTGAAGATTTTATGAAAGCCACTGAGATATACTCTGGTACAGCTGGCGGCCTCGCGGTTTCTGATCCATCAGAAGAAGTTCTTACTTCAGACAGCGAATACTCGGATTGCTCGGGCGTAGCTAATGAAGAGACTGCCCGCCCACGCCCTAAAGTCACCAGACTATCACTCGTTATGTCTCATATCCACGAACAGATAGGGCTGCTGTATTATTACAGTGCCATCTTCCGCCGTCCCAGGCTCGGGGGGCGATATTTACATTCAAAGTCTGACACATACCAGCTGTCAATACCGTCTTACGAGCTATCTCACGTGCGGCAGAAACTAAGCCAATGGGACCAGGTTGTGGAACAAGATTATCAGATCTATTCAACTGCCACCACGAGCACCAAATCACCTCACCCGGCGCCCACGGCCGATGAAACGCTTTCTTTAAGATTAGCTGCAGCCAACGACAGGCGACGGGAGCAGTTAAGGTATTGGTCTCAACATCCATGGATGTCAGAGGAGCAGCCACAAGAAGACCATATACTTGTTGCCGGCACAGATGATGACACCCCCGGCTTACCAGAGCCGTTCGAAGGCCATTCACAAAGCACCTTCCCTACGGCTCGCACGTTTTCCTCAGTCGCAAGGTCCGCGATATCTGAATCTAATCCGGAGGCTGTGCCTGAACGGACTGTGTACGCAAGCTCGGAATTCGATGAAAGCGGCAGGCTGGCTTCAAGAGTCCCAAAGGTCCCTGTTGAATCGATGAAGGCGGAGCAGTTCGAATGCCCCTACTGTCATACTGTTCTTGAATCATCTCAGATGAACGACCGAAACACATGGAAGTTAGTACGCATACCTGTTATGAACTCCCAAACAGATATCTAACCCCGGATAGGCGGCACGTATTCAGAGATCTCCGACCATATACTTGCACCTTCACGGACTGTAGCAACCCTGATAAACTATATGCAACCCGGAGAGATTGGATATACCACGAGATGCAGATGCACAGACGCATGTGGAGCTGTAGACTCTGTGTTTATACGTCTACCGTCAAGCAAAACCTGGCTCGCCATCTTCAGGAGTCCCACGAAACGGAATGCCAGCCGAATCAAGCCCCTTTACTTCTTGAGGCCAGTAATGTCCCTATGGAAGAGAGCGCACCCCAAAGGTGTTGTTTCTGCCATAAAGAGACATCCCTGAAGCGGGCAATGGACCACATAGCAGCACACTTGGAGGACTTGGCGCTGTTTGTACTGCACACAGCAACTGGTGATGTACCAGAAGAGAACTCGTCCGCCGGACTATCTTCCTTAGCCTCTGTAGCTGAAGACATCTGGCAGAAGGCCGAGCCAATTCCTGCGGACTCCAACTTGGCAACCCGGGAACCACCTACAATTCTCTCCAAGGTAGATATGTCGACGGAACCGATTCAAGATATACGGAGTTCCTTCGAAGATACCGTAATCTCTCCCGAGACTGTGTACACTTGCGATGAATGCAATAGGACATTTGATCGTCCTCACGAGCTCAAGTATACAACAATACCTTTGAAATAAACTTAAGTATTAAATCTGATTTCTCAAATTAGTCACCACGCGAGATTCCACGAACGACCACACGAATGTGCATTCACTGGGTGCGATCAGAGATTTGCGAGTTTAAGGGACAGGCAGAAGCATTTTGCTTCTCATTTTCCTTCTCATACGCGAAGACACGTCCCGTGTCCATATCCCGGGTGCAATAGGGGCGGCGTGTCAACGAAGGCCCTAGAGCGACACATACTTAGTAAGCACAGTGAAAGCACTCAAGAGTTACACTGCTCGAAGGCAGGCTATCGCTAGTTCAAAGGTGGCCAGGCTTTCACCAGAATGAACAACATGAGAAGCCACATAGAGCGAGAGTGCCAAAACGACCAGAGCATGACTTAGGGTTGCAGATTATTCATACGGGGTTGAGTGGCGTCTTAAATCCCCGGATCCGTTACCAAGTTAAACTCGGGTTGAATACGAATGTTTTGTGTCACTGCTGTCTATGGATATCTAGGTCTTTTCACATACTGGCTTGTCTCAAATTTGAGTCTTCGATCCATAAAGCAGGATGTATTGTTGAATATGGTGAACTGGAATTTTACAAATGTAGTAAATATGTTGTTCCTTAAGGGGGTTGGCGGCAATATCACCATATAGGTGCAAGCACCGAAGAATCGCAATGCCAGGCGGCCAAGGCCGATACAAATTGCAGCAACATGTTCCCAGCTGAAATCGAATCCAGGACAACGAACTTCGTGCCCCGGTCCTGGCCTTCGTGGAGGATCTATAGCAGGCGAGCAGTGAGCCTTTTGGATGCTGTTCCAGGATTGGCTGTACAATGCTTTGATTTCAGTCAATGTCACGCTTGTTGTCTAGCTCTAGATAGTATTTCTGTTATAGCGCGCAATGTACATCAGAGTATTGACAAATACTTATGTTTCTCTTGACGATGGAATGCCGCCACGTCCACATATTAGCTACAGGAACTTGAAAAGTCAAGCAGTGACGCAAGAATGATCCCGAGAATGATAGATAGGCTTATACAAGCATATTCCGGTAGGTCCCAAAATTTACTAATTTTCTGACAGCCAGTTTTGAAGCATTGCTGCAATCTACTACCCTGAGATATAGATTCACTTGTTGACTTATGATATCTTGTTTTGATAATTGAGGTTGATCCATTCCTGTTGATATAGTGTTCCCCCCTGAGGAGAGTAATGAAGAAAGGCAATGATATATACATCTGCTTATAGAGAATGCATTGGCACTTAGTTTGCCTATTTGGGGCATTTCCATCCAGGAGGGACGATTTCGAACTTGGTATTCTCGTACTGGAGAGGCCAGTGCATAGTACCTCCGTAGCTGTTGCACTTATTCAGGTAAGGGACGATGTCTGCTTCTGCGTCACTCTTGGGGCAGCACTATCGCCATAACATTGATTAGTCCATGACGTACTGGTAGCGAATTTGTTCTATCGAACAGAAAAAGACGCGATGTGGGAGACTTACAATAACGTCGTCTGCGTAGAGTTTTCCTCCGATAGACTCGCACATGCTGGGCTCGGTGATCCACCAGCCGTTGGGGTCCTTCTTGCTCGGGTTCTGGGGTCCGTAAAGGTCAGGGCATACCATCCCAACTTCAGAATCGCTCTGGGCGGTAGCAAAACTATATAACATTGAACGATTGTGTCGTCAGCAATCTATTGTTCGGCTTGAGAACCCTTGTCCATATGGATTGTACTTACCCAGCCAGAGCCAGGGCAGCGAGCGAGGCGAGTGAGAGGAACTGCATGTTGAGAAGCAGGTGGCGAGTATGAGAACGAAAGGGTGAATACTGAGCGGGTGGTTCTATCTGGTGAACACGAGAAAGACTTAGAGGTAAATGGAATCCGACAGACATAACTTGGTATTTATATATGTGTATGCTTGACGGACCCCTGTACTCACACTATAGTAGGCCTATAGTAGGGGAATACCATTGATCGATTTATCATGATTTGTCATTGCTAAGTCGCTCCACGAGGGTAATCTCGGCCGAACAACCATGAGGTGATGGATGGTCCTGATCGATTATGGTATGATACTGGGGAAGGTGGATGGCCGTCGGTCCCGGTAGAGCCGTGTAGGGCAGGTAGCATTCCACCGCCCGGGATTGAAGCCCCATAGGGCAAGGGCGGGCCGCGGGACTGGCCATGGCATGACTCGGCGCTGCATGACAGCGGGACAGGATGCCACCCCAGAACCTGCAATTCGATGCATCTGTCTATCGAGATATTAAACGTTATATGTGGTGCCATGCAGCTCAGAGCTGGCATGTGCCGGCATCCATCAACATCAATGCACTTCCCTTCCCACCTCCGCGGCCATGACTGCATGGGGCAAGGAACCCACAATGGCCAAGAGCACCCGTTGCAGGAGTTGAGGGGGGAATACAACAAGAAGATGAATAGGCAGCAGTGGCCGGGTGGAGCTGCGTGTATTGTGCCGCCCGGGATCTCTGATCGTTACAAAAAGGGAGAGTTTGTTGTATAACACTAGACTACTTCGCTTCTGTATAGCAACTATATTTCAGTCTCTCCCCTATCCTTTATACTAGCATTGCTTTTTCTGATCTTCGCTCATTCCCACTATGACGACCCCTATAGCACCTGTGGATGACGAGGATCAGAGCCGGGACTCGACACCGCCTTTTTCCTCTTACGAAGGGCTCATAGGGGGACCATTGGACTTGTCAAGTGAACAGAGATATTCGACGTCTTCTATGGTCTCTCGACGGCCCTCTGGAAAAAGCCGTACAGGTCATGCGCCACGCTTACTATGATCCTGAAGACCCATCGCCTGAGTCATTTTGCTGCTCCCGAACAAACGAGAACGGCGCCGAAACCTGGCATGCCGTGTCGCAGCTTTCTTTATCGGACCCCAAGGCGTCTTCGGTGACGATAGATGTGTCTTGTGTCTCCGAATGGAGTGACTACTGGTGGGAACTGAACCTCGAAAGTGACATAACATCCCCCGACTTCCCCAGTCTGGACGATGACGACCAATCTCCGGGTCCGTGCCCATTCTGCGGTCAAGTGTGGTGTGGTCAAGGGAACCCATACGCCAACTGCAAGCTGACAGTCCATGCGTCGACCGAGGGCGGACACGTCACGATTCGCGACTTCGTGACGAATATGCATCCGAGGCTAACTAGCATGCGGGAGGATCTCTTGAGGACCTTGGGGAACTGGGAGCTGCATGCCGCCCTGCCGGCCGATACCCAATTCAGGGTGCTGGTAGGAGGATGCAACCGCGTCGATGTGGTTGCCGTCCAGCAATGGCTTGTTGAGAGCAGAAGCAACCTGTTCCCGGAACACCGCTCGCCGCCTAGGAGACTTTACCCCTCACCCTCACCACCACCTGATACTACACCCGTGGGCGGCATTGATCCCCGGGTGGAACGTAGCAATGACAAGTGGATGCCGCCAGGGCTGCTGGACGCACACATATGGCCTAGCAGCTATATTCAAGGACGAGCACCAAGACGTGGTTGGCCATCATCGGAGGCAAGGCCCTAAGATAGATTCAAATCATTTATAAAGAGGAGTATAACGAGTATCATTCAGGGGGACTCCTCTACAGGGCATTCGTTTCAGTACGTCTGCCATGTGGCCAAGAAGCCGAAGGTCAGAGAGTTTCCTAGAGAGACTCATGCAAGAACCCCTTCCCCAAACGAGGCATTGTAGGAAATATTCTGCCAAAGACACTTCAGATGAGATACATTTCACGCCGCTTGACTAGGCGGCACATGTGGAAAAAAGTGTTGTTTTCAAGACTATTTGAAGTAAACCCTCAAGCCCAGAAACTGGAAACAAAAGTATCTTTTATTTTGGAGAACCCTTGTTAACTGCAGCTGCAACTGGAAATCTTAAGGCAGCAGAATATGTGAGAAAGGCAAGCATTGTGACTCTTGGGTCGCCCGAACTCAGGGGCTGTCTTGACAGTCAAAAAAGTGTAACTTTATAAATAATAATAACATTCAAAACTGATACATACGACCACATCCTGCTGAATACTAGGGATCCCGTCCGCTCTCCCATATATAAGCAGCAGAGAGCCGAATTAGTACTAGGGTCGGTGACGACCTGGGAATCCTCGGTGTTGTATGTTTTTGCTCTTCTTTTTGGCTGCGGTTACCTTCTGCGATGATAAGACTACATCGAATGCATATTTTGGAAGGCAGTCTTATCATATGTCTATTCGCCTACTGAGCCGGACTCACATCAGGGGTATTCACAGAGGGTGATATTTTTCAGCAATAAGGATTGCTACTAAAGAGGTCCACCACGTAGCTGAGCATTTTAAAGGATCGGAGATGCCTTGGGACAAAGAGGATCTACACGCTTTGGAGATTCTTTCATTTGTGATGATGAAGGGTATTAAAGCATGTGTCTTTATGTCGAGCTGGTCGAGCCGGTCGAGCCTCGGAGAACATGTTTGGCATTTCAAAGATCGCTGCGACCAGCTAAGGTGCGGACAGCCAGGGACTCCTAGACGCCGTGTAGGAGGACGTCAGACACTGCAGTATTGGAACTATAGCTCGCTACTGCCCCTGAATATCTATTCAGGGCTCATACTCACGAACTAAAATTGGACCTAGATTTAGACATAAGATGAGATCAACCAGTCTACTGCTAGGCCTTGTCCTTCTGACCGGCCTAGGCGTGTGAATCTTCGCCGCAGAAGATGATGATGTGGTTGGAGAGTAGCGCCAGCCGCGAACATTGCTCCAATCAGCTGGAGGCATAGTGGACGGGGAAGAAGAAGCCGATGATGACTGGCTTGCTGGCTAGCAACTTTCGTTCTGGTTCCGTTGGCAACCTCGTACCCTATAGTAGAACCCTCGATGGCACAGCATCGAGCTCCCAGTCGGTACAAGAAGTTACCGGGGATCTCATGTTCGTGTTGGCTTGGTTTAGAGTTGGGGTGAACAACGTCCCTTCCGCCGTTGTCTTCGAGTTGGTTCGATCCAAGGAGCAATGAATCAGGAAAGAGGAGGGCGACATATGATTCCACGCTCGCGTGTTGTCAATAACTATGCGGTGTGAGTAGAGCGGCATCCGTGACGTATTAACGCGATGACGGATCTGGATCTGGCCACCAAGCATGATGGTGGAGCGAGGAGGCCATCTCAGGGGGAGGGGGCGGCTAGGGCCCATTATAGGACGAAGTTTCATCCTATATTGCACCACTTGATTGTTTCTCCACCGCTCGCCAGGTACCCTTGCACTCCAGAGCCCGGCCATTCTGATCTGCGACTATAAAGGTTAGGCGCGCTATTGCTATTGACGGAGAATCTTGGCCATCGCCTCAAAACGGGAGATTACCATCCGGGGCACATACTAAGCCGAAGATCGACAGAAGCTTGGCTCCAGATTCATCCAATCTCACATCTTAGCTCTCCCGCCTTGTTTTTCTTTTATAGGAAAGCAGGTACATACATATATCGACTCTGGTTGAGCTAGTCCCTGCTACTTCACCTCGCATTCATTTTCAACTGATAGCATCACCCCAAGCGTCGCTCGAGATCTGCCGCATATAATCTGATTTTCAAGATGCGTTCTTCTAACCTGGTTGCTGGCCTCGCGGCCCTCTTCAGCGGCTTCGCCATGGCCGCCCCCGCGGCTGATCAGCTCGAGCCCCGAGCCGGCTCGCTGACGCAGGTGCAAGACTTCGGCAAGAACCCGTCGGGCATCAAGATGTTCACCTACGTGCCCGCCAAGCTGGCGGCCAAGCCTCCCGTGGTGCTGGTGCTGCACGCGTGCGCCTGGACGGCGAGCTCCTTCTTCGGGTCGACCAAGTACGGCCAGATGGCCGAGCAGCACGGCTTTGTCCTGGTCTTCGGCCAGACGCCCAAGGACGGCGAGTGCTGGGACGTCTCGTCGGACCAGACCCTCACCCACGAGGGCGGCGGCGACAGCACCGGGCTGGCCAACATGGTCCGCTACGCGCTGAAGAAGTACAACGGCGACGCTACGCGGGTGTTCGTGACGGGCGAGTCCTCGGGCGCCATGATGACGCAGGTCATGGCGGCCGTCTACCCCGACATGTTCGCAGCCGCGTCCGAGTTCAGCGGTGAGCCGGCGGGATGCTTCCGCACCGGCTCGGTGCGCGGGTGGAACAGCCAGTGCGCGGGTGGTCAGGTCAACAAGTCGCCGGCGGAGTGGGCGGCTCAGGTTCACAAGATGTACCCTGGCTACACCGGCGCCTACCCCAAGATGCAGGTCTACCACGGCGACGTCGACAAGACGCTCAACATCAACAGCTTCAACGAGTCCATCAAGGAGTGGTCGGGCATCTTCGGCTATCCGGGCACCGCCAAGCAGACCATCAACAACTCGCCAGGCGCCCGTCTGACCAAATACATCTACGGCGATCGTCTCCAGGGTATCTGGGGCCACGGCTTTGGCCACGTCGTCCCGACCAACGAGACCGAGGCCTTGACGTGGTTTGGCATTCTGTGTAAGTTGATGTTCCCCATGAGCTGCCTACCCTCCATTCACGTGCACTGGACTAACCACCGAATGCAGAACGTGGGAATTGCATTCTACCACATAAACTACGTGCACCAACGGCCGCATAGGGCACGCTGGTCACGTTGTAAAACTTTGTTTCGGTTGTATATAGTTGCACTTGCATACCAAAGATATATGGGAAGGAGGTTGTTGTGTTCGGGTTGCACGTCGAAGATGTAGTTTTATTCCACCAATGCAATCCCAATCGGCTATCCGTACAGCTGCGCCGGTCGCGCTGAGAAGCAAGCACCTAGTGATTAAGAAAAGAAAAGGATAGACACTGGTGAGTTGCAACAGCAATTGAATCAATCGCATGTCCAGGGCCAATCAGACGCGCCATGGCCTGATGGCATCCCACGCCCGTGGTTCGCTCGCTTGTTCGCCCTCGAAAGCCTTGTTTTGCATTGCCATTGCCATTGCCGGCAGCGGTCCTCCATTAGGGCAAGGGTGACCGGGCAATTGGTTGACGACGGGTTTAGCGTCGACCAACCTGTGACAGCGGTCGGCGAGTCGTGTGTTGCGTACGGGCTGGCGATGGGAATGCGGAGAAGGCTCAGTTTCGCCATGATTGGTGGGATGGGTTCTCTCCGCTAGTTCCTGCTGTACTTGAAACCGGTGCAATTACCAGACAGGAATTACCGGCCCAGGTCGACGGGTCGACGGGGGCCGGCGGACAGGCTAGCAGACAGACTAGCAGATAGACAAGCATTCTGGGCGTTCTACAAGCATTCTGCCCTGCACCCTGCACCGTCATGTATGCAATGTTGCCTGTCCGCAGCGCCCATTGCCGGACTGACTCGTCGTGTGCGCGCTGGGCCCCGACGGAAGAATTGTCGTAGCCAAAGCCTTCCAGTGTCGCCTCAGCTACTCGGCACGTCAGATGGATGAGCGGCAGGGATGTGTCAGCTGGGAACAAGGGGGCATCGCCAGAGATCACGTCCCACGTCCCACCTCCTCGGCCCCTGGTCCACGAGCCCGCCCAGTCAGTCCACCTTGGCCAGGCACAATGAAACACCATGGTTCCGTTCTGGGAGGCAATGCAGGAACATATAAGATGCCATGGCAATCGCCAAGCTTGGGGTTCTCTTTTTGGTCTCCTCACCACTCTCAGTTCACCTTCATTTCCAGCCAATAACACCAAGCGAGCCATAGCCTTGCTTCGCCTATTACATTCGTTTCTGTACATACACCTTTCCAGGAGAAGAACGTTATATCTCATTTCGAGCTTTTTTGTTGAACTACTACCGCCGCCGCCACCACCGCCGTCATGAAGTTCCAAACCTCCAACGCCGGCCTCGTTGCCGCCCTCCTCTCGGCCACCTTCGTCGACGCCGCCCCGGCCACCGACGCCTCTGCCGCTGCCGTCAACGCCCGCGCGGGCTGCCCTCTCCCCTCCACCTACAAGTGGACGTCGAGCGGCCCCCTGGCCCAGCCCAAGGCCGGCCTGGCCGCCCTCAAGGACTTCACCCACGTCCCCTTCGAGGGCAAGCACCTCGTCTACGCCTCGGACCACGACACCGGCACCGGCTACGGCTCCATGGCCTTCGCGCCCTTTGCCGACTTCAAGGACATGGCTAAGGCCGCCCAGACCACCATGACGGGCGGCTCCGCCATCGCCCCTACCATCTTCTACTTCGCCCCCAAGCAGACCTGGATCCTCGCCCACCAGTGGGGCCCCACCGCCTTCAGCTACCGCACCAGCAGCAACCCGGCCAACGCCAACGGCTGGTCGGCCGCCAAGCCGCTCTTCAGCGGCAAGATCGCCGACAGCGGCACCGGCGCCATCGACCAGACCGTCATCGGCGACTCCAAGAACATGTACCTGTTCTTCTGCGGCGACAACGGCAAGATCTACCGCGCCAGCATGCCCATCGGCAACTTCCCCGGCGACTTCGGCACCGCCTCCCAGATCATCATGAGCGACACCCCGCAGAGGCTGTTCGAGGCCGTTCAGGTCTACACCGTCGCCGGCCAGAACAAGTACCTCATGATCGTCGAGGCCCAGGGCGCCAACGGCCGCTACTTCCGCTCCTTCACCTCGCCCACCCTCGACGGCAAGTGGACCGAGCAGGCCGGCTCCGAGGCCGCCCCCTTCGCCGGCAAGGCCAACAGCGGCGCCACCTGGACCAACGACATCAGCCACGGTGACATCATCCGCAGCAACGCCGACCAGACCTTCACCATCGACGCCTGCAACCTGCAGCTGTTGTACCAGGGCCGTGACCCCAAGGCCGGCGGCAACTACGACCTCCTCCCTTACCGCCCCGGTCTGCTCACCCTGTCCAAGTAAACGGTTCGTCCGACTTGGGGGTGGGTGGCTACGCACCATTTTCTGTGCAGTTAGTCGCTGTTTGAAGCAAAGAGAGCGATGAAGTCGCACTCAGGATGACAGTTGCGGTGGATTCCGGACTGCCATACCGTTTTTTTGTATATTCTTCTATTTCACATGTAAATATGGACCATGGTATGGCACAAAATAAGACGTCCTATTTGGATCAATCCTCTAAGCTCTCCCAATGATGTGAAGGTGAAAGCCCGAATGGAAGAAGTAGTTCATGCCACATATTGAGTTGGTTCGCCACATATTGTCGCTTTCCCTCACCCTAAGATGATATCTATGTACTGTGCCTTGTGGTTGGAATATCGTCGCAGTCATCCACTTGTCCGGAAAAGGATTCCATTTTCGCCCTGAAACCCTCTTTGCCTGTATTGGTAGAGACAAGGCCGCGAGTTCCATCTGCCGCAGCTGTGTCTGGAGGTCTGCGAGGATTTCTTCCGTCATCGTGGCTGAATTATGGAAGACTTCGAGGCCGAGTTGAAGAAGTTGGACAGATGGGCTCTCGCCTGAGGTTTCTTCCTAATAATGTAGTGTCTCATCAAGTGGGCGATTGTTGGGGGTCCGTCGAGCGTCCCCTTCCTCCAAGCAGGTTCTGTAATGGTGCCGTGGGTAGCTGCAATAACGGTAGCAAATCTGGCTCGGGCTCAGCCCCAACACCCACAACAAGAATATGGTATATCATCTCAGTAACTTGCTCTTTCAAGGCTTGCCGGCCTCCTTCACGGTTGATGCCGCTGCTAACATCCGGCGGCAGTTCCACGAGAATAGAGGCTCGTCTCTTTGGCTTCAAGGCTCCTTCTCCCCGGCCCGTGGGGAGCATTACTCCTCCATATCGTCGACGTATCCTGAGCATTTCCCCAATTGTATGACAGAGTATCATGCTTTGGTCTCCTGCCTGGAGAGACGGGTTTCAATTGGCATGAAACGTCGTCTTGCCTTTGGCCTGCATTGATGCGGAGGATTCGGATATCATGTCTTGTGTGATGGTGGATACCCCGTAACACATTGGTAACACAAACTACGGTTTGACGAGTCACCTCCCATCCACGGACACAGGCCGGGTGGACTTGTCCTGATTGCATGTCTCCCAAAACCCAAGTCACATATTGCTACTATAGAGATGTCACGAACGAGACACCCTTTCAGCCCCTTTCTATATTCACTCGTACATAATAGTCCCTTTCACTTAACTTGTAAGGGGTGCTAGTCTCTTTGGTACCCGACTTATTGGTCCATCCTTCAGCACAGATATCTCAGGACCCTTGACCGTACCTGTAGAGACGGGTCGTACGATCTACTAGTAGGTCTTGAAGGGCGGCGGGACTGATCAGCCCACATCCTGTCGTCCCCGACGATACTACCACCACCGATAAGCCAAGAGCCTTGGGCCAGTGTCGTCAACCATCCCACTCCATCTTTTAGAAACAATCATAAGCCCGAGGCTATCACGAACCTGGAACGGGTTTCGGTCTTGTGGTTTAGTGGTATAATTCTCGCTTAGGGTTCACCCTGATGCTATCATGCGAGAGGTCCCGGGTTCGATCCCCGGCAAGACCCCCTTCCAATCTTTCTTTTGTTGTGGTATCTTGCATGTATACCAATCGTGCAACAATTATAAAGCCTCCGGAAATCCATCCACCTGTCTGCATCTTAAAGCAATCCTCGTATTAAGGATGATTTCTTGAAATGGATAGTCCTGAATTATTTCTCCCTTAGAAATTCCCTTTGCGCCCACCCCCTCCGTGTGGGGGCGCATTGGGAAGTCATTTCTCGTGATAAGCTGTCCCTTCTGAGCTCGGCCAGAAGCCTGTCTAGCGACCTCCCTTAGAGGTGCCCTCTCCTCGTGCCCTCTCAGGCTGGGGGTGCGTCTGGCAACGTTCCTCCTTAAAAATGTCCTCTGCCCCTGCCTCGTCCAGTTGAGGACGCATCTGGCAACCTCTCTCCCCTCCTCCACTCGCCCATGGGCACTCCACCACGTCCAAATCCATCAGAGCCTCCCGGCCCCCTCCTCTCCCGCGAATTCTCCCCAGACGCCCGCCACCTCCGAATCCGTTCTCCCTATGTCTGTGGCCACCAGGACCGCTTGCCATGCCGGTAAATCGATCACGGACCCGGCCCGCTTCTCCGGCCCCAGCACCCCGTCCCATCCTCGCACTGCTGGTGGGCGCCACGGTTCCGTCCTCAAGCGACGGTAATATGGCCACAGATATGTAATCGCCCACGACGAAACGCGCGTCGGCGAGCGTCTTGTTTGCATCCGTGTCCGGGTCGATTTGCTTGGCGAGTTCGGGGTCCTCCGGATCTAGACCTGGCCCGCCATCCCCTATGACGAGGCTGCCGAGTTCCTTGACCATGAACTTGCCTCCACCATCCCAGCTAGAAAAGTGGTGGACGGAAGGATTGGCGCTGCGCGTGTCGGCAAAGATGAGGCGGAAGACCAGGCGCGTGCCGATGGCGGGTTCCGGCAGCAAAAACAGGGGGACGCGGCCAAGTGGTGTGCCAGCTCGAGGAGTGTGCAGTCATCCCACGTATGAACAGTGAGATGCGGCGGAAGTCGGTGCGCAGAGAATTCGTCGGGCCTGCGAGTGGGTGAGGCGCGGCAGGTTAGCGAGAAAGCATCGATGAAATTGTATCACAAGGACCATATCTACCTGTGAAATGCACCGGTGCGATAGAACAGCTGTAAAGCGAATGGAGGTTTGTCGCGATGCTCCATCTTGTTTGTTGTCTGTGTATAAGTCGCAAGGCCTGCTTCCTCTGCTGCCAAAGGAAAGAACGGTATCGCTTCAAGTCATTATGGATGTTGATACGAATTCTTCCCAAAACGCGACCCGAGGGCTCGCAGAGGTGCCGATGAGGTTGCGAGCTATACAAGTAGAAGTAGAGGTCAGATCCGAGGCTTTGTCCTCTGTCGGCAGCTCCAATTCCAGCTGTGGAGGTTGGTAAGTCTTGTAGCTGTAGCTGTCACTGACCCTGGAAACCTTAAATCGATTAGCGCTGAGGCTCTGGCCTAGGCCTACTCTTTGCCAAACGGTCCCTAAATCCTAGCAAACGTGAACACCCCACGCAAATGTTCTAGAAGGTCGCTCACATAAACTGCATCACCAGCTGCAACAAGAGCAATAACCACGAGTCCCCAGCCTGCACAAATACTCGGCTGCCCACCATGGATTTCGCCTCCCTCATGTCCAAGGAAATCGCGAAAGCGAAGGCACCGGCCGCCGAGGACAAACCCAAGAAATACATAAGACGGTCCGAAGCCGAAGCCCAACGCGAAGCCGCCTATCTCGCCGAACAAAAAGCGCTGGAGGAGAAGCGCGCACTCAAGGCCGCCGAGAAACGCAAGCGCGAGGAGGACGCCGCCGAAGAAGCCCTTGTCCAGACGGAGAAGCGACGCAAGCTCGAGGAAGAGACGAGGCGGCGGCGCGAGGAGGCCACCGCCGAGGAGGAAC
Source organism: Apiospora kogelbergensis (assembly GCF_038363985.1). Classification (NCBI taxonomy): domain Eukaryota; kingdom Fungi; phylum Ascomycota; class Sordariomycetes; order Amphisphaeriales; family Apiosporaceae; genus Apiospora; species Apiospora kogelbergensis. Next base: position 4,210,514 of record NW_027117422.1, read on the forward strand.
GACAGCGAAGGAAACGTCTGGGGCTCCCCGAGCTGCGGAAGCAAGATAGCGCCGAATCGACGGACGCTCCCGAGGACGGCACAGAGGACATACCCGGCGAGGAGCTGCTGGCCAAGTTGCGGGAGCTGGGCGAGCCGGCCACCATGTTCGGCGAGACGCACAAAGGCCGGCTGCGGCGGTACCGCAAGCTGACGACGGTGGTGAGCCGGGGCCCGATCCCGACGACGCTACAGCTGGTGGACGAGAAGGACATGCGCATCACCGACGGCAACATCCCCGCCGACAAAGAAGGGCGCCGGTACCTGTTCAGGCAGCTGGCGTCGTACTTCACCATGGTGCTGCGCGAGTGGCAGGCGGCGCTGGCGCGCGAGGAGCGGCGCGACACTTTCGAGAGCAAGGCCGCCGTCAGCGCCATGACGCAGAGCCGCGACAACATGGTGCCGCTGTTCCGGCGCTTCGAGAAGAACGAGCTCGAAGACGATGTGCTCAAGCCCGTCGTCGAGATCGTCCAGGCCGCCCAGGAACGCCGCTACGTCGACGCCAACGATGGCTACCTACGCCTGAGCATCGGCAAGGCTGCGTGGCCCATTGGTGTCACCATGGTGGGTATTCACGAGCGTAGTGCCCGAGAAAAACTGCACAACGGCGAGAGGGGTCATGTCATGGGTGACGAAGTTACACGAAAGTTCTTGCAGAGTATCAAGAGGTGTCTGACCTTTGCGCAAGTCAGGTGGCCACCGGAGGACGTACGACAGTTGATGGGTTAGAACGTGAGGGGCAGCCCCTTTTATATCACAGTTGTATCATATACTGGCTCTGCAAGCAAGGACTCTCAAACTAGTGGTTTAGTATGTTTATGTCGCAAGACGGCCTGATATCAATAAATCAAAGGCTCTACAACAAGGCCTCGGTCGGTCACACGTGGGAGTGTTCACAGATCTGCTCATTGCAATGCCAGTCGGCTTTTGCTCCTTGGTGGGAGCCCTAATATGTACAACGCCTTCCCCTGTAGTCTGGTTTCCCCCATCTTCGAGTTCCCGGCGTTCCCACCTCTAGTACTCGGAGATCACGTCACCCCCTCCGCTTTGCTCGGAGATCCCATCGTCCCTGTCAAGATATGTCCTCGGTCAGATATTTGAAGCTCTCCTTCGCTGCGCCTCACTTGAAGCCATTGGACCGGGTCGCAGAAGGACTTACGTCTGTCTGATATGCCAAGACGCCAAAGATGGCGGGCACAACCATGGCGTAGACGATGGTCAGGCGGGCGGTACGCGGGTTAAAGCGGAAGTACTTGTGACGGTTCGTGGTCATGTCTGGAGCTACATGTTAGCCCGATTCCGCATGCTGCCACTGCGGCGCCCATGTTTCGTATCCATCCAAGTCGGCGTGGGCATCAATTGGTTCGAGGAACGGGTAGGAACGTACTCCCCAGCTTTTGGATGGCCGGGTCCATCGACATCTCTGCGAGGCGCAATTGTTAGCTCCTTCGTCTGCAACCCAATCGGGGGTGCGTGGGCGATTCGCCGTACTGTAGTGCTTGAGGCCAGCCATCTTGACGAACTGTGATTGATCGTCTTGCACTGGGTGTGGTGTTATGCGGTTTCGTGAACTGTGACGACTGCGTTGCGAGGTTTGGCAGCTGCTCCGGTTGAAGCTTGGTGGTGTTCGTCGCTGACGCTCGGATCAAGCCCCAGCCTCGAGGGGTGTTGAGCCACAGTACTTGTGCGTGGCGCAGAAGCTAGTCTGCTTTCTGCAAGCAACAGACAGCAGGTGGTGCAGCGCGGGTCAATTGAATTCCATCTTACAGAACCATGTGACGACGGGACGGCAGCTAGAGGTCGCGGAATTAAAGCCGACAGCCTGGGTTTACCACCACTGACATCTATTCCAGCGGCCTCTTGCAGATTATTGTCTGCCGAGGCTTACTGGAGGGGGTTTACTATGTTTTTAATATCAACCCTCCTCCATCTCTACACCGCACAGGCTCACCTCTTCCTTTTCAACGCGAATCCCATCGTCTGAATAACATGGCGCAACCAAAAATCAAGCTTTACTGGTACTTGCCCTACTTGCCCTCCTTGGCCGTGGCCGAGAGAGAAACTAACCCTTTGGCAGGCTTGAGAAATCCAGAGCGCAGAGCATCCTCTGGCTGTTGGAAGAACTCAAGCTGGACTATGAGCTCGAGCTCTTCCATCGTAACAAGGAAACCATGCTTGCGCCTCCCGAGCTGAAACAGATTCATGCCTTGGGCAAGTCGCCGGTCATCTCTATCACACCTACAGATGCCGCCACCACCGGCGCCAAGCCCATCGTCATCGCCGAGACGGGCTTCATCACGCAGTACCTCTGCGAGCACTTCGCACAGGGCGGCGCTCTCATGCCCAAGCGATACCGCGACGGGCAGGACGGTCAGGCAGGCGGCGAGTCGGAACAGTGGATGCGCTGGCAGTACTTCCTGCACTACACCGAAGGCAGCCTTATGCCCGTGCTGATCATGGCCATGGTGCTGGGCAACCTTAAGGGCCCCAAGGTGCCCTTCTTCGTGCGCCCCCTGACCACCATGATCGCGAACCAGATCTTCTCCGCCTTCGTCTTCCCCAACGCCAAGACGCACCTGGCCTTCCTCGAGCAGCAGATCACCACCTCCGGCGGCGACTACATGTGCGGCGCCCAGCTCACCGCCGCAGACATCGTGCTCGCTTTCGGTCTAGTTACGGGCAAGGACCAGTTCAGCACGTTTGGCAAGTGGGAGCAGCCGCCCGAGAAACTGTACCCCAAGCTCTGGGCCTGGATGGAAAGGATGGAAAAGGAGCCAGGGTACCAGAAGTCGGTGGAGAAGATCAAGTCGATCGACAGCAGCTACGGAATCAAATTCCCCTAGAGGCGTGGACGTACCAAGGAGCAGCCAGTACTCAATCGACTTTAATGGGAGATGAGCGATGGAGTCGCGTTCGCCGAAGCACAAATGATAAATTATGTAGCATAAGTGAAGATGGAGTCGCAAGACGACTCATGAATGTTACTTTATCAATCGTGCGTCGCTCGAATACCAGAGTCATCATGAGTATCAGATTATATCACCCAGTTTCCCATTACGCAGTTCAAAGTTCGTGTCGTAGGCGTCACATACGATCGTGGTATACGTACATGGATATATGCGGGGAGACGTCAGCTCCTTCTTGTTTGGGCTTTGGGATGCTACCAAATAACGGGTAATGGGGCAATGGCGTCAGCCTACTAATTCTTCCGCGGAGGTTCTTCTCGAAAAGACCTCGCCATACGCTTCCATGAAGTCTGTGCTAATACTCCTATACTCCTGATGTACCCAAACTAGGCTGAAGAACAACTGAGAGATTGTCAGAGTGAGTTGTGAAGCTATGGCGTCTAAAGACGCAGATTGTCCTTCTGTGTCGCCTCCGCCCTACGAGGCAAGGGCCTACGCACATCACCGTCAACCACGCTTCAGATGCAGATCACGCAAGGCTTGTTCGATCCCAGTCTTCCTTGGCCTAGTTCTCGCTCTCGGCGTCTCGTATTTCTGCATTTTGCTTGAGAGAGGGGTGGTCATAGGTCGCAGGCCAACCAAGGAGTTCATCTCACCGATAGCCACCGCCAGGTTCGCAGCGGCCTTGGTGGCATGTGACGCTCGTAATAGTCGCCCAGCCGAGCCCAGTCCGGAGAACAGAGAGGCAAACTCGAGATGGAATGCGGCCCGAGGGCAAGGCGAGACTGTTATCTTGCGTAATGCGACCCTGTTCGACGGAGAGTCTTTCATCTTGGATCCTGTCGATATTATATTCTCCAAGGGTCTCATCACATCCGTCATGCCTTCATCAAGCGAAGACCTAACAATCGAAGGGACCAAGGAATTCAACCTTCGGGGTAGACATGTAACACCTGGCTTGGTGGACATGCATTCGCATCACACGACCGGATCGTGGCCGGGAACGTCTCCCAGTGAAGATACCAACGGTAAGTATTGCTGTGACAATGACCATGAACCTATATGTCAGAGTTCGCGGGGAGCTAAAACCCCGGTACAGAGATAAATCCCATGTTCGGCACACTTACGCCATTCCTGAGAATCATTGACTCGATGAAGGCATATGACAAATCAACCAGAGTCATCGCCTCCGGTGGAATCACCACCAGTCTCATACTTCCAGGCTCGGCCAACACCATGGGTGGAGAGGGGGCCGTGGTAAAGAATGTGCTCCAGTCGGGGGACTCGGGCGAGTACGTGGTTGAGGAGATGCTGCTCGAGCGCGGCATCCCTGTGCAAGACCGGCACCGCTACATGAAGTTCGCCTGCGGTGAGAACCCCAAGCACTCGTACGACCACGTCCGCTTCGGGCTGGCCTACATCCTGCGCCGTCACTTGAGCCGAGCCAAGCAGTTGATGGAGAGACAAGATGAATGGTGTGAGGCGGCTGCCGTGGAGGTATCATTGAATGAGGAAACTACCGCGACAGAGCAGGCCCATCTCCCAGAGGATTATCCCGAGGAGCTCGAGCTCGAATCCACGATTGGTCTCTTGAGCGGTCGCATCGCGATGCACAACCACTGCTATGAGTCGGAAGATATGGAAACCATGCTCCGGGTCACTCGGGAGTTCGGCGTACGGGTTCGCGCGTTTCATCATGCTATCGAGGCTTGGCAAGTCCCCGGAATGCTGAAGGCTTACGGAGAGTAAGTTGCTTGCTGTGGTTTCAGGAGAAAGGGGGCACCCATACTGAACAGGTTTGGCGACAGAAACATCACAGTTGCAACATTCGCGGAAATAGCATTATACAAGCAGGAGGCCTACTATCCGAATCTGTACGCTGGTGCGATATTGGACAAACACGGGGTTCCAGTTGCATACAAGTCGGTAAGACACACTTACAGCTGAGCTACCCCGTGACGCAAGGATATTGACGTCAAAGTAGGACCACTTCTTTGAAAGCACCAATGCGAAATATATCCTGTATGTTCGAAACCTCATATTACATGCCTGAAATATTGAATTCACAGGATCCAGATCACAGGCGGCCGTCGGTCATGCATTCCACCTTCCTGCCGAGAAAGCGTTACAAGCGGTAACTTCAGTGCCGGCGAAGGCCATCGATATGGCGCACCGGGTTGGCTATGTGCGCAAAGGGTACGATGCCGATATAGTTGTTGTAAGTGTATATCTTTAGGACAAGTGATAGCTATCCTGACATGGGCCAAAGTGGGATTCACATCCATTATCCATCGGCGCCACTCCGCAACAGGTCTTCATCGATGGGGTGGCCACGCTCAAGTCTGAAGATGTCGAAAAGGCAACTGGGTCATCCATGGATGCACACGCAGCTCCATTAGCCCCTGTTGATGAGCCAAAGATGCGTATCAGGAAGACAGGGAAGGAAGTCGACAAGTTCTGCACCTCAGCAAGGAAGAAAAGCCAGAGCTTCGTCATCCAAGGCATCAGAAAATCCTTCCTAGACAACTACCCTCAGCTGACTAGAGGCGTTTCGATCTCAGGGGGATCAGCAGTAAACCTCACCTTGGTCATTGACAAGGGCCAATTGTCTTGTCTGGACACCCACGACGTGTGTGAAACAGCCGCGGCTTCAGTGGCCACCCATGGAGGCAGTGATAAACCCATATATGTGCAGCTTCAGCACGGGTATCTTCTCCCTGGCCTGACGGCGGTAACCAACTTGATCGGCCTCAAGGAGATCGCCACGCAAGCGTCGACCGGAAACGGAGCCGCCGCGGTCAAGGAAGTGCGGGATCCCGAGTCCATCGACCACGCCAAGTACGGTGCCTACCTCGAGGGCAAGGGTTTCGAGCGGGCGCGCGTGGGCGGCGTCACGCGTGTCATCACACCGCCCGAGCTGGGATCAGACGGGATGCTGCAAGGGGTCTCGGTCGGCCTCAGAACCGGTGGCAGACGGACCCTCCTCGACGGGGGCATCTTCCGGAGCGACGTAGGCTTGCACGTCGTCATCGGCAACGCGAATAAGGCCAAGGGAAGCGTGAGCCAGGCCATCCAGACGCTCAGGGTCATCCTGAAGGAGAACAAGGGGAAGGCCAACGAGAGCGCGTACGGGCTCGTGGCGAATGGGCGCATGCCATTACTCGTATCCGTGGTGAATTTGGTATGTTTTCTATTGTCGATCGATTTTAACGGTCTTAAACAAGAACACAGATATAAGGAAGACAGCCTATAGTACTGACCTGTGCGTCGTCAAATCATACAGGCTGCTACTCAGCAGATCATCGCCATCAAGCGAGATTTTCCCGACGTTAATATCGTTCTCAACGGCGGACACGCAGCGCCTCTGGTAAGTGGTTGCGCAAAGCACCCTGGTCTAGCCGAAAGAAAAATACTCATTTTCTCTCCATCCCATACAGGTTGCTACCGAACTTGCCAATGTTGGGATTTCCGTCATTCTCTCAGCTACACGGCCGGGCTTTGCTACTTGGGAGGGCAAGGACTACCTTGTAGGGCCTCCTCTGACACGTAGCCCTGCCAGCGTTCTGAGCGAGGCAGGCGTCCTCTACTCTATCGCGGTGAAGGGCGACTGTATGTTTTTCTGTCTTTCTACTGTCATTTTTGACCCATATCCCAACCTTACTACTGTATGATTCAATTCTGTGATAGGCCAAGGCCTCCACATTGACTCCTGGAAGCCGTGGCCTGTTTTCTCGCATTTTCGCTTATTTTCTCTTTCGTTTCTTTTTCTCAACTCTAGATCTAGAGGCTCTTGCTGACCCGAAGTTACCCCAGTACCCGAAGGCGACTCCCGAATACAGAGCCTGGCCCTCGAGGCGGCATGGGCTGCCAAGTACGCCGGACTCAGCGACTACGAGGCCGTCCAGCTGGTGTCGAAAAACACGGAAGAAATCCTAGGGCTGGAGCCGAGCAGGGACCTGGTGTTGTGGGAAAACAACCCGCTGCAGTTTGGTGCCTCCGTGGTTTTGTCATTTGAGGCGGATCAAGAAGGAACGCTGATGGTGGCGACGTGCTGGCCGGATGATGATGCGGATGACACCATCTGAGGCACCTGGCCTATGAATGTAACAAAGGTCTCTGTAGAGGCAGCCCATGGTTAAGCACCAGCCACTGTTATCAAATTGTGACTTCAGGGAGAAAGATAGGATGGGTTTCGTTTAAGAGCGGTTGTCCTACCGAATGGTGAAAGACGCAGCCACTACCGCTTACAGGAGAATAGGGGGATGCAGTGTTTAAGTGCCACAGAATGTGGTTGAACCTCATATTACTAGATGCATTCATACTCCATAGGGCCAGCTTGCGAAGCTTGACACTCGCACTTCGCCCATAGAGGCCAAGTCTCAAGTACTGACTGGCTGGCCAACGTCTTGCAAAAGGTAAACCATCTATCACAAATCCATATTTATCCACACCCTTGAACGCCCGCAATGCCTCGCTAACTGCCAATTACCAAATCCCATAAGGGCTTTATCCAGCGGTAGACTCGGCCTGACTTAACTGCCTCCGTGTATCATCGAACCAGGTCTCGCCAGCAATGCCGGGCAAGGCGCTGCCTTGACTCTTTCGATTTCCCTTTACTTCAAGGTCGGCGGCCACAATGTTCATTCGTCGTATTCGCTCCAGAGCTTCAGTCTCGTAAACCTTGGCCGTCTCGAGTCCCTTCTTCTGCATCTCAATTCTGTCGTCGGTTGATACGGCAACCAAAAGCTAAGAAATAAGTCAGCATACAGCCCAGCAACTGGGGTACGAGTCCGATTACCTTGTCAATGGTGTTGATCCGAGCCTTGAGCTTGCCGCTCCGGATCATGGCGATGAGCTCTGATTCCAGCGATTCACCTGGTTTGGCAAAGGACTTGTGCATGCTTTCCAAGGTAACACATGAGAAGGGAATGAAGTATTGCACAATGCATTTATTGCGAATGGCTGAAAAGATTGCCGGCACATGCCCCTGGAGGTGGATATCCAGCAGATAATCGGCTCGATAGCTTTCGAGGATGGAAAGACATGCCGAGTAACGGCCATTGACGAACATGGACACAGCCTTTCTGATATGGGGCTCCAGCTCCAAGTAGTTCCGGAAATTCGAGTTATCCAGAACGCGGGATTGCAGTTCTGAGCGGTCCATCGAGGCAAGAGCCAGTAGGCCACCGTATGTGGCTACGTCGTTCAAACTCATAATGTCGTTGCAACTCTGGCAAATCGAAGGATCTCCAACCTCGAGGAAATTCCTGGCGGCCTCATAGAACTTGTCGGAATGCAGGTTTGCGATGCCCGTCACCAGCTTTTGGAATGGCTGGTGAAGCTTCTGCTCATCGTCACTCATGCCATTAGTCATCATCTTGCCGACGTTTGCTAGCACACTCGGCCAGTCACGTCTCTGGAGGACTATGCCAATAAGGTGCTTAGTAACGATCAAGATATGAGCCTGCGTGCTGGCTTCAGGACGCATGCGAAGGTAAGCGTCTGATGCGGCTGCCAGCTCGCCGACTTGCTCGAGATGCTCTCCCAAGTCACGCAGACCGATCTACTCTTGACATTAGCCACGTGAACTAGAGACTCCAGCCCGCGTTAACAGCTTCTTACCCGTATGCTCTCCTTCACTAGGTTGTTCTTGTACTGCTTGAGCTCAGCCTCCAAGCGAGCTGTCTCAATCTTGTTCGCCTTTTCCGTCATCTCGACCCAAGCGGGGTCCCATTTGGATTCGGGCTCATTGGGAGCGGCGATTCGGATGCATTCCCATGCGTCGCGATATCTCTGAACATCCTTTCCCTTCTTGGCCTCGGTAATGGCAGCTTTAAGGGCGTCGACGCATAAGGGCACTGAGCTGCGCCCAACCAAGAGCAGGCGGTCGAAGCAGGTGCGTCCTAAGATAAGGCTTGTCAGTATATGCCAGAGCAGTACACTGGCGGGCGGACAAGACTGTTCATACCTCGGTAGTTGGCAATGTAGAGGTCAAGATCAAGCTTCGGTGTCTCTATTGGGCGGTGTCAGCTCCCGACGTACAACAGTTGCCGTCTAATATAAGTGGAATGCGGGTTTACCATTCACAATGACGCCGCTTTGATTCTCGATAATGGTGAAGAAGTGTAGAATAGGGTCGGCCGACGCCATCTTTGCTAGACGATCCAGCGACAGGGTTGCTGCCAAACGTCTGTCATAAAACCGTGGGGTTTGGATGGCTGGAGGTAGCGGTCGTCCAAGATGCAAGTCGAGTTGTTGGGACGTGGTATTCACCAAGGGTTGGAGAAGGATAAAAACAAGTAGAGGATGCCGTCGCGAGAGGGAGTTGCACAATGGAGAATACGATGCTCAAATGCGCATACTCTTGGTGTTTCGATGTTGTGTTGGTGAATGGTCGTATGCAAGAGATAATGAATTGACTGTCTGCAGGCGCAAGGCAGACAAGCAAGCTGGAGTGGGGATTGGCGGGCGTTGGAATGCGCGGCGGATGCGGCCTCTACCTTCGGGATGGAGGGGTAGCTTCAGCCTCTTGACTGCCTAGCTGCTAGGCAGCTTCTGTCAGCCACCACAGTCTCGTCACACTTCTAGGCACTGATGATTTCCGAATTCCGTGACTGACTCTTCATGGGCCACTTCGTACTCGATCGGCCTTACAACACCACCATACATACATGCCTGGTGCTACCAATTTTTATACCAGCACGACACGCCTTTAGTGCTGCTAGTAAATCAGGGCTTGGCATGCTGTGCTGGCTCCCTTGACACATGCAAGCACCCCCTAAACAAAATACTCTCAAACCTGATCGTAGACAGCAGTGACCTCACGAGTCGCCTGCTACCCTGTGATTCCGCCCAGATTCCCAATTCAGATTAGGAAGAATCTGTGGTGTGATTTCGGGCGGGACGCTCCAATCATCTTATTGTGAGGAATGGACTGGGGGGTTCGTCTACTGCAAGACCAGTGAGGAGAAAAGCTCCCAATCAACTGTGCGGGAGATACATTCACGGCAGGTTTGTGTGTTGACTCGAAGACCTGCTCTAGCTCTCTGACTCTTGGTTGGCCCAAAGCCAAACATCGGAAAGCCAAGGTATGGCTTGCAGTATGCCGTACTGCAAAGGAAGGCGGCCGGGGAAGGGAACACATTTCCGTCTCTGGCAGGTCCGGCTCTGGGCCGATGGATCTTAGGGAGATTGGCCGTAGCCGTGGCCGGCAAAATGCTTCCAAGTGCCCATCGCATGCGGCGTCCGTTCCTGTTGCACCTGCTCACAAACGGGCAGCGGGCGTGCCACCCCGTTGTGGAATGCTACGATGATGCGCCGGGTTTCCACTATTCGCGCCGGATCACCGAAACCGAAACATGAGACTACAATCCGGCTATCCGGCACAGGCGACCCTGGTACATTGTCCACACTAAATGGCGCCAAGCCTCGCAGAACGCAGGTAAGGACTTGGCTCAGTCTTTTTCCCAACATTGGAGGCCGCAAAACGGTGATGCTCTGGCTCCATTGCCCGAAAATCAAGTCGGCTAGGTTCAAACATGATCCCTGATAGGCTACGGAGTAGATAGGATAGAGAATGCACTCCCTCGCCTCGGCAACACCTGTCTTGTTATGTGGTACAACTACACAGAGTCTCTAGTTAAACGCAACACCAGTAGACCAGACACCGCAAGCCCCTAGCCAAAGCCACCAGCAGCCGGGCTAGCTTTTGGACGCCACTCCCACATCCCGAGAGAAGTGCGGGATGCTGGGTTGGTCATAGCATATGTATGGAAGCAAGCAACCCACTGGACTTATCCCGAGGTTGAGTGCCTAAGGCAAAGCACACAGAGGTGGAAGTCGGAACTACCAGATGAGATCAACCAAGCAGGATATGTTCCTCGGAGATTAAAGCCATTGGCTCGCTTACATGGCGGTATTGACGAGTGTTAAGTGCATTGTGACAGAAGCCTGCCCGGCAGTTATGACCTCTAATCGTGTCAGACGCTTGCCGTTTGCCAGGCCAGTGCAGTGAGTTCAATAGGCCGGTAGGCCAGGTTAGTTGACTTTGGGCGTTTGGCGGTTCGACAGTAGGGTCTGACAGGCGCACGGAAATACGTTATGAATGGTGCCAGTGAAAGGTGTGGTGGAAAACAAGGCACTTTTTTTTAGCGAATCTTCATCGCCAGGTGGCTGCAAGGACGCCCGAAAATAGAAGCAACTCCCCTGCCAGCCTAAATTGGGACAGTACATGTAGTACTGAGTAATGACGAAATACAATATGATGCTAACGCGAGAAATGTCGTACTTTTCTTATGGGATTATGAACCCCATTTTGCGGTGCTTTTTCTCTGTCGTTCTGTCTAGTGATCTTGTCTTGAGATCTACATCGGTGCCGGGTTCTGCACAAATTGAACCAGTCCTCGTTGTTGTGGTGTCTGTCGTGTCGTTTGCTCAAACATGATCTTGGAGAGGACGGACGCAGATCTACTACATACACTGGGTTCCTCGGACGGTGACGCACCACAAATAGCCCCTGGGGATTTCAATTCAAGATGGGCGCCCCCTGGGCTTACATACTTGGGCGGAGGCGGCTGACTCCAAGTCTCCAAACTCCTTGTTCCCCCGCTCTACGGGTTTTGTCAGGTCAGAACGCGGGCCCTTCTGGTCCGCAAGCGCGCCCAAGTCGACGCAGAATCTACAGTATGTGGGTGGGTGCACGATCGATTCGCATACGGTGCGGGCTTCTTCAGTGGCGCGCCGCGGAGATAATCGATGTGGCCTTGTAGCCAGTGGCTAGCTAGGACCAGCCTCAGTAACGGTTGGTCAATGGATGGATACAAGCATGCATTCTCGACCACTACAGCAGAGAATTCATTCGATTGATTCCATACCCAGTCGCCAGTAGTACTACTACCAGATGCCGATGACCAGGCCGGACCTGTCGAAGCTAACTGTACCTGAATCCCACCCACCACCCCCCAAATCTACGTTTGAATCAGGGCTACAGTGGAATATCCGCCACTAGGCCGCAAAACCGATCAGTTGCCCCGTCTCCGATTGGTCTTGACTCGTACCCAGCTCCAGCCAGCTCCAGCTGCTGCACCCATTAGCCATCAATCAACAGTACATCTACACTGAAGACGGTAGGCCCGTGGCGTGTGGATGGACGTGGTGGTGCGTGGGCCATGCACCATGGAATACGGTATGTATGTATGTACGTACATCCCATACCCATACCCATACCACTTCACTTGTTCTGCATACATTCAGTACCATTGATCCATAAACTTGCCATAACATTCAACACAAAGACACCGCGTGCAGGGCCTGCTCCCAGGACTGCCTTGACTCGATTTTTCCCTCTTCTTCCATGCATTCCCCATCCCCCCCTGCCGCCAGGACCTGAAGATCCGAAAGACCTAAAATCCTGAAATCTCCCTTTGTTTGGCTGCTGGCTGCCTCTCTCTTCAATTAACCCCTACCAGCTACCGGCGCCAGGGTACAACTCCTACACAATCTTTATTCCACCCCGTTCTAAATCTGCCTTTCATTCTACCTACGTAATTGCACGTCGAACTACGCTACTACCGTCCACTAGTTCTGTCCCGTTCATATCTCAGTTCCATCCCCCCTGTCTCCAAAAGTTCAACTACCTGACGTTAACCGATACTACCACTCACTCGCTACCTGACTGGACTACCTTCTCCTTCTCAATCAACCAACGACACTTCTTTCGTAGCGGCATCTGTTCCGCTGCCACCCAAGACGCCCGACCCAACCGCACCTCTCTAGTTTCCTCATTCACTCACTTGCTCAACCACCGACTCGCCCTCACACCCTGTACTCCCCATATCTGCTTGTTCTACTGGGGCGTTTTTCTGCAATGCGCGGCGGTGCTGGGTCAGTTTAAATCAGCCAAAAACTTTTGCCTTCTCCAGTAATTCCCTTACCTGACTGAACAGTGGTCTCGGGTAATCGGCCCCAATTAATTCATTTGGGTACCTACCAGCGCACTTCGTTCCTCCTCTCCCTCTCTCCCATGAGCGGGAGGCTGCGATTATAGGCCCGCGGCAATCTCGTCCATGATGCTAGGGAGGCATCTCATGTCGATTATACGAATCCAAGCATCCCACAAAGGACGCGCCTTCCCAAGAGCGATCCAACAACCCCACCAATCGTCGTCATCCGAGGGAGACGGCTACCCCCACCCAATCGACTCTAGCCATGCCTCCCTCATCACAACACTCGCAGACTCTCGCCTCGGTCCCCGAGTCTCCCATTAAGGGCGAGCATGTTGACGTTCCCGATCTTGACCTGTCCGATGTCGAGGATGTTTCCGATGGCCAGTCCGCAGACGAGTCGTCGGGGAACCTATCGCAGCAGAAGGGAAAGGGCGTTGATAATGGCGAGACTACGTCTGCACCGCTGCAGAAACGGCGAAGGGTCACCAGAGCCTGCGACGAATGCCGGAGGAAGAAGATCAAGTATGTCAACCGTCCGTATAAATAAAACTGGTCCAGCTTTGGCCCGAGCCGAGTTGGAGAAGGGCTATGCGCTCGTTGCGCGGCATGCCGCAGCACACGCGCCAACTGCCAATGCCATATCCAGTCTTCTACTAACCCTCGGTTTACAGATGCGATGGCAAACAGCCGTGTACCCACTGTCAAGTCTACAGTTACGGTAAGTAGTCTCATATCCGAACTCGCCCCTATGTGGCTTTGGATATTGATTCAGTTGCAGAATGTACCTACGACAAGCCCTCCAACCGTCGGAGGAATCCGGCGCCCCAATACATAGAGGCTCTCGAGAGCAAGCTACAGCGTGCAGAAATGCTGCTTCGCAAGTTCATGCCAGATGTCGACCTCAACGACCCCAGCCTTGATCCTTCAGTGCAACAGGAATTCCGCATGCGAGATAAGGCCAGAACACAACGGCAGCGCCTCGTGCTGGATGACACGTCCTCGAGCTCCTCGTCAATGCTGAGTGGACAACTGATGTCCATGATTCCCAGCCTTGGCTCACTTGACCTCAATGACAAGGGCGATTACGACTTCCACGGCGTCTCTTCGGGCGCAGTATTCTTCCGAAGAATGAAGGACCACTTCCGCACGCTTCTCGGCCGCGATTACCAGGTTCCTTTGCACGCTCGCGGCCGGCGATCCGGTAACATACTTGGGCTTGATTCTCCGAGATCGTCAATGAGTTCGCGATGGGACATGCCAACAACAAGCACCAATATATACGATATGCCTCCACTCGAGGTCGCGCGAACACTATGTTCATATTCCTTGAACTATGCGACCTGTCTGCTGCGCATTGTTCACATACCCTCCTTCATGTCTTTGCTGGAGACTCTTTACGCCAAGCCTACGCATGAATTCGATCGTAACGATAATAAAAACCTGGCGCTTGCATACTCCGTCATGGCTTTGGGGTGTATGTACAACGTGCCGGATGGGAAGGACTCAGCAAAAGGCAAAGCCTCCCCCTTATGAGCTGGCCATAGAACAAGGGTATGAAAGTTTCTTGCTGTACCCTGTGATTCGTGCTAATCTGACCTGAACAGGCTCAAATATTATACCTCCGCACGAATATTACTGAATGATCCTACCGAATGTCGAGATTTGGCATCCCTCCAGGCGCTCCTGTTCCAGATTTTTTTCATACAGTCCATGTCGAACCTGAGCACCTGCTACGGATTTGTTGGAATTGCTTTACGATCCGCCTTGCGGATGGGACTGCATCGCAATCTGTCCAACCTCAAACTTAACCCCATCGAGACGGAATCGAGACGGCGGGTTTTCTACGTATGCCGCCAATTGGATATATATGTTTCTGCGCTCCTCGGATTTCCCATGCTACTGAACGACGACGACGTCGACCAGCTGCTACCGACGCCAGTTAATGACGAGTATATCACGAAAGATGGCATTCTGCCCGTGCCGCCTGGAACACCGTCCTTCTTTGAGGCCTTCAACGCGCATTCCCGACTGATGGACATATTGAGCCAAATCATACGCCAGGTCTACCCATTGAAAGGGATGGATAGCGTCGAGGAAGGCACAAAATCCAGTGCGTCGTACATGATCAAGTACTCCAAAATCAAAGAGATGGAGAAGAAGCTCCAAGAATGGTACGAGGAACTTCCGGTTGCCTGGCGGCCAAACTCCTCGGGTACGGAAGAGGTTCTTCGGGTCCGAAATCTGCTCCGATTTGCATACGCACACGTACAGATGGTACTGTACCGACCTTTCCTGCATTACGTTTCTCCGCGAATCTCGGCGGGCAAGAAGGTTGACGATCGCGCATATGCGTGCGGCGCTGCTGGTATCAGCGTTGCCCGAAATATCATGCAGATAGGAACCGAGATGCGGAAACAGGTTTCCCTGGTTGGGCCTTATTGGTTCACCTTTTTCACCGAGTTCTTTGCCATCATATCCTTAATATTCTTTATATTGGAGAACAAGGAAAAGCCTGGGGTAGTAGATCTTATGGCCGATGCCGCGGCAGGAAGGGAGATGATCAGCAAGCTTGCGCCAAAAAGCATGGCGGCGGATCGCATCACGAATGCGCTCAATGTAAGTTTCCCCTTGTCTGGTCTTTTACATACGGGCTTCTAACCGTCCCAAGGTCCTCTTTGAGGGACTTCCCGACGATCTGAAGAAAGTCCGAGTTAAGTCCTCGGCGCCTTCGAAGAAGCGTTCGGCTCCTGGCGCAAAAGGCGGTGCCATTGCAACTCCATCGCCCCCGGTTCTGCATACGCGAACGCACCGTCGTAAGGATGACACCAGCCGTTCAAGAAGCGGTTCAGCCAAGCCCGCCAGATCATCAGTTGGGCCGGGCTCATCTCACGTGTTCCCCGACGTCATGGGTCTGCAAACTCAGGACCTTAGCTCGTCGAACTTCTCGCCGACGGTTCAATCCATGTCGCCTCTGGAACTGGCATCGGCAACGAGCAACAATGTTGACGCCTTTTCTACGAATGGCATGCACCAACAATCGCACCACAACATGCACCATGGAACAAATGGTGATATGAATGCTCTCAGTAGACTTGGAGGCATGGTGTTTCCTCCGGAGGACCCTCTGGCGTACCCCAACCAACCGAGAGCCGACTTCGGTTTCCAACAACATATGAGCCCCTCACTCAACCCAAATGTCAGTCACGCGCCCGATCCGTCGCAGTACTTCACGACGGGACCGTATGACGGCATCGAAGGCCAGCTGATGGGCCCACTTCCCCCTTATCTCATGCAAACGCAGAGCCAGGCGGTGTTCGACTTCCCCTCGCAGATGTACTCGGACCCGATGTTCATACCGATGCAGCCCAGTCGGCCGTCCATGCAGGCTCCGCCAACGCAGCGTCTTTCCAGCCTCCAGCAACGACAACTGGCAGCGCAGAATCGACAACACGACACGACGCTGGAGACGTTTGCAAACACGCCGTGGTCTGGGATTTTCCCACACCTCGACTAGAGTGGAGCGCATATAGATACCCTTGTAGCGATTTGAAAGAAGAAAAAACATAGGGAAACGGAGTTTGGTGGCAACCTGGGCGGATCATTGGGACGCATGGATGGACGGCCAATTCGGCCGGCATAACACCTTGCGAAAACGGGGAAACGGGACCCATGTACAGTTATCCGGGACATACACGATAACGTCAGATGGTTGACGTTCTTTGGCGTGGTAGCTACGACGTTGCGAAGGTGAAGTAGGTACGAGAAGAAACTGGTACACTGCTTGAGTGGCCTCAACCAGGCTATGCACGACGGCCTCGGGGACGGGTATTAAGAAGTGGCGACGACCAGGTATTGCGGCTTGGTAGGTGTGAGTTTTGACAACGACGCATGCTAGTTGCACTATGAATACGGCGCCGATCTTTTGGAGGGTTGCCCAAGGCACAAACAGGTAGCATCATGGCTGGCAGTTTCGGTTCTGTTCGTCTTGTAGGCGTTTGGTTGGTGTCACCAAACTAACGAGACTGCATTCTGGCATTTGAAAAAAGAGCCTGGCGATATCGTCACTTCATGTCCTTGAACGCCTGCCTGTCTTGGGCTGGCATGAATCATGCGAGTCCTTGTACATGTAATATTATAAATACAACACGAAACTTATAGACCCAAATAATAATCATTGGATTAATCTCTACGGTAAACCATGATCAGTATAAGTGTAGATGGATGGATAGTGGACGTGAATCGTAGTGAGACGACTGCTGCAGGCACTTCTTGTCAACCAACCCCAGCTGGTTGCTAGTGGGCGGGTGGTGGTGGCAGCTCAACGTCGTCTCCAAAGCGGACCTATCTCCAATCACCAAAACACCTGCCAGATACGGCTTCTCAACTTACACCTACACTTACACTTGCATAGCAAAAGGAAGTCCGATGTATATGTATGCACAACCTATGTAGATTTGAGATCTCTCTGGCAAGTCCCGGACCTCAACCCACTTGACCTACTACGACGATCCTGTCTACTGCCTCGTCCGACGGACCACTGCCCTCTCGTTGCCATTCACCCGTCGCCCACCTTGGACCGGGCAATCATCAAGAATGGAGGCCATTGTCGATTGCGATATCGTCTCAATTGACGAGTTCGATGCGCTGTATGTATTATTGGCACTCAAACGGCAGGGTCGCCTTTATCGTAACCTGGCTGATACAAGAGAACCATAGTGCAATTGAAATCAGAACATCGACGGCTACCAAGTATCCTGGTAAGTTGGCACCATTGCTGAACTCTGGAGGTCCCATCACTGCAGCCGACTAACATCCTGCTGGCTACCAGCCAGGGAGCATGCGAAAAAGGCCGGCAAGCAATTAGGCGTCAAGAGCGGCCTCGTCTACTTGCCTGGCGAGGGTGTATCGCAATGGGAGGACTCGGACATGGGGCCACCGTTCCGGCAGCGTCGCTTGTAAGCTGTCCTACGTTACACTACAGTTGTTCGTGAACTAACAGTATGTCAGCTTCTATTATATGAGCGGCGCCAACTTCCCGGGATGTGCTGTCACCTACGATATCGGCGCAGACAATCTCACCCTATGGATCCCCTACACACCCCCTTCGCTGGTCCTCTGGTTCGGCACAACCCCGACCCCGGACGAATGCCTCGCCAAGTCCGACCTTAACAATGTAAAGTATATTGCGGACCTACCCAAGTATCTGAACTCCACGCTGGAGGAGGCCGGCTCTCTCTTTGTGCTGCGCGCGGAGCAGATCCCCAAGTCCCTGGGCCTCGGCTTGCTCAAACCCTCCATCAAGATCGACACGAGCGCCCTGCTGCCGGCTATGACTGAGGCGCGCGTGGTCAAGTCCCACTACGAGGTGTCTATGATCCGGCGGGCCAACGACATCTCGTCGGCGGCGCACCGGGCCGTCTGCGAGGGTTCCGCCGCTATGCCAACGAGTGCGAAGTTGAGGCGGCGTTTCTGCAAGGTTGCGTCGCCGAGAACGCCCACATGCAGTCCTACCCTGTCATCGCCGGCTCGGGCCCCAACGCCGCCACGCTGCACTACGACGCCAACGACGAGCCGCTCGCCGACCGCCAGCTCCTCGTCCTCGACGCTGGCGCCGAGTGGCAGTGCTACGCCTCGGACATTACGCGCACGCTGCCCATCGGCGGTCGCTTCACCAAGGAGGGCAGGGCGATTCATGATGTGGTTACGCGCATGCAGGACGAGTGCATCGGCATGATCGCGCCCGGCACCGGGTTCCGCGACATGCACCTTCACGCGCACCGGGTTGCGACCGAGGAGCTCCTCAAGCTGGGGATCCTGCGCGGCGGTGGCGGCGGCTCGCGCGTTAAGAAGACAGTTGCGGAAGTGGTGGAGGAGGTTCTCGCGACCGGCCTGAGCAGCGCCTTTTTCCCCACGGGCTGGGCCACCATGTTGGGCTCGAAGTCCACGACGTCGCCGGCAAGCAGCGCCTCATGTCAACCGTGTCGCCCTGGACTGTGGGCAGTACTGGTGGCAGTAGGAAGAATAAACGGGATATGATCCTGCGCGAGGACCTCGTTCACATGATGAAATCGTCCGCCAATGCCGCCGCAGGTGATGCTTCTTTTGGCTCAACTGCTGCTGCTGCTGCTCAAGTGCTCGGTCGGCCCCTGGAGCCCGGCATGGTCGTGACGGTGGAGCCCGGCATCTACTTCTGCCGCGAGTATATCGAGGCCTACTACCTGAGCAAGCCCGAGCTGGCGCGGTACATCGACACCGAAGTGCTTGGCCGCTACTGGAGCGTTGGCGGCGTGCGCATTGAGGACTGCATCCTGGTCACCGAGGACGGGTACGAGAACTTGACGACGGCGCCTAAGGGAGAGGAGATGCTCAAGATTATCAATGGGAAATAAGTGGCCGGAGTTTTACGTCAGTGAGATTTCTTGTATTTTTCTAGATGCTTTCCTGATATTAAGCTCCCGCATAAGGAGAGCTATAGTCGGCCGGTGAGGACAAGGTTTGTCACACCTTTGGCGGCGATTTGTAATACATATCACGGCAGGTTTTCATGCACGTTGACCAGATTTTGAAATTCACATGATCGATTGAGCTTTATCGAGGGCAAAGAACTATAACATCATGGGCCCGTCCACAATGCCATAAAACATGGTTAGGCCCCCATGCCTCAATATACAAACAACATCGCTAAGCCGTGCCTTGTATGCTTCTTTTCTCTCTATCCCTCTTCCTCTATCCCTCTTTCTCTTTCCCAGCTTCCTCAGGGGTATCTACCATTCACGAGCCAGCCTACAGGTACTTCTTCGGCGAAGTCTTCTTCCGCTCGTACAAGATGTACGCCGCGATCAACATGATCTGGGTGCCAATGATGACGAAGATGAGGGTACCGTGCCGTGGCGAGGTCTGGACGGCTACGTGCTCGAGCATAGTGCCGTGGGAGTCGCCCAGGAGACGCTTGATGTTGTTTTCCGAGTCGGTGACCTTGCGCGAGACGTCGCGGAGGTCGTTCTTGAGGTTGACGACGTCGCGGTCGATGGTGTTGAGCTGGTTCTGCATGCCATCGAGGCGGTCGAGCTTGGCCAGGAGCATCTTCACGTCGTGAATTGACGACGACGTCTCCTCGTGGCGCTTCTCGCCAATGGTGCCGTGCGACGCCACGGTGCGGAAGATGGTTGACAGGTGGTGGTTGATGCTCTGGATGCGGTTGTGCAGGTCGGCGAACTGGGCTTTGGTACTGGTGATGGTGTCGGCCGACTGGTCGGGGATGGAATCGTCAAAGGGCTCGTTTCCGTTGTTGCCTCCGCCCCTGGGCATGTTCTTCTCGCTGTTGTAGCCGCCCCGGTTCATGACAACCTGATCTTGGTTTTGCTGCTGTTGCTGTTGCTGGTGGGAGGGAGGAGCTCCGCCCTGCGCACTCAGGTCCTCGGTCATGACGACCATCTTGAAGACCTCAAAGGAGTCCGGGTTGTCGGCGCTCGCGGCGGTAAGACCAAAGTTGTAGCCCGTGGGCAGGCTGACCTTGTCCGTCTCGAAGCAGAGGCGGCCGTCGATCTCGACCTTGAAGTTGTTGTGGCTCTGGCGCAGCTTGATCTGCGACGGGCGGCCCAGGTTGCGGTAGCTGTAGTCGCAGTGGCCGAAGGCCAGGCTGTCGACGCTGGGCTGGGTGCGGTAGTCGGTGTTGCCGTCGTTGAGGAATCCGCGGATCATGCCGGCGCCGCCACCATAGCGGTCAACCACCAAGGCCAGACCCTCGAAGCGGTTGACCGTGTAGATGCTCGCGGAGCCGACGTCCTGTGCGCCCCGCCGGACCAGCCAGATGTTGAAGTTGCCGCTCCCCCGCTCGGGCCCGTTGGCCCTGAAGTCGACATCGGCGACCCATTGGGTGTACTGGTTCGGGTTGTCGCCCCATACGGCGCCTCGGGCGTTTCCAGGCGAGGGCTGGGTGAGGATGACTTTGTTGGAGAGTATCTCGGGGGTGTTGGGCTGTCCGTGTAAGGTGAAGCCGGGGACTGATTGCTGGCCTTGGGGGTTTATCCTAGGCGACGAATGGTAAGCTCAAGGGGAAGCAGGAATCCCGGGTGCGCTTTTTGCTTCCTATTTACCTTCCACTGTAGCCAAAACTGAGGTTGTCTACCAGAAAGTTCTGTGCGGCTTCTGCTGAACCGGCAGCTGCGACCAGCCAGGCAGCTAGCACCGAAGGAGGTGTTGGGCGCATGGTCTTTTTTTATGGCGATCCAGCACCGTCTGAGTAGAAAGAAGAAAAGGTGACAAGCTCGGGCGAGGCTGTAGAAAGAGGGAAGCAATCGAGAGAAACGGGTGACAAACCGCTGCTATGAGAATACTGGGTGGTGGTGCTGGAACGGGGGACTGGACAGTTTTATGTTTAGACCCCTGCAAGATATTGTACCTATGTGGATGGGCTGAGGACACTTTGCTCGCAATTGAGCCGAATGATGGGCTGCTGCTGCTGCTGCTGCTGCTGGGCTGGCCTGCCACAAGGCCGCTGCAATAAACCGGATCGCCGGGATTTGCTATCACACATGATTCCATCGACACCCTTGGCATTGCATTCTCCAAGCTCAAAAGGCATAAATCTGTAGAGCATCTTACTATTGTCCGAAACGGCAGTCTGTTGTAAAGCTCGGCCAGTGGACGATGGTGGCAGATGGTGATAAATCCAGGCTGTCAGCTGAGACAATTGGCCTGGCCAAATCATCAAATTATCTGGGGTAGCTGTGATCCAAATTTGATGCAAGTACTCATGTACCCTGCAAGCTATCCATCTAGCCATCCCTAACCCCCTGTTGGTCGGCCATTGTTGATCCCGACCTACAGACACAATTGTTCGCTGTCAACACTACCACTACAGGTGGAAAATCAAGTCGCCCCTTCACGTCGTCGCGTCCGTCAATTGACTGAATTGCGCATGCGCAGTCCCTTCCGAGAGTTCATGGCTGGATGCTTCTAGATAACGCCTTCTCCAATGTCACTGTCGCCATGACGGAAATCCATCCCTCCTTGGGCTCATGCGCCATTGTCGCAGCCGCCTTGAAGATCCTTCTCTTCCCTGCCTAGTAGGTTCACCATCTCCCCCTCCGCACAGAAATATACTGGACCACGGCACGAGCTGACTCCGTACCCAAAAGCAAATCTACCGACTTTGAGGTCCATCGCAACTGGTTGGCCATCACCCACAGTCTGCCAATCTGGGAGTGGTACTATGAGAAGACTTCAGAATGGACTCTGGACTACCCCCTTTCTTCGCCTACTTTGAGGCGGCCATGTCCCAACTTGCCAGATTGGTCGACCCCATGATGCTTCGGGTTCGTAACCTCGAGTACGATAGTTGGCAGACCGTTTACTTCCAGAGGTCAACTGTCATTGCAACCGAACTCATTTTGGTCTACGCCCTTCAAATGTGAGTGTTTTCCTGCCAGCTCCGATAAGCTACGACTTACAGTGTGTGTGTGTGTGTGTGCCAAGGTTCATCGACTCGGCTCATGGGACATCAAGACGAGCTGCGCAGGCAGCCGCCGTATCCATCTTGTTGTCGCCCGGGCTTCTCATCATTGACCACATCCATTTTCAGTACAATGGCTGCATGTATGGGATTCTGATCGCATCCTTGGTTCTGGCCCGACACAAGTCTGGTCTCCTCTCCAGCGGCCTGGTCTTTGCCGCGCTGCTCTGTATGAAACACATATATGCTTACCTAGCTCCGGCATATTTCGTGTTCTTGCTCAGGACCTACTGCCTGTCCCCTAAGTCCATTTACAGGATCCAGTTCTTTAACTGCGTCAAGCTGGGATCCGGCATCGCCGCCATCCTCGGGCTAGCTTTCGGCCCATTTGCCATGAAGGGGCAGATCCCTCAGATTCTGAGCAGGCTGTTCCCTTTCTCTCGAGGTCTCTGCCATGCCTACTGGGCACCAAATGTGTGGGCCATGTATTCATTCGTGGATCGACTCCTGATTACTGGTAAGTGCCGCCAAATCCAGCCCGTTGAAAGACTTGACATCTGACAAACGCCTGTAGTTGCGCCACGAGTCGGGCTCTCTGTCAACCAAGAAGCATTGAAGAGCGTTACCAGAGGTCTAGTCGGTGATACGTCGTTTGCCGTGCTTCCGGAGATCACGCCCCGCATCTGCTTCGCCCTCACTCTCCTTTTCCAAGCCATCCCGCTTACTAAACTGTTCCTGCAACCCAGTTGGGAGGCTTTCATCGGAGCCGTTACTCTGTGTGGCTATGCGTCCTTCCTGTTCGGCTGGCACGTACACGAGAAGGCCATCCTTCTTGTCATAATTCCTTTCAGCCTCATCGCGCTGAGAGATCGCCGTCATCTCAGCGCCTTCCGCCCTCTGGCAGTCGCTGGTCATGTCTCCCTGTTCCCGCTGCTGTTCACCCCTGCCGAGTTCCCCATCAAAACCGTGTATACCATTTTCTGGTTGATGCTATTCTTGGTCATGTTTGACCGCTTGGCGCCCGCCTCAAACCGGCAACGCTTCTTTTTGTTTGACCGATTCAGC
The DNA here is from genome assembly GCF_038363985.1 of Apiospora kogelbergensis. Taxonomy (NCBI): domain Eukaryota; kingdom Fungi; phylum Ascomycota; class Sordariomycetes; order Amphisphaeriales; family Apiosporaceae; genus Apiospora; species Apiospora kogelbergensis. Next base: position 4,233,921 of record NW_027117422.1, read on the forward strand.
ACACTCTACATTGCAATCAGCATCCCCCTTATTGTCTACTGCTCTCTGGTCCACCGGATTGTCTTCGGCAACCGTTACGAATTCTTGCCTCTGATGTTCATGAGCTCCTATACGGCCGTGGGAGTCGTGGGAAGTTGGCTGGGTTTCATGGGGGTATATTTCACGTCATAGACATAATAACGTGATTCGGCAAGACGGAATAGAGAGAGAAGTAGATATTCATACCCAATAGAAGGTGCATCTTACAATGGCAGTTGGTATATGTTGGTACGTAGAATGCAAGTTCGCCCGGCTCTCTGTTGGCCTACGAGGCAACTGTGATATACAAAGTGGTATGGGAACCCAGAGAGTTGGGAGCCTATCTATCTGGAACGAGACTCGGGTGCTGGTGTCTCCTTGCCAGAGCCATGGTTTCATTGAAGCTGGGCAAGGGCTGCTGTAGGTTTCGTATGGAGCAGGCCCTGCTGCTAGGGAGGGTCAAGGTTTAAGGCCCTCATTCCCTGACTAGAGCAACGGCAGGGCTACTCCTGCAAGAGGCCCCAATTCTTCGCAAGGGAGACGCAAGCTCAGAATGAGAAGAAACAACAAACAAAAGCATGACAATCCACAGCACCGGGGTTTTGAACGGGCTGTTTCGAGCTTTGATTTGTATGGGCTTACGGGAAATGACATGCACAGTGGCCCACAGGCCGCATGGCAAGGGAGGGGTGGTAGACTGTATACTACTCCTATAATATGCTGCCGGATCACCTAAATGGGCTCGACGGCTTAGGGAGGGCATCCAGGAGATGTAGACACAGACTCTCGAGCTTTTATCCGGCTGAGTGCAACATGACGGCCGACGCACACGGATTGAAGGCGGTCTACTAAGGTGGCCCCCCGGGGGAGAAGCTTGTCGAGGATTGAGGGACCTCTGATGGACCCCCGAGCGTCGAAAGGTCGTATATGGCGGGTGGCTGGGGCAGATGGGGGGCAAAAGGGGTGGTTCCAGGCTCGTTGGAACGGCCTGTCGCCGGCGAGTCGATCGACTATAAGAACGTGGGTGAAAAGCGGACAATGGGCTTCTCGATGGTTAGTAGGAGCTCGAGGCGATGGGGAGGTGGTCTCGGTGTATTAAGTGGGACGGACGAAAGCGCAGACTTGCAGAGAAGAAGAGTTGCGCCCCACCAGCAGGGGGGAGTGGCATTGAAAGGGCTAAGGTATTGGCTGCCGGCATTGTCTACCTCTCGCTACCTCTTCTTCTTTAACTACTAACCTACTACGTTGGGACCTTGCTCTGCTTCTTCTCTACTCCCCTAGTTTTATTTTTCCCTCCCTCAACCCAGACCTCGACGCAGAACACAGCCTGTAGGTCCGATGCAACTCCCGTCGATCCCTGATCCTCTGCAGCCGCCGTCTGCAAACCCATTTAGCCCACTTACACCGGCTTAGACGCGTCTTGATTCGCCCTGACCGCGTTTCCGGCGCCTCGTGAGTATGTGCAAGCCCGCCCGTCCTCCTCCCACACCCGGAACACACACACATCACAACCTGCTAGCATAGCACCCTGGTTGGACCACCCCCGAGATCCGCAAATTCCTTCCCAAAACACTGCACCCGGCTTTCCCGCCCACGACCACGCACTTTGCACTTTTTATTCCTCTACAACCTCCAAGACATCCCATCCAAACCTCCTACAACCAGACTTATACGTCACAAGGCTGACCTTCAGCCTTGCAGCTCAAATTCCCAACTAGCTGCCCTCCGGGGTCGCGACTACCACCACTCGGTGCCACCACCATGGTAAGTCTCGACGCGACCCTCGCTCTAACCACCCCTGGCGACAGCTTCTAACTTGTCCCAAAGGTGCTCTTCAAACGAAAACCGGTGCAGCTCCTGGAGACGCCTACTATCCAAGATGAATCCACAGAGGTACCTTTTTCAATCTATACATTATACATGGGGGCAAGCACCAATCCGGAACCGGGACTAACGCAACCTCAGGTTTGGCATATTGAGCAAACGGGGGAGATCTTCACTTCATACGAAGAATACCTGAACCGGTAAGTCACATTTGTTCCATGGCGCATCGAGTATGGTATAATCCTACGCCTTGCTAACTTGCCCCTCCAGCTTGGACTTCTATAGTCAGGTACATAAAGCCCCCGCCTGGTTCAGAGCGCCGCGCATTGCGATACTAACATTCCCCGTAGCCGCGATTCATCTGCCAAATCACTGGCCACTCCGGGCTGACATTCTTTGACGCGCTTAAGAGTGAGGTATGTTCAGTCCCAGCGCAGTTATATACTCAGAATGGCAAATCATGGGATACGCGACTGGGACCGTCTAACCGCGTCGAACAGCTCACCGGCGCACAGGAGGTCGACCAGGCCTTCCCCGAAGCCATCAAGGGCCCTGTCCTGCGGCGCATCCAGTTTCAGACTCTTTCGAGGATCGACCATCTCGTCGACATGATCTACGAAGAATTCAAAGATGACTACTACCCCGGCGAGCCAGTGACGATCCACCTGATGAGCGGAGAGCGCGTGACGGGAGTGGTCCGAGACAAGACAAGATTCGGTAGCCGACTCGCGCCCGACGGAACTATGATTCCTCCCTACATTCGATATATCGCTAGCATTGATGATCGACCCAACGAAGAGGCCGTCGTCGACGACAAGCACTGCCACCGGGACAAAAAGGCCTTCACCAAGTCCGTTATCCGGTCATTCATCAAGAAGACGGTCACGCGCGAGGCATGGAATGGCGCCCCCTGGCTCGTCAAACACGATGTTGCGCAACAGTACCACATCGACACCCGAGTTCCTGGCCATCTGCGCTACGACACGAAGCTCCTCGAACGGAAACAGAACCAGGCCCAGAAGAAGGCGCATAACCCCAACCATTGGCCTGAGATGTCCAATGGCCACGGGCCTGTGCACAATCTGGGACCCGCGCGCCTGCCCGAACTCAAGCCCGCCCCGAAGAGCCATCTCACCAAGGTGCCGAAGCACTCGCATGGGCACCCGTCGCCCGAGCTACCACTTATGCCTCCCACCAAAGGCAACAGACAAGCTGTATTTGTCGGCCGAGAGCCTGGCTACTTGCCCGGAAACAATCCGTTCCAGTTCCCCGTGTCGTTCCGGACCAACATGCCGCCGCCGCCGCCTCCGGTGTTCATTCCGCCCGAGCCGGCACCCCCGCCTCCTCCGCCCAAGTACCCAATCGAAGATTTGCAACTCGAACCTCGCGATGACTATGTCCGGCCCGCTCTCAAATTCCTGTGTAGCGACCCACCCGAGGGTATTGTGGACAGTGGTGCTAGGAATGACAAGATTCTCATGAAGTCGATCGGACCCCTGCTGGAGACCTGGGATACGCTCAACGTCTACTGCGAAATATTCAAGCTTGACTCGTTTACATTCGATGACTTCGTGGAGGCCTTGGAAGTGGCAACCGACGAGACACCCTGCCAATTGTTCACCGAGATACATTGCGCTGTCCTGAAGCATATCGTCAGCTCCGAGGCTGATGGCGGAAAGCTCCAAATCAATCTTCCGGAACTTGATGAGGACGAGGATGAGGAGGACGAAGAGGAAGATGAAAGCATGGAAGCAACTCCGGAGCCCGAACCCGAGCCCGAACCCAAGCCGAGTGGTCGTACTACTAGACGCAGTCTGGCCAAGGCCGAAGCCGAAAGAATACAAGCTGAGGCAGCTGCTGCGGAGAAGGAGAAGGAGGCCGAGGCCGAGCCCGCTCTCAAGCATCGCGCTACCCAAGCCCTGGCTGATTTTGACTGGGTGGAGCATCTCAAGAAACGAGATTTCCAGGAGGGCGGCTGGCAGTTGATCATGGTAGGCCTGCTCTACCAATTATCCAAAGAGCCCCGCGAGACTGAGGTCTGCGAGGAGCTCTTGAGTCACCTTGTCCCCGCCGATGTCGAGCCATCTCGAGAGACGGTGCAACAACACTACAGCGCTCTCGACTTGAATCTCCGTATCCAGGCGCTTCAGATCATCTGCATGTTGACCATCCAAACCAAGGCTGTTCGCCAGTACATGGAAGAATGCGCAGAGACGATGACGAGCTACCGGAAAGAGAAGATCGAGTGGCAAAGGCAAAGAAAACAAGCGTAAGTCAAACCTCTCCGTGCAAGTGGTTTTTATCAAATACTAACTTCCTTCCAGTATAGAGGACCTTAAGCCTCTGAACGACCAGCGGAAGCTTCTCCTGCCCGACAATACACCCAAGGTGGAAGAGGAAGCCAAGACCAATGGAGACGTTAAGATGGCTGATGTCGAGGAGTCTGCAGCAGAGCCTAGTGAAGAGGCGGCCGACAGTGACGAGGAGGCCCACGCGCGCCGGAGTCTCCGACGTGGCGGCGACAGAGCCGCCGAACGTCAGCGTAAGCGCGAAGCGGAGGAAGCCAAAAAGAAAAAGGAGGCCGAATTGGCGGCGAAGATGCCAAAGCAATCTAAGCAATTCATCAAGGTGGTTAAGGACATACAGAAGAAGGAAGATTACATCAAGCAGTGCGAAGAGGAGATCGCCACCCTCGACAACGACCTTCGCGAGGCCGACTGCGGGCGCACACGAGTACTGGGCAAGGATCGCTTCTGGAACAGGTACTACTGGTTCGAACGCAACGGTATGCCATACGGCGGCTTACCAAACAGCTCCACTGCTGAGGCATCCTATGCCAACGGGTGTATTTGGGTGCAGGGGCCCGATGAGATGGAACGAGAGGGATATATTGACCTCCCGGCCGACCTGCAGGCCGAGTACAAGGCCCAGTTTAAGGTGACAGTTCCGCAGCGGAAAAAGATGGAAGAGGGCCGCACAAGCGTGTTCAACGCCCACCAATGGGGCTACTACTCGGATCCGGGTGATGTTGACCAATTGCTCAACTGGCTCGATCCCCGCGGCTACAACGAGCTCAAGCTCCGCAAGGAGATCATGGCTTTCAAGGACAAGATTGTTACCAACATGGAGAGCCGAAGCAAATACCTCGGTGCCGCGCCCGAGGAGAAGGAGACGGAGAAGAAAGAGGAGCCGGTTAAGGAGTCGAAACGCATGAGCACTCGCGCTAAGAACCAGCCGTCCCCCGAACCCGCCGCGTTCCGGTGCCAGAACTGGGCCAATACGATGGCCATTGAAGAGCTGGGCCATCTTCACAGTGAGCTCCCGCCGCCCCCGCCACCCAAAAGGGCAAGGGGGCTCGCAAGTCTCGCGGCTAGGGCTTCTTGCCTGCCGTTGGAACGACGTTGGACCTGAGGTCCCCAAGGTTTCTGGGACAAAGGATTCGAAAATCTCTACGATGCATTGCAAAATACAGCCAATACCACGATATTGGAATTTGACACACGATAAGGTTCTTTCCATTTAAATAGACTGGCTGGCGTTTCGTTCGACTTTCTGGAAGGGGGACATGCATGAGATGATTCGGGCATTAAGGTGCATTGGGCAAGCGAGCGAGAGAGGTCATTTTGAGAGACAAAAAACGCACAACCATTGGCGGAGCGGATGGGGTTTTCCCCTGCTCCTTGAGTGGTGGTTCGATGGTTTACGCGAAGCTGGAAGGAGGATAGCAGATAGATGGCATTTTCGTGGTTTGGGCGCGGCACGGCGTTGGCGTTGCGCTGCTGCATTGCGCTGCATTGCATTGCATTTACGCTACTTAGAGAACGTCGTTGATTGCTGTATGTCACATGCAGTAATCCGCCGAATACCTACTAGTCCTTAGTAACTGAGCACATGCTTTCACTTGGTGCAGAAGACGTACTGGAAGACGGTCGGTGAAATTGTGCTGCTTTTGGCCCCGAAATGCTCACGGTCCACTATGGGAGGATCCGGGTGGATCGTAGAGTCGGCGAAGTGAAGGCGCAGAAGCTGTGCCATGGCGGGTGCTGCTTTGCCTTGGCACGGTGGCAGGGGTAGACAAAAGACCAAAAAAAAAAAAAAAAAAAAAAAAAAAAGACAGCCGCAAATGGAGATAGATAGCTTCTATAGGATTTGGTTATGTAGGTGCCTGTAATCTGTAGTATTATATGCATACTCGATAGCAGGGAATCGAGGTAGTATCGCTCAGCCCAGCCACCAGTTGCAGGGGAATTCTAGAAGGCCGAAGATCGCCCCCACCACACCCTCCAGGCATCAGGCATCAGAATTAATACGCTGGCTGAGCTGTTGAGCTGTGCCGCTACCTGCCCTGCCGAGCCCGTCCGGCGTGCCCAGCGTATGCCCAGCCATCAGCTATGCAACGGTCTAGCTGGCGGTTCGTCCAATGATAAATAGGCAAGGAAAGCCAATGGAAAACGAACGAGGATGCAGGAGGGTGCATATATTGCGGGGAGGAAAGAGGAGATCGACAGCGTTGTCTTCTTTCCAACACATACATACATAGATCGTGACGAAGAGTCAATAGTCGGCAGCGTCTTGGCGTCATGGTCCGTCAGTTCGCCTGGAAATCGCACCAGCGGCACGGTCAGAAACATTCCTAGCAGTTTAGCCAGGGACGCGAGGCGAGTGCGGTGTGAGACTACCGGCAGAATGACGTCAAGTACGGAAACGCCCCCTGGCACCTCGACCTTCAGTCTACTGCAAGTATGATACAGTGCTTAGAGATGGGAAGAGGTTATATCGACACTAGACCCCGGATCGATCGGGGGGTGATGGTGTAGCGCCGTCCCAAAACCTGTCTTGGGCAGATGAAAAGCTCCAAGCGAAGAGAGGTTGACTCAGTTGATTTGCTGGATGGATCTACACACGTACGGTCAGTTCAGCTTACCGCTAACCGCTTACTACCGGCTGGCGGCTGGCGGCTGGCGGACTGCACAAGGGTGGTGATTGTGGCATTGCTTGTTGTGTGCTGCTGCTGCAACGTGGGGGCATGAGGACGAACCCGGTTCCTCGTCTGCAAAAGTGACAGGCCAGGCTGCAGACTGGCCGGTATTAGTAGATGGGTTATGGATTATGTATCTTTTTCTGTAAGCAGAGCCGTCACTCAGCCCGAGGTGCGAGGACCCTGGAAGAATGCCATCTAGAAACTCTGTTTATTTACTTCCCAGTAGCTGCTGCTGTGGAAAGCCTGACTTGCTTCCCATTACTACCGCTCCTTCGTTTCTACCCAGCTCAACCCTGTCTGTCTACCTCATCCACTATTTTGAGTCCGTGGTCATTCCGTCCTCCATTGCTGACAGGAAAAGAGGAAGAAGAAGTGAAGTCCGATTAATTGGCCCGCTTCTACTTGCTTGTGATACCATCCCAGCTCCCTCCCTCTATAAAGAGACGGCGTCTTATCTGCCAATACGTCCCCCGACACATCCGAACCACAAGTTGTTCGCTAGTCGCCTGTCTTCCAGTGGACACCCTCCACCGCGCCAGTGCTTGGTTCTGCCTCGGCCTCCCAGCGGGCAATCTATTCTTAAGATCATCAATGGCATTTTGCTGCTGACCAAGTCCTCACAACATTTCTTGGCCCTTTTTTGACAAACATCGTCCCGCGGGCTTGCGTGTGTGAATATTCAGTCAACGTCGCTGTGACCAGAGAGGAGGAAATGCGAACGACGCCGGCAACATGGCCAACATGTCAACCACAGACGCCTCGCCGGCCTTGCCGCCCAATGGGCGCCTGAGTCACGGCAGGGAAATGCCAGGACTTGCTATTCCCTCGTCGGGTGAACGGCCGCCCCAGTCTTCGTCGTCGGACAGCGGCGGCGAGGACGATCCTCTCTTCGTCGATCCGGATGATGCGCAGTCCATGATCCAGCCGGCACTGAGCCCCGTGGTCACCCGCTTGACTTCGCCCAAGACCCCGGCCGCGGAGAAGGCGGCCGCCATGGACCGGCTACCAGGCGGTGGGCTCTTCAGCATGCTGGAGGGGGACTCGCCACCAGAGGATGACGACACAGCAACTACTCCAAAGGGGCTCGCCGACTCGGACTCGGGTGCTACTGCGGCGGACCTGGCCAAGGCGCGCAGCCGTCATAACAGAGGCTTCTCCGTCGGCCAAATGCCGTCCCAACCAATAGAAATGGAGAAACGCCCTACCCCGTGGCAAGCTGGGCCCAGGACGCACGTTATCGAGAACGAACCATCATCGAAACCTTTCCGCTATGGAGGTTTCGGCCAGAGCCCGCAAAGGAGATCAACCACCACCGGTGCCGAGGCTTTTAGGAGGATACGCGGGGCCTTTCCCAGCATCACACTACCTACTAACTTCTTCTCCAATATCTCCTCGCCTTCTTTTCTGTCTGGAGCTTCTCCGAAACAACCCAGCCCAGAAAAGCGGGTGGTCGCGTCCACTGACGGCAATGCGGAGTCACGGTCCGCTACGACGGCAGACAAGTCGAAGGCCGACAATGAAAACAGTGTGCGAGCCGAGGACCGCATCACAAGCGCCCCTCTGGTCAAGAGCCCCAGCGGCTTGGGTACGAAGTCCAGGCCAACGTCAGCAATGTCCGGTAGACCACGGCCGATTCGCCGATCAACTTCGCACGACTCGATGCCCTACCTTTCGCTCTCGCGGGTTTCGTCCTACGGTGACGATGATCGGTGGGGCCATGTTCGCGAGCAGACCAACTCTAGGCTCAAAGCCATCAAAGATAGTTGGGACCGGCCCACGTTCAAAATGCCGCAGCTTCCTAACATGATACCTGCGCCGTTGAAACGAAACACGATATTCGGCGTCGAGGGCAGTAGTCCCGTCCCTTCTCCGAGTATACCCAGCCCAGGTTACGGTTCGCTCGACAGCAAGTTCCCGGAACTGGATCGCGCTTTGGAATCCTTGACGGGCGACATTGTCATCATGGGCGGCTACAGAGGATCTGTGCTGAGATCGACCAAGACGAATCGCCAAGTCTGGGTCCCCGTCAAAGTAGGACTGAACATAAGAAAGGTGAACTTGGAGGTAGGACTAGATCCCGAGGACGAAGAAAGGATGGAGGAAACCATCTACCCTTCAGGCATGCTCCAAAACATCGGACCCGTCGATATCTCCAAGCGATTATTCAAAAGGCTCAGGGAGTGTGAAAATGCAAAGAACGGAAAATTGCGTGTATGGGACTTCGGCTGGGATTGGCGATTGAGTCCCAGGCTCCTTTCTGGAAAGCTGCTCAAATTCCTAGAGAATCTTCCGTGCAACCAAGATGGTTATTCAGAAGGGAAAGGTGCCACCGTAATAGCCCATAGCTTGGGAGGCCTGATCACACGCCATGCTGTGAACCAGAGACCGGAGTTTTTCGCTGGTGTGATCTACGCGGGGACACCCCAGAGGTGCATCAATATCTTAGGGCCGTTGCGGAACGGAGATGCTGTCTTGCTCAATGAAAAGGTGCTTACAGCGCATGTCAACTTCACGCTCAGGACGTCGTTCGTCTTCCTGCCCGAAGATGGTTTCTGCTTTGTCAACAAGCACACGGGCGAGGAGTACCCAATCGACTTCTATGATCCTCAATCCTGGGCCCAATATGCTTTGTGCCCAAGCATCGAACCGCCACTGCCTGCTTACAATGCAAGACAGAGCCCCTTTGGTTCGTTCCTGAGTCTTTCCGCCTCGTTGCCGGCCATGCCAGGAGAAGCCGCGGAAACAGCGGCGCAAGTGATCCTCGCGGGCCGCAGGCACGCAATAACCAAGTGACGGACGCCGCCAAGAATGAAGTTACGCAAGATCGAACATTGGCACCCCAGATGGGCAGCGGGCAAGCCGACAGCGTCAAGAGTGGCCAGCAGAACCGGAACTACGCCGATGCTGAGTCTAGAGACCGGAACATGGAATATCTGACTCGCACGCTGAAAGACACGAAACAGTTCCGCGCCGAGCTCGCTCACAAGCCCGAACTGGCAGAGACGAATTCGTATCCGCCGTTCGCTGTCATGTATGGCAAGGATATCCCCACCGTCTACGCTTCCCACGTGACATGCCGAGACGCGATTGCCAGCACCGACTGCTACGATGAGCTCATGTTCCGCAGTGGCGACGGTGTCGTGCTTTCACGCGAGGCAATGCTGCCTCCGGGTTATGACCTAGTCAAGGGCGGCCGTATCAGTACCGATCGGGGCCACATCACTATTTTGGGCGATTTGAACGCAGTAGGCCAGGCGTTGGAGGCCATCATGCGGGGGAGGAAGAAGGGCATTGGGCTGGGCTTATCGGCTCAGGAAGGAAAGAAGAGTGTATCGTCAGCCTAGATGCCATGGCGCCGTTTATCGCGGTGTCTGTGGTGGTAATTGCATATTAGCGAAACGGTTAGAGGGCTCTTAAAGGGTCGGGTTCTGGCTTACATGGGATATGGAGTTTTCTCTAGGAAAGTAGAATATTTAGATATGTGCTGGCCGGTATGCCACTTTGGACGGGTGCATCAGCTTGTTGTATGAAGAATGAGGTTTTCAATAATTATTGTGTATGGATAGACAACTGTTCGAATGGGAACGAACTGCGAGTGAGCGTTGAGCTATTCAGATGTTCCTATCCTGATCATCTGACACTGCCCTCCTCATCTTGAAGCCAAGCTTTCTCCTCACTGACTGCCTCAACAGCAGCCATTGACGCCTGCAGCCCGCAGCCCGCAGCAAAGCCAAGCTTATTCAGAGACCGTTGATTGGTGTCTCGAGGTGTCTCGAACTCTAATAGCCTGAATTAACCCTGTTCATGAAGATTGGTGTTTGGCTTCTCGGATCCAGCAGTTGGTCTGCACATGGGTGGGAAGAGGCCTGGGCCAGTCATTACTTCCGTAGCTTGGCAATCAGTAGCACTATATTGAGAACTCAGTGACTTGGAAGATTTGTTGAGAAAGCTATCTTGATTTTGCATGTACTTCTTCGTCCCCTATGGCAAGATAGCTAAAAGCAATGTACATCGTCGTATATTTCTCCGAGAGTCATCACAAGTAGTACCAGTAGCCTTTATAAACTACACGCCGGGGGTCTATAAAGGTCTCTTGTGTGTAGTCCTCCATTGGGTTTGGTCGATCAGAGATCTGTGACGAAACCCACCTCGACAATCCGATCAGCGTCGAGATCCATATCCGCCATCTTGGCGCGCGAGTTGTCGAGGATGCATAAGAAGACCGTAAGTGCCATGCGCCGGAGCCAGACCCGGATGCCAGCCTGTTGCCGGAGTCGCATCGTCTCCTTGCCCACGACGTAGACGGTCTGGGCCGTATAGGCGGCGCGGAGGGCGTCGAGCTCGGCGAGGCTGCTCGGGTCGCCGCCCGAGAGGATGCGCTCGATCTGGTGGACGATGTCGGCGTCGAGCCCGGGCCGCAGGATGTCGTCGGCATAGCCGTGGCGGAGGACGACGCGGTAGGCGTGAGGGCCAAAGACGGCGGACCGCGCGCGCGCCACGATGTAGCGGTCGTCCGGGCCGACGTGCGGCACGGGCAGCGAGCGCACGTGGAAGAAGACGACGACGCGCGGGCGCGCCGCGAACTTGGTCAGGAACTGCGCAAACGACGTCGACACCACGCCCGGGTCGTCCGACTTGGAGAAGAAGATGCCCAAGCCCGGGACCGTGCCGATGCGCGTGCCACCCCATTGCCGCGCCAGGTGCGGCGGGCTGCGCTTCAGATTCAGGAGACTCTCGGGCCGCAGGCGCTTGGTCGACTCAGCGGCCCATTGCGCCTCCTTGCCGTACCGCCAAAGCATGAGTATCGAGGACAGGATGGCGCCGAAGGCGAGAGTGAACCTGAAATGGGGGCCCCGTTTATGTCAGTAACTAAGAGTCACGTGCCTTCATATATATAGAGAGAGGCAGGGAGCAGGGAGCAGGGAGCAGGGAGCAAAGGAAGAGTTACCAGGCCCCTTGGGGTATCTTTGTGAGAACGGCGGAGGTATATGTCGCGTCGATTGCGAAGAAGATCAGAAATACGGGCAAGACATAGTAGACTCGGACCTCCCAGACCAACAGGGCGACCAGTGCAACCATGAAAGTCGAGAGGAGCGTGACGAGAATGGCACAGACGCCATAGGCACTGCCGAGAGAAGCGGTCTGTAGCACTCTGTCAGTGGTGTATTCATCCCATCCCTTAGATGCCCAACGCTCGCATGGAGGAACTCACGTTATCGAATATGGCAGTCACAGACACCGTGCAAATCATCAGCAGCCAGTTGGCAGCAGGGATGTAAATGTGGTAGTGGAAGAGCTTGGAGGTATGGACAGTCTTGACGTTGGGAAAATAAGATAGGCGCATGACCTGGCACAAAAGTTGAAAGGTCGAGGTGATCAAAGCCTGAGAGGCGACAATTGCGGCAAGGATGGCGATCACCAGACTGAAATACAGAGTTCCTGGTGGTACGTTGTAGAAAAACGGGTTGGTATAAGCAGTCCTCGTTTTGTCCTCGGAGATATAGGCTGCTTGGCCGATATAGGCGAAAAGGAGGCCTGCCAGGCATTCAAATATTAGCTTACGAGGGCCGATGCAGGTAGATACGGTGATTTGACTTACAAGGAAATGTGATCCCCAGCCACGAGATCTGAATTGCTTTCTTGCTGAACGCAGCAAGGTTTGCAAACTGTCGAGGTCGTAAGCCATACTGACATGGCAGTAGAACCCGACAGGCATTGCTTCACGCAGTCATGGTAAACTCACCATAGCCTCGACTCCCGTAAATGCTAGCAGCAGACCGCTGAGCGACTTCCAACCGTCATGGCGATTGCGAGCTAAGTAAGCAAAGGCAAAATGCGGACTGAAAGCTTTCAGTACCGTATGATCATACACCACGAGATTGTATATGCCTGACCCCAAGTTGAACAATAACCAGACCATCACGATCGGAGCAAAGGCAGTACCTAGCTTGGACGTGCCAAACGGCTGGACAAGGAAGAACACCACCAGAATGCAACAGGTGATGCCGGTGACGGTTGGTTTGCCTAAGTCGGGGTTAATAACATGGACTCCTTGGACGGCACCTAATACTGATTGGGCCGGGGTCAAAATGCCATCCGCTATGACGAGCGAAACACCGAGAATGCCAACGACTTGCAGAGCATACTTGGCGCGAGAGGATTTTTCCAGATAATTCCGGAGTCTCTGGCTGGTGGACTTGTTCGTGCCTTGGCTGAGACCAGTCCCGCGTCGCTGCGGGCTACTGGGATTTTGCGGCGTGGTGTTCATGGACCGTGCCAATATGCTATAGAGGGCGAAGGTGCCGCCATGGCCGTGGTCGTCGGCAGCCAGGACGATAAAACAGTACTTCAAGGTGACGATCAAAACCAGAGACCAGATGATTATCGAAAGTGCCCCTACCAGCTAAGCGAGACATCAGCTACACATCATCTTTGCAGTATATAGGAAGAACACACTTACATCATCCCAGGAGGGATGAGCATTGAAGGTCGAGGAGAAAACATAAAGAGGAGACGTTCCAATGTCGCCGTATATGACCCCAATGCTCTGGAACGAAAGCCAGAGTAGAATTCTCCCATGGTAGTGCTGTTTTCGAGTAAGCTGGTAAATCTCCTCGAGAAATGATGGTGATACTACCTGTGTATTATCTTTATTCAAATCTTCGCGGTCGAACCGTCTTGCCCGTTCCACGTCGTCCACCCTCCGGCTTATGTCGCTCTCGCGAGAGACAGCCAGCCGGACTGGTGTTTTGGCCGCTGGGCGATCTCTCCAAATACCCTCTTGGGCAACTGACCTTGGTCGCGATGGATGTCTAGTCACCCCGCCCTTGGGAGTCCTAGGAGTCTTGTCTTCAGGCGCATTCTTACTCATCACAGCAACTGCAAGTTCTCGAGGAACACCGAGACTGGGGGAAGCCAAAATAAAGGGTCGTGGAGTCAACACTTGCACAGCGGATCAACTACTTCTATATCGACTGAGCCCATGCGGGTCTATGCTATTGCAGCCACCAGACCGCCCAACTCTCCAAGAAACCTTTATGAGAATCATATCCCAACCGCCTTCGGGGTTGGGCCTTGGATGTAATTGGCTCACGACAAAAAATACCGCAAGCTGTGTAGCCACAGGCATGCGAATAAAGCCAGTGACCAATTATGATCGAAAGGCTGCGCAGGACCAAGAGAAGCACCCATAGCATATTCTATCTTGTGTCGTTGACCGCCTGGCGGAAGCTCGTCACTTGATCCGTACAACATGTAGAGGGTGGCTGAGTTGTTGAATGGGAGCTGGTCCGGTGCCCGATCCTGACTCGTACTTGGTTGATGCAGTCAAGCTCGAATCGACAGCCGGTGGGCAGAACAGAGGGATTTCTTGAGACAGTCCTTTGAACCTCCTATTACCGACTTGGGAGTCAGTTATCCAAAGCGGGGCGGACATCACTCTACCAAGCACTCCGAGTCTGCATAAGTACATATCTACATATCTGCATATGTACTTTAGCGGCGGAAAAAAAGCTTCTTACTGCCACCATCAATTGAATGGCCACGAGATTTGATCAAGGTTCGGCATGCACGCGCAATCATCTCATTCCGTTTCCTGAATTGTAGATTGAAGTGATGTCTCTCTATCACGAAGCGGCCGAGATTTTGTCCTTGTCGCCCGAGGCTGGTGGTAATCTGAAAACACGCATCTTCAACCGCAAAGATCTCAAGTCGCCGCAACAACAAATCTATGCTCTAGCTCTGGAAACGTGCAAGTGGAGTGCCGTGCTTAAGGAGGTCATCGAGAATGCAGGTCTCTTGAAGCTCGAGCGCAAGGTACGTGACTACATTAATCGGCCTTGCATTGCACCAATCAAGCGTTTCCGGAGGACTTACTGACTTATCCTGTAGCTCACACCAGTGCTTGCATCCTTGCTGGTGCACGACTTCCTTCTGGCGAAGAAGGGCATAGCGCTCCCCAGTACTCATGGCCTCCGCGCCGCAGTCGAGCGCCACAAGGCTCGCCTCTCGTCTGAACTCACAAGGGCAAGGCTGAGGAGGAAAGCTGTCACGCTAGATGCTCTCCGAGACCAGGTGGAAGCAGCTTTCGCCGAGGCCGAGAATTTATATCCCCGCTGGGTGCGGGTGAATACTCTCTTAACTACCCTCGAAGATCAGTTCGACGCCACATTCAAGGACTTTACTAGGGTTCACTCGATCAAGGAGGTGGTATCCGGCAGGGGGAAGTGTGTCTACATAGACGAGCACGTTCCAAACCTGCTGGCCGTGTCACCTAGTTTCGAAATCACCAAGACCGAAGCCTACAGATCCGGCAAGGTCATTCTTCAAGACAAGGCCTCGTGCTTCCCAGCATACTTGCTTGATGCCCTGCCTGAGGATGGCGATGCGATTGACAGCTGCTCGGCGCCCGGCAACAAAACTACTCACCTCACAGCCATTCTTCGCTCTCGCACACCAGAGGGCCAAAAACAGTCGACCGTCTTCGCCTTTGAGAAGAATATGCGCCGTGCCAATCTGTTAGATAAGATGGTCAAGCTCGCCGGAGGAGACAAGGTGACGCGCATAGGATTCGGTCAGGATTTCCTGAAGGTGAATCCTGGAGGTTCGGTGTACAAAAAGGTCGGATGTCTGCTGCTGGATCCCAGTTGCTCGGGCAGCGGCATCGTCGGTCGAGACTCGTTGCCGACTCTGCACCTTCCTGAGCCCGCCGGTACCAACCCTCAGCCTCCGAAGGCGGGCAAGGAGCAAAACCGCAAGCGCAAGCGAACAGATGATGGCGCTAAGGATGCCGAGAAGCCGGTGTTGGTCGACGATGATGGTGAGGAAACGGTGCTGTCTTCGGAAAAGGAGCTGTCAGCACGCCTCGAGGCGCTGTCCTCTTTCCAGCTCAGTCTACTCCAGCACGCCATGGAGTTCCCGGCTGCGAAGAAGATCACCTATTCGACCTGTTCGATACACGCACAAGAAAACGAACAGGTTGTGCTCAAAGTTCTGCAATCCGATGTGGCTAAGCGCCGCGGCTGGCGCATACTGAAGCGGGATCAACAGGTCCGCGGCATGCGCGAGTGGCCCGTCCGAGGGTCGCTTGACGGCGCTGAGGGGGACAAGGACGTCGCAGAGGGTTGTATTCGGTCCTACAAAGACGACGGGCGTGGGGTTATGGGCTTCTTCGTGGCAGCATTCGCGAGGGACATAGACCAGCCTGAGGCCGATGGTGACGGGCCATATTTACGGGACGACAATGGGCGCATCGTCCGGGATAGAGTGGGCATGCCAACACTGAAAGCCAGCCAACAAGAAGCCAACCAGGATTCGCACGAGAAACCCCAAGATATTACAGATCAAGCAGTGGCAGACGACGACGAAGAAGAAGATGGGGCTGAGAGTTATAGCGAAGGGGACTCAGATGACATGGAGGATGACGAATGGGCCGGATTTGCCGATTAGAGCAATACGAGCCCTCAAATAACCAGGATAATCACAATCCACCAGAAAGTCACCATCTATACACACAGGTTTATACATGACAAGTGGTGATTAAATCGTATCATTGCCTGCCTACTACGTACAGAACCAGCCCCCTGCGCCCGCCTTCTCCTCTAGCTCTGATGGGATGCCGCGTAACCAATGCGCCTCCCCGAGGCAACGGACAGCGATGTTCGAGATGCCATTCACAGTCGGCCTTTTGCTTGTCAGTTGTTGTGCTCTACAATATCTGCGATTATTCTAGCATGAAGACGACCGATGGTGCCTCGGCCTGCCGCTCCTGCGCTTGTTTTCAATTTCTATTCGACCCCGTTTTTGGGCCGGGCATAGACGTGACTAGTGCAGTTTTTCGGACCAGCCAGTCACCAGCGTCGAGTGTGCCTCGGCATGAATTCAGAGCAGGAAGACGAGGTGGGTAATGCTCCGAAAATAGTGGGCAAGAATCAGGAACAGAAGTTTTATGGAAGCTTTTCGATGCCAGCCAAACGAATTGAACAGCACAGGCATCCGTGACAAGCGCCGTCAAGACCAACGTCGCATCCACTCCGACCCAACAGCCATAAAAGCCAAGACTTTTCCGCCGCCCAACTTCCGTACAATGTGATGTGTTTTGCTTACGAAGGATACCGACGGCCATCTGCTCATCCATCTGACAAATTGCTGTTCTCGTCGTCGCGGCATGGGGAGCGGGTTGGACCAACGCCGAAGACGTTCATGGCACGATATGTCAATCGACGGCGTTTCCCAAGAGGCTGGTTACAGCTACTGTCGGACAAATAGTTGCAGGCTACCGAGTAGCTTGAGGCTGAATCGTGAGCAGGGCAACGGGGATTAAGACCTGGCCCCGAACGCCGCTCCGACGCGACTACCTAGTGCACGTCAAGTTTTGCTTGATTTGAAAGCAGTCCTCGGGCAACGGCGCAGAGGCTCAGCGCAGAGAGACATGGATCTGGCCGGACATTCGAGCTGCATCGAGTCAAGACCCGAAGGAGCGGGCCGCGGGCTCGAGCTGCCCAGCGAATCCCTGCACAACTCTCTTGCACAAAACCGAAACCCGACCCAATCTGGTGTTTGTGGTGCTATCTCTCTGTATCTTGGTCACCATTTTCCTTGCTAGTCAACGGTCCACCACGGAATGGAGCCATGGCCTTCCCGCACTCTGCTTATGAATGGAAGGGATGGATGGGACCACTAGCCTTGACAGGAGGCTAGGCTCCCCCCAGCAACTTCAGGCGACGAGGGTAACGCCGATATTGAGAAAACACACCGCAAAGGGGGTGTAAGAGATGCCGGGCCAGGTAAGCTGTCCGGATGTCTGAGGCAGGTAGATAGATATATATGGCCGGGCCCTCTCCCTCCCCCGGTCCAGATCTGATCTTTGGTACCACCAACTCTGCCTTGTTCTAGGCCTGTCTTTCGTTTCTTGGTATCAACTTGATATATCTTGTATTTATTATACACAATTTTCCTAATACAGCAAGTTAGCTCTTGCTGCCGCTCAAACATAAGGTTATTTATATAAAAGCAACGTATATACACGGAGCGAAAACGCGGTTACGACACGAGCAACGACAACGACAACGACGACAATAACAACAACATGGCGACGTCAAAGGGACTGCCTTTGACCTCGGCGTCGTCGTCGATAACGGCCATGGACCCGACCAACGGACAAGCAGATATGGAGGCACAGGGCTCGTCGTCTCGGTCGCCCATAGCAAACCACTTCTCACTCCTGTTAGACCAGGGCGGCGTGACCCCTGAAGTCATCGCGTGGCGGTGGTCCGGAAACGGAACGGAGGAGGACCCCTATCTCGTGGACTACATGGACAACGACCCGAAGAACCCCATGAAGTTCTCCCAGGTGAAGCGGTGGTCCATCATGATGGTTCAGGCCGTCGCCGTCCTGGCCGTCGCCTTCGCCAGCACGGCCTACAGTGCAGGCGTGGTCGAGATTATCAAGGAGTTCAAGGTCGACACCATTATCGTTATTCTCGGAGTCTCACTTTTCGTCACCGGTTTCGCTGTTGGGTGAGTTCCTCTTCACCGACAACCTCCCCGTTCCGCGGACTGCTATACAGCAATGAGCTGTTGTTACCACGCATTCTGGAAGCATCGTCACTGACTCGGCTTCTCCTCGATATAGTCCTCTGATCTGGGCTCCGCTCTCGGAAATGTACGGTAGACAAGGCCTCTTCTTCGTAACGTACATGGCCTTGACTGCATTCAACGCTGGAGCCGCCGGCGCCAAGAACATGGAGACGTTGATCATCCTACGCTTCTTCGCCGGTACATTCGGCGCTTCGCCCATGACCAACGCCGGTGGAGTTATCGCCGACATGTTCTCAGCCCACGAGCGTGGCATGGCAACGGCTGTATTCGCCACTGCACCGTGAGTCTACTAACCTCCTACCCCTATACATGACCTGGGGTCGTACCGATTCGAGAGCTAACCGTCGTGTGCTACTGCAGTTTCCTTGGACCGTCCATTGGCCCCATCGCGGCCGGATTCCTGGGCGAAGCTGCCGGCTGGCGCTGGATCGAGGGTCTCATGGCCGCCTTCACCGGTCTGCTCTGGATCATCGTCTCCCTCACCGTGCCCGAGACCTACACGCCCGTCATCCTGCGCCGCCGCGCCGAGAAGCTCACCCAAATCACGGGCAAGGTGCACATTTCCAAGCTGGACGCCGGCAAGCCCAAGAAGACGGTGATGCAGGAGTTCAAGGTTGCCCTGTCGCGCCCCTGGCAGCTGCTGTTCCGCGAGCCCATCGTCTTGTTGACCGCCCTCTACATGGCCATCGTCTACGGCACCCTCTACATGATGTTCGCCGCCTTCCCCATCGTCTTCCGTCAGCAGCGCCACTGGTCCGCCGGCGTCTCCGGCCTTGCCTTCCTCGGCGTCTTGGTTGGTATGATGGCCTCGGTCAGCTACAGCATGTACGACAACAAGCGCTACGCCCGCGTTTCCGACGCGCACGGCGGCAATGCGCCCCCGGAGGCCCGTCTGCCTCCCGCCATCATCGGCTCCGTGCTACTCCCGATTGGTCTGTTCTGGTTCGCCTGGACGAACGGTCTCGATGTGCACTGGATCGTCCCTATCATTGCCAGTGGTTTCTTCGGCGCCGGGTTGGTTCTGGTGTTCCTCAGTCTCATGAACTACCTGGTCGATTCTGTAAGTTTCCCCCAACTCCAATCGGAGGTCGGATCCCAATCCTACCGCACACAAGACCTTGACTAACCAACTCGCTCTCACAGTACGTCGTCTATGCCGCCTCTGTCCTTGCCTCCAACGCCGTCTTGCGATCCCTTCTCGGCGCCGCCTTCCCCCTCTTCACCACCGACATGTACCGCAACCTGGGCATCCACTGGGCCAGCACAATCCCCGCCTTCCTGTCGCTCGCTTGCGTGCCCTTCCCCTTCCTGTTCTGGAAGTACGGCGCCGGCATCCGCATGAAGTGCAAATACGCCGCCGAGGCCGCCAAGGTGCTCGAGGAGTTCCGCGCCATGCAGGAAGGCAAGGAGGAGCGGCCCGACTCGCAGCCGATGGAAAAGAAGCAGGACGAAGTCATCGTCACCACGAACGGTGTTTCGCCCGGTTCCAGCTCCGACGATGACACCGCGACGTTGAGCAACCCCTCTTCGGATGGGCGCGTGGGTGAGGAGTCGTATAACAAGGAGAAGCCTACCTCTTAGAAGGGCCACAACCCCTCTTTTTATATTTATTAAAGAAAAGCAGGCTTCGGCTGCAACGGCTACCTGACCCTGATGTATAGATGTAGGTAGGTTGGGTATGTGCGCATTATATATATTAGACTTAGACTTGGATACCCTATCTGGTTCTGCATAGCGGGCGAGATCAAATCAAAAAAGGAGCGTTGGTCGGCGTTTCGTATAGACTGGCTACAAAATAAAAATGTTTTGCTCACGCGCCCCGAGAAATTCCCTGAGTGGTCCGTTCGAAATTTATCTATGAAGATGCCTTCTGTCTTGTGGCCTTGATGTCCAATATTTACTACCAAGGAAAGAACGTGGCCGCCTATTACTTTACTCCCAGCCTAGTAGCCGAATAGAACCGCACCTGCAGCGTGCAGTGAGATTCGAAAGGGCCTGCTACAGCTCATCGCGACCATTGATCTTGATGTTCAGCCCCGGGAACTTGGCGATGGAGACCCGCGGCGTGGCCCGGATGCGCCCAGGCATCTGGTTCGCCTGCTCCGTCGTCGTTGCTGCATCTCCGTTCGGGTTCCAGGGCTTCACACGCCCCTGCCAGACGTCCAGCCCCCACTTCTGCAGGTCGTTCGGGGTGACGGCGTAGTCGCGCGGGTAGTGGTAGATGCGATCCTTGGACAGCTGGTGCACGGCGCCGCAGGGGTGCTTGGCTTCGAGCCCGAGGCGCGCGGGCAGCTCGGGGAAGTCGAGCGGGTCGACCGTCGTCATGGTCAGGGACTCGTAGTAGCTCCGGCCGATCTTCTGGAGCGTGCTGCGGGACTCGGCTCGCTCGGCCTCGGTCGCGGCGAACAGGTAGACCATGGGCCAGCCGCGCTGTGTGGATCTCGTGTTAGCAGGGGGTGTTTCCTGTTTCTGGGGAGGCCAAGAAGAAGAGGAAGAAGAAGCCCGTTCTGAGCAGGACCAGGGATACTCACCTCCACCAAGCGTTGCTGGTTTTGTACTGTCAATTCGGAGATGATGGGGCGCTGGTTGATTACTCTCCGTCAGTTTCTTGTCGAGTTTGCTTCCGCCATATCCCTGGGTAAGATGGACTACGTACCGAGGCCTCGATCACAAACTTCCTTATGGCATCGGCATCGAAACTGCCCTTGGATGTCACCACATCACCGTCTAGGTGCCTGTGGCACTTCAGACCGGGGAACTCCACGCCCTCTGCCTGCCTTGCCGCGTCATCCGTGTTGACACCGAAGGCGAACTCGTCTCGGAACTGCGACGCTATGTCCTCGTAGGCCTTGCGCGACTCCTCGTCGCCTGCGGACAGGTAGGCGATGAACACGGTCTCGTCGCCCGACTTGAAAGCCTCGAGGTCCTCGGAAGCAACCTCTGAAACGACAGGTCGCTGGACGCGCTGTACCCATGAGGTGATACTATGGGTTTCCTGTCAGACACATGCAGCACATCTCTGAATCGAGGTGAGGTGAGGATAGACTCACGCTGAAGCCCGTCGCGGACCGAGGTACGTCGACCTGGGCTCACCGCTCTTGAACACTTTCAGACTTGGGTACGACGACACGCCGTACTTCTGGCAGACGTCGGCTGCCTCTGAGCAGTCAATGCTTAGGGCTTCGATAGCGGCCACCTCGGCCACGGCGGGCGTCCACTCAAGCTCAAGGGCCTTAGATTTATCTCTGTTTTCCAACGGTCAGCACACGGCAATTATACAGCAGTATCACAATTGTGCAGGGTATGACTCTCGACTGACTCTGATGGCTACAACACGCACGCACACCGCTCGTGTTAGTGTCCGCTGTAGTGGTTACGGCTGCCCCTCAAGACAGGTGGACTGGAATGGTACTGTACCGCAACAACTGGGAGTAAAGTGGTCAGTATCAATTTGCTCTCCGCCAGCCAAGACAGCTCCAAGAAACCAAGAAAAGACTTACATGCTGCAACCACAGCATCGTGGCTCTTGATCCTGGTCTCCAGCTCGGATGGCGCCACATGCTCCCACGCACAAACACTGGTGGCAGTCAGCCAAGCGGCCAAGCCTAGTTTCAACATTATGCTCCAATGGGTGCAAAAACAACAGATACCAGATATATCAAGATAGTATTGAAAAGAGCCGCTGGGGTTTAGTTGAGGAGAATCAAGACAAGACAAGGAGCAATTTGCTGGAGAAACACAGTTCGATACTCAACGTGGAAGGGGTAACCAACCAGCTACTGGCGTTTCATCTGGCTTAGGAGTTCACATACCGCTCGTCGGCTAAGAACAGGGATCAGTCGGGAAAAGCTGCAGTAGCCAGCGGTTTCCACTTGCCCCATTAGGTAAAGACGACGAAATACTATACTATACTATCCACTATCGTGATGCTACGAGGCCGGCCGCCTATTGTACACAATATATACATGTCGTGTCCTCATTCCAAATGTTTTGTGCATGAAGTAAAGATATGTGACAACGTTCCTTCTCTATAGGTCCAAGTTTGCATCATGGCAGTATCCCAACCCAGTGGCCAGCGAGCTTCGAGGCTTTAGAACTTCCTGGAAATGCATGTCCTACAAGCATTGCGAGTACCATTCTATTGCCTGTTAGACCCCATACCACAAATATAGGGTTGCGAGGTTGACTTACCATTGGAGACCTTGCAGGTATACGGCGATACGCACTGAGCAGCACGGATTAGTCTTGCAAAACCTCGCAGTCCGTCGAAGAGCTTACGGCTGTAGGACCGTCGTAGCCGCTCCCACCACACTGCCCGAACTGCGTCTGCTGGGCAGGTGCCGGGGCGGGCGCCTGGGTCGCCGTTGGGGTCGACGGGACGTTGCCGGTGTTGGTGGCGCCGGGGCTAGAGGTCTTGGTGGCAACCTTGTAGACGCGCATGTCGTGCGAGCCGAGGCTCGTCGTGACGGCGGTGCCGCTGCCCGTCGCGCCCGTCCACAGCTCGGTCCAGCTGTACGAGCCGGAGCCGCCGAGGCCGGGCACGTCGGCGAACTTGAACGAGAGGGTCGAGGCGCCGCCGGCCGCCACCACACCCACCACAACGCCGTCGCTGAGCGGGCCGGCCCAGTAGGGGTACAGCTGTCCGTTGACGGGGGCGGCGGCGCCAGAGGGGCGGAAGTAGCCGGCCGCTTTTCCGAGGCGGTCTTGGTTGATCGCGAGGATGGCCTTCACACGTCGCATGTATTGTTAGAGACCATCCTGAAGAAGAATAAGAAGAGTTGTACATACCTTGTTCTTGAGAATGTTCAAGGAAGATGTCTTGATCTTGGACAAATCGGTGCCAAGAATGATAGGAGACTTGGCCAGAGCCCAGATGCCCATATGGGCTCTTTCCTCGTTCTCGGTCAAGGCGCCATTGCCAACTTCCTGTTCCGCGTTAGCAGAGGTGCCCCAATAGACCCTCGTCAGGTTACTCATAGGATATGGGTCTTCGTACCATCATATCCAAGTCGTTGAAGCCACCCGGCTGGGCGTATTGAGCAATGCCGCCCGCCGTCGCCGCAATGCCGGCCACCGAGTTCCAGTTGTTGGCGATATCACCCGACATGCGCCACGAGTTGCCCACGCTGTTGCCCCAAGTCCAGACGCTGTTGCGTCCCCACTCGCACATGGAGTAGTAGATCTTGCCGCCCGAGTTGTTGAGCGCGTCCCGGAAGGTCTCGTACCAGGCCCGCGGGTTCACGTTGGGGTCCCAGCACGTCTGGGGGTTCTGCCCGTTGCAGGGGGTGTAGCAGGCGTCGTGCTTCCAGAAGTCGACGGACCAGCTGGCAAGCGCCTTGGCATCCTGCGCCTCGTGGCCCCAGGACCCCGGGTAGCCGGCGCACGTCTTGGTGCCGGCGCAGCCATACAGGCCGAACTTGAGGCCCAGGCCGTGGATCTCGTCCGCGAGCGCCTTCATGCCCTTGGGGAACTTGTTGGGGTCGGGCACGAGGTAGCCCGACGAGTTCCGGTTCATGGTGGACCAGCAATCGTCGATGTTGACGTACTGGTAGCCCACATCCTTGAGACCGAGGGAGACGAACAGCTTGGCCGTCTTGAGTGCGGTGTCGGCGTTCGCGTACGTACACCCACCCACATTCTGCCGGTGTCGACGTTGCTGTTAGCATGCCCAGCCAGTGAGGAAGAGGGTAGGGGTGAGGGTTGTGAGTCTATACCCAGCTGTTCCAACCCAGCGGCGGGGTTTTCCCCAGACCATTATCGAGCCGCTTGTCGATATCGGCACCCGGCGCCGCCAAGGCGAGAGCGGGCAGGGCAAGGAGTACTCGGCCGTACATGCTGGGCGTTTGTCGTGGTTGAGTATACTGTCGTTCAGGTAGCGTGTGTTGCTCGACAGCCGACGGTGCTGAAGTGAAGAACACAATATGAGCTTCGTGTTCACGACCAGAGGCACACTTATATAGGAGTAGGTATACTCGTCCGAGCCCACTCTAGCGCACCAATGGCCGGTTAGTCGATATGAAGCCGCCGTTTTGGTAGAAGCCAGGTGTGCCGTTTAGGTAAAGAGACCCCCAATATCAGCTAAGGAGGCCCCAATACGCGGCCCTTGGCCGCCGAAGGCTCGTATAGAAGCTCGAGTAGAAGCATCAATCGGCGTACTTGCCGAAGCGCGATGAGTTGCATGCCAGAAAACATTCGCACGAATAGGTGGCACGACGTGCTCGACGGCTTTGCTCTTTCTTATTGCTCCGTTGGTTGGTGTAACCATAATGCGGAGAGAACCCTTGTAGCCCGTATTCGGTGCGGGGAGAGTTTGCACATCACTGCTGATTTTACACCAATGGCATACTGGCGCATCATCCTGGCGTACCCAAGCTATAAGGCAGTCTGGTAGGCGGTAGATTCCAGGGAGAACGGCGACCAGGGAGAACGGCGACGTATCGTATGATATAGTATTCGAGCTGCCCTTGGATGCCCTTTACCGGCCTGGCCAGCCAGACCCCGGCACATTGCAGAATATATATGAGACGGCACTTCCACCTTTCGTGCATCACCATCGGCAGATGTCCTGTGATTATATACTGGATTCCAGTCGCGGGTTTCTTTTTCTCTCAACGCTCTTCATGATGCTGCAGGAACCAATCTTCCACATCTTACGATCCGTGCTGTGGATCTGCAGTGGCATGGCATCACATCGAGATGCTCATACCTAGGTCCATGATTGAAGCTGCATTTCACAAGCCAATGGGCTTTAACCAGCGAGGCGAGATTACGATTGCTCAAGAGAAGTATAAAAGAAGACCGTCGTTCCGAGTTTCCCTGGTGGCGTCAACATGGCTGTGTTCATTTCCATTTTGGACGTTGATGCTTGCTCTCTTTGTTATTTACTTGCCTGGTTGGATGAACAAGTAGCAAAAGGTTCATCGGCGGCAAAACGCCTCTATGATGAATCGAAACAGACTGGAAGTGCAACTCGCCTACCTAGCTTGGCGACACCAACCCCCCACCTTGTGACTACCACCACTAGCCGGTGACGCCGGTCAGGTCAGCTTGTTCTCGATCCGAGATCATTTGGCCAGAGTCAAGGCAGCATAGCATGGCTGAGCGGTTTGCTGATCCTTTCTTGGGACCGTACGGGTGTAGACAATGCCGACCGCGAATACAAACCACAGCGGCAGTGAATCTTGAAAATATGCCGCTCATCCGTCATCAAACGAATGCTCGGCTACAATCTATCGTGAATCAAACCACGACGGATGCACAGTAGGGATGCAGGCGCCAGGCGTTTGAACTTTCCCAGCCTTTGGGGGGCGCATGCAGCGTTAAAGCCAGAATAAACAATTAATAGAGTCAGGATCGGAGCCGGGGAGTGCGCGGTTGCAGTGGGCTTGCAGTCTGGCAGTGTGTAGCCGGCCCTGCTTCTGCAGCAATCTAGGCCCGGCTTGGGCAAGCACCAGCAACTTGCACCATCGGGATCGGGCCTGATTGGAGGGCGTGTTCGCCTGGTGGATGCGCTGATGGCGCTGATGGCGCTGATGGGGATTTGTTTGTTTCCCTGGCCAGTACCTGGCCTCTCAGCAGGTCACTGGCCAGTACTGGCCAGTATGTACTTACCTCGCACACATATCCACCCTTGCGACCGCCTGCATCTCTAGGGGTCTCGGGCTGCCATCAGTCCACCTTTTTGTGATCCGGTTGGTCAGAGAAACAAGACTCTCTCGACCCCGATTCCCGAGGGGTGCGTCACAAGCACATGGAATGATATAATCCCTCCTTCTCTTGACTCCCCAAATATCATCCCATCGGCTGCCGTGACTGCGCCGACTAGGCCACCTGCCGTCCAACTTCCAAACTTGTCGACTTGCTGGAAGACGACACTACGCAAGAGGACAGCCCAGCAGCCTGGCATTCCCCCATCATCCCTTCTTCCACTCTCCTGTAGCTGCCTGCTGTTGCTGCCTTGGTGGAGTACAATCCCTCGCGTTGCCGATCGCCTTACGGGGGATATATCCAGATCGTCGTTTCACCTGACCTATGGCATTCGAA
This sequence comes from Apiospora kogelbergensis, assembly GCF_038363985.1. Classification (NCBI taxonomy): domain Eukaryota; kingdom Fungi; phylum Ascomycota; class Sordariomycetes; order Amphisphaeriales; family Apiosporaceae; genus Apiospora; species Apiospora kogelbergensis. The sequence continues at coordinate 4,260,385 of NW_027117422.1, forward strand.
AGATAATGACTCGTAACCGACGCTGCAGCATACTTGGTTTTCCTCGCGAACAAACTACATAGACAGAAGCAAGCGCCCGCAATCGCAGTAATCGTGCAACTCTCGTTCCTTGTCCAGAAGCACGCCATTCGTTGATCGCTGCCGTTTCTGCGCTATACATTCCGGTGCTTCAGGGTCCCACGACCTCCTCCACCAGCGGGTCTCGACCACGCCCGCCGACCGTTGTGGCCGAATCCTCCTGCCCAATCCTCAAACCCTCGAGAGACACGGTCTCGTCACTCCCGTCAGCAGCACCCGTCCGATCTTGGGCTGCAACCTGAACATCCGAGCACCTGCGGCCAGTTTAGACAACTACCGCTACTCAGGTGTCACCCGAAGCCTGCCTGCGTCCCATCCTTCAGCACGCTTAAAGACAAGACGCAACCGGCTGATAGCAGAACCCCAAAGATGTCCGAAGACGTTGGGCCGTACGACTCGGTCCCACCCTCACAGCAGTCCTCGCAGCACCTTTCCATCCCAGCTTCCCCACCTACCAGCGTCGGCGCGGCGGCATACGCTCTCGAAGGCAGTCTCTGTCCGAGCAACCAGATGAGCGGACGTCCCTGTTACGCCGGCCCTCGAGGTCGCGCATCCGTATACAGAGCCCCGCTGCGTCGCCGAGGCCGCCCTTCCTGTCAAGGAGCCATAGCTATGCGGGCAGCATAAAGTCGCGGCACCACAGCCGCCACGGCTCATGGGGCCAACGCCTGGCTCACGCTCTAGGAGACAGCCGTCACGACTCTATGGCCGAATCCAAAGGCTCGCTATTTGCCGATGAGAGAGTGTGGTACGATCAATTCACCTCGACTGATTGGGTACACGATAGCATTGCAGATGCCTACAGAGTCAAGGCCCTGAGGTCCCGGAAAGACCTGTGGGGTCGCTTGATCGTTCTCTTTGACGGCGCCCAAGGTTGGATATTGAGTGCCGTAGTCGGGTTCTTGGTAGCCGTGCTTGCCTACTGCGTCGACGTGGCCGAGACCACCATTTTCGACTACAAGGATGGCTACTGCGTGAAGGGCTGGTATCTCCGAGAAAAGGCAAGTCTCCGCGCTAAACTCTAACTATGCGTCATGCTCTGGTGTTTGCCTTGGAAACTGGAAGTCCCTACTGACCCCAACGATAGAAATGCTGCCCGCACGGCCCGTGTACAGATTGGCGATCGTGGTCCGAAGTCTTGGGCGGCCATCCTTTCGGGGCGAAATGGACCGAATTTGGCGTCTACCTCATGGGGGTTGTGCTACTCTCGGTCCTTGCCTGCTTGCTGACATTGACTACAAAGACGGTCGTCCCGTCTGCTTACCGTATGACTACACTTGACGAGAACCTGGCCGCCGTCCAACCCAGCCAACAGAATGACAGCGACAACGATGACGATTCCGATGAGAATCTCAGCCCTACACATGTGGCCGAGGAAGAAGTCATCCCACCAATGGTCTACTACTCGGCAGCTGGCAGCGGTGTCGCTGAAGTCCGCGTTATCCTCAGTGGTTTCGTGCTGCACGGATTCCTGGGTTTCAAAACGTTGGTCATCAAGTCGGCTGGTCTCGTACTGAGCGTGGCCTCCGGTCTCAGCTTGGGCAAAGAAGGCCCATATGTGCATATCGCGACATGCATTGGCAATATTGCTTGCCGAATGTTCTCCAAATACGATCGAAATGACGGCAAGAGGCGAGAAGTGCTATCCGCCGCAGCCGCCGCCGGCGTGGTGGTGGCCTTTGGTGCTCCTCTGGGCGGTGTTTTATTTGGTCTGGAAGAGGTGGCCTACTTCTTTCCCGCCAAGACGCTCTTCCGGACATTCTTCTGCTGCATCATTGCCGCTCTGTCTCTGAAGTTTCTTAATCCTTACGGAACCCACAAGATTGTCATGTTCGAGGTTCGCTACACCGCCGAATGGGAATATTTCGAGATAGTCAGCTTTGTTCTGTGCGGAATTCTTGGCGGTGCGCTTGGCGCCTTGTTCATCAAAGCTTCGCGGCGTTGGGCTGTGACTTTCCGCAAAATCCCGGTTATCAAACGATATCCGATGGTCGAAGTCATCATGGTGGCTCTCGTGACAGCTCTCATTGGTTACTGGAACGTGTTGACAAAGCTTCCAGTCGCCAAGCTTCTCCTCAACCTCGCTGCTCCATGCGACGACGAGACCAGAGACGAGTTAGATCTTTGCCCTACCAGTATTGATGAAATCCCCAGTATCCTGCGAACACTCATTGCTGCCTTCGTCATCAAGAGCTTCTTGACTACCATCACTTTCGGCATCAAGGTCCCCGCCGGTATCTATGTGCCGTCTATGGTTGTTGGCGGTCTCCTGGGCCGAATCGTGGGCCACTGTGTCCAATGGATCGTGCTCAGGTTCCCACACTGGGCACTATGGGGCACTTGCCCCGTCTTCGCTGACGGCTCCTGTATCCAACCAGGAGTATATGGGTTGATTGCGGCTGGATCGACTATGTGCGGAGTGACGAGACTCTCCGTGACATTGGCCGTCATTCTATTCGAACTTACTGGAAGCTTGGACTACGTGTTGCCGTTCTCTCTAGCCATTCTTGTGGCAAAGTGGACTGCGGATGCTATAGAACCCCTTAGTATCTACGATCTACTGACCGAGATGAACTCGTACCCATTCCTGGACAACAAGCACAAGCCCATTTTCACCTCAGACCTCGCTGACATCGTTCCCCGAGTTCGATCCCATCGAATTGTGGATATCACCACCTCGCCCCTGATCCCCGCATGCAGCCTGCGAGCCAAGCTGGAGACTTTGCATCGGACAGGCGAGCTCGATGGTGGCCTACCGATCCTCCGAAACGGCGTCCTCGTGGGCCTGATACCCGCTCCAGATCTGGAATATGCTCTGGACCAGCTCGAGGATGAAAGCACGCAGCTCTGTCTCATGGCAAACGTCCCATCTATCGACGACGATGACGAGGGAGATCGTGACCCGACTGACTTCACGCCCTATATCGACCCGGCCCCCGTAGCCTTGGACATCAAATCGCCAATGGACCTGGTTTACGAATGCTTTGTCAAACTTGGCCTGCGATATATCTGCGTCCTGAAAGATGGACGCTATGCTGGCATGGTAGGTTTTCATACCATTTCAGATATTGCAGACTGTTCATTGATACTGACCGTACCCATAGACTCACAAGAAGCAATTTGTAAAGTACATGCGAGGACTGGAAGAGGAGCAACGCGGGTCATGAACAGCGGGAACTATTTACATTTACCACAGACTGCGAAGCATTACATCTTTTCAAGTTTTATGAAGGGGAAGGAAGGCTGGCGTTTCGAGCTCAGGGTTACTTATAGACATCTGCATTTGTTTTATGGGACCCGGCATTATGCATTTTCAGATGGGCGGCATTTGTTCATTTTCTAAACCTCCTTATTTCATGTTGAAGGCCGGTGGCTTTGACGATCTGTCTGAACCGGCGAAGCTTGTTCTATACGAGCCACTACAACCCTTACAGACACGCGCACAACTTATCGATGTCTGGCGAAGGCGGTGGCTTTGCTGTCGTTGATATAATTTCTAAGGATGCGTAGATAGCAGCTCCAAGAGACTGCAAGACTGGGTGTGGTTCCCAACGAAGATGCTGGGTATAATATAAAATCAATTCCGCAAAACCTACAAGGCTAGAGTAGTGTACAAATGGCATAGTGCCCCTAACGTCTTTCTTCACCTAAAACTCCTTCCTGCTTGAACGTTGGATATGGACCGACCTATGGCCCATCCTGGTCGTCTAGCATAGACCCTGGGGAGGCTGACCCTGAGCGTCAACTTGCACCTGCGCCTGGACTTGATGATCCTCCGGCTGTGTCTCCTCGTACTGGAGAATGTTCCATGCCAGCTGTTTAGCGGCGACTTCGATCATCAGCATCTGCCGCGTGCGCTTGTCGGCTGCGCGGAGATCCGCCATTGCGCGCTCGACCGTATAGCGCACAACGGGATCTGTCGACGACGGCACTGAGGCATAGTTGAAGCCGGTAAGCGCGGCGGATGGTATCGGGGGCAGCTGGAAGGCGCCGTCGGGGGCGATGACATTGGCGTGAGCAGGAGGGTTTCTCGCCTCTGGATTGGGGCAGTCAGCACCGGGCGCAAACAATCATCACACGGGTGGGGGCAGAGTCGCGACTTACCGTGGAAAGAACACCTTGCGCCGGAAGCGTTGAACCAGCAGTTAGCGCAGCTTCCACACATCTGGCCGTCGACCACGACGCACGTGGTCCAGGGACCGTGACCTTTGTGGCAGTTCTTGCACTGCACCGGCGCCGTCTCTCCGGCGATATGCGCAAATAGGGCCTCGACATTGCTGCGTCGCTGAAGGTTCAGCGACTGCTCTGGCCGTCGCTGAGTAGCGAGGCGCATACCAGGCTCGCGCGACAATCGCTTGGCCAATGCGCTTTCGACAACGACGTTCTCGTAGCCGGAGTCGCGAGCAAGCTCTTCGGTCGTCGTCATGGCCTCGGCTCCCTCGAGATGTTGGTCGAGATCCGCGTGGTCATGAGGGTCGTCCATAGGGTTTGTGCCATTGCTAGTGAGTATGCTGGCCGCGGCGCTTAGGTCCATCTGCTGCTCATGATGTTGCTGCTGCTGCTGCTGCTGCTGCTGCTGGACAGCATGCTCCGCGGCTACGGCGGCGGCGGCGGCGGCCGTTTCGGCGTCGAAGTCGTCGTGAAGGTCATGGTGTTCGTGCTGGTCGTGGGGATCCTGAGAATCGTGGGAGCCGTGGTGAGCGTGATGCTCATGAGGCTGTTCTTCGGCTAGGTGATGGTCCTCGTCTTGTGGCGATGGCTCGTGGTGTTCATGGTGCTCCAGGCCGTCGGGCGCATCGGCGAGATCTGGATCCAGGCTGGGGTCCTGGTTGAGGACTGCGTCATTGGGGCGACGGTTGGGGCGACGAGGTGTGGCAGAGGGTTTGGTGACTCTGGCGGGTTTTCCCCCACGAGAATGGAAAATAACACCTCGACTGGGATTGTTGTTATTCGTACTCATCGTGACTATTCACACTTCACACTGATCCAATGGCAGCTGCGTGACACCTGGTTGATGGGCGATGAATTGCCAGCCGCAACAAGGAGATTTTTCGGTTGGGGGCACCTGTTGGAATTGGCAGATTGGGATAGTAGGAGGTGCCAACTGGAGACGGATCTAGAATCTAGAAAATGGGATTCCGTCACTTGGAAAGCGGGGCACGGCGCTGGCCAAACGAGTGGCTTGGGGGCTAGCTGTTCACTCGGTGCATAATCTCATACCTGTTTATCCGATTATCTGCCTATCCGGCTTAGAGCGTCTACTGTGGACTTGGACAAACAACCATCATCGTTGTGAACCAGCTTCTTCTTTTGCTATGGTATAAATAATCAAGCCCATATTGCGCCAAACAATACGTAGGTATATAGTGTCTTCCCCTTCGCTGCCAGTATTTAATTACATGACCGAACAGCAGAACTTGTTCAAGTTCCTGCAAACATTTCCAAAAAGCTTGTCCATAGCATCGTCGTCCGGCTTCTGCTGCTGTTGATGAGATCCGCCACCACCTTGGTGAGGCCGCTGCTCCTGCGGCCGCTGCTGCCCGCCATGTTGAGGTTGCTGCTGTCCTCCATGGTGGGGCTGGGGCTGCTGGTGGCTCTGGCCTCCACTGCCGGCGTGTCCTCCCGACGGCTTCTGGGGAGGCGGGGGCATGCCGCCGACCTCGCCGCCCTGGAGGTCGACGTAGATGCGGCCCGCGTTGTCCTCGGTCGCGTAGTGCAGGCCCAGCTCGCGGCAGACCTGCTCGACGCGGGGCTTGATCTTCTGGACGTGGCCCGCGCTGTGGTGGCCCTGGCCGACGATGACGTGCAGGTGTGTCTGCCCCTCGCGCGCGCGTCCCGGATCCGCGCCTCGAGGATGTCCTCGGCCTCCTCGACGAACTGCCCGTGCAGGTCGATGGTGTCGTCGGCCACCCGCCCCGTCGCGTTGTTCTCCCGGAAAATGTACTCGGACGCTTGCTTGTTGTACGACTCCATCTGCGCCGCGTGCCGCTTGCCCTCGTTGCTTAGCTGCTTGGCTTCGGCGCCGTCGCCGCGCTCGTAGGCTTGGTGCGCCTGCGTGGTTCCGCGTAAGTAAAGGGCCAGAGGAGGATCGGCGTTCTCTTGTCAAGTCACGTACCCGGTCGAAGCACTGGCCGCGCTTCTGCGCCTCTTCGCGCGCGAGGTCGCGAAGGCGGTCGTATTCTTTCTCAGCATCATTTTCGGCGTTGTGGCTGAAGGCTAGATGGGGCGCGCCGACCTGTCAGCCGGGGCTATTTTCCAATTCCCAATGCCATGTCGTCGTCGCGACTCGGAGGATGGGCATGTTTTCTTCCGCGCAACATCGAACAAACAATCCGGTGTTGCGTCATGACGTCGGTGCGGCGGTGTGGCATGGCATGTGGACTCACCTCGGCCGCCCAGGCGGGTCATGGGAATTCCTCCTCCAGACATTGTGCGTGCGATTGGCAAACAAAACAGCTAAAACAACGAGAGCAGGCAGGTAATCAAGAAGTATTAGTATAGCAAAGAAATGCCAGAGAGCATCCCAAAATTGAGGTTTTGACAGCAGCTGGGGGCTGAGCACACACGCTGAACAACAACGTTAGTCAAATTTTAGAACATTACCTACTTCCTTGTTTTTTGGTACCTGGAATTCCCCAGCGAGGTTAGTGGTTAGGCCTGCCTGCCCAGTACCTGCCTACACGTATGTACATAGCCGCCAAGTTTCCAACCAACCAATCCCCTTACGGGGTACGTTAGATGCAAGGATGACATCCGGCGGCAGATCTGCAAAACTACGTAAGTGATAGGCTGCGTGATTCTTGAATAAGACGAACCCTAACGGGTCTGTTACATGATGGCTGAGCGTCGTGACCAGTTAGGCAGTCTGGTTCTCTACACTCGGTCGATGCAAGTATATCATGCCACTCACCACTCCTGCCCGCGCCGTACATACATAGAGGTGGTAATGTCAACAAGAGGGGCATCTAGCCACAATGTTGGGTCTCACCGTCTCTCTCCCGCCAATGGCTATCCATCATGCATACGCTCCAGATGCCATGTTGTCCCAGTACCCATAACAACGTGTATAAATAGTTTCCATCAACATCGGAGTTGTTGGAAAGGGGAAACATGAATATTATGGCATTGGGTAGTAATTGGCTCACATCTGCCAGAGTACAGAGTACAGTTCCTATTCCTTTTTTTGCGTGATATCTCTCTGTATGAGGGTGGAAGGGGCTGGTTAGCAAGCTATACCTGTTGAAATGGCTTTAAGGATATCCGAGGTCCGTTACCAGCCCGGCGGGCCATATCGCAGGATACACAGCTTTCCGATCAAGGCCTCCGCAGGAGCGACACAGGAGTGGAACGTGGCTCGCGCACTCGGATCGGACCTGGTTCCGTCCCTGGGCCGGGGATTCCCGTCAGATCTGATTCACCGATCCGTCGAAGTTTATCTACCCACCGACAATCTTATGGCACGGCCTTAATCTCTTCCCGGCACGCTCACCAGATCTGAGGATCGTGACTGGCACGCGGGGGTGAACGAACGAGTCAAGCTGCAACGGTTAAAACCCTCGCCGTGGACAGGGCGAGCAACTGATCGCGCTTGTTACAGCCCAGCACAGAGGGTTGGAAGGTTTCGGGTGCAGCGTGCCCGTTCTTTGCCGCAGCATGTCGACATGCCAGTCGTGGTGGGTGTAGAAACGGGTATCCGCGTGCATGATTCAGTATCCGCGACCCGAGATGCTGAAGTCATACGACCCTATAGTATGCAATGCTACTGGTCTCGGCCATGTATACAAGCGCCTCATAACTCATGAGGTCGAAATCGAGGTAGTAATGCTTCCACCTATCTGCAAGTTTTACACCTACACCTACCGTAATAGAAAACATAGTTTGGTCACTTTACCAAAATAGCCGTGTGAACAGATAGTCCACGTCGTTTGCAAAATATACAAGATAGAAGCGCAAGCACGGCAATGTCCTCCCTACGATGCTCAGTGTAAATCGCAACATTCGTCAGTGTGGCTGTATGCTGACCGGATGCCGTGATCCAAATGTCGCATCAATATTTGACACGAGTCAACCACCTGCCGAGACAGCTGTAATAGACATGTCATATTTGCTTTTCGGTGTTATCCCCGAACGGTTCGTTGGGTCCAACACAAGAAACCCCGGATCTAGACGTTGAAAGCTACTCGTTGATTCATCGCTTGCGTTGCTGCTGCTGTTGGCGATCATCCCAGCGTAGCAGGCTTGTCCCCGTCATCCGTTGTGAAGGGTCTCTTGACAAGCTGATGCAGGCATTGAGCCTTGAGTCAAGTGAGCCGCGACCTACTTCGCAATTAAGCGACAATGGCTTCTTGAGAAGCGGCTGTCGCACAGAAAATATAGCCTCCAGAGGTGTCGCTTTTGAAGAAACGTTGCTTGAGAGTACTATCGATACCTCTTAAAGAATCTGGCATTCATACGTGTACACGGGATGTATAGAACACGGGAAACAAGGAGATGGCGATCCGAATCTCATGAGTAGCTGAAGCGGAACGGTCCAGAAGTCTAGTCGTCGGTAGACAGACAGGGGTTTTCAACTACCAATTGTTGTAGTAATAGTCAGTGGACTTTAGAGATTAGCCATCAGGCCATTTACTAAAGTAGAGCTCTTCAGGAACCTGTGGCTGGTTTATCCACCTCCGGACTGACCGGCGTCAGTGTTGGCGACGGCGTTGGAGATCCTGCAACTAGATCGGCGCTGGGCAGCCCGGGTACTGGAGCCGGGCAGAGAGGTTGGAGGGCAGAAAGGCTTTCGTTGCCATGTGGCAAGCAAGCGCTGTCCGATAAAAGCGAGTTATTGGCAGATTCTCCAGTTAAAAGGAGATAGGCCTTGTCGGCCAGTTGACTGTGATGTTAGTCTGGCGAACCGTCTGCGATTATCAAAGGCCGATGTAAGAATAGCTTCGGCTCGGCAGCAATGGCGTCAATTGCCCACACAGGAACGAGCGAAGCGAAATTGGCCATTCTAGAACACGAATCGAATACTTTCTGGCTTTCTTTGCGCCCGGGGGAAAACTCCACCTTGCCATTCTCAGCGAATTCCAGCTTTTTGTCTGATGTTCGTCAAGGATGGGCATCGCCGCATCGGACCCCCCATTCTAATGGATGTACGTGTATGTAGGGGCCCAGGGGTTCTTACTTGATTCGGGTTGGAGTGTTTGCCAATCTCATGCGTACTGTACCTTCAAGCTTCTCCGTAACTGTGTTCCCCGATACTTCGCTCCATTGTCTTGACATCTGATACAAGCCTAACCCGTCACAGAATCAGGAGATGGGTCTATCAATCAGCACCGTTGAATTGCCACCATGCACGGGAGAGGAGAGCAGAACGACAGAGAGCGATTCTTTTCTTCTTCGTTTTCCTTCTTCTAACCAATCTGGTAAGCAAACACCCGTGGATGTCAGGGGGCCTATCGGAACCCACTGGCCGATGTGTGGGATTCATCTCGAGAAAGACCAAAGTTGGCTAGCCTAAGCCGATATGGGAGAAGTGCGCATGCAACTTGGAGACCAGTTTGCGTCGCCCCTAGCCAATCTGGCTCTCTGGCTGGGGTTTTTGGGCACCCTGACATTTGGTCGACATGCACGAGGATCCGTCGTAGACATGAAACGCCCTGTCTGATCTATTGCAAGTGCGGAATGCAAGCGGGATGGGGAGTGGAAGCAGCGCGCGTGGCAGAAGTGGAAAGCCTGTTCTTCAGCAGGCAAGGCAGGGTAGATCACCAGCTTGGGTGATTGCGCAGGGCTCAGATCATGACGATCCCGTTGTCATTCTATCCATCCATTCCCATCCCCCTTTTATCGCAAAGGAGCAAATTGACGTATTTTGAGGAGGCAACGTTGAAGAAGCCATGTTTGAGGTTTGAGCCAGGAAATAAAGCGGGAGGCGGACGTGGAGGTACGGATTAAACGTCAGCTCTGCGACTCGACAGTCGACAGTCGAATGGCCTCTGCCGAAGACCCGGCCAATAGCACGGCTTTCCTCTGGATTCTGCTCTGGGGTCTGAAGTCGGTGCAGATGAAAATGTCCCATCGGGTGTGGAACTGCCATGGGCATGGAGGGACCTGGATAGATGACGATGGGACCTGAATTGAAATGTTGCAACGACTCAATTTCATCCCTGACGACTCGCTAAGTTACCCGAGGACCTGGAGTTTGGCTACTTGTAGAAACAACACGGGCTGGACACGGGCTGGACGCGATTGCGTTAGGTAAGTAACGGCCGTTGAACAGCAGGTGGGCACGCTGCATGCCTTGGATGCCGATGGGAAGCAGCAGTGCATGAAGAAGACACAACAAGTCGACCGCCGCCATTGTCTCAGCCTGTCTGACGTTTCCGTGTGCGTCCCTATAGTCCGTACGTTGCTATTCTACCGGACAATGGTGTGTTGAAAGCCATGTCAACCGAGAATTGAGGCCAGCCGCCTTGCCGCCTTCGGCGTTGTCATGCAAGTTAGGTGTTAGTTGACAGGCCAGTAGCCCCACACCACTCTTCTACATACATATTAAAGGCCCGAGCGAGCTGGCAGGGCGGCCAGTCACTGGCTCGTCATTCGCCAGCCAGTCCCAAAAAGTGAGATGCCGAGATGCACGCCCTGCAAATAATGGGAGGGAGTCCTACCGTACAGTATTGTTCTGCTGTAGGTACACATATCCAAAAGCCTGCATCGTCGGTCGCAGGCTATACGTGCAGGCTGGGGATCGAATGAACAGTAAGGCATGGAGCGCTAGGCTGCCGGGCAGGTACGCTTTTTTGTCAGCTCGTATAACTAGAAAGCTCTAGTCTTTGATCCGTAAGGCAGGTTCTGGTAAGCACCTTGTGGGCTTGATATATACTCCGTGTAATAACTTCGATTGCTCCCCATCTCGTCAGAGACAAAGCCCAAGCCTCCGTAAGCCATCATCATATCACGTTGCTTGTTGTTTCTTGCTTGCTCCGCTTATGTGCAGAAGTGCCGAGGTAAGGGCATCCAAATATAGGTAAGCCACCCGTCAGTAGGTCCAGTATTGTCTTACATATCTACATGTATACGTATCTGATAGACTGTCGTTTTTATTGCTATTCTTATCTGTAAGCTGGCACGAATCTGACCAACCTTATTGGAGTGGACGGGCAGTACGGAGAGCCCACGAATCAGCCTGGGGAAACGGGATTCCAGACGGAGGCAATTCGTAAGATACGGACATGTACGGAGTACCATACAACCAACTAACCTACCACGGGATCCATCTACCATGGGGGAGCGATTTCCTGCTCCCGCGATCAACCATCACGCCAACGAATCGCTCGCGGCCTAGTGGCAATCAATGGAGGAGAGTGTGTCTGACACGGAGCTGCCGCCGCAAGGCCAAGGCCAGATGCAAGTGATTGCAGACAGCCGTGTCATGCCTGGGTTGTCTGGCTTCTGGCTGGCTGGCTGTCTGGCTGTCAGCCTCAGCTTCGCCAGCGAGCTTATTCGGCTTCCGTAATAAAACTCTAGTACGGTAGAATGGGGATCCAACGCTGGTCAAGTGCAGTCGTCAATGCAACTACCTAAATGATTGGAATAAGAGCATGGTTCTCTACTCCCAGGCATCATTTCTTTTCGTGAGCCTTGCCTGCTTTGAGCCTGGTCGTCCTCCACTCTGCAGCAGCACCCCCGGCCAGGCGACCCCTTTTATTCCCCCGATCTGTCAATTCTCGTAGGTTAGCGACCGACGAGACCCAGCTCCCCTAATAAATTTCGTGATTTAGCGGCCACTGCTGCAGTAGTCAGTCAGGTACAGACCCAGACGCGCCCACCCAGTGCCACCTAAAATGTAGTGTTTAACATTGCCTGCATACTTTTAGGTGCAGTTGAGAGATCGAACCTGCTTGGCCCCGCCGTTCTCCGGCCCATGTAGGTACATGAAAGTAAACACTGAAATGTTTCCTTCCCTGTCAACGAGAGGAGGAAGGAGTTCTTTTTCGCCCCCTCCCCCTCCCCAGGCGCCCTCTCTGTCTGTCTCCCTCTCCCTCCCTCTCTTTACGGGCGTGCGTACGAACTATCCCGACTGCTGTGAGTGCCGTGTGCATGCGAGACCGACATTGAATGCGAATAAGGTGCACTGCAGCGACCGTATGTATGCGCACTCCAGCCAGACTGCTACTGGATGGTTCGTGTTGTTAGCAGCAATTAGCAATCAGGACACCCTCCGTGCACATCCGCACTAGGTAAATTTCGTGCTCCACCTCGCCTTTTGCTAGCTGCTCCTGGCCCAGACCCGGCATCGCCCAGAAATCGCCTTGCCTGCGAGCCTGCTCTCCTTCTCTCCTACTGGCTCCGCGCTGTCTCCTGCTCTCTCACGCTCTCTCACGCTCCCTGTCTGGCCTGCTTGTCTGTCTGTCTAGTCTAGTCTTGCCTGTCTGCCCGTCCGTCGACTACCTACTGCGTCGACCCCATCCATCCGTCCATCCCATCCCATCCCATTGATCCATCTACCCACCTGCTGTCCTTCCAGCGTCCACCCACACCCACACCCACCCCTTCCAGCTTAGGTACGGGAGACAGGCCTTCCCGTCACAATTTCAACCACCCAGTTTTTTTTTTTTCCCTTTTCTCACTGTTGGCCCGTCGGTCGCAATTCTATCTTCTCCCCCTGCGTGTTGTTGTGTGTCTTCGCTTGAATGCCTCTTGTCACTTACTGTTCTACCAGTCGACGACTATCGTGATTGACTGCTCACTCCCATCATTGACTCTGGCTCATCACCAGCCATCTATAGAGCACCACCTGCTACTTGGAAACGAGTGGTAGAAGACAGCCGCAAGCTTGCTGGTGAGTTGAACCCTCTCTCCTCTCCCTATCCTCCCTCAAACCTTGTTCCTGCGACCCGTCATAATCGAATCGGGATTCGCAACCCAGCCTTCACCATCGACCACTCAATCCTCGATATTGCGGGCGCTTCCATCTACTCTACAACACACCCTCTGCTCTTGGACACAAATCCATCCCTTTCCGGAATCGAACAACCGATTTTTTGCAACTCGGACCGGGAAAACGCCCCAATCGTTCTATCACCCTTTGCAACACATTGGGGGCTGTCGGCCACTAAAACGGACGCGCGAGGTCACCGGGACTTCGACTGCGCTTACTACGACTCCCATATCGACTTTGGCCAATCTTTCAGAAAGACACACGACCTTAGATCAAGGTTCTGATTAACTAACTCAACGTTTACCATAGTCACCGGCGTCGTCCATCACCCACCATCTCACTTCATACCGTACTCATTAGATTTATCTACCGCGAAAACGCGAACACATCGTCAAAATGGGTTGCGGAATGAGCACAGAGGAGAAGGAGGGCAAGGCCCGCAACGAGGAGATTGAGAACCAGCTCAAGCGCGATAAGATGATGCAGCGCAACGAAATCAAGATGCTTCTTCTGGGTAAGCCTTGCTTGACGCCAACGCACTCGCTCTTCGACGCGACCTAACGATTGTACTACAGGTGCTGGTGAATCCGGAAAGTCAACAATTCTGAAGCAGATGAAGCTCATCCACGAGGGCGGATACTCGCGTGACGAAAGGGAATCATTCAAGGAAATCATCTTCAGCAACACCGTCCAATCCATGCGTGTCATTCTCGAAGCAATGGAGTCGCTCGAGCTTCCTCTCGAGGACCAGCGGATGGAGTACCACGTACAAACCATCTTCATGCAACCCGCTCAGATCGAGGGAGATGTACTGCCCCCGGAGGTCGGCAACGCCATTGAGGCTTTGTGGAAGGATCGTGGTGTCCAGGAGTGTTTCAAGCGGTCGCGTGAATACCAGCTGAACGATTCGGCACGATAGTAAGTTGCAACTGATTATGGCCTTGGTGGCCGCCATTTACTAACGGTTATCAGCTACTTCGATAACATTGCAAGAATTGCCGCTCCTGACTACATGCCCAACGACCAAGATGTCCTGCGGTCTCGTGTCAAGACAACCGGTATTACAGAGACGACGTTCATCATTGGCGATCTGACCTACCGTATGTTCGATGTCGGTGGTCAACGTTCGGAACGAAAGAAGTGGATTCATTGCTTCGAAAACGTCACGACGATCCTTTTCCTGGTCGCCATTTCCGAGTACGATCAGCTGCTATTCGAGGACGAGACAGTCAACCGTATGCAAGAAGCCTTGACTCTTTTCGACTCTATCTGCAACTCTCGGTGGTTCATCAAGACATCCATCATTCTCTTCCTGAACAAGATCGATCGTTTCAAGGAGAAGCTGCCAGTTAGCCCCATGAAGAACTACTTCCCCGACTACGAGGGAGGCGATGACTATGCCGCAGCCTGCGACTACATCCTGAACCGCTTTGTCAGCCTGAACCAGCACGAGACGAAGCAGATCTACACTCATTTCACATGCGCCACGGACACAACGCAAATTCGCTTCGTCATGGCTGCCGTCAATGGTCAGTACTCCTAAGTCTCCGCATTGTTCTGCCGTTGGCCCCCTAACTTACTGACCTTCTGTTACAGATATCATCATTCAGGAGAACTTGCGTCTCTGTGGACTCATTTGATTATTATGCGATGCTATACGATGAATACCCATTTCTCTCTCGATTCCTCCGTGGTTATGGGCTGCCAGTAATGTCACGAATCTGGCTAATGATTTTGCCTCATACACCAACCGCCAGGGCAGCGTCGCCCAGCGGATTTCCTACCGCCATGTGTTCCCGTTATGCCATTCTGCGACAGCAACACATCGAAGAAGTTTCTCTATCACCACACATGTTTTACCAGTACAGCCTACTTCCGGCCTAGGCCTGTAGGTGCCCGCGTTGAGAGGCCCCAGGCTTATGGGCTGATGCAGATGCGGGAGAAAAAGTTAGCCATGGAATGAAGCTGGCGAGGTCGTGCTGCGACTATTTGCATCTACAGGCCAGGCGGGGTTACATATTCTTGTTTAATTATGAATTTGTGTGGAGTCCAAACGGTTCCTTATTTCATCTCTTTCCTTCCTTTTTTCTTCTTGTAGTATCTGGTGGCCCACGCTGAACGATGGGCTGATATTTATTGGTGGGAGTGGTCAGTCGTCATTGAAGGAGAGGGCGGGAGGCTGTTGATGGAGGCGAGTGCACAGCCATGGGAGATTCATGGTTGAGAATCGCCCTGTGGTTGAGGGAGGTTTAGCACGCGAGAGAAACATTGAGGCGTTGAAAGTATACCATGGGCCGAGTTTATCTGTTGTGTGCGAAGAATCTATGGGAGACTGCTTGCTTTGGAACGAACGGGGGCGGCTGGTTGGACTGATACTCGAGGCGAAAACCCCTTTTCCCTTCAGTTGTCATTTCAACCAGAGGACTGACCCTGTTTGCGTCTCGACAGCAGCGCCTGGCTGTGGTGGTCGGTCTGTTGTATGGATGTGTCTATAAGATAAGAACAATGACCTTGAACTGAAGTATGCCTAGCCCTTCGGTGTATTCGCTACGTGAGATGCAATGACTATATGGCTACACTGATGCATCCGCTTGCTTTCTACTGAACCCTGTGAGACATGTAGCCATAGAGAGACGGGCTTTGCAGTTATGATATGCTCTACCAGGTCAAGATCACAGATGCGTATGCGTTGGGTCGAGTGCATATATGCTAGTTTGGTGTCATGCTTTGTTTGATTTAGTGTAGTTTATAGTTATGTTCTTCCAGTTGCGATTTTCATCAGTTATTTATCTTCCCAGGATCTGATGTCCCCCCTGTACTCGACCATTTCCTTCCACTTCCGGGCGAACTCGCGCATGCCGCCCTCGCCGCTTAGACTGGCGTCTACAACGTCCTTCGGCAGCTTGTGAGCAGAGTAAGCCGGCGAGCTGAAGTTGTACGCCGCCGGGTCCTCCTTCTCGATGAGTCGGAGCTCAGGAATGACGTCGTCGTCGTCATCATCATCATCATCATCGGTGGTGTTGCTGTCATCAGAAACCACGCCGCCGGTTTGGGCCGCCGCCGTTGGGACGTCTTCTTCCGCCGAAGCCGTGCCCAGCATGGGGCCCGACGGCACCTTCCACTCGTTTAGCTCGTGCCAGCCGAAGAGGAGGGAGTCGGTGTGCGGGGCCCAGGCGTTGATGTCGATGAGGCGCACGCGGCCGAGGGGCTCCCCTTCGCCCTCGGGGATGTAGACATCGAAGGTGAAGCTGGCGTCGGGGAAGGTGTAACGCAGCTTGTGGTTGAAGAACTGGCAGATCTTGGCCACGAGCGCGGGCTGCATTTTCAGCAGGAAGTCGTAGTGGTTGAGGTCGCGCTGCGTGATGCCGACTAGGTAGCGGTGCTTGACGAAGCAGCGGAACTCGAGCGCCGTGTGCGGGTTGAAGAAGGAGCGCAGGACGAGGACGGGCTTGAACTGCAGCGCAGACGATGACCCGGCGGTTTCCGTCGTTTTGGTTTCTGTCGTGGCGCTGCCGCCGCCGTTGGAACCCGCCACTGGTGTGCAGTCGTCGAAGGCGTGTTCCAAGTCGTAGGTGATGAAGTTGGAGCTCTTGAGCAGCAGATATACGTCGTTGGGCGTCGTGCACTTGATGGTGTTCTGGTGTGTCGAGATCCAGGCCGCGTCCTTGGGCGCCGTCCAGTTAAGCTTCGGGGCCACGGCGCCGTCGAGCTCGGCGATTGTGTCTTTTATCGTCTGGTGGAGGGCCGGGAATCGCTTGTTCGGCGGCAGGCGGGGCTCGTCGTCTTCGTCACTGTCCGAGTCTGATTGGTCGGGCGCCTGCTCGTACCGCGACCTCGCTTGCGCCGTGGACAGGTTGGTCGGCCCCGACTCCCATACCACTTCGTCGTCGTCCGTCTCTTGGTCGTCCTCGTCGCCCAGCACGATGCCGTCTTCGCGGATGTACTCGACAAAGTCAGGTGTAAGTGGGATGATGCGCGACTTGATGCATGATGTGCGGTATTTGGGGAACCAGTAGTCGTAGGAGCAATGCAGGATGTGATCGCGAGTTATGGGAGGGAATTCGAGAAGGGCGGCGGCGTTGTTGTTGGCGTCTGAGCTACCGCCGGTTGCGCCAGATGTGGTGCCTGGCATGGTCGCAGCGGCGCCAGTTGCGTCGGGCATCTTCGCGAAGAATGGGGGAGGTTGCTGTAGGAAAGTGAAATAGTTGAACGATACGCAGGAGAATAGCCAGTTGCCAAGTGCTTAATCTCGAACCGACGTCGAATGAACAACGAATCGATGTGAACGCGAACAGTGTGTTCCGACTTAGACCAAGACCCTGCAAATGCGAGTCATGGCGGGGCAGTCGCATCTGAACGAAAAAAAGGAAACCCGCTGCCCGCCTGGGGCACTACAACATCACCCCCACTATACTTTCTAGTTGGGTATTGCCAATTCAGACCGCTACCGTGCCGTCGTCTCTCCATACCTTCATGAACACCCTCCAGGCTTGGTAGTGAAGCGAAGTCAACCACATTCCTTACTGTATCCATCCCGTATTGATTTGATACGTCCGACGGAAGAAAGCATGTCCGACAACGTAGGACTTTCCACCCCCGAGGCAGCGGCACCTCGGGCTACGTGCAGCGCAACCTAGCACACCTCAAGCCGCGCGACCGGGACCGAGGCGCCCCGTACGCGGCGCGCGACCTCGAGCGGCACCGCCAGCGCCAGCCCGACAAGGGCATTCTCGAGCACGAGCGCAAGCGCGAGGTCGAGGTCAAGGTCTTTGAGCTGCGGGACAAGTTGGAGGACGAAGAGTATGTTTTCCTTTGCTACCCAAGATGGCTTGGATTGCGGAACGCAACTGACAATGCTCGCAGAGTGGACGAAGACGAGATCGACAAGCAATGCGACGCCCTGCGGAAAGACCTCCTCGCCAAACAAGACAGGACCCAAAACACCGAGCCTCGGAAGGGCCTCAAGATGCACCAGGTCCACGAGCTCGCCGACGCCAAGATCAAGGAGAGCGAAAGGCTGCGCAACGCACTCAAGATCAGCAAGGACTACGAGGAAGGCGGCCACTGGAAGAGGCAGGAAGAGCGGCTGCGAAAGGCCGCCGAAAGGGACAATGTTGCTGAAAGGGAGAGGGAAGAGGGTTATTAGCTACATAATGTAGCCTACAGCAGGCCAAGGAAACAGGCGCTCGTAGGCACATGCATTTCTGTCAGCTGCTGGGGGCTTGGGCTGTCTGCATTGTTTGGCGAAGGTGTTCAGGTTTGATTTCCATAAGATAAAAAAAAGTTGCCAACTATTTTGGGTTGACATCTTGATTGAATAAGCGCCAGAGTCTTGTGTAGAGCCCGTCTCGGTCTCTTCTGGAACGTACAAATGAAATCTAAAGTGTTGTCCCTGTATCTATGTGTGTTCTACTGTCTATCCGGTGGGTATCATAGTATATTTCTCGTGAGTTGATCCCTCATCAGTTGGCTGCCAAGATCTCGGCCGCGTTAGGCCCATCGGCATTATCGACGCGGCCTGCGTTCCTCTTGGCCTCCTCTTTTTCCTTTTTCTTCCTCTCCATCTCCTTGTGCTTCTGCTGCCCCAGGTACGTGGCGTACCGCAAGGTGAACAGAGTAAGGAACACCATGAAGGCGATGCCCAGGACGGCCCTGCGGATCAGGATCCATCGCACCCCCTCAATTTCCGATTTGGCGTCACTTGTCAGCGTAACGCTGATTCCAAAGTTGACTTGTTGAATCTGCCAGCCACGTTAGTTTAGGGGTCTTCCCATTTCGAGAGCAACAGTGCTCATTGGTGAACTTACCGCATTGTCCATTCGCTTCTGCTCTTCGCGGACGGCCATCTTCCGGTCGTTGAAGTGGCCCCTCACATCGTCGCGAAGCGTCATCAGATCCTGGTTGAGCTTCTGCCCGAGAATATCCACCTCGTGCTGCAGAACAGTACGCTGCTGCCGGCAATTCTCATCCGCGGCCTTGCGATTGTTGATGACTTCGGTGCTGAGCTCGGAGCAGGCGGCGCGGAACAAGTACGTCTCGTTGTCGACGTCGCTTTTGGAGACCAACCCTTCCTGCGCCGTCTCGAGATGCCGTGCCAGGAGCGCGCGCACGATCTTCATCAGGGTGATCGCTTGGTCCTGAGTGTAGCCTTCTGCCTGCAGCTGTTTGACTAGGGTGTAGCTGTCGAAGTGGTGTAGATACGGTGGCGTCGAGATATGTGGGTGATGCATCTCGCCTGGTGGTGGCATGTGTAACACAGCATCCATGGGTCCGGCCGACTGCATCGTCTCTTCCGCGGCCGCCTGCTGTGGTGTTGTAGTTGCTCCTGGATGGATCCTTGCAGTATTGGGTTCACTGCCTGCTGCCGGCGCCGTCTGGGCTAGGTTCTCGTCTGTTTCTCCTTTCCCCTTCCCCGCAGCTGAAGATGCATTGGCAGTACCCTCCGTCTTGGCCTTCTGCTTTCGCGGCTGCTGCGGCCTTTTCTGTTGTTGGGCCTCCGCGGCGTCGTCTCCGCGGGCGTCTTTCCTATCCACTACGCCCTCGCTCGTCGTCGACCCCTTGGGCCCACCGCCCGGGTGCGGCAATCTGGCGGATTTGGCAGCAGAAGGCACAGGAAGGGGCCCGACGGCTTTCCCATGTCTCTCAAAAGTGGCCTGCCTCGCCCGGCCCGAGGTAGAAAAGGGGGACGGCGACAAAAGCTGGCCGCCCTTGCGGTGGCCCTTGGTGCGACTGACTTGCCGTCTCGCGGTGCGCGTCGTCGCCGAGTCGCTGCTGAGGCGGCGAACGGAGCGGAAGAGGTGCGGGTAGAGAAAGGGTAAACGCATGTTGGTTGGCGGCGACGGCGGCATGTTTCCTGTCTGTTTTCAACTTGTCGAGGGAAAAACAGCAAAGGGGCGTGTGAGCTACTGGACCATGCTGAGAAAGGCGACGTCGGATTGTGCGAACTGTGGGATCTCTTCCGTCAAGCGCATGTCATGGCTGCTCCTATTTGATGTGTGGACAGCTAGGAGCGGTTGAGGGACTTACGGTTTCCAGTGGGCGGAACGGGGGTCCTAAATCGGCCCCCTTTGCCTTTGGCGTCATTTGCCCAGCTGGCCATTTGCATTTGCAGTGCTGCTGGGCTGAGAAGAAGGCTAGTGTCGGATCTTCTGCTAGATCCACGTGTGCATGGGTGCATGGACAGCGCAGAGGTTCCCGCGCAGTGGTAGACGGGCAGCGGGCAGTGGGCGCATGCGCTCATTGTCGAAAGCAGCAGGCGGTGTGAGGCGCTGAGTTGTCTGGGAAGTCGGGGAGGATGCTAGCACGCAAGGAGCCTAGCAGCAGCGCCCGGCACGTTTCCCCTCCAACCACCCGGGAAACAAAGTCACACCCCTGTAACATCCGTCCATTTGCATCCGCCCACTTGCCTATCCTTCGTATGGGGACTACCAACCTCCATGGTAAAGTAGTTTAGGCCGCAGAGAAAGAGGAGTGCTACGCTGCAGCAAGTTTTGGTTACGACATCTTTTCTTTTTGGATTTGTGTTTAGTTTTTTGCTGCTTGAGACACTCGAAATTCCCATCCAGTTTTGCCGTCTCTTGACCCAGCGAGAGAGAGAGAGAGAGAGAGAGACAGGCACACGTCAACAACAAGAGAAGCTTGTAACAGCCAGAAAAAAAGCTGTCTGCAGGTATGTGCAGATAATTGTTACCTACCCCACACCCCGACACCGACACCGACACCGACAAGCTCTCGCTCAACACCGACTTGTTGTGTTGAGTGAGTGAGTGATTGAGCGAATCCACTGCATACCATACCTAGACATATTTATCTAACGCGTTCCATCCCATTCCTAAGGCGCAACAGCGAGTCCGCCTTCCGCATTCTTCGGAGAGCCGGCCGACACACCACAATCCCCACGTTGACGCCTACCATCTCATCGCCGCCGCCGCTATGGCGCCGACCGATGCGCTGTCGGCGCCGGGAGCGGTTGCTTACTCCTCGGACAAGATGAGCGTCGGCGACGGGACATGGGACTTCACCAAGAATGACTTCCTGCTTCCCAATCTCCAGGGATTGCCATTTGACATGATGCAATACAATGGTAAGTACACTCCACCTGGCCTCGCATGGTACAAGCATATCGGGTTACTGACATCAGCATACTAGGTATGGGCAATCGGTTTTCCACAGTGCCGCAGTATCATCGCTTGATCATGGCTCACGGCATCATTGCTGTCATGGTCTTTCTCTTCATCGTGCCCTTTGCAGTCATGGCAGCTCGCTTTCACAGGGGGGCGCCTGGTGCGAATATTCGATACCACGCCCTACTGAATATTCTCGCCATCCTCCTGGTCACCGTCGTATTTGTCACAGGTTGGTTTGCCGTTGGCCCAAACCGCAGTCTGACCAACCCACATCACGGCATTGGTGTCGCAATCTACACCCTGATATTGGCGCAAGCAATCGGCGGTCGTCTCGTCAAGAATATCCGAAAGCACTCACTACGGCTCATGATTCATCGCTGGGGTGGGCGCATTGTCGCCATCCTTGGCATGATCCAAATTCCGTTGGGCCTCACACTATATGGCTCGCCCAAGGTTACCTTCATCCTGTACTCGATCTGGATGGCATTTTTGTTGCTCATGTACTTCGTCTTGAGCTACCGCCACGAGGGAGATTGGGATGAAAGAACCGTCTATGGGGGCAGGTCAGAAGTCGGCACCGCTAGGAGCAGGAGCAGATACACCACCTCCGACCACACCGAAAAGAAAGAAGGACACGGATGGCTTGGTCCCTTGGCAGCTGGTGCTGGACTGTTCGCTCTCATGAAGGGACGAAAGGACAAAAAGAGCGCGAACGGAGCCTGAGTAGGTCTCGATCGAGAAGCCGAAGCAGGGGCCCCGAGGTTATCCCGTCCAGGAGAGGGTCGACTAGTTACGTTGACGAGAAGTTTACCGAAAGGAACGAGCCACCGCGCAGTGGCGGCTTGATGAACAAGCTCTTTGGTGCTGCTGGGGCTCTAGGTGCCGGTGCACTGACCAAGAAGTTTATGGAGCGCAGAGAGAGTCGCAAGCATGGAGACGAAGAATACCAGTCGGTAGCGACAGACACGCCCGGCCGCAACAGACTCAAGCGCCCGGCCAGGTCCGAGTACACCGAAAGCGAATTCAGCGACGAGATGACCGACCTCAATAGCCGCGTCAGAGGCAAACCCATTTTACCTGGTCCAGGCAATCCGACGGCTATGGCGGCTGCCATGAGTGCTGCAGAGCATCGCCCCGAGAGACCAATTACGCCACGTCCATCGCACGCACGTGCTGGGGACTCCAGGCTGGAAAGTACCCTGGATTCCGACTACTCGTCCTACGTCAGTCCATCGCGACGAGCACGGGAGGAGCGAGATACTGCCGGAAGCGCTGGAAAGGGCCTGCTGGCGGGACTTGGCCTGGGCTGGTTTGCAAAGAAGCTGGCGGGCCGGAAGGACCAAAAGGTAGATGCCGATCGTCGTTATGAAGAAGAGCGGAGAGACGGCCGTCATGGCTCCAGATACACTGGGGATGGATACGACTCACCTACCAGAAAACCCTCGCGCCGTTACACCGCACCAGCTGGCACAGCGACGACCATGACTGGGGACTCCGATTTCTCGTCAGTCATTGACACACGCCCTGCTGGAGCTGCACACGGAGGTCCACCAATGCCCCCCTCTCGGGCCAGCTGGTGCCGCAGCCGCAGCACGCCATTCGAGGTCTCATTCGAGAGACCCACACGGACCAGTAGATATGCCGCCTATCCCACCTGATCCTCACGGCCTTCTCCATCGTGACGAGTCCGTTATCAATGATGGCTACGCGTCAGCCAGCGGGGGACCTCAGAGGCGTCACTCCTCCCGCCGCCGGAGAGATGGAAGCGCTGCGGCTGCGGCCGCGGCCGCATCGGCAAGCGTTCTAGCAGCGGAGGAGGATGATCGACGACGACGTCGTCGTGACCGCAGCTCTTCGCGCGCTCCCAGCCAACCCGTCAGCGTCAAGGTCAAATACCACGACGATCGCGACCGCAACGTCACATTACGTCGGTTGACTGAAGAGGAGGCAGCGCGCGAGCACCGGAAAGGCAGGTCCAACTCAATCAGCAGCGTATCTGGCGGTGAAGGAACTAGCAGTGGCCGACGTTACCGCAGAGACTCCAGCGCCAACCGGACAGTCACAGACTTGCATGGGGGGGCGGCCCATGGGCGGTGACCCCTTATCGCCGCCCACTCCTGCTTTTGCAGGCGGACGGCGACCGGCCAAGGACTCGGCCTACTACTCTGAGCCTGACCACCCCCACCTCCTCCGCCCACCGGTCCTCATCTGAGAGCGCCCATGCCCAACAACCAAACTGTCTCTAGTATCGGCAGTCACGGCACCTGGAGCGCCATGAGCCCATCGCTTGGCGGGCCTGGCGATTCCACCACCACGTCGGCAGCAGACAGGCGTAGGCAGAGAAGGATGGAGAGGAGAACCCAACGGCCTTCGGGTACCGTCGAGTTTGAGTAGGGCATATGCTGTTTATCTTTGAAATTCGATTCGATACGCGAGAGAAAGATTACATCATTGCCAGGCGTTGATATGGGCGTTGGATTGCATTGATTGATGCAGCATTTTCCGGGTTTGGATGGGCGGCCAGCACCATCTTTTCTGTTGGATATGTGTTTTTTACCCTTAATGACGACGCATGCAGGAAAAAAAGAGGTTTATGGGACATGTAGATACGACGGCTCCGAGGCGGAATGTTGATTTTCGGAGGGAGGCCATGCTTGATTTATGCACTGTACTAGATATCATTAAAATGTCAATATTGAAAGTTTTTGCTGTTCAAGAATCGATTGCCTGCATGCCAAATGAAAAATAGTTGAACGGGATGACCTACGAGAGTACTGATGCAGTCAGCGCCTGCCTGATCCGGACATGACTGCGTAAGAGCAGGTAGAGGGGATCTAGGGAGAGACAGTGTCATGCAGGTACGTAAGGGGCTAAGAACATTGAAGCAAGGGTTCAGGGGTAGGAGGCCGGTGGGGCATCGCTCGGGGGAGGCAGGAGGGGGGTAAGGCGGGACACACCTACAGATTAATCGATAAGCGCAAGAACGCGAACAACTTAACGCGTCCATCTTCAACAACCCATTCGTGAGAGGGTGAGAACCCCAATCTGGCTCGGCGAGGCAACACTTCTGCCCCTGCACTATTGAGCTCACGACGACTACCAGTACACACCTGATAGGCTGTGCTGCGTGCTGCGCGCCACTCACTCTCGGCATGGAGACCGATCAACAGCAAGCACAAGTCGCGACGGCATCATCGCAACCTGCCGCAACATCCCAGCAGTCGCAAGCGCAACCAGAGTCGACACCCTCGGCGCCCCCACCCTCAAACTCCACGGGCGCGACACAACAAGCAGAGTCGTCGTCTACTGCTGTCGCCTCATCCGCAACCGCATCACGGCCTCCAACGGCGCCAGCGGCACCAGCGTCACCGCCCTTGCCGACCCGTCATACTCCACAAGCTCCGGGGCCCCGCGCCGCCCGCTTCCAGAAGGTCCTCGACGACTCGCTCAAACACACGTTGGGGAAGGTGACATGGGAGAACTTTGCCAGCTGCTACCCGACGGTTGCGGAGCGCGCGCCGGCGACGCTGAAGGCGGCGCAGCGACAGATGGTGGATCGTTTGGCCATGCTTTGCAAGGTATGCTTTCAGGATTCGGTTCCCAGACCTGTGGTCTGGTACAAGGGCCGGGCTAACGGTGAATTTCGCAATGCAGAAAGAATTTGACTCAATTCTGACAAGTCGAAATGTCGTCAACAAACTTAACGAGCTTGAGGGGCTGGTGAGCGAAGCTGAGTTGCGTCGAGATGAGGCTGGTCTCCCCGACCAGAACAATATACCCACACCGTACGTCTACCAAGCTTCTATTGCAGTTACACCTCTATCCGGTGGCCTCCTCGGATACCCCATTTCCGCTTACTTTCTTATTCCCCCAAAATACTAAATGAAATACTAACTCTGCGAGCAGGCCCCATCTCCTACCTGCGTCAGCTATCCTAGCTGCGCATCTACAGCCGCATTTGGTTGCGTCCCAGTCCCAACTCAACGCGCGGTTGCAGACGACGCAATCACACAACGCGCGCCTCTGGACCGAAATTCAGCAGCAGCGCGCGGAGCTTTCGAGTCTGACGAGCCTGCTCGAGAAGCTGGTCAAGGATCTGGAAGAAGCTGGCGGTATGCTAGATGATGCTGGCGTACAAACCGAAATTGCGAAGGAGACGCGGGAAGTTGAAAGCGAGATGATGATGGATACCACGTGAGGATAAGTTGGAAATCCAAGCCAGCGGTGTCTGGGCGAACGCGCGAACACATCCTTTCTTCTTCCAGGGTACCTCCCACGCGACCTGCTAAACGAGCTTGCTGCCTCGATGAGCGCGCAACTATACCGGGAGGATGTGCTTTGAAGAAATACGCAAGCAATCCTCTGCGCTTTATGGCCGGCGACGGACCGCGCTGTCGAGCCTGTCGACGTGATGCCAGCACCCAGGGAGTCATGCGATGAGGGTTGGTCGAAAGGCGCCTTTGCCTCGATTTCTTGAGAAGAAGCAGGGGGCAATGTCTACAGGGACGCCAAGCATGGGCTATTCAACGAATCACGGCCAAGGTACTGGGACTCGACATGCGGCGCCACGCAGGTTCCATAAAGTTTCGCATCGTGCCTTAAATGAAATTGGATGATAGAGTATCCGGGATTAGTCATACTCCTGATTAAGCATGGCCGGACTGCGGCACCAAGTACTCCGAGGTATCACAGAAGGACTTCCTTGGAGGCTATCAAGCTAGCTCAGTAAGTGCCATGACAATAAGCAAGCATGTATTTCAAGCACCTTGGAATGCATTGGACAAGGGAAAGAGAAAAAGGATGACAAGCCGAGAAGTATGATAGGAGCCATGAAGAATAGCATGCTTCTAAAGATAGATGACCTTAAAGGACATTGTTCATTGCCCTAACCAGACTGCACCCAGTGATACATGGATATGACGCTACACATAATGATGTGTCGATGTCTCGGTGCCCAAGACACAATGGGCTCGGATGGAACCGATGTAGATCCGAGACCTACCACCCAAGCAAGCAGCAGCAGGCAGGTAGCAAGCAGGCAAGATCCGATGGCGAATGCAACTCGAATGCTGGCATGAATTCCAGAGGGCTAGGAAAGTGTAGGTTTACTCTACACAAGGACGGGCCAGCGGCCAATCAAGACACTCGGCGATGATCAATTAGGTCGAGATGGCTTGAGTGCGTGCGTGCGTGCGTGCTGAGGTGCCGCCGGCCCGCCCTTGGAGGCTGCCGTCCCCTCCAACAGCTACCAGAGGCAGAGGCAGAGGCAGAGGCAAAGGCAGAGAGGCAGAGGCGGACGAGCACTTTTCCTAATTGGACTAACTCCGGGTCTCGTCTCCAACACGCCCGCCCCGACATCAAATTCGTTCGTTTTGTCTGTTCGCTTTCTCCAGTCCATTCTTACCTCGACCTCTAGGTAAATTTGGCGGCCACCATCCTCTTGCCCTGTCTCCAGAAACTTCTGAATCCCAGGACGAACAAGCAAACCACCATCCAATCAATCCATCCACTTCTCGCCCGTCTCCCTCTCTCTTCCTCTCGACTCGCACTTTTGCGCAACCAGAACCATCTTCTTCCATCTCCCCCGCCTATCCCTCCGCTCCCAAAACGTACGGCAATAATAAACCACCATCCACGCACCAACGGAGCACCATCCTCGTGCCTGACATTCCTCGAGCCACTACCGCAATCTTCGTTTAGTCTCGACTTTTTTTTTGTCTTCATTATATCGTGGTAGAGTTGGTCATTTGTTACACGAGCCCACTCTTGTTTGCTGCGCTTCCACTTGACGTCCAAAAAGTCAAAAAGGCAAGTTCCATACAGTGTACCAGGCTCATGCCCGCTGCGATTTTTTCCCAAAAAAATCACCATCACTTTGTCGCCGCTTCTTTTCCTCCCTTCTTCCTGCTCTTCTTATTCTACCAAGGCTAGGGCTAACGAATCACTTCTTTTCCACAGCTCGCCCTCCACTCCGACCCCCGTCAAAACTTGTTCGCGGTGCTTCTCAATTCCCGATTTCGTATTTGTCGAGGCCCCAGAGAATACTTCGCACCTCCTCCCGACTCTTCTCGCCCCCCACTCACCACCACCCACCACCTCGCACATCACCGACGAAAACATGGCAACCAACGGCAAGTCCACCCGTTTGCCGAAGCCTTCGGCCTCGGATTGTACGCCCTCTTGCTAACTGGACCACAGGTGCTAGTTCGACTCCCGACCAGTCCAACATGTCTGGCTCGAGTAACTCCAACCTTGGTAAGGACGAGGTCGCCTGGTATTTCGTCGAGCAATACTATACCACGCTGAGCAAGAGTTCCGATAAGCTGCACGTACGTCCGATTTGGCTGGTCCCGGTTCCTGCGCAACCTTAGCTAACCCATCCTAGCTTTTCTACAGCAAGAAGTCGCAACTCGTCTACGGCAAGGAGGCCGAGGTCTCGACAGTCTCGGTTGGTCGACAGGAGATCCAGGAGCGCATCAAGGGCCTTGACTTCAAGGAAGACACAAAAGTCCGCATCTCTAACGTCGACTCGCAAACTTCTTTCGACAACATCGTCATCCAGGTGATTGGTGAGAGCTCAAACAAGACCGGCGAGGACCCCAAGAAGTTCGTTCAGACCTTTGTGCTGGCCCAGCAACCGTCGGGCTACTTCGTTCTGAACGACATTCTTCGGTACGTTGACGACGGCGCAGTCGAGGAGGAGTTGGCCGAGGAGGCTGTTGCTTCCGAAGAGGCCCCGACTGAGCAGTCTGCAAATGCTGTCCCCGAGGCCGCCGAGGAGACTGTCGAGCCCGCGGCTGCTGAGCCGGCTGCCGAGGAAGCTACTCCTGCCGCCACCCTGGACCCCGTTGTCATCGACCAGAAGCTGGCGGAGGTGAGTGCATCTGGCAAGGATGCCAGTGTCAACGGCGATGTTGCTGCGGACCAAAGCGCCGATGCCGCACCAGCTGCCGAAGCTGCTGAGAAGACCGAGGCCTCGAAGCCTGACCCCGAAGCTCTTGCACGCGAGGTCGAAGAAGAGACTGCCCAGGAGCCTGAGAAGCCGGCCGACCCTAGCCCCACACCTGTCGTCACACGTCAGGCCCCGCCCGCTGCTGCAGCTCCCGCCAAACCCGCCCAGCCCGCTCAGCCTGCTCAGCCTGCTCAGCCTGCTAAGCCAATGACCTGGGCTGGCCGTATCGCTGCCGCCGCCGCCGCGAATGCTCCCAAGCCTGCCGTCCCAGTCGCCAAGGCTGCGGCGCCTGCTGCTACTCCCGCCCAGCCTCGCCCAGCCACTCAGACCTCGGCACCTGCTGCCGCTCAACCTACCGCCCCCGCGCCTGCTCAGGCATCCGAGCCCGCCGGCACTAAGGAGTCTACCGAGTGGCAGACGGCTGGCGGTGACAACAAGCGCCAGTCCCGCCCCGTTTCCGGCTCCGCCCCCCCGTGTCGAGAAGGAAGGAACCCTGGGTTACGTCAAGTACGTGACGGAGAAGGTGGAGAGCGAGGATCTCAGAGCTGCTCTTGCTGCTCACGGCGAGCTGGTCTACTTTGATATCAACCGCCAAAAGGTATGCCCTCGTTGAAACGTACCCTTTGGGATATGACACTAATGATTTATTCAGAGCTGTGCTTTCGTTGAGTTTGCCAGCACCGCTGGCTACAACGCAGCAGCCGCCGCCAACCCTCACGTGGTAAACGGCGAGAGCATCGTAGTTGAGCCCCGGCGCCCCAAGGCCAGTGCCTATGGCGGAGCTAACTACTCCAACACTGGCCGAGGTAACGCAGCGAACCGAGGTCGTGGTGGTATGGACGGAGGCCGTGCTGGAGGCCAAGGTGGCCGTGGCAACTTCGGTGGCCAGAACCGTGGCCGAGGTGGCATGCCTCGTGGAGGTGGCCGTGGCGCTTCTCAGGCTACCAATGCCTAAAGTCTTTCGAGTAAGAAAAACGGAGCCTGACAGGGCACAGGTATTTTCGGTAAAAGGCTAGCTGCAAAATACGGCTAGGGAGTATGCATCGAATACGACATGATGATGGACCACAGCATTGCTTACGAGAAAAAAGAGGCGGTCTGGGTTGAAATATCACGGATGTTGTTTCCGAGATGGTGCTTATGGAAGGGACTTTTGTCATATGTTTAATGTGTCGGTTGGTTTCGTTTTCGATTTGGTCATGGGCCAAATTGACCTCTGCGATTTCCGCATGGCGACCATTGATTTGCTGGCAGCTAGCATGACTGGGGAGGGGGGCGGGTCTGTACAAAACATTGATCAGAGAGAGGGCTGGAGGGGAAAAGCTGAACTGATACCTCGATATTCATTTGCATGGATGGAGTGAAAAAAGGAGGGGTTTGGGATTTCTACAGCGAACAAGAGAGTATGATACTGGGCCAAAAGTATTACGAGACTCTTTTATCTCATGTATTAGTGTAGTGTAATGGTACAACGAAATTAATGACAACTTTGTGTAAAACACAAGATGATATTGTGGCGGCGTTGGTGTCTTCGGTCAGCGTCTTGATGCCATCAACCCAACGGCCATTCCATACAAGGGGATGGATATATTAAGGTTATATCTCGGATCTCGTTGGCCACGTCGGAGCCGGCAGAGACAGGCAGATAATCATGGATTTCTCCAACATGCCTACCACCTACCTGGAACAGTTAGCTCGCTGTGTCTTATAGGCCCCAGACTCGCACACGAGCTGCAGGGCAATGCGCGGAAATATGCAGTGTCAAATGTGACATGGAGATTTGACTCACATCAGCATCCGCCGACACTCACTACACAAATGTCGTCCCCTGTCAACCTTAAACCTCACGCCTTCATTGCCCCGATATGGCAAGTGGCATAGCTCTGAGCTAGTCATGGTGGCGAGATTCGTGTACTGCGCATGGGTATCACTTCCTCATCTAAGGGTCTCTCGATTTCCTTCCGTCAAGCCGTCTCTATCCATGTCTCCTTCTTGGTTATAGCCAAGACAACCAAACTGATAAGGGCCATCCATTACCAGGAGGGAACGAGATCCCAACCCAGAGTGGGGAGGAAGAGAAAACATGGCGGGGCTGCGATCCGGAGATGCCGCCGTCCCTGGTGAGCCTCCTCCGGCTTACGTGGAATTTCCGTCACAAATGCCACCGCCATCAGTATCGTCGTCCTCACTACTCCCGCAGTACTCGTGCGACCTCGCCTTCGAGGCCGTGTTCCGCATGAAGATGGAGATCGAGGACACGGTCAAGCGGGCCGAGGACCGCCACTGGCGCTCCGTCTTCGTGCATCTCCGGGGCCCGGCCCTATATGTCTACAGCGTCCGGCGCGACTGGAGCTGGAGCGGCAGCGGCAGCCGGGCTGGGCGAAGCGGTGGTCCGGGAATCTCGTCCGACAACCCGCCTTGGCTGAGGAGGGCTAAGCTCGAGAAGACGTACACGCTCCTGCATGCGGATGTGGGCATCGCGGCTGATTATCCAAAGTATGTGTTTGCGAATGTGGCCGTCTCCGTTGTAAAAGACGATAAACCTCTTGTACACGAGAGTAATGCCCTTGCACGACACCTCCATCTACCAACGACCTCTTACTGGCCCCTTACTAATCTCTTATCAACCTCTCATTGGCATTGCTTACGTTTTTCGATAGAAGGCGATATGTGATCCGCGTCCGGGCAGAGACAGATCAGTTCTTGCTCTCCTGCATCGAGCTATCCAGCTTTGTCCGGTGGCTGGACGCTCTCTTCGCGGCCATAAACGTGGCGCCCGTTATCGACGAGCGAGAGTTCCCCAGGGATCAGAGCCTTCCGCGAGTGACCCGGCTCGCCTTCTCACATGGAATAAGGGGACCCGATGGACCCGGCATTGTGAGCCGGGACAGTGCGGCCCGACCGGCACCTGTGATACATCACTCGGCCATGACACCTCGTCACCCCCCATACATCATCGCAACCCGAACCACACTCGCACCACTCGCCTGCCACTACAGTCTCCCGGATTCCTGCGGACCAGCCCACCAACTATGACTCTCTCAGAACGCCCCCGAACCCTTTACTGAGCTCTATCTTCTCTCCTGGTGCAACGACAACAACAACAGCAATGGGCGGAAAGTGGCGGCCGCGGCACGAGTGGACCTCGACGCACGACATGGTGTATGCCAAGCTGTGCTACTCGCTGCTGCTGTTCCGCAGCCCGCGCAAGTCCGACTACGTCGTCTTCCAGGGCAAGAAGTGGTTCGTCAGCGACTGGACCACGGGCCGCATGATCCGCGTTCTGCCGCCGGGCTACTTTGACGATTCTGCCAGCGGTTGTAGTAGCGCAGCAGGGGGTCCGTTTAGGGGTTGGACAGCGGAGAACCGAATGATATGAGAGCCGGGACGTAGTCGGAGGAATACAGGCAGTCCGAGGCCTATTTACGAGAGATAGCCGACAAACAGGTAAACATGTGCATACCGTACAGTTTGATTCCATAAATTCTCAAGTCCTTCGGGGCTGGATAGAGTCTTTCTATTCTACATGAAACGATATTTAGCATTCGAGGCCAATATGTCTTATTGTGCAAGAAACTATTATGTACATGTCCTTCTCGAGCGTTCTAGAGCGTTTTATACTCATGTGCGCTTGAGGTGAAGCTGATCAAAGTCCAGCTGCCCTTATCCGCGTACGCCGTAACATGTGCTCTTCACTGCCGTTATCAGAGAGCCGCGCCGCGTCGCCATCCTGTGCGTTCCTAGAGTGGGTTGCATGGTTCCCAGGAGCACCCTCCGCAGCCGACTCCATTACACCGCCTTGGGCTTGGGCTTGGTAGTTGGCCGGCCGGAATTGGTCGCCATACTCAATCTCGGCGATGGTATCGAATTCTTTCCGCGTCGAGCCCTGGCCGAAGGTGCGCAGCTTGTGGCTTCCCCTGTCGCTACTGCTACCACCGGCGCCTCGGTACCCCTTGTTGCGACTCGAGCCCGGGGACGCGTTGGTTCGGTCGTTTCGGAACTTCGACCTGATGTGGAGGACGAAGACGCGGAAGGTGGGGAGGCAGCCGCAGAGGACGATGAGGTTCGATTCGACAACTCTGTGGGAAAATTTGGTCAGTAGTGGACAGTGGGAGCAAAAGAGGGAAAGGGGCGACTTTTATACGACTTGGCGGACGGAGATAAAGCACTTACAGCCACAACATGGCATTAGCCATGGTCCACGGCACGTCGGCGCTGGTGATCATGGACAGCAAGCTGACCAAGCGCATAATGGCGGCCACCAGCGTGATGGTGCCGATACCGAACCATGCCAGCAGCGCGGCCTTGTGCTTCTTGGACATCTGCAGGCCCAGGACAGTGGGGATGGGGTGCAGCATGAGCAGCAAGTCGGTGATGCCGCCCGCGATGGCCTGCAGCAGGTACCAGGGCGGTCGCGCGATGCAATTGTCGGCCGTGACCAGCCGCAGGTTCCACGCCGCCGAGACGGGTCGGCAGGCGAACATGACGGCCAGCCACACGGAGCCGAAGCACGCGATACACAGGAACCCCGTAAACATGATGCCGTACCGGTACCAGCGCGCCGGCGAGAGGCGGTAGTAGAAAATGCAGAGGACGAGCTTGGCCAGGACGGTTCCCCTGCTCGGCACAGATTTCTTGCTGTCAGTGGCTGTTCCGAAAATCAACGAGGGAGCAAGACTTACAGAATGGCTGTTAAAGTCAAGGCATGGATAACCTGTGCTATTCTGTTAGTAGATTTACGAGGCTGGCTATTGGGAAAAGGGGGTGTCCGCACCGCGCTCATATAAATGCTCTTGTCCAACGACTGTTCCCAACCATGTAATCCAACGAGTCCAAGCGACCAAAGATGGAGCATCATGGCCTGAGTTGCCACGAGAAAGGCCTACCGACACATGATGGCAAGTCAGCAACAACACTTCTGAGTTCCAGGGGGCATGCATAACCCCCAATGATTGTCAATTCTTACCCAGGAGGCCACAATTAAGTCTGTTGATCCAGGTCCATCGACAGCATGTCAGTGAGCTGGTAAACAGCAGGCGGTTATGATAGTTGGGCATGGAGATGAGGCAATCGTGTGTCACGTACAGTCGTCAATGAGGAACTTCCGCAGTATGAAAAGAGAAGTGTAGAGTCGCTGGGCCAAAAACAGGGTGGCGATGGGGAACTCGATCCCAAAGGCTAGAAACACATTCGTCTTGGTGGCTTCGTCGCGGTACGGGTGGGTGAAGTCGACCGTCCAGCCGTCCGGCGGGGGCAGGAGCACTTCGGTGCCGTTGACGATAGGAAAGGCCATCCTGTCTCCGGTGGTGTGCAGATGTTGATCCCAAGATGGCGGGCAACCAAAATCAGTAGCAAGTTCTACGGCGACCCTTCAGAGGGATGGGGCGAGGGCAATCAAGTTCTGCATGCTACTAAGGGGCGCTCTTCTATATACCCAGGACGCAGATTCGGACATGAAACCTCGCTACCTACTTCCTTTACTGCGTCGTATGAGTGATGACATGGAGTAGGGGATCGCTTCCTACCTATGAAGAATGATGTGTAACAAAGTGAAAGTACCTAATTGCACCCGACACCCTGGTAATGCAATCCAGAGAGGCTTGGAGTTTCTGACATTTTCCTACCCGTAATCTTTCCCTCCATAGAACCTCTTACGGCAATATACCTTGCTGATCTTATAGCCGGCCCCCTGAACCGTTGACCATTAGCTGAACGGGAAGCGGCCACGGCCGTGATGCTGACTGCATGGATGTATGCTACACTATCCAATGACATTGCTGCCGACGGACAATCGTTACATAAAAAGCAAGAAGAAGAAAGAGAAGGGACGAACACTGCAGGCTGTCAGCGGGAAGCCTATCTTTTCCTCATGCTACGAAGTAGTAGGGCAGCAATCGTATGATGTGAGAACATTACCGGCCATGCCCACGCCAACCGACCGGTGAACCAACCAGGATGTGCTATCCAACCCCCATCTTTGATCGTTCGGGTTCCATTCCCGACGTGGGGGTTAGCTGATACAGAAACTATAGTACGACGTCTCTCCCGCCAAGCCCCCAGACAGTGTTCCGATTAGGGAATAGCTCCGACTAAGACGGAGAGCAGCCCTTCTGACGCTGCGCTGCGTTGGGGTCGGAGATCTTGGCCACTTGTAGGGCGTAGCGGAGCATCAGTCAGTAGGAGATGGTAGCTCAACGTCCCAGATCCAGTATCCTCCCCCGAGTGCCGAGGTCTTGCTTACGGCGTACGAGTACTGGTGAGAGGGCAGAGAGGGGGCTTATGTTACACTGCTTGTCGTGTATGCACATGCGACATGTATATCTTATAACACATTGCCGGATCCGTTATTTGGTTGGCCGTTCTCGCTGTTGGAACACCTCAGATCTGCGCTTGGCACGGCCTGTCGCATTAGAGCGTTGGTCCGTTTTCGTTGGCTTGCCTATCCCTTGCGTTGCCCACGATGGTGTATATTTCAGTCAAGTTCGTGGCCTTTGCCTTTCTAAATGTAGCAGCAAATCTGGGAGCCAGCACGTCGCATTCTACCATGACAGACTCTCTGCTGCCCACCAATCGAGGGCCCGATGCTATCTCGGGCCCCGACTCGACGGTCCGTATCCCAACCCCCAATCAAATGCCCCCTTGGCTTGGTTATATCACCTGCTGATATGCTGGCAGTGTGACCTGCTCGAAACGGCCGGCTTCAAGGCCCTCCGACCCAACACTGCAGGATATAACGCACGTGAGGCCGAGTACTACTCGCTCTCAGCTCGGATGTGCCCGTCCTGCATTGTTCAGCCCAAGATAGCCGAAGACGTCTCGAGATTGATTAAGTTCTTGGCCACCAACACCACCTCCAACTGGGCTGTTCGCTGCGGTGGCCATACTGCCTGGGGCCCGGCAGCCGACAGTAAGACCGCATATACTACCTCCCCTATTTATATCGTGCCAATGAGCTGACATGTAACTCGAACCAAAGTCCGCGATGGTGTCACGATCGACCTTGGTAGGCCTTCCATCCTTGGAACGATTTGGAAGGCAATGCAGTGTTGCTGACAGGCTCCTCAGGGCTCATGAACCAAACCGAGTACGATGCGGAGACCAAAACTGCCAAGATCCAAGGTGGCTCGCTCTGGCAGGACGTCTACAGCACCCTCGAGCCATATGGAGTGACGGTTCCTGGCGGCCGCACCTCGTCAGTCGGCGTAGGCGGCTTCCTACTTGGAGGTGGCAACAACTTCTACAGCAGCAGTGTCGGCTTCGGCTGCGACAATGTCGTCAATTACGAAATCGTCCTCGCTAACGGGTGAGTCCCCTAACAGTCCAAAGTTCCAAGGTCGAATATGGACCACCATGTATCTGTACCGTCAGCTGATGAAAGATTGCCGGTGCGACTTTGCAGTGAACTGACCAACGCCAACGCCAACGAGAATGCCGACTTGTTCAAGGCCCTCAAAGGCGGCTCCGCCAACTTCGGCATCGTCACACGCTTCGACATGCGCGCCATTGTTACCGGCGACTTGTACGGGGGTCTCATCACGCACCAACTGAACGCGACGGACAAGGTCATCAGCGCTCTCTCGAACTTCGTCGACCGAGCAGCAGACTACCAGGCGGGATCCGCCTTCAGCTTCTGGTCGTACATCCGTGGCGCATCAGAATCCGTCATCATCTCGGCACTGCACGACGCCACAGGCACGGCGGATGCGCCCGCGTTCGCCGAGTATGCGGCTATCGAGCCGCGACTGTCATCGA
This sequence comes from Apiospora kogelbergensis, assembly GCF_038363985.1. NCBI lineage: Eukaryota > Fungi > Ascomycota > Sordariomycetes > Amphisphaeriales > Apiosporaceae > Apiospora > Apiospora kogelbergensis. The sequence continues at coordinate 4,296,221 of NW_027117422.1, forward strand.
GTCTGCGAAAAGCTAGTCACCTGAATATGACAGAAGAGCTGTATTTTGCGAAAGGGTTCCGGTAAGGCTTCCCCGGCGAAACAAGAAGGTCGTTGCTATTTTTTCATCCTTGACACACATACACACCTGGCGCAACTTGGGAATGATGACCATTCTTGTTTGCTGACAACCCCTGAAATAGCAACGTCTGGTTCGCCCACACCGTGGTCAACGACCCGGCGATCCTCAAGTACGCCACCGAGCAGCACAACGCCTTCGTCGCGTCCTGGAAAGCCGAGGTGGGCGACGACACCTTCAGCCTGTACACGCCGTTCCAGCCGCTGCCGTCGACGCTCTTCGCGCACGGGGCGGCGCAGGGGGCGGCAACGTGCTGGGCATGAACCCGAAGACGATGCGGGGCCGCAACTGCGTCCTGCACCAGGCCTTCCTGGTCTTCGAGGGCGGGCCGGAGCTCGAGGCCGAGGCGCGGCGGCGCATGACGGCCTACCGCGAGGCCGTCAAGCGCGAGAGCGTGCGCACCGGCACCGACGTCCCCTTCGAGTACCTCAACTACGCCGACAAGACACAGGACCCGCTGCGCTCGTACGGCGCCGACAACGTCGCCTTCCTGCGGCGCGTCGCGGCAAAGTACGATCCGGAGGGGACCCTCCGCAGACGCATGCCGGGTGGCTTCAAGATCCCCGAGGAGGACTGAATGGCGCGCCCGGGGACACGTTTGGGTTATCAAGTATGTAGACAGCAACAGACAGACGTATCAATATGCCTTACCGAATACCAAAGAACAGTTGGAGATCTCACACAAACTAGCGGCAGAGACAGAGTGAAAGCCTCATCCCCATGAAATGGCTGCCCTGCAACGTCTGAGACTTGACTCTATCCATCCTTCTTCGTATCCCAGCGCGAAGAAACCCCGCAGTCCATCAACAAAAGCAGCGTCTCCTAATCCAGAAACCCCATGTGATGCAGCTCCACCAAGATCCAGATTCTTGTACATATCTCCAATCGACATGTTCCTTTGGTTCCAATCGTGGGTAATCCAGAGAGCGTAGATAGACGATGGGTACCCAGAATAAAAGGAAGTAACCGTCCAGCGTCCCTAACATTGTCGCGTGTAGTTGCCAGATACGCGGCCCTTCGACCTTGACCTCCATGATACGTATCAACCTACGTGCGCGTCAGGCGCGGTAGACGCCATCAGCATCGACACTGGCACAGCCGTCGTATTTCCGGCCCTGGTTAGCTCTGGCAGGGTGTCTCGAAGGGCCTGCAAAGGTTGGCCAGCGTATGCGGGAATAGTCTTACAACCGATCGAGGGACGCTTACCATCATTGCAGCAACAAGGGCAGGTGTTGTCGTGCTTCAGTGGGGCTGCTCTTCGGACAGTCGAAAAGACAAGTAGGCGGTACAAAGTTCCGCAGTCTTCGGCCGAGCATCTGAAGATCACCCATGATGCTTTCCAGGCATATTTCTCGATGGTGTACCAGCCCGCAGCACATCGATATTATATACCCTTCTTGATATGTGGAAGGCTGTTCTTTTCGGGTCTTCATTGTGAACCCCTTTCCCACGTTTCTTGACCCTGACCATGGCCCGTTCGCATGCGTAGGTGATTATCCTAAGAGTACCGACTCTTTGGCCAAAACTCCATAGTTCCTGTCATTATGGGATATCTGGCTGTCGTGAATGCCGCTGGCCATGAGTTCAAAAGAACCGAAATCTCAAACCCGGCGTCATTGGACCATGGACAGTCGTCCTTGAAGACCATTCAAATATTTCCTGCCAATGGTGATCATGCCGTACAATAGCTATCGATGCCTTCGATCGAGTGCCTGCACGCTCTTCCCAGGCGTAGCGGTTACCATCACATAAGCAACTGACGCGTCGACAGTAATGTTCACAAATAACAAGGCTGTGCAGCCCGAAGCGGTTCATCAACCAATGCCGGTGATGAATAGTGGATAGCGTTATCGACACTGAACACGATATCTTACAATACTATAGGTATGGCCGAGACCCAGACTGCCGGACTGCTCCACACGTTGCAACTCAGCGTTGCAACGCTCGTGGTGCGGCCCTGCTAGCATCCAAACTTAAGTCCGCGGCCACTGAAGATCAAGAGGTCGACGATACCACTCCAGGAGGTCTATCGGTTTCAGACGATAGTCGGTAGACTTCCATTGGATCGGGAAGTTGTTGGCGGGGGATTTCTGACTCGATATCGAGGCTGTCGAAGCAAGTACCACATACATACATACTGGCGCAAGCCGCAACCTGCGGGGCGACCCGGTTCTTGGTACTGAATGGTTCACCTCTGGCTCACGATGTGGATGATGTGTCAAAGATGCCGTGATTGACAGTTAGGAGACCCGACGTCCAGACACATGCGTAACCTGGTTCGATAAAGGATCGTGGATGGCACACATCAGACATGTAACAGGTAAAGCTTCGAGTAGCATGCCATTGAGGAGGATGGTGAAGTTCTACACGGCAGATTCATGATCCGCCGCATGACGCATGATGGTAGCCCATGTGTCCGTCTTCATTTCTTTCCCGGCGTAGACCATTTTCGTGGGCCATGCGTGTGGTTCATACATGTGTTCTGGCTTGCGCAAGAGCGCGGATGTTGCCGCTCAACCACTCCTCGTGGTCTGGCGAATTGGTCGAACCCGACAAATGCGAAGACAGGCCTTTCTTGGACGGACGGTAATCACTCACATCACCGCTGCAGGGGTCGCGGCAGTAACCCCTGAACCCCCGAGCATATCCGTACGTGGTACCCAACGGCTAAGCTAGGGCCAATCACCATGTCCAAACAATTCGGATCGGAGACCGCACAATAGAATGCGCGCAGCTCCTTATCAATGAGCACGGCTGCATGGACAAAACCAGGTACGAAAGGTCAGTGTGAATGGGTACCCAGTATGGAGGCAGTCCAAGGGGCTGCGGGATTCACCCATGTCCTTGGCAGGTGGGAGGCGATGTTCTCGTGGTAAGTCCCTGACATTACGTGACGTGTAGACATCTGACATCTGTACGAAATGAAGATTGCCAGAATGAAGACAGGCCAAGGCGGATTTGTGAGTGATTGAAAATCTACACGTAGACATGGTATGGATCACCCCTGCAGAGACTGCAGAGGGTGATGATTCTGGCCCAAACCCCTCTCTACCTGTTCCCACTACATGTGAGTGTGGTTCGATGAGGGCGCTGTAGCTTGAGTTGAGGGTCCTGGTTCTTGATCGCGAAGACGACTCTTTGACCCAGGCGGAAAGAAGTTGAGGGAGATTCCATGCACAACGACGGGCAAGCAGTCGGTCGGTGGAGGCCGATCGGCAGTTGGGTGGACGAGAAGAAGCAAAGAAGTGCAAGCCGCAATGCACGAACCAATAGTCCAAATTTGGTCGAATCTGATAACCGACAATTCGAAGGCGGAACGTCTAACGTGTTTTCCTCAGTGCCGTACACATTTTTCGTTGTGATGTACATCCGTATCCCAGTTCGACCCGGAGTCTGTAACCCATGGCCCATGGGAAGGGGAACCGTCTCGCCCCCATCCGCTTCTATTCATAAACCCAGCACCTTGTCCTGTCGTCATGACCTTTTCTGTCCAAGCGTACCAGAGATTCGATGAGATGGCCGGGGCGGGGACAGCCTTCTTTCGGCCTCGTAATTCGTCCGGCTGCCGGCCGTGTCTTCTGCCTGCTGCGAACTTGCAGTAGGTACGTGTGTATGTGCATCCATTGCATTGATCGCATGCAAACAGCTATATGTAATGTAGTAAGTGTATTAATAGTAGATAGATGGGCAGCGATTGAGCTTTGGCCCAGAGATCCGGCTCGTTGCCACATGGCCACGCTACACGACGCCAAGCTTGTCGGCCATCTCCCTCTCGTGTCTCGTGCTGGCAGTTTGTGGTCTATCCACCCTTTCCAGAACCCAAGGCTCCAAGCAGGAGTTCTTCTGGCCTCTGATGCTCCCTCGGAGTCCCATATTGGTTTCGGAATCTCCACAGTCTTGGCCCCGCCCAACGATCAAAAAAGCGTGGCCAGCACATTTATGTGGACTGTCGCTAGCAGACGTACATTTAGCATAGCAGATAGCAGATACTGCACGTACCAATCTACAGCTATGGCGCTCTCACGGTCATGCCCGGCACCCGGTACCAACAGCACGTTGCGTACTCGATGCGGTGCTGCGTGCGGCATCGACATGCCATCATCCCTTTCCTTCTGGTCCACGAGGAGTAGGAGGCCATTGTGGCACCTGCATGGGCCGGGGTGCCTCGGCCGTCCGCACCTACATACATACAAGTAAGCAAGTGTAGGTATTGAGTACTGGATCGGCCTCCACCAATACTTCTGTGGCCCCCGTCCATCCTTATGTAGCCTGTCTGCTGGCTTGCCTACCTAGGCAGCTATCCCCTGTCCAATCCACGAGCTCAAGATTTCTTATTTGATCGTAGGGGTGGCGCTGTCACCGTTGACCATGAACCATCTCTTCGCCTTGAGCTACAAGTATCTATCACGGTCGATCCTGCAGCCACCAAACCGTTGAAGCCGCCCGTCGGTCGCCGTTCATTAGCCTGCTTCCTTGCATCCGCATCTGCCTTCGATATTCTACCCAAGACTGTTCATTCTTCTGTGGTCGAGAAGAGTCTTGGCCTGCTTCTTTCGTGCGAGCTGCACCAGCGTTGTTCCCGCGCGAAAAACAAACCCCGTCCCCAGTCCAGAACAGGAGAAGGGGCAGAAGAGGTTTCCGAAGAGGCCCAGATACGAAAATTAACAAGACAGAGAGGAACCAGGAACCAGACGATGCGCGGCGTTCGTTTTTAAGTGAACCGTATTCCCTACTCTCAGCCGGCCCCCCCTCGACGAACTGCTTCCCTCTTTGGATAGCTTGACGTGTCCCAGTGGTGCCAGTGGAGAGGCTTCGGGCATGCACCGCACACAACTTGCATCTCAGCAGCATCCCATCCCCAAGCTTGATGCCTTACTTGGTAAACTGTTCGTCTGAATACCCATTGTTCGAAGCACGGTGTATCCCCGTCCCCTCGCAGAATGGTCTATTGCGGTAAGGCGTCTCAAGGGTAAGACAAGACCTCCTTTCCGTTTCGTAACACACTGACCATCGACCCCGACTAACGAGAGAGAGAACAGATGCCAGAGCTGTCGAACTAGACGCATTAAGGTATGCAGTGCACAGCAAGACTCCCCACGCCAGCCTTCAACTACCCGCTCTCCCGGACCTGCTAAGCTTTTGCTTCACTGGATGGGCTCTCGGTTCTAGTGAGCCTAGCATGGCTGAGGCCATCCATCCCATCATACTCCACTTTCTGCTCAGCTCCAATGCAGAGAGCAAACTTTCATACGAGCTTTCATCTTTCCGCTGCGCTTTTCTTCCACAGACAAAACTTCCCTCTTCCACTACAACTGGACACGAACCATGTGGCCCGGCCCCCAAATTGCGTGGCATGGATACATACATACCCCGCCATTGGCGATCCTAGTGCGGGGAGCCGATTGACTGACAGATATACCCGTGGGAATCTAGTGCGACAAGGTTAGACCCGAATGCTCGCAATGCAGACGTGTCGCAAAGAAATGTCCCGGATATCGAGATCAGCTGTCTCTCATGTTCCGGGATGAGACCAGCAAAGTCGTGCAGAAATCCCATGCGTCGTGGGGAACGACGTCTCCAGACCAGGCCAATCCACCCTCATCGGCGACCTCGGCGGCGAACTCGTATTCACCATGGTCCTCCTCATCTCCCTCGTCAACCACGTCTAGCGATACCACAAGCCCTTTGTCCAGGAGATCCTCCACGGCTGTTGCGACCATTCGCAACCCGCCATTTGTCATGCCTGGGATATGTATGAATGTGGAGCCTACTATAGAACAAAAGGGCTATCGGTTTTTCTTGGATCGATACCTTCTGGGCCAGCCCGATGCCCCTGAGAACTCGGAACAACTAGCGGCTTATGCCAGCGGTCCGGATGCCCTGCAAAATGTCATGGTGGCTGTTGGTCTCGCAGGACTCTCCAATACAAAAGGAGATCGGGCCATGAACGTTTTGTCGCGACAAAAGTATACCGACGCCCTGAGGCAGACGTCGCAGTTGATCGCCGCAAAACCATCGCAGCCGGGTGCTGCCATGTTCCCAGTGCGGGCCGTGATAACGCTGGCTTTATTCGAGGTAAGCTTTCCGCTGGGTATGAGCCAACTCATCCGACAAAATCTAATGTCAACAGATTGTCCAAGGTGGTGCGTCGAAGCTGTCGACGGGGACCGCCAATATACATATTCATGGAGCCATTGCTCTTCTTCGCGGCGTCTTGCCCATACGTACAGCGCCTGCTGGCGGGGTGAGAGGCATACTACAACTCATGTTTTCTCTTGTAGGTGTTCCCCTCGTAAGGATTGGTTGATCCTCGGTGCTAATAATACGCCAGTTTATCCCGTCACAACTCACTGAAACCCCGTTACCTGCGGTCTTCTTTGAGGCCTTACAGTTCTGCAAACCAGCGCTACCTGAGAAGGAGCAATGCTGTTGCGATCTGGCCATTACGATAGCTCGTTTTCTTCGAGTGGTCGCAACCCTGAAATCGCTGAAGTTGACGGACGGGGATCTTGTGACCGAGGGCATCTTCCGGCAACTACTAGAGCTTGATGATCTCTTTGAGGGTCTAGAGATCAGCCTCCAAGAAGCTTACCCCTTTAGCGTCGAAGAGGGCGATTTCCCTCGGGAGGCGGTGTTCCAGGGAAAATACCATGCGTATAGTGAGATTTGGGGCGCCCGACTATGGAATCATCTTCGTTGGGCTCGGATTCTTGTGGCGCAGAAAATTATTGACCTGAGCACCGAGTACCCAATGTCCAGCTCTGCGATGCTACCTACGATACGGCGGGACCAATGTTATGGCACGGCGGTGAGGATGGCGGAAGACATCATAACCAGCACACCTTCTCATTGGCACCACCCGATGCTGGACCCAGTTTCGGCGAAGAAGTTTGCCGCAGGAGGCAAAGGAGGATCGGGTGGTGTTGGGCTGCCGGCCCTTCTGTGGCACCTCAAAATCGCGGGCTGCGCTCCAGGGGTTCCGCCAGAGTACTGGGATTGGACATACACGATAATCCAAGTCGTTTGGAAGAACATGGGTATGCATCACGCATTTGCGCTGGCCGAAGTGATGGAAGGACATAGGGCTGGTTTGGAGCAACAAGCCATAGACCGGATCCTCAAGAAAGAGGACGAGGATTGGTGAAAGCAAAAGACGTGGCGTGGCTCGTTGTACAAAGACACCCAGTGCAGACGGAGCAAGCCATGGGGTATCAGCCTGAAGCTGGCATGTATACTGGTACTTGGGCCGGGATAGGGGGCGTGTCGGGTGCTGAAAGAGCTGGGCAGGGTGCCTCATGTTCGCAGGTTTGCAATCGGTGCAATTTAGGAAAGTGACGAGATATTGGATCAAAAATACGTATGTAAGAAGCACAGAAAATGATCGCTACTGTTGTTACGATGGCAAGTGGGAAGGGATCGTCGCAGCACTGTTGCGGCTCCCTTTATTTCCCGTTGAAAGCGGGACAAGCTCAATCCCTTTCACCAAGACGTATGGTAGTACATGCTGCTCAAATCGCCATGGCTGCGGCTCATTCACGTCCCTCCACTTCCACGGTTATACATAGGCTCTCAGGCTGGTCCATCCGTCTCCGAAGAGTCGAGGGCCCCACCGTGTACGGAATGCACGTGCGCTGGAGAAGCGATAAGCGACAAGCGACTTTATCGCAGGAACCCATACTGCCATACTTTACTACTTACACGTACCTACACTTTACCTGAGCTGCTTAGCGCTTCGGTCGCAACTCCAATTCCCAAGCCCGGCTACTGAGTGGGTATTTCCAGGTCAACGCGACAACCAACATCGCGAATCCAATACATTCCATCAAAATCTCATCCATCAACGACTACTATCATCGCCAGCCAGCAATCGACTGCATTATCGGCTGCCGAATTGCCGATTAGCACCGCATCCGGTTGTTGGTTTGTTGCGCGAAGATGCCTACCGCGTCAGAGGGGCGCAAAGGTATGTCGCATCCACACATCGAGTCCTCCACCCACCTTGATGCCTGGTCGCAGCGTTGCTCACAAAGAAATGACGCCAAACCGCTCAACAACTGACATGCTCTCTCTGAACACCGGACAGGCCCCGACGACCAAGGAACTATCAACGTAGCTTCGAAGAAGATGTCCAAGGACAAACCGAATGGCCCCATCAAAATTAGGAGACACGTGCCCAAGCAGACCAAGCCGGGCAACTGGAGGGATGGCAGTGTCGCCGAGGGTAGGCTTTTTCTGCCAGGTGTAGAAGCATTGCTTGCCACTTGCTGATATGTCAATTGCAGACGATAAGAAAAAGAAGCGCAGCGAAAGCCCCTCAGTCGCTTTGGGGATTTCCCCGAGCCCGTTGATTAATCCCCTCGATGATCTCTCGCGCGAAACCTTCGACACTGGCCGCCCTCTAGACGATATGTTTCCTCTACAGCAATGCAAACACTGCAAGAAGGGCATAATACGGAACGCCGCCAAAGAGCACATTGCGCAATGCCTGAAGATTAAGAAAGAGAAGGCGCAGCGCAAAAAGGAAGCTCGAGAGGCGCGAGAGCGGGCCAAGGAGGAAGCCCGACAGGAGGAGGCGCGGAAGAACGACGAAGACGGAGATACCAAGATGAACGACGATAGCGACGACGATGAAGACGGTTCCCCCGAGAAGAAGGGCAAGACGAACAAGAAAGTGGCCGGCAAGAAGGTGGACGGCGAGGCCAAGGGGAAGAAACGCAAGGCCGACGGAGACGCCGAAAAGGGCCCCAAGAACAAGAAGAAGAAGGAGGAGCCGAAGCCCAAGGCTCCCAAGCCCAAAGGTACCCCTACTGGAACCCTGCAGATGACCCTTCGCCCCCGGCCCCGTTAACCAGAACTCTTTCGCGATATAGGTCCCGTGGATGTCGAGAAACAATGCGGTGTCCTACTGCCCAATGGCCAGCCCTGCGCTCGTTCTCTCACATGTAAGAGCCATAGTATGGGTGCGAAACGAGCAGTGGCGGGCAGATCACTCCCGTATGACATGCTACTTGCCGCATACCAGAAGAAGAACCAAGCAAAGCAGCAAAGTGAGTCTACGAGTTGTTTCTTCTTCAACCGTGCTATTATGAAGGCATTGCGATATGGAGGTAGTGACTAATCCCAAACAGAGGCTGCTTTGGATGCGAACGCACCGCTGGAAGACGACGACGAGGCGAATGCTGGGCCGGTCGACTCGGACGAAGAGACAGCGGCGGTCATGAACGCCCTGGCGCACTGGAATCCACAGCCCGTCGTGCCTCCCCCGATATTTACTCCGATCAAACGTACATATCAGCTAGCCAGGCTCCACGAGCAGCTGCAGACGGCAACCAACGGTGGGCGCACCAACATTTTCAAGGTCGTCGGCTTTGGGGCACAGAAACTACCCGACAACCACCTCGATAACAACGTGGACATGGAGGATGCACCAGGAGAGCCCGATTTCCCCTTAGGTAGCGCGCGGTCTTCCAGCTTCAGTATGCAAGCACCCTCCAGGCGCCCCTCCGTGGCCAGCCGCGCTTAGAAGGCTAACGCGGCCCCGGAGGCTGATTCTCCCTGGAGAGGAGGTGTACATTATTTATCAAACCAGACGGGTGTGGTACGAGATGCCTATCATGGGGTCCCACGCCCCCAGCGGTGTTTGGGTCGAGGGAAGCCGGAGGAGCCTCCTGAGGCGCCAACCGTTGGGAGGGACATACCATGATGTCGGGCATACATGAGCCGGCTTCTTTTCTTTCTCTTTTGCCACTTGTACGAAATAAGCACAGCATGGCGTACGGTTTTGCGCGGCGTTTGGGTATACCAGGGTTGGATGGCCCGTCGATTGCGTATCGTCTTTTTATCTCTTGGCACGTGGCCAAGATTGATTATGATTGGGAGGCGTTGTTGCTGGGAAAATGGAACAGCGAATCAGGCAGGGGCTTGCCATGATTTACGCTGACTGAAACGATGGCATTGAACGAAGCGAGGCAGGCCCATCCATCCAGCTATCATGTACTATGGTCAAAAGGACATGATGACTTGAATAGTTAGGAACCCGAGGATGAGTCAGTCATTTCAGGCCGAAGCATACTTTTGCGACGGTGTTCTCGCCTTCTGTTGATCCCCTGTGATTATTTTCGTTTTTCCTTTGGACAACTCACATGTTATGTTGTTGGCGCCCAAACTGCAGGCGAGGTGCATCGGATTGGTGTCTGGTTCGTCTACGTGGTTCTCGGCAATCTATTGGGGACCAGATGCCGCCGCGCCGCCACCTTCCCATAGGCCGTCGGACTGACAGCCAAAAACAATAGTGAAGCAAGTGTTTGAAATAGAAATTTGGTCATGAATTTGTACGTGCGGAAATAGTCCAAATTCGCATTGCGCAGTATCATGCGCGGGGTGCAAGGATTAGGCCTGGGCAGCTCCAGCTCCTTACGGAATCGCTTGTCGTTGGTAATGACGTCGATTTGCGCAACCCCTGTTTGCGCCCTTGTTGCCGAACCTCGGGTCGGATCCCTATACGTTCGTTGCCATCTACCCAGTCGGCCCTGCGACTTACAGCCCAAAGCCCCAACGCGGTTGAAGCTGTCATCATCTATCATATCATCTTCGCTCTTGTTAGGGCCTGAAGGGTCCCAACAGAGATTCCATCGAAACTGTTCCTCATTGGGCGTCTACGACGTGTACACGCAACGCAAGGGCAAACGACGTGCTCTGGTCTATCATCCGCCGGGCAGCATTGCCTCTGTGTCGCTTGTTTGCTGCCTCCTGCTGCAGGCGGCCTATCCGCCATCGTGCCCAATGCCACCCAGAACATCTGTGTTTATCACTGTGTGCTCTCCCAGAGATTATAACCCGAGAAATACTTTACCCACTGCCCCTCTAAGCTGCAACTCCTACCACCCATCATGTCATCCACATCCACCAGCACGACCCTCAACGACATACTTCCCGCCCTTCATCACGCCCTCTCCGGTGCCACGGGAACAGCTATCGCAACATGTACGACGTATCCACTCTCTCTAGTTCTTACGCGGCTACAAGCACAGGTGCGTTGCCAATGAATCATATCGGCTTGCCGAGTCCTCAGTTGCCCCCCTTTGTTCAACAGTCCACCAAGACATGCCCCGTCCCACCGCGACCACGTTGGCCATGGACCCCCATAACCATACGCCCCAGGTTCACGAACTAGAACCCCAATCCCGCCATTCATATAACATGAATATCATTGATCCACTGCTTCGTCCTGATATCCACCCACATACCTACATGCTACATACATCCGCTTTCACCCCAGCAAACCCATCTGGGCCTCTCGACGTGTACTCATGCCACTAACACGATGCGACATCAAACCAGCGTCAACTAGCTCGGGAAGGCGTCCTGTCCGCCGACGAAAAGTACGAAGGCATCATCGAAGCTTTTTCTCGGATCTGTGCTGGTGCGGAGGACAAGGAGGCTGGCGAAGGGTGGAAAGCACTCTATACGTAAGTAACTGACCCAAAGGCTCCCCAAAGGCCGGGACGAAGAGAGAAGATGTATGGCTAACTGGCTCCCTTTTCGAATCAGTGGCCTGACACAAGACGTCACCAAATCTGTCTTGGACTCTTTCCTCTTCTTTTTGTTCTATGAGCTGTTCCAGTCCCGACTTCGCGGTCCGCGGAACAGCCGCGGCAACTCGAGGGGCCTCGGCGTTCTGGGCGAGCTCGCCGTTGGCGTTGCGGCCGGCGCCTGCTCCCGGGCCCTCACGACCCCTATCGCGACTATTGTGGCACGGAAGCAGACTGCGGCCATCGTGTCGGATCCGGACTCGGACGCCGCCGCCGCCGCCGATCTCAGCGTGCGGGAAATCGCCGCATCCATATGTCGCGAAAAGGGGCTCGCGGGATTGTGGTCGGGCTACTCGGCGAGTCTCGTGCTGACACTCAACCCGAGCTTGACCTTCTTCCTGCAGGAGTTCCTGAAACGCGCAATCCTCTCGAGCGACCGCTGGGACGAGCCCGGCGCCCGCCTGACGTTCCTTTTGGCCGCCGTCAGTAAGGCCGTGGCGAGTTCGGTCACCTACCCTTTCCAGATCGCCAAGTCACGGTTGCAAGTCAGCACGGTGCCTCCCGACACTACCGACTCGAAGCCCGAAAGAGAAGGAAATACCGAAGAGGATGGACCTCGAAACGTGGAGAAGGAGGTTGAGGCCAAGCTCAGCGTCGTCCGCGCCAGCGTGAAGCAGATGGCACGCCGGAGCATCTTCGGCACGCTCGTCGCCATCGCGCGCGAGGAGGGGTCGGGGCGCTCTACGACGGCCTGCCGGGTGAACTGCTCAAGGGCTTCTTCAGCCACGGCACCACCATGCTAGCCAAGGACCTCGCGCACAAGCTGTTCTTTAAGCTGTACCTCTTCCTCGCGGGCCTGCTGCGCGAGCTACAGGTGCGGAGGGCGAAGGCCGAGGCGTTACTGCAGCAGCAGAAGGAGCTTCCTCGGGCTTTGGTGTTTCGGAAAGACTTCTCTGAGATCGTGCATCATGGCCAAGGAACGGGAGACGGAGTAGGTTACTCCTCGACGCGGCCCTGGTGCTGGTTCCTCAGTGGCGGCGGAGGGAGCAAGAACCCGGATTCCGTTCCGGATGGCGATGCAGCGGGATTTATTGTGAATGTGACGGACCCGTCGATGCGGAAGATATGGTAAATGAGCGCTGCTTGTTGAGCTGACTCGAGCGTGATCCTCGAAAAGGGGAGGGAAATGTTTTGCTGTTTTCATTGCTGTACTACTTCTTGTGGCTGGATTGGGCGGGAGGGTTAATTAGGGAAAGGAGTTTTAGGCTTCCTTGTTTGGGCTGTACACATATAATATCCTGTATTACCTACTGTGAGCTAGCTAGTTGTATTACAGGCGGTGTTTTTGTTTAGGAGCATTTTCTTGGTTTGTTGTTGGGAGAAACATGTAGGGGGGATCCCTTTGGGGGTTTCGCGATAGCGCTTCATTCTCGTTTCTGCTTTTGGTACACCTGTTTTTTTGTCTTCTTTTCAATATTGTAGTCTAAAGGCTTTTTGGCTTTTTCATCTAGACTTCTAGATCTTAAATACACCACGATGATCAGTGGCTATTCAACCACACGCTAACCTAGAGGCTTAAGTTACGACCTGACCTGTATCAGCGAGTATATATGCACGATCTGGTGCTCTAGTGATGGCGTTAGTAAAGCAAGTGTCCAATGGGCTCTATCGTTGTACCGGCATAGGAAAGATCACTCGCTCTCCCAGGGCCGCAGTGCTGCTGCAACCCCTTAATGGAACAGAGAGCAGGTGAGAAGGGGAAGGGTGCATGCAGCTTGCCTTAGCATTGGAATGCCACCCCTGACTTTTGGACCTGATTCGCGCCGCCGGCTGAGAAGCCTGTCCCCTCGCTCCGGAGCTCGACCAGCCCTGGTTTTACCCTCTCCTTCTCCTTCTTCTTAATCTTTTTCTCACCCCCTTCTCCAGTGCCTCTGTCTACAAGGTCGGCATCACATACGTAGCACCGAAGCCCCTCAGGGTCTACGTCCTCGGCGTGGGGATCATGATGACCGCTCGGCCGCATGAACCTATCCACACAATTCCGGCAGAGCACGTGGCCGCAGGGGCGGGCCAGCATCGCCCTCGACGAGTTGCTCAGGGCCTTCTTGCACGAAGGGCACACCCTCTGCATCTTCTTCCTACTCTTGCCGTTCTTGGGCTGCGCTACGCCTCCTTCGTCCTCCTCTTCCTCCGTGAAGCAAACCGTAACCAAGGTGTGCAGGCTGTACGCGTGCGGCCGGTCTTCAGGCGACGCCGGGCAAGTGGGCGCCGTCTTGGCCTTTTTCGTGATGTCGTGCAAGGTGTCCTTGGTGTTGGAGCTGGGCGTGATCGAAGGCACCCAGAAGGAGGCGAGCTTGGGCTTCGCCGCCTTCTCGTCGTCCAGCGCCTTGCGGGCCTTGGCGCGGTCTTGGGACGCGATGCGCGACAGCTCCTGGTCGTCGAGCTCGAATTTCCGTTTTGTCCCCGTTACGCCGTTGCCATTCCGCGTCTCTTCTTCCACTATCGTATCCGCCGTCGTTGTCGTGTCCCGAGTCTTCTTCGGCGGCTTCTTCTCCCCAGTTTCCGCCCCGCGACATCGAGCCCCCGCTGCGTCATCTCGAATTCGCGGACCGCGCGCTCCTGCTCCTCGGCGTCTTGTCGGCCGGCCTCCTCGTCGCGGTCGCGGGCCTCGGCTTCGCGCACCTTGTCTAGCCGCTTGATCTCCTTTTTCTGGGCCAGAATGTTGGCCAGGGCGCACTCGCGGCAGAACAGGTCACCGTGCGTGCAGGCCACAGGGTCCAGGGCGGGCTCGAGGCACAGGCGACACGAGGAGAAGGGCAGGAAGGACTCGCGTGACAGGGTGGCCGACGTCGAGGACCAGGCCTTCTTGGCTTGCTCGCGCTCGTGTGACGTGAAGACGGCGCGGCTCGTGTTTCGTTTGCCTGCACAGTGGTCATTGTCAGTACTCCTTGCAGTCTAAAAGGGTGCAATGGCTGAGATAATGTGTGCTGTTGGGACACATGAGTTGGACTTACTGTGCGACATTGTTGGCGTGGCTTGGGCCGTCGTCGACAGCCAATTTGCTATGTGTGTGTGTATGTGTGTGTGTGTTTGGGTAGGAGTTAGAAGGCCGTCGTTACGTTATCGAATAATTCTAGAACATAGCCTGAGAACGTGTCGGAACGGAGGTCCTCGGCTGTTCCCTCAGCGCCTGTTCAGGCACTTACCCCCTGGCGTTAGCGGGCATCTGATATTCTGGGGCATCGGCGATGGATCCATGTGCTATCTCTCCTTCCGAAAAAAAAACATTTCCATACCCCAGCTTGAGCCTCCAGGCTGTCGTCATACGGCAAAAGCCCGCCTTTCTCGAATGTTGGACCTCTCACTGCGTCACTCACTTTTTTCCTTCTTCACGTCGCGCGACTATTCATAATTGTTCTGCGAGCTTTCCTTCTAGAATGTAAATTTGGTAGGACATTGGGCCATTCATTGATTGTACCCGTCTATGCTTATGCGGTCTCGTTCTGCGGGTTTTTGGACAACACTTTGGAAGGCCGCCGCGAGTGAGCGACATTAGTGAAGGCCCGAACCAGCAATGGCAAGCGACACCCGCAGCAGCCCCGAGTCCCCGGCGACGACCAACGCTGCTATGAAGACGCACGCTCTAGAGCAGCCCAGCTTGTCATGGCGCATGTCTTCGTCTCTCGTCTTGGGCGCAACTAGCATGCTGTGCCGAGGCTTCTTGTACGGGCTGAACACGGTTGAGACGACGGGCCTGGATCGGTTTCTGGAGATACTAGACAAAAGGAAAGACGTGGACAAGAGGGAACGGGGTCTCATCACAGGTGGGTTTCTTCTATACAGGCCTATATTCTACGGAAATACCAACTTTGTTACATCCCAAGTCCAATTGCTAACCGATATATGTATATATCAGTGTGTAATCATGTCAGCGTGTAAGTGTCTCGAAGAAAGCCCTATCAATATGAATTGGTGTCTCATCAGCAGCTGTGGTGACGTACAGAATGGACGATCCACTCATGTGGGGGATATTGCCTGCCAGTTATGCCTTCAATCCCACCAACCTGCGATGGGGACTGGGGGCTCACGACATATGTTTTAAGAATAAGTGAGCCGACTCTATCATCCTGATTGAAATTCCACTGTCCACCCTTGGGTATGAGGCTTACACATTACCCCTAGAGCCCTATCGACTTTCTTCAGCCTGGGCCAGGTGCTACCCACTCACCGAGCTTCCTATTCACCTCATGGCGGCGCCTTTCAGTCGACGATCCCCCAGGCCATCCGGTTGCTTTCAGCACAGCCGTTCAGCAACTTGCAACCCGGTTCTCTTGATGCGGCCTCGTCGAAGGCTGGCGGCTCTAACGACATACACGATCCGTTCACTTCAGGAGATGGCTTGACTTATACCACGGATGGCACCGATTCTATTGTTGCTCCTTCTGTCTACGCCCAGAATAGGTTGGCATGGGTTCGTAAGTAGTGCCCCCAACTTTCTCACCCATTGTATACTTGTTCCATGTAACGTCCCTGGTGCGTTGTCCCCGAGTTACATTGCTCTAATTCTTCTCTGCAGACATTTTCCCCGAGGGATGTATCCACCAGCATCCGTCCATGACAATGCGCTACTTCAAATGGGGTGTTGCCCGTCTAATTCTCGAGTCGGAGCCTATGCCCGATGTGCTGCCCATGTTCATTGACGGCACGCAGAACATCATGTCGGAGGAGCGCACCTTTCCCCGGTTCCTGCCGCGCGGTGGCAAGAAATTCCACATTACGTTTGGCGAGCTCCTGGATATGGAGGCCAAGTTCGGGGATTTGCGCAGGAAGTGGCGGGAGCTGGTCAGAAAGGATCGCTTGAGAGCCCTGGGCGAAGCAGCAGAAGACGACGTCAGCAAGAAAGGCCGGGCCAGCAGTTCCTCTGCATGGGCATCGCTGTCATCGCTCTGGCCATCAAAGAGCGCAGCGACGAGTACCACCCTGGCATCAGGTTTTAACGAGATTAGCCCAGCCGCCACCACAACTACCCCAATATCATCGAATGACTCGGATACCCAGCTACAACTACAGAATCAGTCTACCGCCTTCCAAAGACGAAGCAGGAGCCAGCCGACCATGGGCGAACTCAGTGAGGAGCTCAAGTACGGCGCCGAGGCCCAGGCGCTGCGCATCGAGGTCGCCCGCCGTGTCCGCGACGAGATCGAGAAGCTGCGTGTCGGCCTCGGCTACCCCAAGGACGACCCCAAGCTCGGCCTGGCCGAGACGTGGGCCAAGGATCCTACGGAGGCTCGTCGATTCAAGAGCAGCGTCGACGGGAGCTTGGTCACGAAAGAGTAATAAAACAGATCATTGTGTGCATTGATAGGCGCCCCCCCAGCTAACAACCATGTGAAGGGGGAAGATATCAATATGAATAAGAAGGATAACAAAGGGGCCGGGGTCTATACATAAATAAGACTACAATTCGAAAAGGAAGAAATCAGGCGCCCACAATAACGCCAATGGTTACAGCAACTCAACAAGCATACGACACAAGCAAGAGGGATGCCTCAAAACTACAGGTGCAAGACCAAACTCATTGTGAAAACCAAGACGATTAGTTTTATTCTCCTGCTGCAGAGCTACTAACTATTACGTCTATCATCAAACATTACCATTTGCTCTAGAAACGCCTGCCTTGTCTTTATCCTCATCTTCGGTCTCTGGCCTCTCAATGGGCAGACCAGCAAAACAATGCGAATTTCAAGTTAAGACTAAGACTGATGCGCTGATTGGAAAAGGGCAGATGAAATAGAAGAGACCGCATGTACCCCCATGATAGAAATGCCTTCCGTTTCTAAGCGTCTGTGGCGTAGCGATTTCTTCCGAGACCTCGTTCGCCTCCTGGCGAATCTTGGTGTCATTGGAGGATATCTTTCTGGCCGCTTTGCTTAGAATTAAAGCCGCTGCCGACAAGGGTTCCGGAGCTTCAGGGATATTTGGGCCGGCAAGAAGCCGGGAAGAAACTGGTAGGAATGTTCGGAAACTACTTTTTGTATGAATATATCGGTATGTTCCAGATCGCACCAACCGCTTATGCCTCAGGGGAATGGAAGATTTTCGCAGGGCATGTTTGATATCCTTATGGGGGTGAGCGTTCCAGACCGAAGCAGATCTCTGATCGTTGTGAAGCCGGTGAAACAGAGAAATGAAAGAGCACACATTCGCTTCAAAAGCGCAACTTGTGATGGAAATGCCGGGCACACGCCTCTAGCAAAGCTGCGAGGCTCACCACGGAGGGAGGTATTGTGTCCTCTTGTCGTAATTGATCGAGTACTGTTGGTGTTGTATTTCGTAACAGTATATGGAGATTTCGGCCATGGCGCTTAGTGGTCGCTGATTCTCAGAGGAAGTCTGATCAATATCCAGGCTCATACTGGCCACCCTGAGAGGGGACAGACTGCGGTGCGAAGCCCCTGTGCTGCTGTTGCATGGCCTGTTGCTGCTGCATCATCTGCTGTTGTTGGTGGATTTCGGTGAACCAAGGGTGCAGTAGAGCATCAGCCGCGCTGATGCGCATCTCGGGCCGGAGGACTAGCAACCGTTGCAATAGGTCGATACCGAGGCTGTCGATCTGCGGGAGGATTTGCCGGAGCTCTTGAGTGGCATACATCTGGAAAGTCGGTTTATATTCGGAAAACTGTGTGATGCCGGGCCATGTTCGTTCAGTAGGCGTCCCCATGATTCGGAAAATGCGGATAATCTGATCCTCATTTGTGGTACCAGGGAAAAGCGGCCGCCCGGTATACATCTCGGCCATGATACAGCCGGCAGACCAGATGTCGATACTGGTGTTGTAGGTTCTGCTACCAAGCAAGACATCAGGCGCGCGATACCAGAGGGTGACAACTTCGTTGGAGAAGGTGTTAACCGGGATTCCGAAGGCTCGCGCCAGACCAAAATCGCCGAGCTTCAGAACACCCTTAGGACTAATCAGAAGGTTCTGAGGCTTCAGATCACGATGTAGAACCCGGTTTTGGTGACAGAAGTCGATACCCTTTAACAGCTGGTACATGAAGGACTTGATGATGTTATGCTTCAGAGCCCCTCGCTCACCATGGGTATCCATGTACTTCTTCAAGTCGCCGTCCATAAACTCGAATACGAGCATCAGCTTGTTCTCGGTGTGAATAACATCGTGAAGCGCAACTATGTTCTCGTGCTTGAGCTCCTTCATCAGTGAGATTTCTCGAATGGCGGTTGATGGCGTGCCTTCTTCCGAGTCAAGGTGGATTTCTTTCAGGGCAACGAGCTCGCCGGTCTGCCTGTTGCGGCCTTTGAAGACCTGCGTGGGATATTGGTTAGTACGGGCAAGGCAAGGTAGGCGCGTATTCTCGGGGCACACGTACGGTAGCGTAAGTTCCTTCTCCGAGCTTTTCCAGCTGCTGGAAGGAGCTTGGATGTCTCTTAGCATCCATGATGAGAGAAGAGCGTGGGGTCTTGTCGGGCTTCGGGAAGATTCTGAAGTGCGGGAGGGGGGCAGGAGGCTGCCGGTCAGTATGTTCGGGGTTGAACAGTAGACTGCCTGAGGTGCAGGTCTTGCTCAGGATATCCAAGGCTTGGCTGCCACGGGCTCCTGGCTGAACGGCCTTCTCCGCCGTTTTGAGGGTTGGACAGCGAACGGGCGGTTATCTGGAAAGACTGTTTGGCCCGCCTGCAATGAAGATGCAAGGAACGGGGTTGGTAGGCGGGGGTCTATTGGGCAAGAAAGAAGCAAAAGCTGCGAAGTTTGTAAGAGAGGAAGACAGAGCGCAGTAAATGTTGGCAAGGGAAGAGGAATAAAGCAAGCCAAATATGCGGAACCAGTTTGCAGTAAACTTTGCTCCCCCGTCTGTGGTTTCTTGCTCTACTTAGAGGTGCAGGCGCTTAAACACCAAGGCTGTTCGCAGGGAACAGACAGCAGCTGGTAAAAAGTATTAATCAGTCTGAGATTGAGATCCAATGAGGGGCAAAATTCCGTGGCAGGGGGGGCCACGGGGGGGCGCTATGGGAAACCCCGGCTGCTGTCCAGGACGTGGATCCAGAGTAGGACCCTTCCAGATTTATGATATTTGGGGGGTTCCCTGCCCGAATCCGGCTCTCTTCGACTTCGAGTCACTTAGATTGGTATTGGTATTTGTCGCAGGAGGCGCAAGGCAGACGACTTCTCGGGCGCGTCTCAGCTCTAATCAGCATCAGCCATCGTGTACTCTGGGCGAGTGATCTTTGGTGTAACTGCGGAGTCTGCCTACCCCAACGACGAAGAGGCTCCTGACACTCACTCACTGCCCGATCTCCACTTCCACTCTCTCTTTCTATACTAACTAAGTAAGTGCCTACGTACATGCATGCAGACGAGCAGCAGTACCTCTACTAGCACTTGACTTGGGAAGGATACGACTGGCCACAATCGTGCCAAGGCACGTAAAGATAGGCACAAGCAGCGCGACAGATGGCGATGTGCGAAGTAGTATACAGGGACAAGTCGACTGGCAAGGTTTCCCTTGCGCATCTCGCATCACCCGTCTTCCAAACCGGTCACTCACCAACTTCCAGCCTGATGCACGTGTTCTTCAATGATGGCCGGCCGGCAGGTACCCTGCACGGTGGATGCGGGGTCTGGATGTTTAGCGCATCTCTTTATCAGTCCAGGACCGGGACCATCTCCAGCCATGAACCACCTCCCATCCTCCATCCCTCGACATACACATCTACGACATCCATTAAATCACTACTACACTGCAGCTTTCTATCAAACGGACTGATCTCTTGTAACACTCCTGTGCCTCCACTCTTGACCCATGTGCATTTCAAATAGCCGTATGATCTAGGCACGGCGTGCTGCTCCTATCTATCATCCACTTATCTACGTACACATCCATGTAACTTTGCCAACATGCGCCCACTTCCCGGCGACGACGTCTTCGGGCGCCAGCGCTCGTCCGACTACCCAGCACGCGCCGTCACCGGTGCGAACAACCAGATGTCCTTCTTTCTCGCCGACGAAGCTACCGTCGATGCTTGCCTCGAGCGCCCGACCCTCCCCCACCCGAGAGACGCGAGAAAGGGGCATGACTCCGCCATCTTGACTGCGCGTAAAGATGACAAAACTTCAGATGGTTCCAGGCATCAAGACATTTCCCGGCAGAACTCTGGTAGAGATGGCGGGGTTGCGCCGTCGCCAGTGCCACGCGCCTCGGTCGCGACGCACAGCCCAGCATCCATCCGGTCGCATGATTTCCAATCTTTGTCGCGGCCCATGACGCCCATGACGCTGGGAACCTCATGCGCCGGGTCCATCATCAGTGGCCCATCTTCCAGACGGAACTCACTCTCGGGTTCCATCTCGGAGAACGCTATCAGCTCGGATGAGGATTACGAACCATTCCGGCAAGAAGTCTCGTCCCTGGTTGACAGTGGTAACGCCCCGCAACTAGTTATGCCCAGCATCCAGATGCCTAGCCGTCGCCCGTTCACCGAGGTCGGTAAAAGCATTGGACGTCTCAAAGTGCTTGTTGCCGGAGACTCGGGCGTTGGAAAGACGTCTTTAATCCAGGCTATTGTGCAAACTTGCGAGCATATCGTCCACGTGGATCCTAAAGTCTCCCCCGCCGGCAGCAGGAGACCCTCACGAATTGTCGAAAAGCCGGCGGGACCAAAGAGGAAGCCCTCGGATTCCACCAACCAGATAACGGAAACATTCGCCAGCACCAAGCCTTACCCTGAATGGTGGGCGGAGCTCGACGAATGTCGCGCCGACTCCAGGCGGAAGAGTCTTGGCGACAGTGTTCTTGACCGTAATATTTGCTTCGTAGATACCCCAGGCTATGGGAGAGGCTCCTCGGTAAGTTCGTGAACCTCTTTCCAAGCTTCTTGACCTGCTGACACGCGTAGGCCATGGAGAGCATTGTGCCCTGTGTCGATTATGTGGAAGAGCATCTTGTCCGAGCATCTTCCGACTCGTTGAGCGACCAAGAAATGCTTCACTTATTTGGCGGTGGCGGTGGGTTCCAGGTAGACGCGGTTCTGTACATGATCGATGGCGGTATGACACACACAACCTTTCTCCCCCACTTTACATGCTTGAGCTGATTATATACCGTTTTAGGTCTCAAACGTGCTGATGTCGAATATATTCGCCGTCTGGCGGCCCTGACGAATGTTATCCCGCTCCTCGCACGGGCTGACAGCCACTCGGCCGAGGAGATCAAATCTTTGAAGCAGAGGATTTCCCTGCAATTGGAAGACTCTGACATTCGGCCCTTCACATTCTCCTCGATCAATTTCGAGAGCCTTTCCTCGGGTGCCCCGAATGGGCTGTATGCAGTATCGAGTGCCAACGGATCAGACCATGACGTGATGGATGCTAGTTTGCTGATGAGTTCAGACTATGTACAGCCTCTGGTTCCCACAGAGCTTCCTGCATTGGTCGAGCAACTTCTCAGCGCCAACGGATCCTCATGGCTACGACATTCTGCTGTCAAGAAGTATCTTCGATGGCGCGAAGCCGCGAACCCTTCACGGCCGAAGAGTTTATATCAGCCTTTGAGCCTCCCGGCCACGCGGGGCGTTTCTCCCATGACCCCAACCTCTTTCGCCCTAGCCCGAATTAACCCCGAGGTTCGTAGTAGCAGCCCACCTCAGCTTCGCCTGGTCGATTGGGCTGCCGAGCTCCAGAAAAGTATGACGAATGAAAGAATGAAGTATGAGGCGCTGGCCAAAGGAGACGGCGCAGTATGGTTGACAGAGAAAGTCGAGTGTGCCCAGGACGGCACACTGGTGGCAGTTAATGCGCCAAAGGCCGGCAGGCCCGGCAAGAAGCAACAAAACGTGAAGCAAAAAGCATCACGCAGGACGCTCCGCCACCAAGACCCCCTCGGTCTCCTTCAAGTGGTGACGGACCTGAAAGCGAAAGGCTGGGTTGCTTTGGAGGTTCTGAGTGGCCTCAGTATCATAGGCGGTTTGGCATATTTGCTGGCGAGACAACGTTGGCAGCCGGAGCCTGCACCGCTCACAGATGAGTGGACCAGGCTTTGGGGGATGGGCTTCTGAGGTTTACGTAGGGAATTCGCATCAGCAGCGGGGACAGACCTAATATACCGGGCTATGGCATGTTCTGAGTCCACGATGGGTGGATGTGTACAGCTCATCCCACGTATGCATGCTACCGGACAGTATCTCATTTAATAGATCATCGTTTTTCGGCTTCTTCCTCAGCACCCGAGTGCCGTAAAGAGCAGAGTGCAGGGTAGACGCGCGCTAGTTGTTGGCACGCAGTCAAGAGTGGATCCAGCCTGGCTACTGGTACCAGACCTGGTACAAACACGTAGAGCTAGTGCGTAGATTCACCAATCCAATCTGATTGAGATACATACAGTACGGAGTACCACTGCAGCTCAAGTCCATCATCCGCTCGAGGGTCTCGCATTTCGCATTTCGCATTTTCACTCTCATCCCACCCGAGCAAACGCAGACATCGACACCTCTGCAGCCGCATGCGCCTGCCGTTTTCCTACCCTACACCGGCCATTAATAAAGTATTCGTTCGTTAGCGCCGCCGCCAGGATATCGGGGAAGCAGATAAAACCAAATCTACCGCGTCTTCCTTCGCCTTGTTGATGGCTGCTGTGTAAACTCGTCCGAGCTTCCTCGGTACAAGACTTCTCTCTTCACCTTGACCCTTCTGCAGAATCTTTGTCGACCACAGTCTCTTCTTTCCAAGACCGCCCTTCAACAATGACGAGCGAGCGGAGTTGGGGCCTCACCCCTCCTGTCTCGACAGTCTTACCAACGCCCCAAGAGACCCAGGCAAGCAATGCCTTACTCGAAGAATTGAAGCGGCAGGGCACCTTCGAGTCCGCCGAGGAAACCAACACGAGGTGAGTCAGCTGGAACAGGTCCGTCGCGATGCTGGCCATCAACTAATGCAATTCCCATCATGCAGGAAAAAGGTTCTCGCCGACATTCAACGAATCGTGGACGAGCTCGTTCGGAGAATCGCAAAGCAGAAATACCCTCGCAACCCTACCCTGATCCGAGATGCCCGCGGCGAGGTCTTCACCTATGGCAGTTTCTGCTTGGGCGTCTACGGTCCTGGTTCTGATATAGACACCTTGGTCGTCGCTCCTAGATACGTGACGCGTCAGGATTACTTCGAACACCTTCCAAAGATGCTCGAAGAGATGGCTCCCAAAGGGTGCTGTCACGGACTTGACGCCCGTCGAGGATGCCTTCGTACCCATCATCAAATTTGAGTACTGGGGCATCAGCATTGATTTGATTTTCTCCAGGATCGCCACCTTGGATCAGTTTCCTCCTCATGGCCAGCTCAAGCTCAGCGACAACTCCTACTTGCGCGGTCTCGACGACGCCGAATTACGATCCGTCAATGGCACACGAGTCACCAATGAGATCCTCAATCTGGTTCCCGAACAGAGCACATTTCGCCTGGCTTTGCGCGCCATCAAGCTGTGGGCTCAACGACGCGCCATCTACGCCAATATTGTTGGTTTTCCAGGAGGTGTGGTTTGGGCCATGCTAGTCGCGCGTGTCTGCCAGCTATATCCGAAAGCTTCTAGTGCTACGATCGTCGCCAAGTTCTTCCACCTTATCCGCAAGTGGCCATGGCCACAGCCCGTCATGTTGAAAGCAATGGAGGAGGGTCCTTTGAATGTCCGTGTCTGGAATCCGAAGGTGTACAGGGGTGACAGCTTTCATCTGATGCCAGTCATCACTCCCGCATATCCAGAGATGTGCTCAACCTTCAACATTACCCACTCGAACAAGGAAGTCATACAGAGGGAACTGCTTCGAGCAGGTGAAATTGCGACGAAGATCATGGGAGGCAAACTGCTGTGGAAAGACTTGTTTGTGAAACACAGCTTCTTCACACAGGGTTACAAGTATTATCTTGCCATCATAAGTACGTCCAAGGAAGATGAGGCGCATAAGATCTGGTCTGGATATATCGAGTCGAAAGTGAGAATCTTAGTTGCAAGCCTGGAAAAGCACCACTCCATCGCCATTGCCCACCCATTCAACAAAGGCTTTGAGCGACGCCATCGGGTTCAGAACGAGCAGCAGTATGAGGCCGTCGAGGACGGCAGCATGGCTTACATCGTCAAAGAAGACGAAAAGAAGGACGATGCGCCAGCCAATAGCGAGACAAATGGCGTCAAGGCCGAGGGCGAAGAGCTGGCAGCCTCCAATGGCCAAGCAGCTTCCAACGCCCAGCCTGATTCGGCAAATCCTGATGCCAAATCTGAACCAGATGATGGCAAGACGGGCGAGTTGAAACACGACCCCTGGTCTAACTTACTTGTATATACGACAACCCATTACATCGGGCTCGAGCTCGCTGAAGGTAGGTGTGCCTCGTACAAAGACCCCTATATCGCAGACTTCCAAGACCAAGTCTCCATCGCTTTCCTTGGGAAAATTACTAACCTTGCAGGTGCCAAATCTTTGGATCTCTCCTACCAAGTTAACGAGTTTAAGGACACGTGCTTCGGATGGGACAAGTATAAAGACAAACCTCTATCCCACTTGAGCTCTTTGAGCGTCCAGCATGTCAAGAGGTACGTAGTCACAATGACTCCTTCATGGTTTTCAACTAATACGCCGCAGCATTAATCTGCCAGACGATGTGTTTGACCCGGGCGAGGTCAAGCCTACCCGGCAACCTAAGAAGCCGGGAGCCCTTGCCAACGGAGCTCAGCGAAAGCGCCCTGCACCAAACGACGGCAGCCTGCCCCCGCCGAAACGTCCGCAATCAACTAATCCGGCTTCCCTTCCTACTCCCACTTGAGGGGCCAAACCCGAGTTCCCCGATTACTAACCCACAATAGGTCACGCCCTGTATAGTGCTGCGTACAAAAGCCAGGTAATTGGGCGTTAGATCCCAGTGAGACGAGATGGCTATGATGCCCCTAGCCCTCTCTTCAGGTTTAGTCAGCAAGCGAGGAAATCCGACTTGCTGGCTGATGGACCCCACAGAATGGTACGATCGCGTACTGATTTACTTGACAGTTGCTACTGAAATTGCCCAGCCTAGAAGAGGGCCTTCTTCGTACTTCTCGACACACATTTTTATTTGCACTTGAACCACGTTCGTGGCTGGGAAGATTAGATCTTTGCAGGTTCCCGGATCAATAGGAGTTTACGGCTCGCGTGTATCTAGGAAGTTCTCATGCCGGCAGATCAATAAAAGTAGCATTTTGAGGCACAAGTGCCTCGAACTAATCATTTGCCTACTCTTGCCTGACTGGTTGGCGCCCTGGCTGTGTTGTGATGGCGTGTATATAGAATGCCCGCCGGCCCGACAGACTAGCAGGAGTCCTCATGGGTTGATTGCGGTCAAGATCGCCGTCTGTTCGCTAGTTATTAAACCTTTGCCTGTATAGTAATTACGAGGCCTACGATCTTGTACTGGAACTGGGATGTCTCCTTCTCGGAGCTTTATTTGCAACCTGATTGGCAAAGCGGTCAGTCGGCTAGGATCCAATCTCACTCATCTGAACCAATGTGCCGGTTTCTGATCCATCTTCCGTAAGTAGCATGACATGATTACTGTTGAGGGCTTGCTCGAGCTGAGAGCAATCACTTGCAGTCCAATGAAGCGGCATACAGTCTCGATCAGACATTCAATCACTTCAGCGCCCGCCACTGCCAGCCGCCAGAATTCCGAATTGGTTGTCATTCGAGTTGTCTGACGTTGGGAGGTATTCGGAGTCCCCCATCACCTGCAACTCCTATGAAACCCCTATGCAGACCTGAAGCTGCAATACACCGTCAGCTCGTGCATACGCGAAGGTAAGTAAGCAGCGACGCAAATCGCTTCAATGCTTGACTTGGGAAGACTGCAGCTGCGGATACTCTGAGCGCGCTAAATACAAGACATTTGCAAAGTATGCAAGTGCAAACACTCGACATGATGAAAGCGAGGTTGCCGAGGGCTAAAATCCAGCCATGGTCTATTTTGCCCGGCGTGCGGGCGGTACTCGAATTAGATGTCCGTATGTGTGTTATCCATTTTAGCCCATTGCCCCTGCCGCTCCGTCGCTATTGGCCGATCTGCACACCTTTCCCCAGGTTAAGCGCCCAGAGGTTTCCAATTTTGGCCGCGCTGCACACCCCGACAGCCAATCTCTGACGTTTATGTACGTTCGAACCGTTCCCCTGGCCCCTGCTTGCTCGAATTCCGGACTTGTCGTGATCTGACTGGCCTGTTGACTGGGGTTTGGGCCTGCATAGGCGCATCGCTTTTGGAGACACGCTCTCTGACATGCATCGCAGGCGTGCTAAGCTTAGAACTTCACTCACACCAAAATTCATACACACCCACCACTACGGCGGCAGCATTACATGTGTAGCAGCAGGGGAAACTAGACCACCTTGAGCGCGTCGGATGAGTCGCATCTTGGAGAGAGGGAAAATCGCAAGAAACAGCCCCAGAAGTCTGAGCGGCTATTTGATGCGCTTCGTTGATATCAGGAGTGTTTCGCGTCTTTCAAAAGGTTGGCAATACCGTTGTTTCTTTCCTCGTTTTCTTTGCCGTTCATCAGCACCATTATTCTCCTGTTACGAGCGCCTGCTTCCTTTCTATTCGTCTCCTTGTTCTATTCTCACGCTCCCTCCTTATTTGATATTGGCTGCTGCGCCTTGGTTATCCCACTCTTTCTGGTAAAGTGACTTCATACGGATCGATCGTCATCCCACCTGTCATACGACTCACCCATTCATCCCGTTCATCATGGCCAACGAAACCAAAGTCACGGCGTCTTCCTCTGACTTCGAGGTCGATCCCCGTGACGTTGCCTACCAGGGCCATGTCAAGTCGATCCGCCTGGTCGACAGCGTCAGGGTAGGCTTGACAGCCCTTGCCCTGCTCTGTGGCCTCACCATCCTCGGAACCTCGGGTGACGCCCTCATGGTCTACAACACCACCAGCGTCTCGCCCGACTTCCACCTGCCGCTGTGGCCGCGGCACTTCGACCTTCGGCCGTCGGTGGCCCTGGTTATCGGCAGTGTCCTCGTCGTGCTGACCAACATCGTGTCCCTTGTCTTCAGCAAGGTGAAGATGGTAAGTGATGCAGCCGGGGCTCACCTACATTCCTCCTGCGAGCGAGCACGGTACTAACACGAGCGCCAATCAAAGCTCCGCAACAGCACAACGCTCCACACTCCGGTTACATTTGCGGCTCCTTTCGTCGGCTTCGTGGCGGTCATGATCGCCATGATCTTCTTCTATGCTGTGAATGCCTCCACCACTGTCGACACGGTACAGAGCTGGAGCTGCCAGTGGGAGTCTGTATCGATGCAGATGAAGCCTCACTTCGGCGCCATCTGCAAGGAGACCAAGACGGCTCTCTACCTTTCCATCATCTTGATCCCCGTGGAGGCTCTCATCCTTTCTCTCGCCGGTTATCAGATGATGCTCGAGAGAAAAGCTGCTGGTGCTGAGCGGTCACGCAAGGGAAGCCCTGCGTTGTCCTAAAGGGAATGTGTCCTGCTTCCCATCGGCTGGGAGGATGTGCGGTGAAGAAAGTCGCGGCAGGTCCTTGATTGAATATGTTAATGCCTTCAAACGATGTGGATTATGAGCCCCGGGGACTCCGCCATTTCGGGGAGCCAGCATTAGGTTCGGGCCGCCAGACGCGCTTTTTATTTCGGGGAGGCCGCTTCCCTTATGGGGGACGATGCGCATGATGAACTGTACATTAGTAGTAATGAAGCATCTGAATAATGACGCGCAAGCCGTATGTCGGATATGACATCAGCTCTGCTTAGTGTGTCCATTGTATACTCTCCCAACGGCGGTCACTTTGATGCGTGCTGTACCTGCACTTGAGTTGCAGCGCTGTACCAAACGCAACGGGCCCTGTCTACGAGTTCTCCAGATTAATATAAACAAATACGCACAAATCGCATCCGCCCTTGATCGGGATCGGCTACGACCCCAGGTTGTACTACTCCTGCATTGAGGCTGAGGGCAGTGTATCGTCTTGATTGGCAGCGGGAGGTCACATAGCCCGGGTGTCGCCTTGGAACGCCAATTACCCTCTATCCGCTGCTACAGCACACAAAGCTGGAACCCGTCAGGTCGTATTGAGCCAAGGTGACAAGCAAGGCATCTGGTTGCATGAAGACTTCAAGCCTGAAATGGGTGATTCAAGGTTATGTTATGTAGTAAGGTAGCAGAGGAGCAGTACGTTGACGCTATCTCCGACACGCAACTAGGGTCCAGTTCTAGAACGAATATCCCCCCACGCTGTGAAGTAGCATTGTATGTACGTATGTGCAGGTGGATAACACTTGACGGGCAGATATCTATCTTATCAAAAGGACGACAGTCGTTGCGGCTCGAGATGCATGTGCTTATCATGAAAGGGGACCAATCTATTCAATGATTTGAAGAAAAGGAACGGCAACGCTGCGCTGGGGGAATGAATAATCTTGGCATTTGTTGGTGCAGAGCGTTGTCCGTATCGCCCGCCCCTCCCTTCTTCTCATTGTGGGAGTTGGCGCTACCTACGGATACTAAATCAGGTAGGAGGTATCAGTTATGCGTTGTACGACGGGCCTAGAGAGCTCGGCTGTGTTGCTTGCTGACCGGAGCCAAGGAATATCAAGGCTTGGGTTGGTCACGCTGGGCACTTATCGACCGCCGTTTCTGCACGTATCCAGCAGCCATGGTCAGATCATGCCTCCCTAGTGCCGATGGGATGGGGAGTGAAGGGAGAACGAAGCAAGGGCTGCGAAGGCATACGAAGCGAAGATAAGACATCGTCATGTAGCTATTAAACAGGTGGTGGGAGGGCAATCAAGATGCACCTAATCATCCCGCATCTCAGCTGTCGTGGCATCTGGTTTGGGAATTGGTCTGATGTATCCCGTTGCACCGCTTCTTCCCCGTAAGGTGGTGTTCCGTTTGCCGGCAAGACCTACTTACACATCCATCCATCTCTTGAATAGCATCGATGGGGGGGAGGCAGAGGAGGTGGGTTGTTTGTTACTGCCACATAGTCTTCTTCTTTTATTTCTCTCCTCCGTTAAATGAACACCCGAGAGGTCTTGAAGCTTATGCTTTTATGTCTCCCAGTTCTGTCTCGCACGAGATTTAGATCCCCTCGCCGTGTTGCTCGAAATACCTATTTTCCTTAGTTGCGCCAAAGTAACAAACACACCAGTGCACACGCCTTGCTTGCTGGCCCTAGGCACCTGACAACCATCTCAATAACCAGCGTCCACTGCGTGCGAGCCTTCAGCTCGGTTCCAGATTGCTTCTCGAAGTTGGCAATTGCCCCTCCATTGGACACCAACCAGCCAAGGACTTGACGTCTATGGACCAGCCGCGAAACAGAGACAATCCCAAACATTCAAAAGCCAATCTACAGACCCGAGCAGGAGGAACCTGACACCCAAGTCTCCCGTCCTTGCAGATTTTAGATTCCCAAGAAGCTGCAATCGGCGCACTAGAAGGATCTGGGGGCTTTCCGTTCGGCGAGACCCGCAGCTACTCTTTCAGCTGAGCGCTAGCGACTATCGTGAAGCCTCACCTGATGCGTTAGGGAGCCCATAGGGCATTACTACACCCAGTCTGTGCGCCATACATCGCCGCAACGACATCTCAAAATGGAGCAGCGCCCAGCAAGTTCCAGGGGGCTAGCTTGTCGCCCTCTGGCTCGGGTGCTAAAGTATCATCCAGTCCGCTCTCCAAGGAGCCGGCCGTTCTTGCTGCCACTCCGTCGTCAGCGTCATCAACGCCTCCGGGAACAGCGGCAGCAGACGGTCTCTTATTCGCGCAACGCAAGGCACTGTCGTCGCGCTCCTCGTCCAAGTCGAGTATTGTTGAGGGCAACCACCTGATGCGAAGCGTCGACCGACCATTACCTGGAGATATGTTATACCGTCGCAAGTCGCAGGTCCAACCCGGGCTGGCCAAGAAGAAGAGCGCCTACTACGAAAATGAGTTCGCGGCTACGAGGGAAAGCAACCCGGCCATGGACCGGGTGCGCAACGAGGCGATTGTCATGGCCGAGTTCAAAACTAACTGTATAGTGAGTGCGCCGAGCTGTCTGCTGCTGTGCGCAGCTTGCAAGAGCATGCATAATAAAGTGTGCCTGGCACCTGGCTAACCCTTGAGACAGATCGACGATGAATTCTCGTTCATCACGGATCTTTCCTACCACATCTCCAACCGCTACCAGCGGCCCATGTCTTCAATTATTATCAATGTTCAGCATACCATGTGTATGATGTTTGGTGGCTCCTTTGAACCGGCGTATACCTTGACCATCCACGCTCTCCCGAGCTTGGTCCAGCCTACGACGAACAAGAGGAATGCTGCTCTGATCCAGATTCATATCCAGGAAACCCTGGGGGTGCCGACTTCTCGGGGCTATGTTCGCTTTGAAGCCACACCCGAAGCAAACATGGCATGCAGCGGGAAGACGGTAGCAGGCGAGATGGACGACGCGGACAGGAATTTAAAGGATGCAGCGGCGATAGGCCGGGCCCCTTCCAGGGCGGCCACAAAGACCAAGAAGATGCTAGGTGTTCGCGTAAGTTGACGCGAGGTTCCTTGGGCGAGGCGTTGACAACGACAGCATGTTAATCCAACCCCGCAGTCTCTACCCGGCCTCCGGCCATCTTCCGCCATGTCGATGAGGGAGGAGGCAAAGCTGCCCACTCCGCCCAGCAGCACAGATGACACACCCATGATTGCGACCACGATACCAGAGCATCCCCCACGCCTCCACAGGAACCCAAAGAGAAGCCTACCAAGGTGGCGGTGCGGAAAAAGAGCTTCGTGAGCTCGCTGTTCGGGGGCCGCGGTTCGATGAAGGACAAGCGGCCAAAGACGAGCGGGGCGTTGGTATGAGAGCCGGGCTGGCGTATGGGAAAGGGAAAGTCACGCAGGTGGCAGGAATGAATGGGAAATCATGTCCCGAACAAGGGGCACGCACGCACTTACACATTAGAATAGCTCGGAGTTATCGGGGGCCTAGATTTACGGGTCATCAACATTAGGTGCCCTTTCTGCCCTACGACTGAATAATGCAGATCCACCAACAAGCGCCCGACGAAGCGCAAGAAGGACGCCAGTTGGCAGTACGGCATATCAATCAAATAATAATACCATGATACATGATGGGTGGTAGCGTCAATCACACCCGTCGGGAGGGAAAGCTGCACAGTCCGTTGCATACTGTGTTGGTAGCAAACACCCCGCATAGCGGCTGCCTTACGTGATGTCACTCCACAGTACCTAGATTATGCACGTACTTCTTAATTCCATCGCAGCTGCAGGGTCAACCGACTCTACTTTGACACGAAATCGCAGAAGCTCATGATGGCATTTCAGTGAGTGATTGAATGCCCATGACAATCTGCTCTCCCCTCCCGCCGTATTGAATCATCCTTCCCACTTTACTCCCTCAAGAGCCGACGCTTTTTCTGGCCTTGGAACCCTGCCCGTTGCTAGGACCGGATCGCCAGTAGCATCCCAGCCTCGTCTTTTGTTCCGCGCGAGACATCTCTGCCCATCACGTCCGCACACCGGCATTCTCAGCTTGGGCAGTCGGCGTCACAAGAAAAACTATCTGTCAAGATTGTCCTACCAGGCGACCTCCGATTCCCACCAAGGACGCGAAACCTCAGTCGCATCGGCTCGCACTGACCTGAATACATTTCGCTATCTCCTGTCGAATCAGGGCTTGCTCCCATTCCGTCATAAACCCCCTTCACTAAACGAATCACTGTTGAGCAGCATTGTGCCACAATCTCCCTGGACCCGACCCGCAAACTCGGATTGTGCCAGTCGCTGTGATTCGAGGGAGCCGATTGAACACGGATAGACAGTACCTTCTGATTCAGATTCCTCTTATCGCGCCGATCGACAAGTTCACCAGAAGGGAAGGAGGTCTTGGTCCAAGTTCAAGGGTACCTCTCACGGGTGAGTAAGCCTGGTCGTTGCTGCGGAAGAGGGGAGGATCGGGTGATAGCACTCGAGGAACGAACCTTGGAGGAGACGAACGGACAAGCTTAGAGCGAGAGCCGCCCTTGTTGCCGTCGTCATCATGGAGGTGAGACAACTACTTTTCTTCCTTTCTCGATTTCCTTGGAATTTTAATGACTTACCCTGATCCTTCCTGCTTTAAATTACGCTGGTGAGAGCAATATCTACACCGCGGAACGTGCTCGGCCGAGTGGCATGGATCTATCCTCGACTACATCTGCTGTTCATCACACTCATTTGAGCATTTGCCGTCACGTTGCTACTCTAAGCCCTCAGACCGCTATTCCTGCCCTGCCCATATCCACCGCGTCTTTCTTTTTTCTACTGTCTTCCGCTCCCCCAGAATCCTTTGGGCGTTGGCCCTGCCTGGAATAAACAACCAAACCATTTACGAGCCCGTTGGGCCGTTGGGAAAGAGATAAGAGTTAGGCATGCGTCGCGGATAGGCCCAAGCTTAAGAGTTTCGCCGCCTTGGTTCGTTTGAGTCACCATCTGAGCTGAGTACCGAACTGTCCGTTCGTACGACGGTGAGATCAGCAGCAATGAGTTCAGCACATCTCACGCCCCAAGCTGCGAAAAAGGGCAGCATGTATTGTCATGTATGATTGAGGTGGCCTTAAGACACGTGCGGCCGTTTCCTCCAACACAACACAACGTCTGATCATCTCCTCGGTTGGGAATCTTGCCATTCGTCTGCTGGCAGCCGTCCAATTGTCACCCCTGGACAAGATTCGCGATCTAGTATTCCCGCTGTCCGAGCTTGTGAAAGTAGGCGACCTTGTTCGTAGATTGGCTCGTCCACGCCAAATCGCTGCGACGCCAACCACAGAAACACAGCAGCAAACGAGGCGCATCTGAGTTACTCGTTTGTACCCAAGTCCGCCTCGACTCAACGACTGGCTACCGGGAGTTGCTATGAATTCGAGACGAAACCACTTATATCTTTTGGAAGTCTTAGTTCCTTGCGAGATGGATAGCTAAGCGGCTTCAACGGGCTTAGAGCTGGCACACCCTTATGTCTTTGTGCTTTTTTTTGGTCCTGGCATTCGTTTCTGTTACATGATGGATTCTCCGCTTCGTGGGCGGTTTCCTCCCTCCGAGTTGGATGGGGGTGGTAGAGTCTTACTTCGAAGGCATTCCAGTGTTCTCAGTCCAGCTCAGCTAAATCTTGAACGTCTGTATGAACAGAATAGGGTACGGCAGCAACAGAATGATGGGGCGAAACCATCAGAGCCCTCTACGCCGGGTGCGCCTGCTAAGGGAAAGCCCAGGTTGCTCTTGATGGGCCAGAGGAGGTAAGTCACATCTATGGTCAGGGATATCGCCAATTCCGCACGGCTAACGAGTCGACAGGAGTGGGAAGTCGTCAATATCGAGTGTTGTCTTTCACAAACTTCCACCCAACGAGACACTGTATCTCGAATCTACTGCGCGTATCCAGAAAGATTCCATGGCGTCAGTATAACCTCTCTATTATCTTGCTTTTGGCTGCTAACCTGCTCGACTATAGCTCTTTCATGGACTTTCAGGTTTGGGATTTCCCTGGCCAGATCGACATATTCGATAACCCAACTTTCGATATCGACGCCATGTTTGGCGAAATTGGTGCCCTGATCTGGGTTATCGATGCACAGGATGACTACTTGGAAGCAGTTGCCCGGTTGAATGTGACAATTCTCAACCTACAGAGAACCTACCCCAACATCAAAATCGAGGTCTTTATACACAAAGTCGACGGTCTTTCCGACGATTACAAGCTGGATATCCAAAGGGATATTACCATTCGTATCCAGGACGAATTATCGGACCACGGGTTCGAGAACGCACCCGTGACCTTTCACCTCACGAGTATTTACAACCACAGCATCTTCGAGGCCTTCAGCAAGGTTATACAAAAGCTGATACCACGGCTTGGTAGCCTGGAGGCCATGCTGACCAACCTTTGCCGCACCTGCCGATTCGAGAAGGCTTATCTCTTCGACGTCCTATCCAAAATATATATTGCAACGGACAATGCGCCGGCCGATATGGCCAGTTACGAAATCTGCTCGGATTACATTGACGTCATTATCGACATCACCGAGGTCTATGGCAGCTGGCCGCGCTCTAAGGGATACCGCGAGTCGCTGGAAGGACCGCCGTGGAACCAGAAACTCGACGATCAGGTGGCCAGCAACTGGGCCGAGAGCTGCATGGTCTTGACGGACGCCAACAGACCCATCATGCTGCGCGAGGTTGACAAGTACCTGGCTCTGGTCGCCATCATGAAGGACGACAGCTACGACAAGATGCCGCTTGTCAACATGAACGTCGAGGTGGTAGTCCAGGGCCTGAAGGAGTTCTTCGATATAACGAAGCCGAAATAGGAAAAACGTATGATCGAACATCCGGCGTACGCAGAAAGGGCTACTCAAAAATAGATGGCGGTAGACAATTATTTCTTGGCGGTACCGGGTATGGTCCCTATTTGGGTGGGCCGCCGTATATGTTAGACGTTTGTACGAAAAGATCACTCTAGTAATTGTCATATGGCATAAAGCCCAACTTCTTATGGTCAATTTGCCAAGCATTCTTGTATGGGCAATGTCGTGACTCGTTGAAGAATGTTGGCCACTTCGGAAGAGGCGTTCGGGCCGACGTGCTGATTCACTGGGCACCCGCTACTCAGCAAGAGACAATAATATGCAGCTTTAGTTCGCTGTCTTAGCTCCACATTCTCTAGAGTTGAAGTTAGTTGTGCCCAGAACGTCCTGTTTTGGTAAGCCACCCAGGGGCAATGTTTTGTCAAGGGTAGCGGAGTCGCGAAATGATCAATATTGATTGCATGATGGATCATAATGATGGACCGCAGTCCCAATTCATTTCTATAAGCCTCTCTAAGAGGCAGCTGCCATATTACAATTTGGTACTCTTGATCAGGTTTCCCTTGATACCAGTCGCCTCTCCGCCTATGATACGTGTTGTGGTTAGCCATTGCTCCGGCATATCTTGGGAATGAATGCGCCCAAGACAGGACAGTGTCAAGGATCTGCGAGGAAAGGGGTGCTGCTTACCATAGCCTCCGCGGCCCTCTCCGCCGCCGTAGGTGGCCTTCATCGACTTCAGCTTCTTCTGCGCCTTGGCGTACTTGAGACGCTTTTTCCTGTGGGGGTGAAAAAGATGGGTTAGTCAAGCTGGTCACCATAAGAGCCAAAGGTAGGGGCCATACGCACAATCTCGGGTTCCTGACGTCCTTCTTCCTGTGAGGCGTCAAGCCCTTGTTCTTCTCGATCTGGTAGGTGATGAGTCGCCTTCCGTCCTCGCCGACGACCTCCTTCTCGACGACCCTGTCGGCGCGGCCGGCGGCGGCGAGGGGCCTCCTTGCGGGCGGCCTTGTCCGCCTTGTTCTGGCTGCCCTTGGCCGCGATCATGTCGTAGTACTCCTCGTCCTGGTCCTTGCGTGCGGCGCCCGAGTTGACGGGCTTGTCTTCGTCGTCGTCGTCGCTGTCCCCTCGCCCAGGTTGGCGCCCAGCTTGGACCGCTGGGTGCCGCGCTTGATGGCCTCGGCGTTCAGGCGGGCCTGGCGGTCGCGCAGGCGCTCTTTGATAGGCACGTCGTCGTCGCCGCCCGCCAGCCTCGAGCGGTCGGCGCGGTTCTGCGCCTTCTGCACGATCTGACTGGTGTAGAAGCGCAAGCTCTTCTTGCGCTTCGCCTTCTCCTCGGCGTCCGCCTCGCCCAGAGCCTCCTCGTCGCCAAAGTCGGAGCGGTCGTCGTTGTCGTTGTGGGCGGCGACCTCGGCGGCCTTGACCCTCTTGGCGGCCTTCTTGGGCTTGGCCGTGATGAGGGCGTTGAGGTCGGCCAGCGAGTCTTCGATTGCCTTGGCCTCGCGCTTCTCCTTCTTGGACTTCTTCTTCTCCTTCTTCGCAGGCTTCTCAGCCACCTCGTCGGCCGCGCTATCCACCATCATGGCGTCCTCCTCCGGCGGCGACGGTATGCTGGCAATGGCGGACGCCGCCTTGGAAAGCTTGAGGTCCTTGACATTCTGCCAAGCATCGCGCGTCTCGAGAAGGAAGGTCATGACCTCGTGATCGCGAAGCTCTGTCGGGTCTAAGGGCTTAGAAGAGCCGTCCGAGTCGCGAACTGGCGACGTTAAGAGGGCGAAGTACATGCCCAGGGTAGCCACATACGAACCACATATGCGGTACTTCACCACGGGCAATGATCTGGCGGCCTGCCCCTCGGCCTCCTTGCGCAGTTGGTCGAGCTGCGGTTGCAGGGCCAGCAACTCCTCGGCCAGGGGTTCGAGTTCGGGGTAGCGAGACTGCAGAAGGCGTAACCGGTCGTGCTCGGACATGTCTTCGGGTATCTCCATATCGCCCAGAACCTCTGTCACCACATCCTTGGACTCCTGGTCCTCGTCGTCTTTCGCGGTGAGCCATTCCGACTCGAGGAAGTCGGATTCGGTCATCTTCGCTCGCTTCTTCTTCTGTAAGCGCTTGGCTTCCGCCTCTTCCTCCAAGGCCTCGGTCTCGGCATCAATCTGGTCGGCGCCATAGTAGTCCTTCTTGGATGTGCCCCAGCCCTCCATGTCTTCTTCGTCTTGTTCCTTTTCCTCGGCCGTCTTGGACTTGGACTTCTTCCCCTTCTTGGCCATGCGCTTGGCTAGGCGGGCGAGCTCAGCGGTCTCTTCGTCGGTCTCGGAGTCCTCCTCTTCGCCATAGTCGAGCGCATCCTCCGACTCCTCGAAGAACTCTTCCTCCTCCTGCTGGCGTTTCTGTTTCTTGCTGGGGGCTTCGTCGAAGGTTATCTCGTCCTGGCCTTGCCAGGACTCGGATTCGGAAAGATCTTCCAGGTTGATGCGCGCATCTTTGGGGTCGAGTTCCTTGGGGCCTTTGGGCGCCGAGGGGCCCGAGGCTTTCCTTTTGCGAGCCATGTTCCAAAATAAAAGATTATATGTTGTTGGGAGATGGGCAATGGAGGAATCTCACCACAGGATAAGGGTGGGCTTGGTTGGTATGCAATCTTCCCGTGGACTACTTCCACAACTTTTTTCTTATCGATTAGCCGCCTAGCGAGCTGCAGGCCCCACAGGCCGCCTGCTGCTGGCCTGCCGCCGCTTCAACTCAAACCCCCTGTAAGGCCTAATTTAAGCAACAGCCAGCAAGCTAATAGCGGCATGGCAGACAGCTTCCCCCTTCCCCCTTGCATTGGATAAATAATTAATTCCAGTTGTTCGCTTGCTCGACATGCCCCTCGCAACGCAACTGCAATTACTACCCGGCCTGGTTTGAGGTGCTGCTGGCGACGAGGTCCTTTCCCCTCTTCCTTGTCCACCTCGTCCATGTCTTCCTATTTGTATATCGTCGTAGCCGTGGTTGTTGCACTTATCTCGGTTGTCGCAATGGGTCTCTTCGGTGGAGGCAACCACATGCCCGTGGAAGGCAAGGTCAGTAGTAGCCCGGTGCCGTACGATGCCCTGTCCCCGAGCATACATGTGCTGACTATTCTGCTCCCTCTATAAGACCATCTTGGTAACAGGTGCAACCGAGGGCATGGGTCGATGTGCTGCCCGCCAGCTTGCTGCCAAAGGTGCCAATGTCATTGTCGTGTCGCGCAACGTCGCAAGGCTCGAAGAGACTGTGGCCGAGATCAAGGTATGCATCCGCTGAACCCGGACCTGAGATCAGATCTTGAGTTACTGCCTGTTCGAGGCTGACAATTACCCTAAAGTCCGCTGCCAAGAACCCGCAGACCCAGCGCTTCCACTACATCTCGGCCGACGTCTCCAAGCCCGACTACGCCCGTTCCCTGATTGCCGAAGCTGTCGCATGGAACCATGGGAGATCCCTGGACATCGTCTGGTGCATTGCTGGAAAGTCGACCCCCGACTTCTGGTTCGAGGCGCCCCTGTCTCTGTCGAGGGAGCAGATGGACATCAACTACTGGGGCAGCGCCGAGATGGCCCACGCCATTCTGCGGGAGTGGTGTGCGCCCGATGCGCCCGTGGTCCCCGAGCCGAAGCACTTGATCTTCACAGCATCGGTCGTAGCCTTCTTCCCAGTCATCGGTTACGGTCCCTACAGCCCGCCCAAGGCGGCCCTGCGCGCACTGGCCGACTCGCTGGTCCAGGAGTTGGAGATGTATCCCCAGAATGTGAAGGTGCACGTCGTGTTCCCCGGCGGCATCAAGAGCCCCGGCTTCGACCGTGAGAACCAGACGAAGCCCGAAATCACGAAGATCATCGAGGCCGACGACCCCGTACAGACTCCCGAGGAGGTCGCCTCCAAGGCGATCCAGGGGCTGGAGAGCGGGAACTATTTCGTCACGGTGGGCTTGCTGGGCTCATTCCTCAAATGGGGTGCCATGGGCGGCTCGCCCCGAAACAGCTGGATCGTGGACACTGTCTTGGGCGGCATCACCCAGCTTGCCTGGATGTTTGCTCTCCCTGACATCTACGGCAAGATCCGCAAGTTTGCGAAGCAGAACGGACATCCTTCAAGTTACAGGAACAAGGCGAATGGAGTATGAATCGTTAAGAAGACGAAGTTCTCTTAGATATAATGACCTACGTAGTGAGACCACTCAATGCTTACTGATGAACTCATCCTACCTTGGTGACGAGCCATCCCTTACGCCATGGCCATAGCAGCTTCGTCGTGACTACTTGGGGCTCGGGGCGGTTGCTGTAGGCGCAGGTGCAGGCGCAGGCGCAGGTTCAGGCGAAGATGCAGGTGCAGTTGTATTACCTATGTCTTTATTTTCCTGGTGACTGGCCTGATGTTCCGGTCCTGGTCCGACTGAAGTCCGGGTCGTTGAAGTTGAATTGCTCTGGCTCACCGTATCGGGTTCTGATTTACCATCCTTCATGGCATATATCATGTGCAAGTCATCGGTGCCCTGTTGTTTAGCTTCTTTGTTGACGGCCTTGTGATCTTGTTTCTCTCCTGTGTCCCTGTTAGTAATTACACCTAGAATGATTGCAAGTTTCTTACCATTGGAACGG
This sequence comes from Apiospora kogelbergensis, assembly GCF_038363985.1. NCBI lineage: Eukaryota > Fungi > Ascomycota > Sordariomycetes > Amphisphaeriales > Apiosporaceae > Apiospora > Apiospora kogelbergensis. The sequence continues at coordinate 4,335,888 of NW_027117422.1, forward strand.
TTTCGGGCAAAAATGCTTCCTGACCCCATCTTGATGGTCGTGTATTGTCAGTCGGTATCGAAAGGGCAAGTCTGCGAGTTGGGAACCTGGTTTTGAGCAAATCTGTCTCTGCATTGGTTCTATCTCAGGGCTTAGGTGTGGATAGCCAGCCGTTTATAGCCTCAACCTTGGAAGGCACGCTCCATATCACCACACATGTCCAGCATGCTCATATCCGCTACTCTCCAGTCATATCGACTTCATGCTCTCCCACCCATGATTTGCTCACCAGTCAGTCTCTCGAAGAGACCCTGAGTCGTGTCTGTAATCAAGATTTTGGAGTGTCCGTTTGTATCTGTTGACTGATCCAGACGACTTGTACGCTACCGAAGCTGTGTGAGCAAGTATGAATCAGCCGCTGACCTGAAGTTTTGAAGTACTTTTGACTCCCTATCTCTCGTCTGACAAACCCCGGCGTCATCGTGTCGCAGGACAGAGTAGGAAACCAGGACTCACGCTGCCGTCGCCGCAAAGACCTCGATCCTCCGCGCTTTGCTCAGCGTGCTGAGCGCGAGACAGAACAACAGCGTGAAGATGCACACGAGCCCGATCTTGACGCTGGGGTCCTGCACGCTGTACAGGATGACCATGGACGCCAACGGGGTGGCTGATCCGACCAGCGCCCCCACGATCCTGTTCACGAAGTCGTAGTGGTACGCCGAGTACAGATGGACTCCGAAGTCGTTGCCGCCGCTGGCCGTTGGTGGTGCACTTTCGAGGTCTTTACGTAACGTTTTCTGAGTTGTTTGGAATTTGGGATACGAGTCAGCTTCGTGTGCTCGTCGATGAAAAAGAGCTGGCTATATAATGAGGCGAGGTGACAACGACAAAACATCAAGAGGGACTACGACATGTTTAAGAAGGACTCTACCCTCTTTTGCATACATACTTTGTGTCGCTTGCAGAGGCAATGGACAGCCCGAAAGAGTGGCTCGACGAGCCAGGTCGAGAGAAAGTCGTTCTCTTCCTCCTCGCCATCGAGCAGCACCAAGTCGTGCGCATTTTCGCCGTCGTAGGCAGCCGGGCCTTCGATGCCAGCGAGGTCCAGGGACTGGAAGGCGCCGAGACGCTCGTTGAGGGACGAGGACCCGACGATCTTGAACATCTCCTTTCGCTGCTTCTCGGTCGGCGTCGCTAGGGCCGTCACTCGCGAGTACTGGGACAGCGCCGAGTCTGGTACACCGGGCGAATCACACTTAGCTACCCGTTTAACCAACGCCTCTGAGTTTCGAAAGACGGGTAGTTGTAGATGAACACCAAGCAACAGGGGGAGGATAACAACACCGATGGACAGACGAAACATACAGTATTCCCCCAGCTTCTCCCGGATCTCCAACGCGACCTCCCACTGCCGGCTCCCGCGGTGCAGTGCCGGCTCGCTCAGCAGCAGCCAGTTCCAGTCGCAATCTTCGCGCTCGCGCCGGCCCGTCTCGAGGTCGCGCCGCCGCTGCCGCTCCAGCTCCCGCTCGAGGTGGCTCAGCTCCGCTTGCAGGTACAGGATGTTGAGCGCCGCGAGCCGCTTGAACTTGCGCGCCATCCCCGTCTGCGTCTGCGACCAGAAGTGCGCCAGGAAGGGGTAGCCCTTCGGACCGGACGACGTCGCTGCCGCGGTTGGGTGTTTGGGTTCACCGTCGGACACGGGGTGAGGAGGTGCTTCTTCTGCTGCCATATTTGAGACGGTGCGAATCTCAAGACTTCGTCTTTGATGCTGTCGTAGTTACTGCTTAACAGTATAGATGGGAATTTGCTATCGTATCTATCCTAAGGCGGGCCCCAGCGGTACTCGAAGCGTAGACAACCACCCATGATGGGAGGGAGAAGGCTACGGACTGGCCATAGCCATATGGGTTTAACCGCTCCAGAGTGAAGGAATCGTCATGGCGGCACCGGTTCGAATCTGTGCAACGGAAACGGGCGTTCGGTTCATGCTGGATAACAGCAAGCCTGCCTTGTCCTCGAATCAGATTGGGGAAGTCAGGTCTCACACGCGATGACTTGGCGGTTCACCACATCCGAACAGCAAACAGTTACGTTGTAGCCCCCGGAGCCCTGGTTTTGCAAATGCCATGGTCTTTATTTGGTCAAAGCTAGCTATCGGTGTCGGTGGTCCATTAAGTGGCATCCTCTGCAGTGTACGACGGCAAACAATGTGTTGGGGTACTGCAGTGCCTCCTTTTCTTTTCGCTTTGCTAACAGAACCCGAAGGATATATACCATAAGCTGTCATTGGTCCACATCCGTATCATCGATCATAGTAGGGGCCCTTGTATTCTATTTCTTCAAGAATCGAATGAATGGTATTGCTATATAGTCTAAAAGTCATGCAATTCGTGGTATATTAAAACAGAATACTATCAGCCCCAAAGAGTGTCCCTCCTATGCTACCGTCCATAAGTGTGACACATTCATCATGTGTCGTAATGCCTTCATCGCCATCAAGATAGTTCCGTCCAGAAAAAGGACCAAAGCCCCGTGACCCTTGAAAATGCAAATGCAAAATGAACGATATAACATCAAAATCCTGTCGTGACGTTAATAACCAAGGTCCCCCCAGCGCGTGCTGTAGCGAAGAAATAAAAGAGGATATCTTCAATCTAAAAGTTCATGCCACCCATGGTATCATTGCAGAATCCAAATCAAACAGCAAGGATATGAAAAAGGGAAAACGCAGCAAATGAAAAAGAAAGAGGAAAAACTTGATACCCAAACCACAATACTTTGGCTCTCTCTCTTTCGTGTTCTTTTTCTCAAGAACGTCTTCCCGCACAATCTCACTTACACATGATTTTCTGTGCCACTTTGCTCATTGTGCCCTTGACCTTAGACCACATGCCGTTCTTCTTCTCGCCGTCTTCGGGCTTTTGATCGACGGGCTTAGCGGGCGCCTTGGTGGGGGTCTTCTGCTTCTGCCCATTGCCAGGGTTGACGACGCCCGCCGCGCCGCCGCCGAGGGTGACGGTCAACAGCTGCGGCGCACCATCAAAGACGGTGCCGGCCTGGTCGTCGCCGTCGCCTGGGGCCACATCATCGTAGGGGAAGGCGTAGCCGCGGGCCTCGTTGTTGTTCTCGTGCACAACGCGCGAGTAGTGGTTGGTGATGTCGTTTTTGTAGTAGTTGCTGACCTTCTCGCCGAACGGCTGGACTGAGTTGATCAGCAGAGTGGAGCGGTTGAAGGCGGCCGCCAGACGCGGGATTACAGCCAGCTTGGCCTGGTTCTGGTCCGTCGCGAAGGGGCCCGTGCTGCAGGTGAAGATGTCCTGAGCCGTCGGTTTCTCGTAGACACCGGCATCGCCAAAGTCCAGCTTCCCGTTTACGACCTTGCCCTTGACATCGCCGGCGGCGGCCTGCGTGTTGATCGTGAGCTCCTCCTTGGTGTACTTGTCCCACACCTGGTCCACGTAGGGCTGGTAGTAATTATCGAACAGCCCCGGGGAGATGACGTTGCCAGCATTGGGGCTGAGCGCGCGCAGATTTTGGCCGTTGGGACCCTTAATGACCAGCTTGTCCCAGCCCTTGCCGTCCTTGGCGTGCTGGGCCTCGAGCCCTTTGCAGATGGCGTCCAAACCGCCCTGGTTCAGGCCACCTACGCTCTGGACTTTGCCCTGCTCGTTTAGGAGCTCTAGCGAGACGGGCAGTGACACAAAATCAACGTAGCTGATGTTAACAAAGAGCTGGTCCTTGTTGAAGGTGAACTCGCAGAATCCCCAATTGGTGTTGTAGTTCGGGTCTGCCAGGTTGTTCACGGCAGGCTCGACCAGAGCCGGGCCAGGGTTGACAGTGAATTTCAGCTCTCCATCGACGGCAAACCAAATGCGGCCTCCAGCAATCTGAGGAATCGTGACATTCGTCGTTGAGCCGGGTGCGCCCAGGGGAATGGCACAGTTGGCGGCCAAGGCAGCCTGGGGTTGCGAGGGGCTGTCTGGGTGGTAGACTGTTTTTCCGTCCGACTGCATCAACAGGACGTGGTTGTCACGGTTAATGTCCAGCCCAGTGATATATGCGTGGACATTGGATGATTGGGTGTTGTTCTTGAGAGCTATTTGTGTAGTGGAGTTCGTCATCTTGACTGATTGGTGCGGGATCCCACAGCAACGGTATTATTCTACCCTGGTTAAGTGTGTATAGGGTAGACAGCAAGGAAAATATGTTGATAGTATACGAGAGAGAGAGAGAGAGAGGGGGAAGAGGAAATATGGAGTGATGAGACGGAAAAGGAGACGTTCTAGAAGTCTTTAAATTCCAATCAGTGAAGACAAGACAACATAACAAACGGACGAGCCAACCGGTCCAAACCCCTGGCCAGAAACCCTGCCAAGCGTGTTCATGCATGTGCTCGAGATTCCATGCTCAGCAGCAGTCAACTTGTGACCTTGGAAAAGGTCATATTAGAGGCTGTAGAGGCTTGTGCAGGACACATTGACCTACCGACGATACGTAAGCTGAAAACCAGGATTTACGGGCAAAGTACCAAACTACCTGCATGGCGATCAGCTCGATCGGGGATTGGATGGTTAGTTTCTCGGAAGGAGCAGTGAATAGCGAGCATGGCGAAGCCCATAGGCCATATCCTCGCATGGATGGGGTCACCCGCGCCATGCACGATGTTGTGCCGGCGATCTTGCCAAGGCTGGCTGATATTGCAAAGTCAGGAACAGGCGGCGAATGGGATTTTGACAGCTCACCATGTTGGGGGGTTAACGATGGCGGGAGAGTGCAAAACGTCACCAAAAGCCACGCAGTAGGTTGGTTAGGGAGACCCGTACCAAGGAAGAAGGAAGCAAATAGGAGGCGAGCCAGATCCGGCAACCGACCGAGACGCCGAGGTGTGAGGGTGGTCCAGGCAGGAGAGACAGTCATGTCGGGCCTGACAAGATTCCAACTTCCAAGTTGGCTGAGCATGAACGGGCGGCTGTAAAGAGAGACGAATGACGTTGTCGATGAAACATCGTCATGAATCAACCTCCATCTGGGACGTCAGTGGAGCCGCTATTGTTGGTGGGTCTGGTCCGGACTGGGCCGGGGAGTTGCAGTCGGCGTTGCAATCTTGCTACTCTAGCTACCTTATTAGCTGGCGCTGTTCCTTAGTGGAATGGGTGTTTCGACATCGACACTTGTCGAAGAGCCGGCGCTACTGTAGATGCAGCACAGTGGGCCAGCTGGCTCTGGTGGTAGTGGTGGTGGTGGTGGTGGTGGGAAGAGGCGCGTCTCCGGCCTTAAGCAGAGACTGCACACGCACGTTGATGTCTCGGGGGTTATTACCCAGAAAGAAGGCAATGTTCTGGAAGCGAGACCACATGGCCGCCGAGCCTCTCGGATTGATGACGAACGACAGAGGGCGGGCAGCATGATCAGAAGAAGGCTGCATGGCCCAAGACACAGCTGACAGCATCCCGAAGAACGAAATAGACTCCAAGTCACCGTCCTTGTTCTGATCAGCTGCCTGGCGTCTGGGCTGACCCGAGAGTCGAGTCGATCATGGCGGGAAGGAAGGGAGGTGGAGAAGGTCGAGCGAGGATCGTGGGGTCGAGCTTCTGGTCGATCTGGTCGAGGGTTGGTTTGCACACTAGCCAACTAACGGAAGGCGCAGACAGTGCTTGTACCTCGAATACATGATCATCTTCCACCTGCATACTTCTTTCTCCAACTGCGGCATCCCCTCATTACTAAGTACCATTGCTATTCTCGTCACGTTCCCCATTCTCCAACCCAGAATGCAACACCTGAGCTCCCCAAATGAGGCAGGTGGGGGACGGCGAGGTGGTTATGGAAGCAGTCCATCTCGGGCCTGTGCAACCCACATCCGGCGTCGTCGAGCTGCATTCCCCGCCTTCTGTCTCACCCCGGCCCCCGAAAACACTCAACACCGGTCACAAGAGCAGCTAGAGCAGTCCGGCAAGACCGTTGCTGAAGAGGCTTGCTGCCAGCGAGATAGAGTTTGTTGTGTCATGCCCACTGCCACCAACTATCCAGCCACCCAACAGCTGGACGCTCGGCCGGTTCTGAATATCCAACATACCCACCTCATGCGGTATCGGCGGCAGGAACCGACAGCGTTGCTGTCTATGTATGCATCGTGAAAGGGCCAGGAAGGTTTAAGAGACAGGCATGTCCGGTTCCCAACCCAATTCCTCTCTGTTCCATCATCCATCTCCTTGCGTGAGAACCACGAGCTGAGACAGAGACATGTCATGAATGAAGAAGTTTTACCTCACGCTGAAATGCAGTTGCTAGATGCGTCACCTGCGCCCAAGGACGGGCATACAGCAGAGAGAATGACGGCACATTTCTAACCAAGCACTGGCTGTTGCCACAGCCGCTACTCGCTACGTCCCATCTGTAGACAACAGGAACTAAGAAACTGATCCCGCGCAATAACGGGAGTCTCATCCAACAACGGCAAATTATTAATGATGAACAAACAGCCCGATCCCCGTCCAAAAACGCCTGCCTGCCTGAACTCCATGCCCCATACTCGAGGAAAGCGACTACATGCTGCTATATACACATTATTATCGTCGTCATTATTCTTACACCCCAACTATCCATATAACAGCGCCGAGCGCGACAGCCAGTGCGAGGGAGCTCAGTCTTCCTGTTGATATGCCGGTAGCATTATTGTGGCGTCCACCTTCATTATTGCCCTGGCCGTTGGCACCAGCACCTCCTCCATCACCGCTCCCTCCCAAACCCGGATTCGAGAAGAAGAACCCTCGTTCTCCTTCCGGGATCTTGCACACCTTCTTACCCCCGCTGCGGCCTTATCGCACCTGCTTCGCGCCTCGTCACCACGCGCGACGTTCGAAGAGTTGAAATACGCCTTGACGTAGCTCACGACGGACCGCGCGTCCGTGGCCGGCGGGCCGGCCGACCAGCCCGGGTTGCCGTTGCTCCAGTGGGACAGCAGCAGATTGCCGCCCCGTGACGGGATTCCCTCGCCGCCGGCCATGACGGCCAGGACCGTGCCGTCGGCGTAGAAGACGACGCGGTCTCGCAGGAAGTCGAAGCGGTACTCGTGGAAACCCACGGTGGGATCGAAGGGCAGGCTGTGTTTCTGAAACGTGCCCGCGCCCGTCCGCGTGGCGTCGTAGCCGGCGGCCCGCGACTGCGCTGTCTGCAGAACCAGGTTGACTGGGTACGAATTGTTGGCTCGATTGAACTCGTGCGAGAGGAACTCGATGTCGATTTCTTGCGTATCGTTAAAGTACTGTTTGTTTTAACCCCGTCAGTTATTGTAGACGAGGCCCGTTCAAAAAGAGCAAGAAATGTAAAGATAGGGGCATCGGTGGATTCATCCATTACTAACGAAGCAATAGGGGAAAATCATACATACCCAAAAGAAGGCCGTGCATGTTCCTGGGACGTCGGTCACTTTCAGTTCCACCCGATACGTGCCGTAGAAATAGTCCAGCCCCGAGGTTGCAACTTCGGCATTCTGCACCATGCCATCGACGACCTTGCTTCCAACGACGAGCTCCAAGCCACCGCCGCCGCCGCCACCGCCACCTTTACTGTCAGTATTACTGGTTTTGCTGTCTTTCCTTGTTGTCGTGATGTCAGGCATGGCATTCTCCGTGACGTAGGCCACGCCAAACGGCCCTCGCGAAGCGCTAGCGGACTGGGTGAACGCCTGGCGGTACCACCGCCGCGGCCCATTGTACTCGCCGTTGAGATAGTCGACTCGCGTGAAGTCACTCTCGAGCAGATCCGAGAAGACAACATCTGAAGACCCTCCGCTGCCGCCGGTGGTTGTGGTCGAGTATCCGCACTCGCAATCCGCTACGATCGGGAGAGGCTGTAGCAGGAGCAGTAATATCAATGCCCAGGAGAGGGCCGGAGGCGCCGCCAAAGACGGGTAGCTGTGCGTATGTCTCATAACCGTCGTAATCATCCAACTTTCTGGCTTTATGATGGACGAGAATGGAGGAAAATTAAAATGTAAAAAAAGAGAAGTCGTCGGCTCAATAGGTGTAACGCGAGATAAGTTGCGACCCCTATGCGTGTTTAGGCAGAAGATGTGGAAACACTCGAGAGATGACTTGAAACTCGACCTTATTGCCTGTGAGATACGCAATATAAAATACGCAATACGCGTATAATTACATGGCAGGAATAGCACAGGGTTCAACAGAGAGAGAAAATCCAAGTTGGACTGCGCCGAGCAGGGAGATGGATCCTGGCGGGCGTGACACAAGGAGCAGCAAACCCCTTACATGTTCGCCCAACAAGCGTCCAAGCTTCGTGCAACGTATTCACCCTCGACCCGTGTCATTCGAGCAAAGTAACAATCAACCTGAGAAATGTACGGTTATACCGTGCCGACCGACCTGTCCAAGCAAGAAAAAGTAATATCCGCGTAGAATCCTGAACCCCCAAGAATAACTATTACCTCAGCTTATATGTACAGTATCGCAGAACAGCCAACGGGCTGTCTTCAGGGGTATGCTCTGTTTACTACACGTCGTTGCAGGCCAAAAAACGCTATAGCCATTTTATGACCTGTCGGTTGTCCGCAGAACGGGCAGGAAAAGTAATGAACGAGAGGGACTGGGCCAGGCCTCTTCCCTTCCCTCTACCCGCGACTTTTTCCATCCGGCATCGAAGCAAAAGAAAGCCGTACCGAGCCGCGAAATAAAAAGAGGGCAACAAGTGAGGCATAAGAAAAGAAAGCCAGAGAAAAAAACTTGAAAAAAAAGAAGGTCGGGCGGCTCTGCCGCAGAGCAAAGAGCCTGAGGAGAGAAAAAGGATGGTAACTCCAATATCAATTTCGTGGAGTACAGAGCAATCAATGCAGCCACCCGGCCATCCAACGAGATGATACTTCACAACTGCATGCATGCAGACACCCGAACTACCGAACTACTCCCATCGATGCATACATACTAGCTACTTGGATAGACCGGGGAAAGGGGGCCGAGGGCGGAGCGCGTGAGTAACGGGCCTAACATACATGCAACCATCATCGCATTTCCATGTGGCTACGCCTCACACATGACCGAAGTGCATATTTCATTTCAAGACTCAGGAGGGAAGTGATGCATTCAAGTCAAAGATGAAGTATCTATACACGCGGTAATAGCTTCAAGATAATTCCAAAGTTCCATTTCAATCTGGCGTGTGCCCTATCCCTCTGCGTGCTAGGCTTGCATTAATTCCCAGTCCCCCACCTGTCATGCCTGGATACATGTGAGAGATCCGCGCCCAAGCCCGTAACATCAGACGAGTAGGAAAAAAAGAGTGTGAGGAAATGTCAACGCAAAGGCTGTACAAAGAATATGTTGAACAAGGTATCTGGAAACGACGACGAGAAGAGGAGGGAAATTCGGACAACGAACAAAGGCAATTAGAAGACAAATAGAGTGCCGTAGCTAATAGGACATGAGGGGAAATGAATTCCGAAAATGGGCCAGCCAACGCTTCACACATTAGTTTGCGCGTACGGCGCTGATATTCCCCTCCGCTGGAGCGCCAGAGTCCCTGGCGTGCCAGCCTAACCGTCCTGATTACCGGTGACCATGAGAATGCAGACGTTTGATGCAAAGACAATCGCAAAAGCAAACGAACTCCTCATTCTCCGCCACGCCAGCCAGTCCAACCCGTACGCGCACGACGGAATAAAAAAAAACGCGAGAGGTATATGCCAAGGAAAAACTCATGAAACCGAGGAAACAACAACACCGGCAAGGAAAATCGTGGGTCTCGTCAAAATATCTAATACACGCTATCCTCATCGGCACCTTGAGACGTCATCGACGGAGTCGACACGTTCGACGACGCCTCAACATCATCGACGTACCCAATGAGTGCTTGTGAGTGCAGCTGGAAGGATTCACCCATCAGGCGAGTGATACTGCGAATATACGTTAGCGCGGGCTCCGATACTAAAGACTCCAGGATGCAAACTTACCCCCATACAACTACCTCCGACAACATGGAACCCCACAGGCCAGCAACCGTCGAGCTCAGCTGACCAGGGTTGGGGCTTTCGGAATCATTCTCGAACAGCGAACGGACCTTCATGTACATCGCTCCTTCCTCTTCTGTCGCAGCCTCTTCGTCATGTTCCAGACGATAAAGCCACAGAGTCAGGATGATCATGAGGTCCATGCCGCAAAGAGGATGCTCGATACTCCAGTTCGTGGGCGACGTGCGAGCGACCCAACGTACTCCCTGGCGAACGGCTGTTTCGATGCAGTTGTAGCATTCCTGAATCACCTTGATCATCTCGCTAGATCGTCGCACCTTGTCGCGTGCATTGGACATAGCAGCTGCGACCTCGTAGGGATCATGGTATCGCAGAGCCTCTTGAACCGTTTTCAAGTCAACCTCAAGCCGGGCCCGCGCGTTGCGGAACATGGCTTTGGCGTTGAAAATCAAAGGGTGGCCCTTGTGAGGAGCACTCAGAGGAACCGTATCAACCTCCGGCTCACAGAGATCGAGAGATTTCTCCCACGTCTCCAGAGCCAGCCTGAGCTTGTACTCGGTGACAACGTCTTGCAGAGCCTCGGGGCTACGCTTGTGGTACCACACTTCCAAGAACAAGGCGTTGATCATAACACGCGTTGCAAAGGCACTGTATTTTAAGGTTTCGCCCTGGAACAAGTTGTCGTGGGCCGACATGAACGTAACGGCAGGAGATCCCTTAAGCTGCTCTTGCCAGGCGGCCTCGTCTGTCACCTTGGAGTTCCACAGGGCTTCTGAGGAAGGCAATTGCAGATCCTCGAATTCGTTGAAGCTAATGGCAGGCGTGTGGTTGTATGACAGGGTGAGCAGTCCGAAGAAGATGTAGACAGCATAGTACGTGCGACGGCAGCCTTCATCCTCGACCCATTCATTCCGCGAGGGCGAAGTGGCGATGCGAGCCTCTTGCCTGAGCTTCAGTTCGTAGCGATTGCCAGCAACCATATTGGCAAGCAAACTCTTGATTGAGCAAGCCCATTCAAGACCCTTGGGATCACCACTCCAGCTAGCGAAAACCATGTTGAGCAGAGAGCTCTGCATTGTCCAGAGAGGACATTTGCGAGAGCTGAAGTTCTCCTTGTTCTGCAGAAACTGGTTCACGAGGACCTTGGAGCCGATATGGAGCATGTAAGCTTGATCTTGGTCAAATGCGTACAGGGCACCAATGGAAAGAGCTGCCATCAAAAGAGCCGGCGAGCACTCGGTGGGCTTAAAAGAAGCAGGGTGCAGAAACGGTAGGTGGTGATGAAACAGGCCGAAATACGTTGCCAGATAGCGGTTCAGAGATGCGAGGCTGGGAAAGCGGAAACCCTCGGGAATTGCGCGTTCTGTGTCGTGTGCTCGGATGTTATCCAGAATAACATTGCGCTCGTCATCACTCAGAACCTGGGGAGCCTTGAAGCCGGAAGGGGACTTGGATGGGTCAGCATTTGGAAGACAAGGACGTTGGAGCGGAAATGTTGGAGCAGGCCTTGTGGCGATACCAGACGAGGAAGGGGAGAGTGAGCTAGTCATGGACTGCTGAGGAAGCATGGAACCGTTGCAGGTTTGACCCGATGATAGGGAGGGGGTAATCGGCACGGACGGGAGCCCAGAACCAGTTTGCATATGGGCATAAGCGGTACTCACACTGGCGAATGAATGCTGGTCGAAGGAACCAGAGGCGCTGGACGTGATGGAGTGGGCCTTGGGCTCTGCCACGGCTTGTGGCATGAAGCTGTCCCACTGGACACCATGGGGAGGCATCGACTCGGGCGGGTAACCTACGGTTGGTTCCATGATGGGAGGTCCGTTCGAAGTGTATGTCATCCCGGGCATCGCCGAAGATCCCTCGTAGGGGCTGCTGCCGTTGCGCATAGCAGCTGTGGCCTTGTGGTGAAGATCAGCGACAAGCATGGCAGCAGTTTCGACGTCGAAGACGCCTTCGCTGCTGGCCTCGATTTGCTCAAGAGCGGCGTTGTCGATGGCAAGGGATTGCTTCGTGGGACCTGGGAGAGCTCGTGGGGCTTTGGGACCGGCACGTCGTTTGCCGTCACTGTGTAGAGGGACACCTCCATCCTTTGCGTGGACGGTGCGATCATGGCGGAGGAGGAGATCGCGTCGCACAAAGGTACTTCTACACTTCATACACTTGAAAGGACGCTCCTTGGTATCTATTGATAATATTTGGTTAGCGGGTGCCTTTACAGAAATCAATCGCCATGAGGGGTAGCACATGCATCGCGCGATGGTGCATGATGGCGTTGAGGGGTAATGAGAGCGGGAGACGTGAGTCAGCTGTCCCGCATGAGGGGAGGGGGAGTGAATCGAGCTTGGGAATGCGAAAGGGGAAGGTTATGAGGGGTTGCAATGCGACTAAAATGAAATAAAACACGACATACGTGATCGTTCGTGTCTGCTTCTGTGTTCGCTCCGACTGAATGCCCTATTGCAGTACTGGCACTTGTACTTCCTGTCCGGTTGCGCGAGAGAGGTCTTTCGGGTGGCCGGAGTCGCTGAGGCATCCGTGGGAGGCACGACTGCCACGTTGGCACCGGGCATCTTGTCCAAGGGCCGGCGAAGTCTGTCTGGTGGGTGATTGGAATGACGTTCTGAGGTCGACGACAGCGACGACGTAGATTGGGTGGCGGAGAGAGGCGTGGATAACACGTTGGACGGAGATTGGTCAAGATGAGGCGCGTCTTGCTTCTGTGTCTTCTCTCTTCTCTTCTTCTACGTGTGCAATCGAGTCGAACGGGTCAACGATTACGACGACGGCAAATGTGGAAAACTGGCTACGGCTGGCTGATTCTCCCGAAAGGTTGTGATTGACTGAAGAGCCCTTACAGACCGATAGTTGAGTATCGTCTATCTCTTTTGGAAACTGCTCTTCTTCTCCTCGCTCGCACGCGCGCTCCCGTGGGGTTTAAAGTGTGTCTTCTTGACTCGTCTGGACGTAGTTGGTCATTTGTATCGCTATGCGGATCATGGAATGGTATGTGGTGAAAGAGTGCGGCCAGGGCCTATTAAATTAGTCTGGATACACAAGAGTACCAGAGATGGGCAATGCGCTCGTCCTGTAGGGTAGGCGACGCGACTTTTTGGAAATGGGTTGAAGATTTGCGATTGTTGAGAAGCTTGAGCAAGCGAGGGGTTGATGGAAATGATGGAACAAGAAATCTGGGAAAAAAAGGAGGGGGAGGGCGAGGTCAAAAGCTCGGGCTGGGCCTGCTGGAGAGCGAGTCTGGGCTGGGAGGGGAGGTGAGTGGGAAAGCGTGAAGAGGGACGAGGGACAGACGGAAAGGAACACACAGTATCGCGTCTTACTGTACGGCAACACAGCAAGAACAGGACATTGCAGTGGCCGGACGGACAGTGCAGCGAGTAAACAGGGTAGACAGGGAAGGGGGGGAGGAATGTACTCACCTACAGTACTGTACTGAATGGGTCTCTCCCTCCCGCACGCTGCTGTTGCTGGCTGTTGCGCAGGCACTGGGCCCCCAAATCTACTAGGATCGCGGGTGTGCCGTATGTGTTGTCTCTCGATGGTGTCGGGTCTTAATGCAATTTGTACTGTGGGTGGATGGCATTGAATGCTTTTTGGGGCTGCCTTAGGCCCCATGGTGGTACTTTTGCTACGTGTACGTGCACGCCATGTACTTACTGAACAGCTAACCAATTGCTCCTCTCCCCCTATAAACGAGTGCGACGCCAGGCCTCAATGCACTGGAAGCACTGTGTTTTTCTCGACAGCCCACCACTGAGCGAGTTGCGCGGGCGCATTGGGAAATGTGACAGAGAGGGAGGGGGTGAGGGAAACTTCCTGGAGGGGCAGAGAACAGAGTGCAGAGGGGGGGGTTGGCCAAAGCACCGATACGATACGATGGGCGAAGAAAATGATAACTGTGGAAGGTGGGCAAAGCAGCCCCTCGACTTATTCGTACAGTGTGCACAGTAAGATCTGGGTGGCCGGAGAGAATGTGCGAATGTTACGAGGGGCATTCAGTCATTCAATACGGTCTGGTCTTGGGGAGAGAGCTGTGCGTGCATGTGGTTTAGCGCATCAACTACTCCCCTGGACAGCGAACCTATGATTTAGTGGAATTCGTTACTCTGTCTGCCCTTGGAGCTGTTTTCTCCCAACTGACCGACACCCTACTGTGCCTGGGCTGGGCTGGGCGGTACATGCCACCCTACCTGGAAAAGTAATTCACTGACATGGCAGCCTTCATGGCCATATGTGACGGTTTATCAATGCCAATGCAGGTCATCTCTGAGAACATTGATGAACCAGGAACCCAAGAGTGGACGACGGAAGGCGGGGGGTATTGGCCATACCTCAATGTTCCTCCTACACAGGACAGGTCTCGCTGTCGGGAAGACACTCTGCCCAATCCAATACCTCACTCAGGGTACGGATAGGACAGTTCTTGTCTTGGTTATTTACCTCGAGGATTCCAAACCGAGCACCCTCATCTGCCAACCAGCGAGTCTTCTACTGATACTATCCGTAGAAGATGCCCACCCCCAAACCTTGTTCGATTCCCAGGAAGAACAGGCCTCACGTCCAGCCAGCCAGCCAGTACAGTGCCACCTCCGTCTCGGAAAGCGTTCCTCCACTGGAACTACCTTCTTAGTTAGTCAAACCAGTCACGCAACCAAGTAACACATCAAAGGGGGCAGCCAGCAGCCTTTCCACTTCCCATGAGCTGGGGCACATTAGTTCACCGGGGAACACGTCCAAAGCCTACGGCATCCACTTGCTCCATCCACTTTCCTGTCGCTGATGTCCGCCCACCCAACCCGGTCTTCCAGAAAACAGATTGAAGAGAGTACCGACCTTCCATTTGGTCCTGTCTATTATCGTGCCAAAAGCAGCGACAAGCCCAGGATAGGCTTAGCCCAACTAACACGAGAAATTAGACTGGCGTCACACGTCTTCTTCACCCACTCGCACACCACTTCCTGTCTGCTTTCGAGACGCATCATCATCATCCATCCAACCCGTCCGTCGCCATTGATTAATCCGGCAACGCCCTCCCTCCGTGCCGTTGTGGGTGCACCTGTGGCCAGGGACGATGAACGCGACGGCGGCCAACCTCTTAGCTATCGCCAGCACTCGTCGCAGAGAGTGTCACGCACACATGGTCAAGAGACCTTTCCCCCACCTGCATACTGCCTGTCCAGTATAGCCCGGTCAAGCCACGGGTGGCTCTCCGTCCTGCCTTTCTGTTCAACCTAAATACAGAAACTGAGGAGTCGGCCGTCTTCCATTGAAATGCTTCCATTCAGCGTGGGTCGTTATTCCTTCTGCTATGTCCCGGCGCGGGTTGCTGAGTCTACCCAGGGAAGTGGACGGGGGGCAGGGTACTGTTATGTGGGAGTACGTACCCCTCCGTCCACCGTACCAACGCCAGTGTCATGTCTCTGCCCCTCGTTTCCTGTTCCTGGCCCCTCCGTCCTGATTGCTATTTTGGTTAAATTTCGAACTCCCATCGAGATAGACGCGTATCATCATCCTTGGCCCCTCATCTTACTCAGAATTCCCCTTGCTGCCGGACGAAGAATTTTCTCAGGATGCAGTGATGAACCCCTCGCCTCAACATAGGGGGCGGCTGGAAACTTATGCCGACCTACTATGTGTGATACGCGCATACCATGCGCCCTGTACATCTGCTGCTTCGACTCTCTCAGTTGGCGCGTCAGGCCTCAGTGGATCACGAAGCAGCCTCGCATGAGGAGTACTATGCATGCAACTAGGCCTTGGAATCCACTGTCCCTCTTTCCGAAGAGCCAGACGACTATGTAGACGAAAGACGAGCCTGGCAGCTCAAGACAAGAGAACCTACCAAAATAGCGTCAGGCGACACAAGCCATTGGACATTGATCGACGAACTACTGACCTGCATATCCGAATCCCTAGGTGATTTGCCTTATAGCATGACCCATGCCGTAAAATGGATCAGCCTGCATTTCTAGAGCGAGGCTGGTGCTGCCAGCTCACTTAATCATCCACAACCTGTCGTGTGTCCTTCAACACCGCTCTGGCAGACCTGGACACATTTTCAGTACTCTGCCCCGATATAGGCAGGCAGGCTACTCGACCTCGACTACTGAATGTTGCTAGACCGCAACATCAGGATCTCCACCGGCAGACTCCCGGCATGTAGTCTGGGTGATGAACACCGACACTTGTCGCGAGACTCGGATCAATAGTAGGCTCTCGGGGACGTGGGCCACAACATTGGGGTGAGGGGTACATAGAAGGCATACATACACATGCAAACAAGAAGCATGTGAGCTGGAGCGGGGTGGGCATGCACCTTGAACGACCCCGATAGTGCAAATGGTGAGGGGTCAAGTCAAACGGTTTCACGGGCTCGTTGGGAAATAGGAGCATGATTATGTATCGGCAACGTGAGACAAAGCTAATAAACCTACCTCAAGGCGAAATTGTGATGGCTATCGCGCTGCAATAGCCGTTAGACTTTTGGCAGTAAACTCTGTTCTAGAAAAACCAAAGTCATAAATCCCATAGTTATGCACGCAGTAAGACAAACGATAGTCTATTACCAGTGCCATCAATAAATAACACGATGGCTGATCAGAGACACGGCTCTGTCGTTGTTGGTACGGAGACTCAAGCGCGACAGACTGTTGTCGAGACGTAGCTGGCAGCAGCGACGATCAGCCCTAGGGAATCTACATTTCGACATCCAGACCGTACCGTATGTCGGCATTCGAATTACGATGCGTGGGGAGCCTTTCGCACCTCGTCCACCCACAAAGCTCCATCCTTGGAATCCAATGATGGCAGCTTGCATAGCAACATGTACCTACTAAAAAGGTGTTGACCTAATTTGTTGGAGCTCGTTGACCTCATCAGTCACCTCTTCAATTGCGAAGGGAACCTCGGTCATCGGTCATCGGTCATCGAAGCGAGCGAAGTTCATCATACACGGTCCGGTACCTTCCCACCAACAAACCCCTCCCGGCCCGGCGGCATCAGAATTGACGTTAATCATATAGCCTGTCAATATTTGCGAAAACTTTTTCATTTCATGCCTAATACCTAACCAATGGATTGAACTTTGAGCCTTTGCATTGGCGAAGGAAGGACAAACATTGGCATTTGCAGTATCCTCAGGGTTGGTAAATTGCTGTGTAAAGCCACACACCCCACCCTCCACGCCGCCCACTGCCTGGAAATAACCGCTCCATTGCTGACACGACGGTATAGCCGGAATGCGCTTCCCGACTTCCTAGGCTGCCGACCTCAGGTGGGCTGCTGTTCCATGACACCCAGCACTTAGCCAAGCCCACTTGAAGTAATATCGCGACCTGAAGCTCAGACGACGCCTTGACGTTTCTCAAGACCTTCAAACATTCCGTGCCCACAATCAAGGGGTACGGAGTCATTCGAGAACAATTCGATTTTCTCCGGCCCTTGCTGTGCAGGGCTTCATGTCCATCAATTACCGACGGCAACGATGATGCGAACTGCATGTATGAAAAGCGGCAAACCCACACCAGCCGATATCACCGGACGATGAGGAGGGGGAGGAGGGGGAGCAAAGTCGGAATGGAGAGCCAGCTGGTACACGTCGCATTCAAGGGATGAAGCCGCTTCAGCTTTCGCGACGAAAGCCCCCCCAAGCAAGCACCCTGTTTTCTCTTTTCCACGCTGGCTCGCTCTAGTCATGCTGATTCTGTTGGCTCTAGCCGTTTCGCGGGTTCTTGCCCGGAAACCACTGGTTTCGTGGATCAGAGGCCCAAGGCCTAAGGCCTCGACATCCCCCTCAGGACCCATTTTCGATAGTGTGCGATCCCTGCCGAGAAATCGCGGTTCCTCTCCCCTGGGCTCCTCGGTGTCAACGCCGACTTCTGACGTGGACGAGGCCCGACGATACTCACCGTCCTTCGGCTTCGACATAGTCGTTGGCGGTGAGGTGAAAAGCCAGTATGCAAACAATGATTGTCGGTGTAGCATGGTGGGTTATTCAGCCTGTCTGCCCGCTTTCGTGCAGTACCTGGCCCGAATTGTGCATATCTATCAGCACGGTGCGAATGCGTCGTGAGAGTAAACTAACCAGGGGCAGGAGGAAATGGACAAGGTTTTGCACAAAGGCAAACCCAGGGAACGAGGACTGGGGCTTCGCGGGATCGATCCGGGCCCACGTGCGCGTCGAGCTCCTCTTCTGGCAACTAGCACGCGTCTTGCCGATCCGGGTTTAATTGACACCAGCTGGGGGAAATGCACCGCATCCCATGCTAGCTAGTCGTCACCTGTTAATCAGCCCATGCCCGGGAACCTTGTCGGCTAGCGACCTGCTCTCTTGATAAGCAGACCGTCATTCCCACAGACTATGCCGGAGACGATTATGCAAACATACTATGTAACTATACTATATCAATAGCAGCGTGCTAAGACAGGGAAGAGAGTCTTGCGATAGGTCTTGGCATCTCTTTGAGCTGGCACTCATGACATCTTGGGCCGGTCTTGCTGTGTCCCCTGACGATCCCCATCCAAGAGGTGCGAAGAATACGGATTTCTTTGCAAGTGTTTACGACAAATTGGCCATATTGGACTACATCACAGCACCACGCCATTTTGTCCGATATCTAGTATAGTCTGGCGCCATTGAGTAAAGCAAGCAGCTCTGCTGCTACTAGGGCTTGGTATTTATTTGCGACTTGCGTCACAATCAGATAGCTCATTATGTTTGGTCATATAATAAGATTCGGAGTTTCTTTTTGTTTCATGCGTATGAGAAACTGACTTGTGCCCTGCTAACTCTGTCGTTGCCGCGCCTCTTACCAAGAAGTTTCCGGGCAAGAGATAATCATATCAATAGGGCCACTTCGATTTTGTCCTGTCCGCCAATGGCCAGGCCGGACTTCGCAAGTGAGGGCGTCATGCGGAGTTTATGCTCGCTACAAGCCGCGCACTCGTGAAGGCCATCTGTTAGTTACACAAGCATATTGTCATGAGGCAATACAGCTGAGTATGTTCCGACTAGCCCCTGGCAAGCTGGGTATGCGACCTCCCGTAGATCTCCCTCGATGTAGCGTCGAAAGCAGTTTGTGCCTTCCTCCCGGGGAGGGAGTGTTCAAGGAGCAATCAAACAAAACGGTTGGCTCTCGCTGTTCCACGAACCATTATACCAGAAGCAAATTGCCTGCTTCACGCACTTGAAAAGCACACTTTTTGATGCTGATACTAAGACATGCCCACCCCTCCTATCACTCTCATCCCTGTCTCTCTTGAATTGCAAGGCCCTTGGTACCGCCTCGAAAGTAACGAGGACACCAGCAATAAACCACACGTTGCCGTGGCAAAGCGTGCAGTCCTGGTGATTAGATATTTGAATCGAGACTCTTGCTCGTCCACGAAATTTCCTTCTAGGCGTTTGTCATCCAGCCAACAAACCTCCCCTCGTGGACGCGGGGGTAACCTCATGGATCCGAAAGGGCAAACTAACAAGAAAAGCAAATCCAATATGTTGACCCCAGGAATGGTGAGATTCAGCGGGCGGGCGCCCCGATCTATGTCAGCTTCGCCCTCATTCCATGCGTCCAAGTCTCAAGGAGAGGAGTTGCCAATAGCGAGACACTTGTCAGGTCGCTGGCGACATGTCGAACTCCAGGTTCCGAGTTGCCAACCGGCAATGGTACTCTGACAGAGGTTGTGAGGATTCGGAATTGAAACCTTCTTAACCACACAAATGGTTATCCCAAGAGAATATTAACCATGTCCGACACTCTCGCCCTCCGCCCTCGCCGATCAGACTCTAGGAGCCATCTCAATACAGCTAGTCCTCGGGATACTTCTGTATGCGAGGCTCTTAGTTCTCGGGGTCAGTTAATCGAATTCGGCCATCGCCCACTCACCACCGTGAGATAATCTCCCCCGGACCCCCAAATGTATCGCCGGGTGCCATTTGCCCATTTACTTTTACGCCATTCGTCCTCCACGGATCTATTTCCAGCCGCTTTTCCATCCCTGAGATCGGAAGGCTCTGCCGATGTGCAGAAGATGGGTATCGATTGTGTGCACCTACCATACGCCTCCGGCCGAAGCACACTCAGACCAGGGACACAGATATATATTATTGGTGTAGCCCGACGGAATCAAGCAACCTGCCGCATTGCTTGCACAATTCTTTGTAAACAGGCGATTCGACCTATCAGGTCTTTGTCTCCCTACAACACCCGTGATAGCTACATCCCGACCAACGATAAGTACCATTGCATCGCCGAGACAATCCTCAGATCGTTTTACATATCCCAGAGCCCATCTACCCTGTTGTTTCAGCGTCTACAACCGTGTCCTTGGCCATCGGGAATGGCATCAACCTACAATACTGATGTATAGCACCGGCTATTATACGTCCCACAGACACGAGGCGACTTATAGAGGTGTGGTTTGTATATGTGAGCCAACCCTATGAAGCAGTAAAGAAGACACACGATGCTCTATCTATCGCAGATCGGGAAGATGCTTCGGTTATCCAAACGAACACTAGCCTTTCCTGCTCGCCTTGCCTCGCCCGACTTTGTCTTCTTGGCATGGTAAGAATAGTCGACGAGAAAATGCAAGACACGACAAGACGGACTGAGCAAGTGCCGCGCTCGATTGATCGATTGAGGGAGAGGGAGTACCAAAGTCGGCTCTCACCGCTGCCCGGTCCAGTTCGGCGGACCACCTGCCACCACTCCACAGACTCAGAGAGGGTTACATCCTCGCCTTGACACAGAGGACTTGATCTCAGACATTGTAACCACACAATGCGATGCTCGCATAGTAGCGAGTAATAGCGAGGCCTACGCTGTGTGCGTGCGTGCATATAGATGTACGCGTTGCATATGCGATGGCGACATAGGGAAAGAATGTAGCATGAAGAGGCTAGGAGGATACGTATGCACGTGTAGGTTAAGTCCTATGAAGAAGCGAACGCACATGATGAACATGGACGTGGTGCGATGTGGAGAAAAGCAGCGAGGTGGAGCGTTATTAATAAACAACATGAACTACCGTCGTTGCTCCTCTCTACTGCTCGTCTATTGTGTGGCGACAGGCTGGTGACAGGCTGACAGGACAGAAAGAAATTGAAATCAGCGCTGTCCCTCGGAATAACCTCAATTAATCCCCGCTTTGATGCATGCCCACACATGGTCGACTATATTTCCTCTGTACATAATGCTACGTGGGCTGGTACAACCCATAAGATTGTTGGTATCCTGCGTGCGTGATGCCCCGCGATCCTTGGAGGAGGGCGTGAGGCACTTGGCGATTGAATCCAGTTCAAGCTGCGCGAGCCAGAGGATGCGCGCTCGACTATGTATGCTCTCCTACATGCATGTCTGCATGCAGAGAGAGATCCAGAGCTGCAGACAGGAGGAGTGTGTGAGACGAGAGGCCAATGGTGAACAATTGCGCAAAGCTGTCTCAACATTTAGTGATGCAGCGGTAAAAGCCTGCAGGGAACGTGGGACCCCAGCATCTACTCCGTAACTCGTAACCTCTGCTAGGACGAATATACATACCTTGTTACATAGGTAGGTACCTAAGCTGGGCTGGTTGGGTACGTGTGTTCGGCGAGCGCAAGTCTTCGCGCGTCAGTCCTAGGGTACATAGGATCACGACCTGATTCATTTTGCCGATAGTTGATCATGTAGTTGCTGACAATTCATCGATGACTGCGGCAGACGGCGGATAGGAATCGATAGTGCCAAGTGCATTGACTCGAGGGATGTATGTATGTACATACATATGTATGTACATACATAGCTGTCTTCATGTTGCGCGAAGACACGGATCAAGGGTCTTCCTTCTGTTGTCTGCCCAAACCAATTCTTGATCCGAACGCCCGCACCCGCCTCGCCTGCAAAGCAAAGCACAGCCGTTCAACCCCCCAGATTTAGAAGTACCCTGGGGGGAGCGCCCAAACCGTTGCGCGCTGGGCGACGGATTTGGCGATCGTCAGTGTCTATCAAATCCACAGCTCGCACCAACGAGGAAGCGCCGGCAGAGTCCAAGCGACAAATATAGACGTCTTCATTTAACAACAGGCAAGTGAGCTTCGGGCTCGGCGTCAGAATACGTAAAACGGATGCACCAATGAGGCAATAGAGGCACATAAAACCCGTACGCGGGGCCCTCCAAGAAACCATGCGGGTAATCTGTAAGCTCTGCGCGGAAGGAGAAAAGAAGAAGACAAGTGATACCGAGATACCTGCTGGATCACCGCGAGGCCCAGAGGAAAAGGGGGACCCCGGGAAGCGAAAGAGGGGTATTCGCATAATGCAAGCGCAGAAAGAAACCCAAATTTTGGATGGACGATGCTCTAGTAGCAAAATCATAGGACGTCCCATGAGGATGACAACAACAACACGAACAGTCGGAAAAACAACCAAGTACTACCAACAGCATGGTAACATGAAATCAGACAACACAAAGGGAGGAAAAGAACAATCTCGCCAAAGAAGCGACAGGCAACCCATGACCCGTTCGCTCGGGTCGTCGTCTGCTGCAACTCCCACTGCCATTGCATTGGCATCCGTCGATTCAATTCTTCTCCCAGCAGTCCAACCCATCAGAACAAGTCAAGTCGACAAGGGAAAATACGGGCCCCCTGTCCTGTGCCCTGTCCTGTGCCCCCTCCCTCTTCCCAGTCTGCCAGTGTGCCCCAGCTATCGCCGAGGAGCGAGTAGTCTTGCAGCCTGCCCGCCTGCCAGCCTTTCTCAAAGGCAACCCGACACGCACCAGACCACCAAAAGCTGCTCTGGCCTGACCGGGTCCCTCTCCTCTTAAGTCTCTCTCGCCAGATCAGGCGAATTGAAACTCCTTGCCTGCCTCTCCCCCTACCCGCCCACCTATCGAAGAGCGGCCAACCACTCGACCTATTGGATTGGAACCATCATTTCACACTTTGCGTGTAGAAATAATCTCCTAGCGCCCAGATCCAGCAATCGACGGCCAGCCAGAGATTGAATCGTCCTTTTTTTCTTCTTCATGACCGACCGGCGGGACGAAGACGGAGTACATACATAGAACTGCTGTGTGGTCAATTCGATAGTCCCTCCTTTGGATCCGCGGCACTTGCCCTGTCCCAACCATACAATATCCTCTCCCTCTCGCTGACGCGCCCACACGCCCTCGCCCTCGCCCTCGCCCTCGCCCAAACCAACGCCCCCTTTTGAGAGCCGGCTTCGAACGAGACGCGACCACGAAGGCAGCGATTCCATTCCGAACAACTTCTTTTAATCACCGTTCCTCTCAGCTCCGTCGTCCGTGCGGCAGCTGTTTTCCATCCTCGGGATTCCGTGCGGATCGGAACTTTAACTTACTTCGAGACCTTCATTTGCCTCGTAGGGCTGGCCAACTTACTTCTCCCACCTCACTTCCGTGTATACGTGCGTGTGTGTAGGGTCCAGATGATGACTTGATCGCATCCCTGGCCCACTTCCTGCATTTCGAGCTCGATGCGTCCGAGTCCACGATGCTCATGACAATCAATCCTAGCCCGGCACTGCGACAAACACACACATCTAACACACTAAGCTTGCGCTACCAGGCGAACGCGAACGAGAGCAACCCCAGTTCCGCAGCCAACCTATCCGAGCCGGCGTCGTTGGGAGCCTCCAACGGTGACGGCAGCTATTACAAACAAAACAATATAATGAACGGCATCATGGGGACGGCGCCACCAGGCACCTTGTACGTG
Organism: Apiospora kogelbergensis; assembly: GCF_038363985.1. Classification (NCBI taxonomy): domain Eukaryota; kingdom Fungi; phylum Ascomycota; class Sordariomycetes; order Amphisphaeriales; family Apiosporaceae; genus Apiospora; species Apiospora kogelbergensis. The sequence goes on from NW_027117422.1 coordinate 4,359,590, forward strand.
CGGGCACTCTACGACTACGAGGCCGATGACCGCACGAGTTTAAGTTTCCACGAAGGGGATGTTATACAGGTTATTACACAGCTCGAGAGTGGGTGGTGGGATGGTGTTATCAATGGAGTTCGTGGTTGGTTTCCAAGTAACTATTGCCAGGCCATCACGAGTCCAGACGAGATACCCGACGCCATGCAGAACGGCGAGATAGCTGCCGCCGAGGACGACATGGATGACCAGGGTCTGTATGACGATGAATATGAGCGCGACAATGAGTCGGACCAGGACGATTTCAACGGGTTGCCGCTGGAAGGGACAACAGAAACAGTAGTAAGGTCTGGCGGTGCCGACTTTTGGATTCCGCAAGCGACCGGCGATGGTAGGCTGTTCTACTACAACACCATGACGGGCGAGAGCAGCATGGAACTGCCCCTAGAATCGCCGACCTCCTTTAACGAAAGTGGGCCACGGGATCGGATGAATGTGAACATGCCCGAGAAAACAAGGCCACCACCGGAAATGATGGCACGCGGCTTGACGCAAGATGAGGACGAGGATTCGGAGGTGACTTCGTCATCTGAATTGGAGGGTGAGTCCAGTCGGAAGCCGTCATACAGCTCATTGGTAAGTCACATTCCGGCCCCGAGGTGGTTTCTTTGTGTGCTGTGTTGGTGTGTGTGCGTGTGTGTGTGGAGGGGATGCACAACCGTTTGTTGTCGCATGTCTCGTGTGACCACCCACCTACCCACCCGTTGAATATAATACTCACATGCCTCGCACTGTTCTAGCATTCACGCGCGCGTCGCGGATACACAAATGATGGTGTTGGTATTTCTCCCGCGCCTTCAATGGATTCTATGAATGGCGCATCGCCGATGGCACGAATTCGAGCAGATACCTATATCAACACCAACCTTGGCGTACCGGGAGCAACAGGTCAAACCCCGATGCTAGCCTCGGCCACCTCGTTCACCGGCACCAGCTTCAACCTCCCTCAAGCCGCGTCGATTCCACGATCGTTTTTCGACGATGGCAGCACCCCTGTATTGACCTGGAACCTGCTTGTCGCCAACATGAAACGAGCAATCGACCGTTACCGAGATACTATTACTAGCAACAACCGGGCCGAGTATGTTGCCCGCGCAGAAGACATCTCGGACCATTTGCGTCTCCTCCTGGCAGCCGGCTCTGGCACCACAGATAACCACTCTGGTCAGCCGTCTGTCATTACCACCAACAAGGCGCTTTACCCTCATTTCCGCGACATGATGTCCAAGTTTTCCAAACTTGTCATCTCTTCCCATATTGCCGCCGCAGACTGGCCTAATGCGGAGTCTGCTCAGAAGTGCATGCAGGAAGCTGATGGCGTGCTCCTCGGCGTCTTCAGTTTCGTCGAAGTAGCAAGGCAGCAGCGGGGCGAGGAGATACCGCGCTTATTTCCAGGTTTCGTTATCGGAAGCACGACTGGAGGTAGCTGGCAGAACAATGCACTTGGCGGTAGAGATCCCATCATGTCCAACTTCCTGGAAGATGAAGAAGGAGCCACCGACCCCACAGCCATGCTTGATGGTAAGCTTCTCGAGCGTCTGGATGAGCAGAAGAGGATGCTCGTCTCTAGTATCAGAGAGCTCGAAAAGAACCTGGGGGTTTCCGAAAAGGTCATCACCCCCTTCCGCCACGAGGTTCTCGGCAACAATGTCTGCATCGCCGGTGGCAGAGTATTGGAGATGTTCAAACCATGGATCTCCATGATCGAGTCCATTGATTTGTCTTCCATTGGGAACAATTTCCAAAACCCACAACTGGGCGACTTCAGCACCTATAAGCAGAGTCTATACGATAACATCTCGGACCTCTTATTAGGTTGTCAGGCTGTGGCGGGTCCCCTGGGCGATGAGTGGTCCGAGGTTCGCGGAGAGTCGCTCGAGAGTCGGTTAGAGTATGTCCGGCAATGCGCACGCGCGCTGGAGCAGAACTCCTCACATATCGGGTTTTCGCTGCAATTGCTCTCGGAGCAGATCCCGCAGCCGCTTGACTCACGTATACGGAGCGATAGCACATTTGATCGTGAACAGCTCCGGAGGAACGAGACTATGCCTTACAACCCAGTTTCACACCAGAGGTCCGACTCTCGCTCCATGGGTGCGAGACCACCGCTGCAGACTGCACAGTCTTATACCGAAGGCGATACAACAGCCCCGGCCACAAACAACTACCGTAAGGGCGATCTGTCAAAAGTTAGGAAGATTTTGGGAGACGACCCGACGCCATCCGGTGCTATGCAGCAAGTCGAAGAAACACCGCCGTTCTTGCGCCTTGACCTCGAGGGCGAGCTGTCTTGGGATCTCAAGACTTCACCTCCATCAGTCAAGGGTGGAACCTTGTTGGCACTTGTCGAGCAGCTTACGCGCCATGACAAGCTCGAGTCTAGTTTCAACAACACTTTCCTGCTCACCTATCGTTCCTTTACCTCTGCCCGTGAGGTATTCGAGCTTCTCGTCAAACGGTTTAATATTCAGCCTCCCGAGGGCTTGAGTAACGTCGACTATGAATTATGGCGAGATCGCAAGCAGAAGCTGATTCGCTTCCGAGTGGTTAACATTATGAAGAGTTGGTTTGATAACTTCTGGATGGAGGAATCAAATGAGGAGTCCAAACAGCTCATTCGAGATGTTTACACCTTCGCCAAAGACACGATTAAGTCCACCGAAACCCCTGGCTCTCAGCCGTTGATGGCAGTTTTGGATCAGCGTCTTGCTGGAAAGGAAATTTCATCCAAGCGCATGATCCAGACGTTCACCAATAATGTGCCTGCGCCTATCATGCCGAAGAACATGAAGAAGCTGAAGTTCCTGGATATCGATGTCACCGAGTTTGCCCGCCAGCTTACCATCATTGAGTCCAAGCTTTATGGCAAAATTAAGCCCACCGAATGTCTCAACAAAACTTGGCAAAAGAAGGTTGGCGAGGGAGACCCTGAACCTGCGCCAAATGTCAAGGCCCTTATCCTGCACTCCAACCAGATGACGAACTGGGTTGCAGAGATGATTCTAGCCCAGATGGACGTTAAGAAGCGAGTAGTCGTCATCAAGCACTTCGTGTCTGTTGCAGATGTAAGTTACATCTCGTCCTTGGATCCTGCCAAAATTGCTAATAGCCCCCTAGAAATGCCGGAACCTGAACAACTTCTCTACCCTCACGTCCATCATCTCGGCCCTGGGCACGGCTCCCATTGCTCGCTTGAAGCGGACCTGGGATTTAGTTCCGGCTCGAATTTCCGCCGTTCTCGAGACTATGCGTAAACTAATGGCCAGCACCAAGAATTTCGGAGAGTACCGAGAGGCTTTGCATGCCGCCAATCCTCCGTGTATTCCCTTTTTTGGTATGTATTCCTTGGCGACGGTATCTAACTACCGTTTTGGGTTTCTCTGGATCCTTTCTGATTGTTGTCAACTTTGCCAGGTGTCTACTTGACGGATCTTACTTTCATCGAGGATGGTATCCCATCCATCATTAAAAAGACCAACCTCATCAACTTCTCCAAGCGGGCCAAGACTGCCGAGGTTATCCGTGATATCCAGCAATATCAAAATGCGCCCTACTCCCTCCAGCCCGTACCAGAGTTGCAAGACTACATATTGAGCAACATGCAAGCTGCAGGAGACGTCCATGAGATGTACGACAAGAGTTTAGTGGTCGAGCCCCGCGAGCGTGAGGACGAAAAGATTGTGAGGTACGTAAAATACAGACGTTGATGGAGGAGCTGCCGAAGTATCCACGCCCTTGGGTTTTCAGCACCCGATGTGGCGGTGGGCGGCAAAGTCTTTGTTCTTGTTCCTCTCGTAGGGGCAGGCAGCGACTATTTATTTGTGGTTTGTCATTGTTAAGATCGACATTTAACTGACTTGTGGGTGGTACAGAGTCTTGGCTGAATCAGGCTTCCTCTGATCAGCGAGTAACTTCTCATGACTTGCGATCAACCATTTGCGCCTGCGAGTTTACAGCTGCCTCCGCCACATGGATGACAACGCACAAGTACTAGTGACCGCCCACACCGGTCCCGTCAAGCTATCCTGGTCATTGCGAACAAGACTTCAGTTCGGCGTCGGAAAGCACTGCATAGCCGAACAAATCTCAGTCTCTGCAAATTCCATGGGGGTTTGCTAGAATACCACGGTATCTCATGGATGGTAAGCCACCCGACATTTGAGCCCTGATTGAGTCCATCTCGTCCGTTCTAGGTAGCTCCGTATGACGAGACTGCCTGGATGGTCTTTGTGTGGCCAAAGCTGGCCATAATGAAAAGGGAGAAAGGGGTTTTGAGGTTGGCAAGTGTGGAAGACGGGAGTCTGGTGGCACATTGGCTATAAGCTTACGGCCTACAAGGTGTCGGTGCCCTTCATATGGGCCCGTGATCTTTATGCTCCACAAGGCACATGTTCTGGGTATGAATCAGGATTGGGTTCGGGTGGGAAAAAGTGTGCTCGGTCCTCCAAATGCTGGATGCCCCAAGGACTCACCCAATACGGACGGGTATTCTAGTTGGCATTTTCAAGCCATGAGCATTTGCAGGGAGAAAGAGACAGCACAGCACATGAAATTTCAAGATCTACCGGGGCAACTCGATATTGTTGCCCATACATCACTACCATTACGTGCGACTATTGAGCGCAGTCCCCTTGTCGCGACTGCTGTTTTGTCATGATGGGAAAAGGGGCAAAGGGAGGAACGACTACGCAAGCAATGGCGTGTCAGTCACTCGGTCACTTGTTCTTCGGGACGCAAGGGGGTGCGAGTTTGCTTCGAACCCTTTCTATTTGTCGCAGGGCTTCCTCATAGACTCGATGAGAAATCAAGCGCTAAATTCGTAACTTTACTTTGGCAGTTGTGATGTCGTGACTTGGATTATACTGTGGATGGTGGTGATAGACACGGGGCTCTCTACACAAGTAAACTTACGGGGGCCTGATTGGGGAGGGGGGAGGGGAAATCGGTCCTAATATGTCGAGTTTCCGCACCGGTGAGCGATGATATGACTTGGCAGAAGTCGGACTAAGTAGATGCGATGGACTGCTGCACAAGACCCGATCGGTACAGTACTGAAAGTAAGCAGAGAGATAGAGAGAGAGGCATGCATGGGATCCCCCCCCCCCCGTCCCCCTGACCCTCCTGCCCCCTGCTCTCTATATACATAACCATAACTATGCCATGCCAGTCTGCGCCCCCCTCCATGCCCATGCAGTGAGACTCCAGCCAACCGAGCCGGTGGGTTGGGGGTGGGGGTGGGAAATTGTGGTTGCATGCACCTTTTCCGGTCTTTTTATCCGTCATTTGGGGTTGGGTGCGCGCCCTCACGCCTTTCCTTCACGGAATCTTCCGACTCACCGGTCCCCTTGAGCGTTATGTGGCTGCAGGGTTCAACGTCTGCATGTGACGATGGGCGTTTCTGAGGCTTTCGGGACAGGCCTTCATTCCTCTCTGGCTGTGGGGGATGATATCTTCTGGTCGCGTGTGGGCTGACAGCTAAGATTATCATGGAATCCCCTCTCCAAGAGTTGGGGAACCCCTGTATTTTATCCTCCAATACTCTTGCCCCTGAACGGGACACACCCCTTGGGATAGACTCCGACATACAACGAGCTCGATTCGACTCAATACGAGGAGTGACAACAAGATGCAAAAGATGAATACAAAGGAGCTCAAGTGGGAGTCTCTCCATGAGGCAAAAAACGAAGAAGATATCGTGAGTGCACTAGCCGCGAATCGAACGCGGGGCCCATCGAGTTTTTCGTAAAGACGAGATGGCAACGATGGATTTTACCACTAAACCACTAGTGCTTGGAAGGAAGAGATTAGGCTGGCGTGACCAATCAGAATCTAGAACCATCTAAGTAGGAGGAACAGATGCATTCTTGGAGCATATGTACTTCGTGATAACCTCCCTATTTCAGGGGTAGTTTGCACTTCTACCAGAGCCTATGGCCGTTCGTAACTGGCATATAAGTAGACGTGCATGGGCAATGATAATGAATCCAACCAATATTACCCTCAAGTTTGTCGATAGGCGTCAGCCAAGGGACTATGGAAAGAAGCTATATGGAGGCAATAGAGATGACTGCAGAGAAGTATTCATCAGCCATATATTCATCGCTAAATATTGCTACCTCGAGTATTCGCTTATGTCTATTGCATTGCGCTCGACAGATGTCACGCCGTATAGGCTTTCTATCATTCTAATTGACGAGCCTGTCATTTTTTCGTTACATATATCGATTCATCGCCTGAAATAGCCAGCTCCTTCTCGACGCAAGTGTGTTACCCTCAGTAGATCCATAACCAGTGCATGACCAGCCCAAGCCAAAACCGAAAGCAGTTTGGTTCCCCGTGAAAATATCATTCGATCCCTTTCCGGGGTAGTGAAAGGTACGACGGCCTGGCGTGGCCTAAGCTAGAGCATCGTCGTCGTCGTCAGAAATGTTGACAACGAGCCCAGCTGCACCCCGCAATCCGCGTGGCTGCTTCTCATCCGTCTCAAAGGCGCCGAACTGTCTGAGCAGCAAGTCAATTTGGGTGCGTGACTGTTCGACCTCATCTTCATGACCTGGCCCGCTTCCCCAATCTGGGAAGGTGGTTCGGCATATCTTGAGCGGGTGCATGACAAACCAGTTGAGGTCATCATAATCGTCGTCCTCTTCGAGATAGGGGTGCTTGCTGTCCGGGGTGCCCACCATGTTGATGTTGCCGTTCCGGTACTGGAGGCGGTGGACTACCGTGTGCACCCAGGGCTCCTCAAGTTTGTTGACAATAAACTGCAACAGTGTGAATACGTAGCCTTTGGGGCATGGATCTGCGCCCGCATCCAACAGGATTTTGAGCAGCACATCCGTGGTGGTAGAATCGTCAAATGCAGTAGAGTCATTGCCCCAGTGTCGCTCGAGAGCATAATAGATGATGTCAGGCTCGCCCAAAAAGTCGGCACCACAGTCAACCAAAGCTTGCAAGAAGCCGGTTCTCCGTAGGGCGACGCAGGCTTTGAGGATTGTCGTCTGTGGCCGGAAGACCAATTTGCTATTCTTGGCAATGTCCTTTTGATGTTTGAAATCAAAGGTAAACATGTCTTTCCAGATAACGGCACGGTCCTTGAGAGCAAAAGTGGATAGAAACTTCTTTGCCATCTCAGGCCAGTCGAGTATCATGAGGCTGACCAGAATGGTGGTGTTCTCGTTGACGGGGATGTCGTCCTTCTCATAAGTACCCGGCGCTGCAACCAAAAACCATGTAGGAAAAGCCTTTCGGGGGCGTAACATGTGCGAAGAATGAGGGCTACCATACTTCAAGCAGGAAAATACTATTTCGTAGATGCTTTTCTCCTCAGTGATAGTGGCTCGATACCGTCTTAGCGATTTATCCGTAACCATCAAGCAATACTCCTCGAATCGGGTCGGGATTTTCGCGTTGTTAGCAGGACGATTCTGGCCAAAGCGAGTGAGACCCGTCCAGGCGATCTGAAGCTCCAAAATCCTGTTGGATTTTCTGGTTTGTGAGAAATACCTCAGCAAGGGATCCTGTGCTGTTGATTTGTCGTAGAAGAACTCCGTCACAGTGTAATGGGCCGGAAGTACCTGCTTGAAGATCACGCCCTCCTCATTGCGTGAGAATACCGACTCTGGCTTTCTCTTCAGCGTGGTCACTTTTATGAGGCAGCCGAGCAGTTCTCGAAGAGTCTTCAGGCTGAACCTGATCAAACTGGTGTTTGTCGAAACGTCCATGCGAGCTGCTTCCACCAAGACCTCGGCGCAGGGGATCTCAGAAGTAGGACTGCAGATTAATGCCAATGCATTTCTGGCCACATGGTTAGGTGCAACGCCCCCGGGCACCCATTTTCTCGTAATCCCCCCCATACATATCAAAGATTGTCTCCGGCATATCATCCATAGCCCTTCTGATGGAGTCTAGGTTGTACAGGTTGTTCCGTAGCAATTCGATTTGACACGATACCAAGCGAAACCTGTTATGTATTAGTACAAATACGTCTCGGAATTTGAGTGTACGAGGAGGGCTTACATCCCTCTGGCCTTTGCCGCCAGCTTCTCTTGTATCTCCAGGGCGAAGGGCTTATGCTCCCCATAAAGCTGGAAGAAGCCAATTTCTTTGAGCATGCTGTGGACATATATCTCGATGGCTCGTCTGACATAGATATTGTCCATCTCCAGCGTTGTGCATTTGCTCCGTGATGAGGCATTGAATGTTGGCAACTGTTGCGATACATACTCTTCGACATCCATGTTTTCTGGCTCTGTATCGCTTTGGCAACTATCTTGTTCCAAAGTGCTGGTGCCTGGCAGAATATCCTTCTGTCGCATCCGGGCAGAACTCGCGGCGTTTTGCGTATTGGCATGGACCGAATCATGATGACTCTTCTTTTGTTCCTTTGTCTTCTGAGGCGACGATCGCTCCCCTGCGGGTTTCCTCTTCAACGAAAGCTTATGCTTGTCTTCCGAAGCGCCAAAGGCACGGTTGATGTCCGGCTCCGGTCGACCGATTGCTATGAGAGAGACATGTTTATAATCTTCGGACACACCAATGGTAGTCAAGATTTTCAGAAACTCATCACGCGGCGACTGACTTTCGTCCACAGCATCCACTACAATGTAGACCCTCTCCTCGAATTGCTTCGAAATGGAAAGAAAACTCGCTAGTAGAGTATCGTCTGAGATATCTTCGACATCGGTAGCTTCTGCGAGCGATTCGGGCACGTAGTCTTGAAGCTGGCGGCAGAGATCATAGACGATCCAACGGAGAAAGGGCCGCTTTTCATCAACGTTGTGCTCATGAGAGCAGTAATAGTACGAGAATCCGTTCTTGCGTTTCTGTTTCTGCGCGGCCGTTCGCTTTCCGTGGGCCTTGAGTAGCTCATCAATGAGGGCGGAAGCAAGGATTGTCTTGCCACTACCGGGCATCCCATATATGAATAGGAATCGGCAGCAGTCTGAGGAGCCCCCGCAACACCAACCCGCCCAGAGAGTGGATTGAAAGATCCAATCGCACGTCTCCGACACGCGCAAAGCTTGCTTCTGACGATGTGTATCTGGGGGCGTGGACTCCCGAAGCTTGAGCAGGTTCAAGATGCGCATCTGGTGGGATTTGTCTAGGATCGAGTTAGCATTGCTATCAGGACCGGCTTCAAGCTTCAACAGGAAACTCACCGGTTATCGTTTTCTCAATCTGCTGGATCTGGGTTCTCAACCCTTGCAATTCAAAACTACCGATACATTAGTAATGGCATTCCAAGTCGGAGGTGGAGTTGGAGGTGCTTCTGCAGCCATACCTGCTGTCCACATCCAGAGCCAAGGAGAAGCTGAACTTGATGGGAGAGAGCTCATTTAAGAGATCAACCACTTTTCGTTTATCTCTTGCCAACCACTTGCCAGCGTTCACTATGCGCGCCACTTTGGTTGTCTCATCTCGTAAAGCCTGGGCCCTAATCCAGGCATCCAACTGAGATAGGTGATCACGGACTTTTTCGAGAACACCGAATGGGGCAAGATTAAGGGGTGGTCCCGAGGGGTTGTCAGTCTCGAGCCGGTCTTCCAGTCTCGCAATCAGGGCCTTCCAGGTATTACATTCAAACTCGATGAGGTCGATGATCGATGATAGATCCTTGTAAGCTTTCCTGTAAGCGGAGCAGAAGTCCAATATATGCTCGGTGACAGATAGTGAGGCCTTGACAAGGCCGAGAACGGTGACTGGGTCCATGGTTGCGTCGAAAGTTAGCACAATACCGGACCGTAACGACCAGGTGCCAAGTCGACGTGAAGGCGTGTCGCTCCGACCACAGACCTCAGGGAATCGAGGCCGCAAGTCCCCACGCGGGAATATCAATGATACCAAGAGGAGGGATTGTGGTGGAAGGGGTGATTGATGAGCGATGGTAGAAGGTATGGAGGAGGTAAGAGTGGTGGTGGGCATGAAGAAGGTAAGAAGAAACAAACAGACTCGCCAAACTCAGGAAAGGATTTATAAAGCCTCTACAAAGGTACACCTGAGGGAGCAAAGCGAGGCCGAGCAACGCGTTCGTCACCTGGGAGAGCAATGGTTTTGGATAGCGACACGATGCGCCATTCGCAGAAGCCATGCTCTTCAGGACAGTAACGCGTGCCTCAGCCCACGGCTCTACCAGATAGCTCAGCTTTGTGAGCCCTTGAACGGGACCTTGACTAGGCAACATGCTGGACAACAGACTAGCCAGGTATCAACATGGGAAATTGCACGTATCGCGACAGGCAAACGGAGGCAACAAGAATGAGGGTCCTCTGGCCTCAACTTGATCGTACCTACCCTCCTCCCCTGTTTTCTATGCCACTGACCTTGGCACTTATCTCGCATTCCCATACCGTTCATGGCAATTATAAACTCTCAAACTCTACGTGAGGCTAAATATATCCTGCCTTTCTGTCGCTTGTCGGGTAGTAAGTAGCATGATGACGATATGCACATACACATGTATGTAGTAGGGCAGTCCCCACTGTTTGTCAGACCACTGCCGTTGATGGGCCCGGAACCGAGGTACCTGGCTAGCTGGGCAGAACCTGGGATCGCGTTGTGACATTGCTGCACGCATACCTTACTGACCTTACTTACCCTTACCTTGCCTGACCTGACCTGACCTTCCTTTCCCGACATCTCATCTTTTTTGGCATGAATTGAAGAGACTCATTTCCTGCGTATATGCGTGCCTGTGTCCCCGTTCTTCTGGTATTTGAGCATGTCCAAGCACTGCTGAATCTGTTGTCTTTTTCTAACCTGTCCACATCTTTACCCCGGATTTTCATTCCTTAGTTTCAAGTGTTGGCTTTTATTGTCCTACTACTATTACCCGAGGCTTGAGAACTAGATCGCTATCGGCCCCAAGCCCAGATACCGCGGCCGACGTCACCCAACGCCTTCTCGCGACTGATTGATTCACCGTTGCGACCACAAGCCCTGCGCATCCTGCAGGTATATACACAATTTCTGGTAGACACATAGCCGATAACGCCAATATCACCATGTCCTCGGCAGAAGTAGAAGCGACCAGCGATTTGCCTTCGGGCGAGCCAGTGCCCTCGGCCGCCTTGGGCCCCGCACCAGAGCCGAAGCCTATGCCCATCAAAGCAGTCCTGGCTGCGACCCCGTCCAACATCGATGCCTTCCTCGCCCACTTGCAGCGCTGCCTCAGCACGCCCTCGGGCATCGACACCACCGCCCTGTTCCTGTGCTACTCGTCACGCCTGAGCGCTGCCGTGCTCGAGTCGCTGACGGGGCCCGTCGTCCAGCGCGGCGCCAACCAGCTCATCGCCCTCGCCTCCACCCTGCCGCCCTACACCACCATCCTCTTCGCCTCCAAGTCGCTGCCGTCCTTCTCGCCGTCCGCCGCCCTGCTCCTCAATATCGCCAAGCGCCTCCGCGCCTTTAGCGGCATGCTTAGCGAGGCCCGCACCTTCCTGCGCCTCTGGGGCCTGCTGAATATGTACTTCTGGGCGCGGGGCCTGATCCTACGTCTGCGCGCCGCACGCCAGCAGGTGCAGTCCGAGAAGGAGGCGGGCGGCAGCGCGAAGCTCGACAAGCTCGAGGTGTCCTTCTCGGTGACGCAGCTCGTGGCCTGCGTCATCTTCCAGTCGCTGGAGAACGGGGCGTACCTGGCGCAGAAGGGGGTCCTGTCGTGGCAGCCCGCCAACATCGGCAAGGTGATGCGGCTGAGCGCGCGCTTCTGGGGCTGCTTCGTGGGGCTCAAGATCGGGGAGCTCTTCTACGACGCGTGGAAGCGCTCGCAGCGCACGCCGGCCGAGCGCCTGGGCGATCGCACCGTCGCTGTTATGGAGCAGGAGGAGAGCGCCTGGACCGACGAGTGGCGCAAGACGGTCGTGCGCCAGCTGGCCTGGTTCCCGCTCACCATCCACTGGAGCCTCGAGCAGGGCATCTTCAGCGACATGTCGGTCGGCGCAATCGCCAGTATTCCTGGCGTGGTGCAGATGCGCGACCTGTGGGTCAAGACTGCGTAATAGCCAAGATACTATATTAGAAGAAGGAAGTGCCTTTTAGATCTTCGGATCTGAGCGCGCGCAGGAGAAGGAAGGCTTAACGAGCATTCGTGGCTGGGTAGACGTCAATTATTAGCTACAGATATATCACATACTTCCGTAGGCACCCGTCACGGAACGGCATAGATGAAAAGTTGGTGCTTGACCACGAAAGACGACGGCAGCGGTTTATTGGTTACGAGTTCAAGCAGGCAAAATGAATAATATCAATGTACTTTCGGTAGTAATGATCCTTATACTTGCTGCCAAAACTCTTGTGAATGTTGAGATGTTATTTGATCTTTCTGGTGGTCTTCGTAGCATTGTAGATTATACTTCTATGGAAGACTTCGATTTAGGCGACCATCCATGGCCGAAACCTTGTGAGGCAACAAACCATTGTCAGCGCCAAAAGAAAACAAGTAAAAAAGATCCGTACTCCAATCCGTCACCAGACTTGAATCCAGAACCCCCTGATGAGTAGGTATCAAGAGAAGATACGGCCACTCCCAGCCCTCGTGCCCCTATCCCTTTCTGAAAACAGGTAGGGTGATAGCATTATACGCCTATAGTATAGACTCGAATACACTTGTATGATACATGGACCAAAAAAAAAAAACGTCTGCTCTTTCTTTGAGCGCATGTGTCAACCTTGGTGCAGGAGTCATGCTGATTTTCTCTGTATGTTTTCAAATAGACCATATGCCTCAGTGTTTTACCACTAGGACAAAAGACTCTGCTCTTAATTTGACTTATAACAGCAGTCGTAGATAGAGTTTGTTTCCCTCAAGGGTGGCTGCTGCTGCCTGGTTGGCACCTGGGTGGGCCTTGCGCCCCTTTTCTGGACTCAATGTAGCGTATGGTGGCTGAATCCTTCCAAATTATGTGATCTGCGTATTTGGATCAAATACATACATCACCCATTCAGAATATCTCCGAGGCCAAATGGCCAGGCTTATATGACTCGCTATTCAAGAGGATCATTGACCGAATAGCCACCATGGTGCCGGACTCGTCATCACCGTTCCGTGACCCCGCCAGTACCGATGAACACTTATATTCGTGTTGACGCTTCAACAGCGCCAGACGGAGGTGACAAGGGGCCACGAGACCAAGACGAAAGCGATTGCTCAGGAAACCGACCTCCTATACGTCCCTACGCCCGAACCGAAGCTGCGAAGAAGGGGTTATGGCCATTGGTATCAGGTGGTTGCATATTCACTCACCCCCTCTGACCTGGCGATTAGTTGAATCCCAAACGAGACACCATCCGCCTCTGCTAAAAGGGGGCGTGCGAATAGACAGGTCCATGGGATCTGTAGCTACTCGTGCTGGGTACCGTCTTCGACAAGATCACCAAGCGGAGGACGACCTACAGCGATGCATTTGCCGAAGAGGAGTTTCCGTCTGGCGTTTGGTCATGGCGTTTTGCGGTGAGTTGGATGGTTGCCGACAGTCAACCGAGGCCTGTCCATGCTCAACCTGATACCATCGGGAGAAGTGTTGAACGGTGTTGAAGGGGACCATGATGGACAAACAGACAAGGCCGAGAGCGCACATTTCTGGTACAAACCCGCATAACAGTGTGACAGCACCTGAAGCATGCGTAGATGGACGGAATGGTGCCGAGCGATGGCCCGGAGCGCTCCCCAAGCTTCAGCCTGCAGTAGCCCGGCAGTAGCAGACTGGAAAGTAATGCTTCTGAGCCAATTACCACGTGGGAGAACGGGGGCATTTGTTCTTGTCCAGTACCTCTCGCCAGATGTCGCTAATTGTTGGCGCTAAGGAAGAAAAGAAGCGGACAGCCGACACAACCTGGGGTTTTGGGTCTAGACGCTATGCTGGACGCTAGAACTAGACTGCTAGAGGTGGTGTTGGGCGCCTCGGTGCCCATGGCGCTGGGGGCCTAGGGACGTTGACAACTGATGGGGGACCCATGCAAGCCCACGGCCGGCCATGACGCAGCTCGGGCCAATCACGCGAGAGCCCACGGGGCATCGACAGGGCACCTCAAACACGACGATGTTTCGTTTCACTCCTCTGCAACCAGCCCGTCAACTCCATTGGTCTTCCAACTTCCAGGTTTTCCCTCGGTTCTGTGTCCACAGACCATCACTGATGTGCATCTTGAAGATGAGGTCAATCACGGACGGCGGCCCAATGGGGAAAGTAGGAAACCCCTGATCGGCCCCAAGTCCGGGTAACGAAAATCTTGATGGGATATCATTGTGGTATTGGCGGCGGATGGCTGCCAGCTCCTCTTCTCCAGGTCCCGTCATCTCGGGTTCCCTCTTCCCATCTTTTACATCACTCGTAATTATCGTGTATTATTTCACCACCCGGCTTCTTGTTGCGTTTTCCCTTCTCCAACAGTCGCACTTGGTCGATTGCTCGAAGCAGTGCTTCGTTCTGCCCCCAGATTTGAGTTTCGGTTTCTTTTCTTAACCCATACCGACAGTCACCCTTCGCCGTTTCTTTACCTTTGTTGTTTCACACGCTACTTTCCAGCGTTTCTCTGCCAGGGGGAAGAAAAAGTGGCTTTGGCCTTCCCGGGTGACTACACCACGAGCAACTATATCAGACTCATCTGCCGACCCCCAGAGCATTTTACCGTGTTACTCGCTGGGTCTGATGTTATTTGCCTGGTATAACTGAACCTCCCTTTGGGGTCATTCGATTCGCCCGACCTGGAGGCGGCCGACTTCCGCAGGGCTGACACGGCCAAGATCGAGGGGACCTGACGGCATGAATTGATCGCTGTTCGATCCCTGATATTATCTTGTCAATCTTTAGACGATTGACGGAGACTTTAGGGACAACCTGGCTTGATCAGAATTCGGAGAATTTATCATCGCATTGACGTCGACTTGACTGACGTCTGTTCAGTGGTCTGCCCACACTCGTCGCGCAGCCCCATTGGTTGCCACCCGCGGGCACGCCTCCATCGTTCGTCGGCCGCCGATATATCTGACATCTCGTGTTTCGAACCACCCCATCCGGCCCTCATCGTTCCTTCCTAAACCAGCGCGTTGCCTGATTCCAGTCACGCGGCATCCCAGGATCTGCCCTGCCCTCTTTTTTCTCTTAAGATCTCACAGCCCCGGTCTGGTCTGGTGTTGCGCTGTTAGCGTAGACAGAACGACTCAATTCAAAGCACAGCCGATACACATAGCAATGTCACGGATGAAGCGAAAGCAATGTAGCGCATCCAATCTGCTACTGCTTTTTACTCTAGGCGGCACGGCGTCTGCTGCCTTGTCGCTCGCCGATTTCCAGCTGATCGCATCCAACGCCATCCCTTCCAATTGTATCGCCGCATACAATAGCCCAATCGTGGGGTGTTCGAAGCGTGACTTCAGGAGTGGAAGGCAGTGCTCAGCCGATTGCGTGAAGGGGCTATTGAAAGCATCTTCACTTATGGACACGTTTTGCAGAGGGGTGGCTGTAGACCCCAGGACGCTGCTGGGTATGACACTTAACGGTCAACTCCTGTCAGCTCTGTGTCCAGGCGCGCCTCTGCCGGCGACGACGCTTACCGTGACCGTACAACCCACAGGAACGCCACGACCGCCGCAACCCTCACCACAACTTCCACCAGGGCCTCCAATGCCTCCCGGACCACCAGGACCTCCAGGGCCACCAGTACCGCCAGGACAGACAGGGGTACCGCCAAGACCACCGCCGCCTCCGCCACCATCGACGGAAACAGAGTCTCAACCCATTCTGCCGACGACGTTGAGAACCAGCACATTGCAGCTGACGACGGGAAGTCCCACTCGGACCACCCAGCCTACCAGAATCACGTCGACTCTACAACCTACAACAGTCATCTCTGTTCCCAGTGTACTGCCGACGACAAGTACCGAGTCGAGTGAGGATCAGGCTCCGTCAACAACTGTGGTGTCTCTACCAACTACCGCAGAAACAACGACCACGCAGTCCACGACGTCAAAGACAGACTCTGGCGATAATTCCGCCCCCAAAGTCACAGGGGGCGGCAGTCCGTTCGACACAATTGTTAATATTGCACCCATGCGCTCGATACGTGTCATCGATGCTGTGTCAGTAGCCATCGGTGCCACGGTAATATTATTTTGGTAGCCCAGATGGACTATAGGGGAGAGGCAATTTCGAGTTCGCGGGTTCAATCACTCACCGCAGTGAGAAACCGTCTAATGTGTAAAACTATTGATACCAGGAGAGTTGGGACAAGAGAAGGGCATACAGTCAATTCTTGGGAATTTAAGACTACGGACGAACGGCGTTGGGAATCTGGGCTTGGGCATTGGAGCGACGGTCACCTTCAGTGAACGCATGTCACTGAAAAACCTTGTATGATTACTAGATAAAAGGAAAGGGGATGAATTGCTTGTTGCTGCACGTACAAGGAGATGTGGCAGCAATAGGGATCTACAGAGCTCTCATTCTGGGCTGCAAGATTGACAGCGTGTATTGGATACAATCCTGCCACGCGAACATGTAAAACCAGACAGTAAGATTGGAAGCCAATCAAATCAAAGAATCGTTCAATTAATCAAAACTCCTTCTATTCTTTTCGGGCTGTTGGTTAATGAGGTTGATCAGGTGTATATAGGCAGGCACACGCTCAAGGGGGTGAAAAGGGGCTAACTAGCCGGCTCCATGTGGTCTATGGTTGAGCGGTACTGAACAGGCCCGCCAGCTCCCCTCCACCTCCTTCCTTCTCGAACCAAGCTCTGTCCTTGCGCCAGGCGTGGGAGATGATGTCCCGCCCCCTCCGCGCGACCTCCCGGACCTGCTCGGGCGCGCCCCAGCCGGGCACCGACGTGCCGAAGCACACGAGGTGGGCGCCCAGCTGGATCGCCGTGCGCAGCGCGAACGCCTCGGTTACGGCCCCGTAGCCCTCGACGAGCCCCTCCATCATCCACAGCCCGCCGCGGATCCGCTTGTACAGCCACAGCTCGTACATCTCGGCCAGCATCTGGCCCAGGTCCAGGTTCGGCAGGCCGAGCTGGGCCATCTCCCAGTCGACCACGAAGACGGGCACGGCTTCGGCGCTTGGGAGTATGGGGGCGTTGGGAAGGAGAATACTGTCGGTGGCGGTTAGTTGATCGTCGCTCTTCCAAATGAGGGATTGACGAATTGGCAGGCCCGTATCCAATCAACTTACTTGCCAGTCCAGAAATCCCCGTGTATCACCTGTAACCGTTTCTCGTCATGCAGCTCAGCTGTAGCCATCTCCTTGACCTCCTTGAACACGGGCAGCGCCTCCTCCAGGATGTCGGGAAACTGCGCAACGCGGTCCAGCAGCCACTGGAAGTTGATAGTGTGCTTCAACCTCTGCATCACCCTGTTAGCCGCCACGGCGCCGTGCAGCTCCTCCCGGTGAAGCTCGGACGAGTCGTGGAAGGTGCGCAGCCAACGCCCCACGGCTAGGCCTAGCGTTCGGCACTGCGGTCGAAGATTAGTAGCAGCAGGGGAGGAAGCTGCCCACTGCTCCAGGGCGTAGGCTTTGAGATTGGTGCCGTTGGACAAGTACTCCTGGATTTGCGTGGTGGGGTCTTGTGGGAAGGGGTAGTGCTTAGGCGTGCGCACTACGTATCTGTAGCCATTCTCTTGGTGACCGGGGGCTGTGGATGTATCGACAGCGGATGAAGAGAGGGCCTGGAGACAGGCGTCCTCAACGCGCTATGACGAGCATGTAAGCCAACGACAGGCGTAGTAGAGGGTCGATCAGATTCTTACACAGCGTGAAGTGGGTAGCTCGAAGCCCGGGTTGCTTGCGAGGAAGTCTTCGCCATGCTTCACGAGCACTTGGGCTACCCCGTCCAGCGGCTGCACCAGGTCGGCGAGGAATATGAAATTCGCGGTGCCGCCAGAGAGCGGGACGAGAGACTTGGCGGCGAACGGAGTGCCTTCGAGCGACCGAAGAACGGCGGCTTGTATTTCGGACGGAGATGGGACTGCGGCCATAGTGCTGTTCCAGAGCCCCTATAGCCGGTGTGTTTGTTGATGAAGATGGGAGCTATCGACCGACCTGGGGCTTGCAGGGCGAGTTATCTAAGACATGGAAGTGACTCTCTTCTTCTATTGGCTGACTTGGGGTGCTTAGTGTGATGAGCCATAATGATGCTCGACTGTGGCAGGTGGGGCTGAGTCTCAGCTGTAGCAGAAGGCAGTCCAACATTGCAACATCCCTGGACGAATCGGCGACGATTTATTGGTGTTGACAGAGATAGAGTTGGGTGGGTTCAGATGGTGCCTTGGATTGGGGGTTCAAGTGGGCCTGGAGAGCTTCCCGGACATACGATTTTCGAGGTCAGCTTAACCACTTTCTGTTGGCGTTGCGCATGCACATATGGCCAATCTACCGGATAAGGGGCAGCTCAACCTGCCCGTGATAGACATATCGCCTTTCATATCCTGGAACCCGTCCGAAGACGAGACCGCCAGCTCCGATCTGCCCAAAGACCACATAAACGGAGATGGCAGCCACCCAGAAGCCCACCTCCCCAGGCCCGCCACGCCAGCGGATCTGACCCCGACGCAGCGCACCACAGTCGCCGCTCTGCGCACCGCCGTGCGTCACCCGGGCTTCTTCTACCTGACGGGTCACGGCGTGCCGCGCGAGCTGATGCAGCGCGTCCTAGAGCTGGGCCGACAATTCTACACCGCGGGCGATGACTCAGCAATCCTGAAACGGAAAAGGGCCATCGCGCGACGTCCTTGCGGCGACAAACACGGCGACGGCGCCCGGGGCTGGCAGGACGTCGACGCCATCTCCCGGAACGACTGGCACGAGGCACTGGACTTCTACGCCGAGATCGCCGGCGCCGACACTGTGGCGGCGCACCGTGCCTTCAAGGCGTCGCGGCCCGACGTCTGGCCGGGCGTCGACGGCCTGCTCGAGGGCCGCAACCTGTACCCGAACCATCCAGCCGCCATGCGCGCTCTGCTTCCCGACTACGTCGCGCGGCTGTGCAGCGTGGGCGAAGCGGTGATGCGGGCGTTGGGATTCGCGCTCGAGCTGCGGGACCCCGAGTTCTTCGCCGGGGCGACGCGGGACTCGTTCTGGTGTCTGCGCGTGCTGGGGTACCCGCCACTACCCCCTGCATTCCGAAAGAAGGAAGAGGAAGAAGTAGAAGACGACGAGGAAGACGAAGAAATCGTAGGCTGCGGCGCGCACTCGGACTACGGGTGCCTGACCATGTTACTCACCGACGAGACGCCCGGAGCGCTCAAGGTGCGCGTGGCCGGCGGTGAAGAGGAAGAGCAACAAAAAGGAGAGAAGCAACCCGAACAATGGGTCGACGCCGACCCCCTCCCCGGCGCCTACGTCGTCAACATCGGCGACATGGTGGAGCAATGGACGGGCGGCTGGGCGACGAGCACGGTGCACAAGGTGCTGCACACGGGCGACGACTACCGCATCAGCGTGCCCTTCTTCTACGAGCCCGCTAAGCACGTCATCGTGCGGCGGCTGCCCGAGTTTGGCGGCACCGACGCCGATGCCGAAGTGCGGTACTGGGATCACCTCGTGAGCAAGATAGACGGCAGCTTCTTTAGAAAACGGACTAGTTGGTAGAGAGAGAAATATAGGGGAAGCTAAGCTTCGAGTACGAGCTCCAGTCAGAAAATCAAGATTTGTATGTATGAGGCTGGGTATCTGAACGAGATGTATTGTGCTGCCAAGTAAATATAACTACCAAACGCCTCTCATGATTCTATACAAGCCTACATTTACACCTCAATCCCGTGTTCCTGTCATGAATACGGTCACACGGAAGGGCTGATTTCATTGTCATGACAACTTTGACCCAATACATGCGACTCTCCGATCTTGACCCTTTGTACTAGTCTTAGTTCTTTTCCAGAGCTTCGTGCCATGAAGCCAGGTTTGGAAGAGACCACCACGGGATATGGAGGTTAGCTTAGCTGCCCGCGTATCCAACAAATACTAACAAGGAAGCATGGTTTTTATTCAGGGGCCGAAAGCCTCGGGTAAACAGTTGACATTGAGAACTGTCTATTTCTTGCCCTTGACCAGTTTCGATGTATCCTCGTCTTCGTCGTCGCTGAACTTATCGCCGTCTTCTCCCACAGCAAAGATGGTCTCGCCGTCTTCGAACGAGTCGCGAGGACTCACGGCTTTTTGCGCTCCTCTGCTTTGCGACGGCGGTGGGCCTGAGGGAGGCGCGTAAAGCGATTCGGCCCTGCTAGGCGTCGCATTCGAGGCGACGTTGTTGTTGTTGTTGCTGTTGTTGCCGTTGCTGTTGTTTCTGTACTTCGCAATATTGGCCTCTTCATCGTCACTGTCATCCGGGTTGCCGACATCGGCGAATTCAAAGCCACCGTCTTCGTCCTGTGCGATCTCGTCACTCATGGCGAAGCGTCGGTTGTTGGCAGTGGGACGCCAGACATAGGCGACCCAGGCGACATCAGCAAAGTAGACCAGGTTCAGCCAACCATCAAGAATGAACCAGCGGCTCTTCCAGTGGAACGGCACGTAGTCGGGATCCGACGCTGAGGCGAAGCTGAAGCTGTTGAAGAAGAAGAAGCCGAAGATGACCATGATGGAAATGAGGATGCACCACCAAAGCTTCTTGTACATGGCCTCCTTAACGGTTTGCTTACGCTCACGCAAGTCCTTGAGCGTAAAGTTGAGCGAGTTCAACGTCCACACGTAAAAGGCAGTGAGAGTGCCGGCCAAGGGCAGAACAACGAGGAGAACCAACGGACCTACCAATGATCAGTATGAAAAGCATAAATTATAGAGTAGAGAGTGATTGGACATACCAGCTGTATCGGGCGAGATCAGGAGACTCGTAATCGCATAGACCAGACCGAAGACGAAATGCGCGATGGCTAGGAATCGTACGTAAGTCATGGTCTTACCAAGAGACGGTTTTACGACACCGTAACCCATGCAGACAATAAGCAAGAGGAAGAAAGAGAACGAGTTTCGGAAGGCGTTTAGCACTGCCACGAGAACCAACAGTACTCGGGCACCAACATTCGACCCGTTCCGGTTCAGATAGTCTACGCAAACTATGTTAGCATAAAATCCGCGCAATCTAGCTAGAGCGAGACTTACCGTAGAAACCCCATGTCATCAACATTTCAACGACTAGGAACACAAGGATGGCTGTGATGTAGTTTTGCACAGGCACTATTACGAGGTTAGTGATGCTGGGCTGCGAAGCTCATGGGTGCATTGAACCTACAGATATCGTATCTGTGCTGGTAATACATAAAGCCCCAGAATACCACGACAAGAGCGTAGAGAATGGTGATTCCGCCGTAGAAAGGAAGCTTGGGTATCTGCGTCGCGGGAAGTTCGCCATAGGCTTCACGAAACTCGACTGCGGCGGCGTAGTTTTGGAGAGGGGGGAGTCCAAAGGTGGCCACACAATAATAGCCCGTCTTCTTGATGGGGTAGTTGATAGGCTTGGCGTCCTTGAGGTGGACGGCCTGGGTCAAGATCAGGCTGCTCGACTTTTCGGTGGCATTAGACGCCAGGATGAACTCGCCAATGTTGGTCTCGTTGCATAAGCCCTTGGTGACGGCCGGCGGGTCGCAGATGTACTCCTTCTCGTACGGATTGTCGTCGCCCTTAGGAATACCGACGAACTTCTCGTCCTTCCACTCAAATACAACGAAACTGACGACTGGGTCTGCGTCGCCTTCGATGGCGTCGGGGAGGAACTTTGTCAGGATAAACGGGTCGGTAGGACCACCCCATGCCTTCTTGTCGTACATTCCTGGGCGCAAACAGTTAGAATCGAGTATTCATTCAGGCTGGCAGGTGTCGCGCAGTTCTATGCATACCGGCGCATCGTTGCCTGTTCTCGTCGGTCGCATCCTAGGGTTTCTATTAGTAAGGCGGACAAGAGTTTCCCGTGGGCACTCTGGCAGTACATACCAATTTGACTTCCAATGCCTGGGCCGTCCATAAAGACAGGCCCAGCAGTGTGAAGGCCGACAGCCACTTCTTCATGGTTGACGATGAACGTGTGTTGGCGTGCTGTTGTGTGGTCTCGGGAGTTGAGATGAGCGGCAGGCTGGATCAATCTGTCCACAGCTGGGCAGCTCGGATCGGATAACTGGAGAGCCTGCTCACGGCGTCGCGGGTCGCTCAGCCTCCGCGCGGCGTGGAACGGGAACACGGGAGATGTCGAGCACAGCGAAGCCCCCACGTAGAAATGCAATGTCTAGACTGTAGGGGGGTACGAACAAGACCAAGCAAGGAGAGAGTCTCTACGACGATGGATAATTGGAAGAAGAGCTCATGGCAGTTGAGTTGGCCTTTTTTCTGGGACACGAGGATGCCCGGAAGTCGATGGAGACCTAGACTTGCTAGCCTATTGAATTGCTTGGCGACAGCGTTGGAAACGTCCAGAGGCCCAGTTGAAACCAAATCGCGCTAAGGCACGCATGCTATCATTGCGCGTAAGCGTAGCCGCCTCGCCGTCCGGGGGTTGGCAGCAGGCCTAGCCAAGCTGGCTGCTGGCTGCTGGCAGGTTGGGGGCTGCAATTCACTGACTGGCCTTGTTCTCCACTGGAGCTCGGCCATCTCGAGCTGAAAAGTTGCATACCGCATCCCGGCTTGCGACTGCTGTCAATCAGTAAATAATAACCCTACTATCTACATCGAGTCCGAATTGGCGGCTCCAGCGTAGGGAACATGGGGAAAAACACCGACAAGCTCTACATTACCCACTCGGAATGGTCATCGTCCGACGCCTTCTCGGCCAACACTGGTGCTCGCTCCAAAGCCACGGGCGCATC
The DNA here is from genome assembly GCF_038363985.1 of Apiospora kogelbergensis. Classification (NCBI taxonomy): domain Eukaryota; kingdom Fungi; phylum Ascomycota; class Sordariomycetes; order Amphisphaeriales; family Apiosporaceae; genus Apiospora; species Apiospora kogelbergensis. The sequence goes on from NW_027117422.1 coordinate 4,382,407, forward strand.
ATTTAGGCGCCTGCCCTTCAACTTTTGCGCCGCGAGCCTCCAACCCTTCCAAAATGCCGTCTGCACCTCGGACGGCGTCATCTTCGACATTGAAGTCATCTCGAAATGGCTGAAGGACCATGACACGAACCCCGTTGATGGCAAGCCCCTGGCTTTGCGGGACCTAATCAAGCTCAACTTTTCGCGCAACGCCGACGTCGATTCGAGGGGCCAAGATGGTTCTGGCAGCGATGGGAAGGGCGACCTGATCGATCCCGTGACCTTCAAGGTCTTCACCGATAACACGCACATTGTTGCCATTCGCCATGGAGGATACGCCAATGTATTTGCCTGGGATACCGTCGAGAAGATGAACATTAAGTCCAAGATGTGGCGTGATCTCATGGACGACAAGGAATTTGGCCGTTCCGACATCATCACTCTGCAGGATCCACAAAACGCCGCAAGTCGAGACCTCAGCCAGTTCAAGTTCCTCAAAGAAGGCGGCGAGGCAATTCTGACAAAGGAGCAAGAGACGGAACGAAAAGAAGGGAACGTCAATATCGATGCCCTCGGGCGTGTGGGGGACAAGGTGCTACGGGCCAAGGAAGCTGTGGAGAAAGCGAGACGTGAACGCGAAGCTGGCGGCGACATCAACCATACACAATCAAAGGCTCTGACGAAAAACGCCAACGGGGCTACTGCAGTGCGCACGTCGATGATACAAGACAAGAAGGCCGCCTACAACGCCGCGGCATACACAACTGGCCGTGCAGCCGCCTCCTTCACGAGCACAGGTCTCACGCCAGAGACTAGTGGCGAGCGCGCTTTGCTATCCGATGAAGAATACATGCTTAAGCCCCGGCGCGTCAAGATCAAGGGCTATGCGCGTATGGAAACCAATTTGGGCGACTTGAATTTGGAGCTCCACACCGAGTTTGCACCACGAGCTGTTTGGAACTTTACTCGTCTTGCGCAAAAGGGGTATTATCGCAATATGAATTTCCATCGTAACATTCGGAATTTCATGATCCAAGGTGGTGATCCATCAGGGACGGGGCGTGGCGGCGAGTCCATCTGGGGCAAGAACTTCAAGGATGAGTTCGAGTCTCCCATGACCCACGACTCACGCGGTGTCATCAGCATGGCAAACAAGGGCAAAAACACAAACTCGTCACAGTTTTTCATCACGTACCGGCCGGTGAAGCATCTGGACAACAAGCACACCATTTTTGCCAAAGTGGTAGGGGGTATGGACGTGCTCAAGAGGATGGAGGAAGTGCCCGGCGACGGGTCAGACCGGCCGCTCAACAAGATCACCATCAAGGACGTTATCGTGTACCTAGACCCCTTTGAGGAGTTTCTCAAGCAAAAGGCGGACCGCGATCTGCAGGCGGAACGGAAAGCAGAAGTGGAACGCCGCGGCGGAACCGAAGACGACCGGACCACATGGACTGGCAAGCGGATCCGAGGCAACGGAGCTGCCGATGGGGGCAGTGAGGGCCCTGGCGTCGGAAAGTACCTGCAAGCTGCACGGAAGCAGCAAAGAATACAGCCGAGGAAGAGCTCCTCGAGGACGACGTCCCGGACACTTGGGAAGAGCCTGCACGGAAAAAGGCCAAGAGTGGCGGGTTCGGAAACTTTGACGCTTGGTGATTTTTACCTCGAAGCGATGTACATACAGTATTGGCATTGGGTGGCGTTCAGGGAATACCCGCAAATAGAGGTTTTGATATTATTGACCTCAAGTTCGCCAAGTGTGCATCACACCCCAAACTATAGCGTCACCTACAGCACATTGGTCAACAAGGAGCCTTCGTATTACCAGAGGACCCCCGCACACACTGCCGTCGCACTTGCAATACCCCTGACTACTTTACTGAAACAGACGCCCTCCCCTCATGCTTGACTGACCAGCATCATCTATTTCCTTCACTCGGTTGATAACCCCACGTACTTGAGTAGCTGCCGTCACCCGGTGCCAGACGTTCAAGATGCCTGTTACGGTGAAACTCGCTCCTCACCCGGCTAATAACTGGACAGGACAGGCAGCCTCCTCCGCAGAAGACTTGTACCAAAAATCATGCCCGCAGCAACACGCCCTCACTGGAGAGATTATCAAGACCTCGCTCGACCTCACAGAGAAATCTCAAGATCGTAATATTTCCCCCTCGAGCAACGGCTTCGTCGATGCCGCGCGCGCGGCCTACAACCAGCACCACCATCTCAGCATTCGACCCGACGATGTCTGGCTCGCCATCGTTAATCAAATCAGCTTCTTCGTCAACGGCCACGCCGAGGAGCTGCGCCATCTTCTCGTAGCCCACGAAGGCCAGAAGCATCTGGAGGTCAAGGGCGGGATGCTCGACTTCGCGGCCATGGCCCAGGACATGACGCACCTGATCGCGGCCAACGTCAAGGACCCCGAGTTGCGGCACTGGATCATGCCGTCTTTCTCCACCACCACCGACACCGACAGAGTGGTCGGCGCCATCCTCTTCATGGGCGCCTTGAAGAAGTACTTCTCCTACGGATTTTGTGCAGTATGCGGCATTCCGTCTGTCACCCTTCTGGGCGAGGTGGAGGACTGGCAGGAGATGCTGAGACGCGTTGATAAGATCGACGCCGGGATGCTGGGGCCGAAGGCCAAGCCCTTCGCCGCCATGCTCCAGCCCATACTCCAGCACATGATCATGACGTTCGAGGCGCCTGCACACCGCGATGCCGTCGACCACTTCTGGGGCACTATTGCCACGGAGCACTACATGGACAGCGGCATTCCCTACCTCACTGGTTGGCTGACGGCATTCTGCTACTGGGATGAGCAAGGCAGCCCCAAGCGGCTGTCTGACACGTCCCTGTTTGGTAGCGCCGCCCCATTCCCCCGGGTAGATACAGTCGCGATACCTCAGGGCTTCTCCTCGGTCAATGTCCACGTCAACGACTACGGGAACGAGTACGATGTCACCATGATTGCAGGCTCTGTCGGTATAGCTGCCACGGCGTCTTCATCTGCTTCTTCTGCTCTGGATTCGATACAGCCGGTCTCTGGATGGTGGGTCTGTCTCCAAGACAAAGAGAAACTCTTGGAGGAGAAGAGAGTAGAGAAGAAGCAACTCCTGGCGGATTTGAGCTGCTTCCCCGAGGGTGAAAAGCGTTGCGAAAATGAGAGGCACAAGATTTTGGAGCGGCTGGCTAAATACGAAGACGTGGAAGTAAGTCTAGACGACCGAGGGTACGAGTACGACATGGATCCGTGATCTGCAAGTACAACGGTTGAAAATGATATTTTACTCTCTCTTTTTCTGTTTCTGTTTCTATTCCTTCCCAGTCCCTCGCTGGTGTTACATTGAAGGGATGGCAAACATTTGTTGTTCGTTATGTATTGCCTCTGAAGTCAATACTAAACTAGTGGTGTTTGGCCTCCATTGAGAACCTTCCGCTCCGAAGTGCGTTTAACTTCGTAGCAAATTCATGATATAACCAATTCTTCGTATCTGAGATGTCAAATGACTAACTGTGACCCGTCCGCGATTGCATTTCGATGTCTCCTGACTCCGGCTTTTGCGAGCCCCCTCTCGTTGCCGCCGTCTCGTCGTATGTAATGGCCACCGTCCGAGTTCGCAGGATCCCTGGACCGTCGCCTTCACCTTCTTCCTCGTCCTGCTGCCTTTCATCCTGGGTACTATGATCGCTGGAAGCGTCGCTTTCTTTACGGCTATGACCCTTTCGGGCCACCTCGTTCGAGAAGTCGCCGGTGCTGTCTGACTTGACGTAGGGTCCCATTCCCCTCGGGAGGGCTGGGGCGCCGCCGCCGCCGCCGCCGCAGGTTTGCTGGCTTCGAAAGAAGGCTCGAAGGATCGGAATGGAAGCAGCTACTACGGTGGCGTTGGGCTCGGCGATACCCACGATGTGGAAGACCCATAGGGAATGGAAGTCTAAATTTGAGTGCACTGTCAGTTGCTATTCGCAATCCGAATGATATGAGCAGTGAAGAGGAGGGGCTTACATCTTGTGTTCTCGGAGTCCAAGAGTCTTATGCCCTCGAAGCCCTTCACTAGCCCTGCAAGACCAGCTCTGTAGCGGTAGACCGGTTAGTCACAGTACACAAAAATGGCATTGGATCATTTTGGAAGAAAAGGAAACGCCAGACTTACAATACACCGACGCTCGTAGTGATCAGTATTGCAGCTCTCTTCTCAGAATTCTTCATGTTGACTTCCAGGATACGACTCAACGGCAAGAAGGCCAATATAAAGTCGGACATGGCGGAGAGGTCTATTTGGCTTGGTTAGCTCATCGTAGAAAGGGGGCAACCCGATCGAGGGGCCAGGGGAAACCAACATGCTCCGGTGACTTGTAAGATTATCCCGTTTTTTGGATGTAAACACGATGTCTGGATGCGGTCTTCTTGCGGGTCTGCGATGATCGATATTAGCATTCTTTATCTATTCAATACGCAGAATAAATCGCAAGGCGTAAACGGGCTCCTCCACAGCCGCCAGCAATTGCAAGGAATTGGAAAGATACATACGATCACATAGATTCAGCCAGACCAAGAACAAATGGGCGATATAGTATGAGTTGTCGACAAACAGAAGCGAGATGATGACCCATCTCTGCCAGCCCGTTGGGAAGATCCTCAACAGGGTGAGGGAGAAAGACAGCTTCGTTAGCGACAGAGCGAATTTCTGGAGGTTGTCGCCGATGAGCATCAACAAGAGAATCGTAGGCTCGTCGATGGTTTGCTTGGCGAACCCGCGGCGGAGCATCTCGGAGAAGATGCCGGTCTGGGCGATGGTGAAGAGCCAGCCGGCTACGAGGACCTTGTCGTCCCACCATATCTGCAGCCGAGCTCTGCGAATGTAGAGGCGGAGGCCGATGAAGGCGCCCGAGACGATGGCCATGGCCCAGACAACGAAGTTGCCGACCAGGCTCACATCGCCGTCGCGTTCGGCGTTAAAGCCCGGGGGAGGAGACGACGACATCTGATTTGTGAGAGAGGAAGTCTATAATCCAGCCAGAGCAAGGATGGAATTGTAAGGATGGTGGCCAAATTCTCGAAAGAGCGACGTTGAGTTCTTGAAAACAGACGTCTCGTTCATTATAGACGAAATGGTCTGGAAGGTGGCGATGAGTTGAATGCATGATGGCTGCTTCCAAGTTCGGATGAGTGAGCGACTCTACCGTTAAGATGGGACTTTTCTTGAGATCAGTTGGCCCTGAAAGGAGAGAACCAACTTTGCCAAGGCCAATTTGATCACAGGTAATCTCGGACCGAGTTTATCGAGCAACGCAGGTAGGCAGGCTAGGCAGGCTCTCGACTTCCGACGGCCAGGCAAGGGGCGTAGCATGTTGATGAACTCTGATTTCCCCAGCCATGGGCGGAAATCTGCATGTTCTCAATAAACAAAATTGGGGACCCAGCGAGGCAGGCAGTCTGGGCCCAGGCAATCGGTTGATCTCGAGGGTGGCCAGCGGCGGGGGAAGGCGGTTCGGCCAATCGAAGCTATCGTCACACGTGGGAAGGGAGCGTACCTGATTTCCACCCTCGCCTGATTCTGCGCTCGAACGGTGCTGACTGGCTGGGGTAATATAACTATCGACGATCCTTCTTTAAAAACCGGGCTGCGAATCCCGGCATCCGCCACGGACCAATAGTCACGGGCCATATTGCATGCTGCACAAATATATACGGATCCTGCATATATATTGGGTTGCAGTACATAAAATATTGGGCCCTCTATAGCCCTGATACGGGGTGCTTATTTTACCTGGGTCTTCTGCGGGCTCGTCCTTTCCCATCCTACCCGTTCTACCCATCTCGTCGGCTCATCATCCTTCGCGGAAATGATTTTCGCAGGGTACATTGTCAAGAGGGTGGCACTGCCACTGCTCGCCTGGGGTTCGTTGTGCAAGACGGAAGCGCTGGCTTCTGCCGGCTTCGAGAACGTAATTACTCTGGCTCCTCCCCCAAGTGACGTACGATCTGCGCTGACAACGCCCCCTCGCAATCCCAGTGCGAGGCCCTCGTGGACGCCGGGTTGGCGGAAATCGTCTTTCTTCCCACAAATCCGGCATATGACGAAAGCCTGACGTATTATTGGTCAGCGACCACTCGGGATGTGAAGCCATCCTGCTTTCTGCAACCGCGAAGTACAGAAGACGTCGCGCAGGCCCTCCGAGCTCTTTCAAAGACCTCCGGGGTTGATGATGTGGCTATCCGCTCGGGTGGTCACTCCCCCTGGGCGTCCAACAACATTGCCGGTGGGGTAACGTTCGATCTCAGCCTGTTCAACCAGGTTGTCTACTCAGGAGATACTGTGAGCATTTATTATGGGATGACATCCTGCCCTTGTGTTGTGGCCCGACATTTCGTCTCTTCCCTCTTTCCTGACCAAGGCTGCGCAATGAAATACTGTTCAACTGACCGAGTATTAGCATGTTGCGTCCATTGGCCCCGGTGCAAAATGGGGCCCGGTCATGCTGGAAATCGAAAAGTACAACCGGACAGTCACAGGAGGGCGTGTAGGGGATGTTGGCGTTGGCGGCCTGCTCCTCGGAGGAGGTTTGTCCTTCTACACGGGGTATGTTGTCATTTCTGACCACCCACTGAAACAAGGACCAAGGTATAGATTGCTGACCGGGACACTAGTAAACGTGGCCTCGCATGTAACGATGTTGTCAATTTCGAGGTCGTTCTCGCCAACGGGTCGGTCATTGACGCCAATGCAAAAGAAAACCCAGGACTATTCAAGGCGCTGAAGGGAGGCAGTAACAATTTCGGCATCGTCACTCGATTTGACATGCTAACCTTTGAAGCCACGCCCGGTGGGATCTATGGCGGTCCGAATTCCTTCGCGTACGACCATAAGGAGAGCTTGTTGAATACATTCGTCAGAATGATCGACATCAACGAAAAGAATATTGCAGATACCGCATTCCTCCTTCTGGTATTCAACAGCCCGGGCCCTGCTTCCATTACGATAATGGAAATTAATACCGACGGACTGGAGAATTCGACGTCGTTTGCACCATTGCGGGATGTTCCAGTGACATTCCGCGATCTTAAGAGACAGACATATGGAGAATTAATCACCGAATATCAGCAAGCTGCAGGTTTCCGGTAAGGTTTCTTTTCTATCCAACGCCCCGTTGTCTTCATTTTGGATATAACTAACTTTTGTATGTAGGAAGGTCTGGTTCACCCTTTGTTTCAAAAACGACGTTGACATAATGAACAAAGCTGCATCACTGTGGGAGGAGCTGACGGCCAAAGCCGAGATTGTGTTTCCCGGAGGCGGCTGGGGTCTGCAGATGGTCTTCCAACCCCTGGCCAAGTTCTACAGCCAGGTTGGCGGCGGCCAAAACGTGCTGGGTCTGGACGAAAGCTTGAACCACGACTCCGTCATCTGGCTTGCAGACGCAACCTTGACGACCTCCGAACAGGAAGCTTACTTCCAAGATGTCATGGGGGACCTCACGGAGAGACTGGAGGCATACACTGTCGAAAAAGGTGGCAATACCCAATGGCGGTACCTCAACTATGCCAATCCGTCGCAAGACCCTTTGAGGACCTACGGCGAGGACAACGTCCGGCTGATGAAGGAAGTGGCGGCTCAGTATGACCCTGATGGATTCTTTCAGGAGAGGGTCTCCTCAGGTTTCAAACTCTCCAAAGTCGATGGTGGTTGGTAAGCAGAACTTGGGACTGATATTAAGTACACATCCCAGCTCCGCACTCCGAGCCCAAGAAACGGATATGTGTACGGAACCTATGTTGATTCAGGCATGTGACTGTATTGTACTGAAACAGAGTAGCTCTGTATATATTTGGTAAGTAAGCGCACTATATCAAACTCGGATCCCACGCTAGCATGTACTATATTTGACCCACTCCGTCAGGGGGTCAACCGAGGCCCGAGAGCTTATCCCCATTCTTTTCATGCAGCTGAGCTGACTCACTGGACCATATGTATTCTACCTATACTGTATCCATGTGCAGCGAGCCCCATGGGGTAAAGCCCCTGTCGAACCCTCCGGCGTCCCGTCTCACAGAGAAAGCCACCACACAATGGACTCATAACGGAACTATAAAAGGAGTAGGCTAACCATGCAGCTGACGATCTCTCGGCCATCTATCTCCCTGCTGCAATAGCGACACCATCATGGCATCCAACATCACGGAACAGACGGCCATCGAAGAGATTGGCCCCGGCCAATTCCGATCCAAGTTCAACCCGGGTCGCATGGGGAATGCCAAGCCCATCGCTTACGGGGGCTGCACTCTAGGCGTGGCCACCAGGGCCGCCTACACGGGCGTGCCGCCCACCCACCACCTCTACTCGCTTGTGGGACACTACCACGGCCCGGCCTCGACAACGGAGAAGCTCGTCTGCACGGTGCACAGCACGCGGACGACCAAGTCCTTCACCACGCGGCGCGTCGTGGTTCAGCAGGCCCAGCCCATCACTACCACCGCCGGCAGCGCCGGGGCGGGACCACAGCAGATGCAGATGCGGACGTGCATGGAGCTGATCGCCGACTTCCACGCCGAGGAGCCCGCGGCACCCCACATGACCTACTCGGCGGCCCCGTCGCGGCCGTACGCGGCGTCCGCCAGCCAATCCGAGACCCCTGTTGTGCTTGAGAGCATCCTCTCCGCCGAGGAGCAGGCCACCGTGGAGCGCAGTCGTGAGGTTTTTGCCCTGAACGAGCGCTTCGTCCAGACGCGCCCCTGCCGCGAGGGTGTCGCGGCCCAGAACTTGAACGGGCTGCTCCGGGCCCGGCCGACGACGCAGGACGCGCTCCCGCTGACGGACCGGACTTCGGCCGAGTGGCTGCGCAACAAGGAGCCGGATCTGGCGTCGCCGGCGGACCAGGCCGCCGCCCTCGCCTTTTGCCTCGACGGCGGGCTCAGCTTCCTGCCCCTGTCCCTGGACCACGGTTGGCTCGAGGACGTGAGCGCGTGCTCGTCGCTCGACTTCGCGCTCCGGCTCATGGAACCCCGCCCCGATTTTAACCGCTGGCACCTCCGGGAGCGCAAGACCATCGCCGGCGGTGCGGGGCGCACGTACTCTGAGGGCCGGATGTGGGATGAGGAGGGGAATCTGATCGCGATCATGTCGCAACAGTCCATCATGCGGCCGAAGCCAGAGAAGGGGCCCCAAAAGGAGAAATCCTCGCGGCTGTAAGCTTTCGGCATGTGAAAGGTGATGGTGGGAGGTTGAGGCGGGGATGAGTACGTGTGGGATAATTACTCTTGTGATAATGACATAGCAATGCGTTAGCGAAAGCTTTGGTGACATTGGCCAGCGAGTTGAACGATATGGAAATCATGCGCATAGAGATTTATATATACTGCTTTATATATACGAGACATGGTAATGCGAAACCCCTTTACGTGCGACGTTGCTTTGTAATACTTGAACAGACCGAGGTGGGCATGCTGCTGTCCGCGTGTTCATGTTTCTCTTGAATGGGCAACCTTCCATTCTGCTTGACGTCCTCCTCCCGATCCAGCGTTTCCTCCACTGTGATCGTCGTCACGACATTCATCTGTATGCCGTTGTCGTCGAGACGTAAGAACTCCTGGCTGGGCGCTTGCGTGGAACCGCTATCGCGCAACCGCGTCTCCCCGCCCATGCGCCACCACCACCACGTACCCTCGTTGCTGCTATTATTGTTGTTACCCTGATGGCGGCCGTGACCTTTGCCGAGATGGTGGACCCCTTTGCTCATGGGGCCCGAGATCCAGACCATGTTGCCGAACTTGCGCCACTCGGGCGTCCTCATGAAGGCGAAGGTGCCCAGCCCGGCATGCTGTATGTCCTCGGGCGTGCTGATGAATATGGTGGTGAGCCAGAGGATAGTGTTCCAGAGGCCGTTGCTGGCCATCATGACGGCGGCGAAGCAGTAGTAGGCGTCCGAGTCGGTCGCGTGACTCTTGCCGCTGCCGCTGCCGCGCAGGCTCTGGCTGAGACGCACAACGGCCAGCGGGATTGTGCACACGACGTAGACGAAGGGATAGACGAAGAATGCTGGATGGTAACCCGAGGGCAGGTTCCCAACATTATCGCCAGCGAGGGAGCCGCTCCCGGGGTTAGGGCGGCGAGACTTTTTGGCGGTAGATCTTCCAAAAGATCAGCGTGTAGAGGAGGCAGGTGTAGGGGATCGAGAACAGCACCCATGCCCAACAAGACCACAGGCGTTCCCTGGGGTATTTGGGATTTACCCAGCACTGAATTCCTTTCGGATTAGTGGTGGATAATGACATGAAGAGAGGAGAACAGTAAGAAATGCGCATACCCAAGTGTTGGCTCTGACATACCAGCCACCAAATTCTTTCCCATTCTTGCCTGAAATGATTGCACCACATACGAGAGCTGTGCAGAAAATCCAGGCCCACAGGTTACAGAGAAAAATGTTCTTGTTCTGTGGCCGAAACCCCCAGACGATAGCCAGGTAGTTGTAGGTTGCCATGAACATGAAAGAGAAACTGCTGACCAATATACCCAGACTGTTGAAGAAGCCCTGTGCCGTGCAGGTGGATGTACCCACGACGATGCCGTTGCGCAACACCCAGGAGAGATTCAGTGAAAAGCCGAGGGTCGTGGTGCATTCTGCGCCGAGTATGCTCATAATGAGAAAGGGGAAAGGGTTTCGGTATGACTGACACCCTCCTCCTGTTGCTGTCGTTGTACGAGTTTGATTTGTGTCCTCGGCGTGTTGGCGGCCATGATCATTTGCGATTGTGTTGGTGCTTCGCGTCGATTCGCTTCGGGCCACTCGAGCATCCGGACCGCTTTCGGTATGTCTCTGGACAGGCATGCTGAAAGACAGGTCCAGAGAAACCTCGGATCGAATAGCCTCGCCCGGACGCCCACACATATGCCGCTGGCGGCGCTGACCCCGACGAATATCGGCAATGGCCTTGTAAGATAGATAGGCGAACAAACTTGCGGCCGAGAAGAACGACACCATTGACACCACCGTCACGGCGATCAGGCCTTTCCGGAGGCTATCTTCGAGAGGATCTAGGGTGTCATTCTGCCAGAACAGAGTTCCATTGCCTTTTTCTCTTGTCGTCATCTCCATTCTGGATGCTATTTGATGGATGCGTTGGTGCTATGAACGTTCCATGTTCACCTCACAGGTTGTCCACCAGATACACAATTCCAAGAGAAGATCATTGGATTGGCGGGTCGTTTATAGAAAGAGCTGTGAATGCAATGGAATCCGAGGCTAAGCATCTATCTATAACAACACAATGTCAAGAGAGATGACCGCAGTTGTGGTCACTTCTTCGGGGAATGACCATCATGACCCCCCACAGACTGTTATCCGAGCCGGGCTCGGTCTTTTCCTCGGTTGCTTGATATTTCCATGATGAATGCGCAAGGGATTACTCATATCTACATGCGAGATATTTGTTTGTTCCGCATCTCCTCGAATCAACGACGAAAGCGACACCTGGGATTCTTACCCACCACCCAGCCTGGCTACACCAGGTCGCTTGCCAACCGGCTCCGGATACCGGACCCTTTTGTGAAAGACTATTCGCCCTCGTTCAATATCAGACTATCGGAAGGGGGACGTTGCACAAAAACTCAGCCTCTCGGGATGGATTACCCTTCTTAGATACGTCAGGGGTTGTCTTGCTTGCCATGTCATTCTTAACAATCCTTCAACAACAGAAATCGGTATGCCTCTTGTTATCACAGAGTCCAGCCGAACCCCTTTTGAACTTGGATGCCACACAATGTTAGCAATTGGCTCAATACCAAAACGCCCGACCCGGTAGCTGGGAAGCACACAGCTGAAAAACGGCACCGCCCTGATCCGTATATCATGTTTCAGGCCAGACATGAACACTTTCGGGCAGTGATTAGTTGCGCAGGGAGTGTGTCATGTGGCTTTCCAATACCTTATTAGGAAATTCCTCTCGTGGCTGATATGCAAGGGGAAATACACTGCTTATTGCCCATAGCACTCCGCACTTTCTGTCTGCACCGCCTATCCGTGCATCGACTGTTTACCGACGGATTGGGTCTTCTCCTTTCTCGAACCTAGCCAGCCAGGGATAATGCACGACATGCAACCTGCATGCTGACTAGTTAATGACACATGATCTAGCTCAGGTTCGGTCGCTACGCTGCTATGGCTATTGGGCCGGGGACCGTAGCTCGCCGACGTTCGAGCTTGCTGTCTAATGCCTCCACGGGCTGGGCCCAAGTAAGGGATGGCAGCAAAGTATATTACTTATTTACTTTAAGCGGCTGGAAAGCCATATAGAGCTGAAGCCATAAGCGAGACGGAGATAGCGAAGACGACGCAACACGAACGGCGAGATGATGGATCGGTCCGGTTTAGGCCTGCCGCCTTGGCCGTTCGGAGGTCGGTGGAAGCCTATTGTTGGATCATCACACGACTTCCTCCTGGCGCTTCGAAGCGAGCACCCACATGTCCTTGTGCACCAAGAGCCCGCCAAAGCTGCCTTCCGTCCAGGGCTGATCTGGCCGCGCAAGGGACAAGTCAAAATTTCGCACCAGCTACGCCAGTCGATTAGTAAACAGTGATCAGCTCGGAGCAAAAATTCTCAAAAGGGATGAAGGAGACGAGAAGAAAGTCATGGAACTTTTCAAAAGAAAAAGAATACTGACTTCGAAGATGACCTTCCCAATCTCCATCGTGGCTATGAACTTGCCCATGCACTGGTATCTGCCAGTGCCGAATGTGAGCTCGTGAACGCGGTTCATGTTCGCCAACTTCCCCTCGTCTTCGTCCTGGAGCCAACGTTCTGGTCGGAAGCTCGCGGCGTCTTCGCCGAAGATTCCCTTGTCGAGGCGGTGCGTCCACACGGAGTAGAGGATGTTGGTGCCACCGGGGATGAAGATAGACCGGCCGTCGATGACGACAGTGTCCCCGCCATCCGGAACTCGTTTCGGGGACGCATTGGTGACCGGCGCGTGGATGCGCATGGATTCCTTGATGACGGCTTGCAGGTACGGTAGCTTGCGGACCTCCGCGTCCGAGACGATTGCGTCAGTTGAACTTGACTGCGTGCCGGGTCGAAGGGTGTCGATCTCAGACTGCAATTTCACGTAGACACGCTTGTGCGTCATCAAGTACAGCAAAATGACCGTGATGGCCGAGGCCGTGGTGTCGGCCCCGGCCACCATCTGCAGCGTCGTCTCGGAGAGAATCTGGTCCTCGGTGAGGCCGTTTCGGAAGAACGAGGCGATCATGTCGGACCGCTTGTCGTTGGCGGCGTCGCGCTCGCGGCGCTCCCGGATGATGTCGCGCGCGTTGGCCAGGAGCCGGCCGAACCCCGTGGCGTCCTTCTCCGACGGGCCCACGTAGCGGGCGACCAGGGGCAGATGGAGGAGCCTGTACAGGCCAGTACCGAGCGAGAAGTTGAAGAACCACATGCCATCTCCAGTCGAATGGGCGATGCCATCGACATCTTTAACCGCCCGGAGGTGGCCAAAGGGCTTGCCCCAGCTGATGGCGCTGATGATGTCGAGGGTGAGGTACTGGACCTTTTCGGTAAAGTCCATGGGCTTCACCAAGGCGTCGGTGGAAGTGTACGAGGAGCGGATCAGATGCACAAACTCGGCAACATGGATATCAATCGACTTCTCCAAACCAACGTTCTCCTTTCCTGAATACTGTTGCCATCCAAGTTTTGGCCAGGGTTAGCAAGCTCGTGCTCGGCTTTTGTTCTTGGACATCTAGCTTACCCCTGACGCCATCCGCTGCCTCAAGTCCGTATGCTTCGCCTCGTCCATCTCACTAAATACATGGTCTACATCTACCCGGTGTCGAGTGGGTCGGTAGAACCAGCTGGTTCTACTGTAGGGGGAGCGGACCGCATTCATACGCACGATAAGCTCGGGTGAAGCCGTGATCAAGTCATTCGGCCCTACCCGAGCAATGGGTCCTTTGGCGTACAGTGATGTTCAGTCTGATATTCCAGTCGTGGGGTAATCTATAACATGGTTTGTGCAAGCTTACCATACTTCCTGCATGCCTCGTCATATCTCAGATGTGACTTCAGGCTCAGAATAGCCCAGACGTGCCACAGCTCAGACCAGCCAGAGCTCCAGGGGCCCTCGAATGAGCTGAGGCGATAGTAGGCTCGGATCTTCTGTAGTAAATAGACTCCTAATACGACCGCTGCTATCATCCAGCGATGTTCATAGACTGAGGTGGCAATATCCATGTCGGTATTGTCTTGTTTGGTGATGGAACAGTATGTCTTGTGGTCCAGTAAGGTCAATCAGGGGAGAAGAGGAATTCGGGAGCGAGGGGTCAGGATCAAATATGACGCGCGACCAAGGCAAGTCAATATATCGGACACATAGTTACTAGTACCATAATATAGATGCCCGAGTCGTATAACATGCAGCCAAGCGATGGATTGGAGAACATCCAATCAACGATACTACCCTGATCACTACAAGCAGCCTTATTACTGGAGGATTCCCAGATTAGCATGCCAATCACAAACGGCAGGGTGCATCTACTGCCGTTGTGTCTTCGTCCTGTTCGCCCGTCATCACATGGGTCGCTTTTCGCATAGTGAGCAGAGGATGGGATATCATGTTACTGGAGAGGTTGCAGTTGGCTTGCAACTCGAAGTCATGTTGGGATGAGTCGTCTTTGCATCGGAAGCCATTGATCACAGGCGCAATCATCGCCGGTCTTCTGGCTCTGGCGTGAGCATTGGAAGTCATAATTCCAAGGGCAGGTTATAACATTTGTGGGAGTTGCGACAAAATGTGAGGCCAATGTTTGCGACTTGAGTGGAAGGGTTACAAGCCTTTTCGGGATGCCCCTAATCGAAAGTCCACGGGAACCCTGCCAAGTCCCGCGTGGCTTTCATCAAGCCAACGTCAGCACTAGAAGCGAGACAAAATAAATACCCGATAACGGCATCGGCCTACTTGCAGACATGAACGGACGACACCAATGGTAGTCTAATTAGTACGAATACTATCCTGCTGAATACGGAAACGGAATTCGTGTGAGCCCACCCCTGACCATGAAACTCCTGATACCAGAATGCTGATACTGCCATGATTCATAATTCATAATGGACTTGTCCACTCTAGACGCCTATGATTATATGATCAATGTACACATGCCCCTCCCACCCCAGGGCGCGGCTCCTTTTCATACGGGCCGCGAAAGGGTCCTAACGCCAGCGACCACGTCCCGTAGTCGTCTTGTTCCGTGCGTCCTCAAGATTCTTCTTGAAGTCGCCGTAGAGAGCTTTCACGACGCCGGATGCGTCCCAACCGCCGACAATCCTGTTGGCCAGCTTGTTGCGCTTCTTGGGTTTCAGCTTCTCGCGCTCCTTAAGCTTGTCCGCCTTCATCCAGCCTTCCTTCTCGAGCTGATCCTCGACCCACTCCTTCAGCGCATACTTCCAGTGCAGCAGGCTGTGTGCTGTCTCGGCGTTGCTGCAGCAAGTCGAGCCCACAACCCACTGCTTGTTGGTAGGGGGCAGCGAGTTGCCTTGCGAGTCGATCGAGGCGTGGTCGTCAATCTCGTCGTCATCCTTATCAGATTCGGAGTCGGAGTCCGACTCGATTTCGTCCAGCGTATCTTTTCTATATGGTGTGCCTTGGAACTCGATGCGCCAGGTCGCCGGGTGTCCACTACGACCGCATGCTTCACAAATTTCGTACTTTCCCGTATCGCCGGCGTCCATTTCGTATGTATCAATTTTCGGTCGGCCGCGAAGAGCTCGGTAGAATTCGGCTTTCCATACCGAGCTGGTGAACTTCGAGGAAGCCAGGCCACGAACTTCATCATCCAACTTGCGCCAGGCGTTGGCGTATACGGGATCTTTCCGGTCGAAACGGGGATTGATGCGATTATGTACGAGCCAATCCACTACAAATGGAAACTGATCCTTCAACGGCAGCGTTGCCTGGGCAGTAAACTCCAAGGGAATACTGACGTCGGGTGCGCCTAGAGGCCCATCTTCATCTGATTCGATGAAATCGTCCAGATCACTGTCTTTTTCCTCGTCACTGCTTTGTTTGGACGCTTTCTTGGGTGGTTTTGACTTCTTGGCGGACTTTTTCGAAGGAGGCGGAACTGCCTCAACGTCAACCTCATCGTCGTCATCTTCAAACTCCTTCAAGGCTTGCATTCCTTCGTCGCTATCAGTGTCGTAGAGTCCACGTTTCTCGCCACCGTCTTCGGATTCCGACGATGTGAGTTGCTCAATTTTTTCGCCGGCTCTTCGACGTCTGAGCAATTCCATCTTCTTCTGTTTGTCACTTCGATGGCCTTTTGGGCCGCTTAGTTGGCGATGATGGCGGGTGTTGACTTAGTGTACCTTTTCTGGTGACAAGTTTCCTAGCCGACTTTGTGGGGGATTTGATGGGCTGATTGTCTGATGAACTGTCATCGGTGTTTGGTCGGCGTGGCTGCGAACTATGGCCGATCTTTCTCCTCTTTGCTGGAGACAGAACGACCAGTTCATCGTCTTCATCAGAGTCCAAGTTGATGACTGGAGCGCGTCGACGCAATGAGCTGGAAGGTACGGGCACATCGTCCTCTTCCTCATCGTCGTCATCGGATAGTACAGTGCGGTTCAGTCTCGTAGACACTGATTGAGAAGAGCGTGGTGGTAGAATCTGGTCAAGCGATGGCAGTTCATCTTCATCGTCAGAGCTATCGCCATACAGGACTGCACCTTCTATGGCGACTTCCTCATCAGATGAGTCTGCTACGACACCGCGGCGACGCTGGCTACTTGTAAATCTGGGCATAAAGCTTGCGCTGGCGACGGGCTGACTGGCGCTGACGTTGCCTGCTCGCATCTTGTTGTGAGAATTTGATCTGGCAGGTTGGGAAACGAATGCAAGATGATGTGTGAAATATGTTGCTCTTCTGGGAATAATTGTACAGGTGATGGAGTCCTGCTATAAGATACAATAACTGGGGCATTGAAATCTTCGACTGGGACAATCAAGTTGGATTTGATTCAACCAGAAGAAGACAAAAGAAGGCAGGTGGGAAGGGGGAAAAGCCATACCAGTTGTTTCCGAGATTGTCTTCTGAGTGCCATGGGAACGCTTCAATCTCACTGGGTTCAAGGGCGACGAGCGTGACGACATGGCCGGCTGATTTGAATACCTTATCCTAGCGGGCGACATGCGCTGATCCGGCGAGCTGGATGCACCGGTCGGCTCAAAGGTCAGGCGTGCCTGCCGCTTTCTTTTGGTGGCTGGCATATTATCCTGGAGTGATTACGGAGCACCCAGGTGATAGTTTTGTAATGCGAGGGAGGAAAAGTAGATTGAAAAAGCACTAACACCTCGAATGCGTGCTGCTGGGTGTTCGGTACAAAGAATGCGCAACTTGGAGCAAGCGACGGGAAGTGTCGCTGACAACGTCTTTTTCAACCAAGCATCACTGAGACATGGCAGGTGGGTCGATTGCAACTCCAGTCAGCTATGCTTCTGTCCGTAGATAATTGATGATTTAACCTCATCTCATCACGTTGAATGCAGCCTAGCTTTGCCTAGATCGCGACGAGGACCATGAGCTTACGCGCAGTCACGTGAAAGTGATCAACTTGATTCCTTACAAATGCAGTGTTTATTAGGATATCTGGTAAGCAGCTACGCCACACCTAAGCCACTATAAGGTGGTACGCCTTTGAGGCTCACATCCTGTACGTGTAATACCGTATCTATCCGCAAACGGCTTCCTAGAGAAGCACGACACCAATTGGTTCAATCCAATCTAGAGCATACCAAATTTCTCCTACGAATTTGCCCGACAGCACACTCGTCTGGAACACAATCCGTTTCATTTTCCGAGCGTCTTATGGTATATCAAGGCCAGCCTATGAGTAGTCTTTCAATTGGCCATTTATTTATTTGAAGCAAATATGTGCAACGTACCGGGTCGATGGGTTGAATTGGATGTGGGTGGGGTTGGTCGAGCTCTTGGTCTCCAGTTGGATTGACCAAACCACCAAGATGCGACGAGATAGCCATGTTGAGCTTCACGAACACCAAAAGTCGCGCGGAAAAAAGACAATGTGACTGACGTGGGGTAATCTAGCCTTTCAGCAATGCGATGAACCAGAAATGAAGAGAAGAGGTTCTGGAATGGCCATTCAATCGATGAACGGACTTCGAGTCGCCTTATATAGGTGATGGGAGACAGGTTGAGGATCAAGACGATAGTTTCTCTTGTACCATGGACAAGCAAGAGACCGACGCATTCAGTCACCGAAGAGCACCTTTTCATGTCTGGATACCTTGATTGGATAACACTCGGCTCACTGCGGTCGCCCTGCGATGGCAAACGAGGACATGGTTGTATCAGTAACCTCTAGTAATATTGTCGGTCGGTCGTGTCACTATTCCGCACCTAGTGGCATTCAAAGAAGACACACATAAGACCTAAAAGGGAAAAATGCTTCGTATTTGTGGTTTACAGAAGGGCGAGCCGACTGTGATCCGCCGGAGGTGGTTCATTTGAGGCCCAGAGGGAATGGGTTATGAGTTGTATTTACTGTCCATAGCCAAAGGCTTTGTCAGTCTCGTAGTTGAGATAATATAACCCTTAGTGAAATCCCAGGGCCTAGGAAAGGGTTCTGTGCTGTGATATTAGTCTCCCCTCCGTCTCCTATAACCTGCACAGTCGGTGCATGTGAATTGATTTGCTTTGTGGGGATATCTTGGGTGTGTAAGTGGCCATATACTTCAAAAAATTATAATCCAGGTCACCCTTGATATTATAGCTCACGTAATGTGAGATCAAATTGTAATGCCTTAGGAAAATATAAGTGCAATTGGGATGTAGTTATTGAATATGTATATATCTAAATTTCAGTACAGGCCAATATCTTTCAGGTAAAGCCGTGGTGAGGTCGCGAACTGACAGCTGGGTGGCAGTCATCGTTGTTTTCACATCCACCGCACCAATACCTCAATGTAGCACATTCAGGGAATGCCAAGGGGAGGCCTCTAAGCATGGCCTATGAAAAATCCAATTAAAAGGCTTTATCCCGTTCGCTGAATCAACTTTGGCTTTTTGAATATTGCACAACGCCGACTGATGAAATGCTGGTGGTATTGCTCCTCATCGGGGTAGCTGTCGCACTCGCTCCCCAAACCCCTGAATCATACAGATTCAGCCAATCTCCAATGTAGCTGTGTCGATGTTTGGTGTCTCAGATATTCCCCGAAACTTCCTGGAAAACACATGGTATCTGGATGAATCTATACTTTAATGAGTAAAACTATAACTACGTTATATTACATCACGTTGGCCGCAGGTTGAGTTGGCGATATAAGAAGAGTAAATAATTGAAGAACTTCTCATGTAGTACGAGTGATCAATCAGATCATGTGTATTTCGGCAATTCCTTGACTTTTTGGACTCGCTTGAAGCAACATGCACGAGAATCATATCTACATCAGGCATCGTCTTACATCTTAGTGCTGGCTTCAACTGACAACACGAAACAAAGGTCATCGTAAGATTTTACTATTACTATTTACGTCCCAGCTGTCCAAGATTCGTCTCGCGCTCTCAGCTGAACTGCTGCACATATGCCTTGCGGTGCTCGTTCTCATCCAACTCGTTGCTTCGGTTCAGGGGCGTCCACTTGGGCTCGTCCTTGAACAGACGCATGGCCTGGATGTACTGCAATTGGTGTTAGATGCGGAAGTCTAGTAAAAAGCCTTACATTCCCAATATCATGGGCAGATGTTACTTACGTTGCTCTCGCTAGTAGTGAATCTGTGGTAAATGCCAGGCGGCAAGATGATCAGGTCGTCCTGTGTGTTGATGATGTTATCAGCAAACCGCAAGCCATACATACTACTGGTTCTTTCGCTCGCCTCTGAGCCTCGCAACACAACTGCACAAACATACCTTCTCCAGGTAGATCCTCATCCACTCGTCGCCGCGGCTGCGGACATCGAAGTAGCCAGCGCCGTCGCGGATGTAGCGGATCTCCTCGTCCTCGTGCAGGTGCTCGGAGAAGAAATTCTTGACCTTCTCCTCGTAGACGTCGCCCATCTTCTCGGGGCTCACGGTGATCTCGTCGCGATTGCGGTACCCCCGCTCCGCGGCCAGCTTGTCTACCGTGGCCAGCGTCGGGTGCCGTGAGTAGGTCACGCCCACAGCGGCCAGCTCGGCCTCGCTCAGGGCGCGGCCGCTGTCGTGGGGAAGGCGCTGATCGCCCTGATGATTATGGTGGCCATGGTTAGAAAAGGGGGCACGAAGCAAGACGGAGCGCAGGAGAGGGATCTTAGGGGCAAGGGCAATATGAGATGACCAAGCTGGACAGGAAAAGGCTTCAAGTGGTTGAAATTCATCCACAAAGTCAAAAGTGGAGATTGCAAAGGGAAAAGCCACGATGGTAAGATGAATATCTCACGATGTGTGTAATAGGTTACGACGCGAGTGGGTTGAAGTTGCGCCGCGAACTATGACGATGCGGGGTTTTCAAGGACGTGCAAGTCCCTCATCGTTCGTTTCAGACAACTTACCTCGACGTTATCATACCAGTAAGCCTTCATCTTGTTGGTGGTTTTCTGATTTCTTTTTCCTGGGTATCAAAACACTGAAGCAAAAAGTTGTCGTTTCGGGAGTACGGCGGAAGCTTGAACGTAGGGGTTCTTCACATGAAAAGCAATAATCGTCCCTCGTCTTGAATATAGAAAAACAGAGACCCTCAGAATAGTGCTTGCATATTGCCCCGCCTGAGCACGCCATTAGCGTTGATTCAACCGGCTGGTGACGTCGGTGGGGCACAGGCCGAATCAGTTATGCCCATGACTAGACGGGTTATTGTCAGCAAGGTGCTTGTTCAACACAGCACCGGCAGGTTGACTATCGGAAATAACAAATATTGTTGATATAAGGCATCATCTGTACTGCAACGAGATCGTGACCGGTACTGAAGCAGCTCATGTCTTACTTTTGACAGCGATACCCTTGGTAGAGAATGTTGTATTCGGTACCCCTGTTAACCAACCAGGCTGAGTGTGGTCAAAACCTCATTGGTTTATTATTTGGGACAGGCCGCGAAGCAGCGGAGCAGAGTAGCAGGCAGGAGGCTTCAGAGAGCTAGAAGCTATCAATCATTGATTTATTCTCTGTATTCGTATACCCACCGTAAAGAGAAACGAACGCGCGTCAACACTCGTCCTTCGAGCACGGCGCCATTGTAATAAAAACCCAACCTTTTCTAACGCCGTAATGGATATCCCCTATGCAGCCCTTGCCATGCCTCGACATCGTGAAATTAGAACTCAAACGCTCGCAGGAATCGAATGCTGATTTGCTAAGGCCCTTTATCGGACCTCCGCAGCTGCCAGATCGGGTCCGCCACCAACGGCAAATTCGTTATCAATAGCAGTGGCGGCTTCTTCGCGCGGACGGCCTTCAAAGATTCTACGCCACCAGCTCGGGGGTCCAGAGGCCGCGAGCCATTGTGCATCGGGGGTAGACGTCGGTGAAGAAATACCAGATGTGGCCGATAACTACACCCATGATCTCGTCCTTAGGAATCGTTCCGTGCATAACGAGGCTGAATCCCATCAATACCCACGGAAGGTACGGAGCGGTGAATACGAGAAGGCCCAGGAAGCTAAGCCGGGTGTCGGGGTTCCGGCGGGACCAAATGTACACCATGATGGAGGATAGAGGGTGCCCGAGGAACGGCATGGCGACAAGCGGCGACAGGACAAGAAGAAATGCCATCGAGTACATGAGCAGCCAGGAGAAATACGCCGGCGATCGACCGGAGGATTCTTCGAGAAGTCGCGAGTAGCGTTGAAGGAAGTAGACGTGGAATAAGAGGTCGAGCGAGAACGGTCCGAAGTAGAGGAATGTCGTCAACATGCGCCAATACTGTAGGGCATTGTTAGAGACCTGCGCAATCGGGGAACATATATACAGGGGTTTAACTTAGAAGAAAGCTTACCTCTCCCTTGGTGAAAACGGTGCGGACACTATAGAACAGCTGGTATGGCGAAACCATCTGACACTGGACAAGGGCGCTTGTCAAGACGGTGGCTGTTGTCCACCACCGTGTGCAGATGGGCATTTCCCAGAACCAAGCCTCTAGAGGGTTGCGACCGCCGTCGCCGGGGATCATTTGATCCATGATGAATTGCTGGTGTTGGTAGTTGAAAGTAGTGGTATGGAGGTGTTGAGGTTGTATAGGTCGATAGTTGGTACGGAGCCTCGGCGGAAGATAAGACAGGCCTAAGGTCAGAGTGACGATTGGTTCGGTGGGCGCGGAAGTGCTTCAACAAACAAACGAGCGTCTAGAAATGCGCAAGAGTAGACAATGATGGGAGGAGGGGAAGCAATGGTGTGCAATTAGTCCTATGAAGGAAGCAGTGGCGAGTGGTATCTATCGCATGTCTTTTCTGTGACTCTCTAATTGCCGATGGGTGTGATCTGGCTTCTATGCTGGATGGCTGTGATGGAAGTAAGTCGAACTAACTCTGCGGAAGTCGGGTGGTACTCAACTCAATGGCGGCCAACTCATCGGTTCGGAGTTCACTAATCTACCAAGAGGACAAGTTGAGGGTGGTGGGATGTTGCACAACTTTGTGTCAGGGTCTAGGGGAAGTGTTGTGCAAACCGGCTATGTTATGCCCATGCAAGGAAGACATACATAAATTCAAGGGGTCCTTTTTTAGCGCCACCAGCCACTGAGTATCCGTGGCTGTAATTAAATGAATCCACTAATCAGGTCAAGCTTGTTCAATTAAAATGAAAAGGGAAAGGTTGGGTGGGCCCGACACGGGAAAGCGCGACAGGGAGCGCGTCGTTTCGTGATGCGCCCATTGCAATGATGGAATCCCATTACCAGCCACTCTATTTTGTTGCGAATTCCTCCCTTTCATAAGCTCAGTCACTGCCAAATGTCTGAAGCCAGATCTATTGTTCCTTTTTCCTTTCTACTTATATTCTGATTGCTACCATCCATCAACGAGCTCGACAATACCTTTTCCTTTGTGCTAGGGGCCTGTCGACTCTTCCAACTTTCTCTTGGTGGCCCGTTGCAGCAAATTTCCATCCGTCATTGTCGCAACTGCTGTCGCGCCACACAATTGGATTTCGCGACTCTGCTCTTCTGAACGCTTTGTTCGCAAGAATCGAACTCGCATTACACACTTTTCCGGGCAGGCTTTTCTTTGCCTGGCAGCCCATCAACTGCACATGACAGGCCGCGGTAGAGGCCGGGGGCGTGGTGGACGCGGAGGAGGTGGAGGAGGCGGAGGACGGGGAGGCGTCGGCGCAGGCAACGCACCTGCAGTCCAGCGTAAGTTTCCAAAGCCGCTCTCTGAATCGCATTGATCATGATACTAATGCGACTCTCCAGCCGGCGACCCAATCCCCATTCCCCGGAGGCGACGGTACAGACCGGGCACCAAAGCCCTCCGAGAAATCAGAAGACTCCAGTCCAACACCGACCTATTATTACGAAAACTCCCCTTTGCTCGTCTTGTAAGCAATTCCTGCGCCATACATGCTTATGTGTGGTTATAGCGGTCACTAACCCGTAAGTTTTTAGGTGCGCGAAGTTGCTCTGCAGTTCCTACCCCGAGACGAAGGCATGCGATGGCAATCACAAGCGATCATGGCTTTACAAGAAGCCGCCGAAGCCTTCCTCGTACATCTCTTCGAGGACACCAACTTGTGTGCCATACATGCCAAGCGAGTCACAATCATGCAGAAGGACATCCAATTGGCGAGGAGAATCCGTGGCGTCTGGGGTGGCATTGGCTAAGACTCGGTCTGGTGTGGTTGTGAGAAAGAAAAACGTGATACCCATGCTGCTTGGTGTTGCCTTGCAGCCGGCGGAGTTCGGATTGCTTTTACTGTGTACAATTGTAAGGGAAAGGTTCGCGAAGGCGTTAGGGGTTGGATCTTTTAAGACTCGGTCAACAATATTGATCTTGTTGTTCTAGATCGTTGCGAGCTCGCGAGTCCTCTGGGTTTCAAATCTTCGCCCACAAGACACGAGAGTTTTGAGAAGAAGTAATAAAACAAACACAACCTTATAGGTTGGCTGCTTCAAACAAATATTCCTGTTTTCGTTGGTTTTGTTACACCGCGTAGTACTGCGTGCCACTATTCTCTAGTTTCAGAGACCGTTAGCGGACTGAACGGTAGCTTCGTCGCCATGGTCGATCTCAAAGGGAGGAGCCATTGCTGAGTTTTCGGATTCTCGTTTTCGAAGGCGCACCACCCAAGTGGCGTATACTAAATGGCCGAGAAAGTATTTGAATAGAAAGCCATTGGCCGGCGACGTTATCATTACCATCCAGTACTCCGTATACTCCCCTTCATTGCTCCGTAGTGCGGCTACGGAGGCCAGGGTCTCAATGAGTTACGTGCGCCAGAACACTCACTGGATTTCACTGGATTGTAATATCACCCGATGCCAACACTGAGTAACACAGGTACGTGGTACTGGGCAGATACTGGGTACTCCGTACTAAGAAACTCGAACTTACGCTACACGGTTCTGCCAGTTTCCACCGCTCCCCCACCAAAGCTTTGAGAATTGACCCCTCGGGTCCTAGTGCCCCGCGATTTGGCGATTGACTCACCAGAGGACCACCCAGTGTGAAGTTGGGCGACTTATTGCTTTGCTTCCAGGTTTTCTTTCTTTCTGGGATACTCATCAGCACCCAACGAAACCATGGCGGACGCAAATAAGATCGTCGAAGGCCTCCAGAACGCCACCTTGAAGGATCTCAAGGGAACCGAGAAGCGAGATGCTCTGATCGCCATCGAGAAGAAGTACCAGCAGCAATGGGAGAACGCTGGTCTCTTTAACGCCGATGCTCCCTCAACGTCTGATATCCCCCTCAACTCCATCACTCCTGCCGAGCTCCGAGAAAAGCATCCCAAATTCTTCGCAACCGTTGCCTTCCCATACACGAATGGACGTCTTCACGTTGGTCACGCCTTCTCATGGACCAAGGTCGAGTTCCATGTCGGCTATGCCCGCATGAAGGGCCTCAATGTCCTGTGGCCGCAAGGATACCATTGTACCGGCCTTCCCATCAAGGCTTGCGCAGACAAGCTGGTTAAAGAGGTTGCGAAGTTCGGTCAAGAGTTCGAAAAATACAGCGAGGAGGATGAGCCAGTGGTCGAAACCGCGGCTCCTGCCAAGAAAGAAAAGGAGGATGTTACCAAGTTCACAGCTAAGAAGGGCAAGGCCAATGCCAAGGCTGTCAAGATGAAGTACCAATTCCAGATCATGCAGGCCATGGGTATCCCAATCCAGCAGATTCACCTCTTCGCAGACCCTGCTTACTGGCTCGAATACTTCCCACCCCTCGTCAAGCACGATCTGACCAACTTCGGCTGTCGTATCGATTGGAGGAGACAATTCGTCACCACCGACGCGAACCCTTACTTCGATGGCTTCGTCCGATGGCAGATGAACCGCCTCCGAGAGCTGAGCAAGATCAAGTTCGGAAAGCGACACACTATCTACTCTATCAAGGACGGTCAACCCTGCATGGATCACGACCGAAGCGAAGGAGAGGGTGTTAACCCCCAGCTCTATGTCGGTATCAAGATGCGTGTTCTTGAATTTTCCGAGAAGGCTCAGGCTCTGAAGAGCAAGCTTCCAGAGGGCGCCAAGATCTATCTTGTCCCGGCCACTCTGAGAGCCGAGACCATGTATGGACAGGTAGCCTGTTTTGTATCGCCCAAGATCACATATGGAGCGTACAAGGCCAACGAGAATGAGTACTACATCATTACCGAGAGAGCCGCTAAGAACATGGCCCACCAGGAGATCTTCGCCAAGGAAGGCTCGATCGAGAAGGCAGCCGACATCCCGGGTTCTGACCTGATTGGATCCCTAATTGACGCTCCTCTGAGCTTCCACAAGGAGGGAGTCCGCGTCCTGCCAATGGAGTCTATCCTTGAGACCAAGGGAACTGGCGTAGTTACATGCGTTCCTTCAGATTCCCCTGACGACTTTGTCATGATCAAGGACCTCGCCAAAAAGGCCGAGTACTATGGCATCCAGAAGGAGTGGGCTGAGCTCGAGATCTTGCCTATTATCCAGACACCCACCTCAGATCTCATCGCTGAAGCCTTGGTGAAGAAACTGAAGATCGCGTCGCCCAAGGATGCGAAGCCCCTGAAAGAGGCCAAGGAGCTCGCTTACAAAGAGGGCTTCTACCAGGGACACATGCTGGTGGGAGACTTCAAGGGTGCAAAGGTTGCCGATGCGAAGCCCAAGGTGCGGTCTCAGCTTATCGATGCCGGGCTGGCCTTTGAGTACGCTGAACCTGAAGACCGGGTTGTCAGCAGAAGCGGTGACGAGTGTACTGTGGCGCTCATGGAGCAGTACTACCTTGACTACGGCGAGGACTCATGGCGCGCACAGGTTGTTGAGCACGTCAAGGAGGGTCTCAACACCTACTCAAACGACACACGTAACGCTTTCGCGGGTGTCCTCGACTGGCTCAAGCAGTGGGCATGTGCGCGAACCTACGGTCTGGGATCCCGCCTTCCTTGGGCACCTGAATACCTGGTAGAGAGTTTGAGTGACTCGACAGTATACATGGCCTACTATACCGTGGCTCACTACCTTCACAGCGACAACTTCGGCCGAGAGAAGGGCAAGGGCAACATTGCACCAGAACAGATGATCGACGAAGTTTGGGATTACATCCTTTGCCGCACAGAGCTTACCGACGAGGTCCTTGCTAAGTCCAGGATTCCCAGGGAGACCCTGGAGGCGATGCGCCGCGAGTTCTCTTACTTCTATCCTCTGGATATCCGTGGCAGCGGCAAGGATCTTATTCCCAACCATTTGACTTTCTTCCTGTATAACCACGTCGCCCTTTTCGACAAGGAGTGGTGGCCCCGAAGTGTTCGAGCCAACGGACACTTGCAGCTCAACGGCGAGAAGATGTCGAAGAGTACTGGCAACTTTATGACGCTGGATGATGGTATGTTATCTTATGTTCTCATCGGGTTTAGTTTACTAACATATAACCTTAGTCGTGAAGAAGTATGGCGCGGATGCCTCCCGAATTGCTCTGGCCGATGCTGGCGACACTATTCAAGACTCCAACTTCGTTGAGGACGTCGCCGATAACACTATGTAAGCGGCGATACTACCAGTCCAATCAAATGAGTGAATGCTGACCCCGATGTACTATAGTCTTCGACTTCACACTCTCAAGGACTGGTGTGAGGAGATGGCTCAGAGCCAGGAGCTTCGGACGGAGATGAACGAGTTTGACGACCCGCTCTTCGACAACGAGATGAATGCACTCATCAACGAAGCTAAGCACCACTACGATGAGACCAACTACAAGTCTGCTTTGAAGTCTTGCTTCTTCGACCTCGTCAACGCCAAGGACGTCTACAGAGCTGCATGCGGTGCTGCGAGTATCCCGATGAACAAGGATATAGTCATGAAGTACATCCGACTTCAGGCTCTTTCCCTCACTCCAATTGCGCCTCATTGGGCTGAGTACATCTGGACGGAGGTTCTCAAGGAGCCCAAGACCATTCAGCTCGCGAGATGGCCTGAAGTCCCGGCAGCTGACCCCAAGCTCAGCGCAGCCCGTGCCTACGTCCTTACTACTCAATCCAACGTGACATCGGCCGAGTCTGCGCAACTCAAGAGGCTTGCCAAGGGCAAACAGGCCAACTTTGACCCTAAGAAGCCTAAGAAGCTCACGATCTTCTCCACAAAGTCTTTCCCAAAGTGGCAAACACAATGTATCGAGATTCTGAAGGAGACATGGGATGTGAAGACCAACACACAGTCTTGTACTGACAAGGAGCTGAGCGGCCGCATCGCCAAATTGGGCAAGGTCAAGGATGCTATGCCTTTCACTCAGCGCCTGAAGAAGCGACTCCGCGACGGTGAGCCTGCCAGCGTGGTGATGGAGCGACAGCTTGCGTTTGACGAAGCCAAAACCTTAGTGCTCATGGTGCCCGGCCTGAAGCGAGCAGCTGGTCTTGCAGATGTGAGTGTGATCGAAGTATCCGAGGATACCAAGAAGGGAACCGATCTACTGAAGGGTGGCGAGTTGGACATCACGTCCCAGGTGGCTGAGCAGGCGGTACCTGGTCAGCCTACTTTCTTGTTCGAAAATGTAGAAGCTTAGATATACTAAGAGACTACCCCATTTAAGGGAAATGAGAAGAAACACTAGACAAATATATATCACGAAGCAGTTCATATGCCTGATTGACTAAAGTGTAAGTTGCACGCTGGACAAAACGGGGATCCTGACGGAGAACCCATCATTATCAGATCGATCTAGGTTATTCCTTCCTCATAATCACGGACCCTGGCTCAATCATTGGTCTTGCAGGCAATATGGTTTAGGCACTCGCGTACGTTTATGGAACCATTTTGGGAGCGCGCGAGATTTACAAGCCAGAACTCGGGATTACTGATGACATCACGCACATGAGATTTATCGTCGAGGACATACTGCGCGAGATAGCGAGTGTCCAATCCCAGCGGACCCGATGGGCTCGCAAGTTCGACTCGGTCCGCAAGCCAGGCATGACGAAGTGGAAGGAACAGGACATCGCCCAGTTGTTGTCGTGTCTGCTGTCGCTGGAGAGCAGGCTTAATGGCTGGTGGACTTGGCTATCTTGGTAAGTTCCATGAATTTTCTCGTCTTCCTTTTTTTAATTTTTTTTTTTAGCTCATTATAGAAAAAGGAAAACATAGTCTGATGTCTCTACGAATGCTTCCACTGTCTATAGGAAAACTGTGATGCTATATATACCACAATCACATCGACATAGCTAGATTATGCAAAGCTAATACATCTCGAGTATCGAATGCGACAAGGTTGTCATCCCGGTTAAATCCAATCGTCTCGGGGGACGAAAGCAGCATGCGGGGCTAGTGCGACTGACCCATCAACAAATGCTAGGCCAACCGTTAGATGAACATCTCTGTGACTGTAACTCGTGTATGCTACCGATTTCCACTAATGACACCAACTTGAAGCCGGCGAAATACCATAAATTTGATCTTCTAGAATTGATAGGAATGATAGAACAGTTTGGCCGTTGAAGACAAATCTGGGTTGGAAATGTGGTGATGGATGCGAAGAGCTCATCCGAGGTGGCTCACACCTCGCCAGATAGTAGCATCGCTCCTCCGCGGCCCAAGCTGCTGCTACCCGCCAGTTGCGACCCTCCCATGCCAGATACCCCAAGAAGGCAGCTTGTATGGATTGTGAGTATATCCCACTCCTAGCACAACATCTGCTCTAATGCAACTTATTCCAGGTGTTTGGTGGCACCGGCCACATGGGCCGGTCGCTGGTGAAGTGTGCCCTATCGCGCGGCGACCTCGTCACCGCCGTCGGCCGCACGTTTGAGACGAGCCCCGAGGCCATGTCGCAGCAGCACCCGGGCCCCAACAGCCTGGGCCTCCTCTGCGACGTGCGCGCGCGTGATAGCGTGGCGCGGGTGGTCGAGCGCACGCGGCAGCACTTCGGCCGCGTCGACGTCGTGGCCAACTGCAGCGGCTACGGCGTCATCGGCGCCTGCGAAGACCAGGACGATCACGAGATCCGTAACCAGTTCGAGACCAACTTCATGGGCACCCTGCACATCATCCAGGCTTCGCTCCCCTACTTCCGCGAGCAGCGCGGCGGCCGCTATCTCATCTTCAGCTCGACGAGCGGCGCATTGGGAGTTCCCGGCCTTGGGCCCTATTGCGCGACCAAGTACGCGGTGGAGGGCCTGATCGAAGCCATGCTATACGAGATTGACAGCTTTGGCATTAAGGCGACGTTGGTGGAGCCCGGGCTGGTGCGCCGCGACGAGCCAGCCGACGACCTGGAGGGGGCGACGGCAGGCGCAGGTGCAGGCACTGGCGCAGCCGCGGCGACACCGGCGCCGCTGCCGCTACCGACGTGGGGCCACTTTCTCATCAAGCCGGCGTCGGAGCCGTACGCGCACCCAGCCAGCCCCGCGCTGCACGCCAAGCGCATGGTGCAGTGGCTGGGCGACAAGCAGCCGACGAGCGCCGTCAAGTGCGCCGAGCTCGTCTGGCAGCTGGGCCATTGCGCTTACCCGCCACTCCGCCTCGTGCTCGGCAGTTACGCCATCGAGAGCATCCGCGACCGCCTCCGCAGCGTCACCGAGGAGCTCGAGGACTGGAAGCACCTCCACCACGCCCCGCCGCCCGAGGTTCTCGAGGCTGCCGCCGCCGCTGCCGCTGCCGCCGAGGCGGGCGATAAGCAGCGGCGGGCCGATAGTGTCGGCTCGGCGGTTGGGCAGCTGCAGCAGCTGCAGCAACATGTACAACAACAGGACAAGGAGAAGGGACTTGAGATCAAGGCCGAGGGTGGGGACGAGGATGAGGAGATGGCGGGCGACTCGGGCGGCGAGATGCAGGATCAGATCATGGTCATTACTTGATTTTGGGCTACTATAGGCTACGATGGTATAGATACGAGGTACGATACGAGGAAATCCAGGAAATCATCTGGAGCGACCATGGCATATAACGTGACGTTTATTATTGGCTTGTTCTATTTTAACACACCCAGAACCGACAAGCAGCTCGTTCGCGGTTTGTTGCGGTCTGGGCCATACGTTTGTGTCTCTGTGCGTGTCGGTGCTGCTGGATGCACGCCATGCAAGACATGAAAATGCTTGACGGCAAGCAAGCCAAGCCCTGCGGATTAGGGGACGCATTATGGACTGTGGCAGTGAAGGAGAGATGAATCTGGTAATCTGGTGGGATCGAAGCGGCTGGCCAATGACAACGGCGAGTCCGGCCTCTGCTGGAGATCGGGGCTCATCTGTGCGATTTATGCTATGGAGCCCTCTTCGTCTCGGGGGCAGAGCCGGGGGAGAAACGAGAGAATGTTCTGCGCGAGAAGCCTCTGGGCCTCTCTGATTTTGCGCACAGGCCCCGGCGAAGCTTTGGTCCAGAGCCCGTTAAGCCTCTTTAGGGCATAGTGCCGTCCCTATCTCGAACATCTCTCTACCCTATCTAAATCAGGATGCACAGGAGGAAGATACTGGCACTTGTTTTGCAACAGCGCTTGCCGACAAGCATCAACCTCTCGCAAGAAGCGATGCAGGTTCGTCTGATTGTGTACCTCTGCCTGGCAAATGGGCGAATGACGGCGGCTATCCAGTGAAGACTGAGCAGGGTGAGTCGCGTGCCAGCACAGAAAAAGAACACTTCAGCCAGGGGTGCCCTGAAGCTGCCTATCCGTCAAATCAGGCAACGCGCGTTCTGCCTAACTCACTCGTCAGCTCGTGTTTTTCCCGCTGGCAGCTGTCGACTCCACTGGAACTTCACCGGAATTCGACCCTGTACACTGTTGGACTGTTAGTCCCTTCCCAGTAGCTTTAACCGCTTCTCCTTTAATCCTTTAATTGCCAGTCAGCTCCTATTGACCCCAGCCCGCCCGTCCAGGCTGCCCGACTACCTGCAATTCATCAATTTCCATCCCAGACCTGAAAAAAGGAAACCAGTTTTCCCTTTTCTTCATCCCGCCTCGTGATCGACATTCGCCTCTTTTCGACGACTTGTCGCCTACTCGATCCCTTCTTTCTTGCTTCGACCATCTCTTGCGACACTTCACACTCGTTTAATCCACTTCTCAATCTCTACCATCGCAAACATGTCGGACAAGAAGAACGAAGATTACGTGGTCAACATGGCCGACTCTGCCCGGAGCCCTCGATCTCCCTTCGGCAGCGAGAAGGAGCCCTTCATCCCCACGCGACCGGCGCGCGCTCCTGTCCCCAACAAGGCCTTGATCCAGACCATCGGCCGCTTCGAGAACAGCCCGCCCGTCTCCGTCCTGGCCTACTGCTTGTCTTCCATCAGCATGACCGTCGTCAACAAGTATGTCGTGTCCGGCACCGAGTGGAACATGAACTTCTTCTACCTCGCCGTTCAGGTAAGCATACACCAACCAACACCAAACTCCTGCTGCGGGTGGAATCGAACCAGCTGTGCTGTAGAGCAAAATCCCGACTGACCATGATGTTTTTGGATTGTAGTCAATTGTGTGCATCGCGACCATCGAAGGCTGCCGGCAAGCTGGTCTGATCAAGAACTTGGCTCCCTTCGACACCAACAAGGGCAGGCGCTGGTTCCCCATCTCGCTGCTCCTCGTCGGCATGATCTACACCAGTATCAAGTCTCTGCAGTACCTCTCGGTCCCCGTCTACACCATCTTCAAGAACTTGACCATTATCGTCATCGCCTACGGCGAGGTGCTCTGGTTCGGAGGCAGCGTTACCCCTCTCGCTCTGTTGTCTTTCGGCCTTATGGTGCTCAGCTCTGTCATCGCCGCTTGGGCCGATACCGCCCACGCCAGCCAGACTGCCGAGGCCGCCGAGGCTCTGGCCACCCTGAACGCCGGATACGCCTGGATGGGCCTGAATGTCTTCTGCACTGCTTCTTACGTGCTGGGCATGCGCAAGGTCATCAAGAGCATGAACTTCAAGGATTGGGACAGTACGTATAACCTCTTGCTTTTTCCTGATCCAGTCCACACTACGTAAATCTTTTGCTAACAGCCCAATGTAGCCATGTTCTACAACAACCTGCTCACCATTCCCGTCCTCATCGTTGCCTCTCTTGTCGCCGAGGATTGGTCCAGCGCGAACTTCGCCAAGAACTTTCCCCCTGAGACTCGCAACAGTATCTTGATTGGTATGATCTACTCTGGAATGGGTGCCATCTTCATCTCGTACTGCTCCGCCTGGTGCATCCGCTGCACGTCGTCCACCACCTACTCCATGGTTGGCGCTCTCAACAAGCTCCCCATTGCTGTCAGCGGCTTCATCTTCTTCGCCGCCCCTGTCACCCTGGGTGGTGTGTCGGCCATCTTCATCGGTTTCGTCAGTGGTATTGTCTACGCCTGGGCCAAGGTTCGCCAGTCCGAGGTGGCCAAGAACACGTTGCCCATCGCGCAGCCTACCATGAGTGCCAGCTCTCAGAGCAACCGCGATGCCAACTCCTAGAGCCGGCTTTGGCGGGATGGTCACCAAAGATAAAAAAACCCCACTGCTACGAAGTCCACGACAGAGCGTCTTTTCCATTCTTGGCGGGGGCCAGCGGATTCTGCGAGACGGCCTTTGCAACCCCCTGTCCTTATTTGCCGCTTACATTAGATGTATAATTCTTGATCTTCCAACCTATCTTCCACTGCCGTTTCCCCGGACAGGCCGGTTTGGTATAGACTATTTTTCGCGAAGGAACGGACTGGAACACGTGGGACACGTTTGGTCGCAAATCATTTTTATACATGGGACGGCGCATAACGACGAGTGTTTTGCCCCTAGGCAAATGATGACACGGGAAGCTCGAAACTCGACGATAAAAGCAACGATAGGTTACAAACCCCCATGGGTCATTGTTGCGACAAGAGAAGGAAGCCAGCGATGCGTGTCGCATGTTGGTGGGTGCATGGTGTCAGGGTACTGATGCTGCATGGTTGGAATTTAGCTACAGGCAGCTTTACGAAGTCATAATAGAACGATGTAATTCTTTCAACAGCCTGGTAATCAGTCGCCCTCTAGAGTGAGCTTGTGAGAAGCAAAGATGGCATTGGCAGATTAAAAAGACGTGCTGTGCCTGTGTGCCTCTGTTGAGATGTAGGAGATGCAAAGCAACTCGCCACTGTTTGTGTGGAATGTTGGCCAAAGAAAGTGTTGGCCGCTCTCGTGTCAGACAAGGCCGGGCGCACGTGGAGTGACGGTGCTAGCAGCGGCGCAGAGCTTACACCAACACCCCAAACCTTTATCTGATTTTAGTCCTGGAAGCGATGCATCTATCAGATGATCCAACCGCCATCTTATTTTCGCGTGCAGTCGGCATGGAAGTGGTGATTTCGATGTGATCCAAGGATGTGATGTGCTGAAGCAGCAGTGCCAGTGCGCGGGCGGACAGCCACTAATGGCGGCACACGCCGTTGGGGGAGGGCCACATGTCATGGCAGCCATGGCAGTCTTCTCTTTCCCATGCCCTGTTCTGCCAGGTGACATCACAAAGCCTCAGGTTCGTCATTCGGGACTTTTTGGGCTTCAGCTCAACAAAATCGATTCTGGGCCCGCTCCCTGAGACTGCAATACTCTCTGCTCTCTACTCTCTCCTATTTTCCGGCCCCCTTTTGCCAGGACAAACAGCAGATTCTCCCTCTGCCCCTTGTCAATCAGTAAAAATACTTTCCAATTATGTCTTGACAGTGCGCGTGTTGTGTCGCATCAAGAAAACCTTCTCCCCGCCTTCCCTTACTCGCATTACGGTATTATCCTTTGCTTCAACCACGGCTTTTGATACGCGTTATAAGCAACACCGCCCCCGCCTTGGGGTCTACGATTGTTCGGCTTAGACGTGGTGCGCCGACAACCCACGCTGTGCAAGATTCAAGATGTTGCCCTTTATCAATAAGCGTAGGCGTTTGAGCAAACCCTCCATTTGTTGCTGGTCCTGTGCTAATATTTGCCAACTATAAAGCTTTCGAAGCGGCCTCTGGAGCGATAGGAGCCTCGGCCGATGAGCGTACGTACCAGTTCCGACAAACCAGACCTTCCCCTTCGTTGACAGCCGACGGCCACATCTGTACAACATGCACTGGTTGATTGCGCCGGTCCCTCTAACTGCGCCTCTAGTCAAACTCATCTTCTCCTTCCTCCTGTCCTACCCCCTCGCGGGTATCCTGAAGCGGGTCCCCGACGCGCGACCGGCATACAAGAATATATACAGCATCAGGTAGGTCGCCTGGCGACCGGGAAGGGTGTCCTCTAGGAGGCGAAAGAGAAGAAGGAAATGACTGACCCTGGTCCGCATAGTGTTTGTATATTCTACCTGGTTGGCCTCTTCGACCTCTGGGATGGCCTCTGGCACATTTTGGTGTCCGCCGCGGTCACCTATGCCCTCGCCTACTTCTTGCGCGGCAGCCCCTACATGCCATGGATGGGCTTCGTCTTCCTGATGGGCCACACGGCCGTGAACCAGCTCCGACGCCAGTTCGCCGACAACGCTGCCGACGTCGACATCACAGGCGCCCAGATGGTCATGGTCATGAAGTTGAGCGCATTCTGCTGGAACGTGGCCGACGGAACTCTGCCCGAGGACCAACTCTCCGATTTCCAGAAGGACAGGCGTATCATGCAGCTGCCTAACTTGCTTGACTACGCCGGCTTCGTCTTGTTCTTCCCATCCTTCATGGCCGGCCCCCCGTTCGACTACAACGAGTACAAGCGCTGGGTCGACTGCACCATGTTCGATGTGCCCTCGACCATCGACCCTGCTAAGCGACCCCCTACGCGAAAGAAGCGCAAGATCCCACGCAGTGCTACGCCCGCCATGTGGAAGGCGGCCGGTGGGCTCCTATGGATTGGCGCCTTTGTCAAGTTCAACGCCTGGTTCGACTGGAAGTTCATGCTCGCTGATGGCTTCATGAGCTATTCGATTCTTCACCGGATCTTCTACTTGCACATGGTCAACGTCACAACGCGACTCAAGTACTATGGCGTTTGGTCCTTGACCGAAGGCGCCTGTATCTTGACTGGCCTGGGCTACAAGGGCGTCGACCCCACGACTGGCCGGGTTAGCTGGGACCGCCTGCAGAACATCAACCCCTGGGGTGTCGAGTCGGCGCAGAACAGCCGCGCATACCTCGAGAACTGGAACATGGGCACCAACAAGTGGCTCCGCTACTACATCTACTTGCGCGTCACGCCACGCAACAAGAAGCCTGGATTCCGTGCGAGCTTGGCTACTTTTACGACAAGTGCTTTCTGGCACGGATTCTACCCAGGTTATTACCTGACATTTGTGCTCGCGAGCTTCGTCCAAACTGCCGCCAAGAGTACGTTGTACCTCCAAGCTTTGCTCACGATGCGACGGAAGTTTGTTCAAACCCAAGCTAACCTCTGAATTACAGACGCCCGACGTTATCTTCGCCCGTTCTTCCTTGACCCCGTCACACAGAACCCACTTCCCTCGAAGCGGTATTACGATATCGCGTCGTACTTTACGACTCAGCTCGTCTTTTGCTTTGTCACGACACCGTTCGTGATCCTTCGTTTCGATGACTCGATCAAGGTGTGGTCACGCGTCTACTTCTATGCCGTCGTCATCACCTTCAGCAGCTTCGCCTTCTTCCACTCGCCCGGCAAGCAGTGGCTGCGCGCCAAGCTCGAGAAGCGCACCCGCGACGCCGGCGTCAAGATGTCGGGCAGCATCAGCTCCGACAGCCTCAACAGCACCGCGGGCGCCACCGGCCGCGAGAGGAGGCCGCCGCTCGTCGGCCCTGGGCTCAGCGAGGACTTCACCAAGGATGCTGACGAGGCGTTCGCGGAAATCCGTACTGAGATTAAGAGGCGCCAGTCGCAGAGCATCGGCAGTGGCGGCGGCATTAGAAAGGCGGCGACGTTGCCGGCACTGGCGGAGAAGGCGAAGAATATTTAGGCTTCACTTCTTCCCGGTGGTTGACTGGGTGGAGGATGGTAGACCAGGGGGTTGTTTAATGGCCTCACTGCGGGCTACTCCCAAGGCAATTTGGTTATTGGGAAATGTGTTTGGAGCGACAGAGGCAAGCCACTGGATCAATAAGCCAGTTAATCGTATCATGGTTTCTTGCCGAACTGCGAATTCAGATAGCATCAGCATGTTATGTTAGTGTGTTGTTAAATATGCATGGCGGCTTGGCGGGATAGGGGTTCGATTGGTAGACAGCACAGCACGGTGTATACGCCTAAACCCGTCCCACCTAGCCTCTAAGGAGTTGGTTATCTTACTGAATCAATCTATTATCATTATTCACATTGTTTTCTTCGATAGAGGCATTGTCGCCTGTCGCATTGGGCAGTCTTTGTTTAGACAATTCTCTCCCCGAGCAGTTGGTTGTAATAAGTTCTATAGAACAAGTAAATGAGCTATATGCACCCCCTCGCTCTCTTCGATGGTTTCATCGTATCAAATATATCCAGCCATTGTCATCCTGTTAAGAGATAATGAACATTATATATTTCCTTGGCTTTGTTAATGCTGATAGAATGCTGCATCCGTCTCGAGCCTCTGGGCGCTTTGTCACACCCGGTGTACAATGTTATCACATAGAAACCATGGTCTATAGTCTCAGGGGACCCTTAAGTAGATGGATAGAAATGATAATGGCAATGATATGTTCGAATTGACGGCCAAGAGATAAGAGTGCCATGGCTCAATCTATTAATATGCCGTATGGCGACATGGGGGTTAAGATCCCCTATTTCGACCCCGGCCCGGAAAACGAGTGGAGTCAGAACGATAAGATTCAGAAGGATGGATTCCTCCTCGTCAAGATCTTTCAGCCCAATGTGTTCCTGTTACAGTCGATCGGGAATGGGCGGCTGTACGTCAACAAGCTGCTGAGGGTAGAGCCTGGCGGTCCTACTCCACGAGAGCTTGCGGCCTCGGCGGTGGCCTGGGGCATGGTTGGTCTGGATGGCGAGAACATGGCGATGCCTTTTAGAAGGGCCGGTGGTAACGGGGCTGGTGGTCAAGCTGGCGACAATGACGATGATAGCGATGACGATAGCGATGACGATAGCGTCGATGATGACCCGGAGGGCCGCGCTTTGGATGACTCTGGTGATTATGCGCCGGCGCCTGACGATTCCGATGATGAAGTCTGGAGCGACAATATGGAAGACCGGGCGCATGGTGGGATGGTTGATCTATCGATGCGCGGGGGTGCTGGGAATGAAAATGGAGGTGATGATGGCGCAGAGGACGACGATTCGGATGTGGATAATAACAATGATTTCATGTTCACCCTGCCACAGGAGACTTATTTCCCTCATCTGGTTCACTGGCAGAGACTGGTCAATGATGATAACAACATGGTCTACTCCCTCTACTACAAGTATGTATTAATGACACCCTCACTAGACTTCTAGTTGTTGTTGAGGCTGCTGTCACTCAACTCATGCTTACAATATCTGGCCCAGATATTATAACGGCGGCTCTATAATGGATATGGAGACCCTGTTCGCGAAGAAGGGCAAACGGGTCCCCGAGCACTTCATTTGGCTGGTGGCCGAGCAGCTCGGAGAGGCCCTGGCTTACATGTATTTCGGCCGGCCGCGGGGGAGCGTCGGCGCCGCAGCCAACCAGCCGAACTGGCGGCGCGTATACCACCGCGACCTGTATGCGAACAACATCTTCGTGCACTACCCGCCCCCAGGGAGGGGGCGCAAGGGCCCTTACGGCGAGCGCGTCAACGCCTTCCCCGACATCGTCGCAGGCGACTTCGGCGAGTCGTACATCGAGGGTAACCCCCGTCGGTTCGTGAGCGAGACGGTCGAGAACCAACCCTTTCCCATGCAGCCCTGGAATGACATCGACGGGCTGAGCCAGACGCTGCGCCGGCTCGCTATGGCGCACCTTGAGCCGGTGCGACAAGCGGCCATGGAGGAGATTGACGACGTCAGGGTTCGAACGGCTCTTACTTTGGATAATGATGACGGCGACCCCCCTTATTCAGACGCCCTCATCAACATGCTGGAGACTCTGGAATGGTCGCGGGGTGCAAACGATGTGGCCATAGTAGATCGTGAACGACTAGACGGCACGCACGGGTACGATGATCTGCCCGACATCACCTGGGTCGTCGACACGATGCTGACGACGGCCCGGTTCGAGGTCGAGAGCCGCAGAATCGACCTGCCCGAGGGGACCGACTACCGCAATCTGGACATGTCGTGGACCAAGCCCTTCGTGCGCCAGATGCCGTGGTCATGCAACCACAAGCACCCCCGGGGCCTCCGTGACCTGGAGCGGCTTTCGGCCCTGAGCCGCTGGGCCGACGTGCGCCCGCCCTACGAGTTCCAGCGCCTAGCCTTCGGGCCCGCGCGCTGCGTGGACATGGGCTACGGCGACG
This sequence comes from Apiospora kogelbergensis, assembly GCF_038363985.1. Taxonomy (NCBI): domain Eukaryota; kingdom Fungi; phylum Ascomycota; class Sordariomycetes; order Amphisphaeriales; family Apiosporaceae; genus Apiospora; species Apiospora kogelbergensis. Next base: position 4,421,322 of record NW_027117422.1, read on the forward strand.
AGTCGGCGCGGCTGGCGCAGCCCACGTTCGCGGACCCGGCGCGCTTCGACCGGCGCGGGGCCGAGCAGGGCGCCGTGTCGGACCACACGCTGGTGCGGCGCGGGTTCCGCGCCAAGGCCGACGGGGTCCTGCTCGCGCTCAGCAACCTAGCCAGCCACGAATCCGCGCGGCTCGACGCCGGCGACTTGCCCTCGGAGTCGGACGGCGGCAGCGACGGCGGCGCGCAGGCCCGGCCGCCCCGGCCCAGCTTCATCTACAACCCTCGTACCGGGGATACCCTCCTGCACCCGCGCCTCGCGCGGGTCCAACGGCGCATCGATGCGCTCCGGACGGCTGTGGCTGAGTACCAGACCGTGCGGGACGATATCCGGAGACAGGGGATACAGGAGCCGCGGGTGCAGCCTCCGCCGAATGATGACGATGATGACGATGATGATGACGATGATGGTGGTGGCGGCGATGATGGTGGCGACGACGATGATGGTAGCGACGATGGGGACGGTGATGATAATGGCGGCCCTAACAAGCGCCAGAGAACCAGTTGAGTAACGTCGGACCGGAAGGAGGTCAGGCCCCCTTTTCCTTCTCTGAGGCAGCTGTTGTACGGGTAACAATTTTGGGTCAGGGAAGCGCGTTTTTGTATCTTGGATTGCTTTAGACTTTTATAGAACCTTCAAGTAGCAACACTGTACATTCGTCTCATTAAGACTTCCAGTATAGCTTGTCTTTGTAAAAGGGGGCAGTTACCTCAGATTCTTCTCAGGCTTCCAGAAATTAGACATCCATTTTGTTAGAGAAACACTGAGGTGGAAGCTCTATTACGCATTTAAATACGCTCAATGCTTGAGATAACCACTTAGTTCTCTCTTCTCTCTTTACCCATTTCCCATTTCTCTTCAGTCTTGTCGCTTCCACTTCTACTCCCGACATAGAAGCACCCAAAACGCCCCGTGCCACCAATTCTGCAACCAGCACCACCAAGCGCCTTGATGACCGTGTCGTTGGACCACACTCTTATTGATCACCATCCTTTTCTCCACACCGAAGGATCAAGACGGCTACCCATGATGCGGTCTGGGCGCTTTGAGTATTTCCCCCTACTTCCGTGTGAGATTCGACTATGCATCTGGTCCCAGGTATTGGCAAACGAAACCCCCAGTCGGTTTACTATTGAAAAACATGGCCATCGGCTTACTGGCTTTCGCCCAGATTGCCTTTCTTGCCATCGACGATATTATCCTTTTCACTCTCGCCCAAACCCAAACGGCCCATTCGTGTTTTTGGAGTCTGTCTTCTATCGCAGTTCACCACTGCTTGCCACTGACAGAGAGGCTAGAGGCGAAGCCCACGTTTACTATCCAGTTAAGATTGAGCTTGTCGACATGAACAAAAAAAGCCGTAAATGGCCAAATGAAGGGTATGAGGGCTACTGGAAATTTCTGGAGTACGTGCCTCGCCACCTAAACCAACTGGTCGTAGGCTGTTTGTACCTCACACCGGCGCATGACAGCCTTCTTTGCGAGTTTCAAACACGACAACGTTGTTGGGGGCGCCAAGTTCGGTTTGGTCAGATCCGTGATAGCGACTGCCTTCTTCTCTATTCAGATTGGGTTGCCCCCGGATGACGTTCAGCAGGATTTGTTGCCGTGCTGGGCATTTAGTGTATGTCCCACCGTCGCCGTTCCCTCCTAATTTCTCCCGGCTTCGAGAGGCTCTGGGCAAGATTCCCCGGGAGCCAGAAAACCACTCAAGAGTAGTAATGGACGCCAGAACTGCCTTTACAGGTCGCTTGGACAAATACCTGGAGCTTTTGGGAGAGATTCCGCCTTTTGAACCACCTCGAGCCCAATCTCATGGTCCGAGAAAGCCCCGCCAGGACTCCGGATTTCACTGAGGCCTCATCTGAATTCTGGCGGAAAGTTAAAGCAGATGTTTGGCAACCAGTGATAGTCATCGTGGTTGGTCTACGGAACAACGATGCATGGGTAACATACCACAAGCTTTCACAGGCATATGGATGGTTGCACTCTCTACGTATCGCCATTGTCATGGATCTCTGATAATAAGCATCTACCAATCCATGACGATGAGTAAAAGCTCAATGAATAGGGGACAGGATGTCCAGTGGTTTATTAGACAAATAGAAGTATGAATCACTACATCTCCTACACAGCGTGTTGTTCTTGTACCACTTCACACTGTTCGGAAAGAATTCTTATCTAGAGTGTATTATTTTGATCTCTTGCAGATTCCCGTGGGTTAATTGCAAGAAAACATATGATTCTACATCACCTTGACAACTAACTGTGCACGCTATCCTGATCCGGATTCACCGTCTCGTACTCTAGGGCCTTAACTAGGAGATAGAATGCTGACGCCAGCAAGCTGCCAAGTATGGGGCCAACCCAATAGATCCAGTGGCTGCAACATATATGCGTGAGTGACCAGTCGAGAAAGGCAGAGCTACTGTGAAACTTACTAATCGGAAAATGAACCAAGAACAACACATGGCCCGAAGCTCCTCGCAGGATTCAAGCTTCCGCCCGTGTAGTACACACCCCTATGACAAATAGTTCAGTATCCTGTCTTGAACGTAGCAAGAGCAGCTTATATCAAAATCGTGGTGTTTGAGATGCACGGGAATGAAGAGGCAGGGGAGGGATGAGTAACATACAAGAGCTCGGCGATGAAAAGACTGATACCTATGCCCACGGGGGCGATAAAAGTTGCCTTATGCTTCTCGGCCGCCAGCATGAAGATGGCAAAGACTAGCTCGGCGGTCAGGAACATCTCGATAAACAGACCCTGGACGACGGTCGTGCCGCCGCCGAGGTTCGTCCGGATATTTAGGGGGCCCGGCAGCAGGCCGTAAATAACGGCCGAGGCGGCGATGCCCCCGGCGATCTGGCTGATTATAATGAGAAAGCCGCGGACGTAGTTCAAAGCCCCGACCAGCATCATTCCTATCCACACAGCCGTTAATGAGTAGGTGCCTAGAATCGTCGTTGATGTATGAAAGCTTTGGTACTCAGGAGTTCGAGGGAAAGGGGGCGATGGCGCTTACCCATTGTAACGGCGGGATTGAACAGACCACCGCTTATACGGAAGAACACCCACTAGTAAGACTGTTAGCACATTTAATTGGAGAGGAGGGAGCTTCTGAGTGGAGAGGAGAGTAGCAAGAACATACCGCATTCACCATCAAACTCATCCCAAAGCACAACGAGATATACAGCAACTTGGCCGGGTTGGCATTGAGGGGCTCGCCCGCGGTCGGCGCCGTGTTGACGGCATTGGTGCCGCCGAAGGCGAAGAAGAGGAACATGAAGGTGCCGACGAACTCGGACAGCATGGCGACCAGGTGGTTTTTGAGCGTCTTGGGACAGCGGCTGATGAGGGGGATGCGCCGCGGCGGCGGGGCGGTCGAGTTGCCGTCTTCCAGGGAGCCCGATGTGACGCTGCGTACTTTCAACCGCGAGCGCGACTCCCAGGGCATCCGAATCCGGGTGCCGGGACGGTCGACGTTCATCGTGGGGGCTGGCTTCTTCTTTCTGTGTGGGATGTCTGACTCTGTCGTTCTTTCTCTTCTATATAGAACACGAGCGACGCAGAGTGGCCGGAGAGGAAATCTAGCGAGGAGCGATATGTATATGTATACTATGGTACCGAACTAGAAAAGCTGGGGACGTCTCGCTTTTCTCGTCCGGGGCATGGAAGACTGGGAAGATCTCTACGGTTTTGACTCTGGGAATGATCCAGAGAGACGGGTTAGGATTTGAAGAGTACTTAAGGTTCTCCCGTCGTCCCTTTCATCACACAGTTCGTCCAGTCCCGTGGGACAAGATACCATCCGATGACGAGCTGTCGCAGTTCATGGTGGTATCGTTGCGCCACCGATTCTCTGTTTCGATAGAGGAATTAGACTTCTGTCAAAGTCGGGGAAGGGGATCGGTGACGATGACACGGAGAGAGTGGAGTAGAAGCGGCAGGCTATGCGGTATACATGACGAACGGTCGCGTTTATTGGCTCAAGCTTGTTAATATAGCGACTGTCTACGGCTTAGAGTTCGCAGTAGCAGCTGTAGTGGTTCGAGGCAGGTATGAGGATGGCGCTTAGATCTGGCCGTTTGGCGAGCTAGTAGCAAGTGCTACCAACCACTGCCAGCCTTCTAGCAATCCAGGCCCGCCTTGCGCGCCTAGGTCGCTAACGGTTGGATCGAAATATCTACGGCATGGTCGATCCGGTTGCTTAACCGAGCGAATCATTCGGGGCTTGGTGCAGGAAACCGTTGGGAGGGGGGGAGGCGCCAGCCACCAACGGCTACTTTGTCCCAGGCTACCAGGGATGAAAAGGTCCGGAATTGAGAAACGACAAGATCGAACCGTCATCGCCATATCTAGTTCTGGGCGGCCTTTGGCATCGAGAGACAGAGACCAGAGCTTACCGACACCATGGTCTGAACCTGAGTATGTATACATGCACGCAGCTTAATCACTTAATCACTTAGCCCCACCACATCCCTCACCATCCGCATCGTCTCGTCGGCGCTCTCCCGCGCTACCTTGGCGCCCTCCTCCTCGATCTCCGTGAGCCAGCGGCCGCCCTTGTGGTTGAGGAAGTCTAGGTACCGTTCGCGAACTCCCGCGAGCTCGCGCACGACGGCGTCGGCGGTCGCCTGTTTCAGGTCGCCCAAATTGGCGTTCTCGAAGTGGCGCGCCCACTCCTCGGGCTCTCGCGCCTCCGGGTCGCACTGCGACAGCAGGTCCAGCAGGTTGGAGACGCCTGGCCGCTCCTGCGGGTCGTACGTGACGGCGTAGAGCGAGTCGGTGACGGCGCTGCGGATGCGCTTGCGGATCTCGTCTTCCAGGGCCGTGATGAGGATGCGCGAGCTGTGGTTGGGCGACGACTTGGACATCTTCTTATGCGGGTTGGTCAGGGACATGACGCGGGGCGAGCGGGTAGTGATCGTCTCCGGAGATACCATGTCACCACCGGGGTAGGTACTGTTAAAGGATCTTGCGCACTGTCTTGCGAACTCGAGGTGCTGTTTCTGGTCATCACCAACAGGGACATGTGTTGCGCGGTGTATCAAGATGTCCGCTGCTTGGAGGACAGGATAGCCAAACAACCCCATCTTGAGCTTATTCTCGATGGTCTCATCACTTATGCGCAGGCTGTTGTTGTCTTCTGCTAGTTTGCTCTACATGGCGATATAGGTTAGCTGCGTCCATACACACCAGTTCTCGAAGAACAATCACATCGATATAGATGCATATATACACATAGACATACCTTCCACTGTGTCATCCGGTTGAGATAGCCCACTGATGCTGTGCAATCCAAAATCCACTTCAGTTCGCTATGCGCTGGGACGCTGGACTGGTAGAAGATGGTCGACTTAGCTGGGTTCAATCCGATGGCTAGCAACGAGGCCATCATCTCGCGCCTGCGTTGTCTCAACACTGGGGCATCCTGGGGCATCGTGATGGCATGCAGATCGACTATGGAGAAAAAGAGCTTGGTCCCTGGAGAGGAAGACGCCTCATCTTGTAATTGCTTCCACTGTCGCATGGCACCCAGGTAGTTGCCCAGATGCGGCACGCCCGTCGGCTGGATGCCGGAAAAGATGCGTTTGGCCGACATTTTCTGTGACAAGCAAAGACTGTGTGTTTTCTCTGAGTTGTGTAAACAGTAGAGGAGATTGTCGACGGTAATTACTACAATGAGACAAATTCTCGTCTCTACTACCTACAGCAATCGGGCAGAGAATTTCTGTTCCCGATACAGGTACTATGATCCCAATCAGCAAGTGGCTATTTAAAAGATGCGTTTATGAATAATTCTCACCTGGAGCCGAGTATAAATGTACCTTTGAAGTCTTTGCGGCCGTTATTGCCTTTGAAAATGGATTCCTCGTCTCATCAAATCTCTGTACAAAACTGTATGAATCGGGTGACAAACTTCGTGGGACGCTCGGACCATCAATAACCCCTAATGACCGCATTTCAGCGGCGCATGATCATTCCTACTGGATGAGTTCATTCAATATCATGACAAGCTTGCTCTTTATTGATTGATTGAACGGCAGGTTTTGGAGGGCACATTGTTATTGTCGCGCTATGGCGCTTTCTTGGCCCTGGGGCTGCTTTCTATGGCGCGCAATGATGCTCGATATCTGGTCTTGATTCAAGTGATTGTACAGTTGATTTTCTCTATATGATACATATCTTCTTTTACAAGTGCGATATCGCTTGGATGAATTCTCTGGACTGTATAGAATGTTGGCCTATCCGCCCTGGACCCGGAAGCGCTCGCTCTCCAACAGTTCCTGGACCTTCTGGACGGTACCTTCGGTCTTGTCACGGCCCAGGAGCTTCATCTTCTCATCGATCGCAGCCTGCATAGCTGGACTCTCTCTGTCCATTTCCTTGCCGACACCTGCATAATTGTTAGTTGCCAGCCACACAAGTACATCAGTTCAACCATGACTTACCAATCTTGCTGTACTCCCACACATTGGCCTTCATACCAATACCATAGTAGGCGTGTTTCTGCAGGAAAGCCAGCCAGATCTGCACAGACTCGGGGTGTCCGTCGCGGATCTGGATTAACCGTCGTCGTGTGATACGTTCGAAGTTCTCCTGGCTCTTCTTGAAAATGAAATGCGACTTCGGCACCGTCCAGCGCTCCGTGATCTTGGGCAGTGGTACCGCGCCGAAAGCAGGTAGATTCAAGTAGTAAGCGGCGCGCAGAGCAAAGTCGCAGAAGAACTCCAGATTCGGTACGCTGTAGGACCGCAACTGCAGGTCGCATGTGGGCACGCCGTAGTCGGCCTGCCGGCGCAGAGGCTGAAGGTAGAGAGACTGTACAGCTCGCGGGAGCCGAATGGCTTGTTCGTCCGGGAAAACCTCGTGTCTGTGACTGGTGTTAGTTGTGCGGTTCTTGCGGCTGCGGAGATAACCTTGGTGGCCCACCTCATGGGAAATGGGAGAGCCTCATCGCTTGGGATGGAGTCGGGCGTTGTCTGCTTGGGCGTCTGCTCTGGCTTGGCTCTATATAAGCGTCAGAAGTTATGTAGCGTATCAGTCCGATTAGAGGGGCTCGTCTACATCGAAGCCTTTGATCGGCAGGCTGAGGCAATGAATGCGCTTCGGGGCTGTCGGGCCTGCAAGGAATTGGTTAGCAAATCATAGGCGAAATCCATTTCCCAAGATGAACATACCACCGGCCTTGTGAGGGACTGCCGCAAGGGCTGTAATATGCTGGATCTGGACATTGTGGATGACATAGCTGTATATGCTCGTCACATCCCCCAGACAGCCAAAGTCGCGATCTGCTCACTGCCTTCAACCCAAGGATCCTCAATTGAGGGCCGGCGAAATTTGGGCCGGCCAGGCATATCGAGAAAGCGGGTCGCTCTATCGATAGGCAATTAAAAGGTAACATGCTTGTAGCAGCTATTGCAGCCTAGCTCCCCACCTTCGACTGTCAACGGTCAATGGCACAGTGAACAGACATCCAACAGGTCTTCCTGATTCACAGTTTACTCTCTGTTACCACCAAACATCAAGATACAGTACAAGCTCCCAAAGGAGCTCACCAGTCAAGATGGATGTGGCTATGAAGTCGTGGGGTAAGTCTCCATTCGCATCATGTCAATCAATACACCTCCGAGCTCCTTCAATGTTATCACCACCATGACCCCACCATCCGCCTCTCGGTTCCATCCTGTCACCATACTAACAGAATGTCCCCTTCTTCCAGAGCTCGACAACGACGTAAAACTCGTCGACGAGACGCGAGATGCACTCTACGCCTATTCGCCCGCCGAGCAGAAAGCCATCGACGAGTTGAAGCCGTGGAAGGAGAACCCCCACCACTTTAAGCATGTGCGCATCAGTGCGGTGGCGCTGATCAAGATGGTGATGCACGCACGGTCTGGCGGGGAAATCGAGGTCATGGGACTGATGCAGGGTTACGTTTCCGGCGACACATTCATTGTGACGGACGCGTTTGGCCTGCCCGTCGAGGGTACCGAGACCCGAGTCAACGCTCAGGGCGACGCCAACGAGTACATGATTGAATACTTGCGACTTTCTCGTGAGCAAGGAGGCCGCGAAGAGAACGTTGTTGGTTGGTACCACAGTCATCCTGGCTACGGTTGCTGGCTCAGTGGTATCGACGTCGACACCCAGGCCCTGCAGCAGCAGTTCCAAGAGCCGTTCTGCGCCGTCGTCATCGACCCCGACCGCACCATCAGCGCCGGCCGTGTTGAGATCGGCGCCTTCCGAACCTTCCCACCGGGTTACAAAGCTTCAGATTTGGCCGGCTCCTCTTCGGGTAAGAACAAAGAGGGCAATGAACACGGAGGTACCTCGGTTCCCCTAGCCAAGGCGGCAGACTTCGGCGCGCACGCGAACAGGTACTACAGCATGGAAGTGTCGCACTTCAAGAGCACCCTGGACACGAAGCTTTTGGAGTTGCTCTGGAATAAGTACTGGGTGCAGACTCTGTCACAGAGCCCTCTCCTTACGAACCGCGACTTCGGCAACAAGCAAATGCTGGATCTCGGCTCTAAGATCCGAGAGGCTTCGCAGGTGATCACCCGCTCTATCCGTGGCGGCGGTGGTGGCATGTTTGGTCAGCATGTGGTCACGAGAGCAGCAGACTCAGACTTGGAAAAGCTCTCTAGAGACAGCCGCGCCGTGGTTGGCAAGGAGGTGCAGGGTCTGATGGCGACAGACGTCAAGGTCAAGGTTTTCAATGGCCTTGGTAAAAGTAATGGAGGTAGTGCCGCTCCCGTCGAGTCGTGAAGTGCTGCAGCAGTGTTAAGGGATATTTGATATGGTTGAGTTCAGCAACCGAGTTCCACCCGAGGGGCAATGCAATGGTGAGGAGATTTGGTCCTGCTTTCCATTAAAGGCTAGAGGTTATGAGATCATGAAGCATCAGACGGCGTTCTGAGTTGAGGTTTGCTTGGCATTGGGTGTATTTTCTACAGGCGTCTTAGGTTACACAGAATAATACAAGAGAGTTTGGCTCTGCCAAATAACATACAACATCGCGGCTCCACTGTCATCCCTCTTTTTCTCTCTCTTAAACGTGTTCTGCAGTCGCAGGTTTCTCCGTAGAAGGGTCAGAAGCTACCGAGTCGATTGCCTTTTGTATTCGAGCCATGGTCTCTGTTTTGCCCAGAACCACCATACTTGGGATCAGGGCCGGCCCAGGCTGCAGTGCGAACAGGAACCACCGCACGATGGAAAAGCCCCACGGCTTCTCTCGTGTCTCAGTCGACGACTTCGAGTCATCGATTATTGAACGCAGCCCGACGATGGATTTCATAAGCGGGTTGAGGACCTCCTGGAGACGTTTCACGGTCCACGACGATTCGTCTGCGGGAATATCGCGGAGGGCGTCGGCGAACGCTGTGGTAATTTCGACGGCGCTCCTTGGCGCATCAATATGTCCTTGTTCAGGTGTCGTCTCAGGTGTCCGAATAAAGAGATGATCAAACTCCCGCATGCCCTCACTCAGCGTCTGCTGGTATACTTTCGACGGGACGGTCCAGAACAGGTACCGGTTGCGCTGTACGAAGCTCGCGGCATTGACGTAGTTCCTTTGGTCGAGTTCGAAGGCTTTGCCGATATACGCCTCGTTGTGATTGATAAGGCCGGGGCCGTCGGAACAGGATGGGGTCATGGCGGGGACTAGTTGGTCGAAAGTGGTGGCCATGCTGTGGTCAGGGACCTCTTCGGGGAGCTGTGGCAGCCCGGCTCGCTTCTGCTCTAGCGTGCGGATCGCCAGGCTTATGGGAGGCACGACCTGCGCCTGCAGGTATTTGGGGCTTTGCACCAGGAGCTTATCTCTGTGCTTGCTGTTCAGGAAGTCGAGCTTGTTGGACACGCAAATGTCGCCGCGGGTGAAACGGAGGTGGAACTAGTGAAGAAATCGTTCAGTATATGACATGGTAGTGGAATCGCCAATACTGGCTTGTTTGGCATGGCATTGAAAACTGACCTTCTCGATCATTTGTTCAATGTTCATAACCTCAGAAGTTCCTTTGGTGCCCTGGCCCGCACTCCAACCGAGCAGTACGACATAGTTCAGCAAGGCTTCCGAGAGATAGCCTTTGTTCTTGTAGGAGGCGATGTCGATGTCACCATGGCGCTTACTGAGCTTTTGCTTTTGCGGATCTGTCAGGAGCCCAACATGGCCGAACGTGGGGGGCTGCCATCCAAAGGCATTGTATAGCCCGACGTGCCTAGGGGTGGACACGAGCCACTCTGCTCCACGAATGACATGCGTGATTTCCATGAGGTGGTCGTCGACCACATTAGCGAAGTGGTACGTCGGGAAACCGTCGCGCTTCATGATGATGAAGTCATCCACGGACCCCGGCATCGGCTTGTAGAAGCCGTACACTAGGTCGTTGAAGAGGGGCTCGAAGTTGCCGTGGCCGTGCGTTTTGAAACGCACGCAATGGGCCTCGCCGCTCGCCGCCCGGCGCTCCGACTCGGGGACGGAGATGTGCGAACAGTGGCCGTCATAGCCGGGCATTTCCGCGCCAGCGGCCATGGCCAGCTTCTTGACTTCGTCCAGCCTCTCGGGGCTGCAGAAGCAGCGGTAGGCTTTGCCCTGGTCGAGGAGCTCCTGGACATGTTGGCGGTAGATAGGCAGCCTCTCGGACTATATGGAGTATGAGCTTCTAGTGTATGCAAAGGTGAAGGAGCTTGGGATATATGGGGATAATACCTGCTTATATGGTCCGAACTTGCCGCCAATGTCGGGGCCTGAGTCGGTTGATGCCGTTTAGTATGTCTGCGCAATATCCTTAACGTAATCATCAGCAGAACGAACCTTCATCCCATTTGAGCCCGGCCCATTTCATGTCCTCGTACAGCCTTTGCTCGGCATCGCTCACTATCCTCGTCTGTATGACCCATGTAAGCTTCCAGACTCAGAGTGCAAACAGAAGAGCTCGGGTTGCTGCTCACTTGATCCGTATCTTCCAGTCTGAGAAGGAACTGGCCGCCCGTGGTTTTGGCCAGTAAATAATTGAACAAAGCCGTCCTCAGAGACCCCAAGTGCAAATAGCCAGTGGGCGAGGGCGCGAAACGGGTCCTGGCCGGCGGCATGAGTGACGTTCTCGCTTGGTAGAGATTTTGCTCGACCTTTTCTGGTCTCCCTGCAAATGCGAAGCGTTTGAAGGTCCAATTGGCCGCTCCTGCAGTCAGTGGCGCCCTCGGCAGCGCCCGCAACAAGGGACTGCCGACATGATGCAAGGCTCTCATCACAGAAGCCTTGTCCCGGATCTCTCAAAAGTGTGGTTTCAATTCGTGGTCAGATACGCTCTCTCGTCTTGATTTATATACAGGGGCTGGCTGTGAGAGCTTGATTTGAGAAAGCTTAGGTGTTATGCTGCTTAAAGACATATCACGCCCCGAGCTTAGAATACACCCCCCATGTGCGAAAACATACCCCGGGGTTATCTAGTCCAGGGTCTGCGTATTCAACATAGTGTGACCTAACGCGAAGGAGGATTCTAATACGGCAACTTTGTTTTCAGAATACAGCTGTGCAGGAAAGAACAAGTATTACTTAATATGGTAATTGTATGAACCACCGTGGATTCTCGTAGCTGATGGATGGCGTACATATGTCCTTCGTACGCTTGATGTGGGTGGTGGGGGTTATGCAGATGTGAAAACTGGTGGGTTTATCCTTCAGCGCATCGATCAGTTGGTATCCCGATTGGACAGCCCTATGCAGGTGGGCTTACGTTACGACTGCTACGCATGTATCCGTAGCCTAAGGCCTGTGGATGATTGATAAAGAGAAATAAAACAGCCCGCCACTCAAGTATAAAATACATGACGCATGGGGCGGTGGTGACGGCGACATTCTTCGGAAGAGCTGCAGAGGGAGGCGTGGAAGGTTCCTCCATGCTGAAGTCATATCAGGAACAGTCTATAAATAGGCGACTGCTTAAGTCGGCTTGGAATCTGATGAGAAGTAGAGAATGTATGCACCTCATTTTATTAGACTGTACCCAGCTTACATGGCATCTCAAACTCAATAATGAATGTCAGACAAGCATTGGCGCTGCACTTCAGTATTCAAATCCTGTGCAATCTTGACACTTGAGTAGATAAGAATGGGAATTGGCTACAAATTGTTTCGTTTCTGGAAGGAGAAATTCTACTCCAGTCTTTGCATCTGAATCAGTCATCAGCCATGTTGGTAGTACTTACTCCGTATATCCATGCCACTTCGCCAAGTACCGTTCGGATGGCGTAGGTGAAAACGCTGGAAAACTGTGATTACCACTACCTGCCCCGCTAAATAATTTCTAACAAGTGCAACAAGGGCCCAACCAACACCTTGGAAATTCAACGACTGCTGTCCAACGTCTCCAAGACAACTTCCTGTGCAAAGCAAATCAAATAGCCATCACTCTCTTGCGCTATTTGCCCGGTTTCGCTCACTTATCGCAACAAGACCCAGTCATGGAGTTCCCAGGAGCAGGGCAGGAAGAGGAGATTGATCTCTATGGTAAATATTCACCCCGCCATTGGCAGCGCCGCATCCATGCCGCAACTACAAGCCCAGACATTTGACACTTTCCTACAGAGCTCCTCGAAATCGACAGATCGGCCAGCCAAAATGACATCAAGAAGGCCTATCGCAAGGTAAGCGACCGAATTGGATTGCATATCTGTACCTGTCGCATGGTTCTGATCATTTACTTCTAGCTCGCACTGCAACACCACCCCGACAAAGTAAGCGAGGAACTCCGCGAAGAGTCCGAGGCCAAGTTCAAGTCGGTTTCGCAAGCCTACGAGATCCTCAAGGATGAAGAGAAGAAAGCTATGTACGACCAGCACGGCATGGCTGCCTTCGACCCCTCAAGAGGCGGCGGCATGGGCCCCGAAGTAGACATCAACGATATTTTGGCGCAGATGTTTGGCATGGGCATGGGCGGCGGTCCTGGCGGCCCCGGCGGCCCCGGCGGTCCTCGACGACCGAGACGCGGCGCCGACGAAGAGTCCCGATACAACGTTACTCTTGATGATCTCTATAAGGGCAAGACTGTCAAGTTTTCTGCTGAAAAGAAGGTTCTTTGCAGCACTTGTACAGGGACAGGAGGCAAGAAGGATGTCAAGCCGCAGACCTGCGAGAAGTGCAAGGGCAACGGTATGGTCGAGGCATTCCGCCAAATTGGCCCCGGCATGATGACACGGGAGTCTGCCATTTGCGACAGATGCGAAGGTTCCGGCAACTTCTTCAAGGAGAAAGACCGGTGCAAGAAGTGCAAGGGCAAGCGTATCGTCAGTGAGCGGAAGGCACTCGAGATCTACATTCCTCGCGGAGCGATGCAAGGGGAGCGCATTGTTCTGGAAGGTGAGGCCGACCAGTTACCCGACCAGAAGCCTGGTGATCTCGTCTTCATCTTGGTAGAGGAGCCGCACGATGTGTTCCACCGTATCGGAGACGACCTATCGGCCGACCTCGAGATAACGCTTGAGGAAGCCATCTGTGGTTTCTCTCGCGTCGTCTTGACTCACCTTGACGGTCGTGGCATCCATATTTCTCACCCGAGAGGTAAGGTTATGCGACCTGGCCAAGTGCTCAAGGTCGAGGGCGAGGGTATGCCCATGAAGAGGGGTGATTCCAAGGGTGATCTCTACTTGATCGTGAAAATTGAGTTTCCCGAGGACGGCTGGCTCAAGGACGACATCCAGTACGAGGGTCTTGGCAAGCTCTTGCCTGGCCCGCCTGAGCCCATCAAGGCTGCTGAGGTTGACGAGGTCGAGTACGAAGAGGACGCCGATATCGAAGATGTAAGATAAGCCACCCTCCCACCCGTTTCCTGCAAATGCTAACACAGTACCAGATGGGTGCTCAATCTGGAGATCCTCGATACCAGAGCGAATGGGTGGAGGATGATGACGAGCCGGGCCAGGCTCAGTGCGCACAGCAGTAATGAGTTATGAGATATGAGGTTTTACACGATGGACAGATGAATACCCACCAAGGGCGCGGCATGAGTGTCGGACGTGATTAGACGACATAGGTGGGATGTTGGATGAGCATCATTCTGCGCCGGCAAGGGTATGCTGGATTTCGGCGGAGCGAGTTGCTGTAGACCATTGATTGCGGCCATAGACCAGGTGTACTCCTTTTTGGGATTTCGTATATTGAGAACCAATCATCCCTCTTACCAAGATGGTCCTCCTGGTCGGATCAGCATATTGCCATGTCCTGGGGTACTATCAACCATAAATATCAAAGCAGCTTCCATGTGATGATTGAAGTGAGTGAACGATATTGCAGCGGAGACAAAGGCCCGACAAGGTGCCTACATCATCACCACAGGTGTGGTACAGATTCGCAGCCAGCCTCTTGGCACATGAGGAACGAAGGACATGTTGACCTATTTGTACGTCTCCTTCACCGCGAACCCACTTCAGACTGAGTGACATAATTGTGAGTCTGGCGTGCTGTCCCCCAATCAGAGTAGAATCTTTTCAGCCGCAGCGTCCCCACCCTTTTCAGACTTAGTTTTTCCACCACCAGCCACACCGGCCAATTGTCCCCAATGCATGAAGCCCTAAAGTACGTACCTCTGACGCTTGGGCCAACCGTCCAAGCCCCACGGTCCGGAAAAATCAGGCCTTCGGAAGGGCAAAATTGGAATGTGTGTATCAATTTTACAGTGGCTCTGCCTTTTCGCGATAATTTCTGAAGCCAGTCTACCACACTCTCACCCCCAACCCGACACCTACTAACCATCCAGGACAAACCCCCATAATCCGTCAAGGTAAATACCAACCTCTGCCGAAGTTCTCTTTGACTGAAATTGGATATTTGTTCTAACAACTCGTCAAGATGGTTGCCGCCAAGAAGCACGTTCCTATCGTCAAGAAGCGTACGTCCATCCGACCCCTCGATATTTTCTCCTCCCACAGCAACGAAGCACGACAGAATGGATAGGCATTGAGGAAGATAGAGAATTGACAGGGTTTTATTGAACAGGAACCAAGACCTTCAACCGCCACCAGGCCGATCGCTTCAAGTGCCTCGACCGATCATGGCGCAAGCCCAAGGGTATTGACAACCGTGTCCGAAGACGGTTCCGTGGCAACACCCAGATGCCCTCTGTACGTTTGATCCGAATTGCGAGCTCTGCAATCTCGACTGCGCTTCTGCACCACGCGTCGAATATTCGCGAGAGTCTTGGATTTAGAGGAAATGCAATTGCTGACCAATGGGTTTCTGTCTGCAGATTGGTTTCGGCTCCAACAAGAAGACCCGCCACATGATGCCCTCCGGCCACAAGGCCTTCCTCGTCCAGAACACCAACGATGTTGAGCTTCTGATGATGCACAACCGCACCTACGCCGCAGAGTACGTCGAACGCGCCCTATCAACTGCCGGGCAGAGACGAACATGGGCAGCTTGTACTAACTAGCCGTTTAGGATCGCACACAACGTTTCGTCCCGCAAGCGAATCGACATCATTGCCCGCGCCAAGCAGCTGGGCGTCAAGGTCACCAACCCTAAGGCCAAGGTGACCACCGAGATCTAAAAAATGGGTTTTTCGTCAACGGTTGCGGCGACTTCGGGGTCCGGTTGATTTGTTTATGGCATTCATTGCATGCAGGGAAGGGATTTGCTCTTATGGTCTACGGACAGCTACGATGTAGCATGCACTCCGTGCTAGGAAATGAAATACTACTGCGATGACAACAAACGATACCTCACGATACTCGATCCGGAAGACTCCCTTCATTGTGACTTGGCCTGCTCTCTTTTACGGTTGGGGCCAATGTGATGTGGGATTTGTCCGATTTGTGTGGCGAGACCGCCCACAAAATCACCCTCGTCCGAGGTGATTGGTGCACATTTCGAGCCCAAATGGCTCGTCGGTGATACTTGAATATGGGGGATCTGACTTCTATAGACCAACAGCCTACTTCAATCGCTCAACCGAAGTTCTTCATTCCCCAATACAAATGCGCGTCTACCGAATACGCCACATGCACCTCCGCTTTCGTTGACTGCTGGGCTTGTGTTCCTTGGTGTGGCGGGTGAATTATCGATCATCGAATTGTCGACAAACGTTTTGAGTTAGCATGCACGTGACGGATACTGGATGACCACCAATGTGACATTTCCAAGTCTTGTTTACTTTGCGCCAGCTACACGGGCACTTTATGTCAGATAAACCAGTTGTCGTAGTATCTGCACATTCCAGAGTGCCTTCCATGTTTGTTCAAGGTAGCCGAAGCAGACGAGCAATTACTACCCCCTGTATAGGCCGCCTAGTCCTCGAGCGTACGCGTAGGCAAAGACGTAAAATGGCGTTTTGATCTTGGTATTCCAGTTGTATGTGTTGTTGTTTCTTCTTGATACGCACGGTTGGTCGTATGGCCGTAGGGCTTGATGACTTGCAGATATGCAGTGCGTCGAATGCATCCGCTGCCCCTTGTCCCTGGTTGTTAGGATGGAGTCCCTACTGTAAACTCCCTAATCACAGAGCAGCTGCGAGCGTAACAGTCTTTCCAGCGTCAGATTCAACTTTTCGAAGAGGTTTTACTGGTTCACTATTGACATCGTTCACTTCAAACCTGGTTCATTCCACGTGCAGGTCAACGTTTAAATTGATGACTCTTGGCCCGAGTCATCTACTTGGTTCGAGAAGAAGGTTTTCATATACCGTGGCCAGTACTAGTTAACAGTTAGAGCAACTATTTCCCCGGGTCTCTGCCAAGAGACATCTGATCATTATCTGGCGGGGTGCTATTGCGAGATGTAAGTCGTAAAGCTGCAGTTGATACATTTTTGTAGCTAGCTACTTATTCTCTGTGAACATGTTTACAATATTAAGTTAATGGACATATCAGGTCAAACCGCCTTGTAGTTTATATTCTCACAGATCTCTTACTAAACATGAATTTTGATCATTCTACTATCTCGGAAGCACCCTTTACTGTGATTCACCGGCTATGGAACTCGAATAAACTCGACGGGTTAACCCAAACATCAGGCAATTGAGTTACAAGGAAGTTGAGATTAGCCCATTGTCCCGGCTATGGTTTTTCGCCTGTCAGGAGATACCACAGTTTGCTAGCTTGTTATAAACGAGGTCACAGGAAGCCCTTCGTATTGTGGATTTGAAGTCTTAGATAGTCCAGCAGAAATGATACTCGGTCACCGAGGGTAGCAAGACCTCAAAGAGCCGTTCCTCAGTACTTGCCGACGATGGCTCCTAGACAATGCCTCTGCCTATGGATAGCCATGACCCACGTGTAAAGAATTCACTGTTGACTTCTGAGACTGCCAAACCCGATATCGAGTCGAAGACACCAGAGTCCCTTCCTCTATGGTACTATAGCTTATCATTCGTCTGGTTCACTGAGTTCTATTACCATTAAGCTTCAGATCAATCAGCCCGGGCCTGCTGCAGTGGGGAAAATTCCATTATTGATTCTTCGGAGAAAGAGTGATCGGGTCAGAGTTGTCACTCCTATACGTGCATTGCTCTTCCCTTCCACTTCCAGACATCCTTCTACTTTTTTACTATCAACCGTCCTTCACTTCTTTAAGTCTACACCATCACACTTCTTTCTAAACAACTTGGTCTTTTTGGCTCTGAACCTCTACTTCTATTCCTACTTGACTGAATAGTCTTTCAACATCGTTCTTATTGGAAACAATCAAGAATATCTTCTTCCTTACCATGGCTTCTTCTCAGCAATTCTCGGGGTTCAATCCCATCTATTTCAATCCTATCCATGTCTCGAGGCTCAATCCCACCTATTTGAATCCCATCTATCAGCCAACACGGACCGGCCAGTCCAGCAACAGAGCCCAGCTGCTCGTTCAGAACCATACGTCCAGTGTGCTACAATTTGCTGCAACAGACCGGCAAGAAACCCATATACAACCCTTCAACTGGTGTCAACCGCCTACAAACTTCTCTGGAGACGATGTGACCGTGGAAGACAGCTCAGAGCTCGAGGACGAGGACAAGATTATGTATGATGCCTCTTCAACAAGCCCAGAGCTCGAAGACGAGGACGAGATTATGTATGATGCTTCTTCAACAGATGGTGGCAACTGGGACCCGACGGACGTCACTCCTCCCACCACCTCAATTCACCTGGGCCCCAACCTAGCCGTAGCCGACACAAACAACAACGGGGCCGACATGATGGATATTGACACCCCCGATTACCAGCCCAGCAACAGCCCCCAGACGCCACCCACCTGGGCTACTTTCAACCAGACGACTTCTACAATATCTCCCTCATCTTATACCCGACACCACCATCATGTGTCTACTACTATGTCCTCTCCTTATACCCACGGCCACCCGGTTCTTTACACCCTTGATGCGGAAAACGAAGTAGACAAGGATGGTGATTTTATTATGAAGTCGGCACCGGCCGAATTCTAGGGGTAGGACTTCCCATCATCAACATGGGCATGAATGGCTCGTTTAAATTGGTGAGGCATAACCATCACAACGGTGGTTATTAAGTTGGATTTTTGTTTTTGGATATGACGGCAGCGGGATCCTCGAACGGGTTTATGCAACATAATGGCATCGTTGTGTACAACCACGTACAATCAGTCGGTGCTTGGACCAGACTTGGAGGCAGGAGGCTTGTGGGAATTGGATTTTTAAGTACATTGTTTCTCTGAGGGAGTATGGGGCATGCTTGGGAAGAACATTTTCGAAATACTCTTTGGGGTTGGGAGTTGGGCTGCATTATGGATGAATTCAGGGGATACCCAAACCAGCAGGACGGACTTAATGAGATACAACCATTTAACATGTTCACCAGCCTGGTGATGCTGATTGTCGCTGTTTCGAGTGTTATATTTTGGTTTAATTGAAAGTTCTTGAGTAGGTGTTTTCGCCTGCTCCTTCCATGATTTTTCCCACCAGGATAGTGCCTACCGTGCAACTAAACATGGTCTTCAAGTACAGAACATTCCTGACGTCGTTTCACTGCCACTTGCATTGAATCAACAATGTAAATTCCTTTGTACACACAGTTTCGTTCATATATGCAGGCCAGCTACCATACAATTCCACCTGGCTGCAAAATTGCCCCCTGGACTTCGCTTCATTGTGCCGAAGAAGGGCATGCTCTGGCTGTAGCCTGGGAATGATACTCGAGCCAGCATCATGGTGCAATCCTTGGGAAAGTCCCTGGGAATCGACAAAGGCGGACCGATCCTACCGTCATTTGGCTGTTGGGAGATGCTTCTAGTTGCTGAGTTGCCATGCCCGATACGAGCTTCACAAGAACACCACATTAACTTCTTGGTAGGTACTTATTGCCAAACAAACCACTTCTCTTCCAACCATCCACTAGCACTCGTGGCTCAGTGAGTTAACTGTTGTATTTCCAGTCGTAAAGAAATGGCCAGAAAACCAACCGGGCTCGTGTTTCCGGAAGAGTTTTCATATGGTTCGAACCTGACGCAGCAGGATCGCCTAACTTTTTGTTCTTTTTCCTTTTTTCCACATTACGCGAAACGTTAAGATCACATATTATTTGCAAGCCGCACCCCCAACGACTTACCAAACCCTACCTCCATGCCGTAATATTGTCACCGTCACCATTACACAGCCGGCTCTCTTAGTCGTTAAAATTTCAACATGAGGCAATCCCGTCGTGATCCGCAGGTTTGGCTGGGGCATACAGGTATGTCCCGCACGTCGCTTCGCAACCACCGAGATCTCGCATCTACTGGCGTTGCGTGTGATCAGCTTCCGACACCGGAGCAATGAACAGATTAACCTGACTTATCTCATCAACGATCAAACCATCTCAGACCGAGGCGGTGGAGTGGTTCGGCCAGTGATAGATCGAAGTCCTGATTCACGCCACCAACTGCGCGCAGCGAACTTGGCGAGTTGCAACTTTGGGCGCTCATATAAGATAAGTCATGCATTGAACGCTGAAATTCCACATGCTTGTTGTAAATTTCGGTACAAATATCTCGTCATATGCAACACGCCCAGTCGCCTCCACACTCTTGGAAAAATAAAAATAAAAAAAGAACATCCGTTTACATTTCCATTTAGTGGTATGTCTGAGGCTCGTGTCCCATTTCGGACACTTTCAGATGGCGGATTCACATCCTGCGATTCCTTGTGGAGTTTACAGGTGACCGGTTTCAGGATGCGGACAGTTCGGTAAAACGAGAAGAACAAAGAACGTCTGCGCCATCAATCGCGTTAATGCCCAAGCTGAAACCTGCATTTTGCCTAGCCATGCTAATCGACAACTCAACTTTGACGATTGAGCCTTTCCAGGTAGTAGATACAAATACGCCTGTTTCTTTCAAGCTGTTCACTAATTCATAAGTCCTTGGAGACCTTATAGACTGCGTAATTATGAGATAGAGTTTCGCTTTCCTCTTCCGCAGAGTATGCAGTAAGGCGAGTGGACAGGGCAAATGTCTTATCTCGGGGTTGCCGAGCATCGGACTGTAGAGGCTTCTAGAAACAGGGGTTGTGGAATGCGTGTTCTTTGTTCGTGGGGCTCTCTCGGGTAGTAGAACATGGGTGAAAAGCGATGTCATATTTCATATCTAAACCCCAGACTTACCACGTGGGCTATGCCATGCTATTCAAACCCGTCTTACCAGCTCTGTGGGTCTAGTCGACACCTCAAGCTGTTGGGCTGGTGATACTCGATCAACTTTCACTCCACCGGTGAGAGAAAACCGATATGATGGGGCTTTCTGCGATGAGCGAGGTATCACGATGTGCATTAGCATCTCCATACCAGTGTCGAAAAGTAGCCAATTTCAAGCGTAAAGAGATGCAAGGAACGGTAAAAGGGGGAAAGATAGCCAAACCACTCCACTCATCAAATTCGTAGCTATAAAGACTGTTGAAGCTCATGATTGTCATTATACCTTGATCAGATCCAAGCATACTTTCGCTCTGTCCGCCATTACGACATTTTCGCCTTTTCACATCTGCTCCTGGTATCGCCGCTGGTTTTATCACATCATCTATATATAATCCCACGATCCATCCAGCCAGCTGAAGAAATGGGCGGCAACGAAGGTCCCAAGCCAAGCTCTGGAGGAGACGACGGCGGACGCAGTGGCTACGACGTCACGCGGGTGGCTACCAATTCCACACTGGCTAAGGCTGCATTCTTTGTAGCTTTCGGCATCATGATGGTGCGTATCTCTTCACTCCATTCGAAGCACATCACGCTGATGCTTTTGGACCTTGTGCAGATATTCATGATCATCCCTGCCCCATACTCTGTGGCCAGCGCCAATGACACGGAAGGCGCGCTAGACGATCTATGAAAGAGAAGCTCGAGGGGTTGGCGCTGGGTATATCAACAGGGGCTAAAGCTCACATCTGAATTGCCTGGATATTTCGTGTCATCAAATTTAAGTTAGAAAGTTTCGCACCTTTTCGTTTCAAGACTAGCGTTATAGGGTGAGGGTGAGACCCACGTGGCCGTGCCGGTTGAGATCGCCAATTTCTTGGACAGAAACCAAGTTGTCCCACTTTGCTTCTGACCCACCACACCATTACAATTAAGGCATCCTAGGTTATCTTACATCTCCGCCACTCCTACATTGGCTGCGACCAACGGTTGACCGGCGTCGTTGGCGACACAATATCTGACGACGCCTCCAGGCCCTCTGTACCCATAGTCGAAACCGCCGGGGACGGGGCACGATCGCTCACTGATATTCTATCCACTTCAACCGTACGCGAGGCCGGCGACGAGCCCGTGCCGAAGGGAGACACTCGCTCTGAACCCCCGTTGTGTCCGTTCGGGGCCCCACAAGGTAGGTATTCCCCGACAGCTCGTAGTAGATGGGGTCAGGCTGTTCGACTGGCCCACTCACGTTGCTCGCGTCTGTCCTCTGCCTGGATGACGACTCCCCATGGAGCTGGTAGATCTGCGGCACGTCGCCATCCAGCTCAGGTTCCAAGGGATGCTTGATCGGTAACCCACTGGGCACGTGCGAATTGTGCACCGGCCCCTTCAACACGCTCTCGTCGGGCTCGGGCTCCGATGCCGCGAACGAGTCCTTCTTGCGCTGCCGCCGCCTGCAAAAGACGATGATGGCGGCTATAACCAGCAGGGCCACCACAGCACCGATCACAATACCGGCAATGGCACCGCCGCCGAGGGATGATTTTGAGTGACCCGGCCCTGATCCCGACCTAGATCCGGAATCAGGATCGATGCCGTCTGAGGAATCCTTGCTCGTGATCGTGACGATGTTCTCTTTGGCACCCTCGGACCAAGTGCATGAAGAGACGTTGAATACGCCGCGCTCATAATCGGCGGAAAGATAACTATTGGTGATCAGCGTATACGGCACTTGGGGCCAACAGTCCCAACCTCAAGCCTGAACCGATGTTGAATAGAAAGAGCGGTAACTCACGCTTCCTGGAGGAACGTCCGGCCCAGCGTGTATTGCGTCGAGTTGGCAGCGCGCTTCAATGGGAAGTAATAGCTGGTATTCTGCACCAGCGGATACCCGGCTTTGAGGTCAAACGCGGCGTATGGTAGCACAATCCTCACAGTGTCTCCGCCGGAGGTCACATCGGACAAGCGAAAGGTCACCTGCGCATCAGAGTCTAGCAGTTGCGTATGGTGCGACTCGTTCACGAGGTACATGCCGCTGGCATCATCCAGTGTCAAGCCGAAGGCTTTCTCGAAGGCGTCGCACGCGCTCTTCGGCAGCCACAGATTCGGATCCGTCGAGTCTATGAAGATGTTGATGGGCTCTGACAAGAGGGTGTCGGAGGACGATCCGCCGCTGTAGCTCACAGCCTGAAGGACGACCACGAGATCACGCGTCAGGTCACGGGCCATGGTGAAGGACACCGAGTTCTCCGTGAAGCGCGATGTGTCATAGCCCGAGAAGATCAGCTGACCATATACCTGCTTCAAGCCTATCCCAGGTGATTGAATCTTGCGATTAGCAATCCCGAAACGCCGGAGAGGGCTTCATGTTCATGTCTGCTTACGGTAATGAGCGCCAGCTGTATAACTCCAGCTCAAGCTCGGGATATGCCCCTGATCTTTAAGCGTGTTGAGGAAAGAGGGGGCTGACTGATTGCCCAAGGATGTGAAGTTGACCGGCTGGCCATTAAGCCCGAAGATCCCCCTTGAGTGGCACCGAGTCAGTCATGCCTGCTTCAGGCATAGAAGAAGGCCGTCTCTGAGCCTTCTCAACTTACATATAGAAGGGGTTTGCCGTCGCAAAGCCAGCGACAGTCTGGTTTTTCAAAATCGGGCCTGTCAGGCCTACTCCCATGTTGTCCAGGCCGAACTGCGCTGGCTGAGAGTAACCCAAGTTCGCCTCGAGGCCGACTTTGCCGTCGTTGATATCATATTGGCCTGCATCTATCCACGTCGATGAATCTTTGGGGTTAAACAAGATGCCTCTGGATACCGCACAATCGGGTGGCACGGCTGCGAATACTTGCGATGAACAGCCAACATCTTTCAGAACGACCATAGACTGCGGCGACGCCGTGGACACTAGCACCCTGATATCCTGCTCAGGGGTGCCTATTCGCACGTGGAAGGTACTCCAAGGCCCATCATTGCCTTCGCTATTGTCGCATCAGCATTGGAGCTCTTACACAGATGGGGGAAATAGTATTCACAAGTATTGACTGGGCCCAACTATCAATGGCTGGGGTAAGATATTGTCTCTGGATATGTGTTGGCGACCTGTATCGGCTATACTGGCTCCACCAAGGGCCAAGGATCCTGAAGCCCAGGAGAGCACAACGGATATGCTAAGCCGCGCATGGAACAACATGTCGAAATATTTGCGAACGGCAAGATTTGCAATCGAACACGGAAGACAGACATGAGGAAGACAACGTCAACTGCCTATCCCGATGGGCATCTTTGGAGAGCGTAAAGCGACAACGACAGGCCGATAGGCATGGAGGAGCCTCCAGCGTGGATGGGGTGATCGGCAGTCTTGGCTACCGGGCCACCCTTTTTACTCCATTTCGTCTCCATTTCGGATCGTGTCAATTTGATTAGCTCAACCGTGGTCCCAATTCAGGTTTTTCCAGCAGTTGCCAATCCCATTGCGACGTTGTTGCTTATCACGTCATGGACGACTGTTCAGCCCCTGCAACGCTCGTTCTCTCGGGTTCTTATTACCGCCCAGCCCAATCAGGCCGGCGAAGTGTTGCCCATACTACGGGATCCCTGCCCCTTAGCGCATCCTCGTTGGCCGAAAACTCGGCTAGTTGCCAGATGCTGTAGCTCGCTTCCTTTTTGGGACTCTTGGAGTGCGGCATGACGGCATTCCCACGCAGGAACAAAATCTCCGCGCACGCAAATTGCCTGCAACCCCGAGGGCCTTCGCTTAACGGCCAGATGTGACCGCCAATATCGTTCGGTTGGCGGCATGCCATGCCATGTCAACAGCGCGTCAGCCTGCCAGCACAGCGGAGGTTGGAAGGATGAGCATATTGAATGCCATTCTTAATTCTTGCTCCTCTTCCAGCTTCGGTCATCTCTACTTTGCTATCCCATCTTCAACTTTCGTTATTGTGCATCGTTGGGTCACGCTCGTTTCGTTGCCATTGGATAGTATAAGCAACTAGATCATACCAGACCTCGTACATACCGCAACTACGCCTATCATGTCCGCCTCGAGACTATCGACCCTCGCAGCGGGTTTACTCGTGCTGGGCGCGGACGCTTCATATGGTAAGTGAAGCACAACAATCTCAGATCTCAAAGTAGGTGCATCCATTAACATGACGAAGGCATCCATCCCCAACAGCCATCCCCGGCGTTCCGTAACGTGACAGAGGCGGAACAGCACTCAACAACTCTCTCAACGACTGCATCGAATGCATTTACAGCACACAAGACCGGCAAAGGCTACAGTGTTGCACCACTATCGTCTGAGAGCACCCTGGCGACGACACTGACTTCGTACTGCACGAACACCACAATCAGCACCGTCATTAAGACCAGTACCAAGTCAACCACATCACACGTCAATGTCACGGTGCCTATTTATAGCACCGTTCCCACCACCAAGAAGACCACCATCCCTATCACCATCACTGAGACACCGACATGTACGACCACGACTCCCCCTCCTATTATCACTCACAATTCTTGTGACCAGAGTTGCAGCATGTAAGTCGCCAATGCAGACTCGCTGCATCAAGCTGCCTGAACACTAATACTGGTCATAGGTCCGCCGGCACGGTGAACTTGTTCTTCTGGCCCACTAACAATGACTTCACATACCCCCTACTCATGTCGATACGGCGCTGAGTTACACATTGTATGTTTCCCCCTTACTTATGCCGAACAAGTGTTCTCTCATTAGTATACGCTACTAACACTCGTAATCTACTAGCACATCCCCCGTCGGTGTACATGCTGATACCCACAATCTATGGTACCAACACTGTCGATGGCGCTATTGTGCAGCCTACGGCCACCAGCACCATATGGGCATTCGACCTGAGCGAGGTCTCGACCATCGTGGGTGGCACGGAGACGAAGCAACTTTCACTGAGCGATCTTGGCACCGATTGTCCGCAGTCCGCCGAGCAGTCCGCCATCGCGACCATGACGGACTCCCGCTGCGATCCCATCCTCGCGGCGCCCGACAAGATCCGGGCCTGGGCCAGTCCCTGCGCCGCCTGCCAGCGCTTCGGCCTCTTCGATCCCCCTTACGCCATCCCCACCGTCACCGGGGTCTCGTCCCAACTACGGTGGCGCAGCCGCCACCGCCGCCTCCGGCACCTACCACGGAGACTGCGGCGCCCGCCCCGCCGCCCACCACGGAGGCGCCTGCCCCGACTACTGCCGCGCCCGCTCCGAGCATCAGCTCGGTCATCACCACAGGCCCGGCTGGCGTGATTGCAGTTTACTACGAGAATGGCAGGGCTGTGGCGACCTCGACTCTGGCCCCTCCCCCGGCGCCGCCGAGCACCGCACCTGCGGCTCCCACCACCACGGACGCCGGCCAGCCCCCCCGCCCTATCCTCAGCTACCGCCACTGGCGGCGGCGGCGAGTCGCCATCCGCGCCTGTCACTTCGCCCGCTGCATCGACTAGTGCTACGGACGGCGACGTTACTCCTACACCGGTTGTGACGGCCGCGTCCGCCCAGATGGGCTCCGGTACTTTTGGTCTGGTTGTCACCGGATTACTCATGTCACTGTTCTTGGTGGGTTGGGCATGAGACAAATGACTATATGCGGTATACACGCAAGGCACAGGTTCAATGTGTTGAATTCAATTCTGATAATGATGGATGATGATTATGAAAGTTGTGTAATACCATTAGTTTATATATAAGAATATTATGAGCAAACTATACGCCCTGATATGCAATTTATCCTTGCTCTTGCTGGCCGAAGCAGCGTGACCTCGTCACCGTGACATCAACCCGTGTATCTGACAGTCAAGGGTAAAGAGCAGTCAGTTATGGATATAAAATATATAGAGGAAGCTGTATAACAATATATGTATACGTTATGCACAGAAAAAGACCAATAATAAGAGCACCTATCCTTTAGCCCCACCTATGTCTATCCAACAGGGGGTAAACAGTCTTATGAGCCATGCCAATCGCCACTGCTATCAGCAAACACTAGAAAGAAAGGGAAATACTAACCAGATGGAAGTCCACCAAGAACAAAAGGAAAAGAACTGTAACAACAGAGAAGCCACTGACAAGCCAGCCTTTCGGTTCACACGCCAATTCGCAGCAACCAAAGCATTGAAGCAGATACCCCCTTTATTTCTTGATATCGGTCAGGACGACGTAGAAGCCAATGGGGCAAGTGCCGAGGATGCCGTTATCGAAACGGAGGTGAGTGTCAGACGAGCACAGGCTGCCGCTGACCTTAACGCTGGTCAAGTTGGCCGGCAAGTCGCAAGGTGCGCTGTTGATGATATAGCTGTTGCCGGGCGTCATGGTGACTGGGGGGCTGGGCGGGTTGGGGCCGAGTTCCGGCTGGTGCGCGTAGGTGCTTTCGCCCGCGACGCCGCCGACGCCGATGGCATAGCCCGTGAAGTTGAAGTGGCCAGGGCCGTCAAAGAGGAAATCGAGCGACGAGGCGAGCGGCGTCGGCAGAGACAGGCGGGGGTGGTTCTTGTGGTGTTCGCCATTGCCATGGTGGAGCTTGAAGTGGTCGTGATCGTAATCGCCCAACAGCTTTGACTTCTTGGCCAAGGCCCTCTGAGACAACGAAGCGGTGGGGTTTTCAGGCAAGTCGAAGACCAGGTTGCACACCTTGTTCTTGGTGTCCTTCACCGGCAGGTCCAGGTTGAAAATGGTGCACTGGTCGCCCGGGGTGATCTCGGCCGTGTTGCTTGCCGCGTACTTCTTGTTGGGCTCCTTGGCCGAGATCTGCAGCAGCAGCGAGGGCGAGACGGTATCCTTGGGGTCCGTGGGGAGGTACCCGTTAGGCTGGGCATCGTTCTTGGGGCACTGGACTCGCTTCTCGAGTGTGGGCACCGCCAGGGCAGTGGCGGCGAAGTAAGCGGCGAGGATAGCAGTGGTCTTCATCTTGGTGATTTGTGTTAGATGGAAAAGTCTTGGCGAGAGAGAGGCTTTGTGGTCGCAAAACGAGTGTGATGTGCTTAGCGGATGTGCGAAAGTGATGCTGGATGCTGTGGCTGTTGTGGGGAGTAGAGTGATGATCCAGTCATGTTGATATTGGGAGACTCCCAATGATATTTATATTATACGAAGTGCCTCTCTGGGGGTGCTACCCACGAGAATGAACTCCGTGATGATGCTGGCAAGACCGTTGTGGTTGTGCAGCGGCTTCCCGACGTCCGTTAAGGTTCTGTCACCCAAGAAAGCATCCCGACTCTGTGTTCGGGGCTGCATTAGACGTTTTCGTCCCATCCGTTTCCAACTCAATTCGGAGTTCATTAGCCCGTAGGATCGATCACGGAAAAGTGCGGGCTTACCTCCAGGGATGTTCTAGAGCGTCCACCGATCTTAAGACTGTGCGTGAGGGAGGCCGCAGGATCCCAAGGATCAAGAAACTTCCAATGTCTGCTGTCATTCCGATGTTCATCGCCGAGATATGTTAGTTGCCCCCGTTTCAAAATGCTGCTTACCTCATCCATCGCAGGGTTTAGTTCATGTGGCTGCATTCTCGGGACATTTTGTCAAATCATCACCATCACACCACCATTGGGATCACTGCTTGCCTCATTCGCGGTTGGGAATGCGCCAATCAATCTAACCGTTTTCAACTCTGGCGACTCACCATCGCTCCACTCAACGGCTGCGAAGCCGGCCCCCTTCATGACACGCTGCCAGTGTTTCCCGTTGACCAGTGCATGTTCGCCCGTCCTCAAAGAGCCACCACCCCTCCAATAGGCCCACCATCATGTCCAGCCAGAACATATTCTCTGCGTGACCTTAGCAAGCTGCGTCGTAGTGAGTTGCGTCTCGCGGAAGGCCTCCAGGGCATTAGTGATCGTGAGACGAGCGGACTCGTCCATCATCGTGGTGGGCGGCACGGTTCTAGGGGTGTTTATATCGATAATGCCCGGGTCGCCACGCGACACAGGCAACTTTTTATCGTCTTCATCATCACCTGCTACTTAACCGCCAACACCCAGGCCCAATTGCCCGTCCACGTAGGCAGTCATGGCCTGGATATTGGGGAAGAAGAGGATGCTGGTCAGATCAATGGTGAGCCCCAGCACGGTGCGGATGTCGTTGAGAACCTCGGTGGCCATGAGTAAGTCGACGGTAAGGTCATCGAGCGTCGTTTCCCCAGTGAGCTGGCTCAGGGGTCTGTTGGTGACGTTGATCCGATTTTGGAGTAGCTCAGGGCATTTGGTGGCGCCGGCCGACTTCTTGGGACTGGCTGACTTCTTCTAAACATGAGTGTCCTCAATCACAGCGATGGAAGGAATTTTCTCGGCTTCCTGAAGCATTTCAGAAGACGATGTCGCCGCCGTCTAGGTCTTGTTCACGCTCTTTAGCATGCGCGCCATCAGGGTCCGCGGCATGCGGGCGAACCGGAAACCGAACGCCGCCATGGCCATCTTGCCCGTCTTCGCACCAAACAAATACGCGTCTGCCGGGGCGTCGACGTGCTGACCGTACTCTGCATATGTTGCTTCACCACTCCTTATACTAAGCCTTGTATCACATAACGTTGTATGATCGACTCCAGCGTGATACTGTATACGGCGAGATTTTGGCTGGCTGAGGGGAAGCTATACGTCAGAATATAGACCTTGGAGGTACCAGGAGCGAAGGCATCGTTTCCGGCACAGGACTTTGCCGCGCGTGATGTTATCATCTTCGGCCTAGAAGAGGGATACAGGATCAGTATCCATGCGAGGAAAGCCCATATGCCAAGAGTTTTTGGCCAATCGGTACCTATATTACCCTCCATTGTGGCCATTGATATTCACAACATACTCTTTCACGCCCGAGTTCTTACGTTTAATAAACGCCTCTACCTTATATTTTACTATATAACTCACTGCTTTCAGCATTGTGAGCGCTATCGCATAAACGGAGTGAAAGAAATGGCAACAAGGATTAAAGAAGTGACAAACATGCTGCTTTGTTTGTGCCAATCCCATGTTATGCATATAAGGCCTGACTTCACGTCATTACAAAAACCTTCACATGAATTGCGATATCGCACCAGACAACAAAACTAAGCCTGGAAAGGAAATACAGATACGAGCACATATCGACCACAATGGAAGGTCAAGCAGAAAAGACGTTTTGGGCTGAAGTTGCTGATGCGGTTGAGGACATCACTAACATGGCAGACAATGCAACAGAGCTCATGACAGCTGAGTTCGATCGGCTCAACAAGCAAAACAGAAAACTGCAACGAAGTGTTCAGGTTCAGGAACCAGAGAGACACCCCGAAGGTCCACAAGCACAGAGTTCCGACATAGTCCGGCTGGAGGACGAAAACCAAAAGCTTCGTGAAAGGCTTAGGTATTTGAAGAATCGCGTTGATGAAGAAGAAACACTACGTATGGACACTGTACCAAGAATGACGCCCTTTTTTCCAGATTGGGCAGCAAAAGTAAGTTCCAGAGTATCTTCAGGAGTAGGTTTCGATGCTAACAATAATGACTAGGGTCTCCGGCAATGGCTGGGCGATGTAAATATATGGTTCTATAACCATATCGAGCCGGTCCTGGTTGACCCAGTTCAGCTTCGCGAGGCTCTTGAGATCGAAAGAGCTGAGCCTGAACGCGGCTCGATTCTCAGGGACGCCCTTGATAAGGATATCGGTCTCAGACTTGCAGCTCAGATTGTTCATTCCGAGTACGAGGTCATTCAGGCCTGTCTCCTTCGCTGGCTTACGCCTGCCATCTTTCATCAAGGTTATAGTGACAGTTTCCCCTTGATCAAGGCCTTGGATGAATCGGTAGAGGCGATGCAAACTGATGAATATTTCAATCCTATTACATTGTCGCAATGGAAACTGCATTCCTACTATGCCCTGATCCACACTCCCTCCTATGAGGACAACCGCAAGATCTTCATCGACAAGACATCGTCCGCATTCGCGAAAGGCATAGGGATGTTCTCACTCAAGGGCCACAACTGGGATGAGTTCGTCGGCTCCATTCGGGACAGGATCATAAAGCCCGGTTTGGAGCTGCAAGAGAATTTGAAGATGGCCACGGCCCAATACAACCTTTCCTTTTTCGATCTTAGCCCCTCAGACGCCAACAAAGGGAAGCAAAACCCACAGCTGGAATCTATGAAGATGGACCTTGAGTGGGAAGAATATCAAGACTCCACAGACAACTTGCGAATACTCCCAAATACATTCGACACAAGCGGGCCTAGATTGCCCCAACTACTTGCAGCTGTCACACCTCATCTCTCTTCAAGATCCGTAAGCCTTAGTGAGCGCCGCTTGAGAGCTCCCAAGGTACTTGAAAAGCAGAGACGCCTGGTAGCATGGAGAGACAGTTACAATGGATATGTCTTTGGGCAAAATATAAGAGAGAAAAGAGCAGGGAACGACAAGATCCCCATATTATTCGCAAGCCGGAGAGACGGTCTCCTTCTGTACCCAGATGGCAAATAACCAACCCAAAGAGTGGAAGCTGGAGGCCGTAACAGCGCTGGCGGTTTGTTTACGGTCCTGTACACCCGTTCAGAGCGAAGTGTAGGCAAATATGTCAAATCTTAGCTAGTAAATCTATTCTGTCGTTTCCCTCAGGCTCGCACCACAAGCAATCTAAACTTTTAATTCCAGTCAAAAACTCAGGACAGACATTCTCGGGTCCTTGCTGCAGAGCCTCGCGCGTTCTCTATCCAAGTAATCGCCGTCGTTGGTGCTATAAGACACCCATTGCATCTTGCGCGTATCATATCAATCCTCTCTAACCATAACTCCAGGACCTTAGACGTACTCGGAAGATACTGTGTCATAGCGAACATTGTTGTGGATCAGAGTGTACTCTGTCGTTGCCGATCTGTCTGTGGAGGTTTTGGTCGGTTAGTTTGGTAGCCTTTGGCTGGGTTGGGATGCGGTACTTACAAACGGCCTCGATCTCGCAGCTAAGTACGTAATAATCGAAACCATCTCGTCCGCGTTGAACCGGGAGCTGCTCGGTAGGTATGAGGCTGAGATCTGCCACCACGTGGCACAGGATCTTCACGTTGTCGTTGCGTGCAAGTGGTGCCTCAGTGGACGTATTGTCGGAATCGACGGTCAGAAAGATCCTCTGCGGTCGACCGAAAGCAACTCGGGAAGTCTGGCGGAAATGGTGTGTATGGGGTCTGTCCTCAGCCACTCGGTCTCCCTGATGTAGAATCAGATGTGCGTCAGTATTTTAGTGTCATATCGGTGTACACATCCTTTATGAAATCAACGCATACATATCGGATAAACCATTTCATGGTATCAACACGCCAGCATCCGTCCAGCCCGTCCCACGATCGCTTGTTTGCAAGCTCGCGATGCTTCACTGCATCGTAAACAACGGAGAACTCGGTTCCGTAATGCTCTGTTCAAGGTTAGCTAGTGAATCATTTCGTGGGATATCCAGTTTTGCGCAGTTGTCGCATGGACAACCCTTGTAGCTTACTACGTTAGTGTTAGCACATGATCAACATCAAATATAAAAACAGAGTTCATACCTTCGGGCTGCTCTGTCGACAACCCTCAGGACAGTATGTTTCTCCGGCGCCGCATTTGCCATTCCTCTCATCACTGCACCGTAGACGACAGCCATGAGTGAGTCTTTCGAGAAACGAACTGGGATTTCCATGTCGTCCTCGACCTCCTTCTTGAGCCGCTCTCGCAGGTAGCCAGAGGCACCGAAGCCTCCGACAAGAATGACAGAAGTGATAGGAACATTGGCGGTCCTGATCTGGTTCTTGACCAGAGCAATGGTTCTAAGGATGTACGGCTCGAACATGGTGAAGGTATCAGCGGCTCGCAAAGTGAAACTACCGTTTCTCAGGCCAGCCGCCTGGTTGTCCTTCATCCCAGGAACGGCAACTGTCGAACGGCCGTTCGGCAGAAATGAATGATCGAACGCACGTTTTGCCTGCTCAGCTAGTAAGTCGGTATGTTCCATGATAGGCTTTAGCCCAGTACCCCTTACAATTTCTTCAAAATTAGTACGAGCGCGTCCCAAAACCTCGTTGTTGAAACCCTCCTCGTTCCCTAGTGTAACTTGAAGATAATCGGCAAAGGCTTTGTCAATGAATGCAGAGCCACAGAAGTCTCCCGCGCCTGCAGTGGCTTCTCTGACTTGAAGCATAGGATGGAGAGCGGTGATGGTGTAGGTAATAGTGTCGACAGTGCCTGACAAGCTGTGGTTAGTCAGGTTCGACTGAATATCAATATGCGCGTTCACGGAATTCGCAACCATACCTCCACCGGCATCCAGGAGTATGAAAGACTGCCCAACCTCCAATGTATCTTCCTTTGACATTGTGTGCAGAGCATAGGTTGCAGCCGCCTCTGGCTCTGAAATCATCGTGACACCACCAAGCCGACCAAGTGGACGCGAATTCTCGAAGGCTTGCTGTGTCCTTCTCTTGGCAAGGTCCTCCCACACTATTTGAACGTCAGTTTGGATACGCAAATATTATAACGAGTATTAAGGTCAATATATGGATGGAGAGAAAACCCCAAGTCTTCTTCTGGCTGATTGGATGTATGTAGATTAGGAATTGGGATAGTGTGATACTCACCCGCAGGCACCGTCAGCACAAACTGTATCGCCGACCGTTTGGTAAAGATCTCTATCTGGTTAGATCCAAGAGTTTTCTCAATCCAGGTCATGATGTATTGACCAAGACCAGAGAGGTAATCTGTCACTAAACGATCCGCATCCTGATGGGCTAACATGGTCTGGATATTGTCTGGTCTGCTGTCGGAATTCTGCAAACCCCTATTGTTGTTAGTAAGAACCTTGACACGAAACAAGTTTCAACGACTTACAACTTGAACCAGTGCATTATCTCGTCTGGGTGGACGGTATTTGAGATCTGGAACCCCCATTCGAACCCACGACGCTCTGGGAAATAGCGAATAGTGGTAGGCACTTGTGGTTGGTCATTATCGCCACTGTTTGATGGCCAGCTGTTGCATGGGATTATTTGATTTGGGCGGTTTGTCATGCTATAGGCCACTGCAGAATAGGTAGTTCCGAAGTCAATGGCGATGACCAGAGTTCGGTCATCATCAGACGATTGATCATCAACGCCTAAAGACATGTTGGCTTGATACTCTCGCAACTTAGCTCTCTTCAGTATCAGAGGAGAAATTGGTATGATGGGAATTGCTGTACAGAAGGAATATGGTACACCAAATAATTAATTCTCTTCGCTTGGGGATGAGGTTCGATCTTATACTCATAGCAAAGCATATTGGGGAAGATGGCCTCTGGTGGAAAAGCCTAGAAATAAAAAGACCAGAAAGAATGCTTTCAAAGGCAAAAGAAGAATATGTGCTACAGTAACATATCTGAAAGAATGTCTCATCTAGCCCTTGTGGACTAGGATCCACGGTAAGACATACAGGGTTGGTACATAAAAGAACCGCAGTTCCAATAAGGAGTCCAGGTGTCTGCCCAGAATCACCCATTGGATATAAGAGTGGCTTTTTTCTTAGGCGCATGAACAAAAGTAATATCGTCTTTCTGGAATACATAGGAGTATGTTGCAGTGAGTAAGGACCATTAGATCCAAAAGCTTCTTCGTCTCTGCAATCTGCAAGTATCTAAGCTAAAAGGCGGCATGTCAATAGACCGGTTCAGCTAGAGGAAAAGAACTTGGAAATAACGGTTGTAATCTGAAACTAGAAGAAAAGGATGACTAGTAAATCTTAAGTAGTACAATCAGGTTTGCTTTATATACTAATTAATATAAAGTATTAGTAAAGAATTTATACTTTAATACTGTATATCCTCGAACTTGTTAGCTATCAGTCGTATCTTAAACAAGCGCAACATACATCCAATGGCTTTCCCCCCATGGAATTACCTCGTCAGGCTGTTTGCCGGAGCAGGAGCAGTAGCTATGGGGAAGAAGCAGAAATCCCGCAAGTTTAGCTCATCGAACCGGCACCAGAGAGCAAATCACTGTGGGCACACACAGCCTGGCGATCTCGATGAGCACACAACGCCCTCTATGCCAGGATCATATCCCCACGAGTCACAAAGTCTTGGGGTCTCGACCACAGATGGTTCACGGTATTGGAAGCGATCCCAGATACTATAAGATATGTGATAACTGACGATATGCAGAAATCACGACACAGACCTCCATCAGCAAATCGAAGAGACCAGTTTCGAAATCGATCCGGTAGGCACTGAGCTCGAGAACCATGAAGCTCCCGAAGCGAGTGCCCCAAACATCACCAGAGAAGAAAGACTGTATCCTAAATCTGATGCATGGTCTAATGTGATCAACGCTGTGAACTCGGTGCGTGCACAATGTGAGGACGAGAGCCGAAAGCTTCGTATGGACCTTGATAAGGCTCAAGAGAAGCTTTGGCAAACGCAGAGAGACCTCGTGGAGACACAGAAGCACATATTCAGTCTGCAAGATCATCGAGTTCATCTCACGTCAGATTTCGCAGGCAAGGTAAGCCCAAGTCTCGCTATCGCGCCTTACTACACTGACAATGTCCACTCAGGCTTTCCGTCGGATGATCGGGGTAGTGGACCAGTGGATCTGTAACTACGCGACGCCGGTGTTTGAGTGCGATACTGCATCTGAGAAAGCGTTGAAAATCGCCATGGCTTTCCACAAGACAGAACGTTTCGGACATATTTTTCCTTTGGTGTCACGAGATCCAAAACTGAATGACGTAGCCCGTCTCCATGGCACCGAGGAGGATGTTGTACGTGTATGCATATTCAACTGGTTAACCCACGAAATCCTACACAATGGACTTCAGGCTATTGGGTCTGGGTCAGTTGACCTCATCGAAGCACAAGAAAGGTCTTTGCACCAAGACAAAGTCCCTCTATACGCTATGCGGTCGTGGAAAGCACAAGCGTACTATGGCTGGACCAAAACTCCAGACTATCTGTCGAGACGGGAGGATTGCGTACAGATTTGGGTCTCGGAACTTGAGAATGACATGGCAATGTTCCTCCAGGACCAGAAAGAACTCGAGGCCTCTCGCGCTCTGCTATCAGACATTGTGAATCGGGCACTGTCTTTGAAAGAGAACATGATGTGCAGTAGACAGGACTTCGCGATCGAACTTGAGCATTACAGGCCGCAGCCTGGGGGCGACATATCGCAAATTGATTACGAGAGGTCAGAATTTTTCGATTTGACAGATTACCACCGCTGCGTCCGGCTTGAGGAGACTCAACAAGATCGTTCGAAACGATTGGCTCCATTATTTGCCATGACACCAGGCCTCAGGATGAGAAAAATACAAGATAACGACACTTTCGGCCCGTATAAAGTCATCCAGAAGCAATCTCTTTTGGTAACATGGAAAAGAAACTACCCTGAGTTCTTTCATGAATATGAGAAAGAACCACAATTCTTTGCGCGGTTCTGTCGTTGCAAATCATCACAGCAAGGTCTACAGCTGGACAAAGACATGATTTGAAGATGGATTTTGGACGTGGGCCTACCAGACTGGGAATCAGACACGAAGCTATGGGGTCAGCTAGATGTGAATTATCTGTCGATCGCATAGAGAGATATGAGAAATGGAGCTGAAAATCACCTACTTTATGTTATCCTATCCTATCTGCTCAAGCATTGAGTACTTACTGTGATGTCTAAGGTATCAACAGCGGAACGACCGAGACGGCCTGCGCATTCCAGAAATATCCCCAAGTATCCAGGAACCTCGTACCAGTGTATATCATCAGCCTCGGGTTGCTCTGAGCATAGATGTTTATAAAACCGTCAACGCCCTCAAGTTTGATGGTCGCAATGAGATCATCCGACCATCATCATCAACCCTGCTCCCAGAATACACTTAGCAAAATCCCCCAAATCAAGCCAAAATGTTCTCGCGTTTTACTCGCCGTCAGAAAGGAGACATCGAAGAGTCTCGACTAGGAGCTGATTGCGAAGGCGAGTTGTCGGGCTTTTCAACTGAGATGGCCAAAAGCGCCGATGACTTGCAACTTACAAACATGCATGCAGATACTATTTCCGACCGTGGCAAATCGCCTAACGCTGAAGTAGAACAGCCGTCGTTTGAAGACCTTGCTCTAAGCGAGTGCAGCATATGCCTCGAGGACAAGCTATTGGCAGAATTTCCTCAGCGTCGCACCACGAGCACTTGCGCCCACTTCCCTACGGCTTGCATAGAGTGCATTCAGTCTTCTTTACTGGCCCAGTTCGAGGAGAACACGATGGAGCATATCAGTTGTCCCGAGTGTCCTGAGCGGCTTGCACCTAACGACGCACAGGTATTCCTTCCCATGGCCAAATACAGAAAGCAAGTGATGCCCGCAGTGACTAGCTCAACTCTCTATGGAATATCGAGTGGCATCGGAAGGATCAAGACTGACATACTCGCAGATACGCCGAGCACGCAATGAACAAAACCCTTTCCACCATTGGCCGGTTCGTCTGGTGTCCGCTCAGAAACTGCGAATCTGGACAGATTCACCAGCCCGGCGCCAAGCAGCCCGTCGTACTCTGCGACGGCTGCGACCGCCTCTTCTGTTTCACCCACCACACTGAATGGCACCGCGACCACACCTGCGACGAGTGGGAGCAGTACCTGGCGGACCCCACGTTCCGCAGCCAGGTCCAGCGGGAGCAGGACCAGGAGGAGGCGCGCGACGCGGAAATGGTCGCGCTTAACCGCCGCATCGCCGAGGCCGAAGCGGTGCTGCGGCAGTCCATCATGAGCGCCGAGGAGGCGGCCAAGGACCGATTCGAGGTCGCCGAGGCGCGCCGCCGCGAGGAAGAGCGGCTGGCGGCGGAGAGGGCCCGGGTCGAGGAGCAACGCCGTCTGGAACAGGAGGAGAAGCTGCGGAAACAGGCGCGGCGACAAGAGGAAAAGGAGGGGGCGGAAATGGTGAAGAAGAAGTTCAAGCGCTGTCCGGGATGCCGACGACCCACGGAGAAGATTGACGGGTGGTAAGTAGACTCCAACCCTCCACCTTGAAAAGTCTGCTAGTTGCTTTAGGGGGTTTGGCTAACTCTACCATCACGCTCTTCAGCAATCATATACACTGTGAGCTATAAGCCGGATCTTCAGGTGACAGTGATTAGTGGCTAACATCTCGACAGGTACCCAATGCGGGGCTCATTGGGACTATAAGACGAGCGTATTGATGAGCGGATTCTTTTCGTTAGACTGCAATTGCTATGTTTCGGGGTTGGGCACTCTTGTTCACGGTTGAGAGAAGGGAGATATAGCTTGGAAGTATGACATTTCCGCCAGCTAGATAGTCATGGTATACTGCGTTGCTTCTACATCATTTCAATCTCGGTGCATCTCCAAACAAACCACCGTTTGAAACCTCCCAGAGTATTGGACGGGCTAGTTAGTCGACACCTCTGTACTCGAAGTACTGACTCCATTCTGGATCTGCCCGCAATTTGGTAACGAGGTCCTTTTCCACTGTAGGAAGTTAACGGGTTAGCCATCAATACCTCGAAGTTAGATTTGCTTTCCGCCGCTAGTCGGAGTTGGGGTGTGCCACTTACTTCCAATGGACCATATCGTGCCTTGATCGTCGTCACCGCCGTCACTACTCGCCTGGGGCGGGTACACGAAGGCCATGTTGGCCGAGACGGACCCACGCGTCAAGAAGCGGTGCGTCAACGGGCGGGCGAACCCGAAGTCGCAGGCCGTGACGTCGGCGGGGCGGTGGTCGGTGATGAAGAGGGAGATGGGCGGCTTGGCCATGAGGTTGAAGCTGATGGACTGTTGGTCGCGCAGCGTCGCGATGTACTCGAGCACGCCCTCGACCATCTCCTGCGTCACGCTGCTGGTGAGCTTGCGCACGTACGTCGCGATGTGTGACAGCGGCGTCTGCTCCTCGGTCGCGGCCAACTCGCCGACGGTCGGCAGCTGCACCCAGGCCGGCGCCATCTCGCTGAACCCGCCTGTCAACATATTCCGGATCATGCGCGCCGGCGGCGTCGGGTTCCGGAACCGCGGCCGCATGTCGACCGACTCGCCGAACCAGGGCGCCTGCTGGGCGAGGTCGGCGTCGTAGTAGGGTACGCGCACGCGCGTGAGGTGCCGCCACACGAAAGCGCACATGGCATCGTACGTAGACACCCAAGGCTGCCCTCCCTCGACTGGCGACGACGGCTGGGCCAGCGCCTTCAACTCGGCAGCTTTGCTCTTGGGCAGGTGGAATAGTACAGCTTCCCACTTGTCAGCCGGGGGCAGGTTGGGATGACGAGGGGCAACGGGTGGGCCATCTATCAGCTGGTCTTTGGGTAGCTGTTTGGTGAAGCGTGAAACGTCTATGCACGCCGGGTCCCACGGCGGCCACTGAGGCGCGCCGCCAGTGGCCCTGACGTCCCAGACGGCACGGCAGTTTTCGGCGAGCTGGCGCGTGAAGTTACTCCAGCCCACAAGGTCGGCAGCCCAGTGGTGGATGTGCGAGCTGAGCATGGCGCCGCCGCGGACAAAGTTGAGCTGGTAGCCCGAGATGACGGGGCTGTTGTTG
The DNA here is from genome assembly GCF_038363985.1 of Apiospora kogelbergensis. NCBI lineage: Eukaryota > Fungi > Ascomycota > Sordariomycetes > Amphisphaeriales > Apiosporaceae > Apiospora > Apiospora kogelbergensis. Next base: position 4,460,501 of record NW_027117422.1, read on the forward strand.
GGGTTAGACTCAGCCCGACCCTCACCGTAGGGCATGCCGTCGATGGAGAAGGCCCCGTCGTTTTCGCCCAGCGACTTGGCGGAGAAGGTCATCTTCTCCATGTCGTCGATGGAGGGGTACTCAGGCCCGTCGAGCCATTTGACGACGTATCGCACGGTCGTCGCCTTCTTCTTGACGAAAGAGAAACCGCCGCCATCGTCTTTCTTGAGGGTGCCGCACAGATGGCGCACCTGACTGAGCGTCTTCTCGAGACCCTGCTGCAGTACCTCGGCTGCCCGGTCTCTATGGGCATCGTCCAAACGGAAGAACAGGGCGAATTGGCAGTAGACTACGAGGATGATGGGGTCGAAGAGCGAGAGCCGGAACCTCTCTTCCTCGGGATCATTCTCCCATCCAGTAGGACGAATGCTGTGCTCTTCCTGCCTGGGCTCGCGCTCTGTCACGACCATGGTTGCGAGTGTTTGTGTGGTGTTAGGGTTTAGGTAGGCCTGGATGTCGAAACCAATTGGACCTCTTCGATAGTATGGTGGACATGCTCATGAGTACCATTTCTCGTTACCCCCGGGCCCCGGGATTCTTTAAGCGATTGACTTTAGCAATGATTCGGGGCGAGAACCGACCAGGCCATCGCCCCACGACACAGCAGTGCTCCATTCGCATCGTTCATGCTTTGCTAATCCCCTCAAAAGACAAGAGGGTCTCTACCCCCGCCTGATAGCGCTCTAGCCTCGTGCCTTTAGCAGTTACGTGAGGTATTTCTGGGGCCTGGTAACGGTTGCATTAGCACATTGCTATCTGCATTGCTTGCATTGATGGGAGGTGTAACCTGAGGGGTATCACAATCAAGTCCACCTCAATCCATCGTCCATTTGCGGTAGACGCGCGGTTGATCTGGTCAACAGTTCCCTCTGGAGAGCCATCCTTTGCAATGGGCAGATGGACTGTGTCGTCTTGATAAGTTCGGGGTCTCCGCTCAGCCGCTGTTACTCGATCAGAAACCGGGCTCCTTCGTTCGTGTTGGCCTGTTTCAACCATGAATGCCCAAATTAGTCAACCAGGGGGCGATGTTGTTGCGATTTGGGCAGCGGCAAGGCACAAAGACGGGGTCACGGGGATCATGACTCGGGGAGCCGACTGGGGTCTCTCTCGGATGTCGCTAACCGCAATCGTTTCGGTGGTTGTTTTGGGGGCAAAACTGGGGGCGGGACGCGCTAGGTTTACTGGGGTTTACTGCCGATTGGTAGGCTGTCCCACCTAGATTGCCCCCGTAGGCCCTGTAGGCCCTGTTGTTAAGCCTCCGGACTACAGCACCATTGGCGGGCATGAAGTTGGCCGAAGATGAATTGATAGTCAAGATCGTCCTCCCTGCAGAACTCGCTGAATCGAACGACTTTTAAAGTTTTCCTGAGATGAGCCCCCTGGTCTATATCGAAATCGCCGTCCGTGAGCATAGCAAGCCCCGCCGGAAAGCCCTGTTATCGCCTTGTTATCGCCCTACCCGCCATTATTCCCGCGCCCCCCCCGTTGTTTTGTATGCCATAAAACCAAAATACCCGACTGGCATTACCAGTCGTGCTATATGCCAGAGATGCTTCGCTCGCATTGCACCATGTAACGTGGTTATGTAGACTATTGTTTCCTGGCGTTTCCGAGCCATGTTCTTTCGCATATCCCATTTTAGGTAATCCATCGCGATCGGCCCCTGGGGTTCTTCCCGTGTTTTGCCGGCAGTCAGTCCAAGACGTCTTGCTTGAACTGTCCGTGTGGTATTCATATTACTCCGAGTGCTTCCCGTCCTCTGCATAGGTCGCCTCGTTGACATCTCTCGTTTCAAGCCAACGCGGTCCCTCCCATGTTCCTCCTCCTCATCAGCCGCATTGAACGTTGCTTTCTATAGTGTCGTCAAGCAGGTTCCTGACACCATGGCAATCGACCTCTCCGCCCCGAGCCTCGAGCCTCCAGATGGCATGGTCTCCAACTTCGCCGACCCACCGGACAAGAACAATGCTCTGGGCCTCGGGGCCGTCCTGCTGATGTTAATCGTCTCGACTCTGGCCGTGGCCGCCCGGCTGTACGGACGATTCTTCATCTTGAGGACCCTCAAGGCCGAAGACCTCTTGATCATTGGCGCCTACGCCACCTTCGTCGCCGCCGTCTGGACCGACTTGATGTGGCTTCAGTACCCGGGCTATTTCGTGCACGCCTGGGATATCACCGTCGAGTCCGAAATCTCAGCACTATACGTATGTGAAAAACAAAAAAGCAGAACTCTGCCACTATTAAGCTCGGGGCAGCTTTGAGTGACAGAAAAGCTAATTGTTTGCCGAGCAGTATGCGTTCCTCTTCGGCGTTTTCTACTCCATCGCGCTGGGCATCATAAAGGTCGCCATCCCCCTGGAGTGGTCTCGCATCTTCGTGCCGCCCGGCGCGTGGAAAACAAACTACTTCTGGTGGGGCTCCATGTTCATCGTCGTCCTCCAGTCGGTGGTCCTCGTCGTTATCACCATCCTCCTGAACGTGCAGTGCATCCCCCACGAGGCCATCTGGGACGTCACCAAAATCGCCGGCGCCAAATGCTTCCCCCTTCCGATCCTGCAAAAGGTCTCGGCCAGCACCCACTTCATCACCGACGTTATCATGGTGTTGCTGCCGCAGAAGGTGGTCTGGTCGTTGAACCTGTCGATGCAAAAGAAGGTTGGGCTTGCTTTTGTCTTCAGTCTCGGTCTCCTGTAAGCGCTCTTATCCATATCTATTTCTTCTTCTTATTTTGGTTACTATCGTGTGTCTTGAGTTAGGCGATGCTGACATATTTGGCCTTGCGTAGGGGAGTGGTTTGCTCCGTCTTCCGTCTTGTCGACACGCTTGCCCTCGCGACAGAGAAAGACGTCTTCTACTACACCTCCCCTGTCATACTATGGTGCACAGCCGAGATGACGTGCGGCTTTATCGTCGCCTGCGCCCCGATTCTCCCACGCATCGTCAAGGAGTCGTCTCTCCTTCGCAAGATCTTCGGAAGCACCATATCCGGCACCGGGCCCAGTCACGACCCGGCTGGCCCTCGCTCTACTTATCCTCCTTCGTCGCGGAAGCGCAATAACGACAGTGCGTTCGATATCGAGACTGGTGTGCCAATGGACAGGTTGAGCAGTTCTGAGTCAACTGAGCACCTACGTAAACCGTCAAAAGATAGCCACACGGATTTCGCTGGCGGCATTGTTCGTACAACACAGGTCACTGTGGTGCAAGGAGGATTCACGGAATCCGGTTCAAACTCAAACGGCCGCCGCCTGGTCATAAATAATTTCCCATGTCTGTAATTTTGTTCATGCCTTTCCAATTCGTCACATTACTTAAATCACACCGAGGAGTCTATACCGAGGGGTGGGGTAGGTTACATTGCCCGTCCTCCCGCGGCTGATTGTAATACTTGTTAAGCAGCACTCGAAATATTGTCAGGCTGCGGCTCCAATCTCATCACCATTCCACCTCCGAAAGCTAATCGCCATCATCCATGAGATTCTTTCCATAAATTGAAAACATATCCGCAAGCGACGTATCCATGATGGCCTCATTATACGAGCACGCAATACTTTTCGGAGTTCCACTCTACGAGCATCAGCCATTAAGATCTTCGACTTCCATTCGGATCATATCACTGGCACCCGCGGTGTTACGTCCCTCAAAGATACGATGTGAACTTGAGGAAGTCGATCTCAACGAACTCGATTCACTTCCATTCGAGGCGCTGTCGTATGTCTGGGGTAGTCAGCAAGATCCACGTCCTGTACTATGTGGCGGAAGGGTGCTCCCCGTGACGTCGAACTGTCACGATGCCTTGCGAAATCTCCGCTATTCCCCTCAGCGTCAGAAAATTTTCGTGGATGCTATATGTCTTGGCCAGCGACAGCGTAGTTTGAGTCGTAAGGAAAGAGAGCACCAGGTAAAGCTGATTGGAGAGGTCTGTATGTCTTCCCGAACAATCCGATCTCCAAATCACTGAGAATCTCATGTGCTTGATATCATGAACTCTGCCGCTAAGCACTTCTTAACTTTAACGTACTGAATAACAGATAAAAAGGCCGATAGGGTTATCATCTGGCTTGGAATGGCACATGCTGGGACAGGTCGGTTGTAACTTGAAGTCGACCATTCCAACCGATATGATCTTCGGATTTCATGGTGTTCTTAGCGAAATGGGTCTCAACATGCCAGACCCGGACTATGCGAAACCTGTTACTGATATATTCGAATCGGCTACCCGAGTAATGATTGAACTTCATGTTCCCCTGGAATTCTTGGTGCACTGCACCTGAGACCAGAACCCTCACAATCTCCCCTCTTGGGTAGTTGACTGGTCCGCTATGTCTTTTGGTGAAGCCCAAGTCAATTTCCCCGACTTGACAGGATGGAATTCACTATGTGATCCAGACCATAAAGCTGCAAAAACCACCAATGTTAAACTCAGCGCGTCCAATGGGCAGAGTTTGTTAGGTCTCATGGATGTGACGATTGGGAAGATCGATTCTATGGTTGCGTCATCCGTTATTGATTCACGAGAAACCCATATGGAGGCCAGGGATTAGGTTAAACTCGCCGCAGGATTGGTTCGATTTAATGCTTTATCCCGACTGTCGCTTGCTGAGCCCTAACATGGCCAAGCAGTACTCACAGGCAATCTATCAAAAGCAAACCCACCCCGGCTACAGCGCAAACTTCGATTCGCCCAGCGAGACCATTTCTGCGGCTGTGGAGTCTTTCAAGTTGGGATCAAGTTCCACTCTTCGTTATGCTCAATGTTCCATCTCCTTCCAGAACAAGGCCAATTTTGGATTGATGGTTCTCGATAGCGGTTATCTGGCCAGGGGATGGCTGGTTGGAGGAATATGTGTTGGTGTAGCCCCGGTGCGAGCGCTTGTTTGGCCAAAAGGGGCTCGACATATCCCATTTAGCTACCCGGCCTCACCACGCCGCTTTAGGCGGCACAAGTGATCGTCGGCAAGACAGAGCAAGCGATTACTGAAAGTGAATCCTCCACCCTGCTGAACGGGCTCGATATCGTAGTCCCTGACCAGTTGCGCAACTACCTTGCAGGCTTCCAGATTTGCCAAGTTTCGACCGGGACATTGATTATAGCCAGTGCCCCACTATATACAAGGTTATATTAAGTCATGATATACTTCCAGTAAAGTAGGTAAAGATTTGGGCACGGGCGACTTACATGCATAAGATAGGGGCCTATTCTCTTTACCTCTATAGCGTCAAGCCAGCGATCCGGGTTAAAGGTGTCGGCATCTGCACCGAAGACCGATCGACTAGTGTTAATGACCCAGGCATTAACGCTGAGAACGGTCTATTCGCATTGTGAGTGACTCTTCCAGGTCTCAAGAAATGTGTATAAAAGGGGGCTTGGCTTACCCCTGAAGAGAATTTTCTGTCTCCAACAGTGAACCCTTCAGTCGGTACGATACGTGCGTATGCTGAGCCAAATGCCGGATGACACCGGTAGGTCTCCTTTATCTGCCATGTTCCTTAGAGTGTAAGTCTCTGGTTGCAGGCGTGTATCCCCAATTGCACGGGATATTCGGTCGATGGTAGTGAATTGACTTACGCAGGCTTGCAGATACGGTAGTTTCTGCGTCTCCGCGAAAGAGATGGTCTCCGACAGCTCACCCCTATCCTGCGCCCCATCGATCTCCTCGCGCAGCCTGTGCAGGAACCCCATGTTATCACTTCCGCCGCTATTGACGACAAAGTGCAAACACGCCTGGATGGTGGCACTGGTAGTATCGCCGCCAGCGCCCACGTTGGCAAGGGCGGCATTCCCGGCCTCGTCGGCGGCCATGCGGTCCGGGCGCGTCGCGCGGACCTCCTCCCACTGCGCCATCATGTCGCGACGGACGTGTGGGTTACGGGTGCGGTCCGCCATGGCCGCCTCAACCGTGTCGAAGATGTGCGACGTCGGCTGGATCCCCAGCCGGCTCAACAGCGGGTTGCCGAGCGTCGCGTGGTGCAGTGCCGGGTACCGGCCCACGAAGCCCAGGTACGCAATGAGGTAGCGCGAGTTGGCCAGCGTGCCGCGTATGCCGTGGCCCGCAGCCAGGAAGCCGAAGGCCTGTGAGAAGGTCACCTCGCCGAGCACATCGAAGGTGAAGTAGGTCAGCCAGCGGTTCAGGTCGATGATCCCGGCGTGCTTTTCAGCTTGCTTGGCATTGATGCATTCGTCGAGCCGCTGCTCGAGGAGGCGGATCAGCTCGTCCACTTGCGGCTCTGAACGGATGACGTTGGAGAGCGCGTAGCCTGGGTTCACGTTGCGGCTCTTCCGAATCTGCTCTTTGGGATCACACTCTGACATCTGGTTGACGTAGTTATGGTCGGGCAAGCTGAAGACAGAGTAGAAGTCGGTCTAGTGAACGATAATTAATTTCTCACTCCAAAAGAGTTGTTCAGACACGGGAATACTGCGAAAGCACCTTTCTTAAATGCGCCTGCAAGACTTCTCTAGCGGCATCCGGGTCTCCGACACTGACTTCCTTGTGGGATATGCGCACAAATGGTCCTGTGTTCGACACTTCGGGTCAGTACTGATCGACTTCGTGGGGAGAGACTGGGCGTCTTCAGTTTCTTCTCCTTTCCTTAGTTTTTGACATACCGTGCTTGCGATGCAACTCGATCATGGCCACATGTTGGTCGCCCGTGATGAGCTTATAGACCTGCCATGCGCCTGTGAATGAGGCAAAGAAGGGACCCGGAATATCACGAATGGCGGCTGCATAGCGCCTCTTCAATATAAGGCATGTAAGGATCAACAAAAGCCCTATTGCAATATGCGAAAATAGTGAGGATACGATCATGATGTTGTCTAGACCGTGACAAAGAAGGGAAGAGTTGCTAGATTGTACTTGAATTCATGAATACACGAAACTCCAGTATCTGAGTCTGCATAATTGCGACATGGACGGAGAAAGCCGTTGACTACAAGGTCGTTCGATCGAATTATCGTGTTGTTGGGTTGGAATTCTTGTTGGTGTATGCCGGAATCGTGTATGCAGAGTGTTTCCAGCGCTGATTGGTGGGTTATGCGGGAACACTCCATAATCCAAGCAACGCAGTACAGATCTCCAATCTTACCGAGGAATCGAGATACGATGCCGAGGGCGTTATTCCTAATTCAGCACTGCCAGCAAATATACTCCATTTATCTCAATACTGTGGCGGCCAGTATTGCCAACAAGAGGCAAGCGGTTGTTTCTGCTAGGGCATGGCACGGCTGTTCGTCAAACGTCCCACTCTGACCTGGCTGTGTGTATAAAGAAACTTGGTGTCGTGCAGTCTAGCGTCTGGCTGCGGCTGACGGGGTGCGCAGTCTTCGTGGCAGAATCAAGAGCTCATCTTATCTCTACAGCAAGAAGGTTGAATTGCAACTAATATATAACTGACTATAGAGTCCCCCTTTCTAAATAAACTCTTCTTTCCTTATAAGCTTAAAGCTTAAAAAGTATAAATATACTAATAGGAAAATTCTACTCTGTGTGGCACAGACCACCTTTGATTACACTGCCACTGCCACCAATTACTGGTCTGAACAAGACACCAGGACAACCAGGTGTCGACGACATGGGCGGATACATCTAGAAGACTTGTTTTTGTGGCTTGTTAGTGGTGCGTTTTCCGCGTCCATATCCCCGGGATCTGATCTTTATTGTATGGGTCAAATAGAAGGCGTCGACTTTGCTGGATGCGGCTCGGCCGTGCCGCCAGGGGTCGCATTGCGGGGACCTGCCAAGGGTATCAGTAAGACGTTTCCAGGAGGCGGGGGTGTCACCATCGGGACATTACAAGAGGCCATAGCCATCAGGGGCTGTCGAAGACGAAGCGAGAGCCGAAGCAAAGGCAACACTGTCGTCGAAATAACCTGTCATCGTCCGTCAATATACTTTGTCTGGTTTCATGACCCGCCTCGTCACCTACCCTTGCGAATAACGAGCTCTCCAACTACGACTTTACCGAACTCAAGGATACGCTTCCTGGTGTAACGAGATCTGCTGGCCACCTCTCCTTTATCTTGAGTCTATCCGTGTTCAAATCGCTGCGAAGTCTGTTCTTCGTGGTTTGTTTGCAGATGGAACTCGTGGGTGGCATTTGAGCTCCGCCACTATTAAAAACAAGAGAATAGAGGACGTGCATTCCACTTAGGGCGTGCAAAGCGGTGGTTGAGAAAGAAATGAGCGGGAATCGATCTGATTGACTCTGATGAAGTGATTCTAGAGCCCCCTTAAGAAAGAAGGCTAGCAAGCTGTCGGATCTTGGCAGCGCCAAGACATAAGATGGTTTGAAACATGAGACAGGGACAGGCCGGGTTCCGAAAGGAAGACGCAAGCTATAAATGACAGCTCTCTCGCTCCATCATCTACCTCATGCTGGTCCAGGCCGGTCCAAATCTTCAATTCCAACCAATCTGTTCTGTACCTTTCTCGTCAACTCCTGCCGGCAGGTCCTTTTATTTCTCCCACCACCGCGTTCAACAAAGGAAGCCAATACCACTACTCAAGATGAAGCTCCTTCCCATCGTCTTTTCTCTTTTCGCTGTCGGCGTCGTATCGAAGAATGGGTAAGTCCGTGACTTCCTCTATGCTTACCTCATTTTTGTCGTATTATCGGCCAAAGCTGACCAGAGGTGAACAATTATTTAGCTGTGGCTTCCCCGATGGTCCTACCTGTAAGTCCGTCGGCAAGGGTACGAACGGCCTAGAACAGTTTCTGGACCCCGATGGCTGTTGCCTGTTGCCTCTCCGATGTGGTAACGAAGCCGGAGAGCGGTGCGAACGTGTAGGAGACTCCGACAACAACAGCAACAACAACCGAGCTGGTTCTGGTTCTGGTTTCGATTTCAGTCAAGGTTCCAACGGAGGCCCCAGCGGAGGCTCTCCTGGCCCCCTACGGGGAAAAAGAATGCCCGCCGCACCGCTCGTGGGAGAATGGCTTAGGAGAAAGCAGCTGGACTAGAACGGGTCTCTTGAAGGTGTCTATCAAATAGAGAGGCAAAGTACGAAATACTCAACAACGATGCTCGATACCTACTTAGTAGGCAAATGCATCTGATTGGAACACTTTCACATTGCTCTAATATCTTATTCTGAAACTACAGCAACAGGACACTGACCCTATTGCTTCTGTGCGATGAAGACACGTCCGTCTAGTCACCTATCCGGCGGCGATGTATATCATTGGGAATTCTATATACTTTTATATTCCAAAGTAATACTCACTACCGGGACAAGCCCCTTAAAATACTCGTCTGGCCATCAGACGATTACAGAATCCAGGCTCCTTTCTGCTAAGTAATCTAAATAAAGCGGATAGAGTCTAGATAACCCGCCTTGATGAAAATCATGTATACTGCCCTCGTGGATGGCTAGTCTTGCTGATCATGTTTGTTTCTAATACGGATACGCCATCTGCATTGTTCCCACTGTCCTAACGTAATTACTATGGAACTAACAGGTAGCCTGGAGGAGCCTGGAAGTCTCTGCCAGCTACGTGATTGGATTGGCGATGTCGCCTTGTATAAGTGGTTGCTCGGGGTAATTCATCCATCTACTTAGCCGAGGCCGATTGGTGGAACATTTGTCGCTCTACACACCCGTCGCTCGCACGTTGTTTCTCTTTCCTCAACGAACAACTATAAGCCATACATATACGAAGACAGTTCTCTTCTTCTCCAGTATGCCTCTACCTTTAACTGGCTACCAGCACTATGTCGAATCAGACCAGCGTTTATCCCAAACCTGCTTGGTAATATGTTATTGTCCATCAACGACCAAACCCACCATATGACGGGTCGCAAAATGCTTTCAACCCTACTCCTACTGAGCCTCCTGGGCGTAAGCGACTCTCTAGTCAGCCCTGATGGCACTGGTCGCTTGCCCGCCATGGGTTGGAACTCCTGGAACGAATACGCCTGTGATATAAGTGATGATGTTTTCGTTCAAGTTGCCGACCTCGTGGTCAACCTTGGACTTCGGGAACTTGGCTACAAATATGTTAACATTGACGACTGTTGGAGTACCAAAGGGACCACGCGAGACAATTCTACGCAGAGGATTATCCCGGACCCTAACAAGTTCCCCCAGGGCATCAGACATGTTGCGGACGAAATCCATGCTCGAGGGCTGAAGCTGGGCATATACGGTGACGCCGGTGAGTGTACATTCGCAGTATATACTGAAGAGAGCTTACTGGCCGCCTCAGGTACGCAAACTTGTGGGGGGTTTCCTGGCTCTTTTGGGGTACGAAGAGACCGACGCGGCAGCGTGGTCCGAGTGGGGGGTTGACTGTAAGTCTTTACTCCCTCGTTAGTTCACCAATGCAAACGAAGACAAAGACTAAGGCGACGTATATGATAACCTGAGAAAGACCTCAAATACGACAACTGCAACATCCCTCAGGAATGGGTAGATGTGCCCTACATGTATCCGGATAATGGAGGCACTCCTAACGGGAATGTCCCTCCAGGATACGACTGGTCCACCTCAAACAGCTCCACGCGGTACAACCGCATGCGCAACGCCCTCCTCGCCCAGAATCGCACGATCCAGTACTCCCTCTGCATCTGGGGTCACGCAAACGTGGTGTCGTGGGGCAACGCGACAGGTCACAGCTGGCGCATGTTCAGCGACATCTACCCGGCCTGGACGGGGACATACCAGTACAGCCAGGCTCTGATGCCCATCCTCAACCAGGCCGCCTTCTACGCAAACGTATCGGGCTTCTGGGGCCACAATGACTGGGATATGCTCGAAGTCGGCAACGGCAACCTCACCTTGGAGGAAAACCGCAGCCACTTCGCCCTCTGGGCCGCGCTCAAGCCCCCTCATCATCGGCACCAAGCTCGACGCCATCCTCCCGGAAATCCTCGCGATCCTCAAAAACGAGGAGCTCATCGCGTTCAACCAGGATGCCGTCTACGGCGCTGGCGCCATACCGTACCGGTGGGACGGTGTTGGCAACGAGACCCACCCGGCGGACTACTGGGCCGGCAGCTCTTCCCGGGGCGTTCACGCCTTTGTGCTTAACACCGAGGACGAGGAGAGGGAAATGGAGTTGGTATTTGACGAGATACCTGGCCTTCGGGAGGCAACTGGGGCTGGAAGTGGTCCGTACCTCGTGCATGATATGTGGACTGGTGAGGATTTGGGCGTCTTTGCCAGCGCGGTCATGCTGCGGGTGAAGCGACACGATACCGCCGCCGTGCGTATCAACACTGCAGACGGTGAGTTTGTGACATCTGACTTTGGTCGAGTCTTTGCATACCTGTACTGACTGACATGACACAGGCCGACATCCAAACACGAGATGGTTGCTAGGATAAATCTTGATCGTAATTCAAACCGCTGGTATACAGGCTGGAGAAATACTTGTCATGGTGCTTTATCTATCCACTGGCCCTGAAACGATTGTCGAACTTCTGTAGGTAGATCAGCTAAAGTAAAAGGGGGCGACTGGGTGGACGTTGAAGTTGGAGCTCAAGATGAATCCCATTCCCAAGATATTCACTCACTTGCTAATAGACATCCTCAATGCCTAAGACTCCGACGATGATGTCAGATTCTTTCTTCTCCTATTTGAGCTGCTATTGGTTGACCCCTCATCTGGCCTGTTGGTCACGTCTTGAGTATGAATAGACGGACGCAAGTAGCGATCCCGATTTAACTTCGTTCTCTACTATGGCGCCTGAGGACTCGTTCTTCCGTGCAGGCGATACACTACACGATGGACTGGGACAAATGTGTCACTCTTGACAACGGAACGACAGCCGTGGGGCTTACAATATGTGCTGGTTCACACCACACCGCCGTGGCTCTTGATAGAATCTCCCATCACCTACACCAAAAGCCCTCGGCCATGTTGCGTGCGTGCCAGGAGGATGGTCGCCAGTGGTTTGCCACTGGCTGGCGCCAAGCAGCCGCCAAGAGAGTGACATTTTGAAGCTGGATATGGGCGCAAGCCAGAATTTGCGATAGAGCAACATGTTGGACACTGCCAAAATGCTTTCCCGTGCAGTCGGAAAAACTGTGAAAGCCAAGCCATGAGACGACGGCGCCCAGCCAGGAGCGCAATGCAAGGGAAAAGGGCATGTCTGACTGTTTATCTGACGAGGTTGCGCAAAGTGGAGAACGCCCGTCGTTCAGCTTACTCTGCAACCTCTGCAACCAGAAATCTCGCGTCATCACACTCCAAAAATCCCCCCAAAAGTCTTTGAAGTCTTTGGAAAACTCGAAAAAGGCCAATTGCTGTGCCGTCCATTCGTAAAAGTCGATATACCTCCAACGCCCCGAGAATATGGACGAGTATGACTGTGTTGTCATAGGCGCTGGTGATTAACCTTGCCCCCTATTCCCCGCACACGGTGTCGCTGACCGCTATGCAGGCTGGTACGGACTGGCCGCCGCCAAGCAGTATCACTGCACTCAGCCAGAGGCTTCCTTGGTCATTTTCGATTCGCAAGCGTCTCTCGGCGGTACCTGGGCAGACGAACGCCTGTACCCCGGCCTCAAGACGAACAATCTCCTCGGGACGTACGAGTATCCCGACTTCCCCATGGACACAGCGACCTTCGGTGTCGAAACTGGCCGACACATCCCTGGCGTAGTGGTCAATAAGTACCTTAAGGCCTACGCTGAGGAGTTCGGTATCGCTGATTGTATCCGCCTTAAGACCAAGGTTTGGACTGCCGAGCACCGTGACGGGGGGACTGGCGGCTGGACTCTGGCGGTGGAAGACTCCAACGGCAACGCGACCAAGGTCTTGGCGCGGAGGCTGATCGTCGCGAGCGGCCTCACTTCGGAGCCGTTCCTGCCCCATTTCGAAGGCCAGGAGACCTATGGCGGCAGAATATTTCACAGCAAGCATTTCAAGCAGAACAGCGAGACCTTGCACACCGCCAGGAACGCCACCGTCTTTGGTGGAACAAAATTTGCCTGGGATGCTGTCTACGCTTATGCCACTGCAGGAGTTGCTGTCGATTGGGTTATCCGTTGTAAGTATACCCAATCCTTTTCCGTTTCAAGACGAAGTCATCTGGGCAAGTAGATGGATAAATGACACTGACTGATGCCAGCATCGGGACATGGCCCATGTTGGATGGCACCACCATATGTAACACCATTCAAGAAATGGATCGAGAAGCTCGCCAGTGAGTCCCTATTTTCAGAGAGCGCTTTCATTGGCCAAGTCCTAATCCATCATAGATACTCGTTTCTTGACCTGGTTCAGCCCCTGTATATGGGGTTGGGCAGACGGATACAACCCCGTCCGTCGGCTTCTACACGGAACGTTCCTCGGGCGTATCATTGTAGATGCGTTCTGGAACATCCTCGGAAGTGATGCACTGGCACTGATGAAATTCGATTTGCATCCTGAGACGGCCAAGCTCAAGCCCTGGACCGAAGCCATGTTCACGGGGTCAAGCTTCAGTATTCTCAACTACGAAACGGACTTTCTGGAGCTTATCCGGAGCGGGAAGGTCAGGGTTCACGTCAGTGATATCACAAGACTCAGCCCTGGGAAGGTGCACTTGTCAGACAGCACCCTGCTTGAATCCGACGTCTTGCTCGCCAACACTGGCTGGAAGCACGTTCCTGCGCTCAAGTTCCTACCAGAGGGCATTGAGAAGGAGTTAGGCTTGCCGCAAACTCCAATGAGACAGGCTATGGAGGAAGACCTTGCAAATCAGCAGAAACTTGTGAAGAGAGCCGATGATGAAATTCTTGCCCAGTTTCCCCGGCTCAAGAAACAACCCGTCTGGAATAGAGCCTATGTCCCCCTCACAGACCAGGAGGGCATCGACAGCAAGGACGAAGTCACCCCGTGCAAGCCCCTCACGCCTTACATGCTGCATCATTTCATGGTCCCTCCATCCAACCACTTCCTGTGGACCCGCGACGTGGCCTTTACAGGCATCATCTCCAACTTCAGCAACGCCATCACCGCGCACCTGCAAGGTCTCTGGATCAGCGCCTACTTCTCCGGGTCCTTAGTGCACGACCCAGCAGCGAGTGCAGGTGACGACACGGCGCTCGAAGAGCTGCGCTACAAAACGGTCCTGTACAACCGTTTTGGGCATTGGCGATACCCGACCGACTGGGGCAATAAGAACCCCAACTTCATCTTCGACGCCGTGCCATACCTCGACCTGTTGCTGCACGATTTGGGCTTGCCGGTGCACAGGAAGAATGGGGCTTGGGCGGAGTGGACGGATCCGTATGGCCCTGAAGATTACCGGACTGTCAATAAGGAATGGCAAAGCAAGTATGGCAATGTTAAGAGGACGAGCATGGCAACATTTTGATCTACGTGACGACAGCGTGGGGGCCATTGTCTAAATCTTATCTTGCACGATCTATGAAACCGAGCCAGGAGTTAAAGCTGTGAATATTATATGGTGTCATGGGCAAGGTGACGATGTATGTCTTAAGTAGTCCTCATTTACTCTCAGACAAATGCGACTTATTGGAGAGCGAATGATAATCCATATCCTTTAAGTCCTCTCCGCGCATCAACTAGCTCGAATTCCCACCTCTCTCTCGGTACTTTCGAAACTCATTGATCATTCAGTGCCCGATCGATACGAGTTGCTACCGCTGCCGTTACGAAATCAAGCGCGCCTCCACAGGCATGCATAGGCAAATCCCGCAACGGCCCGAAGAGGGCGCATTTAAACAACTTGAGCAAAAGGCGACAGGCAGCGATGTCGAAGAACATCCAGAAGCGAGGGTTGTCGTCTCGAGAGAACCGGCTGAGGGCCCGGAGACCGAGGACTCCTGATGGGAATCCGTGGACAAGATTATTGTTGCTAGGGCGCCAGTATCGTATAAAGAGAACTGCCACCATTTGCATCTCGGAGGAAAATAACGTATCCCGGAGGGTCCAATGATCCCTGTTCCAGTTCGGACCGAACATATATGGGAACATTAAGTGCTTGAAGGTTGCGGCGGCAAACTGAGGCAAGATAATCGAGACGTAGCCCTTGGCGGCCTTGGGCGCTAGGTTGATTACCAAGCCTGGCCACCTTTGCGGATTCACGGCTGCACGCTTGATCTTTGGCGGTAGGATCATGAAGCACACTGCGGCTGGCGCCACCACTCCGAGAATGTTTCGAGCGTGTCCAAAGGGCCCATGTTTGAGGAGCCCGTAGAGACCGCCGACTACCACTGGGGGTGGAGGTGGCATGGGAAACGCCGGCAGCCCGATTTGTCCCATAAATGCTTCAAATCCGGCTTCCAATGCAGATTCAAGCTCGGGGCATGGCGGCTGATCAGGCGTAATTGTATCCCACAGCCATAGAGCCCCAGCGACTCCGAGGACGCGCTCGAGTCCGGTGGCCCTCCAATCCAGAATCGCCTGCATGATGCTCTACGTGTATGTTGACTCCTTGAATGGAAATATCGCGACAGAAAGATACTTACTGTCAAGGAAAATGAACAATTGGAAAGATTCTTTGCGACTGGGAACATTCTGGTACCATAGTTCGATGGCTTTCGAAGGCGACTTATGACTTAAGCACCTAGCAGCCAACCAGGTTAACAGGCGAGTTTAAAAAGGGGGAAGAGAAAAAGCGTAGTAGGAATCCTTACCGTAGGCTTCGTTGGTTCCAACCGCGGTTGGTACATCCCCAAGCTACCAAGCGAGACGTAAAGTAACGATGGCTTCTTGGTCTGTAATAAAAGTAATAAATCTACAAGAAGGACTCAATCCGAATGATATCTCAATTGGCGTAAGAGTACTATCAAGGTTTCGCAATGATACCCTTACATAACATATTTACACCGATGTCAATCGAATCGCCATGACCCAGTCTCACCCATCACGGTTGAGTCCAAGTGTACCTTTGAAGTGACGGCGCTGTTATGTGTGATCAAGTGATGAGTGATGGCATTGAGCTCCTTCACCAGTAAGAGAGGGAAACGGGGACCGGTGTCGACTATCTGTAGCTGGTGATAAGTGTTTAACTTGGCCGACACCTGGCTAAGATGTGAAGAGCAGAGCGCATGTGAGAAGGACCGAGGTGTTGCTCGTGTATTCATGTGTTGTGTGTTGCCAAAGGGATGGTTGAAGAAGGCCATCTCTCATGCCATCTACACCCATAAACCTCATACTGGAGCTCGCAGGCCTCCCCATAGAGCGCGAGTGGAGACACGAAGACGTTTCTCGATATCGCACAAGACAAAACATCAGATATATGCATTGGAGGGAACTACGCGATTGAAATCAAGCGGCTATGTGGCCCCTTTTCCTGGTGCGTGGCTGGTAAGAGTATGGAGCACGTCCAAACGTGATATTTATGAGTATCCAAATGTCCCTTCACGATACCCCTTTTCGCGACGAGGTACGCTGTAGTGGGTAATGCAACATCAACTTATGGAAGGCAAATACTCCAACAAAATAATGATAACCGCTGATCAAATGGGAGATGCCAAGCTGGAACTCGTTTGCCTCAAAGGCTTGTGGGAGAGGGAATATGCTGGTGCCAATTGAGGCGTTTTGATGATTGCTTCAATGGACAGGGGGCGAGCATGTCAGTCCGATTCTTCAAATACATACCTATCTGCTGAGTTCTTATTGGCAGGGTTCTCCGCAAAGATTGTCATGATCCTGCGCCGCTTAGATGGATTTGGTCACTATTTCCGATCAATTAATGCGTGCTAAAGGGGTGTAAGTCGAGTGGCCGAAAAGATACCACATGCGCATCATTTCAAGTCGCCTGACGTCCCTCTTGGAGTCTGTCGACAGTAAGAAACACTCGGATTGGCGCGGAATACTAATGCGACTTAAAACCGTTTCCGATCTCTATGGCAATACCGAAGGCCAGTTAGTGTCTGTGTAGTCGGGATAGACGTGCGCCATGGTTGCTTGCTGGTTGCTGTATCGTTGCTCGAGAAGAGTCTGTCTGTATTTCACTTTTCACAGGCCAATTCCCTACCGTCATTGCGGGGCAGGTGACCTGGAACGAAATTGGGGTCAGGCAACCAGCACGGCCTTTTGGACCATTTCCGGGGCATCGGTCCAGCCCCTACCCCTTAACGAGTTAGTGGCTCTCCAGGCCCACCACGACCCGACATGCCGAGGCAAAATTGTCCTGCAGAAATGGCCGTGGAGCCTCGAATCAAGCGCGTTGGAGGAATCAGCCGGCAAACTGCCCAGGCCGCCGACTAAACATTCCACATGACAGCCCGCCGTGTCGTCGGCCAAACAACTCGGTCTCAACTTCACCTTCAACCAAATCAACTCAGCTCCAGTCATAAACAACCACAAACACCGCCTCTAGATGGATAATTGACAGACAGCATAATACCGGAAGCGCTGCCCTGGCTCTACTCTAATACTTTCTTTCTCTTGGTCTCGTTTTCTGTCCCTATTGCCGCTCAATTGATATGTATAACCCACACCTCCAGTAACTGTCCGCATTTGAAACAAGGGCTTGTTGACAACCCGTCATGGCCTTCCACAACCACAACAACGACGCCTCTACGGCCACCCTCAGTCCTACGGACTCCATCAACAGCAGCGGCATGTTCGGCTCCCACCACTCGCAGCTGCTGTCCTCGTCGATATCGTCCCTATCCTCGCCGACTGCTTCCGCACGCCAATCGACCTCGCATATCTCCAAGACGTATCGCCAGTCCTCGCAGCTCTTCCTCACGCGTCGCCTGCCCGAGGCTCTGTCGACCGTCCTCCCTCTTGTTACGCCACCCTCTGGCCTGGGGGAAACCGCCGAGGCCAGCGCCGAGAACGAGCCGGCCCCCGTCGCCCAGGCCAGTCGGACGACCCGCATCAAGGTGTGGAGTCTGTATCTGACGATACTCAACGCCATCCTCGAGCTCGAGCCCGACGAGGGCAAGGATTCCTTCGGCACCCACGAGTACCGCGGTATCTGCAACAAGGTGCGCGACGGTGACATTTGGGAGGAGGTCGTCCGGAATGGCTACCACGGCATCGAGGGCAACGTCGACTCGGACGTGGTCATCAACCTGTAAGTTTCACCAACCGCATGGAACTCATTATCCTACTCTGTTTCCCCTCGGAAGACTCGGCTGGACTGACACCCATGGAAAACAGAGCCACTTTACTCCTGGCGCATGCCCGCACCCAGACCCTCAACCAGAAGCGTTTGGAAACCTACCTAGCCGTGTCCCAACAACCAGAGCTGGATCTAGCGCAACGACTTGAGGCGACACAATCGTCCGGTCCCTCTAAACATCGGAGGTCGGCTTCCAAGTCTAAGGCTACAAGCGGCGCAGACACGCCGCGGGATCTTAATGCGAGAGTTAAGATCCTCGAGTTATACACATTGCACGTGCTACTGAGAAACAACGAGTGGGACTACGCCCGGGAGTTCATCACTGTTTCATCGGTTTTGGACGAAGAGCGGCGCGACGCGTTCTTACAGGCCCTACAGAGTCTGCAAGAAGATCAGCAGGAACAGGAGCGGAATGAGCAAGAGGAGAGAGACCGGCAGGACGAAAAGCTCCGCAAGGACTTGGAGGAAGCGAAGAGACTCCGGTCCGAGAATGAGACGCGGGAGCGAAAACGGCTGGAGGAGGAGAGGGCCCGGCGGGAGGGCAGCGAGGTCGATTACGGGATCGAGAAAACACCCAGCGCCGCCAACGGATCGAGTAAAGGCCGGCGGACAAGAGAGGCCTCGTCGGCCATGTCGAAGCCCAAGGCAGCCAAGGGCAAGCCTGCGGGCCCGCCGAGTCTCAGCGCGCGAGCCTCGATGATTCTTTCGAATTTACGAGTTGTCCTCGAGCAGATTGGGTCTCAGTTCAAGACCAATCCGATGTTGCTTGTCCGCTTCATGGCCTTCATCATTAGCATTATAGTCATGTTTGGCAACCAGCGTATACGGGAGCGCATCTCTCGCGTCTTGGGTTCTGGATGGACCAAGCTCAAGTCGACAGCAGGCATGGGCGTTAAGGTCAGCTACATTTAGCTGGCCCTCAGCCGGGATTAATGGGCTTACGATAATTTTGCATATAACTTGTTAACTTTGTACTATAACTTTTGGGCACGGGAGGCATGGGGAGGCCACGCAAGGCGCACGGCGTCACGAGTTTTATATATCTGTTTTAGCAGTCGATAGCGAGCTCAAAACACATTTGATTTTGCCAACAAGATCTGTCTTTTGTACTGCATCTCAACGACTTGGGTATCAACCCTATAATGCAAACCCTCAGAAAACGCCGTGTAAATGCAAAACCCCAAATTATTCTCCTTGTTTCGTGATGAATCTGATGATGCTTTGCCCCCTTTCCATATACACAACCCACTCCCGTATCAAGCTGTAGCGCCCAGTCCCGGGTATCACGGGGGCTAGTACCCCGTCCGATTCGTTTTCTTTTGGTAGAACAACTATGAAGAGAAGATTTACGGTTAGCCTCGAATCATACAGCTGCGTGTTGGGTGGGGGAGATGGGGTGGAAGAAAGGAGAAAAGAGAAAGAGAAAGAGAAAGAGAAAAACTCACGTCTGTCCTCGAACTACCGAGATTGATAATCTTGGGACAGCCGTCGCGGTCCTTCTCAAGACGGGTGCACTCGAAGCAGTAGAAGGCATCGGAGATGCCCTCACCACCACAGACGACGCACTTGTTCTGGTAGTTGCCGAAGGAGCACTCGTCGCAGATGCGTACCAGCGTCGTCGGCCGGACGTACGAGTCGCACACGGGGCACTTGCCGTCGCACTTGTCGCAGAGGCGCCCGATGGCCACGCCGGACTGCTTGCGGCACATAACTAAATCGCTGAGCAGAGAGAAAAAGAAGGGTTAGTATGTTTGTCTCGCGCTGCGTGTCGCAGAAGGGGTGGGAGGCAAGGCGAGGCTTACGGGTGATGGCGCGACATGATGGCGTTTTAGAGCTTTGAGCGATGGGAGTGGTTTTCGTAACGGCCGTGTTCGTAAGAAGACGAAGTCGAGAAGGAGATTCGTCGTCTAGCGCTCTGGTCTGGTCTGTGGGAAGGGTGATATAAAAGAGAGTCGCGTCGGTGTGTGGCAGAAGATGGATTTCTCAGCCTTGCCACCAAATTCTGGAGTTTTCTTTCGGGGACTGACGTTGGAGGCGGGAGGTCAAGCTCGGCTGCACAGGGCGCGTCAGGGTGGGGGGAGGTTGGGCGGTTGGGCGGTTGGGGGGAGGGGCGGCGGTACCTTGCACAAGTGCCCTTTCATTGAGCGGAGAAGTTGAGAGTGAGCGCCGCAACTGGACCTGCAACTGCTGGGGAACTCACTCATTAATATATATTCACTAACGCTTTCCCAGCCTTACGACGACATCCCCTCCATCTCTTCCATTCCTTATCCCGGAGGGACTTGCTGACTTTCTAACCCACTCAGACGAGTAGCATGTGCTGACGGCATCTCGACTAGATTCTGAATTCTTTGGGCATATTTACCTGTCTGCAGCCAACCTAGCAGCGACTTGCAATTAGTGTTTGGAGGGCGGGCCAAGGGTCCAATATGTCGACAGAAGATGATAGGTAAGCTTCCCATGCCCACCAATCCCTGCATCCAGCCAACACCGATTCGAGTAACTAACAATATGCATAGCCTGCACCAAGGCGACGACCATGTCGCTGCTACTGCCAATTCCGACACCAAGACGGGAGACTCCCCGAGCACACAGAAGCGCAAGGCGCCGTCGCCGCACCCCTCGGAGATGACCACATCCCAGTCCCCCAAGCGCACGAAACGCGACGACCACGACTACGGAGGCAGCAGCCGCCGCGGATCTACCGCCACCACGCGATCGCCCACAGCGCCCCGGCAGATCTCACCCGTCGAACGTCGAGCAAGCGCATCCATGGAGGAGAAGAAGCGCGGCAAGCGGCTATTCGGTGGTTTGCTGAACACACTAAGTCAAACCACTACCAACTCGCAGCAGCAGAGACGGCAGGAGATTGAGCGACGACAGCAGGAAAAAGCCACACATCAGAGAGCCGAGGATAGCAAGCACCGAGAGGTCAAGCTGGCCAGGATAAGAGAAGTGCGCCAGCGGGAACAGATCAAGTTCGAAGAACAAGTGGTGAGTTTCCGATTTGTTAACGATTCAACCTTCCCTCGAGAAGCCAGTTACCGTCACCGTCTATCTACTGGTCGTGGAAGCTATGATGCTTGTTAGTGGGAATTCGAACAAATGGCTGACCCCAGATGACAGATGAGAACGCGGCATTCCCATTTGGTCGCCTCGGCCCGCTTTCTCAGGACGAAAACCGAACCCCGTATTGTAAGTTACCACTTCGCCTCCAGCTTCACGCTGCGAGCGTCTGACTGACTGTAATCGCAGTACTACCTCCCCTGGGATCTCACCGAACGCCAGGAATACCGTATTAAGGACCAGGTCCAGGATGCGGAAGACTTGATTGGCCAGGAAACCCGTGAGTTCAAGCAGAGAAAAGACAAGCGACTCGGCATCGTATCCGAGGAGAAACACTCTCCTCCGGGTGATGAGATGGTGATAGACGAGACTTCGCAACCCCCACCGTCATCATCACTACCACCAGCAGCAGCAGCAGACCAACCGGGAGAGCATCAGCAACAGCAGACCACTGTGGGTAGTAAAAGTAACATCGACTCTAACCCCCTACCACAGACTGATACTACTAATGACCGTGCGTCTGCACAAGAAGCCAGCAAAGCCGGCGGCTCCCATGCCAAGGAGGCGGATAAGGCCGGGGATGTCATGGTGGACGAAGGCGAAGACACGGTGATTTACTAACGAATAAACCGTAATGATAAAATTTCACTTATCCAGTATTGGTAACTTAACGATTTATCCCATTAATGGCAAAAGCAATGTTTCTACCATGTCGATAATGATATTCAGGGGTTAAGCCCAAGGCGTATCCTTTCATTCAGCCCCTACCCTCCGTTCGTCATGTGATGCTGAGGCACGCATTCTCTCAGTTCTTATTAGACCATCATACTGCGTGTCTATCCTATTATTCTTTGATTTCCATATGGGGCGTCTGATGCCGGAGACAACTAGCTTTCTTCGAAAGGCTGTTATTGTTGGATTGGGGGGCAGCTGCAGTCTGAGAATCACCCAGATGGATCCTTTCTTACCTGAGGTTTGCACCTCGGCGACGACAAATGACCTTACCATCCTCTCGTTGCAGCAGAGCTTGTTCCTCTTGATCTTTTGTTATGGCAGCCGCCAGTACCTTTACTCCCATCTATCGCTCTTAAGACTGTTTACTTCTACCATACCTGCGAACTACGAGATTGGCCACGGGATAAGGAAACCTGCACCCCAGCTTGCACAGCCGCGGCGGGTCCACGATCAAGCCGCCAGTTCACGATCAGGTTGCGTTGCATTCAAGCGCAAGTGAATACATCGTGAGCCGAATCGAAAATAACAGTCCTCGAGGCCAAGTCCAAACTTCTTCCAGGCATCGCCGACCACCCATCAAAGAGCGACCCTCTCCACTCCACATTCGTTTATCGGATCTTTTATCATCCACACGCCCACTCGCCTGCCCAATTCACTCTTGGGTGTATTGGTATGCGCCCCAAAAGGGAAATAGCGGTTGTGCGGATCCGCAACGGTGAGCGCATCTACAGCCGACCCTCCGGACCTTGCATGCTCTGCGGCCGCCTTTCCCCCTACCGCTCCTGTTTCGCCGATGACGCCTTCGTGTGCGAGTACGTATGCGGCCGCAAAATGCCCCATGGTTTCCGGCAGCGTGAGCGGCGCCTCAGGGAGGTGGAACAACGCCAGTATGAGGCAGAGTTGGACAACTATGAGAACGGGTACGAGGCAGACGATGAGAACGATCTCATAAATCATTGGCATGGCTGTGATGAAGAGCACCAACTCATCAACAGCGGCCTCGGCCCCATCGAGAAGGCGTCTGGCCAGCCCATGTCGGGAAGAGGCGTGGACGTTGATGTCGTCTTCTACCCGGACCCGGAAGATGTCGACGTCTACGCCGAGATGCAGAAGACAATGTTCCCCGAAGGCATTCCTCTGCGGCCCTTCCAGCCGACCAAGCCGCGATGCGATGTAGCAGCCAAGAAGCATGCCGCCACGGATGTTGGTGTGCGGGCCAGCTCCCCAGACAAGCGGATTCCTGAGAGCCCCGGCAAAGACAACAAGCAGGATAGGCCAAGCAAGAAGCAGAAAGTTGCAGACGGACCTGCCACCTCAGTGTCAGCTGGAACACCTGATCACATCAACGTCGAAATCCATCACAGCCTACCTGGACAAAGAGAGCAGTCGAGCTTGTAGAATAAGCTCCTTGGCTACATCGGCATGGGAAACTAGATGAGATATGATTCACGCCCATACGCGTATGGTGCGAAACACAGATGGTCTAAACGGTTGGGGGTTTTTTGAAAGGGAATAATCTGAGAAGGGAATAACTAAGAGCGGAATTAATGAGGACGGATTGTCTGTCGTTAGGGTTGTTGGGGTCGCCTGATACAGAGATTGCACCTCTAGAGTTGTAATGCAAAAAGTCATCAAGATCGAAGATTGCTCAGGCCTTGCTTGAATGTAGGATGAAAAACACTTTTCTGTTTTGTTTGCGTCTTTCTCCTTTCTTCAAGAATTCTAACGCAGGCTTCTCCTCAGTTTAACCATGCATCTCAGCATACACGTCCTCAAGATCAAGGTCTACTCCGCGGATCGATTCCACTTCCCTTCCCGCCAGGTCTTCTAACTCTCGCAGCGCTACTCTCAACGGACAAGAAACATCCGCCGCGCATCTGTGCTTAGAGCTGTTGGAGGCGCGAGTGATCTTTGCATAAATCTCTGCGAGGGTCATAGATGAGAAGGGCCCGGCTGAGGGCCATAGCTCGCAAGTTTGCAATGTGGCGAAGTACCTCGAAACTCTGTATTCTGGTGTACAATACGCGTCTCTGAGTATCATCTCGAGGTCACAAGGCCTGCAACGAGCCACTCCTGATGCCGATGCTTTGCCCATGCGTCCACATGACTTACAAAGAGCATTGAACTGTGTCATAGAATAGCACCCATTTGTCCCTTGAAGTTCGGATTGGAAACCTTGCAAGATTTGATGAAGATTTTCGCGTGCCCAAGTAACATTTTGGTCCAGTTCAGCTACCTTTGGTCAGTTTGGAAAACGAAACCCTTGGATTGGAAGGTGTTTACAAATAATATGTTCTGGCATGAGAGACATGCTTTCCATCGTCGGCCATACGGTCTTGAAGAAGGGACACATGTGCATCGCAATGTTTTTAGAAATCTCGTCAAAATTGAAGGCTCGAAATAGGTACGCTGCTATCAGCAAAGATCCTATCTCGAGGCCGCTTCTTGAAAACATTTTGCACCAATGAGGAACCCAAGGTGACAGCGCCCGGCTGCAGTCGTATTTGTCGCTGAACATCGCCATAGGCACGAGGAGCTCGTGCGAAATGCTGATTTTTGACGTATCGGGGTGGTGGTGGAGGGCACAAAGGATCATCTTCGTCGCCTCGGGGTCGTCGTCATGGAGAGTGATGGTGACGCGGCCATCGTTTTGAAGCTGTTGCCCTTCTCGAAAGTTGGGGCCGAGCATCTTGGAGAAGACCGGCGATGCCAGCCGCAGGACTTGGGAAGACGCCTGAAAGCTTCTGGGTTCGTCACACTGAGGACAGTTGATCGTGATCGTGACGTCCCCCTCTGGGTCCAGGACCATCGTCTCTCGTGCTTCGCATTTATGGTCGGTGCGAGGTCTCTTGCTGCCCTCAGCATTATTTCCGCCATCTGTCATTGCCGTGGCCCGTCTCTTTTTCCCCATTTTGAATAGGATAAGAGAATGGAACAAAGATAATATGAGGAAGCAACAATACTTTGATATTCTTCTTGGGAAAAAAGAGAGCAAAAGATTAAGAAGACAAGAGGGAGAGACCTGGGAACGGGTTGTGAACTAATTCTAAATCGATGAAAGGAAGACACCGACTCGACTTACAACCCCCTCAAAGTACTCTATCTAGCCTGGAGAAATCAGAGTTTGGCTCGATGACGATTGACGCACAGTGTGCTGCCAAACCAAAACCCCCAAATCGTCCAATCTTTGCAACCAAAGGTCAATCGCACCATTGCCTCGATTCCAGACACTCTATTGACTCCTCATGGCCATTCATCTTGGCGGTTTGAGCACTTCTGGGATGCCCAATGGCCATCGGATTCGTCCCCATCGCTACGCAACAGCCTCATACTTCTATCACAACACCGCCGTGTTTCTAGTCTTCGCCTAAAAATGGGAGTAGCCTTCATCACTGACGGCAAAACGGACTCGAAACGTTATTTCAACATCATCAGTAAACTGGCAAGCCAAAGTTCATGTTCATGTCGAATGTTTGGAAAGAATGATCGGCAAAACTGCGAAGACAAGTTCTCAATTGCGAAGAAACAAGGGGGTGGTATCATTGAAGCAGCGTGAGAGCCTGCTTGGTATATACAAAACGCCAAACACATTATAAAATAGTTGCCAAGCCACATCGGCGGGCCGTTCCGTTTATTCAAAGGTATCGTCTACATTACATTAGAAAACGTTGAGGGTGCGGACGGGGGTGAGTTCTGCCCCTGAGCTATTAGACAAGGAGCATGGCAGCCACCATCACCACACCCGCGGCGATGCCGGCGGATCCCCCAACAGGCTTCGTCGCACCCGCCGTGACGATGGGCTGGCTAGTGGGGAAGACACCGCCGGTACCCGTGCCGATCGCCGTCGAGTTGGCGCCGCCGGGGAAGGTGAATGGCGGCGGCATCGTCACGATCGGGGCCAGGCTGGGGGCGGTGGTCGGTGCCGAGGTGACGGCGATAGGCGGCGGTGGTGCGACAACGGTGGTGGGCGCGGGCGCGGGCGGAGGCGGTGCCCTGTCAGTGGCAGGCGCTGTGCTGCAGGGAGCGGTCACCGTCATGGTCACTGGCGGCGGCGGTACACCGGCCACGGGCTCCTTCACCGTGACGGTGTGCGGAGGCGGCGCTGGCGCTGCTGGGGCCGAGTGGTGGACCGTGACGGTTTGAGGGGGAGGCGGCATGCCCGCATGAGTTTCGACGACGGTGTGAGTAACCGCAGGCGGGGCCATGCCAGCGTGAGTTTGGACAACGGTGTGGGTGACAGTCACGGGCGGGGGAGCTGCGGCACAGCTACCGACGACGGTGTGGACCAGCGTCTTGGTCTCAACCATGGTATGGGTCACGGGCTTCTCCATGACGACGTGCGATGTGACTGTCACGTGCTCAACCACGGTCTTGGTGTCGTGTACGACCATGCCCCCTTGGTGTTCAGTTACGGTGACCTTAGCCGTCTCCGTGACTTGGACGGGCATGGTGTGGACGACAGTATGAACCAATGTCTTGGTTTCGGTGATATGAGCGATCTGGGTCTGGTTGAAGGCAACGGTCTCCTTGATCTTTTCGGTAACCTTGACGGGAATGGTTTCCTTGACAGTTTCCTTGACAGTCTGCGTAACCACCGCCTGGGTGGCGTTCCAGCCAACGGTCTGGGTGAACTTCTCAGTGATCTTGACGGGGATCGTCTGTTTGACCTTCTCCGTGACCTTGACCGTCATTGTTTCCTTCGTCTTTTCCGTAACCTTGACAGGGATGGTGGCATTGATGGCGTTAGTCTGCTTGATCGTCTCTGTCACCTTGACAGGGATGGTCTCCTTGACCTTCTCTGTGACCTTCTGGGTAACCTTGATGGGGATCGTAGCGTTGACTGCGATGGTCTGCTTAACCTTCTCTGTCACCTTGACAGGGATAGTCTCCTTCACTTTCTCTGTCACTTTCTGAGTGACCTTGACAGGAATAGTGGCGTTGACGCGGATTGTCTCCTTAATATGCTCAGTGACCTTGACAGGCACCGTCTGCTTGACCTTCTCGGTAACCTTGATAGGGATGGTGGCGTTCACAGCAACCGTCTCCTTGACCTTTTCTGTCACCTTAACAGGAACGGTCTCCTTGACTGTTTCCTTGACCTTCTCAGTAACTTTGACGGTCTTCTGAACTGTCTCGGTATGAATGACAGTCTTGACAATGTCGCCTCCCTTTTTGCCAGCTTTGGAGGTAGTGTGATTAACCTTGGACTCGGTCGCCTTGCTGGAGGTCTTCTCTTCCTTGGACGCGGATGTGGTAGTGGTGTGCTCGACCTTGGACTCGGATGCAGTGACGGTGGTCTTCTCTTCCTTGGTTGTCTTCTCTTCCTTGGTTGTCTTCTCTTCCTTGGTTGTCTTCTCTTCCTTGGTGGCCTTGGAAGTGGTGAGAACAGAGGTCGCCGCCTTGGATTCGGTGGTAGTGGCATCCTTAGCAGCCGTGGTGGTGGATGCTGCCGGCGCGCAGTGGAATGTGTTGACCAGATCGAGACCCTTTTTCAGGACCGCGTTGAGAACATTGCCAATGGTCTGAGTGGCCGACTTGGACTCGTTGGGGCATTTGCCAACAATGCTATCCACCAGCTTCTGGGCTTCCTTGCCGATGTCGTTCACCCCGGTCTGGAGAAGAGTACAGACTTTGGACTGCTCGAACTCGAGCTTCTTCTTCTGAAAGTTGTTCACGAGTGACTGACAGCCACTTCCGAGGTTGGCAATGAGCGGGTGGATGTCCAGAGCATCTTGGGCTGACATCTGGGTCTTGTCCATGGATGCCGTACATGATTGCATGGTCTGGATGAGGCTCTGGGTATCTGCTTGGATAGCTGTGGCGTCTCCAGCGAAGGCGCCGGTCGAGTCGGCCAGCTGGGACACAGCAGCGGAGATCTTGTCCATGCAAGAATTAGCTTTAGTGAAGGTACGGGCCTCGAGGACGGGGAGCGTCTCGACGGCTTCCGTGTTGCCGCCGGCGGCCGCCAGGGCGAGAAAAGAAAAGAATGTAGAAACCCTCATGGTGATCAACAACGAGGCGATGAAAGAATGGAATAAGTTGGTCTAGCCAAAAAGAATGTTTAAAAAAAGGATGTGAGAAACAAATACAAGCCTGCGCAACCAACGACAGCAAGATTCGAAAGAAGCGTAAGAAGAGGAGGCAAGCCGCGGGCGAAGCGGCTGGGGCTGCCATCCTTATGAGATTGGTAGGGCAGAGCGGCAACGCCTTACTGCCTGGCAAGCTGGGTGAGGCTCTCATCTCGGAAGGAACCCCTGCCCGGCACGGATGACCAAGTGTGGGATCTGGATGGAGCGGCAGTCCATGGCGAGATATCGGAGTTAAGCCCGCCGCCTGCCAACGTGACATTGGCTTCGGGACAGCATTGGCGTTTGGGTGGCAGTGCCACGGACAATGACATTTGGTTTGGTCTGAACATCGTTCTTCAAACTCGCAATCTCTCGGCGGGGGTGTTTTCAGGGACCGGAAGCGCACGGCAAGACGCCTTGAATACCACCTCCCAGGCCTGCCCAGGCCCAACTAGGCTTACCTTGCCGACCTTAGCTTTAAGCATAGATGGCGACGGGGATCTGGGTATCCACGCATCATGACTCGATCCTGCTACCTACCCGTCAGTCGCCGTGAACAATTGCAGAAGTTGGAAGTTGGAACGGATATGGGATGACACCGGTACGCTAAAGAAGCAGCGTCTCCAGCGTGCGTGGGGGCCTGCTTGGCAATCGGGTGCCGGCAGAGGATAGACGCTAAACACCAGCTAGTCTCGCTGCACTCTGCATCACGCATGAGTGATATTGAAGATGGAAAATATAAGGTTCTGTCGCAATGTTTATTTATATAGAAATTTATCGCACGCGTACCAGTTGGAACGCATGTTGAGGATGAAGATGAGGATGGCGATGATGCAGCGTTATTGCTTGGGATGGGGGACGAGAGCACTGTGTGAAGGTTGCGAAGAGCCCCGATTTTCAGGTGGTCTTGGCGCCGCAGGGGTTGACAAGCCCAGGGATGAAACCGCCAACCTGGACGACGATCAAATCGAAGAAGAAGAAAAAGAAAAAGTCGTTTTCCTCACGAGGCAAGGCGTGGAAAAGTGCCTGGGCTTCACTCAAGCAGCCAATTCATGACATTGGCCGCCGCTCTGACAGCTTGGCCTTGTTCGCAGGGCAACTTTATACATACGACTTGGGCCTATGACTCCGATTTTAACCACGTTGCCGTTTCTTGGGATAGCGCTGCCAGATGGTTCGTGTTCAGGTCAGCGACACTAGCCACCCGGTCGCTAATTGGAGCTTTAGCATAAGCATATATCATCTGAGTAAGTTGCACATTCCGCTTCTATCACTGGTTCTGGGACAGGTCGCCAGCCAGTGACGCAGGCTGGCTATCGCTGTTGCGAACGACGCCCGGAACGAGGTGAGGCTGGACGAAGGCTCTTTAGACTTTACTTGAGCAAGAGCGCAGCCATGTTGTTTATGTTGCATATCAAGGGCCATTATATACCGATGGATGAAGCTATGCATATCATCTTACTAAGTAACATCAAGTGCTTTGAAACAGGCTCCTGCTGCTGATAAGTCTTCCGTCATGCGAATCCATCCCGTGTACTTGTAACACAACTTGAGAGAAATCGATTTCAAACCAGTTTCTAGGTCAGATATTACAGACCTCGACAATTCGATGGACTGTCGAGTGTCATCACGCTTGATGTAGCCGCCGCACTTGATCCGTCACGGGACCGCGATTCGGGGGGTCACCCTCTTCAGCGAACGCATGTCACCCTTCCCAGTTCCTTTGGCATGGCCAGTGTAGCTCTTCGCGAATAAGTAGATGTTCATCGGTAAGATGGCGGTCCATCATCAGACGTCTTCCGAACGAGTCGTTTCAACAGGCTGCCTCTGTCGGCCAAGTCGGAGTTCAGCCGGCTAATCGACTCGTTGCGTTTGCTGATATAATATGTATTTTATCTCGAACGATCGCCAATCACTGGCTGTCCTGTCCGCCTGGTGCAATATCATCTATGGTCAAATCCACACCTTCAACTGGAAGCTGGAAAATGAAACATTAGCCAAGCCTCAGAAGCATGGATCAATGATATCAGGCTCCAGTCCCATCTCGGAGCCAGTTAAGCACTTCCGACTGAGAAACCTGCTTGTGCCTGGCTTAGTGGTCTGCCTGTCTCCGGATACTCATTTCTGACGCGAGCATTCACGCCAGCAACTCGAAGACGACACGAATTCCTTTCCATGCCTACAGACAGAATAACCTGATAGAGGCACTGCTTGTCATGAAACCCATGTAGAAGCATCGAAAGTGTAGTTTACCGAACTTGAAATAAAGGGGCCAATGTTAACCGTTGATGTGATGATATTAAAGAGGGGGTGAAGTGGGACGACTGATCATACAAAAAGGGAATTTTGACAGAGATCGTGGATGAAGAGGCCATGTGAAGGGTTAACCACGCAGAGTGTGTGCCAGGCAGCAAGCAGCCTTCCGTGAAAGATGTTTGCTTGCTCATCCAATCAACTTCGGTCCCTTATAACCCGGTGCTGCTTGCCCTTTCACCAATACTCCGTAAAGATAATTCCAATCTGACAACCTTCACTGATCATGCGCAAGGAAACTCCCATCATGCTTCGTCCAGTATTCAATAAAGCGCGGAACACTCCTGTGTCTAGGCCGTTCGCAAATCAAACGCCATGGTTTCCAAGAACACAAATGCGGGTGAGTTGGTCGCCACGCCCCCGGCGAGTCGAAGCTTCCACCCGCGCCACAGCAACGGCGGAAGCATTAAGAAGAATATCAGTTCCCTCATAGCCGGCTCGGGGGCTCTCATTGTGGTCTTAGCCCTAGCCGTTACACCCTTAAGCTCAGATATACCAAGAGAAGATGGTTGAAAAATTTGGGCAGCCTTCAACAGAGCTCGCGTATCCAGTTCAATTACCGCACCACGAGAAACCACACTGCTCTAGACGCGTATTTGACTTCATGATTCCTCTCGAGGCGGCTTTGTCGATGAAGGTTTATTCGGTCAAGATCTGATAATAAGCCCCGGGGTGCATATACTGGATGAGGGCACGCGTGTCTTCTACCTTCCGGCAGACGATGCGGCGACCACCCCTGTGTTGTGCGTGAGTCTCAACCATGCCCTACCTCCTACTAGAGCAGGAGGCCACTGGGGGCTCAATGACTTGGTGAATGAGCATATTGCTCTGATGATGCAGGCAATCACTACGCAACATGTGGTTGAAAATATCGTATTAAAGTGGTTGTAGAAAAGTCGGTTCGAGCGATGCTGTATACTCTTCCATTGGTCAGATGTGGCATCAGCAATGCTTTATAATGACGGGGATTTCACGCTTATTCCCTCCGATGCTATGTCGAGTGACAGTGAAGCCAATCGCCGTGGCATGGGAACCAGATAAGTCAATCTGGGGTTGGGTTTCAAAGTTGCATTGTATAACACCCAATCTCGACTCAAATATATTTAGGTTATTAAGTGGTGCTCAAGCTGGCCCTGTCGTTAGTGGGGTTAGGCGGGGTAAGGCTCCCGCTTGTCAGTGACTTGACATCGCCAGAAGGAAAAAAAGTTAGTGGTTTGGATTTGGTGAAGCAGATCAAAACCACCAGCTCGCTCTACAAATCCATCAAATTTACCACACAGCTCCGCAAGGATGCCGGTAAGCCCCGAATACCTGGTCATCGAGGACTGGCCGAGGAATGAGAAGCTGCGACTGACACGCGCCTAGTTGATAATGGTCACAGGCTTCCCGACTTCGGGCAAGTCTACACGAGCGAAACAACTACATGCCTACCTCGACGAGCGGATAAAGGAAACGTCCAATGGAGTCCCCCCCCAAGTACCGCCTGCACTTAATTTCCGACCAGACGCTTTCGATATCGCGCTCGGTGTACGACTTGTCGGCCCTGCCGGCGCATACCCGCTCCGCCAACGCTTCGGAAAAGGATGCGCGAGCAACCATCTACGGTGCTGTCAAGCGCGTGCTGTCGGACAAAGACATAGTCATCCTAGACGGCTTAAATTACATAAAAGGCTGGCGATACCAACTGCACTGCGAATCAAAAGCCGTACGGACACCGAGCTGTCTTCTTCAGATCGGATGCCCTCCCCGACAAGGCGAAGGAGGTCAACCAAGAGCGACTACGAAGGCAACAGGAGGCAAAAACTGCTGGCCAGCACCTCGAACAAGACGACGAAAGCGAAGCGCCATACGCCCCAGAGAACTGGGACAACTTGGTGTTTCGATATGAGGAGCCGAACGCAATGACGAGATGGGACAGTCCTTTATTTACACTGCTATGGGACGATGATGAGGAACAAACGAAACAGACTTTCAATAGTCTATGGGACGCCGTGGCCGGCGAGGGGCGCAAGGTCGTTAAACCTAACCAGGCAACCGTCCAACGCAGCCGTGACGCCGGCGGTGACTATCTGTACACCCTCGACCGCGAGACCCAAGATATCGTCAAGGGCATCTTGGATCAGCAGTCGGAAGAGGGAGGCGACGATATCAGACTGCCCAAGGACCCGAGCCAAGCCGGTGGCGACGAATTGATCGTCGAGCTGCCCGCCGGGAGGAAAACGGGTCTGCCCCAACTTCAGAGAATGCGCCGCGCCTACATGAATCTGAACAGGGGTGGTATTGGCCTCGAAATGGTCGGCAACCTGTCCGGATCAGCAAGAATACGGGACAGCTTCGTCAGATATCTGAATGATGCTTTTGAGAGGGAAGGCTAGGCACAAGCACGAAGCTAGCTCCATTACCCCTGAACACGCCATCAACCTTAGCCCACCCTTGATGCAATGATACCCGGCGAAGCCATCAATTGGCTGTCCCTTTACTTTTTATGTCTTGCAATGGCAACGTCACCATAACAAGCAATGCCATTTTCATGGCCGCGACGGCGACTGTAACAATTCGTACCAATGCATCATGCATGCGTGCTGATCCTCATCGAAATCTCGAGTTTTGTCCCGAGCTGAACAGGCCCGGCAGCCTAGGTACTTTTCCCATTGACCCGAGGAGCCACTGGCGTTCCGTCAAAGCCCTCGGACTCCCAAAACCAATTTCCACAACTGCTGCCAAGGTCTAAATATGGCACAAATAAGAAAAGACGTCGCAGCCACCCGAAAACTCTGGGAAACATTTAAGCATCTAGGGACAAATCCCGTATCGCGTGAAGATACTCGCCGGGTCCGACCTGAGACTACTAGCGGTCCTTTGACAGAAGTCCCTAGTATGGATACGGGCCCTCGTACGGGTACCATGAAAAGTTCACCAAACCAGGCCCGACCGTACTCTTCAAGGACCATCTGGGTGCTCAAGCACACCAGTGACGGGTTTTGACATCATGAGCAGCGCAAGTTGGCAGTGAAGACTGTGAGGACTAGCAGACTGGTAATGTGCGCCAAGACACCGGTGCATAGGGCTAATACAGCCTCACCGGACGACGACCTGACTAAGAAGAAAACGGTGCTCCCAGATCTCAGCTTACGGGTGGAGCCTGGCGCTAATGCAATAACCCTTCTAAATTAAGGAGATTGGTAAATCTTGGGATCTCCCATCCCCTAACCAGTCCGATCTCACTACTGCACCCAGACTGCTTTCGGTACGAGATCGACAGTCCCAGGAACCCTTACTGTTGATCGACAGACAGGCTTAGACGGGTCGAGGCCGGCCGTTCTTTGAGGGCTCAACGGGTCGTGGAGAATTGCTCGCGACCTGGGCACAACGCAGAGCGCGGCTCAGGAACAGGTCGACATCCGTACGTGGATACGGCTACTACTCCAAGGCCATAAAGGCCATGGACTACTTCAGGATGACTATACGCCTTTTGGCCCTCTCGAGCGAGGCTAATTGAATAGAAGAGCAGACTAGGCCATGCTTGGTCAGGATTTAATACTCCTCGGACTCTCGTGTCCATGGGAGGTACCGAGTCGTGTGTAACAGTGGTGGTGGCTCGTTTCCGTTCGGCAGCCACTACTGTCCTAGCATCCGTGTGGTTTCTTGGTATCGCCGCCCGGCTGACACTCACCATGTGCCGCTGAGCCAGCAATGAGATTGCCGAACGAGGGCTGTATAAGTTTAGCCTCCCCCCGCGAGAGTTGGTGGAAGTCTATAGTGTTCCGTTCCCATCATCTTACGCGTCATCGTTTCGATTCAAGTCATTCACTTCTATTTCACTCGTTCCTAACTATCTATCATGCATATTTCCCACGCCGTCACTCTTTTCGGCCTTTTGGCAACCCACGTAGACGCCGCTTATCCCATTGTTCCCAACACAGGCGGTGTGAATCAAAACACTGGCGAACGACCGGATCGGTTGGAGATCAATGGCTTCGCAAGCAAAGGCGGCCCAGCTTGGGATTTGTTCGTGCTATGTCTGAAGGACATCCAATCGAGACCCCAAACCACCATCGACTCATGGTATCAGATCGCAGGTATGCTATGCATTACTATAACGGCATTGTTGCGGTATCGCTAACAACACGAAGGTATCCACGGCCGGCCGTATAATGCCTGGGACAACGTCAAGAGAGCACAAGGGGCCCAGGCTGGAGGCTACTGCCCACACTCGAGTGTGCTCTTCCCGACATGGCATAGACCGTACATCCAACTTCTCGAAGTAAGCGTCTCCTTACTACTCAACTTTCAGACCCATTGGCTTACACCGTGACAGCAAAACATCTGGCAGTGT
This sequence comes from Apiospora kogelbergensis, assembly GCF_038363985.1. NCBI lineage: Eukaryota > Fungi > Ascomycota > Sordariomycetes > Amphisphaeriales > Apiosporaceae > Apiospora > Apiospora kogelbergensis. The sequence goes on from NW_027117422.1 coordinate 4,495,095, forward strand.
GCTCAGACCAAGGCAAAGTCTTACCCAAGCTCAAATCGCAATGAGTACATATCGGCTGCTGTGACGCTTCGCTTCCCTTACTGGGATTGGGTAGCTCAAGCCGCTCTCCCTCCAATCGTTACTCAAACCTCGGTGGTCGTCAACACCCCCAGTGGCAGGACCACTGTGAGCAATCCGCTCTTCCAGTACTCATTCCAGAGCAGCTCGACGACTGGTCCCCGGACCAGCGACTTCCCTGGCACCAGCGCTCCTCAGGCGTACAGAAACACTGTCCGCACGCCCACTAGAAACGGCGCGTCGAACCACGACGCTGTGAACGCCGCATTGAAACGCAACGCGGCTTACCTCCACGACACCACTTACCTCATCCTGACTCAGACCAACAACTATGCCGAGTTCTCCAATAACGGGTACCCTGGCTCCATTCAGGGTTACGGGTCCATCGAGAACCCCCACGGCGCAGTGCACAACGCCGTTGGCGGCAGTGGTGGCCACATGAGCTACCTAGACTACGCCGGCCACGATCCTATTTTTTGGCTTCACCACGTTGGGGTAGACAGACTCGTGGCAATCTGGCAAGCCATCCACCCCGACTCGTGGCAGATTAACCAGCGCGATGACTTTGGAACCTTCTCGATCGCTCCGAGCACCGAGACGGATCAGACGAAACTTTACCCCTTCTCCAAGGACTCAGCGGGCACCTTCTACACCAGCAACGACGTCCGGGACACCCGGAGCCTCGGCTACACGTACCCGGAGATCCGCCCCTGGGGAAAATCGGCGCAGCAGAACTCGGCCGACGTGCGCGCCGCCATCCAGCGACTGTATGACCCTAACAACAACCTGGCGCGCCGCCACAACCACAAGTGTTCGAAGCGCGGCGGCGCCGGCAGCCCCAACCCCTCGGACAGGGTCGGCTCGCTCAACCCGCCGCCGGCCGCCATCGTTGACGGCAAGTACAAGCAGTGGACGGTGAACCTCGAGGTGAACAAGTTCGCGCTCAACAGCTCCTTCGTCGTCTACTTCTTCATGGGCGCTCCCGCCAGCGGCACCGAGGAGTGGCTCTCGGACATCAACCTGATCGGCTCCTACCCCTGCCTTCGGCCCATGGGTGACGACCTGCCCGAGGACCTCAAGATTTACGGCACCGTACCGCTGACGCGCGCCATGCTCAACGGCATGGACGATGGCCACCTCAAGAATCTTGAGCCCGAAAACGCTACCCCGTACCTGCGCGAAAATCTGCAGTGGCGCATCGCCGACATGAACGGCGTCGAAATCCCCGTCACCTCTGTTGCTAGTCTTAAGATCTTCGTCGCTGATCAGGAGGTCACGCCGCCCAGCTCTGGCTCCAACCACCGCAATGGCGGCGGCGAGGAGTCGTCGGCCTACCCCGTCTACGGCAAGGCCACTGCCCACCTCAGCGTCACCGAGGGCAAGCCCGGCAGCGCCGAGAAGGGCGATGACTTCTTGCACAAGACCGGTGCTGCCAACCGGGAGACGCCCGAGAAGCCTGGAAAGCACGAACACCCTGAGAAGCAAGACAAGCCTGAAAAGCCCGACGTGCCGAAGCCCGACGTTCCCGAGAAGGTGAACCAGTCCAACAACGACGCGAACCATGGGTTTATCGTGAAAGGGATTTACCGTCGCGCGGTCGTGTCGCAGTAAGTTGGCGATGGGGTCCGAACTACGATCACATTATTTCCTTTAGCATATTTATGTTCTGTACATATACCGTAATCTTTAATACACTATCGAATTTCAAACTCAATCCACCTTCTCGTGATGGCGGACAGCAACAGTCTACCAGTATAATGGGTCGTGACTAGCTATTCCATCTCTTCTCCTGTCGCCCCCGTTCCAGTGGCCGCCATTAGCAAAGGGCTGCACGCGATCCAGTTCTATCTTATCCAACTCATGCAAGCTCATATGATTCTCATAACCGTGCACGATGCAAGTAAGACGCCACAAACTCAAGCGAGACTCATGGCGGCCATTTGTCGCTCCGGATACCCAATACAGCGATATCTAGGTCACCCGGTGATCTCTTTCCCGAATACGACGTATTGACCCCTATTCCTCCGTCGTGCCAAGGAACCCCAAGTTCGACTTGCTCACCCATCGCTCATGCTAGCCAATGAGACATGCATGTCTTCTGTGCGGGGAAATGCCTTGGCGGAGTCTGGCTGACATTGCACCCTGATTATGGAAGGAGATATCAGCAGTATAAATCGCATGGAGATTCTGGTGTAACTTGAGCTTTGGCTGGTTCATACTCCCTTCAAGGTGGTTGGACCTCTCGCACAGCTACCACATCAGCCACCATCAGATCAAAATGGCCATCATCGGAAACAAAGAGCAGTTCGGCGATCCGCGGCTATCCAAGATCGCCGAAACCGACACCAAGAAATGGTACCAGAAGCCGAACCTGAGGTTTCTATACCTCATTCTCGTACCCTGTGGCTTGGGGGTTGAGTGGACTTCGGGGTTCGATTCGTCCATGATGAACTCGCTCCAAGCCGTGCAATCGTGGGTGGACTGTAAGTTCATCCGCCTTGAGTTTCGTCAAGAAAGGATAAGAAAACTTCCTGACTGAATATCACATTACAGACTTTGACAACCCCACTGAAAGCCGGTTGGGTCTCCTGTCGGCAATCTACTCCCTGGGCGCGCTCCTGGCGATCCCATTCGTGCCGACCGTCTCGCAGTACCTGGGCCGGCGACACACCATCCTGGCTGCCTCGGTCGTCATGTGCCTGGGCGCGGGACTGCAGGCGGGGGCGCGCAACGCCGACATGTTCATCGCGTCGCGGTTCGTGTTGGGCTTCGGGATCCCCTTCGCCATCGTCAACGCGTCGGCGCTGATCGCCGAGCTGGCCTACGCCAAGGAGCGCGCCGTCCTGACGTCGCTCTTCAACGCCTCGTGGTTCGTCGGCGCCATCGTCGCCGCCGGTGTCACCTACGGCACCTTCCAGATGACCTCGACCTGGGCGTGGCGCCTGCCCAGCCTGCTGCAGCTGGTCCCCAGCCTGTGCCAGATCAGCTTCATGTACTGGTGCCCCGAGAGCCCGCGCTGGCTCGTGTCGCGGGACCGCGGCGACGAGGCGCTTGCTGTCCTCAAGAAATACCACACTGAGGGTCACCACGGTGATGAGTTCGTGAGGCTCGAGTTTGCGCAGATCCAGAGCACCATTGCGCAGGAACAGGCCATGGCCAAGAGCTTTGTCTGGGCCGACGTCCTTCGTGATGCCCCTATGAGACGCCGCTTCTTTCTAGCCTCGGTCATGGGCTTCTTCACGCAATGGAGCGGGAATGGGCTATTGTCGTTCTACATGAAGAAGATCCTGAACATGGTCGGTATCACGGACAATCGAACGGTTCAGAAGATCATTCTAAGCAATACTTGCTGGGGGCTTATCAACGCGGTACGATAACTGTATTTCCCTTTACCCCTGAGAATGTGAAACTGGATATCTCGTACTGACTTGAGCACATGCAGGTACCTATTGCCCTCGTTGCTCCCCGTTTCAAGAGACGCCATATGTTCTTGCTGTGCACCATTGGAACTGCGGCCGTTTACACAGTATGGACTGTCGCATCTGCACGATATGCAATAGACAACACAGCATCAGCTGGCATCGCCGTGCTAGTCTTCATCTATGTCTATTCCCCTTTCTATAACGTGGGATGGAACGCACTGGCCTATACCTATCTCGTGGAGATATTTCCCTACCAACAAAGAGCCAAGGGCATCGCCGTGGAGCAGCTGACAGTCCGGTTCGCCGTGTTCTTCAACACTTACGTGAACCCCATTGCACTTGACCGGATTGGGTGGAAGTACTACATCGTCTACTGCGTTTGGATCTTGGTTGAAATCGTGACCGTCTGTAAGTCGTCTCCTGCATTTTGAAATCTGGGCCGAAGCAAAAGATACTGACCAGTTTCTTATCTAGACTTGTTCTTCCCCGAAACCTATGGCAGAAGTCTGGAAGAGCTGTCCTTCATGTTTGAGGACAAGGCCGTCCAGAACCAAGTGGAAAGCAACGTCGACAAACAGCTGGAGATGGAACCCATTGATGTTGCACCTGCTGACAAGGACACCCCGAAGGTGTAAGATTACTAGATATTCACACGCGGTTGGGGCGCCTAATATGTGTTTAGGTCAGAATGGCTGCATTGTTTGAATATGCTTCCTACTTTTAATCTTGGTGGAAGCGACAGTAACCTTTACAACACGTCCGCCGTGCTCTCCCTTGTAGCTACACCTTCCATGTGGTATATGCAAATGGTATCATGAACGATTGTGTGAATGAGAATAATTCAAACGGAAGAAAGGAAAACGTTACCCAACGGTATCAACTGTCCCTGATCGCAAACGACTAAACACCAAAGCTCTAAAGTTGAGATCCCCAGATAATCATAAAGGGCTAGACCACGGAGCCATCATCAGAAAGCACGTGGCTTTTTGTCTTGTAATCCAAGAACCTCGCTACCCGGAAGTCCTCAGATTCTACAATACTTTCAGCGTCGCAGTCTTCGCTTATTCGACCACCCGGACTTGACGGGTCACCGATCCACGACATATGCGACTGATCTGCGATCCGAGGAGCTCGGGGCAACGAAAGCCTCGACCAAGACCACCGGGTGGAATCATTCGCTCCTGATGCAGTGGGTAAGGTCTCTGATGACATCCTAGCCAGCGGGCACCCGTCTGGCAGGCTGTCATCCGACATTTCGAGGTCCAGCCCGAATGTGGATATTGAAAGGTCCGCGCGGTGATGACTTGTACCATCTCTACTGATATTGTTGTGGCTGTTGCTATTTTCGTCTTGGCTATCGTTTACGTTCTTGTTGGCAATATGGTTGACTTTGGCAGGCATAGCAGCTTGTATGTTTGGACGCTTGCTAGTGGTGACTTCCGACGGTCTTGGATTGGTGACGCCAGAAATCCTTAGATTGGTGAAGCCGGATGTCCTCGTGTTGCTGCAGGGTCCGAAGCTTGTGAGACATGATCTTGTCGGGTTTGGGACAGTCAGGCCCAGGGCCTGGGGTAGGTATCTGGTGAAGAAGCGTTTCGTGGCGGGTACGGAGGCACATATCTAATTACCCAGACGTCGTTAGCAGTTCGCTCCCGTGAGATAGTCAGGGGTTCCAGAAGCTCACAATACCAGTGTTTAACTCGACCGCACTACTCCAAAACACGGAGCCGGCATGATACGTCAGGTCATAGTCGACAGTCATGTGGTACGTGATATATGTGCGAAAAACGCCCACACCACACGCAATAAAGCCCAAACTGAAAAGAGCAATGACAACAAACCGATGGTGGCTCGTCAACTGCAGCTTCAGGGCAGTGAGAATAGGTAGTAAAACCACAACAAAGTCGGTTACGGTGTTAATAATACCGGCGCTCAGGAGATGGGCGGCTTCGTCAAGACAGTTACGCGGCTGGTCCGTGACGTTCCAGTAACTAGAAATGGGTCTAAATAGCAATGAATTAGTAGGTATGGTGCGACCAATGACTGGGTTAGGAGGTGGCGTAGAGGCACTTGCAGAGAAAAGGGGTAAAGGGGTAAAAATGTGATTATTCGTACCTGCATTGCAACACGACAACAAGACAAAATATGACCGAGTTCAACGAGATCAATGCTCCGCAAACTGCCACGAACCTTTTTAAGTGCGGTCGACTTGCACCGATCAGTCTGTATAAAGTAGAGAGAATGGACAGCTTCGTAAAACATGACCCGAAGTTGAAGAGGTTGGCTGCAACCAAACTATGGGGTTGGTTAATATTGTTAGAATGTCACTGTTGTTGTGCCTGCAATCGCTTCGTGATAGAAGAACGTACGTACACTATCTTCAGCCCAGACTTGAACTTGTACGTCTCTACATCGTAGATATGCACCCCCCACCCAACCGTCCGCTCGGCTAGTATGGCAATGCCTGTGAATACTGTTGCAAATAGCTGGTTCAATTAGTATCTGTTCCTATCGCCGCATGTGGTTGAATGGGGAGGAAGAAGAAACGATCTCATACATATGCTACCAACATAAAGGCATCATCCATCCCGAAGCTCTTCGTGATGTGTATGCGTGTATACATGCGGATCGCGATCATGATTGTGACGATGCCGGTGAGGATATAAACCGTAATCTCCGCGGCTGGGCCCTGGGACCGTGGGTTCTCGTAATTGGGCTCTGGCCAACTGGCGATGACCTCGGGGGGCGGGAACTTCATTGTCGGGCTGGGTGTGGACGTCGTCCAACTCCTCTACATGTGAATAGACATTAATCCCCAAGCAGTTCCGTATCTTTGAAGGGGCTCCGACTAGGGCAGGTCAAGTTATTATACCACAAACACAGCAGCTGAAAAGGGGAGTCGTGCTCCGTACGGGGGAGTAGGAATTCCATATATGCAACCAGATGCAACAGGCCCCGACGTCTGCTGTTCCTGGCAAGTGGATGTATCTTTCAGAGAAATCGAACGAGGTCGCCAGCAAGCATGTCACAAAGCCCAACGCACGATCCGGTCCGCGATCTTGCATGTGCCTGCCGGCAGCGCCACCCGCCGAAGACGTTGAAACCAATACACTTCGCCCTCAGCAAGACAGACGTCAAAACGAATCTGCCATATGAAGACTTCTGACAGACAAATGGAGCCTTCCATGACCCCATCATGAGATATGGAGTTGGGAATTCGAAGTTTAGGTGATGCATCACTTCTCATAACGGCCCTGCAGGTTGACTGCGCAAGAAAACGCGAGTGAGTCAGTTTGTATAATTGCTTTTTGGCGCTGTCTGCAGCGGTCGGCATCCGCAACCACTTCACGGCGGGGGTTTTCTGGTTTCATCTTGAGCGTCCCTCAAATCGGGCCAACTTGCAAAAGGCAGTAGCATGGTCTGGCAATGTTTTTGTGTTAATTCCGATGACGGCTATAGTCAGGATTTGCTCTCTCGCATCGGCATGGCCATTCATTCGTATTAGGACGTCAAGTCAGTATACTTACTGCACCTGCGCACGGAGATTTGCGGCGGGGCTTGCATTATGCAATCTTTGAGGTCTCTCTTTCTATAGTATTCTTGGTCGGAGCCGATATCACGGACATTGCCTCTGTCTGCACGGTGGTGCCGGTAGGGGCCTAGAGGGCTCCAATAACCGATCGGAAATCACTGCATGCGCGCATCGGGCGTATCGGGCTGTCCATCCCCCTCCCTATGACTGATGTGCCGCTCATCACCTGCAAGTCTGCAGATCATTCGGAAAGGAAGTCGAAGGCTATGGGATGAAACGGAGAAAGACCACTTATTATGCATCATGAGCAGGCTGTGGTCAAGTGGGGGTTGTGTTGTGTTCATCCCCTGTCCCCGAACGAGCCTCCTGTTTGCGGAGGCAGAGGCACGAACGACGGGTTGAGTTAACCGAGACGACTTGGATGTCTTCACACCCATACATATTTACATCGCCTAGCTGCACGATCCTGGTTTGCCAGGTCTTGTGTTTCTCGACTGGGTATTCTGGCACTTCCGACGGCTGCGAGCCTGGACTGCCCCTGACCCTGATCGTGGCTTGGCACCCTTTGATGGTTTACCAACTGCCCTGGAAATGCGGCCTATCGTGACGTGCATGCAGACTTCATTCTGATGCATCAAACTCCCAGAATCACATGTGCCGATAAAGACCGTATATTCATTCGTATGTAACTCTACTCGGACATTACGTGCAGGTCCGATATTCACGGGCGACACTTGTCGACACGGTTAGGGGTGTTGGATGTCGCGTCCAGCTGCGGCCACGAAAAAATCGTTCGATTGTTCGATAGAACATGCCTCTTTTGCACAGATGACTTCATGGTCTAGGGGTTCTTCGCTGTTCAAGGCCGACGGCCGCGTGGGAGCACTCAAAGTTGCTTTCGACTGCCAAAGCTTTGATTGCAGGAAAAAGCAAATTCACGGAGGACATCGACACATAGGGAAACCACGTCGCCGTACCTAATATCTATAGAGGTGTAATAACAGAGCTTATATAGCCCTTTTGGGCACTCTGCTCATTGTGCCATTGCATCTCGCTTGTTTCACCTCTTCCTTCGTTTGCCCGGATCATACTCCCGCTCATCGATTCGATCGCCTTCCCGCGGCTGCCGTCGTCCATAAGCTTCTGGAGGGGTGTCAGACCAGCGTAACTACAGCTACAAGTCACAGAAGTAGGCTAGACGAAAAAGATCCCATGCAGCCACTTTACGCGCTTGTTTCTCTCCCTGTCAACCTCGCTTAGACAAAGAGCTCGATTCTATGACAGAGGTAAACCCTTGAACCAAGGCCCCCATTCATACCATGCTACGCGAAGCTCCACAGTCCTGACCAGACCAGGTGCCCTGCTGGTATTGCTTGCTCCTCTTGGCTGGGCAGCCTTGTTTCACACCAGCTTTAAGTATCAGAGAGGTGGTGGAGGAGAGGGGAGGGGACATCATGGTCCTGGCCATACATGGGTGACCATCTCCAAAGTAGGAGGAGATGTGACTCTCATCTGATACTCGCTTACAATCTATCGCCATCGCGGGCATATTCCGAAATGCTTGAGGACTCATTAGGATATCACTCCCGGGTGGTGGTGACCATTCGGTGCCTGGTTTGATCTGGAGACGGACAAAACCTCCGAGCAGATAAGGATGCCTGAATTGATGGACAACGGGACTCTGAGTATATTCGACCCCAATTCGAAGAGCATTCTGACCATGTCAATGTTCAAGGGATGCCAGAGGGCTGCTGGCTCGATGCGAACTCCCTGGTACATGGATCTAGGGCCCATCTGACCTCTTCTGTTATCAGACAGCCGAAACCCTTGGGCTTTTCAGCCTTCCACCTTCTTCTCTTCAGACACTTGGGGAGTGTCGGTGAGTATTGAGTATATCCATGGTTCTAAATGTTTCATAACAATTATTGATTGACAACTGTTGACCTAGAGGTGTGCGTGAAATGTCACTTTCAATTCACTGAGTATAGTAGTACCACTAATTTCATGTCTGCAGCGAGCTCACTATATTGAAACAACTCTTTCTAGGGATCGCGGGTTTCTCTGAGCTCGCGACCGAGTCGCCCTCGCCCCCTTTCACAACTTGACGGTGACTAAAGTAAATTGGGTTGAGGCACAACTAAGTAAAGCAGCAGCATCTCCTCGCCATAATGTAGCCTAGAGGTTCGTTTCGTTTCTTCCCCTCATCTGGCCATGTGGAGTCGGCCCGGGCTACATGGTCTGGGTTGTAACTTCTTTAGTCTTTCAAACTATGTGAAATGCTGTTGTTCTTCACCAACATGATGCGAAACTCAGCTTTCATCGTCAGCTTACCTTCATGTAGCTTGCCTCCAAGAGTATCGGCACCCCTGACCTACTTAGCGATCATATAGCTTAGAAGGATATTTATGCGACATCCGACCTTATATCACTGTCGTATCTCACAGAGATAAGGCGCCACAACTTTCTCTACTAACTGTAGCATAGTGGACGGGCCAGGGAGGCTGTCGCTTTATGAATGTCAAATGCACGCTATTGACGTGTTACTTTATACAGCTGCAGCTGCATTTTTCGACTTCTGCAAGAATTGTCGAGCCGGTACTCTGTCATCAAACAGACGGTCCAATGTCTCTGGACTCATGTTCTTCGTTTCCGGAAGCCTAAAAAAGGACCATACTGCTAGTATCAAAGTGAAACCTGCCGCGGGAAACGCAGCCTTCCCTTTCAAATTCCCAGCCGACCCATTGAGCTGTAAAGCCGATCAATTAGCGCTGGGCAATGCTTCAACAGGACAAGTTCCCTTACCATGTATGGTGCCGCAATGGTGTTGATAATGGACAGGAAGTAGTACGTGTTACGAGCCAAGGAGATAGTCTTGGAACGAAGCTCGACAGCTCCGACCTCGGCCGCAATAGCATAGGGAATCGGTCCTATCGTGGTGCCTACAGAAATGAGTATATGATTAGGTGCGGAGACGAATATTCCTGCAGAGGACATACCGTAGCAGAGGAACCAGACAAGAAGAAGAGTGGCCTGCGCCCAGCGGATGTTGGAAGAAGCCGGCGCAAGGTCGAGGAACCCAACAAGGGCCATGGGGGCGACCATGACGATCAGGCCAGTCAGGTATATGTCGCGCCGGCCGAACCTCTTCTGCACGAACCAGGAGAGGACAGTGCCGACGAAGGCGATGCTGTAGGTGCCGAGCACGAGCTTGAAGGAGTCCGAGGCCGGGATGCCAGCCATGGTGAAGAAGTAAGTAATGTAGTTCTGAATCGCAAAGCCCGGGAGGATCTGGCAGCCCCAGCTGATCATGGCGATCTCGGTCCGTCGGCGGTTGGTTCCACGGAAGCAATCGAGGTAGGTGCTGCCGACGCCGATGCTGCGCTCCGTGGCGATGGTGTGCGCGATGGCGGCAATGACGGCAGTCTTGTTTATGGCACCCTCGGGCGCCGTGATGACGCGGTCCAGGACGCCGTTGGCCTCGTCAGTCCGGCCCTTGCGCACCAGCCACCAAGGCGACTCGGGGGCGAGCCAGCAACCTACGGCCAGGAACGGGGGCCACAGCCACTGGATGGCGAAGGGCAGCCGCCAGGACCACTCGGTCGGGTCTTCCAGCTTGGCGTAGAGGACGCCGGCGGCGATGAGGTGGCCGATGACCCAGCATAGGTTCACGTACGTCGTCAGATAGCCGCGCAAGACCGTGGGGCAGATTTCGGCCGCGTAGCCGGGCGTCGCCGCCGCAAAGACGCCGCAGGGAATGGAGCTGCACGTGTCAATGCCAATGGTCAGTCTATGGTGAGTGGGTGCTGTAGCGCGAGATGCTTGCTTACATGAGCAGAAACCCGACGAGGAGGATTTCGAGGCTCCGGGCAAAGAAGGTAATGAAGATCAAGCCCAGAACAATGACGTGGGAGCAGGCCATGGTGCGTCGGTATCCGAATCGATCGATGAGCAGGCCGTTCATGAAGACGCCGACAATCAAGCCAACCATGCTGGCCATGATGAGAGAGATTTGCCAGCTGGTCGATATCGTATAAGCGCCACTAGGCAGCTTGTGGCCGAAGGTTTTGAGGAACTCGGGATAGGCAAAGAAAGAGTTGACGAGGATTAGCATGTACGACTCCATGATGGTGGCCATGCTGGCCATCAGGGACCACATGACGGCTTTGCGGTAGTATGAGAAGGCCTGAGAAAGCGTCAGGGGGCTTTCTTCTGCCGCGGTCTGGGCATCTTCTTCGTGCTCGAGGTTGACTTTACTGGCGGCCGGACTCAGGTCGAGCCCGGCGCCGGTTCTTTCGGTGGACCTCATGGTTGAAATCTGCGTAAGTAGAATGCCACCGCACCCAATAACTAGGTGGCATAGGACTATAAGTACTTCATCTTGAATTGCCGGCCCAGACTCTCGGGTTAACCTCGGCTATCCCCGCGCTTGACTTCGATTCCCTGGATCTAGGAAAGCAGCTGGATCCCGAATGAAGCTAGTCGCGAGGGGAGGCCGGTCATAGCGTCGCATTACATACGGGGACGGGGGGCCGGAGGCTGCTGTTTTGCGGGGATGTATTGTTGGAAAGAAGGGCGGGAAATATATCGGAAGGGGAAAACTGGCGATATTGGTTTCATTTCCCCGGTACTCAACCCCAGGAGCTGAACATGGATCCTATAAACTAATACACACAGGAGGAAAGCCCAGGTTATTAGCATCCTATTAGTGCCAAGCAGCAGGGCCTGCCCCTAGTAAATAACAACAAGGTCGTGGCACTTCCCACCCTTGTTGTCGAGTCTCTTGACCCCATAGCCTCCGCAACCGCATGACTCGTCTGTACCACACAATCACCGTCGGTGCCAACGTGCTCGGGGTGTTCTTCCCGCCATCGTGACTATTGGCCAGATCCGCCAGCGTCGTGGCGGAAGAGCCACCGTAGAAGTCGGCCTGGCCCGACTCAAGCTTCCCACCCCTGTTCCAACCACGTCGCACAGACAGGGCCTGTGCGAATGCAGCGACAGGCGAGGCGGCAGGCCAGGGCATACCGAGGCTCGTGTAGTGTTGTTCGCGGGAAGCTCGTAAGGACCCAAAATCCCGTCCTCGATATGGCTCAGAGCTCTCTGCACCTTGCTGGCGTTGGGGGTCGACGGGTCTGCGGGGTAAAATATGCCGGAATGTCAGCTTCAGCGGGGACGTATCCGCACTTCTTCTGCGGTGTCGGCTTGCGACAATAGAGTGAGGACTTCGTCCAAAGAGCGACGGTGCCCCGAGCTTGGCCATCCAGGCCGCTTAGTGCCAATACTGGTCCATGTCGAACCAATGGGCCTAGATTGTGTTCAGCGAGTAGGGTGAACATACGGCCATTAATACTACGGTCAGCAGACCCACTGGAGGAGGCTCCAAGAGGCCCGGCCCGTTAAGTCCTTCGGCCCTAAGAACCTCACTATATATACCGTGTTCGTATACACCACGATAGTCTGTATAAGAAGAAGTCTGCTTGGGTGTATAGTGACGGAAGGTGGGGTCGGCCATTATGTTCTGTATATAATCGCCTCCTTGTATGGGGAAAGGGGGCTTATTGGGTGAAAGATGATGGATAAGAAGGGCATTTACCTTTAGGGAATACTCATAAGCTCTCTTCGCAGGTACCCTTGCCAATCCCGTGACCACGACCGCTGATCGAATCGACCGGAGCAATTTCACAGTACATGCATTGGTCACTAGGGTTATGTCGTAAGTATGAAGTGCGTACAAGTTGAATGATGGCCATCGAATTGTTTCGGGATTTGGCTACTCTATCTCTATAATATGAAGACTTGTCCGCATTCCAGCCTGGTTGATCTATGGTCGCAGTTCCCTGCTTGCAGACCATTCCTTGGCTTCCCTCGCCGTGTTCCTCTTCGGGGATCCAGAAACCCTGCCAAAGTCGCACAATTTTGTCAAAGGATAGTCACACTTCTCTCGATCTGGAAAACTGTCCCAAATTCTTGCAAAAGAAATGATTAACTTGCTAACAAACATCAGCGGCTGTCGCAATGTTGTTGTGTTGGGATCGAGCCTAGTATAGGGGTTGCTGTATCATTGTGGAATCAATCGGTCCTGATCCCGAGCCATCCGCGCCGACAAACGGGGGCTTCCGAAAGCCATCAAACATGCTTGGGTTGGCTGAAGCGGCAGGAGCTCGGTGGAAGTAGTCGACATGACAGAGCGTAGGTTTGTTTCATCGCATAACCGTGATTGGTGAGACCTCAGTGGCAATGTCCGTGGCGACTGGGCGATCTTGAGTGGCTGTGGTGCCGGTGGTGACTGTGGTGCCGGTGGTGGCTATCATGGTGGTGGTGATGATGGTGGCCAGAGTCCCGAGACCTAGATCGAGAACGAGAGCGACGAGGGGGGGGGAGAGATCCATATGCGAGAGACTCCTGCTGCTTTCTTTTCTCCTCCTCTTTGCGGTCGTCTCTCCAGTCGGAGATCTTGTCCTGGCCCTTGTGTCCCATGAACGCCCCGATGAGTCCGCCGACCACCGCGGCGGTCTTGCTTCCACCCAGTGAGTTGCCGCCGAAAGCGCCAGCGGCACCTCCGGCCAAGGCGCCCGTCAGTCCGCGATCCTCCGTGGGTCCTCCGCCCAGGCCGCGGCTGCCAGGTTCACCCCGCCACCGCCGAATTGGCTCTGGCCGCCGTATTGGGGTTGACCGCCACCGTACGCGCCTGGGCCGCCGTCTTGACTCTCGGCGAAGGTGTTTTGGGGGGCAGGGGTCGTGTAGTACGATGATGCTTCTCCTTGTCCACCGGAAGAACCCCCGTATTGCTGAGGCGGGTAGCCACCCTGTTGATAACCGCCTTGCTGGTAACCACCCTGTTGGTAGCCGCCTTGCTGGTAGCCTCCTTGTTGGTTGCCGTAGTATCCGCTCATGGTGATTGATCCGATAGTTGGTTATGTAAGCGACGATGTAGTATCAGCAGATAGATTATATTAAGGTTTTGCGCCGGAGGGGGAAGACCGACTTAATATACCAGCGTCCTGGTACCGTTCGTCCCGGTCTACGCCCTGCCACGCGCGGGTAGCAAGTTGGCGCCAAGACTTGGGGCTGTGAAGGCGACCAAAACTCTGAGGCCGGAATGCCGATGTCTTACGTATGCAGCGCGAGGATTCATCATCGCCCGGCTGTTGGGTGCCGTGAAAGGAGGGTCCAGCGAGCCGAACAGCCGGGCTATCCCTCTGGCTGCTGACGGCGCCGTGAAAGCTGATTGGCCGCGTGGCTCATGCACAGTCAGGTGGGTGCCACGGCCTGCCCGGTTTTTAGTACGGATGACCTTGGCCTCGAAAATTGACGCCCCCCGTTTTCCTAGCGTAAAGAGTCTGCTTTGGTGAAAGGAGTTCTCAGATGCGAATGTGCTAAGCCTTACTTATTCCCCTGTGCACTTGTCATCCGCCTTGGCTTTTTCAGCTCCCACCACCGCCCCCCATAATCCACACTTTTATCGATGCCCGATTTGGCCGTGCAAGCCCTGTCGATCCTGGAGGCGGGCCCCCTAGCTACGGATAGTGTGGAACAATGTGGAACAAGACGCCACAGAGCATGTCTATATCATCCGATGATGGTCTTTGGGGTCGTCCTAGCGTTGTCTTTTCGCCCTGGTTTGGAGTGAGGGAGAGGCTTTGTCTGCGTTTGACTCTCGTCGGCGCTTCGTCCCACCACCATCCGACTCCTGATCCAATAGAGCCAATCTGATCTCCTCCCCAGCGGTCGCCGTGAGATTGCTTCTAAGGTCTGTCAAAAGACTGCCATATTCCAGCGCATCTTGACTGTTCCCGTTGCCACGGCTCTGCGAGGATAGCAAACCAGCCCTACTTCGTTCGATAATGCTGGGCAAGTGTCGACATTGCTTATCGAGGACACTGTAAGACTCCTGTGCCTCTTGGTTCCAGACAACCCGAACAGCCTGGTCGGTTCCATTATTAGGCAGTAGAGCCACGGAGGTAGTGCACTCCTCCGGAGTGGAGGGGAAATGCCCATACATCATCTTTTCGCCCCGGTTCGACTGGATCCTGATCTCTTGGCCTTGAAGCCCTTCCTGAACAGCGAACAACTCACTGCTCTGTGATCTAGGTCTAAGATCTGATTTCGTGTGAGCTAAATCGCTTCTCACTGACCAGGAGGGCTGCCATCCTGAACTCTTCAGTGTACGGTCGCGAAGATAAAGCTCTATCGGAGATTTGAGGCTAATACACTTATGTTCCAGCGACGTCACTGGTTGATTGTCATTTTCAGGGGCGTCGGGCTCGTAGTTGCTCACGTTGTAGTATCGATAGTATAGCAAGTCCATGTTTATCCGCAGTAGCCCGATGAGATGGTTAATAAAATAGTGACGGCTTTCGACTCCTATTTGAAATCCTTAGAAATCTCTCTTAAGGGACATGTAGTAGCTGTAGCATACCTTGGTCCTCAAACCACCATAATGAGGCTCGGCCCCATTCAGCCAAGACCACCATTGGGTGGACGGGGTGGAAAAGAAACGCATTCGTCGGGCCGGACTTGGGGTCGGATTGCATGGATCCTAGTCGGTGATGACCTCTGAATATGTAGCTTGGTGTAGCGGAATCCCTAGACCATATTTCCAAGATTACCGCCGCCAGTTTTCCAGCGGGGCCTGCCTCCACGAACGCGATAGCCTCATCTGTGGGACTGAACTCGACGCGGTAACTTCTCTCGGATGAAACCTTGGCAGAGCTCACACTTCGTCTGAGATTCTGCGTGGTAGCGGAACCTGAAGACTGGCATGCAATCCCCGCAGGGTCCACAGGGAAAGACACCTTCACGAGTGTCCGTAAGACAAGAACTTGTCGTAAGTCCCCCGAGATTGCGAGGGGGAACCTGAATCGCCAAGCATCGAATGAATCATTTCCTGTCGGTGTGAGCATATCAAGAGCCTCGAAGACGTCCTCTTCTTGCAAGTCAACCATTTGGTGGGTGGCGAGTGTCTGGGTCTCCAGATATATAATCTGGTACTCAAGCTGCCACCCAGAGCATATTGATTGAGGGAGTTGCTGTGAAAAGGGGTGAATTGCCGACAAGCCCTTCCCTTTTGCCTGCGACATCCACCTCGAAATCACCCGGCTACGGTAAGCCCTATCAGTGTATTCAGTGGCCCTGTTGCAACTTATTCTGATAAATGGTAACAAATCACTCACCTTGAAGGATGCAGGCGAGCACACCCAATAAGCATTCCGTCCCGTGACACACGCGACATGAGAAGAATGGAGTTCGAAGACGGGTTTGGCGCTTCCTCGGCCTCCCGTGGATTGGTAGCAGCTGTTTGAATTGGAATGATGTTTGTGTTATCCGACTCGGGCCAGAAAGCTGACTGCGTGAATGCTGTTATAGTGGATGTCCATATGGAACTCGGATCCTTGGTGAGCACTTGACTCCACTCATCTCTCAACAGTAGCAAATCCGTTTCTAAGCTTTGAAGCTTCTGAAGTATTATGGCCGAGCCAACCTCATTCGTAGAATCCAGTGGACAGGATTGTAATAAGAGTACAATGGGAGTAGCTGAGGGCGACACACCAAAGTAGTAAGAACATTCGATCCATGCTTGAATGCATACCGCCGTACTTAGCCAATTTGATGCTTCTTTCAGGAGGCGGTGAATGTTAGGACTTGGGCGAGTACAACTTTGATTTGAGTCCGGGGACTCAATGTTATGGGAAGTACTGATGGCGTGAACGGTGTATCGAATGAGAGGGAAGCTCAAATTTAACAACTCTCGGTGGTCTTCGCTCCCTGTGCCAGATGTGATTTGACTTCTAGGGATATCGTACGTTAGGTACGAGATGCATATCGACAGGAGGACACAAGTAGCATCCCTGACATTTACTGCGAATCGAGAGTTATCCGAGTCGCCGATACTTAAAAGATAGTCGCGGAACGAGGAGTGTATGAACAGCACGGAATCCTGTGAATCGAGCTCAACTAGAGCGCCCATCATCAACGGCAGGGTCTCTTTAAACTCGACAATAAGGTCGTCTTCGGTAGTCACTCGGCCGGGGACCACTGCCGTTATCCACTGAAGCTCGGATATATGAAGGGGCATATGTCGCTACCATGACTTGGAATATGCGCTTGATCTTTCTCTTCCGAGCTTCTGATTTTTGACCAAGAAGTTGGAGGATCCTATTGTAGAGGTTGTCCATTCCTTCTAAGATCTCGGAATTGTAAATAGCATCATGGCGCTCTCGGGGTGTAAGGCTTTTTGTCTGACAGGTAGTGGATTACCAGTCTAGCCCAGAGAAACATGCCCTGAGATCTCGTCGCCAAAGTCAGCACAACCTCGTCGCAATCGGAAGTCGCTGGCAGGAGCTTTGCTTCGTGTAATTTGATGACCTTAGGTTGCAAGTAGAGCCTGATGTCATTCTCGTTCTCCCACGGCTCGAGATAAATGATACCACAGCGCTCCATTTCTGGGGGAATTCAACAGATGGTCTGCCCAGAAATACAACTTTTGTTGGTGACTCACTGCACAGACTCTGGGCCTGTCTTAGGAAATATTCACTGTCTGAGCACTCATCGATGCCATCGAAGACTAGAGTGGTATCAGGAAGATGTTTGAGAAGTAGTATCAAACACTGAACTACCTCACCATTCGTCGCCGTGAGCTGCCCGGAGTCCTTTGATGCCATCAGAACCGAGAGTGCATCCATTACGTCGCCCCTATTCCAGTTTTGATGGATGAGTTGATGTAGCACCGCCCGTAGCCCGTGTGTGGGCCGAGAGTCATTGGCGCGGGCAGAAACGAAGTGATAGTACAGCACGAGGGTTGGCTCAGTTTCTCCGTTGTCGGAAGCGAGGTCGTCGATAATAAGCGAAGACAAAGTTGTCTTCCCGTAGCCAGGTTTGCCTAAACATGAAGTCCCCTCAGTATTCTGGTTTCCTGATCTAGCAATATCGAAGCGGATCAACAAACCCTTGACAAAAACCATTCGCTCAGCGAGCGTGTATGGCAATACTTGGTCCGCCAGCCCCAACCTATGAGTCTTGAAACGCTGGTAAACAGAGTTGGCAAGAAACCAGTGGCATGTGTCTGGGAAGCGGGCGCTCTGAGATTTTTGATATTCTTCCGAGAAGTCGGGCGCGCCCAGCCATTGCTTGATCCGTCGCAGGTGCGTATCTATTTATTGAGAGTTAGAGAGTTTCAATCCAAGCTAGACATATTCGGATTCATACCAAATAGGGTGGATTGAACTTTCAATTCTTTGGCATGGGTTAGATGTAAGTGCCCCATTGTTCTCTGATGAAAGGTACGAGAGAGGTGCTCAAACTTGTGGTTCACGGAGTTCTCCATGGCATCGATTGAGCCCCTGAGCTGCTCAAGCTGCTCGTGAATTTGCTTAGCCGAAGCACTTTCCATGCCAGCTTCTTTTTCTCTTCTACGGTACTGAAACTCGGTAAATTTCGATTCCTCCATTTGGAACTCTTCGTGAAACAAAACGTGGTGCGCTTCAAGCCTCTCCAGTGTGTCCTTGAATCGTAGGTCGAATGGTTTCCAAAACAAATCGGTTATCACACTCGCTTTATACCTAATGCCCTTTTTCCGGGCAGAGAAAAGTTTGCAAGCCTCTTGGCAGAAGGCCATGATATCTGTGTAGATGTATGACAGGACATGCCCTACCCGATTGCTTTTGAGGGCCGATATATCATCATCCATGAGGTTCTGCTGTCGTCGTTCGACTAGCGCGTTATAATATTCAGCATACCCAGGGAGACGGTAGCTGATCTTCTCCAACATAGCGAGCAACTTATCCAGAAACTTGGTGTAATGAGAGCTAAGCTGCAAGGTTGGTCAGTTGATTCGCCTGCAATACATTGTTCAACTTGCGGCTGTTTACCAGGAACAGCATGCGAATGGCGCCCCAGGCCAGGGCTGCAATCTCAGGTTTTGACGAAACGAAGATACCAATGGTGTCGAAAAATGGAGAAAGAGAAATAGATAGAGCCTCTATTCGCCTGCAAAATGCGTTCAGCTTCCCGCTTTCGGCGTGGGAAGCGTCGCGGTTCAGCTCGCGAATCATGTCGGCAGGGGACGCGAACTCCTTGAACTTGTATGCATCTTGAGGGGAGATGGAATCTCGGAACTTCTTTGATGCTTGAGTGAAGAGTTCCTCTGCATTATTGGCGATTGTGGCACCAGAATGAGACATGATGCATGCCCCGATGTGGTGCAACAAAAAGCACCATGCGCTTCCAGAAGAGAGCAGCGACAAGGAGATGAAGGTGGGTAGCTTCGACGGAAACGGGACTGCTTGGTTTCCTCACAGCACAGATAAATCACCGCCGTCGTCAAATGTGCGTTCATGTCAGGCTGCCAGGCAGACTTGTGGCCTAATAAGGTCTGCCCATCCTTGAATCTTCGCCCAATGGGACGCGCATGAAAGTGGCGGTGCAATACATGCGGCACCTTGATATCCAATCCGTTGCCAATTGGCTGGGTTGCATTGCCTCAATACCATTTCGACAGACGTTGCCCGATTGTGAATGACAGTCGGTTGAGCCGGACGAGGGGTTCGAGCAATGGAAGTTCAAATTAGCTACTGAGACAGAACCTAATGTAGAGTGAAGAGTGGATGACCTGATGGCCGCAGCTCAGTAGGAAATAAATATCTTTTGTTTTAAACTCTTCTCCTCCCACATACGACCACATCCTGCTGAATACTAGGGATCCCGTCCGCTCTCCCATATATAAGCAGCAGAGAGCCGAATTAGTACTAGGGTCGGTGACGACCTGGGAATCCTCGGTGTTGTATGTTTTGCCTGAGTTTTTGAGCTCTTGGTCTTTTTATGTTTTGCAATCCGTCTGAAGTACTTTATTATATAAATAAGGTCGGTGTTTTCTCTCCCCTCTAGATAACTCAAGCTTTGCCTTTGAAACACTCGTCAATATCCCTTTTGAACCTGTTGCGGATTGCCCTGCGATCGAGCTTTTGCGTAGCGGTGACCAATCCCTGGAGAGAATGATCCGGGTTAGCAAACGACAATACCACACCTCTGTTAAACATCTACACAATAAGTCTTCACTTACACTAGCTGGTGTCCACTCCTCATCCGTAACCACGACACCTGACACGATTTCCATCTCGGAGAGCCCGGCGCGCCGGCCGGTCGCCTGCAGGTTCCGGAGGACCAAGTTCCGGGCCTTGGGGTCGCGATACATGCTGTGCTCGTCAACCCCCAGCCGCTGCTCTTGAACCTTCGCGGCCAGTACTTTCTCATTGACCACGACGACAGCGATTGGGCGTGCGTATCCCGCATCAGCCTGAACCATGACGTTGGTCACCACCTGGCTGCCGCGGTAAACCGCCTCCACCTTTTCGAGCGCGATGTACTCGCCGCCCTGCATCTTCACGAGATTCTTGACACGGTCGATGATGCGCAGATGGCCGTCGGCGTCAAATTCTCCGATGTCGCCCGTCTTGAACCAGCCGTCGGGCGTGAGCGCGTTGGCCGTCTCCTCGGGGTTGCGGAAGTATTCCGTCATGATGGGCATGCCCCGGAGCCAAATCTCGCCCTGAGGAACTTCGTTATGGTCGACGTCGGTAAGGTAGCCCAGATCAGGGATCGACACCAGCTTAGCCTCGCAGGAGCCTGGGATGGGGCCGATGGCGCTGGAGGTATATTCGAGCGGACAGCCCAGGGCGCCGGCGGCGCACGTCTCGGTGAGACCATACCCTGCCATCATGGGGGCCAGGACCAAGGAGACGAACTGCTTGGTGGAATCCGAGATGCCGCTGCCGCCGTTGAAGGTGAATCGGAGCTGACCGCCGGTGAGCTCGCGGACCTTGCCGAAGACGACACCGTCGAAGAGGGTTGCGCCGGGTAGCTTGTGCTGGACCATGAAGCTCTTGAAGCTCAGGGCGCCCCAGAACAGGGCCCGTAGGATCGGGTTCGAGGTGTCCAGCCGGGACATGACGCCTTTCCGTATCGTCTCCCAAATCTGCGGGACGCCGGCCATGACGGTAGGCTTCAGTTCGCGCATGTCCCCGGCACAGTTCTTGACCGAGGCGTCCGCCAGAGTTCGCGGGCTTCCGTATCCGAGAGTGCCGCCGATGAATAACACGAGATTCTCAAGAGCCATTTCGAGAATGTGCGCCAATGGCAGATAAGCGAGCACGCGTTCCTTCTCGCTGACGCACTCTTCGATGCAAGTGTGCAGACCGGCGACTAGTAAAGTGCAGACTTGTTAGCAAATGACAGCAACGCCCAACTCCTAACACGTAAACTCTCTTCCCAAATTACCTCCTGAAATGAGAGACTGATGTGTGATACACGCGCCCTTTGGGACTCCGCTGGATCCAGAAGTATACATGATGCAATACAGGTCTGGGCCCTTAGCGGGTACTGGCTCCGCGGGGTTCTCCTGGCCGAGGGTGAGCAACTCCTGATAGGTGATGAGCCTGGTTTCGGGGTGACTCTTCCTAAATTCGTCGATCTCGTTGCCGGTGCCAAAGATGCACTCCTGATTTATGACGAGGGTCGTGACCTTGGACGCCTCGAGCGCGTCGCCCGCGAGGGTCGGCAACAGGTGCGGGTCAATGTACATCACCTCGCACTCCGTCTGGACGAGCGAGTGCTTGATACCATCGGCGCCAAGTGTGTCATACGACGTGGCAATGGGGATGGATTGAGAGGCGCAGGCATGCGACATGGAGATCCAGCTCATACTAAAACAACGGGGTTTGAGCGTCACTTTCCACAGAAGTAGAAGGAGGCCCGGCATTAGGTATGATCACTTACCTGGTGGTACCGAAGAGATGAAGCTTCTTGTCCGGTCCGAGGCCTAATTGCCGCAGCCCACAGCCAAGCTCGAGGGTGAGCTTTTCGTACTCCTTGTAGGTGATGAAGGAATAGGGGGAAAGCTCTAAGAACTGCCATTCCTTGTCAACTTCTGTGACCTGGCCGTCCACGTTCTTCCGGACCTTCCTGGTCTCCTTGTGCAGCTTAATGAGCTTTCGGTAGCCGACGGCGTGGTTGTCCGGGTAGAGACGCGCGCTGCGACGAATAACGTCGAAGACGGTGTTAACGCCGTCAGCGGGGGAGCTGATGAGGCCGTCCTTGTACTTGACGTGCCGGCGCGGGATGGTCTCGCCGTCGACTTTGGTTTGGCCAGGCACCTCGACGGTAAATGGAGGCTTATGCACTTGGTGCAGCGGCATGATACCTGTGGTATGAGCCATGTTAGGCAATTTGAGGCAAGACAAAGCCGGATCGTCGCCGGGCTGGAGATATGGCGTGTGAAGAGAGGATGGTGAGTTGAGTTCAAGAAACTGCAGCTACCACCAGACGCTGGCGACCGATGTCAGACGAGAAGCTGATGACTACTTGCGCATTGCTCGTCTGGAATGGCTTGCTGACGGAGGGTCTCCGGATCTACTGGGAAGGCTTGGCGAGTCCAACGCAATTGATTCACAGCGATGATATTAGTCTCTTGATCCCTGGTGTATGCACCACCAACCAGATTTCACCATCGCCGTCTCCGTCTCCTTCCCTCGGTGCCTCGGCTGTCAGCTTGGTGGTGCAAGACTTCCCCAGATGGTGCGTAGTGCCGACTTAAGCTGAATACGGCAGTCTCTGCTTAGGTCGTCATTCAAGCCAATGTCACCAGTTTGAGATTCAACGATGTAATTATTCTATTTCCAATAAGTACCTCAATGCTAGGCAGGCAACAGTTTGAAAACACCGGGCAAAATGCAACAACACAAGTTGCCCCCTATTTTCTCATTTACTCAACACTCAACACAGCGAAGAACGCAAACTACCGATAAACCTAACATAGGCATATCATGACAAGTTTTGCGGGACCGCTCCTCTTGAATGATGCACTAAGATCTGACATCTTGATCAATTGCCTATCGCCTATGCCACTTCGGGGGGTATCACAGAACGATATACCGGGCGAATGGAAACAACGCTTTCTGACAAGGGGAGCTACGCCAAGCACTCGTGGCTGCAGCTCTAAGGCTCCTAGAAAACAAGATAAATAGCCGAAGTTCATGGCGCAGATGTATTGCGTTAATTGGTGTACGCCGCTTGTTTCACGTGGAGGCCTCTACAGGGATTGCTTTTTGGGCTGAGTAGCGTGTCTTCTAGGCTCTGAGTTATCATACTTAGAGGACCCCGATTGCCGGGTATCTCTTTCCGCAGCACCTCTCACCATGCCCTGCGTCAACCCAGTAGCCATCGACAGCACGGTAGGAGGATGAGAGAGTCCGGGGCCCATAAATGACTGGCCAAGCTAGATGACATCTGCACGGTAGCAAGCCCCTTTGGACAGCCGGGGACGAACCTGAGGGGGTGGCAACGAGTAAGTTATATTCCCACAACTGACTGGATTCTGGGTCAACCGCCACGGTTCTCCATCAAACGAAAGGTTACCGTGTTGACTAGTGACGCCTCCTCATCCCTGGCTACACGATCAGGGGCATCAAGGCGGACGACCGATACCAGGAGAAATCAAATCTCAAAGAGAGCATGAAACCAGGAGACAAATTCCAGATATCACAAGGCAATCAACTTAAAGGAGGGGAGTATCCGAAATCAAATATAAGCATATCATTCGAAATGGACGCCATGGATCTCGATATCGTCCCTACTGCGCCCCATTACCATCCCCTAGATCCCCATGAGATCCGCTTAGCCCTTCTGGAGCCGAGCCCCGACGACGACGGACCATTAAGCGTCCGGCTATACCCCGCCAGCATCCAGAGCCCGCCCCCCTTACGACGCCATCTCCTACGTATGGGGCCACGACACCACCGACACCGTGCCCATTCTCTGCGACGGCATGCCCGTCCGCATCACCAAGAACCTACACTGGGCGCTGATGCGCGCACGGAAGCACCGCCGCACCACCACTATGGCGACTGCCAACCCTGGCCCTACCTCTGTCGCCATCGTAGTCTGGGCGGATGCTCTCTGCATCAACCAGCGCGATAACGCGGAGCGCAGCGCGCAGGTCGCGCTGATGGGCCGGATTTATGCCGGCGCGCGTACGGTGCTGGTGTGCATGGGCCCGAACCTGAGCGATGGCGGCGGGGCCCATGTTGCGTCGCTGCTGCACGACTGGGAGAAAGCCCGTGTGCTATGCGCCACAGGGAGAGAAGACGAAGTCGACCCCAATGTCTTTCAAGACAAGCAACGATGGCGGGCGCTAGGGGCGCTGACCGGGGCCCCCTGGTTCGAGCGCGTGTGGGTGGTGCAGGAGGTCGGGCTTGCGCGTGACCCGCGTGTCCTGTACGGCGGAGGAGAATACGGGCTTGGCGGTGGCGGCGGCGATGGCACGGTGGGCGTTGCTCCTGGGGCAGCTGCGGAGTTTAGCTATCGGCTGATGCGACAATCGATCGCGTGGACTTGCCAGCGGATGTTGGACTTTGCGACGTCTATGGGGATCAGGGGTTTGGCCATCCACCATTGGTGGTCGGACTGGTCCCAGCTACGGGTGGCAGTGGGAGTCGCGCAGCAGCCGCGGCATTACCAGTTTCTTGACCTTCTCGACCACGGCGCGCTGCTGCAGTGTCGCGACCCACGCGACCGCATCTATGCTTTCCTCGGACACCCCCTCGCGGCAGCGGCGGGGCCTATCGTTCCCGACTACACAAAGCCGAAGCTCCGAGTCTTCCAGGAGACCACTGTGCTCTTGCTTCGTGACTCTGGCGTCCGGACCCTGTCATCCGTGGAGCATGATGTACAGACCATCGAGGAAGATGCCCCTTCGTGGGTGGTGCGGTGGGACGTGACTCCCACGCTCAATAACGTCTGGTCATCGGACAGCCAATTAGAAAGGGCTGGTGCTGGTATCAGTACGGGTCAGTCCCTGGAATTGGACGGGGACTACCTGCAGGTCGGGGGCGTTGTGGTAGACTCTATTTCCTCCGTGTTCCCAGTCCGATTAGTGCCCAACCAACTGCAAATCCTTTTCACATCCGCAAGCGCCAACCACTGGCAAGACTTGGTCGACTTCGTTTCGGAGCTCGAGCATGACAGGGCGACACCTTTTGCCTACGACGCTGCCTCTAAAGGCGCCATATTGGCTCACACGCTGTGTGGCCAATACCTGGAAATCGATCTCATGCGCCTGTATTCCGAGTACATCTCGAATCAACAGCGTAGAAGCGACGGCATAGCACAGATAGCGAGGCTATTCTATTGTCGAGTAGAATCCCTCTGCCTTGGCCGCGCCTTCGTCATCACCAGTAAAGGCTACTACGGGCTGGCGCCGGGCATCTGCTGCCCAGGCGATGTCTGTGCCGTTGTGCAGGACGGCGCCGTCCCGCTTCTTCTCCGGCCGCAATCATCGGATAGCGGTGGCGGTGACGGGTCGGCAATGTCTAGACGACTTGTTGGGGAGATGTACCTGCATGGCTTTATGGAGGGACACGCTGCATCAATGGTACGCGAGGGAATGTTGGGGCAGGAGGTCTTCAGGATACGGTGATATTGTCTTCTTGTCTTTTCCGGGTCAAGCCTCACACACGTGTATTCCCACCCAGATCTTAGGGAAAGGCGCGCACAGTAGTAGTAATACGTCAATATCTTTTCGTCTTCACCTTCATCTTCTCTTTCGCTTCCCCTTTTCTGGCGCACCGTTTCCCATGGTGCTCGCTAAAATGCGCCTCATGAGGTCAACACGGTCTGTTTGTCTCCGAAAACATCCGCTGTTGGGTGAGAGGATGAAAACAAAAACCCCGAACCCCATTGAAAACGAGTGGGATAATGTTTATAGTAGTAAACAAGATCCAAATAAAAAAGTCATACATCAATAATCTGTCATCCACCCCCTAACAGAAGCTTCAGCTAGAGAGCCTACCTAGCCCGCTGCTGCTGGTTCTGCTACCTTCCCTGCGTGGGCATCTCGCCGTACCTTCCACGGCCCTTAGTAGTATCGTACGCATTGATGACGCGCGTTTGACTTTCGTCTGCCGCACTGAAGGCGTAGCCACGCTGTTTGCGCATGCGCTGGACTTGGCGCACTTTGCGAATGGCTTTTTGGAATTGTTCCATTCTAAACGGCCACATTAATATTGCTCAAGGATGAGAGAAGGAAAATGCAGAGGGAACGTACCTAGGTCTATAATCCTGAATGTTGTACTTCTGGATCTCCTGGATATGGTGGTAGGTCTGCGGGCGGTACATGCGCTTGGCGTACTTCCACGCAAAGTCGCGGAGGAGGCACAAGGTGGCCAAGACAACCGTCTGGAGCCAGAAAACGGGCGAAGTGAAGAGCTTGGGTACCAGGCCCTCATACTCGGTCGAGAAGTGCAGCATGGGCGCAACAGTACCGTAAACGGCGATAAACACATACCAGACAGCCATGCTGCCGGGAATGGCCATAACGTGATACTTGGTCCAGTTGTTGGTAACCAGCGCCGCCTTGCCGAGCACTGTGGCCAGCACGGCGCCATAGAGAGCGGTACCCCACACCCAGTGGCCTGCGGTTGTCCCGTCACCGAGTGACAGGTCGCCGTACCAGATGAGCTCGGAGCCGCCGTAGAGGATGAGGGAGTGATACATGGCGCTGAGGATCCACTGCGAGAACACCTTGAGGGTGAAGAACTGGTTCTGTTGGCCGATGGTGTAAAGCTGTGGGTAGCGATCCAGGAGACGCGCCGAGATAAACTGGTCAAGAATACCCAGTACGAGCGGAGGAAGAACTGTGTAAAAGACGTTGTAGAATGAGAGAGTCCATGATTCGTAGATAACCGCACCCGAGAAGACGTTTTGGAACGTGTACTACACCGTCAGTTAGCATGAGATAGTGAAAACGACCAATCGCAAACTTACCCAAAACTGTGTCATATACAAGGTAATGTTCTTGTAGAAAGAGAACAGAATAGTCTTGCTCACACGCTGGTAACTCCAAGCGCCGTGAACAAGCGTTAGCTTGCGCAGATATCTGAACTGCGCAATCGAGAGATCGGCACTTCGCGCAGCTTGAAGACCTTCGAGACCGCTGATACCAACACCGATGTGGGCGGCCTGGATCATAGAGACATCGTTGGCTCCGTCGCCAATGGCAAGGAGAATTTCAGGGGAGTACTTTTTGACCAGCTTAACCACCAAAGCCTTCTGCAACGGCGAAACACGGCAACATATAACCGCTTTGCACATGACAGCCAAATCATAGAACATTTTCTCCATATCCTTCTCCAGCGCAAAGGTGAGCGACTTTCCGTCAATGACCAACGCGAGCGTGTCCATCTCGATAGCGCCCTCGGCGTTGTTCCGGATGGCTTCGAGCTTCTTATGGATATTGTCGCGGGTCATGGAAGCATTTTCCTCGTTGACAATCAACAGCGTCATGTCCTCGCTCAGCAGCTTGGAACTCATGCCAATGTTGATAGCAGTCTCTTGCCGGTCTCCTGTCAGAACCCACACCTTGATGTTGGCCTGCTGCAGGGTGTGAATAGTCTCGGGAACGCCGTCCTGTAACCTGTCTTCGATAGCAGTCGCTCCCAGCAGGTAGAAATCGTGTTCAATCAGCTCAGCCGCCTTTTCCATTTCCTCGGCTCGGTTACCGCCGACTGTCGTCTGGGCTTTGTCGAAGACGGCATACCACTCTTGGAACTCGGTTTCGGGAATCTCTCGCATGGCCAAACACAGCGTGCGCAGACCTTCAGCAGCGTACTCCTCGAGATGCAACAGAGTGGCATCCACGTGGGGGTTGTTGTCGTTTAGCCGCTCCAAGATGACAGTGTCAGCGCCCTTGCAGTAACAACGGATCTTGCCATCCGGGCACCGATAGATCGCAGACATTCGCTTTCTCGTCGAGTTGAATTCGCACACGGCTAAGAGCTGGTATTCGTATTCTTTGCCTTCGACCTCAATGATCACAGCACGAGGCTTACGAGCCACAAAGGTATAACCCATGGTCACAGCACCTTGCACCAAAGCTCCCTCATCGGGGGACGCGGCCTGGTACTTGATCTTGCCGCCCTTGGACTCATCTCGCTCGGGAATGACAGTATGACACGTCGCGAGCAAAGCCAGGAAATGGTGGATAGCAGCGGAGGACTCGTGGGACTTCAGATTCTCCGCAAGGCGTTTGAAGTCGTGGATTCCCACCTCCACGCCGTCTTGGAAGGTTGCTCGCCGGTCCTCTGGCACGTCTTCAGCATACTGAATGCCACCAATGGTCAACTGTTTGAACTCCATCATGTTACAAGTCAGGGTGCCCGTCTTGTCAGAGAAAACAAAGCCCACCATACCCAACTCCTCGACCAGACTCGATGTTCGGCAGTTTGCCGGCGTATTTGTCGCCTCGTGGTAGATGTCCAAATCGTCGTTGATTAGAATACCATGCCAATACTTGACCATTTCGACTGTAACGAACAGAGAGATGGGCACCAAAGCGGAGAACAGGACCCAGTACGTGACAAGATCTTTGAGGATGGTCTGGACTACAACGCTAGCACCACTCAAGTGGTCCAGCTCCAGGTACGGGATCTGGTCGGCTCGCATGGATCGCCAAATAAGCTCACCGATGGTACAGATAATGCTGAGAACCATTAAAATACCGACCAGTGCCAGCACAAGCTTATTGAGCTGGCGTTCAACCTTTGTCCGCTTAATGGGAGTTGCGGTAGCGTTGCGCATAAGCTTCGTTTCGTGACCTGTGAAGACCACGATACCGTGAACCCAAGGGGTGTTTCGCAAGGTAGCACCACGTAGCAACAGCTGCTCAGGAGTTAGGGGCAACTCTTTCTCCCCGCCGCCAGCTTGCATAGTCAAAGTCGCCTCATACGTGTACAGGTTGCTGTTAGGCTGTTCAGATCGGATACGTCCTCCGAGCCTACTGAGCTCCGAGGGGCTGACCATGGTGGATGTCTCCGGTAGCGCCTGTTTGATCTTCAGGTTCGTCTCGCCGTCCAAGTTGGCGGTTTCGATGTAGCAAAGTCCTTCGGGTTCGGAACTGGCAAGAAGCACCAAATCGGCAGGAAACGGCTCCTCCGACTCCACACGTACGATGTCGCCTACAGCCACGTTGATCCATTTCGTATCCTCGAATGTCGAGCCGCGCAGAATCCTGGCTTTGGAATTGTTGAGCGCACTGTCGGCCTGCTTTCTCCTGTAGTCCTCCACCATTTCTTTACCCGCCGATACCAGCAACACCACAATCAAAGGGCCGATGGTCGTATACCTATTCGTTGGCGAGAGCCCGGGAATCTGTTGGAGCGCAGCCGTGAACAAGAAGAAGACGTTGGCGAATTTGGAAAACTGCTCAAAGAGGAACTTGGGCAGGAAGGTAATGGGGTTGTATTTGGCCGTCGAGACATGGTTGTCGGCGTACTTGGGCAAGGCGTTCTCGGGCGGGTTGTTGAGGTGGATGATTCGAGGTCCCAGTGTCGCAGGATCCACCTTCCCTCCCCCAAATCCAAACTTGAAGTTCTTGAGATCGAACTTCTTGCCCTGTTTCGGCGGCGGCCCGGCCGCCGAATCGTTCCTCGCCCGGCCGCCGGCTTCTGTCAGCGGCAGGTCCATTTCGGAGTAGCCCTGGCCCATGCCCATCATGTTCTTGGCCTTGCCCAGCATTCCGCCGCCTAAACTGAGGATGCTGTTACGATTCCTTGCGTCGTTGCGGTTCGCCGGATCCTGCCCTCCCCCGTGCTGATAGTAGGACTGGCCCTCTTCCGGATAGTCGTCGAAGTCGTCGGCATACCTCGAGTAATTATTCAAACCCGATGTCTGGCTAAATTGACGATCTGAGTCAGTAACATAGGGCCGTCGCTGTCCTGCAGGTGCGCCCGGCGGGGGGTTTTTGACGGAAGGGTGTGTGGTTTCGCTGCCGCCGATGAAATCATCATACGAGACCGAGGGCCGGGAGGCGTCGTGGTCGTGTTCGTAGGCGCGCAAGAGGTCATCGTCGTTCATCGGCGGCGGCTGCCCTCCGTAGGTGGGCTGGTCGTCCAGATCGAGCAGAAGGTCATGGTTGTCAGTCTTCGAGCCGGACGAGCCCCCCAGGAGGCGCTCTTCCAGACATGACCAAGTCGCGACAATGGCGGGTGGGGTGGTCAAAGGAATGGAGGTCGTCAGGTTAATGGGGAGAACGGGTCGTTGGACAGCATACGGAATGCTCGTGTCTGTGATGGGTAACGAATGGCTCGAAAATTAGGTTGTCCCGGCAAGGGGCCGTGTGGTGGCAGAAATTAGGTACAATACGGCGCGCGCAATCAATGCTGGATTGAATTAGAGAGTCGAGCAGACAGCGGCATGCGCAGTCCACTTTGTCGAGGTGAATCAGTCGTCGAGATTGGAGGCAGGGTCGGGGGAA
Source organism: Apiospora kogelbergensis (assembly GCF_038363985.1). Classification (NCBI taxonomy): domain Eukaryota; kingdom Fungi; phylum Ascomycota; class Sordariomycetes; order Amphisphaeriales; family Apiosporaceae; genus Apiospora; species Apiospora kogelbergensis. The sequence goes on from NW_027117422.1 coordinate 4,525,405, forward strand.
ATAATGGAGGTTAGTCTTCAAAAGACAAAAGAGGTAATAAACGAGAATGCGTAAAACAGCAAAACCATACACAATGCAATGCTGGGGATGGTTTGTGCTTGCTCTCCTCTCTCTCTTTCATGGCACGCATTTGACACGATGGATCAAGGGTCGGGACAGGCCAGGAGCGAAGTAGACGAAAGAAAGACAGTCAGTAAGTAGCAGTGGTGGTAGGCCCAGCACCTGGCCTGGCTCATGCTGGCTCATGCTGGCTCATCGGCATGAGCTAACAACCCTGGGACCCGTCTGAAGTTCGTGTACAGCAATGCTACCTCTTGCTACTGCAGGGCTACAGGGCAGGCCACAGTTGTCCAGGTACCTTCTAGAGCTCGGAAAGTACCATCGGAAGCCTCGAAATCCTCCGTCGTCCCGTATTAAAAGGGCTTGGAGGGGGCCCATACTCTCTCTCTCTCTGCACAGCCTTCTGAATCCAGCCAGTCATGATGAAGGCGTGCAGCACAACATTGCGATCTTGGCTTTGGCACGACTTCTAGCCTTCAGTTGCTCCAATGGAGTAGCACGAATGCGCTCGTACGTCGCAAAACACACACAGCCTTCCAATATTTCTGATCAATCGATTGATTGCCTTCTGCCTTGCCACGCGCAGTCCTCTGTTTCTGCTCTGTAGCAGCAGCAACGTGGGCGGAAACAAGCAAGGTCGGGGTCGTCGTCATACCACGACAGCGACCCAATGCAATGCCACCAAGAACAGCCACTTTCCAACAAGACCCCTGACTAACATTCCTGGGCACAGTCATTCGCTGACTGACAAGTGCCGCATGTTTCAACAGAACAAAGACCAGTTTTCAGTGCGAGGGCCGCCACCAACAACGTCCAAGCGATTAAAGCAAACTGACGTGCAAAGAAATATCCCCACCAATCTGGCTTCTTCATCCGTTGAACGTCCCTAGTAGTACATCGGACAACAGACAACAGACAACACACATAGTTGGATAAGCTGAAAAAGGGTTTGTTGTCTGGTGTTGTCGTCGCCAGATCCACACTTGAAATGATTTGGAGCACTAGGAGTCTGGGATGGGCCATATTTAACCTTAGCCACTTACCTCATATAGCTCCAGCCAGCCCAGCGAGTATACAACATAAGGTTAATCGGGAAGGATCCGGACGCCAGTCTCAAGCCTGGTGTCTGGCTTCTGGGTAGCTGGATGTCGTCTCGTCTGAAGATACGATTGCTACTGATAAGCCTGAGCCATCACTAATCAGCCGCCAGGTGTAAGGTGTGGGGAGCAAGGCAAGGGGATGTTTGCTAAATCCAACGGTGGCTTACTGAACGGGTATCGCCAGCTGTGTTCTTTTGTTGCGGGCCGCCTCGGCCACAACGGTAATTTCGGGGGAGGCCCCAGTCAATAGAGCGCCCAGTCCTCAATGAATCGAATCGCGACATTTCCCTACCGGACGCTCCAAAAGAATGGCGCATTAAGTAAACAAAACACTACCTGTGCGGTCTAGGCCATCAGGCTTGCCAGCAGCTGCCGCGGCTGTCGGTAGATCGCGGGTTTGTCTTGGCACGTTTGGTGTTCCCACAGACCTCCCACCTCCCGATGTTGATGCGAACTTCGTCCGCCCTCCTTTTTCTCTTGGCTTGAGAGTTGAGGGGGCTACTCCATATACAATTACCCCCTATTAAACATCACTTGTAGAATGGTTCTAGGGCTGCAGATGGACCGCCTGGCTTACGTGATAGGTGTCTACGATCGAGTCATGCATGGTCAGAAGACCGCTTTGAAGTAGATCTTGGTCATTCATTGCAAACGCATAAGTCCGATATTACTACAACAATGGGATTGCAGTTCTAGTCTGCACTCGTCGTGAAGGCAATCGTAAGAAGTCGCTTTACTAATCGAACGCACGTGTCCTGGCAACAGCGTAAAAAAGATTCTCACATGGTGGCAGCAAAGGTCGGTGCTCTACTATACTTGCATAGGAGACAGGTAACAATGGATATTCCTAGTATCCTGGCCCTTCCCCCTTTTCAGAGTTTCCCCTTGAGCCGGCCCGCCAGCACATCCTCCACGAAGCTCCCAATGAACTGGTTGAAGGTCGCCGGGTCCTGCCACATACCCCAGTGCCCCACCCCCTTGACGACCTCCTTCCGCAAGCCCCCGGGGCCCTCAAACCACTTCTCCGTGCCGTCCGCGAGCGCCGGCGGCAGCGTGATGTCCTTCTCCGCCATGACGACCATAGCCGGACACCTGCAGCGCCACTCCTTTACCCCGTCTCCCACGAACCGCGGCAGCTCGTCTTCGAAGTTGACCCGCCGCGTGCGATACCAGTTGGTCGGCCCATGGAGCCCGTGGCGGCTGTATTCCTGCACGTAATAGTCGACGAGGTCGGGGCTCAGGAGGGACGCGGGCCCGACCCCGGCGTCGAGCGCACTCTCGACGACGCCCGTTTGAGTGCTGAAGGCGAACTTGTGCTGGCCGCCCTTGACAACGCCGCCGTAGATGGCGTTGAGGAAGCCACGGAGCCGCGCCGGGCTCGCGTCGACGATGCGCTCGGCCTCGGGCGACGCCAGCTGCAGCTGGTACCGGAAGCTGGGCACACGCTGCACGAGCTCTTCGCCCTCGATCAGCCGGCGCAGCGGTGGCGCGAAGGGCACGTTGAGACTGAAGACGGCACGCACCATGTCTGGACACCTATCCAACCCATGGCGTCAGTATTATTTGCTTTTCAAGAGCAATGCAGGAAGTAAATGTTTCAGGGATTACGGGGGCGTGCGCAGCTTTGCCACTCGAGTACTCCCGAGACAATGTAGATATAAAACGCTTCGCTTACCACATGGCGATGCGCCAAACCGCAGCGCCGCCCCAGTCATGGCCTCCGAGGATGACCGTCTCCTTCGGGTCCCCCAGCACGTGCGCGACCAGCGCCCGCATCTGCGCCGCGATGTTACGCAGCGAGTACTCGGCCGGGTCAGCGGGGGCCGACGTGCGGCCGTAGCCGAGCATGTCGGGCACGATGACGCGGCAGCGCAGCTTCTCCGCGAGGAAGGGCACCTGGTACCGCCAGGCCATGCCGAGGTCCGGCCAGCCGTGGACGAGCAGGACCGTGGCGCGCGGCGCATCGGGGCCCGGCGGCGTCGCCAGCATGTAGTGGTAGGTGTAGGGCCCGATCTGGGCATCGAGGTGCTGGACGCGCGAGTCGTTGGGGACCAGGGCGTCGACCGTGGTCGAGTATGCTTGCTTTGGGGTTGCCATGATGGGCGACACTATATGGTATTGCGAGTTGGCGAGCCCTGGCAGTCAGGCCGGTCTAAAGCCTGCTAGATGTCGAGAAACCTATGATAGGTGAATTCTTTACAAGTAGATTTGAAGATAGTTCGAGACGCTTCCCCGGACAACATCTAGAGGCTACGACTTCGCTTACAACTATACTTAACCACTCAAGATCAATGCGACTTCCGTCCGAATTATTAAAGTACCTGGGTAACAAATGAGCCGACCGAGGTTGGTGCCCTGCCCCGCATTCCCCGATGCGGAGAGGCGGTCATCTTGCATACAGTAGTGCATGCGGGCCAAGGCTTCGGGGTAGCTATACATAGCTGTAGGTATCGGCGACACACTCTGCGGATCATGGTGTTTACCCTCCCAACATTCCAGCAGTGTGGTGAACAAGTATCAAACATGGTACCTTGGCACTGGGAACGCAACGGCAGCAATTGGCGCGCCCAAGACAGTGAGATGAGCATATCGAGCCCAAGGAAGAAGAATCTTCGAGTGCCGGGGTGGCTAAATGTTCACGGTATTGCCCCAAGCCTTTCTCGCCGTACGGATCATGCGTGAATTGGTGTTATTGCCGCACTGTTTTGGGCGCTGCAACGGCGACGCACGTTCTGAACAAATCCGATTGCAACCCCAGCTGCAGCTACGCTTGGTTGTGTTTTAAATTGATGGGCGTAAATGTGGGCTGCATGATAGATCTAGATGTGTTCAATGACGTCGGAGATATTACAGCTTCCACAGATCAGATCCTCGTTCATGCGTGACATTAATGAGTAAAATTCTGGTCGTGAGGTATGCCCGACGAAAGGGACCACCTCTAGATGCTTTCTAAGGTCTCAACTCGGTTGTAATATCTTACATCCATCCAGGTTTTCTCTTTGTTTCCAACCGTCTATTGTTCGGCGTCTATTTGGTTCCCCTCCTTAACTCCTTGCAAACAGAGGAACCCGTGGGAATGGTATCAAGCGCGACCTTGACCCTCGCGTATAGTAGTAGTAAAGAAAAACAAGTTGCTGTTCGGCTCGTTATCGGGAGTCACGCTTACTCTCGCGAGACATCACGGCCATAGACCTTGGCCTTGACCCAGTCCAGAGCGACCAGAACACGGTTGCGAGCTGGAAAAGGTGTCAGTAACATGTCTTTGATATATATAAAAGTGGGAAAGGGTTACTCACTGCTGAAGCACATGCTCAAGTAGGCACTTCTCCAGAACAGGTAGGTCAGCTTGCCTCCAGAGGCAAGGTTGCCGTTTAACCAGGCAACATCGGCAACGGCCTTTTCGCTGCCGATATAAGCCAGACTTCCTTGGTGAGAGTAGTGGAAGGGCTTAATGTCCTTGACTCGACGAAGCTGACGCTCCGTTGACTCGATCTCTTGGACAATCTGAGCAGAGTTGCCAGGCTGCACGTTCAGAGTGGAGCTCAACTCGTGGACCTTGGACTCAAGAGCCTCGGTCTTGGCCATGTTGTTGAAGAGACGGGCAAGGAATGCGCCTTCCTGGGAGGCCACCTGGGCGGTAGGTGCGTATCCGGCCACGGCACAGTCACCGACGGCCCAGATATCACGGGCACCCTGGACGACAAGGTACTCGTTGACAGCAAGACCGCGACGAGAATCCTTCTGCGCCGGGATCTGGCTCATGAGATCCTTGACCAGGGGTCGGAGAGCGTTACCAGTAGCCCACACGAGCAGGCCGTAAGGGATCCTGGCCAGCTCTTTCTTGCCGTCAGGGCGGGTAATCTCGGCCTCGATGTACTTGTCGGTGACGTTCTTGACCATGGTCTTGGTCATGATCTCGATTTTCTCCTCCTTGAAGGTGCTCTCGGTGTAATCAATCAGCTGCTTGCTGAACATGGGCAGCACATTAGGCAGGGCCTCGACAAGAGTGACCTTGAAGCTATCGGCAATCCCAGGAACCAGCTTCTTGATATCCTCGTCGAAGAAGTCGCGGAGCTCTCCAGCAAACTCGACACCAGTGGGGCCACCACCGACGACGACCATGTGCATCAGGCGTGAGATCTCTTCAGGCTTTTGGTCCTTGAAACCGGCGGTCTCAACACAGTCCATGATCTTAGTGCGGATCGCCTGGGCATCCTTGATCTCCTTCAGGAAACAACTATTTTCGCGGACACCAGGAATGCCAAAGGTGGCGTTTTCGGCACCGACACCAACAACCAACATGTCGTAGGGGACCTCGGTCACGTGGACGTCGCCCTTGATGTCGCTGTTATCGGAAATCTTAATAACCTTACGTTCAGCGTCGATGTGGGTGCATTCGGCTTCGTAGTACATGGCAGAAGCCTTCTTGGAGCGGAGGATCTGGCGGACGGGCTCCATGATGGAGCGGTGCTCGATGTTGCCGGTCGTGCATGATGGCAGGAGAGGGGTGAAGAGGAAGTAGTTGCGTGGAGAGACGACAATGACATTGTAGTTTTCCGTATCGAGCTTCTTCAGGAGCGCGACGGAGCCCCAGCCGGTACCTTTGTTGCGTGACACACGTCAGTACAAAGATCATCAATCACATGCGTGCTTACATCAACCAGGGCCGAGAAAACCGAGCAACAAAGTCGAGTCAATTGGGAAGCTTGGTGGCCGAACTTACCGAGAATGACCAAGTTCTTCTTGCTGGGGTCGGGGGTGAACTGGCCATCGGGGTGACGAGAGGTGTAGCCATCGTAGATGACATAACCAATGGAACCGAGGACGTAGAGGTAGGTCAAGCGCCAGGCCCAGCGAAAGTAGCGGAATTTGCGAGGCTTCTTGACGGGGGCGACGTCGGCGTAGGCACGTCGAGCTTGTCGCGATAAGCTCAAGGTAGGGCGGGCGGTCTTGGATGTGAGGTTGGAGGCGAGCAGGAGGCTTCTGCGCGTAGATGACGTCGACAGCCTAGCGATAGATGCGACTGTGGGAACTGCAGAGAGCTGTCTCTGGGCAGCCCTGAGGCCAAGCTGGGGACCAGCAAGCCGGGTCAGAGCCCTGGAGGTGGAAGCCATGACACCAATTGGCCGTGTTTGAGGGAATAACGAATAATCACGAGGATTCTGGAATGAAATACACTTTCCGGGAGCGAGGGTTTAGGATTTTCGAGAACAGAAGAAATAATTCTGTCAGGGCGGGCGAGCTGCTGAGTCAATGGATGATGAGCGACTTTGCGACGGAGTGGGCCAGGCCAGGCAAAAGTGGACTTTGGGGCTTTTGGGACTTCGGACTTGGAAAAAAGAGAAACAGCAAAGACGTAGTCACGTAGTATCAACGTAGTGCTCGAGCTGAGCTGGGACGGCCCTGGGATTCCAAACCAAAAGGCTGGAAGAACCGGGTCTCGCTCGTCTGACTACTGGGAGATAAGAAAAAGAAGAAAAAAGGACAGTCACGCATATGTAATCCGAGATGTTTCTTATCTGTGCAACCTACGGACGGACACGACACAACCTTCCGCTCCCTCAAACTCCCCTTCACCCATTTCTGAGCACCAGGGGAATATCGTATTTTTCTCCATTCCCCCGAGTTGTTAGCACTCCTGTGACGGAGGAGGAGTATGCCCTGCAGCCCTGGTCGGTCGGTCGGTCAGTAGGGTAAGGGGAGCAAGGGAGCAAGGGAGCAGGGGAGCAGGGGAGCTTAACGATGATTGCTTACCAGCCAGCTAAGACTTACTTAATGGGCCTTGGCGTCCGTTCAACTTTTCAGTGGGCCTCGTTCCCGCTAAAGGAAGGAAGCTACGACTTGCTGGGCTCTTGGCTGCCGCACACTGGAATTGCAGGTCATTTCGAACACTGGAATTCCAACCCTAGTCGAAGCTGACGATAATTAACGAACCGAACTTCTCACTACATAGGACACCTTTTTCACGGTTGATAGGTGGCCCGAAGAGGCGGTGGTGAAGGAGTCCGTCTGGCCCGTACCTGCACGAGAAACCTATAAATACATACCATGCATGCATGGTCTGAGTGTGAGTGTCCTTGTTTCACCGCATTGTCGCCATGTATGCAGGAGATTTGGTTGATCAAGCTGGCGACAACGGATTCTGGCTCCCTTTTCCCTATTAATATTCACCAATGTTCTACATATATCTCTTGTGGCCCCTATAGATGGTGTCTATATCGTGCTAATTGCTGAACTACTTGCCCCGAACAAACAAGTCCAGCGCAGACCAGCACGCGCCCATCCTCCAGCCACTAGTGAGCTCAGGACAGACGGACGCTACTGTTAGTGTCTGATAGGGTGACCCAAAAATGCATTATTGGTAGCGCCAGCACGCTGCAGTATTGTGCATCTGATGCAGCCAACCGGCCAGGAGGCGGACGGCTTGACGGGTACAAAGTGTTTCTCGACGTTGTACGGAGTATATCAGAAAACGACGGGGGGCCCATGGCAGGCTTTCGGGGGTTTTTGCGGTCAAGATAAACGCACAGTACAACCTATATTGCCGAAGCCAGGAGCTGCGGTTGCATACGTACGCATGCAACATATCGAGGAACCGCAACGGAAAGAGTTCCGAGCCTCGGATGAAGGAAGTCGGTGTGCGCCGGAGGCTGGCAAACTTGACATGAGGGAGCTGATTGGTTCGGAGCCTGGCCAGAGATCTGAGGTCGCGTTGGCTGACTTAACATGACGAAACCCGAATTACGGGAGTGTTGGTCAATGCCCACGTGTATCAATACGTATTTTGGAGCTGCTGCACACATGACGTACCAAAGTCCGCGTCGGACAAAAAAAGAGAAATCTGGGGCCTAGGCGATGTTGCATTCAGCACGATCCAGATCCAACTGGATCTAACTTTTGTTGTTTGCACAGGTCAGGAAAGAAGCGCCGAGCAGAGGGACAATGTGGATGTGGCCGCGACCTCGATAACCCAGCAGCCAGATGTACGTACAGCTCATAGCAGGTTTCATAGCACGCCGAGGGACGACCGACCCGGCGGTCCGGTATGTGCTTTAGAAAGGAAATAGAGTTATTCGCCAGGCGATAGGCGAGAAGCGAGAAGTAACCAGTGGGTCATCCCAGATTCGCGAGTTCGGGCACTTTGCGCGGTGCGGATGAGTCGGTTTGCTGTGCGGCCAGTAAAGATCGCTCGCTACCAGATCGGGACCCGAGCATGTGGACATATCGACTGTATGAATCATGTTTCTGTTAATTACCTAGTAGCATCAAGACCTGTCTGACTGGTAGAGGCAGGAATTCATCGTAGCCACCATCTCCCTGGTCTTTCTGTCGGAAAAGTTTACGGGGGCCGCCCGGCTCACATCCCGACCGACGACGAGAACCACAACGTTCTTCCAGTACCTTGGTGGCCAAGGCCTCGCTTGCATGAGCCGAATCGCTCCAATATTTTCGGAAAAGGCCGGTCGCCTCCAGCCGCAACCGGTCACACATGACGTAAACCCCGTCGGCGTAGGTGGCAGCGATTCTTCCGGTACACCCAGTGCGCCCAGCTCTCGACGTGGTGAGGCCAACGCCAGCCGTCCACCGGGCCGTGACCCGCTTCCAGGACGTACGACGCTTTGATCCGGAGAATGTCATCGTCAGACATCAGTCATTTGAGGAAGATGTCGCGGATCTGCTTGTTTGCTATTCCAAGTCCATTTTCCATAGCCCAGAGTGATCTGCCGCTGCCGCCATCAGGGCGACAGTGACGACCCAATACAAGCTAAGAATGCTCCTTGTAGGCCTTTACCTGAACTATCTGTCGTACGTTGCCCAGTCCCTGCGGCAGTATGGTATGAATGGTAGCCGTATCGACGTCACCGTATCCCTTATGTCACAAGCCCCAGTCAAGATGATCATGGTACATGATCTCGTCGTAAGATATTAATATTATGCTATCAATTTCTTGATAACTACGCACCAAAAATCATTACAACTAAAAAAGTAACTTAGTAAGACGGCTTCAACTAGATGTCATTGACACACCTTATTTGCTCATTCTACCAGGGAGCTCGGCTCGTAAAGAAGGGGCGTTGTCTCTCGAAATGCAGTCTTAGCTTTCGTGACAATGGGAATACGCGATATAAGTTACAATAAATCTCAAACCTGCACAGCGCTCAACCCGGCACACCTTTTGATGTGTTACGCGGATGATAGCGTCTGGTTGAGCAGAGGCTCAGCCCGGCTTCGTAAACAAACCTGATGGCAGGGTTCAACATTAGAACAATGAAGCAGTGCAGTAGCCCAGAGAGACTCCCGTAGTGACCAAGATCCTGGTGCCGTAGGCCTCTGGCGGAGGGTTTTGTATAGAAGCGGACACGACAAGACTGTCTCGCAACGACGAGACACGCGGCAGTGTGGAAAGCACCAGCCGTGTTAGCCCGTCAAGGAATCATTCTACAGCACTTGGCCGAGGATCTCGGGGTTATTTTAACCTCGTAGCGTGGTATTTATAGAGAAAGGTGTCGAGAGATAGCGAATATACTGATGTTGTGGTTAAAAGAAAATACGGGATAGACATTCAATGGGCTTCTAATTCCATATATGTACAAATCTCGAAAGAAGGGGACATTCAAGCAGCCCAATACACACAGGACTGACCAATGACGAACACGATTCCCATGAGATAGCCAACCGACAATGAAAAGTGCTGGTCTTGCTCAATGTACACTGAATGTACTTGTAGCCGACAATTCATCTCCCCCTCTTTTCGATTCATCTCTCTCCTAAGGTTCTAACAGGCTTGCCTGGTAATCAAAAACAAAATATTGGGAAGAGCAAATATTTTTCAAACTCATCACGATCTGTGTAAGCTTAATGACATGTTCGTTCTGGATAGTTACTCGGCGAAATCCTTTGCCCTTCGAATACTTGCTGTACCAGCCCTTGCAGATATAGCTCATCTATAATCAAGCCCTCAGAGCGACTGCTTGATAAAATAAAGATAAGTTTTTATAGTAAAGGAGAAAGTAGAGTGGACAGGTTAGAGGAAAGAAGATTGGGAGAGAACTGGGCTGCTCATGTTGACGCCTATTGGAATAGGGGCCGAAGAATATCCTTTTTTCTTCTCCATGAAGCTTGATCCCCCAAGTGATTTCTGCAACTGCCAATGTACACAAGAAATTTTCGAGGTTTCAGTAATGTTATGAATATTGTTGATAGGTTGACAGCGTATATTGAATTGTCATCTAACGGCCACAAGCACTACGGAAATGACCAAGGTATAGGAAACAGACCTTTCGAATAGATCTCGGTGGCGACGACCACCAATATGAGTACAAGTCGGTCCCAAATTTCATGTACGTGGCATAAATATCGGTGTCAGCTTGGAAAGAATATACTGTCATTGTTTATTTTGGTTCCGTATAGAGTATTAGCCCCTAGTAACCACCAAAGACATGCGCAAGTGACCCCTAAGGCCACACAATTCTATTTCAGTATCATCCTTGCTAACTAATCTACATCTGCTGGAAGATATCACGAGCGCAAAGCTAGCATCTTCTTTGAAGGGAAAAGGGGTTCGGACGGGCGCTTACCGGCTGGTCCGAGTGATCCAAATTGATTAGAGAGCTACTACTGAGTGAACTACCAACAAAGATTCACCCATGCTCATGTCCGCGTTTCAAGGTGGCCCTTGCTTTCCTTTCGACGTCCACATAATCTCAACCTCAGCCATTTCCCTCATTATCCCCAAGTAGGAGTCGTTTTGCCACAGTGGTGGGTGCGTCGGGTCAACTAGAAGCCTGCCGGTGGTGGGCCCATCAATATGCACGAGGGTTCAGATGGCACTGGCGTGGCATGATAGCTCAATTGTCCCGCGGGCTGGCGTTGGGTTCCCTGACCATAGCGAACAGCTTTATCGCAGTGCCCTCGTCGTCGCATTCGAGCTCCTTCGCGAAGCGGAAGCCGAAGCGGCCGTAGATTTGCATGTTTGGCCTGTCGCGGCTCGACTCGAGGTAACAGTTCATACCTTCGGCATCGGCTTGGCCAGTAACAGCCTTCATCAATTGCCGGCCCACACCTTTGCCTTGGGCCTCGGGAACGACGACCATGATGTTGAGGAAGTAGTAGCCGCGGGGGTCGGTCCACACGGATGACTGGACCTTCGCTTGGGCTTCTTTCCAGATGTAATATCGCTGCATGTGGCAAGAGATCAGTAAGGTGTGGAAATACTCCTTATCAATCGCGATCAATGGGGGTTTCAGCCGGGCACGAGATGAGCCTAGTTGGGTTAGGTAGATTGGTAGGCTAGGGTTGCTGTTTCCACCACTGCGGGAACCACTCTTGATTGACATCTAAACGGAAGGCATTGCGGAGGCCAAAGTTGTTCGGACCTCCGGAGTGCTTAGCATGCCGCGGACCGTGATCTGCCAAACAACGGAAACGAAACAACCAGGACTTACGTTCACGATGAGACCTCCGCGGCCGTAGAAGAGGTTCATCGAGACCTGATTCAGCCAGAGCCTCCAGTCCTCCAGCCAATCAGCCCAGCTCTGGGGTTTGCCTGCTGTCTGGGGTTTGAGCCAACAAGCGACACCGAGGACTTGGTCACTGCCCTCTTCCTTGGCTACGTGGAAGATGCCATTGCGCATACCCCATCGACACCGGATGGCCAGGGAGACCGCGTTGCGCTGGGTGCTGAACTGGATTGATGGCGGTTAGCGTTTGCAGTATTGCGGTATGGCAACTATCGTCGAAGGTATTTGTCAAGATCTCGAGAGTCACGAGCATGCGGTGATCCCGTACTGCAAATCTTGCAATCAATCTTGATCTGCAGCCAAGAGCCAGGTGGTAGAGAGTCAGTAGCAAATAAATTTGATCGGTCGTCTTCTGCAATGGCGCGGCTCGTTGTAGGTTTTCAGATCTGCAGGGGATCCACGATGTGAAACGGGATTGCTGTCTTGGCGTGGAACATCTGGGGACATCTGGGAACAGACAGGAACGGACAGGAACAAGACAGGCCAAGGTCGGGTTTCCCGACGAACGTCAGGCGCCTCAGCGCTGGGCCAAACCAAACACGCCATAAGACCTACATTGGCTTTATCAAACACCCAATTGTTGTAAGGGTCGTCCGCGAATGCTACCCTTGAAACAGACGTCGTTAGCCACGCTACGATCGGGCCCGGACTGGCCACAGTCCCGTGTGCACGCAGAAGGGTCGAAAACTTCCATGTTTTGAACGAAGCGGGATGAGAAACCAATCGGACGTACGTACTGAATAGCTCGCACTGCACCAGGTACGTCGGCTTCCGTCAGAGCCGTGACGCGGATTGGCATGGTGATGGCAGAACAGAGGAGGCAGCGAAACGAATGCTGGAAGGAGAGATGGGGGAACTTTAAGCGATTTTAGACAACAAGCACAAGCACAAGCCATAGACAGGTACAGGTGGTGATGATTAGCCGAGGGCGGCAGGAGGCTTCACAGCACCTTACTTGAGAAGAGGTTAATATATTGAAATGTTTCATTAACTGAGGCTCTATACCTGTCACTCTGTTGGTCGAAGGGAACGAAAGAAAAGAAGCTTTGCACGAGATCACATTATTATGTAACGAGATTCAATGGTTTAATCGCCAAGAAGATTGAACACAGCCGATCTACCAGGTTGCTGGCCGGGTACTGAAGTAGTTTGCGGGGATGACCGCTACCTATACTATGTAATAGTGTTCAGTGTGTTCAGTGGCTCTGCTGCGCCAATAAAGTGTTCATGCCATTTGTAGGCTTCCACGGCTCCCACGGCTTCGGAATCAGCTTCGGAATCAAAGCCTTATCTGACGTTTCTCCCATCAAAACCAACTTCACCCGAAACCATCGGTGCTGCTCAAAAAAAACCATGAGATGCTACCCACCTGGTCACCAGTGTCATCATCCCATTGCTCGCATTACCCGTCTTGTTTCTGCGTCACGTCACACTGCTTTCATGGGATGATACGGGCCAGGTCCAGGCTGCTTAGGGCGGGAAACTAGGCACGAGTGTGCTATAATTCGGTTCATCATGATGAGGCATTAGCCATGTAGGTGCACTAAGCAGCACACTTGGCACTTTGTGCTTGGTATATTCTGCAACGGGGACCACGGCTTCTGCCACGGCTGTCGGTGCATTTGGGCTACTGCCAGTACTACTGCTACCCTGGCGGGCTGGCAGGCTGGGAATGATTCGCCCGCCGGAATCTGAAAGGCCCGTTCAGATGGCATTTGAAACCTGCCGCCCCGCCACGGATCCCTGCTGAGACGCTACAACCTGGACTACGGCGTCGCAGGTTACCTCATACGGGCAACCAGCGCGAGCCAAAGCCCAAGCCCAAGCGACGCTGCAGGCTGTCAGGCTTGCCAGACGGTAGACCATCACCACTAAGCGACACAGCTGTGACAGTAACAGCGGCCCCTGGAAACCTGCCGGGAGGAGTCTCCAACCTATACCCTCTGTCGGGCCAATCGCAAGAGAGAATGGGCAGAGCGAGCGACCAGCACGCAGCGCTGCAACGCTGCAATGTTCGGAAGCCGGGATTCAGCGCACGATTGAGATGCCCAGAGATGCCACGGCTGTTGAGGTCTGGCTTGGGGGAGGATTTTTACAGTTTGATTGGCCATATCGGCGCCTTGTACTGGCTAGGTGCCTGGTGCATGGCTGTCATCGACTACCCTTCTACCCTTCCACGCCAGCCAGCCCAGTCGTTCTGTCCAGGGTTCCCTCCTCGTTGCCGTGCGCGCGCCGGCACGCTCGCAGCCCTGGTCCCGGACACCGCACGAGATGGATAACCCTGCCATCTTGCCGTCGCAGTGACGGACAATGTGCCCTCGCCAAGCCTAGAGCACTCTTTCTCTCGGTAACAGTAGCATCGGACGGGCCCTTTACACGCAATAAAGTGGATTGGGCGTGCACGGCCAGGAACGAGCCAGCCAGGAAGCCAGGCCAGACACACCAGACAGAACCAGACACCAGACACAAGACCCCGTTGCCTCTCCTCGCACCCCCTGGTCCTGCCCCGAAGGGATCTCACCCAGGGCCATCTTCATGCTCTCCAGCAGCAGGCCCGTCTCCATAGCCCATGATTTACACATCTGAGGCACATCCTCCCACACCATACACTCTTCTTCACTTCTCACCTTTCCCCTTCAACCCTTCCATTCCCTCGTTTCTCAAGGCAGGCCTTTGATTTTCCGACTCACTTGCCCCTAGTCTTGGGTGTTTTTATTCCATTCTTCGTGATACTGGCTTGGTTCCTGTTAATTTTCTTACCGTATAGAAGTACCTACTCGTACTCTGTCGTCACTCGTTTTATTTCCCTACCACCGGCAATGTATTAAAGTCGAAGAGCGTTTTATTTGTATTTGGAACAAGCGCCCGTGACGGAGGTTGCTGCAGTTGGGAGAAAAAGAGAATGCCCACCGGCCTAGAAATGGCACCACTCAACGAGAAAGCACAGCTGCTGAGGAGGTGGCTGGACGACTTGCCCCCGATTGATGAAGGCGCTGCTGCTCAGGTCATCAGCGCCAACCACGATTCCATACAAGCACGCGACGACGAAGGAAAAGACGTCAATCGGCACCTGGAAGTATACCAGGACGACTCGTCGAATGATGGATCTTCAGATAGTGGTAAAGGTCCACCCAACAAGAACAAGAAGACCTCTTCGTTATGGCTATCAACACCTACAACCCTGCCAACTCAAACGACGTCAATGGTAGGCCCGCCAGTCAGTGCGACCAACACCAAAATCGCTACAGGCCCTACCATAACATCGACTATGCGACCCAACCCCGTTCAGTCAACCATGCGACCTTCCAGCGTGGTAGAATCCACCAGTATAGTCTTGAGCACGGAGGTGAGTGACTTTTGCATCACCATTCGAGATGTAAGGAACCGTCTCGCTAACAGAGCGTAGATTGCGACCAAGACGACATGGGTATCCGTCCCCATCGTGACGACGGCTCCACTGTTGGATCCTATCACAAGCCAGCCGCGTAAGGGAATCGACCAGCCTACTACAACGTCGGCAACAGCTCTACCTCAAGTCACCGGCGAACGGGAATATGAACCCAGCCGGCACAGAAACCAGAGCAACAACAGCCTGGACGAGACAGGAGAGCACGCACTGATTGCCGCTGGATCAATAGGTATGAAATCTAAGACTGCGCGCCCAGTCCAGTGAGTGAATTTGGCTGACCACTCCATTAGGAGCCTTCATCCTGGTGTGCTTCGTCTCTTGGATTATATATCGTACCCTGAAGAAGCCAGGTAGTTCAGGCCCCGAGCTTTGGAGCAAACTTCGTGGTCGCAAATCGCCGGACAACGAGCAGGGAGGCATGAACTCGATGCAAAATGCCGGCTACTACGGCGACGAGAAGATCATGCTCGCACGGTCGAACACGGGACGCTCTCAACAGACTATGATGCAACGGCCCATGGCACCTGGCTCTGTAGTCATGATCCCCGCCGAAGAATACGCAACCCTGACTAAGAACCAGGCTTTGACATTGAGCGACTACAACTCGACTATGAGATCGCGAATGCCCGATGCCTACTTCAACCAGTCCGAGCTGGCACGACAACCGTCTGACGCCTACGACCCGGCGCAACGGCAGGCTTATCGTGCCAGCGACTTATCATCGCTGTCTTCGGGCTTCGGAGACGGCGACATCATCGTCCCCGAATCGGCGCTCAAGCCCCCGCCACAACCCAGCAACATGACGCTGCAGCCGCCGGCCGCCGCTGGTCGATTCTCGTGGATGAGCCGGCGAGCGGGAGAGCGAGACACGGTCTACACGGCAACCAGCGAGGACCGGCCAGCGCGATACCGGAGCGTCAACAGCTGGGTCAACCAGCAAATGGGGCGTATCAAGCGCGCCGACGAGCGCAAACAGCCGGACGACGGAACGCCGCCGGTCCCCGGCATCCCCAACCCGGCGACCAGTTCGCATTTAACACCGGCCGAGTCTCGGTGACAACAAGGCTCAAGATCGTCGACATCTAGATAATACGACGTGGACCTAGACTTTAACGATTCGGGTGATGATTGGTGGACTGTACGCGATAGACATGCACAGTGTACCACTGTTTCTATTCTGCTAACCTGTATATACATACAACTTATATTGTTGAGAGGTGGGGGGACAGAGAGAGGGGTCGAGATAGAAAGAGGAAGGGAGGAGGGATGGTGAAGGTTCAACTCTTGGTCTGGGCAGGCCTGGTGCCATGTAGAGGGATGCCTGCGGTGTTATATTTCCTCGCTGGTAACCTTCTACCACATGGGTACTCAGTCACGAGACGAACCGCGCACATACATACAAACACATATACTTGGGGAGGCCTGATGGAAGGCATCGCGAGGACTGCGATGGCGGACATTCAGGAGGATCTAAGTCGTACGTACAAATAATCCAAACCAATTGAATCCTCGATGCTTTGTTTCCCCCCTCGAGTGGACTTCCCCGCGTGCAAGCCGGTGCATCAGATTTTCTAAACGATTGATTATCTACTTGGCGGATCATATTGGCGATCCCCTCTCATGGCTAAACCCCTGGCACCTTGGCTGTGAGTTTTTGTGAGACGGCGAAGAGGGGCCCTCCGCAGCGCGTCTTGACCTGCGACGACAAGCCAAGAAGCGAGCATGTTTCTCCCCCTTGGTGGCTATTCTGGATGATATACTTCACTCACCTGCACGAGCCGAGACGTTCAAGCCCGGTCCGCAATAATCATGTTTACTGGGGTTCTTGGTATCTTGGGGGATGGGCGATGAGGGAGAGAAAGTCTGGGGATTCAAAGGATCGAGAGCTGACTAACAAGCATACGCAAGATGCTCCGCCGGGCACCCCATAGCCTCGGAACTCCTTTTTCATTCAATATTTTTGAAGTGCTTTTGCCGATCATGATAGCTACGGCATTTCATTTCGCCGGACGCGCGTACCGACAATCACTGCCCGAAGCTGAATGGACCTGTCCCTTTGACCTTTGAGTACCTACGAGTTACATGCTGATGAGAGAAGCAAGAAGTTTACTGAAGTTCAAGTTGTTCGGTTGGGGTCGTGGAGTGGGTTGGTGTGCCAAGTCTGGCATTTACAAAAATAGCACTGCCCGGTCGGGAGCTGAGGTTGGCCGGGCCAATCAGTGGCGAGGCGAGTTGCCGCATGCATTGAAGGGGGGGTTGTGGCTTAGCGTTGGCAACCAGTGACGACAGCAGCTGCACATTCCTGTAAGACACTCGCTGGCTCCAGTCTTGCAGTGGGCAAAGTCACCCGATCGCCCCAAACAAGCTGCTGCATGCCCTGGAGCAGCTGCATCCCCTCCCCCATCTTGCCATATCCCACCAGAACCATGGAATGCTCGCCTCTTCCTGTCGTCAAGCCCACTTCTGTGCAGGCTTCTAGATTGATGATCCTTCTTCTTCTTCTTCTAGGAAGCAAACAATTCAAGACTCGTCCATTCGTTGATTGAATCCATGCTGTTGTTGTTGTCGTCGTTGTCGTAACCATCCCAACCTTTTTTTGTCCGTACACTGTTCCTGCGCCGTCCGCCCTAAAACTAAAGCTGCGCAGTTTCACCATCTGTTGGCACAGCCTCGCGCGGATCCAATCCCGAGATTCGTCAGCCCAGTCGTTGACGCCCCGAGGAGGCTTTCAGAGCTTTTCTCTTCTGGTCTTTCGAGTCATTGATTTACCTATTATAACCTTCTTTCGTTTCAAATCGCTGTCCTCGGTGCGAGACGACCTGTTGTAGAGTTCATTGTCCCACTATCACAAGCGTTTCGGACTCTGAGTGTAGTCGGACTCAGATCCCCCGCCCATTCACTACCACTTTCGTGCCTGCTATTGGTTTCCTCCTTCCCACCCAGGCATTCCTGTAAAGCCAGCTTGACTTCCGACTGGAGAACCAACCATGCTCGACGAGAACCTGCCCACCTTTTTCTCCCGCTCAGCGTCCGAGAACCCGCTCTCGACCGTTGTCTACTTTACTCAGAACGGCTCCGAACCAGCTCCCGAGTACACCTTCCGACGGCCCAACCCGCAACAGCCCGAGTCCAAGAACAAGTTCGCCGTGGCCCTGGGGGACGCTTTCGGTCAGGATGTCATCTTTGCCGAGGTGCTCATCGAGCCTGAATGGCAGCAGCCTACATTATCCGCCGCCGAGATCCGCGCCCAGAATGGCATTCTGCCTGCCCCCGTACCGCTCATCCCCGACGGCTTCGTCATCCAGTTGTACAACCCGGACCAGCAGGTCGCCGTGAAGGGCGAGAAGAGCACATGGACGGGCAAGGAGTCGTGGGAGTTCGAGCTGCCCCAGCAGAGCTTTCGCATGCCGTCGGCCTCGAAGCTAGACCAGCAGCAGGGTGACCCGGTCGCGAGCGAGCTGACCCCAAGATCTGCTTCAAGTGGAAGCGCGACAGCAAGTTTTCCAAGGACATGACATGTTATCTGACGGGCACGTCTCTGGCGGGCAAGAAGAGCAAGGACCCGGACATTACCATCGCGCTGTACAAGCAGGGTCGCGAACCCGGCCTCACTATCTACGAGCCCAACCTGCGGAGGGTGGATGTCGAGGACCGCAAGGGGCTGGAGGTGGTGTTGCTGCTGGGAGCGGAGACCATCCGCGATATCTTCCTGTTCCCCAGCAGAGACTCTTTCAACATCGTGGGTGCCCCACCCCCAGCTCGACGAAAGAACTCGCGGCCCATTCCGTCTTCGTCCTCTCCCAAGCCAGTCTCTTCTAGCAGCGTGACGCACACCATGAGCGGCGGTCTCGGAAACGTGCCGCCCGCGGCGGCCGCCAACAACGCAGCTCCCCCAACGAGGCGGCAGACGGAGATCGACGCCGAGACCAAGCGTCTGCAGGCCATGGTTGAGCAAGAGGAACGCGAGCGCGAGAAACGCGACAAGGAGGAGCAGAAGCGCATCAAGAAGATGCTCGAGGAGGAGGACAAGGAGCGCCGCCGCCGCGACGCCGAGATTGCTCAGGAGACAGAACGGCTGCGGAGGGAATACGGCGTGCAGGGGCAGGATATCGATGCCCAACGGCCCCCTCAGCCTCATCTACCGCCTAGGCAACCGCAGCAGTTGCATCCCAATGGCGCCGCGGGTGGGTTGGCGCAGCAGCCGCCCCCCGCGGCCCATGAGCGCGGAGCCGCCGCACAATGCACAAGGCGGGCTCAGCAGTTGGTGGCACGGTCGCGGCGGAGGGTCGTCCGGGCTGGGCCCGTCAAGGAGGAGGGGCGAGAGCGTTGGGGGTACGAACAAGGTTCAGAAGAAGCAGAGCGTGTTCTTCTAATCTTCGGAGAGGGTAAGGGGAGAGAATTATGACGATGATATCCTGAGGGGTTTGGGTTGGCTTCTTTCATCTGGAGGAATCTGCATAGCGTGGCTTTTTCTTCAGAAGAGACGGCGTTCAGGGGGGGTCCAAGGTCAAGGGCTTAATGTTTATGAATGTGTACTTGAAGGTAGAGATGTGTCTGCTTGCTCTGATTTGCTATAGACATAATGAATGATGTTATGAATTTCAATAACTTGCCAGTGGCTTCTTGTTGTGGTAAAACCTTTTGTGAGTGGTTCTTCTTACCTTTGACTCGGCTCCTGTGCCGTATTTGGTCTATTTTGTGCCGAAGTCGCCCTCAAGACCAGTTACCCCTTTTCTGCTCCGGGCGTATCTTGATTACCGAGAGAACCTTACCGTATCAGTCACTCCATGAGTTTTCGAGGGAAAGAGCTCGTTCGGTTGCAAGTCGCGGAGGGAAGTCGCGCGAATAGGGGAACGACACTGTCCGAACCTCACAACCCCATGCATTCTCGTACTCTGGCACTCGATTCACTTCCTTCAAGGCCTCTATTCACTGGTCACTCATGTCCTTGCAGACACCTGCTCTTTTTCACCATCCTCCTTCACCCCGGATTTCAGATATTCACTTCATTTCTGTAACGGGGCGTCAGTCATGTTCCACCGTACCCAGTAGATCTCTTCCCTCATAACATTCATCACCTTCCAATACTCTTGAAGTTCATCTAGTATTGAGGTATTCATTTACTCTGCTCTTCTACTCTCCAACGTCGAATCTCGTTTTCATCCCAGGCGTTCTTCCTCCCATTACTCTTCACGCCCATTCAATATCAAACCAGTTCGTTCTCTCTTCTCTTACCTTCACATCTCGATCGCCGATGTGTCTGTCTCTCTGTCTCTCCCTTCGTCTTCATAACCTCCCACAAGAACATTCTCCTTCAGTAACACTCTTCAGGCCCATTCAATATTGATCGGCTTCGTTCTTTCTATTTTAACCTCTCCCCATCTCGGTCGCCGAGACGTCATTTCTCTCTCCTCCCCCACAACCTACTTTAAGAAAGGCTCCGTCCTTCAGCAATACTGCCCACCATCAGACCACATCTACTTGTCAACATCATGTCTTTGGTCACGCCCCCCAAGAAGATCTTCGGCGGTGTCATGCTTGCCACGACAAGCCACTATGTCGACCCGAGAGGTCGCACCGGCTGGGCCGATGTAGACATTGCCCGCTACGTCAAGGCCTGGGGTGGAAGTTTCTCGTTTGAGCTGAACGATTCCGTTACACACCTGATCGCTCTGCCCCAGGACCTCGATGCGAAGCCCCGAAGCGCCCAGGGTAAGTTGATACTAATCTCGTCCATTCCTTCCCAGGCTTATTCATTTTGTACCTACGTAGTGACTTCCGCCCTTAAGCGCAAGAAGCTTAACATCGTCCATCTGGATTGGTTTGAGGACTCGATTATCGAGGGTCGCAAACTAAACCCCAAGGACTTTCAACTTGCTCGCAATGGCCGTCCACTTACGGAATTAGCCGAGGTGAAGCGCCTCAAGGCAAAGAAGAAGACCGAGAAGGACAACGAGTTGGCGAAGAAATACGTCGATCCTAGACTCTTCCACGCGTACACTGATGAGACGTTCTTCACCTACGAGATCGTTTTAACTAAAGGAGATATGGGAGAGAGATATTGTCAGACGGTGGGTTTCTTCATTCACCCTTCGTGACTCACCCGTACTTACTTTTTCATAGCTCTTCGAGTCTAATGCCGAGCCGCATACGTATACAGTCGGACGTATCTACCAGGTTAAGAAGGGTGCCCGGGGTAACTACGAACGTATGAGATGCCCCCAGGCCGGTACCGCGTTCGAGGCCGCCTTCGAGGAGTTCGCCAGCTTCTTCGAGGATAAGACGGGTATCGCCTGGAACGACCGCGTCGTTTTCAGGAAGGGCAAGGGTCACGTCGCGGGCGATAGATTCGTCTACGAGCTCCCGGTAAGTCTGCGTGTAGATGGAGAAGTGAGATTATACTGACGATTCACCGGGAACTATTAGACCGGTGGTAGGCCAATTGGCTTGATCAAGGGTGAGGTTGCAGATAACAACGCAATCGATGGCGACAACGACGACAGCGGTGCCTCTAATACTGAGGAATTGCATGGACCGAAGGAGGAGAACCAGGACGGTAATGAGAAGCACGACGACGAGGATTCGGCCATGGGACTCGACGATGATGATGACCACAGTGGCACGGGTGATGGAGAGGATGCTACCAACAACGCGGTGTCTGGCAACGGCGAAGACGAGGGTTACGCATCGATGTAAGCTGCCTCGGATGGGCATGAATATTGTATGAAAATCGTCGTCACTCACACATCAATCATCTGGGGGGACTTACGTATCTTCTGCATTGGTTTTATTTTGTTCTTAGTTGCGATGACTTTATCTACTTCATAGTGCGTTCACAACGCCAGTCTAATGACAGACACTTATCGGAAATGCTTGAGAAGATCGTAATAGTGGGTTGAATCTTACGAAAATGTGGCTTTGAACGCTGCGAATACATATATGCATAGGTATCATCGTCAAGTCGTGTGTCCCTCTCTCCCTTCCCAAACGCCGTTTTGTGGTATCGGACTACTTTTACATCTTTGTCTCCTGCCTTCTCTCTCCCTATCCCATCCCTCCATCCTCCCCGGCTAAACCTTGGGGGTCGAAGTTGCCAGCCTTAAAAGCGCAGCTTCGGAAAGGCAAACACGATCAAGAGCGCGAGGAGCCACATGCCCGCAATGGTGGCCATGAGGATGTAGCGGCCGATCATGCCGCGGCCCTCGCTCATCTTGCGCAGGGTGCCCATGCGGCGGGCGGCGGCCTCGAGCCCGCGCTCGTTCTTGTCGAGGCCCGTGCCGGCGGCGTCGAGGACGTCCTTCTCCTCCTCGAGCGACGTGGCGAAGGCGCGCGACGAGCTCTTGAGCGCCGACGCCATGCCCAGCAGCGACTCGGTCAGCTTGTCCTGCTCGTCGCGCTGGTGGTCCAGGATCGCCTCCGTCGTGGCCGTCGTAGAGAGCGCCGTCGTGGCCGACGACGGCGTGTTGCCGAAGAGCTGGTTCCGGGCTGTCGTGTCGGCCGTGTCGGCTCCTCCTGCTTGTGATGCATCGACCGCACCCTTGCCGCGGGGCCGCACGGTCTGCGATGTGGCGGTGCCCGACTGTTCCATGGCCCTCGATGCTGCTGTTGTTGTCGTCGGCTGCATCGTGGCAGTAGGCTTCGTTTGCGGCGCTTGTGTGGTTTGGGGCACATGTAGAACCGTGATCTCCGCCTCGTCATCCTCGTCTCCTTGCTCGGACGAGACGTCGCGTCCCGTGTCGCCGCGACCGGCACCGTTGCGTCTCGAATCGGGGCTATCGCTCGGCGTATGTATGATCCCGGCCAGCAAGTCCTCCTCTTCGTCGTCATCGCTATCCTCGTCCTCTTCGTCGCTGTCTATGCTCAGTTCCTCCAGCTCGCGCAGGCGCTCGGTCAGCTGCTCGAAGATCTCCCGTTTGCGGTTCAGGTCAGCCTGCATGTCCTGGCGGCGGGCGTGGACTTTGACGCTGGACGCATCCTGCTCGACCTTGGTGAGGAGGGTACGCGCATATTCGAGGTTCTACGAGGCAGGTTCGTTGTGTTAGTCGGTCGGTGCCGAGGAAGCAGAAGAGGGGCAGAGAAGCGGGCTACGTACGATGCCGACTTTGTTGCGTTCGTATTCGCTGGTACGTAGGCGTCGCTCTTGCTCGGCACTGGCCTGCAGTATGTTCTGCTGCAGGCGCGCAAGCAGGCGGTTCAGGTCGGTCAGGGAGTCTGGGTTGGAGACACTCCGGCGTGGCGTCATGGGTGCTTGTGTAAGGCGAGCCATGGCGATGGCGATGGTATGCGACGATGGGGATTGGAGGGAGGTGTATGTGCACACGGAAACGGATCGACTGGTGTCTAGGCCAGTGAATTGGAGGAATTGTTTTGTTTACGTGGCTTTCGTCCCGACGGACATGTCGAGGATCCCTTCAATAAAGTTGGCAGTTGGTGGTGTCATCAGCAAAGCCGACGTGTCGTGGTCGTGTGTGTCCATGACTCCTACTGGCCACCAATTTCAGCTGCTAACGAGTCCCTAAAAGCCCCTCTGCTTTAGGCCTAAGCTCTCTCCGGCCGGGGGGTTTGGTTGGTTGGTGGGGCAGCCAACGGCCAACATGGGTTCCTGTTTTCCTGTTCACATGAAACCGTTGCCCCTCCAGTATCCCTCGTCCCATGATTGGATGGCAAGAAGAGTAAACAACGTAAACAATAACCGCATCCCGACTTGACTTGCATGGCCATATCATGCAATGCAACGACTACATACATACATACAGTCAAATGCATTCTCACTCAACCTGGTCCGCCCCGGCCATCGAGACCCACACTCTACATAGCAGATCGGGCGAGGGCGGGGCGACGTCCACTGCGCTGGGCGGTGCCCTGGTCAAGCCTGGATTATCTAACCCGGACAGGCCAGAAATAGGAATAAGCTAAAGGTGGTTGAAGAAAAAAACTTATTATACAATGTATTATGCTAACGCCAATCAGGACTGTGCTACTGGGCACTATCCATGACTGTAATCTAGAATATTCAAACATCGCCTTGGATTGTGTGAATTGGGCGTTGTTGAGACAGCTTTAGACGGGGGAACCGTTAGAAACCTTCCAGTCCCTCTGGATCTTGATGGTTTTCAACTCCATGTGCTGGTTGTCCGGCCCATCAGAGAAATCAGAGCGACCATCTGCCACAGCAACTGACGCACCGCTAAATTTGGCCTGCCCAATGTTTAGTTGTCTCGTCGAGCCGTCGTCGTCTGGGATCTCCGAGAACCCATTCATCCGAGGAATGGAACGATTCCCGCTGTTGCCTGTAGTATTGCCCCTGGCGTATTTGCTGGTCTCTGCGTTCGTGTTGTTCCGAGAGACCAAGGGGCGAAGAAGCGGAATGCATGCTGCAGTGACCAGCAGGGAGGGTTCCAGCGCACTAAACATGAGTGCGATACCGCCCGAGTACGGGAAGTCGGCCATGTCGATGTGGATAATCTCGGCGAGCCGGACGGCGCTTACAATGCATACTCTGTGTAGTCACCGGTTAGCTGGTGCAGTCGGAGGGCGGAAAGCAAGAGTCAGCCACTTACGCAAGCCCGATCCCAAAAGTCACCATCAACCCAATCTTCTTGTACAGCTGCAAGGACAAGCTGTAGATATAGGGCATGGGGAGGAGCATGACAACCAGGTCAGAGAAGATATTGAGACCTCCGGTTACGGCCCACAACATCTTGACGTCGCCACAGGTTCCCTGGGTTGTAAACTTGTCCCAGTTGAACTCAACCGGCGTGCAGAGGGTGAAGGCGCCGATGAATAGGACCATAGACCACAACACGACGAATACCGCACATCCTTGAGCGAGCAAAACGAAACTCTTGATGGAGAAAATCTTCATGTACAGTGCAAGGATGGAGAGTTTCGTCAACCCGAGACTGAGCGACCAGAAGAGCACGACCGCCGTCACAAGCTGCATGAGAAGGGTGAAGGAACCCGGCCCTCCCATCGCAAGGACCTCAGTCGTGTGGTAACCCATGCCCCCAACCACGGCGCAGGCGACTGCAAGTGCCTGGTAGGCGACTGCGACGACCTGCAGAATTTAAGTTCGTTAGAGAAGGGTCCCTGCAGAGATGCAACGATACCTGGGCGATGAGAGAGAGGGAGCGACTTACACATGCCAGCACGATGAGCCAGTCGCTCAGATCAAGCTTTCGGTCCTTGAGTCTCGACCGTGCCACCATTCGCAGAACAACAGAAGCCGTCGGCAGCAATGAGAAGACGACGGCGCTGGCGATGATGGCCTTCTGGGGCTCCCGCTCGATTGGAAACACGTACACCATGGCGGAAACTATCTGTTTAGAACTCTCTAGTCCAGGTACCCGGTGGCGGTCGTTGGATAGTCGGTGAAGGTTCAGAACTATCTGGTCGAAGTGCGGGTGTGAGTGGCTAGTCGGGACATGCGCACCCCCTTTGTGACAATTGTCCAGTGGGGGGGACTAGCGATTATATTTTAGTTTGCCGGCTCTCTGTTCTCGCAACGGTAATTCGTGCCTGATCCAGTCTATAGAGTTCAAACGATTTCGGGTATACTCCCCTACTATTTCATCTGGAAGCTGGGCGTGCGTGGGTGGGCCTGTTCCTCCCCCTGAGGGTACACGGTTGATGGATCAGATTACATTATACCTCTTTGAGAACTGTAACGCTGTGCCGCCCCCGTAATTGAACGAAAACAAAGGGGATCGGCAGCTCCGTATGTAGCCTTAGAGGGTATGGCATTTATCTTTATCAGAATCGGGCTGCACGCCGAGCTAAACGTCGAGTTGCACGTCACGGTTGCGGTTACGCTCTGTATACTTGCAGCTGCCCACTCGGCCGGCAACTCTGGCACGTCCGTCAGCTCGTGTGGCTGGATAGGAGTAATGGCCAAATCAACGGTTGACCGTATGGCATCACGTGTTGTAACTCGATTCAAATAAGAAGAGATTTTTGTATAATACACTATGCATACCCTCGGCACGGCAGAAGCCATGTAAATACATACATATATCCAGGTACGACCGGGTTTTATACCCTTGAGTAATTCATCCCGCGGTTGTTCCCGACTTGTATAACGAGTCATTGCGCTTGAAGATGGACGTCTGGGCATCTACTTTAGTCTAGAGTCCCTGTTTCTCTGCAGCATCACCGCGATTATGCCCACCCGATATCCGTCCACGCAAGCATTCTTACTCAGACACCATGTCAAACCTGCCACAGATGCTCTTGATCGATCTCGTTGCGTGCATCGAGACCAAACCCTGCGCGCCACCCAGCCGTTGACAGCCGAAACAGCCGCGCCCCCAGCCCCTCCCACCGCGGACGCCCCCGTACCATGGAGCTGGAACCCAATACTGGTAGTACGACGCCTAACACTTTCTCGTTGTGAGCCCCTCCCACCCGCGGACACAGCCGGTCCCAAACACGATGACTATCATTTCCCCGTTGTGGCGCCCCAGCCCCAACCCGGCTGCCCGGGTCATCGAAGAATGGGGCGACAGGCCCTGATTGGCCAGCGACACCCGACGCGAAGCCCGTACATAGTATCACGCCATATCGAATCATGTGTGGGGCGTAGGATGGATAGTGTATTAATATGTACATACATACATATGTATGTATTGTGGTAGAAGCCGCTACACGGACCAGTTCGCCTCGGAGGAACATGGAGGAATATATGTACATACATACATACAGGATCCTCCGGAGAAACCCCACCTTGGCTTCCAGAGTATGTATGCCATGCCATGCCATCCAGACCAACAGGCTTCGAACACCAATAGATCTTCAGGGGGCAATAAATGAAGACGTTTATTAGAAAAGAAAACATAAAGAAAAAGAGGGTTGACTGTGCATTGCCATCCTTATCGCATCTCACCGCCCTCTGGACGGGGAATCCGTTAACGTGTTTTCTGTGCCGTACTTCGACGATGGTTACGGGACAGGTATTGTGATGAGCCGTAATACTTGGCATCCAGGTATAAACCATGCCGTGCTAGGGAGCGAGTCATGGAGTTAAGGTTGGACCCCTGCGTGTAAGTATGCAATTTGGTAACGGGCCCACCGACGTGCCATCCGGGCGGCGACGGGAGCGAGGCCGAATGCTGAAGCAAGGACAAAACAGTCCACCGGAAAGACCCAGTCGTACCAAGAGACACAGCAAGCGGGCTACGAGCCGGGTCCGAAGAGACACAACTGCTAGGGGAGTCTGCCCGGGCTATGCATGCACAAATGGTGTATAACGGGCCCGTGTGATACGACGCCTGACACCCGAAGTGGGAGACGTTTCCTGGCCTGCATTGCAACCACGTAGCTTTCCAGAGATTGGAACTTTTCAGCAGTTCCTGGGTCATCAATGAGCTTTCTCCTCTGTCTTCTTCTTCTCAATGGCCGCAGACAGCGGGGGAGGGCTGTCGTGGTAATTGCGGGACACGTGGGGGGACTCGGTGGTGTACCGGGGATCCTGAACGGGGGCCCTGGAGTGACTAGACGATTTCCCTCCCTTTAACCGGGGTATACACGTATGCGCCGCAGGACTAGTTCCAATCCGCCAGAAGACAAGTAAGCAAGCTCTGGTCCTGGGCCTTTCAAAGGGACACGACTCATCGGGAGCTGCGTAGGTCCACACTGTTTCGGTTGTCTATATATGTAGAGGAGGAAATGGAGAGCCCTTCGGTTCTCAAAACAGTATCAACTCCGGTCGAACATCTCCCAATCTACATAAACATCTGCCGCGCCCCGCCCTGAAGGACAAGAGAAAGAAGACGACGAAGACAAATCACAATGACTTTTGGCGTTACCACACCTGAATTTGCCGAAGGCTGCGCCGTCGTCTTCGGCGGCTCGGGCGGCCTCGGCCGCGCGAGCGCCGGACTGATGGCGGAGCGCGGATCCGACATCGTCGTGACCTACAAGTCGCGGCCCGCCGATGCCGAGTCGCTGGTGGCGGAGCTGCAGAAGATGGGCCGCAAGGCGAGCGCC
This sequence comes from Apiospora kogelbergensis, assembly GCF_038363985.1. NCBI lineage: Eukaryota > Fungi > Ascomycota > Sordariomycetes > Amphisphaeriales > Apiosporaceae > Apiospora > Apiospora kogelbergensis. Next base: position 4,553,478 of record NW_027117422.1, read on the forward strand.
ATGGCCTGCGACGTGACGGACCGCAAGCAGGTCGAGGCCGTGTTCGAGCACGCCGTGGCGACGTACAAGCGTGTGCACACGGTGGTGTCGGCCGGCGGCCTCGTGTTCGGCACCGGCCCGCTGTCCGACTTCAAGGAGGAGGCGTTCAAGGGCGTCATCGAGACCGACGTCTACGGCTTCTACAACATCGCCCAGGTCGGCGCCCCGATCCTGCGCCAGGGCAAGGGCGGCTCCTTCGTCGCCCTCGTCACCAGCGCCGTCAGCCGCACCGTGCCGCACGACGCCCTCTCGGCCACGCCCAAGGCCGCCGTCACCATGATGGTGCGCCAGCTCGCGCACGAGGAGGCGGCTTACGGCATCCGCGCCAACGCCGTGGGACCCGGTGTCATCAACGCCGGTATGGTGCTGCCCATGATGCAGACCCCGACAAAGGCTCTGCTGGAGGCCGCCACCGACGTGACGCCCCTGAAGCGTTGGGGCGAGGCGTCCGAGATCGCCGAGGCGGTTGCGTTCCTGGCCTCATCGAAAGCCTCCTATATCACCGGCCAGGTTCTGATGGTCGACGGCGGCCTGGCTGCTTAAGTCAGACAACACCAGCGCGAGTGACAGCTTTGCGCGAGGCTTGCCGTAACATGAAATCGGTCTAACAAATAAAATTAAATCACTATAATATCTATTCCCGTACGATTATGGTCCTGTAATCTGTGAGCATCCATGCTGTCTTCCTATGCCCACTTGTCGCATCACAGCTGGCGACACTTCGCGTCTCTTTCCGTGACCACTCCAATGTTCATTTAGTCCCTGACAAGTTATCGAGTTGTTTCTGGGTGTAGCCTTTTTGCTGTAGCCAGTTCGATCCCGTAAACGACAGGCAGCCGGAACTCATCTCTCTGTTTCTTGGGTATTTCTTCGCGGTTCCGGATGACTCTTGAAAACTAATTGATGTCGAATAACCTAATAGGGCCGTATATTACTCGAGTTTGTACAGTCAATTGGATTGTCGTCCCTTTTGCTATACCCCTCCCTTCGTTTAATATTTCCCTTTGTACCACTCCCACTCGCCGTTGACCCTTCCCAATCTGCCGTCAGGCTCCAGAGGCTTGGAGGCTTACTAGTATTCTTTTATTCTTTTCTTTTCGGTTCAATGTCAATCCGTCAACACAACAGAAACGAAACCTTCTAAATGTGACTCTTAAAATCGACGCACACAACCAAGAGAGGGCTCAGTATAGATATATCCGGAGAGGTTCGACTCCTATCAGTGCTATTGGTATCATCGTGTCTCGGGCTCCTCCTTCCCAGGAGGCTCAGTAGAAAACTGTAGGGCTAAGCCGAGAGAGAAGGGACTTGGAGATTAATTGGTGATTGGCTTGGGACATTAGTTAGTCACGTGTACGGAAAGATAGAGATATTTTTCTATTAGTATTAAAGACAATTCGAATTTAGTTGTGTGTAGTTCGGCATACTCTCTCAGCTAGGTCCTGTAAGCGGACATAAGTTACCTGCAAAGGAAAGTACGTATATGACGCGACGGAAAACCCCAATGGGAAAGCCAACTAAATTGCTAGTTGTCAAAATTCTTTGAGGGAGTAAAGAGTGATGTTGTCCTTGGCTGTACATAGTTCTGTTCACATAAAAGCGAATGACAGCACAACAAGGGTTAGGAAAACAACCCCTTTAACCGTACCCAGCTGAAGGTGCCACGAAGAACCAGAATTAACTTCTTTCTCCCGTCCCTGGACTGTGTGGACTTTGGGCGCCTTGAAACGTCCGCCTTCTCCGCTCGCAAGGCGCCCTTGGTGATTCAAGCAATACTGAAAGTTCCATTCCCAGCTCAGTCGCGTCTCCGGGACGTCGATGCCGGCCTCTGCCGGGACTTGACACCACGTGTAGCAAGAGCCGTCCTGCTGGGCCGGCTGAGGCGCGCAGCACGCCGCCATGGTGGTCATGTTGGCAGGGTCCCCGTTGCTCTCGATATAGGCGTAATCTACATCTTGGGGCGCCAGAGCGGCCGCCAGGGCGACGGGGCCGCACGCTAGATGGTTCGTGCGAGACATGTCCGACCATCGAGATGCGTTAAGCTTTCGGATCGGAAAGCCACTAAAGGGGGTCCCTCCGGGTTGAAGTGGAAAGTGAAGGTCAGAATCGCGCTAGACCCGGCGACGATTCGCAACTAGTGTCTGCTGGTGTCGACTTTGCCGTTTGTCGTTCTGCGAGTCAGGGGCTAGCCGCCTCTTTTTGAGTCAATTGCGCAGGCCATTGGATGCATTTGTCAACCGAAAGTCCGCTCGATGCCGCGATGCCGGTCTAGACCAGTCGGAGAGGTCAGCGAGTGTTTGATTACGGTACAGCAGCAGGAGCTTACCACAATGACGCAGGCCCAGAATCGCCAAGATGGTATCTCAATCCTCTCTTACAGCGTCGTAACGTCATAATTACCAGATGGGTAATAAGCATAATGCACCATAGATCTTGTTCTAATAGAGAGTGAACTAGTTCAAAGACTGTGCAATGATAGTCCCATACAAAATATTTGCACGATTCTACGAGAAAGAGCCAATAATACAGAATACCAACGCATCTTTGTCAAATATTATGCGTGGTTCAGAATCAAAAGGGTAACTTCTCACAGTTGATGATTGAAAATGTAACTAGTTTGATTGAATTATTTTTATCAGTAGTATTACGTGTCTGGATATATACTTCAGACATCTCATGGGAAAACGAGCATGGGAGCAGCAGGGTATTATTCATATTCGCTTTTTGCCAAACCAACCACCCAGGGAACCATCAAGGCGACCGACATCAAGCTTCGTCGTTCCTTGTCTGCACGATCGACTTCTTGACCGTGATGTTCCACGCCGACCGTTCGGGCTGGTGACGCTGGTGGCGATTCACGCCGAGATCGGCCTGGCTGCTGCCGGACCAGTCGTCGCGCTCGTGGATGGAGCTCGAGGCGGTCGACTTCTTGTCGAAAATGCCCTTCTCCGCGTCCTCCTTGCCGTAGTTGACGACGGTCGTGACGCCCAAGGCGGCGCCGCCGGCGCGGCTGGGCGCGGGGCGCTCGTACAGGTCGAAGGCGCCCGTCTCGTCGTCGCCGTTGCCGCTGCGGGTCCCCATGTTCCGGCTGCCCTTGTTGGTCATGCGGCTCCGGCTGTTGGTCTTGAGGTAGCCCTGCTGGCGCGCCGAAGTGCCCGCACCGGGCGCCGAGGATCCGAGGCCGAAGACGGTGCGGAAAGGGGGCGCAGCGTCGCGAAACCGGCCGTGGTGATGGCGATGCCCGTCTCGACGGTCGACCAGATGGCTACGTCTGAGGTCGAGTAGAGGAAGTCGTCGACATCAGTCAGGGAGTAGAGGTAAGGGAATCGCACAATGGTGGCGCTGGAGGCACTGCATTCGAAAATTACCTTGTTAGCATCTTATCAAACAAGCGAGGAACTGTTTCCTTTCTCAAACACTTACATGACACCAGCAGCCAGCAGAACCATGACCGACAACTTCATCTTCAAGTTCATCTGCAGATTCCAGACCAGCATGATGGGCAGGAGACTGTACGTCCAATCGGTCAGACAGCTGATGGCCGAGTAGGCGTAGAAGCTCTTGGCCACGACGGTGGCGTCCAGGCACATGCCGGCCGGCGGCTCGGGGGTGTAGCGCAGCCAGAAGAGCGCGGTGGGCCGGCACTGGAGCACGAAGAGCAAAAAGAAGAAGAGACTGTAGACTTCGGTCAAGGCGAGAATGGACCAGATGATGATCTTGTGGATCCTTTCCACACAGATGCGGCTCAGGAAGATGGCGATGCTGGCCTTGATAGCCATGTTGGTGAGCACGTACGTCGGCTCGCAGGTCCACCACATCTAAGTAAGACGGCGGCAAAGTCAGTACGAAACGGCCCATGTACTCAAGGGGGTATGATCATGGCTATTGTTCCGTAATAGCAAATGCGTACCTGCATGGCCTTGCTGAAGTTCTCGGTAGGGATGTCGGAAAAGTGGTGACCAGTACCATATGAGACACCGGTGATCTCGTACGCAGAGAAGACAAGGAAGAGAATCTTCAGGCATTGCGCCGTTAGCATTCGAACCCTTGATCGAGGATACGGACGAGGAAGTTGGCCACGGAACACATACCTGCGCAACCACAGCAAGCCAATCGTCGAGCCCAAAGGCCTTGGTAACAAAGCCACGGCAGTATACTCGGAGTAGGGTGGCGATGGAGGACAGGACCACAAAGGCCCACGCATTGGCCGCAATCTGCGGCCCCCGGGTTTCGACCATGGCGATTATGGGGGTTGGCTGAGAGAGGCTGAAGCTGGCGGAGCGAGCGATTCCAAGTTGGAAAGGTTGTCGGGACTGGCACGAAACGGAGGAAACGACATGGAAAATGGTCACACACTGGGGCACACAACGTCTTATATCGAAAGACCAACGAAAACCCTGTGCAGCACGCCCATAGCTTTGCTCGGGTAACACGACCCTACGCCTCTAGCCTGCACCAACTATTGTCTGCTCCAACTGGTAGCTGGGTGAGAGCTGTATTAGTGCCTGGGCTAGCCCAGCAGCGCCCCGGTGTTATGGGTGGTCCTGGGCTTCCTTTCCCCTTGCGCACGCAGCCGGGATATCTGTAGCTCGGGGGGCGGAGCCTCCATATCGACGCTCCCATTGGCGTTGCGTTCGAAGGATGCGAAACGAGGCGAACTGGCTGACTCAAAAGGCCAGGGGATGCGGCACTGGTAGCGTCTGCGCTTGGACGGGCTAGACGTCGTTAGCTTCCGGGCCGGCTCCGGGGGTCGTTGCTGCGTCGAGCCCCTTCCGCGACGATCTCTAGTTTCTCTTTCAGCTCCCGACTCCATTGCGGCGTCCAATCCCACGTCAGGCCACTTTTCCCCTGTTGATCGGCAGATGCATTTGACAGCGAACTGGCAGGTCGCAGGTCGCTTAGAAACCAATTGCATGCGCTTGTCGTTGTCCATTCCCGCTCTCCCCCCCTTTTTGTCGCTATTTGATTCTAGTTTTCGTGCCCACCCAACGACGACCTCAGACCTCTTGCAGGATCCGACTGCTTGGTTCCGCATCGGATCTTTACTTCCCTCCCTTCCAGGCCTGCACCCATCTCCGGATCTCCTGCCAAGATCGATCCGAAACCCCCGGCTACCACTCTTCTTCCTCCCCTTCCCCAAGATCTCCCTCTGGGATTCGACGTGCGGCTCGTTTCACCCATCAATGCACCTCCACATCTGCCAGTTCAGTTTCCGTCCCACTCTGGACTACTTGTTGCCGATGTCACCATAATGTTGTCCGGCCCTTCTTTGCATCGTACGATTTGATATGTTCGGCGTGCAGTCTGGTATGCCCTACTATGTGGCTACCATATCGATGACATTAGGGTTGGCGGCAGGCAAAGGGCACACAGCGACAGTGCAGATACCGTACTGGACAGCCGAAATTTGGCGTAGCAAGTACGGCTGATCTGGCGCGACGCTAATACTCGAGCCTTGAGCAGGAACAGTCTAGTGGTTCCACCTTCGAGTATGCAGGCGCTCGGAAGAGCGAGTCAGGAATATCGCGAAATCTCGAGCCGCTGCGGCCGTCGGACTTGTATCTCGAATGGGCGACCGTGAATGTCAAAGTCTCCCGCGTCTCCATCACTATATAGTCCCCCTTACTCCCCTATATGTGTTGTATAGCCATGGTTTCATTTAGGACTCTGATAGATCAGTCCAATATAACTCATGCGTTACTATTTGGATAGCCCCCATTAGCCTCCTGTCTGGCTTAGCGCAAATGTCATTTGCCGCGCAATGTCGTTGGCCTAGAAAGCTCTGACGACAGAACAAGGGCCGACTTTGCTTCTTAGATTGCGGCTAACCAGTGACTGAAAACGTCGCGTGCTTACCACCCACGTGGAAAATGAGCAGCAGCGCGCGGTATTGTTTTGTTAGTACCGAGAACAGCACGGCATACAGCCAACCGACTTTTCACCTTCTGCGCCCTAGTGGAAATTGCTAACGAATGTCACGAACAGGCCCTTTCTGACCACCCTAACGAGCGTCTCGACGTTTCACCACATCGAAAGCAATGGTGTCCTGCAATCCTGATGTCGCAAAGACGAATCGAAAAGCATTGGCACATTGTACCATTTCGCATTGAATGCTACTGAGCTTAATATCTGGTTCGTATTCGCAGTGATCGTCATCTGCCGAAACATCGTTTGACAGGCCAGCCAGGCCTTCGGAGGGGCTGATTGACTGGGAATACCTTGGTAGCCAAATTGCCCTGTTATTAAGGCTGCTAGAGACAGCATAGCACGACACCCTATACACAGAAGGGTTTAGTGAGGTGGATAATGCCATGCTGCATGCCCAGGGAAAGAGGGGTAGAACGCAGAGACCTTTCTGTGACACTGGCCAAGCAGGCGAGCGTACTAGACTGAGGCATCCATGTCGGGGGCGACGAGAAACGCGAAGGCGTGGGTAACAGGCGAGTTCAAAGGCGATGCGTGTCTACTGGCGCTACTGGCGTGACAAATGTCCAGAAAAACATCCCTCAAAGACCGAATGTTTACTCATCGAAAGCTGACTAGCGAGGAACCAATGAATAACTAAACCGCGAAGAGGAGCGTCCAGCGGCGCTATACCTTTTCCGAATTATCTATTCGCTCTTCATCGGCTTCCCGCCTTCCTGGTGTTGTCAAGCTATCGGAAGAGCATTCCCGTTGGTTGCTCACTTATACTCAACTTGGCCTTTATAGCCCCCCTAGCATCGTCCAGCATTGATGAGTCCCTGCGCTCGGACTTATGGCTACCCGGTTACTAGCACTTTTTAGTGTACCAGAAATCGCATGTTCCTATACACTAATCGATGGCTTGTTCTGGGTAGGGTGGGTGACTCTGGAGTGAACACACTAGTCTAATAGTGCCAATTTATTGTCTGCGGCAACTATCTCTACGTATATTCAGTCACTTGCCGGTTTTCCATTCACTAGCTAGTGATTTCTAGCGCATTCGGGTTCAACGCTACTAGAGGGAAAGAACTACTGGCACAAGTTGATACTATACTCATTGTGTCTGTCTTCCTTTTTTGCGTTAGCCTCTATTCCGATTTATCCCAAGCATTATATCTAAGTTATGGTGAGTGCGCCTGATAAACTGATCATGTTTTAGTCGCGGCCGTGACGAAGAAAAGGACAGCCAGAACCCAGCCAAGGTAATATGGGCTGTGAAGATACCCTTCCGGACCCCCTGAGAGCAACAGTCACTATAGCGATAATAACACCCATGATCCCCTACGGCAGTCAACATCCCTTGACACCAGCACAAGCCATATGGGCTCCATAAGAATGATTAGTCTGTTGTCAACCGAGATGTGGCGCAGAGAGGATCTGCGTACCGACCTTGATGGTGGGTAGGGGCTGAAGGCGGGCGATTCCCGACAACCCACCGAGGACGGTATCTTAATTCCAATGGCCCAGATGGTTATATGGGTAGAAACAGTCCTTCCAGTAGCCCCGGTTGCTTCCCGTCGGGAGTATCTCTCTCGCTAAACATTGGGATCGTCAAACTAAGTGTAATGGTAACTGCATGTGTCGTATAAAGTACGGTAACCATGTCAACCCACCCCTGGGCACAGAACATGTCGTGTGTTTTGGGTTTATTCAGGGAGAAGGCTGGTTTCGTTCAAGCTGTCACAGGGATATATTGCTAGTAGTCCCAGCTCGTCAAATCTAGGACTTGGTCGATTCAGAACTGGCGTTGTCGAGAAGTTCCCTCGACTAGTGGCTTGGGCCTCCGGAACAAGCATCCCGATGAACCAGCCACGTTGGGACACCCTACCCTGATCCATTTAATTTCCAACTAGGTAAAGCGGTGACAATCTGGATGGAAGACATTATGTAAGCTTCTTTACTATTATATACCAACTCATATTCGTATTAATGTTAACCCTTCTATTGCCTCCAGCTGAATAGTGCCAATCCCATGGAAGACACATTTTGACTTCCATCCTTTCTTGCGTGAGATGAGCGCATGCATGCCTCAATCGCCAAGGAACGGCACGAACAGGCTCTTAGGCAAGGACCTGGGCGGCACTTGAGCGAGGTTGCTGACTGAGGCGACGTTGACACCGCCCGTGTCGGTAAAGCGAACACACAAATCTAAGCAAGCTGCTACCGACGGTGTAATGGCTTCTGGCACCGAAGTCTGCGTACATTCTTGAGTTGTGGTACACGTCCGTTCAGGGCGGCGTCGGCGTGAAGGGCTTGCTCATCCCAGTACTGTCAACTAACGTATTTGTGGTCAGCTTAGTCAGCTAAATGGAACTTCAAGACAGACTCAACAGTATGTTTTGATTGGCTATTCTGATGAGTGGTGAGTGGTGATGGCAGCATAGGGCCGTGGGATTCTAAGAATATCTCTTGCGCTCGGATGTATTTTGCCTTTGCGCTTGCCTGACTCGAACCCAATCAGCCAACCACTCATAAGGCGACGCCTAGGAGCTAGATCTCATAATTTCCCGGGAAACACGATTGGGTTTTCTGGATACTTCCGATCTGGGAATTTTCATACCATCTGTGCGTCGTGTCATAGCGGGAGTTTGGGGTGGACGGCAAATGCCGCGACGGGACCACAAGATAAACAGATGGCAGGGAAGGATAAACCTGGCAACTTGGATAATCTAATACTCAAATTCAACATCTCTTCGGAGGACTGGATTTTGGGAGTAATATAGGTGATCGCATCTTCGTTTCCTAGGCCGTCGCCTCTGTGGTGCCGTCTCTCCCCTTATCGACCGGTTGGTTGTCACCCTCAAGGCCACAGTCTACCTCTCTTATAAACCTATAGGGCTGCAAAATCAGAGCTTAAATAAGATCAACCCGTAGGCTGGACTGAATCCAGGACCTTCAAAAAGAGATCGGGCCCAACCATCTTCCTATTTTTCAAAAGTGGCATAGGTGCCATTCTTCTCAGCTAAAGGGACCATGGGCTGTACTATTACTTCCTGCCGCTGTGCTCCCCGTCGCCTCTGCCAGCATTTTCGTCTAACCTAGCTTATGGTTAAGGCATTACAGAACTGACTAATAACATTTGTAAGAAGGAAAAATATGACATGAGGTGATTGGGACATGCGTTACTGTCCTCCACTGATAAAGACATAAGAGCCAAATAATGGCGGAACTGAAGCCAACCCCTGTACATACAGACCTCCACAGATCGATCGCCACTGAATAATTAGGTCTCACGAGTAATCTCCTGAGATTCAGGAGCTGTCATCTGCGAAGGGTTTGGTGTTACCACGATCATTTCATTTCGTTACTTCGCTCTGATCCCTTTGTATCATTCCGGATAAAGAGGTAATTCGTCTAACAATGAAACTCTGCTCGTGTCTTTCTTCCACCTGCTCTATTGTACATACCGATGTAGAATAATGGGGCCAGAACTTGGGATTGATTGGCTCTGGCCCTATGATCACAAGACGCAGCCGCTCCTTAAGTAGCTGACTGAGGAAGACAAGGGACAGTGGCTGCGTCTCTACAGTCAGCCCGACTCGGCCGAGGCGCCGCTGAGCTGGTGCTGGTACCGCCTGGCCATGCGGGGCGTCTTCACACGGAGGACGAGGCCCGCTTCAATGAAGAAGCTTTGAGTCCCTGTCGTCGCCAAACAAGCCGCCGTTAAGAACCGAATTTACCTCCAGGTCGGCATGCATGGCGACCGCAACCAAACCATGGGTCACCAGCGGCTACACTGAACACTCACCGGATGTGGGATAAGAATAGCATGTCGATCCTGGCCAAGTCTGGTATTTTACTTACAGTTTAATGTTTAACTTCGTAGTAATAGCTTTGCGGAGTGGGCAGGTAGCAAACAGCCAATATGTTCAATTCAGAGTATTGAAAACAAAGCATTTGTTATGGCCGTGACAACGATGACTGCAACAACACACCGTACTGCAACAAGCCAATTGTCAAACATAGTTGTTGTGACGATCAGAACCTCACTGTGCATACTTGACTTCAGCATATAATTACACGCCGATACCATGGCTTCAGCTATGTATTGATCAACCTCAACACCGCTTCTAACACGCACAACCACTCCGCCTTTCCCACAGAACGAAATTGCACACTCCAAGGACATACCGGACCACTCACAGTCCATCATGGCTTCCGCTAACCCGAATTCACTTTTGTCTGTCGTTGATTGGCCTGCTCAGGGGATAACAATCCGAGTCAGAGTCGATAACCTCATCCGGTATGTGAATGTCACAAGAGAATTGATGCAAATACCTGACCTCAACCTCGTCCAAGGCGACGATCCCACTGTTCTGAAGCTGGATTATCCGGAAGGAGTCAAGTGTCTCGAGCTATACAAGGCTCAGGGATCTGAACAACTGTCACTCCGGCCTCTGGATGTCGAGCTCAAAGGCATCACGGGCATCTTTTACGGCCTCCAGCTCGACTACGAGAGCTTTGAGAACATCGTGCCGTGGTCAGGCAAGTTTGGAGGCACGAGTGACCGCATTTGTACCGCAGAACACCCCGCTCTCAAGAGTTACGGCGAGCTGATCATCAAGATATCCGAGCTGCCGGACAATTGGCCAGCCCCAGGTAACAGCCCCTTTGCCGTCCGAAAGAACTACGAGTCCAACACCGCTCTCGAGATCAGAATGCACCGCGCCATCGTAGAAACGGGCCTCGGCATCGCCCCTCTCATCTACGGCCTGGTGACCGAGCAGGGCCGGGGCGTCGTCGGCTTCATCATGGAGCGCATCGAAGGAGCTCGCAGCTTCCTAGAGCTGTCGAAGATGGAGGGGTACAAGATGACGGGCGAGGACAAGCAGGCCTGCCGCGATGCCCTCAAGAAACTACACGACAGCGGGTTCCTACACGGAGACATTCATCCAGGAAACGTGCTTCGCTGCCCAGACTGTAGTGTGAAGCTGATTGACTTTCAGGACACGACGAAGCTGATGGATAGCGGGGATCCGATGCTTGCTGCTTCGCAAGAAGATGAACGTATGATGAGTCTAGAATCATGGATGTAGAGCAGCGGACAATGAATGGAATAGGAATTGACTAGAATAAAGAGTAAATTGAGAGCCGGTATTTGATACCAGCTGACCATTATCGTGTTTGTTTATAATTTGATTTGTGGAAGCCAAGTTTTACACATTATTGGGCCCAAATCACATATATAAGAAAACATCAAGCAATCACTAGCATGATTAGACAGTACACATCACTAAAGAACATGACGTATTGAGACGAGAAATAATGCCACTGCTAGAGACTCGATCGAGTCATCATCATCGTTGTCATCACCTGTATTCCCCCTTTCGCCATCGCAACCTTTGTCGTAACTTTTCTCATCGTCGTTCCATCTGCTACCATCCTCATCGTAACCCTGCTCATCCCGGGGAGAGTCCCGAGAATCTTCACCATCCAAAACCATAGGTCCGGCTGGCGGGTGCTGTGCAATAATCACTTCTTTGAGGAACTCTGAGACGACGACGACGACGACGAGCCACTGGGAGCTGTGTAGGTGCTGCCTCCTCGGCCATTGTCGTAGTAAGTGCTGCCGTTCGGGTTCGAGTAGTAGTAGCTACCATCTCTGTGGAATTTCAGTCAGTCATGTGCTGGAAAGATGAGCTTAAGCTCGTTCCGACGAGACAACACTCACGAATTGGAGTAATGATAGTTGTTGCTGCTCGCGGTACCGCTTCCATAATCACGACTGCAATAATGGTTGCCCTGCAGTTTTGAATTGTATGGTCAGCGAGCGCCAAGAATCCGATTGGTTGAAGACACCAGGTTACTAACTTGGCTGTTGGTACCAGATGAGGTAATGTTGTACCCTTGGTCGTTGTTGGAAGGCATCTTTGCGATAGAAGCCGAATGAGAGTGATGAGTGTGTGGTAGTACTGAAGCGCAGAAAGGGTCCTGGGAGGGTGTTGAAAGTGTTTTGAGATGGACGAGAAGAAGATCCAATTGAAGTTCGGTCTATGTGCGCAGTGGTGGGCGGGAACATTTATAAGTAGAAGTGTGACTGGTTGCGTGCGGCAAGTACCGCCAGAGGTAAAACAGCTACAATCAGGGATCGGTGGTTTGGCGCAGGGCTGCTCGTTGGGAAACAGCCAACAAACTCCCTCAGTGACGTCAACTCATGCATAGATGGCACCATGATCGGATGGCAGCATACCTTCCTGTCTCCTCTATAACGGTCGCTATCGCGAGCACCTTCCCCGACCCGGATGAGATAAACCTTCCTGAACTTTGATCCCTTGATCCCAGAGTGTGATCGGCTCTTGGTTGGAGATCAGTGGCAGGAGGAATATCGAAATATCAGCGTTCGTGGGTCTTGTCTTCTCTTTTTCCTAGTATTTTCACATTCAATGGAGACCGATCGGTTGAGAAGTTTGGGTAATGATGTATTCGCAGATGCAACGAGTGATTGCTCCATGCCTGCTCTAAGAATCTAAACCCTATCCCCAATTATGATTAAGCAGCCAGTAAGTAGGATCCAGCATGAGCATAACAAGTCATTCATAAGTCGTTAATTTCGTATTCAGTTCCAAGCCACAGCCTCAAGCCACAGCCGCCATCTCGTATGGCTTCATGGAGATGCTCGAGGGCGTGCACTTGACCTCACGGTCCGAGTAGATCTCGCCAATCGTCCAGTTGGGGTTGGTGGTGGTCTCGTCGGTGCACTCCAGCGTCAGGTTGGCAGAGCCCCAGGCATTGAAACGAGAACTGACGACAAGGGTTAGCATTGGTATCGGCATTAGTCAAGAACCAAGACAAGAGACTTACGGCCACACTGGGTCCTCGTCGCTGCAGACCCAGGTCTGGTTGATGTTGAGCTGGCCGGTGGGACGGCTGAAGTCGAAGGTGGTCTGGGTGGTGGTGTTCTCGGGGCCGCCTGTGCACGTGTACGGGACGGTGCCGTAGAAGAAGTCGCTCAGCTGGTTGCTGGTGCCGCTGCATTGCACCTCGTACAGCAGGGCGGGGTTGGACAGGTTGAAGTTGACGTAGCCCCAGCTGTTCTGGTGGGCCGGGGTCGAGAAGATGTACGAGGCGTGATAGTCGAAGCCTTTCACCTCCCAGGCAAAGCCGTGGAAGGCGGCGGCCTGGCAGCCTTTGTTGTCGTCCCGTCTGCCAAGAGGCGAGGCAGCTGCCAGCGGCAGGAGGGCGGCAAGGGCAACGACGAAGGACTGCATTTTGATAGGGATATGCCGACAAGAAAGAATGCGAGTATTTCTGGTATGGAGCAAAGAATGCGAATGTCGAAGTGAAGGTAGGTTGAAGAATGGTGGTGGTGGTCAGAATGATGGGTGGAATACGTCAATGGCCATCGTGGAGACAAAGGCCTAGGTTATATACATTCCGAGGCCTGACACCTGAGGTACCGACGCTCACCCGTTCCTTCCTACGTCAATCACTAACGCCGTGGGGAGAACAAACAACTGGAGGCGGGACACGGCGAGTGACGTCGGCCATGGCGATCCTGAACCCCTCCAGCCCTCGTATCGGGATGGGGGCAACAGACGAGAAGTGGTGGCAGGTGGGGAAGAAAGCGGCATAAGGTTCCGTGCCAGCAAAAAAACCGAGCGGAGGGGTCGCCCAAAGGCCAAAGGGACCTGCTAAAGCTGCTAAGGCTGCTAGAGCTGCTAGAGCTGAACGGAATTGATCTGCCGGCCAGAGCGACCAATGACTGGCCATCAGGTCCGCCCTGGTCTCAACTCTCTAGCGGTGCTCAGTACCCCAGTACCCCCAAGTGCCAAGGTTTAGCCACCCCGCGGCCCCCTCCCCCTCCGAAGAAACGTTACACGGCAAAATTCTTTTTCCACACTGACGTTTGTTTGCTCGTTCCCGTGTCTTCTGTATCTCTCCAAGTCCATCGTGGCAGCTGGAACACGAGCACGGCGTCCTCAGCCGGCGCCTCTGATTCACTATTCTATTCTTAGTCTCGTATAGCCGGTCGAGTTGTCAAGTGACCTCCTCGAACGGGCCGACCAAGGGACTTCACGTCGCATCAACCCTCGCTGACCGCCCTCGGGTGGCTGGGTACGTGCATCAGCCTGTTGTCGACTATCGATTTCCCATGCCAGCGCATTCTCCATCATGCCGGGCAGCCGCCTCGGCAGCGACCGGACACGGAGCAACAACAAACGCTGCAAACGCTGCACACCCATCTTTACATGGGCATTCTGCTCACCCAGGGACTGGGCCACCAATCCGATGTCCTTCATGTCAATGCAAACATTCCGTAGTGCTTCCTGCTTGTCTGTGTGTTCGACTCGGTGGCAGCCGGAAGTCAACGCTGTGGTCCGGTGCCTGGTGCCTGACCCGATGTTTGGGTAACGGCGCGGGGCTTCGTCGTTTGGAAGACGCAGGTCCGACGATGTTACTGCTAGTGGTAATGGTAGTTTGGTCGGAATGATTCTCGACTCCCAGATGCCTCTTCGTTGTCTTGCCTGACTCGGCCGGGCAACTCTTCCCGCATGTCACGTCATGGAACTCCAGAGACCAAAGCCTAGATGCCTGATGCCCCCGCCAGTTAAGCCTTGATGCAGGATCCCGCTGAGGCCCCCGCACCCGGTGGACAGAGAGGTTGGCAGTTGGGTTTTCTTTGCCCCGAAGCCCCCAGCGCCATCAGCTCCACTGGTGATAAAGTTGAGTCTAGCTCGATGATCCTGGAGTCTATTTTGGTATTTTGTATGCACCCGATCTAGTGCTCCACACGCGCCCGTCTCTATGTACTACTAACTGAAGAGCCGCTCACCGCGCACCGCCCATCGCCGTCAACGAAACTTCACCTTCACTTTCAATTCGCGTAAAATTACCCCACGTAGCGGAAAACGATGCGTTATTTATTGAAATTTCCGACAACGGCTCAGGCCAGAGTCATGTATACCCTACGTACGGGGAGTTTGCGTCGCAACCTAGGACGAGCTAGCGATAGGATGGCCAACTGGCCGGTGGTACAGTATTATCAGCCCTGTACTGGCCAGTATGCGAGTTCCCGCTTAGCCATGCATTCCACGTCGAACCAGTATTTGTATGTCTGGGTCCGTTTCGTTGAAAAGCCTAGCCATGGCTTCCTGCAGATCAGGGAACCCTACGGCAGGCTCCGGTCTCTTCCAGCCTAGCTTGGTGGGCAGTCGCTCGTTCTCTGATGGAGGAACGTCAGCCAAGATCAACCATGGTAAATAACTAAAGAAAACTCACCAAACAGGTACTCCACTACGTTCTTGGGTGCCGTGAGGTTCACCCGCTCCCCGAGAAACATAAGGTAAGCTGCCGCCTCGCCAAGGCTGAAGGTCACGCCAGTCTGACTCAGCCCGAACTCCGGGTTCGTGGCGTTGGAGGTCCGGATGCGCGCCACCCGGGCTTTGGCCGCCATCGTGGTGTTGATGACGGGCCCGTGCCAGTAAGACTGCGTCTCGGCGAAGATGGTGGCGTTGAACTTGACCGGGGAGCCAAAGTAAGCATCTTGGCGACTGTGGACATAAGTTAGAGAGGGTGAGAAACCAACCACTGAAGTAGTCTTGCCGCCTGGTACTCGACGAGGATGAAGCATGATAAAAGTGAGTGCCCCCTTACCTGAAGCTGGCGTCGTGCTCTAGGACATTGTGGCGTGCCAGGTTGGCGAGCGACCAGACCGTCGCATTTGGTGTCGGGTTCGTCGTGACGGCCTGCTCGAAGAGGAACTGGCCAAGCTCCTCATCGATGTTCAGGGCGTCGCTGAGCGCCTTTTTGGTGATGGCAACATCGAAGTTCTTACCGTTATGTGGGAGGTAGTTATGACTGTTTCCAAAATCGATTCAGTACTGTTCAATTTTATACATGTAGACTCGGTGGCTCCAAGCACAGAGATCTGTCACCGTATAGAGCCTCGCTGCCCCGAAACGACGTCTAACTGAGGACGAATATATAGGCTGGGGTGGATTTACTTCGCCAAGCTGTTCAACATGGGGCATGGCCCTCGTACTAATTATCATAGTTAGCTACCAATACTCATACCTCCATATGATAAATTGAAGCGAGTGCCTTACCATCGCCAGGTCCAGGGGGTGCCCAATGAAGATGGGGATGCGCGTAGCTGGGGGCAGCCACCCAAAGGGTGATGAGGACAGAAAGGGACTTCATATTAATTTCGTGTGGATGTTAGCTAAGTATTGCACACAAGGCAATGGTTCACTCCACGGAAGCCAGAATGACAATGCCAGCTACACATATATATAGAGGCATATATGCCTACCGCGCATTATGCTATGCCGCGAGGCTCTCCCATCAGCCTGAGATATAATATTGATCTCCAATGGAACCTAACTACGTAGATGCTGTACAACCCCAAAATCCGCTCGTGAGGTAATTTCGCTGCCTGATTTATCCCAGTCTTCCAGTTCAAAAGCAAGTTGCCTAATTGCGTATTCCGGGTCGGCCGGGATTGGTCTGCGCCACGGGACACGACGCGATGCAAGCGCTGTTGGCCAATAGCGATGTCAGTATAAGCTATCACTGCTGACGGTGGCGTCCATGCCATGGTCGCTTTTGATTATCCAGGACTCCCCGCACATCTGATCTGTCTGAAGAATAAAAATCCCTCAGTTTCCTCAGCTCAAAAAGGGGATAGACCAAGATGCATTGCAACGGTCAGGCAGGGCGAAGCCGCATATCGTGTACGAACTGGCGAATCGGGGCATTCGCGTATGTAATATATAATATAACGCGCAACCGTTGAAGAACGACGCCAACGCACTGCAGACGGTAGTGTGATTCCATTCTACTATACCCGGACTGCGCCCGGATAACGGCTCATTATACGTCATCTAATCTCGATCCCCGTGTTGTTCATGGGATTTTTTTTTATCGGGAGCGAGTATCCCCTTTACCCGAGATGGAAGTTGCAGTAGAATGTCGACGCTTACTGGGCTGACACAAAACTTGGCGGAATCGTTCTAGAAGAATGTTCGGTGCCGATGAACAAAAGCTGACTGCATAAGCGAGCCCCAATGACTTGTTAATAACTCAATATTGAAACCCATTGCTGGTCAAGCAAACATGAAATCAGGTTACGTGAACAATAACTAATAGTCTTGGGTACCGCTTCTGATTGGAGATTCGAGAGTCACGAGCCGAAGAATTATATCATATTGATAAACTGTTGGTAGTGCCAAAGCTACAGCGAGCAAGTGATAAAGGGCTTGGTTTTGGTGTTGCCTGCTGCAGGCTTCATGCAGGGTCTAACACAGTACAGCGGATTGCAAGCCCCTTAGTATGGTGTGGCGGTCTACACAGGTGAGGGAAATGTTCTCAGTCGCTGTTAAACACATCGCGCGACATGTAGTCTTCAGACCTTGATGAAATCCACTCCATCGATAGCTGGATCACTCCAAGGGGCAGGGGATCCCGAATCCCCTGACCCGCGAGTTACATGGAACAGATGCAGCTTCCCAGTGGCCGCGTCATAAAGCATGGAATGTGGAATACGAGCTTCGGCCAAAAACGGAGAAGTTCCTGGCTGACAGATTCTGGATCCAATTCCAAAAAAGGAAAAAACGAGGAGATTTGTTGGCGACTGCATGTTATGTGGCATTGCCATCACTGCATTACCATCATGCGTAAACCGACTACAAGTGTCAAAGGACTATTCCACCCCATCTCAAACCTCCCAGCACTGCTCAAGTCTTGCTACCAGACGTATTCGAAATTGTCTTCCACAAGAGATGGATGCCCGGGGCGCGATGATGATCACCTGCAATATCCACCAGCGGCTAAACCATTGCGGCTGTATGAGGGGGATCATATGTCCCGTTGCTCTGGTATGCTATCAGTCTTGCTGACTTTGTCAAGCCTTTTCAACTTGGCCAATCGCTCCAAGACAAAGGAAAGAAAACCTGAACAAATGGCAAATCAAGTCGAGAAAATATGGTAGCACGAGCACTACACTATGGTCTATCTAAATTAGTAGCTATCGTACGTAGTGGAACCTGAGTCTCCGTTCGTATCCTACCCCTGAATCCGTCGCCAGAACTAGACTTACCCATCCAGATCCACCCCATCTATCTATAAGATCAGCGATAAGAGCCCATTCTTTCAATCAGGCAGTATATCATGCCATATTCATTGGTTTGGTGGTGTAGTTGGTTATCACGTCAGTCTAACACACTGAAGGTCCTGGGATCGAGCCCCAGCCGAATCATGTATAAACGAGCTCCCTCATGGAGCTTCCTTTTTGCCATTTTTCTGTCGAGAATGAGTGGTTGGAGACGGACTTGAATCGATCTACATGTTTTCGTGTTAGTCTATTACGCTGACGGTTCTGTGGTCGAGCCCCAGTTGAGCTATGAAACTTCCTTGCCGTACATACCTGTTCCGCATCCTGCCTCCGTTCTCGGAATTCTTCGACGACGCCTCCCCATGCATTGGAAGGAATATTGCTGGAGGCATCGATATTGATGCTCTTGGTGGCATCGCAAACTGCGTACAGCATGTTGCTGAACCGAATTAGACCGGCAATAGAGCAAAGGTCGAGATAAGACGCGAAACGCTCCAGCACCGCCCTTCCAAGCCCCGTGTCGGGCATTCAGCCTCTGATTGCCCCTTTGCGCTCAAGATAATATGTCCCCATGGGGAAGGGCTTATAGAGGGACAGAAGTCAGTTGATACCCCTGCATAACCTACAGAGCTGGGTATGATGGCGTGAAGATGCCTAATAAGTCACATGAGGCGTCTTACATATTTCGCTCCCTAGAGTCCAGCTGAGATGTCCGATGAAGTCGACAAGAGCGAGGCGGCGTTCTGCAGCTGTGAAAAGCGGAATACTTTTATTCATGTCACGGAACTAGTGTGGGATGGGTTTCTATTGATGTTCAAGTCCTAATCAATCCGTGTATCATCGACCAGTTATTGTGATGACCTCTTTAGATGGGGACATGCGGTTTCTCCAATCCGATTAAGTGATGATGCACTCAAGATTTGGTCGGCTCAGGACTGTCCCCAAAGCACTTGGCCATCATCGCGGGCGGATAGCGAGCCCCTTGGAGCCACCCACGCTTTCAATGGCCTTCCGGATTTTGGTCTCGTCGTCCTTGCTCAGCTGGACCTCAGCCGCCCCTGCGTTCTCTTCCAGGTACTTGACCCGCTTGGTTCCGGGGATGGGGATGAAGTCTATCGTACCCGCTCGTTAGTCAAGAAGCTCAAATGGAGAAATGTAGATTACGTGGTCTGAACGGTAGAATGGAAGGAGTTATCGTGTAGCGAGTAGGGCAACGAATAGATGGACTTCAGTGGTGACTAACCTTCGCCCTGCGCCAAGACCCACGCCAATGTCAATTGGCCCGCCGTGCAACCCTTCTCCTTCGCGACGCCCGCGAGCGTCTCGACGAGCTTGAGGTTATCCGCAAAGTGCTCTTCGGAGAAGCGTGGGTGATTCACCCGCGCATCCTTCTCGTCGAAGTCGTCTCGGCTCTTTATGGTGCCCGTCAGGAACCCGCGACCGAGAGGCGAGTACGCGACGATCGTGACGCCGAGCTCGCGGGCCGCCTTGAGGAAGCCGGTCTGGTCGCTCTCGATCTCAAGCGCGAAGGGCGAGTACTCCATCTGCGCCGCGGCGAGTGGGTGGACGGCGCAGGCGCGCCGCAGGGTGCGGGCCGAGCACTCGCTGAGGCCGAGGTGGCGGATCTTGCCCTCGGCCTTCAGCTCGGCCATGGCCTTGACCGTGTCCTCGATGGGCGTGGCCGGGTCGACGCGGTGCTGGTAGTACAGGTCGATGCGGTCCGTCTGCAGGCGGGCGAGGGAGTCGCGGACGGCCTGCTTGACGTAGGCCGGGTCGCCGCGGACCTTGAGCTCGCCGTCCTCGAAGTAGTTGGCGAATTTGGACGCCAGGAATATTTCGTCGCGACGGCCCGTCTCGGCGAACCATCGGCCCAGCAGCTTCTCGTTGGTGAAGGGCCCGTAGATATCCGACGTGTCCCAGAAGGTGATGCCCATGTCGGCGGCGCGTGTCAGCGTCTTGAACGACTCGGCGTCGTCGTAGCCGCCGTTGGACGTGTAGCCGAACGACATGCCCATACAGCCCAGGCCGAGGGCGGAGACGGAGTCGCCACCGATCTTGCGTTGGGGGAATGTGGAAGCCATTGTGTTGTTGATATCTGGAGAAGGTGTCGTAGGAATGTCTTTGAGGCTTCAATTGGCATCAAGATGGAAATGGGCTGGCTGTGATCAATCAAGTCGTATGAGGATTGATATATCAATGACTGAGGGGTCTTCTCGACGATAGCTGCCTTTAAATCCATTATCACCGGCGGGGGCCGTTGCGGGCTGCGGGCAGGTGGAGTCAAACCCCATACATAAACCCGGATGGCGTCACGCACGTAGCAAATGATTGTCATAGCTTTCCAAGACGGATCGGTCGTTCGCGTTCGCGTTCCGGACTTCGGACTTAAAAGTCGAAGTCATTGTCATCAGATAGAATTATTAATACATTATAATATGCAACGCTGGCTACTGGTACATCGGCCGTTCTCTCCCATTATCTCGTTATAGCACTCTTGCCTAGAGACGATCCCCGAGCCCTCTCTTATTTGGAGAGCAGCTCGACCACGGCCTTGTAGGCGTCCTTCTGCTTGTACTGACGGTCGAACAGAAGGGGCGAGTCGTTGGGGAGCCACGAGTTGGCATCGCTCACACCCCAGGTGGTAATTCCGACGCACATGTCGATGGCCAGGCAGGCGCTGAAGACCTTGGTGTACTCATCGGCGGGCGCGTTCAGGATGTCAAGCTCGGTAATGGCAAGCTCGGTGACACCGGACTTGGACAGGAGCTCCATACCAGCCTGCATCTCAGCAGCGCTGGGGTTGCCACCGCCCAGGTGACCCTGCAGACCAATACCGTCGATGGGGATGCCGGCGGCGAGCCACTTCTTGACGTAGTTGTTGAGACCGGTGACCTTGGTGCCCGAGGCAGACTCCAGGTGGTACTCGTTGATGTAGAGCTTCGCCTCGGGGTCGGCCTTGCGAGCGGCCTCAAAGGCGATGCGGACAAAGTCCTCGCCGAGAACCTTCATGAAGACCATATCCTTACGGATGGTACCGTCCTCCTCGAAGATCTCGTTGACGACATCCTATCAACATGTTAGCGTGTGTGGTTGGAACAAGGTGGACTGTTGGGAACCGAGTCCCGGGAATGTGACTTACCCAAGCCTTGATCTGGCCCTTGTAGCGGCCGACCACCTTGGCGATGTGGTTCTGAAGCACCTGGGTGAGCTCGGCCTTGTCGGTGATGGACTTGACCCATTGCGGGAGCTGTTGGTACCACAGCAGGGTGTGTCCGCGGACGATCTTGTTGTTCTCCGTGGCGTACTTGACCAGGGCATCGGAGCCAGTGAAGCTGAAGGAGCCCTTTTGGGGCTCAATGGCATCCCACTTCATCGAGTTCTCGGGCGTCACCTGGCCAAAGTCGGACTTCATCAGGGCGGCGACCTGCTTGATGGACAGAGAGCCCTGGTCGGCCGAGGTGCCGAAGTACTGCTTGCCCTTGGCCTTGAACAGAGCGTCGATGCCGGAGCCGGCAGGGGCCTTGGAGGGGTGGCCGAGGGCACGGCCGAAGTAGCAGTCGTCGCAGGGACGTCGGAAGTAGGCACGGCGGTGGCGGTGGTAGAGACCGGGGCCGAGACCGTGGCGGACGCAGAGGCAGTCGGCACGACGGCGCTCGAGCTACCGGGACGGTGCTTGCAGCGCGAGGCCGCGGCACCCGTGGCAAGAAGGTAGATAATCGTGGAGGCCTTCATGTTGAAGGATGGCTTGTGGAATATATTATGAGGTGGGTAAAGGAATGTGACGATTAGCAACAGTAAATTACTGGCCAGACAATGGATGGATATCCGTAGTGATTGACGATAGTGAGATAGAAAGATCGAGTTTAACGATAGTAAGTCAGCCTAGATGAACCGATAGAATGGACTGGCCGCGACGAAGAGAAAGAGGCTAGAGAGAGGGAGAGATAGCTCCTAATGCTGACGCCGGCCGACTCCCACGGTATATAAACCAACACCAACACAGCTGGCCAGTTGCTGTTGCCCTTTTAGGCGGCTCCCGGACTTCAACCTCCAAATCCATAAGTAGCAACACTGGTGGGCCTGGCGGCCACGAGCTGCCCCATTGGGGGCGCCGAGCAGGCATTTGCAGAATCATCATCCTTGCCATAGACCCGAACCAGCCGCATGCCGTTCTCCATCCACACAAAATGGAAGCCTGGTACCGGCCTGGGCCTCCCTCCCCCAGCTGGGGCTATTCTGTGAGAGGCTCAAGGCTCTTGGGTCTCTCTTCGTCGAGATTCGCTCCCCACGCGGTACGAGCAATTGAATTGCAGATGTTGTATTTATTGAGTCTGGTAATTGCCGGGGACCATGTGGACAGTCATGGCCGGAATGGAGAATAGGATGGCGGAGATTCGTTATCCATTCGTTCAGGTAGAGCTGGCAGACGTTCGTCTGATTGCCGTGCAACCGGCTCAATTAGCAACCGTTAGCGACCGTTAGCGACAAGCGACAAGCGACTGGGGCGAGAAGAAAAAGAAGGCTTTTTACTTGCTCGTCCTTCATCTACTGCCATACACAAGCAGCCATCACCCAAGTTGACATGTTTCAGGCGGAACCAAAGAAAACGGTGTTGTGCTGGCAGCTGGTCACGCAATTGGTTGACAGGTAGGATGCTTCCCACCCGTTTTCGCGCTCGGCAAACAGGAACAGGGTCGCAGTGGTGGTGGCTCTTGGAGGCTCAGGGTGGTGGTGATTACTGGTGATGCACACCCACCCTGTCGCGGGCAATATGAAAACATCGAAGATCATTGGCACGCTAACGGAAAACCCTCGAGCCCTCAGCAGACCCTCTGCTGAGCGGCCCGCTCTTTCAGGGGAGTCAACCAGGAACGGCCAATAACAGGCCGATTTTGACAGGCGGATCCCTCCAGTTGGTCCCTGACACCCACTGTAAGTGCGCACTAATTGATTGACATCTCATCGTCTTCATCGTGTTGTGCCTGACATGAGTAGCGTATGTACTAACTACACTGATACATAGCTGTAGATGCATGATCGAATGGATGGAAATCTAGAACAGCAGGAGAAGACCGAACGGACAACGCAAACTCGGAGTCATGCTCATGCAGGCGGAGCGCGAACGCAGGCAGTACGTTGCAGGTTGTCATGCGGCTTCGTCACTCTGTTCTAGACGAAACAAAAACCCGTCGTGGTGGTCAGATCCGTCTGGGTCCCTCCTCACTGCGCCTCTGCGTGGGTGGGTTTGCACCTGGAAATGGACAACACCCACACGTAACCGCTTCATGCAAGACCAACCATCACACGGGATGCACGTTGTCGGCGCATATTACCTCTCAAATATATACCTGCCGTGCTTCACCTCCTTTTCTCTGCTTGTACCGATTCCTTGATTTCTCTCCCAGATTTCTTGTTTGGCGAGAGGCAAGCCAGCAAGAAGCAATGCTGACTGACTCTGGGGTGGGGAACCAACGTCGATCCGCATCCTCCCCGGCGCCTGCGCCCTGGTTCTCAACCCTGACCAGATCACCATCGATATTTTGGGCCCTTTCTGAGATTGTGCATTTGCGAGTCGCCTGGTCGCTTACACGTAGTCCCCTGCCAGCAAGGCGGATTGCATCCCAAGTACGTTTTGGCATACGAGCTGTTGCCAAGTGTCAGCTCGTTTGTCATTCCTGAAATGAAGCTTACCCCTTTTTCGCACCAGGCGGATGAATCTATCATATCGAAACGCGATGATGTCAAATAAGACGCCGCGCATCCTATCCACTTGTCATTATTTTGTATAAAGGTCGAGCCGGTGCAAGCTGCCAGTTGATGGTTACATTGAGATATTCATTGCTTTTGCGCTTCTCGCTGATATGTCATGACGGCAGTGGCTCAATTGACACGAACCCCCATTCATCCGCAATACGACCTCCCGGCAGAAGAGCTTGCACAGCGCCGAGTTCTCTGTGGTATAAACGTAGATACGCGCAGATTGAAGGACACTCCATCTTGGCCCGAAGTCCGATCCACCATATGCTACGGCCGGCCTTGCGATACCACAGGTACATCAACAGGAGGGCGACGGGGTCCTTGGCCCTGAGAAGAGATTCGAAGGGTCCATGTATGCTGCGTGTGAAGAGTTCCGTCAGGCCTATGGTAACTTGGGCATCTGGGACATTCTGGACTCGGGATAGCGCGTAGGCGGCATGGAAATATGGATTGGTTTCCGCCGTAGACCAAGCATCAAGACCGCAGACTGTGGCCAAGGGCTCCGGCAAGTTTTCTATGCTGTTGTCTGGCAAGGGGGCAAGCAGGCAGGCATACGTCGGCGCCATGATGTTGAATATGCTGTCCGGTCGTAGCGGATTGGCAACTCCCCACAGTGACATTTTCCCCTTATGGATACGCAGCCAGTCCAAGCCAGATGGGTCAGAAGTTGTTAGAGGCCATGACTCTTCTGGTGTATTGGCATCAGGGGATGAGAATGCCAGTACGGCCAGAGCGGCTGCCGTCCCCCAGATGGGATCTCTATCCTTCGCGCCGATCGGCTGCTTCAGGCATTTGTTGAAGAGAGCCGTACCCTTGGACCAGTGATAATACTCTTCTATGGTTGGACGAGAGTCCCAAGAGTTGCTCAGGTGACGATCGTATGCAAGGGCCACCGCTATAGAAGCGTGCATCAAGTAAGGATTCTGTTGAATGATGCGATAAGGAGGTTAGGTTTTGGGATGGATCGCGGGTAGATTTTGCAGCTTACGTGAAAGGCTAGAACAAGAAGTTTTTGGTTAACTTGTATCATATTAGGGTCGCCTGGAGTGATGAGGCTTCGTCCTAGATATCGAGCAACAAACTCTTGGCACTTGGCGTCTAAGTGGAAAGAGGTCGATGCGTCAGACGCCCAGATAGCGCTGGTAGGGGGTGGTCGAAGTCTTCGTCGAACAGCTGATGTTGGTCTAAACACATCATCGGCGAGGGGATGAAGGTCCCCAACGCCAGAAACGAAGTTACAGGCAACCCCGAATGAGCTGCACATCGTGCATCGTGGTTTGCTCTCGTCACACTGCGAAGACCCAGGGGTAGGGGGTCCAATCAGCTACTGAGGACCGTACTATTATGCTTGGAATGACAATCAGAAACACTACCCACCTTGAGTTTCCTTAGCTTGCAGTTCCGGCATCCAAATCTAGACCTCCGCTGGGTCTTTGGCCTTCGAAGTGCATTGGGACCTTCCGGTGACATGTTATGCGAGGTTTCCTGCAATGGGGTGGGATTCTCCGGCATTCAACGGAGTTATGCGCTTGCGAGGGGCTTAGCTGTGGCCCGGCTGTCGGATCCGAGTTCCCGATGATGATAAGATGCTCAAACATACTTCGCCCAACGAGAAAGAAAAGGAAGAAGACGACGAAGGATGGTAGAGGGCGTCATGGTTGAGGTCGACTCGGCCCCACAGCACTAACTCCGAGCAGCTTGGGTCTAGCCGTTTTTTGGATAACGGAGCTTTTCAGGCTAGCCACTATTCGGATGCAATGGCCTCTGATTGGTCGGCGGTTGCCAGCTTGTGGACTAAGACGCAAGATCGTATATGACGGGACGCGGCTCTCGTATGAATATTATAAATCTCATACTCACTCTATCAAGCGTAGATACAATGGGGACTTTCGTGTCTATATAAAGAGAGAAACAGCCCCTATATGCCTGAGCAAGATTCACTATTGCGTTGTCTATAATTATCCCTATATCCCAGAAACGTTTTTATGAGCCTTGAGACTTCCCATAAGTTGTTAAAACCAGTGTCGCTTTTACAAGGGTCTCTCTCATAATGGCCACCCACCTCGCAGCTATAGTTCCTGTCAAGGGCCAACCCCTCGAACTCCAGACCCGTGCCACCCCGAAACCGGGCCCCGGCGAGCTCCTCCTGCTCGTCAAGTCCGTCGCTCTCAACCCGGCCGACGGCCTGATGCGCGAACACGGCCTCTTCACGCCGAAATTCCCCACTGTTATCGGCTTCGACGCGGCGGGCCTGGTCCTCGAGGTGGGCGACGGCGTGCCCACGTGTCCCGTCGATGATCGCGACGCCCCGTCAGGCCTGTTCTTCGTGCCGGGCGTCACTCGCGTGGCCGCCCACTCGGAGAGATACTGGCGTTCCTGCAACCCGGACTACGGTGTCTTTCAGGAGCGTTGCCTCGTCCCTTGGCAGCACGCCGTGGCCCTGCCGGATGGCGACAATCAATTGTCTTGGAACCAGGCGGCGACCCTGCCCGTGGCCGTCGTCGTGGCTATGAACGCGTGGGGTACTATGGGGTTCCGTGTGCCTACCCCTACTTCAACACCTACTACCACCAGTGCCGAAAAGAAGAAGCGTGAAGCCCTTCTGATATGGGGTGCCTCCTCCAGTGTCGGCACCATGGGCGTGCAGACCGCCCGGCTGATCCAAGAAGACCTGGAATCACCCGTCGCGGCCGTTTACGCCACATCGGGGCCAGCGAATCAAACCTACGTGGGCTCACTAGGCGCGGACCGCGTCTTCGACTACAACGACCCCAGGGTGGTCGAGGCGATCGTCTCGGCGGCCCGAGAAGATGGGTTGGTAGTCCGGCACTGCTTCCTCGCCATGGGACAGATAGCACTTTGCCAGGCCGTGGTCAAGGCCTTCCTCAAGGACAACAACGACGAGGAAGGACATGTGGAGAAAAGGACGGAGTCCGTTATAGGATCGGCGCCTCCTTTGCCGGCGGACGTGGGTGTCGTGGATGGTGTGGAGACCGTCTTTCTGATACCATCGACGGAGGAGAAGGTGAGGTTGGAGCAGTTTCAATTCTGGATGGGGACGTGGTTGAGGAGGAGCCTTGTAAAGGGGTCCGTCAGGCCAAGCCCAGAGCCAAGGGTTGTGGGAAAAGGGCTGGGGACCATCAATGCCGGATTGAACATGGTGCTTCAAGGGGTGAGTTGTGCTAAGTTGGTCGTGGAGATTGGTAGTTAAGGGCTTTTGGCAGTATTCGTATGTCGCCTAGAGGCCAATAATAACTTTTAGTTCGTGGAAAGGAGTGCATAAAGCCAGAACGCAAAGGGCCATTGTTTACTCGATTATAATGTCTGTCACTGCCATCGCCAAGGACTCCTCGTCCGGGATTTTCGTCCAGGCGAAGACGCCATACCAATGCCACGTCTCACCATCCTAAGACCATATAATCGCATATCCCTTGCGTTGGGACTCCGTAGCGTCGGCGACCGGCCGGCCTTGATAGGACTCGGCGCTGTTCTAGACCGCAGCATCAAGTAGCGCGGCGTGGGCCACCCGCAAGCAAGGATTGCCGTAAAGTCGTATCGAAGTCTGCCGTACACCTTTTGGTTGTCCGCCTCGGACCGGACGCGGTAGAGGAGCCACTCACCCCGCAGACCGTCGTCGGCGATCATAGCAGCTCTGCTCCCAGTCCCGTCGGACAGTAGAATACGGGGGTCCTATCTGTGCTGATGTCCGGGATTTCCTGATGGCCACTCCCACCACCGCATGTAAAACGTTTCCGGGGCTCACGAAAAGCCGGGAATGCGGCGCAGGCGTTTGATGGTGGAGACGAGGAACCCAGTACGTATCTGCTGTCCAACCATAGATTTCCAGAAGTCGACTGCAGTTGTTTGGGGCGGCATGTTGGTTATCAGCGACCAGACTACCATTTCGTCGCCAGTGCGCGTCGCGTGGCGATAGGTGAGAGCCGCAGCCGCCGCGTTAAGGCCCCGCGATGGGGGGTCCCCAGCATCGCCGGCTACAGGCAATAAATGTTGGGCGGCTAGGAGCAGTGAGGTCATGTCAATATTGCGCTCATCATACAGTCGGCGGAGACATGGCTGGAGCGGTAGGGTATGCCCGTCCTGGCAAAGGAGGTGTAGGTTGCCGCAGCTCTAGAGTGCCTCGAGCATTGTCCACGCTCGAACATTCCAATCGCACACAAGAAATGTGGTGATAATAGATTCAAGAAGTAGGATTGGGATGTTGGATGACTTGTACGGGGTCACTCTATCATTTCCCCCTGGGCAGGGGCAAGATGCCCATTATGTCCCGGTCTGTTATAAGTGCAATCCTCGCCCGGAAGAAAACTTCATTGGTGTTATGAGTGGCCTCCCGTCATCTGGTGTGGTCTTCGGGGATTGACATTGTATCAATCCAGTACGAATCGCAGCCCATGCGAGTTGCGATAACGAAGCCCAGGGTAAGATTCCCAGGGGTCATTGCCAAAGCATCTGGGCTTTCTGTGGTCATGTAAATTGCGGAATCTAAAAAATAGCTACCTGAAGTCCAAGGCTAAGGATGATCGATGACATCGCAACAGCCGAAATGCCCAATTGCACATGTAACGCGGAATGTTGATGTTGGTCCTCGTGTATAACCCTCTGCGCCTGTTGACTCGAGATTGGTTTTGAGCATCAGAAACTGGTCCCACGCGGTGTCATAGCCACTGTAACATGGTACACCACTATATACTATAGAATAAGTTGGAACACAAAAGCATGTGCTGTAGACGTGAGCACGAAGGCTCTCTTCGGCGTCGTCGAGAATGGCCGCATCCATCAAACCCCAGTCTGCGAGTTCAGAAAGGATGTTGACCAGATCTTGAAGGCACGACACGACTAAGAGACAACCATGTAAGCTAGCAGCAACAGATAGGGTCATACGAGCTCTGAAGTGTTAGGAATAAAAGGACAAGATGGTTCCATATCTTGGGCCTCGTCGTGCCCAAATGCGTCCGAGATCATATGATGTGAATGTTGTCCAAGCTTCTGAAGGAAGCCGAAGACTTTGGTGAGACACGTCTCCTTGTACATGTCAAAGTTGGGAGAAAACTCCAGGATAAAGCTCCTGGCCATCACATTGTCAAGTTGTCGCTCCCAGAGCACATCTGGACAGCCATCCATAGCATCAACCAGCCGTTCCCGCAGTCGGCCAAAACTTTCTGTGTGGTCTTTCCGTCATATTCAAAGCACCAGTACACATCATCATCGACCAATACTCTGCTGCGTTGATCTTCATCATGTGTAATATACCCGGTATTGAACGGGATCAGAATATTTTGAAGCAACATAATGGCGACGCAGTCGGTATTGCCATAAGGTGATTGCGTCACACACTAGAAATGCCGGTGGACAGTGATTGGGGGCGGAATGAATGCGAGGAACCATGAGCAAATAGATAGGCGGCATCACTTGCTCACGTGAAAAACACCTGCAAAGTCCTTAACTCGAGGCTGATGGATGCTGTCTCGGAGAATGCCGTCGGACCAGGCAATACAGGAAAACCCACACCTTTCAGGCAAGCACGGGGTAGGGAAGTGTTGTTCTTATCGCAGGGCTCAAAACTTGGCGGTTTTGAGGCGGACCCCAATGCAGGCTTTCTCAGTGGACACTTCGGAATGGAAAGCGGAGCGTGTTTGGAGAAAGACTTGGAGATTCGCGAGTTGGCCATCGCAACAATCTTGCCAAGTCCGATCAGATTCATCGAGGGGTCAAAGATCGGAACACTCAATCGGCGTGCATTGTTCACGGAGAGAAAAAGGAATCTCAACTCGATCATTTCATCGTCGCGCCTGTCCGACGGGACCCTTCTCTTGCATTTTGTCTCATCTCCAGTCATCGCACTCGAAATGGAGCCGGCGCTGGTGACGTTTAGGCGCCAAGAGGACGCTAGAACAGCTGGCAAGGCTACGAATCAAACGGGCGTTCGTTGGATTTGTGGTTTTGCACAGCTTGTCGCGCCTGCACCGGCTGGCCATGTGCAGAGTGTCTTGGGCGTCTTGGGTGTCTTGTTTTGATGCTCCCCACCGAAAGCAGCCAAACCCCCCACCCATTCTCCTGTCGACAGGCTAATTTGGCTCCCGGTTGCTGTAGTGAAGGCGCTAAAGCCACTTCAAGCAACAGAAAAGCACGGTGTACAACAACACAAAATGTGAGCTGAAGACCCCGTAATCTGCGTATCCAGCGTGAAATGACGACGGGCTGCAACCATCCAGTTTTGGTACTAAGACCCCCCCCAGACCAGACGAGACATATCGAAAACACCTTCTGTCTGCTTTTACACACATCATCGTATTGGCTTTGCAGCTTTTTTTTTGTTTCTACTTCTTCCACTTTCCTTGAGCCGATTTATCTGGGCGACAGCTTGCTACCGAGTAGAATCACAACAATAACGACATCAGCCTTTTCTTCCCCCACAATCGATGCACACGACTCCCAGCCAACATGTCAATGCCGGACCCGGGGGCTTCATCCATCACAGTCGCTGGTAAGTGCCCCGAGCAGCGAGGCTTCGGATGCAGCCGAATCGCAACGACGTAAACATGGATTGACACGCCACCAGTGCGAGTGCGGCCCTTCACCATAAGGGAAGCAGCACAGCTGCATCGGAGTGACGATGGCACAGTATTTCTTGGAGATGGCTCGTTAGCAGGCGTCCCCACACCCAAACTCAAGCAGAGCGGCATCAGACCCGTCATCAAGGTCGTTGACGACAGGTGCTTGTGAGTATTGCCTACATATGCCCATGACCCCCTTCAGAGTAAGAGGAAGACGGTCAAGACTGACAGTGGTGCCTTTGCAGAGTATTCGACCCCCCGAAGACAACCCCGTCCAGAAGTTCTCGAGATCGGTAGTCCCCAATGGCAAGAAAGTCAAGGATCAGGTCTTCGCATTCGACCGCGTCTTTGACGACAACACCACACAATCCGAAGTCTACGAAGGCACGACCAAGAACCTGTTGGACAGTGTGCTCGACGGCTACAATGCCACCGTCTTCGCATACGGCGCCACTGGATGCGGCAAAACACATACCATCACCGGCACGACCCAAATGCCGGGCATCATCTTTCTCACCATGCAGGAATTGTTTGAGAAGATCAGCGAGAGGAGCGACGAGAAGCACACCGAGATAACCTTGTCCTACCTGGAAATCTACAACGAGACAATTCGAGACCTGTTGGTCCCTGGCGGCAGCAAACAAGGCTTGATGCTGAGAGAGGATGCCAACGCAGGCGTGACCGTCTCGGGCCTGACGAGCCATCACCCGAAGGACGTGCAAGAGGTAATGGATATGATCGTGCAGGGAAACGAATGGCGTACAGTATCTCCTACAGAAGCCAATGCGACTTCATCACGATCGCACGCCGTCCTCCAGATCAACGTGGCCCAGAAAGACCGAAACGCCGCTGTGAACGAACCCCATACCATGGCCACACTCAGCATCATCGATCTTGCCGGAAGCGAACGAGCCAGCGCGACCAAAAACCGTGGCGAGCGCCTATTGGAAGGCGCCAACATCAACAAGTCCCTTCTCGCTCTTGGCAGCTGTATCAACGCCCTCTGCGATCCTCGCAAGAAAAATCACGTCCCGTACCGAAACAGCAAACTGACGCGTCTGCTCAAGTTCTCCCTCGGAGGCAACTGCAAGACGGTGATGATTGTGTGTGTCAGCCCCTCGAGTGTGCATTTCGACGAGACCCAAAACACCCTGCGCTATGCCAACCGCGCCAAGAACATCCAAACCAAGGTGACGAGGAATGTATTCAACGTCAACCGTCACGTCAAGGACTTCTTGGTCAAGATTGACGAGCAAATGGCTATGATCAACGACCTCAGAGCTCAGCAAAAGGATGCCGAGAAGATCTGCTTTGCCAAGTTCCAGAAACAGCTCGAGAAGAGGGACGTGTCGGCCCGAGAAGGCATACAGCGAATTCGCCTTGCTTACGAAAACTCAGCTACGGAAAGACAAGATAAGGTCAACCACCTGAAGAAACTTCGATGCATCGAGAGGCGAATCGGTCTTCTATCCTCCTGGATAGCGGCCTTTGACACCGTCTGCGACGCCAAGGAGGACGAGGAGTGCATGCCAGCCAACCTGGCGGCGATGCGAAAGACGGCGCAAGGAATCCTGCTTGAGCTCGAGAACAGCCGGCACCACCTGCATCAGAAGCTGGAGAAGACGAATTGGGAGCGTGCTATCGACACAGCTCTGCAACACAGCATCACCCAGCTCCCAACAAGCAACGGCAACGCCGATACTGGCGAGGTGTCGAGATTGCAGCGCGAGGCCGAGCTTCTCAAGTCAAACTTTGCCCGTGACTCGTACCGCGAAGTGTTGGAGCAGGACAAGGCCGGAGACGCCGGTATGATGCAAGTTCTGCTCACAGCACAGTTCGAGATCATGGCTTCGCTATCCGAGACGATGCATATGGATGAACAGGAGGCTATTACCCACGCGAAGTCCATCATCAACCGTCTACTAGATACTGGCTTCTCGGCTGCTTCGCATATAGTCAAGCCGGAGGGCGGCAAGATGCCTGTGGAGAGGTTTTCCCCGTCCAAACGTGGAACGCCCAAGCGCAAGAAGGCGGCCAACGCGATGTCAGATCTCGGCAACCCTATCCCCATCCCAGCTTTAACAGCCGTCATCGAAGAGCAGCCTTCTCCAGTCAGGAGGTCACCGCGACGTCGCAAGGCGGTTAATCCTGGAAAGGGCGTATCTTTCACTCCCGTGAAGAAAAAGGCACCACGCGGAGTGCGATGGCGAGATGATGATAGTGAACAAGGCACTCTGGCCGACTTCGAGAAGACGCCTAAGAAGTTTGACATCAGCCCGGAGCAGCCGTCGCCCGAGAAGAGTATTCCTCCTCCCGTTGCCTCGGCTTACCTGGAGAGCCTGTCTACCGATGATAAGAACGGGTCTGCCGATGACTCCAGCCCCTCCCTGCTCGGACCTGAGATCTCATCATTGCCCCTCGCAAAACCTAACCGGTTTCAAGCGGGCTTCTTGTCAAAGACTCGGACCTCCAGCATCGGCACACTCGGTGGCTCGCCAGTAGCCCCGAAGTTGTCGTTGAGCTTGGCCCCTTCTGTTGACGGCCGGACCAGTCCGCTTCGGGATCTCTCGCAATCTGCTAACATCATTTCGCCCCCGAATTACCGTCGCACATCCGTCTCGCCAAAGCCTTCCTTACTCCCCCACACCTTCGTTCGTGACCAGCTCACCGTCGAACAATGAGAACCGCCCGCCCTCCAACGCTAATTCCGATTCGGAGACCAGCGCTCTCATCGACACAACCAAGCTCCGATCGGCTCTCCATGCCACCAAGCGCCGTGACCGTCTCTCGATCGGCCCCACCTCAAACGCGAGGCGCGTGTCCTCAATCGGGTCTCTGTCTGGCTCCTCCAGCAAGCCCACGGGCGCGTACACGGGGCCCCTGGCCTCGGCCACGAATGGCATCAGCCGGCTGCGGCGCGGCAGTGCCGAGCACCGTAGGAGCCCGCCCATCACGTGCTCGCCCACCGACATGAGCCAAAGCAGTAGGGATAGAGCCTTTACGCCCGGCCAGGCGCGGCGTATGGGCTTCAGCAGCAGCCTGCGTGGGGCGGCGGCGGCAACGAGAAGGGACACGGCGGCAGCCCCAATAGCGAGAAGACGGGCCGCGGCGGCCGGGAGCGGGATGCGTCCGTCGACGCCAACAAGAGCCGTAGGATCACTATTGGTGGTGGCTCCTCAATGCTGGCGGGAGCGGCACGCAAGGACCGTGGCGGCGTCATCTGGCGGTAATGGTGACTTTCCAGGTACATATACCCCCGTCACTGTTAGTGTGTAATGGTTGTAACGAATGGATTGGCGTTTTTACTCTGTGTACAATCTTGGTGCTGTTTTTCGGGCTTGTCCAAATTGTATGGATGGCGGTCTTTCCCCTTTCCTCTTCAAGGTTAGAGAACTGGTTGGTGTTGGAACTTTGCATGGAGTTGCCGGCTTTTCTATAATCTTTGTACTCCTCTTTTGAGGTTCCCACGCTTTTTCGTGTTTGGTGGCAGACACATTGCGTATACCGCTGGTTGTCATTGTCGTCATCTTCAATGTCATTGTCGATACCAATCCATTGGAGTGGCTGTTCATATTTTACTACTTCCTGTATACACGTTTTACCCCCTCGCGTTTTGGGGCCTTTTGTACCGCTCTGCGCGGCCGGAAAGGAGAAGACTTCTAGGTCACGTACGATAATGGCATATGATATATCGCTTGTCTCGAATGTTCGCCGTTGTCGGTGCTTTGCTTGTGATATTTGCCACTTGTTGATCGTGTCGCTGTTCTTATCAGCGTGATGTATAGAGACTGAGAGACGGGAAAGAAACAGCTGACAAGCAGCAGTTACGTAAATCATTGCCATTGCATGAAACTGGTCTCCCGCCCGTGCTCCCTGAACGCCATGTCCGCACAATCTTATGATGTTGTGCACATTTCCTACTTCTTACTTAAAACGTAATGTACGAGTAAACATGCTCTACATCGCATCCTTTCAACCCCACTATCAATCATATCATATCATCATTGTATATCTATCTGCCACGCCCATCCTCCGTGACTCCCCCAAACTTGACACTCTTCCTCCGCTCGCGATCCGTACGATCGGGTTTAACCCCACCGCCATTTGCGGCGGCACCGGCGGCACCAGCGCCAAACCCGCCCCCTCCACCCGACGTCGTGGGCGCGGACTCGGTATGATTATGGCTGGTGTTATTGCTATAATTGGCGTTGAAAGCCGTTGCGAGATGGCTCGTCACGCGCCCAGGGCTAGAGCTGAGCACGCTCATAATGCCCCCGCCCGTGGACCGGTTCTGGCCATGATGGCCCGACGACAAGCGATCTGGTTCGTTTTCTCCTCCTCCGCCGCCGCCCCGGCCAGTGAAGGCGAGCGCCAAAGCCTCCCGCACGCCCTCGACTGCGCGGCTCTGCGTCACCTCGACAATGTCGCTGCGGACGCCGCCGACGACGGCCGGCGCCGAACCCGCGTATGGCTCGAATACCACCGTGTTGGACGCTGCCGTGCTGTGTCGCCGCGACGACGACGTGGAGGAGGTCGTACCGTGCTCGCCGCCGACCCCGGCGGCTTGCTGTTGCCGCTGCAGTGCTGCGGGGGCGAG
Organism: Apiospora kogelbergensis; assembly: GCF_038363985.1. Classification (NCBI taxonomy): domain Eukaryota; kingdom Fungi; phylum Ascomycota; class Sordariomycetes; order Amphisphaeriales; family Apiosporaceae; genus Apiospora; species Apiospora kogelbergensis. Next base: position 4,588,459 of record NW_027117422.1, read on the forward strand.
TGGCGTGCCGGCCCGCGTCTGCTCCCGCACGGCGCGGCCCAGCTCCTCGGCCTTGCCGATGTTGGTCTCGTTGCGCCATTTACCAGGCAGGCAGGCGTGGCCGCAGCCGTCGAGGGGCAGCAGCCGTCGCTGTAGGTCTCGGGGACGGCCGTGTCGTGGGACGGCAGCAGGGACATCATGTTATGGCCATAGCTGCTCCCACCACCACCACCGCCACTGCCACCGGGAGTTGAGGTGCCGCTAGTGGTGCCGGCGCGCTGCCTGCTGTAATTGTTGGGTGGTGATGTAGGAGGTGTAACGGGGGCGTGCCATCCCTGGATGCATGTAGCGTGTCCACCGTGGGCGCAGCCGGGACAGTACCACCATGTCGCCAGAACCGTATCGTCTTCGGCGTTCGCAGTGCGGGCCAGGGCCTCGGCGATGGGCACAGGAGTCAGCGCAGCCGCCGTGGCGTCACGGTGGCCGCAGATGGCGCAGGGAGCCATGGTCGCTCTGCAGCGCTCGCATTTCCAGATGGCGGCTGAACTGGGCATACTGGCACCCGACCGGTCGATCTCGCGCGGCTTGTGGCACTGCGAGCACGTGAAACCCACGTTACCGCGCTGCTGAGCCCGATTGAAGATGGTCGTGTAGTTGTCACCCCAGACGTCAATGCCGTCGGGCCAGTCGCGCACGCAAAGGTTGCGCAGGAGCGCAGCCTCGACGAAGAGCTTCTGGCTCATGAGTCTTTGATGATGGTGGTAGAGGATTGCTGTGGCCTGTCCTTCATCGATAATTTCGTCGGGTACTAGCGGCTTCAACAGCAGGATCATAGCTGATGCGTTGAGCGCGGAATGCTGCGCTTCGAACTCGAGTGCCCGCGACAGCAGTTTGTAAGGGTCTAGCGGGGGCAGCACGGCATGAGACTTGGGGTTGGCGTCGGAAAGCAGAGGAAAGGGGAAATCGGGATCGTTTGGCCATGGCATGAAATCTGTTTCTATGATGGTTTTGGAGGTCTGCTCTTCCGGTCTCCCCAACGCGACACGCTCGTTCGATGTCTTGCGGGGTGACATGGATCGCATCACCTCCAGTCTCGGCGCCGGATGTTCAATGGGATGTTGTGATGCTTCGTGGGATATGTGGGGTGAGTAATCGCTCTCGAGGCTATCAGCAGTCGTCTGAGAGATCATGAAAATCTCGCTGAGGTCGGAGTCCTGCCTGACCGGTGCGCGGGGAAGGGTGTGCTTCTTTTGGTCGGGCGATGCTTCCAGTTGCCTGCCCCGTATGCGGCTTTCATATTCCTCTTCTGGGGTTGAACGAAATCCAGAGCCTGAACCACTCTTGGGCTGCCCCCTGGAAACCAGCGTCGGATTTTGTGAGTAAGAAGAAACGGACACATCACTTGCTTCGTGACTTGTGTCTGACACAGAGAAGATCTGCGCAAAGCTTTCGTCGGAATCATGCCGGCCCACGGCCATACGTTGCCTAGTATTTGGGGTCTTGGGTCCAACATAGTCTAGCGACAATGGCTCCCTCTTCTTGGGCATGTCTATGGCTTTCGGCAGTACGTCTACGGCTTCCATGTCGTAGAAATCGTAGCCTTCAGTGCTCGAAATTTGGCTGTCGTGCGAGACTACAGACAGCGGTGCCGAATCGAGGCGTTTACGCCCACCTGTCTCTGTGTCGGGCTGACCTGAATTGAGCAGGCTTGCGTTTAGATTCGGGGGAGGGTAAAGCTCTCCACCTCCTGAACTGGAGTCAACGTCTGACCCGAGGACCGAAACTGGTGTTGCTCCTCCGGAACACTGTCATCTACTGGTCGAGCCAGTGGTGTAGCCGCATTCGATTCGCTTTCAATTTCCTCGGCTAAGAGGGGTTTCTTCAACGTTTGTCGACTCTCCTGCGAGGAGACCGAAGTGGCTCTTCTCGGCGAGGCTTCACCACTTACTTTTAGTTGTGGCATATTTCCAAACTTATTTAGGTTGGCTTTCGAATCCGACTTTTCAAGGAGCCCGAATGTTTTCGAGCTCTTACGTCGTGTTGTACGCATCTCGAGATGATACTCAGACCTTCGGGTGAGCAGCAGGCCCATTGCATATGCTAATATTCTCCAAGTCTGGGCAAGTCGAAATTGGCTGACCATCTCTGCTGCTCGGGCATAATGATCCATAATACTTGCAACTCTTTCATTCAGAGGCCGTCCGTCTTCGATGGAGGGAAGGCCCTTTTCCAGGGCATCAAGATAATGAGACGATAGATACTGATATACGGCTGTTTTGGAAGCCACCGGCACACGGCCAATCGCCATGATTTGTTGGGGCTTAAAGGTTCCTGTTAAGTTGACAGCCTGCTCAAGTGAGATGATGGGCTCCTCTGTACCAGTGCCAGACGGTGGCGTGGTGCTATAAGTCTGTGCAGAGCGCACGCTAGGCCGTCGCATTCTCCCTGAGCGCTTCCGGGGGCCAAGGAAGCTTCCGACAACGTCATCTTCCGAATCGCTTCGGCTTGCGCTCAGCATCTGACCAGACGGGCTGGTACCTAACGACGGAGTCGTAGAGACATCGGGTACAGCTGTCGAAGGGCGGGGTCTTGGGGGGTGTGCTCTTTCGTCCAGCATCATAACTACATCACCAGATGGGGAAAAATCGACACTTGAAAGGGGTTGCCTGTCCATGACTTTGGGAGCAAACGCGACGTCGCACTGGGAAAAGAGCCCATCTAGACCGGCGGTCCAGAGAAGATCTTGGTCATGCCAGAGCAGGGCGCTTGGAGACATATCGAACCTGTCAATTTCCTTGTACGGCATTGTAGGACGGCCAAGGTCCCAGATATGCACGGCGGAAATGCCATATTTCTTGCCGTGTCCACTATCACCATATGACACGGCAACCTGGGCTCCTCGTTTTGCTTGTGCTGTGGCAGACCATAATGGCGGCCGCCATGAGACAACATTGACGGGCGCCGGCATCGAGATACTCCATTTTGCCCTCTGTTTCCTCTCGGCTGTTGTAGACATATCCCAAACGTAACATTTCCTGTCAAAACCGCCGCTGACTAAATGGTTTCCATCTGGGTGCCAGGAGATAGACGAGGTGCCCCGCGGTGAAGCATGAGCGTTGATTCTTAGAAGCGGAGCATTCGCCTTCTTGACGTCCCATTTCAGGATGGCCCCCGAGTCTGTGGCACATGCGAAGATCAAGCCGTCCTTGGGACACCATTTGATATCCCGAATTCCTTCCGAATTACCCTGGAAAGCTTTGAAAGCGCGAAACGTAAGTTGCCCATTTCTGTTTGTTTGAGGGCTGCGCACATCGAAAAGCCTCACAATGCCCTCTTGGCCTCCCGACAGCAAAAGGGTATTCTTGTGGGGGTTGGTATCTAGTTTGTTTATCTGGCGCGACTCCTCCTGTGTCTGGATGACATCCAAAACAGTGCCACCTGGTGTCGCAGAGCCAAGACGACTGACATTGTACTGGAAGATCTGGCCGCTGGCGCAAGCCGTGAATATGGTGGGCTCTCCCTCATGGTTAGAGGACCATTTTACATCTTTGATAGCCAGCTGATTTCCCAGACTGGCGGACCGGTTGGCTTGCTGAGCCTGGATGTAAGCTCGGAGATCCACCCCCTCTCGAACATGGAGCCCGTCGATGTGTATGGTTTTGAGGATGTCGCGACCACCAAGGACAGCCAGACGACCGTCAGCGGATCGATCGAGACAGACTATGGGCTGTGATGCCTGATAAACGACATTCTGGGATTGGTTCGGGCGATACGAGGTCGGGAGCGGCGAGCTGGTCGGGCCTAGGTTGCTGTTATCGTTGGCCGTGGATTCGCTCTGGGGACGGCCGAGCAAGCGGCGCATGATCTTAGAGGAGCCCTGGTTGTACATATCGATGGTAGTTGGCTATCCAAGCCGACATGAACGGCCGAGACGCTTCATGGTTTTCGCAGGCGGGAAAGACGGCGCGGTGGGCGAGAAGCGTCCTTCAGCCCTCGAATACCATTATTGCACCCGATCGCGGCGGGGAGTTCACGGAAGATCAAGCTGCGGCGCACAACGAGCTGAGAAACAAGTGATATAGTCTGTGGATACAATCTGTTTCTTGGTATGACAGCGGTGCTTTGCGACTGTCGCCAAGATGTCGAAGGGGGTTGCAGCGTGTTGCAGAGCTCTAATGTCGGGTGGTCATCATGCAGGACCGTCTTTCGTGGAATATCCCGAGGTACGTTCCTAGCGCTGACTGATAGCTGAGCTTCCATATTCTGGTGATCGTACCTACAGCCTGCAGCATGTATACATTTAATACAACCATGTACGTATTCTGCCGCTTACGCCCGCCAAGGTCCACTGAACCACTGGGGTAAATGTGCTACAGGGGTTACTCCAATTGGTGATGACGTTGCTTTGGGGGCAGCTGTCAATCGTTTAGGCGATGCGTCCAGCGACAGGACAGCCAGAGCTAGCTCACAATACCAGGCGTTCTGGGCCTCACTTCATCCCACCTTGACATTCTGTTCCAACCGTGACATGGCTCAGACTTCGACACGTCAGCAGCAGCAGCAGCAGCAGCAGCAGCAGAGTTAGGCGGTGATTGTTTGCTTGGGTTCGTCGTATCATTGCCAGAAGACATCAATTGCACAGAATCCCAACACCTGCTTTCTTACCCAGCGAAGGAATGCGTTTGCTGTCTGGCGCCGCAGCGTGCTCACCGGCAACATGTCTTTTTCTAGAGAATCGACCCGGCCTTTGTTGACGCCCCAGAATCGCCGATTGCGCCATCTTCATGGCATCTACCTGAGAAACTTGGCCTTTGAGCGGCACCCATTGAAAACAACCGACGACGCCGATCTCAGCAGAGGCTCCCCAAACAAGCTTGACGCCCTTAAGCATGCGCCCCAGCTTCATCACTCTGCCTCTTCCGACACTCTTAGCCATCGACCCCCTAAACCTCGGCGGCGGAGTACAAATCTCGCCAACAAGAGTCCTGTCACGCGCCAAAAGCACCTGGAGCTAGCTATCGACAGCAGGGCTGCAGATGTCTTCTTCTCCCTGCATGTCCAGGGTGTTGACGATCCCATCTACATCAGTGAAGTGGGAACGCGATCAACGGTACGTGATTCTCAAGATGGCCCATGTTCAACTACAGGAATTGCCAGTTACTAATGTTTCTGGTGGCTAGAACTTTGACTTCAGCTTCTTCGAGCTTTCGCAAGCTGATCCCCAAATCTCTCGATCCTCCCAAGTAGTCGTCAAAGTTTGGGCACAGCGACGCGGAGAGTGGCTGCTACTGGTCGAGGAATCTGTCGACCTTCGCCAGCTCAACTTCATCGGCACGCTGATAAACCATCAGTTCCCGCCCAACTGCCTCGTCTTCCACCTCATTGATGGCGTCTACACCCTCGAGCTCCCGAGCAGAGTCCCCGAGCCGAAGAAAGGCCCTACCTTGCCCTCCTCCTCATATAATGCTTTGATGAAGCTCTCAAACCTCGAAGCCTCTATACAAGATGCTCTTGCTACATGCGAATCGGTGACTGGTCAGATCACCACAGCGTTGGAGCAAATACCCCCGGACGCCGTCCCGGAAGAGGAAGCAAAGGTGAAACTGGTTAACAAGGCTCTAGCCACACAGCAGCGGAAAATGCGAGCCGCCGAGGCCCGCCGCGACCAGCTCAAGGCCTCCATCGATGCCCGTCGGATCGCCATCATTGAGGGCCGTGCCGCCCAGGAGAACGTCGCCCAAGATGTCGAGCATGCCTCTGCCAAGTTACCCGCGTCGCGCGATGCCATCTCTCTGACCGAAGATTTAATTCGAGGCCAGCGTCGGCGCATTTGCGAAGACCTTACCCACGTCTTCCCCATCACACCCATACCCTCGGGCGCCCCTCTTGCTTTCCAGATCTGCGGCCTACCGCTACCCAACACCAATTATGACCCCACGTCGTCCACCGCCTCAGAGGACGCGTTGTCTGCGGCGCTAGGCTACGTGGCCCAACTCACCAACCTACTGCAGTTCTACCTTTCGGTGCCCATACCGTATCCCATTTGTTTGTACGGGTCGCGAAGCAGCATCCGGGATGATATCTCGCAGATAGCAGATACGCAGCGGTCTTTCCCCCTCTTCCTGCGCGGCGGCGCCACCGCGCAGTACCGCTTCGAGTACGGTTGGTTCCTTCTGAACAAGGACATCGAGGCCTTGTGCGTTAGTACCGGTCTGAAGGTCGTCGACATTCGCCACACGTTGCCCAATCTCAAGTACCTCCTGTACGTGTGCAGTGCGGGAACGGACGAGCTCCCCGAGCGCAAGCGTGGCGGCATACGCGGTCTCTTCGCTGGCAAGCTTAAGGGTCGCATGAGCGTGGACGACATGGGCGGTAGCAGCGCCGGCGGCAGCCGTAGGGGCAGTACAGAGAGCGACGCGGCCACGAAGCAGCGCGAGGAGCTTAGGAAGGCTCTTGACGGTGGACAACGTGGAGGTACAGGAGGAGATGGCAACTTGGGGGTTGGAGGCACGCCTAAGAGAGCGCCGAGCCCGCGTTCCGTGGAGGTGCCGCCTTATGAGGAGGGCCTTCGGGTCACGCTGCGAACCAAGGGACTGCGAGAGAATATGGTTCAATGAGAAAGAGTGATTGGCTGTGAGGCCTAGCGACTAGAAGACCTCTGGAGAGCGGTTTGGCGGGTTTCTCCTTTGCAGACTTCGCAGAAACTCGAGACAAGGTGCTTGTGGGGAGTTTCTACGGCGAAAGCACAATGCGGTGTTGCGCATTTAGCGTTGATTTCTGTGATACCCCGTGTATAAGTTGAATATAAAACAGCAAAGTAATGCATTGTTTCAGTTCATATGACTGACAGAGCATATTGCTGATCGATCATTCATTCTTTCAGTTTCGTAATATGCATCCATACCTCTCAGCCCGTCATATTATCCTGGAGTCTATCCGTTATAGATTTAACTCTGGGAATACTCGGTTCAAACCAAACTTTTTTTTGGATAGATACGTTTCTCCGTTTCTACTATTTTAGTATACACAAATCTGACCCGACAGCGGTATATGAGGCATCTCCGATAGTATGTCTGCGTTAATATCTTTCAACCCCTCCCGTTTCCCTTCTTTCCCTAAAGAACTGTTTGGCATCCATTCTATACTCAAACTGCTAGAGGACGCATGTTAGTCAAGAATAACCAGAAAAACAAGTTTCCTCAACATTGCCAAGGGGCTGTCACCACTGGGAGTAGGGTGAGGTTGAATGGGCAACACTGTCATTTGAATACAACGAGCCGGACTTCCACCCCGCTAGGAAGTGAAAGAACAACATGGCACATGAGCAAGCGGAACAAAGGACGCTCATGCTCAGGGAGCTGAGATGCCGATCCATCTACATGCCCAGATACAGCGGCATGATGTGCATTAGAGACTCGATTCCCAGCGCTCGGACCTCACCACTGCGGCCCCCCCCGACAGTGAATTCACCTCGTCGTTGGGCCGTCTGAACCAGTTCCCACCCGAGATCATGTTGATGACCATGCGCCAGCTGGACCTGCAGAGTCTCTCCCGCCTGTCGCGCGTTTCCTACCAGGGCCACGGCTTCGTGCTGTGGTGTCCCGAGTACCAGGACCTGCTCACATTCGAACCCAAGACTATTGAGGCGCTTCGCCGCTCGCACATACTGGACCTTCATGCGGTGGTCGACCTATACCGGGTGTTTCGGACGGTCGGGTGTGATTTCTGTGTCGAGCGGGGGCCCTTCTTGTTCCTCCCCACCGCCCAGCGCTGCTGTATGGGCTGTCTCAAGCACCACCCGGCCCTGCGGTTGATGACGGTCGGCCAGGCCAAGAAATGGTACGGGCTCACCAAGAAGCAAGTCGAGGAGAACCTACGTGTTGTTCACGTCAGCGCCCACAACGTCCTACTCGATGGTTTCCACCGTCATGCGGACACGGCTTTCGATAACTTCTACCCGAACCACGGGAAGGGGTTGATCGCGGCGAGGGCGCGAGACCTGGCGATTGCGGTGCACGGCTCGGCTAAGAGGGCCTACAGGAATGTCAGGACCAAGGTCTCTAAGAAGGGTATGATCGACAAACGAGACGCGTGGGAGGCGGCCTACTGGCACGGCGGACATCTGCGCGCGCCAGACTACGACGTCTTGGCCATCTCGGGCGTTGAGTGGAACTACTACTGGAGTCGGCCCCACGACCAGTACTCGGAAAAGTACACGCTCATGGCGACATTACCATTCCAGACCCTGAAGCTGGAGGCGGGGCGGAAGAGTTTGGAGCCAGCGCCACTCTGGTGCCGGGCCTGCCAGACGGCCCGGGCCTGGTTTGAGGACTATCGCGGAGGCGAGGACGACGAAGTCCGACTCCATGGGGACCTGCAAGGCATCAGGAAGTGCATACCTAAGCACTTCCGAAACGACAGATATTCGGCGCACAGAACCCTATTTCGTCTGGCAGACACGGCTCGGTCCACTCAAGACTTCGTTCGGCACGCAGTAGTCTGTCCGGGCTCAGTCAAGACAATGCGCTGGTATAAGGAGCATACCGATGTTCTTGATGGAGTTGATGTGCCAGATGTGAACGAGGTGTGAAAGCGATTGGGCAGATGCATGTAAGCGAACAAAGCCAGCAATCAGCCATTTCAAAAATACATAGACAATACTATCTCTCCCCCTGTTCATGTGGCTTGCATATGGCTGGATGGTGACCTGGCTGTTTTCCATGCATGCAGGCGCGTTCTCGACCACATAAAGTAGGTGATTCATTGCATGCAGCGAGCCAACCCGGCGTAGGCTCCCCTCCTTCTTCCCCACGTCCTGGTGGGGGGAACGGGGAAGGACCCTCGTTGTTTGCGAGAGAGAAAAAGGAAGCAATTGGAGCCCGGATCGCTGCTCAACACTGCATTATCAACAGTAACGTGATGGTCGGGTTACGTCAAACCCTCTTGCTTCTTCCTTGGGAGCGCACTCCCCATTGGTCACATCTCAGCTGGTCGGTCATGCCGAGTCAGCTGCTGAACATGCACGAAATCGCAAAAGGAGATCCAAGACACGACATCCCGCTCTGGACCTTCACTGGCAAAGCAATCCAAGCAACCCGAGCCAACGATCGGATGCTCTTCCGTACAGTCCTGTACAAGAATGACTTGGCCACGATCAAGCGCTGGCTGGGGATACGGGCCAGCCGACATCGATCCGGAGCATTTCCCCCTTGCAAGTTTGCTTGAGGGTGCTGTATATGTAAAGCACAACAAATGCTGTTTTCCATCTCTCCCGCTTTGGTTGACAATCAATCCGTCGAATCTCACTCTTTCCGTCAAAAGATTGAATCACTCTTGGTCATCCGTGGTATCAACTGACCGATATATAAAGATCGAAAGTATGCAAGGCATGTAAGCACATAGGAGAGGGAGCTTTGTTGAATCATTCTGGGTCGTGACATCTCATTCGATACAGATTCAGCTTGGAAAGGTGTGTTGACTGAGTGTTGTTCGACCTTCTTGACCAGCCTTGACACCGTTTAATGGATGAAAGGCACCGATAAAAGATCCCTCATGTCGAGAAAGAAGTCAGGGACCTCCCACCCAACCTCAATTGCCACCCATATACCAAGTACCCCTTACGAACCCAAGACAACTTTAGTCCACGTTAACCCTTATATCAATTGAGATGGCCACCACTACGAACGTTACCACACAGCAACGGTACGAACCAGAGGTTTGGTTGACACGGTTGCCTCGTTTCTGCGGAAGATTTGGCAAAGAAGGCACCAACACCCAACCTTCCCCCACGGCCGCGCCTCTACACACCCAGATATGCGAGGATGGGTACTCCGTGGTCAAGCCGGGGGACATGTACCGCCTCGATGAACGGAGCCCAGGGAGACGCGAGCCCCGATTCCCGGGACTGCACAACCTGCACGACTCCGTCATCGACCGAACGAGAAACCCTCCCTCTACGCAAGAGATCATGTTCGACACCATCAAGAGACGGCGCGCAAGGATGTGGGACCAGGTATCCTATGCCGTCCGCGCCGCTCTGCAGGAGATCCCCCGCGGCTCCCACGTCGCCGTCGTCTCCAACAGCGGCGCTATGTCTGGCAAGCTGGCTGACAAGCTCGAGCAATCTCCGCCGGCCGCCATGATCCCGGGCGCGACGGTGGGTCTGTTGTTCGTCGCCGAGTTCCGCGACGAGCGCACATCAGGCATCCATCCGGGCTGGCGCCAGATCGCCTGCCCGATCAGCGCCGACGAGGGCAGGCTCATAGCCGGGCTCCGGCTGCTGCCCGCCGTCGTCACGGGGCGGCCCGATCTGACCTTTACTATCACTAACCTGACGTACCCGACTATCCAGCCCAGGTATCGCGACATCGTCCACAAAGCCTATAAGGAGGGCCTCCTGAAGTATGGATCGGTGCTGAACTCCTGGAAGCCGACCAACCTGGGCTGCTTCTTCCATCCGGGCTGCCTCTGGAGCGAAGACTATGACGTCATCAAGCGTAGTTTCGCCTGCGATGGCGATCTGTACGGCTGGGATGAGGCGGTCCTGTACACGCGGGACCCGGTCGCTGTGATTGCGCCATGTGATACACATACCGAGAAGCCGCGGAGGCGGTTCAACTACTGGTACGAAAGCACGGTTCTCCGGCATGTTAAATGGCTGCAGCTCGACGAGAAGGGCCAGCTACGTGGCGAGAGGGTGCCGGAGACAAGGAGAGCTGACGTGATCCGCTGGGACGAGAATGGCATCCCAGGGGGCCTCCTAGTTAATTAGTTAGCTCTGTGTTTCGCCGTCCTTACTGAGGTTGTCCAAGTACGACCAAATATCGATATTGATTACTACTAGCGAATGAATAGCAAACGCTATAGCGTGCTATATTATGAGAAACGAACGTGGAAATCCTTTAATGACTGTGTTCACCGTGAATCCCAAGAATGTCGCTTTCCCTGTCCCTGGCACATATCCTCTTTAAACCCCCTTTAATCTATGTCTCTTACTTGATCTCTTTCTGTCCTTCAGTGTCGGTCCGGGGAGCATATCTATAGAAGAATCCCCAAGATTTCGCCTGTCTTAAATTAGGGCTAGAAGGGTATCATATCGTCAGCATGGCCAATACCAGGTGCGCTCATGGGTGTCGCCGACAGGGTCACCGTCTCCATACTCGTGAGTGTCACCAATGCTAGACTCGTCAGAGCTGTCAACATAACCACCGCCTATAGGCTCACCAGGGTCGTCATTGCTAGCATTCGTTCTTCGATTTTCTTCGCTATCCCAAAATATGGGCTTAAACATCTTTCTTTTCTCGTGGAGGATACAACCATGAAGGCATTCTCGACATTTTCGGGAACTTTGTTCCCTACAAACGATAAATAGTCGTCCCCTCGCCCCATGGTGCTGACTGTATCCCATGCAGCCAGGACCTTGATCTTCACAAGGTCTCCTTCCTGATGATTATGAAGGAAGTTGTCCAATGCCCACCTCGTTTTTTGGAGACTTCTGTAAGCTTCTGGCCCCCTATCTTCAGCTACCCCTGCGGCTGGTTTGTGTCCGGCATTCTTTACCCACAACCTATACATTGTCGGCAAAAAGACCAGTCCCGACCGACGAAGCGGGCCGACGTCGTTGATGGACTGAGCTAGTATGCAACATTTATTAGTGCAAGCAGCCAAAACATGAAACGAGTGTGGTGTGATCTATGCAGCCGGAGCTGTAGCTGGACAGGTAGTCAGGAGGGGCAGCTAGGTCGTATTGAAAAAGCATAATGGGCCAGTCGGTTGTCGTGAAAATGGAGTCCGACGAGATCAATTGCAACTACCATCTACCTCAGTCGTGCCAACTGCAGCCGAGAGCGGAGCAAGTTAATTCGAGGTGGTAACCATGCCAAGGGCCGGCAACCCCCGCGCGAAAGGGGCACCTTGACTGACCCCAAAAACCCCTTGTGCTACACATCTTGTGGCTCTTGCTTCAATCCTAATACTTCTCGATTGTTCCCCAGACCAGATCGTAACATATTGACTGACGTTGTCATCTGCCCCAACCCTTGACCGTCCCCGTCCCCGCCCCCGCCCCCGCCCCCGATCATGTCATCCTCCACCATCCCCACAGTTCCCCAGGCGGGCATCTGGGTCCCCGCCGTGACGCTCTTTGACCCGGAGACGGACGAGCTGATGCCCAAGGACCAGTCGCGCTACTACAAGTACCTGGCCTCGACGGGCCTAGCGGGCCTCGTCATCCTCGGCACCAACGCCGAGACATTCCTGCTGACGCGCGAGGAGCGCCAACAGCTCGTGCGTCTGGCCCGCGACGCCGTGGGGCCCGAGTTCCCGCTGCTGGTCGGGGTGTCGGGCCACGGGACGCGGCAGGTGCTCGAGTTCATCGACGACGCCGTAGAGGCGGGCGCCAACTACGGCCTGCTGCTGCCGCCGGCCTACTTCGGCAAGGCGACGACGCCGGCGGTCATCGAGGGCTTTACGACGAGATCGCGGCCAAGTCGCGCCTGCCCATCGTCATCTACAACTTCCCGGGCGTCTGCAACGGCGTCGACCTGGACTCGGACACGATCGCGCGCCTCGCGCAGCGCCACCCGGCCAAGGTCGTCGGCGTCAAGCTGACGTGCGGCTCCGTCGCCAAGGTGACGCGGCTGGCGGCCGTGCTGCCGGCGGACCGCTTCGCGACGTTCGGCGGGCAAAGCGACTTCCTGCTGGGCGGGCTCGCGGTCGGCAGCGCCGGCTGCATCTGCGCCTTCGGCAACGTGTTCCCGCGCGTCGTCGTCGAGATCTACCGGCTGTGGAAGGAGGGCAAGCACCAGGAGGCCCTTGCGCTGCAGCAGAAGCAGAGTCTCGCGGAGCAGCCGTGCAAGGGCGGCATCGCCAGCGTCAAGTACGCGGCCGCGCTCTACACGGCGCCCAAGGCGGGCATTGAGGACGCCGAGCGCAAGATGCGGCCGCGCCGGCCCTACTTGGAGGCAGGCGCCGCGGCGAAGGAGGCTTGTAAAACGGGCATGGCCGAGGTGGCTAAGATAGAGGAGGATTTGGCGTAGGATTGTCTGAAATGTCCCTCAAGCCAGGCTTTCAGGTTAAATCGGCAAGTTAGGAGTAGCCAATGAGACTAATTGGAATAAAGCAAGTACTTATAGCAATTAAAAGCCTGAGTAGACTCAGTGAAGTAAAAGCGGTCATAGCAGAGTATATACAGCACCCACTGAGGGTGGGAGCCTGCTAGGGATACCTATATCGGCCTGTCAAGCACATATACGTCACCACGTGTGAATGATGTGCCGGCTGTACATGTACCAGCATCGTCCGATGAACGCAGGGGGGACAAGAGTGTCACACTACTTTACGTGCAGGAATGCAAGCCAAGAAATAAAGACGAATAGATAGGCTAAAGTCCAGTGTAAATAAAAATATATTTTTAGAGGTACACGCAACATCAACCTGACCCTATATGTTCCCTCGATGGGCAGTACACTAGATTCACCCTCCCACACCGTACCAGAAAGAAAAGTCATGTCAGTCGTTATGTATCCTTGAATCACCCCCTCCCTCCCTAAGCCTTAGTCCGCTTCCCGCACTTGTTCTTAACATGTCTCGTCAAGTGATCTTTCCTCGCAAAGGGCTTCTTGCATACACCGCACTTGTGCTTGCCGTCTACTCCCTTCCTGTTGGAGTGACTGCTGTCAATATGGCGGTCCATATCGCGTGGGTAAGCCTTCTGCACGTAACATGGTGCCCGCTTATCCTTCCGATACGGGCAAAGAACCGGCTTGATGTGGTCTCTCAGATGTTTTCTTGCCCCTGTTAGTATGGGTCTGCAACGCTCAATCTACCCAGACCTTTCACTTACCTCAGGTCCCTTGGAATGGCCATCTGTCTCAAACATGGTTTCCCATCTTCTTTGAGCCAAGGACATTGATACTTTCCTGAAGGTAGTCGTAGAGATTCGTCCACAACTGGTAGATCGAGCTCTTCGTATTCTTTGTCTGACTTGTTCCGAGAGGACGTTACCGAACTGGTGGACTGGTCGCTGAGAGACGATGGAGAGAAGACTTGGGCCGGCAACATTGGCGGGGAAGTAAAAGGTAATGACTGTGGTGAATCCATATCGAAAGGAAAATTGGCAAGTTCATCAGAAGATATTGAAATGTCAGAATTGGCCGAGCCAGTGGCGATGAATGACAAATGCGGCGAGGAAGCCAGATTTGCTGTATTGGCCACGTCAGATCCTCTCTAAAGATCGGAGTCCGTCTCGGAGAGAAGCTGAACATGTTCGAAATCGTCGCTTGCATATCCACCGCACGTGGATCTGCTACTGTCAGAGTTACCGAGCAAAGCAGGGTCGATGTACTTGTTTGACTCGTCGCTGAATGATTCATTGGATTGCCGATACCCACTGGCCGTGATGTCTTGGTCAATCCCATGGGTACTGTCGTATGCATCCTCGAATTCGATCAATGATGCAGGGCTCTCCCACCCGTGGTTTCTGCCACTTCTGTACATGACGGGCCTAGAAAGCTTAGGCACTGTAGACGTCGTGTCTCGTAGCTTGTGTTGTGCTGGCGTTTGGGCTTGCGAGATCTGTTGAACGTAGCGTATTCGCCTGCCAGGGTAGGCTAGTCAGGAAAGGGGCAACGTGGAGTCACGATGGGGCGACACCTTGCATCAAAGAGATGCTAGAGTCGTCTTATACAGGGAGGCTTTAGCGAACTATCTCCAAGGGTGAAGCGCCGTGTGTCCGGTATGACTGCAGGAGGGAGGAGGGCTTTGTGCTGGTAGAAAGTCAGCGGGCTGGCTGAGGGAGGGGAGGAAAGAGATACGAGGGAGCTGGTGGGCCCCTTAAGATAAAAGTACTCGAGAGACAGTGGTACTTCCGGGAACATGGCTGAAGTAGCACACCGCCAGAGTTCCAGGGTGATCGCACTCGAGATGATCGGCTTGCATGATGTTGGTGGGCCTCCCGCCTTCAACCTGCCGGGGGCCCTCCCTTTGAAGTGAGCCAACCCAGCCTAATGGCGGTCGCCAATGCGGGAGTCATCGAAAGCAGAAGAACTGTCCCACATGGAAATTTACAGAAAGGAATTTCCGTAGCCGCGAAGCGTTTCTGGGCTGTGTAAAAGGGGCCTACCGCTAACGGCGACCAACAGGCGCGTGATTGGCTGCCAAGAGCCTTGTTGGGGGCAGGCAGACTGGCTTGGCTGACAGGTCAGCCTAGACACAATCCAACTTTGGCCGGGTCGCGGCCATGCATGGTACATGCATGATTACATCCGTCTCTAATTTCGACCCGAAATCTGTTTGAAATAACATGAACGGGGCCGGCTTCGAGCGCGGCGATAAGGTCCGGATACAACCAACATATTCGGACGGGGAATGGGGGACTGCCTTGTGTGGGAAGGTACTATTAAAGCAGTCCAAGAAGGACGTGGACCACCTCACCGGAGAACCTCCTCTATAAGGAACTCCTTAACACTGATTATCACACTGTCTACTGCTAGATCCTAACCACAGAGACAGCTTGTACCCTAAAGCTTTCCAGGCCGCATTCGATAAGCTGCTCACGAAGTCCCTTGTCAGCAGCTTTTCTGATCCTGTCATACAAAATCATGTCACCATCAGCGATGCCTTCCTCAAAATCAAAAACTTCCCTTTCCTTGTTCCATAGTAGAGCGCCTCTTCCCTCCAAGCCATGCAACTGCCAACGCCAGGGACCTTGCTCGCCGTCTGGCTGTGTGCCTATCACGACGTACAGCACCTCCAGGCCTTCATACCACTTCTCGGCATCCGGTAAGTCAGCGATGATGTCGTCTTGTTGAAACAGCTCCTCGGAGATAGCAACGCTCCTGAGGCCGGAATGAAGATCAACACTTCTACCCATCAAATCGGGCTCAGCCATGCGATCCGAAGGCTCAACGCAGAAATCTTCCCATTTGCTCTTGGCTATATATAGCGCGTCCACTTGAGGATCGAAAGGTCGCGAGAAAAAGATTTCTCCGGTTCTCCGCGACAGAATTTGAATTTGCTGTGTCCCTCGATACATTCAGTCCCAAATGTGCGCCCAGAGTTATGTAGTTTGGCTCTGTTTAGATGTATAACTTACGTGGTCACCAAGCCAGGCCTGAGCGATGCTGCGGGCCTCGCGATTGACAAAGAATATAGGCAGGTTAAACTGGTGATCACAGCCTAACAAGTCCATCTGAAAGTCAAAGGCCAGGTTGTGTTCCTCGTTGGCGTGGTGGTAGCCATGGATAGCCTCGGTCACCCGGCGTGGCCCCCAACATCCCCGCTGGCGGTAAAAGTAGAGGGCAGGGCCAATGTGGTCAGGCAGCGTCTGTCTCCAAATATGGTTGCGCAACTCGGGAGCGAGATTCGCAAAGAAAGGAAATGTTGTTGCCATTGCTTCCATGTTCCAAGGGGTGGAAGAAAAGGTCTTGAATGCGTTTGTTTACAAACTTTAGTTATACGTAAGAAATTGGTCTAATAATAGATGGCCTAGTTATGACGTAAACATCAGCTGAAGGTTTGAGATGATTTGAACATTGAGCTGATGTCAGCTACGGAATGGTCTTGGTCTGCCGAGATAGTCTCGGTCTGCCAGGATGAGATCGGGTCGTCGGTTTTCAGCGGCCCCGTCTGTTCCGGTCTACTCCACAAGGATGAGCATCGCCACCCCCATGGTGATCTATTACCGCGGCGCTTATTTACCTGATTGAGGTAAAAGGGGCCGGAATGCTACAGCAGCACAACAGCCGATATTACACAGCCATACCAGACAGGACACTGACCACATACCACGTGAATCAACTAAAATGGAAAATGCCAATGAGCACGATGTTGTCGATCAGTGATAATAATAGGGGTATGGAGGATTGAAAGGATCGTATTCGTAACATCTATTCATGCGAACAACTCTTGGTATCATCACCAGTCTATCTGAGGTCACATCGGAATGCATTAGCAAGTCACCATGATTTTCAGCTATAAAAGCCACTGGAAGTCTGGTCATTGTCGATTCAAAGCATCAACCATCATCCCCATCATCCCCATTTCACAGAAACCACCTCTACCTCTTATACTACTTCACTCAAAGTAACATCACTTTTAATAGTCCCTGTGAGTTGCCGCTTAACAATTTAGCACACTTTTCTTAGACTGCTAACTTTGGTAAGAAACAGCCGTTAAAATGCAGGGCTTCAAGGTCATCTTCTTCGCCATCTTCGCCATTCTCACTGCGGGCGTCATTGCCGACGTGACGGGCAAGTTCAACATTGTGTCCAAGTATAAGGCAGAGAAGGTTGTAAACGGGAAGAAGACGACGGTGGAGCAGCGCAACCCTATATTGTATGAGAAGAAGGGCCTCAAGAGCGACAAGACGCTCGACGCCTTGGTCAAGAACTTCAATGACTGGTCCGGCGGCGAGTTCAATGCCAAGAAGGCGCGCGCCGGCAGCCTGTACAACGTCGAGGCCACCAAAGTCTACAAGAACAAGGACGATTCCACCGCCGCCAACAACCGAGCCAAGAAGGTCATCAACGACAACGCCCAGAAGGAATAAGCTTGTGAGTTTTACTTCGTAGCACCCTCCCTCCCCTATTTCGGTGGTCTTAGGTTGCGCGATAGCTAGCTTACACCGTTTTCAGCCTTCTAGGCCTAGCCTGCGCGGACGGCCATGGACGAATCTATTAAAATCTCCCGATTCTATAGCTTCGTTGCTCTCTTATCAATCTGCGCTACAACTTTCACGCTAAATCCCTCTACGCTCCAGTGGCTGGAACGGACTGATTTAGCTGATTTTCATTTCATTCTATTGCAATCTTAGGAGCTGAGGTTGAGGTTGGATTTCAGTGAGTGATTTCTACAGTTCTGAAAAGAAGGGGAAGGAGGGGGTGGCCAGGTTCCTTTGATGTAACAAGTTACATGTATCCGTGGATACTTACACGCTCGTTCTTTATAAAACATGCCATACAAGAAGAAGCTGAGGTACGAAACAGCTTTCAAGTACCTTCTCGATAATGGTGTCATCAGTTTCATTGTGCTCCAAGCCAAGCGGGCGTCCCGCGAAGATGTATAATGCCATCCCCCAGGAAGCAACTACGAAGAAAGTAGCCTCCTGACTGTCGGCGCTTCGTATGAAAAGAGTTATACAATCCTGGTTGAATGCAGCGCCCACTTAATCTGGATAGTAGAACCCGTGAGTATTATCCTGGACATGCTAAAATATGAAAAGGATAATCCGACCCCTATCCCCGATGGATCAAACTTAGTCACCGTTGCAACATCCATGCAACCTAGGTATTATGGATTAATGTCTTCAATACTAAAGCAAACTAGGAAATTCGTAAAGAGGTACTTTCGGGTGTCCGAAAGGGTGTGAACGTAGCGTTACATAACCCCCAAATCCCGAGAAACGAGCAAACGAGCGGCTCCAAAGAAACGAGTTGGCATTCTCCCGTCAATAACTTGTCCCACCCAGCCTTTTCCTTTTAGCCCATGCCGGAGTCCCGTCCCAGAACGATTGCAATCATAATTTCATTGGTGACCGTATTTGGTCTGGTGTTTCCTCAGGTTGTCCTCTCGTGTAAACTCCTCCCCGCACGAGCAATATACTTGCTCGGCCACGATTCCATTCTGTTTAGCCCAGTCGCGATGGTGAGATACCACGTGTCGCTCCATGTCTCTCTGTTCTGCTGCGCGCCCTTATCGCAGGGTAGATGGGGGTCGTTGTAGAAAGGGCAGTAGACAGGTTTGTCATGCGTCTTCAAATGCTTCCTGGGCGCGGTTAGTGGCATCCAACAGATTAAGCGGCGACAAAGCTTACTGAAGTTCCGTTTTCCTCTTGAATGCCTTCGTGCAGGCCTTGCCCTTGTGTGAACGGTTGCACATATACGTTCCGTTTTTCTCTTGCCTGTGATTGTCCAGGGGCGGCATGGGCGTTTCGTCGAATCGATAACGCACAGTCCCGCCAGAAATGCCGTTGGGGGTTGTTCGTAGGTAGCCATGCCGTAAGGGGTTGTGTCGGTGATTGCAGAGTATGGGGCGGTTGCTGGTGGATCGTGGGCTGACGACCCGGATATAAGTCCCCCAGAGGAGCCCCAATGTGGTGTTTCTGGCGGACTCTATAGAGGAGCCACACCATTCTGCTCGCCGTCGGTGTTGGTTGCAGGTGGGTACATGAGAAGGTTAGGGTCGATCCCATCCTCGCCGATGGTTGTGTTAGGGGCAAGATCGAGGAAGATGCCATACTCTCCGTCACCCATGCTAGCGTCACCCTCCCAGTCTTCATCATACCTCTCTGACCCACTGTAGTAAGCCATGGCATGAAGTGTACTTCAAATTAAGACTGAAGACTCTATAGGTATTGGTTCGCTATACAGAAAACTGGACTAAGTGATGTAAATGCTGCTGCTGAAACAATGTCCTGGCTAGAGGACCAGGCGTCAGATGCTGGCATATTTAAACTACCCCCTTTAGCCCACCGGATATGAGACAGCGTTCACTTCCGCGAGACGACTGACATAATCTTGAAGTATTCTGCAGTACTTACGGCTCAGCTATCCATCGTCCAGATCGCAGCTGCTATCTTACACCGACGACGTACGTGAGGCCAAACGCTGGGCGTAAAGCAGTGTCTACATAGCCGTCAACGCGGGAGTCCCACGATGCATGGGACTAGCCATGTTCCGTCGCAGTGCTGTGTCGTACCCGAGGCGTGCCCGCCGGGAATACCTCGAAGGGACTAGTGACGCCGGAGGCCGGCGATGTCTTGGCATCGGCTCATTCGTCGGGCTCCACACCCACCGGCAATTCGGAAGCAGGGTGCGTGGGAATGGAACTTCTAAGAAATCTGACCATGTTTTTCCACTTCTCAAGGGACCAGTTGTCAGGCCCATGCTGACCGAGTTGTGCGCCCTTGGGCTGACTGTTGGGCCGCGGGGCTTCGATTCAGGCCGCGGGCTGTGCCGGGCCCAACTGGTGCGCCAGACTGCAGTTATGATTGGCGACGAAATTGCGAAAGTAACGTGAGAATACAGAATCAAATCGAAACGTGAACCACTGTCAAACATTCATATAACAACGGCTCTTGACACTCAACAGTTCATGGGGAAGAAAGTGTATCTCCAGCATCATCACTACCCTCACCCACCTCCCCCTGGACCACAGTCATCACAATCTTGCTACGTTCACCAATTCGTTGTCCCAGCACAACGGCTACCACCTACAGAATGGCCCAGCCCACATGTGCACTCAAGACAGCGGCTGATCGGCGACCCCCACAAGCTAAACCCGCCAAGAAAAAGGGGCCCAACACCCCTCGGCTGGATCCGTACAAACGACTAATCAACAGGTTCTACGAGCCACTTCGATTACTGTATGTTCTTGGTCAAACTAGGGGCAAGCACACTTCTGTACCGAAGTGTGCAGACCCTGCACAGAAGTCCCGCCGCCGTCTCCTGGAAAACCTTGCCTATCTCGTCGTCTTTGGGAAGGGCGGCAAGTTCCCCCCCGCCGCAGCCATAGGGCTGGGCGAGATTGAGACAGGCTATGTCTTCTGGCTCGCGTCTAACCACTCGCCCGACCTTGACAAGATGGAACCATTCCTGGCGTTCATGATTGGTCATGTTCGCCGGCACCTGGAGCACCCACTTGAATTTACCGAAGCACAGTTCATCAGGCAATGTGTAGCCTATGCTACGTCGAGGATCGAGAAGGAACAATATCTTTTGGAAAGGTTCATTGCTTGCGTAATCAACAAGAGCATTCCGAAGCCTTACTCAGACGTCGGTTAGTCACAAAAGCTTCCGCATTATCGCATCAGCTGACCCTCATCAATTCTTGCTAACCTGGCTCCACAGACCGCGCTCTTGTCCAATGGCTCCAGATGTTTCTTAACAAAGAGCCTCTTGAGTTATGCTACCTAGCCTATGATCAGCGGAAGTCTGAAAACATCAGATTGATTACCCGCAGAGGCCATCCTCTCGATGATGAGTCACACCAGAGCGAAACCATACAACGCTATGTCGCCCTGCGACACGTCATCGGGAGACTCGCAAGCCACATCAGAGCTCCAAGACAGGTACTGTGGGACGCCCAGAGGCATCGAAACCTATTTGACGAGGGAGTCTCCAACGTCCAGAGGGTGAGCCCAGTCAGCAGCGTCCCACGACCCGAGCCCGATGGCCTGACCACGCCCTCCAGCATCCTCAAACGCATGGTGAAGCAAGACAACCCCAAGATGAAGGTTTACCAAGACGCAATCGAGTCCATGGACAAGCACATGAACATTGGAGAGAAGATTTTTGAGAGTTATGGGAACAAGGACTTCCGACCCTGCGTTCACTGTGAAGTCCAAGTTCTCGAGTACTTTTACGAGAATAATCTACGGTATTCCCATAACGACCGGTTCATTGCGTGCAGCAAGCCAGCATGCTACTGTTGTCACCTCTACTTCCTGGCTCATCCCTCAGATCCTGTAGAGCCTCGTTCGCACCAGAAGATCTGGCCATCGTGGAGCCCACCCCTAATCCCGGAAGGTCATCACGACATAAAGTACCGGCACCAATTAAACATACTCAACACGATGATCGAGACAATCCGCAAAGAAGCCCTAAGCCAGATCGAACGCAGGACGATGGACAAGGAACGTCACCAGGATTCGACCACCGGCATTACGCCTTCGGATTCGTCGGATCTTGACGCTTTGGAGAGAAGGTTGGCGAATATCAGAATAGGTAAGCTAAGCTCCGAGACACATTTGACACTAGATGAACGACATTTGACACCTACGTAGACCATCAGGGGGTGGATGATGAGGCCGGCGACTCGGATTCTTCCATGTCCACCCAAAGCATTGGTAGCAGCAGCGGGCGGTCATTCCACGAGACGAGTGCCACTGACACAGCGCCTGAGGAGGATGAAGAGCGGGAAACATGGAACTCGCACGCGAACAGCAGTCTCCTGGCTACAGATGACAGTGTCATTGGTACTGACCCTGACACTGCGGTTGACGCTACTGTTCATGCCACTGTACAATCGGACAATGACGATGATTCGGATGATGCCGGTGGAGCAGTGTTGTAGGTAGATGGTTGGTTCGTTTTTTTCGCCGAGGGGATTCAAGGAGCTAAATGACGAGCACGGTGAAGAAGCGAAATATGATACTGCAATCCCTTGATGATATGTTCTTGCAAACTTTCGCGCTTGGTCCGTTCTCAAGTAAACGAGCACATGCAGACTATGACGGGTTGACCGGAACCTCCTCCATCCCAGGTACGTCCTTAATACCACCCATTTCTGAATCTCCTACCTCGTTTGACAGCCTGGGTGTTAGGTTTACGCGGTCAGTAAGAGCTCCTCTATTCCTCGAGTCACAGCAAAAGGGAAACGGAAATGACTCACTCGACCAGATTGCCGTCGGGGTCGCGGACGTAGACGCTCCGCAGCTTAGACCGGGCGCCCGTGCGGTCGACGACGCCGCCGCCCTCGAGGGCCTCGACGTCGGCGCGCTGGTTGCGCAGGCGGGCGGCGACCATCTCGACGTCCTCGTCGACGAGGAAGCAGAGGTCGGCGGAGCCGGGCTGGGCGCGCCGGGCCTTGGGCTCAAACTCACGGCCCTTGACGTGCAGGTTGATCTTCTGGTTACCGAAGACCAGGGCGTGCCGCTCCGTCTTGCTGTCGCCCTCGCCCGACGAGAAGGTCGTGTGCCGCATGCCCAGCACCGACTCGTAGAAACGCACGCTGGCCTGCAGGTTCTGGACCGTCAGGACCAGGTGGTCGAGCGACCGCACCTTGGCGATGCTGCTGCTGCTGTTGCCGCTGTTGCCGCTGTTGCCGCTGTTGCCGCTGTTGCCGCTCGACGAAGACATGTTGCGGCGGTGGTACTGGTGGTGCAGACCGGAGATGGTGCTGACTCTGATTGAAGCAGTGCTCTTTTGGGCAATGAGGCTATTCAGCAACAGACGGTTCAGTAATATGGGAGACCGATACATGATGATTCGTTGTAGCCATGAAAGAATTGCCAGCCACCAGCCGTTCTCGTTTTGTTCAAAGTTTGCAAGAACGTGATGGTGATGGCGATGATGACGCTGTGAAATTGTGGGGTGGGCTGAGTTCAGGGTTCATGAGGGGAATCACCACTAAAAGGGGGTGCGCATCAAGTGTATGTCATTCCAGAGTGAAACCTCCGAAATGTGTTGTCTGGCATGAAGTTGAAATAGTGTTTAGCGGCCATCCCTGTCCGGCACCACCCGCCGAAGCTAGCTCGATGACCGATCCGAAATTCTAGTTGTATGAGGGCGACCAGATCTCAGCTTAGTTTTAGGCGACTTTCGTTGAGTAAAGCGCCTCACGATGTTGCGGATGGTGGCTGGCCGGCAGGTTCCGAGCGCGTCGGCAATGGATGGATGGCCTTTCTTTTAACCCCGGCAGCAGCTTTTTATTCAGAGATGGAAATCAAAAGGGTGGTCCTTGCGCAGCGTTTGACTCATTCGACTCGTTGTCAGCAGCTTCCCTCCTGCTCACAGCATTGCGATACATCACACATCAGCACTAGCAGGCTTCGTCTATGTAGGTATGTGTTGTCTGCTTAGCTCATCGATTTACCGTTCGTTATGTCATGGCAGACCCCAGCAATGCTACAGGGCCACAGACCCAGACAACTGTATCTTGCGATGGATGGTGGAAATGTGCGGGTTCCTATGGTATGTACATTCCCAACCCAGGCAATTACAATTCGCCTCTACCCAAAGGCGGGCTCCTGCTTGGCACCCGACTGGTCCGACAGGTACGAGACCCGGTCCTTGCAATAGAACTCGACGTCGACCTTGCCGCCCAGTGAAGCCTTTCCGTTATCCAGACCTCCGGCCTTGATGATGACGACGCCGGGCATGACGTCGAGCTTGGTGTAGAGGCTCGAGCCGCAGGTGCCGCAGAAGAAGTGGTGGTTGATCTTGCCCGAGGCGCCGGTGACATCATAGGTCTTTGCCTCGCCTGAGGGGGAGTGTTTGCAGTCAGCTTTCGGATTGCTCCTTGACATCCAATGCGATGTGGATTGGGGTTTCAAGCCTACCTTTCACCACCTTGAACGAATCCTCGGGCACGACGGCGTTGGAGGTGAAGGCGCCTCCTGTCCACTTCTGGCAGTCGGTGCAGTGGCACAGGGCAGTGACTTTCGGCTCGCCGCTCTCGTACTTGACCGCCCCACACAAGCAGCTGCCGTTTAGACTCATTTTGAACGTGATAATTATAGGTACAACGGGTATGTGATGATGGGATACTGGCACAATATCCAGACACCTTGATGGACAGCCGACGGGTCTGGGGTTTATATGGTCGAAGGGGACTTGGTTGGTCTCGGGGTTTGGTCTCCTGCGTGAGGGGTTCCCCTGTGGGAGGGGCTAAGGCGGGGCCTTAGTGATCAACTTAGCTAGCAGCTAGCCAGAAGTCCAGTAAGAAGTCCACCACGCAGGCCCTGTGCAGCGCCCTAGTGGACATCCGCACGTTCCCCGCACACGCCCTGCAGGATATCGATGTCGAAACCCCGAGTTCGGGGCGACAGGATGATTCCATGATTGCTTAATATTTCGCTAAACTATCGGGTATCAATGCCAGGCGGCAGCCCATCTCTCTATCGCTGTTCCGGTTCTCCGGGCCACCTTCAGAAAACAAGACTAGGGAAACAACCTTGAACGACTCTTCGCCAAGTCCAACCTCGGAAAGCCGGTAGCGCGGGCTGAGTTTGTGGAATGCCACGTACCCGAGTATGTGGTCCTCAACCGCCGCCGCGTAGGGGCCCTTGCCTTGGATGGTCGCTCGGATCCGCTCCACCGCCTTGGCTACGTCGTCAATAAGATCCTCGACGACGGCCACCTTCTCCTTGTCCTCATACATGGCCATCTGGCTGATGAAGTTGTCGTTCTCTCCCGCTCTCTCCTCCTTGTAGAACCTGCGTAGCATCGCGCATGGGTCAGTGTCGGGTCCGACATCAGAGGAAGTAGGCTGGTTTCACTCCACTTACGACAAGATATCGTTGGCCAGATTGATATACCGCGCGAGATCCGGGATGCACTCCAGATACTCTTCCTGGTTGGGGTACATCGATTTCGGGAACGTGAAGTAGGCCACAGCATCTCCGCCGCCGTCTTTCTCGCGGACATACCGCGCCCAACTCCGCCCACTATTGTTTGAGTGGCCGCTACTGCCATTGGCTGCGGCCGTCGCCGCGATGCCCCGAAATGCGGCGCCCGTCTGCAGTAGGTTGGAGTTGAGGAAGTTGAGCGACGCTGTTACGATGAAGTTGGCAGGCGCCGGGTCCCAATACGTGTAGGTCAGCCGCATCAGATCAGCCCAGGCTTGTAGCAACGGTAAGGGGTGCCGCTCGCCACTGATGAAGCGAGCGCCGAACCGTGCGAACTCATCTTCGTGCTCGGCCGCCGAGTCGTCGAGGAGCAGGCCTAGCCATGAGTACATTGCAACATAGACCTGGACTTCAACGGGGTGTCGCGGCACGCAGCACTAAAGCGACAGTATGTATGGTTAGCCTATGTACATACGCATGAGGGAGTGATGGGTCTGTGTATTCGGTTTATATCTTACTGCGGCGTACATGACTCCTGTCTGGAAGATCTTAGCGGAACGAGAGCCATCTTCTCTCGGGACCCCGGTCTCGATGGCATACTCGTCTGCGGCCTTCCAAAGAGCTCTGTTGTCTCTCGGGGGTCTAGGCTTATACTCGAGATCATTCTCCACGAAGGAGGTAATGAGCGGACGGAGAGACTCTCCGAGTGTCTTTTTGGGTGTATCGGTCTGAGACTGTTTCAGCTTGTCATCGGCGAGGGCACTACCAGCACTGTGAGTAGAGTACCACGACTGGGGAGCCAGGCTCTGCAGAACTGATGTTACGGTGCTCATGATTGCGGAAAGTAAGTATATGCGAATAAGGCTCGGTGATAAGAATAAACGGCGGGGGCTGATGTGGTAATGCCCCTGAGAGGGATCTTATATATAGTATTGGTGTTGGTAACAGTGCGCAACGGACCCCTAAGACAGATTTGCTCAATAGGAGTTCCAGGAGATATATGATGGACACAGTCTTAGATCACCCACGCCTGTTCGCCTCGTCCATTTCGTTTACTCATACCCACCCACACCCGGAGGAACAACCACTTACGGGAATCGCGCCGGCCCGCCACGGGCTATGCTGGCCAGAGCCACCTCACCCATCGGTGCGTACGTCGGGTTTGAGCGCTGGGGCGTCTCGCGTGATGACTAACTCCTAACCCCCAGCGTCATATCACAGTTCGGAACCAAAGACCTGGTAGCCACAAAATGACGTTGGAAGTCGGTCTGATAGATGCACGTTAGACCGCTGTTTCTACGACCGGGGTGATAATACCTGGTCCACAGATGGTCGTGGAGGGGGAGTCTATGACAGGACCTCGGTGAAATCCGGTTCGGTAAGCTGATCTGATCAAGGGGGTCCCCCCTTTTTCCTCATCTCACACTTGTCCAAAGAGATTCAGCCCTATGGGTGCGGGCCGACAGTTTGCTAGATTTAGAAACAGCCTTGCGTGAGATGGACCTTACGTACCGCCGTGCGGTTTCTTACGGTTTCTCACGGTCTCGACGTAAGGCTCCCCCATTCGCGGGCGGTGCCGTTGGGAACCTTCGTGATTGGGTTACAGACGGGCAGGCACAAAATGCTGACAATAAGCATACGCGTTGAACCATGGAACCTTTTGTGAGAAGCGAACAGGCGGCTGCACACCTGATAGAACAACCTTGTCGGGGTTCGTCTTGTGACTGTGGGGGGTTTTTGAACCTGCAGCGTAACTCATGTAAGATTTTCGGTGAAGGAGTGGAAGACACCATGCTGAGCGCTTTTTAGCACTTCCA
This sequence comes from Apiospora kogelbergensis, assembly GCF_038363985.1. NCBI lineage: Eukaryota > Fungi > Ascomycota > Sordariomycetes > Amphisphaeriales > Apiosporaceae > Apiospora > Apiospora kogelbergensis. The sequence continues at coordinate 4,615,321 of NW_027117422.1, forward strand.
GTCCCAATTTTTGGTCACATCACATTACTCAGGAGTGGGCAAAAGTCAGAAAAGAATGATCGGGACCGAATGGAAAAGCTTCGACGTGGCCGCAATCTATTGATCTGGGAACAGCCAGCATTATCGAAGCGAGGCAACAGCAATATCACACATGCTATGGTTCGTGCGGCGGAGGGCTGCATGTGACTAATATGCACCCCACGCAGGCTCTCGATTTTTGGGACCAATCAGGTCAGATGTGTCGTATTCATCTCCAATTGTTCTGGGGCATTGAAGGATGACTCGAAGGGCCAGTGATTTCCGAAGACGAAAACCAGTCATTGCATACTCATAATGTCTCCCTCATCGAACTGCGGGCGTTCGGGCAAGCGCTGACCGAAAACCGTGTCCTACTTCGCGAGTACGTCATACGCGAGTCCTTCATCGCTTTCGGTTCCGACTCGGTCCTCAAAGGCAGCTCACCGGTTTCCACGCCAATCATCTCGCGCTCGGCGGGTACCGGGATCCCAGAACGCCTGCTACGATACGCAACCGAGGAGAGAGCTCTCGGTGAGCTGGTGCGGGCGCAGTCATGGGGGGTCATGTCCCAGCAAGGTCTGTGGGTTCCGTCGGATAGCTCGTATATGCTTGGCCATGACTTGGGCGAGTTCGGGAATGCATTGCCACCATAGCTTCCGGGATGCTTTGTGAAAACCCATCATTGTTGCTTGGGAGCATGCGCCGAATCTCTTTGATGCAGGTGCGAGAATAAGGAAGGGGCATCAATGTTGGTTCTGACATGTTGTTGTCATAGTTGGAAAAGCTCTCTCAAAGTTCTTTAGTGAAGAGATGGCGAAACTCGGTGTTCTCGAGCAAGGGCCCAAGGACATCGGGACTTCAGCCAGAGCGTCACCAAGTAATTCGAGCACCAGCCCGCAGAAGAATCATGCAGTTGGTCAACACTCATCATCGTTCTCGATCCCTACCCCTTTCCATTTTCTCCCTGCTCCTGGATGAGGTCCGGGCGAGACAGTCGCTCTATTGCATGCCCAACAGTCGTGCGGCAGAGTATTTAGGGAAAGACAGACTCGCAATCAACGCAGAGACAATTACTCGGCCCGAAACAGTCGCCAAGAGAACGGAATTGGAGGACTTTGTTCTGAGGCTCGATGAAGTAGTTGGCGTCATTGGCTTTGAGATGTTTGGGCGCTGTGGGGTCAGCACTGTTAAGCCACTAATAAATGTGCTGAACACCCCGTAGGCGTAGGGGTCTCCAAACTGCCCCAAATCACTCGACCAGATCATCATGGTGAATTGGTCAGCTCTTTGGCTCCAATTGAGCCATGAATCTGATATCGAGATGCTGCAGCGACTTATAGTAAGGGAAGACACGACGCCATGATTCGCGCATCTCGAGGATCATCCGGTCTCCCGGGATTCTGGATGAAGGCATGAAGCGGCCCCCATCATCTGCGGCGTACCCCACGAGTGACTGGCGGAGAAAGTCGACCGCGCGGAACACGGGCCCGGTATAGTCCCCAGTTGTACTATACCAGCCTGTACCGAAAACTTCCGCGTCGGGAGGGGCAGCTGCCCTTGGTGGGCAATGCGAAGGCATCGCGCTCTTGAGCTTCCCCGGGGAAATTTGCGTGGGCCTGGCGTGGGCCAGATACAGCGTTCGAAGCTGCGGGAAAAGAGCTAAAAAGGCTGGCAGCGGCTCGAGCCGGCAGGCATCATCTGGGGGGGCAGGCGCTGGGGTCGTCGCAGAGGCACTCGCGGTTCCGATAGCAGCGCTCAAATTCCCCGTGGCTGCTTTGGAAGCCTCGCAATAGACCCTGCCCCGAGAGGCCGATGTGGCGTATGCTTTCGAAGGAGGGGTGGGGGCCGCCGCCGCCAATTTCCGACATCCCGGCTACGCGGACGATGGCTTCCAGGTCGGTCCACCCGGCGTGGAAAAGGACGACGTCCTCGGCGCCGTTGAAGCGCAGGTCGTACGAGGGAAGTTAGACCCGTCGGAGCGGTCCTCGGGTAGCTCTTTGCAGGCCCAGCTGTAAGGAAGCACCTGGAACGTAAGCACGTCTGGCAGCACATCCAGCACCATCTCCCGTGATTCGGCGCAAGTGGCCGCCGCCGTGCGCCATGCGGCGGTAGCCGTCTTAAGCGGCAGAAGGTGAGGCGTAAGCCCGCCTGTCTCTGTATCTTTGCGCCATAAAAAAGGCTGCAAGATGGCGCGGTCTCCAGGCCGCGCTTGGTAGTGGTCGTGGAAATCTTCAGGCCGCGGCGGTTGACGCCTGGACTCGGTCGTCGCAACAAGATTGCGTTTGGGATAGCGGAAATGGAAGGTGTAGACGTGCGACGTCTTGCGCTCTTCTTCCAGGAAGTGCAGCCATATCTCCCTTCGAAGTTCGAGAGGAAGTCTAGAGTATGGGTGAAACTCGGCAGCAGCAGAAGACACCATCGTCGGAACGGAAACTCGAGATATACTCCAACACGTACGGTGTGCTTATCAAACAGTGGGATATTGTCATGAGCTGTGCCGTGCTTTATAGAAGCAGCACTTGTGTCAACGAGCATGCGTTCAGGTGGGGGTCATGACTGGCTGCGTTCTTGCAGGGGGCCCTGGTTTCAACTCCCAAAAGTTTTAAGCGCCAGCTCTCCAGCTGCCATCAGCCATTCAGGAACCGCATCGCTGCCGCACTCTGCGCTATCACCCGCTGATCGACATTGGAAGACGTCCTTTGCACGTTTCTGGAAGCCGCGGAAGAAAAAACATGCTTGTAGAATCCACCACGCACCTCACAGCTCGTCGAGAAATTGACCAGCTTCCCATCGTGGCCCGACCGCGACCACCTCATGGCGGTGAGAAAAGATGACTCGAATTGAGTATAACTGGGTAGCCGAAGTCATATCAGCCGGCAAACGGCAATGGGTATACTCTGATATGGGCGTCAACATACGATCAGAAAAGTGCCGTAGGTGCCTAAAACCACCCCAGTTCACAGTAGCGGGCCGCCCGTAGGATTGATTGATTAGTGACCAACTTCCAGCCCCGCACTCTGAAGACGAGTAAGCGTCAGCTTACTCGACCATTCGACGGCACACTCACTGAAGCATGCGACAAACAATTGACAAGAAGCCGCCGAGGTCATCAATATGGCTCCCAGATCGTTTTCCGATCTGCCATTGGAGATAATCCAGGACATATTGCAGTATGTCGTGGTACCGCCAAACCTCCCGTTCCTTGCAGGGCTCCGTCTTGTCTGCAGTATGATCCCTTTCCATTCAGAAGTGTATTGTTCGAGTACCGACCGGACTGACCATGTTTACCAGAGCTGTTCAGCCACGAAGTTTTCGTAGCCTTGGAAGCCACCCGCGCCTTACTCACCAAGGGACTCATGGGCTGCCGGGCGGATGTCGAATCGAGCCCTGTGCCGTTCCTTGCGCGCTATCTCAATTATCGCGTGTCGCGGCCCCTGGGTTTGCCGGAATCCCGCTATGCGACCATTGAACCGTATCTCCAGTGGATGCTCCAGGAGCTTCTGGGTCCCACGGCGGGTGAAGATGAGAAGTACGAGGCGCTTCTGGCGTTGTGCCATCACATCAATGACTACGACTACGCTTCCGTAGTCGCGACGCGATGGTGGGGAGGAGACCCGGGATGGTACACCGGCATCACGCAGAACTTGGACTGTCTCACGGAGCCAGAGCTCAGAGGAATGTTCGGCGGGACGGCCACGCTACTCCCCGCCGCCATCACCCTCGGACTGGAAACCATCTATGAGCCCGCCATCGCCGCAATACAGCGACCCTTGATGTCCCTCGACCCCATCTGGGCCACGGTGGGTTCTCACACGGTGAATTTCCGGGCGATCTGCCGCTCCCTCGGGAACCCTCTGTACGCTGCCGTTCGAGTTCGGAATCCCGACCTGGTTCGACGGCTCCTCCATCTCGGCCTTAGCGTGAACGGCAACGAGGCTAATGCCCTGACGGGCGCCGTCCAGGGTAACAACATGGACATGCTCAACCTGCTCTTAGCCCCGCCGTACGGCAAGCCTCCTAATTCGACTTCGGTCCAGTCGGCCATCGCTGTCGGTGCTACCCTGGGCCGTACGGAATGTGTGGCCAGGCTAATCGACTACAGCCGTGGTGAGAGCATCCGAAGAGATGGCCTTGGCTGGGACGTGAACAGGGCACTCTTGAGAGCTGTTTATAACAATCATGTAGACGCCGCCGACATGTTAATTCACGAGGGCGCAGAGTTTCCGACCCTGTTCCGCCCAGGCCGAGGGACAATGGGCCTCAATGCGCCAACAATAGTGGAGATAGCCGCCTGGAGAGGCCACGCGGGCGTCCTAAAGCTTCTGCTGTCACGCAGCGCAGGGGTTTCAATACAGACAGTTCAGGCGGCCATGGCAGGCAATCATGTCGAGACGTTGCGCATCCTTCTAGGAAATCCCTATGTGAGACAGCTCGATCAATACTCGTGGTGGGGCGTGCTCGCGGACGGCGCGAATCTGGGATGCACCGAGGCGATACTATACCTGATCAACGAGGCGAAGGTTTTGAACATCGCCGGAATCCTGAAAAGCGACGATCCGGAGGCCGTCTATCTCTCCGGAGTGGCCGGGACCCTGTGTTCGCGCGGCAACTACCGCGCCGTGGAGGCACTGATCCAAGCCGGTTTGCCAGTCGATCACAACTGCACCTTGGATCCCGACGACGACGAACCCGACGAAAACGTGGCAAGCGTCGAGATGAGACTCATGGATTTAGCCGTGAACTCGTTGGCTCCGGGAGCCGCTGAGACGGTGCAAATGCTCGCACGCTATGGTGCGTCTCCAGCGGCGAAGAGAGCGAAACAGTACCTGCCCTGCGAATGGAAGTCGAACATGCCACAGAACAGAGGCGTTCAGGTTGTGGCAAACGGGAATGGAGGTTCTTCGCGTATTGGCGCATGATGCTGTGAAACCTAAGGGACGCGGGGTTGAATTGTCTGACGCCTCTGGTCTTATGACTTGATCGCCAGATCTTGAGCCAATGTCACCTCCACTGGAATTTACGGAACGATGGGTTCACCGTTCCATCTAGTGAGCGGGGTGGTAAAGTGTGAACACATTGCCATGAGTAATAATAAAATAAAATTAGCAGGCAATGCATGCTAGATGACTGTGCTCTACCAAAACAAGTTATGAGATCACGTTGTCTCTTCCACTGGAATCACGCCTGCCTTGATCGCGTGACGTATAGCCGGATAGACGGCCCTCGCGTAATTGCTCCGTCTCGCGAGCACGTAAGGAAGCGTAATCTTACCATCCCATCCTCCTCCGACTTTGGCGGCATCGTCGTCAAATGCGTGCAACACATACGTCGCCGAGAAGTCCATATCCCAGCTGTCAACGGCTGCATGGTTGCGCTGTCGCAGCCAAGCGAGCGCGTCGGCACACGTGGTCCCCAATTCCTCGGGTAGAAGTCGGTCCTCCGCGTCCTCTCCGTTTCTCAGGGGCGCCGTGTCGCCATGGGGTTGGAAGAGGCGCTTCATGTCGGCCAGCTCGAAGCTCGCGGGCGCGAAGGCGCGGGGGTTCATGATGAGCACTTCGCCGGGCACGGCGTGTAGGCGGTAGGCCAGGTCCGTCAGGATGCCCACGCTGATGGCCCAGACGCCGTTGTAGAACGCGTCCATGGCCTCGGCGAAGATGGTGGCGAGATTCGACCCGGGGCGCGACAACCATACGCCCGTATTCACGTAGCCGGTATGCCGCGGCGCCAGGGCCGTCGCGCCACCGACGACATTGGCGAAGCCGGAGCGGCGTAGGGGCGCCACGTCGCGCAAGGGCACCGCGTCCACGTCCAGGTAGATACCGCCGCGATCGCGCAGGGCGTAGGCGCGGACGAAGTCGGACTTGGCACCAAAGGTGTCGATCTCGACGCCCTGAGTCGTCAGGCGGGGGTTGTCGATATAGATGGGTTCGACATTGGGGAGGTTGAGGATGCGCCGGCTCCAGTCGCTGCCAGAGGTCTTGGTGCGCGCCCACAGCTCCGGCGACGCGTCAGTGTGGAAGTAGATCTTGTCCGGGCGGAAGAGGAGGTGGGCCGAATAAACGCTGACAAAGACCTTGAAGTCGAGCGACAGGACGGCCGGGTCGGCCAGCAGCCAGATGTAGTGGACGAGGTTAGGGATGGCAGCAGCGCTGTCGGCGGCGCCCAGCGGGGCGACACCGTCGCAGGCTTTCGCGAGTGGCGTAGCGGGGAACATAGGCAGGCTTGGCCGGTCAGGGTTCCAGGGCAGCGAGTACGACATGTCGATATAGGCGTAGAGTACCACGGCGACGACCGAAACCAGCAAGATGGTGCCAAACCTGCGCCAGGCCCCACCCCACGGCAGCGGCAACAGCGCCATGATTGATGATGATAGATTGACTGACTTGAAGACGGTTAAAGAGGGATTGATCCACAGTTAGCGATCACCGTCTGCAATTACCTGATAATATGTTAAGCAGTGGTTGAGATCTTTGGTATGGGTACTTACTTGCTTGGACTGCTTTATGTCAATCAGCTGAAGCTTTCCAAGCTATTATTAGGCAACCAGTACCTACCCCAGTACCCACTAATTAGCGGTAACACATAATTACTCGTTTGTTTTTCCGCCGACATACCAGCCAGCAGTCAAACTCAGTCAAAAAAGGCTAGGAGGTCAAATCTCGGTGCTGCTGCTTCTTGTCGCCCACCTGGTTGTCGGAGAAAGCCCACAACAGGTGACAGCCACATTTGTTGTCTCAATCCGGATGTCGTCGCGGACTGTGTCGGAAACGCTATCAATGGATCGAACGTGGTTTCTAGTGACCGCAGTTTCGTTTACTTTCCCAAGAGGACGTCTAGCCACGATAGCATACAGCATTGTAAAGAAAAATAAGCATTCTCGCCCGAGTTCGGGCCTGCCAGCCCAGGCTTCCCAGGAACCAGCCAGGGAATGAAAGGCGGTGCGTATGCAGTGAGAATTTAGATCGAAAGCCAATAGCAATGGTGGCTGGTTGCCATCTTCTGATTGGCGGGGGCAGACAGCAAACAGACGACCTGGGATAGGCTAGGGAACAAGGCGTGTCTTATTGGCTATAAAAGCAAAACTAACATCCACTTCTCTATATTCGTCCCAGTATGGGATGCGCGGTACTTTAAGGCCAGTCGTGGGCGTGGTCGTGGTCGTGGTCGTGGTCGTGGGAGACCACAACCTCTGCTCAAGCCAAAAGATCACAGCAAGCGGCCATCATCAATTTGACCCAATCCCAAATCCAATTTTCTTTCTCAGTTTCTTCGGGATGGCCTCCGGAAAAGAGGATTGGGAACACGCTAAAGCCGGGTTCAAAAGAGGCTTCAACAAGTTCATAACCAGAAAGACCAGACAATTGAGCGACTTCACTACAGGGTCTTCATCGGGAGCGTCCACGCCGGCCATCGAGGATGAAGTCGAAAAAGCACCCGGAGGAGGTTATAAGTCCGTTGACGATTTCATCGAGCAGGTCGGGTCCTATCAATATGACGCTATTCCGGATAAAGGCTACATCCGGCTTCTCGAAATCGTCCCAGCTCCGGAAGAAGACTGGATAGAGACTCGACTGACCAGTGTTAGTTTAGAGGACTCTGTCAGGACGTACGATGCTCTCAGCTACGTCTGGGGAGATCCAGATCAGCCAAGAAAGGGCATCACCGTCAACAATTGCCACTTCGAAGTCTACGAGTCGCTCTTCAACGCCCTGAAAAGCCTTCGCATCGACACTGGCGATCAAAACCCCATTGTCCTCTGGGTTGATGCAATTTGTATCAACCAAGCGGACGTGGCTGAACGCAACTCCCAGGTGCCAATCATGGACAGCATCTACAGAAACGCCCGCCGTACCATCGTCTGGCTCGGCTCCGAGGAGGTCAAAACTGAGCGCACATTTGAGATGCTACGCTACCTTGTAGAGGATAGCAAGACAGACGCCTTCAAGTCGAGTGTTGGCGTCTTTGACGCTTACCAGGAAACCATGCCGCTTACACTGCTGCAGTTTTTCAAGGCCCCGCGTATACAAAGCCCAGCCATAGAACTGTACGGCAACGACGGGAAAATCTGGAAGATTCTGGCATGTGCTTGGTGGCATCGCTCATGGACGCTCCAGGAGATCCTTTTGTCTACTGATATCACTTTCGTCATGGGCAGGTACAAGATGGATTGGCAAGAACTATGCACGGCTGTCGACCACGGCTTCCGGTTGCGCATCTGGACATTTTTAGAGATGGGGACATTCGTTAACCGAGATCTACTGCCTTATCTCACCATCAGAGATCTGCAACGACGCTTGGGTCTTTATAGCGCCACAGACCAAAGCCCCCAAGCGGAACGAGGACCAGAGATCCTTCTCACATTGCTGGAAGGCTGTCGTCAAAGAGAGTCCAAAGACCCACGAGACAAGATATACGCAGTATCGGGCATCTTGAAAAACATCCAAAGTCGCGGTTCAGATACCGATGCGATTAACCGGGTCAAGATTGACCCTGACTACGCTAGCCCCGTCGTTTACGTGTACAGGATGATGTCACAGCAGCTCATATCGACGACGAAGACCTTGGATGTTCTCGGTATATCGCCCAAGTCGTCCCGGAGGGGTTTGCCCTCCTGGGTGACGGACTGGAGCACCTCGGCCTCCATGGCAGTACCCTTGACACGTGACTCGCTGGACAGGCCACGGCGCACACATGCTGCGCGCCACACGACCGCCACCGCCGTGCGATTCCCCGAGGACGCCGTAACCCTCGTGCTTCGGGGCCACGAGGTGGCGACGGTATCGGAAATATCGAGCAGCATCCCCCGCTTCGACTACAGAGAGAATACCAGGCTGAACGAAGAGTCAAGCGAGGCGCAACAGGAGCGGTTACGCGCCGAGGCCGCAGCCCGGGGCGAGGAGGAGCCGACCAAATGGGGACTCAGGGGGATGGTCATGCGGGACCTCAAGACGGACATGAAAAATATCTTCACCGACGAAGCCCAGCACTGGCACGTCCTGATCCAGTGGGAGCGATTTGGGGCCCGCCGTAGCCCGACGAACCCGTCCGGCGCCGACGATGGGGGAGCTCGGTCTACTGGAAGACGCTGTGCGCGGGCACGTACGACGAAGAGGACCCGGCGACTACCGAGGCGCTGTATGAGAAGTGGTCGCGCAGCCTCGAGGTGCTGCGCAAGAACGAGCGGCGGTTCGGGTCCGCGGGGTACGGCATGCACCCGCTCGCCTACCTCCTGCAGTCATCGGCGTGGGAGGAGGGGTTCCCCGAGTTCTCGGTCTACTGCGAGTGCGCCATCGAGCGGCGCCTGGCCTGGTGCGCCAACGGTTGGCTCGCTCTGCTGCCCGACGGTGCCCGCATGGGTGACCGCATCGTGTTGGCCGAGGGCGGGCGGGTGCCACTGGTGCTCCGGCCCGATGGGGACGGGTATAACACGTTTGTAGGCGAGGCGTACGTGCATGGGATCATGAATGGAGAGGCTTTCAAACAGTCACAGTGTCATGATATAAAAATTTGTTAGTTAGATATAGTTAAATAGGATAAGAAAATTAATAAAGGGGAAAATAATAAATATACCCTTATATTTAAGAATAAAATATATTAAATAATACTTTAAATTACTCTTTAATTTATATTTAATTATACCTATAGCTTTACCTTTTTTATAAGTAGAAATGTAACTTTTCCCTCTTTTCTCTATCCTTTATATTATGTTAGACCTCTTCTTTAAACTATCGTAATATCCACATTTGAATATAAACTCCAGTTTTATCACATCGGCGTACCATGGCAGCTGTCTGCCATGTCTACTTATAGATATTTATGAAATAGCCTGATGCTAGGGAGAACAAAGCTCCTACGAGGCTAACAGTGACGACGAGCTTCATTATTGATTCAGGTCCGTAATTAATACGGTGGACCTAAATGAAATCGTTATCATTACGTGGATTACAAACTCGCCTGTTTCCGAGGTTAGTTTTACCTCGGACCAACTGATATGTCAATCCTCTGGATTGATTTCTTATCTATTTCAATAGAAACTTCTATCAGATACTAAAAGTCATTTCGGCAGTAATAGAGGGTTCGGGGGTTTCTCCGGTTACAGCACAGCCTGCTTTTAGTTTTGTTCATCTTACATGGTGCCAACATCACCTTTTTCTGCTGTGCCCATAACTTCACTGGTTCCTAAAAGTAGTTTGAAGTTTTGGTACCAGCTCCGACCCCAACTGGAGGCTTTGCTTGTATATCTAAAAAGTTCATTCTCTTTTTGCTCCTCGGTTCAATGTCAAGGTATGAACCCAACGAAACGAAATCTTATATCCAATAAGTTCATACGAGTAAGCAGCCGGAAATCGAGAACTTGAAAAGTAAGTCATCTTTACGCTTAAATATAACACAAAATGGCGTGGTGGAGCTGACTCGGAGTTTATGTGATCATCGAATGGTAGGGTGCATGTTGTCGACGAAATCATGCATGTCCATCTCACCCTCGTTGATTCTTCAGGTTCAACATATTTTGCGGAAGCTTCATAGAGGCGTTATAATATCATGAGATCTGTGCATAGGAGACTATAGATAAATCCTCCTACCTGAGCATCATAGTTTCACCTTTTTTATCTGTTCCATCGGCCTCAGCACCTTGAAAGCCTCTTCCCGGTCCATAACCTGGACCTCCTGCGTGCGGCGGTTCTCCAACCGGACGAGCACGACGCGCTCGAAGTCGCCGCCGCGACCGGTACTCTTCAGTTCCGGGCCCGGCTGGTCGAGGGTCAACAGGTAGCGCCCGTCGTCCGTAATCATGCTATTGACAGGCGAGATGACCTTTTCCGGCCAGGGAATCTGGGAGGTGGGGTCTTCCAGGGACTTAGGCTTTTGAGTCGTGGGCACGCGGCGGATGAACTCCGTGAGCCTGTCTCGTTGATCTTGGTAGTAGTCGGTGGCGCTAGATGTGGTCGTCGTGGAGTTAGGTGGTAGTCCTTCGCAGAATTGGGATATCAGAGTCAAAAGAAAGGCCTGCGGTGGATAGAGGGCGATATCACCGCTCTTCATTTGCGAAAGCCAGGTTGCCGCATCTTCAAAGGCGGACGTGGAAACCTCGGTGCCGTCTGGGGTAGCCAGGACCGAATCGGCTTGTAGCTCGGCTTCTGCAGTATTGGTAGCAGTTGACGGACGAGAAAGCGGAAGCATGTAGATGTACATCTGCGTGGTGAAACGTTTCCGCTGAGCGGCCGGAGTCACCCAACGCGTGAAAGGCTGCAAGTTCTCTGATGATGGTTAGTATAAAAGTCAAACGCGGACGAGGAACTAACGCTGTGGTCTTGGGCGGTGGAATAATACGTACTTTGAAGCGCTTCTCCGCCGACACTGTCCAGCCAATCCGTGAAACTGATTTTGTTGCTATAGATTGCCTTCCGTGCCTCATCTCTTTCCTGAGCCGGCAATACCAGGAGGTCGCCAGCAGTCAGGTCGCCAGCAGTCCCAGCCTTGCGCGCAAGAAGGATCCCGCTCTCCTCGAATAACTCCCGGATGGCGCATAGGCGGTACGCCAGACTGTCCTTGTGGTAGGACTCCAAATACGGGTTAGGGAGTTTCCCATCGTGGAACTCGTCCCAGACGCCACCGGGAAAGACGCTTGCGGAGGCAAAGGAAGTGGATTTGGCTGACCGCTGCTGCATGAGGACCTGGTTCGTGTGGGAGAGCAAGATTATGCTAGAGCTGGCCACAGGTGAAGCAAGTTGCTGCGCGCTGCCCTGCTGTTTGGCAGTGGTTGAAAACATGGCTCCGAAAGTGGATATACCCGACTTTCTGCGGTAGCTGGATGCTCCTGGGGAGGGTCGCTGACAGTTGTAAGCTGCGAAGTGCCCGGATCTGAGCTGCTGTTGTTCGCTGCGGGCCGGGTGTCGACATAGCCGAGGCCCGGTAAAACTTGCTAAACCAGCAGCATAATATTCTCTCAAGAATCCCGGCGACTTAGGAAGTGAAGACCGAACGATGTAATGAACGCATTGTGACATATCGAAAGCCTTTACGGTCCTGCACTCAAGACGTCCGTTCTCTACATGTTATTGACGAGGTCGACCAAAGTATACCGAGGCTCCCCCGGCGGTTGCAATTGCGAGACTTGATTTGTGGGTCTCAAGATCACCGTCATGCCCCGCCTGCCCGCCACTGCATTCCAGGTGAACTAGCAGCAGGCAGAGAGAGTGTGTAACAGAGATAAGTCGATAGCATGTAACAAGCAATAGCATTCGGGATCTAAGATGGGTTAAGACAAATCAATGGTTTCTATGATACGGAAATGAAATAAAATACAGAGGGATATCATCTCATGGCGCAATGCCGTACACGCTCATACCCAACACCGATCGCCGTGATTCCAATGCAGCAGTAACACAACAACTTAACGACGCTTTCTCGAACCCCCGTCACATTGGCCCGCCATAGACAGATGACGCTTTTGGACTCACACCACTGCTTGAGCTGTGCAGGCGAGACCTCGCCATCGTAGCCCACCCGCGTCAGCTCTCCCGCGTTTAGCCACGCGGCCAAGTCCTCGAGGACGACGGGCGTGAACATTAACATCAGCTCGTGCCACGACGGGTTCTGCAAATCCTTGGTCGGCGGCGTCGTCGTCACGGCCTTAGTAATGTATGTAAACGCGGAGCTCTCCTGGTCCGTGGGCGACAGGTTTAGCGACATGTCGGCCGCGTCTTCAGAAATGGAGAGGTCGAGTAGGGGCGGCGACGAGAAAACCGGGTCCGGCGATGGTGATCTGCCCGCCACCGACAAGACTTCTTCATCTTCGTCTGAGTCCGCAATTTCTACCTTGGCCACCTTGGATGACGGCAGCTTGGCGGCGCGCCGTACTGAACTCATGACCTTGGAGGGGACTGGGCTTTGACTACCAGAGTTCTTCCGCGTGCGACCTCGCACTCGCTTTGGTGATTCGGGTGCTGTGGTTGTCTTGAGTGCTTCTGGAGCGGTCGAAGCTGTGGCCGTGCTTTCCTTTTTCGGTCGGCCACGGGGGCTTCTTGACTGGTGATTTCTCGGCACTAGGCTGCGCAGAAGCCGTAGTGTTTGGGGTGGTTTCCGCATGCGAACTATCCCAACATTGCTCTAGAAGTGCAATCATTGCCGACCGCCGTTTCATTGGCTTGAAGCCATATGTGCTTATCTTGGCAGAAAGTTGCGCGTCCGTTAATATCGTCAAGTCAGGGCGCATGACAGGACGCTTAGATTTGGCAGCCGCCGGTGCTGGGCGTGAAGGTTGTGGTGGTGGCACCGTTGCTGGCCTTTCGTTGCTCTCTAAGGTTGTCCGCAAATTCGGTACTGCCTGCCGAGGTTGGAAGTTTTGTGTTTCTGCCAGGCTAGATGAGCCACCTTGCGAGGGCAATGCGCAAATCTTGTCGATATCTGGGAAGTCGTTCTCCTTTGGGGAAGCTTCCAAGGCAGGAGTAGATGTTCTTTTCCCCTTGTCTGCCCCATCGGCTGTATCTACGATCTTGAATGCCAACAGACTACCATCCACGTCTCTCGCCCCGCTGTGCCACAGACCTGACTGGTCATCTTCATCGTCTTCGTCGACCGTCCGATTGGAGGCCTGAATGGCAGCTTGAAGGTCACGAAGCACCTCGGGCGGTTCGTCGCTCTGCAGTTGACTCGATGTGCCAAACAAAAAATCCACATTCGAAGCTTGCTTCATTGCAGAGCTTGGTGAAAGCAAAATTGGATTCTCTGCAGTCCCGACCTTCTTTTTTCTCGGCTTGGCTGGGGCTTTCTTCTTCTTGCCCTTACTTTTCATCTCCTGCTTGTCCATCACAACTGTTTGATGGTCGACCTGCGCTTTAACGGCGCCATCAAAGTCGAAATGTTTCAAAAGAGTCTCACTGTTCCCGGGTGCTAACAACACATCTGGGATTTCGGGCAGATAGGGAGCCATCGCAAGTTCCGTAATTGTGCGAACCGTCTTCTTCTTCTTGGGAATGGCAGCCTTCGTAGGCGAAGTTTCCGCTGAGCCTGTCGCCTCTTCATTCACCGGAAGGTCATTGAGCTTGCGCTTCTTCATAAACTCGGCAATTTCCGCCGAAGGCTTGGCAATGGGTTCCTTCTCGCCAGGCCGAGCGAAGTCCTGGCACATGCTCTGAAACACTTCCTTTGGCAATGGTGCCTTGCTGCTCCAGGACAGCAATTCGCTATTTTCGAAATCGTCTTCTGGAGGCGGCGTCCAGTCCCTCCGTCTAGGAGTGGCGACTTCAGGCTGCGCAGACACCTCAGCCTTGGTAGCCGTACCTCGCAAATCCGGTACGTCTGGCCCGATTGGTTCTGTGCTCTCCTTTGACGTCGCATCCTTCTCTTCATCTTTGGTGGAAGTGAAATGTCGTGAAACTGTTACGGTTTTCTTCTTTGCCTTGCTCTTGTTTGTAGTTGTGGATTTCGTGACCCGGCTCGATATCGTGGACTGTGCCGACTCTGCCTTTTTCGATCGGGTATTTTTCAATGGCTTTCCTGTAGGCGACGAAGATGGTATCGTAATCGGTTCTTGCTGATCTGGTGTTGTCGTTGTCTCGGGTGTAGGCTTCGCTTGTGACTTGGTAGCACGCTTCCTCACATTCTTCGATTTCGTTTTAGGAGGCGGTGACCTCACGTCTTCGTCTTCATCGTCGGGCGCTTGCCTCAGCACATTCCTAGCACTAGTGAAGGAAGTGAGCGCGGCAGCTGGTATCGGAGCAGCGTTGCTACCGCTTCGTAGCGGTGCCGCCCGTTTTGCATGACGTTGTGCGAGTTCTGCAAGTGAAGGCAGATCTGGCGAAGAAGATATCATCATAATACCTTGAGCCGATGGCGGTGGCTCTGAGTATGGTGACTCAAAGACGTCTGCGGAAGCCATGTTGACTTCGTGGGACCTAATTGCCTTGCGCAGGGGCCTGGCCAGAATGCGACGCGCGCATCCAGTAACTAAGAGGCGCTTCAGAATGGAATTTCGGGGGTTTGCGAAAGAAGATAGGCGAGACTTGCGTGCGCTAGACGGAGACCAGGCTTTTAAAGCAGTATATAAGCTATTGTAAAACACGCAAAACAACATGTACTTCTTGGTTGACAACAAGGGATATTGGTGAAGGCCGTGAACGGCGAAGTCAACAATTGATTGAATCCGTCCCGTAGCGGGGCAGCTGGCAACGCAGGCACCGACCAGCCGAAGTTGAACTCCACTAATGATCAGCCGATTCGCCACGAAGAGAACGCGATGTCATGTGCTTTGGTGGAGACTAAGAAGCAAGATGGGGGCTACTGCTCAAGCCACACTTCTATGACAAAAGCCACAGAGTCTGCAGCCCCACGGCAGATAAGAAAGCGCCACAGTAGATACGTACTCGTGCCCCAAGCCTTTCCCGGATTAGGTCGCAGTTTTGCCCACACACTTGCTTCCTCACGAAAAGCCCAATCCCCCCGCCAGAAATTTCCCTTTTGCGACAACGCTGAAAGTAGCAACCGACGTACGACTTGCGAATCCATCCCACCACCAATTACCCCCGACGACCTTCAGCGTATCATCAATACACAGTCGCCAAAATGGAGAACGACAAGGGCCAAGTTGTCGACCTGTACGTGCCGCCGCCGAAACCTGTCGAACTGGGGAAATGGGCAACCATGCTGATCTTGACTGTGTTCTAGTTACGTCCCGAGAAAGTGCTCGGCTTCCAACCGTGAGCGATGACCGATCTTCGAAAAATACCTACCCACCAGCAACTAACCATCTGAATGCAGGTCTTATCAAGGCCAAGGACCACGCTTCCGTCCAGATCTCCATCGCCAAGGTTGATGAGAACGGCCGCGCCGTCGCCGGCGAGAACCATGTCTACGCTCTTTGCGGCTTCGTTCGCGCCATGGGCGAGTCCGACGACTCCATGAACCGTCTCTGCCAGCGAGATGGCCTCGTCAAGAGCGTCTGGAGTGCTCAACGATAAGCGAGGAAATTTTCTTGTTTCTGTGGTACGGACCCAGGCGCCCCTCCAACCCAGAATGATGCATCCAAGAGCCCCTATGCTAACGTGCCTTGCGCCGCCGCAGATTTGGGCTTGGTGTTGATATGGCATTTGGACGGAACGAACGATGACGACCTGGGCAAGGGCATGGCAGCTTCTACATTGATTCTGATCTAGCACCCACTAGACGTCACCACCTGCATTTCGGAACGGAAATAAAAAAACCTCGATTTGACACAACACGACGACTCGCATTCGATGAATCCACGATACCTGTGACTCTACCTTTGTGAGGGCGTGACTGTGTACCCGGCTAGCGAAGTCTCCTCATCCCATCAATGGACGGGGATTCTGGGACTACCTCGATAGTCTCCATGCCGCAGACTGAAAAACATTGGCTTTGAAAAGTTGTGGTGCTCAAGCTTTACATCATGGCACAGATACGAGTCAAACAATACAACAAAATAAAAAACAGTTGGAAAGACGACTTCCCCTCGAGCAACGGCTATCCATAGCAAAGCTCTGATTAGTGATGTTGAACTTATGGCATTAGTGAACTCCCTCCTCGTTTTGCCGCAAAGATTTTATTCGAAGATGCTGTCAATTGGAACAATCCTATCATATCGAGAGTGCGACCGGGGCGGGCGCGTGTGCTGCGTGAGACCGAATTCGCGCTGAATCTCTCGTAGTCACGGTTTAGCCTGTATACTATGGTGACGATATCATCCGACTCGGCTCCATCAAGATCTGTGATCATGTCAGTTTCACATATCAGATACCTTTGCAGAAGTTATCAAGCATTGGTATGAGCATCCATATCTACGATTTTCATTCTAGCTTCCCGCATTCCTTTGCCAAATCCCAGCTATTGTTTCTACGTATGTAGACCAAAAAGCAAAACAAAAGACATGGCGCCAGACCTTAACAGGCTAGCCCACAATCTCCGGTAAAGCTACCGGGATCTAGGCTGAACCCTTTCTTCAGATCTGCTCGACTCGGGCACGATCTCAGGCACACCCATGACGCATTAAACATCGAGCTCAAAAGGCGAGCAAGGCCAATTGAATGGCAATATGGGAAGGTAAGTGATTGAGAGACCAAGCAACCTTGGTTTTCCCAAAATGATTTGAATCTTTCCTTACATCTGGGGCTCATTGTCCTCACCTCTCCATACATGGCCATTTGTCTGCTGCGCAAAGCCTCGCCATTCATTCGCAACTGTCTAGCAGCCGCCACGAGATCCGCGATTCGAGTGAAACCCCGGAGTTTACACGCCATGCCACCGAAGCGCAAAACACCCACCTCGGGCAAGGGCGAAGCGGAAGGCCTTGAGATAAAAAAGCAGAAGCAGGAAAGTTCCTACCACGATAAGAACGGCGGCACTGCTACCGCTGACCCCCTTCGGGAACCGCACCCTTTCTCAGCTGAAGCGGAAGAAAATGGCGTTGTGCTGCGGGAGTTCTACCCGCACGAGATGTCCAACGCGCGGGCGCTCGCCTACAACAACAACGAGCTGTCCCGGCCCATCGAGGTTCTCGTGAAGGCCATGGAAGAGACAGCCGAGGCCCGCAAGAAGGTCAAGGTCAAGGACGCCGTGGTGCACTGGTTTAAGATGGACCTGCGCACGCACGACAATCGCGCGCTCTGGATGGCGAGCCAGAAGGCCCGCGAGGCCGGCGTTCCGTTAGTGTGCATGTACATTGTCAGCCCCCAGGACTTCGAGGCCCATCTCCGGGCGCCCATACGCGTCGACTTCATGATGCGCACACTTCACATATTGAAGAAGGACCTGGCGAAGCTCGGCATTCCCCTGTTTGTCGAGACGGTGGAAAAACGCGGAGAGATCCCTGCACGCATCATTGGGCTCCTGGAGACGTGGGGCGCGAGTCACTTGTTTGCCAATATGGAGTATGAAGTCGACGAGCTGAGGCGCGAAGCCAAGTTGGTTCGGAATTGTGCAGGGCATAATATCGCCATGGAAGTCGTCCACGATACCTGTGTCGTCCCCGGGGGCTCTGGCAACAGGAGCTGGGAAACAGTACTCTGTTTACAGCCCATGGTATCGGTCATGGGTCGCTCATGTGCATGCGAACCCAGAGCTATTGAGTCTTTTGATCCACCTGAGCCTAACTCGGAGAAGGATAGACAGAAGGTGACGGCCCTCTTCGACTGCGAGATACCCGAGGCCCCCGAAAACAAGCGCCTCTCCAAGGCGGAGGCCACGCGGTTCCATGCTCTCTATCCCGCCGGCGAGCACGAAGCCATCGATCGGCTGGAGAAGTTCGCAGAAGAGAAGATTAGCCGCTACCATGAGAAGCGTAATTTTCCGGCTCAGCCTGGAACCTCCAACATTTCAGTCCACCTCGCAGCCGGTACCCTCAGTTCACGGACGGCTGTCTGCTACGCGAGAGACCGGAACAAGACCAAGAAGCTGAACGAGGGATTTGAAGGCATCAAAGTCTGGATTAGCGAGGTGGCCTGGCGTGACTTCTACAAGCACGTGTTGGTCCATTGGCCGTATGTGTGCATGAACAAGCCCTTCAAGGCCGAGTACTCGAACATCACGTGGTCGTACAACACTGAGCACTTCGAGGCCTGGTGCGCGGGCCGCACCGGGTACCCCATCGTGGACGCGGCGATGCGGCAGTGCCGGCATATGGGCTGGATGCACAACCGGCTGCGCATGGTGGTGGCGTCGTTCCTGTGCAAGGACCTGCTGCTCGACTGGCGCATGGGCGAGCGCTTCTTTATGGAGCACCTGGTCGACGGCGACTTCGCGTCCAATAACGGCGGCTGGGGCTTCAGCGCCAGCGTCGGCGTCGACCCCCAGCCCTACTTCCGCGTCTTCAACCCCATCCTGCAGAGCGAGAAGTTTGACCCGGACGGCGACTTCATTCGAAAGTACCTGCCCGAGCTCAAGGACGTCAAGGGCAAGGCCATCCACGACCCCTACGGGCGCGGCGCCGGCGTGCTGGCCAAGAAGGCTGGGTACCCTCAGATGATTGTCGAGCACAAGGCGGCCAGGCAGAAGGCAATAGATGTTTACAAGGAGGGCATCAAGCGGGACACGGCTTGAAATGTCGTACTTGGCAAGCCATCTCAAACCGCAATTGGGGAGCCGTCAAGGCAGTTTCTATTAGTCTCGATTTGGGTTTTTGATACCCCTCATTCCACAGAACAGATATGTCGTGATTTGCTCCCTTGCTCTTTATGGCTCAAATTCTATGCTGGTGGCAATTGCAGAACAAGTGCGAATCAGCAAACCCATTGGGTTTCGGCAGGTTGTGTTGCCAATTCAAGCCCCGATGATCGTTCGATAGTGACTGGTCTTATTCACAATCTAATACCCTGTCCGACGATGTCCGGGGAACATGCCGTTAGCCGAGACATGCGCGTGTTGAAGATAAGAAGAGAGGAGAGAGAGATAAGGGTGACTCCGACAGCATTCCGGTTCCCGACCCCGATCCCCAAC
Source organism: Apiospora kogelbergensis (assembly GCF_038363985.1). Taxonomy (NCBI): domain Eukaryota; kingdom Fungi; phylum Ascomycota; class Sordariomycetes; order Amphisphaeriales; family Apiosporaceae; genus Apiospora; species Apiospora kogelbergensis. The sequence goes on from NW_027117422.1 coordinate 4,634,788, forward strand.
CCCCAACCCCAGTTTCTTATGATAAGCTGTATAATGGTGCAACGTTCAATCTACCTCCAGCGAGGTACCATGTCGACGTCGTCTAGTGGTTCCGTTCCCTTATCACGGTACTCCAAATGATTGGCCAACACCGTTTCTCTTTCCCCAAGTTGCCTAGGTCCTGTCATACAACGATGGACACTGGATCTAGCAGTCACACCCTCCATCAACCCCCTCATGGCGAGTCACGGTTGCCATATGCACGTATCTATACCCGCATTAGACCGGCCCAGATGGTATTGCGGCAGGATAAAACATGCCTCGTGATAAATAGCAGAAAGTGCCACGGCGTCCTGCTTTCCTGGCACCTTCCCTTGGCTTCTGTCTTGGCCACTCATGCCAATTGCTTCTTTCTGGTGCTGCAAGTGACGTCTGTTGGTTGCTTCTCCCTCACCCTTGCGAACCCTAGTTGCGGCGCGCCTCGGCCTATCTAGTAAAAAAAGATGGAGTCGGAGAAGATTGGCCGTCGCTGGTCTGAAAATGGCGACCGTAAGACAGAGACGTCCGATGAGACCAAGGCCGACTTGAAGACAGCGCAAAACCTCCACACGACCCAAGACATTGAGCTGGAGCATGGGCATCTGGCAGAGCTGGAGGTCGATCTTGACCGTGTTCTCGGCGAGGAGGAGGAAGGCGAATACGAGGCCGACACGAGCCCCTTCCCAGCCGTCCGCGCTGTCGTGCCTGAGACGGACGATACGGGCATCCCTGTGAACACATTCCGCGCATGGTTCCTAGGAATTGTAAGTACGGTTGATAGACACCGATTTTGGCGGTCGAATTAGCAAGATTGCATTACTGAAAACCTCGCGTAGGTCTTTGTGTTCCTTGGCGCTGGCATCAACCAATTCTTCGGACTTCGCTACCCGGGAGTCAAGATCGTCTCCCTCGTATCGGAACTACTGGCCTTCCCCCTCGGCGTCGCGCTTGCCAAGATCCTGCCCATCAATCGCTTCAACCCCGACCGGCACTTCAACATCAAGGAACATGCCCTAGTCACCATAATGTCCAATGTTTCGTTTGGGTTCGGGTCGGCCGATTCTACCAACATCATCCAGGCCGCCAAGTTCTACGGCTTTTCGTTGCAGCCCGGCTTTTCAGTTATGGTCGTCTTGTGTTGTCAGCTGATGGGGTACGGCATCGCTGGTCTGTCTATCCCGTGGCTAGTGAAGCCAGCCACCATGATCTGGCCTGGTGTGCTCAGCAACATTGCCTTACTGAGCTCGCTACATTCCAGGGCTAATGCTATGGCCAACGGATGGAAGATCACTCGTATCAAGTTCTTCATGGCTGTCTGCGCCGGTGCCTTCGTTTGGTACTGGTTCCCCGGCTTGATCTTCACCGGCTTGAGCTACTTCAGCTGGATCTGCTGGATCGTCCCGAATAACATCGCAGTAAACCAAGTGTTTGGTATGGTGACTGGGCTCGGTCTGTTCCCACTTACCTTCGACTGGGCCATGGTCGCCTACAACACCAACCCACTGCTGAGCCCCCACTGGGCCGCCGTCAACGTCTTCTTCGGCTTCGCGCTCTGGTTCTGGGTGGTCACGCCCGCGCTCTACTACACAAACACGTGGTTCACTTCGTACTTGCCCCTCTGCACGGCCGATGTGTACGATCGCTACGGGCAGGTTTACGATATTGCCCAGGTTATGACGGACGGTGTATTCGACCAGCAGAAGTACGCTGCTTATTCACCGCCCTACCTTCCCGCCACCTTCGCCTTCGTTTATGGGATATCGTTCGCTTCTATTACCAGGTATGTCGGTTCTGTGAATTGATGGGGACTTATCGCCGACTAATTGGCTATCACGACAGTGTGCTTTCGCACGTTTACTTCTTCCACTGGAGTGAGATTAAGCATGCTTTCAAGGGGACTCTGAAGCTTGACATCCATGCACGTCTCATGAAGGCGTACGCCCAAGTGCCTTGGTACTGGTGGGTTGGTATCGTTTTCGGTGTCGCTGGCATGAGCATTGGCATGGCCGAAGGGTACGGCACCGGCTTGCCCTGGTGGGGGCATTATTCTGGCTGTCGTCATCCCCGCCGTCTACATGGTGCCTTGCGGCATGATTCAGGGCATTACCAACGTCGACGCCAACCAAGTCAACGTGCTTTCCGAGTTCATTGGCGGCTACATGTTCCAAGGCAAGCCGCTGGCCACCATGCTCTTCAAGATCTTGTCCACAGACGTTGTCGGTCAGGCGCTCTACTTCGCCCAAGACATGAAACTGGCCCACTACCTAAAGATCCCCTCGCGGACTCTGTTCTTCGCCCAAGGATTGGCCACCATCCTCGGAGCCCTCACGCAGACGGGTGTGACGCTCTGGATGCTGGGTAACGTGCCCGAAGTCTGCACCGCGGACCAGCCCAACGGCTTCTCCTGCCCCAACGGCCTCACCGTCTACTCGTCGTCGGTGATCTGGGGCCTCGTGGGGCCCGCGCGTCTCTACTCGGTGGGTCGCATCTACAGCGGCCTCAACCACTTCTTCTGGATTGGGCTTGTTCTGCCGCCGCTGACCTGGTTCGTTTGGAAGAAGACGGGAAGTGAGTTCGTGCGCAAGATCAACTGGCCACTTATCTTCGTGGGGACGTACAATGTACCGCCCGCCACCGGCATTAACTACAGCTCCTGGTACATCGTGAACCTGATCTTCAACAAGCTGATCTACCGCCGCTTCCGTGCATGGTGGACAAAGTATAACTACGTCATGGCGGCGGCGCTCGACACGGGTCTCGCCCTCGCAGGCATTGTGATCTTCTTCGCCGTCACCTACGGGCCCGGCGTTCAGTTCCCCGACTGGTGGGGGAACACCGTCTGGAAGAACACGGCGGACGGACAGGGGGTTCCATGGTTGCAGATGCCGGAAATCGGGTACTTTGGGCCCCCTAACGGCACTTGGTCGTGAAAGTTGGAGGGGTTAGGATAATGGGGCTTTAATAGATATGAATGCCGACGAAGTTACTTTCCTCTCTTAAAAGGCATTAGACACGATACAATCTAAACCAACCTATTAGGACGACTCATTCGGGTTTGATAGAATATTTTAGGGGACGTACGGTGTTACCCCTTTTAATTCAGTGGTAAAAAGGGGGTCCACCTTTCACGCTGGACGTACAGCGGCAATCACCAGATATTAATAGAGTTTATATCCAGGACTATACTACATAGCGTAAATAAGCCTATCGTTCCAAGGATCGAAAACGGCTGGGCCAGTCCCAGAGAGAGGCCAGGGGCATTGGCTCGTGACAAGTTCACATTTATGCCTGTAACTCTCGCGGTCTAATACTGGTCTCAAGCTCTTGTGGACTCGTGTAACCCCTAGAGGAAATACCCGTGTAGGTGCTGGTGACCTCTTCCGAGTCTAGTTGCTGTTTCTGTTTCACTAGCCCTACATCATCGTTCGTAACAGCCCCCTTGCGGCTACGACGACGACAAAGAGCCCAAAATGCAGCTCCAATAACGATGAGTGCGGTGCCCAGACCAGCGCCTACACCTATGCCCGCAGACGTGCTTGCCGTCATTGGCTGATTGTGAATCGTCGTGGGATCTGTTGTTGGTGTTGTTGACGATGATAAAAGCGTGGAAGTTTGCTGAACATACCCCGCTTTGGGAATGGTGAAGGTGGGAAGTAATTGGGCGGGCGCAGGCGCCGAGAAGGGCTCCCCTAATTCTATCTTTCCTGGCAACGGGTTTGTGCAGCCTCCATCAGTCCCCCATTTGCCTGTGACGTTACAGCATGCCCAATCCGACGTCTTGGGCTGGTATACAACGTCCCAGCTGTGGTCTTCTGTTGCGCGTGAAGGAATCACGGTACGTAGTCAGCAATTCTTCAGTTCCAATGGCCTGTGATAATAAGACCGAGTCGCGAAGAGTTCTGGAGATCTTCTTACTGCACTGTTTCCGGCAGATGGGGTCCGGGAAATCTGGGTTGGTGCATCCGGATCTGTAGTAACCACTTGTGCCCTTCAGGGCCTTCGCGGCGCGACATAAGGCGTTGTTGAGGCAGGTGTCTCCCTTGGCGCAGCAGGGCAGCACCTTAGCAGTGGCATTGAAATCGCCACATGGTGACAAGTCAGGTGTGTAAGTGGTCCAAGTGCTTCCGTATTTGTCAACCGCAAAATTGTAGCAATACGTGCTCATGGTAACAAGTTGATTGCTCTTTGGTGGGGGTAATCGGGTAAGTGCGTATATTTGGGATCGTTCATGACGGATATGCCCAGCTTTATCGGGGTGTTCCTAAGCGGTTTTATGAAACCTACTGTGCTGACCTGATTCAAACCATAGTCTGTTAATAGGGGCACCACTCCGTACGATGGGATGCGGCGTATTCAGCGAAGGATGAGTCCAGGAAATCACTTGCTGTGGGGGTCATGGTGCGAGATGGCGTATCAACAGTTAGAGTGCCGGCGTTACCCCCAGCAGCCCCCAGTATTCGCAGTCAGCATTGGGGTTGGCAGCATAAACGCTCGCCGAATCATGAGGCTCAGTCCCAAGCTCTTCTCATCTTGTTTTCAGCTGTGACATCAGCCTTGACTCACAACGCAGTTTCCGTTGGCTTCTTCACAACCATCAGCACAGCCTGCTGCGGCGAGTTCCGTGGGCCGTTTCACATAAAGATATGTGCGGTCCCTAAGATCTCACCGTAAGCATGCGCCCATGGGGACGTAAGGCTGAGGATTATATACATATGCAAACAACGTTCCATTGAAAACGGCCACTAGATAGATTGCAATGCTGATCTCTATGGTCATCTCCTGTCAGCAAAGCTTGTCCATGTTGTCCGCAGTCCTCACATCAGAATCGACCATACATGGATTCCATCATGGAATGCGATATCAAGGGCGTATAGTCCATGTTTCCAGGTGATAAGGAGATATACTCCGAGCCAGGATCCACCAGCTGCTGCAATCCGCTCGTTCGATTGGGGCTCGTAAGAAGAATCTTGAAAAGAGGACCATCTCGCGGCACCACAAGTTCTTTAAACAACCCAACAATAAAATTGAGGTCGGCGGCCCAGTGTGTCTGCTCGTACCACGAGACGCCGTCTATCAGGACAAACACCCCTACCCCCTGTGGTGTTTGGCCCACCAGTAGCCTGAACACCTCGCATAACGCCGGCAGAGTGCGATTGCGGCAGTCTTGGAGAAACTCGAAGGTGTTGATAACATTCAAGTTAGGACGCGGCTCTTGCAATGCGAGCACTAACTGGGCAATCAGAGAACGCAGCATGCCGTGAGGTCCGCTGAGATGGTCCTCCGCGTCTACGTCAAGATGTAATCCGCAGAAGAAGTGCAAGACCACAGTGTTGGGAAGGTCGAGAAGACTAACGGCTATCGTGCTGGCTAGAACGGACATGGGTGACACCTTCTCTAGGCGTAGGGACCCGGCGGCCAAGAGTAGTACCGAGTGAGACGCACCAAGCCAGGTTTGGAAGTGCTGTGTTTTCATCAGCCATCGGGCTCTGGCTTTGCTGTCGGTGTCCATTCGGCTAGCTTGCCTAAGCACTGATGACAAATCGTCTGTCCAGGATTGAGGGTCGACGTCTAGTATTTGCATCAGCTCTAGTTCAGAGAGTGCCGTGATAGGTTGCGGCGAGGGTTGCCTCGAGCGGCTGAATTCAATATGCAGTGCCTGAGCTGCAACGTGGTCCCTAAGAATGGCATTCTCCTGGGCCATTCTCAATACCATAGTCTGGGCTTCGGCCGCAAAGTCAACTGCCGGGTGGTCTTTGACGACAGCCTGAATTTGAGATTTGACTTCCTGGCGCAGGGTGTCAATCAACTGCGTGCCAAATACACTTGCAAACTGCACCAAGTTCCTATTGTTCCTCTGGGTAAGTTGCTCCAGGTCCTGTCTGCTAGCCATTGCGTCCAATTGCCCGGAGACAAGTGCAATGTCCTTATTAGTCTCTTCCAACCTTGAACGAAGTGCCTGTATGCCAGCGTGGCTCTTCGCTTGCAGTTTCATCTTGATCCGACTGATTGTGGACTCCATCGCTGATGTCCTTCGCTTCATTTTCTCTAGAACGCCATCGACGGTCTGCGTTTCTGGCGTACCACCAGCCAGGCGATTCAAAACTCGGGAGAATCCTGTATTTTTCATTAATCCCAGGGGCACTTATATATACGGTAATGGTTATGACACGTACTCTTGCGACTCCCATGCAGGATCTGGATGAGATCCGGTATATCTTTACACAGTTCGTCATAAAAGGTTTTTGCTATGCTGGATATGTCTTCGTCCTCATCTCGGCCGAAAAGCTTATTTGCTGCGTCTATGGTGCGAATTGTCTCAGGAATATCCTCAAATGTTTGAATAATCTTCTCGCGATTCTGCTCCTTGTGACGTGCAGTCTAAGTAGTCGTTGTTATCAGCTTTAATAGTATTCCGATAGAGTGAGGATACGGAATGCTGCGCTTACCGCGAATAGAAGCGCAAGGCCACCCTTGATCACGCCAAGGCCATATTCGTCAGGTACAAGCTCAATCCATGGCTGCATGTACGGAGCAGCACTGGCTAGAAACCGGTCTGCCTTACGGGATGTTTTCTTGGATAACTTGGGATTCCCCAACTTGACAGCTTGTAATTGATCTAAAACATCCTCCCATGAGCAGCTGAGGAGATCGAGACTAGACGTTTCACATCGATCGAGCTGATTACTCTCAGTGGTAGCCAGTTGATTCGGCGCTGGAATACTCCCAAACGTGACTAGTAGCTGCTTCAAGTGTCTGATCTCGTGTTAGCAACACACAAACACTAACACTGGTCTGTTCTACTCACTCAACAGGGGCTCCGACCCAGGGATAAACCTTGAGTGGTCCGCCGAGTAGTAGGTCTTGACTCCATAGGCTTCATGAACGCTGCTACCTTCTCTGCTGAACCATGTCGCGACATCCTGAGCGGCTTCAGCACCGCCGTTATCAGACGGATCCGGGCTTCCAGTCTGGAAACTCGAAGCCATCTGGAACACGTACTAGGCTTACAAAGGTGGAGTGGGTGTACAGTAACCAAACTGTTCGGATTCCTGGCTGTCGTTGACCACGGCTATGTTACCAAGAGACTCGAAAGAGCCCCAGGGTGGCCACTGGCCAGCACCCGAGCCCCTCACAAACGAACACAGCATTTTGTCAGGCCGAATCAGAGGATCGTTGGATGTATCACAAGTGGGGCGTTTCACTTAGCGAGACCGGTTGTTGCGTCCAGAGGTGGGAGCACAAGAGATGCAAGGAATTGTCAATAGAGGATTTGGGGGCTGGCAAAGGCGGGGTTCATTCTGGCAGCGCCCACCTTGGAGACCATGTCCAACGCAATCATCTTCACTTGCGCCACATGTCTTGGAGCAAGACCTCCTTTATTGGCTGACTGCCGCATATTTCCATCCAGGACCAGACCGGGTCATGGCGGAACGCAGGAATGACGAGAACAACCGCGCGTCGCCAACCCCTTTGTCAGAAGAGGCTTTGGCGGCTTTACAACAAGGCCTGGCCCCCGATAATCACGGGGAAGACTACAAGACTCTGTATGAGAACGAGAGATACCTCAAGCTTGACGAAGCGCATAAAACACTCCACGCGCTGCAGCATGGAACCGATGAACGCCTGAAACAGTTCGAACTTCGACTGAAGAAGGTCGAAAGTTCGGCTTCAACCGGTGCTAGATCACCATCTGTCAACTCTGAAGCATCCGACCTAGAGGACGACCATCAGCTAGGATACGAAGAAAACACCATACCCGAGTACATTTCTGTGAACTTTGAGCTTTTCAAAAACCGCTATGGAGAGAAGGACGGCAAGAATTGCATCGAAGTCCTCATAGCAGGGTCGGATTTTGATGAACAGGTCCGCCAGGAGCTCGGTCGGCGGGGGAGAGCTCGATGAGAAAGACCACAAGCGCCGCGTAAATTACGATGAAGACGATGAGGTTCTCATCCAGAGAGTGCGGATACAGTCACCGGCGATATTGTCGCTCCTTTGCACGACACTGGATGACCCCCATGCTAACCTGGAGTGGAAAGGACAGAATAGGACAACATTCTACCGCCCATTCGTCTGGTTTGCCTATGTCCAAGATAAGATGAAGGCTGAGTTGAGGAAGCTCGAAGATCATTGGTCGAGTAAATCAGCATACCTGACTGAAGATACAAGAGGGAGACCGTGCAAGAGACCCTTTTTCGCCTACAACAGCGGGAATCCATGTCTGAGGGAAACACAAACGAAACAGCCACGGTCCCAGACAAATCAGGATTCGTCACTAGTACGAATGATGGAACTGAGAGTCCCAAGAATAAGTCCCTTGGGCGGAGGACCGAGAGAAGCCTTCTCCAGAAAGCACTTATGGCAAATTACCACACGCTTCTGGAATTGCGTTGCTACGCGGAGTTTGTAGAAAAGCGCATCCGACCTTCAGCATGTCGTTACGAAAATCCAGACAGACCCGGGGCGCACACAATCCGCTACCAAGATTTGTGGTATCTGTTCCAGCCCGGGGAACTTATCTATACGAACAACATCACGATCCGGCCGCCGAATATTGGTGGCCTTTACCCAAAGGAGCATATTGGTCGGTTATCGGGACTATCCAAGCCTGATGCTACTTCTACTCATCGCTGTAACAAGCCCGCGTACCTGGCATGCACATCTCGAAAGTCAAGAATTGAAAACATCGATTTCATGGTGCGCTATTATTCCCTCGACTATAACGGTAACGAGTTCGGTCGAGTTGAATGTTTCACCATCGTTCCGTTTTTCGAAGGACTAAGAGACGTCACCAGGCTGCCAATTTACCCACTTCGGTTCCATAAAGAGCAGGAAGCTCTCAAAAAGTCCTTTTTAGACACTGGGTCAAAATTCAGAGATGCGGTATTCTCCCGACACATGGGCTACTGTGGCTGGACTCGCCCTTGGGTCACACAGATACCACCACCACCAACACCGGCCAGGCCTGCCAACAGCGAAAGTTTCGAGGAAGCTTTCAACACGAACCAGGCATTGCAGCCTAGAGGCACCACAATAAGAGACTCGAGATACATTGAGAGTGATGTTGTGATCGACGTTGTCGAGGCCACCAGGGCATCTCAAGAAGCACGAAATAGGTTTCCAGTTCTTAACAAATCCATTCCAGCAATGCATGCTTGCCAGGACTTGATCGAAATCATCAGATGGAGCGACAAGAAACGTACAGAAAGGCTGTCAGTCATCCAAGACCGTACGCAAGTTGAGGACGCGATATCCTACCTGGAAGTGGGCAGGTTGAGGGGAGCTGACCGGTTCGTCAAACCGCAAAAGCACCCCGAATGGACAACAGATGATATTTTACTTCTTCCCCAACGCGTTCATGCGTATGCACTCAGAGAACGCAAATTCTTTGAAGCAGACGTGCGGCGCCTCCGTCGGCTCCAGACAGACACAGACGCGTTTGGCAGCTTGAAGATTGACCCCGGGCACATTCGCATTGTCAAAGCGGTCGTCTCATCTCACTTCCAGCGCAAGGAAATGGAAGAAATGCCCGAGTTCACGAATCTCATGGACCAGGACCTTATCCGCGGGAAAGGTCGGGGCCTAGTTATTCTTCTACATGGGGCACCGGGCGTGGGGAAAACGGCCACCGCAGAAGCCGTTGCCCTATGGCACAAAAGGCCATTGTTTGTCATCACATGCGGTGACTTGGGTTTCACACCTCAAGGGGTAGAATCTTCGTTGGGCGAAATATTTCGCCTTGCTCATTTGTGGAATTGGTACACTATGAGCTCCAGCAGACCGATACCATTGCCGAACCGCACCAGCTAACGTTGACTGTCTTAGTGTCTTGCTTCTTGATGAGGCCGATGTATTTCTGTCCCAGCGTGAGACCAATTCCTTACAAAGGAATGCCTTAGTTTCGGTATTTCTACGGTAAGCCCTCAGTGCATAGCTCTGACACGCAGCTGCAACTAAGCATTCTTTGCCTAGTGTACTTGAATACTATAACGGAATCTTGTTCCTCACCACCAACCGAGTCGGAACTCTCGATGAGGCTTTCAAGTCGCGTGTGCGCCTTTCCCTCTACTACCCAGCTCTTGGAAAGACGCAAACAGAGGAGATAACCCGTATGAACCTTGTCCGCCTCCGTACCATCGAACAGCAGCGCGCCAAGGCAACTGGGAAAAAGCCGTTATTTATTGAGATGGAGAAGATTTGTAGGTTTTCTACAGAACACTGGGATCGACACGAGAAAAACGACGGCGAAGGAAGATGGAACGGGCGGCAGATTCGTAACGCCGTCCAGATCGCAGCGTCTTTGGCTTGGTATGACCGCAAGACGAGCACGGATCCGGGAGCCGAGGAACTCCCGCCCATTCTAGACGAGCGCCATTTCCAAACCGTCGAGAAGACCATGACTCTGTTCGAAGGGTACATGACGAAGACCAGAGGAGGCACCGACACATTCATCTCCCAACAGCGCAGCGAGCGCTATGATCGGTTCAAAGGCGGGGATTCGAGCAGTTGGGAAGAAGGCCGGCCAACGGCACCTGGACCGGACCTGTCTAGTTCCGCCCGTGGCGGCCAGGCCGTTGGTGGCTGCCATAATTCTTATCAGAGCAGACAAAGGACACCACAGCAACAAACCTGGTCTCGTAATCCAATGCCAAACGCGGCAGGGCCAGCAAATCCGTTTATGGCAGGTCCGTCCTACTCACTCTCACCAAGCCAGCCGTACGGTCAAAATATACCACATTATCAACAGCAACAGGTACAGACAGGTTACGGTGGCCAGGCATCGCAGCAGCCCGCCCACATAAACCCATCACCCGCGTTGATAAACATGCACACCGACCAAGGGCCTCAGATGCCCCAAAGTTCTGCCGCTGGGACCCAATGTTACTCGCAAAACCAGATGCCACATTTGAGCCCTCATAGTACCTACGCAGCCCCAGGGGCTATCTACACACCAGAGTGGCAACAAGGCACCAATTATCAGCCTGGAGACTCGACGCCGCGTTCATCGCACCATACGGGAAACAATGTGCTCGGTTCCATCGGAGCAATGAACACGCCCTCGATGAATCCAGATGGGGACAATCGACCACTAGGCCAGCCTTTATTCCAGCAGCAAGGGTAATGGATTGACTCGAATCACGACGGCGTATGTTGGGACATAAGCCGAGGGGGTCTGAAGGGTCCTTTTTCTTTCTTTCTTTCTTTCTTTCTTTCTTTCTTTCTTTCTTTCTTTCTTTTCTTCGTTTCTCGCGGTTTAACATATGGGAATACGTAAATGCGGAATATGACTTAATCGGGATGCGTACAGAGTACGTACTGGCTTTGCCATACCGTGTCTGAGAAAGAAATATATTCTATGAAATCCTGCTGTGGGGTATATCGTTGACGATTGCTGTGCCACATGCACGTCCCGGGATACGACGCTGCACTGTACTTTTGGCGAATCAGAATCCATTGGCTAGTCTTGGATACGGGTGGGAACCAGACCCCTGTCGTGCGACAAGACGCCTGTCTTTGGTTCCGCCCTTGCACAGAACTGGCGTGCGACAATAGCCTATCCGGCCTCCTCGGGCTTCTGCTCGGAAGAACTCATCGGCAGAACCCTGGCGGTCTGGTCGTCTCCAGGCTTCGTGTAAGGGAGGGCATATCTCCGCTCTATCCCTCTTCGCCCTATATAGCCCGACTGATCCTTACATACAAACTGGGCAGTTCTGGATTAGACACGACCGAGAATGATGTTGTACGACCAAATATCGGGAGATTGGCAAGGGGTCTTAGCCAGTCTCCGAAGCGCATCTACAACCGCGATACTTCTCGCCACCGTTGGTTTAGTCCTTTACTGGACGATATACCCCATCTACTCGTTGTTTCTACACCCACTTCATTCTATCCCCGGTCAAAAGCTGTCGGCATGTACTCGCATTCCATATTGGATTGCCTGTATCAAGGGTAATCAGGTCCGGCACATGACCAAGCTGCATCGAGTGTACGGCCCGGTCGTGCGCTACGGGCCCAATGACCTCAGCTACAGCGACGGCCGCGCCTGGCGTGATATCCATGCGGTGCCCAAGGGCAAGAAGGAGAACACGAAGGAGGTCAGGTACCACGGACGCCCAGCCAACGGCGTCTACCACATCATCGCAGAGCCTTCACAAGAGCGCCACGCCGTCTTGAGGGACGTCTTCGCCCCCGCGTTCTCGGAGCAGGCGCTGCGCCGGCAGGAGCCCATGTTCCGCAAGTACGCCGACATGCTGGTGGGCGCGCGGCCGCGAGGCGGACGAGGCCGGCGCCGCCGTCGACCTGACCCGGCTGCTGAACTTCACCACCTTCGACATCATGGGCGAGCTGGCCTTCGGCGAGCCCCTGGGCCTGCTGGCCAACAACCGCTACTCGGAGTGGGTCGCCACCATGTTCAACATGCTGCGCGTCCTGCCCATCGTGCAGCTCATCGACTTCTACGCCGTGACGCGAACCCTCTTCGACATGCTCGAGCCCCCTTCGTCCGCCGGAAGCGCATGGACCTCTTCAACCACACGGCCTCGCGGGTCGACAAGCGGCTCGAGAAGGGCGCGTCGGACAAGCCCGATCTCTGGAATCTCGTGGTGAACTCGCACGCCCTGACGCGCGACGACATGCACAGTAATGCCATAGTCTTCATGATGGCGGGCACCGAAACAACAGGTGAGTAGCCTTTGCTTGTTTGTGCGCAAACCACCTGCGCCCTCTCTCCTCCTTCTCCTACCCTTGGCAATCAATTCCTAACCAACCTTTCACAGCCTCGCTATTGACGGGGCTTATCTACTACCTCATCGCCAACCCGGACAAAATGAAGACCCTGACGAAAGAGATTCGCGAAACCTTCCCAAGCAGTGACGCGATCTCTTTCCAGGAGCTGGCGAAGCTCAAGTACCTTGATGCCTGTAAGCTAATTCATCTCTCAGCCGCACAGCGTGGCTCTGGTTAGCTAACCAATTTCTCATGGAAAGGTCTCCGAGAAGGCCAACGAGTATACCCGCCACTCCCATCGAGTGTTCCTCGCGAGATAGCGCCGGGCGGCAACGAGATCCTTGGCAGATGGATTCCAGAGGGTACTCGTGTCTCTGTCCATCACACTGCCACGTACCAATCCCCCGTCTAACTTCAGGTAATTGCTATTTTATGTTTTCCTTTCCAAGATTGAAACCACGTTCGAGCACACGAGTTCGTTTCTTTCAGCCCAGAAAGTTAAGACCACTGACAATGTCGTTCTCCTTTTAGGAACCCCGATAAATTTGCGCCTGAACGATGGCAAGGCGACCCAGACTATGCTGACGATAAGCGCGACGCCCACCAGCCCTTTTCGGTGGGCCCCCGTAATTGTCTCGGTATGAACATGGCGTGGCACGAGATGCGACTTATCCTTGCCAAGCTACTTTACAACTTCGATATTGAGTCGGATGTTGGACCCGAGTGGCGAGAGCAGGATGTTTATGTGATCTGGGATCGCAAGCCCCTGATGTGCCGCTTGAAAGAAGTGAATGCTGCCCATGTTGCATAGAACCTTCTATTCTAGTCTAGAGAGTGGAACGTATCACGGATCTCAATAGTGCCATTGAATTTCTAAGTGTTGGGCTTGAATCCTGTATACATAACGAAGATCCTTGCTACGCAAAAGTGATGAAACCAATGAATTACAACTAAAGGATACTTCGCGCCTTTCATACGTTCTTCCTAAAGGTTGGGGACAGAAATGAACCGGTTGGCGCAGGTCTTTCTTCAGGCTCATGGTCGATGCGCGGGAGCGCAAAGAGTGCGTAATCCAGCTGGTGCTCACCAACATGTCTTTGATAACCGGCCATGGAGCGATGTCGGTGACGAGGCACGGAGCCCCTATATTGACCACGCACAAGTGTTCTACGCAGTTTCGGCGTGTATATCCGGGAGCCAAGGAATTGGCTTGGGCTACTTGCAACCTCGCTCACTTGGCTGTCTTGGACTCTCTTGGCCACAACACCAAAACTTCATGGCGGTGACGCAATTTACCAATTGGCAGAATTGGCAAAACATGACGTTTCAGAACAAGACGCGCCTCCTTGACTTTCTGCATCATGCCATTTCCTCAGTTCGTATTTGAAGGCCAATGTGCGCCGTGTCACAGCTGTGAGCTCCCCGTTTCCCAACTGTAACATTTGCGCTTCCCACTACCACCAAATAAGCCAATCCGCATGGCCGACGACGGTAAGATCAAGTATCTGGACGACGAAGAAATAGGACGGTTCTTAGATGAGTTGGATAAGAACAAGGATGGGCTGATCGACTACAGCGAGGTCGAGCATCGTCTCGACCTCGTGCACAACGAGATTGCCCCCAGTCCGCAACCGCACCACCTACACCACGATGACCGCGCCGACGAGGCCCGCCATCAGTTCCTGCGCAGCCTGATCGGCGACGACCAGCAGAAGATCCCTCGCGCCCAATTTGCCGAGCGCGTCATGTCTTGGGGGATCCCGTCACCCAAGCAGGCCGAGAAGGCGCAGGACGACGAGCAACGCTACGTGAAGTCGCTCAGCATCTGGCGGCGCGTCCGCTCCTACTGGGCTGTGCATGGGCCCGAGATTCTGTTCGTCGCCCTCGTCGTGTCGATGCAGCTCGCCTTCGGCATCTGGCAGTGCGTCAAGTACGCGGCCGGGCCGCAATACCAGGCCGCGCTGGGCTGGGGCGTGGTGTTGGCCAAGACCTGCGCGGGGGCGCTGTATCCGACCTTGTTCTTCCTGCTGCTCAGCATGTCTCGCTACTTCGCGACCATCATGCGCCGCTCCACGCGCATCTCGCGCTTCGTGAATTGGGACCTGTCGCAGGCATTCCATATTCGCATCTCCATCGTGGCGCTCGTGCTCGCAACCCTACACGCCATCGGGCACTTGTCAGGCTCTTTCAACTGGGGGAGCCGACCAGAGAATCAGAATGCCGTTGGCGAGCTGATAGGGCAAGATATGGTTCCACGTCCTTATGTTGAATATGTGCGATCGCTCCCGGGTTACACCGGCATCACCGCACTTGGGCTTCTCTACCTGCTCTCTCTCTTCAGTATCCCTCAAATGCGGAAAAAGTGCTACGAGCTGTTTCAGACTTTCCATCTTCTCATGTTCCCCATCATCGGGCTCCTTATGGCCCACGGGGCTTTGGGCTTGTTTCAGTGGCCGATGTTGGGGTACTTCCTCGCATTCCCAACCCTTCTCATCGTGATCGAGCGAACCATTCGGGTAGGCCTCGGTTTCCATAACTTTAAGGCCACCATCCAGATCCTGGATGAAGAGACTGTCGAGGTCAAGGCCACGATACCCCACACAAGAATGTGGCAGTATGAGGCTGGCCAGTACCTCTTTCTTCAAGTCCCTGATATCAGCTTCTTCCAGTGGCATCCTTTCACTATATCGACCTGTGTAGGCAAGGACGTATGGCTGCACATCAAGACAGACGGCAATTGGACTTCCAAGTTGCGGAAGCTTGCTGAAAAGGGAAAGGGAAGCGGGAAGCGAGAAGCGGCGGACATCGAGATTGGCATCAATGGGCCATTTGGCGCGCCCGCGCAGCGTTTCTATGATTTCAGCCATACCATCATCGTCGGAGCCGGAATTGGCGTCACTCCGTTTTCTGGGATCCTTGCCGATCTTCAGGCCAAAGATGATAGAGAACATGGGCATTCAGAAGTGAAGGACAATGTGTTGAAGGACGACGAAAGACAAGACAACAGTACTGGATCCTCGATTCATGAGAAAAAAAGCCCACCAGAGCGCACCCATCGGCAAGTAAATACGCAGGGGTTGGCTTCTGACCCAAACAGCATAAGCGGAAGTACTGAGAACTCGGTGTCGCACGCGCACGCGCAGGCCACCGCGCCTACCTCCACATCCCAGCGAGCACCTCCCCAGGTAGAGGCCGCCTCGGACTACCGCCGCGTCGACTTCCACTGGATGGTGAGGGAACGGAATCAACTTTTATGGTTCTCGGACCTGCTGAACACCGTATCGCGGTCCCAACAGCGACACCATGCATCCGGTAGCGGCAGTGCTGACAACCACGACGACTGCCACCTCGACATCAACATTCACACCCACGTCACCAAGAAGCGCAAGGGCGCCGACATCTCGACGCACATCTACCGCTGGCTCCTCGAGAAGCACCGCACGCCCGAGCACCCGGCCTCGCCGCTGACGGGGCTCATCAACCAGACGGGGCTGGGGCGCCCGGACTTTGTGGAGATATTGGATAAGCACTACGAGGACATGGAGAAGTTCCGCGCATACGTTCACCGTCGGCGGAAGGAGAAAAGGGGTTCCCAGGAGAACGGTGACAGTGACGACGACGAAGATATGGACAAGGATTTCAAAGTGGGCGTGTTCTTTTGCGGTACGCCTATCATCGGGGAGATCCTGGCGGATCATTGCCGGCAGTTGACGGCCAGGGGCCGGGCGGAGGGAACTAGGATTGAGTATCACTTCATGATGGAAGTTTTTGGGTAGATATGGTAGATTTTCACTGGAGATTCGTGCGTCTTCAACTATCAAAGCAGATCTCTTTATTCTGATTCTCGAGGCCCATATTGTGCGGCACATGGCAGTCCGTTACCCCTACGCCTTCTTCTTTCGCAGCATCTCCGCCTCTTCGGCCATGATCTCTGCGTCGATTCGGGCGCCGCGCGAGGGCTTATTCCCGTTCATCGCCGCCTGGATAGAGACCCGTTATTCAGCAATCCGTACTGAGATGGATAAGAGAAGTGGATCATGTCGATAACTCACACGATACAGAGGGTCATTCTTCATACGGTCAGCGATCTTTGATTGAATCTGTCGGCGGAGCAAGTCAGCACAACTCGGTATCCCTTGACCACCTTCCACAGGGGATCGATGCCAAATACTTACCGCTTCGTCTGCCAATCGGTTCATTTGTGCTGCTTTTCCCTCTTTCCGAGCTGTTAGTACCTGCATCACCAACGCGAGAATAGTGGTAATTGGCGGCCTATTCTACAAAGAGGATCGCAAGCTTACTATCGGTCATGTAGGCTTCGACGTTGATACCAGTCATCCTTCTAGCCTCGGCATATTCCTCTTGACTGTAGTGGCGCTCGACGTCGTCTTCGAGGTGGTCGGCAACAGAGCGGCCTTGGTAGGGTCTCCCAGACATTGTGGTGATGTTCAATTGCTTTGGTGAAGATAGGGGTGGGTATAATCTTGGAGTTGGGGTAAGATAAATGCAGTTCGACTTTGCTCAAGGTACTGAGGGGGGAGTGACAGACCCGGCCTATCATATATATAATATCGGCGTTTGACGTCATGAAGACGTCTAGTAGACGACGTTGGGGAACTTCCGTGGATGTCACCCGTGACCTCAGGGGATAAGGTGGAGATCCCGCATCGACGGCGTAAACTCAAGATGCTCAGGCAAGATAATCGGCCCAAAGTCACATCTTTGTTCAACTACGGGACCTAACTAGTAGTCGCCGTCTGGCAATGGCTATCGTTCCATGCAGCGAGATCTCACAGAGCGCCAAATAATGGTGCAGGGTGATGGGCATAGAGTTCTCACCAGATACTTGCACGAGCGTGAGCTCGTTCGTTTCGATTGGCCCATTCGTTGGAAATAATCATGTCCTCGAGGTCCGCGCCGACGCCAATTTTGACGCCAGTAATGGTACAGGAGTCGCCAAGAAAAGAGGCCCCAAAGGCGCCCTTCAACTTCTCGACACGTGGACCATACCACTTTATGTGGTAGAGGTCTTCTTCCGAACCCAGGTGAATTTCGCCGGTCCCTGTGTCTTCGCCACGCCACCGATAATTCCACGTCCGGCACTCGGCCGATGGTTGGCGGATGGATCCAAAGCAAAAAGCTTCCGGCGTAGGGGTCCGATGCGATTCATCCCAAATATCGACATAGTCTGTTTCGACTTCACTGACTTCGTCTTCGTCGTTTTCGCTTCCGCTCTCATCGCTCGCTTTCCGCTTTCTCCTGTTTTCATCTTGCTTTGGTGGAATAATCCTGGTATCTCGCTTGTGCCTTTCGAATCTGAAAACCCCAGTGGCGACTATGAAGTCGAATTTGGCATACATTTGTATCCCTTTCGGCGTCCGTTTTCGATACACTTTCAGAGTCAGGCCCTCTCCAGCGAAGTCCCTGTGGCCCCAATTCTCTTCGATTTCCGGGCAGCTGATTTGGTATGTTCCGGTAACATCCCAGTCCTCGCACTCGTTCAGATCCCTTTCGAGCCTTTGCTGCTTCCTCGCCGCCTTGATCTTTTCTTGTTCCATTCTTTGCTCTTGTTGAGGATCTCGGGACTCCCACCACTCCTCTGTCGATTGCAATGCAGGGTGCACACACCCCCAACTGCTTGTTTCTTCGCTCCGACAACAACCCATCGTCGGTCGTCTACCTCAGACTCATCTGGGTCGGGTGTTACCTCAACAATGCGAGCCGCAAGCCCGAGATTCCTCGCCGCTCCCTGTACTCCCAGAGCCCAGCACTGTCCCGAGGAGATGTCGCCCTGGATCACCACAGCTTCCGGTTTTGGCCCTCCTGAACCGAAGGTTTCCACCAGGTAGCGCCGAAGATCCGTTGAAGCTTTCTGCTGGTCGGTCATTTCAGAGGCCCACTTCTGCTCGAGGTCCTGAGCAGCCTGCTCAGCCCTGTCCCTCTTGGCTTCATACTTCTTTTTTGCCTGCTCGTCGATGGCCCGGAACTCTTCCGACATCGGTGCCGTCTCGTGCCCTCCCAACCGCTCCTGCAGTTGAGCAATTGACCCCTTTGGAGATAGACCTCGGAAGATGCACTGTGCTTTCCAGTAGGTCCATGACTGCTTCTGTGGCTTTTTGGGCTGCTTCTTGGCAACGCGTCCGGTGCTTGTCAGGGCGATTCGCGGAAGATACGCAGTCACGTTGCGGTCGTAGTGATGGTCGTTGATGGACAGACCCCATATGTCGTATGCAACCTTCCCAGCTGCATGGTCAATCTTGATAGGCCGAATTTCCGGACCCCATTCGTCGTAGATGGGTATATGCGCCATCCTTGTCGACGTGTTTTCAGTGTTGTTTTGAGGAATTATGTTTTGGTCTTGTTGTCGCAAACTGTTAAGACGGGCAGACAGGGTCTCAGGCCAACTGACCCCGCTGTAATCTTATCGCCGAGGGGCGCCACAGGGGGGTCCTGAGACAAGCAAATCCAACCCCAGCCAGCCCAGTGCCTTTCGTAGCATTAAGCGTACATAGCTAGATAGCTGTGATAGGGGGCGAAGGGGCCGTGATCCCAAACTATCGCTCTGTAAGATGTAAGACAGGCGGCGCAACCACTCAAAAACACATGCAGGCAGCTACTTGCTGTCCGGGTATACCCCGGCTCGTGGACCATTCCAGATCATTGCTTGGCTTTCCTTCACATTCCCCATAGATCCAAATCCCATAGGAAATCATCACTTTCATATTCATCGCGTGGTCATGCATGCGACCAAACGATGGTATGCCAGATCTCTTCTCCGCTTGACGGATCAATTGTATCCGGTCCAGGCACGGAAGTGTCATTCGATGATATCACAGCCGCTTACGACGCTGGCATCCCCCTCTTCTCCAAGACAACACTGCGCGTCATGAGCGCGCAGCTCCAACGATATAGGGAGGGAACATTGGAAAGGACGCCCTTGAGAGTCATTGGTGTTGACGGGCGAGAAGTCGAATATGTTCTTGGTGGTACAGATCGGTAAGGGTGCACACACGTTCATACACCCGCTGTTGGCTGTCGCTATTCCCCCGTTTTCATGCCAGGTAACAAGTGTCTGGTCTGTTTAGGGGATGCTAACAATCAATTAGCTCACGAGTCCGCATATAATATCGGTCAATTGAAGCTCTCGTCACTGGAGACGGCGTCGGGGAGTATGCTCCTCACCAAGAGTTCTTTGCAGCCACATTTGCCCGTATTAAGGAATATCACGGCAATAATGTACCGTTCGAAGGGCATGACGCAGCCACTATAGCGGCGCGTGCTAAGATTGACAAGATGCCCCCTGCGGAACTTCGCACGATCTTCCTGGAGAAAGAAGGCAAGTGGAAGAAGACCGAGCCTTTCGTCGATGAGATGCATCGCATCTGGGACGACAGAGATATCGCCTCAGCCGGCATAGACAAGATCGTCGCGTTCGCATGCGGTCCATTGATATGGGATAGCAAGGTTGCAGTTCAATCTATTCTCCAGCATGGCTTATTACTCAGTCTCCGAGACTATCTGCTTGGGAAAGGCGAGCAAGCAGGCGAATGCCCCTGTTACGTCCAAGACCCAGCATACTCGGACAGAGACAAGGACGTGCTCAAATCACTGGGCATTACCACCTTGGAAGACCCAGCTGGATTCTTTGAGGCGGATGACCGCAGCATCGTGCTATCGTTCTACCCCAATGTGCCCGTTAAACAGATCATTGCCGACCTGTGCCGCCCTGCTGTCATCATCTGGAGTCTCCCAGCAGATTTGTATCCTTGGTAAGTGGGCGAATTGTTGTGGCAGTGCCCCCATATTACAGGCTGTTTCGTAAGCCAATTGCTGATGGAATGCTATTTAAATAGCACTGATCCGGATTCCACCAGAGTGCAGGAAATGCTGCAAAAAGAGTACAATCGAGTCGCTCTTCCTTACGATAACGCTTTTCACGACATTGTGATGTATCAAAAGAAGACACATGATGTATGATAATAGCTAGTTCATGAAAGCCATTATCGTGGCCGAGCCTGAGCCAGGGGTGGTTCCACTCGACTTGCGATAGACGCAGTTCGGGCCGCAACACCGCTGGATACGGTGGCGTTGACCATGTGCCATCTCTTCTATCACTCTTGGCCACTGAACAAGGTTTACGCATCCCGAACAGTTGGGAATTGTCAATGGTGGGGTGCAGGGGAGGCGATACCAGACCTGGCATCTGGTACAGCGTCCATGCGGTGTGCTGGCTCAAGGACTAGGCATTTCAGTATCACACAAGGAAAGAGGAATCGCAAATTAGCCGGAAGGATCCCCGCTTGCTTGCCAGTCGATATTCCACCAATACAACCCCAGACAGCAAGGTGGAAGTCTCGGCTAGCAAGCCGATGGCAGGTCACCCCACAGCTGCCCGTGATCCCGGCCCATCCCCAGCTTTCCCCAATTCCGCCAGACATGGGGTTGTGGAGGTGGGGAATTGCTTGACAAAGTGGCATGAGATGTGCTGACAGGCTCGGTTAACAGCATTCGGGTGATCACAGCCCGATTGAGGCATCGATCGCTAGCTGTCGCGTTTCTGGGCTCAAGTAGGTAGGTTCGTACGATGGTATGGTGATGCTGCAGCTTTAAAGACCATCGTGTGCCCCGTAGTTCGATGCGCAAAGATGAGGATGCCATAATTCCTCGCAGTCCCCCTTTTCACAACTATCGCCCAGCATGGCCGACCGCACCGTCCAGGTAGCCAGCCACCAGAAGGTGGCCGACCGGGAGCTGGAGGAGAAACTGGGAGTCAACGCCATTCTCGAAGCCAAGCAGGCCACCGACGACGAACATGCGCAGACATTGTTTCAAGCCTTGCGCGAGAACCGCAAAGCCGTCTTCTGGTCCGTCATGATTTCGATGAGCATCATCATGGAAGGGTGAGTCCCAATCCAACCTCCAGTATTACCAGCAGCAAAGCTAACCTTTGGGACTGCATTAGATACGACACGATTCTAATGGGCAACTTCTTCGCCTACCCTGAGTTCCAACAGAAATTTGGCGAATACTACGACGGGATTGGATGGCAGGTCAATGGTCCTTGGCAGCTAGGCCTGAATATGGCCAGTACCGTGGGTGGCATCTTTGGTGAGTCTTACCAGATGAGACAACGTGGCAAGGAGAAACGAAAAGTGAAGTACAGTGATAGCTGACATAAGTTTCTCTTTCCAACGCACCAGGCGGTTTACTGAACGGTCACTTCGTGTCACGCCATGGCTATAGATGGGTTTTGATCATCTCCATGGGCTTCTTGAACTGTTTTCTGTTCATGGTGTTCTTCGCGCCCAACCGGGGTGTGCTACTGGCGGCACAGGTGCTCTGTGGTCTCTGCTGGGGTGTCTTCGCCACCCTGGCGCCTGCCTACGGTAGGTGGCGACGAAGATAATGCAAGTGTTGTTGTTGGGGCATCCCTTTTGCTAACGAACGGACCATAGCTTCCGAAGTGTGCCCTACCAACCTCCGAGGGTACTTGACCACGTATGTGAACTTATGTTGGGCCACTGGGCAGCTAATCGCCTCCGGGGTTCTGAACGGCTGCCTTAATATCAAAGGTGAGATGGGTTACAAAATCCCATTCGCTATCCAGTGGGTAAGTCAAATAGCTCATGGAGCCTATACTATTTACAGCCTATGTGATCATGTTGTGCTAATCTGGTAATAGCTATGGCCGACCCCTCTCATGGTGATCGCCTTCCTGGCGCCCGAGTCCCCCTGGTTCCTTGCCCGCAACGAGCGCCTGGAGGAAGCACGGAAGTCCATCTCCCGCCTCAGCGGCAGCAAGACGGAGGAACAGATTAGCGCGCAGCTGGCCATGATGCTGCACACGAACAAAATCGAGGCTGAAGTGGGCAAGGGAACGACATACCTGGACTGCTTCCGGGGTGTGGACCTGCGCCGCACTGAGATCGTGTGCATAGCTCTCATGGGACAGATCCTGTCCGGCAGCAGTTTCGCCTACACGCCCACCTTCTTCTTCACCAGCGCCGGCATGGCCACCAAAAACGCCTTCAGCTTGGGCCTTGGCGCCACCGGCATGGCGTGGGTCGGCACCGTGCTCTCGTGGTGGCTGCTTTCCTACTTCGGTCGCCGCACTATCTACGTCACGGGCGCCGGCATCCTGAGCGCCATCTTGCTTATCATCGGCATCCTGGCCGTCTCGATGGGAGAGAATGCGCTCTGGCCTTCCGGAGGGCTGTGCCTGCTTTGGCTTTTCACGTACTCTTTGACAATTGGACCCGTTGCCGTAAGTATTGGTTACCCGTCCCTGCGGCCCCTGGACAAGAGAGTATTGACCCCCTGTGTAGTACAGTGTAATTTCCGAGACTTCTTCCATCCGTCTTCGACCATTGTCCGTCGTTCTGGCACGATGCTCGTACCAGCTGATCAATATCGTCTCCCAAGTCCTGAACCCGTACATGGTGGTAAGTGATCCATTCCTCTTCTAGCATCTCACCCTGCCGCCAAACACAGGGGCTAACAATGCTTCACGAAACCAGAGCAGAGTCGAGTGGGACTGGAAGGGCAAGTGCGGCTTCTTCTGGGGAGGCACAGCCTTGCTCGTCTTTACCTGGTCGTTCTTCCGCCTGCCCGAGATCAAAGGCCGCACGTACGAAGAGCTCGACATCTTGTTCGCGAACAAGGTGCCGGCGCGCAAGTTCGCCGAGACCCACGTTGATGCGTATGCCGAGGCGCACCATACGGATGAAGTGCACTACGACGAACCAAAAGCATGATTATAGATGCTCGTCTCCGTGAGGCATGATCTTGTCTGATGTAGAAGCCACCGTCTATAGTTAGTGAATACAATCAATCGATGAAAACACTTACGTCGTCAAGGATTCAGTTATCCCAGCCACCCAAATAGAAGCAAAAAAGGTCCGTTTCTCTGTCAGCGTTTTCTTTTAGGTCGTAAGGCGATGCTCGCCAACCTGCAGTCGAATAAAGGCTCCCTTTTTACTAGGCACGTGACTCGGCCCGGCTTACGAAAATGACTCGCCTTAATCAGGTTTCAGCATGCTGCAGTGAGAGGTAGATGGATGAAGATAAGGTTTGTATGAGGCATAACGAGTTAGTTGTGTTATCTACTGACATGGGCTTTGGGGTACTGTGTACAAGACTGAATGAGTGAAATCGGTGTGCTTAGCGGGAATACCAAGTGCCGTTTTCGCTAAGTCTTTTGAATATCGTAAGCGTCATCTAAGACTTTTTTTATCTTCATAATTCATTTGGCTATCAAGGTTCTGACTGTGTCTCTATGCTAGCCCTACGTAGACGCAACAACGATGTAGCTAGCCCGCTAGGGAAAACATCACTGCTGCTGTGTGAGTACAGTGGAAGCGAGGGGAAATCGCGAGAAGTTAACAACAAGATTCAAACTAAAGTAGAAGACACTCGACCCCGCGTGTACTGAGATGAGAAAAGGTAGAGATAGTTGTGCTATTTGGGTTACACTGATAAAATCTCATAACATTTTTGGTAGCTTACTGTTCACTCGCAATAAACCTTCGAGCCACGCGCACCTTCATGTCACCAGCTTTGCCCTTGCTGGGGTACGTGCAAAGGTATCTTAACCCTTCATTCTTATCCTTATCGGGATCGACCAGCGAAACGTCGAACTCGTATAAAATGCACACAAGGGTCTTCTTCAGTACCTGTCGAGCAAAGCTAAAGTGACTACCGTTAGCGCTATCTCCCAGAAAGACACTCATCAATCATATATGAACATCAAAAGAGGAGTGATCCTACCTTTGCCCAAGGCAAGTCCGGGTGCCAGTCCCGAAAGTGATTGAATTCTGTCGGAGTGTCTGCGCTTCCTGGCCACCCCCGAGCCAGCGCTCCGGTAGGAAGGCCTCGGGGTTCCTAAATAAGGTCTCATCACGTTCGAGCATCCGCAAAGTGAAGCTGATGCTGACCCCTTTGGGAATCACGCCCGTCTTGAACGGGACGGGCTCCGTGCTCTGCCGCGGTTGGCGGTGCCACCGCGGCGGACTGAGGCGCGTAGATTCACGACATAATGCGTCCTATATCGTAAAAGAAAGAGGAAAGAAGGCATCGTGTCAGTTGGCTTCAGCAGTCTGGAGGAAGGTGCAGGGGGGGATGGAGACGAAGTGGGAAACTTGAGAGAGGAAAGGAAACAAAACGCTTACCAAGTAAGGAAGCTGCGAGACCTTGGGATCCCTCCAGATCTGATGCCCATACGTCCTCGTATCCAGCGTGTCCAGCTCGGCCCGGAGGGCCTGGACGCAGTGCGGGTTCTCGATCATGTAGTAGAGTAGGAAGCTCAAGTTGCTGAGGAGGGACTCGTTTCCGATAAAGATGGCCTGCGCTATCTCGTGCGTCGTAAGCTTCCTGTCCCCATCGACTTGGCTCAATAGACACATGAAAACGCTGTCGTCGTCCTTCTCGGCCTGTGAGGGCTTGGTGGTATGGCTAATGTGTGAGTCAATAAGCTGAGTCAACGGTACGTAACGTCAGTCCATATAACAAGTAGTATACAGCAGGTTGTGTCAGAAAAGGTTAAGTTACCTTGTCGATCCAGCCAAAAAAGGACAGTCGTCGGAGGAAAGGAAAACTATTGTAAAGTCTTATCGCCAAGGGTACTGACCTCGCGATCGTGGAGAAGTCAATGGCGCCGTACGCCCGGGTGGCGTTGGGCAAATCCGCTAAATCCAGCTCGGCCAAATATCCCGGGCTCTCTCCGAAGATATACGACATCATGATATCGTTTGTTAAGGCCCAAAGAATCAGGGTCATATTGGTATCGCCGCCGCTGCGGGATGATTCCTCCGATATTAGCCTATGGAGTGCCCCCCCAATTGGATGTTCATCCCCCCCGTAGAGTACTGCGCCAGGGGGCTTCCCGGTGAAAAAGGGCTGAAGGAGGGCTTTCCGCTTGAGGTGGTCCTGAGGTTCGGCCAGCCCACCCAGCGCCGTTCCAATCAGTCCATAGTATTCAGGGCACTTTCGAAGATCTGAGCGTCGGTGGAAGTTGTGACAGAACTCTGGGTCGGAGATATGGACTTCGTTGGGTCCTATGCGGACAACGGGACCTGAGAGATTGTACGGGATTAAAAACAATTCAGTTCGGTCTGTGCTGTGGTCAATGATGCACTAGGAGAACAACAGCGTACCGTAGTTCTCGTGGAGTGATATCAGATTGTCATACCAGTCGTCCCTGAAAAAGACGTGGTATACCTCGTAGAGCATCGAGACTTTGGCCCAAAAAGGGCCGGGGAAGTTTGACGCGGGAGCGAAGTAGAGTCGTCGAAGTACCACTACCAGAAGCACAAGATGCAGCAGCAGTAGTAGCATAGTAGGATTCGAGAGTCCAAGGCTCTGCGTAATATAACCAGCATAGATGTCAGCTTGCTTGGTCATGATAGCAATTAGGGATAGTAATGCCCGATGGGGGTGGCAGCGGTCTCGCGAATATGCAGATGATGGGGTTGACTTTGGTTCATGAACCGTGGTATCTAACACCGTCGGTTAGTTGTAGATGTCCAGAAGGGAAAGATGATTACTTGAAAGCCCATTCTCTACTTCACTTCATACCACATTAGCCCGGCAGAATTAGATCATCCACGAGCAGATTACCACCCAATCAGTGTTTATATCTACGATTGCGCGGGCCGGAGACCGATCAAAACAAAGGACAAGTCAACCCTGATGGTACAAGCTCAAAAGGAGTTCTCGTAGCTAAGTACATCTACAACCTAGCCGAAGAGAGCAAGCGCGAGATGGTATTTTTCAATGGCGTAACAGCGAAGGGATCCCACGAAAGTAAGGACTAGGCAACCACCTAACGTTGGCGGCTGGTATGTTTGAGAGGACGCAGGATGTATGAACAGGGAAGGCTCATATGTTTTGAAACCCAAACAAATTTGGAAGTATCGCATTGCTTGTCAAGCAGCAGCCTTGGGCTTCGCTGCCGTGTTGAATCCCGGCCACGCGCTCTCTTCATCATTGACACCCCAAGCCGTCGGGCTATCGTCATGCACCGTAGTCCTCCGAAGATCCCTCTTGAACCTGCCCTCAAAGGCCCCGTCCCCTGCTCGGTGCAGCACGCAGCGGTTGTCCCAGATGACCATGTCGCCGACGTCGTGCCACATGATCGTCGTTTGGTATTTCTTCTGCGTCGCGTGCCTGTTGAGCTTCTGCACCAGCTCCCAGCTGCCCGGGATCTCAACCCCATTTTCCTCAATGTGGTGCAGGTGCGCCCCGATGTACAGGTTCATGCGTCCGCTGGGCTCGTGCGTCTGGACGATATTGTGCCGGTGAAGCGGCATGGTTGACATGTCCATGTCCTGGAAGAAGTCGGGACTTCCGAGCTTCCGACTGTGCGCCATCGAGTGCGCCCCAACGTACTCGTGCGCGAGAAGTTCACTCCTCAGATTATCGGGAAGCTCGTCGAAAGCGGTGCGGCTGTCGGCGAAGTCGGTGTTGCAACCGTGGCCCGGCGGCGGCAGGGCGCAGGCGCGGAGGAGCGAGAAGCTGGCGCGGCGCGGGTTGAAGCTCGAGTCGACGTGGAAGAGCCCGTTGCCGCGGTTGCTGTGAGCGCGAGGCGAGCCCGGGTCCAAGATCTCGCCGTCCTCGGTCAGGTTGCCCGCGTCGAAGATCTCGTACAGACTGCAGCGCGGCTTGCGGCCCCCCACGAGATAGCGCCGGATGTTGTCGAGCTCGCCAAAGCGCTCACTGAATGCGACATGGGACTCGTCAGTCAAGCCCGTGTTCCGGAACACACAGACACCGTACTACAATCGCGCGTCAACGGGCGTCGGGCTGTGATTAGTACAGGTTTGGGGAAACAGACCTTAGCCATGGCGGCGATGATCTCGGTGAAATGTTTCTCAGATACATCTTGGAAATCGACTCCTGCTACCTCGGCTGCGAATGTAGGATGTAACTCTTTGACTTTGATGGTCTCAAGCAAAGGTGTTTCAACAATGCCCGGCATCCTGTTTGCCACGAGGGATCATTCAAAGGCGAGACAAATTCCCATTTAATATATATGATCGATAGGGCGATGTGAGGATATCATTCTCATGATTACCTCTGTCTTAAGTACTTATTGCATTTACTTTTGGCCAAATCATAGACTTGCCGAAGCAAGAGCGTGGGGGTTGTCGTGCGGGGTCTTTGCTGGTGTCGGCAGATGGCTGACCTTGTCGACTGACAACATCTTCGTGGACGGAACGGGCATGATCACGGGTCCTTCTCCACCAGGGCGGCATTCCCGTCGTTCCGCGTCCAGTGACGTCCCAACTCTCCACTTCCTCCAGGTTT
The DNA here is from genome assembly GCF_038363985.1 of Apiospora kogelbergensis. Classification (NCBI taxonomy): domain Eukaryota; kingdom Fungi; phylum Ascomycota; class Sordariomycetes; order Amphisphaeriales; family Apiosporaceae; genus Apiospora; species Apiospora kogelbergensis. Next base: position 4,662,835 of record NW_027117422.1, read on the forward strand.
TGTTCTGCTTCATACAGAAAGCCACCAAGTGTTAGTTCGTCAACTGGGTCGAAGGATCACGGAGAACATGAAATAAAGCAGATGGCGGTGAGCATATCAAATGGTGCTTAGTTTAATCATCAATTTGTCATTCAGTCTGATGTCGTGACATTCCGTGTCGTCGAACAAATGATCCGTTGACAAGCTTAACTGCTCCCCTCCCCGAATCCCTTTCTAATTTTCACCGCTGTTTCTCATTGCCAGCAATGTTCTGGCGGCCGCTTTCATCTCCTCATCGGCCTCCACGCCACTGTCATGCTCAACGCCGCTGCTGCTGTCAGCAGAAGGATTGTTAACAACAGCAGCCGGCTGGCCCTTCGAGGCGCGAGCGTGGCGCGAGGGTCTTGGGAGGGCCTTTCGAGCATTGCCGGGAAGGACATCCTGATTCTCATTGTCGGCCTCGGCTACCTCCTCGGCTACCTCCTCGCCGGCCTCCTCGTCTCCAACATACTGAGCACTGCTGTTGTTATCAACAGCAGCAGACTCGGCGTTGGAAGCTCGGGCACGGCGTGAGGATTGGCGTCGTGACTTGGGAGCAGGGCTGGGAGGAGTGTTCTCTTCGTTGCTTTCCTTTCCATCATCGGCATTGGCGACTTTGCTTCCCCTCTTTCTCTTCAAAACGACTGGGGCTGGATGAACAACTCCCTCTGTTGCCTCATTGTATCTTCTCTTAATGTACCCAAATCGTTGCCTGGTGAAATGGAGGTCCCTTTGTTAGCACTTGTTTTCGGTGTCCTTTCTAACTACGAGAAAGTGATGTCCTGCGTCATGTCCTAGAGAACATATGGGTGACGAGTTCAACAGATGACACAAGTTGTGGAGCTGGGAAGGTTAGGAAGATGGAAATTCCCCCTTGTTAAAATGATTCGAAGTTTGAAAGGTTGACTTACTTAGCTGTAGCAACTGAAAGGCCGTTCTTGGCCGCAATTTGGCTCCATCCGTGAACCGAGAAGTTCGGAAGATTTGCCTCCATGATGCTCATGACCAATTTACCGTCTTTGCTTGACAGGTCGAAGCCATCGTCATTGGCTGACTGATCATGTCTATCAGCCATATTGGCGACAGTAGTGATGATATCTACTGTTGTGGGATTGATGTGTGTGGGGATTGAGAGATGGCAGAGGGAGATATGCGTGAAGAGAATGTTGGATGAATTCTGAGATGGTGTGAGTTTTGCAAATTTTGTTTCTGCAAATTGCTGTGGTGAAAAAATGAGGTTGAGAGCCTGTTATGAAAGAGGATTTTGGATTGATGAATGAACAATTGCTATAAAAGTGTACGGGTAGGTGGCCCGATGAGTTAAGAATCAGCTAAAAGTTTTCTATGCTGAATTATTATTTTGATTCCAGGCCAGCAGGCCTATGGCCAAGTCACTGTACTTTCACACGGCCACAACAACTCCATGACACTGTCGATTACCTCCTTGTACTGTCCCTGAATATTCCGATCGAAGACAACGCAGTTAATAAGTAATGCTCTCCCAACCAACAGTACCACAGCAAAGACTGGAGCGGTAAACTATAGTATGATCAAACATGACAGTCGCGAAATATTTGATACGACGGAAATCTGTGTATTCTGTCTTTACGAGCCGTCATCCTCTAACTGCTCAGGGAACCATCATCGTTGCCACACCCAGTGCCAGCAAATCTATCATCATCTCCGAGTGATGTTTGCTTCATCTTTGACAACTTGATCGGTATCCTCCCAGGACCCCTTAAAGACCCCGGAAATGGCTTCGTGAGTTGCTTAGTTGCCACCATTTCCCTTCTGGGACTCCAGGTCCGCTCGACACTTTACCCTTGTTCCCTTCGACTACTTCCCTGGACATTTCGAGCTCTGGCTACCATTACCCTAACTGCTAGAAGAAGGCTCTGCAGTGCCCTTGCAGTTCTCCTTCACCTTCTCGCAGATGGCCCTGAATAATACCGTTATTAGTATTAATACATGTGCTACGATATGATCTGTTATTGGAGGAATATGTCTATGACTCAGCAACGTCTTTAGTGGCAACATGATAAAAGACAGCAACCGTGTTGCGATGAAATAATCCGCCTTAGAGTTAGGGCAACCAGTGTTAGCTAGATATTCGGAAGGCAAAGACTTACTTAACAGTAGCGACTGATATACCCCTTCTGGCCGCGACCTTTTCCCAGATGTCATTAAGAAAGAAATCGGGCACTTCGTCTTCGAGAACGAATATTATCGAGGCGAGGAAATCCAAACACGCATCATCTCCACTCTCATCATCTTTGCCGTTCTCATTAACTGTGTTGTCAGCCATGTTCGGTCACTGAATGGTAGTAATAGGTAAGAGTTCCGGGACTGAAAGGGATCTTGCGAGATTGAATAAGATGCAAAGGAACCCGAAGGAATGCAAGATTATTAGCTCTTGGTGCGATGAAATATTTCAACAACACCAGTGCCCGAGTGCCATTTTATGTTCCACTGCCCAGGCCATAAAGACGTTTGCTAGCCATTTGGAAAATTCCGAGCAGAAAATCAATGGTGTAACAAATCATGCTCACATCCAGTCATCGTGGTTGTAGACAAGCTAATTTTTCCTGGGAGGCTTGCAGGTACGTGTATCAACATAGGATAGAACTTTTTTTCTTCTTCTTGTTAGTGGCATTTGCTTCTTCATCTCACTTATATTGCTGTTTTTTGATATCCTGCTTGGGGTTGGAAACGATCTCTGACTCAAGGAAGCAACTGTACAAACCTGGGCTGTTTGTCTATAACAAGCTGCTGATCACTTCTTCATGAAGCGAAACAAGTCACTTGGAAGTGGCTTAGAACAAAAATCAACTGGCTTGTTTTGCGATTACATAGTCAAGTCAGGAGCCATGGGTAGTATTTGTTGGAAACACACCAAGCATGGGTTAGCAGACTATCATATTGAAACCGATCTCGTAGCCAACCCCTAAAAAAGAAGCTTTGTTTATACAATTTTATCCATTCTTTAATCAAATATCCTCCAACACTTTCTCACTCTATAAAGGCAATCTGGGTGGGTGTTCCAGCTTGCTGCACGTGTCTAGCCCGTCTTCAATTCGTTGGCGGCGAGGAAGGTGTGATGACTTGGTAGGAGGTCATCACGCTTGGAACGTCCAAGAAGAAGGGCTTAGCCTGTGAAACACACATGATCGACGCGGGAGGGCTAGGATCTTATTCCAACCTCACGGCGAGGGCTGCACACCCGTTGTCTTCGACCTTGGTGTAGTACCGGACAAGCCTCTCGTCGGCCTGCTTTAGCATCTTATCCCACCTTTCGAGGCTTCGAGAGTGGACATTAGTCTGGGCTATCATGTGCATGTCAAGCGAGTCGAAGACCCGGGGTCGATCTTCTCCAAATGATGGTGGGTCGACCCAGTCGAGGATCAAGAGCGTTGATGTTCGCGGCTTCATCCCATGGACGACGTTCTTGAACATCTTTACGACTTTCCTACTCGTGGCTCTCATTATTAGTTTCCTCTTGCATTTGAAGACCCAAGTTCATGGTGTAGGAATATATGACTTACTCATCTGTGTTCCCGTTGAGGATATGGCTCATCAAATATATGGCAGCCCCCATCTGAGTCTGTGGGGTGTAGTAGTCATACCCATCCCAAACGATACGGTCATTGACAGACTTGGGCAAGGTCTTTGCGGCCCTCGCCGCTGCCGAAACAATGTCGCCGTAGTCTTGAACCACGCAGTTCAGCTGAGGATAGAGCGTGATCAGACGGATGGCGTTGGCCCCTGTCGCGGCACCAATGTCGACGATTGTGGACCCCGCGGGAAGCGTCTCAAACGGAAACAGGGTCTCGATTGACTTCTCGGTCGCCTCAAAGTAGCCGACCATACCTTTGGAGAACCGCTCTCCGCGGCCCGCATCCACGGTGCCGTAGTACTCGTAGATAGGGACGCGAGCTTTGTTAGGGTTGTAAGTTACTCGTGACTGATACAGGTGGATTATTATGGGTATGGCAGACGATAAACCACTCACTGTTGAAAGCATCACAAAAGGCGGTTGTAGTGTTGTCGGGGCCAACGTGGAAGTTGCGTTTGGCCAGGTTGCGCGTAAGATAGGCACCTGTCAACAGTCCATCGTCCGCTCTGGCAGCAGTATTAGCTTCAGTTTCAAGATAGCCTGGAAAGATTCCAGTCCTACATATAATCCATAAAAGCACAAAAGTGAGGGTTGAGTAGGCTACGAGAGTGATGGTTATGCTCGTAGCAATCGGGAGCGGTTTCCTTGAAAATCGAACGGTGGCCACATTGCCGCATAACTCGTTCTGTCCAGCCAGATTAGCGACTGATGACCATACAGGGAAGATAGAAAAAGAGAGCGAATCGTACTAATCACCTCAGGAGAGCCACCGGTCTCCTTCGCCAAAGTCTCAGCTGTGGCACTGCCGTCAACCGGGATGAGACTTGGGATCTTCATCGCTATCACAGACGAGAGCGCTGCAACGTCAAGATAGGACCAGCAGGCCTCTATCATCCAGTCATCGGGATCGGCCACCAGGGCTCGAAGCTGCCGAGCTGCCTTTCCGAGCGCCGCAGCCTGCTCGCGCAGACCCTGGTCGTCCTCCTCGCTCGAGTCACTGCTAGGAGACGAAGATGTGCCCCGGAGGAACTGCTGGTAACTTGCATTGATCTCGGTGATCAAAGGTTCGAGTTCCTCGGTACTTGGGAGATACGATGAAGGCATCGTTATTATAGATTCAAAAGGGGAATGTTGATAAAAGATCAATATGATTGATGTAAATATTTTCAGTTTGTGTGTTTGGTCTGGGTGCTGAATAATTTAATGACTATATCATACAGGGCCATGCTTTATAGATATGGAGGACATGTAAAGAGTTTATATCTCCTGCTTTTGTTTTGAATTGACCCATTTGATCCCTAGCCAAGCCTTGGAAGTGATACCCCAATCTAACTGGAGAGAAGACATCGATTCACTGTCCGAAATTGATAAGGGAACTTACGAATACGGATATCTACAAAGTCTGGGCATCGTACCGGAGCTATCCACTGCCGCCCTTGAAGATTGTGGCTCAGGAAATAAATGCAGACAGGTTCGGATTATCATTCCGCTGAAACCGTAGTCAGCCTGTTTCCGGGATCATACGAAGACGCGTCCGGGAAGTTTCGGCGTCAGACATCAGATGTACGCTTTCAAATGCGCCGGCAGCCTGTTGCCAAAATGATATAAACTCCGTCAAAAGTAGAAGTGAGCCCGGAATTGTGCGATTTCCTGCTGCAGGGATAGGCAATGTCTCGAACGCATCACTCCTTGGTCTCGCTATGCAGCGGATTCACAATGCGCCTCACGGATAGCTTGGCTGTGACCACCTTCGTATGCACCGACAGAAATCTAACTTCAGACTACCCCCAAATGGGACGCTATGAGCTAGAACAGTCCCATTTACATGATTAGAAGGCTAAGTAAACACTGCCCAAGCGTTATGCAGGTCGTGTTTACTAATCTCCGGCGTTCGCACCTATCGCCCGACACGCTGTATGCCAATTAAGCAATCAGGAGCCTTTCTCTTCATGCATTCAGCCCAACAGCTGAAGCCGTAGTGTCGAAAACGAATGTTTCAGGTGACGTGATCTGACATGGTGGTAAGTTCATCTCAACTATCTTCTAACCCCAGAGGCGGCTCCTCTTGTAAGAGAGATTAGACGAGCTTTTGCAAAGCTGCCGCCCGAGAATTATCAGATTCCTCTACGGGAAGCCCTCTAATATAGAACATTGGGGCCGACTAAGTTGAATCTACGAACTTTCCGTTGCTCGAGGCTCCTACCGCTGGTGAATATAGTCTGGCAAGTCGGCGAAAGGTACCTTTTTCAGAGAAAAGAGAAATATCATCTGTCTCAGCCATAGACGTGTCGAGCCAGAGATCTGCACTCGCCCGAGATAGCAATGTGTAACGTAAGTGTTCATGTTCGTGGACGATCGCGATCCCGTTACTGGGCTTAGATCTAGCTAAATCCGTACGACAAACAAACGCCGAACGGCGAATCAGCTCTAGACACCAAGAAGAGGGAGCACATGTATTGCTATACTATTGGCTGTAACTCATTTTCACATATGGCCTCCGTATGATGTGTGGGAGTACAAAGATATGCAGTTTCAGCCAGCGAACCTCAATATGAGTCAGGTACTACCCACAGTACTCATCTATATAACCTGATCACTATCGTACCTTCTAAATTTGGATACAAGCTGGAATTTCATGACGTTTACAATGTCTGATACATGGTTTTCGAGGCTGACCACAATGTTCACGGTTACCTTACCAGCCTACTTACCTAAGGAGCGGTTGAGTACGGGATATAAAGCGCAGCTGAATCTCTGAACCATCTACAAACCCCCTCTTTCCCTGCATCCATCTTATCCGGACCATCTAAAATCATTGCAAGCATCAACACGATATTCAACTGGGCACTATCGTTCGCAAAGATCCCAAGTATGCATCTGTCCTTGGTCAAATTGTTCGCCATGCTTCTCGCTGGCGCTGAGATCGTGAGTCATTTGTCTCATTACAAGGGATATGACTATATAACTAAATATTTTAGGTCTACGCCTGCTGTGTAGATGGCTGTTACTGCGTCAAAGCCGATTCGCACCGTGTAGCAGACTGCTCTGACGGCCCGCTGGGTGGCCAAACAGCCTTCGCTAATTATGGCAAAGCCAGTGACTGCACGAGTCTGGCCAACACTCAAAGCGTCAAGGGATATAACTATGGATGCGGATCCAGTAGTCTCGATGTACACTGGTACAGGGACCTCGTATCATGCCAAAACGACCCTTATGGGGGTGGTGGAGATTGGCCATACAGCAAGCAAGTCGAACGAAATTGCGTGACTAAGCCGGATGGCTCTGCATACATGCGCAGCATCTGCAACTGAGTGATGGAACAGAGAGCATACCCGTATCCTCTACTGCAGTGGCATACAAGTGGTGGGTGGCGTTCTGCATGAAGGGGTATTGTTTTAGTCATCTGCTGCCATAAGTACACGCATCTCTATAGATGAATACATCCACTCTTTTCTTCCTTCCCAGGACATTTGAACGAATACATCGAACCGAAATTCACTCTGATTTCTCCTCAACTGTGACAAGCTGCGTCTTTCCTATCCGCTGATGCGTCGGCCACTAGCACGCAAGCGCCACGTAGAGAATAACCTAAATTTTCGACACGTCTACAATTGGAAGCTCCGTCATATGGACCTTGGCAGCTCCAAGTGGGACAAGACGGTACTCATTTGCGCCACTGGTACATATGACGGTGGTGGGCACTTCACCAGGGGTTGTACTACCATTCTCCTCCAGCAGTAGAGGCCACTCGATCTCACAGCCCCGCACACTGATCCACGTAGGCGTGTTGATGTAGTTAAAGGGTGATTGTTCTCTTCCCCCGCCGTTTGTATTCCAAGGGTGATACAACAAAGTTGACGGGTCGATTGCCACGTTCCAAGGGAGACTGTTTCGAAATTCATAGTCTTTCGACTGAGGTGGCCTCGGTTGCTGTGTGGAAACGCTTGCAAGAGGGGACCTGTCAAACCCAACGTCCAGTGCGTATAAAACGTTTCCGACGTATATGGAGACGGCCTTGTTCTCTCGCTCCTCTATCCGAATATCCGCGCCAACGGTCACGCCCAAAGTCGTCATTCCTGCAGCCAGGGGTATATTTTGCAAGCCTGTATAGTTGTCGGGCGACAGGGCAGAGGGCGACCCACCATTGACTGTGAAACAAGACCGGCTTGGTACATACCAGGCGGGTACACGAATGTATAGATCCACAGGTCGACCGGATTCAACAGTATAATCCAGGACATCATGGAACGGGTATTCAGACTTGCAGATGATCGAAACAGCCTCGTTGCCCAAAAAGGTCGATATGGTACTAGGACCAAGGAGGGAATGAACAAGCCCCGTCTCCCCAAGTTTGGACCACGAGCGGGCGGCAAACTTGGCCCATCCTTGTGGAGAGTTCACAGTGCAGCAAGGCTTCTGAGGCTCCAAGCCCCATGTAGTGGCATTCCCAGCACGGGCTGAGGTAAATATGTCTTTGCCCAGGCCTTCTATTCCCCAGGGCCCGTTGGGTTGGTCCGTGTACTGGTGCGCCCAGTAGTCCGAGGTGAACATGACGGGTAGAGCGTTGAAGTAGATTCGTTCCGCGCGATCTGCGTAGCTGTTATCTCCCAGCGCTTGGTAGAGATATGCAAGGGAGAAGCCTGTCTCAACTGCAGTGCAAAGCTCACTGCCCCTCCAAGGGTGGAGATCTTGCGTATAGTCGTCGGCGAGAATGGACCCCGAGGGGGATGAGTGGAATTTGAATGTCCAGTTCACGGCATCCCTTGTAGTCTGTACTAGGGTCTCATTAAAGGTGAAGCGACGAATAACCGCAAATGTCTTGAGGCCTTAGGCAGTCAGATGTCAGTGCGCCCCCCGGTAACGACGACTCTGCACCAAATGCGGTACGTACCTTGACCAACGTTGACACCGTGAATAAAGGGGTAAAGGGGGTTTGATTTGTTCGGTGTCTTGACCACCTGCTGATAGACTCCCTCGATGTACCAATCGTCCCAGTTAAACGGAGTAAGTTCGTACAGCATCTTCATGTTCTGCCAAATGATCGTGTCTTGGTCTGAGGGGGTGATGATCCAACAGCCATTGCATTATAATGATAAGGTCGGCGTATCGGACTTGGCCCCAACTGCAATTCACGTTGTCCGGGCATCGCGTGTAGCCAAGACCGTCGTCGAGCAGCATACTGTTGGTGAGCCTCATGAACTTACGCAAAGCGTTGACGATAGGGGCTGTCCATGTGGGCTCGGCCTCTGCCAACTGGGTCAGTCCAAGTAGAAAAGGCGTGCGGCCCCAAAAGTTCCGCCGCCCTTTGACCTCTGGCCCAAACCAGCCATCATCACTTTGCAGGTCAAGGATGGTTTTGGCAGCTTGGTGTGCCTGCGATTTGAGCCGTTCGTCGCCGAGGGTGTAGGCAAGTGGCACTATACCGTTAAACCAGTATGGCAGTGCTTCATTGAGAGAGCTGTAGTCGTGCCCTCTTGCAGACCCGGGTGGATAGAGCCAGGTCGAGTCCTTGACGATGTTGTAGAAATCCCATAAATGTCCAGGTAGACCGTCCGCGCAGGCCTGTAGCTCACCCTGCAACCAGCCAGCTGGCTTGATGGAGTTGAGCGGTAAGGGAGACAACAGCATGGGAAGGACTGGAATTTCAAATTAGATGACCCATTCCAACTTTAGGGCAATGTAACCTTACGCGTTCCCTCACTTTCCAGGGATTTAACCGACGTTGCCGCTCCCATAATGACGAGGCACGCCCAAGAGGTATAGCGTATCATAGTAGGACGCCAAAATAGCTTCTAAGAAGAGGTGGCAAGAAGCGGAAGGAATTCCCACCGCTATCGAAATTTGGAGTTGTAAAGGTGACTTAAGCAAGGGCAGGTCAAAGATTGGTTAAGCTTACGTACCTGCCTTTACCGCCATTTCTTTCTACCAGCGATACACGTCGTTGGAGCACTGCGACTATAAGCTTTATACTTGCAGGCCGAGAAGTAACCCTGTTTGCGAGCGGGGTACCCGCTGGGCTATGTCGGATAAAAGCGAGCCATGGCATCGCAATGTCCGCGCCCGAAGCCTTGCAGCGGTTCGCTTCACTAGGGATAGTCGTAGCCTGCATGAATGAGAGTTTAAGGGAAGTGCGAGACCTGTACCTGACCCAGTACTTGGAATGCTACGAGGAACCGATATCTAAATCAACGATCAGGGGACTACGCCCTTGCAAGGTCTATTATGGGGCCCCTGTTGGAAAGGCACCTACTGCCAAATCCCCTGCTATTCGCCCATACGCCCAGCCGGATCATCCTTGCAAGCTCGAAGCCCCCATCAGCCCCTCACAGGTTGGCAAGTACTGACAATCATTCCCACAGTTAAAGACGGAAAGAAGGATTCGATTGCTGCGTTGCTGACTTAACTCAGCGGATGCAGGAGTTTCTTCACAATATCGAGGTGTATTCTTCTGGATCAATGCTTATATGTCACTAATGACAGACAATTCGGAAATATGAGACTTACCATAGAGGCTATACGTGGACTATTGGGTCGACAAGCTGGTTGCAGTGTCCCCAATCAACGCAATGATTGACGCAAGCAGACCAGATACATGACATAATCAAAACAGGACTGTACCAAGTGAACGGGGGTGAAAGAGCAAACAATAGTAGGAGTAGTCCTGATATGTCCCATCTCCTTTTACTCTACTACCTCTATGGAGGTCCATATTCAGATCGGCTCTCGCCAAGCGTAGACCAAAACTCCTCAATCGCCTCCCTCTGGCCTGTAGCAGCCGGTCGCACAGCGAGGTAGCGGCGGTTGTCGATGGGCGGATCCCAATTCCCCGGGATCCCGCCATCAACGATGACGCCGCCGGCCTCGGACAGTATGCACCAGGCGGCAGCGACGTCCCAGGCCCAGCACCCGCACTCCCAGAACATGTCCTGCTGGCCCGCGGCCGTGCGACAGATGGCCAAGGCAGCGGATCCGACGCAGCGCAGCGAGTTGACGAAACTACCGCCTGTGCGCTGGGTGCGCGCTAGGGCCGTGAACACTTTCAGGTTCAGCTCGAACTCCGGGCCCTCGCGGTCGCTACCCCAGTCGACGCCGATGCAGGCGCCGGTCAGGCGGCCGCCACCACTGCCCTCCACTGCCTCCGCGAATGATGAGGCATAGAGGGGAAGCGATTGCGCTGGCTCGTTTCGCTTTTGGGTATAAGCGCCGCCGCCATGGTAACCGGCCCAGAGCTCGTTATCGAAGGGGTTGTACACAACGCCAACGACCGATTTGGCGCCAACAACGAGGCCTATGCTGACGCAGACGTCGGGCAAATGATGGACCAGGTTGGAGGTTCCGTCGATGGGGTCGACGACGAAGGTCGGGACGTCGTCGCGGATCTTCTGGCCGGCCATGTGGGATTCCTCCCCCAAGGAAGTCAAAAAATGGGTATTTCTCCTGCAATCGCTGCGAAATGAAGGCCTCGACTTCTTTGTCTGTTTCCGTGACGACATCGGTGCCTATGAATGCTGTCAATCGAGATCATTGGATGCGGCGCTCAAGCTTTGAACTTGCTGTTCGATTTAGCGGCGGTTTTCAATTGCGACTGGCTTGCTTGGACAATCATATGGCCCGCCTCCTTGGCCACCTCAATCAAGAACGTGCGGGTAGCGGCGAGATCTAGTTCAGCCATTGTGAAGTTGCGGTTCAAATTGCAAATCTGCTAGAACAGACAAAGGGAGGTGTCATTGTTCATCGGGTTTCAATGGCAACAAAGTCGCTCTTGCACGTGGATCGAGCCCTTGGAAGCTCGGCGTAAGCTCAGTGCCAACCCCTGACTGACCCCTCAATCGACAAATGGACTTACACCTTCCACTTCCAAAATGCCCCGCTGTCGGGGGCCAGCTGGCCGCAGCTGCCAGCTCGTGGGTGTCAACTGAATTGCGTCAGGCAATCAATCCCCTTACCGACTTCACTAGTGACATCTGAATAAAAAATGCCATTGTTTCTTGTAAACGTTCACTGGCTGTTTTTTTTCAGTTGGAACTCGATCTTTGTCGGAGGTTCCAAAAGACCGCGATGGAAGGATCGATGGTGATTTGGTCGCTGCTCATTATGATTCATATCTCGTCAGGTTGAACGCGCTGTTTGATTGGTTGGAGAAGGTGGGTCCCATCTCGTAGCTGTCTTTGGCCTCAAGTCTCGGCCGTTGTAGCTTCTAATTACAGACTGCGGATGCTTTGCAAAGCGTTGAAAGACCCGCGATTCAAAAAGGTGCTGTTGGTTTACTTATATAAAAACAGATAGAACTTCAATCAAATTCTATCTGATTCCATAGCATATAACTCAACTCATAACATCCGAGTAGCAACTACTACAAGTGCAGTCCTTGATCAGACTCGACCGTAAACCGCGACCACTACTACCAAATACACCATCAACACATGCCACTGACGGCAACAACAGCGACAACTGCAAACACCACCACCACAATGAGCCTACCATCGAACCCCGAAACCGACTCTACCGTCTTAACCGACTCACTCCACGCCGCCATGCAACCCTACACCCCTGGGCAATGCCTGTTCTGCCCCAACTCCTTACCCTGCTTTTCGGACAGTGTCACACATATGCAGAAGTCGCACGGCCTCTTCGTTCCCTACCAGGACAACTTGATCGTCGATCTCGAAACGCTTTTTAAGTACTTGCATCTCGTCGTCTTCGAGTATCGAGAATGCATACAATGCGGGACCACCAGGGCTACAGTACAAGCCGTGCAACAGCACATGACTGGGAAGGGCCACTGCAGATTTGATGTATCACAAGAGTCAGAGTTCGCCGAGTTCTACGACTTTTCAGAATCAGAAGACGAGGACGACACAGGTGACGAGAAAAAAGCAAGCCACGAGGAGACGGGAGCAACAACAGGCTCACCACAACCTAAGCAACTGCCAGTTGACGAAGACTCGGTTCGCTTGCCGTCCGGGAAGATTATATCGAGGCAGTCGTCATCAGCACAGTCGGGCTCCCCATTCACACAGCAGTTCCGCCGTCGGACACGGAAGACCTCGCCTTCACTGCTGGAATACTCCTCAGTCGACCCCGAAGACAAGGGGGAGGGTGATGCATCTGGCAAAGAAGAAGAGGGTGACAAGAACAACACACAGACACTCACGAAGCGAGAGAAACGGGAGCGGGCCGCGGTGACCCACCGGCTGGCTAGCATGAGCGCCAGTGACCGAAACACCCTGGTGCATATGCCCGCGTCACAGCAGCGCGCCATCCTGGCGACGCAGCTCAGGCACCAGGAGAAGGTGCAAAAGGAGGAGAAGAGGAGGCAGACCAGAGTGGATCGTAAGGGGAACAAGAACCTGTATGCTTACTGGCACACGGAAACGCCAGTGTATACTTGTGGTTAGATATTGGTGGTCTTGTTGGGTGCTTTCAAGCCGCCGATAAACTTTTCTGGGTTGTCAGTAATTGATATGCATAAAAATGCTCATCTATTTGTGGTACAAAAGGTTATGACCCCTAGAGCCCTTTCAGACGTCGTTCGGTGATCCTTTCCTTGACTCTTGCTGGAGCCTTGAATATCATACAAGAATACCCCTATTCAGATCTCTATTTCAACTTCATACCGAGGAAAAGGGAACGGGGAGGAGGTGGTAAGCCGATGAGGATACGATCTCCCCTTCGGCATTGGCAGACCTGTGAATCTATATATCTTAGGTCAAATGCATCGCTAGGGCCTTTTCAAGCAAATGCAACCAAATAGGGGTCACTCCTTTTCCACTTGAATTTACACCAGCATTCGGTGCAAGCTAATCATCCCCCTTTGTATCTCGTATCCTGCCCACCACTTATTTTCAGGAATGCCCTGAATATGTGTGATATTTGGCGCGCTCTTCATCGTTGCTCGTCGTTTCTCGTCGACCAGATACGATCGAGGTCGGCATCATTGCGTAAGACTCCGTTCCCTTCGTACAACCTTGACTTTCACAGGTTTACTTTCGAAAACCATTCCCAACTGTTCAAAAGCGATGGCGCTATACCTTTTTCGGAGAATATCGATGATCAATCTTGGTCGTAATGTCAGCAGTGATGCTCAATTGCTTTGTACAAAGTCTGTAGAACTAGCTCACCTAGGATGGCGACGGATTTTGGTGCCGAGTCTCCGGGCCATAGCCGAAGTCGCAGCGTCTTCCCTCCCATCTGAACTCACGGTGTAGGGAAAAGTTCCTGATGGTTTGCTCGAGCTCGGGCGACATACGGTCGAATGCTGCGACGTCGAGGTCCAAGGGCAACCTCCGGAATAGTGCGTCGGCAAACACCACCGCAGCGTGGTTGAAGTCCAGCGGGTCTCTCAGAGTCCCGGTTTCAGATCCCACGATTTGCGTCTCACCTTCCTCCGGAATCGTTGGAGGCTTGGCGCCGCTGGAAGAGGCGCTGACTCGCAAGCGTGGCAGCATGGCTACCATGCGGGAAGTCCCAATGACGGTCAAGGTGTAAAAGTGGGAAAATGCCGCTTGAACTTTATGCTTAATAGAAGAGGCTGATCCTCAATGGTAGACTTGGAATAAGGCACACTCCGAAAAGTCTAGTCAGGTCCTGAGGTCGATCTTGGACGGATTCCCCTGAGCGAGTTGAGCAAATAATCACACAGGGAAGAGACTAGGATGAGTGCGCAACGTAAATCGTTACTCATAGGGAAGTCTTTTTGAGACAAAATGATGAATTGAAAGAGATCGTGTTATGCAACATATTCTGTTGGTTGGGTTAAAAGGCACGTAAAGTAAGGCGGTCTCAGATAGACGTGAGATGGAACGGAGGCAAATTGAGAGACTTTTTCAAACCGTTTGACAGTTTGAGTCAGTCCACCAAACCTTCAGAAGTCTATGGAAGTTATGAATGCCCCAGGCCCTGATTTTGAGTTCGCAATAGCCGCGCTTTTATGCCGCTACTATGTGTGCCGCGAACAAGTCGAAGGAAAAAACGCCGAGGCAGCAGGATCAAGTGATGGCAATATCCGCTTTGCATTATTGAATGATATGAAACACTCAGATAGCTGTCGCCCACTCGGGATAAACCTCCTTTTCTCTCGGGACAGACGCCACGTTGCGGTCGTGTATATGTTCCTTGAGAGGTAATTCCTCAAACTGGCTGCGGTTCCCCATGTCCACGCCGCGCTTCTGTATGAACCGCGCAAACCCCAGCGTCTCCCGCTTCCATTCCTCCCACGATAGCTTACCGTCCACATAGTCCGCGAGAACCATGGCGTCAAATGCAGCCTGAGACGTCGACGCCACCGTGTGCGGACGGAACCCCGCCAGGGCGTCGCCGATCAGCACGACCTTGCCGTGCATGAACTCATTGGTTGGGCTGAGGACGTCGGTGACGGCCTGGACGAACGGCTTCTGCGTCGCGCAGACGATCTCGGCAAACTGCGGCGGCAGCAGCTCCCGCGCGATCCGCCGCTGCTTCTCCCACGCATCTGCGTCCGTCAAGCCCGGCGGCAGGGTGATGCGATGACGCTTGCCGTGCCGGTCCGTCATGATCTCCTCGAGCTCCGCGGAGCCCTCGGCGAAGTTGGTATAGTAGACGAAGTTGATCAGCCGCCGGCCCGGTTCGACGGTTCCGTCCTTGCCAGGGATCAGGTAGGCCAGGATTTGCACGCCCCGGCAATGAAAGAAAGTGAATCGCTCGCAGAAGGCTTCGCGGGCAGCGTCGCTAACTTCGCTCTCCAGGACGGTGCCGCGCAGTGCGCAGTAGCCGGCGTAGACTCGCTGCACCTCGGGAGCTAGGAGGGTGCGGATGGTGGAGCTGGGCCCGTCGGCCCCGACCAGGACGTCCGCTAGGATGCTGCCCTCGTCGCCGCTGCTCGACTTCCAGAAGACTTCCAAGCCATCGTCTCGCTCCTTTATGTCTGTCACGTTCTGATTGTGCAGGTGGACTGATGCCCCGTCCGTTAAACTCCTCTCTGGCACCTTACAGTACGGATTCTCCACACCGTCGTAGTTGGCGCGCATCAAGTAGTAAGCCAAATCCCACTGCCGGTCGACTTATTAACAATCAAGGTGTGCATAGCAGATACTGCAGTGCTGAGAGGATGCGAGTTATGAAGGTCGCGACGTGGTACGTACTGACGTCATATTTTGATCCATGTCTTCCTTGTGGGTGACATTACCGTCTTTATCAAGGTACTGTCTCCGATGCGATGTAACAGCTATCGGGCGATCACACCGATTGTATTTCTTGAAGAAGGCGAGCGTGTCGCCGCCGGCAACTATGCCGGCGCCTTGGTGCTCCAACACCGGCGTGGGGTTCCGCTCCAGGATCGTCGTGTCGTGGCCCAACTCTCTCAGCGCCAACCCGGCGGCAAGTCCACCCAGTGAGCCACCCACCTGTGAGCAGTCAGTATTCCAGAAGAGAAAGAACCGGCGAAGTAATGATCAAATCCTACAATTACGAAGTGCTTCTTCGTGGTCGCCACTTTGGCGTCGTGTTGCTCGTCGCCCTGGACCATTATATGGGGTTTGGAGGTAACTGTCTCAGTAACGATCCAACTTTGATGCGAATGCCATGTTCTTCAGTTTGGTACAGGGTTTCGTGGTTTATATGCTTGGCGGGGGTAGTTGAGTGTCTTGGAATGAGAGTAATACATGCGTCACGTCACTGAAGCCGACTTGCAGTTGTTTGCAGCTGACCGTCACGGCCGAGGCAGATGTCAAATGATCCCTGGATTTCCCGCATTTCCATCCCGTCTACGAGTTGAATGCCACCTTCCCTTTTTATCTTATACCGATGACCCCCCATCATGCGCAATCTACTGCCACTTCCCTTTTCCGTCCTCAATGGGAGGTCGGAACTCCGCCTTTAACTCGCCAAAGCCAATCAACGGCTTGTAGTTCTCGACCTTGGTGTCGCCGAAGTCATAGACAGTGTAGAACTGGCGCATGAACGATTGCCCAAAAAGGACGAGCCCCTCACTCTCGCTCGCCTCGAAAGGTGGCACGCACGCATCTTCACGACCGGCAAATCCGTTGCGCGCAAGCCTGTCGCCCGTGATGGAAACGTCATAGAAGCTGACGCCGTCGTCTGAGAAGGTGAAAGTCACCGACCAGGTCGTGTTGAAGTCGGTGCAGAGCGGGATGTACCGGCCATCGATCAGGGCGTTGTAGTTCCACCCGATTGACTTGTACATGGCGTCGATGCGGCCCGGCGGCACCGAGATGGTGCCCGCCCCGGTGTCGAACACGCCGTTGGCTTGGCCCGCCTCCCACTCTAGGGTCCCGTTGATTGACGGCTGCCCTCCATCGTCGACCCGGCGGGACCCTACGAACTTCCGCAGAGTAGAGCGCCAGAGCTGGTAAACAGTCCCGTTGAGATCTTTCCGGACGGGCAGCCACGTCATGTCCCCGTCGACATATTTATCCTCCTTCGAGCCTCCGATGGTCATTATGCCCTCTCCAGGGCCGTCGCCGGTGTATTCGAACTCTTTGCCGTAGTAGAGCCCGAATCGGGGCTGGTCTAGCAATCCATCCTCAATCATGGTTTCCACGACTGTCTTAGTGGCCGGCTGCGCGATAGACGAGAACCCCATGCCGAGGAATCCGTCGCCCGGAATGAAGGACCAGGAGCTCTTGTTCGCCGCGATAAAGGTCTGGTTCCACGAGACATCACCAATTTCGAAGATGTCGCTGTACGTGAAACCTCCCGTCGCGCCGCCAAGGTAGCCGATTGAGTTGTAGACACCTAGATCAACTGCCGTAGTGGATGAATTAACATCGTACCCATTACGAGGAAACCTGGTAATGAGCTGTTAGCTGGGTTTCTTTCAAAGTATTATCCCATAGTCTGCCATCGGGAGTGCTCGCAGACAGAGAGGAACCAGCTCATATACCCGCTGATGTTATTACAAGCTCCATCGGCACACTTCTTGTCTGCGATCCACGAGGTGCCGCTGCCCGTGTCGAACAAGAGGAGATGAGTCTGTGCCGGCGTACCCGCCTGAAGCTGGACCATGGCCTACCAACGGGATTAGATGAGAATACACATGGCATGGTGCCCAAACGAGGCCTGAAAGGCTCACATAAGTGATGCGGAACCATATAGAAAGGTCGACTACAGCGGCAAAGCTGGCATGGACCAGAGCAACAGTCATTGCGAGACATCGGGTGGCAAGCATCGTTGCGGTTATCGCGGGAGGTACTGTCCGGCTGAGTGAACGGAGATGTTGTGAAAATGGTACACCTTACTTTGTAGACCTTTTGCAACCGCCGAGGGCATATATAGCTACATTCAACCCCCGTTTCTGGGGCTTCTCAATGGCACCATGGAAAGGGGATCATCACATTCATGCGGTGTTTATCTGCCGATGCAGGCGGTGTGTGTATGTATGTGGTGTGTGTGTGTGGATCGGGCTGAAGGTAACCTCGTATTTGCTTGCATTGTCTGCACCTCACCCAACCTAGACCCTGGCCCATAGCGCCTAGTTACATATACCAATAGAATCGATACAATAACACAGTAGGCACTACGATCCCTGACCTAGAGGCACCTTTAAGACATTGGGATGAGATCGAGATGCATATATTCAATATCCCATGTAGGTTTTAACTGGATGAAACTATACTACCCACAAGAAGTGACCCTTTTGCCTAGCAAAGGACTATATCAATGGCTGGTTGGCAAACATCACCACGGTCTCTTTCCGTTATATTCATCATGTCCGAGACGTAGCACCAACTCACGAGCCAATGCTGCTTTGGCATATCTGGAAACTGTCCATCGCCGTCACCACCTGGTTTTGGCCTCAGGACCAGAGGCATTCGACAGCCAGGGACTACGTACAGCACATCGCCGGCCTCGACTTGCGGGGGGCCGATGCAGAATCGATCCTGCTTGGTGCCAAACGCAACCCAATCATCTATGCGCGGCCCTACCGCGCGGTGGAACTTGTTTTGCCCAATGCTCTCTAAGTCCGCATCTGACGTGCTCGCGTTCAGCCATTCCTTCCACTCTATGTAGTAGTCGCGAAACTCGGGCCCAGCCTGTTGGTCGTCGATATCCAGGCCGAAAATCAGGTGCATAGCCAGATCCTTGCGCCATGACCCCTTCCGCAACTCCTTGGGAAGCATCTTGCCCAGTGACTCGATGTCGGTCATGGCCCGCTGTTGTCCTGCCACGGACGACGAGTCGAACGGTGCGCAGACAGACTCCACCGTATCCAATGGCCTGGCTTGGATTTGGAGCCAATCCGGTGCCATCAGTCGAGGTTGCACCTTGAGCTCGCCTCCCGTATCCCATCCAGCCGCATTGCAAGACATGAAGGGTGCCACAAAGTCCAGGTGTCTGTAATCGGGAACCCAGGTCGGCAATCCCGGGGCTCGCTCCCGGCTCAAGCCCCCAGGCTTAGCAGGTCGAGCGAGGTCCCATGGCACAGCAGAGCCTCAGCCGTCCGGCGATAAAGCTCGTCGACGGATTCGCTATATGCAGGCTCCTGGCCGACCTCTACTGTATACAGCGGGGGCGGCACTGGCAAGCTCCCAGAGTCGGCGATGCCCTGAAAGGCGAACACGGCGTCTCGCGCATCCGTGGTTTCGAAGTAGAATGCCGCTTGCAGGAGGAGCTCGTAGCACACCGAGCCCTCGTCGAGGTACAGGCCCCGGATCTGGAACAACTGTGTCGCGTTCCAGAGGCCCTCCATCTGCAGCTCGTCTTGCTCGCTTTCTCCAGACTTCCATACGGCGTTCACGCTGCGACGGAAGATCTCGAAATCGACGGCGTCATTGCCGCATACCAGGATGACCCGCTCGTTTAACGCCACTTCCTGGATGACCCACGTGCGGCGGAACCAGGGGAGCGTCAGTAGTGGCAGTATCAAGTCAATATCTGGGCCGACGTTTGGGCCGTAACTCCAGTCCTCGGTTCGCGCCAGGTCCTTCTTTGACTCCATGAAGGCGAACGCGGCACGCGTCTCCGAGGTGCCCTGGCCGAGCCAAACGAGGACCTGTTCCGCGGAGGAATAGACGCGGCCCATCTGGGCAACCTGAGACGCCCGCTCCGTTCTGTTGTTCTGGTCGACGCAGAGCGCATCAATCCAAAAGTAGAAACTATAGCGGTTATCGGTGTTGGAACCGGCGCCGACCCTGCTGTTTTCTTGGGAATGACTCCCGCAGAACATGCTGAAAAGATCGGCCACTGTCTGGCTCAGCGGCAGGCTTCGGCCGTTAGACATTTGAAGCGTAGCGGCATGTGTCACTGGCTTGTCCCACGTATACGAGATTGCTGTATAGGGAGGGGTGCTTTCGACGTCGAGGCTCACCGCCGTGAAGGTGCCATGAAATCCATCGTCACAGCGGTGATGCAATTCCAATAATCGGATGTAAGGCCCGGCGGGCAAAGGGTCGTAGGGCTTTACCATGGCGTTATAGTCGGCTATGTCAACGATTTATTCTGTTGGGAGCAGGAGGGGTTGAGGTTTGTTCTGTCGCCGGAATTACCGGGGTCAGCAGCCTAGCAGGGTTGGTTGTCTTAGTCTTGAAATAGAACACTATAAGAAGCGTGTTAATCATGTGGGCCCCTTAACTGCTAGCAACGCTCGACATCGTGAGTCTGGGTCCATACTCAATAGCATTAAGGACTTCTAAAGCAGCTCATTTTTGATTATTTAGCTGATCCCAATCCAACTTGATGAGAGGCTCGTTGATCTTCTCCGACGGCAAACCCAACTTTTCGCCCTCTACTGTTCGGCTTCCAGCCCACACCTCAAACGCTGCCTTTCCGTCCTCTGCCTTGTTATCATAGTTAACGATAATCTTCCCTTGGGCCTTAGCAGGGTCGCTCGAGCCGCTTTGGCCACTCGTATAGCCGATGGTCTTGATGTCATTGATTTCCAATCCCGGAATCAGAGACGCCAGCTCGTCCTTCATCGTTTCGACTTGAGCCTCGTACTTGATCTTGCCGTCGGCCAGTTTCGTGTATATTACCGCCGTGGTGCTGGGGTCCTCTTCTTTGTTAAATAAGCAACGAACGTCTTGTAGGTAGTCGACTACTTCCTGGCTGAATACCTCCGTCTCGCCGCGTCCGTCCCTGATCGAATTGAATTCATTCACAAAAGGCGTTTCCCAGTGATGTGACTACTCGTATGTCAGACGTCTATCGGCAGAGGCCACTCCGCCACAAGGATTAGACGGGACTCACCAGGTAGGCACCCGCTTTAGATGTGATGATTACGGAAGTGCATCCATACAATCCTTTGACCCCCATCCTCACAGGCTCGTTCAGAAATGGCATGTAGTGGGCAGTCGAGGTAGTTCCCGTGTCGGTTTCAACCGGCACCTCAACAGTGAGCCTCGGCCACGCCTGCTGAAACCATGCATCAATCTTTCCTTGCGCCGGCCTGTCAATGGCTCGTTTCCGGATGTGGTTTGAGAACAGGTAGTTGGCAGTCATAGAGCGGGTTACTCGCAGGTGTGAACGGAGGGTCTCACCCAGGGTGACGCCTCGCTTGCACGCGGCGCCGCAGCTCTTGGGCTCGCAAATCGCTTCTTGGGCAATATGAGATGTGTTCTGTGGGAACGAGGATGGGATTTGAGGACTCGGTAAAGCTGCTACCAGGCTCAGGAGCCAAGTCCCGTGGAGGAGGCTTTTAACTTGCATTATCTTGCCGAAAGTGGGTGATATACTAAAGCGAATGTGTTCTCGTTTTTCTAGAAATTAGTATAGAATGAAGAGGTTGTTGTTAAAAAGAATGTTATATCTGAATGAAGGTGTGATTTCAAGGTAATAGTATTTTAAAGGAGTGTGGTGTGGTTTCAAAAACGAGTGTGTTATTTCGACATCGATAGGGAAGAGCAAAAGAGCAGAAGTGCATGCGCTGCCTGCATGGGGGAAGACATATAGAAATCGTCGTTCTTCCTTTTCTAGAAGGCATGTTGTATGTTATGTATCCAATCTAGACAATTACTATGCCTGCTAGGCCACCTTTCGATATGGAACACTACACACAAGACTACATAGCCCCCTATTCTAGACTGTCTGTCAGTTGGTAGCTGATCCCGTGGTTCTGCATGGAAGGATCTTGGATTATTAGAGGTGATATGTGGACGGAACAAGAGATTGAATCGGCGAGTTTATGCCAGATTCGGCTAATCGTACGACCTTCACAGCCAATGACATTGCGGCCCAGCGGATATGACAGTTCGCGGGGGCCGATATCAGCTTTCTGACAACAGCTGCGCCGTTTCAGGTATTGAAAGGCTTCTCAGAGACGACGGAAATAGTCGAAGGATTTTACCCATCATATCCTTTCGGGCCGTGACTTCGGATTCGGTCGCTTAGGGGCACAGCATCAGCGAGCTTGTCGGGCTTCGCAGCAGACCAATCAAGTGGAATCATAACACTTACAGAGCTTAGTTCATGTCCGTCAGCTACATTGCTGCAGAATAGGATTAATGAAGGATCAATTGCAGGCTTGGCGCGCGTGGGAACATGGTGGAGCGAGCGGGACCATCATACACGTTATGTGCGGCATCACTCAGCCCCCTACGAACAGCCGTCCAACTGCATGCTGACATACACCACTATCATGAATCAAAACTATATGTCTGTCTTCTAATCGCACAACTGCTAGACGGCTCTCAAAAGCCCACTGCAAATTCGTCGATACTCAACATTCGTCCAGTTTCTGTACAATCAATATAACAGCGTCCATCCTACCAAGGCTTCCTTCACCTTTTTCAACGCCCACCCAAAGATGTCGTTCTGTTCAACCCGATCCCCCTTTTCCTTCTCGTGGTAGTCGCCAGCCTCCTCCTAGGACAAGCCGTCGCCTTCAAGTTCACCTTTTACAGTGGCCCCCAGTGCCGCAGCAGCCAGACCGGGGCCTCTATTGATGGGCCCAGTGGTGGCTGCAAGCCCAAGCCGGGCAACTCGCAGTCGGCCATCATCAAGAGCACGGGTGCTGTCGACGATGACTTCTCCGTAACCTTCTTCGCGTCCAACAACTGCGATCCGGGCACTGAGGTGTGGCGCTCCTACGACATTATGTCCGGCGACGAGACGAAGGACCATACCTGCTTCAGCGGCCGAGACGGGGCCAAGAATCTCTACTGGGGGTCGTACGAAGTCTGGGACTTGCGTAAGGTTGATGACAATGAGCTTTGATTAGCTATATTGAGATAACCGGTAAGCTTCTGCCCCTAAGAGAAAGTATTCTGTCGACTTCACTCCTTGCTAATGCGTTCACTACAAGGTTTGGTTACATGGTGATAGATCTATCAGAGAGTCGTTACTGAGTAGGGACGGTGTTTTATGGCGTTAGTATAAGAAGAGTGAACTTGATAATTACATTTTACCTTCAATGAGAGATCTCTTAAATTTCGCATTCCTGCTGAAGTAATGCACACCGTGAGACTTATCAGATCGCTGGTGATACAAGGTTCGCAGATGACCCGTCAGCGGGTGAGAAAGCTTGTAGAACTTGCATCTAGGAGTCCGCAGTTCGCTGGACCGGCTCGGCTAAAGCAGGCACTGGCCAATGTTCAAAGACCTGGGAAATGGGTCCTGCATATGTACCAAAATAGACTTCAGCCACTACTAATATACAACCATGTCCAACATATGCCCGTCATTTGGATCGGAGCATGCGATGCAACCTTGATTTGAGGGTCCTGGCTGGATAACGCATAGCGTCTCTCGCTGTTCTTAGTCAGCTTACGCCTACGCCAAAAGCTCACGCCCAGATGCTCCGCGGAGGTATCCATTTAAACGCAATTTCGGAACATCTTCGACAGATGCGCACCGAATCCCTCCGGAACTATTATGGGAGCCCGATGTAAGGACCGAGGGGCTGAAAGAGGCTTATCCTTGCTTTGGAAAGTGGTGGATGTCCCAGATCGGAACAAAATCAACCACCTGATCGGATCACTCTGCATGTGTATCCGCAAAACACTCAAATGCCAGGCTTAGAAGAGCATTCATGGTTATCATGTGTAGGCCAACCAACACGATGGGGTGAAGGAAATGAGCCCTACTCCTCCCGGGCGAAGATTAGCCAGAGACGATAGAGATGGCTTCAATGCCGTTTCTACTTAGTTACAAGTGTCATATTTAAAATATCGAGCTAGAAGATCTTTTGGGATTCTTGGAATGAATGTAGCAACCGTCTTCTCTACACCACGGATGATGGTACATACAACTCAGGCCTTCATCAAACATACCCCTTTTATTTGATTACCCCGACAGAAATACTTCAAAATGCGGGTATCGAGCTCTTTCAAAGCCATCTTTCTCATCTTCAATCATATTTCAGCGACCACGGTGCCTCGAAATGTCTTAAAGCCCGCCTTCGAAACTGCCGGGCCACCTGGCGATATTGATCAGGCCTTCAAGTCGGAGCCCATCAATGCCAGGTTCGGCTCTATGGATATGTTCTCTCTTCTCACGGGGCGCCAGTCAGCCAAAGTAGTAAGAAAACCAACTGCTCTTGATCCGAAACCGTAATTGTGTTTATTTATACTAATAACATCCTACCTCAAGGGCGCGACTGGTAAAGCGCCAACATGTGATCGATGCCGCAAAAAGTGCCGCCAACGGTTCATCAAGGACCCGACTAATTGCACTAAGTGCATCCCTTGCCCCAAGGGACAAAAGGCCGACAAGGATTGGACCATATGTATTCCTGAGAAGGACGATAAGAAGGACGACAAGAAGGACGACAAGAAGGACGACAAGAAGAGCAAGAAAATGACAAAAGAAGACAAGGAGAGACGCTACCAAAAGATGAAGAGGATCATGAAGGTCGAGTTCAACAAGAACCAATACCCCAAGAAGAAAACGCACATGAAGCAGAGGTGGGATGACCTCGACAAGAAGCGAATCGACAACAAGAACCGCATTAAGGTCCGCTATATGGGCAGATGCCTGACGCTTGTTCCCCTTGCCCGTAAGTCCTCTTTCCTCTGAAGTCCGCCCGATCCCCTTGATATCAGTGAATCAGCTGACGCATGAATTTATCACAGTCGGCAAAGATTTCGCCGCCGAGTTCGCGGGTGAGTACTTCGATGAAGAGTTCCTCGAGCACAACGCGGGCGACTTGCTCCAGCACTGGCCTTCGGACCTTCCGCTGGCCCCATGGGACAAGGAGTCTGATGTCGACGACGATAAGACGTTTGGCAGCGACGAGTTCGTCGAGAAGTACGTCAGGAAAGGCAACGAAATCGACAAGCGCTGGCTCCGCGACTTGCACAAGCGAGATATCAACGGAACCGCGCTCGCCGACGACGTCGATGGCTCTGGCGACTTTGACGATCCCCTTCTTGATTACGAGAGCAGTTATGACTTGTCGCCCCCAGCCCCATACCAACAAGACCCGGCCGCGGTCCTGGCGGCGCGCAACAACCCCTGCCGTACCATAAGAACCCCGGCGACCTGATCGCGAACGACCTTGAGGAGCGCTTCTTCTGGCTGATCCCCATCTTCGCGGCCATCGCGACAACCCTAGCCCGAGTCGCCGCAGTCGCCGCGCGCGTGGTGCCGACGCTTCTGCGCGTGGCCAAGGACACGGTCAAGGTGGCAGCCAAACGGGGGGCCAATGGGTTCCCAAAGCAGGCAAAGGGTTTCGCCAAGATCGCCAAGAAGGACAGCAAGACCTGGAGAAACTGCTTGCAGAAGATGGGGCCTCCGTAAACATCGCGTTGTCGGAATAGTTTGCACGCAGGTACATCCATTAACATCAGTACCTATCTGAGTCATGTGTCCAATTGAATTGCCGCTCTTGCAAGAACCCTATTCCGCGGTGGCACGATGCTGCTGCAGATTCACTGCTGCAGAAGCGGGGTGTGCATGAAGATCGGCGCCGACAGGCCATGTTGCATGGCATGGCAGCTGGTGTTTATCGATATGAATACGGTCGATACGGGAAGATACGGTCGGTAGGCACAAAACAGCCCCGGGCCTGTACTATTGTAGCCACATCACTTCATTTTCGTTGTACACAGTCCAAAATACCTCTTTATGTTAATCGTTTTGGTTTTGGTTATCAATGTGGAAAAAGGTAGAGTCTTGGGCGAAGTGTCTTGAGGTCCGGCAGTCATCATCACCGGCCCTGACGAGATGGATTGTGAGTGAGCCCCTGCCTCCCCGCGGCAGACAAAGTCACGCACCATGTCCACTGAAAGCCTCTCCAGAACAATGACATCCGCCCGATCGAGGCAAAACGCCGGACCTGGGTCTTCTCAACTTTCAGCAACTCCTGGCTCCTGACCAACTGCAACATCTCAACCTATCTGACCGGCAGCGCCTTGATACCTCTGGGGCTGACGTGGTGGCAAGCCATCATTGCTATTGTTGTTGGCAGCCTCCTGTCGGCTTTCTTTTGCGTCCTGAACTCACTTCCGGGAGCCTATTACAACTGTTAGTCATATGGCCCATCGCCAAACCGACCCCTTTTCTGTTTAGGTCTCTGTTGATAACGTGTATAACTAGTGGGCTTTCCCGTCGTGAGCCGCATGGTCTGGGGAATGTGGGGGTCTCAGTTCGCCATCTGGAATCGCATCTTCCTATCGCTGGGTAAGTGTGCCTTCTGCGCCCATCGATAACGAGCGGATCCCTCACATGATATACCCACAGTCTGGTACGGGTTCACGGCCTGGATCGGTGGCGAATGTGTCTATGTTATCTTGCAGTCCTGGGACCCCAAATTGGACCAGCATATCCCTAATATTGTCGCGGAGAGCACGGGAACGACCTCTGCATATTTCGTGGGCTACGTGATCTTCATGGTCATTAGCGCTCCCTTCGCCTGGATCCGACCTCATAAGCTCGCTAATTTCTTCTACTTCGCGAGCACCGTCACCATCATCTTCTTCCTCGCTTTCCTGATCTGGGCACTGGCAACCATGGGGCCGGAGGGGTTCGGCGACACCATCAGCAGCGCGCCTCCCGCCACGGCTACTAGCGTCGGCTGGCTCATGGTCTACGGCATCGTCACGACGACCATCGGCGCCCTCTCCGCGGGCATCCTGAACCAGAACGACTACGCGCGCTTCGCTGCCCGCCCTCGACATGCCATCCTGAGCCAGGCCGTAACCCTGCCTCTCTCCGGCATCTTGTCCAGCGTCATCGGCATCCTAGTCACGGCCGCGACTCAGAGCCGGTTTGGTGGCGAAGCCGTCTGGAACCCGCCGTCACTGCTATCTCGGCTGATCGCGGAGAGTCCGGAATCTTCCGGGACCCGCGCGGCTTGTTGCTTTGCGGCCATGGGCCTCGTGGTTTCGCAGATCGGCATCAACGTTCCGGGAAACGCGCTGAGCGGCGGCTTCGACCTCGCGGCTACTTTCCCTCGGTTCATCGACATCCGCCGCGGCGCCTACATAACCATGTTACTCAGCGTGGTCGTCAACCCGTGGCAGCTGGCGAACACGTCTACCACCTTCTTGACAGTGCTATCGTCATACTCGGTGTTTTTGGCGCCTATGGTGGGCATGATGGTCTTTAGTTACCTTGTCGTCAACAAAAGGAAGATTAAGGTGGACGACCTGTATACCGACGGCAGTGGTGGCATCTACTGGTATACGGCGGGGATCAACTGGCGCTCTATTGTTGCTGTAAGTCCTTTTTCCACCTATGCCTGTCTGTTGTGTAGTTTGCCCGACTGATCAGCGTTGGGCACCTTCCAGTTCTTTGCCGGCTGTGCACCCCTTCTGCCAGGCTTCATAGCTGCTGTGAATCCCGCAATTGGCGTGCCCGCAGGAGCTACCAACCTCTATAATCTCAGCTTCATCTACGGGTTTGTAGCCAGTGGTGTTTTGTATTCCCTCCTCCATGTGGCCTTTCCAGCTCGTGCCCTAGATGCCTTCATTGTGAACAGTATGACGGCAGGCCAAGCAAGGCGACACTATAGAGAGAAGTGGGATGCGGTCAGGGGTTTTGAAGAGGAGGAGGTGGCTGTTCAGATTATCAACAACCCAGCGGGCCCACCAAAGTTCTAGTAGGGCTTGGGTGTGGCGCAGACAGTCATTTGATTGCTTGTTTGCCTGTTTGTTTGTACACTTGTTGTGTTGTTTCCATGTCTGTCGATGACTCATCAAGTCCAGTCTGGCGGGTATAAAAGACAAGCCGTATGACTCGTAAGTATGCTAATCTTGTTCGCACCCGCAACCACCGCCAGACACACAACTAAACACCAAGATACATCACAGTGTCAATATCCCAACAACCAGCAACGCACACTGTGTGGGCTCAAGCGCCGTCCCAATTCCGAACGTGCTGCAAAGCTTTGGTGCACCCTAGTCCCAACCCAAACTCGACGTCTCTATTGCTCTTCCATCATGTCACGTCAGCTTACAACAGAGGCGTCCGAGGAGCCCGAGGCGCCCCAGCCGCCGCGCGTGGGCGTCGCTGCCCTCATTGCCAACGAGGAAGGACAATACGTCTATGGTGAGCGCATCGGCAAACATGGAGGCGGTAAGCACTAGAAAACACCTTGATGTTGCATACCAGGACCCAAGGAAACTAAAAGAAAACCGTTCTAGACACCTGGGCTCTCCCCGGGGGCCACCTCGAGCATGGTGAAACCCCATTTGCCTGCGCCGAGCGCGAGACTCTGGAAGAGACGGGCCTTGAGGTCAAAGCGCTCAGGCTGGTCACGGTGACCAACGATATCTTTGCGGACGGCAGACACTACATTACCCTCTTCGTGCTCTGCGAGAGAAAGGACGCCACCAAGGAGCCACAGGTAGGACTGATTAGCATTGCACGGTGGGTGGAAAACACGCTAACATACTCCTTCTAGCGCCTGGAGCCAAAGAAGTGCAAAGGGTGGGAGTGGATCAGCTGGGACGAGCTGAAGAGTTGGGCGGCGCACCATGGTGATTCAACGGGTCCTTACGCGGGCAGGGAACTGTTCCTGCCCATGATAAATATGCTCGGGCAAGTCGATAAGATCTAGACCATATTTTCATTACACCAATAATGCAATATTAGATTCGTTTGCGAGGCGTCCAGGTGTCATCTTGGATGAACATGTTTATCCTCAATTTGAGTACCACCTCAGCTGGCGGAGGATAACATAGTAAAGGAGGATGACACCTAATAATATGTACCATTCTTGAAAATGGAAAGACCAGGGGAAATCAAACCATGCACACAGAGTGAGGGTGGCAGCCACGGCTCTGTAGCATCAGGCACTCAGCACTCATCCTGATGTGGGGTGGAAAGGCTCAACCATATACGTGTCCCAGGTCTGCTGGCTCATATTTTGAATATTCTGGTACGCCATACCAGTAGTATCTCATGTGATAAAGTATTGCTAACAGGAGGATTTCCAATAAAGAGCTTACTGAAGCCTCGGTATCGTCGAGAACCTAGCCCAGGCTGATCAGGAGGTGAGCAATCTCTCTGGTCGCCTCGGACACCGTCGATACCGCCGTTCCTGCGGATGGAACGGAAGGAACACGCTGCTGGCCAGGAGACTTCAAGTCCAGTATTGGCAGACCAACATGCACAGGTATTTACATGTGCTAAAGCTCCAATGCCACTGCGTGCTCGTCTGTTGGGGGTTGACAGTCGACGAGCCACAGGACGACCAGCGAGCTAAATCACTATGCAGTAGTGGTAGGTGGAGATCGGTACAGAGACAGCATCACGGGAGATTCTCTTGAGTTTAAAACAAAGGGGGGAATAAAGCAGTTGAGTTTATCTAGTTATTTATATCGTCTAAGCTGGGTGTTCTTTTCCTGAAGATAAAGCTCCAATCTTTATCTCCTTTGAGCGAATATTATTGCCAGCGCTGGTCAACTCTTCAATAGGGCAAGCTTCAAGCAATGAAAATCTGATGGATCGCTTTATTAGGGTTCTGTCGAGCTCATGAGATGTATAGGATACCACTTTACGAGTAAGAAGCGATGGACTGGGTGTCGGTTAGCTGAATGTGCAATGGTATGTCACTATGGCCTTGAGCTTACTTTGCTAAGTATTCGTCTAATGCAGTAACCGACGAGCGATAAATAGTAAGTGTACCGACTTGTCTTTGAGGCGCTGGGCCACCTCGTCTGGGGTAAGACCCCCAGCGTTCCGGATGGCTGCATCAGCCCCCTTGTCCAGCAGGAATCTAGTCATGCCAATATCATTGTTCTGCACCGCTATGTGCAGAGCAGTCTGGCCACTCATACTCTGGATATCCAGATTGGCCCCCATATCCACCAGGTCTGCAACCAGCTGTTGATACCGAAGTCGAACCGCCTGGTGAAGGCAAGTGAAACCAAAGGCTCCAATTGAGTTGATGTTGATACCCTTGACGACTAGGGCGCGAATGAACTCAACACTATCGTTGCGGGCAGCGATGTGGATCGGGCGGTCCAATGTCGTGTTACGCGCCATTAAAATAGCTGTTCTCATGGCAGGTCTGTCGCTGTACATCTGCGGGCGAAACAGATAGTCCACCATTTCTAGATATCACCAAGACCCCAGTCAATATAGAGTCATAAGGTAATAGTGGTGAAGCGTTAACAAGAGGGGATCTTACCGTCTCGGCCATATTCAGCAGCAACGTGCATCATGGTATATCCACTTTGGTTGTGAGCAAAATGGAGGATCGTCTCAGGAGACATATTTTCCCTGGCAGAGATTTCCGCGATCATTTCGTCAATATCTTGGAACTTTGTGGCTATAGCAGCTTCACGCTCGTCTTTTCCGTGAGGGAGAGTCGTCTTGACCTTGTCAAATATGGCCTCCCGTTCGGCATTCATGATTCTGAGGCTTCGGTTTGAAACAGGTGCAGTGCCAGGAACGACGTTCCGATCGCCGGAGTTGTGGCGGGATGCCATGATGCGATAGAAATAGATATCGCAAAGAGGGATATCAAGTTTAATGCTACTGTTGCAGTAGATGGCTGGAGGATGATCGTAGAAAAAGGCAAGAAAAGGAAAGAACAGACTCAAGTTGACGAGGGTAATTTTTGTAGGTTTTCGAGCCATACAATAGTTGAATCCATAATCATTTAGTGGTTGACAGCCGGCGTTGATTGTCCTGAATTCCAACCTATCTGAATTCAATGGCCAGCTGTGAATGCTGTATTGTTGAGTAACAGGGACCAATGGTGATTGTTCTATAGCAAATATGGATAGACTACAATTATGAACAATAAGAAAACGTTAAATAGTGTAGAGATGAATAACTAGTAAACCATTATTCGAGTGTCATTGCTCTAATAAGATGCAGCTATTGGAATATCGAGCAATAGGCAGAAAACGGTTCATGATCTACGTTCAATCAGTACGCTGGTACACTTGGAACAAGGGCAATTTATATAGAAGTTTATAGTAAGCATTAACGATCGGTAGCCAATAGTTAATGTTTTTATTATTGCTAACAACGTCGGTACACTGTCGTACAGTCAATGAGTGGAGAAGTAGCAAGAAAATGCTGATAGTCAGTTCACTCTATAGAGATTTTCGACAGCAATCTGTAGGTTATAGTAGATATTCTAATAATAATGGGTAGACGAATTGTCTTGGACGCATTGTCAATAAAAAGGCTGAGAGGCTAGAAGGAGTACTATATAGAAATAAGGGTAGACACACTCAGCACTGTCACGTTGGCCAAGATCAAGCATAGTCTTGAATCTAATGCTTGTCGCTGTCAAAGGAAGCAACCAAGCGAGTACTGGTCATAGGCAAGACAGTTGCTAATATATAAAGACGAATGCTGACAGGCAAATGCGCAGTTGTTTCACAAGGCTTCGTAGACAAAATGCAAATGGACAAATGGCTATAGAATTAGTCAGACATCAACTAAACAATGGTGACTCAAACTTAGTAGAATAACTCTATTTTCGCCAGTAGCTCTGGCGTGCTCTCGCCTCTTTGTTGCTTGCCATACACGGTGAATCAGACGTTTCCTTCTCATTCTTCTCCGTTCGCCCGGTTCTCCATGGCAAGAGGGCGGCTTTGACGTGCTGTCAAGACCGAAAGACTGGATGCGGACCGGAGATGGCGTTGAACTTGTGGGAAAACGTCAGCCAACTCGTTGGCGATCTTGACATGGTGGTGTACAGGGGCAGCAGGCGATGGCTGTTGATGGTAACAGACGGGGCGACTGCTACCAGTCGTGTCCCTCTTCTGTTTCGGGGGCAAGAAGTATCCGTTATGGACCCAGTCTGCTTTGGTCTCAGATGCGCCGGGGACCTTGATAGACACAAGTGGGCTGTGGCTATAATCCGGCATGAAGCCTGGTAGCTCAGGCTCGATGATCCGCAGAACAGACCAAATCCAAAAGCGATGGCCTATAGTCACAACGATACATTTCAGGCATATTTCTCGTCAGGCATAGCCTTACATAGATTCTCAAAGGAATGAACTTACCCCGAAAGTCACAAATCACTTCTCCTTCTTCATCATGCCACGTGTTGCGACGAAGTTGATGACGACTCAAGCCAAAGACCTCTACCCGGTTAAGGAAGTTGGCAACACTAAACTGCACCGTCAATTCAGCGTACTTGGTGTACGCAAAGCCGGAAACCTGTCCGTGTTGAAGAGTGCCCGGCTGGTCTACCAGCTGGATCAAACGGGGTCGAACCATTACAATGGTGTTGCCCGTGCGGTCTATCTGGCACAATTCGACCGACATGCCTTTGCCTGTGACCGTCTCGAGCAGGATCACCCAGCTGTTGCGATCAGTGTACGGCTTCTTCTCGGTGTGAATGTGTCTGGCTACGAGATACACGCGCTTGATGTTGTCGTTCAAGACGCTGAGCTTGCCGAAGCGGAACTCGGGGTTACCCTCCGGTCGGGAGTAGAAGATGGTCGGCACAAAGGCCATAGACCGGTTGACATTGAGCAACTGCTCCGCGGTGTATCGTATCATCTTCCTTGTTGGTGTTGTTGTTGCTTGGGTGTAGCTAGTACCTGTCTTCTCTTGGGATGCTACAGGATGACAAGCCAGAGACCTATGGCCGATGACTTTTCATTATGTTCTTAGTATCAATAGAAAATAGAGAAACATCAACAAGAGAGATTCGGCATTGCTGGGCTAGTGCTCTTTTGTAACACGAAGCAGAAACGTACCTGATCGAATGCGATACTTACAGATATTCTGAGCGCGCGGCGCGCCTGTATGTTTTGATTTAAACACAGAAGGATTTCTGAAGCAGCACGCGTCGAAGGCTGTAGGCGACGCTAAGACTCTCCTTGCAAAAGTTCAATCATTCAATGCGCTTACGGTTTACCGTATCTCATAGCTAGTTGGCTCTCACGTGTCTGGTTACCTTATGTGGACTGTCACAGGGCAGTGGACGGTACAAGCGCTGTACCCCAGGGGACAACGCCTGTAAGTCGAAAGATAAAACAAAACTTCATTACGTCTATAGGACTTACCTAATTGTTAGATACCGCTAATTTACTCATCATACGCCTGCCTCGAAGGGAAAGCATCAAAATTATAACCGAAGACAACTCACCTTACCCAACACGCAAGTCACAGGGGCTATAGATTCCAGAAGATAATCATAGCCAATTCTCAGGGGTACCACGTCCCGAAACTATGTCCACCGAGTGTCGTGTCTTATGTCGACTCTGTCTCTCGGGCTTCACATCCTTCTCCGGCGTTGCCGATGTTGTCAAGCTCCTGTCAAGCCCTCCTCGTTTTCCTCCTCTTCGTTCGTCCAGCGACATCCGGCCCGGCTCATGACGATTGTGGCGCTGACGTGACTTGTCCTCCCGGCCTGCAGGGTCGGGTCTTGCGTTATCATTGTTCCTCGACTTCGACGGTGCTGGCAAGTCCCTGGCCCTCCTGCTCGAGCTTCGCGACATGTCCGAAGCCTTGTGTGCCGCAGCGGGCGGCGGCTGTGGCATTGGTGGTAGCGGCGGGTTCGACGGCACTGACGACGCCAAGTCCGAGTTGGTCGTGGCGACAGTGTACACACTCAACAGGCCGTTGTCCTTAACCTTCTCGCGGCCCAGACCACGCATACCCTCAAAGGGGCCCGGCTGCTCCGTGACTACGTCACCCCCAACCCCCTCTTCCAGCCCGAACTCGCGCAGCAGCGCGTTGTGGTCGCGGACCTCGCTACGCTGCCTGTGATCTTGAAGCACGGCCGCGACGTCGATGCCGGCGCGCTGCGCCTCGAACCGGGCATCCTCGTGAGCCTCAGTGAAGGGCGCCCAGACCTTCTGGCTAAGGAACAAGCGTAAGAACTCCGGACGCAGCTGAGTCTTGGTCTCTGCGGCGCGGCGGAGACACCAGAAGATGTCGCCGACCATGGTGTTCATCTCGCGCTCCAGTCGCTCTCTCTCACGTTGCGTCGTCAGCGCGGGCGCTGCGAGCCGCTCGCGGTACTGCAGCCACGCGGTGCTGATCTGGTCGATCTGGGACGCGAGCCCGAGGACGCGGGCGTCCGAGAGGGAGGACTGGACAATCTCGAGCTTAGGGAACGCGGCGCCGCTAACCCAGCGCACGCGCACGCGGCGGAGGGTGCCGTCGGGCATGCGGACGCCGACCGAGTCCGAGCCCGCACCGACGTCGTGGCTGCCCGACGCCGCGGCCCAGGCCCGCACAACGCCGCGCGACTCCTCGGGCACGATGATGGTCACCTTGTTGGCGGTACGGCCTTGGAAGCCGTGGTCGATGAGGGCGCCGACGCCGGAGACGACATAGGGGATGTGGCCCATGGTGCGGTGGACTTCGTTGTACATGTCGGACAGCTCGTGCTTGGCGAGGCGCGACGTCTCCCAGGGCAGCACGATGGGGACTCGGCCGGCGGCGGCGGTGGTCTTGTTGGTAGTGTTGTTGCTGTTGTAGCTCCGGGTACTCGTGACACGATCCCGAGATCGCTGCTGTTGGCTATGCTGAAACTCGATACCGGTATCGATATTTTGGTGTTGTGGGAGTGGAGGCAGTGGCTTGTCCGACGTGGTGCTTCGGACGTCCTTTGGGCTGGGTGGCATATTCAGGTTGGCCCGAAGTCGCTGGTTGAGGCGATGGGCGCTCGGGTGCGACTTGCTGGACGTCATTGGGGGTGGGCTCTTTGACGACTTACCAAAGCATTGTTCCAGGCAGGCCATCATCTTGTAGTTGTAGTGTTCAGATAGGGGGTTTTGCGGTATAAGGTACGAAATAGACTATGTCGGAATGTTCAGTTCAAGAATGAATGATATGCCCGACGTAGTCTTGAGTCCGGCTCGTAGGGGGAGTTTGATTATAAGCAAGAGAATGTATGGTGTGAAAACATGGAAATGGGTAGATGCCCGTAAATTAGGGGGGCTTGCGCAGCTATATAGGTGATGAACAATGTCTTTGGTCGGCGACACGCCTTTCTATAGACAAAGCACTGCTTTATACTCAAGAACAGCTGACAACGAAAAGATAGGCTGCTAACAGAGGTGAAGATCAATTGACAAGGCGGGAAACTTCGAGAAAAAGATTTCCAGACCCTTAGTCTTTAGCTCAAAGTATTGTCGAACCCTACACAAAGCAGCTCAGCACTTGTCATTGTGTGTGGCCGGTGTCGCAACTCACTCAGTAGGAAACCAAGGCAGATTTTGCCCTGGTGGCATAGTATGTCAAAAAGGTAGAGATAGAAGACCAAGTAGGTAGAAAGAAAGCCGTATTTTATCATAGCCCCTCTACCGGATTCGCATGAGCCTACCAAACGCCTATGATACAGGGACATATGTTACTGCGGTAATGTCAACCCCTCGGATAGGGCCAAGCAGTCAAATTGCGTGTAATAGACCCTAGTCTTCCACATCCATGTGGTCGCCATTCGACTGGCCATTGGCCACCGCGTCCTTCTTGGGCATGGTGGCCTCCTTGTCGATCATCTGTCTCGACACGGAGACGATGTTGTCCTCGATGAGCTGCTGGCCCACGTCTTCCAAATGCTTCTTCGGGTCGAGTTTGCCCACGTATCGGGTCTTGAGTTGGTCCTTAGTCAGCTCAGTTTCCTCCTTGACGCGCTTCTCGTAACCGTCGGCCAGCGTGACCAGCTGCTGGAAGTGCTCCTTGTTGCGTTCGCCCTCGTGTCGGAAGTCCTCCATTTCTAAGGCCTCGGTCCATACGTGCTTGTGAAGGTTCATCAACATATTCTCCTCTAGCGCCGTCTTGCGGTAGTTGATGCCGATCGAGTAGTAGTGTCGGTTCAGGCCATGGATAAGTGCTTGAATAGAGGGCTTGTTCAGGTGGCCAAGGTTGGACGTGCTCTGTCTGGGCTCCTGACCCAGCATGAGGGACTGAGGGTTGATCAAACGGAAGGCATCGATGACAACCTTGCCCTTGACGGACTGAATGGGATCGACGACAACGGCGACAGCGCGGGGTGTCAGTTGCTCGAAGGACTGCTGCGTGTTGATATCGACAGAAGACAGCCAGCAACCGAAACCGGGATGTGAGTGATACCAGCCGACTACAGACTCGGGCCTGGAGCCATCTGTACGTTAGTATCATGCAGCAAAGGGACGGGATTCGATGGATCGAGCGTACCGTCCTGTTTGTGTCAACATATCCATCATCTTCTGCTGGAACACAGGGTCGACGGCTTCGACACTGACACCAGTACCACTTTGGGGCATGGCGAATACATCCACCACACGGACTGTGAAGTCATCGACAAACTCTCCCAGCATCAGGCCCATAACTTCCATGGGCACACCGGCACGGCCGTGTCGCAACATCTTCAGCAGGGCGAGGGAGGAAATGTAGACGGTCTCGGAGTTGTCGATGAGGTTGGCATTATCCTGTAGGCGGAAGTAAAATTAGCTACACGTCGGACCAATGCAAGCGGCGATGGCAATACGTACAGCACCAGGTGCAGCACCGAGGCCACCCATGCCACCGGCACCCGCCAGCATTCGGTTTATCCGGTCCATGATGAAGGATGTGGGAAGGGCACTAGATATGCCGATCCAGGAATTGATTCAATAACGGGAAGAATGCGTAGATGAGGTTGCGCGAGGGCAAGGCTGCGCAAAGCGTGGCGGAAGACGAAGGTGGTGGGTGATGGTTGGTGATGATGATTGATGGTACCCAGCCCGCCAATGTTCAGTGTTGAGCTCCGAGCGGGCTTGACTTGACTGACGGACTGACGGACTGACGCCAGCTCCAGAGCTGCCTTGTGTCTTCCCTTGCTAAATCAGCTAATCAGCTAATCAGCTAATCAGCCTCAAGGGTAAGGGCCCCCACTTCGACCAGCCTGGGGAGCTCAGTCCGGCACGTGACGCAATCGAAGCTTTGGCAGCAGCCTTGCATAAATCTCCATAAGTTACAAGATGCATCTTCATCTTCATCTGTAACCTGACCATTTACCCAAGACAGCATTGCAGCTCAATATCTTTGACATACTACTTTCCTGCGCAATTAATCCATTTCCATTGCTTTTCAGCTACATCACATCCTTCTTGGTATGTAGCGAAATTAAACTAAATCGTTGCTCAAAATATTGATTAGATGGTTTGGCTGCCCACGTGCTGCATAAATATATCCGGCTTGACCCCCAATCAATACCCAGACGCTTGGCATCGTATCCCAGGATGCCAACAGTGCATCTGCCTCTTGGATGTCATTTCAATTCCTAGAGCCCATACCAGTCTAGTGGGCCTCGAAGCCTATCGACTCTGCGTGGGCCCATCATGCCCGAGATTGTAGCCTGGGTGTCGCCAGGGGTGGTCTTTTGAGGTTTCCAACGTGGGAGCTGCGAAGATTGAGCCGGTGGAGATGTCATCTGCAACTCCACGTCCTCTTCAGCTTTAGTTGAGTTCTTTGCCTTGCCGTTAAACAAGTAGCGAAACATCCTGGGTCGTCTCGTCTTGCGGCTAATCCATCTGCGTCGGCATGGCATTGATGCCACTGGAGCGGCGGATGACTCTTCCAATGCCGAGTGCACCTCTAAAATGCCCTCATGCTGAGCGACACTGCAGCAGAAGAGCCAGGCCCAAGCTACCATGGTGAGGGTGGGCACGGCAACACAGAAACAGGCAGCGATGATGTAGGCTAATTCCAGCACTAATAGTCGATCCGAAGAACTCACGTCTGTGAAGGAATTTGGATTCGAATGGGTGTTAGGCATCTTAGTTCCCCGTATGATATGATAGGGCAGTGAAGTGTGAAATGAGTGTTTGTTCAAGAAGAGAGGTATGTGTTTTTTTAGAAGGATAAGGACCAGTAAAATACAAAATACTACTCTTAGTTATATAGCTTTTCACTCTTTACGGATGCTAATGGAGATAGATGTCATGACTGAACAGTTGAACATATAGGAGATGACAGGGAGGCGTAAACCTTACCACCCACTGCATTCGCTGTTCCATGGAGACAAACACATAAAAAGTGAGTCTTCAAAGTTCACGGTTCCGTGGTTCGTGGCAGAGATAATGTGTAGTTCGACATCCGCTTCAAACTTAAGGCTTACTTGCTGTAAGGTTCCAAACGTCCGGCGATTAGCAAATGAGAGAATGTCTTGTGCGTTTCATAGTGCAATCAACTATACAATGCACATCCAAGCCTTATGTCGTTCATATATCTCCCCTACGTCACTGCAAGGGCTCATTGCAAGCATTAGACAACGATCGATCTGCTGCGGTAACTTTCCATTAGCACTTGTCAAAGCAAAAGGCGTCCTTATTCTTCATGCTGTGTGCGGGCCAAAGGGGTTCCAGGCCCTTATAAGTCTTTGATCCTTCTTCCCAATAGGCCTTCAAATAAGTCAAACAAAGCCACGGCGGTTTGCAGCAGTTCATTGTCTGGATGAGGATATATACACCCCAGCCAACCCTCGACTAGGCACACTCTTTCCTAATTGGCCATAGAAACCTAAACCAAGTAAACAATATCCCATTCCAAAGACCACTTTTCTCTTCTTTCTTATATAATTATCAGCATGGCTCTATATACTATCTCGGAGCCATGCCGCTTCATTTCTGGCTATCAAAGTCCCTCCACTCGAGTAGGCGCTGGCCGCGTAAATACCGTCCCGAACCCTTTCGCGGCGTACGACTTGTTCATCCAGAAGCGAGACGAGTCTATTCATCCGTTGGGTAAGCATTTACTCGACCTAGATGCAACGGCCTCTCCTGCTGGTCAAGCTCATAAGTCGGGCGACTTGAACGATTTGCGAAAGCAGAAAGAGGAGTATCGAGAGGAGCTTCGACGACACAGGCTAATTATGTTTGTGCTTTGACAAGTTTGCTAAGCACCTAGCGAAACACTGAATAGACAGGTAGATTAAGTATAGACGATTTATAGATGTATAATACCCTAATTAGGTAGAAACGCTGCCCCTGATGACCACCTCTTCGTCACAAGCTGTATAGAATGAGTTGGTGAGGTCAGTGTCTTCTCCCCGTCATTCCAGTGACAAAAGTAAGAATAAATATATCATATAATTCAGTCACTTTATCAAGATCGAGCACCCTGCGGGGATGAGAGTGGCTGTGTGGAGTCGGGAACGGCATCCCTAGAAAACCCCGGCTTTGATGTGTTCCGGCGGGATTTTCGGCTATTATCTGCGCCCATGAATAGTCTCGGCAGATCACGAATCATCCGTCAGCAGGGCCCTCTCCATTCACGACAGTTGCTCTCTTCAATTGCGTCCGGGAGCGCGAACGTTACGTTCATGCTTATTGCGACTATTACGCGCCACACTCCTTGTTTGGATGCTAATTATGCGGCATGAATGAGACTCGTGCGAATAGTCACCAAGATACAACAATGGCGACTGCTTTTCACTCACGTGCTACCCAAGCGTCTGACATGCAAGTCCCTGACGAAATGGAGCATGACACCGAGGCGAAGAGCACAACGTCGAATGATGCTATGTCCCTGGGTGGCAGCTCGAGCCGGTCGCAGCAATTTCACGTTCCGCTTCTCCTATCCGAGATGGTGCAGTCAAACGATGGCAACGGCACCTGCATCCCTGCCTATCGTTTGCCACCGAGTGACTCTCGTGGTGTCGAAGCAGAAACCGCAGCAACCGGCTCTATCGCCGCAGCTTCGTTTTGCGACAACAGCACGGAGAATCCGGAAGGAGATTCCACCGCCGCTGGGCCGAGTAGCAAGAATAGCCACACGACTACTTCCACGGAGCCGCCCGCGGTTCCCAGGGTCGGCCCCGGGTCGTTGGAGGAAGTGGAGGGCGCCGTCGACGAGCACGGCTTTACCTGTGTCTTGACCGAAAGCGGACTGCCCCGATGGAGCACCGGATCCTCCATCACGCCCGAGAGCTCCGTGCTGGACGAGTCCGGGAGGTTCTATCACGGCTACAAGGATGGGAAGTACCTCATCCCTAATGACGCTGTCAGTCGCTGACCCACCCACCCTGCCAATTGGTATTCCTTCCATTTGATGCACACAGTGCTGATAGAGTATATTGCCCAAAAGGAGGAACAAGATAGGCTGGACTTTCAGCATGCCGCACTTACGTTGCTCCTGAATGGCAATTTATTCTTGGCACCCCTTTCCCAGGTCCCAGAAACCGTGCTAGATGTGGCGACAGGGACAGGTATATGGGCTATAGAGTTCGGTGAGTAGCCCCTTATCTCTTCGCTCCTTTTGGCATGGGTTCAATCCCCTCAAGCTGTATAGCTGTATCTACTCACCCCCGCGGCTTTTCACAGCCGAGCAATTCCCCGTCCTCCACAATCATGGGGACAGACCTTAGCCCTATCCAGCCCCAGCACACACCGCCCAATTGCACCTTCATCGTCGAAGACTCGGAAGAGGAATGGCTGTTCCGACAGGATCCGAGCCACATGCCAGAAGCGGATGCCGATGCCGATGCCCCAAGTGCAACCCCGAACCTCAGCCTGACTTTCGACTACATCCATCTTCGGCTCGTAGTGACGTGCTTCAATGACCCCAAGATCGTCATGAAGCACGCCTACAATAGTCTGAACCCGGGAGGTTGGATAGAGTATCAGGACACCGTTCTAGATATGGGCCAGCAGAATCCCAACTATCGAGGTAAGTGTCCATCTGCTGAGACAAATAGAAGGGGTGAAGTCATTCTTTGAGCTGATAAATTATTTCTCCCCCATTTCCACTTTTTACAGGCGACGCTGCTCGAAGATACTTTCACGCGTGTCAAAAAGGTGCGCTGACAGTAGGTCGAGATATTTTGTCC
The DNA here is from genome assembly GCF_038363985.1 of Apiospora kogelbergensis. NCBI lineage: Eukaryota > Fungi > Ascomycota > Sordariomycetes > Amphisphaeriales > Apiosporaceae > Apiospora > Apiospora kogelbergensis. The sequence continues at coordinate 4,703,556 of NW_027117422.1, forward strand.
CCCAAGAACTACAAAACATGGCTGGAGGAAACAGGCTGTAAGTAGCTCATTTGCTTATGCACCCTTTCATCTTCATCTTATAGCTTCCGATACACCAGCTTGACTCTTTTCATGTGCCATCTTACGTACTTACTTACATTGTGTTTCAAAATAAAAGTCGTCGACGTGCACGAGAGGATCCTCCTGCTCCCGTTCAGCCCCTGGCACCCCCATCCCCTTCTCAAGGAGGTGGGCGAATACTTTCTGCGCAACTCCTACGAGGGGGCCCGCGGCTTCGGCTGGAAGATGCTGCGGGCGTCGGGCCTAAGCGTGGAGCAGACCGAGGCCCTGGTCGCCGAGGTGCGGAAAGAAGCGCTTGATCGCGATAACCACTCTTACCTTCTCTTGTGAGCACTTACTTGAATCAACTTCTCCGCCAGCTCGGACGGGCAGATGGACAGACACCTTACTGACCACTCGGGGGCGCGTAGCTACGATGTTTGTGGGAGAAAGCCTTACGAATGGGAGGTGCCGGACACGAAAGCGAACAATCACGATAAGTAGGAGAATAAATCGGGCTACTTGTTGCAAAACACAATGTCAATGGCCATAATAATAACTTCTACTATGTCCTACTCAAATGCTGAGTTAAATAGTTGTCTCCCATGACCGGTCAAAAAGCGCACGAGACACTACTTCATAGATTGAGTCAAATAACGTGGGCTACTTTCGAGTCAGTAAATACCTTCAATATGGTGGAGGTGTATGTAAACTCACATTTTCCCTGAGTGCATCATCGAACATAGGCCAGGGAATTAGCCCGGCTTCCTTCTCCCCTCCACAGAAAGGGGCAGCCACACGTTCAACTGCAGCGTCGTCGACCCCAGAAAGAGGCAGTGGCGCTACAGTCTTAGGTGGCCGCTCAGTCTCCTCGTCGTCTGTGTCCTCATCCTCTTCATCAAGCAATGGCGCAGCCGCAAGCGACAGTCTTACTATGGCAACCACTGTCGCCCGCGGGATAGCCAACGAGGATAGCAAGGGCAATTTATTGTACCAGGGCAACTGCGCCACGACTCCCTTGGCGGCCCACCGGAAACCGTCGAGCTCCACGGGCGCGAGCCACTCAAGGCCCTTGGGCTGCGTGGCGTACATCACCGCGAGCAGGTCATGGAAGATCTCGTCGCCGTCGGCGTCGCGGTTGATGACGGCCCAGTCTCCCTGGCCCACGCCCTCCGTCGCGTTGCGGGCTGCCCGCGCTTCCAGCGCCGCTGCATCCGCTTCGGCCGTCTCTGCTGTTGCTGATTCCGGCGTTCTGAGCGTTGCGAGACTCTGGAAGAGGATGCGACGGTGGTCGGCCGCCGTGCGCGAGCGCGAGAGGTTGCCCTCCTGGACCATGGCGGCGCTGCGCCCGGGGAGGAACCAGGCGAGTCCGCGGGTGACTTGCGCGGGAATCAAGTGCGGCGGAGGCTGGCTCGGGCCACGCTCGGACGGGGGTGGCGGGAAGGGAAGGGTGCTCAGATACCACAGGCCGCGAAAGAGGATGTTGGCGGTCTCTTTGCTTTGGGGCGAGTTGGCAGGCAAGCCCACTCTGGTCTGCAGGAGGTGCAAGAGCGTGTCGGGGGTCAGAGCCTGCCCGTCCGTGTCGGAGAGCGTCTTCTGCAGCTGGGATTCTTCGTCCTCGCTCAAGGCGTAGCCGTTGACGATAACTTCGAGTCTTGCCATGATGCCCGCCGGCACCATCAGCCCGCTGCTGATCCAGCCTTCAATCTCCTTATTGGCACTTTCTGTCTCCATTGTGACTTGTTTGGTATACGATTGTAGTGCAATGATGGTATCTCGGCCAAAGGAAAGGAGTTGGTGAAAATAGAATGTACTTGGTTATTCCGTTTGTAATAGTTGTAGCTCTGGTTGGATTGAGATTCTCGCGATCACCAGGCAGTGCACGCACGCTATGACGCCATTTGATCTTTTTGCAATCAGGCTCCAATGGGTTCTATATTTGGGTAATAATGCAATCGACTTGTTGTTGCCTGGCAGATTGTTCTGACGACTGCACTGAAAAGCAACAGATGAAAAGGAGGTGGAGACGAAAGCCCGAACTAAGAAATCCAAATGCTTGGGTGCTGATATATGCTGACTGGGCATCTCGGCTTCTTCCACCTAACAATCTCGCCCTGCACAGTAAGCAGCGCCAACAAGCGCCAGGTGCGTATCATCCGCAGTGCGAACACCAGCCCCGAGGTGGCGGCGGCTGTGTTGACGCAAATACTTGTGCTCCGCCCCCAGTGTCTACGGGGGAGCTTGCGGATCGACGGCTGGGATGGTAAATTACACGACTTCGAGGAAGCGGACCAATCAAACAATCGCCTCTGTCGCAGCTGAAACATTGCTGATCTGCGAACCGTTATACGCGATCTGTAGCAACATGCTTGTGCTGACTGTGTCTTCGAACGTCATTGTGTAGTCAGGATGAGATCGGTCAGCAAAGGGATCTCAGGTTCTAGGCCTTCTGCTCACGGCTGAGTCGTACCCTGGTGAGCCAAAAAGGTTCAGTCGCGTCAGCAGACGACGATTCTGTAAGAGGCCCTACCAGGTTCAATGACAAACAAGATCCAGGCCTACGCGTGTAATCCCATTGAGACAGGCCAGCTATGGTAGCTAACAGCGTGATCGTTGCTGAATAAAGGTACCTGCCTACAAAGGGGGTGACCATAGGTTTAGTCGCATGTGTTGAGAATCTATTTTCGCTATATTGTAATTAACCATAGACATACCCGAGATGGGGAGCTGAAAATAGACCGTAAGCAATCTCTAGCAGTAGGATATGTCATGGACTCGATGAGTAACAGGGCCTGACTTGTTACAACAGCATTCCAACGAGGCTATTTGTAGGAGCAACACCAAGGAGAGTGCGGTCCTCCTCCGGTATAAAGATCAAACGATCCCCCGGCCTTGATGATGGTTTGATTTTTGATCATCCACACAGACACCAACAACACCGAATCATCTATTCACTTTCTTCTTCGTATCTTTGTATTCCTTTTCTCGCATAATCCAGAATGCAGTTCTCTTATCTTCTCTCAGCCTTTTTGGCGACTCTGGCTGTTGCAAGCCCCATTGCCAACCCCGAGGTCGAGGCTGACATTGCGGCCCGCGACGAGACCTACGAGGCTGCCGCCCTCGAAGCCCGCGCAGGCGGCGATACAGTGCCGTTCGAAGTGCTTGGTCCCAAGGCATCGGGCTTGAAGGATGGAAATTGGTACGTCTTTGCGCAGAAGACACCCAATGGCAAGCGATTTGACGGGGACAATTTCGAGCCCAAGGACGAATTGGAGAAGCTGCAGAAGACTCTAAAGTTCGCGCATATCAAGCTCATCACCGGCCAGTACAAGGAGACAAAGGGCAAGGGCAAGAAGGGCAAGGTCGAAAAGCGCGACTTCCTTGACTTGAAGTTCCATGACCTTTCGAAGGAGACGAAGGCCATGGACGCGCCCATCAAACTTAGACACACCAAATGGTCGGTCAGTAAGGATGACAAAGAGGAGTGGAAGGAGCAGATCTCCTTCGTAAAGGAGACGACCAAGGCAAAGATTGATGCCCTAAGTGGCTTCGGTAAGTCGATATTGCCAATGGACTTCCCGCATTGATCCAACCGGTGAGAGAGGCTAATCAGTTGCATCACAATAGACGCCGGCTACAAGAAGGACCACCCGAAGTACAGCGTGGACAACAACAACTGCAACTCCTACGCCGAGTTTATCAAGAAGAAGTTGTAAGAGCCGATACTTGGACATGCCGAGCATTTGGGCTGATTCCATCTGGTGGTGGGGCTTCGCAAATCGTGCCTCTTCGCGGTTGTACATCGATTGCATTTGCATATAGTTCGTCGTTGGTTAGGCATCCCGATGGGCTCTCTTGGACACTCGTTTAGTTTTTGAATATTGGTTACCATGGCGATTGATCGACATGGCCAGTGGCCTTCCGTCAGCATTGATGACATAGCATTGTTGGTGACATGGCACATGGCATTGTTCTTAGTAACATGGCATTCTTCGGCTGCTCCACTTGTCGACCCCGCGCCCTTTGGTTAGTGATGATGAAGCAGGTGCATACATACGTAGTATAAGTACAACGTAACCGCCTGTCTCCCTTCAAACAAACCTTCATTCAAGCCAGTACCAAGTCAATTGCTACACCAAGCCCCCATTACCAATACCAATATCATACATCATGGCCTCGAATCAGATCACCCTTTTTGACCTGCCGAGTCAGGGGGTACTTCCTGGTCCCTGAACCCCTGGAAGAGTAAGCCAACCCCGCTTCGGCAATGAGTGCCGAAAACTGACCGTCTAAACAGCACGCATGATGCTCAACTTCAAGGGCGTCGACTACAAGACTGAATGGGTAAGTGCAATTTCACCTTTTTAAATACTCTAGAAATGTGATTGGTTCATCACTGACACCTTCTACAGCTTGAGTACCCGGACATTAAGCCTCGCCTCGAGAAACAGTACGAGACACCTGCTCATTGATCCATGGAATGCACACTAACACGCATCCACAGTCTCCAGCTCCCCGCTGGCAAGGAGGTGTATACCATCCCCACCGTCATCCTCCCCGACGGCACCTACTTGGAGGACTCGCTCGCCATCGCCCACAAGCTCGAGGAGCTGTACCCGGAGCCCAAGCTGGCCGGCATCGAGACCCCCACCTGGGAGCGCCTGACGCGCGACCTGCTGCCGGGCATCATGGGTGACCTGCGGCCCGTCTACTTCTCGCGCCTGCCCGAGCGCGTCCTCAACAAGGCCAGCTACGAGTACTGGCAGACGACGCGCCGCGAGGCCCTGGGGGTCAACAAGCGGCCCGACGAGCTGACCGACGCTGACCGGGACGACACCTGGAAGCAGCTCGCCGACAGCGGCAAGCTCAAGCAGGTCACCGCGCTGCTGAATGCAAACGAGAAGGGTCCCCTGTTCGGGGAGCAGGTCGCCTTTGTCGACTTCGTCTGGGCTGGCTTCTTGGTCTTCTGGAGGACCATTGGCGGCGCCGAGTGGGACAAGATCCTCGAGCTCACTGGGGATAAAGAGCGCCACCTCAAGTTCCTCGAGGCTATGGAACCCTACGCCAAGAGAAACTCTTTCTAACTGACGGTTGCAATCCGGGGCGCGGTGCCGAGTCTGCCCTGTTAGCTTGATCACGCAAACGCCTACTTAACACGTAGGAAATGAAATGCGAGGAATTACGCACAAATTAACCAAATGTCACTTCAATGTCTAATACTTATTCGTCAACATAAAAAGAAGTAAGAGGGGACATTCAGTGTGTTTTGCATTCTGATTTATTTAGTGAGTAAGCGACAGCTGCAATAGTTGTATGTACAAGTCATATATTCTTCAGCGAAGGACGTATGGGGCGTCATGAAAGACCCCCTACGAATACTTGATAACCACAAACTCGACGCCTATAAGTCTCACCAGCCAGCGGCTATGCTTCGAGTGAACGCATTACGCCAAACAACACTTTCCCCGTGTTTCTTTTGGGTATATACAAGCAATAACGATCGATAAGAAGAGAAGAAGAAGAAGAAAAACAACGCTTGATCGTATCCGCAAATCAATCATCGGCCTCGTATGTGGTAGAAAAAGGACAGAAGACGAGAAAAGGCAATCTTCATTCTTGTGGCTCAAGCCCCTGTTCGGTCACTAGAAATCAATCTTGAGAGCCACGTCAGTCCATGTCCAGAGTATGTTTTAAAACGCCAAGACCAATGCTGCCCCCAGAACAACGGCCAGTCCAGCAGGATAGGAGGGGCGGTGGATATGCTCACCTCCACTGTTAGGGTTCCGGTTCACAGAAAGCTGGTTCATGTTGGTGGGATCGTTGCCTAGACCTTGCACTGCCGGTTCGGGGGTGTGCTCGTGTCGAGTGGGACGGGAGCTGGTGCCGGTGCGCCGGCATCTGGGGGAGCCGGGGGTGCGTTTGGATCTGGCACGGCTGCATTTGGATCCGGCACGGGTGCTGGTGGCGCACCAGGTACACCGGGAGCAGGTGGTGCATTTGGGTCCGGGACAGGCGCCGGTGGTGCGCCAGGAGCGCCTGGTGCTGGTGGCGCGTTTGGGTCGGGTACGGGAGCAGGGGGTGCCCCCGGTACTCCAGGTGCGGGAGGTGCTCCTGGAAGCCCTGGTGCCGGTGGTGCTCCAGGTACTCCTGGCGCGGGAGGAGGTGCTACGCCAGGAGCGGGTGGTGCGCCTGGAAACCCTGGTGCCGGTGGTGCTCCAGGTACTCCCGGTGCGGGAGGAGGTGCTACGCCGGGAGCAGGAGGTGGTGCTACACCGGGTGCTGGCGGCGCATTCGGGTCCGGCACAGGAGCTGGTGGTGCGCCCGGTACTCCAGGTGCTCCGGGAGCGGGAGGTGCGCCAGGGAAGCCTGGTGCGGGAGGGGCACCAGGGGGAGGTGCACCTGGAAACCCTGGTGCTGGTGGGGGACCCGGTACTCCAGGTGCTCCGGGAGCGGGAGGTGCGCCAGGGAACCCTGGTGCTGGAGGAGCACCTGGCGGAGGCGGGGCTGGAGCACCCGGGCCAACCGGAGGCGCGCCAGGGGGTGGACCACCTGGTGGTGGAGGCGCTTGTCTACCCTTGATGCGCCGTGCATCCGGCGCAACGGCCGCAGCAGGTTTCGGCACCGGGTTTGCCAGGGAGGCCAAGATGAGGGAAGCAAAAGTCAACGTCGTATACTTCATGACGAGACTTGAATGCGAGAACGAGGTATGGGTATGAAGTATGTTATAATGAGAAAGATCCGCAATGGATATCCCAGTTGAAGCTGAACGTGCTAGGATAACCCAAATAGATATTCAGGGGAAGGGATGATGATATTTCAACCGCTCAAGCTTGCGCGTGTTTGCAGTCTGGAATGCTATACTTTTTGAATCCTGAAGTACAACTGTGATCAAAGAGTGAGTTGGAAGGATGGGCGGACAGAAAATGTTGAGATGGAGGGCGGGACGAGAGGCAGATGAAATAGTCCGAAGGACTCACATCATCAAGATCTCTAAAGTCCTGACTCTAGAAGCCTAGGAAATATCGGGTTGCAATTATGAATTCATCCTCAACGAGAAGCAGGTTTGCTATGATACTATTGCGAACCAAGACGTAATCGCGAGGGCGATGTTTCTCTTGGCGACCAATATCATTTCCCCCGCGCTCGCTGGAATGCCGGCCTATATTCTCAAAGTGGGCATGCAACGATATGCCAATGGCCAAAGGCTGTGTCTGGAGATGGGACGGCATATTCAGCCAACCGCAACGCACCCCGGCCGCACATCAACTATCAAAACGTTTCATATAACATACTAGCCCGAACTATAATGAAAGCCGTTGCGCCAACCCTTACCCGATGAGGGGCCCGGTTTGGTCGGGCAATAACTGTATACCTATGTATCCATGTCTTTGATATCAAACCAGTTTGTTTAGAAGCCCGGAAGTTGCCAAAGTGGCCAAGTTGGGCCGGATTGAGGTTGGGCAGGATTGAGTTTCGGTAAGTCAATGAGGAAGTGGGATAGGCCGTCAAACCTCAGACCTCGTCGCCCGTTGTCCTCACCTCCCCCACATCGGCCAAGCTTTGGCACGTTTGGGACAGAGTGCTTTCGCCGATTTGCTCCAGACCGGCCTAGAGCTAACCTTATCTTTCACTCGTAGCCAACTGGCCACGAACAACTGTTTACCCCTGGACCCTGGGCTCCTGAGGGCGTTCTCGTTTGTTCGTTCTCGTCCCAGACACTCCCTTGTTATGGGTGCGGGGTGGAACGAACGTCATCTAATACCGTGATGATCTAATAAAGTTGAAGCTTGAATGCCCACCCCCATCGAGTAGCACTTCTGGCCGCTCGAACACAGCAGCGGACCAGCGGGAGTCTCCCTTTCGGGGGTACGTAACATCATGCGACTGTGCTCGCCGGCCGGCAGATGGGTTGGTTTTCCATCTGAACTACCGGAACCCGCCATCGATCCGACTAGTACCTGGGCGATCATGGTAAATTCCAAATAGCGAATAGCTATCATTCCTGGCGACGCTTGACGATTGGAGCCTTCAAGGAGGGAGCCGATTGCAGAAAACCTTCCCAAAGAAGGGCATGTTCGGCACCCGACAGAGAGCCCCGACGCGTGTCGATGACGGCGCATCCAATCTGCGGAAGAAGGGCATAGGGGCAGGGGATTCTGGATATCGCAGGCGAAATGAGGAGATTTCACCAGCATAAGGCGATCATGCCATCTGCTTGCGCAACCAAAGATCTCACATCGTTAGTCTGCAAGCGGCAACTCCAAGCGTGGGTAAAATCCAATATCAGTATTTCGTCCTACCCTTCCCTTACTCAGATCTCTTGTCCGAGATAGCGTACCTTGGCATCTTTGGCTACCAGTACGTGCGCTCATTAGGCCTCCGGCCAAGAAAGTCTCTATTGAGGCCTTTTGATGCACTGCATGCAGCGTGCTGGGAGAACCGCCAAGGTGAAAAACGACAACATGGCCAACACGTTGGCAAGGGTTGGATAGGACAAGGAAGAGAATTAGGAAATGAATGGGCAGAGGTTTCAAGATTTCAGGATTCCATCGGGGCAAGGAGATCAACTTGGTTGAGACACAGCTTGGCGCCTTTGTGTTGGACTTGCGCTTCACCCTCGCCACCCCGGTGATGTGAAGCCAGTATCATGGAGTTACCTCAGGTACCCAAAGACGGAATCAAATATAGTTCCACTGACTTGTTGAATATCAGGTGTGCGTCGCTACCACGCAAGCAGCTGTAGAGCTTCCATCACAACTCAAATGAAGGACAGTGGGAGACAACGCCCCAACGCAAGCGAAAAGCACGAAGCTCGACTTGCCGTCGGTACATGACCAGCATGAAAACAATCTGTTGGAAAAGCCTGATATGCATCCGGGAAATCGCTTGGGAGACGCGCGCCGTCTTGTGCCATACAGTCGACTTTCAAGGGACCTCACGGTGGTTCCTCACAAGGTGACTCGTACTCGGACCATTGTTGTCTGTACTGCAATGGTGTACATGGAGACAACTCGGGCCACCCGACCAAGAAGCATGAGGGACGTAAACATTGCTGCTGATGTGAGAAAGTCGGAGGCGGCCTCTTCACGACCCGGGCCATTTGGGTCAGATGGCTCTGTTCAACACAATGGAACAGTAGCATTAACGCAACAGGAAGTGCCATGTGGCTAATAACGTGGGGCAGGCGTGGACCATGTGGCTTGATTGTGGCATTACCTGTTTGTTGAATAATACATTCTTCTTATCGATTACCCCGTTATGCAATCATATTTACACCTACCTACTGTATATGGGCTGCAAAGCCGTACTTATCGATTGTGGTATCTCCGATCGAGTGTACATACGGTTGAATATTACTAACGTAGTTTCCATCCGACAAGGCTAGGCACGTCGATACCTGCTCCGCTCTGACCCAATTACATTTCTTCTTTCTGATGATCCCTGGCATAGACCCATATTTCGATGAGCAGCCACCAGCCTCGCATCGCTGGTGAATTGTTAATTGGCGCGAACAAGGAGCTCCGAGCTTTCTGTCTTTCCTACTCGTGTTTTCCATCATCATCGTCAGGTATACGCCCACCACAACCAGCATACAAGCACATCTCTGTCAGTCACTTCTGCGGTGACCCTTTCTTAGTCTCGATTCAAATATTATACCACCCCTCGATCTCTACGAACAACCTTCAACATGGCGCACGCAGCGCCGGTTGATGCCAATGGCAATGGCATCGCGCTCGGCACTCCTTCCTCGAAAAAGGTTGCCTACTTCTACGACTCCGACATTGGAAACTTCGCCTACGTTGCCGGCCATCCCATGAAGCCTCACCGTATACGACTCGCGCACAGTCTTATTATGAACTATGGCGTCTACAAGAAGATGGAGATCTACCGCGCAAAGCCTGCCACCCGACTCGAGATGACCCAGTTTCATACCGACGAGTACATCGATTTTTTGCAGAAGGTCAGCCCCCGAGAACATGGATAACTTCCAACGCGAACAGACCAAGTTCAATGTCGGCGACGATTGTCCTGTCTTTGACGGTCTCTTTGAATTCTGCGGCATCAGTGCCGGCGGAAGTATGGAGGGTGCTGCCCGCCTGAATCGGCAAAAGTGCGACATCGCTGTCAACTGGGCCGGAGGTCTGCATCACGCAAAGAAGAGCGAAGCTAGCGGCTTCTGCTACGTGAATGGTAAGCTCCCTGCCTGATGTCACTCATCCGCATAATCTCATCACCTTACAATCGCAGACATTGTCCTCGGCATCCTCGAATTGCTACGATTCAACAAGCGGGTTCTATACATCGACATCGACGTTCACCATGGTGATGGTGTTGAGGAAGCCTTTTACACCACCGATCGAGTCATGACCGTTTCCTTCCACAAGTACGGCGAATACTTCCCCGGCACTGGCGAGCTTAGAGATATCGGCATTGGCCAGGGCAAGCATTACGCCGTCAACTGCCCCTCCGAGACGGAATCGACGATGCTTCGTACAAGTCAATCTTTGAGCCTGTTATTGCAAGCGTCATGGAGTATTTCGCTCCGGACGCCGTCGTTCTGCAATGCGGCGGTGACAGTTTGTCAGGCGATCGCCTCGGTTGCTTCAACTTGAGTATGGCCGGCCACTCGAATTGTGTCAAATACGTCAAGAGCTTCAACTTGCCCACCTTGGTCCTCGGTGGTGGCGGTTATACCATGCGCAACGTCGCGCGTACCTGGGCATTCGAGACAGGCTTGTTGGTGGATGCGCAGATGGAGCGTACTTTGCCTTTTAATGAATACTACGAAGTAGGTTCTGCCAACCCTTATCCCTCTATTGTAAATGCTAACTTCCTCACAGTACTACGGCCCTGATTACGCCCTCGACGTTCGTTCCTCGAATATGGAAAATGCTAATAGCCCGGAGTACCTCGAGAAAATCAAGAATCAGCTTGTCGAAAACCTCAAACGGACTGCCCATGTACCATCTGTGCAGATGCAAGATATTCCTGGCAATTTCGGAGCGACCATGACGGACGAAGAGGAAGCCGAGCTCGATGATCTTGACGAGGACGAGAACAAGGATGTGAGAATGACCGAACGACGATGGGACAAGCAAATCGAAAAGCCCAACGAGTACGAGGATAGCGACAACGAAGACATGGACCGAGCCAACGGCGTCGTCTCTCGTACAAGTGGCCCCAAACGCTTCCAAGATTACCCAAAGCCCGATGCGAACGAGGACAGCGGTGCGCCTACTCCTGTCAATGGTGCTGAAGGCAGTGTTATCAAGTCTAAGGAAACCGATGACACTACCATGGACGTTGAGGAGCCCGCCCCCGAAGCTGAGAAGGAAGTGCAGGGTGAGCCTGCTGGCATTAGTGCCCAAGAGGAGGAGCTCAAAGAAGCCCAACAGGACTCGGCCAAGTTGGACAACGACGGCGATGTGGATATGAGCGAGCCAGCAGCCGAGGAACAACCCAAAGCTGACATTGTTAAAGAGGAAGGCGCCGAGAAGGAGTCCATGAAGCCTGAAGCCCCCGCAGCAGCCTCTGTAGCGGAGCAGGACGAGACTGTTACCGCCGAACCAGAATCCGCTGCCAAAGAGGATGTAGCCATCGGCGACAATGCAACTACAGCTTCTACTGCTACGGAAACGGCATCCTCAGAGACAGGCCCAAAATCCTCTGAGGCCACGAAAGAGCAAACTGCGTCAGACAAAACTTCAGAGCCTGCCGCGGAAGATGCCATGGAGGTTGATGAGCCGTCCAAGGGTGAGGAGTCGAGTAAGGACAAGAGCCCAGCCAAGTCACCTGTTCCAGCCGAGAAGGCGACAGAAGAGACCGAGACATCCAAGCCAAGCAGCTAGTTGTTCTGGATGGCCTTTGGTTGTGATGACTTTACATGATACCCAGGCACTCACTCATCCGACAGTGCGGAGTAGTGCCACGTTGATACGACCTTTTCACGGAACATTGGTCTTTCTGTGTATCATACCGGAGTTCTCGGCGGGATGGCGTTTAGGGGTTGCTCGCTAATCGGCTTTATTTCACTTACTCGCTGCACAAGTTTTCTTTCCTTATAGTCTCTTCGCGACGGCTCGAACAGGATGTCCAATCTTTGTGCTACGAAAGCGGTGCACAAAGATGGCGCTGGACCATATCCAAGCAGCTTATTTGCACTTCTACACAATCTGAGGTCGACACAGAGGCCGACACAAGTGGATCTCTGGGCAATTGACTTACGCTTTCAAGACAGAGACTGCTCGAATTGATGACGTTGATTGGCTGCCGCAAGAGCCTCATAGCTGGCTCCACTATGTGTTCTATATAAGTCGCGGAGGACAATGACAGTTGTGAGGTTCTATACACTATCTCAGAGGATGAGCGGAGTTGATGTCATCGCCTGGGTGGTCTGTCACGGCGCGAGGACTTGAGCGACTCGCTTTCATCGATTGAGAGGGATTTCCCCGTTGGCGACTCCCTTGCGACGGAAGGACTCTGCAAAACGTGACCAGTGATGAAGCCAGGAGCATATTTCGTTTAAGGATCGAGGCGATAATTATTTCAAGAACAAAGCATTTGAACCTTCTCTGTTTATCTATTTGAAAGTAAAAGCAAAAAGCAAAGGCCAGAACAAGCTGACCCGCAGGAAAGAAAGACGTTATCCGCCAACCTCGTCTGCCAAAGCACCACAGCAACTGCAATATATGGCAACGGTCAAATCTGCCAAAGCCAGGATCAGAATCTTCCTTGCTGCTCCCAAGACATCGGGTTAACCGCCAAGACCTCGAGAAGCGGAAACCGGCAAATGCAGCGAGTGTCAATGGCCAGCGGTGACGTTGAACTCCACCCGCTTCTTGGCTTTCATCGCAACCGCGTGGTGTACGGGAACTTCGTGGCGGATGAACCTGGTAACAAAAGCCTTCCCAGGGTTTTCCTTCTATTAGTACGACGCTGGGCTTACTGACAAAGGCTCTGCCAGCTACCTATCCCGCCAGTAATACTGGAGTCACGTTGGTGCAATCCTTAGGGATAGCGTCTCGGCGCGCTGCACACTGAGTTCATCGCCAAGCAGCAAACTACGCCAACATGCCATCCGAACCCACCACCATGACCCCAGCCTGCCAGCTCCGTCACCAGCACTCCGGTTTTGCAATCAAATGCTGCGAACTTCTTATCGATCGATCTGCATGTACTTTGGGCCTTGGGATTGCCTCTTTCTTACCTAAGGTGAGGGCAACACGAGGATGTGTGTCCATACAAAAAGGTGTGCCCAGCCCAGCACCCGTGCAGCCGATTCCCCACGGGCGCGCCTCTCTCTAGTAACTCTTACCCACGGAATCCCTCTCCTGCATTGAGCTCTATTTAACCTTAATTCTTAACCGTTCTTGGGTGATCGCGCGCGCGTGTGTGTGTGTGATATGCGCCAGCAGAATAGCTCGCCCCACGACTTACCACCATCACCCACCAACCCAAACCCAGCCAGCCGGACAGGGTAGGGAAGGCTCCCTCTCGCCCACGATGGGACTCCTCCAATCCGTCAAAAAGTCCGGTAATTGGCTGCTCCCGCCGCCGTCCAAGTCATCGGACGACGGGCGCGACCAGTGGCCCTCGCGCGCTGCCTTCTTGCTGGCTGCCATGGGCGGGTGCGCCGGCCAGGGCAACCTGTTGCGCTACCCCTCGGTCGTGTACAACAACTATGGTCTGCAGTGGTTCATCCCCTACCTTCTGGCCGTTTTCGTCATCGCCATTCCGGCGCTGATTCTTGAGATCTCCATTGGCCAAGCTTACCGCGGCGGCACCGTCATCGCCTTCCATAACGTACATCGCCGGCTCAAAGGGGTGGGCCTCGGCCCCGTCTTTGTGAGCTTCATCGTGGTCCAGTATTTCACTGTGAACCTGGCCTGGATCATGAACTATTTCCGTAACTCCTTTACGAGCCCCTTGCCATGGGAGGGCCGCCTCAACGACTTCTACAACAACGACGTTGTGGCGAACCCGGACCCAGTTGCCGGCAGCCTCTCGGCGGATGGTGCTTCCGTCCTGTCCTTCACGCAGTACCCCAACACGAAGCTGATTGGCGAGACGGTGGCCTGGAGCATCTTCATCTGGTTCCTGATTTGGGTGTCCATCTTCCGCGGCGTGGGGCTCACGGGCCGCGTCGTCTACTTCACCATGGGCCTGCCCATCTGCACCACCATCATTCTCGTGGGCCGGGCCCTGTCGCTCGACAACGCAAGCGAGGGTGTCAAGCTGCTTTGGGCCACATGGCGGTCCGAGCAGCTGGCCGATGGTTCCGTGTGGCAGACGGCCGTGGGCCAAGTCTTCTTTTCGACGGGCATCGGGTTTGGCTACTTTACCTCGTATGCCTCGTATAACGCCAAGCACTCTAACGCTGTCATGGATGCTATCCTCATCTGCGGCAGCAACGTGCTCTTCGAAAACTTCGCGGCCTTTGCCGTGTTTGGCGTCGTGGGCTTCCTTCGCCGCTGGCCCCAGGAAGGCGAGCGTCTTGGCGCTTTCGTCGTGGGCTTCCTGACGCTGCCTGAAGCCGTGATCCAGATGCCCGGCGCCAACTTTTGGGCCGTCCTGCTGTTCTTCACGCTCGTGGTGCTGGGCTTCAGCTCCGCCTTCGTCATGCTCGACGCCACGGCCACGCTGCTCGTCGACTCGGGCATCAAATACTCGCGCCCCGTCATCGTGACCTTCCTGACCATCATGTCGTTCCTCATGTGTCTGCCCTACTGCACCGAGTTTGGCTACTACCTGCTCGACGGCGTCGACCGCTGGATCAACAACGTCGCTCTCATCTTCGTCGTCTGGTCCGAGGTCGTCAGCGCCACCACCGTCTACCGTTGGGAGGACGTTGTCGCCCAGACGGGTTTGCCTGCCTTTTTGGTTTATAACTTCGGCTACATCGGTGGGCAGATCGTCGGTGTCTCGGTCGCGCACGGAACAGGCCACCCGAATTCGGCGCCGCGACGGGTATCGGGCTCTACGTTTGTTGCTGTGTCATCTCGATGGTGTTGGCTTCTGCGAAATTGACGCCCAGTGTGCCTGTTCCTGGGTTCCTTGGACGGACCAAGATCACGAGCAAATTCTGGTTCTTGGCTTTCTACTCCGTATGCAATTCCCCCACCCCCACTCATTTGGAGACATGATCACTAACATGCGTGATTCAATCAGGGTAACCAACTCCGCCGCGACCTCAACATCGTTGTAGGCGGCGGTCGCAACTGGAGCATACCCGCCTTCCTCCCCGTGCTGCTGCGCTACGTCAGCGGCCCCATCCTGGCCATCATCTTCAGCTTCGCGTACCCGGAGTTCTACACGCTGCGGTACGACCCGCTGATGATCACGGGCTTCACGCTGGCGCACATCGGCATGGTGCTGATCCTCATGGGCTGCATCGCGCCCCGCTACTACGATAAGCTGATCCCGGCCCAGCGCCGCGCCGAGGGCATGGAGCCCACGGTTCCTTGCGAGCCCAAGGGCGAGGTCGCGGCGCATGCTATCTTGCCGCTCCACGGGGGCAGCGATGATAGCGGGGAGGCGGGGCTGGGGAGACAGGGGAATTACATGGCGTCGTCGGAGCCTGTGTCTTCAAATGAGAAGCCGTCTCCTCGGGCCTACAAGGCTCATTGAGGACAATGTCGTGGGTGCTTGAAGGGGAAAGAGGGCCGGATGCGAACGGTTCTGGGCGGACGGATGGTGATAGATATATATTTTCCGTAGTCATTGCTCCTTCTTTTGTGTGTGTTTGTTGTACGTGATGCCATCGTTATTTTGATCCTCCTTATTGTGCGACGTCAGTCTGTCTACCTCCTTTTCGCTTCCCAAGCTGTACTACTCCTGGCTCTAGTCATCCAAGGATGTCTTCTTTCCGTTGGGTAAGTTGTCACCTGGCCGTCAGTGCTCTCACCGTGTTCACCATCAATTGTAGTACGGTCGAAACATGTTGCTATTGGCATCATCGGCTTGGATCTCCCACAGTAATACGATCAGGAGGACCGCCAGTAGACCTATAGTCCCAGCCACCGCGGGCAGGATTAATCGACCAGGCCTCAACTCCAGAGAAGCGTAAGCTTGATTCGTCGCGGAAAGCTCAGGGCATTGGTGTTGGTGGTAGCAGCTATGCTGTGCGTCGTTGCCAACAGATTCTTCTCATGCCGCCAGGGAGTTGTCATAGCACCCTTGTCAAACACATTCTCGGCGAATGATATATTGCCCTACTACGTCCGTTTTTCCTCTTCCCGACTCGCAATTCAATCATCTCCATCAAAGGACCGAGGCGGGAGGTGCCGGGAGATGTCGAACCTGCCGCTGCCTCCCATGGCGAATGTAGTTTCCATTCGCCTCCGATGTGGACCCAGTCCGATCCATACTTCGCCAATCATTGTAGCGAGATGAACCCAAGTCCTTCTCCTCATGACCAATAGTCAACTGCACGGAGCATGCAGTGGCCGCATAGCACACCGTCTAGAACACAAGGGTGCGAAGAGAACACATTTAATACCCTGTTTCTCCAAGTATTTACTCTAGGCATCGACGGGATGTCCGGCGACTCAATAGTTGGAGATAAGGCGGCTGGAGGCAGTCAGCAATAACGGCTATGATTTTAGTAGATTTGACTCGAAGATGTGTGACGGGGGTGAGAATCTAATATCGTAGAGACGGGAGATCAGGGGAAGATCATCAACATTGATGGTGAGAAGTGGAGTGCTAATGCGAATAGAAAGAGCAAACAAACACTGAACAATTTATGAAGTCGAGGGATAGCCCATAAGTTGGAACTTGAATATGGAGGAGTCGCAGCAGTCACTTAAGTCACGGAAAGAGAAGCCTGGTCCAAATTGTAGATCGTTCATAAACGTTCGTTACTAATTTCGTCCTCGAGCTGGCCGATCCTGGGAGAAGAAACAAGATTTTGTCATTTGAAGCATTGCATTTCGATAAGGAGAGCGACCAAAAGACCCAAAACTGGGGTCAACCATGACAACTCCCCGCACTCCGAAATCAGACACCATCCATACAGAATGAAGGAACATGTCGAGGAGGCCGATCTCAGATCAAGCCAGCCCTGGCAGCCTCGCCGCCACCATCTTCGACGACGTCCTCCATTCTCTGTTTGCCCTTGCCAAGACCGCCATCGCCGACACCCATACGGCGGGCCACATAGCGCTGAGCGACGATTCCGACGCTGAGGCTGAGGGCCTCTTCCACCCACTCAGCTACCCACTCGCGGGGGTCGACGCCGCCGCTCTCGACGATCTCCCGGATCTCGTCGGGTACGTTCATCAGCTCGTTGAAGCCTGGCTGAGCCTCGGACTCGCCACTGGCAGGGGTGAGCGGGTTGGCCGCATCGAGCCAGCGGATCCACTTGGCAGGGACGTTCTGGCTGACGGTGCTGTAGGTGATTTCGTGGACGGGGTCGAACACATAGATGGCGAAGCAGATCTGAGCGTCGCTTGATTCGTCGGCCACGGGGCTTTCGGCCTTCTCCTTCTCGCCAGCCGTGCTGCCTGCGAAAAGGGCGTCATCGGCCTCGACCGTGATAGCCTGGATCGCAAGGAAGATATCGCTGGTGCGAACAGGGTTGTCCTCGTTCAGGGGTTCCAGCGCCCGCTTCTGGGCGTTCGCAATACCACCGCCGGGGGCAAAGTAGTCGTGGGCATAGGTCTCGGCCGAGACGCGACAGAGCTTTGTACCCTCGACGAGACCCTTGATGGTGCCAAGATCACGGGGAATGTCGACCTGTCTCCACCATGGCCCATCACGCCAGCCGGCAGACGAAGAAGATCCGCGGTAATGAGCGTCCGATGCGCGTCGGGCCGTGCTCTCGTGGCCGCGTTGCACAACCAGTAAGTCGCCACCTTCTACCTGGGACATTACACGGCTGAAGACGCCGTAGACCAATGGGTCCAAAGAGGGATAGCCCACGAGATCGTGTGTAATGTGAATCAGAAGGCGCTCGTGCGACGAAATGGGCGGTGCAAGGGTATGCAGGATATTGGTAAAAGTGGGCAGTGCTCGGTGTCGCAGTTCATCGCCTAGAATAGAGGTACAGAATCAGTCTCAGATGACACGAGAAAGCTGGGAATAGGGAAGTATCCGGCACTCCAAGACCTGAGCCAGAAAAGGCCTGGTAGGTAGAATTGCGACCAGGGCCAATGCGCATGCGCATGGGAGCAAGAAGCAGCAATTGCTTTGGGGCTCGATACCAGAGCTCCGGCAAGAAATCAGACATATAGTAGAACTCACCATAACCTCTGATGACACCAACGTTATCACGGGCTAGCTCCAAGTACTTCTTCGCATCCTCGTTGTGTTGGATGTCCTTGTAGACCACTTCGGCCTGTTTCGCTACGGCCGAGGCAGTAGCGGTGGCAGTCGCAAAGATGCCTCCCCACCATCCGCCGCCAGCAGCAGGAGCGGGAGCGTTCTGCTCGACGGTGCCCTTCTTTTCGGCATCTTGGAGGTCGGAGCTTGTGGCGCTCGGGGTGAAGCTCGCATGCAGGGAGCGCGCGCTGTCGACCGACTTGCGGGGTAGGTTTGCTGCCGGTTTGTTGTCCTCGGACTGGCGGCCGCTTGCAGCAACCGCGCCCGGGGGAGGGGTTTGGGTGCTCGTTCGCTTGGAGCCGGCCAAGTCCTTGCTGAGACGCGGGGTGTGCGGTCGAGCGGCGGGCTGGTCACCTAGTTGGTTCTCGAGCTCGGCCAGGATGTCTTTGTCCTTCTCGGCTTGGTCGGCGCGGGCTTTGGAGGCGGAGGTCTTGGGCTTGGGGTGGCTCTTCTTGGTGCCGCTGTCGTCGCCGAGCGAGGAGAAGAGCTCGTCCAGCTCGTTGTCGGTCTTGGTCTTCTTGGAAGCCATGACGAACTACCAGAAAGGGGGGCGTCTATGTGAAGTGCGCTCTGCAATTTGACAAGGTCAGCTAGCTTCAAATGTGTACAATGGCGCTCCTCGCAGACAAACGGCAATTCGCTGGAAGGATGCCAAGTTGACGATATGCCAAGCTGCAATGGCAGCAAGGACGCGGAACCAGAAATGCAGGCGCTTCGCAGAAGCTTCGAAGTAGAAGGCTGTGGTTCACAAGCTTTAGGCAAATGGAGACGCAAGCTACACACCTCTTGATTCAGGGAAGCTACCTTGGCCAGCAATGGCGAGGAGTAGCAAGCCGTTGATCGTATACTGCTAGTGGAATACAGAAGTACGTAGTAACTGGTGGAAGGTGGTCAAGTCAAAGGAATGGCCCAAGTCGTCTCGAGGGTTGAAGTGAAGCTTCCATGTCTTGACGTTCGTTCGATCGTCACAGGTTCTACGAGAGCTACGTATGCGCCCTGTCCAAATCCCATGCATGCAACCCGCAAGGGGAAATGGGGGAGCACAAGTAGAGCCCCATAAACGGAATGGTCGCGGAATCTGGCGGTTTGATTGGGGGAGAAGGGCTGGCCGATGGTTGGCTAAGCCTCTTCCGTCGTAGCCCGGGCATGCTGGCTCACTGGAACTTCAACTGGAACCCCCAAAGACGGAGTTCCACTCGGATCCGTCAGTGATGACTGGCTGCTGGGCTTGACAGCACTGGCAGACTTGGACAGGGCCAGCGCTGCGAGAAAAACTTGGGGCGTGTGGCTGGTGGACGAAAAGTGGAGTCGCCCTCCTGCGGTGCTGCGGTGCTGCTGCGCTGGAACCTCCAAAAATTGACCCGGTGCTTGATTGAATAGATTGGCAGTGAGATGAATAAGAAGCAGACAATAAGACACGATATATGACTCCATTCGCATACCCTACCAGCATTGTCAGACCGGCTTGGGATTGTTGCTGCAATTGTATACGTCGCGTTTATTGTCTTTATGACCTGGTGGCTCAAGTCCATCAACTTATTTCCTCTCATACGTCTGTCTTATTGAGTCTTGGAGCATCTTGTCGCTTGCAGACTTGCCCCCAACCTTGACCAAAGGGCTACTTCTCTCGTCTGCATCATCCAGCCAAAGGCTCACCCACGCGACAACCACCGCTTTCCAGCTTCTTTGAGCCTGCTTTCTATAGAGCGATCAGAACTTATCGACTTGGTCCGCGCCCGTTGCTAGTGCGTCTATGCCGCTTCCTTGCTGATGTAAGGTATGTATGCGTGTTAAACCGCAGCCTCCTAACACCACAATGTTATGTCACGAGACCTGATTCTACGACACAGCAGCCGGAAAACGTGAATCAGAGCAGAGATCACGCCTTGTTCTGCCATCTACTGTAAGTACAGATCCAATTCACATCTTCTCACACCAGTCATTGCGATAGTTTCCGGGTGATCCCGTTTCATCCTGCCTATTTCAAACCCTTCACTCAGCAACGCCATACAACACGTCAGCCTTCCATATCCGGCCATTACACACAATCACAATTCACAATTTTCTATATACAAACCTGCCGCGTTATCGAGATGGCAGTTGATCTCTCAGCACTCTGCTCTATTTCAAATCCGGAAGCAGCATATACCACCCCCTTCATCTAGTCCCAAAAATCCAGGAGTTGTTTTGGCACGTTCATCCGAGCGGCTTTACTAACCTGTCATCTTTGCTACCAGACAAGTCCGCCAGCACCACGGGTTTTTGGCCTTGCGCGAGCAAATCGTCAATCCCCAAGGCACCGCATTATCCCTTATCTCTTTATAACTATTTTGCACCACGCGGTTGTCCAGCATCAACACGTCAAGTTTCACGGCTCTTGGCTTTCTCTGACGTCCTGCCACTCCCTCCCCTAGTTGGTTCAAATTTGGGGTGTACCCACTTACATAATAATCTCCGACCCTCTCTGACTTGTAACCTTCTTTGTGGTCGACTTGCAGCCTCTTGAACGGGGTCACAATACAGGTGCCCAACAACACCATCAATCGTGGCATTCCATGGATTCGCCAAACAGTCATCGTGGCAAAGGTCGGTTTTCGGGCCGCAAGCGTCATACTTTTCCCGCCTCATCACATTCTCACCGTCGCTCGGAATCTTCAGAAAACCTTGCCACTGAGACCCCGGCAGCAGCCATGGCACCGTCCTCTTCATTTTCCTTTGAGACTCCGAGCCCGTCGAATGCCAAAGGCACTCGTACGCGGCCTCGGAACCTAGACCCGGTCGCTGCTTCGCCCGATGACGCGGGAAGCAAGGGCGGCCGCTCTCTTCGTAAGAGAACCCGTATAGACTACTCGTTTGACCAAGTCGATGACGAGGTGTCTACTGCGTCCAAAGCGCCTCCCACGACTACGCGCTCACTGAAGAAGCGCAAGACTGATTTCTCCCTGCCGGGCGAGGTGTTTGATCATGAGTCCGAGTCCCGTGGAAAGCGCCGGGCCTCGGAGCAGCCTGCCAAGTCAGCGTCTAAACGTTCCCAGCCACGGAAAACAACGCTGGAACCTCAGCCATTCGTCGCGGAACAGCTCGAGGAGGATGTGCCCGTCCAAGACACTATCGAGGTCGGAGGCCACCACAGTGAGGTGTCGGATGAATCGTTCCACCAGCGAACCAATTCGGGCTCTTCGCATACTGGGTCTGCGGGGCCGCTAGCTCATATGACACACGATGAGGATGAGGAAGCCCAGAAGAAGTCAGAGACTGCACCTATCTCCGATGCCAGTCATACAGCACTTCCTGAGGATGAGGCTGCCCAGAAGAAGTCAGAGGCTGCACCTATCTCCGATGCCATTCGTACAACACTTCCTGCAGAGACTAAAACGGAGTTCGCGCCTGATTCTGCCACACCTGCTGCGGAATTGCCTCTTCCCAAGGTTGAAGTCGAAGAGCCTCCTGATGCCCAAATGCATGACATAGGAACAACCAACAATTTATCTGTCGCGAAGCCAGACGAAAGTCCCGAGGAGAGGCCTGAGGAGAAATCCACGGAGAAAGATGTGGAAAGACTTGACGATGGGCATGAAGCGACGCCTGAGGAGATGCTCGTGAAGGAGCCCGAGGAGAGTCTCGAGGAACAACCGGCGGAAAAGACAGATGATATCCTTGTAGAGAAGCTTGAGAAGAAGCCTGAGGAGAGGCTTGAGGACAAGCCTACTGAGCAACCCGCCGAGCAACCCGCCGAGCAACCCGCCGAGCAACCCGCCGAGCAACCAACCGAGCAGTCCGCTGAACAACCCACGGAGCAGCCTACGGAGCAGCCTACGGAGCAACCCACGGAAGAGCCCATGGAAGAGCCCACGGAAGAGCCCACGGAAGAGCCTACGGAAGAGCCCACGGAAGAGACTATGGAGTTGCCTACGGAGCAATCTACGGAGCAGCAAACGGCAGAGCAAACTATAGAGCAGCCTACAGAGCGGCCTGAGAAGCAAGCCGAGCTGCAATTTGAGGAGAAGCCGGAGAAGAAGACTTTTGAGAAGCCTGAGGTGAAGTCTACTGAGAAGCTGGAGGAAACGCCCATTGAAAAAAAGGAGGATGAGCCAGACAACATGTCGCTCTATCAGACACAAGAAAAGCCTGCCAAATCAAGTCCGAAGAGATCCCCGAGAAAATCATCAGCTAGGAAACATGCTCCAACTCGGTCTACAGTTGAAAAGGAAGAGAACCGCGGTCCATACCACTATCTGACGCCATACATTGAAGGCTCTAAAGTCTTATACCCGGCCGCTGTTGAGGAGGAGGCGGCAGAGCCGGAGGTTGTTCACGAGGCACAGGAAGATCTAGCGGCTTTTGAACCCGTCGATGAAGGTGGTGATGAAGATACACCGGCCGGAACTCCTGCTGCCACTGCGAACAATTCACCTGCTCCCGAAGCTGAGGCGCCGGTGATCCTACCTCCTGCCAAGAAGCAGTACCAATTCAAACAACCACGGCCAGCAGAGGAACTCACGAGTCTCTTTGATGACCTTGATTCATTGAGCGAGGTTGACCTGTACGACCGCCTTGCGGCTGTCAACCACGTTCTTGTGGCTTGGCAAGAAGAGTGGGTTCATTTGAGGAAAATTGTCGATGACGAAGACAACTCGGTCAAATATCAAGCAGAAGAGGCCGCCTTTTTGCAACGTGAGAAGATGGCATTGAGCAAGGATCCCGATGCTTTGCCCCTTCGTAAGGATTACCAGATCAAGGGCATACGAGCTCCCAAGGAGGACTCTATGGTTCTTTACGCTCGTCAACAAGACCGAGTCATGGCGTCTGCTTACCTCTTCGAGTACGACGATCGGGACTCCAAGATTGGCATGCAGGATCCCATAGGTCAACGGCGTGGGGTAGGAAAGGGACGCTTAAGAGATAGGCCCAAACAGACGGCCAAGGCCGCCGAGCTCGACGACGTCGTTAATCCTAACGTGGTGCATGGTAAACGGACGAGGAAGCCCGTTAATCTGTTCGGTGATGTGGAAGCTACTAGCAGGAGCTCTACACCTGTCCCAACACAGCCGCCACCAACCAAGAGACGCCGGGGTCGCCCCTCTGGTGAAGAGAATGGCGATTCTCATCTCTCTTTCAGTTCGCAGCCCGAGGCTCCTGTCGAGGAGACACCCAAGAAGCGTGGCCGCGGCGGACGAGTCAAGAAACCCAATCCGCCCACTTCGGTGCCCGAAGACCCCTCTACAGATAACGAAGCTCAGGTAGATCCTGACGAGGTTGAAGAGAGACCAAGCCGGAAGCGAAGACGCAAGGCACCGGCACACCTCGATGAGGACTATCTTGATCACGATAGCAACGAACATGAGGTTATTACAGGCCGGTCCGCCCGTGCTCGACGCCACTCGCGACTTACAGAAGTGCCCACCGGATCTTTCTACAGCACCACATCTATGCCCTCGACGCAAGGCCATGATGAATCCCGCCCAAACACATCTTCTTCGACAGCCACTGCCTCGACTACCGTGTCTACGTACGGTCTTCGAGAGAAGCGCCAGAAGAAGTTCTCGAATGGTGAAAAGGATGGTTATGAAGATGTCGAAGATCAGCGCAAACCCAAGCGCACCCGGCGCCCGACGAAGAAGACGCAAGTCAGTGATTACGCCGAGGGCGCTAACGATAGTCCAGAGCCAGCTCCGGAACCGACACCTGAGCCAGCTGTTGTTGCCCCCAAAATGACCAAGATCAAAATCAAGAACTTCAACGGCAATACCGGGAGTTTCACTTCGGCCGTTTCTGCACCCACTAGTCATCCTGCCAGTGTGCCTATGAGCAATGCCCCAGGAACGGGACAACTCAACCACGCCCAAGCACCTCCAAACGGCAATGGAGTCCCCGCTCATGGCTCCGAGGCGCCTAAGGACTACGGTTCTATGACCAAGTCGGAGAAGATGTCGGCATCAATGAAAGGTATGTTACTTCCTTATATACTATTAGGCCTAATGCTGACAAAAGAAACAGCACGCTGGGCCTCTGGCTCCATGTCACCAGCAGTGGCCAAGCGACGCGCAACACTGGCTGCGAAGAAGGCCGCGGCGAAGACACCCATCCCTGAGTTCCATCCCGGTGCGGTTTTCCAACAACATCGGGCCACCCACCCCCACCCACACCCCCATCCCCAGTGATGAGCTCATCGCGCATTGCTTTCTTGGCTTAGTTGCTACTATTCAGTGCCGGCACCCAAGTCAGTGCAGAGCAAAACGACTTATCTGAAGAGAAGACGACAACGTTTCATGGTCTTGACATCAATTTCATGACCTTTGACACATACACAACCGATCTGAAATTGCAGAAATGATTGATGTCCCCCGATTTGGGGCATTTTGCGAGTATTATTGCATTGGCGAAGCGCGCTGTAGCGGAACAGCGAACATATTGCATACGAGGTACATTCACATCTGGCCAGCATTTTGGGATTTTACTTTGGACCCTTCCTACACAGCGAAGGAGGAATTACATGATCAGGTTATGGAAGAATTATCGTTAGAATTACTTGTAATAATACAAGAGGCTGGATTTCTTGATGGCTAGACCTGTTTCTCTGCATTGCCGTAACTTTTAGCCCATGCTGCGTGTTTCACTACTTGTTGCAAATAACAGCCCAACGTCCAGTCGATCCGTGCATCCAATGCATAGGAGTAAAGGCGTCTTGATTGGCCGTTATCACTGCGGAGTGCAATTGACTGTGGCGGCCCAGGCTGTGGCTGTTGATGTGGGCGTGTTCTTTCATCATCCCTACCGGGATGGACTCATGACCATATATGCATACTCTAAGTTAGCCTTACTTCGCTGGCAAACAGCTGTACCATCGGAGGCTTGACTTGCACCTCAATCGCGATCCACGCAAGAGGGCTTCAGGTTGGGGTTACATATTGTCGCGACCCTGATAGATAACGGATCAGTCCAAGGCCCTGCAACACATTACAGCAATAATGCAATATCGCGAGTCAGCTCAGGCCAGAAGTTCGTAAGACTGGTCACATCGGCGTCAAAGATAGGGAAACGGCAGGTGGTCAAATAAGTCATCAATCGGAACTGAATCTTTTTCTTTCATTAGATTCAGGATGGCATGTATGGTATGATGTGTCTTCCTTTACGCCATGAGCCCAAATGCAAAGCCTGCCAGATCATCACTTTTTAACCCTCCTGGCCATTCATCTACATGACGCGAGATAAGTGGCTGGCCCATCTGTTACGATGGTGACTCGGGTGTCCCAATTCGTGTGACATGAAGGTTTGTTCCCCAACGCTTGTCCCCTAATGCTACGTTCTTGTAACTTTTTTTTGCTTTACATGACGACACCGGAGTTGCTGGCAATACGCTGTGATATTTATGTCAGTTTGAGGGCATTCAGAGCACAAATGATAGTGTAACTTACGGGCCACAGCTCGGCAGCCTCCTTGCCAACGGGTCCAGTGATAGCGGAACCCTTCATCTCACCCTTGGGGTTGACGATGACACCAGCGTTGTCCTCGAAGTACAGGAAGACACCGTCAAATCGCTTCCAGGGCTTGGACTGGCGAACGATAACGGCGGGGTGGACCTTCTTGCGGAGCTCG
Organism: Apiospora kogelbergensis; assembly: GCF_038363985.1. Classification (NCBI taxonomy): domain Eukaryota; kingdom Fungi; phylum Ascomycota; class Sordariomycetes; order Amphisphaeriales; family Apiosporaceae; genus Apiospora; species Apiospora kogelbergensis. Next base: position 4,729,512 of record NW_027117422.1, read on the forward strand.
GGCTTTCCCTTCTTGACGGTGGCCATGACCATGTCACCGACACCACCGGCGGGCAGGCGGTTCAGACGGGCACCGATACCCTTGACTGAGATGATGTAGAGGTTACGGGCACCGGAGTTGTCGGCGCAGTTCATGATGGCACCGACGGGGAGACCGAGGGTCATCTCTGTAGAAGAGCAGGTCAGTATAAGCGCAAGGGCCAGCAAGGGCTCGTTAGTAGTCGAGAAGTTCATGCGAATCTGCTGCTGCCGCCGCTGCCGCTGCCGCTGCCGCTGCCGTGCTCCTGTTGAAGTAACTTCAAATTTCCGTGGGATCGAAATTGACGAGTCGTGAGGCTCGTCGGGAATTCAAGACAAATTTGACGATCGATTCCCAAGTTGAAATTGCAAACGCAAGACTGGGACAGAGAGACTGGGTTTCTGTTGATGTAGTGCAATTGGCAGCAGGTGAAAATTTGGTCTGCTATGCTGAGACTGTAATCTCACCCACTGCCACAGCGATTCACAAACTTCCAGCACAAAGCTCTCGTAGTCATCGTCGGATTGCATGCAGCTTTTCGTCAATGTTTCGTTGTTTTCAGGCTGGAGAGCGAGCGTGATTCGAAAATGGCCGCACATTGTACTCGGGAGCCGGTTGACTGATTTCGACTTCCACGGCGGGCAGGAGATGGCGTTGGAGCATGACATCCAGCGCAAAGCGGGCAGCAGATCGATGATACCTCCTCAAATACTAACAAGACGAACGGGAGTGGGTAGACGAACTAAGCTTGCCACCAGGGGCACCACGGCTAGAGAATCATTGTTAGCTTGAACATTCGCTTTGTCAATTTCGTCGTAAGTCCTGTGCGAAACATCCAGTCCAATCCGAGCATCGTTTTCGCGGCGATTTCTTGTTGGTTCGCTTCGATAATCCGTCTCGCAAAGCACGTCGTTCGGCACCCAGGTATTTCGCGTATGACCCTAGCTCAGAGACCCTTGGGCAGTCGAGAGTGTCGTGGTTGCGATCGCATTCTTTGCCAATGGACCCCCACCATCCCCATGTCTTCAAAAATTCCTTCCTGGTTGATGATGTCCGGTTTGGACAAGACGTTTCGCACGGGACAGGCAGTCGAACGAGAAAAAGGACTTACGAGAGCTTGGCCATTGCTGCGGGTTAATATGCGACTCGGTACTAAGTGGTGGTGTCGGTCGTGTCGTGAATTGGACAATCGGTCGGAGATGGAAAATTGTCACGATGTTGGGGAATTTCGGGACTAGAGTGAGGGCAGCTTGTCCGCTGTAATTTTTGTCTTTTCGGCCTTGGGTGTGTGAAATGCGCAACCCTACTAACGTAAATTTGGAGCGTGCACGTGCGATAAGCAGCGATAAGATTGAGTCCAACCACACAGCTGGCGCTTCCAATAGCCAGGTGGTTCGACATGGTGGGGCTTTGCAGAGGCCCACACAAAGGCCAATTAGAATCTTGCTCACCAGAAGGTAGAAGGACGCCATTTCTATGTCATACGGCTGTTCCCGTCAAGGGATTCACCGCAGCTCAAATTGCTCCAGCTTCCTGTCATCACGCTCCAACTCTTTCACGGCTTCCCCTTCCATATACCCATCCACGTAGCAGTCCCCGACGAATCTGTACTCGCCACCGTTGCCTTCTGGCCGTAAAATCACTGGCTTGCAGCACCCAAGCGCCAATGAAGGAACGCCATGAGAGAGCCGTCTGCGGAACGTATGACCAGTCTGGCACCCACGTCGGGAGAGAAGTCGGGTCGGCATATTCTAAGCACTTCGAGCAGTGATTGAGCCCCCTTGTCCCTAGCATGTTCAAAACATCGATGTTGGTGGGTCCTACTGATATCAGAACGTGTGCATACGACTGCCGGTTCCAAGACTCTTTTGCAAACCCTGGCGGAAAGCAAAGGTTCAACTTGTCTTCGTGTCGCTCCAACAAAGCCACTAACCTTTCCAACAATTCCCACGAAAAACTCTGGTTGCCACAGCAAACAGTTACAGACCTTGCATGTAAAACCTCCTAGACCACCCAAACCCTACTCCAGTAGTCTCTCTCAAAAAGATTGACCAAAGTTGCGAACTTCGATTAAATAAACTGCTCTCTTGTATGTCTACAGATACAAATAATGTTCAAATGTGTATCGTGAATCCTATCGGGGGGCTAACCCATGGCTTTGACTAGTATTCAAGACAGGACGCAAATATTTGTTATTATAACCGGTCGTTAACATTTTAAGAGAGGGGGTGACGCGGCATCGAATCTGAGATCCGAGATTCGGCTGTAATAATGCATGCGTAGTCCGCTGGCGTGGCACCTTCGACTCCCAAAGTTTGTTATTGAGTATTTTTTTATCGTGGGTCTCAAGTTAGACATACCCAATGATTTCTAAAATCTCAGAAACAAGCTAACATATATGACTCTGAGTTATCGAATTGTTGCCATAGAGATGGAGAGATAGTTCAAATAAGAGCTGGGCATTTATATCAGGCCTTACTAGTTCTGTTTCCAGGGTATATATGGACGATCCTGTGCTCAACTTGTGAGAGCAAAGTCAAAACCATCTACAGCCACACGCCCTCTTGCAAAGCTAGCGGACTTGAGCACATCTCAACCAATTGGAAATGGGCTATTAGAAAATAAGAATGCAATCTTGGCATTATTTTATAAGTTTATGTATCGGGTGGTCCCAGACAGACCTGTCGATATGGTACCGGACGAATATGTGAGGCGACAACTAGACCGTGGCAAGTGTATCAACCCATCTCCAGTGCATCCATACTACCCGCTGATTGTCTCTTTCTCATACCTGCCATTGCAAAAGGCTAATCATGTAGTAAGAGTCTAATTCGGCGAAATAACGACAGAAATAGGTTCTGTCCCCTTCTTGGGCTTAGGAATCATGACCTCGTAGTCCCAAGTAATAGCGTCATCGTTGTTGTTCAAGAGCGTCATCTGCGGTGCAACCCGCAGCACAACAGCGGCAATGGTCAGATACAGCTCACACATGGCCAAACTGTGCGACAGAAAGCCCCGAGGTTAGCCTAAGTCCAAAGCTGTAACATGGCTGTGGAGAAAGATAGGGGTAAATAACCAAACTCACCTCATCCCCAAGCATATCCGGCTCCCCTTGGAGAACGACAAAAGATACTTGTCTAACGCTGTGTTCTTCTCGCCCTCCGCCGTGATCCAGCGCTCCGGCCAAAACTCTTCCGGGTCCGGGAACACGTCGGCGTCGCGGTGGGTGAGGAAGCCACTCATACCGATGGGCGTGCCGCGCGGGATAACGTACTCGAAGCCCTCGTACTTGCTGCCGTTGTCCCCGCGGTAGACAAGATCCTCGGTGCGGGCGACACGGGCGAGTCGGGGACTGAGTCCATGGCACATGCGCAGCGTCTCCTGCACGAAGCCGTACAGGTAGGGGATCTGCTCGAGGGAGCTCCACGACAGGTCGCGCCCCGCCGGGTCCACGCCGGCGCGCTCCAACGCTTCCGAGAGGCGGGCGCGCTTGTCCGGGCGCGACAGCAGGAAGAACGTGGCGCAGGTCAGCATGTTGGCCGTGGTCTCGCTCCCCGCACCCGTGAGCGAGAAGCCGTCGGCCGCGAGCCGGTACTCGGTTTTCTCTTCCGGGGGCAGGTCCGAGTCAAGCAGGTCGGTGAAGATGGTCCCCGCCTTGGGGTTCCTCTTGGCCTCTCGCACGTGCCCGGGGATGGTAACGTACATCTCCCGCATGAGCGCGGCGAAGTCCTCGGGCATGTAGTCAATGAAGTAGGGTGCCAGCACCACCAGCTTGCCGAACTGTGGGAAGAAGCGCCATATGTATATAGAGCTGGTGAACCCCTCCAGGGCGCCCTTGTAGTTCTTGTCCCATCCGTGCTGGTCGAGAAACCCGCGTGGCTCTCCGAAGGCGTACGCGGAGATGGTGTCGCTCGTCAAGCAGTTAAAGGCCTCGCCCATGTCGATGGGCTTGCCCGTCCAGGCCAGCAGCTTGTCGCAAAGCTGTTGCACTAGCTGTTGCACCTTGGGCTCGAGCTTGAGCATCTGCGCCTTGGAGAAGAACCGGTTGAGCGCGCCCCGCCGGAGCCGGTGTGTCTCGTGTAACCGGGACCCGAAAGCCGTCACGGTGATGGGTCCCACATTGGAGTTGAGGTAGTGCTGGTGCTTGTCCCGGATGCGGCCACCGACGGGATATATCTCGTTCACGAAGGAAGCGTCAATGCAATGCAGCTCCTCCGGGTTGATGCGCACAATGGGTCCTGAACGTATGAAGGCACGTGAGCTACATGTCATTGACACCCAATATGAGCGCCACTTACCATAGATTTCGTGCATCCGCCTGATCTCTTGCGAGTATCTCCCATATTGGACGAAATCATACCAGAACTCGTAGATGAAGGAAGCAGCCGCTAGCCGGGGCCCAGGGAATCTGTGCAATGGGTGGAAAGGCGATACATTATATAACGCAAGGAGCAGGCGGTACGAGAGCCATAGGCCCAGGAGTCTCAAGATGACAGTGCTGTTGAACACGGTAGCACCGAACGTTTCCCATGTAAGAAGGAAAGAGGAAGACATGGTCTCCTTTTTCTCGCCTCTCCGTGTGTAAAGGTCAATAAAGGAGGCGTTCTTTCGGTGACTTCGGCTTATATTTGCCTCAGGAAGTTAAAGAGGGGTTGGACAGCGTTGCATCCGCATGTAGCAACCACTCTGCTCGATTAGGAAGAAAGAGCATGTGATGGAGGGTGTGGAGCGATTGCCCTTGGCTGCCGGCGCAACCTATTTGCAGAAGACTGACTGATCATATCTAGATGTTTTCGCGAGCAATTTGCGGGCCCGAGTGTGTGGAATTTGAAGTGATTGGAGGATGATTGGGGAGCACCAGCAGCATGCAGTCCGCTAAAGTATGCCTCTTTATTCCTTAAGCCCTTTCAGCAATTCTTCTATTTCGGCAAATCTCAGTTCCGCCATCGTCTCATCCCATAGCCTCTCACCCAGCCGGCGACCTTCTTCGGTATACATCATTGGGGGCCATCTGTAAAGGAGATCAATGTCAAGTCTCTGATCTAAAAGCATGCGTGAAAGACGGGACGACTTACGGTCTGACAAGCCATTCGGTGTAAGATCCATGACTCTCCTTTCCCAGAACCAGGTTCGAATGCACGTATGTCCTCGCAGCGTCGGCCGGGCTCCGGCCCAAGACTCGAAAGAGAGCGCCGGTGAAGAGACGCGCCGCGAGGGGTCCGTCCTTGGAGATGAGCTCGGTGCCCCAGGTCGGGCCCGGATTTGAGACGTTAACAACAACGTCATTGTCGCTCACGAAATCCGAGGCCAGCCGTGCGACGAACATGGTGAGCAGCAGCTTCACGTCGCCATACTGTGCGTATCCCTCAAACCCTGCCGCAGGCTCGCGATCGCGGTCTAGATGATCGATGATGCCGACGCCCTCCCCAGGGTCGGAGAGCGTGGCGTTGAGCGCTGAATCGGACCCAATCAGCGTCAGGCGGCCGGGACTTGTCTTGGGCGACGACGACGGTTCGGTCGGAGAGGGTTTCATTATGGGCAGGAGTAGGATGGCCAACAGGGCAGTGGCTAGGTAATTGACGTGCAGCATGGTCTCGCGACAGCGGCCCTCGTCGACGCGCGTGAAGTCAAATGCGGCCAGGCCGGCATTTAATACAGCCGCATGCAGCCGCCACTTTTGTCCACCCTGTTCCAGGGGCAGGTTCTGCGCGCACCTCCCGGCGAAGGCGCGTACGGAGCGAAACGAGGCCATGTCCAGCTCCCAGACCTCGATATTGGCGGCTGGGAACTCGGCGCGCAAGCCCTCGGCCGCCGCCTCGCCCTTGGACAGCGAGCGCACCGCCATGATCAGCAGGCTCGGACGGAGACGGAGGAAGTGGCGGGCGCACTCGAGCCCAAGGCCGACATTAGAGCCCGTTACAAGGACCGTCTTGCCCACAAGATCGATCTCCTCGGGTATTGGCGGGACGCTGTTGAACATCTGCCTGCGAAAGGCGTGGGCAAAGCCAGCCATCGCGGCGGCCTCCTTTTCGAGTTGAGCCGACATTTCCTTGGTTGTTATGATAATATGGATTGATGAAACTAAGTGCTCGAATACACATATGGGTATGGATCAGCCAATGAGTCGTCTCGAAGGACATAAAGCGCTTGGCTGGTATGAGACATGAGGATTTTGTTTATTGGTCAATTTCGTAGACTTATATATGGCCAAGATAATCAGATACATGCCGGGGGTGTTCGTGAGGCCTCCGAAGATATGGGTAGCAAAGGACTTGAAAACTATCCGCGTCCGAGCCTTGGAAGGTTTAGGCAACTCAGTTGAGCCCTGGCTGTTTGTTGATGGCTGCTGTGCCGTAGCATATGAATTGGATGGAATGGGCACAAGCCAGATTGTGGTCGTTGGGAATGGCGACCGCTAACCCCAATCAGCATTAGGCCTCGTCGCGCTGTCCCTTCGTCGTCGGGCCCGAAAGAAGCAAAGAGGCGTCTGTCACCCCGCAACCTCCCGTTCATGAATGCGAGACAAGCATAGATTGACAATTAGCCGTGGAAAAGCCATGGAGAATTTCCAGATGTGTGCATGCTTTTTGTTTACTCTGTCTTTATCCTAGGCAAGCGTGTCCCTGGACAGTCCCACTCTCTTGCTCGTCTGCTACTTGCTGCCCAAGCTTGGCAGAGCATATTTGAAGTGATCAAACCTCGCCCATACTCCAAGAAACGACAACACAAGAATGTGGACGCACCAGATAGAAGAGTCCACCCTGATAGCCGCCCCGCCGTCCGAGGTCTGGGCCGTCCTGACGGACCTGGCCTCGTGGTCCGACTGGAACAGCTTCGTGATCAAGGCCGAGGTCCAGCCTCCGCACGAACACCTGGCCGTCGGGTCCCACCAGCTCCTGACCCTCGCCGCCGCCCACGCCGAGCGGCCCCCTTCGGTGTACGGCAACGTCGCCTCCGTCCTCGAGCCCCCGGCCGGCCAGCACGCCGGCGAGCTGCGCTGGGGCGGCCAGTGGCTGCACGCCCTCGTCCTGGACACTAAGCACTGGTGCCTGCTCGCGACGGAAACCGGTGACCGCGGCCAGGAGCTGACGCTCTTCACGCAGGGCGAGCTGTTCACGGGCGTCATCGTGCCCGTCGCCCGTGCCATGGGCTTCTTCGACGAGCTCCAGGCAGGCTACGTCCGCATGAATGAGGATTTGAGGAGGAGGGCCGAGGAAGGGGTTGGCGGCAGTGGCAGCATGTAATTGCTGACAGTATCGTATATTCGCAGTAGACTTCAGCGACAGTTGCGGACCGCATGGTGGTTATACTAAATCAGCGTCGCCTTAACATGAAATACCCGTTGATTTCCATTACGATAACATTCTCTTTTGTGTTCATAGCATGTAGAGATTTAGCACTTGGAACAACACATGATGGCACCCAATTATCTTATTTTTTTACGAAAAACCCTGCAGGCATTACCATTATCTATGTCGCTACTGTTTGCTTATTTATTAAACGTATCGTATAATGGCTCAGTTGCCAATGTTCTCACCCCCGGGCAGGCTCCCGACGACCTTGAGTTCAGCCTTGGCCCTGCGCGTCGCACCGCGGGACTCGACGCGCTTCAGGGGCCGGTAAATGGGCTCCCACATCTGCTCGCGAATCCACTCGTCGAGTTCGTCGTCACTGGTGGGGATGTCCTTCTCGGTGGCGACGCCTTCCTCGACCGCGGCCTTGATGACTTCGCGTGCGATGCGCACACTGACGGGCCGCACGTGCTCGACGCCCGGCAGGAGGGGCGCCGTGTCGTCTTTGAGAGCCGGGCTCATGTCAGCAACGCCGTGCACGGCCGCCACCAGCATCTTGTCCGTTACGAGGCGGGCGCGGCACAGCACGGCGCCCAAGCCGATACCGGGAAACACAACCGAGTTGTTGCACTCAGCGGGCTCGACGGTGACCTCCTTGCCGTCGGAGCCCCAGGGTCCTTTGACGGACGGGAAGGGCGAGCCCGTCGACACGAGGGCCTTGCCGTTAGTCCACTTGAGTAGATCCTCGGGCACGGCTTCGTGGAGGCGCGTGGGGTTGGAAAGGGGCAGGATGACGGGGCGCTCGCAACCCTCGGCCATGGCCTTGACGATCTCCTCGGTGAAGGAGTTGGGCTGGGTCGAGGTTCCGACCAGGACGTTAGGCTGCACCTTCTTGACCACGTCCAGCAGAGATGTCTTATCAGTACCGTCTTCCCAGTCCTTGGCATACATTTTCTGCGCGTACGACAGGTCCTTGGTTTCCATGGTCAGTAAACCGGGACGGTCGATCAAATAGATCTGCTTGGCGGCTTCCTCCTTGCTAATGTTCTTCTCAGAGGCGATAGTATCGCGCACCATGTCGGCGATACCGACACCTGCGGTCCCGGCGCCAAAAACGACCATCTTGAGGTCCTTTACGTGGCTCTTGCCAACGTGGAGACCGGCCATGATACCGGCGAGCGTCACGCAGCCGGTTCCCTGCACATCGTCGTTGAAGCAGGGGATCTCGGGGCGGTAGTGGTCGAGGAGGCGGCGCGCGTTGGTCAAGCCAAAGTCCTCGAAGTGGATGTAGGCACGCGGAAACAGCTTGCGTGCTGCGGTCACGAAGGTGTCGACGAACTTGTCGTACTCCTCGCCCCGCACGCGCTTCTGCCGTAAGCCCAGGTACAACTCGTCGTCCAACAGCTCCTGGTTGTTGGTGCCGCAGTCCAGCACCACGGGCAGAGTCCGGTCCGGGTGGATGCCGGCGCAGAGCGTCGTCAGCACTAGCTTGGCATTAGAAATGAGAATGCCACCGGTGCCTTGGTCGCCGATTCCAAGAATCTCCTCGCCATCTGTTATGGTTAGCCATGAGCCCAACTAACTTGAAGAGCGAGTAGGCAATATACCTGTTACGACAATGTAATCTATATCTTCAGGCCGGCCCCACTGTGCCAGATCATGCTCGACCCTGTCGGCATCCTTAATGTTTAAGAAGCAGCCCGCGGGACGTCGGAACAGTCGGGAGTAGTTCTGAATAGCCTCGCCTTCTGTAGGAGTGTAGACAACACTGAACATCTCCTCGATGTGGTCTTGGAGAAGCTATGGCAAGTGTCAATCAACGTAACTTAAACGAGTGGTTTGCCAGCAATCGAGTCTTACCTTGTAGTACAAAACATAGTTTTGATCCATCAACGAAGTCAAAAAGTGTTCTTGGCCAAGTCATCGGGCTTGCTGGAGTATTGTTCATAAGCGCGCGACACTTGTTGCTCGAGTGTGTGTATGCTCTGCGGTAGCAGGCCAGTGAGCTCAAACTCGCGGCGCTCTTCCATGCTGTGGGCAGAGCCTCGGTTGAAAATGGGGTTGTTCAGCAAGACATGGCCGCTGACTGCGCACTCAATGGGGCCACTGGTGCTGAGCGGCAGATGAGAGAACTTGAGTTCTCAGGCGCCATCTTGAAGATGGTGTATCGAAGGGATTATGAAGGTGTCTTGTGTGAGGTCAAGGGTGAAGAGTTCGAGATTGGGGTTGGATTATGTTGCTCAGTCCGCAGATGCTGAGCGACTAATGTACGTACAAGAAGAAAGACTTAGTTGGTGATGTGATACTGTACAACCACGAAAAGAACGCTTGTGAAGCGACTGGATATAAGTACACCTACCACCAAACCGATAACCTTTCTTGCCTTGGCAGGAGTAGACGGAAAGCGATCACCATTACTTACGTTAACGCTTGCGAAGTGACGTCGTGGTTGACAAACTTCTGGAACCACTAGCCAACCTTGGGCCCCAAACCCAGAACCAAGCCCACGAGTCTCGTAGTGGGGTGTGCACTTGGTGCTTGGGTTCGGTGGGATTCACTGGGTTATGCCGAAAACAAAACAGAGCCAGCCTGCTTTGAGGCTGGCCAGACCGACTTCATCCCGCTGACTGGCTGGCGTCAACCGATGCTTCGGGGCACGTGTAACATCTTCCGACAGAGGAGCACCAAGCGAATGCAGCTATCCAAATCCAGAAGAGTGTAACGTTGATAATATTTGCAGTACGATAAGCTAAGTCAAATGTAGGAGCGAAAGGAGCCTCGCTCATGTAGGATATGGCAGTTGAAGATAGAAACCTCCAAATACCACAGATGAGCATGGACTATGATGATCCCATTGGTAAAAACTTGTTCTGGCAGCAATGTCGAGAGACATGGAGCGATGCCATGATGCCGTGAAGCACCAAAGCACCACCCCCCAAAGCAAACCGAACCCTCAGAGAGCCGCAGTACAAGACGTACCTGGCGTCAAGAACTTCCTTGCGAAAGACTCGTGGGAGAGAGAGCGAGTGGCCGGCGTCTGGATGCTGCGGGTGGAAACGACAGAAAACGAAAAAGGAAATTGCAACCCTACCTACCATGACAGCAACTGCTGCTTCCTAACGACTTGTCGCATCAAGCGACAAGGCCTTGCAGTTCTGTTGTCGGGAGACCGTTCATCATGAACACCTCAAATTGCTGGTTGGTGACCCGGGAAGAAAATTTCAGTGACCACTGAAGGAGAAATTCTAACTAGGCTTGTCTCCAGGTGCTATGCGCTGCAGGCGTCGCGGCAAATGGAACATCTAGTGGCCGAGTGTGACGGTGGGGCAGCTGTGGATTGGTGGGCACCCACTGCTTCGACTTGTTCGGCCACTGCCAGCCAGCACTGCCAGTTTCAAGGAACCGGACCTGATTCTCTTCTAGTTGTATGACACCTCATCGTACCCGCCTTGCAAGCTCCCGCCGCCGAGCCGCTACAAGATGCTTGACTTTCGATCTCCCACTACCATGTTAGATCTGCCGTCGTTTCCGAAGATGCGGGCCGCTCGCTCCACCCGTCAACGACTTCGCCCGAGCTCTAGAAGCCGTGACGTGCATGATTCCTGACACCCGCAACCTATCGACTAGCCAGGAACGCCTGCCTCTTACATCATGTTCTGGGGGTCTTTGGGTTAAGGCTGCAAGGGATGTAGCCTTACGCCATCATCCTTCGTCGAAGCTCGAAGCACTTGACTTCGGCCGAGATGACACATTTACGGTAATTGTATTACAAGGGGCAACCGTTGTTTTACACATTCAGCAATCTATGCCCGCTCTGATTCTGCCTTTGATCTACGAGTATCCTGCCATCATCACATGTGCGTCTCCAACATGGCAATCGATGACGACGCCACTGAAAGTATTGATGGCTTGGGGTTAACCAGAGTTGCCAGATTTCTTTCAACAGGGTCCAAACCTTTGTAGACCGAGACCTTATATTGAAGGTAAACAGCTCGTTTTAAGCCGTCCACTTCTACCATTGGGTTTCAGCCCTAGCTACCAGCTCCCTTCCCCTTTACTTCCCAATCCACACTTCACCTCCAAGACCACCTATCAGTCCAGCCATCAATCCACCCACCACTGCAAGCTTTTCCCCTGGCAGACCATGGTCCCCGTCGCCGCGACGCGGCCGTCGGCAGTCGCGAACCGGTCGATGGCGCCCTGGTAGATGTCGAGGATGTCCTGGTTTTGGAAGTCGAACTCGAGGGGGTCGGGCTGGTTGGGGCCGCGGCCGAGGGAGAAGCCGCACGCGTAGCCCACGACGCTGCGCCGCTGCCCCGCGGCGACGCCCGTCAGGTTGGCGCCCCAGTCGCCCGCGTCCGACGCGACGCCCCGGCACGCGTCCTCGCACTCGCCGGTCTTGGGGGAGTCGGCCGTCGTCAGGTTCGTCCACGTCTGCGGCGTGCAGTAGCCCGGCTTGTTGGGCTGGCCTTTGCACCACTGCGCAGTGGCTGCGGGGAGGAGGCTGACGAGTAGGGATGAGAGGAAGGCAGAAGTGTGCATTGCGATTGGACGTCTTCAGGTGAGGCTTGTCTCGGCTGTTTGGAAGTGCAAGTTCGATCATACGACTGGCTTGAGCCTGGAGTTAACAGCAGTCGATTGTGGGCCAGGAGCGGTACAAATCGGACAAATGACTGGAAAACTGCATCCTATTTATTGCATTTTCCCTATAGCAGATTCCTTCAGTACTTGTACTTTAGCCTAACATACTTCCATCGTATCTTCTGCTGACGGCGCTATGCTATACGGACCTGTGTGCTGCTGCAGATCCAACACTCGCGCCAACCAATCATGTTATCGGGCGACGGCAGGACAAGCGCCCAGAGTCAGCATCAACAATCTGACAATGCAACGCATTAACTTCAGCTGCTTGCGCCGTGGAGGCGATTGGTCCAGAACTTTGTGATGTCTTATTCGTGACGAGACCTTCTTTTCTCCTGGCGTAGCTCGATGCAGCTTACCCGCCGATCTCTGACAAGGAGGAAAGTGGCACGCAGATTTACGCACTCAACCCGCCTGGAGTCCGTGACCAATCGGCGGGATCTTTGCGAGTTTGTGAGGGCGGTCCTTTGCAATGTTGCAAACCCTTATAATCAGAGAGTGGAATGCCCCCCCTTTCCCCGCATTGCGTCCACCACAGCTTACAGCAGTGAGTGGTGTGCCCACCATGTCAGAAGTTATATGATTCAACCGCTACCCCGAGCTTACCGAACCACCAGTCTAGACCTCCCCCGATCAACAGCTTGGGCGGCCCCTGAGTCTCGAAGATCGCCTACAGCAGTATGTACTCGGCAATCACCCCACCCAACCATCAGCTCGTCTTCGCCACTCACCTAGCGTAGCGTCAATCCCAGTCGGTCACTTGGCCGTACGCCTTGAGGATAGCATACGACGAGAGAGGGTGTTTGAGGGCTCCCACTCGAAAAAGAAGAAGGAGAAGATTGGGGGGGGGTATAATCATCATCACTAACCTCATCAACCTATCTAATCTGTAACTCCAGGCATAGAAGGCAATCATGCTCATACTTGGAAACCACAAACGACGCCTAAATAGCACGGCAATATTCTCAAGCGCCAGCCAGTTCCTCGACTGGCACATATCGTCCGAGCAAGAATGAAGAGCCAAAACTAGCAGCCACCCCCGCCGCCGCCTCCGCAACCTCCGCCGCCGCCACCTCCACCGCCGCAGCCCCCCGAGGAGCCTCCTCCACCACATGAGCCGCCACCTCCTCCATGGGACCCTCCACCTCCACAACCACCCACTGCGCTCCCTCCGCAACCACCTGAGCCACCGCAACCGCCTACGCCGCTTCCGCCACACGCGCCGGCGCCTGCTCCTCCCGCGCAAGTACCCGCAGCACAGGCCCCGGCATAACCCGATCCAGTGGAGACCTGGCATGGGTCTGCACCTCCGTAGTACATGCCCGGTGTGTAGGTCGGAACGATAAAGGGGCCGTACATCAAGTATGGGTACCCCCAAGTGTAGTAGTATTCGTCTCGCGGTGGTATTTCCCGGCCCTTCTTCTGAGCACGCTTCTGGGCTTTCTTGTAGCCCTCTTCCAGGCGCTGCAGTTGGGCGTCGTGTATCCGCTGGAGGATCTTGGCCTTTCGGGGGTCGGCGTCGAAGAACTTAACCGCGTTGTGAGAAGAGATGTGTGCTGACTGATCAGGTGGGCACAGCTTGGCCGCACCAGTCTCGTGGAAGCCTTCAACGACTATATATACAGAGTTAGATAACCACTAATATTAAGTCCTAAGAGCTTGAAAGACTGGAACATTACTTACTCTTCTCGTTCTGGGAGAGACCTAGAAGTTTGCCGACGGATGAGATGTGTGAGACGCGGATGCTCTCGCAATACCAACACGTGCATTCGCTGTAGACTTCGTGGTATGTCTCCTGGTAGATCTTGCTCGTCCATTCGAACGAGGACGTAAGTTTCGTCTCGTTGATCTTGTCGTCGTGATCGATAAACCTGCCATCCTTTCCGGTGACGGAGTCGTTGTTCGTGGTAGTCTTTTCGACTGTGTAGTCATAGTACGAGCGAGGACTGAGCTGGTGCGTGTGCCAAGCCAGGTCGACATCCAACGTGGGCACGGCGACATGACCGGGATTCTGGGCAATGATATCAATGAAGCGTTGATATTTGGTGATTAGGCGCATCATCGTCTCTTTTGCTACTGGGCTGTGTAGCCAGTCGATCTGATAGTGTTTGTTAGCTTTGAGGGCGGACCATCAAGTTTAGGTCAGCAGCACAAACCTTCTGCATCTTCTCAGAGAAGACACTTTGACGCAGAACGGCACCTCCCAACTCGAGGGCAAAAGGAGAGAAGTTTCCCCAGTATCGCGACATCAATTTCCGCAACACGGCTCTGGAACGGGCATTCACCCATACTTTGGACCTGCGGCGCGAGTCCTTGAGGCTCTCGACTGCTCTTAAAGCTGTCTGATCTTCCATAGCCGCTTCGATCATCTGGCGCACGTCTTCCATTGTAGGCGTGGTGAAACGACTGGCGATGATGTCAGGCTTGATCAGTTCGAGTATTTTGCTGCGCAGATGCATTTTGATGAGGCGGTTCGCAAACGTCTGCTCGTCAATTGTGCGAAGAAGACCAACGAGCTTGGGGTCGGGCTTCCCATTCTTGTAGTCCAAGAAGGTTCCTGGCATAGGTTGGTTTTTGGCGAGGAGCATCTGGGAATCCTTAACGAACTTGGCAAGTTCGAGGTATTCTTTGGTCATCCTTGTACCACAACCGTGACAGATGTAAGCGAACATGCCGTCGCCATACCCCTCGCCCTTGAGATCCAAATCCGGGCTCTTGGAGTCTTCAATCACACCACAAGTCGTCCACGGGATATCATGGGCTGTGTTACAGGAAGGACACTTGAGCTTCTTGGTCATCGAGTCATCGGCGTTATTCCACCGCCTGCCAGTCGAGCTTTCCCAGGCTTTGATGCTTTCGTCGCTCGGTGCGTAGTTAAAGGTGGTGTCAATGGACCCATTCACTAGTTTCCAAGGCATGCCGGAGTTCCAGAGGTCGCGTAACCCGGCGCGCATGCAGTCTTCGAGATAGTCCTGAGGATTGAGCATATGTGCATGCCACACCATCAATACATCTACAACAGTCAGAGGTTTTTCCATAGTTGTGGGACCCAAGTCCTGGATAGGATTGCTTACCGATGGGGGGCAATCTGCGCGGTTGCTGCGAAAAGGCAGACTCGACGAAACCTGAGAACTTGGGACTGTTCTCAACCAAATCCTCCTCGGTTATCGGATCTGCAGCGAAAGTATCCCACCAGGCCTCGTAGCGGTCTACTGCTCTTGCCAGATATAACGCCCATCGTTTTTCCCTGAGCATGGCGAGTAGCTTTTCGGGTTGCTCGCCTTCAGCGCCGTTGACACGGACATTGGGCGCGAGGGCCCGTGAATTGTAGATCTGCCATAAGCCGTCGGTGTAACCGATATCCTCCTTGAGATTCTGGAAAGCATTCAATAGCTTTAGATGGGCTAGGCACATGTCCGGAGTGACAGTGGTCGATTTGATCTCCAGATCAAGCGACGAGAAGGCGGCGTTCAATTCGCCAATGACCTCTGGTGGGAGGTTTTCCGAGGTGTAAGCAGGCGGGGCATCCTGCCTCTGGCCCTGCGCGGCTAAGGATGGTGCGCCGGCATCTAAGTCTTTGGCGTCGGCCATGTGGTAAAAGATGGCTAGGGTAATGTCTGATGCATATCAAGCAATGGGAAATCCAGCCGTTAGATGGGGGTTGGTGTCGATTTATATGCTGTGATCTGGCAAGGGCAGTACCGTGGCTGACGGATGGTTGCACGTGTTCAGCCTAGCATCGTATCAGTCTTGTAGCTGTAGGCTAATTCCGGTCTAACGTTGGACAGGATCGCCATTTCTGACATAGTCGCCAAGTCGCACAAGGCAGTCAGCATTCGGAGCCATCGCCCAGGACCACGGAACTAAGCGAGGAAGAAGCTGGTGTGGATACAGTGCTTATCTATGTACGGCGTACTTGTCAGTTGCTAACCGATCATTGGTGCGGGTTACGGCCAAGGGAGGCAAGGGTAACACAGGTGGTGGCACTGGTGACTGGTGAGCTGTTCTGGCGTGCCGGTCATAAGGCGGACCGGAGGGCTGAAACAATCAAGCTTCTGTCATGGCTAGAATAGCTGCTACGTTCAGATGGTCTTTGGTGGTTCTGCCTGCCTGTCTGCCTTGGCACTTGTTGGGGGAAAAGAGAAAGAGAGAACAATAAAAAGAAAGAAAATACTATTGAAATGCACATGAGAACAATTCGGATCAATCGATAGACATGTTTCCTTGACAAGTTAAAATAGATCTAGCAGGAACAGAAACGATGGACTTCGTCCCTGCAAATAAAACGGGCGGGGTCTTCCCGAGCTTCGTTGAGCAACAGCGACCGCACCGCATCTCACCAGCACCATATCAATCAATTGCATGATATTCTAGAATCTTTTTCTTGGATGGTTTTCAGTTTACTACATTTGATTATCAGACCTTCGACAATTCCAATTCCTTCATGTCCATAACGTTTCCAGCCATTTTCCCTTGCTCCAAGAGCACACAAGTCCAAAGATCCAATGCAACCGTTCATTGAGCACCGACAACCGTTACTTTGGGGGAAAAAACCTCGAAGGTGACAAACCCCCCACGGTAGCGGCCTCCCAAAAGTAACCCTAAAATAATCCCAAAACAACCCAAGCATGGCTCCCAAAAATACAGTCATCTTCGCTTGGCCATGTCTTCTCTATAAGCCCTTTGAGCCATGCCAGCTCTCATGGCGCGGTAAAGGGGCCTGTGCCGCAGACCCCCGCGTCTCCGTCCTGGATCCGATCCGCCCAGTAGTCCCCCCAGTTTCTCCTCCATGGATCGGCATTCCCGATATTGGCCTGGGACCCAACGAATGGCCGACAGCCAGGAGGTGTCGGTGTTGGCGGCATTTCGTTGGGCAGATCCACCATCCGAAGGATTGGATTCACAATGTGATCCCACTCCTGCTGTTGTGGTTGTTGCGGCTCTGCCGGTGCTGGTTCTGGTGCAGGTGCTGGTGCAGCGATGACAGGCCGCTGGATGGGTGGCTGAAGCTGCTGTCCCATAAAGATTGGTGGGAGTTGCTGAATAAAAGCCTCGTGCCACGACTGGAAGCTGTAGAGGCTGTGTTGTGCCGGAAATGGCTGGCGAACTGGTATCCAAGGGCCATCAGGCTGCTCTTCTTGTTGTTCGCCTTCCGACCCTGAGTCGTCCGACGGATCGTCATCACTTGGCTCCCCATCCCCCGGTTCCTCGGGTTCTGGGTCTTGGGGCGTATGAATGACGGTGCCGGTGTCCGAGGACTCGTTCTCGTTGTTGGAGTAGTCTTGGTCGTGGATCCACTCCGGTTCCTTGTGGTTGTCGTCATCCTCGACGTCGCGGAGCTCGGGTGTTTCTTTGGGCTCGGGCTTGGGTACAGCATCGATCATGGCATCAACATCGCGGAGCATTTCTGCCAAAAGCTCCCCGACACTGCGACGATGATCTTCTGGGCTTAGAGGCTCGTCAGCATCCTCCTCGTCAAAATCCTCCTCGTCAGCCAAGTAGCCCATTTCATCGATATCTAAACAATAGTCCGAGGGAGAGCCCAAAGAAGAGTCCAGATGGGCAACAACGTTGGTGACCAGAAATGACTCGTCACCGCCGTGTTGATTGAGAAAGTCGATGGCCTCAAGGAAACGTATATCAAGTTCTCCAAAGAGGCCTTGGATGTCGCCACGCCGGTCGGTTGTCCAACGGACTATATGTCCGTTCATCCAGAAGCTAGGCTCGATCAGTTGAGGTTGGTGAGCCCAGTTCCCTAGCCCGGCCAGCCAGTCACCGAACCTGGCTTCCGACAACTTGATGATGGCCAACCGGGCTTGCTCCAAGGGAGAGAGCCAATCCCCCCCGAGCATGTGATCGGGGAAGATGGCCGCCGTGTCCAGGGCAGTGCAGCATTGACTGGCGGCACGCTGGATAATGTAATGGAGCTGGTGAATGATGCCCCGCCAATGGGCGATGGAGGCGTGGCGAGCTTGTTGCATGACCGGGTAGGCCTCCAGGTGATTGTGGAGGCCATTGAGGTATTGGAGCCATAAGCTGGTGATGTCCTCGAGTTCTACATCACAGATTACTGTTCGTGGGTCGCGTCGAATTATTACTGCCACATCGCGGAGGAGGTACATCTCCTCCGGTGTACTAGGCCGGTACAAGGAAGAAGAAGGGCGCCACACTCGAATGAACATGATGCCATGAAGCCCAAGGTTGGGTCGAGGATGGCTTTTCTGATAGCAGGAGCTGAAAGGGGCAGACATGGTGATGATCTGTGTTGGTTGTGGTGGTATAAAAGAGAGTCAAAAAATTGTGTTGTATAAACCAGCGGTCCTAGGATAGATTTGGCAGATAATCAAATCTCCGGGTCTTGAGTGACGGGGAGAGAGTGGGAAATTTGTCGTGGTTGTGAAGCAGTAGGACTCTCTTCTTGTCAAAGACAAAGACTGACAACTGGCGTGTCTGTCTGTGTGATGACTGGCTTCGATTGTCGAGTCGTAACAGGGGAGAGGAAAGCACTTTGAGAGAAAAGTATTTGCCAAGTTATGACTGTGTCGTGTACGACAAGGTGATGTATAGGTGGTTTGACGGATAGTGTCAATAGTAGTGTGTGTACAGCCTAACTCAATAGACTTGAGAAAGAGAAGTAAAAGAAGAAGATGGTGATGATGGCGATTGGCAGAGGTTGGAAAAGAGAGGTTGTGACGACAGCGTATAGTTTTAAGAAAGCAATCCCCGAAGACTGAAGGGGAAGAAGGGGAAAGGAATAGTATTATATAGCTAGACAAGAGACCCGGAGAAAGGTGATTGAAAAATCGTTCTTGTGAAGGTTTGGGTAGTTTACGGGTAGCATTTATTGCTTGCTGGTGACCCGAGTATAATAACCCCTTTTTTCATTGTTTGAAGCGCGCATCTGGTCGTCATCAGGGTTCTTCGGTATAGAATCAACGAGCCTCGGGTCGTCTGATAGGGTGACGGGAGAGTGTAGGGTCTGGTTATATGGTACGACCCAAACTCTACGGGCCATGGCTAGGCATCGACGTTTCTCCGAAGCAGAGTGTGCCATTCTAACTTTTTGCCATGGTCGAGTGATCGGGCTAGAATGGGGCTGGAAGACGTCCAGAGAGGTACAACCTGAAAGAGAATTTTCTCTGCTACGGTTCCGGAAAAGTGAAGAGTCATAGTGAGGGCATGATCAGAGTAAAGAAGAAGAACGATATATGTGTAAATATGTGAGAGTGCGAGGGTGTACTATCAACGTAGTTATGATGAGGTAGAAAACTAGATAACAATCAATTACTAAACTTGTTACATCCAGTCACTGTATAGAACAATTGTCGTTGAATTAGAATACAGCAATCTAGTAACCTGCTGGCTGTTTAGGACTCGTTACTATAAGCTCACAGCCGACTGACTGCGTGGAACAAGTCCCGCTTTTGACCCGACAGGTATGAGAGATGCAACGGTGTTCGTGAATAAAGTTCAAACAGCCTTGTCATTCTCAGCTATTATTAGGGGCGCGAGGCAGTTATCCAAAGTGTAAAGTGTGCGGCCGTACTTGACTCACTGTTGGCATTCGGTCCATCAGTCCATGTCAGGTTCTCATATCACTGCGGTTTTGTGGTTAAGCAACCTCCTTTTCAGGGCCCATTATGTATACACAAATGGCAGGCAATGCAAAGCAGTGGCGCGGGTTCCATATGTGACCTTGATGCAGTGGAAATTCAGGAGTACTCCATAAAAACAAGCATGACATTAAAGTTGGGAGACGATTCTCCAGCCTGAACCAGACAAGGGGCCTGCTCCCCTGGTAGGAAGACCTTGCTATGCTACATATCGTAGATAATTGTTGGCAGCTCTGTCTACCCATGTAGTGGGCAATAGCCGTGGTGGGAAGCTGGTGAGGTGTGGTGCCTGTCAGTCCTGCTAGAGAATTGCCGTAGTTGTCTGGCGTTCCACACGGCAACAAATTTGTGTTGCAGATTTGCAGCCACGAACACCTCAAGATAAAATATTTGCCTAGCAGCGCGTGCCATCTACACGAAGAGTTTAGGTCTAAAAGCTAGTGTACAGAAAACGCCCAGACCCCATTCTCCTGCACAAAGGGAGCAGACGCTGCTTTGGTATTCTCTCTGGTCATGGTCTCATAAAGCTACAAATCCCATCTCCGCCTATTCTAGCAAGAAGCTCGCTTAAGCCTTGGGGGCGGGTGCAACGGGGGTAGCTCCCGCAGGGATCGTTCCAGCACCGGGTTGAACCGTCACTATGGAAATCTTGGTTAGCACTTGTCAGGAGAAAGATTACTAGGCTAGGCCTGGTAGAATATCACAAATGAATAATTGGAGTTAACTAACCAGTGGTCGTGATGGTGCCGGGGGTCTTGGCGGGAGCCGCAGGGGCAGCCACGACTGGGGCGGTGGTTGCCGGGGGTGCGGGCTTAGCGGCAGCCGGCGAGGACGCAGACGCTTTGGCCTGTCACGATATCATGTTAGCCGTCATACTTCACATAGTGCTATGAATCATACTTGGATGAGGGGAACGCACGGGAGGAGCCGGAGGGGTGGCAGCAGGAGGAGCTGCAGCCGACGTAGTGGCGGCTTTGGAAGCAGACGAAGCGGCAGGTGCGGCAGGCGGCGCGGCTGGAGGGGGAGCAGCTCCGCCCTTGCCACCATCCTCAGGAGGCGCAGGTTGGAAGGCAGCTTGAGCAAGAGGAATCTGAGCGACAGTTCCACCAGCAACCGTCTTGGCGTCAACGTTGGCCTTGGCCTGGTTCGACACCTTGAAATATTGCACAACCTGGTCGGCAGTCTTCGGGTTGATGACCATCATTTGGCCCAGCTGACAGTGAGGTCCAGTGGCGCAATAGATGAACATGGGTTCTGTCGACAAGACGGGCATGTTGAAGGTACCGACAGTTTGTTGACCGTCTTTGAAAGGGATGTGTCCACTGTGAACGGCTCCAGGAAGCGTGTTCTGCAGAGGCGTGCAAGGGGCAGTTTCCGAAGATTGTGTCACGGTGTGGTTACCGTTTGCGAACTGGAACTGAACGATATCGCCGACGGCTGCCGTTACCAGGTTCGGGACCATGGTGACTTGTTGGCCACCAATGATGACAGGGATGATCTTAGCTGCCGCGTTGGTGGAAAACTCGCCCTCTAAAAATTGCATTAGTCTTGGACATTGGTAGTACAGTTATCTAGATCAACGTACGGCGCATTCCAGCTGCCTTCAAGGCCTCGTGAGCAGCCTCCTGAGGAGACATAACTCTAGGCTCCTCCTTGCGCACGGAGAGGGGTTGCGGGAGAGCACTGACAGCAGCGGCAAAGACCGCCAAACTCATAGAGAACTGCATGATGAAGAATGATATATAGAATTATAAGGGGTATATCGTAGCCAAAAGGAACGTAGGGATAAAATGGCCGTTCAACGGTTGTCGTAAGAAAAGAATGAAAGGTAGCAAGCACTAAACCGGTCGACGGCTGTCACGAAAGTCAGATTTGAGAAGGAGTGCTGCGAAAGGAATGGAAAAGACCATCCAGATCGGGATGGCAGGGTGCTGCAAGTAGATATAGCCCAACAGCAGCACGATCGGACGGCGTCCCTTCTTGGCTTTGCCAGGGGTGTGACTTCGAGATGTTGCCTTGCCCCTGCCGAGAGTTGCAATTCAGCGGCTCGAACCCACGAACATATCCACTTTGCCGAAGAGCCGCATCGACAATTTCCCCAAGGGCCCCGAGGGTTCAGTTGATGTGTATGGCTGTATTAGTGACCCCCCAACGGGAATTTTCTTTGCCGATAGCAGCAGACCGAGGAATCAGTCGATGTGTGGATGACAACGCCAACCCTTGGTCGAAAGCAGCGAGACAACGTGCGTCTGGCCATTGCGAGATGGGGGTCATGCTCCAGCTGACTCCATTAGATAGACTTAAACGGTGCAAGCTTCGATGGTGAAGCGCCGTGCTCTAGTCGTGTTCTCATCCAGGAGCGAGGAGTGTACAGTCTACCGGGAATCCAAGTTTGAAGTTGTAGTCATTCAAACGTTTGAGGCTCTTGGTAAGGAGCCGTAAATCCTGCAAGTGGTGCCGCCCAGATCAGCAACAGTGGAGATCAGCCGGGAGATCATGGTGATTGGGTTGACCATGGCCGAAGCCTCCACCTGCGAGTGATGAGATGGTGTAATTCTCCATCCTTTTTCGTCTGAGCATGTACCAGCGTTTATGGGTCGGGTAAAAGTAGATGGATCTTGGCCTGCTTGGCACAGTAGAAAACACGAACGATTGCTGGATAGCTGCCGCATTTGGTACCCAAAGCGGGAGGCATGGCTGGCATGGGCCTGCATGGGGCTGAAGTTGTTTCGCATCGACTTCAGATTCTTCGCCCATGACAGGGATCTACACAGCGGGAACAGATCATTGTTTTGGCGCCTTTCTCGATGTCGGCAATTCTTTCTCGCATTTGGCGATAAGCAAGCCCGCGGAAGCGGTGTCGGTTCATCACTTTGCACAGCCTCAGCATGACATATGTCAAGAAGGTGGATGTTAGAGCAACTGACTTGGCGGGTTGGCGGGTTGCAAACAAAGGCTAGCAGCTAGGGCTGCACTCCGATTCCAACTCTTTGGTCATTTATTGTTCCATATTTTGGGATGTCATTGGGAATCTCGGGCCGCGGATGCCTCGGACGCCTGACGCCTCGGGTCCCCCATTGCTCATGGAGCATTGTTCGCGGTCGTTGGATGGAGACAAGACCCAGCTGTGAGTGGACGTTGTGTCAGGTTGTATTGGTGAAATTGTATTTACTGTTGCTTTGCTGGACCTGTTGCCGAACAGCGAGTTGTGACTAGCATGTGGACGTTGTCATCTTAGATCGTTTGCGCCGCGAACACAGGACGAGGCACGAATTCGGGTTTTCGAGTCATTCATGCAGACATGCGTGTTTCATGGAACTTGACTGATTGACGTGACGTGAATCGAATTGTGATCGGTTGCTACTCCTTAGAGTTGGCAGGATAAGTCGGATTGTTTTAGCGACCTGCCACCTGCTGTGTCTTATCTTATCGCTTCTGGCGTAGGGCTGGCTGGCTCTCTTGAACTTGCCCATTGCCAAGCATACCCGGTAAAGTACATCAACACCATGGAAGTTGGACGCGGGTGACGATCAGAGGAACATAATATATCGCCTCCGACTCCGACCCCGATACGCACAGCAACATCTATTTGCCTTGCGTCCTTCAAGTTCTAACGCAGGCGCCACTTCCGGGGAGCTAGGGCTGTTTGCCTTTTTTACGTGGTCAGAAGCATTCACTACGGTTGATTGGAGGGTACGTGCATATACTCGGCGGCGCAGCGAAAACATGTCACTTGTATGCTGCGTCCTCTGCGCTGATGAGGGAGATGCTCGTACCTTTTATTAATCATAAGAGAATTTTATTTCCCGAGATCTGGGATCTCGGATCCTGGCACCTGGAATGGTCTATTTTGATGGTACTAATATGTCTCTTCTGGCAAGCTGGTTCTGATTTTGGGATCAGCACCCCACAAATTAGTATGTATTCGATCGAACGACTTGAGGCCATTGACTGGCCACTTGAGGCTCAAATTGTGTGGCGAACCCCACCATGAAATTGATATATCTGATGATTGAATGGATCATGAATCGTCGACCTTTCTAACCTATCAACGTCCGTACTGTTGACAACAACGTCCTTAATCGTTCCGTTTCGAATCAATCTCGCGCAACATGTCGAAATCCAAGAAGGCTGCCAAGAGAAAGCGTGACGAAAAGGCTGAAGTAGCCGGCGCAAAGCGCAAGCGCGACAACCCACTGACCCCGTTATCACCATCCCCCGCCGGCGACGGACGAACAGGCTCGACGCCCGACACTGCCCCTGCCAGCCTCACCACGGTAGTCTCCGAGGAGGAATTGGAACTCACTGTCGAAACATTGCGCACGCTCGCTGAGCATCCGGCCATCATCAAGTCGAAGGGATGCCGCGACTTGAGAGCCGCTGTCTACGACTTTCGTCAGTCATGCAATACCGGCACCAATACAGCCATCGGCGATGCGAACCTTACGGCTAAAATATCTGCGGCGTTGGTCGATGGTAAATACACAGACGCTCTGGTGAACCTGGCTGAGATGCGTATACGGAACGAAGCACCCAAGCTAGGGGCTCTGTGTCGCTGGGTCCGTGATCTGGATGTCACAAGCGGTCTTTCCCTGCGGAAGGAAAGCGATGCCGGAAAGCCAATAATCCCCCGAACTAGCAATCAATTGGAGCTTCTCAGAGTGCTCGATGCGGTTTTGCGGGTGACCGGTACTATGGACAAGTTGCCGGGAATCCTACCTTCCACGCCTACAGAACCAATCGCTCTACAGCCGTTCTGGGACCTTCGAGACACGTCCCGCGCGCCTCTCGCGATCCGAGAGAGCGTCCTCGATGGGTCCATCTTCAAGGATTGTCCAGAGGGCGTCAAGGAGAAATTCCGTATACTCGAGTCGACTTCCGGGCCCAAACGCAAACCGCCGAATCTGCATGATGCAATTCTTTATCTGAGCGAGGACGATGCTGTCCCACTTGCTGCTGCAGGGCCGATGATAACACACCATCATCATCCAGTTGTACCGAACTTGTCGTTGATGAAAGACATGCTTTCGCCAGAGGAGTGTCGATCAATTATCGCATCCACCGAATCGGTCGGCTTTCTCCCAGACGCACCAATCAGAGATGATGGTTCGGAGACGAGCGTATTGGCCCATAATGTTTACTGGATGGTCGATCAGGCCTTCCACGATAAGCTTTGGAGCCGTGTAAAACCCTTTCTGCCATCGCAGATGGATGGGCGCAAGGCACGCAGCATCAACCGTCGTTTCCGTGTCTACCGCTACGTCCCCGGTGCTGAGTATCGCTGCCACTTTGATGGTGCCTGGCCACCCTCCGGCATCAACGCCACGACGGGGAAATACATGTGGGATGCTTCGCCGGCAGATGCGAAACAGTCAAGCCAGTTCACCTTCCTCGTATACCTCAACGACGAATTCGAAGGCGGCGAGACCACGTTTTTCACGCCCAGTCCCGTCGAAGGCGTGATGAACGCCCACCCGGTACGCCCGACCCAAGGAGCAATTGCGCTGTTCCCCCATGGTGAGAGCAAAGGTGCTCTCCTCCACGAAGGAACGGGTGTTCGGTCCGGTGCCAAGTATATTATTCGAACAGATGTCGAGTATGACGTCGATGCTAAATAGGTCCAATAATGCAAACAAGGCTCATTTTCGACCAGATCTACGCTTTGTGGACCTTCTCTTGCCCGGCGCGCGCGGCACTATGATTGCATTCGCGATAACACCAAAACGCAGAGGTTGTTATATGCTCCTCTAAACTACATACGCACTACGGTGCTATACTATACCCATGGATCCTCAAAGCCAAGTCTGTTGTATAAATCTGGGCAAGACCTGTCAACTCAACCGACAACTTCCAATCCGTGACCTCAGGCCTTTTTATTTGACCGTTGGTGCGCTTCATTCAGTGCGTTCTCTCGTTTGAGTCCTCTTACGTACATGTAAACGAGCTTTGACACTTCGATTTGGCAGACGTATCGTCCGAACGCTTGAGGTTTCTGGAACCAGTGTAACAAACATTCGTTTTCGTTTTGCCTTCGGATGCGGAGATGCCCAGGCAGCACACGGCCGAGCTAGGGAATGGGATTGAAAACGACAGCACTTGACATTCGGTCTAGCTCATAGCTTGCTAGAGAATTACGGGGCGGTCTTGACTAGCATTGGCAGTTTATGGATCAGGAACACTCGCTCGCTGGCCCAGAGCCTCATCCATCCCACGACTGCGGTTGACGACTTGGGTCTATATTTGGAGGACCGGCTTGCTAGACGACTATTCTAGTCCAGTTCTAGAAGATACGAGGCCTCTTTAGCCCGATGGTCGTAAGATGCGGCAAATGCAACACGTAAAACCTGACCCCAGAGACCCGCTTCTCGATTCGACAGTGCTGACTTTGTGGGTTCATTTATGCCAGTAGTGCCTCTTGGAAGTTCAGCTAAGATGATCAATTGAGGGGTTCACGCCTGGCATGTAATATGTGAGTGTCATGGTGAGCCTTAAATAGACCGCTGGTGAGAGAGGGTGTGTCTTACATTGTGTGATTCCAAACTTCATTGACCAGCGGGCTACTCTGCAAGCAATCATTCAACATGGCAGCCAAGGGTGTTATCGAACTGCCGCAACTCGGCATCCGCGCGGGCTATGAGCTGTCCAACGGCGGCTATGACTCCAGCAAGCCCACGTGCGTCCTCATCAACTCCATGTGCACGACCGTTTCGCTGTACCGGGAGCAGCTGAGTGACAAGCGCCTCACGAGCGCGGTCAACCTGCTGGCCATCGAGCCCCTCGGACACGGCGCCACGTCGTGCGTCGCCGAGCAGTTCAACTACTGGGACACGGCCAGCATGGCCCTGCAAGTCCTCGACGCGCTCGGGATCCAGAAGTGCTTCGCCCTTGGCACGAGCCAGGGCGGCTGGATCGTGACGCGCATGGCACTGTTGGAACCCACTCGGGTGAGTTTCTGTTATCTACTCCACACGCCTGAATTATGTATATAGACGTGGTACATGTGTGGTGGGGAAGGGGGCCACGATAAGCTAACCTTTGATGCCGCACGCAGATCCAAGGCATCCTGATTCTAGGCTCGTCCATGGATGCCGAGACGGCGCAGTCGCGCGAGGAGGGCTGCTGGGATCCGGCGCCCTTCGTGCGGCCGTTCATCGAGGACCGCTGGTCGTCTCGCGACGGCGCGACGACCCCGTCCTTCGTCGTCGACGACGAGTGGATTGGCTCCATCGCCCACCTGGGCTTCGGCAAGGCGGCGACACCCGAGAACACCGAGTTCTGGACCCAGACGCTGCGAGAGGTTTACAAAGGCGACGAGGGCCGCCGCAAGCTCAAGATGGCCACCATCGCCCTTGTGGAGCGGGACGGACTCGTCTTTCGGTTGCCTTACGTCACGTGTCCTGTTCACTGGCTGCATGTGAGTGTTGGCTTTCTTTCCTCCTCTTGTGTTGCGACAGGCAGGTTTTATCAGAGTTTCTGTGCTGATATGTGTAACCCTCCGGAAAAGGGTACCGATGACCCGGTCTACAGCCTTGAGATTCCCAAGAGGCAGATCAAGATGTTCACGGGGTCCAAGGACGCGAAGCTGGACATGCTCGACGGCGGTGCGCACTTCTTGAATGCGACTCACCCGAAGGAGATGACCGATGCTATCTTGCAGATGGCGGCTAAGTATGGCCAGTAAATTCGCGAGAAACGCTTTCCATGGTTTTGAAATGGTTCGATATCAATACCTGTTTCGGGAAGGTTCAATAGATTCTTTCCCTAGCTTTGTTGATCTCCATGCTGGCGATGGGGTGTGAATATGATCCCATCGAGATGATTGGTGGTAGGAAATACGACATCAATTCTTCACACACGTCGTCGGTAACATCGGTGGCCCACCTGCTTCATGTTTGTGCTAAGTTTTATTGTTTCTCTTCTTGCTCTCCAACTACGTGTGAAAACCATATGACAAGTTTAATGCCGAAAGCAAGGCGTGCCTGGGAAGTACCGGAGCCCGGGGATGCCGGGCACCTCAGATCGGCCTAGGAGGGGAGGGGAAGCGAGTCGTGTACTTACATAATTGACGGACATCTCATCCCCCCACCCCCAATGATCGGAGATAGTCTCTTGAACTTGCCCTCCAGTCTTTCTTCCCCACTGGCCTCCCCTTGTTTCGAAAATGGAGGCGCCAACTGGAAACATCCATTCCCACCAGGAGGTGCAACACTTCATGCGCATTCCGTGGTGCGCGAAGCTCCTGCAGGCCGCTGGCGACCGCGACGTCATCGTGAAGGTCCACCAGAACCGAGTTGTGCAGCCAACAGGGTCGACGCGGTCGAACCAGTTCGTGCGGGAGACGCTCAACACTCCCGACACCATCGCGGCCTGGGTGACGTTCCACGCGAAGCCGGGCCCGCCGCCGCAGTACCGGATCGACGAGGCCATCTCGCTCATAACGCTAAAGCGGGGCGTGGCTGGTTTCCCAGGCTGCTTGCACGGCGGCGCGACGGCGCTGCTCCTCGACGAGGCCACGGGCATGCACGTCGCGGCGCAGCGGGACACCGCCGAGCCCTTCAACATGGGCTTCCGCACCGCATCGCTCAAGGTCACCTACTTGAAGTCCATCCCCGCGCCGGGGACGGTGCTCGTGCGGTCCAAGATCGTCCGCGTCGACGGGCGCAAGAACTATATCGAGGCACAGGTCGAAGACGAACACGGGGAGGCGTTGGCCAAGGGTGAGGTTCTGTACATTGCTATCAAGTCTCAATCACAAATATGAACCGGAACAAACCACGAGTATCCCTTTGACGCATATTGCCTTGCTTCTATTGGAATTCTATGTTTGTTTTTATTCCCTTTCTTCCTGTTCAGTAATCAGGAGTCCAAACATCAAATGGCGCAACACTACTACTACAACTACCGACTATAGCTTTGCACTTTGCTGCAACTGCTTCTGCTTCGCCATCTTGTGCTCCTCCCCCTCAAGATCTCCTCGCTGCCGCCACCAATGACCTTGAGGCGGAGGTCACACTCGACCTGCCCCGTCATGGTCCTGCCGCGCTCGTAGCCGCGCCCGCCATGGATCTGTTGGGACTCGCGGACGGCGCACTCAACGACCTGGGCGCCCTGGATCTTGGGGAGGGTCACGGGGCCGGTGACGTATTTGATCTGCCACCCTTCCGGGGCGGTCTTGGCATGGCATGCGATCTGCTCAAGCCACGCCCAGTTCGCCTCGATGTCGCGCGCCAGGGATAGCAGCTTGAACCGGATCAGCTGGCGCGACGCCAGCGGCTAGCTGAAAGTCTCACGGTCGTGCGCGTGCCGCAGGGCTTCGGACAGGCACACTCGTGCTTTTCGATTGCAGTCTACGGCCAGGATGAAGCGCTCCTTGTTGAAGTTGCGCAGAACTAGGGGAAGCCGCCGTCCTCGGGCCCCGATGCCCCCGACTGCTGATCTCCTGTCGCTGTGCGTACCGCCGTAGTCATGTGCGTCGCCGCCCACGGTGTCCCTGTCACCCACTTCTTCAGGCCGTTGACGATGTATGCCGTCCCGGCGCCCAAGTACGGATGGCACTGACGTCCGATCCCACAGTAGGTTCGGTGATGGTGAGACAGAAGCTAGTGTCTTAAGTGAACAGCCCCGGCAGCCAGCGCCGCTTCTGCTCCTCGGTGCCTGCGAGCACAACGGGGACCGCACCCACGTTGGAGGTGCCGGTGAGCGCGATGGCGACGCAGCTGGGCAGGCGCGCCATCTCGTCCATCAGGATCAGCTCGTGGAACGCGTCGAGCCCCGCGTACGGTATGCCCGCCACCACGCGCAGCCCACGGGCACGATACGCGAGGGGCACATCCAAGAACTCGAGCCCCGGTTGCGCGAACTGCTCTCGGGCCGAGCGGGGCGCCTCGCCGGCCGCTTCCCGCGCCAGCGCGTGCGGGAGCAGGTGCGTGTGGACGAAGTCGCACACGTAGCGGTGGAACCTACGGTGGGAGTTGTTATATAGTAGGGGCTCTCAAGGCCGCAGTGCCACGCCGGCTCAGCCCAACTACATATGCCTCAACTTCATTTTTAGATTGGTGTTCTTTCTTCAACTCTCTTGTGAAACAAACAAGGCGGGAGAGATAAGGGTCTTCTGAAGAAAACCCGGCACATCGCCCATCGGTAACGTACGTGTTGCTTGGTTGAAGCCTCTTGAAAAGAAACCTCACTCCGTTGTTACTTCTATCAACACAGCACATTCTCTGTGATTCTGTGAACTAAGCTTTGTTAATATTCGGTTCCATCCATGCCAGGCTTCATGGTCATACAGGACAAGACGGATCACCCGGATGTATTGTTCAAAACGCTATGTCGCCTTTCCAAGAAGGAACACCCATGGGCGGTATTGTCCGGAACCTCAAACAAAGATATTATGTCCGCAATTGTTTCGCATGGGTACTGTAGGGGTGTCTGGATTCACCGCTTTTCGGACTTCACATTGTGGCAAGGGCTGCTCGTATGGTCATGTGCGATCATTCAACGGCTGACGTTTTGAACTGGACAGCTTCGAGGCTATCTACAAACAATACGCCACTCTGGAATCTGTGATACTTGAAATACACTTGGTATTGATGGGCGTGTTGTGTACAGTGGTCGTATAGCTACTCGTCAAGTCTCTATACCGACGCCAAGTGGCGACTTGACGGTGAAGCTGGTTGGCATGCCACACCCGCTAGATCTATTCGTATAACCTAGACATGGATATTTGTTACATATTGATTGGCAGTCTATAGTTTGATTGACCGTTGACTGATGGACGAAACCCTAAATTTAGGCGTAAAACCTGCAATTACGCAGCTTGACCAGGCTATGTGAGGGATCAAGGTTGGTGTGTCCCTGGCGACTCGGCTTCTTCCTAACACACCTAAGATGTTATTCTGATAAGGAGTAGCACGTGACAGCATCCGGATGAGCGGGAGGCAGCCGATGACTGACCCGAACAGACACGTTAATGAGCCAGGGTCACATGGCCAGACCTGTGAGTCAGCTACGGGAGAAATAAGCTTTTGGGGGCAATGCTACGATACGAACGACTATTCAGACCTCGTCCTTCATTTTCTGTCTCGATTCATTTATGATAAACCAAAGCTCTTATCTATACAGTCGTACTGCGGATGTCCAACACCTCGACCGCCTTGCCGCTGCGCGGGTTGGCCGCCAACTCCCCCGCACTCACAAACCTGACCCCCCAGGCTGGCGATAAGACCCTTGTTGATATGTTCCTTGAACATGGGCCTACCAGCATCCAGGCCCTCACGAATCGCATCCTGCAACGCTAGCCCCTGCTCCTCGCTCGCGGGTGTGTAGGCGACCGCCAGAGTCAGCTTGTCCCTGCGGTCCTCCCTCGACACCACGGCTTGCAGCGCGCCTACCGGCAGCCCCGCCATCGCTGCGGCCACGACTCGGCGCAAATCCAAGAAGTCGACTGAGACTGGGCCCAGGCGGATCGCTGTGCGGTCGCGATCCAGAATGCGGAAGAGGCCCCTCGTCGCATCCACCCATGCAGCGCGATCGCCAGCCGGGTACCGCACAATAGGCATGAGCCGTCGCTCCACGTTGGTCACGATCAGTCGACCCGCCTCCCCGGAGCTCGTGATGGCCTGGCCGTCGCCATCCAGGATCTCCACGACGATGCCGGGGCTGTTGACCTGGTGCAGCCTGGGGTCGTTATTGGCGTTAGTGACGTCGGGGCCAGGCGGCAGGCCGATCACGCCACAGTCCATCGACCCGTAGATCAGCGACTTGACGGCGGCGTTGGGGAACGCTTCTCTCAGAAGTCCGGCCTGGTCGGCGTAAAAGGCTTCTCCTGAGAAGAGCAACAGTCGCACGTAAGGGTGGGTCTTGCCGGCGTCCAGGATCCGCTCGGCAAGCTTCGCCATGGTAGTCACCGTGCCAAGGATCACACTGGCCTCAAACTCCACTATGTGTGCCTCCATGGACTCCAAGCTGACATGGCCCGCTATGGGAATCTGGATAGCCCCAGGCGTCAAGTGATAGACCGACAGGATGTGTAGCAAAAAGCTCCCATAGAGGTCGCCGGCGTAGAAGAGGTTGGCAATCAGGTCACCAGCTTGCACGCCACATCGAGAAAGGCCCTCGGCGAGTTGCTGGCTCACGCGTTCCAGCTCGCCACGGCTGTAGAAAGAGACCTTTGGGCGTGCTGTTGTGCCTGCAGGGCGGTTAGTGATGTTTTGGTCAGTCCGTTGTCACATGGGCTTGGGTCTTCTGCTTGCCTCCTGTCTTGAAGATGATGCCATCGGTCTGTTGAGAAGTCACCACTTTGCTGTTGCGACAGGTGTTGCTTTCCCAGAAACTCGCGTGGTCGACGACGGGAATGTTGCTAAGTGATCTAACACCGCCCCCAATATCGCGCCAGGCATGAGCATAAAAGGGAGAATTGGCTTGGACGAATTCAACAAGCTCGATTATGGCCTGTTCTATCGCAACGCCGTTGGTCTTGGTGGCACACATGGTTGATACTGGTGTAAATTGTGGTAAATTCGTGTTCGAACGAAATATGCGTGATCAGTTCACTCATTTATCGATTTTAAAGTCTTTGTATGCACTATATACGCAGCCGCAACGCACGCTCATCTCCTACGTTCTCGGCATATGGTCCAACGCTGTTTGAATCTAATTTGAGCTCTACGAGATTGTTGACTCTTCATAGGTCACTATCGGATATTCTTTACATCTGTATTATGAGATTGCAAAGCTGAATACTAAGGACACAAAGCCTGGGTCGGTCTTATTCAAGACGTACTGAACTAGGATGATCCTGTGAGTCTATCAAACGCTTGCTTAATGCTAGCACCCTAGCAAGCCTGAAGTTCAGCCAAACGCTTAATACGACGGCCTTTGTTTCTATCGTATGGTCATGGTCACCCCTACACGATTCGTATCCGAGGGGTTGGTAGTGTTCCCCAGCTTTACATCTCATTTCAGTCTTGATTGTGTATTTTGAGTAGAGATAGACTTTAGCAAGTATCCTAGGTTCGTATTGGTTTCACAACTGTTATATCTCTTTTCGGGTTCGAACTCGGATCTTTCCGCGTCCACTTCCCGATAGGCTAGCCTGGGGATCCCAGTCAGCGTTACGTGCCCTCGAGGACGATCATAATCGACATGGTCTCCAATATGGGGAGAACAGTAATGCTCCACCGAGGCCATATAATAAAGTCTAGACCTGTCCATTCAGCTTCGATGTGTAAGCTAGCCCGACTCCTTCTCAAGCATACTCCGATCTTTATCCAATCTAGACTTATTCTCGAAATCATCCTTGATGAGCCATGGTCCACCCAAGGTGCTTAAAGCGTCTAACGCTTGCTCATTTTCCACTAGACTTCATCTAGAACAGTGGGTTATCACTATACCGCCGCCAGGGGACCAGCTCTATATCCACAATAGAATGATAAAGCTAGTCATATAAATGAAGGTGGTGCTTCAAGTATAGGTCTAAACTTTGCCGGAAGTATGATATATGACCTAAACTGATTTCAATGAGCCGCCGTTTCCCCCGTTGCAGGACTCAAAAGTGTCCGGGATCGTCTTCGCGTGGCCCAAACACGAGATTGGCTATACCCACTATCCAACATCAGAAGAATCTTAACATAACCCAGCGGGTTGAACCCTATTTCGAGATGTTGATTCGATAGGGTGCCTCAATACACAACGCCTTCACTGGCGGGCTGGGCGAAGACTGGACAGCGAGCAAAGTACGCCACCTTCTATAATAACCTCTTGTGCTACTACTCCAAGTAGAGTCCCGTCGCCCTTCCTCCTTTAAAGCAGGATAGTAGTAGCTTCAGACTTCACCTGATCCTCCACAACGATCTCTTATTCATTGGCGAATCGCAATGGTCGCGCTGTACATAGCCGTTATCTACCTGACGGTCATCCTCCTCACCGGCCGCCTGGTCCACCAAAAGACCAAAGCCATCAAATCACCGTTGGGTCAGATCCCGGGACCGTGGTATGGCCCTTTGACAACCATCCACTTACGATGGCTCTTCTCAACCGGCGAGATCTGGAAACTGGTTGAACGAAGTCACGCTAAGTATGGCCCAATTGTGCGACTGGGACCTCGCCAGGTCTGGATCTCGGATAAGGTCGCCATGAAGCAGATCCTCGTGAAGAACGACTTGCCAAAGGTGACCATGTATGCTGAGATATCGCGTGACAAATTCAGTCCGGGTCTCTTCGGCGAGATGTAAGCAATCTCTTCCATTTCCCCCATATCTGGATTGTGTCATGGCTCAGACTGGTGTATTTTGGTGTGGGGGTTTCCTTCTTCCAGATAGCTGTTGACTGGTACTGTAGTCGCTATGAGCCTCATAAGCGTCTCAAGCGCTTCTTGTCGCCTGCCTTCACAGTTGCTTACATCGATAACCTGGAAGCATACTTCAAGACCACCATCCGCGACCTGTTGGACAAGTACCAGTCCACGATAGCAGAGGACCCCCTTGCAGCTGCCAAAAATGGAATCACTGTTGATCTGATGGACGATCTGCACAATGTAGCCTTAGATATGTAAGTGACTTCACGAACTCACAGTCTACTCTATCTGTGCTATTTACCGCCAGGAAGGGAGCCGGCTCGCTGACAAGGATGGTCCTCCAGTATGGGCGAATGCTCGTTCGGCAAGGGCTTTGGCCAGACAAACCCCAATACTCTCATCGAGGATGGCGTGGACGAGAAAGTGTGGAAGCAGATTCCCCGCTCCATCTTCGACGGCTTGAGCAAGCGTTATCAGGTGAGGGCGGATCTGGCATGGTACCTTACATGTGCGTCCTACTAACTGGAAGCATTAAGACCGTCTACGTTAAGAAGTTCCTAAGAAAGTTCGGCCTTGATATCGAGTTTGACTGGCCAGCAGAGATGATCACAGTAAGTAGCTGCTCATGTTCTCTCCTCAGCTCATCCGTGGAGCACCTAGCGACTGATCCAATAACCCTCGCGTGTTCTTTAGGCCATCGACGCAGTGGTGAATCGGAGGAAGCGCACGTCTGAGTGCGAGCGTCGAGACCTGCTGCAGCATCTGATCGAGGAGGGCAAGAAGCCCGACACGGGGACGGCAATGACGGCGCGCGACATTGTGGACCAGATGGCCGAGATCCTGTTGGCGGGGTCGGAAACGACCTCGGGCACGCTGGGCTGCTTGTTCCTGGAGCTGGCGCGGACCCCCGCAGCGCGGGCGAGGCTAATGGCGTCCTTGACACCCAAGAGCTTGGCAGCGGCCGGCGACGACGACATCGTCTCGAGCAAGACGGTGCGCACCGACCCCGAATACGAGTACCTGGAGGCCTGCATTAAGGAAAACCTGAGGCTGCATCCCATCGCCTCCGAGATGGGCCGCCGCACCGGCAACCAGTGGATCGAGCTCATGGGCTTTCGCCTGCCGCCGCACACGGTCGTCTCGGCCTCGTACCGAGACCTCCACCGCAACGAAGAGTACTGGCCCGAGGCCCACCGCTTCTGGCCCGAGCGATGGCTACCCGAAGACAAGAGGGATGGCGCCCCTGCCCCAGAGTAGGCCCATTCTGTCTCCCTCTTGAGGACATCTGCTGATAACCATACCACCTCTCTCAGCATGGATGCGTACTACCCCTTTTCTGGTGGCAATCACTCTTGCATTGGAATCAAGTAAGTGGCCTACGTCCGCAAGCCTACCGGCCAAAGACTGAACACAAGCTAATACCACATGTAGCTTTGCCTGGGCGGAAATGCGCATGGTCGCTGCGAACATCCTCTCCAGGTTTGACATCGCCGAAGTGCCCGGCCAAGACATTGACTTTCGACAGTACATCACCATGCAGTTCGCTACGGGCCATTGGAAGGTTATCCTTGAGCCTCGAACGAAGCAATAAGTTGGCTGTCTGCGCGGCATGCCCTAACGAATGCCCCTCCATTGGCGGGCAGCGTGGAGCCCATGATTACACCCAAAAGGGTTTCATATTCTAAATCCGGAGCGACGGGTGACGGGCCCGACCCGAGGTTTGAATGGAGGGGCTGAGGGGCTGAGTTGAGGGGGAGTCGGACGGCGGTCGACTCACTGAGCGGGATGGCAGGGATGCTAAAGAAAGGTGTCCATCCCATCTCATGACGGTTCGAGATCTTCAATTTTAACCTCGTCTTTCGTATTGAACCTTCTTCGGGCCATTGGCGAAACAAAGCTTGAGTCCGAGCCACATTCGTCTCGTTCCCTGCTGCCTGCTTATTAGTCCTCACACCGTGCCCGCCCATCCAGTGTCGTATTTACCCCGCAGCAGCTTAAGCTACTGCTATCATGACTATCACCACTGAAGAAGTCCTCCACCTCCGGCGTTGTATCGCCTTGGCGGCCGAGGCCCTCGATGCCGGTAAGCGACGTTCGGGCTTGATTTCATTACCAATTCAATGTTTCTTTCGGGTAGAAATTGTGAATTGTGACATGACTGCCTACCACAGCCCTCTCTCCAAGAACTAACGCCGATATTTTGATCAGGCGACGCACCCTTCGGGTCTGTCCTCGTGGTCGAGGGCGAGGGCGTCCAGCAGGAGGATCGCAACCGCACCGTGACCCTCGGCGACGCCACCCGTCACCCGGAGTTTGAGTTAGCGCGCTGGGCCGCCACAAACCTGACGGCCGAGCAGCGCTCTCGCGCCACCGTCTACACGTCGGGGGAGCACTGCCCAATGTGTAGCTCCGCGCATGCCTGGGTCGGCCTCGCTCGCATCGTCTATGTGGCGTCGGCGGCGCAGCTGGAAGCCTGGAAGGCCGAGTGGGGGGTCGCTGCCACGCAGGCATCATCAACAGGTACCCCGCCCGTCCAGGTCGCGGCCATCCCGGCGCAACAGGTTGCGCCCGGCGTAGTGGTCGAGGGGCCGGTGGACGAGCTGGTACCCGCGATCCGGGAGCTGCAGCGGAGACATGCTGGGGCTTGAGCTTGTCATGGTACATCCATACAGTCAACGTGGGTGGGCTGATTGGTGTTTGGAGATTTGATTACTTGGCACGTAAACGGAACCAAAAGGGTTGCATGCTTCGTATTGGGCTCAATACCACCTGAGTCGTATGTCAAGTCCAAGCCTGCCATGATTCGTATCAAGTATTAGCCTCATCCTTGGTGGGTGGTGTGAAAATTGGGTTGCTCGCCGCCTGCCTGGTTTCGGCAGATGCATGCCCCGTTGATGCGTGTTAGACCACCCAGACGGCCGGGAATTATGACTCTAAAATGAAAAGAGTTAACCTTGATCAACTAGCATATGAATATCGGATCCGGGGCCCGCGCGAGGATATCTGTCATGATTGTAGGTGGTAGACTGCGTTTGACCGGGAATCATTTCGTTTAGCCTGGCGGATTCGGTTCGCGAGACGGGGCCCGCGGACTTCCTTTGTGCAATGCCTTTCGCCCACCTCACCCTCGTAGACTATCATCCCAAGCTCATATAATGCATCGAGGTAGCCGACTGGGACAGAAAGGGGGAAGAAAAAGAGGAAAAGGTTTCCAGAACATCAATTGCACGAAACCCCAGCCGACACTAGTGATAACTTCAATCAAACCCTCCTCTTAGTCATCGTGGCCAATCCCACACCACCCCATCCATCATGGACACGACAAAGCAGCAAAGGGATATCACACTTGGCTCCGGCGAAGGTATTTCGTTCCGTCCGGTGTCGTTGCTAGATGGGTTGAGCACATACAGCTGATACGAAAAACCTGCAGAGCGTGTCGAGAAGAGCATGGAGGTCTTCGTGCCTGCCTTCGTCGACGATGCCATGTTCAAATACTTCACGTACCACCATTCGCCCGAGAAGCGTAAGGTACTGCTCCGGGTGCTCCTCCACCTGTTTAGCCAGCTCGGCTGCGCCGGTGGCGGAACCCTGCTGGAAGCGGACGGCTGGGGCGCCTGCGCCGTATACCTACCGCCCGGCAAAGCCATTCCTATGCTCACAGCCATATTCCATAGAGGAGTCCTGGCGGCGCTCCTACAGCTTGGCTTTTCTTCATGCAAGGTACGTCGTTGATAACGCTTCCGGGTTTTTGACCCCTCCATCCACTCATCCAGAATGGCGCTCCGGGGGTAGCCAGCTTCGTGTACGCATTGCCGACCATGGATACGAACCTTTGCTAAAATGTAACCCACTGCAGCGCGCATACACGGATTACCTCAAGCTTGTCGACGGGCTGAAGCGGAAACACATGACCGCCGAGGAGAGGAGGAACGGCTACGGCTACCTGGCCGTCATCGGCACGGCGCCGGCACGGCAGGGCCACGGGTTGGGCAGCGTGCTGCTGCGGCGGATGCAAGAAATGGCGGGTGACCGGCCGATTTGGCTAGAGGCCTCGTCCATGGGGTCGCGCCGGCTCTATGAGCGGCACGGTTTCGTCGTCGTCGAGGAGGTCGTGCTAGGCCGGGGGCGTGTGGGTGTCGACGGGCTCACGCCGGCGCAAGGAGGGGGAGAAGAGGCCGTGGGTGTCACGTTCTGGGCCATGGTCTGGAGGCGAGCGGAGAAGGAATTTGCAACAGGCCAATAAGACAGTCGTTGAGGAGGAGTGGGAGTTCCATTGACTGGCTGGTGATATTGTTTATTTAGTTAGCATCGAGGTGTCGCCTGAGGCGCAATGGTTGATAGATTTCGCCGGAGCTTGACCAAGCCACTACACATTCACCGTTGTCGTGGAAAGGCTATATTCGATCTTTCGAGATGCCCTCGCTGTTTCTTGTTCACCTTAAGCTCTGCTCTGCGGGGAGGGTAGGTAGTGTTACAGTCAGGTTAATTGGCCAGTAGCTCCGAAAACACAATGAAAGATTGATGCTGCACTGGAAGTAGTTGGGATGGGTTGAAGAAGGATAGCAGACAATTGAGAATGCTGATAACATTTTTTGAACATAGAGCGCGATAAACCATTAAATTCTCAACCAATCCAATGCCACTCGATCTTCAGATCGGACCATCCTCCGTGGCGCAATTGGCTAGCGCGTTCGACTGTTATGATTGCAATCGAGAGGTTCACAGTTCAAGCCTGTGCGGGGGAGTTTCACTTTTTGCATGTTCTGCTTACCAAACCAAAGACGATGCAAGTCGATATTGTATTTCTTCTTCTACTTTTTTTGATGCCTGTGTACATGCGATTCCAGCTATGGCATGGCGGCGACGATGGATTATTGTACTTTTGCCTATCGAATCTTGATCTCGAAGTCGGAGCTCTGTGTGGCGGGGGTATGTAAGTAAGATGGCGGCAGGCACCTAAGGCCGCTTCTACCAACCAAAATGAAATTAGCTAGCTCTCACCTAGGCAGAACTCAAAACGGCAAAGCATCCTGCACCATTCCACTTGTTCGTGAAATCACTGAATGGAATTCAGTAGGTTCGCCAGCATGGCCTGTTCTAGAATTCACCAGTAGTCTTTTTCTTCGTAAGCCGTCCTGGCCAATCAGCGTTGAAGGAGGCGTGCCGGGCGGCTTCCAAATTGGGCAGTGTTACATTCAATACCTGTTTGATGGGCCCACGCTTTCGAGACGCCCATGCAATTGTGCCCGCCACGTACCCTGGCCGATACCACAAGTGGTAGGGACTTGCTGATTAGAACCACTCTCCAACCTAGTACTGCAAGTATTCAAATTCTCTCCCGAGTCAAACGTGCATTACTTGACGCGGCTTTTATGAAAACTGCTGGATGAATGACGTCATGTCCCTTGGGTTGCTGGTTATCGTGGGATTCAGCTCCTTTCTCCTCGGGCTTTGCTTGCAATAGTATTTGCGGTGAAAAACTCTACAGAGCCAGGGTCTGTTGTCCTATATATTCAAATACTCTACTTACAGTTCACAACCATCATCTCATCGTATTGGATCTAGCCTTCACATTGGTCGCAGTTCTTCAACACACACACACACGCATACAAGAAGCATCTCGATATTACTCTAGTCTAATATCGTAGCCATCTGCCCTCAATGGACCCATCCGAAATGGAAAAGCTGCTGTACGATGATCCAACTCACTACCCGGATAGCTGTGGTGTCATGGACACGCACACGGCTGTTTGCAATCTTGATCAGCAAATCATACTCAACGACATGATCCTCGCCGCTAACGGCGTCATGCCCTACCCATTTCAGCAGTCTGACCCGTCCCTCCAACAAAACAACCCTCCGCCCCTGATGGTATGTAAACGTCTACCTCCCCCGAAAGCTCGGTCGTCTCCCCTTCAGGCCGCCAACATGTGTAGTGTAAGCGCTAAGCGCCAGAGTGAAGTTTGATGATAGCAGCTGGCAATTCTGCCAAAATGGACTCGGGACCCCACCATCGGCGGCAACTGCAGCCGCAAACGAAACTCTCTGCCCGCCACAAATGGCCGCCGCCGACGCCGACGTCTCAAATATGATGACGGAATCTATGTTGTGCGATGGATCCAGAGCGCAGCCACCGTTGCGAGAGACCAGGCGAAGCGGTGGCCATCCGCCGCTCTACGGATCTGCGAGGGAAGGGGGAGACGGAACAGCCTCATCATCTACTGGCAGCTCCAACGAGAATGTCTTGGCGTCGTCGTCAACAACATGCTCTTCCCACGGCGAATGGGGCTCACCGCCAGTGGCGGGGTTGGCGAGGAACCGACGGCGGTACTCGACGACGCAGCAGAAGAAACTGCATTACCACCACATTCAGCAGCAACATCATCAACAAAGGTTGGCCGATGCGAAAACAGCCGTGGCCGTCGCTCATCAAGCCGCGATGGAGGACGCTGCGGAGGCGGCCAGAACGGCCACGTCGCAACCGGAACGCGACAGCGACCTGACGCAGCGGGACATGCACTCGGCCATGAAGGAGCTGGCCGAGATGGGGAGTCACTTGCGGAACGTCGCGCATCAGCAGCGAATGATGGTAGACGACACCCTCCAAGAATGGACGGGGACGGAAACAGGGGTCGGGATGGGGTGCGGGAGTGCTAGGGTATGATAGAGGGCAGGCATTGTCGAGTAGAAAACTTCTTTTTGGGCTACGACGGAGTTTACATGGCGTTACTGTCTTGGGTTATTATACCCTCAGCTTCGGCGAAGCAGACGCCTCAATGCATCATTTTTGTACAAACCATTATTATATGTGCTATGAAGCGACACGATTCCACGTGACGCATTATTAAATCGAGATCTCTTCGACGAGGAGAGGACGCAAATGACTCCTGTTGAACGGTGGTGGGTGGGGTCCAACTTGTGACGCTGCCGCTAGCCGCCCGACCTTTTCAGCTTCTATGCTCCTCGGGATTCGGAAATAACTAGACTCACCGTCTGAGATCGCTCTAGTCCTGAAGAAACATAATCGACCCAAAATGGAAAGTACAGGGGTCGATCAGGGTCCTGAGCCCTTTCCCCGGACGCTAGACCGCAAGAAGGGTCCCTGTTCCTTGGGCCCCGCTTGCCGCTCTTGCACTTTTCCTGCCGCATTACTGACGTCACTGTCACTATGGAGGGGCTACTTTGCAAAACACATTTCCCAGTTTCTTCAAATCCCATCAGCATTATGCATCGTGACGGGGTGCAACCCTCGTTCAAGAAAAACCTGCAGTGAAATAACCCCCAGCACGATTACAGAATTGCCATGCTGTGATAGT
The DNA here is from genome assembly GCF_038363985.1 of Apiospora kogelbergensis. Classification (NCBI taxonomy): domain Eukaryota; kingdom Fungi; phylum Ascomycota; class Sordariomycetes; order Amphisphaeriales; family Apiosporaceae; genus Apiospora; species Apiospora kogelbergensis. Next base: position 4,770,685 of record NW_027117422.1, read on the forward strand.
AGTAGTCATGGGAAAAAGTATTGGGACGATCTTGCCCCCACCCCAGCCCGAAGCGTTATGGGCGGACTTCTGGGCGGACCACCGGGTTTTATATACTTTGCAGTTCCTGCCTTCTCTTCGTTTCCCCAAATCGGCGATCCCACCATTAATCAATCCTCAGTCTGCCATACCACCATACCACCACCATACCTACGCCATTGTACATCCAATCCCTAGACTACCCTGCAACTCTCCGGGGCACTACCCACCATCCAAACCCAGTGCCATGGCGCCATGCAGCGAATCATCGAGCGGCTGGGCGATCGCATCTCCGCCCCGGAATCCCGATCTGTCGGGCGGCCGATCCTCCCCGCTCGACTTCAATCCCGACATCAAGTCGGCCGACGCCGCTCTCCAGCGGATAAGTCGGGCTGCTAACGGAGAAGGCGGCACCAAGTACACTCGCGAGGACATAGTCGACTGTTTCGAGAGAGTAAGTAATACAACCTTGATATACAGCCCCCTGGTTCCAACCATCATCAAACCTTTCCATTTCCTAATCCATCCCCGCGTGGCGTTGTAGATTCACCGTGCGGCTGAGCACCTTGTCGATGGCGTAGAGCATGAGCGGGACCAGCTTGATGTTCGGAGCGAACCGGACCTCTGCAGCAGCCATAACCGGGAACAGATGCAGGATGACTTGGACCTCGTGGCTATGATCAATGTGTCGCAAGACATCTTGCGGACACTGCGATATGTCCAAGACAGCAACAGCAACAGCCGACAACAACATCAAGAGAGGAACAACCACCACCACCGCCGTCACAGTCGAAATAAGCATCGGGACAAGTCACCCGTATCGCCCCGGCAGAACATAGCTAGAGGGCAGAAGCGAAAACGGGAACAGGAGCAGCAGGGCGCGAGCCACAAGAAGGTATGTGGACTGACCAAAGCCCACAAGAGGAGACAGTTCATGTAGTATGGTTTTGCTCACTTCCCAAACAAAATAGATTCACCATACCCAGCCGACATACTGCCGACATTGCAGTTGTACCGGAACCGTCAAATGGCGGTCCGGCCCCGATGGGCTGAAGACACTATGCAACGTATGTGGCTTATTGTATGCGAAACGCCTCCGGAGGCACCATGAGATGCACTAGGGCATCTGCCTTTGTCGTTGGATTTCAGGTGAGAGTGTGATAATGAGGCGTTGTTAGCACCGGATTGGTTTAGCAAGCGTAATTGGTTCTTGTCACTTAATTGCAATCAATATGAACCGTGATTGCTACTATTAACTATGGTTTCTCCTTCAGGACGTTGGGTCTCTATGAACAGATGTGAGTATCCACGTAGACGGCCGCCGCCCCGTGACTCACGTCTTTGGTGAGTCGATGAACAAGATGAGACATACATACAGATGCGTGTCTTCTGCAGCTTTGTCACCTGCTAGGGTTCATCAGTCGTTACAAGCGTCTGTTTAGGTTATGCAGTGGCGGCTGTGAAATGCCTGCAGCGAAAAAAGGAGATGGAGCTCCGACAGCAAATTGAACCAAGGCAAAAGAGAACACAAGGTTCCCCAGTCACCAGCGGGTAGAAATCGGTGATTGGCTCGATTGGCCCCTGGACTTCCAACCCCTGAGGACTTAGTCTGGAGCGCCACAAGTGGCAGAGATCCAGACTGCCAGATGAGCGGCCGCATGTTGCAGATCGCAAATGGGCGAGATGGCTAATGGGCAATGGGCAATGGGCAATGGGCTTTTGGACATTTGGCAGCTTGCAGCTAGGCAGTAGCAGCGTCAAGTGTGGCGAATTTGTGGTGCAAAAGCTCCGGCCACTCGCTGATTGGTGTCTCTGTGCGCTGTTTCTCCTGCCCCTCGTTGAAATGCCGGATGACTGCAGCCGATCGCTCTTAACACCAACACCAACACCAACACCAACAGCGGCCTTTGTACATGCACGTCGTTTGTGTTTGTTAGTGCAATGTGGGGCGTTTGCCACCGTGGGCAGAAACGGGGGAGCAAGACCCCTTCATATAATCTGGCCAGTCACTGGCTCCCGATCCCCAGGAACAAAAGTCGTTCTCGAGATCGAGACTAAATCAGCCTGCTACCTACACACTATCATCTCTCGTGTGCATGTACGTGCCCGTCACAATGGCCTCAATACACCAACAGCACCATGGCAATCTCGTCGGAACTGCCATCGACCTGTCTACCATCACCAACAACCCGATACTACTCGGGGGCCGGTGCGGCATCTTGGGCATGGATATGTCTATTCATCTTTCGAGAAAGTAAGTCCTTCGCCACCTCGACGATCCCTCCCCCTACATATCAACACCACAGATAGCTAACTGAATTGGATGTACAGGTCCATGAAGACGCCCAAGCACTCCTGGGATTGATCCAACAGACGCGGGAGGGGCAGGATGGCAGCAAACATCGTGCCGGTGCACTGCCCAGCGACGGGGACTTGGCTGCCTTGACCTTCACCGCCCAGGGCCTCGCCAACAAGCTGCAGTCCATCCGCAACCACCGACACAAGACGAGGAGGACTCGAAACCGGCTTCACACCTCTGCGCAATGTGTTCTGCATCGCCCGGGAAGTGAGAATGGCGGCGGAGAACGGGTTTCCGAGCCTACCACATCGTCGGCATCAACATCAGCAGCAACTTCTCGTCCAGCGCCTCGCCGCCACAGTCCATGCAATGATTGCAATCGAACTAAGACTCCCGAGTGGCGCGCCGGCCCGACTGGCCCCGAAGCTCTCTGCAATGTATGCGGATTGCTGTACGCGAAGCGGATGCTGCGAATGCAGGGTTTATAATAATGTTTAATATGCCAACACAAGGGGGTTCCCCTCATCAACGAACACGCCACATACACACAAGCAACGGAGCAGCCAACATGGGCCGCCGCAGTCACACATGTAACCGTAGATCGAGAAGCAAAAGGAACACGTCTTCTTGCTCGGTTGCATATTTTCATACCAGTGTCAACATCCCACACGAAAAGAAGAACATCGCGGTAGCAGACGTTCGACGACAAAACAGATGGCTTCTAGGCCCCGGATCTCGCCCCTGGGTATCGTCAAGCCGACGCTCCTTTACCGAGCATACATCCTTTTTTTCCTTGTGGAAGAGCCGAGGGTGGCGGCGGAGGCGACGGTTATGAACGGCTGACAAGGAGGGAGCGGCCACAACCACGTGGCCCTAGATGGGACGACTAGAGAACTCAGAGCGATGCGGACACGAAGCAACTCAACAAAGTTCAGGCTGAACACTACAGGAGCGGCCGTCTTCGAAACCGCTGGTTTTCTTATAAATGGAGGAGTTCGGGTGGAACAAAGAAACCGATGGCGTTTGCCCCTTGGTTGGCCCCAGGTAACCTACAAGGGTTGCGGGCAGACGGCGCGTCCGGCTCGGACACGTTGGGCGCCCAACGGTGGCGTGATGCGCATGTCAGCAGCACCCAAACAGCAACATGGTTAAATATGATGTTGCTTTGGAATCCAGGGGATCGGTGTTTTCTACTAATTAGCATGGCACCCGGAGGGTGATTGATCGGATGACGAATGCCCACATCTCAAACTCGCGAGACTGATGAATTAAGTTTCCCATGTGACTTCGAAGAAATTCAACTTCCTGGTGATCCGGACCGTACCATCGTGAAGTCAGTGAGTGGCATGCTCGGCCAACTGGGATTGGTTTGAAGTAGTAATCCTACTCATACTCCCGGTCGCTCCAAGCTGTAGACCCCGAAAACAAGAAAACCTTGGTTTCTGAGATGCGGTGATACGACGACGTATGCGGGGGCCGGTAGACGATTGATCGATCGAGTTAGAGCCATATGCATCCCAGAACTGAAACGCCACACAGCTCGCCTCTCGTACTGAAGCAGCGAAACCCCATGGCGTGTGTATCCATGCATCATCGACATCCTCCACTGGTAAAGAATTGTGATTGCTTCACCACCAAGAAAAAGGAACCATGGCAGCGCGAACAGCCCGTAGTCTCACCCCCGCACCCCCGCCCATTCTCGGCCCCGTCCTAGTCACCGGCGGCTGCGGCTTCCTGGGCTACCACCTAGTCGCCCACCTGCTTGCCGACCCGGAGCGCGGCAGCGGGCGCGTGTACGTGCTGGACCGCCACGTAGCCAACAGCGAAAACAGACACGCCGGCGACGACGGCAACGTCACGTACATAGAGGGCTCCGTCACCGACGCCGCGCTCGTCGCCTCCGTTCTCCAGGAGACGCGCCCACGCGTCATCTTCCACGCCGCGTCGCCCCCGGCCTCACTTCCGCCGCCGCGCTGGCCCGAGTTCGAGGCCACCAACGTGACCGGGACCGCCATCTTGCTGGCGGCGGCCGCGGCGTCGGAGACCGTACGGGCCTTCGTCTACACATCCAGCGCCGACGTCTACGCGGACCCGCCACACCACAACGTCACCGAGACCCATCCCCTGGTGGCCGCCTCGGAGTACCGTGCTCGCCGCGGCGTCGGCGTCACCGAGTACATGCGGACCAAAGCCGCGGGCCAGCGCCTCGTCCTCGCGGCAAACACCCCCGCCCTCCGCACGTGCGCCCTGCTGCCGGCCCACATGTACGGCGAACGGTCCTCGCAGGGCCTGCGCGAGATCCTGGACCTGTGCGACGACGGCGGCGACGGAAGGGGCTGGTGGCCGCGTCCGCCGCTGGTCCAGCTCGGCGCCGGCAACAACCTGATGGACGTGGCGTCGGCGGCCAATGTGGCCCAGGCCCACATCCTCGCCGCCAAGGCGCTCGTCGAACCCGACCGCACCCGCGGTGTCGTGGCGGGGCAGAGCTTCAATGTCACGGACGGACGGCCGGTGGCGTTCTGGAACGAGCACGTGCGGGCCGTGTGGAAGGAGGCGCGAGGGGGCGGCGAACCCGGGCTCGGGAATGTCATCGTGGTGCCCGCGTGGGTGTATGTGGCGATCGCTTGGGTGGTGAGGACGCTCTTCTGGGTGCTGACGTTGGGGACGGTGTTGGCACCCGCGGCGTTCTCAGAGCAAGCGATTCTGTATTCTCTTGGGGAGCATACATATAGTGTCGACAAGCTGCGGGACAGATTAGGCTTCGAACCGGTACAAGACCACGATGAGATCATGAGACAGACGGTGCGATGGGAGTTGGATCGTCGGCAACGATGCTTGGAGGAGGCGCGGAAAGCAATATAAGGACCATTGTTACATGAACTAAAGTCGTAGCAAATTTGAATATGAAGTAAATATGTAATATTACTTTGTTCGTCATTCATATGCTCGTATATGTATATATATCCGATAAACATGTTTCTTCTACCCACCTACCTTCACGGCGCCGGCAACGCCTTACGGAGCGGCCGCATCCTCGACCGCATCTCGAAATCCTCCTCGCGCTCCAGTTCTTCGACAGTGTGGTCCCGCCCCACGTGGTTGATCAGCTGGTCGACCGTCGGGCAGATGACGTCCTTATCGCGGAAGCGGCTGCACAGCACGCACGCGAATTCGCCGTCGGGCGTGTGGCACTTGACGGCGAAGCGCTGCCCGATGTGGAACTCGCGCTCGTCCAGCACCACCTCGGTGCTGCTGCCCCTGCGGCCCTCTCGCGTCCTCCCCCGGGCCCGCTTCTCGATCTCCCAGAAGTCGTCCGACTCGGCGTGCAGCCGGACCCCGCACGCCGGGCAGCGGCAATCCCCGCCGGGCGCGAAGGACCGAGCGAGCGGCTTGTTGCGCACGTATTGCAGGTCGAGGCTGTATCGGCAGTAGAGTGGGGCGGGTTCGGTGAGGGTTGTCGAGGCGCGTCTCGGAGAGGCAAATTGCACAGCGGGCGGGGGGTTCGGAACGGACGGCGGCGCCTCGATGGCTAAAGTTTGCCTCTGGCGTTGCTGGCGCAGCGCGTCGAGGGAGCCATCGCGTGCTGCATTGGATGCGGCAATCAGCTTGCTCATGTCGGCGTTGTCGAGCTGGCGGCCGTTGGCGAGAGCGTCTTGCAGGACGTTTATGACAGTCTGCTGCAGCGCGATGACCTGGGCCTGCAGTCGGTTCTCGGTGACGGTGTCGCCAATGGCGAAGCGGCGTCCGAGGCGCTCGTAACCCTCGTCGAATTCGCGGCCGATTAGTGCGCCGGAGCGCTCGAGGGCATAGGCTACTTCATCTTCGCGTCGCCATCGCGGCGGGGAGCGGTGGCGGCTGCTGCTATGGCGGTTGCCGCTACAGCACCTTTGCTGTGGCTGTTGTTGTTGTGGCTGCTGGTACTGGCTCTGGTTTTGTTGGTCTTGGTTTCGGTTGTTCTGTTGCTTTTCGGCGTCCTCGACCTGCTTGCGCAGCTGCTTGATCTCCTTGTCCTGCTCCGTGTCGCGCTTCGTCTGCTGCCGCTTGTCCTTGACGCGGTCCCAGAGACCAATGGAGGAGGTGAAGGTGCCGATGAGAGTCGAGCAGAGGGTGGCAATGATGAATGTTTTCTTGAGGTTCTTCTCCTCAATCATGCTAGCGTAATTCATCTTGGCGGTTGATTCGCGAGGACCCGGTCGACGGGTCGTCCCTTGTCGCTAAGGCACTAGAACTGGTCGGTTGGAAGGTTATTGGGATGGAAATCCTCGGGACGAAAGTGGCTCGAGATCAGTTCGCAGAGAAAAGTATTCGGCGCGTCGCACGACGAGGAAGTAGGATGCAAGCCAGTCAGGCTTCAGAGTCGTCGGGATGCATGCGCAGTCACTCCCCTTGGAAACCTGTTCAGGACGGCCTTCGTATACATTCTTCTTGCTCAGTTTGAGTTTCACTGTCGGCTGCAGCAGACCGGAGAAGAAAGGCGAAGGAAAGCGAAAAGCGAAAAGCCGACGAGAGTCTTCTCCTCCCCCAGTCCCCCCTACCAATGTGTGGCCGTAGATGCCCGAAAGCCCACATCACACCACATACCTTGCTACCGCACCTTCTTTGCTCTGCTGCGAAGAAGTTAAAGCGTGACGTCAGACCTGTTGGTCGGTGAGAAGCTAAAACCCGCACCAGAGAACTGCGGCGGGGGGAATCGGCCATCGTGGACACCCTCCATCACACGATAGCTGAGCCGCCACTATGTGTACAGCACACCGAAGGCCTGGTGCCTGGTTTTCGAGTGTCAAGTTCGATGCCCAACTTGCAATGGTGAGGCGCTGGGCGATCCAAATTTGTCCTTTGGCTTTTCCTTTTTCCCAGCTGAGCGAGGGTCTTGGGGTCTGCTCCCGACTGTACCTGATGCCAAGGCCTTATCCCTGCATGTTCTGCATACGCGAGAACCCAAATCCGGGGTTTCTTTTGACGGCCTTCGACAAGCATATTGACGAAGAATTTCATCGTAGAGAGATGCATCATTGATTAGCTTGAGTCGCATGACCTAGAACCGGCCGTTTCCCCCGCATCTATGGCGTTGCTTCAGTGTTTGCTTGGACCGGGTTTTGAAACATACGTTATCTCGGGCTTGCAGATAGGCCACGACGGCCTTATCAGGGGTTCTTCGTCTTGGAGAGGCGGCTGTCGAACAAGCTGCCATAGCCGGATGATGTCTGCGTCTAACACACGCCATATTTCGTAATGGGAAGAAAGGCGATAATGCTCTCGTTGGTGGCTTTTTCATCGGGTTTCGCCTTGGGACCCAGAAAACAGGGTATCGGGCCTGATGGGTTCCGTACGCTTGCTTGTGTAGCATTGGGCAGCGACGCAACCAGTAGAGAACACTCTGAGTGTCGCTTCTCCCGTATGATCCAAGATACCCGATAATGGTGGAACGCGTCGGAACGAGATCCATGTTAAGTAGGCCTCCAGGCAGGAAGTCCAAAATGGATCAAGTTCCTGCCGTGGGCTTGGACAACCTACCACAGGTACCACTTCTGCACTCGCAGCATAAACAACAGGAAGCCAAGGAAACAGGCATCGCGGGGAGGAAAGAAAAAGTAAAAACAAGCCTGGATGATAAGCAAAAGTTTTCGCTAGCATCTCTTGGTTTCGATCCAAGGACCTCCGGGTTATGAGCCCGGCGCGCTTCCCCTGCGCCAAGATGCTTTCTCAGCGCATGATCCAGAAGCCTGGATCCTACACCCAGCCGTCGGCGGCCATACCATTAGACCAAGTTGCAATGGTTAGTCATGGTGGTTGACGAAAAGCCAATCTATCGTTTATCATATCCCAGCTTATTGCTTATGGACAGCGCTTTGGGGGAGAAGGGGTCGAAACCCCTTGAGCCTTCCAACACCGAGTGCATCGTAGGAGGAGGACTCAGTGGCTCTCTATTTTATTAATAGCTCTTTTTCGTTGATTGAAGCGTGATAAGCGAAGCGATGGCAGTATGACCTGTGAAATAGTAAAACTATCAGGGTTCGTTCACTCCCTGGAACGAACAAGGAGTGACCAATGAGTGAAAGCAACGGCGCCGTTCGAGACTACTCGCTTTCCAAGCGAACCACATTGCTAGATATCTCAATCCTGCCAGCTCATTCTTTTCTCTCGAAAGAGACTGACCATACCCATTGGCAAAAGACCCGGGTCCACCAGACGCAAGCCGCCGAACCTCGCTATGACTTCTGGACCGTAGAGCGTCACAACCCAGCGCCAGTACGGCTCCATACTATGCCACTCGCTCTTAATCCCGCGCAGAGTGTCAGCATGATGGCTCCCAGCGAGCGCTGAGAGACCGCTGGCCACTCCGACATCAGTCTCGATTCCACCCCGGTCGTCCGGCCTCTCCAGTAGCTTGCGGTAGACGTCAACCAGCTCTTTATCGTACTCGCACCAAATCTCCTCGCGAAAACGACCGAATTCCTCGAGGCTGAAGAAATTGTCAGCCTCCCCAGGTCCGTTGGGTACCCAATGGTTTTGGGAGTGGTCTGATTCCTCAAAGTGCTGCTTGGCCTTGTGATATGCCTCGATCTCAGCTTGCTTGAACTCATCCAATAGCGAGAACGGGTCGGCCAAGATGGAATTGCGTATTTGGAGTATCGGAATGAACGGCGATCGCAGGTCCAGTCCACCCAGTTCGACGGGAAAGAACATGAAGGCATCTGGAATATCCTCGACTCCATACCGTCGATGGAGGAGGGCTTTCAAATACTCAACCACACTATTAGCTCCCAACTCGCTGCCCTCCGTGCCAGGGACTGCGCCAGTTCGGAAAACCTCGCGCTGGATGCGAGAATGGGTTTCAAGCATAGCATCCACGTGAGACCGCCCAAAACAATTTGCAGCCTCCCCAAAATTGGAAGTAAAGAAAGTGTTCGCGTAGCTGTTCCATGCTTGAATGAAGGAGAATACCGTCTTCTGTTTACTCTTCAGCTGTCGCTGAAGTTCTTCAACATGTGAGTCAACCAGCGCCTGGTTGATCTCGAAGCGTCCAGTCTGGGGCGACAGTCGTAAAAACCCCCATTGAATATCTCCTTTTGGCAAATCGCTGTGGATCGCCGGAGTGACATCGGGGTTGCCCGAGATGCGAATGCAACCAGTCTTAGCTGTGTCTAGTCGGGTACCCGTCACGGCTGCGAATCTCTGCATGGTCGCCCATGCCTTCGTAGCAGCATCGTGAGAAGCGCTCCAGAACCAGGCGTCGTCGTACAGGCGGTACAGAAGGCTCCCACCAGTCGACTGATTCGTGGCGAAATCCAAGCAAAAGAAAACCACTTCACCAAACACGTCACTCAAGATGTGAGAGGTAGGTGTCCCGCGACGGCGAGTTCGGATAGGTGTATCTGCAGGATCGTCTGCAAACTTCAACGGTACCTCGAGGAACTTGTTGAAAAATTGCAACCAAGTCTCGGAGACGCCGAAAAAGGAGAGGATGGCATGGATGGTGGTGTGGGGAGAAGACTATCCCAGCGATCGAACGAAGAGTGGAGCGCAGTGAAGTCATTATGAATCCTGGAACAGATCACGGCCTCTGTTGACAGAATCTGAAGGAGCCGCTGTTTGACTTGCATTGGGTTCTTCTTTGCGGAATCGGACTCTCTATCCGACTCTGTCTCCGAATGTTCGGGCCCCGGGCGAAAGGAAGGAGAGCGCGCTGCCGCTCTGACCGAGCGCATCTTACGCTTCCGGGGTTGTGGTACGCATTGCGGTACACTTAGTGCCATCGGTGAGCTATGTATGCGATATTGATTAGTAACCATTCTTGAGAGGCGCATTGAGCACAATTTACCATGCTGAGTATCCTGCCATTTCGAACTGTGGACTAGTCGGGATTAATACTTCTTCTTGTCCGTCCAGAATCTCTACCTGTTGAGATTCCTTGTCGAGTAGTCGCGCCATAAAGTAGTCTTTGCGATGCGTACTGCGACGGACGTGCTGGACACTATCGGTCTGCCAACCTGAGACGATGTCGTTGCGGAGATAGTACTCTCGCCGCAGTTTTTCGAGTTCAGGGATTGGTTGACGCACATCCAACCAAGGACCTCCCATCTTACGGAAGCTCTTGAAGGCACGTTTGAAAAAAACGGACCACTTCACGCCAATGTATTGAAGGAAAATGGATTGCAAAAGTTCCTCTTCCATGTGGACGTTGTAGACACCACTGATCTTCCGGCGTTGCTCGAGTGGCACGTTGTCGCCCCATGACCAGCTGTCCAGGGCCGAGATTCTCATGTTGAGGACATCGGCAATCTCCCCGAGTATGATGTCGTTCTTTATGAAGTCGCGAAGGGCCTCACGTTTCTCATTGGACAAGCGATCCGACGCCAATAAGCCTTCAATGACCCATTTTAGGGTGTATGCACTGAACTGATTGGGTTCAGCAAGCTTGGCCTCAAAGTCCTGAATGCTCTTGGCCAAAATGTTCCGAGCTTTGGCCTTTTTCGAGCTATCGGTGGGCTCATCGACAAATAGTTCCTTGAGAAAACGGCCAAGATTGGCCTCGTCCACTTGTGCAGGCACGAAGACATCCTGTTCCCATTGCTGTTTTGCCTCGAGCTTTCTAGCACTCTCGATCGTCTCGAAGGGCTCCGTCATCTCTTCGTCGCCCCCTTCTTCGACTTCAGTTGGGCCAGACGGTGCTTCCGGCGCCAGGGATTCTGTTACCAGCTGGGCGTAAAGAGAGGCATAAGCATACTTGAGAGACATGGTATCTAGATGTCCAAGAAGAGAAGCTTCCCATTTCTCCAACGTCTTGACGGAGACAGACGGGTCGTAACGAGCTTGCGCAATGAACGAGTCCAGATTCTTCAGCTCAACCTCGAGGCTTGTGCGTGTGGAGACAGGCTCGGCAACATTCCCCGAGCTGTCCAACTTGATGGCATAGCATGACTTGACGCCATCGCTCAGGGTGATCAGTCGCTTGATCTTGTCATGGCCGTCCAAGGAAGAAAGGATGGTTGACTTCTTGGCCTCAAAGGCGGCGCGGCGCTTGGACAGTTCCTGCAACTTGGTGTTTGTGATCTCCTTCAGCGTCTCGGAGAAGACACTTCCACTGGTCGAGGCCATGGTAGGCTAAGCAAGATGGTAGCGACAGAGAATCCAACGTTGTACGAACAAGAATAGTGTAGATGCCAGATTGGAGGGGCCTGGGTCTGGGGCTTGGGTCTGGGGCCTGGTGGATACTTAAATGCACCCAGACTGGCTGGAGTGCAGTAGCCCCGGCTCCGAGGTGTGACCTGTTGCCTAAACTTGTGGTTCGTGCTCCGTTGCACTTCCTCTTGATGCAACAACTGCATCGGGAGACGTGAATATACCAGGTCGTTGGTACGATAGATTGGCAAACAATACGCTCCTTGCCTAGCCTCGAATTGTTTCCAACGCCAAGCATGACGTGGTTAAAGTCAAGAAATGTCCATTTGTATCGTGGGTTTGAACTGACATAGCCTGTCCCTGTTTTTCACATGACTCCCTGCCTTAACCCTATCATAATCAGTTCTAGAAGATGAAGTCCTCGTCATATTACCGTCCCTTCTGGCTCCCTGCTTCCCTCATTCCCATTGGGCCTTGGTGGCCTTGCACATATTGGAAACTACTTGCAGATAGAGTTCCAGGCGCCGACCATGGCCTGCTCGTCTGCCACAAAGGTGTCCGGATTCATCCTGGCAGGTTGTCAATGAGTGAACACGCGCTCATCCGAACAGCACGATCCTCCTAGAAAGAATGACTTACAAGTCGTCGTAACACGTGCATAGTGAGCCCTCATTGTTGTTGGCACCCGCTATTACAAACGAAGCAAGCGTCGATCAGCATGGTCGATCAGACAATCATGGTCTATAAAGGAAAGAGGGCCATGACTTACCATACTTTACGAAGAAGCTCGAGCCTCCGAAGGAGTTGCACTTGAACTGGCACTTGAATTGCGCGTAGGCGAAGCCGGTCTCGAGGGGAAGTGGGACGTCATAGGTCTAGCGAATCGAGTTGATCGCAGTCAGTTCGTTCTTCGTGCTTTGCAGCGCCGATGTGTAAGTATCTGATCATTGCACTCACGTATGTTCCCAGGACATGGCTGCCGGCCCATTCCGAGTCGGGCTTGTATGCTTGGCCCGCGAACTGCGTCGGGGTGGCGTGAGAGTAGCCGTTGATCGGATACCCGGCCGTCGTCAGGGGCGATCCGGTCGTGCAGGGTGTCTCTTTAGGAACGAGCGCCGGTGTTGCTGCCGCAGACATAGCCAATGTGGCAGCGATGATGATATCGAAGGTCTTCATGTTGTAATTCGTGAGTGCCTGTGTGTATGTATGCCTCTGTTAGAGCAAGCTCGTAGAGTGGTTGCAGTACCAAAGCGGAAAGTGGGAAGATTGCTGCCCAGGGCCGATCTGGAGGAACCCGAGTTGTTTGTAGTCAGAATAAAGATGCGACGCTCAGGTTGCAGTGGAAGTTGTCGCGCGCGAGATTGAGTAGCCCCGCGTCAAACGTTGAAGCTTTTCGTAAAGGCTTTGAGTTACGTCAAACCGGCCGGTGCCGTTGAATTCTAACCTTCTTGTATTTATGCTCGGAGACACGAGACTTCAGCAGGCCAAATCGTCAAATGAGGAAACCTTGTTTGCACACCAACACAAAACATCATTGGTGGTTTACGATGGACGTTGCTTCATCTATATTAGATTAGCCGGTCGAGATTTCCCCGTCCTGGGCTGGTCGTTTGCGCATGACCCCTGCCAATGCACGGCGCCCTCGCGGCAGATACTTTTCCTCAAGTTCCTTCTTTAGGCGATATTTTCACGCTTGATATAAGACCGAAGCGCCATGGTGGTTGCCAAATGTTATCAATCAAATGGCCCTTCCGCATGGATATCAAAATCCGCTAGGCAGCCTGGAAAAAGCTTGTGCGAATGAGGGGAGGGAAGAATGGCGATCTCTACCCCTTTTGGGATCTCGGCAAAAGTAAAGTAGGATTCGAATCTCTATATTGCTTGCGTCTCCCGCTGCAACTGAGACATGATTTGGGTACCCGTAATTGGTATTCTCGTCATTTGTGTTCACCCTCGCCGAATCTCAACGTTTTAGGTCATGCCAACCAATCAACATCACTCGAGTTGGCAGCCAGTCCAGCTCGACTTGATTCCATCACTGCTCGTATGAATTGGCAGACCTTAACTGATGGTTTATTTATAGCCATCCGATAAAGAGGGCATCCCACTTAGTTAATTTGGGCTCAGCAAGACATTTAATAGGAACTACTAAGGAGCAAGGATGCTGAATAAAGTAGTGGTCGAAAGGGTTCTCTTACCAATAGGAGCGGTGCAAAGTTCAAGGCCAATCCTCTCAAGGAGTCTTACGTGTAGGGTGACAGAACACCTAGTATCTACACATCCCGTGCTTTGTGTTGATGATGCAACTACTTCCGCGTAACTCACGATGGCCCAGCGCCATAAAGCTTGGGCGTTCTATGTTGCACAGGCATCGTGCATTGCATGAGGTAGAAATTGCAAGCCTTGATGTCGACCTACAGCTGACGTGCGTTGCTGGACTATAAAGTCTTAGATGTTCTTTGAAGACGATGTTATAGTAATAGATTCTAGTGGCAGAAATAGCACTGGGGCTTGCTCTGGTTAAGGATCAGTGTAAGTATAATAACTCTTAGATGTAGCAATCTCATGTACTCTGACACGCAGTGAATCAGGCACCAAGCTAATTCTGACTATCGACATATCAGCTTCAGGCTGTTCACGGGGTCCTTGTACGACTGAGTTAAACATGCATATCTCCCATAGATATAACGTGAAGGTATGTTCGATGTAACTTGTTAAATATCGAGTAATGCTTCATAAGCTAAGCACCCTATGATATGGTACATTTTGACACATAGATTGAAACTATCCAGACTCAGATATTCCCAGGGCCTTCTATTGCCAGGCAAGATTGGTGGCTATAGTCTTGTGTCTTGGACCTCATAAATGGCATGCAGCTTTTAGTCTAGCCAGCAATCTAAAGCGCACCCTATGACATAGCCCAGTCCTGTGAGCTAAGGTCATACAATAACAGTCTTTTAATGATGTGTTGATGTATCCCTTGAAAATGTTCCTTGAAGTGCCTAAGCCTGGGAGCCCGTCTGAGACGTTCCTCGGGTAAATAGTTCCGATCAAATAAATAGTCTCCAGAGCAAGCTGGATACCAGATTCACGGTTTCATACATACAGCTGGCCTTCATGGGAGCTGAGGGTTGGCTACGGGGCCTGATTACGCTCATGTCGCAATCCTCCCTCGCTTCCCCAAACTGCTTCCAAACGAATAAGCCCCCGGAATTCGGCTGATTGCCTCATGGATCAGTGCCTTGGCTAGTTAGCGAGGTGGTGTCAGGTTGTTGAACTTGGCTCCGAAGGTTTCTCGAGCAAACAGACCCTTGCCGCACGCAAGGGGTGTTCGGGCGCCGGCCAGTGGGCTATAGTTTGCTTAGTTGATCACATCAAAGCGGCTTTATATTTGCGAACGCCACAAGGACTTTCGTCAAACGGCGTTACCAATCAACAGGCCCGACTCAGATACAGCCAAGACAGGGAGGGAAATATAGTATCATTAAGCTATCGTATTTTTTAAGCCACCCAACCATTCATTAATTCTCGTCATGCCTAAATACATTGAACTCCACCGTCTTGCTGATGCCGCCGGACTGCAGGCTAGACTTGGCATCGGTAGTACTCCTCGCTTCGTTTCCATCGGCGTCCCTCATGTCGCCGCTCGAGACCGCATGGTGGAGATGACTATGGAAGGAACTGGAGGCGCGCCCGATGATGTTTTCCTCAGAGCTCGACTTCTGGCGCGTGGTGCCGCTGACCTCGATGCGGCGCTCGACGTTGGCCATCGGGTACAGCTTGAACTCCTCGATCGTAGTCGTCTGCGTGAAGTGCCCCGACCTAGGGACTGACCGGTTCTCCCGGTGGTACGAGGGGTTGTGGGCGTGAGTGTCGTAAACCAGCCTGGATGCAAGTATATCAATTCTGCAATCCTCTATCGTTAAAAACAGGTTTCTGGTCTGCGGTACAAGTATATCGAAACAGTGGGGGATGAGGGCAGGGCACGATGAATCTTACAGTAACATAATTGGAAAAGTACATTCGAGTGTGTAAGCAAAGCGATCCAGCTGGCTGGCCACTGAGGATGCTGACTGCGCCGTGGCCTGGAAAGAGTACGTAACGGCCCGCGTGATCCCTACCAATGCGAGAAGCGCCAGACGGACTTCAGTGCTTCGCATTAGGTAGCTGAACAGCACGCCCGTGCCGCTTTGTAGCGCCGCTTTTATTGAGACCCGACGAGCCATGTTGAACTTCAGGAGCAAGAGCATGGAGCTGATGCATTCGATGAGGGCGATGGAAATAAAGTAGCCCATGTGAAAGCGGTTGATGAGCGTCAGAAGCTCTACCGAGTTCGAGTCGCCGATCAGGTACTTGATTCGATGTATCATGATCATGGTCCGCAGGACGACGATCCCGAGCATCAGGGTCCAGAATACGGCCATGAAGGCCTGCTTGGTGCGCTTGTGTAACATCCGGGCGAGGATGGCGTACGAGTAGAAGGACAGGCCTGCCTCTTGAACCTGGAACAGGAGTCATGTCAGCTTTTGGCAGCAGCCCAACGAGCACACATGTCTGGTCATCATTGTCTACGCAACAAGAGAGAAAGGTGACTCACCATCCAGAATAGATCAGCGAAAGCAGAGGCTACTATGGTATTGGTCTTGGCGTAATCGGTGTAGAAGGCGAAATAACATAGACCATTGGCCACTGCGGTGGCGGTAGATACGACAATTGGGACGATTGCAATGGGTGGGAAGCCCACGATGCCAATAACCATCAAACCGAAGCAAACATTGATGATACCGATGCTGCTGAGGATGGCCCAGCTATGCTCAAAGTATGTTGGCAGAGGGCCGTTGCTTGCATCCTGGTTGACCATCTTGTTGGCTAGGGGGTGATGTTGCTTGTCTTTTGGCACCCTTTTCTTAGCCTTTCTTCCCAGGGGTCTCGAATCACGTCCAACTGATGAGGTAGGTAGTCGAGTATGTTGAAAGCCCCATCATCATAGGCGTGGGAGTGATGAATGTTTTATGAGAAAAGCCCCATGGCTGGCAACCAAAAAGCCCCTACAAGTGGAATGTAGGGATGAGCCCATTATGCTATGTTAAAAGAGCTATTAGTCAATATCAAGGGGCGCCATGCAGGATGCCTGGGCCAAAGCCCTCACATATCCAACTACTGATCACATTTGTTCTCCCAACCTTCCAGAGTCCTGGGGTAGCTTACTGGCTGACTAGATAACCCCTCCCCCGTCCGTAGTTCTTTGGCCAGGCCCTGTCCATGTCAATGACCGTAGGGATCTTCAGCCCCGGCGGATCCTCTATCCGCCACCACTATACCCAACAGGGACAAGGTGGCGTCGTCGACAAAGCAGCTAAAGAACCACCATGCTATGCGGCGTCCCCAAGCACACCAGACAACGGACGATAACTGGATGTGGTCGAGTCGTGTGTTGTCGTTGTTTCTTTTGGTACTTTAACACCCCCCAGGCTGTCGAGGCACGAGTCATTCATCATCGCTCCTCTTTCTTACTTCTTCAGCTGCACATCGCCCTTGAGATACCATCATCAACGGCCCGGCATTGGTATGCGGGCATGGCCGCATAGATCGAAAGCAGCAATCATTCCACGGTTTGCTGCGCACCCCTGACAAGCCACCGGCAAGAGCCCTTTTGTCAGTGCACCTCAACTCAGCTCACATATACGGTAGGATCCGAATTCCGATTTGAGATGAATCCTCTGCCTCGGACATTGCCGCCATAACCAAAAAAAACAAAAAAACCACTGGCATGCAGTCATTGACGATCCGTAACGAACAGACAGATAGGTATGAAAATGAAACTTATTGAGTCTATCATTCGAAGAGGTGGATGATTACAAGTTTGTTTCGCAAGCCACCAACGAAGGGAATACGAAGCCCGTATGCAGGTTTTGTCTTCCACGCGGTCATTGCGGTCGGCTACTGCACTACGACAATAGAAGTTGAGTTGTCACATCGCGGCCAACTCGGTGATGACTGGCTTTGTACCCTTGAAATTTCGAGCAAGCAGGACCTGAGAACACAAGCCAGCCTTGATCTGCGGGTAGTCGTGAATTCCAGGTAGGGAATCTGGCTGGCAAACTTCTGTCTGAAACATGAAATTATGCATCAGTTTCAAATAACTAACGTGTGCTCTAAAACTGAATCGCAAAAGCAAATATGGATATGCACGTGATTCCCTGATTTCTGTCTACCTTCCATCGTCGTTCAAAAGGCCTTGTACGGGTGTTCCTTGCATCCCCGATATCTCTATAGCCTAATACACAGCGTCCCATTCACGGCCGATGTCTACTATGGTATTTCCCTTGTTTCTTATTATTCAGATGAAAGGCTCTATATATCTCCTAGAGAACTGCAGGCTACTGAAGCATCATTTGAAGCCCAAAATTGGCATGAATCCGTACGTTGATAAACATACAGGGATCATTCATATATCGCAACCCTGGCATGCTTTGAACTCGATGGCTAACGGCATGAAACAAACGTCAATAGTGGAACGTGTAGCTAGTGGCATACTCAACTAACTCTATGCTACGTATGTCTTCGATCGCCAGGATCCTCGAGTACGCACCATCGCTTCTCAGGCCAATGACCCAGTGATTCAGAAGCTTCAGTAGCTAGTCTTATTGTCTAGCGGCAGGCCGATAGGCGTCCCAATAGCAAGGATCTAAGCAGCCAGCAGCGAGGGGGAGGGGAGGGGGAGCCACCATCTGCATGGTGACAAGATACCTGGTACATAAGCCTCAATGGTTATGTGTTTCTCAGATATTCGAAGGCCCGAGCGGGTTCTGTAAAGGCAAAAATGATGAAGATTGATGGCACAGTATAAGATGTGATATATTTATCATTGTGTCATGTCATGTTGCCGGCAAAGTCGGACAGCTGAACAGAGGGTTGACTGTTTGAAATTTTGTTTCTTCCTCTTTCAACCTAGCCTAGAGTTGATTTTTATACGTATAGATTGTCGACCGTGTACATGCTTCTCGCCTTTTTCTGTTCTTGTCTTGCTGTTGGGTCCCCAGCCAGCACCGGCCAGTCTTGTGGCATTACCGATGATGAAACCATAGACAAAGGCGACGCTAGACAGTCTCATCTAGGGCCATCACACAGTTTTCAGGCATCTGAACGGGACGGTTAAGATCAAGAAACCCTAAAATTAACGACTACGGCCCAAGGGTCACCGAGACATAAGTGATCACCCTATAACATAAAGATACAACTATTAATAATGTGTTAATCAACCTCGGCTAAATAAGGAATTGTAGGTAAGAGGTAAGTCAGGTAAATAGGCAGACAGCATGCATTGTTAAACATTATAGCCTTTTAGGCAACTGCTCAAGTAGTGTTTATTAGAGACAAACATGTTATATCTAGTCCCAGCATGTCAAGCTATACCTTGAGCTTTACTTTGCACGCCACTATGCCTGATCCGTAGGCTTTATTTGTAGCTTTGCGTTGAGGGGGCAACCTCGTACAATACCGTCGCCGAGGCACAACACAGTCGGCGAGCGTGTAGAACAGTGAGGAAGCCCTAGGCGACGATAGATGGGAATACAAAAATTGCTTACCCCACGAATCCCGCTGTGAAGTCCTCTTCTCCCTTCCTTCCTTCCCCTCCGAACACTTCGTCCCAACACCACAAACTGCCAATTCCGCCCAACCTCTTGGGCGAATTTGTGACAAACAAACAAACGACAATCTTGCCACAAGGTTTGTCTTGCCCCAACACCTCATCCCAGCACCAGAAATGACTAGTTTCTTTATCTTTCCTCGGAGCTAGCTTTACACAAAGACACTAACCCTGCCGCAGACCAACCACCAACTACCAACCCCCATGGATCCAGCAGAGGGCATCATGGACGAGCAGTCCGAGAAGGGTCCCGAGAGACCAGCCGAAGCCGATGGTATCAACTACCGCGGCTTCCACGGATTCCACGGCAGGCTGGGAGACGATGGCAGAGTAATTTGCGTCCCCTGCTTGGAGGAGGACCCGAACCATCCTGGGCTCAAAAACACCCAACACAGCATCACCAGCCACATATCCAGCAAACATGTCGATAACTCGGCATACAACCGAGACCAGCAGGGACAGCTGGACGAGCTATTTCAATGCTCATGTGGCTACTATGGAACGACTTGGAATCCCTTCCTCCAGCACATCCGCAATATTCATGGTTTTAAGGGTTCATCCAAAGACATCAAGAACCAAAGATTCGTATGTAAAACTGAAACCCCCTTCGACGTGCCAGCTTTCTGCGACCTCGAATATATCTCATCTAACCAATCTCCTTTTCTATCAGGCCATTATCAATGCCCTGAATACGGTAAATGCCCCGGGCCCGCCGTCTGCCGAGCAACAGTCCCTGTTCGACCGGCAGCGATATGAATTGTTCCAGCAGCAGGAGAACCCCCAGCAGAAGTATGTTCAGCAGCCGCAGCATGAGTACGCCCAACAGGAGGAGTACCCTCAGCAAAAGCACGTACAGCAGCCCCAGCAGGAATACACTCAGCAGTATACCCAACAGTTTGCCCCGCAACCGCCACAAAATGTGCAGGAGCAGGAGTTCAGCCAACAATATCAGGGGCAGGAGCCCATTGATGAGGCAGATCAGGCATTGATGGAGTATGCATGTCCATTCATTGATCCCCGACTGGACCCGCCTCCTCACTAGTTATCATTGTAAGGGCACCGATAGTGACTGTGGCTTTGGCCCTCCTGGTGCTGCAAATGGCATGGTTTAGGCTGCTTGAAAAGTTTGATGGGGTAGAGACGGTTTGGATTAAGAGCACTGGCGATGATTCTTGGCAATGACTTTCAGAAATGATTAGGTTATGTAGCCTTATACACAGTCTGTAAAGCTTGATACTCATTTGAAGGTGATCGGTGCCGGGTCTTCCTCCCATCCGACTGTGAGATATCGCGGCGACTTCACGGGTAATCCGTCATTCGTAGCCAATTATAACGACGGGTAGGAAGTTGGTTAGCGAGCAATCCTGCCCAGGCAAGCAATCAGGTCCTATCAACATCACTCGCCAAGTAGTAAGTAAGCATGGATACATGATAAGCGACCAAGAGTCAGGCCAAATCAGATGTGCAAAATCAATGTTAAGCGATTACAGCTAATACTACAAGAACATTCAGACCAGACCTGCACTCGTATGTGCACCATCTCCCCATTTACCAAATGAGGTGTTGCTGCTGTAATGACTGTCCCTGCATGCAGTTAATACCCTAGATGAATCAGACTGCCTGCTTTGTGTCAATGATATAAACCACTCGAGATGCCAATAAGTGCTGGAGTCAATGCTGGTTAGTGTACGTGGACACCGGTCCGGATGCCGCTAAACTCAAGCACCAGGCGGGGGCGGAGGAGGAATGTCCGAAGGAGGGGGCGGCGGAGCGCCATCCGAGGGCGGTGGCGGAGGAGGCGCGGCACCACCAGCGTACTGCTGAATCAGCGCGTTAAGGTTGCCAGGCAGTCCAGGTGGTGCCCCCAAGCCAGTCGCGCCGGGAGCACCCATTCCAGGGGCAGCTGGGGGAGCGCCCATGCCAGGTGCAGCATAACCGGGGTAGCCAGGATACGAGGGGTAGGCAGGCGGTTGCTGCGGTGCGGCTTGCTGCCATGGAGCAGCTCCAGAACCGCCACCACTGTTGTAGTTATTGCCACCATAGTAATCATTAGAGCCTTGGTTGTTGTCATGGCCGCGATCACCGCGATCACCACGACTTCGCCAAGGAGCAGCACCACCGCCACCACCGCGGTCGCCGCGATCACCATCGTTACCTTGATCGTTGTTGCGAGTACGCCAAGGAGCAGCTGCGCCGGTTGCGCCGCGTTGCCAAGGCTTGGGCTCTCCGCCGCCGTTGTTATAGGAACCAGGACCAGCCTCGATGCGCGCAGGAGGACCAGAGCCGCCGCCGAGTTCTTGCATGAATTGCTGGTTGACGTTAGTAATCTAGAGTCATGTAAACAGATAGCCGGAATCAAAGACTTACCTCGTACTCGCGGTCGACAGCATCACCGCCACCAATCCGGGCGGCCGGGCGACCAGGAGGACCGTCATTACGCCAGTTGGCACCCCGCTGTCTGTCGGGACAATCTCTGGCCATGTGACCAGCGTTACCGCAGACTCGGCAAATGATGTTGGCAGTAAAGTTCTGCTTCTCAGGGCAGTCGTATTTGCGGTGACCGATCTGTCCGCAGTTCTGGCAGGCCTGGTTCTCATCGTCTCGGAGTGTACCGTTCAGAGCAGCAAGCTCACGAAGCTGGTTGCGCTTGAGCTCGTTCTGCCCTTCGGGGATCGAAGCGGCCTGTTGTTTGATTATTAGTGTAAGCACATATTAGCGAGGGGGCAGGTATGGACTTACCGTCTCAATGACATTGTGAATGAGCTTCTTGGCCTTGTTGACTTTCTCCTCGGTATCAGCCATAATAAGACAGTGAAGGTCCTCTTCCTGGTTGCTGGCGTGCGCGGCATCGGAACGGCCCTTGCCTTCCTTGACGGAACCTTTACCACGAATGGCGATCTTGGCCTGTGACTCAGTTTCCATCTTCTTCAGGGTGTTGCCACGGGGCCCAATAAGTAAACCGACTTTAGTAGGAAGAAGCTATGTGTTAGTAAGTCTGCAATAGGTGACAGGTGAATACGAGGTTAGATGGTTAGAAGATGAAGCCAGGCTTGTCCACAGCCCATCTACAGCATTTGCGACGGCTCCTCTGGCAAGACCTTGGACGACACGGGGAAGGAGTATGGTTAGAAAGGTTAGAGGGTTAGCAATCTCACTGAAGTTAATCTCCGGGTAATCGTTGACTGGCACGTAGACCTTCTCCTGGGTCTTTGTGGGACGGCGGTAGTCCTGAGGCGGGTGGTAGTTAGGAATGGTTTTCATGGCCTTCTCAATCAGCTTGTGGCGCTCGTCCTCCAGGCGCTTTCGGTAACGGTATTCTCGAGTATTGACACGGCGACCGTAGTTGTCGTATTGGGGCGCGGGCGAAGGAGACCTGTAAACAGAGAATATAGCAGTCAGTGTATGTTCAGAATTCAAAGATTAAGATGAGATTTGTCACTTACCTGTCTCCATCGGCTGGCACGACATCGTCGATGCGAAGCTTCTGGCTGATCTCCTCGATTCGCAGATGCAAAGTGTAAGCCTCGAGTTGTTCACTCGTCATGTTCGCAACAATGGCTGTCGGCAAGCCCATCAGGCCAGCTGCTTTATTCTCCGAGGCATCGCCCCATCGGTTGCGCTTCTTGCGGCGTCGAGGGCCGTCGGCATCGGTGCGTGGCTCGGGGCTACGACCGCGCTTCAGGTCGCGATCGCCATTCGAGAAGCTGGGAGTATCGACGCTGGCTTCGCGCTTGACGGCACCGTCATCTTCGGGGTCACCACGCCGGCGGCTTCCCAGAGGAATGTTGTTGGATCCAGTGATACCCTGGTTTCTCCACGACATGTTGGCGGAAATGCAAGTTGGGCGATTGATAATCTGTAAACTTGCGGATGATGATGGAAGATATTGATTGTTCTTTGGATGCTTTTTGGTAGCAACCTCCCGCGTTGATGCAGCTAAAGCAAAAAAGCTTAGGCCGCAAGTACCGTAGGTGGCAGCCTGGCAAGTCGAGCTGCGCCCCGCTGGGTGTTAAAGTTGTGGCTGATATTGTGGCGCAGGGACTCGAGGACCCACCTTACATGGGACTTCCTTTCAATTGGAATTGTCGGAGAAAGTGGTGTTGGTGATTGTAAACAAGAAAGTGAGCGAAGCAGGCCTCTTTATACAGGAAGCCCTGAGTCATCGGAGAATGTCATCAAGGTTATCTCAATCCATGTGATGGTCATGCCTTTAAGAGCTTTCTAGGCCATTATATACATATAATGGTTTTTATTCGCGTGAGCATATTTTAAACGTCAGCTATTGCATGATCAAGGTTTCGTTTTTATTGGGTTGACAGCTCGACAACGAACCAGAAAAGAAAGTACAAGAACATGATCCAAGATCGACATAGACAATTCTAACTGCCCAACGTCTCGCCCATGACGACCTTCAAGATAATGTCGGCAACCTCCTTGGCTTTTGTCAGATTAGGACAGTGACCTGTACTCAGCTCGGTAGTCGCAACCTCTCTGCCCTCTTTCTTCATGGTTTCCACCATGGATTTTTGATAATTGAGGGGGACCGTCATGTCGCTTCTCATGTACACGTACGTCACGGGGACCTCCCTCCATGCGCAGTGAGAGATGCTCTGGTACATGCAGGTTCCGTTCCAGCGGGCCAGAGACGACAGGTATTCCTGGACCTCTGACTCTTCGGCGCCCTGGCCGTCGCCGAGGAGGGACATCTTGGGGTCGCGGCAGACGACGCTCTTGTCCTCGGCAAAGTCAAAGGCCAAAGACATTAGCTCGCCGTGGCCAAACTCGTTAACCTTGTCGACCATGGATTTGTCCTCCAACTGCGCAAATCCGCACATGTAGACGAGGTGAGAGACACTGCCTTTCAAGCCCTTCTTGGCGCGGGCTTCGAGGCCCAGCCCAACAAGAGCATTGGTGCCCACTTGGCCTCCGTAGGAATGAAGCACGAGAATGACAGAGCGGCCCGCTTCGACGAGGCTTTCTACATAAGAGCGGATGAGCTGAGTATCCGTTGCCAGGTCTGCATTCGGGGGCCGCGTCTCGTTCATGGATGGCAACCGTGGAATGTGAACCTCTAGCCCAGAGGATTGGAGGTGATCAGTCAGCTTGGAGTAGGAGCTGGGAATATGCCAGCCGACGTGGACAATGGCAATAGTAGGCTTGCTGCTGCCCATTGTGGAGAATGCGGCAAACGATTTCAGGCACAGCACGATGGGCGGCACAAATGAAAAGGTATGTCTGAGAGACGGAGGAAGCAGATTTTGTACGACAATGATAGACAATTGGCGAAGGCAATCTGCCAGCTTCTTTGCCAGGTTCGCTGAGCGGAAGTAGATGTATTTGATTGATGTTCTTTGAGTCGCCACATTGCATGATATAGCAGCGGCTTGGTCAAGACACCGCCCCTTAAGTGAACCAACTTGCATTTACGCCCCTTGCTTTTACGCCCCTTGCATTATACCCTGCTCGGAAAAGGCCGGGAAACACCGAATGATGATGGGTGCCAGCTGTAGGTATACAATGCGCACAGGACTTGTAACGCAGACACTATAGCTTTGGTCGGCATCTTGTGCTTTGTAATTGAAGCAGGAGACTTACAAGGATCCGAGAATCAAAACAATCGAGAGCATCACCGTCGACTTCTAGGAAGGTGAAGTTTATATAATTAACCCACCCCTCCGGATGACCACGGCCCCTACGACAAGGAGCCAGGTGGTCCTTGCCGCAATATTGTTGATGTCGTGTACAAGGATTTGAACGACAGTGGTGAGCAATATGTACAAAACGAGGACGAGATGGATTGCTATACTATCCTAGGCTAATTTGTGTTCTTTCTGCGCTGGCAATACCGTGTTCATGATGTGATGAGGGCACCTAGTTGGCTTGCCTTGTTTCCTTGCCTCGCCAAATCACATAAAAATATGTCAATTTCACGAACTTAGAGATCTACATCATGGTCAAGCTTTTCGTGCTTTTCAGCTATTCTTTTAGGCTGTTGAGTCTCGCCTTATTTTTGACACATTAATGGTAATGGTTGGCCGCGGCCATCTCTTAACATACACACTCTTAGCCTGACTATAGTTTGGATGCTATACCATCACTTCCTGAACCATGGATATCTAGCTTTGACGCCATAACTTCATGAAACACAAGCCCCAACCGGTACAAGGCAGCAGGGGAAATCTGAGGGTGCACCACAATCCTCGGCGCCCTCACTCTGACTTTATGCCGACAGGCCAAGTCATTAAACGCGGCCTTTTCCACCCCAATATCTTTCAAGTCAAGCCAGATCAAGTTTGTTTCGACCCGGCGGAGAAACTTGCCGCCCAGCGAAGTCCACATCTCCGCCAACCCCCTCGCCGTATCGTGCGTGCTCCGGAGCACTCCACGGACATCTACACTACCGGGCCCAAAGCTGTCTAGCACGGCCTGCCAAGCCGCCGCCGCCATGGGACCGACCTTGCGCACCCCGCCGCCAATGCTCTGGCGTAGCTGTTTGACTCTCCGCACCAGGGACGCGGCGCCGACGACAGCAGCCCCAATAGGCGCCGCGAGCCCTTTGCCAAAGCAGAGCGTCATGGCGTCGCAGCAGGCCGCCAGATCCTTCAGACTACCCCCGCCACCAGCTACGGCGTGCCATATGCGGGCGCCATCAATGTGGACAGCAATGCCTTGGCCGTCAGTCCACGCCTTGATGGCCCGAAGTTCGTGCAGGGGTATGACGTTGCCGTGCGCCGTATTCTCCAGGCTGACGATGGTGACCGGGCAACGTTCCAGCGCGACGGGGCCCACAGCCGCGTGTTTCTGTATGTCTTCCAACGTGAGGTAGTGGCCGTTAGAAGGCCTTACCGGATGTACCGTCGCCCCGGAGAGATTAGCCACGCCGCCCGCCTCGAAGTGGATGATATGTGCGGTTGCGTCAGCCAAAATGCTGCAGGGAGCCTGCGCGAGTGCGCACAGCGACAGCTGGTTGGCCATGGTGCCGGACACGACGAAGGCCGCGGCTTCTTTGCCGCAGATTCTGGCGATATGTTCTTCGAAGTGGCGTGTCGTCTCGTCTTCACCGTAGACATCGTCGTTCAATGTTGCTTTGGAAATGGCATGGAGCGTGCCAAGTGAAGGGGTAGTTATCGCATCGCCTAAAGGATCATGAGAAAACGACAAGTACGATACTGGCTTGCGAAATCTGCTGTGTCGCTGTACTCACTTCGAAAATCGCAAGATGCCCCCGTCAGATGGGCATTTCCCCAGTAAAACTCGACTGGTTCAGACATTCTCATGGGTACTGAAGCAACTGGCCAAAAGAACCAATACCTCGTCTTTTGTCTTGTTCGCACCACACCCTCCTTTGAATGTCATTAAATACATAAAAGCATTTCCCGGCCCTATTGTCTCACACATCACACCCTCTGCAGACTACCCAAACCTTCGGACTAGGCTGACCTGTTGATATGTGAGGTCTCGCGATATTATTGGACACAGGAGATGCAGGTCGGCCACATTCTGTATTCTTCGTATAGTAGCCGAGGGCGAAGCAGTAAGCGCTTGACTTGGAAGGTTCTGGTTGTGTATTAGCAATAACCCAAATGAAAGAAACCGAAGTGAACCGCTGGGGCTAAAATATTACGCACATGCCAGCTCAACCGAACAGTGTGGTGGTCCAGTGACGTTCAAGTATATCTCAATAGGGACACGCTTGGCACTGCAGCCACACATTCCACAGGTACTCGTACAACGCTCTACAACAATAATCGAGATGCCCTGGCTGACATCAAGTCGGTTCAACTTGATGAAAAGCCGCCTGAGAGAAGCTCGACGGTATAACATCAACCGACCGCTAGGCAACCCCTCTTCTCTGGTTGAATCAAAAGCCGTCTCTCCCCACCACCATACTGCTCCCGAAACGCCGCTGGGGAGCCATAACTTCCATCATACTTCCAAAAGGCCATGGAGGATTCTTCAGGAAAGGCCGGCTGCGTTGCAGTGATTGAGGATCTCGACACAGCTGAGCTTCGTGCCCATGGCCTTGAGCGAGGCCCTGATGATCTCATTCGTTGGCGACGTGATAGCCCCGACCACCCAAGGAACTGGAGTAGTCGTAGGAAAGGGTTCGACACCACCGTCATTATTTTTTTCGAGTTTTTCGTGTGAGTATAGCTCTTTTAAGCTGAAGCGATTGAGTGGGATGTGTAGCTCACAAATATCTTATGCAGCACTGTAGTCAGCACAACAGGAGTAAGTTGAGGCGCATACCGTCATATCGCCAGAGGCCAGTCACTGACAATATTTTTGTGAAGGCGGCGGTAGCCGATCCTCTCCGAGACGAATATAGCCTGGGAAAACGGTTGTCACTGGTCTCCATCACATTTATGTATGTGCAAACGTATAAGGACAGGCCATGCCCCTGGTTACATAACCACTAATAACAATTGCCAGGTACAATCTCGGCCAAGCGTTCGGAGGGCTTTTTATCCCACCACTGTCAGAGATAGGGGGACGTCGACTGCCGTATCTAATATCCTGTGCTCTGTTCAGTCTATCTTGTGTCGTGGTCGCCGCGATCCCCCCACCAGTCTGCTATCTGGATTGGACGTTTCATTGGGGGCTTCGCGTCGGCTGTACCGGCCGTCGTCACGGCTGGCAGTGTCGAGGACCTTTTCAACACGCGCACTCGTATCTGGATTGTCGTGCTTTGGAATGGCGGCTCGACCGCCGGCCTGTGCTTCGGCCCTGTGTACGCAGCTTACATCAACGCAGCGCACGGCTGGAAATGGTATGTGGAACGAGAAGAGTACAACACGGACAAATGCTTACTTTGCTCTTCTGCTCCCAAGGGTCTATTATAGCTCCGCCATCGTCACTGCGGTGACCTTCCTGTGCTTGCTTGGCGTGCAAGAGAGCCGACCGAGCAAGATCCTCAAGGCCAAGATTGCCAAGCTCAGGGGTTGCAGCAAAATACACAATCTCGACTGGCACAACCCAGACGAATCACCTAACATGGCGTCCTTGGTGAATTTGGTCCTTATCCGTCCCGTCCACCTCTTGTGCACGGAGCCCCTGGTCATGATGGTGACGGCCATCTCGGCCATCTCTTGGGGCATCATCTACTTCTTCACCGAATCACTGACGAAAGCCTACACATCAATGGGCTTCTCCAACACAGAGGCGTCTCTACCATTCCTAGCTATGGCCTCAGGTGTACTGTTAACATCTTTGCCACGGCTTTGGGATATGAGAGTTGCGAAGCGGCGGCAGGCGCAGCACAAACCCGTCCAGCCGTAAGTTACTTTGTCCCATCGACAGATCAGGATCTTCATAACCATATCCATATCCAATTCTTTATGTTTTCCTTGCTGATTATTGAGAACGAAAACCAGTGAGGACAAGATCGTGGGCTTCGCGTTCGCCGCCCCGGCCCTCGCCGTGGGCCTCGCTTGGTACGCCTGGACGGTGCCGCCGGCGGCGCCCGCAGGCCTGCCGTGGATCGTGCCGACGCTGGCCCTGGCGCCCGTCGGGTTCGCGGTCAACGAGATGGCCTACACGCTGAGCGGGTACCTAGCAGACGCATACCTGCTGTACGCGGCCTCGGCTTTCTGCGGCCTCGCCTTCGTTCGCGCCCTTGTCTCGGGCCTTATGCCGCTCGCGGCCCTCGCCCTGCACGACGCGCTCGGCGCCAACCTCGCGGGGACTGTCGTCGCGGGCCTTGCCCTCGTTTTCTGCGGCGCGCCCTGGGTCTTCTTCCGCTACAGCCGAACGCTGCGTCAGCGCAGTCCCTTTGCACGGTTCAGTTTGCAGAGTCACCTGCGGACGCAGATCGATCGGGATAATATCTGAGGGTAATTTCTCTCCCGTGTAGTCGATCATGGGGTAACCAGCTAGTATCTAGCTATCGATCAGCTCAACCCGGCTAACGAGAAATCAACCCCTAATTCTACTCCCGCGAATTCCTCACTCTATCTAATACTGCTGTACCACTCCGGGATCAGAATACAGCGGTCAGCACGCCGCGCCACTCGACCCCGAACCGCACGTTCACCTCGGCCCGCTTACCAAACCGGCGTCCCCTTGTTGATGTTCAGGGCACTTGGCATTGGGATGCGGGGGATTACTGAAGCCGTGGTTATGGGGCTTTGAGGGGAAGGTCGTCTTAGCTCTCTTGGCTGTCTTGGCTTTGGCACTGCCGCCTCATATTCACAGGTCGGTCAAAGACTTTCATGATTTGTAGAAA